>NC_082674.1:35127500-40127500 GCF_025265405.1 Mesoplodon densirostris
ACAAACAGGTCCTCTTCCCCTCCCCCAGTCCATTCTCTCTCCTCCGGGACACACACACAAAGGCAGGTTTATTTAGCAAGAGGCGGCTTGACAGGGGCACCCTGAAAGCTGGGCAGGAGGATGGGAGCCTGAGGCAGGTTTTGAGCAAGTGGACACTGCAGCCTAGTCCCTGCCAGGCCCTGCAGGGATTTCTGGGGCTGTAGGGATTTTGATTTGACCAGTCGATGTTTCCTTCTCCTTCCCCCAGGGGCACCCACCCGAGGGTCCCCTGCCTCCCTCTGACAGCTTCACTCTCTTTTGGCCTCTTCCCTTTGAACTGGCTGGCATGGAGGGCTCAAAATGGAAGACTGGATATAGCCTGTCCACCTGCCCATCGTCCCATCCTTTTAGCCAACACACGTATTAAGTTGCCTGTGTGCTCGACATCAGCGCCGATGGGGCTCTGTGGGGGGGTGGGTGGCACAGCCCCTGCCCTCAAGAAGCTCAGTCTAGTAACCTTTTACGCAAACTGCCCTTGGCTTCCCCAGGAGAAATCAAACACTTTGAGTTTTTGAGGCAGTGTAATCACCCAGTTTCCTGGTGAGTGAGGTTTGAGGTCCCAAGTTGCAACTTTTCCCTACTTAAGGAGTTATGCCTGTGACACGTGGCAGTGGGGACTCTAGGTGCTGGAGTCTGTGGGGGACTGGGGGGTGTGAAGGGGCAGAGGTGTTGGCCGCCCAGTCCCATGGCCTGATGACCTGGGCGTGACCCAGTCACTGCCCAATACACCCCTCCTCCTCACCTCCACTGCCAGGAGATGGGACATGCTTTGGAGCCGGTGCAGCTAGAGTTTAAAGCAGGCTTGATGGTATAATCCCACTTAGAGGCTGTCCCCCAATCCTCAGAATATGACATGAAGACAAATTCTGGGAGTTCTCCTGGAACATCAGGGCCCAGCTGTCCCCTGAGAAGGGTCTGGTGGCCTCTGCCCCTCCAAGAGGGGCTGGATAGTGTCCTCAGCATGACCCATAGCTCTCAGCTGTCTTCCCTGCAGAGGCATGGCCTCAAAGAGCCAGCATGGGCAGATCCGTTTCTGCAGGGAGCCTGCTGTCCAGGAGGGCTGGGTGAGGAAGGGGACGGCATCTGTGCGTGCGTGCACATGTGTGCGCTGTGTGTCCAACCTGTTTGTGGATAGTCTTATTTTGTACCCAGAATGTCTCACCAGAGACTGGGTCCAAGCCTACAGGGTTCCCCCTGTCCCACAAGCTCACTCAGTGTCAACCATTTTTGGACTCTGGCCTCTGGCAAAGCCACCTGAAAATCTCCCTCTTGGGCTTCCCTGGTGGTGCAGTGGTTGAGAATCTGCCTGCCAATGCAGGGGACACGGGTTCGAGCCCTGGTCTGGGAAGATCCCACATGCCGCGGAGCAACTAGCCCCGTGAGCCACAATTACTGAGCCTGCGCGTCTGGAGCCTGTGCTCCGCAACAAGAGAGGCCGTGATAGTGAGAGGCCCACGCACTGCGATGAGGAGTGGCCCCCACTTGCCGCAACTAGAGAAAGCCCTCGCACAGAAACGAAGACCCAACACAGCCATAAATAAATAAATAAATAAATAATTTAAAAAAAATTCACAGCTTAAAAAAAAAAAAAGAAAATCTCCCTCTTTTCCGCATGGAATGACAGCTTTCATTTTACCACTTCTCTGCCTGGTCACCCTCAGCGGCTCCCCAGCTCTGGGGAAACAGATTTACCAGCACACCTAAAGCAGAGGGTCCGAGTGGTCTACCTCACATCACAAGGGGCTTGAGTCAGGCCTGACCCCAACTGGACTCTTCTTGCTGGTCCCAAAGATCAGGGGAGCCTGTGAAGGCTGTGGGCTCTCAAGAGCACATGTGTGTCCACCACACAAAGATGCAAACAGTTGCAGGGATCCTGGGTGCCCCAGAGCCCAGGTTGGGAACTTTTGTCCCTCCCACAGGCCCAGCTGCTGGGTTTGTCTCCAGGCTACCCGCACCCTGTCCTCGTTTCAACCTGCAGTGCTAGCCCCTGGGCCCAGAGCCTGAGCTGGGCAGGTGGCTCCCAGTAGCCAGGCTCAGGCTGCCTCAGTCGGACTCACCCGGTGACTTGTGTTTGACCAACCTACACATTTGGTGATTAAGTTGCTCGGTGGAAACAGCCCCTGGGGAACTGGAATCCTTGTTGCAAAAATAAATTTTCCCTCTAGACCTAGTTTTTCTAATCTTGCTTTCTCTGCATTCTTTTTTTTTTTTTTTTTTTTTGTCTTCTGTCTTTCTAGTATCCCAACCCATTTTATCTTCTTCCTTTCCTCCCACTGAGACCCAAACAAACCTCCTGGTAAATAAACTCTCAGGCCACACTCTTAAAGAGACAGTGCCTGCTTATTGCCAGCTGGTTGCTCATTCCTGCTCACTCTGTGAGAGCCCCAGGTGTGATGGTCTGGGGGTGTCGAGGGGTCACAACGGGACACTCACAGGATGAAGTTGACTTTAAGTGGTTTACCAAAAAAGTGTCCTAGGAGATGCCTCTCCTTTCCCACACCTCGCTGGAGGACACAGACCAGGAGGAAATAGCTTGGGGTTTCACAGTAGCAGAGGTCTCCCTGATCCCTGCCTTGAGGTACTGGTGAGGTATGACCATGAGACTACTATTTTCTTTTGTCTATATGATCTGAAAAGGATTCCTTCCTTTTCAAGTGTGATTTTTTTAAAATGTATATTTTCATCTCAAACCTCCCACCCACCACCACCAAGCGAACACATCTCTGAAGTGATCACATCAGTTGAAGGGAAAATACGATCAGGGGGACAAATCTAGTTTGCACACAACCTGCCTGGAACTTGGCTACTTTGTGACTTGAGGAGGCCGTGGTCTTAAATTGTATCGTTTGTGTATTGCTGGTTTGGTGCCATGGACTCACTGCGGGACAGGGGTGAGGTTACGTGCGTGTACGTGTGCTTGTGTGTGCACGAGTCTGCATGGGTGCCGGATGGCTGCCTTGAGGGTCTCTGCCCTGAACAGAGGTCTCCTCAGCACGGGGGATGTGGACGAGCTGAGGACACTTGTCATTTCCCACCTGAGTTGTCTGGACTGGGAAGAGGGCAGCTCTTGGAGGAAGGTGCTGTGCTGTTTCCATCCCCCAAGTGGCCCTGGGCCAGGGAGGAAGGTGTCCGCTCCAGGACCAGTGCAGCAGGCTTGGAGGGGCTGAGAGTCTGCGTTTGTAACAGCTTCCTGGCCAGGCTGAGCTGTTAGTCCCGGCCCACGTCTGAGTAGCAGGCCCAGAGAGGCGGCAGTGGGCCTGCAGGGCTCCCCACGCCCTTTCCTTGTCCCCTGCATTGAGGACTGGCCTCCACCCGGCACTGGCGCTGCCATCAAGGCCCAACTCCTGACACTCCTGAGCCATGGGCCTCTGTGGAACAAACAAAACCTAACTAAGGTGGCTTTTCCCCTTTAAGAGAATACATTCCTCAGCAGGACAGTTGCCCCCAGGGCTCTCTCCCACTCCCACTTGGAAGCCAGGCAGAAAAATTGCCTGATGGGCAGGATTACGGGATTAGTCAACTTTCCCAAAACAGGCGCAGAGCCTCTGGGTCCGAAATGAGTTTTGTTCTGAGCCTTGGCCTGTGATTAGTGACAGATGGTGTCCGTCGGGCCCACCCTCCTCCCTCTCCCAGCCTTGCCTCTTCCTTGAGTGCTAGTAACTCCCTGTGTCACCTTAATCACAGGCCCCAGGAATTTGGAGGAAATGTGTTTCAGTGGAAATGGGCCCTATGGTTCAGTGGCCCAGGGCCCAAGGAGGAAGATATTACTGACTGGACCAAGGGTCTGGCTTTGCCAACCTCTCTGCATCCTCACCAGAGAGCAGCCCCATCACCTGCCCCACGCCACCAATCCCCCCCCCGCCGAAATTTTTCCTGTACTAGAGAGGCCGAGGGGGCCTATTAGGCCATGATAGTCTGTAGCCTGTCCAGCTCCTGTCTCAGATTCCTGTCCCTGCTCCCTGTGCCCTCTGTTTCTGGGCCCAGCTCCCAGGGTTCCCCTAGAGTCCAGGCTGGGCCCCAGCCCTCCTGGGTCTACCCTTCAATCTCAATCAGTCTGTGAGCTGGCCTGCACCAGTCCGAGAGCTGGTGTTTCCCAGGAATCCAGATCCTGAAGACCACTCAGCTAAGGCCACCATGCTGGGACAGTCCGATGTCTGAGGATGTCCCTGTGGACAGATCTAGGGCTTGGATCTAAGCCAGGAAGGGAGGCCTCTTAATACCCTTCATGGGCCTAGAGACCTTGTTTGCATTTAGAAGTTCCTTGCAGAGAAAGCATACACCCACAGCTGGTGTCTCTATAGCGGGGTGCTCTCCTTGGAGTTATTTTCTGAGTGAAGGCTGGTGGCAAGGAAATAAAATTTGTTTCTGACCATAATGCCTGTGATCCCCAGAGCTAGCACAGCCCTCCTTTTAGCTCTTGGCCTCCTCCAACTCTCCTGATGGAGCTGACTTGGTAGTCTGTCTGGAAATGAGATTCTGCTGCCCTGTGACAGCCACAGGGGCTGAACTTGGTTCCTCTGGGCTATTATATCTCAGGCCACACCCAGAATCCAGAGTCCTGAGCCCAGGCCAGTTCCCAGAGCACAGCAGGACCAAGGTCTGAGTTCCCGCAGAGCCCAGAGCTCTGGTGATGCCAACTTCAGACTAGGCTGGAGCTGGGGACAGGGCTGAGTGCTCAGTCTCTCTCAAGAGAAGGGCTGGTCCTTCTTTCAAGGGTATAACATAACCTGGGAGGTAAATAGTTCTTCTGGGTAAAAGAAAACAGCTCATTAGATATTAGAGCTGGACAGAAATGTATAGATCTCCCAGCTTTAGCTCGCATCAGAGTCACCTAGAAGGCTTGTTAAAACACAGATTTCTGGGGACTTCCCTGTTGGCATAGTGGTTGGGAGCCCGCCTGCTGATGCAGGGGACACGGGTTTGAGCCCTGGTCTGGGAGGATCCCACATGCCGCGGGGCAGCTGGGCCCGTGCACCACGGCTGCTGAGCCTGCGCTCTGGAGCCCGCGAGCCACAACTACTGAGCCCGCATGCCTCAACTGCTGGGGCCCGCACACCTGGAGCCCATGCTCCGCAACAAGAGAAGCCGCTGCAGTGAGAGGCCCGCGCACCGCAACGGAGAGTAGCCCCGGCTCACCGCAGTTAGAGAAAGCCCGCGTGCAGCAACGAAGACCCAACGCAGCCAAAAATAAATAAATGAATAAATTTTAAAAAACAAAGCAAAAAAACCCCACACGGATTTCTGGGCCCTGCCTGAGAGGTTCTGATTCATAGGGGTGAGGTCTGAGGATCTGTATTTCTAACAAGTTCTCAAGTGATGATTGTGCTGAAGGGGACACACTTTGAGAACCATGGTACTAGCCCTCCTCTCCCATTTTATGGATGTAGAAACCAAGACCTAGTGGGACAAAGCATCTTGAGCAAGGTCAGCAGGGGGTGATGGTGCAGCTGGGAGGGCAGGATTCTCACCTCCCTGTCAGCGGACATTCTACTGCCCAGCCCTGCATCATGTCCTTACGTGCAGGGTCACACAGCTGGTAGCCAGCCCTCCCTGCTGGCGACCACGGCCCACTGGTCACTGTTTAGTGCTAGCGGTGACTTAGAAAATGGGTTTGTGCCCGTAGCACCCAGTTGGTGCTGGAAATGGAAGTGGCATGTTTTGGCACGTCCTGGCCTCCAGGCTGAAAACTGTTTGTTTGGACAGTTAGGAACACGACTTCAGCAGAACCGCAAAATCAGACGGAAACCTTTATCTTGGGTGGCATGCTCTTGGTTTCCGCTCCTGCCCTTGCAGGCTTGAAGAGGGGGGCCACGTTGGACAGGGTGCATCTGGGTGATTCCAGGGGCTCTGGCCTCCGCTCTGGAGAGATCAGTCAAGGGTGTCAGGAGCAAGCCTTCTTGGTCGCGCTTTGTGCTGAGTTTGGGATGGCAATGGGGGTGTTAGGAGGGGACCCGAGCTCTTTAATCAGGGATGCTAGGGCCTCTGGGGTCTCTTGAAGTGAGGTTGGGGTTCTTTCTGCAACTGGCTGTGGGACTCGGTATCTGCTAGGCCATCTTCCGCCACCCCAGAGATCATTATCTCCACTTATCTCCTCGTCCTCCTCCAGCCAAGAAAGCTCACATCACCCATCCCCACTCCGGGACACCAGGGGGCCCTTGGTGCTGGCAGCATTCGGTCCCCCTTTAGTCCCCGCCCCTCTGGGCGTTCCTGGGCCTCTACCATGGTGAGGGGCTCATGGGTAGGTAAGTCAGGTGTCTGCTTATAACCCTCCTTGAAGTTTAAGCTTCTCCCCAAAACAAAACCCAAACCTCAGCCTCCCCCAGTGGCTCTGAGAGGAGCCGGCCCATCTCAGCCATAGCAGGTCACAGTTGGCCACCGTGTTGAGACACAGTCTCATAACTGGGTGCTTGGGGGCTCTGTGCGGGGTGGTCATGACAGCCTCCCTCCCCGAGCCGCCCTCCCTCATGCACTGCCCGCTACGGCAGCAGTGCAGGCCTGCCCTGCTCTCAACCCCTCCAGGGCCCTACCTGGAGCCCACCGGGTCCCTGCAAACACGGATAGGACTTGCCTCTAGAACCTCAGCTTTTAAAATCCTACATCTTATTCTGTTTCTAAATGATTCACGTTTGTCAATCTCATCTCTTTAGCTGCACATTGTAAAACCTTCTTGGGGCAGGAACTGGGTTTCCTGCTCATCACAAGCCCTGGTCACCACCCACTTTGCTCCCACGACCCACCTGGGGTCTGGGTTGGGGCTGATGAGTGATTTTGGCCTTCACCACGGTGGCTAAGGACCCTTGTCCCAGGGTGTCTGTGTGAGGGCTGGCAGGTGAGGGCACTGGAACACATCTAACCTTTCTTTATCTGCCTCATCAGCTATCTTGGGATGCAGCCCCCCACACACACTGGGGATGGGTGCAAGGGCGGAGGGCCGGGAGGCAGGAGGGTGATGTCTCCCTTCGGGAAGCGCCTTTCCGCACTCTGCCCGGCGTGGATTCCAGCGAAGGGGGTGGAGGGCGGGCATCTCGATGGAAACAGTAGAATCCCCAATCTGTTTCTTCATCCTGGCTCCAATCCCAATTTTCAAAAAAAAGAGAACAGCAAAGAAAAGAAGCTTGCCTGGGGCTGAGCCAAGGGTGGGGGAAGTCAGCAGTCCAGGGAGGTGAACGTCAGGCAAGAGCGTGAAGAAGTCTGCGTTGTTTTGAAACTGGTCACTTGCTTCCATATTCGTATAGACTGGTAGAGACAACATGGCCGGGGAAATGGGATTTTAATGAGAGAGGAGAGAAGAAACAGCAAAACACAATGTAAACCTGGGGAGGATACTTTGGGCTGCCTGTTAGCCTGCAAGGCCAGCGGCTTAAGGAGTTGAGGGCGCCCCTCCCGTCCTGCCCCGGTCCCTCCAAAGCCTGCTGGCCCGGCCCGCCTGCCTCCGCCTCCACCTGGGCAGCCTGGAGGTTTGGACTGTGAACAGGTGCTTTCCCCTGGGCTGGGCCCTCACTACACCCCATTTCCTGGAAGGGAGGCCTGCCTGAGAATGGGCTCAGAGGTAAGCGGGGGAGGGACGGGGGAATGTGGGCTCTTCCTCTGGGAAGGAGACGGATGTAAGCAGTGGGGAGATGGCTCAGTGGTCCCTGTGCTGGGATCCCACCCTCAGGAGCCCCCGTCCCCCCGTCATGCTCTGGGGAGAGAGGCCTGGCTCTGAGGGCTGTCCGGCCTCCTTTAGACGCAGTGCTGCTCCCCTCAGAGCCCGTCCCACACGCTAATATTCTGGGCAGGCTTGACTCTACCAGAGGTGTGAACAGGCCTGGGTGTGGGGACCAGAATGAGGCACATTCATGGACAAGTTGGAATTTGTTTGTGACCAGTAAATTGCCCCAGTCCCTGAGGCCATTTTCCATCATAAATCTGAACAACTGGACTCTGCAGAGCCCCAGTGCTGGAGCCATTTCCAGGGCAACAGGAAGGCTTGCGGGAGCTCTAACAGGGCTGGGCCTGCAGGAAGCGGAAGCCTGGCCCGCAGGGGAGGCCATAGCTCTGGGCCACCTCCCGCCCTCCTACCCCCACCCTGCTTGGCACCAAGGGTCCTGCCTTCCTCCTGGAGAGCCTGTTCTGGGCGTCGAGGGCACGCGCTTTCCTGACTATCCTCAGACCACTGAGCTGGCTGCTTCTCATCTCCTCTGCCTCATTCTGCTGCCTCTCGCCAGGTTCTAGACAAGCGTCTCTGTCCTGGGGTACTGTCTGTGCCTACAGCTTCAGGAATCACGCTCTGTGGATGACCTCAGAGCTGTGTCTCCAGTCCTGACTTCTTTTTTTTTTTTTTTTTTTGCAGTACGTGGGCCTCTCACTGTTGTGGCCTCTCCCGTTGCGGAGCACAGGCTCCGGACGCGCAGGCTCAGCGGCCATGGCTCACGGGCGCAGCCGCTCCACGGCATGTGGGATCTTCCCGGACCGGGGCACGAACCCGCGTCCCCTGCATCGGCAGGTGGACTCTCAACCACCGCGCCACCAGGGAAGCCCGACTTCTTTTTTTAAATTAATTAATAAATAAACTAATTAATTAATTTATTTATTGGCTGTGTGCAGGCTTTCTCTAGCTGCATCGAGCAGGGGTTACTCTTCGTTGTGGTGCGCGGGCTTCTCATTACAGTGGCTTCTCTTGTTGTGGAGCATGGGCTCTAGGCACGTGGGCTTCCATAGTTGTGGCATGCGGGCTCAGTAGTTGTGGCTCACAGGCTCTAGAGGTCAGGCTCCGTAGTTGTGGCGCACGGGCTTAGTTGCTCCATGGCATGTGGCATCTTCCCATACCAGGACTCGAACCCGTGTTCCCTGCATTGGCAGTCAGATTCTTAACCACTGCGCCCTCAGGGAAGCCCTCCAGTCCTGACTTCTCTTCCATGTCTGCCTGTAAGATTCTCCACAAGGGTGTCCCACAGGCACCTCAAACTCGTGCTGTCTAACCCGAATTCATCCTCCCCTTGTCCCCCACCCCACTCCACCAGTGGGCCCAGAACCTCTCTGGAATTGCCTTTGGCACCTCCCTCTCCCCAGTCTCCCAGGTGGCCCCAAGCCCTGCTTCTAGACCCCAGAGGTCACGTCTCCATCGTCCCTTCTCCATCCCTCTCAGAATCCCATGGACTGGATCATTTTTTGTAAGAGCCTCCTGAAAGTCTTCCAGTCGTGTAGCTCCCGGGCAGTCATCCCCAAGCCGGGCCCAGAGCGTGTTACTTCCCAATGTCAACACTCTTGATGGCTCCCCAGTACCTCTAGAATGTCCTCAAAAATCTTTAGCATAGATTCACAGTCCCCACCTTGAATCAACTCCCAGCCCCACTTCCTCCCCTGGTTGCCCACTCTTGCTTATTAGAACCCATGTGGTGAACTCTTCCAGATTTCCTGAGTCAGCCTTGCTCTTACTGACTCCGTGATGTGGCTCCCACGTGCCTCCGGCTTGGCATGGACAGTGCTGCCTCTGCCGATCACAGTCCTACCCTTTGTTTAAGACCCAGCCTAGGCACCAAACACCCAAACCCAAAAGGTAGAACAAGGAAGCTAGAGCCAGACTGACCGTGTACAAGACCCAGTTCTACTACTTTTATTGTTTGAGCTTTTGGTTACTTAACCCTTCTGTGCCTTGGTTTACTCCTCTGTAAAATGAGGATAATAATAATAATAGTAACACCTGCCTCACTGGGTATTTGAAGAGTAAGTGAGGGCTTCCCTGGTGGCGCAGTGGTTGAGAGTCCGCCTGCCGATGCAGGGGACACGGGTTCGTGCCCCGGTCCGGGAAGATCCCACATGCCGCGGAGCGGCTGGGCCTGTGAGCCATGGCCGCTGAGCCTGTGCGTCCGGAGCCTGTGCTCCGCAACGGGAGAGGCCACAGCAGTGAGAGGCCCGTGTACCACAAAACAAAACAAACAAACAAACAAACAAAAAAGAGTAAGTGAGACTGTGTAACATGGAACAGTGTCTGGCACGTGGTCAGCACTTTATGAGTCAACGATAATAACCCAGATTATGAAGCCTCCTCTGATCCCCCAGGGCCAAATCTCCAAATCTCCATACTTCCATAGCATTTTGGTTGACACTGCCAGTAGCACTCACCACACTTGCCTGGTTATGGAGTTAGAATTCTTTGATGACAATTGGGAAATTGTCAGAAATCCACTGGAACAAACAAGGAGATTTTTATCACAAGCATATGGTGGGTCTTATAGCACCCAACGGCAGGAATGCTGTGGCACCTCAGAGGGCCCTGGCATTGGCGGCTGGAAATATTGCTTGGGCAACATTCTCTCTGAGAACATCCACTTAAGTGTTTTCTTTATAGACTGTAGCCTTGAAGCGCTGGCTGAAATCTTCTGCCCACTGCCCTGGAGGGCACATGCCACTGTCCAATACAGCAAGATAGAATCTCTCTCTTGGTCCCAGTTCAGGAACTCTGACCAGCCTCTCTTGGATAAGGGCAGGGAAGGGGTCATGTGATACCAGATTATTGCTGGGGGTGCCCCACTGTGGGAGAGGGGATGAATTTATGGGGATCCGTACCACAGACTGCAGTTGGTCCCTGTCTTTCTTAGTAAAAGAACTCCCAGTTTTTGCTGCCCTGAATGATGACTACATTTCCCTGCCTCCCTTGTGGTTGGATATAGCCATATGACTAAGATCTGGCCAAAATGTCATTAAAGGGCAGGGAATGCCCTTCTTAGCTTCTTCCTAGTAGCTGGACTCTGGAGCCAGACTGAGTTGAAATCCTAGCCCTGCCATCTAGGGGCCTGACCTTGGGCAAGTTACTTAAACCCTTTTGTGCCACAGTTTTCTTAGCAGTAAACAGGAGTAAAAATAATATTGCTGTAATAGGGCTGGGGTGAGGAGTCCATGAATTGAAATTTGAAGCGTGATTAGAATGGTTCCTAGCACATAGTATGTGCTCTGCAAGTGTGGCTCTGGTGAGGAAGATGGTGATGAAGATGAAGAATGGGATGAGCAGGCTGGAGCTTGAATGTCATGTCGGATGATGGGGTAGAGCCTTATGTTGAGGGTGGCCTGGACCCTAACATTTGTTGAGCCACAAACACCAGCCCAGACTGCTTGCCTCCTGACTTTAATTATAGCAAAGAAAAATAAATGTTCACCTTCGTTAAGCCACCATCATTTGGGGTTTTCAGTTACTTGCAGCCTAACCCAATCCTAAATGATACGGGACCTTGTAAGTTCAGCATACAGCCCTGTTCACTGTGTCATGCCTTGAGACCATGTCTTATTGTGCCTACTTAAGTTGTACATTCCTTCAAGACAGGGTAGCTCTCCACACTATCTTTGTGTCTTTATACTCTTTATAAAATCCTGCTCATCGCAGGTATTCAGTCAGTAAGAAGTGAATAAATGGAAGAATGATGCTAAAAATTGTTGTCCTGGTTGGGTAGACTCTGTCTTTGTTTGAAACACCCAAAGGATTCTTTGTATTGGTTGGTTGCAGAAAATCTGTGAGAATATTAAGAGCAACATTTATCCAGCATAATGCCTGCTGTTCCACATACTTCGAGTGCATTATATATTTTAACCTTCATGGCAACCCTGTGAAATAAGTACTCTTCTCAGCCTCATGCTGCAAATGAAGAAACTTGGCTTCAGAGAGATGGAGGTCAAGGTCTTAGATCCAGCCAGGAGAGCCAGGACTCAGACTCAGGCAGCCTGACTCCAGAGCCCAGGAACTTAACAATTTTGCTGTGAAACGTTCTCAGGGCTTTTGTCCTATGAGCCCTTTGGAAAGGAGATTGAGATCACACAGAAGCTGTTCAGGACAACAAGAGCACATCGCTTCGGAGAGACCTTGCTTCTCTTTACACTTCGAGATTTGGTTGGAGGGCTGAGCTTCATAGAGACTGAAAGGAGAAAGTCGGAGTTTTCTTGAGTCAATGAGGTGGAGATCCCCACCGACCCTGCCCCCTGGACCAACCCAATCTCTCTCCCTTCCGTACTGCCATAGCGTTTTTGTGGACATGACTAGCCGCTGGTCCAACTGGCTAACTGGTGGCAAAACAGTGGCAGCGTTTGTCTTTATTCCGTTCCTATCTGCCTGTTATTTGATTGTCACCATCTGATGTCCTGTTAGGGATTTCACATGTTATCTCAGCAAGGAAAGCTTCATTTTGAAAGATGAAAATAAAGAATGAAAAACTTAGTCGTCCCTCCCCCCGTCTGCCCCCAGATGAAAATTTCATGGTGAGAGTTTAGTCCACAGAGATTCGGGGGCTGGAAAACTTCCCGCTGCCTCTCAGATCACTATTGTCAACGTCTTCTCCTGTTCCTTCCCTTCCTCTTCCTCCTTCTCCTCCTCTTTTTTTATTTTTATTTTTTAAACCATTTTGCATCCCCTTTTCTTCTTCCCACCCCCAGAGCCTGCATGTCCTTCAAGGCCCACTTCCAGTCCCCTTGTCCAGGAGGCCTTCTCTACCTATTCCCATGCACAGTTGGCCATCCCCGTCACCCTGGCCATCCCTGTCACTGGCCATCCTGGCTGAGGGTTCTGTGGCTCCTGCAGTCTGGGCTGCACGCTTTAGTGCCCCTTCCTATACTGGGCCAGTCCTCCAAAGGTTGCTTACAAAGTCTTCGATTTTGTTAAACTGTTTGCTCTCAGAGCACCAAGGCCACATGGAGCTGCCCTGGATGCTGTTGCAAGAATTTCTACTTTAGGAAGTCACTTTTTTTTTTTCTTTGCCATGCCACATAGCATGCGGGATCTTAGTCCCCACCGCCCACCCTGACCAGGGACTGAACCTGTGCCCCCTGCAGTGAAAGCCTGGATTCTTGACCACTTGACCTTCAGGGAAGTCCCTGGAAAGTCGCTTTAAAGTGACCTCTTAAGGCTCTTTCTGCGCTGAGATTTAAAGTTTTTCTCCTTTTCCTCTCATTTCCCCCGTGGTGCCTGCTTCAGTGTTGGGGAACAGATGGGTGCTTAGGAAGGGTTTATTGAGCTGCTAAGGCTTCCTCTTTCTGGAACCAAGAGTGAAGGTCCCTTGAGGCAATGGTGGGAAAGTTCTCCTGTTTTCAAAGATCTCCCAACAAGGAGGCCTGTCCAAGGCAGTGCACTTTCAGGGTTTGGGGATCAGTGCTTTTTTGAGGCCACCGTGCTACCTGATCTTGGTTGTGCTGCAATGGATGCTCTGGCGCCCCCTCTGGTCTGGCTGGCCTTTCCGCTCCTCTGGGTCCAGTCTCTGGGCCTATCTTCTGGCCTGGGCTGGAAACCACAGCGGCCCTTCCTGAAATGACTCAACATCCCACTTGGACTCAGCTCCAGCTCCTCCCCCGGCTCCAGGCGGCCAGTCCCTAAGGACCAGGCCAGGACCACAGAGGTCCCAGCTTTTCTCAGAAAGATCTTGCTGCTGATCAGGGACAGCCATGCCAGAAATTCTGCAAAATGCAAATGCAAGCACTTTCAAGCCGTGGGCTTCGTGTTTCTGTCCCCACGGCCTCATTCCACCAAACTCCATGTTGCCTAGATGGAGTAAGTTCATCTCAGACTGGAGCACATGTTTCCCCTCTGACTCGCCCCAGGAACCTGCTTGGCATGGGGCTGCTTGGGTTGGGACCTGGGTAGAGCATCCTGCCCTGCTGGAGCTTGGACCCTGACCCCAACACCCCTGAAAAACCTGGTCCCTTAGGGAACCCGCTCTAGACAAAGCCGAGGAGGTGTTTGGATCTGGGTTTGAGTTTGCACTGTGACCTGGTGTTCGAAGACCCTTTTGGTGCCCTAGGTGATGGTACCCATGTTCGCAGCACACAGCTCAGGACCTTCCTGCCTGCCTCTCTCCCTCCCCAGCACTCTAGCCACAGGGTGGAATGAATGGAGGGGTGACTGAAGACACAGGTGGAAACAATGACCCTTCCTTCACATTTGCTTGAGACCCCAAGGCCTTTGCATCTTGCCATACCTGAGTTATTCCTCCCTTAGCATGTTGAATCCACTGCCTGGAATGGCCTCACGCCCTTGCCTGGTCCACATCCTCCCTGTACTTTAGGGTGTGGCTCAGTCCTGCCGTCACTACCTCCCTTCCCTGCCCAGCAGTCCTCGGGGACCTCTTTTTCTCCTTTGAACTCTTAACTCTTGACATCTGCATCTCTCTCGTGTGACATTAATCCACATTCAACATTGTGACATTGTTCATTGTCTCATGCATCTATGCAGTGTTTTGTGTGTTTATTTTCCATCCACTTTCCACACATTTTAAACCAGCTCTTCCCAATAGAAATATAATGTGAGCTACATACGTAATTTAAGAATTTCAGTGCTTTTTTGTACATTAACAAAGTACAAAGAAACAGGCAAAATTAGTATTTTATTTAACTCAGTATATCAAAAATACATGGAACCAATATACAAATTATTAATGACGTATTTTACATTTGGGGGTACAAAGTCTTCAAAATCTGGAATGTATTTTACACTTATAGCACATGTCAGTTTGGCTGCTAAATTTTCATAGAAAACTCTTGATCTGCATTTAGATTTAATCATGACCTCTCCTTTTCTTACAAATATGACAGATATTGGACCAGAGCTTCTCCTTAGTGTTTCCGAGATGGAACCATACAATCAAGGGGATTCTGGGAATTGTAGTTCCCAGCCTCTCTCAGTGCCACAGAGGAGACCTAAGGTGGGGTGGTAGTGATGCTGAGCTGACTACAGATGATCTGCCTATTATTCCATTAGCTCCTAGGAGTAAGTAGGAGGACTTGCCAGATGGGAGGGGCAGCAGAAGCAGAGCACAGACAGGGAGAGAAGGCAGTAGGTAGAGAAGGGACCCTGAATAAACCAAGAGGAGAGGAGTCTCTGGTGGTGGTAGGGGAAGCAGAGGAGGAGGAGGATGGAGGGAGGAGAATGGTGGGGCCCCTAAATTGTTCTGGGCATCCAGATGCCCCAGTGTCATGAGGTGGCCAGGACTATATCTCGATAACACCCATGGGGGGGAGGGGGGAGGGTGCTCACAGTTGTCCCTCCCCCTGACTCTAGGTGCTAAGGTTTGCTGGAACAAGGTGGTTGCTCCTAAGGTCTCAGATACTCTCTGAACTTAAAGGCCATAGGAGGGACTTCCCTGGTGGCACAGTGGTTAAGAATCCACCTGCCAATGCAGGGCACACAGGTTTGAGCCCTGGTCTGGGAAGATCCCACGTGCCGCGGAGCAACTAAGCCCATGCACCGCAACTACTGAGGCTGTGCTCTAGAGCTCGTGAGCCACAACTACTGATTATTCGTGCCACAGCTACTGAGGCCTGCGTGCCTAGAGCCCATGTTCTGCAACAAGAGAAGCCACCACAATGAGAAGCCCGCAAGCTGTGACGAGGAGTAGCCCCCGCTCGCCGCAACTAGAGAAGGCCGGTGTGCAGCAACAAAGACCCAACGCAGCCAAATAAATAAATAGGTGAATAAATAAATAAATAACAATTTTTAAAACTATTTTTAAAAAAAAGGCCATAGGAGTTCTACCTCCTCCAGGAAGACTTCCCAGTCCACTCTCCCTTCAGCCTGAGCCCTCTGCTTTGACACTTGCTCACACATGCACTGTCATGGCTTGCTTGCTGTTCTGCATGTGCTGTGTCCCCCATGCAGCCCTTTGGCATCAGAGGCCCAAGCTATCTCAAAATCCCACACACTCCTGGAAGGTGCTCCATATATCTGGGCTGGACTGAGCTGTGGCAGAAGCCAGAAGGAAAGGTCCGTGGATATCAGCAGAGTCACCTAGGCTGCTCCGCGCCGATGGGCAAGGCTATGGAAGGAGGGACAGAAGTCCATCTAGAGCCACTTCCCTTCATCCCCCAAGGCAGCCAACCCAGCTGAGGGAACTGGAGGAGCCAACCTTGCTGAAGGAAATCAGAGACCAACTGCACTGAATCCTCAGGCTGTTGAAAGGAGCAATGCAAACAAAACGTGGTGTGTGTGTGTTGGGGCCGGGGGGGAGCGGGGAGTGGGCTCCTGGTCGCCATGACACTAAGGGCACTGGGCCACACCCACCAAGGCTGGGCCAGAGCCTGGGTGAGGTTCTGAGAGGGAAAGTGGGTTAAACAGCCAGGTCCTCCCCGGAGAGCAGAGGCCCTCCACAGCACTGAGACAATTGCCTAGTAATGAGGAGACCCCCCGTTGGTGTCCAACTGAGGACACCAGCTTCTGACCAGGGCACGAGTCACTTACCTCTCTTTCGAGGTGTTAACTCTAGAACTTGGAGCCACCCATGACCCTCTCTGTGCCTTCCCAAGGACTTCAGGGCTGGCCTCCCTGTGTGCGCTAGGGCTCATCTAGTCCATCGCCGTCATCTTACAAATGAGGAAACCAAAGGGAATGCAAGGTCAGGTTTGAGGTAGGGCCTAGTGTCCTGGCTTCTCCCAATGGCCTTTTCTTCTTCCTTTGGTCCTTCTTACTGGTCTCACCTCATGTATTCTCTCATCCTCTCTCAGGACTGGACTCTTTTTTTCTGCTCTTTCGTCTTCTGAAGAGATAGCACTGCCCATATGTTAGCAGTGTCAGGGCAAGCATTGAGTGCCTGGTGCCTCTGAGGACCTTAGGAATGGTTAGTGAGGTCACATCTAGTGATCAGGAGGGAAGCACGCACGGGACAGCAAATCAGACCCTATGGGCCTGTTGAGCCATCCAAACACCCAAAGTCAGACCGTGGTGTTTGAAGCAACGAAGTAGGGTTGATTTGACAAGTCTTGTCCCTGGATTCTGTCCCCCACCCCGCAACCACCCAGACTATGTGCTTGCAATTCAAGTGTCTGGCACCAGAGGGCAGTGTTGCTCTGTTAGGAACTTTAGACAACCCTCTCCTCTGAGAAAAGTTTTAAATTTCATTCATTCATTCATTCAGCAGATATTTACTAAGTACGTACAATATGCCAAGCACTTTTAGGTACTTGGGATACAGCAGTGAACTAAACACAGAAATTTGTGCCCTCTTGGAGCTTATATTCTCATGCAGGGGGATGATGAATGAATGAGAAAAACACTTGGTATATCAGGTGCTATGGAGAAAAATAAAGCAGAGAAGGGGGAAAAGAAGGACTTGGATAGGGGGATGTAGTGAAGTTAAAGGGGAGGTCAGAGTTATAAGATCTTAGAAACTCTGCTGGGAAAGGCTATGGAGGCTTTAGGCAGGGGGTAAATCATAGAAGCAAAAAATGCTTGCATAGCGTTTTAAAGGGGGTTATATTTGACAGATGGGGAGACTGAGGCTCAGAGAAGGAGAGTGACCTGCCCAGGGTGAAAAATCTGGAGGGCACAGGCTGGCAGCCTTCATTCAGTTCCAAGCCCAGCTCACCCTTCCCTCCTGCCCCACCTCCTCCCAAACCCCACCTTGGTCCTGTGAGGGGCCCTCTCTCAATTTGGCAGAGACTATGAACTCACCAAATTCTGTGTATGTTTCTTCCTGAGCACATTTTCCAGCTTCTTTTGCAATTAGTATGTGCAGTTACCAAGTTCTGGCCAATGGATATCCGGCCAGAGTGATGTATACTAATTCCAGGCCTAACCCCTAAAAACTTCCTGTAGGTACTTCTGTGCACTCCCCTTTTCCCCATCTGTGCAACTAGAACTCTAGAGGACTCTAGAGCCCTGGAGGATGAGGAAGGCAAAACAGGGGTCCCTAGATGACTGCATGAAGAGCACCTCAACACCCTGCTTTGGACTGTGATGTGAGTCAGTCTGGTGTGTTAAATCATTGAGATTTGGAGGTTGTTTGTTACAGCAGCTAACTCACCCTAATTGATACACTCACCATGACTGAACCTAACTGAATACATGTCCCACCAGCTTCAACTGCCAACACTGTGTGTAGGGGATGCCTGCTGTTTCCGTCTGCCTGCACAGCACCATTCTCTTTTCTTGGTCATAGCTCCCATTTTTATTAGAGGAGCCACCCCTCTTCTTGGTGAAGCTATTTCTTATGGGGCCTCTTCACCACCACCCAGAGGGGGGCGTGTGATCCAGTGGCCATTGGCGTACACCATCCTCTTGGCCAAGTGATTGGTTCAGGGGTAGATACATAATGCAATCAGTCTCACTTAAGATTCAGGCTTTGGATGCTGGAAGGAGAGTCTCTCCTCCACTGAGATCCTGAGTGTTGAGGAGGTACTGACTGATGAGAGCCTGAGGCTGCTGGAGCCATTGCCCAAGGACACAAGAAGAAGCTGTTGGCAGAATGAAGCCAACACATTGAGGAAAGTAGACCAAAGGCCCAGAGAGAAGATCCAACTCTGCATCATTCCAGTCTTCGCAGAAGCCAGGCCTGCCTTCAGTTTTCCCAGTTGCAAGAGCCAATGACCTTTTTTAAAAAATTGATTCCGTTTGAATTTCTGTCACTTAGCACTGAAAGAGTTCTGATTAATAAGTAATTATTGATCCAGTATGTATTGAGACCTACAGCTCATGTTGTGAGCCAGAGACTGGGGGTAAATGGTGAGCAAATTAGACACGAGCTGCTAGGACCTCCTGTCCCCATACACAGATATATTTGGCAGGTGGGCCTGATGCCAGTGTAAAGTAGGAGAACAACCTGTCGAGAAATGGGGTGTCATTTTTCTACTTTTTAGGTTGCTGGCTTATCAGGATAGAAGAGGGAGTGTGTGCCTTTTCCTTTACACTTCTGGAAAGCCCAGCTTTTGAGTTCTTGAGGTTTGAGCTTTCCTTATCAGCCTGAGGGAAGTAACAGTCTTTGGTCTGTGTTTCCGGCCAAATGGAGAAGTTGCCAGGCTGGGGTGGGCTGCCCTGTGATTTGGAGGGCCTGTGCCCATCAGGTGGTTAAACGGGGAATCTGTCGGTAGGGCCAGGAGAGGGGGCTGGCCTTTGAGGAGTGTGGGCCTTCTTGGACTGCAGAAGAGAAGAGTTGGAGGTTCTGTGGGGCGTGAACACCAGAGATCGGCCCCCAAGAATTGCTGGATGGGAGAGGGGCTGTTCTGTGCCTGCGAGAACTAGACCCCAGGTGCTAAGGCTCAGGGACCTTGAGAAAGGTCTCCAGGCCAAGTCTGCCCCAGAATCAAGGTACCTCCTCTGCACGGACCATGTGGGCGACAGCAGGGACAACCATGGATTGACGATTAAGCCCCCGCCATCAATCTTCATGGGCCAGGCATAGCCTGGGGTCCTTCGATAACTTTTTTCATCAAGTACCTATCATCGTGACAAATGCAGGTTTTAGCAAGATGTAACCTACTTGGGGAAATTTTTAAATGCAACGCTTCTTGCACTGTAAATTTTGTGGCGAGATTAACCTCTATATTTAATTACAAATTGTTACAAATTATGAAGGGAAATTATGGGGCTCCATGAATCCGTTTAACTGAATTTCATCAATTCCGTGGGAGTAAATGATATTTTTTACCGAATGAGGGAGTTGCTTTAGGAAACCTCCTTAGGTGCAGTTTAGTCTTACGGTTAAATGGAGTTCGGGGACTCTCACAGTTCTTGGAATTTATTTTCTATCAAGACAAATTATAACAATCGCTTATTATGTGCAAGAGCTTCAGGCCCTCTTGATCCTCATCGCTCAGTATCTCAGAGGTAGAGAAACCCTCTCTGGCATCCATAAAGAAATCTTAAGCAAAACCCTGATTGGTATCACTGGGATGTGTCCATCCCCGAACCAATCAATTTGTCAAGAGGACTGTGTACTTGGAATAGCCAGCCTAGATGATCTTATTCAATCCTCACAACAACCTTCTAAGGTAAATATCATTATCTCCATTTTACAGATGAGCAAACTGATGTGGAAACAGGTTAATTTACTTGTCCAAAGTTGTGGAGGACATTATTATTGCCCACCAGCACCTAGTTCCCCTCTCCTTCCCGGGACGTGGGAGGATGGTGCTTTCCAGCCCTCTTGAAGTTAAATGAGGTCATGTGACTTTCATGTGAATGGACCTGATATGGGTCACTTCCCAGTGGCAGCACTGAATCGCTTGTGCTTGACCCCCAGTTTTCTCCCCTCTCCACAGTGGTCGAAGAAGGCCGTGTCAATCTGGAGGGGCACCACAGGGTCTTCACATGGAGGGCAGCTGCACAGAGCCACCTAGACATGTAGCAAGGCTTTGTGTCAGTGAGCAGACCTTTCTTGTTTTAAGATTTGGGGGTTATTTGTTCCTGCAGCATAACTTAGCCTATCCCGACTGATGTAAACATCACTCAGCTAATAAGCAGCAGAACTAGAATTTGAACCAAAACGTATCAGGCCCCAAAGCCTGTGTTCATAGCTATTCCTCTAAATTCCCACCATTCTTTGGGAGGTATTTTTGCAAAATTTGCACTTCTCCTAACTCTAGTGTTCTGTGTAATCTCTGTGAGTTTTGATCTCCAAGGGATGCAGCTTTCTTCCTCAGCTTTCATACACTTCCTGCATAGCCATGTTTCTCCTCGTTCTCATCAATTGAAATTTGGCAAAAAACAAGGGACTTGCCTTCAGAAGCAGCCAGCACACCTAATTTGGGTATGAGTGGCTCTTCTCTCCCTCTGTCCTCCAGCCAGTCTCTGCCCCTCACTGTGATCCCCATCTGGGAGCCCGATTCCTGCTGGAGACCCTTTGGAGGAAGATCCAGTTGGGAGCCCAGGGTTATTGCCAGTGTCGTGCCAGGGAAGGAAAAGTCTAGAGACCAGGCAGGTTGTTGCTGCGCCATCCGCTGGGGAGGAATGGAAGGTAAGACAGTCTCGGGAGTGACAGGGAATCCAAGAGTCTCTGAGATGCTAAGAAGTTGGGGAACTGAAACCTGAACCGGGAAGCCCAGAGGCGCCCCCAGCAGTGGTTTGATATCATTGGTCTGCAGCGCAGGCTTGAATGTATACATTACACATTACCCAGATGATTACCACACAATGGACAGGTTCTTGCCACCCTGGGCTGGGCACACAGAGAGGCCAATACAGACTTGTGGATTGTCTGTGACAAGACTCAGACCTCCCTTCTTCTCCTGGAATCATCCATACAATTGGCCCTGCGACTGCTTAGTTGGAGTTGAGCCTGTTCACTCACTATTGTTTCAGAGGAAGATGAATAGCCCCCCTAGGGGAGAGGATGCCCCTACAGCCCCAGGGGTGACAAGTTGGGGGACAGAGCAGGGGTCTGGGAGGTTGTGAGCCCTCCTAACAACAGGGAGGACATTCATGGCCATTGTGTCTGATCTTCAGCTACCCTCTAAACACCACGCTAATTGACCACCCAAACGCCATTCTCAACTTCTTCCCGCCCCCACTCCCCTGCCCTCTTCCAACCTTAGAGGCTGAAAAAGTGACACTTTCCCAGCCTCTTTGGGGGCATGAAATGGTCATATAACCCAGTTCTGGCTAACAAGACGTAAGAAAAATTTGCCGGGAGTTGTGGGGAATGGCAATGGAAAAGCTTCTGAGAAAGATTTTTCATCCTTGATCAAATAAGAAAGGCACATGAAGAGAGCTCTTTCCACTTTGACCATCACCCTACATCTGACTTTGGAGGAAGTCTTAAGATGTGATATCTGGAGCTGTGGCAGCCGTCTTGCAACTGTAAGGGAGAATATAGAGAGAATTTGGACCCTGATCCAGAGCGCTGGCATCTTGAAGTTGCAAAGCCAGCTTGATAACTGCCTACCTCTAGACTTCTTAGTAGGCAACTCTCTTATGGTTGAAGTCCCTGTTAGTCAGTTTCTATTACTTGCAGAAAAACACACAGGCTCTGTTATAGACATTACCCTTAGGGTACAGATGAGACCTGGAGAGGTTAAGGACTTGCCTGAGGTGTCCTGATGTGAAAGGACATGTCCTCTCAGGGGTGGGGCCTCTGGAACACCAGGAGAGGAGTAGGGAGCCACTGAAAGTTTCTGAGCACGAGGGAAAGGGTAGTTGGAGGAGGCACAGGGAAGGTTTGGGGGGACTTTGACCAGAAAGCACACATGCAAACTCGCAGGTGGAACAACAAAGGGTAGCCGCCTTCCAGCAGGGACTTCCTTATGGCTGTCTCCAGAGAGCCTGCAGGAAGGAAGGAAAGGCAGTGGCTGGGATTCAACATAGACTAAAAGGACCTAAATTTAGATCAGATATCCAGGGAGAGGCTAGGAAATCCACTTGCAATTCTCTCTCTCTCTCTCTCTCTCTCTCTGCAACGCTTTGGCCTACAGAGCACATCCAGCTACACTTTCTTATATGACCCTCCAGCAGTCCTTCATGGTCGGCAGGGCTGAGAACTGTCATTTACAGCTGAGGCCACAGAAGCACAAAACCACACGGTGGAGGACGGCCAGAACCCTGGTCTCAGCCATCTTTCTGGGAGTGGAAAACAAGTAGCCCAGATTTGTAGCATTTGCTGATTTCCATGGTGTAAATGCTCCGTGGCTGATTTTGCCAACCTTTAAACAACTTTCTTGCAGAATTACTGGCATTTAACAATCGGCTCTTGGAGCCCATAGGAGCCTGCTCCAGGACACCCCTGCTTTAGACGCCACCCACCACGGCCCCCCGCCCCCGGCCCCCCATCCTGACTTAGTTCAGGCCCGCGGGCCCCTCCTGCCTTCTGCTGGCAGGTCTGTCCCTCTCCCACCCCGACCCTGGTTGTGGGCTTTCAGCTCGTGGCCCCCCACCTTAACACTGCCGTGTGTGTTCCTACCCTCATCCCTGGTTCGCCACCTCTGCTTTCCCTTAACCCTGACCCCAGATTCCTGCCCCTGGCCTCTCCTGGTAACGGGCTGGATGGCTTGTTGTAGGACCCATTCCCGCCTACCTTGGCCACAGCTGCTCCGTGTCCCTGGCAGCCTGCCTGGATGGGCCCTGGGGCCTCGTATGGGACATAACATTCCACCCCACTGATGTGGGACTGGGGTGTCTGGATAGTTGCAGATGAAGAGGCCCAGGGATCTCACTCTGAATTTCTTTCATTTTCCAAATGTCACACTCTTCCCTCGCAGTGCTCTGAGACCCCCTTAAAGCCTGGATTCCCTCCTGTCTTCCTGAGGGCAACCCTCTCCCATGCCCTCCTTCGCTGACTCTCTCTCCCTCACTGAGTGAAGGAACACGTCTCAACTTGACCCACAGCCCCTCTGGCTCTCCGGGACGTCTGTCCTTTCCAACCCTCCCCTTCGGATCCACCCATCTGGTGTCTGCGTCTGCTGTCCTGTGTCCAAAACCTACTCTTCCATGCTCCCTCCCTGCCTTTATTAAGGTCTTATCACTGTTTCATGACCCAGATCCTAACCATCATTACTGAGGTTTCCACCAAACCTGCCACCTCCCAACCCACCCCTGAAGTCCCACTGCATTTCCAGCTGAGCTCTTCAGCACGCTTGAGCATCACTTCCTCCAGGAAGCCTTCCCTGATCTCCCCCCTCTCTGCATCCTGAGTAAACCTTGATTGTAACTCTTCTCTCATTGTGATATAGCCATTTATTTGGGGGTCTCTCCCATTAGGCCATAGTTTTTTTTGGAGGACAAACTATGTCACTCTGCCTTGAAGCCTAACACAGCGCCTGGCACGAGGTAGGTACTTCATAAACATGGTTTACTTTGATGACGCCTGGGGTTAATGGTCATTTCTCTTGCAGCACGCTAAAAGCACTTCCTGTTGGAGTGCCTCTCAGCTCCTCCACTAGAGTGGAAGTCTCTTGAGGCCACGAACCTGTCCTGTTCCTCAGGGCCCTTCCCAGTATGTAGCTTCAGGCAGCTTCCTGATGCTGGGGCACCATAGCTACTTGGAGGAGGGTGGGCAGAATCAGGTGTGTGTCCCATATGTCTTCAGGTGCAACTGACTGTTGACTGAGGCATCTCAAGAAGCAATTAAGTTTAAGATAGCTTTTAGTTACATGCTTGCAAGTCCTCACCCTGATTACGAAGACCCCTGGAGGGGCAGGGGGCTGTGAGTTCTGCACGGAAGCTGGTGGCAGGAGCAAAGGCAGGAGGGCTGGGAGCCAGGCAAGCTGGTTCCCGAATGGCCCATCCAATCCCAGAGAGGCCAGAGGAATCTTTGAATGTGTCTGAGGGGCTGGGGACCGCTGATGAGGGCGGGGCAAGCCCTCCCCTCCACCCCTTGGCCAGCCTCCTTAGCAGGGAACATGGACTCTGGCTCCCAGCTGGAACCCCACGAGGAGAAATGTTCTTTTGGTTTTCCTGTTGGAATCCCACGAGCAGGAATGTTCTCGTGGTTTTCCTGTTGGAATTCCATGAAAAGTGCTTTCATTCTCTCATCCTTGTGCTCCTGAAGTTTCAGGGGCATGGGGTCCGGAGGGATTCCCAAGCCCGGCCCCTCCCAGGCTTTGCCTGCGGGTTCTGGGTATCTAACCAGTATGGAAACCTCCTGGACGAGGAGCTCTTTGGCCACAGACAATGCTGTTGCTGCAATTTCTGAGCTAAGCTCTGGTAATTTCTGTTCTGCTGCTATAAACGGGGTCCCCTGGAAGGTGGGCAGCCCTAGTCTGGGGTGATGAGGTAGGATGTGGTGATGCTGAGATGGAGCCACACTGACTGGGTCTGGATCCAAGCTACTTAGTGGCTGGCTGTAAACATACCTGAAAGTCTCTGAGCCTCAGTTTCCTCATCTGAATGGTAATCCAGTTTATGGCATTAGAATGGTTGTGAGGGTGTGGTAAATGAGATGACTCCCCCCCGTCTCCTTTCACCGAGCCCAGGACCAGGCAACACAAGCCGCACCCTTGGTGAGGTCCAGCCACTCTGTGCTGTTGCTGGGCAGAATCTCTTTTTCCTTGGCAGTGTCTCCTCCATCTCACGACTCCATTCCCAGGACCCCTTCCTACTCCCAACAGCTCTGGCCAGCTGTCAAGGGTCATGTGCAGGTGCCCATGAGCCCTACCCCTGGCCCCACCCACCTGCAGCCACCTCCCCTGGAATTTTTGGCAGGATGAGGGGCCTCTTTTGGACCACGGATGTTTGAGGAAAGAGGCCAAGGGCTGAGGCCAGAGCAAAACGTGTCCAGCTGGCATGTCAACTTTACTGAGGCTCAGCTCCTGGGACAATGGCTCAGTGATTCCCCCATTGGGTGCCTCCCATCCCTGCCCTCCTCCTCCTCAGCATCATCATCCCAGCCTCTTTCTCAGGGCACTTGTGTATTCACTCTCTGTCTGAATCGCTATGAAATCCTAGTTAGGTGGGTGAGGCATAAATCACCTTCCTCGTTTAGGGAAGAAACTGAAGCTCAGACAGAGTAATACCAGTAGGTCACGCTTTTGTTAGTTCAAAACATTTTGCAATAGGTAATTCGCTCACATGGTTGACGGATCAGAACTGTGTGAAGATGTGTACCGTCAAAAGCCCTGCTCCCACCCCATCCCCTTTCACCTTCCCAACACAAGGTAACCCCATTTGCTAGTTTCTTAGGTATCCTTCCAGAATATCCTTCTGTAAATCCAAGCAAATAGGGCATGTGGTCTGATTTCCCCACCCCCTGCCCAGATGGTAGCATCCCACACACCATGCCTTCCACTCAACATCCGTCTTGACAATCTCTCCCTGTCAGTTCCTAGGTGTCTCTTCTGTTCCTTTACCATCACTGACCACCTGCATTGAGTATTTGCTGCTTCCAGGTGCTGTGCTGAAGGATCCATGGGGATATCGTCACATCAACCTAAATGCCTGGGGCGCTCTTACCATCCCCCTTTACAGATGAGAAAATTGAGGTGTGGAGAGTTAACCTAGTCCAGGGGACATGCCATCTGGTTCCAGAAACAGCGCTCTCATCCGCCGTGCAGCCTCAAGGTTCTGGAAGGACCCACCTCTTGATTTTACCCACCTCCCAGTGAGTGGTTTGAATGCAAACACCCAGCTGTGCTGAAAGCCACAGTCTTCGGGCTGCCAACTAACGCACACCCAGTTGCTCTCTTTCCCCACCCACGAAAGGAATGGGTCAGGATGTTATGTAAGTGGTTAGACATGTGCCATTGTCTCACCGAACCCCCAACATGTAAAAATTATTATTCCCATTTTCTGGAGGAGGAAAATAAAGCTCTGAGAGGGTGAGCGACTTTTTTAAAGGGATTACGACTCAGGACTCAGGTCTCCAGACTTCCTCCTGGCAGCCCGCACCGTCTGACTCCCCTTCCTCTACCTGCCTCCTGGGACAGGGCAGTGCTGCTGCTGGGGTCCCTCTCTGGGAGGGAGGTGAGGGCTGCACCTGCGTCCCCAAGGGGCAGCTGTGGAGGCAGAGCCGGCTCTGGGTCAGCTCAGGTGGGTGGCGGGAGGGGCTTCTTGAAGGTTATAAAGAGGGACGAACATCTGTCCCCTCCCCAGAGCTGGGCTTCCTGGGACAGGAGGACCAGACTCCTTAGAGTGACGCCAGCAGCTAAAGTGGCTGCTGGGAGCCCTTTTCCACAAAGAATTGGCTTCTCTGATCAGCCAGGATGATGGACTCTGCTTGGTTTCTTGATCCTCCCAAATGCACTGGGTGGGGGTGGGGGGGTTGGGGGTAGGCCCTGAGTCGCCTGCTGGCCTGTCTGGCTCTTGTTCTGCTCCTCTGGGCACTCGGCTATCCAAACCGTCCCACCAAAGGGAAGACCTCCCCAGGATGGAGAGGCTCAGGGCTTGGTGGGAGGCTGACCTGCGCTCCCAGCCTGGGGAGCCGCGGAACCAGGGACGTGTAGCCATCAGCAGGGGGGCCCTGCTCCCCACACCCTCAGGCCCTTCGTAGTGTCCGTGTTAGGGTCAGCACCCGGCGTGCCACAGGTGGGTCAGGGTGGTCTCAAGGCCCATCCAGCTTTGGGACATATGGTTCTGCTAACTCTGCAGTGCCTTCCTCTGGCCCCTTCTCGCCGGATTCCTCTGCCTCTCCCTCCTGCCTGCCCTCCTCTCTCCTCCCCAGCATTCCCAGCCCTGCCTGTCTCCCGGGAATCCCAGCAATAACAGCCACCATTTATTGACCACATGCCACATGCATTACAGCTGCCATTTATCAAGCCCTCACTGTGTGCCAGGCATGTGTGAAGCATTTACACACATGCACACGCACATGTGTGCTAAGTCAATTAATACTCGAAACGCCCAAGGGAGGAAGGTAGTGTTATCATTTTTTTGCATATGAGAGAACTGAGAAGTGAAGAGACCCATTCAAGGTCATGCAGCCAGTGCGCAGAGGGAAGGTCTGAGTGAATGTGGGCTGAGTGGGCATCCCAGGTACGGGGAAGGAGCCGGGAAAGAAGCTTCTTGTGGGTCAGTAGGGCTGGTGCCCAGGCAGCGGCTGGAGACTCCACGCCCCCAGTACGCCTCTAGGCCATGGACCATGGGCCCAGTGGAGAAAGGAAATGGTCCACTGTGCGTGTCCCTCTATTCTAGTGCTCGTGAGTGGTCACCCTTCCAACTGTCCTGAGTTGTGAGCTGGGGGTGGGTATCAACAAAGAAAAACCTCCTCTCTCTTCCTCACTTTGTCTTTCCATCTCTCTGCATCTTGATGCTTCTGTTTCCTCTGTTTCTCTGTCTCACTCAAATCTCTTTCTTTCTCTCCATCCATCCATCTTTCTCTATCTCTTTGTCCTGGCAGGGGGTAGGGGGAGGCCTCTGGAGCCCAGGTGGGGTTGTGCCCTCACAGCCAAAACCTTTAGAAGTCTCAAGAACAGAGAGGCTCTTGTTATTGCAGTTGGATTCTTTCGGCTCAGAGTCCAAGGTCTGCCTCAGCTTAGTAGACACACCTGGGAGCACCCTCTTGGCCCCCGGACACATCCACCACACAAAGCTTCCACCCATGGTTATGAGGAACTGGATGGCTATTGGGAAGCCATTTCCTGTGTGTGACCTCTCACCCTTTTCCCTTTGGGGCTCCCCAGGGCAGGTGGTTGCTTATGCTCTCTATCAAACGGGCCCTCCGAGGGCAGAGCTGTGCCTCCCTCCCAGGTGGAGGACGCTACCCCTCTCTGATCCTACATCTGTCTCACTGCCTTGCTCCTTCCTCATTCACTGGCTCTCCTGCAGGAGGTCTGGGCCTTTAATTCCATTTCCTCGGCCCTGGATCTATGCCTGCTGCTGACCAGCGCATAGCAGCAGGGGGCTGCTTTCCCAGGTACCCCTGAGAGAGCCCTTCCCCTAGGGCAGGAGGGCAAGTCAGGGAAGAGGTCACTCTTGGAAAGTTGCATTTCTGGCTTTTCTGAAAGTTGCGAAAATGTGGCTTTGAGCAAGTTAAAAAAGAAATCAATGCCATCTCCCACAAATGATACCGTTTCTCAGGCTCAGGGAGCCGCAGTTGGTAGACAAATAGGACATTAAAAATAGCTTTGTGTTTCCCAATCTTACAGCCTCTGGGGGCTGCAGGGAGAGGCCTTGGCCCAGCCTGGTTTTCTGGCCCATTGTCTGCCTGCCCCAGGGTTAGGAGTGGGCGTGGGCGCTGTTTCTAGGCACAGTAATTCCCGGTCAGAGAAGGGAGGAGAGGGAATTCTTGGCGAGGATGAGCCAGATAACACACACTTGAATGGAGTAGCTGTTTGGTGTTTACTTTTCCTTTCCCAGGCCAAGAAATAGAGCACACTCCATTTTGAACTTTGGTTTCCACCAACTGTTTTTTTTCTTCTCCTCTGCTTTTTCTTTTTTTCAAAAGTGTACAGGGGGAGACTGAGATACAAGGTCTTATTTCCATCTGGGCTGTGGCCCAACAGCCTTGACCAAAAAGTTACTTAAGTCATATTTCCATCATCTTCAGATGGCTGTGTATTTATTTCTCACCAAAGTAAAATCCCAAGTGGACTGCAGATATTTGCACGAGTCAAAACTGCTTCCTCCTGGCAGGGTTGGGATGGGGCTTTGATCCTTCTGAGAAAACAAAAATGTTGGCCTCAGCCCGGCAACAGTGATGCCTTTGGGATTTCACAGAACTACCAGAGAGCTAGGCCTTGAGGGGGTGGGATGGGGATCTTGGGATCCAGAGAGACCATATCCTGGAGATGGGTGTGGGAGCTTTGAGAAGCAAAGCCGGATGAGTGATCGGGGCAGAAATCAAAGCAGGTAGGGTCACTGAGCAGGTGACTGGCCCAGAATAACCCTCTGGAGGATGGCAGCCACCAGAGGAGCGCTGTGAGCACGACTCTGTACGGAGAGAAGGGCGAACTGTGGAAAATTACTCAGGGAGAAACCGCCACTCCTGGACACAGAGCCCTGCTGTTAGGCCAGTGTCCAGTGGCCCCCATGTCTTTCTTTGCTCCCTCACCCCCCAGGGCGCTGAGCCTGCACTGGGAAACAGCCCCTGGCCCGAGCCGGGCAGGTTCAACCCTGGGTCAGGAAAGGCAGCCGGGTTACCGCTGAGACAGGGCTCTTCTCTGCCACCAGGGGGCGCCCTCATCTCCAGGGTGGAAAGCCTCTGGGTGCCCGCTGTCCGCCTCCCCAGATGGCTCCCAGGAGGAGAGGGTTTGAGTGAGGATGGTGGGGGGCTCTCCAAGCTGAGGGGGATCCACTTAAGGGCTGAGCGGACGAACATAAGGAACCAGAGAAACAAAGAAAATGGGAAAAGACAGAATGTCGAAAGCTTGTGTTCTGACCTCTTCTTCCCTCTGCCTTTTCCTGTTTCTCATTTTCATTGATGTCCAGTGTGTATTTACATTGTTCCCTCTGTTTCTTGGCTTTCATTTTCCTCTTTTTTGGCTTCAGGTCCCTTGCAACAGTGCTGATTTCTGTAAAGTGAGTCCTAGGTTGCTGCTGATAAAATCAGTGTGATCCATGATAAAATCGCAGATGTATCCCCGTGGTCATGGGAGTTGAGAACTGAAGGCTCTGCAGAGGAACAGAACCTTCGCTTACTGACAAAGGAGGCAGAAAACTGCCAGTTTGTACCACTTCCAGAACTTTCCCAGCTTCCTCAGGGCTGTCCTTTCTGCTGCCCTTTTCCCAGCCCCATGCAATTCCTCTTAGCCTGGGCCCTCCTGGCATCCCAGGCTGCAGGGCCTGCGCGGGACTCTGTGCCCCGGGGTCTGACTTTCTGGGTGGAGCCCCCCTTGGTAAATCCGGCATCAAGTGCAGGGAGCTGGGTCTCTGGTGCGGTTTCTCCCCTGGCTCCTCTCCATCCGGGTCAGTCAGCAGGCCCGTTCCCCAGCCCAGGCCCGCCCTCTCTCTCCCACATCTTGGCTCAGCGCTCTGTTTTGCTTTAAGACTTTCTTTCAAACAGAGCCCAGAGTTGGCCACCAGTGTCTCTGGCCTGGCCCACCTCGAAGCCTGACCCTGACTCACGGCCCTGGGTCCCGACAGGACGTGGTTCCCACCGGTTTAGAAAACTCGGGACAGCAAAGTCACAGACCACCTGCACCCTCTTCTTCCGCTCCAGACGTTATTTATGTGTGCGGCTTTGTACTCGTTGCTAAATGCGGCCTGTGTGAAGGCTGTTAATTAACCCTTTGAGAAATGAGCTTCCCATCAGGGAAGGGACAGGAATCAGGAACATGTTTGTAATCAGGTTGTTGCAGGCCGATGATTTATCCTGCTTCAGAGCAGTGGCTTAATGAAGCGGAGGAACGAGTAGAGGAGATGCCCTCCAGAGTGGTGTAAATAAAGCCCATCTTGTGCACACAGATTGTCAGAAGGGCCGGAAATTCTAAATCAGCGGTGCTCCTGGGCCTTGGTGAGGGGGCAGGAGGTATGTTGGGAGGCAGTGGGGGGTGGCAGTCTGCCAAAGCTCGCCTGTGTGATCAGGAGGTGGGTGCAGACAGCCCTCCCGGTGATGAGTTGTGCGGTCACTTCATCCCCTTGGCCATCTATAAAATGGGACCGTGCCTTGCCCTGCCTTCCTCACAGGTCAGCTGTGGCGAGAGGACGGAAGAGAGACCAAGTAGGAGGTGGGACTTTCATTCCCACTTGGGAGGGAGGGTCTGGGGAGAGGATATTCAGAAATTTTCTGGAGGGACCTCTATTCCCTCACCTGCAAATGAGGGTCATTCTAGAACCTTCACGGCTGGCTATGTGATTGTAGTTCCCCCGATGCTGAAGACAGTCCTTCTCCTGAAATGAGAGGCCAGCTTTCGGGTGTCCCTGAGCCTTGGTTTCCTGACTCAGGATCCATGGTTCCCCACCCTCCCCAGATGCTTGGAAGGTGGCGCTGGAAAGGGCAGGCAGGAAGTCCCACCTTGTCCCGGCTGCGCGTGGGCCTCAGGGACTGAGTGGGCCACCAAGGCCTGCTGATGTTTTTAACGGCGACTCTTTACGTTCTGTGTAAGGCATGCCTAAGAAGCACCATTGAGAGCAAGGGCTCAGACGCCTGCACTCAGCCAAGCTTCCTGTCAAAGCTGAATGCGCCCAGAGCACAAAAAAATGTATTCACAGCTCTCAGCCTTCCCTGCTTCCCAGGCTTATTTCATTTGAAAATATTCAGAGCTGGAGAGAGAGGAGGAAAAAGAAACAAGAGTCCAGCCTGATTCCTCAGTGACCCTGCGTCTGCTCGGGGGTTGTGTAACCTCTCGGAGCTGCACATTTGCCAACTTATAAGGACGTTGTGAGGAGTTGATGAGATAGTGCATAGGAAGAGCGACTTCAGCAGGGGCGGCACAAAGAGTGCTCCCCCCAGCCCTCCCTCCCCTTTCGAGGACCCCCCCATTCTCTCCTGAGGTCTCCACATCACCCCTCCGTTGCTTCCGTTTATAGTTATAAAAGGGACCCAGGTTAAACCAATCCAATACCTTTCAGTGATTTACCCAGAAAGCCAAGCGAGAATGAACTCTCAGGTGAACTGAACCCAAATATCTGTATTTCAGCGTGACTCATAAACAAAGTAAAAGTGTATGTGTTTCAGGCTTCCCTGGTGGCGCAGTGATTGAGAGTCCACCTGCCGATGCAGGGGACACGGGTTCGTGCCCCGGTCCGGGAAGATCCCACATGCCGCAGAGCGGCTGGGCCCGTGAGCCATGGCCGCTGAGCCTGCGCGTCCGGAGCCTGCGCTCCGCAACGGGAGAGGCCACCACAGTGAGAGGCCCGCGTACCGAAAAAATAAAAAATAAAAAAAAGTGTATGTGTTTCGAGTTTTCATTTAGTTAGCTGTGCTTTAGCAAGCTTCCAGGTGATTCCGAGGCAGGCTAAAGTTTGAGGCCACTGTTCTAGAGTGTGTAAGTGCTCCCAAGCCTAGAGGTGAGGCAGGAGGGAGCCATGACATTTCTTACTTGCAAATGGCTCCGGGAGCCCTTTGCTAGGAAGGACACCTGCTTTGGCCACCTCCTTCTTCCCTGGGGCCTCTAGCCACTCAGGAAGGGCCCAGAAACCCACTCTCCACTCCAGGAGTGAGGAGTTGGAAGTTGCCTTTGGGAAGTGTCTGTGCCCCTTGGAGGTTGACTTCTGACTCTCCATTATGGCGTGTCCATCTCCTCACTCTTGAGGTCCAGAGACGACTGAGAGTTTTCTCAAGTGTATCCCACCCATAGCCCTCTGCCCACCCACCCCCAGGGTCAGTAAAGCTACCAGGATTCCCTGCATCTTGGTTTTCCCAACTGGCAGACACATCTCAATAGAACTTCCTGTGTTGATGAAAATGTTCCATGTCTGTGCTGTCCAACCTGGCAGCGACAAGCCACATGTCACCGTCGAGCACTTGCAATGTGGCTAGAGTGGCTGAGGAACCGAAATTTAAATTTGCTTTCATTGAAGTTAAAGTCAGACAGCCACGTGTGGCTCATGGTGACTACTGCACTGCATAGTGACGTTTTAGAATCTCCCTCAATGCCTTTGTCTCTGAGCTCTACCTTCCCTGCCCCCTTGACATCTGCTCCAGGCCTATGGAATCCTGTCCGATTGCATGGAAGGGAAACTGAGGCCTGAGAGAGAGGGCACTCTGGGATGCATAGGAAGCTGAGGGGACTGGGACCCACCAACTACCCCTACTCTGCCTTCAAGCCCAGGCCTCGGGCCAGGGGCCCCATCAGACCCTGGCCTCTGGCCGAGGTGTGGGAAGTCGAGTGTGATGAAACCCAAGCCCCCTTGGCTGGTGCCCAGCTGTGGTTTCACACTTGAGCCGCGGAGTCGGGCGGAGGCGGGTGGAGAGGACTGTCAGAGGATGGGAATTCGGGTGGCCTGGCCAACAGGCCCTGTGAACAGGAGCTGTCCCCAAGGGGGTTTCCAGGCCGAGCAGGCTGCCAGATTCTGTGGGTGCCTCCTGGCGGCTGAGGGCTCTGTGTGACCCAGGCCCTCCAGTTGCCCCGCCGTGGGGAGCAGCAGAGAAAGGACAGTGAAAGTGGTGACTGTGTGTGGTGAGTGTGTGTGTGCGCGTGTGTGCGTGTGTAGGGGGTGTGCGCCAGCTTCTCTAGGGAGGAAACCAGCCAGCTCGCCCCGCCTTCACCGCCATCATCCCGTGCTCCATAATTTGCAGGGCCCAGCGTAAAATAGAGACGCAAGGCCCCTTGTTCAAAAATTATTAAAGATTGCAAGAAGGTGACATCAGAGCATTAAACCAAGTGCAGGGCCTTCTGAGCACGTAGTCCTGAGTGACCAACAGGCTGCAAACTCATGAAGCTGGCCCTGCCCCCAGTGCCAGAGACAGACATGGGAAGGTCTCAGACAAACAGAGTACCTATCTTCCTGGCCAGCCTGAGGGCAAAAGCTGGCCCGTTCCTCTGTCCTCAGCCCTGCGGGGCTCCTGGGGGCAGACAGAAGTTTTGAGTTTCTTCCAGGACATGCACCCCAAGTCTTCTCTTAGGTGGGCTGATGCCTTCACACTGGGATGAGGGAGGCTTGAGACACCATCTCAGCACCTGCCCTTGATCCCTGCCAGAGCCGCCAGGGGGAGACCAGGGAGGCAAGATGCAGCACGAGGTCATAAAAGCAATGCACGTTTAGTGAGTGCTTACTTCACGCCAGGTGCCTTGCTAAGTATCTTGCCAGTATTACCTCATTTGATCTTCCTAACACGCCAAGAGAGAGGTACTCTTGTCTGCCCCTTTTATGGGTGGGAAAACTAAGCCCAGAAGGAGGGACTTTCTGCGGTGAGGGAAATGTTCTTTATCTTGATTGTGTGGTGTGTGACATGCATGTAGACGTTCATCAAAATTCATCAAGCTGTACACTTAATCTGCACGTTTACTGTGTGTAAATTATCCCTCAATAAAGTTGATTTATTAAAAAACATATTTGGAAAACTGAGACTTTGAGAACTTGCCCAAGGTCGCATTCCTAGTAAGTGACAGGACTAGGATTTTTAACTTAGGCTAAAGAGGAGTAAGTACCAAGCTGGTGCAAAGATCCCCGGTCCTGAAAGATGAGGTTCCAGACCTACCGACTTCTTGTTCTTGAGCACATTACAGAGCCTCTCTGAGACTCAGACTCCTCATCTACAAAATGGGCCTCCTGAGGGGGTGGTTTAGGGTGCTGTCAGGGACATGTTCACAGGGTGAGAACCCCACAATGTCCCCAGAAGCTGTACTCAGTGCTCTTGTCCTGCTGTTCGTGCCTGTGCACTGGGGGCAAAGCTGAGGCTCTCATGCGGCACCCTCCTCTGCCTCTACCAGACCCTCTGTGGCTTTCGGCTCAGGTGCTGCCCGGTAACTGGGAAGCAGGGGCATGGTGGGGCATGGCCCATGCAGGGCGAAGGTGGCAGGGTGACACCAGGGCTCTCCAGGGTGGCATGGGAGGAGGGGACCTCCCTCTGTGGAGTCACTGACAAGCTCCCACAGAGGGAATTGATTTGGGATTTAGAATGTGGAGGATGGGAGGTGTCTGGAGGGCGCTTGCTAAGGTCTTCCTGGTCTTTGTTGGAAGGAGGATGGAGTTTGCTGTAGATTTTATTAGAAAAAAATATCAACTTAAGAACGTCTTAAAAGTTAAGAGTCTCAGGCTTCGCTGGTGGCGCAGTGGTTGAGAGTCCGCCTGCCGATGCAGGGGACACGGGTTCGTGCCCCGGTCCGGGAAGATCCCACATGCCGCGGAGCGGCTGGGCCCGTGAGCCATGGCCGCTGAGCCTGCGCGTCTGGAGCCTGTGCTCCGCAGCGGGAGAGGCCACAACAGCGAGAGGCCCGCGTACCGAAAAAATAAAAAATAAAAAAATAAATGCTGTTAGACCAAGAACTGAGAACTGGGGTTAGCCTGCCAGCATGAGGACTTAGGCCCAAACTCTACCAAACTACCAAGGGGGTCGCCCAATCCATTGCTCAGGTAGGAAAGTGACTCTGGACCCCACCAGCTTCCTGACATGGGCCAACTCTGGTGGTTCTGTTTCCAGGCCAATTCCTTCTCAGTTCTGTTTTTGGGGAAATTCTGTTGTTTTTATCCCTAAAGAGCCGCCTTGGTCCCCAAGTCCTAATAATACATCCATCAGTAGAGTAACACATGTGTTACTCATGAGAAAGCTGAGGCTCAGAGAGGTTAGGGACTCTCCCAAGGACACACAGTGAGGTCTTGACAGAGCCACCCCAAGCACTCTGGCCTCCTGGCCCCCTGTCCAGCACCATGATACACCCGTTGCCTCTAATGCTCTCAGCCTCCACCCACCCACCCCAGTAATGGAACCCAGCTGAGTGGGGTTGGCTGCTGAGAGGCTCCAGGCTTGGCTTGGGCCAGCGACTCATGGAAATTGGGCCATTTTCTTTGGGCGGAAATGAGAAGCAGATGTGGCTCGGGAGCTGGGGTGCAGGCTTATGCCATGTCAGGGGTCTCAGGTTACACGAAGGAACACGTGACTGTGGTTACAAAAACAGCCTGAAACCCCCAAGCCCCACATCGTTGGGGGTCTGCCCCAGGCCTGGGGAGCCGAGCCTCATCCCCACACCTTACCTCCTGGGTAGCCCCTGAGATCCTGGAGGGAGCGTGAGACAGGAGGGGCTGAGGGAGACTGGGGCCTTGGCTGCCATGCCTTCTCACTCCCACTCTGTAAGGGGGTGGCGGGGTGTAGTTACTGCCCCTCAGCTCAGGGCTGAGCCCCAGCAGCAAGTCCCTGTCCTCTGGAGGACACCCAGGAAGGGCAAGGCACCCTGTACAGAGGCCACAGCAGGCTCCCCCCGAGGGCTGGCTTGAGGCTCGGCCCAGGCCCCAGACGCCTTTTACTGCCTGAAACACCTGGTGTTTCACCGCTTTGCTCCAATCCTTTGTGTTAAGGGATTGTCCCTGGTTGCAATGCATAACCTTTCTGAGAAAGCATCCGGTCTTAGGCAGTATTCAGGCAATCTTACCTGAGTGGAGATTAACTTATCATCTCCTTCTAAACAGCCAGTGGGGCCTGGACCCAAGGGGAAAGGGCAGAGGCAAGGCTCTGGAGGAAGAGGCTGGAGATCCTGGCACAGGAGGGGCCCAGGAACAACTTGGCAATGGCATGGTTTGTGTGGAGGGGTCTCTGCTCAGATCCCTGATCTTCTCCCTCAGCCAAAGGGGCAGGGCCCCATTCATTCAATCATTCATTCATTCATTCAATAAATAAATGGTTCTTGTATACCCACTGTGGCCAGGGCAGTGGGCTAAGCCCTGAGGATCCAAAGGTGACTGAGCATGGATTTCAGCTCTAGGGTTTCACTGACTGCTGAGGGAGCCCACCAATAAATAGCTTTGATTGACTGATTGATTACTGAGTGTATACCATGTGTCAGCAGTATTCTAGGCTCATAGCATCTACGGAAGGGAGACAGACTATAAAACTAAAAAATAGGGCTTCCCTGGTGGCGCAGTGGTTGAGAGTGCGCCTGCCGATGCAGGGGACACGGGTTCGTGCCCCGGTCCGGGAAGATCCCACATGCCCCGGAGCAGCTGGGCCCGTGAGCCATGGCCACTGAGCCTGCGCATCCGGAGCCTGTGCTCCGCAACGGGAGAGGCCACAGTGGTGAGAGGCCCGTGTACCACACACACAAAAAAAATTAATTAAAAAAAAATAAGTTAAATAATATGTTTAGAAGGTGAAATGTGCTATAAGAAAAGAAAATGGAGCAGGTGAGGGGGATCAGAAGGCACAGGCTGGTTGCGGTATTCACAGGGCTGGGAGGGTGCACTTTCCTGAGAAGGTGAGACTGGAACAAAGACTTGAAGCTGATAGGGGAGATGAGAATGGGCTTCTGGGGGGTGTGCAAAGGCCCCGGGGGCAGGAGGCGGCCTCGGGAGTTCAGGAGCAGCAAGGAAGCCAGTGCGTCTGGGGTGGAGAGGGAAAGGTGAGAAGGGATGGAGGTCCAGAGGTAAGGAGGACCAGGCCAGGAGGATCTCAGAGGCCACTGTAGGGCTCCAGCTTTTATGGTGAGTGAGATGGGAGGTGCTGGAGGGTTTTAAGCCGGGAGATGTGTGTTGACTGGCTTTTTCAGAGGACCGCTTGGGCTGTTGTGTCTGCAGTAGCCTGGAAGGGGTTAGGGCCAGGGAAGGGGGACCAGTCAGGAGATATCTACAACAGTCCAGGTGGGAGGCGACGGTGCTGTGGCCAGGCCGCACAGTGGACGATGGGAGAGGCACCCCGGGAGAAACCTGAATAAGGTTCTACGGTAACGGGAGAAGGGAGTGATTAAGTCTGACGAAGGACGCTTTCCCAGGGGATGTGACTCAAGCAGGATCCTGAAAAATGAGCAGTTCAGCAGTCACTCAAGAGAGTGAGCATTCCAACACCAGGTGTGACAGGGGCCAAAACAAGAGAGAGCCAGGTCTGTTTGGGGACCCGTGAAGTAGCTCGTCAACGTCAGAGCAGAAGGGCCAGGGGAGGCCGGATCGGGAAGGAGCTTGCCACTCTGCCAAGGGTGTTATCCTGTAGACACTGGGGAGTTGGGAAGAATTTTAAGCTTGAGGGCTTAAGACCTAATTTCCCATTAAGAAAAGTCCTGTGGTCACCACGAAGGGCTGGGAGGGAGGTGGCGAGAGGAGACCCAGATGGGAAGCAGAAAATGAGGGCTGATCCAGTGCGGTGGGGGAGGGAGGGAGGGATGAGAACAGTTTAGGGAGAAGAGAGGACCAGACGCGTGTGGGTTTAGGGAGAGAGGAGCAGGTGCTTCTGAGGAAGAGGATGAGTCAGTTTGGGACAGGCTGAACTGCAGGAGCCGCTGGGAGATCAGCTAGCAAAGTCTCAGAGCAGCCCATGGATGGGTTTGGAGCTCAGCGAGGGGATGCGTCCAGAAGCCTCGAGGGGCAGGAGGCATTTAAGCTGTGGAAGTCCACCAGCTAGAGGGCCCCTCCAGATTTTTATTATTTATTTATTTATTTATTTATTTATTTGCGGTACGCGGGCCTCTCACTGTCGTGGCCTCTCCCGTTGCGGAGCACAGGCTCCGGATGCGCAGGCCCAGCGGCCATGGCTCACAGGCCCAGCCGCTCCGCGGCATGTGGGATCCTCCCGGACCGGGGCACGAACCCGTGTCCCCTGCATCGGCAGGCGGACTCTCAACCACTGCGCCACCAGGGAAGCCCCCAGATTTTTATCTTTAGGAAGATCTGAACAGAGCTATCGTTGCCTCCCTCCCAAGGCCTTTGAGAGATGGGGAGAGAAAAACATTCCTGCGGGTGAAGAGGAAGAATCCAGGAGTGGGTCTCCTGGGGTACCACTGAGAAATCCCTGAACTGGTCCCACTTCACCCCGGAGTGTCTGTGGTGGGGGGTCTAGATAGGCAGGGGTCTTGGTATCCGTGTCTATGGATCTCTGCATGCAGATATGTAAAGTGATGTGTTTTTATCTCCCCGTGATTACTGTTTTCCTGTAGCCCTTCTCCATGAGTCTTATTGCCCAGTAAAGTGGAGGGAGGATTCAAAATAAGGCTTCAAGCAGGAGTGAAGCAGACGTGATGTAGAGAAGCTGCTTCTGATGGCAATGGGGCCAGAAAGGGGGATCCAAGGAAGAGGGAACATGAGAAACAAAAGGGCAGCACCATCCTTCAACCTCAGAGGCTGGTGTGGGAGAAACCCCAGTCAGCTTTGAGGGAAAATCTCGCTGCAAGGGATGGGTGGGGCTTGACTCAGATTGCAGCGGGGAGGAAATTTTAATGACACTCCCCTTTGCAAAGCAGAGATTCAAGATGGTGCCAAAGCACTATGGTGCCAACCAGGAGGTGGTTTGAAATGGCTGAGGAAAGGGGTCTGGGAAGTGGCTTCATGGAACGCTGCTTGTTCCGGTGTGGCTGGGAAGAATGCAGCCAGGTGGTCCTAGGTCCCGGCGGCCATAGAGGCAAGATCTGTACCACCAGCCACATGTGGGGACCACACACTTCAGCATCACCCCTCCTCACCCCAACCAGCGAGCCCCAGGGACCAGGTGGGACCAGCCCTGTCCCACCTGTGTGTGTTTGTAAGAATGCAGAGGACTCCACTCAGAACTTCCACCTCCTCTTCCCACTACCATGAGGTCCATAAACGTCTCTTTGCACCAGAAAGTTATCTTGGCTAGGAGAAGAGGGAGGGGTGAGAAAGCCTTGGAAAACTGAGCAATTTTACTCAAAGGAGACTGAGTTAAACATACAGAAATGGAGGTACGTCTAAGGGGCAGTCTAAAGGTTTCTTTTTGTTTGTTTTCTTTTCCTTTTTCTTTTTGTCCCACTTGTCAATAGTAGGAATCATCAGATCAAGATGAGAAGAGTGCAAGAAAAATTAAGAATGATTCTGGTTTGACCCATCTGGGTAGGAGTGTGTGATTTTCAGCCCTGCCACAATCATGTCTGTACAAGTTTGCTGGGGCAACAGTGTACATTTTTTTTGAAGATTATTTCTTGATTGACTGATTGATTTTGGGCCGCCTTGGGTCTTAGTTGCGGCACGCAGGCTCCTCGCTGAGGCATGCGGGCTTCCCCCTAGTTGTGGCATGCGGGTTTTCTGTCTCTAGTTGTGGCACGAGGGTTCCAGAGCGCGTGGGCTCTGCAGTTTGCGGCACGCGGGCTCTAGCTGAGGTGCGCGAGCTCAGTACTTGTGGCATGTGAGCTTATTTGCCCCACAGCATGTGGGATCTTAGTTCCCCAACCAGGGATCGAACCTCCAGGGAAGTCCCCTGTACTTTTAATTCTATCCGTCAGACCTTTCCTTGAGGAGCTGAGAATCATAAAATCATCAAATCTGTATTAATTATCTATTTCTGCATAATAAATTATTCCAAAATTTAGCTGAAATAAGCATGTATTATCACACATGCTTCCTGGGGATCAGGAGCAGGGGTTTCTGGCTCAGCGTCTCTGATGAGGTTACAATCAAGATGTGGTCATCGAAAGGCTCAACTGGGGCTGGAGGATCTGATCCTAAGACCCACCTGCCAAGCTGGTGTTGGCTATTGACAGGGGCTCTCAGTTCCTCAACTCATGGATCTCTTTCTAGGGCTGCTTGGGTGTCCTCATGACATGATGACTTACTTCCTCCAGAATAAGTCATGTGAACGAGCAATGTCTTTCATGACAACTTTACCCCAGAAGTCTCACTTTCCCAAATGGTCCCTGCTCTCAAAAATGTTATGGTATTGCAGGCTAGATGAAATGTCCCTACCGCAAAATGCGATGTCTGAGGTCCAAGAGAAGTGATATGGGCTCTCTGAGGACAAAATGAGCTGACCAGTCAGGCAGCAGGAGGCTTCCCGGGAATGGGCAGAAAAACCCTGCCCCCTTGTCCTGCCCCAAGTGGCTCTTCCTTGTGGAAGGAGGCCTGGTACCTGCAGACCGGTCAGATGGGGAAACCTGCAGCGGCCTGGCTGAGTGAGAGGACTGATTCGTGCTCACTGGACAACCAAGGGTGTGTAGAAGGGGGCACTCTGAGACTGGAGAGAGGCTGCCAGGGGACTTCTGGGGGCAAGGCACGGTAGGGCCCCGGAGGGACTTAAAAGTGAGACGAGGAACGGGGTGGTCAGGTGAGAGACAGGGCTCAGCGGGTGGGGGAGGGCAGAAAACCCAGAGGGCCACATGGTCCTCTGTTGGTCAGCATGCCATTTTCCTGGCTGTCATCCCTGTCCACAGACGCATTCATTCATGCGTTCATTCGTTCATTCCTGCATGCCTGTTTGCGACAAAGTCCAGGTCCCTGTTCTTGGTGAGGTCAGAGTTGGAGGGTTGTTTGTGTACGAGGAGCATACCTTCTTAGGGAGGGTCGGGGGGCTGTCAGGAAAGGCTTCTCACCGGAGGCGAGGTCTGAGCTGCTTCTTGAAGGGGAGGAGGATTGAGCCAAGCAAGGGAGGGTGTTCTAGGCTGGGAAACCAGCACATTCACAGGCCCAGGTGTGGCAAAGCACGAAGCATCCCTGGCACTGCCTCAGCGGGACGGCTGGGAGAGTGTCGAGAGCTGAACCCGGAGGGACCAGAAGAGATGTGGCCCTGCCCACCAGACGGGATGGTCTGGAGTTCTTCCAGAAGACAACAGGGAGATTATGCAGGAATTTAAGCAGAGGCATGAAGGGATCTGCTCGGAAACTTGGAAAGCGTGTCTGGGCAGTGGGAACGAGGATCTGCAGAGGGAGAGTCCAGGAGGAGAGGGCACTACCCCGGGCTGGCCTGCGGGGGAAGAAGCAGGGGTGGAAAGGAGAGAAGGAGCCCAAGAGGCCTTTAGAAGGCTGAGCAGCATCCACTCCTGCCTAGAGGCTGAGTGGCAGCCCGGACCACAGACTGAGCCGTCTCAGCTCATCTCAGAGAAACTCTAATTCAGGTCGGGCACAAACCCAGCCCTCTGCTTTTTAGAAGATCTCATGGCCCCAACAGCCTGGCCTCACGTGGACCCAGCCAAACCCCTACCCCAGCCTGCTGCCCTCCTGCCAGGGGGATGCTCCGTCTCGTAGAAGCCGGCCTTTAGCTGGAAGGTGGTGAGGACCTGTGAGTTGGGAAGTGCTGGGGTGGGGAGGCAGCTCGGGGGCTGTGGCCACAGGGCAGCCCGAAGAAAGGAGGCCCTGGGCTGGGGTCAGTGAGTCAGGAGAGGTCCAGCCAAAGACGAGACCCGGGGGCCTCCCTGGTGGCGCAGTGGTTGAGAGTCCGCCTGCCGATGCAGGGGACGCGGGTTCGTGCCCCGGTCCGGGAAGATCCCACATGCCGCGGAGCGGCTGGGCCCGTGAGCCATGGCCACTGAGCCTGTGTGTCCGGAGCCTGTGCCCCGCAATGGGAGAGGCCACAACAGTGAGAGGCCCACGTACCGTAAAAAAAAAAAAAAAAAAGACGAGACCCGGGCAGGGTTCCAGCCCCATCCAAGTGGGCCTGAGTAGCGGTGTGGGCACCTGGAAAGTGAGGAGAAAGAAAGACGCTGGGCGCCCAGAGCACTAGCCACCTGAGAGGTGCCTGGGGGTGATGGGAGGTGACCCCATACTGAAGGCTATTTCCTATGGCCCAGAACCAAGGCTGCGATCCCCGAGATGGGAGTTACTGCCACCCCAAATTCTCAAACCCTTTAAAGGAGTAAGCTGTGCTGTTCCCTCCTCACAGCAGATGGCGCCATCGTGCTGGGATTGGTGACCGAGGGGCCTGAGGGATCCCGCCCGGAAACCCTGCCTGGGAGTGGGAGGGGCCGGGCGCCCGCGCTGGGAGCTGCTGGAGGGGGTGGAAGGGGGCCCCCCAGTCCTGTCTCCCTCCTGGAGGGTCTCCTGCTCCCTGGGCCCCTCACCTCGTGCCTGCCCGCTCCATTCACTCCTTCCCACTGGCTGAGCCTCACCGCCAGCCTCTTGCTGCCTCTCCCGACTGTCCCTGCTTCCCTCGCTGTCCCCCACCCTCCGTTTCTGCCTTCAGCTGGGGTCAGCGTCCGGGAGCTCGTTCCCTTGGAGGCATCATCCCAGGATAAGGGAACTCCAGGCCCAGCCAGGGGGGATGCGTTTGCCAGTGGGAATGTCCCTGTGGGGTCTTCCCTGAGCAGCTCCCAAGGGCTTGCACACATCTTATGTCCTCAGGAGGTGCTCAGTGCCCCTAACTAGGGGAGGGGGTAACCAGGATGATGGCAGGAGAGGCAGGGTAGAGAGGGCGTTTGCTCTGAGTGAACGAATGACAAAATAAATTACAGCAGCTTTCAGTATGGCGGGGAAACTTCCGCTGATGACAGTGCCTTGTATCTCCCCATCTCTAGGCCTTTAGTCAAGAAGCAAAACCTGAAGAAGAGCCCTTTCTCTCCCCACTTCTTCCTTTCCTGTGCTTGGGGTGGGGCAGCCGACTCGAGGCAAAGAGTGGGTGTCAGCTAGTGCTGGCGGTACACGGAGTTGGGGGTGGGTCCAGGAGGGCAATGGGGTGGGGAAGCAAGGGTGCCCGGGGCAGAAGGACCAAGGGGAGACCTCCAGGGAAACTTCCAAAGGAACCTCAGAGTCCCTAGCACAGGGTCTTAGGGGCATGAGGGCTCCTGGGGAAAAGAGCAGGGGTAAGAGGTGTGTGTGTCGGCTGACCTCCGCTTGGGATACACAGTGCCCCACCTGCTACTCCCCTGATCCGGGATTCCTTAAGGATAGCTGCCATGTTTTCAGCCTTTAAATTGGTGCTGTTGGTTTGATAAGAACGAGGCCATCTATGAGACAACAGGGCAGAATATGTTACAGAAGGGCTGCCTGGTAGCAAGAAGTGCCCACTCCCTGGCGCCCATACCACCCGTCCCCAAGCTGCCATCCACTTCCTTACCTCAGCTGGAGGTGGGTGGGGTGCTGCGTTGTATTTCAGCCTTAAGTAAGCAGCCAGTTGTCACACTCAGCCTTCCTAAGGATGGGCTGCCCTCTCTCGAATAGCGCTGGCTCACCTTGAACTTTTAGGTGGTCAGTGTATCGTAGGCAGTGGTGAGTCTGTGGGTTAGATGTGAACTCTTGTTTCAACGTGTACCTGGGCAGGGGCAGGTGGGTCGGTGCTGAGCGTCTGGGAGGGAGGAAGTGTGAACAGAGGGGGAGAGATGAGAGGATATCAGAGAAAGGGGGATGAGGACAACCAGGCAAGAAGAGGGTGTCCCTGTCAACTGCTCTGTCGCTGCTCAGGAAAGGATGCCGGTGGCACCCCAGCAGTGGGCGTGGGGCTGCCGCAGGGAGGAAGGGGCCAGGAGTGGTGGGCCTGCACTCAGGACGGGATCGACGGGCAGTCATAAGGGTCGGCCAGGAGTGTGCTCGGCCGTTCCCAATCCAGGGAGCACGCAGGCTGGGCTGGAAGTGACGGAGGAAGGGGATGATGATAAAGAGTCCTCAGATGTCTTGGGCAGCCAGCTGGAGGGAGGTCTGGGCTGGCAAGGCTGACTCTGGGACTCTGCTGTATATCTGGAATTTTCTGACCCAGGTAAAAGTTGTCCTCCGAGTTGCTCTTCTGCAAGAAAGTAGCTTCTTGCTTGATTTATGGCTGAGGGTGACATTGCGGATAAACCTACTAATGGTGCTCGTTTGCCCGTGGTGGGGAGAGGGGGCAGTCATGGCTCCCAGCCCCAAGGGAGCTTACGGTGCACCTGGGGAACCAGCACGGGCACGTGAGGTAAGAGCTTCAGTGTAGGAGGAACCAGGGGGATGGGATCAGGGTGGGCAAGGAAGACTTCTTGAGAGAGGAAGGAGATTCAGATGGAGAAAGAGGAAGGGTTTCCAAGATTATGGACCAGTGCAAGCAAAGGCATAGGGAAGGTGTGGAAGTTTGGGGGGATGGAGAGAGGTGGTGGGGGACACTAGGGAAGGACTTGGCACACAGAAGACACTCAACAGATTTCCTAAGGAAGGAAGGGGGGGCGAGGCGAAGGCGGGAGAGAGGAGAGGGCAGAGAGCTGCTCTCAGAGGCAGGTCGCCCCCCACATTAGCCCTGGGGCAGACAGCTGCAGAAGCACCCCCCTTGGGGACCCACATGGCAGGCCCTCGTTTCCCCAGCTCCCATCCCGGGCTTGCTCGAAAATATGAAGCTGAGGCTTAAAAACAGGCTTGTGGTCAAACCCCAGCCCGTCGTCTTCTTCCAGGGCCTGTCTCTAGCCAATTCCTTGCAGAGTGGCAGCCACTCCAGCGCCCTGCTGGAGAGGCAGGGGTGTTGCCACCATGGGGTGACTGACCGGCCAGTAACCCCCCACCAAGATGGCAGCTTAGGGAGACAGCGGGCCCTTTGTCTGGTCCTGACCCTGCTGGGAGGCCCGCCGGCCTGAGTTTGCTCAGTGTTAATAATTGACCAGGTGCCCAGGGACAGGGCCCCCTCCGGCCCAGCTGGATGGAGGGCGCTCGGGGCTGGGGCCTTGGCCTCCCACAGCATCAGGTGAGACTCACCTGGGGCCGGGGGAGGAGAGAATCCTGGCCTTGGGTGAGGCTCAAAGAAGCCCGATGCCTCCCCCACTGCTCCCCAAGCCCAGAATTATGTGAGGTGCAGAGAGGGCCCAGCCCACGGTGGCTGGAAGCCTCGTAGTTGTGACCCTCCAGAAGGACAGGGCGGGGCAGGGGCAACACCTTTACCCCAAGAAGAAAGGAGATGGAGGACGGAGAGAAGACCCTGGAAGGCAGGTGTGAGGTCCCCTGAGGAGGACAGAGCTGGACTCTTAGACCCAGTGGCCCCAACCCAAACAGCACGTGGCCACAGACCCCTTCCTCAGGCCCGCTGATGGAAAATGCCAGCCAGAGAGAATGCTTGGGTTGACTCCTTCTGGGCCAGAGGGAAGAGGGTTAAGGACCCCCAGCCCTGGTCAGACCACCTGTGGTCTCTGGCCCTGGGTGAGTCAGGCACTGTTCACCCCAAAGCCACGTCGGGGAGGCCTCAGCCGGGAGCATGAAGGAAGGTACCTTGTGATGTGCATCTCAAGCCACAGGAGGGAGAGGAGGAGAGCAGAGAGAGAACGAGAAGGGGAGGGCGATGCTATTGACAGCAGCTCCAGCTCCTAGGGCTTCTTTATAAGAGTAAGTGATCTCGGGGCTTCCCTGGTGGCGCAGTGGTTGAGAGTCCGCCTGCCGATGCAGGGGACACGGGTTCGTGCCCCGGTCCGGGAAGATCCCACATGCCGCGGAGCGGCTGGGCCCGTGAGCCATGGCCGCTGAGCCTGCGCGTCCGGATCCTGTGCTCCGCGACGGGAGAGGCCACAACAGTGAGAGGCCACAACAGTGAGAGGCCAGCGTACAGCAAAAAAAAAAAAAAAACTGTAAGTGATCTCAGTCAATCATCCTAAAGAGCCCTTTGAGCCGGGTGCTGTGACTACCCCCATCTGACAGTTGAGGAAACTGGGGCACAAGCCGGTCATCTGTCCAAGCCCCGGAGTTGGGAAACAGCAGAGCAGAGGCAGTCTGACTCCAGCCCTGTGACCTGTACCACTCCCTTATCTCCCGGGGTCAGGGCAGTGGGGAGGGCTGCAGGAAGGAGAACGGGCCCCCACCCCCACCCCGAGTAGCAGAGAGTGGAGAATAATTGAGGAGGGTGCTGCCTGGGGTTGCCTTTGAGGTGGAAGGGGGTGGGATCCAGCTTGTTCCGCTACTGCAGCCTGATCACCCAGTATTCTCCTTAGGGAAGGAGACCAGGTGGGCTGGCCCCTGGGTGTCAGGCAAGTGTGTCTCAGGCCTTGAGAGGGAGGGGCGGCGAGCCTCACCCCCCTCCCTCAACCCCACCTCTCCCTTTCCCCTTTGGCTTCACCTGTGAGAAGTCAATATTGATGTTTTATGACCCAAGATAAACACACATTTTTTTTCTCCCATACAGGGGTTATCTGGTCTGGAGGGTTAATCAATGACCACTGGAGGTGGGGGGAGCCTCTGAGAAGAAAGCAGCTATTCAGTTCAGTCCCCTGCCCCAGCCTCTCCCCTTCCCTCCTCCTCCCACCTGCGGCCTCCACCTCCCCCAGCTAGTGGGGACTGACCTGGCCCTGCCGGTGAGTGGGGACAGGGCATTAGGGAGTGCGAGGCTGGAGTCCGAACGGGTGTGTTTGGGGGACTTAGTGGGATGCAGCAAGGAGAGCATCCTTGAGGCAGTTTGCCATGTGGTTTTCACCACAACGACCGTTTCATTCAGTTGGCGGGACAGGTGGGCCCGCACGAGGCTGCTGTGGGCCCAGCCTGGCTAGGTGTCTGGGAGAAAGAGGGAGCGCTGTCCCCTGGGAGCCGCACACAGAGGAGATGAGACTCATGTCAGAGAACACTCGAGTTGACCCAGGATGATGCTGGCCGCTTCCCAGGCAGGGGCGTTGGCGCCCAATGTGTGGGCCAACCCTGCCTCTCACCCGCTCTGTGGCCTTGGATGGTGGCTTAACACCTCTGGGCCTCAGGGGCCTCACCTCTCCTCGCAGGGGGGTTTCAAGGGTCGAATGAGATCTTGTGCTTAGAGTGGGGAGGAAATAAAGTGACTAAAGTTCACACGGATTGTAGCCTCTGCCTTCTATGGGAAGGGCATGATTCATCTCTGGGTTAATGGTCCTTTTACTTAAACAGTGATCGGCCTTTAGAGTTTAGAAAACAGAGGGCCTGTGAGCGCAGCCTGGAGGGGTGAGGCTGAGCTGAAGCAAGTGGGCAGAACTGTGATGCTGTGAGGACCGTTCCTGGGAGCGCTCAAGGGACCCAGGAATAGGGGAGAATAGAGTGACATTGGGCGTCTGGAGAGAAGGCTTGAAAAATACCTTGTGGGGCAGAGGAGGGGCCAACAGAGGAATACTGCCAAGGGGAAGCTCCTGGGGTGGGGAATGACCAACACATTTTGAGAATGTAGTATGTGACCTTGAATTTGAAGTCGTTTCCACCTGATGCTAAAATCACTGTCCATTATTCCTAAATGTGATTAAATATCTGCTACACCCATGAGCCTTGGGTTCCTGGTACGTCGCAGAGGGATGAAGGAGGAGACTGGCATCAGCTTAGCAAGAGGCAGTTCTCAAACGGGATGCCAGGCGCAGGGTTGAGGGCCACGATGAGGAGTAGCACCCCGGCTGCATCAGGAGAAACCAACCGCCCACCTCAGAAAGCCCTCAGGAATACGGGGCATGAGAGGTGACTCCACAAGGCTGGAGAACTTGAAGACACACTGACCAGGGGCACCTGGTTACATCAGTGAAGACACCTTTTAAACACGATCATGCCACAGAGGGCTGCCGTCATGGGATTGGGTTATGGTCTGGGAAATTTGAGGTTGAACACATGTAGTCACTGACACCCTGCTGGGCACTTGGCTGTGCCTACAGGTGATGACGGTGAGACAGGTCTCTGGCCCTCAAAGAGTTCTCTTAAGAGAGGACAGGCTGTGACCAACATGACTAATTGTCCCCTATATCACCGCCTCCCCTTCTTTCTCGTTGTGATCGATCCCCCGCGTTTTCAGCTGGGCACATCAGCCCAGAGTAAAGACTGCCTTTCACGGTCTCCCTTGCAACTAAGCGTAGCCACCTGGCCAAAGGGAGGTGAGCAGGAGTGGGGTGTACAACTTCTGGATTGCATACTCCCCAGCCTCTTTGCTCCTTCCTGTTCACTGGAATTGAAAATTGGGGGTGACCATGTGGGACCCTGTAGGCGGGGACACCCTCCTGGGACGGGAAAGCAAAAGGGCCAAAGAAGCCCAGAGTGTCACAGAGTAAAACCAGCAGACCAGCTTTGATTCTCTCATGAGAGAGAAATAAACTTCCATCTTCTCGAAGCTGCTGTTATGTTTGGTCTCCCAGTTATAGCTGCCAAAATCTTTTCCGTATTTGATTTCGACTACTTGGAAGTAGAGGACTGTCATAAAAAATACTCACTTATGTGGTACTGGCTTCACAGTCAGGTAGGGCCGACACAGATATGCAGACGGGGAAGTTGGTGACCCTTGTTATGCTCTGGCAGAAGATTTAGTAAACTGTCATCTTTTTTTTTTTTTTTGCGCAGTACACGGGTCTCTCACTGCTGTGGCCTCTCCTGTTGCGGAGCACAGGCTCCGGACGCGCAGGCTCAGCGGCCGTGGCTCACGGGCCCAGCCGCTCCGCGGCATGTGGGATCCTCCCGGACCAGGGCACGAACCCGTGTCCCCTACATCGGCAGGCGGACTCTCAACCACTGCGCCACCAGGGAAGCCCCTAAACTGTCATCTTGATCAGTACCTTGACAGGAAGACCACATGCTCTCTGAGCCTGTAGAGAACTTGAGAACTGGGGAGGTCCTGACTACTTGCTGCGTTTGGCAGATTCCTAGAAAAGAGAGATGAACTCGGGTTAGACCTAGCCAGTTTTCAAGCAGAGACGGAAGGGACTACAGTTCTGCTAAGGGCACCTATGCCTGCTGCCTGCAAGCTAAATTGACTGAGAGTCTGGAATTTTGGAGCCTTGAAGAGTTGTCAATGCCAACTGCTTCTGTACCCCAGATGGAAGGAGTGACCAAAGTTGGCTCTGAACAGACAGCCTTAGTAGGAGTTAAGACTATGGCCCTGAGCCTTCCTCAAGCTTTCCCAGGTGAGAATTCTCTGCCAGACTGTGGGAGCCAGCCCAGCAGCCAAGATCAGATTAAGGGTGTTCCCTTTCCACCCTGGCCTATTGTCTCAGATGGCCTGAAGATAGCAGCCATGAAGCTGAGAGAGGGGTCTGAGCACGGAAGACAGTAAAAATACAGCCTGACAAACTCTGTCAGGACAAGACCTTTGGCTGAGTTACCTGCACATGGAACTGACTCAAAGCAAATAGGCCAGGAGCCCGAGAGAGGCCTATTCTTTGATGCCCACTTCAGATATGGTTATGGAGGTCAGTGACCTAGTAAGAGTCTCCCAGAGGACAAAGCCAAGAGCCAAGGAGGACAGTGGACAAGGGAGTTACTTCTAGAAAACAGAAGGACAGGAGTCTTTATAACTTCTAACTAGCATGATTTGGTAATTGCTGTGGACTGGGGCCATCTGTGTAGTTCCCATTGTTTTATTTTCTGAGTAAGAATTGTTTTTAGGGCTTCCCTGGTGGCGCAGTTGTTGAGAGTCTGCCTGCCGATGCAGGGGACACGGGTTCGTGCCCCGGTCCGGGAAGATCCCACATGCCGCGGAGCGGCTGGGCCCTTGAGCCATGGCCGCTGAGCCTGCGCGTCCGGAGCCTGTGCTCCGCAACGGGAGAGGCCACAGCAGTGAGAGGCCCGCATACCGCAAAAAAAAAAAAAAAAAAAAATTGTTTTTAAAATGTGATATGTGGTTCTTGTTCCATCATTGTCTGTTGGAGGAGGGTGGGGTGCAGATGTGTCCTTTTTTTAAATATATAAATTTATTTATTTATTCATTTATTTAATTTTTGGCTGCATTGGGTCTTTGCTGCTGCATGCGGGCTTTCTCTAGTTGCTGAGAGTCGGGGCTACTCTTCGTTGTGGTGCGCGGGTTTCTCATCGTGGTGGCTTTCCTGGTTGCGGAGCACGGGCTCTAGCCGCACAGGCTTCAGTAGTTGTGGCGCGTGGGCTCAGTAGTTGTGACTCGCGGGCTCTAGAGCGCAGGCTCAGTAGTTATGGCTCATGGGCTTAGTTGCTCCGTGGCATGTGGGATCTTCCCGGACCAGGGCTCGAACCCATGTCCCATGCATTGGCAGGTGGATTCTTAACCACTACACCACCAGGGAAGTCCCAGATGTGTCTTTTAAGTGTGTTGGTCTCCAGGCCACAGGTAACCACATCCAGATCTGATTGAGGTGTTTGGTGCAAGATGACCTGGTGTTTGAGGTTGTTTGTCTTGGAAGACAATGTTAGTGTTTTATGTATGAAAAGAAGAGTGATCACAGATAGTAAGGTGGCCAAAGGGGTGGACTGTGGCAGAGACTGCTAATTTGCCCCAAGATCCTCTAATAATATAACACCTGAAGTAGGGTGAAACAAGTGGCCACCCAGGATAAAACTGCATTTCCCTGACCCTTTGAGGTTTTATGTGGCCATAAATCTAAGTTCTGGGCAATGGGATGTGAATAAAGTGAGGGTACAAGTTCTGGATGATATCATAGAAAGGCAGGAGACACTCTCTCCATCCCCTTTCCCTGTCTTGATGGCTGGAAGGCAGACATGTTGCAGAGTCATGTTGGTCCACACATATGATTGCAAACCCTAAGGATGGTGGAGCAACAAGATAGAAGGAGCCTGGATCCCAACATTGCAGAGCTGAGGCAGCATGCCAGTTGGGACTTTTAAATGAGATAGAAATAAACTTGCTCAAATCACTGGTATTTGGAGGTTTTATTTGTTTTTGTTGTAGCGTCTGAACCTCTAACCTAAGTAATACAGCACCTCAATTACTGCAATACCGTGGAATAAGAGCTCTAGTAGACATATGTGTAAGGTGCTATGGGAGTGAAGTGAAAAGAGTGATTAATTCTGTTTTGGGGAAATCTGGGAAGACTCCCAGGAGGGGATGATATTTAAAATGCATCTTGAAGAGTGAGAGACTTTTCCAGATGCACAAGTGAGGCGAAAGGGAAGGACATACCTGGACGTTGGACAGTATGAGCAAAGGCTCAAAGTGGTGAAAGCACCTGTCAAACGGCTCAAGATGCATAAAGGGAGAGGCAGTTCTGGGAGATGGGACTGGTGACTTAGATGGAGTCAGTTGGGAAGGACCTTGAATGTCATGCTATGAAGTTTAGACTTTATCATTTGGAACCATGGAAGGGTTTAACAGGGAAGTAACATGATCTAATTTTTTTTTTAAATAAGTCTGCAACTGTGTTTAAGATGGATTTGTGAAGAGAGAGCATGGGGGCAGAGGAAAGGCACTATGTAAACGTAATGCAAGTCAATTTTGACTTTCCCACAGAAACAATGTTATAAAAGAGGATTATGCTCCTGGCCATGGGTCTGACATACAGATTTTTATAGAACTGACCACAAAACCAAACTCAAGGAGCTATAATGGTATACCCATAATCTCTACATTACAAAGTTTCTAAACAGTATATGAATAATTAAATAGGGCCACACAGTAACTAACCACAAAAAGATATGTATAATATAATATAATGACTTTAGTCTCTTATTTCTACCCTTTAAGGAATTTATTGTTGCAAAAGTAATCTGTTTATTTTAATAGCTTTATTGAACTATAATTGACCTATAGTGAACTGCACATACTTAAAGTATACAATGTGATAAGTTTTGACATACTTATACACACTTGAAACCATCACCACAGCCAAGAAAATGAACATTTCCATCACCCTAAAAGTTTCCTCTTTCGTAATTCTTCTCCCACCCCTTCCCCATCTACCAATTCCCAAGCAATCACTGATCTGCTTTTTTTTTAATATTCTAGAATTTTATATAAATGGAATCATATCATATGTACTCTTTTTAGTCTGACTTCTTTCTCTCAGCATAATTATTTTTGAGATGTATCCATGTTGCAGCACATATAAATAGTTAATTCTTTGTTAATATTGAGTAATATTCCATTGTACAGATATACCACAGTTTATGTGTCCAGTCAACTGTTGATGGACTTTTGGTTGTTTCCAGTATTTGGTTATTACAAATAAAGCTACTATGTGCATTCATGAATAAGTCTTTGAGAAACATATGCTTTCATTTTTCTGGGTAAATACCTAGGAGTGGAATGGCTGGATCACGATAGGTATATGTTTAACTTTTTAAGAAACTGCCAACAAGTTTTCCAAAGTGGTTGGTGGTTGTACCATTTTACATTTTCACCAGCTATGTGTGCAAGTTCCAGTTCCTCCATGTACTTGCCAAAACTTGATAGGGTCAGTCCCTTTATTTTAGCCATTCCAATAAGTTTTTAGTGATATCTCAAATCTTTTATCTGTTATTGATTAGATTATTTTCTTACTATTACATTTTGAGAGTTCTTTATATATTCTGGATACAAGTCCTTTATCAGATATATGATTTGCAAATACTTTCTTCAAGTCTGTGGTTCCTCTTTTCGTTCTCTTAATGGTGTCTGTTAAGAGTAGACATTTTGAATTTGGATATAAGTCCAATTGATCAATTTACTCTTTTATGGATCATACTTTTGGTGCTATATCTAAGAAATTTTTGCCTACTCCATGGTTGCAAAGGTTTTCTTCTAGATGTTTTACTTACAGTTAAGTCTATAGTCCATTTTGAGTTATATTTTGTATATGGTGCAAAGTATAGATAGAGACTTTTTTGCTTATGGGTGTGTAATTGTTCCAGCAGTATTTGTTGAAAACACCATCTTTTTTGGACTGCATTGCCTTTGTTGAAAATCACTTGTCCTGTAAGTATAGGATAATACTTATAGGTCAATTTCACATCAATAAAGCTGTTTTTTTTAAAAAAATATATAGGGTCTATTTCTGGCCTCTTGATTCTGTTCCATTGATGTCTATTTTTATGCCAGTATCAAACTGTCTTGATTTATTGTAACCTTTTAATAAATTTTGAAATCAGGTAGTGTTTTCCAACTTTGCTCTTCAAAAGTTGTTTTGATGATTCTTGGTCCCTGGCACTTCCGTATGAATGACAGAGTTAGTTTTCAAACCTCTGTTTACTTTTATATACAAAAAACACAGAGAAAAAAGTAAAAATCACAATAGTCTTACCACTTAGAGACTATCCCTGGTAATATTTTGGTTGTATACTTCTTTTTTTTTAAGTCCTTGTTTTATTTATTTTTGGCCACACAACTTGCGGGATCTCGGTTCCCTGACCAGGAGCTGAACCTGGGTCAGGGCAGTGAAAGCACCAAGTCCTAATCACTGGACCGCCAGGAAATTCCCTTTGGTTGTAGATTTTTTTCTATGCTTTAAAATATTTGCATTATTAAATGTTTATGTAGCATTATATTCTAAGCACTGTTTTTTTTAACATTAGGTTTATCGAAATATATGTATGGTGAAATTCACTTTACAAGCATATGGTTTGATGAGTGTTGACAAATATACAGAGGCATGTAACCACCATCACAATCAAGATGTAGAATATTTTCATCACCCAAGAAGTTCCCTCATGCCCTTTTACAGTCACTCCCCTCTTCCAACCCCAAAGAATCACTGGCCTGATTTCTGTCCCTATACTTTTGCCTTTTTTCTAGAATATCACGTATTTGGAATCACAGTATGTAATCTTCTGTGTCTGTCTTCTTTCACTTAGCATATTGCTTTTGAGTTTCATGCATGTTGTATATATGAATAATTTGTTCCTTTTATTGCTAAGTAGTATTCCACTGTATGGACATACCAGTTTGTTTATCCATTCACCAGTTGATGGACATTTGGGTTGTATCCAGTTTAGGGCAATTGTGAATAAAGCTGCTATAAACATTTGCATACAGGTATTTGTGTGCACATGTGTTTACATTTCTCTTGAGTAAATACCTAGAAGTAGGATTGCCAAATCATTTGCTAAGTGAATGTTTAACTTTATACATTTTGAGTCTTGATATTCATAATGGCCACAGCTGTAAGAGATACGTCACCAAATGATAGACATGCATCATTCGCTGGGCCCATTAAATCACGGCATTTGTATTTCACTCCCATCCATCCACTGTGCAATTTAATTTGACATTTAGCTAGTAGATTTCCACCTTTCCTGGTTACTCTTGCAAAATAATTGGAAGGTTTTGTGTTTTTATATTTTTAGCCAACCAATTCAACATTCTCTTAAACTCTCTGGAAAATTATCCAAGCTTATTTCTTTAATTGTGTAGTGTAGATAGAATTTTTAATAGGTGATATATTTACATAGTTTTCAGGAATAACATCACCTTCTGATGGAAACATTTCCAAATAACCAGTTTCAAAATGATCTCTCCTTAGCCTATATTTTAGTTGAAAAGATGTGCCTCTCTCACTCACTGCTGAAATGTTTCCTACAGGTTGATAAGAAGGACATTTTTTGTCTGAAATATTGGCTGGGGTCACACACTACCAATAAACACTTGTCATAGAAAAGGTGAGAGAGTCTAGAATATACTTGTCTTTCTGTAAAAGAAAAATGCACAAATTGTCCTTAGATTTGATTCCCAGAAGACCTGCAGGTTCAGAAAGAGTTTCCTGTTATACCCTTCTCTTTTACAAAGTATGAAAATATACTTCTGTTTAAGGCATCGCTTTTATTTTATTTTATTTTTATTGAAGTATAGCTGATTTACAAGTGCCTATCTCTGCTGTACAGCAAAGTGACTCAGTTATACACACATATATATATTCTTTTCCATTAGGGTTTATCATAGGATAAGGCATCGCTTTTATAAAACCAACCGCACTGGTGGCACACTGGAGCACTTAGGAACAAATGAAGCCTTGTGCTGACAGGGAGCCAAAGTAGGAAGGCGCCCCCTAAATACCCCACACAGAGGAGCTGGCCCTCACCTCTAGGATTCCCAGAGAACCTTCTGGGACTCAGGATAATCTGAAACTGGGACTGAGGGAGGGCACAGTGCCAACCCATTTATTAAATATTTGGTAAGTCTTAAATTTCTAGATTAAAAAAAAACCCGACTCAATATTTTTATGCCTCACCCCAAGGATCATATTGCAGTTTTTCACTTTGGAGACCAAGATATAAGGAGAGACTTCTGGGGCATCAGCTGAGAGATGCCTGCCTGCAGGTTGGACCCTGAAGTCTGGAGGGCCCCCTTTGGGGGAGTAATAGCTTTTCCTTTTAACCAGAAGGAAAACCCAGACTCCCAAGTCCCTCAGTCCCTGGTACTATCTCCTGAAGTGGGCAGGGGACCGCCACTCCTCTGCCACCTACTCCTCTGGCTGCCTCTCGAAGGGGTCCTTTGATCCTGGAGGGTGGAGAGAGGGCCCCCGGGGGCAGGGAAGGGGCTGCCAGTGCCGCGGATATTTTCTCTGGGAGGCTCCCGGGTGCACCCTCAGCAGGCAGGGCCTCCATCAATTGCCGGTTGAGGGGACGGCTGAAGCAGCAGCTGTGGGTGTTGGTAGGGAGAAAAGCCCTAAAGTGGGACCTTATCACCCTAAACCTGGAGTCATCTGGGAGGCAGGCCCTGGTGAAAGGGCCTCTCCCCACTGCTCCCAGCTTTACAGAGCCTTGTGCTTAGAACCTCCTCTGTAAATATTTGTTGGATTTAGTTGAATGGAGTTGAAATCTCATTTCCTGATTCCAGCCAGGTTGGAAGGGAAGGCTGGGTGGGCCGGGCTCTGATTTGTGGGGGGTGGAGTGGGAGGGAAGCAAAGCCAAATTGGGCAGCTCAGCCCTTAGGGGAACATCCTGAGCCCCGAAGAGCTTCAGCCATTCTCATCCTTCCAGCCACTGCTTGGCTGAGGGTCCGCATCCCAGATGAGGGTCCCTGATGGTCCAGCATGCAGGGAAGCAGGTGGAGGGACAGGCTCGGAGGGGCCAAATGAAGGGAACAGCCAAACCCAGAGCCCCAGGGGATGTGTGTGCAGAACACAAGTTTCAATGGAACAGAGTCTTGGTCCCCATCTTCGAGGACTTCTCTCCCAAGGACGCTTCTCAGCCAGTTCTGCCCTCCTTGGCCTGGTGCTTGGTAAAGGCTCCCTATTTTGGCAACAGGAGAAGACCTCGGCACGTGTCCGCCCCCGTGCTCAGAAGCATTACCTGTCCTCAACGCACGCGCACAGACCCGCGGCTGTGCCTACTTGCAGACTCCCGCGGCCAGCCCAAGGCACACGTGTGTCCCACAGGCAGACACACAAGCACGCGCACTCGCCTGCCCTCCGTCAGACCTTCCAGTGTGAACACACGTATACGCGCTCCTAGAGACAGCCAGCGCCCCCCAGACACGGGTCGTCCCTCAGGCACAGCCAGCCAGCCCACAGGTCCCACTCGGAGGGACGTGAAGCAGATGGGGTCCCCCAGGCTATGTGCTCCTCCAAGGCTGGTGTCCACCAGAGTCAGAGCCGCATTAGAGCAGCTGGCGTGACACAGGCTCCCATTGTGCTGCCAGGCCCAGGGGACAAAGGGGGCCTATTTCCTCCCTCTCCCCGCAATCCTCCACCCTGGGGCCTGGGAGCCCAGCCGCCTGTTGCAGAGGGTTAGGGAGACTCCCCAAGAGGCCAGGTTCTGCATGAGGGGCTCGTGGAAAACCCCAGCCTGGGCGGGGAAGGGGGGATGTAACTCCTGCCTCAGGAACCCCAGAGGGACGGGGGACCCCCTCCACTCTTTGAGTGGGGAGAGGAGAATCAGGGTTTGCCCTTGTCCTGCTCGAGATGGGCACAGACCCCTACAATGTCTGGGAGGAGAGTTTCAGCTGCTCGTGGAATCAGGACATGGCCACTCTGTGAGTCTGAATCGTGAGGGTGTGGAGGCTGCAGCCTGCTGGTCACTTGACCCCCTCAAAAGCCTCCATGACCACAGCCACCGCCATCATCACGCCCTCCATTTCTGCTTTGACATCTTCTCTACTTTTTCTGGCACTTAACACCCCCCCGCGCCCCCCTGCAACACGTTCGTTCTGTCGCATCTCTCCATCACGGGTGATGGATTTCTTACTAGGTACGGGTGCTGCTCTGAGCACAGGCGTGCTGGGCTCCTTTCGTTTCACTCTGTGACAGATTTGCACCAGGGCTATGTTCCAGGCAAACTGATGTTTCTTGCTTTCTTCCAAATACAAGGCCTTTTCCTTTCTCTGTGCTTTTTGCTCATTCACATAGTAAGGAGTACAATAAACACTTATGGAGCATAGGGTTACCAGACACAATAATGCAGTATTTTTATTCATTATTAGTAGTATTCGTTATTAGTAGTATTCATTGTTTATCCAAAATTCAAATCTAAGTGGACATTCTGAATTTTTATTTGCTAAATGTGGGAACCTAACTGAGCACCTACTGTGAGCTGTGCTTGGGAGATACAGTGACGACAGAGCCAGTGTCTGCCCTCAGGAAGCTTCCAGTGTTGTGGGCGAGACTGTCAAGTAAATACAGCCCTACCACAAGGAGGGCTGGGGCTCTTATAGGGGAATTTCAGGGTGCCATGGGTGCCCAGGGTAGGGAAAGCCACCCTGGTCTTGGGAGGTCAGAGAAGGCTTCTGGGAGGAAGGGTACTTGAGTTAAGACTTGTCTTAGTCCGTTCAGGCTGCTGTAACGGAATACCATAGACTGGGTGACTTATAAACAACAGAAATTTATTTCTCACAGTTTTGGAGGTGGGAAGTCCAGGGTCAATGCACCATCAGATTCAGTGTCTGGTGAGAGCCTGCTTCCTAGTTCACAGATGACCATATTTTTGCTGTGTCTTCACATGGTGGGAAGGGTGAGGGAGCCCTCTGGGGTCTCTTTTATAAGGGCATTAATCCCATTCATGAGCGTTCCACCCTTATGACTTAATCACCTCCAAAGTCCCCACCTCCTAATGATATCCTGTCAGGGTTAGAATTTTGACATGTGAACTTTGGGGGCACACAAAAATTCAGTCCACAGTGAGTATTAAAAACTCAGTGGGGGGCTTCCCTGGTGGCGCAGTGTTTGAGGGTCCACCTGCCGTTGCAGGGGACACAGGTTTGTGACCCGGTCCGGGAAGATCCCAGGTGCCGCGGAGCGGCTGGGCCTGTGAGCCATGGCCGCTGAGCCTGCGCGTCCGGAGCCTGTGCTCCACAACGGGAGAGGCCACAGTGAGCACTGGGACGGGAGAGACGGGCTGCAATTCTGTGCATTGGCACAGGGAACCCCACATTTAAATGGCTCTCTACTGGGGGGTGGTCAACTGGGACAGGACTGAAGGCATTTGGAGGAGCCACAGTCAAGGCTAGCATGCAAGACAGGGCAGACAGAGACAAAGGAAACTCCCAACTGTATGGGTAGCCTATGCTTTCTATAAAAGACTGAGGCAGGGCTTCCCTGGTGGCACAGTGGTTGAGAGTCCGCCTGCCAATGCAGAGGACACAGGTTCGTGCCCCGGTCCGGGAAGATCCCACATGCCGCGGAGCGGCTGGGCTCGTGAGCCATGGCCGCTGAGCCTGCACGTCCGGAGCCTGTGCTCCACAACGGGAGAGGCCACAACAGTGAGAAGCCCTCATATCGCAAAAAAAAAAAAAAATGCTGAGACAAAGAAGGACCCAGAATCAATTACAGATTGAATGCTTGGCATTCAGAAGGGGAAATGGCAGGTGTCACCTTGACCTTGTGTCAGGAACCACCATGATATCCTCCCTTCCACTGTATGACTCCCCAGCTGGGACTTAGGTAGCCAACCCATGGCTGGATGTGAGGGAGGGGGTTATGGCCAGACACAGACGTGAATGTACATGCATATGAGCATGTATGGCTGGGTGAAGTGGCCGGGTGCCCGAGTGCATGACATCCCTTGTTGTCTCATTGGTTTGGGCTTGCAAGACTAGGGCAGCAAAGGATGTAAAGAGCATGAGCATCAGCTTTAGAAACACCCGAGTTCGAATTCCGACTCTATCACTTACTAGCTGGTTGATCTCCACTGAGTTACAGTAACCTCTCTAAGCCTAAGTTTCCCTCTTTGCAAAATGGGGAAAAATCCACCTAGCCTTGCCTTAAAACGAACAAACCAACAAATTAATGGGACTAATGCTAATTTTGCAGGATTGTTGGGAGGATTAAATGTGATGATGTAGATAAAATAACAGGCACATAATTGGCTGTGTAAAGGTTTATTTTTCTTTCCCTGCAAGCACCACACCTGCTATTCACACAGCAGTCATCACGTGAATAATAAGAGCAACATTTATATAATGTGAACCAACCAGTTAAGTCTTTTTTTTTTTTTTGGCCACGCAGTGCGGCATGCCGGATCTTAGTTCCCTGAACAGGGATTGAACCCATTGCCCCCTGCAGTGGAAAAGCGGAATCTTAACCACTGGACCGCCAGGGAAGTCCCAAGATTTTCTAAGGTATTCATAATTAAGAGATGGAACATCGTACTCTTTTAATATCCCAGTGAGATTTCCTGTATTTATAACCTTTCTTAAACTAAGAATCATAAAGACTTGTTACTCACCGATGGTTAAGATCTAAAGAAAAACTCATATCTGGGTACAGTCAGGTATTTCCATCATTAAGTTTCTACTGTTCGCAAATGAATGCAAAAACTGTTTTCCTTATTCCAATTTAAGCATTTCTCTGGAAAGTGTTCTCAGTGCTCCCAGGGAGTCATGGGCCATCTGTAGCTCTTCCTGTGCTGTCAGCATTCATTGCCCCCAAGAGGAGGACTAAATCTGCGATCTGTTCTGCTAATCCCAGGGAAAACTTTATTTTCTAGCACACTACTTTCTCTTGCCTCTTGCAGACTAAAGGAGATCTCTGTGATGGATTAAATGTTTGTGACCCCCCCTGCAAATTCATATACTGAAGCCCTCACCACCCAGTGTGACTCTGTATTTGTAAATGGGGCCCCTAAGGAAGTAAGTAGGGTTAAACGAGGTCATGAGGGTGGTGCCCGAATCCAACAGGACTGATGTCCTTATAAGAAGAGGAAGAGACACGAGAGATTTCTCTCGCTCTGCACCTGCTCAGAGGAAAAGCCATGGGAAGACAGAGAGAAAGGGAGCCGTCTACACGCCATGAGCGTCCTCACCAGGAAGCAAATCAGCTGGCACCTTAACTTTGAACTTCCAGCCTCCAGAACTGTGAGAAATAAATGTCTGTTGTTGAAGACACCCAGCCTGCAGTACTTTGTTATGGCAGCCCGAGTGGACAAATAAGCCTCTCTATTCCTCCCATGCCGCGTCTGCCCGTGGCAGCTTGGTCTCAGACGGCTGCTAGTGCATGATACACATGCACAGGACACGCTTTCCCCCCTCCCAACCCCGGCCCCTTTCTAATAGCAGGTTTCCCCAGCAACCAACTTGCCAGGCAGTCCATTCCCTTTCCTCTTAATCGAGTCCATTCTCCATTGAATGGGCTTCTTTACTCACTGCCTTGAGGGAAGCAGATTCTTTTTTGTTTTTTATTGTTTTAAATTTAATGTTTTTTTGTACAGCTGGTTCTTATTAGTTATCTATTTTAGACTTATTAGTGTGTATATGTCAATCCCAATCTCCCAATTCATCCCACCACCACCACCACCACCCCGGCCACTTTCCCCCCTTGGTGTCCATACGTTTGTGCTCTACATCTGTGTCTCTATTTCAAGGATAGCAGATTCTACAGACTGACATTTTCTAGGGACTTTTCATCTTTAAAGTGCTTTTTTTCCAAATCTATATTTCAAAGCATACCCAGAGGGCACAGCAGAATTTTAAAATGGTGATCCCCATGAGTGACCGTCTTTGGTGTGCTCACTCTGGGGTCTCTGGGGATGGGATGGGGGAGGGGACAATGGTATGTGAATGGTCCCGCCCTTACCACCTCCCACCCCCAAACGGGCTGGGCTCCTTTGGGCTGCCATTCCTTTGCTCCCGCTCTTCCTGTCCTCAGAGCTGCCTTCTCCATTCCTCGCCAGCTAACCCAGTCCTAGCCCACCACCCTGACTTGGGTCCACCCCACCTTTCCCATGTCTTACCTCCCTTTTTTTTTTTTTTTTTTTTGTGGTACGCGGGCCTCTCACTGTTGTGGCCTCTCCCATTGCGGAGCACAGGCTCCGGACGTGCAGGCTCAGCGGCCATGACTCACGGGCCTAGCCGCTCCACGGCACGTGGGATCCTCCCGGACCGGGGCATGAACCCGTGTCCCCTGCAACGGCAGGCGGACGCTCAACCACTGCGCCACCAGGGAAGCCCGTCTTACCTCCCTTTTTTGACTGTCAGCCCCCTGCACGTGGTGGCTGCATCTCTCTCACCCTTGTGAATCTGACTGACCAAGGACTTATCGTGATTTACCACCATACTCCATGCTTACCTGGGTTCTCTTTCCATTCTCAATGTTAATTCCCTTGGGTAGTTTCTCTTGTCCCCATTTTACAGAAGAAGAAACTGGCTCATTGAGACAAGGTTCCTTGCCTAGAAGCAGGCAGCAGGGGTAGGAACTCTGCTCCCTCATCCCCCAGCCCAGGCCCAGCCCTCAGTGCCTTTGCTGACCTGCCATCTCCGAGACCCCTTCTCTCTGTCTGAGCCCCGACCTGCTCCCCTAGGTGCTGGTCTTCAGGACTCTTTATTTTCCGGTACAATCCACTAGAACGCCAGCCCCGGGAACCCCCAGCATTTATAAACAGAGCCTGCAAGTGGTGGACCCTTGATTATATTGGGTGAAGAAAAGAGCCCTGTTCTCCTAACTAGACTTCAAGTTCTAAGCAGCAGAATGCACCTGCTTGGCTTCTGTCCCCGGCACAGGGCCGGGCACACTGGGGGGGCTCCTCCCCCACCCACTGGACACTCCTCACCGTCCCACCCCTGCCTCCAGCTGCTCGTTATAAAAACCCCAGACTAGCACCCATGATCTTCACCCCTGCTGCCGGAACTCACTTTCGCCATGATTGTTAATATGCCTTTTTCCTTTTTCTCTCTGAATCAACATTAGCTTTGCTAGCTCCCTTCCCTCCGCCTGATAAGGATGGGGTAACGGCATCTGTATGAACTTGGGGTGTGCTTTTGTTGCCTTGTCAGAACAGCAGCTCCTATCTGGCCGGTGATGGGCTGGGAGCCAGCCCCCAACAATGGAGGCCTTGTGAGCCGGCCTTGGGGGGTGGTGCTGGGAGCCTGCAGTTCAACACACACACAACCCTTCCGGGTGCCACCTTCCTATCTCCGGCCACCAAGCCCTTGCCAATGTTGGAGCTGTAACCCAACCCCTGTAATTGCATGTCCCGATAGAGCATTGCTGGGCTTGGGCCACCGCTCAACAGTGAGTTAGGGTGCTGGGGACAGTCACCATAGACTGTGGGTGCTCCTGACTGGGGGAGCCTCTGGCTGGGTGTCCCCCACTCTCCTCCCAGGGGTCTTGGGCTGACTGAGAAAACCACAGCACAAGGCAGGCGATCTCAGCTTCCCACACCTTGGAATCAGTGTGTTGGGAGACCCCACACACACACCCTGACCCATTCAAAAAGAATGGTTTCTCTTTCCTCTGCAAACCTCCCACCCCCAGCCTACCTCCTGCTGATCCTGCCCCTTTCTCTGGAATTCTCCACCCCTCTCATTCTGCTTGCTCTTCTTTCTTTTTTTAACATCTTTATTGGAGTATAATTGTTTTACAATGGTGTGTTAGTTTCTGCTGTATAACAAAGTGAATCAGCTATACATATACATATATCCCCATATCCCCTCCCTCTTGTGTCTCCCTCCCACCCTCCCTATCCCAAAATAGTTAGCTAGTGGGAAGCAGCTGCATAGCACAGGAAGATCAGCTCCGTGCTTTGCGCCCTCCTTATCTTTGGCTTTCTCCTGCCTTTTTTCTTAGGCTCTCCTCCTCCTTAGGCCCAGCCTCTCTTCCCATCTTCCTCCTTCTCCCTGGGTCTTCTCCCATAGAGGGAGCTCAGATGGCAGCTCTGCGGTCCCCAACCCACCCCAGGATCCTGACCTCTTTGGAAAATCTAAGGTGCCTTGGGGGAAGCAGTTGGCTCCAAGACCCCCTCCCACTCTTACCAAGGACATCATCCTGGCTTCACCGAGCCCCCAGGGCTGTGTGCTCCAAACAGTGCCTGAGATGAGGTGGACTATGGGATTGGCAAAAGCCCTGCCCTCCCAGAACTTCCAGTTTGGGGGAGGAAATGGGTACTGAACAAGTCTTCAGGTGCCAAGTGCTGTGATGCGTGACAGTGAATTCTCATCTGGGACTTCTCCAGTGGAAAATAAGAATTGGATACTTTGCACTGGTGCCCATTTGTTCCAGGTACACCCCTAGTCATCATGTTATATTCAGTCTCATGTGCAGGTTTCAGGAGGATGCCTCTGGTTGCCATGTAACAACCAGCAACAAGACAGAGTGAGCATACAGAGACAGGGGAAGCCATCAGAATAGCACAGGATGAGGTGACGGAGGCTGCACAACATACTGGCGATGGAGAAAATGGACGATGGGACTGATTGAAGAGGATTTGAGTGGTAGAATCTGTAAGTGAACGTTGGGATGTGAGGTGAAGAGGGAAGGAGGTATAAAGATGGCTCCCAGTTATCTTGCTTAAGCAGCTAGGTAGATGGAGGTGCCATTTACCATATGGGAAGAGTGGAGACAGCACATATTTGGGGCTGGGAGGGGAACCAAGAGTTCAGCTGTAGACATGTTAAGTTTGAGATGCCCAGGCTATAACAGTATCAGCATCCCTTCCCTCCTTTTAGCAATAGAAGCCTATCCCCCCACCCCAGCCAGTGTTTCTGGTTGGGCTATCACGTACACGGCCTCACTTCCCCAAGCACGCCGAAGGGCATGACTCAGGCTGGCCAATCAGAGCACTCACCCCCCTGGACACAAAGGTTGGTCCTTGGGTGAGCACACGTGGGGGACACTGAAGAAGAGAGGATTGCACGCTTCTCTGAGTTTGTGAGCTGTAAGAAAAGGTAGGGCTGGCACTGTCGGTGGCATCATTCAGCCAGAGAATGAAGCCAACACAGAGGAAAGACAGATCAGGCAATGGAGAGAGATAGCGCTGGTAACATCATTTGAACCTCTGGGTCCATCCATGCCTGAAGGTAGATCCTCTCTTTGATCCTCATAAAATCTTTTTTCCCCTATAGGAGCTAGTTTGAATACTTACGCAGGTGACTGAAAGAGACAATCCAATAAGACTAACACAGCATCCAAGAGATGTCAGGTGGGCCTTCTGGAGCAAAGATAGATGCAGAAATGGAGGAAGCCATGTTCTGAGGAGGGACAGACAAATGAGACAGTGGCTAGAGAAGGACACGGAATCAAGGGACACGTGGCCGAGACTCCCAAATGACTCCAAATGGCTTCACTTTTGCTTTCTTTCTCGAGTTTTTACCTTCCAAGTAGGTGCAACCATGTGGCTAAGTCTGGTTAAAGGGATGTGAGTGGAAGTACTGTGCGGGCTTTTCCATTTCCCACTGAATGGGCAAACCTGGTGGTGAGAACCTTGGGAGCTCTCGTGGACTCTGTAGCCTTGGACACCAGTGGACACTGTCTGATGCCCCATCTAAAACCAAGGCCCTCCTTCCCCCAACTGCCAGGAGCACTGTCCACTCACAGCTCAGCTGAATCTTTCCCCAGAAACTGCTTTGCCCAAAGTTATGCTTCCTCCCTGGGGGTATCAAAAGGGAGCCCGTATCCAATGACTTGTGGGGTAACAAGCCTAGTTCCTTGCTTTAATTGAGACAACTATGAAGGCCACCCCAGCTCCAGAGCTCCTCTGGGATTGGCTGAGTCCTCTGTTGTGACTGCATCACAGCTCAGCTCTGCCCTTTGCCCAGTTTTACCTCCAGCACTCCCCCTGCCATCAGGGTTCACTCCCCAGTAGAACACCTGGCTGCACATCTGTCTCAGAGTCTGTTTCCTGAGTAATCCAACCTCGGACAGAAGCTGTCTTAGACTGTGTGCTGGAAGCAGCATGTTGAAAGTAGTGAAGTAAAAAGATACAAGAAACCTGAGTCCTCCAAAACCACTAAACCCCCGTATCAGCCCTGAACCATCAAGGTACATGAGAGAAAAACAAACCAAAAAAAAAAAAAAAAAAAAACAAACCCTTCTATTTTGTGTAAGCCAGGGTAGTTTGAGGCCTTTGTTACAGTAGTCGAAACCATATTCTGATTAACATAGAATTTGATATCCAGAAGTGGAATGTTGGATGTGGCAAAATTTTAAACATGAGGCGTCCTGCAGTGAGCAGATATGTCAGGTTGGAAAGCTGGTGACCCATGCTATGCAAAACAGTTGGTAACACTATCTCCTCTGATATCTTGGAAGACAGTTCGCATGCCTACTGAGCCTCTAGTTCTAGAGGAAGTGGTTAGAAAAGGTGCAAGTGTCGGTGGGTAGTCTTCCCCCCACATTTAGCAAGGTCCTGGAAGAGAGAAAAACTCAGAAGAGAGAAGGAAGTTTGCAAGCCTAGATGAAAATAAACAGAGCTCTGTTCATGGAGATGCTTCCTGCCTGTGGCCAGTAAGGTAAGTTGACTAAGAATCCAGTATTTGGAAAGGTGCTGAGAAAGTCACCTGCTTTTGCACCCCAAACTGAGGAAGTGACGTGAAGGAGCCCTGAAGAGGCAGCTTTCCCAGGAGACAAGACTGTGGCCCAAGCCTTTCCCAGTTAGCTCCAGTTAAGAACACCCTGCCAGACAATGGGAGTCAGTTCAACAGCCCAGAGCAGATTCAGGGTGTTGCCTTTCCACCCAGGCCTACTAGGTTAAGTAACCTCATCAACTATTGTAAAGGTAAGAGAGGGTAGGATGGGCAGGGTATAGAGGCTGGGAAATAAATATGCATAAGTATGTCTTCAGGTTTAAGAATTATGTCTGCTCCAGCTTTTTTGGCTGGGTTACTTGCTTACGGAACAGATTACAAACAAATAGACTGTAGTCATACTAATTTTTAAAAAATAGTTTTAGGGACTTCCCTGGTGGCGCAGTGGTTAAGAATCCGCCTGCTAACGCAGGGGACATGGGTTCGAGCCCTGGTCTGGGAAGATCCCACATGCCGTGGAGCAACTAAGCCCATGCGCCTCAACTACTGAGCCTGCGCTCTAGAGCCTGCAAGCCACAACTACTGAGCCTGCGTGCCACAACTACTGAAGCCTGCGTGCCTAGAGCCCATGCTCCACAACAAGAGAAGCCAATGCTATAAGAAGCCCACACACCGCAACCAAGAGTAGCCCCTGCTCACAGTAACTAGAGAAAGCCCGCATGCAGCAACGAAGACCCAATGCAGCCAAAAATAAAATAAATAAATTTTTAAAAATAGTTTTATTGAGATATAGTTCACATATGATAAAGTTCACCGTTTAAATTACACAGTTCAGTGGGTTTTAGTGTATTCACAGAGTTGTGCAGCTATCACCATTATCTTCATTCTAGAACACTTTCATCGCCTCCCAAAGAACCCTGTACCCTTTAGCAGTCAATCCCCGTTACTACCTCCATGCCCCCAGCCCCTGGCAACCACTAATCTACTTTCTGTCTTTGTAGATTTGCCTATTCTGGACATTTCAAAGAAATGGAAATCATACAATGATTGGAAATCCCCCAAATGACCTACAGACTCAATGAGATCTCTATTAAAATTCCAGCTGCCTTTTTTGCAGAAATTGAAAATGTATCTTAAGATTCATATAAAATTGCAAGGGGCCCAGCATAGCCAAGACAGTCTTGAAAAAGAAGAACAAAGTTGGAAGACTCACACTACCCTATTTCAAAACTTACTGCAAAACTATATTAACACAGCGTGGTACTGGCATAAGAATAGACACATAAGTCAATGGAACAGAATTGAGCCTCTGGACATGGAGACTTTGACACATGGTGAAAAAATAGTCTTTTTCAAAAATGGTCCTGGGACAACTAGATCTCCCTATTCAAAAGAATGTAATCAGATCCCTACTTCACACCACATATAAAAATTAACTCAAAGTTGATTATAGACCTAAATGTAAGAAAGGAAACTACAAAACTTCATGATCTTGGATTAAACATTGGCTTTTTTTTGTTTTGTTTTGTTTTTTTGTGATACGCGGGCCTCTCACTGCTGTGGCCTCTCCCGTTGCGGAGCACAGGCTCCGGACGCACAGGCTCAGCGGCCATGGCTCACGGGCCCAGCCACTCTGTGGCATGTGGGATCTTCCCGGACCGGGGCACGAACCCACGTCCCCTGCATCGGCAGGCGGACCCTCAACCCCTGCGCCACCAGGGAAGCCCTCTTCAATTTATTTTAATGATGTCTTATAGTTTTCAATGTACAAACCTTGTTCGATTTATTCCTATTTAATTCTTTTCTATATGATGGTAAATTGAATTATTTTTTGTATTTAACTTTTTAATGTTATGCTAAGTTTTTGAGGGAAAGTCATTGGCAAAAGTCTACAAGTCTGGCCAGTACAACTTTAGAATTGCTCAACTCCTAAAGCAAACTGTGAGCTCCCAAACCTGCACCAGCAGGAAACAGGCTGTGAACACTGCACCCTCACCACCCAGAAGGGTATATTCTCCAATGCCCTTTTCAGATGTGGCCCTGGAGGACAACAGGTAGACAAAGAAGTACTGCCCAGAAGGCAGAGCCAAGAGCCGCAGAGAATGTTTTCAGGTATTCAATACCAAAGAACAGTCTCCTCTCTGAGACGGGGAACCTTTGGAATTCCTGCCCAGTGGGATCTGTTAATTGCTATGTTCCTGCTATGTGTTTTCTATATTTCCCTCTCCAAATGGCAGATTAATTGTGGTTCTACCTCGTAGAGTATATGTGTATGTGTTGCTGGTTGGTAAAGGGGAGCAAATAGATAACTTGGTTTTTGGTTTGTATGTCACCAGACCAACATCTGAACTTCATATAAAGAACTGACAATTGTCAGGAAGGCCTGGGCTCTGAGCTGGTTGCCATAATGGATGAAACCTTGTGGGTTTGGGCTTGGGAAGGGGATTAGCATGCTGCATGTGTGAGAAGAGAGCGTGCATTTATTTGGGCGGTCGAAGGTGCAGCGGGTGATAGAGATCGCCAGCTTTCCCTCAATAGCCATTCTTCTCTTCTTCAGTAGTGATGGAATCTTTAAGTGGACACATTGCTGCCCAACGGAAGACCATATTTCTTAAGTTCCTTTGCAACTAGTTGTGTTTTTTGACCAAGTCTGAGGGCAATACCTTGTGATTGGCTATGTATGCAACTTCCAGGCCGTGTCCCTCAAAGGAAGTAGCCTTATCTCCTCCTTCCTCTTTTCCCCTTTCCTTCTGGCTGGGAGGTTAAAGTGCTGGCAAGGGCTGGGGCATCCATCTTGGAGAGAAGCTGCAAGTTAAGGATGGCAGAGCAACAGAGAGAAGAAGTTACCATATCACCCCTACACGGCCTTCCTAGGCTTTTCATGTGAGAGTCAACTTCTACCTTTGGTACAGTCTTTGGGGATTTCTCTGTTACAGCAGCCTAACGTTATCCTAACTAATACAGAAAGTTTATCTGTTTTTTCCTTTTTATTTCCGGCCGCGCCGCATGACTTGCGGGATCTCAGTTCCCCGACCAGGGTTTGAACCCGGGCTATGGCAGTGAAAGCGCCGGATCCTAACCACTGGACCATCAGGGAATTCCCAGTTTATTTGTTTTTAAGATGGGAGAGACTAGAGCATGTTGTGTGCTCGTGGAAATAACCCATTAAGGAGGGAGAGATTGATGAGGAAAGAGAGTGGGGAGAGAGCCGAAGGGAAAAAGCCCTTGAGAAGATGAGAAGGAATGGGATTCAGGGAACAAGAGATGAAATTTTTCTTTCACTGAAGAAACTGGGACACTTCTTCCATTGTAATGAGGCAGACACGGGAATATCTGTGAATTTACTGGTGGGAAGATGAGGGAGGTTCAATATAATTGCAAGAGAATAAAGCCATGATAACCCATGGAATCTTGATTTCATTGGACTCCTCCACACATCCTTTGTTCCCTGACGTACTCATCGTTGATCCACTCATGCTATATATATATATATTTTTAATTAATTAATTAATTTTTGACTGTGTTGGGTCTTTGTTTCTGTGCGAGGGCTTTCTCTAGTTGTGGCGAGCAGGGGGCCACTCTTCATCGCGGTGTGCAGGCCTCTCACTGTCGCGGCCTCTCTTGTTGCGGAGCACAGGCTCCAGACACGCAGGCTCAGTAGTTGTGGCTCACGGGCCTAGTTGCCGTGGGATCTTCCCACTAGGGAAGGGAAGGGCTCGAACCCTTGTCCCCTGCATCGGCAGGCAGATTCTCAACCACTGCGCCACCAGGGAAGCCCTCGTGCTATTTTTTTTTTTTTTTTTTTTTTTTGCAGTATGTGGGCCTCTCACTGTTGTGGCCTCTCCCGTTGCGGAGCACAAGCTTCGGACGCACAGGCCCAGCGGCCATGGCTCACAGGCCCAGCCGCTCCGCGGCATGTGGGATCCTCCCAGACCGGGGCACGAACCCGCCTCCCCTGCACCGGCAGGCGGACTCCCAACCACTCTGCCACCAGGGAAGCCCCGTGCTATATTTTTAATTAGTTATTTGTAATGATTAAATAGGCTCCTGCAAAACCACCACCCAAACCAAAGCCTTGACAATGACCCACATCTTTCCATATGATTCCTCCTCGCCATCCCAACTCCCTACCTCCCCCGACCCACAGTAATTGTCATCCTGAAGTCTGTGTTCCACATTCCCTTGATATCCTTTTTATATAGTTTTATTGCATCTACATATATTTCCAAAAATTATATATTTTATATTAATTGTTTTTAACCTCATTAGAAGGGTATTGTTCTCCATGTAATCTTTGGGGACTTACATTTTTTACCTAATTGTATATGGCTAAGATTTATTCACATTGTTTTACTTTGCTGTGGCTCATTTATTTAACCTGCTTTGTGATAGTCCATTGTGTGAATATCCCACAGTTTATTCATCCACAAACCATGGACTCTAAGCTGGGAGAGGAGAGAAGTGAAGGCAGGAGGGGGCTGATAGATAGAGAGAAAGTGAAGGAATCAGTGGACTGGAGAGTTCTATGAGGCCAGAGAGCTGTGGCAGGGCCACCTGGGCCAGGAAGCAGAAAGGCTTGGAGGCAATGGATGGATGGATGGATAGTGGAAGGTGAGAAGTTCTGGTTTCAGAAGTAAGGCTTTGGGTGGCCATAAGGTCTTCAGGGCTAAATGTGGCAATGGATAGCTAAGGCGGGAATTATTGGAGATGTAGGTGATGAAAGCAAGAGGTCAGAGTGTGGATATAGGTCATTCTATTTGTCTAGGATAGTGGCAGGAGCGGGTGCAGGAGAAGATGAGGATGCTGGAATGTGGGTCTTCAGTGGGGAAGGGAGCAAGCCTGGGAGGCTGGGAGATGACAGGGCTGAGGAGGGAGGATGGCGTAGCTGGAAGCAGCAGTGTCAATGGTTCAGGGCTTTACAGGAGGATGGGAGTAATGGGCTGGAAATGACCATGAGGAATAATACGGACAAGCTCCATCTTTTAACCCTGAGGTGCAGAGAATGTGAGATTAAACATCCTCCACCTGAGAGGGCTGCTGGGCGGTGGTAGCTCAGGGCCAGGAGGAGGAGGACGCGTTCCAAGAAGAGGCTGAAGATCTAGGAGAGAGCGCTGCCTGTGGTGCAGGAGCTCCAGGGCGCATCGTGTAAGAGCAGAGGGAGGGCAGCTCGCAGGGGAGGGCAGGCAGGCATCTCAGGGCTCAGCCGAGGCAGGCGGGGAAGCCGTGCTGTGGTGGGAGGGGAGGCCAGCCTTGGCTGTCTCACCAGCTAGGAGCGCTGCGCGCTGTGGCACGTGCGTGGAAGGGTCATCACTCAGCATCTTGCTTCCCTGCTACTGTGTCATCAGCCCTGTTTGTCTCTCAGGGTTGATGTACCTCATGGGAAAGGGAGCCAGGGAGTCAGTACTCTTCCCTTAGATCCAGTGCTGGGGTCAGGGGAAACCAGTGCAGAGAACTGCCTTGGTTAGAGAGGTGGGGCTGGAGGTCTTGCCTCCATCTCTAAGGAGATCCAGGGATGCAGCCTGGACACCTGACGTCACCTTCCTGTTGGTTCAGGTTGGCCCTGGGCTAGTCCAACTTGCCCTATGAGAAGTCCTCAGACCCCAGTCTGAGGGTAGAGACACCATCTTGGCTCTCAGGGAGGCCCCTCTGAGGGGAGATATTCAGAGGGAAAGAAGAAGAGGTGAAGCCAGCCACTTGGGAGCCAAGGACGGCTCTAAGAGAGACGCGGGCCTGCCCACCATTGTTCTTCAACACAATCAGTACAGAAAGAAAGGAAGAGCCCAGCCCAGCCCAGCCTGTGTTTCTGTGGTCTGAGGCAAGTTTTCCTTCTGGATTTCCCACCTAGGATTAACTCAATTATCCTTCTTAAACCATGAAAGCTTGGAATGAGGGTCTGGGATCGTTAGACTCAAAGTCCCTGGATTATCTTCTGTGCCTCATCTCCTACACTGACCTCAGATATGACCTAGCCACTGCCTCTCCCCCATCCCAGAAACCCAGCCCCTACCCCGCTGGTGCTTTCTCTTCCCTCCCTCAGGACCATGGGCCTCAAAGATCTGAGTAGTAGCCCGAAGTCGGAACGCTCCCAGGTGACAGCAGAAGAGGGAGGAATCAGCAGTTTCTCCTGAGTCCTCCACTGCTCGGCTCTCTGTAACTCTGTGCCCCAAGTTTCCTGCCTCAGAGACAGATGGGCCATCTGTGTGCTGCCCTTACCCTAAAGAGAGGGGCACAGCTAGTATCCCGGGGGCAGGGCCCGGGCTTTATACTCCTCCACGGCTCCAGCGCTCAGAAGTCCCGGTCTGATGAGGGAGCATGGCCTCCACTCTATAGGAGCCCTGGGCTGACACAGAGTCTGGTCTAACCCACATACAAAACACTTTGGAACATACCCAGTGAGATGGAGTCAGGGTGTAGGGAGAAATGAAAATAACTTCTCAGGTTAAAGAGAACAGATCTGCCTCTGTGATGTGTCTGGTCACACTCCCAGCAAACGGTAGGTTGGTTACTAGGAGGACTTTTCTGGATTTGGATGGAGGTATATATACATGGTCAGAGAACAAATTCTGTCCTGGATACAACAGATGGCATTTTCAGCCCACAGCAGTGGGTACCAAGAGAAGGTCCCAAGATGTATTACTGGGGATATAGCCTTGGCTGATGTAACAGAGACCCAAAATAAGAGTGGCTTAAACAAGAGAGATGTCCGTGTAACAGTCCAGGCATAAACAGTTTGGGGCCACAATGGTATCAGGGACTCAGACTTCTTCTAACTGACTTGCTACTCTGCCGTCTCTGTGGTCTTGTTCTCACCCATAGGATCCAAAGTGGCTCACCATCACATAGGCTTCCAGGTCGCACAAAGTGGGGGAAAGAGGGCCAAGAGTATGCTTCCCATCTGGAAGTTTCACACCTGGCTTTGCTCACATCCCATTGTCCAGAACTCTTAGCAGCCTGATCATTCTTAGCTGCAAGGGAACCTGGGAAATGTAGTTTTTATTCCAGGCAGCCATGTATCCCAGTAAGCACCTTTTGTTCTGTTAGAGAAAAGGGGAAATTGTTATTAGGGGAACAACTAGCAGTTCTGCCTCAAGAGACCCCAAGTACACAGCAAGGAGGTTATTGTATTGTATGTGTCTGTTCAGTACCTCATTCCCACAGGGTTGGGCAAGTGACTCAATCTGGGAGAACCACAACAATGCATCCCTCTGGCCACAGCAATTGGTCCAGAACTGAGCACATGACTCAAGGTGAGCCAATCAGTGTTCTTCCTCAGGACTTTTCCCTAACCAAGTAGCAGATGGTGTAATTTCCTTTCTGATCATAAACCCTGAACTGACCATGGTCATTTTCCCTGCCAAGGCAGGGTAAAGCCTGTCTGCAGAAGATAGGATGACACCAGCCTCTGAGAGATGCAGAGAGAAGGGAGTCCCAGCAGGGTGAGCTCCATTCTTGCCCTGAATGAACTAGTTAGTCAATGCCCCTTTTCACCAAGTTGATTCAAGCTGAGTTTTGGCCATTTGCAACCCAGAGTTCTGACTTACACAGTACTGAAAGTGATGTTTTCTCTGGGGTACTTGGGGGTGGGAGGGAGGGGATACAGATGAGATTGAAAACCTGGATGAAAATAAAGTGGGCTCCAGCCAAGGTGCATCTTTCTCCTGCACATTTGCCCTGAGGCATCTTAAAGTTCTCACACAGCATCTCACTGTAGAGAATGTTCAGTTTCTTTACATTTTTCCAGTCAGTCCTGTTTCCTGCAAGGCAGCTCTCCTCAGAGCCGGCCCAGCTGTGAGGAGGGGGCCTGCAGAGGAGCCACCCTCACAAAGGGCTCATTCTCAGCTTTTCTGGGGCTGTTATCAGCCAAACCTAAACTCTGAATCACCTGCATCCGTGGGCAGCCCTGTAGGTGGCTTGATTCCCTCCTGGGCTTCCCTGCGTCAGGACCTGTGAGTGGAGGCGGACTTTCAACAAAGGTTCATGGTCTTCTCTCCCCTCACGCTATCAAGGTTCTGTCTAAGACCTTCCTGAGCCTCATCTTCCTCGTCTCTTCACTCACCCCCCCGTCCTGGGCCCCCATCCCTCTGGGCACCATCCATCCCCATGCCACCTAGTATATCAGCATAAAGCCCTCAGGGGAGATGGGATGGGAGCTGAAGAAGGAAGGGAATGTGCATGAGCGTTCTCTCTCCAACTCAGTCAGAAGGAGGATGGAATCTGAGAATGTCCTGTGCTTCCAAACCTGTGACTCCCCCAGTCCCCTGGGACCTCCCGAGTCCCCTCTACCTGCCATGACTGCAACCAAGCTGTCCTGGGCCTGTGGTGTCACCTGGTGGCCAGCCTTGGAACAGTCCAGCTTCCACCTCCTTTTGTTTCTTTTGAGATTGGAAGGATGGGGTCACGTATGTACCGTAATTTCCCTTTTCCTTCTGTTTTTGTTCTTTGTTTTTTACCACAATCAGTTCAGTTCAGCTCATTCTTCCTCAGGCCTTTTTTTTTTTTTTTAGCTTGTGGGATCTTAGTTCCAAGACCAGGGATTGAACCCATGCCCTCAGCAGTGAGAGCGTAGAATCCTAACCACTGGACTGCCAGGGAATTCCCCTCAGGGCATCTTTAAAACCCAAATTACACACCCTTGAATCCACTCCTTCATCTCCTTTCTAACAACCCGACCCCAGTTACCTCATGAGTTCCTTTCTCCAGTTTATTCTTTCCACCCAAACAATCCTGGCTGACTGCATGTCAGGATAGAGCCAGGACTGGCCCGTGTCAAAAAAAAAAGGCAGACTGAACTCCAGAAGGATTCATCAGAATGTTGAAGAACAAAAGCTTTCAGCCTCTAAAGCCTTTGAAAACACCTCAAAGTTTCCTTCAGAATGTCCCACACATCGCCTCATACTCCTGGTAAGAAACCTGCTTTCCCTCAAGCACCAGCTTTCAAGAAAAAATAAACAATTTTCTACACCCACATTGTTATTTTCCATTTTTACCTATAGGTCTTGAAACAGGAGGGTTTTTCTTTTTTCCCCTGTGTGGGTGTGTGGCAGCCCAGCCTTGTGATGCGTTAAATGAGCATTTATGGCTCAACCTGGAAAACTGAGCCCCATTCACAACGCTGAGTCCTCGATTTTCTCTTGGAACCCCAGTCCACTTCCCAGAAACCAACTTTTGAAATGTTACTCACTGGCACACGGGGACTGCCTGATGGTAGACATTTAAGATAAGGAGATACTTTCCTCCGGGGCAAGATAGCAGCTGCCTTTTGTTGTTTTAAACAGGATAATGTATATGAGCTATCTGACTTCCCAAGAAATGGAAATCTTGACGTCTGCTAGAAGCCTTGAGGCTTGCAGGATGGGCTGGGCCAGTGGGCTAAGGTTGGGGGGAAAGGGTGTGGTGAAGAACTAAGTGATGCTGTAGACCCAAGGACCAGGCAGAGAGGATTCGAGAAGGGCTAGGCTGAGTGGAGGGGGCTGCAGAGAAATCTTCGGACCAAGCACTGGAGAGAACAGACCTGACTAACATTTATTAAGCACCTTCCACATGCCCAGTAGGGAAGTATGTGGGTCCCCCAAGCAGGCTAATCATTTTATGTCCCATCAAACTGGTATTCCTTTACTATCAGTTCAACTTTAGTATAGTGGAACTGATCTCTGCTTGGAGAAAGGGGGGAGTGGGCAGAGGAGGGGACCCCTGCTGCAATACTCCATCTCCTCTGAGCAGTTCAGCTCTGACGCTGAACTTGCATGCTGCAATTAGATACACAAAAACTCTCTAGAGACCTTGCCCCGCCCTCCTTACGGAACAGCTTAGAGACCAACTATCGTTATTCCGGCCTCTTCTTTTGGAGTTCCCCCCCCCACCCCATTACAAGTAGCTTATTAAAGCAGAATGTCCAACTGACCCTTAAAAGAGTTCCATCTCTTTTAACGTGGTTTTTTCATCTCCTTATATGTCCAGTGATGACTGAGTACCTCCTAAAGACGGCACCCTAGACAGCTGCCTGGCTGGCTCACCCCTTACACCAGCTCTGGTCCTGGGCACTGAGAATGTTCTCACCCTGCCACCTAAGTAACATGATCTCCATTCTACCTGGTGAAGCTGAGGCTGAGGGCAGTTAGGTTAGCTGCCCAAGAGGCCCATAGCTGGTGAGTAAATCCCACCTCTGGGCTGAGATCTGAATTCAGGTTCATCCATCTTATTCCAAAGCCCAGATCTTCTTCACTTCCTCCCTCTCCCCCAGGAGAAAATGGAAAGAAAAAGCCGTTGAGAGAAGGAGGGTGGTTTCTGTTGAAGAATTACAGGAGGTGGAGGTTTGAACAGGCAGCTGTAACAAGCAGAGTCAGAGACCCTGTGGGTGGCAAGGGGGCTGGGTGCCCAGCAGTGCCACTGCAAGATGGCCCGGGTTGGGTGAGGGGAGTAGGGTGGAGTCAGCTTGGGCTCCTGGAGTGTGGGAGGGTAAAGCTGCCTTGTCCTCGAGAGAGGGGTGTGTGATGCTACCAGTCCAGGCCCCCTTCCTCCGCACGCAGCCATACTAGCAGTGCCCACTGAAAGGGCACGGTGGGCCTGGAGTCTGGCAAAAAGAGGCTGGGGTCCGAGAGGAATCTTTGCGAGGGAAATCTCGCCTTCAGCCCTAGATTGGAGGCTGCAGAAAATCATTTGCACCACGTGGGGGCAGATGCTGAGGGCCCAGGGGCTGGCTCTGGTTGGTTCCCTTTCTCTCCTCATGCCCCTTCCCTCCAAACCCCCAGTCCAGGCCAGCTCAGCTCCAGGGCCAAGGAGGGCCTGACAGCCTGTTCCTGGCCTCCCCAGCAGAGGGCTCCAGAGCAGAGCTCAGGAGGGTGGGTCGGGGAGGGAATCTCCACCTCCCTCCCTGCAGGGAGGTGTGGGAAGCACTGGACAGTCCTCTCTGCTCACAGGTGTCCAGGTGTCCATCTGCACAGGTGCTCTTTACTCGTGCATGGGTGTGTCTGTATGTGTGTGCACCCCTGTGGGTGTGTGCAAGTGTGCACGGTATCTGTGTATGTGGGCGTGTCAATGTCTGCCCTGCTGAGGCACAACTGCCTGCGTTTAAGTGTGTTGGGTGGTGTCTGTGCACACGTGTTTGCCCATTTTCTCTTTGCACACGCCAGCACCGCTTGTGTCCCTGTGTATGTTTGTGTGCGTGCGGGTGCCTGTGTGACTCGTGCATAGGTGTCTATGCTTGGCCTTGTAAGGAGAGGGGAGAGAAATAAGTGACGGGGGTGCTGTGGAATCTCAACATTCTCAGGGGCAGGGATGCGGGGTCCTCTGTCCCTCTGTATTGTCCCACGTCCACACACACTGACCCTGCCGGGCCACCTCCTGCCCTGGCTCAACACAGCCCCTGGGTTTGTTAGAACCCTGTTTACAGCAGGTGTAGCTGACGTCTAGTTCCCAGGAAGCAAGTACTTCCAGAGGTGTGTGTTGTGTGTGTGTGTTCTGGTTCCCTCTTTTGCAGCTTGAAACTGTTGTTCTCCTTGTTGGCAGCGGAGACCAGAGCCCCAGAGGATGGGGGGAAGGTAAAAGGCTGGAGAAAACAGCAGGCACGTGGCTGTCTCATCCACGGGGTGAAGGAAGGCAGTGGCTGAGGGGGAAGGTCTTGGCCCAGGAGTCTGGGGTCCTGGATAGGGCCCAGCTCTGCTATCAGCTGGAGGCTCTGGCTGGCGAGAAGCAGCCCCTCCCGGCCTCCTCATGGTGGTCTGTGCCGGTGCTCAACCAGGGCCGTTGGGGAGAGGACAAGTGGGATACTCCCCTCACCCTGTGTCGCGTGTTGAAAAGACGCTTGTTGAAGGGAATGGGGCAGGGCATGACAGCCACCACACGATGGGAGGGTGTATTCGTTTCCTATCGCTGCTGTAACAGATCACCACAAACTTCGTGGTTTAAAACACACAAATTTATGTGACGTTACTGGAGGTCAGAAGTCCAACATCGGCCTCACCAGGCTAAAGTCAAAGTCCTGGCAATGCTGTGCTCTTTCTGGAGGCTGTAGGGGAAACTCCATCTCCTTGCCTTTTCCAGATTCTGGAAGCCGCCTGCATTCCTTGCCCTGTGGCCCCTTCCTCCGTCATGCTGTTGCATCGCCTTTCCATTACTTTGACCTTCTTGCTTCCCTCTTAGGAGGAAGCCTTGTGATTACAGTGGACCCTCCCAGACACTCCAGGACAATCTCCTCATCTCAAGACCCTTAACATGATGACATCAGCCAAGTCCTTGGCCTGTGAGGTAACATATTCATAGGTTCTGGGAATTAGGATGTGGCCATCTTGGGGGGTGGTGCATTATTCTATCTGCTGACTAAGGCAATCATAGATAAGCTGCCAAAAGGGGGTGACATTTTGTTTTCAATGAATTTTTATTGGAGTATAGTTGTTTTACAATGTTGTGTTAGTTTCCGCTGTTCAGCAAAGTGATTCAGCTATATGTATACATATTTCCCCTCTTTTTTGGATTTCCTTCCCATTTAGGTGAAAAGGGGGGTGACATTTTTTGTGGGGGGGGAGTGACATTCTTAATCCTCTCGCGGTTTCACTGAAGCATCGAGTGGGACCCTCACTCCTGCCAAGGAGCCATCTGGTCCTGACGTCTTGTCTGGGGGACTGAGCCCCAGGAACCAGGGTACGCTGGCTGGGTTAAGGGCCTTTCCATTCTGCCTGCCCTCTCAGCAGCCCCTGGCCAGGCACCAGCTATGACCTCAGTTTAGACTGGCCCCTTGGTTCCCTGAGCGCCGCCCCCCGCCCCCTCCGCAGCCTGCTCCAGATCCAGTCTCTGGCCTCGTCCACGTCCCCAGATCACTCCTCACGACTTGGTTCCTTCTCTGTCATGGCCCCCACTACCTGCCCCAGAGGCACTCTGGGCTCCAGCCTGCCGGCTCAGGCCCAGCCAACACCCAGCCCTCTCCACACGTGTGAAAACCGCATGCATAGGCTCTCTCCAGCTCTCCAGAGAAAAGTCCAACTGCAAGACCCGGAGTTGAAGAAGGGGGACGCGCACAGTTGTACCGGCCAGTGCTGGGGGTGTCCGATGGGATGATGGGCCTCCGGATGCTTTATAAGGCCAAACTCCCCAGCACAGTCAGCACCACATCTGGAATTAAGCTGGAAATTCCAATTGCTCTCTGCTGCTAAAAAAAAAATGTGTCAACTTTTCCCAGAGATTTTGTGGAAATGGGAAGCCCTGCAGGGATGGGGGTAGGGGTGGAACGCTCACTCCACGGGACCCCAGAGCTTTAGGGAAATCCAGATGTCACAATGTGTCCACAGTCCTTGGCTGATGGCTCTCCCAGCCTCCCTCAGCTGTGCTCCCTGCCCTGTGAAAATTAAAGACGCCTGGAGCGGGAGGGGTGTTTTGCTTCTCCCTAGGACCCACAAGTCCGTCCAGGTATGTGCGTGTGAAACTGTGACTTTTTTGATAGGGATTGAGTAATTTTTTCCTGGAGAGAAAAATGTTGACATGGCTTTGGTGGATCGTCTACCCAGAAATTCCCGATGCATGAAGGTGTGCTCTTCCCTTCGCTCTAACACACAGGCACGTGCACACTCCTCCCACAGGCCCATATCTCACCAACCGTGTTGTCTGGGCCCCTTCAGGGACTCACCTGCACTTCTAGCCCAACCCCAAGCAGTGTGGGACAGGGATTCCACAGAGCTGGGCCTGCGGGTCCAGAAGAGGCTCGACCACTTGCTAGTTCTCTATCTCTAGGCTAGTGGATGCGTTTCTTGTTGCCGCTGTAACAAATCACCACAAGCCGAGTGACTTAAAAACAATGCAAATTTATTCTCTTACAGTTCTTGAAGTCAGAAGTCCAAAATCAGCCTCACTGGTGTTGATGTCACAGTTTGGTCATGTGCTGCCCTACCTCCTAAGGTGGTGCCCAGGGTTCACATTATCCTTTCCATGGCAGAGGTGCTAAGAGAAAGATCTGGATCTGAGCTCCAGCTTTGCCTCTTCTGAGCCATGTGACCTTTTTGAGCTCCCATGTCCTCATCAGCAAAATGGAGGTAATCATTGGCCATACCTTTGTTTTGCGGACTAAATAAGATAATGTCCTATTTAACTGAAGTTTGCAATTCTCTGGCACATAGATATGCCTCTGAACGGTGACTCTAAATATTTTCTCTCAACCGGGACACCACCGTTCCCTCTTCACGCTCTCATTCTAGGGGCTCAAACTTCTGGAACCAGGAAAGCAGTCTGATAAAACCGCATCACACCGATTCCAGCCTCAGCCCTCCTCAAAGAGATTCCCATTCATTAGGTCTGGGATGGGTTCCCAAACTCACTATTTTTATTAATCTTTATTTTTTAATAAACATCCTGGGTGATCCTGATGTTTATCTAGGTCGGGGAGCTACTGGAATAAGTGACGATGGGGTTTTATTTTAATAAAGCCCGACTTGTGCCCTCAAAAGTGGGGGTTTAGCTGCGAGGTACCTTCCCACGGCCCCTGGAACCACAGCAAGGAGGACCCTCTCACGCCCCACGGGGAGGGTGGCATTCCTCCAGAGCAGCTCTGTAGGAAGGGGTGGGGACCGTGCCAGCTGTGTTCCCTCCTGCAGCTGTTTCAGTGCCATGGCCCCGTGGAAACCACTGTGAAATTCATTCTCCGCATCTTCCAAAGCTGGGCCAGGTGGCGACTGGCTGGAGTGGCTGATCCCACCCGACGAGAGGCTCTGCGGCCCAAGGAAATATACCCACCCACCTCCACTGAGCACAGGGCGCCCCCAAATCCTGTGCTCCTGGGCCATCAAGTGCTTTTTGTCCCAAATCAATTCATGCCCTCAAACGGGAAAACTTTACTCAGGAAGCACCCAGCTCTTGCATTTCTGCAGGTTCACTCAGGACTGTTTGGCTCTGGAAATTGGTTGTGGCTAGATTCTACCTCAACCTGGGGACGCCTGAGGCCTGGGACAGAGCTAGCTGCTCTGGGAAAATGCAAAGAAAGCTGCACATTCCCCTCATCCCTGAGAATGGCAGCGGGTGGGAGCTTTCCCTGCAGCAGGGAACTCAGCCTTTTTATTAGCTGCACAGAGGTGCAGAAGCAGGGGTTTGGCTGAAGAAGAGGGAAAGGCCCAGAATGAGAGCACTGTCCTCTGCCAAGGACACAGGACTGTTGACGTGGGAGAGATGGGCGCAGCCTCTGGATCAAGTCCACGGTGAGGAGGAAATGGTTTTCACTGAAAAACAAAGTTGAAAAACAGTTTACTGAAGGGAAGAGAAAGAGGAAAGGGGCGGGGTGGGGGAAACCACCTCAAACTGTCTGATCATCAAAATCACCTAGTTGGTTTAAAAATACAGCTTCCAAAACCCGTTCCAAGTCAATAAAATATTATTCTTGGTAGCTCTGGGTTTCTTTTCCTTGTGGTTTAAAAATGTAGATCCCTTGTCACTTATATCTCACTAAAGCTGGGGAGAAAATTAAGCTACATATAAAATCAGTTGGAGAATGAAAACCAGTTGCACAACGAGAAAAAATTTTCAGAAGGTATTGAGTGGACGTGGAAGTTGAGGAACGCGAATTAAATCATTAAAGTCCACCTTTCTAAGCTGGACGTCAATATCTGAACTTGAAAAATGAATAGTATAATCAGCTTTTTTTCTTATGAAGGAGAACCTGCCGTTGGAAATAAAATGAGAACCAATCTTTTCAAAATGCAGATTTCAGCTCATGGAGCTTGGAAGACCCCGGGTGGGGGGGTCTCCTGAGTGAGAGGAAGCAGTTGATCCCTCATGGCTTATGTTTCTAATTTTCCCATTAGGCTTCGGGAAGGAGGGAGAGAAGGAGACACAACAGGATGGGGAAAAAAAAAATCCTAAAAGCCACTTCTCTCCAACCAGGCTGGGTCTTCGTCTGGATGACTCTGTGCCATCCCTCCTTCCTTTCTGCCTCGTTTTCCAGTGAATTGTCTCCACTCACCTTCTCCATTCCCTCTTCTTCCCTTCCACCATCAGCCCCTGCCACCCAAATAGTGGAAGGCTGAATAATGCCTCCTGCTGCAAAACGTCCATGTCCCAATCCCTGGAATCTGTCCATGTCACCTTATGTAGGACTTTGCCTGTGCGATTAAATGAAGGATCTTGAGATGGGGAGATTATCTTGGGTTATTTGGGTTGGTCTAATGTAATCGCAAGGATCCTTTAAGAGGCGGTCAGGAGATCAAAGAGTAGAAGACGATGGGGATGACAGAAGCAGAGATTAGAGTGATGTCCTTTGAAGATGGAGGAAGGGGCCACAAGCCAAGGAATAGAGGCGGCCATGAGAGGCTGAAGAGGCGAGGAGATGGGTTCTCCACTGGAGCCTACGTAAGGAACCAGCCGTCTGGCACCTTGACTTTAGCCCAGTGAGCCTGATTTTGGATTTTGGACCGCTAGAACTGGAAGAGAATAAAATTGTACTACTTAAGTCACTCCGTTTGTGGTGATTTGTTACACAGCAATAAGAAAGTCGTACACCTCCTGAGCTCTGCTCTGTCCACCGCACCACTGAGCCCTCTCCGAGGTCGCCAGGGACCAAATGCTTGCCAAGCCTGGAGCCTTTCTCAGCACCTCTCTCTCTTGTTCTTGGCAATGTCTGACATCTTCCACATTGCTCTTTCTTAAATCTTGTGTCAGCCCACTGCCCTAGTGGTCCTCCTGCCTCTTGGGTCCTCTTCCTCAGCCCCGTCCTAGTGCTCTCCTACCCCACTTCCAACATGGCCATGTACCCCAGGGTTCTCTTCTCAGTGCACTTGTCTTCTTACTCTCTACTTTCTAGGGGTGCCACATCCCAATGATGACCCTAAATCAAGGCCCTGTGCTCCACACCCTAATAGCCAACTGCTGAATGGTCCTCCTGTTCCCTCCTCAGTAAACAAGTATGTGAAGTGCATTTTCCACCTTCCCCACCTGTTTGAAATCTGGTTCACCTGTTCATTCCTCAAGGTCCAGCTCAAACGTCACTTTCTCCAGGAAGTCTTCCCTGTCATGCCATATGCTTGTTTTTTTTTTTTAATTGTTTTTCATTTATAAACTTTATAATTAGGACTTCCCTGGCGGTGCAGTGGTTAGGATGCTGCGCTTCCACTGCAGGGGGCTCGGGTTCGATCCCTGGTCGGGGAACTAAGATCCTACCCGCTGTGCAGTGCTGCCCCCACCACCCAAAAAACCCACGTTACTTTTTAGAGCAGTGATAGGGTCACAGAAAGATTGAACAGAAAATACAGAAAGTTCCTGAGGAGCACTTATTTTTTCATAGGCTATTGTGTGACCAGCTTTTATTGACATTAACTTATTTGTTTCACTTAACAAATCTATGTGATAGAGATGCATTTTCCCTTTCTTTCTTTCTTTCTTCCTTTCTCTTTCTTTTTCTTTCTTTCTTTCTTTCTTTCTTTCTCTCGCTCTCTCTCCCCCTCCCTCCCTTCCTTTCTCTCCCTCTCTTTCTTTCCTTCTCTCTTTCATCCAGGTTTTTTGAGGTATAATTGACAAGTAAAAATTGCATATATTTAAGGTGTACGACATGACGTTTTGATATACATATACACTGTGAAATGATTACCACAACCAAGCTAATTAACAATCTATTACTTCACATATTACCTTTTTTTCCTTTGTGGAAACAATTAAGAGCTATGCTTTAGCAAATGTCAAGTATATAATATATTAACTATAGTCTAGTGCTATACATTAGATCTCCAGAATTTATTCATACTGTGTATCTGAAACTTTGAACCCTTTGATCAACATCTCCCCATTTCTACCACCTCCCAGCCCCTGGTAACCACCATTCTACTCTCTGGTTCCGTGAGCTGGACTTTTTAAACTTCCACATGTAAGTGAGATCATGCAGTATTTGTCTTTCTGGGTCTGGCTGATTTCACTTAGCATAATGTCCGCCAGGTTCATCCACGTTGTCCCAAATGACAGGATTTCCTTGCCATATACTTGTTGACTGTGCCCATCTGTTGTCTCCAAGGGACTGTGAGACCCTTAGAAGCAGAGTTATGGCCTGATCAACCGTGGACACTCAGCACCCAGCTCAGTGGGATGGCTGGAGCTCTAGAACACTCTCCCTCCCCACAGCCTTGGTATCAACACCTGACCAGGAGGTAGAACCCTACCTCAGCCCCTCTGCCATTCTCTTGTCTTCTGCCCCAGAGCAGGCTGCCACAGCAAGATCCCCTAACCTCAAAGGTTCATGACAACCGATGTCAAGTGTCCTGTATGGTTCCTGAGGCCCAGAGGAAGCTCACGAATAGTACCCTCTCCTCTGATGGGGATGCTGCGAGCTCTGTGACGTCATTCCCTATATTCTCCACTTGTCACTCCATTCCAACCATACTGGCTTCCTGACTTCTATTCAAGCATGCCAGTCTTGCTCCTGCCTCAGGACCTTTGCACTTGCTATTCCCTTTGCCTCAGTGGTCTTCCTCCAGATACCCACAGGACTTGCTCCTTCCCTTCCTTCAGGCCTTTGCTCGAATATCAACCTAGAGAGGCCTTCCTGGATTACCCTATCTGTAAGTTACCCACCTCTCCGTATCACTTCCCATCCACTTTACCCTGCTTTGTTTTCTTCACAGCTCTGAACACCATTGGCTATGTTTTGGGGTTTATTACCTGGTTCCCTCACTAGAATGTTGTTTCTTGAGGGCAGGAGCCCCGCTTCTTTGGGTCACCCCTCTTTCCTCAGTGATTGGCCCATAGTAGGTGCCGAGTAACTATTTGTGGAAAATGACAGGCGTGAGCCCATGCTCCTCACAGGACCTCTACCTCGGGTGGTACTGGGTCACTTTCCCATGGGACGCACCCCTCTGTGCTTTGGCAACGCTGGGTGGTGGAGAGAGAACTAGAGTCGTGTCTTGGAGTCCCAGGTCCTGTCCCATCTTTCACACCTTGCCGGCCTCAGGCAGCCCTCTCTACCCCTCTGAGCCTTGGATGCCCCGTGTGAAGAAGAAGAGCGTGGTCCCTGCCCTGTGTCCTCCCCAGAAGGCCACAAGGATGGGCTGGAAGGAAATCCTCCATAGAGGAGCTTCTGAGAGGGCTTGGTGCCCCACACCAGGGGCTGGGAGCCCCAGAGGGACCTGAACAAGTTGTGCACTGACCACTAAGCCCAGCACAGCAACTGCCCCTCCCGACCTCCCTCTGCTCGGCTGGCCACAGCTCTCCCTGGACTCTGGGGCATTTCTGAGAAGTTGAGGGGGGCAGCTGTGTGGTAGCAGGAAGGGCCAGGCCCAGCCCGGGAGCAGTGGGGGCTGCTGGCTTCAGCCTCCAGCCAGGCTCCAAAAGGGAGTCACATAGGGTGGGTGGAGGGGGTGCACCCGAACCCCTGGAACTTTCTATGGGTCTCAGAATGTGCAGCAATGTGGTAAGGCACTGCTCTGGGGTTCCCTCTTACTTTTGTTCTCATTTATACAATTTGATGAGTGTGCATTGATGGGAGACACCAAAAACTTTGCAGGCGTTCACATCCTTTGATGTGGTAATTCTATTTCTAGGAATTTATCCTAAAGAAATAACCAGAGATGTATGCAAAGGTGTGTGTATAAGGATGTTGTTAAATTATTATTTATGACCACAACCAATTTGGGAATCGCTTAAATGTCTGATAATAGGAGATTGGTTTAATAATTAGTGTGCTATACCATGGGATACTACAAAGCCATTTAAAATTACATTTTTAAAGACTATTTTAATGACCTATGAAAATTCTTATGATGTAATTTATATGGGAAAATATCAGAATTTTATATATGTGTGTGTGAATAATTTTATATCCATTTATAAAATCATGATTTTGTGTGTGTGTGTTTGTATGTAAACACACACCTACACACATTATCTCGATTTTATTTAAAAGTGTATGTGTGTGTGAATACGCCAATAATGCTTATCTCCATTTAGTGTAATGATTATAGGGTATTTTTATTTTACTCTTTACACTTTTCTAAATTTTAAAGTATTTTTTACGATGAACCTATATTCATATCACAATTTTTAAATGCTATTGGGTTTTTTGTTTGTTTGTTTGTTTTTGGCTGTGTTGGGTCTTCGTTGCTGCGCATGGGCTTTTCTCTAATTGTGGCGAGCGGGGGCTACCCTTCATTGCGGTGCGCGGGCTTCTCATTGCAGTGGCTGCTTCTGTTGCGGAGCGTGGGCTTTAGGTGTGCAGGCTTCAGTAGTTGTCGCGCGTGCGCTCAGTAGTTGTGGCGCACGGGCTCAGTAGTTGTGGCTCGCAAGCTCAGTAGCTGAAGCGCATGGGCTTAGTTGCTCTGCAGCATGTGGGATCTTCCCAGACCAGGGATCAAACCCATGTCCCCTGCATTGGCAGGCGGATTCTTAACCACTGCGCCACCAGGGAAGTCCCTATTCGTTTTTTTGGCCACATTTTTTTAAAATTGAAGTATAGTTGATTTACAATGCTGTGCCAATCTCTGCTGTACAACAAAGTGACTCAGTTATACACATATACACATTCTTTTTTTATATATTCTTTGCCTTTATGGTTTATCACAGGATATTGAACATAGTCCCCTGTGCTATACAGTAGGACCTTGTTGTTTATCCATTCGATATGTAATAGTTTGCATCTACTAACCCCAAGCTCCCAGTCCATCTCGCTCCCTCTCCCCTCCCCCTTGGCAACCACAAGTCTGATCTCTATGTCTGTGAGTTTATTTCTGTTTTGTAGATATGTTCATTTGTGCCATATTTTAGATTCCACATATAAGTGATATCATATGGTATCTATCTTTCTCTTTCTGACTTACTTCACTTAGTTTGATCATCTCTAGTTGCATCCATGTTGCTTCAAATGGCATTATTTCATTCTTTTTTATGGCTGAGTAATATTCCATTGTATACATGTACCACATCTTCTTTATCCATTCCTCTGTTGATGGACATTTAGGTTGTCTCCATGTCTTTGCTACTGTGAATAGTGCTGCTATGAACATAGGGGTGCATGTATCTTTTTTAATTATAATTTCGTCCGAGTACATGCCCAGGAGTTGTATTGCTGGTTCATATGGTAATTCTATTTTTAGTTTTCTGAGGAACCTCCATACTGTTTTCCACAGTGGCTGCACCAACGTACATTCCCACTGACAGTGTAGGTGGGTTCCCTTTTCTCCACACCCTCTCCAGCTAAATGGTATTAGTTTTATTGATGGAGAAAAATAATTCACTGATTACCTATCACAGCTTCACTGAGGCAGAATGTGGATGGAGTGGTGTTAACAAAGGCTTAGGGATATCAAGCATGCATTTACCCTTTGGGTCTGGAAGTTTCTTGAGTCCCAAGAGTCTTTTGATGCTTGTAAGGTGTATGTCCTCTGCAATGAGTGCTGTGGTTCAGTGGTGCCCTGCGATATTTTTATCAGGAGACTGGACTGAAGTCTAGTGCCCTCTCCCAATATATCATGATGGGTCCCTCCTGAGAAGGGAGGTCATTCTCAAGAGCCAGTACCTGAGGAAGAATGGGTTTTTCAAAGTGAAAAGTGAACCAGGGAAGAAGATGCTAAAGATTAAGATGAGACAGAGGGCTGGGTGTGCAGCCTGTCCCCTCATGGATCTTCACAGAGGATGGGCAGGACCTGGATGCCTCTGGAGGGAGCCTGAACCCTCACTGAAGGAAGACTGGTTAGTTTTATAGTTCTTCTGGGTGCTGTGTTTCTGTTCCTATTGTCTCCCTGTAGGGCTTATTAACTCTACCTAGTATAATCATCACAGGTTTCTTAGCTGTGTTCTGCTTAAAGAAGCCAAAGACTGGGTTTCTAGCTATGCTTGGTTCTGAGAATGGAAAGGACAGTGGCATCCTGAGGGGCAAGCAGGGAGAGGCCGTGGGAATGAAGAAAGTGACCCAAAAGGGAGAGTGAGCAGAGGTAGATAGAGTTAGGGCTGTTTGATCCAGCCGGCCCTCCTGCCTGGAAATTCTCCTTCTTGAGCCAAATCTTAGAAGTTCTGGTTTGTAAAATAATAACACTGATAATAATTTTTAAATCATTTTTGTACTCTTTGTATAAATAAATGCATGGCAATTCTAGAAAAAGATACAAATTCAGATAACCAAAATCAAAAGCAAAATAAGAGATAAAGAAGAAATCTAAAATTACTCCTTATCTTACAACCTGTCAATGTTTTGGTGTATATCCTTCCAACATTCTTAATGAATTGACAAATTTTCTAAATCAGATTATTTTCTATATTTATCAGCTTTTTATTTTCCTGCTTACTATGCTTTAGGCTTATTTCTACGTTCTTCTACAGCATCATTTTTTAAAGGCTGCATTGTGTTTTATGTTCTGGATGGTTCATAATTTATTAAACAATCCCCTCTTATTGGATATTTAGGTTGTTTTCAATTTTTCAGGCTTATAAATAACAGTAAAGAGCAACCCTATAGCTAAGTCTTTACACATATGTGTATGCCCCTAGAACAAATCTCAGGAATAAACTCCCTCGATTAAAGGGTGCTAGGTTTTGTCTCCATCCCTGAGCAGGCCCCAGGGAGGGCTGGGCGTTTCTGGAGGTCTTGGCACTGAGCCTTGCGCCAAGCTCCAGGGCCCACCCAGCCCCCAAGTCTGCATGATCCATGTGGTCCAAACCATCCTCCTCCCTTCTCCCAAACTCACCCCCAGGCTGTGGGCTCACCTGAGAGAATGAAGTACACCTCCCAGCCAGACATGGGGCCGTTTGTCTTATGCTCTGGGATCCTGATGAGGTAAAACCTGGGCAGAGCACATGTCTTTATTTAATGTATTTCTGGGTGGGCAAGCCCCCGCCCTTGGAGATCGCCTTTCTCCAGATCGGGGTTAAGAGTTTACGGAGAGGGGCTTCCCTGGTGGCACAGTGGTTGAGAGTCTGCCTGTTGAGGCAGGGGACGCGGGTTCGTGCCCCGGTCCGGGAAGATCCCACATGCCACGGAGCGGCTGGGCCCGTGAGCCATGGCCGCTGGGCCTGTGCGTCCGGAGCCTGTGCTGCACAACGGGAGAGGCCACAACAGTGAGAGGCCCGCGTACCGCAAAAAAAAAAAAAAAAAAAAAAAAAAAAAGAATTTACGGGGAGGAGCAGCAGGTCATGGCAGCCAGCTCATCCCATGAAGGCCAGAGGGGATCCCGCATCCCCCTGTCCCAGGCCGACCCTAGCCCCAGTTCCAGCCTCCCAAATCCTCCCTCCCAACCTGGGGCACAGGAAACATCAAGAGCCATTCATATGGCTGAGCTGGCGACAGGGATTCCGCTCTTCAGGGAAGGAGCTGGGCTCCGAGCGATGTGCCTCAGTCTCTCGTGCCGTGAGAAGCAGAGTCTCCCTGACCCCTATTCCGGGCGCTGGATGCCTCTGCAAGGCCTCGCTGGCACTGGCTTCTGGAGAACTGCTCAGGCCTCTGGTTTGTCTGAGCCCGTATGGCGATATCCGCTCTGGGGCTTTATCCTTGTTTTAGGCTCAAACTCTGCCAGTTCCCCCTTGAGACCCCTCAAAGATCCAGGGTTCTCTTGTGCTCAGACACCCAGGACACCCCCTCCAAATGCCACCTGCCACCTGTCCTGAAGGTCACAGCTTTGACTCTCTGAGCTTGGTGTCTCTCCATGTAGTATGGGGAGCATGCGGCTCCCGACCCCCATCAGATCACCAGGGGAACTCTGTAAATACGCAGGGTTCAAGGCCTCTCCCCGCAGAGACACAGACCTTGCAGGTCTGGAGAGGTGCCCTGGAACCCATATCTTCACAAAGTGTGGTCCTCCTGGCTCTTTGCACAGAACTGGCTTCCTGTCCCTCATCTCGGCAGATATGGGGGGACAGGAAATTTGGCCCCCAGGTCAAGCAGGCCCAAGACAGGGGAAGCAATGACCAACAGATGGGCTACAAGTCTGCTTCCTCAGGTAACCTAAGTTCAGGAGCTTTGGCAGCCAAAAGGGCTTCTCCTGGCCGGGGGACTTGGCCACGGGCAACCTGAGAGCCACACAAAGCCATCCTCACAGCCTCTCTGGCCGTGAGTCCCCAGGCGCTTGCTTGCCCTGGATGCACAGGCACGCCTCTGTCAGCCGGGCCTGCAGGGGTTTGTGGCCGGGAGAATCAAAGCAGCCATCCTCAGCTCCTGTGGACACCTCCTCCAGAAGGCTCTGGAAACAGCACACCAGGTTTGAGGAGAAAGGGCCTCTGTGAGCCAGAGGTGGGTCTCTGCAGACAGAGGCCCACACACCTCCCTTCCTGTTCTAATACCACCCCCTGCCTGGGCACCGGTCTCCTGTATCAGCCCAGGGGACTCAGGGAGGCCAAGCCCCTTCAGGCTGCTGCCCGTCCCCCGCCCCGAGGCAGGAAGGTGAGCCTCCTTCTTTCTCTACCAGGGCCCCTTGGGACCCCTAGGGCTGCGGTGGGTGGTATGATGAGCCAGAGGTCCCTGCGGGCAGTGGGGACCCCACAGATGGCCTGCTTGGTTCCAGCCATTCCTGATTTCTGGATTTTTGACAATTAAAGAAATTTATTAAATATTCAACAAAACTCATTCTCTATTTGAGTTCATGGCAACTCCATGCCTTCAGCTGCTCAGGCCAAAACCTTGGAATTGTCCTTGAATCTTTTCTCTTAGACTCCATGCTCAGTCCATCAAGAATCCTGTCAGCTGGATTCCAACATATTCCAGACCCCAGCCACCTCTCACCATTTCTGTTCTGGCATTTCTTGCCCAGATAATTTCAACACCCTTCTACGTGGTACCCCTGCTCCACAGAGCAGCCAGGGAACAAAGCTGGGTGGTGATGGGGGCTCTGTTACTGACCTCCATGTGTGTTCAGGACCCTCTTGTCCAGATTTGATTGCGTCTCGGCTGGTCTTACCAAGAAAAACAGTTCATCAGTCATTGACAAGTGAGATTCCTTTTATATCTTTACAAAATATCACAATGCCCCCAAATTCTTCTTCAGATCTTACGTCCTAATTCAGGGTTTATGAAATCTACCATCCTCATAGGGACTCCTCTCCGGCTTGAGGACTTTGAGCCATGAGCCAAAGCAAGAAACTCAGCAATCCAGGGGCCTCTCCAAGATGCTGAGACCAGGGCCGTGGAGCCCCAAGACTGCAGTGCCCTGCTTGGAATCTGCTGTGGGATGATTCTGCAACCGATGTGATGATGCAACAGCTGTGTATGAATGACATGGGAAAGCTGGGCCCCTTCGCCCTAAGGGACGCTCCCACCACACTGTCAGCAGGAGGGAGCTCCTCCTAGGAGCTTAAATCAGGACTCATCTTTCTGTGGGACCCAAGCCTTCATGTTGGGTGATGTGGGCAGAAACGGGTTTTTCCTGGGACTCTGGGGGGTGTGGGTGTGTACCTGTGTGTGATGACACACCCTGCCCTGCGTCCCCTGCAGCTCCTCCAATCTGGAGGTGACAGTGACCAGGCTCAGCCTCTCCCCGCTGGCCTTCCTACCCCCAGCCCCACCGCTCTTCAAGGCCGAGCCCTGCAGCGGGCCTCAGAGGGTAGCTCTCCCAGGCTTGCTTTTTTTTTTTTCTTTTTTTGCGGTACGCAGGCCTCTCACTGTTGTGGCCTCTCCCGTTGCGGAGCACAGGCTCCGGACGTGCAGGCTCAGCGGCCATGGCTCATGGGCCCAGCCGCTCTGCGGCACGTGGAATCTTCCCGGACCGGGGCACGAACTCATGTCCCCTGCATCGGCAGGCAGACTCTCAACCACTGCGCCACCAAGGAAGCCCCAGGCTTGCTTTTGCTTAGCCTTGTTTTCCAAGCCACCGCCATTGGACTGGACTCCCTGGCTGTAGCTGAGTAAACCCCATATCAGGGCTCGGAGGAGACCGGCCATCTTGCCCAAGTGAGGACTTGAGGCTCAGAGAGGAGGAGGCCCCCGAGCCCGCGTGGCCCAGCAGGTCCACGGTAGAAGGGGGATCAGAAGCCAGAACCGCTTTTCAGCACAAGCCAGGCCTGCTGGGAAAGGGGTCGGGCAAGGAAGGAAGGAAGAATGGGCAGCTCTCAGGCTGGGATGCCGGAACCTCACTGGTGCTGGAGGTCTCCTCACCTCCAACTTAGCCCTGAGGCCTGCTCAGGCCCGCTCCCTGCCAGCCGTGCCCCCTCTGTCTTCGTGAGCCCCCAGGGCCTGCCAGAGGCTTCCTGTTTCTGCTGCCTTGCGTCCATCCCCCTGCAGTTCCCTCCCTCTCTTGGCCGTGGCCTCTCTAGTCTCCAGGCAGGAGAGCAAGCGCTGGAGGGGAGAGGAGGGTCTGTGCTGGACTCGGCCGGCCTCACTTCCAGCCGGCCTGGCTGCTCTCCCCTTGACAGACTTCCTAGAAGACGCCCCCCCGACCCTCCCCACCTCCACCCCGGCCCTGACTCAGCCCATAAATTACCTGGGGATGGTCGCTGACTCAGCCAGGAAGCCCGGAGCGCCCTCCTCCCCATCCCCAGGCCTCAACCCCACAGCTGGCTCTCATTCCAGAATGCTTGGTCTCCTCCCCTCAGGAAATTCCTGGAAAATATCAGGCTTCTTCGAGGGGAGACCTGACCACAGCCGCGGCAGGGAAGGGAGCTACTGCAGCCACATCCATCAGCCTGTGGCCCCGGCCCTCCTCCCCCAGCTCCCCCAGCTTGTGTGTTTGTGTGGGGCTGAGTGTGGAGGTGTCGGTCTCCATGAAGTGACAGGCACCTGGCCGTGGAGGGACCGCAGAGCGGGGGAGGAGAGGCCAGCATGGGGTGGGGCACTCAGGGCAGGCTGCTGGGAGGTGGGACCAGTCCCGGGCCAGGAAGGATGGTGAAACTGAGAAGTGGAGAGATGGGAAGGGAGCTCCAGGCCCAGGGAATGGCCTGAGCAAAGGCACGGAGGTGGGAAGCAGCCCAGTCTGCACATGGGATGGGGAGGGGGCTGGAGAGCAAGCAGGCTGGAGGGGTCGCTGAGCAGGGGAGCCCGGGCTGATGAGGCCGGAGGGCCAGGGCCAGGGCCAGGCTGAGGGATGTGCGGTGGCTCTCCAAAGCCAAGGCCTGAGAGTCTCCGGGGCTCCGGAGAGTAGGAAAGGGGATGGGGTAGCCCAGCAATGGTTGAAGAGATGAGTCTGGGAAGAGGTGGATCTTGACCAGCAAGCCCCAAGGAACACTGGTTTCTGCAACATCCGGGGGCCTCCGTGGGCTCCCAATGCTTGCTCAGACCTGGGGGGTGGGGCAGGGCCTCTGCATCGTCACACATCCAGTCAGATGGCAGAGGCAGGGCTCCTGCCCTCAAGGAACCCAGACTGAGGGACATGGCTGTGGCATCAGACAGCTGCCAGTCTAAGGGAGGGACAGACATCCCAGGCCCTTGCTCACGCCTCTGGACCCAAGTACACCCTTGAATCCCTTCCTTGGAAACCCCGTTTGTGAGGAAAAGCCAAGTGCAGTCTGTAGGTAAAACACCTCCTAGGGGGCTTCCCTGGTGGCGCACTGGTTGAGAGTCTGCCTGCCGATGCAGAGGACACGGGTTCGTGCCCCGGTCCGGGAGGATCCCACATGCCGCGGAGCGGCGGGGCCCGTGAACCATGGCCGCTGAGCCTGCGCGTCCAGAGCCTGTGCTCCACAACGGGAGAGGCCAAAACAGTGAGAGGCCCACGTACCGCAAAAAAAAAAACCTCCTAGGGACCTCCCAGGTGGCACAGTGGTTAAGAAGCCGCCTGCCAACGTAGGGGACACGAGTTCGTTGCCTGGTCCGGGAAGATCCCACATGCCGCGGAGCAACTAAGCCCATGTGCCACAACTACTGAGCCTGCGCTCTAGAGTCTGCGAGCCACAACTACTGAAACCTGTGCTACACAACTACTGAAGCCCGCGCGCCTAGAGCCCATGCTCTGGAACAAGAGAAACCACCGCGATGAGAAGCCCGCGCACCGCAACAAAGAGTAGCCTCCACGGGCTGCAACTAGAGAAAGCCCGCACGCAGCAATGAAGACACAACACAGCCCAAAAAAAAAAAAAAAAAAAAGTTGTTATTGTCTGAGGGGAAGTAACCAAAAAAAAAGGTGGGTTTTTTTTGTTTTTTTTTTTTAATAAACTTATTTATTTATTTTTGACTTTATTTTCTCTAGTTGGGCAGAGTGGAGGTTGCTCCTCGTTGTGGTGCGCGGGCTTCTCATTGCGGTGGCTTCTCTTGTTGCAAAGCACGGGCTCTAGGCGCACGGGCTTCAGTAGTTGTGGCTCATGGGCTCTAGAGCGCAGGCTCAGTAGCTGTGGCGCACGGGCTTAGTTGCTCCGCGGCATGTGGGATCTTCCTGGACCAGGACTCGAAAACGTGTCCACTGCATTGGCAGGCGGATTCTTAACCCCTGCTCCACCAGGGAAGCCCCAATAGCAACTTTTTAAAGTACAAAAATTCCTGCCCAGCTTCCCCCCACAGGAAGGATGGCTGGCTCATGTGGCTGTAGCCATAGTAACAGAGTCACCGAGGAGAGAAACAAAGTAAGCTAGGGGACCCAAGGGGTGCATCAATGGGGAAGATTTCCTGAGCCCCCCAGACCCCGGGGATGGGACGCCAAGCCAGAGAGCTGTGGGAAGGGGGGCTGCTGAATTTCTAGTATTTATTTACCTTTCCTGGGAATACAAGTCCTAGGGCATGGCAGGGAGTCAGGAAGATGTGGGGTTAAAGACAGAGAGAAAGACAGGACAGAGCCAGCCAGGGGAACCAGAAAAAAAGAGGGAAAGACAGGGAGAGGCAGAGTGACCCAGAGAGGAAATTCCTTGAAAGCAAGGACTGGGTCTCACTCAGTTCGTGTATCCTTAGCCATGAAGCCAGGGAAGCTGCTTAATAAACTGTGCCCCCACAAAGCCCCACCAGCCCCGGAAGATATTCTTCATCCAGCCTGGACTAAATGCTTCTGCTGTGCGCATGTCTCTCAAAGCCCTAAAACATTATATTAACATTCTCGAGTTGCCTATTGGACCACCCCTCTCTACTCTGGACCCCCAGCCTTGTTCACTGTTGCATCTCAGCACCTGGGGTAGGGGCAGCCACTCCCCCCAGTGTCTGTTCAAGGTATGAAGGAAAGAGGGAAAGACTGTGGGTAGGAGACCCTGCAGACCCACCATGGGGTGTGGCCTCTTGGGAGAGACTCCAGGGCACCTGCCTCTCTTTTCCGGCCTTGCTGCGAGGGCCTGTCCTGTTCTCGGAGCCTGGGTTGGGGAAGGGCAGCCAGGGAGGGGTTGGGCTCAGCTGGCCCTCCCCTGCCTCTGCAGAGGCACTGACAGGCTGGAGAGGGTTACCTCTGTGGGCCCCAGCTCCCGAGAGGCGCTGGGTTCTGCTGGCGGGGTTGGCCTGGTCAGGGCAGGAAGCGGGGGCATCCTGCCTCATTGTCACTGGCCCAGCCGCATTTCCAGAAATTCTTTCCTCCAGTTAGAAGAGGAAAGAGAAGCCGGGATAGCCTCTCGGGCTGCCGGGAAACGGATGGGCAAGTGGGAACCAGGGTTCCCAGAGCTCTCACGGGCCAGGCTGGAGCACTGGGGCCTCTTGCCCAGGCCAAAGGGCCATTTCAGCCCTGAGACAGAGGCAGGGCCCCAGCCAGAGGTGTCGGAAGAACCAATGGAACCTCAGCTCTCCATGTGCATGCCTGCTGGGCTGTGTTTGTGGCTGCAGAACAGAGGCAGGAAAAAAGAAAGCCTGGAAATCACTGGGCTTCCCACAGGCCTTTTTAGATTCTGGGATTGGGGGAGATCAAAGCTTATATTCAATCCAGAGTAGTTATTGCCTCCCCTCCCATTTCAGTGTCTAGCCCTATACTAGATCTTGATGGGGAGACAAAGGAAAAATTATTATTATTGATGTTCTTGTTATTATTCTCCAGCATAGCATTTCCCTAGTGTGTTCTGCTTATAGGAGTAATCCTTAATAAAGCAGGTAGGTTTATAGAACTCGGCGCATCAGCTACCCTCTCAAAGACTCCTACTGCACAATGCGAATACTGAAGCCTCAAAAAAATTCTGAAGAGATCCAATTAACTTTGGTTAATTCCGTGTTTCTCCAGCTTATTTGACCATGGAACACTTTTTTTCATGCAGCACCATGAAGCAGAGTTCCCAGAAGCACATTCTGGGGAAAGCTCCATTAAAGCTTCTGATGGGGATGGTTTTCTAACTTTGTTCCAGCCAAGGCGCCTCAAGGGTGATCTAAGGCAAAAGGGGGAAATGAGCCAGCTGGACTCTGGGTCTCCATCCGAACCCAATTCAACCAGCAGGTCCTGTATTCTGCTTGAATTGATTTTCCAACAATACACTTTTATCTGATGAATGGGCTCTGCTGCTAAAACTAAGTTCGAAATCTACTGTTTTACGGTTCTTCATGAATATACGAAGAAAGAGAAAGAAATAGGCAAAATTGGTCCGGGGGAGAGGGGAGGGAATCTAGAAATAAAAATTGTCAGTGAGGGCTTCCCTGGTGGCGCAGTGGTTGACAGTCCACCTGCTGATGCAGGGGACACGGGTTCGTGCCCCGGTCCGGGAAGATCCCACATGCCGCGGAGCGGCTGGGCCCGTGAGCCATGGCCGCTGGGCCTGCGTGTCCGGAGCCTGTGCTCCGCAACAGGAGAGGCCGCAACAGTGAGAGGCCCGCGTACTGCAAAAAAAAAAAAAAAGTCAGTGAAATTTAAAAAACAATGGATTAAACAGAACTGGAACAGGGTGTCTAGCGTATAATCTCAGAGTGCCCTGACCAGGTATTTCTAATTCCATTTTAGAAGTGGAGAAGATGGGACATGAGGCATTGGGCTACCTGCCCAGGACTCTAACCAGAGTTAGAGTTATCTTGTCATCCTTCCCCAGTACCAGGGGCTGGGAGAAGGGCTCCTATCCTCAGGAAGCTCCCAGTTTCACGAAGGAGGCAAAATTTGCTCACCAAAGAATGGCGAATGGAAGCAGTCTAAAGTCCAGGGCACAAGCCAAGGTCCTGTGGTTAGGGCTGAGGTGGTCAGAAGAGAGAGACTTTAGGAGCAAGGGGATCCAGAAGGCTTCTCTTTGAGGTCTGGAATTGCACCATGATGGCCCAGAACCTGGCATGATTCTGCTATGTGAAAACTTACGTGTCTTCAATTCTAGAGATTTCTTAGCCACTGTCTCTCTGAAGATTGCCTCTCGCTCTTTCCAACCTCTTTCTGAAATTCTGCGTGACATAGGTTGGACCATCTCATTCTATTCTTCACACCTCTCACTCTTCCCTATTTTCCACTTATTTACTTCTTTGTGCTGTATTTTGGGTGAATTCTCAGATCTCCTTTTCTAGCTCTGTTTCTCCCACCGAGCTTGAAATTTCAATGATTATTCTTTTTATTTTGGAAGTTCTACAGTCTGGCTTTTGAAACTCAAAATCCAAGAATTCTAGCCTATTCTCTGAGCCAACAAATGCTGCAGTGGTCAAGCTCCCGCTTCCCACCTAGCATCCTAGGACTGACGCTTCCAGCCCCCATCAGCCTCCCTAGGTCCCCTCCAGTTATCCCAGGGGCCATGCAAGCACTCACATTCTCTATGCGTACTTCAAAAGAAACTAGCTACAGGAAGTGGGCGAAGCTAGGGAGTGCAAGAAAATATTGGGGGAAAAGACTGGCTAATTTTTTTTTTTTTTTTTTTTTGCGGTACGCAGGCCTCTCACTGTTGTGACCACTCCCGTTGTGGAGCACAGGCTCCAGACGCGCAGGCTCAGCGGCCATGGCTCACGGGCCCAGCCGCTCCACGGCATGTGGGATCTTCCTGGACCGGGGCACGAACCCGTGTCCCCTGCATCGGCAGGAGGACTCTCAACCACTGCACCACCAGGGAAGCCCTGGCTAATATTTTTTAAAATATTATCTCACCATATATCCCATCCTATGTGGTAGATACTACTATTGCCATAATTACAACGATCATTATTAGTCTACCACCTTTCCACCTAACCTTGGGAATGTTTCCCTATTCCTCGCTAAACCTTGGTTTCCTCACCTGAGGCTACGCTAATCCGCTGCATTTGACACTTGATTCCTTTCTTCCTCAGTCCCTGAAGCTCCCATTCCCCATAATCTTTCTCCCTCTCGTTTTCCTGGTCCAGTGAAGGGTCTAGGCTGGCAGAGGCCTGGGTCCTGATAACAGTGGAACAATGACAACAGAAGCCCCTGAGTGAGGGCGTGGGAACCAGCCGAGGTTATGGGGAGAGGGACAGGAAAAGGGGAGGGGAAACCCAACAGCTGGACAGGCAGACACGTCCGCCCCAGGCTTGCCCTGGAAGCTCTGCTTGGCGGTGGGTGGAAACGAGGCTGTTTCTCTTGGATGGTCCCTCCTGGGCTACTCATTCATTCAACGGCTATTTACTGGACACCTACTAAGTGGCAGGCCCCGTGCCAGGAACAACTTTGCCCCTTGGGACTGTCCCTTCAACTTGGCAAAAATATTCACGACTGTGGCTTCTGGGCTCACATCACAGTCCTGAGTAGCAGGAAGGGCTCTGATGGACAACGCTTTTTGACAAATCAGAGGCCCAAGAAGGTGTCATGAGTTCTGCAAGTGTGCACAACAGAGCGGCCTTCACTCCACCTTCTGCCCCCTGGCCTGGGAGAATGAAATCCTCTGGACATCTTGCCTGAGGACAGCTAAAAGAGATTGATTTACCACATTTTGTGGCCTCCTCTATGCTGGGGGGAACAATTCTTACTGTGAACACTTGCGCTGGGAGCTCCGGCTGTCTGGCAACCTTCTTCCCTACCACGTAGTCAATTTTTAAAAACATGTGCCCCAAATCCATCATGGAAATTGCTCGACTTTCCAGTAGAAAGCCATCAGGAAACTTTTCCACCTTTGCCAAAGTGGGGAAAAGTTCTGAAAAGTTTGATGAGCAATTTTTCTTGGAAACGCCAAGCTGCAAGCTTTTTAATCAGCCTTCACGAGCTGGCAGCTGGGTTTCCACTGGATCCAGTCTCTTTCTGCTTGCCTGAACTTCACAGGGTGTGGAAAGCAGACCCCAGAAATTCCTGACTTCTTCTTGGAAGAGCAAGCCCCATAAAAGACTCAGGGCTTTTTATTCTCAAGCTCTGATGGTACTTCACGTCATCACCAGGCCCTGCTCAAGGCCAGTGAGTCACAGGGCAAGGACGCCACGGGTCTGCCCAGAATGAACACGTCGTGGGTCACGCAAACACATGTGATGCACACACGTCCTGCACACTCACCACACCTACTTATTCTGATGTCCACTATATACAACAGGCACACTTCACACACCCCACACACCACTGACACAGAACACAAACTACTGCTATGCTCTACAGACACAAATGCTGCATAGAACACACTAAATACACACACACGTTCATGCCACACCTACACTACATGAACATGCCTCGTGCATTAACATGCATTATACACATACAACATATTCACAAACATACACAACATTCACAAACACACACAGATACACATGCATTTCGCAAACACATCCTATTTTCTGATTAAAGTTCTCAAGATCTTAGTTTCCATTTAAACCCAATTATATGACTCATCAACTTCCTTTGGCCTGTCCTTTTCTTTCTTGACAATTTTTATGGATTTTTTTCTGTTTCAGCAAAAAACAAACAAAGCAACAACAACAACAAAATTTTCCTTCGTATTAGCTATAAATAAATGCAGCTGGGCATACATTTTTCAAAATGCCAGGAAAACAAATAGACCAAGAACTCAGATGTGGGAGTGTTCACCCTCCCTTTTGTTCTGCGTGAAACTGTGCCTATGCCTTTGTTTAGAAAAGGCTAAGTGGTGGGTGCTTGGAGACACCTGCTTTCCATCTAGATGTTTGGCCCTGGGGAATACACAGAAGATTTGTCACAAGGACTAGGAGAACCTCTCTTCATAGAAGGTTGGTCCACCCCCTGCCCCTCTGCCCACTGTGAGAACGTAGGGCCTTATGAAGACTGGAGGAAGAAGGCATGTGTACCACCCCTCTCTCAGGAGGCCACAGCAGACATCACTAATGGATCACAGCATCTGTCCCTCCCAGCCTGGACTTGGCATCACAATCCTCCACCTAGCCTTACCAGTTAGTCAGGGCTGGCAGGTGACATGGGAACTATTTGAGATCCCACAGAGCCCAACACCCTGGGTTTAGGGGTGAGGAAACTGAGTCCCAAAGAGGCGGAGTGCCTTGTGTGAGGTCACACAGCACCATTCAATCTGCTCAGCTCTGTGTTCCACAGGTGTGGCTGGTGCGGGGCAGGGACCTTGCTGGGGGCTGAAGGAGAGGGGCCAGAGGGAGGTGAGGCCAGGCTGGGTCTCCTTAGACACATGGAGCCCCTGTTTCCCTGCTCTAAGCCCTGCCCACCCCTCACTGGGACAAGCGGAGGGTCCCTGCTCTTGGATACAGTGCCCCTGGCCCTCCATCCCTGGGCCTCTGACCTTTAAGATCAAGGCAGGGAGTAGAGAGCCTTTCAGGGTTTGTGGATGTCATCCCCCTGCCGTGCTCTTCCCTCTTCCCCGAAGCCTTTCCGACCCCACCAGTTCTCACCAAGTGTCTCTCCCCAGAATTGCCGCCCCTCACAAAGAGATGTTTGTCCATACACTGGCACCTATTGGCCTCTTAACTGGGCACCAGGTTTGGTCCCTCTGCTAAGCCAGAAGTGCCCCTTCTGAGTGCCACAGCTTTGCCACTGCGGTGCCTCTGCCCTTTCCACCTTCCCCTGCTTCCCACCCACCCTTTAACGCCCATCACAGATGTCACCCTGCCTTCCCCAAAGCACATACGGGCCTCGTTCAAAATCACCAAAACTGTGTTTCTGGGCTTTTCTCACAACTCTGATCAGGTTGCCTGCTGTTGTCACGAGAGTGAATGAATGGTATCTGGGTTCCATCCCCTCGATGCAGTGATCTTGGACTTGCAGTAACTACAGTACACCTCTCCAAGGGGCAATCCCCTCCCTCCAGGGACAACTGCCAGGCAACTCAGGACTAGTGTGGGAACTTCTACTTGTCCTCACTGAAAGCTCCCTGGCCAGGCCCCTGCTCCTGGCACATTGTAGGTGCTGGGACATATCTGCTGATGCGGCGCCATGGGATGCGTATGTTACAGGGCCCTGCCCTCCACGGGTTCCTGGACAACCTCACTCCCCTGGACTCCTCCAGGCTGGACACAGGAGGGCTCCTGTGGACTGGTTGCCCGGCCTCCAGGCACTTCCTCTCGGGGCAGTCGGTCCCTCTGGGCAACAGCTGCATCAGGCAGCACTAATGCGGGACACTGGAGGGGCAGCTTCTCCTCCTGGGCGGCCCTGTCACAGGGCCAGCTGGACACGGTGCCCCACCTGTGCTGCCATTCCAGCCTGGGGTGGGCCTTGCGGCTGCCAGGGACATTCTTTCCCTGGGAGCAAGATACAGCTGCTTCTAGAGTGGCAGGGTGAGAGTGTGAGCCTCAGCATTTGAGTCACATCACACCCAGACAGACAGATGCTGACAAAGGCAGATGTGCCATCACACGTGCTCATCACACACCCACACAGATACCCTCACCCAATTACAAACCACACAGGGCACAGTCATCTCCCCCAGGAGTTTGGGCAAAACCAACACTGAGAGAGGCTAAAATGGTTTCAGACAATGAAGGAAGAAAATAGAGCAACCAAAGACAGAAGAGGAAAAACTCTGCCTTTACCAGTGGGAAAATCCTCAGATCCTATTGCTTCCAACCCAGCTCAAACCCGGGACTTTAAGGACTGTCTTTATCGTCTCTGTACCCCAGAGCCCAAAGCCCGGAGATCAGACTAGTTAGCCTCACCAGCAGCCCCATGAAGTACATGGTGGAAAAATGTTGGATTGGGACCCAGGAGGTCTGGGTCTCCAGGCTCAGCCAGGACCAGCTGGGCGACCTCGGATCAGTCCCTTGACTTTTCAGCTTCCTGGTCTCTGTGCAAAGGGCAGCTCTGATGGCCTTTCAGCTTGGAAATTTCGTAAAAGAGAGAGGGGGCAGGGTGAGACGAGGGGGCAGTGCGGGGTGAGAACTTAGAAAGGGAAACCCTCTGTCAAGTCTGGGAATATGGAGCACATCCTAGGTTGCCCCTGGAAATCTTCTTAGAGAAAGGAGAGACCAGGCCCTCCCTCCACTGGGCTAAGAGGCCACTTCCTGTGGCAAGCCTTCTCCACCTGCACGCTCACAAGCCCATCCTGGGTGAGCCGCCCCATCAGTGCTCTCAGCAGGCATGCCCGCGTCTGAGAACCAGGCTCTGTGACGATGATTCGGTGAGATAATATGGGAAAGGGCTTAGGTGTGCAGCCCGCACAGTAACGTTGGCAATCCTCATGGGTGATTCCTTACACCTATTAGCGAATAGCTCTCTTGTATTTCCAGGGACTTGTCTGTCCCATCCAAGGCTATTTCCTGAGGTGAGGACAGCAGCCATTTTGTCCACTGCTCTACCCTAAATGCCGCAGTGCTGGGCACACAGTAGGTAGTAGACTGAACTTCCTGTTGGGGGCTGGCCTGGAGACGCGCTTTGGGGGAGGGGTCCTGAGGGAGGCTTCCAGGCTGCTGGGCCTCTTCCTTTGCAAGCCCCTTCTGTGCATGGCTTCTTATCTGGGGTGCCCCCTTCTCACCACTCACCACTCCCTGTTGCATTCCTTGTGGACAAGTCAGGGATGGTGGGACCACTGCAGATCCCCCCCTCTCCTAGACCAGTCTTCCCATGAGCAAGTCAGGGATGGTGGGACCACTCCAGACCCCCTCTCCTGGACCAGTCTCCCTGGGGCCCTGAGTGTGGTTCAGGCTCGTGCTTAGGTTCCAGAGACCCTTCTGGTATGCTTGGCCCTACAGGGGCCTCGACCTCAGTGAATTACTTGATGGGCGCTGTCCTCTCTGTCAGGACCCAGCCACATCTGGATGAGGCTCGGCTACACAGATGGAATCATTGCAGAGCCAGGACCAGTGTGGAGGCAGCCGAGTGGCAAGGGTGGCCACCATTCCCACACCAGAGGGGAGAGGTGAGCTCCCATCCTCAGGGAGGGTCCAGCTGGCTCCATGTTTCTACCCCGGGGGACTCGATGCTGTAGTGCGGGAAATGATAACAGGAAAACGATGATCTAGGAGCAGCTTGTGAACATCTGTTTGCTGTTGCTTTGTTTTCTGAGTATTTCCTCTATCCAGGCTCTCCCTATACTACTTATTTTACAAACATGATCTCCTGTATCATCAGAACAACTCTGTGTTAGAGACACTGTCTTCCTCGGTGTTTTATTTTATTTATTTATTTATTTATTTATTTATTTATTTATTTATTTATTTATTTATTTATTTATTTTCTGCGGTACGCGGGCCTCTCACTGCTGTGGCCTCTCCCGCTGCGGAGCACAGGCTCCGGATGCGCAGGCTCAGCAGCCATGGCTCACGGGCCCAGCCGCTCCGCGGCATGTGGGATCCTCCCGGACCGGGGTACAAACCCGTGTCCCCTGCATCGGCAGGCGGACTCTCAACCACTGCGCCACCAGGGAAGCCCCTTCCTCAGTGTTTTAAAGACCAACTCACCAAGGCTCATAAAGCTTAAACCCCATGCCTGAGGCCACACAGTAAGTGATGTACTTGGGACATGAAGCCAGGACCACCTGACACGAAAGTCTGTTCTATGCCTCCTCCACCCCGGCAGTGACAATCCTACTTTAGAGGTGTCGGGATTCTTTGGCAATTTATTAACATGTCTTCAATCGTTTGCTCCCTTGATTCTGCCAGCCACCCAGCATGATGTGCATTATTATCCCCATTTTAAAGGTGATGAAACTGAGACTCAGAGAGGACAAGTGATCATCCCAAGGTCACCCTTCCAGGAAGTGGCAGCATCAGGACCAGGACCCCAGCCTGAGTTTAAGTCACACACTTCTTCATGCTGCCAAGATTCTCATCCACAGAAGAGAGAACAAGAGGTTTCCCTGCTGGGGACTTCCCTGGTGGCGCCGTGATTAAGAATCTGCCTTCCAATGCAGGCGACACGGGTTTGAGCCCTGGTCCGGGAAGATCCCACATGCCGCAGAGCAACTAAGCCGTGCGCCACAACTGCTGAGCCTGTGCTCTAGAGCTCGCGAGCCACAACTACTGAAGCCCGCGCGCCCTAGAGCCTGTGCGCTGCAACTACTGAGACCACGTGCTGCAATTACTGAAGCCCACGTGCTCTAGGGCCCACATACCGAAACAACTGAGCCCGCGTGCTGCAACTACTGAAGCCCGTGTGCCTAGAGCCTGTGCTCTGCAACAAGAGAAGCCACTGCAATGAGAAGCCCGAGCACTGCAACGAAGAGTAGCCCCCGCTTGCCACAACTAGAGAAAGCCCGCGCGCAGCCAGGTTTCCCTGCTAGAACTGGCAGGAGGAGGATGAGGAAGAGAAGGAGGAGGAAGAAAGAGAAAGAGGAAGAAAGAGAAGGAAAAAGGTACTCCAAATTTCTTTATGTTTCCATTTTATATAATTTACAGATATTCCTGTTTTATCCTGGCCCACTAGACACAGGATATATTTTCAGTCCTTCAAAATGTGGTACTATAAAATTTGGTTTCCTCATCAATGTAAAATTGAGTTGGGCTTCCCTGATGGTCCAGTGGTTAAGACCCTGTGCTTCCACTGCAGGGGGTGCGGGTTCAATCCCTGATCTGGTTGGGGACGTTCCACATGCCACAAGGTGCAGCCAAAAAAAATAATAATTGAGTTATTTCTTATGTCTATACAATGCTTCCTATGCACTTTGAATCCTTTTCAAAAACTATTATTCAGTATAACCCCCACGTTTTATGTTCACTTAAAATGAGATCCACTAGACTTTCACCAAGGAAGAGTTTATGAGTGAAGCCCCAAAGGTCCACAGAATTTTGCAACCTGCTTTTTATATTTAATATATTTTAAACATAATTCCAGATTAATCAACATAGATTTGCATTCTTTGGTTTCTTTTTTGGTAAAATATTTTTTAAAATTTCAATATAAGTATACGTTAGTTACAGTAAAATGCAGAGTTATTCGGTTTGACAAGATTTTACATATGTATTACTCATTTAACCATGACACAGATCAAGGTATAGAACATTTCTAACACTCCAGGAGGTTCCCTCAACTCTTTCCTAGTCGATACCTCCCCAGCCCCATAGGCAACTATTCTGACCTCTTAACATTTTAGATAGTTTTGCTTGTTTGGGATTTGCACCTAAGTGGATTCACACAATATATATATACTCTTCTGTGTTTGTCTTCTTTCACTCAGTGTTCTGTTTTTTGAGGTTCATCCGTGTAGTTACATGAATAAGTAGTTTATTCTTTTTCATCGCTGTGTAAATTCTCAGCTTATAAATATGCCACAATATGTTTATCCATTTTTCTGTTGACATATGTTTAGAAATGCAGGTGGAAACCACAAGGCAACACCTTTACACATTTCCTAGGAAAGCCAACATGAAACAGGCTGATGATACTGAGTGTTGGTAAAGATGGGGGCCAAGTGGAGCGCCACCAAGTGGTGGGGGAGGGTTGGTTGGAACAGTCACTGTTTTAGCAGCATCAAGTTTCACATACATCTATCCTCTGACCCAGAAATTCCATCTTGGGTACCTACCCAAGAGAAGGGCGTGCTTATGCCTGCCAAAAGACATGTACCAGAATGTTCATGGCAGCTTTATTGATAATTCCATCACTGTGTAAATGGCTGCCAAGTTCTCCATAGTGTACATGTACCAATCTCCCTTTGCCCAATATCCGTTCTAAACCAGGCTGAGATAAGCGTCCTTATACACACACCTCGTATGAACTTACAACTGTTTCCTTAGGATGGACTCCCAGAAATGGGTTGCTGAGTCAGAAGGTATGTACATCTTTAGGGCTGGAGACTCACATGGCTAAGCTGTCCCCAGAGAGGCTGCATCGCTTCCCCCTCGCATTGATCACGCGTGCCCATGGCTGTGAGGCTTTCACAAACCCCACAGTCACTCCCTGTTTACACGTGCCCAGGCCCCTCCCTGGAGCTCACAGAGCTGAGGCTTTCCTGGCTCCTGGCGGTGAAAGGAAGGAAGGTTTAGGGTAAACACGCTAGAAGTACAATGGCCACAGCCCTCAGGGCCAGGCGCTGGGGCCACAGGGCCACCACCTTCCTTCCACCTGCTGTGGCCAGAGTGTCCGCTGGTGCCGGTGGCCTCCCACAGGCTGAGCACGGGAAGTGGCGGCTGCAGCACATAAGGGACCAGCTGCACTGGCCCAGGAGTGCTGATGCAGAGGCCTCTGCAACATGGGAACATCAGTGGGTGAGCAAAACACCCAGCACTTCCTCCTCAGCCCTTCATCTGGGCACTAGTCTCTCTCTGAACCTCTTCCAGATTTCCCTTCTCCAAGTGCCCGGAGGGTGTCCTGATGTTCAGGCAGGCAGCCGTGTGTACAGGGGTGTGGAGGAGGAGGTCAGAGTGTCAAAGGCCTTTCCTCTTCTTTGAGATCAGGGCCGGGTCTACCGATGTGATGTGAAGAGCTCCGAGAAGTCCCCAACTTGGCCGATGACAAGACAGTGCCTGAAATGTCCGCATTGTCCTCCTGCCTTTGTGTTCGAAGCTGCCCACCTGCCCATCCACCCAGGTAGCAGCAGAGTCAGCAGGACGGAGGGAAGTTATGAGACAGACCCCTTCCTCCTAGGGGGAAAGGGGAAGGAAGGTTGCAGGAAGGCTGCTTCCCCAAATTCACAATTCAGCTGCCAGCTGTGTGGGTCAGGCCAGCTGTTCCAGCCATTCCAACCCAGTCAAAGCCCTTTCTCCACGCCACGGGAAGACCCCGTGCTCAATTTCCCCAGGTTCTTTCCTGCCGAGGGTCTGGCTTCTGCCAATGCCCACCCCTGCCAGGCAGGGACTGGGTGTCTGCAGGAGACCGGGAGCTGGAGGCTGTCGGTTCCCTGGGACACAGAGGCCTAGAGAAGAACTATGTGTTCTCAGTTGCCACGTCGAGAAGACAGGACTATGTGTCTCCCAGAAGCCAGGCTCAGGGTGGTGACTGAGGGAAGGCAGGAGACTGGCTGAGCAGCCCCTACCCTGGCCTTCCTCCTCTGCCCAGACCGGAGTCCCCAGCTCAGGATCCCAGGCTCCCAGGCTCCCCCGCCCCTTCTGTCTGCTCTGATCCCTGCAGCCCAGGGCAGCTCGGGCCCTGATCAGCTTCATCCTTGCCCCATAGCCACACGTGTCTGGAGACAGGGGCCCTCAGAGTTCTTGTAGGGCAGGCCTGAGCCTCAGGTTAGGGTCCTAGAAGCAGAGCCTGACACGGCCATCCCTGAGAGACGGTTAACTGGGGGAGTGCTCTCGGGGGTGGGGCAGTGAAGGAAGCAGGGGCAGGGGAGAACCAAAGCAAGGATGTGGCCTCCGGCTCCAGCCTGATCCCATGGAGCTTGTGGAGACACGGCCTTGGCCCGCATGTGATGCCCTGGGTCAGTCACTGGCTGCAGGCGGGGCGTCGGTGCCTAGGAGGTGCCAGCCAGAACAATTCTCCAGAGAAGTGGGTGCAGTGAGCCTTAGCAGCCAAGTCTCACAGCAGTCACCCCACCGACCCCACTCCAGGTGGGGAGCCCCCAGGCAGCCAGCAAGGTGCCAGCCCACAGGCTCGCCTCGGCCAATTCTCCGCAGTCTGCCTGGGAAGCGCAAGGGCCCTGTCTCCAGAGGAGCACAAGGGGGCCTGAGGAACAGGTGACTAAAGCGCAGCAGAGCCAGGGCCAGACCCTTGGCCAAGTGCCTTTACTTCAGGAGCGGGGCTTCTAGCTGGGGGCGGGGGTCACAGACTTGCACCTGCCCCTGGAATCTCATGCTGGCTCTGGTACGTGTGTGAGTGGGTGTTTGGGGAGAGGAAATCCACAAGTGCCATGGAGTCTCAAAGGCAAGGAAACTAAATGGGATGGTTGGTCCTCACCTGCTTGTTCCCACAGACACGTCACTGAACAGGTGGGTATTACTGGGGCCCTGGGCTCAGGAACCTCAAGACTGGGTGCACACAGCCGTGCACTCTGCCCTCTCCTCCTGGTATGGGTAGGGCGGCCGGGCTGGCCTGGAGTCTGGAGGAGAAGGTGCTTCCCCTCTTCATCGTGGGTGGGGCTGGGCCGGAGTTCTAGGGCTGAGCCCTACAAGCTGCCAGAAAGCAGTACCCAAACCAGGCCACCATTTACCCTTACAACACCTCCATGCAGATTAGAAAAGGCATCCTCATGGGGAGAGACAAAGTACAGAGAGCGCCGCCTCGAGGCCAGTGAACTTCAGAGAGGGCCCCTTCTTCAGGGTGGGCCGGCCTGGGCCCTCCCCGTGGCTGCACGGCTCTGCATCATCTCTCCTACCTCAACCAGTCAGCTCTAGGGGACAAGCCCACCACCCTCACTGGGCCCCCAGAAACTGAGATCTGTGTCCAGGGTGAGAGAGGGAGCAGGGAAAGCCCAGGGTAGGTGCCTAGGGCTCTGAAATCTGAACTAGGGCGGAGCTGGGCCAGCATCTCAATGAACCTGCCGACAGATTCTTGGCCTCGAGCCAGCTGCACACCAGACCTGTGAAGGGACCCCAGCCGTGCCAGGCTGGCGGGGCTGCTGAAGTCAGGGCCGGGGAGCGCACGGCGGCCGCCTAGTCTCCATGGCCATGGAGGTGCCCCAAAGGCAGCAGAGGCTGTTGGACACGAGGGTCCTGGGAGGCAGCGGGCCTGAGCCTCCCGTCAATGCGGTGACATCCACTGAGCCCTGCCAGGAGCTGGGGGCATCTAGATGTGTCTGAGGGAGCGGGCATCTTGTACCCTCTCTCTAACGACAGCCTGCTTGTGGGGACTGGGAGAGGTGTCCAGGGAGGGGTCCTCCATCAAGTTCAATTCCCTGGACCTCAATCCCTTGATCCTGCCTGCTCGTGAGAATCACCTTAAAGCAGTACAGCCTCTGGGCCCCACCAGGATTCCATAATTCTGGAGTAAGGTCATGCTTCATTTATTCATTTATTTTTAGACTCTGGGGTTATTCTACTGTGCAGCCAGCCAGAGCAGAGAACTAGTGAATTGATCATTCACTCCAAGACAGTCTCCTATTTCCAGAAAGGACTCTGAGACCAATTAGGTTTGGGAAATGCCTACAGGACACATTGACATTTCAAAAAACTTCCCAAGCAAAAAAGTCTTTGCTCTGGAAACTTGTTGTTGTTCTTCTTGGTGGTGGTAGTGGGGTGTGTGTGTGTGTGTGTGTGTGTGTGTGTGCATGTGCAAAACTGTCCCTATTTTATAAATGGGACTCCAAGAGGTTAAGGAATATGCCCGATGTGGTCCCCATGGCCAGTGGCAGAGTGCTGATTCAAACACAGGGCTCCATCCACTGTGTATATAGTCCCCTCTCAACACCCCCTAAACACCTCCAGAAATGGGACTCTCAACGACTCCTCCTGGGAGTCAGGTGGCCCCAGGGGGGCTGTGACAAAATGCTCACCCAGCCCCTCTCCCCACTGGACTTCTGTCTCTCCCTGCAGTCAGACCCCAGTCTGCTTCCTGTGCAGCCCCTCACAAGGCAGATGTGGCAGAGCCCGTGCCCATCCTCCCTGCGGGGGGTGCTAGTGCCTTCCACGTGCCCAGATCCTCTGGGTCCGGTTTGTTGCAGGCTTTCAATCCTCCCAGCTCTCCGTCCCCGCTGAGGGCGGGGAGGAAGTCAGATGGTTTCCAAATTCTGTTCCTGCGGGTCCACATCATCAACATGGCTCTCCCAGCACCAAGAAGTGGGTCATACTTCCAGGCACGATGGTGGAGTGTATGGCACTGGGGAAGGCTCCGGAGAGAGTTGCTGGAGGTTAGAAGATCATCTTTAAGTAGGGCCTTAGGCCCCGCAAGCTCCAAAACGCAGGCTGTTCTCCTGACACCCGCCAGGTCCCTGCTCCCTGCTCCTCAGGCTGGAGCAGGGGTTCCCCCTTCCAAAGGAATTTTAAAGAAATTCCTCTGGGCTCCAGGTCACTGTGTTCCTTCAGCAAAAGGGAGCTCCTCGAGCTGGTGAAACCTGAGTCCTGGGGTGCAGCCTGGACCAGAAGCACGTCTGAGTTCTCAGAACCGGCACGAAGACGTAGGTGGGAAAATCTCTTGGAGCATGTTCATTTTTCTCTGGCTAAATCTAATTAAGACGAAACCTTAGCTTCCTTGGGAGTCTGCTGCATCCGTCAGGCAGGTCCTGAGAAGGACTGTGAAAATTCTCTGGCTTTCCTGCGGCAAGACTCACTCAAAATGTGCTCCGTTCTCTCTGGACTCTTATTTCAGCAACAAATCAATGTCTTCTCACGAGATGTGTGGATGGTAAGCTTGTTTCCCAGTTCCCAGTGAATTTTATGAACTAAAGATCCATCCCATCCACGCACCACTCTCCGCAGTGGGGGACTCTACATCCACCTAACAACTCTTTCTTATTCCCTAAACAACCCGGCCAAAAGCAAGTAAGACAGGCAGTCAGAATCAGAGAGGTGTAGAAGAGACCAGAAGGCCAAGTGCCATGACAGTGAGCAAAGCACAGGCAGAGCGATAGCTCATCGTCCAGAGAGCCAGGCCGGTGGCCCCTGGGAACCCAAGTGGCAAAGATAGTCTTAGATGACAGGTCCTCCAAGATGGGCCCAGCTGGCTAGCACCCCAGCACCCAGGGGGGCTGGCAGCATGACGACTTAGTGGAGTAATCATGCACATGCAAGTGCTTCTCTGTGTGCTTTATTTAATCTTCCCAACAATTCTGCAACTTCCCATTTTACAGATGAAGTATCTGAGGCACAGGGAGAGTAGTTAACTTGCCTAGAGTCGTACAAATCAGTATGTTGTAGGGTCAGGATTTGAACCCCGGCAGTCTGGCTTCAGAGTCTATGCACTAAACCACTACACCACAGCTCACACACAGGGGAGAGGATCCCGTTACCGGATGTTCGGGTTCCTATGGCTGTGCAACCCCCAAACTTAGTAGCTTAAAATATCATCACGCATCTATTTAGCTCATGAATCTACAGTCTGGGTGGAACATGGTGGGAAAGGTTAGGTTCTGCTCTACAAGATGGTAGCTGGGGCAGCTCATCTGAGGACAGGAGGACCCACGGGCCAGATGACTCACTCACATGGTTAGCAAGTAAGAACCGGCTGCTGGCTGGGAGCTCAGCCCAGACTGAGAGCCAGGGACCGCGTTCCTCTCCACATGGCCTCTCCACGCGCTGCTCAGGCTTCCTCACAGCATGGTGGCTGGGTTCCAGGAGTGAGAATCCCAAGAGAAAGGAAATGGAAACTGGCAGTTTCTTAAAGCTCAGACCCAGAAACTGGCACGGCATCACTTTTACCATATTCTATTGGTAGAAGCAGTCAAGTATTCCAAGTTCAAGGAAGAGGGATCTAAATCTCACCTCCAAATGGAAGGTGTATTAGAATTTGGGGACCATGTTTTAAAACTGCCACATTGGGGCTGGGATGCAGGAAAAGAACTGGATCTCCTGAATGAGTGAGAAGCAGCTGACTGTTGGCTCTTGCTCAGGGCTGAGCAGAGGGAAGTAAGTCTCCAGTGTGTGCCAGGTCCTGGCCTCACAGGCATTATCTCCTCAACTGGATGCAAGTTTTCTCACCACTTTTTATAGATGAGCACTCTGAGGCTCAGAGAGGGTGTTAGCCTTATCCAAGGTTGCACAGCTGGTAAGTGGCAAAGCTCTCCTGATTCCAGAGCTGAACCCTGAACTCCTCTGGTGAGCTGCCCACAGATGAGGATCAGGGCTGGCCCCAGATGAGGTTGTTTGGGAAGAGGTAGGAGGGCATGGAGTCAGGCTATCACTCCCTAACCATTCCAGGAGCCCTCCCAGATCAGCGAAGGACTCCCAACACGCCGTCCCAAGGCGTCCTTTCCCTTCTTGCGCCTCCTTTCAGGCTGGGGCATGTACAGACCTTCCTCCTTAGCCCTGCCTCCCAAGTTATGTTTCTCAGCCCTGAGCAGTTCCCGAAATTCTCTCCGTACTTCCTTGAAACCTTCCCAGAGGCATTCCCCCAACTCCACTTGTCTCAACCATAAGCTGTGAATAATTACCAGCATAAGACTTTCCATTCCTTAAATAAAGTTTTGTTTTAATTTATTTAATTTATTTATTTTGGCTGAGCCACGTGGCTTGTGGGATCTTAGTTCCCCGACCAGGGATTGAACCCCGGCCCACGGCAGTGAAAGCACTGAGTCCTAACCACTGGACTGCTGAGGAACTCCCTAAGGTTTTTATTTTTAGAATAGTTTTAGATTCACGGAAAAATTGTGACGATGTTACAGATAGCTCCCCTATTCTCCATACCCAATTTTCCCTATTATTATCATCTTATATTAGTGTGGTACATTTGTCACAATGAATAAACCAATGTCAACATATTATTATTAGCTTTACGATATGATTAGCATTATTATTAAAATGTAAGCCCATATTTTCTTCAGATTTCCTTAGTTCTTACTTAATGTCCTTTTTCTTTTCCGGTTTCCTCTTCGCTGTGACAGTTTTTCAGACTTTCCTTGTTTTTGATCGTCTTGACAGTTTTGAGGGGTACTGGTGAGGAATTGTGTAGACTATTCCTCAGCGGGGACTTGTCGGATGCTTTTTCTTGTGATTAGACTGGAATTATGAGTTTGGGGAGGAAGACCACAGAGGTAAAGTGCCATTCTCATCACATCACAGCAGGGGTACATGCTACCAACGTGACTTATCACTGTTGATGCTGACTTTGACCACCTGGCTGAGGTTTCTCCACTATCGAGTTACTCTTTTGTCCTCTTTCCACCTGCACTGTTTGGAAGGAAGTCACTATGTGGAGCCCACATTTAAGGAGTGGGGAGCTGAGCTTCTCCTTGAGGGCAAAGTGTCTGCATAAATCACTGGGAATTCTTCTGTCCTAGAGTTCTGTCTCTCCTCCCCCATTTATTTGTTTTATTTAAGAACTTAATTATTTAATTGTTAAATCATTTGTTTGTGTAAGTATAGACTCATGAATATTTATTTTATAATTTGGGTAATAATCCAATACAACTGTATTTATTTTCTTGCTCAAATTGTTCCAGCTTTGGTCACTGGAGCTCTTTCAATTGGCTCCTGTGTCCCTTTGACATACTCCCATCTATTTTTTTTCGCACTTCTTTGCTTTCTGGCACTACAAGATGCTCCAGCTTCATCTTATGTATTTCCTGCCTCCTGTCCTAGAAGCAGCCATTTCTCCAAGGAGCTCTGGTTCTTTTTACTGGAGAATGGTATTAGAAACCAAGATCTGGGCACTAAGTGTGCTCCTTGCTACTAAGGCATCACTGCTTCTAGACCCTCTCAGCTGATAGAACAAAGATATATATGTGTGTATACTAACCTATCAAACTAACCAAAGAGACACAAATCTATAAATATATGTATATATATAGCCATCTGTATCTATATTAAGGTAAACCCGAGTTCATACTGACGTCTACAACTTTTTTTTTTTTTTCTTTTTTCCCGGGACGCAGGCCTCTCACTGTTGTGGCCTCTCCCGTTGCGGAGCACAGGCTCCGGATGCGCAGGCTCAGCGGCCATGGCTCACGGGCCCAGCCGCTCCGCAGCATGTGGGATCCTCCCGGACCGGGGCACGAACCCGTGTCCCCTGCATCGGCAGGCGGACTCTCAACCACTACGCCACCAGCGAAGCCCCAGATGTCTACAACTTTAATCCATTATCACAAGGGTCATACTAGCCTTCTCCCTTTGCTTGTCTGTAACCTTCCACCTCCCACTCCCACAGTGAGAAACCTGGATCCCACCATCCACCATCCACTTACTTAGTGGTTCAATTCCAATATACATGTATAGGGGTTTCAGAATCGTTAACCCATTCCCTACAGCAAAGTGCTTCATCAACTAGTGTACAGTGTTTATGCAGTTCCTTTTGCCTTTCGTCTTATGGACTCTACTCATTTCCAAAGTTATTTAAATCGAAACCTTTCCCCCCACCCACTTCAGTGAGGTTGTTTCATACTTTTCTAATACAGATAGGTTTGTCATAGTCTGCATTCCATCCTGGGATCTCCTGGCCTCCTAAATGATTTTGTTTAATGTGCATATATTAAAGATTCACTCTTTTTTGTTTTTAATTTTATAAATTTATTTATTTATTTTTATTTTTGGCTGTGTTGCGTCCTCGTTGCTGCATGCGGGCTTTCTCTAGTTGCAGCAAGTGGGGGCTACTCTTTGTTGAGGTGCGCGGGCTTCTCACTGCAGTGGCTTCTCTTGTTGCGGAGCACGGGTTCTAGGCGCGCGGGCTTCAGTAGTGGTGGTTCGCGGGCTCTAGGCACGCAGGCTCAGTAGTTGCGGTGCACGGGCTTAGTTGCTCCGCGGCATGTGGGATCTTCCCAGACCAGGGATCGAACCCGCTGGCAGGCAGATTCTTAACCACAGTGCCACCAGGTAAGTCCCAAGATTCACTTTGTGCTGTAAACTTTTATAGGTTTCAACGAACGCAGTGTCACGTATCTATCACTAAAAGATCGTACAGAACAATTTCACTCTCTAAAAAAAAAAACCCTGGGCTTCACCTAATCAACCTTTCCCCCCACCCTCAAGAAACCTTCAATTTTAAAGCATATTTAAATGTTTTTTCAAAGTTCTTTTTATGCACATTACCTATTTAATCTGCAGAACGGATTGAAAAGAGCAGAAGCATCATTCCCACTTTATGGAGAGGAGACCAAGAATCAGAAGCATTAATAGGCTTGCCTTTGGCCACATGGCTAGTGTGTGCACACCCGAGACTGATCCTGCTGCTTTATTCCTACTCTGCTCAGGTCAGGGGTGGTTACCAGACCCCAGAGGTGGAGACAGGAGGGGCTAGATTTCAGACAGGCAGGAGATTGGGCCATAAGTGAAAACCAGCTGTGGGTTGACAGGGACACCTGAGCTCTAGTCCTGGTTCTGCCAATTTACTGGGTGGTCTTGACTAAATTACTTTCAACTTGGCTTGGAAGTTTACAGAAATTCCTCTTCTGTAAAGTAGTGAGGGATGTGGTGACCCCTGGGTCCCATTCGAATCTAGCAAGCTACGTCTGGCCTCAGCATGGGGCCAAGTGCAGTCAGCAGGGGGATTTGGGGGCAGTCAAGAGAGATGGTTGAGAAGTAAAGCTCCAGTCAACCATGGAGAAGCAGTGGTGGGCCACGCTGGGGCCAGGGGGGTGTGCCCAGGGTGGCAGCTCCCACCCTTCTCTCCCCGCAGCAAGCTCTCCAGGCAGTGAAACCACATATGCTTTTTTTTTTTTTTTTTTTTGCAGTGCGCGGGCCTCTCACTGTTTTGGCCTCTCCCGTTGCGGAGCACAGGCTCCGGCCATGCAGGCCCAGCGGCCATGGCTCACAGGCCCAGCTGCTCCGCGGCATGTGGGATCCTCCCGGACTGGGGCACGAACCCGTGTCCCCTGCATCAGCAGGCGGACTCTCAACCACTGCGCCACCAGGGAAGCCCCACATATGCTTTTGTATCCCATTCCATGGTTTATGGCCCAATGGGTCATGACTTGCAATTTTTAAAAAATAGAATGAAATAGAATAAGATAGATCAATGCATTCAACATAACAAGGAAAAGTGTAAACTTTTGTTTTAGATCATATGTGCAGTTAATGGGGCGAAATGTAAAATGTATTGGTCAGAAAAGCCTGAAGTTGCTGGCTGACAGAACACATCCTGCATCCTTATCTCATTTTATCCTTCCCATAACCCTGCAAGGAGGGATTATTTTTATCATCCTTATTTTCCAGTGAGGAAACAAGCTCAGAGAGGTCCAAGGGGGCACTCAAGGTCTCCTAGTTAGTGAGGGGCGGGTTATGAAGAACTCTTACGGCTCCCAGACCCAGCCGGGCTTTCCTGCATTTGACCCCAAGCAGAATTGTGGTACTTGTCTGCTTCACAAAGTCCCAGGCAGCACAGTCCATGGGAAGCAGGTCCAAGTTGGAGGATGTCTGGACCCCTGAACCTGGCCAGTCCCCACTTCAGCTTGGCAGGAGGAAGGCTCGTTTGCCATCCACCCACCACTGCCCTCCCCAGAAACAGACTCAGTGGGAGTTCAGCCAGGACCAGGCTCCGCCAGGGTGGGCGATTAGGGTGGGGGGAGTGAGCTGGTGGGAGAGGCTGGGAAAGGCCACGTGGGCCTCCTCGCTCCACCCAGATGCCACACACACCACACTTAGCAAACACACTCATAAAAGCATGCTCTGACTGGGGCTCCAGACTCCCTCAGGGCCCCAAATCCCAGCCGGGAGTAACTGTGGGTGCTACAAGGCATCCATCTGTCCAGCCTCTGTTCCCCAGGTTCTCCTGCTTTGCCTGAGACCAACATGAGGCAACTGGGAGTATATTTTGCCCCTTTTCTTCTTTCTTGTCCCTCCTGATCTGAACACCCACAGCAACACTGTGTTGTCTTCTGATTTATGAGTTCACAAAACTCACTAATACTTTTTCCTCAATTACCTCGATGTGAAGAAGCCCTTGGTTTCTCTGCAGACATGAGGGCCCTACTTCTCCCCCAGACACAGACCACAAGGCCCTAGCCAGGACCCCTCCCCCAGGGCTATGTGGCTTATTTGTGATCTGTTCATTCAAAGGTCACCATTGTTGGGAAATCTCTGACAGTGGTGAGGAAAAAGCAAGAAAATTGAGGGCCAGGAAGAATTTTCCCGCAGCACAGGTCTCCTGGCCAGCCCCTTCCTGGCCTCTGTTCCTTAGCAAGCCTAGTGCCTCGACCAGGCCACAGTGGGTCTCAGCACCTCCCAGTGACTGGGGTTTGAGGGCACTAGGAAAAGCCTCCTGGTGGGAACTTTCCAGCAAGTCCAGGACCCCCCTGGAGAGAAAGCACTTGACCTCACTTCAGGTCTCTGCTCAGGTGTCACCAACTCAGAGAGGTCTCCTGGGACCGCCACTCCCCTCACTCCCCAGCTCCCAGACCCCCTTCCTGGTTTGGCGTTTTTCCTTCCTACCATCTGACAGCTGCTTTCCTTATTTTCCCAAAGCCTCTCCCACTAGAATGTAACACAGGATCTTTGCTTTGTTCATGGCTTTCTCCCCTGTGGCCTAGGACAGTTACCGGCACATAGTAAACACTCCATAAATATTTGTTGAATGAATAATGAATGAATGAATGAATTTCTTGGGCCTAAAAGTGGCCAAAAGGACCCGTTCCATGGCCTGCCCAGAATCCTTCAGATATGCACTCCCAATGAATTCTAGAAGAGCAGTCATCCAGACTTGCTGGGGGCTGGTCCAGACCCACACCAAGGATAACCCAGACCCAGGCCCTCTCCTTGGCCAACCCTGTTGGGGCTGGTGTTTGCCCCCAAGGCTGGGACTGCCTCAGAGTTGCTCTCCTTTCTGGCCTGGCCAAGGAGGCCATTAGGCAAGTGTCCTGGGTCCACTCAGGCCCTGTGCTCACACACTGCTGTAGGAGGCCCACCACACGTTCCCTGGGCCAGCACTATCTCAGGGCGGCCCCTCACCTGAGAGACCCCAGAGCTTCCCCCCAAACGGGCAAGAGACACGGCTTGGGCCCAGCGCATCCTTGGTTTCCTTACACTTAGAAGAAACTAGGACCCTGGGGTCCCCAGGAAGGAGAGAAGGAAGGGCCTGAGGCTCGCTGAGCCCCCAGATGGACCCATAGGTGAGCAGGCAAGTTGACCCCTGGCCATGGGAGAGATGCAGGGAACAGAGAGACAGAGAAAGCAAGCCTCGGAGTGGACAGACACAGAGGGGAAGGAGACAGAAGACAGGGAGAGACACACAAGGCAGAGAGAAAAGGAATCAGAGGGAGAGAGAAACAGTCGGGGAGGCAGCCTCGGAGACCGGCAGAGAGAGAGACAGAGGACAAGAGAGCAGAAGGCGACTAGGAAAGGGGCGGCCGAGGGGCTCGCGGGGCGGGCGGGCGGGCGCTGCTGAATCGCCGCTCTGTTCTCCACGCCGCACTGAGGGGCTTTCTTCGCGGCCGTGGGAAAGTGGTGGGCGAGTGCGCGCCCAGCCGCCATGTGGACGGTAATTAGCCGGATTAGGGCGGGAGCCGCGCGGGCCGGCCGGGAACAAAAGGCCCCTCTTCGCCCGCGCAAACGGCGGGGTCGCGAGGTCACCAGGCAGGGTCCCCCAGGAGCGGGAGAGGGGAAGCTTGGCCGGAGAATGGGGCCTCTGTGCACCTGGCGGGGCCCGGCTTTGGGGTCCAGACTTGGGGTGCGGGAGGAGAGAAGCCCGAGGCGGCAGACACCGCCCAGCCCGGGGATCTGAACTGGAATCTGAGCTGATAATAGTAATAGTATTGGCAACATGGATACCATTTATTGAGCGCTTACGGTGTACCAGCTCCACGCCAAGACATGCATCATCTCGTTTAATCCACATGACAGACTTCCCAGGTGGATCGTGTAATGCCCTGATTTTACAGATAAGGGAGGTGGATGCAGAGATTGTGACTTGCCCGAGGTCTTGCAGTAGGAAATGGTGTCTCACACATTTGCTGGCCCTGAGTAGACACTCACCAATTCCATGCGGAATGAATGAATGAATGAATGACAGGGTTGGCCCTGACCTCGCTCTGTGGTCTGTGCGTGACCTGGGAGGTTTAGGAAGTGGAGGCTCTCAGCCTGACACGTTGGTCCACAGAAAGCTGTGCCGGGAGATCCACGCAGGGGTGTCGGTACTAACACCTCCTCCCACCCAGGGCAGTGCAGGGGAGCTCGGGTCGCTAGGGTCAGGGGTTCTAGGGGTAGGAAATGTGACCATTTGGTTTCCTTTCCAGCAGCCGCGGCAGAACTGTACCTCCCTTGAGGATCTATGCCTGCAGCCCCTGGCGCCTCTCCAAAGCACAGGGCAGCATGGGGAGCTGATGGTGACCCATGGGGGCGGGAAGAGGAGGCCCTGGGACTTTCTCCTGCCACCCGGCTCTCACTAGCCACTCCAGAGGGTCCAGAACACTCCAGTTTTAAATGAAGAGCATTCTCTGGGCTGTGGGCGTCACCCTCCTCACAGGTGGTCTAGTCGGAGAGCACACTCTCCTGCCCATAGTAGCAGCCGGTGATGGGAGCGGGAGAGGTGGGCCGGGGAGCCTGTTGTGAGGCTTTGAGGGAGGGGGGGCGCTGTGGCAAAGTCTGCAGTGAACGTGGCAGTGACTGCTCTCCCTGGCCCATTAGCGTCTTATGGGCCAAAGTAGCCAGGCCTGAGCTTTTTAAGAGAGAGAGAGAAATTCAGCCTTTTAAGTGTGATTTCCCAATTTTAAAAGATGCTGCGGGCTACACTAACACAGGTAGGGTCCAGATTCAGCCCACAGGTCTGCAGTTCACAACCCCCTTTCCTAGGTGTAGTGTTGCAAGTATTCCTGGCACTCTGAGCTTCAGGAAGAAGAAACACGCCATCCCTTCCCCCAAGCCCCTCTCCCTCTTCCTTCTCTAGGGTCAGTGAGTGAGGAAGGGGTTAGGGATGGGGGTTGGAGGAGGCCCAGCCCCTGCCCAGGTCCCTGTGCCCTGCATCAGGCTGTCCCCAGGATGCAGAGGGCTCAGGCAGGGAACCTCCAGGCCACTGAAATCTGAGTGACCAGGTGCCTGACCAGAAGCCGGAGGTTGTCACATCCAGTTTGGCCAGGGGAAGCCCAGTGAACCAGTCAATGAGAGTTTTCTCCAGCACTGGAGTGTGAAAGCTGCGGGCACATGAGAAGGAAATGGCAGCTTCTGCCCAGTTCTTCCTCACGCCCCACCTGCATCACCCTCACAAACTTCTCGTCAAGTGGAAGATTGCTGTAATCCCACTTCTCAGATGAAGAAACTGAGGCCCAGAGGGCTGGAGTATTTGTCTGAAGGGAGTAGAAAGTGAGCATCTAGGGGCATAGCTTGAAGTAGCTCCAAGTATGAAATTTGTTTGAAACGTTTTCTTAACAACTGATGTGAATTTTGCTTCCTACTTCATAACATAGACATGGATATTTCGCTATAAATATAATGGTGGTTTTTCCTCCAATAATCTGGTAAACCTGACCTTGAGAGAATGAGCCACGTTTATCCTGTGGCATCTCAAACCCCTGGCACTTCATTGTGAAGCCACAGCAGTCCACAGACACAAGAGAGAGAAGCCCGGATTGAGGGATCAGGCCCCCAAAGTCAGTTCGTGACAAAGTAGACCTGAACCCAGGATCCCGACTGTTTCAGGGGGCGTGATAGGCATAAAGGAGGTGTGTTGCTGTTCAGGTCTCTCCTCGGTTCCCCATTTCAGCCTCATGGAAAGCTGGGGGGAGGGGCCTGGCGCCTCGCTGGGGCGGGCACAGCCCTGGCTCAGAGCTGAGTCCCGACCTCCACAAAGGCAGGACGCAGTCTCCTCTTTCCTCCTCTCTCGGCTACCTCCATGTCCTGTCCCTTTTACAGACAAAGCTCTGCCACAGCAGCTGCCGCCTCTAGCTCCTGAGAGGGTCAGGGCTGTGTGCACCCAGCCCCCGACATGGACTGAGGTGCAAAGAGGGCCTTATGCCCCTTGCTTGGCGTTGGGGGCAGCTAAGCGACAGTGGGGGCAGCAAGGGGTCAGGCCACTCTCCCCCCCTCCCAGCCCCTGAAAGAGCACAAATCAGGGCGCCCGACGCCCACAGGGGTGGACAGCCGTGGAACCCTCAGGGCGCATGGGACAGTTCCATGGGGCGAAGGACGGCTCGAACCCAGTGAAGGAGCTTCAGAACCTGAGAAGCAGGAAGAACTTTGTCCTTTCCCAGGAATACCCATCACTGGAGCTCGCTGGCTCAGTGGAGTGCTCTGGGGGGTCCTGGGGGGCGCTCCCCACTCTCCTCCAACACTTGCCCACTTTTCCCTTCTGGCAGCTGGTGGTGATTTCAGAAACAACCAGGCAGAATCTCTAAAGCACGGTAAATGCTTGCTTCCTGTCCCCACCCAACCCTGTTAGAGTGGGAGACATGCTTAAGGGGAAGGATTACTCCAAAGAAACCCAAGTTCTGGCGAGAAAGACCTCCGAGAAATGTGGGAAACGTCTGGAGCTGTTACAGTCCCCGATCAAATTTCCGAGTCTTGTGTTCCCAGCCGGGCCAGAACATTTAAGTCTCAGAGTCCCTCTCTTCGCCTCTTTCCCCAGTTTGCACGTAACAAGCACAAGGGCTCAAGTTCCAGCTCAGGAAGCACAAGGCGCAGCCCAGCCCCTTTCACCAGGGGGAAAGGAGAAATTTCATTCCAAGGCTTCATGCTAATTACATTGCCCACTTCCTCAAACCTCCATCCTGGAGGGAAACCAAATTCCCACAAGTGTCTCCCTTCTGTCCAGCTCTGCACCCGGGCACAGCTCCTCTTCGGGGTCATAAACATGGACATAGGTCTCCAGCCTGGAGCACTTGAGATGGCCAACTGCAGTGTGGATGCCAAGGCAGGCCTGGGGCTCAGGAGCGGGAGCAGAGAGAAACCTGCTCTACCCATCGGTGAACTTGACATCACGGTTCTGGACATGCCCCGTGGAGAGATGGGTTTGTGCATCTAAAATGCAGTAAGCAGTGAGCTCAGGGCCTGATCCAGGCAGCCTTCGTGTCCTGCTGATGGGATAAGGGAAGAAACCCAGATGCACGGCCTTTGTAGCTGGATTCCAGCCAGCCTTTCATAGCATCCTTCATGATGGAGACCTGGAGGGTGGAGCCGGTTATGTCCAAAGCTTGTGAGTCCTCAGAGGCTGAGCCTCGAGGTCTGTGGCTGCAGGAAGAGAGCTTCCTATACAACCTTGGACCCTTCAACATGTTTGTCAGGGACTGGCATGAAGCTGTGGGTGGTAGAATCCTCAAATTTGCAGACCATCACATCTGAGAAGAGTAGGAAATACATTGAGTAATAAAATCCAACAGGTTTGGTCATGCTGGGTGAATAGGCCCCATTTCAGAGATGAGTCTGAAGACAATTCAATGTCAGGCTCTGCTTAGGGGGTCCAAGAAATCAACTGCCTTTAGCACATGTAAAAAACTAAAGGATTTGGGGTTTTCACCATAGTGCCAATTAGCTGTGTGACGAAGCTGAACGATACAGTGATGTGATCTGATCTTCAAGTACAGTGAGGAAATTCTTGTTTTGCGGGATTTCTTTGTCCCGTAAATCCCATTAAGGGATTTCTTGTGGGTTCACTGACCACTCATATCAAAACCTTTGGGGCTTGTTAAAAATTCAGATTTCTGGGCCCACCCAGGGGGCTCACTCAGGCACTATAAGGACGTGGCCCCAGAATATGTATTTTCAACCACCTCCCGAGTGATTTTTTTAAATTAATTAATTAATTAATTTTTATTTTTGGCTGTGTTGGGTCTTCGTTTCTGTGCGAGGGCTTTCTCCAGTTGCGATGAGCGGGGGCCACTCTTCATCGCGGTGCACGGGCCTCTCACTATCGCGGCCTCTCCTGTTGCGGAGCACAGGCTCCAGACGCGCAGGCTCAGCAGTTGTGGCTCACGGGCTTAGTTGCTCCGCGACATGTGGGATCTTCCCAGACCAGGGCTCGAACCCGTGTCCCCTGCATTGGCAGGCAGATTCTTAACCACTGCGCCACCAGAGAAGCCCCCGAGTGATTTTTGAGAACATTTTCAGCTCTGCCTACCTCTTTAGCCCATGCTGGGCCCCCTTGCCAGGACTGTTCTACCTCTAAGCAAAATAAGAGGACCCCCTGCCCGGCAAAGCTTCCCTCTATGCTAGAAATTCCACTCGTGGAGCTTTGCCCCTTTGGGTTAGGACACTGCCCCTACAAATGGCCTTGTCAGCGAAGATTTTTAAAGATAAAGACAGCTGGCTTATAGCAAAATTGTGGTGGAGGCACTGGGTAGGGACACAGGCTGAACTTCCCAGACAAAGGGTAAGTAAGGCTTAATCATACTGCCAGAGGGCCTCGATCCAGCTCAGCCTGAAGCCGCGGAGAGACTGAGAAATAAGCCATTTGTTCCTCGCTGGCGTGGGAAGCCCTCAGGCTTTGGAGAAGCAGCCTGACCTGAGTGTAAATCCCGATCAGGCCCTCAGCAGCTGTGGGACCCTGAACATTGACTTCAGCTTCTCTGAGGCTCAGATTTCCTCTCTGAGATCTTGACGCATTCTTTACCCAGCTGTTCTGAGGAGTCGATGAATAACGTATGTGAGGAGGTAAAGCCCCCTGAGACTTTGGCACACAGTAGGTGCTCAGTGTTGCTTGTTGAATGCATGAATGGGTAAATAGTGGATGGATGGAGGGATGGATGGATGAACGGATGGACAGATGACCTCTGTGAATTCTTCTTTTTTACTTGCAGACAATCAGCCTCTGCCTCTGAATTGATTAGCCATAGTTTTCCCACCCCAGTGTCATTCCCTGACATCTCACAGATGTCTTGATTTGGGGTCCAGGTTGTGCCTCCTGGGAAAAGCCCCTCTCCCTTCCCCACCCTTCTCCCCCCAGATGCCCTTCTCCCAGCTTCTGTCCAACTGCCAAGGCATTCCTCTCTGGCATTGGGTCTCCAATTCAGCACAGGGGCAAATCTTAGGGCACAGCCTTTCAGAGACTCCCCTGATATAGGCCAGGAGCATGTTTCTGACTCTAACTCAGGTCACCTTTCTGGCCAGCTCCTAGAAACAGCCCATCTCCAGGCTGGCTGGGGCTTGCAGAGGAAAATCAGCTGCGTGAGGCACAGATCCTGCCCTCTTGGAACTTGGACTCAAGGAGGAAAAACTAGGAGACAGTTAGAAGGTGGTATCTGCTGAGCGTGAGAAAGTGCTCCCAGCCGGCAGAATCAGAGAAGACGTCTTGAAGCGGGTGACATCTGGATCTTAAAGGATGGATGAGTTGGAACATTCAGAGCTGGGGGAAGAGCATTCCGGAGAGAGGGAACAGAGAGGGTGGAGTAGGGGATTGTTCAGTCTGGCAGGAGCACAGGTTGGGGGAGGTGGACAAGGAGAACAGGTTGTAGGATTGGCTGGGGCAGGCACCGTGCAAGGCTGTGAATGCCAGGCTGAGGCATACGCTTGACTCCCCCGCTGTGAATCCAGGGAGGAACAGGGGCTGTGGTTCCAGGGTGGCCCCCCCTCCCCTCAAGTCTCTTTCTGTACCCCGCTACCGGCTCCCCCAGCACGCATCTGACCTGTGTGCCTCTGCTGACCCATGCAAGCCTGGTGGGCCACCGCTTCTGGGGCCATCTGCATTAACAAAGCTGCACCGACTGCCCATTCCTGCTCCCAAAGGGATGAGTGGAGGAAGTTCAGGCCTCGTGCGGGCTGTTGGGGAGTCCGCTGATGCCCGTGTAAGGGTGACAGGCTTCTCAGCCCCAGGCATGTGCAACTGCTCCCTTGGTTGTAGGTCACCCCTTCTTCCCCCACCAGCCCCCTGCAGCCTGCAAGTGGCAGGTCTCACCCCTGCACTTTCCCCAGCTAATCCAAGCCACACAGAGAGCAGCCAGCCCGCCAGCGGGTCTTGTTTCACTGGAATGTTGGCATCAAACTTGAGATCGGAAATGAACTCATTATCTGATTATTTTTATTTATGAAAATGTAACTGCTCTGGGAGAGGTCTTTCTTGAATAGCCTTCTGAGTGGATGAGTAATCCTCTCCCCTTTACACACACACACACACATGCTCAGACACATATGTTCAGGCACACACACACACACATACTCAGATATTCCGAACCCCCCCTGCTTCAGACACACACACATACACACATACATCACACATATACACACAGAGGCGGCCATATGTTCCAGCAGATACATACCTTCAGGTACACACACAATCACAGGAAGACACATGTTCTGGGTCTAATAAGCTCCTTTGAGGGCAGGGACTTTGTCTCTTTTATTCACTGCAGAATCCCTAGTGGGCATCCCATAATGGGCAACCAGTAAATATTCGCAGAATGAATGGCTGAGGAGTAGATGCACACACACACATGCGCACACACACACACACACACACACACACCCCTACCTACATGCATGCACACCTGCCCATCCTCTCTCCCTTCCTGGAGAACAGCAAAGTCAGAGAATCCTAATTCCGCAGCCTAAAGTCTTCACATCGTGAACCACACCTAGTATTAGCTGAGAACACCTCATCCAGAACCTTCCAGTGGAGATGTCCATCACCAGTTTCCAGGAGGCCAAGGCAGCTCCTCCCCTGAACTGCTACGGCCTCACCAGACGCTTAAAGCCATCCCATCAGCCTTGCCCATCAGGCACCTATTGTGATGGTCTGGCCAGGGAAGCCTGAGGTGTTTATGCAGGGCAGGCTGTTTTCCAGAAATGTCCTCTGGGGGCTGTCCCCACTCACCCACGCTGTCTCAGTGGCAGGCCCCCGCACAGGCTCTTGGGCAATGCCAGCCCCCAGGCTCTGGCTCTGGCTCTTTCTCTCCTCCAGTCCATGGCTATGACTCAGGCTGTCCAAGGCCTGTGAATGTCTCCTGGAGAGGAGACCTGGCCAGAGGCAAGGCTGGTGGGCCGGCAGGGGTGGAGGAGCCAAGAAACGGCAGCCTGGAGTCTGATCTCAGGGTGGAGCGATGAGCAGGACCGTGACCCTGACCCCTAACTGTCCTTAAAGGCCTCCCCCATGGAGAGAGCAGTCAGCTATAATCAAAAAGAGCTCTGGGCTGGAGTGAGGCTCATCTGAGCTGACAACCCAGCTGGCCCCATACTGCCCATGTGACTTTGGGCCGGTCATCAACCCTGGAGCTTAATGTCCACCAGCAACCTGGGCAATCACATCCTTCCTGCCTCGCTGCCCTGGGCCTCACCCTCTCCTGACCTCCCTTCCAGCCCCTGAAGGAGAGCCCACTACTCCCTCTGTAGCCGTTCGGGCCTCTTCAAGTGACTCTTTCAAAGTGCAGAGCCCTCCAGGGCGGGTCGTGCAGTTCCTCACACCAAGCAGTGTGTAAGAGCTGCCTGACCTTCCCAAGAAGTTGCACGCAGGAGGTGGGAGGACATGGAGGGGAAGCGACAACTTGCTTTGCTAACACTGCCTTGTCCCAAAGCCTGGCTGAGAAGGAAGGACTGTGATCTCTTAAAACTGCAAGTCCGGGCTTCCCTGGTGGCGCAGTGGTTGAGAGTCCGCCTGCTGATGCAGGGGACACAGGTTCGTGCCCCAGTCCGGGAGGATCCCACATGCTGCAGAGCGGCCGGACCCGTGAGCCATGGCCGCTGAGCCTGCGCGTCCGGAGCCTGTGCTCCGCAACAGGAGAGGCCACAACAGCGAGAGGCCCGCGTACCGCCAAAAAATAAATAAATAAACTGCAAGTCTGCCAGCAATTTCACTCCTAGTTATATACCCAGTTGAATCAAATGCACATGTCTATGAACAAGTATGCTCACGAATGCTTTATTCACAGTACCTCAAACTGAAACAACCCAAATACCCATTAATAGGAGAATGGTTAAACACAATGGGGTGTATCCACATAATGGATTCATATATCCATATACACAGCGATAAAACACAAGCGTTTCTGCTACACACAAAACAGCAGGGATGAATCTCCCAGGCATGATATTGAGTAAAATAAGCCAGACGCTATTTGTAGAAGGTCAAAAACATTCAAAATGAATCGATGGTGATAGAAGATAGACCACTGGTCACCTCTAGGGGTGGTGTTGACTGGAAAGGGGCGCAGGAGACCTTCTGTGGCGCTGAAATGTTCCATCTCGTCATCTGGTGGTCACGTGGGCACAGACACATATGTGAGTCCATCCAGCTGTGCACTTCAGCTGCGTTAACGCTCTTGTATGTGAGTTTTACTGGGGGAGCGACCCAAGTCACAAAGGGTCTAAGCCATGTAGAAAAGAGGAGTTCTAAAGAGTACTCACAGGATTTTAGGGTGGAAGAAAAAGAGTGAAGCCAGTAGTGGAAGAGAGAAGGCCCAGAGTTTTCTTCCCAGAGAGGCTGAGTGACATGGCCCAGGAGGGGTTGCCGTGAAGGAGGGGTTAGGGACCTGATCCTCCCAGTGACCCCAAATGTGCCAGATCAGGCTACCCTTCAGTGGGTGTCCTGCACAGGGCTGGGCATTGGAGTTGGGACCCAGCATGGAGGCCAGTCTCAGACCATCTGTCTCCTTCCTTCCTTCACTGCCCATGGTTTTGGGGCAAAGAATAGGCTGAGACCCAAACCTCTCTTTTAACCCCAGTTAATAGATAAACTCAATCTGCTCCAACGGGCTTAAATAAAAGGTATAAAGTAGAGAGCTAATTCACTCTGACTTGCTTTATCCTAAACCCCTGGATGGACTCTCTCATAAGAAAGAGCATTCCAGAAACCTGCATGCTGGCCTGCCACCCTCTGGGCCTCTTGATGATGGTCTGTGGGCCTGTGAGTGGGCAGGAATGTATGTCTCAGTGTGTTTCTGCCCCTGTGTATTGTGTTTCCTTACAATGGGGTCCTCTGGTTTTATCTTCATGTACCCTAGCCTCCCGCCATTCTGTTCTCTCGGCCCTGTTCAGCACCCCCTGCCCCTCCTCTACAGATACCCAGTTTTCCTGTCCTGACAATGGGATTAGCTTTTCACAATGACATGGAGAGACTAAGTCCTCATCCTTCTTGGACACTGTTTAAGGAACCCAGAGAAGGAACCCAGAACTTAACCTTAAGGCATTGCTTTCGAGTGCCATGACAGGCAACTCAAAATCTCACCCCACTACAGGACTTGAAGGCAAATCATGGGGAGATGGTGGCATTTTGAAGATCTGGGACTCAAAGGCATAACACCCCCGTGTTCCTGGAGCCCCAGCATCATATGAGTGACCAAGTGGGTTCAGTGAAGAGAGGCTGCCAAGCCTGGGCAGCTCTGGACACATCTGCTGCATCTGCCTCTGGAATGATGGATCCCTTCCCCCACCCGGCCTTGTCCCCTTCTCCTTCCCTGGACAGCTCCTGCCCCAGTCAGCTTGATCCCCTCACACAACCCACAGCCCACAGCCCACAGCCCACGGCGGGCCGCCCCTATCCTCCTCCCTCAGTCCCCACCCACTGGCAGACATGCGGTGCACATTTCCTACAGAGCCCAGCGAGCACCATGCAGAAAAAGTCAGGTACCCACAAGGCAGGTACTGTTATTACGCTCACTCCACAGGTGGGGAAACCTCAGCTGAGAAATGGAGTGCTGTCCCTGAAGCCACACAGCTGAGAGTCATTGGAAGCAGGGTCTGAACCCCGGTAATCAGACTCCAGAGCCCAGCCCAGCTCATCCCTTCACAGGAGGCTGTAAGGGTGGTGGTCGAGGGCACAGGCCCAGGAGCTAGGCTTCCTGGTTCACATCCCGGCTCCTCCTCTTCCTGGGTGGCCCCTGGAACACGTGACCTACCCCTCTGGACCTCCCCCACCAGCCCCTGTCATCAGATGGGGTTTGGATTGAGAGGGACAGTCGCTCCTGCCCTCTCAGAGCTCTCACGTCCAGCCACCTCTCTGGATGCTGTCTCTGGCTCTGGCCACACACTTGGGCCATTCTGTCCAGGCTGAGAGCAGATCAGCGATACAACACAAGGCAATTGTTTGTAGGGCCTGCTCCAAAGAGGGCCATGGGCCCCAGGGCTGAGCAAGAAAACCCAGCCGTCTGGATGTCACAGGCCCCTCTCCAACACGGTGGCCCGCGTGTACAGAGCCCTTTGCCAGGGACCCGGGAGCTCGCCGCCCGTGCTCCTCCAGCCCCCTCTGAGCTCCCACCGCACCCCAGCACTGCCACCATCTGCATTACTGCACACTTGAGCGTACCCCGCCTAACACTTCTCCCAGGATCCCACGCATGAATTTGGCTCTCCTCTAGGCTATGAAGCCCCAAGAGCAAGGGCTTGATTTTCCCCTTCCTGCACCTCCCTGACAGCCCAGATACAGGCCCATGCAGACACCAGGTCGTCAAAACCCACTTGAAATGTACGGGATTGAGTTGGAGGCTTAGATATCACAACTTTGGAGTTGCTGGTTAAATACTTAGTCTTACTAGAGGTGGAAAAGGGAACAGTGTAGTGTGGGGTGGTTGTGGACTTGGATGCAAATGAATGCAAATCACCGTGCAGTGGTATGCAGATGTGCAGCCTGGATTTATGGGAAGGAGGGCCCTGACTTCAGAATCCTGGTCCCATGAGTTCTGCCCTCCAGGGGGTTCCGTGTCTGCCTGAGATCTTGTGCAGCAATGCTCTGCACGGCTCTCCAGCACCGCTGGGATCTAGCTGGGGAGCTGCACCCACCCACAGGCAGCCTGGCCTACAAGACGTGTATAAATCAGAGGCCTGCCCTGGAGAAGGGCTGGAGGTGGAGCCAGAGCTGTGGACGGCTGGGTTCTGGGGACACAGCTCTGGGTGAGCACAGAACACTGGACCAGGGCTTCCCTGGTGGCGCAGTAGTTGAGAGTCTGCCTGCTAATGCAGGGGACATGGGTTTGAGCCCTGGTCTGGGAAGACCCCACATGCCACGGAGCAACTAGGCCCGTGAGCCACAACTACTGAGCCTGCGCGTCTGGAGCCTGTGCTCCGCAACGAGAGAGGCCGCGATAGTGAGAGGCCCGCGTACCGCAATGAAGGGTGGCCCCCGCTTGCCACAACTAGAGAAAGCCCTCGCACAGAAACAAAGACCCAACACAGCAAAAATCAATAAATTTATTAATAAGCTCCTACCCCCAACATCTTCTAAAAAAAAAAAAAAAAAAAAAAAAAAAAACACTGGACCAGGAAGGAACTGATCACCCCTGGTGTCACTGTCAGGTTTTCAGACTCTGTCCCAGCTCTCTGCCGTGACCACCACTCACCACGACCAATCCCAACCCTACCTAGTGCTGCCCACCAGCCCGGACCCGCAGTGGGTGGGCAGGCCATGGTAAGTGGAGGAGCTAGGGGCTTCCCAACACTGATGAGCACCCTCTTAGGCTAATGACTGGGACTGGGACTGTCACAGTCAAGGAAACTGAGGCTCAGAGAGGTGAGTGGCCTCAGCCCACACAGTGGGTCAGGGAGGAACCAGATCAGAACCCAGGTCTCCAGAGTTGCGGGGAGCGTGATGACAGCCTGCACGCGTGGGCCCCCATTGGCAGCCCAGGCCCAGAGGCTCCGTCTCCTTCGGGTAAGTCATGGCAAGGGGGCCGAAGGAGAAGAGAGTGAGGATAGGGCCAGAGACGTGGTGTGAAGAGAGCTGGGCATCTGGGGATTTTCACGGGGTTTGCAAGGCAGCCCAAAGCTGGGGTTCCCACAGCGGCAGGTGGGCATCCAGTGGGCCAGGCCGAACAGGGCTGGCACCAACTCTAGTGGGGTTGGAGGTGCCAGCTCTCACCCGCCAGCCAGGCTGCCAGCTGGGGAAGCTTAATTAGAATTCCTCAGCCCTCCAACCCATTTCCTTCCTGGTGAACAGGACAGCTATTGGCCCCTGCCGCCTGCTACTGGGGTGAGGTGGCCGGGCCAGGGGTGTGGGTGACCTAACAAGCACAGGAAGCATGCCTCTCCCCTGCCTCGGAGCAGGGATCAGCCCCCGGCGTGACCCTAAATTTCCCCAAGTCAGAGACCATCCGCCTGTCTGTCTATCCATCCCCCCAGGGCCCAGGGGGCTGGTGAGTGTGGACAGACAGACACAGGCCGTAGGAAGCTTCGGTGATTAATGGGTGATGAAAACCAGACCCCGTCAGGATGGGGGTGGGAACAGAGAGGCGGAGAGAGGCCGTCTGTCTCATGCTTGGCTCAGCTTTGAGCCCACAGCCTGGGGAGGAGGGGGGCGGCGGCTGAGGGCAGTGCCTGGCCCCAGCCTCGACATCCCAGGTGGGGCAGCAGATCCTGCTCCACCAATGCCCAGCTGGCACCTCCTTCAGCCTCTGCCCTAGAAGGCAACCCTGTGAGGAACCAGCTTAGCTCCCAACAGCCAGGGACTTGCAGGGTCCCTGAAATATCCTCCCTCCCGCAACGCCCCGAGGCCTCCACCTCCTCGGCAGGGAAGATCAAACAGTCACCCCACCTCCTCCTTCCTTCACCTTCCTCCTTGCTGTGGGGCCCATGTCCCGGGGCCTAGACCCTGAAGCTCCTTTCGCCTCCCACCGCCGCCCCCGAAAAACACGTGACAACCCCATCCTCTGTCCTCAGGACCCCCTCAGCTCAGTCCTCACCATGGAAACTTTGAAAAGGTGAAAGTGAGCTGATTTTCCGCCAGAGCTTCCTTGACAGCAAAACCTCCATCTAGGAGGCTTTAAATCAAACCTCCAAACCTGCAGTTGAGAGAAACCAAGCAGGAGGGAGACTTGCACAGCCACGTCTCACGGTGCGCACCAGACAGACCCTGGAGGGACCTCGCACCCCCTCCCTTGCCCCAAAATACCCTCCCCACTGGCCTGCCTGCCCTGAGCCTGGAATTCCGCCAGTCAGTCCCCAGAGCGAGGCTCTGCCGCCCTCACCAACACCCGACTGTGAGAGGCTTTCAAAGGCTTCCCAGCGTGTCCACCCCCAGGGCCCTGGGATCTGGCCAGGCAGGGCCTGAAACGAGGAAACGGGATAGAGAGAGAGGAAGTGGCTTTGAGAAGGTGGGGCACAAAGGCAAACTGCTGACTGAAGACTTTTGCTGCTGGCTGACCAGGCCCGCCTATCACCCACCAGAATTAAACTTCTGGTTGTCAAAAAAAATTTTTGTTTCCAAGATAGCTGTCGTGTTGGGGTAAAGCAGGCAATAGGAAGACAATATGTATTCCTTCCTTCTTGCCCACCAGGCACCTTGTGTGTATCTCTTGGCTCACGTCCTATGGGAAGAAACTGAGGCTCAGGACCGTGCCCACCGTGCACCCTCCCCTCAGAGGGTTAAGTGATGGAGCTGAGATCCCAGGTCTGTCACACACAAAACCCTCCTACTTTCTGAAGTCCCACCCTGCCAGGGGCTGTGGGGAGAGAGCTGGACACCATCTGGGAAGAATCAGAGAAGATTTTGAGAAAAGGCCTCATGTGGGAATGAGAAATCCTTCAATAGGGCTTTTTCATCAATAAAGCAGAAACATAACCTTCCTCCTTGCAAACATTGCTGGACTCCCAGGGGTACCTGACTCTGTGTCCAACAAATTATTAAGGAAGCAAGTATAAAATTAAAAAATCCCAATCCCAAGCAGTCAGAGAAGGCTTTTTATGGGGGTGGGGAAGGGTGCAGCTGAACTTTATTGCTCCTTGCATCCCAGCTCCTGTCTCTTGCCTTGACAGAGCCCAGACTTGTCATCTGAGAAGAAGGGGGAGGGCGAGGTCACTGCCCTTCTCTGGTTTCCGCCCAGAGCTCTGCTTTTCTGCAGGGAATGCAGGGCTGGGGCAGCTTTGCAGCCTGCAGTCTGTGGCATGGAGGGAGCCGCTGGGTGGCTCTTATAAAGGCGAGTGTAAGATGCAGCCCTCCCCCTCCCTCCTCAGTGGGAAGACAAGACCTCCTTGGCCAAGGCCGAGTGCCTGCTGTTCACGTATGGCCGTTCAGCTGGGCCCAGGCCTAAGCCGCAGCCTGGACACATGCCTCCAGCCTGCCCTGTCTGCAAAGGAGGAGTCGTCAGACCCTCCTCGGGACCTTCTCGGGATGAAACAAAAAAGTGGAAGTGTATTCGTTCTCTGTTGCTGCAAAACAAATTACCACAGTGTCAGCAGCTTAATACAGTACCCGTTAATTATCTCAGTTCTGTAGGTCAGAAGTTCAGGTGGACTCAGCTGGACTCTGCTCAGGTCTTGCAAGGCCAAAATCAAGGTGTGAGCTGGCTGGGCTGGTGTCTAGAATTTCTGGGAAAGAATCTGCTCTCAAGTTCATTTTAATTGTAACAGAACTCAGCTCCTGTGGTTGTACGACTGAGGCGCTCTTTTCTTGCTGGTTGTCAGCCAGGGGTCCCTCTCAGCTCCTAGAAGATGCTCTCTCTTAGGCCTCTTCCATGTGGTCCCCTCCATCTTCAAGTCATCAAAGGTACATGGAACCACCCCCCCACCCATGCTTCAAATTTGTGACTTCCTTTCCTGCCACCAGTCAGAGAAAGCTCTCTGCTTTTAAAGGGCCTGAGTGATTAGATTAGGCACATCTACCAGATAATCTCCCTTTTGATTAACTCAAAGGTGACTGATTCAAAACCTTAATTGGGTTTTTAAAATCATTTTCCGTACAATGTTACAGAATCAGGGGCTTGATATCTCCTCATATGCATGGATTAGGATGAGAAATCTCAGGCGGGAATATTTTGAATCTGCTTACACCCAGGGAGCAAAAGCACTTTGGCATTTTCGTCTAAATGCTGGACTAAGCTCTTATCACAGGACTTCCTTCCCTCTGCCCCAGAGGAAAGGGTGGCACCTGGCAGGGTGGCTGCCTGGGAACCCCTGGCCCTCTTTCCTCCTCCTCTTGGGACAGGCTCTGGGGCTTTTCAAGACTGAGGGGGGAGTCCTGCTTCAGGACCGCCGGGGCTCCTTCCGGCTTCCAGAGTTTCAACCACCCCATTCCACCCAGGTCTCTGCTGGGCTCTGCCCTGCTCTCCAGACTCTCTGCACTGCACCACCTACATGATCTCTGGTGGTCATCTACACTCGCCTCCTCTCCGCCCGCCAGAATCTGGCCTCTACCCGTCCCCACTCCTTTAATCCGCTGTCTCCCCCTTATCCCAGTGGACGCCTTCCAGGCCATATTTCCCAGGCCTTACTGTGAGGGCAGGGTTGGATTCCATCTTGTACCCTGTTTTATTGCCAACACCCAGCCCAGTGCCAGGAACATAGCAGCCACTTAGCAAGCATTTGTTGTGGTTTCTCTGGGTTCGTGTATCTGTGGGGTCCATTTGCTAAAGTGCTTCTCTCTCTGCCCCAAATCCAAACATATGTCACCACCCACCCCTGCAACAAGTGAAGCCCCATGTCACATTCTCCTTGGCCTGAGGGCAGTAACCAAAGCAAGGGGCTGAGTGTGTGGGTCTCTCAGGATGAAATGCTCCACCAACTCAGTTCTGTCTCACACCACACACACCACACACACACACACACACACACACACACACACACACACACATGTGGGCCAGAGACTCCAAGTTCCTTGTGGCCCATGGCTGGGGAGGCAAGAGTCGCCACCCTCAGGCTTCCAACCCTTATCCTACGTGGGCCCCAGGTCAGCCATCTCTCTAGGAGTTTACTTGTGCTGGCCTTTATCTTTTTTTCATTCCATCCCTGAAGTGGGACCCACGTTCTCATTCCCCAGGGACCCACCCACTTCCTCTTGGGAGTCCAGCCCAGGACAGTGTGGTTTGAAGAAACTTCTAATCCCAGCCCCAAAGCTCTGAGAGAAAAAATGACTAAAAGCCCTGGAATGTGGAGCCTGCTGCTTCCTGCAAAGCATTTTGAATGAAACACGTAACCAACAGCTGCAGCACAGAGAATGGAAACTCTGAGGGATGTCATGGCTCCAGTCCTCAAATAGCAGGCTTGTGAGCAGAACAAGCTCTTTATTTCTGCCCAGTCTGGACGCCCTCGGCGCCCACCCCTCCAGGCTTTCCTTCCAGGAGCCGGGCCCACCGTGCTAAGGACGTGCTCCTGTTGCTCACTTATTCCAAACACTCTGCAGCCCCCTCAAAGCTCCCAGCTCATCTACCCAGGGTAGATGGACTCCAGAGCTGTTTCTCTCTTCTTTCCTCATTGCAAATATAGAAGACCTGTTCCCATTATACCAAGAAGTGGGAAAACATCGCCTTAGAGATCTACAGGCTGGGATTTTCTCACAAAGGAAACTTTTATTTCAGGCTTTTGTGCACCCAAGAGCCCAACAGGAGCCCCACTAGTCCCTAGGCAATAAGATAAGGCGGAGGCAGAGGGCTGAGCAGTGGGCTGGGAGGCATCTCAGAGCACCAAGCCCAAGGAAAAGAATAAAGAGGTTCATTCATTTAGTCAGCAATATTTATTGAGCACCTACTCTATGCCAGGCACTGTCCTGGGCACTTCCTTTTTGGTTATCTACTGCAAGGTAGCAAACCACTCTAAAACGTAGTGGCTTTAAATGAACAACAAACACTTATCATCTCTCAAGATTTTATAAGTTGCCTGGTTAGTTCTTCTATTGATCTCACTGGGGGTCTCTCGTGCTGCTACAGCCAGATGGCACCTGGGATGGCAGTCATCTGGGCACTTGACTGGACTGGCTGAGTCAAGATGGCCGACTCTCATGTCTGACACCCTGGCCAGGACCCTGGAAGGCTGGGCTCAGCGGGGACTCTAGGATTGCTGGGATTCCCTCTGTCTCCACCTACTCTCAGGGTCTCTCCCTCTCCATGTGGTGTTTCCAGGTTTCCTCTCCACATGGAATTCTCCAGCAGGGTACTAGACTTCTTACATGACAGCACAGCACTCCCAAAAGTGCAAAAGTGGAAGCCCCTACACCTCACTAAAGCTTAGGACCACACTGATGCAGCGCCACTTTGGCCGTATTCTATGGTTAAGGTGAGTTGCAGTCCCAGACCAGATTCAGCGTGGGTGGGAACTCTACAAGGCAATGAATATAAGGAAGCGCCATCTTGGGTGACCAGTTACCACCCAAAAAAGTTCCTTTTTTTTTTCTTCTTCTTCTTTTTCACTTATTGAACAAATGTACGTTGTCAGGCAAACAGTCAGGCAAACATATCCTTCTTGAATGGAGGAAACTTAAACTAAATATCACTATTGTTTGGTTCACTTTTGTTTGATCATTCAGGATAACAGCCCTGAGAAGCTCTGTAAAGGATAAGTAACATTCATGGAGTGTTAGGTTCACACCATACCCCAGCTTAGTGCTTCACAAATGTTAACTATTTACTTCTTACTCATTTACCCTCCTTTGAAGTAGGTATTATCATTAGCCCTATTTATAGATAACGAAAGGTTACTTTAAAAGGTTATCTATTGTTGAGTTACAAACCACCCTAAAACTTAGTGGCTTTAAAAAAAAAAAAAGGGTTTATTGCCATTCCCAGATTCTGTGGCTCAGGAAACAAGTAACTCAGCTGGGAAGTTCTGGCTTGGGGTCTCATGAGATCGTAATCAGACTGTGACTGAGGCTAGGGTAGGCTTACGGGCTTCTTCACTAATATATCTGGCACCTGGGCTGCGAGGATGCAAACAAGTGGGGGCTGGAACAGTGGGGATCCTGGGGCATCTCTAACTCTCTCTGACCTTTCCACATGAGCTCTCCAACGTGGCAGCTTCAGAATAGCTGGACTTCTTCCATGGCAACTCAGAAATCCAAACACATGTGTCCTGAGAGAGCAAGACAGAGGCTGTGACATCTTTCCTAACCTAGCCTTGGAAGCCATGCAATGTCACTTCTGCCATATTTTACTTGTTAAGACAAAGGCTTACCCCAACATGGGGGAGGGGACATCAATTCCATTTCTTGGTAGGAAATGTGTCAACAAATTTGAGCCATGTTTCAAACAACCATAGTCTATCCTCTGCACATCAATTAATTTCATTCCTCCCACATGCAAAATACCCTCACTTGCTTCGAGTGATCCCCCCAAAGTCTCAACTACTATGGCCTCAGGTTTAGGCTAGAGGTCTAGATTCTTGTCATCTAAATCACCCAGCTATGGAGGAGGGTCCTCAGAGGCAATTCCTCAGGCACAGCTCCTTGAGTACTATTCCTCTTTACCTAAAGACTTGTGAGCTAAAGAGACAAGTTATCTCACCCATGCACACCCAACACACAATAATGGAAAAGGCATAGGAGAACCACTAGACATGCTCCCATTCAAAATGGGCAGGCACTTCCCTGGTGGTCTGGTGGTTAAGACCCCACGCTCCCAACGCAGGGGGCCCAGGTTCGGTCCCTGTTTGGGGAACTAGATCCCCCATGCTGCAACTAAATAAAGGTCCTACATTCCTGGTACAGCCAAATAACAAACAAACAAACAAATAAATAAATCTTTGTAAAAAAATGTGCAGAGAAGGAGGCACTTAGGGGTCACTAGTCCACAGCAATTTTGAAATTCAACCAGGAACATATGGCCAATTTCTTGATTAGAGCTCAGTTCTACTGCCTGGGGATATTTCTCTGTGGCTCTTGGATCTATCCTCTGGGTTCTTGGTTCCACTTTCTTAATCTTCCTTTCTTTTCTATTAAAAAAATGGCTTTTTTTTTTTTGACAGCTGAGCAGTTTTCTCAGCTTTCTTCCTTTCCACAGAATTTTGGAGCCCAAAGTCCAAAAAAAATTGGAAGGGGGTCATTTTGTTCTACTCTGTCCCTTTTAGTCCAAGCTGACTGTGCTTCTGCCTATATAATTCCGTTTAAAACTTCATGGGGGGCTTCCCTGGTGGCGCAGTGGTTGAGAGTCCGCCTGCTGATGCAGGGAACACTGGTTCATGCTCCGGTCCGGGAAGATCCCACATGCCGTGGAGCGGCTGGCCCCATGAGCCATGGCCGCTGAGTCTGCGCGTCAGGAGCCTGTGCTCCGCAAAGGGAGAGGCCACAACAGTGAGAGGCCCGCGTACCGCAAAAAAAAAAAAAAAAAAAAACACTTCGTGGGTTTCCTATGGATCCTGTTGAGGTTCACTCCATTAGTCAAAAGCTACACACAAATATCATCGAGATCAGCTCTTCTCTACCTAGAAATTTTGTGAGGCTGTCAAGAAGGATAGTCCCCTTAAGGTTCTTAGAAACCTTATTGTTTAATGAAGAGAATCTGTGAGGCACCCTCTTGAAATATTTAGAGGGCCTTTGTCTATTGGAAATATTTTATGAAGGATTAGATCTTTCTGAGGTTTCTTAGAGTCCCACTCTGGATTTTATCTTTGTCTTAAAGCCCTTTCATACTTGGAGAATTTTTTGCTATCTGGAAGTCTGAGAATGAGAAACAAGATTTACTTGCAAACCCAACAAATTCCTGGCTTTTTTATATTTCCTATAAATTTTGTTTAAAAATTAGAGTTTCCTTTTTAACTCATCTTTCTCCATCTTTATCATATGCAGCTAAAATAACCCAATTGGCACTTTCAACATTCTGCTTAAAAATCTTCTTAGCCCAGGGCCTCCCTGGTGGCGCAGTGGTTGAGAGTCCGCCTGCCGATGCAGGGGATACGGGTTCGTGCCTCGGTCCGGGAGGATCCCATATGCCACGGAGTGGCTGGGCCCATGAGCCATGGCCGCTGAGCCTGCGCATCCGGAGCCTGTGCTCCGCAACAGGAGAGGCCACAACAGTGAGAGGCCCGCGTACCGCAAAAAAAAAAAAAAAAAAAAATCTTCTTAGCCCAAATCGTTGGCTCATTAGATACATTTTCTACTGCCCACATCACTTCAAGTGACAATGTTGCTAAATTTGCCTCTGCTACATAATAAAGATCCCCTTTCCTGTCACTCTAACACGTTTTCCTCACTTTCCTTTAAGCCTTCACCAGCAGCCTCCTTGAGGGCCATCAGGCTTCCACTAACAATATCTTCAAAACCCTTACAACTTCTACCCACCCGCCCAGTCCTAAGCCACAGATGAGGCAGATTAGGCAGCTCTCCAGGTCTAGGTAACAAAAAGTCTACCTATAGCATTATAACAAAACACCCCAAAACGATGGTCTTAAAACAATAACAATTATTTATTTAGCTCACAAATGTGGGGGTTGTCTGGGAATAAGCCAGACAGTTCTTCAGGATCTCTCTCATGAGTTTCTAGTCAATTGGATGGCTGGGGCTGGGGTCACCTCCAATGCTTGTTCATTTGCATGCTTGGGACATAGGCTAGGAAGACTCAAACAGCTTGGGGCTAGATGTCTGGGGCTCCTCAGGCATCTCTTTCTTTGAACATGATCTCTCTACAAGGTAGCCTAGGGTGGCTAGATTTCTTTCACAGTGACTGAAGGATCCCAGCATGAGTGTCCCAAAAGGAACCACCAGAAACTTGCATGGTCTCTTCTAACCTAGCCTTGGAAATTATACAGTGTTACTTCTGCTGCATTCTATTTGTCTGGGCACTCTTAAATTCACATCCACATTCGAGGGGAAGGGACAAAAGACTCCAATTCGTATGGGAGGAGAGTTAAATGGTGGTGGGCATGTTTTCAAGCCATCACAAGAAGTTAAGTAACACGTCCAAGGTCACACAGCTGGAAAGTGACAGAGTTGAGATTTGAACCCAGGCATTCTGGTTCTAGACTCACAACCTGAACTGCTTGCTAGTCTTCACTGCCTCTTGTATTTATGGACACAGGGGTAGATGGTACATGATGTAAGGGTAGGTGGGTCCCCTGTCTTGGGAAAGCTCCTGACTTGATTTTCTACACTCAGCTTTCTCTCAGAAAGGTGGTGGGACTCACATTACCTGCGGGAAACTGAATTAGAGAATCAGAATTGGAGCAGCCACCTCTCGAGGCATTTTCTCCTCCCGGAGATCATTTTCTTCCCCTTGGCCATCAGTGCCTTGGTTGTGGTTCCCATGTCACTTTCACCATGGCCTGAGACACCTTGTCGACTTACTCCTATGTACTTGCTTTCACCTTCTCACTAGTGTGTTGACGTGGGGGAAAGAGTCGTGTCCTTTGACATTTCAAGAATGTCTACCAGACCGTTTGATGGAAAGCTTCCTCTAAAGCCTGCAGATTATGCGTCAGAAGATGAGGCTTTTTTTTTTTTTTGTGGTACGCGGGCCTCTCACTGTTGTGGCCTCTCCCGTTGCGGAGCACAGGCTCCGGACACACAGGCTCAGCAGCCATGGCTCACAGGCCCAGCCGCTCCGCGGCATGTGAGATCTTCCTGGACCGAGGCACGAACCCGCGTCCCCTGCATCGGCAGGCGGACTCTCAACCACTGCGCCACCAGGGAAGCCCAAGGCTTTTTTTTTACCAGGCTGTGTTTTCCTAAATTTCCTTTAAGGCTTGACTTTCAACAGATTTCAAAGATTACAAATGACATTTTTGTCATGAGCATTACAGTCCTGAATAGGGTTTGCACAATAGACCAACATTTCTAGTAAATCTTGTCTGGAATAATGTTTCATATTCTGAATGACACCTTGACGCAGAGGACAAATCAGCCAGGAAACAAATGTTGGTCAGGCAGGGCTGCCATGAATGGTTATGTGGTCTGTGCACTGCACAGAGGGGTCTGGCCAAGGAAATGAGTGGAATGGGGCCTGAAACCCAACCCCACATTCCACTGGCCAAACCATCCACCCGGGTGAGGGACTGTGTCTGCCTGGAGGGAAAAAGAGCTTTTTCTAATTTGTCCACCCAGAGAGGCACCTTTTTCTAACTCAACAAAAATACCACATATACCAGCGGCAGCACTAGGGGAAGGCTGGAAGATATAATAAAACATTATATTCATCTACTCTTTAGGACAAGTAATAGAAATCAATGCTGGCAAATAACAATAATAGACTTATTAAATTTCAAGAAAGGGATGAACAAGTGAGCCTTGAGGAAGGCCAGAGCCAGGGCAAGTCCAAGGGCTTAAGCAACTGGAGTCAATGAACCTCCTCCCTAGAACACTTCCGTTAAAGCAGCCCCATTCCAACAGCTTCCCCAAAATCCAGAATCTTGAGAAAAAGAATCTTTCAATCTTGAGATTGAAAGAATCTGACTGGCCCAGCTTGATTCAGCTATTCCCTCCATACCCATCAGCTATTGTGGGGGAACAGGGTGGAGAAGAATCACCTAGTATAGAACTTATACCATAGATTCAACTGCTGAGCCCTTCACCATGAGTATCAGAGTGGTGCCCAGAGCCCAGGCCCTAAGTGTGAGCTGTGCAGCCCTCCAAGAGTTGCCTACAGCAGTTCCGTACAATTGTCTAGTATTGGTCATCCCCAGGAAGGCCGATAGTTAATCAATGATCTTCCCATGAAGTCCTGAGAGGCTGATCTGATCCACCAGTCAAAAAAAAAGATTCTTGTGGCTGTTCAGCCATTTGGTTTAACTCTATATGCAGCAGGCAATGACAATCTCCATTTACCAAAGATCTTATTTATGAGTGCTTTTAGCGTCAATGGAAAGTTGACTCTTTATATTCTGCTCCTTGTTGGGACTTGTGTCCCTGACAGACTTGAGTCATGTAGCTCCATAAACTACTCAGAGGCCAATCTACAACCAGAAATGAGTTCTGGCAAAAGTCACAAAACTAGTTTGCAGTGTCCTGATGGGCAACCACTCAAAATATTTTTTAAATTATTTTACATTAAAAAATAATCTAACAGAACCCCATGTAGCCGCTCTCCAGATTCAACAGATGTCAACAGTTTGCCATATTGCTTCAGATTTCCTTATCTCTTTAAAGAAATAAAACATTTAACAGCTACATCCCTGACTCATATCCTTTCTCCCCTCTGCCTACAGATATGGGTGCCGTCCTAAAGTCTGTAGTATCTTTAATTTTGTATCTATATGAGATGATGTACGTTCACTAAACTTATTGTGCTAATCATTTCATGATGTATGGAAGTCAAATCATTGTGCTGTACTTTCATGTAAGCTTTATGCAAACTTATACAGTGCCATACATCAATTACAGCTCTATAAAATTGGAAGAAAATAGAAAGGAATGGAGGAATATATCTAAACTCAGGACATCTGTCCTCAGAGATGGTCTGTCACAGACATGGGTTCCCTTCAATCAAACATTTCTGTTGAACTCTTCATATCAGTTGAATATGAATATGAATATGCTGTTTTGCAAGTAGACAAAAACAAATGTCATATACTCTGGAAAAAATAAATTTAAAAAATTAAAATAATTATTGATAGGGAAAAAAAGTCAGTAGCATCATTTCCAAGAGTGATTTTTTTTTCAAGAGTGATTTTGATTTTGATTTTGATTTTGATTTTTGTCTGGCCCTCAGGTGCAGTTGAGTCAATTATTCTCCATGGCACTCCCATCACTGTTCCTTCCATGCAAGGCCCTCTCTTGTTTTATTCATTTATTCCTCTGATCCTTGTTCACCACCGCAGTCCCTCCCTAGGCTGGGTTCCTAGGGGAAGCATCCCCAAAAAAGAGAGAGAGCAGGGTGGAAGTTATGTCCTTTATATGACTTAGTATCCAAAATCATCACTTCTGCTAAACTCTGTGGGCCAGGGCAGTCACAAGCCCCTGTCCAGATTCAGTGGGAGGAAATGTAGACCCCACCTCTCAGTGGGAGGAGTGTCAGTTACATTGCAAGAACAGGATGGTGGCGGGGGATATTTATTTTGGTGAGGCTATCCTTGGACAATACCGTCCCCAATCTTACCTACATTGTTAGGTAGGGTAGAGAGACAACAGTGGATGGACAGGTGTCCATTACTGCTGGAGTACAATACGCAGACAGAGACAGCCAGATACAAGACTATAAGGATAGGTCATGGCAGGTTCTGGAGAGCCTTAGAAGCCTATTTAGGAGAATGCCTATAGGCAAAGGAGGACTTTGGAAGGCCCAGAACTCCCGCTCCCTCATTCCCATCACTCAGCACCTCCTCTGTGCTTGATGAGAAAATATCTAAGGCCCTCCCTTTATGGCTAGCTGAGCAGAGGGACTCTCAGAATTGGTTTGTGCCCTCTGAGTAAGAGTCAAGGGTAGCCAGCCACCAGCCCCTACCCTTGTCCCTGTGTGTGCATGTGTCCACACCTACCTGATCAAGCCCAATCTCTCGACCCCAGAGAGATATGGATGCTGCTGCTTGGGTGGCAGGCAGGGACTCTTCAGAACTGCCCTTCCAGGTCCACTCTGAATGGTCCTGGGCAAAGCAAAACCCACACTTCACACACACACACATACTCTCTCACACACACAGAGACACACACACACGAGTTGCAGCAGTATCACCTCAAAGATAACAAGGAGACAGTACTTGTCTGACAGTCAGGAGTCCTGTGTTCTCCTCCCATCTCTGCCCAACCATCTGTCACCCTTGGGGAGACCATTTACCCTGCTGGACTTTGCAGGCAAATGCAAGAATTACACTAGACAGGCGTTTTCTTCAAGTATAGTCATTGGAGCTCAGCTATTAAAATCACCTGACACCCACTAGCATGTCTAAAATCAAAAAGATTGACAATATTAAGTGCCGACCAAGAAGAAGAGCAACAAGAACTCTCATACATTGCTGGTGGGGGTGCAAGGTTGTATACCCACTTTAGAAAAGTTTGGCAGTGTCTGCTAAACTTAATACCTTCCTTATGAGCCAGCAATTCCACTCTTAAAAGATATTGAAATATATGTCTGCAAAAAAGACTTGTGCAAAATGATCATAGCAGCTTTATGTATAACGGTCAAAAATTGGAAACAGTCCAGGCGTCCATCAACAGGTGAACAGATAAACAAAGTGTTTAATAAAAAGAAACGAACTACTGTTACATGGGTGGATCTCAAACACATTATGCTGAATGAGAGAAATCAGAAACAAAAAAGTGGATACCATATGACTCCATTTATAAGGAAGTCCAAAAACAGATGAAACTGAACAGATGATGATAGAAGTCAGAACAGGGTTGCCTGGGGGCTGGAGGGTGGGGTGGGGAGACTGGAAAGAAGATCCACGGGAGTTTCCGGAGTGATAGAATTGTTCTAAATCTTGATGGAATGTAGGTAACACAGATGTATATATTTGTCCAAGTGCATGGAACTGTATACTTAATATCTATGCATGTGCAACACTATCATACTACAATTTTATAGAATAAATTATACTGGATGTCCCTGGTGGCACAGTGGTTAAGAATCCGCCTGCCAACGCAGGGGACACGGGTTCGAACCCTGGTCCAGGAAGATCCCACATGTCGCGGAGCAACTAAGCCTGTGTGCCACAACTACTGAACCTGCCCTCTAGAGCCTGCGAGCCACAACTACTGAGCCCGTGTGCCACAACTACTGAAGCCCGCACGCCTAGAGCCCATGCTCCACAACAAGAGAAGCCACAGCAATGACAAGCCTGCGCACTGCAACGAGAGAAAGCCCGTGCGCAGCAATGAAGACCCAACGCAGCCAAAAATAAATTAATTAATTTTAAAAAAAGACTTTAGGTTAAAAAAAAAGCAATTATATTGTAAAAAAAAAAAAATCTGCATGTCACTGTTATACTTTAATTTTTTAAAAATATAATCATCCAGACTGCCTGTTAAAATACAGCTTCCTGAGCAATCCCGTCCTCCTGAGTCAACGGGGCCCGGGGATCTGCATTATGAACAGGCTCCGGCTTTGGCAAGAGCGTGAGATTTGAGACCCACGTCCCCGGGGGCGATACCCACACGCTTGTCTCCCGCCCGAAGTCCCCACCGCACACGATCCCACCGGGCGCTTGGCGCCTCCCGCTCTCCCCAAGACCCGCCCCAGCCCTCTGCCCAGTCGCCCCTGGTAACCGAGAAAGGGCTGGAAAACCCTCAAAGTGCAGCCGCCCGGGGAGGGGCCGTCCACAGTGTCAGCGAAACAAGGGCAAATACAAAATGCGGGGTAATTGGCGGTTTTCTAATTCGCGGCCCTTTGTGCGGCGGCGCGGAGCCGGCGGCCGCGCTCCCAAGCCGGGGCCTTTCAGCCGCCGTGGGGCCGGGCCGCCGAGCTCCCCGCGCTCCGCAGCGCATAATTAATCGGGCTTCACAGGGCCCCGGACAAAGGCGCCCATTCACCCCGCCGCTCCTCCCCCCCGGGGATATTGTTATTTCTAAAAACTGCAGCCAGCTGGGCCGCAGAGAAACGTCAGCTCTGTGGGAGAATGAGCGGCCAGGCCGCCGAGGAGAGAGGGAGCTCTGTGTCCGCGCTCCGAGCGGGATTTAGAGGGCCAGGGAGCCCGGGGTGGGCAGGGGGCCCGGGGTCTTTTCTGAAGTCTGCAAGACTCCTCAGAAAGCCTCGTGATTTCCATGGGGCCCTGGAGGCCAGTGCCATGGAGATGGTAATGGGAGGCATTGAGGCCATTCTTAGGGAAGGAGAGAGGGGGTGCATTCAGGTCGCCAGGACCTCGGCTCAGCTCCCGGATGGGAGGGGCCGATGGACTGCCAGGTGGGAAGGCCAAGGTGCCCCCACCTGTACCCCGCTCTGCCCGACACCAGGGAAAATACATCAAGGAATAGAGGCCTGAGTCTGGATCCGGTCGGCCTGCGGTTTAATCCGGGGCTGAGGATGAAAAGACCCCATAGTCACCGGGCTTCTGAGCCAAGGACCACCTGGGGAGCTTGTTCAAAAGAAAACCTAGGGCTTCCCTGGTGGCGCAGTGGTTGAGAGTCCGCCTGCCGATGCAGGGGATACGGGTTCGTGCCCCGGTCCGGGAAGATCCCACATGCCGCGGAGCGGCTGGGCCCGTGAGCCATGGCCGCTGAGCCTGTGTGTCCGGAGCCTGTGCTCCGCAACGGGAGAGGCCACAACAGTGAGAGAGAGGCCCGCGTACCGCAAAAAAAAAAAAAAAAAAAAAGGAAACCTATACAGACCCGGGCCTCACCACCAGAGAATCGGCTCCCAAAGTCTGGGCTGGGGCCCAGGCATCTGTATTTTCATAAGCTCTCCAAGCTCCTCTGCAACCCACCGACCCCCCCCCAACTCCGCTGGATTACCTCTCAGTACTCACTGCCCCAGGGAGATGACTCAGGTGGCCCACTTCCTATTTCACAGAGGAGGAAACAGGCCCAAGAATGTAAATCGACCTGCCCAAGGTGACAGAACAGAGCTGGAACAGGACCCTGGGTGGCTGTGTGCAAGAACAGAACAGAGGGAGAGGCTGCCGAAAGGAGGCTTCCCTTCCTCCCCAGAGTGTTTCTTGACTGCTCAGGCCTGCTCTGGGCTCTCCCTTCCCTTGGCCTTTCTTTGCACGAGATTGATCTGCCTAGTTAAATTCCTCCAGTATGTTCTGTCTCATGGGTTCCCTGGGGTTTCTCCTACCTGCTCCATCAGAGGCGCCCCTGAGTACAGCCCGGAGATCACTTTGGGTTTGTGTCCTGGCCAGTGCTGAAAGACCTCCAGGCAAGGCTCACTGTATGTGGACAACATCTCATGACTCCAAGGTCCAGTCCTCTAGGCTGTGTTCCCCCTTCAAAGCCCAGCACCCTCCCCGGGCCCAGCCGAGGGATCAGCAGTCCTGGGCTTCACCTTTGCCACTGAACCCAAGGAAACGGGCACCCATTCGTTCCTCCTCCCAAAGCTGGGAGCAGTCATGAACAGCCACCATGGATTTCCAAAACCTCAGCATCCTGAACACCTCCCAGAACAAGCAGGGGCCTTTCCAAAACCCAGCCCATCCCAGCCCATCTCGTGGAGACATTCTGTCCCTCAGCTGTACTCTGGAAAATGTTCCCTCAGCCTAAGACTGCCGGTCCTGAGCAGGACCACAGGCCTTGGAGCCAGACTGTGCCATAGCACCTCACTCCTCTTGCGAGTTAGGGAAAGGAAGCCTCCTGTGTTTTCAGAGGAGCCCGGGCTGGCCTCCAAGGACCAGAGAAAGTGTCCAAACAAGCTCACTCCGCTTCCACCAGGCCATGCTGGACACTGGAAAGTCAACATCATGCGACATTCATATCTGTGGGCGGGAGAATGTGCAGAAAAGTCAAGAACGAAGTGGAGGGAAAGAGAGCAGAGAGTTCGGCCAAGGCCTGGCCAGGCCTCTAAGGGGGCAGCTTGGCTGCCCGGTAGCAAGCCGACTCAGGCACAGCCACTGAGGCCAACAGAGATTCCCAGGGGAACCCTATGACCCAGCAGCCCCCAATGGCCCAGCCACCAGCATGGTATCAAGCAGAAGATCAAGCTAGTTGTCTCCCATTAAATAAGCTTTATTTAGGGGACAGAGTGATCCAATACTGTCTGAAAATGAGAGGAAGAAGGCTCAGCTATGAGGAAACCAGACTACGTAAAAAACAATGTCCTTGAAATACACACTGAAGTGTTTAGTTGTAAAAGAGCAAAATGTCTCTAACTTGTTCTCAAATGATTCCATCAAATGTAAACAACTGGTGAATCTTGGGAAAGGGCTTACAGAAATTACCCATTAATGTTCTTATAATTTTTCTGAAGTTTGAGATAAAAACAAACAACAAACAGTAGACAGCATACCCCCCCGCCACACACACACACACAAATAACACAGAATCGATATTCCGAATCCTATGCCAGGGATGAGACTCAGCTTTCCTGTTGTTTGCAGTCCCCACGTACATCTTTCACTGTCTCCTATTATAGCAACTTGTGAACCCAAGCTGGTTTGAAGGTCCTTAAGGATAAGGCCCATGTTGTTTATCTCTATAAACCTATTGCAGCTAGCACTGCGCTTTGTAAACAGAAGGCGTTCATCCAGTCATTGGCCATGGAAGTTTTCTGGCTCTGAGTGAGACAGAGGAAGGAGAGGGGGGAAATGGGAAGAAGGATAGGATCTATATAGATTTTTCCAGTCCAATACACTCATGGCAGAACTGATGACTTTTTTCAAGGTTGATAGTCAGGCCCACCTAATCAGATACTTCCAAGAAGCTTGGAGAGTAACCCAGACGCAGTGGGGCTGCCCCATCAGGTCCACCCACAGCACTTATAGACCTGCATAGCCTGAACCTGGTCATGTTCACTTCAACGTGTGGTTACCAGAGGGGATAATGTATTTATTTAAACTTCGTATCGTCCTCCGAGTGTCTCATGTACGTGCATCTTGTCTCCCCAGTGAGACCACAAGAGTAAGGGCTTTGCCTCCCCCTGCCCCAGCACCATGGCCACCCTCATGGGTATAGTGGAGACACAGACGCACAGAGAGCCCTCAAGCGCCTCCACCAGGGACTAAGTCTGGTGTGTTGTCTTCTACATCCCTAGCACTTAACACAGCACTCGGCACATAGTTGGAACTCAGTAAAGACTCACTGAATAACACAATGAGTGGAAGTCTTGTTGAGCTGAGTTGAGTCAAGTTGCTTTCTTTGCCAGGACACACTAAGCAGTCTCTCTCTTTTTTTTTTTTTTTTTAAGATGTTGGGGGTAGGAGTTTATTAATTAATTTATTTATTTTTGCTGTGTTGCGTCTTCGTTTCTGTGCGAGGGCTTTCTCTAGGTGTGGCAAGCGGGGGCCACTCTTCATCGCGGTGCGCGGGCCTCTCACTATCGCGGCCTCTCTCGTTGCGGAGCACAGGCTCCAGACGCGCAGGCTCAGTAGTTGTGGCTCACAGGCCTAGTTGCTCAGCGGCATGTGGGATCCTCTCAGACCAGGGCTCGAACCTGTGTCCCCTGCATTAGCAGGCAGACTCTCAACCACTGGGCCACCAGGGAAACCCTAAGCAGTCTCATTTAAGAGGTGTTCTTCTGGCCTCAGATGCTCAGCCACTGAGGCAGAACCAGTGCAGGCCTTTCCTCTCTGCCCATCCTCAGAGTGGATCCCTCTGGATGCCCATTCTACCATGTTCCTGAGAAAGACAGCAGCACCGTCTCTGCGGCCAGGGTGGCATGGTCAGTGTCAGGAGAGAGGGGCTCTGCCTCTTAGAGTCTCTTGTCGTGGTCCTCTGGAGTGGGGTTGCCTTGGGAAGAGAAGCTCTGCTAGGCGTATTTCTGGTGAGGGCAGGATCTTCTGCGAGAGAGCTCCGGGTCAGGGTTACGGTCCCCCCACCTCCAGCCCCTCACTCTGCTCCCACATACACCGGCATGGACAAGGCTGGGCTGGGGGGCAGCAGATTGCAGCACCTTACCAGTGCCAGAGACTCTGGGAGGGCAGTGGGCTTGGCAGGGGCAGGGGGAGTGTGACCACATAGTCATCAGGAGCGCCATTGTCTTTCCTGGTGCTTGGGGCCAGGGCACTTGTTACAGGGCAGTGGGACGGCTCCTCCCGGGTGCCAGCGAAAACAGGAAAGTGAGGCGTGGGGATCTTCAACCAGGCCCTCGGGAACCATCCAGGCCTCCGGAGCCTTGTGCAGTACCCTTCCTGTTGCCACCTTGAAGCCTGGGCTCCGGGTCGGTCCAGGGAGAAGTCGGATGCCTTTCTGGCCTTGAAGGATGGGACATTTCAGGCTGCCCAGAGAAATCTCTGAGCACCTTGGGGGAAGGGGAAGTTCCTCCCTTAACATGCCCCTCCTGTGGGCTGTGCCATCTTGACAAAAGCTTCTCCCTCTCTCAGCACCTCCCACCATGTCCCTGGGCCCCTCTAGAGGAAACCACTGGCTGGGCCTTTGGGGCAGAACTGGCCATGCTCCCAGCACCCTCCATGTTTGCTTCCAATCCAAGAAAAAGCCAGGCTCCCAGGCTGGGAACTCCTGCCCTCCCCCTTCTCCCTTTCTTTTCTTTTCCTCTCCCCTGCACTTTCCCCCAGCCCCACCTCCCAACCCCAAGAGCTTCCAAAGTGACAACATGTGGGCCCAAATCAAACCCTTGTCCTCAGGCCCCCGCTGGCATCTCTCCCGGATCGCCCAGCTTCTTCCTCCAGCTCCGCGCAACCCGCCACCCTCCCCAACCCTGCCCCCGCCATTCCTCTTTGTGGACAACTTTCTAAATGCAGCCAAACTTCCCTTTTCAGTCCACAGACCTCATAAAACAGCTGCAAAAAGTCAGCGTCTCTGCAAGTTCTCTTGCAAACTTTGGCTGAGAGCAGCGCCCGCTGGTTCTAGCCAGTGCTTCCCCCTGCTCCCCCTCCAGGCTCGGAAGGCCCGTCTCCTCCTCCAGGAAACAGTGGGGAGACCAGACCCCCTGCAGAACTGCTCCCAGAGACACAATCTCCCCAGCAATCTCATCTAGAGAGGACTCCCGGAGAGGGGCCCGGCTGAGAGTAGCCAGGGGGAGGAGGCTGCCCCAAGACTGGGCTGGTTTCCTGACCCTGCCCAAGCCCTCTGGGACCCAGGGCACTCCACTTACTCCCTCCGGGCACAGTCCTCTCGTTTGGAGAACAAGGGATGCATGGATTGGTTGACCTTCAGGGCCCCTTCCAAGTCTGAAATTCCACAAATTGGTCAATTTCTCCTTAGGGTGCCAGTGACGGCAGACAGAAGGAGCTGTGCCCAGGGACACATGTCTCACTGAGGGTGGTCTGCCTAAAGCTCAGGCTTCCTAAACTGCATTCCGTGTTCTCTCTGTGACACTCGGCCCTCAGTAAAAGAGAGGCTCTCACTCCGGATTCCTGATCGGAATCACCTGGGGAGACTACACCCTATCCACCCCGGCCTACGCTTCAGACCAAAGAAACCAGAGCCTCAGCTTGGGGTCTGGTCATCATTCTGTTTGGGAAGCTACCCAGGTGATTCTGAATGAGCAGACAGGGTTCAGAAGCACTGTGGGAAAAGCTTCTAGAAACTAAAGATGAAGCTCTAAGCCAGAGTGCCACATCTGGGTGCCACCTTCTTCGCTGAGAAGGACTTGAGGCCAGTGGGATGGGCTCTGTGATGAGTAAGGCCTGTCTGTAGAGCAAGGCCTGTCTGTCTTGGGTGGGTGGGGAGGGGTGGTGGCCTGCACCAGGGGCACCATCAGATACTGAGGCTCGCCACCCCCCCACCCCCCCGCGGGATGCCAGGTGCAGGGCCAGCCTTGGGGTGCTGGCTCATTGGCCTGCCTGCTCCCAACCAGGCCCCCCACCCCCGAGGCCTCCCCGGGCCCCTCCAGGGCTGACAGCCCCAGGTCTGCAGTCCAGGAACTGGAAACCAACCTCACAAGAGGCAGGAGGCCCCAGGGCAACTCCAGGCCTCTGAGGGCTTTGTGTGGATTGAGAAAAGGAAAATAGAGAAGGGAAACTGAAGCAGGGCCAAAGGCAGTGAAGGAGAAAAAGACAAGAGAAAGGGGAAGGACTCTGAGGTCAGAGAGTCATGTGAGTGACATTTAGGGAACAAAGCCCCCACCGCTGTGCCCCCTGCTCCCCCTTCACCAATCATCCCGGGGCCTGGTAAGAAGCACTCTTCTGCCAGGGCCCAGGGCATGGAGAGCATTGCCAACCATACAGAAAGTCCGAATCCAGAAACCTGCAAATTCTGAGTCTGTGAGCCTGGTCCCTCCACCCTCTACGCCAAGCTAGCAAAGAGCCCTCCCAGCCCGACACTCTCAGATCCCCACCTTCTCTGCTCCCCAGAGGCAGTGTCTCTCATCAGACACTGGCCATCAAACTTGGGCATTCCTAGAACAAAGTAAAGGTGAAATCCGACTCCCAAGACACTTGTCATCGTATCAGGGAGAACCAGGTGATGCTGTTGACTAGCTGTGTGACCTTGAGCAAACCACCTGGGTCCCCTCCCCGGGTTTCAGTGCCTGATCTTGTCTGCTTTTCTCTGGAGGCATATTTGGAAGGAAGGGATGTCATTGTGCCCGCAGGGGGCACGGGCCTGGGCTCTGAGGACAGAGACCCGGGCCCGTGTCCTGGCTCCACCACTTACTAGTGCTGTGAGCCCTGTGCCCTTGTGTCCTCACCTGTAAGGTGAGAGTTAATAGATGGATGGCAGAAAAAGAGAAGACAACACAGGTCCAGACCAGCATGGGACCAATATCTAGAAGACACAAGGACTACCCTTTGCAAATCAAAAGAAGATGGCAGGGCTTCCCTGGTGGCACAGTGGTTGAGAGTCCGCCTGCCGATGCAGGGGACGCGGGTTCGTGCCCTGGTCCGGGAAGATCCCACATGCCACGGAGTGGCTGGGCCCGTAAGCCATGGCCGCTGAGCCTGCGCATCCGGAGCCTGTGCTCCGCAATGGGAGAGGCCACACAGTGAGAGGCCCGCGTACCACAAAAAAAAAAAAAAAAAAAAAAAAAGAACATGGCAACCGGGATAGAAAACTGGGCAAAGGATGTGGCAGGCAGTCAACAGAGCTGCAAGAACATACACAAATGGGATACCTGTTAATGTGTCAGAGAGGGAGATACAAGTGAGGGCTGGGACAAAAGGGATGGTGTTTCCCAACCTGGGGGTGATTTTGTCCCCTGCAACCACCAGGGGATATTTGGCAATGTCTGTAGACTTTTTGGTTGTCACGGGGTGGGGGGTGATATTGGCACCCAGTGGGTAGAGGCCAGGGATGCTGCTGAGCATCCTCTAGTGCCCAGAACAGCCTCCACAGCAAAGAAGTATCTGGCCCCAAATGTTAGTGGTGTTGAAATTGAGAACCCCGGGACTAGATAGACAGGTAAACAGATGGATGAAGGGGCCTGGCTGGGACAGAGAGCTGCTGAGGCATACGACTCATTAAAATAAATCCGATAAAGCAGCGATGGTAATGGTTCCTAAATGTTTGGCAGACAGTAGCAGGTTCAATGAATGTTCGCTGCTCTACTGTTACTCTTTCCTTGAGGGGTCTGGACTCCTCAGCCCTCCTCTGTTTGCTCCAGCAGCAAACCTGTGGGCTTCAGACCAGAGGGATTCGTGTGTCGCCCAGAGATGGCTGAGCAGTCACAGTGGGCAGCCCAGCCCTCGCCCCTGTGCCCCGGGGCGGAGGGATGGAGGGAAGCGGGAGTTGTAGAAGGGCAAAGAGGACAAAGGAAAAGGTGGGTGGGAGTGTCTGGGCTGGGGAGCAAAGAGGAAGAGAAAGGAGACACTGCAAGCTTCGGAGTTTCACAGCATCACAAAAATACCCAGAAAGCTGGGGGGCGGAGGGGGGCCACAGGGAGAAGTTCAAGTTGAGCAATGGCTGTGGTTCTCTTCACAAATTAATGGAAAATCCTCTTTTCACGCCCTCTGGTTCAGTTAAACTAGACCCTTGACCCCCTCCACGGTGGCCTAGAAAGGGGCCCATCCTAGAGCCACCATTTCTTGCACCATTTCCTCCCCCTCACCTCCTCCTTCTCCACTCACCCTGGCCAGTTCTCCATCCCTTGTTTTTCAGGATGGAAACTTCCACTCTGGTCCCACTACAGCCCTAAAGTAATTGACAAGATACATACCAGGGACTTCCCTGATGGTCCAGTGGTAAAGAAACCGCCTTCCAATGCAGGGGACGTGGGTTCGATCCCTGGTTGGGGAACTAAGATCCCACATGCCGCAAGGCAACTGAGCCCGAGCGCCACAACTACTGAGCCCACGTGCCTCAACTAGAGAAGAGAAAACCCACACACCACAACTAAAGAGAAGCCTGCACGCCACAACCAGAGAGAAACCCAAGCAGACCCTGCGCTGTAACAAAAAGATCCCGCGTGCCTCAACAAAGATCCCATGTGCCGCAACTAAGACCTGATGCAGCCAAAAAAATAAGGAAAATAAATTAAATAGATATTTTTTTAAAAACATACATACAAAATCATCGTCATCATCTTATCTCTCAGCATCTGGGAAGAAATCATCTTCCTTACATGACGGACCAAGAGACCCTCTAGGATTCTTCAAGCTGAGCCCCAAATTTGGCTCTGAGCTTCCTGGTAGCCCAAATGAAATGAGAATTGGGGCCAGTTTCATGAGTCGTATTGACCATAATCAGAAACCATCTGAGGATGCAGAGCTTCGCCAGGAACTGGAGCCTGAAATATATTCGGCTCCCAGGTCTTATAGCCAGTGCTGGCTGAGGTAGTGACTGCTAGCGACAGCAGCATCCCCAGATAAATGCAACAGGGGGACTCCTCCAGCCATTTTCCAGAAAGCCCCACCATAAGGGAGGGACATAGTAAAGATTTTGTGGTGGCTAAATAACATGGTGCAAGAGGCACTCGGCTTCATGAGAGCCCAACTTGGTTCGGGGATAAGTCTCATCTGGAAGAATGGATGGAATGCATGGCCTTTAAATAACCCCCATGAACTTTATTTCTCTCAACTGAGCTTTTGATAAAATTGGGGCAGCAGGAGGCAGTTGGAGGTTGTAACCGCTGACAAGGGTCTGGCAGGCAGCGCTCTGGCACTGGGTGAGGGTGGGGCTGGGCGTCCCTGGCACCTGCCGAGGCATCATTCATGGATTCAGCTGTTGTCAGTCTCCCCAGAGGCCCAGAACCTGCAGAGCTTTCTCATTTTGCTCTGGCCTAAAGTGGAACTTGCCCGAGAAGCTGGAGGAAATAGGAAGCAGGGCTCAGAGCCGGCAATGTCGCTGGCCTGCCCTAAGAGCCCCACCTCTCCTTTGGGTTGTTATTAAGAGTAATAATAACCCGCATTCACTGTGTGTCTACGCATTTTATCACTACCTCAGTTTAATCTTCACAACCAAGCTCTTAGGTCGATACTCGGATTGTCCTCATTTTACAGATGAATACACTGAGGCTCAGAGGGCTTTGCTCCTGTAACAGTTAGTGAGGGTAGAAGCTACGATGCCCACTCAAATCTGTCCGATTCCAGAGTTCACACGTGTGTAACCGCTGCACCATCATGCCCTGCCACATAGTATGAGAGAGAAAACCTGTGGGAAAAGTGAAATGGCAGTAAATTTTGGCATGAGAGCACAGGAAACACATGACTCTCAGAATGCAATCCGGGAGAAAGCCGGAAGCCTGCAGCAACGTTTTGAATTGAAGGCCCAGGGGTCTTCAATTCCTCGAAGCCCTCTCAGACATCCAGAGCCTGCTGGGCTGTAAACAGCAGTTGCACCCAAGCGTCTGTGAAAGTCAGAGGAGACGGGTGTTGCAGGGAAGGTGCTGCAGGTCAGTGGGTAAAGGATGCCCTGGGACCAAGCTCAAGAGGCCCCTCAGAGGCTGCTGGGGATCCCTCCACCCGTCAATGAGGGAGCAGTGCAAGTCCAACACTCCCAGCTGGAGCGCAGGGCCTGGCTGGTCTGGGCCTGGGGTCCCTCCTGGGTGCAGTCCTAGGTACATCCTGTCACTTCCTGAAACCAGCAGGGGGACACATCCAGATGAAATAGCACCTGTGAAGTTGTCTCCCAGCAGGTGTCCCTGTGACTCCCTTGTGGCTCCATGCCCCTTCTCCTTTGATTGCGTACACTGACCTCCTTTAGAAGGTCTCTTTAGCATGGGGATGGGAGTGTCTAGACGACAGGAAAGCTTTCCAGATCAGTGAGCAACATGCTGACAAGCAGGGCCTGGGCTCAGCCCCAGGAAACTGATGACTCAGGAGGACGTGACTTCTCTCCACAGACATGTTCACCAGGCACTGGCCAGGGGCCCTCCCTGTGCCAGGTGTGAGGGTAAGGAAAGGAGTCAGGCCCAGTTCTTGCCCTCATGGGCAAGAAAAGAGTAAAGAAGTAGACACACCTCAGTGTGTCTTCATTAGGCCCTTCCAGAAAATTGAGAAAGGAAGGAAAGTGAGAAAAGGAGAGATATACCTACAAATTGAGCCAGAAATCTAACCACTTCTCCCCTCGTCCCCACGCACTGCTACCACCCTCATCTCTGGCCTAGATTATTACAATGGGGTCCTGAACACAGCAAGCCCACTCCTACCACAGGGCCTTTGCACTTGCTGTTCCCTTTGCCCTTCCACCAGCATCCTCATGAATCAGTGTCTTCATGTCTTTGCTCAAATGTCCCTTCTCAGTGCATGGAAGCCACCTAATTAAAGGTCACCACAACACCCCTCCCTCTGCCAGGCCACAAATGCTTTAGTAGGTATAATACACAGGGGCATTTCTCACTAAGTCCTCATAGTACAGTTTCTTAAGGACCTCGGGATAGAGTTCCCATTGGCCTTGGCCCATGAGCATGTACCCAGAAGTGTCCTCCCTGCCAACTATCAACCAGTGTACTGGGATCAAGCCCGGCTCTTCCAACCTGCTGACCCCAGGGCTGGTCCTCTCCTGTCCTAGGGAAATTCCAGAAGATCCTGGGCACCCTTCCCCACCACCATCTTAAACAAGTTGTAGCTCTGACCTGTTGTAGCAGGACTGGTTAGCTGGTTACCAAATTCATCTTCTCCTCTTCCTGGGTACTCTCTGGACTCCGTTTCCATCCCCTTTGCCATCAAGCTGGTAGAGCATGAGCAGAGGCACACTCTGTTTCTCTTCTGGGCTGAGGATGTTAAGAAGCAGGTGTGCTCCAGCTACCTCTATTTTCCCTTCTGCCATGACCTCGTGATTTAGGAGATGGCAGACCCACAAGATGGAAGGAGCCTGGGTGCCTGAATCTCTGCTCAGGGGAAGGCTGCCTGCCAATCAGAGCACCCGTCTTGGACTCTGGGTGTATAAAACGTGGACTCTGTGTGTATAAAACGTAAACTTTGTGAGGATCCTTTGTTTTGGCAGCTGGCTATTTGGTATTTAACTTCCTGCCTTTCTGAGGACTCGGGGCCTGCCCTCATGGCAACACACCTCTGTCTCCCTTCCCCCAACCGCATTTCCCACCTGAAGTTCGTCCCCTCTTCGCCACCCCACACCAGGCCTGTGATGATGACTGAGGAGCTGCTGAATGAATCATTGCCGCTCTGGAGATCTGCAAGCTGATATTAAAGGCAGCCTGGCAGAGAGGGAAGGCTCTTCCCACTACCTCTCTATAAGCCTAGTTCCAACAGTGTGGGACTTTGGGTGAGACCTCAAACTGCCAGAGACTCAGCTTCCTCATCCTTAAAATGGGAACAATAGGGCTTCCCTGGTGGCACAGTGGTTGCGAGTCCACCTGCCGATGCAGGGGACACGGGTTCGTGCCCCGGTCCGGGACGATCCCACATGCCGCAGAGCAGCTGGGCCCGTGAGCCATGACCGCTGAGCCTGCGCGTCCGGAGCCTGTGCTCCGCAACGGGAGAGGCCACAGCAGTGAGAGGCCCGCGTACTGCGAAAAAAAAAAAAAAAAAGTGAAAATGGGAACAATAGCATCTGCCCATGCCACCGCACAGAGGAAAAGATGGGGGGTGGGGGGGCGGGTGGGCCTTGATATGCAGGAACAGCTGTTCTGAGCCCGACTCTAGAAACATCATCTCACTTAAAGAACTTAGATAGGGAACCGAGACATACAGAGGTTTAAAAGTGCCTGCCGAGTTCACCCAATCAGTAAGTGGCTGCCCCACCCCTGACTTGGTCGTCCCCATCTTCTCTCCCTCCCTGGATGATACCAGCCCTCACCCAGGTGCTCAACGCAGGGACTCCTCCCTCACCCTCACCTCCCATACACACTTCAGCACCAAAGCCCGGTTGCCTTACCTTAATAAACAGCTCTCCAATCTAGCCCTTCCCTCCACCGCCGCTGCCACCACTCTGGCCCAGCGCCCCGCTTCTGCCGCCGCACATCTCTCCTGGACCCCACAAGAGCCTCCACGTTGGCCTCCACGCAGCTCCTCTTCCACACAGCGGCCCCAGGCCAGTCAGCGCCAACCCGACCGTGCCAACTCGCAGGTTAGGACAGCTCAGTGGCTTCCTGCTGCTCGTAAGACAAAGTCTTACCGTGGTCTGCCCAGCATGAGAGACCCACCTCTTCCTCCGCCCCTCCTCTCTCCACTCTGGAGAGTCAGGGCGGCCTTCGTCCGGTCCCCTGAACACCCTCCGGCTCCCTCCTTGGTGGGAGTACCCTTTGCACATGCTGTTCCTTCTGCGTGGAACACCCATCCTTCCCTGCTTCACCTGGTTTACTCCTAATCGCCCTTCGCATCTCAGGTCTGGTGTTACCTCTCCAAGAACTTTCCCTGACCTTCTTGACTAGGGGATATCCCCCTATAGCACTCATCATTGTTATTATCTTATGTCTGTTTGAGTAATTATTTGATGAAGTTCACCTCCCTCACATGACTTTAAGCTCCACAAGAACAGGGACTGTGACCATGTTGCTTGCCATCGAAACCCAGGGTCTGGCAGCGTCTGACACATAGTGGGACTTAAATATTGGCTGAGTAATTGAATCAGTGAATGTTAGAATTGAAATCCAAGTCTGCATGAACCCCTCACTCATCAGTTGTTGTGGGGAATTGCATTAGTCTTCTCAGGCTGTCATAATAAAATATCATAGACAGGGCCTCCCTGGTGGCGCAAGTGGTTGAGAGTCCGCCTGCCGATGCAGGGGATACGGGTTCGTGCCCCGGTCTGGGAGGATCCCATATGCCGCGGAGCGGCTGGGCCCGTGAGCCATGGCCGCTGAGCCTGCGCGTCCGGAGCCTGCGCGTCCGGAGCCTGTGCTCCGCGACGGGGGAGGCCACAACAGTGAGAGGCCCGCATACCGAAAAAAAAAAAAAAAAAATCATAGACAGAGTAGCTTAACAATAGAAATTCTTTTTTTTAATTAATTAATTTATTTATTTTTGGCTGCGTTGGATCTTCGTTGCAGCGAGTGCGGGCTACTCTTCGTTGTGATGCGTGAGCTTCTCATTGCAGTGGCTTCTCTTGTTGTGGATCACAGGCTCTAGGTGCGCGGTCTTCAGCAGTTGTGGAGTGCGGGCTTCAGCGGTTGTGGCGTGCAGGCTCTAGAACGTCGGCTCAGTAGTTGTGGCACACGGGCTTAGTTGCTCCACAGCATGTGGGATCTTCCTGGACCAGGGATCAAACCCGTGTCCCCTGCATTGGCAGGCGGATTTTTTTTTTTTTTTTTTTTTTGCGGTACGCGGGCCTCTCACTGTTGTGGCCTCTCCCGTTGCGGAGCACAGGCTCCGGACGCGCAGGCTCAGCGGCCATGGCTCACAGGCCCAGCCGCTCCGCGGCATGTGGGATGCTCCCGGACCGGGGCACGAACCCGTGTCCCCTGCATCGGCAGGTGGACTCTCAACCACTGCGCCACCAGGGAAGCCCCAGGCGGATTCTTAACCACTGCACCACCAGGGAAGTCCCAACAATAGAAATTTATCTTCTCGCAGTTCTGGAGGCTGGAAGCCCAGGATCAAGGTTCTGGCCAGTTTGGTTTCTGGTGAGACCTCTCTCCTCAGCTTGCAGATGCAGCTTCATGGCCTTTAATCTGTGTACACGAGGATAGAGAGAGACCTCTGGTGTCTCTTCTTCTTGTAAAGACATCAGTACTATTGGATTAGGGCCCCACCCCTATGACCTCATTAAACTTAATTACCTTTTTTTTTTTTTTTTTTTTTTTTGGTGGTACGCAGGCCTCTCACTGTTGTGGCCTCTCCCGTTGTGGAGCACAGGATCTGGATGCGCAGGCTCAGTGGCCATGGCTCACGGGTCCAGCCACTCCGCGGCATGTGGGATCTTCCCGGACTGGGGCACAAACCCGTGTCCCCTGCATCGGCAGGCAGACTCTCAACCACTGCACCACCAGGGAAGCCCTAATTACCTTTTTAAAGGCCCCATTTCCAAATACAGTCACATTGGGGGTTAGGGCTTCAACATGTAAATTTGAGGGACACCTTCAGTCCGTAACAGCCAACTAGTGCCCGCCCCCGAATTCGCCTCACATGCAAAATACATTCACCCCATCCCAACAGCCCCCAAAGTCTTAACCCATTCCGGCATCAATTCCAAGTCCAAAGTCTCACTAAATGTCCTCTAAACCAGATATGGATGAAACTCGAGGTATGATTCATTCTGAGGCAAAATTCCTCTCCAGCTGTGAAATGGTGAAACCAGACAAGTTCTGTACTTCCAAGACACAACCGAAACACAATGGTGCGACAGGCATAGAATAGACATTCCCATTCCAAAAGGGAGAAATTGGGAAGAAGAAAGAGGTAACGGGTCCCAAGCCAGTCCAAAACCAGCAAGGCAAATTCCATTTGATCTTAAGGCTCCAGAATGATCCTCTTTAGCTCAGTGTCCTACCCTCCATGCCCACCGGGGCAGTAGCATCACCCCATGACCCTAGGCAGTGACCCTGCCCCCTCAGCTCTGCTGGGCAGCCTTGCCTCTGAGGCACTGATTGATGGCCTCCTGGCCCTCTGAAACTGAGGAAGTGGCCCCACCCTTTGAAACAGCCGTGTCCCCTGGGCCTGAGGTGGGAGTGGCAGCCCTGATGATCTCTGAATCATCTTCATGGTCATTGTTCCCTTTTCTTGAACATCTGAATCTGGATACTCTACTGTCCTGTCCAGTAGATCCCAGACATCTGACAGCCTTCCTCCGCTCCATTTTCTCTCTCCCCTTTAGTCCCCGCTGGCATGATTCTGCCAATATAATCCCATCTCTATTCCTGGCTTCAGCTGAGATGGCTGATTAAATCTGTGGATAATCTCTTTATGGAATGATCATCCAGCTGCACCCTTGGTGTTTTCTCTGGATTGCTGCTTTCCTATTTTTTGAAATATGGATAAGCTGAGAATTTTCCATATCTTCGAATTCTGGTTCCTTTTTGCGTCATAATTTCTTCAATTCATCTCCCTCCTCTCACATTTTACTATTAGCAGTAAGGAGACGCCAGGCCACATTTTCAACACTTTGCTTAGAAATCTCCTCTGCTAAATATCCAAGGTTGTCACATACAAGTCCTACCTTCCACAAAACACTGGAACGCAACTGAGACAAGTTCCTTGCTAATTTATAACGAGGATCACTTTGCCCTCAGCTTCCAATACCATGTTCCTCCTGAGGTGTCACCAGAAGCAGCATTATTGTTCATATTCCAGAAGCATTCTCTTCAAGATGATATACCTCTTCTCTACAGCTTTCTCTATAGCTCTCTCCTTTTCTTTCTAAGTCTTCACCAGAATCGCCTTTAATGTGCCACCAACAGTCCCTTCAGGGCAATCTAGGATTTTTCCAGCAAGCACCCCAAGCCTCTACCCATTACCTAGTTCAAAAGCCACTTCCACGTTTCTAGGTATTTGTTATAGCAGCAACCCTATTCTTGGTACCCTAATCTGTATTACTCAGGGATCTCCAAAGAAACAAAATGAATAGCATATACCTATAGATCTAGATCTACAGATAAGGAAATTTATTATAAGGAATTGGCTTATGCAATTATGGAGGCTGGTAAGTCCAAAATCTGCAGAGCCGATGTCCCACTTTGAGTCCGAAGGCTAGAAGGCTGCTGTAGAAGCAGGAAAAGTCAACGTCCCAGTTTGACAGCTGTCAGGCAGGAGAATTCTCTCTTGCTCGGGAGAGGATCAGCCTTTTGTTCCATTCAAGCCTTCAGGTGATCGGATGAATCCCACTTACATAATGGAGGTCAATTTACTTTATTGGTCTACCAATTTAAATGTTACTCTCATTCAAAAATATCTTCACAGAAACACCCAGGATAACGTTTGACCAATTACCTAGGCATTCCATGGCCTAGTCAAGTTGACACATAAAATTAAGCATCACAGGAATCGCAGGAGAAAGTATACGTGATCAAGGCTTGATGAATATCAGGGCCAGTGTAAGCAGGGGATTAACCCCAGAGCTGAAAACATGGTTTGCCATCCACTCATTTCTCACACATTTATTGCTCACCTACTATAAGCACCTCAGTTACCTGTTGCTACGTAACAAACTATCCCAAAACTTAATACCTCAAAACAGCAACAGTTTATTCTTCTTCATGATTTTGTGGATCAGGAATTTGGGCAGGGCTCAGCTGGGTGGTTCTTCTGCTCCAGGAGACATCAGCTGTGCCACTCATTCAGCTGGGCTAGGCTAGAAAGCCCAAGGAGACCTCAGTAAAATATCTGGAGCCTCAGCTCCTTCTCACGCATGGTCTCTCAATCTCCAAGTGCCGTCGCATCATTCTCTAGTCTACCCATGTTGCTTTATAGCTTGTGGCTGGCTGCCCCAAGAGAGTTCCAAGAGGACAAGCCCCAAGAGGAGAAGCAAGCACTTGTCAGATCAATGCTTGCATCATGCTTCTGATGGCACATTGGTCAGAGCCAGTCACATGTTTGAGCCCACCTGTGGGAGAGGACTATACAAGGGCATGAAGACCAGAACGTGTGTGGTTCCTCGGGGTTCCCCAAAGTAACAGTCCACCAACATATGAGGGGACACCTGTCCTGGCTCTTGTCCTCAAGTATCTCACAGTCCAGCATAGCATTTCCAAATGTATTGGGCCACAGCATCTCAACACTGCTTCTGCAATGCACAAGCCCCAGTATGAATTCTTGCCATGTTCAGATAGAGCATCTCGTTTTGTAAAGGTGGATGATCATAGGATGATAAGGGCATGCACATATTTGTCACTTTCCATACACATATCTTTTCAAAATAAATTTTAAAGGAAAATACTGCTAGTTTTGCATATTCATGGGAGAATATAGTTGACCCCTGAACAACATGGGTTTGAACTGCGCAGGTCCACTTATACACTGATTTTTTTCCACAGTAAATGCTACAATACTACATAATCAGCGGTTGGCTGAATTGAGGATGCAGAACCACCTATAAAGAGGGCCGACTATAATCTATACACAGATGTTCGACTGTGCAGGGGTTGGTACCCCTAACCTCCACGTTGTTCAAGGGTCAACTGTACTTTATCACATTTCATGACGTGCTCAGAAGACAGTTTGGGAAATGCCGGCCTGGTGACTCCTAGTAGGAACATAAAATTTGGTGGAAAAGGCTTTTTGACTCTTAGGACCACAGACACGGGTGGCCCACGGTGGATCAGAGACAGCTTATCCCAGCAGGTTGGAAGGCCCAGGATGTCTGTGGGACTCTCTGTTTTGTCTCCATGAGTGATGGGAGGTCAGGAGGCATCATTCTTAAACCACTGGAGTAGGGCTGAGACAACACGTGGCAGGTGATTCCAACACGTCATTCTGTGTCACCCTGTGCCCTCTCTGCACCTGGCACGTGGTTCACACACTGAACACCACCCATCCCACCACATCTGACCCCACTTCAGAATGACTGAGAACAACAGAAGGGGGTTCTCAAGGGCTTGAAAATCCCATCCCAAAGCCCAGGCTTTGAAGCACTGCAGAAAGAGAGGCCCCAGCTCTGAGCAGAGTGCGCAGGACCACTGGCCAGCGGGCCAAGGTTGCTCAGAGTGGACTTTGTGGATTCTATGCAGCAGAATCCCCAATAGCAACTAGGAGATTCCAATGCATTAGCCTGGAAGGGGGCCCAGGAATCTGCATTCCTAGCCTCCACCATGGGTCACATGGTGCTAGTCTCTCCCCAAATTTAGGGTTTCCATGTGGTTATTTTTGAAAGGTCCCCATGGGTTGGGGGTAGCAGAGGGACACCAACCCTGAGGTGTGGCTCTCAGTGATGTCTAGTGCAGGCAGGACACAGGTGACCAGCAGCCAGAGGTGTGAGAAGCTTCACATGCCAAATAGACTTTTTATTTTCAGACTCAATATATATGTATTTCTCTTACAACATAAGAGACAACTTGTCTCTACAAGTTCCCGCCACAGAACAATTCCCAGAGACTAAATCTGTTTTGAGTTCTATTTTGAAAAAAGGGGAAATTGGATCCTGGTTCTGGGTGGGAGGAGGGTTGAGGGGAGGGGAAGGGAAGTTAAGAAAGGAGGCGAAATGCACAGATTTCCAGAAACTTCCTTATGGCTTCCTCCCTGCCTGCATCTTATCCTGTGCTCTCCCACCCCACCAAGACAAAACCCAGGCTGGACACACCGTCCCTCCCCCTCACTCCAAAGGTGCCCACAGTCCTCTCAGAACCAGGACCTAGTGAAAGAAGTCAGACAGAGTATGATCTCACTTTTATGCTGAATCTAAAAAAACCCGAGGGCTTCCCTGGTGGCGCAGTGGTTGAGAGTCCACCTGCCGATGCAGGGGACACGGGTTCGTGTCCCGGTCCGGGATGATCCCACATGCCGTGGAGCGGCTGGGCCCGTGAGTCATGGCCGCTGAGCCTGCACGTCCGGAGCCTGTGCTCCTCAACGGGAGAGGCCACAGCAGTGAGAGGCCCGCATACCGCAAAAAAAAAAAAATTAAAAAAAAATAAAAAAATAAAAAAAACCGAGCTCAGATAAATAGAGAACAGATTGGTGGTTACCGGAGGTAGAGGTGGGGCGGTGGGGAAAATTAGCCAAGGTAGTCAAAAGGTAAAACTTCCAGTTATAGCATTAATACATTCTGGGGATGTAATATACAGCAGGGGGACTACAGTTAACATTACTGGATTGAATATTTGAAAGTCGCTAAGAGAGTAGATCTCAAAAGTTCTCATCGCAAGAAAAACAATCATAGTTATGTGAGGTGATAGATGTTAGGTAAACTTATTGTGATAATCACGTCACAACTTATGCATATATCACATCATTGTTGCTCACCTTTAACTTACACAATGTTATATGTCAATTATATCTCAATAAGCCTGGAAAAAATAAAAATAAAAAAATAAAAGGCATTGATCCACAGTGAGTTCAAGATTCATTCCACTGTCAAATATTTGGAATGCAGTTATTTCTAGCCTGGCTCAGCCTGATGCTTTAACAAGCAGTCAGACTGGGGGTTAGAGCTGACATCCTGCAAGAGGGCATTATTTATAAATTCCAAACGTCCTCATGATAATGTCCTGATTCCTGTGACAATACGCTTGTCAAGTTGCCTAGGTACTTTCAGGTCTGCATTTGTGTTTGTACTGTGTAAGTCCTTCCACCACTTAAATTTAAAAATAAAATACAAAAACCAGGGCCTCCTCACCAGGTTACCAGCCCTGCCTGAGGCCTTCCCCTCAGGGCCTTCTCTCCAAAAGGCCCAGGCCCCAGCCCCCAGGGCCTCGGGTCGGACCACGGACTCCACACTAGGGGGGAAAGGATGTCAGAGGGCAATGCCTTTTTTTTCAATAGTGAAAAATCTTATACTTAGGGTTAGCCAGCTGGACTCAGTTTAGATGATCTCAATTTTGTTGGCAACAGCCAAAGCATCACAGTCAGGAGCCAGGTGAACATACACCTTCTTCTCTCCATCAGGCCTTATCAGGCTGTTGACCCTGGCCACGTCAATGTCATAGAGCTTCTTCACATCCTGTTCAATCTGGTGCTCGTTGGCCTTGACCTCTACAATGAACACAGGTGTGCTGTTGTCTTCTATCTTCTTCACGGGCCGACTCAGTGGTCAGGGGGAACTTGATGATGGCACAGAGGTCAAGCTTGTTTCTCCTTGTGGGCGCTCTTCTGAGGATATTTGGGCTGCCTTCTGAACCGCAATGTTTTGAGCGTTTGGAAGGTGGGTAACGTTCAGATCTTTTTTTGTGGCTGTGGACACAGAGGGCAATGCTTAACCCAGGGACTACAAGTCTGGCTCAGGCAGTGTAAGTGGGAGCATCCTCGGGGTCTTCCCAGGGGTCCTGTGGGCGGACACAGTCTACCTACACACAGACCCGCACCCCACACAGGTTGCCCATTACGTTTCTATCTGATTTCTCCTTGTCTCTGAGAATGCGTGACTCTTGCCTGTGCTCTATCCTAAGTCCCTCTTGTGGGCTTTCCCTCCAGAGCAGGTGCCCTTAACCTAAGGACCTCAGATACCACCTTCCCCACGCCAGGAGGTCTGTGGATAGAATTCAGGGATCCATGACTTTGGATGAGAAAAAAATATACATCTTTATTTTCACTAGCATCTAACTGAAATTTAGCCTTTCCTTTATTGTAAATGCAGGGAACAATCTACAGTAGTATTTGCAGAAACTGTGACTTTGTCACCAACAGAAATCACAGAGATTTTGAGATCACATTGGAATTGTTGCCAATCTTTTGAAATATCTACCCATCGCTGCTTAAAATGATCACCACCAAAGTGTCAGTAGAGAAGCATGTGTATTACTCTTTTATAAAACTGTTTCCTTCGTGTTTTGACCTCTGTATTTTTGCACCACTGGTTTCTTTTGTAGTCCTGTGGATTTAATTTTATACGTTTGAAAGCATTATTCCAAGAAAAAGTCCATAGGCTTCACCAGATGCCCATTGGGTCCATGGTCCATGAAAGGTCAAGTCCTAGAATCCTCAGGCCTAATCGTCCTCAGATTTTTTTCCAGCATGAAAGCCCCAGAAGTATCCCTCTCCCTTAGTAATTCCACTTTTGGCATTTTCTTGAGAAAAAGCTTTAAGAGCCAAAAGCTACTATGTAATGCTTGCCTTTAAACAAATGTGCATTTTATTCATCACAATGGTATCTCTTGACTTTTGGAAAACAGTGGCCACATCTTCAGGAGAGCTCCCGTTGACCAGCCTGGTCTCCAGACCCCGTGCAGTAACGCCGCTCCCACACCCAGGCCCACTGAGCTACAGTATGTGGGTGGATCTGCAGGCAGAGCCGTGGGCCTCAGAGAATGTCACCCCCACTGCTCCTAGCACAAGGCTGGCCCCAGGAAACACTCAGCAGGTACAGCCTGACTTGGGTGGGCCTGAGGCAGCTGTCCTGGGGTGGAACATGGCCGAAACCTCCCTGCTTCTGCACCAGCCCGCAGCCCCCTGGCCCTGAAGTAGACTTGCCAGAGCCAGCAAATGAAAATACAGGATGCTCAGTTAAATTTGAATTTCAGACCAATAGTGAATCATTTTGACTATAAGCACGTCCCGTGCAACAGTTGGGATATACTAATACTAAAAAAATGATTCGTTGTTTACTGGGGAAACCCTACTCCCTCTAGCAGCCTGATCCTAGAAAAGTCCCTACCCAGGTCCAGTTTAAGGCTGTGCCCAAGCCCAGATTCTCGGCTGAGACTCCTACCTCTGCCCAAGGTCTGGTCCTGGAAAGGGACCATTCGGGGAACGGAGTGGGGTCAGGGAGACCAGACAGTGGCCCACCTCTTGGCCACTCCCAGTCACCAGCTAGCCTCAGGACCCGCCCCCTCCCCCAGTCGGTCCCCAGGGGTCATGGAGGCAGCTTTGATGAAGCCTATCAAAGGGGTCTTGTTCTTACAGCTGTTTCCTGGGAGGGCAATTAGAGCCACAGTAACCCCCCACGTCTGTTTAAGGGGCTGGTGGCTAGTACTCCACCCTCCACCCCGCGGGAGGGCTCCTGCCCATCAGCAGAGGGGAAAATGACTGTGCCCATCGGAGAGATAGTGTTTAGGACCATTTTGACCATTTGGACTGGAAGGGAATGCCCATCCCCATTTTAGAGATGACTAAACTGAGGCAAGGTCACCCCTGGCTCCCAAAGGGCTCTCCACACAGAGCCCACTTCCCCAGGAACTGTCTAGGCAGCACCTGGTTTCTCTTCCTCTGGGTCAGGTCGCCTCCACTTACACAAGACACGACAGGCCCACAGAAGGGTGTAGAAGGCACATGGGAGTATAAAGCCCACGTGGAGGGGAAGCTGGTGTCTGTTATGAGACACCTGCTCTGGCCCTTCCCCCGCCTGAGCCATTGCCCCTTTTCTGGCCACTATTTTAATCCTCAATCTGTGGATTTGTTTAAATCAGGGTTTCTCAACCTTGCCACTATTGACATTTGGGGCCAGATATTTCTTTGCTGTGGGGAGCTGTTCTGTGCATTGTAGGATGGTTAGCAGCATCTCTGGTCTCTGCCCACGAGATGCTAGTAGCCCCACCTCCCAATTGTGACAACCAAACAAGTCTCCAGATATCACCAACTCTCCCCGGGGGCAAAATTGTGTCCAGCTGAGAACCACTGATGTAAGTGGACTGAAAGGATCGTGTATGGATGGCCCTATGTCTTACCAGGGAAGGAGGTGACAGAGGTATTCCCCCCTGAGGCCCAGAGCTTCTGTGGGACAGATAGGATAATAAATAATGTACCCAGTGCACAGCAGTCTGTGCCAGGAGATCCTGGAAAAGACTGAATTCAGGAAAATCACTGAGGCTGGGATCCACCCAGGAAGACTTCCTAGAAGAGGATCTGGTCCTTAGATAAACAGTCCAGGAAGGATGCAGTTCGAGGGGAAAGTCTCAAGGACAGTGAGCAGAGCCCAGGGTTGGGGGTGGTAAGTGGAGACTTTCCAGGGAGGGGGCAGGAGAGTGGCCACAACTGGCTGCATTTTAATCTGGGGTGTGTTGAGGCTGCCCTGCAGAGCAGGTCCTGGAGCCCTGGGAAGATACTGGGGATGAGTGGGAAGGAGAGCAGAGGGGGAATAGTGGCATGTCTGAGCTCCTGGGGGGTTAGTTAGGGGCTTGCTGTTCCCTGAATCCCCAACACCTAACACAGAATCAGGCTAAGGAAATGCAGAGATGATGAAACTGCTGCCAATTTGCAGAAAAGTCCTGACAAGGAGGAAGGTGGGCCTGGGTTCTGGAGGGCTGGGAGGACCATCTCTAGATGGTGAGGGTGCTGATTAGGGGGCCTGGCCCGAGGGCAAGCAAAGAACCTGAGCAGCCCCTCAGCCTGATTTCTCAGCATCTGTCCTCACCTGTCTCCCCCATGGTCCTTATGGGATAGGGGTGGGGGGAGGCGGAGGGGGAGGTAGTCCTAATCAAAGGGTAGCTGCTGGGCTTGGAGCAGACCACCGGCCTTCCTGCCAGCCTGCAGACCTTTCTCTCTGGAAGAGATTTCAGCAGGTTCTTGGGAGGAGAATGCTGAACCCCTTGGCCTAGGAAGTTCCCTTCTCAGACAGAAACACCTGCTCCCACCCTCAGACTGGGCTCCCTGAGGGGAGGGGCGACACCTTCCCAGTGGTCACCAAAGGGAAATGTGAAGCTTGAGGCAGGTGCTGCCCACAGGGAGCTTCTGGCTGACCTGCCAGCAGGGGGCGCTGTGGACTCAAGCACCGGACTTGGGCTGCTGGAAGGGTGGAGACTGGGCTGGCCTCCCTCACCTCCTGTTTATCCTCTTATAGTCCTCACCCCAGCCAGGCTCGCCTGCCTTGTACACAGCTCGGTCTCCACTTCCTCCCAGCTTCCCATCCTAACCCTATTCTTCTCCCCTCCTCTGGACAAAGAAGGAGGAGAAGGAATTTTTATGCCCATTGTGCAGATGAGGAGACTGAGTCATACAGATGCAAAAAAGACTGGAAGGGACAACAGCAGGGCAGAATGGATAGAGTCTTGGCCTTGGGGCCAGAAGACCAGGGTATGTCAGCATGCCAGTTCAGCATCTCACTCCCTGTGTGGTTGGGGGCAAACTTTGGGGTCTTACTGAGCAAGCCACCACAGTTGCAGTAAGGAGATGAGCATGGCAGCCCACACTGCCCCCAGGCTGAGAACAATTCTGACACTGGGTGTCACAGCCCCATGTGGACAGCACCGGGTCCTGGGAGGAAGGACTGGCAGAAGGGGACGAGGTGGCCTTGCCCAAGCCCCTGTCTAGGTGGCAAGAGCAGAGAACCAGAAAGGGGGCGAACAGGGGGCTCTGAACATGGGCAGAGGGGATGAAGGGACTGTACTGCAGAGTCTGGGGAGGGGAGGGAAGGGCTGAGGTGTCAGCCGCCCTGAGTTATCTGCACTTTCTCCCAGGTCCTAGTGATTAATAACAAGAGCGGAAACCATGAGAGCTATTTGCTGCCCACTCATGATGTGCCAGGCTCTGTGCCAAGCACTTGACTGGCTCAGCTACCCATCCTGGGAAGCAGGTAATGATATTACCCCATCTGACAGATGAGGAAAAGTATGCTCAGAGATAAGTAACTTGTCTGAGGTGGGAAACAGGCAAAACTGGATCCCACCCAGATTTGCCTGGTGTGTACCCACCACGCTCTTGGTGGTATCGGGGTCTAGGTAGAGAGAGGATGAAGGCCCCTCTGTGGCTGGGGAGGCACCATAGGGCCGTGCACCCTCAGCCGCTCCGCACGGAGTGGACAGAGCAGAGTGGGGTACTGAGGAAGGAGTGACCCACACATATATCCAGTTGAGAGGCCTCCTGGAGGAGGGGACGCTCTGCAGGTGACAAGGAAGGAAAGGCTTTCCCAGCAGCCTGAGCAAACATAAGGAAGGAGTCTGGCCCGGCTGTTTCCAGCACACGCATGGGCTGGGCTGTGCGTGTCCTGCAGTGCTGGGACATGAGGGCAGAGAGGCAGGCAGGAGCCGCCAGCAGGGGAAGGTGTCATCACATCGGCTGGGTGGAGGATGGCCCAGGAAGTCTGATTGGTTCCACTAGCCACTCTTAAGAAAAGAGATGAGGACCTATACTATTACAAAAACTGGGGGGTGTGGGGAATGGGGAAGAGGGGAGGAAGAGTCAAGATACCAGTGTTAGAATCCACTAGATGAGATGGATAATCAGATGTGGTGGACAGAAGGCTGTGGTCAAGGATGACTCAGCCTCCGGCTTGGGCGGTGGGGAGTCTTACCATGAACTAAGCTCCTAGAACACAAGTGAAGGAAGGGGCTAGTGAGAAAAAGATTACAAGTTCGGTCTGGGGTAAATGAGTTTGAGGTATGTGTGGGCTACGTGAGTGTAGGTGAGCTTTGGGCTCAGGGTTAAAGGGGATAAAAGCTCAAACTGCAGCTGAAGTCAGGCTACACTCTCCAACGAGGAAAGCAGTCAGGGCTGACTAGAATTTGAGCTTAGTCTGCAGCCAAGGAGGGAAGTACTACAGCAGAACACCCACTAGACTAAACTGAGGACCCTGTGTTCTCAAACTTGAAAGAGGATCCAGGGGTCTGAGTAGACCACAAGCTGAGTTCAGCAATGGTGCCCATCATTCTCAAGGTGTGCCTGTCTCTGAGGGCATTAATAAGAACTCAATTCAGGGCCTAAAGGAAACCTGCAAGATTCCAAGAGCAGAGGTAGTCAACTGATTTAATGTTCTTAAATCACTGAGGGGTGACGTGACCTCTTCCCTGAAACCCTCCCTAACTCCCTTTTCCCTTCTCTACAGGACCCCAGCCTGCTGGATGGCTAGTGATCACTGCCAAGCACTTTCACATTAATTATTTCATTGGTTCTTCAGTGGTTTCCCCCATTTGGCAGTTGGGGGAACAGGGACCCAGCAAGACTGGGGTGTGTGGGACTGAGACCAGGCCTGCTCCTCCAGGCCTCTCTCTGGGCCCACCCCCTCCTTATCTGGAACAGCATTCTGCAATGTTCCAGGATGCTGGGGCAGCAGCCAGTGTTTGGGTGCAGAGTGGGCAGGCAGGGAGAATGGGGGCAGGGGAAGGACAGCAGCCCCAGCCCAGGTGTGTTATCTGTTCTCAGGATCTTTTCATCAGCTGCTGGGGTAATAGGAGTGACCTCAGTGGTGGGGCTTTTGGTTTTTTGTGTGTTTTTTTTTTTCTTTTTCCTGCTAAGAACAATTCATTTTGGTCAAACAACTGGAGTAAAAGTGACTGGTGTTGAGAAACCTCCCCCTCCCCCTTCCCTGTCCCCAGGCAGGGACATTGGAGGAGCTGTCTCCCGGGGGCCACAGAGGATGCTGCGCAGCAGTTCAAAGGGTTGGCTCTTCTTCCTTCCCCCACCCCCCTCCCTCACCGCCCCCCTGGCAGGCCGGGCTTGGCAGCCTCCCTTCACGGACTAGGTCCTGAGCCTCACTTGGCGGCCTCTCAGCCTCACCCCCTGCTGTCCATCTCTAATGGTGGGGAGGAGACACAGTAGGACAGTGTGGGGAGAGGATTGAACCCCTCGCTTCTCATCCCACTTGGCCACAGAGGGGAGACCGGGGGAGGCTGAAATGAAACCGCACGTGTCTCTGGTCGCCCCTGTCGCTGCTCTACTGACCCCATGGCACCCTCCATGTGCCACTGACCACATTGGGTCAGCGGGGGGACAGTGACAAGGTGAGAGGAGGAGAGAGGGAGTCCTGGGCTACGGATGAAAAGGACTGGCTTAGGCTCCCAGGAGGCTGCTTGGGGTAGGGGGTGGGCAGAGGCAGGGGAAGGAGCTGGGCGAGGCCTCTGAGGGAGCCGGGTCCCCAGGCAGGGTGACTGGCCGGAGCGGCAGCAGAGCCTGAGCCTGGGAACCCAGAGGCCCAACACGGAGGCCTGGAAGCAGCTGGGCCTGCACAAGTCCGAACTTAGGAGTAAATGGCTGAGGCAGCAGAGGGCTGGCCGCGGGGACTGGGCCCCCAGGATCCAGCTGGACACGCTGAGGGGCGAGCAGCTTGGCCCACATCTGAACAAGGAGAGAGGGAGTAAGTACGGGGCAGGGGTGGGAGGTGTCTCTCAGACCCGACTCCAGACAGCATTTCCTGGGAGGTAAACCAAGGCCCATATGCAGCAAGGAACTAGGCCAAGAGCCTTGAGGCTGAAGACCAAAGAGCTGAGGGTCCTAATTTACCTGCCCTGGTAGCTTCTGGCAAGAGCCCTCCAGCGCCTTCCCTTCCAGGATACGCCAGGCTGCAGGCTGCAGTGCCGAGAAGGAGAGGACGGAGGTGGTGGTGATGTCAACCAAGGAATTAAGTAAGCACAGGAGCCGATAACATCGCCCAGCAAGCTCGCTGTGGGCAAGGTGACTCATCGAAGCCGGGCCTCACCTTCTTGGGGCTGATTGCTGTTGTGCCTGGCCTGCAGGGCCGGGGAGGAGGAGGGGGCTGGGACAGGCTCCTCGCTGAGCCCGGGGAGACGTCTCAGAACACAGCGTCCTTTTCCTCCAGAGCTCACCGCTGGCCCAGGAAACAGCCCCCCTAGCCCCCCACCCCCCGGCGCCACTGCTGCGTTGATTATCTTTGTCTGCTGAGTTTCACGTGTGTCTGTGGGGTGTGTCAGGGTGATTTCCCCACCCACGTCCCGCTGGGCACTCCAGGTACCAGAGTTCGCTAACAGCAGACACAGTTGCTCCTCCGGGTTGGACGACTGTCCGTGGCGACAGAGCCACCGCCACCGGATGGCACACTGCTAACCACGACCACGTGGCGTCCTCGTGGAGGGAACAGCCCGTTCCTCCAGCCGCTGGCACTTGTAGAGCCGCCTCCACTCATCGCTGCTGAGGGGGCCAAAACTGTTGGGTTCTCCCCCGTCCCCGGGAGCGCCATGCACTGTTGTACAAGTTGAGAACTGTACAACTGGCAGGGGCACCATTCACTTTACAGTCTCTGTGCCAGACCACATGGCTGTACATGGCCCCTTCCCTTTTCTCAAATACTTCTCATTCCCCTCCTCCACCTAGATTGGTCTATTTAGCTTGCCCTTAATAAGTCTGTCTTCACAGCAAACTTTCCCCTGTAAGCGTGAACTTCTTCCTTTACCACCTGACTCCTTTCATTCGGTCATTCATTCATTCATTCCACAAAAAATTGTTGAGTGTGTGCCAGGTACTATTCTAGGCAAGGGAACAAGACAGACTCTCCCTGACTCACGGAGCTCACATTCCAGTTGGGGTGGTGGGGGGGAGATAATAAATAATTTGATACATAAAACCGCAAGTGACAGTGCGTGCCATGAAGAAAAATAAAGACAGGTTAGAAGATGGAGGGTAACGGAGCTCTCCTTCTGCCAGGACTGTCCAGAAAGGCTTCTCTCTGACGAGGTAGCCTCTGAGTGGAGACCTGGTGTCAGTAAAGGAAGGAGCTTTCCCAGCAGAGCCCCTCCTGCCAGGCATCCAATGCCAAAAGAAAGTTCTCTCATCCTGCCTGGTTCTTCCAGAAGCCTGTGGCATGGCCTGGGGCACTGGCATCCGGGGCTGGGTGTCCATTTCCCCCTTGACAAACAAGAGACCTAGTTTCACTGGCTCTCTGAGGGCTCCTCCAGGGTGAATCCACCCACCCACAGGCATGAGGAACTTCATGACGGGGCCTGCATTGGAAGGCCAGCTCGGCCACCTACAAGCTGTGTGACCTCAGGCAGGTTACATAGCCTCTCTGAGCTGGTTTCCTTATCTGTTAAAGGCCTTCCTAAGGGTATTGTGAAGGATTAAACGAGCTTGTGGATGTGTCACCACCTGGTATATAGTAGATGCTTAATAGACTCTAGGGCCACACCTGGGAGAAGTGAGGCGATGGGGTGACGTGAAGAGGTGCCGTTAAACGGTTGCCTTTCATTAAAGGAGCCTGGAGAGGGCAATGCTGACCTAAAGACACAAGGCTTTGCCATCTGCTCAGGCGTGTGCAGGGAACAGCCAAGGGAGCCCCCAGGCTGGGACCCTGCCTCACAGGCTCAGAGCCTGGGGGAGGGGGCCGTGCTGGGGTCCTGCACTCCCCACTGATGTCAGCAGGTAGGGGTGGGGTGCAGCGCCTTGGTGCGGGCCCCTGAACTGTCACACCGCAGCCGGCTTTCAACTTCCTCTGGGGCCCAGGGTGTGCTCGGCTTGCCCTCCCTTCCTTCCTCCCTCATCAGGCTGTTTTGGGTGAGTCCTGGCCACCCTCCAGCTCTAGTCATCGTGCTCCCTCTCAGCTCCTACGGTTCACCCCAGCCCCCCCGCCCCGGTCAACAGGTCTTTCCCTCATCCCCGCGGGGACCCCAGCACAGAGGGCAGGACCCGCCAGGCATAGGGTGCAGGCAGTAATGATATAACTATCATTATAGTCACTGTCTGCCTCGGCTGTGCACTGTTCATCCATGACCTCCCTGGACATGAATTCCACGATGTGGGTGTTTTTATCCCCTTTCTTACTTGAGGAAACTGAGGCTCCAAGAAGTAGGAGCTGTGGGCGCTCAGGCCACAGGGTAGACAGGCATTCTTCCTGCAGGAGACTGCTGAGAGGAGCCCTGCAAGACAGAGGGGACTGGGAGAGGCAGGGAGAAGAGGGAGGGCGGACGTGGTGGACTAGTCTAAGGCTGGGATGGGGGCTTGGCGGACTCTTGTCCCACAGATGGCTGGAGGCCCCTCCTGCCACCCACCTGCTGCTTTAGGATCCCCAGGGGGGCCTGATGCTCTGGGTCTCCAACAAGCTCCCAGGTGGCCTGGAAGATACTGGCTCAGTCTGGAAGGTCGGAGCTGAGCTGCAAGCCCTGATGGGACAGAGGCCATATCTCAGGTCCCTCCTGGCTCCTGGAAGGAAACTGTAACAGTGACAGTTAACATTTATTGACAACTTTCCTGCATAGCAGTGCTGTGCTAAGCACTGTGCATATATGAACCTATATAATTCTCACAACAGCTCTGCAAGGGACAAAATTGGGACACAGGGAAGTTAAGTGACTTGCCTAAGGTCATACAGAGCCAGCATTCAACCCAGCGTGCCTGGTTTCAGAGGCCACACTCACCTCCCCTCAAAGTGGAGATTCCTGAAGCAGGGAAGGCCCGGGACCAGGGGTTTGGGCTGGGCCTGGCAGGCACTGGGGAGCCATGGCAGGGTTCTGAGCAAGGGGCCAGAGTGTTCCCAGGACTGGCCAGTCCATGTATACACAACGGACTACAAGGGCAGACAAGCTCAGGCCACTGAAGGCTGAATGCGGGACCCCTCCCACGGGGATGTGTTTTTGACAGGACAAGGCAGGGCAATGCCTTCCCCAAAGGGAAGAACTGATGAGGAGGTTGGCTGGCCCTGTGCTGGGCACGAAACAGTAAAGGTGGGAGCTCAGGCACGGGAAAGGGAGCCCGCAGCTGCTTCCTGTGCCCCTTCTCCCCACCCGCAGGGCCACTGCTACAGATGGGTGCACAGTTCCCATGCCTGGGGTCTAAGAGCAGCCAGCTTGCTGGGGCCACCTGGCTGTCCATCTGCCTGTATGCATATGCGTGTGCATGTGTGTATAAGAAGGGGGGGAGAAGGGGCCTCTGAGCGTGCCTGTTTGCAGGGGAACCTGTCCCCCACCCCCACCTGCTGCTGCAGCCGCAGAGAACAGGACGCCCTGACTCCAGTCTGCATCTCTGGGGCCATGAAACCACAGCCACTACGTCAGTGGTGCGTGCACCAGGGCTGGGTGGGGGGAGGCGGGGCCACAGATGCAGGTGTGCCCCAACATGCGTGTGCAGGGCTGGCATGGGGGTGTTGTTCCAGGGAGGTGGGCAGGCAGGGTGGAAGGGAGCTGGAGGCCCCTCTGGGAGGCAGGGCACAGAGTCCATCCCCTCTGACCACAGGTCCAGAGGTCCAGCAGCCGCCCCGGCCCCCAGCCCCTTCGAGAACCAGCCTTGTCTCTCAGGTGCTCTCCTCTGGGCAACTGTCCCAACAGCAACCGTGCAAATGTCTGTGGAGCATCTAAAATGGTCCGACACAGTTCTGGGCACTTGGGAAACATCCATGAGCAAAACAAAGATCCCTACCCTGGGGACTTCCCTGGTGGCACAGTGGTTAAGAATACACCTGCTAATGCAGGGGACACGGGTTCGAGCCCTGGTCCGCGAAGACCCCACATGCCGCGGAGCAACTAAGCCCTTGTGCCACAACTACTGAGCCTGCGCTCTAGAGCCCGCAAGCCACAGCTACTGAGCCCGCGTGCCACAAGTACTGAAGCCCGTGCACTTAGAGCCCGTGCTCCGCAACAGGAGAAGCCACCATAATGAGAAGCCCGCGCACCGCAGAAGAGTAGCCCCCGCTCGCCGCAACTAGAGAAAGCCGGTGCGCGGCAACAAGGACCCAACACAGCCAAAAATAAATAAATAAATAAATAAATTTTTTTTAAAAAAAGATCCCTGCCCTCATGGGGCCAACGTTCTTGTTGGGGAGACATAGTAGATGGAATAAATAAAATAAGGTATATAAGTAGGTGGTGGGTGCTATGGGGAAAAAGAGGAGATGGAGCAGGGCTGGGAGATGAAGAGTGCTGGGTGGGCGAGAGGGGATGTGTGTGTGAAGGGGGGGTGTGTCCATGTGCACACAGTTCACAGTATTAAACGGGTGGTCCATCTAGGTCCCACTGAGAAGGTGATATTTCAACAAAAGCTTGGAGAGGAGGGAGCCAAGCAGGGTCTGGGAGAAAACATTCCAGACGGAGGAAATAGCTAGAACAAAAGCCCTGGGGCAGAAGAGTGCCTGGCCAGGACTGAGGGAAGGACAAACTGACCTGGGCGGGTGGACTGACACGGCCCCACTCCTCCTGGCATCTTCTCACCTCGCTCAAAGCGAGGGCCTGATTTCCAATGGGTTAAAGAAAAAAGACCTTCTGGTACCTACAGGAAAGGCCAAAGGGCTCCGGAAGGAACCAATGTCATGGGAAGTAGGGGACAGAGAGGGAAAAGGGGTTTAGACCAGAAGAAGCCTATGGCCGCTCTGGGGCCTGAGCTCAGGGAGGAGGCCCTAGGCTGGAGGCCTCTAGGGGGAGGGTGGGGGAGGGAGGAAGGAGTCCCGGGGGTCCCAGGACCCCAACAAGCCTGCCTTTAGGAGCTCACTGAGAGAGTGCAGTGTGGAATTGCATCCTGCTCGCTGGGGGTCAGCTGGCCACCTGAAAGTACCCACAGGGCGAAGGGAGCCTGACCCCACTTGTCTCTGCCTGTTGGGGCTGCCAGACCCTTCTAAGGACAGTGCCCCTCCCCCCATTCAAGCATCCCATAGGGAGGAGGAGGGAGGGGCCGCTGACCCCAGAAGATGGAGGCTGACGGTGGACCAGGGGATGGGGATGTGCGTGCAGCTCCACCCTGCACTGCAGCTTGTGGGAGCTGGCATTCTAGAAGGCAGATCCCCTGCAAACCACCCAGGCCACCAGCAAAGGAAGGGGGGCCAGCCCAGTGTGTAGCTCTGACAGTTGGGGCAGTGGGAGGTCAGGAACTAGAAAGAAGGGAGGAGGCTTGACCTGGGCTTTTTAGCTCTTTTTTTTTTACAGTTTATTTATTTATTTATTTATGGCTGCGTTGGGTCTTCGTTGCTGCTGTGCGCAGGCTTTCTGCAGTTGCGGCGAGCGGGGGCTACTCTTCGTTGTGGTGCGTGGGCTTCTCATTGCGGTGGCTTCTCTTGTTGCAGAGCAGGGGCTCTAGGCCCACAGGCTTTGGTAGTTGTTGTGGCGCACGGGCTTCGTTGCTCCGCGGCCTGTGGGATCTTCCCAGACCAGGGCTCGAGCCCGTGTCCCCTGCGTTGGCAGGCGGATTCTTAACCACTGCGCCACCAGGGAAGTCCCTTGACCTGGGCCTTTGAAGATGAGAGCAAATCTGAATGGGTAGAGAGGAGAGAGGACATCTCTGTGCATTCACACACTGGCACACACATGTCACACACACGTCACACACATACGCAGTCCCTTAAGCACCCGCCCCCCAACACGCATAGGTTCTCACAGCCAGGGACATCCATGTACTTCTCACACACAGCCTAAGTTATACACATGCACTAGGGACACTCACACTTGGTAAGGCATGCCAGCACGACAGGAGGCACACACTCTCAGAGACAGAGATTGGTTCCCCTGGGCATCAGAAGCACCTAGGCCCCTTGGAAACGGGCCCGGGAGAAGATGAAGATGTGACTACAAAGCATAAGGAGAAAGGAGGATGGAAAGTGGTGGGGGGAACAGAGGGAGATGGGGTGACAGATACGGAGACTCGGAGAAAGGTGCGTCATAGCCACAGGCACATGCAGACGGCACACAGCCACCCACGGCCTAGGCAGCCTTCCTGCCTGCGAGAGACGCTGTTCAGCCACTGTGTGACATTGTGAAGTCACTCAGCCTCTCCAAGGTTTGATTTCTCTCTTCTGATAACACCTGCTTTCCACGCCAAATGGCTTGACTGTGAATCGACAGGTAAATCCTGTCTGCCCTGCCTCCAAAAAACTGTTCAGAGTCCGACCACTTCTCTCACCTCCAGGTGACCACCCTGGCCAGACCACCACCCACTGGCCTCCCTGCCTCCTCTCCTGCTTCCTGATGCAGCCTGTGGTCCACCTGCAGCTACTGACCCTCCCCTCCAAACCTGCCAGTATGTTTTCATCTCATCCACAGTAAAAGGCAAAGTCCTTACGATGGTCCGTGGGGAGCTGCCCTCCCCTCCCTTATCTCCCTTCTTGCTCTCAACTCCAGCTTCCCTGGGCCCTCACTGTTCCACAGACACCCAGACAACCCCTCTCAGAGCCTTTGCTCTGGCCGTTCCCCTCTGCCTGGCATGTCCTCAGGACCCTGCCTTCAGGAGTGACTCAAATGACACCCTCTTAGTGAGGCCTTCCTGGCCACACCAGCTAACGCTGCAGCCCCCAGCTCAGCACTCTCTATCCCCCTCCCCTGCTTTTTCTTCTTCTTAGCATCTTTCCCCACTGAACATGCCACTTATTTGATGATACTTTTTGTTTGTCTCTCATATCAAAGTGTAAAATCCAAGGGGCAGAGACTTCTATCTGTTTTATTGTCTGCTATGACCCCTACTCCTAGAGCAGTACCTGGATCATAGGACTCAATAAATACTGACTGAGTGAGTGAGTGAATGCATGAATGAATGAAGAAGCAAATAGGTAAGCATCTATAAAGCAAGATTAAAGAACAGGAGGGACCAACCCTGAGTGAGCCGTCGCCACGTTCCAGGAACTATAACCACAATAAATATTCCTTTACTCTCAAACAACGCTGGGAAGTAAATATTAATAGAATTGTTCCCATTTTACAGATAATAGGACTGAGGATCAGAAAGGTTAATACCTATGGCCTCAAAGATGGTCACCAATAATTCCTCCCATCTCTGTATCGAATGCTGCCCCTTTCTTCAAGACTTGGAGTCTGTTTCCCTTCCCCCTTGACTCCAGGCTGGTCTTGTGACTTGCTTTGACCAACAGAATGTGGCAAAAGTTCTGCTGTGTCAGTTTTGGTCTAGGCCTTAAGAGAACCGGCCCCTGGACCAGCTACATAATTTGCACGGTCCAAAGAAGATGAAAATGTCGGCCCCCTTGTTCAAAAAGCAGACAAAATGTCGTTATTGGTACTAAAATATAAAGCTGGGCTTCCCTGGTGGCGCAGTGGTTGAGAATCTGCCTGCTAATGCAGGGGACACGGGTTCAAGCCCTGGTCTGGGAAGATCTCACATGCCGTGGAGCAACTAGGCCCGTGAGCCACAACTACTGAGCCTGCGGGTCTGGAGCCTGTGCTCTGCAACAAGAGAGGCCGCAATAGTGAGAGGCCCGTGCACCACGATGAAGAGTGGCCCCTGCTCACCGCAACTAGAGAAAGCCCTCGCACAGAAACAAAGACCCAACACAGCCATAAATAAATAAATAAATAAATAAATAAATAAAAGAAATGCATTTCCATTAAAAATAATAATAATAAAATATAAAGCTCTTTCTTCCATAGTTTCCCTCATCATTTTTTGCTGCTTAATTTGTTGTAAGAAAAAAATTTAAAAATTTAAATATTAGCATGAATTTTAGTGTTCAACTTTATGTTACAGTAAGTCCCGTACATACGAACGAACCTTCAAGTTGCGAACTTTTAAAGATGCGAATGTGCGTTCCATCAATGTCAGGCGTGAGTGAAATTGCAGCTTGCCCTCCGCCTCCTATTGCCGATGATCCGTCAGCTCTACCATCTCCCACCCCCTCTCCCTCCTCCAGTCAGTAACTCTTCTTGCCTGTTCACTCGATGCCAGGCCCTGGATGCCTGCTGTTGTACTGTATTACTATACTTTTCAAGGTACTGTACTGTAAGATTAAAAATGTTTTCTTGGGGCTTCTCTGGTGGCGCAGTGGTTGGAGAGTCGGCCTGCCGATGCAGGGGACATGGGTTCGTGCCCTGGTCTGGGAAGATCCCACATGCCGCGGAGCGGCTGGGCCCATGAACCATGGCCGCTGAGCCTGTGCGTCGCCGGAGCCTGTTTTCCGCAGCGGGAGAGGCCCGCGTACTGCAAAAAAAAAAAAAAAAAAAAAAAAAAAGTATTCTTTTTTATTTTTTGTGCTTGTTTTTTATGTATTATTTGTGTGAAAAGTATTATAAACCTATTACCTTACAGCACTATATAGCCGATTGTGTTAGTTGGGTACCTAGGCTAACTTTGTTGGACTTAACAAATTGTACTTACGAACGTGCTCTCGGAACGGAACTCGTTCGTGTGTAGGGAACTTACTGTATTCAATGCCAGGTTTATTTTTTATTTTTTTAGATATTTATTTATTTGGTTGCATCGGGTCTTAGTTGGGGCGCGCAGGCTCTAGAGTGCATGGGCTTAGCTGCCTCGCAGCACGTGGGATCTTAGTTCCCCAATCGAACCAGGTCCCCTGCATTGGAAGGCAGATTCTTAACTACTGGACCACCAGGGAAGTCCCTCAATGCCACTTTTAAATGCAAATATGAGAGCATTTAACTCCCATGTGGAATCACCAAAATTATGCAATTCCTATTTCATAGCTCATATATGCATATGTATTTCATTCTTGCCAGAACAGTGGAAACACTGCACAAAATATTGCACAAAACTGACTCAACTTTATTTCTCTTTTTTTCTGCTTTTACTTTTATTTGCATTTATTTTATGCTGAACTTATTCCCAGGCCGTATGTTTTGCTTCTTCAGTTTTGTCCGGTGTATCTTTTTCTTCTGTTCCACCTCCTCCTCTGTTTTAGGAACAATGTGCTCATTTTCAATAACAATCATCTCAATGTGAGCTCACGGGTGAGCTCATGTGGGGTTCATCAAACCAGAAGCTCTGCAAGTTCAGCCGGGGCATCTTGGGGCTTTTGTTCACCTGGATGCGCTCAATGACCCAAGAATCTACATCTAAACCCTTCAACAGAGCAGTACTCTGCATTTTCAAGCATGTGCAGCAAAAATTCAGCACTCTCTTTGGGCCGCTGACCCTGCGTCCAGCCCCGCTGTTTGGCTGGGGCAGACCTACCAACCCTACCACTGTAACGACAGAGTGGCACGCACTGCTTCTGAAGAGTGACATCCTTCAGATCCTTGATGGCCTGGGCAGTTTCACGGATGTCCTTAAAGGGAACAAGAAGATTTGAACCTCTTGATTTACATGATTTTGTGGGGTTTTCTGGGTCAAATGAATAGTGAACCATTTTCCGAGATGACTTCAGGCCCCTTGTGGGAAGAGCTTCTCTTCTTGATATGCACACATTCTGCCAATGCTCTCTGCCTTCAGCTTGCTGATGAGAAAGGAAGGACTGAGAGGAAAAGGAAATATCTATGTGGGGATAGGGAAGTGAGGAGTAGGGTGGGCACACAAATCACGCTGATCTCCTCTGCTTACACACATGCTCCACGGTCCCATTGGACTTCACTCACCAAACACGACATAACATGGAGAATACATGAGTTGTCCCACCAAGCCCTGCCCAAACTTTAGATCCATGAGCAAATAAACGGTTGGTGTTTTTGAGCCACTGAGTTTTGTGGTGGCTTGTTACACAGCAACTGATGACTGATACAATGGTTGAAATCACACAGTTAACATGAGGCCAGGCTGTGGTTGAACCCACGTTGCCCTGCTTCTCAAGTCCACATTCCTCTCTGCCCCACCCTGCCTTCCTTACAAATGTTTCATAGTGTCACTCCTATTCTCCTTGGAGAGTTGAGGGCTGAGCTAGAGGGGGCGTAGGTTACTTAGGTGCAACAAACCAAAATTATTATTAGAGCTTGGAAGAAGCCACATCTGGACTCGATGTGGGGAACAAGGGGTTGGTGGGCGGGTCAGGGCTGAGGACAGGCCGGGCCTCTGTCCAGGGTGAGCCTGGGCCCAGTGGGGTGCTTAGACATCTGTTTTCCATCCTGCCTCAGTAAATAAAGCTGCCTTCCTCTGCTGACCCTACAGGAAATGGGAGTCAGAAGTTCGGCTGGCCAGGAGTGGACCTCTCCTCTGATAGGAGGCCTCCTACATGCCTGGACAAGATGCAGGGCCTCAGGCTGCCACACTCTTTCCCCTCTGAATGAACAGAGAAAGGACTTCTCAGGGCCTCACTTGGTCAAGGAAACAGGTTTTCCTCATTTAACCAATGCTGTTGTCCTAGCTGTCAGCTATTAGCATATCAAATTAGTATGTTGGGTGTTTATTCTTTTGACCCCGTGGCTCATACATCAGTAAAGATGTTTTCAGTGGCCAGAAACAGAGAACTTCTATTCAGTTAGCTTAGACAGTTAAGGAAAGTGTATTATCTCATAGAACAAGAAGTCCGGAGGAATGGTAACTTCGGGAGAGGTTAATCCTGCAGCTCAACACCATCAACAATGAGCCAGATTATTTCCTCTTTTCCTTCCCCTCTGCCATTCTCAGCGTGTTGCCTCGTCCTTGGTTAGCTCACCTGACAGTCACAAGATGGTTGCTCTCACCCAGACATCACATTGTCACACAATGTCCACAGCAGCAAAAAAAACAAAAACAAAAATAAAACAAAACCCCAGGAAACATCTCATTCTTGTGTCCCATTTTAAGATCAAGGAAAATTTTTCTCAGAAGCCCCCAGAAGACAGCTCTTCACTGCGCATTGGCCAGAGTTGAGTCACATCTATCACAGGCCTGAATCTATCACAAGCAAGGGGAATAATGCCACTATTAATGCCACAGTACTAACTGAGCCCAGAAGGAGAAGCACCGACACCAAAAACCAACATAGGCTCAGCGGGTGCTGAGGGGAGGGTAGTGGGAGAGACAAGGCTCATTGGGTAGGCAACCAACTGTGTGTACTGGAGCTCATTTGACTGGACCCAGCTTTTTTACAAGTAGGGGAAGAGGAGGAAAGAACTGGTATTCACAAAGTGAGCTGGGTCCCTAGATTCTATTACTCAATTATATTGCCTCACAAAGTACTTAAGGGAGTATACTGCATTTTACTTCAAATACTCACTGGAAGTATATAAAAACTCAGGGACTGAGGCAGAGACTTTGTTCCCTCATCTGAGCATCTGTTTAGGGTTTGGGTGTTTTTTTTTCCTTTTTCCCCTGTTTAGGTTCTTAAGAGCATCAGTGTAGGGAATTCCCTGGTGGTCCAGTGGTTAGGACTCCATGCTTCCACTGCAGGGGGCCCGGGTTCAATCCCTGGTCCAGGAACTAAGATCCCACAATCTGCGTGGTGTGGCCAAATTAAAAAAAAAAAAAAAAAAAGGGCATCAGTGTAGGAGTTAGACCCAGACTTCAATTTTGGCTCAGTCCCTTTCTGTTTTTCTGATCTTGTACAAGCTGTTTCATCTCTCTGTATCACCTTTTATGTGTAAGATGAGGATAACAATACCCATCCCCAAACTGCTTTATTGACCAATACACTGCCTGGTGCATAGAAAAGGGTCAAAAACTATTTGGGGCAGATGGAGCCATGTGACCCAGATTGGCTGTCTCCTCCTACAAAGCCCCCCCCCCCAACTCCTTCCTTGAGTTCATCTCCCTCCTCCCAGCCTCATCCTCAGGCTCCAGGATCTCTCCTCTCATATCCCTCCTACTCCTCACCCGCGGCATTTCCTGTCTGGGCTATCCCACATAGCACCTAGACAAGATGTCCCATCCACATTCCAGATGAGGAAACTAGATTTCTCTGTGGCTGCCCACCCCATGGAATCACTACTCACCAAGTCCTGACATGTCCATGCTTCAGGCCCCAGCCCCTCTCCATTCCCGTAATACTCACTTCTCTGTATTTATCGGTCAGGGTTCTTGGTTGCAAGCAACAGACACTGACAGACTCCTCGGGCTGGCTCAGGAACCAAGGAGCACCAGATCACAGCCAGAACCCCAGCCCAAATCACACCTCAGGGTGAGAGCAGGGAAGACAGCAGTGCAACTGGCCCTGAGGCTCCACTGCCTCTGAAAACTCTTCCTGCTGCTGTTGCCAATTCTGTCAGATACATCCCATCTCTGCTCCTTTGTATCACCTGCTTAAGAGTCAGAGTTCCTAGGTGGGGGCTTCCCTGGGGGCGCAGTGGTTGAGAGTCCGCCTGCCGATGCAGGGGACACGGGTTCGTGCCCCGGTCCGGAAAGATCCCACATGCCGTGGAGCGGCTGGGCCCGTGAGCCATAGGCCGCTGAGCCTGCACGTCCGGAGCCTGCACGTCCGGAGCCTGTGCTCCGCAACGGGAGAGGCCACAACAGTGAGAGACCCGCGTACTGCAAAAAAAAAAAAAAAATAGTTCCTAGGTGGTTGCATCTGATTGGCTGAGCCAGGTCACATGCCTGCACTGCAACTGCAAAGGAGACTGGGAAAGTGAGGTCTGGTTTCTAGGAGAGCAGGAGGAGGGCTGTGCCTCCCTGGGAGACTCACAAGGTAGGGGTTTCTCCAAACAGATGCTGGGGAGCCATGGAAAGGATAAAGGTGCACTCTGCTGGGTGAGATACCATTTGCTCCCTGTGGCTGCCTGTCCCGTCCTCCACTCCCAGTATTAGGAAAATGCTCTCAAATAGGCTTCAGGAAAGTCTATGGTGGTTTGACTCACCTGGAATCAGAGAGCACTGGCACTGGGGAACCATACCCTGGGAATCCCTGCAAAAGAAGTTTGAAGACTAACATAGGTTCACCCACTTTTTGTTTTGCCCAGAATTTCAAAAGCAAATAAATAAACCACGTTCTACTCTCACCATCATTTTATAAAAGCAGGGACATCTTAAACACCAAAAAGACAAACACACAGACAAAAAGCAGGAGAGGGGAGAGTGCAATTTGAGAATACAGTAAGCACAATCCTTAAAATTAAGTATATGTTAGCTTTAAAGAAACCTCAGTATATCATCCGGATTTTTCTGCTTTCACAGGAAGTCTATGTAAAGGTCATGACACACTGACTTTGAACATAGACTGTAGACTACGTAATGGTACTGTATCAATGATAAGTTTCCTGATTTTGTTAACTGCAGGGGTTTTGTAAGTCTTACATGGTAAGAGAACGTTCTTGTTCTTAGGAAATATACCCTGAAGCATTTAGAGGTAAAAGGGCACCGGTCTCAACTTATGCTCAGTTTGGGAAGAAATTATACACACATACACACTCACACACATACACGTGTATACAGAGAAAGAGAAATAAAGCAAAAGGGACAATATGTATACAATTGATAAATCTGAGTAAAAACTATACCAGAGTCTTCATACTATTCTTGCCACTTTTTTTGTAAATTTGAAATTATATCAGAATTAAAAGTTATGCCCCACCCCACCACCAAAAAGTTAGCAGTGAGTTAGCAGTGATTCTCAATAAGGATTGGATTTCACTTGGTACATGACTTTTTTGGTACTGTCTGAACTTTCATGAACATATGTGATGTTTGTAATCCGAAAGAGTAAAACAAAAATTATAGAAGTTGGGACTTCCCTGGTGGCACAGTGGTTAAGAATCTGCCTGCCAATGCAGGGGACACAGGTTCGATCACTGCTGCAGAAAGATCCCACATGCCGCAGAGCAACTAAGCCCGTGCGCCACAACTACTGAGCCTGCGCTCTAGAGCCCTCGAGCCACAACTACCGAGCCCGCATGCCACAACTACTGAAGCCCACGTGCCTAGAGCCCATGGTCCTCAACAAGAGAAGCCAGCGCAATGAGAAGCCCGCGCACAGCAACGAAGAGTAGCCCCCACTCGCCACAACTAGAGAAAGCCCATGTGCAGCAATGAAGACCCAACGCAGCCAAAAATAAATAAATAATAAATAAATAAATTTATTTTTAAAAAATTATACAAGTTAGAGGAAAAGAAAAGGCTCAGTCTAGCATTTGACACTCACTGATCTGGCCTAAGTATCTAAATTTACAGAGACGTAATAAATTCTACAGAGACGTGAACTGAGGCCCAGGCAGGGCTATGGCTGGCTCAGTAGCACACCACAGCGGTTATAATCAGAGTCAGGTTATCATCAGACCAGATCTCCTTCTCTCCACACAGGTTCCTTCCATTCCAGGATGCTGCCCCCTGAACTCAGTTGAGGGCCCGAGGGCATGAGGGGCCAGTCAGAACTGGGCAGGATGGGGGGATTTGTCCCCTCCGAGAATGCCACATCCTGTAAGGATGCACTCCTTCAACCTTTTATCCCTGTAAGGTCCCATCAAGAATTGTTCCCTCCCCATGGGGGCCCGGTGCGCAATGGCTGCAAACAGCAGCCTCCTCGGTAGTGTATGCAGCCTGTTGCCTGTATGGGTTGCCCTAAGGGACCTTGGAGACAGCCCTTTCCAGTGGACATTAATGACTGGCATGCTGTCCGCAATCTAGGCTCCAGACAGGTATGCGTGGTGCCTTTGGAAAGCCCCAGGGCACAGTGTCCAGGGTCCACATTGGCCAGGTCATAATGTCCATCCGCACCAAGCTGCAGAACAAGGAGCATGTGATTGAGGCCCTCCGCAGGGCCAAGTTCAAGTTCCCTGGCTGCCAGAAGATCCACATCTCCAAGAAGTGGGGATTTACTAAGTTTAATGCAGATGAATTTGAAAACATGGTGGCAGAAAAGCGGCTCATTCCAGATGGCTGTGGGGTCAAGTACATCCCCAATCGTGGCCCCTGGACAAATGGCGGGCCCTGCACTCGTGAGAGCCTTGGCACTGCCCCCTCCCCACCCACGCCCACCAATAAACTCTACTTTCTCGTCCCTGAAAACAAAAAAATAGAATTGTTCCCCTACTATACATAAAATAGATAAACAACAGGGATTTACTGTATAGTACAGGGAACTACATTCTATATCTTATAATAACCTATAATGGAAAAGAATCTGAAAAAAGTATATATATATATATATATATCTGAATCACTTTGCTGTACACCTGAAACTAACACAATACTGTAAATCAACTGTACTTCAATAATCTTAAAAAAAGAAAAAAGAATTGCTCCCTACACATTTATTCATTTCTTAGATGGGGAAACTGAGTCCCAAAGAAGTTCTGGGGCTTGCCCAAAATCATACTGCAAGTCCTAAACTCTGTAGTCCAGGAACAGAGTAATTGGTCAGATTTGGCTAAGTCACCTCAAGTCCAAGTTAGAGAGGATCAAAGGAAGGGGCCTTAGGAATTAGAAAGGAACAGGGAGGGGGAGGCCTGCAGTGTCTGGATTGGGAGAGTCCCTTCCCTGACCCCTCTCACTCTCAATGTGGCTTTGGTTCCCCTAAGCTTGAAAGAAGAAGAAACTGCTTCACAGGTGCACCATGTCCCACAACTTCAGGAGGCATCACTTACGTGCCAGTCTATGAAAATGGCACCTCTTGGAGTTGTGCAGTGGACTCACTGCACAGCTGTACACAGCAGCGCTGAGAGAGTCATTTGTTGTTGCTGTTCGGCGGTGGGGAGGTGTTTAGAGAGGGGACAGGAGTGACTAACACTGTAGCCCGGATTAACCAGTGACTGATTCCATCCATTCAGTCAACCACTATTTATTGCCACAGATTATATGCCAGGCATCATGCTAGGAGCTGGGACTTTCCACGCTTGAAATAGAATGTACACTCTAGGGACAGGGATGGAGAAGCAGTCTCCCCACAAGACCCCACCAACCTTCCCCCACCACTCCTTCCCCCCTGCCCAGCCTTCTGCATCCTTCAGGCCCTCCTGGAGGAAGCCTCCAGAATCCTCCCCTCCCCTCCTCCCACAGTCAAATAGGCTGTTGAGCTTTCTGCATTTTCTGTGGGTCTCCTCCATGGGGTGGTGGGAGCCCCTTGCAGCAATTCCTTCCTCCATGTGGTACTTAGGACTCATTCATTCATTCATTTTACTTCTTTTATTCCACAGGCATTTGCTGTTTGTTAACTAGATTTTTTTTCATGAAAAAAGAGATGTGTATTGATGGTTTAAAAAAATAGCAAAAGCAAGAAGTGATTCTCCTCTACCCCCCAGTCTCCCTCTCAGAGACAACCATTCTTCCCAGTTTCTAAGTCTCCTTCCAATTCTTTCCAGGCAGTTCCTAGTGTATAAATATAAATATAAATACATGTGTGTTCATGTGTATTGTTTTCCTGCTTCACAAAAGCAGTAATGCATTACAAATTGTGCTGCACCTTGATTTTTTTTTCTTCACTTAACACTGTAGTGAGGTATTTGGTCCATATCCACACACTCTCCCACAGCTGTGTACTATTCCACTGTGGGGATGTCCCACCATTTAGGTCAGTCCTAACTGGTCGACATCTAGTCTGTTCCCAGTTGTCCATGGCCATGAAAGTCTTTCTCCATGGATCTTTGTACATTTATAGAAGCCTAGATTCCTCGAAGAGTAATTTCTGGGGCAAAGGGGATATGTACTTTGCATTTTGATAGATATCATCCAAAAGTCCTCTAAAAAGTTATACCAGATTGTACCAAAAGCCACTTTTTGGGTTTTGCCAGTCTGAAAAATAGTACCTCATTTTAATTTACACTTTTAATTATGAAGGATGTTAGCTTTTTCTTTTTTCTCCTGTTTCCAAATCATCGAATTTCTCTTTCCCTTACCTCTCTTCAACAGTGTTTAAGAAGCCACTGTACACCAGGCTGTTCATTTTTACAGCCACATAGGCAAAGTGTCTGGGACCTGGGGAATTTTCAAGGTTCTACAAAAAAAGTCTGAGACCTGGTGGGGTGGGGAATGTATTGGCTTGAAAATATTTTTTAAAGACCAGAAAATTGAACCTAAAATGATGTAATTTAATGTTGACCAAATGTAATCTTACGGCAAGTTCATTAACTGGAAAACTGGAATTCATGAACACTTCATTACATTTGAAAGCAATTTGTTGGTTTAGATGTTCTCATTTCAAAGAATTCCCAAGTATGCAGGATGCTTTTCAAGAAACTAGAGTCCATTTTAATTTAAACACATTAACTGTAGTTGAATAATTTCACAATCATGATTAATTGAAAACCCTTTTTAAAAATTTACCATAAAATGACATTCAGTGTGGAATCAGAGTGCACTTTAATATGTTTCATGTGATTTGGGTGGGGCCTCCAAAAGTAAGTGTGTCAAGGGCCAATGGCGGTTTCATTTAAAAGGCCTGTAAACCTCTGAACCAGACAGACAAGGTCTCAGTCTCATGGAGTTACTGATCCAAGAACAAGCTGACCTTCTCAGCAAAAGTAGGAGGCAGTGAAGTAGATCAGATCTGAGTCCTGGTCTAGCCAAGGACCCCTGGCTTCTCTCCCAACCCCCTGACTGTCACAGAGAAAAAAACTGTCACACCCACCCCAGCCTAGTGACTCAGCACAGGACATCAAGATTTTGGAAAGCTCAGTGGGGTAATGGAGCCATGTGGGGAAGGATGGGGTGGAGGTGATGCTATCTGTAGTCTCAGGACCAGCCTGGGGTGGGGGTGGGGGTGGGGAGCGGGGGGACAGAGATAGGGAGGAAAAGAGACAAATTGTCCCCAAATGACATCTTGAGACATCAGAACAAAGTGTGTTTTTCTCTTCCCTACTTTCTCCCTCTTTTAAAGGGAGATAGAGCTCAGTCCTTGAAAGGGACCATCTGGGGGTCTAAGTCACAAGTGTGAAGGTTTTAAGACTGGGAGGTGAGCAATTCAGCACCTCCCCCTCCTCCCTGTCTGCCTCCCCCCTCATCTGAAACCGGGAGGGAAAATGGCAGAGAGGACCTACTCCAAGTGGCCCTAGAACCTTGTGCATGCGTCTTGCGTGCATGAGTGCACTGTCTCTATCCCCAGGCGCTGGGATGGGATTTGGCGCTGTTACACTCCATAAAGGCCTATCTATCAAATCCAGTTGAATTGAATGACACAGTGGAGTCAGATGAGTGGTTTTGAATCCCACTCTTGCTCTCTGCCAGCTGTGTGACCCTCTGCCGGAGGTGCTGCCCACCTCTGAGCTCATTTTCCTCATTTGCACAAAGGGCACCAGAAAACTTAGTTTGTAGAGACATTATGCAGATGAAATGAAATGAAATCAGCGAGGCATTTAGCTCCGGTAGGGCTTTTTTTATTCTTACCCTTTAGCTTCACTGGAGGGAAACCAAGCGTTTGCCTGGTTGAGAGTGTGTTGTCAGGGAGGAAGACATGGTAGTAGAGCAGGAAAGGAGAGGACTTTGACCTTGCCCCATAAATGCCTGTAGGGAGCCATGGAAAGTTCTGCAGCAAGGGAGGGGCCAGAACCTGGGAGATGGCTGGGATCCACAGCCACGACCTGGACCCCAAATGCATCTGTCACTCTCTCTTCCTTCTGTGCACTCCCTCTCACAGCCCAGGGAGGGGCTCCTGGGCCACAGCTCAGCTCCCTGCCGAGACCGTGTCTGGGAGGAAAACAACAAGAGTGAGCCCAATCCTCCCTGGTGGCGCAGTAGTTAAGAATCCGCCTGCCAATGCAGGGGACACGGGTTCGAGCCCTGGTCCGGGAAGATCCCACGTGCCGCGGAGCAACTAAGCCCGTGCGCCACAACTACTGAGCCTGTGCTCTAGAGCCCGTGCTCCACAACAAGAGAAGCCACCACACCACAATGAAGAGTAGCCCCCGCTCACCACAGCCAGAGAAAGCCCACGCACAGCAAAGAAGACCCAACACAGCTAAAAATAAATAAATTAAAAAAAAAAAAAAAAGAGTGAGCCCAAGGACAAAGCATAACTAAGGATGTGCCTGAGCCCGGGCTTGAACCCCTACTCTGAGCCCTCCTCACCAAGCGATTTGGGTCCCTCTAAGCCTCAGCCTTCTCCCTGTAAAGTGGGATGACAGTGGGGTGCTTGTGATGGTTAAATGAGATACTATGTGTAAATCACTCGGCACCATGACTGTTGTACAGCTGGAGTTAAGTGCACGGTGTCATTAACTCAGAAAGATGACAAGGGACAGGGAAGGGGAGAGACGGGACACAAAGGGGAGAGAATGAGGAGAGATCAGATGCAGGGAAGAGTGCTGCTTCTACCTCTCTGGATGATCCACGTGCAGCCAGGAAGGAAGCCCTTTGGAAGGAGTGGGTGACGGAGGGGCCCGGCTATTTGGTAAGAGAGGAGGTCATCCATCCTCTCCTCCCACTTCCAGCCCAGCCTGGTCCACCTCTCAGGGTGACCAGGCCGGGCATGGTGGGCCAGCAGCATCCTGGAGGATTCCAGAGCTGGGCCTCCTGCAAAGGGGGGTGAGGCAAGGCGTTCCCAGGTGATAAGAGGTAGAGCTGCGAGTGTGGGGCATGGGAGCTGGGATTCCCCATTGATCATCCATCCCCATGCACAGCCCACCTGGCTTAACAGAGGCCAGAGGCTGCTCTGTTTGAAGTGTGGGTCTGCGTGGCAGAGAGCCAGTGGCGCTGGCTGAGACAGGTTCACTCCTACCCGCAGGCCAGCTGGGCCCTCCCCAGTGGCTGGGCACCTGAGCAGGTGCGGGGAGGATCTACAGGCTGTCACTTCCAAAAATAGAGCCCCGCAGCCTGGGAGTCAGCCAGGTGTGTCTGCCACACAGCCTCCCAAACTGGCTGATATGCACGTGCCTGCCAGTTCTGGGTCTGCACAGACATAACATCAACTGCTGAGCACAGACCCCAGGAACCCACGGATACCCCCAAAGACACACACTCAAGTTTGCACGCACATATCCTTGCTTAGACCTGATCCTGTTTATACGCTAGGCCCCTCGTCCACACACGCCCTCACCACACTCATACTCCCCAACACACGCTGACACAGACCCGGCAGCTCCAGGGCCTCCCCTGCTAGAACACCAGCCTCCCGAGGGCAGCATCCCTGTTGGACCCGTCCACTGTTGTTTCTTCAATGCCTGTTACAGTGCCCGGCACACACCAGGTGCTCAGGAAACATTCGCTCTATAAATGAACGTGTGCACACATACACTCACATACACACACACTCTGTAACTAATTACCCCCATCCCACCCTGGGTTCTGGTTCTACTAGGCCCTGGAGAGGGCAACACCAGGAGGCTTGTCCTTCACTGGCCTGGCCAATCCTCACACCCAGAGTCTAAGCCAGGATGAGGGCTTGGGTGGGGCTTGGGGAGGGCATCCCAGGGAAGCAGCGGCTTCGAGCCCCTGTTTGGGAATATGTGAGAATCCCCATTTTCTACAGGAAAAACCTCCCTGGGGAAGCCACAGCACTATGCCAGAGTTCTGGATTGGGGACATCTGGCTGGGCCACATCCCAGGAAATCCCCTGGGGGAGGGGGAACGTGGGACCAGCTCCATGGCCCTCCCCAGTCCCCTCATCTGAGGGAGCGCCCCGTTTTAGGTGACGCCTCCCCATCTAGGAGCCCTCAACTCTGCTCCCACAGGGCTTGGGCCGGGCTTCCCTCAGCCTGCATGCAGCCGCGACAGAGTAAGCCCTGGGGACACGGAAGCAGGGCAGGGGGGTCAGGGAGTACTCCCTGGAGGAGAGGAGCCTTGTACAGTGAGAGACAGGAGGGCCTTCTGGGAAGATGGCTGGAAGGGGCATTTGAGCATCGTTGACTCCAGGAGTGACGAGGGAGCGCCATGTCCGTGCTGGGACCTCATGATACCCACAGGGCAAAGTGGAGGCCGACTGGGCAGACTGAGCATCAGGGATGAGGAGGGTATGCTGTAGCCCCAGGAGCTACTGAGGGTTAAGGTGAGGCTTGTATTTACAGCCTGCATCAGAGGACTAGAGAAAAAGGTGCCTGAGCAGGGGCAAGCTGATGGAGGGGAAGACCAAGGACAGACAGGTGGCCAATGGATGGACAGATGAATAGACTAGAAGATAGACTGGAAGACACAGGAGCATGGACGGACAAATGGAAAGACAGAAATGGGCGGATGGCCACTGGACATCTCCTTAACCACTCTCTGGAGCCCCACAGGGCGAAAGAGCCAGCAACTCCCACCCCAGACTCCCTCCTAAGCCCCATTCCCTGTCTCCTCCCCAGCCTAGGCTCCCAGGGAGGCCAACACCTGCTTGGCCTGATGCCCAGAGATGCATTTCCAGCCAAGTACAAGCCCAGATGTGGATTCACCTCCAGGTGTTCTCACCTGAGCAGGTGTGCATAGGATGGGGTAGGGGTAGGGGCCCTATCTGTGGGCTAATACCTCTAAAAATGGCTCCCGAGCAGCTGGGGAGTACCCCAATCATGGCATACACACACACACACACACACACACACACACACGCAGAGCCACTGGCTGAATCAGCCCCAAAGACGCTGGCTGACACATGCACAGGTGGGGACCCACTCACTGACACTGGAACACCAGGCCCCCAAATGCCACAGCCACCAAACTGCACAGCAACAGAATGAGCCAATCATGTGGTCTACAATGTATGGGGCCACCTGGACCCTCAGATACACCCAACACTACACTGTCATTAACCTGCAAAAGTTCATTGAACAGCTTCTAGACCCAAACTTGTGGGATATCCAGAGCACCTCCTCACCCTCCGGGTATTTGAAGTCTTGCCTTCAGTGGCTCCTTCCAGAAGAAGTTGGACCCACAGGGCCCCCTTTTTTTTTTTTTTTTTTTGGCTGTGTTGGGTATTTGTTGCTGCGTGCGGGCTTTCTCTACTTGTGGCGAGCGGGGGCTACTCTTTGTTGCGGTGCGCGGGCTTCTCATTGCGGTGGCCTCTCTTGTTGCAGAGCACAGGCTCTAGGCGCGCAGGCTTCAGTAGTTGTGGCACTCAGCCTCAGTAGTCGTGGTGCACGGGCTTAGTTGCTCCGAGGCACGTGGGATCTTCCCAGACCAGGGCTCCAACCCGTGTCCCCTGCACTGGCAGGCGGATTCTTAACCACTGCGCACAGGGCCCTTCTTGATTCACCCTCCAACCCTGCTTCCTGCCTCACCTCCTCACATTTGCCCTCCCTGCAGCAACATCTCACACCTTGGGTGGGTTCTCTCCTTCCCATATGCTTTGATCCACATTATTTCTGCAACAAGCAATCCCTTTCCCATCTCACTCCTGGACCCCACATACTTGTCCTATCATTCAAGACATAGATCTCTGTATACCTAAAGTTTAATAGTGTGACACACAATAGGGCCTCAATAAGTGTTTGTTGATTGACTGACAAACTGACCAGCTGGATGAAATCATTAGAAATATAAGTCAGCTAAGAATTAATGCCAAATAGGCTGGTGTGGTCTAGCTGCTACGCAATTCTAGTCAGAGTAGGGGAGCATCCATAGGCTGGGGACTTTGAACCTCTAGAAGCACACACTTGTCACTACAGTCCCCATGGCGTGAGCCCTACACCCTTGACCTTCCACTTGCCATAGAAAAGATGCACAACTGACCAGTCAGCCAGGAGCTCTACAACAAGAGCAGAGGAGGTTAGCAGGCCACAGAAGGAGACGTCAAGCTAAGGCCAGTGTCTCCCAATCCCCTGTTCCCTCCACCTACTGACACCTTGGGAAGCCCAGGCACTTTTCTAGGGCCTTATTCAGGGCTGGAGAACGCCAAGGCAGGCCCTCTGCCAACTCAGCAGGTCGAGGGACTTCGGATGTGCTGATGCTGGCAGCCCTTCCATGCCCCATTTGGGCTCAGTTGGCCAGAGCTCAGGCTGGCCTGGGCCTGGGCCTGGCATTGATTGATTGATTGACATGGAGTTTCACTCCTTCAGCAAGGACAACTCACACCTGTAATAGTGTTCAGTCTGAGTCAGGCCCATTTCGAAGCACTTTATTTATCATCCTCGCGGTGACTCTATAAGGTAGATACTATTCTGATACTCACTTTACAGTTGTGGAACCTGAGACATAGAGATGCATGACCCAACTTAGCTGAAGTCATAGCAGCTGGGAGTGTGTAGAAGAGTCCAGATGCAAACCCAGACTGTCTGGCTCCAGAGCCCAAACTTTTAACCACTATACTGTACTATGTGTCTTTTCTTAAATTATTATTATTTATTTACATTATTTATTTTTATTTTTGGCTGCGTTGGGTCTTTGTTGCTGCACACAGGCTTTCTCTAGTTGCAGTGAGTCGGGCTACTCTTCGTTGCGGTGCGTGGGCTTCTCACTGCGGTGGCTTCTCTTGTTGCAGAGCACGGGCTCAGTAGTTGTGGCACACAGACTGAGTTGCTTCGTGGCATATGGGATCTTCCCAGACCAGGGCTCAAACCCATGCCCCCTGCATTGGCAGGCGGATTCTTAACCACTGCGCCACCAGGGAAGCACACTATAAACTTTTTTTTTTTAAGCAAAATTGAGATTACTTGGTCCAGGCTGCCTTTGGCACTAGGGGCCTGGACACATGACATTCCAGGTCATTCCTAGCCCTGTGTCTCACACACGCAAACACACACACACAGAGTGCCTCATTCTGGTGCTGCCAGGCACATCTGTGACCTCCTGGTTCCTCCACAGCCAGGCATCAGGCCCACGGGAATACAGTGCTCTCAGCTTTGGGTTCAAGTCTACTCCGGAACATAACACCCTATGCCTCCTCCCTCCACTGCCACCCTGGTTCTGCCCCAGGCCAGCATTCCTGCAAAGCTCAAAGGCAGCTTCTTTCAGGGGAGATTTTTCCACGGGGCCTCTTGTGGCCAGAATTGGGATAAGCTGAGAAGTTCCATGGAAGCTGCATGTTGGGGCCAGAAAGCTTGGCGTGGCCCTGGGGCCTCAGGGCTGTGCCTCTTCTCCGTGGCAGAGGCCTTGGCAGATGTGAGACCCACAGATTGTTCCTCCCCATCCTGGCATGTCTACTGGGGCTGCCTCTGGCCTCTCAACAGAGTTCAGGCCTCCAGCACTTTTTTTTCACCAGCTTTGCTCAGTCCCACCCCATGACCAGCGAGTGTGTTCCTGTGTGCCCAGCCGTGTGCCGGGGACTGCGAACCTGCCCCTGATAGCTCATCGTGTCGCATGGATGGACGTGCAGCCCTTCCACGAGCTGTCAGCGACATGGGCCTGCAGCAAATCCCCAAAGACCTTCCTGGCCCTGTGTTCAGGCACCAGCCTTGGATTCACCTCCAGGACCTCCTCCAGCTGCTCAGGAGAGCACATCCGATCCTGACTTCTGACCCCTGACCCCTGGCCCCCGGCCCTGGCTGTCGTTTCAGTGGCAGGAAAGTCCCGGCGACGCTGGCCCCCACCTGAAGCTCATTGTGCTGCCTGCCACTCAGCGGATGACTAACCAGCTCCTCCTTGGCCTGGCACTTCCAGCCCCTCCTCCTGGCTCACTCAGCCTGACTCAGAGCCCTGTCAGCTCCTGCTGGCCCCAAGGCCCAGCAGATTTAGGTGGGAAGGCGCTGTCCCTGTGGCAGGGCCTGAGGAGATGGGCCAGGCCCTCACTCCTCACTGGACTGACCTTTAGCAAGACCTTCTGAGCATTCTTTGATCTAGAAATGCCACACATGTGTACACACACACCCATTCACACCCAGCCACGCTCTGACCAGAGATGAAACAGGGCAGGTGCTGGGCTGAGCCAGAACAGCCTGTGTGGGGTGCGGCCTCCTGGCCTCCCCTGCGGAGGCACCGGCACGTCCTGGTACTGGAGAGCCGGGGGCCTGGGAAAGGGGCCTGTGCCTCTGGTTCCCTCCCTAGAATAGGCGCAAATCCTGGCTGCCTAGGGGGCCTGCTCCTTTGCATATGCCCCAACCCTACAGTCTTCTCTCTTTCTCTCTCTCTCTCTCTCTCTCTCTCTCACACACACACACACACACACACACACCCCTAGTTTCCTCTGCAACTCCTCAAGGTTTCCTCCCCACGACTATAGACTCTTGTAAAGAGTATCCAAGTCCCACAAAACCTTGGCCCCTAACTCAACCCTTGGAAGTTGAGATCAGGCCACAGTGATCCAGCCTTGGGGGATTTCCCCGCCCCGCCCCGGCTCTGCCTTGCTGGGCGCCCCCTTCCCTGGACTGGACTTGGCGATGGCTGCATGGCCAGCCCGACACCTTCACGGAGGTGGCTCCCGCCCCAGCACACAGAGCCACGGGCTGTAGCTCCACACTGCTTCCCAGGACCTGCCGGACTGCTTTGGGTTGGGTTGGGGCATTCCATTTTCTTTTGTTTTCACCTCCACGTACATGCCATTGGCTCTGCCTGAAACGCCCTGCCTACTCACCTTCCTGACGTAAAGACAGCTGTCAGCACTTGAGCACTGACTATTAGCTGGGCCCGTACTAAAAGTTTTACATATTTTCATTCATTTGATCCTCACAAGAAGCCTAGGAAGAAAGTACCATTAATTATACCCATTGTTCAGATGAGGAAACTGCAGCTGAGAGAGGTTAAGGAGTGATGCATTTCTACCCATCTTTCAAGATTCACTTTGGGCACCACCTTCCTGGGACCTTCCCTTCTCCTCCCACTGCCCCTGGCAGGAGAAACTGCCCCCAGCCTAGAGCCACTGCCCCCTGGAGTGATTTCTGTGGAGGCTGTTGCTTCAGCCCCGAGGCACTGATGTTTGCCCTTCTCCTGTGTCACGGGCCCTGTGAGAGCTGTGGGCGGGCCTGGGTCTGAGTCACCGCCCTGCCCCCCTGCCCAGCGCCGATCCTGGCAAGCTGGCAGTGCAGGTAACTCTTTGCTGCCTGGAGAAGTTGGCCAGAGGAAGGATGGCCAGTTCCCTCCTCCTCTCGTCCTCTCCATATCTATCCCTGCCCAAACCCTGACCACACCTTTCATACCAGCTCCCGGGGGAAAGTGGCAAGCCCCTGCCCTGCTCTCAGGCTGGGCCTTGCTGCTGAGAAGTAGAATCTGGGCTGGGCTGAACCTGGGACAGGGGTGGTGCTGGTCCCCCAAGCAAGTCCTCCAGCTCAAGCGAGCTCAGCGTGGACCTGAAGCCTGGGAGCCCCGGCTCAGCACCCTGGGTCACCTCTGGGCGGCCACTTCACTGTGTGTGTGTCTGTGTGTGTGTGTTTGTGTGTGTGTGTGTGTGCACGATGGGGGGAGGGGTTGGGGAGTGCAGGGGAGGGAGGGAAATGAACCATCAGCCCAATGCCATGTTTATTTAAGGGGCACCAGTTAAAAATAGCCCCCAAGTGCCCCGAGAGCGGGCAGCAGGCACGCTGACCTCTGGCTCAGATAGAGAGAGGGATTCCAGGAGGCCTGAGAACTGTCCACGCCTCGGAGCCCTCCACAGGGCTCCCTCTCCTGCAGATGGATTTGTGACTCTGTCAAGTGTCACGCACACCCCAGCGTTGCTGGGTGGCACCAGCGACATGTTTTGTGCGCTTCACAGATTGCAGTGTTTTGCGGCAGAAGAGCGTGAACTTTAGACCTGGCCGGGACCCCATTTTCACCCCCCGTTGTGCGGGCAGGTGGGTAGCAGTAGGGGTGGCGGAGGGAACTGGAGTTCCAAGAGAAATGACTGGCTCAAGGTTACGCAGAGCAAGACAGAGAGCAGGGTCTCTCGGCTCCCATTTCGGGACTCTTTCCACTGTGTTACATCATGGTTTATTACACGATGTTTGAATATATTTTGTTCTTTCGTCTTAAGTTATGTAATGCCAGGTAGGCCGCGGTGGGTGTTGGGATGGGGGTGGAGAAGTCTTTGGAAGGAGGAGGTGACAAGAAGGCAATGAGGCTGGATACAGCAATGAGCCCATACCTTCCTCCACCCAGATCAAGCCCTGGCTCCCCACCTGAGATTTCTCCCCAGGTCAGGCGTGGTGGGTGTGGCTCAGCACCCAGTGCCCTAATTAGCACCTGTTGACAGTTTCTGGTTTGTGTGTTATCACCTTGGGTCCGCTTATCTTTATCAGAGCCAAAGGTTGATTGGGGCACTCTGGCTGAGGCTCAAAGCAACTTCACTCTGATTCCACGAAGCATTTTATAACTGCTGTGAATAACAGCCCTCTTTCCTCAAGATAGCAGCCGGACTTGTGTGACTTGTCCAAGAGATGCCCCATGGAGTCTTTAGTTTTTCATCCCCACCATGCCCACCAGTACAATAATGCAGCGCTCTCCCCTCAGCCAGGGGAGGAAAGCGATGCCAGGCCTTCTGACCTGCAGTCTCAGGCACGCTGCAGTGATGCTCCAGGCACCGGAACTGCCAGGAGCCCCTACCAGGAGCTGCTGCCCCTGCCCCTCCAGCCTCTCTTGCCAGGACAAAGGTTCCTGGACCTTATCAGCCCAAGAGGTGGAATATTAATCTGGACATCTATGCCCCAGCCCTGCCCCCTTATAGCCGGCCTCCCCACTGCAGGTGGGCAGGGTGCGTACCCATCAGGACAGGGTGAGAAGGCCGTGGAAGGGGTCTATGTGAGCACAGCCGGCCCTGCATGTGGCCCACGGGCACTCGAGGGGGTCATTCTCCGTCTCTTCCCAACATTAACCTCAAGGCCAGGCCCTCAGGTCCTTCCCAGCTCCCCTCTGAGCCCCAGGCGAGCCGTCTTCTCTGAGAAGTGACCCAAACCTTTCCTGACACCTGACATTCCCACCTGGACCCCCTCGGTCTGGTGATGTCAGAGAGGACCAGGGTCCTACTCCCAGCTCGGCCACTGTCTTCTTCCTCGGGCCCCTGGGCAAGTCGCTGTGCACCCAGATCTCAACTGCATCACTTGTAAAATGGGAATGGACTTTGACTGGTCCTAGAAAACCCGCCTTCCCATTGAGACGTGGTACCTGAGTCTGGGTGAAAACACTGCCCCCCTGCATAGAACCACCTGGAGCAGGACCTGGGGCCCTGGATGTAGCTCTTCTGTGTCTTGAACCTCACTAGGTCCCACTTACCGCCACCCAAACTCCCTTAGCTCCTGGGCCAAGTCTCCAGGGACCACTCAGGGGAGACAGAGGTGCCTTTTGAGGATGTCCTCAGAGGTCTTAGGCGGGGACAGGTCCCTGCCCAGCAGGTGTGTGTGTGTGTGTGTGTGTGTGTGTGCGCGCGCGCATACGCACTCACGCACCCACCCTCCTGAGGCATTGTCTGGAGGGGGCATTGTCCAGAGGGCTGGGCCGTTGCCTTTATGGCTAGGCATAAAAGGTAATCATTGACTGCATCAATGCTGCCCTGCGAGTCAGTGCCCGCCCAGCCTCGACCCTGCCAGGCCCTGGATTACTTTACAGTCACATAAAAGGAGACTCCAGGCTGGCCCCTGGGGACTTTGGCCCTCAAGGGGGGAACGGGAGGGAGCCGTTCCCTGGAGACAGCCTTTTCTTATAATATTTATTTGACAGAGAAGAGCCCCTGCCTTTTATCAAACACCACTGGGATTGTCTCAGCCCAGCCTGCCCAAGCCACAGAGTCCCCATCAACAGGGGCCATCTCCACCCCTCCTTCCTCCATGTCGCCCACCAGGACCCACCGGCAGCCTGAACATCCTCAGGCTGAGTCTCAGGACACATCTTGGAGGCCTCATTTCCTTTACAATTTTATTTCATGGAGCCCACACTAACCCATAAGGTAGGAACCGAGATATTCCCCATTTTACAGACAGGAAAACTTGGGTTCAGAGAGGTTGAGTAACTTTCCTACGTCACCCAGCCAGTAAACGGCAAACCTCTACCGCAGGTGGTAGTCTATATGGCAGTGGTCTCCAGACTTGCTTAAGTGCTGCTATCAGTAAAAAATAACTCTCAGCACACACCTTTAATATATTTATATATATATCCATAAATCCTACACATGCACTACTGAAAATCTGCATATTAAATATTAGCAAATATGTACACCCCAATGGAACCACCTTTTCTCATCCTATCACTCAAACCAGATCAAATCAACCCCACTGACACTCCCCGAGGCTCAATTCCAGCAGGGACGCCTGGACCAGAGAGAGAAGGCAGAGACTGGACTGAACTCTGCCGGAAAGGTAGGCCTCAGGCAGGTGAACATATAGGGAAAGGGCATTCCAAACAAATGCTTGAGCAAAACCCAGGAGGCAGAAAATGGCAGGAAATGTTCAGGCACAGACGAGAAGCCTGGGAACGTGAATGGCTGTAGCCACAGACAATGCTGGAAAGTTTTGGGTGGGGCTCAAAGGAGCCCGCCAGGCCGCCGGACCTCATGGAGAACGCAGTGGGGAGCCGCAGTGAGTTGGTGAGCAGCGGTGTGACTTTCCCAGAGCCGTGTTTTGGAAACGTCTCCCAGGCCACAGAGTGGAGTGTGGATCACATTCTTAGATCGATCTCCCTGGAGTTGTAACACGGCCCTCTGGAAGGCTCAAGACTGAAGGCTGCTCAGGAGTTGCCACACCTCTGTATCTGTGCACACACGCTGCCTGCCATTTACCAGCTGCCCTCGCAGGCCTCAGTTTTCTCATCTATAAAATAGGCATAACGATAGCACCCAGCATGGATTTTGTCATTGCTCTGACAGTTGGGGAGAATTGGCCGGAGTGCCTGATCCAGTGTCTGGCATGTAGCAGATAGTGAATGGCAGCTGCCCTCACAATTAGACCACACCATTCCCTTTGTTCCGTCTGAAGAAATCAAACCAGCCTCTCAAACATCTAGTTCAGATTTCACTTTTGAGGACCCCGATAGACTTATCACTCCCTCCCCTGGGCTCACCTAGCTCTGGACTCATACTGGTAATGTAACATCAGTGTATCATGTGACAGTTGCTCACATTATCTATCTGCCCTCCGCCCCAACTTTGTGCTCCTATCCCAGACATTTAGTGGACCTGGGTTGATTTTTGTGACTTGGCTCAAAGTTGCATAAGAAGGGAAATAACAACAGAGGAAGAGGAGGAAGAGAAGGAGGAAGAGGAAGCAGCATATTTAGGGGCACTTAGCTAAGTTCTTCATGTGCATTATATTATGAATCCTCTCGTCCACCCTGTAAGATAGGCGTATCAGGCAGGATGGGCTAGTTTATGCTGCAGTAACAAACATCCCAACATTTCAGTGGTTTAAAACAGTAAAGATGCATTTCTCTCTCAGGCCACATGAACACTGTAGATCACCTGGAGGGTTCTGAGCTATGCTGTCCTCACCCAGGGACCGAGGCTGAAGGAAGCTTCTATCAACATCATTGTTCACAATCACCATGGCAGCCAGAAGGGGATTTGAGGGTTCACACCTTAGCTCTCATTGTTGCTACCCAGAAGCGGCACATATCAATCACATTTTATTGGCCAAAGCAGGTCACTTGGCCACACTCACTTCAAGGTGGCAGTGTGAAGTGCCATCCTGCCAGGCTTGTGTTCCTAACTCTGTGTCATGAAGGCCACACAAGGTGGGTGAGGTCCACCCCCAGCTGTGCTAACAGCCACTCCCAGCTGGGCCACCCAAAGCCCCCTTGGCAAAGAATCCACCTCTCCCCCATCCAAAGGGTGCCCATCTCTCTCCTCTCCTGGAAATTCCGTCTCCTCTACAGCATCAACACACAAGAATCTGGGTCAGTCTTTACCTTCCAGTGAAACTGCACTCATTGAGGAATCAGCCTTGACTTTGGTTAGACATGAAAATCACAACCATATTTCATATCCGACACCGAGACACTGTGGGTCCGGCAGGGAGCACGGGAAGGAATGCGATTCCAACCATTGGGGTTGGAGTGTGATTTATGACCAAATAATTACATGCTCTCTGCGGGCTGGGATCACACACTTGAGTCTGTACCACAAGGAGAGTCTGCCCTATGCATTTCCCAGGGCCCATTACCTGTTTTTTCCATCATCGTTTGCAACGGGGCTTGTGCAGGCTCTGAAGGCAAGTCTGCTATGGCACATGTGTGTGTATTTGTGTAAGAGTGTGAAACAGCAAGCCAGAAAGAAGGCTGTAGGCTGATGAGGAGCATCTAGTAAGCACAGCCCTGTTGGTGCCGAGGAGAAGGAAGGACAGGTCTCCATCTAGCTTCTGACCCAGATTTTTTTTTTTTTTTTTTTTTTTGCCGTACGCAGGCCTCTCACTGTTGTGGCCTCTCCCGTTGCGGAGCACAGGCTCCGGACGCGCAGGCTCAGCGGCCATGGCTCACGGGCCCAGCCGCTCCGTGGCATGTGGGATCTTCCCGGACCGGGGCACGAATCCGTGTCCCCTGCATCAGCAGGTGGACTCTCAATCACTGCGCCACCAGGGAAGCCAGCCCCCTGACCCAGATTTTTAAAAAGCCTTCCACATCCAAATGTGTGTGCTAAGCCTGGCTCCCTATGAGAAGTAGCAACTAGAATTGCCCTCAACCACAGGCGGACTTCATTCTGCTCCACAGGCCACAGTCAGGCAAAGGGGTGAGGCTAGGGGCAGAAACAAGCAGAGTTTCAGGCAGACGAAGCAGAGAAAAGTTCAAAGTCGGACACCAGTGAGAGTCAGCGGGCAAACCGGGGACAAGAGGCAATGCTGCTGAGGGGCAGGATGGTACCACAGGGGGCACACAGGCTCTGGGGCTGTGCCACTTACCAGCTGGGTGACCTGGGCAACTATCCAGCCTCTCAAAGCCTCAGCTTCCTCAACTGTAAACTGAGGCCAATGAGCAACCCCCGTCATAAGGCTATTGTCGGGTAAGTGAGCTCACGTGTGCAAGCCAGCAGAGGCCTGGGTCCCAGGTGGTACGCAGTAGACAAGGCCCTGCCTTGCTCCCGCTCTCCGGCCGTGGTGTGGGTGGGGCCTGGTGTGAGATCCTCCCTCCCTCGCTGCCCCAAACTGTGTGAGCTGCAGGATGGGGAGAATCAGGTCCAGAGGGAAACCAGTTACCTAGTGAGCAGAGGCCCAAGAAGAGCTCCCCTTGCCTTTTCTGTCCTTCTCATCCCTTACTGTTCATCTCTCAAAACGCTGCTGGCTGCTAGCTGGTTTCCAGGGCCCTGCTGGGTGGAAAGGGGAGAGGGGTCTGGAGGCAGAAGAAGAAATTCTAGAGCCTGCCCTTTAGAGCAAAGAGTCTAACTGGGAGCGGGGAGGGAGTAGCCACTATCCCCCTGGAGAGTTTTCTGACTATCCAGGAAACAAGGAATGGAAACCATGGTTTGGGTCAGGAAGGAGCTGGAGCCTGAAGAATGGAGAGGAAGAGTGTGGAGGCACGAGGGACGTGTGCGCAGCAGGCACAGCCGGAGGAAAGGCCTGGAGGGGCTCACGGGGAGCAGTCAGGTGGCAAATGAGGGACCCCGGAGACAGGAGCAGTAGGCTGGGCTGTGAGCGGTGGGGCTGCGCGACCTCAGGAGTTATGGTGAGGATAAACAGAGGGCTCTGGAGTTTTGTTTGGTCAGGGATGAGGAGTACAGCCAAAGCACCTAGAGACAGGTGCCTCGCAGACGACACAGGTGTTGGGGAATGTGGGATGCTGAGTTCACAGCCCCCAGGTGCAGACAGGGGAAGGGCAAGTCCCTCTGGATGGGATCCCCACCGCCTTGACCACCCCGCAGCCAGGCTCTGGCTGTGCCGACAAACGTGCCCTTCCCCTGACCACAGGGGCTGAGATGTGGCATTGTTCAGCTGGAAGTGACTCACAGAGCTTTTCCTTCCTCCTCTTCCTCTCCACTCTGCTTGCCCGACACCTTGCGGATTCCCTCTCTGTTTCTCACACACACGCACACGCACACACGCACGCACCTTTCAGAATCCATGAACTAGAAGTAAGGGGCCTCCATCCAGCCGCGGGCAGGGAGGGGAGGGGCGTGGCTCAGGGTTCTGGGGCATGTGTGCATCTGGGAGTGTGGGTCTCTATGCAAGTGCACACGGGCGTTCTAGAGCCTCTGAGGAGCCGAGTCTCTGAATTTGTGAGCTCATCTGTGTGGTTGAGATCAGGAGCGGGTGTCTGTGAAGGGAGCTGTGGCATATACGGGTCTCTGAGGTCGGGGGCGGAGCAAAGTTTCCGTGGGCGGGGGCTCCGTGCGTTCATCGCTGCGGGGACGGGCACGGCTGTATGTGTTGTGTGTCTGTACCAGAGGGGCAGGGCGTGGGTGCCCGAGGAGTGTCAGCAAGGATATCCGAGTCGTGGAGGATGTGGGTGTCGGGGTGGAGGAAGTGTTTCTGTCTGTGTCTGTACCTGGGCACCCAGCCGTGCCCCTGCCTCTGTAGGATGTGAAATAACCTGGGTTTGTGACTAAGGCCCGTGATGTGCCCTCCATTTACATTTCCCTCAGCCTGGACAGAGGGTAGGAGGCAAACCCGAGTCAGCGATGGTGGCCGTGGTCTGAGAGGTGTCACATTCACAGGGGGTCTTCAGGGCGTAGGGAAAGGAGTGAAGACAGGGCCTTGCTCCTTCCCTCCCTCCTCCGGGGGCCACCCACCATGCAGAGCCCAGCAGAGAGAAGGGGTGCCAGGAACACAGGGCACCACGACCAGGCAGGGCTCAGTTCAGGCACCACAGGGAGGTCGCCCCTCCACCAGCACGTGGGTCTGTCCCCCACTTGGAGCCCCCCACCTGACCCAGCTCCCAGCTAGACTGCAAACCCCAGAAGGCTGGGCCTCTTCTCCTCAGTCTCTCCGTATATAAAAGGAGGACGACAATTTCTACAGAAAGGGGTTACCTGCACCCTGGCTGAGCCTGGAGTCATGGGGACAGAGAGCAGAGCTCAGCAGTCTTGCTCCCTTCCTCCCCTCCTCCCCGGCCTCCAGAGAACCGGTTCAATCGACCCTCCCTTTGGGGGCGGGGGTGCAGGTCCCTGGGCCAACTCTAGGGGGCACCGACAGGCAGGCAGCACCGGGCCTGCACCTGTCAATGGAATAAATGGGCCAAAGGCCTGGGGGAGGGGGAGAGGGGCTTGAGGATCTGTGTGAATGGGGGACGGAAGTTCAGTGGGGCCTGACGGGAGGGCTTGTCTGTGAGATGTGTGACTTCTGTCGCCCACTGGCCATCGCAAGAGCGCCGGGGGCCCCTCAGAATTCAGTCCCAGGCTCACAAGGACTGGGCTCCATGGAGGGGATGGTCAGGTTGTCCCTGGATGCTTGATGAAGACCCAGTCTTCATAGGATGTGGGAGAGAGGGTGATGCGGGATAATTGGGCTCTGCCTGCTTTCCCTCTCCTCCTCAGGTCTCACCAGGGCAATGCCCTCCTCCTAGAACCCCTCAAGGAGAGGAAAGTCCCCCACCTCAGCCCCAGGAGAAGGCAGCAGTCAGGGTGAGGGGCCCATTCCCCCAGCACAGGCCCTGGAAGGAAGGGTCACCTGGGGGACTCTGGTTTTCCAAATCTGGCTGCTTCTCCTGGGATTTACCCCCATGCACGGGCCCCCCATGCCGGTGGGGGTAAAGCCACGCCCCTCCACCCCATGTGACCAGGCTCCCTGGGTGCTCGCAACTGCCAGGAGGGAGAAGGCTCCAGGGCCGGTTCTGAATTCTGGGGGGGTGGTGACTGTCCACGGAGGTGCTGCCTTCCTCCGGCACTGCCCATCCATAAAGGGCATTTGTGCCCGGGCAACACCGCCCACCTGGGGCTGGGGGGCAGGGGCTGCTGCGAACACAGCGCCACAGTGAAAGCGGGACAAACGCGCCTGTGTGCGCCCTGGCCGAGGTGCCGGAGGAAGCGCGGTCGGGCCCAAGTGTTAATGGGCCTCCTTCCTGCCCTGCCCATGCCAGCTCCCCGGTGCTCATCCCCTCTCCCCCGAAATGCCCGCTTCCGCTCAAGTCCCGGCGCACTCCCTCCGCGTCCCTGGCCTCAGATCTGGCCTGCTTTGACAAACATCCCTCTCACACAGCCTTTGAGTTTATGGCTTTCCCGCGTGCCTTCCCTTCATGTGGTTGGGAACCAACGCGCAGGTCCCCAGAGCAGAGGCCGGGCCTGGGGTGGAGGAGGCATGGGGGCCTGGCCTGGCCAAGCAACGGGGAGGGGAGACTGGAATCCGGCGTCAGGGAGATAAGGGCCGGCCAGGGAACAGTGCAGGAGGGGCGCGCTCCGAGTTCTGTCCCGGAGGAGGACAGGTGACGGGAGGTCCAGGCCACCATTCCCGAAGGGGTTAGCACCAGCCCACGTGGTGGCAATAAGCAACTGCAAGGAGGCAAGCAGGGGGTACTTGTGGGTTTGTTTTTGTGTTTTAAAATGGAACATTTATTAAGCACCGACTGTGTGTGCCTTGGGTCAAGGAAGCCCATGAATTCATGATCTCATTTAATCCTCACGAAACTCACCAGTACCATCCCTCCCGTTTTTACAGATGACAAAATTGGGGCCCAGAGAGGTTAAGTACCATGTGCCCAGGTCACAGAGCTGGTCAGTGGCAGGGCAAGGGTTCAAGCCCAGGCAGCAGCCACGTGTTGAAGAAAAGCCACCACACTATTTGCATTCTTGTCACTGTTGGGCTTCTGTATCTGTATCTGAGCCTGAGCCTGACTGTTAAGGTGTCCCTGAGTCCCTGGGTCAGTCCCAGGAGGGCCAAGGAAGAACCGTTCAATCCCCGGGCTACCTGTGCCCTCAGAGACTAGGGCACCGTGGGAGCCTCGAACTCCCTTAGGTATCATCACCATCTGGAAGCTGACATCTCCCCATAAGGGGACACATTTTCAAATTTATGTAGAAGCTGTTGAATAAAACCCACACTCATTTAAAAGTGTTACTGAATGCATATTTGCTATGGTCATTTGTATTTTTTTCTCAACCATAGAATTTTTAAAGCATGACTGCTATCACGTGAAGCAGGGAGCTGGTGTGCAAAATGTTTCAATTCTATAAAAGAGTGTTTGTATTTAAAAAAAGTTCAGAAACCACTTTACAGACTAAGACACCGATGCCCTGAAAGGTAGCATGCCCTGGCCAAGTTTCAGAGCAAGCTGGGGCCCAGGAAGGGTACTAGAAGCAGGGTGGGGCTCCCTTTCTGTCTGGTCAGGGCAGCCCCAAACATCTCATCAAAGAAGGGAGCCTGCCCAGGGCTGCAGGGGTGGACCCTGGGGCATACAATCCAGTGGGGCATGGAGCTTGAGGGATGAAGGGGCTGGGAGAAATTCAGGGGCTTCAACTCTCTCCCACAGAGTGGGGACAATTCCAGGCAGCAAGAAAGAGCCCCAGCCTTACCTGTCGTTTCTTCTCGGAGCCTCTTCCTAAGGCTGGCATTGCAGGTCCTGCTGAGGCCGAAGCCAGCTTCATACGGACTAGCAGGAAGATGGGAGGGGGCTTTCAGTGGGGAAGTTCCCCCTACTCCACACACCTGGGCCAAGGGGATAGACCACCCTCTCTTCCCCAAAGGAAGGAAGCAAAGGAAAGACATTTCTGGAGCAGTCACCGTGTTTTTACAGGTTAGCATTTTCTTTTGTTTTTAATCTCAACCATCCTGTAAAGCAGACCTGACAACTCCCACTTTTACAGATGTACCTCAGAGAGGTGAAAAGCTTTTAAAAGGCAGAGCCAGCACCTAAACTTGATCCCACACCATGGGGCCTGATCTATGTTCTGCAGGGTGGGGATGGGGGCCGGAGCTGCTGAAGGGAGGCGGGGGGAGGGGGAAAGTGAGGCCCACATCCCCCGCCCCAGCGAACATCCTCTCTGCCTGCCTTTGTTCACAAAACCGAAAAAGTGATGATGGTTTTCCTTCCTCTCTTTAAGAAAACAACAGAATCAAAACAAACAGAGAAGGGGAACTCCCTCCTGTAGCTTTTGCCAGAAATAAAAGGAAGAAATAGTTCCAGTCCAGCCCTAGGCCAGCTACCCGGACAGGGTGTGGGAGGGCAAGAGACAGCACCCGTCTTGAAAACCCAAAGCTTCAGCACCCCCCACCTCGTGGTCCTGATCCAACCCTTCCCCCACCCGTCACCTCACCACACACACACACACACACACACACACACACACACACACACACACACACACACACACACACAGCTGAGGCAGCTGAAACTTCCCAGAGGGCTTTAGTAAATCCTAAGGAAGGTCAAAAAGGAAATAAACACACACACCCCCCCAACAAAATGCAAACCAGCACTGGACACATCCCATGGTCAGTTCCCACTCAGGGCTCCCAGGCCCTGCCCCATTTCTCTCTTCTGAGCGACCTGCACTGAAGTCTCTAGAGGGCAGGGATACCTCACAGGGTTCCTTTCTTCCTAGAGTCAGGCTTGCCTATACCTTAGCGGCCACAACAGTCAAAGTCTGGAGTAGGCTTCAGTTCACGGTACTGCAGGACACCCACCCATCCTTACCCTGGCCAGAGCCCTCCCATTCATTCCCTAGTTCAGCTTGCAGTTCCAGATGTCTTGTGCTGATACGCTCATTTGGGATGACTGACAGCTTCAGAGATCTGCCCCCTGCATACAGGGTGGCGGCCTTAAAGGCTCAGCAGTATCCTCCTCCCCAAGGGACTTGGTCTCACAGAACTGGCCCATCGGTCAGCTTCACTCTTGGACAGAGACTCAGGGGCCAAAAGCACGTTTTGAAAACTGCTTGGATAGATTAAGGAATTTGTGATCTGAGTTTAAGGTCAGACTCTAGCTGGAGAATAGTTTTTCCTCATTGAGACTAATTAGTCTCAGCAGGTACTAAATGAGTACTTAGTTTTGTACTCAGTACTGTACTTGGTCCTGTGGGAAATGTAAGAAGACAAATGTAAGAGTCGCAGAGTCTCCTGGGGAACTGGGAGAGATGGTGGCAGGGAAAGGATTGTGCTTAAACAATTAGAGAAGTGTCTAAATGGAAAGTCGGCTTCTCCTGGAGATGTGGGAGGTTAGAGGGGGAAAGAGCACAGGTGATGCAGCTAACTGAGGATCACTGCACCACAGGATTCTGGGCTCCCTCTTGTTTCCCAGGGCTGACAAGGCCTGCATTTAGCAGGCCTTCAGTTTGTGTCTGTTGGACAAACAGCCACTGTCTGGGCTTCACGGGCAGCAGAGGGTCCGAGGAGGCCAAGCAAAGACTACTCTCCTGAGGATGAGGCCAGGGCAGGGCTGAGGCCACACCTTCCACCTCTGTAAGCCATCCCTTTTCCTCAGTGCCCCCAGTACCCCTCAGCCTTCATCCTTTCTCGCTTGAACATTAAGGCAATATCCTCCTTTGCTTTGTGCCTTAAATACATCATCCAAGTGGCCTCTGGAGCTATTGTGCCAAAACACAGGTCAGATTATGTCATGCCCTCCCCGCCTCCAAAGCCTTTGCCAGCTCCCCATTGCCCACCAAATAAAGTCTACGACAGCTGCCTCTCTCCCTCCAACTGGAGTGAGCACAGTGGTTGGGGGCTCAGGCTCCACAGTCAGGCCCCTGAGTTTAGATTCTGGCTCCACCCCTTACCAGCTGGCAACCCAGGACAAGTTACCGATACTTCCCAAGCCTCTGTTTCCTCTCTGTAAAATGGGGATGCTAAGACTATCCACTTGTTGGGCTTCCCTGGTGGCGCAGTGGTCAAGAATCCACCTGCCAATGCAGGGGACACGGGTTCGAGCCCTGGTCCGGGAAGATCCCACATGCCGCGGAGCAACTAAGCCCATGCGCCACAACTACTGAGCCTGCGCTCTGGAGCCCACGAGCCACAACTACTGAAGCCTGCGTGCCTAGAGCCCGAGCTCCTCAACAAGAGAAGCCACCTCAACGAGAAGCCCGTGCACCGCACCGAAGAATAGCTCCCGCTCGATGCAACTAGAGAAAGCCGTGCGCAGCAACAAAGACCCAATGCAGCCAAGATAAATAATAAATTAATTAATTAAGAAAAAAAAAGACTATCCACTTGTAGAAGTTTGGCGAGGGTTAAATGAGATGTATCCCACATAGAGATACACAGTGGAGCCCTCAACACTTGTTGGCATTCCTCAGCATTACCAGGAGGACTGTGTGTCTTCCCACTGGCCCAGGAAGCTTCCTGAAGGCAAGCACCATGTGATAGTTGCCCTGTATCCTCCTCTCCCAGGTCCCAGCTGTGTTGTGCCATTGTGGGAACTCAGTAATGCTTGTAGACCAGGGAGTAGGGCTTAGAAAGTGGGCCTGGAACTGGTGGATTTGATTTCTCCCTGGCCCAGAACACCCTCCTCTGCCATTGCTGGCCCTGGCACACTCCTACTCAGTCTTTAAGACCCTGCTCTATGCCTCCTCCAGGAAGTCTTTCCGGTTCTCAGGTTGGGTTAGCCACCTCCATGTCCCTGCTGCAAGCATGGCAGATAAGTCTTGATCGATGCACTATTACAGAGCAGTTCTTGGGTCAGGCAGCGGGTTCCCAGGAGCCTGGGCCCTGCCTCACTCCTCTGCCAAGTCTGGCTCAGCCGCAGCCCAAGGTTTTGATGAATAAATTAATGAATTTGTTCTGTGACCTTGAGCCAATTCCCTCTGTCCCATTCTAACAAGGGGAAAGCACTGTCTTTCTTGGATAAGCGGGAGGGAGGGGCCCAGAGGCGGAGGGGGCAGGGCCTGGAGAGGAATGGAGTGGCTTGTGGCCAAATGGGATCCCTCAGGGGCAACCACATTGGCTCATCCAGTGAGAGTCAGGGTAGAGAATTGCCCCCTGATATGCCCCTGGTGATTGGCTCTCCCCTCATGAGGATGGAAGGGCAGGGTCCCTTGGCAAGGCCAACCGAAAAAAAGGAGGTCTCTGTTTCCGGGCTCTTCCCTTCCAGTCACCTGGCCCCCAAGGCCTTCCCACAGGATCTGCCCCACCCTCCTGGACATCAGCACAGCTGTGACCTTGAAATGGTCACCACTCATCCCTGGACTTCCAAGTTCTCTTCTCTCCTGCCCAGGGCTTAAGGTGCCACCGTGGGCCGGTGCCTGGGAAGGAGGCCAGGGATGGACTCCTGGCTTGCTGACCACCTCCCACTGGGGTGTTGGCCTGAGCAGGCGGGTTTCAGCTTTCAGAGTGTTTTCCTGTCTAGGGCACTTTCTATTTTTCAATACTTTTCCTAACTCAGCCAAACAAGAAAAAAGGAAATTGGTGAAACTTCTAAGAGCTGGGAGGGTGGGAGTGGGCAGAACCCACCCTGGAAAAGGCCAGAGACAAGGCTGGGGGCCCCTCTACCCCCATCCCCCCACCTTCCCACTCCCTTCCCAGCCTGGCTGACTCATTGTTTTGCAACAAACAGCAGGCGGCCAGGCCCTGGCAGTTTCTCGAAGTCCAGCCCCAAAGCAGGCTGGGTTCAATCCCTGCCCTCCCAACAGCCCAGGCAGGCCTGGAATGATTGGGTTATCTCCGCCTGCATCCCCTTTGTTTGGGGCGGCCACTTGCTCACCGAGGTAAACAAACTCTGGGCGCGTAAGAAAAAAAGAGACCCGTTATCTCCCGAGACCAGAGAGATCCCTCTCCCCCAACAGGTTCCCCTGCAGAGAGGAGGGATTTCAGAGCATAGCATCCAGAGACTGGTGCCTGGCTTCAAATCCCAGCTCCGCCACTTACTGCGGGTGGCCGTGGGCAAGTCACCAACCCTGTCTGCTTCGACCCCTGCAGTCTACAAAATGTCGGGATAATAGTACCTACCTCAGAGTTGTTCTGAGCATTGATGAATTCATATTTATAATGGGCTGTATCCGATGCAAATTTTTTTAAAGAGCTCTCTCTATATAAGTGGTGTTAAATGGCGGTGTGGGAAAGGTTTATAATAGTGTTAAGAAATAAACCCAACATCCAAATCCAGGCTCTGAGGGGATTTCCCAGTCCCCCATCCCCCACCAGCCCTCACTCCCCTCAGTGGGCCAGGCTTTCTTCACTTTGCATCCCTGAGCTGAGGGCATTGATGGGTCCCAGCAGGTAGGCACCGGGGCCCCAAGCTCCTTTTCAAATGGAAGTTGTGCAGGGGAAATCCTCAAGGGAGGTAGGCGCCAGCCTGGGAGGGTCCGGCCACCTAAGGGGCTGCATGGAGAGGCTCCTAGGTTTCCTGCAAGAGCTTTTGGAATTTCAAAAAATACCCCCAGAAATGGACAGCCCGCAGGGGTGAAGTGATGGAGGAAGACGAGTCAAGCTCTCCCTGCCGTCCAACAGGGGGACCTGTCCTGCCATTTTCTTTTCTGGACGATTTTCCCAAATAGCTGATTTCTTAGGCTCAAGTACCAGATTCAAATCTTGGTTCTGACCTTACGAGCTGGGAGACTCTGGGCAAGTTACTAACTCCCTCTCTAAAGCTCCATTTCCTTGTCTGTAACAAGAGGTAATAATCCCTCGCCTTGCAGGGCTGGCAGGGGATTAAATGAGGCGATACAGACAAAGCTCTTACTGTAGGGCCGCCAGGGGCAGGACCAGAGCTCCATCAATGGGTGTCCTTAGCCCCCACCCCCATCCCCTGTCCTCACCCGAGACCTGGGAATCTCCTTACCTCCGGCCTGACTCCATTTGGCAGTAGACTGGTACCCCTCCCCCACTGCTTCCTGCATCCTTTCTGATGAGTCCAAGGGCCTGAGGCCAGCTTCTCAGCCTCTTCCCTCCTGGTTTCCCCAGTGGTGCCAATATTGCACAGAAGTTAACAGAGTGCACTTCAGAGCCCAGGAGATTGGGGTTGAGATCGTCTCCTCCAACACCAGCAGTGAGTCCTGGGTCACAAGCCTCTGTCACTCAGTCATTCATTCAGCAAATATTTCTGAGCACCTGCTCTGTGCCTGACACTGTAAGGGGTGCTGCAGGTACAATGAAGAAGACAGATCCAATCCCAGCCCTCAGTCATAGTCTAGCAAGGGAGACAAACATCAAATGTGTATCCAGTAACACAATGATTGAGTCCTATAGAGAGTGAAGGGTGCTGTAGGATGATATTTCATGGAGGGCTCAAGAGATGGTATTTCTGAGGCTTAAGCCAGGACCTGAAGTATATCAAAGAATGAATAGTAAGAGCTGGGGAGGAAGAGGGAAAGAATACTGTACAGACAGCGGAGATAACATGTGCAAAGGCCCTGAGGTCAGAAGAGTTTGGTACTCATACTGAAGAGAGCCTATAGTGAGTGAACAAAATAGAGACTCAAGATGAGGTTGAAGAATAGAAAGGGCTAGGTCTGGTGGGACCACATAGACCTTGGGAAAGACTTTGGACTAGAACCACTGAGTAGTTTTAAGGAGTGAGGGATATGGTTAGAGCACTTTCAAAAACGTGTCCAGCAGCTCAATGGATAATGGCTTGGAATGGATGCAGGGAGACCAAGGAACAGGCTGTCTTTTGAGGGAGAAAGGATTGTGGTTGGACTAGGGAGAGCAGAGCTGCAAAGAAGTGGGCAGAGCCATGACATGCTTGGGAGTGAGTACAATAGGAACTGGTAATAGGGTAGGTATGGAGGTCAAAGGAGATGGTGTCAAATATAACTCTCAGGTTCTGACCTGGGAAACTGGGTGAAGGGTAGGGCTAGTTACTGAGAGAGGAAGCTCCAGGGGAGGGGCAGATTTGATGGAAGAGGGGATAGCAGATGTTTAGTTTTAGAGATCTATGTTTGAAATACCTGTATCAAGTAGGCAGCTGGATATACCAGACTTGAGTTTAAAAGAGAGGTCTAGATTGAGAATTAGAAATTGTAGAAATGGAATTAACACAGGAATGAACAAGATTGCCTGGGAGAGAATCATCTATGCTGGTCAAAGAGGACCAGGCCCAAGGCCTGAGGGGCACCCCATTTAAGTGAAATGGAGCCCCAGTTTTGTCCTCTCTAAAGTGGAGATAATAGTACCCATAGCTAACTGAGGATTATATGAAGTAACGGATGTAATGCACTTTACCCGGCGCCTAGCACACAGCCAAAGCACAACAAATGACGGGTAGGAAAGCTGCCAGGATGCATTTGGTTGGTAATTCTCTTCATTTGCAAGTGATAGAAACTCAAACTAGTTCTAGGAAAAGAGTTTTTTCAAAGGATTCAGGATATCTCCTACAATCAGGGGAAGAACTGAATCACTAAGCCACAGCACAAAGGGCAGGACCCATGTCCTCGGAGGGACTCGCCTCTCCGCTCTGCTTCTGTTGGGATCAGCTTCTTTCCCTGATTCCCTGACTTCTGCTTTGTGACGGGGTGCACAGCTGCTGGCCGGGTCTGCCTTTCATGTCTTGATGTTCCCTCTGCCAGAGAGGGACTTACTCATATCCTCTCTGATCCCAAGTTAGCAAAATCTCAGGGAAGGACTCTCCATGGTTCCACTTTGTTTGGGAACCTCCCCCTGCCCGACTCAGTGTGTGGGAACAAAGGGACTGGCATCTACAATAACATGGCATTGCCCTATTGGGGTGGGGTGAGGGGAAGGAGGGCTGCTAGGTCAGAAAAAACAATAGGCGGCCCCCTCCAGTTATTAACCTGGAAATGGGCTTGCAGTCAAGAAAAGGGGCTAATTAGTACCTGCAGGTGATTAAAAATGAAACACAACACAGGGCTATGTTACCATCTATTGATCCTGACACTCCGTAGATAACCCCTTACTCCCCGCTCCCAGCTCCCAATCTCCTGGACTCAGCAATAACCTCATCACATTCTCGTGGTGTTTCCTCCACAGGCTTCCTCCTTCCCCTCCCCAGCCCAGCCCCGTGGCAGATGGGCCTCCCCTTGACCCCATTTTGAAGGATTCCCTTTTCAGAGCCTTCAGTGGCCTTCCCAGACCCTAAGATTGATGGCAGTTCTTTTTTTTTCTTTTTTACATATTCTTTTCCATTATGGTTTACTACAGGATATTGAATATAGTTCCCTGTGCTATATATAAGGACCTTGTTGTTTACTGTATATATAGTAGTTTGTATCTGCTAATCCCTAACTGCTAATTTATCCCTCCCCCACTCTCTTTCCCCTTTGGTAACCATAAGTTTGTTTTCTATGTCTGTGAGTCTGTTTCTGTTTTATAAATAAGTTTGTGTCATATTTTAGATTCCACATATAAGTGATATCACATGTATTTGCCTTTCTCTTTCTGATTTAATTCACTTAGTATGATAATCTCTAGGTCCATCTATGTTGCTGCAAATGGCATTATTTCATTCTTTTTTTATGGCTGCATAGTATTCCATGGTATATAGGTACCACAGCTGCTTTATCCATTCATCTGTCGATGGATTTCAGGTTGTTTCCCTGTCTTGGCTATTATGAATAGTGCTGCTATGAACATTGGGGTGCATGTATCTTCTCAAATTATACTTTTCTCTGGATATATGTCCAGGAGTGGGATTGCTGGATCATATGGTAACTCTATGAGTTGAGTTTTTTAAGGAATCTCCATACTGTTTTCCATAGTGGCTGTACCAATTTACATTCTACCAACAGTGTAGGAGGGTTCCCTTTTCTCCACACCCTCTCTGGCATTTGCTATTTGTAGAATTTTTAATGATGTTGAGGCCAATTTCTTTGGCCTGACCTCTCAACCTTTCCGCTCCTCTGCCACGGCACCTCTCAAGTCATTCAAGGCCCAGCTTACCCCAGACCTCCTCCCTCCCTGACCTCTCCAGCCTCATAGCCCCCTCCCACTGACTTCCAACCGGCCTGCTGCAGTGTTCACTGCTCACATGGAGGGTATGCCTGCCACCTGTCCATCACTGAGGCTAGTAGATGCCCTTACATGCTTCATTTTGCCTACTCCCTGAAAGACAGACACAGACCACCATCCCCATTTGACAGGGCGGAAGCAGGCTCAGCGAGGTTCAGTAACTTTTCCCAAATTACACCACTGGTTAGTGAAATAACCAGGACTTGAATCCATGACTGACAACTGAGCTCTAAACCTTTGCTTTAAACCAGGAGCCAGCAAACTATTGGCCCTGAAGGCCAAATTCTGCCCACTGTCTGCTTCTGTGCAGCTTAAGAGCTGAGTGATTTTTACATGATTGGGAAAAAAAATCAAAAGAAGCATAACATTTTGGCACATGTGAAAAAATCACATGAAATTAACATTTCAGTGTCCATTAATAAAGTTTTATTGGAACACAGGAATACCCATTTGTTTAGATATTGTCAGTGGCTATTTTCACATTTCAATGGCAGAGCTGAGTAGTTGTGACAGAGAGCAACCTAAAATTTTTATTATTTGGCCCTTCGCATTAGAAGTCTGCCTACCCCTGCTCTAAAAGGCACCACTAGGGACTTCCCTGGTGGCGCAGTGGTTAAGAATCCACCAGCCAATGCAGGGGACACGGGTTTGAGCCCTGGTCTGGGAAGATCCCACATGCTGTGGAGCAACTAAGCCCATGCGCCACAACTACTGAGCATGCACTCTAGAGCCCACGAGACACAACTACTGAGCCCGCATGCCACAACTATGAAACCTGCGTGCCTAGAGCCCGTGCTCCGCAACAAGAGAAGCCACCACAATGATGGCTTCTCTTGCGGTATGCCTGCATACTGCAATGAAGAGTAGCCCCGGCTCACCGCAACTAGAGAAGACCGCGCACAGCAACGAAGACCCAACGCAGCCAAAAATAAATAAATAAAAATAAATTTATAAAAAAATAAAAGGCACCACTAGCCTACCTCCTGTTGATGACCCTCAGCCTCATGGAGCTCTAAACACACTGCCTGCCTGTACAGATTGCTATCTTTCTCTGAGTGCTGAGCCTAGAATCTTAGAGGGAAAGCAAGGTGGATTTTAGCCCTCTTTGTATCTCCAGGTACTCAAGACTTGCCCCAGATGGGACTGAAGTTTCAACATCTGAGAATGTCGAAAAAATTCTTGTAAACCCTCCTGGTGTCCCCCAGGCTGAGCCAGGCGGTTCATCCAGGGGGGGCAGTGGGAGACCTTTGTCCCGACAGGATCTGACTCATCTGGGGTGTGCTCTGGGCTTGTTTGGCTTTCAAGGAACCAGCTTCAAGGAAAGAAGCAGAACTGGTTCTTAGCCAGGAGAATGAGGCAGAGGGTTGTCCTGGTGACTAAGTGGGATCCTGAAAGAAAGCGCTAAGCCTGAAGACTGGCATGTCATAGATGCTTGATGACCAGCAGCTCTTCTGAGGAGGAGGAGGAGGGAAACGGGAATGCTGGAAGCTCCAGGCTTTTGCTTGCCTGTATGGGGCTTTTGTGTAACAGAAAATGTCCCCCCTTTCTCCCGCACAGGGGGCCCTGCCCACACCAGGACACTCTTGGGGAGTGGAGTGGGAACTGGACTTCAGCCTCAACTCCCACCTTCAGGGTCAGGCACATCTGTGCAGTGCACACAGCTCACAGCTGTCGACGGCAGTCCTACTGGACCTGTGAGCAGGGAGACCCTGAGTGGGGTTTCCTGAGTCCCCCTGCAACTCGACCACTACCTCAGGCCAGTCCACACACCTTCCGGGGCTTCAGTTCCCTCTTCTGTATAATGGGGATGCTTGTCATCTCTCCCTCGGGCAGTTCTGAGAATGAAATGAAGGAGCAGGTGTGGAAATCAGGGTGGAGGGTTTTGATGTTAACCAAATGACCAAATGGAAGCCTGCCATTTGGGGTCCTCCAGAAGCTGCTATTTACAGAAAGGGCTTTGTCGACGTTTTAGAAATTATATGTTGTAGAGAGTTTGGAAAGCAGAGGGCTATATTGTCCATAATTTATCATGGTTAATATCATTTCCACACTTTATCTTGCTTTTTTTTTTTTTTTTTTTGCTGGGGTGGCATGTAGGTGGGAGAAGAAATGCAGAGAGGGGAAGAAATACTAGAAATACTAGAGCAGTATTTCTCAAACTTCACCTGGGGGGTTGTTAAAAAGCAGATTCTGATCTAGTAGGTCTGGAGTAGGGCCTGAGAGTCTGCATTTCCAACAGGGTCCCAGATGACACCCACCTGAGGACTACCCTCTCTCACAAGGGCTAGAAGACCCTAGAGCAGCCGGAGGAGGTTAAGCCAGGGTTTCCTTGTCTGAGGAGGGCAGTGGGAGCAGTGGAAGTTTCCACCATCCCAGTGGACCTGCTTCTTGAGGTAAGGGGCAGGCTCCTAAGACCCCAGGGATCAGCCTGGCCAGACCCAGACCTGGAAACTGAGGGGCTTGAAGGCCTCCTTGAAGGCTCCACACCCTCAGTGAGGGGACTGAAGCTGGGGAGACAGGGAAGGGCTGGGTTTCCCCCACATCAAAGCAGGTTCCCCAGCCTTTGATTCGCAAAGAAGCAGACTCTTTGGAGGCCGGCCTGAGTTTGGGGGCTGGCTGGCCTTGGGGCCTGGGATGAGTGGTCAGAGGCCCCCAGCCTGTTCTCTTTTTGCATAACAGCTTGGCCGTCTGACAAAAGGGCAGTCCTTGAAAGGCCGTATGGGGCTGTTAAAAGCTTCCGGCAATGGTTTAATTGGGGGCGATTAAAGTGTCCACCCCAGGAAGGCCTGCCCTTCAAAGGCCAGCCAGGCCCGGCTTCTCTGCCCTCAGCACCTCCCCCCTCGGCCCCGCCCCCCAGGGTAGCCCTGCCCCCAGCCTCTCCCCTCGGCCCCCTCAGCCCCCTTCCCTGTGGCTCCCTGCAGACCGAGGAAGTCATCGACTCATCGTCAGGAACCCTTTGGCCAGCCTGTCTGGGGGGATTCCGTCCCAGCCCCTGGACCATCGGTACCATTTGTTCACACAGTTTGGTCTCGTGGCTGAGTCAGCGTGGGAGGGCGGGGAAGGCTGAGTTTGAGACACAAAGGGCCCCAGAACTGGCCCACCCAGAACACTCTCTCCGTCTCTCCCCCAAGACACCTAGCCTGGTCTCTGCGCCCCTCCTCGAGCCCCTCTCCCCCGGCCCTCGCCCGTCTGGAACTTCATGGTCACCATCGGGGGGTCCCACGGCCTACCACACAGCAATCTTCCAGACATCTGCAGAGACACTACCTGGGAAGCGCAGGGCCTCAGAGGTGACCAGACAGGGACCACGACTCGGGGAGGTGCTGGATAAGTGAATAGGCCAAAGCAATAGGGTGTGATACAGGTCAAATGAGGTGAGCTATAAGCAGGCCCCTACCTCTGGTGGGGCGGGGCGAGCAGAGGGTCAGGGAAGATGACTTTCTGGAAGCGAGGGAGCCTAGAGTTAGAACACAGTTGGCTCAGTCTGGCCCATTTGCCAACCCTGATGTCAAAAGCAAGACCACAGCTGGCTTCACTAACAGACTTCACCCACCCAGCCAACTCGGGAATCCTCGGAAGGGGACGTGGTGTAGATTTTCCATTAAGTCTAGAAATAGTTGTTCTGTGGGTATCTGGTTCAGACACTTCCCCAGAGACCATGAAGTCTCTCAGAATCTTCTTTGGCTGAGCCAACCTACAGGGAGCTGTCTTAGGGGTGTCTTTGGGCACCATTTTCCTCTCCCGTCCCTTTAGGCCCGTCCCGCAATAGACGGTTCAAGGCCTTTCTCTTCAGCGTGCTCTGTTCTGTCTCCCGGGCCCTGCTCCCATCAACGCCATCAGGCTTTGGCCTCATGTTGACTGGCCAGCGCCGCTCTGAGGACAGAGGTGCTGGGGCCAAGGGTCTCTGGGATTTCCATGTCCCAGATAAGGAAAGTCTACCCTTTTTCCAGGGTGAGTATGGGATAAAACCAAGCCCCGAGGCTGGGAGGCAGGGAGGCCTAGGCCTGAACTGCAGGTGGCAGAAAGCCTCCCTTCTGACTCCCCTGACTCATCTGAGTCCTCTCTAGGGAGGAGCCCCTGACCACCCTCCCACACACCTGACAGCTTTCCTGTCCTGTCCCCAGAACCTGCTCCAGTCCCAGAAGCCCACATGGGACAGGGCCAAGTGAGCAGGGCCCAAGGGGGGGTGGGAGCAGGGGCTCTGAGCAGAGCATTGTGACTGGACCCCCAAAGCCAGGCAGGCACCCTAACTTTGATTTTCAGCAATTTCTGATCCCAGAGATCTGGCTGCTGGTTACATGTGTGGTACTGTAGCATCTCACTAACCAGGGCAGCAAGCTGTGAGGCACGCAACCCATCCCAAGTCCCCTCTCTATCTCTGAAGGCTCCTGGAGGACAGAGCAGCCGACATCAAAAATTCTCACATCAACTGTCCACCCCTCCCAGCCTCAGCCTGGCAAAGAAGCCCTCTAGTGAAGCAGCTCCAGACTTCCAGATTCGCCCACTAGAGACAAAACCTGAGCCGTTCCCTCACACAGGGCATGTGCTGAACACAAGTAGGCATGGTTAAGAATTGAGGCTACTGGGGCTTCCCCGGTGGCGCAGTGGTTGGGAGTCCACCTGCCAATGCAGGGGACACGGGTTCGGTCCCTGGTCCGGGAAGATCCCAAATGCTGCGGAGCAACTAAGCTCGTGTGTCACAACTACTGAGCCTGTGCTCTAGAGCCTGTGAGCCACAACTACTGAGTCCACGTGCCGCAACTACTGAAGCCTGCGCGCCTAGAGCCCGTGCTCCGCAATGAGACAAGCCACTGCAATGAGAAGTCCTCACACCGCAACAAAGAGTAGCCCCTACTCGCCGCAACTAGAGAAAGCCGCGCACAGCAACGAAGACCCAACACAGCCATAAATAAATAAATAAATAAATAAAATTTTAAAATTTTAAAAATTAAAAAAAAGGGCCTCCCTGGTGGCGCAGTGGTTAAGAGTCCGCCTGCCGATGCAGGGGATACGGGTTCGTTCCCCGGTCTGGGAGGATCCCATATGCCGCGGAGCGGCTGGGCCCGTGAGCCATGGCCGCTGGGCCTGCGCATCCGGAGCCTGTGCTCCGCAACGGGAGAGGCCACAACAGTGAGAGGCCCACATACCGCAAAAAGAAAAAAAAAAAAAAAAAAAAAATTAAAAAAAAAAGAATTGAGGCTATGGAAAAAAATAACAAGTGTTGGTGAGGATAGGGAGTATGTAAATACACTCACACACTGTTGGTGGGAATGTAAATTGGTGCAGCCACTATGGAAAACATTAGGGAGATTCCTCAGAAAATTAAGAATAGAACTATCATATGATCCAGCTATCCCACTTCTGGGTATATAACCCAAGAATACGGAAACACTCATTCAAAAAGATATATGCACCCTTGTGTTCATTGCAGCATTATTTACAATAGCCAAGATACAGAAACAACCTAAGTGCCTACTGACAGATGAATGGATAAAGAAGATGTGGTGTATGTATGGAATGGAATACTTACTCAGCTATAAAAAGGATGAAATCTTGCCATTTGTGACAACATGGGTGGACCCTGAGGGTATTATGCTAAGTGAAATAAGTCATACAGAGAAAGACAAACACCATATGATTCCAATCATATGTAGAAGATAAAAAACAACAAACAAAATAAAATAAATGAACAAACCAAAGAGAAATAAACACACAGAGAACAGAGTAGTGGTTACCAGAGGGGAAGGAGTGGGGGGAGGGGGGAGAGCAAAATGGGCAAAGGGGATCAACTCTATGGTGACAGATGGAAGCTAAATTCCTGGTGGTGAGCACACTGTAACATGTACAGAAGTATATGAAATATAATGTTACAAACCAATGTTACCTCAATAAAAAATAAATATAAAAAAAAAGAATCAGGGCTATGGAGACTCAGAAAAGAGCTGTCTGCTCCCCCATCCTAGTCACCCCGCCCACCCAGACCTACTCTTTTACTCCTAGGGTGACCAACTGTCTTGGTTTCCCTGGCACTGAGGGCGTTTCTGGGATAAGGGACTTTCAGTTTTAAAACCTGGACAGTCCCAGGCAAACCATCTTGATTTGCTCAGGACTGAGGGGTTTCTGAGGACAGGCTTTCAGTGTTAAAACTGGCAAGGAGGGACTTCCCTGGTGGCCCAGTGGTTAAGACTTCGTGCTCCCAATGCAGGGGCCCGGGTGTGATCCCTGGTCAGGAAACTAGATCCCACATGCCGCAACTAAAGATTCTGCACGCCGCAACTAAAAGATCCCGCATGCTTCAACTAAGACCCAGTGCAGCCAAATAAATAAATTAAAACAAACAAACAGACAAAAACTGGGAAGGATGAGTTGGTCACCCTCCCTTTCCCTCACAGTCTGGCCTCTGCCCCCATCAGCCCCCTGAGACAGTGTCCAAAGCCCACCAATAACCTTCAAAGGCCAGTTCCTGTGGCCTCTTTTCTCTCCTCCTGTCCCACGGTGGGGGGGGTGGGAGGATGGAAGGCTAGGGCTGTACCCAGCTGGCCGGGAGGGTGCATGGGGGTCGGCCAAGGGGTCAGGGAAGTGACAGCCTCACCGTCCCACCCTCTCTAAGTCGGTTTCTGGGCCTGTGCCCTTTATCACCCCCTCACACTATCTGGCCGCCTGAAGGAGTATCTCCTCCTCGTGCATCCCAGCCCTGCCCTGACTCAGATAAGCTGAGGGGCCACCCCAGCAAGACAGAGGTGAAGCTGTGGCCTGGGTCCTTCGCTGCCGTGAATCTCCCTACCTGACCCTTGGCCTGACCTTGGACAGAAAAGCAGCAGAGCATCTGCTTGGGGCTTCCACATCCCAGAGGAGACAGGAATTCCTGTATTCACTTGACAGATGGGAAAATGGAAGCAGGACAAATGATGTGACCTGCCCAAGGTGGTGGGGCCAGACCCATAGAATGCAGGGGCTGGAAGGACCTCAGAGAGCATGCCCAAATGCTCCTGTGATGGAGCTTCACGGAGGGTATATTTTGCGTCTAACCAGGGTGAAAGACCCACAGACGAAGAGTCGGCACCTCTACCTCCCCACTGGTCTCAGGCCAACCTCCCAAATCACCCAAGCCCAGAGCCTTGAGACCCGCCTCCTGCAAGGCTCCTGGCCCCTCGACAACCTTCTGCCTGGGTTTCTCCCCAGCAGCAAAAGCTGATCCTTGCTGCCAGAACTCAGCCTTAGTGTTGGCAGGGTCCCACTTACAAGCCTCCCTGAGTTCCCATTGCTCCAGGATAGCTGGACATTCCAAACCCTCCCCGACCTCTGCGGACCCCAACCAGGCCCCACTTCTATCCTCCAGGCAGTGGGTGTGGCCACACGAAATTCCTCGTGGTCCCCAAACATGCCATGTCCTTTCTTGCTTCTGCTTACACGGGCCCCTCCTCAGGGAAGGGATATCTTTCCTTCACCTGGATCTGTGGCAACCCCGCTGGTCCCTCAAGGGCCTGCTCACGTGTCTCCTCCTCCAGGAAGCTTCCCTGAATATGCGAGTCAGAAACTCATTCTCCTTTTTTAAATGGCTTTAGCACTTACCACGTGCCAGGCACTAGGCTGGACCCTGTGTTGCATTTAACCCTCACAACAACCACAAGCATCAAGTACTTTACTGTTATCCCCATGTTATAGACAAGAAACTGAAACACAGAGAGGTCAGGTAACAGGCCCAGGGTCACACAGCTGGAAATGGATGGAGGCAGGATTTAGGCTCTGGCGATCTGGATCCAGAGCCTGAGCTCCAAACCACCAATGGCCTGACCCTAGCAGTGTTTGTACCTCTGTTAGGGGCCCCGCCCTGGCTACAAGGCACTACAGAAGCTCCTCAGGGCAGGGAACACGGAGCAGGACTGGCTTCCTACAGGAGTCTTAGTATTTGCTTAGAGAGCTCAGAGAAGGACCTTTACCCCAGGCTCCTATATAGCCCTAGAGGGAAAGAGAGAATTCTATTTCTAGTACCCTTCAGGCCAGTTTCTGAGGAGTCTCTGCCTGGCTTCTTTTTGGCTATGGGGGTCTGGTCCCAGTCTGAGAATGGGATATGGATGGCGCAGCCAGAGGCGGGCTGAGAGCATGGCTCCTGGGGGGCCCCAGTAGCCCCCCAGGGACCTCTCTCTGTGCCCCTCCTATCCCTCTTTCCTAAAGGTCACTCCATACCTTCCTCCTCTAAGAAGCTGTGCCTGCTGCCCCCAGACCCGCCTCTGTCTAGTCCCTTAATCCCCTTCCTGCCTGTCTCCTGTCCCAGCTGGAAGATGTGTCCGGATGCCCATGCCGACTCTAAGCTTTCTGCTTGCAGCTCCCTCACCCCCACATGAGGCTGTAGCTCCACCTCCTTTTTAAAAAAACTTTATGGGAATTTCCTGGCGGGCCAGTGGTTAGGACTCCGGGCTTCCACGGCAGAGGGCCTGGGTTAGATCCCTGGTTGGGGAACTAAGATCCCACAAGCTGCTCGATGCAGCCAAAAAAAGAAAAAAAAAATTTTTTTAATGAAATTGATTCCCAATTTGAAGCCACAGTGGATACAAAGATAACAGAGCTTGTGATAATTTACAGAACTATTTGCTGCAATATGCATATACATATTAAGTTTCATGCTGAATAAATAATCCCAATTTAATTTTTATATAAAAATATAATATTGCACTCTTCACAAAACCAGTTATTTTACGTATTTTCTCTTTAGATAAATGATGAACTTCAGCCTTAAAAATTCAGCTGAAGGAGGGAACAGAGGAAAAGTAGCTCTGCTTTGGGGTAGTTTACTCCACAGCTTCTGTAGGAACCCTGAAGGCTTCAGTACTCTGGCGGGTGTCAGCCAGGCTCAGATGTGCTGAATTACCCAGAGGGTCTCAGGGCTGGGGCTGGGAGAGGAGGCGCATGCGTGCCCAAGAGGGTGTGGCTGTGTGTGTGTGTGTGTGTGTACGTGCGCACACACACACTCACGGGTGACTATGTGAATCAATTTGTGAGTGTAAGTATGATTCGTGTACACTCTTGCACAGTCTGCTTACGTACTTGAATGCCCCGGGTACGTGCGAGCGTATACTCAGGAGTCCTCCCTCCCCTACACACCCAACTCCTACTCATCCCTCAGGGTGCTCCCCCACCCTGCCTCACCCCTGAAGCCTGTTCTGACCCTCCAGCTCACACTGTTCTCCCCCTGCCCCTCCCTGTTGACCCTGCAGCCCTGACCTGCTGGCCTACATCACAAACACTGTTCATCTTGTTCTGGTTCAGGCTTGGAGCTTGGTCACCCTTGCTCCCCGAGGGTGAGGCTGACTCCTTTCAAATTACCCCAAAGCCCAGCTTAGGACTGGGGACACAGCCTTGCCCAGTACATACTCATGATCTGAATTAAAGCCAACTGCATTGAATGGAACTGCATGTAAGTGACTAGAAACCAGAGCACGGTAGCTTTCCTCTCTCAGCTTTGAACTCTTACTCTCTGTATCTTTCCGCCTGTCCTTTCTCTGACTTATTTGCTGTCTCAGTCTTCAGCTTACAGAGTACTTCCTTGTACACTCATATCTGACTCAAATCTCATGACCATCCTTTAAGATAAGAATACTTATCCTCATTGAGCAGACGAGGAAACTGAGGCTCAGGGAGGCCACGTGGTGACTGGCCCAAGGTCACTCGGCCTGGAAGCAGGGCCTGGAATCCTCACGCCTGAATGGACACTGCCCCCCACAGTCCCTCCCCACCAATAAGTGCCTGGGGTTAGAGGGCAACCCCCGGCTTGGAGGGGGTTCTTCCTGACATCCTGTACCGTCTCCATGTCCTGAGGTCACTATGAGAAGGAGATGAACCAGGGCCCCCAGGGCTGCGGACAACCCCACCCAGCTGCAGGAGGGGCAACGAGCTTGGTGGACATTGTTCCTAGCCTGTGGTTACTGATTTGACAACAATCCCTTTCCTCTCCAGACAGCCAGGGAGTTAATGATTAAGGAAGGGATTAAATATTAACCACCTGTCGGGTCATGGCGTAATGTCTGTGTCTGCACCTGAGCCTACCTAAAAATACCTCCCACCTGCTGTGGGCCAGCCTCACACAGCGCCTATAAGCCCCTTGCTCTGGCCATCACCTCCCCACGCAGCCACCCTGGCCCTGGCCCTGGCCCTAACCCACCTTCTTGTCCCCATGCCCACCCCATCAGCCTCTCCCATATCCACAGCACAGATCCAAGAAGTTTCCCTGTAGCTTGGCAGCTGCAAGCCACACTGCTGGATGCACTCCTGGTGGGCTTTCTGAAGGAGGAGGATTTGCCTGGAGCTAACTGCAGTGTGTTCCTGGAGGTTGGAGGGTCAGTAGGTTGCATTCCTATGTGTGATCTAGTTTATCGGTGTTCTTATCTCCTTGCCCAAGTCCTTCCTTCACCTAGAGACCTCTCTGAATATACACATACCAGGCCCCAACACCCTGGGCTACAAGGATTTATTTCACTCAAGAAATCACAAAGGAGCAGCACCCTCCCCAGTCAAGCTCTTCTTTTCCAGTGAGGATCTGGGGGCCGGTTGCCTCTGGGAAGTCTCTGAGACTAACCTAGCCCTAGGCACTTCTGGACCTTGCTCCTCCAGCCTCCCTCAGCCGTGGGTGATTCAAGCTGGCGTGGGCTGTTGCATAGCTGCAGGAAACTGCCTGCTTCTGTTAGAACCATCCTTATAAGTTCCATCATGCAGCCCGTGTGGTTCTCCAAAGGTGGAGGCGGGAGAGGGACAGCTCTATCACACCCAAGCCCGTGGTCAGCCTCCCCACTGCGGGAACCACAGACAGTATGACACAAGGCTCACTCAGTCCTTTTCTAGAAAAACTGAATTCTCTACTCCAGTAATAACCGTACTGAAAAGCTCTGTTTCTGCTCAGGGGGAAGCCCCGAGTTTGCCTGCTGAACACCCACATGGCCTTGTACTACCCTCGCGATATATATCCTGCAGAACTGCATTCCCACGGCAAGCCTGGGGACAGCCATTATCATCCCCATTTTACCAACGGGAAAACTGAGGCTGGGTGAGGTTAAACAGCTAGAAAGTGGCAGAGGCTGGCCTGTCTGACCCAAAAGCCATACAAAATTTAAAAGAACTAGCACCAAACCTCAAATTCAGCTCTTCAAGCCAGTTACCGTGTCATTCCTCCTTCCTTTTAACTTTCTCTCACCTATATTGATACTTGTACTCTTAATCCTGTAGGGCTTAAGTCCCAAGTGGGACTCTTCCCAGCAAACGTGCTCCTTGTTTCCTATGATCTGAGGATGTAACACAAGGAGACTCCACAAGGAGACTCAGGAACTCTGAACGGGGGTTTCCAAGTCCCTCCTAAAACAGGGCTCATGACTTGAAGACGTTTTGCTAAGGTTCTCGCAAGAGACTTCTAGAAGGACCTACCACCTCCCTTCTTTCTGCAGGTTGTAAATCATCTTACCAGACCCAGACTGCTTAGAATCAGCATTGCACAGTGGTTTCCTCACACCGTCGCTTGTGTTTACAAATGAGGAAACCAAGGCCCCCAGAGGTCAAGTACCTCGCTGGCTGGGGGGCTCCCACATGAGTTCCTCAGGGCAGCGGTGGCACGGAGTCTGGGATGGCCTCGGCTTGGCACCAGTGGGGGCTTCCAAGCCTGGGAAGTTTTCCTTTAGGGGTTACAGCCCCTGTCTGAGACTCAGAGCAGAGCCCCTCCCCCCAGCTCACCCTGGCAGCTTCCTCCTCTCCCCTCTGCCCCAGCCCCCCTCCCTAGGCCACTGCCCCCCAGCCTCTGCGTTCCCCCACCCTTGACAGTGACCCTGAGGAAGCCCAGGAAACTTCTCAGCCATATACAGTGTTCTCATCTCCCCCTGCCCCCGCTTACAGCCTCTGACGCGAGCCTCCCGGTGGGGAGGGAAGTGCCGCCCAGGCCCCGCCCCTTCACTCTGGCTTGGAGGCTTGATCACCACCCTGTCCTTGGGTTCTGCATTTCTGCTTCTGACTTTCTCACCTACACAGTCACTGACAAGCACTCACAAATGTATGTGAATCCAGCCGAGCAGGAAGGAGGGAAGCCCCCACCCAAGGCCGAGACTGGTTTTAAAGGGACGACTCTCAGTTTTTTATTTGCATCTCTTTTGCATATATTTGCATGGTAGCTTTGCAAGCTCTCCATTTTCCCAAAGAACACAGGGAAGTAACGGATGTGGAGGCCCCAGGGGGCACTGAGGCGTCAGTGAGGTTTCCAAACGCCTTGAGTGGGTCTCAGGACCCGGGTTTTGGAGGGCAGGAGGGAGTAGAGACGGGGCAGGGCACCAAGTCGAATGGGGGGAGGGGCAAGGGAGGGGGAGGGGGAAGCAGCAGATTCTGGGCGGGGCCTGGAGGAACCTCAGGGGCCTTGGCTGCCTGCCTGTGGCAGAGACTTCTGCTCTGGGCACCTGTTCACTCGCAGGCCATTGCCGGCCTGGGGGTGGATAGGGGTAGGGGTAGGGGGCTGAGTTTGCAAAAGTTCAGGTCCGTGGCAAGGCACAGCTCTGGGGGGCCAAGTAGGGAAGGTAGTGGAGAAGCATGAGGATGGGCAAAGGGGGAACACAAGAGACACAGAGGCACGGCTAGAGGAAAAGGACACCCAGGAGAAGATGCCTCGAGACTGAAGGTTCTGGGGGAGGTGGGTCCTGCCCTTTAGGTGGACCAAACATCAGAAGCCCAACCCTACCTGCCCTCCCACGCTGCACATCTGTTCTCAATTTATTCCCCACAGAACCTGAGACAAGATTCCAGGCAGCTAGAGCTCTGGCCTGGCTCTGTACCCCTGGCTGGATGACCTTGGGCAAGTCTCTGTCTCTCTCTGGGCCTTAGTTTCCTCTTCAGTAAATCATCTAGGGAGCAATTGATTTCCATGGGCCCACTCCTGTTCCACCCTGGCCAAGCCTCTCCTGGTTCCCTGGGGGCTCAGGAAACTTTAGTGTTTACCTCCAGATCAAGTTCAAATTTGAGTGTTCAGGATTCTTCTGGATCTGGTACCATCCAACCTAATCAGCCTCATCTTTCCCTGTTTTCAACAGTCCAGGAGACCCAGCTCCTCCCTGCCCCTTTGTCCTTGCTCCAGCCTCCTTTCGTCTCCACGAAGAGCCCCCATTTCTGGAACACCTTCTCCCTCCCACAGGCCTGGCTTTATGGATGTGTGATCCGTGCAGCTATACAAGTCCCTGCACTTAGAAGGACCCCATGCTTGGTTTAATACTCTGTTGATGCCATCCCGGAATTTAAAAAGTTTGAACAAGGGGCCCCCAATTTTCATTTTGTCCTGGGCTCCCCAAATTATACCCCAGTCCTGCCTTCCTCTCCTCCCACCAGGCCCTCCTCAGCCCCACCTCCCTGTGGAGCCCTCACCGACCCAGGAGAAGATCTGAACTGGGATGGCCAGAACTACCCACCCACCGGGCAGAAGCAGAGAGCCTCTGCACATCATAGAGGCCCAGGCCTTATGTCACCTGGGGAGAATGGCTCAGGAACTGCCAGGGGATGTGCAGAACAGAAAGAGGCAGAAACCCTGACTCTGTCTTAGAAGGAAAGCTGACTTCTGTTCCAGAAGTCTCTAGTCTGATGGGGAGGCCAAGCACCTGACCCAGGAAGGTCCTTATCTCTTGAGGGCACGGTGGGGCTGGTTGAAAGTGAATACCACTTTCCTCCTCCCTGCGACCCTTGCTGGGAACAGTGAGAGGAGATGCGGGCTGCTTCTGGGGCTGGAGAAGCAGAAGCTGGGGATGCCACCACCCCCGATCCTCACCCTGCAGAGCTCTCACTCCAAAAGCATCTCTTGGAGCATCTCCAAATAGAAGCCAGTCTACCAACACACCGAGGCCCCGAGGCAATGCCTTTCCTTCTAGCAAATAGCCTCACTGAGAGCAGTGGCCAGGTCCCTCTGGCTGTAGCCCCTGCGGCTCCCTTTCCTTCAGAAGCCTGGATCAGTCATCCTCCCTTCTCCTCACTCCCTGGCCCTAAGGGTATGTGGTCTGGCCTCCCCAGGGCCCCTCACCCACTCTGGAGCCACAAAGGGTGCAGGGCAGTGGCATGAGCTTCTGTTCACCTGGTGGAGCCTGATTGTCATGTATGCAGGGGTGGGGCTACAGGGGCTGCGATCCTACTGAGACCCCAGGGCAATGACCCCAGGGCCCCCAGTGATGGGCCAGTCCTAGACCCCACCCCAGGACTGGGGGAGGGGAAGTGGGATGAGCTGGCTGGACCTCCCCAACTCCCTCTGACTTCCCCTCCCAGCACCTTCTTTAACCACAGCGTTGCGGCATCAGGTACCTGCTGCCTGCCTCTGGGCCTCTGCTGCTAATGGAACCTGTCTCTACCAGGCTAACTGCACTCAGCACTGAACACCTGCCTTGAGAACCTCTTTCCCCAGGGAGCCTTCCCTGAACCTCAGGGTCGCTTTAGTGTCTCCCTGGCCTTTCCCATGCTCTCCCTCAGGAAGTACTCGTCTGTGTATGCCTCTGTCCTGATCAACTGGGGCATCTGCTCTCCATGACCGCTGGCAGGTCTGCAGCTGGGATGAAGCTCTCGGGTGTGGCTGGGGCAGGTGGGAGGGGGGACAAGTCGCAGTTTCTTCCTTCAGACACGTGGGAAGTGTGGGTCCCATCTGCCATAAGAATAAGAGCTGCTACGTATGAACCTATGTTCCTACAGAGTAGGTGGTCACAGGGGATGAAGCTGGGGCTCATCTGGATAAAGTGACCTGCTCAAGTCACCCTGGCCAGGAAGAAGGTCTGCCTGCACGGGCTAAGTGATGTCCGAGACCTCAGCTGCCTGACCCAGATATGTCCTGCCCTGAGGCAGGGGCTGAACTTGCTGACCCCTCAAGGGCCTCCAGGTCAGGATTTGAGCCTCCAGGTGACCACAAGCTGAGGCTCCAACCGATTCGCAGCCCCCTGACCTGGTCCCCAGCAAGGCAAGTGTCCTCCCTCCCTCCCACCAGCCCAACTGGCTCCCAGTTCAGCTGCAGAAACGGCTCAACGTCTCTCTGGAGCCCAAACAGGAAGCTGGGGAGAAGGGGGCCAACGGCTGGGGATCTCTGAGGCTCCTCCAGGAAACACGTGGGGAGGTGTCAGGGGCAAAGTCGGGCCTGCTCGCCCCGCAGCTCCCACACTTGGAGCCCACCACCGGCACCGAACACCTCCAGCCCACCTCCCTGCGGGCAGGGGCTCAGGATGGCGCTGGGGAAACTGTCCTCTTACGGGAGAGAGCCTTTCAGAACCCTCGCTCCTGGGTGACTTTTCTTCGTCTTTTCATAGATTTTATATTTTAGGACAGTTTTAGGTTCACAGCAAAATTGCACAGAAAGTGCAGAGAGTTCCCATACCCGCCCCACCCCGACCCGTGCACAGACTCCCCCATTAGCAACATCCTCCGCCAGAGTGGCATGTTTGTGACAGCTGATGAACCTGCATGACTCCTCATGATCATTCAAGGCCTACAGTTTACATTAGGTTTCACTCTCGATGCTGTATATTCTTTGGGTTTGGCCAAATGTAAAATGCCGTGTATCCACTATTCTAGTATCCTATAGAGTAGTTTTACACCCCCTAAAATCCTCTGTGCTCTGATTATTCATCCTTCTCTCCTCTTTAACTCCCGGCAACCACTGATCTTTTTACTGTCTTCATAGTTTTGCCTCTTCCAGAATGTCATCCAGTTGGAATCATACAGTACGTAGCCTTTTCAGATTGGCTTCTTTCCCTTAGAAATATGCATTTAAGTTTCCTCCACGTCTTTTATGGCTTATTATTCATTTCCTTTAGTACAGAATAAGATTCCATTGTCTGGATGTACCAGAGTTTATTTATCCATTCATCTACTGAAGGGCACCTTGGTTACTTCCAAGTTGTGGCAATTATGAACAAAGCTGCTATATGTATCTGTGTGCAGATTTTTGTGTGGACATAAGTTTTCAGCTCGTTTGGGTAAGTATCAAGGAGCGGGATTGCTAGATCAGAAATAGCATATTTAGTTCCATAAAAAAAAATTGCCAAAGTGCCTTTCCAAGTGCTGTACCATTTTGCATTCTCACCAGCAATAATGATAGTTCTTGATGTTCCAATTCTTCGCCAGCATTTGGTGTTGTCAGTGTTCCTGATTTTGGCTATTCTAAAAGGTATGTAGTGGCATTTTGTTGTTGTTTTAATTCATAATTCCATAATGGCATATGCTGTTGAGCTGGGTCAATTTTAAGGCAGGTTTTTCTTCAGATAATCCTGAGATCATATTAACTTCATTTCTTATCAGGCCACCCTTGAGGGTCGAGTACCCGGGATGGAGACCTGCCTGAATCTCAGGCATTGTTCTGTCACTGGCTCACCATTGGCCTTGGCAAGTCACTTACCAACCTGGACCTCAGTTTCTTAGCCTATAAAATGGAGCTCACAGCACTCTTCCCCTTTGGGGGGAGGGGTGCCTCTGTTCACTAGGATGTGGTCATGGCTCGGCATGGTGGTCAGCGGTGAGTGAAGCCAGGGACCACAGGCTGCCTCACATGGTGCTGGGCCAGCAGTGACTGCAAACTTGCGAGCCCCACAGGCCAGGACTGAGGAGAGAGTCAGGGGGTCACCTCCCTGAAACTGAACCCCCCCAGCAGATCCCCAGGCCCTCCAGGACTGGCCAGCAAGGCGTGGCACCTGTCCACGAATCTGCCCCAGTGATGTAGGAGGCTCCTGAGAGAGGACATGAAGGCAGGGCTTGTCAGAGAGCACCTGACCATGGAGGGTGATCCCCCAGCTCCCCCAGGGAAGCCTGGGGCCAGAGGCTCCGAAAGCAGGACAGCCAATGGTGGGTCATGCAAATTGCAGGCAAACCGCAGGCAGACAGACAGAGGTCCTCCTGGTTCTTGTCTTCATTCAAAGGAGCCTGTGCTCTGGAAGGCTTAGCTCAAGTGGGAGAGAGGGCCCCCAAAGCCTTGAGGGCCGGCCTGGGCCCCTCAAAGTCCTCCTGAGCCAGTTGCAGGGGAGGAAGAATCAGCAGGCAGGACCCCCCTCCCCCATGCCCTTTCTGAAGTCCATGGGCCCTTTAGTCTCTTGTTCCCAGCCAGGCCCTGCTCTCAGCAGCAAGACCCAACAAAACCATACCCACCTCCCACAAACTGTCATTTCATCTTCTTTTTTTTGACACTTCAGAAAAAGAGCAGAATGGCTTTTAATCCCAAGTGCTCAGATAACATCTGTTGGCATTTAAAAAATGAAGGCAGGGACTTCCCTGGTGGTCCAGGGTAAAGAATCTGCCTTCCAATGCAGGGGACACAGGTTCGATCCCTGGTCGGGGAACTAAGATCCCACATGCCACGGGGCAACTAAACCCACGTGCCACAACTACTGAGCCCGTGCACTCTGGAGCCCGCGCGCCACAACTAGAGAGAAGCCCGCGCGCTGGAACGAAAAATTCCACGTGCTGCAATGAAGATCCCGCGTGTCACATCTAAGACCCGACACAGCCAAAAATAAATAATTAATTGATAAAATAAATAAATATTAAAAATATTAAAGAATAAAATAAAATAAAAAAGGAAGGCATACCTTGTTTTATCGTTTTGCTTTATCGTGCTTCACCGATACTGCGTGTTTTTTTTTTTACAAATTTGAGGGTTTGTGTCAACCCTGCATTGTCAGATGACAACATTATTTTGGCAAATAAAGTATTTTTAAATTAAGGTATGTACATTGCTGTTTTAGACATATGCTGGTACACATGGAACACAGCATAGTGTAAACATAACTTTTATATGTGTTGGGAAACAAACAAACAAAAAAAGTGTGTGACTCGCTTTATTGAGATATTTACTTTAAGGCAGTGGTCTGGAACCGAATCCACAATATCTCTGAGGTATGCCTGTAATAATATATGTACATGGTAGGAAAGTCGAAAGAGAAAGGTTTAAAATAAAACTCTCCCCTGCCTTGCCTTCAATCTTTCCCAATCCCTGTCTGAGGGTAACCAGGTAACAGTTTCTGGTGTAGCCTGCCCGAAAAAAATGTTAGGTCAACACTAGCATATAATGCATGCGTGTGTACCTGTTAAACAGAATGTACAGGAAGAGGAAGAGGATCTGTACACAGATCTTCCCTTGCTCTTGTAACCTCATGGCTTAGACATCCCTCTGATCAGCACACACAGACCCAGCCCATTCTTGGGCCACGTGGAATCTACCATTTCACAGACATGCTGTTGCGGGGCTGGGCCCCTGCAAACAGGCCTCTACGTGATGTCCAGTCTCTTGTTAGAGCATTTTAAATGCTCGTTCACCTCTTTGCTAATCACCCCCCTCCCCCGCACCGGTCACCCTTGGGCCAGAATCTCTTGGGCCCATCTCAGAGCCCAGGAATCAGAGTTGCAATTAACCCAAGGCAGGCAGAGAGAGCTCCTGGGGGCAGGTTAGCCTGGTGGCCTTGGGCAAGGCATGAACTTTCTCTGAGCCTCAGTCTCTGCCTCAGTAATATGGGGTCATCGTCTCTGAAAGTGGAGGTAGAGATTTTTAAAAGACAGTGTGGTCTAATTAATGGGCTTCCTTTACCCTTCTGGAACTTGAAGGCCATTTGATGAAATAAAACTTCCCCTTGGGCCTCCAGGGAACAGGGGAAATCATAGATGAGGAAACAGAGGCACAGAGAGATTGAGGAACTTGCCCAAGGTCACACAGCTGATAAGTGGGAAAATTGGGATGGAACCAGTCAGGCTGGCTCCAGAGTCCGTATTCTGGAAAACCAGATGGACGGCGATGGCTGCGGGAAGGCATGGCGTGCTGGAATGTCCAGGGCTGGAGGAAGCCGGGCGGAGAAGGGGCAGGAGGTGCACAGGGGCTCAGGGAGGGCAGAGGTACCTTCTGAACTGGATGAGGTGTGCGAGCCCACCCACCGCTCACCCAGGGGAGGGCGAGGAGGGTTCCCAGCACCTCTGCATCCCTCCTCCTCCCTGGAGCCCAGGGCCAGGGCGGCCCTCTGTGGACTTCCAACTTTACTACAGGTGACCAGAGGAAGGTTGGCAGCGATGGTGCCGAGTGGGGCCTTAACACTATCTAGTGTCATTTGTGTGCCAGCTGTGGTGCATTTTATGTCATTGAACCCTGGCACAGCAGACAATTTTGCTGCTGGGGGAGGCTAGCCATTCCAGTTCATGGACCAGCCCCTGCTCCCTGAGGGTGGGTGACTGCCATGGGCCCAGGGTGGCAGGGGAACAGAGGGAAGAAGATGACGTGCTCCAGGGCCCTCAGGACCCCACAGGCCAGGGTGAGCCAGCAGGATGCTTCCTCTGGAGGGGGATGGGGAGCCAGAGAGCCAGCCCCCTAGGCTGCTGCTCCCTTTCCCCGGGCTCCTCCTTCCTTCCTGCTGCCCTGCCCTGTCTCTGACTTTGGCCAGGCTGACAGATGTCTCCTGAGTCATCTTTGCTTTCTAGCTTTCTGGGTTTTACTCACTTGTCTCCCGAGTTTGAGTTGCCACCTTGGTGAGAATTCTCTCTCTCCCTCCCTCCTGTACACTCACAAGGACACACAGCCAGCTCAGTGAGAACTCCAAAGGACTCTCAGGGAAGGACCTCAAGGTTAAGGGGACCCTGACCCTCCCAGCCCACTGGAAGCTCCCAAGGCCGAGCCTCGGCTGCCGGGTCTCTGGGTCAGAGCCTAGCTTTCCTGGAGCGGAGCAGCCCACCCACGTTCTGTGACACCTCCGGCTTCAATCGTGTGCTCCCCTGCCACATAATGGCAGTAAGAAAGCCACCTTCTAGGGCTAGTGCGAGGCTGACAGGCGATAACAGCTTCAAGGGACTGGGTTTGGTGGAGAATATGCTGCGTAGATGGTGGCCATTATTATTAAAGTGAACAGCCGGGCGAGAAGGGACGGCTGTGCGTGGCCAGATGTCAGGTTGCGTGTCCAGAGGCACCTCAGGAGCTCAGAGCAGGGAGAAAGGACTCTAGCCCGGAGCAGTCTGGGAGGCTTCCTGGAAGAGAGGGCCTCAGGTGCAGCGCTGAAGGGCTGAGTGGCTGGGAGCTGACTGGCGGGGGCAGGGAGGAGGTGCACCTCTGTGTGTATGTGAGAAAGGGGCAGAGACAGCTGGCCCTGAGGCCACCCCAAGGATGTAAGCAGGTGAGCAGTGAGTCCATAGTGGCTCAGTGCAGGGCGATGGGCTCCATGCCAGGCAGAGGCCTCTGGGACACAGGGACACCTGTCCCCAAAGGCTTTAAAGAGAGAGTAGCTCTGGGGATGAGGAAGGTGGCATACCTTGTTTGTGGGGGGATGCATGGCCTATGGCGGGCCCAGGAGGAGCCCAGGTACACCCTGCTGGGTTCTCCTCTCCGTCCCGTCCTTTGGGCCCGGATGGAGAGCTGGGGATGTCCATTCCCTGTAGAGTTCTTGTGAGCCCCTGGCCTTGGCCTCCTTGGCCTCCACTATCACCCCCTCCCAGGCCAGCCCTTAGGGCCTGAGGCAGCAGGAATGGAGGACGGGAAGGGCCGCGCTGTCCAGGGCCTGCCTGTGGCGGGTGAGGGACGGGCCCAGCGCGGTGTTTACATTTTCCCTCCTTTCCTTCTGGTGGCCCTGCCAGCCGGCGGTTACACCACTGCGGTTTGTTGGCCCCGGGGAGTGCCTTCCTTACATAACCCCTGACACAACGGCTCCTGAGACACACACACTCACTGGCACACGCACACGCTCAGACTCACACCCTTGTGCACACGTACACACTCACCCATGTGCTCCCGCTGAGATGCACCTACACGGTCTCACATCTCCAACGGGCAACACTACTGCTCGGGAGGGTTTCTGCGCCCACAGTCACACGGATGGGGGCCTCCCTCCTGGTTTCAGGGGAAGAGACTCCCCCCCTCCTGGCCCTCAAACCCCAGGTGTTCTGAGCCAGTGGCACTGACCCAGGCCTGCCGGGGGCCGTCAGGTGACAGCCTCAGTCTTTGGCTCCATCTGGGGGGTGGGGAGTGGTGGGGGTGCAGGGGGGTGGACAACAGTGAGCTGCCCTCCAAGAGCCTGGGGGGTGTGGGGAGTTGGGGCTCAGCACGGGAGGAACTGAGAACAGGAAAGGGAGACAGAAAGACCAGACCCCGGGGGCAGCCCCTGTTACCGGGACCCCAGAAACTCAGCACAGGCACACAGGGCGCGAACAGGGGTGGAAATGGCCTCGGAGGCCCAGAGGTGGGATGGGGGTGGAGGTGGGAGGTATTCAGTGCAACATTTTGGGGGGTTTTCTACAATGGCCGGTTTCAAGATTTTAAATGCACATTACCCTCTACAGAAACACGTGGGCTGCCTCGCAACTCAGCGACGCTTCCTCCACGGATTCATCTGAGGCAAATACTCACCCAGGGGCCTGTGAATAAGCATGCTCGCGCTGAGTCGCTCGTAAAAGTGAAACGGTGCAGAGCCTGCGTGGCCACCACCAGGCCCTCCTTCCTGCTGTGGGTACCACGCTGCCATGAAAGAAGGTGCTGGCACGCTGAGTGAGGACCCATGGACGGGACAGTGCTCACTCTCTGTGAACTGAAAGCGTGTGTGAATTTGTACAGACATCGCTGCACAAATCTCTGGAACTGCTCACCCAGCGCGGTTACTGTGTGGTCAGCTCTGCAGAGTGGGTCTCAGGAGGAGCGCTTCCATCTGGACACGTTGGAACACACTGCCTGCTGGTTGGGTATTCAGAACAAGCATGCATGAGTTTGAAATAAGAGACAAAACTCAAGGGGAGGTCACGTCTACCAAGGAGCAGTGCATTTCTCCCCTGTTTGGAACGGCCTCACAGGTGGGGAGGGCACAATGGCCCCACCATTCCTGAGCTGGGAGACCTTGGGCAAGTGTCTTCATTTCTCTGAGCTGCATCTTCTGCATGTGTCAAATGGGAGCGACGCTCATTGTGAGGGGGCGGTGGGGGGAGCTGATTTGGTTGTACAAACAGTTATTGAGGCCCTTCGAGGGGCCAGGCTGGGGCATGCAAGGAGGAACATGCCATTCTTGCTCTGAAGGAACTTCCAGGCCAGTGAGGAAGACAGAGACGTAAGCAGCTGGTGTAGGACAACGTGCTCTGTGCTCCTACAAAGGCCGGCACGGGGCCCTGGCGGGCTGGGGGCGGGGTAGGTGGAGGGGCTAGGTCTGAGGTTGATTTTCAGCTGAGGCACAGGAAGCAGGGGGACGTGGCAGGGGGCTGGGGTGTCCCAGGCAGGGGCACGGGCAGAGCAGAGGCCCAGGGCTGTGAAGAGCAGTGGCATCATCGGTCATTGGTGCTCCGGGGCAGGTGAGGAGATGTGAGGGTTGAGGCACAGCCTCAAAGAGCACGTTTGGAAGCTTGGATTTGAGCTGGGGGTGAGGGCACCAGTAGGGTCACAGGGCAGGAGGGGCATGATGGCCTACGTGCTTTAGAGGCTGGCTCTGGGGATGGTGGCTGGGAGGAGGAGATGGGGGCTGGATCCCCCGCTGTCCAGGTGAGGAGGAGCCTGGGTTGCTGAGGCGGAAAGACAGAGAAGCAGGAGGGAATGTCCAGGCCTGGTTAGAAGGCAGAGTCCTTCGGTTCAGGCCGCCTGAGGGGAGGCGTAGAAGGAGGCGAGAGGAAGACTCCAGGAGGACCCCAGGTTCTGGCGTGGGTGACTGGATGGATGTGGTGTCACAGCTGTGGAGACAGGGACACTGGGAGGGGTGGGAGTGAGGGTCCATGCCTCTGGGCTGTCCAAGAGGAGGCGGTCCCAGGCCGCTGGGCAGGGCTGTGAGGTGCCACCAGGGGTGGGCAGTCCCTTCATCTTTCCTCCACTGGCATTTACAGTCTATGGGACAAAGGGGCAGTTTAGGAAGATTTTGGACTCTCTTGGCTTGTGGAGGGAGGCGGAAGCCATCAAGGGCACCATGGGTGTGTCCCAGGACTTGCTTTGGAAAAGGACAACCCTTCAAGGGTTGGCACGATAGAAGCTTCCTTCCTTACAGTTGTTTGCATTTTGCTAGAACACTCCAGAATAGCAGTGTTGTCCAACAGAACTTTCTGCAATGATGGAAACATTCAGTGCAATAGCCCCCAGCTACAGCTGAGTACCTGCCACGTGGAAGTAAGTTTTAAATTTTAAGTTAAATGTACATAGGCACATGTGGCTAGTGCCCACCATAATGGACAGTGCAGATCTATCTAGAATTTCTAAAGGAAAGCAGTTGTTATTCTCAGCTTAAGGCCCAAGTGGTTGGGTGGGTTTGGTGGGGGCAGGTGAAGGAGACTCCCTCAACCCCTTTGCACCGGGTGCCTATTGATTGGGCGTGGAAACAAAAACACCAAGAGAGCAGTAACCAACTGTTACAGCATACTTCCTACATGCTGGGCTCTCTCCTTATGACATGGGTTGACTGATTCCCTTGAACTTCACGGTAGCCTTCGGAGATAGGTCCGACATTTATAGATGGAGACTGCAAGCCACTGGCTCATGGTCTCACAGCTGGCGGTAGCAAGGCTAGGCTTTGAACCTGACGGCTTAGGCTGCTACCCACTCTGCTAGCCTGCACACAGTGTCCTCTGTGGGACCCCGAGCTGGGCCCTCTCCTAGACACTTCACCCATGACATCATATTTTGACCCTCCTGGGGGCTTTGCGTAGCAGCAACTGCATGATCATCCGCATTTCAGAGATGAGGAAAGTGAGGCTCAGAGATTTGCTCAGGATGACACAGGTAGGGAGTGGCTGTGAAGCGAGATTTGAACCCAGGTCTGTGGGAGCCCTGGCCTGTAACCCCTGCAGACCGTGCCCCTCCTCACAGAGTGGTGGTGACACCTGCCTGGAGCCCTCTCACGCCCCAGGCCCTGCAGCAGCTCTTGGCTCCCAGGGCTGTGCTTTGTAAGCTCCTGGTGTGTCCACCCTACAGACCCTCCAGGGCCCCCCTGAGAAGCCAGGTGAACAGAGAACATCCAGAGACCTGCTGCTCTGAGCCTCTCAGCCCATAGGGATTTAGGTCTGCTTCAGTGAAAGTCAATATTCAGCATTTTTACCAACAGCCCTACCTGGACAGCTCACACCTAGGGAGGACAGTGTCCTGGGTGGTCTCTTCCCAGGGCTCATGTAGAAACCCAGAAGTTGGGGGAAGTCTCCAGAGGGCTCCTCCCACCCTCTCTGAGCCTTAGTCTTCTCATCTGTGGAATGAAAGGGCAACACTAGGTCATGGTTTTTTAAACCTTTTTTAGCATTAAAATTGGTTTTATAAGGAATCATTTTTTTTCCAGTCTACTCTCCACACAGCCAAAATCACTTTAACACGTGAACGTGTCTGGCTTACTCCCCAGCTTAAAATCCTTCAACGGCTCCTCCCTGCTCTGGAGACAATGCCGGCCCTCATGAAGCTAAGCGTCTAAGAAGGAAGGGTGATATATACATAAACAAAGGCATTTAAAATATGTCAGAGGATGACAAATGCTACGGAAAAAATAAAGCAAGACGAGAGATGCCAGATGGGGCTGTTGTCTTGACAGGGTGGTCTGGATGGCCTCCTGAAAAGGCGACAGCAGGAAACTGAAGGAAATGTGGAAGAGCATGACAGATGGAATAGCAAGTGCAAAGGTCCTGAGACAGAGAGTAGGTCCAGCATGATTACGAACCAACAAGGAGGCCTGAGTTGTATGGAAGCAGGATGAGGGAAGGGAGAGTCAAGGTCAGAGGGGAAAGGGATAGTGGGTGGGTGGGGAGGGACAGACAATGTAGGACCTTGTACACCTTGGTTAAGATTTTAGGTTTTATTCTGAGTGAGGATTTTCAGCTGAAGGGTGACTTGAACACATTGTGTTTTAAAAGCACAGGTTAGAGGGGCTTCCCTGGTGGCGCAGTGGTTAAGAATCCGCCCGCCAATGCAGGGGACATGGGTTCGAGCCCTGGTCCAGGAAGATCCCACATGCCGTGGAGCAACTAAGCCCGTGCGCCACAACTACTGAGCCTGCACTCTAGAGCCCGCGAGCCACAACTACTGAGCCCGTGTGCCACAACTACTGAATCCTGTGCACCTAGAGCCCAAGCTCCTCAACAAGAGAAGCCACTGCAATGAGAAGCCTGCACACCTCAATGAAGAGTAGCCCCCGCTTGCTGCAACTAGAGAAAGCCCGCGTGCAGCAACGAAGACCCAATGCAGCCAAAAATAAAATAAATTTAAAAAAATAATAATAATTTAAAAAAAGCACAGGGGTGGCAAGACAGGGTCTACCCTGGAAAGAAATCCTGGAAGACTTCTTGGAAACCTCCGTTTCTAGACAGTGTGGGGAGTAAAGCAGGAGTCTGAGAGGCAGCCTAGGGTGATTCGAAGGAGCCACTGAGCTTCCTCTGAATTCTGCTTCAGCCTTTTCCTAGCTGCTTGGCCTCAGGCCTATGACAACTTCTCTGAGCTTAGTTTCCTCATCTTTGAAATGGGGATAGTAACAGTGTTTCGGTCTTGGCATTGTGAACAAGTGTACAAGTGTTTTTATGTGGCCATCCCGTGAAGCATGTGTCATTATGTAGGGGAAACAGACATTAATAAAACAGCTACAAAAACCAATGTATCACTTTGGAAAATAGTATAGCAGTTCCTCAAAAAGTTAAATGGGAGTTACCATATGATCTGGCAATTCTACTTCCAGGTATAAAACCAAAAGAATTGAAAACATATGTTCACACAAAAACTTGTATATCGATGTTCACAGCAGCATGATTCAACAATAGCCAAAAGGTGGAAACAACTCTACCGTCTAACAACTGATGAATGAAAACAAAATGTGGTACATCCATACAATGGAATACTATCCTGTCATGCAAAAGAATGAAGGCTGATTCACGCTACAACATGAATGAACCTTGAAAATATGTACACTCCGTGAAGGCAGGGATGACATCCGTCAACTCACCTCTGTTCCTGCACTGCTGGCATGTACTGGACAATCAAGAACTATCTGTGGGATGAATGAAAGGTGCTGGGCAGCATCCCAGCATCCCACCCCTTGGATGTCTGGACAGAATCACAGGGCAGTGGAAGGGAGCCTGCCGGCACATATGAATCACACCAGCCCTGGCCCTCAGCAATATTTGCCTCCTGCCCTGCGGCACCTCGGATTTCCATCTTCACAACGCATCACCTTGGGAGTCTGGACCTCCTGTAGGTGCTCGAGAGAGTCCGGCCCTGAAGCTTCAACAGTAGCCAGGCCAGGGAGAGACAACCAGGATCACCTGCCACGCACCTCAGCCAAGCTCCTCTCCCCTGAAGTGCACCCCTTCTCCACTCAGGGGAACAAACAGCAGGTCGCCAAGGACTCACAGCCCCTTCTCCAGTGGTGCAGGGCTCAGAGACTGTCCTGCAAGTGGCCTCTCATTCCAGCCACTCCCGGGGTGGGGCGGGGGTGGTGGAACTTGGAAAAACAAGGCCTCGGGCCTGCATTTCAAAGGGTCTCCCCTCTGCGTAAAATCGGCACCAGGCCCAGCGGAAGGGTCATAGGCCACCCCACAGCCTGGCCCGGCCTCCTACAGAGGGGTCACTGAGAATTCTGTGTCTCATCTCATCAAATATTGCGGGACCACGGAGTTGTATTTGAAAATAATTTTAATTAGCCGGAAACTAGGAGTTTAATAAATGGAAAACAGAGAACTTTCCAAGGCCACAGCTGGGAAACACTCGCTTTTTAAAAAATTCCGCCTGGCTTCCCAGGCCGGCTAAACACCCTGACACGAGGGCCCAATTGCCAGAGGAATCCACAAGGAAAACAAAGCTTATTTTTAGAGAAATATTTTAAACTCGGTTTCAGCGGGCTCGGGCGTTTTCTTGTCTGCCTAAAATCCTTAACATCTTTCCTTCTATTTCAGAGCTGCCTCTCACCCCAGAGGGCATAAGAACTGCTATCTGACAAGAGCTATTTCTGCAACAGATGAAAATAAAAGGGCCCCTCCCCCTTCAACCAGAGAATTAATTGTTTCTAAATATGTCTCTGCACTCAGGCCCAGGAGGCCTGTCCTCGGCAGGTGTGACCAGCAATAAAGTGGGTCTGGGGTCCCTGCAGGCTGAAGGCCTGTCTGCCACCCCCCGACTCAGCCTTGTTCTACCCACTGCCCTGCAGGAAGCGGCTGACAGCCTGGCCTCCATTTCCGGGTTTTGAAAACAGTTTTTAACCTGAAAGAGGCCTGCTAAAAAGGACCGCTTTTCCTCTGAAGGTGTTGTTAACACTCCACCCCGACAGAGACACACCCCCATCACATCCAGACCCAAACATACAGCCACACCCACAGATCCTTCCTCCCATCCCACCGACCCACACACCTACCCGCACAGCAACAGGCGCACCCAAACCCACACCCACACTCACACTCGGATACACACGCACACAGGGCAACAGACACACTCAAACCTGTACCCACACTGACACACACACATACACAGATCCATATACAAACATACCTATAACCACACACAGAGCAACAGACACACCCAAACCCGTACCCCCCCCACACACAGATCCATATACACACATACCTATAACCACACACAGAGTAACAGACACACCCAAACCCACACGTGCACCCAGATACACACCCTCACACACCTATACACACACACAGACTGAAAGATGCCTTCAAACCCACACTCACACATACATACACAGCAACAGGCACACCGAAACCCATAACCACACTCATACACACACCCCCCCAAACCCACACTCACAGATTTCCATACCCACTCACCGACTCTCATACCCTACAGACATGTACACCCCTCACATATCAACACCCCACAGATGCAGCCACACACACCAGTATTCCCCTACAGCAACCCCACACACAGACACAGACCCCCACCACGGAGCAATACCACGCACTTGTGCATACCCACCCAGATAGACAAGGACCCAGATATCCACCCTCCATGTGGATACCGCCCCCTCCCCCACAGACCTCCCCCTATACATATACACCCTTAGACACACACCCACACTCATACACTTTCCAGGTCTAGCAAAACCTGTCAGGAGAGGTTTGGAGAACCCACCTAGGCAGGGGTGGGCCTGGAGGTGCTGTGGCCTCCTGTTCCCCGGGGCACCCCCTTCCCACAGGGCTCGCCCGGCAGGCCTGTCCAGCCGCCAGGCCCTGGCTCCTCCCTGACCCTCCCTCCTTCCCTCCCTCCCTCCTTGGCCTTGCTAGCAGCACAAACTGGAAGTGCCCTGGATGGCCGCAAGTCTGCACATCCCCCAGAGAATGAACAAGAAAAAATAAACACGGTTAAATGAGGTAACAACAATGGAGAGTGGTTATGGGCCCTGGTGGGAGAAGGTAAGCCTGGATGCTTACCAGGGGCCGCGTCGTTTCCCATTAACTCAAAGGCTAGGGAAGGTGCAGGGACCCAACTTCCGCTTTCAAGATGTGGCCAGAGTCACATCTGCCCTCACTCTTGTCACCACGAGCACAACTGAAGGAGAGCAAGTGCCTTGAGTTTGTTCCCTTCCAGGTTCAGATGCTCTCTTGTGGGCCTCCTCTCTGCATACATCTAGCCTGGGGGTTTCTGAGACCCTCCCAGGCAGACTTCACCACTGAGCATCCCAATGCTGGGCCAGACCTGCTGCCAAGAGCTATGCCTGTTTGTCTTTCCGCATTGGGCCCTCAAGGCCTGGTCCTATCATGGGGTTCCTGAGCCGCTGCAGGGCTCGCAATCCTCCATCTATTCCCAAGGGCGGGTGCAGAGCTTCGGCCTTCTCAATAGTTTTTTTGTGTCCACACCCCCTCCGCAACCCCATACACTCAGCAGTAGATTCAGACAGAGTGAGGGGTGGAAAATATCTACATGCATGCATCCCTTCTCTGAAATAATTTAGAAGGTGGTGCACACTAATTGGGTTGCTTAAAAAATACCTTAGTTTTCAAATAGCTAGTGGAAATGCCACTATTAAGACATTCTAAACACCATCACATTCTGGGCTCATTTGCACAACCAACTCCAAAAGATTTTTATCTTGAGTATAATTCAGGAGTCAGTTTTAGTTCCGCTCCCCAGCCCGTGATAGGAATCCTGGCTTGTTCTTACTTGCAGTTTTTACTTCTAGTTCCCTTCATTTACAAGAAAACTTTTCTAAGGGTGATCAAGCAATTGTAGAGCGTTTTGTCTGCTGTTAATTCCAGCCGCTGCAGAAAGACAATGACCCACATACCCTCCATTGATCTGCAGCAAGAGAAAATTTCTGAATGATTCCCCCCCAGCTTTCCACGCTCCACTGGGTCTAAAATACAAAAACATCAGCTCTTAGCAGTTGGGCTTTCAGACAAACCAATTTTTAAAAATGAACGTGGCTTACCCCAAAAAGAAGTCTAACATTCCAGTTGATCAAAAGCACTTGTTTAGAAAAATGTCTTGGAATGAAGTGGAAACAAGGCCTTTGAAATGCAGTTTGGCCTATATAGCACCACATTTTTAGACTTTTCCTCGCCATTGTACATTCTTTATGGTGAAGAGGCCTAGGAGCCTGCAGGGTCTTCACTCATCGAGCCCTCCTTGGCCTCAGGCTTCCCCTCCCCCGCTGCTGAGGGTGCCCACCCGCCCCTCCCCAGCCAGGGGCCGGCATCTGGGAGAACTTTGAAACTGTTTCCCATCCCCTTTGGCAGCGGCGCGCCCAGCACCAAAACGCTCCGGTTAACACCAGCGCAATCATCGTTAACGTGAAACAGCTGCCCGGGGCCTGGCGCGCTCCACCGACGGCGCCCTCCCCATCAGGCTCAGCTGTGAGACCCGGGAGACCACCCCCACCCCCTCCGGCCGGCGAACACAGGCAAACACAGGGTCGAGGGGATGCAAGTATGGGTGATAGAGCCCATACGCTGTAGATGAGGAAACAAAACTTTTGCTAAATCTCTTACTTACTTTGGAAAAAAAAAGTCTGAACTCTGTGTATGTTGGCGGGGGCGGGATAGAGAAGGAAAAACAGGAATTGATTTATGAACCACATTTTTAACTTCTAAGGTGATTGTAGGAAAGAACCATACTAAGGTTTTGTTCAATTGTGTGAGAATCAGCAGACAGACTGATGCTTTCTTTTTTTTCCCTTCCTTTTTTCCAGACCTGGGTTGGATTTGCTTTCTGGCCGCTTACAGTTGTCTCAAGCACAGACACTAATCCTTTTGCATAAATAACGTGTGTGCTCACTCCCAGAGGAAGCCATCCACATAAACATTACCCAGATATAAGTTTAACCTGTTTCATCTTCCTTCTCTTTCTGTCTTCTGTGGACAAGGACACAACCAGGCTTTCCAAGTCCAGGCCAAACCCTAGTTCTCCGGCCCAGGAAAGGCTGGGCCTAAGCCCCCATCCCCAGTTCAGCCAAGGGCTGGCAAGACCCTCCTCACCCAAGCAGTTTGGTTCCCTGTGCGTCCCAGTGGAAAGAAAAAAAAAAAAAAATCAGACCTTCAGCTGCCACTGCAGACACGTGATCCACTTGGTGACTCACAGGCAGGCCCCACGCCTCAGGCCTCTCAGCCAGGCCCAGCCACCAGCCAGTCAGCCAACACGGGGATGCATCTTATTACCAAAGAGAACAGCTAACTAATGCCCTTGACGGTCTAAATTACTTTCTTTCAGCTAAAAGAACTTGTATATAAAATATATAGGGGGACAGGCTCTTCTGAACTCTGGCTCTGCCAGTTCTCTAAACCCTAGCCCCCAATCCCTCTAAGACCTGGGTAATGCCTGACAGTGGTGAGAAGCTAGAAACCTAGATACTCCCATTTAAAAAAAAGGAAGCTATCTTACACAATAATACCTTTTTTTCCCAAAAGTTTTATTGGGGGAAAACTACAAAACATTTACAGTACAATGTTTACAGTCACAATTTGTAGTGAACTGATTCCCCAAATATATTACAACTCAAGTTGACTTAACCTTGTTACATTCAAATACCTACTTCTGTCAAAGTAGTCCAGAATACATACATACATAGTGCTCCAACTGTACCTACGTACAAACAAACTACATCTACTGCTCATTCATCCGCTGTCCAGGAAAGCATTCCTGCCTTTCCACACGGAAAAAAAAAAAAATAGTACAAGTTTTGGAATTTTCTGTAATTAAACAAGGCATATTCATGTACTACATACCATTTTAGCACTAAGAGGTGGCCTCTTCACTTTATAGCTATATAAAAAAAAAAGTGGTAAAAATCTTTTCCTTTTGTGCAGTTGAACCCATCCTACATTCAAATTCTCTCAAGCACTAATAGACAAAATACTTATTTGGTTGAGGAAGATTTAAGGCAAGTTCTGGCCCTTCCAAAGGCACTGTGAGATTACCCTCCCCCCCCATTATTGCTACATGTCTTTATATGCAGAGTATGTCACAGTAGAACTGGTGGAATAAGCAAACAAAAACCATTTTCTGCTGATTTATAAAGATGGAATGAGAAAAGCATGCCACATGTAAGCCTGATTGCAAAGTATGTGGTCACTTTTTTTTCTTTTAAAGTTGGATGGGCTACAACCATTATACATTCTAAGAAAAACTCAAGATATTCCTCAAACTACTTCCACAGCATCAAGATAAGATTTCCGTAAAGAAACCATGCAATCTTTCAAAATTTACGTAAACAAGGAAAGAAATTAATGAAATAAATATTACATACAATCTCTTAAATTAAGATTTTTTTTTACTCATTTACAATAAAATAACCAAGTGAAGTTACAAAAGGCATATATTACTGTGAAAAGAACATACACTCCACATTTTGCCGATTAATAATGGCAATCATAATTTAACATAATAAAAGAATATATATCTATTGCTTTTCATCATACTTGATAAATACAGTATGAACAAAATTTTCAATGTATACTTTTCACAAGATAATAAATAAGTTAAATAGTTTTTTCATATTGAGTTGTGGTGCAGTGGTGCGAATCAACTCAAAACAGCTAAAAATTCAGCAGTTATTCCCCAACAATTACAAACTAAGCTCTGCCCAAGGCTTCCAGAAAGAGCAGACAAAACGGTTCTAACTTAAACATCCACTAAGTGGTGGCAATGAAACCAGGAACCAGTATGAAACTTTGGAATGCAAGGTTTTTTTTTTTTTTCCAGACATATATAACTTTGTTAAAAAACAAAAAACACCTATGGAGCTGAGGTCTACTATCAAGGCATATTCTTGGCAGAATATTGGATTCTAAAAGCTTATAGGTTTAGCAAGGTGTTGGTTGGCTTGTTTGTTTACACTGGTCTGAGACAATTAGGAACCTCTCTCAAGATAAGAGTCCCCACATCTGGACTGTAACTAATGCTTTGCAAGTGAAGATATGGAATGGTGGTTGGTAGCTGCTGGTGCCAGGTTGATTTTTCCTAAAGTCCCAAACTCATCGGAGACCTAAAAAAGTTTGTGTTTGGTTTTTGTTCTATTCGCATCACAACTGCTCTGTTGTGAATATTTTGTTCAATACAAAAAGTTCGTTGGCTTTTTTTCGCTCAACAAGAATGAAACTTCGTAATAATAATAAAAATAATAATAAAAAACAAAACAAAACAAAACAAGAGGAAACCGAAAGGGGAGGGGTGGGGGCCCCTCCCGGCACACAAGTTCGAGTCCAAGTGCTCGGTGCGGCCTGCAGTCTGCTTGTGGCCGAGGTCAGCCCCCCACACTCCCGAGCCTCCCTGCCCCTAGCAGGGGCGCGACTGCAGGGGCGCCCTCCAACACCCCCAGAACGGCCTTCCCTTCCTCCTCCTCACTAGCGCCCTCTTGCCTCAGTCGTCGGAGATGGAGAGGCGGCTGAAGATGGGCAGGCGGCGGCCGGGGTCGAGGCTGGGGGACTCAGAACCGCTGAGGCTGCCCGAGCTCAGGGAGCCACTCAAGTAGCTGTCGCGGTCAGACAGTGAGTCCGGGGGACTAGGGGGCGCGTCGAACACGGGCGACTCGGATAGGCGGCGTGGCAGCTGGAAGCTGAAGGGCGGCGAGGGCGGCGCAGCGGCGCTGGCAGGGAGGGGCGCGCTGGGCGGCGCCGGGGGCTGCGCGGGGGGCACTAGGCCCTGCTGCTGCTGCTGCTGGCTGCGATAGTAGGCGGCGGCGGCCACGGCGGCGAAGTTGTGGGTCTGGATGGCGAGAGGTGTGATGAGGCTGCTCAGCTCCGGGCCGAAGGCGAAGGCGTTGTTGGCGCACGAGGCCGACGAGCAGGTGGCGCAGGGCGCGCCCGGGGCGAGCAGGTCCTCGGCGCCCCCGGTGCCGTACAGCAGCGCGGCCGCGGCCGCTGCCGCCGCAGAGGCACAGCACGTCGGGGCGCCCGAGGGCGTGGAGGCAGCCGAGGCCGAGGAGCAGGACGAAGCGGACGAGGAGCAAGACGAAGCCGAGGAACAGGAGGGAGGCGGCGGCGTGCGCGACGTGGGGCTGTCGAGCAACAGGGGCGACTCCAGGCCCCCCGGGGGCTGGTGGTGGCCCGACGGGAAGCCCGAGAAGCTGAGGCTGTGGTGCAGCTTGGGCCGCGGCTCCCGCGGGAAGCCCAGGTGCAGCGCGTCGCGGGCGCTGAAGGTGCGCAGGTCCCCGGAGGCGCTCCCCGACGGCGCGGGCCGCCGCTCATCGGCGTTGTGGATGAAGTGGCAGCGCGGCCCATAGGGGCAGAAGCCGATGGTGTGGAAGGTGCGGCACAGCTCCGTCTTGTACTTGGGGTGCCGCGTCAGGCTGCGCAGCTCGTGGAAGCCATGTGCGAACTGGCACTTTTCGCCATACTTGCACGTGCCGCTCTCCTCGAAAGGCCGGCACAGCTCAGTTTTGTAGCGCGTTGAGTTGATCTGGGAGCCGCCGCCCCCCTTCTGCTGCTGCTGCAGGTGCAGGAGGTGCTGGCTGCGCTCGCCGTTGTCGCTGAACGAGCGGTCCCGGAATTTGTTCTCCTTGTTCAGCAGGGCCGTGCCGCCGCCCCCCGACGGCTCCTTGAGGGTGCCGTAGGAGGCCGGCCCGCCCGCCGCCGCGCTGCCGCAGCTGCTGCCGTTAGCTGCGCCCGGGAACTTGGGCGAGCAGCTGCCGGGGCTAGGCGCGGGGTGGGCGAGCGCGTGCAGGTTGCTGGCTGAGTGCCGTCGGAGGAAGCCCGGCGTGAAGCCCGAGCTGGGGGCGGCGGCCACGGGTGTCCCCACCGCCTTCTTGTCCAGCATGTTGTTCAGATTGAGGTTGGCCAGGGACTTCTCCGTCTGCCAAAAAGGAGGGTAGCGGGGAAGGGATGAAAAGTGGGAAAGGGAAGAGGGGAGGGATGCGTTGGGGTGAGTTGCAGAAGAACCACTTCCAGACCTCCAACTCTTTTTGTTTTTTTTCAGATTTCGACTCGGCCCCCAACCTCCACCCTTACACGCGCACAAGAATCAAGTTCGCGTTGGGAGGAGTCGGACTCTCCACCCTAGGCCGCGCTGGGTTGCGACATGTGATCCTCAGTCGTGGGCCGCCGGCCTGGGCGGCGCAAACCCCGTCCGGGAAGCCCCGGGCAAGCGTGGTTGTGGTCGGCTGCGGAGAAACTAAACAGCTACAGCGACTCCCTCCTGCCCTTCCTCCCCGCTCCTTCTCCCCGTCCACAAGGTTCGAGCACACATTGCAAACTCCGGCATTTTTCCCGAGCCCAAAAAGTCAAGGAGGGAAGAGGACCCCCAAATCCGAGGACAGAAGGCCAAGCCTGAAAACTCGAAGGGCTTCCTGCTTGCCCGCCCTCCTCCCTCCCTGCTCCTCCGCGTACCTTGCACAAGAAGTCGATATCGTAGAAGGCGGATAGAAGTGTGGTCGACATGTTTCTGGATCCTGTAATGGTCGGAGCTGCAGGCTGGGAGGTCCGGAGGAGCCCTCGGGGCGGCGCGGCCGGGCTCGAGCCACGACGAATAACGGGCGAGGGGCGGGGAGGGACCGAAAGTTTGCTGGGGGGCGAGAAAAGAGGGAGCGGGGGCAGCAGCTTGAACTGGTTTGAGGGTGCCCGGGAGTGCAGAGTGGGGGGAGAGGAGAGTGAAGCTAGAGCGCTCCTCCGCGCCCCGGGGTGCCCGGCCCGCCCCCCCCGCGCGGAGCCGACAGCAGCTCGCGGACTGTTGGAACTCAGCCGCCCGAGAGCGCGCGCCCTATATAGAGCCCCGGAGCGCGGCAGCGGCGGGGCGGGCCTGCCGCGGGGAGGGGACAGAAGGCTGACCCCGCCGGGGTCTCCAGGCAACGCCGCCCGCCGGCTTGCGGACGTCAGGCGCCTTCCTGGCCTCCCATTGGCCGCCGCCAATTTTTTTCCTCTGGGGGGAGGGGGCGGAGAGGCCTCGGGGCGGGGCTGGCCGCTGGGGCGCCCGGGGCGGCGTGGAGAGCTCGGCCCAGATGGGTGCTGCTGGGTGGCGGCGGGAAGGTACTGCTCCCCTCCTTTGGGGCTGTACTGTTGGAAATCCCCTGCACATTTAACGTGGCCGGGTTTCTGCAGCCCTGGACGTGTTTTTCCCCGCCCGGTCCTGCTAGGCGAAATTGCGGAGCTTTTATCTCCCACCCTCGGTTTTATACTGGGCGCGGGAATTGCAAAATGCAAGAATATTGCAACCGTCCGCGCGGCCCGGCTGTTTTTGCTAAGGGTGCTCCGGCCGGGGGGCGGGGACTCTGGGCCCGAGCTGACCGGTAGTGGCTCCATCCCGACTGCACGTGGAGACGCGGTGGGGGTGGGGGCCGGAGCGGCCACGCGGGCGGCTGCCAGGGCAGTCTCGCCCGGAGGAGCCTGGGCCGGTTCCTCCGCCCCTCTTCCCGCCCAGCCTGCAGTAAACAGGGCTTGAGCGCCGAGCCCTGCCGGGCAGGGCTGAGTGTCTGAGGACAAGGCGCTGGCTTTGCTAATCACATCACAAGACCTTGAGCCAGGGCCAAAGGCGCGGAGTGGCGCGGGGCGTCCCGGGCGGGGGAGCCGGCTGGGAGGACGGGAGGAAAGGCCGGGAGAGCCGCGCAGGCATGGAGGCACTTCCCAACGCCTCGTCCGTCTGCTGGTCTGTCCGGCTTTCCCCTGCCCTCCTGGGGGTTGTGGTACAGCTGCCAGCCGAGGCTCCCGCCCGCCCGCCGCAGCCTTGGCCTGGCGCGCCCTCCTAGCCCCTTAACTCCCGGGCCGTTGAGGGCGCCGCGCCCCGCCTTAACTCGTTGTGGGCTGCGGGCTCCGGCTGAGGCCGACCCGCAGCCAGGCTGGGCTAGGCACCGAGGATGCGCCTCGTGGGCTCGCCCCGGTTTCCTTCTCTTGCCAGCCCCACACCCCAAAAGCCCGCGTTGGGAAATGCTCTTTGCCAACGGCGCCCTCCGGGTACGGGGCAGACACCCCCCACTAGCGCCCAGTGCAGCTAAGGCCACTGTCAGCCCCACTGGGGCAGATCTGGAGTCCGGTCCAGGACACTTCTCACTCCGCGTCTACGGATATGCTGCCAAAAAAGCTGGATCGGGGCCCATGATTTCGCACACCTGGCAGCCTAGGCTGTAATTGGGCCTAAGTTGGAAGGTCCAGTACCCGCCAGGGAAAGAAGCTCCCGAGACCCACGCCCCCTTGCCCAGTTGATCTTGTTTCTGGCTGTTTCCTTGTGCTTACTTCCATTCGGCGGCGCTCATTCCCTCTCTCAGTTAACCCTGGGAGGGAATGAGCCAGGCCTGTCACTCAGGAAACCTACTCTTTAGAGTTCAGCTTGCACACAGAGCCCATTGCTGGACTCCTCACCCACCCAGGGAGCTAGAGTCAGCATAGGGCTGCAAGGACTTCAGGATCAGAAACATAGGGCTGGAGTTCAGGCCCTGTCCCTTATAAGCCATGTGATTTCAGGCAAATCACAAAATCACCTTGGCACCTGGGTTTCTTTGTAAAACTAAGATAATTCCTGCTTTACTCATCTCTCACCTTTGTCAAGGTGCAAATGAGTTATCTGTTAAGGTTTTTAAAAGATAAGTATACTCCACCTTATTTATTAAAACAAATTGACAAGGCATAAAAATGGAGAAAGCCAGGCCTCTGGAGTATGGCCAGATGGGTGGAGGTCTACAGAATCGTGAATGCAGAGCTGAGGGGTCACCAAATCTTGGACCCTTGAGCTTGGAGCCAAGGGCAGTGACCTCAGAAGAAGTGACTGCTTCACTTTTGCCACCCGGCCTACACTGGCCCCTAGACAAGGCTGGGCAACCATGGCTGACACTTACAGCCTAGAATACCCAAGAACCCTGATGCTGTTTTGTTCTTTGTTGAAATGAACCACAGCACAAGAGTCTGAGGATGGCCCTGACAGTGGGGTATTCTGAGTTTCCCATGGGAATGCATCAGGAAAGTGTGGAACAGCAATTTCCCTCACCACTGCTACTGGAGGTCAGTGACAAAATTTCAGATACAAAAACCAGTGGAAACATCTGTCTCTCCTGTGCTCTCAGGCTGGCTACAACCAGCCAAGATCAAAATCTGGGGTAATTCTCAACAGCTATGAGAACACCCACTTTGCAGACTTGGTGGAAGGACTTTGGAGCTAACATGTAAACATGCTATGGTACATGCTTTGGTACAGAGTACCTGCTGGTAGAAAATATTTTTATTATTATGTAACTGCTTTTATTTCATTTTAAATGGAGAAAAAAGGAATGCTGGCCTTTTCCAGTGAGCTGGGCTTTGCTGGAGCCGGTTTCATAATTATTCTACCATGGTTATCACCACATTGTGCCAACAATTCCCTGACTTCTCACCAGCCACGTCTTCTCAGAACAAAAAGAAATGTTCAGTTGGCAACTTCCCATCAAGTGTGGGCTACACAGATGCCTAACCAGGTTATTAATTCAGAATCACAGAAAACACATTTTGAGCTGAGTAGTTCAAAACCACCAGGGAATTTCCTGTCTCTTTAGGGCAAAACTTTGGACACTAAGTTAACTTCTTTCCTCGCTTCTTCCTACACAGACCTTTCTCTATTCTTCTAGTAGGCTCTATTTTTTAGTGTTAGGTGGTTTTCCTTCAAAGAAAAACAAATTATATTTGAAATATAAGTCTTTCTGTAGTAGGAAATGATCATATAAAGCCCTCTCCCCTCTAAACTGCCCCTCCAGACCCTCAAACATCAATAAAATAATTCTGATTGCTCACCTGAGAAGTATTTAAAAGTATTTACAGACCCTAAAAAGCTGGGCCAAGTGTACATAGGATTACTGCAATGGTTTTTTCAGATAACTAGGATGAAAAATGAATGTGGATGAGGCTATGACCCATCCAAGCCATGAATTTCAAGATAACTGTCTTTGGGTAACACTTACTCTGAAATTATAAATTAAAACTGGTAAGCCAGTGGAAAACAAAACTAGCAGCAAAACGTATGCAAGAGCGACACCTGCTGGGTATCTGAGAAAGAGGGGAGGGCTGGACTTAGAAAAGCAGAAAACCCTTAAGGTTTCCAGGTTAAGTCACTGACATGGATAAAAGTTTTCTGGCATCTTAAATAAGAATCTTCTTGTTACTGCCACCAAGAAAATGACAGTAAACAGTGTAGGCATCAAATAAGTCATTTATTCTGACTCTCCTTTCCCCAGGTTCCTTCTAACAGCCAAGAGTCTATGATTTCACTGGGTGGTGAATCTGTTTTCCTAACAATAGCACAAATACTTTTTACAGTGGGGAGAGGGGGGTAGGAGCTCTTAATGGCTCTTTTAATAATTAGGATGGTATGTGTAGGTCACTGAAGGCTTAAACATGCAGACAGTAAAAACAAAATTATTTGTATGAAGTCGATCCTTAATTCTCCCAGGATCCAACATTTGGAACATATTTCTGCCTTTGCTAAAATCAAATAAAATTTGGAATTCTGACCAAGTGGGCTGTTTGCCAACTAATCCAGCTCCCACAACTAGCCAGAAAAGGGTGGGGGGGAATCATGTGTTAAAACCCAACTCTGTAGTCAATTCAGAGAAAAATGTAGGCCGGCTCTGGTTGGACACTGGAGGTCCTGGGGGATGAAAAAGGCTAATTCAGGCCTGCAGGTGGCCTGCACCTGGGAACAGAGTCAATATTCAACGTGGTAGCCTCACGTCCTACAGTAGCTGCAATAAACGAGGCTGCCTTGAATGACTGAACTGAAGAAAAAGTCCTCTGTAGGACAGAAGACTAGACTCACAGAAGTGGGGGAGTTGTGAAAGGGAGAAGACGCTTAAGTTTCTGTTCAACATTTTTCTGCGGATTGACTGGGGGAACAATCCACCCTACCCCCAACCCCACAAGTCTTCTTTCTTCAACAAGCCGTTTCTGTTCTTGGAAGAGTTAACTGATTCACTGCTGCAGGAGAGTCCAAAGCCCTGAGAACGAGGATGTCTTCCCCTTCCTTTCCTTCCAGAAACGCCAGTAACCTCAGGCAAGCCAAAGCCCTTTCCTCCCGAATGCGCAGTCTCGTGAACTCCACCGTCTTCAAAAACTCAGCAGTTGGTGGCAGCTCTCTGAAGAGCTGTGAAAGGAGGTGGCATTGCTCTGACGCTGTCCTCTGAAGATGACAGAGCCTCTCAGGGCTGAGGGGACGCCAGCTGGACTTGGAGAGGAGGCGGAAGAGGTGCTTGTAGAGGTATTTCTTGAAGATCAGGGTCTCAGCCCAAAAGTTGACTTCTGTTTTTTCAAACAGGTAGTCTTCTTCCACCTAAGTCCGATGAAAAAGCCAAAAGTCAACCTTACAGGGGATGCTGACTGGCCCCAGTCCAGAGCAGAGTCCTGGCAGATGCAGAAGCAGTGTGTCCCCTCCCCACCTGACAGAGGGCTCACTCCCGCCTGTCAACACCCCTGTACACACAGCACTTGCAGCCTTGAAGGTCACCTTCTATCTTCACTCGTACTTCTCCACTGCAGAGACATTTTTCCCCCCAGACTTAACATGACCTTTGATAAAGATGTGTTTGTGGTTCTCAGCCAAGATATTTTGGGGGCTTGGTGCTGAAAAGGGGACCTCAACACAGGAGGGGGCCCTAGACCTGAAGGTGCATCTAGAAATCAGAGAGGAGGGAGGAAGGGAGACCTGAGCAGCAAAGAGCGAAGAATTGACAAACATGAGACACCAGTCTCTCAGTATGAAACCAAATTTCTATAATGCTGGGGATTTTCAAGGTCATTTTATCACAGACACTTTATCTTGTCTCCTAATTTCCCATAAACAAGCTGCTTTTTGAACTCTTGGCCTGCCGGGGATGCCAAGAAGGCCAGCTGAGTCAGACACCGGCAGAGAGGAATTTCAGTTCTCAAGACGCTTTTACTGCTTATCTGGGTCCTCAGTTTCCCTATCTGTTGACTGACCCCAACCTGGAGGGAGGGGCTCATAGTTTTCTTCAAGCAGCAGAGACCCTGGAAGGACCCTGATTCTCTGGAAGTGTTTCACCTTCAGACCTACCATGGGGAGCCCCTGGTCACTCCAATGTTGATGAATAAGCATCCTCCATAATTAAACTCTCAACTACCAAGAGGCCTCTTTCAAAGTCCCCTCCCCACACTGATCGGAAGGCTTACCATTGGAACTCCGCAAGCCAGCACGAGAGCTGCCCCAGCAGCACCCGCAGGCTGCTGGGGCCATTTGGAGACTCCCTAATTGCTTACCGCTCTGTAATCTGAGCATCCAGAAGCACACTTTCAGCAGGCACATCAAGCCCATGTAAGCCTGTAAGTGCTGCATCCGGTGGGTGTAGGATCACTCCCACCCACCTCCACTGCCCTGACACCCCAGGATTACCTGATGCATGCTCTCCACACAGGCCATGAGGTCATCACTCTCCCCCAACAGCCATCCTAGCAGGACTGGGAGTCCAGGGGCCAGCTGGTCCCACTGCTGGAGCAGGTCACACAGCACAGCCAGGGCCAGATCCAGTGCGATGGAGGCGTCCACCCGGCAGAAGGCAAATTCTGTGGAAATGAGAGAGGTGCACCATGAATGTGCTGCTCAGGGCCAACTGGGGAGGCTGTGCAGGATTCCAGGAACGTTAAAGGCTTCAGGTAAAATCACTGCCAGGTACTTCCCTGGTGGCACAGTGGTTAAGGATCCACCTGCCAATGCAGCAGGCACGGGTTCGAGCCCTGGTCCAGGAAGATCCCACATGCCACGGAGCAACTAAGCCCATGCATGACAACTACCGAGCCTGCGCTCTAGAGCCCACGAGCCACAACTACTGAGCCCACGTGCTACAACTACTGAAGCCCACGTGCCTAGAGCCCGTGCTGAGCAACAAAGAGAAGCCACCACAGCCATAAATAAATAAACAAATAGATAGATAGATAAATAAATAAATGTAAATAAATAAATAAACTAAAAAAACAAAAAAGAATCTGCCTTACCAATGCAGGGGACATGGGCTTGATCCCTGGTCCAGGAAGGTCCCACATGCCGCGGAGCAACTAAGCCCGTGCACCAGTACTACTGAGCCTGTGCTCTAGAGCCCGTGCGCCACAACTACTGAGCCCGTGCGCCACAACTACTGAAGCCTGCATGCCCTAGAGCCCGCACACCACAACTACTGTGCCCACGCGCCGCAACTACTGAAGCCCGTGCACTCTAGGGCCTGCGTGCCACAACTACCGAGCCTGCGTGCTGCAGCTACTGAAGCCCGCCCACCTAGAGCCCATGCTCCACAACAAGAGGAGCCACCGCAATGAGAAGCCCGTGCACCGCAACAAAGAGTAGCCACCGCTCGCCGCAACTAGAGAAAGCCTGCACGCAGCAACGAAGACCCAACGCAGCCAAAAAAAAAAAAAGGAAAATCACTGCCACTAGCCTGGCAGGGAAGCTGGTGGGATAGTGGGATACGCTCACTAAGAGTTATTAATCCTCTCCTGAATCCTGCTGTCTGTGCAGCTAGAATGAGTCATAGGCCTGAATCCCACCATTTCCATGCCCCCTATCCCAGTGTGGACAGAAGCAGCCCCACCTACAAGACTAGACATCTATCTCCCCTCAGCCCTTCTAACTGGAAGGATATCACAAAAGCTTCCCACCCAGCGTCTCCTCTGCAGGCCTGCAGACAACGCCTGAACTCCATTGCTTTGTCCCTTCCTCTAAACCAAATCCCACTGAGCACGTAACACATTAACTCTCTAACATCTTAGAGCAGGGCATCAGCAAACTTTTTCTTAAAGGGCCAGAAGGTAAATATTTTAGACTTTGGGAGTCTTACAGTCTCTGACTGAAAGCAGCCATAGAAAATATGTAAACACATGGTTGTGGCTAGGTTCCAATAAAACTTTATGTTACAATAAAATTTGACTTTCATGTAATTTTTATTTCACAAAATAATATTCTTCTTTTGATTTTTTCCAACCATTTAAAAATGTAAAAACCGTTTGTAGTTCACAGGCCGTACAATGACAGGTGGGGGGCTGGAATTAGCTCATATTCTGCTGCCCTCTGTTAGCGTGAAATCGTTTTTCAGAGACTCGTTTTCTTAGCTGGCTGGAGGAAGGGTGCTAAAAGAGTCCAATGGGGTGCAGAAAGAGGAAGTGGGTGCCTTGGGGAAACCATTGCTTACTTCACCATTTTGCCTTAGACAGTCCTATATATGGGTTTGAAGGAAGGCTCAGGGCATTGACATTTCTGCTAACAACCCCGCGTCTCCCACCCCCAACCTGGAGGAGGCCTGAAACGTAGGACTGAAATCCCACCGCACAGACAATAAATCTCTATGGATGCATCCATACACCAATGCTTGTCTTTCAATGACACACTTCTACTGAGACCTCATCTTTCTCAAATCCACATCTCCACTCCAGCCCACAGACCTGTCCGTGACCATTTGGCCCTCAAAGAGACTTGCTCAGCACACAGGGAGAAGCCTCAGAGTCTGGAATGGAAAGCTGAGTTCCCCAGGGCATTGAACTAGGCTTAGTGGACCTATTAGGTGCCAGTCCCTAAGCAAGTCCTTTCTCTCCAGTCCTTCAGCATCCTTTGGGTTGGGTATTACCATCCCTACTTCACAGATGAGGAATCCAGGCACAGATATGTTAACTCACTTGCGTACAGTCAGAGAGCTTTAAGTGGCTATAAAGAAACCGGAATTGACAACAAGTTTCGTGGTGCATGCAGAGCGCAGATTTGGAGGATTAGCACCAACATTCCAGAGATGTAGGTCTTCCTGGTGAGATAAACAGAGTTGGTGAACCTCCAGCAGGGCCAGCACTACACAGAGCCCATGACTCACGGAAGCAGCCAAAGGATCAATGTTACTATCCTCAGAGCCCCAAATCAATCCCTCAGGACACCTGCCCCTTAGGCTCTGCAGCCTAGAATCAGGCTTCAAACTGGGAAACAGAAAAGGTTGGGGGGAGGCGTGAAGGTACATTTTAGCTGTCGGTGTGAGCCATGTGTTGGTCCAGACTTCACCTATAATACAATCTCTACTTTTATCTCTACTGACTCCCCTGTGTAGTTCTCAACTGGTTTAGAGTCTGTATGGGGCAGAGATACCATTAATCAGCATCTTTCAAACCTCAAAGAACTGAAAATACACATGAAGATCAGCATACAATTAAACACATAGCAGATGCTCAAAACATTCCAGTTTATGGCTCTAGAGATCATGAAATCTCTTCCTTTACCCCACTTGATTTGGTTTGAATACTAACACAGGGACTGCCACAAAGAAATCAAGCAATAAGTTGATAATAACGAACACCTTCCTTCTATTTGAACTCTTATTGCTCCCACCACCAGGAGGGAGGTATCCTTATTTAACAAACAAGGAAGTTGTGCTCACAGAGGTTGGGTAACAGGTCCAAGTTTGCACAGTTAGCAGTGGTGGCACTGAGCTAAGTCTCCCTCAGTCATAGGCCAACCCCCCCCACTGCAGGGAAGCCATGGAGAAACACTCCCAGTAACCCATGGAGATGAATAAGTCAGACTCAGTTTTATCACTTTTATTCATGAAAAAGAGCTCCCAGCTGGGGGCCATATTTTGAAAAAAAGGGTCAAAGCTGTAAGTCCTCAGTATTCTGGCACCAGCAGCAGGTCAGCTTATCTTGGAATCTTCCAGAAAAACCTGCCCTCTGATTCACCCGTTTTCCCCCCAACCCTTCTTTTTGTCTCCTTAAGGCAAGGACTGAAAGCCCCATAGGGAAGAAAACAGTTTCATCCACCAGCAAAACCAGTGCCTGCAGCTCAGGCAACATTCCTGCTGGGTCCATGAAGAACACTTGGAGGTGACCAGAGATGCCACCAGGAAGGCCAGACTGATGCACCTGCCCCACCTGACACGACACACATCCTCCATCCTGCACCATTTTGCTGTGCACCATGCTTAGGAGGTGGCAGGAGAGTGACAGGAATGACGGAAGCACAAGAGGAGAGCTGGTGTGTTGGCTGGAAGTGAAACCTACTAGAATTATAACCATCCAAACACTGACCCTGCAAGGTGAGGAGAGATGGGGAAGGGACACTGGGTTGGGGGTGAGGGCAGGATTAGTTGGATTTAGACCTGCGTGAGGGGCCAGATGCACCTCACCAAGTTCCCTCTTTTTCTACCTTGCCCTGGATGAAGATAGCTCAGCCAGAACAGCCCAGATCTCTACTGGCCAAATGCCTTCTGAAGGGGAGGCTGAAGAGTAGGGGGAGGAATTTTTCACCTAACCATGCAGGCCAGCCAAGCTCTCACAGGCCTGCAGGTCCATCGAGGAAGCAAGAAAGCAAGTGACCAAGCAACAAGTGTGTCGGAAGAATCTGTTGTGTGTCCAGAACAGCCAAAACAATCTGGAAAAATACAACAAAACTGGAGGACTCATACTTCCCAATTTCAAAACTGGCATAAGGATAGACATAATATAGATCAATGGAATAGAACTGAGTGTCCAGAAATAAACTCTCACAATTACAGTCAATTGATTTTCAACAAGGGTGTTAAAACAACTGGCTGCTGGGAAAGAACAGTCTTTTCAACCAATGGAGCAAAGACAACTGGATATTCACATGCAAAAGAATGAAACTGGACCCCTACCTCACAACATATATAAAAATAATCTCAAAATGTATCAAAGACTGAAGTTTAACAGGTAAAGCTATAAAACTCATAGAAAAATACAGGAGTAGGCAATGGTTTCTTAAATGTGACATCAAAAGCACAAGCAAAAAAAGTTAGACTTCATCAAAATTGAAAACTTTTGTACTTCAAAGGACATTAAGAATGCAAAAAAACCTCACAGAATTGGAGAACATACAAGGGATTTGTATCTAAAATACATAAAAAACTCTTAAAACCCAATAATAAAAAGACAAATAACCCAGTTAAAACCTCTGCAAAGGGTCTGAATAGACATTTCTCCAGAAAAGATATACAAATGACCAATAAGCACATGAAAAGATACTTAGCATCATTAACCATCAGGGAAAGACAAATCAAAACCACAATGAGAAACCACTTCATACCTACTAGTATAACTTTAATAAAAAAGATAGATACTAAGTTTTGGTGAAGATGTAAAGAAATTAAAACTCTCATATATTGCTGGTAGGAATGTAAAATGGTGCAGCCACTTTGGAAAACAGTCTCAAAGCCTCTCCTGCTCTTAGGCATATAACTAAGAGAAGTAAAAAAATATATGTCCACACAGAAATGTGTACATGAATGTTCATAAGAGCATTATTCATAAAAGCCAGTAAGTGGTAACAACCAAAACGTTCATGAACCAATGAATGCATAAATGAAATGTGGTACATCCATGCAGTGGAATATTATTCGGCTATAAAAAGGAATAAAGTACTGAGACACGCTACAACACAGATGAACCTTGAAAACATGCTAAGTGAAAGAAGCCAGACACAGAAGACCACATATTGTATGATTCCACTCATACAAAATGTCCAAAACAGGCAAATCATAGAGACAAAAAGTAGATTAGTGGTTGCCAGGGGTTGGAGAATGAGGAATGACTGCTGATAGATACAGTGTTTCTTTTTGAGTTGATGAAAATGGTTCTCGAATCAGATAGTGGTGATGGTTGTACAACCTTATGAATATACTGAAATTTGTACAAATGTACACTTTAATTTGATGTATTTTATGCTATATGCATTACATCTGGGCTGGGGGGCATGGAGAGTGTGGAAGGTTGAAAAATGGCCTCCCAAAAGTTATCTATGTCAAGTCCCCAGACCCTGTGAATGTTACTTTACATGGAAAAAGGGTCTTTGGAGATGTGACTAAGTTGAGCCCGATACTGAGATGAGGAGATAATCTTGGATGATCTGGGTGGCCCCTAGATGCCATCACAATTGTCCTAATAAGAGAGGGGCAGGGGGAGGTTTGACACTAGATGCACATAGGAAGACACACAGAGGAGAAGGCGATGTGAAGACAGAGGCAGAGGCTGGAGTGATGCAAGCACGGAAATGACGACAGCCTCCAGAAGCTGGAAGAGGCAAGGGCCGGATTCTTCCCTAGAGCCTGCAGAGGGAGTGTGGCCCTGCTGACCCCTTAAGTTCAGGCTTCTGGCCTCTAGAACTGTGAGACGATAAATTGGTGGTGTTTTAAACCACCAAGTTCGTGGCCGTTTGTTACAGCAGCCACAGGAAACTAATACGGAGGAACCAAGGGTAAGCTGTGGGATTTCTTTTTGGAGTGATGAAAATATTCTAAAATTGTTTGTGCTGACGGTGGCATAAGTCTATGAGTATGATAAAAAACACTGAATCATACTCTTTAAATGGGTGACTTGTATGGTATGTGTATGGCATATCTCAGTAAAACTATTATGTTAAAAAAGAAACTCTGCTATGTGCCCAAGTTAGTTCCAGTTGCTGGGAGGAAGCCTGGCCACAGGGCCTGCCTGGAAAGGAGCCAAATGTCTAGGGCCCTCAAGCTTGCTTGTGGGGTCCAGGCCTCAGGTGCTGGAGGAATCTGCAGAGGTGAATGGTTGGGTCAGAAGGTGGAGAGAAGGCTCGAGAAGACTTCCGGGAGGAGCTGGGACTCTGCCTGGCCCTTCACCATATAGTCAGGAAACAGGTGCTGATGGTCTGCTCTGGGGCCGGTGCTGTGCTAAGTACTGTGGGAAAGCAAAGCAAGTGGCTGACATGTGCTGTCCTCAGGAAGCTGGTGGTCTAGATTGGAAGGTAAGGCTAACACTCAGGCAACAACAGGAATCAGGTGCTCCATGGAGTGGTCTGGATCCCAAGAGCTGCAGGAGTCAGGGGAGGGGAGACGTCAGTGCGGGGGAAAAATCATCTCCTAGACTCTCCCCCACTGGCTACGTAGCTAAGGCGAGCCCCCTCTGGGAGCGCTTCAAGCGGGAAAGGGGTGCTGGCACACACTCATGTCTGTGGGGGACAGTGCAAGGCAGACTGGATCAACACTCAGTCACTTGGAAGCGAGTTGGAAGCCCAACAAATGAGTGTTTAGAGCTGGTTAATCCTGTGCTTTCCATCCTTGAGAATGAACAACTCGCTTGGATTGCAGTGGAGGGCAACAGACAAGAGGCTGCCGCGCTGCTGCCGCGCACACTTCCTCTCGCTACTGCTCCGGCCACATCAGGGCTCTCTTGCCAAGGCGGACCCTGGGGATCAGAGACTCCTACTTGCTCCCCTGCCATCTTCTTTCCCACCTCCATGAAGAGGCCCACCTTGGGGCTGGGAGCTGAAGTGCAGGTTTCACGCAGTGTGCTGGATCCACTCAAAGTCCCAGCCTGTGTCCCCTGGCTAAGAGAAGGGATCATTTCTAGGCAGGTAGACAAGCAAGTCACAGGCTTTGAGATCATTTTCAACTGTACTGATTAAAATGAAAGTGCCGACATAGATTTTTTCTATGCTGCCAACCTTAAAAACCAATTCAGAATATTGAATTGGATTCAATTCTTGAATCTTGGATTAGAAACCTACCATCTGATTCTAAAGTATCATGGGGGAGATGGCTTCTAGACCAAGGCCATTGGTCAAGCCTCCTTCCCAGTCCTTCCCAAGAGAGGTCAAGTCAGCCCAGGAAATGCTGAGCAAATGGTGATGGGTTGGATTCTCCCTGCCACCAGCTCTGGAGAATCCTGTTTCAGGCATTTGTGGAAAATCCCTCAACCCTGCCACCCAACCAACTCTCTGCTCCCCCCACCCATTTACCCATCAGTTCAAGCTTTTATCTCCCCACAAGTCTTTATCGATCACCAGACAGGGAGTTGGGAGGGAGGGGGGACTGTGAGAAACATGAGGAAAATTCCAGGCCCTTCTCTCAGAGAGCAGATAGTTTAGTCAGAGGCAAGCTGACACCTATGAAGTGTTAGGAAACAGTCCAAGACGGTGCATGACAGGGACTAATTACACCATTACTAGCAGTAATGAAAGGAGAAAAAAAAAAAGTGGGGAGTGGGAGGAGGGAGAACTTCACGGAGGGGACACTGGGGCAGGCAGGGGCCAAGCACAGCTGGGATGAAAAGGAGGTGCAGGGAGATTAGACCTGCCTGTTGAAGAGGGGGGTTTGGGGGAGCTGGAGGTGAAGATGGAGGGGCAGACGGCCTAGAGCAGGCCTGGGGGCAGGCAGAGTTGAGTGAGTACAACTGTGCTTCCTTTTTTGTGAGTGAAAATATTTTAAGGTTTCACTAAGCTGTTTCCAGACAACTTCATCATTTCCAGTCTTCTCCATAGATTCCTTCACATCCCCCTCAGCAGGGCAAGAGCCTGTATTTTAACTGGTCATGAGAAACAAGTGTGGAACCAAAGCTTGGTTCAGCTGCTGACTCTGCCATTCACCTCTTGCAGAGTCTCCAGGAACCTCGCTGCCTGACCCTCTGACCCTCTACCCCTAGAGCCGAGGCTCTCTGCTCTCCAGGGCCCTCGGAGCCAGGGCTCAGAGGTGGGATCTCCAGGCACTGTGGTCAGTGAGAGGACTTCCTAACCCATCAAAGATCATCATCTCAGACGTACTTTACCATGAAACAGAGCTCCCAGATGACCCCGACCTGAGACAGATGACCCAGAGGAAGGTCTGTCCTAAGGAACGGAGAGAGGTGGCCCCTCCAGCAGCTCTGATGAGCCCAGCAGGAAGTCTGGGTCGGGGAACATGGGTATTGGCGGTATTAGTCTCTGTTCTTTAGCTGAATGTTTCGAAAATTTCATCAAAGAAGACGTGAATGTGCCAGTCGGTGCTCCCAAGGGCAGCCCAGCAGGTACTGAGACCACTGCCCATGCACTCACGGATCTACGTCGTGCCCTGGATGAGTCAGCCCCTCCCCTCACTCCCTCTTGGCCATGGTACTAAGTCTGGCCAGGAACTCAGACTTCAGCTGGCCCAGGTGGACCCCTCTTCCTCCTCCTACTTCTGTTTCTTCTTTTTGTTTTTTAAGCCCTGAAAACCACTGTATAAAAGACCGTACACGTAGGACTTCCCTGGTGGCGCAGTGGTTAAGAATCTGCCTGCCAATGCAGGGGACACAGGTTCAAGCTCTGGTCTGGGAAGATCCCAAATGCCGTGGAGCAACTAAGCCCCGTGCGCCACAGCTACTGAGCCTGTGCTTTAGAGCCCCGTGAGCCACAACTACTGAACCTGCGTGCCACAACTACTGAAGCCCACACACCTGGAGCCCGTGCTCCACAACAAAGAGAAGCCACCGCAATGAGAATCTCACGCACCGCAACAAAGAGTAGCCCCTGCTCGCCACAACTAGAGAAAGCCCGCACGCAGCAATGAAGATCCAACACAGCCATAAACAAACAAACAAACAAACTTATTAACAAAATCCAAAAAGACTGTACACATAGAGGCAACCAAACACATACCAGGGCTCCAGGGTTCCCAGGCCCCACGGGACCCAGCAGAAGCACCAGGCAGCAGTGCAAATGCACTGCTGGGTCCTCACACAAGTTTGGTACAGCTCACATGGTTTTTTAAAAATCAGATTTCTCATAAAAATCCAAATGCCTAGCATCTTTGGAAAATTCAGAAAATTAGAACCTGATGTGTCTATGCCTGTGTTTTACTGCGACTTAACAGCTGCTTGGAGCACAGCAGTGGCCACGCCCTGTAGGAGGCATCTGTGTGCCCTGTCTGACCCTCCTGCCTCCCACCTCACCACTGCAGGCATGCGGGCTTGTGGCGCCTGCACTAGGGTACCCAGGAGGGCAGCTGGCCTCCAGCCAGCCCCTTACCTGTACAAACGAGAACACCGAGACCCTCGAACAAAGCTCTCTCCTCACGTCCCCCCCACTGCTTGCTGGGCCTTCCCTCTCCCTCCGCCTCTCACAGCTTTGATTTCCTCATCATTCCTTCTGTGTGATGGATCTTCTTCCTCATCTTGACTTAGCCAGGCCTACTCATCCCTCAGGACCCAACTCAAGTCCTGTGGTCCGGGTCTCTCTAGCCCACTGTGACCTGTCTCTGCTCGTACCTGTATTCAATGTGGTCACCGATGGTGAGGAAACGCATTCCGTGGCTGAGCCCCATGTCTCTCCTTTTCCTGGGGTCACCCATGAGATAGCAGTGGGCACACAGCAGATACCATTCACTTGGCGCTTGGCTGGAGTCTTGTACTAAAGCAATTGACTTAGGGCTTTGTTGAGTTTCCCCAATGGGAAAACCTCAAGATCGCCAAGAGTCTGGTCACACGTGGAGACAGGATTATTGTTGCCACTTTACATTTAAGGTTATTGAGGTTTAGAGAACTTACTCTTTCAAGATCACCCAGGTTGTAAGCGGTAGGGTCAGATACAAACCCAGATACAGGCTTGTCTGACTCCAGAGCCTGTATTCTGGACCATTCTGCTAAGCTACCTATAAATGTTGAATGAACAGATGGATGGATGAATAAACTGATTATTTCCTGTTTGCCGCCCCCCACCTCCCACCCCCGGACCCATTCTTTGTCCTTCTCTATCCTGCTCAGTGCTCCAGGAATTTGATCTCCATGGATCAACCCAAGTTTCCTTGCCACCTGGCTTCTACCTAGATTCTTCTAATAGGGAGGGAACACTGAGATTTTGGAAGGCAGGAAGAGAGAGAAGTTGGGTGTTTCTTTCCTGTATCCTTCCCTGCAAGTTGCCAAGGTTCTGATGGTGGCTGTAACCCCTAACTCAGCTCCCACTGGGTTCTGTAACCTCAGTCCCTCTGCTCTCAGCTGCAGGGTGCTAGGGGCAGTGGTAGTTTCCTACCGCTGCTGGTCTCTAAGTGCCTCCCTTTACCTGGCAGTTCTCAACCTCGACATGTTACCCCCAGGGGACATCTGCCAATGTCTGGAGACATTTTTGGTTGTCACAATTCAGAGGAAGTGATGCTACTGGCATTGCTGGGCAGAGGCCGGGGATGCTGCTAACCATCCTACAATGCCCAGGACAGTCCCTTCTCCAAAATGTTGACAGTGCAGAGGCTGAGAAACCCTGCTTTAACCCTACCCACAGCCTTGCACAACTGCAAAGAGTCCCTTCAGTGAAGTCTCTTGAAGTAAACACATGGAGGGAGGGATGGAGCTCTTCAGAGTTCATCAGGAACCAGAGGCCTGGGTCTCTATCTGGGGCAGAGGAGGAGGAGTTCACCTCCTCACCCCCTTTTTCTGGAAGGCAATCCCTAGCCTTACCCCCACCAGCTCTCTGGGCAGAGAGGTGACAACAGGTAGAAAGCAGCCACGTGAGATGAACAGCCTGCTACAGAGCCCTTTCTGTCCGGCAGTGGGAAAATATTCCAGTTCTGGAGGGAAAGGATAAAAAAAACCATCATTGGGCCTCCCTGGTGGCGCAGTGGTTGAGAGTCCGCCTGCCGATGCAGGGGATACGGGTTCGTGCCCCGATCTGGGAGGATCCCATATGCCGCGGAGCGGCTGGGCCCGTGAGCCATGGCCGCTGGGCCTGCGCATCCGGAGCCTGTGCTCCGCAACGGGAGAGGCCACAGCAGTGAGAGACCCGCATACCGCAAAAAAAAAAAAAAACCATCATTTGAAATTCTAAAAATACTTGGGGAAAAAAATCTTTCAAATATTAGTAATTTGCTTTTTCTTAATTTTCTAGCTATTTTCATATGGAACAAATGATCTGGGTTCCCAAAAGTTCCTGTAGACCCAGCCCCCAAAGACTGAGATCCCCAAAGGTATAGTCATGTGCCTGATGCAAACATTTTTCCTGGTGATCTATCATGAAACCAGAGATACTGCAGCAAATCCTTTGTTTTCATTTTAAAGAAAAGCTGTATTTTTAAAAAAACCTTTATTTTTAAGGTTAAAAAAACTATAATTTAAAAAATGTGGGCACACCTCAAATCACTGGGTAAATATATATACGTATATTTCCCCTCCCTCCCGGTTTTAAAAATGGATACAGCCTACATGAATGAAAACAAGTAAGCATTTCCTAAGAGTTAAAAGTGTGCACTTCTTATTCAGTAGGGCCATACTTCACCAAAAAGGGGTTGATAAATTAAATTACAGCTGGTTAATAGTTCACTTGGCTCAAAGCTTATAAAAATACTTCCATTTGTTCACTTCTAACCACACCAAAGAATAAGAAATGAATTCAAACAAATATCACCCTCAGGCAACAACACTGTGGAAAAGACCTGGTTCTCCTAGAGGCTTGCAGTCTGAGGAGAAGGGAGTGGCACCCACCAGCTCTCCACCTTTCCAAGGAACTGCAGTTTTGTGTGCAACACCCTGTCCCATTTCTTGTGGTGACCTCCCAAGGTCAGCGGGGAAGAGTAAGGCACACGTGGACTTTGTCCATGGCTGTTCCAGAGCAGGATAACCAAGGCGTGCCCCTGGGGCCCTGGTGTGTGAAGGGGCCACAGGGTGACGGATGAGCTGCAGCCACACCAGAGACGCTCTGGATGATAGCGTTGGGCCCACACTTGGCATTCCTCTGTTCAGTGAGGATAAATCATGCCAGCCCTCCCTTCCTGCATGGGGTGCTAAGGCAGCCTCTTGTCCCCAGATGAGCGGGGCCCTCTCCAGCACTTCCCTTGCACTTGGCCTGCTCCTTGGTGATTTCACTCTGTTGAGCTTCCCAAAGCGGGCAATCACCTCCACCTCTTCGTGGAAATTGAGCGCCTTGTGTGCTTTATTCCTCTCTACAGGGTCACTCACCCTAAAGTGCTCCTCCTGGAAGGGGCAATCTGACCCCTCTCTCCCTGCCCCTGCCCAGTGAGCCAGTGAGGGCAGGCAGGAGAGCCTTTGATGGAGATGGGGTACAATGAGGATGCCTACAGATTGGGAAGCCCTCTTGGGGGTGGGGGGAAGCTGGGCAATCTGAGACTGCTTCTTCCATCAGCCTCTTCTTCCTCTGCCTGGGCAGAGTTCAGCAGCTCTGCAGGCACATTCCACATTCCTTATTCACCAGCTTGGATCTTGCAGTTTCTCTTTTCCCTTTCCTTGAAGTCACTCTAGATTTCTTTAGTTGATTTCACTATTGGAATTTCTTTCTCTTACAGGGAATTTCTTCTCAGCCTGAGCTCTTAGGACTGACCAGCTCCTTCTGAGTTCTTCCTGAGGCTTCTCTGGCCCTCAGCGCACTCCCTCATACTCCTCCCTGGTTCCCCACTCCCATCCTCAACCCTTTCAGCTTATTCAGGGCTTGAGGTGGGAGAGAGGAAGAAACCAAATGACTGATTCATTTCAGCACAGCTGTTGTGAGCACAAGGCGCTGTGCCGGGAGCCAGAGCTCCCCTGAAGATGTGTCCAGTCCAGGCCCGGGACACAGCACAAAGCTCCAGATGGGGGGCTGCCCAGCTCCCACAAACACACTGGTGGGATATGGAAGGTAGTGGATGAGGATGGTCCGGAAGTGTATCTGAAGACTAGAAATTTGAAATCAGAAACATCCAGGATGGCAATTTTTCTCTCCTGAGAACCTTCCCACTATCACCTCCCAGCCTCTATCCAGAATCCAGAAAGCTCCCTTATAGGTATCCTCTCCTCATTCCCAGGCTTTTACAGCTCTAAACTGAACCAAGACAGCCCATGGTAATATAATGAGCGAATCAAGGTATACACAACTCCTAAACTCACAAAGTGATTTTTTAATTAATTAATTTATTTTTATTTTTGGCTGCATTGGGTCTTCGTTGCTGCGTGCGGGCTTTCTCTAGTTGCGGCGAGTGGGTCTGCTCTTTGTTGCGGTGCTCAGGCTTCTCATCGCAGTGGCTTCTCTTGCTGCGGAGCATAGGCTCTAGGTGCGTGGGCTTCAGTAGTTGTGGCACGCGGGCTCAGTAGCTGTGGCTTGAGGGCTCTAGAGTGCAGGCTCAGTAGTTGTGGCGCAGAGGCTTAGCTGCGGCATGTGGGATCTTCCCGGACCAGGGCTCGAACCTGTGTCTCCTTCGTTGGCAGGTGGATTCTTAACCACTGTGCCACGAGGGAAGCCCCTCACAAAGTGATTTTAAGATATATAAACAGTGCTCAAAATGTAAGTGCCTGCTCAAAATGTAAGTGATTTCAAAGTTTCTGGGGAGTTTGTCCCTTGAGATTGAGCTCACTCCCAGGTTACCCAAGGCCTTCCCTATCTGTGGCCAACATTCCCCAGCAGCCTCCCTGCAACTGCAGTCGGCCTCCCAAAGGCATCAGAACCACCTGCTGCCATGACCCGGGGCTGGGGGAGGTGAGGCTGAGGCTGGAGAAGCCTGAAGGGAGGGAAGCGAAAGGAAGGGAGAGGCCACAGAAATTCTCATTTTTTAAGAACAAGCCAACGAAGCTATGATCATTCAGAGAATACAGAGCAGTGAGGCTCTGGGTTTTTAGTAACTAAAAAGGAGAAAAGATCAAACTGTGGCAGGATGGATGTACATTAGCTGCTAGGAAGAGCATCTGGGTCTTAAGGGTTTTGAGGCCCTGGAGTTCACTGCCCACAGCAGCTCCTTTGCTTTCAGCATCAGCCCTTCGGTGGGGAGGGTGGGAGGAGGCATTAGGAGGAGGAGGAACTCTGGGAAGAAGCCGGTTGTTTTTGACCTTGAGGATGTTTTGATCTTGCCATGAATGTTACTGGTAAAAACAATCAACATAAAACTAAACTGACAATGGCTAAATAGCACAAGATAAAATTCATAATAATCGACCAAAGAAGTCACTCTGTTTGTGACCCTGAAAACTGCAAATGATAATAATAATAACTAGGGGGGAAAATGTGACTTGGTGGAAACGAACATACAAACACAAACAAAAAAAAACTTGACGAAGTCTAAAACTAGGTATGGTAAAACTCTTACTAAAATTTTTGACTTAAAAAGCAAACCTTCACCGACAAATTTATAGATAAAATAGTTGATACTTAAGAAAATAAGGGAGAACATTAGAAAATTTTAACTGCTCTACAGAGAAAATCAATCAAGGAATTAAATTGGCTTGATGGAGTTACACTGGAAAATAATTTCTTAATGAAAATTTATTAATGTTGGTATAATTCAGATTAAAAATTTGTACTTACATGGAGTTGCCATGTTCTCCAACTCAAAATGGTGAGGTCAAAACACAATGAACTCATTTTGAAATTTCGGTTGGCTTGAAGGGACAGAAAGGAAGCAAGTCTCCTCTGAATTTCGTCCTTGCTCAAGGAGTACTCTGGCCTGCTCCCAGAGCCTTCCTGTCCCTAAACTCGTAGCCTCCCACCTCTCATCTGAATCCAGTCTCTGGCGGTGTGAGCAGTGCTTTGGCACTCTCTCCTCAGCTACTTCCTGCCCTTTCTTCTCAGGGGCAGCTCATCTCTGGCCCTCACCTCTGTATCCACAGTTACCTGTCCTGATAATTATATCTCTCCATCCCCACTGCCACTCTGAGGTTCACCCTCACAGGTCTTCCTTCTGGAATCATGGCAACCTTCCAACCAGCCTCCTTGCTTCCAGTCTTATCTTTCTTGTCTCTAAGCCATCCTCTACCCTATGGTCTGGGTGACCTTTCTAACACTTCCTTTAAAAGTCTTCAGTGGCTCCTCAAAGCCCAAGTGTCCTAACTCCTTAGCATGAAAGGCTCTTTCTGCCTGGCTCCCCTGCCTCCATAGTCACAGGACTAAGTACGTCCATGGCTCTCTTGTATCACACCCCCATCACTAGTAGATTGGCCATACCAGGCTTTAGATCCACATCTTCCTTCATTCTGGGCTGTTGAGTCCCTCTCTCATTAAGTTCTTCCCTCGCCTTAGTCCAACCTTTTCAGCATCTCTGGTGACCTCTTCGTTTCCAGAGAGACTCCTGGTTCCTCAGCCTTATTCCTTCAGTTTCTTTCCAGATCTAGCAGAATGAGGTCAATGTGTCTTAGAGGGTGAGTATGGGGCAGTACACACCTGCTATTCCTTGTCAGAGCAGACCTAGGAGAATCCATCAAGAAAGGACCTCCATTTCCTCGAAAAGTTAAACACAGAATTCCCATATAATCCAGCAATTTCACTCCTAGGGATACATCCAAAAGAACTGAAAACAAGTACTCAGACAACAACTTGTACATGAATGTTCACAGCAGCATTATCCACAATAGTCAAAAGGTGGAAACAATCCAAATGTCCATCATTGGACGAACAGATAAACAAAATATGGTATATCCATACAACAGAATATTACTTGAGCATAAAATAAATGAAGTACTGATATATGCTACAACATGGATGAAGCTGGTAAACATTATGCCTAGTGAAAAAGGGCAGGCAGAAAAGGTCATACATTATATGATTCCATTTATATAAAATATCCAGCATAGGAAAATTGATGGATACAGAAAGCAGACTGGTGGTTGCAAGGAGCTGGAAGGGGAGGTTAGGATAGGAAGTGACTGCTTAATGGATGTGGGATTTTTGGGGGGTGATGGTGACAACCATCATCACCCGCTAGTTTCTAGTTCTGAAACTAGCGGGTGGTGATGGTTGCACAATATTATGAATTACTCAATGCCACTGAAGAGTATACTTTATAATGGTTAATTGTAGGTTATGTGAATTTCACTTTAATAAAAAAAAAATACAAAAAAGAAAACACCTCGGGGCTTCCCTGGTGGCGCAGTGGTTGAGAGTCCGCCTGCCGATGCAGGGGACATGGGTTCGTGCCCCGGTCCGGGAAGATCCCACGTGCCGCGGGAGCGGCTGGGCCCATGAGCCATGGCCGCTGAGCCTGTGCGTCCGGAGCCTGTGCTCCACAGCGGGAGAGGCCACAACAGTGAGAGGCCCACATACAGCAAAAAAAAAAAAAAAAAAAAAGAAAACACCTCTTTGGAGATGGAGCCAGAGGGTATGCCAAGAACAGAGGATGCCGGGTAATTCAATTCTGTACCCTTGTGGCTTTAAATAAAAGTGGTGGGTAAGAAAGGGGCTCTTCAGTGAGTACTGCTCCCCAGGACATAGTTCCCAAAGACCAGCCCTGAGCAGGTGTGTGAGGGGTGGGAAGGTGAAGGCGTACCTAGGGGTAAAAAGGGCAAAGGGGGCAGAGGGGCCAGCCCTCCCTCCTGCTGCACGTACTGCCTCACACAGGGACGGAGGTTTAAGGCTGGGGGACTAGAAAGGTTGCAAGCCGAGGAGGGTGGTCTGAATGGCCAAGGAGGAGGGAAGCCTTGTCTTCCTACACCTCATCACATTCGGTAATAAAGCAAGACATCTTACGCCTAGAAGCACCTGCCAGGTAAGACTCATATGTAAGTGGAGCCCGTGAAATAGAGTTTTATGCACAGAGCAGAGATCAGATCACAAAGCTGTAAGGAGAAATCTTTCTACCCGAATTACACAGACCCACTCGTCTGGTTTCCATTTCATTGCCTGAGTCTGTTTTATAGTTGTGCTTTTTCATGAAAGCTTTTTAGGGAGGCTATTCCCTGATGTCATGCAAAAAAAATGTCTGAATACAATTATGTTACAGAGCAGCGCTCTTGGAAGAGAACTCAGCCACAAAGCTTGCTGGTGTCCTGTTTCCTTCCCTTTAAAAGCCATTTTGTCTGCTCTCTAAAAACAGAAGCCCCCAATCCCAGCTCTTCCGGTCCCTCTATCTGTCAGAGTGCCCAGCGGCACTGAGCTGGGAAATGCATGCAGAACTGGGGACCCCCCCAGGGATGTGGGCGGGCCGTCAGGGAGTGGTGTCCAGCTCTGGGGACCAGCATACGGTCCTGAACCGCCTTGTCTAAGGTCACACATCTTACAGTCAAGATGAGGAACAGCTTCCTTCTATAGGCTTTCTCAGGAATCCCCTTGAGAACCTCCTTTCCACTTCCTTTCTATCCCCTTGCCTGATTCAGACTTGCCTCCAGGGCTCGGGGAATGGTTTTTCTTAAAAGCTCTTATGAAAAACAGCTCTTCTCAATCAAAATCTGTTCTATTGTGAGCAAATTCTCCTCATTTTTCATCCTGTCCCTGTTTCTTTCTCCTCCTGCCAGAAGGCTCCATATTGCTAACTTTCCAGGAGAGGCTGTGCCTTCTTTCCCTCAGGCTCTGACTCAGACAGGTCAGCCTACGCCTTCTGCCACTTGTAGACAACGCTCGCCCCCTTCGCACTCAACAATCACTCTCTTCTTTTGAAGTCCAAACTAACCACCTCCCTGCTCTTGTTAATCCTTTAACTAGAGACCTGGCCTTTCTCAATGACGCAGTCATTGCCACCCAACTGGTGACTTCAACATCCATAAAGATATCCCTCCCAGTATGTGGTTTTGACATTCTTCAACCTCTTTAATTCCAGTACTCTCCATCTCCAGTTTCACTTTACTCCCAATAACCACGATAGCATCTGAGACCTTGTCATTACTTAGAATTGTTTCGACTTCAAGATCTCAAATTCTAAGCTTTTTCATCACTTTTAAATGAATATCCTCATCGCTAACATTTATGGAGCTCTCATGATGTGTAAGCACTATCATAAGTACTCCATATAAATTAATTACATATGTATTCATTACAATGACCTTTTGAAGGTTTTGCGAGCCCCATTTTATCAATAAGGTAAGCAGAGACACGTGAGGGTATGGGATTTAAACCCCATAGTCTATATATAGTCTATAGTTCCACTGGAACTTCCCCCTCACCCTAATCCTGACCATCCTTGACCCTGCCCTTCTCTCAGGCCACCACTTGCCTCTCTCTGTATATCCTGGGCTCCCTGGGTCTGGGATGCTCTTCCTTGCCCCCATTTCCCTTGTCAACTTGATCTCATTCCAGGCTCAACAGTGCTCCGTAACCACCTATCCCCAAACCCATCTACTGAGCCACCAATTTCCACTGAAGGGAGGCAGGATGCCCACTGGGCTCTCTATACATTCATGCTCTTTCATCTCAACTGGCCTCTTGCTGCCCCCTGGCTATCCTCTCATTCATTTTTGGTGACTCCTAACTGAACCTCTGTATAAACTCTTCCAACCCTCTCCCTCTGTCCCTATATCCTACGCCCTAACCACTCACCCTTACAGATTACCTTGTCTTCTACAAAAGACATTCAGCATAAGCTCAAACTTCTGTCCTCCCCAACTTCAAAATTTTCCACTGATTCTTTTGAAACATTAGCTTGAAGGCAGAGCAGGGTCTAGGAAATGTGGTTTTAGGACAAGGGAGTAATGTCAATATTTATATGAGAGACAGCCTAGAGAGGGAGAAGGGGAGCCTAAAGACACATGGGAGAAAAGGGCACTGTGGCTGAAGAAAGGTCACGGGGCTGGCATAAGGTGCTGCATGAAGAATGTGTGGAGGTGAAGGAGCATTTTGTTTTGCTGAGTTTGAAGGGGGCTGGATTAAGAAGAGCGATGATGCTATACAGTGTACTTACTTTTAAACTCCTTGAAGCTGGCTTCTGACCTTCCCACTACAGGACCCTCTCTCAACTCTCACTTAATGACATTTCCTCAGTCCTTATACTCCTTGACCTGACCTTTTGATGGTGATTGGCATGGCTGACCAACCCTGCCCTCTTGATAGTTTTTCCTTATGTGGGTTCCTGATGATGGAACCTCTTGGTTTTCTTGACGGGTTTTCAGTATTTCCTTTGCTAACTCCCCTCCCAAACCATTACAATGGTCTCCTACAAATGCTCCCTACCTTTCATTTCTCTCTCTCCCCACCCCCAATCCATCCATTTATCTCTCTTTCAATATATATTTATTGAGCCCCTACCATGTGCCAAGCACATGGGAGCTATTAAACTGTAGTTGAAGTAATCTTAATGTATAGCTCTGATCATGTTACTTATTTGTTCAAAAATTTTTACTGGTTCTCTGGTGCAAATGATATCCAGATTCTTTGCCCTGGCACTCCGGGTTTTAGTGGACATCTGTTGTTTTTGTGACCTAGCTGCCATTCACCTTCTCTGGAGAGCTGTACCCCAATCATCCCCTGGAGCGCCAGCCCCTGCACACCTTTAGTCCACATGGTTTGGGTGTGGCTAGCTGCCCCCTTCCCCCCACTCCAGGCATGGGCACCTGCCCCAGGTCTAAGCCACTCAGGGCATCATGTTCCTTGCCTCAGAGATTAGTTCCAGGATGGGCCAGGAACCCAACTACAGCCATTAAAAAAGCATTTAGGAACTTCCCTGGTGGTCCAGTGGTTAAGACTCTGCACTTCCACTGCAAGGGGCGCGGGTTCGATCCCTGGTGGGCAACTAAGATCCCACATGCCACACGGTATGTGCAAAAAAAAAAAAAAGCCTTTAAAAATAAAGAGGGACTTCACTGGTGGTGCCGTGGTTAAGAATCTGCCTGCCAATGCAGGGGACAAGGGTTCGAAACCTGATCCGGGAAGATCCCACATGCCGCGGAGCAACTAAGCCTGTGTGCCACAACTACTGAGCCTGTGCTCTAGAGCCCACGAGCCACAACTACTGAAGCCCGCGCGCCTAGAGCCCATGCTCCGCAACAAGAGAAGCCACTGCAATGAGAAGCCCGCGCAGTGGGCTTCAGTGAAGAGTAGCCCCGCTCACCACAACTAGAGAAAGCCTGTGCGCAGCAACAAGACCCAATGCAGCCATAAATAAATAAATTTATTTAAAGAAAAGATAAAATAAAAATAAAGAGACTTTACTGACACAGGCCTTGAATAAGTGAAGATGCAAAGGCTAGAGCTGCTGCAGCCATCTTAGAACACCAAGGGAAGTGAGAGCTTATCTGAAAACAGAACCTAACAGCAGAGAAGAAAAATGGAGAGAAAACAGGTCCTTGGGACACTGTCTGAGCCCTTGAATCATGCCATGACTGAAGCCAGCCCCCACCCCAGAACTCTCAGTTACACGACCCAATATGCACCCCCTGGGCTGGAGCGGGTTGGATCGGACTTTCTGTCTTTTGCATGTGAAAGAGTCTTGCTTGATCCAAAGGTCCTCCGAAGCATCCCAGCTTCATCTCACCACACCCTACTCGCATATGAAGGCTTGTATACTAATTTATTCCTTTCCTCACACTTGGCCATCTCTGTCTCTCTGGAATGCTCCCCATCTTTTCCATCTTCTCTCACTCAAATTATATCTAAGCTTCAGTTCTAATAGACTTTCCTCCAAGAAGCCATTCTCCAATTTCCCCCAATAACAAATGTTTGTCGAATAAATGACTAACTGAACAAACAATGACACAGAGAAACAGGGTCCAAGGAGGGGGTTCGCCAAACTGCTGTACAGACCTGAGTTCCAGAAATCCTGTTCGTCACCCCTCAGGGCTTGGGACTTTCTTTTCCCATCTTCCTACTGGTCTAAATCCCTGCTTCCTACACTCTTTGGTCATCATTTCCCAGAAAATTTCCCTTGGGATGCTGGCTTTTTAGAATGTTAGTAGACACTTAAAACAGAAAACTCCAAACTCTAAAATCAACCCAAGGAAAAAGAAAAAAAAAAGAAAGAAAAAAAAAGATCTGGCTATTAAATATGTTTGGAAAATTCTGGGTTAAACAAAGATTCTTGTTTTTAATGCATGGAGGTGGGATGGGGGCAGGATGTGTAGCCTTTCTCCAATTTACTCATAAAACAAGTACCAGTACAGAGGGAGGTGCCACATTCTTCCCTGCAGACAAGCTTCGGTTGAAGGTAGTGCAGATTATTTTATATACACATATAAATATCCTACCCTTTGTTCAAGGTGCCTATTTGCTCTGCACAGAGACTATTATGAACACAGAAAACGGTTCATTGTTAAACACGGCATGCTAAGTGGTTTTGCTTTCTGGCAAATCTCCAAACCATAATTATTAAGGGACTCTGAGCTGCTGAGGAATTCTTGGGTTACAGAGGCTTTGATCTGCCCCCGTCTTCTCTCCACAACATAAATTTCCACGGTGCGGCTGACTTTCATTGTTTGTCCCCAGCAGTGGGGCAGCTTCGAAGGTGAGGACTGAACAGCATTGCAAGGTGAGCAGGTAACTGCTGAGACTGTGCTCTGGCTGAAGCCCTGAGCCCACTGGAGCCCCGCACGGCTGTAACCAAGGGAATGGATAAGCTCTATCCAAGTATTGGACTCGGAATGCGGTGACCTCAAGTCTTCCATTTCCCACATGCTCTGGGAAGCCCAGGTTGTGGGCCTCTCTCAGGATCGGGCTTCCAGCTGGTGGAAGCTTTGTTATTTTATTCCCATCAAAGTTGAGAGATCTGGTCCAAAAGCCTTTGGGTACCTCCAGCTATTTGGCAAGTGTTGACCTCAAACCCAGGCAGCTGTCTTCTAGACAAAGTGAAGATACCTCAACTCGGTCACAAACCGTTAGGTCAAACTTTTGACAGTGCCAAACTCCTTTCTACTGAAACACAGGATGGAATGTCAAGGAGAACATACCTATGCCTTCAGCCTCCTTTAAATTCTCCCCTGCCTGAAAAGAGAGATGGGAAAGAACACCCAGATGTTCATGAAGCTACAATAGAAGGAATTAAAAGATGCCTCTAAAATAAAGTGGTAAGTTTCTCTAATTGGGAGAATGAAAAGGATTCTGTAACGAACAGCAAGCTTCTAGTTTTCTACCATTAAAGAAATATCATTTAGCATTTGGATTGAGGACAGAACCTTGTTCACTTTTTGACATTTGTTTTTCTTTCTACTTTCATACAGCTGTGAGATATGTGATCACTCCCATTTTATAGAGGACAAAACCGAGGCCAAGAGAGTAGAGCCAACTGGTTCAGGACAGAGGAGACTCTCTGATTCCCAGATCACTATTCTCTCTCGAGTTGGCACTGCCCTTCAAAGGTCTCCTTCCCAGATGGGAAAGCACCTCCTCAGTTACGGGCCCTCTGTTGGTGGGTGGAGAATGGGGATGGAGAAACACAGGCAAGGAGAGAATGAGGGAGAAGACAGAAATCAGGGTCGCTCAGGGCAGCAACTAGAAACCAGAGGTTCTAATGCAGAGGAAGCTCAGAGAACTGCCCAGACCTCGCCTGTGTTGGCGGGGCGGGGCGGGGAGAGGAGCCAGAATAGAGTTTCCTTCTAGTGTCAGCTCCCATTGGGAGAGGCAGAGAATAGAAGAACACCAGGGGGGCCTAGTAATGGGCCCCAACCATGCTCTTCACTGTCTGTTGGAAGCTGCTGCTCTCTGGGAAGGAGTCAGGTGATCAATCACAAAGAGGAGAGAGGAGAACCCCTCCCTGGGCAGCTGGGCCCAGTTCCAAAAGGCTTGTTTGTGGGGCAGTACACGAGGCTTCTGAGCCTCCTGCCCTGAATGGGTCGACTTAGCAGGACCCCCTTTTGTCCCCTGACTTCAATCTATTCCACTCCCCTCCTTCCCATTGGCATCTGTCTTAGAAAGATGCAGATGAGCTCATTCCGGAAACGGACCTTTCTTCCCACTCACGGGGAAGGTCAATGATTCACGTAGCTAAAAATAAACTTAAGGCCACCTATCAATAAAAGGAAAAGAAACACACACACAAAAAACTCAATTCCCCTGCTATTTAAATTACAGCAAGGAACATAAAACCTTATTTAGTAAGTATAACCAGCACTCAAATATGTAAACTTTAATTACATGTTCTGGACCAGTGAGAGTAAAATGAGGAGAAAAGGAGGAGGAAAGGTGAGGGTAGGGGAAAGCCGCAAACTAAAGGAGAGAAAGCCCAGGGGTAGGAGGTGAGGCCCCAGCTCAGAAGTAGGGAAGCAAGCAAGAAGCGGGAGGAGGCACAAAAAGGTGGAGGGGGAGGGGACTTGCAGTGCTCTGGGCAATGCTTATTCATGGGCAGCTCTTACCTACAACTCCTACTGATCTTCATCCTTAAACTTTCAGGTGCCCCCCCTTGGAATGGGGGAGCCACAAGAGTCCACTGGAGAAAAACCGTTGAATTAAACAGAGGACCCCAGCTGAATTAGAATTTTAGGTAAATGATGAATACCTTTTCAGCATACGTTATGTCCCAAATACTGCATGGAGCATACTTACACAAAAAAGTTTTTCGTGATTTATCTGAAATTTAAATTCAACTGGGTGTCCTGGGACTTCCCTGGTTGTCCAGTGGTTAAAAATCCGCCTTCCAATGCAGGGGACCTGGGTTCGATCCCTGGTCGGGGAAGTAAGATTCCACATGCCACCCGTGGGAGTGGGTGCTGCGCGCCGCAACTGAGCCCATGCACTCTGGACCTCACACGCCACAACTAAAGAGAAGCCCACGTGCCTCAACGAAGAGCCCATGCACCGCAACGAAAGATCCCGCATGCCGCAATGAAGATCCTGAATGCTGCAACTAAGACCCCGATGCAGCCAAATAAATAATAAATAAATAAAGAACAAGAACAAAAACAAATTTAACTGTGTGTCCTGTATTTTTATTTGCTAAATTTGGCAACCCTGTACTGGAGGCCAAACCGTTCTTTGGACCAGAACACAAAGACCAGGCCAATATTTATACTGAGGGTTGGGGGGAAAATCAAGTGGAAGGCCACTTTTGGAAATGAATGAAGCAGCACAGAGATTTGCTAGGCAGGATGGTAGTCAGCAATTGAGGGATATCAATCCTCCAAGTTTTCTCCTCCTGAGCTGTCTATTTCCTGCTATTCTCCGCTAGTACAGCTGTTGGCAGCCCCTCTCCCAGCCAAGGGTCACGGAGACTAAAAGGCGTAACCGTACACAGAGTTACACTGAGATTGTGGATAACTTGGCCTGTGTGGGGCTTCCTGAAGATTCTGAAAGATTCTGGAGGTTCTAAGGTGGAGAGTGACCTTGCAGAACACTAAGGAACAAGTAAAGCCAAAACAAAACGCAGTCGATAATCTAGGGTGCTAAAAAAAATATTAACCTCAGTTTTAGTCACTGTCACTTTCCTAGTGATGTGACTGAGCCCAGGCCACTGTGCTCAGGGGAGGGGGCATTGAAGCTGCCCTCAAACGGAAGCTCCAGGTTCACCGAGCACTTGTTGAAGAGGACACAGGAGCCATCGCTACTGCCCTTGCTAAGGGGCCAAGAGACCATCTTGGGGCTGAAACAGAAAGAGCTGCCTCTCCCGAGTTCTGATCCACGGGGCTCCGGGGAAAACCGGCAATGTTACAAATTGCCCAACATTTGACTACAATTGAGTCAGCACGTGTTCTGTTCACCCCTGTTCCTATTTACTCTGATTGCACACCCAGACAGTTCATGCATTTGAGCTCCTTGCCAGGTCCCTGCAGGTACCAGAGACTGTAATTCATAATATATGGCCTTCTAGACTTTAAAAAATTATGTATTTACGTAAAACTATTATTATTTATAAGTGGGATCATTCAACAAATTCTGTTCTATTTGCTTTTTTCAGGTAACGATATATCATGAATACCTTTGCATATCAGTTCATAGAGATTTACTACATTATTTTTAACTGCCCTGTGGTATGGGGATATATCCAACTTTATTTAATGTCCTTTGATGGACATTTAGGTTGCTCCTCCTTTTCCTGCTGTAAACAAGATTGAAAGGAATAACCTTGTATGTGTATCTTTGCACTTGTGCACATGTTTCTATAGGGTAAATTCCTAGAAGTAGAATTACTTGATCAATTGGTATATATATAGATTAAAATTTCTATAGATAACATTAAACTCCCTCTAAAAATGTACCAATTTACAGTCTCACCAGCTATGATCGTGCCTGTTCCTCCACAGCCTTACACATCCTGAGTAAGGGTCATCTTTTTTAAAATGTATTTTATTTGTTTATTATTTTTGGCTGCGTTGGGTCTTCGTTGCTGTGTGCGTGCTTTCTCTAGTTGTGGCGAGCGGAGGCTGCTCTTCGTTGTGGTGCGCAGGCTTCTCATTGCGGTGGCTTCTCTTGTTGCGGAGCACAGGCTCTAGGCGCGTGGGCTTCGGTAGTTGTGGCGTGTGGGCTTTGGTAGTTGTGGTGTATGAGCTCAGTAGTTGTGGCGCACAGGCTCTAGAGCGCAGGCTCAGTAGTTGTGGCGCACAGGCTTAGTTGCTCCGCGGCATGTAGGATCTTCCCAGACCAGGGTTCGAACCCGTGTCCCCTGCACTGGCAGGAGGATTCTTAACCACTGCACCACCAGGGAAGCCCAAGAACCATCTTTTTATCCTTTGCCAGCAAGATACAGGGAAAATGCCCAGGCATTGTTGTTCTAGTTGGCATTTCTTTACTATTAGTCAGGATGAGCATTTTTTCCATATGTGTACTGTTCATGGCTATTTTTTTCTTCCACAAAGTGCTTGGTTTTAATCTTTTGCCTCTTTTTCTATTATCTTCATTTATTGATTTTTAAAGAAGTCTTTGCTATGGATAAAAATTTAATTGTCTAAAATAATGCCAAGTATCTCCCCTGAGGAGAGGTTCATTTTCTTAAATCTTGATGGTGTTTTCATCTGTTTGGGCCCCAAAGGAGTTTTTTAAGTTTTATTCTGTCATTGGCATAACTTATTTACAAGGTGGTGTGTAAATATCCAAGTGGCATTTTATTGTTAATATTTTTATTTAAAATTTCTAGTTTGCTTGCAATTTGGTCAGAATGTGGCCTAGAAAGTTTCCTACTTTATGGAATTGAAATTATCTTGGTGACTCAAAATATCAATTTTTATAAATGTTATGTAGATATCTGAAATGGATGCTTATTTTCTGCCTGCAGAATACCAGGTTAAATATATCCAAGTTTTTAAATATGGCATTCAAATCCTTTATAACCTTATTTATGTTTAATCTGCTTGACCTTATAAATTGAGGAAGGAAGGTTAAAGTATCCTACTTTGGTTGTAATTTTAACAATTTTTTCCGCTAATATTTCTGATAATGTGTCTTTTTTGGGGGAAATGTATACTGTGATTCTATTTTGCCTGATATATAAAGGTTTATGCCTGCTACATCTTCTTTGTAGATTACACCTTTTATTATCCAATGTGTCCCTTTCTGTCCATCTTCCTACTTTTTGTCGAAATTTTAGTTTGCCTAGTATTACTATTGCCACCGCTGCTTTCTTTTTGTTGACGTTTGCTTGAGTAGTTTTGTTCATCCCTTTATTTTCAACCATTCCATGTCATTTTTGACGTATCTCCTGTATCAAAGTGACACAGCTAGAGGTACTCCCTTCTTCCTTGGTAAAAGAACTCTAGGTAATACGCCCAGGCCAAAAGAACACGTCTCTCTGCCCACCTTGCCGCTAAATATGACCATGTTATCAATTTGTGGCCAACAAGAAGGGAAAGAGCATGAGCTCTTACTGCTCTTCTTTCTTTCCTTTCTTCTCATCTGCAATGAGGCTGGGACAGCTGAGGCTTCCAGCAGCCATCTGGGACCAAGAGGTGACCTTGAGGATGGAAGCCACATGCCAGGAAAGGGAAGCAGAAAGACAAAGGCAGCCTGGGGCCTGGGTCCCTCATGACTGAGAGCTGCCAGTCAGCCTTGACAACTCCTCAGGGATCACTTTAACCCGAGAGAGAGAGGAACTTCCACTGTGTTCAAACCATGGTTGGTATGGTTTTTCTGTTATGTTTAGACATCGGATTTCTAAAAATTACATCAGATGTTGCCTTTCTGGTAGGGGAAAACTCAATCCAAGAGTAACTGTCTTAATTGAAATACAGTAGAAAATGTCAAGGTGCATTCTACGTAAAAACACAAATATTTAAAAAAAAAAAAGAGTAATTGTCTTGGTACTTCCTTGGTGGTACAGTGGTAAAGAATCTGCCTTCCAATGAAGGGGATGCGGGTTTGATCCCTGGTCGGGGAACTAAGATCCCACATGCCACGGGGCAACTAAGCCCTTGCGTCACAACTACAGAGCCCACGCACCCTGGAGCCTGAGCACCACAACTAGAGAGAGAAAATCCACACACCACAACTAGAGGGAAGCCCGCAGGCCACAATGAAGAGCCCACGCCACAACGAAAGATCCCACATGCCTCAACAAAGATCCCACAACTAAGACCCAATGCAGCCAAAAAAAAAAGAAAGAAAATTAAAAAAAAAAAAAAAGAAAGCGAGTAATTGTCTTTTTTCCCTTAATGATTTCAGTCAATTCCTTTTTTTCAGTTACTTTAGCAATTATGTTAAAAATGCTTAACAAACGCATCTGGACATTTCTTTTCAAGAGTAATTCTTTCGGGTCTTGCAGCTCTGAGTATGGTGTCTTAAGCCACATCAACATCCCCTGGGAGTCTGTGAGAAATGGGGAATCTCATGACCTCCCTAGACCTACTGAATCAGAAGCTGATTTTCACAAGATCCTCAGGTCATCTGCATACACAGTGAAGTGTGAAAACCACTGCTTTAGAGGGCACCGGCGCCCCCTCCCCTCTTCTGGGTAATGTTCATGACCATCTCAATTTCCTACTTAGAACCTGGGAAGGCTCCCATAGACAGCCAAGCCGTCAGCAGGGCATTCTAGGCCTTTGAAGATCCGGCCCTCACCCCTCCAGTTTCGGTTCTTGTTCTCTCCCATCGCACTCACAATCTCATGCTGGACTGCTTATAGTTCCCTAATATGTCATGGCGCTTCCTGGGAGCACACTGAGCCCTCACCTAGAGCCCACCCATCAGCCCCCTGCCTCCGCCTTCCTTGCTAACAGAAGTCCCATTCTGTTGTGGGAGGTGATGCATCAGCTCCAGGTGATGCGTGTAGCCCCATCTCATTTTCCTTTGCATGACTCTTCCTCTCTCAGCCTACCTTGGTAGCTGAGATGGCCATGTACCCAGAACTAGTCAAGGAGACATGCAGAGATAGCTGCTAGGGTGGGGTGGGGGGGGCTGGGGACATTTTTTCTTCCTGAATAAAAAGAACCTCTGTGATAAGAAAACTGTATGTTCTTGCCCCTTCCTTCCTACCTAGAATGTTGAGGCGCTCTCTGGAGGTGCAAACACCATCTTGTAACCATGTGAACAAGCATGAGGTCAAGTCAATGTGCTGAAGAATACAAAGCAGAAAGACCAAAAGAGGCAGGTCCTTGAGTGGAGTCGGCTTCTCTGCCCCCATGCCCCCTTCCTCCTTTCTCTTCCCATCTGCTCCAACTCTCCCTTCACCTCTCCTTTAGCTGGTATAACATGGAAGTGAAGTATATCCTAGCCCATTAGCTGTATTATACTAGATTCCCTATTTGTAATTTACAGTCACGGCTAAGTTGAGCCTTTCATTATAAATATCACCTGTCTCCCCAGATCCACCACTCTAAAGTGAGGCCAGTGGGTTTTTAATTCTCCGAGAATCTGAAGTTACCTTCCCCCATGGGTTAGAGCCAGTCAACTCCCATCCAGGCAAACCCACGCTCGCTCTCCCGTCCCCGGCCCTCCTTCACACCCAGGTGCCTGGCCCTGGTTCTAGCAGGCTATGTCATGGGGCACCTTGCCTATTGGGACTGATTTTTTAAAAATTTCTGTGGTTTCTGGGGAGTAGATGTAAATTGGAGTGAAAAGAAATTGAAGTTTGAAATTCGGTGAACTTTTCCCTGCCCCTGACATGTGAATAATGACTTGCTGATAGAAGTGGCTTTTTCAAAGATGAAAAGCAATCTAAGATTTATGGACAACTCTGTTCAAAAAGACCCAGTGCCGTTTGGAGTGAAGGTAGAAACAATGTCAGGAGATTCCTACATGTTTTCTGATTGGAGGAAGGGCAGGGCAGGGAGGAACTTGGGGAAAAAAGAGATGGCAAGAGGATGAAAGGAGGGGTTGGAACTGGGTGGAGTAGAACATGGGAAGGCCAGCACTTGGGAAGATTCCTTGCGCCCAGCCTCTGAGTTCTATAGTGACATGAACATGACAACCATTTCCGGCAAACGGCGGTGAACGAAACAAAGCTGCTTTTTGGTACTGTTTTTACCTAAGTGCCCTGCGGCTCACACCTCCTGTGTGGATGGTGAGGAAGATGGGGGCCAGGAGAACTGTCCACATGGAGATGAATGAACCTTTTGTCTGAAACTGGGACTTCTGCTTCCGAGGGTTCTGCCCCTCATTGTGCGTTTGGGGAGCCCCCAGAAAAATATTCCTGCCAATTTCTCAGAGTCACATCTAGAATGCTTGGCCAGAATTCTGCTCCTGGTTGGACTAGTCTGTTACCAGCCACCGCTGTCCCCCCACCAAGCCCCCGCCCCTCCCTGAAAGGCCAGGGGTCGGGGCAGCTCTGTCACTGTGCATCTGGACAGCCTCCTGGGTCTTGTGGGTGCAGAGCTAACATTTCTGATATATATTTTAGAACCACAGTTTCAAAGTATAAAAAGAGAGTGTGAAAAATAAAAACAGGCTCACAATCAGAGCCTGCTGGTTAGAGAGGTTAGAGAAATAATAAAGTTAGAGGAATCAAACTGAAAACTTGAAGAGCACGTGCGTGCCTTGGCAAGGCAAGTTCCAGGGCCAGACTTAGGCATGGCCTTTCCTAAGTGCTTAAGGAAGTTCAGCTCCCACTTAAAGTCTGTTATCATTCCTGTGCCCCCCGGGGAGTTACTTATGAAGGAAGGTTTCCCAGCCAGCCTGCCAAGCCAGGCATCTTGAACGGGGACTGGCCAAGGCAGGAGGAGCTGCATGAAAAGCCCGCAAAGGCTGTGGGTCAAGGTGCCGCTCAATTCTGCTTCTTCAAACACACCCGAGCTGTAACTCAAAACCTGAAAACAACCTGAATCCTTTTCCAAACACAAACCAAATCTTTTATGTCAGGTTCCATATATTTTCCTAACTCCATTCCCCAGCCCAGCCCCACTCCACAGCAGAAACCAATTTGCTTAACAGAGCAGGTCCTGGGAGTTTTCCTCCTCGAAGCTTTCATTTGGAACGGATTAAGGAGGAGGAGAGGGTAAGAATCTGACTTTTTTTCTTTTGCTTTTGAAAAAAAATTAACACACTGGTGACTCTGAAGCACAACCACTATGTTCTATGACAGGCTTTTAAAAGATGAAGAAAATTTCATTTTCTAGTATAACCAGACAAGATTGCTTGGGGAGCCCCTGCCAACCCATCCCAATCTAAAGGCCCAGCTTTGGATCTTTGGGGACCCTTGGACTTGCCTTGAGGCTGGGCAGGGGACTCTGACCTAGGGAGAGCAGCCCACCTCAAACCTTGTGTCTACATTTACCTCTCAAATAAAACATGCTTCAGGACAATATGTCAGCCCGACATGAGCTAACTGAGAATTTTACATGCCCAGCTTTGCTCTGATGGAGGCTCCTGCCCTTAACAAGTTTATGGTGTGGGTGGGATCATAACCAAGAAACAATATATGGGCTTCCCTGGTGGCGCAGTGGTTAAGAATCCGCCTGCCAATGCAGGGGACACGGGTTCGTGCCCCGGTCCGGGAAGATCCCACATGCCGCGGAGCGGCTAGGCCCGTGAGCTATGGCTGCTGAGCCTGCGTGTCCGGAGCCTGTGCTCCGCAACGGGAGAGGCCACAACAGTGAGAGGCCCGCATACCGCAAAAAAAAAAAAAAAAAAAAAGAGAAAGAAGCAATATATGACCTTAACAGTGTGGGTCTGACCAAAGGAAAGAGAACACAAAGGCCTGGAAGGCTTTGTGGGAAAGGAAGGCCTGGGGCTGGGCCTTGTAGAATCAGTACCGTTTATGTCGGTAGATAAGGACATACCAGGCACAAGACCAATATGGTCAAAAGCACAGAGGGAACAGCCAAGGTGTATGTAAAGAGATGACCTTGGGACTCTCTACGCTGCCCCATTCTTGGGTCTCTTCTAAGTGTGGTCTCCCCATTAAAGAGATATCTTTCTAGTAAATTCTGGCTATGGGTAATACCATTTCAAGGCTTGCAATCTTGTTTCCTACTAAAGTTTGTTCGCAGTTCGGGTGATGTGTGTTCCTAAGAAATGTAATAGACATAAGCAACTAAACTTATCAAGTCAGTGAGAAATTTTAGATTAAAATTCTTAGTGTTGATTATTGATTACCTCCTTTTCTTACAAAATTGGCCATATGAGTTGCTAAAAAAAAAAATTTGGATGCAAATAAAGGGAAGCCTCTTGATTTTAGGTAAAATAACACCTGAGAGGGTAAACTCCCAACAGCTTAAGGCCAGAGGCTCTATCTTAATTATGTCCGAGTCCCTAGCTATTAACAAGCAACCAGAACTTGCCAGGAACTCAGTAATTAGTACCTGTATGAAAAAAAGATGGGAAATGGTAAGACATGAATCTCCCCAAATCAATTTTTCGCTCCTTACATAGAAATAGACCTTCTCGCTGCACACACATCATATTTCCGAGCCTCCTCTGCTGAGCTGTGTGGCACACGACTAAGTCCTGGCTGATGAGGCGCCACTGGAAGTGGCGTATGTAACTCCCTTCCGTCCCTCCCGCTCACAGGCTTGTGGATATGGTGGTTGGAGCTGGAACTGCCACCTCGGACCATCAGAGGGGTGGCGCCTATTGAAAACGGCAGCACACCAAGAAAGGAGCTGTGGGTCCCTGGTGATTGTAGAGCATCACAGCTGTCCACTGAGCCTTTGTGTGAGGACGGAGAGACAAGCCACTAACTCATTTAGGCCACTTTTCACTCGGGTCTGTTACAGGTGCCAAATCTATACCCAGGCTAAAACACCAGCTGTCTCATGTCTGAAACCCCAAGAAAATACTTCAGAAAGTCCATTTCAAGATAGACCCCAAAGTAAGATCCTTAATTGTACTCCTGTAACTTGAGTACTTCAGCTGGAGGTGGGGGGAGGGTGAAGAGGGAAATAGCCTGTGAGAGAGAGAAAGAGAGAGAGAGGGGGAGAGAGGGGAAGAGACAGAGGAGGTGAGCCGCTGGCAAGGCCAACCTTTGTCTCTGTTCTCACCTGATGCTCTCTGCCTTTGCTCCTATGGACGAGCCTCACAAGAAACCACTGTGGAAAAGCTGAATTACTGAACTACAGTGAGGCATTCCTCATCTAGATGTTGCGGGGAACATTTCTTACCTTCCTTAATCCTGATACATCAGTAAACTGGCCAGAGCATATTCTCCTAAAATCTCACTCTCCTCAGAACACCCCTCCGTACACTCACATCCAAACTGCTTCTGTGTATTCTCCACCCTGAAAGGCATATGGATTTATAACACACAAACCTACACATTATCTAAATGTACACACACACACACACACCCCACACGCACATGGATAAAAATACTCCCTGCAATGCTGTCACCATCAGAGCACCTCCCCTTCTGTTCTGTCTACATTAGCTCCTGCTGTGTGGATTCTTATAGTCAAAAAAGAGCAGTAGGAACGCGGAAGCCCAGGCTATCACTCTGAGAGGCTTGAGAACAGGGCTGGAGGGTTTCATGGGCAAGATGAGGGCCTTACAGGTCTCTGACAGGATGCTGAAGAAAGAGGGGCTAGTGTGGTGGCCAGATGTGATTTCTCAGGCAGTAGTTATGTTGTAAGAGTCCGGGTTTGATGATGCTTTGGTTGCTGGGACTGGAGGAAGGTGATCAGTCCTCTGGCAGGTCTGCAGGTGAGTGGACTCAGCGGGGAAGGGCAGGGGTCAGTGCCAATGACAGGTGTGGATGGAGGGAGTGGGAGTCAGGCCTGAAGCTGGGGGCCTGGGGGTGCTGCTGACCAGCTGCTGGCCTCAGTCATCCTAACCAGCCCAGGGGTAAATGGGGATGAGGGCCCATCTCTCCTCATCCCTGACAGAGAAGTGACCCCAACTCTTGAAACTGGCTTAGGTTCAAAAGGGAAGACTGCTCACACTGGTGCACAGAGGAATCCTACATCCTGACACAGCCTCTCGGGGGAAAGTGGCAGCTCCTGAGGTCAGAAAGGAAAGCACAGAAGAGGAGAGCTGAGGCCACGAGCAGGGGAATGAGGATCACCGGGCACTGGGCTCGTCCTGATGAAGCGGGAAGATGAAACCCTGCAGCCACGCCAGCGCCAGATGGCCTGAGCCCCGGGCTGTGGGCTTACCATCCCCAGTGGGGCCATCACCTTGGACCCAGGGAACACGAGCAGCAACAGGGGAGGCAAAATGATGCAGAGATGACCCTCACTTCCTTGAGAGGAGCCTGTTGTTGTCTCTCTGAGGCTTAGTCACTGGGAGGCCATGTAAACAATCCCATCACCCTAGCAACCAGGCCCAGGCAGGGGTACTCCATGGAGGCGGCAACCTGCTCCCAGATTTAACAGGAGCATGAGTTTGCATCCACTTCTGCACATCAGTGGGCCGGCTGCCAGTGACACACTCGCTGAGATGCAGGGGAACGTCAGGGGCCCAGGTTTCCTGGGACAGGGACTGATGGGAAGGGCGTTGGGTACATGGTTAACTGGGGCTCTGCTGGGCTAGTCCACTGAACCTGGGGTGGGGGGCTCCTGCTTTGATCAAGCGTCTTAGTTTTGAAGGAATAAATGAGAAGATAGAGAACTAATTCCTACTTAGCTACTTTCCTTCAACAGCCATTTTCCTGTGCTCTCTGCCCAGGCAATGCCAGGGGTCTGCTTGGGAGTTAGAATCACAATTCCTAACTTCTTGTGTTTCCTCCCCTGGAACCCTACTAACAATATAGATGGACATTCAGATGGCCCTGGGAGAAGGCCCGGAGGGGAGCAAGGCCGTGGAATTTCAGGGCTGGCTGCAGGGTGTGGTTTTATTGCTGGGAGATGCCTGGTTTCATAGAACACTCTGTTCTCCCCACCCCTGTGATGATGGAGTCCCTCCAAGCCCTCTCTTCCAGGGAATCTGCCTTACCCCACGGCACCGATCTCACCCCCGATGGGTTCTTTCCAACCCAGGAGTCTGGATTATTCTCAGTGGACACCCGACATTTCTGTCACTTCCTTTCTGTAAATCGAGGCTTGGGGAGCAGCAGAGAGAAGTGCTGTTCTGCGTCTCAGGGGGCCTGTGTTTTAGGCCTCATTTCCCCACTAATTATGTGACATTGGGGAAATCATTTACCTTTTTGGGGCTTCAGTTTCCCCATCTATAAAGCAGAGGCTCTAAAACCCCCAGGTCATGTGATTCTCTTTCTCCAGGAAGGACTGGAAAATGGGGACACACTCAGCCTTCACACAGGACCTCCTGTCACTTCTGGCTGCAACTGCCCCAGCCGCGGCAACTTCTATTCCCTTCTTCAGGACCAGTTCTGTGTATCTGAACTCTTGGGTCTCCAATCCATTGTCTTGGGTTATGATTTCAGTGTCTTCTTTTTAAACACAGCAGAGTTTAGAAGACCCTCAATGTCCCCTTTCTATTAACTCCTAGGTTGCAAACGTAGAGGCTGGGTTTGGACTCCTTTTCCTGTCTTAGAAGAGGCGTTGAAAGTGCAAAGCCTTTGTCACCACAGGAACCTGAGCTCCAATTCCAGCTTGACACTCATCTCCCACAAGACCTGGGGTCTGCTACTTCAACTCTCTGAATTTCAGGGGACTTCCCTGGTGATCTAGTGGTGAAGACTCTGCATTCCCAATGCAGGGGGCACGGGTTCGACCCCTGGTCGGGGAACTAAGATCCCACATACCGCACAGCGCAGCCTAAAACCAAACCAAACCAAACCAAACCAAACCAAACCACCAAACAAAAACAACAACAATTCTCTGAATTCCAGGTTATCCATATTTAAAATGGAGAAGATAGTAAAATATCTCATAGAGTGGCTGTGAGGATCAAAAGAGGTAAAATGAAGCAGGAGCCTCCAGAGGGAAATGTTCTCCTTCTCCCTACCCGGCCCCGGCCTACACAGAGTGGGGAAGAGACAGCGAGGCAAGGGCCCCAGGAGGAAGGGGCCCCCATTCTCAGAGTTGCAGCCACCAACCTTTGCCTTCCAGATGGACTCATTCGGCACTGGTCCCAGCCCCCTGACCAGGGCATGATGAACAACTGAAAGGTTTTCCCCGGCTGGGCACTTCCCAGGGCCAGCCCCATGCTAGACCCAGGAGCCCCCGTGGATGAAACCCTTGCTCAAGAAATTCCATCCAGCAGGGACAGGAAGGAACGGAAGGGAGAGGGGGAGTTAGTCTAGGACCCACCACTGAGGCCTTGCCTGAGTAGATGCTCAATCAGCTCCTGGTTGAATTAGGGTCTCTGGGAGGAGGTAGGCCTAAGGGAGCTGATTTAACCCGCCCTAACAAGGATCCACCATCTCTGGGCAATTTCACAGTAGAGAATCCACACAGCTCCACCTCTTCTGCCTTGGGTCCGGTCATTTCTAAAAACACTAATCTCTATTGGGTTTAACTACTGTGATTGATACATTCCCCCATTCTTTCATTCTGTTGATCATCCAATAGTGATTTCTGTTGAGCATTATGTACCAGGTTCTGGGAATACAGTAATAAGCAAAGCAGCCAAAAGTCCTACATTCCTGGAATTTTCATTCTGGTGAGGGAGACAAATAACGAATTAAATAAACAGTAAAATAATAAGTTGTCAAAGGACTACGCAGAGAATGAAGCCAGCAGGGTGAAGTAATAGTAACTGAGCAGCTACTGTAAACTGGGTGGTCAAGTCGTTTCTATGGACATGACACTGAAGCTGAGATTTGAAATGACAAGGAGGCAGCTGTGTGGGACCAGGGGAGACCATTCCAAGAAGCAGGCCCAGCTAGTGCAAAGCCCCTGAGGCTTGGTGAGCTGGAGAACCCCAAAAAAGGCTGGAGTGCTGGAGCCAAGAGAGAGGGAGAGGGCGTAGCAGGGGATGAGGCTGGAGAGAGAGGCAGGGGTAAGGTCGGGAGGGCTTTATCTGTTACTTCAGGCGTTGAGTTTTACTCTGAGAAAGAAGGGAAGCCAAGAGAGAGGTCTGAGGAGGAGAGCAACATCATCGGATCTATTCCCTAAGAAAGGCCCTTCAACAGCTACAGGGACTGGACTGCAGGCAGACTAGAGCAGAGGCAGGAAGAGCAGGCTGGAGGTTTTCGCAGAAGTCCAGGTGAGAGATGCTGGTGGCTTGAACTAGCACGTTAAACAAGCCTTGTGGACAGACACTTTGTAAATACTTGTTGAATGAATGAATGAATGAATGAATGAATATGTGTGATGTCACCACTTTTTGCCTCATACTTAAGTAGTAAAAGAAAAACCTGTGGTTTATCTAGGTAAGAGTAAGAGGAGGAGTGAGAAAACAATTTAGAATTTAAAAATAGGCACAGGGGCTTCCCTGGTGGCGCAGTGGTTGGGAGTCCGCCTGCCGATGCGGGGGACACGGGTTTGTGCCCCAGTCTGGGGGGATCCCACATGCCGCGGAGCGGCTGGGCCCGTAAGCCATGGCCGCTGGGCCTGCGCGTCCGGAGCCTGTGCTCCACAGGGGGAGAGGCCACAGCAGTGAGAGGCCTGCGTACCGCAAAAAAAAAAAAAAAAAAAAAAGGCACAAAGAAATGAGAGAGGCAAGTAAGTTTAGCTTGTCCCCAGGGGCATTTAGGTCAGGCTTGGAGGCAGTTATGAGGGGAATTCTAGTGTGGTGGTCACTCTTCTCCAGAAAAAGGTACTTGGTACATGCCCAAGAGATTATACTCACAGAGCTTAAAGGCCGTCTAAAATGGAGGCTGGGGCCAGGCTCTGGTACCTCTGAACAGAAAAGACACCTTGGAGACAGTGTATCTGAGCAGATTAGGAAAGAAGCTACCGGAAGGCAGAGGGAGGACTGAGGCCAGACCTGGAGGACCTGACCCTGGGAACTCGCAGGAACTGGGAAAAGCGCAGGGCCTTCCGCTGGGCACGTGGCTGGTGCGGCAGGAGGACTTGGTAGGCAGCTCTGGAGGTTCCGGGGATGCAACCACCTGCAACTCAGCACGAAGCCCACAGGCCTGGGGCTTTGCTGACGGGGCCACTGTGTAATGTCACAGTGACCCGACCCCCCTCCCTGCTTGGTCAAGGGATGGAGCGTGGGAGCTGTGTTCACACTCTCATGCTGTCCCTCGGGTGATGACGGGGTGTGTGTCTGTGTGAGAGGTGGGGTGTGTGTGGCAGAGGGAGGAATACATCTGGGGGGAAACTGACCAGGTGTCTGCTCTCTTCTTCTTCATCTTGCCCCGCTATATGACTGTTTCCACTCAGCCCCACAATGCCACCTGCCTCCTGCCCTGTTCTCTAACCTCTAGTCTCAATTTTGCTACATTTTGCTCCTCCTTCCCCTCTTCCGCCTCCCTGCTAAGCTCCCTCACTATTCCAGAGTCTCTGTGGGTCCTGGTGCAGAGCATGGAGGCTCCTGCAGTGTCTCCCGGTTACCCCAGGGCTGCGGCCCACAGCCCCGGCCTGGCTCTCTGGCCCTGCAGTCTGAGACTCAGACCCGAGTGGTATGAGTGAGGAAGGACCAAATAGTACGGCAGGGCTATCAGCTCTTATCCCACAAGCCCCATACAGTGAGTCGTTCAGAAGGACGGCCTTTCCAGTTTGTCCGAATCAATGAACACCACGGCCCCTTGGGCCAGCTCTAGCAGGGAGGGTCAGTCTGCCTGTTTTGGAGCTTTGTTGTTTCAAGGGGCACTCTAATCTCCTTGGGGAACTCGGGACTGACAGACTATTACTGACTGTTAGGCGGCCTGCTGTGGTGGAAGATCAGCCCATCAATGCCCATTGAGCACCTACTGTGTACCTAATAGAAGACAGTCTCTAAGCTCACAGGAGAGTTGGGAAGATAAAACTAAATAAAGTATATGAAGGAGAAAATAATAAAAGAGTAGAAAATCAAGGGCTATTTATAACCAAATGCTGCAGGGATTCAGAAAAAACGAGAGATCCTGGAGGGTAGGGCCATCGTAGAGAAGATGGGATTTAATGTGTCACCACTAAACATTCATATCTGGCAGAATGAGCAGAAGTTTTATGATTTTTGTGTGTGTGTGTGGGGGGGTGCGTGGTGGGAGGGAGGGATCGGAACTCCCTGGAGCCAGTACTCCAAGGAAAAGACCCACCCATCGCTCACACGTGTGAGGACATGTGCGCTCGCTTCTCTCTCCCCTGCTGTATCTGTCTCTCTTTCTTTCTCAAAAGTCTTTTACATTCTCTTCATTAGAAAGTTTCTACCTTTTATGTCAATTACAGCTAAATACAAAAAGTTTCTGCCGAGAAGTCATCCTTCTTGAACCTACACACTGACAGTGATTTGAGGTCTGGGCCCCCCTTCAAATTCCTTGTTAACTGGCTTCTCTTTCTTTTCCTGCAACAACTAAAGCGACTGCTGGGTATCAGAAACTTTCTTTGAATCTCATAAATGGAAACAGGGAAAGGGAGGAGGCCTCCTGAATCAGGCGGCAAACACAGGATGAAGCTGGAAGAGGAGGGAGGGAGGGAGATCCCGAGCTGGAGAGGGTGCGGTGCCGGAGGAAGGGGCTTCAGAAGGCTAACAGCCCCCTGCCTGCCGGCAGCCCCTCCCACCCATCTCCTGCTCAGAGAGCCCCCTGCTCTGCAAGGTGAGCACGCAGGGTTCCGCCCGAGGGCCTCCAGATTGAGCCATCTCTGTGGGACCCCTCAGGTCAGAGCCTTCTATCCTCTTACTCTGGAGTCCTCAAGTCTGACACTAGCCTATCGAGTTAGACCCAACAGAGACCCTGTAACAGAGACAAAGGGTTCTACATCAAAGAGAGGCCATGCAGATGCCAACTGTTACATACAAGATGGATAAACAACAAGGTCCTACTGTACAGCACAGGGAATGATATCCAGTATCCTGTGATAAACCATAATGGAAAAGAATATATGTATGTATAACTCGATAATCATTTTGCTGTGCAGCAGAAATTAACACAACATTATAAATCAACTATACTTCAATACAATAAAAAAAAAAAGGCTACAGAATAACCCCGCATTGCTGAATTCTGGCCATCTTCTAGACCTCTGGGTGGGGTGCTTTTTTTTTTTTTTTTTTTTTGCGGTACGCGGGCCTCTCACTGTTGTGGCCTCTCGTTGCAGAGCACAGGCTCTGGATGCGCAGGCTCAGTGGCCATGGCTCACGGGTCCAGCCGCTCCGTGGCATGTGGGATCTTCCCGGACCGGGGCACGAACCCATGTCCCCTGCATTGGCAGGCGGACTCTCAACCAGTGCGCCACCAGGGAAGCCCTGGGGTGCTTTTTTTAAAGGTGCTTTTTCATCCTCTCCTCCTCCTAAACAGGCTGTTAAAATTCGTACCTTCACAGGGGCCTCTCCTGTTGCTTCCACCCAGAACTCTGTCTGCCTCACTTGAGAATCACACAAAGCTAGTGATTTAAATTTAAATAGTGTCCAGGTTGGTTTCTTCCCTCACACGGAAGCCCTTGTTCAAATGAGCTCTGATGTGAAATCCTGATATATGAGTCTATAAGACAGATGTGAGCGAGCTGCTCAGGCAGAAGTGGGAGAGCCCGGGAAGTGGGAGCGGCCGAGCTACGGCCTTGAGTGTCTCCTGCTCTTGAAACCAGAGCTCTTTCCAGAGCATTTCAAGGCTTGAAGTCAAGTCAGAGCAGGGGCAGGAGAGAGGTGGAGGCCCACCTGGAGTCCTGCCCGTACACTGTCTCTTCCCGGCTGTGAACTTCAATCCCCTCCTCTTGAGCCCTAGATGTGCCATTTCTTCTGTCCTCTTGGCGTGCTGTGACGGGCACAGAGGGGAGGGGAGGGGCAGGGAGGGTCCCGCTGCTGGGGCTTCCTCCCATCTAAAGCTGAAGGGGCCTCAGGGGTGCTCAGAGGGTTGTTAATAGCCTATGAGTTCCACCTTCCAGGTGACCATGTTGGGTGGCGCACATGCAGGAGGACAGCAGAAGAACTCGGCAGGCAAGAAGGTGACCAACAAATCCATCCTCACAAGGGCTATCTAAACACTGAGTTATTTCCAGAATCATGAACTAATCCACACCACAAATCTCCACCTAAAGCCAGCCGTGTGCACAGCGACTGGTTTCATGCTTGCCTCTTCCATGGTTTCTAGCCAGAGCTACCAGCACCAGCAGCTGCCCTGTGACGGCCTGCCGGGGGCTCCCAGGGGCACTGCGCCGTGTGCTGGAGAGGGCAGGACGGAGCCGGCCAGCGCACTCTGTTCCTCCAGCTGATAAAGGTCCCCCTTTGCCCTCTCAGTTTCCACTGCCCATCTCTCCAAGGCCTAAGGAATACTCTGTCCCAGATCACAGTGACTTGTGGCCTCTAAGTGCCTTTCCCAGTTCCAGGAAGTTTCACTTCCTGGAACGTGATAGCCCAACTGCTTTGTCAGTGCCAGAGGCACGTCAAGGTGTTTGAAACCTTGAGGTCGTCTCTGCTTTCCCTTCTCTCCCACCGCCCACAAGCACAGCCGCCAAATCCTCTTGAGTCTACCCCATGCTCTCTCCACCCCATCACCACGGATGGTGGCTCATGAGGACTCTTGCTACCAGCTCCCAGTTGACCTCCTGACTCACCCCCACTGACTCAGCCCCAGCCCTGATCCATCTCATGCACAGCTGCCAGAAAGAGCCCCTCACACCCACGTTCCTGGCAACACTACTCCTCTGTGTGAAAGCCTCTCCAGACTCCCTTCGCCTACAAGAGGAGGTCCTTGGCTTGGCATTCAAAGCCATCCCAAGTGTGGCCACTCCCGCCTTTCTAGCTTTGCCTCCCGCTCCACCCCCCTGGCCTCAGCCTATGTTCTGGCCACACAAGTCCACTTGCTGCTCCCCAATCGGCTCCCAAGTTGCCCCCAACTCCAGGTTTGGCTCCGGCTTTTCCTTCCGTGTTGAAATGTTCTCATCTGCCACTTATCCCTTCCTCTGGGCCAGCGCCACTCTCAGGAACCTCCCTAGACCCTGCAACCAAAATGCACCTCCATCTCTCCACGTCCCCAGCAGGCTGTCAGTATGAGCACAGAGCTCTTTCTTCCCCATCCAGCCCTCATTTATAGGATGAGATCTCAGAGGCAAGGAGTCCTCATGATTTCTTTCTTTCTTAGGAGGAGAAGTAAGAATTAATTTAACAATATTTAGTCTTCTCAAAGAAGACATTAAATATTAACATAATTTAATATTATGATATTACTGTGGCACTTTTTAAACCACTGATTTGAGGACAAAATTAATGAAATGACACGTATTTTCAAGGTATTCAAGACTCAGTAGTAATAATGGACTTTGGACCACCAAAGAGCAAACCATTAGCAGGGTATGCTACAAAACCCCTGTGTGCTGAAGGAATGTGAAGACTTACCATCAGCTGCTTGGTATCCTTGAGAGATGTCAAAACAAGACAATATTGTTCTAATGAATCAGCTGGCTAAACTTCTGACTAAAGTGAAAAATCAGGGGGTGATACTCAATCCTCAGTTACTTTTCAGTCTAAAGCAGAAAGATGTGCATTTTTTGCTGAAGAAAATCACGCTGCATTACAGAGATTCTGTTTAAGCACTGCTATCAGGCAGAACAGAGAACACACGGGGACATGCTGAATGAGTATCCCCACACGGCGACGTCATGCTGCTGAGATCTCTGAATGGGAGGTATCTGGCTTGGGTCTGATTTTTCGGATGCAAGAATTCACTCAAAAAGAGTTAAAAAAAAAAAAAAAAGGTGGGGGACAGGCAGGATGTTTTCATGTAATTTAGGAGAAAGGAGTCACACTGGGGGGGTGGAATAGTTGATAAACCAGCCAGATGGTCTACCAATATATACTGTGTTAGTCTTTTCTAGTTGTGGACTTGGGTTTTTTAAAAAACATTTTATTTTGAAATAATTTTAAACATATGGAAAAGATGCAAGTACAGCAACTACCTATCTGTGTTTACTATTTATACGCACACATAGTTTTATTTTTTTCGGAACCATTTGAGAGTAAGTTGCAGGCATTGTGCCCTTTTCCACCTTAATATTTCAGTTGTGTATTTCCTAATAAAAATATTCTCTTACAAAATCATAGTATGGTTATCAAATTCATGAAATTTAATATCAATTTTAATCTATAGACAATATTTCAATATTGTCAGCTATTCTAATAATTTCCTGTATGGCTTTTCACCCCTCCAGTACAGGATCTGGTCCAGGGTAACATACTACGTTTAGCTGTTATAGAATTCTTGTCTTTTCACACCTCAGATTCTCTTTTATGGACCAAGATAGGGAATACAAAGATAGACAAGTAGGCTTTTACATTACTTACTCCCTCAGAGGCTTTCACACATGGAGTTTCACACGCAAAAGGCACTCAAAATATAATTACTGATTTCTATTTCTTGAGAAAAAATTCAAACCAGAAGGAGGGAGAACATGGTAATATAGTTTTACTATAAATGAACTGGGAAAAATTCTGAAAAAAATAAAAGTAGCAGGGCAAAAACTCTAAAGACTAGGAGGGAAGAAGTCCACTTATGAATTCCACCATGAAATGATCTTTCTCATCTTTGGTGAGAGGGTCCTATAGAAGTCTAGTGAGTATTACGTTCCACCAAATGCTTACTTAGCGCTTACTTAGCACTTGCTTGGTGCTCCGTGTGTCCTTCTAAGGAAAATGCACAATTGGAAAAGGAATGAATCATTAATGGCAGAATTTTAGGTATGAGGACAGGGATGGGGAGAAGGCTGCTAGTACAGCACTCGCAGCACCGATCTGAATGTTTTCCCACTGAGAGGCCAAGCTGATCCTGGCTAAATTTGCCCTGGAGCAGTATCACTGGAAGATTATTAAGACACCAGCTCCTTCCATACATGTAGAGAAAAGTGCCCAGACCATTACAACGGAGGACTCAGGTATGGGGATGTTCACACATTCTAGGAGAAGCTTCCAGGGACCACAACCCTACCCATGGGAATGAGGGGCCCGAATCAGTTACCAACACAGTATGGCTATTTCCCCTCCCATCCTGCTGTCCATTAAGGTAAACGTCTTTGCTCAGCCTGTGACTACCTGTCTCAAAACGGTGTTCTTACTTCTCTTTGGGATGGCTGACCCAGAGATCTTTCCTGACACCTAGCCCCAAGTGCATGGAATCCAAGTCCACCAGAGTGGTCACCTTCCCAGATGGCCATTTGCCCAGAGGTGTGACCTTGCTTCTACTCCACCTAGCCCCATCCCTTCCACCCAGCAGCTCGTTTTCCACCTGCAGCCTGGAGTTCCCTTTTGCTTCCACAGCATTTGCCATTGCATACAGGTAACTAGGGCCCAGGGCCCTAACAGCTCATATTATGAACTGAGTGGCTATGAGCTCAGAACCACCCACCTAGGCTGCTCCTCTTTCCACTCCCCTCCTGCCCCCTGGGTTGACGTCACCACCCAATGAGGAGCCAAGGCACAAAGAGGACCAACTTGACTTACACTCACCTGTTTCTTTTATGTGTAGAAATGCACAGAGGAGCAAAATGATGGATCTAGATCTCTGGATTATGTAACCACACAGAAGATCCAGACTTGGCCTTATTTAAAAAGGATGTCAATGTCACTAACAAAAGGCACTGTTTACTACATTTCTACCTCTGAAAGCAATTTTTCTCTATGATGTCCTAGAGCAGAAGTCAGCGAACTGTGGTTAGCAGATCAAATCTGGGAAGCCACCTGTTTTTATAAATAAAGCTTTATTGGAACACACTCATGTACACTTGTTGTCCTATTGTTTATGGCTACTTTCCCACTAAAATGGCAGAGTTGAGACAGAGACTGAATGGCCAACAAAGCCTAAAATATTCACTCTCTGGCCCTTTACAGAAAGTGTGCCAACCCCTGTCCGAGAGCAATAAGGCATCGAAGAAAGCAAAGAATGAGGTACCTGTTGACTGGCAAGTGTTTTCCTGTGACATGGCAGCCATCACGGTTTCTGTGGCTGCATCTCGGATTACTTGCTCCTCACTCTGCAGGAGGGTGAGGACACTTTTCCAGAGAGCAAGCGTATCTTGCAGTCCTAAGAAGGCCAAAAAGAATTCAAATTACCTAGGATGCAACTTACAAGCAGGTACAAATACTGTTTCAAATCCAGTACTGAATGAGCAACAGTTACTCCTTTTTTGTGGGTACTGCAAGGAAGGGAGACTTGAGAGTCAGATAAATGCCAGAAGAGAGAGGACCCTAAGGGGACAGGTCTGAAAATGTCCTTTTGAATAGGAAACACTTCTGGAGGCAACCAGCCCCAGGCAAGGCCCCCTAGAAGGTACGGCCTTGGCTGACTAAGGCCCAGCTGTCAACGGGCCTTAGTCAATGACTCATGCTTCTCAGAATGAAACTTTATGCATCAAGAGTGCTTTGGGGAAACTAGCCCAGTGTTAATTGGAGTGACTGTTTCAGCTTATAAATTCTGAAAGCAAAGTTTCAATCAAGATTATGCTTTGCGGGGGCAAGAACTGAAAAAAAGCAAAGAACCATGATAAAGGCACCAGCCTGTGCCACGTCTATGCGGGGCCTACGACCTGACCGCCATTGCCCCTGGGCAGGGACCCTATCAAGTCCCTGTGCATCGTGCTGCTGGGGACCAGAGACCAGGAACAGACAGTGTCTGCCCCTGAGCACCCGAAAGGGACACCAAGTGGAGAACACAAGGTAAGGAGAAGGCAGGGCTGGAGACACGTGGCTGTGACTCACCACAGGGAAAGGTCCCAGGAGACTGGTGTAACAGGAGGCGGACTGCGTGAGGGAGGGGAGAGAGGGCAGGGCCTCAAAGGAGGGACACATACTGTCCAGGTGGGGTGGGTTGCCACGGAAGACCACCACTCATCATCCCTTGACGTTCAGTGGGGAACCAACCCCGCCCTGAGAGCTCTCCTTAGCTCACCCTCTCCCTCATCTGTCCACAGAGAGCCCAATATCAGAGCCACCAATGCTCTAGTCATACTGAGAGCAGCAATGCCTCCCTCTGGGGTTTGTGCTCTCCTGCCTGTTACAAATCTGGCTTTAAATTTTACTCAGTCTTTCATAATCTATCCATTCTAATTGTTCTCTAGGGTTTCAGATTTCCCTTTCTTAACATTTTCTTATACCGCTAAGGTCCTCAATCTTCCCTCTTTAGTCCATTTCAATTTTTCTTTCTCCTTAAATGACTTCGGTCTGCCCTTGACTTGTCCCCATGCACTTTATGTCCTTTGCCTCTCAGTTCTGTGCCTGTTTTTCATGTTCTTGCAGGCCGCCAGCCACGGCCGACCTCCTTCTTCACTGCCTGTGATGCCCTAAGCAGCTCCAACAATTCATGATGAACCAGTGGCTTTTGCCCAGGACTCAGTTTCACTCAGAAATTCTACATTATTCCACACACATTTTCCTGCTATGAACCAGGGTCAGAGCAGCCAAAGTCACCCAGAAAATGTGCTGCAAAATGATATTACCCTCCCTGAGAAGTGTCACCAAAGTTCATAAACCTTTGCTCTTATTCCTCTGGGTCCAATGATTAAAGCAAAATTGTAGCAGGTCCCCTTTCAGTCCCCCTTTGGGTGTAGAAAAGATGCCTAAAAGTCACTTAGAACAGGGGTCCCCAACCCCCGAGGCTGGGGCCTGTTAGGAATCGGGCTGCACAGCAGGAAGGGAGCCAGCGAAGCTTCATCAGCCGCTCTCCATCCCCGCCCCACCGCTCGCATGACCGCCTGAACCCTCTCCCCACTCCGCCCCCGTCTGTGGAAAAACTGTCTTCCACAGAACCAGTCCCTGGTGCCAAAAAGGCTGGGGACCGCTGACTTAGAAGAAAGATGTATGAAGATACCAAAGACAACACTTTCTCAGATAGATCCAGAGACATGAGACACTTGATTGGTCTGAACTCTGATAACACTTAAAATTTGAATCCCACCACCTGAAAAAGCAGTTCTTTTTTTTATTCTGTAAATCTTTTCTCCACAACTATACTGAAAGCTCCCCGGATGCAGGGACCATGATTTATTCTCCAGGGCTGGGCATGGAAGAGGAGAACAAAAACAGAATTCCCATAATGGATGGAAGAGAATCCCAGCATGGTTAATATGGGGGTAAGATGGCAGGAGAGGGCAGGGTCAGGACTCAGACACGCCTTTGGGTCCTGAGTTTTCCTTTTAGTAAACCCTATGCTTAAAACAAAACACTACAATTAAAAAAAAATTTTTTAAGTTAAAACAAAAACCCCTATGGTTTTTCAATTCCTTTGGGTTTCCTAAAGCTTGGTTTTCTCAACCACCATTGATATGATGCTCTTTCCTAATTATTACTCTTGAAGGACAGGGGGTGGCATGAGGAAAGAGACATGAAAATAGAGAATATGGTTGGAACTGTACATCTATTTGATTTCAAAATATCTCTACCTTTACTTCCCAAAGATGCCTTAAACTTTTTTTTTTTTTTTTTTTTTTTGTGGTACACGGGCCTCTCACTGCTGTGGCCTCTCTCGTCGTGGAGCACAGGCTCCGGATGCACAGGCTCAGTGGCCATGGCTCATGGGCCCAGCCGCTCTGCGGCATGTGGGATCTTCCCGGCCCGGGGCACGAACCCGTGTCCGCTGCATCGGCAGGCGGACTCTCAACCACTGAGCCACCAGGGAAGCCCTAAACTTTTTTATTTTATTTTTTGGCCACGCTGCGCTGCATGCAGGATCTTCCCCAACCAGGGATTGAACCTGCGCACCCTGCAGTGCAAGCTCAGAGTCTTAACCACTGGACCACCAGGGAAGTCCAAAGATGGCTTAAACTTAAAACTATTTTCAGTGAAAGGAACCAGCAGTCGTCCTAGTCATTTAAGCCAGAAGCCTGGAAGTCATCCTTGAATGTTCCCTTTATATTAACCTCAACACCAAGTCCTGCTGATTCTACTTCCTAAATGCCTTCGAGCCTGGTCTTTCTTCTTCCTCAAGGCCACATTTCGCTCTGTCCCATTTATTTCTCACCAAGGTCACTGCAACAGGCTTCTTGGAAGAGGTGATGGTTAGGCTGAGTCTTGAAAGACCAACAGGAGTCAGTCGAGCAGCAGTTTGTTTAGAGAACTGTTCCCCGCTGATGACGCATGGGGAGTGGTGGCCAGTGAGGAGGGAGAAGCAGGCAGGGCACAGAAGAGGAAGGGCCTTCTGAGCCAGGCTAAAGAGCATTTAGGTTTTATCCTGAAGGCAATGGGCACCCACTCAAAGGCTTTAAGCAGTGGAGGAAAATGCTCAGATCTGTATTTCAGAAAGACCACAGAGGCTTTTGGAAGCATAAGGAGAATGGCTTGGGGGACAAGATAGAAAGAAAAGAGGCTAATTCAGAGGCTGTTGGTGGGGCTTCCCTGGTGGTGCAGTGGTTAAGAACCCGCCTGCCAATGCAGGGGACATGAGTTTGAGCCCTGGTCCGGGAAGATCCCACATGCCGCGGAGCAACTAAGCCCGTGTGCCACAACTACTGAGCCTGTGCTCTAGAGCCCGAAAGCCACAACTATTGAGCCTGTGAGCCACAACTACTGAAGCCCGCGCGCCTAGAGCCCGTGCTCTGCAACAAGAGAAGCCACCCAATGAGAAGCCCGCGTGCCACAACTAGAGAAAAGCCCGCGCGCAGCAACAAAGACCCAAGGCAGCCAAAATTAAAAATAAATAAATAAATTTACATTAAAAAAAAAAAAAAGAGGCTGTTGGTGAAAAGTGATTAGAGGAGGAGAGTGAGACGGTGGGAAGATCTTTGAAAGATGTAAAGGTATGGTGTACGCTGTCACCTTTCATCTTCCCTTCTTCTTTTAACCTAGAGCATCTATTCACGCTTTTAGTGCATTTGGTAAAATGGACACCTCCCCCCCACCCCCCCACCCAACAGCGGCTCAGCGCACTTACCAAGAATGGGATGGGGGTTGGTGAGGAAAAATGGTGCAGTGCTGGTGAGAACTTCAGCAGCGGCCAGCCTGGACTCGGTGGGAAGATGATCTCCACAAGAAGAGACGACCAACTGAACCCACTGCTTCAGGTTGGGGGCCACCAAGTCCCTGGTCTAAAAGTACAAAGTGTACAGCAGTTCAGAAGATGTGACATGGGCAGACATGGAATTAGGGATGAGCTACATATGCGTTTCCCAGGCTCCCTTGCATTGGGGAGTAACGTGATTAAGTTCTGACTAATGGGATGCCATTAAAAGTGGTATCTGTGCAATTTCAGGTCACATGTAAGGAAAGATGTGTGACCTTCATTTCTTGGGTTTCTCTGTCCTGCTAGTTGAACAAGGACAAGATGATGGGAGCTGGAGCAACTATCTGGGACCAGAAGATGGAAGCCACGTTAAGGACAGCAGAACAACAAGGTAGAAGGGCCTGGGAGCCCAATAATGTCAAGCCACTATCTGCTTTGGACTGCTTCTCTCTGGTTTAAGCCACTGTATTTTTGAGTTTCTGTTACATTTAAAGCAGCATCCTAACTAACATTATTGTTTAAACAAAGCCCTATTGTTGTTTCTTTATAGTAACAGCTTTATTGAGATACAATTCACATACCATATAATTTACCCATTTAAATACATAATTCAATGATTTTTAGTATATTCACAGATATGTGTGTACAACCATCACCACAGTCAATTTTAGAACATTTTCATCACCAAAAAGGAAAGTCCCGTATACTTTAGTTATCATCCCCATCCTGTCAGCTCCCCCTCGCCCAGTCCTAAACCATTAATCTACTTTGTCTTTATGGATTTGTCCGTTCTGCACATTTCATATAAACTGAATCATACAGATGGCCAACAGGCACATGAAAAGATGCTCAAAACCACTAATTATTAGAGAAATGCAAATCAAAACTACAATGAGGTATCATTTCATACCAGTAAGAATGGCCGTCATTAAAAAGTCTACAAATAATAGGGCTTCCCTGGTGGCGCAGTGGTTGGGGGTCCGCCTGCCGATGCAGGGGACGCGGGTTCGTGCCCCGGTCCGGGAGGATCCCGCATGCTGCAGAGTGGCTGGGCCCGTGAGCCGTGGCCGCTGAGTCTGCGCGTCCGGAGCCTGTGCTCCGCGGCGGCAGAGGCCACAGCAGTGAGAGGCCCACGTGCCACACACACAAAAAAAGGCAGTGGTAGAGAGAAGAGAGATGCACTACCCTAAACTAAGTGAAACCTGTCAAAACCAACGTGGAAATAAAATCCACCATATATAAAAAAAAAAACAGTCTACAAATAATAAATGCTGGAGCAGGTGTGGAGAAAAGGGAACCGTCCTACACTGTTGGTGGGAATGTAAATTAGTGCAGCCTCTATGGAGAACACTTTGGAGGTTCCTTAAAAAACTAAAACTAGAACTACCATATGATCCTGCAATCCCACTCCTGGGCATATATCCGGAGAAAACTCTAATTGGAAAAGACACATGCTACACCAATGTGCACAGTGGCACTATTTACAATAGCCAAGACATGGAAGCAACCTAAGTATCCATCAACTTTATCCATGGATAAAGAAGATGTGACATATATACACAATGGACTATTACTCAGCCATAAAAAAGAATGAAATAATGCCATTTGCAGCAACATGGATGGACCTAGAGATTATCATACTAAGTCAAGTAAGTCAGACAAAGACAAATATAATATGATATCTCTTATATGTGGAATCTAAAAAAATAATATAAATGAACTTATCTACAAAGCAGAAATAGACTCACAGACATAGAAAACAAACTTACAGTAACCAAAGGGGATGGTGGATGGGCAAGGCGAGAGATAAATTAGGAGTCTGGGATTAACATATACACACTACTGTATATAAAATAGATAAACAACAAGGACTTACTGTATAGCACAGGGAACTATATTCAGTATCTTGTAGTAACCTATAATGGAAAAGAATCTGAAAAAGTATATATATATATAAAACTGAATCAAAATTAACTATACTTTAATAAAAAATGGTTAAAAAATTGAATCATAGAATATGTGGTCTTTTGTGACTGGCTTCTTTCACTCAGCATGTTTTCAGGGCTCATCCACACTGTAGGATGTATGTATCAGTACTTCATTACTTTTTATGGCTGAAAAATATTCCATTATATAGATATATTTTGTTTACCCATTCATCAATCAGTTGATGGACATTTGGGTTGTTTCCATCTTTTAAACTCTGGTTCTTTACTTTTTCTAGAAAGGAGATTATTGTTCCAAATAAATTTTACTTCCCCTATCAGCTAAGCCCTCTTTAAATATTCAAAATGAGATTACTGGCTCCTCTGATCATCTATAAGCATCTACGGAACTGAACTGATCAGTGTCTTAGATCGTGAGGAAGCTGCTGACTTGTTAACTTTTCTCTCCCTGAAAATATTCCAATATTCTTCAAATATCATTTCATTCAAGTACCAAGCAGTGCCTCTGAGATGCACATGACAACTGGTTAAAAACGGCTTTAGATGAGAACGCTGTTTTTTGACAGACTTGTTAGGCTGCCCTGTGACTACTTTCTCAGAACTTCTTCTCCACCCCCCACCCGCCGCCCCAGGCTGTAGTTTTTTTAAGCAAATCCTCTCCCTTCCTACAAACTCTCCTCCTGTCCTTCCCAAAACACACACATGACTTTCTTTTTTAGCTTTTGCATCTCCTAGTGACCAGCTGGCTCTGGCCCCTTGGCCTGCCTCTGAATGACAGACCCAGTGAAACTGTGTATCTGCTTAGTACTCACCCTCTGGTCTTCTCTCTCTGAATTTAACAATCTCCTATGTGAAGTCTTCCTCAGCTCTGCAAACACTCCCTCCGGCCTCTGGTTTCCCTCAGCCTCCTTCCTACTAGAGTATCGTTTAATATCATGATCTAATGCTCCTTTTCTCTCATTAGACTGCCCTCCAGTCTTCTTCATCCTTGTACCCCCAGTACCTCTCTCAGGGCTGTTGGAGCATAAGGAATAGGAATCCACGATGTTATGGGGCCACGATCACAGTGTGGTGATGTGAAACCAAGATCTTCAGGTAATTTTACTGTGGTATTGACTGCCTTCTATTTATAATAATTCTCTGATGGTGGCATCTTTCTCATATGCCCCTAAGTATGCAAGTATTTGTCCTAAGGCATCGTTCCAGGAAGCTGTTTTTTTTTTTTTTTAATTGAAGTATGGTTGATTTACTTCAACTATACTTACAGTGGTGTACAGCAAAGTGATTCAGTTATATATATATATATATATTTTTCAGATTATTTCCCATTATAGGTTATTACAAGATACTGAATATAGTTCCTTGTACTATATAGTAAATCCTTGTTGCTTATCTATTTTATGTATAGTAGTTTGTATCTGTTAATCCCATACTCCTAATTTATCCCTTTCCCACCCTCCTTTTCCCCTTTGGTAGCCATAAGTTTGTTTTCTATGTCTGTGAGTCTGTTTCTGTTTTGTACATAGATTCATTTGTATTATTTTTTAGATTCTACGTATAAGTGATATCATATGCTATTTGTCTTTCTCTGTCTGACCTAACTTCACTTAGCATGATATTCTCTAGGTTCATCCATGTTGCTGCAAATGGCATTATTTCATTCTTTTTTATGGCTGAGTAATATTCCATTGTATGTGTATATCCCATCTCCTTAAGCCAACTGTCTGTTGATAGGCACTTGGGTTGTTTTCATGTCTTGGCTATTGTAAATAGTGTTGCTATGAACACTGGGGTGCATGTATCTTTTCAAATCAGAGTTTTCATCTTTTCTGGATATATGTCCAGGAGTGGGATTGCTGGATCATATGGTAGCTCTATTTTCAGTTTTTTAAGGAACCTCCATACTGTTTTCCACAGTGGCTACACTAATTTACATTCCCACCAACAGTGTAGAAGGGTTCCCTTTTCTTCCCCAGGAAGCTGTTTTGATTACTTTAGGTCCACCCCACCCCCAAAGACATGTCCTAAGACAGGTGGGACACATCTGGGCCTCCACACAAGGCCAGCTGGACCACGTTTGGGGGGGATATTTAAGCCTTAGTGATATATTTTCATACATAGTTGACTAGGATGCAATCCTAGTGACTTGCAATCCTTGGAACTGACTTGCTCATTCCCTCATTAGATGAAGAGTCTAGCGAGAAAAACAGGAAAAAACAAGGAGTTTGGGCATAAATGCACGTATGTCCTGGAGGGAGGAGGCTGTGTTGCCCTCATGGACTCAAATCAAATGTGCCCAGAACAAGAGAAAGGAAATGCCAAACATGGTGCTCAGAAAATTCTCCCCAAGTTATACCTAAAGTGAAAGACCAACATGAATGATATTTCTGTAGAAGCTACACACATATGCCACAGAGATTCTGCCTGTGGGACAGTTTACTTTTACTGACACCTTCCAGGGAAATCAGAGGACAGAGATCTGGACCCCAAAACAGGGGAAATCAACCTCACCTCCTCACACGTCTGCATGTGGTGGGCAATCACTTTGGAGGCGAGTCTCAGAGCTTCACTTTGTATTTCAGACCTAGGAAAGTCAGCCAGAAATCACACAAAACATATAATCACCCTGAAACTAATATAATATTGTAAGTCAATTATACTTCAATAAATAAATATGAAAATACATACATAAATAAATAAAATCGAACATTTTATATACATATGGTTTTTACAGATAGTCTGTAATCCATGTGGCTGTGAATACTACTGGAAATTTCTACCTTGTGGCTATACAAATGCCTCCGGAAGCAATTCCCTTTTGGTAACTAATGGGGCACTCTGACATCATTCTATTGCTTGGGCTTAGAACACAGGCTGAGACTTAGAATGAAATACAGGACCTGAGTCCTTAGGCCAGGACTGTGCTCAAGTTCATTACATAACTGACTGATGGGACCATGTGTTGTACCAAGTTTGCACAGGGAGCACTGGAGGCAAACCTTTCATTGGAAGCAATATCCATTGTCCAGATCAAGAACTCCTTTGGGGTTAGATGGACACAGCGCTCTGTCTGAGGAAGCCACTCACTGGGGTCCATGCAATGGAGAATTTTCAGTATCTGTGTGAGCCAGATCCATGGAAAACAAACAAACAAATACACACACACCTCAGAAAAGTCTCCAGAATCTAAATAGTAATCATTTGTACCAATAAGGGACTCTATCTTTCAAAAACCGCCCACTGACTTCTTTTTTCCCCCTTAATAGCTTTGCGAGACCAAGACAGTCTAGAGCAGTGGCATACTGGGATCAGAGGGTAGATGCCATATTCCTAGGTTAGTGCCCTTTCCTTTCCAGGTGACCATCTGCCCCCAAAGAGCCACGTCAGCAAAGACTGCTTACTCTCTCAATCTCTATCTTTGGTTAATCTCTGTCATCAATACCATTATCATCAAACACTTTTCTTAGCGCTCTTTGATGCACGAAGCCATGCCAGGCATCGTGCGAGAGAGTCCTTGCCCTTTGGATGCTGAATCTCCTTCCAATCCTGGAGATGCCAAAACTGATCCTGCCTCCTGACCTTATCACTCCAGTGGGCTCGCCAAAGACTGTGGGGAGTGGAAAGGGATGGTCAGTACACCAGAGACTTCACCTTGCAGAGGCATTCTGGGTGATTTTCCTTCATAGCCAACATCAAGAATGTCCCTTCCGTATTCCATAGCAAGGGTGGCAGTCCCTTCTCTCCTAGTCCCGAGGCTGCTGCTGAGAACCTTTCCAACAGGGCTTCCAGCGTCAGCAGGCGCACTTCAGGGAAGGAAGACTCTAACAGCTGAGAGAAGGAGATGGGAACGTCCCCTGCCTGCTCTCCAGCCTGGGCCGCTACTGCCCACACCGCAGCGACGGCCAGTTTGGTGAGGCTCTGGAGGTACTGGGGCAGGCCTGGCGCCGTGAAGGTACAGGGGAATCCGGTTATCAACTCTGATCCCAAGATGACCCTTCTGACTTCCTCCCAGAAGCCAAGCTGCTCCAGAACTAAAAAACAAAAAAGCCAAGGAAAAGAGGCAATCACTGTATTCCAAGTTCCACAAAAGGACACAGGTGAACACACAAGACTCTGGATACCCTGGGTGGGACAACCAGACGTCATTCCTGAGTAGATGTCACACTAACCATGTAATAAGTGACTAGGTCACTAAGATTCAGACTTCTGGCCCAGAAGCACTTTCTATTTAGGTAATTCATAATTTTCCCCCTAGAGTGACAGAAGGCATTCCTATCAGAAGATGTGCTCCTGGCACCCCTGCCTAATAGTCAATAAATATAAACTCAGTGACCTCTTGAATCCTCAAGCCTCAAAGCTGAGCAGGATAAAAGAACACCTAGTCCACGCTTCCCTCAGGGGCTCAGATCCCCTCTACAGCACCTCTTCTCAGAGCCTCTTGGTAGAACCCTACAGTGATTTGGAGCTCACAAGACAGACTGTTCCACTGTTAATAGATCTATTTGCCACGAAGTTCTTTTTGGAGTTTCCACTCAGTGGCCCAATTCTGCATTTTGAGTCCTTTAGGCATTTGAATACAGTTATTATATCCCCTCTGTCTTCTCCAGGTGAAACACCCCTACTTCCTTCAACTAGTCCCCAGATGATGGGGTCCACCCTCTCTCACTGTTCTAAGCCACCTTGCTTTGGATGTGCCTCACCCCTCTTCAGGCATGGCGCCACACGACAGCACACGACTCTCCCTCGTGGTCTGAGCAGCAGGACTGTTGCTTGCCCTGTTCTCACATGAGGTTCCTGGAGTTGTATCACATCGTTGACTCATGTGGAGCATAAAGTCAACTGAACCGCAGGCCTTTCTTTTTCACATGGTCCACTGACAGTGGTGAGTCATCCATCTCCCACCTTGTACTCAGGACTTAAATCAAGACTTGTTTTCTTTGTTTTAAACTGAAGCAGATGCCTGTTAAATTTTATGGTCTATCTTTTAGATTGCTGAGATCTTTTTGTATTCTCAGTTCTGATCACAAATATTTATTGCCTGCTTACTATGTGCTGGGTGCTAAGTGAATTAAGAATAATGGCTTTAGGGAGTTTATATTCTAACTTGAGAAAGAGAAATGAATGACTAGGTGATTCTAATATAGTGGTGGAAGTGATCACCTGAGTCTTACAGAGGAAGAGAGAGGAGAATGCGTTGGAACCACCAAGCAAAGGTTCCAAGCCAAGGTTCCAAGCCAAGGTTCAAAGGTTCAAAGGCATAAAACAGAATGTACCACATGAGGAACTATAGGCAGTCTGACCTCAGCACAGAATTCGAGGTGGGGAACAGCGGGAGATGAGGCTAGAGCAGCAGCATGTCCAGGACATGGGGAACCTCCTCGGCCACGTGAAGGAGCTTGGACATTTTTCTGCAGGCAAGGGGATGCCATCGAGGGGTTATTTTAAGCAACAAGGTCAGGTGAACATGTCCACTGAAGTGTTCTTACTGCTGAGAGGCCAATATTAGAGGCAGGGAGCCCAGCTGAACGACTGCTGCAGTAGTGGAAGAGAGAAACGATGAGGGTGTAAAGCAAGGAACAGACAGGAAGAAGATGCGTTTGAGAAGCATCGAAGGAATAAAACTGGCAGCACTGGGGGACTGGCTGGGGAAGGAGTCTTGGGTGCCTCCCAGAACCCAGATCTTCATACAGCACATTCATCATCCAATGGAAGCTGGGTAAACCTCAATTGGACAAGCAGGCTGTAAGTTATCACTAAAAATGTGGACTGGACCAGCGTGGAGGACAGAGGGCGTTGGTGAGTATTACAGTTGGCTCCCTGCCTGCCCCATCCCCCTCCCCACTCCAAGCTCTCATCAATTCATTAACCAGCTCTCTTAGGGTCTAGGTATTCCCCAGTTATGAATCCTCCTAACTCTACCATTCTGCTCACATGTTATCTACAAGAACATCAGGAGAGACTTCATCAAATGCCTTGCTGAAATTTAGATATCTCATAACTCAGTGAACACTACTGACGCGTAGAAAACGATCACAAACAGAATAAAAATGTAAAAGATTAAAGTAACAGTTGGAAAAAACTCACTTGGAATTGAAATATTACATAGGCTTGCAATAATCCAGGAATTATTGCAATAATAAATAATAAAAATATAGACTATTCCTGTTACACATCAAACTTCAAAAAGAAGTTTCTCCAAAGAGGCAAAAGAGGGGCTTGGGCTCCTGTATGATGGTGCCCCTAGGGGCCACCACCCCCTACCTGCTAGCTGTGCTTGTAGACACACCGCTGCTCTTAACCCAGACTCTGCTGAGGTCTAAGTTCCAGCAGGAGGGCAGCCTTCTTTGCAAAGCAGCAGGGAAAACCCCAGGTGTCAGGATCCTCAACTTTTGTGTCATCATCTGTATTTTCAATGCCTAAAAACCTAATCCCGGTATAATTTAGAAATGAGAAGACCACACTCCAGTGATCTCCAGGTGTCACTTTCCTAGCCTTCCCACCCACTGCTACCTGAGGACAACACTGTATCAAAAAGGGATTTCATTCGTTAGGCTAGGAGTCAGAAACATGGCTCAGAGACATGCTCTTTAAAACATAATTAAAAACAGGAAGAACTGTCTTGGTCATTCTGGATAATTTTCAGATGAACCTGCTATAGGTATTCTAGGCGGAGTGTATAGTCTGCTGGACTCAAGAGCTAGGCACCCAGACACACTTGCTTCCTTTAAGACCTTGATGAAGGATGACATGATCAAGAAGCCCAGGACTGAAGGCACAACCCCAAAGATAGGGGACTTGGGGCACCTGCTCAGGAAGGGCTTCTTTGGGACTTCTTGGCCTCCACTGCCTGTGGACTTCAGTATAATCCCATAAGCATGCATTAAGCATATAGTAGGTACTTCGGAGATACAGAGATTCAGAGCTGAGAAAGAAAAATTACCTGCTGTCAAAGAGCTTTAAAACTGATGGGAGCATAAAGACAACCACTAAAATTGCAAAATGCTTAGTACCCTAAAATCATTAGTGACAAGAGCCGACAACTATTGAGTATTAACGTGCCAGGCACTATAGAATATTATATATCCATTATTTAATGCCATGAATAATAATTACTTTTAGAAGTGACACTCGTTGAGTATTAGTCTAAGCACTTCAACAAGTACTAAATCATTTAATGAAGTAGGCGCGGTTATGATTCCCTGGTATTTTACAGATGAGGAAAGAGGTTAAGTTACTTGCCCAAGGTCACACAGGGAATTGTAGGTAAGGGGAATACAAAAGCCATAAGAATGACCAAAATGAAAGCAATGTGCACTTATTTTCTATCGTAAGTAAAAAAAAAAGGGGGGGGGGACTTTCAGAAGGGAACAAAATTTAAGATGGGCAGGGACTTCCCTGGTGGCGCAGTGGTTAAGAATCCGCCTGCCAATGCAGGGGACATGGATTCGAGCCCTGGTCCGGGAAGATCCCACATGCCGCGGAGCAACTAAGCCCGTGTGCCACAACTACTGAGCCCATGTGCCTAGACCCATGCTCCACAACAAGAGAAGCCACCGCAACGAGAAGCCTGCGCACCTCAACGAAGAGTAGTCCCTGCTCGCCGCAACTAGAGAAAGCCCGCACACAGCAACTAAGACGTGATGCAGCCAAAAATAATTAATTAATCAATCAACCAATTAATTAATTAATTAAAGATGGGCACAGAGGCTGCCCAGAGGTGCCTGCCTGGGAGAGGAAAGGTCAGGGCAGGTGCTCAGGGGAGTTGGGAGAGAGTAGACAGGAGAGACCTGCGAACAGGTTCGCTGAATTAATGTGTCAATAGAGGAGCAGCAGGGGAGGTTAGGTCGGAGCCACAAGCTAGGAAACTATCAGATGACATTCATGTAGGCACTTTCTCCAAACTGCTGCTTAGAAAAAATGTTCTTGGTTCTGCAGCAAGACCCAACGAGGTGTCCTAAAGCAGAGTTTCTCAAACTTGAGTGAGCATCAGAACCACCTGGAGGGCTTGTTAAATCACAGACTGCTGCCTGGGCCTCACCCCCGAAGTTTCTGATTCAGGAGGGCGGGGGTGGGGGCTGAGAATTTGCATTTCTAACAAACTCCCAGGTGATGCTGCTGCTGGGCCACGTACTTCAAAATCACTGCCCTCAGGGGATGGTTCTTTTTTTTTTTTAAGTAATTTAAAAATTTTTTTAAATTAATTAATTTTTGGCTGCGTTGTGTCGTCGTTGCTGTGCGCGGGCTTTCTCTAGTTGTGGTGAGCGGTGGCTACTCTTCGTTGTGGTGCACGGGCTTCTCATTGCAGTGGCTTCTCTTGTTGTGGAGCACAGGCTCTAGGCGCCCGGGCTTCAGTAGTTGTGGCACACGGGCTCAGTAGTTGTGGCTCGCGGGCTCTAGAGTGCAGACTCAGTAGTTGTGGTGCATGGGCTTAGTTGCTCCGCGGCATGTGGGATCTTCCCAGACCAGGGCTCGAACCCATGTCCCCTGCATTGGCAGGTGGATTCTTAACCACTGCAAAACCAGGGAAGTCCCAGGTGATGGTTTTTTTTTTTTTTTTTTTTTTTGCATTACGCGGGCCTCTCACTGTTGTGGCCTCTCCCGTTGCGGAGCACAGGCTCCGGACGCACAGGCTCAGCGGCCATGGCTCACAGGCCCAGCCGCTCCGCGGCATGTGGGATCCTCCCAGACTGGGGCACGAACCCGTGTCCCCTGCATCGGTAGGCGGACTCTCAACCACTGCGCCACCAGGGAAGCCCTGATGGTTTTAATAAAACCATCCATGCCTCAATCCCACCCTTGTAGATTCTGATTCGGTTGGTTTGGAGTTGGTCGCAGACATCTGGAGGTTTTTTTTTTTTTTTTTTTTTTTAATTTATTTACTGGGGTGTGTCCGGTCTTAGCTGCAGGCATGAGGGATCTCTCCTTGCGGTGCACAGGCTTCTCTCTAGTTGTGGTGCATGGGCTCTAGAGCGTGCGTGGGCTTAGTTGCCCTGCGGCATATGGGATCTTAGTTCCCCGACCAGGGATTGAACCCATGTCCCCTGCATTGGAAGGCGGATTCTTAACCACTGCACCACCAGGGAAGTCCCGACATCTGGAGTCTTAAGAAGCCAACAGGTAATTCTGCTCCGTGCCCCAGCTGAGAACCACACTCCTCAGCTATGACTTTCATAGGGGCTCACAGGGTTTTTGGGATGGGCAGTAGGGGTTGCAGTTCCAAAGGGCACAGCTGATTCCAGCCCAGTACTTCACTATAGTGAAGAACTAGAAAGTTCACTGCCCCCCATTTTCTCTTACCAATAAAAACATCAAAGGAGGGGAAACCCCCAAGAATTCAAAAGAATGAATAAAGTCTATAAAGGCCCCTTGCAGGCAGGCCTTTGATACTGGCTCATTATATACAGGTTCTGTTCGAGGGCTAGGGTGTAGCAGTGAATTAGAAAGACCAGGCTCTGCTCTCATGGAGTTCCCATTTAGATGTGGACCACAGAACAACCTCTGTCCCTCTGCCAGAGTGTGGGGGTCTCTGGGCAGAACAGGAGGTTGGGATTAGAAACATGAGCAGCAGCAGTGACTAAAAAGGATGTATTGCTTTCCTCTCTAGCATAGCAGTTTCTCAGCCCAGGAGGTACGTTAAATTTATCTGGAGAGTTTTAGAAAAACACTTATGTCAGGGGACACTTGACTGCATCTCTGGGGCAAGCCTGGTTTCAAGGTGACCCAGGTGATTCTATTGTTCAGCTGAGGTCACAGCTACTGTTTTATGGGCTCTGCACCCCACAGCAGGTAGAGCTCACCAAGTGGATCTCACAACCAGGATTTCTTCCTAGTGAAGCACAGTTTTGTGTCCTGCCCTACCAAACGCATTTCAAAGTTGAGATCAACACCGAGTACTTGTTTCCATTTTTGTGAGTGCCTGCTGTCCGCAAGATACAAAAAAACTCAAGTTAGTTCTTTGATGGCACTTAGTTCTTCTTCAGTCTGAGGTCTGGCAACCCTCTTGTCTAGAAGATAACTTTTCTACTTGCAATTTCAATTTTGCTGGCTTTGGGTTGCCTCCTTTCTATCTTTCCTGGAAAGTCGAGTGTTCCAATGAAAGAATCAAGTCCCTCCCCTTTACTGGCCCCATCTTATTTTTCATTAATTAGATGATTTTTATAAACTCTTGTTAATTGGAGTTTTTTCCCAGCCCTCCTTGTTTGGAATATCTTTGGATTTTCCCAACAGTGTAGTCATTTTAGTCACCCAAGTATGTGTGACTGATTCTAAACATCCAATTTGATTTCACTTTTGAAATTAACTTCTTTTTTTCTTCTTTAGAGCAAGCATATTTCTAGCCTTCAAAGGAATGGCTTATTGGCTGGATTCACTTGGAAAGACAATACCTCCTGCTGTGCTATGTCCCGGTTCAATGGAGAAATAATTCTCAAGTTTGGAATTCAAGAATCAATCAAATATCAAAAACAATGTGACAAGCTGGTATAAGTTGCCAACATTTTATTTTGTAAAGAAAGGATGTTAAAAACCTACCATCTATTATTTCATGAAAGAAAGGCTATCTGAACACCAAAAAAGTCATAGATTCCTAGTGTCATCATAAAGAACAATTCTTTTAAAAAATGTGGTTGGTTTAAAGAAAAATTTGCTATAGTTGTCATTTTGCTATAGTTTTATTGTGAAAATATCACCAGGGAGCAGCATTAGAAAACTGCAGCTTTGGAGAAGTTGATCAAGTTTCCTGAGGTTGATGTGTTTGGAGAACATGCCCAGCCTGAACAGAGGTGTCCTAGAGAGGAATGAAGGGACTTTGCCGAGTCCCTCAGGACAGCGAGTAGAGTGTCTGTGAGAAGGAGCAAAGTGGTCCATTCACACAATTCCCTCTGGGAATCTCAGATGTGTTATTTTAGCAGTTTTAGTTCTTTGGCGAGGTGCAGATTTCAGTGTTATGTCTGCAACCTGAACAGTGATTGCTAAATTAACTGGATTTCAAAGCTGCCATTTTCTAACCAACCAAGGTAGGGCGCTAACATCAACTCAGGCTGCTGAAAGAGGATTTAAAAAGCAGCACTACCTAGAGCATGGTCAGCTCCTAGTTCCCAAATCCTGTTCTATTAATTAGGGAAGTCAGTCTCCTCCCCAAAGGAGGAACACAGCCCCAAAGGGCAGGCCCATGGGGCATTTATCTTTGATTTTCTGAGCTACAGGTTTGTTAAAAAAAAAAAAAATCAACGTAATCTTAAAAGATTCACGTTAATCTAAATAGCTTTGACAAGAGCATTCTGGAAAACAATGTGGATGATATCATTACCACATAATTATGGATATAGTGGAGTTTCACCATAAGAGCATTTAATTTAGGTGAATTTAACTCTAAGTACTCGGCAAACAGAGAGAAAGAGATTGAAAAATAACAATTAAAAGAGAGAGGGCAGTTTCACCTGACATTCCAATCACCAAGCATAACCCCAGGATGGTGGCTGCGCTGTTACCTTAGACGAGTGGCTCTCAAACTTCGGCGCACTCACCTCCAGAGCTCCTGATTCAGTAGGTCTGGGACAGGGCCCCCCAAATCACACTTCTAACAAATCCTAGGCGATGCTGCTGCTGGTGCAGGGACCACACTTTAAGAACCACTACTTCAGACCATCTGAGATCATCTGTGCTTCTCATAGTATAAACATCTTGCCATGCCGAACGTGTATAATTCTAGTGTTTAATGGTATTTGTTTTTGTACACCATGGCCCCTAATCATATGTCAACCCCTTCATCTAGTGCTCAACCAAAGAGCTCCTGAATATTATATAGTTCCTGGCCTTCGCTGTTAATGTCACGAACCAAGATAGCCTGATTGCTTTGTGCTGAGCTGGCCAAAATAAAAGGGGCCAGAGGGAGTAAGTGTACAGGCCCAAACTGACAGAGTTTTCTTGGCCCCAGCAGAGATGGTTATGGGAGAAGCTAAAACCCCAGTAATCACAGCAAACGTGTTCTACTTGTAAGTAGCAATCAGAATCCATAAAGGGGGAAGGATTCACCTCAGGACTGAAAGGACCAACAAAACAGAAAAAAAAAAATAGTTTCACTGCTATGGAGTAAGACACTTACTGTGGATACCATGTAAATGGCAATGATATTGATTGTGCCACTACGGTGGTCACTTGCCACTGACTGAGCCTCAGAAGAATGTTCTGTTTTCTGCCTGACCTTGCACATGCTGTTCCCTCTGGCTTGAATGAATAACTGAACAAATGAATTTCTCTTTCATATATTGTAATGGTTCTGAATTCTCTGATACCATTTGGTCAAGAAAATTTTGTAGAAATTTCCCCTATCCTCCCCCCCCTCAGAATCTCTACCCTTCTTAAAGAAGTAGAGAGTGAGGAAATACGAAGCAGATTTTACTTTTAAGGCATAATGAAAGGGCCATTTTTTTCTGTTTCAAAGATCTGTAGCTCTGGTTAGAGAGATCTGTAATCAGATCCAACAAAAGTTCTTATCTGGAACAGTTGATAAACTGGTTCTAAAAATAATCACGGATGATAATTTGTACACTCGTGAATGTTAATGTCCTGTTACGCAATTTCTCAGTTAAACTGTATTTGGAGAGAAAAGGAAACCATAGGAACTACAACAACAACAACAACAAATCAACTGATCTAATAAATCTTGGCTTCTCCTTATCGAAGGGAAATTCCGTTCTTCTATTTAATCCTCTGCCCCTCCCAGTGAACTGTAATCCAGACCCGAGGGGCCCTTCCAGTTACAAACATGTACAATGACCTAGTGGAAGGGTTTGGAGACTAACTTTGTCTAGAGAAGTGCCCTGAACTGGTACTAGTTGTTTATTTCTTGCCTACTTTTTTTTTTTTTTTTTTTTTTTTTTTTTGCGGTACGCGGGCCTCTCACTGTTGTGGCCTCTACCGTTGCGGAGCGCAGGCTCAGCGGCCATGGCTCACGGGCCCAGCCGCTCCGCGGCATGTGGGATCTTCCCGGACCGGGGCACGGACCCGTGTCCCCTGCATCGGCAGGCGGACTCTCAACCACTGCGCCACCAGGGAAGCCCTCTTGCCTACTTTTGTTTCTAGGTCTCTGGACTCCTAGGTCTCTAGGTCTCATGCCCGGCTTTCATAGGTATGGTGCCTGACACGCACCCCTTTGAAAACATTCCCCCCTTTCCCTTGTCCCAGCCTATTCTCAAAGTATTTTTTAAGCACAGAATTCCTTATCTGCTGTTGAGGAAGAAGGAAGAGTTTCTGAGAATACTATTTGAAGGACTCTCTAGTCAACCCATAAAATAGGCACAGTCCCAGTGGCTTGGACAACACGGAGTCAGAAGAGCTCTGAAAGGATTTGGGTAGGCTAAAAATGAGCTCATCAGGCACTGGGTGGGACCAGCAGTTTTTACTTCTCGCCTCCACCCATCATCCCATCCCTGCTTCTGCCCAACACTGGGAGGAAGTCAGGAAATACTTGTGGATAAACACATGAAAACCCAAAGACACAAACATAAAATTACTTCTAAGTAATACACTGCTTTGGATTCTTTGTCAGCGAATTGCTCCTAAGGACAAGACTGGGCAATCAGAAACTTCCTTATCATCATACCTTAGACATCCCTGTTTAATTTAACCTTTTCCCCACAAAGGACCTCAGGCTTCTCTTCCACCCTTAGGCAATGAGATACAGTGTGAAATCAACTTGAGAGTCTTGGTAGCTGGCTGGGAAGACTCCTTTAAATAACTGGGGCTTACCTCTGTTGTCTCACCTGTAATGAGAGACTAGGACCACTGATCTCAGTCCCTTGCCAGCACTACAGTTTACAGTTCTGGGAGAAACAGACTCTAAGACTGAAGAGGTTCCTGGCACCACTGGACTACATCAATGTCTCTGGGAATGATGCTACAAGGTACAGTATAGCTGGCAAACCCAAGAGAGTCTGGCTGGACTGCAAATGCTACTTAATGTGAAGTCTGGCCCCAGCCAGGGAGGACTTAAGTAAATTCTGCCAGATGGGCAATGGAGGTGAGTCTGGGAGTAAGCATACCTGGCCATGGGACCAGCAGAAGCTCTGTCTCCTCCTCTGGATGAGATGACCATTCATTTCTTTGTTCTTGCTATCAATATTATTTCCTAATAGCTGCTTTTCTTACAGTGTTGGATTTTTCCTTTTGTGTTACTTTTCATGGAGTTTTTACAATTTTTTTCATGTGACCTTCACCTCAATCCTCTGAGGGTATTATCCCCACTTTACAATTGAGGAACTAAGAGGTTTCAAAACAAAGTGATGAAAGTGATTTCTGCTTTAGCCCATGAAAGTTTAACTGCTACAGAAATTGCCCTTTGCCATAAACAACTAGAAAACTAGACAAATGTATGAAACTATCGTTTTTAAACATCAGACATGAGTAGTAGGTTTCCTTGAGAGAAGGAAACAAACAAGGTAGGCCTTATAGTTGCCCTGGACTACTACCTAGAGGCAACTTCCATGCTCCAGCACAGAGAGGGGGAACCCAGAGCCCAGAGATCTTGCTGAGCCAGAACAACTGGATATTCATATGAAAAAAAAATTAAAAAGAGAACTTTGACCTTATCTCATGACATACACAAAAATTAGCTTAAAGTGGACCATGGATCTAAACGTAAAACCTTAAATAGCAAACTTTAGAAGAAAACCTGGGACTTCTCTGGCGGTCCAGTGGTTAAGACGCCACGCTTCCAATGCAGAGGGCGGGGGTTCAATCCCTGGTCGGAGAACTAAGATCCCACATGCCGCGCGGCACGGCCAAAAAAAAGAAAAAAAGACAAAACAAACTTTAGAAGAAAACCTGAGAGAACATCATTGTGACCTTAGGACAGGCAAAGACTTCTTTACTAGGGCACAAAAAGCATAAGACACAGAGAAAAAATGGATAAATCAGACTTCATCAAAATTAAAAACAGTTGCTCTTCAAAAGACATTGTTAAGAAAAAAGACAAGCAACAGATAGGTAGAAAATCTTTAACAAATGTTTGTATAAAATACTTATATCCGGAACACAGAACTCTCACAACTCAGTAATAAGAAAAACACAATTTAAAAAAGAAATGCATGAGAGATTTGAATAGACACTTTACCAAGAAAGATATATGTATGGCAAATACGGTACATGAAAAGGTGCTCAGCATAACTGGTCATTAGGGAAATGCAAATTAAAATCACAGTGAGACACTGCTACACATGTACCAGAATGGCTAAAATTAACAAGAGGGGCAATACCACGTCTAGATGAGGATGCAGAATAACTGGACCTCTCATACATTGTTGCTGGGAATGCAAAGTGGTAAGGCCCTGTGGAAAACAGTTTGGCAGCTTCTTATTACCTAAAGAATCCTTATCATATGACCTAGTAATTCCTTTCCTAGGTTTTACTTATGAAGGATAAAAACATATGGCCACACAAATATTTCTATGCTCAGAGCTGCATTATTCACAATTTCTAAAAAGTGGAATAATGCTATCAGAGCTGCATTATCCACAATTTCCAAAAAGTGGAAGTGCCAAAATGTATTTCAACTGGTGAATTAATATAAACAACACATGCATATAATGGAATACTACTCAGCAAGAAAAAGTCATGACTCACATCACATTAATAAAGGACAAAAATTATACGATCATCTCATTAGATGCAGAAAAAGAATTTGACAAAATCCAACACTCTTTTATGATAAAAACACTCAACAAGCAAGAAACAGAAGGGACTTCTTCAACCTGATAAAGGGCATCTATGAAAAACCCACAGCTAACACCATATTTAATAGTGAAAGACTAAAAGCTCTCCTCCTAAGATCAGGAACAAGGCACTTCCATTCAACATTGTACTGGAAGTTCTAGCCAGGGTGATTAGGCAAGAAAAATAAATAAAAGGCATCCAGATTGGAGAGGAAGAAGTAAAACCTATCACTATTGCACAGGACATGATCTCATATATAGAAAGTTCTAAGTCCACAAAAACAGACAAACAAATAAGCAAAAGTAAATTCAATAAGGTCATGGGATAAAAGATTAATATACAAATATCAACTATAGTTCTGTGTAGTAGCAACGAACAATCCAAAATTGAAATTAAGAAAATAATTCCATTTACAGCAGCATCAAAAATAATAAAATAGGAATAAATTATTTAACAAAAGATGTTCATGAGGTGTACAATGAAAATTACAAAACATCACTGAAAAAAAATTGAAGACCTAAATAAATGGAAGGGCACCCTGTGTTCTGATCTGAATATCTGAAGATATAATATTATTATAGTGACAATACTCCTCAAATTGAACTACAGATTTAACATAATACCTATAAAAATCCTAACTGACTTTTCTTTTTCCAGAAATTGACAAGCTGAACCTAAAACCTGAATGAAAATGTAAGGACTCAGCCAAAACGATCTTGAAAACAAAGAACAAAGTTGGAGGACTCACACATCCTGATTTCAAGTTATCATAAAGCAATGATAATCAAGACAGTGTGGTCCTGGTATAAGGACAGACATACAGATCAATGAAATAGAACTGAGAGTCCAGAAAATCCATGTATTTATGGTCACTTGATTTTCTGACTGACCAAGGTGCCAAGACAATTCAATGGGGAAAGGTGAAGTCTTTTAAACAAAGAGTGCCAGGACAAATGGATAGTCACATGCAAAAGGATGAGGCTGGACCTGTACCTCACACCAAATACAAAAATTAACTCAAAATGGCTCAGAAACCGAAAAGTTAAGACATAAAACTATTAAATTCTTAAGAAGAAAATGTATACAAGTCTTTGTGACCTCGGATTAGGCAACAGTTTCTTAGATATGACATTAAAAGCATAAGCAACAAAAGAAAAAACAGGTTGGACTTCATCAAAACTAAAAATTTTTGTACATTAACACAAAAGTCAAAAGTCAGTGAACAGAATGGGAGAAAATATTTGCAAATCGTATATCTGATAAGGAATTAACATCCAGAATATATAAAGAATTCTTACAACTCAAGAATGAAAAGACAGGGCTTCCCTGGTGGCGCAGTGGTTGAGAGTACGCCTGCTGATGCAGCGGACACGGGTTCATGCCCCGGTCCGGGAGGATCCCACATGCCGCGGAGCGGCTGGGCCCGTGAGCCATGGCCGCTGAGCCTGCGCGTCCGGAGCCTGTGCTCCGCAACAGGAGAGGCCACAACAGTGAGAGGCCCGGCGTACCGCAAAAAAAAAAAAAAAAAAAAAAAAAAAAAAAAAAAAAAGAATAAAAAGACAAACAACCCAGAGGATCAGAACAGACATTTCTCTAAAGAAGGTGTACAAAATGGCTCATTAGCATTAGAAAAGATTCCCAACATCATTAGCCATTAGGGAAATGCAAATCAAAAGCACAATGAAATACTACTTTATACCACTAGGATGGCTATAATCAATAGATGGACAATAACAAGTATTGTCAGGGATGTGGAGAAATTGGAAACCTCATACATTGCCAGTGGGAATGTAAAGTGGTGCAGTCTCTTTGGGAAAAGTTTGGCAATTCCTCAAAAAGTTAAACTTAGCGTTGGCACATGGCCCAGCAGTTCTACTCCTAGGTAAATACGCAGGAGAACTGAAAGCATATATCCCCACAAAAACCTGTCCATGGATCTTCATAGCATTATTATTCATAACAGCCAAAAAGTGTAAACAATCCAAACGTCCATCAACTGATGAAACATAACATAGTATATCTAACAATGGAATATCATTCAGTCATAAAAAAAGAAAAGACTCATGCTACAAAATGGATGAACCTTGAAAACTTTAAGTGAGAGAATCCAGACACAAAAGGCTATATGTTGTATGATTCCATTTACATGAAATATCTAGAATAAGCTTTCAAAAACATCTTGCTTAACTAATTTAACTGACATGGGAAACTAGTTTCAGATTATCTGTGAGGACTGGGGTTAGAGTGGGGCAAGACAGGAACACATAGAAAACTGAAATCACGGATGTTCTGAGACCCCAGCTGCCCACTGGAAGAGTATTTGACTCCTGGGGTGGAAATGTGAGTACGAAGGTTTCATGACATGGTTCTGTTACAGATCCAGACACTTGGCCCAACTCTCAACACTATTAACTCTGGTCACAGAAATGGGCAGTGGACCAGGAGCCAGGAAAGCTTGACTTTTTCACTAACCAGGTGTATGACCTTGGGCAAGTCACTTAATTGTTACAGTTTCCACTCTACTTACTGATGAAATGATCTCTAAACTCTAAAATTCTAAGAATTGTGGGCCACTGTACTCAGCACTGGGCTTGGAATTAACAAGGGATCAATACCACATCAACCTAGCAATCTAATAACACATCCTGTATTATTCTTTCTGAATGGTAGCTAGGAATCATCTGCTCATTTTAGGAGTTCACTGTTCCCTGGGAAAGAGACCTTTGGCAAAAGCAACAGTTCAGATGACAGTCCCAGTGTTTCGGAGAAAGGCAACTAATTTATTGATAACAAAGCCTAGTTTTTTTTTGAAATTTCATAGCTGCAGACCCATAAATACAAAGTCCCTAGAAGACTCTAAAAATATGTTCTCAATTCCCTTTTATCTCCCACCCAGAGCTGAGAGAATAACATCAACTGTGTCATATTAAACACATCTGCATCCAACACCGATAAAAGTGCATGACCGAGGGAACAGATAAGAATTGTTTTCAATTTGTTCAGATGGGATTGGTTAAATTTAACCTAATTAGACCAAATAATCAAAGCAGGTGTTTGTAAGTTGCCAATGGTTTTATTCTCTGTAATTGTTTGGCTATATGTCCCAGGAACTTAGGTAAAGGAAGTTATATGTCAAAAAAACCCCATTGACCTTATATTTATTCTTGTCACACATATATTATTCATGTTCAAGGCAGTACAAATACAAGAAGGCATCACTGAATACTTCTCACAGATTTTTACCATTTAACCACCATCAACATCTAAGCTGGCCTTTGGGAGGGCTTATGTTACCGAACTTCCATGATATAAACACAAGCAGTAAAAAATGAGAGCCTGTCTTCTAATCTTGTACTGATCTACAAGGCACACTGACTTGGCATTCAGACTATTTAGGGATCCTGACTTCATGCTCACAAGCTGGTCACTTTTAAGGCATTTAGAAGAAAAATAATAACAATAATAAAAGTTACATTCTAGTTAAAACAAAATGTTTATTGCACTTGGCAGAATGATGAGATCCGAACTATAAATGCCAACTAACAAAGAAACCACAAAATGCGGTCACCAGCCGCCTGGTATTAGGAAGTCTTTCATGCAGAGGCTGTGGGTCCACTTTCAAAGGGGAAAAGGGCAGGTAGCTGCCCGGGAGCGTTAAGCTTTCTCTTTCTAGTAACTAGCCCTGGGTACGCTCTCATATTATTCCACACACCCCGGAGACGGGAGATAGCAGTGCAGGCAAGAAAGTCCCCATAAAAGCATGTGATCGTGAAGCTACTGGAAAGGGGGACCCCTCCCTGAGGCCTGGGGATTCTGCAGCAGGGGCAGAAGCCCGGGAAGCTGAATCAACATAGGGGTCTAAGGCACCATCCCCGAGACAAGGAGTGGTTTTCCTGACTCAGGCCTGAGTGTGCTGTGGGACCACGGTGGAGGCGGCTGGAGAGCTCGGGCTCTGCTCTCTTACTATACAAGTGACGTCGGGCAGTTCTCTCTGCTCCTCAGTTCCCTCACGTCTAAAATGAAGAACCACCAGTACCTCCTTCACTAATGTGTGCAAAATGCTTGGCACAGTGCTTGGCATGGAGTTAAATGCTCAGTACATGTTGGCCATAATTATTATGATCCCTACAAGGGAGATGATACTGAAAGTAATGTTTCCTAAAAATTAGAATACAATGGGCCTCCTATATACATTTCAGGGGTAGGGAAGCAGCCTTTTGAGATCACTTACACGATGTGGGTAGGATGGACAAATCCTTCTCCACCTAAAACACTTTTTGGAAACTGTTATTATGTCCTTTCTTTATTTCACTGGGAATAACTAATCCTCTTCAAGATTCACATTTTAATATGTAACATAATTACAAAAGAAAGAACGGGGTTACACAAAATTAGTAAAATGGAGACTAGGAAAGGAAAAATCCACTCATAAACCCACCAAGAGAACTTAAACTGAAAGTCAGACAGTGCAAATAGGTAAGATATTTGTTTAAACACTTGGTAAAAGAAAATGTTCAATTCAGTAGCTGTGAAAAACACAAATTTAAGGGGTGTGGGCATAAGAGAGAAATAGAAAGTCCACCTCTCAGAAAAAAGGGAGTAAATATTTAGTCAAGTCTCAGATAGTATTTCAGTAAACAGATATTTCAATGGAAAATTTCCAACCTGAGAGCAAATAATTTAAGATGGGTTTAAAATGAGAATGAAAGCTCTCCATTTCCCTGTCCCTGCCCAGACCTGTAACGCAGCCTCTGAGTCCTTGGAGCAGTTAGGCTCTTTCTTCCTCATCCCCCCAACTCCAACTGGAGACTATAATTTTCTTTCTAGCAGGAAACTGATATATACTAATGATGACAGCTGGATTCAGAAGAGGAAAAAGAATACAGGGGACAGAGAGTCCTTGTGGGTTTAAATCACTTTAAAACTCAAAACAAAACCCCCAGATTTGGAATTTTTAAAACCTAGTTAATGGCTAAGGAAACCTCAAATGATTGGGAAGTACTAAGATAAAAGTCTGAATTACACAAAACACATCATTATCTTAAGCTGTTCTAATCATCTTCTCTGCCTTTCCCCTTCACTGGTTTTCTCATTGTTTATGCCCCCAGCCCTTCAATGTTCTAAGACATTTTAGAGGTAGAAATAGCCTTCCAAGGTCACTTACGGAATAGTGTTTGAGAGGAGACAGGCAGATCCTCCTCCGTCCAAAAAAGTTTCCCAGAAATTGACATTACTTCTTTTCTTTTGGAACAATTAATCTCCTTTAAGATTCATATTTAGATACAGTTACTGTTGAAATACATGTATATACACACATATGAATAAAACAGAATTATGTTATGTAAAATTAGTAAAATGGAAAATAAGAGGAAGAAATCCCCCTAAAATCACACCATGCTAAAACAACTATTTTCAGCATTGTACTGCCTTTAACTCTAGTCCTCCACTTCGGACCCCCCATCTCCCAAACCCTCAATGATCGTTATGACAATGCCCTGACATTCCATGAATGCATTTACAGTTACATTCTTTTTCCGGGGCAAAGGAACCTGGCTCCATTAAGGATCCTAAGACTCCTTTAAGGATGGGGGCACAGAAAATGTCACTCTGTCTTAAAAACCACGTGACCCTACCCTCTGTCTTATATCCTCCGATAATCTCTTTTGTCTACAGGGTCAAGTTCGAGCTCCTTAGACTTTGGACCATGACTCCCTCCTTGACCGAGTTCCCACCTCCCAGCCTCACTTCTAGTCACACCTCCTGTCCTTGAACCCAACACTGTAATTGCACTGTCCCTGTTCTTTGAAAGCTGTGCTGACGTGAGCCTCTGTGGCTGCAGACATGCTCCTTCCTCTGTCTATAATACCCACCTGTCCTTTGCCCATCTGGTGAATTTCTACTCATCTTCAAAACTCTGCTCAACCACCTCCTCCTCTATGAAGGCTTCCCTGTCCTCCCAAGTAGAAAAACCTTTCATTCTTTAGTGCCTCCGATGTATCCCATACACACTTCCTTTATAGCATCTGTATCCCTTTTTGGACCTACTTATAAGCCCCAAACATATCATATGTCTCTCCAGATGTAGGTGCTTAACTTGTCTGACGTTAGCATGTCATGTCTGATGAACAAAAAAATTAATGAACAATAACCACAAGATGATCCTTTTCTGGATCAGTCAGAGGGGCAGGAGCATCCCTAATCAAGTGGATTCCAAGGTGGATTCTTGACATTCCATGCCAGGTATGCTTCAGTGTTTTCCTAGGAAAGCAGGCATTTCTTCTTTCTTGAAAATGTTTAAGAACATGAGGAGAGTTGTAAATGTGAGGGATTGACCATAACTCTGCCAGGCTGCAGGAAATGGGATTAGATGCATAGTTTCCAGCCAGTGATAATTATAACGATGATAATAATATTAATGGTAGCTAAAATTTATTGAGCACTTACTCTGTGCCATGCAAAGTACATTCTTTACATAGGACTTTACATGTGTTAGTTGACAACCACTCTAAGGTATAGATCCTATTATATCCCCAGTTACAATTGAGGAAAAGTGTCTCAAAGAGGTTAAATGACTTGCCTAAGGTCACGAAAGCTAGTAAATGGCAGACCTGGGATTCAAACCTAGGGATCTAGCTTTAAAGCCTATGTGGTGTACTCCCTACTCTGAGCTCTGCGAGCTTTAGAGGTAGATAGATGTGTATTTACAAACATATACACATAATATATACATTTGACTTGAATTTGGAAAATGAATTTACATGTGATTGATGCATGAGTTTAAATAAGATTTGTATCTTGATGACACCTGTTACTATTCTAAAAACTGAGGAAAATTCTGCATTTCAATCAATCAGTTAATAACAAATCCATTTAACGCAGGCCTACTACTTGCTTAGTTGGGGGACACAGGACCTAACCACGATCCATTCTTTCAAGGCATTTACAAGGTAAAACTGTCACGACAATACTTAGAAATCATACTGAAATCTACACGTCCAGGTAAGTGATCACCTTGTTTGGTGATACACTTAGCTATTGCTCAAACTGCCTTTGGAAATAATTTATGAAACACACAAGAATCGATTTAATTATTTTAAGCTCACAGTTTACTTTTATCCTAAACAGTGCTATCTACCTTAACTGCCATTTTATTTGACATTTGGTTAGTTCTAAATATCTAATTCATCCTCAAAGGAGGAAAATTTGCTACCACTATTTGTGTGGATGTAGTATATGAATACATACAGTCATACAGAAGTCACACATATATATATCCTGTGGCTTACGAGGGCAATTCCCAAAGGACTGGAAAAAAAATCAGTGCTTGTCCAATAGGAATATATGAGCCATATATGTAATTTTTGATTTTCTGATAGCCACATTTTAAAAAGAAACAGATGAAATTAACTTTAATAATACTTTTTTTTTTTTTTTTTTTTTTGCGGTACGCGGGCCTCTCACTGCTGTAGCCTCTCCCGTTGCGGAGCACAGGCTCCGGACGCGCAGGCTCAGCGGCCATGGCTCATGGGCCCAGCCGCTCTGCGGCATGTGGGATCCTCCCGGACCGGGGCATGAACCCGTGTCCCCTGCATCAGCAGGCGGACTCTCAACCACTGCGCCACCAGGGAAGCCCTAATAATACTTTTAATTTAAACAAATATATCAAAAATATTATCATTCCAATGTGTAATCAATGTAAAAATTATTGAGAAATTTAACCTTTTTTTATACTAAGTCTTCGAAATTTGGTGTGTATTTTATTCTTATAGAACACCTCAACTTCGATCAGCCACATCTCAGTTGTTCAAGAGCCACATGTGGTTAGTGACTGCCGTACTGGAGAGTACAGGATTAAATATTTAGAGCTATAGCTGTCATGTTAGAAAAAGAGTAAAAGTGCCCCACCCCTTGCATATCTTACTCTGCAAAGTAATGACTCTAAGAGGTATAATACATTGATGCAAGTGAAATACTGTTGAGTAATAAACAACAGCTTGTGATCACATTTAATTGGGGCACAAACGCTAAATAATGCAAGAGTTTGTGGAAAGGATGATTCCAAAAGGCCGAAGTCATCTTCATGGAGGAACCTAGCTCATCAGTAAAGGACAGGCAATTGGAGAAGAAAGAAGGGTATTTTACAACATTCAAGTGTTAAACCCTTCCAGACAAGAAATAATGGTACGAATACACCAAGAAACACTTAGTTCAGAAAAACCTAATGATTATAGTCAACCACACAACTATGATAGGAACCCAGTGAATGGATTTGTAAGTAGTGAGCCACTCTTTCATGGACAAGGCTCTCTAGACATTAAGCAGAGAAGTATTACTAAGCTACATGAAATTTGGAACTGAAATACAAAAATGGTAGAAACCCCACATGATTTACTTGGTAACACCTGATTCATAATCTCTTTATATAACATCTCTGGACCCCAGTTAACTCAAGTGTAAAATAAAGTGGACGCAACCCTGAGGTCCCTTATAGCTTGGGTGACCTGTGATTTATTGTGCAAACCTGGACACTTTCAAGAGTAAAAGGGGCACTATTAATAATTATGCTGGGATAAGAAGTATAAACTAGAAGCGTTTCACAGCCATAAAACGATATGATCCTCTTCTACCAAAAGGATGCAACAGCTACCCCTATGCAGGGACGTGGAGCTGATCAAAGTCCAGGTGTGTTCTTATTACCTCTGCATGGCCACAGGGGCCTTGTGGGCTAATATGCATTGATACGAGTGAGGTAGCTTCGCACCTCCCCCCCAAAGCATTTGAAATTGGTTTGAATTTGGGAACAGGGTTCCATATGGACAGAGCTGGACTCTGACAGCCTGAATATATTTACTGAAGACAACAAATCATTGACAGACTAAATGTAACAGAGGAAAGGCCTGGCCTGCTTGTACTCAGAATCTGACTTTGTAATTGTAGCCTCCTTTAGACAGGCCTAATCAATTAGAAGAGGCTGATTTTAACCAGTTGCAGGCTCATTACCCTGCATTCCAGTTTGTGTTGATGAAAATCAGTTTCAGTCTGTGGCCTGGAACTCATGTACAGCACTTCCTGAGGCCTCTTATATAAACACATCAAAACATTTTTTTATTTGGAGCTGCCCCTCTCCCTTTTAAGAAAACCACTTTGTGAATCATGATGAAAATAGAACAATTGCATGTGGATCTGGGGCCCATACCAGGAAACATACATGACACCAAGGAACACTTATAAAGTCAGAGCTCAAGGTAGCGAGGGGTGGATTTGAGACTGAGTCTCAAATATCCAGGCTCCAGCATCAAATGAGTCCACTCGGCTATCTCCACAAAATGGAACAGAATGAACTCTGAGTTATTGAAAATGATGACCTTTCAAAGAAAATGTATGAAATAGGAAAGAGCCAAGGTCTCAGAAATACAGAGGGTATCGAGTAGAGTCCAGACTCTTCCCTGAATGACCAAATAGAAAAAACAAACTTGCAACTAAACAAGGACAAGTTTCCTTGGGAAGCTTCTATGAGGAAACCATATGACACTATGTTTAATTTTGATATGTGGTTAGTCCTTCAAAAGTAGAAGGTGGGGGAGTGCGTGGTAGAGCCGCTCAAAACCCTCCCTACATTTCAAAGACCTGTAATCATTCCAAAATATGATACAAATATGACTCATACCTGGCCGGTTGTCTTTTGAGGGTTTGTCAAGACAGCAAGTCAACAGGAAGAGAATATCAATATACACAGCTCTGGTCACCAAACATGGATTTTGCCTAGAAAAGAAAAGAACAGAAAATAAATCGATATTTTCTCTCTCTGAAGCCTGAGTCACAGAAAAGAGAAAATGGGTATTTTCTACCAGGCACGTGAGAGAGTTGTAATGAATGCTAAAAATGATGGACAGTCACCAATGGTGAGAACACACGAGCAAGTCAAGTGAGAAAATGAAATCCTAGTGCATATGGTGGAGGTTGGGGCTGTGAGTGTACGAAACAGAGAAAACTCTATGCTCTGGCTCCAAAGAAAATCAATTGAAAACAGACGACAACCAATATCTGATCCCAGTTATTTGGAAACAAGAGGGTAGGGGGAATACGACACCATTTTCTGTTATCTTCCTCTGAACTGGACAAATTTAGGGGGAAAATCATTGGTTATGAATATCACTGATTTAGCATTTCGGAGGAGAATTGCACTCACATGTGATAAACCATATTTACGGACTTACAATAACCAGCTGAAAAAACAAACACGCGAAAAGCATTAACAAACGCTGCAACAGACATTCCTTTCCCGATAAATGAGATTTTTTTCTTCTTTCAATAAATGGAGCAGCTCTTTTTTACGCTTTGAACCACACGCTGGAAAAAGTAAGTGGGCTCCGATTTAGGGGGTCTAGATAAAAAAGAATGAAGACCTTCTTTTGTGTACACCACTGAAAGCCCCCGGCTCTGAGCCTCAGTTCATATTGACCATGAAAAGGGCCCAAACCTCCTTGGTGCACTAAGAACTCAGGGCAAGCAGTAGAAACAGTAGGGACAGAAACAGTAGGGACAGATCTGGGTTTGAATGCTGGCTTTACCACGTAGTATCTCTGTGACCTGAATCAGATTCCTGACGTGTACAACTGACACCTTAATCACCTCACCTCACGGTGAGTCACTGTCAGCATTGATGTGGTACATTCCCTGCCCTGCTCCCCTGCCTCCCACCTCAGATGAGGGAAGGGCACAAGTTCTGGTTAGTATATTTCCATCTGGCTTGATCCCTCAATCCATCCTTCTCACTCCCTGTAAATTAACAGTTTTACCATTTCCCTAGTTTATACACACTCTGTCCTGAACTGCCCATATCCTAGGGATATGCATGATTTGCATGAAAAGCAAATCAGACACTTTTAAGTTAAAACTGTCTTGTTTCAAGGTCTCCCCATTGGTGACCTGCCTCACTGACTTGCTTCACCTACAGTATTTGCTTGCTCCCCGACATAACTACTAGTTTATGTGTATACCTCACATTTGGCCTAATTTCATACCTACGCCTGGCTATTTTAAAAAATTAGTTTTAAAAAACAGGTAACACATGCACATGGTATAAAAATAATTCAAACAGTACAAAAGGGTATGCAGTAAAAATAAAGTTCCTTTTCCATGCCCCCACCATCTACCCACATGTTCTATTCCCCTGAGGCAACCGCTATTACTACTTTCTACAGTATACCCTGCCAGACACATTCTATTCATTTACAAGCATCTATCTATAGCTACCCACTTGTTTATTTTTATATAAGTAGTGGTTTACTACATACTAAGTTCTGAGTATTACTTTTTTTCCCGCTAATATATTTTAGATATATCATTCTATTAAAAACAGAGATTTGCCTTATTTGTTTAACTCTTTTTTTTTTTTTTTTTTTTTTTTTGCGGTACGCAGGCCTCTCGCTGTTGTGGCCTCTCTCATTGCGGAGCACAGGCTCCGGACGCGCAGGCTCAGCGGCCATGGCTCACGGGCCTAGCCGCTCCGCGGCATGTGGGATCTTCCCGGACCGGGGCATGAACCCGTGTCCCCTGCATCGGCAGGCGGACTCTCAACCACTGCGCCACCAGGGAAGCCCTCGCCTTATTTGTTAAATTGTTGTGAACTGCTCCATTTCATGGATGTACCTGTCCCCTATTGAAATAATTCAGATTGTTAAAGATACTTTGCTGAAAAGAATGCTGCAATAAAGATATATGTACATGAGTTTTATGCATGTGAATGAGTACTCAAAAGAGAAATCCCTAAAAGCTGAATGCTGGATCAAGATATTTGCACATTTAAAATTTTGCTTGATTTTGATAAGATGCTCACCAAAGAGACTGTACCTATTTATACTTTCACCAACAGTGTGTAAGAATCCCACCCACCAACAACCTGACCAACACAGTAATTAAACTTTTAGACCGTTGCCAAGATAAGTGAAAAACAGTATCTCATTGTTTTAAGTCACAATTATTTTATTATAAGTGAGGTTGACCATCCCTTCATATGCTTCTCATATGAATTTCCTTTTCTGTGAACTATAATCAAATCTCCTGTCCATTATGTTATTGGTCTTTTCCTTATTGATTTGTAGGAGCTCTTCGTATATTAAGGAAATCTGCCCTTTGTCACATGTGTTGCAAATATGTTTTTGCAGTTTATCATCTGTCTTTTATCTATAATATTTTTTTGCAATTCAAAAATGTTTAGTTTTATGCAGTCAAATATATTAATATTTTTATCTATGCCTTCTGGATTTTATGTCATGCTAACACTCTAACCCTTCTCCAACATAAATACAGATATATATTTTTTAATTTTCCCATATTTTCTTCTAGTACTTTACAGTTCCTTTTTTTGTTCTTGTTAACACTTTGATCTATTTGGAATTCCCCCTCCCCAAATGTTACCCTTATCTTTTGTCTTTATCCAATTTTCCCCAGGTCAGTCCATAACTTGACCTGTGAAGTTGAAAAGCCCACAGTCTATGAAAACTTCTTTAATGATATTTCCAGTTCTGGCATTTCCACTGTTTAACAGGTGGGATATCCTCCCCTCCCCCCAAAAAAATGGTCACTCAAGAAAGCAAGAAAACCTAATGCCAGGGGTTAATGAATTATCAGACATGAAGCACAGGGCTGAATAATAAATGGTCTGCAGATAGCAGGTGGAAGGCCTCCTGAGCATCCAGCTTTGAGCTACGTGCTGAGAAGAGATGCACATGAAATGATTTCTGATCTCGGAGAGTTCTGTCTCATTATGGAGACAGAAACAAAGACAAACTTCGGGACAGGATGTAAGGAGTTAAGGGAAAGAACATATTAGGGTGGACTAAAGACATGGAAATGGATTTATGAAGATGTAATTCCAACTGGACTGTGAACGATGGGAAGAATTTAGATAGACAAAGTTGACAAGGAAGGGGATTTTGAGAGGGGGCAACAGATGTAGGAAGAAATGAGTTTGGCTTGTCCAGGGACCTGGAGAGACCAGCCCGGGAAGACAGAGAATGTATTGAGAAGGTGGAAACAAGAGTGAGGCAAGCCAGGCTCTCAGGAGGTGGGATACTCCGTGCTAACTGGTGCTCCCTGGTGTGCTCCTTGCTCCATTTGGCCTCATAGAGTCATAGCTTCTCACCCTAGATGTTTTTCTGCTGGTGAAGCCATACGGAACCATAAAGGGAAGTTTTTGGGAAACTGGTATGACTTTCAAGTCTGGAGGAACTCAGGGGTCTCCCCGCCTACCCCTGACCCTACAGGGTTTCAAGCCTACTTTCCATGAGATTTTTAGCTAGGTTAATATATATTTTTAAATTTCTAAATGAATAGGGAGGAAAGGCTGGCAATCTTTAAAGCCCCCTGCCAGGCTGAAGCATTCTGCATCTTCTCTTGACCTGGCACAGGCTGCCGACCTTGCAGGCCTCCTGGGACACCGCAGGGACCACTCTGACTGCTCCCATAACTGTGAGGCTCTAGGCCAAGTCTAACGTAGTCTAACGAGATCATGGGAGGCTCCCTCAAAGGCTGCTGCTCTTGATTCCAGGAAACAGAGAGGATCTGGGGCTACAAAGGAGTCCATCCATGGCTTCTCCTTTGAAACTGACTCAGAGAGAAATTCTGGCCTGGAGTCCACTGTTCGAGGCTCCACCCTCGAGGACAGCCACAGCCTCAGCCTCAGCCTCAGCCTTAGAACATCGCTGTCTGGAATCAGAGTTGGGCTTCACTCTGAACTGGCTTCTAAGTCAGGAAAATAATTTTTTTTCTCTTTCTTTTTCTCTCCCTATTACTTGATGTTTGTTCTGACTTGGAAATGGTACACTGTGAGTTCAGGGTGAGCCAGAGGTTTGTTCTCGGTCTGTCAAGCCACTTTGATGATGGGAATAAAATCCTGGGAAAGAGCAAGCCAGCTGGACAGGAAACCAAGCCACAGGGTTTTGGTGGGTTTGGGGATTTTTTTTTTCTTCCCCCAAATGGAAAAATCCTGGCATGGGGCATGGTATAATAAAGATTTAGAGTGTTCGAAAAAAGTCAGGAGTGGTCAGGGTCTAACAGATGGGCTGAAAAACAGCATAATAGTGGTTTTAGAAGGAGTAGCAGCAATCAGGTACTACGAGGACTAAGTTTACTATATAAAGTGAAATGAAGGGCTTGTTAAAACTCTTTCTTCCACTCTTCTTATCATTTGTCCCTTGACAAACACCCACCTGACAACCTGATCTCTGAACTTCATTAAACCTCCTGCCCTCTCTCCTGGAAGTTGGGAGAGGCAGAAGGCAGGGCAGAGACAGGAAGGCTTCCCAGACTCATCCACAATGGCCCTAGTGTCTAGAGGACAGCAGGAGCTCTTGGGAAGTCTGTGATAAATTATTCACTTCTCCTGTCCCTTCCGGAATCCCAGTGGCTGCAGAGCTTTTTAACTGCAGCCCATTCATTCAGAAAACATTTACTAAGAGGAAACTTGAGAGCCAGGAATAGTGCCAGGGTATGGAAATATGAAGATGAAATGCTTCAGTGACACAGTCACTGCCCTCAAGGAACTTAGAGTCCTGAATAGTGTTTTTCAAACTGTAGGTTATGACCCATTTTGTTAGTTATGAAATAAACTAGTAGGTGGTGACCAGCATAAGAGAAAGAAAGGAAGGAAGAGGAAGGGGGGGATGGAGGAGGAAGGAGAGAGTTAGCTAGGGAAGGGAAGGAGGGAGAGATGAAGAAAATATAATCCCAGTACATCAAAGCAGTCAGGGTAAGCATCATTCTCTTAAATTGTTTGTTATACACAAGATTTCTATAAAATCCTTGCCCAGAATTTTTAGTAAATTATCTTTGATATAAATAATTTATAAAATGTAATAATTTTAAGTAAAAATATTGATTGATTTAGTCTAACTCCTTTCTTTTTCTTTTCCAGGTTATAAGTCACCCTCTATTATACTGAATGGTATCAGTGGGGTATGCTTGATATCCAAAATGATGGTGGATATGTCGAATGCTAACATTCCCAAAATTGAATACTCTAATAAATCTTGAGTAAATTCCCTGTCTGTTGCATTTTTTTTGGAAGACTGTTCATATGTTACATAGACAGTAAAATATCAAACTATACAAGATTTCATAGGTGTGTGTGTGTATGTGTGCATATATGTATATATATGTGTATATATACACACATATACACACATACACACACAGTACAAAGTCATCTGTAAAATGTATTTCTTGTTGTGAATGGCTGTCAGAAAACCTTGAAAGCCACTAGTTTAGTGACAGAAACACACAACCAATCATATGGTATGATGGGTGCCCAAAGGAGGGGTTGACAGAGTGAAAATTAAGGATGGGGAAGGGGGAAATGCCTAGGTGAGTCCAGAAGTGCCTTGGCAAAGCTGGAGGATGAGGGGGAGTCTGGGAGACAGACCGTGGACAGAATGACCCCAGCAGAGGAAGCACCATGTCCAAAGAAGACAGCATGTGACATGTTTGAAAAGTAACAAGATGTGCAAAGGGGATGTGGAAGGGGAGGGACAGCAGGAAACGACAGCGGATGGGTGACATGCCCCAAATGGGAGTGCTGAGGAGTGACCTTTAAGAGCTCCAAAAGCTCCAAAGGGTTGAAGCCCTAGTGGGACCCCACCGATCCAAGTCATGCTGGAAGGCTGGGATCCCTGCTCATTAGCATGAAGCCTTGGTGGGTTCCCTGGAAGAAACAGTTCACTTTGGACATACAAAACTCTTCCAGAAGAATTCACTGCCATACTCAGTGGGCTGAAAACAGCTGTTCTGGCTTTAGGCTGCTAGTGTTTGTTAAGGTCTCTAAGTCCCGAGACCATATCTGGACTTCAACAGGGTCAGGGTCTAAGGTCACTCCAGTCTCCAGGGAATTACTCCCGCAGAATCCTGATTAGACTCATGGCTTAACTTTATTAAGCTAGAAACCTTTACTAAGCACCATGGGGGATATCCTACTTGGAACAGAAATGGAGGGAAGGGATAAGGTTCTGGCCTTGAAGAGCTTATGGCTGCGCGCACATGCGCGCGCGCGCGTGTGTGTGTGTGTGTGTGTGTGGTGGTGGTGGTGGGGTATGTGGAGAAAAACAAAACACACAAAAAACAGTTTTACAGAATGTCATGGAGGAGGGGTCTGGAGACATGGAAGGATTTGGCTAGTGAATGGAAAGAAGGAATTCCAGGCAGGAGAGTTCACTGGAGCAAAGATACAAAGGTGGGCACATGCTCGCCACATGCCCGCAAGAATGAAGACCAGAAAATCAAATAGGTGCAGCTGGCCAGCTCGATGGCTTAGAATGACTCTGGGTCGTGAGTCCTGGCAGGGCCCCATCACAGCCCATTGTGGGCTCTTCCTCTAATCTGGGCTCCTACGTGGGCTCACTCCTACACAGGTCACTTCTGGTCTCCACCGCAATGAGTACAAAGCACGAGCAGCCTCTCACCGTGGAGCCAGCAGTGGAGTTAATGAAGCAATATCCCGGGGACCACCACCGGGCCTGAAATAGGCTGGAAAGAAGAAAACCAGAAAAAAGAGAGGGAAAGTAGGTGAGAAGGCAGGTGAGATGTCGGGCCGGGGGCTGGGGAAGAAGAGAAGGGTAAAGAGAGCGGAAAAGTAGTAGAAGAGGGAGGAGGGAAATAGTCTATAACGTGTTCCCACGCCCTGCCACGGTCCCCCACTGGACACATGTCCAGCCACGCCGTGTCCTGTATTTCAAACTCACTTCAAAGCCTGTCCTCTAGGAAACCTTCCCTGACTAACCATTAGAGAACAGCCTCTGAGGACAGTCTGAATGGCTGATCTGACGGGATATTTTTTTGACGTTCCTCTGGTCTCCCAGAGATCCCGCTGGCCATCTTTGTAGTCCTCGGCAGTTTGAGACTCTGCGACGAGGGCAGCCCTCTGCAGACCAGACGCCGCCTCTCCCTACATTTGGTTTTAAAAGGAAGAGCTGCTGTGGTTAGGAGGCAGGAGGTACTTCTCTGAGGCAGGCTACATTAAGTCATATAAATGTGGAAGTGTAAATTAAATAAAAAGAACCCCTCTCTCCCTTCTGACTTCCATTTTCACCACAACCCCCAGCCAAGCAAACATCATACGGCATTCCTGGAGAAACAATAAGGGATTTGTTTAAACCAAGATGGCAAACGGTCATGAATTGCAGAATATATATTTTTAAACAAGTTATTTTCCCCCGCTGTAACATCCAGAATTCAGATCTGCATGAGGGGCCAGCTGTCAGCAGCACGCAGGCCCTGACTGGCTACCCGGGGCTGCTCGTTTACCTTGCCCTCCCCTCGGGGAGGGGAGGCGGGTGACGGCAGAGCTGCTTTTTTATGGTTATGTTCCAACTTCCATCCAGCCATTCTTGGTCTAGAGCGTTGCAAGTGTTTATACTCACACCCACATGTATAAGCTGCCCCAGAGCCCTCCTACTTGGATTTTCCTTTTAAAGTGAAGCCATCTTCGTGCCCTGCTCTGGTGGTTGACCAATTCGTAAGGAATTCTTACCAAGTCGTCATGCACAGAGCAAGGGACCGTGAGCTGTGAGTCTGTCCAGAAAGGGACCAAATGTCCAGCCATGTGCTACAGAGCACATGGGGTCGCCCCTGGAAAGGCTGCTTTGGTCCCTGGGGGACGGAATCTGTGAAAACAGGGGGCCATAACCACTTTACCAAGGTTCTGGGTCGGCACTCCGCAAAGGCCCAGGCAGTCTGCACAAGGCCCTGGGGCACTTCTTAGGTCAAGGTCGAAGCCACAGCCGCCTCTGCTTCCCTGGGAGTGCTGCTGCTCAAGAGGAACCCCACAAGCTCAATGCCAAGGCTTTGCCTTTCCCTCCATGAAAGCTCACCTGCCTTTTCAGAGGACCCCCAGGGAGCCTCCCACACCCCCAGAGGCCCTCATATTTTTCCATCTTTCTATTAGGCATCTTTTTCTCATTAATGTACTAACACTCAAGTTATGTGTACAGAACGAGGAAAAAGGGACCTTGTGTGGGGCTTGGGATTTGTTCAAAGCCTGAAGAAACCGTTTTAGAGGGTGTATGTTTTTTATTCCTTTTATGAGAGATGCATGTTTCCCCCCTTCTGTGACTTGTTTAAAAGTAAAGTTTAATATGCTGCCAGAGGAATTGCTGGTTAATAACTTAATAAGCAATGTGCTAGGAATTATGGGAGAAAAGTATTATCCAAGAAAACTTTTATTGTACAGTTTGGGGCTTGGATGATACATAGCTTCGGTTATTATATAAAATGCTAACAGAAGTCCCCTTTCTTTTCAACCTTACTTTCTCCCTAGAATTATTAAAAAAGGATATATTAAGTGAGGTGAATGAACACTTCTAGAAGCTGCGTGAGAAGTCTGCACGTAGATCACAGGTGAGAATTTCTAACAGTACAGTCAGGACTCTGCTAATGTGAACCTGGCGAAGCACACACTTGGAAATTAGCCTTGGCAATAATAATGACATCAACGGCATTTTATTAAAAGTTTAATCTTCGAAAAATATTTTATCTTTAAAAGATTGTTAAGAGAGAAGAAAAGTAGGCATTATTATTCCCATTTTTATAAATCAACAAGGTAGCTCATATAGCTCAAGTGACCTCTCCAAGATCGGGGCAAAAACCAAGAATAGAACCAAGGTTTTCTAGACAAATTGTATCCGTGTGTCCCAAACACAATCAGATGAAAAGTGAGACCCTGTGCCAAACAATTAGGGTATTTCGGTTTGCAGCCACGCACTCTGGTGCTGTGTCCTGGTCACCAGTGTTGTGAAGAGCAAGGCTCTGAGCACAGCTGTTTCAACATGGCCGATGATGCAGACAAAGACTTAGCTATCTGACAATAAATATTCCCTGTATTTGCTTAGCTCTTTCGTACCTGCATACCCATTACTCACCATGTCCTTCCCCACCCTCACCTATTGCACATTTTGGAGCTTCCAACTTTACAGATAAAAACTGAAGCCCAGGGCTTCCCTGGTGGCGCAGTGGTTGACAGTCCACCTGCCGATGCGGGGGACACGGGTTCGTGCCCCGGTCTGGGAGGATCCCACATGCCGCGGAGCGGCTGGGCCCGTGAGCCATGGCCACTGAGCCTGCATGCCCGGAGCCTGCGCTCCGCAACGGGAGAGGCCACAGCAGTGAGAGGCCCGCGTACCTCAAAAAAAAAACAAAAACAAAAAACTGAAGCCCAAAGAAGTTCGAGGCCACACATCACTGGTTAGTAGTTGAGCAGGTGCCAGAACCCAGACCTACTACCCGCGAGTGCACCCTGCCTCCCTCAACCTCAGGGAGGTGCGTTCACAGCTAGAGGCTTTTCCACTCACCCAGTGCCTCTCCAAGTGACCCTCCCTGTGATCACCCAGGAACACAGGGCCTTTGGGCTGGTGAGGGTCCCTTCCGGCTCAAGGGGGAATAAGCTCCTGAACGTGCATGGGAAGCTGTTTCCAGAGGCCTGCAGGCCAGTCCGGTCGCTCAGGAAGCCTGGGCATCACCGGCAGCTGAGGGGAAGGATGACAGTGAGGCTTCGGAGGGTCTCTCTCAAATCCGCTCCCTTGGCCTATTCACGTGAGACCTGCCCACGTGCCCCACAAGCCTTCCTAGGGTCAGCCCGAAGCTGGCCACATAGGACAAACGCACCAAGGCTAAGTCAGCTCAGTATAAGGACAGAGAAGCAGGAAGCCAAGTGAGGCCTCAACAAGTGCTCCCGCCAGGTCTGTGTGCTGCCTGAAAGCCTGCCCCCAAGTTACTGACTTGAGTTAAAGGCACTGCCTCCAGAAGATCACTACTGAAAAACAGTTGTACTACCCAGAAGAATTAACTTATTTATACATTAGCACTTGGTAACATGTGAGCATGATTTGTTGGTCATACCAAGTGGCAGTCAGCCAGCTGAGAGTGGATTTCTGAGGAAAGGGGATCTAGAATAGCAAAGTTTTGATGGCAATAAGGTCTAGTGCATGGTGCCCTATCCAAGGAGGGCAGCTCCTGAGAGAGGGCCTTGGACAGCTCAAGGGCCTGGGGTTGTGGTATTTTCTGTGAGGATGATCAGGCTGCAGCAGAGGAAGCAAGAGAATCAAGAGGCAGAAAACAAATTTGCTATTTCTTGAATACATCCCTAATTTGGGCTATCCTTGGAGCCAGACACATCTGTCAAGTAGGAAGAAGTCACTTGCCCCCTTGTGTCTATTTTCCTGTCTACAGAGAATGGTTTGGATTAGATCCCTGTTTTGAAATAGGGAGTCAGGGTGCTCTTTGGAGTCCCTTTTGGGGCTCCCAATGGCTCAGAAGCTATGTGGGTGGGCCTCCAGGCCCCCATCTCAACTTGCAGTGTATTTGCCATCTCTATTATCTTGAACATCTTGAACTTCCACTTAAGCTTCTGTTTGAAGAAAGGATTCCACTGGATTAGATGATCTCTAAATTCCCTTTCCTGCTATAAACGCTGTGGTTCTACGGTCTTCTTAGCCATGTTGAACAGACAACAGCCATGAAGTCTAAAATGCACACAAGCAGCATCTCTATTCCCAACACGAGCTGCCCAGGCAGGCAACAGGGGCCTCCAAGTGCCAGACAGAGCTGGTGGATTGCTACTAGGGAGCTTTTGTTAACCTCCCGGAGGGGCTGGAGATTTGGTCGATCACTGAGAGAGGCTGGAAAGATTTAACACACCCCCCAGTGTATCTCATGAGCATGGAGACAGCAGCCTATTTACCAGTGTGAGCCTGAGCTTACTGACTTCCTCGTAACTCTTGGATCAGACCCAAATTCCTCTGGCTGACATTTAAGGCCTGCCACAACTGGTCTCTTATCAAATCTTGCACTGCTCTCCAAACACACCATGTCTTCTCCAGCTCTAATCCCCCACCGGCCCACATACAAATGCCTTCTCCAACAGTGTGCCACTGTACATACTGTCCACCATCTTGATATGCTCTTTTCCCACCACTTTTGGCGTTTCCAAATCACACCCATGCTCTAAGACCTTGCTCAAATACCTAACTCCCCTAGAAAGCCTTCCCTGGCTATCCCAGTCCACATTCTTTTTTGAATTCATATACTTATTATATGTACTACAGAGTTAGAATTCTACATGAATGTCATTGTTGGTTGTTTCACATGGATACGCTCTTTTCAACTAGACTGGATCATAGCTAAACTTTGACAATAATAGAGACTTAATTATATATGCCTAGGTGGTCCCCACGATGCTGAGCACTGTACTAAGAGTCCTTCCTTTGTACTTGGGCAATGAGACCTTCACAACTTACTTAGCAACATAGGCTCTATACCACTATAACTTCACTCATTCTCCAATCTATGAAAATAAACCTTATCTAACAATTAAATCTCACCTAGTCTTTAAAGACTTCTCCCTTCTCCAAGACATCCTTGACATTCCAACCCCCACTAGCTGGCTCCTGTGATACAGTCTGACCTCATTCCAGCATTTACTAAATTCTTACTTGTCTACAGTTACTTAAATCCACACCTGTCTTATTCACTTGGTTTTTGAAATAGGGACAATATCATTCATCTCTATATCCCCCACTGTGCCTATGACACTGCTCTGTACTGTCTGTGGATCTGAGTTGGCTTGGATTCATTGGGAATGGCTCAGTGAAGGTAACCAAGGTCTTGATTTACCCAAAAGATGAAGCATGTCACATGTAAGGAAAAAAAAAAATAACCCACTATATTAGAGTTTTACATAATACTGTGAAAATGTGTTGAGGCCATTTAAAGCCTGCATCCCTTGCAAGCCGGGCAATGACAACAGTGCCCAAATCTTCCAACAACAATATCCCAGGAAGCCAACAGCTACAAGTGGAGCAAGACAGATACTTCTGAGCCCTTTATCAAACTAATTACTACCTCTAGGTTAGCTCTGCAGATTTCTATACTTAAAAGTAGAAAGTTGGGGGTTGAATTCTTGATGTGCAGTTGCATAAACAAACTATATTTCTCACTGCAATATGAAGAAGCTTTGATCTTGGGCAACTTATTCAAAGGCACAGTTTAATATACTGATCATTTCTGACTGCTTTTACCTGACTAGTTTCCATAAGCTTAGTCTGTCAACAAGAAGTATATCATATATTCTCAAGCTTCACTTCTTAGACAGCTTATTCTTTTAAGACTTGACATATTTTTAAAAGGAATATCTAATGAAGAAAATGTTTTGCACCTTCCTTGTCCATTGCTTTGGGTTGAAATGTGCTAACTTAATGTCTCTGTTTTTAAAAATACAAACAGGATCTCATCCCGAGATATCGTGACCTTGAACATTCCTGAGAAGTCTGAAAGGGAAGTGAACAAATGTCAACAAGCTTGGGTCTAAAATACACCAACTTCATTTCTCTCATCATTCAAATATGTGTGAGGCTCAAAGAGACTTTGAATAGGCTGAGCTGGAGGATTAAAGAGGGGTCCTGATGAGAATCTCCCTCCCCAATAAAATCTGGGGGTTGAAAGAAAAGCAATTAAAAAGGGGGCAGGGGAGTACTGGAGAAACTTTTATTGTGAAAAAAAGAAAAAGAGCTTAGAAGAAACAAACCAAAAGCAAACCCAACCCCCAGCAATGCCTGGAAACTTGCTATGTAAGTAACCATCCCTGTTAAGGCTTGCTTCCCTTAAAGTTTTGGCAGGGACCACAAATGATAGCCTTAAAATGCCACATGATCATCTGAATATTTTAACAACCCATCTCAACTGGATTCATTTCAGCAGCATGGGAATGAAACGCAACCTGCAGCTGTGGCAAAGGGCTGGGGCCCCTCGGAGCAGTTGTGAAAGAAGGACCTCTTGCCTGGGGAGAGGACTGGTCCAGAAGGCACGAGGGATTTGGGAAGGGCTAAGGGACAGTGGGAAAACGGAATCAGACCTAAATCCCAGGATTTCTGCCTGGGAAGTGTAGTCTCTCGTGTGAATAAATCTGGTGGTTAGAAAATAACTGCTGTCTTCAGCTGTAAAGCAAAACAGAACCCTAAACCAGGACTTCTGCAGCTAGCCACAGAACCCCCTGTGGCAGAACTGGGATTGCCACACAAAAGCCAGCCCTAGCTTTGTCTCTATAAGCATATTTTCCTTATGTGTTTAAATCCCAGGCCTTCCAGGTTCACACCACCTCAGCTTAGTAGGGGGACCAGTAAGAAGTAGAGAAAATGGGGAGAGCACATGAGAGTATGGCTAACGGGGTGGACAGGGAAGGCAGTACTAGGGAGATGCAGGATCACACAGAGGAGTGACAATGGGGTGCCAGGAGCACTGATGGGGAAGCGGTATAGGAAGTGCATGGATCATACAGCTAACACTTTTTGCAAATAAGAATTAACTTGGGGTAACAAATCATTAGATCCATCACAAAGAGGAGGTCTTCAACAAACATAAGCTCCCTCCATCATCTCTTCCCTCCATCAGCACTGTTTTATTCAAAAATTTATTTTCCAAGGTTGATTTCCTAGTAACCTTGGGACCTGTTCTTGTATTCTTGAGAGCCTGTTTTTCTCACCAGAATATCAGACTGTTATTTTTCAAAATGATAAATATTCACTGCATGCCAACAAAGCCTGGGTCCTACCCCAGGCACTGAGTCCACTGGGATGGCTGCCCGGACAAGGGAGTGCGGACTTCCTGTAGAGAGCACTGGGGCCATGCGGTCCCCCTCGGTGCAGGTCATCCCAGGTGGATGGAGGAAGCATTCTGGGCTGACCCCTTCAGGAGCCTCACCCTCTCCCATGGCTCCAAGCTCCAGACACAAGCCCTGAGAATGAGGGTGTGGAGGTGGGAGTATTTCAATGGGCGGGGTGGAGCTGGGTGCTCCCAGGGGCCCACTCTCTGACCCTTGGCCCTCAAATACTGTCTCAGAACCAGCAGCATCGGAATCACCTTGAAGCTTGTCAGAAAAGCAGGATCTCAGGCTCTACCCCAGACCCACTGAAGGAAAGTCTTCATTTTAAGGGGCCCCCCAGGTGATTCATGAGGTCTGAGAAGCACTGTTCTAGAAAATGCTTCAGTTATCACCATTCAAAGCCCTGACGTAAAAACACTGGATAGATGGAAGCAATGTGGTCCAGCGGAAAGAACCCGAAGAGGATCAGGGAGTTAAGCTCTCGACAAATGTTAGCTGCTGTCAGGTAGTTGTTACACCCTGGTCAGCTGTGTGAAAACGGGCAAATCCCCCGACCTCTCTGGGTTGAACTTTCCCATATGCATGGGGATGGGAGTGGACTTCAACAAACTTTACGATTCTTTCCAGTTCTAAAGTTCTAGACCTATGATTCTATTTGACAAGACTCAGTTTTGTCGCCCTCTCTACACTAAAGTAGGGGTTTTAATAAGCAGTTGCTATATTTAATATAGCCTGGCATACAGCAGGGCTTAATAAATATTTGTTGAATGAATGGGAAATAGACTTGAGTGGCCAGTAATGGAACAATGGTAAGGTAAACTTAATGCCTGATTATTCAGGTGACAAAAATATGCTACCTTTAACAAATGATGTTTTCAAAGATATTTTTCTTATTACAAAACCAGGCAAAAAGCAATTTACTTTTGGCAACACGTAGATAGCAAAAGTAGAAAGCAAAGCAAAAAAAAAAAAAATTATTGTAAGAAGTCAGGACAATAACCTTAGAGGAATGATAGAGTACAAAGAGTTTTTTAAATGTTTGTTATTAAAAAATTTTTTTAATTGTGATAAAATATGCATAATATAAAATTTACCATCTTAACCATTTTAAGTGTGCAGTTTAGGAGTGTTAAGCACATTCACATGCGTGTGCCACCAATTTCCAGAACTCTTTTCATCCTGTAAAACTAAAACTCTATTAGTTGAACACTAACTATTTCCCTTCCCCCCAGCCCCTGGTAACCACCATTCTACTTTCTGAGTCTTTGAATCTGACTACCCCAGGAACCTCACATAAGTGGAATCATATAGTATTTGTCTTTCTGTCATTGGCTTATTTCACTTTGCATAATGTGCTCAAGGTTCATCCATGTGGTACTGTGTGTTAGAATTTCCCTCATTTTTTTTTTTTTTTTGAGGTATGCGGGCCTCTCACTGTTGTGGCCTCTCCCGTTGCGGAGCACAGGCTCTGGACACGCAGGCTCAGAGGCCATGGCTCACGGGCCCAGCCGCTCCGCGGCATGTGGGATCTTCCCGGACCGGGGCACGAACCCGTGTCCCCTGCATCGGCAGGCGGACTCTCAACCACTGCCCCACCAGGGAAGCCCTTCCCTCATTTTTAAGGCTTAATAATATTCTATTGTCCATATATACCACATTTGTTTATCCATTCATCCATCAATGGACACTTGGGTTACTTCTACTTCTTGGCTATTGTGAATAATGCAACTAGAACATGTACAAAATATCTCTTCAAGATTCTGCTTTCAATTAATTTTGGTCTATACCCATAAGTGGAATTGCTAGATCATATGGTAGTTCTATTTTTAATTTTTTTGAGGAAACACCATACTATTTTCCATAGCAGCTACACCACAAAGAGTTTTCAATAAGAGCAAATGCTTTCATGATACTGTTAAATGGAAAAAGTAAGCTATAGCTTACATATATACAGCATAATCTCAACTACATTAAAAAAGCATAGGAAGAAAGATAAAGTAAATAACATGAAACTGTTAACCAATAACAGTGGGTTCCACTAGATGCTGGTAAGAGTAGACTTATATTCTCTTCTTTTCCCAAATTTTCTATGATGAGCACAAACTACACTGACGGTCAAGAAAAAAATGTGAAAAAAATTCAGTAGGACACATTTTTCTTCTTGGTCATCACATCATCCATTGCATGGAATCTGATAGTCCATTAAGTTTACCACATTTACTAAAAGGACACACACACACACACACACACACACACACACAGAGGTTTTTCTTTTTATAACCAAAGGAGACGCTAGATAACTGAATTGATTTCTGAAAAAATTTAAGCCCCAAATAACAGTAATTCCAACTCTCAATCAAAGTAAATAAATCTTTTCTCCTCTTTCTCTTACTTGACAGGGCTTTTTAAAAGTCCTTCCTATTCAGGTGGGGCCTGTGATCCAGCTGGGACAGAAGAGCTGGAATCTGTACATAGCGAGGGCAGCAGACAGCGCCTCGAGCGGGGCTGCACTGACCTCCTCTTCCATGGCGCCCACAGCCAGCCTCGCCAGGCCACCAGCTGACCCCTAGTTTCACTCAGTTTCTGGCCTGGGTCAGCTTAGTTCTCCTTCAGTAGTTGGTAAACTGCCTTTGCACCAGGAGAGAGACAGTAAACTGGATCGAGGAGAGAGGGGTGGAGGAAAAAGGGGAAGGAAGGGACTTGAAGGATTAACGAGCTGATTTCCATAAAGGCTTTGACATCTTGGAATGAAAAGCGGCCTGTAAGAGCAGAAGCCCAGTCCCCTACTCAGGCCATGTTGCCAGCTGGCCATCCATCACCAAAAATTCCCCAACAAATCCATGGCTATTGCTTAATCACCTCATATAAATCCCTATTAATCTTGCAAAGTCAAAACACAAATATATGACAAAAGTCTTTATTTTATATGCCCTCAATTCCAGGGTTAAAATTTTAAAAATGGAACTGGGTATCCAATGGCTCCAATGTACTTTTTTTTTAAACCCCTTTTTGGGGAATAAATAAATGACATCCTCACTAATGTTTTTGTACACACTGGACTGAATAAACTCAAGCTAATGATCAACATAAACTGAAGAAGGAAAAAGGTGACAGTGCTAAAATTTAAACCGACTTTTTTTTTTTTTCTGCAATAACATTGACATTTCAAGCTATACTCAAAAGATACAGAAAATCCTTAGTAGGCACAAAAGAACATTAATTCCTCTTTCTTTCATAAATTTCTATGGACATAAAGGAGCCTCTTCAGCAGCCAAATTTGGAATGCTCTGCATTGTACTGCTTTTCAGGGGAAAAGAATGTGAGACTGTAAGTCAGGGGTTGGCTTTGAGAAGGGCCCACTAGGATCCGTAAGTGGCTCATCTGAGCACGGGGCTCCCAGTGCAGACAAACACCTTCTGGGACAACACTCTTTGAGGACCTCAAGGGCAGGGCAGGCGTGCAACGGGCTGAGGCTTCATCACTTCTATCTGGTTCTATACCTTCCTATTCAGGAAACTCCAAGTTATCCTGCCAGTGACCTGGATAATCCAGAAAAACTGACACGTGGCTTTGGGATACATTGTGTCCTGGCCATGTGTTTTCTCTATTCCAGGCTCTGAACACATCCTGCTTAATATGGTAAAAGTGAACTGGGGAGCAAGAGGAAGCCTGGTGTTACAGACCACCCACGGAGTGTAAAGTTCACACTTGGATAATAAAGAGTTGACTGTACTGGAAACATAAAAGTGGCTTTCCTGGACTCTGGGCAAAGAAGGTAGAAACCCAGTGAATTTCAGTGATTCATGCCTTTGTTTTCTAGGGCTGGAAAATCATGGAGGAAAATCAGAGAATGGGGGCGGAGGGTGGATGCAGACAATAATGAAAAGACTGATTAGAAAACTGCAATTTTCTAAGTGCAATTAGAAGGCCAGGAGGACTTCTCAGCTGAAGAGGGGGACTGATGGCAGCTTTATCATCCATCATAGGGAACTGCACAACATGCAGGCCCATTCAGATGGCTGGCCTTTTACTCTATCTCCTCCTTCCCAGCCAACAAGCAGGAATTGACTCAGGAAGCCAACAGATGATGAATTTCTATAAGACCCATCAAGGGGTAGCAAACTAAGGGGGCAGAAATTCCTTAAGAACAGGAGATTCAGATTCTGTCTTGGGGCAGTCCTGGCTGGAAGCAGGTGTTTCAATAGGATCGTTTCCCTGACTTCCTGATGCCCAGAAATAACAGCCACGAGGACCAGGCCTACAAATTGGTAAACAGATGAGAGCACAAATATGATCACAATTCCTTGTTCTCTCAAAAAAGGCATCTTGGGAAGTTGTCTAAAAGCCACACAGAAGGCAAATGATACTAGGCTCAGGGGAGCAGTTTATGGTCAATGAACTCCTCTGTTCTCTAAATAAAAGAGAGAAAACAAAAATCATACTAAAAATGAGAGGCTAACCATTAACCATCACTTTACTGGCATTTCAGATACTAGAGAATTTCCCCATCAATATCTCTGGCCAAAGATACAGGTGTTTAGACAAACATGGAGACTCACATCTCTACCCACTGAGAAATTCTTCACTGGGTTGCTTTCCTTTCACCATGCAGCCTCCATGTATCTCCTCAGCCCCATTCTCTGCTACACATACCTTATACTTTAGGTTTCAGAAGAGCTAACTTCTTTCTAGCTCTCCACACTCACCATGACATTTCATATTGCTATGTCTTTGCCTATGACATTCCCTGAGCCTGGAACACCCCTCCCAGCCCTGGCCACTTGGCAAAATTCCCAACTCTTGAAGGCATCCACCCTCCCAACCCCGGGCTACTCCTGTACCTACTACATACATTTGTTATCATACTCACCATATTCAATGAAAATTATTTATTTACACATCTTCTCACCTCCTGGATGGGAGCTCCTTGAAGCCAGGACTAATTCCTTCTATATCTTTGCATCCCTACATCTCCTAACACAGCGGCTATCGTGTAGCCTATGCTCGCTCACAAGACTTTGTTGAATTACACTGATTTGTGGGTCTCACACTAACCATTGCTTGTCTTGCCATATAAGATGGGAGCCCAACAAAAGTGAACAGAAGCACATTTTTTGAAAAATATAAAAGAGGCTGTTATGTTAGACGACCAACATACTAATTATTAATCAAAGGCAATATACCACAGCATGGAATGTGGTAGGCTATGGGCCTCTGTTGGACCCCCCTCTCCCGGAATCACAGAGAATGTAGCAGGGGGTGGGAGGCCCTTGCAGTAACACAGATTTTGAACTGAGTGTTACAGAGAGGACTCCTTGTGTATTCGAGAGAAATTGAGAAATTCTTTTTGCTCCATCTTTCACACGGTAAATGTTCTAAGTTTCAGAAAAAACTAACGATGGCAAGAATGAAAAAAAGAAAACAATACGTATCCACTCTCCTTTGTCTTGCTTATTCAAGCTTCTCTACTACCTACCCAAAAAGGCAACTTGCATGTCTTTTTCTTATTCACCTGCTCTGGGCCCCTCTGCACCTGCTCAAGTCTAACATCAATCTCTCATCTCTGAGCTGCAATGGTACCTGATAGTTTGTACCACGTGATTTAGTCAATTACTGCCTTTCATTGTTAGGATATCTAACACAGGGCTGGGCACATAGCAGGTATTCATAAAAACAAGCTGATTGGTGGACAGATAAAAAGCCATAATACATGCCCCCCAGCCACACAGCAGTTTTAGAAAAATTGTCAAGAAAATAGTTTTCTTTCTTTACCACAACCCAAAGTTCAAAAAGGATAAATACTCCTGGGCTTCCCTGGTGGCTCAGTGGTTGAGAGTCTGCCTGCCGATGCAGGGGACACGGGTTCGTGCCCCGGTGCGGGAAGATCCCACATGCCGTGAAGCGGCTAGGCCCGTGAGCCATGGCTGCTGAGCCTGTGCATCCGGAGCCTGTGCTCCACAACGGGAGAGGCCACAACAGTGAGAGGCCCGTGTATCGCAAAAAAAAAAAAAAAGATAAATACTCCAATAAGTTTAGAAAACTCATGCCAGTGACTTTTAAAACTCCCACAACTAGAAACAGCATTTCTCCAATGTATTCCTAACCCCTGATAACTCCGTGCTCATGTGGGGCTTTAACATACCTCTTGGCCAGCCAGATTTTGGCTTTAGTACAAACAGCGACGTCAGCCAGCTCCTGCTGAAAGTATGTATTCATTCTGTATTTGGAGTCTGAGAAGGCTTGTAACAAATGAAAAACCTAAACCAAAAAAAGAGAAAAAGCAATATCCTGCTGTGAAAATATATTTTTCCTAAATGTCCAGTTCCTCCCTTTTAGGTTTCCTTAAAACATTCCCCTCAAAGAAAACAGACACCTGCAAAATGTGGCTCTGGTCTCTTTGCAGAAAGATCATGTTGGTCTTGGAGGATGCAGCAAGTGGCGAAAAACCAACGTCTTTCATCTGTACCTGGGCTCTGGGTTCCTCGCACAAGTCCAACAAATGAAGATTACTCTGTGGCCAGTCATTAGATGCCAAGAGCTTATTAGTTACAAACAACCTATAAATTGATTTTAGCAAAGAAATGCAAACATCCTTCTCTATCTTAGCAGTCACATATGGAAAAAAAAAGTACTTTTTAAAGTCAAAATCTTACTACACAGGAAAAATCCAATGTCTGTGAGTCTAACCGGGTTTGGGGTTTATCACAACATACTTGGCTGAAGAAGCAGGCCGCAATGATGCTTGCCTTCGCAAATAGTGGACAGTGATGTCTGTAAACTATTTAGGTTTTTTAGATCTTCCCTGAGATGTCAGGAGCCGAGGGAGCACTGCGGGCACACCCCACTTTCTTATTCTTGCATGACATTTAAATATCAGAATTAAGCAGAGAAAGACAAATCCTGTTGTATCTCTCTAGCTGCCTATATTTAGAACGAAGGCCACAATTCCAGCAAGCACGTGCCATAGGCCGTGTGTGTGTGCGTGCGCTGGCACGTGCACGTAAGTGTATCTTGGGTTCACTCAGTGATGACATCAACAAGGCCTTTGTGAGAAGTACAAACCTGCAGCAGAGAACAAAAGTGGACAAGGGCGTAAATGGGATCCACTGACCTTAGCCAGTGTCAAGGGAAAAGACATGTCAGAGAAATCCTTCAGTGCCCTTATCAAGGGGAGGAGGAGGGTGGAGCAAAGCAAGCACAGATAAACACATCAAGAACTTGGAAAGTCTATTTTAATAATCAGTTTGTTTTCTTTCCCTATTGTATCCTTTACCAGAGCTGCACATGATTCTTCCTAAACAACAAGATTCAATTTTTTCTTCTCTCTTTCCTGTCAGTGAGGGACTTGAGAGTTAAATACAGAAGGAAGCAATGAGGGAAACCAAGAGGCCAAGATAAGAGATCCAGAGTCATCAGACTCTAAATGGGTATGAGCTGGCAGGTTTTCCCGGGTCAGAGATCTGCTATATGCTGAGCATCTATGGTTTAGAGAGTCAAAGGAAATTTTGATTACTTTATTTTATGTAATTGCTATTAATAATCTTTTTTCTTCCTAAATAGAAGTAATTGTACAGGAGAAGGCACACAAGTCCCCATGTGGAGACTGCAAATGCTTTCTCTAATAATTGATCTGTTATTTCAGAAGCAACCGATCAACCATCACTACTTCACCGCACTCCCCACAGGGACTCACACCGCCCGTCGTGAAGTCTGGAGCAATGGGTCTGGCCGAGGCTTCTGTTCTTATGTGATGACTGCCAGAGTGAAAAGACTACCTCCCTCTGCCCAAATCCCCAGCATCCTGAAAGAGCTGGCAAAGCCACTGGGCCTTGCTTTACTTTTCTCCACAGCTGCACAAAACCAACCACCGGGGCTTTTCATGGTGTCACAGGATAGTAATTAATCAGCAGACACCAGCAAAATACATGACTTTGGAAGTTACTTGTAAAGAAAGCTGTGAGATTTTCAAACGCCTCTTATTTAGAAGCAATCACTTCAAAAATAACTCCTGATGGATGTTTAAACTTAGTCCTATATTTGCTCACCTTACTTGGCAAAAACAAGGCTGTTTTTGAAACGCTTGGTAGCTCTGGTTTATGAAAATCGGCCTACAAGTCCATCAACTCTGTCACCTTGGGCACAAACCAGACAACAATTGTGATCCTGGTTAGTCACCAGGAACGGAGAGCGATCTATTTACATGGGACAAATGGAGGGGGAGGTACGCTTAGAAGAACCTCGGTGGAAATAAGCACGTAGGAGAGACAGAGCAACACAAGTGAAAGACAGGGTCAGAGAAGACCAGCAAGACAGGGGGCAGGGGAGGAGAAGGAACAGAGAAGCCAGAGGGAGGGGAGAGGAGAAAAAAGGCTTATGAGCAAATGTATGAAACAGGTTATTATGTTTGAGATAACTTTTTCCTTCAGGATAATTAATGAGAATACTTGAAAATATGATTACCCTCATATGGCGTTAAGAGTGCTGGGTTTGGGACTTCCCTGGCAGTCCAGTGGATGAGACTCTGCGCTTCCACTGCAGGGGGCACAGGTTCAATCCCTGGTCGGGGAACTAAGATCCCACAAGCCCCGCGGGGTGGCCAAAGGAAAAAAAAAAAAAGAGTGCTGGGTTTAATTCTCTCAAGAAAAATGAGGCCGTCCTTCGCATGAAGTCCAGAAGTGAGGCCAGGCCCCTGGAACTCTGGTCCAAGGTCAGATCTGGGAGCTCCAGGCAGCTCCCAGGAAGGATCATTTGTCCATCAGCTCTGAAAGGACAGCAGGGGTGAGGCAGCTCATCCTCCTCCCCCTTTTTCCTAAAGTTCTGGTCCAGAAGAACTTCTGGGCAAAGAGCATGGTCAAGCCCAGGCCTGGGATAATTTGGAAACAGCCTATAATACAGGACTGTACTAAACCAAACACAGAGAAACTGAAGCTGCCAGACCTGAGGATGATGACTAACTGAGAACAGGAGAACTCTGAGAAGTTTAGTGTCTCTTTAGGTGTCTCAAATTTGCAATAGGATTCCAACATTCAGTCCAAAAATATTTATTAAACAACTATTATTACCAGGCACTGTCCTAGGGGCTGCAGCAGAGAACACACAGAATCCCTGCTTTCCTGCAGCTTACATTCTAGTTGCAGATAAACAGAAAACCAATCATTTCCCAGATGCTGCCTGGTCGGGATTTATAACCCGCACGATAGCATCGCCATCACTTTGCTCTTATGCGTGGCCTCACCCTTCACCACATCCAGTGCAGAGCAGGAATTCAACAAGCATTTGCTGAACTGATGTCGATATTTGATGCCCCTTCCTGTATTAACTCTGCCTTTAGGACACGTGCCCATGGGTTTGGTGAGCTGCTGTTGGTGCCAACGCCATGTTAGGGGCGGAAACACAGAGCTGAATAATACGCACTCCTCACTTCAGTGGATTCCTAACCCACTAGATTCCTAATCCAGTGGGAAAAGCAGGGAGGCTGGATCAGTAGTAAGAATGTAGCCCTGTGGGCGGGGCAAGGAGCACAGCCTTCGGAGCCAGGAGGACTTGGGTGGAAACCCAGTTCCTAGCTGTGGGGCTTTGGGCCACTTGTTCACCTCGGTTTCCCCGCAGTAAAGAGTATAATAATATCTACCTATCTGACAGGACTGTAGAGAGATATCAAAGAATATATACGTAGAGTACTTGGCACACGCTCGGCACCTGATCAAAATGCTAGTTCTCTTTCTGTCTCCTCCCTCCCTTCCAGCCCCCATTCCAAAAATAAACAGAGGCGGCTTTGCAGGAATATCATATTTGCAAATATGAGATTCATATTTGGCCTTGAAAAGAATCTTGCCAGAATTGGGGAAAGAATACGCAAGCAGAGGAAAGTGAATTATTAAAAAGTGTTAAAGAGTATTAAAACGTTGGTATTGCCAACAAAAAAAAAGTGAACCTTAAGGTAAACTATGGACTTTAGTTAATAATAATGTGTCAATATGGGTTCATTAATTGTAACAAACATACCACGCTAATGCATACTATTAGTAACAGCCAACTGGGGAGGGGGGTGGGGAAGAGAGGAATAACATGGAAAACTCTTTGTACTCACTTTTTCTATAAATCCAAAATTGTTCTAAAAAAACCCGTTAAGTAAAAGAAAAATATTGGGACTGCTCAGGGGACAGCAAATAGTTGCATGTAACAAGATCACAGCCAGGGTGTGCGTAGGGTAGCAGGAGACAAAGCTGGAGACGGGTCAAGTCAGACAAAGAAGGATCTCAAAGGCAGCATCGAGGGATGTGCGTTCTGTTCTGGAGGGAGCAAAGACCTCCTCAGACAGAGCTCTTATGTGATCAGATCTGTAATGCGGAAAGATAAGGCCAGGGGCAGTGAGGCGGCTGGACCAGAAGGGGCAGGGTGAGTGAGACTACTGCCAGTCTAGACAAAAGGTGACGTTTGAAACTGGAGCCTGGAAACCAAGAAGAGCCCATGGACCAAAAGTGGCTGCAGATGTTTCATCCGGCCTACACAGTATTTTGAAATCGTCATTTATGAATTGGGAGGTTTCACATCAGAATCACCCTGATGTCTAAACTCTTGTGAAAAATGAGAAGATCTGACAATTTGATTTTGTGACCCCCCCCCCACTCCTCCTCAATCTAAACGATGGCAGCAGTGGAATGCAGAGGAAAGGGTACATTTGAGAGATGTTTTGGAGGCTGAAGAAGTAGGACTTGGCAGCTGCTCTAGACCTGGAGTTGAGGGTCAGGAAAGAGACCTTCCCCCAGGCAGCTGGGGATCGAGGGCCATGCTTCAAGACAGGGATCACGAGAATATGCCGCAGGATTGGGAATGAGGGAGGGGGATTTAATGAGTTTGGTCAGGAATATCCATGTGAGGCTTGTTAGGGTAATTTATCTTCCAGATCAGGAATTCTTTTGAGAGTGAAAAAGAGCTCTATTAATAATCACACTGGGACAGACCAAGACTGTTGGTGACCTCCAGCTATAGCAGGCCCCTTGGAGAAAGGTTAGAGTGGACTTAGGGGTATCTCCAGCAAAAAAAAAAAAAAGACAACAGGAGAAAGCTTTATTGACTTAAAACAGCTGTGACCCGGTCAGAAAGAGACAAAAAGCACACAGAAAACAACCAAGTGCAAACCAACATCATCACCCATGACTATCACAGGCCTGGGACTGCCCAGAGATGAGCTGGTCACACCTGCCCCGAGGAGGGGGTGGTCAGGAAGCAGCTAGAGTGGACTAGCTGAGATGCAAGCCTTAATGAAACTCCGGGAGGATCTAAGAAAAGTCTGGAGAACAGTTAGCCTCTGCCCACCCCCATCCTCACTCTAAACACAGAGAGACTGAGGGGAGCCCCAAGCATCTGTGTAAAGCATGGGGTCCATCTTGGCAGCTTTGAATCTTAAAAGTGACTCCACAGAGCAAATGTAATGCTCTTTGAATAAATGCCACAGGCCCAAAAAGAGTCATGAGGCAGATCCCTGAAAAAACTTGTGCTGCACCAGTAAAATATGTCTGGTTTATGCTGCTGGACTAAAATAGTGACTTGTGTTAGACAAGATCAAGATGATATATGGCTGTTTGGGAATGCAACGCTGAGATGGGTTTTCCTCTTCACTAAGCATGGCTTCCAGGCAATTTTCCCCTTTATAAAATCAACAGCAGCTGAGCTCCCAAAACCAGCAGGATCCAGCAATAACAGGACCAGGTTAGGCAGGCCATGCGAAAGGACAACCCCAATAAGAAAAGGGATGCTCATTTCAGAGGTCAGATATAAATGAGGTGAAGGTATCGTAATCAGGAATAATCCTGAACTCCAAAGATCAACAAGTTTATCCCCTTTTGCAGCTGTACTTCCTTAAAAACAAAGTCTGGTCTTCTAGTGCAGCATGCAGACTGGGGGTGAACACTCCTGCCCCTATCACATTCAGCCGAGTATAAAATTTCTGTATCTGCTCTTCTGCCTCCTGGCCTTCTCCCCGGGCTGCTCCAACCCCCAAAGCTAAGTCAGAGCCACATTTTTCCAAGCCCAGTGTTTACACAGGATTTTATTTCGGCTGGTAAAACATCTGTATTTTTTCAGGGACTTAAATAAATGATCTATGCCGGGAATGTACAGTATAGGGTGATGTCAGGCCCCCTTTTCTTCTCAACTCACTGGGCAGAACAGGCAAACATTGTTTCAGCCTGTAGCTGGGAATGCGAATATTTATCCTGTCAACTTAATTCATACAAACAGAACTAAAGGCAGGGAGGCAGGCAGAAGTATTTTATGGCTTTAAGTCAGACTGAAAGGAGGTGGGGTGAGAAGGGAGATGGCTGAAGGAGGAATCTAAACTTTCTAATTCACAGAAACATGCCTAATCGTTATGACTGCCAGGAAAAGGATATATCAAAAATTATTTAAAAGGCAGATTGTGTTTCTATGTATGTGTGTGTGTTGGGGTGAGGGTGAAGCTGGGAAAGTAAGAGAGAGAAGAGTTCTCTAACTTATATGCCACTTCTAATCATTACAATGTGGCTGAGGATTTGATTTCCTGCTTTAGGCGCACTCATCTTATCCTCAGCTAGACCACAGGCTTCTGGGTCCCACGGCGCAGAGCACAGTGCTTGCCGGGTGCATGTGCTATGTCAGCTGTACAGAGAGCTCCACATACTCCTCTTTGTTACCAGCCTCAGAGGGTCACAGGGTGGACTGGAGGCGTGACCCTTGGATACTGGTCATCCCTACAAGAATGGGCTTAGTGGGCATGTGCCACCCACGGCTACTTACCCATCTAACCTTAGGCCGGAGGGCAGGCCAGGAAGCATTTCAAGTGGTTACTCTCTCCAAACCTCAACCTGTTTATCAGATGAGGACAGATCCTTAGAAAGGTCTGGGAGAATTCCCAAAAGGTGACACTTAGCTGCGTTGTGTTGCTGCTGCCAGGAAAAAGATGCTAATTACAAAGTGTCATTACTTCCTGGCTGACTCTGGCTTGGGAAACAGGCCATGGATATCTTTAAAGACTAAAATGTACAAAAACACAAAGTCTGCAGGGGTCTGGAAATTCACTTTGTGTCTCAAACACATCCCCTCCTTTCTAGTAACGCTTCCACTGTTCTAGTTCAGGAACCAAAAGACCTTACACTTAGATGATGAAAACAACCGAAAGGACAGGCCTCTGCCTCCAAAACTTATTTTACACATGGCTGCAGGCAACTCTTCTTAAAGCCAAGCCCTGATCGTATCACTCCCAAATTCAAAATCCTTCAATGATCTCCAGTGTCCTAAAATAATCTGCTGGCCACTGAAGGCTCAACCTACCTTTCTAGTGTTACCTCCTACTTCTTCCACTTCATGGACCTATTATGTGGCCACGAGGGATGATTTCCCATTCCTGACAATGCTTTTCTGTCCAGGATGTTCCTTCCATTTCTCCCCAAACCCCTTCCAGCTCTGCCTATTGAAATTCCATTCATACTGTAAGGCCCAGCTTAAATACCACCTCCTCCATAAAGCCTTCCTCAGCTTTCATCAACCACCTCCTATCCCCACCCTAAGACTTTCCTACTCAGGGCCCAGCAGCTCATTTCATTTCATTTCTTTTTTTTTAACTTTTTAAATCCTGTCATCATGGTTATCAATCCACAATTTCCCTTTCCTGGAGCATAGCTCATTGAAGGAAAGGGCTATGTCTGTTCTTCATAGCTCCTGGACTCCAGGGATATACAGCTTTGTCTGGCAGAAAGAGAGACTCAATAAACAGAGCATGCATTGATTTGGAATTCTACCCTGCCCCCTTGCCAGGGTGGCAGGAGCAGAACCTGTATTTGCAGCAGCAGCTGGGGTGCTAAGAGCCACCTCTCTAAACTCTCCCCACACAATGGGATTGGGGGGAAATACACAGTATTAATAAGAGAGTGAGTATACATTTGTCTTGGATCACTTCTGGCCTTGTGCTCCAAATTCGACAGTGCAGTGAGCAGTTCCATCCCCCAGAAGTGTCAAGGGTCCCGAATTGTTGGGTAAGGGCGAGGTTTAGAGGTAGTCAGTCTTAACCCAACATACAAACAAAGGCTTGCTTATAAAGAATTAACAATTTCCAAAACAGTGACATGCTATCTGTTCTAGGGCTTCCCTGGTGGCGTTAGTGGTTGAGAATCTGCTTGGCAATGCAGGGGACACGGGTTTGAGCCCTGGTCTGGGAAGATCCCACATGCCGCGGAGTGGCTGGGCCCGTGAGCCACAACTGCTGAGCCTGCGCATCTGGAGCCTGTGCTCTGCAACAGGAGAGGCCGCGACAGAGGCCCGTGCACCGCGATGAAGAGTGGCCCCCGCTCGCCGCAACCAGAGAAAGCCCTCGCACAGAAACGAAGACCCAACACAGCCATAAATAAATAAATAAATTTATAAATGTATTAAAGTTTAAAAAAACATCTGTTCTAACTAAAGAGTTTCTAGCTTTAGAATACAGACACAGTTCTGAAGAGCTATGTATATATAACATTTTTCAAATTATAAATTATTCATTTGTAAAATTAATCCCAGTTTAAATTTTTTAGGAGAAGCCTGATTATGCTTGATGATTTATTTTTCTAATATCTGGATCCTCAAACTATTGAGTTTCCTTAAATACTGAGATCAATAAGGAACTCTCTGATGTAGCAAAACTCATTAATGAAAAATAAAACTGGTAATTTGTTCAGTCAAGACAGTTAACGCAATACCGAAGGAGGAGAGTTAGCAATGGTATAAATGAAATAAAATTAGTCATGAATCAATAATTGTCGAAGCTGAGTGATGGGTATATGGGATTTATTATATTATTCTGTCTACAATTGTGTATATTTAAGACTTTATAACAGAAGTTTAATAAAAAGATTTAGAGAGGGAGAGAAGTCAAAGAGAAAAGAAAACAGCTATAGGACATAGAGATGAAATCAATATAAAAGGAGCTTATGATCTAGTGCAGGAAATAAGATATATACATAAATAACTAAAATTAAAGGTAGAAAACAGTAAGCGTTATAGGAGAGATAGAGAATAGAAGGTCCAGAAATAACTCCCTGGAAGTTCAGAAGATGATAAAAGTGACATTTAAACAGTAGTGAAAAGATTGATTTATTCAATAAATGGTATTAAGACAACCAACTAGTTCTTTGGATCTGTACCCAAATCCTTGCACTGAAATAAACTGAAGATGGAGAAAATAATCAAATGTTAAGAAAAAAGAAACTATAAAAATGGTAGAAGAGAACAGGAAAATGTTTTACAGTCTTTAGGTAAAAACAGGCTAAGAATAAACACAAAGCCATGAATGTAAAAAAATAAAAAGTAAAGAAAGATGTATTTATAACATAAACTGAATATAAAAACTGAAATCTTTTGTACAGCAAAAACTACTAGGAATATTCAAAAGTACAGGTAAACCAGGGGTAAAATATTTGCCAATGCCCCTAAGGAACAAAGCTCTTGCAAATTACTAACAAAAATGAAAGTAATTGAATGAAATATGCCAGGGAGTTACAAATTTCCTCATTCATAGCACCCTTAGCACCTCAATAATCTTTTCATGGTGCCCCTAGGCCAAAAGAAATACCTAACAGTTCCATTTATTAAGTAGTTAGGTCCAAACAACCAAATAAGTATTTATGCCCTAACAACTTTTTGAAAAAATAATACACATAAGTTGAAAGAAAAAATATTTTTATTTCATTCTTTAATAACCACAATTACTTACTAATGAGATGTGTATGCCTGTTGGATACTTTATAACTTCCCAAGCCTTGGAATTGCTGGACTCCACCGCCCTCATTCCTATTCCACATGGCTTTTCTCATGGTACTGGCTCTTTTTGTTTTAAGCTTCTGTGCTTTTCATTCATTCATTCATTCATTTTAATTTTTTTAAACATCTTTATTGGAGTGTAATTGCTTTACAATGGTGTGTTAGTTTCTGCTATATAACAAAGTGAATCAGCTATACATATACATGTATCCCCATATCTCCTCCCTCTTGTGTCTCCCTCCCACCCTCCCTATCCCACCCCTCTAAGCGGTCACAAAGCACCCGAGCTGATCTCCCTGTGCTATGCGGCTGCTTCCCACTAGCTATCGATTTTACATTTGGTAGTGTATACATTTATTTATTTATTTATGGCTGCGTTGGTCTTCTTTGCTGCACGCGGGCTTTCTCTAGTTGTGGAGAGCAGGGGCTACTCTTCGTTGCAGTGTGCGGGCTTCTTATTGTGGTGGCCTCTCTTGTTGCGGAGCATGGGCTCTAGGTGCATGGGCTTCAGTAGTTGTGGCTCGCGGGCTCTAGAGCGCAGGCTCAACAACTGTGACGCATGGGCTTAGATGCTCCGCGGCATGTGGGATCTTCCCAGACCAGGGATCAAATCTGTGTCCCCTGCACTGGCAGGTGGACTCTTAACCACTGGGCTACCAGGGAAGTCCCTCTCATGGTACTAGCTCTTTATTCCAGCAACTATCAAATACTCAACTTTGCAAAGACATACAGAATCATCAAAAGGAATGCAGTGTGAGCTAATGTTGATAACTGTAAATGACTTCAAGCTAGTAGTTCACATAATATCTCACAGATGGAAAGTGTCATTGTCCTTCTCCCCCAAATTTAAAATATCCCACAGTGCTTTGGCTCACACTTTGGGAACTGCAAATGTTTAGCAAAGAATATAAACAAGCAATTCACAGATGAAATACAAATAGCCAATAAACATATGAAGGCATGTTTAATTTCATTAATGTTTAAGGAAGGGCAATTCAAACAATGAATTTTTAAAGGAAAAATATTAATTCACAGAGAATTTTTTTTAAGGGCAGGACGCATTAATATGTGGGTAAAGAAACAGACATTCTCATTCATCACTGGTGGGAGGAGAAATTGTTATAACCTTTCTGGGGGGTAACCAGCAGGGCCATGTTGTTGCACATACAATGTATTCTATACAAATGGTCTCCCTTGTTGTTAGACAAAGCAGCAATTTGGAAGCGTAGCAGTTGCTATCAAAATGGAAAACATGACTGCTGCTATCAAAATGGAAAACATGTACTTTCTTCAATCTTGCAATACCCACTTCTAGGAATTGATCTCACAGAAGTATTTACAGGTATGGGCAAAGAAGCAGATGCCCAAAGATAATCTCAAGCAGCACTTACTATAACAGGAAAATTTAGAAACAATCAACACAGGACCAGTTGAAAAAATTATAGGACATTCGTACTAAGTATCCCATCATATCTAGCCAAGCTGTACACTCATTAAACATAACGTTGTAAGGACTTCCCTGTTGACGCAGTGGTTAAGAATCCGCCTGCCAATACAGGGGACACGGGTTCGATCCCTGGTCTGGGAAGACCCCACATGCCGTGGAGTAACTAAGCCCATGCGCCACAACTACTGAGCCTGCGCTCTAGAGTCCGTGAGCCACAACTACTGAAGCCCATTTCAGTAGTAAATACTACAGTACTACACAGTCTGTAGGTTGGTTGAATCCAAGGATGCAGAGGAATCTTGGCTACAGAGGGCTGACTACAATTATACATTGATTAACCCCCTAGTTGTTAAGTGTCAACTGTATAGACTCATAACGAGCTGCAAAAATAGAGGTGTTGTACCTTTCATTCAGCTCCCCCTAATTGTGACATCTTATATAACTGTAGTACGATATCCAGAGCAGAAAACTGACAGTCATGTTACTGTTAATTAGATTATATACCTTATTCAGTTGTCGCCATATTTTATGTGTATTCATTGGTGTGTGTGTTGGGGTAGAGGGGGCCGTTTTAGCCCATGCATGGATTTGTGTAACCACCACCGCAATCGAGATATAAACTTTCTTATTACCGCAAAGGAAGACAGCATTATTTTTGGAATCAGAAACAATAAAAACAAAATAATATCCTTTTTATCATGTATTCCCTAACTTTAAACTCACTATGAAAATTCACATACTAATTATTAGGACAGATGGCTATGTGGCATTTTTCACCGAGAGACAGAAATCAAGGAAAAGAAACTTTTCAACACATCACAGAGAAGATGTTGACTTTTCCAAGGCTCCTTTGGTCTCCTCCTTTGACTGTTCAGATCTGTGCCCAGTGTGGGTGGAAGAGCTGATCAGAGGAGAGACCCACTGAGGGTGGAGAAGGCTGGCCACCAGGGAGGTGGGGAAGGGCGAGCTGGAGAGAGAGAGCTGCAGGAATTATTTCCAGGGTTGTCTTCAGCAAACAAAGCCGAAGGAAATGCAGAGTTATTATACTAATTTGCATTTCCCAGATGTAAAATGTGTCTTACAAAGAGTCTGACCCACAGAAAAGTGTCTGGCTTTCAGCATCTAGCCTTCAGGCTGGTAATGCACATGACTCCCTGCTGCCCAGTGAGGGGTTTGGGGCAAAAGGCCCCACAAACCTAGAACTGGGCTGGAGCCAGCCTCGGGAGTCTGCTGGCTTCTAGCACGCTATGCTAACAGAGACTCCTCTTTCTGAAAAATGGATATGGAAAAAATGTTTTTTTGACTCTTTGGGTTGCAGCTTATTTCAAAGGTCATCAAAGTAAACAAAAGGAAAAAACAGTGAATCTTTATAAGTCAAAAAGTGACAACTGTTTATAAAGCAACTGTTTATATTTTCACATGGAGGAAGGAAAAAAATGATTCCTCTAAGTCCCCAGGAATGGAGATTTGGGTGCTTCCCCCTTCCCCCAGTTTGTTTGTTTATTTACCATTCAACACCTCCAGCAGCGAAGTCCAGGAACATCTGTTATATCCATTTTATGTGGAATTATAGAAGTCTGCTGGATGGCTGGGATTTGTGAAATAAACCAGGCAGTGTCTTAAGCAAAAGCCTCTGTAGCACTTCTTGCTAACTGTGCCTTCCACCACCCTGCTGAGAAGGTGCAATGCTCAGAGTCACATAGACCGGCTGCAGTAAGGTCTCTCCCATTCTCGAACCCGGTTTCCTCTGAGCACCTTTGTTCAGAGAAGGGTGATTCCGGGAGGTCTAACTGAAGCCAAGGGACAGTGAAACCAATCTTTATGAACCTCCTCTGATCCCTGAGAGAGATCAAAAAACCCTTTTTGCTTATGAGTTTTCTTGGCGGAGCTGACAATGATGTCTGCACAATCATCATGGATGAGCATCTAACTGGATTTTATATGTTATTAAACATATTCCAAAATAATGAGACTAGACGGTACTACTATCTAAAAGGTGTACATTTTTTTACATGGGATGCTGTTCGCATTAATCAAGGTGTGATCCCTTGTTATAAAGATTTCATATTATTTCTACTTAATCCAGGGGCTTCCCTGGCGGCGCAGTGGTTGGGAGTCTGCCTGCCGATGCAGGAGACGCGGGTTCGTGCCCCGGTCCGGGAAGATCCCACATGCCACAGAGCAGCTGGGCCCATGAGCCGTGGCCGCTAAGCCTGCGCGTCCGGAGCCTGTGCTCCGCGACTGGAGAGGCCACAGAGGTGAGAGGCCCATGTACCGCAAAGAAAAAAAAAAAAAAAAAAAAAAATCTGGATCTACTTAATCCATTAAGGCTCAGCTCATCAACACCCTCTGTGAAGTTCTTCCTGACAATTTTAGGTTGCGGCCATCTTTCCATCCTCTCATCCCGTAGTATTTATTATCTGAACCACTCATCTGGCACCTAAGATATGTTGCCTTGATTGCTATTTATCTTTTTATGTAAACCATGTCTTTTTATCTCCTACAGAGCCTTACCGGAATGCAAAAGTTTGTTGATTTGATTTTAAATTTAAGGCAATTACCAAGTGGGCTGAGATAAACAGTACTTCCGAGGCAATAGTTAACTCAGTAGTGAAAGTAAACACCAAGACTGCTTGCGAATGGGTTGGCTTACAAAGTAAGATGACCAATGAGTGCAAGTCCTTGAGACTGGTACATGTTTACGGCCTGGGCCATCAGCCTGCTATTCCGAGCCCACTAACATGTCATGTTATCTACATGAATTCATCATCCCCCAAGCTCATCTTGAGGAAACTCATGATCTACCCTCCAAACCTACTTCAGCTCAAACACTGGCGCCTCTATGAAACCACTCTCCCTGGAACTGTTACGTTTCTTTGTTGAAGAAGTGGCTGAATGAAACAGTGACTCTCTGGGTAACCATCCATAATCCCTTTTGGCCTGTCCCCTTTCACTATACTGCTGGAAGGCTATGAGGAGCAGGTTTAGGAAAGTTCTGAGAAAAGTTGTTACAAAATTTTCCCCATAAACAAGCCCTCCCAGTCAAATACTGGGACTGACTGCAACAGGACAACAGGACACTCCTCTCAGTACCCAATGAATTTATACTGGAAACTTCAGTCTTTGGACCAGTGGTTCTAAACCCAGGGTGATTTTACCTCCAGGAGACATTTGGCAATGTCTAAAAACATTTTTGGTTGTCACAAGTGAAAGGAAGAGCTACACAGCATCCAGTAGGTAGAGGCCAGAGATGCTGCTAAACATCCTACAACGCACAGGACAACCCCTCTCGACAAAGAATTATCCAGCCTAGAATGTCAAGAGCGCTGAGTTGCAGAAACCCTGGCCTACTGTAACAGCATGGGCTCTGCAGTCAAGACCTAGCTGGGGACCTTGGGAAAATTATTTAACCTCTCTGAGCCTTAATTCATTTCCTCATCTATCAAATGGAGCTAATAATATAACTCATCTCATGAGGGTATTGTGAACTCTAAAAGATAATTGATGTGAAAATAACTTCGTAATTACTCTTAAAAAAATTAGTCATCCTTATTAATGGATGCATGCCCATGTGTGACCTTAATTTTGCTATGCATTTGAAGCATATCTCAGTATTGGTGTAGAAAGGAGACTAAATATATAACACTAGGAAAGTGAATCCCTTTGATTAAAGACTACTCTCCCATCCTCAGGGGTTCTGTTTTATTTCCGTAACACAGATACCCCTCTTCATCCATCTGGGGTATCTATGTTCTCCTGATTCTGCACTATTCGGTTGCTTTCTTTACCCCTCTGTGGTACCTGCTTATGCTCTTTTTTTGGCAGTTGTTTTCGCTTGGCCACTGGACTTCTGCCTTCTGCAGTACTGTTCCTTAGCAATGCTTTTCTTAGTGGTCCCTCATAATTTTCCCAGAAACTGTGCTTTCTGACTAATCATCTTATTACAGCTCATAACAATGACCAAGTGTATGGCAAGGAAAAATTAATGATTATCCCTCAGGTGCTTTGAGGAGTATAAGTACAGTACTTGTTATCAAGTTTGCCCTTTTTTGTCAGCATCTGTGATTTACATCTAAGGGTAAGTTGTGCCATTCAGTGTTGTCAAAAGAATAATTTGGTGACCTTTGAAGATATTAGCTCTATTAGTTATGACCCTCAAGAGTTTCATTCTTGATACTCTTTCTAACAGACCATGCTCCATAAACTCGCATATCCAGAGGTACAACTTTCCAGCTCCATTTTCCTGCCTCAGAGAGGCAAATGCTTTAAAAATAAGCTAAGTAAGCACATTCTTAGTTTCCTAAGTATTTCCTAAATGACCCAAACCAGATAACAGTTTAACAAATACTTTAGCTTCCACTCAGGTCATTTCCTGGGTGAATCTGACCATTTTGCTTTCATTTTATATTTAAAGGAAGCAAAGCATCTTTTCATGAGTATATTAGTCTCACAAAATGGATAATACCTGTATATTTTATATAGCGAAGGTTTACAGTCTTATGTTGTAGTCTTGTATGAAATGTGTGTTAATGTGTGCATGTATTTAAAATTCCATAGATTCTTGATTTTTAAAAACAGGTAATATTGTAGTTAGTTCCAATCTTCTTGAAATCAGCGGTGAACTTCACCATTGATTGAATAGAATGAATCATGTCGCCATAACTGGCAGAATCTTAGCTATCATGAAAAAGGAGTTTACTCAGAAACCTTTGAAGTGGTGGATGAGGAAGAGGGTCTCACCTAGTCCAGAGAGATGCCTTCGACTTTGGAGATTAGTGATCATTTTACCATTGGAAAAACAAATGGAAAGGCAGGGCTCATCTTAGCATTGTGAGGAAGTGAGTAAGATACTCACCAACAGGGGAATCTTGGTTCGTAAGCTTGTGGACTAGGGGCATTTACTCTTACGGAAATAACGGAAGTAACACACAATCCCTGAGGATAGGAGAGTAGTCTTTTTTTTTTTAATTTATTTATTTTTACTTTTGGCTGTGTTGGGTCTTCGTTGCTGTGTGCAGGCTTTCTCTAGTTGCAGTGAGCAGGGGCTACTCTTCGTTGCGGTGCGTGGGCTCCTCATTCTGGTGGCTTCTCTTGTTGCGGAGCACGGGCTCTAGGCATGTGGGCTTCAGCAGTTGCAGCACTGGGGCTCAGTAGTTGTGACTCACGAGCTCTAGAGTGCAGGCTCAGTAGTTGTGGCGCACAGGCTTAGTTGCTCTGTGGCATGTGGGATCTTCCCGGACCAGGGCTTGAACCCGTGTCCCCTGCATTGGCAGGCAGATTCTTAACCACCGTGGCACCAGGGAAACCCAGGAGAGCAGTCTTTAATCAAGGGGATTCACTTTCCCAGTATTATTTAAATAGGCTTTCTATGTAATGTGATAGACTCAAAGGCCCAGTAGAGCTACTAAAACTGACTTCTCCTAACACAAATGTATTAGTTTAAAGCAAGGTTTTTCAACCTCAGCACTATTGACATTTGGGGCCAGATAGTTCTTTGTTGTGGATCCTGTCCTGTGCATTATAGGATGTTTATCAGCTTTCCTGGCCTCTACCCACTGGATGCTGATGGCACACCACCAGTTACAACAACCAAAAATATCTTCAGACAATGCCAAATGTCCCCACTGGGGAAAACTGTCCCCCAGTTGAGATCCACTGCACTAGGCATTCAAATCTATACACTGATACCATGTATTATATCTACTTTGGGGAAGTTGATACGTAGTATAGTCTATATCCTAAAGAAGATCCTGACTCATTCATTCATTCAGCAAATATTATATTGTTGATATGTCTCTTCTAGGCAGAGTGAATAGCACATATCAAGGCCCTGGGGCAGGACAAGGCCTGGGTATTAGAGGGAGGTTCCAGGGGTAAGAGTCGAATGAAAGGAGGAAAGCAGTATGAGATGAGGTTGGAGAGGCAGGCTGGTCAGATCATTCTGGTGCTTATAAACTACTGTAAGAAGTTTGGATATATTTTAAGACTGAAAATTACTAAACAGCTTTAAGCAGGAAATTAAGTCAATCTCATCTGTGTCTCAAAAAGGTCCTTCTGCCTGATACAGAGAATAGAATGAAGGGGGCAAGAGTACAAGTGGAGAGGTGACTGTAGTTGTCCAAGCAAAAGATGAGGGCGGCTCAGACAAGGATAGTGGTGTAGAGATTGAGAGTAGAGAAGCAGATGATACTGATGGATTAGACCCCAAGCTAAAGAAAATTTGATCCCCAGGTTTCTTGAGAAACTGGGTGAATGATAGTGCCATTTACTGAGAATGTGAAGCTCAGTGGAGGGCCATGTTTGCGGCTCAGCCACGTTGTGGAATAAAGAGTTTATATTTGCTCAGATGGGAAGGCATCATCTCCTGATCCAATGCGAGGAGAGAAGGAAAGATAATCTCTACTTCCTAGGAGCTTATGATTTATTTCAAGAGACAGCATACAAGTACAATATGGTCACATCCTCTGTGGGAGTAAGGTCTAAAGCCAAGACTGGGGTGAACTCTGTATATAGAGAAAATGACCTTGAGTCACATTCAGCACAGTGGCAGACACTAAAGAGACAGTACATTTCCATCGCACAGCTCACTGTTCACTACGGCGCACATGTTCACAGACAGAAAAGGCAATACTATTCAACAGGCAATTTGTAAATAGTTTTTCTCTATCTTTTATTCCTTAACTTTGCACAGATTTAGCAAGTTAATGTAATTACATAGCAAGTCTATGTAATTCTACTAATATAAAATAAAATCAATTTTCACTTAAAAAGTGAAATACCAACAAATGAGATTTATTATCTAGCAAACTATATACAAATACATAGAGATTCAGTTAATGAAAGATCTAACTAAGGTGGGATAAAGGAAAGGCTCACTTTCTGAAGAATGTGGAGTTTTAATTAGGAAAAAGTCACAAGTAAAGAGACCAGGGTGGATTTGGAATTGCATACATACAATTGGTAGTTACTCCCCACGACCACCTGGGTCTTCTTATTTCTCAGATCTCTATAAACAAGGAAAAACTAGGAGGTTTAACTGTTTCAGTAGGAGTGGGGTGTGATGGTATGTAGAGAGGGGAGGTATCCACAACATAGTGGAGGGCTACAAATGAGAAAACATAAGTTTATGCACAATACTTCTTCATACTGGAGGAGAATAAGGCCAAGAAACAAATCATTAAGGTTCCCAATGAAGTTACTGTCTAGCTAAAACAAAAAATTAAGATTCCCTACATTTCTATGAAAAAAAAAGTACTGCATTTCCTCAAAATATTAAAAATAGAATTAACATAAGATGCAGCAATTCCACTTCTGAGTATATATTTAAAAGAATTGAAAGGAGGGTCACAAAGAGATATTTATACACCCATTTCATAGCAATATTATTCACAATAGCCAAAAGGTGGAAGCAACCCAGTGTCCAATAACAGATGAATGGATAAACAAATGTGGCAGACACATACAATGGAATATTACTTAGCCATTAAAAATGGACATTCTAACACATAGGTGAACCTTGGGGAGATTATGCAAAGAGAAATAAGCCAGTCACAAAAAGACAAATATTGTATGATTTCACTTACATGAGGTATCAAGAGTAGTCAAAACCAGAAAGCAGAATGGTAGTCTCCAGGGGTTGGGAGGGAAGGGAAAAATAGGGAGTCGTTTAATGGGTATAAAGTTTTATTCTTGCAAAATGAAAGAGTTCTGAAGATTGGTCAACAACATGTGAATATACTTAACACTATTGAACTGCACACTTAAAAATGGTTACGATGGGGCTTCCCTGGTGGCACAGTGGATGAGAATCCGCCTGCCGATGCAGGGGACACGGGTTCGTGCCCCGGTCCAGGAAGATCCCACATGCCGCGGAGTGGCTGGGCCCGTGAGCCATGGCCACTGAGCCTGCGCGCCCGGAGCCTGTGCTCCGCAACGCGAGAGGCCACAACAGTGAGAGGCCCGCGTACCGCAAAAAAAAAAAAAAAAAAAGCTAAAAATTTTTTTTTAAAGATTCCCTATATTCAAGTCACCAACATTCAATACTGTAATATTGTATTCAGTATCATTTCTGGGACATGTTTTAAAACCTTGGATTACAGAGTTCCTCATCTATTAAAAAGCCTTGTGGGTGAACTACACATTTACTTTAGTGTACCAACTGGTATTGTGAGCCTGCATTAATTAGATGCTCTTAGAACCTCATTTTGATTTCTTTTAATCCTTAAAAAAATTAGCAACAGGTGCTAATTAAAAATAGCCAAGTCTATCTTTAGAGGCAAGCCATAAGATGGTACCAACTGTAGGGAAAGGAAAAATTCTCAAGTGACACTGAGACACTTGAACATATGAGCAGACAGTAAAGACCTTTTTGGGGTGTTTTTGGTTTGTTTTATTGAAGTATAGTTGATTTACAATGTTTCAGGTGTACAGCAAAGTGATTCAGTTATACAGACACACACACACACACACACACACATTCTTTTATTTTATTTATTTATTTTTGGCTGCTTTGGGTCTCTGTTGCTGCACACGGGCTTTCTCTAGTTGCCGTGAGCAGACTTCTCATTGCGGTGGCTTATCTTGTTGCAGAGCCCGTGCTCAGTTGTTGCAGCACGTGGGCTCAGTAGTTGCGGCATGCGGGCCCTAGAGCACACGGGCTTCAGTAGCTGCAGTGCATGGTCTCAGTAGTTGTGGCTCATGGGCTCCAGAGCACAGGCTCAGTAGTTGTGGTGCACGGGCTTAGTTGCTCTGCAGCATGTGGGATCTTCCCTGACCAGGTATCGAAACCGTGTCCCCTGCATTGGCAGGCAGATTCTTAACCGCTGGCCACCAGGGAAGTCCAATACGTATACATATATATATATATATATATATATATATATATATATATTCTTATCCACTATAAGTTATTACAAGACACTGAATATAGTTCACTGTGAAGACCTGTTTTATTGTTTTCCTAGTGTCCACTGCTTTTCCAGTCTCTCTACTATGATGGATAGTAGATATAAATCCACCATAGGATGAATTCTTAGACAAAGTTTAATTTTTAAAAAAAATTTTATTTATTTACTTTTGGCTGCACTGGGTCTTCGTTGCTGCACGCAGGCTTTCTCTAGTTGTGGTGAGTGGGGGCTACTCTTCGTTGTGGTGTGTGGGCTTCTCATTGCGGTAGCTTCTCTTGTTGTGGAGCATGGGCTCTAGGAACGTGGGCTCAGTAGTTGTGGCTCACGGGCTCTAGTGCATAGGCTCAGCAGTTGTGGTGCACGGGCTTAGCTGCTCCGCGGCATGTGGGATTTTCCCGATTCAGGGATCGAACCCGTGTCCCCTGCATTGGCAGGCGATTCTTAACCACTGCGCCACCAGGGAAGTCCCGACAAAGTTTAATTTTTGAAAACTTTCTCCACTGCAGACTACTTTAAAAAGTATGATGCTCACCAGAGAAGACGTGGTTGAGACTATTATTATGATCAATATGTCATCTAAAAGCCATCTTAAGGAGGTACAAAAGTTTGCTTTGTATCATAAACTTGTACCGAATCATCAACTCTACTTCCCATACGATATCTACCTTCTCTTTGCTCACAGCTAAAACCTCTCAACATTTTCACACTTTCATTATCCCCATTCCACACCACCTTTTTAACCTGTTGATAACTTTTTTTTTCATTTACCTATGCTGAAATCTGTTCAAAATTTCACCAGCTCACCAACTCAACATCAAGATAGTCCTTTTCTTTTCCATCATCCCAACACTTATCCAACCCAACACCATAGGTCAGAAAACTTATTGGCATTCTTACTTCCTTCTCAAGTTCACTATCTATAGCAAAACACCTCTCCCATTACCTCCTGGTCTCCAGCTGTAAAACAGAAATGATATAACCAACCTCCCCTCTATCGCTCTGGATGAGGACCAAGGGTTTATGTGCACTGCTGACCTCCTTGATCCTCATAAGATGTGTCATGCGCAATTATTATTGTTATCTCTGCCCTGGTTTCCCACAACTCTTACTTCATGCCCCCTGATCTTGACCACAAAACATTGTGTTACTAAACAGCTCACTCAGTCTCCCGCTTCCTCCACTCCTGGCTTTGGGCAGTGTTGCCAGCTGCCCTTTAAACTTGGAAGAGTCTCCCCTTGCATCTGCCAAGCTGCTATTTCAAATGTTTCCTCCTTTCTCATGTCTGCCTGACTGCTCTCCACATGAACAACCAGGAGAACCTTTCCTAGAGTGGAACAAGTTTGGGGAGAAAATAAGTGATGAAATGAAATCCAGAACACCTTTTGCCCATTAAATAGCTGCGCTTAGAAATGTCAAGATTTTCTTATTGCTTTCATGGTCCTTTAACCTCAATGGCAAATTACCTAGTGATATACGATATCCATCACTTGGGGGATAAATCTCCTCTGTTATCTCCTGGACATGACACAAGAATCACTTGTCTGGTACATTAACTCAATTTTGTATATTGAATCCCTCTCTTCTACTCTTAACCCACTGTTTTCCAAACTTGTCTGATTATAAGAATCACCTATGTTGCACATGAAAGAGGCAGATTCTGGAGTCCTACTCCAGATCTACACAATCAAAATCTTCAGGACAGGAATTTGGGAAACTGTATTTTAAACAGTGGCCACAGGTAACTCTTGTGTCAAGTAAGTTTGGGAAACATATGACAGCCTATTAAATCTTCCTGTTTTTGTCAGTGTCCTAACAACCAGAGATCTGAAGACATATAACCAGATGGCCTGAATTACTTAGGCTTTAGTCATGAAGATTCTACCTACTCCATCCATGCTGATAATTTAACTTAAAATTAATACTGTGTGATTCTGCACTCTAGTTTTTCTGTTGCAGTCATACGGCAAGATTCTGGTGATGAATTTATACTGCTTTATATCCACCCAGTGCTTAATTAGCACAATATTGAGCATTCAATTGAAACTCAATTTAAACCTTACTGAATGATCAGCACCACCACCCAACTCAAAAAATATATATATCAAAAAAAACAAACACACTAAAATTCCATGTCTCAAAGCCTACCTGAGTAGCACTATATCCTTCCCTCACCAACCATCAGGTTAATGAGAATGAGAAAATGAAAATTTAAGGTTTGTCTCTTGGCCTGAAATCAATTATTCAGTGATTTGGCCAGATTTCTACAAACTATTGTTAGGCCTTGTCTGACTGCCTAGATTTCTCATAATAGAGTTAACTTCCTTTCATCCCTCAAGGATTACTGCTTTGACCCTGTGTTCTTTCCACCGTCATGCTGGGGAGAGCTCAGAGTTAATGATTTGCATCTGATAGTGCAGGATAAAAATTCAAGTAGCAGGCCTACTTTCAGGCAAGCACACACAGGAACACTTAGATACAGAGAAGTTTCGTGTTGAATACTGTAAATGTTCAAGGATGCTTACTTTAAAACATATTTTCAAAGCACAAAGACTATTCTAGATTAAAATATAAATGAATTATATTAAATAGAAAAGAATGTAAGACCCTTTCTAAAAAGTGAAAGATTATCACTTACATAACATCCAGAAAAATAAAGTTGAGCAAAAAATAGGAAGCCAGGGACTTCCCTCGTGGCACAGTGGTTAAGAATCCGCCTGCCAATGGAGGCGACATGGGTTCGATCCCTGGTCCAGGAATATCCCACATGCCGTGGAGCAACTAAGCCCATGCACCACAACTACTAGAGCCCGCGAGCCACAACTACTGAGCCTGCGTGCCACAACTACTGAAGCCTGCACACCTAGAGCCCGTGCTCCACAACAAGAGAAGCCACTGCAATGAGAAGCCTGTGCACCACAACGAAGAGTAGCCCCCGCTCGCCTCAACTAGAGAAAAACCCGTGTGCAGCAGTGAAGACCCAACCCAGCCAAAAAAAGAATCTAAAAAAAAAAAGGAAGCCAATTTATTCAAGACATTAATATTGAAAACAGACGTTTCAATGGGGGTATACCACAGCTATGCTCAATATTACATGTTTCAAAAGGATGAATCCACTCTGTTAAAAAAAAAAAGCTTCAAATGTAAACAATGAATGGTCCATATGATGAGATTCATCTCTGAGCAGATTTCTAAATCAATGCACAGACCAGGCTATTTATAAACCCTAATTCCCATCAACCTTAGCACAATGTCAACTAGCAATAACAAGTTAATGTTTCCCAGTAATCTTCACTGTGTCATTTAATTACCAGCACTGGGGCCAAGGTAAACTCAACAGTAACAAAAGAGCTAACATCACAATCAAAGAACAAGATTAATGAATATTACATTTCTGCTTTGAAGTGAATGCTGAAAATCATGTCCATAACATACCCTTTTTCAGCCATTGGACTTCAATTGTACCAAATACTCGATTTGAAGGTAGAGTTTAAAAATATTCTCCCTGTTTTTAATTAACCACAAGCTTCATTCCTTGGAGAACTTTTTAAGATAAAGAACATCCTCTCCATAGCATTATAAAGTGTATAACCCCCCCAAATTATCAAACATATTTCCTAAACTCTGACCCCAATCCCAATTAAAGTTTTTTTAAAATTTGAAATACAACTTAAAGTGCCAAATCTGAAGTGTACAGCTTGATGAGGTTTTATATATGCCTAATTATATAGTTTTTATAATAACTTATAATACCGTAACTCAACAAATGATTCCATTATATAAGATTCTTTATAAATAAATTTATATTTATCTTTATATTTATAAATTCTTATTATTTATAACATTCTTTTGCACTGGTGGTTAAATGGTAGAATTCTCACCTCCAACACTGACTTAAATGTTAACAGTAGATACCAAGTGTTCATAATATAACAAATAGCAGCCCTCACTTTTTGTCGGGGGAGGGATGAAACTTCAGGAGTAAATAATTTGCCTCTTCATATTAAAAAATATTCAGTAAGAAAATGCTTTTATAAAACTGAAGACAAAAGAAGAAAGCCAAAATGTGCATCTTTTGCTACAAGGGAAAAGATCATTGACTCTGATTTTCAAACTCCATGGTTCTTTTGTTAGCTCACTCCTGAACATATCAACTCCTCAATAAACAAAATGAATTAAACCTTTACGGTTTCTCCAACTAAAACTGTTTTACTGCCTATGGACCAAATCACTTCAATCTGTTTCCCAAACCTCTATAAATAATTTGGCAAGTTATTTGCTAAGAAGGTCCACTATCGTTTCCCTTTTCTGGTCCGTTAAGAAATCACTTGTCATTTTAGCAGCTATGTTTATGTGCTAACTTTTCCCATTGTTTAAATATCTACCACCCAAGCCAGTGATGGATTATAAGACCCAGGCCGAGGATATACAATTCATCCTGGACTTCTGATGGTTGAGATAACTTGTTGGTGGTAGGTGTTGGGTTTTTGTCACCACTCATCCAAACACATTCTCCCATCTTTTAACTGCCTGTTGTCACGTCCTTATAATATAAACTTCTTCCTTGGTCGGCTACGATGATGATGTGCTCAGCTAAACATATCAGTGGCAAATATCTAAGAAACAGCAACACTTCCTAGATACAAAATAATTGGGAAAAGACCAATCTGAAAGTACAGGAATTTTTTTAAACAGAAATAATTTTTAAAGAGCTGCTGGTCTATTTTTAAAATATGGTCAGTAACATGAACTACATTAAAACAAATGACTGTCAAGTAGCATTTCTGTTAAGCTGATCCTGAAAAAATTCAGAAGCTTCATTTGCAATAAACATTCATGGAGGAAGGTAAATTTGTGTGTAGTCTTAGAGTTACAAAAATGAAACAAAATTCTAAAATAGTAAATTCAAAATAATGAGATTTCCTCTTAATCTAGAAAAATCTCACTCTTTTTAATGAACAAAGTGAAAGTTGAAGTGGCCATTAAACCTGTGTTCTAAGGTCAGAAGTTTCTAACCACACTGAGAACTTTGTATTGCAGGGTGTGAAGGTCCTCAAATCGCCACCAAATCAATGAAGGGGAGTTTTCTACAACATGAGTTTTCTTGTTCTGCTATGCAGCATTCCTGTTTCATGTTACTAAAAGGAAATGGGCCATGGTCATCCAATTCCTCAACTTGATAAAGTGCATCTAGAAAAAAACTTACAGCTAATATCATATGTATTGATGAGAGGCTGAATGCTTTCCCCTTATGGTTGGGAAACATGAGAAGGCCCGTTCTCAGTACTCCTATTCCACATTATACTGGAGGTCTTAACCAGTGCAGTAAGACAAGGCAAGGAAATAAAAGCCATGCCAACTGGAAAAAAAAGAAAGAAAACTATCTTATTCATAGATGACATGATTATCTATCTATGCAGGAAAACCCTAAAGAATCTATTTTTAAAAGATACAAGAACTAATAAGTTTACTAGCAAGATCTTAGAATATGAAGTCACTTTATGAAAATTAACTATATTCCCAAAAGACTAGCAGTGAACACTTGGAATTTTTTAACTTAAAAAACATCATTTCTAATAGTACTAAAACATGAAGTATCTTTGGATAAATCTAACAAAATATGTGTAGGACTCATCATACAAGGATTGTGTAGGCCTGTATTCAGAAATTTTTTTCTGTAAGGGCCAGAGAGTAAATATATTATAAAAGCAGCCATAGAAAATATGTAAACAAATGGGCATGGCTGTGTTCCAATAAAACTTTATTTACAAAATAGGAGGCAGGATGGATTTGGCTTGTAGATGGGCTGGCCAACTCCTGGTCTAGAGGAATAAACTTAGTACATCTCCTTGTTTACTACTGATTACAGGTCCCAGACTTAGTGAAGTTACTTATGAATTTGTAGATTTTTGTTGGGTAGAGACTACTAATTTCTGTCCAGTAGAACAGATACTCTGAAGATTTATGACCTATTGGACATTAAAGTGTCATATCTAATTCAGTTAAATTGCCTTATAAAAATGCCCTAGTTTTTTCAGATTGTCTCTGAGCTGATCATAACATTTTACTGGTCCCCTTTTAATTAATCAGTTAAATAATATCTTTTACACTGTTCATTTTAAATTTGCCTGAAAGTGATTTTACCTTTATGAAAATTATACTTTAACAATGTTAATTCTCCCCTGAATTGCTCTAAAGAGTCAATTCAATCCCAATCAAAAAAGATTTTGTTGGGCTTCCCTGGTGGCGCAGTGGTTGAGAGTCCACCTGCCGATGCAGGGGACATGGGTTCGTGCCCCGGTCCAGGAAGATGCCACATGCCGCGGAGCGGCTGGGCCCGTGAGCCATGGCCGCTGAGCCTGCGCGTCCAGAGCCTGTGCTCCGCAACGGGAGAGGCCACATCAGTGAGAGGCCCGTGTACCCCCCAAAAAGAAAAAGATTTTGTTGGGCTTCCCTGGTGGCGCAGTGGTTAAGAATCCGCCTGCAGGGGACACGGGTTCAATCCCTGGCCCAGGAAGATCCCACATGCCATGAAGCAACTAAGCCCATGTGCCACAACTACTGAGCCTGTGCACCACAACTACTGAGACCGCGTGCCAAGAGCCTGTGCTCCAAAATGAGAAGCCACCGCAATGAGAAGCCCGCGCACCACAATGAAGAGGAGCCCCCGCTCGCCGCAACTAGAGAAAGCCTGCACACAGCAACGAAGACCCAATGCAGCCAAAAATAAATAAATTAAATTAATTAATTAAAAAAAGATTTTGTCTATTATCTTACTATTTATTCTTTCATATGTATTTAATTGTATTGTCATGTGAAAGCTTTTTTAAAAAATTAAAATTTTTATTGTAAATCTATTAAACCCATGTTCAAATCTGGAGAAAACTGAAATCTCTATAATATTCAGTCCTATCAAAAATATGCAATATCCTTGGGGAAAACCCAAGAGAATCAATGGAAAACATACTGCAAAGGATCTTTACAGATGATATCATTACAAACAACAGTTAGGTGACTGAGCATGGTATAGTATATAACTTAGGAGTATAGGCCCTGAAACCCTGGATCTGCCACTTTCTAGCAGTGTGACCTTGGGCAAGTTACTTAATCTCTCCGAGTTTTAGTTTCCTTAGTATAAAACAGTACTCACTTTCTATGACTGTAATGAGGATTTAATGAATGAATATATTTAAGTGCATAAAATGGTGTTTGACACAGAGTAAGTGTAACATGTGATGACTAATAGTATAGTTACAAAGTGACTATATATAGAAATCAATCTGTTTTAAAAGGAAAAAACAGCACAAGTCAAAAGATAAAACATAAGAAAAGTATTCATGACGACAGTAATAAGAAATATAAAGAGAAATATATAATCTACATGAATTGAGGAATATAAAAGACAAATGAATGGAAAGGCATACCATGTTCTTGAGTAGGACAACAGCATAATAAAGATGTTATGTATGGTTAATAATTTAATGTGATCCCAATAAAAATATCAATAGAATGGAGGATTGGGGAACTAAACAAGTTAATTTAAAGTTCACAGGTACTGAAAAAGAAAAGTAATGAAGGGGAATTAGTCTCCACCCAATTGTAGAACATATTATAAAGCTATTGTGAGCAACTGGTGCATAAACAGACAAACTGCTCAATGGAACAGGCTAAAAACTTAGAAAACAGCATCTGAATACTGAAATTTAGTGTATGACAAACATAGTGGTTCTGTTGGGAGTAACAAGCTGTACTTTTCAATAAATAAACTTGGGACCAAAAACAATCATGCAATAGCTCTCCCTTAATTTATTTTTTAATTGCTCTTGATAATGTTAAATAATTTTCATAATAGTATTTTTAAACTAAATTAAACTAGTATTTTAAACTAAAATAGTATTTTTAATAATAAAAAATATAAATCATAGATATCATGTACTAAGAAACTATACCGGGCTTCCCTGGTGGCACAGTGGTTGAGAGTCTGCCTGCCAATGCAGGAGACACGGGTTCGAGCCCTGGCCTGGGAAGATCCCACATGCCGCAGAGCAACTAGGCCTGTGAGCCACAACTACTGAGCCTGCGCAACTGGAGCCTGTGCTCCGCAACAAGAGAGGCCACGATAGTGAGAGGCCCGCGCACCGCAATGAAGAGTGGCCCCCACTTGCCACAACTAGAGAAAGCCCTCACACAGAAACGAAGACCCAACACAGCCAAATAAATAAATAAAATAAATAAATAAATAAAAAATTTAAAAAAATTAGCACCATTAGCTAAATCCCTTGCCCATTCAAAATAATGCATTGTCACATAGCACCAAAATCTATATATAAAAAAAGAAACTATATACCATGACAGCTACTATACCAGGAATTTGTACATATAACATCTCTACTCCTTATATCCACCTTTCAAATTATGTGTTATCATTATTTTACAGATGGTTAAGCTTCATTTTAGAATTTAAGTGATGTGCCCCAGGTCAAATACCTACAAAGTGGGGAAAGAGTACATCAAGCCTAGATTTCAAACCTCTTTCCATACAGCATCCTCCATCCACAAAATAATGCAGGTTGTCAAAAACAACTAAGAATGAAGCAATTAAAACAGTGTGAGATTATTCAACATCTTGTAATAAACTATAATGGAAAAGAATAGGAAAAAAAGTATATATATATATATATATGTATCTGTATAACTGAATCACTCTGCTGTACACCTGAAACTAACACAATATTGTAAATCAACTATGCTTCAATAAAAGAAAGAAAGAAAAAAAAACAATGCAAGATTATAATCTGCATAGCAAGGAGGAATGAAGTAACTACAATAAAACATGGTATCTTCTCTTTATGCTTTTTTTAGCTTTAAAATGGTAAATACACTGCAGTCTTATTTCCACTCTATCATGGGAGCCTGGCATTTCAGTCAATGAATGATATCCAAGGTGACTCTACCTTACACCAAATTATTTCCAATAAAGAAGAGAGTTAAAGTGAAGCTAGAGTGAGCTTCAACATAACTTGACACAGAGGAATATTTTGTAACTGTTTTCATTTTCTACATACAAGGTCCCAATGTGGGAAACTGAAAATCTGTATGCCAGAATAAAATAAAACGCTGGTTATTTTGACTTCCCTCTGCTGGGCAGTAAACCTCTTGAACTTCTATTTTTGGAAGTTGAGGTATCCCTTTAATTCTGTTACAGAACTGGTGACAGTGGTAAGACAGCAAAGGAAGATCAGCACAGGCCCTGTACCAGCACAGTCTCCAAGAAGAGGAATAAGACAAAGCACAAGCAAGCAAAAGCATTTTGCAAGAGAGTTTTGTGAAACTGGTGTCAGTGTTCACAACCCAACACAAAAAACACCATCCAACTGCAAGCCATCAGACTAAAGGGGGCTCCCGAAGCCAGATCAACATTGAGAAACTCCCAGAGCCAATATTTACAGCATGGTTAACGTTGTACTTGTAGAAAACAGAATAGCCCTTCTCTATGTCTGCCCTTCCAAGGATTCTACACATAACCAGCAGTTCTCTCTTCCACTTTATTTGGTGTATATAAAGATAGGGTTCAGAAAGTGCAGGCCTTCTTCTGTTTAGATTGTCGGGTACAAAGACACTGTTGCTATACTGAAGAAAGACACTTCTTTTTTTAAAGACCCTTCTGATGATGATTTTTTTCTACCAGCAGCTGGGACAATTGAGCCAACATTTACTTTTAATGAAAATCACCTCTTCTTCAACAATGGCCTCCATTTGGCTCAATTCATTTTCAAAGTTCTCTTTGATTCTAAAGCTGAAAACAGACAGAACAAATGTCCCTCTCCCCACATGAATTTGGTGTTAGGGATTTACTAGGATGCCCCCAGACAAAGATAAAGAGCCATATTCTAAACCGGCAGTCTCAGTTACTGAAGGACACTTGTTAAATGGATGAAGCCTAGTTCTATCCCACTTAGAAGCAAAACAACCAACACCTGCTTGGAGTCAACAGTGAGGACTCTGTTGCTACTTTCCTGTCCGAGGCCCAAATACCGCACTCGGATGAAGTCAGGTGTCAGTAATTATTGACATTCAGAAGAGCCTTTCAGAGGCTCTGGCAATTTGAATACACACATCATGCTCACCTCTACCCATCACTACTCTATGAGAAAGAAAATCTGTTCTAAGTGAGAGGACGAGAAAGTAGCATGTACTAGAGTAAGTTTTAGATGTACCCCAAAGTTGCAAAAATGGTACACAAAGTTTCTGTATATCCCTCACTCAGTTCCCTCCTTGCTACCACCTTCCATCACTATGGTTCATCTGTCACAGCTAAGAAAAGTATTGGTACCTTATGTCAACTAAACTCCACACACTTTATTCAGATTTCACTAGTTTTTACCTAATGTCCTCTTTCTGTTTCAGGATCCCATCCAGGTACCATATTATATTAGTTGGCATGTCTCCTTAGGCTCCTCTGGTCTGTGACAGTTTCTCACACTTCTTCCTTGTTTTTGATGACCTTAACAGTTTTGAGGAGTACTGGTCAGATATTTTGTAAAAAGTCCCTCGATCTGGGTTTGTCTGATTTTTTTGTTTGTTAGACTAGGATTATGAGTTTTGGGGAGGACAGGTGACATGCCATTTTCATCGTATCACAACAAGGGTACACGCTATCACACGCTATCAACATGTCTTATCACTGTTGATATTAGGCTGGATCACATAACTGAGATGTAGTGTTTGCCAGATTTCTCCACCGTAGAGTTACTCTCCTCTCCTGTCTCTTTCTATACCCTGTAGAAGCAAGTCACTGAATGCAGCCCACACTCCAGGAATGAGGGGAGGGAAGGTGAGCTTCACCTTCTGAAGGAGGCACTGGAGGAGGGGGGCAGGTAACTACACAAATTATTTGGAATTCTTCTGTGTCTCTTCTCCCCCATTTATTTATTTGTTCAATCATTTGTTTATTTACATCAGTATGGATATGTAGTGGGTTACAAGCCCACTGCAACATCCTGGAAAAGGCTTATTTGGACTAGTACTTCTTAACTTTAACGAGCATATGCGTTTAACTGGGATCTTGTGAAAATGCAGATTCTGATTCAGCAGGTCTAGGGTGGCCCAGGAGTGTGCATTTCAGACCAGCCCGAGGCAATGCTGCTGCTGCTGGCCTGGCTGTACACTCTGAGTAACAAGGCTCTCGAGACTGTGCCTGACCTCTTTTGGGAATGAGTGTTCACTCCGCTCCACAGCAACCCATCCCAGCCCTGAAAGGCCAAGCAGGGAAGAAAAAAGGAAATGTTTTCAATCCTCAGATCTACTCACTTGAATACAAACTCCGAGGCAGACTTTCTTGTGTGGCTTTTGCTTTTGATTTGTTTTAAACTACATGGTAGACGTTTTTAGGCCACCACCACCACGCCCAGCCCAACCTGTAACACAGACACAGCCTACCTCTACCTTCTCCGTATGAATTTAGAAATGACTAAACTCGTGATTGAGGTGGTGATATCGAAGATTTAACTTCTGGAATGGAGAGACAGATGGCAATTGTGTACCTCTACTTACTCTGTGCTTTCCTTCGGGAGGGAGAAAAAGTAAAAATTAGAGAAACAATTAGCAAAGAAGGAAAAGCTAGGAAAAAGGAAGGTTAACAAAGTAAATCATACATTTGTCCAGAATAGGTGAAATCATGATCTTGAAGACACACTTGCAAAACAATATGGTCCTCCTTCTTTAATGAGGCTGTGAAGGTCCTGGGGAAGAGTAGGCTGCATGAGCAGAAGCCTCACCACTGCTTAGAGATTACAGGCTGAAGGGCACTGGTATTGATCTTCTTCAGAAATCTACCACCTCGTTTTGATTTGGTGGGCATGGATTGTACTGCATCTCTAACTCACTATGAGAATATGGACTCAAATTTCCAACACCTTAATTCTAAATGCATATATACACACATGTAAGTGTATGTTCAATCATAAATTTTAATGTAAACTACTGCCCTATAACTCTGTGCTCTAAATAAACACTTGAAAAATCAAACCTAATGACTAAATTTTCTCTCAGACTGATCAATGAATACCGCTTCCAGTATAAAAAGAACAGTTTAATTGGACTCGTAAATGTCTCACATACTTGAAAAAATCAATTATAAAACAGGAAACAACCTAAAATTGCATTTTAGAAACATGTTAGATATAAAAAATACTATATATCCTGTAATCCAAGAAGGAAAGGCATAATGTCTACGTGCTATAAACTGACTTAAACTTACAAGTAAAACCTGTCTTACCATCTACATGAAATAAAGATAATTTTTAAAGGCTTAAATAATGAATAAGGGCGAAAAAATGTCCAACAGAGTCTGGGGAGGGCAGGAGTGAGTTTCAACTACACACTGTGCAAGTGGATCAGAGGCACGTCGGGACAGGGGCATGAAGCAAACTATAAAGAGCTGGGATTTTTGAAAGCAAGCTGGCTTAAATGTTCACAGCATCTTCCCAGCAGAGAGAAAGAGAGAAGGGAGAGAAGGAGAGAAAGGGAAGAAAAGTGCTTCCTTTGAGATTTCCGGCCTGAGTTTTACATCCCCCTCCTAATCCTTTATTCCCATGCACAGCTCACTGTAGTTTGTTGAGCCACAATTTGTTCATGGGTCAGGAAAGGTTTCTGTCATGGCCGTCGGTATTTTAAAAGAACTGCATCACCCCTTGCCCACACAGGATCATGGAGAGAATCCACAGGTACCATGGAACAAACGTTCTCAACCACGGACGACTGTGCCCCTTGAGGGACATGTGGAAATGTCTGGAGACATTTTTTGTTATCACAAAAGGGAGGGTGGTTACTACAGGCATCTGTTGGGGAGATGTTACCAAATATATTACAATGCAAAGTACAGACCCCACAACAAAGAATTACCAGGCCCCAGAGGTCAACAGTGTTGAGGTTGAGAAACCCTGCCATGGAAGGACAGGGTGGAGGGGATGCAGATACACAGTACAGTTGACCCTTGAACAACATGGGTTGGAACTGTGTGGGCCCACTTATATGCAGATTTTTTTCAATAAATATACAACAATATACATGTAGAACATGGTGTGTAAGACTTGTACTGAAGTGGATAGCCTATCCTTACACAGGCATAAGGTGAGTGATATTTAACATTAAATTAATAGTGTGTTAGTTTTCTTACCGTTTTATAACTTTGCTTTCAAAGAATTACATTATCATACTATGTTATACCTTTCTCTCTAGTAATTGGAGAAACTGAGTATCAGCCTATTATCACAGGTAAGTAGTTTTAAAAAATGTAACAATGTTTCTGATACTGTATTATGAATATGTCTTTAATACTGTAGGTCATAAAGTTTTTTTTTTTTGGCTGCGTTGGGTCTTCGTTGCTGTGCGCGGGCTTTCTCTAGTTGCGACGAGCAGCGGCTACTCTTCGTTGTGGTACGCGGCTTCTCATTGTCGTGGCTTCTCTTGTTGCGGAGCATGGGCTCTAGGCGTGCAGGCTTCAGTAGTTGTGGCACGTGGGCTCAGTAGTTGTGGCTTGTGGGCTCTAGAGCGCAGGCTCAGTAGTTGTGGCACACGGGCTTAGCTGCTCCACGGCATGTGGGATCTTCCCGGGCCAGGGCTCGAACCTGTGTCCCCTGCACTGGCAGGCAGATTCTTAACTACTGTGCCACCAGGGAAGCCCCGGTCATAAAGTTTTTATAACAATTCATTCACAGTGTATAGGCTAGGCTACCATAAAGCAATCATATTGCTGCTTCTTTGTTATCAATGCATGAATCATTATACCTGTAAATAAATATTTCTTTTTCACATTATCTTTTCATTTTGAATGTCTAGTGTTAGTAATATATATAACATCTACAGTGTTTCGTATCATAGAAGACAATATTGATGTAGGTACTGACGGAAGATTCATTTGTAAACAGACTAAACTTAATGGTGTTGATAAATACAGTACAGTAATTGTAAATGCATTTTCTCTTCCTTATGATTTCTTAATAATTTTTTCTTTTTTCTAGATTACTCAAGAATAAAGTATATAGTACATCTATAAAATATGTGCTACTTGACTGTCCATGTTACCATTAGGGCTTCCAGTCAACAGCAGGCTATTAAGTAATTAAGTGGTGGCGAGTCAAAAGTTATGTGTGGATTTCCCACTGCACAACTGTCGGCACCCCAACCCCGCGTTGTTCAAGAGTCAACTGTACAGAGAAATATAAGAATGTCGTGAACAATAACATGGTTTAAAATAGAAAGACTTTTATTGTTTATAACCTTTAGGACCAGGACTGATTTTCCTTCAGGCCTCTAAGGTGGCTGTCATATTTTCTGGCTATTCGCAACCACAGTACTTTTGAACAGCCAAATGAGTCCTTAATAACTGAAATACACTGGGTGCTCTAAATGAAACCCAGGGCTATGCAACAAGTACATGTGCTCTGCGAGCTCAAAAATGCTTCCCTCAAGGAAACAATGAGGTGACCCTTTTGCCTATTAGATTGGCAGAGCCAAAAACAAACGACAAATAATGCTGTTTTCATGGGATGGAGGCCACCAAACGAATCGCATCACATGATGGGACCACACACCATCAGATATTTTATAGGAATTCTGGGAAACGACAGAAGCTTGCTAGTGTTCCCACAGCACAATGTTTTGTTTTGTTGTGTTTTTAAGAACATTCAGAATTATCTTCTGTCATTAAAAAGTCTCAAACAATAAGGCTGGGAGGGGATGGAAAGTGTTTTCCAAGATGAAAAGTGAACTCGGAAAAGTGCTAGATTAATCTATGTAGGAGGATCCTGTATTTCCCTTTCACTTTATGAACTTCAAATTTTCCCCTTCGAATGGTAAAGGACTCCTTTGTTTGGGACAGTGTGACAGTGTTTCTTTCCTGATTCATCAGGTTTCTGATGGGGTCTGGGGGAGGGGGGTGTAATTCAAAACAAAACAGGTGCAAGGAATAACAACCTGATAGGCAGGAACTCAACCCTTAAAAATCAGAACTAATCTCAGCTCTTCTAATCTTCAATATGACCTACTGGAAGGTAGAGAACACTGACTGATCAGAGGAACGTCTTTGTGAAGCATGCTAGCACATAAAGTAAAAATTGCTGAAAATCAACTTATTTCTCTCTTACGCACACACTCGCGTATCAGTAGAGATTCTTACATTACTATTTCAACACACAACATTAATTTTTCTAAAGCGCGGCTTTCTGTACCTCAAAATCCTTCACTCACCATCTGCATCAGTGGTCCCCACGTTTTTGGATCATAAACCCCTGAGGCTGGTGGTGATGGTGGCAGCAGCAGCAACACCAAGCAGTAACAACAGCAACTAATGTGCACTGAACACTTACTATATGCCTGAGTCATTATTTATTTTATTTATTTTATTTTGGGCTGTGTTGGGTCTTTGTTGCTGCTCACGGGCTTTCTCTAGTTGCGGCGAGTGGGGGGCTACTCTTTGATGCGGTGCGTGGGCTTCTCATTGTGGTGGCTTCTCTTGTTGTGGAGCTCAGGCTCTAGGGTGCGTGGGCTTCAGTAGTCGTGGCTCGCAGGCTCAGTAGTTGTGGCACATGGGCTTAGGTGATCTGCAGCATGTGGGATCTTCCCAGGCCAGGGATCGAACCCGTGTCCCCTGCACTGGCAGGCGGACTCCCAGCCACTACGCCACCAGGGAAATCCCTATACATATATTCTTTTATACCATTACTTCCCCTACTCTAATTCCAAATAGTAACAAAAGCCTGGGGATACATCCACTGACAAATCTCTGAACTCTACACACCCCTGGCTGATACTATGAGTTCAGAGCCTCACAAGACAGCAGTAGGACACTGGTGGGTGATGGTGAAAGTGCACTACAGTCAATGCTCTGAACCTGGCAGCTAAAAGCTGTCTCCCACACCCAGGGCAAGCTCTCTAGGTAACACACACCAAATAAAAGCCTTTCGATATTTATAAGGAAGGGATTAATTCATCTTCAAGAGAAGCACTTTAATTAAAAATGACTTTTGGGCCTCCCTGGTGACGCAGTGGTTAAGAGTCCGCCTGCTGATGCAGGGGATACGGGTTCGTGCTCCGGTCTGGGAGGATACCATATGCCGCGGAGCGGCTGGGCCCGTGAGCCATGGCCGCTGGGCCTGCGCATCCGGAGCCTGTGCTCCGCAACGGGAGAGGCCACAACAGTGAGAGGCCCGCATACCGCAAAAAAAAAAAAAAAAAAAATGACTTTTCTGGGCTTATATCCAGATAGAAATATATTGCCAGATAGAAATATATTGCCAACAGGTAAGATTTAACAAGGTCTACTTTTCTCTTTATTTATTTATTTATTTTTTTATTTAAGGGCCCAGTGCTTCCCAATCCTTTTCATGTTAAGGAACACACAGAATATAATCCTCCTTTGGCACTCTGGGATAAAGAGATGCTGCAGGTGACTGCCTGGAGCCTCCAGCCCCTTAAGGCCCCACTCAGACTCCCTGAGAGCTGAAGGATTCAATAAATACTTGACACATCTACAGCCATGCCCGTGGCGAAACTCTGCCTTAGCGCTTCTTGGACTGGGGACCTTCCTAACAATTTAGATTTTTCTCCTTTAACAGGAACACAGTCCTCAGAAAGAACGAGTAAATCTGGCCACTAGTGACAAGAGTGAGCCTTTCTTTATGACTCATTCCAGAAAAAAAGCACGCTGACCAGCCATCCATTTACAATTTACAACATCAGCATAATTTCATGCTTTTGTTTTTTATTTTCCATTCTGAAACTGTATTTTCTGTATAGAAAATAAACAACAGAGATAGGCCAAGCTTTGGTCGCCAAATGGAATGTGTCGAGGAATGTTCCATTTCTGGACAGCCTGAGCAAATGTTTACTTTATGTTTCACAATTCTATACTTTTAAGAAATATGAAAAAGATACTAAAATTCTTCAAGCATAAGGCGCTGTTTTATACGGTCACATTTTAAAAAGATGGAATTGATCATTCTTTTAAATTATACTTACTCACAGGTTTTGGTGCAACAATATTAGTAAGAAATAGTTTTTCTAAAAACATTCTCTTCCTTATTTAGAAAACTCCAATAGAATTTATACTTAAGGCTCCCTCCATCATTCATTTTCTATTTGTTTCCACTGCTTCTCTCTACAGCAGACAGTAAAGGGTGGTTGGTCTTAGTCCTGTTTCCTGAACAGTGATTCCTTCAGACAACGAGCTGGCCAAACTGGCCTATCTTTCTTTCTTTCCTGGTGTTCTGCTTTTCTTTTCCACAAAGGTGATACCAAGATCTACCTCTATGTTCGTCCTCATGTTGTCCCTCCCAGCCCAGCACCCCTACACCCATCCTCATAAAGACCCTAACTCAAGCCCTAACACAGAGCATATCAGGATGTTACAGACTAAAGCAGAAAGGGCCTTAGCTTCAGTCTCCGTTTATGACTGATGCGTTCATCTTTTGCCTTGTCTTCCTTTCTGTTATTCATATGCTCCCTGGTCCCAAGGGTTTAAGCGGCTCACTTGGCTTCTAACCCACGGCTTCCCTATACTGGGAGGTAAAAGCCTTAAAGGCAAACTCATGTTTTCACTGAGCCTAGAACAGGTTAGACATTCCACAGTGTGAACTGAATTCAACCTTGACCAATTTTCATGGTCCCAGCAGCTCCCAGGCCTAGGACCTACGATTCCTAAGGTTGCCCATGTTTGATAGGTTTTGTCACACCCTTAAGGATGACAGAAGGTGTGGCAACTGTGAACTTGGTTATGACCTAGGTCCCAAGAGAGGATTCCATATTTCCAGGTTAGGAGTATTAAATGGGAGACCAAAGAGAAATGACAAGAAAGAGACAAGCAGAGGGAGGGAAGGTACAATAAGTACTTTTAAAGGTCTTTTACCAGTTGTAGCTTTGCAGGGTTTCACTGGCTTCCTCTGTCCCTCTTTATAATATGGATGAACTTCTTTGTTTCTAATGTTGTAGTATCATATCAAATTAGATTTAAGGAGACTGAGTGACAAGGGATTAAAAACAAAGATGGATTCTTGATTTGGTTTCCCTAAGCATAAAAAGTCGTTATTCACATAAACTATTAGGGAGGCAGCAAGTTCTAAAGAGAAAAGGACTGCAGGCTTTAATGTCTTCTCTCCACCCCTGACAACCTCTGTGACTTTACTCAAGTCACTCTGCCAGGCTCACCTCAACTTCCTCATCAGAAACACAGAGAGAATGTGGTGTGTGTGTGTGTGTGTGTGTGTGTGTGTGTGTGTGTGTGTGTGTGTGTGTGTGTGTGTGTGTGTGTGAAAAAGAGAGAGAGAGAGAGAATAACACCTATCTTGCTGGGTTGCTGGGAGGATTAATGAAATCACATGTGCAATTCATGTGGAATACAAGAGGTGCTCAAAATGCTCATTTTAGTTATCTCATGGCAAATGTTCTAAGTGAGTGGGCCTAGGCTATCTGAAGCCCATCCCTGGCTAATATTTCACGTCAACCCAAGGACAGATGCAGCAATGCTACTCCACTCCACAGCCAGAAAAGTGGAATCTTTTTAACCCAGAATTCTCAAAGTGCAGAAATCAAGGCTCCAAATTTGGGGGGCCGGAATAAAAGAATTAAACAAAATGTTCGACAGATTCTGCTGGTAAAAAATGGAGAAAATTTAATACCAGGAAAGGGATGTGTAGAACTGTGGTGATTATTTGGATTAACTGAAGAAAAAAAGAATACCTTTGTCTAGAATGTAGAGATAAATGAAAAAGTGCTTTTTCTGCTTTAATAGCAGCTAACTTTCCTCAACTGCCCACTTCATCTGACCCAAATAAAAGAGCTTAATTAAAGAAAGAGCAGGGATCAGCTTTTACTTGTCTGTACAATAGGAAAAATAATCAAATTGGGCAGGAAATGAAAAAACTCAGAATTCAAACCTTCACTTCAAATGGTATATATTTCCTTAGGAAACAACACCAAAAGATGAGTTAAGTACCCAAGAATCAAAATAAATCTTTCCTCATGATTGTTGGCCAAACTCTTCCTCAATACAAGAGAACTTTTTGAACTCTAACTTGATTTCTTGGGAGTGATAAGTAACCTTGTAATAACATCAAGTCCCCAACATGAAGAATTTTGGCAACAAAAACAGACGTTTAATTCTACTTAAAAGACAGGGAAGCCGTGCCAGTGTGGCTCCCAAATGAGGTACCGTCCATGTCTCTTATCTAGCCTTTACTGAGATTTAATGTCATTTACCACTAGCTCTCATGAACCTGCAGGATAATCTCACCTTTTCTGATGTGCATTACTTCCATCCATTTCAACATGGCAATTATGAGCCGCTGGTTTTTAAAATGATTAAGAAACAAATCCCACATGTTCTTTCCTTTTTTGCATGTCCTATAATTTGAGTCTTTCTTCCATAGTCCCCGAAAATTCAGAGATCAGCACATTTCTCGTTTTCAAGGTATAGTATGTATAGTACTACAGAAATACTCCAAGGTTTGATATATTTATGTAAACATTTTTCAAAGAAGTCAAAATGTATAATTCAAGAAAATGTTCTGTGAAAGAATTTGTTTTCTGATTACAAAATGATTTCCTGCTTCTGAAAAAAATAACAACTTTCTATTTACTTAGCTGGCTCTGAAAGTCCCATGGAGATTACTATTCCTTTCAACCCCTAACATCTCTTTTCCAGGTGCAGGTCTTTTACTGATTTCAAAGGTAGCTTTATGCGGAAAAGGAATCTATAAGCTACAGAAGGAAAACAGAAAAAGAGCCCTCCCTGTCTTAACCCCTTATGCTTTCCCCACAAAGAACAACAGGGTGAAACAGAACTATTACAACACAGATGAGACACCCGAATAGACATGACAAAAAGATTTCCACTGGCCTTTGACTTCCTTTTTTCAACCAGGGTATAAGCCAATCTTGGTAAAGACAGGAATCTGTTTGACAAACACAAACACAATACCCAGCACCCAACACCCATATGGTTGTTGTTTTTTCCAACAAGCCCTTCATCTCCCCAACACTCAGGAACAAGAGGGAATAGTCACAACCACCCCATAGTTAGAGGGGTTTTACCTTCCCACAGTGTTTCAGATATTATGTAGCAGAAGAAGTAACTTTGAGAATATCAAAGGCAGCCCTGCGAGCAAAAGACCGTATTTTGTTGCTGGGCAGACTGGTGAAACACAAGCCAGACCTTTTAGTGGTGCGTACAGGGAATGAGTCTGGGAGGCCCATTTGTACAATTGGTGAAAGAGCCAAAGAAACAATTCCAACCTCACTAGGCTTGGCCAAGAGTGGATCTTTAATAAAGAAAATCGGATGGCTGATGCCGCCCGACAATCCGAGCCTTCCTTCTAACTCAGCTGCAGCCCCTATGAATCTCTGAAAAGCCTGTTCTGCATTACTCATTACTGCAGGCCCTTTCCCTTCAAAGAAACAGTGGAGTCTGACACAATTGTATGGGCCTCAGGGTCCCATCTTTATAACTAAGATAACAACCCCAGCCCCTCTCTTCATCACAGGGATATAGTGAGAACCAAGGGAGATGAGTGCTTAAAAGTTTGTATTAAAGAAACCACCAATGATCCATAATGCATATAATGGAGACCAGAGCATCTGGTCTGGGACCCTTGGGAGTTGCACAATCTTTTCATGAGATCTGCAAGATTAAACTATTTTCAAAATGACACTAGACATTACTTTCCTCTTTTATTCTCGGTCTCTCACAAGTATACAGTGGAGTTTGCCAGAGGCTACAAGGTGTGTGATGATGTCACCTCTCTAATGACTAATGGAATGTGTGCTTGTGAGTTCTTGTGTTTTATTTTCTGTTTTAGTTTCTAATTAAATATTGATAGACAAAAGCCACTTGGGATCCTCAAAAACTTTTAAGAGGGTAAAGAGGTCCTGAGACCAGTTTGAGACCTGCCACCCTAGAACTTTAGTCCCACCCAACCCTGCAGTTTCCAGATGGGCTGACTCTCACCCAGTCTGAGCCTTTCTATATGCTGTTCCCTCTGCAGGCAGAACTCTTTCTCTCCCTTCCCTTGGCTAACTTCTGCTCTCTTCTTAGATGTCACTTTCTCTGGGAACCTTTCCCTGACTGCTCCAGGACCAGTCAGGTGACCCTGCTATGCTCCCCTAGCATAGCATACTAGGGGATACTACAGTATGCTACATTGTAATTGCCCATTTTCTGGCCTTTTTTTTGTCCTCAACTCCTTCAACGCAAGAACTGACTTGGTCACTATTTTGATTGTGACACAGTAGTATATAGGAACCATTCAACAAATACTTGTTAAATATATAAAACAACCAAGGAAGGAAGGCAAAAAATAGGCCTATCTTACATTCTCACCTAGATGGAATTAGTTACAAAAATACCAGTTTTCATTACAGCACAGACTTATGAAAACTATGATAATAACAATAATAACTATCTATATATCTTGCTATGTACCAAGTACTATTCTAAGCACTTTATATGCATTAATTCATTTAGTCTTCACAAAATCCCTAAGAGGTATACACTACTATTATCCTTGGTTCAAAAATGAAGACAGATGCACAGGGAGTGAGTGATGAATCTGAAATTGACACCTAGACTAGTCTGGATCCAGAATCATAGGCCTTAACCACTCTACACACTGCCTCTGATGTCAGTAGTGTGGACTTCAAGCTTAGAACATATATTTGGATCTCAAGGCCATCTCTTTAATCTGCTCATAAATCAGAAACATGACCTGATATTTAAATCCCACCCCAGCCCCTGCCCCACTGTGAGTGACTACAGCAGCCATGTGAACAGCAGACCTTCTCACCAGTACCAAGTTTATAGCTAGGGGTCAAAAAGGACAGTTTCAATAAGAAGTGTATTTCTTAATCATTTGTTGTACTTGAGTCTTTTCTAGAAGAAAAGTTAAAAGCAATAAATCAATTTGTATATTGATTCGAAAGAAAAGTCTCTTTTGTATTGATAGCACAGAGAAAACAGGAAAGTAGGGTTTGATATTTCATATACTGTGGTGTTAAGCTCCCTGATGTGTATCAAGGAATGCTCACAACTTCACCCTGAACACGGAGTGGCCTAGAATGTTCTGCAGGCATACTTGATGGAAAAGACACAACTCCACCTGGTTCAGAGAGGAAGGCTAAATGGAAAAGCATGCTACAGAAAACCTAGGTTTTAATGCAAGAGATGACCTGACTGAATCACAGTGTGACACCGCATTCATGTTTATGATGAAAAAAGCACACCTAGGAAATACTTGTTCTTTCAGCAGTAGAAAAAAGCTCTACGGATAAAGTGAAAAGCTTGTATAACAAATCTTCACCTGCTAACAGTGTCTGTGTTTGACAGAAGTCAGAAAGAGTGACTACACTTACCTGGAGAAGTGTCCCATGAATATGATTTTGCCGGAAACACTGGTCAGTGCAGTCAGGGAGTTTGGCCAACAGAGTTCGGATGGTATCAGGGATTTCGTCCATCATAACAAATGGGACCAAGGCACGAGCTGCCATTTCACGGGAGCGGTAGACAGGTGAGCAACCACATCTGGGAAAAGATAAAAACACAAGACCATTCAGTACTCATTTCCACACCCATGTCTTTGTACATGCTGATGTTCGAGCTAGCTCTGGCTGGGACATCCAAGGGCTGGGGTGGTGGGAGGAGTTGCTCCCTATTCCAAATGATTGGGTTTTTTGTCATTAATTATACAGGCAACTCTGCTTTTCTCATAAACATCATTAACATCTATGATTCCATCACAGGAATAAATGCAGATAGGAATTGGGAGTAAGACAATAAACTGGTAGTTGCTCCTCAACAAACAACTATTTATTGGGCACTGAGAATGAACAAAAGCACCATGATGAGGCCATAAGAAATAAGACAGTCACTGTTGTCTCTGCGGAGCCTCTATGCTGGTTGGCAAGATAAGGAGTACATCTGAAAAGATAACTGAAAGCGGTACTGGAAAAATGACAGGCAAATGATCTTGACATGATGGCTATAGGAGGATGAAATTGTGGGTTGTAGTATTGAGAAGGACGGAAGTCAGGAAAGCAAGTGTGATTCCAGTAGGCCAAAAGAAACCAGGCAGTTGTCTCAATCAGCGACAGCTGTATAAAGCAAGGGTAGAAATGCTCGAGGTATAGTTAATTGTGTCTGGTTGAAACAGAGGCTCATGAATAGCAGTGGAACTGAAGGCTGAGAAGTGAGTCAGGCCAGACTGGGGAGTGCCATAAATGGCCCAGTACACCCTCTGAACTTAACTGTCATGAGAACAAGAGATGGACCCTCAAGTCACCAAATCCTTGCCTCTTGGGCTGACTCACACCCACAGAGCTTGGATAGAAGCCAGTTCTTAAGTGAAAGTCATGGACAATTGGTATTTTGTGATTCTACAAAGGTCACTGGAAAGGCAGGTCATCTAAGGGCCTCTTGACTTTTTTGTAAACACTTAGAACCTGAGAGTCCACAACCATTTTGTTGAAACTGTACACTTGAGAGCCTTCACAGATATAGTCTTATTTGAAAGGAGAGCCCAATATGGTAAGTCCTAGCTTAACTAAATTCTTGACTAGAACTCTCAAGACTTGATGATCTTGCATCCCATTAAAAAAATAACTCAACTTATATAAATGTCTTAGATGCCAAGACAAGAATGGGAAAGATCAGAAGATAGCAGACTCTGCAGGGGAAAGAGATGGCCTCTTGTTTTTTCCCAAAATTAATCAATAGTCCAAGAAAAAATTACTGGTAAGATCTGGGCCGTTAGACCCATGTGGCCATTCAGGCTTAGCATGTAGAGACAAAGCCCTATGACTGAAATGTTTCTAACACCTCAGAGGTATCACTGACATCTATCTTAATATAACAATAAAGTACAGATATAATTTCTGTACAAATGTAACGATGCAAGCAGAATTTTACCATGGGGAGAAGGGCAGGTAGGAGGAAATAGGGAGACAGAAGAAAGAGGTACAGGGTAAGTCAAAACATTGTGTCGTTTTTTACCCTAAGACAGGGTCCGAGGTGGGGCAATCAGCACACACTTTCAGGATGGAGAAGAACTCTCCTTACAACATGTTATGTCAGAAGACACTGAAGGCTACGGCTACAGTAGGTAGAGATTTCCCAGTGGTTTTTGACTGGGTTTTGCCAACTCACCCATTTTCTCACTTATCTTTCCTTTAAAATGATAAATGTTTGATCTGTAACTGGCAAATGCAGTCAAATGTTTGCTTTGGCCCATGGGGGCTGGGGGGTTGGGGAGTGAGAAACATTCACTTGATGGAGAAAAGAAAATACCCTGAAAAAGCTTTGAGATTTAATTAGCAAATGACCTCACTCAGCACAGTCATTTGTCGGAAGCTTCCTGGGCTGTCTGTCCCCCACCCCTTCGACATACACACTTTGTGTTATAGTGTGTTTTATGTTACCGAAAAGGCTTTTGTGTATAAATGTTTCTTTTCAAATACAAATAATTCTGACATGGTTACAGATGTTTAGTTTCTAATTAGCAGCAACTGTATACTAAAGAATGCCCCTCATTTTGCTCCTGACCTTTTGCAAATGATGATTTCCCAAAGGAATCTGGCATCTATACCGGAGAAAGAATGGAAAGTGGGAAAAGTGCCAGAATTTTCTGCTTTCAGATACCCTGTACTAGGGTACTTTCCAAATGCACACAATCAGTTTAAAAAGCAAAACAAAACCTCCCCTCAAAAAAGTAATGCAATTACAGAAAAAGAGAAGAAGCCTATTTTTAAAGTAATATTTAATTAAGTACCATTCATTCTAAAGCAATGACTAAATGTAATTTCAAACTCCTCTTATTGCAAATTGTTTAAATGGAAGGATAGAGTCTAGTCAACACACACACACACACACACACACACACACACACACACACACACAACTATCAAGCAAAAAAAAAAACATTTCCAGGTTACTGTTTTGTCAGTCTTTGGGGACAGGGAGAGGGTCTCATGAGATTTAGCTTTTCTCCAGGTGTATGTGGCGTGTAGTGTGAGGGGATATAAAGTCTTTTCAGCCCTAAGTGTAATATATTTGCAGCTAAAATCTCTCTTTCCCAAATATAGAGTCTTCTAGTTTAATTCTGCAAAGTTACCAAAATCAAGCAGAGATGTTCTTCAGGGACACAGATCTGGTGACTAAAAGGACAGATAATCAGAGCGCCTAGATTTTCATCCTGCTTTGGACACCAAGGTTTGTGACTTGGACAAGTTGCAGTAACCTCTGTGGATCTGTTGAGGTCACAGTGGTGGCAATAATCTATCCCCAGTGAGGTGGTGTCTGTAAGAACATTCCAAGAAGTAAGGTACTTTGGAAATACAAAGTTTTCATAATGCATTATGCCTGTGTTAGTACAGGATCAGCATAGTCTAGGAATGGCAGGCCTCTCTGTGGCCCCAATGAGAGAATTAAGACTGTGGTTTGAATGCTGTACCATTTAAAAAAGAAAAGACAATAAATTGATGATATGATGGCAAGGAGGATTGGGTTTTTTGGGGCTCCATTATAAAGTGATGAGGAGGATGCTGGAGCCCTCCTGAAAGAAGTGGGGGCAGCTTCTACTCTTTTAAGTGTCAATTTCCTCTGGAAAATAAAGCAAATGGATTTGGAATCTCAAAGGTCATTTCTTCTTTTACCATAGTTTGAAAAGCATTTCCTCTGTATCCCTAGCTGTGCTCTAGGCCTAAATACTAGATCGTTCACAGGATCTGCAAGACATACAGACACTGGTGTCCTTAAACCTGTGGCCCTCTCACTCCAATAAACCCTTTCCACGTCGTTTTAATCATATATTTATCAACTGCCTGCTGGGTTCTTGGCACTGTGTAACATGAAAAATGACACATGTGTAATAGTAATACTTGCATCCTACATTGTACAGCCCTTGGCAGTTTATAAAATGCCTGCACATCTGTTATCTCTTGACTATACAGCATTCCTGTAGGACGTGAGGGCATTATAAACGTCAGTTAACAAATGAAAAGTAAAATGCAGTTCAGAAAGGCTAAGTGGACCCTCCACAACGTGTGTAAGCAGCAGTGGCCAGGCCAGAACTACCATCCATGGCTCCGCGCGGAGCTCATGGGCTATTCCAAGCTGTAGCTCACACCTGGATATCAGGGGAGCATAAAAATATCTCCCAGCTAATGAAAACGTAAGCTTGAATTTACAAGTATGTGGGAAAAATCTCTAAATTAGTGTTGTTGTGTTTTAACATTTGTAGGATCGCGAAAACATTTCAGAATCTAACATAAACCATGGACTCTCTCACAAGAGCAGCAGATTTATGAACATACACATATAATTTCCCATGCAATTTTAGGAGGTTCGTGATGCACATTCAAACCCCCTGGGCCTGTGTTTCCAGACCCAGGTCAAGAATCTCCAGTTGCTCCTTTGCACACAGTGTGACGGGCAGGTAAGCACTCTGCTTTAGAGAGGTGGCAATGGAGAGCAGGATGCTGCCACAGGGAACCATCAGTTTAGAGTGGCAGCCAGCCAGACAACCTCATGATCACAAGGCCATAGTACCCATGGAGACATACAAGGGTGTGCAGGGCACAGAAAAGGGAACAGGAGGAGATAAAGGACCTTCAAGTGACGGCGATGTACACCTTTGGACTTCAGGAACCCTGGCAGACCCTGGAAATTTTAGAATATAGTATTCTGAGCAGGGAAAGACCCCTCTTCTGAGATCATCTTTCACAGCGTGGTGTCTAAGCTTTTTTTCCAGGTGGTTCCCTCTTATATTTACCCTCAGAATCTGTTCCAGTGAAAGATTTCACAGGTAAGTGGCTGGACATCACTCATACCTGTAGGTTAGGCATGGAGACACCCACTGAGTGCCTAGCAAAAACACACACTGAGTTAGGAACCTGAGAGAAATGTCACTGCCCAGGCCACAGGGAATCTAGAGTCTAGTAGGAAATACAGGCCAATCAGCCAATGCTTTTCGGGAACATGAGAAGTAAATGTAGGCTGTTGTATAAGAACTGAGGTGGGACACCCAGAGAGGAGGGTGGGTGGTCTGGGAGATCGTGGTCCAGGTGTGACTAAGTGGGGTCAGGCAGAAGGAACATTTGGGTTTGCCAAGAAAGAGGTGCCCTCCCCTGTGCCTTTCCGTCCATGAACCCACACTGCCCCCCAGGGCATGCAGTCAAAAGCAAGGGAATTGAGGTTTATTAAGTGACTACTGTGTCCCAGGACTGGCTACGTACTTCAGACACACTATTTTATTTACTTCGCTAAATCCTCATTATAAGGTCTCCAGCATCCCTATTTTAAGATGAGGAAAGTGAGGTTTCCCAATATACTTTAGGTCATAAAATTAGCAAGTGGCAGATCCTGTATTCTAATTAGGGTTTGTCCACCTGAAAAATTTAGTCTAAGACTTTACAATGCAGTTGCCTCAAAATCCTCAGCCTTGAAAACGCCAAATATTTCCAAAGTAACCTGTTCTACCTAATCATCACATTGAGGTATGAATGATTTATGGAACCAACCAGTTCCTAATTGGTAAAACATGAAGCAGAACAATAAAGATGATGCTGATAGTAACTAACATTTACTAAGCATCTACAGAGGGCCAGACCTAGTGTTAAAAGCTTTGCATGTATTACATCATTTAATCCTCACAACAAGACAGAATGGCTGAGAGAACATGATTAGGCAATGTGGGAGAGGTAGTTTTGAACCGAGGGAATCTGTAAAGCCTGGTGGCCTTGAGTGAGCCCCCCATTTTATGAGAACCAGAGTGAGAGTCTTCAGAAAAGTCTCAGAATGACTTCAGGACCCAGCCAATGTCCCCTTCCACTCTCCTTCATTGACATGATGAATGTTCCCCCAGTTCCTCGGCCTCCTCAGACCCAGATCCAGTCCTGATCCTCACTTTCCAGAAATCAAGCTGTACCCTGTACAAAACAGAAGCCCCCAAACTTCTGCTGCTGATGAAAATACTCATCCACTTTCTCTAGATGCCCCTACTTGACAAAGGAGTTAGCATCTCAGGAGCTGAGCCGAGTTTGAAGAAGCTATGTCTCACCTACCTCCAAGTTCCTCACTAAATTTACTCAAGAATGCCTGCCATTATGGTCTGTTTCTCATGCAGCACTGGCCAGCTGCTCTTGGAAAATAGTCGTCTACTGACAATCTTAAAAGCTGAGACAACCCTACCTTGCAGGATATCTCTGAAGGCTAGGAAGGAAGGAGTAGGCTGAGGCTACAGGTTACACTATATATACATATATTAAAAACTTTCTATATATGCTTTGTCAAGCCAACTATTGCTTCATCCTTACTGCCTTTGCACACTGCAGTTCACACTTGTTGGAATGAATGGCCTTTTCACCCTTGTACACTTGGGGAACTCTTCTTCATCCTCTGAATTCTGCTCAGGTATCACTTCTTTTAAAAAACCTTACTGCATTTCCTCCGGTCAGAGTCAATCCTTTTCTCACCCGTGCCCTGTCACTGCAATGGCATGCTTACAGCTGTCAGGGTTGGGGGTCACATCCCATTTGCATTCCCCACAGGAGCCCTCAGGTATCATGTTGGCCAGATCAAAACAATCTTTAAAAAAAAAATTTTTTTTTTTACTGAAGTATAGTTGATTCACAATGTTGTGTTAGTTTCTAGTATACAGCAAAGTGATTCAGTTATATATAGATATAATTTTTATGTTTTTTTCATATTCTTTTTTAAATTAATTTTTCTTGGAGTATAGTTGCTTCACAATGTTGTGTTAGTTTCTACTGTACAGCAAAATGAATCAGCTACACATATATATATATCCCCTCTTTTTCATATTCTTTTCCATTATGTTTATTACAGCATATTGAATATAGTTCCCTGTGCTATACAGTAGGACCTTGTTGTTTATCTATTTTATATATAGTAGTTTGTATCCGCTAATTCCAAACTCCTAATTTATCCCTCTGCGACCCCCTTTCCCCTTTGGTAACCGTAAGTTTGTTTTCTATTAGACCAAAATGATCTTGAGAACAGACACAGGGTCTTTATAGTTCTGAATAATATAGCACAAAAGACAGGAGTTAAGAACCTGCTCTGGAATCCAGCAAACCTAAGTTTAAGTCCAAGTCCTAAAGCTTACTAGGGGGTGACCTTGGACAGGTCAGTGAACCTTCTAAGTTTTTATCATCTGTAAAACAGGGAAAAGCAACTACCTCACAGGCTGTTGTGAAGCTTAAATGAGATAATGCATATAAAACACAACGCCTATAAGTTAATGACCAATAAATGGTAGCTATTATTGAACCTAGTAGGTGGAATAACTTTCAAACTGAAAAGCGTGATCCACACGTACAAACTCTCTAGGGTTCTCTATCTCAACAACTGGCTGAGGACACAGAGCCTTGCTGTATCCAACAGGCTTCAGTGCTCACAAAGGCCTGCCCCTCCCCCTCCCCACCAAAGGAGCTGGAAAGGAGAGAAGGAATATTGAGTTTGGGGCGAGCTGACTTGTTTATGTGAGGCCCACTGACTTTATTCCTCAGGTCCAGGGCCCAGATTTTACTTTCTGTCAGTTCTAATGCTGTTTCTAATGCCGTTTCACCAAAGGTTTCTTTTTCCTTTTTATTGTGTGTGGTTCCTGGTTTCAATCTTGCCTCGGAAACATGTACACGTGTGGTACATGTGTATGCATAAAAGAAAGAAACCACAAAAAAAATAAGGCTGTACCAGTGAATTTGAAAAAACAGTTCAGCGTGTCCTGTCACTATGACGTATGCTTTTGTCGTAAGTGTTATTCCTTAAGCCGTTCTTACACATTCTCAGGTGAGTTCAGTGCAGCCACGGTTGCCAGATTCTCTACTTGTCTTTCCTCTGCCGGTTTTCAGTTCATCAAAGGACCTACCACCACCTGAACTACTTGTTCCTTTTCCTGCAACTCAAACCGCTAGCACTTAGAAGTTGCATTTACTGTAATCTTGCCCTCTGCACAGCTCATGGATTTCTTTATTCAAATATATTTCTTGGAAGGGTAATGGGTTCAGGACTTTTGAAGTTTGCTTTAAAAAAGAATCCTTGGTTTGGATAGTGAAGGAGAAATAAGAGCAGTAGACAGTAGCTAAGCTAAAAATCGCACATTTCCAGCCTTCACGGCAAAAATATACATATGTATCTGCAGGTAGAGTGTTTAGTTTAAATATCTACTGGCAGTGCAGAGCTGTAATCGCTCTTTACAAATTAATGCTAATCAACATGTTAAGACCTTTAAAAAATATTTTTATGAAGAAATGCTGAAAATAATTAACAAGCCAAAACAGAACATCTGAGAACGGCAATGTGTAACCCCCTGGGACATCCCGACCAAAGTCTAAGCTGTAGAAGGTGCATCCTTTTAAGGTCACCTCCACTCTGCCTCCAAGTTACCAAGGTTTTCCCCAGGTCGACTAGCCACAGGCTGTTAATCCCAAAGGGGTGAAAATGGCAGCTGCCAGGAGTTGGGAATATCGACCTCCAGCACTTTGACATCCCTCCACTTGTCCCTGTAAGAACTGGGCACAGCACTCGGCCACATATGTGGCAAGGACACAGGGTCTTGGAGGCAATGGCAATGGCTAGTTGCATTCATACCATTCCTTTAGGTGTTAGGAGGGAATTTTCCTACAGGGACAGGGGGGAAGGTATCCAGTATGGTGCTTACTTTAAAGAGATCTTTGAATAATGTTCTTTAATTATTTAGAATTACAAACGTGTTTTAAATAAATGAAAGGATGCTTTCTGAACGCTAATCCCTGGTTACTTGCTGATATCAAATCATAGAGTTTTGAAAAAACATAAGAGTATGAAAATTATATTTCATCTGAAATTTCATTTCATGCTTTCATTATTTTGTGACTAGACAATAACAGATACAATTTGAAACTGAATTTTTCAGATTCCAACCAAATTGTCCAGACAGCTGGAAAGAAGGTTTTTTTCCTCTGGAGCACTGAAATGAAGTTATACCTTAATAATGATTCTTTCCTGACTCGGAAAAACATGGAAAAGACTTTATAGCAACATAAATACAAAGACGTTGGAGGCCCTAAAGATTAAAAAGGAATCATTACTTTCAGTCTTTACCCAAAATAAAATGGAGTAATATAAAGTGGAAAAAAAAATCTAACATAAACGGTATAAAACTCTCCCACATAATGAAAATAACCACTAGACTTAGTTTGAAATTTTGGCATGATCTTCCCTCCCGGTCCATCTGTGGGTTTTCCTCTCTGACCTTGGATCAACAAGCCACATACTACTGGCCTCCTCACAGACAGCTGGAAAAGCGTTCTGGATCTGCCCTCAGGGCTCTCAAGCTGGGATAAGCTGTGTGCAGGGCAGGAGCTGAGGGGTGCAACTCGTGCAGACCAGGGAAAGAGCTGCACATTCCTCTCAATAGCAAAACCCTCCTGTTGTTTCTGCCCCTGCTCCACTAAAGACCAAGAGACGAACACACACAGACAGCCACTGAGTCTTTAAGGGGGTTGATCGTAACACCTTGGCCTCCGCATGTCTTCTCCTTTCCTTGCAGGTAGTGGGTGGGTTGGAGAAAACAGTCCTGAATGTGCTGAGTCTCCTTGTGGTGAAGGTCACTGCTCAAAGGCCAAGTTCTCTAAGTGACTTCATACAGTTGAAATGCACCCCATTAACCTTTAGGGCATGCGGTTCCATATTCACAGTGAGTGGGTTTCAGTTCATAAACCCAGGACTGGGTGGTCAGTTTAAGAAACGACACAAAGGTATAGAGAAAATTTACTCTCTTCTTTTTAAGCTATGTATATTTAGGGGGAAGGTTTGAAAAGGAATGCTTTTGGTCCCGTTTTTAAGAGTTTTTTTGTTTTCTGTTTGTTCTTTAGCTTTCAAATGTTCCAGAACCTGCCACAACTCTCTATCGCCACATTAAATGCAAATTTCTCATTCTGGCATTCAAAGCACCCTAAACCTAGCCCAATACTGGGTGGACAAATCATAGGTGCTGAGTACATCTTTCCTGGAACAATAGAACTTGACTTTTCAGGTGACTCTTTCTGAAAAGATATTAAATTCTTATAAAATCTAAGCATCCTGTGAGTCAAGTGAGTGCGTAACATTTTTAAATAAACACTTTCAAATGCGAACAATTTTAGGAACTTCCCTTTTGACAAGAATCTGTTACATTTCTGAGAGATTCCAATACTCATGCTAAAACTCAAGGAGGGGAAAGGGAAAGGTGGGAACATTTACTGAGTGTCTGCCAGATGTCGGGCAATGTGCTAGGTACTTTCAGATATTTTATCTCACTTTCAGTACTCACATAAACCCTCTGAAATAAGTATATAAAATTATATACACATATGTCAGTTTTTGCTCTAGATGGTCTAGTGGGAACATATATAGAATGATGAGTTCCCAAATAAAATGTACCCACAATCAAATAAAGTGCACTGTGCCAATTTCTTTCTGTTGTGGTAATGGATGTGCAATTTATCCCATTAATCCCAATGGTTAGAATTCATTTCTGCAGATCCCATACACAGTGAACTGGTGGCCTAAATGTATTTCCTACTGCTCCGACTAGTGCTTAATAAAATAAAACCAAAAGCTGTATAATGCACTATCTTTAAGGAAGGCAAATTAGTCACCAGGCAATAGTCGTCCACGAAATTGTAGTCTTTGTAGCTCAGCCAGCAGCCAAAGGTTTCTGAGGAGCCCTGTATTAGACTGGGACAGGCTCGCCAAGGGCTGCGGCAGTGTCCTCTGCTGTCCTCTAACAATACTGACCACCTCGGGTCAAATCACATCTACAGTCTTTTGAAGTAGAGTATTTATCTAGAGACAAGTTCAAAATGTCCAAGAATAAGAATCTTTAACCTTTTTAAAGACAACAGACACAGGTCAGCACATTGGCAGGATCTTCATGGGCTTAGGAAAAAATAATACACATCGTTATCAGCTTTAAGTGACTATTTTGGTGGAGTGAAACCTACTGCTAAGCAGAAACTCTTACATGGTCCCTTTGATGCCTCTTTAGCCAGACTACTTTTAAAACATCCTCAAATTAAAATATTAGTATCTAAATGTGGCCATAGGCAAGTTACATAATGTCCTTTCACATCCTCATCTGTAAAAGGAGATTAGAATAAGTGATCTTGAAAGTCCTCTTCAATAACAAAATCCTATAATTCAATGGACGTTTAAATATTTCAGGCAGATAGCTATATTTTTTATTTTAAAATATCTTTATGACCTCTCTTGACTTGCTCCATTGCTTAATCTCATAACAATACTGATGCTGATAATAGAACTTTTACGTTTAATACAAACCACACTCAATCTTTCTACAGTCGGGAGCCCATTTTCTCTAGTTTGAGCCTCTCCAGAGCTGGAGAACAAATGACCAGTGTTTTCTATACACAGGAAACCCCTTCACTGACTATAATGGAATCCTGTCATTAAATCACCCCTTACTCTTCCCTTCCGTGGGCTAAAACAGCCCAACTCCTTTAATCAGGTAGAACCTCTTCTCTAGAATCCAGTTAATTACTTTGCCTCTACAGAGAGCTGAATGAATCTTCCCAGTACTATCAGCTAAAACAGTGATTTGTGCTACTGCTAGATGAGAGAAATTTGAGCATTTCTTTTAATTTGATTACTCTCCAGACATGGCAATTTATTTTTGCTAAAGTTAATTAATACCCCTGAATGACCCTCCTCAGGTTTCACAGCAACACTTCAAGCTAAAATCAGAAAGAATAAATTTTTTAAACCCATGAAGTACATGGAAAGTTTTGAAAAATTCCAAGAAATTGCACTTTTTTGGCCTGAAAAAATAACACAAAAGAGCAAAGAATACTGAGATATTAGTAACAAACCCACCCCAGGGAAGATTCTTATCTCAAATGAAGACTGCAATTAGGTAGATTAAGTCATACATCAGCATCCCTACAGCATCCAAACAGACAGACCACTGCCTTCAGGGAAAGTTTTACATCCTCCTTTGGTTGCCCCAGTGCCCACATTCGTGTCACAGTCAAAAAGTACTTCCTTAAGTATAATTACACTTTTCTTACTGCAACTTAATTTTGTTTTTGTGGTTCTACATGCCAGGGAAATAAATGAACTTTTGCCTAAAAGAACAGTCTTTTGACTTGTGTCCAGAATATATTCTGAATAAGAAGAAAACAAATAACCCAACAAAAAACTGGGCCAAACTTTGAACCAAGACTTCAGCAAAGAAGATATATGGATGGCAAAGAAACACATGTAAAGATGCTCAATCTCCTTAGTCATTAGGGACGTTCAAATTGAAACCACAGTGATATACTGCTACATACTCACTAGAAAGACTAAAATTAAAAAGACCAAGCACACCAAGTGTTGACTAGCATACGGAACCACTGGGACTCTCATCCTCTGCTGGGGGAAATGTAAAATGGTACAATCACTTTGGAAAATAATTTGTCAGTTTCTTAAATAGTTAAATGTACACCCTTTTCTACAACCCACCCATTCCACTCCTAGACGTTTATCCTAGAGAAACGAAAGCATATGTCCATACAAAAACTTGTACATGAATATTTCTGGCACCTTTATTTGTAATAGTCAAAACTAGACACAGCACAAATGTCCACCAACAGGTGAGAGTGTAAGTAAATAGTGGTATCTGTACAATGGGATACTATTCTGCAATAGAAAGGAACAAACTACTGATATGTGTAATCACATGGCTTAATCTCAAGATTATTATGCTGAGTGAAAAAGTCAGGCAAAATAAAATGCATAATGTATGATTCCATTTATATGAATTCTAGAAAATGCAAATTAATCTATAGTGCTAGAACAGCTGTTGCCAGGTGATGGGGGCGGGGCTGTTGGAGAAGGTTATAAACGGGCACAAGGAAACTTTTGTGGGTGATAGATATGTTTACTATCTTGACACTGGGGGTGGTTTTATGGGTGTATAAACTTAGCAAATGGTACACCTTAAACATGTGCAGTTTATATCAATTACACTGCAATAATGCTGTTTTTTAAGAATAACATTTCACATACATTAGAAAAGTTAAGTTATACATCCTGTCTTGTTCTCCCTTCTCAACCTCCAATCGCATCTCCAAAATATCCGAAATCTTCTTTCCTCATATTAAACAAGCCCAGCTATTTCCTTTGAACTTTTATGACCAGAATGAACCTTTCCTTGTGCTTTCTTAAAGAATCAAATCAATAAACACTGAAATCCTAACAATCGCATAAGAATTAAAAAACAGAAACTTTTTCAGGACAGTGTTCCAAATCTTCCACATGCTCTTCTAGGACAGGCTCAGAGACAGTATGTGACTTGACCAAGCTCACAAAAGAAGTGAATGGATAAGCCGGGATTCAAAGTCAGGTCTGTCTGACTCCAGAGCCCGTGGTAGCTGCAAAACCCAGCATGCCCCAACTATAAGACATTTTTACCACCACAGGGTGGAACGACAATAACAAATACTAAAAGAAATTCAATTTTATAACTCTTACCTATACTTGACAACTCACACCATTCAACCAAGCAATGCCAAATCTGTTGGGCCCGCTTTAATAAACTCTGCATTTAGCAGTAGAATTTTTCAAGAGGTTATTAAGGTAAAACAGATTTATCCTCCATCTTGAGTAGATTGAACCTGCTCCTAATATCTTTTATTTTTGCTTATTTTCATAATTTGCTTATTCCATAGTGAACAGGTAATTTTCAACTCATCCCAGTTTGAATCATGCTGAATTCTGAACAAACAGAAACCAATTAGTGCACTATTATTTAACATAGTCCCAGTGAATGCACAATGGAGACTGCTGTGCAAAGTTTGAAGATGAAACAAAACAGATTACACTCACACATACCCACAAACCCTACCACTAATTAAAAAAATTCTAGTGTTACAAGTATACAATTTCAGCTGTGGTATTATCTTTGTTCAGAAGTAAGGTACATTACTATATGGTTGAAGCCTTCCAGCATTTAATTAGGTTACTAATTATAAGTAGAATCACATTACCTTTAAGTCTTTCCTTGGGTTGTGACTAAGGCTTAATACACTAATTTCATGGTAACTGTATTTTAAGATGGGGAACATGTCAATAAAGAATTCTGGTCACATCCTCCAATATGTCCATGTGACTGAAGGTTTGGGCTGTGATACAATTTGATACATTTACTAGGAGGAAAATCACTGCTAATTCCCACTGCTACTGGTGTGGCCAAGAGATATTTTATACTGCATTTTAAGCATAAGTAACGTTCAAGAGAATCTTCACAGAGGGCATATACATGAATATAAAAATAAATAAAATCATTAAGTGACATTCTTTATTCCCATTTAAATTCAATTAATAAATTTAGCATCAATTCAGTATCACATTACTCCCCAACTTCCTTCCTTGCCCATCAATAAAAAAAAGTCAGGGCTTCCCTGGTGGCGCAGTGGTTGGGAGTCCGCCTGCCGATGCAGGGGACACGGGTTCGTGCCCCGGTCCGGGAAGGTCTCACGTGCTGTGGAGCAGCTGGGCCCGTAAGCCGTGGCCGCTGAGCCTGCGTGTCCAGAGCCTGTGCTCCGTGGCGGGAGAGGCCACAGCGGTGAGAGGCCCGCGTACCCCCCCCAAAAAAATAATAATAAAAAAATAAAAAATAAAAAAAGTCAGTGCAAATTGTACGAGTCATTCTTCAATCATGCCAAGGACATAACCTTTAACCTAAGATTAAAAATAAAGTGCTATGAGACTTCCCTAGTGGTCCAGTGGTTAAGACTCCATGCTCCCAATGCAGGGGACCCAGGTTCGATCCCTGGTCAGGGAACTAGATCCCACATGCCGTAATTAAGACCCTGCACAGCCAAATAAATAAATAAATTTTTTTTTTCTGAAGTGCTATATGTGAAATTCAATACTGTTTAACTTCTGGGTGCTAACATCTAATACAAACAACATTTCAAAGGAAAATGAAACAATCTGGATCACTTCCATTCATTTTTATGATTTCATTGGTAGATTTCTATGGCTTTGGCTTGGATCCTTGATAAACTGGAATGTGGAATCATTTAGTTTATAATCTGTATCACCAGTTCGTACAAGGCACAGAAAAGTTCTCCACTCCCTCACATACTTCAAAGTATTTCATTTATTATTCAAATGATTGTTCTGACAAAACCATTAGTCAAGAAGAAAGCAAAGAAATCTTATTTTTTAAAGTGGAAATTTTAAAGATGCAGTTTTCACAACAGACTGCTTTATCTACTCATGCTATTCTGGCAAAATCTTTATTTCCTAAAAGAAAACTTTTTTTTTTTTTTTTTTCCAGTACGCGGGCCTCTCACTGTTGTGGCCTCTCCCGTTGCAGAGCACAGGCTCTGGACGTGCAGGCTCAGCGGCCATGGCTCACGGGCCCAGCCGCTCCGCGGCATGTGGGATCTTCCCGGACCCGGGCACGAACCCGTGTCCCCTGCATCGGCAGGCGGACTCTCAACCACTGCGCCACCAGGGAAGCCCAAAACTTTTATCTTTTTTAATTAAAATTTTTCTTATGTATTAGAAGGTCAGGGCATGTTTTCACTGATTTCACTCAAAGTGAGTGTTTATATTTTAAATTTACCTTAGCTTCTTCTTCCTAAATTCCTATAGGCTCTCGCCTTTTCTAAGGAAAATACTAAAATTGAGAAAGGTATTGCTGAAACCATGGTGAATGTTTCACAACTACCTTGAAATGATGGTAAGAATATGCACGCCCATGCTCTCGCTCTCTCTCTCTCTCTCACACACACACACACACATACACACACACACACACACACACACACACACACACACGGGAAAAAAGAAGTACCTCTTAGTCAGAGTTCTGAGTTTAGGGCTTTTGGGTTAACAAGAAATAAAGTTTCTTGATTTGCAGTAGAGCTATTTTCATACTTTCTTTTTCTACACTGACATCACATTGCAGCTGTATCACCAGGTAGCATGTTTGCAAGGTATGAGAAGTTTCTTGGCTTAGCAGGAAAAAAAAAAAAGCAACAGTCTAGTCCTCAAAAAGAACCCCCATGACCAGTGAGGCTGAAAAAGCTGGCTGAATCACTGGTCAAGAGTCAGTCTTATAGCAAAAATCGGTTGGGCTGAGAACAGAACCTAACAGGAAAACATAAGGTCACACTTGAGTCTGATTTGGTGAAGAAACATGTGCTTGGCCACTCAAGGGCTGCAGATATACAGATGAGGTTAACTTCCATGACTACTACTAGTCATGGAGCATTTCAATGCCACTACTTGAGAATCAGAGCAATAGATGCTACTACTATTTCAGCCATCAAGAGACCCCATTCCCCTCTTCTGTTACATTTGTGGAAGGAGAGTGGCTATAGTGGTTTAGAATCAATCATTTTCAAGACACGGCTCTTTTCCAATCCCAGACTTGCCAATATGTCCCTATGAAGGAGGCAAAATTTGTCTCTTTGTCTTGTGTTCATTAAGGTTCTCTGTGCTCTCAGTCTCACAGTTCTTAAAAGGAAGCATGATACCTCACACGCAACAGTGATCAAGTTCAATATAAGGCAGATGATGTAGCCCAACCCTATGGTATTTCCAACTGTGTCCAAAGTACTTGGAGCTGCCAGAAAGCAAGTATCATTCATTCATTCACTCATTTATATTGTGGTAAAATATACATAACATAAAACTTACACTTTTTTTCTTTTTTTTAAGGTAAGAAGTGGATTTATTTAGAGATACACATTCTTTGGACAGAATGTGGTCCATCTCAAAAGGTGAGAATGGCCTTGGGAGAAACACACTCCAGAGTGTGGGCCAGCTCAGAAGGTGAGAGGCCCCAAAATAGGGGGTGGTTCAAAACTTAACACATTCTGAAGTGGCATTTAGCTCATTCACCAAGCAGTGTTAGAGCATTTTAGACTCTGGCCTCAGTGTCTTGATATCCAGGTATTCACTGGTTAATACTCATGGCTTCACAGAGATAAATGTCATTCTATTTTCAGGTAACCTTTCGGATAAGTATACAAAATCAGAGTTCATTCAACACACTAGGGTTTGTGTGCTGGAGGTGAGGCAAGAACCACCCAAACCAAGCATTTGGCCATTTCCTTCCAGGTGGAAGGCAGAAACTCTGATATTCTCTTCTTTGCCATTAAGCCTTTCAGAAAATAAGGAACCTACTATTCCCTGACCTTTGGGATTTTTGCAACATCAGCCTGCCGTTGAGAACACAGACAAGAAACTGTCCAGGGAAAACACACCGCCAAATGAACAGGATATAAACAAAGTTGTAACTAGGTAATTAATGGTAGGGACTCGACTTCCCTCACTCTGCTTCTCTGATAACAATCTGGTATTTTATCAGCAGGTCTTTTATCTGGAAGGATTCACTGTATTCTGCTGCCTGGAACTATTCTGGGAGGGGACAAAGACAAGCTTTCATCTTGGAACGGAAATGGAACCACATCTAGAAGGAGGAAGAGTCAAAGCTGTAAAAAGGCCTCCAAGTCTTTCCCTGCCAGCAGGGAGAGGTAAATGGAAAATAGGATGCCCCGTTTCACTAAATGCACAGGAGCAAATTCTGGTGGGGAAGAAGCCACTGAGGTCCCCATCCAGGCAATGTGCAATCTGTCTCTGTCCCAAATTCTACACCCTAACCCCACCGCCCGCCAGCCTTATCCCATCTCTAATGCCACACCCAACTAATGTCTCTTCCTGTCAAAATCAAAGAAACTTAAACTGTGGTTTAAATGACCAATAATACCTTAAAATACTATATCTCACCGTGGGATTTCCATTTTAGAAAGGATCAAAACCGTATACTTAAAGAATGAAAGTCCAACTGTGAAACTTCAAGATTCAGCTCAAAAGGGAAGAGGCATCTGAGAAAACTGGGTGGGTAAAAGGCACTGCTTAAGACCTCTCAAATCATTCCATACAGATTTCAACTACCCTGGGGGTGAAGCTGGGTTAGAATCTGGCCCTCTGAGTTATTAGCGGTGTACATATTAATTAGGAGTAGAACATGTTCCCTAACCCCCTCCAAACATGGCCACGCCACTCAGACCTCATAACATGCCATGGACTGGTTATGGAAGGACTTGGGAAAAACAGGGCTTTGAATTCCCCCTCCTACTCAGAACCCAGGAATATTTATCCAAGGTTGAGCCAGGGTGGCTGGCCAGTTCCAAAACCCACAGCCTGGGGCTTATGAACAAGAGCACAGATTGCCCAGTGAGACCAGTGCCCTTCTGTCAGGCTGTGGAGCAATCCTGTGAAGCTCCCTAGATTCAGATCCCAGGCCCTCATGACACTTCACAATGGTGCAGACTAGGGGGAGGGCGCTAGGAAACCGCTCTACTGGCCAGTTTTCCATGGGGAATTCTATCAGGACATGGCATTCTAAAGCTGCTGCTTTAGGGACGTGTTCAACCATGCAGCAGAATGCAAATCCCTCTCTAGTCTTTTCAAGTTTTTCCTAAGTCCGGTTTTCATTCTGGCTATGAATTAAATTCTGATATCTTAAATCATGCAGTAAAAAAAGGGGTAAGAAGAGATTGAATTATATTAATTATATGGCATTGAAGCTCAGCTAGGAAACAAGAATTACATTTCTTAAGTTTCTCTTCACTAGACTTCTGCAAGTTATAATTAGTATTAAAAGAATTTTGCTTTTCATTTTATCCAAGCTGAAAAGAAGCTGAGCCTTAAATTCTGGCTTTACAGGAAAGAGAGATTCTTCCAGAAAAAAAGAAAAAAATAAAATAAACAGTCAAGCAAAAAACAAACCAGCACTACTCACCCATCACCCAAAAAGATAGCTTAAGTGACTCACTTTTCAGCGTTTGAAAATATTTTCTACCCCCTGCTTTGTAAATTATTTTCTTGTTGGTGTGACACATCCTTTAGTAACAATCCAGCTTTTCCTTGGCTACCTAGATATATTTCCATAGTTACTACCAAAACAGATGGCCTTTTCCTGTATGATTGCAATAATCAAAAAGGAGCAGGCTTATTTACACAGAAGCACCCTCAATACAAATAGACATTTTGTTAATGCTCTGGACACTGTAGAGACAAAACAGAAAATCTCATTCACGTGGGCCTGCCTAATTTTGATTTTGCAATTATTCAGACGGAGGCCGAGCTAATGTTTACCTCTGGGACTGAGAGTTTCATTTAAAATTGGGAGAAATGTGGCCATCTCTTGGGAACTGGTGGCCAGGACACAAATATCCCAGACCAGGAATTTTCCCTGATGGAAAACGAAACAAAACAGAACAAGACAACCCAGGGGGCACATCTCACACATCTCACTCTCAGTGTGCTCTCCAGCAGGTTTGGCTAGTAACCTTTGGTTGCTGAAGAAGGGAGGTGGGACTCTGCACATGAAAAATATGAAACTGAGGAACAAAGGGGGATTTCAACCCATCTCAGAGGCCTCGAGGTGTGGCTTAACAACTAATACGTTAACCAGATGCTACTGTTACCCACCCATTAAAAAGCAGTTCCCTAGATATATTACATATAATTTGGAGTAATGAAACTTTCATTTCATAATATCCAGTAATTTGAACACTTCACTGATTCAGACTTGCCTTTTTAAGGTATCCTTTTAAAGTGTAGGATTACCACATAAGAAAATGTTGGCAATTTTTCAAAATTTCAACATATAGTGATATCCTTATGATTCTGTTTTCTAAGACAGTAAAAAGAGGATGATCAAGTAAGCTACTGTTTATGAAAATACATTGTAAACTTCAACTGCTTTATATGAATGCTTGTTACTATTTTTTTTTCTTTTTCTTTCAACAACCCTGAAGCCTTTCAAAATTATGTTAAGTTTCAACAGTAAAAACCTAAGATGGTAAAGTCAGATGGAAAATATATGGTCTAATAGTTTAAAAATTATGCCTAAGTAGCAGCCCACAAATAATCTCTTTAAGATTTTATGCTTCTTAAGCCTCAAGACACATTTTTTCTTTGCTGAGGCACTTATACCTGTGCAATGACCCACGATTTCCTCTTACAAGGAAAATTTCTTTTGTAAGAAATCCTCAGTGTTTCTCAAGAATCTCAGAAATTCAGTTGAACCAGTCTTATTTAGCAACCCGTCACAACCACTTGGGCTTAACTGCAAGTTTTTCTTTCTTTTCTACTGATTTCAGATTAGAAGAAGAGACCACTGCTAGAGCAATGCCCAAGGGGGGCAGGGGAGAGATATCTCAAGAAAGCAAAGTAAGTCCAAGTGTTTGCTATTTAAAACTTCAGGTGAATTTTGGCATATTGAGAACTAGCTTGTCATACCCCACAGATGGAGGATTGTAAACATGAGCAAAAGGGCGAATTGTAGTATTAAGCACCAGCTAGCGTAGCTAAGAGAGTGGCAAAGAGCACGGGTTCTGGGGCCAGATTGCCTGGTTCAAACCCTGGCCTTATCACTTCCTAGCAGTATGACCTACGGCACATTTCTAAACTTCCCACTGCCCAGCTTTCCCTCTCTGTAGGATGGAGGATGGGAATGAGAATGTTAGGGACCTCATAGTGTTGTCATGATGATTAAATGTATTAGTATGCATTAAGTCCTAAAACAGTGTCTGGCCCATAGTAAATATCTGCTAATTATTATCACTTATCCCTAATTATATGGAAAAAAATCAGAGCAAAGATGATAGGGACCAAGAAGCAACACAGCACAACGGATATCCCATTATGCCAAAAATCTTATCTGTCTGATGCTCCACTGTATTTCTATCATACGGGACACACAATCATGCTTACAGTAATTATCTGTTGAGTAAATGAATAAACGAATCAACCCCTGACTCCTTAACGAATCACTTTTTGACTGTGGACACATTCTGCTTACTCCTTCTGGACCTTGACTTTTCCATCTCCAAAGAAAGTTACCAACACCTGCCACTTGCTACCTCAAAGTGATGATCATCAGTATAAGGGAAAAAGCAAATCATTTCAAACTTACTGAAGGGATATCAAAAGTCAATGGCTGGGGCTTCCCTGGTGGCGCAGTGGTTGAGAATCTGCCTGCTAATGCAGGGGACACGGGTTCGAGCCCTGGTCTGGGAGGATCCCACATGCCGCGGGGCAACTAGGCCCGTGAGCCACAACTACTGAGCCTGCGCGTCTGGAGCCTGTGCTCCGCAACAAGAGAGGCCGCAATAATGAGAGGCCCGCGCACCGCGATGAAGAGTGGCCCCCGCTTGCCACAACTAGAGAAAGCCCTCGCACAGAAACGAAGACCCAACACAGCAAAAATAAAAAATAAATAAATGAGGCAGAGTAACTGCCCTTTAAAAAAAAAAAAAAAAAAAAAAGTCAATGGCTTTTAAAACCAATGTTCCTGGGCTTCCCTGGTGGCACAGTGGTTAAGAATCCGCCTGCCAATGCAGGGGACACAGGTCCAAGCCCTGGTGGGGGAAGATCCCACATGCTGCGGAGCAACGAAGCCCATGCGCCACAACTACTGAGCCTGTGCTCTAGAGCCCACAAGCCACAACTACTGAAGCCCACGTGCCTAGAGCTCCAGAGTCCATGCTCTGCAACAGGAGAAGCCACCACAATGAGAAGCCCGCGCACCGCAACGAAGAGTAGCCCCCGCTCGCTGCAACTAGAGAAAGCCTGCGCACAGCAACGAAGACCCAACGCAGCCAAAAATAAATAAATAAAATAAATTTATTTTAAAAACCCCAATGTTCTTTTGTTATTGAGTACCTATGAACATAGTCAATAATATTGAAAGGATCCTCTGTAATACCCTTAGTCCTGTTTCCTTTCAAAGAAGTCCTCTGACTCCAGTTGGCCAGGGGGAATGTGCAGACGTTGTGCTAGGCCCTAAGAGATGGCTGTTCAGACCTCAGTGTGCAGAGGCACTACCTGGGGGAAACTGCTGACTTTTTAGATGTCTATGGGACATGCAGAAGGAGTTGTCCAACAGAAAGTTGAATCTATGATTCTGTACAAGTTCTAGATCTAGGACTGACTCATCAATGTATGTGAGTTGCCAGCCAGGTGAGGACTGTACATATGAGGTGAAAAAAGAAAAGAGTGGAGGGCAGGACAAAGAGGTGCACCAACATTTAGGAGGCAGCATGAGGAAGGGGCCCTGAAAGAGGAGGAAGAAGCAATGGCCAAACAAGGCCACAGAGGAAGAGCATCCTGAAGAAGCCAGTGTGCAAGAGTGTCAAATACCAGAGGAAGATTCAGAAAGATAATGACTGAAAAGCATCCAGTGGCTTTTGTAATGCAGAGGTCACTACTATTTCACGTTTGTCAGTGAAGTGGTGGAAGAAGCATCCAGGCTGCAGTGGTTTAAGGAAGGAATAAGAGGGGAGGAAATGGAGACTGTAAACACAGACAACCTTTTCCAAGAGTCTGGCTATAAAACAAAGGAGAGAACTATGGTAGTAGGTAGAGTGGGTGTCTCCACGGAGACAGTCCATGCCTGATGGCTTCTATTTTCTCTTGCAAATAAGAGGTGATGAGAGTAGGGCCTTGGGTTACTGCAATGACACAAAGTAGGCCTTCAGCAAACACATTTAATGGATGGATGACCTAGTGATGAAGAGCGCTCACAAAATAAAGTGAAAGACAAGAATAAATGGTGAAGAAGAGAATAGCTGTCGCTGTGTGGAGGGGAGGCAAGACAGGCAGTCAAGAGTCTCAATGTTCAAGGTGAGTGAGGAAAATAAGGCCCAAAGGGAAAAAGTCAAAGGGTATGAGGGTGAACGATCTGGTGCAGCTGACGTGACTAACGCAGGTTGTTTTAACAAGAAGATGATAAATAGACTGGTAAGGGTCAAGGCCCAGAGGAGAGGGAGGAAAAAAACTGCGCCGATCAGAGAAAGATAATCAAAACATGGTATGTCGTGTATTTTTCTTGTCTCATTTTAAGCCTACTGTAATTCTTCTTTACCTTCATACTCTCTCCCCTAATTCAGATTTTTCTGCCTAAAGAGAAAAACACACAGTTTTGATTCTAAAATGTTCCCTACCAGGTAGGAGAAGATGACTTCGTATTAGCTGGCATTTGGGGCTTGGTACTCTCAAATCTTCAGTTCAGCATTAAAAATGCCTGCTGAGCATCTTGGCTACATTTTTGAGAAAATAGTTAAGTTTAAGGAAATAAAGGCTCCTTAAGGAAAAATATTATTAAAATATTTTAAAATTTAAATATTGCATTTGTAATAATTTTCCCATTACTCTTCATTATTTCCATAAGACTTGGAAATGCAACACTTGGAGTAAATACTTCTCTTAATTAAAGTTACCAAAGATTCACCATGGACGGTTTCTTCTGTTAAGTAGCAAACCATTTATTTTGTGAATTTCCTGGGTCATTCTTGATTCAAGTGGAAGCAAAGCTCTTTATGATAACTTTCAAGTTATGAATGATAAAACTCTGTTGTCACAATCTTCTGCTTGTTACAGCCCACTGTCTGCAGAATGAACAGTATGACTTTCCTCTCTTAAGAGCTGCTAACCAACATGGGAGATTTCTTAAAGTCTTCAGGATGGTAAACTGAATTCCCATGTCCTTTTCCTGCCTTGCTACTAGGGAAAACCTCCTGAATTTCTCCAACCCACCAGTGCTCCTCCCCTTGTTTACGGGACTTTGGTCCTTAGTGTATCTGCCATATAATTAAGTGGTTCATATGCAGTATGTCAGGTTCACAAGCATGGGTTTTATCTCACTAGCTAGATCATAAGTTCTTCAAGGATGAAAAACCTTTTTCCTTTACTTTGCATCTTATCCAAGACCTAATGCTAGCTAGGTATACAATGGATGTTTAACAACTACTTAGTTAATCTATTAACTGATTGGATTCTAAGTTTGAGAGTGAATGGCAGCAACAGGCCATGGATTATCATCATTGTCAGAAATTTCACCTAAGAACGAGGCTGTCTACAGATCACTTGTTCTAACATGACCTGAACTGGCCTACTGAAGTAACAGATAACACTGCAGAAAAGCTGGTCCTTACAAGTTTTGTTTTTCTAGCTTGCTCTGTCAATGCATTCCATTAAGAGGTGAACTCCTCATTCCTTTTGCTCAAAAACATATTTAGAAAATGGTCTTAAAGAGATCTGGCACTAGAGATTAAGTTGGCCAGGTCCCTCTCTAGGAACTGAGAGATAAAAATCGGTGACAGATGTCAGAGTATCTTTTTATGCCAGAACTCTTTGCAAAAAGCCGCACGACGCAGAAAACATGATTTCATTCCACACACTGAACCTCAGGTACCCCTGGGTAGAATTTGGAAATTCAGAAGGCCATAAGCAAAAAAGCCCTCCAAATAAAGCACTAGCCAGGCAGGGCCATGGTAAAAAGGAGACCAAGTAGATAGCTGCCCAAACTGTGATTTCACCAGCATTGGGAAACACCTTCCGATCTCTGCTTTTAGGTCCTCCCTTATGTAAGGCCTAAAATTCCATCACCTAGATTCCTCACTTTATTTCAAAATGTATATCTGTGTAACACAACAAACAGCCCCAAGGAAGGTAATGACTAGGATCATTTACACGTCTGTATGAAAGGAAGGAGTAGGCACGGGTTTGGCTTATAGGCAAAGAGGAAAACTGAGCACTCAAAAAAGCCCTGAGTGGAACTGAACATCTGCACCTTGACAGTCATGCTCAAGGCCTGGCCTGGTATCAAAGTCATATCACTAAAACCAGAGGTCAGGGTTTCTACACGTTAATGGAATGGCAGGTCCCTTTTTTTCATCCAACCACTGTTAGCAGATCAGGATGGTATAGGGAGACTCCTAACCTTTAATCCCATTCTCTAAGGCTCATGGAATTTACCAGTAACCACAGGACAGCTGGAGTTCTGAACCTCTAGGATGGCCAGGCAGGAGGAAGTGCTGTAGTAACAGCACCAGGAAAGCCCTATTCTCAAGTATTTTTACTTGTAATGGGCTAGGACTGGCAACTCCTTTATTTTTTCTACAGGCATCTCTGTTTGAAGTTTGGACAACAAAGAGTTATCTATTTTAATCACTCTTCAGAAAAGCATCTCTGACTTTTCTCAAAGACTCAGATGTTCCTTGTACTTGTCAGAAAACAAATGTGGCTTAAGCCAACATCTGAAATGGAGAAAAATATAGCAACCACCAAAAAACGATAATTAAATTAATAAGGAATGCTTTTCAGACATAACATCCCATAGGCCAAAAAAATGTTTTCAGAACTACAGAGAACCAAGTTATAGAAGTTAAATTTAAGTGGATTAACTGCTGAAGGGTACCATGTAGGGGCAGACCACTGTGACCTGTGGGCCATGTGAAGTATGGCACCCCAACTGGTAGATGGTGGAACCCATGAATAAACAGATGACAGAGTATCTTTTTATGCCAGAACTCTTCGCAAAAAAGCCACACGATGCAGAAAACATGATTTCATTCCACACACTGAACCTCAGGTACCCCTAAGGGGTACCTGAATAAAAATGTACAAATATGTGTTACAGGTTTAGAGGCAGGTTTATCATTTCACTGCACATTTAGAATCTACAGCCAGGTTGTTCAGCTATTCTAAAATAAGACACCTCAAAAAGATGCCTTGACGGTCATCCGGCTCCACCTCAGATGCACTGCAGAAATCTAAAAAATGTACACAATGTGTGATCAGTTTTCCTTGATGACATTCAATGACCAGCAGCTCAGAATTATGGAAATCTGTTCGTTCTCTTGATGCAGAATGTTAACTCTCACAAAATTCTTCCTTATATTAAAATCTGAAATCTATCTCTTACTTTCCCATTGGGAGCACAAGAGAGAGATTATGTGCCTTCTGTCATACGGCTGCCTCTCAAATATGTAAAGACCATTACCATGTTGCCTCTAACTAGTCTTTTCCAGTCTAACTATTTCCAGATGTTCAGCTTCCTCCTCATCTTGGTCACCTTCTCTGGATAAATATTAGTTTATCAGTGACCCTCCTAAAATGGGAAGCCCACAGCATAATAACATAATAGCAGAATGATGTGGGTTTAGTCTGACCAGCAGAGTTCAGGGGGACTATAGCCTTCACTACCTAGAAGCAGCAACTGTGTCATACTGCTTCCTCAGGGCTCACCAGGAAATCCCATTCCCCAAGATTTTTTTCATAAAAACTGCTATGAAGCCGACAGCTCTCATTCTATATGTGTGTAATTTTGACTTTTCTTTACAAAATCAGAACATGATATATATCTCTATTAAATGTTATCTTGATAGTCTCAGCCCATCAATCCAGTCTTCCAAGGCTACTCTGAAATCATATTTTTCAATTATGGATGATATTAGACATATCAAATAAAAAAGAGTAGAGAGAATAATATAACAGCCATTTGCCCCAAACCCAGCTTAAGAACACACATCACAAATAAAACAAGCTCCTAGTATATGCGTCCTTAATTTTATCCCCTCCTTCCCTGCTTCATAAAGGTAATGGCTACTATCTTAAATTTGTGTCTGTCACTCCCATGCTTAAAGACTATTTTGAATGGGAGTCCATCACCAAGTATATTTCTCTTATATGCAAACCTAATAAGCACGCAATCTAGTCTGTCTTCATTTTAAGTAAGTAATTCAAACGCTGAATAAAGCAGCATTGGCCTCATCTATCAGACTTGTAATCCCATCAAAACAATGAGGTGACTCAGGCATGACTAATTCTTAGGGAATCCTTACTAGCTCTCAGCAAATAAAGTATGAAGCACTTGCAAGTAATACATTGAATGATCCAGTCTAAAACAATATCAACACAATTGTTTGGTCACTGATAAAAATATGCCTTTTCCTCTCTTGAAATCTTTCTGCAAGCTCCGAGGATAACATTCCCATGCCACACATCCCCCAAATCACTGACTTGGCTCTAGGCTAACTTGCACCTGAGGCTGTTAAGTTATCCCGGTCCAAGGATTTGCCTTTATCCACAAGAGACAGTGTTCTTTTTCTATCACCTCACCTACATCTGGTTTCAGGGCCTTCCTTCCAGTTTACTGGCAAAGACAAAGCTGAAGCAGGAGTTAAAAAAAGTCTGCCCTCTGTCACCATTATACTATCAACCCCTTCCTCTCTCTAGAATTTTTCTTAACCAACAAACTAAGGGGCTTTTATCTGCTATTTTGTAGTCAGGATTATCCCCATTATACCGATTGACTGCCTGAAGCACTCAGGGGCCCTCCTTTTTGTGCCACATTAATCAGGAGGCTTTCCCCCACGTATTTTGGCTTGTTTATAATTCTATGACCTCCCTCCTCCTCTTATCAATTCAGGCTCCTCTCATTTGGCTCTAAAGCCTGCAGCATGGTAGCTGCAAGGTGGACCTCCAGATCCCTTGACTGGATAGCAGTCAGGGGAGAGGAGGTCAGAGTCCAGGAAGGTCTCAGGTCATAGGCTCATAAGGCCAGAGAGGACCCTGGGTAATGTCCAATACCTTAATTTGATAGAAAAGGAAACCGAGGGTGTGACCTTCAGAGAGGTGAAGTCAAAATAAAAGCAAATGTCAGAGCTCACATTAGAGCATAAGGTTCCTCAAAGGGCAGGTAAAACAGAAAACCCAGCTGAGCCTCCTTTCTACATAATCAGTAACCAGTGGGATATGAAATATGGCTCTAATACTGTAAGACTAGGAGTCCCTTGAGTACTTCATAGATACACAGACCTGCTAAGACACAAAGTGTCTCATTTCACAGTTAGTTTAGTTTTTAGGTTAATAATTCAGCCTCTGTGCCCAAACCTGGGCTATGCAGAGAAAGGTACCAAAAATGAAAAACAAACTGAAAAAATCCATAGCTGCTTCTCCATGGAAAGAGATTAAGATTTATTTGGAGGAAATAAGTATTGAGCATATAAATTATAATATGATACAGTAATGATGACTAGTAAGATAAGAGATTTAAATGAATGCTATAGCTATTCAGAGGGAGAGAGGATTAAGAGCTGGGGTGGAGAGAAAGGGAGGTGGGTATGCCTTCTTTCCCAGCAGTGTCTCAACAGCCCTCTGCCTGATTTCTCTCTCTGTAAAGCAAATCCTGCCTTCTACTTATCACAAGGATTCTGAGAAGGCAGAACAGACAGAAATGTGCAACCTTGGAGGAAAGTTCCTGGTATTACAATCACAAATGAAGGTGGAAGCCAACTACTGTCTACTGCAAAAACCCCAACTCTACACGATGGCAAATAAGATCTTTCAACTTCATAACCTGGGTAAGGAGTAAGGAGATAATTCTTGCATTATGCAACTTTCAAGGAAAAGAAAACAAAAGTCAATATTATTTTCCAATATCATAGGCTTAAAAGGCCTAAGTCTTAGTTTTTGTACTCCCTACCCCTCCCTTCTTCTTAAGACTGGTACAATCAAAAGGTTCCATGAAATATTTTAAAAATATATAAAATGCATATTTTCCAATTTTTGTTTTGATTGTTGACTAGATGTTTCAATATCACAACTGAAACAGTTTCCATTGCATACATAGGTCGCTATGGGTGATTTCCACTGCCACGTGTTTAATTAAGATTGTATGGTTATTTGTACCTCAAAAATTTTCACAAAACAGAAGGGCAGATTTCACTGAAAATTTACCTAAAGTGAACAATGATTGAAATGATTTGGAGAAAAACATACCAAAAGTCATTTGCAATGAAAATAAGTCAAAAAGGGGGGAGAGTGGGGAGATCCTTTCAAAAGCATCCCAGAGTGAACAAAAGGCAGTAGAGGGATTTAATCCGATGCTGAGACCTCAGTTATCTGCAACAGAAGGCACTTTTTGCCTCACACACACAGGTACCACACTGGTCCAAGGAGTGTACAGAACCTTGCTCAAGCATCACAGCTAGTGAATAAGTGGCAGAGCTTAGAAAGAACCAACTCTCTTGAGTCCAGGGCCTTTGTTCTGTTCAGGATTGCCGAGGTTTGAGGCATTTTTGGTTTCCTACAGCTCATCAATTCAAACTTGAAGCTTGCTTGTGAAAGGGAATTCCAAGGTGTGTGTCCAGAGATATTCTGGTCTCTAGAAAGCCCCGGACAAGTGGGCACTAGTGAAGTGTATTCAGGGAGCTCGTCAAGGTCCCTTTTAAAGCATGCGTCACTCTGCTCTGTGGTGTCTGAACTGAAGGGTGAATGGCCTTAAATTGAAGGCATCATCTCTGCATGGAAGAGAGCTGTGTATCTGGATCCAGCACAGCATTAGGCACATAAAATACACTCGATTTGAAAAAACCTTGTAAACAAAACACTGGGATTAACATGATCATTTCTGTTCCAAGATGATGCAACAAATCATAGCTGTGCACACACATAACTGTGGAAGATCCACATCAGAAGCTTCTAAGATTTAAGTTAACAAAGAAAGGCAACAGAGATATAAGCTTGGATTCCCAAATGTGGAATAAGGGACAAAGGTACAAATAATACTTCCTAACACCTCACAGAGAGGAAGGAAATGGCAGGTAAATATATGTAAATCAAAGGGAAATAAAAAGCTGTCATCAGGGCTTTTAATCTTCTCATTGTACAACTGATTCACTTGAGCACAGTCAGAGCAACCTCTGTGCTATTCCCACTAGCTGAAAAATTTTGCTTTAGCTAAACTCAGAGTATCCAAGAGCCTGATTAGAGCTCTTCCAAGTACGTAAATTAATACTAGCAATGCCACAAAAATAAAACACTGCCCATCCACTTATGCATACATCCGTCTTTTCAGCCATTATGCCAAGTCAACACAGCCCAATCTTTACCATGATTAGAACCACAAACACTGCCTGGATTGGCAGGTTTTTATGATCAATCTTTCACTTTTCTTCATGAATAATTTTCTCAGAAGTAATTTAAATCTAATGTGTATAGTTTTAACAAATCTGCTATTAAAAAAAAATCTTTTTATATAGTTCATCTCTCTGGTGTGACTGTGAACATTTTAGGGTAGCACAAGGTTGTCCTGGCAGTAGGTTGATGAAACCCAATACTGGGTTTTCTAACTCTAAATTTAGGATCTTTCTACTTTCTTTTCAAGAAAGAAAAGCCAGGCTTCTTCTATCCCAGGCCACAGACTGGCCCCAATTACCCCAAGCAATGATCCCACAGATGTAAGCCTGAGAGAAAGCCTGCACCCAATCAAGCCACTGCCACCACTGGAAAAGCAAGGTCAGGAGTAGACCCCACTGCAAGTGGGGCATGACTTCTCCATCGTGAAAATAGCCTGCACTTGGATCCACTGCCTAGATACGGGCTCCTAATCGCTCCTAGTTGCATAAATTTCAGGGCCCTTGGGGCTACTCAGTGTAGCCAAAACTCTTAACTATACAAAAGGGAGTTGGATAATTTGGTGTAATAGAAAGAGGATACCCAACACTCTTGACAAGCCCTACAGTCTTGGGTTCATATTCCAACTCTATAACTGAGTCGCTTTCTGAACCTCAGTTTCCTCAACAGGTAAAGAGAGGTGTAACACCTCCTCTCAGAGCCATTGCTAAGCAAAACGCCCCAGTTCAGTGCCTGGCAAACAGTGGAGACTCAACAAGCTTGGTCTACTTCCTACTGAATTCTCTGCTCAGAATATTTTCTTGCTTGTTCTCTGCATTCCTGGGTCAAAAGCTACTTCTAATAAACCTCCTGAATAGCCTAACCAAGTTCCAAGTATGATCCTACTACTGTATAGTTTATTAAAATCATCTCTCTGTATGTGTGTGGTTCTGATAATGTTCGATATCTCAAATTTAATCTTGCTACTCAATGTGTGATCTGCAGACCAGCGGCCTCAGCATTATTAGAAGTCTGTGTGAAATGCAGAATCTCAGGCCCCACCCCAGACCTACTGAATCAGAATTTATGAGACCCCCAAGTGATATGTTTACATCTTAAAGTTTGAGAAACACTGCCTATAACATACTTGGACATTCAATAAACCAGAGCCTACAGACACTCTAAGGAATCCGCTATGGCACTTTTGCTGCTGGTGGTGCTCTATGAATCTTTATTCAAGTAGAAAGCAACCACTGTCTAAGGCATTTTCACTGGAAGGACAGGAGAACTGTACATTTCTTTCTTCGTGTTTCTGAGTTAAGAAAAAGAAGATGCACTAAGTACATTAGCCTTAAGGCAATATTTAAATCTCCTATGTTCACGCGATCTTTGTATATGTAATAAGTGCTCTGAGTATAATTAGTAATATGAGCTTTCTGATTATATGTAAACTAATAAATAACAGGAAGGATACTTTCAACATAGTAACTTCTGGTTTCTAGGATGTAACACGTATCAGATTGATTAGAAATAAGCTTCCACAAATTGGATGTTCTCAACACAGGATGATAAAGTTCTAAAGCGTGTCTTTGTTTCTAATGTACACTGTGATTCTGTATATGTGCCTCCCCCAACCATCAACTTTCTGAATTATTTTTTAGTTCTTTCCAGTTATATGTGAAAGTACAATTTTTAAATGCTCCTGAAAGTTAAATTTATGACCCAAATTCCTAAAATGAATCACCAAATGCTGGATATGGGAGGCTGGTAACTCTGTGTATAAGGAAACAAAAACCAATCTGAGTGAGTCATCTCTGTGATCACAGATAACACAGCCACAGCCAGGGCTTGGCGCAAACAAATGGCTACAGCAATCACACACCAGAATCTTGTGTTTAATGGTTTCTCACATTAAAATGCATCAGTCAGCTCTGTGAAACCAGGAAGTGGAACCCAGGGCACCACATAAATAACAAGTACACTCTCTTGAGTTGGTTCTATTTTATCCTTCTGCTGTATTTCAATTTTTGGTAGATACATAAAAATGAAGGTACTGTTTTGTCAAGAGGTAAGCAGAAAGGTAAAAGCTAACTAATATCACAGGGTTTCTGAAATATTTCATAAGAAAATTTCAATACTTTTTGGAGGACTGTTTATTGAGGCCTTTGATCCAAAATGAAAAAGGTGATCAGAAGCTGGCGAATGCCTCAAAAAAATATAACAAGAGGAAGTGGTAATAGGCTGTAGAAGCAGAAAAGCCTGTTATCATTTGAATCCATGTGTAATCTTTATGCATGGCTTTTTCTCAGGTACTCCAAGCTTGAAAGGGAGGATGAGTGGGAAGTGAACTCGTGCTACACAGCATTGCCATCTAGATGTTGCCCCTTGCAACCACCAGCAAACTCCTCCAGAGTGAAGGGGCAGGTGTCCTCCTGAACCCCTGGACAGGGGATATATGCCAGAACTGAGCCTGCCCCATGCTGGCCAGGCTCAACACAGGGATAATGTAAACACCCAGGCTATGTTTATCAAAAGGGGGTATCTCCTATCAACACCACACACCCATTAGCAGGCAGGACTCCCAGAAAACACTACTTAAACAGTAGACATGAGCTCCTAAACCCACCATCTGAAACACTGGAGACCAGTTGGGGGCAATGGCAATAATCCCAGGCCCCCGCCTTCACAAGAACCCTCCCAGAGTAAAAAAAAAAAAAAAAAAATCTATAATTTCTGAAATAGGAACAGGATCAAACAGCCCCATAAAGCCCCCATGCCCATTCCCATTATTTCCATAAGGCATACACTACCTCATAATGAAGGGAATAAAAGGTGCCATGCTGAGAGCAGAACAGGTGCCATCCATCGGGGAAGGGTAGAGCCTCCCCAACACCAAAAGTAAGAGAAACATGCTGGGATGATGGTTTAGTTCTCCTGTATCACTGAAAAAAAAAATTATTGTACATAAAAGGTTTAAAACTTTAGGCAAGGCACTATCTTCAAACATTTTTCTCATTAAATAATTATGTATTGATATATAAAGTGAGACTCTATGATCAGCAATAATTTTCCTTTTTGCGTTTTTTCCTCCATTCACTTCATATTTTCTTAGTGTGCAAATGAGGAAGAACTACTGGCAAAGCCACGGATTGGGCTTCTGCACAGGATTCTCTTCTCAAAGCATATTATTTGATAATTCGAGTCTGCTGTTTTGATCTCAGCTGTTCAGACAGTAGAGAGGTGTCTATTCCAGAGTATGAAATGTGAAACTCTTAACATCTAAATGTACTTAAGAAAGCGTGAACAGTCACTTACCAGGGCCAGAAAAGCCTGTCTGCACAAATTACTAATGTGAGGAAATGGATCATAAACAGAAGTAAAATTCACTGATGCGAATTTTCTTATTTTCTCATTACAGACAATTGGTATAAATTCATGCCAAGTGCAAAAACTGCTAAAAGAATAAAATGGTCCATGCTCTAAGATGTCCATTCTAAAAATTATACTACCAGCCACAGAATGTGATTGAAAAGACAATGGAGAACTTTTTGATCTGCTCTGATCAGACTGGAAGCCCTTTAATAGCATTATTTTGTGTTTCCAGGGTCACTGGCCATCTTCACTCAAGTAGAATAGTACCATTTCTGATCACAAGTGACCAGATTAGTCAGTTGCAACAGGCCAGTGATAAAAAAAATGACAGGGGTGTGTTAAAGCAAACTCAATATGTAAACACACAGATTTTGAATATAAGAGGAAGAAAATGATTCTTAGAAGAAATCACCATGTGCTTCTAAAAAGCTAACTCCTATAAAACACTAAAAACTTTAAAAATAGGATGTTTAAAATGTAAAATATAATATAAAACCTGGATTTTATACAACCTTTCAGGTGTATATCTACTACAGAGTGTCAGGCAACACAATGTATTTAATAAAGAAGCACTTTAAAAAAATCCATCTATTGTTTACAAGGAAGGAGCTGATCAATTGCTGCCTGGAGGGAAAAATCTTGAAGTAATTCACATCCTTGATTTCACTTTGCCCCACCCTATTCTCTTCTTACCTGTCCACGGTATTGGCTACAGTTTCCAACTGTTTGAGAAGAAAGGGATAGAGTTCGGGGAAACGAGAGAAAAATTCACTCCCTGTCATTCTGTGTAGAGAGAAAAATAGATAAATTACTATCATTCATTTCTTCTGATTTGATAATAAAGCCTTTTTATTTATTTATTTTTTAAAGAATGACAACGAAGATCATTTGTTTGAAGATTTAATGAAATAAAGTCAAGAACAAAACTCACATCTGAAGAATTGAACAATCAATAGAAACAACAGATTTAATCTGGATTTTGGAAATGCTCTTAACGCATGGAATTTTATCTCAAAATTTAAGATTACATATACCTACAAGTATTTAAGATTAACTTCTGACAGGGAAGAAATATGCAATTTGTGAAAATGCCAAGTTTCCGCCATTGATTTGGACTATGAGTATAGTCAGCACCTGGAAGACTGAGACTGACTCAGCTTCAGTAGTAAGGGCAAATGTAAAACAAGGTTTCTCAAAGTCGGCACCAATAGCAGCCTGGATGAGCTGCTCTTTGTTGTGGAGGCCGTCCTGTGCATTGTAGAGGGTTTAGCAGCCTCCACAGCTTCTACCCACTAGATGCCAGTAGCTCAACACCTCCTCCTCCCACCAGCTGACAACCAAAAATATCTCTGGGCGTTGCCAAATGCACCCTGAGAGGGAAAAAAAGGTTCCCAGCTGAGACCCACTGGTCTGGAGCACGGTTATCAGAAACATGGCATGTGAAGTTCTGGAGCGCCAATCTGAGAGGGCTACCTTTTCCCTCTTTATAAATACTGCCCCCTGAACTCTGACAAGACTCTGAAAATAGGTCTTCCAACTGTACAACCGACAAAAAAGCTCAAGCTAAACATAGCATTTGGTGTTAAGTACTGTCTCCAAAACGATTAAAGAATTACTCTGAAGGGGTAACATAAATATTCCCCGACTTGCCCTTCTTAGCAATTCTAGATGCATGCTCCTATTAATGAAGACCCAAAATATCATTGTTTAAAAACTGGGGTATAAAAAAATTGGGGTGTATTTCACACACAGTGAAATGCTCAAACCTTAAGTGTACCATTCGATCAATTTTCACAAATGCATACACTCATGTAATCCAACCCTATGAAGCCTCAGTAATTTTCCATCATCCCAGAAAGTTCCCTTGTGCCCCTTTCCCAGTCAATTCTGAATCCCCAAAGCAACCATGATTTGATTTCTATCACCACAATTTGGTTTTGTCTATTCCAGAATTTCATATAAATGTAATAATGCATTACATAACTTTTTGTGTCTGGCTTTTTTCACTCAGCATAAAGTTTATGAGATTCATTCATGTTATTCAACATATCAGTAGTTTGATTCTTTTTGAATATACAAGGTTGTTTATCCATTCTTCTCTTGACAGACAGGGACTGTTTCCATTTGTTGGCTTTCATGAATAAAGCTGCTATGAACATTCTTACACAAGGTTTTTGTGGACATATGTTTTAATTCTTCTTAGAAAACTGACTGTTTTCCAAAATAGTTATAGCATTTTACACTCCCAACAACAAATAAGCATTCTAGTGGCTCTATATCCCTTCCAACATTTGCTGTTATCTTTTTTTCCATTTTATCCATCCTTGTGGGTATGTAGTGGTATTTCCCCATGATTTTGGGGAGAAGTGATTACTTTTGTTTGTTGCAAACCTTTTAAACCTTACCACACGTTATAAATTTTCTTTTATACCTATTTCATATTCAGTAAGATCAAATTTTTTAAAAAGTCCTTACTCTATCCCTTACTTCATCCCTTATTCTATCCTTACTTTATCCTCAATAAATAAGTTACAGATTTATTGAACATTTACTGGACATTTTATGTTAAATAAGCTCATTTCCTTTTTGTACTTATTAGATATTTTTATGGAAAAAAATAATAAATATTATAAGAAACACACTAGACTGCCCAGTGCCTCTCCTCATAGAAAACTATGCAAAAGTATCTTAGCTTTCTCTTTTAAAAAATTCAGTGCATTAAGTACTTACTTTTCATTTGACCTTTTTCCCCCAACAAATATGCATATTACATATACTGCTGTGCACCTTGATTTTTTTTCATCTAAACTATATCTACAAAGTCATTCAATATCAGGCACCCTGAACTATTTCTTTCCATTTAATGGCTGCAGAGTAAACCACATTATGGTTGAGTGTAACTGATTTAATCCCTAATGGTTAGGGCTTTGGGTTGTTACCAGTCTCTTGCTGTTACAAAGGATAACATGTATAAATTTCATCCTTAATAAATCGCAAACCTGGGCTTTGCAAGGTCAATGTTTTATTGAGGGGGAAGACAAAACAATTCCACTACAGGCTATGTTACATTCCTTACCACCTCCAAGCAAAACTGGTCAAGAATATCAGCTTCCATTTTTAGTAGAGTCACTTAAAGATAAAACTGTAAGAGTTCAGTACTGGGATCCCTGAGTACATTAGCTCATACAGAACATCTCCATCTACACAACAAAGCCTGGTGGATATCTCTTCTCAAGGAATCAGTCACTAATTTCCAGGGGAGTAAGTCATTCCTTAATGGCCTGATATCTCTTGGCGGAATAAGAAAGACAAGCATTCTCACTTAAGTAGACCATATGGTTGTTAGCACCATCATCTAGAAATTGCCTTGATAAATAACTGGCTCTGCTGACCATGATAATGCCAGAGAAAAGGGCTGAGGAGCTACTATTCTAAAATTAAAGGCTTTTTTTTTTTTGGCTGCACTGAGCAGCTTGCAGGATCTTAGCTCCCCAACCAGCGATCGAACTCAGGACTTCATGACAAGAGAAAGTAGAAAACATAGGATGACGTACGATTTTTTAGAAATCTGAATGCCAGACTAGACAGATTCACCTGTCTTACAGGCACTGCAAGTATCTGAATAGGAGAGAGAGGTGACAAGAGCAGACAGATTAGAGAGAGTAGAAATGTGGTGACCCCATGGACATTCACTAAATGTGTACCTTTTCACCTCAACTACAGCATTAATATCTATAGGCATCTCTACTTCCCTGAATCTCTCTTGATACACAGCACAATACTAGGTACATGTTGGTTGACTGGTAAATATTTTGGCAATGAATGAATAAGTAATATTAGCCACAGAGGAAAAAAAAATTCTAATATAGTTGACCTCAAACCTATGCCTTACGCCTTTTTTCTTCTCTCAGTGACTGGTACCCACCCAACTGACACTTAACTACTCACCCAACTTGCCAAGCCTGAAACTCCCAGTGCACCCAGGCAACAGGCAAATCTTGCTACTTCTACCTCCAGAGTATCTGTTGAGTCTATTTCCCATCATCCCCACTACTTACAAGTCTGACCGCCATTATTTCTTGCCTAGATGCTATGTCAGCCTCTCACTTGATCTCTTTGCCTCACATCTTCCCCCTCTGTAAAACTCTCTGTTGTGATAAGAATTCTCTCTTTAAAATACAAAGCTAATCATGCGACATTAGGAGATTAATGGCTCCCTACTGCTTTTTGGACAGTCTAAACTCTTTAGCCTGATTTTCAAAGTTCTGCTTAATCTGACTCACTTGTCCAGCTATCTCTTGCCTCTCCACCTTCAAACCCAGCCATGCAGAGTTTCTTTTGGTTCTATCAACATTACATGCTCTTTCTAGTCTCCAGATGTTGGCAAATATACTTTCTGTTAGGAACACTTCTGCCCTTGCCCACCCCAGACTAACTCCAAATAATCCTTCAATTTGGGGCTTAGGCCAGCTTCTTCCAGGACACCTTCCCTGATGTCGCAAATGTGGGTTAGGTGCCTGACATTGGTCTTACACTATAACCTACAATCTCCCCATAATAGCACTTATAACACTTCATACATAGAACTTCCAATTTACTTATTTCTCCCACTGATTACATGTTCTGCACAGGCAGAGACTAACTATATCTATCTTATTTCTCCATATTATCTCAGGTACTAAGTATGACGCTCAGTTCACAGCTGGTGCTTAATAAACAGTTGCTGAGTGAATGAAGCTAGACGAAAGAGTCCTTGACAAAGTCAAGGAGAAAAGGAATTATGACTAAGATGGTAACAAATTAATGATTTCTTAAAGTGCATCCTTAGTTATATCTAAGGACATTCAGAATCATCATGTGAATTAATAAACTGAGTATCTTGCCAGGGCTCGAAATGTTCTTAAACACAAATATACAAAGCTCATCTCCCTGGTTTGCAAAACAGTTTGATTCTAGGTCCCCCAAATGAGCCAACAGGCTGATATGTTACCTCCCCAGATATAGCAAGCCCTGGGGGTAAATTCACCAGCGACAGGCATTTCAAACCTGTTTATCTACGTGGCCAAAAACTAGCCCAGCAACTTTACAGGAAACAAGAGAAATGATAAAAAGGAAAAACTGAACCTCTGTAAGTTCAAGCTCCTAGGAAGACAAAGGAGACCAGCAAATACTCTGAATGGGATAAAACAGACAGACACAGGAGAAAACAAACAAGCCAGGATAGAGAGTGAGAATAAGCAGCTTTAACCTTGGAACTGTCAGACTACACAAAAGGTGAGTTATTCCCTATCCCACCAGGTAAGAATTATGCAGACACAACCGATGAGAGGCTCTTGGGGGAAACACAGAAGCTGCCTGAAGAAATCCACTTGCCTTGCACCAAGAATAAGGTGTCAGGAGCACAGAGTGGCTGTGATCTCCACCAAGGCGCTCCTCGGTCTGCCATGTTCAGTGCTGGACTCCCCCAGAGCCCAGCTGGGGCCGAGAACAGAGTAGGCTAGCAAGAAAGGTTTACTGAATGAAAGAAAATGCTTGCCTGGCACCATTTTGTTTTATTTCAAAAGCGATTTTAAATGTATTCTAGAACTTCTTATTTATCGAGAAAAAATTAGATAATAAAGAACACTGCAAAGAAAAATCTAAAAATCACCACAAGCACACTACCCAAAGATAGCTACCAGTCTGTTCTGAGGTCTGTCTATACCTTTCTCCTCCTTATATACTGCTCTATAATCTGTTTTTTACACTTCACAATATATCAAGAACACTGTTCCATTATCAATCTGAACCCATTTTAATGTAGTAGCCTCCGTGTGGTATGCTCTCTGTGCCTTTCCTATGCTTGAACATAGGTTTGGGGCACTAATCCAGACACCATCCAGAACAACTCATCCCGTCTTGGCTAAGCTGTGTGGGGAAAGCAGTCCTAATCCAGCCACATTCAGCGCTGCCCTTTTGTCTGCACATTCCACATCTAATCTTGGTAATGCCAAGAGAGTCTAGTTTTTGAGAGCATCTGAGCTTTGGTCATTTTGGTAGTCTATGAATCCACCCTGCCATCTAACAGCCTAGAGGAACCTTCAATTGAATCAAGCTTCTATTTCTCTTAGAGATCTGTATCCTAAGCTCGGCCACACATATGAAAAGTTGAAATGCCAGAAGCACATGCTTCTGAGTTTCACAAAAGTATCAGGATGAAAACTATCATGCAAAGAAAAGAAGCACTTGGGGAAATGTGTTAAAAGTAAAAATAAGGTATATCCACCCCCAATTCCTACATACATACCCCCTATCATTCTCAATCATCTCAGGAACAGGGATCAACAGAGTAATAATGTACAAAGGTATAAAAAGAGAAAGCTAGCAAGGGCAAGCAAAAACATGCAGGAGTAAGGAAGTACATAATAAATAGCAGCAAAGGCAGAGTTTGTGCCTGGTTATAAAAAAAAACAGGACTTATTCACAGGCCATGGAGTAAACACCATAAAACTGGTCATTAGATGGAAACAAATGATGAAGGCAAAAGCCTGGAGGTTTTCAGTCTGTATTTGAAATGGGAACCCAATAAACTATTAAAACCTAGCTACTCCCCAGATTCTGGCCTATAAAACCACCCCAGAGGAGAGAAATCAGCTAAGGGCCTACGTCTCCTTGCCACGGTGATTGCTGATAAAAACAGCAAGCTCATCTTAAGAAAAACAGTGCTCCCAAATGCAAACAAACCTACAAAGAAGACAAAGCACACACAAACACATTTCAAAGGATGATCAAATGCAAACTCATAAAATAGAAACAACTAATAAAAAAGAAATCTGGATTTGGACTCCCACCGGGAGAACCATGTCTGACTCCATTTCTAGAATCCTCTCTCTACCTCTGACTAGGGCTGACACCAGAATCTCTCCCTAGAGTACTAATAATTAAGCAAGAATAAGTGACTGGACAAAAGGGATGTCAGGGGTCCCAGGGTCAGAATCTTATACCCAAGAAGCACTTGTAATCACTGTGATGGGTCCACCAGGAAGTCCTGTTATTAAATTTCAGGCAAATGGTATAGGAAGTTAAAGGAAAGGCATCTTTTTCAGGGCCTCCGTTCTAAGGGTACTGACTCTGACCAGGTCTCCTGCCAGTCTCATCTCCCTTCTTAACCTCTGTAGATAGCCATGAAATTCTTGGCCACGTCGAATGTTTTTCTAATCCTTCCCTTCAGGAACTGCTTTTCAGGTGGAGAATCTTCCAAATCACAAAACCAGCCATCACTATACTATACCCAGGGAGGGAAGTTAAAGGTCTTGGTTCTGGAAGTGCCCTGCCCTTCCCCATGTGAAATCACTAGCCAGGAGTGAGCTGGGAAATACAGTTAACACTCCTTACCCAGCCAGCTGGTCAGTAAGCATGCATCTCTTGAATTCCTCATGTGTGCAAGGTCCCATTCTAGCAGCTTATATTGGATTTTTTTACAACAGAAATTTTTTTCTTAGAAAATGTTTCTTACTGAATCTCCTTATGTATAAAATCTCAGAATCAGTCTATCTGGGTTAATTCAATAATCATTTTCTAAACAGTTTGTGGTAGACTGTTTCCAAAGATGGCCGACAACAGTTCCTACTGCCCTATATGTGCAGGTCTCCTTCCCTTCAGGAGGTAAGGTCTATCTCCTTTCCCCTGGATTCTAGTCTAGCCCTGTGCCTTCTCTGATCAACAGGAGGTAGTGAAAGTGCCTTAGGCTCCACGAAGCAAGGCAGCTTCTGTATTCACTGTCTTGAGGATGTGACTACTCTGCTAGAGAGGCCCCTCTAGCCCCCCGCTCCCAGTCGACATCTCAGATGAATGCTTCCACTTGAGTGATCCCAGATGACACCACACAGTAAAGAACCACCCAGCTGAACCCAGCCAACCCACAGAATTGTGAGAAATAAAAAACTGTTGTTGGGCTTCCCTGGTGGCGCGGTGGTTGAGAGTCCGCTTGCCGATGCAGGGGACACAGGTTTGTGCCCTGGTCTGGGAAGATCCCACATGCCGTGGAGTGGCTGGACCCGTAAGCCATGGCCACTGAGCCTGCGCGTCCAGAGCCTGTGCCCCGCAACGGGAGAGGCCACAACAGTGAGAGGCCCGCGTACCACAGAAAAAACAAAAACAAAACAAAACAAAAACTGTTGTTATTTTAAGCCACTAAATTTGGGGGTGTTTGTTATGCAGCAATAGGTAACTGAAGCACAGTTATAACATTCAAGGCACTGAGTTATACTCTGTGGAAAAGGTAATATGCTAAATAAAAGGGACCCTGATAACAAGGAACCCACAATTTAACTCTCACAGCTCTGGAGGCCAGAAATCTGAAATCAGTATCAACAGTCCAAAATCAAAGAGTCAGTGGGGCACCTCCAGAGACTCTAGGGGAGAATACAATCCTTAACCTCTTCTAGTTTTGGGTGGCTGCTGGCATTCTTTGCCTGTAGCCCCATTACGCCAATCTCTGCCTCTGTGGTCACACTGCTTTCTCTTCTTCTGTCTCTCAAATCTCCCCTGCCTCCCTCTTATCAGTGATTACATTATCCCAACCAAATAATCCAAGATAATCTCCCCATCAAAAGATCCTTAATTTAATCACATCTCCAAAGACCCCCTTTGCTTACAAGGTAATATTTACAGGTTCTGGGGGGGGCCATTATCTGCCTAGCACAACTGTGAAAACATAAGAGTTAAGTCATTAAGGGCAAGAATGAACATAACTGGTTTATTCCAAGCCAGCTGTTTTCCAAATCTTTAACGCAATAGACCACTTTTTTCAACTATAATCTCAATATTTAAAACTTAAATAAAAACAAAAAACCAACAACAAACTAGAACTGTTCTGGTTGAAGCAGGGTTGAGGTGAGGGATCATCAGTTTGGCCTCCATCTTATCCTTTGCAATCGCAGGCTCTGATACACCTATGTGAGCTCAAGAGTCACAGTTTAGAGAGTGAAGGCTTTGGAAGACAAAGTGAAACTCAGACAGCTGCCCACACGCCCTATCTCTTTACTTCCTTTTATTCCCATCTTTTCAAACCTCTCTAGTTAAAAAAGCACACTCCATCTGTCCCTACAATAATGATTTCATCTTTTTCATAACATTAATAGTTACTGCTGTTTATTAAAACATGTTCCAAGTCTGTCTCCTCTCACTAGGAGGTTAGATCCTTGAGACTAAAAATTCTTATTTCATCTCTAACCTCGACACCTAGAATGGTCCTAGTACATGGGACACTCAGTAAATATCTGCTGTCTTCTTACTGTTTTCTTAGAACTCCCTCCACAAATCTTGCCCCAGAAAAGGATGGGCTGTTTTCTTTTCAACCATAGGGGTCCATTCCCCAACAGTCTGACTCTAAAAATATGTACAGGATTAAAAAATGTATTTGGTAATTCTCAAGAGTATCATACAGGTATTAAAACCCTAGTCAAGCAAATGAACTAAACATGCAAACAGTTCAAACAGTGCTGAACTGGCCTCATTCTCATCCAAAATTCCAGCAAGAAATCACCTAGAAATTTCTTTTTTTACTCATTAACAGTTAATAGACTAATTTAGCAAAAGGTCCAATATTTCAGAATAAAAGCTTTTTGGCTTCTATCCCTGTAATACTTTCATTCAATTAATTTTTTCAAGATCCTACTCTAAACCTTATAGACATTTTCATTAAGGCTAATATCAATTTGCCAATTCTTACTACTAAAGCGAGGGGAAGGTGCCAACAAGAGTTCCCGACTTCAAGGAAAATATTAGAATGAGAAGGACCCTCAGAGAGGTCTACTACTCTAATCGCTTAATTTTCCAGATGAGGAAACCAGTGCCCAGAAGAATTACGTGAGTCTCCCAAGATCAAAATACAAGCTGGGGGGAAAGTGCACAACTAGAACCCAATTGCCTTGTTTCCCAATCTAGCCACTAGACTTTTCAGGGTTTCTATTACACAGGTAATCCAACCATCCTGTGCCAGGCATCTGCTTAACGAGCAGAGGACACTATGGCCCACATAGGCCAGTTTTCAAAGGAGTTCATGTCCTCATTATTGGATCAGATAGCGATCTCTCCACTGCTGTCAATCAGCCCTGGTCAACTTAGATTAAGATTCCCTACCTGAGCTTCCACTTCCATACACTGAGCCTGGCCCACCCACTGACTTTAAAGGGAATAGATGAGCAGGCAACCCGCCAGCTCAACTAAACTTCAAAAATCTATCCATCTGCTCTTACAAAGCATTTTCAGAGATCAATGGACCACAGACATTCCATTTGATCTAATAGTCTCAAGTCTCTCCTATATTCAAATTAAGAAAATCTTACTAATACACTACAACTCTTAACCACTCTCCCCACCACAACTGCCCCCCCCCCGACAAAAAACTAAAAACAAAAATACAAAGGAAAAAAACCTCTAAATCTCATGCAAATCAAAACAGAAAAGAGAGTGTATATGCTTGTTCTTATTCAGGCTCAAGGCTTCCTTCTCCCTAGTGAATCCATGTTTTTTTGTAAGTTTATACTCAGGCCAAGGCTTATTTACAAGGAAAAAAAACAAAAACAAAAACAGAAAAACTAAGGAGTCACCAGGCAAATGTTACATTCCCAATAAATACAAAACGCTGTCCGTAACGAGGTATGATGTGATGTCTGATGTACATTTTCCCAAATTCACAGCTAGAAGAAATAAGACTCAGAAATCAAAGTGTGATTTCTTCTGCTGCATGGAAAAGTATGGAAAAGAGTCTCCACTTAGTGGATGTCCATCTTAGACTGCAGGATTTAGTCTTCTCTCTGAACAACTGCCTGGAAGTAATCAAAAAAATAGGATAATTTTCAACAGATTGGCTGGATCTCCAGACGAAGAGGAAAAGCCAGCGTTTGGCAGAGTTGTGAAAAAAACATTTTGGACATCTTTGCCATTATTTTTTGGAGAGCCAGAAAACTAATCTGGAATAAGTATAACTCATTATTGTTATTATTATTTAAAACCCTAACCTCTGGCTCCTGGGTTTGGCAGCTGGAAGCATGTTGGTTTCTGTAGAAATGCAAATGAAATTTATTAAATTAGACATTCCAGGATCAGGGTTCTTGTTTGGTATTCTCACGAATGCTGTTTTTTTAAAGTACTCTCAAGTAAGTAGGCTGCCATCTCTTCACAGACCCTGGAAAGCCATCTGCTTGGCCCTGAGAGCAGCCTGTACATTGAGATCACACAGAGGCAGACTTTCAACACGGCTGGGAGCCATTCCCTTCCATGCGTGTTTCCCCTTAACAGCCAGACCCCAAATCCTTCAAAGGCTGAGGCTGTGCTTGCTACTTCAACTGTATCTCCTACAGCACCTAGGAGAAGAGACAGACATAGAATGCACTGCTTACACTTTCAAAAATAAATTAAGGAATAAATCAAGTCTCTTTTCTTCCCCTCTTTTTAGTTATATTCTATTAATTATCAATATAATTAATATACACTCATTTAAAAAACCCTAGACAATATAAAGACGAGTAAGTAGTAAAAGAAATTTCACAGTGGCCCATTCTAGACCTTTTCTATACGTGTATAAAAACACTGAAATTAAACATATGATACACACAGTTGTTTTGGAGGAGTGGCAAACATAGGCGTGTGTGTTAAATATTGTTCAGCAACTCCCTTTTTAAAAAGTATTTAAGTGCTTTACTCATTTATGTTCTGTAAGTAGAAAGAGAAAAATCACGTTTTCCTTGTCCTTAATTTTAAAAAACGTTTTGAATAAAAGTATATTCTTATTAGTTTATCTCTGTATGTGATCGATAATCTAGCTGACCACAAAATAAAAGGAAGGAAATCATACTCCATCAGAATGTTGAAGGTATCTCTCATATTTTCTAAGTTTTTTGCCATTTTGATCCTTAATTCTCCACATGTAAACAGTTTTTTTTAACTCTACAAGATTTTAGAAATTCCATGCTGATGTGTCCCGGTGTGGATCGTTTTTCATTCATTGTACTAGAATTTGTACCCTTTAGTTCTAGGAAATTTTCCTGTGCCATTTCTTTGACAATTTCCTGCCCTCACTTTGTTCTGCTCTCCCTTCTGAACTCCTTTAAGTTGGATATTGAGCTGCCTGAAATAAACTTCTGATTTTCACATTTTTTCTCTTTCCCACATTCCATCTCTCCTGATCTCTTTAGTTTTTGCCCCTGAAAGGGTTCTTTTACTCCATCCTCCATCCTATGTTTTGAAATTTTTATTTGGGCTACCATATTTTCTTAATTTCCTACAGCTCCCTCCCTCTTTCCTTCCCTCCCTCCCTTCTTTCCCTCCCTTTTTCTTCCCTTCTTCCTTCCTTCCTGTTTTTGGCTGCACCACACAGCATGCTGGATCTTAGTCGGGGAACCCGGACAAGGGATCAAACTCGTGCCCCCTGTGGTGGAAGCGTGGAGTCCTAACCACTGGATTGCCGGGGAAGGCCCCTTACAAGTGCTTTCTTATTCAGATGGCTCTTTTAAAAATACCATCCTGTTCTTATTTCATGTAATCAATTTTATCCCATTTCCCTGAGAATGTTAATTTACCTTTTTTTCATTTTAAGCTTTTTTCTGGTCCCTATACTATATTTGCTTCTATTCAATTCCTTTTTTGTTTTATTTTTAATCTCTATTCTTCATCTAATATTGATTATAAATTTTAGGTGGCAGCTGTTTCTTGGAATGACTGTGGTACTTGTCTCCCTGTTGCACAAACACACACATTCCAATGCAAAGAGTAATTCTATCAGTTAAAAACATGAAGTTCCATAATATGTCAAACAGGGTTTAGAAAACAGGCCAACAAGAAGGAGGCACAATGAAGACCACCCTGAACAAGCAATATAGCAGAAAGGCATTTTATTCAAAGGATGGTTTCTGGTTTTCTTTTCTCTGTAGAAGCTTTTCATCATGTGAATCTAAAGAACACCATTCTAAATGCAAAATGTTCTACATAAAACATTTTCCCCTTCTTTCCAATTTGGCTATGACTCTAAAGAAACAGAGACACAATAGTTACTAAGGAGGCAGGAAATCCTTCCAGTTAACCAACTTTTACATACTGTTCCTTATGGTCAAAATGGTGACCACACTGTGGTAACTCTTTTTGACTTTATGACCTTATTACTAAGACCGCCAATTACCGTCATCGTTAGTTGAGCAGAGGAACTGCTTGAATGCCAAAAGACTACTCTACAGTACTATTTAACCTTTCCCAACAGAGACTCATTGAAAATGGGAGCTTGGTAAAATGTTTCACCTAACCTTGCAAAGATACTTCCCAGTAAATATTTGAAGTATATAAATACCTCCAAGTAAAGTCTTAAAAATGCGTAAAACTCACAAATGTTAAACCAAATACCCATCTTAATTATATAATCACATTGAAAGTAAAATAATGCCATGAGTTCAGACAAAGATAAAAATATGACACATAAACTAAGGCAGTTCAAATATTACTTATCTGCCTATATTAAGCCTATTTTCAAAGGCAAAATATTTTTACATAATATGCACAACATCTTATTTTAGAAGAGGCTTCTACTACATCATGGATTAAAATTTGAAACCGTGTTCCATAGATTATTTATTCTGTGGTGGAGTGGAAATGAGGAAACACAATGTAGAGAAAGAGCAAAGGTTTGGAATCAGCCAGACCAGAGGAGGATTACTTATTGGCAGTGTAACTAACCTTGGGTGATTTATCCAACCTTGCTGAGTACCTTTCCACTTTGTTTTCTATGAAATGGGAATAATAGTGCCTACTCTGTGGATTTACTGTGAGAAATGAGATAATACATGGACAAATCTAACACTGTACCTTCTCATCCAATTACACATGCATTGTTCTTTGGCCTTGGCTCCTGTTACCCACCCCTCTTTGTTCCCCTCCCCACTTTAATAAAAGATGAGATGAAAGGAATAGAGAGGAGACTGGTACAAATTACCATTAAGGTCAACACACTCTGAGATTCTAAGATCTAAGAGTACCAGAGAACACAAGTCACTTTCACTCTTGCCATACAAATAGCTTTTAAAAATACATGAAGTGCCGCATTGAAAACATGAGTAAAATGTGGGTTTGGCACAAAAAATTTTACTTAGTATTCTGAATATATTAACACCTATACTTTGCAGTAATTATACACCAAACTATAAATGTAAGAGTCAAAGACCAGGAAGACAGGTATAAAATGGGATGGATGGATCCATACTGGTAGAAAAAAACATGGTTAGGGCATCTAAACACAAACAACACACACACACACACACACACACACACAGGATGGATATGAGACAATAAAAATGATGGTATACAATGCTTCTCTCACATTCTTCCACTCACATTCTAAAAAAACAATATTTGTTGTTGTTTTTTAAGGCTTTCATAGAGCTTACTTTCTTTTTTTTAAAAAAAAGTATTTATTTATTTATTTTTGGCTGCGTTGGGTCTTCGTTGCTGTGTGTGGGCTTTCTCTAGCTGCAATGAGCGGGGAAAGAGTAGTCTTCGTTGCGGTGCGCGGGCTTCTTATCGCGGTGGCTTCCCTTGTAGCAGAGCACAGGCTCTAGGCACACGGGCTTCAGTAGTTGTGGCTCGCGGGCTCTAGAGCACAGGCTCTAGAGTGGTAGTTGTGGTACACGGGCTTAGTTGCTCTGTGGCATGTGGGATTTTCCTGGACCAGGGCTCGAACCCATGTCCACTGCATTGGCAGGCACATTCTTAACCACAGCACCACGAGGGAAGTCCCAATATTTGCTTCTGATGTGCCCATTTTACTAATAAAAACAGACAGTTCCATAACTGAACATACACACAAATAGGTGCAGATGCTTCAATAAAAGTATATTTCAGGGCTTCCCTGGCGGTGCAGTGGTTGAGAGTCTGCCTGCCGATGCTGGGGACACGGGTTCATGCCCCGGTCCAGGAAGATCCCACATGCCGTGGAGCGGCTGGGCCTGTGAGCCATGGCCGCTAAGCCTGCGCGTCCGGAGCCTGTGCTCCGCAACGGGAGAGGCCACAACAGTGAGAGGCCCGCGTACCGCAAAAAAAAAAAAAAAAAAAAGTATATTTCATCCTTGGAAAAGGAAAACCATATTTCTCATAATTATTTGTGATTACAATAGACCAGCTAGCCATTGAGTCTGTACAAAAATAATTTAAAGTCACGCTAATAGTTCTCCAAAAAGTCTCCAAATTTGCCAGAAAACAAGGAGCTTACAAAAATGGTTGATATAAAGACTAAATAAAAATAACTAATTGAAGGAACAGTCACTAATTGTTTTCATATGTAAATTTTGGCATTCCATCTTATTTTTAATTAATTCCATTAAATTGGTGTTTCGTAGGTCAGAGGATTTTATGACTACAGACCAAAAATGTTGTTTATAAAGCCATTTACAGGGAACTGCCCACAAATATTTTCTAATACATTTTTTACTTTTGTCCGATTCAAATTATTATTGCTTCATTTTTTCCCCCTTTAAGTCCAATTTTGTTCTTTGTATTTACTTCCACTTCCTTTCTTTGCCCTTCAACAAGGGGTAGTCCATTATAAAGTCTACACCATTCTTTTAAAAATTCATATAGCACCAAATAACTCTAATCTGCAAGCACACTAAAGAAGAAAAGGGAAAAAAACAACAAACCAGGTGGTAGGCGATACATATTCTTACACACAGCCTCACTCCCCCAACAAAAACGCATAAATAGGGTGGCCAAGGCTTATTTATAGAAAGGACAAAGGGTAACACTGGATAAAAATGAAAATATAGCCAAAAAAGCCTCTTAGTCTCCTCTGGCCTAATTTAAATAGGGTTTCTCAAGTTCATGGATTGGTAATGGATGATGTTGCAAAATAAGGATGAATCAGTCATCACTAAAATATTGTTTTATTCTAAGGTTGGACAATATCATATGTTTCGCCCTAAAAGACATGACTCACAGGGAGCCCACAATTCCTTTTCCTTTCTTCCCTGAAATTTGAAAAAAACCAAAAAGGGGTGGGGTGAGGGAGCCACATATCCAGAGTTCCACACCATTTAAATGGTGATTTAATTCTGCTATTACTCAGATATGTGATTCAGGTAAGTCACCTAACTTCCAAGTCTCAGTTTCCTCACCTGTTAAATGGGGATAATTATGCCTAACGTACCTATGTTACCTGGTCACCATCAAATTAGGTAAGAGATCTGAAAGTACTTTGAAATCATCAATTTCTGCTGATTCTACCTCCTATTTCTCAATTCTGTTCACTTCTTTCAATTTCCATTGTCACTATTCTAATTCAGATCACCAATATTTCTTCCTTAGGCTGGATCACCTTTACAAATATAAGACCACATAGGTGCCCATTCATGAGGAAAATGAGAAAAACCAGGGCAATATACATAGAGCTAAACGTATTACATTTATTATTATTATTTTTTTGCGGTACGCGGGCCTCTCACCGCTGCGGCCCCTCCCGCCGCGGAGCACAGGCTCCGGATGCGCAGGCCCAGTGGCCACGGCTCACGGGCCCAGCCGCTCCGCGGCACGTGGTATCCTCCCGGACCCAGGCACAAACCCACGCCCCCTGCATCGGCAGGCGTACTCTCAACCACTGCGCCACCAGGGAAGCCCTAAACGTATTACATTTAAATATCTAACATTTGTTTGAGATTCTCCTGTGAGTGTAGTTGTATGTGTATTTGTGGGCATGTATGTTAAAACGTTCTTTATTATTTTTTTAATATAAATAAATAGATTTATTTGTTTGTTTGTTTGTTTGTTTATTTATGGCTGCATTGGGTCTTTGTTGCTGCACACGGGCATTCTCTGGTTGCGGTGAGCCGGGGTTACTCTTTGTTGCGGTGCGCAGGCTTCTCACTGCGGTGGCTTCTCTTGTTGCGGAGCACGGGCTCTAGGTGCGCGGGCTTCAGTAGTTGCAGCACGCAGGCTCAGTAGTTGTGGCTCATGGACTCTAGAGCGCAGGCTCAGTAGTTGTGGTGCACGGGCTTAGTTGCTCCGTGGCATGTGGGATCTTCCCGGACCAGGGCTTGAACCCGTGTCCTCTGCATTGGCAGGTGGATTCTTAACCACTGTGCCACCAGGGAAGTCCCAAAACGTTCTTTTATTTTATGAAATGAGTCTGAGAAGTGGGATGTTTTGTTTTTAAATTTTATTTTATTCATTTTTTAATACAGCAGGTTCTTATTAGTTATCTATTTTATACATACTGGTGTATATATGTCAATCCCAATCTCCCAATTCAAGTGGGATGTTTTTTAATGTCCTTTTTTTTTGGTTGGTTCATGAAGTCCAAATGTCTGGGTACCATTAGTCTATATTATCCTAACAAACAAAACTATTCAAACAAACTGATCTCCCAACCTTCAACGTTTACTCCCAATCCAGCTTCAGTGTGTTCTCTACACTGTGGTCAAAATGATCAAATGAAAACAAATTTAATCCTATTACACCTGTGCTTAAAATACTCTCCTTGCTCCTGTGTCCTCAAGTTGGCAGACAAGGTCCTCACCTCATCTCATGCCACGCCTCCCTTGCACACAGCACAGCAATCGTGTGTTGTGATGACTCACTGTCACCCCCAGACTTCTGCACAGGAGCAGTCACCCTCTACCTCACCTGCCCCTTCCCAAGTAAATATTGCATATCCTTTTGTTCAGCCATTATCTTTCTTGCTCTAGGGTGTCTTTCTGGATTCCTCCAAGCCCAGACGACACGTATCTCCCATGTGCCATTACAGCAGCAACCCTTCCTTTCCTCACTGTAGAACTTGACTTGTAAACTGATAAATATTTACTGGGCTTCTGCTATGTGTCAGGCACTGCTCTAGGTGCTGGAGATAGAGCAGTGAATGAGACAAAGATCCACCTCCAAGGAGCTAACATTCTAGTTAGAGGAAACAGATTAGAAATCAAAATTCAAAATAACAGAGAAGTGAAATATTTGGTGATTGCTCATAGTTGTATCCCATGAACCTGGAACAATGCCTGGCTCCTAACTGGTGCTCAAAAATTATCTGTTGAATGAATAAACACAGGAGTGTCAAAAAGCAGTATACAGATGTGAAGGATTGACTACTGTGTGCATTGGGTTCAGACTGGCCTATTAAAATCTCTTCTTAGAGTGTGGCCCAAGCTTTCAGAAGCCTTAAAGCATGCTGTGTCAGTCACATCAGGGCATTCGCTATTCTGAGAGTTGGTTTTATACTTCGCAAAAGTAATAATTTTGCCAGTAATTTTTAGATCAAATGAGTTAAGCATTGAAGTCTTGAAAGTCCCAACTTGGCACAGCTTGCCTCTTCCTCAAACTCAAAACACAAAATTTAAAAAAAGCCAGTTCCTTATATGGTTCAGACACCAGGATGCTGGCTTCCTGCTACATCAAAATGGTTCATACTGGAAAAGTCAATAACTACCATGAACAAGGACCTTGTCAGATCACTGTCAAGGCATAATCCCCACCTGAGTTATAACCCGCTGAAGTGAATTAAAGTCAAGAAAGTAAATGTTTAATGAATAATCAGTTGCCTTTGGTTCAAGAAAGACCTTAGAAATAAGCTTTCCTTTAATTAAGAATAAAAGTATCCCAGAAAGCTGAAATGAGATCTGAGGAACACTCCACATGGGTCAGCTAGTCAGCATAAGAAAGAGTTGGCAGTACCCAGGTGCAACTGCTCCAGAGTGTGACTGTAACACCATTCTGTTCATGCAGAGATTTGGAAAACAGATTTTCTGGACAGAACTGGGCCTGAAATCTCCACTACCAAGCTGACAAGCCAAAAAAATAAACCTGGTACAAAGGTACCCAGTGGTTTTGAAAATAGCTCGCTGTCTTTACTGACTGCTAATGATCAAGCCCTGGGCCTAGACATGCACCAATCAATCAACCAAGGGACAAACATGTGCTTAAAAGTAAGCTAAGCACTCTGGAGGACACTAGCACACAGAAGATACAATTCTAAGCCTCAATGACTTAAAATCAAGTTTAAAAAATTAGACAGAAATTAAAACAAAGCATGATTGAAGGACTGGTGTGGTAAGAGCCAACAGAGTGGCATAACCTGGCTCTGGAGACAAAAGCAGAGGGAAGAGCCTCCAAAGGGATGCTCAGGGAAGGCTAGTTTCACAGGAGGGAAGGCAACCAGGAGGCTGACAGATTTGGAAATGCAGAGGAAGAGAGGTCCTAAACTAGTCTAGGTGACTCCTGGCCTTGAAAGACAGCTAGGAGTCCCCTTTCTGAGGGGCATGGGGAGCTTGAAGGAGGAGCAAGTATGTGCAGGAGATGGGGCTGCACAAGAACACCATGGAGGTAGAGATGTGTAAGGCCTGCCTGAGGACAAAGGAAAAGGCTACAGCAAAAAGCTCCTCTAGTAGAGAGCAGGTTGGAAGGCCCTGAATGCCAAGCTAATGAATTTCAACCAGATTTTTCAACTACTGGAAAGCTACTTTAAGTTTTGGCCAACGAGTAACACAATGAATTGTGTTTAAGTCTATCCTAAACATTTTTACATAAGTCTACACTGCCTACACAATAGAATTAAAAGAGAGAATTTTTTCTCAACAATGTTCCAAAAGTTTAAAGACCAGCATATTTTCATAGATATTTAAATAAAATCATATCACTGTGACTAAGTTTTAGATCACTCAGTAAATCACATATACTTGAGTAAATGCAGCAACCATTGAAAGGTTCATTTTCAACAGCACTGAAAATGACTTTTTAAAGACAAACCTAGTCCTAACTACACCTTACCTCCCCCTCCCCCCAGACCTGACTAGGGTCTTTATTTTTGCATTAAGCGTTACAGATTTTCTTATGGACCTGGAAGGAAGATCTGTTAGTCATCAATCTGGATGGTGTGTATTAACGAAGTCTTTGTTCAGAAAATTTAATTATAGGTTTGAGCCTTGGACGAATGCAAAATGAAAATATTGGAGGGACTTTCCTTCTGCTAATCTGCCAACTAAGCAGTACCATGGACTTTCAAAACTGTCCCTGTGCATATCATTTGGAGAGGCGGTCTCCCCCCTGGTGTCTGGGGCATGGCTGACCCCAGTTTACTCCTGATTGCTTCCCTGGCCTGATCTTGGGCTGCCCTGTGCTGCTCAACTTCCAACAGAGGTTCTGCAATCAAAGGCCCGAGGATGCTCAAATGTAATTTGGGCTGTTTCATACCTTTTAGAGGCTTGTGCCTCAACAAAGGCGACATGACTGCACTAGCTCACTCTCACTGGCTCCAGGCGACCCTAGGACTTTCCCACCTTTGACCCCATAAGCTGTGTAGACGGAGCCCAGAGTTTAAAGCCAAGCTTTAATCTACCCTCAAGTTTACAAAATGGTTTTACTCTGACAAGTGATTATCTGGGGAAGGCTGCTGAATATGCTGAAAATGCAGTGTTCGAGGCTGCATTTTATACTTTGATTATCATATAGATGCTAGCACTTAAAACCTGTATGGTGACAGCATAACTAGACTTATCATGGTGATCACTTTGAAATGTTTAGAAATACTGAATCACTATGTTGTGTAACAGGAACTAACATAGTGCTGTATGTCAATTATACTTCAAAGACAAGCAAACAGAAAAACTCATAGAAAAAGAGATCAGATTTGTGGTTTCCAGAGGTGGGGGTAGTTAGAATTGGAGGAAGGTGGTCAAAAGGTACAAACTTCTAGTTATAAGATAAATAAATACTAGGGATGTAATGTACAACATGATAAATACAATGAACACTGCTCTATGTTAAACATGAAAGTTGTTAAGAGAGGAAATCCTAAGAGTTCTCAACACACGGAAAAAAATTTTTTCTATTTCTTTAATTTTGTATCTATATGCAATGATGGATTTACTGAACTTACTGTGGTAAGCATTTCCTGATGTATGTAAGTCAAATCATTGTGCTGTACACCTTAAACTTATACAGGGCTATATGTCAATTATATCTCAATAAAACTGGAAGAAAAAGCAAAACATAAAAAGATAAAAATAAAAACTATAAACAAGGAACCAAATACATAGCAATCATATCAGTTAAAGACACTGGATTTTGAAAGTTTTCTGAGCAACAATGAAAGCAAGGAGAAAACCCTGGTTAATAAAAGACCTGCTTTCTAAATGTTAGGACATGTTCAGGCACTCTTCCACAGAAAGTCTAAGATTCCTGCCAGTGTCACAACAGGAAAAGTTGCCGACCAAAAACTGTCAATATGTATGAAAAAGTATAAAGAGAATTTCCCAAAGTAGTAGGGGGGAACAACAACTGCCTGGAAATCTCTAAATCAGTCCCTCAAAAAGCACTGTAGAGTGAGGGAAAATTTTCTAGTTTAAAAAGGTAGGGGAAGCTTTCCAATTTAAAGTAAAGTTAAATAAAAAAGTAAAATAGAAGTTAATCTCTCCAATGTATTAAAACATTCAGATTCCTAGAGAAAAGCAATATGTAAATATAACGTAGAGGAATTATTAGGGCAACATTTAATTGAAAGATGAAAGAAACCAAATGATCAACAGATCATTCTGGAAACAAGACCGAAGGACTTGGGTTTCTCTTAATTTCTGCCATTCTTTCATTACTGAGCCCTGACGCTATTAGAGGCACTATGCTTGGCATTGTGGGAGAATACAAAGATGAATTTGGCTTTCAGGTCCCCTCAGTACAGGGAGGGGGGGACCCCAAATCAAAATCACAAAACACACAACAAAAAGCCATCCCTTTCTGAAACCTGCCTTAAATGTTAAAAGCCATTTTCAGTTCAAAATGCAAAGGTAACTCTTCCCACAGAGAGCTGATTATTTGGAGAGAGACATGTGGTAAACATTTCCTAGTGAAGGAGCAATGAAAAAAGGTCAAAGGTCAAAGTCAACTGAGAAGAGCTGCAACATCTCAGCAATTTACAAATTTAAAGGAGAGCAACAGTTTGAAGGGTGGGGATAAATGCACCACCTCCATTCATTATAAACTGAGATTTAAGAGAGAATCTTTTCCTTCTCTGGGGTGAATACCACAACATCTGTTCTCTTGTCATAACAGCAGCTAAGTTGATTTAAGAAAATATTCTCTCCCTCTCTTTTTAAAGCTGTTGGTACGATTTCTCTTGAGCCTTGGTTTCCTTAAGACGTGTTTATTCTGCACATCTGCTCTCCCCATACCTGATTACACAAAGGTATCATAAATAGCAAACCAACAGGTATAAAGAGACCAGCCCTCAAAACAGATCAAAGCAAACAGCCCGTGGAGTCCTTTGGAAATCTTGGCTGGCAGCTCTTGTAAATAAAAGTGCTTCTAAAGCAGAAAGCATTCAACTACCGTATTTATATAGGACGTGATTGACAGGTCAGTTATTAACTTCATAAAAACACAGGCAATGTTAACTAGCAAGAATGTTTGTTCTAGCTGTTCTATCTGAAGGAAAATGAAATCCAAGATAGAATGGCTTGCTCTCTGTTTCTTTTAAGTATTTATTTTAGAACCGTGCAGTATAAAAGAATGTTTTTTCAAGTCAGTGAACTTAAGCTATTTTGCTTACTGTTCTGGAATTTAAGTATGTTGTTATAATTCTTTAGAAAACAAATGTTACATTTACTGAAGGCAAATTCCAATGGTGCACCATGATCTTTTCAACCCCTCGAAAAAATTTTATTCTTTTGAATTACTAAAAAATTTTTTAAAGTACATTAATTAATGTTTCTTCCAGTAACTGAAGTACATCAAATCGCAGAATCAAAGAGCAGGGTTTCCTCCCACTGCTCTAGAAGAAGGCATGTATGTTTTTCCTGAATTGCCTATGGTAGCAAGTCTAAAATTTGCCAAAAGGAGATAAGAATAAACCAGTCTGTATTTCATTAATAATACTGAGGGATTCTCTTTATTATGAATACATTCTGTTCGATCATCTACTTCAATATTACAATGCAGTACCTTTTATTTTTTAAATTCTTTCAAAAAAATAACATCAGTTATATGCAGATATATGGTCAGGAAATCTTCAAAATCCACTTCTGTGCGCAAGGACTTTCATCCTTGAGGCTTAATAAAGTTAATCCCACCCCATCCCAGTGGAAAGTAACACAAAGGTCAGCCTATGTTTCTCCAACTTGAAGAGCAACTTTATAATAGATTTAGGCAACTCTATGGCAAAGAAATTCAAAACGTTGCATCTATCCAATCTATATAATCATTCTTCTGTGAAATGATTTTTTTAAAGTAACAAGGAAGAAATACAAGGAAAAGTTGGGAAGAAAAAAAAAACACCAAACTTTGCTTTTTTGAATCAATCGGCCAGTACTTTTAAGACTGAAATTATAAAAAGTTGGCACTTCCCAGCCAAATAAATGCTTATGAAGTGAACTGTGTGTTTATGTGCATGTTTGTTTATACATTTTTAATATCCTCAGGACTGAGAGTTCTTCCATGTAAACATAAATTTTGTTAAATGCCTCTTTAATTAAATGTAAAGGCTATTTGTTATCAAAATGTTTCACTCTTAGCGAAGGCTGTTATTATGAGAGCTAAATACCAAACACAAGAGCAAACCAAAAATCCCCAGAAAGTCCATCCTTGCTCATCAGTACGTTTAATGTACCACAATCCTGTTTTCTTCAGCACTCCTACCAGCAACAATCTTTCAGAACACAGAATTCTTACGAAATAAATACTCAGCCTTAGAACATGCCCTGGCCTCCTCCACTATCCACCCCTCCTCATTTCCCCCCGCAGGACTATATTTTCAAACTAGAATATTTGTTTTGACAGACTTCTGCTTGCTTAATTCTCTGGCAAAGGACTGCTTGTTGCGCCCCTAGCCAGTAATGAACATTTTGCCAGAAATATGCAACTTTTCCCACAACAAGAAGTGGGAATTAAAACAAAACAAAACAAAAAACTGCCGGCAGAGACTTCCAGAATTGAAGATAACAGCAGGCACACTGGATGAATAGAATCCTTTCCCTTAACATATCATAATTTCCTCTTGTTTTCCCTGCTTCTCGCTATCAGGAGGAAAACCTTCATTTGGCATTTTCACATACCTTCTCTACACTATATAAAGCAATGGGAAACTATTCCCTAAATCTTGGTTTCTAATTAAAGAATCATTTATCCAAATGAAAAATGTAGGTTAGCTAATCCTACTCAGAGAGTAAATCTCCAAAACAATTTCTTAATAATAGTTTATCAGGAAAATTAAAATCCATTGAACTTGTTTAATCCAGTGGAATACTTCTCTATCAAGATTCTTCCAGTCACACTGAAGGACCTCACGCTCAAAAACTTAACAGTGCAACATGGCTCCACCTTCCCCCTCTGGGCTCAGAAGGGTTGGGCAGAATATCTCACACTCATGGGCAGAGAGCTTAGGGTGTGGGTGAAGTGCCTCTTTCTACAACTACCCAGATTCTTGGGAGGAGTGGCCCACAGAGTGATTTCCTGCATGGGTGGAGTCAGACACTTTCCAAAAAAAACAAAACAAAATACTCATGGACCTTGAAAGGGAGGCACAGGGGAACTGACAAACATGTCCCAAAGAATATCAGACTGTGGAAATAATCTCTTCTGAGAGATCCTCTTTCTCCACACATCATTTAAACAGTGATGCCCCCAGGAGTCTATCCTCACCCGTCTGGGTTCTCTCATTCACTTTCTGGCATAAAATACCATCTCTCACAGACGACTCCTTTGTCCAGCCCAGAGCTCATTCATATGCTCCAGACCCAGGATATTGAACTGCTTGATGAATATGTTCCATTGGATGTCCCTCAGGCATCTCAAAACAGATACAGTAACTGAACTCAGTATGTCCCCCATCCATCACCAATCTGTTTTTCCTCCTAAATCTTCACCTCTGTAAATGGCACCATCAGCCCCAGACGTTGTCCCAAGCCCCAAATCTGCCATCATCTCATTATCTTTCCTCTTCTGTGGTCTCCTCATTTTTCATTAAATACTGTTAAACTGACTGTCTCAATATCTCTAATCAACATGCCCTTCTCCACTGTCCTTGCCTACCCTCTTTCTGACCTGCACTTACCTCTCACCACCCAGTTTATCCAGAGTTTCCCAAAGTGTGTTCCTTAAAACACAGTTCTTCATAAACTACTCCATAAAATGGATTCCGTAATTCAACATTTTAAGCGAGTAACTATACTGTGACTGGAAAGTCACAGTACCTATCAGCATATTAGAGTTTTCAAGAAATCCTGGATTGAACAAACGTGTTCACACCAACCTTTTACCACTGTCATCTGTCCTCCTGGCTCCCTTTTCTTCCTCTACTGTTTTCTTGGCTAACTTCTACTTATCCTTCAAGCTCAGGCCCTGATTCTTATAGGAAGCCTCCTCTGACAGCAGGTACTCATCCCTACTCTGCGCTTCCAAATCTCTCCTTGCATGCCTCTATACAGAACATTCATGCCAATGGTGTGTACTTTCCTGTATGTCTCCTCCCCTTGACTGTGAGACACTTAAAGGAAAAGACTTTGACTTATTTATCTTTCAACACTTTAGCACATTACCTGGCATGTAGCAATGGGTGAATAAACACTGCTGAGTAAATGAATGGCAATAATAGCAAAATGTATTATCATTTACTCTATGCCAGGCACTCAATCTCCTTGCATGTATTAATTCACTTACTCCACCCCAAAGCCCTGTGAGGTGAGTGCTAGTTGTTTCCTCCATTCGATACATGTGGCAACTGAGGCAGAAAGAATGAATAAGTTTTATTATTTCTCCAATATGATCTTACTTTCTTATCTCCAGCAGGGTAAATATGAGTAATTTTAATCTACTTCTTAGGAAAGAGGACGTGATAAAACCAGTGGAAAGCTGTTTGGCAGGACGTTGTTACTTCTAGAAATATTGTATATTACAGAACAAAAAGCTTTAATGTAATGGAAAAATAACTGGATTAGGAGTCATATCTGAATTTGACCACCAGCTCTGCTTCATACTAGATATGAGACACGTAGCAAATTAATAATATAAATTCCAAGTGTGTTATTTAGAATGAGGACAATAATACTTATTGAGTATTCCAACAAGGATTACATGACATAAGTATATGAAAGTCCTTTGCAGTTTTTGTTATAAAGTTGGGAATACTGATGCTATTACCTTCACAAACAATACAATGGAATGATATCTGACTCCCCATATACCAAGTATTTATAATTGATTACTGTATATTTTTAATTTTTATTTCCCTTGTGGATAAACTGGTCCAAATAAGTGGAAGAGTTTTCAATCTACATAGAGATTTCTACTGAAAGTTAAAAAACTTTCTACTAAATTGAACCAATCAAACTACATCTGTTTTGAGGCTCACAGTATAAACTGGGAAATAACAAAAATCACTGAGAATTAATAAAAAAAAAATCTTGACGAAAGTCTTAAAAATTTCAACAAAACCAGCACAACTGACTAAATTATCTACACTGTAGAGACTGTCTACACTCTACTGTCACTAATGGAATCTTATATAATATAACCAGTGCTCTCAGCCCTACAAACTATGAACAGCTCAATAGATAAATCTCAATAAGCCTCCACATCAAACAGACTGGAAGAAATCAAAAGACCGCTGAGCTAAGCCAGACCAGGCTGATATTTTGGTTTATTGGTTAACTGTTATGTTTGGAAAGGCATAAAGCTTAATTGCGAGGCTTGAGGTGTATGTCAAAAATGCCTGACTTAAGTAGAAATTCTGATCATAGCATCTGTCACTAGTTAAAATACATGGAGCTCTTTATCCAGGATGTTTTTTGTTGTTTATATTCTCAATAAATGAAAATAACCCAGTCACATTGTGACTGAATATGAATCATTGTTTCAGCGTTTTGAGAAGGGTTTTTAAATCCCAGGTGTAAATTAGGGAGTAACACTGTTGTTAATCCAAGCCATGTGAAAGTTAAAAAGGGGGGAAATCTGGTTTAGTTTATGACTTCTTGTGGTATTAACCATAGGTTTCTCACAAATATTAATGAATACAACACTTTGAAACACTATATGTAAAAGTGAAATCCAGTGGTGTTATTTGGATATTTTTACCATTTTCTACTGAATAACTAACTCCATTTGGCTGAACAAGCAACAAAAGTAAACATTTCTTAAAGGCCCTAGGAGAAATAATTTCTTCTAGCAAAGGTCCAGTAAAGGTTTCAGTAAAAAAACAGAAAATGAGGTCTTCATCACTGCCCTGCCCTCGTTTTCACTGCTACCAAAGCTACTCAGCTACACCTAACCAATCTGTATTTACACAGTGCTTTAGGATATACGTCAAACTTAAAACACAATCTCTCCCCTTAAGAACTTGGAATTGATTTGAGGGTACCTAACTAATTCATAAGAAGCAGTACCAACACAAGAAAGAGACGGCACACATCATTTGAGGTACACCAGGAAGAGGCCTAAGGAAAGGGAGACCAGTGAGTGCTGGGATGACCAGTTTATTCGTTCAGTTAATTTAAAAACAATTCTCACTGAAAGAGAGCCTCCTATACACCAAGCATCACTACACCAGGCCCTTTATGAGCATTACCATGCTTACTCCTCACAGCAACTTGGGAGGCAGATCCTAGTATCATCCCCAGTATACGATGATGCTGAGATAAAGAAAGTGAGGTTCAAGGGACTAAACTTGCCCAAAGTCAGAGCCAGAAGTTAAATCTAGAGCTGCTAACTTAACATGCATTTTCTTAGCAACATCAATAGATCATTTCTTTGCCTCCTATGGAAGGCAGACCCTTTACAAGGCACTGGGGCCAAAAGGGGCATCAGACACAGGCCCTGCTCTCAAGGAAGCCATAGTCAGGTCAGGGAAAACTTCCTAGAGGAAAAAAAGATTCAGGTTGAATCTCAAAGGATGGGAAAAATCAGCATACGATAAGTAGATGAGAAGGGACAAGCATTTTAGGAGCAGAAAAAGCATGAATAAAAGCAACAAAAAGGAAAATCTCAAAGGAATGGTAGGCAGATTAGCTTGATTAGAGTATATGTATTTGTTGGTAGAAGTTTAATAAATATTTGTGGGTTTGACTAACAGGAGATAAGGTGAAAAGGGCAGGTTCAAATTATATAGGGCCTTGAAAGCTAAGCTGAAGAAAATACAATTAACCAACAAATAATGTGGGCAAATGTTCAACCTTATTAGTAAGAAAAGCAATATAAATTGAAACAACATGGTAATTCCCCCCCATATAAATTCTTTTAAATTTGCATTAAAAAAAGAATAATACCCACTACTAGAAAGATTATATGTGCTGGCAAATTTGTAAATTGATATCTTATTTAAAAGAAGTCTGGCTATCAGTTTCATGGAATGTTTATATTCCTTAAGTCTGTACTTCTATTTCTGATCATTTATCCTAAAGAAATAATCCAAAAAACATGGGAGAAGCTAAAATGTATGAGGTTATTCCCTGTACCACTTTGCATAGTGTGGAAAAATAAGATGGACTGTAAATGCTCAATGGTAGAGAGTTGATTAAAACAAAACAAAAAAAGGTTTAACAAAAAGCACAAAGGCTAATCAAAGGGGCAGAGACCTTAGACCATGGGTAACAGAGAACTAATGAAAATTCCTGAGTAAGAAGGTGACAAGGGGAAACTGTTTTTCCAGATTAATTTATCAAGAAATCTGACAATATATAAAAAGAATCTGAAGACTAGTTATATTACTTTGTTGCCAAGAAATCACACCAAGGAGAATCTATCCGTAAGAAATAACCCTACATGTTTAAACACTTCTTAAAATAAAGATACTCACCACACCATTATTAAAAATATTTTAAAAACTAGGGGCAAACTAAATATTTAATAGTAAGAGAATTATTAAGTTAACCATGATTTGTCCATCGTAAGGAATGTTACTTAAAAATGCTAGAGGGACTTCCCTGGTGGTGCAGTGGTTAAGAATCCACCTGCCAATGCAGGAGACACAGGTTCGAGCCCTGGTCTGGGAAGATCTCACATGCCGCGGAGCTACTGAGCCCGCGTGCCGCAGCTACTGAAGCCCGTGCACCTAGAGCCTGTGCTATGCAATAAGAGAAGCCACTGAAATGAGAAGCGCACCGCAAAGAAGAGAAGCCCCTGCTCGCTGCAACTAGAGAAGGCCCACACACAGCAAGGAAGACCCAATGCAGCCAAAAAATAAATAAATAAAAATAAATAAAAATTTTAAAAATGCTAGAAAGAGTGGTATTATACACAAAACCAAGAAAAATCATTACATTTCAATTTAACTGGGGGTGGGGGCAAGAAGAGATTTCCAGAGAAAGAAACCTCCATAGAAAATGCCATGAATCCCCTGGAATTCAATTTTCATGGGTGAACCAACCAGTTTGGCAGTGCATGGCAGCACAATGTTGAAGGCAGTCAGGGCTGAAAACATGAAGGAAAAGAACAAGCAAGTATTTGAGAATGATATGTCCATCTGTAGAAAGGGCTACAACTTATAAATGATCATCTGGCAATTGAAATACGTTTTCCAAAGACATAAATATTATAAATGGTGGCACTGCAGATAACCCACAGAAAATATATTTACTTCTCCTTTGAAACACTATACTTTTACAATGATAAACTGTTAAAGCCTATGTTATTGCAGTATTAGTAACTAATCGAAGCAAGAGAACACCATTGAAAGAGAAGTTCTCTTTCACTTCCCTAAAATGTTGAAGCTTAAGGAAAATTAAGTTGGCTTAATTAAAAGCAGAAAGGAGAAAGAGATGATGACTTGTGGTGTGTTTCTGGGAAAAAGGGGGCATTCACCACCGTCAGAGGCCAGTGACACTGTTTTATTAGTACAGAGAATTTCATTTCCAAATATAGATAGGGGAGGCATATCACTAATACTGCCCTCTTGTTTACTGGTCATGATCTGAATCACTGCTTGTCCCACAGATAGAACAAAGGCAAGATAAAGAAATGGTCGCATGAGTCTTTCCCGCCTAAATGGTAGAAGAACTTGGATGGGAAGGAGGAAGAGTCTAGAAAGGATGAGTGTGTGAAGAGTGTGAGCTCTGCAGAGGCGCACTTATGCAGTGGCAGGGAAGAGAGGAAATGGTAGGAGTGGCACATGCAGGCTCCTCCCCCAAGAGACAGGAAAGGAGCTAACAGAGTACTCATGGCTTTCCACCTTGCATTACAGTTGAGTTCAAGTCTTAGCTCACTTCTTCCACTATTCTTCAAATACATAGACCATATTTTATAAATGTCTATACTCCCCTCAGTGTTCAGTCTTGAACGTAGAAAGCATGTTTGCTGAATAAATGATGAAGAAAAAAAATGTTGGACCATCTAAACAGACCACCAACTATAAAAATGAAACCAGTGGCCTAGAAGGAGGGCTTGGATTGTAGGGGGTGAAAATGGGGATCAAGTGAATTAAAGGGAGGAAGTGTGTAATTGACCATTTATATGTATCTAAATCAGTTGTTCACAAGAGTCATCATAGAGGTAAACAGAAGAAAGACAAAGATGTATTAGGAGCAATGGATGGCTCTAGGAATGTGTTTATAGAGTAGAAAATTCTAGACCTCCAAGATTTAGCACCTGGATCAGACTTACTGATCCTTGTCAAAGGTAGCCAGTCTGACCCCATCTTCTGCTGAGCTGGGCTGGTCTGCCCTGACCTAGACAGCCTCTTGTTCCACTTCTATAAAGGCAGTTTGTACAGAACAAAACGCTAACAGTTTGGAAAGACAGAAAAGAAAAAAACCTGGCAGATAGAGAAAGAGAGATTGTTCAAGACAGTTGGTCTAATTTGAATTCAGAGGCCCCAACATTAAAATACTATGCTCAATTTAAATAGAATAGGAATTTTTGGTTAAAAAATTAAAATAATTAACTGCCAATTCCAATAAACTTAGATCATTTGACTTCACACCTTTTGGCCCTACAATAACAAAATCAATGTTGTAATATACAGGTCAAATTCTAAAGTGAATTAGAGTTCATAATAAAAAACAATGTTAACATTCTGTTAGCTTGTTAGAGATTAGCTATGAATCAGAGACATATTCCATATTGCAGAGTAGCATTTTCTGACTTAGAAAGTCATTGTATTTGATTTAGCATCTCTATTTTAAAGCTCTACAAAACTTTTTTCATGTGTGAAGACAAAACTTTGTTCCTGAGCGAAAATTTTATAATGAAGGCTTGCCTTCAGAAGTGAATTATAGGGCCTCCCTGGTGGCGCAGTGGTTGAGAGTCCGCCTGCCGATGCAGGGGATACGGGTTCGTGCCCCGGTCTGGGAGGATCCCATATGCCGCGGAGCGGCTGGGCCCGTGAGCCATGGCCGCTGGGCCTGCGCGTCCGGAGCCTGTGCTCCGCAACGGGAGAGGCCACAACAGTGAGAGGCCCGCATACCGCAAAAAGAAAAAGAAAAAAAAAAAAAAAAAAAAAGAAGTGAATTATACAGAACCACATATCCAGACACTTTTACTACTTCATATCTTTTAAAAATTATATGGAGGAATTGCACAAATAAAGAAAAAAATACACTTTCCTATTAGGCTAACATACTACATATATTATTATTTATCTTCCTAATGAAATGGAAACATTTTCACAGCTTTTGAGATAGCCTAGAAGAATGTAGCAGCAGACATCATTAGTCACCTAATAAAAATCCATTCCCTCATCCCATCCTTCCTTTAACAGTATTTGACTTTGGTTGGGTATTCACCCTTCTCTGAGTAGTCATATGTTTCAAGGAGGGCTGACACCAACCCCAGATCCAACTGGAGAATCCTAATTAGTCTAAGCTAATTATGGTGGATCCATTTCCCTTGTCAGGGATAAGTTGGGGCACACTAAGATGTTAACTCTACCACAAAGATGTTAAGGAAAGTCTGTAGAGTGTGGAGTTGACAGCATGGGAACACATACAAGAGGTGGTGCTCTCATTCTTAAAAAGAAATAGGGATGCCACAAGGCCACTGAATATTGCATGTACTGCATCTAGATGTGATGGCTGGAACTGTGGCCATCTCGAAACCACGAAGGATGCTTGCCTGAGGCCAATGCCTTCACATCCAGGATGGCACAGCAAAAAACCGAAAGAACCTGGGTCTCTGATGATGTTATCAACCTGGAACGAATCAATCCCCCTTAAAACTTCTTGGTTATATGTGAGACAATAACTTTTCCTTATTGTTTAAATTTTGATTTCGGTTTTCTGCTACTTGCAGCCAAAAGCATTCTAACTGCTTCAAGTCTGAATTATTGCAAGCCTCTGTTTAAATATTAACAAATGGAGCTGTTATTTGGGAGATGAAGGACAACAACAGGGTATGCTGCTAGCAAGACATACAGACCAAAGCTATAGAACTCAGCCATCATAGTAGATCCTAAGGCCTTACCTACTATATTTCAAAGCTGGTTACTGTTCTGTTCCCCTCTCCCTACCTGCCTTTCCAACACACACACACACACACACACACACACACACACAGATACATACATCACACCTTGATGGGCTTGGTACTGACCCTGCTGATCAGTTCATCAACCAGGGTGTAGGCCCTATTTCCCCCATTGTCAATGATCAAGGCTTTGGGAAAACAGATGTTATCTTCTTCTGACAAAATGATAGAAGAAACTGATTTAGGATATAAAGTTCATTCTCCCAGAGAGGCACTTTATTTATGTATTTTTAATTTTTTAAATTTATTTATTTATTTATTTTTGTCTGCGTTGGGTCTTCGCTGCTGCACATGGGCTTTCTCTAGCTGTGGCGAGCGGGGGCTACTCTTTGTTGTGGTGCGCAGGCTTTTCACTGAGGTGGCTTCTCTTGTTGTGGAGCATGGGCTCTAGGCGCGTGGGCTTCAGTAGTTGTGGCTCGCGGGCTCTAGAGCACAGGCTCAGTAGTTGTGGCGCATGGGCTTAGTTGTTCCGCAGCATGTGGGATCTTCCCGGACCAGGGCTCGAACGTGTGTCCCCTGCATTGGCAGGCAGATTCTCAACCACTGTGCCACCAGGGATGTCCCCAAAGAGGCACTTTAAATATAAGATTTTAAAAGGTCTAAAATTATGAAATTTTCATTGATTCATATTTATTTACCACCTACTATATGCCAGGATACCATTTTAAATTTATATCTGGTGGACTTCCCCAGATATAAATTCCCCAGATATAAGTTCTTTAACTTGGGGAAATACTGCATGTTACATCCCAGTCTTGAAGAGTCACAAAAACCACTGTAGCATATTATATGTTCTGAGAAGTCCTGTCATAAAGAAATTTTAATTTAATCCAGCATTTCCAAAACTTACTTGACTTTATAATTTACTTTTCAATAAATATCTTTTTAATATCTTGAGGAAGCTAGTAATCCTTAAAACATAAGGCATATTCCCCTCTAATATAGTCACTACTCAATTTAGAAGTAACAAAAAGAATAAATGCTGAAAAAACCCACACCAAGCTGGAACCGAGCTTTAATAATCTACAGAGAGTATCAGTTATTCCTAAGTAACTTTCTTCCAGGGTCTTGCATCATATTCTCCAATACTACCAGCAGGGGACACAGAATGCAATCACTTCTCAACTGATTCCTAAAACAATGCCTTTATCATGGAATACTCCAATACTAAAACTTATAAATGATTCATAACGTTGTGTAAAATTCAAACCAGTCTCCTTGGCTTATTTGTTTTACTCATTGATATAGCCCCAGAACATGGTTCAGTGCTTACACAGAATAGATGGTCAGTGAATCCTTGGCTCTAGGAATAAATGACTAAATGGATGAACGGATGAATATTTCCATCATGTGCTTTCAGTCCTGGTCTGGTATATCTTCTAAGTTTCTCAGACATATACAACATGTGTTCCAACCTCGATATCTTTGTTCATGCCTATATAACCTTATATGCAACATCCTCCTCTTTACCTATTCAAATCCTATCCATTTTTTCAAATCCAGATTAAGCCTGACTCCTGCACGAAGCCCGACCTCATCCTCCTCTGACCCCCTCATCCCCTGACAATATCAGAGTTTGATACTCATTTTTCCTAAGCTAGCTCACACGTTGGTCTTCTCTCTCAGTAAATGATAAAATCCTTGAAATCCAAGACCATGTCATAAACTACTTTTGTACATATTAGAGTGGCAAGGCACATAGTAAATATTCAATGAAAAAATTTTATTGATTGTATTTTATTAAAAGTTTGGTGTGTAACAAGAATAGTTCAAAATTCCTGGAATTTCTAAACTATCCATTACTAAAATCAATAGTTATAAGGACTAAGTTCTGAATAAAGAAGAAATATTATCCAAGTTCTAAAGAAACTGTTCCCTCTGGTTTTAACCCCTTTGACTCCATTTTCTCATTTGGAAAAGAGCTCTGTGGTATTTCTCTGCAGGTATTGAATGAGCAACAAATACTGCTTGTAAAACCCCTGATAAATGAAGACTTTATCTCATAGTCCTGGAAGAAATCCTGACGTCCTAAATTATGTAATCCTGGTATTATATTATATTAGTCTGGTTCATATAAAATGTAAGCTACAAAAATACCAAAGCTAAGAAAAAATATTTGCTCATGCTTTTACTGAGATGCAGAAAGAGGATGCACGCATTGCCAAAATTCCATAGAACATGCTCAAACTAAAGCAACAATGCCTTAGTTATTAAAGAAGGCAATGGCCTGAAGCAGTACTTAGGAACAAAGATTACTTCGTCCCCGCAAGAGTCAATATTTAAGAACACAATGACTAATTCCCACTTCAAGTTCATGAACATATTTCTTTTTAAGAGCTTCTTTTTGGTTAAAATTTTTATTTGTGGTTTTCCTACCTGTGATCCATGAACCTAAGAATGAACAAAAACTTGAAACATGAAACTCTCCAGTAGGCCAAAGTGTCAGAATAGACTTAATTCTGATTTTAAGAACTTCTCAACAAGGGTTACACAAGACTTGTACTTAACTTCTCAGTCTCCAAGAATACACATTTACCTACTCTGACTAAAGAACCAGATCGAATGTTCTGTAAACAACTGTGGAAAATGCATGAATGATACCTCCAGACCGTATCAAAACACTGGGGCTCTTAGCTTAATTTCAAATTATTTGAATCCAAACTAGTATTACTGTTGCTAATAGAAACTCCATTTATAAATAATCAGCTAAAATTTTTAAATGTTCTAGTTGAGCTTACTGTGAGCTAAAAGTAACCATTAACTTTATTTCCAGCACTAGCTATGTGACCTTGAGCACCTCAATATTCACATCTGCAAAATGAGAATGGGACTGGATGGCTTCTTATGTCCTCTTAAATATAAAAACTAATATAATAATGGTTATTATTAAAATAATTATTAAATATATGAATGAAAAATATAAGCAGAGATTTGGAAAAACATGAGGCTAAGCCTAGAAGACAACATACAATAGACAAAGATTATCACAAAACCCCCAAATCCTCTCCCCATAGCACCAAACTATCATCAAATACCAGAGTTTTATAGAGGTAAATAAATGGCTTACTGGCCACACTGATATCCTATTGGGGGTAATGAAAAGGTCTTAAAATCAACTTGCCACATGGGAGATGTGAGAGTCCTGGCTCCACACTGAGACTTTGGTGAAGTGCCTCATTTCCCACAGTCTCAGGATGTAAAATCTAAAGCCACACTCTCAAAAGTGACTCACTGCTCATGAGGGGCTGTGTGTGCTGGTGGGTAAATCCGCATGTGCTCTGCAGATGTAGCTGGATTTGGATTCTAGTTTTACCACTTTCTGGCTGTATGACCTCGGGCAAATAACTCAATCTCACCAACCCTAGTTCATTCCTGTGTGAAATTAGAATGACTCTATCCACTCTGCAGGGCTGTGATGAAGGCTAAAATAGACACTTATAAAGAATTTGGCACATGCCAAGCAAGCAAATAGGCGCCAAGGATATGCCATCTCCCTTCACAACTTCTCCATTCCTTTTACACGAGTGGAATAGAGACTCTAGCGCCACAGGTAACTGCCATATTCTTCATTAGATTGTCAGTTTCCCTAGGGCCAAGAGTATGTCTGATTCATCTTTGGATCCCAGTGCCCAGCAGAGGGCCCAGAGTGAAAATGCAATATAAACGCTTGTTAAATGGAGAAGACGAAAATCCACTGGGTCTGAGGATGTTAAGGTTATCCTGGCCACAGTCAAAAGAAAATTCTAATCTTCAGTTTGGCCAAACAGACACTTGCTACAAACTACTATGTAGTTTAAAGCAAATAAGCTATTCTGAATTCTAATAATTACATTCTCTAAAATTTAAAAACCTAGTTGCCCTACAGCTCCCAATTTTAGTTTTGAGAATCCAATTCTTTCCTAAACAATTGAGTGGGTAACCACAAAAACTTGTGGAATCTCTTTTCCTAGAAAACATGAAGAACAGGAGAGAAGCCAATCTGTCTGGAAACTGCTTCAAAATCTGTCTCTAAGCAAGGGGCTAGACTAGACTCGATGTCCCTCAGAGGATCCTTCCAGACCTACACAACTAAGACGTTAAAGGAAATGACTAAAGCAATTCTCTGTTATTTATACCCAGGAAAATAAAACAAATACAATTTAACATCTCCTAACATAGTCATTAGAAATAATTTTACTTGGACCTGGTGATCCTTTTACAAACATTTTCCTCTTAAACTGTATTAAATCATCCTAAGCTATTAATTTGAATATGAGCTCTCTCTAACAAGACAGAATTGAGATTGTACTTAACACTGAAAACAAGATTATTATTCTTTTGTTCCTCTTTTTCAACCTACCTGTTTCCATGTACACCAAATCTACTCATCCCCAAAGCTTTATAAGAAACAGTCCCCCCAAGTGCTCCACTCAACTCTCCCACTAGTGAACTTCTAACGCAGCCATTATTCAGACCATATTGTGCAGCTGATTACTGTATGTTGTCTTCTATTTGTATCTGCTTCACAACAGATGACAATTCTCGTTTCCCTAGCTGAAACGTAAGCTCCTTGAACAAGGTCCACCTTTTATATTTCTCATGGACTCCTCTACCGTGTCAATATTGAGTCCATGACAAATGCTTACGAATTCTTACTGGCTGACTGATTTAAAATGAAGAGAGAACAAGAGCTATAGAACACTCTGTACACTGAGCACCTGTATGAAGCTTTGGCAAAGTCTAAAATAAAGCTTTTCAGACTACCACATGTATATTGATATTTGTCCTTTACCTGGGAATAGAACAGTTGAAGGTTAATACACAAAGGGGCTAAAGGGAAAGACCTAGAGTTAAAGATCACACTGGTTTAGCTCCTGCCCTGTAAGGAATGAGGAACTACCAAGGTGAGCCCACTCACAGTGCAGATGGAGGCTATTCTGGAATGCCCGGCACCCTCCTCACATCACAGAGCTGAGGAGCTTCTGATTCTATCAATACAGAGGATCGGGCTTCCCTGGTGGCGCAGTGGTTGAGAGTCCGCCTGCCGATGCAGGGGACACGGGTTTGTACCCCGGTCTGAGAAGATCCCACATGCCGCGGAGCGTCTAGGCCCGTGAGCCATGGCCGCTGAGCCTGAGCGTCCGGAGCCTGTGCTCCGCAACGGGAGAGGCCACAACAGTGAGAGGCCCACGTACCGCAAAAAAAAAAAAAAAAAAAAAAATACAGAGGATCAATTACTCATTCTGTCGGGCCAAGTCCTTCCGGGGGTAATAAATAGAAAGGAAAGGAGCTTTAGAAAATTTAAATGTAATACCATTATTTAAAACAAACAAGTGAAACATGTTTTCTCATTCTTCATAATCCAAAAGACACATCTAGAACAAGGCTAGTGAGCTCTAGAGTTCAATCATTTCAAGCATACTCTATATACTTATAAATGGGGATGCAGAACCTCTGCTCTTTTCTTTATACATGAAACGGGAACTTCTTTGCCCTACCACCAAGCAGGTACTGTTCTAGGCACCGGGAACATAGCAGTTCACCAAACTCATAATTCTAGTAACAATTACGTAAAGCCTTGTTTAGTATTTGATAGAAATAAAGAGACTTCAAGGATAGTCCAAATCTCTTATCTTAGAGGAGAAAACTAAGGCCCAGAGAGGTTAACTAACTTGTTTCAGTTGGTTATGGCAGGTCTATGGCAACAAAGCCAGGAGTAGACACCAGATTTCTCATCTCTCATCTAGTAACAAAATTTGCTTATTCAGTAAGCAAGTATTTCTCGCCATTACATGCCAGACACTATGCTAGGCACCAGGTATACAAAAATAAGGATAAGATACTGACCCTGTACTCCAAAAGCACAGGGGAACTGTAAGACAATGAGATGAGTACAATAATAGAAGTGGTAACAGAGAAAAAGCAAACTACATCTCTAGTTGCATAGGACTTCCAATATTTTAAAAGAAAATGAACTGTTACTAGTTTGTTTTATTCTCCCTATAGCCCTATGAGTACAGAACACAGATCTTATTATTCCTGGTCTATAGATGGAGAAATTGAAGTGCAAAGCGGGTAAGGGAGTCTATTAAGGTCATCTCCAGTGGTAGCGAAATGCTTAGAAACTAAGTCTGTTTACTCCAGGATAGACTTTTTTTCCACTAGATGGGAAAGGCAGATGTCCTTTTTCTGTCCAGTTCCCTTCTGATCAAGACCACACATTTGCAAGACTGTGCACAGAACAATCTGTGGCTGTGAAAGTAGACTTCACTGGCCTATGAGGTCTCATTGGCTGAGTTTAGTTATTCAGTGGTTGAGTAACCAACCAACAAGACATCATTATTACTAGCATTCTTACAGTGCCCATGATACATACACAGAATAGAAGCAAAAGGTTCTGCCCACAGGGAGTTAATATTGTAGCGGACAGGTATATAAACATTTCATCCAAAAGTGACATAATTAAACAAACTACAGCTAGAAGAATCATTACAAATAATGGCAAGTTTAAGACACTAAAGGTTTTGCAGAGCATATCTAGTGGGTCCTGCCGAGAAATATACTCTTTAAGGGTTAAACAAAGAACAGAAGCCTTGTATATATAATGACATATACCAACCTTCAGGTTATTGAAATAAAAACTCTTACCAAAAATGCTTATCACATTAAAAATAATTAACTTTTTCATACCTTCATTTCACTTTTCAGCTTTATTCAAAACAATTATATGAATATTCTATTTCCCTCTTTCTAGGAAAGTTATATATTTTGTAACCTTTCTTATTTATGAGGAATGAATTTATAATGGAGGTTCACATCAGCAAGCTGTGGCAAAGAGATTACAACAGTGTGGTTTCCCTGTGCTATTCTTCCACCCTCCTTCAGATGCAATCTACATAAAATGAATCTGATCATTTTCTCCTGTATAAAGTAAAATTTGTATACACATCCAAGAATCACTCACTTCATAAAAAGTAAAAGGGAAAAAAAGCATTTCTTCATTTTCGAGTTCAGTTTTAAACATTCATTTCACTTGTTTGATAACCTCATATCATAGTTTATTTATGCACTATTTATCATGGCCTTATAATATGACCAAACTGTTTTAAACCATAGCACTTTATTGAATTATTAACAAAATAAGCAAAGCTAAAAAGAAACAAATATTAGTGATTTCAAACTAGTGACAGGAAGAATTTATTTAGGAACCAGCTAAATAGTAAAAATTACAATCAACCTTTCAAAGGAATAATGTTATCATTATTAGAAATACAACTCAGCTAAAAAAAAAAAACTCTCTAGTATTTCCTTAGTATACTCAAGGAATTCACACTTACAGCCAACTGCTTTCCATTTAAATATTTATTGAATTTTATAGGGTGATAAATAGCAATTTAAATAACAATTCAGAACTACCAGTAGATTTCATTAGATTTACCAACGGTGCATCATAAAATTATTTCATGATATTTTCTCATTCCTAAGACTTAGTTCCATCACAAGAAAATATATTTTAATAAACAAAAGCTTAAAACCTGACTTAAAAGTGTGATCATCAACTTTTTTAGGCAGGAGAGGAATAGGGCCTGATTTATCTCTAGAGCATCAAGAGAAAGACCACTGGGCCAAATCAGATATAGTAAATGAAGTTAAGAAATGATTAAGCATGCAGCGACAGTGACATCTAGTGTTAACAACTGCAAGCCACTAGACTAACACTAAACCCTCCTAAGTGCTAAAGAAACAGCTATTCAAAGCTTCTCTTCTTTAAAAACCAACAAACAGAACTTGTGCATTGTATCTAAAAATTACTCATAATCAAAATATTTCAGTAAGTTTTTTCCCAGACGTTAAAAAAACCTTAAGAGGAAAATGTCTTAGAGAGTAAACATAACACCGAAGACCTAAAAGTAAAAAGCATTGTTTATTCTGTGTGACCAACATCCGTAACTGCTCCCCTTGGTTAGAGGTTAATGTAAAGTAATCTGGGACATGTCCCGATGAGTGTACTATAAACATTTAAACTTCCAGTTACTATAAAAGCAAAGATATTGCACAAGCTAGTACCTGATGACACATCAAGAAAAAGCAATATAGGACATTTCAGGAATACCTGAAGAAGACGTAAATCAAAAACAAAACAAAACAAAACAAAAAAACAAACTTTAGCTGTTGCACTGAGAAAGAAGCTCTACATTTCAGCCCTTGCTACTCTGATATATATTTTTTTGCTGCTTTGAAAGGTCCACTTATTAAACAGTAGATATTTTTGCCCAAGGGCTTAGAATTTGGCAGTATAGGTTAATTTACCATAGTATTTTTATAGTTTTATGCTCTAGATGAATCTATAAAAGTAAGCAAAATTCCAAAAATTATTTTTGGCCAGGACAGTATTTTGTAAAAATTAAAGTTAGCATTAGATGAAGCTTACCTATTTTTTTTGGAAAGTTCATCCTTTCCCCTTTTAACTCCAAATATTCTTGTGATCAACGTACTGAAGAGAAGTGTAGATGAATTTCTCACCTAATGTAAAAATAAATACACAATAAAGGTTAAGAAATATTCATGGCGTGAAACCAACATTTACAATGTTCAAACTAGACATTCAAAATCATTACCCGATTGCCTAGTGTGGGGCTAAAGAAGATGTGGTTTATGTCCATAAAAGAAGACAATTTTCAATAACTTTATAGTAATTATCTTAATGACTTCCTCTTAAACTGAGCTCTACAGTCCAACCACATGCACACAACACAGCTTTTTCCTATACTTCTAATATTACCACCAACTGTTTTCATTATCTCTTTGTACTTGTATCATTAAATAACACTTAAAAAGAAACAATAAATTCATTTTCCCATATCATTTCTGATGATGAATATCCCAAGAAAGAGCTCAGCTCTTTCCTTTTATTTTCTGTAATCATTTACCTATGAGAAAATACTTATCAGACCTAACTCAAAGGATCCACATTATTAATATGGCCAAGAAAATATTTAATATCATATACAAAATGTTATTAACCACACAACTGCAGTAACCTAACAATGTAATTTTAACCCTAAGATTATCTGAGGCAACTGGTTCACAGAAATAAGAAGAAAAAGCTATAAACATGAATCATTTCTTCAAATGGTAATAATAAAGCAGATCTATTTCCAAACCAATGTGTCAAGACGCTTTCCTACATCATAAAAATGTCTTGAAAGCCATGGGATATTGGGCTTCCTCAATTACCTTGCCAAATCAGAGTAGAGATGTATAAATATATACTGACTTCCCTAGAGTGTGTAAGGCCCTATACCAACCCCATGGAGAATGTCCAGAAATAGAACACACACACTTCCTACTAACACAGAGCTTATATTCTAATTAGATAGGAGTCATATGGTGTGTTAAATAGCAATATAAGAAAAAAGGTAGTTAAAAGTAACAATGTAGGATTTAGAAGATAGCTTCCTGAAACCACTGCAGTAAGGATCACAACTCAAATGCCCATAAGGACAGTGAGTGACAGAGGCAGCAGAGGACTGGGTCTAATGCAGTCACTATTCAGCTTCAGCTGAAGTTGCTGCCTTGAGGGGAATGTAAGCCCAGTGTTGCCAGATCTTCTGCTTTTTCAAGAGAAGCCAGAAACCCCAACTTTTATGTGAAATCTATTTTGAAAAGTTGGCAACAAATTAAAGGAAAAAAAAAACTATTGTGGAAGCCAAATAAAACACAGTTGTGGGCCAGATTTGACCTATCAGCCACCAGTTTGCAACCTCTCCTCTAGAAGCACATGACTGACTCAATTTATGTGTGGTAACTCTTGAAATGGACCACAGATACTCAATTTATGTGTGGTAACTCTTGAAATGGACCACAGATACACTGGCACAATTCATACCATAATTGCAATAAAACCCTAAAATTGGACAAACTCACTTATGTCCATTCAACAGTTAACAAACATTAATGAAGTCCCTACTGTGTGCCTTGCCTAATATCCCCAAACACATCACTGTCCTGTTACTCTATCAACATCGCCTCTGTCCTAGCTCAGGTCTTGATTATCTCTCACCTAGGCCATTGACTTAGTTCCCAAAGACTCCTTAGGTTCAAGATGACTTGGTAACGTCATCCAGGACCCTATCGTCTCTCAAGAATCATACAAAAACATAAAAAGAAAAGAAAAATCAAAACACAAACTCCATCTTGCCCTAAACCAAACTTTCCGACAAAGACTGCCAGAAGCAGTAAACTTAAAACAGGAGTGTCTGAAGATGAAAGAGGATGCCTGCTGAGGCATACCTTATCAAAACTGTAGAGGATTGTTTTACAAAGTGAATGGGCACCCATCCGCCACCCCAACCAAGAAAGAAAACTCCCTTGTTTGATTTGATAGACTGAAGGCAGGAGACACATAATGTCTTTTAGTAATGTTAAGATGGATCAAACAGATTACCAGCTTGATCCATTCATCAAGTTCCCTCATTAGTAGCCAGTGATTATCATTACTTATTCCAGTAGGTATAGCAAATTAGTGATATTCTACCATCAATTAGTTACAATTTTCAGAAAAACTACCATTAAAAAAAAAAAGCTTTCCTTCATGAGCTATTTGGTCATTCTGTTATCAGTTAGTACAGAATTATTTCCATAAATTTACCAGTGTGCAGAATGAGTTCATGTCATAGCAATCTCCAAAGGTGACCAAATGATAAACTTTTAAGACATTTAAAAAAATTAATTTTCCTGTTATTGAGATATAATTCACATCACCATCTTTGAGGTACTATTCAGTGGTTTTTACTATGTTCACAAAGTAGGAAACTATCACCACTACCTAATTCCAGAATATGTTCATGACTCCAAAATGAAACCCTATACACATTAACAGTCATTTCCTATTCTCCCTCACTAGGCAAGTACTAATCTACTTTCTGTCTCTAGGGATTTGCCTATTCTGGATGTTTCATATTCATGAGATCATGTGACATGCAGCCTTTTATGTCTGGCTTCTTTCATTTGGCTTTCATTCTCAAGGTTCACCCACGTTGTAGCATGTATCAGTATGCCATTCCTTTTTATGGCTGAATAATATTCCACTGAATGGATATACCACATTAAAAAAATCTATTCATCATTTGATGAACACTGGGTTGTTTCCACTTTTTGGCTATTATGGATAATGGTGCTATGAACACTCACATAGAAGTTTTTGTGTGAACATGTTTTCACTTTTCTTGGGTATATACCAAGAAGTGAATCTGCTGGGTCACATGGTAACTCTATGTTAATCTTGAGAGAAACTGCCTAAGTGGCAGTACCATTTACATCCTTACCAGCACTGTATGAGAGTTCCATTTTCACCAGTTCTCCAAATCCTCCCCAATAATTGTTATGGTCCACCTTTTAAATTATAGCTATCCCACTGGATATGAAATGGTTATCTCACTGTGGTTTTGATTTGTGTTTTCCTGATAATGGATGATGTTAAGCATCTTTTCATGTACTTACTGGTCACTTGTGTATCTTTTTTGGGTTTTTTTTTGGAGAAATATATTCAAATTCATTATCCATTTTTTTAATTGGGTTCTTTTTATCATTGATTTGTAAGAGTTTTTTATATATCCTGGATACCAAATATATGATTATCAGATATATGATTTGCAAATATTTTCTCCCATTCTGTCAAATGTCTTTTCATTTTATTAGTGGTATGGCTTTGAAACACAGACATTTTAAATTTTGATCAATCTAATCTACTATTTTTCTTTTGTTGCTTGTGCTTTAGGTGTCATATCTAAGAAGCCATTACCTAATCCAAGGTCACAAAGATTTATACTTATGTTTTCTTCTAAAGGTTTTATCATTTTGGCTCTTACATTTAGGACTTTGATCCATTTTGAGTTAATTTCTAAATATAGTATAAGATAGGAAGCAAAAGCATCCTTTTGCATGTGGATATTCAGTGGTCCCAGTACCATTTGTTGACAGACTATTCTTTCCCCCACTGAATTGTTTTGGCACCTTTTTAACTAAAAGTTAGGTTTTATTTCTGGACTCTTAATTCTGTTCCATTGATTTATATAAGTTTATCCTTAAGGCATTACCACACTGTCTTGATTACTGTTGCTTTGTGTAAGTCTTGAAATTTGGATATGTGAGTCTTCTTCCAATTCTGTTCTTTTTCAAGATTGTTCTGGCTATTCTGAGTCTCTTGCATTCTCTCTCAATTTTAGAATAAACTGGTCAATTTCTGCAAAAAAGTCAAAACGGAATTTTAACAGAGATTATAGTGAATCTGTAGATTGGGGAGTATTGCCATCTTAAGAATATTGTCTTCCAGTCCATGAATATGGAATATCTTCCCACTTATTTAGGCCTTCTTTAATTTCTTTCAACAATGGTTTGTAAGTTTCATTGCCCAAATCTTGTACTTCTTTTGTTATTTACTCTTAAATATTTTATTCTTTTTGATTCTATTATAAATGGAAATGTTTTCTTAATTTCATTTTTTGATTATTCATTGGTAGTGTATAGAAATACAACTGATTTTTGTTAATTGATCTTGTGTCCTGCAACCTTGCTGAACTTGTTTATTAGCCCTAATTTGTGTGTGTGTGTGTGTGTGTGTGTGAACGCCTTAGGATTTTCTATATGTAAGTGCAACTGAAAAACAGAAATAGTTTTGCATCTTTCTTTCCAATCTGGCTGATATTATTTCTTATTCTTGCCTAACTGCCCTACCTAAAGCCTCCAGTACAATGTTGAATAGATGTGACAAGTGTGGATATTCTTGTCCTGTTCCTGATCTTAGGGGAAAGGCTTTCAGTCTTTTACCATTAAGTACATTGTTAGCTATGGATTTTTCATTAATACCCTTCATCAGATTGAGAAAGTTCCCTTCCATTTCTAATTTATTGAGTGTTTTTAACATGAAATGGTGTCAGACTGTGTCAACTGCCTTTTTGCCTCTGCTTAAATGATCATGTGGTTTTTGGTTCTTTAGTCTATTTGTACGGGTTATTAATTGATTTCCACATGTTGAAATATATATACTGTTTTAAAAGTGTAGAAGTTACACAGCATAACATTTTAAAAAGTTACTATAAATGTAGAGCAAAATAACTAGCATGAAGACTACTTGTTACTTAAGCTAGAAGAGTGTCCTTGTTTCTGTGTGACAGTATTAATAGTTCAAGGACATCTGTTTCAGGTACCCCTTTTTATTTTCTAATATTTCATCCATATTTTCTGTCCCTGTTCACTATAAAGCTAATGAGGAGGGGAACTAGGTAGAAGTACAATTGAGAACAAGGTTGTGACTAACTGACAAACTACATTATCAACTCCTAAAACATGGATAGTAAATACTAACGTGATTCACTGATGTTAAATCTTAACGTGGGTAACGAAAAAGTTCATATACAGTGTTAGTATATTTTGAAAAACTCATAGTAAACATAGAAAACAGTCCTGTTTATTAGTAAGGAAGGACCAAGGAGAGTGCAAGTAAAAAGGAAAGTAACAATTGAAAAGAGCAAGTAGTAATAAAGTTAGAAATGGAGACAACAGAACGGCTGCCAAATAACTCCAACTATAATCAATCCTTATCACAAGGAAAACACCAGAAAACCTGTTCTCTTACTACCTTCCCCATCAAGTCCCCAACATACAGTTGATAGAGACTTGGTATTCAGCTACAAACTGACAACTGCTGCCAAAGTTTTCCCCTTCCATTAGCTGATTACATATGCTTTTCCTTTCCTTTGTAGTACAAAAGAGTTTCCAAACAGATTTCTGTAAGATACAGAAGAGTTAGGTAAATGAAAATTAGGTTTCACAAAGCAGTGTGTGTGTGTATGTGTGTATATATGTATATGTCTACTTACGTATACTACATACTTTTCTTATACATTTATGTCTTTTCTTATATAACATAAATGCTGCCTTAACAACTATTTAAAAAATATGAATGGAGAACCTATCACGTGCAATCACTATGTGGTACAATCATTTACACACCATATACCTTCACCCTTTATGGACAGTCACATCCTTGAAGATGGGATCTGCATATAATATTATGAAATATTTTGTCTAGTGTACATAGTGCCAGTTTATAGTAGAAAGAAATACTTTCTGAAAAAATTAAATGGGATTTCGATTCTAATTTGCCTTCCATCACCTCTTAGCCACGGACCTTGAAAAAGACACTTAAAACTTCAGGTCACAAGTCCCTCATCTGAAATCCAGGAAAACTGTACTATGATTTCTGGTCCTATGATTAAGGGGAGGGCCAGCCCTGTCTGGAATTCAGGGTGACTTTCTTCCAAAGTAGCAAGACACTTATCCCATGAGAAAAGAAGAGACGGAGCTTCTAGTAGCCCATGCACCACCTACAGGTGAATTAAGGAAAAAGTGAATAAAGCTCCACGCCAAGGCATGTAGTGTAATAAGCAGAGCATGGCTGAGTTTCAGCACCGCACAGCCCTCAGCCTGGCACCCTTGTGGCAACCTCACAACCACCAGCAGGGCCTGTCAACGGTGCCGAAAGAGGAAAAGAGTGCACATGGCAGCACTAATGGGAAGATCTGAAAGGCTCTTTTTCTTCCTCAAACCCACTGCACACTGTAAACCAGAGCTGGCCTGAGGGAAGCAAAGTAAGATGTACCAGATAGAAATATAAACCTGGTGTGGGTCTTAGAAGGACCCTAAGGTGGCATACTCAATGGAGCTTCTGGGCAAGCTGGAAAGATGAGTTAACTGCCCTACAATGAGGATGCAGGGAAAGAAGATCAGGTAGCTGAACATAAAAAAGGAAATGCCCAGAAATGTCTCAGTTTTCAAAACTTGCCCAGAAAATTCTGTTTCCATAGATATATGTATCTACAAATCACTTTGTTACCTAATTTTTAACTAAACTAGCTTCATCTCTAAAATATGTGTTGAAGATTATCACTTGTCACCATCTTTACTAATATTTCTCTATTCTGAGCCACTATCATCACTTGGCAGAACTATTACAATAGCTTCCTGATTGGTCTTCCGCCTTCCCTCCTGCCACCTCACAATCGAGTCTTCACTTTTCACTACATCAGTCAAAGCCCATCATCCCCCTACTGTGAAACTCTCTCATGCAGGGTTTTTCAACAGCAGTGGAAGCCAAGTGTCAAACCCCAGACACCAATGGTGACTGTGGCTCATCCAGCCATTTCCAGATTCAAATGAGATACTACATCACAGGGCATGGGATCTGGCTTCTCTAGCAGCTGCCCAAGGGTTGTGTCAACACCTGTGCAAGTTGTGTTAATGCCCCAAGGGGTAAACTTTGACCAATATGAGAGAGAAGGTGGGACTGTTCCCAGAGTAGGTAGTTTCACATGGCCTGACTAGAAGATACACCACATGACCAGACAAGCAGCTCAGTTTTCCTGCAAGTTAAACTACAATGCCTGCTTGATAATGTCTCTTCTCTTTTCTTGCCTCACTTCCCTTTTTCCTTCATTCCTGCTGCTGTAGGTTTGTACCATTCAATAAAACCTTAGCACCCAGGCTATACCTCCAGCTCTGTTTTCTAAGGACAGGGTCAAAACCATACAAGGTAAGTAAGATACACCTTCGCCGTATTCCTATAATACCCAAAACTTTCCCCGATAATAGCACAGATTCTAGAATCACACAAATAATCGTTGTACGTCCTTGGACAAAGTTATTTCTCCTCTCTTCTCTCTTTATCTGTAAAATGGGGATTCTAATAACAGAATCTACCTAGCAGGATTGCTCTGAGCATGAACTGAGATAATCAATGTAAAGGATACCAAGCACATGGAAAACAGTCGATAAGACAGTCACTATTATGATTATGTCTTACTTATCCTTGTATTTCTAGTGTTTAATATTGTCTGTAACAGTAGGTATGCCTAATGTCTTATATATATTTACAACAATACATTTCCCCTGGCTTTTAAAAATGCCTAATAGGTGGCAAAGATTGAGAGATTTGTGTGGTCTCAATACAAAGATTGAGGACTCTGTACAAACTATTAAATATACACATGAATGCTTCCTGGAAAAGGTTCCTTTACTGCAAAATTAAAATTAAGCTTATTTTACTTTTTTTTTTCTCTCTAACTTACCAGGAAAAACAATTAAGCCAAAAGTACAGATGGAGTCACCTTTAGGTACAAGATATATTCCTGAGAAGATGTGTACAAATCAGATTTCTGTAAATCAAACCATATTTCACACACAGTCAGGAAAAACCACTCTTTAAACAACTTCACACAGAATGCTATGGTTAATTGTTTTGTAAAATGAAGACTTCTTCACATTCATTGAGTATGTTGACATGGTTCTGGCGTAACTTAGATTAGGTTTTTATATGGAAGGAAACAGAACAATTGATATATTTAAGTCAGAGTATGGATCATTATAGCTGTGATGTTTATTTTCTCTGGTAAAGCAAATAAACTGAATAGAAACAAAAAAGATTCCTTTAAAACACGTGTTAAGTGCTTCCCTGGTGGCGCAGTGGTTGAGAGTCCGCCTGCCGATGCAGGGGACACGGGTTCGTGCCCCAGTCTGGGAAGATCCCACATGCCGCGGAGCAGCTGGGCCCGTGAGCCGTGGCCGCTGGGCCTGCGTGTCCGGAGCCTGTGCTCCGCAACGGGAGAGGCCACAACAGTGAGAGGCCCATGTAACGCAAAAAAAAAAAACAACAACAAAAAAATATGTGTTAAAAGGGAAGATCCCCCCCATATAAAACTATACATAAGCTTATATACTTATATATATTTGTGCAGGCTTTTATAGATTATGTGTGCATATGAGTACTACACACACATAAAAGCCACATAGAAAAAAGAGAAAGAAAACATATTCGAATGCTAAAGACTATTATATCTGTGTGGTAGTTAAACTGGTGACTTTTCCTTTTCCTTTTATGCTTGTATTTTCAGACTTTCTGCAGTGCCCATGTGTTACTGTTTAAAAGGTCTCCAAAAAAGACTTTAAAAAAAAAAGATCCATTCATTTCTGATACTTTCAGTTTTCCTAAAGTTGGAAAAGTCACCAGGTTTCACTCTCTGAAAGCCCTTTCATAGAGAACATTTCTCTGTTCATCTGGAATGAATGGCTTAAAGAAAACAATACTGACATTTCTGGCAATCAGCTTTATGATCTCTATTCTTCCTGATGGTCAAGCCACATTCCTACCTACCTCTCCTGACAGTATACAGGTATTGCTCCGTTTTCCTGTAAATGTAAAAGGTAAACACCGTGTCCTCAGGAGTAGTTAGGCAATGCTCCTAGACAGAATTTCAGACATTTATCTTTCTTACAGGAAGATGTACGATTTTCCAGGCAACAGTTGGCAATCTTGAGGATTCCTCTTTACGTTGGGAGTCTGTGCCTTGGGCTCCACTGCAATATACTGACTCTCAATTAGAGGCTCATCAGAGAGTTATGAATTGGTTTGTGCAGCTCACTAATTGGAAAGCCTGCCTTTCTAGTAAATTCTCCATTCTGCAGGTAATAAGGTCTAGCTTCTTTTCTCCTCTCCCTTTGCCAGTCTTTTTTTTTTTTTAACGCTACACTCAAGTGCCTACAAACCATAGGTTAGTCTCCTTTATTCTAGAAGGCACAATGATGTAGAAAAAACAATAAAATCATGGTGTTTCTCCCAGGAATTATTTTTAAAAAGTGAAAGTTTACTTTCTTTAATCTGAAAACTGTACTGGGTATTGCCCACAATCTTAGAGTTCTGAATCAAAAAGTTTCTGGATGGTAATCATATTGCAAAAAACAAAAGAAAACAAACAAAAAAAGTGACTCAGCATTTAACCTCCCCCATTTTCATGTTTTACATCTGTTTTTTTCACCTTTTGATAAGTATATTTCCAGCATTCGCTCAACACACTGATACCCAGAGCTCACAACAGACACATTCAGATACTCAGAGTCATTCTGCTTCCAGCTCAACATCAAGTGCAATCAAAACATCAAATGAGATACCACTTCACACCTGTTAGGATGGCTGTTACCAAAAAAATAGAAAATAACAAGTGCTGGTGAGGATGTGAAGAAAATGGAACTCTAATGGGAGTATAAAATGGTGCTGCCACTGTGGAACACAGTTTGACAGTTCCTCAAAAAATTAAATACAGAATTACTATATGATATACACAAATGAATTGAAAGCAGGGACGCAAACAGATACTTGTACACCAATGTTCACTGCAGCATTATTCACCCTAGCCAAAAAGAAACAGCTTAAGTGTCCATCAACAGATGAAAGAATAAACAAAATGTCATATATCCATATGATGGAATTTCATTCAGCCTTAAAAAGGAATGAAATTATGATACATGCTACAACATGGATGAACCCTGAAAACACTATGCTAAATGAAACAATCCAGATATGAAAGGACAAATATATGATTCCACTTACATGAGGTACCTAGAATAGGCAAATTCATAGAGACAAAAAGAAGAAGAGAGGTTACCAGGGACTGGGGGAAGGGGGATGTGGGGAGTTACTATTTAATGGGTACAGTTTCTGTTTGGGAAGATGAAAAAGTTCTGAAAATGGAGAGTGGTGATGACTGCACAACACTGTGAATGTTTTTAATGCCACTGAATTGTATACTTAAAAATAGTTAAAATGGTCAGTTTTTAAATAAAGATAATTGACAGTTTAAACAAAAATAATAACAATGTAGTATGGGTTTACAATATACATAAAAGTAAAATGTATAATAAAAGCACAAAGATTGGGAGGAGAGAAATGGGAGTATATATTGCTAGGTTCTTATACTTTAAGATGGTAAAATATTACTTGAGGGCGGACTGTGATGTTAAAGATATATACTATAAACTCTAAAGCAAATACTAAAATAAGAAAACAAAGAGTTATGGCTAATAAGCCAACAAAGGAGACAGAATGTAACCATAAAATACCAAGGGGCAAAATGTAGCTTGATCCAAGGATTTATCCCTTGGAGTAACTCCTTAATAAAATGCAGTACATATTTTGTATCATCCAGAGAAAGGTTAGTTTATTAAAACCTACTCAGAGGTATAATTAAGTCAATGGAAATAAATAGCAAATGCACTTACTGCCCAGACTGGTGATGTAAAGCCCAGAATTGCAGCCTTAGCTCCATCAGCAACGTAAGGGATAATAATTTCTCCCAGACGTGTATCTCTGAACAAGGCTCTAAGGATATTTAAAGCATGAACCTAGAATAAAAAGTTCAAAATCAGTTGTAGGTTGAAGACTGTGGTAATTCCAAATCTGTACATATCCAGTAGCATAGCCTCCAAACAAAAAAATTACCAAATTACAAGAAGAAATGGATAATTGACAAATAAAATAGATTTTAATAAAACATGCCTAATGATTGATAAATCAATTTGCTTAAGTTAGCAAGATTTGAACAATGCAATACAAAAGTTTGATCCAATGGACCTATGTAGAATCCTGCACCTAGCAAATAGAGACAATACATTCTTTTCAAGCACACATGAAACATTTATTTTTTAAAATGACCTCAAACCTAGCCACAAAGCCTCAACAAACACCAAAAAAATTAATTTCTTACAGATTATGCTCTGATCACAGTGGAATTAAGTTAGGAATCAGTTTCTTTACATAATTTTATTTTATTTTTTTATTTTGTTATTTTTCTAGAAAACTTAAATTTATTTAGTTGTTAGGAATCTTACATTGATTACCCATGCATATAGAGGGCAAAGTCACTAAGTATTTACATAATTTTAAAACTGACACATTTTAAAACACTGGTCAAAGAAAAAAATTTTTAATATTTAGAGCTGAACAATAACGAAGATGCTACAGACACTTGTGTGATGCGTTTAAGTGGAACATAAAAGAAATGTACACCTTAAATGGTGTCTATTAAAAAAAAAAGGCAAACCATTATATACAGAATGGATAAAAACAAGGTCCTACTGTATAGCACAGGGGACTATATTCAATATCCTCTGATAAACCATAATAGAAAAGAAAATAAAAAAGAATGCATACATATGTATAACTGAATCACTGCTGTAGAGCAGAAATTAACACAACACTGTAAATCAACTATACTTTAATAAAAAAATGAATTGGAAAAAACGTCCAATTAAGATGACAGAAAAAGAACAATAAACTCAAAAGAGAGAAAGAAAATTTAAAAGAGTAGAAAATTTTAAAACGTCAATGACATAACTATGAGCACTAACAAAATCAAAAGGTGATTCTTTGAAATAGAAACAAACCTCTGATGAGACTAACCAAGAAGAGAGAGAAGAAAATAAGCAATATCATGAATACCAAAGAGGACATGACTAAAGGTACATCAGAGAATAAAACAAAAATATTTCTAACTTAGTCAATTAGAAAAATTAAGGCAAAATGAACAATTTCCTAGAAAACAGAACTAATCAAAACAAATTCAAGGAGAAATGGAAGTTATATAGATATTACCATTATATAAAGAAAATCAATAGTTTAAAATCCTACTCATAGACCAAAAAGAAAGCAAGACACCAAACCCACCAAAATCACACACACACACACACACACACACACACACACAAAGACCCACATGATTTTATGGACGAATTCTACCAAATATTCAAAGAATAGATAATCCCAATCTTATTTAAACTGTTAAGAGAAGATGCCCAAGTTTATTTTATCAGTCCAGTACCACCTGGCTATCAAAATAAGGTAGGGACAACTACTTTGAGAAATGGTGGTATCTATTAAAGCTCAACATACACATACTCAATAAACCACTCCTAAGTATCTACTCAAAAGAAATGTACATATTTGTTCACCATTAGGCTTGTCAAAGAATGTTCTTAAAAGTACTGTTTTAATAACCCCAAATTTAAAACCACCCAAATGTTCATCGACAGAAGAATTGATAAGTTGTATACTATTACATAGCAATGAAAATGAATAATTCATAACATGGATGGATATCGTAAACTTAATGTTCATCAAAAGAAATCATATCAAGAGTATATAATGTATGGTTACATTCACATGAAATTTTTTAAAAAACAGGTAAAGCTATGGTGTTAAAACTAAGCTAGTGGTTACATTTGGGGAAAAGGTGTTGATTAGAAGGGGGTATGAGTGGGCTTTCAGGTGCTAAAATGTTCTGTTTCTTGCTGGTTATAGAAATGTGTTCACTTTGTGGAGGCAAACATATTATTTGTACACATCTTTGTATGTTTGTTATAATTCAATAAAAAACTTTTATATAAAAATGAGGACAGGTACAGCATGAAAAAGGAAAACCACAGGTTAATCTCACTTATGAATCCAGTGAAAATATGTGAAAAAAAATGTTTTTTTCAAATTTTTAGGTGAATCTAGCAATGTGTAAAAAAATCTATCATTTCAAAGTTGGGAGTTCATTCGCTGTAGGCAAAGATCCTATTATATTAAAAAGTCAATATAATTCATGATGTTTGCAAATTCTAGAAGAAAACATTTATCTCAAAAATGCTTGAAAGCATTCAATAAAATTTGGTTTCCTTGATAAGAGACACGTTAAAACCTACAGCAAATATCAGAAACAACATAAGGATGTCTGCTATCTCTATTTCTATACAAAACTGTACTCCAAGTGCCAGCCAGAAGAACAAGAAAAATTTTTTTAAAGAATTAGAAGAGGGCTTCCCTGGTGGCGCAGTGGTTGAGAGTCCGCCTACCGATGCAGGGGACACAGGTTCGTGCCACGGTCTGGGAGGATCCCACATGCCGCGGAGCGGCTGGGCCCGTGAGCCATGGCCGCTGAGCCTGCGTGTCCGGAGCCTGTGCTCCGCAACGGGAGAGGCCACGACAGTGAGAGGCCCGCGTACCGCAAAAAAACCCCCAAAAAAACCCTAACTATAAAACAATGTGTAGATAACACAATGCATGTAAAAAAAAAAAAGCTCTTAAAAGAATGAAAAAAATTCACGAAATGATTTGGTTTAATGATCACAGATGAGGAGGACCAAAGGGAAACAGAATATGGAGGAAGCTACAGTGTATGCAACTGTATCTGTAACGTTTTACTTCTTAAACTTGGAACTGATTTCATGGATGTTGATTATTCACTGTACATTTTTACGTGTTGAAATATTTTCAAAGATAATAAAAAAATAATACAGAAGTAAACCACGGGAGGGGAGAAGAAAAGCAAATCATCATCCAACACCTAGAAGAACTGGTCAGTGATAAAATATTAAATTTTTACCAATTTAATAAAAATGATCACTAGTGGTAATTAATGACCTTGAAGCAGAATAAGGTAATAATTTAAAGTACTCTTTAAAACCAAATTTCACTATTTTCAGATGTTTTTATTAAACAATGGTATTTTTTTTTAAGTGATAGTCTAAGAAAATGGCACCAATTATATTTTTCACACTTTTTTGGGGAAAATAAAATGATCATTTCTGAAAAAATTTTATTTAAGATTTTTAAATAAATTTCACATTGTATAGTCACAGGCCACTATGTGACATGTGTTAATAAACCCTATCCTTTCCCACCGGTCCACATTCTGGCCCATGGGCTTCCCTTTAATACCTCCCACAGCCTCTGACATAAAACCGTATGTACTTGACTGTAAATTTCAGCTCTCAGTCTGTTCTCTGACCTAGCATGGGCCTCCCACAGGTGGGTAGGAACATCCTACTATGAAGCATTTGCTGAGAAAGCCTAGACAAGAAGTATCTGACAGGTATGCACTACCATGGAATGGAGTGAAGCTGTGAGGAACACTTAACCCAAATTCATACACACACATAAGTACATACTTAACTCAACGTTAGCAGTGACAAAAAAAGGAGTATTAGCTAAAATTAAAATACGAATACACCCAAAGCCAGACACTGCATTTTAGGGCAAGATCCAACTGCCGAATCATAAAATGTACATCGACTCAAAGAAGCACACGTGAAATTTGAAGGTGATAGCACATTCGTTTTTAAATTTTTATATACAGTTGGAATATTACAAAATATATTGTCTAAATTGAATGTTTTCACCACAGTTTAAAAACAGATCATCTTGGTCAATCTATATCAACTAAAGCAATGGTTTATTTTGTGGACTGGAAAAACCAAACCAAAACAAAACCCCTCTGAATAAGCTTCAAATGTCTGTCTTATCCTCAAGAGTTCTGTACCTTCACGGGCCTCCCTGGTGGCGCAGTGGTTGAGAGTCCGCCTGCCGATGCAGGGGATACGGGTTCGTGCCCCGGTCTGGGAGGATCCCATATGCCGCGGAGCGGCTGGGCCCGTGAGCCATGGCCGCTGGGCCTGCGCGTCCGGAGCCTGTGCTCCGCAACGGGGGAGGCCACAACAGTGAGAGGCCCGCGTACCGAAAAAAAAAAAAAGAGTTCTGTACCTTCAGCAGATTTTTTTTTTCTTTTTAAGTACAGCAAAGATTTAAAACCACCGCCTTCCTAGCAGGGTTTGTATATTTCCATTATTACCTTAGGGACTGTGCTCTGTGAGTCATCTGTAGGTCCAGCCAAAGAGATTAACTCCTTCATTGTTATTTTCAACAAATCCATTTTGCCTTTCTTAGGTTCAGATGCCAACAGTGCCTATGGAAAAACAAGACAGAAATTATCAGGACTATTATTTTATATACACCTGTTTGCTACTTCCCAGAATTGATTCCCCAATGCAAAATCCCCTTTATAAAAACATGTGGTGTTAAGCAAGTTAATTAAGCCATGTGGCCTTGGGCAAGCAGCTTAACCTCTCCATCCCTCAGATTCTTCATCTGTAAAATTAGGTGGTGACATCAAAGCATCTCTAAGGTCACCTCCAGTTTGCTTATTAATTATGCAATTCTAAGAGGTTGAAAATGGCTCTTGTTGACAACTCTTCTGAGACCATAATTGGGTAGCAGGTCTTAGACACAATAAGCACGTCAGTTTTAATAACAAATTTATCCAACAAGAAACTTCTCTTTACTTGAAAAACAAAAAACCTCTGGATTAAATTTCTTGTAAGGATTTGGAAACTCCCTGGAGATTGATCAGTTATTTAATTCTTCACAAGAGTCTACCTGGAGGACTATCAAACTGTAGCACTGGAAACTCCATGGGACAAAAGGAAATACTACAAACTTCAAAGGGGGTCCTATATTTGAATATTCAAGAGGTGCTTATTTATTTTGTGTCTAACATTTTGCCAATATTCAATAAACATAAAAATAGGAATATCAAACCACTTGAGGCAATAGAAAGGAATGAAGTACTGATACATGTTACAATATGGATGAGCCTTGAAACATGATGCTAAGTGAAAGAGGACACAAAGACAACATATTATATGATTCCATTTATACAGAGACAGAAAATAGATTAGCGTCTGTGTAGGACTGGGAGTAATGGGGAGTTTTTCTCCATAGCTAACACCAAGCAGAGGTTTCCACCAGAACAAGAACATTACTTTATTGGTAAGTTATGCTAGGAAAAATGGGGCCTCTCTGAGCAGATTTTTCTGATAATTTAGATTTTATTCAACTAAAATAAACAAGAAATCTATATACGATTACTAATGTGTCTCCTGGGAACAATAGTTCTTTTTCCCCAAGAGCTGTGCATAGTTATAACATTCTTCCCAAGGCTGGGCTAAGAAGGTGCAGTCCTGACCCCTCTATCACTATGACCAATATGTAGTACTAGTTGGGAACCAGAGATGGAGGCACACAGCACAAAGATGCAACCAAACCTTGCTGTTGCATTAACACTTGTCCTCAGACAGACATATGAGGCAAAAACACACTAGGTCAGAATGAATCAGAGGCAGGAGAATGACCCACACTGGTCCAGAACGGGTCAGATCAAAGAGGAGTCGATTTCTGAAGGTCACCAAGATCTACCCAGCAGAACCACCTCGGTGATCTCTATGCCAAATCAACCTCCATGACTGGTGCCCGTTGTCATAAAAATCATGACTCTGGGAATCTGAGGGAGGCATAAGAAAGGGAAGGAAAAAATGTTGGGGCACTAAAAAACAGACTTCATTTCACTTATTTTCATTGCTTTTTTTACACCACGCCATTCCTAGATTTTATCTTCCTGAATATTAAACAAAGATCATTCAGGTTGGGTCTGATTTAGTATCGTGAGGACTTGGTTTTTATTCTTTGGATTCATAATGGTGACAGCCTCTTAATTTCAACACTGTGGAAATAAAATATTTTCTTATCGAGCAGCAATATCTGAGTATGCTGATATGAAGCAATCTTTAAGGTATAGCATTAAGTGAAAAAAAGCAAGAGACAAAACAGTGTGTGGAGTATGCTTTCATCTGTGTTAAAAAAGAAAACACATGCATGCACACACACACACACACGCACACACACACACACCCAGCAGGGTGCCTGGGCTCAAGTCTTAGTTTTGCTCTTACTATCCCTGTGGCCATCAGCAAATCACTTACCTAACTTTTCTAAGGCCCAGTTTCTTCATCCACAATATATGGATGATCATAGGACCTACCTTGTAGGCCTTGAGGAAGGATTAAATGAGATAATATATGTGAAATAACCACTTATAAGAGTTAGCTACTATTAGGATTAGGATTATTTTATGCATGGATATTTTATAGAAAGATTCAAAAGAAATTGTTAACACTGGTTGCCTACAGAGTCTTAAGGGTCTTTGACAAGAAAGGAAGAATATATTTTCCTAATTGAGAAAAGAAAAAAGGGCAGCATGAGCACTTCCTGGAAGTGAGCAATGAATGCACCACAGCGATGTCTTCCTACTTCACACACAGGCGGAAATCTCTACCACCCTCTGTTCATATTACAAGACTGACCTCTTAGAGGGTTTGTTCCAAGAAGAGATCTGTCACAGGAACACACTGTCCACACATTAAAACAAAATCACAAATGCTATAGTACTTGTGAAATGTACTATAGAGAAGACAGAAATGTGCCTTATGCAATATGCTTACTCACATGTCAGGGGGGTTAGAATACACTATTATCAAAAGACCAAAAACAAACAAACAAACAAAGCCCCCAGCTGTGATCCTGTAGATAAGTACCTACCTGTATGTAGAAAGGAATTCCAGCGCTGCGTCTTGTAGCACAGAGTTTAGATGAAGGATCACTGCATCTAATTTCCTCTAAAACATTCCATAACCACTCTTCCGGTAGCTTCTGCAGACTCAAATTAGGGCACCTAAAAGGCATATATAAAGCAAACATTTGGAATTATCAGGTACCAAAAAGTAAAAGCATAAACTATTGATATACATTAATACTGTTAGGAAAGAATAAACATCCTTACATTCGGAGGGAGGGAAACTAAAAAATGTCTCACTTTCCACTTTTCACCTACTTTCTTCTTTATGATGGGTCTTAGCATTTGTAGCTATTATAGATTCCATTTCTTACAAAAGCATGAAGAGCATGTGTCTTGTGTGCAAATGAGCTTTATTTAATACCTAGGCCTGCACCCACGCCCAAAATGTTCTGAAGGTTAATCAAACTCTCACCAATGTTCTATATTGCAAAATTCAAGATTTCCAACAAGCAGAACATAACCTTATAGTTTACTGTAGTTTATATTCTACAATTACAGAGATTATACATATTCATATACACATTTTTGAAAGTGTATTTTAGTAATCATTTTAGCTTTCTCAAGTGTGGTCTATCACAAATAAAATTTTCATCCACATCCTATGGAGAATTAAAGCAAGTTATTTGGAAAGAACCTTAAACATTTTAAAGTTATTTGGACATTACTGTTAGTGAGCTTCTGCTGTACTACGTTAATTGTTATTCTAGAGTGTTTAAAAACATGTGACTTTTAAAAAATGTTTCATCTCTTATGCCCTAATATACAGTTATATAACATTATCCTAAGAAATAGCATATTTAGGGATTCCCTGGTGGCGCAGTGGTTGAGAGTCCGCCTGCCGATGCGGGGGACACGGGTTCGTGCTCCGGTCCGGGAGGATCCCACATGCCGCGGAGCGGCTGGGCCCGTGAGCCATGGCCGCTGAGCCTGAGCGTCCGGAGCCTGTGCTCCGCGACGGGAGAGGCCACAGCAGTGAGAGGCCCGCGTACCGCAAAAAAAAAAAAAAAGAAATAGCATATTTAATGTTAGACAGGCACAATTCTTTTAGAAGGATCATAATCGGATTTAACTAAAATTAATACGAAAATAAAGAGGTAAAGTCCAAAGGAAAAATACTCTCTTTTAAATTGAAGAAGACAGTCTACAGAAAGATAACTGATTTCTAATTTGTAGAGAGAATTAGAGCTCTTAGAAACGTGGGGTTTTTTGGGTTTTTTTAATTGAAGTATCACTGATTTACAATGTTGTGTTAGTTTCTGATGGGGACTTTTTTTTCTTTATTTTAGTTTGGTGTTAAGATAGACAACATCAGTTTCTGACTAACATTCCAAATAGCAACTCAAATTTAGTTGTTTATGTCTTGTATAGAACAAAATATACATAAATAATACTACTTTGTAGGAGGCATTTTTTAAAATTTGACATGGGCGTAAAAAACATTATTTCAGCCACAAATGTTACAACCAAATCTCCCTACTCCCAGCAGGCCCTGTGATTTTGAAGGTTTCCTTTTAGCCTAGCTTAAGGTCTATCACCTTGTTCCTGCTTCTTCCCCCTCAGCTCCCTCAGCCATAAACACCAGCCATCAACAGACTGAACCACAAATTAAAAGAGATTCAAAGGTAGAACAACCAAATGCAAAGTGTGAACCTTGTTTAGATTCCAACTTGAAAAATACAAATGTAAAAAAAGATACTTTGAAATAATACAGATAGTTATGTATATATTAGATTTTATATGACACCGAGGAATTATTTATAGGATGTGCCAATGGCATTGGGGACATGGAAGAAAGTATTTTTTAGAGAGGCACACTGAGATGCATAGGAGTAAAAATAACATTTCAGGGATGTACTTTGTAACACTTCAGCAAAGGACAATGAAAGGGATAGATGAAGCAAGTGTGGCAAGGCAACTGCTGAATCTGGGTGATGGATAAAGGTGGTTCATTACATTATTCTCTCTCTCTCTCTCTCTCTCTATATATATATATATATACACACACACACGCACACACACACACACATATACGTGTGTGTGTGTGTGTGTACGTTTGAAATTTTAATACCCTTTATGTTTGTAATTTGTTTGAAATTTTTCATAATAAAAAATCCATTTCTATGTTTGAATTTTTTATAATAAAAATAATCTCCCCACACTTACGTTACTTACATTACTGAAGTTACTTCCCAATCACTGGGTTTGTATCTTTTAAAAATTCTGATAAATGCATCTGTTTCACAGAATAATTTCTCTAGTTTACTACTAACATTGCCAATGTGGTATAATCCTCACACTGTTGTCCAGTCAAAAGCTGAAATCTAAATCCCTAGGAGTTGTTATTTAAGTGCTAATGATACAGTTATGGATTACTGCTGTTTTTGCTCATTTTTCACGGTCTTTTAAGTATATTTGGGTTAATTTACACCACAATGGGTGAGCAGAGAAAAAAAAAAAGAGAGAGAATTAAAGCAAAGTCACCTTTCTGTGATCTAACCATGCAAGAAAAAGCTGGAGCCACAGAGGTGAAAAAAGAAAAGACTACTTGATCTAAGGTTATCTGTGGATTTCATTTACTTATATTCTCTTCCCCACCACAGGACCACTGGCAGTGAAGGGCTGGCTTACAGATAATGCTTCAGATGAAGGTTAAGTATTCCTGTAGGAATTCACTATGTAAGAAAAACAAGAGGGGAAAAGGAACTGCAGGAGATGAGGGGTATTCACTGAAATACTAGGACAACAAATACTAGTTCAGTAATGCTTCTCCTCAACGCCGTCCCGGGCCTCCCTGAGCTGGCACACAGAGGTTCTAGCAAAATCAACCAATCCAAGAAGGCAGGCAGGTCTGGGATCAGAGTGGGCCACCTCGCCAGGCATCACCCTTCCTTGCCTGAACTTACAATGGCTCTTGACTATTAAGAAATCTTGAGCTAACTCATTTTCCATCTTGATAAAATCTTCCAGTTGGAAAGGTCCCCTATGTCCTGGCTCCAGCCCTCCTACTTGAATCTAACCTTAAAAATCCTTCCAAATTCCTATGCAGACCTTCTGTTCTAGTAAGGTTGTTCACTTTTCAAATTGCAGTTCTTTGTTGATCTGGAATAAACCCATTTTTGCTGGAGAAATAACTGGCAGTCTATTTGGTTTAAGTCAATAGCTGATACCGGAGATCTGCTCTAGAAGCAGAAGTAATGGCCAGGAAGTCAGTTCCCGTGGGGTAACTTGCCTACCTCCCAGGAAACGGAATTTCAGTGGCTTCCTCTCCCATGAAAGGTTGTAAAGGCTATTGCCAGAGCTGCTTGGGGCTAAAGCAGTAGGAAAAGCCATGGGTCCAAGGGAGACTCTATCAACCAGGCTGATTACTAACTAGGTGACCAGCTCTGTGATATGCCCAGTATCACTGTGGATGGAAGATCCAAAATGCCACTGTTTAATCTAGTTCCTCTGCTAGAAAGGAATGAGCCTAGAGAGAGAGAAATAAATAAACAAACTAACTAAAAAGCCTCCCAATCATAGCTAACAAACCAAAATTCAAAACAGAGATAAGGTTTTTATTAAAAAAGACGATCTAAAAAAATCAGTAATTAGAACATAAATTCACTCTACATGAAGCTTAATTTTATGGAGCAGTCTGACAAAAACATTAAAATAACTGCTTAGATACTCAAGAGCTAAATGAAGGAATAACTTTCACACTATTTTTAATCTAGCAAAAAGAGACGGCAGGGAGAGAAATTAAATAATTTACCCAAGGTCATATACAACTAACAAGTGACAGAGAGAGAATAAAAATGTAGATTGACATCAAAGCTCTTGCTTAATAAATTAAAGGCATTATTTCAAGGTACCTGTCCTAAGTGCTCAGATATACATTTGGTTTGATCTGGTTCATGATAGAGGTATTATCAATTCTCTTACTATTTGCTTCAGTAGGTTTCATTCAGTCATTTGGAAAAAAGATCTATTAAGTACCTAGTAGTTGCTTGGCACTATGCTGTGCCCTAGGAAAGGAGCAGTAGAATAAAAATTCCAAATTACACATAATTCAGGAAGCAGGTTCCTATGGATCTAGAAGGCATTACCAGAGTATATTATTTTTAAGGACTGCTTTCCTAATCACGTTTTAGTCAGGTTACCGTTCAAATTGATTTCAGTCCCTGAATATCCACCATCAGAGTAGGGGTTAAAATAGTTTTGAAACAAACTGGTGATATGGATAGAAAGCTAGCTGGAGAATCAAAATATCCTACAGAAAATCCACTCAGCGGACAACCTACTTGTGACTGACTTGAGGTAAACTGTGTCACACTTCTCAACTCCCTTAGATGACTGGGGACATTTATTACTGTTAATAAACTGTTTGCTTACATTAACTGAATGACTCATCTCTGGCCTAAAGAAATTACGTCACCTTCAAACACAAAGCAACTAATTTCACATTTTAAATGTGAAATACATTTAAAGCCGATATATGAAGCAAAATTCCCAGAAAATTATCAAAACTCAATTGCCAGGAAATTATGTGTAACCTCAACTGAGTAAAGGTTAAGCCTCTACCAATATCTTCATTTCCCCAAAAATAATTTACTTACCAAGCTGTTATCACTAAGGGTTTTTTGTTTGTTTGCTTTAGCACAAGAAGGAAGTAAATTCTTTCCCTTTCCCCTAAACACACTTTTACTTTGTCAGGTTTAAGAGCAACTCCAAATGAAAATTCATTCAAATAAATAAGTTATTGGGTACAGAAAAGTAAATGTCAATAAAAACAAAGCTATTTATTTACTGATTGTTAATAAACTTTTACCTTACCATGGTTCCTTATTTTTCATTTGCTAATTATTTAAATAATTCTAAATAATGTGAAGAAAAAAATGAGCGTTTTTGGAACAAAACCAGGATTTGTCCCTAACCTTGATACAGAGTAAATGATGTGTATTTACTCAGGCTCAACATCATCAGTCATCACCATCATCATCTGAATGAAAACAGCTATAAACAATAATTTCAAAAATAACAAACACTTAGTCTGGCTATTCAGAACAACACACTTAGATACCTAAAACACTGCATATCACATATCAGAGTGGATGATACACAGGCAACCAAGGGGGGAATGATTAGTACTGGTCTGATATACAGTACGAAGACCTAAGAGTATTCCTTCCTTCATATGTATGAAAACAGGAAACTGAAAAACATGTACCTTTCTACATTAAAAAAAAAAAAAAGTGAGGTTTCAGGGAAAGTAGAAGAAGATAATCTGATCATTTCAGATATCACTTCTAAACCTCTACCATATTAGTGTTGTTATAAGGAATTCGAGTCTTCTCACTCACCCAAGTCCAAAGTTTTGCAAAGCAAAGCTTTAGCTGCCTATAACATAAAAGGCAGGTCAGACTATTGATTTTAAACTGGAGTTGGGAGGGGGGGCTATACCCGTATACTTGGAGCAGTCATATCTTTTAGATTTAAAAGAGAAGATTATCCACAATGTAAAAAAAAGGTGTTTGCTTTCACAAGTTACATGCTTTAAACATTCCAGGCACTAATCTGAAACCATCCACTGATGATACTGAACAAGCTGATCTAAGGTTCCAGGTACAAGTAGAAAAAGAGTCAGGAGGAGGATAAAGGCAGCTTGGAGAGATAGAGCACACTTTCTGGGAACAGAAACTTTATTTATTTTATTTCATGTCGCTACTCGTTTGTCCCATCCAGCCCTTCTCCCCTCTTCTATGCAACTTTGTAACACACACATATACACTTTATTTGTTGATCATCATAAACCTACTTACTAGGGTCCATACATATTAATGTCTGTTCAATTCCCAAGATACCTTTTATTTTTATATCCATTTGGTTGGAGGTTCTCAGGAAAAAAAAAAAAATTCCAGGAAGCGCAAGATCCTGGCTCACAAAGCCTGACGTATTTGAACAAACTCATTCAACTATCTTACATCATTCTGTTGTTTAAATACACCAAAGGCTTTTGCATTAACTGTTCCCATTGCTTGGAAAGCTCTTCCCTTAGAAAGCTGCTTCTTGTCATCCAAGCCTTGGCTTACTTTAGTGTAGGAGGAAAGAAAGACTTTTCCTTACCACCAAACTTTATCACATCAAAATACATATCATTATCTGACAGTTTATTATTTTGTAGATAGCCTTTAAAATATAAACTCCATGATATCAGAGACACACTCTGTCCTGTCCACTTCTTTATTTCCCAGCACCCAGAACGGTGCCTGGCATCCCAATAGGGAGCTCAATAAATATCTGTTGAATAAATGAACAACTTATGACTTACCAGCTCCATTAAGTGTACCATTCTAAAAAACCAGGCTGACAAACCAAGAGGATATAGTAACTGGAAAAGAAAGTATAAACAGAAGTGCTTTCCAATGACAAGAGGTGCCACCATTAGAGCCAGCAGATGATTCAACTCCTTAGCTTCCTCAAAAAGGTATGAACACATTCAGAAACTCCACATACCAAGGTCATAGCACTGATATGAAGATATTCTCTACTGAAATCCCCAATCAAAATCAACTCTGTTAGCCTAAATACTATCCCAAGAGATCATTTTTTCCCAATATTCAAGAAAAAAAAACAAGGATAGGGTTCAAAACCCAGTAGAGGGTTCCAGTTTGTATATTGTTTAACCAAGGTTTGTATGGTTGTGAACATGGGGTAGAAAGATGTTTCAAAGAACCAATGTTTCTGAGTTCTAACAAATACAACATTTAATCCCAGATTATAATCATTTCCCTTCTCTCTTCAGGCTCTTTAGGAGACTAGGCCTGTGCCTTCAACTATTTCCTCTGCATGGGTGACTCTCAAATATACACCTCTAGTAAGAGTGACCAGTGTCCCTGTCAGCCTGGGACAGAAGCGTTTCCCAGAATGCTGGACTTCCAGTGCTAAAAAATTGGAGGAGTCCCAGATCACCCTATCTCCAACTCTGACCCCTCTCCCCATCTCTTGACCTGTATTTCCAACTGTCTGCTATCCCTCTAGGCAGCCTCCCAACACCACCGCAAACCTGACATGTCTAAAGTATTATCCTGCCTCCGATCAGGCCCTTCTTCCTGCCTTGCTTATTTTGTTAATGCATTAATCATTCTTCCCATAAACCGGGACAGACAGCTCAGTAAGCGGACTTTCTTCTTGGTCTTCCATTTCTGCCCTGTAAGTAATCTAATTGATTTCTCTAATACCAAAGATTAAAAGGCTAGGCTAGAAATTCCTCTAAGAACAAGAACCGTGTTTTACCCATATTTTACCCTCTATAATGCCTACCTATCACAATTTCTTACATAAAGCAGGTGATCGATATACTTGTGAACTGCTAACTCTGAAGCAGAATGAGGTTCAAAACAACCATTTGGATTCTAGTGCTGGCTCTGTCACCAACTAGTTGTGTGGCTATGGACAAATCACTTGATTTCTCAATGCCCAAGCATGAAAATAAAATCATTGTAAAAATGCTTTGAAATTCAATGAGATATTATTACCTGAGTTACTATTTCAAAGAGAGAAAGCAATGACCCTAAATTATATAAGTACCCAAAGCTCCTGATGTGACTGTCCCCAAAACACCTCATCATGGCCTCACACAAGCTGCAGTCCCTTGTTCAGGTCTTCACATGCCTCTCTTAGTTCTACTGAGTTAAACGTTTCAAATTTAGATCCTAACATATGTCTCTAGGTTCACAGCAACTCTGGCATACCACATTGTACTCTCAATGGTCAGAGTGTTTCTAACACAGGCACATAGAAGATGTTCAAGAAATCGCTTGCTGAATAAATAAATAAGGACCCACTAGTGTTGATGCCAGCTGCTGCCTATTAGCTGTCCTTCTGTTAGGCACATGATTGAAAAACCAGGTGTAGAAAAGAAGGGCTAAAAACTGTAAGGCTCCTCAATGGTGAAGTCACTGTGCCTAGAAAAACACAATAATAGCCTAACCTAGAGTTCTGACTGTTCAATGAACCTTCTGTCTACTCCCCAGCAAGGAAAGATTACTTCACAAGGAAGTGATTTCAAAACTCCAGAGTTGCTGGTGTTTATGATAATGAAGGAATTGAAAGGTAAAAATGGAACCATGCACAGCTCCCAAGAACAATGCAACAAACTCTAGCTGTTTGTTTTGGTTCCTCATCACACAATCCAGGGGGCAGCAAGGAAAAGGGCAAGGTCCCTGAGTGAAACAGTCCATGATTGGCTGTGCCAGCTCCATGCACTCAACAGCCCCAGCCGTGGGGAATTCCAAGCCTGCTTGGGTTAGCGAGTGCCTCTCCACTAGAAGAGCAGACATCCTCTTTGTCCGAAGGCTCTTTTGTTTTATTTCACTCCCATGTCAAATTAATACAAAATATACAGTGTCCTTAGTCTCTGAGTACATCATAAAAATTGGAACTTTCTTACAAGGGATTCAAGGTTCTTCATAAGCAAGCCTCACTAAATGTTATTAACCCATAAAAGTCTCCCAAGAGATCAGTTTACCAGTTCTAAAGGAAGTTTACTAAAAATGTATCCAAGTTCCCTCCATCTTTCATACCCGAAATCCCCAGGCTTTTCCAATCAGAAACTAGAAAGCAGTATTGTACCATGAGTAGAATGCTCAGAATTTAAAAAGGCCTTTAGAAAGCTGGATTCTCTTATTTTATCAAAGAGGACACAGCAGCCCAGAGAGATTTACATGGTTTTCCTAGTATCAACAGAGCTGGTAGGTAGAACTCAGTTCTAACTGGTACCTCAATATTCTTTTCTCTACACTTGGAGGGAGGCAGTGGTTAAGGATGGGGGTGTGGGAGGATCAGACCACTCTGATGTTCCTGTTCTTCACAGTCAAGAAACAGTAGACATTAGGGGCTTCCCTGGTGGCCCAGTGGTTAAGAATCCACCTGCCAATGCAGGGGACACGGGTTTGAGCCCTGGTCCGGGAAGATCCCACATGCTGTGGAGCAACTAAGCCCGTGCGCCACAACTACTGAGCCTGTGCTCTAGAGCCTGTGAGCCACAACTACTGAAGCCCGTGCGCTTAGAGCCCGTGCTCCGCAACAAGAGAAGCCACCGCAATGAGAAGCCCACGCACCGCAACGAAGAGCAGCCCCCGCTCGCCGCAATTAGAGAAAGCCCGCGTGCAGCAAAGAAGACCCAACACAGCCAAAAATAAATAAATAAATAAAATTTATTGAAAGAAAGAAATAGTAAACATTAAAAAAAAGGGGGGGCTGACAGGAAAGAGGCGGGAGGTGTTGTTTTTTTTGTATTTGTTTGTTTGGCTTGGTTTTTCTATGCTAAGTGCTATAGCTTGAGTCCCTACCAAAAGTAACAGAAATGAACAGGCCAGTCCATGGCTGGTGTGTCTTTGTGTTGTCTTGAGAAGATCACTGAAGCGAATTATTGTTCTATAAACAGATTAGTCCAATTTCTATCCACAAAGCTATCTCACTGGTAGTGGGTAAGTATTCTAAGATAAGCATAAAACCCAGACTGAAATCAAATTACATATGCTGTATACCCAACTAATTGGTCATTAGACTATTTTGTGCCAATAAATCAGGTTCCCTGACTACAGAGTGGCTCTCCAATGGCTTCATCCATCCACCTAAGGATGGTAACACAGAGCTATTTTTTGTTGAATTCTGATTAGTTGTATTACGATTGTTAATTGAGAAATGTTACCTTCATTTCCTCAGACTCTTTCAGTATTGTTATTTTTCCTAACTTAGAGATTTTTTTCCAAGCTCCTATTATTTCATAAGCTAAATTCCCCACTCCATTCATTCTTTGGTCAAGTATTGTGTTTATTATTTCAAGGTTCGTGTTTATTATTTCAATTAAACTAAACAGGGACAGATGTGCAGGAAGGTTGTGTGCATGTACATGCACATTTTAAAAACAGGGAACATAGCCCTGAAGCATAGAGAAATTTTAAGCCTGAAAAACGATTTGCCCAAATGAGATCCAGTGAGAAAGCTACATATCAACAGAAGCCATCTTAACCTCCCTCACCACCATCAAATATTGCTGAAGTTTACTGCAGGCTAAAACATCAGGGGGCTATTTTGAAGGCTCAGCTGCAGGCACAGGCAATAGTAACGATGACCAAATATAAATTGAATTACCAATCAGAAAGCCATGGGGGGAAGGGAAAGATACAGTGGATTAAAAGAAGTGGTTAGAAGGATGTAACAAATTGTTGGTTCTCTTAATATTTAATACAACCACTGCCTGAGATCAAGGAGGAAAAAATTAATATTAAAAACTCTGGGGGGGCCTCCCTGGTGGCGCAGTGGTTGAGAGTCCGCCTGCCGATGCAGGGGATACGGGTTCGTGCCCCGGTCTGGGAGGATCCCATATGCCGCGGAGCGGCTGGGCCCGTGAGCCATGGCCTCTGGGCCTGCGCATCCGGAGCCTGTGCTCCGCAACGGGAGAGGCCACAACAGTGAGAGGCCCACATACCGCAAAAAAAAAAAAAAAAAAAAAAAAAAACTCTGGGGGCTTCCCTGGTGGCGCAGTGGTTGAGAGTCCGCCTGCTGATGCAAGGGACGCGGGTTCGTGCCCGGTCCAGGGGGATCCCACGTGCCGCGGAGTGGCTGGGCCCATGAGCCATGGCCGCTGAGCCTGCGCGTCCAGGAGCCTGTGCTCCGCAATGGGAGAGGCCACAACAGTGAGAGGCCCACATACCACAAAAAAATAAACAAACAACAACAAAAAAAAACTCTGGGACTTTACTAACAAAGCTGAGACAGAAGTTACTCACTAAGAACAAGATTCCTTCATTATTGAGGCTAAAAAGACTCAGTATTATTATGAGAACTTTAAAAATGATTATTCAAAGTTCCAGAGTGGGCTTAAAAATAAAAATCCAAGGGTCACAAACCAAAGACACAAAGTTTTAGATTTTAAACATTAAGACATTCTAAAAAATAAATTTAAAAGAAAAAAAATCATTGACATTCTAGTTTTCCCCAAATCCTTTTTTTTTTTTTTTTTTTTTAAAAGCAAGATAGATCTGAACCACTGTAAGTTGGAAGGGGTGGGGAGAATTGGAGTTAAGACCTAAGTTTTTTCTTTAATTTGTTTATTTAATTTATTTATCCCCAAATCCTTTTAATCCACTATAGAAATAGGAAAATTAAAGGATTTTTTTCTCTATGTAAAGTATTAATATGGCTTCCCAGAGTGGATGATCACTTATTCTTTAATTATTAATATTTCAAATAAAAATCATAGGATACTCAGAAATAAAAACTGTCCTAGACACATCTGCCAAAAGAGATGAAAATAAAGGCTTAAACAAGATTATATATTTTTTATTTAGAGTTGAATGACTTTTTCCCCAAACCTCATACATTACATTCTACATTTATTTCTTGCTCAACTGCATATTCTTTAGAAACTTGGTCTTTCATTCTCCAGTAGAGTGAAATTATTTTTTCATTACTATATTTCAAAGGTTCCTAAGAAGTCTTCTGTTGAATTTGAATTGTAGTAGCTATAATTAACTGATGAAAGTTGTAATACATATTTAAATTACTTCTGTCCACCATAATTGTTGACGTCCATGAGTCAGTAGTAGCATTTTATGACAAAAATTGCTAAATGTCAGCAGTTCATTTTTTCAGGCCAACAATGTGAGAATGATTGTAATTAGTGCAGTAAATATTCATAGGTTAAGCTACATTTCAATAAGCAGAGCAATTCAAAAAAATGAAGAGTAAGACAATATCAGGTACTCATGAACCTCCCTTCTAGATTTAGAATTGTAGACAACAACTTAATCCCCTTAGAGTTAAGCTTTTAATTTATGGCTGAACAAATGAAAACTAGATTCCCTGCTTGGCACCCTAGTTTAGAATTCTGCTTATTATCACTGAAAGAATAACTTAAAATACTAAGATTATAGAGTGTAAATAAGCAAATATGAATTTCATCAGAAACCTGAATTTACAGTGATAACTTTAATGTATTTAACCACTCTAATCAAGTGCTTAAGCAGGTAATTATGCATAGGCAGGTGATTATGTTTTTTAAAGAGTGCATGAATATTTCATCAAATTCTAAATAGAAAGGACCATATGAGAAATCAGATTCTAGAAGATTAACTCAACATATTGTGTGTGTGCGCGTGTGCGCGCGCACGCAAGTGTTGCTTTCAAAAAATTCCCAGAAAAAAGAATAGTGTCTCCCATTCCTATTTATTCTTAGATGATTGTTTAATAGTGAAGTCAATTTACATTTGAAGACATTCTGAATAACCCTGTTAAACACCAATTCAAACAATGTGGCTCATGTTTAACTCTTCAGTTATTTACACATTAATCTCTTTAAGTGCTTGCTTCCTTAACACAGCTGTAGTTCAAGAGGTGGCCGGCAGTTGGCCTCCATTTCAGTGGATTTTCCTGAAAGCCCAGATTTCTTTCTGCAAACTTTAAAGCACTGTATGCCTAAATAAATTTTTCATAACTTAAAAGCTTTCAGAAGGATCCAAAAGAAATACATTTGCTTTTAAAAATAAAAACCAAACAAAAGGAAGCCACACATACTGCAAAGATGTTCTCCCTAAAACATTCTGTTCAGGAGATCTGAAATGTCTCCAAAGGGATCAAGAACCACTTGGTTTGGAAGCAACAGTTGGGAACTCATAACAGGTTGGTTAAAAGCCAATAGTGAAAAAAAAAAAAAAAAAAGTTAAGGGCCTCCCTGGTGCCGCAAGTGGTTGAGAGTCCGCCTGCCGATGCAGGGGATACGGGTTCGTGCCCCGGTCTGGGAGGATCCCATATGCCGCGGAGCGGCTGGGCCCGTGGGCCATGGCCGCTGAGCCTGCGCGTCCGGAGCCTGCGCGTCCGGAGCCTGTGCTCCGCAGCGGGGGAGGCCACAACAGTGAGAGGCCCGCATACCGCAAAAAAAAAAAAAAAAAAAAAAGCCAATAGTGACAGCCATGAGGAGATCTTTACAGCAGATTAGGAGTGGCTGAGATACCAGGCACTGGGCCTTGCCTCATCTCTCCACTCCGTTTATTTGGAATGCCTTCAACTGTACTTTCAACTACAAAGTACAGTTGTTCAAAAGCCTCTGTCCTTGGTCCTCTGCTCTTTTCTCCTTTTAAGTTCTTCCCTAAAGACTACAATCCTACTAGCTATGATATTTATGAAGATGGTATAAATCTACATCTCTGTTTCTGCAATAGCACCCAAACTAATCCCCTATCTCCCAGTTCTGACTTAAATATTTCCACCAGGATATGCCACCATCATGTCACACTCAACACATACAGAACAAATGTATTCATCATTATCAAAGTAATCTCCTCTTTCAGTCTCCTTGCCTGTGGTAACATCAATCCCACTTTTCTGGTCACCAAAAATTAAACCACAGGAACAGTCGTGGACTCCCTGGGGACCTCTATCACACACATTCAGTTTACTTCATGTGGCAGATTGCATTCTTCAAAGATGGCCACCATTATATCTCCCATCCCACACGTATTTCTACAATACAATCTTGCCACTTTACCATCAAATGGTGAAGTTTAATTCCTCTCCCCTTGAATCCGACTGGCCTTAAGACTCATTTAGAACCAAAACAATGTGACTGAAGCAATGCCATGAGACTTCCAAGGCTAGGTCAGAAAACACCATGAAGCTTCTGCCCGGTTCTCTTGGAACAGTCTCTCTGAAGGAAGCCAGCTGCCATATAAGAATTTCAGCTACCCCAAGACTGCCATGCTGAGAGGCCACATGCAGTCCCAACTAGGCCCTATCTTCTAGCCATCCAACCAAGGTGCCATAATGTGAATAAAGCTGTCTTGGACCCTCCTGACCAGTTCATCTGTCAGCTGAACACCAGCAATTGAGTTCGATAAACACCCCGAGGAGAAGAATCACCCAGCTATGCACTGCCCTAATTCTTGACACATCAAACCATGAAATAAGAGATGTCCACAGCTTCTCTTCTAAGCATTCAAAACGTCATGTGTAGAGTTGTTACTATGTGGGGATAAATATTAATTGAGATGCCACTTCTTTCCCTCCATTCCCAGAGCCACTGACTCAGAGGAAGCTCTCATCACCTCAGCTCTAGATTGTTAGAGCCGATGCCAGTCTCTTCTCACTACTATCTGTCACTACAATCTATCTAACCTAACACTTCCAAATGAAAAACTACATTGATGCACCAGCACCATAACCAACATCAATCTCATAATGTTTTACATTTGTAGAAAGTTTAATAATGCAAAAGGGTCTTCATACATAGGTATTTTACTTGATCCACATAACAAAAGCCAGAGAGATCTGTCAACAGGGCAAATATTCTTTTCCTTACTTTATAGATGAAGAAATCAGAGGCTGAGGACAGTAATTTTCGTACAATCTCATTGCCAATAAACAGAATGGATGTAAGTAGAACTAAGACCTCGTGTCATAGATTATTGCTATTTCTCCATTCTACATGCCTCCTATGATCTATTTCAGGTCGAAAATGTTCAATCCCTCTCTCCATCCCTACTACAGCAAATCTGCTTTCTAGGTATCCATAATTTGACCTCCATCTATCCAAATGTATGATATTGCCTAGTAACTCTACCACCAGCAGCACCACCACAACAATCAGGCTGGCTCATTTACTCACCTAACAATATGCCATGCTGGTTCTAGCCTCTGAACATTTACTCATAAGTCTCCTCCTTTCTCCTCCTATCTACTTAAACCTTACTCATGCATTAGCACAAATTCCACCTCCTCCAATAAGCCCTCCCAGCCTTTCTTTGTTGCTTTCTCTCTGCTATGCCTACAGAATTTGTAAATTTCACCCAAATTTTGACAATTACACTGGCTCATCTTGTTCAAGTGTCTTGGTCTCACTCTCCAGGCTGGTATTCAGCTCACACACATCCACATAGACAGTGATCTTGGGTGCTTACAGCCAGTGTCTATTCTGACCAGTCAGTGCCCATGATGTACCATTTGTTAAATATTTTGAATTTCATCCCTGCTTATTTCCCCAACTAAACCATATGCTCTTTGAGAACAGGAACCTTGTCTCATAAAGAAGTATTATATCCTCCAAGCCAAGCACAGTACTAAGCACACAGCTAGTGTTCAATATATATATTTGTTAGTTGATTTGAAGGGAGGGAAGTGTGTTGTTTTGTGAGAAAAAAATATTCTTAAGTCATGTCTACACTGGAAAGAAAGAGCTGCAAAGACAACAAAATATTTTCAAGATCAGCAGTTTAATGTCAAGGACATTTTTTAATGTATCATTTAAAGATATTCTGTACAGCCCATAACTGCCAAAATGTTTTATAAATGTTTTACCAGGAGTGTGAAAAAAATGCTTCAAAAATATTCAAGGAGTAGGTGTCTTAACGGCCCAAAATAAAATGTTTGCTAAGGCTACAAGGCTGGCAGAACTCTGCTTCATTTCAAAAAGTTTCCAGGCAATGGAAATGTTTTCCTGGAAAATACTACCTTTTATTTAGAGAACACTTGCCATGAACACTTAGTCATTAAGTAATTTAAGGTTTCCTCACAAGCTCTTTGGAGGAAATCTATTATATGAATGAATGAAATTATCAGCACCTATAATGTCAAAAAAAAAAAACATTTGGCTAAATGTACTAAATCTACTTAAGTATTTTTCCAAGTAAGGGGGAAAAGTCCTTTATATTTTTTGGTCTATTTACTGTTCTTTTAAATTTTCTATAAGATAAAATTACGAAGAAAAACACAAAATCCTTAAGTGTTTCTCTGTCTGTAATATACACAAATCCAAAAAACTGGAGGGCTTATTTTATTCCACAAGCCAAGTAATTTTCAAACAGACAAAACAGTCATTTCATTCAATGAAGATAAACGGTAACTTCAAATCTATTTTTAGCAAAATCTTTGAGTTTGTGTCAAATCACCTTTCAATGAGAGAGCGACTCGGTTTGGACATTTCACTCCATCATCTGCAGTAAATCATACAATGAAACCTAAGAAAACAATTTCTTCCAAGAGTTTTGAAGCCAACTAAGTCCTATTCTTTTAAACATCAAAAGACACAACTAAATTCTACTTCGAGCACATGGTTTGTACATTTAATCTTTTTAAAATTAAAGGGATATTTGCTTTGTTTTACCTGTTTAGGATTTCGGTGAGTTTCACAAAGCCAGTGTAAGCCAGTTCAAATGCTCCTCTGTGCCTGGACTGTAAAAGGTGCTGTTTAAAGTAATCTCCTATTTCTTTTACCTTCAAAACAAAATCAAAAATAAATATGCCATTTATGTTTACACTGACAGATGTATTTATGTCAGTAACATCATTTAGAACTCAGGTCTCGATGCCCATCCATTTAGCACCTATTATGTAACAGGTAATATTTTAGCACCTATTATGTAACAGGTAATACTATCGAAATTAATTCTCACAATAATTCCATGAGAAAAGCACTATTATTATCTCCACTCTACAACTGGGAAAAATGAGGCCCAGAAAGGGTAAGTAACTTATTCAAGGTCACACAGCAAGCAGGTGGTAGAACTAGTACGTACATCCAGGCCATCTGGCTCCAGAGTTGGCCATCTTTAACTGCTAGGCTAGAACTGCCTCCCTATGCCAGCTTCACAAATCTTGCTGTGTTCTCTTTGTTAGCTCATATCATTCAACACCAACAGCAAATCACACAAGGTGACAACCCTTACACACCTAGGCCTACGTGAAATAATTACCTTTTAGTCCCCACTTCAAAAAATTTTTTTTTCTATTATGGTTAAAATATACATAACATAAAATTTACCATTTTAACCATTTTTAAGTGTACAGTTCAGTGGCATTCAGTATATTCACTTTACTGGGTAAACACCATCCATCTACAGAATTTTTTTCATCTTCCCAAACTGAAACTCCAACCCATTAAACAATACTTCCCAATAATTACCTTTTAGTGATATACAAATATTAATGGCCACACAAGATTTAGTGCAAAGGGCCTCCTGAAAATTGACAGGCTTCATTTTGAGTCAGAACCATGGAGTTTTCCAGAATGCTACCCAATCGCTTTCATACATGCTGCTTTTCTCCATGCAAGTTTAAACAAATAACAAATATGACAATCTACTTTAAAGAAGACATGACTGCAATTAGTTGCTGATGAAGTTTTGTATAACATTAACTGTTAAAGTGGTTGGGTTGATTCTACATTTATACCATAAGATTTGGTAGCTGATAAGCTTTAGAGAATCCAGATTTTGTATAAAACTCAGGACCAAAGCTACAACTGGCTCTCTCTTGATCCAGGTCTCCCCAGCAGGTCACAGAATGGTGAAAAAGCAAGCTAACCCAAGATAGCTCACATAGGCTTATCTAGAAACAACTTCTACCTCAGCACAGTGACTGGTATTCTGCACACATCAGAGATGATAAACAGTAGAAAGAGTAGTTAAACATGTAACCATGGGCAACTGCTTCAGTCTCATCTATAAATTGGGAATAATAATAGCACTTGCCTCACAGATTGTGTATTAAAATGAGTTAATAAATCTAAAAGCTCAGCACAGGCCCTTAACTTACAAACCAATTCAGTTCAATGTGACCTCTGTCTGGATTTCCAAATAGAAGAAAGCTAAAGGCATACTCTAAACTCAAAATATATATGATTATAGAAAGATGGGTGATACATTTAGAGAAATAAGAATCAGATATGAGATCAAGAAAGAACCAGAAAAGCAGGATATAACAGAAGTTTTAAAATTCTAACAATTTAATATCCCCAAAGAGTGCCATGTCATGTTCTTCAGCTAAAGTTTTCAGGTAAAGATCTGATGATATCCTTAATTTTTAATATTTTTTTACAAGCTACATACTACTAGTCGTCAAAAGTCAAGAGTCAGGGTAAGCCTTATCATTTTACCTTCAATACGTAATTTCAGAGTATATTTTGAACAGAATTATCAAGCACAAAATCTGAATTTAACCCCCAAGACATACCTGAAGCTCAATAACGCTACAAAACAGGACCAGAAGAAACATCAGTTAACTAACTTGTTATGACCATCATTTCTATTATTAGAGAAACCAAAGAAGATTTCTAAAAAGGTGTACTAAGGCACAAAAAATAAAAACAGGAAGTCATAGAGATGGGGTCTCTCTAACATCCTTAATCTTTTTTTAATGTTACAGATATTAAAACATACTTCAGGAAAACAGAAATGTTACTGGTAAAGTGCTTCTCTGTGGACTTACAATCTAGTTCTTAAACAAAGATCAGATTTTCATTGCTTCCTTTACCTTAACTCTCTTCAAAGGGGCTTAAGTCAAAAAGCATATAATAATATCAAAGACCTCAGAGGTGAATGAGACCAGTGGATGGTCTCTCTTCTGAAGGGTAGACCTCAACCCTAGATAATCCTGGCCTCAGAAAACAGAATGAGATTCTAAAGACAGAAGTGAGAGGTAGACCATTTTTTCTCATTTCATTTTGCACTTAATTTCCCAACAAACCCACCTAGGTAACACCCAGGCTTAATATAAATTTTTCCCTTTGAAGAGAGTATATTTCTATTAATCAGACAGTAAGTACTTTTTTAGCACCCTGTCAAATGCTTAGCAGCTTAGCGCTGGGTAGACAAAGAACAAAGCAAGATGTTTGTCCTCCAAAGGCTTTCAGAGAAAACCAATATGCTGGATGGTACCCATCAGAAGCTTAACAGCAAAGCTTAACAGCACTAAGAAATGACAGCTCTTTTTGCATTGAAATGAATTAGAAAAAGCTTCATGGCCAGACCTTAAACAGGATATACATGAGTGAACCAATACAGAAAAGGGTAATTACCATGAGAAGAAGCTGGCATACTAGAATAAATGAACAAACATTTATTAAGTAGCTGCTACCTGTCAGACACTTCACTGGGTCTTTTTACATGAATGAACACAGACTATACAGGAGAGTGATAGCAGACCTGGCTGAATGGCCTCAAGATTCATGCTAGAAAATAGTGGAAGAAGACAGGGTTGCAAGGTAAGGATGTACCCTATCACAGTGGGTGGGAGGAGTCAACAGGGCAATGTGGTCCATGAGCAGCTGGACAGGGAACAGGGGCCATGCTGACACTCTCCCCTTGGATGATCAGACTATAGGGAACATATTTAACCCTGTAGAAACTTATGACAACAGTAGAATCAGAAAAAGAATTTCAAAATTTTATTTAAAAAATGAAAAACTACTCTGAAAATTCAACTCGATTGCCTTTCAATCTATCTATTAGATACCTAGCTCCTATTTAAAGTTCATAAAAACTTTTCTTTTAACATGGATGATGTCTTTACAAAATATTTTCTTAATAAATAATATATACCTCAGAATTTCTGAAAGGCAATTAAAGTAAATATGAAAAAAAAGGGCACAGATTTCTATTCTTAAAATGAAATTCTAATCACTATCTTTTTAAGTTTAGTGTATCCTGGTTCTAACCTTCCATAAAACCTACTTCTATAGGCAAATTAACATGCTTTATGGATTTACAGGGTATAAATTTCCACAGGGGAGGACAGCTACGTGCTATGTCTCTAGGCACCTATAATTCACCAACAGACTAAACAGGGGAGCTAAATGCTCACCTAGAGCATAAAACCCACAAAGGGCAAATGTAAATATATTTTTTGTTTGTCCTTTATATAGATAGTAGAGAGAAATACAGTAGAAAAATCAAAGCTAATTACCCTCATTATAAGTTAGTAAGCCCAAAAAGATTCAAGTATACAGGTGGGACATTTCTACAAAGAGCATGTGCATTGGTTAAGATCTGGGATTCTGGAGCCAAGAGGGCTGAGTTCAAGAGCCCTACTCAGCCTCCTTACCAATACAAGCTAATTACATAAGTAACAGAGTTCTCTCATCTGTGAAATGGGGATAAACCTACTAGAACCTACTTCACAGGATTATTCTGAGAAATAAATGAGATTATGCAAATAAGCATTTAGCAGAGTACCTGGCAGAGTGTAGCAATCAATATCGCTAAATGTCAATTTTTGTTTTCATTTTGTGTCATCAAGTAGTGAGACTTAATCCCTAAACCTTAATTTAAATTTTACTTTAAGACACAGCCACAACCTTAGGAATGTCAACAGGAGTTTCTAATTCCACTTTGGTTAAATGGAATAGTTTATAAAAGTTTACACTACAGTAAGATAATTAACATTTTAAACTGGACATTCTCTACTATAGTGATTTCTTACTAACACTTGGGATTTCGTGAAAGCCCAAACATTGTCCTCCTACATAATAACAAAGATGATGGTTTCCTGGTATTCAGACGTCTTCCCACCAGAACGTTTATTCTTTGTTTTCTGGAAAATCCTTAACCATGTGACATTTTAACAGTTGCCCTTTAGTCTGACTTTTTGAAATGAATTTGTCTTGTATCCCCTATTACATTTCCAAGCCCTTTGAGCTCAGAGAACCACATATTCTATTTCTTAATATTCCCACAACACCCTTGTAGTAAGGCAGTCAATAAATAGTTGACTAAATGATGTAATTACATGCTCAACTTCACTTCACAGCTTAAAAATGGTAACCTGCACTCAGCACAGTTCAATGAATACTTACTCATAATTTCTAAAAAATAAACTTTGGTAAAAGAAAATACAAAAGGTAATTTCTTTAAGACTGACAAATGCTAATAAACATACATCCCACTTATAGTTCATTAACAAAAACCTAAAACAGTAACAAAAGGTACTGAGGGTACATATAAACCCAGTTAGCCATGTACATCATGAAAATTACAATAGAATCTAAAGTAGGAGTTTTTTAAATTGCTCATTTCTAATAGTTGGTAATTATTCTTAATCATGTGATTTCTGTGGCAATAATTCCTAGGAAGCGGAAAGCAGATACATTAAAAAAAAATCTACCCAAAAGCTTCTTTTTAGGAATATTAGGGGAAATATATAAACATATGAACTGATAGTCCAGGTGGAGGAAGTTTTAAAAAATCAGTAGGTACTGGGTATCCGATATCCCATGGAAAGAGGACCAACAATGTATCAAGCAAAAGCTCTGCATCAGCAAAGCACCCAGCTTGAAACCCAGACACACACCAGTCAGGAAGTTTGTGAGATAAGGTTGCATGCACTGCTCACTCTTTAAGGGTCTCGACTTACATCCCTCAAAGCTGGTTTTATCTCTGCCTCTTGGACAGGGACATTATGAAAGAACCTTTCATAATGTGATTACAGCGCAGGAGAAGGGTCAGACATGCCTCTGAATGAACACATTTTCTTCTTGATGAAGTCGCAGAGGACACACTCCTTCACAAGCAATCATCTAAGGGAATGGATCATTTGCTATAAAGTTCAGTAGCAAGTTGCCTTACTGTCCTGTTGCTTGCAAAAATCTGGTTGGCTATGGGAAGCTGGGAAAATTAAATTTAAAGAAAAATTAAATGAGCCATTCAGAACAAAGGCAGCACTGTGTCATGTCGGAATACAGGCTGGGAAGCAGAAGAATCAGGTTCCTGTCCCAGAGCTGCCACAAACCAGCTTTGTGATCTTGGGCAAACCAGGTAACATCCAAGGGCTTCAGTCTCCCCTTGTGCAAGAGAGCTGGATAATATCATCTCTGTGAGCCTTCCAGCTCGAACAGTATGTGAATACAGCACTGAATACTCAGAATTATAAGCGAGCACCAGCTCCTCTCCTCGTACAGCAGCAAAAATCCCCAAATTGGAGTCTCACTACCTGCTGGTCTAGTATAAACTATACTCATGTATGGGGGATTGAAGTTGTCACCCCTTTAACAGAGGGCTGTAAAATCAGGATGGGCTTAAAGGAGCTGAGTTCCATGAGAAGTCCTCTACGTCGTCTAAATGTGAGACCTCAAATATAAATTGGCAGGAGAATCCTATTCCTTTTTCAATAGTGAAGGGTGAGTGGAGAGCAAGAGAAGCAACAGGCTGAACACCAGTATTTCAGGTTCTGTAGAACAACTTCCTTCATCCACTAAGAGAAAAGGAGATCACAGTTTTTATGATTCTTGGGAATAAGAAATCCAAGTTCCCAATTCTCCCCAACAATGCGGAGCGTTCTGCCCGTAAGTCACTTCACTGCCTCTGCAGGTCTCTTGTGGTCACATTCACCTACACTGTTGACGCTTACATTTGTAGCTTTGCCACAAGGTGCACAGAAGAACTAGTGATGCCAGGGCGGCTATGCCCTGGGAAGGAAGGTAGACCCTAGGCGTGGCCCCAGCACTCCAATGCAGACTGCATTCTTCTCTGTCATTTATATTTTTAACTCTTAAAAGTACTAAGTACATAGGAATATGTTTAGTTTAAAGGAATTTCACGGAACAAAATTATATGTTTAAAAGCAGGAATTCTCTAGTAATGTAATACTAATTTCTTGATATCTTTAGATTTCATTGACTAAATGCCCCTACATTTTTTAAAATGTAAAAAAAATTAAATTTTTTTAAGGAGCATTTTAATTTTTTTAGTAAAATTTAGCATGATCAAGACTAAAGTTTTCCACGGAGGGCAGGGTTTCAATATCATAACAGTGCTATCACATACACTCTTGTTCACTCACTCAGTCATTAATTTCTTCTCAAACATATATATGTGGGGTCACCACATGAATGGCGACATGGAGAAATGACTGGACCTTATTAGAATGGAAACGGATATTTTACAGAAAAACAGGATTCTATTTCTTATTCAAGAAAACAGTCGTCAGAAGAGTTCTTTGATTTAGAAGAGCCTCTCTTTGTTATTGTTTTACAAACATCTATTTTATATTAGTTCCCAATTTAAAAAACTTAATTCCCAATTTTAACCTGGATATCCCACAGAACTTCCTAAGATTTGGGTGCCCTGTAAAAGGTGTCAGGGAGAAATGATTTTCACAGGAAGCTTTCAGGTCTTTCTCAGCTATAGTAAAAGTAAAATATGTTTCCCTTAATTTTGTTTTTAAACACTGGCCAGCAAACCTAAAACACTAGATGTTTTAACTTGTCCTTGAAAAGTTGAGAAGTCAAGGGGCTCTAGCCCATATTTACTTCTTAATGAGATGGTGAACATCAGGGAAGTAATCATTAATCATAGCTGGATTCCTCAGCAAAGACGTTGGCACTGGCACTCCAGCCAGTCACCAGTAAGGACTGCAAGTAACTCTAGGACACTAACGCCTGTTTGATTTGGAAGAGAGTAAGGAACGTAATGAAGCCGGCAGTGTTCTGTTCCCCTCTGCCGTTCTGTCTCAGAGCCTTGCAACATCACAAGCCCAGCTGTTAACCAGATGCAAACACATCAGCCACAGAGAGTGTGAGAATAAAAATATTAGCGTTATTTCCATGGAACAGGTCACATGGTTATTACAGAAATAATCAGCATTAGCATACTACAATATTTGTTTTGTTCTTAAATGTCATAACACCCTACGGGAGAAACTATCTTTATTTGAAAAAGGTTAAAAATGAAAGTACGTGTTATGTATCTTTGCTGGAAAATGGTGGGAAATGGATTTGTTGAAACCATATGGAAAGGAAGAGGGAATCAATTAAAAACAGAAATCTAATAAATCTAAAATATTTCCAAATGAAATGCTTGTGGTAAGCTAATTTCTTATAAACACTGCACTCAAGTCACTTGAACAGTCCCAGATGGAACTGACTTTGTGGTCTTAAAATAAAAGTCAGCCAAAAAAACCAAAGTAACTACAACTTTATCATCAATGTAGAGGGAAACATGAGATCCATAATCAACCAATATATAAAGAAAAAAAATATATATGTTTTTTTCTTTGCAAAATTTAAGAGGTTTGTGGAGTTTTACTAAATAGACAAGTTCATTTACATTTGAATTTTAAGTTTGTGTGTGTTAAATGGAGAAATAAAAATTCAAATGTTAATATTGAAATTAAAAGTGAGGTAAAAGCTATCATTATTTATATAACTTAGAAAAATAAAAACATTTCTAAAAATGCCAAAGTTTGGAAATGGATTGCAAGATCCAATTCCTATACTTAATGAACTTTCTTCAGTTGACATCTGTAAGATTTTATTCAAGAAAAATGTTAAAAAAATTTTTAAGTTATTAAAAAAATTTTTTTAAGTTATTTAACTTTTAAATAAAAGTTTGTGATTTATGCTTTGACCAGAAATTATACCAGGTGGAATAAACAGCTACCCTACCTGTTCCACTGTCAATAATCCATCAGGAGATTCTGGCACAGACTGCATGGGTAGAAGCTGGCACAGTGAGCCTAAGAGTAAAGCGACTTCCTTCATGCTTCTCCAACAACATACCAGCACCATCTGAGCAGTTACGTCACATGTTTTTCCTTCTTTACCTTAAAAAGAAAAAAAAAAAAACGATTGCAACACTAGACACTTGATTACTCACATCCCAGGTTTCTTAGAACAAGCTTATTCATAATTTCCCCAAGAATAATCTGCTTGAACAAACCAATTTGTCATATGCTATATTTATTCAGGAGAAAATAACTAACATTTGTTGGGCATGTGTTATGGGCAGGAATCACAGTATTTTATTTAATATACTATATTCAAAATAAACTTAAAAATAAAACACAATATTATTCTAAAACCGAAGTCTAACCTTTGCAAGTTAATGAAACAAACTCTTCCTGCTTCTCAGTCATCCATAAAATATGACTATAATAAATACATTTTATTATTTGTTTTGGTGAGGGTGGCTGCTATGTCAGTAAAAGAATAGGATATGACTTTCCTTTCAAAGGAAAATACAAATTCTCTTTCAAAATATATTTAAATTCCATGGTCAATTACCTATAAGAATCCTTACTCTCTTTTTCTAGCTTTAGAAATATTTTAGTACTGACATTAAAAAAAAAATCCAAAAGAAACTATTAAATTTAAAATGTAAGTTAACAAAATAACCTTTTTAACGTAATCCCATTTGTCCTTTAAAAGGCCACTAAACTCAAAGGATAAATGTACATACACTTAAATACATAAAATTGGTCTGAAATGATGTACACTAAAGAGGGATGAAGTAGGATTGAGGAGGAAATAAGGAAATGAAAGAAAACAAAATTAATTTGTTTTTAATTCATATTTATCTCTGTATTATTTGAAACTATTACAAGCGTACATTTGTGTTATTTTGTGTAATTAAAAAAAAATCATAAAGAGAAATTTTTACAAGACAATATCCCCACCTAGTGGAGAATGCAGAATGTTATAAATCAATAAGACATTACTGCTTCTGATGACTTTTTACAGCATTATAGAAAATTATAAAAGAACTAATGAGAAAACAAACAGTAAGAATTTGAATTCTGGAGGCCTGGTACAACAGAGCAGCTCACATTTCTCTGAGTCATAAACTTGTTTCCTTTAAAAGGCTGTTTGACTATGAGGACTCTCACAACATCGAACCATAGTGCTGGGAGAAGCAGACTGGTCCCCAAACCCAAGTTCACTGTGCATCGCTGTTCCTACATCACCTGGCTGTCAAGACAGGTTTCAGCACTGAAAGGCTTTTTGCTGAAGCACCTTATACACTGCACTGGTGAACACCATTTTCTGGTAAAGTCCTATAAACTCATTCCCCAAAATAAATCATTTATAAGCTCAAAAAAGACTTTATTTTCTAGAAGTGTACTACACACATTTGCAGCCTCTGATTTACTATAGAAAAAGAGCATTTTGCACATTTTATTTGTCGCTTAAATACTGACTACAATACTGATTTTATATATACCTTTGATTTCTGCAGAAGTATCAATATTCGGTACACTGGCACTCAAGTCCTCCAAATCAAAGCTATCACATTCTTTCAAAATTTTAGCTCGATTGAAATAATCATTAGTATCTCGGGGCTGAATCTCATTCAAAATCGTCTGCAAGCGGCTTGCTGACTCTGAGGGAGAGAGATGAGATAATGTAAAATCCCAGTTCCACATCACATGAAGACTTCCCTTGGAGGTATTTGCCCTCAAAAATTTTGTAATTTTCAGTACTTGATAATTAGCACTATAAGAAGGGACTCACAGGATGGATAATGTGAAAATTATTTATATAAGGTCTTCATGACACTTGAGTGTACTTTCAAAATATGGTGAATATTTTAAATAGGGTGAAGATTGGACAAAAAAGCACAACAGAAACTGTCCATAGACAAAGGCTGCCATCTCCCTTACATTGCTTTTCTCAGTGTTGTCTAAGAATCTCAAATACAGTGCTCAAATAGATGAAGGAAGAGCAATAAACTTCAATGAATTTTGTTTTAAGAGGTAAGAAATCCCACCACCAACAAAAATAATCTTTTATGGCCCAGGAATATCATGAAAACTCCATATTTGGCTTTGAAATGCATAAGTAATATACTGCTTTCTAAGTTAGATTTCCAGTCCTAATATTATATGAAACTTCATTTTTCTTAGTAAGCACTCGCTGGATTAGGAAATGTAAACTTCACGAATGCAAGACTTTGTTCACTGCTCAACTGCTAGTGCCTAGAACAGAAACTGGGTCATGGCAGAGGTTCAGTAACATGGGCTGAAGGAATTTATGGATGACTAGGTAATAAAGAGCTAGGCAGGCTCTGATTTTGAAAGAAAATAACAACAGGTAATCATCTGAAACCAATTAACAAATCAAAGAATGGGTTATTTACTGTATACCTATTATATACACTTATATTTTAGGTATTATGGGAAATACAAAGACCCAAACTGCTATCATAATGGTTTGGCCAACATCCTATGTTCACTTGTGGTTTCCATGAAATTTTGCCAAAAACAAATTTTGACAGCCATGAGAAAGTAACACTGGCCCAAAAAGAAACCATAGAAAGACTAAGAAAAAAGAGATGGGTAACCAGAATAAAATTTTAACAACCATTTTTGTGGCTTTCAGGGGAGACTTTTTTCAAAGAATTCATAATGCATGGCAGATAACATGGGAAAGACATAAGAAAAATGGAGACAACCAGAGGAAAAAAGAAAAGGCAAAATTAAGGAAAAGTTAGTGGACCATCGACAGTTTTTGAGACTGACAGATATTTTAAAACTTTAATAACAAACAAAATTTTAGCATACTCTGAAGGCCCTACCCACAACTGGTGACAAACATTCAAGATTTCTCATCCAAAATATATTGGTATTGCCTGATCCAAATATTAGCTATCAGACTGGATGTTCTTTATTCCTATGCACTGTTTAAGTAGGAAAACGAAACCAACAAATTTTAGTATTTAGACTATCAGCCAAAATAAATCTATAACTGTATCTTAGTATCATGAACCACCACCAACCTTCCAACTCATTTTTAGTGAAGAACAAAACATAACATTTTCTATGCAACCACACAACTCTAGATTAGTTTAATTATCGGCCCAAAGTATTGTATTGTATGATGCAGTGTGTGTTTATGATTTACTCAGTATGTTTTTAATATAAGCCTCTCATTTGCACTCCAAAATGCATTCACCAACTTTATTTCAACACCAAAATATAAATTTACTTCATGATTTTCTAGGTGTTCAAAGGAACGTTCATGTTGGTATATACCTTTAATGGCCAATCCCTTCTGGCCTGTTGTAGTACAGATCCAGTAATCCCCTCACACTGTCCCTCTCCATCCCACCTGGGATCCCCAACCATCAACATCGTCTGCAGCTGACATCCAACCATCAACATCGTCAGGGCTCCTCCTTCTGATGACACTACGTCATTCACCTCACTTCACCTCAGCACACAGGCATTTTATCATCTCACATCAACACAAGAAAAAGGGTGAGCACAATGTAGTAAGATTTTTTGAGAGAAACAGAGAGAGACCACATTCACATAACTTTTATTACAGTATACTGTTATAATTATTCTGTTATTATTGGTTACCATTGTTAATCTCTTACTGTGCCTAATCTATAAATTAACTTTTAACATAAGTATGTATGTATAGGAAAAAACATAGTATGTATAGGGTTTGGTACTATCTGCACTGTCAGGCATCCACTGGGGGTCCTGGATCATACAGCCCTCAGATTAAGAGGGAACTGCTGTATACACATACCACCAAGGGCATCCCAGGCACTGAATTTAGTTCCTATACTTTCAGGAATTGTTCATTCATTCTAACAACTATTGATAGTGTACCTCCTTCTGCCAGGCACTGTGCTAAGCACAAGGGAGGAAAACAGACAAGATTCCTGTTAAACTGCAACAACTCCATGAAGGAGAATCTATGGGAAGGGGAGAATGCTAAGAGACAAGACTGGCAAGGTAGCAGGAGCAAAACTATTACAGGACCTGGTCACTAACGTATTTTAAATAAAAAGGAAGAGGGGGTGGGCAGAGCACAGGGTTAAGTAAAGATTATGTGTAACGTGATAGATTATATGACTAGAAAAGATTACTTTGGATGTGGTAAAAAGGAAATGGAAGGAGATAAGAGTAGATGTGGGGAAACAAGAGAGGATAAAAGCCTACAGTAAGGTAAGAAGATGCAGATAAAAGAAAAAAGAGATTTGAAAGCTATTTAAGGGGCACCACTGAAACAACGTGGAGACAGGCTAGATATAAGGAGCAAAGGGGAGATGTCAAGCAGCCCTAGGCTCCTGACTTGCATAAACAGGTCTCTGGTAGGGCCATTTGCAAAGATACAAGGGTTGGGAAGGAAAAGACAGATGAAAGTTCATGAGTTCAATTTTGGGCATTTTGACTATCTCCTCCATTTTTTTTTTTAATTAAATGGTCTTTGAATGTCCAATGGTCTTTGCCTATTCAGATTTCTAACAAGTTGCCTTCTCTGACTGAATCCCATCAACTGCTCTCTAATTTACACTGCCTGCCAGAACAACCCTGGTAGGTTGTATTCTGAAATGACATATTATAAAACCCAATTTACCCCAGAGGAGGAAGTACCTTGCTGATCACCTGGCTATTTATTTTTTTTTTTGGTTATTTTTTCATAGTTAAAAATATTACTAAAAAGGCAGAAATATCACTAGTCATAATAATAATTTCTTTTCCCCCTATTTAGCCTCTGTATCTCTCTGAAGAAATGATTAGGGGAAAAAACATAGTAATTCTAGCTTTCTTCATTTACTGACCTGCATCAGTGTCCATGGGGATGAGGCCTTCTGGGGAGGAGCTCTGAATAACTGGAGACACCACGGCGGAAAGCCTGTAGGACGTCACAAGGAGCTTCTCCACCACGGGTCTCCACTCACTCACCAACTGCAGGCTGCTGCAACAAAGACATTAGGGTAATTTACACTAAGAGCAAAAATCACATTTTCAAGATGAAATTAATAGACAAAAGGGGTCAAAAGAATTTGGGTTTCAAAATCGTGCAATCTATGAAATACTTAAGACATAAAAATACGTGTATATATGTATTTTATTTTTAATAAATTTATTTATTTATTTATTTATCTTTGGCTGTGTTGGGTCTTTGCTGCTGTACATGGGCTTTCTCTAGTTGCGGTGAGCGGGGGCTACTCTTCGTTGCAGTGTGCGGGATTCTCATTGCAGTGGCTTCTCTTGTTTCAGAGCACGGGCTCTAGGCGCACAGGCTTCAGTAGTTGTGGCTCGTGGGCTTCAGTCGTTGTGGCTTGCAGGCTCTAGACCACAGGCTCAGTAGTTGTGGCATACAGGCTCAGTTGCTCCGCAGCATGTGGGATCTTCCCGGACCAGGGTTCGAACCCATGTCCCCTGCATTGGCAGGCAGATTCTTAACCACTGCACCACCAGGGAAGCCCTATATGTACATTTTTAAATCTAATTTTTAATTACCTTTAAGGCAATACATTCCTTTCCCAGGACACATTCCAATAAGAGTTTAAAGCTCAGAAGTGAGTCCTGAGGAAAGAGCGTGGGGTGGGGATATACTTACTTTAGAGCTAGCTTCCGAAAAGCTCCTGTTATACAGTGGACCCGCCCATACATTGGAAACGATGCTGCTGCCTGAAGCAGAGAATTTTCAGCCCGAGATACTTCTTCCTCAAGATTTTCCAACAAGCATTTGATAACTAGAAAAAGCAAAAAAAAAAAGCAAAACCCACCAAAATAACACCAGTTTAAAAACACATTTACAAATTTGTGCACAGCAGAACAGTTCCCACAAAAGCACCCAACTCAGTTGAACTTCATACTAGAGGTTTTTGAATGAAAAAAGAGATCTTCCAAGGTTATCCAGCCTGTTCTCCATTTCCAGTTAAGGTAGTGCTGTGTCTTTGCCCTAACTTCCTGGATCCATTTACAGCATTCATTCTGGATCATTTCTCCTAGACATCCTCTATCTGGGTTAACAGACCCCAGGCCCATGTGCCATGTGCTATTTGGACAGATTTTAAAAAACAATGGCTTTACTGATATATTACTCATATACCATACAATTTATACACTTAAAGTGTACAAGTCAAGGATTTTTAGGATATTCACAGCTATGTGCAACCACCACCACAGTCAATTTTAGAACATTCTCATCATCCCCCCCTCAAAAAAGCCTCACCCATTATCAGTCACTCCCCTCCCTGCACCTCTCACCTTCTCCAGTCCTAGTCAACCACTTAAGCATTTTCTGCCTATTCTGGACATACCATATAAACAGAATCATACAATATGTGGCTTCTTTCAAAGTTCATCCATGTTGTAGCATGTATTAATATTTCATTACTTTTAACAGCTCAGTAACAGTCCATTGTATGGATATACCATATTTTTTTAATCCATTTATCAGATGATGGACATGTGAGTTGCTTCCACTTTTTGGCTATTATGAATCATGCTGTTATGAACATTCATGCACAAGTTTTTATCTGGACATAGTTTTCATTTTTCTTAAGTATATGCCCATTATGGACTGAATGTTTGTGTGTCCCTGCCTGTCCCCCTGCAAATTCATGCTGAAACCCTCACCCTCAATGCAAAGAAATTGAGAGGTGGAATCTTTAGGAAGTAATCAAGTTTAGCTGAGGTCATGAGGGTGGGACCCCCATGATGGGATTAGTGTCCTTATAAGAAGAGGAAGACAGACCAGAGCTTACTCTCTCCTCCATGTGAGCACAGACTGAGACGGCTGCTGTTACAAACTAGGAAAAGGGTTCTCACCAGGAACCAAACCTGTTGGCACCTTAATCTTAACCTTCCCAGCCTCCAGAACTGTGAGAAATAAATGCGTGTTGTTTAAGCCACCCACTTTATGGTATCTTGTTATAGCAGCCTGAGCTGATTAAGACAATGCCCAAGAGAGGAACTGTGGAGTCATATGGTAATTATATGTTTAACCTTTCAAGAAACTACCAGATTGTTTTCCAAAGGGGCCAGACCATTTTACATTCCCGTCAACAGTGTACTGGAGGGACTTCCCTAGTGGTCCAGTGGGTAAGAATCTGCACTCCCAATGCAGGGGGCCTGGATTTGATCCCTAGTCGGGGAACTAGATCCCACATGCATGCAGCATATGGTGTGCAACTAAGAGTTCACATGCCGCAACTAAGAAGACTGCATGCCACAACTAAGACCTGGTGCAGCGGAAGGGAGAGAGGGAGAAAGCGAGGGAGGGAGGGAGGGAAGAAGGAAGGAAGGAAAACATAGGGCAGTAATTACATGGTAGGAGGAGGGAGCTAGGAAAAAGAAGAGGCTTCAAAGTTATGGGTGTTGTTGTATTAATACTTCTTAAGCTGAGTGTTATTACCTAGCATGGGGACAAAACTTGTGAAATTTTTATATTATTACTATTTAAATCCTATATATATATATATATATTTAAATATTCTTTGTATGTTTGAAATATTTCAAAAAGTTTAAAAATGTCTTAAATTTGAAAGCCTTTACATGAAGTATGAACTCCCCAGTTTACCCCAATTGTAGACCTCTTCTTATCATCTTATCGGGGTCTCCTCTGGAATCCAGCCCTGAAGCAATTAGAGTTCGGCACATGTCATGTTCCATGGCACTGTCATATCTCTATCCCCAGCTCTGTGGCCACGTTTCCACCAGAACTATCCATGGCCTCCTAATTTTCTCCCATTATTAGTTCTCTTTTTCATGGCTTTTTCTACTATCTTGGAGAGAATAACTGTCAACCCTCTTTCAACATCTGACCTCTGTTTTGTTTAGTAAAAATCTCTATCTATCCTTATTTCTAGTACAATTCCAAAATGAAGATTTACTAGAATCAAATTAACTACATGAACCCCCAACAAATATTTGTTTAAAATCATTAGATCTAAACCAACTCAGACCTAGGTTTTGGAACTGACTGTATGGGAAGAGTAAAAGGCAAGGGTATGACAGCCAGTTAAAACATAAACCCCAACAGACAAAGGAACTCTGCTCTATTTAGAATTAACAAAGATGATTTGGCTATAGTCATAGTAAAATTTCTGTAGAAAAAAGTACACTTTTGGTAGAGAAAGAGGTCTTATTTAAATAAAAGCTCTATTAATGTACATTTGCATATGTACTTATTTAATGTGAATCCTCTGTTTAGAAGCAATATAGTTTAGTAAACTATTTATTTGCAAAGGAGAAATTCATGATATACTTATATGCTGGTAAACTACAAAGCTGGTAAACTCTTAAATAAAAAAAAACACAAAGTAAGTGTTTAACCATTAGATAGCCTAACCATATGAATAGTGAAGCAAGTAAGATATTGGTTTTGATAAATAAGAGCAAAAGGTCATTTACTCAATACGAACCTATTAATGTGTTACTTTCCACCAGAGCAGCAGACTTATCTCCATCTCCACATGCAACCCGCTGAGTTTTTAAGTAAGCAGACAGGGATGACGGCAGAGCGTTCTGCCAGATTAAGAAGTTCAGTAGGTAGGAAGCTGTTACACAGTCATATGGTTTGGTGCTTGTGCTGAGCTCCAGTGCTGCCTGGAATAAGCCCTGTAGTTTCTCTGAATCCTAGGATAAAGCAGAGACTCAGTCATTATCACTAAAACATTTCTTTAATTTGAAGGAATAACACATATTTAAAGACAGAGCTTGCCACACAACTGACACTCGATATGGACATTAATTCTCTGAATACAGGTTGGAGTTTGTTTTTTTTTAGGCTGTGCCAAGTGGCATGCAGGATCTTAGTTCCTCTGCATTGGGAGTTCAGAGTCTTAACCACTAGACCACCAGGGAAGTCCAGATAAAGCTTTTTTTTTTTTTTAAGTACCTCTTTCTTCAGCAAAAGTATACTTTTTCCTGTAGAAATTCTGCTATGACTATAACCAGATCATCTTCGTTATTTCTACATAGCCCAGAGTTCTTCTGTGTGTCAAGGTTTGTTTTACTGGGAGTCATGCTCCTGCCTTTCTCCCCACCCTCTTCCCATACAACTAGTTCAATGAAGAAAAATACACATACATATGAAAATACAAATTCACCAGGCTGCTCCTGGAAAAGCTCCATGTTATGTGTGAAAAATAAAGTGATAAGATCAACCTCAGAAATTCTGCATTAGAGCTCCCACACCTACATCTCATCTAAACATGCACTCACACAGCCTGTCCTCAAGAAGACAGAACAAAGGGCAGTTCACTGTAATACGCATGGAAATCTACGGGCTGAGGACAGGAGACATGGATCCTAGTCCCAACTCCACAGTTGACAAGTTGCATGTTCACCACGCTGGAACCTAGGGTTTCGTTGCTCAACAATATTGATTCTACTAAGATTATCTCATAACTGTCTAATATAAGGGAAAAAATCATTATCTAGGTATACCAATATTTAATAATATCTTCTAATATCAAATAATAGACTCAAATATCATCCTATTTCTATTTAAATTCTTCGCTGTTTAATTTTCTATGACCTAAAAAACTGAAAGACAGTGGCTAAAACTCAAATCTAAATAAATATTAGAAAGAATCAATTAAGCATCTCAACCATTTTTTGTAACTGACAGTTAAGTCCCTAAACTAACTAACCAATTAGTAAGAAACAAAAAAAATAGCCTTTGGAATCTAAAAGAGCATCTTTGTTCTATCATCTCAGGTCAATCAAAATATAAAGACCTTGGATATGTAGCTCCACAAGAAAGAAGGGCAAGAGACTAGGTGAGTAGTAAAGTCATATATTAGAAAGATATGCCATCAAAATATGAATATACAGATCCTTAGAGAGATTAGGCTAGCATTCAAAAAATGTTTTCAAGTTAGCTATATTAAAAAAGTTAATTACAGGGCCTCCCTGGTGGCACAGTGGTTGGGAGTCCGCCTGCCGATGCGGGGGACGCGGGTTCGTGCCCCGATCCCGGAGGATCCCACGTGCCGCGGAGCGGCTGGGCCCGCGAGCCATGGCCGCGGAGCCTGTGTGTCCGGAGCCTGTGCTCCGCAACGGGAGAGGCCACAGCAGTGAGAGGCCCGCGTACAGCAAAAAAAAAAAAAAAAAAAAAAAAAAAAAAGTTAATTACATATTACATAGGGTATACCCAAAGAAAGACTTTGAAAATATAATACATAACTAATATTTTAAAATCTTGAATTTAAAATCTTGAATCTGGGACCATTTACTAATACACAAGTCAGACCAGATATATAACTAACAGAATCCTATAGCAAGCCATATGTGCTACTAAGCTTCCTGAGTTCTGTAAGTTGTGTCTATATACCAAGCATGTGTTTATCAAATTAGATACACAGAGCCCCCCTGAGGGGCCTTCCCAGTTCATGTAAGGACCAGGTCGTTCATATAGGCGCCATAATATATACCTTTCCCCACTCCAGATACTCTCAAAATACTAGCCAGGAATGAGGCATAGTTATACATATGATACGAAGCTACAGTGTGATGAATGGTAAGAGGCAAGGGTTGGTGGAAGGGGAGATAGAGAAAGAGAAAGCATCTTCTTTAAAAACGCTTATAAAGTACAAAAGTTAGCAGCCTAAGCACCAAAGAAGTTTCTGCTCATCAGGGCACCTGAAAGACCACCAGGATAGGTGGACACTAGGGAGCAACTCTCAATGTGAACCCAAGTCAGAAATGTTTGAGATTTTGCAATGCCGTCCAGAAGCAGTGGAAACAGACACCTTAGGCTCTCTGACATATGCTCCGACAGAATCCCACTGCATCTACAAACTGCCATACCTAAACAGAGCCTAATAGCTAGAGCCCAGACCATGGCTCAGCTCCCACACCTAAAGGCTCCCGTGGCCTGTATACAGCTCCAACAGGGAGCCATAGCAAAGCTCTAGAGCCAGTGACCTGACAGCTGCTGGTGACCTCACTGCCCCAGAATAAGTCTCAAGGGTAGAGCCAAGTACCTGGGCTATGGGGTCTTCTTAAGACCCATCCCCAAGCTTTGCCTTCACCCCTGAGCCCATCTTTGATTCTTACCCCATGGTGGGAAGTGCAAGGCATGAGGAAGAGCATGGGGGCTGGGGATGGGGTAGAACGCCCAGGGAGAGAAATGCTGTTAACCTCAAGTACTCTGAGTTTCAGTCTCAGTTTAGCTATTACTTGTTGGAAGATCAGAAACATGTTCTCTACCTCATTTACACTAAGCTTCCCAGTCTACTATGCAGGGAGATTATCTAAAAAAAAAATCAAGTTACTGTAAGTGATGTGTTTTGATCGAATATTAACATGTCCAAGGGAACTGAGGAGACCACAGTTAACTGAAATCTACCAATAATCTTGTAAACAATATAACCTACTGCCTCCTACACCTCCCTTTTTATCAAAACAATTTTTTTTTTAAAAAAAGCAGGGCCTCCCTGGTGGCGCAGTGGTTAAGAGTCCGCCTGCCGATGCAGGGGATACGGGTTCGTGCCCCGGTCTGGGAGGATCCCATATGCCGCGGAGCGGCTGGGCCCGTGAGCCATGGCCGCTGGGCCTGCGCATCCGGAGCCTGTGCTCCGCAACGGGAGAGGCCACAACAGTGAGAGGCCCGCATACTGCAAAAAGAAAAAAAAAATAAAATAAAAAAATAAAAAATAAATAAAAAAAGCAAAGATCACTGATTTGGATTTTGTTTCTCTTACAATATTTCCTCCTTCCCCACTACCCATTCCTACCTTCTCCATTCCACTACCTGCAACAGGAGAGGTATTAATGATAACTGAAACAGAAGATGTAAGAAGGCAGATGCAACGAGCCTGGACAATCCACAGACTACTTTAACTGCTGCTAAGATAGAAAGTTTTCATGCATACACCACATTTACACTTACAGAAGAAAAGTCCAAATACCTGAAATTGTACAAATGTTTTTGGTAACTTCATTAGAAGATCAAATGCTAAAATTTTCACTTCCTCAAAAGTGCCAGTTAAACATTCCATTAGTGTTTGGAAACGACCAACATCAATATCATGACTCAGCTGATATACTGTTTGGACTCTACCTAAAAATTAAAAAAAAAAAATTTTTTTAAGTTAACAGCAGGAAAAGGAAATCAACATTTTGAAGTTATTTGGCCAGATTTATAGAAAATTCGTGTAAGAACTCATACCTTATATTTTACCCACAATAGTGTAAAAAATATTTCCAATAATTTATTTACTAAAATGATAAAATAATAAGTATTACAAATCTACAAATAGGAAATATTTTCAATAACCATTTTTAAAAATTGAAGAATAGTTCACATACAATGTGTTAGTTTCAGGTGTACACCAAAGTGATTCAGATATATATATTTACACACACACACACACACACACACACACACACACACTCCTTTTCAGATTCTTTTCCATTATAGGTTATTACAAGATATTGAATATAGTTCCCTGTGTTATACAGTAGGTCCCTGTTGTTTATCTATTTGATACGTAGTAGTATGTATACATTAATCCCAAACTACTAATTTACACCCCCCCACACCCCACTAGCCCCTTTGCTAACCATAAGTTTGTTTGTCTGTGAGTCTCTTTTTTTTTATATAAATATATTTATTTCAATCTCTTTCCAGCTGTTAACCAGTGTATGTGTAGGTTTATTAAGGGATATAAGAAACACTTTTATTTATTTATTTATTTATTTATTTATTTATTTAATTTTTGGCTGTGTTGGGTCTTCGTTTCTGTGCGAGGGCTTTCTCTAGTTGCAGCGAGCAGGGGCCGCTCTTCATCGCGGTGCACGGGCCTCTCGCTGTCGTGGCCTCTCTCGTTGTGGAGCACAGGCTCCAGACGCACAGACTCAGTAGTGTGGCTCACAGGTCTAGTTGCTCTGTGGCATGTGGGACCTTCCCAGACCAGGGCTCGAACCCGTGTCCCCTGCATTGGCAGGCAGATTCTCAACCACTGCGCCACCAGGGAAGCCCTGTGAGTCTCTTTCTGTTTTGTAAATAAGTTCATTTGTATAATTTTTTAAGATTCCACATATAATTGACATCATATTTATCTTTCTCTGACTTCACTTAATATGATAATATCTAGGTTCATCCACGTTGCTACAAATGGCATTATTTCTTTCTTTTTTATGGCTCAGTAGTATTCCATTGTGTGTGTGTGTGTGTGTGTGTGTATGTCTATGTACACACACACCACATCTTCTTTATTCATTTGTCAACAGGCATTTAGGTCGTTTCCATGTCTTCTTATTGTAAACAGTACTGCTGTGAACACTGAGGTATATGTATCTTTTTGAATTAGAGTTTTTGTCATTTCCCGATATATACCCAGGAGTGGGATTGCAGGATCATATGGTAGGTCTATTTTTAGTTTTTAAAGGAATCTCCATACTGTTCTCCATAGTGGCTGCACCAATTTATATTCCCACCAACAGTATAGGAGGGTTCCTTTTTCTCCACACTCTCTCCAGCATTCATAGACCTTTTAATGATGGCCATTCTGACTGGTGTCAGGTGATACCTCATTGTAGTATTTTTTTTTTTTTTTTTGCCACACCACACAGCTTGGGTTTGCAGGATCTTAGTTCCCTGAGCAGGGATCGAACCCAGGCCCCCTGCAGTGGAAGCGCAGAGTCTTAACCACTGGACCGCCAGGGAATTCCCGCTCATTGTAGTTTTGATTGCATTTCTCTAATAATTAGCGACACTGAGAATCTTTTCATGTGTCAGTTGGCCATCTGTATGTCTTCTTTGAAGAAATGTCTATTTATGTCTTCTGCCCATTTTTTGATTGAGTTGTTTGTTTTTTTGATATTAAGTTATATGAGCTATTTGTATATTTTGGAAATTAATCCCTTGTCAGTAGCATCATTTGCAAATATTTTCTCCCAGTCTGTAGGTTGTCTTTTCATTTTGTTTGTGGTTTCCTTTGTTGTGCAAAAGTTTTTAAGTTTAATTAGGTCCCATTTGTTTATTTGTTTTTATTTCCATTACTCTAAGAGACAGACCCATAAAATATCATGCAATTTATGTCAAAGAGTGTTCTGCCAATGTTTTCCTCTAAGAGTTTTATAGTATCTAGTCTTTTTTTTTTTTTTTTTTTTTTGCGGTATGCGACGCGCAGGCTCAGCGGCCATGGCTCACGGGCCCAGCCGCTCCGCGGCACGTGGGATCTTCCCGGACCGGGGCACGAACCCGTGTCCCCTGCATCGGAAGGCGGACTCTCAACCACTGCGCCACCAGGGAAGCCCTATAGTATCTAGTCTTATATTTAGGTCTTTAATCCATTTTGAGTTTATTTTTGTATATGGTGTTAGAGAATGTTCTAATTTCTTTCTTTTACAGGTAGCTGTCCAGTTTTCCCAGCACCACTTATTGAAGAGAATGTCTTTTCTCCATTGTATATTCTTGCCTCCTTTGTTGCAGATTAACTGACCATAAGTGCATCGGTTTATTTCTGGGCTTTTTATCCTGTTCCATTCATCTATGTGTCTCTTTTTGTGCCAGTACCATACTTTTTCGATGACTGTAGCTTTGCAGTATAGTCTGAAGTCAGGAAAAGTGATTCCTCCAGCTCTGTTCTTCTTTCTCAAGATTGTTTTGGCTGTTTGGGGGTCTTTCGTGTTTTCATACAAACTTAAAAAATTTTTATTCTAGTACTGTGGTAATCTGATAGGGATTGCACTGAATCTGTAGATTGCCTTGGGTAGTATGGTCATTTCAACATTATTGATTCTTCCAAGAAAATGATGTATCTTTCCATCAGTTTGTGTCATCTTCAATTTCATCACTGTCTTACAGTTTTGGGGGGTATAGGTCTATTGCCTACTTAGGTAGGTTTATTCCTAGGTATTTTATTCTTTTTGATGCAGTGATAAATGGGATTGTTTCCTTAATTTCTCTTTCTGATATTTCATTGTTTGTGTATAGAAATATAACAGATTTCTGTATATTAATTTTTTATCTGGCAACTTTATCAAATTCATTGATGAGCTCTAGTAGTTTTCAGGTAGCATCTTTAGGATTTTCTATGTATAGCAACATGTCATCTGCAAACAGTAACAGTCTTACTTCTTTTCCAATTTGGATTCCTTTTATTTCTTTTTCTTTTTCTGACTGCTGTGGCTAGGACTTCCAAAACTACATTGAATAAAAGTGGTGAGAGTGGGCATCCTTGTCTTGTTCCTGATCTTAGAGGAAATGCTTTTTGTGTTTCACCATTGAGTATGATGTTAGCTGTGGGTCCGTCATATATGGCCTTTATTATGTTGAGGTTTTTTCTCTCTATGCCTACTTTCTGAAGAGTTTTTATCATAAAAGTTTTACCATAAAAACAAAAGGGGGGGAAATAAGACCTAAAAAAACAAATCCAAAACAATTAATAAAATGGCAATAAGAACATAACATATCAATAATTACCTTAAATGTAAATGGACTAAATGCTCCAACCAAAAGACACAGACTGGCTGAATGGATACAAAAACAGGACCCATATATATGCTGCCTATGAGAAACTCATACAGATCTAGAGACACATACAGACTGAAAGTGAGGGGACAGAAAAAGGTATTCCACATGAATGGAAATCAAAAGAAAGCCAGAGTAGCAATACTAGCATCAGACAAAATAGACTTTAAAATAAAGACTATCACAGGAGACAAAGAAGGACACTACATAATGATCAAAGGATCAATCCAAGAAGGAGATATAACAACTGTAAATATATATGCACCCAATATTGGAGCACCTCGATATATAAGGCAAATGTTAACAGACATAAAAGGAGAAATTGGCAGTAACACAATAATAGTGGGGGACTTTAACACCTCACTTACATCAATGGACAGATTATCCAGGCAGAAAATCAGTAAGGAAACACAGGACTTAAATGACACATTAGACCAGATGGACTTAATTGATATTTAAAGAGCATTCCATCCGAAAGAAGCAGAGTCCACATTCTTTTCAAGAGCACATGGAACATTCTCCAGGATAAATTACGTGCTAGGCCACAAAGCAAGCCTTGGTAAATTTAAGAAAACTGAAATCACATCAAGCATCTTTTCTGACCACAACGTTATAAGGCTAGAAATCAACTACAAGAAAAAAATTGCAAAATTCAAACACACAGAGGCTAAACAATAGGCTACTAAACAACCAATGGATCACTGAAGAAATCAAAGAGGAAATCAAAAAATACCTAGAGACAGACGAAAGGAAATAAGTAGTTTTTAAAAATTTGTTTAAAACTATTTCATTCTCTTTCAAAAAGTTATGTATTATATACAAGATACCTAAGTTATTTTTCAAATAAACAAGTACAAACAAATAAATACAGGAATACATATTTTTAAAAAAACCTTCATAAACTTTGTCCTAGAATCCAAAGTCCTACCATGTCTTAGGTGAACTGACATAGAATAATCAATACAATGACATATCCTTTAAATAATTTAAAAATCTGCCTGTTTGATTTGAATCTTATTCAAATATGTAGTTTTCCCTAGGCACCCATTCAACTACATGTATTACTTGCACTTAGGTTTGGTTGACTGAAAGAATCAGAGTGGAGGATGGAAGAGGAGGCAGTGATGTAAACAAAACAGAATGTTAGGTCTCCCTCAAATAAATATCTGAGTAGGTGGATTACTCTGTGAATTTCCTATTATAACACAGATAATCATAATTGATGGATAAGTTGCGGTATCTGCATTGCTCACAGTCTATTATAAGAATATTACCCCCAGTTTTTTTTTTAATAAAGATTGACTATTACTTACAAAAAAAAGGTTAAAATTACTATCAATATGGAATAATCATTTCAGTGTTTAATATACAAATGTGTGAACAGGTTGATTTTTTTAAAGTAACATTTACATTATCAACCATTGAAATAAACGATTATATTTATTGAAAAAAAAAAAAGACATATCCTAATACCATTCCTGAGCATCAACAGTAAAGAAGGAATCTTTTTGCCATTCAGGCAAAAAGTTCAATTCATCTACAACGTGGAAAAAATCAGGCTGGCTTCACTCTTTGCTGCGGCAGTTATGTAGTGCTAGAAGATAGTGGAGCAATGCTTACCAAATCCTTAGGGAGAAAAGGGGTGATGAAAATCTACACATCAAAATCCCATTCCAGTATCAAGTGTAACAGCAATATAAACATTTCTGAATGTGCAAGAAATTAAGAACTACATTTTCCCAAAAACTCTTCTCAAAAAAAGATGAATTTCAACCAACAAAGAAATTAACAGAAAAACTATCACTAAAGAATGATGACAGTCACCAAATCTATTTAATTCTTAAGGCAAGACTAAACCTATGGGAATAATGGATTTCATAGCAGGATGTGAAGAAACTTTAACATTTAATGAATTAACCCCTTTAATACCTGAAAACATTTCTATGCTTAATTAGAGGAATGTTGCTCAATATAAATCAGCATGTGAGTTCATTTAATCTTAACTCACAAGTTAGTCCAACCCTGTGAACTTCATAGGGCAAGCAAATGAAGTTTTTGTCACTTCAATCACACCTCTGCTCAAATCTGCCTCTTCTTTTCCAATTCGGACACTTTTCCTTTCTTTTTCCTGCCTAATTCCTCTGGCTAAAACTTCTGGTACAACAGTGAATAGCACCAGTGAAAGTGAGCTTCTTTGTCTTGCTCCTGATCATAGGGGAGGGGCTTTCGGTCTTTCACCATTGAATATGGTGTTGTCTATGGGCTTTTCATGAATGTCCTTTATCATATTGAGGAAGTTCTCTTCTATTCCTAGTTTGCTAAGTGTTTATTTGTCTAAAAGGGTGTGGAATTTTGTCAATACTTTTTCTCCATTGAGATTATCATGTTTTTTTTTCTTTTGTTCTAATGTGGTGTATTACATTTACTATATTTTCTTATGCTGAAACACCCTTGCGTTACTTAGTCATGGTATATAATACTTTTAATATGCTGTTGGATTTGGTTTTCTAGTATTTTCTTGAGAATTTTTGCATCTATATTCATAAAAGATACAGCTGTAGTTTTCTTTTCTTGTGGTATCAGAGTGATGCTGGCTTCATAGAATGAGTTAGGAAATGTTCCTTCCTCTCCAATTTTTTTGAAGTTTGAGAAGGAATGGCATTAATTCTTCTTTAAATGTTTGGCAGAATATACCAATGAAGCCACTCCCCTTGGACTTTTCTTTGCTGAGAGCTTTTCTTTTGAGAGGCTTTTGACTCCATCTATTTATTTGTTATAGGTCTGTTCAAATTTTTTACTTCTTGAGTCAGCAATTTGTATATTACTAGGAATTTGTCCATTTCATGTAGGTTACCTAATTTATTAGAAATACAATATAATTGTTCACAGTACTGTTTTATAATCTTTTTTATTTCTGTAAGGTCAGTAGAAATGTCTCTAGTTTTATTTCTGATTTTAGTGATTTACATCTTTTTTTTATTCTTAGTATAGCTAAAACTTTGTCAATTTTGTTGATCTTAAAAAAAAAACAACTTCTGGTTTTGTTGATCCTCTGTATTGTTTTTCTGTTCTCTATTTCATTTATCTCCATTCTAATCTTTATTACTTCCTTCTTTCTGTAGCTGTGGGGTAAGTGTGCTCTTTTTCTAATTCCATGAGGTATAAAAGTTAGGTTATTGATTTGAGATCTTTTTTCTTACATAATGTAGGCATTTACAGTTATATAAATCTCTCTATTAGCACTGCTTTTGCTTCATCCTATAAGTTTTGGTAAGTTGTGTTTTTGTTTTCTTTCCTCTCAAAGTATTTTCTAATTTCCCCTTTGACCCATTGGTTAGTTAAGAGCTCTGCTCAAATTGGAAGCCTTCTCTGACACCATTGTATGAAAGAGCTATTACTCCCAAACTCCCAGGCACTCTATACTTCCCTGCACTTTTCTTCTTGAAATATTTTTTCATACTACTTATCTCCATCTGAAATTCTACATTATCACTTGTTGACTTACTTAGTCTGTCTATATTCACTAAAATCTAAGCTCTAAAATGGGAAGCACTCTGTTTTGTGTATTGTGTATCCTTGGCACTAAATAAATTATTTGTTGAACAAACCCGTTTAATCTAATTATGGAATCCAATTTTTCACCATGAATACTGTGACATTTTATTCCAAATGAGAAAGATGCATGTGGCTTATTCTTCTTGAACTGGGACATACTTGAGGAAAAGCAAAAGCCATTTTAACTAATCCCAAATCACAGTCTTTCTATAAAATAATATAAAAACCTACATTAGAATTCTTGAGATAAAGATGAAGAATAAGTTTACATTTCCTATCCTGTATTTTTCAGTCATGCTTCTTTAGCCTCCTTTACAGTTAATGGGTACAGTATGGTTTGCTCTATTTACATTACTTCCCAGTTGTTTAACTAACATCATTACTGTGCCATCAGTCACTGCCCGATTATACATGACTCATTCATTAGAAAGATGACACAGGTTTTTCACTTTTAAAGTATATTTAAATATATTAAACTATTCTCTCAATTGAAAAATTACCAGTATAATTCAGCCTAGATATTTCCCACACAACTAGGTGTAACTATAAATATAGGAATGCACAGAAAACTTTTTGTTAAATGGATAATCAATCACTCTCAGGTAAAACCTTATTTTCTAAATTCAGTTGTAGTACCACTGAAATTCCCTAAACTGATGGGTACTCCTGTATTCATTTTCTGTGGATGCTGTAACAAATTACCATGACCTTGGTGGCTTAAAACCACAGAAATCTATTTTCTCACAGTTCTGGAAGTCAGAAGTCTGAAATCAAGGTGTCTGTAGGGCCAGGCTCTCTCTCGAGTCTCTAAGGGAGAATTCATTCCTCGTCTCTTTCAGCATCTGGTGGCTGCCAGAATTCCCTGGCTTATAGCCACAGCACGCCAATCTCTATCACCACTGTCACAATGACTCCTCCTTTTCTTTTTGTCACATTTCCCTCTACCTCCCTCTTACAATGCCACTTGCAATGGCATTAAGGCCCATCCAGATAATCCAAGATTATCTCATTTTAAGATCTTTAACTTAATCATATCTACAAAAACCCCTAAATAAGTAAGGTTTAAATAAATAAGGTTCACATTCACGAGTTCTAAGGATTTGGTATGGGTTTCTTTTGGAGGTCATTTTTTGTCCTACTACACTTACTTAATCAGGTGATCCAATTTATCAAGAATAACGGGACAAACTAACATCATGTATCTCCTGTTATCATGCCCTGAGAAAGAAACTACATCACCTATGCAGTATTCCTGCCAAAAATGCATAACATGAATCAAGTCATAAGAAAACCATCAGACAAACCCAAACTGAGAGATATTCTTCCAAAATGTTAATGTCACGAAATAAGAAAATTTCCAAATTGAAGAGGTTCAAGACGCATAACAATTAAATGCAATGTGTGATCTTAGACTGGTTCCTGGATTGTGGGGAAAAATTTTTTTTCTACAAAAAGCCACTTATTAGGACAACTGGTACAGTTTGAATATGGATTGTATATTATATAACAGCATTGTGTCAACATTAATTCCTGAATTTGATCATTGTGTTATGGTTAGAAAATTAATGAGAGGGCTTCCCTGGTGGCACAGTGGTTAAGAATCCGCCTGCCAAGGCAGGGGACACGGGTTCGAGCCCTGGTCTGGGAAGATCCCACATGCCGTGGAGCAACTAAGCCCGTGCGCCACAACTACTGAGCCTGCGCTCTAGAGCCCGCGAGCCACACCTACTGAACCCAAGTGCCACAACTACTGAACCCTTGCGCCTAGAGCCCATGCTCCGCAACAAGAGAAGCCACCGCAATGAGAAGCCCACGCACCGCAACAAAGAGTAGCCCCCTCACTCCACAACTAGAGAAAAGCCCACACACAGCAATGAAGACCCAACACAGCCAAAAATAAAATAAAAAATTTTTTGAAAAAAGAAAATTAATGAGAGAGAAACAGTGAGGTAAAGCAAATATCGCAAAAGAATAACTTATGAATCTAAGTAGAGGGTTCATGGCTGAACTATTCTTGAAACTTTGTTGTTAGTTTATTCACTGAACTATTCTTGAAACTTTGCTGTTAGTTTCAACTTTTTCAAAACAAAAACTTGAAAAAAATGGTTTTCTTCAAATGAAGCAAGTCTGTATTAACAGCAAATAACTGCCAAAAAATTATACTTTGCCTAAAAATTTAAACTAAAAAAAAAAAAAATCCAACTATAGTGTAAAGCTTCCTGGTCCTTTGGCCATTCCCTCCAAAAGAGCAGTACATTTTCCTGTTTGTCCACCATCAAGGAAGACTGAGCACAAACAAGAAATCATCACTAAAATACACATACATTCATGTATGGAGATAAAAAGAATCATTTCTTGTCAAAAAGGAAAATAAGGGCTTCCCTCGTGGCGCAGTGGTTGGGAATCCACCTGCCTATGCAGGGGACACGGGTTTGAGCCCGGGTCTGGGAAGATCCCACATGCTGTGGAGCAGCTGAGCCCTGTGCGCCACAACTACTGAGCCTGCGCTCTAGAGCCCGCGAGCCACAATTGCTGAAGTCCGTGCATCTGGAACCTGTGCTCCACGGCGGGAGAGGCCACTGCAATGGGGGGCCCATGCAGTGCAGCGAAGAGTAGCTCCCACTCGCGGCAACTAGGGAAAGCCTGTGTGCATTAATGAAGACCCAACATAGCCAAAAATAAATAAATAAATAAAAATTTTAAAAAACTTAAAAAAAAAAGGAAAATAAAACAACGCAAAGAAAGAAGTTAAATATTCATCCTGTTGAGCACCCCACAGAGGAGATACAAAGTGTATGATTAAACCAGAATGCCTGGAAATGACATCCCTATATTGTCTTTCCAAAACCAGATTCAGACTTATGAAACAGACAGCATATAAGGGAAACCACATTTTAACCACAGAGACTCACTGAGGAATGTTATACATAAGAGAAACTATTATTATTTTAATTTTTTAAACTTAGAGAACAGATTGGGCACTATCCTAAAGTAGCAACACACAAATTAGGGGAGAGAGGGCAGCAACTCATCTCATAATAAGCATAATCCATGACTCTAGTTTCAGGTCAGCAAATAACAATCACTGAAAAGTTTCTCTCCCTTATGCCCCTTACTGGCAAATTGAATTATGTCCAAATAAGAATTATATAATCAGACTAACACCTCCCATAAGAATCTAAACAAAAGACAACAAACCTGAAACTTCAAGTAAAACAAAATACTGAAAAAGCATGTCTTGCAAGAAAACAAATACTTTCCCCAAACATGATTGAAAACTTACCTTCTGGCACAGGAAAAACTTCAGCTATTGAGCCTAAAATGGTTAAAGCTGAAAATCTAGTTGGGTAGGAAGAGCCAGGAAATAATGCTTCAAAAAGACTGTTGCAAATGGATGACATGAAATTCTAAAAAAAAAAAATTTACAGTAAGTATAATTGAGCTAACTCACAATAGGTTATCTTGAAAGTATCACTACTATTACTCTGAAGAGTGAATTTTTTTCTAATTTTAGAGAGAAAAGATATTTTAAAACAATACTAGTTGTTCACTTTGCTTGACAATTCAGATTGGCACCCTTGACCATGAGCTCATGACTTCAGTGAACCCTATCTTTGTAGAGTCAACAAGAAGTACAGAAGAAAACGAAAACACTAATTTAAAAAGATATGTGTGCCCCCATGTTCACTGCAGCATTATTTACAACAGTCAAGATATAGAAACAACATAAGTGTCCAAGGATGGATAAACAGATAAATAAATCAGACAGAAAAAGACAAAGACTTAATGATCTCTCTTTTATATAGAATTAAAAAATTAAAAACAAAAACAAAAACCAACCTCATAAATACAGAGAACAGACTGGTGGTTGCCAAGGGTCGGGTGCAGGAGGATTTGGAAAAATGGGTGAAGAGAGTCAAAAGATACAAACTTCCAGATATAAAATAAAATAAATAGGCCATGGGATGTAATGTACAATAGAGTGACTATAGTTAATACTACTACATTGTATATTTGAAAGTTGCTAAGAAAGAAACCTTTTTCTAACTTTGTATGGTGACAAATGTTAACTAGACCTAATGTGGTAATCATGTCCCAGTAGATACAAATGTCTAACCACTGTATTGTACACCTGAAACTATTATGTCAATTATACCTGATTTAAGTTAAAAAACAACAACAACAACAACAAAAAGTACAATTCTAAACGTAGTCCAGACCAGAAAAAACATTTTTCTGGTGAAAACATGATCCATTCTGCCCTGACTTGTATTAAAGTTGTATGAATACTGATTTTCTTCACCAGAAGCATTCAGGCATCAAAGGTATATATACTTTTTTTTTAAAGTTTTAAAATGACCAAAGACATATCCAATATATACTACTTGATACATTTGATAAATACTTGATATCTGGCTATAATGACATATTTCATGACAAAGATCTAGCTATTCCACTGTCTTCTATCTGCCTCGCTGAGACTCCTATTCCACCTTCCTGTTTATACAAATGATTAGAAATGAAAACTTTTAGTGAAATGCAATAAAAAAAAGCAATGTGGGAAATAGTTTATCCAGGATAAAGTCTTCTTCCTCTAATTTAAAAAAAAAAAATTCCTCCCTAAGGCCAAAGGAAAAACATATAAGGAAAAGCTGTGATTCTCAAGCCTCTCATACACTGCTATGCCCTGACAACATATATTTGTAACTAAGCAACATATAAGCAGCCCTAGTCCCAACCATCTTTAGATAGGATTTCTGCATTCATTTCCTTGGTCAAGGACATACAATCTTGGGGATTTATGCTGTAGGCCCTTACAAGCCCTAAATAAGAGTTTACTAGTGTATTAATTCTATTGGGTTTCAAAGGAATAGGGTAGTTATTGAAAATATCCTAGTTAAACTAGTGTTAATTATAAATGAGTAGTATAGTATTCACATTAAATGGCAACAAGTTCATCCTTTAGGATTTATCTTATCCTAACTGCAGTGTCAATTGTATTTTCAGATATAGTTGTTCTTTCCCTCAACCAGACTGTAACCACAATGGAGGCAGGAACCACAATTTAGACATTTATGTCCTGAACACACTGTACTACACACATAGTAAGGGCTCAATATATGCTCTAGTCCCTTTTAATGGCCCTTGGTGAGGATTCCAGATACCATGGCCTAGCATTCAAAACTCTCTGCTACCCATCTCCAAACTGATTTTCTAACTCATTTCCCATTATTCAATTCCTCTGTCCGGGGACTTCCCTGGTGGTCCAGTGGTTAAGAATCTGTCTTCCAATGCATGGAACACGAGTTTGATCCCTCATTGGGGAACTAAGATCCCATATGCCGTGGAACTCGCGTGCTGCAACAACTGAGCCCGAGTGCTCTAGAGCCCACGTGCCACAACTAGAGAGACCGCGTACTCCAGAGCCCACATACCACAATGAGAGAGAAGCCTGCACGCCACAACAAAGAGCCTGTGCACTGCAACGGAAGATCCTGCATGCCGCAACTAAGACCCGACACAGCCAAATAAATAAATAAATATTTTTTAAAAAAAACAAATAGTTAAAAACAAACAAAAAAGGGACTCTGTGCTTCCAATGCAAGGGGCATGGGTTTGATCCCTGGCCGGGGAACTGAGATCCCACATACTGTGGGGCGTGGCCAAAAAAAAAATCCTCTGTCCCTCAAGTATCTTATATGTCACTCATACTAGTGAATTCACCATTCTCCAAATTTTCCCTGTACTCTCTTACCTCCAAGCCTTCCCTCAAGCTGGTACTAGGGAAGAAACTATTCCGATTTGGTTGTCCAGAGCAGATCTGGATTGTAGTCAGGCTCTACCACTTCCTGGCTGAGGACCCTTGGATAGTTTGCTCATTCAACTTTTCCAAGCTTCATTTATCTCACTTGTTAAGTGAGGATAATAATGCCTATCTCACAATTTCATCATTAAAGATTAAAGGAGAACACGGATATAAGGCATTTTATACTTGAAAGTACTCTAGCTAACATATTTTTAAGTACTCTAGCTATTATTTAGGTATGAAATAACCTCCTTCATTAGACCAGAAGACACTTTTTCCCACTCATAGCCTTCTCTTCTCCCAGCACTTAGTCTGTTGACTGGCACTGAGTCCACCACACACCGCATGCGACACCCACTATTCTAATGACGATGATACAACAGTTCCAAAGTTGCAACCTCCAAAAGCCAAAAGAGCCTACAGGTGGGAGAAAATATCAGAACTATGAGACTGACTCAGATCAAGACTCTAAAGGACTAGTTTTCAAAAAATATATATATTCATAAGCAAAACGAAGAAACCACGCATACATGAAAATTCAGAATGTCAAACCACAAAATCAGTTTTGTGTTTGTAAGTACCTAATTGAGATTTCACAAATGTCATTTTATCCCCTGCAAAAAGAAGCAAGGTGTTTCTGAGATCATCTAGCAATGATCTAAAAAGAGCTAAAATATAACTGTTACACACACACAGTAAATGCTCAATATATACTCGTTACTTTTAATGATACCCAGGAAGGCTTTTTAGAGTGATTTAGAGTTTGCAAAGAACATTTCTTGTTTAATCCTCAAAACCAACCTTTTCAGAGAGGTTACTCATCCCACTTATAGCTAAGTAGACTCATGAAAGTAAGCCAAGTAGTCAGTGGCAGAATTGTTACTAATCATGTCCTTCAAGTTTAGGTTGTGACTTTCTCATCTTTTGTTGAGATTTTACAAAGATGAAGCTGATTTCAGCCTTTGTATAAGAATGTTCTTCTGGGCCTCCCTGGTGGCGCAAGTGGTTGAGAGTCCGCCTGCCGATTCAGGGGATGCGGGTTCGTGCCCCGGTCTGGGAGGATCCTATATGCCGCGGAGCGGCTGGGCCCGTGAGCCATGGCCGCTGAGCCTGCGCGTCTGGAGCCTGCGCGTCCGGAGCCTGTGCTCCGCAACGGGGGAGGCCACAACAGTGAGAGGCCCGCATACCGCAAAAAAAAAAAAAAAAAAAGAATGTTCTTCTTTAGATGATTTTTAACCTTTAGTAGGTGATAAGTATAGCATGGTTCCAATATATCATTTATTATACTTGTTTCCCTAAATGAAATAAAATAGATGAGCTCTGTCCTCTATCTGGGTCTTAGGAGAAAATAAGCATCTGCTTCGAGAGGAAAGATTTGGAGTAAGAAACCAGTGAAAAGCTCATTCTGTTCTGATGGGACAAAAATTGAAGGTTGTCAAGCTGAGTCCTGACCCAGACTGGAGCTGCTATATCTGGGGATCCATCCATGACATTAACCTGGTGCCCTGAAATCCAGTCCTATTCTTCAAGTTCATTCCAAAACAGGGTAGAGAGGAAGCTCTGTAACTGGACCATGGGCCAGGAGTCACAAACATCAAGCCACTGTTAAGTCATGTTAGACGAAAGGGGAAACAGGCTCAGATGCAGCAGTCATCTACCCCAGGGAGGGGTGGAGGAATCAGGGCTGCCAATTACTTTTTAAAGTACTAAATTCATCTGGCTCACATAAGCTGTAAAACATCGAGGCTATTTCATTAATGTTATTCTTTTTTTTAACATCTTTATTGGAGTATACTTGCTTTACAATAGTGTGTTAGTTTCTGCTTTATAACAAAGTAAATCAGCTATACATATACATACACTCCCCATATCTCCCTCTTGCGTCTCCCTCCCACGCTCCCTATCCCACCCCTCTAGGTGGTCACAAAGCACCAAGCTGATCTCCCTGTGCTATGCAGCTGCTTCCCACTAGCTATCTATTTTACAATTGATAGTGTATATATGTCTATGCCACTCTCTCACTTTGTCCCAGCTTACCCTTCCCCCTCCCTGTGTCAAGTCCATTCTCTACGTCTGAGTCTTTATTCCTGTCCAGTCCCTAGGTTCTTCAGAACAATTTTTATTTTTAGATTCCATATATATGTGTTAGCATATGGTATTTGTTTTGTCTCTTTCTGACTTACTTCACTCTGTATGACAGTCTCTAGGTCCATCCACCTCACTACAAATAACTCAATTTCGTTTCTTTTTATGGCTGAGTAATATTCCATCATATATATGTGCCACATCTTCTTTACCCATTCATCTGTTGATGGAAACTTAGGTTGCTTCCATGTCCTGGCTATTGTAAATAGAGCTGCAATGAACACTGTGGTACATGACTCTTTTTTTTTTTTTTTGGCGGTACACGGGCCTCTCACTGCTGCGGCCTCTCCCATTGCGGAGCACAGGCTCTGGACATGCAGGCCCAGCGGCTGTGGCTCAAGGGCCCAGCCGCTCCGCAGCATGCGGGATCCTCCCGGACCGGGGCACAAACCCACGTCCCCTGCATCGGCAGGCGGACTCTCAATCACTGCACCACCAGGGAAGCCCCCATGACTCTTTTTGAATTAGGGTTTTCTCAGGGTATATGCCCAGTAGTGGGATTGCTGGGTCATATGGTAGTTCTATTTTTAGTTTGTTAAAGGAACCTCCATACTCTTCTCCACAGTGGCTGTATCAATTTACATTCCCATCAACAGTGCAAAAGGGTTATCTTTTCTCCACACCTTCTCCAGCATTTATTGTTTGTAGATTTTTTTGATGATGGCCATTCTGACTGATTGGTACCTCATTGTAGTTTTGATTTACCTTTCTCTAATGATTAGTGATGTTGAGCATCCTTTCATGTGTTTGTTGGCAATCTGTATATCTCTTTGGAGAAATGTCTATTTACGTTGTCTGCCCATTTTTGGATTAGGTTGTTTTTTTGATATTGAGCTGCATGAGCTGCTTGTAAATTCTGGAGATTAATCCTTTGTCAGTTGCTTCACTTGCAAATATTTTCTCCCATTCTGAGGGTTATCTTTTCGTCTTGTTTATGGTTTCCATTGCTGTGCAAAAGCTTTTAAGTTTCATTAGGTCCCATTTGTTTATTTTTGTTTTTATTTCCATTTCTCTAGGAGGTGGGTCAAAAAGGATCTTGCTGTGATTTATGTCATAGAGTGTTCTGCCTATGTTTTCCTCTAAGAGTTTTACAGTGTCTGGCCTTACATTTAGGTCTACAGTTTTTTTTTGTTTGTTTGTTTTTGTTTTTGTGGTATGAGGGCCTCTCACTGTTGTGGCCTCTCCCGTTGCGGAGCACAGGCTCCGGACGCTCAGGTCCAGCGGCCATGGCTCATGGGCCCAGCCACTCCACGGCATGTGGGATCTTCCCGGTCCGGGGCATGAACCCGTGTCCCCTGCATTGGCAGGCGGACTCTCAACCACTGCGCCACCAGGGAAGCCCCACATTTAGGTCTTTAATCCATTCCGAGCTTATTTTTGTGTATGGTGTTAGGGAGTGTTCTAATTTCATTCTTTTACATGTAGCTGTCCAGTTTTCCCAGAATGTTACTCTATGACAGACTTCAAGTCCAGCACTAGTTCCGCAACTCAGGCTACCTTAAGAGAAGTTCCAAAGCACTAGAAGGAATATGTAAAACCCAGCTTGAAGGAAAAAAGCACAGAAATACTATTCACCAAGAGTATTTACTTCTCTTTAATGTTTATTCAAAATTGTTTTAGGTTTCTTAAAAATCTGTATATCTAGAAATCTATTACCTACCTTATATTGCTGTAAAGATACAGAAGGGTGCTGTCTGGTTAACTCATTCTCTGGTTCATGTTTGGATTTACTTTGTTCCAGTTTATAAAGTACCTGAGAACTTTCCTGTATCCTACAAAACAACTTTGAGAAGAAAAATGAAGCATACGTGAGCCACATTAACCTTAAACATCAGCTTGAAAGGCAAAGGAAGAACTTTCTAAACTCTTTAGACTAAAACTTCAGGCAAGGGGAGTACTGGTTTTTAAACTCAATATTTAAACAGTGTTTCTTTTTTTTTTTTTTTAAACAGTGTTTCTTTTTGACAGAAAATTAACCTTTACATTTTAAAAACCAAAAACCAAATATTACTGCAAATCAGAATCCACAGTCATAAAGCCACAGTTCTATTTCCCGTAGGTCGGCATGAACCTAAAGATGATATACTCACTTCTACTCTCTACCAACTCTTCACCCCAGAAGTGTGTCAGATGATTAATTCAAGCTGAATTATTCAATAATGACCATTTCTTGAGGCACTTACAGGAACGATAAAAATACAAAGACATCCTTCCTCCCCTTACTAAAGTTTACTTAAAATACCTTATACCCTGAAAACTCCAGTGCTAGATTTTTTTTTTCCTTTCAAAAAGAGAGTTCAGGGCTGATTTATTACACCAACGTGAAAGGACTTTTCACTCTGGATTTTAACCCCAAATATAAACTTTATGGAATCACAGAACAAAGCGTTCACAGAAGGGCCATGAAGAGCTGTGGTAGTCCAATCCCATGACCCTTATTCCCACACTCTCCTCGGATCTGGGCTCTTTTTAAAAATAATTCCAGAGCAAAGTTCACCACTTTCCTACACTTTCTGAAAAGAAATTTTACCTTTTTAAGAAGAGAACAAATCTGTTGCCGCACTCCTGGAGACTGACTGTTAAGATTGTATGTGATAAAGAACTGAATGCACTCCATTTCTTCTGTGGAAACAATTTCTGTGCTTCGATTACTTTCACAAAGCAAGCCTAATGTATCGATCCGTACCTAAAATACACCAAGCAATAAAATGTTAACTTTTCAATGAAATAAGCAAAGCCTAAACCACTTGATGGGTTTAATTATTTACACAGGCTACCAAAGGTGGGCGGGGGGAAAGGTAAACCTCAGTTTACCCACGTGTACTTCAGAAAGGTTCCATAATCCCAAAGTTCCTGTGGTTATTTCCTATAAAATTATTTTATTAAATGTGTAAATTGGGTATTTTATTAAAGTCAAAAATCTTGGGCTTCAAAGTCAAAAAAATTTTATTAAAGTCAAAAATCCCTGGTGGCGCAGTGGTTGAGAGTCTGCCTACTGATGCAGGGGACACAGGTTCGTGCCCCAGTCCGGGAAGATCCCACATGCCACGGAGCGGCTGGGCCCGTGGGCCGTGGCCGCTGAGCCTGAGCATCTGGAGCCTGTGCTCCGCAACGGGAGAGGCCACAGCAGTGAGAGGCCCGCATACCCCCCCGCCAAAAAAATCTTAGAGATTCTTATTTCACAGTAATGCTCAACTTCATTCTTTTTTCTCAGTGACCACTCTGCCCCAGGACCACATCATCTCACTCTCCAATTACTGTCTTGAACATGTCACTGGTTTCTTTTTGCTCCCACTCTGGAAACGCATCTTTGTTTCCATTCATGCCACTTCCTGGCTGAAGGCAGAGTGGCTCTGCTTCCCAGTTACCAACTGGATAAAATCTGAAGTCTTCAACCAAGCATTGGAGGCTTCCATAAAATGGACAAAATACTCCACTCCTGCCAAACGATGTCTTTAGTCACCCTTCAGCCCTTGTTTACTGTGTCCTTCCATTTTGAGTAGGCGCCAGTGCTTCCCCTCCTCAGATCACATTTATCACTTTCCTACTCAATCACCATCTATACTCAGATCAATCTCTTCTTCTAAGCTTCCCCAGTCTTTATGCATAAAGGTACACTTGTATCTGCATTGTCTTCTAAGAGTTTCCAGTTGTCTTATGCAGGTTTCCTTATTCTCTCAACTAAACTTTAAGTAGCCTGAGTACAATGTCTATACTCTTGCCTTTCTATTCATCCTTCTTATGGAGCCCTTAAAACAGTGCTGGGCATAATGTAGGGGCTTCTATATCACACTGTTAAATGAGTAAATGAATCAGCAATCTACTGCATGTATGAATTCCCAGTTATTTTGTTTACTTACTTGGCAGTGCTGATGAATTAAGCCTTGCTTTATTCTTGCACTGGACACAAGGTCCCTCCAGGCATCAGTTGCAGACTGAAGATGTCCATGAGCTCTAGCTGTTCGTAGACAAGCCATCAAAGCTCCCAGAGCCCCTCTGCTGTCATAAGACCCTAAGGATGGAAAAGATTACTCGTGGCTCAAGACTCAGTAACAAAGACCACCACTGTGCTATTTAAAAACTACAAAATTCACATGTTTCCAATTAACATTTCAAGAAACAAAAATCACATTTTAAGCTAAATTCTAACATGAATTAGTGTTTCTATTATAAAATCATTATTTAAAAGGATTTAATAGTTCTTAAATCAATAATTTCAGTAAGCATAATCCATTTATTGTTAACTTAAAAAATCATAATTTTTGGCTGATATTTTTACCTTTCCCTTGACAGTTAGAAAACAGACCATCAAGTCAATCAGGGAAAAAATCAAGTGAAGAAATATTTAAAACAATAAAAATAACTAAAATGACTTTCAGCCGAAAATAGGAAAAACACTTCAGTGGCTAAAGACCATTATTTCTCTAAAAACAAACACTGAACCTCTCTATATTTTGGAGTTACAGTTTCTTCTTAGCAAAGGAGATAAAAGGGGGATCACGAAGAACCTGATGCTTTCAGAGGCCAGGACATCAGCCATTACTAAGGGGACAGGGAGCTCTGGCTCACAGGACACCTTGGTTTAAAATAAAGACTGCCTAGCTTCAGAACAGATTCACGGATCCTCAGCTTTAGATGGCTTCTCAAAAATGCAAGGACAATTATTGTTAAAAATTATAAATAAGGCTCATTTTTGTGTACAGGAATCCAATTTTCCAGCTATCTCATGGTTATTCTTTGAAGGATTGAAAGATTTTAACTTAAATTTTAGTTAGAAATACTCTTAAAATGTGGTGTAGGGTACCATATTCCTGCTTTGTTAAACAGAATATGATAATTTTAACATTTACATGAGGAGTCAGGATCATCGTTTTATATATTAATTACTAAATTATGCTTCAATGCAGTGATTCTTTCAAGGTTACTGAGTTTCAATGGAATGTTTATGCTTATTCTAAATGACCAGAGAGAGCTGTTTCCTGAGGTCATGCTTCTAAATTTTTTATCTCTGTCCCAGAGACAAATACTTGCTACTGCCTATTTACCTGTCTTTAACCTTGCCTAAAACAATTTTTAATTACCATTTCAATCACTTGAATAAGCAAATTATATAAAACACACAAACGTTTACTCCAGTCTGACAACCAAATAATAAAAACTTGGTAAAATGAATTAAAACCTAGTAATAAAGGAAACCTCATAATCGTAACTGGGATCAATCCTTAGCCTGTAGAAATGACTTCAGCCAAAAAACTCTATTCAGCTAGGTACAGGAACATTCATTTCAATCCAAAATTTCTATCTTTAATATCCTCCTTTACTATTCATAGAAATGGTAATATTTAAATTTGCATATGGGCAACATCTGCCTAGGTACCTAAACTTAAGCATCCTAACTAGAAATTACTAAAACAAAAAAATTCATTTTCTTACCAGTTTTAGCATCAGCAGAAGTCTGAAGAATCTTTACCATGTAGCTTAAGCTTTCAGGGTTGCAATTCAATAATTTTGGCAAGTAATAATCAATCACGTAAGATTTTTGATCCAGATTTCCTTCACACAGTATAAACAGGAGAGGAGAAACCCAAGTCTCATGCCACTTGTCAATCCAAGTGCTGTCAACAGCCTGGGATTTCAAACAATTCTTATGATTTTTAAACATGGTTTCCAAGAGGTCACTTGCATAAGGCACCAAGGACTGGTCCCCCATCACCTCTAAGATTTGCGATGGAATAGTTTTAGCTAATGCCAAAATATGTTCAATTCCTATGTAATCTACTAAACAACCAAGGCATGTGTACTTTCCTTTACTATGCCATTCCAATCGCAAAAGACTCTCAGTCAGTTGAAAAATGAAACTATCAGCAGCCAAATCTGAACCTGACTCTTCCAGGGCAAGCTGGTGCATTTGGAGAATATTTCTGAATATGATTTTGGTTTGGTGTCTCAAAGCATCCAAGGGATGTTCCCAGTGGGTATAGACATATCCCAAAAGTCTCCGAACCACATCTGAATTCCCATTCAGACGGTCCTTTAGGCTTGGGGAACTTGATTCAAGGACTTGTATAGCTGAATTAGTCCAAGATGCCAAAATTCTAGACAGAAACATTTCCAGAGTTGACTCCTTGATCCTGAAGAAAAATGAGTCATATTATTTTATACTGACTAGTAAAAGGAATTTCATTTTATAATCAGACTTTAAAAATATCAATACAAAATATAAAGAATGATCAGAAAATTGAATCATCATTAAATTTACAACAAAAAATTACAAAGCCAAAACAGATCTCAAATTTGCATACAAATCTTTCCATTTCGTAAAAACTAATCCATAAAAGGACACAGGGAAACTTTTGCAGGTGATGGAAATGTTCATTATTTTGACTGAGATGCATCTTTCACAGGTGTTTAAAAATATACTGAGGGGCTAGGGAATATTAGTGGGAATGGGGCTTCTTTCTGGTGTAATGAAAATATTCTAAAGTTGACTGTGGTGATAGCTGCACAACCCTGTAAATACACATACTAAAAAAAAATTGAACTACATGCTTTAAATAGGTGAATTATATGGTATGTAAATTATATCTCAATAAACTGTTATAAAATAACCATGAAGAATAATTTTTAAATTACTTTAAAATATGCACAACTTACATCAAAAAAACACAAAATACAATCCAGTGAAGTCAGAGACCTCATTACCTTTCTAGCTTAGGTGCTTAAAAGCAATATGCTATTAGGTAAGCATTTACTTTTCTAAGCTTCACTTTACCCATTCAACAGATTAGATTTCCTATCCTATCTATCAGACATGTGAGGATCACACTGAACTACCTATGCTGAAGTTATTCGTAAACTCTAAAGCATTATATGTATAGAAGTGTTTATAATTTTTTTAAATGCTTGCATTAGAGACTGAATGTTAAAATTAATTTTACAAGTGTTTGGTACAGGTTAACCTGCACCAATAATTTCTCTCTCTCTCTCCCACCATCCCATCTTCTCCTGTTCTACTTTCATACCCACTTCATTCCCTACACATATCTCCCTTCTAATTTAAGATTATCCTGACCACTTTTCATGGAATTACTAAGTAAGCCAGCTCAGCTGCCATCTTTTAAATGTCTGACAAGCAAAGCAAAATATGAGACAAAACTCACTGTGAACTCAAGGTGAACAGAACACGCACAGTATCCAAGAGCAGGGCCTCCCCACTGGGGCCCATCCTCCCATCCTGCCAATCCAACATGGTGAGTGTCCCCTGACACAGGAATAAGAGAGCTGACTGGGAGACATCAGCACAACAAAGGCTCCTGCAGCAGTTCAAAAGCCACTCGGGGATGCTGGTGTGGTCCACTGAACGGAGAAGCAAACTACTAATCTGGAAAAATATGACAGAGCTGATACACACAAAGCCTCTAAAACTTTCCAGATATTCCAAAATATAAATCCAAAATTCTCTTTCCCCTGAAATGTCCTAGGAAAAACACTGAATCTAAAGGTGAAAAACCCACAAGTGTTAAAATTATTATATCAAGAGGAAAAAAATTGAATCTAAATACATGAACAGTTTTGCTGGTTTGAATGTACTGGGAGAGCACAACACATTGCCACCTGCAGGTGGATGAGATTATTAACTAATGCTTTTTTAGAGGTGATTTGAGAAATTAAAATTTTTAACTTTATCCAATGATAATTACTTTGTGTGAGCTTGTAAAACAGTATACATCTATTTTGTATAAAGTCATTTTGCTCTTAGTAAAGAACTAAATAAATTCCTAGATAAAACAGCAAGGAAAAAAAAACTGCTAGTACTAAATACAAGAATTGTATTATCAACTTACACCTTCCATACAATCAAATTCCCTGAACAACTGATTCTAGTACAATATTTGGGTTATTCTTAATAAAAATAACATTTATTTTAAAATTACTGTATATATCTATACATTAATCTCTAATTTTAATAACACAAATATCTTTTATGATACTGAGAGATGGAACTGAACAACACTAGAAAAAAACAAGGATATATACCCAAAAATGTTGATAATGATTATCTTTGTGAGACAGATTTACAGGTGACTATTATTGTCTTCTTTCTGCTTTATCCAAAGTTTTGGAAGTCACTTATTATAAGGGAAAAAGGTCACCAGAAAGATTCTGACTACGCAAAAAAACTTTTTTAAATTCACTTCTTTAAAAAAACTTTTTTAAATTAATTGATTAATTTTTGCATGCAGGCTTTCTCTAGTTGCGGCAAGCGGGGGCTACTGTTCGTTGTGGTACGCAGTCTTCTCATTACGTTGGCTTCTCTTGTTGCACAGCATGGGCTCTAGGCGCATGGGCTTCAGTAGTTGTGGCATGAGAGCTCAGTAATTGTGGCTTGCAGGCTCTGGCGCACGGGCTTAGTTGCTCCGCAGCATGTGGGATCTTCCCGGACCAGGGATCGAACCCGTGTTCCCTGCATTGGCAGGCAGATTCTTAACCACTGTGCCACCAGGGAAGTCCCTAAAAATATTTTTTAAAACATGTGTTGGGACTTCCCTGGTGGTCCAGTGGTTGAGACGTTGCCTTCCAATGCAGGGGGTGTGGGTTCGATCCCTGGTGGGGAGCTGGGATCTGCATGTCTCGGGGCCAAAAAACCAAAACAACATAGAACAGAAGCAGTATTGTGGCAAATTCAATAAAGACTTTAAAAAATGGTCCACAGCAAAAAAAATCTTAAAAAGAAAAACGTGTCTAACTATCAATAAAGTACAATTCTAAAAAGGAGATGGACTTACCAAATCAGGAATCTTTTCGGGTGGATGAAACATAGCCTTAATAAAAAGAATAACAGCTAATCCAGATGTACTCTGAATTGTCTGTAAGAGGTCATCTATTTGGCAAAAAAGTAGAAAGCATGTATTAAATGATGATGGATACTGTGGTACAGTAGAAAGAGCAGATGCCATGGGGTCAGACAGTCCTGGGTGTAATTTCTAGCTTGACCACTTCCTAGGTGGATAGGCTTTGATTAAGTTATTTAACGTCCCAGGGATTCAACTTTCTCTTCTGTAAAATGGGAAAAATATAACCCCTACCTGACACAGTTGTTGTAAGGTTGAAATAAATAATGAACATAAAGGCTTTTAGGCCCAGCACACAAATAATCAATGTGATTCCTTTCTCCTCTAACATCCACTCTCTCCTCCTCTCCATCTACTCTCTCCCAGCACATCTAGCAGCAATACCTCCTATTCCCTCCCTTCCACTGATGCCTCTGCATCCCAATCCCCATGGTACATTACTTTTTCTTAAAGTGATTTCAGGGCTTGTGTAAAGAGCCCACATCAGTGCTAATTACAAACTTTGCTCTCACTGGCACTGTACCCAATGTAACCAAACAATCCTGGCTTACTATCTTCTTTTTGTTTTCTATTAGCCTCTGGTTTGTGAGAAAGTAAACAAAATAATACAGTGAATTATTCACTTTGGGGTAAGAATTATGAATACCTACTATAAGCTATCTTCCAAAAATCTATTCTGCCCTTTATCCCTGCTAATGAACTGTGACTCTGGGAGATCCACGTGCCCAGCCAAAGACAGGATACCCGTTTCCTCAATCTTCCTTGCAACTAAAGGTACCATATGAGGATTCAGGCCAATGGGGTGTAAGCAGAAATCTTTTGGCTATTTTTGTTCTTCCAGATTAAAGGTAAAGATGCAACTGGTCCTCCTTCCTGCCCTGAACACAGACAAGGGGACTGGAGAGAGAGCAGTCATATAGTAACCATGAAACAACAAACATATGGATGAAAGCCAACATGCTGAAGACGGCAAAGCAGAAAAGCAGAAATGTTTGGGTCCCTGACTGCCTACAGTAGTTCTGGATCACCTGCCTCTGAATTTATCCTTTTGTGGGGAGGCACATTTAATTAAATCCCTGAAGTTCAGTTTTCTGTTACTTACAGCTAAGCACTTTACTGATACATGAAGCTTTAAAATCCTAGGGAAGAACAGCATTGATTAGGGGCCATCAACTTTTCAGAAATGAGGCTGCCTCACATTAAATTCATGTCTTCTCTGCATTTCACTGAAGTCTTCTTTTTTTAGATTTATAAATTCCTCTTTTAAAATGTAAATATCCTCTGAAAACATGTCTGTAAATTATGCCTTAATAAAAGGAACTTTATTTTCCTTTTAATACTTATCTGAGATCCTAGGCAAAGGAAGGAAGGCAGGAAGGAAGGAACGAAGAGAGGGGGAGACAGAGAGAGAGAGAAAGGAAAGAAGGCAGGAAGGAAGGAAAAGAGAGGAAAGAAAAGAAATACTAATGAGACAATATAGTTAGGACTCTCACTAGTTACCAGGGTTAAGAACATATAAACAATGAGATACTATTTTTTCCCCATCAGCCTAGCAAAATCAGAGTCAGTTACTGCTTTTTCACAAGCAAGAGCTCTGAACAGATCCCATTAATGTTTTTTTAATTAAGTTAATATTCATACATACATTACCATATAGAATAGGAGGTAAAGGGTGAAAAGGTAATACAGCTTTTTATGTAGACACTTATATGTTTAGTATAACATTTTTGCTAATCTTATTGTAATATAAAACACAGATACAGAAAACATCCAAAGCAAATGTATAGCTTAATGGATTATTAGAAGGTTAACACCCTTGTACCCACCATCCAAGGCAAGAAATAGAGCTTGGCCACCCAGCCCAGAGGGCTCATCCACATGCCTCACCCCAATCAAAAGTTCCTCTCTCTCACCCTGAGTAAGCATTATCCTGACTTTCACAGTAAAGACTGCCTTTTTATTTTTAAATAGTTTCATTAATCAAATGTGCATCCCTAGACACTATAGTCTCGCCCATTTAAAATTTGTTTGATATGTCCTTTAATCTACAGCTGCCCCTTCCATCCTTTTTATTGTAATTTCTGTTGAAGAACTCTGTCCTTTTAACCTGCAGAGTTTCCCATAATCTGGATGTTTACTCCTAGTGTGGTTCAACACTTTCTTCTGTCCTCTGTAATTCCTGCAAAATGGCAGGTGACCTAGAGACGGGGTCAGTCTCAAGTTCAATTCTTTTGGGAAGACTACAAGTGGTAAAAGCAAGACTCAAAAGTAAGAGGCACGTGTTGCCTGGTTGTCTGTTTCTGTAATGTTAGCAGTTGTTGATGCCTAATGCCTACCTCAAGTCACTGGGGGTAACAAAATGGTGATATTCTAATTCCATCATTTCATTTTAACTCCTTAGTTGAAACACTTTTATAAAAAGACACTTCCTCTCCTTGATAAGCCTGTAGATTGCCTCACATTTGTCTGTTTACAAAGTAAACCTTACATCCAGGGAACAAAAAGCAACCACCACCAGCAGAAGACTTTGCAGAACCCTCTAATTTGGTGCATTGTTAAGTTTTTCAATGCATGTATGAAAATGTAGAAAGATGTAAAAGAAATAAATTAGGAGAGACTACTTGGTGCTGTACTGCCATTCCTACTGTATTTTTACACTTTTTGGCAGCACTAAGTATTTTTACTAAATAGACAACAACAACAAAAAAGGCACTTCCTCTCATTACCTACTTGGTTTCCTGGTGGTACAGTTCATATGGATAGAAGCAACATGAGCTATAAGGAGGAATAATGACCAGCCCCACAATGACCGCTGTCATTATCTGAAGGTAACACCTGCTGCTAAGGAGAAATGCATGGGTTACACTAATCTTTCCAGATCGTATCTCCAAATTTGGAAATTTCTCAAGAATTTTCTTTTGCTTTTTAAAGTCTGTGGCTTTTCAACACTAAGACTGTTGGGTTTTCTTCTTTGTATACAATACACACATACACACATTTAGAAAAGTCCTTCAGTGTTATCCCTTGTTGAACTGTAATCCAGAACCTTTCGCCACTTTGAGGGGCTGGGGGAGAGGAAGTTCTATATCTCAGTTAAGTATCAAATATTTCATACCATTGGTAGCAAAGTGATTGACACTCAATTGTAATCATCATTTGTATGTTTTATACTTACCATCGCTTAAAAACTTGGTAAAGATACTCAGCAATTCACACATACTTTGCCATGTAGGAGAACTCTTCAAATGAAGTCTCTGGAAACCTTGTACTTTCTGTACTAACATCACTGAAACTCTAATGCCTACCAACAAGTCATTCATCAACTGAGTTTGAACAATATGATTTCCAGCCAATTTTCTACAACAAAGAAAAGAAATTATTACAAAAGAAAAGTCAAATTAAAATGTCACCTTTTCTATCTCTCTCCAAAATAATCCCTTAATCAAAGGGCCAAAATCAATTTTAGATTATAATCAACATTTATGCCTCTCTCATCCATTCCCATAAATATTCCAGTTATGCAGACATTTATTGCAAACTTCCAGCACTCTTAACTTACCTCAAAATTTTCCCATTTTCTCAGCTAATGACTAACCTCACTTCTTCTTTTTAGAGTAAAAATAACAAATCAAGAATAAATGGTACAGTCACTGTGGAAAACAGTATGGAGTTTCCCAAGCAAACTAAAAATAGAATTACCATATGATCCAGCAATCCCACTCCTGGGCATTTACCCAGACAAAACTATAATTCAAAAAGATACATGCACCCATATGTTCATTGCAGCACTACTCACAATAGCCAAGACATGAAAACATCCTAAATGTCCATCGACAGATGAATGGATAAAGAACATGTGGTACATATATATATAATGGACTACTACTCAGCCATAAAAAAAGAACAAACTGCCATTTGCAGCAACATGGATGCAACTAGAGATTATCATACTAAGTGAAGGAAGTCAGAAAGAGAAAGACAAATACATATGCTATCACTTACATGTAGAATCTAAAATATGACACGAATGAACGCATCCATGAAACAGAAACAGAATCATGGACATGGAGAAAAGATTGGTGGTTGCCAAGGGGGGATGGGGAGTGCAGGAGGGATGGATTGGGAGTTTGGGATTAGCAGATACAAACTGGTATATATAGAAGGGATAAACAACAGGTCCTACTGTATAGCACAGGGAACTATATTTGATATCCTATGATAAACCATAATAGAAAAGAATATGAAAAAGAATGTATATGTATGTATAACCGAGTCACTTTGCTGTGCAGCAGTAATTAACACAACGTTGTAAATCAACTATACTTTAATTAAAAAAATAGAATAAATGACATAATTTCTAAATCTGAACACTCCCTAACCTTGTAATTTCCTTGATCTGGCTTCCAAGATGCCAGGCGCCCTTAGATTTTTCTCCTACTTCACTATTGTTGAGCCTTCTCAGACACCTTGGCTAATTCATCTTCTTCTCCCTTATGTCTTTATGTTAGAGCTCAACGCAACCCAGTCTTTACTTCCTCTGTCCATCTAATTCATTCCCTTGATGCTGAGCTCATCTAGCTCATAAGCTTTAAATTATAGTCTATATGCTGACAATTCCCCAATTTTCATCTCCAGCCCAGACCTCTTTTTCCAATTCCAGGCTTGTGTGTGCAACTTCCTACTCAACATCTTCACCTGGATGTCTGACAGACATCTCAAACTACGTGAACTTATCCACAACTCCACACCAGCTCCACCTGCTAGGATCTCTATCCTACAAAAACTTGGCAGTCATCCTTGACTCCTCTCTCCCTCATCCCATCTGTAAGAAAATCCTGTTGGTTTTACCTTCAAAATATATCTAGAATCAGACCACCTCCACTGCTACTTCTGGCCTGAGCCACTCTCATCTCTCCCTTGCATTACTATTACTGCAATGCCTCCTAACTGGCCTCCCAGCTTCTATCCTTGCTCTTCTCAGTCTATTCTCAACATAGCAGAACACAAGAGCAATGATGATGTTAAAACAAAAGTCAGGGAAAACAGTTTGGGGGCTCGCTCCTCAAAAAGTTAAACATAGAATTACTATATGATCCAGCAATTCTACTCCTAAGTATATACCCAAAGGAACTGACAGTAGAGACTCAAGCAGATACTGGTATACCAATGTTTATAGCAGCATTATTCACATTAGCCAAAAGGTATAAACAACCCAAATGTCCATCAACAGATGAATGGATAAACAGAATGTGGCCTATATATACAATGGAATATTCTGCCATTAAAAGGAGTGAAATTAATACATGCTACAACATAGATTAACCTTTAAAACATTATAAGTAAAATAAGCCAGACACAAAAGGACAAATATTGTATTCCACTTATTTGAGTTTATCTAGAATATGCAAATTCAAAGAGACATAAAGTAGAATAGAGGTTATCAGGGGTTGTGGGTAAAACAACAATATATAAAAGGACAGTGAATTTTCTTTTGGATGCATTGAATTTGAGGCACCTTGTAAAACAACCAGGAGACAACTGCTATATGAGTTGAGTTCGTTGTCTTCCCAGGAGACAACTGCTATATGAGTCTACCACTCAAGGAAAAGATCTAACTTGGAGTGGTGCCTGGGAATCCTAAGTATAGAGATGGTAGCTGACACCAAAGAAGTGGATGATATAAAGCAGTCAGAACAAACAGAATGAAAAGGACAGAACTCATATTTAAGAGATGAGCAGAGGAAGAAGAGCCTAGAAGGAAACAGAGAAGGAGTTCCTGGTAAGGTAAAAGGAGACTTGGGTTAAAGATGGCACAAAGATATTACTTCTACTCTCCCCCAGAACTTCCCTAAACCAACAACCAAGGGATTTAAAACATAAAAAGACATAAATACACAAGAGCAACAAAAGACAATAATACTAAAATTTTAGGAGCAGATGGATGAGTGATAACTGACTTAGCAGAATCAAGAAAGGTGAATCCTAAGTCAGAGAACAAGCCCAGAACAACCCGATTTGCAGCCCCCAAAGGCTAAGAAATTGTTGGCACCAGTTGCTCCTTGATGTGGAGCTAAATGTAGGTATGAAAACAGGAAGAGTGGCTACGCTCTGAGAATGACAACTGTGGATCATACCTCCAAGCTAGTAAACAACTGGTTTACCTCCAGAGAAGGTAAAACAGTTAAGTGTCTGGACAGGAAGACAACACACACCCCTAAAGCAATGATACCATATTGCAAACAGGAGAATTAGGAAAATATATGCACAATAAATGCTAAATGCCGAGATCTCAGCTTTCTTCCCTCACTCAGCAACAAGAATATTAAGCCAATGGTTTGAAAGATTCTTCCATGGCAAATCCACTACCCATGCAAAAAGGCCTAAAGATACTGGCATCAAGCATTCCCCCAAAGAAACAGCCCAACTAGACTAGCCCACAATAAAGCCTGCAATCAACCCCAACCATATGTACAGAGATCCAAATCAACTCTCAGTGCCCCAATCTTAAATGAGTGCTCAGCCAAGGATCACCAGACTTCCAATGAAAGCTTCTAGCAACAAATACAATGACCAAAACCAGCAAACAGAAAAAAAGAAGGTTGGAAGAAATAGAGACCCATGTAAGATAAGAAAACTTAAAAAAAAAAACCTTATTATTAATATCCTCAGAGAGATAACAGAGCATATTTCATCCACAAAATAAAAACAGGATGCTATGAAAAAGGAACACTCCAGTAGAGGAAAAAGCTCTTCCCTTTCTCATTTATTCTCATAATAATTTATTTGATCTTTTAAAATTAAATATCAAACCTCAAAAAAATAAATTTAAATAATTACATCTAATATTAATGGACAGGGATGGAAAGGAGCACATTCTGGACCCTTCTTAAAAATTTCCTTTGTGGGGACTTCCTTGGCAGTCCAGTGGTTAAGACTGTGCTTCCACTGCAGGGGGCATGTGTTCAATCCCTGGTTGGGGAACTAAGATCCCGCAAGGTGCATGGCGCAGCCAAATAAAAAAGAGCAAGCAATACAATACAATTTCCTTTGTACAAACACAACGCACAACTGCAAATGTACACACACACATAAACAAGCATGGAAACATGTTAACACTTGCCTGTTTTCTTCTGAAATTTCAATTAAACTCTTCTGTAGATAATGAAGCACTGAAACATAAAGAATATAATGAAAAATCAGAAATTTAAAACTGTGAACTTTGACTTCAGCACAAGAAAATATTTTAAATCACTGCCACCCAAAATGATATCATAGAAGTAGAAATTTAAAAGAAAGGCACACCACGTATGTTAGTCATCTGCAGTACTCCACCTGTTGCCAAGAAACTTAAAAGAACCAGTTCCAAAATGACTTACACAAGCAGTCACCTCTCAGAATAAAATAAAATAATAGGACTTACCATTTTCAAGAAGGTTATTAACACTTGATCTACCTGTGGGGGAAAAATTAACACTGGTAAGCAGTTTCAGAAAGAAAATTAACATCATTTAAAACACTGATGTAAGGACAGGTGTTAGCCAGAAAAAGTACTAGAAAAGAGCTGGCTTACCCAAGTCAAAGTTCTCCATACAGGAAGATATATTGTCAATAACTTTCCTATAAGAGTACAGATCAGTAGTAGTATTCAATTCTTCCTGAAGACGAGAAGTAAAACTCTGTGTAGCCTCAGTTAGAAAAAATTCAGGTAGGTCATTTAGTGAGCTAGAAAAAGAACCAAATATTAAAAATCTAACAACCTTAGAGTATGTACAAGGATATGTAGGGAGGGAGGGGAATATTATAAATGAAAAAATATTGAACGACACCTTCAAAATACAGCCAGGAAATTATAACATCACACCACTAGAAGACAGATCAGGAACTCCCTCTCATCTGGTCTCCCTGCTTCCATATTACTTCCCTCCCATTCTGCAGACTATCCTCAACAGAGCAGCCAGAGTGATATTACTAAAATAACATGTTATTCCTCTGCATAAAACCATCCAACAATGTCCTTCTCAGTCAAAGCAGTAGCCAAAGAGATTACATTGACTTATGAGACCCTACACGATCTGGGCCCACCATTATCTCTCTGGCTCATCTTGATCCTTGTTCACTTCACTCTAGCTACACAGCCTTCCTCCATTCCAACAACATGCCAAAGTCTTTGTACTTGTTATTTCCTCTACCTGGAACTCTCTTCCCTCAAATATACCCAATAATCATTTCCTCGCCCCTTTCAGGTCAATCTCAAACATCACCCTATCAATGACACTAAACAAAGATGTCTGAAGTCACTACTATATTTTAAACTGTAACCTTCACCCAATCCTTGGTACTCCCTTTCCCGTTTCTTTGCTTTATTTTTTTTCCTCCATAGCACTCATGCCCTCTAATTCCTATATATTTTGCTTATTTATCTATCTTCTGTCTTCCTCTTAGAAGTAACCTCTGTTCTGGACTGTTTTATTCACTGTTTCCCCAATGCCTAGAAGAATACTTGACACATAGTAGATAATCAATAAAAAATTTACTGAATGGATAAATTAAATTTAATGCCAATTTACCACATTTAAAAAAAAATTTGACTCAACAGTTCTAAAGCTGTTCTGGAAGGAAAAAAAATTCGAAAATAGAATATTCTGAAAAATAAGAGTCACTACAGAGATGACTTGTTCTAGTATATAATTAAACCATAGTATCAAACTATATTGAATAAAAGAGTGATGTTGGTGGGTAAACAAATAGACCCAAGTCTAAAATCAAACCTTTGCTTATACAAGAACATAGAACATAATAATATGGCATTTCAAGTATGTGGTGAATAATGGACTATTCACCAGTCTGGGGATAAGTGGCTCCCCATACAGAAAAGAAGGCTAAGTTGGATCTCTATCTCACACTACACTCAAAACTTAATTCCAGATAGATTTAAAAGTTAAACAAACAAAAAGAGTATTTTCAGATAAGACAAGTAATTTTATATAATCTTGTATTAGAGACAGCATATACAAGCTGAAACTCAGAAATCTACACAAAGGAAAATATTTGCCGGTTTGAGTGTGAAAAACATTTTTTTTATTTTTATAAAGCAAACACCAGGAAGAAAGTTTAAAGACAAGTAACAAAATAAAGGAATATATTTGGCACGTAATCTGTATAGATCTCTTATAAATAAAGACATTCTACAGTTGGCTGCCTTCCTGCAGGCATTCCCCACACCCTTCTTTGCTGGCAAAGCTCACCTTCCACTAAAGGGCTAAAGGTGTGACACCTTTGCTTCCTAACCATTTTTTACAACGAGGGAGAGAGAACATATATGACCCAATCTTGACAATGAATATCAACAGGACCTTCAATGAAAAGTCTACCGGGACCTTCCACAAAATGTTTTTTCTCTCCAATAAAAAGAAATGCGAAGGAGGAAATTTCCTTTTTTTTTTCTTTTTGCCAACTGCAGTAAAGTCTATATAAGGTGCTTGTAACTGCTTTAGCCCCTTGTAACTCTGAAGGACGATAGGGCCAACACAGTGAGAAAAAGATGGAAAACATCAGGATGTTCAATGACATTTGTTGACTACTTCACCGAAACCCTATAACTGGTCAGTATTTGATCATTTGCTTTATGACACAATAAATACACTTGATTAAAGAAAAAAAAAGTTCTAACAAGAAAACATACTAAGATATGTAATCACCAAAAAAAACTAAAATAGTCAAAATCCACACATTAAAAGTCTCTTGGGGACTTCCCTGGTGGCACAGTGGTTAAGAATCCGCCTGCCAATGCAGGGGACATGGGTTCAAGCCCTGGTCTGGGAAGATCCCACATGCCACAGAGCAACTAAGCCCATGTGCCACAACTACTGAGCCTGTGCTCTAGAGCCTGCGAGCCACAACTACTGAGCCCGCATACCACAACTACTGAAGCCTGCGTGCCTAGAGTCCATGCTCCACAACAAGAGAAGCCACCACAGTGAGAAGCCCACACACTGCAATGAAGAGTAGCTCTCACTTGCCAAAACTAGAGAAAGCCTGCGGGCAGCAATGAAGACCCAATGCAGCCATAAATAAATAAATAAATAAATTTTAAAAAAATAAAAAATATTCACTCTCACTAGTAATCTGGAAAGTGCAAATTATAACATAATACCATTTTTCACCTACCAAATTTTAAAAGATATAAAGATTGATTTTATTCAGTGTTGGAAAGACATGAAGAAAAAGGCACTCTTAATCACTTGTTAGAAGGAGTATAACATGGTATCGTGTTGAGGATTATGATTTAGCAATATCTATCAAAAATTTTGATAGGCGTAAGTTTGGTCAAGAAATTCCTCTTCTAGGAATTCATTTCAGAGAAATACACATATAAAATTATATACATAATTAAGAATATCACTGTAGCATTGCTGGAATAATGAAAACTTGAAAACAAACTATCAATGGAGAAGTGATTAAATAATATGTAATATGGCACATATAAATTTCGGTACATCCATATTATGGAATATCTAGCTGTTAGAAAGAATGAGGACTTTCGGTGGAAATGTAAAACGGTGCAGCCATATGGAACATTGTTCGGAAGTTCCTCAGAAAATTAAAAATAAAATTACCATATGATCCAGCAATCCCACTTCCGGGTATATACCCTAAAGAACTGAAAGCAGGATCTCAAAGAGATATTTGCACAACCTTGTCCATTATTCGCAATAGTCAAAAAGAGGAAGCAACCCAAATGTCTATCAACAGACTAATGGATGAACACAATGTGCTATATACATACACTAGACTATTAATCAGCCTTAAAAAGGAAGGAAATCCTATCACATGCTACAACATGGATGAAGCTTAAGGACATAAGTCAGTCACAGAAAGATAAATACAAATGTTCTACTTATACAAGGTATCTAAAGTAATCAAAATCATAGAAAAAGAAAGCAGAATGGTGGTTGCCAAGGGCTAGGGGGAGGAGGAAATAGGGAGTAGTTGTTTAATGGGTATAGAGTTTCAGTTTTGTAAAATGGAGAAGTTCTAGAGACCCACAGCACAACAATGTGAATACACTTAACACTACTGAACTGTACACTCAAAAATGGTTAAGATGGTAAATTTTATGTTATGTGGGTTTTTTTTAACCACAATTAAAAAAAAAGAAGGACTATACTGACCTGAAAATATCTCTAACACATTCCTTAGTGAAAAACAACCTACAGAGAAATATGTAGAGTATAACCCCATTTACATAAAAAATAAAAACTAAAGTATAACACACACACAGTAAACCCAAAGGAAAGGTCCAGAAACACCAAAATGTCAAGTGATAACCTTTACTAAGAAAAGATAGGCCAGAAATAGTGAAAAGGCTCACTTTTTATTTTGTGTACTTCTATATTGCTTAAACTTTTTACACTAAGCATATATTCCTGTATTACCTGTGTAATATAGGTAATATGGTAATATATTCCTAATATATGCTTAGGAATATATGCTTTAAACATCTGTTTAAACCAAGAACAGATGGGACACAGAAAAAACAGCAGGATGACAGATTTAAACTTAACCAATAATTGCATTACATGCAAATGGACTAAACCAGGAGTCTGCAAAATATAGCCTACAGCCTATTTTTTTAAGGTCTGTGACCTAAGAAGCCTTTTTACATTTTTAAAGAGTTATGATAAATAAATAAGTAAATAAACAAAACAAAGAAGAAATTGTATGAATGAAATTGCTAAGTGATATATTTCAGTTCAGTTTTACCAAACCATAGAGGGAACCTTAAATACTGGTTACTTTTGGTCAAATTAAACATTTACAACGTCTAACTTCTTTTTTTCCTTACCTTGCCAAGACTTTCTTCAAGGGATTCTTTAGATTCAAAGAAAGATAAATGCCTGCTAAAATATCCAAACAACTTCGAATAGTGGGATCACACTTGCCATTTTTATTTGCCTTCTCCAGTAAGGGCACAATCTATAATCCAAAGAATTCAAAGCCATAGTAATGTTTTTCTAATATCAAGAATAGTAAAGTAACATAGATTCAAATACTTTTTTAAGTCTCAACTTTAATGTGTAATATTTTCCATCTACACTGTTAAGGGTACTAATTTAAACATTATTTAATTTAATTTAAAACTATTTCAGTATTTATTAAATTTTTAAACCATGCCCCCAACTCCCACTTTACCCTCCAGACCCACCTTCACTGAGAAGTAGACTTGTTAATGGCTTAAGGTACAGGAATTCTGTAGCACTACTGAAAACCAATAATACATTTAATTGCTTCCCAATAAAATATTATGCAACTTCAAATGATAAATCCTAATAATGAAATGCTCGTAAGGACAGTCTTTACATTTTAAGTTAAGTTTTTAACATGACTGCTAAAAAGTTTTGAAGATTAAGATTAATAGAAATTTTTTAAAAAATTTATCTCCACAAAAAAGGTATGCAGGGCTTCCCTGGTGGTGCAGTGGTTGGGGGTCCGCCTGCTGATGCGGGGGACGCGGGTTTGTGCCCTGGTCTGGGAGGGTCCCGTGTGCCACGGAGCGGCTGGGCCTGTGGGCCATGGCCGCTGGGCCTGCATGTCCAGAGCCTGTGCTCCGCAGCGGGAGAGGCCACAGTGGTGAGAGGCCCGCGTACCGCAAAAAAAAAAAAAAAAAAAAAAAGGTATGCACAGAGAGGGCAGACAGCAGAAGCAAGAAGAACTACAATCCTGCAGCCTATGGAACAAAAACCACATTCATAGAAAGATAGACAAGATGAAAAGGCAGAGGGCTACGTACCAGATGAAAGATCAAGATAAAACCTCAGAAAAACAACTAAATGAAGTGGAGATAGGCAACCTTCAAGAAAAAGAACTCAGAATAATGATAGTGAAGATGATCCAGGACCTTGGAAAAAAAATGGAGGCAAAGATCGAGAAGATACAAGAAATGTTTAACAAAGACCTAGAAGAATTAAAGAACAAACAAACAGAGATGAATACAATAATTGAAATGAAAAATACACTAGAAGGAATCAATAGCAGAATAACTGAGGCAAAAGAATGGATAAGTGACCTGGAAGACAGACTGGTGGAATTCACTGCTGCATTACAGAACAAAGAAAAAAGAATGAAAAGAAATGAAGACAGCCTAAGAGACCTCTGGGACAACGTTAAATGCAACAACATTCGCATTATAGGGGTCCCAGAAGGAGAAGAGAGAGAGAAAGGACCAGAGGAAATATGTGAAGAGATTATAGTCGAAAACTTCCCTAACATGGGAAAGGAAATAGCCACCCAAGTCTAGGAAGCTCAGAGTCCAATACAGGATAAACCCAAGAAGAAACACGGCCAGACACACAGTAATCAAACTGGCGAAAATTAAAGACAAAGAAAAATTATTGAAAGCAGCAAGAGAAAAATGACAAATAACATACAAGGGAACTCCCATAAGGTTAACAGCTGATTTCACAGCAGAAACTCTACAAGCCAGAAGGGAGTGGCATGATATACTTAAAGTGATGAAAGGGAAAAACCTACACCCAAGATTACTCTACTCTGGCAAGGATCTCATTCAGATTTGATGGAGAAATCAAAAGCTTTACAGAAAAGCAAAAGCTAAGAGAATTCAGCACCACCAAACCAGCTCTACAACAAATGCTAAAGGAACTTCTCTAGGTGGGAAACACAAGAGAAGAAAAGGACCTACAAAAACAAACCCAAAACAATTAAGAAAATGGTCCTAGGAACATACATATCGATAATTACCTTAAAGGTGATTGGATTAAATGCTCCAACCAAAAGACACAGGCTTGCTGAATGGATACAAAAACAAGACCCATATATATGCTGTCTACAAGAGACCCACTTCAGACCTAGGGACACATACAGACTGAAAGTGAGGGGATGGAAAAAGATATTCCATGCAAATGGAAATCAAAAGAAAGCTGGAGTAGCAATACTCATATCAGATAAAATAGACTTTAAAATAAAGAATGCTACAAGAGACAAGGAAGGACACTACATAATGATCAAGGGATCAATCCAAGAAGAAGACATCACAATTATAAATATATATGCAACCCACACAGGAGCACCTCAATACATAAGGCAACTGCTAACAGCTATAAAAGAGGAAATCGACAGTGACACAATAATAGTGGGGGACTTTAACACCTCACTTACACCAATGGACACATCATCCAAACAGAAAATTAATAAGGAAACACAAGCTTTGAATGACACAATAGACCAGACAGATTTAATTGATATTTATAGGACATTCCTAGGTTTAGGACAAACCTAGGGAGACAAAAGACCTTTATGCAGAAAACTATAAGACACTGATGAAAGAAATTAAAGATGATACCAACAGATGGAGAGATATACCATGTTCTTGGATTGGAAGAATCAATATTGTGAAAATGACTATACTATCCAAAGCAATCTACAGATTCAATGCAATCCCTATCAAATTACCAATGGCATTTTTTACGGAACTAGAACAAAAAATCTTAAAATTTGTATGGAGACACAAAAGACCCCGAATAGAAGGCGGTATTAAGGGAAAAAAAAACGGAGCTGGAGGAATCAGACTCCCTGACTTCAGACTATACTACAAAGCTACAGTAATCAAGACAATATGGTACTGGCACAAAAACAGAAACATAGACCAATGGAACAGGATAGAAAGCCCAGAGATAAACCCACACACCTATGGTCAACTAATCTATGACAAAGGAGGCAAGGATATACAATGGAGAAAAGACAGTCTCTTCAATAAGTGGTGCTGGGAAAACTGGACAGCTACATGTAAAAGAATAAAATTAGAACACTCCCTAACACCATACACAAAAATAAACTCAAAATGGATGCCAGACCTAAATGTAAGACTGGACACTATAAAACTCTCAGAGGAAAACATAGGCAGAACACTCTTTGACATAAATCACAGCAAGATCTTTTTTGATACACCTCCTAGAGTAATGGAAATAAAACCAAAAACAAATGGGACCTAATGAAACTTCAAAGCTTTTGCACAGCAAAGGAAACCATAAATAAGACTAAAAGACGGGGCTTCCCTGGTGGCGCAGTGGTTAAGAGTCTGCCTGCCGATGCAGGGGACATGGGTTCGTGCCCCGGTCCGGGAAGATCCCACATGCCGCGGAGCGGCTGGGCCCATGAGCCATGGCTGCTGAGCCTGCACGTCCGGAGCCTGTGCTCTGCAACAGGAGAGGCCACAACAGTGAGAGGCCCGCGTACCGCAAAAAAAAAAGGACTAAAAGACAACCCTCAAAATGGGAGAAAATATTTGCAAATGAATCAACAGACAAAGGATTAATCTCCAAAATATATAAACAGCTCATGCAGCCCAATATTAAAGAAACAAACAACCCAATCCAAAAATGGGCAGAAGACCTAAATAGACATTTCTCCATAGAAGACATACAGATGGCCAAGAAGCACATGAAAAGCTGCTCAACATCACTAATTATTAGAGAAATACAAATCAAAACTACAATGAGGTATCACCTCACACCAGTTAGAATGGGCATCATCAGAAAATCTACAAACAAATGCTGGAGAGGGTGTGGAGAAAAGGGAACCCTCTTGCACTGTTGGTGGGAATGTAAATTGATACAGCCACTATGGAGAACAGTATGGAGGTTCCTTAAAAAATGAAAAATAGAATTACCATATGACCCAGCAATCCTACTACTGGGCATATACCCAGAGAAAACCATAATTCAAAAACACACATGCACCCCAGTGTTCATTGCAGCACTATTTACAATAGCCAGGTCATGGAAGCAACCTAAATGCCCATCAACAGATGAATGGATAAAGAAGATGTGGTACATATATACAATGGAATATTACTCAGCCATAAAAAGGAACGAAATTGGGTCATTTGTAGAGACGTGGATGGATCTAGAGACTGTCATACGGAGTGAAGTAAGTCAGAAACAGAAAAACAAATATCGTATATTAACGCATATATGTGGAACACAGAAAAATGGTACAGATGAACCGGTTTGCAGGGCAGAAATTGAGACACAGATGTAGAAAACAAACGTATGGACGCCAATGGGAGAAAGTGGCAGGGGGTGGTGGTGTGGTGTGATGAATTGGGAGATTGGGATTGACATGTATACACTGATGTGTATAAAATGGATGACTAATGGATGACCTGCTGTATAAAAAAATAAATAAAATAAAATTCAAAAAACAAACAGGGCCTCCCTGGTGGCGCAAGTGGTTGAGAGTCCGCCTGCCGATGCAGGGGATACGGGTTCGTGCCCCGGTCTGGGAGGATCCCATATGCCGCGGAGCGGCTGGGCCCGTGAGCCATGGCCGCTGAGCCTGCGCGTCCAGAGCCTGCGCGTCCGGAGCCTGTGCTCCGCAACGGGGGAGGCCACAACAGTGAGAGGCCCGCATACCGCAAAAACAAACAAACAAACAAAAAAAAACAAACAAACAAACAAAAAGGTATGCACAATTATTTCATTATCCTACCTATATACAGCTCCAATAGTGGTGGAAGCCTAAGTATGGCTTCCTTTGCCACTCTGAATAAAAAGATATCATACAATGAATAGAAAAAACAAAACAATCCCTTATTCTTTAATGATGCATTTATATTAAATAATTGGGAGCCAAAAATTATCAGTTAATTTTAAAAGTCCATAAGAGCATGATAACCTTCAAGATGCACTCATGAATATCAAATCAGCCTTACCTGTTTAACATAATGGATCTGTGACACTCCATCAGTGAGTTGTACACAATGTAACAGCAAAGAAGCTAGATTCTTCCCTTCTACATCAGCCAAAGCTACGTAACACACACAAAAATATTTCTTCAGTGATTTAACAATATATGGATATGAGTTTGCCTTTGTCATGTGTTCCATAAAATTTAAATATTTATAAACAAACAAAAAAAACCTGGCAGAACTTAGTCTGAAGACAGAAGTTTAAGAAAACCATTTTACAACCAAAACTGAATGTAAAGAACATGGAATAATTAAACACCAAGAGTTTGAACATTATGTGATATGGAGTCCCAGAGATAAATATACTGTTTGCAACCTAAAAAAGAGATCAACAAATGAAGTCAGAAATCACTTACATCTCAGAGTTTCAAGGTCCTGATGACAAACAGTCAATGAAGTAACTTGAGTTTCTTTCTTCTTCTTTACACCCATTTTAAATATAATTAACAGTAGTCACTACAAGAAAGAAGAGTTTTAAGACACTAATGCACTAAAGCCCTCAGTACCACTGACATTTGGGGCCGGATAATTCTTTGCTATAGAGTGTTGTCCTGGGGACTGTAGGATATTTAACACATCCCTGGCCTCTACCCACTAGATGCCAGTAGCATCCTCCTTCCTCTAAGTTGTGACAACCAAAAAACGTCTCTAGTCATTGCCAAATGTCCCCTGGGGAGCAAAGTTGCCACAGGCTGAGAACTACTGATCTAAGGATTTCTGCTCTGAAAAACTTTTTTAGACTCAAGAAGAGTTTATTAATGTCTAAAGTTACTTTTACCTACCTAGTCTTTATATTTTAAAATACAGAAAACCTTCATTTTAGTAATAACAAAGAAACCAGCATGGTTTTTCAAAAATAAACTACGCATACCTAACCTCCGTGACTTCTTAGACTGACAGATCAGGAGGTATCATGAGATGCTATATCTTGATTTCTGCAAAATATTTAATAAAGGAAACTTTCACATACTATCCTTGTGAGTTTGCTTTTAGTTAACGAACAGAGTTTGTTTCAGCCAACAGGGTTCATAATGGGCTGAACAAATGTACTCAAAGGATACACACTAATAGTACCATGCGGTCTGAAGACAAGCCGCTAGGGAAATGCCACACAGGGCTCTTTTCTTGGTGAAGTTAGCATTTTTAGCAGTGTTTATAACGTAGACATTAGAGGACATAACATAGGGAATTTATAAAAGACACAAAGGTGGGAGCACATGTTGGATGATGGAATTAGGATTTTAAAAAATGACCAATAAACTGGAGTAAATTTACCAAGATGAATCAGAAATAAATGTAAAATGCTGCATTTGGATTAGAAAAATATAATCTAGAAATACAGGATGGGGAGGTGGGGGAGAAAATATGTGATTTGAAACAGCTCAATACTGTGGTTTGAATATTACGTGAACCAATAGCACATGACTGTTAAAAACCACATTAGAAGTCAGCTAGACCAAGGCAATGCCTGATCCCTTGGTCATCTTCACAGGTCAGGTGACATGTGGAGCATTAGGTGCTATGCTGGTGGCCATATCTTAAGGAGCCATAGCAAATGATGGAGCTTCCAAGGAACAGCCAGATTTCTGAAGGGCCAAGAGAGCACCTCCCTTCAGAGAACAGTTCAGTTAACCAAAGGTGTTTGGCCTAGAGAAAAGAGGACTGGACGAGTGCCTTAAAAGAGCTGCTGTTATTGGAGGACTGCTTTGGAGAAAGAGGAATAGATGTCTTCTGTCTTTTTTTTTTTTTTTTTCTTTTTTTTGGCTGCACTGCACGGCTTGCAGGATCTTTTCCCTGACCAAGGATTGAACCCGGGGCCACGGAGTGAAAGCACCAAGTCCTAACTACTGGACCACCAAGGAAGTCCCAGATGTCTTCTATCTGAGATGGCTATAGAATTTGTAGATGTCTATAGAATTAGGAAATGTCAGTGCAAGCTTCAGGGAGGCCAGTTCCAGCTCACTACAAAGGAAGAACGCTATGGTCCAACTATAAAATGTGCTGCCTTTCAAAAGAGAATTTCCCAATGCTGGGAATACCCAAACAGAAATTGAATGAACCCTTTCCACCTGTACTCCTGCAATAACCTCCCAACTGGTCTCCAAACTTCCATCCTGCTTCTGAAGAGTCCATTTTCTTCACAGTCATCAAAGTAATTTTTTTCAAATCTAATTACTCTCTTTCTTAAAACTTTCCAAGGGCTTTCATTTTCACTTAGAATAAAAACCAAATTTGAGACTTTGGCCTTCAAGGCCCTAAATAATCTGGCCATGCTTTCCCCTGCAGTTCATCTCAAATTAATCTTCTCTTCACCATCTAGGGGACTTTGCACTTCCTGATACCTCTGTCTGTTAGGCTTATTCCACCAAATCTTTGCAAGGCCAACTCTTCATCATTCAGGTCTCTTCTCAAATATTACCTCCTCCAAGAAGCCTTGCATGACCACACTGTCTAAAATGCCACCACTCCTATGCACATACAGACCATTTCTATTGCTTTATTTTCTTCATAGTACTTACTACTACCTGAAGTTATAAGAACTTGTTTATTTGCATATTATGTCTCCCCTAGTAATAAATTCCATGAAGGCAGCAACTTTAATCTGTTTTGCCCACTGTTTTAATTCTCAATTCCCAAAACAGTAGCTGGCACATATTAGGTGCTTAATAAATATTTGATGAACAAATGAGTTATTTAACAAACATTTGTCTGTGATGTTCTAAAAGGTATGTATACTTTTAACAGCAGCAAGTGGACTACCTGTCATCTTAAGTAAATTCTATATCCAAATGACAAGCTAGTCCTGACACTGAAGAACCTTTCGTCCCTTTGCTAAGAAATCAATACAGCAATGAAATGTGAAAATCCACTTAACAGAAAATGGTAATAAAAATGGACACAGTTAGAAAAGCATTGACAAGGTAAGAATCTGAAAAGTGCCATGATTAGATCAAGGGGAATATCACTGGGGATCACTTCCTAGGTAAGTCACCAATATAGAAAGCTTAGAAGGAATAGAGATAGACAACTGGGGAGGCTATTCTCTGGTGAATGGTGAGCAAATCTGCCCCGGGATTTGATCCTGGAGCCCTCAAGACTGCACAAAGAGACCTGGTGCTTATTCGTGCTCAATGGATGCCTAAACGTTTGTCCTGAAGAACTGGGCCTCCCAATAGCGGATAATCCCGTGCCCACCTTAAGGTACTGCTTAAGTGGCCAGAAGATGCTCAGTAAATTATACTCCTCCTGGGTCCCACCGGCTGCTTCCCTTCTGATTGCTGCTTCACTCCCATCTACAACTTTCTGGCTGACTCCCACAAACATTATCTGGGCAATTTCCCAACCACGTGGAGGCCAGGGAATGACAGGTAAAACAAAAGTGGTTAAAGTGCTATCTCCATGGAGACCTAAGCGACCGGAAATCAGTTTCAAGACCGCCAAATTCTCGCGTAACTGAAGGACGGGAATTGGTGAATATAGCCTGGCGGCCCTAGCAAAGTGGCCAACCCGAGCCGGGGAGAGTCGAACGCTACCGCGGATGGGGCAAGCAGGACGCCTGGGAGCCAAACCTCGTTCCTGTGAGAGTCTGAGAAGAGTCGCAGCCGTCAGGACGAGTCCCGGAAGCTGGTCTAATTCTACGGTGTCTCCGTGGCTCACAGCGTGGTCTGTAATCGACTACCGGGTCGAGGTGAGGGGAGGAAAGCAAGAGGACCTGGAGGGAGAATCATCGCGAGAATTGAGCCAATGAACTCCTCCAATCAAGAGTCCAGAGGGGTGGTGACGTCACCGGAGAACCGGTGTTAGTGAGTTTGGTCAGACCCTACTTTAAAGAGTGCGTGCGGTACCTCTCTTGAACCGCTAGGGCGAACCCTGCCCGCCTCCTTGCCCTTAGGGCAGCTTTGACAGTGGCCTCTACACCCCTGAGTCCCTGGGAAGCACTTTTGCCTTAACCCAGACGTTCCACCTTCTCCCTCTCAGCTTCCTCAGCGCAGAGACAGGGAGAAAACTGCCTCCGGGCCTCTAGAATCAGGAACCTGAAGACTTTAGAGCCTGTGAGAGGGGGTAGGGGATGGAACGGGCAGTCAACTGAAGCCACAGTAAGAATTTTGACTAAGATGCGAAGTACTGAAATGAACTAACGTATGCCACAGTGCAGGTATTCATTCAGCAAACAGTTAATGAATGCTATTGTCGGAGCCGTTACCAGGCGCTAGCCTTGAAAGTTATCCTATTTAGGATATATATATTACGCAGAAAACCAAATTATCAGATGGTTCGGCCCTTTAAAAATACATAAATAAAATAAGTAGGTGCCAACCTCTACACTAGGAGCTGGGACGGGGGTAAGATCAAGAAATACACACGGAGGTTATGTTCAAGTGCAATTAATTTGGGAAATACAGAGAAACATTCCAGTTCCCCAAACCTTTAGTCAGATTGATGATTTTAAGTTTTAATCATTACTTTTCTGAATTTTATCTCACCTTCTTTTGTTTTTCTTTGTAGTTTTATCACCTGTGTATGTATCACTAAACAAATCTTATTTTGTTTGATTTTCAGCTTTGTGTGTGGAATCGTTTGTTTTCTCCAGGACCTTGCTTCTCTCAGCATTGCTTTTGGCATCCACAGAAAAGCAGGTTGTGTAGTTCTTTCATTCACTGTTGTATAGTATTCCATTGTTTAATATACCACATTTATCCATTCTAGTCCTCTGGAGATTTGGATCGTTTCCAGCTTTTGCACTAACAATGCTGCTGTGAAGTGTCTTTTACATGTCAGCTGATGAGTGTGTGTAGAACTTCCTCTACAGCAGTTTTTTTCTAATTTTGACTGGGACTGATAGTAAGAGATACATTGTACCTTAAACCAAGTACACCTAAGTACTCACACATATATAACTGAAACAAAAATTTCTTGAAATATTTGTTATTCTACAAGAGCTATGTGCTCTGATATTTTTTTTAAAGTTGTGGTAAAATACACATAACAAAATTTACCATCTTAATCATCGTTTTTTTAAAAAAAGAAGGAGAAGAAAGAAACAACAGGCTCAAGGTGGAGCCACTAGCCCCCAGGACAGCAAACCAAGACTTAATGGCAGTTTCAGCCTGTCTCAAGAACAGAATTTCTGGAATTGCTTATCAGCACTGGAGAGGTAATCTTACCTGAAACAATCCTTTCTTTTCCTTTACTCATAACTTCCTTGTCCCACCCATTTCTATAAAAGCTTTCCATTTTGTACCACTGAAGGAGTGCCTTCCTATTTACTAGAGGGGATGCTCCCTGGTTCATAAATCATTGAATAAAGCCAATTAGATCTTCACATTTACTTGGTTGAATTTTGTTTTTTAACACCATTTTTAAGTGTTTTCCTTTTTAAAATATATGTTTCAGTCTCACTGAAGTAACTTCGTAACGATCAATGGATTACAACCCTTTTTAAATTTTGGCCCAACCATTTGAAAGTAAGGGGCATTTGAGAGTAAGATGTTGTGAGTCTTCCCCCCACAAAATTAGAGCATGAGCTAGGAGGCAAACAAACACAATTAACATGTATGTGCAAAGGTGGTAACTGCCATAGAAAAAACAGGGGGAATAGAAGATGAGAGTGAGGGGGAGATCTGTTGCCATTTTAAACAGAGTGGTCAGGGTAGGCCTCCTGGAGTAAGGATTTGCCAGAGATGTGGATACCCTGAGGAAAAGCATTCCATGTGGAGGGAACAGCCACTGCAGAGGTGTGTCAGGGCAGGAGCTTGGTGAGGAAGAACAGCAAGGAGGCCAGTGTGGCTAGAGCCAAGCCAGCAAAGGTATAGGTTATAGGGAATGAAACAAGGGAGTTTCAATTATGTAAAGCCTTACAAGGACTTTTACTCTAAGTGAAATGGGGAGTAATTCTGAGCAGAAGAGTGACAGGATTAATCTGAATTTCAAGAGTCCCTGGAGCTACTTTGTTGAGACTAGACTTTAGTGGAAGTGGGAAGACTTCCCACTTCAATGAGTGAAGAGGCTATTGCTGTAAAGTAAGCAGGCAAGATGCTGGTGGCTCAGACCAGGAAGGTAGCAGTGGAAAGTGTGGAGAGTGGACAAATTCAGGATATGATTTGGAAATAAGCCAACAGGATTTTCTGAAGGATGGGATATGGGGTATGAGGAAAAGAGTCAAAGATGATTCCAAGATTTCTGACCTGAGCAACTGGAAGGATGAAGTTGCCATTCATAGAGTGATCGGGGCAAAAGTTTGCTTGGAGTGGATTTGAATGGGTTTAAAAGAGACTGGGAGGAAAGGAATTGACAGTGACAGATCAAGCAGAGACAACGGCGGTATAGTACACAGTGGCAAATAAATGGAGTGGTAACTCCTAGGGGAAATAGAGGCAAGAGAAAGTTCAGGTTTTAAAGACTGAAAGAGTAACGTGTTTGGAAAAGAGCTTTTTTTTTGGAGTCAACTTGCACCACCAACTTGAGACCACTTGAGTCTTTTCAAAACACAGCATGAATTTGGGCCATGAACCTTTTTTTAAGTAGCTATATGTTTTATTTGTAAAAATGTAGTCCAAGGGAATTTTTAAAGAATCAGTAATCCTTGATATATAAAAGTATAAAAGAAAACACTTAAATGGCATCTTATGGTAAAAGTGGACTACATAAAATCATGAAAAGTAATCAGTATATCTGTGTTTCGTTAAGTGTAGTTTTACTTTAGATATGTACCTGCTAAAGCAGCATTTTCCCTTCAAGTAGGGAAGGGAATATTTTTATAGTTATTTAATGACACATTTTCACACATAATGATTTTTTTAAGTTCTTTTACATTTGAAAGGATGTTTGAATAATTAAAATTTCACCTTTTAAAACCACAAAAAAGGGATTTAATTGCCTACTCATTTAATACTTGTTCATAAACTTCACTCCAATCAAAGATATCTACTATAATAGGTATTGTTTTCCGTAACTGAAAATCTCAATGGAGTCTGTCAGTCTCAGAGTCACCCTTAACATTCTATAAAAACACACTTTATGAGAATAATCTGCCAGTGGTGTATGGTGATTTACATAATTAAGGAACCCCTCCTAATAAGCCCTATTTAATAGCTTCATGTCTAAAATGAAATCCAAAAGCATATACTAGAGTATGAATATGAATATTTTATCGTTTGTTAATATAAGATGATATTTTCTGGCCAGGAGTCGTCTCTCATGAGGTTGCAGTCATCCAAAGGCTTAACTAAGGGTGGAGGATCCACTTCCAAGATGACTTAACTCAGTGGTGCTTGTGTACAAAAGGCCTCAGTTCCTCCCCATGTGGGCCTCTCCCCCCAGGCTGCTTGAGCTTTCTCACAACATGGTAGCTGGCCTTCCCCAGAAAGAGCAAGGTAGAAGCTTCAATGGCTTTTATGGCCTAGCCACAGAAGTCCCACACCATCTCAACAATATTGCATTGATTACAAAGTTCAGTCCTATTCATTGTGAGAGGGAGCTACACCAACCCATAAATGCCAGGAGGCCAGTATAGTTGGGGGGCCACTTTGGAGGCTAGCTACCACAGTCTATAACACATCTACAAATTTCTCTTGATACTTAAAATGTACTGACTAATGGATCACAACTAAGGAATGATTTATTTATGAGTTGTTTGATTATAATTTCCACAGTATATCTTAAGGAAACACTAATGCTCATGTGTTCTTACAAACTTATTTGCCTTTAATGACATAATTTTCATAGAAGACAGCCACAGAATTTAAACATAAAACTAGGTTTGCTAGATGCACGAGCATCCGTGGGGCCTGCGACTGGGTTTCAACCTGGCTTCCCAGGATGCTGGTAGCCTTCATACCAGACTGGCTGAGAGGCAGGGGCAGAAGTCAATCAAAATGATCCAGTGGGGGGGCCTCCCTGGTGGCGCAGTGGTTGGGAGTCCGCCTGCCGATGCAGGGGATATGGGTTCGTGCCCCGGTCTGGGAGGATCCCATATGCTGCGGAGCGGCTGGGCCCGTGAGTCATGGCCGCTGGGCCTGCGCATCCGGAGCCTGTGCTCCGCAACGGGAGAGGCCACAACAGTGAGAGGCCCACATACCGCAAAAAGAAAAAAAAAAAAAGAAAAAAAAAATGATCCAGTGGGTCCTAGAGGAGAATGACCAGCTGATCTGCTGTATCGTGGAGTATCAGAACAAAGGCCAGGCAAATGAGTGCACCCAGTACCAGCATGTGTTACACAGAAATTTCATTTATTTGGCTACTATCACAGATGCCAGCCCAACCATTGCTTCAAAAAGCAATGGAATAATCTTCCAGTTGGCTGTTGTGAGGAGTCATTGAATGTAATTCATTTCCTATGAAGTAGAATCTTTACCATCTCAACTGCTTAAAACATGAATGAAACTTCTGTGACTCTCAAAAATGTGAAGGAAGCTACTAAATTAACTGTATTCTCAATGTAAATATTTATTTTAATAATTAAGCAGATTCCCTAAAAAAAAAAAACATCAAAAGGTTTGTTAGGTTTGTTATGAGTGAGGCACATTTTAGATGTTCTTCAAACTTTTTCTTTTTTATTTTATTTTGATTTAAAAAATTTTTATTTTTGGCTGCGTTGGGTCTTCGTTGCTGTGTGTGGGCTTTATCTAGTTGCAGAGAGCAGGGGGCTACTCTTTGTTGCGGTGCACAGGCTTCTCATTGCGATGGCTTCTCTTGTTGTGGAGCACGGGCTCTAGGCGTGCGGGCTTCAGTAGTTGTGGCTCGCGGGCTTAGTTGCTTGGTGGCCTGTGGGATCTTTCAGGACCAGGGATCAAACCTGTGTCCCCTGCATTGGCAGGCGGATTCTTAACCACTGGGCCACCAGGGAAGTCCCAAACTTTTCCTCTCTAAAGAACTCTGATCTTATCCCTTCCCTACTTAAAAGCACATGATGGCACTCTTTTATGTATTCTTTCTTTCCTTCCCCATACACCAGCCTCCAACTTGTGGGACCTTCTCAGTATTCCCTGAAAGCACTGATCTTTCATGCACTGTGCTCTCTGCTTGGAAGGTTTTTCTTGCTTTTTATTTTTCTCTTTAAGATTTTTTTTTGATGTGGACCATTTTTTAAAGTCTTTATTGAATTTGTTACAATATTGCTTCTGTTTTATGTTTTGGTTTTTTGGCTGGGAGGCATGTGGGATCTTAGCTCCCTGACCAGGGATAGAACCCACACCCCCTGCACTGGAAGGTGAAGTCTTAACCACTGGACCGCCAGGGAAGTCCCTCAGAAGGTCTTTCTTATTCTCACCCGCAAAACTTCCTCACACTTGAAGATACATCTCATATGTCACCTCCTCAGTGAAACCTGACAAGAAATTCTTGTTTTTACTGCCAGTAGTTTTGTCTCAGCATTGTCACTTTGTCTCAGCATTGTCACTTTGTCTCAGCATTGTCACTTTGTTGGGACAAACTAGTTATTTGTATGCTTGTCAGTCTTCCTATTAATTTCTGAACTTTTCTAAGACAGGAGCCATCTTTAGGTCCTTATTGACTAGTACAGTGCCTAGCGTGAATAACTCAGCAAATATACTTGTTGGGTTAGGATAATAGACCATCAAGTTCTTTTCCAGTGTTAATGTGCAATGATGCTTACCTTACCACTATGTGGCAGCAAACTACAGAATTATTTCCACCTTTCAATAAGGAGTTCAGCCAGGATGAATGTTCACCAGACAACGGTTTTCCTAGGAGTAGAATTACAGGAGGCCCTCACTTTCCATGTTGTTTATTTCTGCACCATTTGAATGATAGCATATTTTTTCATGTGGAATATAGAATTCATCCAGAAAAATACATAAAACAAATATTTACAAATAGATTTTAGCTTATTAACTTCTACCCAAAGTGTGTTAGAATAGCTTGTCAGCTCAGTTTAAATGCTATATTTATTATGAAGCATAACATTCAAATAGAAAATTACTTTGTTTATGAAAATTGCTCAATATTATGTTTTTAAAATTCATAGTGCTGCTTATACTTTTTACAAAAAAATCAAATATTTAAACTTTAAAAGAAAATTTCAGTGAGTAACTTAAAAATTAAGTCATAAGGAAAACAGTTATAAAATAATATGACCCGGAAATATTAGAACAGCAAATCATATATACATTATGTTTACAACTTGATAAAAAAATGTGGATACTGTGAATAAGAGTTGGAAAATAATGTGTTTTGAAAAGCAGTTAATCAGGCTGGTAACATTATGAGTGAACTTTTTTTCTTCTTAAACTTTAGTGTAACACTAGTTTAATAGAGTTTTCTTTTAAGGCTTGTTTTTGTAGGTTGTAGAGTTGCTAATTGGAACACCTTCAAATTACCAAAAAGTTAATATTTTCTACCAACTGAATTTTATTATTGTCATTTTGAAGAAAGGCAGCAATTGTGTTAGGCACAGATGGAAAAACACAAAAATTTTAAATACATAGCATCATCTTTGATTAAAATGCTTTTGAAAAGAAAATTTTTTTTATTCTTGTTGCAAAAAGCAGTCTTATTTCCCCCACATTATTCTGCCACCCCAAAACATCTATCATTTGGGAGCCCATGTATGGACTATGTCTGAGAAAGACCAATGAGGAAGATTTGCATCACCCAGTCCATATGGCAATCCCAATTCTCAGTCCTCTCCAGAGGAGGGGACTTGTAGATACCTACCACTGTTTCTTTGGGACATCTGGAGAAGAAATCTCTAGCACAGGAAGAGATGGAAAGTTTAATATAAATTTTAGAGAGTAGGACTCTGCTGGGTCCTGCAAGGGAAGAAAGTAAAGTTTGTAAAATATAGAATCTGTTGGAAAAGGTAAAGATTGTGTTAAGTTTGTTTTCCTTTTTTAAGTATAGTTGATTTACAATATTGTGTTAGTTTCAAGAGTAAAGCAAAGTGATTGATTCAGTTATATATATTCTTTTCCATTATAGGTTATTACAAGATATTGAATATGGTTCCCTGTGCTATACAGTAAGTCCTTGTTGTTTATTTTATATATAGTGGTGTGCATCTGTTAATCCCACACTCCTAATTTATCCCTCCCCCCTTTCCCCTTTGGTAAACATAAGTTTGTTTTCTTTGTCTGTGAGTCTGTTTCTGTTTTGTAAATAAGTTCATTTGTATTATTTTTTAGATTCCACATATAAGTGATATCATATAATATTTGTCTTAGTCTGACTTATTTCCCTTAGTTTGATATTCTCTAGGTCCATCCGTGTTGCTGCAAATGACAATATTTCATTTTTTATGGCTGAGTAATATGTTCCATTGTGTGTGTACCCTGAGTAATATTCTATTCCCCCTACACACACATACACCACATCTTCTTTATCCATACATCTGTCGATATACACTTAGGTTGCTTTCATGTCTTGGCTATTATAAATAGTGCTGCTACGAACATTGAGGTGCATGTATCTTTTCAAATTAGAGTTTTCGTCTTTTCTGGATATATGCCCACGAGTGGGAACTCTGGATCATATGGTAGCTCTATCTTTATAAGGAACCTCCATAGTGGCTGCACCAGTTTATTATTTGCACACTTTTTGGTGATGGCCATTCTGACCGGTGTGAGGTGATACCTCATTGTTGGTTTTGATTTGCATTTCTCTAATAATTAGCGATGTTGAGCATTTTTTAAAGGTTTATTTTTTATTTTTTATTACTTTTGGTCTTCGTTGCTGTGCGTGGGCTTTCTCCAGTTGCGGTGAGTGGGGGCTACTCTTCGTTGCGGTGCATGGGCTTCTCATTGCGGTGGCTTCTCTTGTTGCGGAGCACGGGCTCTAGGCACACGGGCTTCAGTAGTTGTGGCTCGCAGGCTCAGTAGTTGTGGTGCATGGGCTTAGTTGCTCTGCGGCATGTGGGATCTTCCCGGACCAGGGCTCGAACCCGTGTCCCCTGCGTTGGCAGGCAGACTCTTAACCAATGCGCCACCAGGGAAGCCCTGCAATGTTGAGCATCTTTTCATGTGCCTGTTGGCCATCTGCATATCTTTGGAGAAATCTCTATGTAGGTCTTCTGCCCATTTTTTGATTGGGTTGTTTATGTTTTTGATATTGAGTTGTATGAGTTGTTTGTATATTTTGGAAATTAACCCCTTGTCAGTTGCATCATTTGTAAATATTTTCTTCCAGTCCATTGGTTGTCCTTTCATTTTCTTTATGATATCCTTTGCTGTACAAAAGCTTGATTTGGACGCATTTGTTTATTTTTGCTTTTATTTCTTTTACCTTGGAAGACTGATCTAAGTAACTATTGCTATGATTTACGTCAGAGAATGTTTTGCTTATGTTCTCTTCTAGGAGTTTTATGGTGTCATGTCTTGTATTTAAATCTTTAAGTCATTTTGAGTTTATTTTTGTGTATGATGTGAGGGAGTGTTCTAGCTTCACTGATTTACATGAGGCTGTGTTACATTTTTAATATCTCCATTTATTAATAGTATCCTGACTGCAAAATTAAAGGCTTCTGGAGCAGAGCAGATTACTCTCATTTCCTTACAGCAGGTAACAGCCATACGGCTCCCCAGTGCCCACATTCTTATCCCTGGGATGACATGATGAGAACTGGTTGAATAAAAGTCTATGTAGAAGTAATATGTATTATAGGCAAGAAACCCCAGAAGATGAACCTGGGCATTTATATAGAAGGGAAGGCAGCTGTATCTCTCCCCTCTTCTGTTCTATTCTGTTCTATTTATTTATTTATTTATGGCTGCACTGCGTAGCTTGCAGGATCTTAGTTCCCCAACCCGGGATGAAACCCAGGCCACGGCAGTGAAAGCGCCCAGTCCTAACCACTGGACCTCCGGGGAATCCCCTCTCCCCTCTTCTGAGAGCATGTCCTTGGAAATGCAATGGGAAGGGTCCTGGGTTCTTACTCTAACCCTTTGGAAAATAAATTTTTCCAGGAAGAAGATAAACCTGATGTCTCTAGCTTTACTATCCAGGGATGTCTCTACAACATGTCTCATTCCCCCCTGGAAATGTAAACGCTAACACAAATCTCTGTAAATTACAGAGGTTTACCTCCTGTATGTGTTGCAGAGTAAGTGTCTCCCGTATGTGCATGCTAAGTAATAGTTTTATGGATATTAAAGACTTCACACAATCTTCAGGTCAGGAATCCAGGCTCATAGAGCAGTAAGTCAACAGGGAAGTGGAGACTGTGCTTCTTCAGTAAACAGGCAGGGGAACCCGAACTCACTCCTAACTGCCAAGTACTCTATCTCAAGATCCAAATGTGGGCCAACCATCAAGCGAATGAAGTAAACTAAACTTCCCAAATGTGCTAAGCAGACTGGTGGTGTTGCAAATGGGCAATGAAACGCCAAGATAATGATTCCTCAGACTTCAGAGCAGCCAGGTTAGGGCTGGGGACCCATACATATACTGCCTTATCCATTTACCTGTTTACTATTCCGTATTCACATTTTCTGTGTCTAATGAGAACCCCTGGACAAGTTCTTTCAGCCATGAGGACAGGAACTGACTAGTTTGGGGTAACGTTTTGGAGATATATTGTTCAGTACCCCCAAATACTCTTTTTCAACTGCTCTACTTGTGAGGCATAGTCATGAAAGGTACTTAAATGGATTTAAAAGATGACTAGGAGGCCCAATGGACAGAACTCAGTGACTAATGGAGTATAGTAACAAGTGAAAGGCAGGAATCGGGGATGATTTCTAGGATATTGTTTGGAGTGAAGACACTCCTAGTGGTCCTAGGCCTCTGGCAGGACTGAGTCGAGATCCAGCAGAGTAGCTGCTTGGAGCATTTTGGGGTGTGAGTAAACATAGTTAACACTCTTGCCCCCTTCAGGATAAGCCCAATTCACTTCTGTAGGCACTTCCGTTAGAAAGACTACAAAAAGGGCCATTCAACTTTATTTTAAATATCACACAAAAATAGTATCTTCTTTCAACTGAATGCTCCACCCTAGTGTCTCATGGTACCAGCTCTCCAGCAGCACACTAATTTCAGAGCTTACAGCCTACTTTGCCTGGGGTTACTTTGTCAGAGTTTCTGCCTACTTTGGTCAGAATTGGCTTAGAACTGGGTGAGACTCTGCCTGCCTGAGAGAGGAGGGACTTGAGCCAGGAGGGACCAGGGGAGGTTAGGTCTGGCAGATGGTAACAGTAAAGGCCAACGTTAATGGGGCACTCACCACGAGTCACACCTCTTCTCAGCCCTTCACAGAGGTCAGCTCACTTAATCCTCACACAAATGTATGAGCTAATTACTGTCTCCATTTTGCAAATGAGAAAACTGATTTTTCTAGAGGTTAAGAGAAAGGACTGAGTCAGAGACCCAAGTGTGAAGCTTTACCACTGACTAGTAAACTAAGCTCTTTCAGCCTCAGTTTTCTCGTCTTTTAAAAATGGCTGTAATAATAGCTACTTTGCTACATTTTTGTGAGAATTAAATGAGATAGCACATGGGAAGTGCCTATCAGGGTTTCTGGAACAGAATACATGCTCAATAAATGGTCTGTTATTTTTCCCATTCATACTTGACTCTCAACCACAAGCCCTCTTGGGCTCACTGCCCCTCACTTAATTTTCAGTACTTCCTATGATAGGCTGAATAAAGGCTCCCCAAATATGCCCAGGTGGTAATCCTCGGACCTGTGAATGTGTTATCTTACATGGTAAAAGGGACTTTGCAGATGTGATTAAACACATTTTGAGATGAGATTATCCTGTGTTATCCAGGTGAGCCCAGTCACAAGGGTCTTCATGAGAGGGAGGAGGATTGAAGTCAGAAAAAGATATGATAACAGAAGCAGGGTTTAGCATGATCTGTTCTGAAGATGGAGGAAAAAGCCATGAGCCAAGGAATGCAGGCAGCCTCTAGAAACTGGAAAAGACAGGAACACAGCCCTGCTGACACCTTGATATTTAACTCCATAAGACCCATTTCAGGCTTCTGACGTCCAGAACTATAAAAATATTTTTAAGTGTGTGTTGTTTTAAGCTACCAAGCGTGTAGTGTTTGTTACAGCAGCAGTAAGAAACTAATACACTCCCTAACTGAAAAACAAGAGTGTGGACACCAAGCTGCACACCTCCATTGACCTCAGTGTCAAAGCCAGACCAGCTCCAGGGTACTCACCTGGCAGGCTGCCCTCAGCCCTTTAGCTCAGACAGCCGTAGGCCTGGTGAAACTAAACCCTGTGTAGCTGGGATTTTTGTGTGGTGCTTTTTTTTCTATTCTTTTTTTAATTTAAAGAATAGATTTTGAGGAGAGAAAAAACATGGGGCAGAGAAGTATGGAATAGAAAACGAATACAAATGCAAGCTGTTTTGCTAGTTGCTTTTTAACCACAACAAACTAGTACCGACAGCACCAGTACAAAAGATCGCAGTAAAGGTTCAAGGATCAAGGTGTTCTCTTAGCAAGGCTGAAGAATTCAGTCTCTGGTCTTTGGAATTTAGGCTGCAGTCCCTATTTGTGGGGAGATCCCTGGGTGCCTGGCACAATCCATGTTTTCAGTCGGATTTGAACAGAAGAATGGCCACTTGGCCCAGTGGTGGAAGTGGATGCGGTGTTGGGTATCCTGTGTCACGTGAGTACCGAAGTTCCTCCCCTTCCACGCAGCGCCAGGTTGGGGTGTACTTCTTAGCAGACTCCTTGCGGTTTGGGGCCGCAGTGCCCTCCTCTAGGTCGTACTTCTCCAGCCCCCAGTACCGCACTCCACTGAGTCCTGCGGCATCTGCTCGGCACCGCTGCATTTTTCATCACGGCCTTCCGGTCGCAGGTGGTTCCTATAGGGCCAGGTCTGGCCGACAGCTGCGATCTCCTAAGGGAGACCTAGCGGGCACATCTAAGCCTGAACCAAACTCTCCTGGCTTGATTGGCGCTAGCCTCTGCCTATGCCTGGACTTTGGTGTGGAAATGGGTAAATTCAGGCAGTGAGGGTCCATCCTACAGCATTGTGAAAAATCTGTGCAAACCCGGCTACTTCTTCCTGGTCTGGTAGCCCACACAAGCAAGAAGGGCAGGAGTTGAGGATTCCTGGAAGAAATAAACCATGCACCCCAGCATGCAGGAAACATTTGTGCTGTTCTAGGAAGGGAGCTTACCTCAGAGGATGCTACAAGAGGAGGAGTAACTGCCCAGCCCAGGAGTCTGGCTTAGACTAGCCCCCCTCACCCCAGGAGCCAGGCAAAGTCCCTCCACCTCCTACAGGACGCCATCCTGGCCCCCCATACTCAGAGCTCTCCTGGACTAGGGAGGAACACATGTGGTCCCTTCAACCAGACCCCTTCCCTCAACCCCAATCATTTTCATTTGTTCCTTAACCATAGACATTTAAAGCAGGCAGGGCTGGGATTCTCATTTTACTGATGGAGAAGCATATTCAAATGGAACAAATGGCCAATGTGCAGTGGTTCAGATGCTTAGTCCAGGGCTCTTTCCATTATATTTCAAACCCTCCTTTTTATATGCAAACGAGGCCAAGTGTGTCGGTGACACTTTCCTACAAAATGAAACAATGCTGTAATAACAAGGTCTTGGGGAATTAATGGTACTAAATGGGTAATTTGGGTTTAATGTTAAATCCTGGAGTGGGTGACCCAGGGCCAGAAAGAGTGGCTTTCTGCGTGTCACCTCTGCCATCTGGTGACCAAATGACAATATAACTAAAACAACTGTGTATTGATACTGTCATCATAGAAAAGTCACGCATGACCCAGAAGCTGAGTGAATGATTTGAGTGTGAGCTCTGACTTTTAGGGCCTGAGATAATAAAAATAAAATGTTAAGTCTACAAATAAAGGTCAGAGTTTTTCCACAATTATTTCTGCTCAGGGTGAGGAACCTCATAGTTTACAATGGAAGAACCCCTTCATCCATTTAGTCAACGAATATTTATTCAACATTATCTTAAGTCAGTTCCCAAGGAAACAGATTCTAGGCAGAGATTTGCATAAAGGAGGGTTACTGGGGAGTACTCTTGAGAACGACTTTCGTAAGGACTTGAGGGAAACAGAACTGGTCAGAAAGGGTTGAAAGGGGATGAATTTGCTACAGATGCCTTAGCCAATCCTACTGGGAGCTCTGCTGTTGGCTTGGCAAGGGACAGAGGCTCTGTCCTGCATGAACCAGTTATTGGATCAGGTAATGAGCTGTCGCAGCTGAGACTAGCCACATCTGAGGGAATGAATGCCTTGGCCCTAAAGTGGAGACCTGGGCAGCACGTCGCAGCATCCACTACAGACCCCCCTACTATGTTGTGTGCACTGTGCCATGGTCTAGTGGTATGATATTGAACAAGACAACATCTCTGCCTTCAGAGGTACCCACAGGTGCATAGTTAAAGAATAAACAAACAAATGTTGTAGAAAATTATCTTGTAGCTAGAAAATGTATCCCATAAACTTAACAAAGGAAAATTCCTTGCCTTTTATTGATGGCAATAAAAAGTTTGAAAATATTTAGGGTGAAAAGTGAATTCACTCTCTGCTGATATAAAAATTGAAGAAGAAAAAAAAGTCATCCAGGAACAGTTCTAGAGAAACTTGCCTAGTAAATGTAACTGAAGCAGCTGGAGATTACTTTGGCGTTCGTCTGTAATGGACTGTGGATCCCTTCAGCTCTACCCAAGAATAGGTGATGGGGCTTTATTTCTATCCTGGGGTCTTCAAGTAGTCTTAGCTATTGGAAAAGAGGGCTGCCTTTGCAAGCGGATATGTGCTGGCTGCTGATACTGATTCTGCTCTGTCCACTTGGTACCCCTGACCCAATCCCATTGTCCCAGCCATCCTCTCCCCTACGCCCCCTTTGTCCCTCCCCTTCTCCCACCTGAGGAATCTTTATTTCATCTCAGAGGAAAGTACTTGGACTTGCCTGTTATCCCAGCCTGTTACTTATAGCATGACAATGAACTCTATACCTTGTGCTCTTTAGGGCTTAAAAATTTGAAATGCACAAAACTATTTCTCTGCTATGGGTTTCAGAAAAATCATGTGGGACTTAAAAAGCCAAAAATTGCCTTCCTTCTCCTCTGGTTGAGCTGTGGTGTCCATTCCCTGAAGCAGGAGGGGTGGAATTGTCCTAGAGGTTTGGGTAGGGCAGGGGACCATAATAGAGGTACCTGTTGACCATTCTAAACTCTCTCTATTCAGAGCTTCAGATGCTGGCCTTCAAATGAACATCTCTATTTGGATGCCCTGCCTCAAACTCCTATCTGTTTTTGCTTTACTTCTAACTAACTAGCTCCTTCCCCTGAATTCTCCATATAACTTGTGCCCTAAACAAGCGAAAACTCTGAGAATCTTTCTTTCCCTTGAACTCCACTCCCTCCCAGCTGACTAATCACCAAGTTCTAGATAGTTCCATATTTGCTGTCGTTGTCCCAATTCAAGACACTGCTAACAACCTCCTTACCCTGGCACCGTTGACATTTTGGACCAAATAATTTCTTGTGAAGCTGTCCTGTGCATTGTAAGATGTTTAGAAGCATCCCTGGTCACTACCCACTAGATGTCAGTAGCACACCTTTGTTATGAGAAAAATGTCTCTGGACTAGTACTGTGTTGGGCCATGTTGGAGCCTGAGGCAAAAGGAAAAATCTGTGCCCTATATACAGTTATCAAAATGTCCTATCATATTTTGAACCACGTGGAAAAAGTTAATGAAAGTCCTACAACAGCAAGAAGACTGAATTTATTCTATGCTAATGTAAAATTTGAAGGAAAAAAAGAAAGACATCCAGAAACCATTGCAGAGAAACTTTTCAGGGCCCAGTACAAACTAAAAATACAGGGCCCCTTCTTCAAAAATTATGAAGAATTTCAAGACAGTGACAGCAAGAGCAGCAAACCAATTGGGGGGCCCCTCTAAGTGTGGGGTCCTGCTGCATGTGGGGCCGTGTTCAACTGCCCAGATCTCACACCCTTGAAGCCAGGCCTGAACACCACATTACCCAATTCACCTGCTGGGAAATGTGACAGTTATGTGGGCCCTGGGAACCCCAAGCAGATTGGAAACAACTGTTCCCATTGCACAATAACACAGGGCCCTAAAACACAACATTGTGAGTTTTTGGCATTCATTTTAATTTTTTCAAAATGTTACATTAACATATTATCTTGGTTACTGAGGATTTTGGCACCCTCTTAAATTTTGCACCCAAGGTGAGTTCCTTCTTAATCGGAGCCCTGCTCCAGACTTTGTCAAATGTTCCTGCTGATTTAGAGCAGTGATTCTCAAACTTTGGCCTGGATCAAAATCACCTGGAGGACTTGTTGAAACACAGACTGGTGGGGCCCAATCCCAGAGTTTCTGACTCAGTAGGTCTGGAATAGGGCCTGAGAATTTGCATTTCTGAGTCTTCAGGTAATGCTGAAGCTGCTGGTCCAGGGCATACTGAGAACCACTGCTTTAAAGCCATCCTTCATGTCATGCCAGTGAGAATGATATTTCGAAAATACAAGGCACTTCTCTGCTTAAAAAGTGGTCCCCATGTCCTATAGAATACAATAGATGCTACTTGGCATGGCATATATTACTCCTATGGACCCCCTATTGTGCCCCCCGCATGATGCTCTAGTAATATGGGACTGGATAACTCTTATTAAACATCCCTTAACACTCAAATCAGCAGTCATCATCTTTAGAAACCTTTTTTAGGCCTCTATATTGAGTTAGGTGTCTCTTCTTTAGCATTTAGCCTTGTTTGTACTTTGCATAATTACTAACTACTAGTTAAAACTAATTACTAGTTAAAATAGCATGGCAGCAAATGTGAACCATGTTGGGGACTAGTGTTATTTAACTAAATTGTGGTAATTGAAACTTGTGCATGTTGAACTCTGCAAAGCAAGGACCATCTGGACCATCTATTTCCTAATGTTTTCTTTTATATCCTGTAATAAAGGCACAAGGATGGAGAGAGACAGTGCATTCAACCTTTTGGTCCACGAAAATTATATGCTAAATGCTAAATGCATTTAGCATTTAGCTCTCTATTAGCATTGAACTTGGTACAAAAGTCTACCCCATCAGAGAGCAGAATCCTGGAGGACTGGGATTATCTTTATTCCTCTAGTCCCTGCTATAGTCTGTTGCAAACAAGTGCTCCAGTAGCATCTAAAGAACTGAGCTGGACTTACCCAAATGCCATTCTGTTATAGCGGAGTAAAACAAAGAGAAAAAGACTATGACCTCATGTGACAGCTAGAGATTTAGTGCACAAGGGGAGCACAGCTGAGTCTCAAGAGTCTTGAGGTTTAAGAGTCTGGCAGACAGTTTTCCAAATGTCTATAAGAGTCGAATGCTTCTTTAATGGAAAATTAACCCTTAATGTGTAACTGGTGACCTTTAGATCCTACTGATAGTAATATCCATATAAGCTATGAAAGACAACAGCTAGGGAAGAAAAACTTGAAGCATTGGTTAGAACCAGTAAGAAATGCAGTCAGAAAGAAAGAGCAACAGTAGAATAGAATGATCTAGGATAACGTGGATAGGGAAAAAAGAGCACAAGAGAAAAAATTCTTAGATTCAAAGGAAAAGTATTTTTTTCACTAAAAGGTAATTTTTATAATGTTAAAATTCTTCAATAATATCTATTACATTGAAAATATTTCAAGAAATCATTTGGCTTCATTGCTTTAAAATAAGTTTGAAGAATCATTTTATGGTTCTTTTATAATCAACACTAAACTTCAAAGTACAGAGCTACCATATGAATCAATTTAAGTGAAGTTTGTTTGGATAGTTGGCTCCTGAGGTCACGGAAAAAGGATGGGAAAATGAAATTCACAGCACCTCAAAGGAAAGAGTGTGCTGCAATCCGCCATGGAAAATGTTAGATGTCTTTGGGACAAAGTAAACCAAAATTCTGACTTAAAGGTATTACCATCAAACTTAAAGAAAGGAAGCCACATGGCAGTGCTTCAAATCCAGTAATACCTCTGAGAAAAATGTATTTGTAGTATAATTCCAATATACTGATTTCCATCATACACTTTTGGTGTTTTCCACACGTTTTTAGATACACATATTTTTGTTAGGGAAATTTGAATACAATCTACCTCATTTGAAATCATGACTGTACATTTATGGAATAAGACTGTGGTGAATACAGAGGTCCTGCTTCAAGGAAGGACTTGCTACCCAGGCTGCTCGGAATTCAGTGACCAGACAGCTTCCAGCTGTCACTCCCATCAGGGTTTCCCTAAACCGTTGGCCATATCCAAGCTCACACCCTTCCATCTGAGTACTGATCAACTGATGGCGTTCTTAATATACTTGTGGTCACTGTGGAACAACTCTGCCTGGGGTCATATGCGCTCTCAAACTCTCCATGTCGTTTCCTGAGCCTTAGGGGAGCCTACACTGCAGTTCTTGCTCCAATCCTACATCCTCCCCTTCCAGCCAGAAGTTGGTCCCTAATAAATATCGTGCACATCAAGCCCCATCTCAGCTTCTGCTTTCATAAAACTAATTGGAGACAAATATTAATAAATTTATGGAATAAGACACATTCATGGTTCTTCACCTCCTTTACTACTCAAGCAAGAGCTAGAAGATAGATAAAATAGATAAAATCTATGTCTATATTTATTAGTTTTTACTTTGCAGTCATTATTTTCTTGATGTAGGAAAGTCCTGGGATTTTCTAGTCATTGTCTTCTCCAAGTATCACTAGAATCAAGAAATTACATACAGAATCAGTACTAATTATTCATTCATTCATTCAACAAACATTTAGCGAGTGCCTACTCTATGCCAGCCTCTTGGAGTTCCTAGTGCCTAAGGATACAAAGTATATAAGACATATTTTCTGTTCTCTAGGGAATTCCATCTAGTGTTGAAGAAAAACATTGGTAAGGGCTAGAACGGAGGAAACACTGATTATAGGGATGAGACAAAGAAGCAAGTGACTGCATCAGCTTTTGTGTGGCAGGAGAAGCCACATAGCAAAAGGTTTTTCAGGATGTAAAGGTGATTAAGCTATAAACAGGGTGGCATTCCAGCCTTTCCCAGCACAGGGAACAACATGATGTAAGACATGACACAAATTGGTGCCTTTGGGGAGGGTAAATCTTTAATCTGGCAACAGCCTCTCTCACTGTTCAACCTTTCTGGAGACCAATCTCTGCGCGAAACACTCTTGACTCTACTAATATTTCACTTGGATTAACTCCTTGTCCTTCACGTCTTTGTTAGGACATTACTTCCACCAGGAATTCTTCCTTGATTCCCTTAAGGTTGGCTAGATGAGTCTGCTGTACGGTTCAGTGTCTAGTACTTCCACTTTTGAAGCATTTATTACACCGTGCTCTAATTGCCAATTTACTTGTCAGTTTGCCTCTGAATGGACCATAACCTCCCCGAAGGCTACCACTCAAGGTTAGTCACCTCGAAGTTTAGTCATTGTTCATCACCAGATCTCAACATACTGCCTGAAAGATAAAAGGTACTGTTTGTTTGATGAATAAATGAGAGCAGCTAAGTGTAATGGACTTAGGAAGGTGTACTTTCTTTATTGAATAAACACTTATTTGTGCCCATCATGTGCCTACATCTCTAGGCACTGCAAATAACAAGAATGAAAAGAACAAAGAACCTCATGGAGCTTACATTCTAGTGGGGAAAGACAGACAGTAGACAAACTGCTATACATATAAAGTAGGATGGGGAAGGAGACATTTCTTATTTCATATAGGGTGGTCAGGGAAGACCTCATTCTTTTTTTTTTTTTTCTTTTTTCTTTTTTTTTTGCTGTATGCGGGCCTCTCACTGCTGTGGCCTCTCCCGTCGCGGAGCACAGGCTCCGGACGCGCAGGCCCAGCGGCCATGGCTCACGGGCCCAGCCGCTCCGCGGCACATGGGATCCTCCCAGACCGGGGCACGAACCCGCATCCCCTGCATCGGCAGGCGGACTCTCAACCACTGCGCCACCAGGGAGGCCCAAGACCTCATTCTTAAGGTTATATTTGAGAAAAGCCCCAAGGAAATGAGGGAATGAACTATAAATATTTGGCAAATAAGATATGCATTGGAAACATCATCAGCAATACTTCTTAAAATTACCTCATGAATGTTGGTTCTACATCATGGCTAATTTCTCTCAGCTATTTTGGGTAATGTCATGAAGGATTTTTGTTAAATTCTGACTTTTATTGTGGCTATCTCTTTAGGTACTAGCAAAACATCTCAAGGTTCTTTATTTCACAGTGCATTTTGCAAGGATTCCTGTAATGGTCAGAAAACTTCTTTGTTTCTAAAGCCTTTTGAAATCATAGACTAACCCAAACAATACCCACTATTAGTACAAAAATTTTATCTTTTGTTACCTGGCACTGGGCAAGAGCAATTAATATGCCCATCGGAACTGACTTAATTTCCATGAGAAGCTTAAATTTCAAGGGAAAATTCAAGACTGTTCTAAATTAGCCTGCTTGGCAATTTTTAGTTTTTCTATTTAAGGATGAGCTACCACAATTAAATCAGGGATACTCAAGAGAGTCTCTGTAAGGTCCATAAGGGATGTGGAGAGTTCCCTGATAGGGGTTAAGTAATCACAGGGTTCTCCTTTTTTCAGGTAAAGGAAGGAAGTGGCTGTGTTAGTGTTGTAGTGATATGGGAGGAGAAATACAACAATATTTTATAAAGATTAGGTGACCAGCTGAAAAGGGATGAGCATTTTCTATCAATAGCAGAGTCTATATAGCACAGGAACCATCAAGTTTAGTGAAAACCTTAAAACAAAATCAATTAAAGTTTTCACACATTTTACTATTGCCGTCATACTTTTGGACAAGGTAGCTATGTTTTGGCTACTCAGTGAAATGCTGAAGTGAGCAATAGGCCTCTAAAGATTACCATGTATTTGCATTAATACCACTAGTATTTATTCAGATTCTGTATGAACAAAAAGGGAAATAGGAATTGTGGATCTAGAATCCTGGAAGACACATTTTTGCGGTACGCGGGCCTCTCACTGTTGTGGCCTCTCCCGTTGCGGAGCACAGGCTCCGGACGCGCAGGCTCAGCGGCCATGGCTCACGGGCCCAGCCGCTCCACGGCATGTGGGATCTTCCCAGACCGGGGCACGAACCCGTGTCCCCTGCATTGGCAGGTGGACTCTCAATCACTGCACCACCAGGGAAGCCCTGGAAGACACATTTTGATAGGCAGTTATTGTACCAGTCTTTGTGCTTGTACATGAGCATGCCATTCTTTTTTTTTCTTAAACTTGAAAAGTATCCAATCATAGAAAGTATTTTTATTTAAGAAAGATATTTTACTTAAGTATAATTTGCATTAGAAGATAAACTCTCTTTTTATTGTCAGTTTTTTTAATTCTAAATTTGTTAAACAAAAGAACTCATACAGGTTGTTTTTGTTAAAATATATTTATTTATTTATTTATGGCTTCGTTGGGTCTTTGTTGCTGTGCACGGGCTTTCTCTAGTTGCCACGAGCAGGGGCTACTCTTTGTTGCGGTGTGCGGGCTTATTGTGGTGGCTTCTCTTTGTTACAGAGCACAGGCTCTAGGCACACGGGCTGCAGTAGTTGTGGCACGCAGGCTCAGTAGCTGTGGCTTGCAGGCCACATGATCTTCCCGGACCATGATCTTCCCGGACCAGGGCTCGAACCCGTGTCCTCTGCATTGGCAGGCGGATTCTTAACCACTGCGCCACCAGGGAAGTCCCCAGGTTTTTAATTAACTAAAATTTGGAGAATTTTAGACAAGCCTAATCATTCCTATTTTCCTTTCTTTTATTGAGGGATGGAGCAAATCTTTGTGCTACCTACGAGTCATTTTAGAGAACTGAAAGATAGCTCAGGCGTAAAAGGTATTTTAGCAGTTCTATTACACTGAATTTGAGGCCTGAATTTAGGAAAGGCAACATCGAGAGTGATTAAAGAGGCAGATTCATAAATATCTAAAGACAAAACAACTTGCAGCAAAGTTCTAAAAACATAGCAATAAGCAACAATGGTTGATAGGAATTCAACTTTCTTTCAAAAGTAAAGACTCTTGAAAAATGATTTAAAACTGTGTCAAGAAGTACCAAAAGTTAGCAAAATAATTTTCTGATCTCCACTGATCTGTACATAAAATAACTTATTAATTTTATAGAAAAATTATCCAAATTCTATTTTTACTCCCTATGTGTATTATTCATGTAACAATTTGCAGTAAAGGACTTATTTTTTCTTTTTAAGATTTTTTTTTGATGTGGACCATTTTAAAAGTCTTTATTGAATTTGTTACAATATTGCTTCTGCTTTTTTATGTTTTGGGTGTTTTTTTTTGGTCCCAAGGCATGTGGGGTCTTAGCTCCCCTACCAGGTATTGAACCTGCACCTCCTACATTGGAAGGTGAAGTCTTAACCACTGGATCACGAGGGAAGTACCTAAAGGACTTATTGATATGCATTAATATGTACTCAATCCCACATACTTAAATAGATATATAAATGTTAAAATAGATATTAATTTGAAGTCTTTAACTATAGTTTCAAAATATAACTAACTTAGTAGTAGAGTAGATAAAACAATGTATATAGCATAGTAAATTTGCCATCTGAACAAACTATAACTTTCTTAATAAAAAATAAAAACTCATATGTATTATCATTGTATATATATTTGTATTTTAAAAATATTATTGTATGTAGTATAATTAAACAATTATATTAATTGCCATATTTAACCAAGGTAACCAGCTTTACTTTCCTCAGACACAAAAGAAAACTAGAAAATTGAAAACCAAAATCTGTTTTTATCCTTTAGCATTTATTTCATATAATTCTAACAAATCTGAGGAGGCAAAAATAACTAAGTTGTGGGTGTGTGAGTAATATCATTTAAATGTATTTGCAAATTTTGTTAATCTATTGTCAATTTAAGTAATAAGGTAACTTAAAATTTTGTTTAGTGACCAATTTTTGTGTTTCTTTTTTTAGGAACTGTCTCTGCATCCAAAGATTTTTTATTAATTTAGTCATTTGTCTAAGGTTTTTTTTTTTTTTTTTTTTTTTGCGGTATGCGGGCCTCTCACTGTTGTGGCCTCCCCCGTCGCGGAGCACAGGCTCCGGACGCGCAGGCCCAGCGGCCATGGCTCACAGGCCCAGCCGCTCCGCGGCATATGGGATCCTCCCAGACCGGGGCACGAACCCGTATCCCCTGCATCGGCAGGCGGACTCTCAACCACTTGCGCCACCAGGGAGGCCCTGTCTAAGGTTTTAAAGTTAAAGATCTGGAAATCATAATCTAGCTAACACATTAAATCCTTATGATTTGTAACACTGTATGAACTTCATAAAACTAAACCCTTTGAACAGACATTGATCATCATTCCAATTAGCTGAATATGATTTTACATGTATAATTTTTTACTTAAAACAAGTTATGGAAACAGTGGCAATTTATTTAATTCATAAAACCAATGTGGGAAATTTAAGATGTTTGAATCACAAGAAATGTGATTAAATGGTCTTAAATGAACCAAACTGTTATGCTGACTTTATTTTTATAGGGTAAACTAATTTTTAAAGACTCAATCACGAAAAAAATTCTTCTTTTAACTTAAAGTTGAAGGCTTTTCTTCCTATATTATAGATGTTATGCAGGCTAATATGTAAATATAATTTTTAGTGTCAATAAGAAGAAACATGGTTTAATAACTTTTTTTTCTTTTAGATCTTTTTGACCGCTTACCTGGACTATACTCCTAGAGTGAGCACATAACAACTGATGCGTCTTTTAAATTAATTCATCTTTAAAGTTTCCCAAGAGAAGGAAAAAGAGAGGAAAAGAAACAGAAAAAATGTGAGGGAGCTGTTGTCAGATAAATACAAAAAACCATTTTTTAAAAAAGCTAATTATGTTCCCTCAGTAAGGAGGAGAAGAAAGGTTAGATACAGAAAAATAAATGTGATGTATATACATACACAAGAGAGTGATGTGCAGTTGGTTTTGACAGAACTTGAATCCTTGAAAATTTCTATCCAGCCATAAATGAGAACATCAGATATCATTAATCTGTAAATTACAAAAGAAAAAGGGGGATATTTCTTAAGTTAGACAAACTTTTCTCTCTTTTATGCAAACAAGACAATCTTCTTAAGAAAGTTTCTTCTTTTTTTTTTGTTCTGTTCTGAGGCACTTCTCAAATAAACAACCTTGTTCGTGTCAAAAGTTCCCTTGATTGGCCACCACATTCCAAACTGTCCCTCATGAAACTGTGCCAGTTAGAAAGTCAAGGGTACAAGTTTGTATATAAAGAGAAAACAGGAAGGCAGCAGGTGTTTAGTCTGGAAGAGGTGCAGTTTTATACTGAGAAAAGCCCTGACAATGGAATGCTCCGTAAGGACGGTGCTTGGCTAACTTTGTGTCTCCGGAGTTTGGCCAAAGGCCAACTGTAGCTAATCCAGAGCTGAACGAGTCTCCTGATTCACTGCAGGTGAAATTAAACACAGCGGTTCTCAGGGAAACAAAGACAAGACTGAGGAAGAAGTCCTGATAAGTTCTGTAAAGGTGACCCATGGAAAAGTTCGTTTAAACTTTTTAAGCTGGTCTGTGGAGAACTTTGAACTCCTTAGCCCTCGAGACTTGCTCAGGATGAACTTATAGATTTCTTCTCCCTACAAATATGAAATTGTTCTTTTAAAAAGCTAATTCTGTTGTCTCTGCAAGGAGAGGGAAGAAAGTTTAGATCCTGTCCCTGTAGAGTTTTCCTTTTACAAACAACATTCAAAATGCTTGTCAAGCGGAAGCAAGTGTTGGCTAGAAAATAATTTTGCCAAAGAGCAACACAAAACTGGTTAGGTTTTTAAAAAAAATCATAAGGGATCTTATTCCTATGAAAACAAAATAAACCCAACACTGAAGGGCTTCAGTGAAATACTGGAGCTCAATTTAGTATGTGCAGGTAGAGACACAGGGCTCTCAGATACATTCAGGATTACTGGGTTGAGGGTCCTGTGCATGGTGCTGAGGGCTTCCACTGAATCTTGGTGGAACATCTACTTCTGTCAACTCCCTACAGCCAGAGACCACCAGGAACATACTTGTAGTTAAACAAGTTGGGTTTATTGCAGCTAAGATGGACACATACTATGGGGAACCATGATGTCTCAGCAAGTGGGTGTAAAGAGGTTAAAGTAAGTGGGTATAAAACAAATGAGGCAAAATATATAAGTAAAGTGATAATAGGTAAAGTCCATATGAGTTTTCTCTGTACAGTTTTTTTTGTTTGTTTTGTTTTGTTGTTGTTGTTTCTTTTCGGTACACGGGCCTCTCACTGCTGTGGCCTCTCCCGTTGCGGAGCACAGGCTCCGGACGCGCAGGCTCAGCGGCCATGGCTCATGGGCCCAGCCACTCTGCGGCATATGGGATCTTCCCGGACCAGGGCACGAACCCGTGTCTCCTGCATCGGCAGGCGGACTCTCAACCACTGCACCACCAGGGAAGCCCTCTGTACAGTTTTTATTCCTGCAACTCTTCTTTATGTCTGGAATCATTTCGAAAGTAAAAACTTAAAGAAAATAATAAATCTACTTAGGCTTCAATCACATGTGTGTATACATATATACTGAAAACTAAATTTAACTAGATGTCAGCTAGGCCCTCTCAGTCTGTATCGATTTGACCCAGTCTCCTGTCTTGCAGCCCAATCCCCCACTTCACCCAATTCCATAGCTATGGAAGAATTAAGGCACACTGATGATTTTTGTGATTTTTCTGAAGGCTGATATCCTTATGGTCACTTTGCTTCTGGGCTCCTGTTTTTCTGTTTTGTTTCTGCCCTAAGTGTCAGATGTGAAATTTGGTCCCATCCTCTTACTTATGCAAAGCATTTATGAGCCTTGTGGGCATTGCAAAAGATTTGAGCCTCCTGAGAGAAGCCACATCATGCATCATAGAGCAAATAACCTAAAATCACACAGTAGACTTCCTGTTCTTAAAAAGCCTTTGGCCACACCATCCCTTGGGATTTCTCATTGCCCCTTTACCCTATGCCGTGTCAGCTCTCTGCCATTGTGCCATCTGCCTTCTTGGTCCCTCTCTTTTCTCTCTCAGAAGCAAAACCAAATTCCTCTCATTTTCATATTACTACTTTCCTAGACCTGACACTTTTGCCTTTGTAGGCTCCTTCCTCAGGAAAAACACATTAAAAGTGATCTTTTACCACTGTGTTGGTATGAAAATGAATATATTAATACTGTGTGTTAAAACATTTCTTTGACCACAAAGTTCATTTTTTTCTTTGGATTTTAAAGTTAAAATATTTTCATGGGCCATTAAAGGTATTGTGGACACTGAGCACTATGTCTATTTTGCCTAATGGATAAGTTGGCCTGAAGGAAACTAGAAAAAATAGACACTGTGTTAATGATACAAATTATAAATATTATGATATCACCAAAGTCTGATGTTGTGGTGCTCTTGATATGAAATTTATGAATGTGAATAGCAAATATATATTTTAACTTTCAGTGCTACCATACGTGTAGGTCATAGGGCAGAGACTGTTCATGCCCTACCCATATGCCTAAGTGCAAACAACAAAAGAAAAAACTGATAAACTGGACTTTGTCTAAATTAATTTTTTTTCTTCCAGAAAGTGAGAAGACAACCCACAGAACTGGAGAAAATATTTGCAAATCCTATATCTGGTAAGGGACTTGTATCTAGAATATAAACCTTATGATTCAATAATAAAAAGACAAATAACTCAATTGAAAAATGGGCAAAAGACTTGAATAGATATTTCTCCAAAGAAGATATACAAATGACCAAAAAGCACATGAGAAGATGTTCGACATCATTAGTCATTAGAGAAATGCAAATCAAAAAGGCAATGAGATACTACTTCAGCCACTAGGATGGCTATAATCAAAAAGATAAATAATAAGTGTTGGTGATGATGTAGAGAGAGTGGGACCCTCAGTCACTGCTGGTGGGAATGTAAAATTGTGCAGCCACTTTGCAAAACAGTCTGGCAGTTCCTTAAAAGGTTAAACATAAAGTTACCATATGACCCAGCAACTCCAATGCCAAGAGTTGCTGCAATTCTTCCAATAGAATTGAATACCTAAGTCCACACTAAAACTTGTACACAAATGTTCATAGCAGCATTATTCCTAATAGCCAAAAAGTAGAAACAACCCAAGTGTCCATCACCAGGTGAATGGATAAACAAAAGGTAATATATCCAACTCAATGGAATAGTATTTATCCATAAAAAAGAATGAATTGCTGATACATTCTATAACATAGATAAATCTTAAAAACATTATGGTAAGTGAAAAAGGCCAGTCACAAAAGATAACATATTGTATGGTTGCATTTATATGAAATGCCCAGAATAGGCAAATCTATAGGAGCAGAGAGTGGATTAGTAGTTGCCTAGGTCTGGTGTGGAGGAGGGGTTGGAAGGTGATGGCTAAAGTATATTGAGGTTCTTTCTGGATTGATGAAAATGTTCTAGAATTGATTATGGTGATGGTTACACAAATCTGTGAATATACCTGAAACCACTGAATTATACACTTTCAATAGGTAAATTGTACAGTATGTGAATTGTAAAGCTGTTATTAAAAAGTCTTCCAGGGACTTCCCTGGTGGTCCAGTGGTAAAGAGTCCGCCTTACAATGCAGGGGACATGGGTTCCATCCCTGGTCGGGGAGCTAAGATCCCCACATGCCACAGGGCAACTAAGTCCACGAGCCACAACTACTGAGCTCGCGCCTCAACTAGAGAATGCACGTGCTGCAAACTACAGAGCCCACACACTCTGGAACCCTCACGCCACAACTACAGAGCTCACATGCCCTGGAGCCTGCTCGCCACAACTAGAGAGGAGAAACCCACACGCCACAACTAGAGAGAAGCCCACGCACTGCAACGAAAGATCTTGCATGTCTCAACGAAGATCCCTCTTGCTGCAACTAAGACCTGACACAGCCAAAAATAAATAAAATAAATAAAATTTTAAAAATAATAAAGTCTTCCAAAAGATTATTATATTAGGAAAACATGAAAATATTGAAACAGTTATGTTGTTTTTTATACTAGTGAAAAATTGGAAATAAGCTAATTGTATAATAATAAGAGAATGGTTAAATAAATTGGGGTAAAATCTTATGGTAGAGTATTAACCAGTCCTTAAAAATGTTTTCAAATAATACATAATGACAAAGAAAATGCTCACAAAAGAATAGATATATGTATATGTACAACTGAATCACTTTGCTGTATACCTGAAACTAACACAACATTTTAAATCAACTATACTCCAATATAAAATAAAAATTTAAAAAAAGAGAAAATGCTCACAAAATCTTAAGTGTAAAAGATTAAAAAGTATAAATTCAGCATAATCTTATAAGGGACTATCATTACAGGAAGAGTTTGATGATGAGAGAAAAAAGAAAAAGACTGATGATGGATGGTGGGTAATTTTAGTTTTCTTTGTTATATCTTTTTATAGTTTCCAAAGAAAATTAATTTATGTTGCTTTTATAATCAGGAAACAGTATAAGACAAAAGTGACTATGGGAAACTTTTTAAAAAATGTTTCTGTATTGATTTGCATAAGTAACAGGGTAACACAGCACTAACGTTCAGTCCTGGGCCACTATATGAATTTGGTTAAGTAAAGGAAAAGACTTATTGAAAACAAGAATGCAAGTAATTACTTTGATTCAATTGTTGGTTCAGAATGCTGTTGCCAAGCCATCTCACATTATTTCAGCTAGGCTCAAAGCGAACCCACCTCTTGAATTCAGTGAGACACTGCCTCTCTTCTGTTTCTACATATAGCCCTCTCTCATTTTTACAATTCCCTTGCTCCATCTGACCGCTCCTTCTTACCTCAGCTTTTAGGATTTTCCTGCTATGTATCTGCTATCCTTCAAATAAATGCTCCATGCAAGCTTCTAATATCCGTCAAACACATTAGGCTTGTACTTCATTCAGTGGCAATCAAATACCTGTTCAGTCACCCTGCCAGGTTTTCCGAAACATCCATACTGTATTCCATAGGCAATGATTTTACAGTTATCCCAAGGCACATAATAATGTCCTTATAATGTGTCTTTAATTGTCATTGTCAGGGGATGTTGTGGTCAGTTTTGCTGTGTTTTCTGTTCCTTTACTTCTGGCTTAAGCTGTCCCTTTATGCACTGTAAAAAGAGAGAGGGAAAAGTTTTAGTTATTAGCTGTAGTGAGGATCTGGACCAGAATAGCTGCCTCTGCCTGGTAGGTAATGAGCCCCAATACAGTAAATCCTCTGTTCACATTTAATGTTTTTTTGTATGGTTTGGGTCACTGTTTTCCTGTGTGACTCTCATGTGTAGTGTCTTTTTCTTTTTTTTTTTTTTAACTTCATGGGTCCTGACCAAGTCATTGCTGACTATCCCCCTCCATCTGCTTCAATGGTCTGCTTCTCCTTTCACTTGCCTTAAGATAAGTGATCCGCAAAGCTCCGCCCTAGCTCTTTTCTTTTTCCTCTGTGCACGCTTGTTCTCTCTGTGGCCTTACCAGTGCCCATTAAACTCTCACCTCCACCATTCTTGGCCTTGGCCTGGCCTCACCTACAACCTGCTGCCCACACCAGTCTGTGATAGAGGGGGCCCAGCTCACCTGGTGAGGCTGCCTTCATTCAGCCCCAAAGGACTGAACAGGCTGTTATGCCCTGGGCACTGGGGACACACCAGACAGGCCATCTTCCTGTCCACCCCTCTAGGAGGGCCAGGTTGTTTGTCTGTCTCCCTGGTTCTAGGGACACATTGGTGTCCAGAGTTTGCTGGTCTCCTGAGTTGCAGGTAAACAGGTTGGGGTGCCTGGGCCTATACCTCACTTTGTACCCTAGTCAGCCAGTAAGAGCTTGATCCTACAAGCCCTATTTCTTTTTCCCAATCTTTTTCTCCTTGTCTTTGTTATATTTCCCCCAGTGCTGGGACATCTACTTTCTGAACTGGGGTTTCCAATGTCTCTGTTCCAGAAGCCATATGCTCATTCTAGTGGGGTCAGTGTCTCCTTTCCCCTTGTTTCTTTTTGGATTTTATGTGCAGTTGGATTAATATCCAACTAATATCCAATTAATATCCTCCTGGATATTTCAAAGGCACTTCAGTTTGCACTCAGCTCATCCAAGCCAGATCTCATTCTTCTTCCCCTAAACTAATTCCTTCTTCTCCTTTTGCTTCTTTACTTTGGTTAGTGGGACCATCATTTCCCAGTTACTCAGAGCCTCCCAGAGCCTCACGTCCCTATGCTCTAATCAGTTTTCAGAACTTGAAGATTCAATTTCTTGAAAGAAATTGAGGTGCAGTAGAGATGACTGTGAAGCCAGAGTTCCCAGTCCTGCTACTTAATGTCTGTACAACCTTGCGACAGTTATTTAAACTGGGTACCTCGATTGCCCCATCTGTCAGATGGGAATAACAATTGTACCTATGTCATAGGACTCTCCTTAGATTATATATGCTAAAGCACCCTATGCATTGCAAGTGCCGCATATTTGTTTACTATTTTTATCTGTTCTACCCAGAATCTAATTCCCACCGTGGCCTCCATTTCATTCTCACCATGAGCACCCTACTTGAGATCTTCATTGAACTGTTCTCTTAGCCTCCTAGTTGTTCCTCCCTCTAGCTATTCTCTCCAGCACACCAGATAGAGCTTCCTAAAGCACAGCTTTGGTCACCCATTGCTTTTTTCCATCGCCACCACTCCCCAGCTGCCACCACTTCTCACCGGGCTAACTGAAATACATTGAATCCACTCTTGCTCTTTTCTAATCCACTCTCCGTAACTTGCCACATCTGATCTTATCACGTCCCTGTTTTAAAAACTTGAGCGGATTCTCGGGGCTCTTGGAATAATGTCGTCACAGCCTTGCTACTCAAAGCATGTCCCTGGGACTTATTAGAAATGCAGACTCTTGGTCCCCAGCCCAGGCTTATTGAGTCTGAACATGCGTTTTAACAAGATCCCCACTGAAGTTTGAGAAGCCCTGTTTCTTCAAGGGCCCACATGGTCCGACCCTCTTTCTTCTGCAGCCTCGTCCTGCTCTACTTGTCCCCTTGCTCCCTATGCCTCACTGTGCCCCTGCCTCACTGGCCTTCATTCAGTCTTTTCAATGTCTCAGGCTCCTCCTCACTGCAGGGCCTGTCACCTGTGGCTCCCATGACTTGGGATGCTCTTCTCGTTCTCTCTTTGATCCTGCCTGGCTTCACACCTGAGCTCAACTGTCAACTAAGATAAATACTACCTTAATGTAAATACAACTAAGGTAAATACTATGCGACAGAGGTATATAGTGCCATGAACATTCATGAGGGCTGGTCAGAGATATTTTCCAACTGCCCCTACTAATATGAAAACATAAAATTCAGCATGTATTTTTAAAAGAGCAGCTCTATTGAGATATAATTCACATAACATACAATTCACTCATTTAAACTGTACCCGTCAATAGTCTCTAGTATATTCACAGAGTTGCACAATCATCACCACAAATTTTAGAATGTTTTCATTTCCCCCAAAGAAACCCCTCTCTCCTTGGCCATCACTCCTATCCTCCCCAGCCCCTCATAACCACTAATCTACTTTCTGTCTATAAATTTGCCTATTCTGCACATTTCATGTAAATGGGATCCCACAAAACGTGGTCTTTTGTGACTGGCTTTTTTCACTTGGCATAATGTTTTCAAGGTTTATCCATGTTGTAGCATTTAAAGGTACTTTTCTTTTTATTGCTAAATAATATTCCACTGTTCATGTATTTTTCTTAGCACAACCAGAAACAGGATACCATTCCACTGTGTTCTCCACAGCCAAATTCAGTTTGTCATGTTTCTAGAAAAAGGTGACAGTAAGCAAATGTTGGCAGAGCCTTACAAGAGTGGCAGCCATGTTTAGAAAGCTTCTTTTCATGAGTGACTTTATTCACTCAGCTCTCTTAGTCTATTTAGTATTCTGACTCACAAACGGAAGTGATTCTATTTTGGCATCCTTTCTCTTTCTCCTGAACTTAGCTCTTTGGTCTCTACTGACTTGCTGTGTTAAATTTTGCAAGTTATTTAAACTTTGTTTATTTAACTCCTGTGTGCTCTATAAAATAAGCCCAGTCCAGCCTGCTTGTTTGCCAAAGCTGTTTGGAGACAGTTTTTCATATGCTATGCATCATCAGCTCCCACAGAAGGCAAAAGGAATTTGATGTGTGGGGGTAGTCTGGGATCCAGTCCAAAACTAGTGCTCATCTGGAAGAAACATGGAAGCCTGATACTCACTTGCTGGCCTTTTAGTCTTATTTGTTTATTGTCTTCCCTCTGTGGAACTTTGTAAATCTTTATCTGTTTTGTACTTTTTCTATATAAGGTGAGATAAGCTTAAGGAAAAACAAAAAAGATTGTACTGAAAAAAGCCTCCTGCACTTTCTATTGGCCAACTGTGAACCAATGGGAGTAATTTGTCTGACCTAGCTTTGTGACCTGGGGAAGGATTACCCATAACATTCAGAATTCTCTTTTCTTTTTTTTAACCCTGGGATTGGCCTCTCCAGACCCCATCTTGGGATGTAAAATCCAATTATGTTAAAATTATCACTTACTTACTCATGCGATGCGCTGTGCTAGGTGCTGAGGAGGATACGAAAAGAAAGAAAACAAATCCCTGGTTTCAAAGAACTCACAGTCTAATGGGGAGATAAGGAATGGTACACAAGGCAGAATGAGCGAAGTGCCAAGAGGAGAAAAAAACGTAAATGCTCAGGGAGCAGAAACAAGAGAAGAGATTGGGCCTCCCTGGTGGCGCAAGTGGTTGAGAGTCCGCCTGCCGATGCAGGGGATACGGGTTCGTGCCCCGGTCTGGGAGGATCCCATATGCCGCGGAGCGGCTGGGCCCGTGAGCCATGGCCGCTGAGCCTGCGTGTCCGGAGCCTGTGCTCCGCAACGGGGGAGGCCACAGCAGTGAGAGGCCCGCATACCGCAAAAAAAAAAAAAAAAAGAGAAGAGATTACTGCTAGGTGGGGCGACAAGCATGGTTACATGCAGAAGATGATTTGAGCTGTGTCTTAGAGGATAGTTAGAACTTTTAAAGGTGGACATAGGAAATAGTAGGTAAATGTTCCAAATGGACTTCCCTGGGGTGGGGAAGTGCACAGCAACAGGCTCAGGTGTGTGAAGGGCAGCTGTGAATAATAAACCTGACAAAAGTAGGTTGGAAGCTATGAATGCTACTAAGCGATCTGTTCTTATAACTTAAGCAAAAGGAAGCCAATGAAGGTCTTTGTCAGGGTGTACGTCAAAATCGCACTTAAGGACAGTTAACCAGGAGAGAGGATGAAAGATAGACTGGTAAGAGGAGACGCTTCAGGCTGGGAGACCAAACAGGAGGATGCCGAGTCGAGGCAGAGGGAATGGAAAGGAGGTGAGCGCTACAACAGGCTCTGAGCTCTAAGTGTGCCAAAGGCCAGGAATAGAGACTCCTGGACAGAACTCCCTCCTGGGATAGAGACTAGGAGGAGTCAAAGTTATGGCCACACCCCCAGGTGACGTGAGGCGGTCGACTGAGGTCCCTGATTGGCTACCACGGCCGCCAGTCCGGGGAGGAGGCGGTACGCTGTCCCCCCCCCCGCTCCGGGCTTGGTGTGAGGCGGGCGCAGGCTGAGAGCCCCAGGAAACCCGCACCAGACGCACCCGGGACAACGGGCGCTGCCCCCGGGGGCCAGCGCAGAGGTAGGCAGATGAGACTGGCCGGGAGCCGAAGGGCGACCCCAGAGACTCCGGTGCCCGGGGATCCCCGCCCCCTCTAGAGCGCGCCGTCCTGGGTGGGCGCGTCGCGCGGAGGATGGGGGCGGCGGGCTGATCCGGAGGGCCGGGACCCGGGGATGGAGTGGGCTGGCACCGGACTCAACTCCGCGCCTCCCGCCGCAGCCTCCGCACTCCACGTCGCTCCCCTTGCTGCTACCAGGACTGGGGTCTCGTCTGGGAGCGGTGGTCGGCGGCTCCTCGCCCACTGGTCTCCCGTGACATTTTGTTTGAAAAGTCGGGGCCCGGGTTTTTGGCGCGGCGCGGGCAGTCAGGGGGGCACACGGCGCTGCTGCGCGTCCCAGCGCAGAGTGGCCCACGCAGTTAGGGATGCTGCGGCTCGGCCTCCGCTTCTTGGGAGCCCCACTGTGATCTCGGGGGCGAAACTTACCAAAACTTTAAAGAACCATTTTCTACACCTTGAGTTGCCAGAATGTCAAAGTGCCCTTAGGTGAGCTACCATGAAACTGCGCTGTCCCTCAAGTTATTCGACCACTTTTTAAAAGATGGAACATTTGAGCCAAAAATTTTGACGTGCGAAACGCAGTGGAAAGAGAGGTTGAAACATTTACGCTGGAAAAGTCCTAGTGCTGTGCTACCTGCAGGTCACTGTTTTCTTTGTGAAAGTGCCAGTCGCAAGCCTCGACCACACAGCTGTATGTCCCTGAGGAGCTCTGGAGTGAGGAGCACGGGTTCTGAGCAGTGCTACCGAAGGGCAGGCTTTGCCCAAGTGGTGCTGGGTGGTGGTCGGGAGGTTGCTTAAACAAGGCAAGCCTCAGTGTGGTCAAGAAAGACATCTTCTCTGCTTTAGAAACACACACACACATCTCTCTCTCTCTCTCTCTCTCTCTCTCTCTCTCTCTCTCTCTCTCTCTCTCTCTCTCTCTCATGGGGCCAAGTTAAGCTGTCCCTTAAGAGGAGAGAATTAAGGAATATGAGTGGCTACCTTGAGCTTCATCAGGGGAAGCCTAAGTAGATGAACTCTTTCTTTTCTTTTTCTTTCCCTTTAGGGATTTGGAAGAGAAACAGGAAGTCAAAGATTCAGAGAAAAGAGCATTCACTCCACAATTGTAAACAGTTTATTTCGTGTCAGTAAATTTTTCCCAAAGTCACTTGGGTATTTGGGAAACCAAGACTTTTTCCTGTCCGCTGCAGTAAAATTAGATTAATTTCAAATTCAAAATCTAGAAATGATGTTTATTTAGCAAGTGGTATAGCTCCCAAAGCTATATCATTAGGCTCTATAAAATCAGTAGTAATGGAAAAGGATGGTGGATATTGTTCAAAATTAGAATCTTTACTCAAGATGGTGCATTAACACAGCAGTTACTTTATATTAACTGAAATTACAGAACGAAATGAGGAAATCAGGTGTCTAGACCTCAGGATAGACCATTAGCTAACCAATCTGTAGTTTTGAATTTTTAAAATTATGACTCTAGTAACTGGGAATGCAGACATTAAATGCCAATAATGTTCTTAAGGTTTTGCTACTTCACTGTAAAAATATGTAATTAGTGTAACTATAGAAATGAATAGGTGTGTTTAACAGAATTTATTTGATGTGTCATTTTCATAGCACAGTACTCTTGGTAAAATATATGTCTGATACTTGTCATATTTGAGATTAACAATTAACTCTAAATTGTTCGAGTTAATGGTGGAATTCTCAGCAGGAATAACCACAAACAATAGATTATTAATATACATCCACTTAAACTGTTACTTTTTCTTTACTCATTTGTAAATATATGCTCTTTATAATTAAGGTATAATTCACAAATGAAAGTTACCCTTTTAAGGTGTACAGTGCAGTGGTTTTTGATATATTCACAAGATTGTGCAGCCAACAGCACTAATTCTAGAATATTTTCATCACTTCAGAAAGAAACCCCAAACTCATTAGTAGTTGATCACCATTGTCCTCTCTTCACAGTTGTTGGCAACCACTAAGCTACTTTCTGTCTCTTGGGATTTGCCTATTTTATATAAATGGAATCATACAGTATGTTGCCTTTTGTGTCTTGCTTCTTTCACTAGGCACTTAGGGTAATGTTTTCAAGATTCATCCATTGTTGTAGCATGTATTAGTGCTTTATTCCTTTTTTTGTGGCTGAATAAGATTCCATTGTGTGGATATATCACATTTTGTTTATCCATTCATCTGATGATGGACACTTGGTTTGTTTCCACTTTTTGGCTGTTTGAATAATAATGCTGTTAACATTTGTGTACACGTTTTGGTGTGGACTTAGGTATGCAGTTCTCTTGGGTATATACTTAACATTAGAGTTGCTGGGTCATATGGTAACTTTATGTTAAAGCTTTTGAGGAGCTGTTAAACTACTTTCCAAAGCAGCTGTACTATTTTTACATTCTCAACAGCAGTGTATAAGAGTTCACATTTCTCTACATCCTCATCAACGCTTGTTATTACATGTCTTTTTTTATTATAACCATCCTATTTAGTATGCAGTGGGAAGTCATTGTGGTTTTGATTTGCATTTCCCCTTATAGCTAATGATGTTGAGCATTTTTTCTGGTGCTTATTGTCCATTTGTATATCTTCTTTAAAGAAATATCTCTTTAGATCCTTTGCCTACTTTTTAACTGGAATTTTTATTGTTGAGTTGTAAGAGTCCTTTATATAATCTGGATACAAGTCCCTTATCAGATAATGTGAATGGTTAATATTTCTTCCCATTCTGTGGGTTATCTTTTCACTTTCTTGATTGTGTCCTTTGAAGCACAAAAGTTTTTCTTTTTAGGTTAAATTTACCTATTTTTTCTTTGATTACTTATGCTTTAGATGTCATATCTAAGAAACTATTGTCTATTCAAGGTCACAAAGACTTATGCCTATTTAATCTACTATGAGTTTAGAGCTTAGGCTCTTACATCTAGGTCTTTGATCCATTTGGGGTTAATTTTTGTATATGGTATGCAGCCGGGGTCCAAATTCATTCTTTTGCGTGTGGATATCTAGTTGTCTAGCACAATTTATTTTAAAAAACCTATTTATTTCACCTTGTCAAAAATCAGTTCGCTCTAAATGTGAGGTTTTATTTCTGTACTTTTTTAAATGGATTGAATAGCTCTCCCCCACTACCAAAAAGGATGTGTTGCAGTCCTAACCCCTAGTATCTCAAAATGTGATCTTATTTGGAAGTAGGGTTGTTACAGATATTTTTAATTGAAATATAGTTGATGTACAATGTTATGTTAATTTCAGGTATACTACATAATGATTTAATGTTTGCATACATTATGAAATGATCACCACGATAAGTCTAGTGACCATCTGTCCCCGTACAAAATCAGTACATTGACCATATTCCTTATGCTGTATATTACATCCCTGTGACTTATTTATTATATAATTAACATAAGAGGTTTGTACCACTGGATCCCCTTCACCTATTTCTTATTTCCTTATTTCTGTACTCGTAATTTTATTCCACTGATCTATATATTTGTGTATCTTTATGCCAGTACCACACAGTCTTGATTACTGTAGCTTCGTAGTAATTTTTGAAATTGAGTGTGTGAGTCGTACAACTTTTTAAGATTGTTTTGGCTATTCTGGGTTCCCTGAATTTCCATATGAATTATAGGATCAGCTTGTCAGTTTCTGCAAAAAAAATGCAGTTGGAATTTTGATAGGGATTGTATTGAATGTGTATATCCATTTGCAAGTGTTGCCATCCTCACAGTATTAAGTCTTTTAATCAATCCATGAATGTGCGATGTCTTCCATTTATTTAGGTCTTCTTTAATTTCTTTCAATGATGTTTTGTAATTAATTTTTTTTCATCTTGATCAATGATGTTTTGTAGTTTTCAGAGTACAAACCTTATACTTCTTTTGTTAAATTTACTCCTAACTATTTAATTCTTTTTGATGCTATTGTAAATGGAATATATTCTTGATTTCATTTCTGGAGTTTCCTTGCAAGTATAAAGAAAAACAGTTGATTTTTGTATATTGATCTGGTTTCCTGAAACTTTGCTGAACTCAAATAGTTCTAATAGTTTTTTTTAATGGATTCCTTAGAATTTCCTATGAATAAGACCATGACATCTTAAAATAGAAATAGTTTTAGGTTTTCCTTTCCAATCTGTGCGCTTTCTATTTTATTTTCTGGCGCTGGCCAGACCCTCCAGTATGACGTTGAATAGAAGTGGCGAGAGCAGACATCCTTATGTTGTTTCTGATCTTAGGCGGATCAGTCATTTACCATTAAGTGTGATATAAACTGTGGGCTTTCATGGATGCTGTTTATCACGTTGAGGAAGTTCACTCCTATTGCTAGTTTGTTGAACGTTTTTATCATAAAAGGGTGTTAGATTTTGTTGAATGTTTTTTTCTGCGTCTGTTGAAATGATCATATGGTTTTTGTTTTTTATTCTATTCATATGGTTCATTACATTGATTGCATTTGTTGAAAAATATGTTTGTTATTTTTAAAACTGTAGAAATTTTACAGTAGAACATAAACAGGTTATTTTAAATGTAGTGCAAAAATTAACCAACATGAAATAGACTCTTCTTGTTGCTTAAGATAGAGGAGTGTCCCTATATTTCTGTGCAGTGATATGAATGGTTCAAGACTTAAGGATGTCCATTTCAGGACTGCTTTTTATTTTTAATATTTCATCTGTATTTTCTTCCTTGTCCACTCTAAAGCTAATGAGGAGAGAAATGAAATAGCAGTAGAATTGAGAAAAAGTTTGTGACTGACAAACTACCTTATTTACTTCTAAATCATTAATAGAAAATGCTGATGTGAATAATGAAAAAAAGGTCATTAACAAGGCTAATATCCTTAGGAAAATCTCATAAAACAGTGGGGTGGGGCTTCTGTGAAAACGAAGAAATGAAGAGAACAATTTCTAGCTCTACAATAAGTTTCCCTTAAATTATGGCTAGAATTTAGGAGCATCTGGAGGCTTTGAGATGGTTGGGGGGCTCTTAATAAAGTTGTAGCCTTTGTAGAATAACTTTGCTTATATTTATTTCTAAATTATTGAGTGATAATATAAGTATTAATGTGAAAGCTGATCTAAGCACAAATCAATATTTATGCTAGGAAAATAATCTTTTGCAGAGTTAAAAAAGTGGTATAGATTTAAGAAGGGGTTATATTACACTAAATATTGGGAAAATAAACTTGGTTAATTTGTGAGGGAGACATATTTTTGTAAAACAGAAGAACAGAATAATACGCTTCAACTGCAGTTCTATCCTGGGGTTCTGAGAGTTTGCTGTCACATATATTCTATGATTAAGACTTGGCTTCTCCTGAAGAGCCATTCCTAATGCAGATTTTGTCAGTTCATAGCAAGGGCAATTCAGAAATACATTATCAAGCTATTTATGAAAATGGTCTGATGAAACATTAACAAACATTTAAAACTACTTTTATGAATCCCAGAGCTAGAAATAACTGTGCTTCCAAAGTCAAGCAATAGTTTTTTGCACTTTAGAATTTCAGAACCAGTTCTCCTGCCTCTTGGCTTCCCCTTTACCATGCTTCTCCCTAGGATTAATCTCCTCCAAAAGGAAGGTTAGCATCATGGAAAACATTGATCCAGATTTACTTAATGTAGGTGATTCTAAATTTCATGTTTATATGTTTTCTCTTCTTACACCAAATAAAAATTATCTAAACTTGTCCAGGGTCGTAATACTTTGCCCAGTTAAATATGCCAAAGGATTTTTGGTTTGAAAGACAGCCTTAGGGAAGAGATATGGGAACATATGTATATGTATAACTGATTCACTTTGTTATAAAGCAGAAACTAACACACCATTGTAAAGCAATTGTACTCCAATAAAGACGGAAAAAAAAAAAAAAAGAAAGAAAGACAGCCTGGACCTGGACAAATATAGGGTGGTGGTAAGTAAGAATTATAAGTCAAAGCCATAATTGTAGCACTGATATGAAGTTTCTTTAGGTTATTCTATGATGCTACCAATTGAATCAAAACTGTAATAATTCTGTAAGTTTAAGAACATGGTAAAATTACGCACTGACAGATTTAAAAAATCTTACCTCAGCTGTTGGGCAGAGCTAAAATAATGACAGTACTCTGTTTGTGTGGTGCTGTTATATCGTCCAAAGTGTTGTTAAGAACAGCAGTATTTATTTTGTTCCTTACAACCTACCCATGAGACAAATGGTTTGTTATTGCCACATTCCCCATTTTTTCTAGATTGGATAAGCTGAGACATGGAAAGTTTAAGTTAAACAGAAAGTTTATGTAACCCAGTTGGGCCTCCAACCCTGCCCTCTTGTCTCCCCTAAGTTCTTTCCATGAGCTTTCACCAGTTCTGGAATTTATCTTAGAATTTAAAACTTGCGTCTAGATATCGTTAGATGGTGACTAGAATATGTGTGTTCAATGATTTAATGAATTATCCTGAATGCTAATTGATATTATGCCAATTGAATGCTTTCTTTCCTAGAATAAATATGGCAGAGCTTTCTGAGACAGAAGGACCAGTAGATTGGAAAGAACGCTGTGTAGCCCTGGAGTCCCAGCTCATGAAATTTAGAGTTCAAGCGAGCAAGATACGAGAGCTTTTAGCAGAGAAGGTAAGCTTCCCTCCCTCACCTTTGTTAGTAAACATCAGCTATTTGGGACCCATTTCATTTATATTAAATAATCTCAGTACTTTAGGCTAGGGTAAGCATTTAAAAAATAATGAATATAATTTAACGTTTGGTCAGGGATCTGAAGCTATATTTGGCATATTCTTTTGCCAGTTTTATTTTATTTTTTTTAGATCTTTATTGAAATATAATTGCTTCACAATACTGTTAGTTTCTGTTGTACACCAAAGTGAATCAGCCATGTGCATACATATGACCCATATCCCCTTCCTCTTGAGCCTCCCTCCCACCCTCCCTATCCCACCCCTCTAGGTCATCACAGAGCACCGAGCTGATTTCCCTGTGCTATGCGGCTGCTTCCCACTAGCTAACTATTTTACATTCAGTAGTGTATATATGTCGATGCTACTCTCACTTGGCCCCAGCTTCCGCCTCCCACCCTGTGTCCTCAAGCCCATTCTCTATGTCTACATCTTTATTCCTGCCCTGCAACTAGGTTCATCAGTACCATTTTTTTTTTTTTAGGATTCCGTATATATATGTTAGCATACGCTATTTGTTTTCCTCTTTTTGACTTACTTCACTCTGTATGACAGACTCTAGGTCCATCCGCCTCACTCAAATAACTCAATTTCGTTTCTTTTTATGGCTGAGTAATATTCCATTGTATATATGTGCCACATCTTCTTTATCCATTCATCTGTTGATGGACATTTAGGTTGGTTCCATGTCCTGGCTATTGTAAATAGTGCTGCAATGAACATTGTGGTACACGTCTCTTTTTGAATTATGCTTTTCTCAGGGTATTTTGCCAGTTTTAGAGTGGATTGGACATTCAGACAAAAAACACTTCTTTGCAAATAGTAGTGGGCTATGTAAGAATTGTGTGTATTTGATAAATATGGAGTTCATTCATTCCAGAGAGAACAGCTATAATTTACTTGATTTTACTAGAGTAGTGTGACAACATTTTGATCTACTAAATGTTTAGGAAAATCATCTTTAAAGTGATTATTGTTCGTTCCCTGTTGATAGTAAAATGTGTTTATACTGTATTTGGAAGTATACACCTATTTAGGAATTTGTGTTGACTATGTATCATTAAACTATAGAATTGAATTAATATAATTCTATGCTTCTCTTAATAGTTCCGATCATGTAATTAAAATTTCATTTATGTCATAGGATTTTTTAAAAAATATAGTGTATAAAACTGATAGATTAATTTGTTTATTCATTCAACAAATATTCATTGAGGGCTGATTTTGTGCCAGACACTGTTCTTAATGCTACAGTTACATCTGTGAAGGAGACTATGCATGTTCCCATTTCCAGAGAACTTGGATTCTAGACCTGCACTGTCCAATGTGGCAGGCAGTAGCCTCAAGTGGCTGGTGAACACTGGAAATTAGGCTAGTTCAAATTGGGATGTGTTGGAAATGTAAGATACACACCGGATTTCAAAGGTTTAGTCTGAAAAAAAGAATGCGAAATACCTAAGCAATAATTGTATATTTATTACATGTTGAAATGGTAATATTTTGGATATTAGATTAAATAGAAAATAGTAAAAATTAATTTTACCTTTTTTAAACTTTAAATATGGGTACTAGAAAATTTTAAATTAATTTTGCAACTCACATTATATTTCTGTTGGACAGTGCTGTCTGGATGGATGGATAAATGGTATTAATGGTCATTCAGAACTGATCAGAAGAATTTATAGGTGGTTTCTTAAACTCTAGTCTGCATAATCCTTTTAGGGTGGAGAAAAATCCTTTTGGAGATTTTTAACATCTCCAAAAATTGTGTTAAATCTTTCATTGCTAGCCAAGAGTCTCTTAGCACAGAAGAATTGTAATAAAATCCAGTAAAACATCGTTCGGTTTAACCTTTTATATGTATCATCTTAAATTTTTGTGTATTAACAGCTGTTCGATGGAAAGATTAAAGTTATCCTTCTCACTTTGGGCCATAGGGTGACCCAGTAATAGGCTTTGTGGAATGAATCCCCAATATCAATTTTCTTTATTTATCACTGTAAGAATAAAAATTATAACTTGAAAAAAAATCCCAGTTTGAATATCTCCAAGTTGGAGAAGCTTATCCTAACTCAAAGTTAGTGACTTATGCTTTGTCTTTTGCTCCTCTCTCTATAAAAATCATTTCCCAAATCAAAACTACAATGAGGTGTCACCTCACACCAGTGGGAATGGCCATCATCAAAAAATCTACAAACGATAAATGCTGGAGAGGGTGTGGAGAAAAGGGAACCCTCTTGCACTGTTGGTGGGAATGTACATTGATACAGCCCCTATGGAGAACAGCATGGAGGTTCCTTAAAAAATGAAAACTAGAACTACCATATGACTCAGCAATCCCACTACTGGGCATATACCCTGAGAAAACAATAATTCAAAAAGAGTCATGTACCACAATGTTCATTGCAGCACTATTTACAATAGCCAGGACATGGAAGCAACCTAAGTGTCTGTCGACAGAGGAATGGATAAAAAAGATGTGGCGGGCCTCCCTGGTGGCGCAGTGGTTGAGAGTCCGCCTGCCGATGCAGGGGATACGGGTTCGTGCCCCGATCTGGGAGGATCCCATATGCCGCGGAGCGGCTGGGCCCGTGAGCCATGGCCGCTGGGCCTGCGCGTCCGGAGCCTGTGCTCCGCAACGGGAGAGGCCACGACAGTGAGAGGCCCGCATACCCAAAAAGAAAAAAAAAAAAAAGATGTGGCACCTATATACAATGAATGAATATTACTCAGCCATAAAAAGAAACGAAATTGAGTTATTTGTAGTGAGGTGGATGGACCTAGAGACTGTCATACAGAGTGAAGTAAGTCAGAAAGGGAAAAACAAATACCGTATGCTGACACATATATATGGAATCTAAAAAAAAACAGAAAGGTTCTGATGAACCTAGTGGCAGGACAGGAATAAAGACACAGACGTAGAGTATGGACTTGAGGACACGGGGAGGGGGAAGGGTAAGCTGGGATGAAGTGAGAAAGTGGCATGGACATATATACACTACCAAATGTAAAATAGCTAGTGGGAAGCAGCCACATAGCACAGGGAGATCAGCTTGGTGCTTTGTGACCACCTAGAGGGGTGGCGTAGGGAGGGTGGGAGGGAGACGCAAGAGGGAGGAGATATGGGGATATATGTATATGTATAGCTGATTCACTTTGTTATAAAGCAGAAACTAAAACACCATTGTAAAGCAATTATACTCCAATAAAGATGTTAAAAAATAGATAGATAGATAGATACAAATCCTTAGGTTACATGATGCCTACCTCTCAATAAAGCTGTTTTATTATTTAAAAAAAGAAAAGAGGGCCTCCCTGGTGGCGCAGTGGTTGAGAGTCCGCCTGCCGATGCAGGGGATACGGGTTCGTGCCCCGGTCTGGGAGGATCCCATATGCCGCGGAGCGGCTGGGCCCGTGAGCCATGGCCGCTGGGCCTGCGCATCCGGAGCCTGCGCTCCGCAACGGGAGGGGCCACAGCAGTGAGAGGCCCGCATACCGCAAAAAAAAAAAAATAAATAAAATAAAATAAAAATAAAAAAAGAAAAGAAAAGAAAAAAAATCATTTCCTGGGTTGTACTGTGATTTATCTGGTATTTTCCACAATCCCAATCCCATATGCAATGATTTTGTCAATATCACCAATTATAACCTTGCTGCTAAACCTCACTGGACATTTTCCAGGTATCCCAGGTGCCCTAGCCTCTCAACAGTTGGCCCGCTGTTGACCACAGCCTCCTCAAAATTTTCTTGGTTCCGTTGACTACTTACTCTCTTGGTTTCATTATGGACTTTATAAGAAGTTATGCTTATTTGGGTTCCAATTAATTGACTTTTAAATTCTTAATTTAATGCCAGCATTTGTTTTGTTCTTCAGAAGGCTATTGTAACAAATTGCTTTAGGAGTGCCCATTTGTAAATTTTAAAAGTGTCGTTTTCTCTGTAAGTAAAATTGTAAATAGTTTTTTGGTGATTAATTTATGTTATTAAATTTTCTTTATTGCCAGTGAATGAATATTCACAGAGGAATTATAGAGGAATTCACAGAGGAATATTATTTCAGAATTGCTGTTTTATTTGCTGTTTTATTTGTGGTTTCTTTTTCTCCTTCTCCTCCTTCTCCTTCTTCTTTTTTGTCTTCCGTCATTCGTATCTGTCTTAAATCCTTTGACAGATCTCAGAGATGGAATGATTCAGATGTGTTTCGTACAGTGGAGAGAGGATAAGCATGCCAAATTTACTCATGGTTTCCCAGTAAATAATGTCAACACCAAAACGGGAATAACACTTTTCATGATATTTTCTGTTATTTTCTACTATGAAATATTTTTCTCTGGATTAAAAATTATTTTTGGTACCCACCCATGTTTTAATAAAAATACTAAATATTGATTTATTATGTACTAAGCACTTTACAGATATGATTTATTTAGCTCTTATAACAACCTATGAATTAATACGTTTTATTGTTCCCAATTTACAGATTAGGAAAATGATGCTTACCGTGTGCCAGGCAATCTTCTAAGTGCTTTATGTATATCAACTTTTTTTTTTTTAATTATTTTTGGCTGTGTTGGGTCTTCGGTGCTGTGCTCAGGTTTTCTCTAGTTGCCTCTTCATTGCAGTGTGCGGGCTTCTCATTGTGGTGGCTTCTCTCATTGCGGAGCACAGGGTCTAGGCACGTGGGCTTCAGCAGTTGTGGCTCGGGCTCTAGAGTGCAGGCTCAGTAGGTGTGGCGTGCGGGCTTAGTTGCTCCGCAGCATGTGGGATTTTCCCGGACCAGGGCTCGAACCCGTGTCCCCTGCATTGGCAGGCGGATTCTTAACCACTGCGCCACCAGGGAAGCCCATATATTAACTTTTTAATCCTTATAACAATGCTCTGAGGTACCTATTAATATTATTCATATTTACACAGGAGGAAACTAAGGCACATAAAAATTATTTATTTACCTTGCCTGAGTTCATGTTGAAATGTAAGTGGTGGAGCCAAGATTTGAAAATAGACATTTTGTTTTTAGAGCTTGAATGCTTAGCTGTCACCCTATATGGCATCTCTAATATAGTTTTGTTACCACATTCTTTGCTTTCTCTGATATTCTTACCTACTCACCTATTCTGTCTTCTCTGTTCAGCCACACAGCATGTAACTCCATATCTGCTTGGCAGCACACGTCTGTGTAAGTTAGGATGCATTTATGGGTGTAGTAATAACAGTTTACGTAATATTACGTATTTTTCAAAGCAAACCCTCTTGCATTGCTTCTGCGTGCCAACACAACTTGAGTCACCTGTTGCGTTCTAGAGGATAGTCTGGTCCCATCTGTAACCTTTAGTTTTGTGTGAGAACCAGTCTGCCCCAAGGCTTCTTCCTAATAGTTCTCCGTACCTTCACTCCAGATGGTTGCAGGCCTAAGTCTGAAGATTCTTGAGAGAATATTAATTTGATTCCTCAGCTCTTTGCCAGAAATTCTGTCCAGCTTTTCCTTTCTGCTACAGTTCTGGTTCTTAGTTCTGTTTTCTTGGCACTGATTTGAGGCATCTAACACTAGGTGCTAACTATGGTTCCTAAGCCTTGACTACAACCATTAGCTAGTTTCAACCCTACAGTAACTCTATGACATAACTATTATTACCCACAATCTACAGATGCTGACATTAAGACTGAGAGCATTTGAGTAGTAGGCCCAATATTACACAGCTAGCAAATAGCAGAGTTGGCATGAAACCTTAGATCTTTCACGCTTTTTTTGTGATGCAGCTAAAAGAGTACGTGGCACATAGAAGTAACTCATTATTATTTTCCTGTATCCTTCTGACTAGACACACTGGTTAAGTGTACAAGGAGATGACTTAAACTAATGTAATTATAGATTGATGGGAGACATCTTTCTGAATTTTTTTAGGAAAAATGTATGAGAGGATCTCAGAGTGTTTTTATAATTCAAGATGGATTTCAATTATATATACATTGTATATTTTTGGAGATGGATTAGGAGAATACAAGGGATTTTTTTAAAACTATTTTTTTCACCTATTTGTTTTTTCCATTACAATTTCCAAGTAACTTCGAATATTGAAGCTTGTGAAGAAAAGGGCCTTATTGAAGTCTTGGGCAAGTCCTGCTGCAAGTGGGAGAGGTCTTTAGAGGAATTTAAGGAATGGTGTTGGAAATATCTCTAGTATGCCAAACATAAACTCTTTAGGGAAGCTGAGATTTAAGTAATTTTCCTACTTTACAGTATTACTAGTTCATTTTCGGAGTCAGGGAGGGAAAGGGAAAGTTTCTTTTTCAGTTGAAGTGAATGTTATTTCCTATGGGTTAGATTTTCAGTGAAAAGGAAAAGGTGAAAAATATGAATTTTCCCTTTGGGCATCAGCATGGACCACATAACCTAATGCTGCCTTTACCTGATACAGCATTTCTGTCTGGCAGTTCCTGCCACTTAACCTTCCTCTTGTGAATATGATTCCCCTGAGGTGGTCTAGGATTCTCGTCTAGGAATAAGGAGTATCTGGATAGCATTGTATTTGCTTTCGTGTAACGGTCCAGTCACCACCGTGATTGCCCTATTTAAGCCGCACATGCCCTGTTACTCTTTTGCCCCACCTAATATTTCACAGTGCCCAGTGAAAATTATACATATACGAATAATGAGATTTTTCAGGCTAATTTAAATTTCATTTTTGGGCTATTGACTGAGTATATTATTTTTAATAACAAAATTTTTAAATGGTGATAGCGTCTTTCATGGGTTCTATGGGGAAAAATCAAGAAGAGAGATACTTAATGAGGAGATTTCTGTCCACATCAATGAGTTTGAAGGTTCTAAAGTATTCTGCCTGTAGTAACCAATTCATTAAATAAGTTTATCTGTATACAATGCATGGAACAATGAGATCACTGAGTGTTACGTATGGTGGTGTTATGTATGTGTGTGTGTGTGTGCAAAATCTAGACCAGTGGCAGCTTTCCTTCTGCCACTTGCTGCTGTGTTCACACTGGCTACAGAGGGCACTTTCACTGTGGTAAATCAAAGCACCAGGCTTAGAATTTGCTTCTTCATTTTATTATTGTATTAGTGGCCTGTTCATAAAAGACTTATTTTTGTCCAAAGCCTGATATGGATCATTTCAGGTTTCTTTTACTGACTTAGTATGGATTGGCTGTGGAATTGACCCAAGCTTTACATTACAGTCTACATTGTGAAAGTAAAAACGTACATGGGTATTTCCTGCATTGCTTTTTTTTTCATTTTTAGTATTTTGCAAAGTTATTGCCCAGTTTGAATGATTATAAAAACAATCACTCGAAAAACAAAGTCTTGCTTTTCATCCTATGCTTATGTTTAAACTGATTTTTTTTTATTAATTTATTTTTTGGCCGCGTTGGGTTTTTGTTGCTGTGCACGGACTTTCTCGTTGCGGTTACTCTCTTGTTGCGGTGTGCAGGCTTCTCATTGCGGTGGCTTCTCTTGTTGCAGAGTGCAGGCTCTAGGCGCATGGGCTCAGTAGTTGTGGCTCGCAGGCTCTAGAGTGCAGGCTTAGTAGTTGTGGCACACGGGCTTAGTTGCTCTGCGGCATGTGGAATCTTCCTGGACCAGGGATTGAACCCGTGGCCCCTGCATTGGCAGGCAGATTCTTAACCACTGTGCCACCAGGGACGTCCCTAAACTGATTTTAAAGTGTTCTAAACTTTATTGGATATACTTAATGTGTATTTACATTTATGCAGTGTGAAATGTTTGGTATTTATGATGTTTAACATAGATTGTGAAAATTTAGTGATTTTGTTTTATCAAAATGTATCTTTGCTTTTAAATAATTATTTGGAAAGAGTTGAAACCTTCATCCATTCATTCATTATTTTTTCCTTTCTTTTATTTGTTCAACACACATTTTTTGAGTTTCTGTTATGGGGTATTCGTGACCCCTGCCACAACCAATGTTACGTAAGTAAATAATAAACCCCAAATCTGGGGAGAGACTACTTAGGTAGAATTTGGTTAGAATCTCAAATTCTAAATTTAGCCTCTCTCGGGCATACCTCTGTCCCTGTGTTTCCTTCTGCAATAGGTTTCTTGAGAACATGCAACTTAAAGTTGTTCCTATTACGAATGTTAATGATTTTAAGTTACCAATGAAAGATTCCTAGGCCAAAAGAATAGCATGCAAGGGACAAAAATAAAGACAAATGCTTTCCAAGCAAAGATTTTGTGGTTTCACGTATTTGGGACAGATCTTCATATGGTTCTGTAGAACTATACACTGTGTGTGGAGTTTATAAATACCAAAGCTGCTGTGGTTCAACTAAAAGAGCAGTAGGGAATCTGAACGTGAAGACTCACATCCCAGCCATGTCACTGGCTGGGAGCATTAGCTTACACAAGACATACTCATTCGACACACCAATTTCCCAATCTTTATAATGGGAATAATCATTTCTGTCTTATGACGTGACTGTGAAATAATGTATTGAAAATTCCTGGTTCCTGAACACTAATTCTAATTTTTTAAAAGTTCTCTTCCCTGAATTATTTTTCTTTCCTCTGAGATTATTTTCCACTTTTATGTTTGTCTGTTTGTTTGTTTGTTTTCAGGTTGCAAGCTTTTCTCAAATGTCTGATGATGTTTGGTGGTCCATTTATATTTAAGAATGAGATATCCGAAAAGCTGACCAACAATTGTGTATGAATAGTCAGTGCTGGTCAACTGTCAATGTTTGCTTTAGAATGAGTGGGTGGGAGACTGCTTATTACACCATGAGCCCATAAATGCCACAGTTGTTGGACTAGAGCCCTCCAAGTAATTTATTCAGCATTATAAGAGAAGAACATTTCAGTTTTTTTAACAGGAAGTAAATGCTTAGCTGCTGCACATTTGGCACACGGGGATAAGTGAGGTTTCAGGGAGTTAGTTGACTCTAAGGACCACGTGTTTTCCATTAATACCCACTATTCCCAGCCCCACACTCACTTCCCCCTGTAGGTCGTTACAGGGCTGTGCAGGGCATTCAGCTCCCAGGGGAGAAGTTCAGGACCCTCCAATCCTTATTCTAGGCTGTGGTTTCTGTCACTCTGCTTCACCAAAAACAAGAGAATTAAGTGAAATATGTATATTTAATGGTGAACTTGTCCTTCCACTCCCAGCCTTCTTCTCCTACATGGTTCCTAAAATGCTGACAGCCAATTCTACAGGAGGAGTTTGAAAGTCTCTGGGCAATCTTGTCAGCCCAGGTGGAAAGAGGTAATAATGCTGACATCAGTGGTTCTCCAACAGAAAGTCTAGCCAGATCACCTAATATTAAAGTTCATGATCAGCAAGCTCCATATATGTGTAAAAGCTTCTAGTCAACTTTTTAGTTCCTTACCTTTAAACATCAGTGGGCATCTCATGAATGACCAGACATCTGATGAAGGCCTCTAACAACAGAAGATAGAGAACAACCAATCAGAAAAAACCAATATCGCCTATGCAGGGAAAAAAGAAACAAAACAAATAAAATCCTATCATTTAATATTCCCAGAGAGAAAAGGTATTGCATCCATGAAACAAGGAATATTCAGGAAATAAAAAGAACCCTCGAAAAATTAAAATCATGATAGAAGAAATAGTCAATTTAATAAAGAGTTTGGGATATAAACTTAAGGTAAGTTCCTGGGAAGTAGAGAAAGATGTTGAAGAGATGGAACACAGGAGAGAAAAGAGAAATTTAGAGGACCAGTCCACTATATCCAAGCTCTGGATAAAAGGAAATCTAGAGGGGAGAATATCAGTGAAATGATGAACGGAGGTTTCCCAGGATTGAACGATGCAAGATTCCAGACTGAGCGTGTCTGCCAAGTGCCTTGCACAACAGATAAAAATAGTTCCACCCCAAGGCACATCATCATGAAAGTTCAGAATATATAGACCAAAGAAAAGATTCTGCAAGCTTTCCAAGAGGAAAAACATGTCACATACAAAGGATCAGGAATTAGAATGGCTTGGACTTCTCAAAAGCAACGCTAGAAATTAGGAGATAATGAAAAAATGCATTCAAAATTCTGAAGGAAAGTGACATCAAACTCAGAATTCTGTACTGAGGCCAGTTATGAATTTTATCTGAAGGTAGAATAAAGAGGTTTTTAAGACATGCAGGGTCCGGTAACCTTTCTGAGGAATCTCCGGAAGGATATGCTCCATTAAAAGGAAGAAGTAAACCAAAAAAGAGGAAGGCATAAGATATAGTAAATAGGAGATTCAATGTGGGAGGAAGTTGAAGGGCCTTCCCAAGAAGACAGCAGTGCCCAGGCAGAAAGAGGAGCCAGTCTGTATTGACACAGGTCAGAGGCTTTAGGAGCAGCTTCAGGAAGATGAAATTGGTGGAAAATTAGATGTGAATGAGCATCTTGAGAGATGATTTAGACAGTGGTGTGAATTTGGAGTTGAACTATTAAGTTCATAGAAAGCTAAATAAATAAAAGAACAAGACACTTTAGGGAAAAATGTTATGTAGCAAAGGAAAAAGTAACCATAGTCTACTACATGGTTCCTCTTTGACTATAATACATAGTCACAATAATACTAATGAAGAACAGCGATTTAACCAAAGGTAAGATATAAACATATTGGAAGAATGGGAGTGTACCTGTGTTGATGGCAAGGAGATCAAAGAGCTAAATCTTCATTCTCCATGAAGGAAGTAAGTAGGAAGTCACTAAACTGAAGAAGTCAACAGAAATAGAAGCATGTTATTTAGAACACTTAAGGAAATAATAAGAGCATTGACCAAAAGAGTACAATTATTTTATTAAAAAATCTTATGAAACTGGTTGACACAATGTGTATTTATGGCTTTGATCAACATAAAAAAAGCAAAAATTAAATCAAATTGTGAAATAGATGGACTTAGTCTTTGGGAGGAGATCTTCTTAATAGGATGTTTCCATGGAAATCACTTCCTAAACAAAATAATTTATTTTGTGTTTTCAGAGTATATCAAAAAGAATCAAGCCTTCTGGGTTATATACTTGGGGGGGTTTTTGTTTTGTTTTGAAGTATAGTTGATTTACAATATTGTGTTAGTTTCAGGTGTACAGCAAAGTGCTTCTGTTATATATATGTGTGTGTCTGTGTGTATATACAGAATATATATATATATTCTTTTTCAGATTCTTTTCCATTATAGGTTATTACAAATATTGAATATTGTTTGCTGTGTCATACAGTAAATCCTTGTTGCTTATCTATTTTATATATAGTAGTGTCTATCTGTTAATCCCATAGTCCTGATTTATCTCCCCCCCCCCATTCCCTTTCCCCTTTGGTAACCATAAGCTTGTTTTCTATGTCTGTGTGTCTGTTTCTGTTTTGTAAATAGATTCATTTGTATTATTTTTTAGATTCCACATATAAGTGATATCATAATATTTGTCTTTCTCTGACTTCACTTAGTATGATCTCTAGCTCCATCCATATTGCTGCAAATGGCAATATTTCATTCTTTTTTTATGGCTGAGTAATGTTCCTATATATATATATGTGTGTGTGTGTGTGTGTATATATATACATTACACACACACACACACACACACACACACCCCACATCTTCTTTATCCATTCATCTGTTGATGAACACTTAGGTTGCTTCCGTATCTTGGCTATTGTAAATAGTGCTTCAGTGAACATTGGGGTACATGTATCTTTTCAGATTGGAGTTTTCATCTTTTCCAGATATATGTCCAGGAGTGGGATTGCTGGATCATATGGTAGCTCTATTTTTAGTTTTTTAAGGAACCTCCATACTGTTTTCCATAGTGGTTACACCAATTTACATTCCCAAGAACAGTGTAGGAGGGTTCCCTCTTCTCTACACCCTCTCCAGCATTTATTTGTAGGGTTTTTGATGATAGCAGTTCTGACTGGTGATAACTCATTGTGGTTTTGATTTGCATTTCTCTAATAATTAGCAGTGTTGAGCATCTTTTCATGTGCCTGTTGGCCATCTGTATGTCTCCCTTGGAGAAATATCTATTTAGGTCTCTGCCCATTTTTTGATTGGGTTGTTCATTTTTTTTTGATATTGAATTGTATGAGCTGTGTATATTTTGGAAATTACTGGGTTATATATTTTTAAAACTTATTTATTTATTTATTTTTATTTCTGGCTGTGTTGGATCTTCGTTGCTGCATGCAGGCTCTTTCTAGCTGCAGCAAGCGGGGGTCACTCCTCGTTGCAGTGCACGTGCTCTTCACTGCGGTGGCTTCTCCTATTGTGGAGCACGGGCTCAGTAGTTGTGGCTCGTGGGTCTAGAGCGCAGGCTCAGTAGTTATGGTACACGGGCTTAGTTGTTCTGCAGCACATGGGATCTTCCTGGACTAGCAGTCGAACCCGTGTCCCCCGCATTGGCAGGCAGACTCCCAACCACTGCGCCACCAAGGAAGTCCCATGATCATATGATTTTTATCCTTCATTTTGTTAATGTGGTGTATCACATGGACTGATTTGTGGATGTTGAATCATCCACACATCCTAGAATAAATCCCACTTGATCATAGTGTATGATCCTTTTAATGTATTGTTGAATTTGGTTTGTTAATATTTTGTTGAGGATTTTTGCATCTGTGTTCATCAGGGACATTGGCCTATAATTTTCTTTTCTTGTGACATCCTTGATTGGTTTTGGTATCAGGATAATGCTGGCCTTGTAAAATGAGTTTGGAAGAGTTCCTTCCTCTTCTGTTTTTTAAGAGTTTGAGAAGGATTGGTATTAATTCTTTGAATGCTTGGTAGAATTCACCAGTGAAGCCATCTGGTCCTGGACTTTTGTTTGTTGGGAGAGTTTTGATTACTGATTCAGTCTCCTTACTAGTAATCCATCTGTTCAGATTTTCTTTTTCATCATAATTCAATTTTTTTTAAATTTTATTTATTTATTTATTTATTCATTTATTTATGGCTGTGTTGGCTCTTCGTTTCTGTGTGAGGGCTTTCTCTAGTTGCGGCAAGTGGGGGCCACTCCTCATCGTGGTGCGCGGGCCTCTCACTATTGTGGCCTCTCGCTGCGGAGCACAGGCTCCAGACGCGCAGGCTCAGTATTTGTGGCTCACGGGGCTAGTTGCTCCGTGGCATGTGGGATCCTCCCAGACCAGGGCTCGAACCCGTGTCCCCTGCATTGGCAGGCAGACTCTCAACCACTGTGCCACCAGGGAAGCCCCATAATTCAATTTTTGTAGGCTGTATGTTTCTACAAATTTACCCATTTCTTCTAGGTTGCTCTGTTTTTTGGCATGTAATTTTTCATAGTAGTCTCTTATGATTCTTTTTATTTCTGTGGTATCAGTGGTAATATCTCCTCTTTCATTTCTGATTTTATTTATTTGAGTCCTCTCTCTTGTTTTCTTGGTGAGTCTAGCTATAGGTTTGTCAATTTTCTCTGTCTTTTCAAAGAATCAACTCTTAGGTGTATTGATCTTTTCTACTGTCTTTTTAGTCTCCAATTTATTTCTCCTCTAATCTTTATTTCTTTCCTTTTATTAACTTTGGACTTTGTTTGTTCCTCTTTTTCTAGTTCCTTGAGGTGTAGGTTGTTTATTTGAGACTTTTCTTGTTTCTTGAAGTAGACATTTATTGCTGTGAACATTCCTCGTAGAATTGCTTTTGCGGCATCCCATGGATTTTGGTATATTACATGTCCATTTTCATTTACTCCAGGTATTTTTTTATTTCTCTTTTGATTTTTTTCTTTGGCCCATGTGGTTTTCAGTAGCATGTTGTTTAATCTCCACATATTTGTGGATTTTTTCAGTTTTCATGTAATCAATTTCTGTTTTCATATTATTGTGGTCAGAAAAGATGCTTGATGTGATTTCAACCCTCTTAAATTTATTAAGACTGGGCCTCCCTGGTGGCGCAAGTGGTTGAGAGTCTGCCTGCCGATGCAGGGGATACGGGTTCGTGCCCCGGTCTGGGAGGATCCCATATGCCGCGGAGCGGCTGGGCCCGTGAGCCATGGCCGCTGAGCCTGCGCGTCCGGAGCCTGCGCGTCCGGAGCCTGTGCTCCGCAACGGGGGAGGCCACAACAGTGAGAGGCCCGCATACCGCAAAAAAAAAAAAAAAAAAAAAAAAAAAAATTTATTAAGACTGATTTTATCACCTAACATATGGCCTCTTTAAATGTATCTGAAATCACAATAAATGTATTATTTCTATGTATCATATTGATGAAGTTTTCATTACCTCCCTGTTCCCATGCTTTTTTTCCTCTCTGATGCTTTGGAAGCTATGGACTGAATTTCTGTTCTTTTAAGTGATTGTCCTTAACTCTTTTTTTTTTTAAAGGCCAGCAAAAATACTTTATATTGTAACAGTAAAACTTGAAACTGAATGTATCAAGGAAACATTAGGGAGTTGGTGATAATTACAAAAAAAAAAAAAAACCTCTATATAAGGTGGCATCGTGGTAGGGGGTTGGTGAAGGAAAGGATGGAAACAAATAGCAATGGAGAGCTCAGCATCAAAAAAGGAACTGCTGAAACTGTTAGGATGGCCAGCACTGATTTTTCTTTAGAGAGCACTCTTTAGAGAATGAGCATTTTCTAGAACTTAAAAAACAGCACCTTCAATTTAAGCTTTCAGTCAAGCTCTTGGAATTTAGGTAATTATTTAGCATTGAAGATGCTAGACGATGTTAAATGTGTAAGTCCAGTATAAGCCATAAAATGGGAGAATGTCAGGCAACCAGAAAGACTTCAATTGCCCCATCTTTCCTAAAGAGAACTAGTGGTTTTTCCAACATAATCATGAAACTGCCTACTTTGAAAGCCTGAGGTGGTGTGGGATACGTTGGGATAGGGTGTGATGGAATCACATTTTGGGTAGATATATTAATACAACTGAAGGAAATCTTTCACCTTGGAGAATAATTTAGCCCTCAACAACTCCTTAGTCTGCCATGGCTTTGCAACAGCAGCAGACTTTTAACTTGTAATATATATAAGTGTGTTTTCATAAAAAGAAAAAATATAAGTATAAATATGTTTTAAAGGCTAGACCCAAAATGGCACGATGTCACTTCCACTGCATTCTATGTGTTAAGGCAGGTCACAAAGCCATCACAGAGTCAAGAGAAGGGACAGGAGACCTCACCTTTCAGTGAGAGAAGTGACATGTACTTACAGGCAGGAAAGGAATTGATGGTGGCCATTTTGGGTGGCTGTCTAACCCTAATCAGTCACTTTAATTCACTCAGACTCTTCCATTCCAACTTGTGTCCTTGCTTCCTCACATTACAGCTGAACTCACAAAAGTCACTAATGACCTCTTAACTAGCATATATTTACATATATTATTTAATTACACTACATTTCATTTACATGTATCTTTCAATATGTCATTTATATATTTAAAAAAACTTTTTATTAAAGTTTTCAAACATATAAAAGTGAGCAGAATATTATAATGGACCCCAGGTACACATCACCCAGCTTTAATGGTTATTAAATCAGGACCAATCCTGTTTCACCTATACCCTGACCTACTTCTCCTCTCCTATGTTATGTTGAAGCAAAGCCTCAATATTATTATTTAACCCATCTATGTATATTTTTAATGAATATATGGTATCTCTTTAAATATTTAGACAATCCCCTGTTTGGGGACATTCATGGCTTTTATTTTTATCATTCAAATTATAACACCACAACTGCTACCACGTATTTCTTTTTTTTTTTTTTTTTTTTTGTGGTACGCGGGCCTCTCACTGTCGTGGCCTTTCCCGCTGCGGAGCACAGGCTCCGGACGCACAGGCTCAGCGGCCATGGCTCACGGGCCCAGCCACTCCGCGGCATGTGGGATCCTCCCAGACCGGGGCACGAACCCATGTCCCCTGCATCGGCAGGTGGACTCTCAACCACTGCGCCACCAGGGAAGCCCACTACCACGTATTTCTAATTAATGAAACACCAACAGCTCTTTCACATCACTTTTACATTTTTTTTGTTTTTTATCCTCATAACTTCCTGTCAGGTAGGTAGAATAGGTTATATTATCCCTATTTTAATAGGGAATTAAGAAGAATTTTAGAGCCCAATGCCAAATTGTTGGTAAATAGTAGAATTAGAACTAGAACCCAGTGTCTTAAATCTATAGTTAGTTCATTTTCAACTAAACCTTGCTAACTTAAAGTTATTCATAAAAGTAATACATGTGGTAGAAATACACAGCTTTAAATTTTTCTGTATAAATATTCATTGAACACCCATTAAGTATTAGATACTATGCTGGACACTTTCCTGTTTAATCGTCACATAAATAGTATGAGATAAGTGTTATCTCACTTTACAGGTAAGGAATGCAGACTCAGGAAGGTAAATGTCTTACCCATCATTACACAGCTTATAAGTAGTGAAATCTGGATTCTGATTTAGGCCTTCCTGCCTCCAAGTTCAGTGCTCTTTCCACTTTTCCCTATATTAATATTTCAAGGACTACCCCTTTTAAATTAAAAAAGCAAAAATACTTTTTGTACATATGCTTTTAATTAACTCACTGTATTCAAAGGCATATCCATATAATTTTCACGTCCAGCAAATTCAGTTTATTTGTAACCTTATATACCAAGTCCTGTGAAATGCTGTGTGTGTGTAATGCTTTTTATAATGGAAAAATCATTTTTTGTAAGGTTATTTCTTGCTGGCAAGCTTTTAGAATTTTACTGAGTGAATGGTATGTGCAAAGATATGGTGTTACAGAGGATATAAAGGGTACTCACACATGAAATATGTCTTCAAGCAACTTATAGTATAGTTGTGAAAATAGTACAAGGTAGAAAGTAAATGCCATAGGAACAGAAAAAAGTTGACAGTGGTAAAAATAATGCTGCTCTCCTTCATACAGGCATAGTGCTTTACAGATGTCATTTCATTCAATAATTTATAATATATTGAATACCTATTATGTATAAAGAGCTGTATTAGGGTATGTAACAGTGAGGCAGACAGACAAGGCTTCTGCCCTCACTGTTATCACTAAAAATCAAACACTTCAGAAAGAAAATCTGACAAGATATTTGTATAGTCCTTGTCTTAGTCCATTCAGGCTGCTATAACAAAATGTCACAAACTGTGTGCTCATAAACAACGGAAATTTATTTCTCACAGTTCTGGAGGCTGGAAATCTGAGATCAGGGCACCAGCAACATTGGGTGAGGGTACTTTCCTGGGTTGCAGACTTATCATTATATCCTCACTCGGCAGAAGGACTCAGGGAGCTCTGTGGGATCTAGGGCACTAATCTCATTTGTGAGGGCCCTGCTCTCATGACCTAGTGACCTTCCAAAGGTCCCACCTTTTAACACCATCATTTTGGGTGTTAGAATTTCAACATGTGAAACTGGGGGGACACAAACAGAAAAGTCTAAAGAATAAAATTTCATATAAATACCATATTTTTTTAAAAATTGAAGTATAGTTGATTTACAATGTTGTGCTAATTTCAGGTGTTACAGCAAAGTGATTCAGATATATATATATATATGCACATACACACACACACACACATATATATATTCTTTTTCAGATTCTTTTCCACTATAGGTTATTACAAGATATTGAATATAGTTCCCTGTGCTATCCAGTGGGTCCTTGTTTTTTTATCTGTTTTATACATAGTAATGTGCATCTGTTAATCTCAAACTCCTAATTCTAAATACCGTCTTAATCAGATATGGGTGAGACTCAAGGTATGATTCATTCTAAGAAAATTCCCCCCTAGCTGTGATCCTGTGAAATCAAACAAATTATGTGCTTCCAAAATACAATGATGGGACAGGTATAGAACAGACATTTCATTCCAAAAGGGAGAAATAGGAGAGAAAGAAGGGTAACAGATTCCAAGCAAGTCCGAAACCCCAGCAGACAAACAACATTAAATCTTAAAGCTTGAGAACAATCTTCTTTAATTAGATGTTCTGCTCTGTGGGGCAGAGGGCTTACCTTCCAGACCCACCTGAGGCATGGTGTGGGAGTGGTCTCACCCTCTGGACATACTGGGATATGCTCGCCTCCCATGGCTTTATTGGGTGTAGCCACACAGCAGCTCTCATGGGTTGCAGTTGCATGCTGGTGGTTCTACCAGTCTGGGGCCCCAAGGGTGGCCTGATGGCTTCACTGGCACTGCCCTAGTAGTGGCTTCCTTCAGCGACCTTGCCCTCAAGTGACCCTCTGCTTGGGTTGTGGACCCATGGCTCCAGGTTGCTTCATCTTTCTAAATCTAGGTGGAGGTAGCCATGCCCCCGTGGCTCTGCTGGGCAGGATAGAGCCCCCATAGCTTTGGGCAGTACCACTTTGATTTAGGCAGAGGTCGGTCATCTGGCCTGTTGAAACCCAGGCAATAACCCCACCCATCTACCACTTTTTGAAACTGAGGAGGCAGCCCTAATGATCTCTCTCTCTTTTTAAAAAATTTTTTTTATTGGAGTATAGTTGATTTATAATGCTGTGTTAGTTTCTGCTGTACAGCAAAGTGAATCAGTTATACATATACATATATCCACTCTTTTTTAGATTCTTTTCCCATATAGGTCATTACAGGGTATTGAGTAGGTTCCCTGTGCTATACAATAGGTCCTTATTAGTTATCTGTTTTATATATAGTAGTGTGTATATGTCAATCCCAATCTCCCAGTTTATCCCTCTCCCCCTCCCTCCCCGGTAACCATAAGTTTGTTTTCTACATCTGTGACTCTTTATACTTTGTAAATTAGTTCATTTGTACCTTTTTTTAGATTCCACATATAAGCGATATCATATGATATTTGTCTTTCTCTGACTTACTTCACTTAGTATGATAATCTCTAGGTCCATCCATGTTGCTGCAAATGGCATTATTTCATTCTTTTTATGGCTGGGTAATATTCCATTGTATGTACCACATCTTCTTTATCCATTCCTCGGTTGATGGACACTTAGGTTGCTTCCATGTATTTCTTGGCTATTGTAAACAGTGCTGCAGTGAACATTGGGGTGCATGTATCCTTTTGGATTATGGTTTTCTCCAGATGTATGCCCAATAGTGGGATTGCTGGATCATATGGTAGTTCTATTTTTAGTTTTTTAAGGAACCTCCATACTGTTCTCCATAGTGGTTATATCAATTTACATTCGTACCAACAGTGCAAGAGGGTTCCCTTTTCTCCACACCCTCTCCAGCATTTATTGTTTGTAGACGTTATGATGGTTGCCGTTCTGACCTGTGTGAGGTGATACCTCATTGTAGTTTTGATTTGCATTTCTCTGATGATAAGTGATGTTGAGCAACTTTTCATGTGCTTTTTGGCCATCTGTATGTCTTCTTTGGAGAAATGTCTATTTAGATCTTCGGCCCATTTTTTGATTGTGGTGTTCATTTTTTGACATAGAGCTGCATGAGCTGTTTGTATATTTTGGAGATTAATTCCTTGTCAGTTGCTTCCTTTGCAAATATTTTTTCCCATTCTGTGGGTTGTCTTTTCATTTTGTTTATGGTTTCCTTTGCTGTGCAGAAGCTTTTAAGTTTACTTAGGTCCCATTTGTTTATTTTATTTTTTATTTTATTTTTTAAATTTATTTTATTTATTTTTGACTGTGTTGGGTCTTCGTTGCTGCGTGCGAGCTTTCTCTAGTTGCGGCGAGTGGGGGCTACTCTTTGTTGTGGTGTGCGGGCTTCTCACTGTGGTGGCTTCTCTTGTTGCAGAGCATGGGCTCTAGGTGTGCAGGCTTCAGTAGTTGTGGTGCGCGGGCTCAGTAGTTGTGGCTCATGGGCTCTAGAGCACAGGCTCAGTAGTTGTGGCTCACAGGCTCTAGAGCACAGGCTCAGTAGTTGTGGCACACAGACTTAGCTGCTCCGCAGCATGTGGGATCTTCCTGGACCAGGGCTTGAAACTGTGTCCCCTCCATTGGCAGGTGGGTTCTTAACCACTGAGCCACCAGGGAAGCCCCTATTTTTTTTTTATTTTCATTACTGTAGGAGGTGGATCAAAAAAGATATTGCTGCGATTAATGTCAAAAAGTGTTCTGCCTGTGTTTTCCTCTAAGAGTTTTATAGTGTCTGGCCTTACGTTTAGGTCTTTGATCCATTTTGAGTTTCCTTTTTCTTTTTAAATTATTTATTTATTTATTTATTTTTGGCTGCGTTGGGTCTTCATTGCTGCACTCGGGCTTTCTCTAGTTGCGGAGAGAGGGGGCTACTCTTTGTTGCAGTGCATGGGCTTCTCATTGCGGTGGCTTCTCTTGTTGCAGAGCACGGGCTCTAGGCATGTGGGCTTCAGTTGTTTTGGCATGCGGGCTCAGTAGTTGTGGCTCGCAGGCTCTAGAGCGCAGGCTCGCGGGCTCTAGAGTGCAGGGTCAGTAGTTGTGGCTCATTGAGTTTACTTTTGTGTATGGTGTTAGAGAGTGTTCTAATTTCATTTTTTACATGTAGCTGTCCAGTTTTCCCAGCACCACTTGTTGAAGAGACTGTTTTTTTCTCCATTGTACACTCTTGCTTCCTTTGTCAGAGATTAATTGACCATAGCTGTGTGAGTTCATTTCTGGGCTTTCTGTCCTGTCCCATTGATCTGTGTGTCTGTTTTTGTGCCAGTACCATACTGTTTTGATTACTGTAGCCTTGTAGTGTAGTCTGAAGTCAGGGAGTGTGATTCCTACAGCTCTGTTTTTCTTTCTCAGGATTGCTTTGGCTATTCAGGGTTTTTTGTGTTTCTATATAAATTTTAGAATTTTTTGTTCTAGTTTTGTGAAAAATGCTGTTGGTAATTTGATAGGGATTACATTGAATCTGTAGATTGTTTTGGGTAGTATGGTTATTTTGACAATATTGATTCTTCTAATCCAAGAACATGGTATATCCTTCCATCTGTTTGTGTCATCTCTGACTTCTTTCATCAGCATCTTATAGTTTTCAGAGTAGAGGTCTTTTGTCTCCTTAGGTAGGTTTATTCCTAGGTATTTTATTCTTTATGATGTGATTTTCCTTGATTTCTCTTTCTGATCATTCATTGTTAGTGTTTACAAATGCAAGAGATTTCTGTGTATTAATTTTATATCCTGCAACTTTACCGAATTCATTGATGAGCTCTAGTAGTTTTCTGGTAGCATCTTTAGGATTTTCTATGTATAGTATCGTGTCATCTGCAAACAGTGAAAGTTTTACTTCTTCTTTTCCAATTTGGATTCCTTTTATTTGTTTTTCTTTTCTGATTGTCATGGCTAGGTCTTCCAAAGCTATGTTGAATAAAAGTAGTGACAAGGGACATCCTTGCCTCGTTCCTGATCTTAGAGGGAATGCTTTCAGCTTTTCACCATTGAGAACAATGTTAGCTGTGGAGCCTTGATGATCTCTGAATTACATTTATGGTCCTTCTTTCCTTGTCTTGAAGAATAGCCCATGTTCACAGCCGTATAGTCCTGTCCGGTAAAATCTAAGTCCAACAGCCTTCCTCATTCCTCCTTCTTCAGTTCAAATGGACTGTTTTCCTGCTGGGGTGGCTGATTCAGTCTGTGGTTCAAACCCGTACTAATCTCTTAATCACAAGGTGGCTTGGCCACACCCTGTTCTCTCTGGAACAAGCTTTCTCATTTCTTTCAATATGGATAGGCCGAAAAATTTCCATTTCTGCATCCTCTTTGGTTAACAATTCCATCTCTAAGTCATTCTCTCTTTTCACATTTTACTATAAGCATTCAAAAAGAACCAGGCCACTCCTTAAACACTTGGCTTAGAAATTTCCTCAGCTATATATCCAATTTCATCACTCACAAGTTCTCCTTTCCACAAAACACTAGGACATGAGCACAGTTCAGCAAAGCTCTTTACCACGTTATAACAAGGATCGCTTTTCCTCCAGTTTCCAATAACATGTTCCTCATGTCCGTCTGAGACCTTAACAGAAGAGCCTTTACCATCCGTCATTTCTACCAACATTCTGTTCACAATCCTTAGGTATACTCTTCAAGAAGATTGAGCCTTTCTCTATAGCTTTCCTGTTCTATTTCTGAGCTCTCACCAGAATTGCTTTTAATGGTTCGTTCATGGCAATGTAGGTTTTTTCTACTATGCACCTTAGAATTCTCCCAGTCTCTATCTGTTACCCAGTTCCAAAGTTGCTTCTGCATTTTTAGATATTTGTTACAGAGGCACTGCACTCTCAGTACCAATTTTCTGTCTTAGTCTGTTCGGGTTGCTATAACAAAATACAACAGACTCTGTAGTTTGCAAACAATAGAAATCTATTTCGCCCAGTTCTGAAGGCTGGAAGTCTGATACCAGGATTCCAGCAAGATCAGGTTAGGGCCCTCTTCTGAGTTGCAGACTTCCTGTACTTTCACCTGGCAGAAGGGGCTAGGAGCTCTGTGTGATCTCTATTATAAAAGCCCTAATCCCATTCATGAGCGGTCCACCCTCAGGATTTAATCACCATTACATTGGGCACTCTGATTCCAACATGTGAATTTTGGGGGGACACAAACATTAAGATCAGAGTGGTCCTCTTGAGAAACTATTAAATCTTTCTAAAAATTATTATTATTAAAACTTTGCCTTTTTAGAGCAGCTTAGGGTTCACAGAAAAATTGAATGGAAGATACAAATTTCTTATATAATCCCTGCCCCCACACATGTGTAGCCTTCCCTATTATTAGCATCCCCCACCAGAATGGTACATGTTACAAATTGTTGACCCTACATAGACACATCATTGTCACCCCAAGTTCATAGTTTCACTCTTGCTGTTGTACATTGCATGGGCTTGGACAATGTATAATGACATGTATCCATCATTATGGTATCATACAGAGCATTTCCACAGCCCTAAAAAGCTTCTGTGTTCTTTTTATTCATCCCTCCCCCACCCCAATTCCTGGCAACCACTGATCTCTTTATTGTCTCCATAGTTTTCCAGAATGTTACATAGTTGGAATCATACTTTATGTAGCCTTTTCAGATTGGTTTCTTTCACTTAATAATATGTATTTAAGTTTCCTCCATGCCTTTTCATAGCTTAATAGCTTATTTCCTTTTAGCCCTAAATAATATTTCATTGTCTGGATATACCACAGTTTATCCAGTCATCTACTGAAGGAAGTCCATCTTGGTGGCTTCCAAGTTTCAGCAATTATGAATAAAACTGCTATAAATATCTGTGTGCAAGTTTTTTTTTAAGATATTTTTTAAATTAATTAATTAATTATTTTTGGCTGCATTGGGTCTCCATTGCTGCACGCAGGCTTTCTCTAGTTGAGGCAAATGGGGGCTACTCTTCATTGTGGTGCGCGGGCTTCTCATTGCAGTGGCTTCTCTTGTTGTGGAGCACAGGCTCTAAGTGCATGGGCTTCAGTAGTTGTGGCACATGGGCTCAGTATTTGTGGCTCGTGGGCTCTAGAGAACAGGCTCAGTAGTTGTGGCACATGGGCTTAGTTGCTCCGTGGCATGTGGGATATTACTGGACCAGGGGTCGAACCCGTGTCCCTTGCATTGGCAGGCAGATTCTTAACCACTGCACCACCAGGGATGTCCCTGTGTGCAAGTTTTTATGTGAACATAAGTTTTCAACTCCTTTGTATAAATACCAAGGAGCACACTTGCTGGATAGTATGGTAAGAGTATGTTTAATTTTATAAGAAACCATAAAATTGTCTTCCAAAGTGGCTATACCCATGAGCAATGAATGAGAGTTCCTGTTGCTCCACATTCTTGCTAGCATTTGGTGTTGTCAATGTTCTGGATTTTGGCCATTCTAATAGGTATGTCAGTCTTTTTTTTTTACTAGCAAAATTTTACAGAGCAGCAATATGTTTGTGAATTTTCCTGTTTTTCCTGGCAATCTCAAAAATACTCAAAATTGAGGCTAAGGCTGCACAAGTGCAAAAGTTCCCCTGAAAACAATGTAGTTGCATTGCAGAGGTTATGATTGTTAGCATATTGTCAGTAGTGAAAGAATGTGGTGTTGGCATGTGCATGCCAGTTAGTTTTTTGGATAAGGAATATCCTAGACAGGAGACACCATGCTTGTCCAACTGGTTGACATAATGCTGCAGTCTGTAACAATGACTCAATAAAATGCTTTTAGACAGCAATACTTGCTTATTAAACATTTGAAATATCTTCACAAAAATTAAAGGTGACATATGTCCAGAGAATGCACTTGGGAGGTATCTATTTTTGTATCCAAATATTTGAAACCTCTTCCAGAATACAGATCCCTGCAATAAACTTCCTTTTAAAAAATGCTGCCATGTGGACAGGAAGTTAAATTGCCATATATGGTGATAATGGAATGTTTTACATTTTTATTATCCAATAGAAATATAAAGTAAGACACATATGTAATTTAAAAATTTCTTAAATAAATAAAAGAAAGCTAAAAAGAAATCTTCCATTAAATAAAAGAAAGATAAAAAAAAATCTTCCATAGGGAATTCCCTGGCAGTCCAATGTTTAGGACTTGGCACTTACACTGCCGGGCCCGGGTTCAATCCCTGGTCAAGGAACTAAGATCCCACAAGCTGCGCGGCACAGCCAAAATAAATAAATAAATAAAAGAATGCTAAAAATTTCTAACAATGTTAATAAACTGTAAAAGAAACAGGTGACATTAATTTTAATGTTATATTTTATTTAATGTAACATATCCAAAATATTATCATTTCATTGTTGAGTCAGTATGAACAATTACTGAGATTTTTATACTTTTTGTACTAGGTTTTCAAATAATATTATTGAATGGAGTGTGTGTTTTATACTTATGCTACATGTCAATTTGGACTAGCCACATTTCAAGCACTCCTGGACAACACAGTCCTATTATTTCCCAGCCCTGTCATTTTCTGAACCATTTGAAGGCAAGAAAATCAGTGTGTCATTGAAATAATGTCCAAATGCCCTGAGCTGGCACACACCATCCATCATTACTATTATCTTTTCAGGAGTCAGTCCATTAAAAGTAATAGCTGTATCTGAACAGCAGGCTTCTGCTACTTGCTGAGGGTTACTAGACATTGTCTCTTGAATAAGACATGCAGTAGTTTTGTATTTATAAATAGAGTTCTTCCTTCGGAATCCTCTGCATTTTCTGCAAGAACTCCTGCATATTTCAGGCAGACTGCCAGTTGCATATCTTCAGATAACTTCCAAATCACACTTTGATCTGCACACTTTTCAGACTTATTCAGAAGTCTGTTAAGTCTTTTCATAGCTCTATACTTAAAAAACAATTCCTCCTTCCATAGTCACATATTCAAGGTCACCAGATGTTATAGTGTGGCCCAGATAGAAAGGTTGTGATGCATCTCTAGTAAACAGAAGATACTTTATTTTCAATGACAGTAAATGTAGTGGGATGTAGAGGAAAGAACCAGTTGTAGTTGTTGCCATGCTTCCCAAAGACATACTTGTACCTTTTCCTCATCTGTGTCCGCATGTCATTTTTTATCTTAAACAAACCATCATTTTTAGTACTGTAGAGCTCTGTTTTGTCACAGTGTTTGGTCTGAGTCTCTTTCAGTACAGCCCAATAATACTCATCATTAGGTTCTACAAGGATGGTAGAGTAAATACAGATACTTTTACTGAGCTCCATGCGTTCCACTTCTGAAACGTTTAAGAAATCTTTTGTGTTAGGTGGGTGAAGGTGATGGTGCTCATGGTCTTGAGTTTTACTTGTGTCGAATGGTAATTGACCCAAACATAGTTATCAAAACAGAGCAAATTCTCCCAACCAGTGTACCCTTAAAAAATGATACAATACACTCATAACAGAAACCATCTTTCAGGCATTGAGAACAGTGCACACCTCAGTTGGGGTCCCTGTCACCCAGGCGGTCCAGAGAGGGCAGCTCCCTGCTGGGCCGTTGTACCTGCAGGAGGCCACTTCTCTGTGGTTTTCGAGAAGAGGGCAGGTCTGGAGTGTCGGCTATGGGGTGGTACCCAGGGTGCTGTGAGTTTGAGATGCTCTGGAAGTTCAGGGCATCTGGGAATATCAGCCAACAATAAAATTGATAACGAACACAGACTGAACCACAGACGGCTCTAGTGTTGACCAGACTTCAATACTCAGCAAAAAATTTAGTTTTACATGCTGTTTGTGTATGATGTTAACTTGCATTGGGTCCGATTTAAGACTTTTGTTTATTTTACTTATAATATTTATTTTACTATTTCACTTTAACTCTCCAAACTTTTTTTTATTTCCCACCCTCTAAAATCTCCAAACTTTCTCTTCTCCACAGACCTTTTAAAAAATACCCAGATATTTTTCCATTCTCTGTGCTGTATGCTTTTGTGGACATGTGTGTTTAATCAGAGTATCTTCTATACTCTTTCCATCATGATTTGTAAGAATTAAAACTCCTTAGTTGTGACTTAAACATACCACCTATGGAGCTTATGAGAATATACCACTTTCTGATATCACTGGGACTTTTTTTTTCTATATTAAGCCTGTGTCAATGTATCTTTTCTTTTGTTTTTGTTTTGTTTTTGTTTTTTTGTGTGTGGTACTCCGGCCTCTCACTGTTGTGTCCTCTCCCGTTGCGGAGCACAGGCTCCGGACGCACAGCCTCATTGGCCATGGCTCACGGGCCCAGCCGCTCCGCAGCATGTGGGATCTTCCCAGACTGGGGCACAAACCCGTGTCCCCTGCATCGGCAGGTGTACTCTCAACCACTGCGCCACCAGGGGAGCCCTTTTCTTCGTCTTAAAATTTTTTATTATTTATTTTTTATTGAAGTATAGTTGATTTACAATGTTGTGTTAGTTTCAGGTGTACAGCAAAGTGATTCCATATATATATATATTCTTTTTCAGATTCTTTTCCCATATAGGTTATTACAAAATATCGAGTGTAGTTCCCTGTGCTATACAGTAGGTCCTTGTTGTTTATTTTATATATAGGAATGTTTATATGTTACTCCCAAATTCCTAATTTATCCCTCCCCTGCTCATTGGGATTTTTTTTTAACATCTTTATTGGAGTATAATTACTTTACAATGGTGTGTTAATTTCTGCTTTATAACAAAGTGAATCAGCTATACATATACATATATCCCCATATCTCTTCCCTCTTGCGTCTCCCTCCCTCCCTCCCACCCTCCCTGTCCCACCCCTCTAGGTGGTCACAAAGCACCGAGCTGATCTCCCTGTGCTATGCGGCTGCTTCCCACTAGCTATCTATTTTACATTTGGTAGTGTATATATGTCCATGCCACTCTCGCACTTTGTCCCAGCTTACCCTTCCCCCTTCCCGTGTCCTCAAGTCCATTCTCTAGTAGGTCTGCATCTTTATTCCCATGCTGCCCCTAGGTTCTTCATGACCTTTTTTTTTTTTAGATTCCATATATATGTGTTAACATACGGTATTTGTTTTTCTCTTTCTGACTTCCTTTACTCTGTATGACAGACTCTAGGTCTATCCACTTCACTACAGATAACTCAATTTTGTTTCTTTTTATGGCTGAGTAATATTCTATTGTATATATGTGTCACATCTTCTTTATCCATTCATCTGTTGATGGGCACTTAGGTTGCTTCCATGTCCTGGCTATTGTAAACAGAGCTGCAATGAACATTGTGGTACATGACTCTTTTTGAATTATGGTTTTCTCAGGGTATATGCCCAGTAGTGGGATTGTTGGGTTGTATGGTAGTTGTATTTTTAGTTTTGTAAGGAACCTCCATACTGTTCTCCATAGTGGCTGTATCAATTTACATTCCCACCAACAGTGCAAGAGGGTTCCATTTTTTCCACACCCTCTCCAGAATTTATTGTTTGTAGATTTTTTGATGATGGCCATTCTGACTGGTGTGAGATGATATCTCATTGTAGTTTTGATTTGCATTTCTCTAATGATTAATGATGTTGGACATTCTTTCATGTGTTTGTTGGCGATCTATATATCTTCTTTGGAGAAATGTCTATTTTTGATCAACAAATCAAATATGACATTTGAGGTCTTACTATTCTCTTAGATTTAATTTATTGTTCTTAATATGTGTTAACCAGTGATTTCTAACATATAGTCCAATGAAGAAAATTCTATTGATGAATACTCATGTAGTATATATTACATTGTATTAAAAGTATCAAACCTTTGGTATTTTGTTTGATCCATTTTTAAATATGCCCTGAAAGAGCTTTTAATGTGCTAAATTGTATGCAATTCATATTCACTGAAGTACTTTAAATGTTCTTAAAGAATTCCAAAAGGGAAATATGAATTTTTCTATATTTTATATCTTTTCTCACTTTTCAGATGCAGCAGCTTGAGAGACAAGTTATTGATGCTGAACGTCAAGCAGAAAAAGCTTTCCAACAGGTAGGGTATAGTTTAGTTTAAAAATTGTTTTCTGGGCTTCCCTGGTGGCACAGTGGTTGAGAGTCCGCCTGCCGATGCAGGGGACACGGGTTCGTGCCCCGGTCCAGGAGGATCCCACGTGCCGTGGAGCGGCTGGGCCCATGAGCCATGGCCGCTGGGCCTGTGCGTCCGGAGCCTGTGCTCCACAGCGGGAGAGGCCACGACAGTGAGAGGCCTGTGTACCGCAAAAAAAAAAAAAAAAAAAAAAAATATTGTTTTCTGCCTCTACCAATATAAACATTGTTTTGCCCAAAACAATCCTGAAAGTGGTCTTCAGCTGTCCTCTTCATTGTATCATTTTTACTGTTCATGAGCTGGTTCCATAGAGAAAATGGAGAATCTAACTTTGTTTTGTCCCTTAATAAATTTTCAAAAGGACAAAAATGCTTCTATTCAGAAGTTTTATCTTACTTATGAAAAAAATCAAATATGACTTTTATGGTTATGCCTAACCATAATGACATTTTATGTATAAATATGTTCATGGCAGCTTTATTTATAGTAATAAAGAGTTGGAAATAATATGAATGCCATTTTATAGGAGAATGAATTAGAGAACTGTATGTATTCCATGAAATATTAAACAACCATTAAAAATAACTATTACAAAGAATATATACAAATATGGAAAAATGCTTAGTTATATTAGGAAAAATATATATAGATTTTTATATTTAACATGTTAATAGATATGGGGGGAAAAAGTCAAACCTAAGAGTTTAAAAAAAAAGCTGTTAGGAAACATCCTGAAATTTGTGTTTGTGGAATTATGGATGATTGGTTTTTTTCTTCTGTGTATTCATACTTTCTAGTTTTTGATTTTGGTACTACTTTTACTTTAAAAAAATAATCTTTTGATAAATCACTTAACCCTTTCTGGGCCTTGCCAACAGTAAAATGAGTGGTTTGGATGAGCCCACCAGCCTTAAAGTTTGTCTAAGGAGCCTAAATTGATAATTTCACATTTTATGAAAAGATCTCTGTCAGATTCAGTCAAGTCAAGAATTTCAGAAGTCTTAAATACAAAATTATTTCTTTCAAGGAGTGTATATTCAATTTCTTATACTTGCTCTAAGTTTGTCATGTTTCTTCCTTCAGTTTGAGTATTACCAAATCTTGTTTTCACCTAAAAGATTTAATTTTACTCAGTAGATTGTTTTAGTGGCTTGACTAAGTTAACCCAATTTAACCTAATCCTTAATTTTTTAAAATTAATTATACTTGAAGATAAAATCTTAAAACTTTATTATGCAAAATTTCAACCACTACAGGAGTAGAGAACATAGTATGATGAAGCCCTGTCATCACCTTCAGCAGTTAGTTGATGCACAGCTAGTATATACCTCCACCCACTTCTTCCCTACCCCCACACTAGGTTATTTTGAAACAAGTCCCAGGTATTATATCATTCCACCCAAGAGTATTTCAGCAACTCATCTAAAAATAAAGACTTAAAAATCATAGCTACAGTACCATCACCCCACCGAAAAATTACCAATAATTTTTTAAAACCTCAAATGTAGATTTCGATACAAGTACTAGTAGTAATGGTAAGGATGTATGATTTGCTTGTTTTTTTGTATTTTATATTCTTTAGTTGATGGGACCAAATAGTAATTACTCTACATATATCTATAAAAAGCCAATAATTAACAGTAAAGTCATTAAAGGTCACTTACATTCTAAAAGAAAGACTCTTACGTTTATATCACTCTCTTTCACTCTATACCAAATGTCTTTTTCTGTGGTGGGCCGTATATGTGTGTCCCTGTTCGGCCTTCAGCCTTTTGCAGCATACGTTTGTCATTTTGTCGACCTCTCTGACTTTCATGTCTCCTTCCCTTTCTTTCCCTTTCTGACTTTGGCCTTTCCTGGTGACATCTCTCTTTATCTCTGTACCCGTGGCTGTCTCCATACATTTCTCTGTCTATTCTTTCCTAGCTTTCTTTTCCCTTCCCTTCCCTTCCCTTTTTCTCCTTTAACTGCTCATATTATAGGGAAAAAAAAAGAAGGAAATTGAAGATGGTTTCATTTTGCCTTAAGTTAAAAGTCTAAATTCATATATGCAGCAAATTTATTTAGCTCTGAAAATTAAACTGAATGAAGAATTTTTTAATTTTTGATTTTCATTTTTTTTTACCCCTTTGGTTGACTGGATCTTGAAAGAAAAAAGGAATCCCCATTCTCAATTCAAGGGAAGCAAATCATGGCAGTTTGTAGCCATCAGGGCCCAACCACTGATCTCAATAAGTTAACAGGAAGAATATCTTATTTGAAGTTGTCCTTTGAGGATATCAAATGTAAAGTTATTTAATTCTATGTGCCACATTTTTAAGCAAAATTATACAATGATTGGTTATTTTAGATATACTGCCTTAAATCAACACCCCCCCAAAAGAGTGAGAATTGAAGATCTCCCAGAGTTTCTTTATAATCTGTAGATATTTCTTTTTGTCATAACACTTTAAATTTATACAGTACCTATTTTTGTTATGCTTCAGAAGAATTTTTTCTTAAATATTTCATAATGAATCTAAAAGTTAACAGGAAATATAAACAGAGAGCAGATGAATTCTAATGCACTGACTATATTACTTTTTTTTTTTTTTGCCTTTGCAAGACTAAGTAAATATTATTAACTTAGAGTAACTGAATCCTTCACTGTCTTTAACAGTTTTCATGGTACTATGGCCTATCTGCTGTTCATGTTGCTTAAATTCATAATTTATCCTTTGTCATTGAGCCATATCCTAAGACTTAAACTGTATTTATACTAACCTAGAAAGAATGTTTCACCACTAAAAGTAATAGTCAGCTGAAACAGCTCAACTCTACACTTTAGCTTTGTACATTTTTCTCCTTGTTCATTAATGTGTGGGCATCACTTGCATAATCACTAAATAAGTTGCTGATAGAAAAAAGAATTAAACATTCTTCCAGAGAAATCTTGGCAGTCTTTTTACTTGATGCTGTAGTACATCTTTATTGTTATTGTTCACAAATTTTGAAAGCAGTATGTGCAGATCAACCCAGTACTACTTATGAGAACTCTTGTGAGGCAGAAAAGCAGCAAATAGCACATGTGGGAGACACTGATAAACAGGATTCCTTCTCAAGTATCTGATTAGTTAGGTATATAATACAATCTAATACACTAATTTATGCTAACCAAAGAGGGGTAGATAATTTCCCCTGTAGAAGTTTGTCTTTTCAATTCTGTCCTTCTGGACTCAGTCACTTGCGTGTATTTGATTTAGGCTTGGTAGGAGTTGGATTTAAATTTCCTTCTGACCATTCTAATATGTGGACTCATCTGCCTTTTATAAAGTTGGTTCTTAGTATCCAAGTTATTTTTGGTTCTTAGTAAATGATAACTACTCAGTCATCCTAACATCCAAGACCATGTAATGATTTGCTTCATTACATGGAAACCTACTTTATCCAGTGATGTTCCCTTTCACCTTCAGTGAGAATGGGCCTGGCCTTACTGAATAAATTTTGGAGCACTATGCTGAAATAACTATGTTTAAAATATGATTAGACTGATTAATTAATTTGCAATAAATTTTAATTAACTGGAAAATGGTTTGGGGTTCAAAATACTCTTAACAATTTCATCATTGTATTTTGGAATGGTTAAGCATCTTTGTCATGTCATTGCAATACTTATACAGGAATAGAAACTTACACCCCCCACTCAAAAATATAATCACATCTTGATTACCTGTAGTGGGGGAGGGAGGGATGAAGTTAGAAATGGGAAGAAGGAAATATTGATATGGATAGTTACAATACGGAAAATATTTGCAGTTTCTGCTTTCTCCAGGATAGACAAGAAAATGGAAAATAGCATTAGAAGTTGTGTCAGGGTACCCAAGACTACCCTCAGGTTTGATGATTCACCAGAAAGACTCATGAAATCATGAAAAGCTGTTATACTCATGGTTATGGTTTATTACAGTGAAAGCATACAGATTAACATCAGCAAAGGAAAAATGCACATAGGGCAGAGTCCAGGAGACACCAGGTACAAGCTTCCAGTTGTCCTCTCACAGTGGAATTGCATAGGAATGCACTTGATTCTCCCATCAGTGATGTGGGACAACACATATGAAGTATTGCCAACCAGGGTTGTTCATCCGAGCCTAGGTGTCCAGGATTTTTATTGGTGGGCGGTGGGGGTTGGGGAGGGGTCAGTCTTGTAAGCACGAAATGCATGCATAACCCACCTTATCTACTCAACTTCCAACCTCTCCAGAGGTCAAACTTGATACAGTGTGGCCCATGACCCAGGTAAGTAAACAAAAAAGGTATTCAGTATAAGTCACACTGTTAGCATAAACTGTCTGGTGTGGCCCAGTATATCAACTATATAAAGACAGTCTTATCAGGCAGAATATTCCAGGGGCTCAGAGGTTATTTCCCAGGAGACATTCAAAGGCTAGTTCTTTCTTTGGAACGTACAGGGTTTGAGCACCCCAAGCCTGCTGAATTAACCCTTCACTGCACAAAAGCTCAGAATCAACAAGACTTTCAGGAAATATCTGAGGAGTGTGCTGAGGGGGTAGGTAGATGCAACCAGAGGCTCTCCTGGAAGTAAAGGAGAAAGGTAGCCTGAAAGTACAAAACACTCCTCACTAGAGGATATCCACATATTGGTAATTGTAAGAGTTTATTCAACAACTAATTTGAATTCATAGGTGTGTGTTACCGGCCAGTCTCCGAGTAGTTAAAATTGTATAATTCAAATTAAATAAATGGTAAAAGATCTGACCTATTTTCTGTGTACTTGTGGTAAGATATTTTTAAAGGCTGCTTAGTTTTTCTGTAGGCCTCTTAACTTTTCTGCAGATTTCTTATTCATACTAATTGCCAAGGAAGGCTGGTGAATCCTGTAGAACTTGGTCCTAACAGGGCCAGCTGGAAGAAGGTTGCCTGTAACTGCTTTGTGATCTCTCTCCCGCAGAGATGTTGCTACTTTTGTCAATGTTTTTCTTGCCCAGGAAAGTTGTTTATCTAAAAGTAATAGTCAAATGAAGCAGTTGCACCAGGCAAAGGTGCAGCCAAGGAGCTCTGACTCTAGCATTCATTCGTAAAATGAGAACACCTTTCAAGTTGAATATATTTTTCAGGGAAGAAGAAGGTCCTGGAAAAATAGTTTTCCAGGACCATAGGCCTTTTCTAAGCAATAATAGGACAAGTTTATGTGGTAGTCCAATGTCCATAGGGTGGCTTGCTCCAATTTAATAAAAGGAGACTATAGATGTAGGTCCGGTAATATTTATTTTTATTAATTTTGTCTTTCTGGAGTGTTATGATCTATTACTCCCTCCTTGGTGGAGGACTACCATTTTGCACTTGGTCTCTGCTCTTCTTTCCCTGCTTCCACAGCTACAGAATACCCTGCATGGAACTGGCTGTACCATTTTAAGACTGACCTTTGTTATTTACTGTCCAGCTCTCTGTCCTGCCCTGGCTTTTTTCATGACAGCATCTCTGATATAGGCCTTTGTCCTTGACCTCTTGGTCTGAAGTTCCTGCAGAAAGCCTGCTATATTATGTTAAAAAATCTAAATCTTAAAATAACTTAAAATTATCATTTGGATAGTAGAGTATATTTTTTCTCCTATTTTTTGATCTTCTTTTATTTTCATAGCTTCCAGCCATGTGGGTGGTATTTAAATAGGACAGTTTTAGCATTTGAGTTGAATTTACATTTATACAGTGAACCCACAGATGAAACTTTGTATTCATGGTTAAAAAAACAAAACCAGGGCCTCCCTGGTGGCGCAAGTGGTTGGGAGTCCGCCTGCCGATGCAGGGGATGCGGGTTCGTGCCCCGGTCTGGGAGGATCCCATATGCCGCGGAGCGGCTGGGCCTGTGAGCCATGGCCGCTGGGCCTGCGCATCTGGAGCTTGTGCTCCGCAACGGGAGAGGCCACAACAGTGAGAGGCCCACATACCGCAAAAAAAAAGAAAAAAAAAAAAAAAAAAAAAAAAAACCAAACTAACCTTACCACCCTCCTTCTAGGAACCCTCATTAATCAAGTATTTTTGAGCTTTAAGTAAGTTCATTTTGATTTTTCAGAGATGTTTTATAAGATTTTTCATCTTACCTGTCATCTTTAATTTCTCAAATGCCTTTACATATTTTTCTTCTTTGCCCCCCTATAATCTAAAACATTACTAAGATTACATTCTTACCTATTTGGAGTATATAGAATAAAAGTTTTAATATTGTATACAGTGCCCAGTACTTTATTTTCTTTCTTACTAACATTAACATCACACATATCTCTTCAAGGATTTCATATGCCCAAATGTGTTTTGCAGAAGATCCAAGCAGAGCCAGTATATCTTAGATATTAACACTGAGGCACCACAACCCCTGGCCGTACAGCGATCTGTTTTATCTTGCTTTATTTTTCCCGTTACCCTTATTGCCATTGTAACAAACTGTGTGATTTTTAGTCATTATTATATTTGTGATCTCTCTTACCCACTAGAATGTAATTTCTATGCAGGTAGAGATTTGGGGATCTGCTTTATTCACTGATGTCTTCCCAGGACCTGGTATAGACCTGGCACTTGGCAGGTGTTCATTGAATATTTGTTAAAGTATTGAATCAATAAACCCTCACGGAATGTACTCTCCTACCTATATCTTGACTGTCATACTTTTTTACTCTCTATGATTTCATCATTGGGATTTTAAGGTTCTTTTTTGGTTTGTTTTTAATATTTATTTATTTATTTAACTGTGGGTCTTAGTTGTGGCACACAGGATCTTCCCTGTGGCGCGTGGGTTCTTCATTGTGGAGCGCGGGCTTCTCTCTAGTTTTGGCGTGCGGGCTCCAGAGCACGTGGGCTCAGTAGTTGCAGTGCATGGCCTCTCTATTTGTGGCACATGGGCTCCAGAGCCTGCGGGCTCAGTAGTTGCAGTGCCCAGGCTCCGTTGCCCCACGGCATGTGGAATCTTAGTTCCCCGACCAGGGATTAAACCAGCATCCCCTGCATTGGAAGGCAGATTCTTAACCACTGCACCACCAGGGAAGTCCCTTTAAGGTTCTTTTGTTTTACTTTTGCCTTCTGTTGTATAATGTGTACCTTTTTCAGCTAAGTTCAGTTTTTTTCCAAGATATGTTATTATACTTGATCATCCAGTCTGAGTCTTATCTTACCACTCAACATCTTTACTTGATAGTCTTTTTTTTTTTTTTTTTCCGCATTATGCGGGCCTCTCACTGTTGTGGCCTCCCCCGTTGTAGAGCACAGGCTCCGGACGCGCAGGCTCAGTGGCCATGGCTCACGGGCCCAGCCACTCCGCGGCATGTGGGATCTTCCCGGACCGGGGCACGAACTCATGTCCCCTGCATCTGCAGGCAGACTCTCAACCACTGTGCCACCAGGGAAACCCGATATTCTTTTTTTTTAAATATGAAAAAATGAGAGCTGGAAGCTTTATAATTCTATGCTCACATGAAATACTTTGCATATTATCATTGATCTAGTTAACATGTACATTTCTTTACATGATAGCAATATTCTGAGAATCTTTCATGTACCCTCATGCACCTCAGGGGTAACATCGCTTAGCAAAGTAGTCTTCAGACTTTATAATTGTTACATACATTAAAACTTGCTGTTCAGTGTTTTCCTTTTATGATGAAACCTTTTAGGAATTTAATGTTTAAGTAAAATTCTGAATTTAATACTATGATAAATTAAGTACATGCATAGTTTTAATATTTTATCCTCTGAATTTAGGTACAAGTTATGGAAGAAAAATTAAAAGCAGCTAATATTCAAACCAGTGAATCAGAGACGAGGTTGTATAAAAAGTGTCAAGATCTGGAAACCCTAATACAGGAAAAAGATGACATCATTCAAAACTTGGAACTGCAACTTGAGGAGCAGGTTAGGAAGGATTTGATCATCAAAGAGTCCTAAATATGTGCATTCATTTATGCATAATCGCAAAGATTAAAAAGAGAGTCAAAATTTCTAAATTTTGATCAGAAATCTTACTTGGTGACCCCCTAGGATTACATCACATTACTGGTGAAAGGTGCAAGTTAAATACATTCACTTTAAATCCGGGGTGATTCCAAGGCAGTATCTACCACTTTTTGGATGTGACAATACTCCTTAAGTTGGAAACACTTGGTTATCAGCAGGTATTTATGTCTGTAAAATGTTTCCAATAAATTTTTGCTTTAGATTGTTAGGGTGTTGGAAATGTTTATGGAAGGTTAAATTTTAAACATGTGTTTGATTTGACTCTAATCCTTCTGCTTAGAAATGTGTATACTGTTTTTAAACCACTTCATTGAGAATAAGTATAGTATTTAATTTATTTTTTTTTAATTTTTAGGAAAAAAATTGCACTAGGATTATTTACTTAAAAGGTCATTTAGTGTCATTTAAATATGACCACTATAGAACTGTTAAATGTTTAATCATTTTTTTCATTTCTCTGGCATCAGTGTTCCTTTAGGTCAGTGGCTTTCAGCCTCCACCCACTAGGATTTATATGATAGTCACACTCTCAGTAGTTTTGTGACCATAACCAGATTTAAAGGTTGGTGGATGTGAGCTAGAGTTTCTCAATCTCTATTTTTTCTGGACATTCTAAAACTAGCACTTGAGGGGCTAAAACTAGCACTTGAGGGGAAAATAAGCCATTCTCCAGAGGAGATTCTGATTCTCCTCTCCCCAACCTGGTTGAACTCTATTCCACTGTTCTAAACCTAGACTATTTCCAGAAATGGTTTATTTTGTTGATAAATTCAGTGGATTGATTTTGGTATATGATCTTTCAGAGAAAGGGAATAGCAGATGTTAAAGTTAGGAATATTTATGTACGCTTTTATTATTGTTCTGCTGGACAGCCATTCTTGTTTTTTCCTATGTTTGGTAATTTAAAGGCAGACGTCTTAACTTGGAAATAGGTTTAAGTGGACTTGCCTTTTATATCTATGACTGTAACATTTCCAGACCAGTAAGCTTCTGTTTGAATTAAACAAACTGCTAATGTTATTTCAGAAACAAATAAGGATTCAAGAAGCTAAAATAATAGAAGAGAAAGCAGCTAAGATCAAAGAATGGGTAACAGTTAAGTTGAATGAGGTATTTATTGCCATATTTATCTTTTCTTTACCTTTTACTTCTTTTGAATAGATAAGTCATCAGAATATCTGAATGAAACAAAATTCTGATCAGTTGGTGGTGCTGCTGGCTTTTGGCAAACGTGAGATAGGTAGCTTTCACTTTAATGACTAATGTAATTTTAAAATTAAAAATATTGATAGACCCATGGTAATCAGTGTTAAGTAGCCTCATTCTAATTAGTTGACTAGTTCTAATTAGTTAACTTTAAATAATTAGAGAATATATGTGCATATCTCATAAAATTAATATATTCAGTATCTGAGAAGTACACATTATTTAGTTTATATGGCAGATTAAATGCCAAAATAATTTGGTTTAAAATAACTTTACAGTGGAAAAGGCATAGGGGTGAAAAACATTTAAAACTTTTAGCTCTGGAAACAAATATTAAAGCCATAATTATCTAGGCTGACAATCTGTGATGATAAATTCATCTGATATTTACTTATTTCTTTTGTATTTTGCTTGTTTTAAATTAGATATTAACATTTTCTAAATGTTATAATTTACTAGTACATTTTAGAAATGTTATCCCTGTATAAAAGAAAACCATTATGTTCTTTTAGCTGGAATTGGAGAATCAGAATCTTCGTTTGATCAACCAAAACCAAACCGAAGAGATAAGAACAATACAGTCAAAATTACAAGGTATGTGCTCTTTGACTAAGATAGCCTAGTTGGATTTATTTGCTAGAATTTTATTATTGAGCGCTTGAAATATGACTTGCACAACTAAGGAACTGAATTTTACATTTTATCTAATTTGAATTCATTTAAATTTAAATAGTCACATGTCCATATTAGCACAGCTAGACAGTAGTGAATAACCCAAAGGGGGTAATTTGAACGTTTAATTTCAGGTATGTTTACTTTAAAAAAAATCAGTCTTGTTATTTTCTATTTTCATTTTGTAGCATTGTGCTCAATGGTGATTGAAATTCTTACAACCTGAATATTTGGAGCAGAATTTTATAATGCGAATAAACTCTTTGCATTTTCTAATGCTTAGGGCTATTTCCTTTCTTTTTAACTTTAAAACCAAAGGATGGGTGGTAGAGTTAATGATAGAGATTCACTTAATATGCTATTCGTATGATAGCCACTCAAGTGCACATTGAGCTGAAGAGGAGGTAAGTCAGCAGGGTGTATGGATAGCCTATGCTTATTAGACCCATGGCCTAGTATAGTGCTTTTTAAACTTTTATTTAGCAGCAGAACCCTTTTTTAACAGTTTTTTTTCCTATAGAATCTCAAGAGATAAAATAGGTAAAAAACCTGTACTGGGTGATGGGTCCAGAGTTCTGCAGACTTGGTCTCACCCATGACTCTTCTTTCATTTCATGCATCCTCTGCAACATTTTCATAAAGCCTTGGAGTTTCGTAGAATGCATTGGAAAAATACTGGCATGGTAGAAAGAACCCAGACTTTGAAGTCAACTTTAATGCCCTACAATTTAATAGCTGTGTATATATCTCCAGTTTTTTTTTTTTACATCAGTAAAATGGTGACTGTAATAGTGTCTTACTGGTTTCATGGGGGGTTGTTGATTATAGGACATGTGAAAGCACTTTGTCTACTGCGTGTTACTACCTATTGCTGTCATTTTGTAAAGGGAAAAAACTCCTGTTTTCGCTCTCTGAATATTTCTGACATGAGATGTGTGGAAGTTTTTCCCACACCAAGCAATTCTCCAATTCTCAACAGACACTGACTGGATGTCCTATAAATTTAACTCAATTCTGACTTATCTACTTGGATAGCACCAGATCCCTCACCCCCACAAAACTACCCACCTGCACCTCCGAGCAGGCACTGAACACACACACAAACACACACTTCGCACAGAGTCACAAGTACAGGGTGGCATCCCTGCTTCTGTCCAACAGACTGTAAATCCAGGGTTCCCAAGATCCCTTCCTTGGGTTCAATAATTTGCTAGAGAGGCTCACAAAATTCAGTCAGACAGTTCACTTCCTAGATTACTGGTTTATTACAAAGGATGTAACTCAGGAACAGCCAGATGGAAGAGATGCATGGGGCAAGATACAGGAGAAGGGGCACAGAGCTTCCAGGCTCTCACTAAGTATACCACCTTCCCAGCACCTCCACATGTTCACCAACTTGGAGCATCCTGAACCCCATCCTTTTGAGTTTTTATGGAGGTTTCACTATGTAGGCATGCATGATTGATGAAATAATTGGCCATTGGTGATTAATTCAACCTCCAGCCCCTTTCTTCCTCACCTGAAGTCAGAGGTAGGGGGTGGAGGGTGAGGCTGAAATTTCCAACCCTCTAATGATTTGATTGGTTCCCCTGGCAACCAGGCCCCATCCTGAGGCCATCTAGGGGCTTTCCAGAAATCACCTCCTTAATACATACTCAGATGTGTTTAAAAGGGCTTGTTATGAAAACAAAAGACACTTTTATCGCTCTTAGGACATTCCAAGGGTTTTAGGAGCTGTGTGCCAGGAACCATGGATGAAGACCAAAATCTATTTCTTATATCACACATTTCCTCTACCTATATGATGAAAAAAATAGGTGTTCCTATAGTTGATCTGGAATTCCATGTTTATATTTAAAGTTTTAGGTCTTTGTGGTGTTCACCCTCTTTGAAATAGACTGGATGTACTAAGCCCCTTCACCAAATACTGTTTCCCTGATAGTCTTAACTTGCAATTCTAGTCTTCACTGGCAGCCTTTTAGTCTTGGAGACTAAGGATTATTGATCCTTGGAACCTAGGCTTTACTGGAGAAGAACAGATACAACATATGTAGATATAATACTTTAAAAATATATATGTATATATGTGATTACTAAAATATCATGAATTAGTTCTGTGAGCGATGGCAACATGAAAATATTAGAAGATACATCTGAAGGAATACACTATATAAAGGTATTTTTCTAAAAAAAAAAAGGTATTTTTCTATACTCAATTATCAGTTGCTATTTAACTTAACCCTTTGGTGCTCTCCCAGAGTTGAGAATTTAATTTCTTTGGAAACTTTTCTTACTATCACTGGGATCTCCATGCTTTTGATCTTACAAGCAGCAATGTTACAATTCCTAGAAGATGAATTAAACCCATGATTAGGTGCTCGATTAATCACTTACCTAGCTGTCTAAATTCTCAGTCTAGAGACTGCCCCCTCCCCCTTTTTGTTCTCTAAGGAAGTGATTAAGGCTCTCCATGTGTGGTCACCATAGACCAAGTCCCTTCATCTGCTTTCTTATGAGAAGCACACTAAAAACTAAGATAAGCAAAAGTTATTCCAGTGATCATGTGATATTTGCCCCCGTGATCATCTAAATTTTCCTGGGTTGTCTTTGCAACCAAGACCTCAGTCCCTTTTTTCTCACTATTAGTAGCAATACCAAACAATCAAATTTTACCAGTACTTGATTGGTATTTACCAATAGTTGACACTGCAAGAAGCTATAACTTCCTAGTTGTTTATATCTGGATTTTGGTTTGTTTGTTTGAGAACTAACTACTTTTAAAGGGATTAGAAATGTTTCTCTTAGCAGTTAAAAAATAATTTGTGCATTCAGAATATATAAACAGGTTTTAAACACTGGCGTGTGATGCTAGACATTGAGAGGTTCCTATACATAAATAAAGATGAACTTCAGGCTTTTTTCTGGTACAAGGAGTGATTTATCCACGTTTTTATATGCTTTGGTTCTCTGTTTAACAAATCGTTATAAAAAATTCAGATCTTCATTTTGATTAATGATCTTGCAGAAGTTCAAGGAAAGAAGTTGTCCACTGTCTCCACACCAAAGCTCACAGAAGGCCAGCGTCTGAGCAGTCTGACCTTTGGGTGCTTTTTATCCCGAGCAAGGAGTCCTCCTCAAGTTGTAAAATCTGAGGAAATGAGCAAGATATCATCTAAAGAACCTGAGTTCACTGAAGGAAAAGACATAGAAGGTATTTATGGACTAGAGGAATTTACTTTGACATTTTTTTAAAAAAGGAAAAATCATTTGCTAAGATTAATGCAAAGATAGCTTCATTTTCCTTATTTTTTTCCTGACAACTTGTGTTTCATGAGACTATTTCTAAAGAGCAAAACAGCATTTAACTCTGTGTATCTAGTTATCTTGTGTGTTTTTTGAGACTCTCTGCCAATGATTTATAGGAAAAACTGGTTTTCCCTTCTTGATACTTTTTCCTGCAATAGGTAGCAGTAATAGTTAAAATTTTTAAATGTACAGTCATACCTACTTGTTTTAACTGAGTTTTAGAAGTATGAACTTTCTATTCATTATTTATTTAAAATATAAAAAGATTATCTAATATTCAATATGAAATAAAATGTGACACAGCAAACTTATAAAGAAAAAGAACACCAGGTGACAATTTAGTAACTGCTTTTATTTTCCCTTTATTGCCTCAAAGAGGAAAATATTTGCCAGATGTTTAAACTTTGGACCTGTGTGCAGATTTCTACCCTTATTTTAGTCTTAAAGCCCCTCTAAATTTTGCTTAATTTTGTGGTTACTGCTTTGCCACCACTAGTATGACTTTTCCCAAATATTTTAGAAAGACTTGAACTTGTATCTTCTCTATTTTCAGTTCATGCTTCCTTCCTCCAAAGGAAAAAAATTATAGCCCTAAGAACTGTCTCTGTGCTTGGTTATGAAACTCTGAAAACTACATAATGTTTTTCCATTCAGAAGGCTCCTTTGATACTTGTTTTCATGCCATTACATGGATTTTTTTTTCTTTTTTGAGAAGTCATTTTAGTTTTTTTCCCACTTTCTAATAGTTGAATACAGCTCAGTACAGCTGAGGTTGCCTGTACTGCAGTTCTTGCTCATTTGCAAATTTAACAAACTGCCCGATACCAAATTGTGGAGTTTATTTGTTCAGCCTCTGTATCCTTAATTATGAAGGTTCTATCTATGTTTTCATGTTTTCAAAGCTTCTTTTGTATTCTTCAATCTAAATATTTAGTTCACTGTTTATAAAGTCAATGGTTCATTCTATTAATTATGTTATAAACAAAAATAAGCCATATCTAAAGATATTTTTAAAGACTGTTATTTTTTATTGTAAAGACATATTTTGTAGTTATGATTAAACCAAAAGTAGAGTGAATAAAGCTTTTCTCTGTATGTTTTCCTTACAGTTTTGCATATTTCATGTAGTGAAGCTTGGGAACAAAGTTTTTTTTAAACTATAGCTTTATATTTATTATGTTTCAATTTACTTATGATAATTTTGAAGTTTAGTAATTATTTTGAAGTTTCTTTGCTTCTAAAATATAATTAATGGTGTTCATTTTTTTAGTGGCTGCTTTCTTTGATAGTCAGTGTTGCCCTATTTTTCATTTTGCTTCTTGTATTATCTCGCCCTAGACTATTGTCAGTTTTTTTTCCTTCATGTTTCTTTATAAAAAGCAGTTTCATTTTGATATTATTCTATTGAAGTGTAAGGGCTCAGTGTTTTATAGAAAGCTTGTAGTTTTCAAACTTGGCTTTAAAAAAGGCATATGACTAAAAAAGGATAATGTAAATTAATTTGACTCATATGGAAATTCCAGTTTGTACAATATAGTTATATAAAGCTAAACATAGAGAAAGATTGTATGATTAAAGGCAGCATGCCAATATAATGTATGCTTTTCTAGAAATGGAAATACCAGAAAAGTCTGTCGATAACCAAATTCAAGAAAACAACCGAGGTCAGAGAACATTGCATCAAGTGCCTTGTGTCTCAGAGCAGAATCAGAAAACAAGGACAAGCTTTTTGACGGATGGTGGCATATCCCAGAATTCTGGGGCTCCTGGGAGTGACTGGAGTTCCGATGAGGACGACGGGAGCAAAGGAAGATCCAAGTCCAGGTACACGTCCACCCTTTCCAGCCACACATCAGAGGAGGGGGTCCAGTGTAGCAGAATGGGCAGTGAGACGTATCTGACAGCCTCTGATGACAGCAGTTCTGTATTTGAAGAAGAGACTTTTCGCATAAAGAGACCAGAACACAAGAAGCTATACTCTTGGCAACAGGAGGCGCAGTGGAGTCCTCTCGGAAAGGGAAATTCCGAATCAAGTAAAAAGGAGCACGATAGTTCCTCAGACGAACTGAATAAAAAATTTCAGTCTCAGAGACTGGATTATTCATCTTCATCGAGTGAAGCCAACACCCCAAGCCCTATTCTGACCCCAGCTTTGAGTCCAAAGCATCCTAACTTACTCCCTGGAAAAGGCACAGAACTAGTGCCCCCCTCAAACCTTCCACTTCCCAAATTAAGGATTCCTAATGTTTTCAGCTTAAGTGTAGCTCTAGCCAAAAGACACCTAAGCCAGCCACAGTTAAGTTCCGACAGGATGTTTGGTACAAACAGAAATGCTATAAGCATGATCCGGCCACTGAGACCTCAGGAAACAGATCTTGATCTGGTTGATGGCGACAGTACAGAAATTTTAGAGACTATGGACACTAGTTGTGATGATGGATTTTCCTACGGCTCCCTGGAGTCCCCGTGTTCAGATGACCAGGAAACCTGCAACTCAGCAAAGAAGGCGGCCTGTGGCAAACCTCCAACTCCTCCCCTGCACCGGTTTCCCTCTTGGGTAAATTATATGTTGTGTGCAATGCACACACACTCGTCTTTGCTCAACGCTCACTTTCAGGTTTTACTCTACTTCTTCTCCTTTCTTTTCCAGTCCGGCTTTGTTCTGACAATTCCCAGTTTTTAGAATTCAGTTTCCCCTTCTCTTTCCCCTGAACCAGTTGAGAAATAAGAGAAGGGTAAGACAAAGCAAGATCAAAATGTTACCTTTATTACTGATAAAACGGATTTTAGAGAATTGGTGGGCAAAGGAGCAAGTACTACACCTGGGAAAAAGCTAGATTTATTCACCCAGTCCCAGGTAGCGCTTGACCAGCCACCACAGGCTGCCTCCAGTGAGGCCCAGCTCCTCTAAAGCTTACAGTCTAGAGAAAGAACAAATGGTTATTTCCTGCACACAGCTACTTCTCAATAGAAAGGAGAGGGGAAGGTGCCGGGCTTTGCATGTCTGATTTCTCCTTCTAGGAATCACTGGCTAGAGATCAGGAATGTTCAATTTTTGGAGCTCCCTCCACATGGAAGGAAACATTGGGGTGGGGAAGAAGGGCTCTCTCTTACTGGATAATACTTGTGGGTAAATTCTGGATGAGGACACTTACTGGTCATCAAGTTCTGAACTTAAGTATTTACTTGATTGGCTTTAAGAGAAATTTAATTTTACTCTTCATGAACTTTTAAATCTATTGCTTTAACCAAAAGCATCTTCCTGTGTAGCTAGAATAGATTGAAATTTCTTCCATCGAAACATTGACCATTAATATAATAATTAACCCATTAACTGTGTGATTCTTCTTAAGAATCTCTAGATTAAAAAAATATTCTTCCTATATTTGAAACAAAGTTAAATTATCTGTTTTGTAGATTGAAGTTTTCCTTCACATATTGACATAATTTAACCTTTGGCCTCCAGAGAATCATCTGGGTTGTGGGTTTTTTTGGTTTTTGGAGTCATGTTCTGTTATTATTTTTTATTTAGTGACCAATGCAATTTTAAGCAAATGAAGGCAACTATGTTTTCCTATTATAAATTCAGACCTTGAGATGCATCTGCTCTTATTTGCTTTTAAAAGAACATTTCATTGCAAAGTTCACGTGAAACTGCCTGCAGTTTATTACTAAACTCTGGATCGCATTAAAAAATGGACATTATTGGCATGTGAATCTCTGGAATTCCAATTATGTTACCCTTTAGGCAGTTAGGAGTTGAAATTTTGCTTCTTTCATTATGTTGAGGTTGTCAGAGATTTAGGTTAGACTTTTACTTTCATTTTATTTGGCAAACCATTTTTACTACTTTTTTGCCTTGTTCTCTTCTTGCTTTCTGAAACTATCCAGTCCTGAAAAAGTAGTACTGCTTTGCAAAAGCCTTCTAGCAAACTGGCCAAGTTTGAAGTTTTATTTCTGCTTGTTGGGTATTTTCAAGTTTCAAGTTAAAGAGATACATTCTAGTCACCTCAATTTATGAGAGTTTGAGGATTTTTAAGAGTTTATTTTAAGGCATAGCCCATTCTTACTGAACTGGAATATCATTCCAAAATACAGTAGTCACTCTAGCAGGACAGCATGTAATGATTCAGGAGAACCTTTGATGGTCAACTCCTTAGAAAAACAGGTGATACCCACTGCCCCTGGTCCCGTGGCTCAGCTGGTCCTCTCCTGTCTACAGTGACTGTCTGCTTCTCTCATGACTGCCAACTACTCTCCTTCGCTCTCTCATGGCTTCTAAGTGCCTCACTTACTGCCTTATTTTTATATGTCTTTTTGTTCTGTCCACTCTGTTGTTTGTCCCTCTGTGTGTATCTCACCATCACACTCTCACAGAAGCTGTGAGAGTGATTCATTCAGTCAGCCACTCTTCAATCTAAAGTGTCTCAGATGGTTAGAGATCTCCTGCCCATTGCCTCACAGGCCCCTGGCTAGTGCAGTCCCAAAGAGGACTGCCTTAGTTGCCCACTGTGCCCCGATCCAGATAACTGTCCAGGTTAGGTGTGTTACAAAGTTCAGGACATGGTGATCTATGCATTAGGAACAACCTAGAGTCCCTTTTCTCAGAGGGGGCAGGGCCAATAGCCTTCCAGTACCCATTTCAGAAATCTCTCTCAGAGAAGAAGAGAAAGCAAAATAACAACCTACTTTTGGAACAAGAGCCTATAAATTCCATTGCAATCCTCAAATTCACTTATTATTTGACCTCAGGTATTTCTTCTACTTCATTGAAATGTACATTGAGATATGAAGGTGATAGCACTAGATGTTACTTAGTGTGTGCTTTCTGACTTCAAGTTTTGGCTTTCTCTTTTTCTTTAACCATATTCTAGAATGGTAGACTATTAAAGATAATATTTGTGTCTAGTCAATGATAATAAATGGTTTCTGGCTTCATATTGCAGCCATTCAGAGTTTTCCTTTTTTTTTTTTTTGACCATGTTCTGAAATGGTGGAATATTAATGGTGGTATTTATGAATAGTCAGTGATTGAGAATAAGCTTTCTCTTACTTTTTTCCTGTCTCTTCAGAAGAATTTAAAATACCAAGCAAAGGGCCTCCCTGGTGGCGCAGTGGTTAAGAGTCCGCCTGCCGATGCAGGGGATACGGGTTCGTGCCCCGGTCTGGGAGGATCCCATATGCCACGGAGCGGCTGGGCCCGTGAGCCATGGCCGCTGGGCCTGCGCATCCGGAGCCTGTGCTCCGCAACGGGAGAGGCCACAACAGTGAGAGGCCCGCATACCGCAAAAAGAAAAAAATAAATAAATAAAAATAATAATAATAATAATAAAATACCAAGCAAACATTTGGGAACAAAGATAAATAATGGAGTGACTAATGGATGGAAGAAAATTCTGCAGTGCTGTTCACAGTGGCATATTTTAGTTGGCTCTGGTGGCAGTTTTATAATAATTCTGTACTCTGGTGACAGTTAAATGAAGCACAAGTGAAAAACATGTGTATTGAAAGTAATTGTTTCTTTGCTTCAAATATCCAGCTTAAATCTCTCTTTTATATTAGGAAAGCAGAATTTATGCTGTAGCCAAATCAGGCATTCGAATGTCTGAGGCCTTCAATATGGAGAATGTTAATAAAAGTAAGTGATTTTGCATGCTGCAATGCAGGTGAACCTTGAGGACTTTATGCTAAGTGAAATAAGCAGTCACAAAGGACAAATACTGTATGAGTCCACTTATATGAGATATCTGACATAGTCAAACTGATAGAAACAAAGTAGGGTTGTGGTTACTAGGGGTTAGGGGGAGTAGAGGAAGGGGAGCAGTTGCTTAATGGCTATAGGGTTTCAGATTTTCAAGATAAAAAAGCTTTAGAGATCTGATTCACAACAATGTGAATATACTTAACACTAACTGAACTATGCACTTAAAAATGCTTAAGGTGGTAAATTTTATCTTAGGTGTTTTTTACTACAATAAAAAATGTTTTAAAAAATAAGTGATTTTGTATTGCCATTTCATTAGCCAAGAACTTCCTAACTGTCTAAAGTCATTGGAAAAAATACAACTTTGCCAACTTCCAGAAAATGCTTTCTAAGGTTGCTGATTTATATTTTAAAATTGAAATTCATGTTACTCAGTATAGGGGCACATAGATGTTCAACTCTTATGTAGAAAGTACCTCATGTTTTTACCCGAAAGAGGCTAAAGCTAAGAAACTGTGGAGTTTCAGCTGTTTAAAATTAGCTGTTTAAAATTGTAAAACTATTGATCTCTGTCTTCTTTTTCCAGAGTTTAAAACACATTCCTCCTTTCTTTCTTTTTTCAAAAAATTATTATAGAAACAATGCATGTTCATTATGAAAAATAAAACCAAACAACAGAGAACTGTCTGGAATAAAAAGAAAAATTTTTTCTGTGGTTCCTTCTACTGGCCCCCTCCCTATCCTACCTCTGACTATTGTTCTATTCCTTTTCAGCTATCCTCTGTTCTTGCCACTCAGGAAATATATTCTAACCTTTCAATCTGAGGTTCACCTGATTAAGGTTTAAAAGTGACGATGTTTTAACATGTGTCAGTAATAGGTCTCTGAATAGTCAGGAATATCTTCATAGGGTACTGCTCACTGAATCAGTCAGCAGGTGTTTGTACTCATTTCTGCCCATTGTGAGCTGGATGGAGATGCCAAAGAAGTAAAAGCTAAGATCCTTGCTCTCAAAGAGCTTACAGTCTAGTTGGGGAACTCGCACACCTGAGGACATAATGAACCATGCAAGAGAGTGTATAATTAAAACTGCCATAAATACCATAAATCTTCAGGTAGACTGTGTAATAAATATTGTATGTTCATCCAGTTTCTCTTTAATTGGAAGTTTTGCTAATTCACATTCATAAGAAGTAGACATAAGTGCTAGTTAGAAGGTTTGTTTTCTTAATCATTTTGTTTTCTGTTTCAGATTCTGTTGCAGTGCTTTCCTATACCACATCAGGACTTTATACATCACTGATATACAAGAATATGACAACCCCAGTGTACACAACTTTAAAGGGGGTAACTCATTATTGTTACTGTTAAACATGTGGGGCTCTTCATGATGAATCAAGAAAACTGTTTAGTCAAGCTCCAGGTTCCATTCTTGACATTTTACATGGACTGTCCCTTTATAGGGAGTTTTAGAAGTTCACACTAGCATATTATTAAAAGAGAAGAAATGGAAAGATCTAGAGAAGATATTTATTCTTATTGGAGTATTAGAGGTCTGATATGCTCCGTTTTTGTTATGCTACCTGTGAGTCTCCACACCCTCCATAGCTGTTAATTCTTTAAAGGAAATAGTATTAATGATGTAATGAAAACTCCTAATATAGAAAGATCTTTGTATCACTGCCAAGGTTCCCCTCCTTTGTGTGAAGTACCTAATTAAAATAAGTATCAGAAAAAAAAGTATCATCAGGTATTAACAGCCTTATGTTCTTAGGAATCTTTTATAATTGACAAATGCCTTGCTAATTGGAATTTGGGATTTAACAACGTGACTTTGATAATGGCAAAATATTTTCTTGTATTCCTTAAAAAATCGTATTCCATAACTTCTGGTAAAACATTCTCTACCTAAAGAGAGTGGTGACTTTAAGGATGGACACAGGGAGGCTGTTTTGCTTTTCTTTAGAAGGCGACCCAGATAAGCAGCAACCCATTCCTGGATGACTCCTCTGGGTCAGAGGAAGAAGATAGTTCCAGATCCAGCTCCCGGACTTCAGAGTCAGACTCTCGCAGTCGGAGTGGGCCAGGCAGCCCCAGAGCAATGAAACGAGGTAAGGGAGAGTCTCAGGCATACAAGACAACTCCAAATAATTCTGAATATTTAATGGGAATTTTATCTCTATAATAGGACTTTAAAAAAAAATCTGAGCTGCCTTCCACTCATAGTGAAAAGAGTATTCACCTAGGACTGAGGCGCTTATATTTTAGTCCTAATTCTCTTCTAAATTCTCTTCGTGATTCCAGACAAGACAGTGGTTTGTTTTGTTTTTTGTTTTGTTTTTTAACTTTATCTGTAAAAGAGAGATCACTTCGTTATAGGAATAAAGTGAGATACTTGGCTTAAATGAGGTTTTTCTTTTACAGTTACTGTGTGATTTTGAATAATTTATAGGATGGACTTATTTCAGCTAAATTTGTTGCACTGCTAAATGGCAGAAGAATATACCTAAAAATGTGGTGGTTAATCTGATATTAAGATGGAAACCAACAAAAACTTACTTTGGGCATGTCTACGATGTTTGTAGATTTTGAAGAAATTTTTGGCATACAGGTTACAGAGAGAGCCACTCAAATTAAATGACATCTGTATTTTACAAAAGCCTTTAATGCAGCACAGTATGTTGGCTTTCAAACTGTGTTCCATGGAACCCCTAGGTACTCCCAAACCCCTCAGCTTCAACAGGAGCTGTTCAACTCTCATAGGTTTAATATTTGGGGCTTCCATCAATCAGTCCCTTTGCTATATGACCTTGCCCCCTTGACAACCAGAATCAGGTTATATCATACTTTTGCTCAAAACACTGCAAGGACCTCTTATAAAGACTATAACATGTTATGTGATTCTTTGATGTCTTCGACCTCATCTCCTCCTTTCTTCTCTCTTACTCAGCTCTGGCCATCCAGACCCTTTAGCTGTTCCCGGCACATGCCATTCATTCCTTTAGTTCAGGACCTTACACTGATCGTTTGCTCTACCTTGTATTCTTGCCTCCAGATGTTCCTTTGCCTCCTCCATGACACTGCCTCCTCAAGGAGATCTACCCAGAGGACACCATTCAAATGTAGTCCTTTGCCCTTCTCTAATTGCTAGCTCTTTTTATTCCCTTTAGTCCACTCTACATTTTATTTTTCCATGGCATTTGCTCCCTGTTTTTTGTCTGTCTCCCCCGACTAGAATCTGTGTTCCATGAGGGCAGAAATTTCTTCGTTTTGTTCACTGCTCTGTCCCTAGCACCCTGGGGCTAGGAGCCTGAGATTTGCACTCCAACATTGCCTCTGCCTAGCTGTTTGACTTTGGACAAATCCTTTAATCTGTGGACCTTAGTCTCCTTAGAGAATGAGGGCATGAACCAGGATGATCTCTGAGGTCCTTTGTAGATCTAAATTTCTATTACTCTTTGAAAAATAAAGATATTACTATTATCACAGCCATTACTTGTCTTAGTCAAATAAATAAGAGGAATAATATAGTGACATTGTCCTAATGTCTCCCTTAAATGTTAATAAACACTTAAAAAATTGCCACATACTGTAATGAATAATGACCTAAGTCCTTGATTTTATTTAATATTTTCAAAATCTCCAATTGTAATGACTCTCCAAATGTGGCTTGCAACTTGCAAGTTGTTTTCTAAAATGGCAAGTGAATTATTGTGAAAAATGCTCCATTGAATTTTACATTAGAGCTGCTGGCAAATGAAATAGTCTGTTTATATCTTGAGTCTTATTGCATCTCTTTTATGAAAGATTTTCAAAATCTATAAACTAGTAGTATTGGACTTATGTTTTTTTTTGTTTTTTTTTGTGGTACACGGGCCTCTCACTGCTGCAGCCTCTCCCGTTACCGAGCACAGGCTCCGGACGCGCAGGCTCAGCGGTCATGGCTCACAGGCCCAGCCGCTCCGCGGCACGCGGGATCCTCCCGGACCGGGGCACGAACCCGCATCCCCTGCATCGGCAGGCGGACTCTCAACCACTGCGCCTCCAGGGAAGCCCTTGTGTGTTTTTTTTGTTTGTTTGTTTGTTTGTTTTTTTTTTTTTTTTTTTTTTTTTGCGGTATGCGGGCCTCTCACTGTTGTGGCCTCTCCCGTTGCGGAGCACAGGCTCCGGACGCGCAGGCCCAGCGGCCATGGCTCACGGGCCCAGCCGCTCCGCGGCATATGGGATCCTCCCAGACCGGGGCACGAACCCGTATCCCCTGCATCGGCAGGCGGACTCTTAACCACTGCGCCACCAGGGAGGCCCTTGTGTGTTTTTTTTTAATGTGATGTTACTTTAAAAATGATTACATGTAAAGCAATTATACTCCAATAAAGATGTTAAAAAAAAATGATTACAAAAATTATGTGCAGGGCTTCCCTGGTGGCGCAGTGTTTGAGAATCTGCCTGCTAATGCAGGGGACACGGGTTCGAGCCCTGGTCTGGGAAGATCCCCCATGCCACGGATCAACTGGGCCCGTGAGCCACAACTACTGAGCCTGCGTGTCTGGAGCCTGTGCTCCGTAACAAGAGAGGCCACGACAGTGAGAGGCCCGTGCACCGCAATGAAGAGTGGCCCCCGCTCGCCACAACTAGAGAAAGCCCTTGCACAGAAACGAAGACCCAACACAGCCAAAAATATAAATAAATTAATTAAAAAAAAATTACGTGCAGTAAAGTGTGATTGTACAAATCTTGATAAATTAAGGTTCAGCATTTGTTTGCCTACATGTCAATATGTAAACACACATATTTTTAATCCTTAATAAAAGATATTGTTAGGCTACTGCATACATTTTATATATGTAAAAATAGCTGTGCTTATAATCATACCAAAATATTATTTATGTTCCTTTAACTTCCTTGGAGATTTGCATGATAGTCCTTACGCTTAAGTTCTGTTTTCTGCTTTAAAGGTACTTCATGGCCAAAGGTATAGACTACATCTAGTCTAGGAAGGGTTATGATTTGGGATTAGATGTATTTCTTAGGAAAACTGACAGTCAGCGTTTGGACCACCCAATTATTAAATATTGACTTGATTTATTTCTTTATTCATCTAGGTGTGTCTCTCTCTTCTGTGGCTTCTGAAAGTGATTATGCTATTCCCCCAGATGCTTACTCCACAGACTTAGAGTGCTCGCAGCCAGAGCAGAAGCTCCCGAAAACTTGCTCATCTTCCAGTGATAATGGGAAAAATGTAAACACTGAATCAGGTTTTTTTAAAAAACATTAATGTATCTGTTAGTTTGAGCCTCCAAAGGGAAACTTAAATATTTTTTTAAATCTCTTTAATTAGGAACCACTGGAAAAATCTGGCTACTTATTAAAAATGAGTGGTAAAGTCAAGACTTGGAAGCGGAGATGGTTTGTTCTTAAAGGTGGTGAATTACTTTACTACAAATCTCCGGTGAGTGGAAATTGCTTGTTATTTAAAACTGAATTCCTCAAACTATAAATCAGACTCCTGATTGATTTTCTTCCATGTAATGCAATTAATTAGACAAAGCATTTCTTATTATGACTATTATAGGTAATCACTTTGCATTGGTTTTCTTCCTTTCATACAGAGTGATGTAATCAGAAAACCCCAGGGCCATATTGAACTTAGTGCATCCTGCAGCATTTTAAGAGGAGATAACAAACAAACAGTTCAGGTACTTTTTTTTTTTTCTTTTTTTGTATCATGCAAAACTCAGTTCTCAATTATGTAAGCTAATAGAGTGGAAATTGGGTGTTCAGTTGTTTGTTTATTCCATTTTGGGGTCAGTTTGATGCCCCCAAAATGTGTGAAACCCTAGGACTTCTTAGTTAAAACTATAATATAACCTGAGTATATGTGAGTAACTCTCCTCTACACTTTCTTTGCCCTTGATCCTTTACACGGTTCTTTCCCCACACTAACCCTCCCAGCCATTTTCTGTTCTCAAACTGTCAAGCTATTTTAGGGGAGGGTTATTTGATAAATGAATTCCCAACAAGATATTTATAATTTAATGTACTATTAAATTCAGAAATGTTTGCAATTTAATAGAGAACCAGAAAATGGCAGTTCTATGAACTTCAGAGGCTGTAGCACCAAAGTGGGAAGGATATTGGTGAGCAGAGGGGCTGTCCTGGCTCCCACTGAGTCACATGGCAGAGGTAGCTGCTGACCATTTCACCCACACATAATGCCAGTCTTGCTAGAAACCTTTGTTAAATTAAAACAAGCAAACAAAAAAAACAAGCTATTGAGACAGTTTGGTATGTGTGATTTAAAATTCAGATGCCTTATTTCTGAAATGCCTTCAATAATCATTATTTTCTTATCTTGCTCCTTTGGGGGGTAGAATACAATATTTTATTAGAAAGGTACATTATCAGTGTTTCCAGTGGATGATACCTGAGGACTGCCCAAAAATGTAGAAAGGAGAATCAGGGAAAACTTTGTCTTGGATCATGGCAGATAAGAATCATTTGTAGGCTTCTGAAATATTTGGAATTTTTGAAATGTGGCTAATTTGAACTTGAGAAATTGTGAGTTCATAATATCTGATTACATGTTTAAGAATTCCTCTTCTGCTGTATAGGTTTTCTTATTTTATTTATAATTGATTTCTTCATTTCCATAACAAATAACTTCTCTTTATTTGCTTAAAGTGTGTTATTTTATTACAATCTGAAATCATTCTGCTCCTCATTTCAACAACCAGGAACCTGTAGCACATTTAAGGGAGAAAAGGAAAGTGTAATGAGTAAACAAGATAAAAAATCATGACCCCAAAGCTTAATACTATGAAGAGTTTTAAAGTAAACAGAAGTGAAAAAAATTATTTCAAAAAAAGTTAATTGTCATTCTCACAAAGTGGTTAAAATATGCTACGTGATTTATGGAATCATTTATTTAAAACCTAGGATTCAAGGTTCGGCACGTTTGTTTCCGTGTTAGGTAGTGATGTTTGAAGAATGGACAAGAAAGTGCTAATATCCTAAAATCTTCAGAGTTTCCTTTCCTATCTCTTTCTTATCCCATTCTAGTTGACCACTGAAAAACACACATACTATCTGACTGCAGATTCTCCCAATATATTGGAGGAATGGATTAAAGTGTTACAGAACGTTCTTCGGGTACAAGCTGCCAACCCCCTTTTCCTCCAACCTGAGGGCAAACCAACAGTGAAGGGATTGCTCACCAAGGTGGGAACTCTTGTACATAGCATTATCCCAGGCAATGATGGAATTAGCCCCCGATCATAAAAAGTGGGCATCAGAGAATATAAATATTGAGTATTTATGTTATCTTGGGGTGGAGAAGAGACAAAAAGACAAAAACCATAAAGATGAAAAATGATAAATTTGACTACTCTACATAAAAAATGTAAATGTTCTTGGGAGTTCCCTGGCGTTCCAGTGGTTAGGACTCTGCTTTTCAGAACCTCTGCCGAGGACCCAGGTTCAATCCCTGGTCGGGGAACTAAGATCCCACAAGCTGTGTGGCACAACCAAAAAAAAAAAAAAAAAGTAAATGTTCTTACTATCAGAATTTCTCTAAGCAGAATTTTTAAAAGACCGATGAGAAGCTTTGGAAAGGTATTTGAACATGAAAAACAAGCTTTTTCTAATCAGTAAGTAAAGGATAAATACCAGTGAGGGGAAGGAACAAAGGACACAATGAGAGAGAAGTAGAGAGAAGAAATACAAATGATCAATAAACATATGGGAAAACGTTCTACTATCAACAATAATTTCCTTAAAAAGCAAGAAATAATGGATATTTTTTAAAAAGCTGATCAAGGGAGGACCTCTTTTAAAAGTATGAAATGCAGTATCGACACAAATTAAGAAATTTGCTAGTGAGTTTATTACTTTAGAAGGCAATTTGGCAATGTCTTGGCTAAAGTGTTGACTCAATAAATATTTTTGAATGAACAAATAAATGAATGAATATTAAATGTCTTATGAACATATATACGTACACTTTGATCCAGCAATCTCAGTCCAAGAAATTTATGCTTAGGAAATTATCTTAATTTGCATAAGATTTAAGTATGAGGATGTCCATCACAGCATGGTTTTTCCTTTCCTATTTAAAACAAATGAGATATAATTAACATACATTGAAATGCAGATCTTAAGTGCAGAATTTGATCAGTTTTGACAGATATTTACTGTCACTCTCTCAAGATACAGAACATTTCCATTACTGCAGAAAGGTTACTTGCACATCATGGTTTATAATAAAGAAAAACTGGGATCAACTTAGATGTATAGTAGAGCATAGTTTTAAATAAACATTTATGTAATCAGGTAATGCTTTACTATGCAGTCATTTTACATGTTGTAAGAGAATGTTTAATGTTTTAGAAATAGGTTATGATGTATTGTTAGGTGATAAAATAGCGTATTACCATAAATACATAAAAATGGTTGTTATGCCATTTTTGGTAAACATGTTTGTAGAAAAATGTCTGACTAAGAAATATACTAAGGTATATTAGATATCTCTGGGTGGTTTTTACTTCATTTTTGCTTAGTTCTGCTTTCTAACTTTTTTAGAATGAGGAAGTATTGATTTACACTAAGATAAATATTATTTATAAATTTTAAAGAGTTCAGTTTGTCACTTTTAGAACAGTACAATAAGATATTTACATGCAAAATATTACCCACAAAAATAACCTCTCTGTCATCACTCATCACTCATGTGCTTTATTTATGTAAGAGGTGAAAAATTTAGCTGTAAATGAGCTATGCCACCATGTAATTTATACTTAATGTTAATGTGGGAATGTAGGTGGGTGCTCTTCAGTAATATTTACAAAGACTGTAGAAAAAAATTGGAGAAAAAAATTACCAATACATTCAACAAAGAGATGCACTATGTTTTTCTCCAAAACATTACATTACCATGAAAATGTTTTTCCAGTTACTAATGGGCTTGAGAACTCCTTGGTATTGTGCTGATATATGTTTTCCAACAAACACAGTGCCACTTTAAATCACATTCTTATTCTAATTCATAGTAACTAGGTGTCCTCCTGTTTCAAGGGCTATGTTTATCAAACCCTTAAGCTTTAATATGATCTCATGGCTAAGGGTTTGTTACTTCTTTCACAATTAGTGTTTTTGTTTTTTTGCTTATTTTTAATTGTTGGCATGGCTTGTCAATTTCCACTCCTGTTACATTTCTGCCGTTCCCTGCTTCCCATTTCACAATTGCATTTTAAATGAGTATAAGTTGATGTGATTATCAGATGACTAAACCATTAGAATTTATAGACAGGATGCTTATTAGGTTTCCTTCCGACCATTTGTGAAGGCTTGTCCACCCCCATATTTTCACCTGCAAAGCCTTATAAGAGAAAAACTCATTTTGAGTGACTTGTTCTGAGCTCACGTTCAGGCTACAATCCCAGATATGGCAGAGCAACATTTGAATACTTTGGAGGGGAGGAGGCTTTTCCAAGTTGTCACACTGTTATTATTAAGTACAGAAATATGTAGGTAGATATTAAGAACTTGACTAATTTGATTCTGGACAGTCACTCTTGCAACTTCTAATGCTTTGGAAGAACATTTCCTATATAAAAATTCATTTATTTAAAAAAAATGTATTGAGCAGTTATCACATGTCAGGCAATGAGCTGCAGGGTATTAAGATGAATAGGCCACTGCCCCATCCCTCAGAGAGCCTCGTATCAATTGGGAAAGAAAAGGACATCAGCATATTTATAATGATATATATAAAATACTGTTGTTGATATGCATCATAAGGTCACAGAGAAACCTAATTTAGACTGTGGGATCAGGAACGACTTCTCAGAGATTTGCCTGTGCCAAGTCTCCAAGGAGGAGTAGGAATTAATTTTGGAAACAGACAAGGAAAGGTATCCCAGGCTAGAAGACAGCACGAACAAAAGACACAGTATCTCAAAGCAGTGCTACCTATGTGAAGAGCAAGTCCTTTGGAGAAAAAGTTTGAGGGTCCTGATCATGGAGGGCTTTTTTGTCTTGTTAAGGACTTTGTTCTTCATCCTGAAGGTGTTGTGGAACCCTTCAGGGTTTGTAACAGGAACATGGCTATATTGATGCTGTTAACAGATTACTCTGCTGAGAGGAAGATAAATTTGTGGGAAGCAAACTGGAGGTTCTAAGAACAGTAAGTGGAAGTGGTTTTCCTCAAGAGGATGGGACTCTGAACTGGTCATGGGGAAAGAGACCGGAGGGTGAATCTGAATAATGTTAGGAGGTAAAGTCTTCCATTAGACTGAATTCAGCAACTAGGAAGTGGGAGAGATAAGGATGGCTGGGTGAAAGACCATGTCAGATAATAGAGAGCTCAGAAAACAGGAGCAGTTTAGGATGACTGAAAGGTTATTTTGGGAACTGTCAATGTTTAGAGCTTGTGAGGACACCTGAGTTAAGAAGTCCAGCAGGGACTTCCCTGGTGGCGCAGTGGTTGAGAGTCTGCCTACCGATGCAGGGGACACAGGTTCATGCCCCGGTCTGGGAGGATCCCACATGCCACGGAGCGGCTGGTCCTGTGAGCCATGGCCGCTGAGCCTGCACGTCCGGAGCCTGTGCTCTGCAACGGGAGAGGCCACAACAGTGAGAGGCCTGCGTACCGCAAAAAAAAAGAAAAAAATAAAGAAGTCCAGCAGGCAGTGGCAACACCAGTCTCCATCAGAGGAGAGGGCTAGGTTGGAGAGAAGGATTTGGGGAATTATCAGCATGGATATGAGAGTTGAATCCACGACAGTAAGAGAAATCACCCAGGAAACTGTGTAGGGTGGGAAGAGCAGGGGACTGTTGATGGGACACTTGGGTTCCCAAAATTTGAGGGCACATAAAGGTGATGTATGAAGAGACCCTGGAGAGTAAGTCCTGGAGGCCAGGTGTGGAGTGGTTGACAGGGAGGGATCTGTAGTGTCAGATGCGGTCAAGTGCTAGGGCAGAAAGTGCCTTGTGGTATGTTGAACGGTAACCGGATGATGAGTAAGTGCAGTATTGAGTGTGGAGGACTGTCCATACTTTCCGGCACATGAGAAAGAATCAAGCTGGGAGGGAACATGGTGTCAGGAGAGGCACTTTTTCAGATGGGAAAGGCATACCTTGAGTTTCCAAAATTGAAGGGAGGAAGCTGGGAGAGAGAAGTGGGAGGTTAAGAACAAAGTCCAGAAGAGATGGGTGATCGGGCATGGTGGGAGGGCACTGTGGAGGGGCTGGACTTGCAGAAAGGTGAGAAGGATGAAAATCCAAGTTTGTGGGGCAATGAGTGAAATCATGTCTGATGTCCTCGGTTTTCTTTGATGAAGATTACTCCAGTGGACAGTTCCATGAGAGTGAAGGAAAGGATTGAGAATAAGGGAAGTAAGATATACCCAAGGACATATAGAAGGATTGATTTACCGAGGGCCCACCTGACTTCAGTGACTTGAGTTCATTTTTCTCTAAGATGCTCAGAAATAAGAGCAGAGACTTTACATTGTAGTGATGTGAGGATAGTCATTTTTTTCTAACATTTTATTATGTGAATTTTCAAATAGGCAGAAAAGTTGGAAGAGTATTTTACAGTGAACACTCATATTCCCACCACCTAAATTCCACAATGAACATTTTCCTTGCTTTATACATATCAAGATGATGATTTTTAAATCAGTGTTTTATTATGGGCATTTTCAAACACACGTGAAAGTAGAAGGAATAATAGAAAGGACCTTCATATATTCATTACCCAGTTTCAACAGCTATTAACTATGGCTATTGTCATTTCTTAAAACCTCCCGTAACCTCCCGTAATCCACTGGATTACTTAAAAACAAATGGAGGTGAAATTTTGTTGTGTGGATTTGTTAGAAGCATGGGAATGCAACATAATCACAGGTTTTTTAAAGCAAGAGTTGTTTTGTGATCAAATATCAAATCCAAGGTTGGTGGAGAAGGAAGAGAAGCCAGGAGGGAACTGATAAACTGGAATAAAATGGAAGGGTTGGAGGACTTAAAAGTTTTGAATGAGGTCAAAGAATAGGAGTGGTGTGAATAGGAGGGTGGGAGCTGGGGGCAGGTTGGGGTCAGAGCGTAGAATGTAAATTTCAGAAGTGGAGCAGTTCCCAATGAAGGAAAAAGGACCAGGGTGTGGCCAAGCGGATGAATGGCAAAAATGGAAGGATAGCAAAGGTTTTTAGAAATGAAGAGAGCGAGGAACTGTGAGTTAAGATCGTAAGGAAGCAGTACAGCAAAGAGGCTAGGGCAAGAGTTCAGGGGCCAGACTGCATGGGTGCATGTCCTTCCTCTGACAGTTGCCACCTGTGTGACCTTGAATAGATTACTTAGAGGCTCTGTGCCTGAGTGTCCTTTTCTGTAAAGTGGGAATAATAATAGTGCCAACCTCACAGGTGCTGGGAAGATTAAAGAAATTATTTAAGCATGTAAAGTGCTTTAGAACAGTGCCTGGCACATCATGAACATGCCAAAAGTGCTAGCTATTGTTATCACAAGAGTTTTACCTAGATGCTGAAGTCAGCAAGACAGGTGGCAGGATTTGTGGTGGAGAAGGCTACAGGCATGAAAATAGAGGAGAGGGGAGAAGACCATGGGAGCTTATGTTTTGTGTGATGAGAAAGGTCAATCAGAATATGATATACTATTTGTCATCAAAGTTTCAGAGAGCACTGATATAAGTAACTTTGTTATGGATGCAAGGTAAAAAAATTTATTCTTTCAACTATTTAGTTCACCAGAGCCTTGAGGTTTGAGATTGTCTTTAAATCTTTGTGAGGATTCTTCTAGTGTAATTTGTTTTATTATGACTTTTTCAGAATAAGTCAGAATTGGAAGAAATCTTTACATAATCAGATGTACATAAAAAGATAGACTATGTTTTAAAACACAGCTTTTACTGTAAGTTGGCAGAAGTCTTCATTAATTTGTAGTTCCTCAAAGGCACACATTGTTCTCTTTAAAGATAAATCATTTCAAAAGTATACTCTCTATAGCCAGATGCATTATTCTTCAGTTTTGCTAAGACTCCTTTCTGGAGTTTGTTTAAAAGGAGAAAAAAAAAGCTGCATAACACAAGCTATTTAAAACTTCCAGGATATTTATCTGTAAATATATGTTTCTAAATTTAATTAAACCGAAACATGTCTTGCCAAATGCGACACTTTGTTTTGTTTTGTTTTTCCTCAAGCAACATTTAAATCCATCAAACTGTTAGATGGTGGAGTTATTTGTTTGCTTAAACCATAGTTTTGAAAGCCCAAAGGCTGGCTGCATTTGTGGGTTTAAATGAAACATGTGTTTTACTTCTCCTTATGCATAGTGAGGAAGGAAGCATTTATTGAGTAACTACTAGTATCCTTTATTTACATTTTCTCCTTTGGTCATCACAACAGCCCAGTGAGGTGTACAGTAATCCCATGTTAACTCAGAACTTGGGAGGTCAAGTCAGTTGCCTGAGGACATCATCCGTCCAGTATGTGGTAGAACTGGAATTTAAGCCTTGGTCCATTTGACCTCAGAATCCAGGCCTTTTCTACTTTCGTGACTTGCTGACTGTAAAATCCGTTGTGGCGATGATTTATATTCTTCTCATTGTACAACTGTCAGAGCAGTCCGTTTAAATGTTATGTCATTACAAGGGCCCTGCAAAATATGTGTGCTCCCCACCCCTATATGCTGCCCCTGCCACAGTGACCTCTCCCCTTCCTCGCTTAGTCTCAGACACATGGGCACACACCGTCTCAGGACCTTGGCGCTTGCTGCTTCCTTGCCCGGAGTGTTCTTCTCTCAGGTGACTGCATAGCTCATCTACCTCCTCCAAGGCTTGAATCAGTGTTGGTGATGCCTTCCTGACCGCCTTATTTTAAAACACGTCCCTCCTTCTCCAGGCACTTCCTTCTCCTTCCCTGCTGTAGTTTTCTCCTTCGTATTTATCACCATGGGCAAGCATGACAATGGAATGTTGGGCTTTCGTTTTACCTGCCAGTGTCTTGGTTTCCAGGTGGTGGGCCACTCCAAATTGAAGCCCACTCTAACTATTGCAGGAGAGGGTCAAGCCTCAAGGCAGAAGTTGGCAGGGCTGCCAGGGTAGTGGGATTATAGGGCAAACTCAACCAGGCACACCACATTCTAGGTCTGGGGCAACAGAGCCTATTATCAATCTTACCCACTGACGGGAATGGGGTTCTTGGTGTTTTTCTAGGCTTGAGGGTGTAGCTGGGACTGTCTGGCAAAGATCTTCAGTGCCTGTACCTGGGCGGAACTGGGGCAGAGAGGAACTCACAGTGAGGATCTTCATAAAGCTACCAAACCTGTGGTATTCAGTACAAAGTTTGGTAGAATGTCTTCTACCAAAAAAAACACCCCCAAAAAACTAGGCTTGTAAACTCCTTGTGTTCTTGATGAAGATATGCAGCATGCTGCTGGGTTAGTTGACTGTCTTCCTCACGAGGCAGTGAGCTCCTTGAGGAAGGAGACTGTGTCTCATTCATATCCGTCTCCCCAGTATCTAGACCAGCCTCTGACTATTCAGAGTCAGGAATCAGATTCAGATTCCATCCCAATCACTTGACATAGTTCCTGACATATAGGAAGTACTCAATATGTAATAATAGCTTTTAATATTATTATTTTACAATTTTGTGTGTATCCTTCTGGAGAAGGTATCAAATGTGTTCAGTGTATTATTACTTCTGGAGAAGGCATCAAATGTTTTGAATGAATGAATCTCTTACATTTTGGACATCACTAGAATTCTTAGGTTTCAATCTTGTTTCTAACATTAGAGTGTTAACCCAGAGAGCCCCACAGGGTTATTGGAAATCTATGTAATATAAAAACTATGAAATATACTTACTTGTGAAACTGGTATCTTTGAATCCTTAGTCCTAGGCATAGTACTTGACATATAGTAAACATTTGTTAAATGTTGAATGGTGAGCACCAAAGCAAAACATACCATGCTACTACTATAACAGGTAAATTTTAAATAGCATTTGGATAGTCTAGTTGGAATATCACTTATATCTCAAGCAAACTGGATAGCTGAACAGCTTCAAATAAAGTGTATAAACTGTACTTTAAGGTGTTAGAGTTCTGAGCTACATTTGTAATTCTTTGAAATATGATTTCAGGTAAAACATGGCTACTCCAAGAGAGTCTGGTGTACACTTATAGGAAAAACATTATATTATTTTCGTAGTCAAGAAGATAAGGTATGTATGTGTTTTTAATATGCTAATTAGAGGAATTTTTTGTTTGTTTTGCCTTCAAATATTCCCTTTCGCTGTTCTGTTGGTAACTCAAACTTTAGAATTTTTGATAAGGTTGAAATTTTGCATAAAATTTATTACTAAGGTAATCATAGACCTACAGGGGGTTTTTTTGTTTTTTGTTTTTTGTTTTTCACGGTACACGGGCCTCTCACTGTTGTGGCCTCTCCCGTTGTGGAGCACAGGTTCAGCGTCCATGGCTCACGGGCCTAGCCGCTCCGCGGCATGTGGGATCTTCCCGGACTGGGGCATGAATCCATGTCCCCTGCATCGGCAGGCGGACTCAACCCCTGCGCCACCAGGAAAGCCCCCTACAGGGGTTTTGATTCTTAATTATAAGCCTTAGTAAGTTTTAATTAATTCTTCTTCTAAGACCTAGAAAAGTCTTCCTCTATCCCACTTTCAACCATCAATTTCTCATATTTTCCAGGTCTGACAGACTAGATAAGGTTGATTGAAGGGAAAAGCAAGCTAGGAAAAAAGAGCTGGGAAGGGAAAAGAATCCAGTCCTGTCGCAGGCCCTCGAATCCCTAGATACCACTTATCTATCCATCCATCTCCATATCTATATCCCATTCATTCATTTTTAACTAATCTCCTCCCCGCCAAAACTTGAGTTATTGCATTTTCAGAATAAAAAAATGGGTATCTTCCAAACGTGAAATGTATACCTAATTATCATTGTATATACCCCATGTCATCTTTGGATTACTGAAACTATAAAAATTGAACTAACATGGACCAAGAGTATTTGCATAAAACAATGATGCCAGCTCCACAGAACAGCAGCCTGTGACTGATTACTGTGTTAATGAGACTAAACTTCTTGATCCACTGACCATGTAGGTCAGTTAGTATTTCTCTGCTCTATTTTCATAGTCTGCACTCTCAGTTCTGACTAGCATATTTAAAATGCATGCCATTATTCTCAGTATCGCTCACGGGTTGGTACTTAACACAGTGCAGCCGTTGAGAGTGATATCTCTGAAGTAATGTGGGAATATGCTCATAAAAATAATACAAGAATAAGCACAGTACAAAACTGCGTATTCAGTATAACCCTAACTCAATTATCAGTCAGGAAAACAGAAGCCACTCTGTGTATTCCAGTTTTAACAATTTTAATGCAGAAGTAGGGACATACATAACTTTAGAAAAGTTGGGGGAGTAGAGGTCGGGGAAGCAGCTGACACTGAAGATCTGAGAAGTCAGCACCAACGGTCTGAACACAAAGCACAGAGGCAGCTGGTACTCAGCAGTTTACTGAGAAGCCTCCGTGATACATCAGCCCAGGCATCTGACTGTAGCTGTCTCAGGAGAATCATGACTCTTCTTTCACCCTTACCTTCCACATCGCATGAAAATTATCTCAGGCAAGTGCTAATTTGGAGCCATGCAGGGAAGGGGATTCTGACAAATTTAGTTCCCAGCTTCTTTTCTGCAGTTACAGGGAGACTGTAGAAGAGGAAGTTTGGGATTCTGAGTTTATAATTCTCAGTCCAGCACATCTATGTAAAGATACACATAGCAGAAAAGTCAGAAAGAACTATACCAAAATGTTGAGTGGTAGTAGAATTATGGATGATTGTTTTCTTCCTTTTTTTTTAACTTTCTATTTTTACCAAGTTTCTATATTTGTGTTTTATAAATAGAAAAATAATTTAAAATTTGCTGAGTGTAGAATTTAAATGTTCCTACTACTACTACTACTACTAATTTTGTTTTTTATTAAAAATGGATAACATTGATCACAGAAGGAACAAGTCAGAGGAATGTAGATAGCTGAACAGAAATCCATTGTAATTACTGGAAAAATATTGAGAATGCTTGTGAATCGGTATAGGCTTACTTCATTTTGTGCTATAGATGTTTCAGAAACAATTTGTCTTTATCTCAATCAGTGTCTTTTAAAAAATTCAGTCAAAATATTTAAAAGCACCCGGTCTATTCACTGTTTATAGAACCATGGTAAATCCTCTGGTAAAAGGAATTATCATCTTTAAATATTGGGGTGGATGGAACCTTGATTGTCATATGATTGGGTATGCCTAAAGCACACAATTAGGATAGTATTGTCATGTATTATCATAGTAGAATTAGTTTTCTTTATCCTATTTTTTAAAGCTTGCTTTTTATTTATTGATGTGAATTTTCTGCCCTATTATTTTGCTTTTGTTTTCCTGCCTTTCTTTTTCTGAAAGTATAAATAAGTTAATTTCACATTTTTCCTTCAGAAGTAAATTTTCTTCACTCAGTCCCCAGAATAGTGCTTTGCACATAGTAACTACTCAGAAAATAACTGTAATTAATTTAACGGGAAAAAGCAATGTTTCTCGTAAAAGACAACACATTTAATCAAATGAATTAATTTTTTACTATTAATCAGCTATTAGGCAGATAAGATATCCAGGTAAGACCTCACTGAGAAGCTGACATTTTAATTAGGTTTTGAAGGAAGTAAAAGAGGCAAGAGTATTCCAAGCCAAAGGAACAGCGAGTGCAGAAGCCCTGGCAGGAGCATGCCAGGTGTGTTTTAGGAACAGTGAGAAGGTCAGTGTGACTGGACTAGACTCCATTAGGGAGAGGAGAATAGGAGATGAGTTCAGGGAAGTAACGGGGACCAAATCACAGGGGGCCTTATCATAGTAAGGACTTTGGCTTTTGCTCCAAGTAAGATGAGAAGCCATTTGAGGATTTTGAGCCAAGCAGTGACATGATCTGACCTGTGTCTAACAGGAACACTTCAGCTACTGTCTGAAGGGAATTAGGAGGAGACTGGTTAGGAGACTCTTACAGTAATTCAGGTGAGAGATGATTGTGGTTTAGTGTGGCAATGGAGGTGTGAGAAGAGACCAGATTCTGGGTATATTTTGAAAGATTTGCTGATAGGATTTGTTCACTAAATGAACAAATATGAGAGCAAGAAAAGGGGCAGTGACGATGCCAATCTTTTTGGCCTGAACAGCTGGAAAGGTCAAGTTGCAAACAACTGGGATGGGAGAGACTCAGGTGGTGGGGGAGGACTTACCAAGTGACGTTGAAATGCTATTAGACATCTAAGTAGAGCTAGTGTGAGTCAGGAGTTATAAATTTGGAAGTAGCTAATACATGCTGATGCAAAAGCCATGAGCTTGGATGACATCACCCAGGGGAGTGAGTGTAGATGGGAAAAGAGTTCCCTGGGCCCGAGCATGGAAATGTAAGTTGGTAAATGTCCTTGGAGTTACAGTGAACTTTTTCAGGCTGCAATTCCAAACCTGACCGAATATTTTAGAAGTTGTACATCTGAAGCAGACTGTGTGTGTTCCTGGAGTAAATGGATTTAATTAAAGAAAAGTTTTAAAACAAATATGCTAAATATTCTACACAGCAAATAGTTGTTTTCATCAGTAAAAGAGTAGGTAAAATTTAATATAAATCATTTTTAGGATGTTTTTCTTACACTTAAATTAAGATGAAAGAAATCGTGGCATTTTTTGTGATATATTACATGTGTAATATATCATATATGTGTATATAGCCTCAAAACACTCCTCATTTATTGGGGTTTAGAGTGATAGTTAATCACACTTCTTCACACCAGCTGTTTAACTTTGTTACTTTTTCTGTGAATAGTATTGAGACTATGTCTACCCTTGTCCTTTTGATCCAATAACTTAATCAAATTAATTCTGTGGGGAAAAAAGTCAAATGAATATTTTGACTGAATTGCTTGACTAGGTAGTGTGTCACTTTGGTCCAAATGAATAATTCAAACCACTGTGTGGAAGTGGCTTCTTGCTTTTTCCACAAAAGTTAAATGTCTAGTATTCAAATTGTTCTTCAGTATTACAGTTGGCATGTTGGTTGTGGCTACTACTTTTGTAACAATGTGGATAACAATTAGCTTTAGGCATTCATTTAAAAAAAGGTATGCTTTATAAAGGTAAGAATGAAAAAGACTATGAAAAATTTTAGCAGGAAAATATTTAAAAGTTCCTTCCTTACAATTACTAATATTTACTTTAGTTTCCTTTAGGTCAGATCAGACTCTGGGAAGCTAAAGTTGAAGAGGTTGACAGATCCTGTGATTCAGATGAAGATTATGAAGCCAGTGGGCGAAGTCTTTTATCCACACATTACACTATTGTGATCCACCCCAAAGACCAAGGTCCGACTTACCTCCTGATTGGATCCAAGCATGAAAAGGTATGTAAGGTCTAATTGGTTGAGTTAGAATGATTTAGACTAATATGATTAAGTATTGGTAATAATTTTCAAATGACTGTTAAGTGCAATCAAAGATTTATGTATAGATTTGTTGGACATAGTATTTTTAAAATAATTTTATTTCTGATATATTTCAAACACAAAAAATATAACAGACACCCTTTTATACTTAACAGATGTTAGATTTCGTGGTATTTTTTTATCAGTGTAAAATTAGTAACCATCTAAGTGTTCAACAATAGGAAATTGATTAAATAATGTCCATATGATAAAATATCCTGCAGCCTTATATCTTTTTTATATTAAAAATAGATAATTATAATTTCTGAATTTTACTAATATAGCATAAGCACATCCTTAATATAATCTCAACTATGTGAAAATATAATGTACATATATATTTTAATAGAAAGAAAAAAGTCCAGTATATTTGGGGAGCAGAAAAATGGGTTCTTTTCTTCCTTTCTTCCTTATATACATAATCAATGTATACAACTTGATGCTTTGGAAATAATTATTTGCTCATGAAACCATCACTGCAGTCTATGGCATAAACCTATCCATCACATCCAAAAGTTTCCTCTCAACCTCTTTTTTAATTATTATTTTTGTGTGTGTGTGATAAGAACTACATAACATAAGATCTTCCCTCTTAGTAAATTTTAAAGTATGTAATACAACATTGTTAACTGTAGGCACCATGCTGTATGATAGATCTCTAGGACTTATTCATCTTTTTGTTTTTTTTCTTTTTTTTTCCCAGGACTTATTCATCTCGTATAACCACAACTTTGTACCCTTTGACTAATACCACCCTGTTTCCCCTTTCCCCTAGCCTGGCAACCACCATTCCCTCTCTGCTTCTATGAGTTTGACTATTTTAGATCCATCATATTAAGTGGTATTATATGGTATTTGTCTTTCTGTGTCTGGTTTGTTAGCAGGCAACAAACCTGGTTGCTAAGAAACCAGACACAGAAATGTCCTCCAGATTCATCTATGTTGTCACAAATGGCAGGATTTCCTCCTTTATAAGGCTGAATAATATTGTATGTATATACCATATTTTCTTTACCCATTCATCCATCAATGGACACTTAGGTTGCTTCCATGTCTTTGCTATTGTAAATAGTGGTGTGATGAACATGGGGGTGCGTATATCTTTTTGAGTTAATATTTTATATAAATTTATATTAAAAAGCTTCCTTCAGATAAATACCCAGAAGTAGAATTGCTGGATCATATAGTAGTTCTATTTTTAATTTTTTGAGGAAACTCCATACTGTTTTCCACAGTGTTGCACCAATTTACATTCCCACCAACAGTGTACAGGGCTCCCTTTTCTCTACATCCTCACCAGTACTTGTTATTCCTTGTCTTTTGGGGGTTTTGTTTTGTTTTTGATAGTTGCCATTCTAAAAGGTGTGAGGTGATAACTCATTGTGGTTTTCAGTTGCATTTCCCTGATGATTAGTGATGTTGAGCTCCTTTTTGTGTACCTGTTGGCCATCTGTATGTCTTCTTGGGAAAATGTTTTTCAGATCCTCTGCACACTTTTTAATTGGATTGTTTGTCTTTTTGCTATTGAGTTGTATGAGTTTTATATGTATTTTAAATATTAACCCCTTATCAGAAATATGATGTGAAATATTTTCTCCCACTCAGTAGGTTATCTTTTCATTTTGTTGATGGTTTCCTTTGCTGTGCAGAAGCTTTTTAGTTTGATGTAATTCCACATGTCTATTTTTGCTTCTGTTGCCTGTGCTTTTGGTGTCATACCCAAGAAATCATTGCCAAGGCCAGTGTCCAAAAGCTTCTTCTCAATGTTTTCTTCTAGGAGTTTTATGGTTTCAGGTCTGATGTTTAAGTCTTTATTCCATTTTGAATTGACTTTGTGTACTGTGTGATATCAGGGTCCAATTTCATTTTTTTATATAAATTTATTTTATTTACTTATTTTTGGCTGTGTTGGGTCATCATTGCTGCACACGGGCTTTCTCTAGTTGTAGCAAGCAGGGGCCACTCTTTGTTGTGGTGCATGGCCTTCTCGTTGCGGTGGCTTCTCTTGTTGCAGAGCACGGGCTCTAGGGTGCATGGGCTTCAGTAATTGCAGTACGCGGGCTCAGTAGTTGTGGCTCGCAGACTCTAGAGCGCAGGCTCAGTAGTCGTGGCATGCAAACTTACTTGCTCTGAAGCATGTGGGATCTTCCGGGACCAGGGCTCAAACCTGTGTCCCCTGCATTGACAGGCGGATTCTAAACCACTGCACCACCAGGGAAGCCCTCCAATTTCATTGTTTTGCATATGGATATCCAGTTTTCCCAACACCATTAATTGAAGAGACAATCTTTTGCCCACTGTATTCTTGGCAACCTTGTCAAAAATCAGTTGACCATATATGCATGGTTTTATTTCTGGACTCTCTATTCTGTCCCATTGGCCTAATGAAGCAATCATTAGGCCCACTGATGGACCTAATGTCTGTTTTTATGCCAGTACCATACTATTTTGATTACTGTAGCTTTGTAATATATTTTGAATTAGGAAGTATGATCCCTCCAGCTTTGTTCTTCTTGCTCAAAATTGCTTTGGTTATTTGGGGTCTGTTCCTGTTCCATGTGAATTTTAGGATTGTTTTTTCTATTCCTGTTAAAAAAAAATTGGGATTTTGATAGGGATTAATTTGAATCTCTATGGGTTGTTTTGGGTAGTATGGACATTTTAATAATATTAATTCTTCCAATCTATGACTGGATGTCTTTCCATTTATTTGTGTCTGCTTTAGTTTCTTTCATTAGTGCTTTATTGTTTTTGGTGTACAAATCTTTCACCTCCTTGGTTAAGTTTATTCCTAAGTACTTTATTCTTTTTTTTTTGCTATTGTTTTCAGATTGTTTTCTTAATTTCCTTTTCAGATAATTCATTGTTAGTGTATACAAACACAACCGATTTTTAAAAATTAATTAGTTCATTTATTTTACTTATTTTTTGGCTGTGTTGGGTCTTCATTGCTGTGCGCAGCTTTCTCTAGTTGTGGCGAGTGGGGGCTACTCTTCCTTGCAGTACGCAGGCTTCTCCTTGCAGTGGCTTCTCTTGTTGCGGAGCACGGGCTCTAGGTGCACGGGCTTTAGTAGTTGTGGCATGTGAGCTCAGTAGTTGTGGCTCACAGACTCTCGAGCACAGGCTCAGTAGTTGTGGTGCACAGGCTTAGTTGCTCCGTGGCATATGGGATCTTCCCGGACCAGGGCTCGAACCCATGTCCCCTGCATTGGCAGGCAGATTCTTAACCACTGCACCACCAGAGATGTCCCCATAACTGATTTTTGTATGCTGATTTTGTATCCTGCAACTTTATTAAATGTATTAGTTCTAACAGTGTTTTTATGGAATGTTTAGGGTTTTCAACAAATAAGATAATGTCATCTGCAAACAGAGATAATTTTACTTCTACCTTTCCGATTTGGATGCCTTTTATTTCTTTTTCTTGCTCTGTTGCTCTGGCTAGGACTTCCAGTGGTATGGTGAATAGAAGTGGCAAGAGTGGGCATCCTTGCCTTGTTCCAGATCTTACAGGACAAGCTTTCACTTTTTCACCATTGAGTATGATATTAATTGTGGGCTTTTCTTATAAGGCCTTTATTGTGTTGAGGTATGTTCCTTCTGGGTATTATTTCCTTCTTTAAATTTTCTGGATTTCCTAGGTATTTTATATGTTCTATTTGTATGTACTAGGAGTCAGATTTTAAATTTGATAGAATTTGTTGTATTTCTTAAAAGAATATTAATTGGTTGTATTTATTCTAGTCTCTTAATGTCACATTACTTTCTTAATTTTCTTATGCTTTTCTAAATGTGAACAATGGGGAAAAGGTACTATGAGCACAATTCAAATAAGCTGGCTTCAGAACTCTTTAAGTGGCTTTTAGTTATTTAAAAATTGTGGGTTTTTTTTTCCATTGTCAAAGTTTTCTACTGTTTATGCAAGTTGTTTTTTTCCTTAAGTCATCAAAAACTGTGTCTTGGTTAACATTTCTATTAATATGTTTTGATTTTTAAGGACACTTGGCTTTATCACCTGACTGTTGCAGCTGGAAGTAACAATATAAATGTTGGATCTGAATTTGAACAACTCGTTTGCAAATTGCTAAATATAGAAGGGGAACCTTGTAAGTTTATAACGTACAAGGCTTTATGGTTTATGAAATGGGCCCTAACTCCCTTAGCCTAATAGAGTTTTCACTTTGCGGGTTCCTGTTTCCCTGAGATGTACCCATCTTCTCATAGGCTGTGCTTGTTACGGTCCAGGATTCTCATTGTGGTTCTTCGGCTCCAAGGACACGGTCATTCCTTGACATGTCCATATCCTGTCACACCTCTCTGCCTTTGCTCACATTACTCCCTCTGCCTGGAACACCCTTCTTCCTTCACATTCCCCACCAACTTGATAAAATCCTACCTACCTTAGGAGCTCCCCCTGCCAACCCATCCCAACTCAGCATCTGGCTCATAAAAGGTGCCTAATAAATGTTAAAATTATATCCCAATGCACTTTACCATTTAAAACTTTTATAGCATTTGTTGCTTTGCACTGAAGTTTTTTTTATGGCTAAGGTTTCCCCATTGAGAGCCTAGATTCTAAGCTCTGCTTTACTTAATAATAGAGATCACATTTTATTTGCAGTGTCTAGCATAGGAATTTAATAAATGTTGATTTTAGGAATGACTTCAAGTTCCTCTTTATCTTTCTGTCTCCTTCTGCTCTGGCTTCTCCTCTCTGTATCTTCCCCCAGCTCCCTCTCATGTACAGTCATCTCCCCACCTAGGTCACCGATCTTTAGCACATTTAAGCAACATGACAATGTCCTGGTAAGACTTGTTTTGGCCTAGAATATTTGTACCAAACTCTTCTAGCTTTAATTTATCCAAAACAGGAATAGGAGAATCCCAATGGCCTGGAAACTGAAATAAAATAATGTTATCAGAGGTTTTTCATGACTTTTATGACTTAAATTGTGAGCCAAGCCAGAATGAGGTAATTTCTAAAGGGCTGATTTAATGTGAGGCCAAAGTAAGTGATTCTTTCTGTTTCCTGTTCATACTTCATTCTGTATTTAGCCTCTCAGATATGGAGACACCCTACTTTGTGTCACAGCAAAGAAGGACTCATTTCTCCTTTGACAACACTACCTTCGGAAGCTCTACAGACAGAAGCAATTAAATTATTTAAGGTAAGATTTTATATGGAGTTATATATTGTTAAAAAATAAAACTTCAGATTATAAAGTTTCACTCTTTTCAAGAAAATTCAAAATGTAATGATTAAGAAAATCTAATGAAATAAAATTAGGTGAATTTAATATGCTTTCTGAGTGAGGATTTGAGATTTACTGCAGTAAACTATCTATGGTTTGGGCCATGTGAAACACTTAATATCAGAAGAATCATTTCCTCTTCAACCTCTCAAATGGAGAGATTCCTGACATCACTTGTACCTCAGTGTTGGGAGAGGGATCAATATCCTTCTTCTTCTCCAGTGCTACTCTCAAATTCTTATTACTCAACCTCTATTAGAAATCCGTGGTGACTTGAAGCATACCATTCAACTATATCACTCTTAATCCTCCACCCCCATCAACTCTGTCATCAGTCACCTTCTGGTAACTCCTCAAATTTCATTAAGGATTTTGGCTCCCAACTCACATCTTTCTCTCTGCCTCACATCTTGCCATTACCCTGAATTACTTTACTATCCCTTCACTCACCAATGCCATGGCCTTAAGATTCCTGACCTTCTCAATGTCAGTAAGCTTCCTCTCTACCCTGCTTCACCTTCCAATTCTCCATGTCCACACCCTGACCTCAACATTCCTCATAAGTACACCACTTCTAAAAGCTTAAATTCTAATGTGTCTTTCATTAACGATAATCTCTTAGCCCATGAGCTCTCTTATTTTCTTTCTTCCATTTCTCATCCTCACTAAGACATTTTTTTGAGCCATTTATTTTATTTGAGATGAAGAGAGAGCACAATAACTACCTCTTGGCTTTTCTTCCTTCTTTATCTAGTCTGGATGACTTTCATTAATACTCATAGTTCCTTGGGACCTGTAGTTCCATGCATTCTTCAGCTGAACCCCAACCGAGATCAGTGCTGCTGTCTTGCCTGCTTCCATATTAATCACATACATAGTGCTAGAGAGCCTCAAACAGCCGTATGGACTGGAGCCAATGTAAATCTGTGGTCTTCATTCCTTAGGGTCAACTGTCTCTCCTTTTGCTTGTCTTTGGTCACATCCTCTCAAATTCCCTACTCAATAATGCTCCTCACAGCAAACTTACCTTCTAGTTCATTGGGAAAATTAGAGGGCATCAGAAATGATCACCTCGAATCTCTCTTCTCAACAGACATTCTTTCATCTATTTTTTCCTCCATTACTCCAGTCTCAGAATATAATGTACCTTCTATGGATTCATGTCTTGACTCTGCACTGGGACCTTGGTACTTCATTTTCCCATAGTCTCTTAAAGTCTCAATTTTTGTCTCTCTTTTGGCTTTTTCTTGCCTACATTCCACCCATCTCAAAAAATTATATATTTACTAGATAATACTAAGGAATTATTGTTAATTTGGGAAGGGCATAATGATGACATGATGGTTATGGGAAAAAAATCTTTATCAGTTGGAGAGCCCTACTGAAGTATTGGTAAAATAACATGATATACATTAGAATACTACAGAAAAAAAGTGGATGCAGGGGTTGGACGAAACAAGTGTGGCAAAATGCTTGTTGACAATTGTTGACGCCAGGTGATGGGTACATTATACTTTCTCTCTACTTTTGTTCATGTTTTAAAATTACCATAATGGAACGTTTTTAAAAATCCACCTGTAGAATACACACATACCCAAAGCAAGAAAGACTTTATACAAATATATTTGAAAATCTGGATGAAGTGATCAACTTTATAACAAAATATAAATGGTGAAAACCAATTACACAGGTGAATGAAAATTTAAACAGGAAAATTTACCAAACTTTATAATTGTGGTTAATTTCAATGCTGTTTAAACTGTCCCAAAGCATAGGAAAGAAGGAAATTTTGCAAAATTTTTTCTTTTACTTTTTTGGGGGTAAATCTCAAACATATATAAGAGTAGAGAGAATGTTATGAAGTATAAGATACTCATCATCCAGCTCCACAGTTGTCAACATATGACCAGTTTTGTTTCATTCTCCCCAACCCCACTGCTCCCCAAGATTGGATTATTTTGAAGCAATTCTCAGTCATCATGTCACCAGATTCTTTTTGTGAAGTGAGTATTACTTTGATACCAAACTGCAGAAAATATTGTAGAAAATGGAGTATTTCATACAAAAACTAATAAAGTATTAGTAAACAGAATCCAACATCATACTAAAAGAATACTAATCATGACTAAGAGGGATTTGTTCCAGGAAATCAAGTATGGCTAAATATTAGGATGTCTATTAATATTATTTATTATTAAGTCGACAGTCATCTCTATAGATGGTAAAAATGCATTCATAAAATACTGATAGATATCTCCTTAACATGATAAAATATTTCTGCTTAGTAAAAACAAATGTCATGCTTTATGGGGAAATGCTTTAAACATTTTCATTAAAGTGAAGAACAATGATATTCACTCCCATTAATATTTTAAAAACTTCTTATTAAAGCATAATCTGTATAGAGTGTATCCCCATTATTATTAATATTATTATTATTTAGCATTCTATTAGTGGTACTAACCAATTGCAATTAGGCAGTGAAAACAAATTAGAAGGAAACAAACTGGAAATGCAAATATTTACAGATTATTTAATTGTATACCTGGGGAAAAAAACTTAAAAAACTACTACAAACAAAAAAGATAATTCAATCAGATAGTGAGGTACAAAATTGATAAGTAGAAATCAAAACTTTTTACACGTACAAACGACAACCAGTTAGAAGATAAAAGGAAGAACTTCTGCTTTTTGGCTGTGATGAAGCAACAGGAACTGAATTTACCCTACCAATGGTTTTCAGACTGTTGAATAACAGGCTGTGCAGGACAGTGATCCTCAGGAAAACAAATGAAGTAAGCTTTACAGTCGTTGCAGCTTAATATCTTGGAGAGAGTTTCATGATCACAGTGCATGCAGGGACACCCAAATAGTGTTTGGCAGTCTTCCTGAGTTACCAAGACAGAGTTCAGAATTTGAGGAGGCCAAGATGGTTAGAATTCACAAAACTGAGAGGAGTGAGCAGAAGAGAGTGGGAAAGTGCTCCACATATTCATAGAGGGTTCCTTTTGAGTTTTTAGCTGAGAACTGATAATCATATGTGTGTGAGGAAACTACCTGAGGCTAGGGAAAGAACTACCAGAAAAGAGTAGGCAAAAAAAAAAAATTCCTGGAGCTTACACATAGCTGAAAATAGTTTGTATTCCTATCATCCAGAATGGAAAGACCTCCTAGTGCACTAGGCATCAAGTAGAGTACTCAAGATAGAAGTCACATTGATTTTTAATAACCTAACCTCAGAAATGGCATACCATCATTTCTGCCATATTCTACTGGTCAAACAAACTAACTCTAGTACAGTATGGAAGGGGATTGCCTCAGATATTGTCTGAATATCAAGAGATGGAGATCATTGGGGGCCATCTTGGAGACTAGCAGCCATACTTCATATATTCAAGAAGGTAGAGGAAAGCATAAACATTTTAAGAAGAGTAATGGAAGATATTTAAAAGATCCAAATTGAACTTTCAGAGATGAAAAATGTAGTGGCTAAAATGAAAAAAATACACTGGATGAGATTAACAACAGGTAAGATAATGCAGTAGGCAAGACTAGTGAACTTAAAGACATAGCAAGAAAAATTATCCAGAATGAAACACAGAGTTAAAAAAAACTGAAAAAAATTGAATAGAGTACAGTGAGCAATGGTATATTTTCAAGCAGTCTAACATATATGGAACTGGAGTTCTACAAAAGGAAGGAGGGCAACAGAAAAATATTCAAGGAAATAATGGCTTAAATTTTCTTTTCCCAAATTTAATGAAAACTATAAAACTCTCAAATTTAAGAAGCTCAGTGAATCTCATACAGAAGAAATGTGACAAAAACTACTCTAATACACATCATAATCAATTGCTTTAGACAAGTTATAAAGAGTGTGGTGGTTTGGGAGGAATAACATAACACATAGAGAACATAGATAAGAATGACAGCAGACTTCTCACTGAAAACTATACAAGTCATAAGATAGTGGAGTAACATCTTTAAAGTACTGCAAGGAAAAAAATCTATCAACCTAGAATTCTATATCCAGTGAAAATATTTTTCAAAAACAAAGGTGACATAAACGCTTTTTCAGATATATAAAACCTGAAAGAATTACTCCCCAGAAGACCAATACTACAAGAAATGTTTAGTGATGTCCTTTAGGCAGTCAGAAAATGATGCCAGATGGAAATCTGGATTTATGCAGAGGAATGAAGAACACTAGAAATGGCAAATATGTGGGTAAATATATAAGAATTTTTCCTTATTATTTCAATCTCTCTAAAAGATAAGCCAATAAAGGACATAAAACAGAATCATAAAATATAGTCTAGTAATTTTTTAAAAGGCTGAAAAAGAGGAAAACCAAAAAGAACATATGAGACAAATATAAAACAAATAGCAAGATAGAAGATTTATTCCTGATCATACTAATAATTACATCAAATTTAAATGGTCTGAACACTCCAGTTACAAGGTTGAGATTGTCAGATTGTATAAAAAAAGCAAGATCCAACTATATGCTGTCACAAGCAGTACTTCTTTTGTTTTCTGACATTTGTTGTAAGAAAAAAAGACTGACATTTTAAAATAGCCTGCTCAAAAGAAACTGATTTCACTCTCAGAACTTCATTTTACTCCCAAATATCAATGTCATTAATAAGCCCAATATATTTAATTCATTGAAACAAATATATATATATATATATATTACACTATAACTACAAATTTAATTAATACATTATTACAATAATCTGGGGTTCAATTAGCATGGAAATATTTTTAAGAATTCATAGATAGAACACTTTATGAGTATTGAAGTTGCTTCCCCTGCCTTTAGGCAATCCATCCTAAACTTTCTCAGGCAAGAGTACCTACTCCTCTAGTCAGGAACAAAACAAATTTTCACAGTTTTATTACAATGAACTGTTAAAATGAAGAATGATAAGTATTAATATCCTACTTTGGAAAATGTCTAGGAAAGATTATGCTATAACCTTTTCCTAGTAACCTACTCTAAAATTTAATCTCTTTGGGGGAAAAAAGTATTTATTTGCATTCATTTTAAGTTATTTATTCTACTATTTCCCAAAATATTTTCCTCAGTAAACTAGTTTTTAAAGTTGCCAATTGGTATTACTAGAAAAAATAAAGATGGGAAGGGATTGTAGTCAAATAAGTTTAGAAATTCTGTGCTGTGTAGAGAATACAAAGATAAATAAGAAAGAGTCCTTGTCTTTATGAAGTTTATAGTCTGGTAGACCAGAGGCTATTACTGTTCCATATGCCCTTAAAATGAAAGCATATTCTGCTCTGAGGTGGTGTATTCTACAAATGAGTTCAAGTTGGTTGATAGTGTTATTCAGGTTTTCTAAATCCATACTGATTTTTCTGCCTACTTGTTCTCTCAAATATTGACAGGGGATATTGAAATCTCTAACTTTAATTGTGAACTTTGTCTGTTTCTCCTTATACTCGTATAGGTTGTGGCACCATGTATTTTGAAGCTATGTTATTAAAACATTTAGGATTGTTATGTCCTCTAGATGAACTGACCCTTTATCATTATAAAATGACCCTCTTGGGGCTTCCCTGGTGGTGCAGTGGTTGAGAGTCCGCCTGCCGATGCAGGGGACACGGGTTCGTGCCCCGGTCCGGGAAGATCCCACATCCCACATGCTGCATAGCAGCTAGGCACGTGAGCCATGGCCGCTGAGCCTGCGCGTCCGGAGCCTGTGCTCTGCAACTGGAGAGGCCACAACAGTGGGAGGCCCGCATACCGCAAAAAAAATAAAATAAAAAATAAAAAAAAATAGAATGACCCTCTTTATCTCTGGCAGAATTCCTTGCCCTGAAATCTACTCTGTCTGATATTAAAGTAGCCACTCTGGATTTCTTTTGATTAGTGTTATCACAATATATCCTTTTCCATCCTTTTAAACAAAAGCTATTGCTAAGAAGAGAATCAATATTTCATGCAGAATAAATCTGATCATTTCTCACCCTAAGTATATCTATTTTTTTCGTTTAATTCAGACCTGCCAACTTTTTATAAATGCAGCAGTTGACTCTCCTGCAATTGATTACCACATATCTCTAGCCCAGAGTGCTTTGCAAATCTGTCTGACACATCCTGAGCTACAGAATGAAATTTGCTGTCAGCTCATTAAACAGACAAGACGGAGACAGCCACAGAATCAACCAGGACCACTGCAGGTATCTGTTGATACATATACATGCAATTTTAAATGATGTTGTTTTCCTGATTATAAGAATAATACATATTCAATATAGACATTTGGAAAATTACAAAAAGTATGAAATGGAAAAACAGCTATTAGTATTTTTATGTATATCCTTTCGGTTTCTATATTTATATATAAATGTATGTGTGTATATCTTTATGGACTCACAGTTTTTCACATTACTAGACTTACAGTGTGCATACTACTTTTTAAAAACTATAGAACATGGGCTTCCCTGGTGGCGCAGTGGTTGAGAGTCCGCCTGCCGATGCAGGGGACACGGGTTCGTGCCCCGATCCCGGAGGATCCCACATGCCGCGGAGCGGCTGGGCCCGCGAGCCATGGCCGCGGAGCCTGTGTGTCCGGAGCCTGTGCTCCGCAACGGGAGAGGCCACAGCAGTGAGAGGCCCGCGTACAGCAAAAATAAATAAATAAATAAATAAATAAAAACTATAGAACATAATCATTTCCCCTATAGCCTTCAACAGTCTATAAAACATTAATACTAGTTGCATTAATATCAATTACTATACATTTAGGATTTTCCAATTATTTTTCCTATAATAAATACCACTACATTAGACCTCTTTGAACCTAAATTTTGTATGCAAGTCCAGTGAATTTCATTGAGTCCACTTCTAGAATTTTTCTATATCTTCAACAATGTTCAGTATAATTCTTTTAATTTCTTTCCAGGTAAAAAGTAGTATTTCACTATTGATTTTGGATGCATTTCCTTAATTATTAGTGCAGTTGAATTTATTTTCAGGGGGTTTTGGTCACTTGTGTTTACTCTTCAATGAATACCTCTTTTAATCTTTGCTTACTGACTCCCTGTCAACTACAGGATAAAATAGAAATTTCTTACCCTAGCCTGTAAGACTCTCAGGGGTGGATCCAGGTTTTGTGGGACTTGAAGCTTATGCAATGAATACTCTCCAAGAAAAAGAGTACAAAATACATTACTTTTACACATTTTAAAAGAACGTATGACCATGTCATATGACTATGACAGCTCATCGGGCCTGTCCCAGGGACTTGGAGGGGACCTGTGCATGAGAGGGGTTCTGAAGAATAAGCTTTATGTGAATCAAGGGCCCTTCATAGTCTGGCTCCAGTGGCCTTCTCTTTCTCCACTTCATTTTATACTTCCTGCCTCCAGTGTACAGTGAATGAATAAACTCTCCCCATTCTTCAAACACACCCTGCCTTTGCATTATCCTTCACCTTGCACCTGGCATCATTCCTGTTACCTGGATCCCTCTGCTTTCTTCCTACCTTTGACTTCACCGTCCAGCCCAAGCAACATCTCTCCCAAATATTCCTTCCTGACTTCTGCAACAGTAAGTCATTCCCTCCATTGGTTATACTTAAAAAATATTATTACAATGTATTAGCAATGTTATATTATAAATTACTTTCAATATATAATGTCTTCTCCTGGACTGTAGGTTCTTCAAGGGCAGGGCCCTTCCCCCTTCTCCTTTTTTATGTGACATTTAAAAAATTATTGAAGTTATACTTGCTTAATTAAAAAAATTAAGATAGAAAATAGAATATAGTCCAGAGCAAGAGAAGAATAAAAATCACATACAATTCTATTACCTAGACATACCTCTGTTAATATTTTTGTACTTGCCCCTTATTTAGGTATGTATCTATATATGGGTAGATTGGTTTTGCTTTTTGTATATATAATTTTTTTACTATTTTTCAATCTGCCCTTTCTCAGTGCCATTACTTATATTTCAATGAATGAGTTAATACACAAATGAACAAAAAGCAACAATTTCCCTAATCTTTGGGTGTGATATCAAAAAGGACTACCATATCATATCTTCTGGTACCTCAGTTGTAGACAACAATATATACAACTAGATGGATTATGGTTCTGACCCAATATGAAGCTTTTATGTTTTTATGTATTATAAACGCTCTAAGCAGATAATGTATATATGGAAAAAGCAAAAACATTGTGGGGTCAAGTAAGACTGTCATCATCCCTTTGCTCTCACAGCCTCTGTCAGTCACACCCACCCTGACTTGGATCTCTGACGACCACATGGTGTCTGACCTGTGATGCTTCTCTTTGCCCAGGGCTGGCAGCTCTTAGCGCTCTGTGTTGGGCTCTTCCTTCCCCATCACCCTTTCCTGTGGCTCCTCAGGCTCCACCTAAAGAGGAATGCAGATTCCAGGTACGCAGAATTCTAGCCAGGTAAACCATTTATGTGGCCTCTGAGTGTCTACAATAAATCAAAGGTATTTAGTAACCTGCCAGGTACATTTGTGGAAGAATGTGTGAAACAAATGTTGGTACAGGAAGCTTTTGGTTATCATTTATGCGGAGCTGGGAAAATATTTCCTTTGTTATGTTAAATCTCTTATGGAAGATTACAGTAAAAGCTTGAAAAACGGACAAAGAATATTTTAAGTGAAAAGTCTATGTACATTTCAAGTATGAATGCCTTATCATTAGTGGGTGTTCATTCAATAAAAGCAACTATTTTGTTTCCTTATTTTTCCTATTACTCTTTTCTTCACATTGAATTCTTTTATGTAGAAGACTTCTCTGATGGTCTTCCCACCTTTTATAATTGTATGTATTTGAATTACTTCAGAATTTTTACTCCTTTGAAAAAGACTCGTAAAATTCAGCTGTCAGAGTGACTTTCTTACAGTGAGACCCAGGGCACCCAGCCAAGGGTTATCAGGATAATTTTGTCCAAGAGGTTCATATTAGGTTGTTTAAATAGACTCTGGGATTCAAACAAACAAACAAATGATGAATCAAAAAACAACTTGGAAGCAGTAGGAAAATATACTCCAGCTCATAATATATTTTGGAGACTCTGTCATCAAGGTCATGTGATTTCAATTGCAGTCACTGAGGACCCCCTACCCCCACCAGACAAATTTTTAAAGTCTACCTAGAAGGCACTGGAATAAAAATATATTTAGATATGTTATCAACCTGCTTTTATAAACAGAATAAAAATTATATATAGCAAATGAGGGCAAATAAGATCTCTATCCAGCTTTTACTGGATTTATTTACTCCAGCAGTTTTGTTTAACGTTTAACATTTTTAAAGAAGTGCATGTTTTGCAAAAAAGGAAAATATATTTTTATTTTTGTTTGAAGATATTTTCTTACCTTGCTTAGCAGGAATGGCATTAACTTCTATGTTCTTCAAAAGAGAACTCTCCTCATCATGCACTTCTTAAGTTATCCTGCACTAGTCTTTATATAGTTATTTTCTTTATATTTGTTAATATAATCATTGTATATTGACCATAAAATGTCTGGTAATTTTAAATTTATTTTGTGACTACAATAATACAATAACAGTGAAGATTGTTTTGTGGGGAAGCCTGGTTTAGTCAGTGGCAAAAGTGAAGACACTAGAATTTGAGAAAAGTGACAGCAGTTAATATCACTCAAAAAGAAAAATTACTGTCAACATTAGCATAATACATTGTAATATTGTACACCAAGGAAAGCTTTCTTAATGGTTTCATACATATAAAAGGTTGTCTTAATTAAATTTGTTCTTAGGCTTTATCTTAAGTTTTGTATTATAGGACAGAATTTGGAAAATATGCCATTTACTGCCAGCGATGTGTAGAAAGAACTCAACAGAATGGAGATCGAGAAGCAAGACCCTCAAGAATGGAAATTCTTTCCACCCTTCTTCGAAACCCGTATCATCATTCTTTGCCCTTCAGTATCCCCGTACACTTCATGAATGGGATATATCAGGTAGATTAGACTTTCTACCCAATGAAAACATGCTTAGTCTAGAATTCTAAGTGCACTCTGTGGAATTGGGAAGTGAGACTGTCTCCCTATTTCTGTCAGCTCCTGGCAGTGATAAATATGCAAATGTATTAGACCTTCTGTCAGGACAGCTGAGTTGTGAAACAGATTTGCTAAAAAGGATTCACACTAAAAAAATCCATAATTGAGCCAAATAAGGGAGGAGTTTCACTACCATTATAATTCTGATGGAGAAAAACAAAAAGGTTGAGGCCTTTCCCCACCTGGGTACCGGCTAGGTGAGGAAATAATTACTAACGTATGGGATGTGTACAGGTTTAGTCTCTTTAAAGTCTCCAGATCTCAGGAATTATCTGGGAAAACTGTCCAAGCCCTCCCAACTCAGATCTAAATAGCTTGCTTATTAACTCAAGCAAACATGTTCCAAAGCTAGCAATTAGTCTTTGTAGCTCTAAGCCTTTTATCACGGAATTCAGATACTTAACTGCATATTAAAGAAACAAAAATTAAATGTGTTTTTTTTCCCTTTGCTTAAAGATTACATATTGTACTGTAGTTCTTGGTTTGCTTCTAATGGGCAGGCATAATATCTCTGCAAGATGTTTGCAGCTGTCAAATGATCTTTCTATTTTGAATTCATGTCTGTTGGCTGAAGCCAAGATTTCTGAATTCTTACATCAAGCTAATGACTAAGATGACATTAAATATCTCCAGCGGAGCTTTGGAAAAAAAGTTAAAACACCTAGATGAATACATGTTATCATTAATCATGCATCAAGAATGCCCTGTTTCCCCCCTGAAATCTAAGTTTGAAATGTGTGTACCTATTTATTAAGAGAACAACTTTGTTATTTCTGTTTAGGTAGTTGGATTTGATGCATCCACCACAGTGGAAGAATTTTTGAATACTTTGAACCAGGATACAGGGATGAGGAGGCCAGCACAGTCTGGATTTGCATTGTTCACAGATGATCCTTCTGGCAGGGATTTAGAGCATTGTCTTCAAGGAAACATCAAGGTAAAACCAACTCCTTTTAAGGAGGCAGACCCAGAAAACAGCAAAGAAGCTACTCTGCTATTTGCAAAAAGTTTAGCTCAAGAATTTTCCAAAAATTTAAGCAATCTAATTTTCATAATAAAAAAAATATTGCAGGACTTCGTTGAAGCCATAGAATTCTTAATACAATCTGCACACACACATACTCCATGTTAAAGAGAGGAAGAGGGGCTTCCCTGATGGCTCAGTGGTTGAGAGTCCACCTGCCGATGCAGGGGGCGCGGGTTTGTGCCCCGGTCCGGGAGGATCCCGCGTGCCGTGGAGCGGCTGGGCCCGTGAGCCGTGGCCGCTGGGCCTGCGTGTCCAGAGCCTGTGCTCCGCTGCTGGAGAGGCTGCGGCTGTGAGAGGCCCGTGTACCACAAAAAAAAAAAAAAAAAAAAGAGAGGAAGAGGATTAGTAATTGTAATAATACCCTAAATATTAGGGTAAAAAGAGTGGAGGTGTGGAAGGTCTAATAAAATGGCTTTCCATTTTATTCATTCACTCAGCAATATTCATGGAACTATTTATTGTGTCCCAGGAGCTGGTCCAGACCCTATGGGTAATATAAAGAAGGTCGAGAAATTGTCCCTGCACACAGTGAACTTCTAATTTGCTTAGGAAAGAGTAGCCTTATACACTGATAACCTTACATCTGAAAGTGATAAATATATTAAGAGCAAGGTGAACATTCTACAAAGGGAGAGATTAAGTTCAGATTGGAAATTAGGGAAGAGCTCAACTGGTCTTTGAGGGATTGGTAGAATACGGACCTGTGGAAATAAAGAAGAGATTCCAGACATAAGGAAGATCATGAGCAAAGACAGAGAATTGGAAGATTCTTTAAATGTTTTCTAGGTCATAGTAAAATAACTGTAATAAATTTTCCATCTAGCGATGGCAACAATTAAAAATATAGAATATAGAACCATAAGGAACTTTAGAGAAATAACCCACTTATTTTGCAAATGAGGAAACTGAAGCCCAGAGTGAAAAATGATTTATGGCAAATCAAACAGCTAGAACCAGGTCTGGACCCTCTTACTTGATGTGGTCCTTGATTGCTCTTGGGAATAAGTACCTTGTTATGGAGTAAAGGTATTTCTATGATTTGGAGATTAAAGAATTGGGGCAAAGCAAGGGACACACCCATGAGTTTAGAACATATGAAATATCAGTACTTTCATCTAACTCCCAAAAGGCCAGCTCCACTTGCAAAACGATCTGTTGGGTCTCCATGGGGTTCCGCAGACTATGTTAAAGCTCATATTTAGTTCCTTAGGAGTACTGGTCAGAAGATAGGATTTCCACCTCACTCCACCCCACCCCTGCCTTATTTCTTCAGCTGCATTTTGAGACATCTAGATAAATGAATGTCTTTTTCTTCTCAGCTCCAAGTATATACTGTTTAGATCAACAATTCCAAATGTAAATTTTTGAGACAGACATTCCTTGAACACTGTTAATAATTAGTCAAGAAGATAAGCTAGTATTTTTGGTTGACTTGAGCTGAGTAAATATTAGGGGCTTTGGTGAATAACTGCTTACCCCATAATTCTGAAAACTGTTATTTATAATTCTCAAATGACCAGTTTAAAAAAAAAACAAACATTTATTTGGTTCCTGAAGAATTTTTGTTCTTTCCCAATCAAAAATCTTAACATTATATTTCAGATTTCTTTGGTATAACTTCAGTTATTCCAATCTTTATAAACTCAGAAGGTGAGAAGTTGCTTCTTCAGTGACTAAATCATGAAAAAATTCCTGGAATCTTCTTGTTTCCAGTCTCATGCAGTCCTTCATTAAGATTCCTTTTTGAGTAAAAAATTCATGGCCATAGTCCAAAGTTAATGTGTGTCCAAAAGGATAAGAGGACCAAAGAGTGATTTATAATTAAATTCTAAACTCAGAGCTGCAGAAGCTTAAAACAGAAAGCATCAGTCCGTTTGGTTTGATCACACTAATTGAAAAATTTCAGTCTATAGACATGCTTGTCTTCAAAAAATACCCAATGTGAAAAATATTATGAATCTCCATTTTCCACTTCCCTTCTAGATTTGTGACATTATCTCTAAATGGGAACAGGCTTCCAAAGAACAGCAGCCCGGGAAATGGGAAGGTACGAGAACTGTTCGTCTCACTTATAAAAACAGGTGTGTAATGCCATCGCCAAGTGCCAAAGTGGGAGTATACATCTATGTTCAAATCATGTACCTACAATTTAGTTTCCTATTGAATAGCCTTAAAAGTTATATTCATTTATATGTTTTCTTATAAATGGTAACTGTTTCTGTAGGAAGAGGAAGAAACTGTCACATAAATTTTTTTCTCTAATTCTAGTTTGTTAATGTCATGAATAATTATATTTTATAAAAATATGCACTTGGACAAAGATTAGAAAAAAACTATAGGAAAATATAGCTGCTCTCTTAGGGTAGTTGATATAATTTTTCACTTTCAAAATTTCCTTTAACACTATTATTACATTTTTTCATAAGACTGAATACTCAAATACCGTACTGCAGATCTGTAGTAAGAAGTATTTGTTTACCCAAGTCTTTTAGAAGTGATATATTCATATCCATTCATTCTTATTCTTTCATATTCTCTCTTCCTCTGTATTTATTGAGCTTCAACTATAAGCCTGGCACTTAGCTAGATGCTCTGGATAAAATGATAATAAAAACAGACACAATCCCTGATCTTTTGGAATTTACAGGCTAGTGAGGAAGACGATTGCTAATTTTACAATGACTCTAATGAGTATATAATAACATATTAAGTTATCTGAAAGAAAAGAGCATGGTTCTGTGAGGCACATGACAAGAATCCTGACCTAGCCTGGAGACTTCGGGAGGCTTCTTTAAGGAAATGATGCTTATGCCCATGTCAGAAGGGCGCTGAGAGTGGAAATGGATGGAAAAGGATGTTCAAAGCCTGTATAAGGAGGCTGCGCAGTGTTTCAGGAACTAGGAAAAAGCTGGTAGGGCTGGAGCACTCACTTTCTCAACTGATACAATTTTAAAAGACTTTGGCAAATGATCAGAAACCAGGTTTTCTTTCTTTCTTTTTTTTTTTTAATATCTTCTTTTCTTCCATGTATTAGTAGAAGGTGGTATTTAATAAAGAGTGTTCACTGACCAGGTCATATTAACTGTACAACAACAGCAAAAAAACTAAAAAAAAGTATTTTCTTGTTTTATTTGACTCTTATATCCCATAAAGTAAGGAATCTAAAATATCAGACCAAGAGCCTGGTAGAATTATTGGTGAAGTTTTGACTTCTTTCAGAAGGCTACTTTTGGAATATGTTCATAGATCTGAAATTGGGATATGAGAAGTAAGGGTACTATATAACATAAAGAATATAACAGCCTTTGATCCAGTTCAGGATCTCTTTTTCTGATACTTTATCCCACAGAAATACCCACATAAGTGGGCAAGAATATTCCAGTATTCTTTATAACAGTGAAAAATAAGTGTTGTAGGGGGTACTTAAGTTTACCAATAGGGGAACAGTTAAATAAATATTGTGCATTCATATTGTGGATTCCTCTTACACACTCAGACACTAAAGGGTCACCACTGTTTGAACAGACTCCTTTGATCTGAATAAATGGTGGTTTTGAGCCACTAGAGCTTCTCTGTTCAAGGGTTCATGAGCTGAGGTGATTCGCAGGAGTTCCGGGTAACGAGAAGGTAACTGTCAAGCTTTGGTATCTAAGGTTTTAAAATCTCATATTCGTAGAGATAAGCAGGATTACTTAGATACTAGAAATCTAATAGGCTGTACTCCCAGAGGAACCTGTCTCCACTGATGGCAGTCTTCATCTGTGGCCCTTTGGTGACTGGCAAGAACGGCAGCTGGAAGACGTGGACCTTCAGATGTTTGTTTTAGTTTTGTGATCGCTGGAGCAGTGGTTCTCAAAGTGTGGGCCCTGGATCTGCAGCTTCAGTATCACATGGAAACACATTGAAATGCAAATTATTTGGCCCCATGTCAGACCTACTGAGTCAGAATGTCTGGGGATAAGGCCCAGGAGTCTGTTTTAACAACTCTCCAGGTGATTCTTACTCATGCCAAGTTTTGAGAAGCACTGATCCAGAGGTCCGTGTTGCTGCCTGTGTCTTTTGTGGAAGGAAGCCAGCTCCTGGACCTGACCTGCCATATATCTTTATGTAGCAGAGGTTCAGGAATTCTCATTTGGTTTTGTTGGCACTAAGTGGAATTACGTCCATGTCTAAGACTATTCCTAACACTACATAGCTTATGAATGCTGAATACATACTGATTTTGACTGTGATGGCCACAGTTGGAACCAAAATTAAATGGATGAAATGGAGAAAAGTGGTCTGAAAGACATAAGAATACTGTGCCAAGTCTAGCAAACACCACCAGGGAGGACAAAGACAGTCATGAGTAACACAATGCCTTGTTAACAACAACAACAAAGCTTTATGACAATATCTTTGACATCAGAGAAAAAGCAACTCAATCATAACGTTTAATTTTTAACAGAGGTCTGAAATGGCTGGATAGCCACAGCTATGAGAAAGTACTGTTTCTAAATGTGGTCGTGATTTGCACATGTGTAAAATAGCTTAGACAATGAGCCCTAATTTTCCAGTGACACAGTTAGGAGGGGAGCTGGCTGTGACCTACCGTGCAGCTGCGGACTTGATTCTTCATCTGTCAGGCAGCACTGTAATAAGCAACACTGAAGCACCAGCTCTCTTTATCATGGAATTTTTGCTCATATTTAGTAAGTTATGGAATTTTAATTATTTAGATTTAGGGGTTAAGGATCTAATTAATAGGTTTTTAACTTGTTCTCATAGAAAACCATTTGGTAACTAATGTTTAAATTCTATTCATATTTAAGCCACTTATTTAATTTGGTTTCTTACTATCTATTTGAAATTGCAAAATCAAAGCATGTTTTTAACAAAACAAAACTGGCAAGGGTCTTTCTCTACAGAGAACAACTCTTCCTTCTCCCCTCTTTGAAACAAAAGATTATTTTCAATAATTCTTTGTTATTGTTTTCTGGAACATAGTTTAACATTCCCATCTCTGCCACCTTTAGCTGACTGTAAGAGCACCTATATCCATTGGATCCTAAGCTAAGAAGCCTCTTAACAGGTCACCTAGTTTATCCCATTTCTTCCAGCTGTGTTCACACCAAAAAAAAAAAAAAAAAATTCTAGAATGAAGAGACTTGTGATTCTAAAGACCTCTAGAGAAGACTCTCATCATCATAATAATAGTAATAATAATAACTACCACCAATATTTATTGAGCACTTACCACATGCCAGGCCCTATGCTGAGCTGTTTATATGCATCATCTCATTTAATCCTAACAACACCTCTAGGTAGGTGTTATCGTTAATCTCCATCTTGTAGATGAGGAAACTGAAGCTTTAGAGAGTTAACTCATTTACCCAAGGCTACAGAAGGGATTTTTCAGGGTTTTTTTTGGCACATAGTTTCCATATGTAACAATTCTCACCACCATTCATTTATCCATTCCTGCCGTAAACATCTATCCAGTGTCTGCCAGTGCCAGGCCTTGTTGAAGCCCTAGAGATTCAAAGGTGAATAGAACTTTCCTACCCTCTAGAAATCTCACAGTTTATAGGGAGAGACAGACATGAATTCTTAGCAATGTGATTAATGCTGTAACAGTGACAGTACAGCAGAGTAGTGAAGAACATGGGCTCTGGAGAGAAACTGCCGGGTTAGAATCCTGGCTCCCCCACTCACTCTGTGACCTTGAACAAGTCACTCACCATCTCTGTGCCTCAGGTCCCCTCTATGTGAAGTGGAGATGAAAACACTACCTACCTTTAGGGTTGCCTGAGGGACTAAATGTTGGCAAATGTAAAGCACTTGGATCAGAGCCTAACACATAGCAGATACCCCAGTGATATTCGCTCTTATTGTGAATATAGCATGTCTGTTTACAAGCTGTTGTGCGAACAGAGAGGAAGGCTTCTCACAGTGGTGACTTCTGAGCACAGGACTTGTGGTAGCCATAGAGGCCGGAGGAGAACAGGGAAGGGGCGTCACAATTTCAGATTTCGTAGTGTTATCTGCAGACCATGGTGGACAGAGGAAGGAAGGAAGGTAAATAGAGAGTGAAGGCAGGCTGCTTCTTCAGTACGTTTACATGATAATGAGAAAGGCAACAGTAGGAAATAAATGCTCTGAGGACTGAAATATGGAGCTGGTCGGAGGCGAGCAAAAGGATTACCCAGCAGTGCCGAGAGCTCTGCTGAACTTGGAGCAGTGTGTTTGCTGATACTGGTCCACATAGTGACGTGATTTCCATCCCACAGTGTTCAGCTGCCTGGATGTCAAGTGAGGAGGTGGGCATTTGGGAATGCCCCTGCCTCCCAACGTGTGCCCTCCCTGCTGTGACAGAAGCCCCTTTCTCTGCTTCAGGCCCCTTTAGGATTGGAGAGCAGCTGGAAGCTGGTCCTATTGGGAGAGACTCAGATCATGTAACCCCGGCGCCTTTCCTATTCAAGATCCGTGGATTTGATTTTCTGACTTCCTGATCATTTTTGTGATTCTTCAGTTCCTCTTCACATTCTCTCCAAATCCCTATATAGCTGTTGGAGCCCAAACTGTTCCATTAGGGGCTTGAGCCTATGATTCCTACAGGTTGTGTTCCTATATGTGTGTCTGGAATTGTTTTTCTCTTTTGTGCCTGTAATGCTTCATTTTCCCTTCCCAGGTGCAGTCTTATTGGCATGCCAGAGATGATAGAAAATGCACTTTAGCTCTTCTTGCCTGTAGCCATTTGAACTACAGGTTCTTTTTTCCCTCCTAGCTGTATTACTAATTCAAACTTTGACTAAGAACCTTCCAGTGGTTAACACTTAGCTAAAAAAAACCCTAGTGCATTATAGTGATGAATAAGACATAGTTCTTAACTTCAAGTGGAGAAAATAAGCTAAGTACAAAAACGTTCACATGCCAGAAAGGGAGGGCTTTCATCTTAAACTTTATTCTCTTTATTTTATATCCCTTTGCTAACACCATTTTGAATTTAGAATCGATTTCTATTGCCCAGCCATATTCTCCTACCAGTTAACAATTTGCCATCATGCAGTCACAGATAATTATTTTATCAAGAAACCACTCTGAATGATGGCCCAGGCCAGTGATTCTTAAGCTGGCGTGAACGGAAAGAATAGTCAGAACGATGGGGAGGAAGAGCTTTTCAAAGTCCACCCCCCGTGCTTCCCCCAAGATTCGGACCTGCTGCCCTCTCATTCCTTGCTATTTGAGGTAATTACCACGAAAGATTCTGTAACTGATGATAGGGTGTCCTCTCCCTATCATCAAGTGGATAGGGGAAAAAAGGCTGGAAATCCAGTTATAGCTAATTGAGCACACACTTAACAAATGCCAGATCTAAATCTCTGTTTTCCTGCCACTGTGTTGTCATGACAATATGAAGGTATGTCACGGTGCTGCTTACCCACCCCACTGTCACAGCATTTACAGTGTTTACAGTGCTCTGTGCCTGCCCTGCAGCATGGAATCAGAGCCCCAGAAACCTCACATACCAAGAAACAGCACAGTGATTAAACACAGAGGGTCACTGAATTGAGGAAGACCTAGGCGAACAAAAGTCATGTCATGTTTCAACAAGTAATAATGGTAACATGTAAACTGTTTTTGAGATCCTAAGGCTGTTTATCAGAATGTGACATAAAAAAGTCAAAACATTTAAATGTGCAAATACTATCTTTTAGATTCCCAGAGAAAACTGCCCCACTTGACCATTCGATGTTGATTTTGAATTGAAACCTTCATTTTCTATTCCCTGGTGTGTCCAAAGTGTTTAGGAAAGATCATGGGTGTTTTGAAAACTGGGTTTATACAGCCCACTGGTGTCTGAGGTCCTTCCTCAGTAACACCTAAGGTATTAAGGTATTTCAGGGCATAAAGGTAGCATAGAAGCATCCATCAGCCTCAACTTCAAAGCAGTTTTTCCTCAGTTTGCTGATAAACGTTATAAAGAATAGAAATAGAGGTCATTAACCGATAGTAATGGTCTAAGTTTGTATCATTGAGAGAACTATTGTTAGAGCAACCCCATATCAGTCCTCTGGATTTCTCTTTACTTTTTTCCTTTGTAAGTAGATCATTTAATGAAAAATTTCCTCTTTTTTTACAGACTGTATTTCTCAATGCAAGCTCGTGGAGAGACTGATAGAGAAAAGCTGCTGTTAATGTATCAGACAAATGATCAAATAGTAAATGGACTTTTTCCTCTGAACAGGGACCTGGCACTAGAAATGGCAGCTCTTTTAGCTCAGGTAACTTCCATGTTATATAGAGCGATGTTTTGTAATGATAAAATACTAATTTCTCCACTGAATTAAATGTAGTAAAACAATATACTTTTCGTAATTCTTTAAATTCAATTTGCTGTGATTAACAGCTTAAAAATTACAGGCATTATAATTGCAGCCTGACTCCCATTGCTGACAATTGCGGTGATGTATGAGACAATATTCCATAAAGGGAACCTAGTTTCTTAATCTCTTGAAAATATCCCACTAAGCTTTGCATTTAATAAAGGAGTTTGAGTGTCGAACTGTGGGGTTGCGGTTGCCATGCTAAAATCGTTCAGTAGTCAAATAGGATCAGTCTTCTAAAAAGCTAAAGCACTTGCTTTTATTTACCTATTGTATCAATTAAGTTCAGTTGGCTGTAAACCACACACGCATGCAAATTACTAATGGCAGTTAAAATGGAAGTGTTATTTGTCTCTCATATGGAGAGTGTTGGGGCCCAGGGCAGTGTGCCCCCAAATATGCCTCAGTGGCATATTGATTATTTTTAATTAAAGTTACTTGAGAAACAGCTGGTGAAAAAAAATGATATATATTTAAAAAACACTCTGACCTCCCTCTTTTCCCTTAAAAGCAGGAAATAAATCTCCCATGTGAAAGTATCCTCCCTCTACCAGGAGGATAAAAAGCATCCTTGTCAACAGAGTTAGGGAATTCAAGGCTAAGAAAGCTGTATAAACAAACTTTGTTGCTTCTTCACTAATCTGCTATCCCAATCACAAACCCCTTTGTTTTGTTAAATCTTCATAAATAATTGTTTCTTTGTCTAAAAATGATGTATAAACAGCCTGCTTTGGTCATTTCAGGGGTCCCATTTCTATGAGACCTCTGTGCGTTCAATTGGTTTTTTTTCTCCTGTTAATCTGTCTTGTGTCAGTTTCATTATTAGACCAGCTAAGAGAACTCTGGGTGGGGGGAAATCTGCCCCTCCCCAGCGAGAGATAGACATGCTGGCGCCTCTACAGGCATTAGGGGCATGGTCTTTATCCTGCCCTCCATTCTGCTGTCATCTTCACGGTCCTGGAGGTCTGCCAGAGCTCCAGCCATTACATCAGTGTTCCAGGCATCATAATGGAGGAAGGACTGAAGAAGGGCATGCCCTCCTGCTTTTGAGAAACTTCCCAGCAGTTACACAGAACGCTTCTATTTATGTTTCTCTGTCAAAACTTAAGTCACACAACCTTGCCAACCTATAAGAGAGACTGGAGAATGTGGCCTTAGCTGGGCAGCAGTGAGCCCAGCTAAATTCAAGGTTTTTATTATTCAGAAAGCAGGAGAGAATGGTCATAAGAGACAACCCACAGTCTCTACCCCATCTGGGTCTTTGCACAGGTTAATTAAGGGAAAATGATGTGTCGTTGGCTTAGATTCCCCAGGGTTTTCAGTCTTCTCCCTCTACATACCATCCCAGGACATCTTACTCATTCTCTTAATTTTATCTACCACCTGTGCTGATGATTCCCAAATCTTTTCTCTCCAGCTCATATTTCTTTCACGGGCTCCTTAAATTCGACATATCGGGAGCTAATCATCTTCCTTTCTTTTCCTTCACATTTTGCATATTCACTGCCTCCATTCAGTCCGCCAAGCAAGCTTCAAATCGAGGAATCATCACTGCCTCTGCCCTCCCTCTCTCCCTTTCCCCCAGTTAAAATGTGCCCTGCCCATTTTAACTCTGCTCCCTCCTCTCCATGCTGACCACCATTGCTATGGTTCAGACCATCATCACATCCTGCCTGCTGTCCTGCATCAGGCTTCTAACTAATGCGTTTTTCTCTTGTCTGGTCCCACATACACTTCTATCCTCCATGCAGAATCTAGAGAGATTGTTCCAATTACCTATTGCTGCATGGCAAATGACTCCAAGACTTGGCTCAAAAGGACAGTTTGGGCAGGGATGTATAAGGGCAGCTTGTCTCCGCTTCATATGGCATCAGCTGGCATAGCTTGTAGACTGGTTGTGACTCTATAGCTGAGGGCTGGAATCATCTGAAGGCTCATTCACTCACACGTCTTGTGGCTGATGCCAGCTCTTACTTGGAACTTCTGCTGGGGAATGTCAGCCGGAAGACCTACTTGTGGCCTCTTAAAGTGGTTGCTTGTGCTTCCTCACAGAATGGTGGTGGGGTGGCAAGAGCTGTCCTGGAAGAGACAAGATGTGGAAGCTGCCATTTTCTAAGGTCTGGGCCTAGAAACTGCCATGGTGGTTTGTCAGGCAGCAGTAATATACAGTAACTGGAATGGAGATACAACAAAAATGTGAATCTAGCTGTGTCATTCTCGTTACATGGAGGGACTGTCATGATCTAAACTCTGCCTGCCTCTCCGGCCTTGTCTTTTAACACTCTCTACCTTGAACTGTATGGTCCTGAGTTGTATATGATCCACTTATTCTTACCTCTTAAACGTTACTTGTCTCCCCTGCTTGGAACAGTTCCACTCCCATGCCTCTACCTGTTAACTTCAGCTTATCCTTTAATTTTCATCTTAGGGGTCACTCATTCCAGGAAAACCTTCTTGACTTCTGCCTGGTTGGGTTAAATGTTCCTCTTGGGGTTTCTGTAATGCCCTGCATGTATCTATTACTGTCCTGACCCCAGTGGTTTATTATTAGTTATTTGTTTCTGCTTTGCACCACTGACTGGGGCCTTCCTGAGAGCAAGGGCTCTGTCTGTTCATCTTTGTATCTAGCACAGTGCCTTACACACAGTCTGTTCTCCATAAATGTTCTTGGATGAATGACTAGTTGATAATTTAGTTTACTTTCATAACAATTTTATGGTCATCCAGACTTTAAAGCATTTAGTGCTACACTGAGTGTTCCGTTTTTGCAAGTGATAAAAAGCTGAAGAAATGAGAACTAGGTCACATTTTTTCTTGGTGATAGGATTAGGAATGATTTCCTATCACATGCCATTCTAGGCTTTGGTTCTCTAAAGGCACAGATGCTCTGTTAAAATCACTCTTATTTTTGCTAAAATTTAAGTTCATGGTCTTACTTTTTAATTTTCTGGGGAAAGCTTCTCCAAGAAAAATTATCATATCCTTTGGAGATACACACTTCTAATATTTTTTAGATGAATTTTCGGAAGGGGTAGAAAGGTAAAACCATACACCTAGAAAATTCTGAGCATATTACTAACTAAAAAGTGTAATTTCTCCATCTACCAAAGGAAAATTAAATAATACCTCTGGTCTCTTCCTCAGAGTAGTTTTTGTGAAGATAAATGAAATATGCTAAGGAAATCTGAGGTCTGTAGAGGAAAATAGTTATTTCTGTTGTAGATTTGCATATCTATAGGTCCTTGTTGATATTCTCTGTCTTAATCAGGAAATTCTTGGAGCTGATGTTCTGATTGCTGTACATGGTGTCTGGTAAGGGGTCATGTTGATATGAGGCGTATTGGAAATTATCTGAGTTGACTCTCCAAACATTTGGAGTTGATTCTCCAAACATTTATTGTGCTCATTCTGTGCCACACAGTATGCCAGGAGCCAGAGAGGGAGACCCTGAGCTTGAATATCCCACTACAGGGTTCCCTAACAGCCAAGCTTGCCTTAAGTGGCCTCTATGTTTGTAACTATTGTTTGTCCAACTGCCATATCCTTAGAGGTTATTTCCTGGTCTAAGGGTTCACAGCTAGCTGTGCTGAGTACTGCCTGGTGATAGGTGGAGACAATGAAAAGCTTGCTCTGGGGGAAGGATTTCGATGTATTTGAAGAGCATATGGACAACTTTTATTTGGTGTGAGGAAATTAAGATGATACCTGACTAGATAGGAGATGAGGGTGAAAAAACTGAACAGCAAAGCCAAGCCAAGAAACCATCAAGTAAGGGACCAGGTCAAGGAAACTAGAAAGTCATAAGAATAGACTGTAAGGGCAAAGCTCAGCTGAGGAATTTAGACAGTAGCTGGTCAGATTAAGAACTAGATAAAGGAGGTCACGGGGTCAGAATCTCAGAGGCTGGTTGTGCTAACAGCTTACTTGAAGGCAGAGGGCCCTTTTGAGATGGAGACCCAGGGCTTTCTATAAGACCATCCCAGTCTTGATGGAACCCTCCATCTGCTTGCTGGGGAGTACTCTAGGTAAGGATGTGGAAGTTCAGTATGTCCCCCACCCCATCTCACTTGTTGAGCCCTCTTTGGTACTCTATACAAAGCATTTAACACAGATTATCACAAGTATTTATTTATTCTTCAGTCTCCCCTACTAGACAGTAAACTCTTTGAGGATAAGAACTATGTTCAACTTTTTTCTTTCTCATATAAATTAGCACAGTGGCTGGCATATAACAGGGACTCAGTATAGGTTTGGGTAAATGAATGGGTGGGAGAGTAGATGGAGAGATGGATGGGTGATTGGTTGGATGGGTTGGCAGAGGATGGCATCTGTGTAGCCTGTTAATGGAAGTAAGGATTGAACATTGTTTCATTCAGGGAAAAGGGGGAATGAAGTCTTTATTTCCAGAAATGACAGAATAATAGATTGAGGGGATGAATACAGTAACATTTATGGAGAAAATCTAGGAAGAAAGTAATGAGAAAATAGTACTTGCTCCCGTGATGTTCGGTAGAGATCCTGAAAAAGTCCAAGTAATACTTTTTAAAGATTTTTCATAGCTTTATAACTTTTTAATTTTTCACTTCTAACTTCTATTTTGCCTTACTATTATCAACCAAAATGGTACCTTAAAAATGAAAAATTATCTGGTGCTGTTACAAGAATGATAGAGTAAGTGACCTTTAGCGAATACTACCAGATATTAACCTAGAGTGATTAATGCAGAGATGAAACTGGAATGTTTAAATTATAGATTTTTTTCATAATTAGACTTCAAATGAAATTTAAATAATAGTATTTATATATGATTATAAATTCCATAATCACACAATCATGACAAATAGATTTATATATTGTATGTTATGAAGAATGTTTAGAAAAAAAACTAATCTTTCTTAAAATTCTTTTTTAATATCCTGTATTTTCTCTTTTTTGGGTTTCCACTTAGGTGGAGATTGGAGATTTTGAAAGACCTTTTTCTACTCCAGCAGGGCATGTTACTAATCAGTGCAAAGCAAATCAAACCATAAAACAACTCATAGAGAAATTTTATCCTAAAAGGTATAGAGATGACTCTTCTGAAGAACAGTTAAGGTAAAGAACTACTTGTTACTCTTGAAAAGGCAGATGCACACTAGTTTTTCAGTGACATTTTTCTGTTCAAATTTTTAAGATGAAAAAAATTGTACATAATAATTTTCTCAGGATTTTTAAAATACTGTTGAATACCAAGAGATTATAGTTCTTTTTATTTAAGATGTGCCTAGAAACTGTAGTATCTAGATTTAAACTTTTTTGAATGAGAAAAAAATCTACCGTAATTTAGAAGATCTACTTTTCATTTGACCTTATTCATTCTTGTCCAAATTAATCATGCTAATAAAGAAAAGGAAAAAATTGGCTAATAAGATGTTTAATTTTATGAAGTGTTTACCAAAAATTTTTTATCTCTTAGGGTATTCCATTATAAACAAATTGGAATAAAAATAAACTATCTTCTTACACAAGATTTTTTATTATAATATAAAATTTTAATTAAACTGAACTAATTTGAAGTTTTGATTTTTGAGACCATATAAAAAAAAGCTGTAGGGCCTCCCTGGTGGCGCAAGTGGTTGAGAGTCCGCCTGCCGATGCAGGGGATACGGGTTCGTGCCCCGGTCTGGGAGGATCCCATATGCCGCGGAGCGGCTGGGCCCGTGAGCCATGGCCGCTGAGCCTGCGCGTCTGGAGCCTGCGCGTCCGGAGCCTGTGCTCCGCAACGGGGGAGGCCACAACAGTGAGAGGCCCGCATACCGCAAAAAAAAAAAAAAAAAAAAAAAAAAAGCTGTAGATTCAAAAATAGAGGCAAATCCAATTCACCATGAATTTTTCCAAAACAGAAACATTTGAGATCAGTCTGTTGTCTGTGTAGAATAAGTGGTTGCCTTCGTGCTTTTGTTTAAGAGGTTTCCCCTGCAGCTAGCATCTCTCCAAACCAGGAGTGGTAGCACCTAAAATTCCACTGTTGGGGATTCATTCTTCAGTCTTGACTTCTTGTACTTTTCTTTAAAAATGAAAGTTATTCCCATGAGAAATTACCTTTTAAACTAATTTATGCGAAGGTTTGATGTTAGCTTATCAGATTTTAAAATTTTACCTGAAGGGGGTGGGGAGCGGGGAACTTAGGTCATACATACTGAGAGCACTAACCATAGGAGAATTTGGTGGAAGGAATGCTACAAAAAGGACTAGGGGTAGACAGTGGTGAGATGGGACTCACAGAACAACAGCTTCACCTCGGTTGTGAGTATGTCTCCCGGTGGTGCTTAGGATTGGCTCAAGGAGAGCTTTATCTTGGGAGGATGATACACTATTTATGTGTTTTTCTTTTGTGTTTTTGTTTTTGTTCTTTTCTTTTTTTAGGCAGCTTTGCCAGCGACTGTCAACCAGATGGATGGCCCTCCGGGGACACAGTGCTGCTGATTGTGTGCGAATCTATTTGACAGTAGCCAGGAAGTGGCCATTCTTTGGTGCCAAATTGTTTCTTGCAAAAGTAAGAAAGAATGGGGGGCTATTCAGTTCAGTAAAATATAAAGTGATAACCTGAGTAACCCCAGGTTTAGTACATTTGGCTTTTTAAAAGAAAATAAGGAAATTTCCAACAATTTAAAGAAAACCATGAAGGGACACTAAGGAAAAGGAAGGAAAGCCATCAGCGTCTCTGTCTTTTCCCTTCCATTCCACTTCCCCGTACCGTAAATCATCTCTTACACTCAGTAGGCTTAATCGTTAGACTGAAGACAACAGGTGAACTCTGCTTTCTTCTCTTTATTCATTCATCCATTCACTCATTTACTCTCTAACTCATTTGCTCATTCATTTAGTATTTATGAATTCTGTTTGCCAAACATTGAGCTAAGCTCTAGGGATACATAAGCCCATGGTTTCAGATAGGTTGTACTCACACTTCCAGGAACTCACAACCAGTATTGCAATAGGCCTGGAAACAACTATTGTGTGGAGAATATGGTTAAGGGTGACATGAACAGAGTGATGCAGGAACACTGAAGAAGGAGAGATGAAACCTGCTGGGGGTTAGATTAAGAGGCCTGTCCAAATGCACACGTTAATAAATGGCAGATCTGGGTCTCAAACCCAGGTCTGCTAATTCACTCCTCTTTCCATTATACCACACTGCTTGCTCCCCAGGTGAGATTTTTAATAATAAGATGTTGTTGTGTTATTGCAAATGCTGCATTGCATTTACACTGAAAAATATTTCTGTAATTTTGCTTAGCATTTATTATGTAGTGTATTTTCACCTCTTCATAGCCCATAACCCCATCATCACTTGGAAGTACTTTCATGTGGCTGGCTATACATGAGGATGGTTTAAGCATCTTAGAGTACAACTCCATGGTAAGATTAAGTCCTTAAGTTCTGCATTGAGTCAACTATTTCCATTGCTCAGTGTACTGTAAACAGAAGGTAATGATATCTTAATCTGACTTTTCTCATACACAAAAAATACTCTGCCTAATACTATATAATGAATAGTCATTTTACAAATATAACTATGGTTACAATTTAATCTTTTAAATCAAGATTAGACAGGTTATATATTGTGTATGAGAAAAATATTAAGATACCATGACTAAATTGCAATCATGGTTGTATTTGTAAAATGACTGTTCATTTACTGTGTTTGGAAGATTGCTTCCTGTGTAAAATGAAACTGTTGAAGATAACATTAAGGTAGAAACTTTAGTTACCAAAGTTTTAAGTTCAGTTTCACGAAGCCTTCTATAACAATTTCTGTACTATCCCATAATATCAATTACCAGTTCATTTGTACATAGACAGTATCTTAGAGCTTTTTAAAGTCAAACTGTGATTTCTATTTATTCATTTATTCATCTGAAATTTACTTTATTTTCTATCATATTTTATATGTATCAGAGTACTTTTAAAATTTTTGTTCTTTTTTTTTTTTTTTAACCTGTTAGGCAGGGATTGCTAAATTCACCTGGTAGGTGTAGTGGGCTCTCCTACTTGTGGCTATAGTCAGGATCACTGAGAATTTCTTGGAAACGAGGTTATCCTTTAGTGTTATAGTAACTGTTTCTCCTTATAATTGCTGAAAAACTTTTTTGAAGGCGTTTATGTTTCCTGAATGCCTTTTAGTTCTTGAATAGATCATCTGAAGATAGATTATAAAATCAGTGACTTAAAGTCAACAGAAATAGTACACAAGTATTCAGTTACCTTAGCTAAGTAAACCAGTTCCTAGATCCCGGGAGATGGACCTGCAGGTCAGGAAGTAGACATTCAGCCTGCAGCACTAGAGGTGTTCAGTGCTGGGATGGTCTGCTCAGAATCTTGTAAGCTAATCATTAGATACGCAAATTCCTTTCCTTTTAGACTGTACATCTTTGACTTATATTATTTAAATTGTTTTAGTAACACATTGGGAAAAAATATTTGCTGCATGTATGATGAAGGGTTGGTATCCTTTATGAATGTGGATGTCTTATCAAACAGTAAGGAAATGATGAACATACCAATAGACAAATGGGCTGAGGCAATTCACAGAAGAAATACTAATGTTCAATAAATGTATTTTTAAATGTTAATCTCACCATCAATCAAATAAATTCAGTTTAATACAGTGAGATTCTACTTTTCACCTATCAGATGGGCAGAGCTTCAAAAGAATGATGATATCCTGCGTTAGCAAGACTGTAATGCTGGGAATGTAAATGGGTATAACCTTTTTGAGTTTGGAAAGATTTACTTTTTTGAGATAGCAATTTCAGCTGTTGAGGTTTATAACCAAAGAAATAGTTAGGCTATGTGTATTATGAAATATGTCCCAAAATATTCATTGGAGTATTGTTTAAGATAGTAACAAATAAAAAAAACTTAAATATTCTTCAGTAGGAGATAAGTTAAATAATGGCTGTGTGTCTATAAAATCCAAATAAATGTCTATAAAATCATTTAAAATGTTATACAAGTACATTTGTTGTCATGGAAGGATGTTCATAACATATTAAGTTAAAAGCAAAATGTTAGGGCTTCCCTGGTGGCGCAGTGGTTGAGAGTCCGCCTGCCGATGCAGGGGAAACGGGTTCGTGCCCCGGTCTGGGAAGATCCCACATGCCGCGGAGCGGCTGGGCCCGTGAGCCATGGCCGCTGAGCCTGCGCTTCCGGAGCCTGCCCTTCCGGAGCCTGTGCTCCGCAACGGGGGAGGCCACAACAGTGAGAGGCCCGCGTACCACAAAAAAAAAAAAAAAAAGCAAAATGTTAAAAAGTAGTATGCATGATACTGTTTATGTTTACATATATCAAATGATATTATATATGATATTATGATATTATATATCAGGGTGAACTATGTGGATTTGCCAATATTTGACCTTTTTTTTACCTTAAAAAGCATCAGTTTCATATGGTTCAACCAGATAGATAGATAGATAGAAATCTTAAGGACAAATACAGTGTAAATGCTATGTAAATAGTTGCTGGTGCACGGCAAGTTCAAGTTTTGCTTTTTGGAACTTTATGGAATTTTTAAAACATATTTTCCATCTGCAGTGGTTGACCACATCATCATTTTAATGGAGATACATGTTATTAATCATCTCTCATCTTTCTTTGAAAATAAAGATTGTATAACATACTTACTTTTATTTCTCTTTGAAGAGGTTAATAATCAGCTATGTGTACAAGAGTCTAATGACCTTTGGAGGTTATCAAGATGATTTTATGATAGTCATTAACAATGCACATTCAAAGGACAAACCAACAGAGAAATTACTTTTTGCCATGGCAAAACCCAAGGTGAGTAGAAGGCTTTATGCTAACTTTTTTATGCTAGTTTTTTTCATACTAAAACATATATTGTACAAAGAATAAGTTCCTCATGGGAAAACAGACTCTACTTACAATCAAACAACCACAGGGCCAAATTCTGGCTTACCTTATCTTTCTAAACCTTGGTTTCTTCATCTAAAAAATGGTATGATGCTATGATGCTACCTTTTTTTTTTTTCTGGATTAAGAATAAAATGAAGGAATTGTAAGGTATTTATAGCCCAGTGCCTGGTATACAGAAAGTTCAAAATAAGTGGTCCTGGCATAAGTTGTTATTGTCAAGTACTTTATACACATTACCTTATTTCCTTGGAGTAATTCACTTTATAGACTCATTATTGAGAAGAGTGAGGTTTTAAAATTAAGGCATACTTGTTTCTTTACTATTTTTAGCAAACTATGTAGTTTTAATGTCTCTAAGTAAAAGCAGTAAATAAAAGGGCTGCATTATAACACGTAACTCTGATTTTAGGGGAAAAAATGAGAAATTAATTTTTCTAAGACTTTGTCTTAAAATTCTCAACTAAAAGAGACTACTTTTTTAGGATTTGAAACTTTAAAAAATGGCATATATATTTCTTAATTAAATCTATACTTAAGTGGAGTTTGTAAGTGTAGAAGATCGTGGTACACTCAGTGCTTTAGTCTAAAGAGTTGATGTAATACACTGAATTTCTTATTCATGTATCCACAAATGACTAGGATAACTGGTAGAATTGTACTACTGTCACATTTTCTAATGTTGCCACTAAATTTGATTTTTTTTTTTTAAAGTATCACTTTCTGCTGGTTTAAGTAATGGGAAAATAGGTCAGTGCCTTGATGGTGCTGAACATGTAAGTACAGTTGACTCTTGAACAACATGGGTATGAACTGCATGGGTCCACTTACACATGGATTTTTTTTCAGTAGTAAATACTGCATTACTACACAATCCATGGTTGGTTGAATCCATGGATGTAGAACTGCGGATACAGAGGAACCGTGGCTACAGAGGGGCACTGTAAAGTTATGCATGGATTTTTGACTGCTTAGAGTGTTGGGGCCCCTAACCCCTGTGTTGTTCAAGGATCAACTGTACTGCACTGCTTGATCTGGTTAAAAGGGAAATCTGGTAGCCTGGGCACTTGCAGATGGAGACCACCCATGGCCAACCCTTCACTCTCTTTTGGAAGTGATGAGAACTTCTCAGGAGAATAACAATTCCATTTTTCTTGTTTTAGATTCTTGAAATCACTCTTTTGATCGCCAGCTACATAAACAACTTCTCTCAGCAGAAGGCGGTTCACCACCTCTCTGCTCCAGCGCTGCTGTCAGCTCGGACCCAGGGTCCTCAAGCCAGGCTGATGGGAAGCCAGCCCCTTCTGTCAAGCAGACCAACCAAAGGCCCCACTTTACTCTGAAAGCTCAGGGGCCTGAACATTCACTCCCTGTCCTCTAACCAATGGCTGCATCGGCTCCAAATAAGTTCATTTACATCCTGGAAGCACGGCACACACACAGTAGTAGTCCATTCTTTAAAAATAATGAGGGTTACTCTCTTTCATTTGATTCATAAATATTCAAATGAATGCTAGTAATAAGACCTAAACACAGATTTTCCCACGTGCTGATTTTCTCTTAGCTTAACTGGGTTAGAATTTGTCATTTTTTTCCATCACCTTCTCCTTTGCCATCAGACACATCAAGGCTTTTTTCTCTTTTTTAAAAAAATACTCTCACAATCTTTAGAAAGTGAGATTCAAGGGAGTTTTTCCATACTCTCATTTGGCAAACCAGTTGATTATTTGGAAATGCTCATTGCCAAAAAATTAAGTACTGTAATTAAATGTGCTTTTAATTAATGATATGGTGTTTAGAAAGAAGTAGAGTATACAGTTTAAGAAACAGCTGCAGGGTGGTGTTGAAGGGTAAATTTTAGAGCAAGTGCAGTAAGTCTTCTGGCCCTATGAATCATTGTGTGAGAAAACAGGAGCTAGGTAACCAGAACCTCCTATGTGGTTTTAGAAAGTGTACCCTGTCACCTTTTCAGATCACTGGAGTGTAAAACTTAAAATGAGACAGTGATTCCTGACATTCTTTGGCTGTCAGCATAACCCAAGTTCACTGGAATATTGCCCACATTTCATTGTATTGGTGCTGGGTCATCTTGACCTTGCTTTGTTAAATAATAATATCTATGAAAACAAAGACCATTCTTAAAGCTTTGCCTCATACAGTCCTTTTTAATTATAGTTTGAAAATAAATTCCCAAAAATATTTTTTAAAAGAAAAGAGAAAGTAACTCTTCTGTCAAAGGGGGCAAATTTTTAGTTGAAAGAGTCTAGAAATGTATTACTTTACTAGGTTACGTAAGTGGTCAGTACATTCCGGTTTGTTTCAAAATAAAGTACTTATTATTCATGATAAAAATGAAACTGTGATAAGACATGAAAATTATATTGCAAAAATGTTTAATTGAAATAGTAATCATGAGTATACTTAATTTTATTTATGTGTAGAATATTTTATATTTATATGTTGGACTTATATTTATCACTCTGTGTATGGTATTTTTTTAACCAATTGGGAAAAAAAAAGTTAGCTGCTGAATTAATTTGTTGGCAGAGCCTTCATGTTTTCTTTTTTGCTGCTTTCTCCCTATGGCAATGTACTGTTCTCACAATAAGCCTTTTAAAAATGTTCCATCCCATGTTAGCATCCTTCTAAAGGACAGAGCCAAGAAGTATACTGATCAAGTAAGATTTTGCTTTATTAGTAATGACAAAGGTAAAAAAAAAAACCATAGAAATAGATTGCCATTTACTATTTCTCCTAAATCTTTTGAACCACAACCACTCACTGGGTAAGCAAATTAATTTCTGATAATAAATTGGTTGCCAGTTTGAGATGACTCTCAGGAGCCTTTTGGCTGGGATACAGTAGTTTCTGAGTTCCCAGAAAACCATTTAATAATCATTAGTTGGTGAACCACAGGCTTGGCAGAGCTGTTATATATGTGTGAGGACTTTATTCTCAGGCAATAGTTAGTTCACCATCTGGTAAGCCCCCCCAAAATCTAATTTAAACAAGTACTGAAGGCTTAGCTTAAATGGTAGTACCCTAGACTTGGCATTTATTTTTGATAGAGCAGAGATAAAATATTTTGATGGAAAGAAATCAATTTCCTGTAACTGATGATGTGAAAATTTTATTTTCTGGGAAATTACTTTTATATAGCCATTTAAAAAATTCAAAGTATGTTATTATGATTGGTTACAAGAGAATAATGTTACATGTTTAATTGTAATATTTGTCTCCTATCATTTTCTTCCCTTTCAATCATAATAAATGATTTACAAAACCCATTTCAAGCATTATCTTTTGAATAATCTTCAAGAAATACCTAATGTTTTCATTGTCAAAGCTGAGGTGTACTACTAGTGAAAATGGTAGTTATTACCTCCTTCTCTTGCACTCATGCTTTGTCTTCTGTGTTGCTTTGTTTTATCCATATAAAAGGAAGCTGTGTTGGCAAATTATAAGTTTCATATGTATGTATGCATATTGACACATATACAATATGTATAGATCATGGGGTTCTCCCATGATCTCATAATAAGCTCCTTATAGGTAAGTTGATTGGACTGTGTCTAAAATTTTATTTTAAATGCTCTAGATTTCTGTGTGTGTCCTTAAAGTCAAATACTGCCATAGCTTAGAAATGAATTTAACTCTCAATTTACAAGAAAAGTTAGTCGCAACTTATAAAGTATTTGCTTGAAAAATGTGTTTATCAGTGGTTGTTTGGACATTTTTTCCATAGGAAAAAAATACATGGTAGGTTCCTGTAACAATACTTGTAACCCATAATTGTACTGAAGTATAATCCTGAAGAATTAACCACCATGGATAACCATATTTCTCTAGAAAAAGGCTTTAAGTGGTCCTGAGATGCCGAGAACACATTTCACCCATCCACCCACCTCTTAGCTGTCATGCTATTTGGACTTCACTGCAGAGTCTCTGGGCTGATTCCAGGGGAGCAAAGGCTTTGGGAATGTGGGGAGTGAGGAAGCAAAAGTGAGTAGCAGGACTAATAAGGTGGAGAAGCTTTTCTGCTAACTGGTTCATGGAGGGACCGCATCTCCTCTCACATTTCCCCCATTCTCTTTTTCCTAAAGGAAGAAAGGGATTTTATTGCTACAAGAGTACTTCATTTAGCAGGAAATATGCCAGTTTCCTCCAGAGAAGGAATGACTTGATTTTCCTAATGCTTGTTTGAAAAATTCCAGAAAAGGACTCTGACTGGCCCAACTCAGGTGCTTAACCTCAAACACTCATATTAGGAGAATGCTTAAGTAAATTATTGAAAATCTATATAGCGGAACCTTATGCAGCCATCAAAGCTATGTTTATTATGGGTTTTAAAAAATTGATATGGGAAAAGACATGTTAAAATCAGAATGTTAACAAACTTTACAGTAAAATCTCAACTCTGAGAAAAAAGATTGGAATAAAATACATCAAAATGTTTAATAGTTGTTACTCTTGGTATTTGCTTATTATACCCTCTTAGTTTTTTCTGTATACTATTTTTTTCTACAATAAGCTCATGTAACTTTGAAAACAAGGAAAAAATATAAAAACTCTCACTTTCTGGGCTATTGTTAATAGCCTCCGTATGGACTTCTAGACTCCAAAGCATCCCTCACATAGCTGCAAAAAATTATCTCATTGAAACTTAGGTCTAGTCATGGCACACCCCTATTTGAAATCTTATTTGGTTTCTCATCGCCAGCACAGTAAAATCCAGACTGCAAGATCCTTCACTGTAGCTCAATCTACCTGTCCAGTTTGCTCTCCCACCGTAGCCCCACCAGGCACTTTATATGCTTCCACCCCAAACTATTCACAGGTCCCCAAATATACTCTGCACACACCTTTATCCTTTTGCACTGTTGTTCGTTTCATCCAGCAAGCAGCATAAAACCGTCTCCTCCTCCATCACCACCATTGAAATCTGTGAGTCTTCTTGGGCTGATTCAGAAGAGGAGCTCAAATCTTTGTATATTTTACCTTGAGAACAATTTTCATCTACCCAGGAAAGTCACTTTCTTCATCCAAGTATGAAGCCTCAGGAGGCATAAGGGTAGAAAAGAGAACTCACCTGCTTAATCAGATCAAGGTGAATCAACTGAATCACTCCTGAATCAGTGCTGGTGACTAGGGCCCAGGCAGATAACCTTCACCTTTCTGGTTACCAGGCTCCCTCCTTCAACCACGTCTCCCAGTTACCCAAACCATTATACTTTAAAATGCTAGTACTGTGCCTAGTCCACAGAAAACACCTGGCAAAATGTTAGCTGCCATTATTGTCCGTATCAATAGGGCTTCCCAACTAACATGCAAAGGGATTCTAGAGTTCCAGAACCCAAATCATTGCGATTCATTACAATTTGTCCCACATCAGTTTGTGAGTTTATAGGCAATGCTGATTCAATGATGGATGTATCAGCCTCACTTGCTACCATCCTTTCTCCATTGAACTTAATTACTTCCCTTCCTATGTGCAACTGTAGTCTTCTATGTCTCCAAAATGCACCTACGTGTTGGGAGAATGTTGTCCCCAAAGATTTTATCTGAAGTGAATGCCTTTTATTTCCTATGAACCATCTGCTTCATTTCCTTGTGTTTCTTTCTTCAAAGTTGCTGATCATCAGCTTACCTCACCATAATAACAAGTATTAAGCACTTATAATGTTTCAGACACACATAAGTTATGTTTTACATGTATTTATCTCATTTAAAACTCATAATTTTCCCCTGCTTTACAGGATCAGACACTAAGGCTCAGAGAAATTGAGTTATTTTCCATTGTGGCAATGTGGCAACTTAGCTAGTGTGGCTGAGTCCCGACTTCGATCTAAGTTTGTCTAATTCCAAAGCCCACATTCTTGAACATTACAACATAGAGACTAAGCCAAATGGCAGAACAGTAGAGGAACAGTTTCTCCTTCAGTCAATCAGCTCATCTTGGGCTAGAGAGCCTGGGTCAGCATTCAAAACAGATCAAATACGGTCACTGCCATGAATGTTTCACCAACTCTTTGAGGAATAATTAGTCACTTGTTCTAATATAAATTGTTTGTACCTCTCTGTAATAGCTTATATCTCTGGCTTCCTTTGGGTTATTATAATTAGTTGTGTATGTCATATAGTAATGATTTTTTTTATTGATTTGGAGATAAATGAAGTATTTGGAGATGCATTTGCTTTATTAACTTATTAATAAATGATGTGCTATTGCATAAAACCTGAAACAACCAAACAAGCAGAAAGTTGGAAAATACTAAAATCGTAAATATTCTTTGCCTCTAGCAAATCACTAGAAAACAGCTCAGGAGATTGTTTCGTTCTCCGTTCTCAATTCACTGCTACTGGGGAGAGAAAAGTAATTGAAGAGAGAGAGACCCCTGGCATATAAATAGTTGGTACTCAGTAGAATACTTTTTAAATAAAAGAACACTTCCAAGTCCAGAGTTTTTAGGTCTCAAATTTATTACCACTTGTCGCCTCTCCCACCCTAACGGAGGAAGCTGAGAGGCTCGAAAAGGACGCCGAAAACTACATTTCCCATGATGCCCCTCTTCTGCACGCAACGTTTACTTGTGACGTCGCTACCATAGCAACACAAGAGCCTGCACTAAAGCCGGCCTCGCGCAGAGCTCGCGGTCCAGCTGATTCTAGGCTGGGCCCTACGCGGAGACCACGACAGTGGGGCGGCCGAGCCACAATGCCCAGGTATCCCTGCAACCCTGCTTGCGCCTGGCTTATGCTCGCCTCGCGAGCCTCCCTTCTTTCCCAACCCAGCCAGGAAGGGGTGGAGATGGGGGAGGGGTGGAGGGAGAGGCCTCTGGGGGTATATTTGGGGAGAGGAGATCTTCGCGGGACCCGTTGGTGGAAGAAAATTGTGAGTTCGTCCTCTTTGCAATTCCTGTCTTGTTAGTCAAGGATCCGTAGGCACTATCCTTGAGAGTGTGGATTCTGCCGAAAGCAAGTAGAAAAGTTCCCCAGGTGGAAAAGTTAAGAGATTTTGAAAGATCATTCAACTCCAATTATTCACTTTTTCAATAAGAGTTTCTCGAGGGTTAGGGAATGTTCTAGGAACAGGGTTTCAGGCGGTGAGCGAGACCACAAGCCACTTCCTCAGGGACCTCGGCTCCGGGTGCAGGGGTTCACGACAACAATAAATGAGCCTAACTTGTGAAGGCACTGTGAAGAATGTAAGGTCATATATAAACGGGCAGCAGGGGTGGGGGTGGGATTTTAATCACCTATCAAATACATTTTAGCTCTTCAATTCTGTGATGTCTGTTTTAGTTGCTTGTTCTCAAGGTCATACCTAAACCTTCTCTAAACGACTTACAAAGACATCAGGAGAGAGGAGTCCTGGAGTCCATCACAGAGCAGGAAAGTCTGTTTTTCTCACATGGTGGATGGGCGGTGTGATCTCTGTTGAGTTTATGAACCTTAAGCTTCCCATCACGGTTTAATTGGTTACAACACCTCCTTCTCTGTTTTCTGCTGGGAACTTGGAAAGAAGATAATCACATTATGAAGAAACAGTGTGTAACTGAAGAGCAAACAGGCCCGGACTGAGTTCTCAGGGGCTCACCTGTGAAATAAATGTGTGAATTTTAGTGCAAACATTTAGGGACACCTGTTTTGATCTTTTCTAACCCCCTTTTTTTCATTCCTGGTTCTTGAATAATAATGATTATAAACACTCACTGATTTTAGGTGATTATGTATAGGCCAGGCCCTAACCTAAATGAATTATCACATTTGAACAGTCATGGCAATCCTATGATGTTGGTATTCTTTTTTATCAGCATTTTAGAGGTGAAGAAACAGGTAAGCCTGGGGACTAGCACAGAAGCTTTCATATATTAGGCGCTCAGGAAATACTTGTTGACTTAATAAAGGAATGAAGGATCCAGAGAGGTTAGGTAATTTGCTCAAGTTGGCATACTCTGTGTAGAAAGTAGTAGATTCGAGCTTGTAACACATCAAATCTTTCTCATGTATTTTTAGTTCAATACTCCATAATTCATTTAGGCTTTACTTTAAAAAAAAGATATAATCTTATTTGTATAAAATTATATGAGTGTGTAGAGAGGTAAATGAAAAGTTGATTTTCAAAAGTGATTTTAGGTGATTTTCCCCCTTTAAAAAAGGAATCTTGAGCCAAAAAATACATAATTTAAAAAACAAAGCCAAAAACTATTTCAGGGGGCAAAGATTATGTGGTACACCGGCTTTACCCATTCCCCCTTTTCCTAGATGATGGTGGTTTTCAAGTTGTGCATTTCCAAAAGTCATTGTACATTCATGTGTGTCTGACACGCTAACACACACAGCTTTCAGCCTTGCCCGGAAGCCCCCAAATCAGACAACCTCAAATCCTGGCAATAAAGACTCTGCTTATCATTTTCCGCTTCAATCTAGTACAAAGAGAATGACTAATCCTCCGAAGTTTTACCAGTAAATTGTCCCCCCCCCAAATGATGTTGATTTGTTTTATAAATCTGACTGAAATAAAATTTCTTTGGGCTGGAAAGAAATTTTTGAAAGGATTCTTTTTTGTTTCTCTGAATTTTGGTTTTCTGCCTCATATAGTGAAACTCTCTGGGAAATCGCAACAGCTGAAGTGGAAAAACGGGGAAGTAATGGAAGTGAAGGCGATGGAGTTGAAACTGGAGAAAAGTCTGTTTTCTTCATTGGCAGTAAAAACGGGGTAATGCATTTCTTCCTACTTTTTTTTCCCCCAAGTATTGTAATGATTTAACAACCAGTGGTAAAATTTATTGTAATACTTTGATAAAAATTTAGGTACTTCAACCCTTTAACCAGATGACCAATCTCCGGCCTGCTGGTTACATTGGATCTGGTTGGGCCCTGCTCATGGGTGGGTAGGGACTAACACCCAGCCTTTCTCTTCTTGTCAAGCGGTGTGTCCTGACCTGGGCCACAGCAGCCCAGAGGCGGGGGCATGTGTTTCTGACTAGACAGCCCAGAAGAGTTATCTTTTCCCAGTTTGCACAAAGTCACCATAAATATTGATACTATTCCGATGGCCATATTTATAGGTAACTTGTACAGCTGAAACAAGCATATAGATAATAAAAACATGAACCATATAGAATATAATACGTTTAACTTTCACTGTCATAAATTAGTGTCACAGAAATGGAAGGAACCTTGAAGATATCTACTCTTCTTTTTTTTAAAGGCGATATACTGGTTTTTTTAAATAAATTTATTTTATTTTATTTTTGGCTGCGTTGGGTCTTTGTTGCTGTGTGTGGGCTTTCTCTAGTTGCGGTGAGTGGGGACTACTCTTCGTTGTAGTGCATGGGCTTCCTATTGCAGTGGCTTCTCTTGTTGTGGAGCACGGGGCTGTAGAGCACAGGCTCAGTAGTTGTGGCGCACGGGCTTAGTTGCTCAGCGGCATGTGGGATCTTCCCGGACCAGGGCTCAAACCCGTGTCCCCTGCATTGGCAGGCGGATTCTAAACCACTGTGCCACCAGGGAAGCCCTAGTCTACTCTTCTGCAATAGGGATTCTTACTCTGGGATCCATGGAGATACTTCTTGGGGTCTGTGAACTCCCTAGAAATGTATGCAGAATTGTGTGTGATTGTGCACTGGTGCTTTTTTTTTTATGAGAAATTAGATTCCCCCAGGGTTCTAGTCACTGAAAACAGTGGTTGTATGGTCTTAGTTTAAATATTTCCAACAATGGGGGGTGTTCTCTTTTACAAGGCAGGCTGTTTCCATTTTTGTTTCTAGAAAATCCTAGTTACAAAGCCTAGTTGCTGGAAAATTGCAGTCTGTTTCATTGTAACTTCCGCCCCTTGGTCTGAATTCTGACCTGTAAAAGTATGCGAGTAAGTCTAATTTTACTCTTCTACTTGTTAAACCTTCAAATATTTAAAAATTGCCCTTCAAATAGTTCTGGCAACCACCTTGTCTCCCTGAGTCTTCCTGTTTCGGCTTTAACGTTTCTTTCAGCCATGCCTCTGTGTCAGGGACTCTATATCAGTCAGTCATGGATTGTCTTATCTGCTGTGATTCTAATCTGTATTTCTCAGGATGGAACAGAATTTTTGAGGTTTTCCTTAACAACTGTAGAAGGTTTAGACACTGTCCGTGTCATGGACTCTACACGTCATGGATTATCTATCTGTCATGATCCTAGTAACTCAACTGGAATTATTCTAATGTGAAATTCTCAGGATAAAACAGAATTTTTCAGATTTTGCTTACCTACTGTCAACTAGAGCAGGTCTGCCAGCTTCTCTGTTGCCAGATGCCGTGTTCCTGTTATTGTACAGAAAAATATTAGTAATCACATAACCCTGCTCACTAAGTTTGAGCTTGGGATCTGCAAGCCTTTTTCATTTATGATGTTGTTTTGTCCTTAATTTTATTAGATTGGATCTTTTGTTACAGTCTGTTTTTGTTATCTTAAATTACTTTTATTAAAGTAATTCATGTATGTGGTTTAAGAACTTAAAAACTATCAAAAGATAAATGAACTTATTTACAAAACAGAAATAGACTCACAGACATAGAAAACAAACTTGTGCAGACTTCCCTGGCGGTCCAGTGTTTAAGACTTCTCCTTCCAGGGCAGGGGGTGCTGGTTCGATCCCTAATCCGGAGCTAAGATCCCACATGCCTCGCGGCCAAAAAACCAAAACATAAAACAGAAGCAATATTTGTAACAAATTCAATAAAGACTTTAAAAATGGTCCTCATGGGCTTCCCTGGTGGCGCAGTGTTTGGGAGTCCGCCTGCCGATGCAGGGGATGCGCGGGGTTCGTGCCCGGGTCCGGGAGGATCCCACGTGCCGCGGAGCGGCTGGGTCCGTGGGCCATGGCCGCTGGGCCTGCGCGTCCGGAGCCTGTGCTCCGCAGCGGGAGAGGCCACAGCGGTGGGAGGCCCGCGTACCGCAAAAAAAAAAAAAAAAAAAGTCCACATCAAAAAAATCCTAAAAAAAAAAAGGAAAAGAAAACAAACTTATGGTTACTAAAGTGGATAGCGGAAGGAGGAGGGATAAATTAGGAGTTTAGGATTAACATATACGTGCTACTATATATAAAATAGATAACCAACAAGGACCTATTGTATAGCACAGGGAACTATACTCAATATCTTATAATAGCCTATAATGGAAAAGAATCTGGAAAAAAAGACATGATTTTCTTCTTTCCTTGATATTTTAATACTGCATTAATTTGTCATAGTCAAAAAAAATCATTTGGTCATCTCAGTAGATTAGAAAAGCATTCAATAAAATTCAGCATCTGGGGCAACTAACTTAGCAAACTAGGAATAGAAAAGAAACTTCTTAATCTGATATAGACTATTATTAAAGTACCTCCATCAAATGATGTACCATAATTGATTTAACACAGTTTGCCTACTTTTGGATATTTGGACTCTCTCCTCTGTGTTTTATTCAACAATTATAATTTATGCTATGATGAACATCTTTGTGCATGTTGATCAAGTTGCTAAATCTCTCTGTGTCTGTTTCCTCATGTATAAGATGAAAATAAAATACACCTACCTTAAAAAAAATTACCAAAGGTACATAAAGTAAAATAACAAATCTCTCCACATCATTCAGAATCTCTACTCAAAGCCACCACTTTCATATCCTTTACTGTTTCTTCTGTAATTTACTTCTATATTTCTGAATAATGTGCTTATGGGCTGTTTCCAGACTTTCAATATTATACACTATCTGTTGAATTTCTGATAATAGTAGAAGAGTATTTACTTCCCCATCTCTCTCAAACTCCCACTTCTAGTAATATCATTGCTATTATCATGTTGGGCTGAATGCTATTATCATGTTGGGCTGAATCAATATTCAGTGTTAGTTTATTTTATTATAAGTGTCTAAATCATTTTTGCCTGTGTGCCAAGTGCAGAACTGTGATTATATTTCCTTTCTCAAGTAACTTTTTCCTGAAGTTTAAAACTTCTTTGTTTTTTATTTGCCTAGTTTTTATATGTACCTTAGTTTTTACATGCATTAGTTATCTATTGCTACATAATAAATTACCTCAAAACTTATCAGCTTTTAAAACAACAAACATTATTTCACCCAGTTTCTGAGGGTCTGGACTCTGAGAGCACCTTAGTTGGGTGGTTCTGCTTAAGAATTTTCATAAAGTTGTAGTCAAGATGTCATCTGGGACTAAAGTTATTTCTCGCCTCGACTGAACTGGAGAATCAGTTTCCAGGCTCCTCAACATGATTGCTGGCAAGAGGCATCAGTTCCTTGCTGGCTCTTGGCCAGAGGCTTTAGTTCTTTGCCATGTGGACCTCTCAACAAGGCTGCATACAGCATGGCAGCTTGCTTCCTCCAGAGTGAGAGATCAAAAGTGAGAGGTTACCTGAGACAGAGGCTACAGTCTTTTATAACCTAATTTTGGAAGCGACATGCCATCACTTTTGCCATATGCTGTTGATCAAAAAGAGCAGTGCAGTGTGAGGGACTACAGATGGCTGTGAATACCAGGAGGCTGGGCTCATTTGGGACCATCCCTTTAAAAAATTTTTATTTTATATTGGAGTATAGTTGATTTACAATGTTGTGTTAGTTTCAGGTGTACAGCAAAGTGATTCAGTTATACATATACATACATACATTCTTTTTCAGATTCTTTTCCCATATAGGTTATTACAGAATATTGAGTAGAGGTACCTGTGCTATACAGTAGGTCCTTGTTGATTATCTATTTTAAATATAGTAGTGTGTTTATGTTAATCCCATCTCCTAATTTATCCCTCCTGCCACCTTTCCCCTTTGGTAACAATAAGGTTGTTTTTCAAAACTGTTGAGTCTGTTTCTGTTTTGTAAATAAGTTCATTTGTATCATTTTTTTAGATTCCACATATAAATGATAGCATATGATATTTGCCTTTGTCTGACTTACTTCACTTAGTATAATAATCTCCAGGTCCATCCATGTTGCTGCAAATGGCATTATTTCATTCTTTTTTTATGGCTGAGTAATAGTCCATTGTATATATGTACCACATCTTTATCCATTCCTCTGTCGATGGACATTTAGGTTGCTTCCATGTCTTGGCATGAACATCATAAATAGTGCTGCATGAACATCAGGTTGCATGTATCTTTCCAAATTATGGTTTTCTCCATATATATGCCCAGGAGTGGGATTGCTAGATTGTATGGTAGCTCTATTTTAGTTTGTTAAGGAACCTCCATACTGTTCTCCATAGTGGTTGTACCAATTTATATTCCCACCAAGGTGTAGGATGGTTCCCTTTTCTCCACACCTTCTCCAGCACTTATTGTTTGTAGACTTTTTGATGATGGCCATTCTGACTGGAGTGAGTAGATAACTCATTGTAGTTTTGGTTTGCATTTCTCTAATAATTAGTGATGTTGAGCATCTTTTTATGTGCTTTTGGCCATCTGTATGTCTTCTTTGGTGAAATATCTATTTAGGTCTTCTGCCCATTTTTTGATTGGGTTTGTTTGGGTTTTTTTGATATTGAGCTATTTGTATATTTTGGAGATTCATTCCTTGTCAGTCACATCATTTGCAAATATTTTCTCCCATTCTGAGAGTTGCCTTTTCATTTTCTTTACAGTTTACTTTGCTGTGCAAAAACTTTTAAGTTTACTTAGTTCCCATTTGTTATTTTCACTACTCTAGGAGGTGGATCTAGAAGTGTTTTGCCTATGTTTCCCTCTAAGAGTTTTATAGTATCTGGCCTTACATTTAGGTCTTTAATCCATTTTTAGTTTATTTTTGTGTGTGGTGTTAGAGAATGTTCTAATTTCATTCTTTTACATATAGCTGTCCAGTTTTCCCAGCACCACTTACTGAAGAGACTGTCTTTTCTTCATTGTATGCTCTTGCCTCCTTTGTTGTAGATTAATTGACCATAGGTATGTGGGTTTGTTTCTGGGCTTTCTATCCTGTTCCATTGATCTATATTTCTATAGGAGCCTTATTCCTCCAGCTCTTTTTTTCTTTCTCAGGATTGCTTTGGCTATTCGGGGTCTTTTGTGTTTCCATACAAATTTTAATCTTTTTTGTTCTAGTTCTGTGGCAAATGCCATTGGTAATTTGATAGAGATTATATTGAGTCTGTAGATTGCCCTGAGTAGTAAAGTCATTTTGACAGTATTGATTCTTCTAGTCCAAGAACATGGTATAACCTCTCCATCTGTTTGTGTCATCTTCGATTTCTTTCATCAGCATCTTACACTTTTCAGAGTACAAGTCTTTTGCCTTCTTAGGTAGGTTTATTCCTAAGTATTTTATTCTTCTTGATGTGATGGTAAATGGGATTGTTTCTTTAATTTCTCTTTCTGATATTTTGTTGTTAGTGTATAGAAATGCAACAGATTTCTGTGTATTAATTTTGTATTCTGCAACTTTACTGAATTCATTGATAAGCTCTAGTAGTTTTCTGGTACCATCTTTAGGATTTTCTATGTGTAGTATCATGTCATCTGCAAACAGTGACAGTTTTACTTCTTTTACAGTTTGGATTCCTTTTATTTCTTTTTCTTCTCTGATTGTCATGGCTAGGACTTCCAGAACTATGTTGAATAAAAGTGGTGAGAGTGGACATCCTTGTCTAGTTCCTGATCTTAGAGGAAATGCTTTCAGCTTTTCACAGTTGAGTACGATGTTAGCTGTGGGTTTGTCATGTATGACCTTTATTATGTTGAGGTAGGTTCCCTCTATGCCCACTTTCTGGAGAGTTTTTATCAAAAATGGGTGTTTTTTATCAAAAGCTTTTTCTGCATCTATTAAGATGATCATATGGTTTTTATTCTTCAATTTGTTAATTTAGTGTATCACACTGACCGATTTGTGGGTGTTGAAAAATCATTGCATCCCTGGGTTAAATCCTACTTTCATGATCATGGTGTATGATTCTTTTAATGTATTGTTGGATTTGGTTTGCAAGTATTTTGTTGCAGATTTTTGCATCTATGTTTATCAGTGATATTGGCCTGTAATTTTCTTTTTTGTGTGGTCTGGTTTTGGTATCCGGGTGATGGTGGCCTTGTAGAATGAGATTAGGAGTATTCCTTCCTCTGCAATTTTTAGAAGAGTTTCAGGATAGTTGTTAACTCTCCTGTAAATGTTTGATAGAATTTGCCTGTGAAACCATCTGGTCCTGGACTTCTGTTTGTTGGTAGTTTTTTAAATCACAGTTTCAATTTCAGTACTTGTGATTGGTCTGTTCCTATTTTCTATTTCTTCCTGGTTTAGTCTTAGAAGATTGTTCCTTTCTAAGAATTTGTCCATTTCTTCTCGGTCGTCCATTTTATTGGCATATAGTTGCTTGTGGTAGTCTCTTATGATCCTTTGCGGTGTCAATTGTAACTTCTCCTTTTTCATTTCTTATTTTCTTGATTTGAGCCCTCTCCCTTTTTTTCTTGATGAGTCTGGCTAAAGGTTTATCAATTTGTTTATCTTTTCAAAGAATCAGCTTTTAGTTTTATTGATCTTTTTTATTGTTTTCATCTCTATTTCATTTATTTCTGCTCTGACCTTTATGATTTCTTTCCTTCTACTGACTTTGGGTTTTGTTTGTTCTTCTTTCTTTAGTTGCTTTAGGTATAAGGTTAGGTTGTTTGAGAGTTTTCTTGTTCCTGAGGTAAGATTGTATGGCTATAAACTTCCCTCTTAGAACTGCTTTTGCTGCGTCCCATAGATTTTGGTTTTTGTTTGTTTGTTTTAATTTTATTAATTTTTTACACAGCAGGTCGTTATTAGTCATCAATTTTATACACAACAGTGTATATGTGTCACTCCCAATCGCCCAATTCATCACACCACCACCCCCTGCCGCTTAACCCCCTTGGTGTCCATACGTTTGTTCTCTGCTTCTGTGTCTCAATTTCTGCTCTGCAAACCGGTTCATCTGTACCATTTTCTAGGTTCCACATATATGCGTTAATATATGATTTTTTTTTCTCCTTCTGACTTGCTTCACTCTATATGACAGTCTCTAGATGCATCCATGTCTCTACAAATGACCCAATTCTGTTCTTTTTTATGGCTGAGTAATATTCCATTGTATATATGTACCACATCTTCTCTATCCATTCGTCTGTCGATGGGCATTTAGGTTGCTTCCATGACCTGGCTATTGTAAATAGTGCTGCAGTGAACATTGGGGTGCATGTGTCTTTTTGAATTATGGTTTTCTCTGGGTATATGCCCAATAGTGAGATTGCTGGATCATATGGTAATTCTATTTTTAGTTTTTCAAGGAACCTCCATACTGTTCTCCATAGTGGCTGTATCAATTTACATTCCTGCCAATAGTGCAGGAGGGTTCCCTTTTCTCCACACCCTCTCCAGCATTTGTTCTTTGTAGATTTTCTGATGATACCCATTCTAACTGGTGTGAGGTGATACCTCAATTTAGTTTTGATTTGCATTTCTCTAACAATTAGTGATGTTGAGCAGCTTTTCTTGTGCCTCTTGGCCATCTGTATATCTTCTTTGGAGAAATGTCTATTTAGGTCTTCTGCCCATTTTTTGATTGGGTTGTTTGTTTTTTTAATATTGAGCTGCATAAGCTGTTTATATGTTTTGGAGATTAATCCTTTGTCAGTTGCTTCATTTGCAAATATTTTCTCCCGTTCTGAGGGTTGTCTTTTCATCTTGTTTATGGTTTCCTTTGCTGTGCAAAAGCTTTGAAGTTTCATTAGGTCCCATTTGTTTATTTTTGGTTTTATTTCCATTACTCTAGGAGGTGTATCAAAAAAGATCTCGCTGTGATTTATGTCAAAGAGTGTTCTTCCTATGCTTTCCTCTAAGAGTTTTATAGTGCCTGGTCTTACATTTAGGTCTCTAATCCATTTTGAGTTTATTTTTGTGTATGGTGTTAGGGAGTGTTCTAATTTCATCCTTTTACATGTAGCTGTCCAGTTTTCCCAGCACCACTTATTGAAGAGACTGTCTTTTCTCTATTGTATATCCTTGCCTCCTTTGTCATAGATTAATTGACCATAGGTGCATGGGTTTATCTCTAGGCTTTCTATCCTGTTCCACTGATCTATATTTCTGTTTTTGTGCCAGTACCATACTGTCTTGATTACTGTAGCTTTGTAGTATAGTCTGAAGTCAGGGAGTCTGATTCCTCCAGCTCCGTTTTTTCCCCTCAAGACTGCTTTGGCTATTAGGGGTCCTTTGTGTCTCCATACAAATTTTAAGATTTTTTGTTCTAGTTCTGTAAAAAAAAATGCCATTGGTAATTTGATAGGGATTGCATTCAATCTGTAGATTGCTTTGGGTAGTATAGTCATTTTCACAATATTGATTCTTCCAATCCAGGAACATGGTATATATCTCTCCATCTGTTGGTATCATCTTTAATTTCTTTCATCAGTGTCTTATAGTTTTCTGCATACAGGTCTTTTGTCTCCCTAGGTAGGTTTATTCCTAGGTATTTTATTCTTTTTGTTGCAATGGTAAATGGGAGTGTTTCCTTAATTTCTCTTTCAGATTTTTCATCATTAGTGTATAGGAATTTGCAAGAGATGCAAGAGATTTCTGTGCATTAATTTTGTATCCTGCAACTTTACCAAATTCATTGATTAGCTCCAGTAGTGTTCTGGTGGCATCTTTAGGATTCTCTATGTATAGTATCATGTCATCTGCAAACAGTGACAGTTTTACTTCTTCTTTTCCAGTTTGGATTCCTTTTATTTCTTTTTCTTCTCTGATTGCCGTGGCTAAAACTTCCAAAACTATGTTGAATAATAGTGGTGAGAGTGGACATCCTTGTCTTGTTCCTGATCTTAGAGGAAATGCTTTCAGTTTTTCACCATTGAGAATGAAGTTTGCTGTGGGTTTGTCATATATGGCCTTTATTATGTAGAGGTAGGTTCCCTCTATGCCCACTTTCTGGAGAGTTTTTTTTATCATAAATGGATGTGGAATTTTGTCAAAAGCTTTTTCTGCATCTATTGAGATAATCATATGGTTTTTATTCAGTTTGTTAACATGGTGTATCACATTGATTGATTTGTGTATATTGAAGAATCCTTGCATCCCTGGGATAAATCCCACTTGATCATGGTGTATGATCCTTTTAATGTGTTGTTGGATTCTGTTTGCTAGTATTTTGTTGAGGATTTTTACATCTATATTCATCAGTGATATTGGTCTATAATTTTCTTTTTTTGTAGTAGCTTTGTCTGGTTTTGGTATCAGGGTGATGGTGGCCTCATAGAATGAGTTTGGGGGTTTTCCTTACTCTGCAGTTTTTTGGAAGAGTTTGAGAAGGATGGGTGTTAGCTCTTCTCTAAATATTTGATAGAATTCACCTGTGAAACCATCTGGTCCTGGACTTTTGTTTGTTGGAAGATTTTTTTTCTATAACTTTTTAATATGTTTTTTTTTTTTTCTTTTTGCGGTATGCGGGCCTCTCACTGTCGTGGCCTCTCCTGTTGCGGAGCACAGGCTCCGGACGCGCAGGCCCAGCGGCCACGGCTCACGGGCCCAGCCGCTCCGCGGCATATGGGATCCTCCCAGATCGGGGCACGAACCCGTATCCCCTGCATCGGCAGGCGGACTCTCAACCACTGCGCCACCAGGGAGGCCCAATATGATTTTTTTAAATTAATTAATTTATTTATTTTTGGCTGTGTTGGGTCTTTCTTGCTGCGTGCATGCTTTCTCTAGTTGCAGCAAGTGGGGGCTACTCTTCATTGCCATGCGCAGGCTTCTCATTGCAGTGGATTCTCTTGTTGCGGAGCACGTGCTCTAGTCACGCAAGCTTCAGTACTTGTGGCTCATGGGCTGTAGAGCGCAGGCTCAGTAGTTGTGGCGCCTGGGTTTCGTTGCTCTGTGGCATGTGGGAACTTCCCAGACCAGGGCTCGAACCCGGTCCCCTCTATTGGCAGGTGGATTCTTAACCACTGCACCACCAGGGAAGCCCTTGTTGGAAGCATTTTAATCACAGTTTCAATTTCATTACTTGTGATTGGTCTGTTCATATTTTCTATTTCTTCCTCATTCAGTCTTTGAAGGTTATACCTTTCTAAGAATTTGTCCATTTCTTCCAGGTTGTCCATTTTATTAGCATAGAGTTGCTTGTAGTAGTTTCTTAGGATGCTTTGTATTTCTGCAGTGTCTGTTGTAACTTCTCCTTTTTCATTTCCAATTTTATTGATTTGAGTCCTCTCCCTCTTTTTCTTGATGAGTCTGGCTAATGGTTTATCCATTTTGTTTATCTTCTCAAAGAACCAGCTTTTAGTTTTATTGACCTTTGCTATTGTTTTCTTTGTTTCTATTTCATTTATTTCTGCTTTTATCTTGATGATTTCTTTCCTTCTGCTAACTTTGGGTTTTGTTTGTTCTTCTTTCTCTAGTTCCTTTAAGTGTAACATTAGATTGTTTATTTGAGATTTTTCTTGTTTCTTGAGGCAGGCTTGTATGGCTATAAACTTCCCTTTTAGAACTGCTTTTGATGCATCCCATAGGTTTTGGATTGTCGTGTTTTCATTGTCATTTGTCTCTAGGTATTTTTTGATATCCTCTTGAATTTCTTCAGTGATCTCTTGGTTATTTAGTAACGTATTGTTTAGCCTCCATGTGTTTGTGTTTTTTATGTTTTTTTCCCTGTAATTGATTTCTAATCTCATAGCATTGTGGTCAGAAAAGATGCTTGATATGATTTCAGTTTTCTTAAATTTACTGAGGCTTGATTTGTGACCCAGGATGTGCTCTATCCTGGAGAATGTTCCATGTGCACTTGAGAAGAAAGTGTAATCTGCTGTTTTTGGATGGAATGTCCTATAAATATCAATTAAATCTATCTGGTCTATTGTGTCATTTAAAGCTTCTGTTTCCTTATTTATTTTCATTTTGGATGATCTGTCCATTGGTGTAAGTGAGGTTTTAAAGTTCCCCACTATTATTGTGTTACTGTCGTTTTCCTGTTTTACAGCTGTTAGCAGTTGCCTTATGTATTGAGGTGCTCCTATGTTGGGTGCATATATATTTATAATTGTTATATCTTCTTCTTGGATTGATCCCTTGATCATTATGTAGTATCCTTCCTTGTCTCTTGTAACATTCTTTATTTTAAAGTCTATTTTATCTGATATGAGTATTGCTACTCCAGCTTTCTTTTGATTTCCATTTGCATGGAATATCTTTTTCCATCCCCTCACTTTCAGTCTGTATGTGTCCCTAGGTCTGAAGTGAGTCTCTTGTAGACAGCATATAGATGGGTCTTGTTTTTGTATCCATTCAGCAAGCCTGTGTCTTTTGTTGGAGCATTTAATCCATTCCCCTTTAAGGTAATTATCTATATGTATGTTCCTATGACCATTTTCTTAATTGTTTTGGGTTTGTTTTTGTAGGTCCTTTTCTTCTCTTGTGTTTCCCACTTAGAGAAGTTCCTTTAGCATTTGTTGTAGAGCTGGTTTGGTGGTGCTGAATTCTCTTAGCTTTTGCTTGTCTGTAAAGCTTTTGATTTCTCCGTCAAATGAATGAGATCCTTGCTGGGTAGAGTAATCTTGGTTGTAGGTTCTTCCCTTTCATCACTTTAAGTATATTGTGCCACTCCCTTCTGGCTTGTAGAGTGTCTGCTGAGAAATCAGCTGTTAACCTTATGGGAGTTCCCTTGTATGTTATTTGTTGTTTTTCCCTTGCTGCTTTCATTAATTTTTCTTTGTCTTTAATTTTTGCCAATTTGATTACTATGTGTCTCGGTGTGTTTCTCCTTGAGTTTATCCTGCCTGGGACTCTCTGTGCTTCCTGGACTTGGGTGGCTATTTCCTTTCCTGTGTTAGGGAAATTTTTCACTAATCTCTTCAAATATTTTCTCTGGTCCTTTCTCTCTCTCTTCTCCTTCTGGGACCCCTATAACGTGAATGTTGTTGCATTTAATATTATCCCAGAAGTCTCTTAGGCTGTCTTCATTTCTTTTCATTCTTTTTTCTTTATTCTGTAATGCAGCAGTGAATTCCACCATTCTGTCTTCCAGGTCACTTATCCGTTCTTCTGCCTCAGTTATTCTGCTATTGATTCCTTCTAGTGTATTTTTCATTTCAGTTATTGTATTGTTCATCTCTGTTTGTTTGTTCTTTAATTCTTCTAGATCTTTGTTAAACATTTCTTGCATCTTCTCGATCTTTGCCTCCATTCTTTTTCCGAGGTCCTGAATCATCTTCACTATCATTATTCTGAATACTTTTTCTGGAAGATTGCCTATCTCCACTTCATTTAGTTGTTTTTCTGGGGTTTTATCTTGTTCCTTCATCTGGTACGTAGCCCTCTGCCTTTTCATCTTGTCTGTCTTTCTGTGAATGTGGTTTTTGTTCCACAGGCTGCAGGATTGTAGTTCTTCTTGCTTCTGCTGTCTGCCCTCTCCCACAGGTTTTGGATCATCATGTTTTCATTTTCATTTTTCTCTATGTATTTTTTAATTTCTTCTTTGATTTCTTCAGTGATCCATTGGTTGTTTAGTAACCTATTGTTTAGCCTCCATGTGTTTGTGTTTTTTACAATTTTTTTCTTATAGTCGATTTCTAAGCTCATAATGTTGTGGTCAGGAGAGATGCTTGATATGATTTCAGTTTTCTTAAATTTACTGAGGCTTGCTTTGTGGCCCAGCATGTGATCTATCCTGGAGAATGTTCCATGTGCACTTGAGAAGAATGTGTATTCTGCTGCTTTCAGATGGAATGTTCTGTAAATATCAATTAAGTCCATCTGGTCTAGTGTATCATTTAAGGCCTATGTTTCCTTATTGATTTGCTGTCTGGATGATCTGTCCATTGATGTAATTGGGATGTTAAGGTCCCCCACTATTGGGGACTGTGACTGTCACTTTCTCTTTTTATGGCTGTTAGTATTTGTCTTGTATATTGAGGTACTTCTTTGTTGGGAACATATATGTAAACAATTGTTATATCTCCTTCTTGGATTTTTAAAAAAAAATTATTGGAGCATAGTTGATTTATAGTGTTATGTTAGTTTCAGGTGTACAGCACAGTGATTCAGTTATACATACATATATATATATATATATATTCATTCTTTTTTAGATTCTTTTCTCATATAGAGTATCACAGAGTACTGAGTAGAGTTCCCTCTTTTTCTTGGATTGATCCCTTGATCATTATGTAGTGTCCTTCTTTGCCTCTTGTAACCATCTTTATTTTAAAGTCTATCTTGTCTGATATGAGTAATACTACTCCAGCTTTCTTTTGATTTCCATTTGCCTGGAATACCTTTTTCCATCCCCTCACTTTCAGTCTGCATGTGTCACTAGATCTGAAGTGGGTCTCTTGTAGACAGCATATATACAGGTCTTATTTTTGTTATCCATTCAGCCAGTCTATGTCTTTTGGTTGGAGCATTTAATCCATTTACATTTAAGGTAATTATCGATATGTTGTGTTCTTATTGCTATTTTCTTAATTGTTTTGGGTTCATTTTTGTAGGTCTTTTTTCCTCCCTTCCTCTTTTGTTCTCATGTGATTCTATGACTATCTTTAGTGTTGTGTTTGGATTACTTTTTTTGTGTGTGTGTATGTCTATTGTAGATTTTCGGTTTGCAGTTACCATGAGGTTTTCATATAGCAGTCTCTATATAAACAATATTGTTTTAAGTTGCTGGTCTCTTTGTTTCAAATGCATTTCCAATATCTTGCATTTGTACTCTCACAATTGCTGGTTTTGATATCATATTTGTGTGTGGATGATTTCTGACCTTTATTATATGTTTGCCTTTACTGGTGAGCTTTCCCATTTGTAATTTTCTTGTTTCTAGTTGTGGCCTTCTCTTTTCTGCCTAGGGAACTTCCTTTAGCTGGTTTGGTGGTGCTGAATTCTTGGAGCTTTTGCTTATCTCTAAGCTTTTGATTTCTCCATCAAACCTGAACAAGAGCCTTGCTGTGTAGAGTATTCTTGGTTGTAGGTTTTTCCCTTCCATCACTTTAAATATATCATGCCACTCCCTTCTGGCCTGCAGAGTTTCTGCTGAAAAATCAGCTGATAACAACAAGGGAAACCCCATAAGGTTGTTTGTTGCTTTTACTATTTTCTCTTTGTCTTTAATTTTTGTCAATTTGATTAATATGTGTCTTGGCACGTTCCTCCTTGGGTTTATCCTGTTTGGGACTCTCTGTGCTTCCTGGACTTGAGTGTTTCCTTTCCCATGTTAGGGAAGTTTTCTGCTATTATCTCTCCAAATATCTTTTCAGGCCCTTTCTCTCTTCTCTTTCTAGGACCCCTATAATGTGAATGTTGGTGCATTTAATGTTGTCCCAGAGGTCTCTTAGACTGTCCTCTTTTCTTTTCATACTCTTTTCTTTTTTCTGTTCTGCAGCAGTGATTTCCACCCATCTGTCTTCCAGCTCACTTATTCGTTCTTCTGCCTCATTTATTCTGCTATTGATTCCTTATAGTGTATTTTTCATTCCAGTTATTGTATTGTTCATCTCTGTTCTTTAAATCTTCTAGCTCTTTGTTAAACATTTCATGTATCTTCTTGGTCTGTGCCTCCATTCTTTTTCCAAGATCTCGGATCATCTTTACTATGGTTACTCTGAATTCTTTTTCAGGAAGATTGCCTATCTCCAATTCACTTGTTGTTCTTCTGGAGTTTTATCTTGTTCCTTCATCTGGAACATATTTCTCTACTGTCTCATTTTGTCTAACTTTCTGTATTTATGGCCTCTGTTCCTCAGGCTGCAGGATCGTAGCTCCTCTTGCTTCTGGTGTCTGCCCCCAAGTGGGTGAGGTTGGTCCAGGGGCTTATGCAGGCTTCCTGGTGGAAGGGACTGGTGCCTGCCCACTGGTGGATGGAGCTGGGTCTTGTCCCTCTGGTGGGTAGGGCCATGTTAAAACGTGTGTTTAGAGATGGCTGTGAGATCAGGATGACTTTAGGTAGCCTGTCTGCTGATGGGTGGTGCTGGGTTCCCACCCTGTTGGTTGTTTGGCCTAAGGTGTCCCAGCACTGGAGCCTGCAGGCTGTTGGGTGGGGCCAGGTCTCAGTGCCAAAGTGGTGACCTCCAGGAGAGCTCATGCCAATGAATATTCGCTAGGGCCTCTGCCACCAGTGTTCTTGCCCCCACCATGAGCCACAGCCGACCTCTGCCTCCCCAGGAAATCCTCCAGGACCTTCCAGTAGGTCTGGCCCAGGCTCCTATGGAGTCACTGCTTTTCCCTGGATCCCAGTGTATGTGAAACCTTGTGTACACCCTCCAAGAGTGGAGTCTCTGTTTCCCCCAGTCCTGTGGAGCTCTTTCACTCAAGCCCCACTGGCCTTCAAAGCCAAATGCTCTTGGGGCTCCTCCTCCTGAAGCCAGACACCCCCAGGCTGGGGAGCCTGATGTGGGGCTCAGAACTCTCATTCCTGTGGGAGAAGCTCTGAAATATAATTATTTTCCAGTTTGTGGGTCACCCACCCAGTGGGTGTGGGATTTGATTATATCGTGAAAGTGCCCCTCCTACCATCTTCTTCTTTGTCTTTGGACGTAGAATATCTTTTTTGGTAGGTTTGAGTCTTTTCTTGTCGATGGTTGTTCAGCAGTTAGTTGTGATTTTGATGTTTTCATGGGAGGAGGTGAGCTCAAGTCCTTCTTCTCTGCCATCTTGTCTCTGCCTCTCACTGTTGGACCAAAAGAAGATAAAAAGTCACTTCCAGGGTGAGGTCTCAGGGGAAGAGGGAACTATCAGTATATCTCAGTGTCGTGATGCAGCGTTCCACTGGTGGGACTTGAAATTTAATTGGTTTTCCAGTTGGGGAACCATCCTTGAAGCTGGCTCCCCATGTACCTATTGCTAATTTTTTCCACAATCCCCAACAGATGGTCAATGCAAATCTTCATGTGGTCAATTGTATCAAATCATCTGAAAGTACCCCTCTCCAGCCAGAGTCCTCCCATCTTTGAACCTTCTGTGTAGTCTGTACTGGTTATTCCTGGGGGCAGCTGCATAGCTACTGTCCCTCCCCAACATCTTGGGGACTCCCTTTGCATCTTTCTTGTGTTGGAGCTTCAGTTTCCTGGATCTTGTGTCTTCCATTTTCTTGGTTTACTCACTTATCTTTGTGGAGCACATTCTTTTGTAGTTTCCTGGGAAAGTATACATGGGTAGTAAAATTTTTGAGACCTTGCATATCTAAAATGTCTTTATTTTACCCTCACTCTGGATTGAAAGTTTATCTAGGTATAGAATTCTAGGTTGGAAAGAGTCACTTAACCTCTCTTTGACCCTAGTTTCTGTGTGAGTCTGGATTATTTCCTTTGGGAGTGACAGACAACTCAATTCAAACTGACTTAGACACTGTCTTGAATAGCTGTTATCCCCTACACTATTATACTTTGCCTGTATTCCTCTTGTGATGTGTGTCATGAGATATCCTATGTATTATTCATTTCATATGGTCAGGCTACAGTCTCTAGTATACTTCCATGAGATTGCATGCGTTCTGTTCATTTATTTTCTTTTTTTAAAAATTTATTTATTTAATTATTTTTGGCTGTGTTGGGTCTTCGTTGCTGTGCGTAGACTTCATCCAGCTTCAGCAAGTGGGGGCTACTCCATGCCACAGTGTGAAGACCTCTCATCACAGCAGACTCCCTTGTTGCAGAGCACGGGCTCTAGGCACACGGGCTTCAGTAGTTGTGGCACATGGGCTTCAGTAGTTGTGGCTTGCAGGCTCAGTAGTTGTGGCGCACGGGCTTAGTTGCTCCACGGCATGTGGGATCCTCACGGACCAGGGCTTAAACTTGTGTCCCCTGTATTGGCAGGCAGACTCTCAACCACTGTGCCACCAGGGAAGTCCCTGTTTATTTATTTTCATCCAAATGCATTTGTTTATGCTGCCACCACCTACATGTACAGATACACAAAGTGTGCTGCATTTTTCCTCCTCTTCTGTCTCTTTTTATTCTTCACATTGATATTTCACTCACTCATGCCACAGGTGTTGGTAATATATATGAGGTCATTTTGTTCTCCTGTGATAATACTGAACTTATTACTTGTAGTTTTGCATCTGTGGCTTTAATATATTATTCTAAGGCATTGTCTCAGCAGTTTTGTCATATGAATTACATGGACCCTCTTCCATTATTCTCTTTAAAAATTTTTCTTAATATCATACCTAATGACATCTCAATTTATCCAGACCTTTCTCTCTTGTTTTCTCTGCTCTCATTTGATTGTCAAGTTTCTAGGCATGGTCTTCTGATCCTCTTGACATATGTTTCCTCTCTTTTCAAGGGATAATCATTCTATGTAAACTATTAAATACAGAATGGATAAACAACAAGGTTTTACTGTATAGCTGAGGAACTATATTCAATATCCTGTAATAAACCATAATGGAAAAGGAAAAAAATAAAGCTTGCAGAAAAAAAAATTTTAAAGGGTTAATCATTCTAGTATTCCTAGAGTGTGGCCCAGAAAACTTTGTTATTGACTAGTCTTTCACTTCCCAGAGCTTACTTTCTCACCCTAAACCTGAATCTCTAGGTGGTAGAAAAGTGGGAAGGAAGCTATCTAGACCTCTACATTTTTACTTTTCCAGTTTTCCATAGTCTAAGATCTGGTTGTCAGAAGGTGCTTTCCAGGGTCCCTTAAAGGATAGCAAACACTAGGCACACATCTTCCACACACATCTTATCAGTCGTGGTGCCTTTTTCTGCTGAGCCTGAAGATGACATCTGATCCACAGCATTCTAGGATAGTGTTGGCGGTTGAGATACAACAATCTATTTGTCATTTCTGACCCTAGTAATGTCATTTATCTCGACACAGATTAGCAGAAGTCAGCCAAAATCCATGGGTTGATAGGTGCACAGGTATAGCATACCCTTTAGATCAACAGAGAGCTAATTTCACATAGAATAATCATTTAAGTGCTGTGTACCGTAAGGGGGCAGTTAATTAAGAAATAATGTTGACAACAGTATTAACATTCTCACTAAGACATGATTGAAAAATACCCAGATGAAAGAATTTTACATATGAAATAAATTATTTTATTTTTTATCACCTAATATTAGAATAATTACATTTTGAAAATAATATTTAGACATTTTGCATAAATTCATGGTCATGGAACCATTGAGCTTGAAGTTAATGAACTAATTTTATACTTAGCTAATACCATATTTAGTGTGAGTTAAAAAGTACTTATATTGATCTAGGAAAAATTATAATAGTAAATATAATTAAAAATATTTTAACTTTTTTATTTCATAATTGGAAAATATTAAGGTCTTCTACCTCAGTTGAGTATAAAAGCCAGGATCCAGGGGCTTCCCTGGTGGCGCAGTGGTTAAGAGTCTGCCTGCCGATGCAGGGGACACGGGTTTGTGCCCTGGTCCGGGAAGATCCCACATGCCACGGAGCAGCTGGGCCCGTGAGCCATGGCCACTGAGCCTGAGTGTCCAGAGCCTATGCTCTGCAATGGGAGAGGCCACAACAGTGAGAGACCTGTGTAACGCAAAAAAAAAAAAAAAAAAAAGCCAGGATCCATTTTAATATCTAAGTCAATAAGTCGGTATCTTAAATAATATTCATATTTTGGATTCAGTTAGTTCACTTTTAGGAATCTTATTTAAGGAATAAATGAATTGTGCCAATGATGTTTGTCAAAGGGCTGTTTATTGTTGTGAAAAGGACAGCATATCCATTGGAACACTTTAGTAGCAAGAGACCTCTCCCCACTGACTGTAAGTTTCCCTTGTTTAGCCAAGGATAAAAACGGTTTTGGAAGTGGCCGTACAGAGCAGGAACAGATGCGTCATATCTTCATGCAGCTTTGCTTGGCCCACAGAGTTTCTGCCAGGGATGTAGAACTGCTGGTTACCCTGCCTAAAAAAGGATGAGGCTTGCAGATGCTGAAATTCATCTTACTTGGGGTTTATATTACAGACCTTCCTCGACTTACAATGGGGTTACATCCCAGTAAGCCTATCATAAGTTGAAAATATCGTCAGTCGAAAATGCATTTAATACATCTAACCTAACCTACATCATAGCTTATCCTAACCCACCTTAAATGTGCTCAAAACACTTATATTAGCTTACAGTTAAGCAAAGTTATCTAACACAAAGCCTATTTTATAATAAGGTGTTGAATATCTCATGTAACTTATTGAATACTGTATTGAAAGTGAAAAACAGAATGGTTGTGTGCATACAGAATGGTTGTAAGTGTATTGGTTGTTTACCCTCGTGATCAAGGGGCTGACTGGGAGCTGCAGCCCACCATCATGAGAGAGTATATTAGTGCATATCATTAGTCCGGGAAAAGGTCAAAATTTAAAATTCAAAGTGTAGTTTCTACTGAGTGTATATCAATTTCACATCATCATAAAGTCAAAAAATCAGAAGTGGAACTGTCCTAAGTCGGGGACTGTCTACTTTATGATATTTTATATATATATAGTATATATAATACTATTTTATTTCTGTGCTTCATGCTTCTACACGTTAACAGACATGAGGCTTTCAGGAACTAACTTCTGCATCAGTAAAGCTACAGCTTTACCGGGCAGTATCAGTGCCCAGGTAGCCTGAGCGCCCCTCTGTTTCCAGCTGTGTCCCAGAAGGATGGATGGACTTTGGAGGCCTCTCACTAAAGCTAAAGAGTTATTCCTGTGGGGATTCCTAAAAAAGTGGTTAGAGCATGTGTTGTTTGTGTGATTTTGGAAGTGGTACAATTTCCAGTAGTGAAATGGTTCAAAATAGAACCTTGAAAGTGACATGTAGCAGAAGTAGAGTGAAGGAAAGTCTCTTGAGGAGGCACAGGGGACTGAGAGGTCGGGGTCTTAAGTGGGTTGCCCATGCCCATGTGGGTGTGAAGTTAACAAGACTAATGACAGTAGCTGAGAGGGAGAGGGAGACTGTAAGCCAGAAGAGATGACACCCATGAGGGTAGACTGATACAAGCCTCTAAGATTCTTGCCAGAGAAGAGAAGTAGAGTAATTGTTTACTCTGCTGCTGTGATTGAAGTAATAGAAGGGAAGATGGGATTCATTTTGGTAGTCTCTAAATGAACTTGTATGGTGTCAGTGCTTCTTGGACTAGGAAACCCGGGGGTCTGTGGATGCATTCTCAGAGCGCAACAGTTTACTAGTGAATTTTTAAAATTTGGGTCATTATTTTAATGGTAATCTAAAAGTTGACTTCAGTGCCCAGAGTTGAGTTTATTTGGAATTCCACCAAGTAGTCTTATACATTTAAATGAAATTATAATAAAAATAATTTAAATCAACACTATGGGATCATGAGAACTTGAGAAAATTGGCGAGGTATTATCTAAGATTCCTTCCAATTCTAAAATACAGTAATTCTGTATACTTTCTTGTACATAGAATACATTAATTTTTAGGTATTGTAGTCCTCATTTATTTACAACTTTAAAAATATTCTACATGTACACATTCGGCACAGGATAATTAGAAGATCTTTATTTTCTTAAAAAAATTAATCACCGGGCTTCCCTGGTGGCACAGTGGTTGAGGGTCTGCCTGCTGAAGCAGGGGACGCGGGTTTGTGCCCCGGTCCGGGAAGATCCCACATGCCGCGGAGCGGCTGGGCCCGTGAGCCATAGCCGCTGAGCCTGCGCATCCGGAGCCTGTGCTCGGCAACGGGAGAGGCCACAACAGTGAGAGGCCTGCGTACCGCAAAAAAAAAAAAAAAAAAAAAAAATTAATCACCTACAAAGTTATCACCTGGAAACATTCACTGTTAACATGTGATGTCTCTCTGGATTCATTTTTGTATTTTTTTTCTCTCTCTCTGTATCTATGCATATTATATATGTATGTGCATCTCAGAGAAGTAGGAAAAGAAGCTTTTTAACTGAAAACAAGGTCATGCATAATCTATTATGCATGTCTTCCCATGTCAGTATGTATATTCCTACGTCATCATTCCTGTTAGCTGCATGTTATTCCATTATACAGATTGCCGTTATTAATTTAGCCAATCAATTCCCTATTTGGGACATTTAGATTGTTTCTGTTTTTTCACTCTGATATAACACCTACCAATAAATATCCTTCAATAATATATATTTTTAGTACTATTCCAATTATTTATATATCTCATTACCAAAAAAAAGTCATTCAATTTGATCATAGCCCAGATATAATCTGGAGTCATTTATTTATGATTATCTTTTTTTTTGGTAAATATTATAGGTTTCTTGGCTTAAAAAAACACATGTATAGTAAAATAGTCTGTGTTTTTGGTAGTCCAGAGTTTTCCAAACTGCCTTCTTTGGATCCTAAAGGTTTCCTTAGGTAGAGCTTTCCCTCTGCTCCTCTTTTGTCTATTTTCTTGTAAGAGATTGTTTGTTTTTAAAAAATAGTTTTAAGAAAACAAACACAATGATTTAACCCACTGAGCCAGTCCCTGGTTAAGATGTGAAGTTAAATTTCATGATTAGTGGCAGAGATGGGATATCCTATATGCCATCCTATATATCCTTACTCCTAAAAAGAAATTTAGAATAAATACATGTCCTAGAAATAAAACAAACCCAAAAAAGTACTCTAACCTGGTATCTGGATTGCTTACTTGGAACATATTTTCAACATGTCCTTTATTTGTATGTTATCTTTTTTTATTTCCACGTCAACAAATTGGAATTAAAACATTTTAGAAGACACTAATCATCAGCTTAACCAGTAATTAGCATTGATGAGTAGAGAGAAAATTTAAGACAGCTGCCAAGTTGACCACTAAAATGAGGTTTGATTTGCTAGTATTTGTCATCTGCGGGACTTTATAATTATAATAATAGCAGTGTAGTTGCACTCTGATGGAAAGTTGACAGTTAACTTTTTCTACTCATCAAACTTAGGAATAATTCTGAAAGTTTCTGGTTTCTAGTTTCCAGGTAATTTATCATTCAAGTGATTAAAAGCTATTTTGGGCCACAATTATGAACAATAATAAAATTTTACATGTGGATGACATTAACACAGTATTTCTTTCTTTTTGAATTTCCAGGGAAAGACTACTATTATTCTAAGGTGTCTTGACAGGTAAGTGTTATGTTAACCTCTAGACTACATTTGCTTTTTCTTATTGTGTAGGGCAAGTTAGAATCTAAAAGACATATGGAAAGAGAATAATTTTGAGGCCAAAACAAAATATTTTAATTCTTAGTGAATCCTTATTATGGCTTTTACAGTCTCCTTTAAAGATAAAACCAACAACAAGCAAAAAGAATTTATACAGGATTAATATTGGATTTCCTTATTTGGGGGGAGAAATTAACATAATTACTCAGCCTACCATAGTACTTGCTTTTTTTGGCTATGCTACTCTGATATTTAAACTTTTTAGTTCTATCTAGTTCATGACTGTTTGAACGTTAATTAGTCTTCGAATTGCTTATGGGTTTTTTTTTTTCTTTTTTTTTTTTTGCGGTACGCGGGCCTCTCAGTGTTGTGGCCTCTCCCGTTGCGGAGCACAGGCTCCAGACGCGCAGGCTCAGCGGCCATGGCTCACGGGCCCAGCCGCTCCGCAGCATGTGGGATCCTCCCGGAGCGGGGCACGAACCCGCGTCCCCTGCATTGGCAGGCGGACCCCCAACCACTGCGCCACCAGGGAAGCCCCTATTTTTTTAAATTAATTTATTTTTATTTTTGGCTGCGTTGGGTCTTTGTTGCTGCGCGTGGACTTTCTCTAGTTGCGAGTGGGGGCTGCTCTTCGTTGCGGTGCTCAGGCTTCTCATTGCAGTGGCTTCCCTTGTTGTGGAGCACGGCCTCTAGGTGTGTGGGCTTCAGTAGTTGTGTGGCTCTTGGGCTCTAGAGCGCAGGCTCAGTAGTTGTGGCGCATGGGCTTAGTTGCTCCGCAGCAGGTGGGATCTTCCCGGACCAGGGCTCGAACCCATGTTTCTTGCATTGGCAGATGGATTCTTAACCACTGCACCACCAGAGAAGCCCTCTCACGGGTTTACTTTTGAAGCACATTATTGGTCTTTAAACTGTGCATGTTACCATTTGTTTTATATACTTCCTAATCTATACCATAGAAGCATGCCACCAGATTAAGATTTAGGATTATGATTGGTAGGTGTTGCAGGAAGTTGATAAGGAAAGTCTTGTTTGTTTGTAGCTTTCATTAGCTAAATGATGCCTACATTTGAACCGTGATTTCAGATTGAGAACTGTATAAAAATCTTTCATTGATGTTACCGTTAAATTGATAGTCATTAGGTTCCCAGCTCCCCACATCAAGGCTGAGCACAAACCTGCTGTCAGTGCTTCCCACGTGGCCTGGATGCAGAGAGCTTGTGCCCTAACATGGCCACCAACACTGCCAGCTCCTTCTCTACTCCCCCAACAGTGTTGCTAGGCGCTGCCACTACATGCAGGTGCCATTATTCTCTGCAGTTGCTACTAAAGATGGTATTTTGAAGGCTTATTTAATTTTTGTATAAATTCTTAATCATTTTTATCTCAATGTGTTATACAAGGTGTAACTTCTCTACTAATCAAAGTTTTTAAGAGGAAGCAAAAATAAATCAGGTAAGATGATAGCGTAAGAAAATAATTCCACCCATGATGGTAATACTACCTGTCTTTTATTGTGCAGGGATGAGCCACCAAAACCAACCTTAGCCTTGGAATATACATATGGAAGGAGAGCAAAAGGACATAACATAGTGAGTGTCTTTTTGGTGATGCTGCACTACACATACATGGAGAAGTGAGGATGCTGACATTGTTTTATATTTTCCATCTTACCTACAATCGTTGCACATATCCAGCTGTACACTTCATAGCTATGTACTTTTTAACTCAAATGCAACTCAGCACATATGAAGCCAACTGAACTGTGGGGAAATATTTTGGCCTTCTCATTTGTTATGTCTTAAAATGCTTGAATTGGATTCCTCTGTAACTTTATTGTACAGTTTTTTGGCATATTTTCTTCTTTCAAATGAGAATAACATCATGAGTTATCTTCTGTCTCCAAAAAATCTGCTAAAAATATGAATTTGACCTGTGGAATATTTATGAAAAAATACTGCTCAAAATCCAGATTATTAGCATTTTTACAAATACATCTTGAAGTTGGTAATGCTATTTGAGACCACAGGCCCTAATTGGCTATAATCCTGTTTTCAGTTGTGTTAGTGTATCTACAGAGGAAAATTAGACATTGTTCAGGGTACAGGGAGAACTTATAGTGTATGTTAGAGGAATAAAAATTCCTAAATGGAATTCTCTTTTGGAGTTCTCATATGAAAAAGAGGTCTTTTTAAAATAAAATTAGATGTACGGAAGAACAATCTAGAATACAGTAGAAGGTCCGATATCTCCCATAACACAGGCAAATTTTTTTTTTTTTTTTTCTTTTTGCGGTATGCGGGCCTCTCACTGTTGTGGCCTCTCCCGTTGCGGAGCACAGGCTCCGGATGCGCAGGCCCAGCGGCCATGGCTCACGGGCCCAGCCGCTCCGCGGCATATGGGATCCTCCCAGACCAGGGCACGAACCCGTATCCCCTGCATCGGCAGGCGGACTCTTAACCACTGCGCCACCAGGGAGGCCCAACACAGGCAAATTTTTATAGATTGATCCAGTCCAAGTGTTTGATTATTAGACAATGTATAAACAGTTAAAATGGGCTGTTGCTGCTTCCTGGATTCACCAATGCCAAGCTGGTTATTAAAACTGTGAAATTAAAAAGAGAAAAGAAAAAAAGTAATATATTGAGATGGGGGAGGACTTTATTTTTGTGACTCACATGAATTTTTGCATGAGTGATAAGCCTAGAAATGGAATTATCCTTTTCATGGGAAACTCTGAGACAACTTTCATAAGCTTAACTTTTGAGAAGAGCTCTAAAAACTTTTCTTCATCCAGTTGTGAATCAAGGAAGATTTTCCAATGCAAACTTATTTCCCCCACAAACATTAATGATTCAAATAGCAACCACAAAACAATTTTAATGGTTGAGATAACTTGTCAAAAATGCAAAATATATATATTCATCTAAAACTGCTTTAATGACCACCTGCCTCTTCCAAGTTCATGGTATTAGACACATAAAAACTCATGTGATTCTTTTTCACCTATTTGTTTCTGTTAAACTTTGTGCTATCAAGTTGGGCTTTTCCATATTCATTCTAGAAGCTTCACATCTTTCTCAGATTTAATGTCTCCTAAAAGTTCTAAGTGGAAGAGCTTTATCAGCTCCTCACACAATCTTGGTGTCCTGAAGGTTCCTTAGTATCTGGCCAGAGGCAGAGATGCCATCAGCTAGCCGGTGGTCTAGGAGAGCTGTCATGGAATAGATGGTCTTATTTCCAAGCTACCCAGCCCTTTGGCTGCCCAGCCCTTTCAATCCCCTAGTGTTGGAGTCCTCTAAAAAGGGAAACAGTTGTTGAGTCTCTCCTTGTTCTCCCACCTACCGCTTGTATGGCCAGTGCCAGCCAGTCACATTCCCCAGGGAAGTCAGGCACAGACCAGCGGCTTATATACTATTGCCCGGGAAATCCCAGTCTGCAGCCCAGACTGCCATCTGTTCTTCCCATTTCCTCATGTCTTGTCTGTGTGTCTGATTTATTTTGTGAGCTTCTGCCTCCCTCAGTTAGGATGCTTTCCTGTTCAACTATTTTATTTCTATCTAAAATTATAACTATTTTCAAAAAGATAATTCCAAATGTGTTCAGTTTGTTAATTTTATTTCTAATTTGAGTGAGTGTCTGCTACATGTGATATTTACAGAATTGGGGCCCTGTTTAATGTCTTCTATTAAGTTAGGGTAGAATTAGGGCATTTAGTACACATGTACATTCTTTTTTTTTTTTTTTTTTTTTTGCGGTACGCAGGCCTCTCACCGTTGTGGCCTCTCCCGTTAAAGAGCACAAGCTCCAGACGCGCAGGCTCAGCGGCCGTGGCTCACGGGCCCAGCCGCTCCGCGGCATGTGGGATCTTCCCGGACCGGGCACGAACCCGCGTCCCCTGCATCAGCAGGCGGACTCTCAACCACTGCGCCACCAGAGAAGCCCCCACATGTACATTCTTTTTTTTTTTTTTTTTTTTTTTTTCTTTTTGTGGTATGCGGGCCTCTCACTGTTGTGGCCTCTCCCGTTGCGGAGCACAGGCTCCGGATGCGCAGGCCCAGCGGCCATGGCTCACGGGCCCAGCCGCTCCGCGGCATATGGGATCCTCCCAGACCGGGGCACGAACCCATATCCCCTGCATCGGCAGGCGGACTCTTAACCACTGCGCCACCAGGGAGGCCCCACATGTACATTCTTAATGTTTCAGTTTTGTTCTTTGGAATAGAGGTTTTGGTGCATTTTGAGGGATGGAATAGAGAAAGGAAAAAAAATTTCCTTTCCTTTCCTTTCAAAAAATTGCCAAGAAATGGTCTTGAGGACTATAATATCTTTTTTTTTTTTTTTTTTTTTTCTTTTTGCGGTATGCGGGCCTCTCACTGTTGTGGCCTCTCCCGTTGCGGAGCACAGGCTCCGGATGCGCAGGCCCAGCGGCCATGGCTCACGGGCCCAGCTGCTCCGCGGCATATGGGATCCTCCCAGACCGGGGCACGAACCCGTATCCCCTGCATCGGCAGGCGGACTCTTAACCACTGCGCCACCAGGGAGGCCCGACTATAATATCTTGTATCCATAATTATTACTGGCTGGTACTAATGAAATATAAGAACTATTTAAAATTTTAAAACATCAAAGGACATTAATATGAAAAAACCCTGTTTTTTCAGCCAAAAGATATTGCTCATTTTTGGGAACTAGGTGGAGGAACCTCTTTACTGGACTTAATCAGCATACCAATCACAAGTGACACCTTACGGTAAGTGTGGCCAGCTCAAGGAACAGTTGTTAGTAAGTATCCAGTGGAGGCCACAGGATGAATTTGAGTAGGCTTTTGTGAACCAGAATTTGCAGGGACAGTTTTATGTTGCTTACGTTCACTTCCTTTTTATGTGCTTAAACTGTAATGCTGTCAGAGATTTTAAAAGAACCAAGGTTCTGGCCTGTGCTGAAGTGAAATAGTTGGAATTCCAACTAGTAACATATTTTGCAAGCCTGCAAACAAAATACGTCAAATAACACTTGGGCAATGAATTCACTTGGCAAAAATAAATTTGAAAACAATTATTTCTAATACCCATCCAAGCGTGAGCTAATTCAGCCCTGAGTTTTTCCTGCAGGTGGACATTATGTCTACTTTGAATTTAATGCTAATTAATACCATTGAAGCTTCATCCAAGGGAAGTCTATGAGTCAGAGGAGGAAGAAAGTCTCTATTTGCTGACCTAAAAGAAACAGAACCTGGGGGAAAACCTCAAACTGTTTGGTGGTGTTTTCCTAACAATGACTCCCACACGTGGCCAAATCAGATGTGGAAAACTGTCATCTTAGCCAAGGAAAACAAAATTTTTAAATCTGAAATATCTTACTCCTGTCAGAGTTTAACACAAACCGTTTCTGCTACCTGGACCAAATACAAAGGGCTTGACAATTATTTGTTAAATTTCAGCCATTAAGATCTTTAGAGTATGGAATTATTTCTTGTTAACAGGATAATTGTTTTCCTATAACTAGCCGGTAATGTTGGCTTTATTTGTCCAGTGATTTTTTTTAAAGAAATATGATTTACTGTCTTTTACTTATTACAAATGTAGTGTATGCTCATATGGAAAACTTGGAAAAATACTGAAAGGTACATAGAAAGTAAAAGCATCCTCAATCACATGAAAAAGAACTATCAACATATTGAGGTATTTCTTTCAGTGTTTTCAGTGTTCGTAAATATACTTTGTACAGGTGTGGGATATTGTATGTATATAGATTTAGATCTTGCGTTTGCACATATAACCACCATTTTCCCCTGACATTATTTTTCTGAATCGTGGGATTTTACAGCTGTATAGTTTTCATTTGTCCTCCTTTAACAGAGACAAATAATCGAAGCTGCCTGGGAATTCGGGCAGCTCACGGTGGTGTGGTTGTGAAGAGATGGCATGGACAGGGAGGAGTTGAAGGACCCAGAGCTGCCAGCCAGCCTGGCCTGAGGCTGGCAGGACTGAAAAGGCCGGGAGCAGCTCTTACCTGACCCTGACTTGCACTTCACCTTGCCATGTTACCTCACTTCCCTTCTCTAGACCTCACGGGCTTGTAGAAATTCTGGTTTCTGCAGGAAGCCAAACCTCTCCAGTTTCTTTAATCCCTCACTTTGTGAGTCCTTGGTCTTCTTTCCCTGGAACCCCAGGGCAACTAGAACCTGCTTTAGGAGAGAAGAGCAGTCAGGGTTATGATGAACAGAGGGCAGGGGCGCCATAGGCCTGGGTCCAGAGTAGCTCGCTGAGTGATGGAAGAATTCATGGAAAGCATTTCACTCCTCATGTAGCTGCAAATCTCAGAGTGTTTTGTGGCTGGAATTAATTTGACATATAATTTCCTTATGTTGGACGAAGCCCAGGGACCTCAGCAGCTGTACCAGTGCTCTTAGATACTGTTTATCTTTAAGATGCCTGTTCATAGAATAATTATAGATGCACTGAACATTTCCACAGACCTTAGATAATTTGTAGTAGAGCATTTCCTGTGGTCCACTTCCCTGTTTTAAAAGGTCGTGTTTTTTAAAAAAATGTTTTTAGCTGTCGTTTGCTATGAAGGTAAAAGTAACACAGGTATTTCCAGTGCACTGGAAACAGAAATTTTAATCTTAGAAAAAAGTTGAATAATCCATTTCTCCTTTGCTTAAAACAAAGTTATTTTCATTTGGAAAAAATGATAAATTTTGTTATATATATTTTACCACAGTTAAAAAAAAGTTCAACCACAGTCCTCTCTTTTTTAAACATTAACCATACTAAAACTCTGAAAATATAGTATCCTCACTTATGTATATATATTCTTTTACAGTTAAGCAAAACTGGTTCTGAGCTTATTAAAATGACATAGATGTAGTTGGCTAGAGAATTTAATGGCACAATAATTTTATAGAAAATCTTGCTAATTAATGTCTAAAAAGACTACTTTCTGGATTTAGACCTATAGTATAGAGTTTAGCTACTGTTCTACTTTAATTACACAACACAGCTGATTTGCTCAAACTAAGCAAAATAACTTGACTGTATTATAACTAGCATGTATTATAATTCCTTGCTATATCTACTAGCAGAATGTTTGCCCTGTTGATCAAAAATATATTGGCCCATGATTATGGTTCTACATACTTATTATGACCATTTTCTGAAATACTCCTAAATTTGTTTGTTCGTTTTTTATTGTAAAATATCATAACATAAAATTCAGTTTTAGCCATTTTTAAATGTACGGTTTAGTGGCATTAAGTATATTCACGTTGTTGTGCAGCCATCACCACCATCCATCTCCAGAACATTTCATCTGCCCAAACTGAAACTGTACCCAATAAATAATAACTCCCTATTTCTCCCTTCTCCAACCCCTGGCAACCACCATTCTAGTTTCTGTCTCTATGATTTGACTACTCTAGGTACCTTATGTAAATGAAATCATACAATACTTGTCCTTTTGAGTCTAGCTTATTTCACTTAGCATAATGTCTTTAAGATGCATCCATGTTGTAGCATGTATCAGAATTCCCTTTTTAAGGCTGAATAATAGTTCATTGTATGTATATACCACGTTTTGTTCATCTCTTAACCCATTGATGGACATTTGGGTCATTTCCCCCCTTTGGCAATTGTTAGTAATGCTGCTATGGACATTGGTGTACAAATATCTATTTGAGTCCCTGATTTCAAAACACCCAGAAGTGGAATTGCAGGATCCTCTAATTTTTTGAGGAACCACTATACTGCTTTCCACAGTGTCTGCTGTACTATTTTATATTCCCACTGGCAATGCACCAGGGTTCCAATTTCTCTATATCCTTACCAACACTCATTATTTTCTGGGGGGTTTTGTTTATTTTTACTTTTATTTATCATAGCTACCCTAATGGGTGTGAAGTGATATCTCATTGTGGTTTTGATTTGGGTTTCTCTAATGATTAGTGATATTGGGCCTCTTTTCATATGTTTATTGGCCATATGTATACCTTTAAATAGAGAAATGTGTATTTGAGTTCTTTGCCCTTTTTTTTTTTTTTTTTTTTTTTTTTTTCGGTACGCGGGCCTCTCACTGTTGTGGCTTTTCCCGTTGCGGAGCACAGGCTCCGGACGCGCAGGCTCCGGACGCGCAGGCTCAGCGGCCATGGCTCACGGGCCCAGCCGCTCCGCGGCATATGGGATCCTCCCAGACCGGGGCACGAACCCGTATCCCCTGCATTGGCAGGCGGACTCTCAACCACTGCGCCACCAGGGAGGCCCTCTTTGCCCTTTTTAAATTGGGTTGTTTGTTGTTGCTGAGGTTAGATTTACATGAACATGAGCACACATGCATGTGGTCACAGTGATGGTGCGTGTGGTGGCCAGGGGTGTGCTTTCAGAGAGGCAGCAAGGTACAGCAGAAAGGCACGTGGCTCTGGATGTAAATACCAGCTCTACAATTTACTAGTTATATGAATCTGTGCCTCAGATTTCTAATCCATAAAATGGCTGTCATAACATCTTCTAGGAAGTGTTGTTGTTAAGAGTAAATAAGGTAGGTAGTCCCCCTAGCAAGGACCATCAGTAAATCCGTTTTCTTCTCCTTCACCAGGTTGTTGCATTGTTGCTGCTGCTGTGATGATGATTTTTGCTTCCCTTCTTTGGAGCACACAGCAAAACTGGATCTAAACATGGCATTATTGGACCCAATTACTTGCCGATTATTTGAACTGGATTATTCCTAGTTCAAACAAAAACTTCAGTTGTGACACTTAAATATCACTAGTGAAAAGCACTAGAATAAATAAGGCTATAATTTTGGCATTTTTTTCTTAGAAAATTGCTGGGGTTTTTTTTCTTAAACTATAGTGTTATTTTTAGAAAATAAATTTCGGTATAGTATGGTTTCAAATAGTAATTATTTTGAGTCTTTTTTTTTGAAACATGTTTTTATTTCTTTAGGACATTTTCTATTGTTCTTGTTTTGGACCTTTCGAAACCTAATGACCTTTGGCCCACCATGGAAAATCTGTTGCAAGCCACAAAACTTCATGTAGATAAAGTGATGATGAAACTGGGGAAGAAAAATGCTAAAGCACTTTATGAAATGAGACAGAAGAGATGGAGCAATATGCAGAAGGACCATCCAGTGAGTTACTGTTGGGATTATCCCTAGAATTCTTAGCCCCATATATAGTTAAAGATAACATCACAAACAACTTCTTTAGATTTTTATGCATGAGTTGAAATTCATTTCATGTAGATGAACCTGTTCACTGGAAAATTATAGCAATTTAATAAAACCTCAGTAAGGGCAAAACAAGGAAAAAGATTTCATATGTCTTCTTGTTAGACATCTACTGTGATTGTTATGGCATATTACACCAATCAAAAGGAATAGAGTTTTAAAGTAGTAGTTTGATACTGATTTTATAATCTCTGTAAAATGAAGATAAAAAACCAGGTTGTACAAATGTCACCTGGCAAAGGCTAGATAAGACTACAGTTTTAAGCAAGGAATAGAATTTTAACAGCCTTTACCGCCACTATACTTTACATTCATTTAGTGTCTGTCACATAATCAATATATTTTTATTATATGATAATTAATTAAACTATAAACTTGCAATATGATAACACAAGTAAGCCCTTTATATACAATCATGAATGTCATCTTCTAGAAAACCAAGAGCAGTATTTTATATTGCCCAGAGTTTATGTGAGTGCGTTTTACAAAGGTAATATCAGAACAAAACTGATAGCTTATGGTTCCCATGTATAAATGTTATTGTAACAAACAGTTAATATGAAATAATAAAAAAATAAAAAACAGGAAGGTGACATATTTAAGAAAATAAAAGGACACAACATGAAGAATAAATATCATAGTTTAGGGAATTGTCATTTCTAGTTTTATGCTTGAGAAATGTATTGATAGTTTAAGAAATTCAATATTGAAACAACCTCTATGTCAAGCAAACAATGTCAACATGGGAAGATTTAAAATGATATAAGTGGAAATTGATGAATACATAGTAATAAACAATTATAATGAATCAATGAAATATTTTTGTTAACAGGATCGTGAATTAATTGACCCATTTCCAATTCCTCTGGTCATAATTGGAAGTAAATACGATATTTTTCAGGTAAGCTCTTCCACTTCTAGTTGAGCTTGTTGTACATGCATGCCTAGGCTTTATAGGAGAGGAACAAAAGTAATAATGAAATGAGAAAAATGACTCTGGGAGGGAGAGGTCAAGGGGTCACACATCTTAAAGATTTTGGAAAAGGATATAGTTGGGAAAGAGAAAATAGGTAAGGAACAGTAAATACAGTGGAATGGGGATATAGCAGAAGATTTAGAAACTGAATCCAGTCCAGTCACCAAGGGACAGGGCTCATATCCCAACTTTTAAATCGCAGAAAGTAGAAAATTGGTTTCTTCTTATCTTTGCTTGTCAGAGAATCCTTGGGGTATTCCGCACTATAAAATGTGTGCTTATATCTAAATTCTATTGAGCTAAGTGTTTAAACAAGGAAAGATCTGGTAGCTGCAGCTCTAGAAGGCTGCAGCTACTGTTCAGCTCTCTATAGAAACAAATGCCAAGGTAATGGAATCCTACTCAAGGTATGTTCCAAAAAATAAATAAGAAAATCTATTTCTGTATTGAATAATTTGCACCTTTCTGCTACAGACACTAGTTGTCTCAACTTTTTTCTTTTTAATAACATATTTCTTCAGGATTTTGACTCTGAGAAGAAGAAGGTAATATGCAAGACACTTCGATTTGTTGCACATTATTACGGAGCATCATTAATGGTTTGTACGTTTCCTATCCTTTGGGTTTGAACGGACAGTAACAAATTTGGAAAGATTAACAGCTTGGTGCACAGTTATGAATGCTAATGCTTTTACTAATGCATGTCATTCTCTCCTTTTCCATTGCCTCAAAACCCTCTTGTTACAGAGTGTTTATAATGTATTTCTAGAACACACTCTGCTAGATGGCCTACCATTTCTTTGAAGCAAAAGTTCTAAATGTCTAATAGTCATAAACCCCCATCAATCTTAAAGAGATAAATTGGTTGTTTATTTATTCATGTTTTAGTTTCCCCTTAAAAATTAGAATCTATGTCCTCTTAAAAGAAAAAAGACTAACAATTTTTTTTAAACTTAAAAAAATGCTGTTTGTTGTAGAGGTTAAAAATATGAACTTGGGAGTCTTGCTGCCTGGGCAACCATTTACTAGATATGTGGTCTCAGACAAGTCACTTAATCTCACTGAAGCCTCAGTCTCCTGGTAAAATGGACAAAACAATACCTTCTTCATAGGGTTGTTGTGAGGATTAGTAGCCCGAGTACTGTGAAATGCTTAGCACAGGGTCTGACACAAAGTTCAGTAAAGGCTGGTTCTTATAATTACTGTTATCATTATCTTCCACAGCAGGACCAAATGTTGCTGGATATCCTCTAACACAATAAAACAAACACATTTTTTTATTTAAAAAGGAAAAACTTTCTTCCCAGTTGAATGATCTCTTTTTCCCTCTACATCAGAGTGCTCAGAGGAACCTGTAGAAAACATGGCCTAGTCCCCAGCCTTCGTGGCTAGTATATTAAGATGAAAAGTAATAAATATGATCTGTATTTAAAATTTTTATACCTTTCAGAATGCTCCAAATATATTTTATTATGTATTTTCTTAAAAATCATTACCTTTTATGTTTGTACTATATCTGCTTACATATTAGGTTGACAGAGTACTTTGGAAATATTTTTTTTAATTCTTTTTCATATTCTTTTCCATTATGGTTTATTATGGGATATTGAATATAGTTCCCTGTGCTGTACAATAGGACTTTGTTGTTTATCTATTCTGTATATAATAGTTTGCCTCTGCTAGTCCCAAACTCCCAATCCAACCTTCCCTCACCAGCGCCCCCTTGGCAACCACAAAAATATTCTTTATTGTTTTGAAAAAGATATGATGAATTTAAAGTAAATTACTCATTCAGAGTACAGAAGCAAAGACCATGGATCTTGTAGTTTTCTTACTTTCACCACTAGATAAGGCCCCATACTTACTTCTGGTTAGTTCGCTGAGGGAAATCCCTATCTTTCTTTAGGAACAGATCACATTTGATGATCCATCAGGGCCAGTCTGGTCTTACAGATACAAATTTAGGTGAATAAATAAATAAAATAAAATCTTATATATTCACATGAGTGTTCTCCTTTGAATGTTTTCCCTGGAGCCTCTTCTTAATCCAGAATGAGTATTTTCCTGAAAATTGATCTCTGTACATTATAATTACATCTCATTTTGGTCCAAGATTGTTCTTCCCACTTTCATACATCTTGGTCATTCTTATTTGGCTGGATGACTTTGGTATTTCCAAAAATCAAATTAGTCTTAAAAGATTTGTAGGGTAACCATATGTCCTACTTTCACCTGATTTCTCAGATTAATGATTAATAGGGCCCACCCTGTCTCATTCTCTCAAATGTTCTGGTTATGATCACTCTAGTTATAGACCACCACTGAGAATATTCAGTAGCTTATTTTGCAGGTTCCAAAGGCAATTCAGAAGAGAAGTTAAAAAATCGTTTTAGTGAGTATCAGTATCTGTTGGACTAATCTGCACCTCCCACATTAACTGCTTTGAAGACAGTCATATGCCCTTAGATGAAAAAGTTATTTATGATGCATACCTCCTATTTTTTTTAACCAACCAGATTGCATTTTGGCAATGATTACAATCCATTTGTGGGAGTAGCGGAAATGATCAGTGCATAAAAACAAGTCCATTCAATATCATGCACTCATGAAGTTTGAAGAGTAAGTTAAAACAAATGTACTGAGATTTTTCTTTCCCTTTATTCAAAGGTTTTGTTTTGCTTACTGAAACACAAATATTGTTGGACAAACAGATAGTAATTCTCTCTGTCATCTGTACTTGTTCAAAGCCGTATTTATTTTACCTGTTTCTGTGATTTGAAAGCAGAGCATGTAATTTATTCTCCTGATTTTTTTTCTTTCTAGTTTACCAGTAAATCAGAAGCTCTATTACTAAAAATACGTGGCGTTATTAACCAGTTGGCATTTGGCATTGACAAAAGGTACTGTTAAAATATTTTTAAAATATCTTTTTATCTTTGTTGTTGTTGTTGTTATTGTCTCATCTGATTATTGTTCTCACAAGTCTTTTGTTTCTTGACCAGGAAAGTGCCTCAGGTGGCTGTTCTTAGAGATAATTTCATATTGTCTCATGCTTCTTATATTGTTTAAATATTTGTCAAATTTTACAACTAAAATGTTATATAATACTTAGTTTGAGACTAGACTAAAACAATGATACTATCATACTTGTTTCCCTGATTTCTTTTACTTCTTTTCCCTCATTTCAGTAGCTTTCCCACTATTATCACTTTTTTATACTGATTAGAAGTGGAATCAATCATTTTAGTGTGTATTTTTCTTAACCTTGCTACTTTCCTTGGTTTTGATTTGAGGTAATTTGGGTCTGTTATTTTTTTCTCCTATAATACATTTATTAGTGCTCTAATTTTTGGAATCATATTAATATTCATTCATTCATTTTGAGCAATGCTGTCACCAGTGGCTAGATATAAAACTTGGCTCTTGTATTTACAGTAGAGTGTGGCAGGATATTTGATTGCTAAACTAAATTGGATTCTTTTTTCTTCTTATCCATGTAGCAAATCAACATGTGTGGATCAGAATAAACCACTGTTTGTCACAGCAGGATTGGATTCTTTAAGTCAAATAGGTTGGTGAACTTATTAAGATTGTTCAATGGTTTTTTAATTGCTTATTGATTTTGTCCTACTCCCTGTTCACATCATCTCCAACATCTCCTAACCATCATTTCCGGTTTCATTATTGTTGCTGTTATTCTTATGTATTTATTTGTATACACAGTATTGATGCAAAATGCATCACATCGACATATTTGTGATGGATGGGATGTTGTCACATAAGAGACTGATTTCTAATCTATATTCCACTAAAAATTTTGCATGTATTTTCTTTCCCTCACTGATTTCCAGATACTTTTTTTTTTTTTTTTTTTTTTTTTTTTTTGCGGTACGCGGGCCTCTCACTGTTGTGGCCTCTCCCGTGGCGGAGCACAGGCTCTGGACGTGCAGGCTCAGTGGCCATGGCTCACGGGCCCAGCCGCTCCACGGCATGTGGGATCCTCCCAGACCGGGGCACAAACCCGTATCCCCTACATCGGCAGGCGGACTCTCAAACACTGCACCACCAGGGAAGCCCTCCAGATATTCTTAAATTTTAGCTCCTTGCATTTAGAAGAAAACCAGAAGCATAGAGTGGTCAGGAAATTCAAAGCTATATATTATGGGCAATGATGAAAAATCTGAGATTCAAGTGTTGGAATAAATCAAAAAGAACACAGTTGTACTAACTAGGTATGCCTTAATTTTTCATAATGAAAAATCGCCTCTCGTGCAATGGGATGTGTTTCCTAAACTTACAGATGTCCTAGACTCATGAAGCGAAAGAAATTTCAAGAGTTTATATAGTCAAGCTCCTTATCTTCTCACAGAAGCTATTTTCATTGTGGAGATTTTCAGGCCTAGCAAAACTCTATATGCTGGGGTTGGCATAGTTTGGTTTTAACACTCTAATGGACAATAATTTTCTTTTTATTTCCCATCCCCCATTACTCTTACAAGCTAAAGTTGACTTGACTATAAATGTAGAGATCTTTGTCATGAGATTGTAGATTGAATTGGAATGAAAAGAATAGAGGTATTAATGAGTGATTATAAAGACTGATTTTTATAATAATTATTATTACCAACTTAATTTCATTAGCAGTGAGAATCACTGTGTGTAATGATAGATAATGCTGATGGAAATCTTTTGCCCATGTAAGTAGTTGGAGGTCAGAAAAGGATTGAAAAATACTGAATTTTAAAAATCATGGAGGGACTTCCCTGGTGGCACAGTGGTTAAGACTCCATGCTCCCAATGCAGGGGGCCAGGGTTCAATCCCTGGTCAGGGAACTAGATCCCACATGCATGCAGCAACTAAGAGTTCACATACCAGAACTAAGGAACCCGTGTGCTGCAACTAAGGAGCTGGTGAGCCGCAACTAAGGAGCCCGCCTGCTGCAACTAAGACCCAGTGCTATCAAATAAATAAAATAAATTTTTAAAAAATCATGGAGCTTGGACCTCATCAAAATTAAAAACTTTTGCTCTTAAAAGCCCATGTGATGCCATGGAGCGGCTAGGCCCGTGAGCCATGGCCGCTGAGCCTGCACATCTGGAGCCTGTGCTCCGCAACGGGAGAGGCCACAACAGTGACAGGCCCGTGTACTGCAAAAAAAGCCCATGTGAAAAGGATAAAAAGACATGCTACAATCTGGGAGAAAATATTTTCAAACTACATATTTTACAAAGGACTAGTATCTAGAATATATAAATAACAGTAAAAAAAAATCCAATTAGAAAATATGCAAAAGAGGACTTCCCCAGTGGGGAAGACTCCACGCTCCCAATGCAGGAGGACTAGGTTCAATCCCTGGTCAGGGAACTAGATCCCGCATGCATGCCGCAACTAAAGAGTTCACATGCCGCAAGTAAGAAGTCCACATGGGGCTTCCCTGGTGGGGCAGTGGTTAATCCTCCTGCCAGTGCTGGGGACACGGGTTCGAGCCCTGGTCCGGGAAGATTCCACATGCTGCGGAGCAACTAAGGCCATGCGCCACAACTACTGAGCCTGCACTCTAGAGCCCGTGAGCCACAACTACTGAGCCCACGTGCCTAGAGCCTGTGCTCTGCAACAAGAGAAGCCACCACAGTGAGCCCATGCACCACAACGAAGAGTAGCCCCTGCTCGCTGCAACTAGAGAAAGTCCACGTGCAGCAATGAAGACCCAATGCAGCCCCCCCCCAAAAAAAAGAAGTCCACATGCTGCAACTAAGAAGTCTGCCTGCTGCAACTAAACATCCCATGTGCCACAATTAAGACTTGGTGCAGCCTAGATAGATAGATAGATAGAAAGAAAATATGCAAAAGACATGGCCAGATATTTCACTAAAAAGGATATACAAATGGCAAAAAAGCACATGAAAAGATGTTTAATATTAATCATTAAGGAAATGCAAATGAGATATCACCACACAGTTATTAGAATAGGTAAAATATAGTGATAACACCAGATGCTTGTGAGGGAATGTGGGGAAACTGGATCACTCATACATTGCTGGTGGGGATGTAAAATGGTACAGCCACTCTTGAAAACAGTTTGATGGTTTCTTATAAAACTAAACTTGCAGCTACCAAATGACCTAGAAATTGCAGTGTTGGGCATTTATCTGAGAGAAATGAAAACTTATGTTCACATAAAAATCTGTACACAAATGTTCATGACTGCTTTATTTGTAATAGCCCAAAAGTGGAAACAACCCAGATATCATTCAACAGGTAAGTGGATAAACTGTGGTATATCCCTACCATGGAACACTACTCAGCAATAAAAAAGAACAAACTATTGATACATACAGCAACTTGGGTGAATCTCCAGGGAATTATACTAAATCTTAAAAGCCAATGAGAAAAGGTTATGTACAATATAATTCTATTTATATAAAATTTTGGAATGAAAAAAAATTTTAAATGGAGGAAAGATGAATGGTTTTCAGAGGTTAGGGACAGAACTGTAGGTAGGGAGGTAGGGGGAGGAATCGAGAAGGAGGTAGGTGTGGTTATAAAAGGGCAACACAAGGGATCCTTCTCGGAATGGAACTGTTCAGTATCTTGACTGTGGTAGTGGATACATGAACCTACAAAGGTGATAAAATTCTCTACAACTTAATACACACACACACACAAATGAGGACAAGGAAGAGACTTGGGAAATCTAAATAAGATCGGTGGATTATATCAGTGTCTTACCCACCAAAGTGGTAAGGAGGCCCTGAAAGATCAAGAGTGAAACAGTCTTAGTGAACAATGTAGATGCTAGAATACAAAGAATGACAAATCTCAGACTGTGGGTTGAAAATTGCCAAGAAGTGGCAGCATATTTTCAAATTTTTCATATTAACTTAATTTTAACTTAAATTATACAAGCAATACATAAAGACATTCTCCTTATAAAATCTTGAAATAGTACATATTAGGATCAAGTTTAATATTCCAGACCATTTTCTATATATGTGAACGTGGTATAGAAAAAACTATTTTTTTGTTTTTTAATGTAATTTTTATTTTACATTGGAGTATAGTTGATTTACAATGTTGTGTTAGTTTCAGGTATACAGCAAAGTGATTCAGTTATACATATACATATATCCATTCTTTTTTCAGATCCTTTTCCCATATAGGTTATTACAGAATATTGAGTAGAGTTCCCTGTGCTATACAGTAGGTCCTTGTTGATTGTCTTTTTTATATATAGTAGTGTGTATATGTTAATCCCAAACTCCTAATTTATCCCTCCCCCACCTTACCCCTTTGGTAATCATAAGTTTGTTTTCGAAGTCTGTGAGTCTATTTCTGTGCTGTAAATAAGTTCATTTGCCTCATTTTTTTAGATCCACATATGATATCATGTGATATTTGTCTTTCTCTTACTTCACTTAGTATGATAATCTCTAGGTCCATCCACGTTGCTGCAAATGGCATTATTTCACTCTTTTTTATGGCTGAGTAATATTCCATTGTATATATGTACCATATCTTTTTTTTTATTGGAGTATAATTGCTTTACCATGTTGTGTTAGTTTCTGCTGTAGAACAAAGTGAATCAGCTATATGTATACATATATATCCTCCCTCTTGAGCCTCCCTCCCACCCGCCCCCATCCCATGTGATGACCCCATGCTCTAGGTCATCATAGAGCGCCGAGCTGAGCTCCCTGTGCTATACAGCAGCTTCCCACTAGCTATCTATTTTACACATGGTAGTGTGTATATATCAGTGCTACTCTCTCAATTCATCCCATACTCCCCTTTCCCCACTGCATCCACAAGTCCATTCTCTACGTCTGCATCTCTTTTCCTGCCCTGCAAATAGGTTCATCAGTACCATTAGAAAAAACTATGTTTTAACATAATTGTATCATTCTATATCATTTTGAAGTTTTCCTTTTTTACTCAATACACCTTAGTGATTTTTCCATATTAATGCTACATGTAAGTCTATTTGGTACTTTGACTGCTGGATAGTGTTATAGAGCATGGCTGTGCATAGTAATTTAGTTCACTATACCTCTATTGATGGACATTTCGGTTGTGGCCAGTTTTTCACTAATACAAGTGATGCAGTCATGTGAAATCCTTAATGCATGTATGCAGGTATTTCTAGGGTAAACACCCAAAACTGGAATTGCTGGTTAACAGAGTTTGACCTTTTTTAGTATTTTCATAGTATTCACTAGTGCCTTATTACCCTCTGATTTAGCTGTCCCAATTTGCATTCTACTCATTAGCACATAAGAATAACTGTTTCCTTACACATTTATGAACACATGGGAATATCAAACTTTACATTTTTGCCGAGCAGCAATTTAAGTGTGGGGAAAGAGAATTATACTTTACTCATTACTCTATCTCCTCTTCCTCTGGTACTAGAATCTGCCCCAGTGGCCTTGTTACACTGGGTTGGGGTAAATTTTAATAGTGACTATAGGAGAGGAGAAATGAGTGATCTAAGATTTACATTTTTATAAGTATCCTCTGTTTTATTGATAGAGTTTGTAATGTTTTAGTCAATGCAGTCATTTGGAGTAAAACTTCCAATTTTAGGATCTCCTCCTGTTCCTGACAATGACATTGGAAAGCTTCGTGCCCATTCGCCAATGGAATTGTGGAAAAAAGTGTATGAAAAGCTCTTTCCACCAAAGGTATGTATTTCTAATTCTTTTAAAGCAAGAATTTTCAGCACTATTCAACAGTTATTGGGCAACGTTTCAGCAGGCCTATTATAGCAACTTTGTTTTCTACTCACATGCTCAAAAATCAATTAAACATTTGCTAAAAATCTACTGTATATGAGGCACTGTGGGGCTTAAAAGATGTGTAAGACACAGTTCTCACTCTGCTTCCAAACAGAGCTCTCTCTGGTTGTTAGAGAGGGAGAGGCAGCATCTGAAAGACGAGGGAGAGAGGACCTGGGGGAATTTGAACTGACCCTCAGCAGTGATGGCCAGCTGAGGAACGAGAACTTGGCTTGCAGGGTAGTTGATACCCCGCATTGAAGGTTTTGGGCTATGGGCATGAAATGATTTGAAGAATTGTGATTTCAGAGTATCAACACGTTAAAAGATGTCAAGGACCCTGCCAGAGACCCTCAGTATGCTGAAAGCGAAGTTGATGAAATGCGAATTCAGAAGGATCAGGTATTATCCTAAACATTTATTTTATTTCATCTTAAGTTTTATCACAGAAATATCCTTAGAACTCCATAAATCTTTCTCAATTTATTTAGTTAATTTTTTACTTTTAAAATTATTTAAATAGTACATCTTCACTATATATTAAAAAATTCTGATATGCATGAAGAAGGAACTAAAAATCACCTATCCTTCTACCACCCAGAGATGACTTGGTGTTCACATATCCTTTTTGGACTTCCCAGTTTACTTTATGTTGAAGATGGGTAGTGATTCTTACCTCACTGTTGGGGAGACACTTCCATAATATTCTTTTGTTTGTGGAATTATTTAAAAGGTTTTGTTTTTTATTAGGACATTTAGATGTATCTATACTTTTCTTGTATCAGAAAAATTAAGGACTGAAAGCACACAAACGCAGCTGACAAAACCCAGAGTCTCTCAGGAAAGTGATTAAAAGTGGAGACTGCTTTCCATATATGCCAGATAGCACCATTTGTGATACACAGTCTAATGTAAGAATGCAAAAGTTGGTAAATTCATCATGGTCCAATATTTAGATTTTCCCAGATCTCCTTTTAGTTTGATAAAATGAGACGCTGTACAGAACATGCCCTTACTATAAGCACAGTAAATTGAATGCCCTGACCACCTCTCAGGTGGGATTTATAGAGCTGTGTAACTTGGGCAGTCACATTGTTGCAAGGATAACCTGAAAGCAACCACCCACTGCAAGAGGGGACCAGCGTCTTTTTCTCAGCACTAGCCTTTCACCTTCAGGGGCTCTAGAATAAGTAAGCAAAACATTTAAGTACAGAAGACTTTTGAAAAATATGTCATGAATATTTAGAGGGTGTTGTAGCTGTAGCAAAGTAAGAGACAGGTTGTAGGGACACTAAAATGACCTCATGTAACCCTTATTATGTGTGCAGGTTGGCTACAGAGATTAGTTGGATGTCATCTCTGAATTAATATTTATCTAGGAGTTAATGACTAACTGCCATTGTTGATAAGAGTATCTGTTTATATTATATAGTGATCCCTTTTTTTACACACACACACACACACACACATATATTATTAAAGCACTAGAGTATTTCTGAGCATCATGAGTTTTCACATTCAAATACATCTTCCCTAACTGACCTAAAACCATATGAATTTTGAGTGGAACTGGAAGGCAGCCCCACAATATCTTTCTTTACTCAACCCTTGTACCTCACTAATTCTACATTCTCTTGACTGAGAGAATTTTTTTAACTCACCTGAAAAGTTATAATATCCTAATTTTGCCTCTTTCATAGTATTTTATTCATGGTATTTTAGTAGATGAATTGATGTTAGTTTGCACATGTAGTACCTTAACATAATTTTATGCTTCTGCTTTAAAAGTCATGCTAATGATTACCAGTTGATGCTCAATTATTTTATTGATGACCATTTCCAAATTTTGACATTCTAATATCCAAAACTTTAAATTTATATATTCTCTCAGTTTGCTGTCTGTAGAAGAGAGAAACTACTAGCACAGAATCTCAAAGCAATGCCCTCACTGTTAGCATTGGTAAAAATAATTCAATTAAAGAAAGTTTGTGATAACTGATTACTATTTATTCTTTATGAGCTAACAATCCGTGAAACCATAAGTTACTGGTAAGATAACTGGTGAACTGAGCTAACTTCATTAGAAGAAATAAACGAAGCTATAAAGGCTACTCCAGAGTTAATACTATAAAAAATCCTTCTGAAGTCTTTATACGGTTTTGAAACTTTCAACATTTAAATTTTAATAACTTAGAGTATAGGTATGAAAGAGACAATCTGCAATTTTTTTTCTGAAAATGAGAATACAATTTTCTTTTCCTAGCAAAAATGAACTTCAGTTATGTTAGCCAAAGGGCATGATTGCCTTATCTTGCAGAGTAACCACTTTTTGCTTATCTGAAATAATAATATACTTTGTATACTTAGACATTGAACAACATGTAAGAGGCCAGGAGGCAATCCCCTTAGATGATCCCTTTTGCAGGTCAGTCATCTCATGCAGGATATTCACCCCCACTAAAAGTTATCTCTGTTTTATGAATTGTGAAAGGAACATATACTCATTGTGAAAAAAATCAAGACATGGAAGTATATAACAGAAAATGGAAGTGTCCTGCCCTCTCTCCACCTATTTGCCTTTTTCATGTGGTACTAAGACCACTACTGTTTTTGCTGGCTGCCTATGAAGTCAAGTGTGAATGAGCACTGAGGTATTTAATCAGTCCTTACTGGGAGATGTCTAAGCCATTTCCAATTGTGTGCCAATATACACAGTTCAGTGAATATCCTTCTATTGCTGTTCTTCTGCTTTTCTCTATTATACTTATTGATAAAACTCTAAAGGTACAATCACTGGGTCAAATGATATGTACATTTTAAACATTGATACTCTGCTAACTTCAACCACAATTTGACAAGAGTTGAACAGCAAATATTTAAAAATAAGATCACTTTTATATACTTAAAGTATGTCAAATGCTTAATTTTGTTAGTTGAAAAACAACTTGTATATACTATATAGTGTATATTTTGTCTGAAACTTTAATAAATTCATCTCCAAGTGCTGCTTTGGTGACACAGAAACTCTGAAGACTGCATTTCTAGAAAATAAATCCTAAGTATAATTTTTTATAAAACAGTTGTCAAGAAATTTGGAGAATGATAATGTTATAAAGGATACACTGTTATGCCCAAAAAAATGCTAAGGCAGTTTTAAGGTGCCTAGTTTTAAAATTTTAAGTTTTTTTGCAAGTAATACATATTTTTGTTTTAGGAACTGGAACAGTACAAAAGAAGTTCTTCCAAGTCTTGGAAACAAATTGAGCTTGATTCCTGAACCTAATGCAACTATAGGGTATTTATTTCTTCTTTTCCAAATACAAGTAAGATTATTTTATTACTTAATATTATAGTAATAAGTGAGGAAAGTCTAGATTTGTAATTTGTTAAAGGAAAAGTGGAATTTCTTGTATTAGTGCAACTCCCTGCATACTTTTAACTCTCTTAAATGGGAAAAATTTGTATAATTACATGCAATATTTTTTTAAAAATAAAAAGAATCTTGAAGGACCTACCTTTAACATGTTTAAGTAGTGTATACTTGGTTCAGTGTCTATAAGTTTCTGCTTATGTTTTCAGGAATATGAAAGCAAGAGCATTTAGTAACAGTTTTGAGTATAAGGTTAAGCATTTATATTAGACACATTCCTTCTCTAAGGAGTTCTCAGCTGTGTCTGGTAAGAAAAGTAGAATTGGAGTCACTTTCACAGGTGTCATCATTTTACTCTAATTAATGGTGAGGCACAAGAAGCATCTGAAGTACTTTTTTAAAATGCACATTTCTGAGCAGCAATCAAGATGGTGGAGTAGCAGGATGTGAAGCTCACCTTCTCCCACAAATACATCAAAAATACATCTACATGTGGAACGATTCTCACAGAATATCTACTGAACACTGGCAGAAGACCTCAGACTGCTGAAAGGGCAAGAAAATCTCCAGGTAGCCAGGTAGGAAAAAAGAAAACAAGAAAGGAATGGAGATGGGACCTGCACCCCTGGGAGGGAGCTATGAAAGAGGAAAGGTTCCTGCATCCAGGAAAGCCCCTTCACTGGTGGGGAGATCTGCTGGGACAGAGGGCAGGTTCAGAGACTCAGAGGAGAATGCAGCAGCCGGTTTGTGGCAGCCAGAGCAGAGGGAAAACTGCACAGATGGTCTGTGCAGTGCTGCTGCCCTGCACTCACCAGCCTGAGATGCAGGTCCACCGGTGCGGGTGGGGACTGGGTGCCGGAACTCGGGCTTTGGAGATCAGACCCAGGGAGAGGACTGGGGTTGGCTGCGCAGAAACAGCCTGGGGCAGCTGGAATCTAGTGCAGTAGTGCAACTGCAACTGATGGTGTATGGGGAGGAAGCCTGGGCTGCCTTAGAGGCCACGTGCCATTGTTTGGGGGTGCACGAGGGAAGGGGTGGGACCGCCATTGTAGCCTTTTTCTCTGTGTGCACTCACAGAGGGCAGGACACCACATGCACGGGCTCCAGGAGCCGCCTGGAGGGAGGCAAGCCACCGCCTCCCTCACAGACTCTAGGAGCAGTCTCCAGCCACCTCTGCTCCTGTCACGTGCTCTGGGGGCACACCAGAGCCACCACTGCTGCCAAGAACCCCAAGACCAGGCACCAGCTGCTGCATCTGCACACCCCTATCAATCAAGGGGATAACAACTAGCACACGCTGAGGAAAGAGTCAACAGGCATCCATAATAAAAACAGACCTTGCACCAAATATATTAAACTCACACAAGCTACACAGGGACATCCCCACATATAAATAGCTCTCCAAGATCACAGTAGATAATTGTTTCTCCTAAGCTCACAGAGTAAGAGAAATATAAGTAAAATGAAGAAGCAGAGGAACCACTCCCAGTTAAAAGACCAAGAGAATTCCCCCAAAAGAACAAATAATGAAACAGACCTCTTTAGTCTAATAGACACCAATTTCAAAAAGGAGATAATGAAAATAAATACTGAAGGAATTAAGAAAGGCTATCAACAGAAATGCAGAGTACTGTAAAAAGGAACTAGAAACTATAAAAAGGAACCCAGAAAAATTAGAAAACTCATTTGCAGAGATGAAAGCTGAGCTAAAGGCAATGAATAGCAAAATGAATAATGCAGAAGAATGAATAAGTGATCTGGAAGATAGATAGAATAATGGAAGTCACCCAATCAGGACAGCAGACAAAGCCAAATGAAAAAAAAATTGAAAGCAATATGAGAGACCGATAGGATAATATAAAGCATGCCAATCAATGCATAATAGGGATTCTAGAAGGGGAAGACAGAGAAAAGGGGATCAAAAATGTATTTGAAGAAATTATGGCTGAAAATTTCCCAAACATAAAGAAGGAAACAGATATCCAGGTACAGGAAGCACAGAGGGTCCCAAACAAGATAAACCCAAACAGACCTACACCAAAACATATTATAATAAAAATGGCAAAAGTTAAAGAGAGGATTCTAAAGGCAGCAAGAGAAAAACTAAAGAGTTAATTACAAGGGAACCCCCATAAGGCTATTACCATCTGGCCTCTACAGAAACGTTTGCAGGCCAGAAGGGAGTGGCAAGATACATTCAAAGTCCTGAAAGGAAAAACTCTGCAACCTAGGATACTCTACCCAGCAAGATTATTATTTAGAATAGAAGGAGAAATAAAGAATTTCTCAGACAAGCAAAAACTAAAAGAATACAGCGATACTAAACCTATCCTAAAGGAAATATTGAAAGGTCTTCTCTAAGTAGAAGAAAGGAATCTATAAGAAAGAAAATTACAATTGGAAAGTAAATCACTTAAGTAAGCCAGTACACAGATTTAAAAAAACATCAAAAAATTTCTGTGAAAGTGATGATAACCACAATGAACAGCAAAAGGATGGAGATGTAAGAGGACATCAAAATCATAAAATGTGGAGGAGGAGAGTAAGAAAATGTAGGGGTTTTTTTCTTTCCTCTAGAATGTGTTTGAGCCTATATGACTACCAGTCTAAGGCAAATAGATATAGGAAGGGGTTAACATACTTGAAAAACAGGGTAACCACAAATTAAAAACATACAACAGATTCACAAAAACCAAAAAGAAGAGAACATAAGTATAATACAAAAGAAAGTCATCAAACCACAAAAGGAAAAACAAAAAGAAAGGGACAAAGAAGAAATATAAAATTAATGAGAAAATGAGTTTTAAAATGGCAGTAAATACATATCTATCAATAATTACCTTAGGGCTTCCCTGGTGGCGCAGTGGTTGAGAGTCGCCTGCCAATGCAGGGGATGCGGATTCGTGCCCCAGTCCAGGAAGATCCCACATGCCACAGAGCGGCTGGGCCCATGAGCCATGGCCACTGAACCTGCGCGTCCGGAGCCTGTGCTCCGCAACGGGAGGGGCCACAACAGTGAGAGGCCCGCATACCGCAAAAAAATAAATAAATAAATAAATAAATAAAAATAAAATAATTACCTTAAATGTCAATGGAGTAAATGCTCCAGTCCAAAGACATGCTCCAGTCCAAAGACAGAGTGGCAGATTGGATAAAAAACACAAGCCTACGATATGCTGCCTACAAGACACCCACTTTAGGGCAAAGGACACACAAAGACTGAAAGTGAAGGGACGGAAAAAGATATTTCATGCAAACGGAAATGACAAGAGAGCAGGGGCCGTAATACTCAGACAAAATAAGCTTTAAAACAAAGGCCATAAAGAAAGATAAAGAGGGATACTATACAATGATAAAAGGTTCAATACAAGAGGAGGATTTTACACTCATCAATATATATGCACCTAATATAGGAGCACCCAAATACATAAAACAAATACTAACTGATGTAAAGGGAGAAATAGACAGGAATACAGTAATAATAGGAGATTTTAACATGCATTCACATCAATGGACAGATCTTCTAGACAGAGAATAAGGCAACAGCGATCCTAAATGATACAATAGAACAGTTAGACTTAATTGATGTTTTCAGGACATTACATCCAAAAAACCTAGAATACACCTTTTCAAGTGCACATGGAACATTCTCTAGGATTGACCACATACTAGGGCACAAGGCAAGCCTCAGCAAATTTAAGAGTATAGAAATTATTTCAAGCATCTTTTCTGACCACAATGGCATAAACCTAGAAAGTATCCACAGAAAAAGAAGTGAGAAAAAACGATTACATGGAGATTAAACAACATGCTTCTAAAAAACAGATGGGTCATCGATGAAATCTAAGAGGAAATTTTAAAAATACCTTGAGGGGCTTCCCTGGTGGCGCAGTGGTTGAGAGTCCGCCTGCTGATGCAGGGGATGCGGGTTCGTGCCCTGGTCTGGGAAGATCCCACATGCCGCAGAGCGGCTAGGCCAGTGAGCCATGGCCGCTGAGCCTGCGCGTCTGGAGCCTGTGCTCTGCAATGGGAGAGGCTACAACAGTGAGAGGCCCACGTATCGCAAAAAAAAAAAGAAAAAATACCTTGAGACAAATGACAATAAAAACACAACCATACAAAATCTATGGGATGCAGCAAAAGCAGTTCTTAGCGGAAAGTTCAGAGCAATACAGGCCTTCCTCAAAAAAACAAGAAAAATCTCAAACAACCTAACCTACCACTTAAAAAAATCAGAAAAAGGAGAACAAACAAAACCAAAAGTCAGCAGAAGGAAAGAAAGAATAAAGATCAGAGAGGAAATAAATAAAAGAGATTTAAAAAAAATAGAATAAAATCAATAAAACCAAGAGCTGGTTCTTTGAAAGGATAAACAAGATTGACAAACTTCTGGCCAGGCTCACCAAGAAGAAAAGAGAAAGAACCCAAATAAATAAGATATGAAAAAGGATGCATAACAACTGCTACCGGAGAAATAGAAAAAACCATAAAGTAATACTATGAACAATTATATGCCAACAAATTCAACAACCTAGAAGAAATGGACAAGTTTCTAGAAACATACAGCCCACCAAAATTAAATCAAGAAGAAATAAGATAATGTGAACCACTGATCACGAGAAGTGAAATAGAATCTGTAATTTAAAAACTCCCTACAGGGACTTCCTTGGTGGTCCAGTGGTCAAGAATCCACCTTCCAATGCAGGGGATGCGGGTTCGATCCCTGGTCAGGGAACTATGATCCCACATGCCATGGGGCAACTAAGCCTGTGCACTCTAGAGCCCGCGAGCCACACCAAGAGAGCCCACATGCTGCAACTACTGAGCCTGTGTGCTCTGGAGCCCGTGCACAACTAGAAAGCCCCGCATGCTGCAGTGACGGAGCCCATGCACTCTAGCGCCTGTGCATCACAACTAGAGAAGCCCGCATACCACAACAAAGAACCCAAGTGCTGCAATGAAAGATCCCGCATGCCACAACTAAGACCCGATGCAGCCAAATAAATACATATAATTTAAAAAATAAATAAAATAAAAACTCCCTACAAACAGAAGTCCAGGACCAAATGGCTTCACAGGCCAATTCTACCAAATATACAAATAAGAACTTGTACTGATCCTTTTCAAACTCTTCCAAAAAATTGAAGAGGAACACTCCAAAATACATACTATGAAGCCCCCATCACCCTGATAACAAAACCTGACAAAGAGCACCAAAAAAAGAAAATTAAGGCCAATATAGATGCAAAAAACTCAACAAATATTAGCAAACCGAATCCTACAACGCATAAAAAAAGATCATATACCACGACCAAGTGGGATTCATCCCAAGTTCACAAGGATGGCTCAACATACACAAATCAATCAATGTGATACACCACATAAATGAAAGAAAAGACAAAAACTACATGATCATCTCAATAGACACAGAAAAAACATTTGACAAAATTCAATATCCATTCACGATAAAAACTCTTACCAAAGTGGGTACAGAGGGAACATAATCTCAACATAATAAAAACTATTTATGATAAACACACAGCCAATATAATACTCAATGGTGAAAAGCTGAAAGCCTTCCCACTAAAATCTGGAACAAGACAAGGATGCCCACTCTCACCTCTTCTATTCAACATAGTACTGGAAGTCCTAGCCACAGCAATCAGACAAGAAAAAGAAATAAAAGGTATCCAAATTGGAAGGGAAAAGGTAAAATTGTCATTTTATGCAGATGATATGATGCTATATATAGAAAACCCTAAAGACTCCACACAAAAACTACTAGAACTGATAAACAAATTCAGCATGTAGCAGGATACAAGATTAACATACATAAATCGGTTGCATTTCTTTTATACCAACAATGAAATATCAGAAAGGGAATGTGAAAAAAAGTAGCTTTTAAAATTGCACCCCAAAAAATAAAATGCTTAGGAATAAACCTGACCAAGGAGGTAAAAGACTTATATGCTGGGTTTCCCTGGTGGCGCAGTGGTTGAGAGTCCGCCTGCCGATGCAGGGGACACGGGTTCGTTCCCCGGACTGGGAAAATCCCACATGCCGCGGAGTGGGTAGGCCCGTGAGCCATGGCCGCTGGGCCTGTGCATCTGGAGCCTGTGCTCTGCAATGGGAGAGACCACAACAGTGAGAGGCCCGCGTACCGCAAAAAAAAAAAAAAAAAAAAAAAAGACTTATATGCTGAGAACTATAAAACATTAATAAAGAAGCCTGAAGATGATTCAAAGAAATGGAAAGATATCCCATGCTCTTGGATTGAAAGAATTAATATTGTTAAAATGGCCGTACTACCCAAAGCAATCTACAGATTTAATGTAATCCCTATCAAATTACCCATGACATTTTTCACAGAACTAGAATAATCCTAAAATTCATACGGAACCATAAAAGACCCAGAATTGCCAAAGCAATCCTGATGAAAAAGGACAAAGCAGGAAACATAACCCTCCCGGCCTTCAGACAATACTACAAAGCTACAGTAATTGAAATAGCATGGTACTGGCACAGAAACAGACATATGGATCAACGGAACAGAATAGAGAGCCCAGAAATAAACCCACACACCTATGGTCAATTAATCTTCAACAAAGGAGGCAAGAATACACAATGGGAAAAAGACAGTCTCTTCAGCAAGTGGTGCTGGTAAAGTTGGACAGCCACATGCAAATCAATGAAGTTAGAACACACCCTTTCACCATATACACAAATAAACTCAAAATGACTTAAAGACTTAAACATAAGACATGATGCCATAAAACTCCTAGAAGAGATCATAGGCAAAACATTCTCTGATATAAATTGTACCAATGTTTTCTTAGGTCAGTCTCCCAAGGCAGTAAAAACAAAAATAAACAAATGGGACCTAATCAAACTTACAAACTTCTGCACAGCAAAGGAAACCATAAACAAAACAAAAAGACAACCTACAGAATGGGAGAAAAATTTGCAAACAACACGGCCAACAAGGGCTAAATTTCCAAAATACACAAACAACTCATACAACTGAACAACAAAAAAACCCCAAACAACCCAATTGAAAAATGGGCAGAAGACCTAAATAGACATTTCTCTAAAGAAGAAATACAGATGATCAATAGGCACATGAAAAGATGCTCAACATCACTAATTTTTAAAGATATGCAAATCAAAACTACAATGAAATACCACCTCACACTGGTCAGAATGGCCATCATTAAAAAGTCTACAAATAACAAATGCTGGAGAGGGAGTGGAGAAAAGAGAACCCTCCTACACTGTTGGTGGGAATGTAAGTTGGTGCAGCCACTGTGGAAAACAGTATGGAGGTTCCTCAGAAAACTGAATATAGAATTACCATATGATCCTGCAATCCCACTCCTGGGCATATATCCAGACAAAACTATAATTCAAAAAGATACATGCACCCATATGTTCATAGCAGCACTGTTCACAGTAGCCAAGACATGGAAACAACTTAAATGTCCATCAACAGATGAACTGATAAAGATGTGGTACATATATACAATGGAATACTACTCAGCCATAAAAAAGAATGAAATAATGCCATTTGCAGAGATTATCATACTAAGTGAAGTAAGTCAGAAAGACAAATATCATATGATATCATATATATGTAGAATGTAAAATATGACACAAATGAACCTATCTATGAAATAGAAACAGAATCAGGGACACAGAATAGACTGGTGGTTGCCAAGGAGGAGGGGCTGGGAGAGGGTTGGACTGGAAGTTTGGGATTAGCAGATGAAAACTGGTATATACAAAATGGATAAACAAGGTCCTGCTGTATAGCACAGGGAACTATATTCAATATCCTGTGATAAACCATAATGCAAAAGAATATGAAAAAGAATGTATATGTATAACTGAGTCACTTTGCTATACAGCAGTAATTAACACAACATTGTAATTCAACTATACTTCAATAAAAAATAAATTAAAAAAATAAAATAAAATAAGACACAAATGAACCTATCTATGAAATAGAAAGAGAATCACAGACAGAGGGCACTGGTGGTTGCCAAGGGGGAGGGGTTGGGGAGGGATGGAGCGGGAAGTTGTGGTTAGCAGATGCAAGCTTTTATATATAGAATGGATAAACAACAAGGTCCTACTGTGTAGCACAGAGAACTATATTCAGTATCTGTGATAAACCATAATGGAAAAGAATATAAAAAAGTATGTATATGTATGTATAACTGAATCACTTTGCTGTACAGCAGAAATTAACACAACACTGTAAATCAACTACATTTCAATTTTTTAAAAAAGAAAAAAAATAAAATGCACATTCCTGAGTCCCCATACCCAGAGATCCTGAATCAGTGGGTCTGGAATGGGGCTCAGTAATCTGCATTTTTCATCAGCACCTCTGGTGATTCTGACATACTTACTTTGAGTATAACTTTTTGAAGAACAGGCAAATTTAAGGAGATAGTCTATCAATAAACAGGCCAAGACTGCATAAGTTAGTAATAACTAAGATAATTTCCAAGGTGTAATAGCCTTTAAGAAGCCTTCAGACTCCTGGAGACTTGTGTATCTGCTAGCCAAGTTCAGTTGCAGTAAGCGTAATTGCTGTCATTAAACAGGAAAGTAATTTATTCTCTGTTCTTCCATTTCCACTGTAAAATATGTTGACTCTAATATGCCATGCACCCAGCTTCAAATAAGCACACTTACTAACCTCAAGAACACCAAGATTGATGAGTGGTATCCAAGTGGATAGCAAACTGCCTGGTTATTGTAGTGAAATATGACTTCCTAAACTAGTTACAATGCATGTGGTTCCAACACTCTGGAAAACAATTTCACCATGTCTACAAGGAACTGCAGTCTTAGGAGCAGACAGGCTCCCTGCTTGAGTGCTGTGGAGAAAGAGCTCCCTTTAAATCAACAGTGAACGTTTTGATCTCAGAAATATCACTGACTTGGTGGGAATAGGAATTTTTATTATATATTTTGATTTTCTTATACATCACTGTCCATATTTGACTGAGACAAACTGTCACATGTTGAAAGTCATTGTGTTTTTCTAAGATGGTATCACTAACATTTAATAGCTTGAAGTCACGTGCTATGTCAATTTTCCAAATGTTTCTGAGCTAGAATGAAATTCATCTGCATATGAATAGTAGAAAGTGTTTCCACTTACATTGTACACCCATATCTTTAGTAAGTTGAAATCAGTGATTTCAAAAGAGGTTCCTGTGGGACTCTCTTTGAACTACTTTAATAGATTATCATCTCCAGAATTGTCTATAACTGATGTGACATATATAATCTGTAAGACATTATGTAACTATTACACCATAATCATCAGTGTCAAAGACCTTTTATAAAAATTGACAGTACTATTCTGGTACTTTACCAATGTCTGCAGATCCTTAAATACTGTTCTAAGAAATAGAATTTTACTGTGGTTTCCTTAATGAAATGATCTTTCCCACTATAATGTGAGATCTTTCAAATACTATAATTTGTCATTCATTACAAGTTAGGTCACAGTAACTGAACAAGTTCATGTACTATCTAAGATATTCTCACTCAAAGTTACCATGGTAACATGAAGACAGTTTCATTTCAGACTTGTACATGAATTACTTGAAGATCAGAAAGATCAGTCATTTAGTCCAGAACCCACTTTTAATAATCTATATACATCATTTAATCCCTAAAAATATGTATTTATCAGCATTCTTTCTCTTTACAATTCAAGAACATGAATTCCTAGTGTGCGACTCTGTTCTTAGTGTAAATGTTGTGTCAATTGAGCATCTTTTCTATGTGGACTTTAAATAACAACTGCTCTCCAACATTAAAAATACCATTTCTCAGTGCATATACTTTAGTAACATTTACTTTTAATTTTATAAGTAAACTAAGCAGAAAGTGAAAAATAGCAAACTAATCTTTTTGTCTGGTGTGCTGTTCTCAGTTCAGCCCATTTCTGCCATTTTTCATTTTAGCCATCAGTAAAATGAGTGGATGCTGTGTGTCAGGGGTCTTTATCCAACATCTGTCCAACATCCTCTCCATGTGATCAGTTAACTTATGTAGACATGTGCACATAAATAGGGTTTTTAAATGAAAATGAAAGCATTCTTACCCAATTCTGCATGATGCTTTGCTTCAATCAAACCACAACTTTTTCTGTTACTTACAATCATTCAAATGTTTTCTTTTTTACCAAAGCCTTTATCAAATGTAAGCATAAGCTTTAACTGACCTATTTTTCTGTGTCTAGAACAAAGAAAACAAATAGTCACACTAGTCTCCCATAACTTTATGAATTATTATTTACATCTTTGGACCAGCTCAGTCACAATTTCCAAATACCACATGTCCCTCCTGGAATAGCATTCAAGGCCTGAATGGATCCAAGGGGCACAGGGAGTCTTAATGGTTAAAAGTCTTACGAGGTACTATTAAGAATCACGTGACATTCTTATTTCAGAAATTCAAAGCAGTCACGTACATCTAGGAGCTTAAGTTCCATTTCGCAGCAATGTTCTTTACTATCTGCTAATGAGATAATCCCTGATTTTAAAAACAATTATTCCTAGGATGACAAGAACTGGGATAAATGAATACAAAATCAGAAAGTTGGCTGTGAATCTGGATGTTGCACCTGGGCAGGTTCTCTCAATGAATTGAATTCCTTGACTGAAGGCACACATTGGATTAGTTGACATAGAACCATTTGAGTTGCCTGCCAGGGAAAAGATTGACAATGTCAAATATGGTACTTGCAAGGTAATTTAATCAACACGTATTTATCAGATGCCCACTAAATGCTCAGCATTCTGCTAAGTACTCTTCTTCATGAAGATACAGGAAATTTTAGAGAGCCCAGAATTCATTATTAGATGAAGCAATAGTGAGTGTTGGGGGCCTTGAAGATGGAAATGGGTTTGTTTCCATTTTGGGTGTATATCCAGTACCATAGTACTGATAAAAATTATGATCACTTAGCACTGAATATCCCAAGGTTACTAATATTATCACCTAAAGATAGATAAAACAACTACTAAATTCTTCCCTGTTCTTTAGGTGTCTTCACAGAGTGGCCTGGGATTTCCAATGGCCAGGAGGGCCTTACTGTGCTCCCATTGCCTTCTTGTGGGATTAGGGAACAGATTTTCGCCAAAAATGGCTTCACTCAGCTACATACTCTGTACATTTCGGGGAAGAAGAAGCCACTGCAGCCTGCTTCAACCTGTTCAGTAGGTATAGGAACTGATCCATCTAGAATATACTAGAGTTTACCTCAGTATACATTAAGTCTTATCATTTTCTAAAAACATCAGAGTGCCCTTAAGCTATTGACCTTTGACAAGTGACTAGCTTGACTACTGCTTATTGTTTTAAAAATCAGAGAAAATGTTAGACTCTTCAAAACAAAGTTTTAAATCTATTTTACAATATAGCATTTACTTAAAAAATACATTTCCCTCAAGGAATTGTTTTTTTCAAACTAATATGTAAAAATAAATTCCAAAACTGAATACTTACCACAAGTGAAATTCTGTCCATAGAACTCATTGACTACAAGAATCTCAGAGCAATATTTTTGGAATGTAAAATAACTGAAGATTTTAAAAGGAAGGGGCATTTCTTCTGTGTTTCTTAAGAAAAAGCAAAAAGAAAGAAAGATGAACTTCAATAGGCTCTGGTAGCAGTCCTACCAAATGAAAAGAAAGGCAACCCTTATGTTTCCCAACAGGAATATACATAGTTTTTCATCTCTCATTATAAAAAGTATGTTCACTAGAAAAACTTCAAACCTCACTGAGAAGGATAAAGAAATACCACTGCCCAGAAATAACTACTGTTAACATTTTGGTGATGTATGTAATGTGCATTTATAACATTTTACATAAATGGAATTAAACTCCTCATCCTCTTTCCTAACCTGCTTTTTCAAACAAACGTATGCCTCAGACATCCTTTCAAGTCAGTAAGCATAACACACCATCATTTTTAATCACAGCTTGGTGATCCATTATAGTAGGAACCTTAATTTAACACACCCCTAATGATGGATTGGTGTCTAATTTTATTGGTAAGCACCACTGATACAAACATAAAACAAATAACATACCACATTAGAGGAGGATGTTTGTGATTAAACAGATTTGAGGGTGCTAATGTATGAAGTGAGAACTAAACTATAATACAAGGGGAAAAGGATGGCAAGAACAAGCAGACATTCGTTGTGAAACCTGTTTCAGGAGAAACTTCATGCTGACCTTGTGGCCTTCTTAGTCCACTCAGGAGCTTTTATCAACCAACAAATATGTATTACATTCTATTTGCGAGGCACTAGTTCTGGGTGCTTACGGAATTCGAAAGAAGTATCCTACCCCTAAAGACTCAAAATGTAGTTGGGAGACATAAACTATACATTCTCAAGGCTATAAAAACACACAGTGGTGAACAATCTGTGCTTAGAAAGTATAGAAAACCAGTACTACATGTCCGTGATATTCTTGTATTTAGTATTTATGGTTTCACCAAGTGATCCCCAAACTCCATGACTTTCAGTTATTGGCAGTTTTCTGAGGCACAAAACGGAATTAGCCACATTGAGAGGCTGCTAACTGGAAAGGACAGATTGGAGTCTGGGGAGGATGCAGGGGCAGAGGAAGGACACTCTAGGAAGGCAGAATGGTATGAGCACAGGCATGTGGGACTGGATGGACCAGAAAGGCAGAGGATCCGAAGTGGGAGTGGTGGGAGGTGAGTTTGGAATGGTAGCCATGAACCGGCTATTCCAGGGCCTTGCAGGCAGTTGACATTGAAGGACCATGATAAAAGTCACATTGCAATCAATGTTTTAAGAAAATTAAAGTGCCACCAGCAAGTAGGATGGACCAGAATAAGAGTAGAGTAGGAACAGCAAAAAAGAGAGCAGGCTACAGCAGAAGTTCAAGGATGAGATGACAAAGGCTTGTAAGAGGTTGATGGCCACGAGAAGATGGCTGCCCAGACGGCTAGAGTGCGAAGTGGGAACCGTGTGCCTTCATCTTGTACCATACCACACAAGGCAAACTCAAAAGATCCATGTGCATCTGTGATTTGACATCAGAGAAGAAAACCAGTGTGATTTGGTGACTGATCCAGTGTGTAGGCAGTCCAAGAAGTCATTCATTTATTCACTCAATCCAAATATTTTTGGCAAACCTAATTGGTAAAAGGCCTTGGGCCAGCCACTGAGAAGAGCTATAATGATGAATGAGACACAGCTGCTGCCCTCAAGAGGCTGACTGCAACGTGAGCAGCATGTGGTGGGCTGTGAGACCCAACAAAGGGGCCTTTCAGAGAGGGCTTGCCCTGCCAAGGGAACAACAGCCAGGCTCCGTGCAGGCGGCAGAGGGGGTACAAATGGATCAGTGAAAGACACAGGAGGAGAACTAGGCTGTGTCACAGCAATCCTTGCAGTACATCCGAGAGGGAGGAACCACAGATATAAATTTACTGATGTGGGACCATCTACATTATATTGTTAAAAGGGGGGAAAAGCATGCATACCTTACTCCTTCACAATAGTATGAGCTCATTTTAATTAAAGATTATATAAAAGTCTAGCAAAATACACAACAAAATTTAACTCTGGGTTGTGATACTTCAGGTAACTTTTACTTAACTTCCTTATACATTTCTGTATTGTGTGCATTTCTCCCCCTAAGAACTTGCATTATTTTGTAAGCAGAAAGAACAACAAAGCTATTTCCACTTGTGTTTAAAGGAAGAGGCAGCCGAAAGTGCACATGTTGCAGGCACTCACTCAGGAAAGATGATGACTTGAGGGAAAATACATAAACTCAATGACTAGGAGGTTGATGTGGGGCCTTCAGGAGCACAGTTTCACCCCAGTGATGGAGTGGAACCCAGGTGAAGCCTTGGGACGTTGAGATCTTGCAAAGAACCCAACAGCATTTTGATGTTGGCCACTGCCCCCCTCTCAAGAATAATCAATCCCCTTTCCTATAAACCAAATACGTGAAATAGTGCCAGACTGATTGGAGCACATAATGTTTCAAATATGAAAGGGGAGATGCTGCTGAAGATTGGGTCTGTAATTTGCTGGCTTGATCCCATGCCACTGGGATGATCTTATCTGTGCATTTTTCATAGATGCTAACAAGCCAATTAAGCAACATAGACAAATACAATGTAATGGTGTCACTGTAAAAAAAATATCCTCCCTGACTGTTCAAAACCAAACTCACTTGGCTTTATAATATCTCACCTTTTAATAACTCACTACAGTTCATGAAGCGTTTCCACGTTGCTGATCTCATTCGAGTCTCATGATCCCTTGAGGCAGGTGGGGCTGAGATCATTATCTCCATTTTATAAGTGAGGAAACTAATTTAGGTAGAAAAGTAACTTGCCAATGGCAACTTGGCAACTTAGTGGTAGGAGGAAGACTCTGACTCCAGGGTCCGTGCTGTCTCCAGGGAGCCACATGCCTCCTGGGAGAGTCTTCACAGCCATGTGATCAGAGCAAAGTCAAGTCTGAGCTTAGTTTTCTTACCTGAACGTGGATTGCTCTGAGAGTTAATTAAACAAATAAATATGATTACATACAATAGCTGCTCAATAGCTTTTTTCTTTGATTTTTTTAAACATCTTTATTGGAGCATAATTGCTTTACAATGGTGGGTTAGTTTCTGCTGTATAACAAAGTGAATCAGCTATACATGTACATACATCCCCATATCTCCTCCCTCTCGCGTCTCCCTCCCACCCTCCCTATCCCACCCCTCTAGGTGGTCACAAAGCACCAAGCTGATCGCCCTGTGCTATGCAGCTGCTTCCCACTAGCTATCTGTTTTACATTTGGTAGTGTATATATGTCCATGTCACTCTCTCACTTTGTCCCAGCTTACCCTTCCCCATCTCCGTGTACTCAAGTCCATTATCTACATCTGCGTCTTTATTTCTGTCCTGCCCTTACATTCTTGAGAACCTTTTTTTTTAATTCCATATATATGTGTTAGCATACAGTATTTGTTCTTCTCTTTCTGACTTATTTCACTCTGTATGACAAGACTCAAGGTCCATCCACCTCACTACAAATAACTCATTTTCGTTTCTTTTTATGGCTGAGTAATATTCCATTGTATATATGTGCCACATCTTTATCCATTCATCTGTCAATGGACACTTAGGTTGCTTCCATGTCCTGGCTATTGTAAATAGTGCTGCAATGAACATTGTGGTACATGACTCTTTTGAATTATGGTTTTCTCAGGGTATATGCCCAGTAGTGGGATTGCTGGGTCCTATGGTAATTCTATTTTTAGTTTTTTAAGGAACCTCCATACTGTTCTCCATAGTGGTTGTGTAAATTTATATTCCCACCAACAGTGCAAGAGGGTTCCCATTTCTCCACACCCTCTCCAGCATTTATTGCTTGTAGATTTTTTGATGGTGGCCATTCTGACTGGTGTGAGGTGATACCTCATTGTAGTTTTGATTTGCGTTTCTCTAATGATTAGTGATGTTGAGCATCCTTTCATGTGTTTGTTGGCAATCTGTATACCTTCTTTGGAGAAATGTCTATTTAGGTCTTCTGCCCATTTTTGGATTGGTTTGTTTTTTTTTTTATATTGGGCTGCATGAGCTGCTTGTAAATTTTGGAGATTAATACTTTGTCCGTTGGTTCGTTTGCAAATATTTTCTCTCATTCTGGGGGTTGTCTTTTCATCTTGTTTATGGTTTCCTTTGCTGTGCAAAAGCTTTTAAGTTTCATTAGGTCCCATCTGTTTATTTTTGTTTTTATTTCCATTTCTCTAGGAGGTGGGTCAAAAAGGATCTTGCTGGGATTTATGTCATACAGTGTTCTGCCTATGTTTTCCTCTAAGAGTTTTATAGCGTCTGGCCTTACATTTAGGTCTTTAATCCACTTTGAGTTTATTTTTGTGTATGGTGTTAGGGAGTGTTCTAATTTCATTCTTTTACATGTAGCTGTCCAGTTTCCCAGCAGCACTTATTGAAAAGGCTGTCTTTTCTGCATTGTATATCCTTGCCTCCTTTATCAAAAATAAGGTGACCATATGTGCGTGAGTTTATCTCTGGGCTTTCTATCCTGTTCCATTGATATATATATATATACATATATATATATATATATATTTTTTTTTTTTGCCAGTACCATACTGTCTTTTTTTTTTTTTTTTTTTTTTTTTGGTACCTGGGCCTATCACTGCTGCGGCTGCTCCCATTGCGGAGCACAGGCTCCGGATGCGCAGCCTCCGTGGCCATGGCTCACGGGCCTAGCTGCTCCACGGCATGTGGGATCCTCCCGGACCGGGGCATGAACCCGCGTCCCCTGCATCGGCACGCGGACTCTCAACCACTGCGCCACCATGGAAGCCCCATACTGTCTTGATTACTGGAGCTTTGTAGTATAGTCTGAAGTCCAGGAGCCTGATTCCTCCAGCTCTGTTTTTTTCCCTCAAGACTGCTTTGGCTATTCGGGGTCTTTTCTGTTTCCATACAAATTATGAAATTTTTTATTCTAGTTCTGTGAAAAATGCCATTGGTAATTTGATAGGGATTTCATTGAATCTGTAGATTGCTTTGGGTAGTATAGTCATTTTCACAATATTGATTCTTCCAATCCAAGAACATGGTATATCTCTCCATCTGTTTGTATCATCTTTAATTTCTTTCATTAGTGTCTTATAGTTTTCTGCATACAGGTCTTTTGTCTCCTTAGGTAGGTTTATTCCTAAGTATTTTATTCTTTTTGTTGCAGCAGTAAATGGGACCGTTTCCTTAAATTCTCTTTCAGATATTTCATCATTAGTGTATAGGAATGCAAGAGATTTCTGTGCATTAATTTTGTATCCTGCTACTTTACCAAATTCATTGATTAGCTCTAGTAGTTTTCTGGTAGCATCTTTAGGATTCTCTATGTATAGTATCATGTCATCTGCAAACAGTGACAGCTTTACTTCTTCTTTTCCAATTTGGATTTCTTTTTCTTCTCTGATTGCTGTGGCTAAAACTTCCAAAACTATGTTGAATAATAGTGGTGAGAGTGGACAACCTTGTCTTGTTCCTGATCTTAGAGGAAATGGTTTCAGTTTTTCACCATTGAGAACAATTTGGCTGTGGGTTTGTCAAATATGGCCTTTATTATGTTGAGGTAAGTTCCCTCTATGCCTACTTTCTGGAGGGTTTTTATCATAAATGGGTGTGGAATTTTGTCAAAAGCTTTTTCTTCATCTATTGAGATGATGTTTTTTCTCCTTCAATTTGTCAGTATGGTTTATCACATTGATTTATTTGCATATATTGAAGAATCCTTGCATTCCTGGGATAAACCCCACTTGATCATGGTGTATGATCCTTTTAATGTGCTTTTAGAGTCTGTTTGCTAGTATTTTGTTGAGGATTTTTGCATCTATGTTCATCTATGTGATATTGGCCTGTAGTTTTCTTTCTTTGTGACATCTTTGTCTGGTTTTGGTATCAGGGTGATGGTGGCCTTGTAGAATGAGTTTGGGAGTGTTCCTCCTTCTGCCATATTTTGGAAGAGTTTGAGAAGGATAGATGTTAGCTCTTCTCTAAATGTTTGATAGAATTTGCCTGTGAAGCCATCCGGTCTTGGGCTTTTGTTTGTTGGAAGATTTTTAATCACAGTTTCTATTTCAGTGCTTGTGATTGGTCTGTTTATATTTTCTATTTCTTCCTGGTTCAGTCTCAGAAGGTTGTGCTTTTCTAAGAATTTGTCCATTTCTTCCAGGTTGTCCATTTTATTGGCATAGAGTTGCTTGTAGTAATCTCTCATGATCCTTTGTATTTCTGCAGTGTCAGTTGTTACTTCTCCTTTTTCATTTGTAATTCTATTGATTTGAGTCTTCTCCCTTTTTTTCTTGATGAGTCTGGCTAATGGTTTATCAATTTTGTTTATCTTCTCAAAGAACCAGCTTTTAGTTTTATTGATCTTTGCTATCGTTTCCTTCATTTGTTTTTCATTTATTTCTGACCTGATCTTTATGATTTCTTTCCTTCTGCTAACCTTGGTGTTTTCTTGTTCTTCTTTCTCTAATTGCTTTAGTTGTAAGGTTAGGTTGTTTATTTGAGAGTTTGTTTCTTTTTGTTGTTGTTATTGTTGCTGTACGCGGGCCTCTCACTGTCGTGGCCTCTCCCGTTGCGGAGCACAGGCTCCGGACGCGCAGGCTCAGCAGCCATGGCTCACGGGCCCAGCCGCTCCGTGGCATGTGGGATCCTCCCGGACCGGGGCACAAACCCGTGTCCCCTGCATCGGCAGGCGGACTCTCAACCACTGCACCACCAGGGAAGCCCGAGAGTTTGTTTCTTGAGGTAGGATTGTATTGCTATCAACTTCCCTCTTAGAACTGCTTTTGCTGCATTCCCATAGGTTTTGGGTTGTCGTGTTTTCATTGTCATTTGTTTCTAGGTATTTTTTGATTTCCTCTTTGATTTCTTCAGTGATCTCTTGGCTATTTAGTAGTGTATTGTTTAGCCTCCATGTGTTTGTATTTTTTACAGTTTTTTTCCTGTAATTGATATCTAGTCTCATAGCGTTGTGGTTGGAAAAGATACTTGATACAATTTCAATTTTCTTAAATTTACCAAGGCTTGATTTGTGACCCAAGAGAATGTTCCATGAGCACTTGAGAAGAAAGTGTATTCTGTTGTTTTTGGATGGAATGTCCTATAAATATCAATTAAGTCCATCTTGTTTAATGTATCATTTAAAGCTTGTGTTTCCTTATTTATTTTCATTTTGGATGATCTGTCCATTGGTGAAAGTGGGGTGTTAAAGTCCCCTACTATGATTGTGTTACTGTTAATTTCCCCTTTTATGGCTGTTAGCTTTTGCCTTATTTACTGAGGTGCTCCTATGTTGGGTACATAAATATTTACAATTGTTATATCTTCTTCTTGGATTGATCCCTTGATTATTATGTAGTGTCCTTCTTTGTCTCTTGTAATAGTCTTTATTTTAAATTCTATTTTGTCTGATATGAGAATTGCTCCTCCAGCTTTCTTTTGATTTCCATTTGCATGGAATATCTTTTTCCATCCCCTCACTTTCAGTCTGTATGTGTCCCTAGGTCTGAAGTGCATCTCTTGTAGACAGCATATATACGGGTCTTGTTTTTTGTATCCATTCAGCCAGTCTATGTCTTTCGGTGGTTGCATTTAATCCATTTACATTTAAGGTAGTTATTTATATGTATGTTCCTATTACCATTTTCTTAATTGTTTTGGGTTTGTTATTGTAAGTCTTTTCCTTCTCTTGTGTTTCCTGCATAGAAAAGTTCCTTTAGCATTTGTGTAGAGCTGGTTTGGTGGTGCTGAATTCTCTTATCTTTTTCTTTTCTGTAAAGGTTTTAGTCTCTCCATCGAATCTGAGTGAGATCCTTGCTGGGTAGAGTATTCTTGGTTGTAGGTTTTTCCCTTTCATCACTTTATATATGTCCTGCCACTCCCTTCTGGCTTTCAGAGTTTCTGCTGAAAGATCAGCTGTTAACCTTACAGGGATTCCCTTGTATGTTATTTGTTGTTTCTCCCTTGCTGCTTTTAATATTTTTTCTTTGTATTTAATTTTTGAAAGTTTGATTAATATGTGTCTTGGTGTGCTTCTCCTTGGATTTATCCTGTATGGGACTCTCTGCACTTCCTGGACTTGACTATTTCCTTTCCCATATTAGGGAAGTTTTCAACTATAATCTCTTCAAATATTTTCTCAGACCCTTTCTTTTTCTCTTCTTCTGGGACCCCTATAATTCGAATGTTGGTGCATTTAATGTTGCCCCAGAGGTCCCTGAGACTGTCCTCAGTTCTTTTCATTGTTTTTTCTTTATTCGGCTCTGTGGTAGTTATTTCCACTATTTTATCTTCCAGGTCACTTATCCGTTCTTCTGCCTCAGTTATTCTGCTATTGATTCCTTCTAGAGAATTTTTAATTTCATTTATTGTGTTGTTCATCATTGTTTGTTTGCCCTTTAGTTCTTCTAGGTCCTTGTTAAACGTTTCTTGTATTTTCTCCATTCTATTTCCAAGACTTTGGATCATCTTTACTATCATTACTCTGAATTCTTTTTCAGGTACACTGCCTATTTCCTCTTCATATGTTCGGTCTGGTGGGTTTTTACCTTGCTCCTTCATCTGCTGTGTGTTTTTCTGTCTTCTCATTTTGCTTAACTTACTGTGTTTGGGGTCTCCTTTTCGCAGGCTGCAGGCTGCAGGTTTGTAGTTCCCGTTGTTTTTGGTGTCTGCCCCCAGTGGGTAAGGTTGGTTCAGTGGGTTGTGTAGGCTTCCTGGTGGAGGGGACTGGTGCCTGTGTTCTGGTGGATGAGGATCGTCTTTCTGGTGGGCAGGATCGTGTCCAGTGGTGTGTTTTGGGGTGTCTGTGACATTATTATGATTTTAGGCAGCCTCTCTGCTAAAGGGTGGGGTTGTATTCCTGTCTTGCTAGTTGTTTGGCATAGGGTGTCCAACACTGTAGCTTGCTGGTCGTTGAGTGGAGCTGGGTCTTAGCATTGAGATGGAGATCTCTGGGAGAGTTTTCACCATTTGACATTATGTGGAGCCAGGAGGTCTCTGGTGGACCAATGTCCTGAACTCGGCTCTCCCACCTCAGATGCACAGGCCTGACACCTGGCCAGAGCACCAAGACCCTGTCAGCCACATGGCCAAGTACGTGGTGAGTTCCTTGCCTTTGGGGAAGTCTGAGGTCTCCTGCCAGCATTCAGTAGGTGTTCTGTAGGAGTTGTTCCACATGTAGATGTATTTCTGATGTATTTGTGGGGAGGAGGGTGATCTCCACGTCTTACTCCTCTGCTATCTTGACGGTCTCCGGGCTCTTTTCTTTGATTTTTAAGTCAAAGAAACAGAGCTGTCTTCACATTTTCTCAGGGACCCATAGTTTACTTACTGGATCCCACTCACATCACCCACCTGAAACCACTTTCACCCTTCTAAAATTTTCTGCCCTTCCTGCTACTTTTATAAAATATACAATATGTATGTATGTGTACATATATTTTTTTCTTGGCTATAAAGTAATGCTTGTCCATTATAGAAAATTCACAGAATATAGGAAAATATGAAGAAAATTAAAATAAGTATCACCCAGAGATAACTACTGTTTACATTTGGTGTGTGTCCTTCTAGTCCTGATGCTTTCTTGAGCAGTCTTTTATCCTTCAGCCTCTTTTCTTATCTGATTATTCTTACTTTCTTAAAGTAACTGAGAATTGAGAGCTGGAATAGAAACTCAACAGTGCCAGGGAAGAAATGAACTAAATGCCTGCTGTTTAGCCTGTAATGGGCTGTGAGTATTTCTGGAGGACAGCTTGGTTTTCCTCCTCTTGTTATAATGGCTTATGACATGTGATAACATGCTTCAATCGTCATTTCCTGATTCTCATTCTGAAGACGTTTTATTTAACAAATAATGAACAGTTCAAAGTCTAAGCAATACTGACTAGGAAGCACTATAAATACTCTGGACTGTAAGGTGATAGAGTACCACAGTATCATACAGCGCTTCTCTGTAATGCCTTATAATAATCATTATGAGGTGATCATTAACATCAAATCATACCAATCTAAATCATCTGAATTATTAGATCTTACCTTAGGAATCCAGAGCCTGCAAGCACCCCAAAAATGCAGAGCAGGGCCACCATGCTGTTGACCACATTTGGGTTTTGGACCACACCCAGTAGCACAAGAGTTAGAAATTCACCAATTAAGTGGGGGGCCAAGAGAGCAGCAGAGAAATATCCAAATCTGGCAGCCTCAGGGTATAAGGCCAGAGTCCTAGAAAAACATAAGGTCTTTAGTTCCTCTCCAAGGGTTATCATTTAAGAAAAATTCCACATTTGACTTCTGTGGATAAATCCATGGTGGTTAAGTGGGTGGGGAGAGTCTGCAGGACAGGCCAAACTCCCCTTTGAAAGGCCTTTTCGGAACAGGGCCAACATTTGAGGCCATTTAGTCCCTCAAATTGTTTCTGTTGGCCCCAAGTCAATGGAGCCACCTTTTCCTTTTTACAGCCCCTCAGCTCTCACAGAAAAATACTAATACTCAGAGGATGGTCACAACCAATTGCAGTAAGTAGGGCTGAACTGTCCAGCCTTCTCCATAAGCAACCACATTCTGCCTGGCTGGCACTGCTCCCACCCTAGCTAGCCTACTACCCTAATGCTAAGGACTCACCCAACCTGCTTCTCAGCCCCTCCTTCCCTGAACCTCATCCTTGTTACATGGGGTTACTGCCAGCTGAAAATCCTTCACTGCTTTCATCCTCCAACGGATTAGCCCTCCCCAGGCCTGTTCCATTCCATTCTTGTCTTTTATTCTACCAACCCCTTCCACTGATTTGACCTTCATGTTCTTGTAAACAAGCTACACTATATCCATGCCCCTTAACCTCTTACATTCCTTTCACCAAATAACATTTCCCTGGTGATAGCACGTCCTCAACAACCCTTAGACGTGGCTGCTCTTTCTTCCACTTGTAGAGTAAGTAAGAGGAGTTGGTATGTCTTATACTCACCCCTCCCTACCACTCTTCAAGGCCATCTGCCCTTCCTCCTATACAAATCAGGAAGTTGGCTTATACTATTAATTCTCTGCCTCAAGGCAGTCCTCTGTGACTTTTAAGACAGTCTCTCACCTTTGATGATTTTGTAGCTTTTAGACCAGGGTCAGTTTTGCACTCCTGTCCATCATCATTATCCTCAAGGTTTTTAACCTTGATAATCCATCAACACCAGTGCCTCCTAATTAGGTAACCTGATCAATTCCAGTGGCTCCACCCACCTAATCTTGATCACTCACTATGTCTTGGATTTAAATGTTACTTGTTACTCAAAACTGTTCCACGTCCAAGGTTTCACATTCTGAAAATGCCCTTTCTGATCATGGCCTCCTCCTGTCTCCCATTTCCCCAAAGCCCTCAATGCCTCAGATCCTCATCCCTTCTGCTATTCTTTGCCTTACCAATCCCCCACCTGGGGACCTTGCTCTCTCAATTAAGCTGTGCTAATTGGATCCACTCTGCCACTTTGCCTCAGCTGATTCCTGGACCCCTAATTCTTCCTCATTGCTTATTGGGTTCCAATGTCATGTCCCATCATGGCTAATAAAAACTTCTACTTTAAACTACGCCCTCTTCCCAGGGAATTTCAAACTTTCTCCCCAGTGCTCAGCAGATGGATTTACCTCCCATTTTGTGAATTTCTATCTTTATCTTCCCTACTTTGCATCCCCTCTCTTTCTCCCTGTCTCTATGTCTTACCCCATCTTTGCCAAGCTTTATCCTGTCTACTTGCATCCTTGGTACTATGTTAATCTGATTTTCCTATTTCTGCCTTGGTCTAATCTGGAAACTTGATCTGTGAATTACCCAATTTTTCTGTAGTTTCATCTTCTCTCAATCTAATGGTTTTCCCTAATGGTCTTACTTACCGTATTGTAAAATAACCACTCCTTGAGTCTGGTAACCTTTTAAGCAACTGCCCCCTCTTCATCCTCTCCTGTACCACCAAGCTTCTCAAACAGCACCTGCTTCTCCCATCTCACTCCTTGTTCCCTTGTAAACCTGACTGGCACCCCCACCACTCTACTGAACCTCTTTTTTGGAAGAGCACCAGTGACCTCCTAATCCTATGCCTCACCTCCTTGAACCTCTGCAGTACTGAACGGGTTCACTACACCTTTGTTAAACTCCCTCCCCTCTTGCCTTCTCTGACGCTGCCCGATCCTGCTTCTCTTTCCACCACTCGAACCACCTCTCTGCCTCTATCGCTGGATTGCTTCCCTCTTACCACCCTCTGAATGTGCCTCTTAAGATATCACCCTCAGACCGCTTCCTCCCTGATATTCTCGCCTATAGAATCCATTCCCAGGCCTCTCCTCTCACTCCTCTTGCCTTTTCTTTCTACACCAACCTATTGTGCAGACCTCAGACTGACATCTCCAGTTGGGTGTCCTGTAGCATCCCAGATGCAACATATTCAAAACCAAATCCATTCTCTTTCCTCGCAAACTTGATAAGGATGCTGTCCCCTTCCCATTCTCCCAGGCTGAAAACTCAGGCATCATCCATGACTCTCTTTACCCACCAGCAAATCCATTCCATTTCTGAGTCCATTCGATTCTACTTTCCCAGCATCTCAAAGTGAAACCCCCTTTCTGATGCCACTGCTGCTCTCTTCACCAGAGCCTCTGCCTTTCCCAGACTGTTACCAAGGCTCCTCACTGGGCTGTCCAGCCTCTCTGCCCTAACTCTCCAGTCTGAGACCAAAGTGATGCCAGCCTCACCCCCCCAGAGTCCAACACAGATGGGTCACTCCCTGGGGATCAAAATCCTCTACTATGTACCGGTATCTAATCCACTTCAGCCCCTTAGCCTGGCATTCAGCACCTCGCCTACCAGGCTCCAAGGCTGTCAGTCATATTTTCCGTGATTCCTTCCAATCCTCCTTTCCCCACAGCACAACTGAATTTTTTCTCTGGAAAGGTCTTGTGTGTTTTTGCTTCTGAACCTATGCTCCTTCTCTTTCTTCCCCTGAAATGCCCTTGATCCTTTTCCATCTATTCAAATGTTGCTCATCTCTCAAGTTCTCCTATATAAAGCTTCCAAGAGTCCCTCTCCCCATCCAGCCAAATGGACCCTTGGTCTCCTTTGTAATTCACTGTGATAAGGAATGTGAGATGGGGAAGAGACATTCCCCATCGATGCCTCAGCTTCCTCGTCTTCAAACAAGGATAATTAATAATGCCACCTTTATAGAATGGTGGCAAGGATTACATGAATTGATATATTTAAAACTTTTAGTGCCTGACATAAAAGCAGGTGCTCAATGTGTCAGCCATTATTGTTATTATATTCCTCAGCATAGTGTTTGTGCTTCTTTATAATATTAATCTTACACTTTCTTGAATTAAAGTCATCTGGAGATTTATGTCTACAATCCATCATCTGAAATACTTTAGGGCCAGATGTATTTTGGAATGCGGCAATTTACAGATTTGGGAAAGACTTCACACTGCGTAGACCATACTTGCTGCAATGGGGTCTGGGACTCCACCTGTAACATATCTACTAAACAGGAGTGTTGCTGTGGGAAAAGTACAAAGAACCTCATGTTGGTTCAGATCGGATTTTGCTACTGAGTGAGTTCAGGTCTGATGTGCTGCTAAGGGTCAGAAAACACTCTGGCTTTCAGGGCCGTCTCAGTTCAGAATTGCAAGCTTGAGGGCAGCCCCTTCAGTCTACTCCCCTTTAAATCCCCAGCTGCACCTGGCACTGTGCCTGGCACCTAGTAGGCATTCAACAAACTTTTCTATCATTGAATCAAAGTATTTGCTACATTGCTAACAGCTGTGCTGCCACTAGAACTGATTCTGTGTTTTTGTCAAAAAGAGTCATGACAATACTGAACGTAGTTTAAAACTGCCCTGTTTTCTCAAATCGTACAGAACTCTTTCTCATGGGCAGTTTTACAAATATCATATGGTCTTCAGAATCAGTGCTTTGCTAATTTTAAAGTGTATATAAATCACCTGGGGGATCATGTAAAATGTGGAATCCAATTCAGCAGGGCTGGGCATGAGATTTTGCAGGTTAAACAAAGCCCCAAGGTAACACTTCGTGGGCCACATTGAGGAGCAAGGTTCTAAATTAACAAGGTTCTCAATTTCCAGCCAACCTTGGCTTACTCAAAAATGGTCAGTTTTTAAAAATCTGCTCCTGGATCATTTAGCCTAAACTAGACGGGCCTGTGGTTTACATCACAGATCAGAGATTCAGCATGTTCCTGAGTGTCAGAGGATAAGGAGGCTTCATCAGGGCCAGCAAGGAGGGCCATGTGGTCCCTGCCACCGCCCTTGGTTGCGAGAGTCCGCCCTCTTGCTAACCAGAGCAAGCAGCTTTGCCTCTGTCACTCCCCAGGGTGACACCAACGTCTAAGAGTCTGCACAATAAGACCTTCTAACTCTTCATCTTGGAGCTCAAACTAACCAGGTCCTCACTTATCTTCTACTTGTATTTCACTTGATTCATAATAATTATTCACATCGCATATCATGGGTCTTTATACTGGTTATGGGTAGGAGCACCTGCACGTGAATCCAGTGGCCTGAAGACAGTGTCTCCAGAACCGTCTGAAGTCCTCTCTTGGAGCGACAAGCTGGGCACCTTTCACTACTGGAATCACAGAATGCTGGATGATTCCCCCCATCTTTTCTTAAGGGAAAGCCAGAGGGATTAGGGAAGATACATCTCCCTATGACAACAAATCAACAAATAACTCTACACATTTTCAGATTTGCATCTGTAAAAAGTTCTATGAAATAAAAAGCACTGTCTACAAACCATCAATTAAAACCCAGCATCAGGGGTGCTTCATGGTTCTCCAAAGCCCTCTTCCCATAGTCACTCTTGATTCCTCCACCCCCCATCGCACCAGCCCAACTGCAATGCCCCAGGTCGGTCAAATGAAACCTCAGGCAGTGTCGCTGCTCCTTCTCACAGCAGCCTGGGAGCCACGCTGAGCTGGGTGGACAGCCTCGCTGCCTCTGCACATGGTCCCAGCTACTCCAGAGCCCTCCCCCCAGGCCAGGCCCCGCAGTGAATGTGGGACAGGCTATTCCCTGGTGCGTGTAGTCTTGCTGGTCTGCTCTCAGGTCCTGTGTGGCCCACAGTGGGGTTCCTCTCTTTGTCCTGAAGGACAGGACACTGTACTGGACATTGGTGGGCAAAGACAGACCCTCCAGAGCAGAGAACTGTTCACCCTGGGGCTCTCCCTCCACAGGTCCCACTGGCCCTCTGGGACCCCACCATCTGCGAAGCATGGCCCAGGAAAACTGAAGGCCTCTGGACACCCTCTTCCTTACCAGTAGCACACGCTGCAGAATATCATGGTGGCAATGACGCTGAAGGGGAGCACATGCAGCACGTAGGCTAGCAGCATCTGCCACTTCCGGTACAGGCCATCCTCGCTCTCCTGATCGCTGATGGCTCGCAACACAGGAACTGGGCATGGGAGGCAGGATGCAGGACAGCCGGTCACCACACAGCTGGAGGAGGTGGGGTGCTAGCCCAGGCTGAACTTGAGATCTATCAGCACTGGATGGTGAGGGCCAGCTGGGGCCCCCTAGTCATGGAGAAAAGGAACCTGACATCCATGGAACTATAAATACCCCCACCCCAGAAATCCACCCTCTACCTGAATTACAATAGGATTACAAAAGCTGTCACAATTTATTTCCGTCTCTCTAAAGTGGGGGGGGAGGGGTGTCACCGATTCAAGAACACACATGCAAAAGGGACACAAATGAGTGACGGGAGGCACTCTGTCCTCTTTTCATGCAGGGTGTTGGCACAGAACATCAGGCAACTAGGTATTGCTTCTGGACTCCCACTGAGTTTGAAAACCGGGTGTTGGCTGTCCTAAAATAGGCTCCAAAAGGAACGTTAACAGTGCAAAGTTGGCCAGGCATCCGGGCCCCCATGGGCTGTGCCTCCTAATGGGTAAGAGAAGATACCAGGGCTGATCTTCTAAAAACCCTGCCCAAACTCTGCTGCAGCATCTCCTCATGACTTCATGCTTCCCTGGATCCTCAGAGACCCTCAGGGAGATCCACTTGGTGAGCTAATTCCCACTAAGGTGTTACTAATTCACGAGTTACCTTGTCCCAGAGAGAGAACCTGGAGGGGGCCAGGTTGAGCTCAGAGAAATACCCCTATAATGGTGGAGTCTTGCAAGGTGTCGGCTGGAGAAAGGAGATATTCAGGGAGAGAGAAGCTCCCCCAACCCCAGGGGCCCACCTCCTGGGCAGGGCACTCACACAAGTTCACAGCGTTAAGCATGCCTGTGTACGGGATGGCACCCACAAACTGGTACAGGAGACCCACACGGTCCTGGATGGCACCCTTTAGCACGTCGTTCTGGACCCGCAGAAGGAAGAAAACGATGAACAAACCCATGATCAGATTCTGAGTGAGACGCATAGTCACTGCCAGCTTATTTCTCATTAAGTTTCTCGTCACTCTCCTGAAAGCCAAACAACCCCGTTTTAATTGCTTTTCTTTTATGGGTGGATGTCTACCTATCTAAAATGGGGTGAGGCTCTTACCTCAAGAGAACACACAGTTTAGAAAGGGCTCCAGGAGAATCTTTGGTTTTGAAAGGAATCACTGGTAATGTTTTCAGGTGTTTTGTTCTTTCAATATTCTCCAAGGTTTTGCGATACATTGCTGATTCTTTGTAGGCAGATTCAATCATCTGGACTCTCTTGTAGGTTTCTATTTCCCGTTCTTTGTTTTGGGTATCCACTGATGTCAGGTCCACTGAAATTTTTTTCCCACAAAATGACCCATGTGTTTTTAAATGCACATATATACACAGTGACTAATAATATACATTCCATCATTGATTTAGGAGTGCTAACCATAATACCTCATCTCATCAAAATAATACCTGGTGTTAATGCCCACCTATAAAATCAGAATATTTTAAAGCTACCACAGCAGGGCCATGAGGATCCTGATAGGCCTGTCTGGGAGAATTCAGAAGTTCAGCTAATTTTTCTCTGACAAAGTAGAAGTGCACCATTTCAAGAGAGATCCCCGGGACTTCCCTGGTGGCACAGTGGTTATGAATCCTCCTGCCAGTGCAGGGGACATGCGTTCAAGGCCTAGTCCAGGAAGATCCCACATGCCGCAGAGCAACTAAGCCCATGTGCCACAACTACTGAGCCTGTGTGCCACAACTACTTAAGCCAATGTGCCTAGAGCCCGTGCTCTACAACAAGAGAAGCCACTGCAATGAGAAGCCCGCGCACCGCAACCAAGCGTAGCCCCTGCTCGCCGCAACTAGGGAAACCCCGCGCACAGCAACTAAGACCCAACGCAGCCAAAAATAAATAAATAAAATAAATAAAAAATTTTTTTAAGTGAAGAGTAGTGGTAAAATGCTTTTAAAAAAAAAGACATCCCCACCTCATTCTGATAGGTCATCATCTATGGCAAGTTAATTGGCTCGGCCAAATTAATTTTTTGAAGAGTAAAAACACCAAAACAAAAGGAGAAATAAAACCCACTTGTGCTGGTGTCATCTAGGCAGAAATCTGAGATGATAAAGTTTAAAAAGCATACATGATGGGGACTGTGAAAGAAAAACTTACCATAAAAATCAAAAGGGTTTGAATGTTCGGGACAAGGGTAACTGCAGCCACTGAAGAAATCAAGCATTTCCACCGGTGTCCCGCAGAAAACCAGCTCTCCGCAGCTCAGAATGGCAATTTTATCAAAGAGCTGATTGAACGACAGACAGTGTTAGTGTGTCATCAGGTCACCACATCCTTATGGAAAATAAGTCTCAAGTAGTCAGTCCTTTGACTGTCTCAGCCATACGTCAGTACTCGTACTGCGGCCATCGGAACCGCTCAAAGGGCATCCCTCTACCTCCCAGCCTGCACCCAGCATCGTGTCTAGGATAGAGGACAGCTCATGGAACTGGTCAGAGGACCTAGGTTTGAGCCCCTGCCGTGCCCCGGAATGAGTGACCTTGGACAGAAAAACTTTTTTTAAATCTCAGATCATCATCTATAAAAGGCAAATAATAGCTCCCTAAAAAGATCCTAGGAGTTTAGGGTGAGATTTTGGGGAAGGAAATCTATATGATTTAGTGGAAAAACACAGACTTGAAAGCCAACTGGAATATGAATGCCAATTCCAGCTTTTTATTAACTGTGATATTGGCTCAATTTTGGATCATTTCTAAGTCTCACTCTTCCCCTCTGTAAAGTGAAAATACTGGTACCCACCTCATAGGGCTGTTGTGTGGATTAAAAGGGCTAGTGTATAGAAGGTATTTGGTACATGATAGGTGCTAAAAGAACTGAGTTTCCATCCTTGGCCTTTCCCCTCAGGATTGCTCTGGTTTAAGTACTAATCTCTACTCTGAGATCCCCAGCCTGGCACACATATACCCACCCTGGATGAGTTGAGCTGGAACAACAGACGTCCCCCTCACCTGGAAGAGCTCGGAGCGGGGCTGGTGGATGGTGAGGATCACGATGCGGTCCCTGCGAGCCAGCTCTGCTATGAGGACAACGATCTGATTTGCAGTCATGCAGTCCAGGCCTGTGGTTGGCTCATCAAAAAGCATGACCTCTGCGGCAAAGAAAGATCAGACATCTGAGTCACTGCCGAGCCTGGGCTCTGTGCTCTAGCCTCAGAAATTTGAACAGTTCCTTATTGAGCTGTCTTATCCCATCCAAACAGTGTGCAGTGAGCAGTACTTTAGCCTGAGCCCAGGAGAAAGCACCTGACCTGGAAGGGCCCAACTCCCAGCTCCAGAGCACATCCCAGCCTTAATCCTTGAAGGGACAAGGCAGCAACCACATCAGGCCTCTCATGTGGCACTATAGACTGTATGGGCTCCATCCAGGGGACCCTAACAGGGAACAAGCACTGGCAGGCTGGCACCCAGGTGTTTCTAAAAGGCTGAGAGGAGGCTGGTTAAAAAGGCAAAATCTCACAACATGGATAGACCTAGAGATTATCATAGTAAGAGAAGTCCAACAGAGAAAGACAAATATGATATCACTTATATGTGGAATCTAAAATATGACACAAATGAACTTATCTACGAAACAGACTCACAGACACAGAGAACAGACTTGTGGTTGTCAAGGGGGAGGGGGAGTAGGGGAGGGTGGATCGGGAATTTGGGGTTAGCAAATGCAAACTATTATACATAGGATGGATAAACAACAAGGTCCTACTGTATAGCACAGGGAATTATATTCAGTATCCTGTGATAAACCATAATGGAAAAGAATATGAAAAACAATGTGTATATATATGTGTGTGTGTGTGTATACGTATAACTGAATCACTTTGCTGTATAGCAGAAATTAACACAACATTGTAAATCAACTATACTTGAATAAATTTTTTAAAAAGACATAATCTCACTTCATGTCTAGCACTTTCCAACACCAACTGCGTCCTTGCACTGCAGAAAACTCTGACCTGTGAAACAAAGTCTGAGATGGGACAGGCATTTGGATTCTTTAGAGGGTTTAACTGTAGCTTATTTCTACCCAAAAAGTACAGGGGCTCTTAAGAACATCCCTCTTATTTGTTCTGAAGAGCAGGCAGTCTTGGTCTACCCCAATGTGAAGAAAGTATCCAAATGTATCATGTCCTCTTCCAAGTGTAAGTAAGTGGCAAGGTTTCCCCAGAGAGTGGGGACAATGAAGCCAGGCAGGAGAGGCAGGTGACTGGCTACCCCATCTTGATAGCCCCTCCTTCCAATATATATACTTTCTCATGTATCACTTAAAGTCCTATTTTAATTCCTGCCGTTTCATAAATACTTCTAGTCACAGCAAAACTCACTGGCTTTCCAGAGTAGACATGGTGGTGCTGCTCTAGTAAGAAGTAAGGAGGGACAGGGCACTCATGGAAGACCCTAACTGAACATTAACACAAACGCAGTGCTTCCAAGTCCAACAGCTCTTTTGTACTTGGATGATGGAGTCGCATCACGAACTACTTAGATTTCCAAAGAAACTGGGTCCCCAGTTTGAGAAACCTCAGTGACTTCAGTTCCCAACCAACCAACCCCTTTCCAAATGGAGACTATGAAGAAAGGGCTGAAAATGTCTGCAGACACATGGAAGATGCCAGGCAGCAGCCAGTAGCAGTTCTGGGTCCCACTTACTGGGATCCTGGAGGAGCTGGGCTGCGATGGAGACCCAGCGCCTCTCACCATGGGAAATTCCCCCAAAGTTGTAGTTGCCAATCAGTCGATCTGCCACGTGGCTCAGACTCAGCTCTGCCATGACTACCTCCACCTGTAAGAGACACAATGTCCAGGAAGGCTGGTCACTGCTGGGCTGTGTCCCAGTTCATGGGCTGAGGATGGCAGGGAAGAGGCAACACACTTCCCTTGAGTGCTTGGGCCACTTCCAGACTCACCACATCCTAGGGAAAGCACGCCTATTACAAGAGAATCCAATTTGGTTTAAATCACAATATATGTATCAGATTAAAATAAATAATATTGACACGAATTTTTTTTCAGAAGTCCTTACAGCAACAAAAAACTGTTTCAACTTGCTTCAGGGAAAGTCAGCAGGAAACAATGCAGACTTTGTTGGACCCCTGTTTTCAGATGCTACAGTCAGTCCAGCCCATAGAGAAACCACCTGCCCCCCAAGGCATAGTTACAATATAGCTTATTTTTTCAGACTTTGGTTTTTGAAACTTTATTATAATAAATGTTTTACATGTAAAAAAAAACCAATTTGGTTTGAACTAAACCTGGCTTCCCCTATGTAACCCAAATAAGTCCTGGAGTCCCATGTGGCCCAATCTCACTGTGGTTTTGCATCAAATATAATCCAGCTATCAAAAGTAATTAAAAATAAAGCCAATCTTTATTGGAATCTCTTTAAGGACTTTAAAAAGAACCCAGTTTATAACTTACAGCCACACTTTAAAAATTTTCCTTTCCCCTAATTCTCCTCACTCTGCTTATCTTATACCCTGCAGCTCCCTGAAATCCTCTGTTTACTACTCAACTCCCCAAAACAATCATCACTAAAAAAAAAATTCTTTACTGACTCTCTAATCAACACGGTTGGCCTTTTCCCTCCCTCTCCCTTTTTCCTTCCTTAGCTTATCTCCTCACCAGAGGCCCTTTCAAAAATCTCTATTTATGGCCCTCCCCTGACTGAGTACCCCTATCTGCATTAGGCCCTGGGGAAAGCAGAGAGAAAGAGACTGGGAATACTTATATATATGGTAATGGGTTTTGTTCCCATACATCTCTAATGAGATTGTGCTTCTTTTATAATGAAAGAAGAGGACTTCCCTGGTGGTGCAGTGGTTAAGAATCCGCCTGCCAATGCAGGGGACACGGGTTCGAGCCCTGGTCTGGGAAGATCCCACATGCCGCGGAGCAGCTCAGCCTGCGCGCTACAACTGCTGAGCCTGTGCTCTAGAGCCCGTGAGCCACAACTACTGAAGCCCGCGCACCTAGAGCCCGTGCTCCACAAGAGAAGCCACCACAATGAGTAGCCCCCGCTTGCCAGAACTAGAGAAAGCCCACGTGTAGCAACGAAGAGCCAATGCAGCCAAAAACAAATAAATAAATAATTTTTAAAAAATACCCTATTAGGGCTTCCCTGGCGGCGCAGTGGTTGAGAGTCCGCCTGCCGATGCAGGGGACACGGGTTCGTGCCCCGGTCTGGGAAGATCCCACATGCCGCGGAGCGGCTGGGCCCGTGAGCCATGGCCGCTGAGCCTGCGCGTCCGGAGCCTGTGCTCCGCAACGGGAGAGGCCACAACAGCAAGAGGCCCGCGTACCGCAAAAAAAAAAAAAAAAAAAAAAAAAAATACCCTATTAAAAAATAACAACAGCAAACTAAATTGGAGTAAAGGAGGGGATGATTTACAGAACAAAGTTCCAGAGGAGACAGGGAGTGAGATCAATAGATGAAGCTTTGACCAAAAGAAAGGGATGCATCTGAAATAGATACAAAGGAATAAGGAGGAGGTTAGAAATGCATAAGTAAACCAGTATGATTGTCTCTCCTTGCCATCAGAGTGGAAGGATTCTGGAATTGAGCTTCACTTGACGTGGCAAGGTTTATGTGTTCACCAGCCAGGGTAGATTCCTGAGTGTCCCTTTCATCTGCTCTGCAAGAGCAAGAAAGGAGTAAAGCTTGCCCCTCCTGGCTCAGAAGCAATGGACAGGGGAGACATTTACTTCATCTGTTTCAGATGTCTCTGGCTAGAAGCCTCTCCCATGTTTTGCAAGCACTGCTGGGAAGAGAATTCACAGAGTCTTGGAAGGGACCACTGGGACCGTCAATCCTCTCCATGCTGTGATTTCACATAAACTGATTCATTCCTCACATCAGCTCCAGGAGAGATGCATTATTACTCTATTATAGAAAAGAAAACAGATCCTCAGACAGGTTCATAGATTGCCCAAGGTCACACCATTAGCAAATGGCAGAGCTGGGACTGAGAGTAAACTGTGTGGGCTCTCAAGTGGTCCCAGAAGCACAAGGGCGGACAAAGCCTGCGACATCAGTCATGGCATTATGTTCAGGCTCGCAGAGGACAAAGGCAGAGCTGATGCTCTCTCTGCTCTGTTACCACAGGCGCTTCCTTCTCCCTAAACTACTTTGTCAGGGTTTTACAGCCTGTGGACTGGATTTGCTCAGAAGGTACTCTCAAGCAGGGAGAACTTTACGATAGCAAACTTTGCAGGACACTTAGGGGCTGCCAGTGCCAGGGAGAGGGACCATTTACAGGGGGCAAATTTGCCATCAACCAACTTCAGGTACCCTGAATTTTCTGAACATTTAGGCAAATATGTGCATTTTCAGGGGAAAAGGTTCGGTGGCTTTCTCAGATTCTCTCCCTGGGGTATGTGATGTAAATGGATCACTATCTCAAAAGAATCTGCTTATGACTTCATTTCTCCAACTCAAATACCAATGAGATCCTCTCCTACCCATTTTAGACACAAAAATACTAAAGCAGGCAGACAGGAAGCCTACATAGGGGTTCACCTGTCACTCATTGTCAGGGCAGCTAAGTCATGTGAACATGCCTGTGCCTCCCCATGGGCCAAGTCCCGACCTCTGTCTTCTCAGACCACAGTGAGGCCCAGGGAGGCATTATGGAGCCAGAGGACCTGGGTCCATGTCCCAGCTCTGCCAGTCCGAGGTGTTGGGTCTTAAAATCCTTGGGGGTCAGGTTCTTGATCTGAAAGTTGGAGATAACGCCTCCCTCATAGAGCTGATGCCAGAATGAAATGAGATGTGTGTGAACAAGGCCTGATGGATGCCAGCCACATGTGAGAGCCCAGAGAATAAGCTGGTAGAATAGCAAGAACCTCGCAATGCCTTCTGAGCACTCTAAGGTAACCTCCAGGGAGGAACAGGGCTAGTCCTCACTCTGTGGGTCTTTCCTGAAGGTTCCTCTGGAGTGAAAGCTATGCTCCAACACGTCCAGGACTCTGAAACAGAAGAATGCCCTTTCCTGACTTGGCATGACAACAAACAAGCCTGCTGGTACTCTGGACACAGTTCAGACCTAGCTGCACTGGCCAAGCCCTGTCTGAGAGTCCAGCACCAGGGACAAGAGGAGTAACTCCCTGGCGACAGGCTCAGAGGTGCCTGATAAAAACGGAGTAACCTACTGCCACTTCAGCTGAGACGGAGGATTCCCTTGGAGGCTCAATGGCATTAAAGAAAGGCTAGCTTTGGAGCCTGAAGTGCAGATGTAATTTGTGTGCCCTGGAGGAACCTTCACTGAGGCCTCAGAGTGCCGAAGCCTCTGAGGCAGATGTCACCAGTGATCTCTGGCACCTCTGAGAGCCAGTTTCCCAGAGAACTGTGCCTGCTTTGCAGGTGGCACGTTGACCTGTCCTTGGTTGTATGTTTCCAGCCCAGACAGAAACGAGGCAATGTTTCTAGGTAAGGTCCCTGTGAGTTTAACTTGCAGCCTCTTCCAAATCAGGTCCACTTAAAGAAACAGATTGGAACTTAGAGTTGACAATTCAATAGTTCCTCCTTCACCAACTGAATCCAGTTTGGATAAGGCACATTCAAGACGCCTCAAAGAAAGTTGAGAAAAACCTCAACAGGGCTGCAGGGCAACGCACAGTGAGGAAAACGGCCATATCTGTTCAAACACAGAGCTCTCAGGACAGTGCCACCCAACAGAAATATCACACAAGCCACATTCAGAATTTAAATATTTTAGTGGCCACGTTTTAGAGAGTGGAAAGAAAGAGATGAAATGAATTTTAGTGGTATAATTTCTTTAACCCAATACAACCAAAATATTTCCATTTTGACCAATAATCAATATCTTAAAAATTGTTAATGAGATATTTCACATTCTGTGGTTCCAGACTAAGTTCCTGAAATCTGGTGTGTATTTTACACTCACAGCACATCTCAAGTAGGTCTAGTCAGTTTCAAGTGCCCCAAAGCCACCTGTGACTAGCGGCTGCCAGCGCGGCCCCAGACTCTTATTAAAGGTGAAGAGCGAAGGGAAGGAAGGGGCAAGCGGAGGGACGAGGGGGTGCAAAACCACAGCGGGGTGATCCCTTGGGTGGCCCCGGGGCGGTACCCACCTTCTTCTGGAAGAAGCCCTGGGAGCCGCCGCGGATGGCCAGCAGCACCGTGTAGCACAGTCTCGCGGACCGTGAGGCTGCTCAGCAGAGTGTCGCTCTGCAGGAGAGGGATGTGTCAGCAGCAGCCCCCCACCCGCCGCTGGCTGCGGGGCCAGCAGGCAGCCGGGCAGGGGCCGGGGACGCGCGCACCTGCAGGATGTAGGAGAAGCAGTCCTGGAACTGCTCCCTGCGCAGCGCCCGGCCGTTCACGAACACGTCCCCGAGCAGGGTCCCCGTGCGCCGCAGCCTCCCGGACATGGCGTCCAGCAGGGTGGTTTTCCCCGAGCCTGGGAGGTGACAAGAGAAGGTCCTGGAGGAAGCCCTGCACGAGGCCTCGCGGGAACTTCCCGAGACCCTCGGTGAACCCGCGGTCCAGCCCTGACTTGTTCTCTCTTTGGCCTCATGGGACAAGCTCATGACTGGAATGAGTCCTTCCAGCTTGTCTCCTCAATGAGAGGGGGACAAGCTGTTTCTCTCCTCCACGTCAGGACTGGAGGAGCTTTGTCCACCTGTTTGTTTGTTTCTAAAGCTGCTTGAGGCTGAAAAAGAAAATACAGGATCAGAATAAAAGGAAAACCAGGGTTCTTGAAAACGTTTGGATCCTAGGACATCTGAATTTGTTTCTGTGACCCCCTGGGATCCTCTGGTGGTTACTGAATGTAGGTGACACTGCCCAGAGCCTCACTGATTTAATCAAGTGTGGTCTGAGGACGAGCAGCATCAGCACCACCTGAGAGCTTTGGTTAGAAATGCAGAATCTCAGGCCCCAACTCCTAACTCGGATTCTGCTTTTTACAAGATCCCTGGGTAGTTCTCATGCATATTAGAGTTTGAGAAGCACTAGCTTAGTGAGTCCTTTGGTTAAAACCAAGTTGGCCTCAGCCTACACTGAGAGCCTTGGGCATAACCCAGCTGGTTGTCACTAAGAACTTGCCCGCAGAGGAGACGGGATGAACTAACTGCCCTGTGCTGACGTGACTGGAGGGTGAGGTTTCTCCTGGTTTGCTTTTTCTAGGGTTTGACCCTTTAGGGTAGGACACCAGCTGGCCCTTCCCATACACAAGCTTACATGGGCCCAGAGAGTTAATGGAGACAGGAACAGGAGTCACCAGGCCTTTCCTGACCAAGGCTTTTAAGCAGTTAGAATAAATAACAGAGGAAATAGGCAGGAGGTTCTGGGCTGTCTGAGAAGATGGCAATAGAATTCTCCTGAGGATGTGATGACTTGTGCAAAACCAAAGAAAAGATCTTTTGTTCAAATATTTTAAAGAAACTGCTGGTGGGGCTTCCCTGGTGGCGCAGTGGTTGAGAGTCCGCCTGCCGATGCAGGGGACGTGGGTTCGTGCCCCGGTCTGGGAGGATCCCTCATGCTGGCTAGGCCCGTGAGCCATGGCCGCTGGGCCTGCACGTCCGGAGCCTGTGCTCCACGACGGGAGAGGCCACAACAGTGAGAGGCCCGCGTATCGCAAAAAAAAAAAAAAGAAAGAAACTGCTGGTTGCTCTGAGGGGTGCAAAGATGAATAAGCCAAGCTCCTGGAGCAGTGGTTTTCTTATCTAACCCATGACTGACAAAGCTCAGAATCAGCCCCACCATGTCCAGGTAGAGGTCAGCGTGGGGACGGGAGCAGAGTCTTTGTAAAGAAACAAACTGGGACGTCACTGGGGTTGTCTTTCAAAATGTGCTCTGAAGTGTCTCAGTCACGATATTAAGCCTTGTCTGTGGTTCTTCTACCTAGTAGCCTCCCTAGCCTTACATTTCTGGGATTCAATCTCAACTCTGACAGACCTTCCAAAGAGCCTGTAACCTGGATTCCAGTTCCACCACTATCTCAAAACTAGCCTCCTTCTTTGTTGCCAAATCCAGTAGGTGCTCCTCTGTATGTTGTCTGACTTCTCAGCAGCATTGGACACTGTCGCTTGCCCTTCTCTGTAAATCTCTCTCCCTTGGCCTTGATGCCACCTCATCCTCTTGGTTTAGTCCTGCTGGTCTGGCTGCTCCTTCTCAGCCTCTTGTGGGTGACCCTCGGGGCTCCTCTCATGTCACACATCCTCACTGAGCAACAGCGAGCACCAACTTGCTAGACAGCATGTGAGGGAGCCACTTTGGAAGTAGCTTCTCCAGCCCCATTCAAGCCTTCAGATGACTGCAGTCCCAGCTGACATCTGACAACCACCACACGAGGGACCCCAGACAGAAGCATCCAACCAAGGCACTTCCAAATTTCTGATTTGTAGAAACACTGAGAGATAATTAATGATTTTTATTAAGTCACTTACTTTGGGGATCCTTTTTTTTTTTTTTTTTTTTTTTTTTTTTTGCGGTATGCGGGCCTCTCACTGTTGTGGCCTCCCCCGTTGCGGAGCACAGGCTCCGGACGCGCAGGCTCCGGACGCGCAGGCTCAGCGGCCATGGCTCACGGGCCCAGCCGCTCCGCGGCATATGGGATCCTCCCAGACCGGGGCACGAACCCGTATCCCCTGCATCGGCAGGCGGACTCTCAACCACTTGCGCCACCAGGGAGGCCCTGGGGATCCTTTTTTAAACATAGAAGAAGGTAACTAATATTATCCTTTTTTGAACATGTGTCAAATACCTATTAACTCATTAATGAGGGTACCAGTAGGATGACAAAAAAGGATTCACATCCTCATTCAAAAAAGGATATAAGGGACTTCCCTAGTGGCGCAGTGGTTAAGAATCCACCTGCCAATGCAGGGGACATGGGTTCAACCCCTGATCCGGGAAGATGCCACATGCCACGGAGCAACTAAGCCCGTGTGCCACAACTACTGAACCCACACACTGCAACTACTGAAGCCCGTGCGCTCTAGGGCCCTCATGCCGCAGCTACTGAGCCTGCATGCCTAGAGCCTGTGCTCCACAACAAGAGAAGCCACTGAAATGAGTAGCCCACTCACCGCGGCAAAGAGTAGCCCCCGCTTGCCGCAAGTAAAGAAAGCCCATGTGAAGCAACGAAGACCCAATGCAGCCAGAAAAAATATATAATAATAAGGATATAAGAAACTAGCATGTACAAGCAGTGGGAAAAAGAAGATTGGATAAGTGGCAAAGTTAGATGCAAAAATGGTTAATGCCCTAGGATGTGACACCAAAGGGACGGGTAACAAAAGAAAAAGTAGAGAAACTGGACTTCATGAAAATTTTAAACTTATGTTTTTCAACCAAAGACACTATCCACAGTGCAAAAAGGCAGCCCACAGAATGAGAGGAAAATATTTGCAAACTTTATATCTGATAAAGGATTAATATCCAGAATATATAGACAGAACTTCTAAAACTCAACAACAACAACAACAGAAAACCAACCCAGTTCAAGATTGGGTAAAGGACTTGAATAGACGATTCTCCAAAGAAGATACACAGATGGCCAATGAGCACATGAAAAAATGTTCAACAGGGCTTCCCTGGTGGTGCAGTGGTTGAGAGTCCGCCTGCCGATGCAGGGGACACGGGTTCGTGCCCCGGTCTGGGAGGATCCCATATGCCGTGGAGCGGCTGGGCCCGTGAGCCATGGCCGCTGAGCCTGTGCGTCCGGAGCCTGTGCTCCGCAGCAGGAGAGGCCACAACAGTAAGAGGCCCGCGTACCGGAAAAAAAAAGAAAAAAAGTTCAACATTACTAATCATTAGGGAAATATAAATGAAAACTATAATGAGATAGTACCTCATACCCAACAGCTACAATAAAAAAAATAGAAAATAACAAGTGTTGGTTAGGATGTGGAAAAACTGGAACCTCTGTGCACTATTGCTGGGAATATAAAATAGTATAGCCATTGTGGAAAAGAGTATAAAGGTTCTAAAAAAATTAAAAATAGAATTACCATATGATCCATCAATTCCACTTCTGGATATATACTCCAAAGAACTGAAAACAAGGTCTTGAAAATATTTGTACACCCTTGTTCATAGCAGCATTATTCACAATAACTAAAATGTGGAAGCAATCAAAGTGTCCATGAATGGATAAGCAAACTATGTCTTTACATACAATGGAATATTACTCAGCCTTAAAAATGAAGGAAATTTTGCAATATGCTGCAACATGGGTGAACAATGAAGACAATATAAGTGAAATAAGCCAGTTAAAAAAGATAAATACTGTATGATTCCATGTATATGAGGTACTTTGAGTAGTCAAAATCATAAAAGCACAAAGTGTAATGGTGGTTGCCAGGGGCTGAGAAAATGATAGAAGGGAAGTTATTATTTAATAAGAATAGTTTCGGGACTTCCCTGGTGGTGCAGTGGTTAAGAATCTGCCTACCAGTGCAGGGGACACAGGTTGGATCCCTGGCCCGGGAAGATCCCACATGCCACAGAGCAACTAAACCCATGCGCCACAACTACTGAGCCTGCGCTCTAGAGCCCGTAAGCCACAACTACTGAGCCCATACACCACAACTACTGAAGCCCCTGCAGTCTAGGGCCCGTATGCTGCAACTACTGAGGCCCACGTGCCTAGAGCCCGTGCTCCACAACAAGCGAAGCCACTGCAATGAGAAGCCCGCATGCCACAACAAAGAGTAGCCCCCACTCTCCACAACTAGAGAAAGCCCACGCGCAGCAACAAAGATCCAATGCAGCCAAAAAAAAAGAATACTTTTAGTTTTACAAGATGAAAGGTTGTGGGGATGGATGGTGGTGATGGTTGCACAACTGTGTGAATGTATTTAATACCACTGAACTGTACACTTTAAAATGGTTAAGAAGGTACACAAAAATATACTAAAAATGGCTTATGGCCTTAAATACAAGACACCATAAAACTCCTAAAAGAGAACACAGGTGGGGCCTCCCTGGTGGCGCAGTGGTTAAGAGTCCGCCTGCCGATGCAGGGGATACGGGTTCGTGCCCCGGTCTGGGAGGATCCCATATGCCGCGGAGCGGCTGGGCCCGTGAGCCATGGCCGCTGGGCCTGCGCATCCGGAGCCTGTGCTCCGCAACGGGAGAGGCCACAACAGTGAGAGGCCCACATACCGCAAAAAAGAAAAAAAAAAAAAAAAAAAGAGAACACAGGTGAAACGTTCTCTGACATAAATCGCAGCAATGTTTTCTTAGGTCAGTCTCCCAAGGCAAAAGAAGTAAAAGCAAAAGTAAACAAATGGAACCTAATCAAACTTATAAGCTTTTGCACAGCAAAGGAAACCATCAACAAAACAAAAAGACAACCTACAGACTGGGAGAGAATATTTGCAAACGATGCAACCAACAAGGGCTTAATTTCCAATATATACAAACAGTCATACAGCTCAATATCAAAAAAACAAACAACAATCAAAAAATGGGCAGAAGACCTAAACAGACATTTCTCCAAAGAAGACATACAGATGGCCAACAGGCACATGAAAAGATGCTCAACACGGCTAATTTTTAGAGAAATGCAAATCAGAACTACAATGAGGTATTGCGTCACGCCAGTCAGAATGGCCATCATTAAAAAGCCTACAAATAACAAATACTGCAGAGGGTGTGGAGAAAGGAAACCCTCTGACACTGTTGGTGGGAATGTAAATTGGTGCAACCACTATGGAAAACAGTATGGAGCTTCCTTAAAAAACTAAAAATAGACAACCTAAGTGTCCATCAACAGACGAATGGATAAAGATGTGAGATATATATATATATATATAATATAAATATAAAAACATACACACACACACACACACGACATAATGGAATATTACTCAGCCATAAAAAGAGTGAAGTAATGCCATTTGCAGCAACATGGACAGACCTAGAGATTATCATACTAAGTGAAGTAGGACAGAGAAAGACAAAAATCATATGATATCACATATGTGGAATCTAAAAGATGACACAAATGAACTTATTTACAAAACAGAAAGAGACTCACAGACAGAGAAACAAACTTATGGTTACCAAAGGGGAAAGGGGGCAGGCGGAGGGATAAATTAGGAGCTTGGGATTAACAGATACACACCACTATACATAAAATAAACAACAAGGGGACTTCCCTGGCGGTCCAGGGGTTAAGACTCCACACTTCCACTGCAGGGGGTACAGGGTCGAACCCTGATCGGCTAACTAAGACCCCGCGTGCCTCATGGCGTGGCCAAAAAAAATAATAAAGTAGATAAAATAAACAACAAGGACCTACTGTATAGCACAGGGAAGTATATTCAATATCTTATAATAACCTATAATGAAAAAGAATCTGAAAAAGAACATATATATAACTGAATCACTTTGCTGTATACTTGAAACTAACACGTTATAAATAAACTATACTTCAATAAAAAATAAAAATAAAAATAAATTAAATGGTTAAGATGGCAAATTTTACATTATGTATATTTTACCACAATAAAAAAAAAAAGAAAAAAAGGGTTAATGCCCTACAGGGCCATAAAACTGCGACCTTTGGGTTTATCCTCTCTAAAAGGACAGAAATCACCTGTAACCAAATAGTCTTCTGCAATGGAGCATGCAGCCTAGAGTCTATAGGTCTTAAATGATCAAAAATAATGAGTCAAATAAAATTACCTTCCCCTGGAGTGTTGGTTGACCGTAGGCAGGCTTGCATTATGCAGACCATTCTCTAGTGAGACTCTGAACACCTAAGTCATCTTTTGCCTCACTAGTAAAGACTTGATAAACAATACTGCTTTAGATGAGACACCAAAGAAATCATGTTATTTTCTGAAAAACTAAGAGTAATTCATAGAATTAATTCGTTTGCTTAATCATTTATTCAGCAAATACTTATTAAGCACCAATGATGTGGCCAGCCCTCTCCTAACTGTTGAGGATACAGCAGGAAAAAAAAAAAAGACCAAGCTCCCACCCTCAGGGAACTTGCAGTCTACCTTGAATTCATGTTCAGTATAAAAGGATGGACAGTCATAAAGCCATGATAAGGTATCATCAGACACCAGCCTATGAGCCCCTAGAACAGGGGTCTCCACCCACTGTTCTGCTGAGATGTGCATGAAGATGTACATTGGCCTGTGGGACACACTTCCGAGAAGTGGGTTCAATTCCTTGTGCTGCATGCCACCGTTTTTTACCCTACACAAGGAAGGAAACAAGTGACACACTATTATAGGAATAACTCAGCTTTTCTTTTTTAAGAAGTATAATTATCAAAAGGAAAATTGGGATGGCCCTGGATGTTATGGTACATGCATACAATTAGAAATGGTTAAAAATTGTAAAAAGAAAATAAAAGGAGGGACTTCCCTGGTGGTCCAGTGGTTAGGACTGCAAAGGGCCCAGGTTCAATCCCTGGTCAGGGACCTAAGATCCCTCAAGCCGCGTGGCGTAGCCAAAATAGGAAAAAAAAAAAAAAAAAAAAAGGAAATCTCAGGGAAGTGTAACCATTCTTGCCAGTGAATTCCTTTTCATTTCATCTTAACAACACTACTGTTACCATCCAGCTGTCCCCCCACTGCAGCAGGGGAGTGGCGGTGGATTTAACTCCCCAGGTCGAAAGAGGCTAACCATGCTTAACTTTTATCACAGACTTATATTGCTCACCTCTATTAAAGAGAGCAATGCAAGTGAAGACTGGCAGGAAGTGTCAACAATTTGCAAGCAAGAACTCCATCAAGACGCTCCTGGGAAGCCAATTTGTCCGAATCTTTCAACCTTACAATGTGCAGGATAACCTAGTGTAGTGGACCCTGTGATGTGCCACACAGATGCCCTCTTCAGGGCCAACGCACCCATCCCCCCATAGCTGTGCATCCTCAGCTGTGACCTTCACAGGGCATTGCCCCAGCCTCAAGGGGCTGCCTCCCCGGAGCCTCCACCCTCCCCAGCAATGACTTGCTGACGCAGGGAAACAGGAGGGGAATGAGGTGGGGAACGGGCACAGAGATAGCCTCCGTGGAGTCTGTGATATTTAACTCCTTTAAAAAAACAAAAAAGGATCTGAAGTAAATATGGTATAATGTTAAGATTTGATAAAACAGAGGTTAAGACACGAACATTCTTTATTTACTCTTGCCTGTGTGTTTGAAACACATCATAATTTTTAAAAGACCAATGAATATGGGGGATAAGTGGGCATCTTTGTGCTTATTTAATTCCTTTTCCCATCTCCAGGCAGGAAAGTTGTGTTTACTGAGCACCCCTATATGCCAGGCACTGTGCTAGGTGCTTTCCAAACTGAAATATGAATTAATTTACATGTTCGGCAGGACTTCATTTTTTTCAAGGATCTTCCTAAAGATTACACATTAGCACCAGGTTCTATTCACAGTCACACAGGTCATCAGATTTCATTCTGATATCAGACCTGTGGCCTCCCTGGTACAACTTAAACCTGTTTCCTCAATGTGGTGTTCAAATCAAGCCACAGACTCTTTTGAGTCCTCGTGGAGGATTTAGGGGACCCCCCCCCCGCTCACCTGAGCTCCCCAAGATGCACATGATCTGCCCACTCTCGACGTACAAGGAGACATCTTTGAGGATCTGCCTGGTCCACTTCTGTCGGCGAGATGCGATGTCCCACCAGGGCCCCACGCAGTGGCTTTAAAGGAAACCCAGAGAGGGAAAGGCAGCATGGGGCTCTGCAAGGGTCCAGCCCCTTGTCCCCCAGCACCGATCCCAGCTCTGCCCAGCCTGAGTTGTCTCTGGACAGGTTCCTAAGTGTGTTTTAGCCTCAGTGTCCTCCTCTGTAGACCCTGGCAGGTAGTGACAGAAGATCATCTCTATAAAGCACCTGTCCAGCAGCTGCTCTGAATACCAGCTCTCTCTGGCTGGCTGGCAGATGGCAAACAGGACACTGGTTATTCCTTCGGTTGACCCTGCGTTCCTTCACCCGGTTTCGTTACACCTCATGCTCCCAGCACCCCCATTCCCCAAGTGCTCGCCATCCAAATAGGGAAGGCCATCGACACGGGAGACACGGGGGGAAGGGGCATAAAGCAGGGGAAGGGAACAGAGCGCAGCTGCTGCATCTGTCGTTTGTCACAGCTTCCAGTCCTGCTGCGGACAGAGGGGCCGTTCACCATGGCCCCTCACTTCCCTCTGGCAGCCCTTCCCCTCTCCTCTCTCCACCTCCACCCACTAGAGAAGGAGCCCAAGCCTCCAGGCATGCCCCCCCTTAGTGAGGAAAGCCAGCAGAGGGCAGGGAGGCCCACTCACCTCAGGCCATGCCTGTCCCTGACCACAGCTCAAAGCTCCCAGCAGATGAAAGAGGCATTGGCCTTACCTGACACTGTAGGAGGCATGGAGAATGCCCAGGCTGTGTCGAGGCTTAGAAGCAGCTGCAGGAACCTCCTCTAGGGAGCACTGAGAGCTTCTGTTTACCTGGACTTCCGAGGACCCCGCAGGGGTCAAAAAGTGGAGTTCACTCATGGCCAAAGGGCCACAGAGACAGGGGAACTTTCTCGCCTGACCTTCCCTGGGGCGGCCTCAGCCAAGGAGCCAGAGGCAGACAGTCCCGCCTGCCCCTCACCTGGCCCTGGAGCCCCTCCTCAGGCCTTCCCAGTGACGGGCCTGGGGTTTGGCCGTGGATGCCATTATCTGATGTACCTTTAGCCAGAGTGTGTCTGCGTGTTATCTCGGCAGCAGGCAGAGCGCACAGCCCGTGTTTGTAGGAGGGCTTGCCAGAGAGGAATGCTGGGAGCCAGACCAGAGGTTGCCTAGCTCTGGGAGACAGAGAACGTTGGCCCTGGCCGGCAGTGGTTAAGTCCAAAGGAAGCTGCGGAGACGGGCGCAGACGCCACTGGGCCCCATGGCTGAGGAGGCCCCACAGGAGACAGGGCTGGGGGACAGGGCTGCTCCCCAGGATGACTCGGTGAGTGATGGGGAGTCACCACAGTCCTGGTGGGAGGGGGCGCACTGGACCTTTCTCTCCCTCAGGAACTTTCAGTCCTAACTCACCAGCTCCGGACCACAGCAGAGTGAGACGTGTGACAGCGGGACTCCACTTCCTGGGCATCAGAGGGCTGAGGGGAGCGGGCTCAGGGGCCAGGGGTTGGTGGGGGGCCTCTGAGGTCACTTCCCGTCCTAAGACGTGCTCCTACACGGAAACGATGTTCTCGTTTGCGACTTGAGCTGACCTGGCTTCTTTCCAAATGAGGCTCCATCACGGAAATGCGCTCACACCTCCCGGGGATATCGCAGTGTCTCCTCTGTCCGTGTGGCTGTCAAGCTCAGAGCCTCAGTGGCAGCAAACTGATGAGACAGGATGGCAGAGGACTTTGTGGGAACATCAGAATTTATGCTCCAAATACAGCAGGCGGTCGTAAGATCCCGGAGAGACCTGGAAGGAATACACGACACGAGGGGGCCAAGAGGTACAGGGTCTCTGCCCTCATTTTACATGAGAAATGTTTGCCTGAAAAATGGCCTTTGACTGAAATCAGGATGTGGGTGGGGTTTGAAGCAAGAAGTGAAATCAGAAGACAGAAAGGAAGCAGATGCCCACCCTCCACCCCCGCCTCATGCCACTGTCCCATCTGTCTTCTCTGGCTGTGAGTGGGCTGAGGGGTGGGGACAGAAAGACATGAAGGGCTGAGGGCTCCACACCACAGGAAGGGCCACAGGCCACCCGGACTGGCCTTGAGTGGCTAGGACCTGACTTCAGCCAGGGCCCAGGAACCCAGCACTCCCAGTCAGCTCTGCAGCCACAGCAGGTGCCCAGCTGTGCTCTGGGAATACCCCACGGGGCCGACCCCTGCGGGAAGGGATTCCTAGGAGCCGTGACTACAGTGTTTGCTCACAGCCTGAACAGGAGACAAAGTCCCCCGTGGCTTTGGGGACACCTTCTAGAAGGTCAGACAATTCAGCCACCACCGCTTGGGATGCAAAGAACTGCCCGAATCTGGCATCCAGGAATGTGTACAGGCCCTGCCCTTTCCAATTGCCTTTTCTCCACTCCCGTTATTCAAGGTGCCAAGCAACAGTTTGCCCCGAACATTTACGGAGCCTGGAACAAGAGGCTGAGGGCTATGTACCCTATGTCTAGATACTTAAAAGTTATCAGTCAAGTTAAAAGCTATTAAATAAAATAGTTTTCATCCCCTTAGCTTGACATACCTTCTTCACAATGTGGAAGGCCAGGTGTAAATTGAAAAATTCTAGGATTTGTGGCTTCCAGCCCAAGCCACAGCCTGTCTCCCTTATCTGCCCACACCCAATGCCACACATGACCACACACACCCCTACGTGGTCGCCCCATCCTGCCCACCCACATTCCATCCATACCCTCCACAAAACAAATGCCCCTCTGGCCTGGGGTGCCCAGGAGGATAGGCCTGGGACGAAGTTCATGCAGCCCTGGGAGTGGGCTTGTGGCCACCTGCACAGGGAATTCTGGGGTTGTAGGTACGCAGAGTGGCAGGTGCCCTCGGCCCACAGGCTCCTCAGTCTGTGGGCAAAAGCCTGGCCAGAGGAGGACAAGAGGGATCCAGGCCTCAGTGTGGAGTCCTCAGCATGACATGACTTTTCCAGGGCACGGGCTCCTCATCTTAGAGCAGGGAACTTGGGTTCTGCGCTCCCTGAGTTTCCTTCTCCTCTATGCTTCTGACTCAGGAATTTGATCAGAAGTTAATACAAGGAGAAATTACAATGTAGCCCAGCAGCAGCCGAGCTGGTTACCTACAAATAAACCTGCTTTTGCTTTTTTGGGTGTCACCTGTCAGAAATTCAAGTGATGTTCTGACAGTCATACTGATTAAGATGTCAGCCGAATAGATATTTAAGCATTTGAAAAATACAGAGAGTTTGTCAAAACCTCAGGAAAGCTCTAACAAATCCTTCCTGGGAGCCAAGGAAAATATTTCAAAATGGAACAGAGGTGGTCCCCAGCCTAGCCACGAATTCTCTTCTTCTGAAAGTTGAGCGGTCTACGCAGCTCTGGATGGCACAAGCCCTTGATGGTGGCTGGGGCCCCTGGCTGGCCTGTGCCTGTGCCTGCCGACTTAGCCCAGGAGCAGGGAGCATGCACCTCTCTCCTTCCTTTCATCTGTCTTCCCATCTGACACCTCTTTCCCCAGGGCCCCAGCACCCTCCACCTTCTCCAAGCTCCCACCTGGAGAGTGGAAGCCTCTAGGCTTAAGGTCACCGCCACCTACTGCTCCAGACTCCAAAGTGTCCAGCCCTCCTTTCTCAGCAGCACCTCCACCTCCAAATCTAACCTGGGGAGACTCTGGCCCAGCTGTTTGTTGCAGAAGCAAATTCTGAGCTACCTCATACCTTCTACAATTGACTAATGCTCCTCCTGCAGATATTTACCTTTTAAGAACAAACGAGCAGGATGCATGTTAGCTCAAATGAGTCTCTCAGCAATGGACAGACTTTCTGATGGTTTAACCAAATACAATAGGAAAACTAGGCAGTGGGAATGCCGGTTGTGCAGGTGGTGACTGAGGGGCAGGGCTGCAGGGCTGACCCGCCGGAATCCAGAGCTGCCCATGACCTCCCCACCAGCTTCATTCTCCATCTCTGAGGGCGTGACCCTCTCGCCTCCTGCAGCTGGGGGTCGAGGTGAGAGCGGAACTCTGGACTTCTGCTCACAGACACCCTCTCTCAACTTGAAAACATATTTTGAAATACTTCAGACAAAGCAGTTTAAAGGATGGTGAACTCCCATACCCATCACAAAATACCAATAGCTTTGAAGCCCATCCACTCCCCCTACCCACCATGGACCCTTCCCTCCTGTAACCCTTCCTATACCCCAAAGACAGTCCTTCTGCTGACTTAGCTGTTGCTCTTTCCTATGTTTTTGTATATAATATAGGATCTTTACTGTACTAGTTTAAACATTAAACAAGGTAAATAGCTATGGTCTGTTTCCACACTCTCCCAGGACTCTGGGGGCTACTCACAGCGAGCCTGCAGCAGACTGTCCCCCGTATTTACTTCCATCCACTTCCATTGGTCTCAGTGTCCTTTTTTTTTTTTTTTTTTTTTGCGGTGCGCGGGCCTCTCACTGTTGTGGCCTCTCCTGTTGCGGAGCACAGGCTCCGGACGCGCAGGCTCAGCGGCCATGGCTCACGGGCCCAGCCGCTCCATGGCATGTGGGATCTTCCCGGACCGGGGCACGAACCCCTGTCCCCTGCATCAGCAGGTGGACTCTCAACCACTGTGCCACCAGGGAAGCCTTCAATGTCCTTTTTAAGGACCTTTTACCTCCAACATTGCAGGGATGCTTTGACAAAGACTGCTGGATGTTATTTTCACAGAAGTCACAAGCCATGTTGTTTCCACATAAAGCACACACGGACGCTGTGGAGACAGTGAAAGCATAGCCTGATTGGGTGCTCAAGGTCAGCCTGCCTCTACGTCTGGCCTGTCTTGCTCCATCCTCATCACCAGTCTCATCCACTGAAATCTAAACTTCTCAAAGACTGTCCTTTTCACAGTCACACCCTGAACTCCAAGACTAAAGCATGATGTGGGCCCCCATAAGTATTTGTTGGATGCTTGATTGATAGATTGAAGGAACACATCAGCAGGGGAATGGCAGCTCGGAGGGAAGATCGGAATCAACAGGAACTTATTATCAACAGGAACTTATTAATGAAGGCGTACTCTCCCCTGCACTACTGCAATGAAAGAAAAATGGAATATGTTAAAAAAAATAACAGAAATCTTATGAGGCAGGCTCTTCTTTGCTTGGGCCTCAGTGATTTAAATGATTGAATTGATAAAACAGAAGGAATTCAGATCTGCAGACGGTTAATATCATTCGAAGTTATCAGCTGATACCATGAAACATTGACTTGTTCGATGTACATTCAAATAAAGCAGCACTCCAAAAACAGCAACAAGATGGTGATGAGGATGATGATGACAACGATGGTGACGATAGGGACTTCCTCTAAAGTCTCCCAACAGCATTTTGAAGAGCTTTGTTGTGAAAAATCCTTACCAAGATAAGATGCAACTCTTCTAATGGTAGTGTCTTCACAAGTACTGAGCACTAGCTTGTTGACAGCTGTCTTCCCCTCACATGCTGGGTATGGAAAGTCTGTTCGGCATCAGGAGATACTAAGCCAGATGCAGGGAAGAGAAAGTTAAAGGCCAGCCCCCAACTCAGGTCTTCTCTGAGCACAGAGGCTCACAAAGCTCTCTCCCGTCCAGGGTCTGGGTCTCTTCCAAGAGAGATCTGCGTTCAGCTTCCAGCAGCCTGCGGTTGAGCTTCTCTGGGGCCAGAGGCTGTGCTGGAGGGAAGCCCCAAAGCCCTCTCTGCAGGGAACAGGAGCCCTGCCCTCATGGATGCTCCTGTTTTCTCAGAGCCCTTGGGTTCCTGCTGCAAATCCATCTCTTGTCCACTCGGGATCTCACCCACGCTAGCTCCTGCTCTCACCTCTCTGGGTCTCCTCTCTCTGTTTTCTCCTATGTCCTCCTCCTTCTGAAGGAGCCCCTCACCTGTCATGTCTCCCGGCAGGGCCTCCAGGACAGCGTGTTCTCCTCTGAAAGTGACAACAGCCTGTACTTCACCTACAGTGGCCAGTCCAATACCTTGGAGGTCCGAAATCTCAGCTACCAGGTAGAGGCACACCTGAGTGCAGGTGGGAGGAGCAGGCAGGGAGGGCCAAACAATTCCCCAAGTGGAAGGGAAGGGTGAACCCAGCTGGGGGCCCTCTGCCCTAAGGACGGAGTCCAGGCCACAGTGATACGTCACGTTTTGGGTGCAAGCACCACGGAGACGTCCCTCAACTACGCATATTGGAGCTGGAAGTTGACAGGCATGAAAAAGAGAATGAGACCTTTGTTAAAACATAAAGCCAAACCATGTGAACCCGTGGGGAAAAAATCTCTAAAACTCATTTTTAACTTTATATTTTGAAATAATTTTAGACTTTTGAAAAAGTTGCAAAAATAGTGCAGAGTTCCCATATACACTTTGCCCACCCTCCCCTAATTTTAACATCTTGTTTACCCATAGCACAGTGATCAAAACTAAGAAATTAACCATGATATAATACTATTAACCAAACTACAGACTTTATTCAGATCTCATCAGTTTTATATACACGTGTGTGTGTATATATATATTTTTTTTTTTTCTTTCTTTTTGTAAAATGTACTTCCCTGGAGCTAATAAAATATCAGAGTGCAAGGACTGCTGCCCTTTCAGAGGCTCTCAGGAATCTCCTGGTCAGATTCAAAGACCCCTATTTCCCATGCCTCCCCAGGGCCAGATACCAGGTGGTCCAGGCAGAACATGCTGAGACCCGGGATGGTAAACCTCAGAGGCCCAAGTCTGGCTTCCTGGGGAAGTGAGTTAGAACAAGCTGACGAGCCACACCATAACCTTTCCCTGCTCTGACACTTACTAGCTGTGTGAACTTGAGCAAGCTACTTCACTGCTCTGAGCCTCATCTGTAAACAGGGATTATAACAGTACATATGTTATAGTAGGTTTGCAAGGAGGACTGAATGATAATGGATATAATAAGCAGATGAATACAATGCCTTGCACACAGTAAATGCTCGGTAAGTTCTTAGTAAATTACTATTAAATAACAACATTGTTTTGCTCCACGTTGTGTTTTTTTAAATTTTTTTATGTTGTGTATTTTTTTTTTTTTTTTTTTTTTTTAGGCTGCATTGGGTCTTTGTTGCTGCGTGTGGGCTTTCTCTAGTTGCGGCGAGCGGGGGCTAATCTTTGTTGTGGTGCGTGGGCTTCTCGCTGCAGTGGCTTTTCTTGTTGCAGCACATGGGCTCTAGGTGTGAGGGCTTCAGTAGTTGTGGCTTGCGGGCTCTAGAGCGCAGGCTCAGTAGTTGTGGCTCACGGGCTTTGCTGCTCCGCGGCATGTGGGATCTTCCCAGACCAGGGATCGAACCCGTGTCCCCTGCATCAGCAGGCGGATTCTTAACCACTGGGCCACCAAGGAAGTCCCTCCATGTTGTGTATTTATTTCTGTTCTGCTATTACACATGCTTCCCAAGTCTTCTCTTCAGACCTGGAAATGGCAGCTTCAGGTTCTCAGCATGGTGGGGTCCACCTCCATGTTTGACAGAACCTGAGTGGGGGACCCCTCAGGCCTGTTGTGTATCAGCAGGAGGATGTCTCCTGGAGGGAGCTGAACAGAAGCGAAGCTCTCTGAGGAACCTTTTCATGTCTCCCCACAGGTGGACATAGCCTCCCAGGTGCCTTGGTTTAAGCAGCTGTCTCACTTCAGGATGCCCTGGACATCTCACAAGGACTCTTGTGAGCTGGGCATTCAGAATCTGAGCTTCAAAGTGAGGAGTGGACAGATGCTGGCCGTCATAGGGAGCTCAGGTACCAATAAGGGCAAATAGCGGGGCAATGGGTTCTCTCTCTCCTGGGATGCAGAGTGGTCCCTCAAACAAACAGATGCTCTTTACAGAACGCTTTGCTGACCAGTAGAATAATATAGCAGAGTGATAAGAGCACAAGGTCTGGGTCTGACAGCTGGGTTCAAATCTCAGCTCCTCCATTTACTAGCTCTCAGGCAGTCACTGCCCTTATGAATCATGCATGGGCCTCTTACAGCTACAGCCAGAGTTATGGTCCTTCATTAATATCAAGGTAAGGCCTTTCCAAGAGCATCACGCAGCTTTGGAACTGAATGTTCTTTCCAGGGGACTCCTCCACCACAGGAGGCACTCATTTATTCCTCCCCCTGAATCAGATTCCTGTTTTGGTCAAACAATGGGTAGGCACAGCCCCTGCCGCAATTCATTTCTCAGATATCCCAAGTCTTAGCTCAACCTTCAACCATCTGCAAAGATCCAGATTTTTGGAGTGCTTCAGAAAGTCACTTCTGGACTTCCCTGGTGGCGCAGTGGTTGAGAGTCCGCCTGCCGATGCAGGGGACACAAGTTCGTGCCCGGGTCTGGGAAGATCCCACATGCCGCGGAGCGGCTGGGCCCGTGAGCCATGGCCGCTGAGCCTGCGCATCCGGAGCCTGTGCTCCACAACGGGAGAGGCCACAACAGTGAGAGGCCCGCGTACCGCAAAAAAAAAAAAAGTCACTTCTGCAGGCCAAACTGAAAAGTGTAGAATGCCAGAGCTGGAAGGGGGCTTGGAGAACAGAGTTCATTCCCTTCCACTGTATTCTACCTTTCTTTCTCCTGACCAGCCTGGAAGCATCTTTAGAGGAGGGTTTTCAAATTACCTAGTTCTCAATATTGCTAGAGTATCTTCCTGCCCCATACCACTCCCCCTTCACCTGACAGATGAGAAGACCAAAGTTTAGAAAAGAGGAATGATGTCTAAGGACATACATTTGATGCAGAGCAAGAACTAGAACTCTGGCCTCCTGGTTCTCAGATGATGAAACAAATTCAACTGATTAAATTTTAAAGATCTTACTGACTTTATTCAATGAGTCATGAATTGGGCAGCAACCCATCTGGCAGACAGAAAGTAGCACTGGAGAGCTGTACAAAATGAAAGACTTTTATAGGCAGAAGGAGGTAGCACAAGGAAGTTATTCTAGCAAAGGGCTGATTGTTTTAGGCAAGGTCACCTTCCTTTGGGGGACAGTTGGGGTCTATCAGTGCTTACCAGGTAATGTCAGATGAGCTGGTTTAAGATTCCACTCCCGGGAGAGATTGAAACTGTAATTAAGTTAGGTATTAAGTCTCAGTCTGGTGGTGTAGGGCTTAGGACAAGTGACTCCATTTGGGGTTTGCTGTTTCTTTCTTTCTTTCTTTCTTTCTTTCTTTTTAAACACAGATCAAGGCATTGCTCCCTTACACAGTGTTAGAGGGAGCACTTTATACCTTTCAATTAATCATTTCCAGAAGTAGAGATTACTCAACTTTTTGAACATTTTAGTCTTTAGTCTTCTGATGGGGAAGTTCTGTTTACTGTCTAACCGAAGATCAAATGCGACGATGTGTGCAAATGCACTTTGTAACTGAAACAACTCCCACAAATCAAGTCCCGGCAACTTCTGGTCCTGCCCCTGCAATTCAGATCTAAACAAGAAAAATGTGGAAACTTCACAGGCCCATTTTGCTTTTATCTGTAACACCTGGTGGCTTTTCTGGTTATACCTGCTTTTTCTCATGAACTGAGAGTCAAGTGGGCCTTACTAGGCACTTCCACAAAGCTGAGAGCCATGATTGTTAATCCTGGCCACACACAGCCCTGCAGCTGTTAGCATCCCTGATTTGCAGTTGAAGAAAAGAGAAGTCGGGAGAGGCCAAGCAGGAATCACACTGAGCGTCTCCAGAACTTTCGACTCTAGGCTCAGCGTTGTTTAGCTGCAGGTTTACTTGGCTGAAATTATTTAAATGATTTCTTAGAAAGGTTGACCAATTATACCACCTGTGATCTATACTCCGCTCACCAAAATTATAACAGTAAAATGAAATTAATTAAAACAGCCCCCCAGGCATTTTATCTTCTATAGAATCAGCAGTAGTGCCAAAGGCATTTTCCGATGAATGAATTTACTGATTTGGAGATTCCAGCCATTTTATAAGGGTCTTGAATGCCTGTGGGTGTTTTCTCCTGGTTCACGGAGGATCTCCCCAAATATACTTGGCAACCTCCCCTGGAAAGGCTGCCCACACCTCCCACGGTTTTGTTTAGGAAATGTAGTCGCCCTGCTCCCTGACTGGGAATCCTAAGGTCCCTGTAAATGTTAGCAAAGTCCCCTGTGCTCCCAGAGCCTGGATCCTATGATGTCCGAGGCTGAGCGGGAAGCAGGGCCAGAGCCCTCCCCTCTGGTTTCTCTCCTGGCTATTTTGTGCCACCTAAGTTCTCAGGGACCTTGAATGAGGTACACTCAGGAGGCAGCATACAGGTCCCCTTCCACCCTGAGAACCCCCGGTAGGTAAGCAGGAGGATCACCGGGGAGGCCTCTGGAACTTTGTTGCACTGGGAGCAGGGGGCTGCCTGCGGAAGGCCTGGACATGTGGCAAGGAAGCGCTGTTACACTGTGTATTGGAGTCTTCCCTGTTTAAAACTACTTGAAAAATTCGCCCTCCAAAAGGAGTTTGCAATAAGGAAACCAAAACCCCACCTGGAGGAATTGGACTGAGCTATTCCCAGCACCTTTACAAGAAGGCCTTCTCAGAGCCTGAACCCTATTTGCATTTACAGTTCAAATGGCTGCCAAAGAAAGAGTCTCATGGAATCTCACGGAACCTGATCCAATCTGACACTTACTTCCCCAAATTGACAGCAATCACTGTGTCATTCAGAAGTGGATGGTGTTAATTTGCGTGTCATGGATCCTTTTTTTTTTTTAAGAGTGGAAGGTACTACTGAGAAAAATAAGAGTGCAAAGGGTGTAGAGAAATTCAGAACCCATATGTACACTGTACTGTAGTTTTCAAATCATTTCCACATTTATTACTTCTCTATTTTTCTCCCTTTCTGAAAATACGTTCCAATTTTGCATTTTTAAAAGACACTCTATTAATTCTCCAAAATTAGTTCTTCCCACAATGCCAGCTTCTGAGCCAAATGATGTTTGAATGATGAAATGTTGCTGGCATGTTTGCCAGGCAAAAATAGTTAAGTTTCACAGTGCAATTAACACCAGCCTTGCTTGGAGGAGGCGGGGGGGGGCATCGCTCCAGGCATAGGCAGTCACGTGGCAACTAGGACTCCAGCCTTCTTCTGTCACGCAGCCACAGGCCGACCTGGCCTGAACACCCCGCACCCCCCAGGATGCTCAAGTTGGCTGCCCCAAGCAGGTCTGAGAGGTGTGCCACCTTCCCTAAGGGCTGGTTACATCTGCAAGGACAGAGCAGTCTGGAGAGTGCACGGGCAACAGTGGCTTCCAGGCTGGCGCCCCGCAGAAGCTCCGCTCTCAGGGATACTTCTGGTGGCTTCTCAGGCTGTGGGAGAGCCTCTTTGCTGGATGTGATCACCGGGCGAGGCCACGGCGGCAAGATTAAGTCAGGCCAAATCTGGATCAACGGGCAGCACAGCACGCCCCAGCTGGTCAGGAAGTGCGTGGCCCACGTGCGCCAGCACGATGAGCTGCTCCCCAACCTGACCGTCCGCGAGACCCTGGCTTTTGTTGCCCAGCTGCGCCTGCCCAGAGACTTCTCCCAGGCCCAGCGTGACAAAAGGGTAACTAACAGACCCCAGTGACCCCCCAGGAGCCAAAACACCCTTCCCCTCCCCGTCCCTCACTCCCTGCCTCAGGGTCCAGCCACAGGTCTAGTTTGAGCAACGCAGCTCACCATCTGTCCATCCGAAAACGTCCACCGTGTGCTCAGCCCTGCCCCTCCATCCCCCGTTTTCCTTTAAAGTCCCATCTCAGCCCCAAATGATGAATATTTGCTTACTTGTTTTCCGGTTCTCCGTGCGGGCAGAAAGCCAGGGCATGGCCACGTTCCCAGTAAGTGGTGCCGTGCTCGGCACATGGGAGCTGCTCTGGATGTGTGGAAAGAATCAGGGAACAAACGTTGCATCAGGGAACTGAAGGCTGGCGCCCTAAACCCAGGCGTCTTTCCACTGTGGGTCACCACAGGCCTGGCCGCGAGCAGGCCGGCGCAGCGTTCCTAAACCCGCAGGCCCCCGCCTCCCAGGTGGACGACGTCATCGCGGAGCTGCGGCTGCGGCAATGCGCCAACACGCGCATAGGCAACTCCTACGTGCGGGGCGTGTCCGGGGGCGAGCGGCGCAGAGTCAGCATCGCAGTGCAGCTGCTGTGGAACCCAGGTGAGGCAGGAGGGGCCTGCACCGCCCGCCTGGCTTAATCTGGTCCAGCCGGAGCCCTGCCCCTTAACCAGGCTTCTCTTTGTTGGGAAGGAATCCTCATCCTGGATGAACCCACCTCTGGGCTCGACAGCTTCACGGCCCACAACCTGGTGAAAACCCTGTCCAGGCTGGCCAAAGGCAACAGGCTGGTGCTCATCTCCATCCACCAGCCTCGCTCCGATATCTTCAGGCTGTTTGATTTGGTCCTCCTGATGACGTCTGGCACCACCATCCACTTGGGGGCAGCCCAGCACATGGTCCAGTATTTCACGGCAGCCGGCCACCCCTGTCCCCGCTACAGCAACCCTGCCGACTACTATGGTGAGCCAGCCAGGCCAGAGGCAAGGAACAGGGCTCCCCTACACCCCGAACCCCGCCAGGAGAGAAACTCTCAGAAGCTTCAGGAGAACAGGACCGAGGATGGAGACAGGGGGGCAGATGGGGTGTATTACAGGCTTCAGTTTGCCAAGCATCAAATGCTAGGAATGGGGGCCTCAAGAAAGCAGCTTCTGACATAGCCACCCTTGTGTGCATGACAGATTAAGAACCTTCTGAGAGCTCCAAACCGGAGGAGATATAATCCAAGAGAGTTTGGATCAATTTCTGGAACTGTGGTCTGCATTCAGATTCTGTAGGGAAACAGGATATTAGAGGTCGGAAGCCACCAGGAAATCTTAAAGCCGTGCCCTGGTTCCCCCACAAAGGCAGGGAGCCCAGAGGCTCTGGGTGGTGGTGGGGGACCCAGAGCCCAGGCCAGCTCAGGGCTTTTTGGTGGTCTTGGCCAATGAATCTCTAGATATGAAAATTGCGGTCAGCACCAGAGATGCCTTTCTGCTTGGGGTCCTGAGGCCTCAGCATATGGCCCTCAATTCTTGTGGGGACAGTTGCCTTTCCAGGTGCCCACCCTGAAAGCAGGTGCCTGGATCCCGAGTGCTGAGGAATGCTGTGGCTGCCGGACAGGCAGCCTGGTTGTACCAGGGCTGGAGAAGCAGCAGATGTGGCTTGTCCCAAACATAGGTCACCTGGAGCCCAGCCTTCCTCCCAGGATGGCCTGGTGTAGCAAGGGCCTCCCCAGTAAACATGATGACAAGGATCAGCTCCTTGAGGGCAGACACTGTGCCCACAGGTGCCAAGCACCAGAGGGTGTCCCTTTGACCCTCACAGCCCTGCCAGGCCACGGTCATCTTCGTCCTTATAGATGAGAAAACTGGAGTCCTTATAGTCAGGCGGCAGAACTGGGCCTCCCACCTCCCAGCCCAGCCCCTCCCAGACTCCAGGCCCTCCTGCCCACACCTTCCTCCCAGCATCTACGCTTCAACTCTCCCCTAGGAGGACAGGCCACTGTCTCTGGCCCACCAGCCCTCGCCCTCTGCACTCACTGCCACTGTGTGAACTCACCTAGAGGTCACCCTCCCTCCCTGTGCCCACGTGCCAGCTTGGCTTCCTGCCAGTGTGTCATCCTCTGGCTGGTCACCCCCAGATAAGGGGGTAGAGGGCACCTGCCAGCCTGGCCATTGGGAACAATATGCTGTAACCCTAGAGAGAAGTTGCCAGAAGTCAGGTGCCCAGATCTGAAAAAAAATTTTTTTTCTTAATTTTATATTATTATCATTTTTGGGTGGCGGGGGGGAACTCTTGCCCACAAACCCTGGGGCAGATGGCCCTCACGGATCCGGGCCGCACGGTCTGGCAGAGAATCTGGCATTTGAAGCTAGGGCCCCGCACACTGAAGGGACCTTTCTTGGTTTACAAGGCTTCTCCGAGACGTTATCCTGCCTTGAGATGTGTCATGAAAATGGGAGGAGGGAAGAGGCAGAAAGGTTAAGAGGAATCCCCTGCCCAAGGGAGGGATGGAGGGAGGAGAGGCCTAGGAAGGCCCTGGCTGTGACTGGAGGATGTGCTCTTCTGGTATTTCAGGGGCCCTGGGAGAGGAGGGCTGTGGTCTGGGGCTACCAGGTGCTGCCAGCGGGGTGACATGGAGGTGCATGTGGCCCAGCCTGTTCTCCAGCTGGTCGTGCTGGCTCCCTCCTCCCAGGGCACTGAGAATTGTACTTAATATTTGGCCAGACCCTGGCACCCTCCAGCCTAAAACATTCTTCCCTTTTGGGCAGGCTGCTTGGGAAGCCAAAATGACTAATTCACACTGAGAACTAGAGTTGCTGGGAGCCAGACTGCTCAGCCTCCCCGTGGCCAGCCCACCTTCTGCCCGTGGTAGGCACGCCCGGGAGGCTGAGTCCACATCACAAGCTTCTTGGACGGCTGGAGTTGGAGCCAGGGCATAACTGTGCTGTGGCCTTGGGCTCCAAAAGCCCAAAGCCTCCTTCTCTGTCCTGGGGATGTCCCCATAGTAAGCCTGCTTGGTGGGACCAGTGCCAGCGTTCACTGGCCCTTCTCCCGAGGAAGGCTCTCTGTAGACATTGGGGACAGCCCTGGGCATCTCCTCTGCCTCTCTCTGCTCTGACCGTCACTTCATGGTCCACTCTCAGAGGGTGGGGAGCATGTCCTGGGGGCCCCGGGGGCTGACCAGCATCATGGGCTGTGAGCACCTGAGGGGCCCGGGTCGCCCTCTTCTTACAGTGGACTTGACCAGCATCGACAGGCGAAGCAAAGAGCAGGAAGTGGCCACCAGGGAGAAGGCTCAGTCCCTTGCAGCCTTGTTTCAAGAAAGAATACGTGGCTTCGATGACTTTCTGTGGACAGTGGAGTCAAGGGAGCAGGGTGTGGGCACTTATGTGCAGAGGTAAGGCAGCCAGGTGGCCCTGCGTGGAGAGCGCTCTGCAAAAGGTGGCTGCCCCCAAGCCCCCATGACACTCTCTGTCTCCTGACAGCCCGGCTTCCCCGAGGGACACCAACCCCTTACAGACTGCCACTAAGCTGCCTGGCCCCCTACAGCAGTTTGACACGCTGATCCGGTAACTGTCTGCCATTTCATCACACACACACACACACACACACTCCCCAAAAGTCTTTGTTGTATCAAATCAAGCCCTTTGGATCTAAAGTGAATTTGGAGGAGGAATTTGAATTTGAAGAGGCAGAATCATTTGAAAACAACCAACACCAGCCCTCCATGTGCTACAGAGCGCTCCTCTTACTTTGATTATTTAAACAAAATCAAAATTTCCTTGATAGCCAGATGCTCGTAGAAATCACCCAGAATCACTATGAAAAATTCAGTCAATACAGGAGACCCTCAAGTGGAAAGGGAAGGTTCCCTGATACACTGGCCCTCAGAGAAAACCAGACCTGAGTGTTTGGTGTGAGTCTAAGATGTTTCCATGCACATAACCATTTTAATACATAAGTGGGATCATACGTGTTGTTCCATAACCGTTTCCCACCCCCACCCCCACTTAGAACAGCGCCTTTGCCTCTCATCTGGTTAGGTCTTCCTCAGGGTTTCCAAATCTAGCCATAATTCATTTACCCATTAAGTCCATATTGATGGTCAGATTACCTTCAGTCATTTGCTATTACAAGTAACTCTATGACAAACATCCTTGTACACACACCTTTACGCTCTTATTGGTTATTTCCTCAGGATAACTTCTTTAAATAAAACCACAAGGTGATACATTGATGATAAAAGTCACAATCATTGACTGAGTACCTACTGCGAGACAGATGCGTTCACCGATTTTCTCGTTTAATCCCTCACAGTAACTGAGGTGGGCACTGCCCTCCCCATGGTACAGAGGAGAAAAATGAGCCTTACAGAGATTCAAGGACATTGCCAAGGTCACAGTGCTGGTGCCTATTGTCCCCTTGGCACATCTTTATTCTGTTTTTTAAGTCGTCAGATTTCCAACGACTTCCGAGACCTGCCAGCCCTCCTCATCCACGGGGCAGAGGCCTGCTTGATGTCCCTGATCATCGGGTTCCTCTACTATGGCCATGGAGCCGTCAAGCTCTCCTTCATGGACACGGTGGCCCTCTTGTTCATGATCGGAGCTCTCGTCCCTTTCAACGTGATCCTGGATGTCATCGCCAAATGTGAGTGTGGCCTGCTTTCTATGACCCACATGTGGAGCAGCATCGGCCATGCTGTGAGCTGGTCCAGGGCAGGACTGAGTTCCTCTGAGCTCCTGGAGAAGACGGGTTTGCTGAATAATTTCACCGTGACTGTGAAATAAAAGATGATGGTTGTTTTTCAAGTTCGAACATTAGTATTAGTATGCAAATGAGAACAAATTACCAAGGAGTCTGAGGCATTCCTGTCCTAGCAGGAGTTATACTGACAGCAATGCAGAACTCACAGAATTACAAACATCTAAATTAGGATCTAAAATTGCCTGTTTTTTAAAAAAATACATGACATTGAGGCAATAAAACTATTTTTAATTGTACTGAGAGAGACTCAGAAACAGAGACACTGTAGATTAATTTCACTTTTTCATTCTCCTTTGCTCCCCTTCCTAGGTCACTCGGAGAGGGCGCTGCTTTACTATGAACTAGAAGATGGGCTGTACACTGCGGAGCCGTACTTCTTTGCCAAGGTGACTGGTCAGGCCTGAGAGTGAGTGGCCACCCTGGGTGGGACGAGGAGCAGAAAAGGCTGCTCCACATTGTACAGAAGTTACAGGGAAGCGTTTTGCTGAACTGTGGGGCCGTGCATCATCTGTGGTTACAAATGCCACATTGCTCTGGGGAGTTTCAGAGACTTGATATTGTTTAAAGATTTACCACAAGGCCAGGACTATGGACCAGGAATGACGTTTTTCTGGTCATCAGAAACCTAACAAAGAAGAGGTGGGAAACACCTAGCATACTTCACCTCTCCAGTCTCACCATGTCCCTGGGAAGCGGGTCAAGCAGATGTGACTGTCCTCATTTCAAGGAAGCGGAGGCTCAGAGAGGTTATGTGGCCGTCTCAAGGCCACACAGCTACCAGGTCTGGGCAGGCAGGGTGGGGACTTGAAACCAGGTCTTAGGAGCTCTGAACTGCCCCAGAGGGAGCACATGACATCTGCAGGGGGAAGCCAGCAGTGAGCTCATGCTTGAGAGTCCCACACACCCGCGCCCACCAGCCCTCCGTGCTGCAGCCCTGATCAAACCACCAGGAGGGAATGTTGGTGTCACTGGGGGCTGCTGCTTTTGAACATTTAAACAACAGTAGCAGATGAAGGCACTGGCTCCACATCCTTGCAAGGGCTATCCTTCGCAGATCCTAGGGGAGCTTCCCGAGCACTGTGTCTATATCATCATCTATGGGATGCCTATCTACTGGCTGGCCAACCTGCGCCCGGGGACCGAGCCCTTCCTGCTGCACTTCCTGCTGGTGTGGCTGGTGGTCTTCTGCTGCAGAACCATGGCCCTGGTCACCGCCGCCGTGTTCCCCACCTTCCACATGTCCTCCTTCTTCGGCAACGCTCTCTACAACTCCTTGTACCTCACTGGGGGCTTCATGATAAGCTTGGACAACCTGTGGACAGGTGAGGCCTGCTCCCCTCATCTGGTCAAGCTTTTTGAGGCCTTCTGTGGCTGGATCAGCCTGCTTTCCCCTGGAGATGAGAGCTCAACCCTTAGGTCCAACTCAAAGCTGGCCCTTCTGGGAGCAGGTGCCAAGGGAGTGGCTCTACGCAGGGGGAGTGGGGCGTGGTGCAGATGGCACCTTCTCATACAGCCCGGCCGACACCCAGGGGCCACCCTTGACTCTCCCTCACCCTCCTGAGCCAAGTCAGTCCTGCCTCCTGTGTTTTTCTGAAATGTCCTCTTGCCTTATCCCCCCACCCTGGCCCCTATCAGCCCATCTTGGGCCACTGTGATAGTCCGGTGTCTGTGACCCTGGTTCCTCCACGTCCCCTCTCAACCCTCACCCATGCAGCACGAGCTTCCTAAGGTGCAACTCCAGCCACTGCTTTCCTCGAGTGCTCCTGGGGCTGCTCGTTCCCTGCTGCCTCACCCAGCTCTTCTGAAGCCCCCGAGACACTCCATGCTCTCACGATGGAGCCTGTGTATCCCTTCTCTATAGGAACGCCACTCCCTACCATCCGCAGGCCTTTCCTGTCCTGTGCGGTCAGGGTTCGTTCCTTCCTCCTCCTCCCTGAACCATGCCGCCTCCGCAGGGTCAGCGTACAGACTCAGTAATCTCTGGCTTGGGGCTGCTGGGTCTCCCCAGTCCACAAGCTGTGTGAAGCTGAGCACATGCTGGACACCTGATGAAATTACTCTCTGGGGTTATTATGGGTCAAACGTGCAGTGATCCTGCAGCCACTAGGTCCCTCTGCCCCAGTCCGTGTCCCGAGCTTCCCCTCTGCCCGCTCTCACCCCAGCCCTCCTCGCTCCCTCAGGGGACTTGCTGTCCTCGGGTCAGAGCCACCATGGCCACTCCCCCAGGCTCACTTCCCAGGGAGCAGATGGTTAGACTGTGTGAGTAATGTGACTCTCACCGCCTCCAGTGCCCGCGTGGATTTCCAAGGTGTCCTTCCTCCGATGGTGTTTTGAAGGGCTGATGCAGATCCAGTTTGGTGGGCACACGTTTCACCTGGCAGCTGGCAACAGCACCATCTCTATCCCGGGAGACATGGTAAGGAGCCAAGGCTCTGGACGCTAAAGAGATGGCAGCCATCTGGGCATGTCCTTAATGCGCTCACTGGTGTCTCTGTCCCCAGATCCTCAACGCCATGGGCCTGGGCTCATACCCTCTCTACGCCATCTATCTCTTCGTCATAGGCATCAGTGGTGGCTTCATGGTCCTGTACTATATGTCCTTAAAGTTCATCAAACAGAAGTCAAGTCAGGACTGGTGATTCATGCCCAGACTCCTGCCCGCCGGTGGGGGACTCGAGAAGGCCCTTCCGCTGCATTCCCTCCCAAGGAGCCCCTTCCCAGGCACAAGGAGGACCGTGAGAACACAAAGCTCAGCTACATCCTGTCCACAGTGCTGCAGTGGCACAGGCTGGCCACAGGATGGCAGTAGAATAAAGACAGTCGAAAGACATTTCTGATCCCCGGCCAGAGCTTGCGATTACTGGGAATGTGAAAACCATACTTGGGGACACCTACAGTGTCGCTAATTTATTTCCTTTTGATATGCATTTGCATAGGCAACTAATACAAGACAGGAGCAACTTAGGTATGAATCGAGGAGTTAGGCTAGGCGGAAACAACAACATAACAGTTAGTGGAATATTTGGCCTCGTCTTCCAGGGTCCTCAAACTCTGCTGAGCTATTCTCAGTACAGAAAAGGACCTAAAACATACCAGTGAGGTGCCATCCCTTCTTTTTGTGTGAGGTAATGGGCTCCAAAAGCCAAACTGAACAATTAAATATTTACTGAGCAATCGCTCCACACCAGGTTCAGGGCAAAACACTTTATTTATGTGGATCACGTCATTAATTTCTCTGTTAAAACAACCCTTTGTGGTGGACAGTATCCTGTTTTATAGATGAAGAAAGAGAGGCACAGAGTAATCGTTTGCTAAGTAAGGTCACAGGGCTACTATGTGGTGGAGTCATGTGGGGTCAGAAAGGCCTTCAAGGCCTTTAGGAGTTAGTGGGAAGAAGGCAAGTCTGAGCCACTGTGAGGCTTGGAAGCCAAGGAAGGCTCCAGAAGATGAAGAGGTTTATAGACACCGTGTCAGCTCAGCCAGAACTCTTACAGTTGCATCTCACTGGCCCTGGCTGAGTCTCAGAACCAACCTGGAACCTTCCACAGTGGCTCAGTATGGGATGGAGCAGGCCCAGGTCACATGCTTCATGCCTGAGCCTTGAGGACAAGCTGACCCAAAACAGGTACAGAGAAAGCAGGCAGGGAATGATCCCCAAAGGAAAACCAGAGTCTGGAACCAAAGGAAGGGGGAAGGTGGATGTTTAAGAGGCAAAGAGTGAACGTTCTCCATGGGTTTCCTAGGCCCTTGCTACTTTGAGTGCGGTCGCTGGGCCAGCAGCATGGGTGTCGCCTGGGAGCTGGTTAGACTGACAGAATCTCAGGCCCCACTGAGACCCACTGAATCAGAATCTGCATTTTAAAAAGATCCCCAGGAGATCTGAATGCACATTCAGACTTGAAGAGCAGTGCTAGTACACTTCCCTTATACAATACAACCATCAAACTTGGGATATTCATGTGGTGAAACTGTAACACTGCACGTGTCACTTTTACATCACCACCATCCAAACGGCAGACATCATTCAAGACTCACTTACTTTGGTTATTTTGGCTATTGTGAGTCTTGAATGATGTCTGCCCTTTGGATGGTGGTGATGTAAAAGTGACACATGTGCAGTGTTACAGTGCCAAAGCAATCTTGAAAAAGAAAAACAGAGCTGGAGGAATCAGGCTCCCTGACTTCAAACTATACTACAAAGCCACAGTAATCAAGACAGTATGGTACTGGCACAAAAACAAATATAGATCAATGGTACAGGATAGAAAGCCCAGAGATAAACCCACATATATATGGTCACCTAATTTATGACAAAGGAAGCAAGAACATACAATGGAAAAAAGACAGCCTCTTCAGTAAGTGGTGCTGGGAAAACTGGACAGCTACATGTAAAAGAATGAAATTAGAACACTCCCTAACACCATACACAAAAATAAACTCCAAATGGATGAAAGACCTAAATGTAAGATCAGACACTGTAAAACTCTTAGAGGAAAACATAGGAAAAACACTCTTTGACATAAACCACAGCAAGATCTTTTTTGACCCACCTCCTAGAGTAATGAAAATAAAAACAAATAAACAAATGGTACCTAATGAAACTTAAAAGCTTTTGCACAGCAAAGGAAACCATACGTGAGACAAAAAGACAACCCTCAGAATGGGAGAAAATATTTGCAAATGAAACAACAGACAAAGGATTAATCTCCAAAATATACAAACAGCTCATGGAGCTCAATATCAAAAAAACAAACAACCCAGTTAAAAAATGGGCTGAAGACCTAAACAGACATCTCACCAAAGAAGACATACAGATGGCCAAGAGGCACATGAAAAGATGCTCAACATCATGAATTATTAGAGAAATGCAAATCAAAACTACAGTGAGGGGGCTTCCCTGGTGGCACAGTGGTTGGGAGTTCGCCTGCGATGCAGGGGACACGGGTTTGTGCCCCGGTCCGGGAGGATCCCACATGCCGCGGAGCGGCTGGGCCCATGGGCCATGGCCGCTTAGCCTGAGCGTCCAGAGCCTATGCTCCGCAGCGGGAGAGGCCGCGATGGTGAGAGGCCCGCGTACCACAAAAAAAAAAAAAAAAAAAAAAAAACTACAGTGAGGTATCACCTCACACCAGTCAGAATGGCCACCATCAAAAAACCTACAAACAATAAATGCTGGAGAGGGTGTGGAGAAAAGGGAACCCTTTTGCACTGTTGGTGGGAATGTAAATTGATACAGCCACTATGGAGAACAGTATGGAGGTTCCTTAAAAAACTAAAAATAGAACTACCATATGACCCAGCAATCCCACTACTGGGCATATACCCTGAGAAAACCATAATTCAAAAAGAGACATGTACCACAATGTTCGCTGCAGCACTGTTTACAATAGCCAGGACATGGAAGCAACCTAAGTGTCCACCAACAGATGAATGGATAAAGAAGATGTGGTACATATATGCAATGGACTATTAGCCATGAAAAGAAATGAAATGGAGTTATTTGTAGCGAGGTGGATGGACCTAGAGTCTGTCATACAGAGTGAAGTAAGTCAGAAAGAGAAAAACAAATACTGTATGCTAACACATATATATGGAATCTAAAAAAAAGGTATTGATGAGCCTAGTGGCAGGGCAGGAATAAAGACACAGACATAGAGAATAGAGTTGAGGACATGGTGGGGAGGGGGAAGCTGGAGCAAAGTGAGAATAGCATCGACATATATACACTACCAAATGTAAAATGGCTAGTGGGAAGCAGCGACAGCACAGGGAGATCAGCTCAGTGCTTTGTGACGACCTACAGGGGTGGGAGAGGGAGGGTAAGAGGGAGGCTCAAGAGGGAGGGGATACGGGGATATATGTATGCATATGGCTGATTCACTTTGTTGTACAACAGAAACTAACACAGTATTGTGAAGCAATTATACTCCAATCAAGATGTATTAAAAAAAAAAAAAGACTCACTGTTCTGACAATGTCCTTCATAGCAAAAGGATCCAGATCAGGATCAAGCATTGGATCTAGTCATCAATTCTCTTTGGTCTCTTTTAGTTTAGAATAATCATCAGCTTTCCTTAACTCCCATGACCTTGACACATGAAGATTTTGTAGAATATATCTAGATTTGGTTTGTCTGATATATTTTCATGATTAAATTCAGGTCACGCACCTTTGGCAGGAATATCACAGAAGAGATGTGCTTTTCTCATTACATCCTATCAGTGGAGCATGATTTCAATTTGTCCCAAACTGATGTTGTTCACTTTGATCACTTGATCAAAGGAGTACTTGCCAGGCTTCACCACAGTCAACCATTTTCCCTCCTTTTGTAATTAATAAGCATTTGTAGGCAGGTATTTAGAAACTGTGTAAATGGCCTATTCCTCATCACTTTCCATTAATTCATTATTAGATTTATATCAATATCAACTTGTGGTTTCCTGGTTTATTCAATGGTTGTAATCTTTTACCATCATTATTTTTTATTTATTATTATTATTTTTTTTGCGGTACGCTGGCCTCTCACTGCTGTGGCCTCTCCCGCTGCAGAGCACAGGCTCCGGACGCGCAGGCCCAGCGGCCATGGCTCATGGGCCCAGCCACTCTGCGGCACGTGGGATCCTCCCGGACCGGGGCACGAACCCATGTCCCCTGCATCGGCAGGCGGACTCTCAACCACTGCGCCACCAGGGAAGCCCCTACCATCATTATTAACTTGGATGTTCAGACTGTCCCTGATGTGGCAATGGGAGCCCATTCAAGCTGGCTTCTGCCTCCTTTGACAGGTCCCCATCATTCTCTGAACACTTTCACAACAAAGTGTTTCAGGCTCATCATGTACTTTCCCAACCCCTAGTCATGGAAGCAGACATTTCTCTAAAGAATCTTGGTTCCTTTCAGTGGAAAATGGTATTTAGAAGCCAAGATCTGAGTGATAAGTATGCTCATTGGTACTGGGGCATTACTGTTCCCAGGCCCTCTCAGTGGACAAAGCTAGGGACTATATGTATGCATACATATGTTTATGTGTATACATGTGTATGTATGTGTGTACAGACATACACACACAGACACATCTGTCCAAATTTTTATATATATTTTTCCCCACATTGATACATCCAATTCCAATCTACCACCACAGAGTTGAGTCTAGTTTTTTTCCCTTTTTGCAATTATAACTCCCTCCTCCAATTTTAAGAAACCTGGCTTCCACTAGCCTTAATATTTTCACTCATTTAATTAACCTCCAATTCGTAACCAATCTCCCAACTCCACTGCATGCCTTCCCCTGTGTGGACACCTTGCTAAGGCTCTAACTCCCAAATCAAGTTGTCCCTAAGTCTGCAGAGGTGTCCTCCTCACCCTACTCTGGCCCACCATAGTTCTCCCACCACAACTCACACCCCACAGCCACTCCCAACCACAGTGTGGTCAGCTAGTGGCTTTAGGCCTGAATGGAGAATGGAGAAGGAGGAAGAAGACTGGGTTTTTTCTTTAACTCTCCAGTGATTCCAGAGTGAAGTGAGGGTTGACAGCCACTGAGGTACATCATGTGACGTCATGAGTGTTAGAACCATTCAGTCTTTTCTTCCTTTCTTTCTTTCTCTCTCCCTCTCTCTCTCCCTCCCTCTCTTTTTTCCCTAGAGCAGTGGTTCTCTACCTTGAAGCTTTAACAGATGCCAATGTGGACCCACCCCCAGAGACTGGTTCCACTGGTCTGTTTTAAAAAAATTGCTCCTCAGGGCATGTGAGGCCAAGGAGAAGAACCACTGTTCTAGAGGCGTGCACACAGTTCAGTAAGCCCTCCCTGCATCAGAAGGGTAGAGATCTGCTTCTGTGTAATTACCACAAACAGGGGTTGTGAAGAGAACATAGGAAAAACATCCTTGGACATAAATCATAGCAGTATTTTCTTAGATCAGTCTCTCAAGGCAAAAGAAATAAAAAGAAAAATAAACCAATGGGACCCAATCTTTTGCACAACAAAGGAAACCATCAATAGAATGAAAAGACAACCTACAGGATGGGAGAGAATATTTGCAAATGATGCAACTGACAATGTGTTAATATCCAAAATATACAATCAGCTCATACAACTCAACAACAACAAAAAAACCCAATCAAAAAAATGGGCAGAATAGTTATTTATTTCGTAAATAATGGACATTATTTATGAAAACAGGGAGCATGCTGGATTTGGCCTGAGGGTGTAGTTTTCAGACCCTTGGTCAACAGGCACATGAAAATATGCTCAACATCGCTAATTTTTAGAAAAATTCATAGCAAAACTACAATGAGGTAGCACCTCACATCAGTCAGAACAGCTATTATCAAAAAGTCTACAAATAGGGCCTCCCTGGTGGCGCAAGTGGTTGAGAGTCCGCCTGCTCATGCAGGAGACACGGGTTCGTGCCCCGGTCCGGGAGGATCCCACATGCCGCGGAGTGGCTGGGCCCGTGAGCCATGACCACTGAGCCTGCGCGTCCGGAGCCTGTGCTCTGCAACGGGAGAGGCCACAACAGTGAGAGGCCCGCGTACCGCAAAAAAAAAAAAAAAGTCTACAAATAATAAATGCTGAAGTGGATGTGCAGAAAAGGGAACCCTCCTGCACTGTTGGTGGAAATGTAAATCGGTGCAGCCACTAGGGAAAACAGTATGGAGGTTTCTCAAAAAACTAAAAATAGAGCTTATTTTGATCCAGCAATCCCACTCCTGGGCATATACTCAGAAAAGATAAAAACTCTAATTTGAAAAGATACATACACTCCAACATTCATAGCAGCACTATTTACAATAGTCAAGACATGGAAATAACCCAAGTGCCCATCAACAGACGATTGGTTTAAGAATATGTGGTGTAGGGCCTCCCTGGTGGCGCAGTGGTTAAGAGTCCGCCTGCCGATGCAGGGGATACGGGTTCGTGCCCCGGTCTGGGAGGATCCCATATGCCGCGGAGCGGCTGGGCCCGTGAGCCATGGCCGCTGGGCCTGCGCATCCGGAGCCTGTGCTCCGCAACGGGAGAGGCCACAACAGTGAGAGGCCCGCATACCGCAAAAAGAAAAAAAAAAAAAAAAAAAAAAAAAGAATATGTGGTGTATATGTATACACAACAGAATATTACTCAGCCATAAAAAAGAATGAAATGTTGCCATTTGTGTTAGGAAACTGTTGACAGAAACCACCCACCTTGGCCAGGCACAATAATAACTGCTCTATGAGTTGTCTCACAACAGGAGGTCCTGATAAAGAACTCGGTGCTGCCACCAGAAACTAACCAGGAGAATTCAGGAGGGGCCAATAGGAGGGAGGAGACACCAGTCCATAATATGTCCTGCCAAATTCCTAGAAACCCTCACAATGGAATCCATCTTGGCTGAGAAATGCACATGCCACCAGGAAGGACCCTGAGTCAGACCACATATGGGCACAAGGGAGATGACTGGCTAGAAACAACCCAGAAACTAACCCCATTACCATAAAACCTGAGACTGCGAGTCACATGGCAGAGCAGTTCTCCTGGGTTTCCTTCCCCTGCTGTTCTTCACCCAGGCGGCCTTTCTCAATAAAATCTTTTGCTTTGTCAGTCTGTGTGTCTCCTCAGACAATTCACTTCCTAGTGTTATATGAGAGCACACTCTCGGGCCTCGGAAGGGGGTCCCACTCTGGTAACATTTGCAGCAGCCCAGATGGACCTAGAGAATATCATATTAAGTCGAGTAAGTCAGACAGAGAAAGACAAACATTACATGATATCACTTACATGTGGAATCTAAAAAATAATACAAATGAACCTATATACAAAACAGAAAGACTCATAGACAAAGAAAAACTTATGGTTACCAAAGGGGAAGGGGGGGAGTATAAATGAGGAGTATGGGATTAGCAGATACAAACTACTACACAAAATAGATAAGCAACAAGGATTTACTATATAGCACAGAAAACTATATGCAATATCTTGTAATAACCTATAATGGAAAATAACCTTAAAAAATATATAAATGAATCACTTTGCTGTACACCAAAAACTAACACAATATTGTAAATCAACTATATTTCAATTGAAAAAAAAAAAAAAAAACAGGGGTTGCAAGTTTTTCCCAGTAAGGGTGAGATAGTAAATATTTCCTTTGCAGGCCATATAGTCTTTCGCAAATACCCAAGTTAGCTGTCGCAGTGTGAAGGCGCCACAGACAACTCTGAAGTATGGGTGGTGTGGCTGTGTCCCAGTGAAACATTATTTATGAAAACAGGGAGCATGCTGGACTTGGCCCGAGGCTGTAGTTTGCAGGCCCTTGGTCAACAGGTAAAGGTTTTGAAACTGGCATTTTAAGCCCTCCAATTTCAAGTTGTGCTACTGACGGGGAAATTTTAATTAAGCAGAAAATAATTACCTATATTAACTCAAATATTTCCTGAGGTGATTTTTTTAAACTGCTTCTGTTCCTATAAAGATTATTTAAGACACAATCATGCCCTTGGTCAAGGTGATCTCCCTGGTCAGGCTCACAGAAGTAGATCTTGCATTTGTTTTCTTCTTTTCTTCCACTCTCTTGTTTTGATCCCAGATGAAACAGCTAGCAGCAGTGCTATTTAAAGCTACACCAATCCAAGTGTTAAATACAGACCTGGGGCTATAGGGGTTTCTACTGAGATGCACATTAGTCACTTGGCAGAGTATAGCACAGCTGCCCTGAGCCACTCTCCTTTGGGTCCAGTCATGGATCTGGAGCACCGAGCAGACTCCGAGGAAGAGAGCGAGGGAATGGGATGCTAGGATGCAGGAGTGAGGAAGCATCTTACTGGTGGATCTGTGCTTATTTGGAAAATACATCCCATGCTCATGCCTGAAAGAAAGCATCCTTATTTGCAAATAGTCTAAACTAGGTCATTCAAATCTCATCTGTCATTTGTTTCTGATAAAATGATTGGTTCTTCTAAAGTGGCCAGGGGATAGAGCAATATCCTGTCTTTATTCCATGGTCTGCCTGAGACAGCCTGGGCGGAGGCAGGCAGATGGAGCACAGCCCATTTTCTGGTGGCGGCCCGGGAACAGCAGTGCATGTGGTGTTAGCAGCTAATAGTTAAAACAATGACGTTTTAAGCGGTGGGTTAGGATTTTAATACACCAACTCAAAGGATGGATAACACTTCTCAGCTCTCCATGTAATAGTCCTCACAGTGATCGTTCGTGCGGTGGTCTTGTCTTTTCGTAAAATCGGAGGTGTTCCTTTCCCCCCAAAACTCTAAAAAGCTCTATGGCCCCATGTTAAAAATGAAGCTTTGTTTTTGATTCCACTCTTGCACTGTACTTGTACTCAGCTTGAGGTTGTCTTATTTCATCCCACATTTGAGAGCCCTCTTCCTCCTGGCAGCAAATCCAGAAATGCTAACATGTGGGCACAGAGGGTTTGAAAGACTTCTCAGCTCTCAACCCCCAATATCCTAGCTCTGAGCTAAAAAGTGGCACCTCTATCTCCTATAAAGACATTTGTGTGTGAGGAAGAAACCCCCCAATGCACACAAACCATACATCTCAGAAAGAACATGCCCTGGAAAGGGGGACAGGTGATGTGCCCACTGATTCAATCAGTGATGCTTATTGGGCACCTACCAAAGCCAGGCTGTTCTAACTGGTGGGGCTGCAGAGCAGTGGGAGAGCTCAAGTTCTTGGGGGAGGAAACTACAAAAACAAGTAAATAATTAAGAGAATCTCAGCAAGTGCACACAGGGGGCAGGGTTGGTGAGATCTATTCTCTAGTGAACTCTCGAAACATGGATCCCGAGAGCCAACTATTGTCCACATGAACGTGCAGAGGTGGTAGATCTTAAGTTGGTTAAGTGGTTTTTGCTCTACCTGGACCTGATGATGTTTATTTCATGCAAAAAAAAAAAAAAAAGTGCCTATTTTGAATTTGCTAATGCAGCTATTTTATTTGTACCAAGGCTGCATAATGTGGGCTTCGTGAAGTCCAGAAGCCTGAAAGCAGGATACGTTTCTGTTGTTCACTCAAGCTCACGATGTACAACAGCAAAGCGATGTTACCATGATTTTGTACCCCCTACAGCTACTAGTTCGACCATACTTCAGGAATGTTGCTTTCACTTACAGAAACTCTACAAATATTGGTTTTTCAAAAAGGCAAATATTAAATGAATATTGTTTGCTCGAAGACATGAGAAAAAATGTGCACAGCACACACACTGTAGACAGACTGGAGAAATAAATTGTACCGGGAAGAACAATTTGCAATATAAAGCTCGCTTAATAATTTATTGGAACTTGAAAACTCAGTGATTATGCCAGGCACTGGGTATTTTGATTAACTGGAAGAAAATACAGTGCTAGCTGTCCAGAGACTGCGAACACTTGTATTAATGTGAAAGGTTTTTAAAAAATATTCTTAGAGAGATTCCAATTTGATCACTAACTGGTTTTTTAACTGAGTTTAGGCTGGATTCCATCGGGTTTTTTGTAACCTCATAGTAAGTACATGACTCTCAAAGTCCTGGCCATGTGGTATTATCGCTGTGATTCTGTGAAAATTAACTTCCCTAAGTTTCCTCACCGTGAATATCAGGCAAGAGGGGCACCTGACACACGGTAGAACCCACAGAACTGACCACTGACAACTCATGAATGTGCCAAGCTGGGGACACACGGACAGGAGACAAAGAACTGATCCTCAGGGAGTTTACAACCTGTGTGGTTGGTACCTGCTGCGCTTTCTAGTGGCTTCAGGGGGTCCCTGGAGAGAGAACAATTAATATTCCCAGTGGGAGAGGTGACGTTGAAGCGGCCTCAGTGAGCATTCACAAGCGAGGAACAGGAGGAAGAGGGGAGTGTGCTGAAGACAGCCCTAGTGGAGTGGAGCCCAGTCATCCGTGCAGCTGTAAAATGCTCCCTCCGTCTGACACTTACAGCAAGATAAAACCCCCTCCCTTTTAAGTGTCATTCACCACACACCCAACTCTAATTCTTGCCAACTTTGTACCTCAGAGATCTCAGACTGAATATCTGTTTGTCCTTAAAGCAGATAAGCAGTGACTTCCCTGGTTCCCCACTCACAACCTGTACACCATTTAAAACAAGGAAATTCCGGCCACAACACAGGCCACCACACAATTTTTAATTAAAAATTTTAAGACTCAAGTCCTTGAAATGGCTTAAAGTGGTTATATAAAAATATAATGAGATAAAAATGAAGAAGCCCACAGGTTGCTGGAATAGAATTTATTCAAAGCATTTCACATTAAAATTATATTAGGTTTAAATACACGAACATACAATTACACATAAAACACTATACTTTCCCAAAGTTTATGACATTTACTTTTTAGAATTAGCTGTTTGCTTATAATTTGAACCTAAAAGGTACCATTGAGTGCTGCTGTAATTGTGTTTATATTTCTATTTATTTCAATTTTGCTATTAGATATTTAGAAAGCATTTGTAAGCTCACGTAGAATATACAATGATTACATGTTAAATATGTACATTCAAAACAGGAAGCCAATACAGTGCTACAGATGCATGACTTGGTAGTTCTTTAATGTATGTAATATATTGAATGGTCCAGCCTGCTGTTCAGAATGCTAGAAATGCTATTAAGCAGTAGAAAGCTCATCGAGGGATTTATATCGATTTCCTCTGCACTAGACCCACATTTTACCAGAGTCCATATACAAGGCTGGCTTGGAGTCACTTCATGCAAATGAGATTGTACTCTGAGCTTCCCTAAAGATAACTGGGAGGTCCAGATTATGCCCCAAGGTCGTTCCTCATCTTAGAGACCTAATTCAATGACTATCAATAAAATTTAGCTCAACTATCTTATGGTTGGCATAACTACAAAATATAAAGCCTGCTTCAGTGGAATCCCTAATGGAGTGAGGCTCATGGCAAATCAGGTAGTGTCAAAACAACATGTACAGGTCCTGCACCTGAGGAGTACACAGAGGAAAGCTTTACTAAGTCCTTTAGGCTGGGACTCGCCGAGCCCGATTCCTTACGTCTAACTCTACAAAACAGAGATGAAGCATGCTTGATGCCACAATGACATTTATTTTTTGGCTTCCCTCCATCAACCCTCTCTCTCACGCCATCTGCAGGCTGTAGATGCAGAATGGTTGATCCCACAAGACACAGGTTAGTAGCATTAACAGCGTGAGGCTGGCTTACTCCCCAAGGCAAGGTCTCCCTTCACGTAAATGGTGGGAACCAAGTAACCTCACTGAAACCAAAACAGTAGCTAATCACCGATTTCAAATGAACAAGGGATACACCAAAGTGGGGATAACTCTCAAACAAAGCATTTTCAACTTTTTAAAAAATATAATCCCCAAATAGATTAACATTACATTAAGATGGTAAACTGTCTTGACTACCCATCTTAAATTCTTTTACAGTAACTATTTACAGTATAGATATTAACAGGCATGAGGCCAATCTGAGGATAACTTTGATAAAACTGAATACAAACAGAGGTTTCACTCCTTCATATACTTACTCACATATTCACTGATATGCGGTATGAAGTAACAAGTCCAGTGTAGGGTGTAGCTTGTGCTGATGAAGACCTGAAACCAAGACGAAGGAAATGCATTGCTCCTACTTCATGATCAAACTCACACTCAGATGCAGTTTTGGAGACTTCAGTGAACAGAGGTTTGTGGGAGCCTCCGTGGTAAAAGGGAAGGCATGGAGGGAGCACCCTGACCAAACAAGTCTCTTTGGGTCTTAGCTTCTCACTGGGAAATGAAGAGTGCTGGATTTGATGACTCCTGAGATGCCTTCTGGCGCCAACATTTTATAAAACTGGAAAAGTACACAGGGCTTTACACTAATAAAGAATTGTTGGGGCCTCCCTGGTGGCGCAAGTGGTTGAGAGTCCGCCTGCCGATGCAGGGGATACGGGTTCGTGCCCCGGTCTGGGAGGATCCCATATGCCGCGGAGCGGCTGGGCCCGTGAGCCATGGCCGCTGAGCCTGCGCGTCCGGAGCCTGCGCGTCCGGAGCCTGTGCTCCGCAACGGGGGAGGCCACAACAGTGAGAGGCCCGCATACCGCAAAAAAAAAAAAAAAAAGAATTGTTACTTCATAGAATTTTAAGCATTAGAAAGCCCACTAAGCATCATTTTGTCCAGCTCCAAAATTTTTCAGATAAACAATATTGACAAGCAAGTCTTAACTAAAGGAACAATCTTTTTATGAAAATAATAAATGAAATAGAGCCGGGAATCTGAAAAGTCAAATGGGAGAAAAACCCTGAAAAACTATGGCTTCTTACACCAGGAGCCTCAAGGAAAATGCCATAGATTTACATTGTAGGCAAAACCCAAAGAAGTCTAGTGACTTAGTATACACAGTTGTTGTCAATAAGATGTTGAATATTATCATATGTTATGAATAAATAAAAGTACATAAACAAAGTAACTTTTCATTTGTTTATTTTGTCCTCTCGAATACATTTAAAAAGTAACATTTTATCGTGCCCCGGTCCGGGAAGATCCCACATGCCACGGAGCGACTGGGGGCCCATGAGCCATGGCTGCTGAGCCTGCGCTTCCGGAGCCTGTGCTCCGCAACAGGAGAGGCCACAACAGTGAGAGGCCCGCATACCGTTAAAAAAAAAAAAAAAAGTAACATTTTAGACACAGAATCACAAATACACACAAAACAAAGTAGTGCCCACTTGCTTCACAAAGGATTTTCCTTTGACTCCTTTAGCTGCTTTGCATAAAATTCAAAGCTTTCCTGTAGAGAAAAAAAAAAAAGGGAGGGAAGTTTCAGATAAAAGTTACCAGCAAGAGGTGATGGTACAAAACTTAAAAACATAAAGTACTGCAAACTGGTAGCAAAGACTGCTGGGCCCACAGCAGCTGCTGTCTCCTCAAGCTTCAGCATTCTCTGTTTCATGAAATCACCAGTTCAAGGGCCCCCAACTGAGAATTAAGGCACCAGGAGCCTCTGCTGTGTGTGTGCACAGGCAAGTGCATGCAGGTATTTACACCTGGGTATGGAAGGTCGAGGAGTTTGAAATAAACATGTTTTAGTGACTCAGTTCAATGAAACAATAAAAAGGAATTTTGCACGCATGATTTTTCTTATTAAACAAAGCAAAGTAAAACAAAATTTCCTAGGCAACCTACTGAATGGGAGAAAATATTTGTAAACATATATAGCTGATAAGGGGTTAATAGTCAAAATATACAAAGAATTTATTTAACTCAATAGCAACAGGGGAACTGAACAGACATGTGGCCAAAGAACTACAGATGGCCAACTAGTACACGAAAAGTTGCTCAACATCACTGATAATCAGGGAAATACAAATAAAAAACAGTGAGATATCACTTCACACCTGTTAGAATATCTATTATCAAAAAGACTAGGAATAACAAATGTTAGCGAACATATGGAGAAAAAGGAGCCCTTGTGCACTGTTAGTGGGAATGTAAATGGTGCAGCCACTACAGAGAACAGTTTGGAGGTTCCTCGAAAAATTAAAAATAAAACTAACATATGATCTAGCAATTCCACTTTTGGGTATTCATCCAAAGAAAATGAAAACACTAATTCAAAAAAGATATATGCTCCCCCAGGTTCACTGCAGCATTTACAATAGTCAAGACATGGAAACAATCTAAATGTCCATCGATGGATGAAGGATAAAGAAAATGTCACACACACACACACACAAAGAATATTATCCAGCCGTAAAAAGAATGAAATCTTGTCATCTGCAACATGGATGGACCCTGATGGTATTATGCTAAGTGAAATATGTCAGACAGAAAAAGATAAACACTGTATGATTTCACTTATATCTGGAGTTTGAAAAACACAAACAAACAGAACCGAGCTCATGGATACAGAGAACAGATCAGTGGTTGCCTGAGGCCGGTGGGGGAAGGTTTGAGGAGGAGGAAGATGGGTATACAGGTTCAAACAGCACAAATTTCCAGTTATAAAATGGGTAAGTCAAGGGGATACAATGTAAAGCACGGTAACTATGGTTAATAATACTGGATTGCATATTTGAAAACAGCTGGGAGAGCAGGTCTTGAAAGTTTTCATCACAAGAAAAAAATTTTTCTTTTTTGACTATGTATGGTGGCAGATGTTAACTGGGCTTATTGTGATCATTCTGCTATATACACAAATATTGAGTTATTATGTTGTATAGCTGTAACTAATAAAATGTTGTCAATTATATTTCAATTAAAAAAAATCCTAGATGAAGAAAGAAAACCCAACTTACTTAAAATGGAAATGAACAAGTAATTAACAGTGACATAATATGCTTAGCTATTGAAATACAGGCCATTAAACGCTATTTCAAGTTGAAATGAAGAGGGAACTGCCCCAAGGACATTTGATAAATTCATACCTACAGTTGAAGGTCTCAGACTGACCTTGTATTTTAAACCTCAGCCCCAGAGGGCTATGTTCTCCTGCAGCCAAACGCATGGCATGACTGTTCAGTTCCCGAAGCCCTCTCTGGAGGATCCTTCACAGAGATCTAATCCTCATGTAATTAAGTATTCAACTTATTTTTTACACATTATTATGAAGCACACACAAATCTTTAGAGGTATTTTTTTTTCCCTCTTAATTAAGAAATACTCACAGGGGGTTCAGTAAAAGGGACAGACTCTCCAGCATTCTTCAGCAAAACTGCATAACGCTTTAGAAACAGATCATTCAATTTTACATCCTTTGCAGTCAAATTTTCATATAGTGCTTTAGCAGATGCGACATCACTGTCCAAGACTAGAGAAAAAGGTATTAATCACAGATAAAGCCAACCTATCTTCTTCTTTTCCCCAAACACTTAGCCATTCAGGGACTCCTGGATCCCTTTATCCCAAAGCAAATGAATACTTAACTACCTTCAGCATTCATAATCTACAAGCTCCGCCTTTCCTTCCCCACACCTCTCACTCAGCATCACTTGCTATGAAAGAGAGGGAAAATGACAAATACAGCTATTTTAAAGACCCATGCTAATTCAAGTGACCACAAACTGAAGTCTTCAATCATAAAGTAAGCACACACCATTCAATCTTCTTCTGCTTAAAACCACATTTTGAAATTAAGCTAATCCAGGGACTTCTGTGGTGAGGAGTGTGTAAAATAAATTATGTGGAAGTCCATATCTACATCAACATCAAGATCAGCAGCTAAACAACACCAAAAGACTTTCAATAAGGGAGGGTGGGAGACGCAAGAGGGAAAAGATATGGGAACATATGTATATATATGACTGATTCACTTTGTTATAAAGCAGAAACTAACACACCATTGTAAAGCAATTATACTCTAATAAAGATGTTAAAAAAAAAACTTTCAATATATTCTCCTATCCTAAAATAAGCAAATGAGGAATACAGTTAGCTACAATGACCCAAAAAATTTTTAAATACATTATTAATATACATTAAAAAATCTACATACATCTATACAAGTTACACTAATATTTCACTTAATTGGATAATGAAGTAGCCTAGGACCTAACTTTAGCTGGCTTTCTACTTGTGGCTGATATGCAAAAATTTTAATATCTTCCCTTTTACTAAAACTTCCTGATCTCCCTGCTCTTCTCCCTCCCTATTCCCAAGTGGGATTACACAATAGTAATTTTATGCTGTTTTATACTTCATCTTAGTTATTACTTAATATCTGCCAATTCCTCAAACGAAACTTTATGATTATAGCACTATTTTGAAATATATCATGTTCCACTCATAAGGGTAGAAAAATGGAGAATTCTGATTGCTCAGTCTAGTGTCCTGCCAACAATAAAATCGACAAACAACTCTTTATTTACCCATTAAAAAGTGAGCAAATCAGTGGGTGTCAGATGGACAGGTGATCATAATTTACAAATGCTAACATCTTTTTTTTTGCGGTACGCGGGCCTCTCGCTGTTGTGGCCTCTCCCGCTGCGGAGCACAGCCTCCAGAGGCACAGGCTCAGCGGCCATGGCTCACGGGCCCAGCCGCTCCGCAGCATGTGGGATCCTCCCAGACCGGGGCACGAACCCGTATCCCCTGCATCGGCAGGCGGACTCTCAACCACTGTGCCACCAGGGAAGCCCCTAACATTTATCTTGATTACTAAGGAAACTAGACTGATTCCCTTTCATGTGTGATTGCCTGGCGATCAGGGAGGAAACTGCTTAAAAGACTAGAATTTCAGTTGTGACTGCAGGTAAAACCTTGGGGCTCACTTTTTAATTAAGGTGTTTGTTATTTCAAAGGAGTAGGTAGGCCACTGAAGGAGTAAACAGGCAAGTCAAGTGGCAGTCTCAAATATGTACCCATTTTACATTGTATTGGGTTGGCCGAAAAGTTCGTTCAGGTTTTTCTGTAACATCTTAGAGATACTGGATTGGTTCCCAGCCAAGCCAGTGGACTTCCAAAGTCCTTCCAGGAACCTGGGATCTTACTCAACAAATCAGGGCCCCTCAAAAGATGCTCAGAGATACTTTATGTTAACACTATATGAATAATTTCGTATTTTTCTGAAATACAGTTTTAAAACATATCCTAAGGCTAAATAAATTTTGTACCATAAGCAATTATCTGATATTTAGGATTACTGCCTTTGAGCTGAAGACTTAGTTGACTATACTACAAATATTTAAATCACTTAAATAATGAAGTCAGATTAAACTTATTACCATAGCTTTTCATGATGGAAGTGTATGCTTCTTCCTTTTCAGTTAATTCAGGAATCAATTCTAACAAAGACTTCACAGTTGGTGCCTAGAAAATTAAATATAGGTAACATTACCACGACTCAAAAGAACAGTGAAATAAAACACTGATATATGGACATTATACCAAAAAAACCTGACAACAGCACAACAGAACTGCCTATTCAATTTAATGGACTATTTTCCCTTTTGTATATCTTAGTACAGTCGGCCCCCTGTATCCAGTGGGTTCTGAATCTGTAGATTCAACCAACCACGGACCCAAAAAAAAAAAAAAAAAAAAAAAAAAAAAATCCAGAAAGTCCAAAAAAGCAAACATTAAATTTGCTGTGTACCAGCAAATATTTACATAGCATTCACATTGTATTGGGTATTATAAGTAATCTAGAGATGATTTAAAGTACACAGGTGATGTGTGGTAGGTTAGCTGCAAATACTACACCATTTTATACAGTCTCTTTGAAAGGAAAAAAAAGGACAACTAAATATTTTCTAAATGATGTTTGTTGTAAATAAATACATGAGTCAGAGATAAAAAGTGCAATTAGGTAAATTATTTTTTTTTTTTTTTTTTTTTTTTTTTTTTTTTTTCTTTTTGCGGTATGTGGGCCTCCCACTGCTGTGGCCTCTCCCGCTGCGGAGCACAGGCTCCGGACGCGCAGGCCCAGCGGCCACGGCTCACGGGCCCAGCCGCTCCGCGGCACATGGGATCCTCCCAGACCGGGGCACGAACCCGTATCCCCTGCATCGGCAGGCGGACTCCCAACCACTTGCGCCACCAGGGAGGCCCAGGTAAATTATTTTTTAAAGTGTGTGTATGTATGGGGGAAGTATGTGAAAATTAAGGAAAACTAGACCTCCCAGAGTTGGAAACACCTAAATGTTTCACATAAAACAAACATTACAATTGGTGCTCAGTTTAAAACTTCATAATATGCCCAAATAAACTAAGAACAGGGTTTCTGGTGCCCATTCACCATGAAAAATCAAATCTAAAAAAAAATTTTTGAAATATGCTTTTATTCTTTTTTTTTTAAACATCAAAAATAAGACTTGGTTCTGTTTCACACATACACACATACCTTTTAGTGTAAATAAGGTAACTGTACAAACTGAGAACGTGAATCTGTGGCACATACCAGTTTTAAAGCTAATGGGTTCATCTACCTCATGGTTTCTACCTGAGCCACCTGACAGGAGACACTCTGAAGTAGGTGTCTCCCTCAGCAGTGCTTCTGCACTGTGAAACTTACCCAGTGACCCAAGCAACGGGATTTGTTTCTTACATTTCTAAGGGCCCTTTCTTGGGGCTCAATGCATAATTACAAGGATAGAGAATTCACTGCATGAACTTGTTCTTCATTTCCAATACAAGCAAGGAGCCAGAACTGACTGTGCATCAACATCTAAAGAAGTAAACAAGCACAAGCCAGCAAGTGTTCAATCTCTATAGTATTTTTAGAAAACGTCCTGAACTGACAAGCTCTTACATGATACTCACTCAATACCTCTGAACAAGACTAGCTCATAGCATTATTGATTTGTTAGCAAGTACAACAGCACCGTACCTTTCCTGATCTCCGAGAATTCCTAATACAGAACACCAAGAAAATTGGGGTTTGTTCAGCAATTGCACCACATCTCTAAAAATTGAAACATTATTTGGTAAGTGAAGGTTTTTGATAAACAAGCAGACCAAGGTGAATATTTCCAGTTAAGAAAGTTCACAATAATACAGTAATGTATCATTACCAATAAGAAGGTCTAACAGTCGACCAATGTTTCTTAAGGCAAGAAAAACGAAAACAAGTGCATGCTAGGCCAGGCTTTATGCATGTTGTCCTTGGCGCTGCAAGTATAAGGTCTGTTTAAAAAGCAAAGGGAGGGCCTCCCTGGTGGCGCAGTGGTTGAGAGTCCGCCTGCCGATGCAGGGGATACGGGTTCGTGCCCCGATCTGGGAGGATCCCATATGCCGCGGAGTGGCTGGGCCCGTGAGCCATGGCCGCTGGGCCTGCGCGTCCGTCCGGAGCCTGTGCTCCGCAACGGGAGAGGCCACAACAGTGAGAGGCCCGCATACCGCAAAAAGGAAAAAAAAATAAAAATAAAAAAAAAAAATAAAAAGCAAAGGGAAAAATTCAACCAATGCTTCCACAACCACAGAATGAGGTTTAGGACTGCAAAGAAAGAGGGAAAAAAGAAACACTATTCCCCTCCAATTATACTGCCAAGCATTCACAAGTGAGCTAGGGATCATAAGGTTAATTATACATTTAATAAGGTGTCAGGGAGATAACTGCTCGTTTCTTTATAAAAATTAAAATGTACAAAGCAAGTTCTCTTTAAAGTATAATTACCTACACTTACGCATACAAAAGGACTGATTTCAATCTCTCTATTTTATAAAAGGCTTTCATTGCGATAGACAGCCAGTACTTGAGAAAGAGACAAAAGTTAAACTCAAAAAAAAAAAAGTTTATATGACAGACCAGATAAATCAAGTGTCTATCCCATCTTAGATGCTATAGTAAAATCAAATATGGCAAGACATTATTTTAGTTTACACTCATCACAGATGTCATTCTCTTAAGTTTCTAAAAGCACATTGCTCTTTCAAAGCTTTAAAACACTGTCAATACTAAAATGACTAGTATAAAAAGAACTTTTGGGGACACACAGAACATTTACACTATAAACTGATGCTTTCGACATCTGTGAATAAAGTATTCTTCACTACAGCAAGAATAATCTTTTACTGTTTGACAAGCAGGTAAAGAATGGGTAAAGGGTTTATCATCTGAAACCTCAGTCTACTGAAGGGGTAAAAATGAAAAGACAGCTGTTGCAGCAATGCTCGGCTGTCGCCAAGAGCCCTAGACAGGCCACTGTGGGTACATGCAGCTCTGAAGGTGGCTGCCACATCCCCACTGTCTCCCACTCTGGACTGCTCGTTAAGAAGAGCTTTGATCAACAAGCTGGTAAATGAAATACCAAGTGTGACTTCCTAAAGAGCTATCACAATAATGTGTTAAAGCTGAATGAATACTATCACACGTCCATCTAGACATGCAGATACCCTGAGTGGGTACACTTGGGTATGTACACACAAACATAAAGCATTAGAATTTATTCTTTTCAAGATAAAACTTTTAATACTAAAGGCAACAAGATAAACAATGAAAAGATTCCTGAAATCCCCATCATAAATTGCCTTTTCTGTTTAAAAAATAAATTTTTTAAGGAAAAAAAAAGGTAAACATACCAAACCAAACAAGAAAATTCTCAACTAACTAGCATTTCTCTCTGTCCAGGAACAAAAGTAAAAAAAGCCTTAGAGGCAGTGCCAATTTACACTTTTTACAAAAATGTTATTTAACACAGAGAAATTTCTCAGGAATTCCTTTTAAAAATGACTTGGATTCTACTGTCAAACTAGATGAACTTTTAGGATCAAAAGCAGAGTTCCAGCAAATGAGTACAGTTTTACCTTCCCTATCTACTACTTAAGAGGTGTTGCAGCTTGCAAAATCGTTTAGTGAATATAATACTATTTACTACCAGAAATTGGTCCCAGGCCTCAATTTGACACCGGGAGTCTATACAAACACAGCCGTTGGCGGGATCACGGTGACTGTTTGACTGCCACCTGCTGGGAAGGGACTCCCCGGCGGTGCCTGTTTGTGTACATTACCAGTGGCAGCTATGATCACCCACCGATCACCCACCGTTCTCTCAGCACTTGGCGCGCGGCTTTATATTTAGTGCTGTTAAAATGGCATGAATGCAGTTGTCTCCTTCCCTGAAGCTTGCTAATTTAACTGAGAGAGTGAGGCCCACAGAGACCTGCATTTGTCATTTAATGTGTCTGTGACACACAAGTGAATAGAAAGCAAATTCTTAATAAATCTTGAATAAGGCACTGAGAATGTTTGAGTATTCGAGAAGCTGTACTTGAAAAGCAAACATTTCCTACTTTTTGTTTGCAAACTGTGTTACCATGGTGATGCACGGTATTTATAGAGCAGTGTTAGAGAAATTAAACTAGGAAATCAAAGGAATTGTTTTGCATTACCTATCTGCACAGAAACATTTGTCTTTAAATCATTTTGGCAAAACATGTCTTCCCCCACCCCCACTTAAATCTAAAGACATTTCTAGTCCGATTTGGCATCTTTAAAACCAGCAACCTGTAACGTACAATCCAGTCCCTGTCATGTAACCTTGATTCACGTTCAAATTTAAATGTGCAGGCAGCACCACACTTCATTTCTGGTATTCTACCACACACCTGAGTCTAGTAATTTCTTAACTGACTTCTCACAAGCCACAAGCCCCACTGCTCCATGTGTGGTGGGTCATTACCTGCAGGAGAGCTCTGGCATCATCCACCTTGCCTGAATCCACAAGCTGAAGGAAAAGATCGGTGACAGGTTTGTAAATTGCAAATTGATTGGCCAATCTCTCCGCCATGATGCTTACTGAAAAAAATGACAGGTAAGAAAAATCTTTCATTTAAACAGTGGTATAACTAACTCAGCCACCAAAGAAAGTCAGTCCAGACTCACTAGACAGAAAAAGTGCTTCTGTGTTCTTTGGCTAGAACAGCTAACTTACGCTTTTCAAGTGCTGGTTCCAACCGCTCCTCTATGACTTTTCGGAATAAGTATGCCAAGCCAAAGTACTGAGGTTCCATGGTTTGGTTCCCTGAAGTAAGCATATTTTCAATGTTTTCTATTGCACCATCTATGTTACTGCTGTAAAAGAAAGTAAAATAAATTATAAGGAAATATTTGCTTTAGTATTAATACTGCAGGCAGTTTCAGTATGAGTACTTTGGGATTCACACATGCAAGCACTTTAGGAAAAAAAGGAAATATATTTACAATTAACCAGATAAAAAACACTATGCAAGTTGAACCCAATCACATTTAGGTGGCAAAAGCAATCACCGGGTGCTTTATGCTACAGTAACTGAGGTAGCTGCTTATTTTAAAAAACTGCTCTAGAGACAAGATCAAACAACTATACAGAGAAGAATTAAAGACGATAACTTAAAAAATTATTGTATCTCAAAGACTTGATTCTGCGGCTGTTTGGATGTAAAGTGAAAACTTGTTTAAATGCTATATAACTCTGGCATTATAATCTGCAACTGGTCACTACTGCATGAAGTAAAGATAATGTATTACATCTCAGGATTCTTAAAAATGCTGATGATGTCTTCAAAAGGTATATTTTCTTTCTTTTTTTTTTGCGGCACGCGGGCCTCTCACCGTTGTGGTCTCTCCCGTTGCGGAGCACAGGCTCCGGACGTGCAGGCTCAGCAGCCATGGCTCACGGACCCAGCCGCTCTGCGGCATGTGGGATCTTCCCAGACCAGGGCACGAACCCATGTCCCCTGCATCGGCAGGCAGAATCCCAACCACTGTGCCACCAGGGAAGCCCCCAAAAGGTATATTTTCATGTCTCTCAACCCACAGTCACTACAACTTTTTTTTGTCAGGTAATATATAACATTTGAAAAATATTCAATTTATACTAAAATTCTCAGAAAAAAAGTATCTTCACACTTTTTATTTTAAAAAATTAATTACATGGCCTTATATAACAAGTTATGATAAAAAATTATCTTTATGACTATCTTTTTGGTTAAGATGCTCTTTAATTGGTACTTTACAGTTATGATATGGCACTCGAAATCCAAATAATCAATTTTATGTTGGAATTATTACCTAAAACAAGAATTCTCTAAAAATGAGTACACCATTACAATAAATTTTTCTTATGGGTTTTAGTTAGAGAATTATTTAATAGTGAATAAAAACATAACCTCGGCCTCATATAAAACTCTGTTTATATGGTAACATTTAAAATTTCATCCAGGGGCTTCCTGGTGGCGCAGTGGTTAAGAATCTGCCTGCCAATGCAGGGGACATGGGTTCGAGCCCTGGGCAGGGAAGATCCCACATGCCGCCGAGCAACTAAGCCTGTTCGTCACAACTACTAAGCCTGTGCGCCACAACTACTGAAGCCCGTGCGCCTACAGCCCATGCTCTGCAACAAGAGAAGCCACCACAGTGAGAAGCCTGCACACAACTAAGAGTAGCCCCTGCTCGCCACACTAGAGAAAGCCCGTGTGCAGCAACAAAGACTTGGATAATTTTCTGGATCTTCTAACTTAAAATAATCACATTTTCTTATTAAAGGAAAAGTTTAAAGTTCTATTTGGGGAAATAGTTTTAAAAGGGTGAAAAACAAAACAAAACCTCTTCTCTGCCCAAAGAAAGAGGAACAAAAACCCCTGTAAAAACCAACATGACATTTTCATATCACAACTCATTAAATGTATGTAGTATTAACTGCTAAAGAACATTTTTTTCTAAAAGCATGAAAAATGTCAATTACATAATTACCCCCATGAATCTTTAACTTTGCTAGTGAGGTTAATAAAAATCAAGTTCTTATTTACTTCTACAGTAGTGATTCTCAACCAGGAATCTAGAAATGGTGGTGTAAGAATCATCTCTAAATACCTCCCATTGTGTGGATGTGTGTTGACAGGGGTGGATGGGTAGGAGGGTGGGGAAGATGGAAAAGTATATTTTTAACAAGCTTGTTAGGCCTTCCATTTCACTATGTACTGGTAGAGTGTCACCTTCAAGTGTTGCTGACATTGAAATGAACTTATTTTTCACTTTTGCAACCAAGTGTTTCAACAAGGGCCTGGAATTTATGAATGAGAAAAGTTACCAACTGTGAAGCAAGTTTTATGAATTTGAAAATTTTGATAAATGTTGTTTAAGATTTAATTTAAAGCTAAAACATACTTTGTTAACATATAATTATTCCCTGATAGCTACAGAATAATCAGCAACTGGCATCAGTACTTCCTCTGTAGTTGATACAGCTTCTAATACCCTAGTTTTTTAAAAGGTGGGATTTGAGATAATGTTCCTTCTGGTATCCAATGGAGAAAATGAAAGCTCGAAAATACTCACTTCTTTATTTGTGCCAAAGCAATGTTATTGATGAAAACCATACGGGAAAGTCCAATTGAATCTTCGAGTCCATTTACCAACTTCTGAATGTCTTGTATGCTTTCTGTATCACCCTTCAAGGCACATGCCTGAATAAGGCGGGTCACTGCTACCCTAGAAGGTATCTGCTCCAGATCCAAGGCTGTTTTTAGTGTTGTTAGAGCATCTACAATAGAAGAGCAGGTGACAGAGCTTTTTTTATATGAACCGTGCTGACTTTAATGCGTTTTGAAAACTAGCTTTTAAATATGAGCACCAAATGACTATACACAAAAAGCTATGAATAATTTATTCTATGTTACAGAAAATACTAATATTTTATGAGAAACCTAAAAAAAAATGAAGATTTATTTGACTGTAAGATATCAGAGACCAGAGAAATTTCTTCTTTAAGTCACAGAGAAAATGCAGATGTTACTGACAGAATGTGGATTCCATTCAGGGATAACATTTAGTGACTAATTTCAAAGAAGTTGACAAGTTCAGAGAAATATAAATAAGGAAAAAATTTAAAAATTAAAGGCCTTCCAAAAATATGTAACCTCTACCCACATTCATACTTTCTCAGATTTTATTATACTCAAAAGATTCATTATTATCAAAATCTTCTAATACCGCAAAGATTCTTTCTTGAAAACAATGTCTCTTTCTAATCCAAAAAGGACTGATCATACAAGAAGAGCAGCCAAACTGGAACATTCAACTTACACACTAACAAATTTATTTTACACGATTACATATCTTGCAGATATTTTCTTACACTGATTTTTCGGAGAAAATAAAGCTCATCAGATTCCCAGGGAGAAACCCCTCAGGAGTTTCTTTTTCTTTTTTTAAAGTATCATACTTACAAGTATATGATTATGGATAAATATGGAATATCCTTCTGATTTACTAATTTAAGTGCCAGGGTAGCAAAATCATTATATTAAATAAAGTGGTGGACTGCAGGGAAAATGCAATACTTAGCACAACAATCACTGCTACCAAAGAAAACTTCATGGCTCTACAGAAATTAAAGCAGTGTAACCTACACAAAACTAAGACCCTCAAAGCACCTTTCCAAATAACAGTCTATCTTTAACAGAAGAATGGGGAAAGGGTAATAATTAAACACTCTATTAAAAGTGATACAGTAAAAGACATCATGAATTTAAGTTATTTATTACTGAATAAACAATTTATTATTACTTCAAATCTACATTCTAAACCAGTGATTCTCAAATGGGGAAAAGGGAAAATAGGCAGTTTAAAAGGCATATTCAATAAAATTTTATGAATATACACGAACATACAGGAAACAAAAAATGTTATTTATACTACTTTAATATTATCTATAGAAAATAAACTTGATAAAATCTTAACTGGTGGTCATACACAGATAATATGGAATATTTTTATTAGCCAAGAATACTGTCAGCCAGGAGGATCTTCCCACACCAGTGGATCAAATAGCAACAAAAATAAGATAATAATGGTGAGGATAGTAACTTGCATTTACTGAGCTTTTACTACATTTGTTGAGCACTTACTACTTGCCAGACCCAGTATTAAGCAGTCACACTCACAACTACCCTCTGGAGTTAAGTACCAAATTTATATGTGGGAAACTGAGGCACAGATAATTTTAACAATTTCCCCAAGGTCATACTGTTAGACCTCAACCCAAGAATCTAACCACCCCAGAGCCTGCATCTATGGGTGCATGTGTGTGTGAAAGAGTGGAGGATACAGGAGAAGAGATCATTTCACATCTATCCAAAGGGAGCATGGGACCTTGGAACCGAAATCATATTCCCATACAGGGCTGGACTTCTGGACAGTTCATGATTTACAGGACACCAAAAGCAGTATCCATCCACACCCCTCCCCCCCCTGAGTCCTTATCACACTGTCACCTAAGTTACTAGTAATATTGATTATATTGCAACGGTGTGATGTATCAGCTATTAATGTCCCAGAACAGCATTTGAACTGGCTTTATTTTTCTTCCTGCTTTAGATGGAATTGAGAAAAAGCAACCTGAATTTTTTTTTTTTAAACTGGGAGCTCTAGTCAGCCATGGAACAAAATAAGGAGATGTGGATAGTGCCAACAGCATTCCCGTCCTTGAGAATGACCACAGTAGGTTAGTCCGTGGTGAGGCATTGGGAGGTGGGTTCATAGCTTCTGCTCTCAACCAACCTCCAGGTGAACAGCTGAAAACAGATGTGAAATTATATCATAGTTTCTTGTTGTCTTCACAGGGTACCTAACATACAAGTGGGATAGCAGTCAAGTTAAACACTGATCAGATTCAGCTCAAAAATTAACTCCTTGAAATTTAAAAAGTGTTTTATTCTGATCTCCATGTCTACAAAATGTCATTTACAAAAATGAACTTATTTATATAGGAGCAAGTTTAATTTTTCATTGTTTTAAAATTGTTTATCAGGGACTTTCTTGGAGGTCCAGTGGTTAAGACTCCGCACTTACACTGCAGGGGGCACGGGTTCGATCCCTGGTCAGGGAACTAAGATCCCACATGCTGCGTGTCGTGGCCAAAAATAAAATAAAATTTTAAAAAGTAAAAAAAAATTGTTTTTAAATATCTACTTGCCAAAAAGCCTCTTCTATTGCAAAGAAAATGAAAGCTTTTAAATTTTTAATAGCAAGCCCTACAACACTCAATTATGACTGAAGGCTGTCTAACAGGCTGGTCCTGCCTGTAGAATACTGAGGCAGCAATTTTGCATAGGCAGAAATTATCACTTACATACTCAGTCCTAACCAATTAGGAAGACATCCAAAGACCAATACCTCTAGGCATTACAGGCAACATTAAAGCTGCACAATTAGACAGCAACTTTCAGAGATGTGAAATTATTTTATAAGCATGCAAGTGAGGAGTATATACAGAGTGAGGAAAAAACTAGGCAACATATTTAACAGTTAACATATTTAACAGTTAAAGAGCTGTTTAAACCTTCCTTAAAGAGTTCCTAAGTGTGTTTTGTTGTATCGGCAACTAAAATTCAACTAAAATTCAAATGTAAAATTAAATGTGAAAAGATGCTTATCTAAATTTAAGAGATTCATCATTTTTCCCCTTGGGAGCTCATTCATAAGACCATCCGATCCAAATCCATCCCTCTGCAAACCCATAAACGCCTCTACCAAACAAATGGCCTCATCCCAACCCTCCCCAAAGTCATCTCTACATTTTTCGGGTGTTATCCTGTTAATTCAAAAGCTCGAAACTCGAAACTCCAAACACCGTATCTTACTACCGTTGGTATTATGAACTATTAAAAAAGTATTAGATTAAGTTTTTAAAATCAATATTATAATCATTTGGTGCACAATCCCACACATTTAACACTCAATTTAACTCATTTGCTAACTCACATACAACCAACACAATATGCAAGAAACAACTGCTGGGAATTGTTTCAGATGCTCTAAAGTATGTTAATTTCCAAAGCAAAATGACTTGTGCTGTGAATTTTAAGGCACTTGAAAGCCTGTACTTTCTCTCCTTCTGCAACACAAATTTTGCATGTCTGAAGAGCTGTGATTCATCTTAAGAAAACCCATCTTGTGTTAAATGGAATGGAAACTGGACTAAGTGGTCAAATGACAAGTACATTCATATTCAAGCTGTATTATAAATGCATGTACAGTAATTTACGTCTCTCAGCTACCACAAAAGGCTCTTGATAAGCAGGTAATTTGCTAAATGGACTCCTTTATCCAAGTATTCGAAGGGCGTTACAAGAAAAATCTGCAGAGGCATTAATGTGACGTAAAGGTCAAGCATTGTGACATACCTTTCAAATAATCCCGCCTAACTTGCGTTATGATGAGGAGGCTGTTGGCAGCATCGTTCAGTGTGAAGCCCTTGATGTGGGTCTCAGCGCTAAAAGAAGCAGACATTTAGAAAGGAATTACTGACATGCTTCTGATACGATAATAAATGGTTGAGCACCAAGGTGAAATTATAAAAACTACTGTTCATATGTTAAAAATATTGCTGCAAAATATCGACCTGGAGACAGCTTTTGTGTTATCCTGTCAATGGTTATAGAAGGATAATTTTTTTTTGCATTCTGACAGATGACAAAGTTGGAAATGAGCAACAAAAGAAACAAAGTACAAGATTTTTTTTAAACAATTGGTTCAGATTCTTGAATGCTGACATATTAGATGACTAAAATAACTGCATGCCCTGCATTGTTCTGCTGTATCCTAAGCTGGATACTTTTTCCTCTTTTTTCTACACTCACCATAATTATAAAATGTAAAACTATTCTTTCGACAACAAAAATGAGCATTTATTTTCAGCACTTTATATTTTAAATATAAACTAAAGCATATTACTAACACCATATCATTTGGTTGATTAATTTTCAAATTTCTGTCATCTAGATACATACAATTTTTAAAGGTGAATATACTACAGAACTAAAACCACTGCTACGTTAAAATGTAAAATTTCACACAATCTTGTCCCAGCCTTAAATTTGAAACCCCCCAACTTTTTTTTTTTTTTTTTTTTTTTGTGGTACGTGGGCCTCTCACTGTTGTGGCCTCTCCCGTTGCAGAGCACAGGCTCCAGACGCACAGGCTTAGCGGACATGGCTCACATGCCCTGCCGCTCTGCGGCATATGGGATCTTCCTGGGCCAGGGCACAAACCCGTGTCCCCTGCATCGGCAGGAGGACTCAACCACTGCGCCACCTGGGAAGCCCAAAACCCCCCAACTTTTTAAAACTCAAGAGCAAAAACTCGTTTTTCTTATGAATAAAACCTACGTAATTAAAAAAAAAAAAAAAAAAGAAAAGAAGAAGAAGAACCCTAGCCAGAGGTGATTTGTTTGCTACATTGTTTGCATATCTCCTGTGATGAAATTTCAGCATCCTTAATGCCCCTAGGGTTTATCTCCCGATTAGGAAATCTCCACAGGTCAAAAGGAGCAAAAGCAATTGCTGCCATTTGCCTTATCAAGCTCAGTGATGATCTTGCTGCCAACAACCTCGGCCTACCGACATGAACATCTAAGCTGAGCAGATTGTGAGAAAAGCAGGGTCACTGATAAATTACTCTCGTCAATCCCAAGAAAATCCTCCAAAGACACGGTGATGTGCCCATCCTCTCAGTCACTTTCAGCCTCTGAGGTTCCCCCCTTACTGTTCCTGGGGGAAGGATTTTCTTATCCCCCCGAACGATCCTCTTAATCCCACCAAAGCACCCACTGCTCAGTTTGACTTTTTTCCTTTATCCCATCTGTCAAAGCTCTTAAGTCAAAAACTCATACATGAGACTATAAACTGCAGAAAATAAAGGATTTACTTTCTCAATCTTTAGCATGATTAAATAAACAAGCAGACACTATTAAAATTAAGCTCACTTCTTATGCCAACATTATTACATGTATTATACCATATTTACTTGAAAATATTACCTAAAATTCATTAAAACCATAAGGTAACAAAACTTCTGACATCACACTTGATTGTCAAACCTTTTGAAAATCTCAAAACACAGAACATTTTTCTTTTAATAATCTCTTCCTATCTCAAGAAGGTGTGTATTCAATACACATTTGAAAGTGAGGATAAATAGGAAGAAAACTCCCCAGCTCTATTACATGCTGAACATATACATGTTTTACATATGTAGAAACTGACCAAGCACAACCAAAATATATTCCAAACTGGCAAAGGGAGAAAAACTACAGAAGGTACTGGTGATTCTGCAGTGTATTCATTCATACAATAAAATAAGAGGAGTCTACTTCTGACTCATAATTTTGATCTTTCCTTTTGGAAAAAAATCAAATCAAACTTCCTGTGATGATGAGAATATTCTTCTTCTTTTTTTTTTTTTTTGCGGTACGCAGGCCTCTCACTGTTGTGGCCTCTCCCGCTGCAGAGCACAGGCTCCGGACGCACAGGCTCAGTGGCCATGGCTCACGGGCCCAGCCGCTCTGTGGCATGTGGTATCCTCCCGGACCGAGTCACGAACCCGTGTCCCCTGCATCGGCAGGCGGACTCTTAACCACTGCGCCACCAGGGAAGCCCGAGAATATTCTTTATCCATGCTGTCCAACAGGGTAGCCACCAGCTACATGTGGCTACCTGGCTACTGTGATGGAGGAATGGAAACCTTAATTATATTTAATTTTAATAATTTAAATTTAAGTGGGCACTTATGGCTAGTGGCTACTGGACTGGACAGCACAGAATTCCAGACATTTTCTTTTCATTTTTAGAACTGCTAAAATAAAGGAAAAAAACTGTAGAGTGAAGGGGTATCAATCTTTTAACTTACAATCAACTGCAAAAATTACTCTGTCTTAACCAAAGGAGATAGTATCACATGGAAAGTTTCATATTAGAGATTTCAGAGCTATGACTGGTCTATGGATTGTACTTATATAACACGCACATAGGACACTAGGCAGTGATTAGAATTTATCTTACTTTGGAAAACAAAAACTGGCCAATCCAGTAAAAACCATCAGTTATTAATTTAGCATTATTTTTAGACAGAATAAAATAAGAAGCTAGTAGGAACAAGAGAAAATGAAGTGCTATTCTTGAAAGATAAAGCAGAGCTAATCACCACATGATTCTCAAATTTCCTAAGAATAGAGTTCAGTGTTAACAGAGATTTAAAATAACAATTTATAACCATTACTGCTCTATGAATAAGCAGTTCCCCTCCCTTGAAAGAATTCACCATACCTAAATTTTTATTTTGAAACACGAGGAAATGTTGTAATTCTAACTAAAAATGAAAGAAAGTCATTCTTTCTTTTTTTCTGTCAAAAATGTTAAAGGCATCTGTTACTTTTGAGGTTCCATTACTTGTTGGGAAGGTTAAGTAACCTTCTTAATAAAACTGCAGAAATCTCACTAGTAGTCAAGTGAATCTGCAACACATTAGAGACAGCAAAGGTACAGCAAAAACAAAGACTGCATTAGTTCACAGGGAAGACAACACTCTTAAGATTGAACAGGTGGCATCATGTAGGTAACTGTAACAGACTGCTATTTATAGGGTAATATGAGAGTACTAGTGCCAGAATAATACTGGGGGTACCACAACTTGCTACAGTAGCTCGTTTGGTCACACCACATTACAAAAAAGATGCCTCTAAAAAAAAAGCAACAATTATTTTTCATTCTGATCACTGATGCAGAGCCAGAAGGGGAAGAGATGACCTAGTGGAACACTGGCAAGGTTGGAACCAGGAAACAAATCCAGAGAAGTTATACGACATTCCTCCAGTAACAGAGAATTGGAACTCTTAACTTCCGCTTCTGAATTCCCAGTCCAGAGTTATTTTCGAAAGTACCCAATGTAGATCTAACCCAAGATACGATTCTTCATAGTCAGATATAACGTTTTATTGGTTCAAAGAAAAGGATGTGCACAGATCCCCAGATTAAGTGCCTCTGGGCATTCTAAAGCTTGGCATCTAGGATTCTCTTTGGGCCCACACAACTACATGGGGAAGGTAGCTACAAAATACTCCTGAAAAGATAACACAGGGGAAGATAAAAGTAACCTCAGGAGTACAGAAAGGTTTCATGAACATCTAGAGAGGGAGGGAAGGAAAGAAGATAAACCTACATTTTACAGGTTGTGGACATAAGTGTAAATAGAAGGGCTGTGCTTATAACCATCTTCTAGGTCAACAGCTTTCACACTTGTTTGATCAAGATTCTCAGTCAGACATAGTAAGAAACGATGTTTTACGGTACATACCAGTGCACTGATATACAGATGCACATATAACTGAAAGCAAACGTTCACAAAATCTTTACTACATGGAATGCTTTGATATTTTCTATTCTATTTAACTAAAAAAGATGTTGATTCTGCCCCACTAAATAGAGTCCATGATCCACTAACAGGTTATAAATGCAATTTGAAAAATTACTCTAGACCAGGGGTCTCCAGCAAGAGGTATGCACACTGTGTGAATGCTCTAGGGTGAGTCAAGAAAATGTTTAAGTTTCTATTTTTAAATCTTATTCTCCAAAAAACTGCTATTTTTGGAGTATGTTTTATAATATACTTACAGTAGTACAGCTCACTGATAATGGTATGTGATCAAAATGTTTAAGACGTGATTCTTGACTCACCTGGGGTGTTTAGTAAAACGCAGATTCCTGGGCCCCACGCCAGATCAGGTGAGTCAGAACCTTTGGGGTGAGTGGTGGGTTATCTGTTTATGCTACGAGAATGTGAGGCTCACCATTCTAGAACAAGCCCAATTAAAATGAAAGAATTATAATCTGTACTTTTGGTAAGTATTTCAGAGGTCTCTGTGACCAACCTCAGGATTAAAAGACTTGAAAAAGTTTTCCTTCTTTGCTTCCATCTCCTCAGTTAATCATACCCAATTCTCAACACAAAATGTTCCTCTCTTTTTTCTGCCACACTTTCCTCCCAAATCACTGTTGTTTCAAAACACCTTTGATAATTGTGGATAGTGTTTAGATAATAATTTTCCAAGAAAACTAACTGTAGGAAAAAACCTGCACCTCCTGGATGACTTCAATGGTTATGGATGACAGGATGTTGTTCAATGTCACATTTTCCAAGTCACTAATTGAGGATGTACTGAGTATTCCAAAGATAGATAATTTAATTAGCAACTGAGTAAAAACACAAATGAGACACAATACATTAAAAACCTGAACTTAAATGTCTCAGTGCGACTGTCCTATATCAAGACATAGAAGTGATTCAAGATCATAGATATATATGGTGTATGTGTGTATCCATATATATATATAGTACTTAAGTATATATATATGAATTATATATACTGTGTGTGTGTATATGTCAATAGATACAGATATATTTCCACAGACAAGTACAGTCATACACAACGTATTTTTCAAAATGCACTGAAACATAAACAGTAAACACAGCCCTATGGTGCATAACTTTAACATAACACTAATATTAACGCCAGGTTTTCCAGTGAATTCCAAGAATGGCAAACACCCATTTTCTATTCAGGATTCTAATATTCCAAAAGTGCTGCGACTTAAAAATTTTGAAGGCCAAAAGTTAGCCAGGAGAGATTATTTCAAAACTTACAATATACTAGGAAAAGGTTGACCTTTGCCATTGAAAATAAAGCTATTGATTGACTCATCAACAGGACAGGTGTACCTTCCAGAGCAGGTGACCTTGATCTTCTCCTTTCTAGGCCCTTTCTGATTAATTACTTAACTTTTGAAGGTAACTCCTTGGGGATAAGACAACAGAGTCAGTTAACTGACACAACACCAGGGAAGAAAACTTTATTCTCGTTCTGATTAATGAAGTATTTTACTCTAGGGAACTAGCCAGAGACAAAACCACTACTGCCACTAACACCAACACCACTAAACAGATTACAAAACAAGAAGGGGAAAGAGAAAAGGTATTTAAAATTGTTGAGTACCATATATTTTCTCTACTTCACTCTATCTCCTTCAATAACTAGAAGAAATCATTAATGTAAGATTTATTATCATCTACTCATTATACAGAAGAAAAACTGAGGCTCAGAGATAGGAGGAAATTTTCCCATGAGCTTTCAAGTAAGATTCAAACCCTTGCCTAAGTTCAAAGCCCTTGGTATCTTCATGTATCAGGCTGCTTCCACCATAAAAGGTACACAGATCGAGTTGCTGAACAAGAAACAGAATATGATTTTAAAAACTACTTTTCTGGGGGCTTCCCTGGTGGCGCAGTGGTTGACAGTCCGCCTACCGATGCAGGGGACACGGGTTCGTGCCCCGGTCCGGAAGGATCCCACGTGCCGCGGAGCGGCTGGGCCCGTGAGCCATGGCCGCTGAGCCTGCGCGTCCGGAGCCTGTGCTCCGCAACGGGAGAGGCCACAACAGTGAGAGGCCTGCGTACCGCAAAAAAACAAAAACAAAAAACTACTTTTCTATATATGAATAGAATACATGAGTTGTGAGGTTACATAAGGTAAAATAAAATACACTGCAGTGTGCAGGGCTAATAAAAGTTATATTTTTTGTAGGTTAAAAACTCCCATAAAATTAGAAAACCATTTCATATAATTTTTGTGACTAGTTGAACACAATTAAGCAACTGCTACTACAATACATCATTAGAAAAATCCTAATGATAGTTGATACATTTTTTTAAGTGTGAGGTTTAATAGATGAACTAATACTTACAAATCTTTCACTTGCATTGCTTGTGTAGGATTATCCTTCATCAACAGTAAATTTATAAGACTGGCATAAGTTTCACTATTGAACACAATGTTTTGCTTTTTTGCTTTCAGGAAAATATTAAATGCATCTATGAAGGAAAAAAACAACAAAAAATGAGATGACATTATTCTGAAATGGCAAAAAAGGAGGGGGAAAAGCCCTAAAACAAAGCCCCAAACCCCCATATTTCTGCTTCTTTTAATACTCACTCACTATACCACTCTACAGAGACACACACTGACCAAGCAAGCAGATGTTATCACTCTTCTAATCTTTAAAAAACAAAGTGACAGTTATGAAAACTACTAATTAATCCCAATGGATGGTACCAGAAAGGGCTTCGTTTTAAAATTATTTTTCATACTAGCTCTTTAAAGTCAACAAATTATTTTCATGCCAATAAAAACTAAAAAGAGCTCTTCTGAATTTGTTTATCAAAAGATGATCCCAGTTTCCAGTTTCAAAATAAATTGCAAAATGTGTGTTAAAGTCCAAATAAACCAGGGGTATAATTTAGATTGAGGGGAGCAAAAGATTCACTTTAAAGCGATCTTGAATCTGTAAGTGGGTGGTTCCTGCGGTTAAGACTCCAACACAACAGCATTACAGTGAGTATAGCCTGTAATGCTAAAATTAGGAGATCAAATTATTTGGCTACGACAGGACTTATACAAAAACATACAATTTTCAAATATACAGATATCTAACAAGTAAACTAAGCAACATTTGTTTGACTGATTAACAGTTTTATTTCACTTGTTCACAATAACTGTCAGTGAATGAAAAGATGTTACCAAAAGAGAAGTAACTACACTTTTCAGTCACTTACTTTTCTGAAATAAAATTGCCTGGCTATAAACATCCAACTGAAACTACAATCCACACTCTGGTGTGTATAAACAAATCACAATAAAGATGGGGCATAACTGAACTATCACATAAGAGCTTTTATGGATATAAAGCTCCATGTAAAGAAATATAGAACACACAAATAGGAATGAACATGATATTAACGCTCAGAAGAACATTCTGAGCTACTGTGGAGGTTTCTAAACAAGCAGAAATTATGCTTGTGTTTACAAGTTAGGGGAGTTTGAATTAGCCCTTCAATTAAACTGAAGTGACAACATCAAAAACTTAGTTAACTTTCAAGCTAAATTCAGAGAAAACAAGAGAAAAAGGTTATGATCTTAGTATTTGTATGTTAACTAAGAAAAGATAGAATCTATCATTCAGTACATAATGCATATATTTTCCTTTTAATAGAGTTGAGAAGTTATGATGTACTGCAATTATTGGCTACATCCCAACAAGCGTTTATAATAGTTCACTACTTTGCTGAATGAAAATACACAGTAAATACAATTTGAATTTTTTTTTTTTTTTTTTTTTTTTTTTTTTTTTTTTTTGCTGTACGCGGGCCTCTCACTGCTGTGGCCTCTCCCGTTGCGGAGCACAGGCTCCGGACACACAGGCTCCGCGGCCATGGCTCGCGGGCCCAGCCGCTCCGCGGCATGTGGGATCCTCCGGGATCGGGGCACGAACCCGCGTCCCCTGCATCGGCAGGCGGACTCTCAACCACCGCGCCACCAGGGAGGCCCTACAATTTGAATATTTAAGGTAACAAAATAATCTAGAAAAGCTTACTAGTGGTTTTCTAAAACTGTAGTCTTGAATTCAATTTTCAAAGTATTCATATTTTGCCAAGCATTCAATTCTGAGATATACACAAAAGTAACTCAAACCTCTGCAGAATTAACAGAATGAAACCAACTAGATAAATGTAAATTGTATATTAAAACTAGAAGAGGGGACTTCCCTGGTGGCACAGTGATTAACAATCCACCTGTCAATGCAGGGGACACGGGTTCGAGCCCTGTTCCAGGAATATCCCACATGCCACAGAGCAACTAAGCCTGTGCACCACTACTGAGCCTGCGCTCTAGAGCCCACGAGCCACAACTACTGAAGCCCGCGTGCCTAGAGCCCATGCTCTGCAACAAGAGAAGCCACTGCAATGAGAAGCCTGTGCACCGCAACAAAGAGTAGCCCCCGCTCGCCGCAAATAAAGCCAGCGCGCAGCAATGAAGACCCAACACAGCCGGAAAAAATAAATTAAATAAGTAAATTTATTTAAAAAAAATTTTTTTAACTAGAATAGGGGTATATCTTTACATTTACAATATACACTGCATTATATTTAGTTAGCTGGTTAAAATGTTTTTACTTAAATAAAAACAATTAAAAAAAGGCAATATATGGAGCTTTGGAATCTTTAAACAGGAAATATACACTAACCTTACATTCATTTTAATCAAATCAAAATTCCATTAGAATATTTAAATAGTATTGATAATAATGAACTTTATATTTAGGTTTAAGAGATACATGGTGAAAGACTCAAGGATATATAGACTGAATATGCAACAAAGGAAAATGACTCAGGAAGAATAAAAAGTTACTCTGCAGTATTAAGAAAGCATAATTCCTCCTTCAGACACTTTGTCAGTGTCACAAAACTTCTAGTTAAGAAATTAAAAGGTTCGGACTTCCCTGGTGGCGCAGTGGTTAAGATCTGCCTGCCAATTCAGGGGACACGGGTTCGATCCCTGGTCCAGGAAGATCCCATATGCCAGAGCAACTAAGCCCGTGTGACACAACTACTGAGCCTGCGCTCTAGAGCTGGCGAGCCACAACTACTGAGCCCACATGCCACAACTACTGAAGCTCACGCGCCTAGAGCCTGTGCTCTGCAACAAGAGAAGCCACCGCAACGAAAAGCCTGCGCGCCACAACAAAGGGTAGCCCCTGCTTGCCACTAGAGAAAAGCCAGTGCGCACCAGCGAAGACACAACACAGCCAAAAATAAATAAATAAATAAAATTAAAAATACAATATTAAAAAAAAGAAATTAAAAGGTTCTATAAATTTCGAAATTGATGACTTTCTACTGAAGGGAGCGCAAAACTGTCAATACGAAAATGAAAAGAAAATCTGCTGCATAATGGTTAAGTTATCATAAAGCATACTTGAAAATGTACACAAAAACTGGAGGAGTTAAAGGTAACAGTAGCATTCTATGGAGAAAAATTAACAAAAATGAAGGAAACAAAAGTAATATATGATCTGGGGAGAGTACAACGAAGTCTAAATGAAAACATCTAGAATGTGATAGGCAAGCTTGTATCAGAGGGTTCAAGATGGTCAAAGAAATTTTAAAAGTAGTCACAATAGAGGTAGGCATACCTTCAGGAAAGTTTACCACTGAAGAAAGGGAAGAAATGCAAGAAACAGGGCTCATGTCCTGCCTTCAACCTCGAGATAATGCTTAACACACACTAGTATGATGGTTAACGCCCTAATCATTTTTTGCTTTCACATAAAAATATGTAACAAATACACTTGCCAAAAAATTAATGATAATGCTATTTTCAAAGTGTAATTTTTTAAAAAATGCACTATTTTAGTTTTTATTATGAAAAATTTCAAATGTACAGAAAAATATAAAGAATAGTGTAATAACCCCCTCCACATACCCATCACCTACACCTAATAATTAACATTTTGCCAGATTTGTTTAACCATTTTTTATGGCTTAAGTACTTTAAAATAAATTATAGAAATCTTGATTTTTTTCCCATTTCTCAATGCTTCATTATAGATCTCAAAATTTAAGGACATTTTCCTATAAATCATAATGCTGTTATCATATCTAATAAAATGAGTGATTCCTTAATGACCCACTACTCAGTCAATATTTAAATTTTCCCAATTGTCCCAAAATGTCTTTGTTAACTTAAAAAATGAAAGAAAATAATTAATATATACAATTTAAGTTCCATCTCTACCCGAGATCACTACTAATTTGTTGGGTTTAGATCCCATGTTGCTATCAGAAAGAAGACCCCAGTGTACACATTTACCTTTGTCTTTCTTCCTGTGGCAGGCATTCAATAGCTCTTTCTGGAGACTAACTTCTACAGGTGAGGGTGATGAAGTCAGGGAATGTGTTTCATCCTCATACCACAACTTAAAAATAAAATTATTCAATTAAACAAAAAGTGGTAAACACAACAGTGACCTTTTCAGTGTAAAGCTGGGCTAATCTATTACCTAAAGTTATAGACAAACAAAAAAATCTGTTATGCTTACAGTTAAAAACAAATTACCTCAGGTACGTCAAATGGAACCTCTTGGTTATTGTTCCTAAGGATTTCCGCTAATAACCTTAATGTCTTTCCACGAGGAATAATATTTTCTTCTTGCATTTTATTCCAGACAGCATCAGCTCTTTGCCAGTCACCATTCACTTCTGTAAAATTAAGCAGAAATTAATGAACGTACTAAATAGAATTCATGACAATATTTAGAACTATTTTTATTTGATGCTGAAGGAAGTATTCCAAACATTGCCTCCAGGGAAAGGACCAGGGTGACTGTGGACCAAAGGTAAGAAGACTTCTTTCTGTATACCTTTTTGTATCTTTTGAATTTTAAACCATAGAAATTACTTACCTATTAAAAAACAACAGAAAAAAAAACCACACACTTTATTAAGAACTTTGAAAATCATGTTGATACAAAGTTTACCTTTTTAAAGTAACTGAGAAATTGCCCACTGTTAAAATCAAAATCAGAAACAGGTAACAATTCAACTATGACCAGTAGACTTTGGAAAGACAATGGGATACACATATACAGTACAGTACACAGCTGAAGGTCTAAAATGATTGAAAGTGTGCAAATGTGTGATTTTTGTCAAAAGTGACAAATCAACAAACCTTTTTCCCTTAGTTAAGTAGGGAGAATTCTGTCTCTTCTGTCAACTTGAAGAATTCCTATGTCAGTGTGTAACAGATTTCTCATAATGCCCTCAGACTAAGTAAGATCACAGGAAGTTTACTGGAAAGAAATAGGCAGCTTCCTTCATAATGAAATATCTAGTTCCTTCTATGTGGTAACCTCGTCTTCACAAATAGCAAAGACTTAAGAATCAAGACTTTATTTTTAAACATTCTAATGGGTTTTGAAAAAAGAAAAGGTCAAGCCATTTCTGCTTGTGAGAAACTAGAGCAAAATCTGAAAAATGTCTTATGACACTAAATTCAATATACCTATCAGGCACAAAGAAGTACTGTTTTAAATGTGGCCTTTAAAAAAAATTTGCTAATATGAATAAGGAATATCTTAATGGTGTATGGTCAGCTCCAGGAAGAGGGTGTGTTTCAGGACACAAATGTTCCAGAAAACATGAGTAAATTTGCTTCTCAAAAATACCAAAATACTACAACACATGGAATTTTCCTAGATTTCCCTCCCACCCTAAAACTGAAAAGCTAAGCTTTTTGATAACTGACTCCTGGAAGTAAAAAACTCAAAGAACAAAAACAAAATACATTCACACTCCATCAGAAACCTGCAATAAAGAAAAAGATAACAAGTAGAGAATTTCCCAGGGGTCATACAAAGATTGCAGCCCACACTTTCATAAGGAATATGCTGAAAGGTGGCCCAAACAGTAGAAATTAACCTAAAGTTCAGAGTGATTTTATATATACTTTGACAATAAAAATCAGCCTAATATAAAACCCTTATTAAATTTACAATCAATTTTCAAAGCAAGACTCTCATAAGCTAATTATGCTTATCCTTCATTAAAATGTTGTCATGTAATGTAAAATTCAAGAGTAATTTTTCAAGTATGTTAACGTATAAAACTTTATACATAAAGTTTATCAAATACACTTTAGTTTATTTGATTAAATAAATTAAAAACAAAAACCCAAGCCCCCAAATCTTTAATTCTGTAGAAGGGGAAAGAGGAACCACTTTTGTTCTGTGCGAAAGGGTACTATGGACTGTGGGGGACACAGGGAAGCTTTCCAAGTGCTGGGAACAGCCCTGCTAAGGTGTGTTTTTTTTTTTTTTTTTTTTTTTTTTTTGCAGTACGCGGGCCTCTCACTGTTGTGGCCTCTCCCGCTGTGGAGCACAGGCTCCGGAGGCACAGGCTCAGCGGCCATGGCTCACGAGCCTAGCCGCTCCGCGGCATGTGGGATCTTCCCGGACTGGGGCACAAACCCGTGTCCCCTGCATCGGCAGGCAGACTCTCAACCACTGCGCCACCAGGGAAGCCCAGGTGTTTTTTAAAGAGACTAATTTTTAAGCTAACATAACTATTTCAGACAGTGAAGAGGTGGATGAGGTACAACTCTGCCTTCAGACTGAAAGAACTCTGGGAAGGTAATTCTTTTTAAAAAAGCACAAACTATATGAAAAGCTTCTACTTTGGGAGGACAAGATATAACAGAGATGCACCTGCTCAAATGGACTAGCAGCTTGTAACAAGAAAGTTTTTTTCAAAATACAGGTGAGAACTAGACAGTGCATACAGCATAAAACAACTGAGATATACACACTTTTTTTTTGGAAAAAAAAAATCTTAGAAATGTACCTGGATCACAGAATACATAACAAAAATTTGAGGCAGTCAAACGAGTCAGTGCCAAAATCTGCAGCCATGCTCTCACAAAGGCACAGAAGGGCCATGCCTTTCTTTCATAATATCCCTCTAGGGCTTAAAATTCCTTCAACCAAAACAACAACAATCATACTTGTTATTTGAAGAATCAAACAGCCACAAACCTGGGCTGTGACCAGGGAATGGGCACTCCCTCAATAATTCCATCACTTCCCTGGAACTCACCGTGTCCTCTTTAAAGAACAAGAGTGCTGACTACTAAATGATTTGAGAACTCTTAAGCTATAAAACCAAAGATTTTTGACACTATCAGTGAATTTTACAGGAACAGACATAGTTATGGGGCTTCATTTATGGCTATCTGACCAATGTGTACAACAGTTGGCACTTCACGTGGGGTTTCTATGGTATTTAAACTACGAGATGATAGTCATATGGATGCTGTTGTCATAAACCATGGAGCAATGTATCTTTGTCTTGTGCATGTTTCTGTACTATGCTGTAATTCACAACAAAATAAGTGTGTATACCTGTGTGAAAGGTACTGTTTTAAAATAAACAAGCAAAACTGCTCTTTAACAAATAAACCCAAATAATTAAATGAACTCCTTTCAAGGGTGAAAATTACATCATGAAAAAGAATGAGCTCATAAAAAATTCCAATAGGTGAAACAAATTGTTTTCTCAGAAATCCACAATCTAAAACATGGATTTTTTTTCATGTGTTACAGGGCCACATTTCATATGTCATTCCATACTGTATGTTCCTTTTCAAATAAATTGAGTCCACAGTGTTTTATTTAACATATTTAAGTAGTGGTCCAAGTCAGTGGGCAAAACGGAGGGGGCCAGGTCGCAGGAGGAGAAACCTTGCTTTTTCTTCAGAAAGGGAAGGATCAGGGTTATCACAACCACATTATTGATTTATAGCAGTATAGAAGTTGGGAAGTAAACAAACTGGGTTAAAACGTATACTTCCCTATAATGATTCCTCCAGCTTCCAGTTCCATGAGAGGCCACCCTCATGTTACCTCAGCCTCAGAGGCTCCTCAGCTAAGGAGAGGAGAGCGCCTCAGACTACTGGCTCAAATACAGAGCTGGAAGGGGGGTGTCCATCAGAACAGATAGAGGGGATTAAAGAAAAAAAAAGGGTAATAAACCTCAGAGTTCATTTATAAGAGTTCCTGCTTATCCCTAAAGGAAACTTTAAGATGAAGTTCAAAGTTGCTTTTTCTTTTCTTTCTTTTTAAAAAAGCAACAGCAAAAGGTCATCTGCAGAGGAGAAGGAAGTCCGTAAGGCTGGCTGCCTCTCATCTTTCCCTGGACTACCGCTGTACCTCATGCATCCTTACAGCTGTTCTTTCACCCCAAGGTATTGTCAGTGTTGGTTCAGGTCTAACTCTTCTGAAGAGCACTACTTTTCTATCTGCAGTGCCTACCTCAACGGCTAGCACAGTAAGAGCTTCAGAGTATTTCTGAACGAAAGTTTATATAGTCTTCTTATGGGGATGATTTTAAAGGCTGAGATTCATTTGGATATATTAGTATTTTTTTTAGTTTGCATAAAATTAGAATTTAAGCAAGAAACAGTTCTTCAAAAGTAAGAAAAAGCAGGGGAAGGAGGGAGAATCAGCACTCAAATACAGGTTATAATCCACTAATTAAGGACTACATACCTAAAACCTAAGTTTTTAAATTCTATACATTCAACAACAACCTGAGCATTGTGTGCCAGAATCTGATCATATTCAAGCCAAAGTTTTAAGAATTACATTGTGGTATGTCAATGCAACCAACAAATGAAATGTAAATTTTACAGCAAGTCTTATTTTACATACACCATCAAGATGTAAGACAAAGCTTCCAATGATAATAAATACAAGTTCAAAAAGACAAATGAAATCACCTTATTCATTGCTGTCTATGTTAGGTGAAGGAAAACTTCCCAAAAGAAAAAAAGAATAAATCTAGATCAAATATCTATGAAGAAAAGGAAGGAAGGAAAGGAAGGAAGAAAGGTCACTGACTATTCTAAGTGTTTTTCCTCTCTACCCAAATACCCTAAGAGACTGCACAGTTCTAGAGTACTGTTTGACAATAGAGATCAAAGGCTTCAGAAAAGTTCATCACTTTTAACCCTTAATAAAAACACAAATTCAGCCTAGGGAAACAATTACGGGTGTTAACAAAGATTAGATGCAAAGATGCCTAATTCAGTGTTACTTTATAATATGGAAAACTGAAATCTATTCACTTGTCTAGCAGTAGGAGACTGGTTGAGTAAATTCTAGTATATCTGTTCAGTGTAGCCATTTGTAGGTGATAAAGTGTTGAAAAACATTTGTAATATAGAACTGAGTCAAAATTATATTATAATACAATCACATTTTAAAAAGTAATTGTTCAGCAATGAGTTTGTACATCAATATGCATTTTTCTGGAAAAAGATCTATACAGGGCCTCCCTGGTGGCGCAAGTGGTTGAGAGTCCGCCTGCCGATGCAGGGGATACGGGTTCGTGCCCCGGTCTGGGAGGATCCCATATGCCGCGGAGCGGCTGGGCCCGTGAGCCATGGCCGCTGGGCCTGCGCGTCCGGAGCCTGTGCTCCGCAACGGGGGAGGCCACAGCAGTGAGAGGCCCGCATACCGCAAAAAAAAAAAAAAAAAAAAAAAAAAAAGATCTATACACATGAACATGTCAATGATTACTTATTTATAGAAGTGACTAATAAATCTACTAAAGAAATTAAATTAAAAGAAAAAAAAAGAAGTCTTTCCTCAAAAACTCCTATTAAATTCTGTGGCTATGATGAAGATTTTTCTCACCTTCTCATTACTGCAGCAAGAATGTCAGAAATTATGAAGATTGTAGGGTGTCTAGTGATACAATATAACATTTTGTGAGAAAATTCAATCTGGCCTCTACGTGAGCCTCTCTGTTTAAGACTCTACATTTGACAACCCCTGGAGCTTCCTCACAGCCTGATATTCCTTTCTGGCCACTGCCTTCCATAGAATAAATGTCTCAAAATGAAAACACGAGGAATAGTCAGATTACTTACTGTATAGTTTTAGCAGACTGTAGTATAGCTGGTCTCTATCACATTCAAATAGCTTCTGTGTCAGCTCCACTAATTTTTCTAGAGTTTCAACCTTAAAAATAAGATTAACAGATGGATCTAGATTGTGTAAAGGACATTTTATAGTTGACAAATCATAGTTGAATAATCCTTCAAATTAACTTTACCCAAAGGGCAGATTAACTTCACTTCAAAAGTTAAAGGACTGAGCACAACATCGTGAATGTACTTAATGCCACTAAACTGTACACTTAAAAATAGTTAAAATGATAAACTTGATGTTATATGTATTTTATCATAATTAAAAAAAATTTTAAGTTAAAGGGCTAAAGGACTCTTTGGAGTCAATAACACATGAATAATTATCTAGTTGAGGGAACCTCCACAAAGGAGCATTCTGTAGAATTCAAAGATATTTAGGCTGGAGGACTCAGTGAGTATATCTATATTTGTTAATAGGAATATTCCTCCACCCAAACTTTAAACTCCTCTTTCCCTGTGGCTTTTTCGTGGCAGGATGTGAACAGATATCTGTGCTGGAGTAGAGGTAAAGTAGAAACTCCAATGGGCTCCCATCAAGTGACTCCTCTGGTGACTAACAACTGAAGCAGATTTAAATTGCCAAAGAAACAACATTAGCCTGCTCAAACCAACAAGTGGAATGAAGCAAGCTAAAATCTTCAGAGCCCCAGTAAAAATTTTTAGGGATTCCACTGGACCTCAGAAACCAGAATAAAGCTATTGCTTATTTGGAAAACAACCAAGATAAGCAATGTTGCATCTCCTGAACTCCCCAAACGCTCACAGGACATGTAGGACACTTGCTTTCTACTCACAGTTTTAGGTGAGTGAGACCAGAAATTAAACACAAACCTGATTACTTGCAATACATCTATCACAAAACCACTGAAGTCTTGTAGGCCGAGCTCTAATGCCTGGAGTCTGTAAAATAAAATAATCATATAGCACACAGGTAAGGCTTCAGCTAAATGTTAATTTTCCCTCAAAGACAAATAGTTTTCCTTCTAATGACCCTGCTTCCTCCCTGCCAAATGGAGATACTAAAAGAAACCTATAACTTAATCCCACAATTATCAAACACCTTTAGGATTAGAACAACCTATACTTAACCAGTGTCTAGAAGATTCGGGTTATTTCAAAACGTTACTTTGTAGGTCAATTTTCATTCCATAAATCTTTAATCATTAAAAATGGCTAAGCTTTCTGTAGCTCAAAAAGAAACCTTGAAATGATGGACTAAATCAACTCCAAAATATGTGAAATTAAACACACACACACACACACAACTTCAGAGATCCCAATAGATTCAGGAAGCAAAAACTATTAATATGTTATGTTGACTTATTAACAATTGTCACAATGATAAAACCAATGGCTTTTTAAGAAACATGCTTTGTAAAACTCAGTGATAAAAGTACTCTGATTACAACACGTTTGCCTAGTATCTAAAACTAAACGTTTAAAGAGCTAAGTACTAAAAACAAGCTAAGTACTTAAAATTAGTTCATAGTCTTAGTTTATTTCAGTAATTGAGATGTGTGTTATAGCCTCAATTAGGAATTACTAAGGTTTAGTCAATAACTCTGGCTTCAAAACAATTACTTTACAATTCTAGATACTGAAATAAAAGACAAACCACTTCACATATAATTCCAAGGATCTGTCACTCTACCTCCAGTATTTTCATCATCTGTAATAGGGCTTCCCTATTAAATACTACATTTCAATCTCAGCATTATGATAAGAAAACACCATACTCATTACCCTGGCTGCTCCAGTCCAGAGGACGTACATTTACTGCCTTCTCCACTCAGTTTTGTGGACGACACCAGGCAACTCTCAAATCTGATCTCTTATTTATAAGTCCTCATTACTTTTTATTTCTTAAAAATAGTATTGTAGGGGCTTCCCTGGTGGCGCAGTGGTTAAGAATCCGCCTGCTAATGCAGGGGACATGGGTTCGAGCCCTGGTCCGGGAAGATCCCACATGCCTTGGAGCAACTAGGTTCGTGCACCACAACTACTGAGGCTGCACTCTAGAGCCCGCAAGCCACAACTACTGAGCCCGCATGCTATAACTACTGAAGCCCATGCACCTAGAGCCCGTGCTCCGCAACGAGAAGCCACCGCAATGAGAAGCCCACGCACCACAACGAAGAATAGCCCCCACTCGCCGCAACTGGAGAAAGCTTGTGCAGAGCAACGAAGACCCAATGCAGCCAAAAATAAATTAAATAAATAAATTTAAAAAAAGTATTGTACAATGTTAAATTAAAAACTGAAACAAGGGCTTCCCTGGTGGCGCAGTGGTTGAGAGTCCACCTGCTGATGCAGGGGATGCGGGTTTGTGCCCCGGTCCAGGAAGATCCCACATGCCGCGGAGCGGCTGGGCCCGTGAACCATGGCCGCTGAGCCTGTGTGTCCGGAGCCTGTGCTCCGCAACGGGAGAGGCACGCGTACCGCAAAAAAACAAAAAACAAAAACCAAAAAACTGACACAAGAACTAACATCTCAGAGCTTTGGTAGAATGACAGAAAAATTGGTACAGAATAAGTTGTATAAGTGTTCTCATTCTAACTGTGCAAGTACCCACATTTTGCGATACACGAAATAAATGCTGAATAAATTAACTGTTGATATATATTCTCAAACATCATTAATATTTAATTTGTACCCAATTTCTACTCAAGGATTTTCTCACATTATCTGTTTTGTTTCACATGCATTACATTGAAAATGAAGCCAACATCAAATGTACGCAAAAAGCCCTTGAAAAAATACTAGATAATCCTCTTTAAAACATGGCGAAATGCAAGAGCTACATTCACTTATAACTTTCAATATTATGGCTCATCCAAATGCCAATGATCTGACTAGCACAACTTTTATGGCAAACTCTTCCTTTTTGTGGCTGATTAATCTGCCTGTCACTGGCAGGACAACTGACTTATACGGCAGATATTCCTATTCTTCATTTTGAAATTGAGAACTGTTTTCACAAATAAATCTCAATCATCAAAAGGACATCTAGGTCAGATTAACTAAATCTCCTAGGCTTCTGTAATAGTCTACATTTCTGGCTTATCTCTTAACATCTTATTGAATTTTAAACATTGCAAATTTAAAGTAAAAATGAAAAATGTAATAAAACATGGAGAAGAATAGAATTTTAATTGGGATGCTAAATATAGCTTATCCAAAACCAGTTACTGCTTAATTAAAACAATGAACTCAACTCTTAATTTTTCCTGTTTTTGTTACATACAATCTATTTAATAGACAGTGAGGATAAAGTAATTACTGTAATTAAAAAAAAAACAAAAAGGTACTTCCCTGATGGCACAGTGGTTAAGAATCCGCCTGCCAGGGCCTCCCTGGTGGCGCAGTGGTTGAGAGTCCGCCTGCCGATGCAGGGGATGCGGGTTCGTGCCCCGATCTGGGAGGATCCCATATGCCGCGGAGCGGCTGGGCCCGTGAGCCATGGCCGCTGGGCCTGCGCGTCCGGAGCCTGTGCTCCGCAACGGGAGAGGCCGCAACAGTGAGAGGCCCGCATACCGCAAAAAGAAAAAAAAAAAAAAAAAAAAAAAAAAAGAATCCGCCTGCCAATGCAGGGGACATGGGTTTGATGCCTGATCCGGGAAGATGCCACATGCCACAGAGCAACTAAGCCCATACACCACAACTACTGAAGCCCGTGTGCCCTAGAGCCCGTGCGCCACAACTCCTGAGCCCATGAGCCTAGAGCCCGTGCTCTGCAACAAGAGAAGCCACCGCAATGAGAAGCCTGTGAGCACTGCAATGAAGAGTAGCCTCCACTCGCCACAGCTAGAGAAAGCCCGCACACAGCAACGAAGACCCAATGCAGGCAAAAATAAAAACACACAAACAAAAAAACACCAAAACCAAAATACAGCATGTTTGTTTCCACCTGGGTTAATGTGCTTCAGAACACTCTTTGTGCAGTTCCAATTCAGTACTAGGTTCACTTGTATAAGAAAAAAAGTAATCCAAAATAAAATAATAATTTTCATTAATTTCATTATATTACTTTGATGTAAATTTGTTGTTATAATAGGCTTCGATGTATATTAGTGAAAATAGGTATCAAGTAATTATTACCTTTAAAGTGAAAACAAATGAAGATTCTTCTACTTCAAACTCTATCTCAAAGGCAATCATTTTAAATTTAACTAAAATAGTGATTTTTACCTGCTCTGAGTTTTCTTACCACTACTGCTAGAAATGGAAAATGGAAAACAAACAACTACTCTGGCTTCATGTCCTTTAGCTGGAGTAGTAGGAGGAAAATCAAGTGCACGAGGTGTATGGGACAAACAAAAACAGCAAGAACACAACTACTTATCCCCACAGCCAGGAGAGCAAGGAGAAAAGGGGGTACCATGGAAATTATTAAACCTTTCAATAATTGTCCTTTTCTGTAAAATCTCCAGAGACAGACTTAAGGACCATGGTCTAGTAAGGAGGAAAATATGTCTGAGCAAGTCAAACTAACAGTTTAACTATCATTAACTAAATATGATCCAGGTGTTACAGAAAATACTAAGTAAACTAACTCATGGGAGGGGGGTATGAATTTGCATGAGAACTGACTGACATCTCTTGAAATTCGAGGGCTGGAGGGGGAAACTAGCTCTAAAATCCCTTCTTTATATATAAGATCCATTCTGGCTTATTAAGGAAGGCAAATTAGGATAAAACCCTGAATTTGATCTATTAAAGAACAAAGGGAAGAGGAACAAAGGTTGGGAGATTGCTGTAATCCAAACTTTTGGTCCTAAAGGCAAAGTCATAAAAAGAAGGGTTTTGCCCCCTGAGAAGACAGCAAACTTACTCTGGCTGAAGTGTGACGGAAGGGTAATAGCAGATAAGACGAGAGGGAAAAGTCAAGAAAGAGTAAGTTTGGAGAAACGATAAGTTGTTTTGGTGGTTCAGATATTAAGGGTCGAGAGATCATGGAGGTTGTACTGAAATACATAAATATATCAAATAAACACGTCCTACACCTTAAACTTATGAAATGTTATATCGTATCTCAATTTTTAAAAAAGAGAGATCATGGAGGTAGAAATAGTGTAAGGGAACCAACAGAAAATGTGAAATCAGGACGTGATTTCAAATTCCATGACTACTACTAACTAAATAAGCTCCACACTCACACCCTGAACTGAATGAAGTTTCATTGCCCTAATTACTTCTCAGAGTTGTTATGTGAGGCTCACAAGAAGATGTACATGAATCATTTGAGAATATAAAAATGTTACCAATATCGGTTAACTTGTAATCTAGGTTTGAACCTCAAGGGATGAGGTTAGAAAAAGAAATGCTAAATAAGTTTAAAGCAGACTCTTCACTCATCGTTGTGTTTGTATCCTGAGAACTTAGTGCCTGGCACATGGCAGGCAATCAGTAAGTGATTACTGAACTGCTCAAAGGGTTAAGAATAAAATTAAATAATATAATTCTTTATAGAAACCTTTAATATGGTTATTTAACTTTTTGTACTTGTTTTTATCATCTCTCCCTGGACTTAATCTCCAGTCTTAATACACAAAATGAATGATCTAAACTGTTAATTTATTTAAATGACCTGCAACACTTCTTTGCTGGGAGGTGAATGAAGTACCTTAAAAGACACTTGGCCGAAAGAATGAAGTCATTTTTTTAAAAAAACAAAGAAATACCACTCTATTTTATCATAATTTCTAGCAAAAGAGCATGGGACTAGAACTCAGGAGGCCTGGGTTTTAGTCCAAATCTTTGCTACTATGAGCCATAAAAGAGGTACCATCTATAAAAACATGACAAAATTTCTAGGCCTTTGCACAGACAGTGCCCTCTAAGTGAAATGCTTTTGCTCCCACTCTTTATGTGGCTGGCTCCCAGTTCATCCTTTAGTTCTCATCCCAAACATCACTTCCTCAGAAAGATCTAGTCTGAAACAGATGCTTTCTACAGCACTCTCTGTTACAGCAATTATTGCATTTTATGGATTCATCTTTTTAAGGTCTATCTTTAGAACAAAACTGTAAGATGTGAGCCATAATTATTTATTGAAGGGCGGGAGGGAGGGAGGGAAGAAGGGGAAATTGGTCAAACTGGGAAGCCACTCAAATATTATCAACCACCTTAGTTAAAGGACTTCATCCAGGAAGTTTTAGGTTATAAAATCTGCCAATGCCAACTTATAAGGAAGGGTTCATGATGGGAGACGCTGTAGCAGATCTAAGTTACAGCTTAGTTTCTCTCAATTCAGAGCTTAGATGATCTTATGTCTCTGTTAATTCACCACACCTTCTGCTAATTAAGGTCACTATCCTGCAATTATTAGATATCATTTGAGATGACTGAGTAAAGTGTCTTAAAAACCCCTACAACAGGGCTTCCCTGGTGGCGCAGTGGTTGAGAATCCGCCTGCCGATGCAGGGGACACGGGTTTGTGCCCCGGTCTGGGAAGATCCCACATGCCGCGGAACAGCTGGGCCCGTGAACCATGGCTGCTGAGCCTGCACGTCCGGAGCCTGTGCTCCGCAATGGGAGAGGCCACAACAGTGAGAGGACCGCGTACCGCAAAAAAAAAAAAAAAAAAAATCCCTACAACCACTATCCTAATTCAGATCCTATTAATCTCACTGTCCCAAACCCCCTTTCATCTATCACATATTCTTCTGCTAGTATAAATTTCTTTCTAACACTGCTGAGAGTTCACTGTCTTCCGCATGAACTCAAGCCTGCTTATTCTGATTTTGAAGGGTCTCTGGGAACAATCTACCCTTACAAAATACTTCCTATAAATCCTATACCCCAGGATAAAAGAACTATTTAAGAAATCAAAAAGAAATAAAACTGTCTTTGTTTGCAGATGACAAGATATTATATGCAGAAAGTCCTAAAGACTCCACCAAAAAACTATTAGCACTAATCAACGGATTCAGTAAAGTTGCAGGATACAAAATCAACATAGAGAAATCAGTTTCATTTCTATCCACTAACAACAGAATATCTGAAAAAAAATACCATTCACAAGATGATCAAAATGATTAAAAAAAAACCTAGGAATAAATTTAACCAAGGTTGTGAAAGATCTGTACACTGAAAACTATAAGACTTTGATGAAAGAAACTGAAGACATAAATAAATGAAAAGATACCCCATGTTCATGGATCAGAAGAATTAATATTGTTAAAATGTCTATACTAGCCAAAGCTATCTATAGAGTCAATGAAACCCCTATTAAAATTCTGAATGGCATTTTTCACAGAAATAGAAAAAACAATCCTAAAATTTTTATGGAACCACAAAAGATCACAAATATCCAAAGCAGCCCTGAAAAAGAACAAAGCTGGAGGCATCACACTTCCTAAAACTACACTACAAAGCTATAGTAATCAAACAGAATAGTACTGGCATAAAAACAGAAGCAAAGACCAATGGAACAGAATCATAAATAAACCTTCATATATATAGTCAACTAATATTTGACAAGGGAGCGAAGAATACTCAACAGGAAAAGGATAGTGTCTTTAATAAATGGTATTGGGAAAACGAGATAATCACATGCAGTAGAATAAAATTAAACCCCTATCTTTCACCACTTACAAAAATTAACTTGCAATGGATTAAAGACTTTAACATAAAGCCTGAAATCATAAATCTCCTAGAACAAAACACAGGGAAAAGCTCCCTGATACTGGTCTTGGCAACAATTTTTTGGATAAGACACAAAAGCGTAAGTGAAAAAAGCAAAAATAAATAAGTGGGACTACATCAAACTAAAAAGCTTCTGTACAGCAAAAGAAACAATCAACAAAATTAAAAGGCAACCTATGAAATGGGAGAAAATATTTGCAAGTCATACATACACATACACACACCACACACTATTCAGCCATGAGAAAGAAAGAAATTCTGCCATTTGCAACAGTGAAGATGGACCATGAAAGCATTATGCTAAGGAAAATAAGTCAGACAGAGACACGGAAAGACTGTATGATATCCCTTACATGTGAAATCTAAAAAAGCTGAATTCCTAAAAATAGTGCATAGAATGGTGGTTGCCTGGGTCTTGGGGTGGGGAGAAACGGGGAGATGTTGGTCAAAGGGTACAAACTTCCAGTTCTAAGATGAACAGGTACTGGGGATCTAACATACAACATGGCAGTTATACTTAACAATACAGCATGCACATATACACACACACAACACACACACACACACACACACACTCATATACTTGAAAGATGCTAAGAGTAGATCTTAAATGTTCTCACCACAAAAAAGAAATGGTAATTACATGAGGTAATGGAGGTGTTAACTAACACTACAGTGGTAATCATTTTGCAATATATAAGCACATCAAACCAACAGGTTGTACACCTTAAACATACACATGTTAAATGTCACTTGTATCTCAATGAAGCTGGAGAAAAAAAGGAACTACTTAGAGACTTCCCTTTTCTACTTCTTTGTTCTACCTCTAATACCTTTAATACATTGCCCAACCCTATCAAACTCTCAAACTCACATCCATCAAGCCACACCCTAAACCGCATTTTCTCAATAAAATCTTACCTAATTTCCTACACTGGGAACAACTTTCTCTCTTGAACTCTCAGAACTATTTGTATTTTCCTTACAGCAGTCAACACTTCTCAGTCTTATACAGACATTATCTTCACGTATTAATCTCACATTAGCTCCTTGAGGGTGGATGTAAATCTTATTTACTTTTCTCTCTTTCTTTTAGTAGAAAATAACACTCTTTCTGAGTATATATACAATAAGAATACATATGCTCATTACTGAAAACTCAGAAAATACAGAAAAGTATATAGCAAAATACCAGCTATAATCCCACCCTCCTGCAATAATCCATGGGTAGAAAATACAAAACTATGTTAAAACGTATTATATATATGTATACCAACTCATTTTAAAAACACAGGTCACATTATACACTGAATCTTGTCTCTTTCTTTCTTTAATTTAATGAGACCATTTTTATGACTTGGTTTATCTTATCTCCCACAGTGTTTCAAATACAAAGAAGCTTTATTGTATATTTTGCTTTGGAAATTCAACCCTAGTGAATCTACCCATTGATAAGACACTATTGTGTTTTGGGGAATAATAAAAATGTTGCTCAGTATTTATAATATTCTTTCATATGGTGATACAGTCCTAGTTTATTAATTTTCATTACTTTTAATATTTCCAATAATCCTTAGAAAACCACAAGAGAGAACTCCAGGTCTTGAATTTTAATAGTCAAAAAATCAAGTTCCCACTTTAATTCAACTCCAACTAACCGTTAAAAAAAAAAAAACAACCCTAAAAACGTGCTTCAGTATATTTCCATATATTGCACACCCTGCTGTCCTACCCTAGGGTACTGCAGAGGGATTCTGTAAAGCTATTCTGTATCCTTTAAGCAATTCTGTACACATTCACTATAAAAACTGTGTCATCAGTAGACAGCCATTCCTAAGTGATTACACTCAATGATGTTGTACATTGGCAAAGCTTTAAAGTAATTAAGATGCAGCCTCCTCTCACCTATTCATGTGACAAACATGCACCTTATGCTAAGCATCATATTGTGAATTATGTGGGATGAAGAAAACACAATCTCTACCTTTAAGGGGCAAAGAGAATTAATAATATTGATTACTACCATAATCCAGGAAACACGCAAGCTGCTTTACATACACTATGTGATTGAATCTTAAAGGAAGATACTATATTCCCTTTTAGAGATGAGGAAGCTTATAGAAAGGTTTAGTAACTTATTATCACATTAGCAAGTAGATGACAAAAGGAGAACCCACTCTTATGCCTTTTGTGCTTCCTATTATGTCTTGTTTATTACACAAAGAGAGGCACATGATTTCCTGCTGTAGAACCTCTAATCACTATTATCTGAATACCTGAGCTTTATTTCTGCCCTAATACTGATAACATGCATACAGAGTACAGAACTCAACAGGCAGACAGCTTCCCTCATTTTCAGATACATACACTGTGCAGTTTCGATGAGAGAATTTATAACATTTTCTAGAAAATACAAATGAACTACTCGAGCTACAGAAGCACCTGTCCAAGACAGCATGCTCCACACTTCCCTCCGACAGGAGGACAGATTGAGTTAAAGACAGACAGAAAGATAAGAAAGTTCTGAATTAATTTCAGTCCTCCTTTTTCTTACTAGACTTTTCTTTGAAAAATGTCAAGAGAAACTAATAATTTTCTGGGATGTGTGCCTGTATTTTCAAATCCATTATAAGCAGTCATCAACATAAAATCAAGGAGGCCAAACACCACCTTTGTCTCGTCCACCATGGGCACTTTTGGGAAAAGACATGGAGTAACAGTAAAGTATATCTGAGAGAAAAATGATTACTGATGTATTTACAAGTTTATTTTACTCACATTAAAAGTAATATTTCTTAAGGCGATGGGTCCATCTTCTCTGAAATGATTTTTTTTTAGGAGATACAGAATTGTTTAATAGTGAAATTAATCACAATTTGGACAGACTTTATCATTGCCCTTTGACTTATCAATTTCAGTAAGCAAAATTTCAATCAAGCCTAGATAAAATATACTAATGAATTTCAGTAAGCAAAATTTCAATCAAGCCTAGATAAAATATACTAATCCTAAATAGCCCAGGTTTGTCACCTACCATTTCCCGTAAGCTGCTTACCACAGTGAAAAAAAAAGAAAATTTAAATTAAATGCCAAACACTTGCAGACAGCACTTGTTTGGCTGATTAACTTATAGACAAGCATTACAAATAAATCTGAGCCTGGTCTGCAGCAAATTAAATTCCACTGCTTTTAAGAACAAAGAATTCCTTGGCAAAGAGGATTAGCAACTTTACACCCAGGAATGCCAGTTTAATTTAATTGTTCCACAATCCAAGATTTAATATGCAAATATCATTTTGATATATAACAGCAAATTTAACAAAGTGAAGAAACAAATTCAATATACAACCAGGCTGCCTTTTCTGAACTGTAATTATATACAATAAAGAAGCTGGCCGAGTCTCCCCCTCTCACCCCACATTATTGGGACTGAATTATATTAACATGAATCAGAACGTGTAATTAAAGGTTAAAATTTGTAAACATATTCTAATTAAGAGTCTAAATAGCTGTACAATTAGAATACTGTAGTTAAAATCATACCTCAATGATCTTCTTGGCCTCTTTGTAATTTCCTGTTTGTAGGAAGGCAAAGAAGAGATCATACAGCATAGTCATTTCACCTTGTTCTTGGCTCACAAAGTCCATTGCTAGAGAGGAAAGAAGAAAATATATTGGAAGACAAAATATAGACTAATACTATATCACTTGAAGAGTTCTGAACAAATACAAGAAAACTTTAAAACAAATATTTAGAATAACTTAAAGGTTATAGCTAAATCAACCAACTTTCTGTCACATTCCTTATGTAACAGCATACATTTATGACATTAAGTACCTGTGACTAGCTTCAAAGAGAATTGGTGAGGATAAGGTTGAAAATCTCACAAAGGCAGATCATCAAGAAGCGGAGCAAAAAATAACAGAGGGGGGCTTCCCTGGTGGCACAGTGGTTGAGAGTCTGCCTGCCGATGCGGGGGACACGGGTTCGTGCCCCGGTCCGGGAAGATCCCACATGCCGCGGAGCGGCTGGGCCCGTGAGCCATGGCCGCTGAGCCTGCACGTCCAGAGCAGAGCCTGTGCTCTGCAACGGGAGAGGCCGCAGCAGTGAGAGGCCCGCGTACCACAAAAAAAAAAAAAAAAAAAAAAAAGAGGGGTGACTTTTCAAAATAAAGTTACTAAAATCAAGTACATTTATAATGTTAAAAATCTACCTGATATTTTTCAACTCAGAAGTGTAACAAAGTTTCTCTGGATGTGCTTGCCTTCCTGTTAAATTTTCTCTTCACAGCAACACATTAAGATTAAATAAGCAAGAGGGGAAAAAAGAAAACTAACAACACTAACGTAATAGAAGGTGACTAACCTTTCTGAATTAGATCAGTTTCGCCTTTCTCTATCAGTTTACATAGGACATCATGAATCCTTGGTAGTATTTTATACTTTTCATAGCAGTCAATCGTGACTTCAAGAGCAGTAGGTAAGTCATCCCTTGGAAACATCAAAATGTTAACAATGAATAAAATATATCTAATTAATTTGAGAGCTATACAATGACCAGTCAAAAGGTACACGAGTAAGTTTTATTTAAGGTAGAATACCACGAAGCCAAATTGGAAAAAAAAAAAATACAAGGAACAATCCTTATATAAAAATCAATGTTCAGAGTACAGACATCATTAGTGGTTCCCTGTTTTCCCTGCTTCAACTTTTATTATTTTGCTTGCTAAATGGCACTTTTTAAAAAGTCCAAAAGATGAAGGCATTCTCTCAGATTATATATAAATTGCTATAAGAATGCATTATTCTAAAAACAAGGACTACTGTCAAATATTTTTTCCAACCACTTTGTGTTTATGGTCCTCAATAATTCCAGATTTGGGAAACTTTATTAAATGTCCATCAACAGTCATCAAGAACTTTTCAAGCACTTTCACCTTTCTCGTCATATGTTTCATACTGCTGCTTCTCCAGATAAGGAGGAAGTAACTTTTTTTTTTTTTAATTTACTTTTGGCTGCGTTGGGTGTTTGTCACTGCGCGTGGACTTTCTCTAGCTGTGGTGAGCAGGGGCTACTCTTCATTGCAGTGCATGGGCTTCTCATTGCTGTGGCTTCTCTTGTTGCAGAGCATGGGCTCTAGGCACTCGGGCTTCAGTAGTTGTGGCACACGGGCTTAGTTGCTCTGCAGCATTTGGGACTTTCCCGGACCAGGGAAACCCGTGTCCCCTGCATTAGCAGGCGGATTCCTAACCACTGTGCCACAAGGAAGTCCCAGGAAGAAGTAAATTTAGGATTCATACATATAGAAACTTACTGTTGCTTAACCTAGGATATTCTTAGGGTTGGTGAATTCTAGAACTCTTTAAAAGTTTTTCATTAGAGGGTAAGCTTTTAAAAATTATTTCCAACTATAAAATCAAAGCTTCTCTTATGTGGTTAATTAATTAAAATAAAAAGGTATTTTCATTAAGTCCGTTTATTAAATAAGAGTGTAGAAACACATTCTTGTGTCCTCAAAACCTACTGTTTCCCTTGGAAAATGACAGTATGAGAAATTATTAAGCCCTTGAAAAAGCTGTAGAGATTATGTGATCCAATTCTACTTGCCACCTTCCTTTATTTTTAAATAGATGAGGAAATTAAGGCATCTAGAGATTGACTGATTAGCCTAAGGCCACCAGGTAAACAGAGAAAGGCACTGTCATCAGGTCCCTGGACTCCCCCTTTCAGTTGAGTACATCTAATTATACATTATGCTCTATTAAAAGCAATGTTGTTTGTTTAACCTAATAAGGTGGTGTAATATGGAATAAGAAATTAAAGATTTTTGAAAAGAAAGTATGAAATGTATTAAAAAAAGAAGCATGGTTAGAGACATGGACCAAAGTATAAGTAGCGATAACGGTGACAATCTTTGTGGAGAAAACACATTTCTCTCATATGTGCAACAGTTTTCAAAAGGAAGAAAGCCTTTTAAAATTTTCCATCGAAGCCCTAACATTTTGGTTCATTATACAAATGTTATGTTGCCCTAGATTGAATTACTATTTTATCTAGATTAAGATTTTAAACTGTACTAAAAAGTAAAATATCATGAAGGAGCATTAATTTTACTACAATAATACTGACACAGTGAAAATGAGCCTATCCTGATGGAACTCTACCTTATCCCCTTACTGAGCCCTGTTTACAGTGCATCTTCCGGCACCCCACAGAGTCATTTGAATTTTTGTCATTTGGGGTGAAGACTAAATTACAGGTTAATTTCAAAACTGCAAGTAGATGTTGCAGGCTAGATTACTGTCATACAGGAGAAATGCTACAATAGCTACCACATATGATATAAAGCTTTATATAATCAGTATTTTCCCTTGCTTCAGATACAAGTTCAGTTATTACCTTTTTACAATTCCATTTAATGGAAAACTACCAAAATATTTTTAAGAGAAAAACTAACACACACTGATTTTTAAAAAGCAGTACAATTTGCTTTTTCAGATCAATTCCCAAACTAGGATAATATTGTCTCAATTGTATTTTCCCTACATTAGGTCAAAGCTATCAATAAATGAGTGAATAATTGTTCTGTCAATCAAAGAGACATGTTAATAGTCTTTGGTCTCCAAATATATGCTTCTGAAGATTATACATGCTCAGAACAACAACAGAAAAGACAAGTATAGCAAAATGGAAATAATTCATATATATTTGTTAGTAATTTTAAGTAACAATGTCACTGACCCCAGGTTGCCAACAAAATGAATTAGAAATCTATAGTGAAACATTTCGTACAAAGTGTGCTTACTGATGACAGAAATGAACTAAGGTCTAGTCGTTTCTTTTCAGTCCTTATTATCTACATTCTGACTTGTGTTTGGTTGGATCACGTCACTTTAAAGAGATAAAAATGTCCACTCCTCATATGATTTGATGTCATCATTAATCTTTCCTATTAAAGCTTGAAAACTTTGGGTGAGGGAAATGAAAAATATGAGAAAGTATATAAAATTCACATTACTGTGCAAATAGTTGTATACTCATAGGACTTTTGAATTTCATTCCCAATTGATAAGTACTACATACAGCTTGGCTACATCAGTGTGACACACTTCTAGAAGTGGTGATGAAAGCAGATTATCACAACAGTTGAACTCAAGGACCTTTGGGTTCCCTCCCAGTTCTAATACTCTAAGTTCTATGAACTTGAGCTTGTTAGGTTCATCATCTCAAATGTTTCACACTAGCAGAAAAAATCATCACATGAAAATACCACTTATATTAGGCTGGATGAAATCAGTAAGTGCAGTAAAATATCAAATGGAAAAAGGTGGAAACTGCCTTATACCCAAAATGTGGGGGAAGATTTATCAATCAGTGTAATTCTAGTTTCTGTGACCTAAAATGATTCTGTGATTTCCTTTGTATACTTTAAAACACTAGAACTGATTTAAAACTCTACTCTAAAATAACAATAATCTTTTGAAGAAATCTTGTTGAAAACATTAATTCTGGATTCAAAACTTACTCCGTGCTTATTTCAGTATACACGCATAATTCCTAAAGCTTTATATACAAACGGGTCACAAATTTTTAAAAGTCCAATCCTGATAAAAGTTTAGCCACTGCTTTCACAAACCTCAAATACTACTAAGTGAAAATCAACTCTATAACATACTATCATCTCTAAGAAAAATCCACTCTGATATTTTCAATGACTAGACACCCTCCCAAAGTATTTCAATGATATACATAAAGTGATTTTCATAAATAAAACTATATATGCTAATAAAAAGTAATCATTTAAAAATATTTTTGATTGATGTAAGTTAACTCAACATAGCCTTAATCAAAATCCTGGGAGCCTATGAAATAAGAACAGAACAGTGGAAAGGAAGATTCTATAATTCCAAATTTTAAGAACACACATATATATAATAGACTGAGTCCAATAAGAACATGGCAAATCTGATGTTACCTCTTGTGTTAGTCCTTATTATGAAATGAAGGTATGCTTTATGTCACAGACAGAAAAACAAACCCTGGACATAACATTTATGAGGCTGATAATAAAACTATCTACTTAAAGGTACCAGAAAACAAAGTCCTCCTAACTCAAATTCCTTTATAGATAACTGTAAAAGTCACAAGTGTGTTTCATACAATCTTGAACAAGAACAACCAGTGACAACTATCTACCTATTGGTAGCTTTAAACTTAGTCTCCTTACCTATAGAAAATAACTTCCAATTTAATCAAAATTTTAAATGACAAATATTAATTTTTTAATTGGAATAAAGTGCTTCAACATTATGCATAAAGTGTTAGTGAAGTGGCAATTTACCTAAAGAGCTTACTGACTGAAAAGCTCTCAAAATCTGAAATCACTGGAGAAAAGATGGGCTTTAGAGGAGAAAAAAGTTCAAAACAAGGGAGGAGGAAACAAAAAACACCTTAACACTCTAAAAACTGACTGTTCTATAAATCTTAAGCAGATGTTCAGTGTGGAAAGAAATCAATTCAGGAGAAACCATCGACTTCACAAAAATTATTCTGTGAAGAGAACCAGCCCTTGTAAGAGCTAAATGTTTTTTTTTTCTGTTCATCATCTATAAATGCGGAATCTTCAAGGAGACTGGTGTTGCAATTACAACTAATCCTCCCCAAAAAATTAACTGTGTTGAAGGCTTTGTAATTTCCCTAGGTACAATTTAGCTGTCACTTACTTTCAAATTTACTCAAACATGCGTTCGGAACAGCACTAACTTCACATGTCAAGTGCTTTCCAGCCAATTGAGTCTAAACTGGAAGTCGGTGTTAAACAACTGAATGATTAGACAAGATAGCTCATTTCCCTGCTCTTTTGTTCAGAATAAAATGCCACATTTACATTATCAGGCTCAACAGGATTTTCTGACAGAGGGAGAAAAAACCCTACTGAACACTGTCCGTACTAAGCACATGAAGCCTGTCATTTACCAATCATCCTTCAAAAAGCAATAGCCATGAATGTAACTTAATTACGACCCAATGATCCTTGACGAAAAATCATCTTATCACTGTCCTGTCCCCCTAGGGCAAATGAACCACTTTTGTCCTTTGGCACTGATGATGCTAAATTCTTAATTGCAATAATGGAGTAAAAGAGCCAAACCTCCTTAATTTCCTTTCAGCACATAGAGAGTTTTACTCCAGAAGGCGAGCATTCCCATAAATAATAAAAGTATCCAGTACAAATGAAGATGCCAAAATGGAAGGGGAGTGTATATGACAGAATAACCAGCATTATAAAAAGTGTATTTCCCACTTCTGCAACATATTGAAGTGTTACAGTGAGTTTTAAAACGTATTGGTATAGGTTCATCTTACAGAAATTGTGACCTTTATGAAGAACTCAAGATTAATTTAGCAAGAGTTCTGGGAGGATTATACGGGCAAAGTCCATGATTCACTTAAATGAAATGCACGTGGGTATATACAGATTATAGCACAAATCAGCACAGAAAAATCCTAAATGGAAAGCAGAAATTAAAGCTTCTTTGATCATTTGCACTAAATAATCCAGTTAAACAGCTTCAGATATTTTTCATATGAAATGAAACCAAAATGGATCAGCTATACAAGTGAATCTGAAACTGCATCATACAAATTTTTATGCTTTTAAAACTAATGGCCCAGATTTTATTAATTTTATTTCCTTTATCATAGCATAAAGACTAATCAAAAGCTCTTTTAACCTATTTTAAAGCATTTCTTTCTTCCTTAATATGGAGGATCCAGGTCATCTTTCTGGATCAGGCATGATTTCAATTAAAAGAAGTTTTTTTTAAAGTAGTTACAAAGAAAAAGGTTTAACATTCATGTGGACTACACGTAGACATGTGTCTTATAGAACAGTCCCAGTGTAAACGAAACACATGAAAATTTTGTTCAATTCAGCATACTTCTTTTCTTTTCAGGGCAAGTATTATTTTGATAACACAAATCAGATTAGTTTAACAAGTTCTTCAAAATTTTGCAAACCTGTTGTTATTTTGGATTTCCTTTGGCAAATGAATAAAAACAAAATGTGTTATTTTTCATAACTGTAAAATTTTTAATACAATATCCAAGTAACAAACTGATACAATATTAAATTTCTCCTGTGTTTTATCCAATGCTGGAAAAGTCAGTCCAAAATTAGTATCTATTGAATCTTAAAGATCATCTTTCTAAGGAACTCAACCTCACAAATTTGTTCCAGAATTACAATTTGTAAGTGACAGCCTTCTTCAGAGTCTTTGCAATGACTTTCCAAAAAGATGCTTGCCTTTGAAAGGATGAAGATCTTGTAAAGTGTTCTGAAATGTTTCTCATAATTCTACCTCAAGTTTGAATAAAAGCCTCATTCTCCAGATGAGCTCATACCTCCTGAGGCCAATTAACTGATATTATTGAAGATTAAACATATTTAATCAAATCAAATACATGTAGACTTTTGGGCAGGCTAGCGTAGTTAATCCTAGTACTGCACTTGTCATGATTCTGAATTAATTAGCTATCTTCCATCAGTTGGGAAAACACAATTGAAAATAAGTTGCAAAGTCAATGTTTTCCCAACTTAGCCCCCACCAGGAGTGCTACTACTGTTTTCTGCTAAACATTAAATTTCCTTTATCTCCTTTTAATTATTCTCCTGACTCTAAAAGAGTCAACAAAACCTTTTTATCATGACAGATGAAACTGAAGATCTTGTCATGGAAAGTGCCTCTGCAAAGCAAAGATAGCAAAAAACAAAAACAAATTCAGGCAAATAAAAATAGAAGGTAATTTCTCCTTGTATCTTAAAGTAGTAAAAAAAACATAAAAGACACTAATTTAGATTTCTCTAGCCCAATTAACAGGGACAGTCAGATTTTACTGAGACACAAATCTCTGACTGTACTGTAAAATCGGAAGCACAAGAGTATGCTCCACATTAACATCTGAATCCCATGCTATTTCCATTTTCCCTTGGGGGAAGTTCTCCTTGGTTCATGAGCCCCATCTGCAGACCTCTTCTGGAAAACTTTTGTTATCTCCTCTGTCTTCAAAGTATTTCTATTTGTAAGACACTTTTTCTACCATGGCCTCATTTTCATTGTTAATTATTTTATTTTTGCCCAGTGGTGGAGGAGGGCCTAATTCTTCTGGGCACTGGGCCCATTTCTTTCAAATCCCTATGCAGAGCTCCACATGCAATTTGCAGAGACGGGTCTTTTAAACAATCAAAAAAATTCTAGGAGGAAGCATATTAATTATAGGATTTCTATATAAAGTAGGCTGTGAACATGAGAACTCGACAACACAATAATTGTTTGAATCACTATTTCTTTAAAAAGATGTAATGCTGAGATTGTGGAGGTTAAGATATAGCCAAATCATATAAGCTGATAAACTATTTTTTGATTGGATGGCAAAGAAATTATTTCATAAAACATTTATGTGCATGTATGTGTGTGCATATATATATGTGTGCACATATTTCCTAACAGTTAGTTAAAAGAGATGTTTTTATTCCACATTTTAAATTCAATACTAAATCATTCATTATATTCAATTAATTATACTCCCTAATAAACAAAGAAAAGCTACCAGAAATGTGGGAAGAATATGAGAACCGTTAAGATTTATCTTTTACTTTTCTCCTGACACTGATATGACAACATCCAAACTAAAATTAGAAAATCACAATCACAATATAAGCAGATTAAAAATTGCATTAAGCCATGGAAGAGATGACAAAGAGGTAAGATCTGAGAAATTTTTTAAAACAGAAAAGAAAAACAAACACAAAAGGAAAAGAATAAAGGATACTTTATCATCTTACTAAAATGTTTCACTCATTACAAGAGAGTAGGTTGACTTTATGATTTGCACTGGAAAATATTACCTTAAATTGGGCACGACATGAACATTCCAAATGTAAAAATTTTCAAATTCAGTAAATCTCACCCTATTAACAAAATTCATCTTCTTCCCACAAGACACAGAGACATCTTCTACAATATTTATCAAAGCTAGAATAACTACTGTATTGGTACATGCAATTAAAATACTACATGGAGGAAAGGAGCAATGAAGAGACGCTGCCACATCATTACCTGAGTAACAGTCATGAAGCATCATCAAAAGCCCCAGAGAATCCTTCTTTCTTATATTTATTAATAATTAACACTTACAAGGCTCAAAACTGGGAAAAACTAGATTTGGCTTCATGTAATATCACATGCCCCACAAAAAAAAAAATCACCATAGATCATTCCATTGAGAAGTAATCCACAGGACCACAGGGCGACTGGTGATTTTATAGGTCACCTACTCCACAGAAGTCCTCTTATTCTGTGGCGAATAACCTCCAAGGCTTCCACAGCACCACAGAGAATTTACAAAGTATAATCCCCAAATGATTAGATTCATTCTTTCAATGCCAACATCTAAAATTGAAAATTCAATGAACTTACTTTTCCAGATATAGGGTGACCAATGGGGAACTTAAGGTGGTGGATGGTTTCGCTAACCCTAGAGTCACGATGGCTTCATGCAACTGTTTTACTGTTTCAGTTTCACCTCTTAAAGCTGCGCCATTTAGGATGTGGAAAAAGGACAAGACTGTTGCATCTTTGATAAGAACATCCTTCTCTTTCATCTCCTTTAGAATGTTAATAGCATCTACAATGAAGTAGCACAAAAGACCCTTAGGTAATTTCATGTAGGGAAAACAAACTGCTATTAAAACAGCATTTCAAGCCCAGCAGGAATGTAAATTCTAGTGTATAATGCCGATTTCAAGTTAATTACTACTTGCATTTCTAAACGAGACTACAATTATAAATCCACAATAGCATGGTTTTATCATTTCCCTGCAACTTTGACTACAAATTATAGATAGGGACTGTGTGCCCACTCTGCACCACATAACCCTGTACTGTCTGCCCTATAGCTGTAAGATCCTCCTAAATGGATGCTTTTATCCTTCAGAGCTAACATCTGCTAAATCACACCATTGTTTCTTCAGCAGATGGCTTGTCAGGAGGCCAGATAATAAAGATGTGTTTACACTGTATATACAGCCAGACTAATGGTCTGATACCGATAGGGCCTGTTTGCTATGTCGATACTAATTAGCCAAGCAGAGCCAATGAAAGCTTTCCAAAAGACTGCATGTTAATACATTAGATTCATTAAGCTTCATTAGGAAGGCAGAAACAAACATTTTAGGATATGGAATAAGTGCATTTTTATAATGTTGTTCTTAATTATTGCAGACAAAATGTTTTGACCACTTTACAGAAAATGATTTTTAAAAAGCAGGCTAATCTTCATAAAGAATTTTCTGTGTTAGAAGGGTTTCCTAGGAAAAAATTCAATGTTCATACCAAATATTTTCTCCACACATTTTTCACTATAAAGATTTTTAAAAAAATCTTCTCTAGGAATAAAAGGAAGAGAGGGAGGTTAAAAAAAGAGTTTCAAAATAAAGCCCAATGAGAAAGAAACAAGCAAACAGTAAGAATAAATTATCAAGTATAATTATATTAGGTTTAGCATTATCTCAACTATGAGAAAATTAGAGTGTGTACATCAACAATATAATCAGCTAGGTTCTCCCCGCAAACTTCTATGTAAAACCTTATTAAAGTACACATTTTGTTAATGTTATTAAAAGTGAAGACAAAGACTCCTGCAAAATTCATATTCTTGAATAAAGGTTGTATTTATAGGTTTTACGTTCAGCCTTCTAATGCTCTTAAGCAAAAACAAAGCCATTAGTTCAGGCATATAGGCAAATTGTGCCATAAGTCATGATCTTCAAACTCAATCCAAACCGCAATGCTAATAAAAACTAGCTGCAGAAATGCAAAAAGCACTGAGCTGTGCAAATGTAAATGACAAGCTTGCCAATCCATTAAAACTAATGGTCTACACTGTCCATGCAGCTCTGGCTGGATTCACATGCAAATTTGTATGCAAAGTGTTCAAGCACTTTGCAAGACATGATATACCATTAATATCAATTCACATGTTATTCCAGTGGCAAGATACTTGCATCACGTTTCCTTTATGTGCTGACGCTTACCTTGGAGCTTGCCATGTTTTCCCAATACTTTTACAAGTCTTACATACTTGCTGGTATCAAGGACAGCAGAAGAATCTAAACGGTCACTAAAAATTAAAGCCATATTTATATTATGTTAGAAGTTGTTTAACTGTTAAAAGGACTGCAATATCTACTTGATCACTTTTCAAAAACTCATCAGAATCTGAACTGTTATTAACATTGGCCTCTACAATTTAGTTAAGGTTTATTTTTGAAGTCATATACAAATTCACATGTAATTATATTCAAAGTGACGAAGTAAAAATCTAACACTACACATATATTGCATCTTTTCATCTGCAAATGACACTAATAAGGAACTCTTTGGCTTCATGGCACTTAAGGTGATTCTAACTTTGTCATGAATACTGAAACACCCCCGAAAGACATATTTTTATGTCCTGATACATTTGGTAAATGTATCAGGATGGGAAACCAAAGATACCTTAGAAATGGACAGAATTTTGTTTACACTACAGTACAGAAAGTGGAGTATTTAACAAGCTTTATAAAATAGTTACCATCACCACTGTTGTCATATGCAGTTATATAATCAAGAGGAAAAAAACTTTGGCTTTAAGGAATAGAACGTCTTATCATACTTAAACAAAGACTCCTTGCTGAAAACAAGCCATAATTAATCAAAGAGTCTTATAGTATGAAATTTCAAAAACACAAAAGAGAATTTTTAAAATTCACATTATATGAGAGTAGTATTCAAACTACATGATCCATCAAGGACTGTATATCAGCACACATGCTGATGATTTGTTTCAGTGCCAGGGTACTCACAATTCTCGTTTCAGGTTCAATGCCTCTTCTGCATTATCATGTCGACAGCACAAATTTATTAAAGAGGCATAGCCACCGATAACCATATCTGATTCATATTTTGCTTTCAATTCAAGAGCTTTATGCATGTTCTAAAATTAAGGATGGAAGTGAAAAAGAAATAAGAAATTAATATAAAAATAAAATAAAATTTCTAGTTTCAATGTTCAGAGTAAAAAAAGTTAATAGTACTTTTAAAATAAATGGATTAATGTTATTAACTTCACCTTGCTCCCTGAAAAGAAATGGATTCATGTTATTAACTTCACCTTGCTCCTGGTATTTTTATTTGCCTTTGAAAAAGCAGGAAAAGATATATGTATGTGGGGTTTAAAAGATTTGTTATCTACACTGCAAAACAGGCCACTATGCCAAATTTGATGTTTTAAGGTTTGGGCATAGTATTAAAAAAAAGACTTCCAGATTAAATATGTACCAAGTGAGCCCTTACTCACCGTCCAATTTCCATGCACAGAAATATCTATCATTGCAACGTTCCTCACAGTCTAGTTCAATATCCAAGTAATGGAAGGAAATATTTTAGAATTTAATAGTACCATGTTATAACCTTAAAGTCAGCTGTTATTTTTGTTCCCCTAGAAACACAGGTATAAGACCAAATGATACTGAACTAAAAACCGAAAAAGTCTAGTGATATACCACAAATTGCAGACGCACACTAAAATGAACACAAAGTACAGCTGGACGCCTGCTGAAAGAAGGCAAGAGATCCTTTATCTCAGAAAGACTTTTTTCCAGCAGGAAAATGGAATTTCAATCCCTGCATTAACAACCCAGTAATATTTGACTTGCAAATGACGACTGCATGTATCAGTTGCTTGACAATCTAGATATAAGAGACCGGAGCCATGGCTTGAAAGGACATTTGGCATGTATGATAAACCTATCATGGCTGTTACTATCATTCACTTTGCAGGTTATTGTAAACAAACTACAGCAACCGGAAAACATGCCATTCAAGGTGTAGCTGAAATTAGCTAACCTTTCATTTAATTGCATTCTTCACAGACATGATGTATAATAATTAATTGTAAAAATCATAAATATTATATTTGGCTTTGCTTACTTTTATCTATAAAGAATTTTTTTTACCTTAATAGCATATTTGAAATAGTTAAAAGTTACCTCTTCTGAACACAGCATTAATATGAGTTGCTTTAGGACATCTCCTATAGGTTGATTTTCAGCTTTTAGTTTTTCAAGTTTAGACTCCAAATCAGATAATGTAGGCTGCGTAGTCTACAGAAATGGAAAGAAAAAAGAAGGAAAGTAATTTCCTACGAAGAAAATGCACCCTTTGTCACTCTTCCCTTTAAACTGACCTTTCCTAAATGTCGTAAGTGCTATCATGGATATTAATCTGGGGATCTGAGGATGGACTCCAGGGGTTTATAAAGCTCCTGAGATTATATGCAAATTTCTCAGATATGCCGATTTTTTTGAGATATGCTGATTTTTCTGAAATAGCTTTTTTTTTTTTTTTTTGCGGTACGCGGGCCTCTCACTGTTGTGGCCTCTCCCATTGCGGAGCACAGGCTCCGGACGCGCAGGCTCAGCGGCCATGGCTCACGGGCCCAGCCGCTCCGCGGCATATGGGATCCTCCCAGAGCGGGGCACGAACCCGTATCCCCTGCATCGGCAGGCGGACTCTCAACCACTGCGCCACCAGGGAGGCCCTCTGAAATAGCTTTTACCAACTTCTTAGAGGTACACTGATGACAAAAATGTTAGGAACCACTGGTTTTATAAGGACACAGTCTAGAACTCTCATTAAATGTGGTTATTATACCATGTAGAATCTATTCAAAAAGCCTACTTACTTTTCGAAAGTCTGTCTTCTCTCTTTCAACCAACATATTAACATCCTAAAATTGGGATTTAAATTAGAATCAGAAAACGTGTAAAATATATTAGCAGATGTCAAAAGCAAATTTTGGAAATTTCATTTCATTTTACTGTTATTTTTCCATCTTCCAAAATTTTCCAGAAATTCTGTTCATGCTTTATAACCACTGTAATATTTTAAACACGTTCTTCAATATATAAACAGCATTTACCAACAATCAATGAAAAGCCTTGTTTTAAAGGTTGTCATTTAAATAAACTTTTGGCCAAAAGCAACATATTTAAATAAAATTTTAACATGCTTTTATATATAAATTAAGCATTTAAAAAAGTTGATTACTGTTTCACACACACCTTAATCAATTCAGGAACATGATAGCTATCCAGCAGATTACGAATGCCTCTGTAGATATTTTCAGGAATTTTTACATTCTGTGCAAAGGGAAGGGAGGAGAAAAAAACCCCTGAGTTTTAGACAACCAAACTGAGATTTGTCTAACAGAAATTATCTCAGACATAATTTAAGTCTCCAACTCGTCTATGTCATTGAGAAGTGGTCTGGTTGTACTTAAAAGCAGCAATTTCAAATCTAATAGATACATGTCAGGCAGAACAGGCATTATATAGCAAAAAATGAAATGGTACCATCTCCATCAGCTGATGGAAGTATTGTCTCAAACGCTCCTCCTTGGCCTGTACCTCTGAGTCACTCATGCTGTCAATCAAGTTATAAAGAAAATAGCCAACAGCTTCTGTGGAAAAAAACAAGAGAAAGCATTCCACTAAAATTACTGAGACTGTCATGTTATCAAGATTAATTTATAAGAAATCATTTTGGTGTGAGATGTCACCCTGATGAGAGGCTCTGAAATGGCAACAATGATCACTGAGGCATAGAGATTATGTGGTTTGGGAGCACATATCTAACTGGTGAGTGAAAGGAATATTAATTATTTTCAGACCGAGTGACAGCTTTTCAGTACTGAATCTTACTTCAATCTATTTTTTTCCACCACTCTGTGACAGAAGTTGTCCTGCCCAAGGCCTTACCCCTTTTCCTGTCCAAATCACAAATAGTGAGAATAAATAAATGCCTTGTACACATTTCTATACTAATTTTTTGGTGGGCAATACTTAGGGAAACATAAAATTAGACAGGATTGTTAAATGTTGAGTATAGAAAGTTAAATAATTTTAATAAGCAGATACAGTAATCCTGTGGAGAGCTGCCTATTAGCCAATGAAAAACCGAGATTAACAAAGATGCTTTGTAACAACAGTAATTTTCCTATGCATTCAAGCATAAAATGTATAGGGCCATGTATTAATACCTAGGATAGAAAAATATGAACTTTCAAGAAGGGTACCTTCTTACAGAAACCCATATATTCTAGGCTTTATTATGTGAAAACAAAAATCATTCAATGTCAAATAATATATTTTGGGTAATAAATTATATTTAAGTGGAAAAATCTACATGACCGCTTTACTATTTTATATGTTTGATTATACTGGCAAAACATTAAAATCACATAAACACTAAGGATTACTAATTTTTAAGCCTATTTTGATTGATTCTATAAGAAGCATTTCTGCAATATCTAAAAAAAAAGCCCTCCCAACCCTCCCTTTAAAAAAACAATTACGATAAAACCAAACACCTCATAGATCTCAAAATGTTGTGGTTATCAATATAAAGATTTATAACCAAATGTTTTCAAATTTCACTTTCAAAAAGAAAATGTTTACTGCTGTAATCCTTCTAGTCCATCATTACACAGAAGAATGGATTTGTGGATAAGTTACAATCATCGAAATTGAAACGCTACCCGTTGGTCCTGGAGGCTCCTGGCAATAACGTCCATCCTTGTACAACAGTTCTGTTATCTGGTAAGACAGAAAATGCGTGCATTGCAGCAAGAGAAGCAAACAAGAACAAATACAATCTGAAATTGAATTCTTGAAATAATAAAGCCTCTCCCCAGTAAGGTGTTATTCTGTATCATAGTAATTCAACACCATCCCCACCTGCCAAGGAGATTGTTTCGTTTTTAAGTAATAGGCTTGTCTTTTAAAAACAAAACCAAAACAAATCCATGTTGAAGGAAAACTGCAATGTTTCATGAAATGTCACTAAGAAAGCCTCTAAACTGATCTTTTATATACTGTTTTAAATAAACTGTTATAATAGGAAATAGCTTATAGAAATTATCAGCCAATGTTATTTGTCACTGTATTGTTTTGGGTCTTGTTGAAATTGGTGCAGTTTCCTCCTTTTAAATGATGTTGTACAGAAATAAGAAAGTAAAATATCCTGAACCATTAAATAACTTTTTTTTTAAGTTTTTCAACATTTTCCCAGTCATTTTAATGGAATTAAAACAAAAGGGGGTCGACAGTTCTAACATGTTTGTTCTCATTGATTCTTATCAACTGAATACACAAAAACTAAAGACTTACTCATCAATATTAATTCTGCCCACAAAATTTCAATTTAAAAAATTCAAATATATATTATGACGAAAACAATTACAAAACCTACATACAGTACTGACATCTAACTCTTGAACACAGTACTTGACTATATATCCACAGGCAGAAGATAATAAGAAAGGAACATAGTTTTCTGAAGTGATATGAGTTAGGAATTCTGAATTACCTCATGTGTATATTACGATAGAACTTATTTGTTCTTTAAATAGTGTCTGGCACATACTATAAGTATTAACAACTCAAACTACAGCAGCTTCTTCAACTATTTATTTTCTAATATGGGAAATTAGGCAAAGCTGACCATACCCCACTTCACTCCACCATGAAATCATGCTGCTGTTAATAGCAATTCAAAGGTTAAGGTAGAAACTGTTCAAAAGCAAAGCAAAACAAAACAATCCTTACCTACAAACTGTTTTTTAACCAACACAGACAAGTGTAGAAGGTAGACAATAAATTCTACCAGAAGTTGTAGCCATACATCAGACATGACAGCCAAATTTAACACCAAATTTTGAACAAAGACACATTTAATAAACCAATGAAAAATCTTTCTAGTCAAAAAATTAGTGCTAAATATAAACATCTCAACCATATATTATAACTGACTATACAGTTTGAATGGCAGTTTAAGGTAATACTAAAAAGAGAACTGAATGAAAAGATTTTTTTAAAACATTTAAATTGGGAATTCCAATCAATAATGTGCATTCTGATTTTATTAAGCTACAAATATTCTTGTAATTCAGCATAAGGATCATTGTACTTCCTGCATAAAAGCAGTTTTCTTAAAAAGATAGCAGTTTAAAATTGATTTGTATATCATTCATATATAGATATACATATAGATACACAAACATATACACACATGCATATACTTTTTAAAAATAATTATTAAATCTGTATGGTTACTGCAATAATGTTAACAGTTGTTTTTTGGAAAAGTTGAAAACCTTATGAAGAATTTAGGACAAAGTAAAGGATCACTTCAATAATAAATTTCACGCTCCAGGAAAGCACTTTTAAAACTAAAATGACCAACTTGAAGATTCTAAATTCACTTAATTTATAATGATACATGACAAATATATGAAGCTATTATAACTTTTGCTTTTTATATACCATGTTATGATTTGCAATATTAGGAATACTTACCTTGCTCCAAAGATTTATATTCATAGACCTGCAGGGGGCAGCAAAGGATTAAAAATAAACCCAAAAGTTTAAAAAACATTTTTAAGTTAAAAGACACTAGCAATTATTATATGCAATGCATACAGATGAAAGCCCTAAAAAATATAAGTAAATAAGTGTTTCCAAAATCAAGGTGAATTTTCAAGCCAAGGTAATTTAGAAAGATTGACTCTCATTTACTTTGAACCCTCAAAATAAAGAGATTTACTGATTCTTGCTCTTGCTCTGATTCAAGAACAAGTAAATCTTGGGGTCCCAGTTTGATGGAGCAGGATATTTGCACGGTCTCAAAGTATCTACCCAAGACTGCTTATTACTTGTAATGGTAAAGACAGTAACCACATAATGGAGAAATTGCACCAATATCTTCACTGAGTGATCAAAATTAATACCACTAATGAGATGCTGATGGACACATTTTAGATATAATTCCCTGAGAAGGACAGAACATCACTCCTGTGGTATTCCAATCAGGGATGTAACATGAAACTAATCACAGGGAACCATCATGAGGAACATTCTAGAAAATAACCGGCCTGTATTCTCCAAAACTATTAAACTATTAATGTCATAAACGACAAAGGCTGAAGAACTGTTCCAGATCAGAGAAAATTAAAGAGAAAAGACAACTAACATCCGTCCCTGAACTGGATTCTGTTCTGGAGGGAGGAAAATAAAAAAATAAAAAAATAAAAAAAGAGAGCAAGAAAGAGAAAATAATTGATAAAACTGGTATATGAGCTATATTAGATAAAAATATTCCATCAACGTTAAATTTCCTGAATTTGTCAACTGTGATGCAGTTGTGTTAAGGGAACATCTTTGTTCTGTGGAATTATATACTGACATATTTAAGGATAAAGGGTCATGACATATGCAACCTAAGCCCAAACAGTTCCAAAAAATTAAAATTTATATATACATGCATGTATAAATAGATGGAAAGAATGTATAATGATAATGTCAAAAACTGCTAAAAGTTAATAAAGTTCTCTGTACTACTCTTGTAATTTTCTATAAATTTGAAATTATTTCAGGAAAGCAAAAAGAACAGCTCACCCAAATTCTGACTGTTTAAATGAAAAATCATTTACAAAACTGGGTAACCAATGAACCCTAGTCTTATACTATTTAAGCTTTGTAAACTTAATGTCTATAAGCTTTGTATATTTAATTCAAACACAGAATCTACTTTAAAGAGACTAGTTACATTTTAATGATAATTTTACAATGCAAATATGATTTATATATTTATTATAATTATGTATATTATACTTAACATTGTAAAATACCCACAAAACTTACAGGCCTTTTTAAACCTATACCCACAAAAATTCATAGCCCTCTTTAAACTTGAGGCTGGGTAGTTTAGGGTGGACTGTTTTGGTATAGTGAGTTAATAAGGCACTTATTTTAACTTTCAAAACATTCAGAATGAACTGCTGACACACATGACTACGTGGATGGCTTTCAGGGACATTACGCTGAGTGAAAAAAGGCCGATCTCAAAATATGATATACTCTATGAGTCCAGTTATATAACCTCTGCAAACTAAAATTATAAAAACTGAGAACAAATCAGAGGTTGCCATAGGTTAGGGATGGTGGATGGGAGATAAAGAGGTACTGGGGGCGGGGGTAATTTGTAGTGATGGCATAGTTCTGTATCTTCACTGCAGTAATGGTTACACAAATCTATACGTGTGATAAAATGAGATGTAACCATTGGGGGAAAATGGATGGAGAGTATACAGGCCCTTTGTGTCCTATCTTTGCAACTTCCATGACTCCATAATTACTTCAAAACAGAAAATAAAAACATGTTCCATGCCCCTCTAGAATCCTCTGCCTTATGATAAAAATCATCCCTCCTACTAAAGCACATTAGGAAAAAGTTCTGAAAAAAATGAAATCTTATTCATAAGTGGGGGAAAAAAATGTTTACAAAGCCCTGCATTTAATAGTGTTTCTTCCAATTTTGGAAAATCTCTGAGTAATCAGTTAGCAGAAGACATGATAAACTGACCTAAAAATTGTATCTCTAGGCTGAACTGGAAGACAATCTCTCAACTGTTACAAGAAGTTTTTCATCTCATCCATCCACTGATTACAGAGCAGCCTCCTCCGACTTGACACTTCTATATGTTTAAAAAAAAAAATTTTTTGGGGGGGGGCCAAATAGTAAGTGAAAGAAGAGTGAGCACTCAAAATATGAAGATATGGACTTCCCTGGTGGTCCAGCAAGTAAGACTCCACGCTCCCAATGCAGGGGGCCCGGGTTCGAGCCCTGGTCGGGGAACTAGATCCCACATGCATGCCACTACTAAGAGGCTCACATGCCACTACTAAGAAGCCCGCATGCCGCAACTAAGAAGTCCGCACGCCACAACTAAAGATCCTTCATGCCGCAACGAAGATCCTGCGTGCTGCAACTAAGACCTGGCGCAGCCAAAATAAATTAATTAGTTAAAAAAAAAAGAAGATAAAGTGCTGTGCAGTGAAGAATAAGATACAGTAAAAATCTATATTGATAAAAAAATCAGGCATCTTTTTAGGTTAGGCTAGAATCCGCTTTAATTCCAAGAAACCTGAACCTGTAGATAGATGCTTACCACACCTAAGGAATTGGGGTAGGGGGTGGTGGTGCTGGGGAGGAAGGTGGGAATAAGGAGAGTAGGGAAATCAGTTTGCAAGGACTTGAGAAGCCAACGCCCAAAAGTGCACAATATTAAGTGGCAAGATTTGCAGTGGTTTGTCATCTGTCCTGTACCATGGACCCCTCTGGGACTTCGGTGAATTCGTTTTCTCAGTTACTGTTAGTTTTGTCAGGTGTGATAACATTACAGTGGTTGTTTTATTTAAAGTAAGTTCTGAGGTATACATGAGACAGAATGACAAGAGGTCCATAATTTTAAACAGTCTAGGGGAAAAAAGGGGGGTGGCGGTGGGGAAGGAATAAATGAAACAAGACTGCCCAAATCTTAACTGTTGAAGCTGGGCAGTGGCTACTTTGGAGCTCTACTTTCGTGAATGATTGAAAGCTCCATAATGAAAAATAAACACATACCATCTCTGGTCTAAATTTTACATCTCTATTCTAACTCTCAGCATTAATAAACTGGGCTTTCTTTTTAAGGAAAGCTACTTTAATCATCTTTCATCAAACATCAACTTAATGTAGAACAAAAAGTATTCCTAAGATAGTAAATTGCCATCAAACCTGGCATGAAGTACCTAGGGAAGGCAAAGAGGCAAACTTGCAAAACCGTACACATATCTAAAGTAACTGAAAATGACTAAAAGCACTACCTTGAACGTGAAGCTTCATGACAGATGGCACAGGTCCAGAAAAAACAAACTAAAAAACCCCACACAGAATCTTTTAAACTAAGCTGTGTGAAGGATAGTTAACACTTCTTCATCACACATTCAATCCATGCAATCTGGCTTCTGGCCCCAAACCTCCACTGAAAGTACTCTTACTATTACCACTAATCTCAATTCAAAATTCAACTAACACCTTCTGGTCCCCTTTGACTAAGTTTTGAGATTTGTGTTGTTGATCATTCCCTGCCAGTCTTCCAGTGATGCTACTCAATCTGTTTCAGAAATTCTCCTTCCCTAGGTGCTCCTTAAAAACAATCCTCTGTACTAGGTTCCAAGTGCATTATATTTTTTAATTTTTAAGACAATCCTACAAGTAGGTATTTAAATTCCCTGTTTCCCAGAAGAAGAAACAGACTCAGAAAGGCTAAGTTTAGAATTATCTTCACCAGAAGTTCCACAGGCACCTAAAAGGATCCCACGAATTGTTGATTACCTCTTGCTGTTGTCCTATTCCCCCACCTACCCTTACCGGTACCCTTTTCTCCCCGCTTCAAATATCCATTGTCAGTCTTAACCTTCATTATGTCAATCTTTCAGCGGCTGAAAGCCATGACTCAAGGTCTAAACTTCATAACTTAGAATGAGATCATTTGTGAAGAGCCCCAGGCTACCATTTTGGCTTTATTTCTTGCCATTATTTCATGGGCAACCATTATGTCAATCTATCATCAGGTTCCCAAATGCACTGTTCTCTCAGCTTCAATGCCTTTGCCTGGAATGCCCGTCCTTCCCCTGGGCAAATGCTTATTCATTCTTTAACCTCAGTTCAGCACCTTCTCTACACATCTTGCCCTGACCCATTCCGCCCCTAACCTTGGCAGAAAGAGACAGTGATTCAGTTATATATATATATACATACATATTCTTTTTCATTATGGTTTATTACAGGATATTGAATATAGTTCCCTGTGCTATACAGTAGGACCTGTTGTTTATCTCTTTATATATAGTAGTTTGCATCTGCTAATCCTAAACTCCTAATTTATTCCTCCCCCCATTTCACCTTTGGTAACCATAAGTTTGTTTTCTATGTCTGTGAGTCTGTTTCTGTTTTGTAAATAAGTTCACTTGTATCATATTTTAGATTCCACATAAAAGTGGTATATGATATTTGTCTTTCTGACTTACTTCACTTAGCATGATAATCTCTAGGTCTCTCCATGTTGCAGCAAATGACATTGTTTCATTCTTTTTATGGCTGAGGAGTATTCCATTGTGTGTGTGTGTGTGTATGCGCATGTGTACACACCACATCTTCTTTATCCATTCAGATAGTATCTTCTCCTCTATATATTCATAATTATCAAGATAAGTTTGCAGTTGCTTTCCTATTTTCTGGTACCTAGTTAACAAGTTGGGGGCAAGAAGATTCCTATTCATTCTTGAATTACCTATTACCTCACAGTCCCAGCCTTTAACACACACTAAGAGCTAATATTTCCTGAGTACTCACAAACTGTACTTCACGAAGTACTTCCCTTCTCCTTGTAAAAATGTCATGAGTGGGAGCCTCACTGGCTGACTGAAAAGAGGAACTTAACACCTGGCACTTAACTTGGTTGACTGTGACAGGGCTAGTATCAGAAACTTGATTTTTTTCAACATGTGAAAGGCTGCCCTGCTCCAATGGTACAGATTCCCACTTGTCAAGTTCAAACTCTTGCCACTGGGTCAGAAAAATCTCTCCTTATATCACAGAACTCTTTATCTATGGACTACGAAGACTTAAGTGCCTCCAAGCCAATTCTCAAACATTTCTCTTTTTGGTATTTGCCAACCAAATTTTGAACTATCTTCAGCGACATTTTGTCTCTTAGAAGTGACTCAATATTTCTGGGTGAAGTTTTCAGTAATATACAAAATGTACACTGCCTTCTTTCTCATTTGAACTTTGTTCAGCTGGTGCTATTGTTAAGAGGAAAGAAAGTCTTATTCATACTAAACATATTCTTGCCCTGGATTTGACAGAATTCACTAACTTTACCAGTCAGAGTAAATGCCCTTTCAAATTCTTTAAAATAGCTTTATTAAAAAAAAAATTTGGGCTTCCCTGGTGGCGCAGTGGTTGAGAGTCCGCCTGCCGATGCAGGGGATACGGGTTCGTGCCCCGGTCTGGGAAGATCCCACATGCCGCGGAGAGGCTGGGCCCGTGAGCCATGGCCGCTGGGCCTGTGCGTCCGGAGCCTGTGCTCCGCAATGGGGGAGGCCACAACAGTGAGAGGCCCGCGTACAGCCAAAAAAAAAAAAAAAAAAAAAAAAAAAAATTTTAAGTAAAAATTCCCTAATAACCTTGAATAATCCCACCCTAACTAATAGCAATACTGAATTTTAAACATTTTATATAGGTGACTTCGCCTCTATAGGCTACCAATTTGGTTTATACATTGGGAAACTTTGGGAAGGCATGACACTTAATTGGTATTCAATGACCATCTCCTGAGCTTATCAATTTACAGAAATACTAGCTTGCCACTTAAACACCACTCAAACACCACTCTCAGAATATATGAAGAAAATAGTGTTGGTCTTTCAAAAATACTGTGGGATGGCATAAAAAATTAATCTGGGCCCAAACAGGTTACAGAACACATGGGAGGAACTACTGCCTCTTGGCCCATGGATCTACCACTATTAGGCAGGTAATACTAAGGGCAGATAACTCTTACAAAAATTGCATTCCAATACCGAAATGCACATCCAAGTTTCCCTTAGAATTAGCTAAAGTGACTATGCTATCTCATTTAATGTTTTATAACTTATTTCTGATAACTATGAATAATTTTTTTTGGGTCACTTTAAGTGAATCTCTTATGGGCTAATCCTTATAGGAGCTGCAAGACTCTACTGGCAATACCAATCAGTTTGGTTTTCAGAACAGCTTTCAGTCACTCAGCCAATTCTAAAGTTGCCAGAAGAGTACAACTGGACCCTGAGAAGCATGTGATAGGTGACTGTTTCAAAAGCTGTACTGAATGTACTGACAAAGGGATTTGAAAATATATATACTATTTGGCTCAGCATCAAATGAAAGAATAGAAGGCTACATTAATGCCAAGATAATGGACTGTAATGACTATGTTTTGAATTTTTAATAGTTTTGGGGGTGGGAGGAAAAGAAATAAATTACCTCTAGTCAAATACTTCAAATTTTGCACATTCTTATGATTAATGCCAAATTACCACAACCTGAAACTTTTCGGTCTCTACAATAAGAAAAATTCATCAACATAATATAGTTTTAGAACCTAGAGATTTAAAATCTTTCTCTAGGGGCTTCCCTGGTGGCGCAGTGGTTGAGAGTCCGCCTGCCGATGCAGGGGACATGGGTTCGTGCCCCGGTCCGGGAAGATCCCACATGCCGCGGAGCGGCTGGGCCCGTGAGCCATGGCCGCTGAGCCTGCGCGTCCGGAGCCTGTGCTCCACAACGGGAGAGGCCACAACAGTGAGAGGCCCGCGTACCACAAAAAAAAAAAAAAAAAAAAAAATCTTTCTCTGGAAGGGACTAATTAAAACTTGTTTTTATAGGGCGGACTATCAGAGCAGACAGACCTTGACAAATAGAGAGCCCTGGAGAACTGCAGAGGGTTGTCCTCAGGCTTCAGCTAAGTACTGATAAGCACATTCGAGTGAAGAAACAATCTGAAGTCCAGGAAACTACATGAGAACTTTCCAGAAGCTCAAAAAAAGACAATTCCCAAAACCCACACATGGAATTGGAATAGTTCACATTCCCAATAATCTCAAAATACATGGGCTAGCAGATAGAATTATCATTATCAGGAGGATACTACCTTAATAGTAGGGCTTGACTAATTTAGTGGGAATAATCCTAGACTAAAAGCTGCTCTAGGGCTTCCCTGGTGGCGCAGTGGTTGAGAGTCCGCCTGCTGATGCAGGGGACGTGGGTTCGTGCCCCGGTCCGGGAAGATCCCACATGCCACAGAGTGGCTGGGCCCGTGAGCCATGGCCGCTGAGCCTGCGCATCCGGAGCCTGTGCTCCGCAACGGGAGAGGCCACAACAGTGAGAGGCCTGCGTACCGCAAAAAAAAAAAAAAAAAAAAAAAGCTGCTCTAGTCCTACCTAACAAGGCACAGAAGCAAGCACTAAGAAAACTGTTCCAAGTAACTTAAGACTGTCTCAGAACAAAACTCAAAAATATTTAGAGGAATTGAAAAAAAAAAAAATCCGTATCCACCAACATAAAATCCACATCTGGCATCCAATCAGAAATTATAAACAAGTACAAATGTATGATGTCTGAAAAAAAAATTAACAGAATTAGTAGGCAAGAACATCAAAACATCTATCATTAATATCTCCATATAGAGAAGAAAGAAGCATGAACATGATAAGGAGACATGGAAGATTAAAAAAAAATCTGAATTTCTAGAAGTGAACAATATAACGTCTGAGATTCAAATACATCCTAGATGTATCTCTGCTTCAGCCAGCCTCCACACTGCACAAGTTAGTCTACTTTCTTCAGAATAAAGGACAAGTTCCTTCATGTTTTTAAAAAATTTTACAATCTGATCCTAACCAACATCTCCAATCTCAACAATAAATACTTGTTGAATTAAGGGGAATGCTCAAAAACAGAGGCAGAAACACAGAATATATAAGGCCTCGATAATTAATTCAACAGTGCTGATCATGTGCCAGGTATTAATATCTACATGCTGAAGATAGTGCAATAAACCAAACAAACATGGAACTTATGTTCCAATAATCAAAATAGCTACCACAAAATCTCTGTTACAAAATAGGAGCAAAAAAAGATAAGCATGCCCTTATTTAGAACATTTTGTTTTTCCAAATTGCAGTGCATTAGGGTACCTAACTTCCCAGCCCACAATAAACCAGAAACAGGGCTTCCCTGGTGGTGCAGTGGTTGAGAATCTGCCTGCCAGTGCAGGGGACACGGGTTCGAGCCCTGGTCTGGGAAGATCCCACATGCCACGGAGCAACTGGGCCCGTGAGCCACAACTACTGAGCCTGCGCATCTGGAGCCTGTGCTCCACAACGAGAGGCCCGTGCACTGCGATGAAGAGTGGCCCCCGCTCGCTGCAACTAGAGAAAGCCCTCGCACAGAAACGAAGATCCAACACAGACAAAAATAAATAAATAAATTTATTTTAAAAAATAAAATAAAATAAACCAGAAACAGCAAATTATTTTAGTGTATGTAGGTTAAGGTTAAGTACACTGAAAGTTGTCAAGAGGGACAGTAAAAAAAAAAAAAAATCTTACAGCAAAGATGACACAAAATTAAAAAGTAGAAACAGAAAACACAGCAACCAGACACGCTTACTGGAGAGGTGAGCAGCTCTCCATACTACAATCTTTAAGCCACTAAAAAGGTCGATGACTGACCTAGGTATATATCGGAATATGCAATTAGGTTTTTTTCATCATAATGAATCAACTTTATAGTCCAAGTACTTTGTTTAAGAAGTCTAGGATTGGGCTTCCCTGGTGGCTCAATGGTTAAGAATCCACCTGCCAATGCAGGGGACAAGGGTTCAAGCTCTGGTCTGGGAAGCTCCCACATGCCACGGAGCAACCAAGCCCATGAGCCACAACTACTGAGCCCACAGGCCTGGAGCCCCTGCTCTGCAACAGAGTAGCCCCCACTCGCTGCAACTAGAGAAAGCCTGAGCTCAGCAACGAAGACCCAACGCAGCCAAAAATAAATAAATTTATTTTTTTAAAAAAGGAAGCCTAGGGCTTCCCTCGTGGCGCAGTGGTTGAGAGTCTGCCTGCCGATGCAGGGGACGCGGGTTCGTGCCCCGGTCTGGGAAGATCCCACATGCCGCGGAATGGCTGGGCCCGTGAGCCATGGCCGCTGGGCCTGCGTGTCCGGAGCCTGTGCTCCGCAACGGGAGTGGCCACAACAGTGAGAGAGAGGCCCGCTACCACAAAAAAAAAAAAAAAAAAAAAGAAGTGTAGGATTTGTGAAATATAACAACCGCCTTTCAAACTGACTAAAAAAATAATAATAAAGGTAAAGAAGGAAATATCCATGATCTGGAAGTTTATATGAAAAACTTTTTTTCAAGTCTTTTGTCAAGGACAATTATATGAAAAGTCACTATATTTCACTTCATAATGCATTATGGGTTCTTGTTTTAAAATCTGGCTCTACTAGCATTTTTATCTACTTGATTATGTGTTCTGTATTTTTCAAATTTTATTTTTAAAGGCACAGACCTTGGTTTGTTTTTTTTTTTTCTTAACTTCAGGAAAACAGCAATTATTTAAATGTACGTAGGTGTATAAGAGGAGTGGAACTGTACTGGCTAAATAAAGAACGGCAACAAGAATCCCTCCTACTTGTTCTATCTCTTCTTGCCTGCAATGGAGGTTCCGGAGATGTCAACAGAAAACCTAGTGGTTCCATCAACAAACAGTCTAAAAATTACTGGGATCAATATCAGAAGTCATTAACATTATAAACATAGAAAGAATGACAATATTAGAAACTCAACCTTTTGCAACCACCTCTGCTAACAACTGATTCAACAAGGACTACCAACGGCTACTATCACCACTGAGTGAAAGGTGCTAGGAAACAGGGTAGACACACTATCTCAAAGCATCACCCCACAGATGCCTTACTAATTACAAAGAAGATGAGGTTCCTTTGCAAGGAAGAGAAGTGGGGGCCACCAATGTAAGCAAATGATCAAAATTAGCTGATGGCACCAAAGTTGGACACCTGACATTACATTCCTTAAGAAATGTCAATCACATATACTTGCTAAAAATGTTCAGTCTGAGTCTGATCGTGAGGGAAAAATTAGGTAAACACAAAATATGAGAGGGACATTCTATAGAGAAAGAAGCCTCGACTCTTTCCCCACCACCACCAAAAAAGTAAGGAATTGTTTTCAAGAGAATAAAGAGATAGCAATCAAATACCGTGCATGAACTTAACTGAATCCTCAAAAAGTAAAACAGCTATAAAAGAATTTTAGAACAGCTGGGACAATCTTACACACACTATGTATATTAGTTGATATTATAGTATTGTTAATTTTTAGGAGTGATACTGGTATTGTGATTACATAGATGATGACCTTATTCTTGGGAGATATGTTGAAGGATCCAGTATCATGATGTCTACAACTTCAAGGAGTGCAGCAAAAAAGGAGAAAAAGTGTATATATGTATATGTATATGTCCATATGTATATATTAGAGAAAAAGTGTATGAGAGAGAAAGCAAGTCAATATGGCAAAATATCAACAATTGGTGAATCTACATAAAGGGTATGTGAGTATTTCCTTTACCACTCTTTCAACTTGTCTTTATCTTTGAATATTTTCAAAACAACAAAATTGGGAGAAAAGGGCATTAACGTTCCCTGAGCAGACTGAGGAGAGTAGTATTACACTGAATAAAAGTCTTCTTGTAATTAAATGCTCAAAGTATAAATCAAATATACATGCAAATTTGTCTATAACTCCAACTCGCCATATTCAAAGAGTGCTTTCTTTTTTTGAAACAAGACCTCTACCAAATCAGTATGAATTTCTTGGAATAGATGATAAAAAAAAGGCAGCCTAAACTCACAACTACTTAGTAGGAAGAATAAAATAGATAAGGTTATTTCAGGTAACTAGTATATTGGAAGATAAGAATATCCGTTTCTTTCCTCACACAGTAGGTCAAAAAGGAGAAATCAGTCTATATTCAGGCAAAGATTATATAAGGTGATCATCTTACCTCCTAAAGCCTAGAATTAGGCTGCCTCTCAATGAAGCAAATGAGAAAGGCAATGTATTTGATTCCACTGCAAAAGAAAATAATCATCATAAAACCCCAGACCAAAACCAAAAACTTAAATTATCAATTTATTTGAAAGCACATTTATACCAATACCTTTCAATTTTCATCTGGGAAATATTATTTTAAAAATGGAAAAGTTTTCATACAAAGTTAATTAGAAATTACATAAATATATACTGGCAATATAAGCTATCCTTTTTTACTTCATTTACATAAATCTATACAACTAATGAATTTATAAATATTCTTTTGTATAAATGGCAATAACTAATCTACCAGCATACGCAAAGTCAGTCTGGTACACATACCAAGGCTGTATGTTACTGGACAACATGGCACTATGAAGGGAGAGACTGTAACTACCCTTTAAAGACAGAAGATGTGGGGGAAAGTTCTTTTCTGAGAGTGGTGTTGGATTCTGTTGAACCACTTACACTTCCTCATTCTATTTTCCACATGATCTATGACCTACATTCATGCAAGAGTGACAACCTAAAGTCGTAATAACCTCTTTACCTCTGTTATGTAACTGATTTATACTCTTTCACTTTTCTGATGATTTGTTTGCTCTACTATTCATTTTGGTATTTAAGTCTACAGCCTTGTATGTTTCAATGCTGACATTCTAAGCCTGATTTGCCTTAGTATAAGAATCAGGCCTTAATGCATAAGACCTGGTTCTCCACATAACCCTTGCCATAATTAGCTTGGGACAGAATCACAGTAGGCATATCCTGAATTTATTTTTCCCTGTCACTATATTAAAATAGTGCCATGTTATAAGTGATTGTTTTAATCTTTTCAGTATATATGCAAAGCTGCTACTGAATGATTCAAGAGCGATGGAATTAGATAGGAACTCATAGTGGAAGCAAATTCTGAAGACAGAATTAATAAATACAGTTTAGGTAAAGATTAAGATAGCTGGTTAACTTAAAAAAAAAAACTCATGGGAAAAATCAGAGTAGGTTTTAAGATTTGCTCATCTCCCTAAATATGAATAAAAATTTAACCCGCACACATAAGGAGAAATACTTTAGACTGACTGTTAGATCCCTTGAACAGGAAGCATAAGTTTCTCAGTGGTTTCATGTGGCATTTAAAACTCTAAAAATCGTCTCTGAAATGAGCTGTATTTAGTCACTCAGGAATTTTAAAGTGGATACACCACATGCTTTTCGGTAACCTTTCATTTTGCCTGATCAAATTAATTTCCAAGCCTACAAAATCAAGTGAGAAAATGTTTCTTACTACTCCACAAACTTGATCAAAATAAGCCATTTAATAAGTCAGGGGGATGGAATGTACAGCATGGTGACTACAGTTAATAATACTATATTTCATATGTGGAAGTTGTTGAGAGAGTAGATCTTTGAAATCCTCATCACAAGAAAAAAAAATTTTTGTAACCACGTATGTGGACGAATGTTAACCAGGCTTACTGTGGTGACCACTTTGCAATATACACAAATATTGAATCATTATGCTGTACACCTGAAACTAATATAATATTGTATATCAATTATACCTCAATTAAAAAAAAAAGACAAGCCATTTACTTTTCTCTACTACCTGCCATTCCTTGTAGTAACCAAAAGTGCCTATCTATAAGCAGCCTACAGGGAATACCAGCAATTATAGAACTAACTGCTCTTCAAAGATCTGTAATTCAAAGGGTGAGGAAGCTGAAATCTTCTTTAGTCTTTAAGTTCATGGCATTTTTCTTTTTCACATTTAATAAACAACCTCTTGGAAACTTATTTCTAAACTATTCAAATTAGTATTTTACAGAATATTATCAAGTTTTTATTCATTAAAAAGGTGACCAGAAACATCTCAGCAAGATGGAAGGCTGCTGACAAAAAGCATCTAGTTTCCTTAGCAACAATCAAGTGTGAAAAAATTCAAGAGGTTGACAATGAAGTGGAATGGATGGTATGATAAAGGGAAAAGGCAGCTCTCATGTATCCACCTTATGCACCTAGATTTCTCAGCTAATGCTTCTCTGTTTTCATCTTGTCAGCATGGAAAATCTATGTATTATACAGAGTAGAAGGCAAAATCAATACTCTCGGATAGCAGCCAGCATTAATACTCAACCTTACACTCAAATAACTACACCTCTAACAGTCAACGCTTTCATACTGAACACTTTGCCTTTCCCCTTATAATAATACAATAAACTATTTTAAATAACTCAAACACAGGTAATATATACCAGTAATCTGGTTTTTACAAAGCTTCCACTTACACAATTTGAAAATAGTTAATAAAATCTTAACTTTTAACATTTCAGTGGGCTAGAAATTGATGTTTGTATATTTATTTTTAAATGATATCTCTTTCACAAGATCTGAAACACTGTCAAGATAATGCCATAGATATGTTAAAAATTAAAATTAAAAAATGTCTAATTTATTAAAATTAAAACATAGTACAGTGGAAAAATAAGTTTAAGATTAGATGATCTTGGTTGGGTCTGACTCAATCACTAACTTTGGGCAAATCATTTAACATCTCTCTGCCTTTCTTCATCTATCAATGGAGGAAGTTTATTAACATGTGATGAACGTTGTAAAGCACCCTATCATTTATAAGTGTTTGGAAACATTTACTGTATTTTTAATAATGAGGACTGGGAGATGGCTTCGTGTAACTGAGGGCCATAATAGGCATTAGTTTAGAAAACACTTTCAAAAACAAGATCTCTTATGATTCTCACAACTCCCACAAGGTAGACAGATAGGCAATACTATGCCATTTCATAAAATTGAAACAAAAGAACAATACGGATATTTGTCTCAGGTCCTATAATCAGCAGCTTAATTATAAATAGGACCCAAGTCCTCTGGGTCCCCAGTCTAACCCAACACCACGTTATCTCCAAGGTCCTATTAACTTTAAAGTTACTTCCAAATTATCTACAAGTTAAACTCATAAACTATCTTATAAGGCTAACAAATAAAACATATAAAAACTTCCTTGCTTTTGAGGAAAATACTTTGAACTACTTGAGGCAGGCAGTGAGGGCATGAACCACCCTGTATGCCCTCAAAAGTAACTGAAATTAACACCTGTCAAGCTTTCTTCTAATGCTGCATACTTACAAAATGATAAAATATAGTCTAAGTTTCCATTTACTGCTTCAATTCTCAATTCAGCTTGAGAAAATATACTATCTTCATGTAGACATCCATTTTCCTAGGGATAAAGCATATTTCAATGATAATACACCTCAGCTAAAAATATTTTGATATGTCATTCAAATTTCCTGTTTTCCCATTTCTTTATATGACCGTATTCTGATAATCCTTCATTTAAAAAAGATCGTTTTCTAAAATAATGCAAATAAACTGGATAACCAAACTTCAGCAAAAGCTATGAGATACAGTCCCAACATCCCAAATTAAATGCTTATCTTCAAATTCATATAATGTTACCCTTAGAGTGCCTTCCTTCTAGGAAGAGTTTACTATTGAAGACATTAGAACAATTCTCTAATTAACAACAAAATAAAAATTGAATGCATTGATCTAAAATGATATTTTAAGACATATAATGAGGTAAAGATCAAATTTATTTTTATTTAACTCCAAATGGCTAATGACTTATCTCAACATCATATATAATAATCTAAGTACATGGGCTGAAATTTAGCCAAGCATGTTTACTGAACCACTTTATAATAATAGCACAATATTAAAAATTAACTAATCAATAATAAGAAATGAATAAGGATAAATTACAGTATATCCACACAATAAAACATCATACAAGCATAAACAATCATTTGTGGAATTACATACTATAATGTAAAGGTGCCAAGTGAAAAAAGTAGGTTTTGGGGAAACAAGAACATGTGGGAAAATTACTTTTTTAAATATATTTTTTAACAGTAAAATATGTATAGCACAGTGTCAAAACACACTGTTAAATACTCAGGGAAGAAAGGTAAAGACACTCAAGACATAAACTCTCCATTTAAGAGGACTGTAATTATGAAATCATTTCAAGGAAAGAAAAGAACACTCTAACAATATTAGAAAAATAAAGGCATTATGTGAATAACCACCTAGGAAACAGGTCTTCTGAACAAAATATTTCTTACTAAAATGTGTGGTACTCCACCACGTTGTTCCTAATTGCATAGCACTTTATTCTGAAAATGGAAAGTGTAACCATTGCTGACCCAGTGCACTGGGTCAATTTTTCATATGCCCCTTTATAAATGCCTTACTTATTCTGGTGGGGACAGGAATTATCTGGCAGGAAAACAATGCTCTGGGGTCAAAGAAAAGATTACTTAAAAAAAAAAAAACAGAATAGTAAATAATACTAAGAGTTTATTATGAAAATTCATATAGAAGTGAAAAGTAATATTCAAAAATGAAAGGTACAGTTGCACTGTAGAGTGGGATTAAAGAGTGAAACTGTTTCATTTAAATTTTGTCTGATACTGGCATACTGTCTTTTCAACACACAAGAAAAACACTACTTTACCTTTGTAAGACTTTTAAGTTTAGTAACTACAGATGCTAGACTTCCCTGGTGGTCCAGTGGGTAAGACTCCATACTCCCAATGCAGAGGGCCCAGGTTCGATCCCTGGTAGGGGAACTAGATCCCGCATGCATGCTGCAACTAAGAGTTCACATGCCACAACTAAGAAGCCTGAATGTCACACTAAAGATCCCACATGCCACAACTAAGACCTGGTGCAGCCAAAATAAATAAATAAATATTTAAAAAAAAAAAAAACTACAGATGTTACACTAACCAATATTTTTACAAAGCTTCAGAAAATTATATACCAACATAACCATTTTAGTCTCAGCTCAGTGACTTTTTTTTTTTGATTACCACAAAACATTAGGGAGAAAAAATGTTCTTCAATTATGAAATTAAAACCACACTTGCACTCACCTGCAAAATAGCACGAACTGACTTTACACTGTCAAAGCATGGAAACACGTAATTTATGTATGTCTCCTGATCAGGAGTTACTCCTATTTCATGCATTCCTTTGAGGACTTCAACTATACCTGTAAAATCAAATTTAGAAGCACAAAGATGAGGAACTTGGAATAAATTAACAAACAATCAAAAAGTTCAGTTCATTTACTTTCTGAATTATAATGTAGGAAAAGTACTCAGCATTTTATCTGAAAGAGAAAGAACAACAGAACTGGATAGTAAGATGATAAATGAAAAAATTTTATTGCTCCTTCCTTCATCTCTCCCTATTAATTCAGGAGAAAGTGCTAAGGAAATACCCTAGAAATTATAAGAAAAATGAAAACAAGCAAGATGCTTAGTAATTTCCAATATCCCAACTGAACAGAGATCATAAAACAGCACTGCTATCACAGAGCAATATGGATCTACAAAATAAAACTTGACATGACTAAATACTGCAGAGAGAAGGGTTTAGAGGAATGGGGTGAGAGGAGATCTTTCCAAGACAAAAGTGGTTTTTTTTTTTTTTTTTTTTTTTTTTGCAGTACGCGGGCCTCTCACTGTTGTGGCCTCTCCCGTTGCAGAGCACAGGTTCCGGACGCACAGGCTCAGCAGCCATGGCTCACAGGCCCAGCCGCTCCACGGCATGTGGGATCTTCCCGGACCAGGGCACGAACCCGTGTCCCCTGCATCGGCAGGCGGACTCAACCACTGCGCCACCAGGGAAGCCCAAAACTGTTTTTAAGTTAAGCACTTACGAACACTTTTCTCTCAGGTATGGGACTCAGATGGGATGGAGTAGGCAGAGGATGGCTGCTTTTGTTATAAACCGTGCAGTATATTTGACTTGTAAAACTATGTATGATTTTTCTGAGTGATTACTTTGATAAAAAATTATATATTAAAAAAAAAAAAAAAGTTAAGCACTTACGTAAAGAATTCCCTAATTGTGACCAACAAGTGATTTCCTATTTCATAATACAAGAACAAAAAATGAATAGAGAACTGATTCTAATGAATTAGTCTCATTATATTTTAAACTATAAAAGTCCTTTCTCTTCCCCCATTTGTAGAAATATCTTTTATTAACTTCTTAAAAGTACAGTTCATGTTTTCCAAAGCTACAGTTAGCTTTAAATAGTACAAACTGATTTAAATCAGACCAATTAATTCTAGAATATTGTCAAACTACTCAGGTATTACCTATTTTTGACAGAGAAAGCAGTTTAATAAAAGAAAGGACTCACTTGTTTTCCTCTTTAAAATTTACTTCTTTAGCTTCCTTACTTTCACAGTATTAAAACTTCCCCTAAATGTCCCTGTTTTTGCCCTATGGTATCATCTACAGAAAAACTGTATTTCTATATATTTGTTATGTAATAATACACTCTAATACAAAAACTTGACTGTAAATTCTCACTGAATACAAAAACATATAGGCAAGTCCAACTACATTATGAATATTTGCACAATTCTTTTAGATAAAATTTAGATTATAGATCAAAACATTTTAAACAGTTCATTATGTTTAAAATTACCTAATATCTTCAAAACCTTAGATAATTAGATATATTTTTCAAGATGTAAAAATAAGAGGGAAAAAACCCTGAAAGACAAAGCATGTGCTTACTTATAAATTTAAGAGAACATGCATGTAGAGTCGGTCCATATAGCACACAAAAGTCTAACAATAATTGTAAGCAAAATTTAGAACTATTCCTCTAACAACTTCCTGGGAATCAGTACTAGTCACCTTCATATCTATCATAAAATGGCAATCACACTGCGCTCTTCTTCATATGCAAAGATTACTAAGCACCTGACAGGAGGACGTAGCTGCTTTTCTTTTGTTTTTAGCTGCTTTTCAATTACTAGTAATAGTCTTGTGCTAATCTAATGTCCTCAATGTCCCTTCTGGCCAGTAATGACTGCTTTCATGACCATGGTTTAAAGTACGTAGCTGAATGTCTGATAAGACACTACAGAGAAGTGACAAAACAAAAACAGGTTTTGCAATTTAAAGAGACCTACCTTTCAACCCTCGTTCTTCCACTTAATGGCAGTGTAAATCTGAGCAAGTAACTCCACTTTTCTGAGCCATAATTTCTTAGCTTACACACTAGAAATGGCAATATGCCAGAACCGTGCCTTCTAGACACTTTAACATGTACCTTTTGGCTTGATCCTTCTACCCACCATCCATGGATTAAGCAAGGCAATACGAGTTAAGGCACTCAGTAAATAGAGCAATTTTCTGACCTATAAGAGTTCATGCCTATTGAATGGATAGAAGCAAAGTAACAAAAATTGTAAATATTACCCACAGGTATGGAAGAAATTCTGTGGTCTAGGCCTACAGGAAGATGGAGGTCAACAGGAAAAACAGAACATACTGAACAAAAAGAACCGCAGTATTACAACTCAGTTTAGATCAATATATCAGGTTCATATTAACAAGGCTTTCATTTCAGCCTATTGGGTGGGTGGGGAGAAGGGGGGTGTATACTTCTCTATTTAAATAAAGCTGGAAATGCCTTTAGAAGTCCAATAATCTGTATTTTAACAAAACTGTTAAAGTAAGCGATTTCTTCAAGATCAGAGACACATCTTGAAAAAGAAACCTTGTCTCCTAATTGCTGGCAGGTGCTTGTAACACTACAAAACTGCAAAAACCTACACTTTTCCCTCCAATCAGAAGGATGTGGGATCAAGTCATTTTGCATACAGGAATGATAATAAAGCTGCCTATTTACTTCTCAGGGTGGTCATTAAAACTAAAAAAAAAAAAATGTGTGAAACCCTAAAAATACTAAATAAATGCTAATAGTAACTGTGATTTAATTTTTTTAGCTGTCTTAAAATACTCTAATAATTTCTAAAATTTAGCATAAGGTAACTTTCATTTTCTAATGTTTGAAAACAGGCCAACAAATTGATTGCAGAGAGAAGATTCCTATTCCTATACAAACACTTCCCCTCATCATCTATGCCTCAAATACATTTCATTCTCTTAATTCATTTTTCCAATAATATTTTTCAGGGAGAGGAGTGCATTCTGCTCATTTAGATGACCTGGGTTGGTATTTGTAACTTATGTATCTTTCCAACTGAAACTAAAGCAGGTTTAAGAAAACCTGGGTTCACACCATTGCTCAGCCAAGTTCAGTCACTCCCTCAAGCACTCTGAGGAAGCACACAAGGATATCCCTTCAGTAACTATAGTTGGGACAGGAAGAGGGAAACACTTCTCAGTAAGGAGAAGGAAAGGTGATTGATCTGACATACCTACATACATCCTCCTCAAAAATACAATTCATATTTCTTTTTAAAATAAAAGATTAAAATAATCATATATTAACTTAGATAAACGAGGATCCCAAACCTCTGTGAACTTAGAAAATCTAAACAATCTAGTAAAAATATTTCAAATGTAGGCACAAGAAAGTTTATGAATCTAAAGGAAAATCTCCATTCAAAAAGTTTTATAAGAATTAAAGTAGTTCAAACTATTGGGAAAGATACATGGTTTTCCTGAACAAATTCCACCAACTAGGACTGTTTACTCCACATAATTTTAGACTCTACCCAGAGTGCTCACTTTATGAGGAGGCAATTTCTTACTTTTAAAAAGTATCATCTACTCAACCATTCACTCAACTGGCATTTAGGTTTTCATACCAGCCCTTCCTTTTCTATTTTATCTGTTTCATATTCTTATTTTCATGTTTCCTAAATATACCAAGGAATGTAGATAATCCCTCAATCATTCTGCATTATTTCCTCTCACTTGGGCCAATTTGCTAAAATTCTAAGAGAGGACTTTTCCATTTGCACAACAGAGAAAAATACTAGCAAGATAAGCCATGAGGAAGTCATTATAAGAATCTTTTTTAAGGGTTGGTGACGGCCAAATCTGCAGCCAGAAAAATTCTAGAATTCAATACAAGTTTGATCATCCTACTGTTGAGCACTTGGTTCAGTCTGATCTGACCTCTACATACCTTTCTTTGATTTCCTGAAGGGTTTTATTTACTCCTTATGAAACACTCCTCTACATCCTCCATCTCTGCAGCCATTATTTTCTTCTGTTAATTATTTATTTCTACCAGTTTATAATGACTTTCCCCAGACAAAAAACAAATTCACTGCACTAAAAAGAATCTTACTTTCTTATCTTACACTGAAGAAACTATATAGAATATACACAGCCATTTCCCTGTAACATGAAGAAAAGACTGTAGAATACATACTTTACTGTATTTCAGGACTTCCTGCAAAGGAGAAAGTACTTTTTAAAAACTGTAAAACAGCTAACAATCTCTTGTACTCTCAAGTTAACTTTCCAGCTTTCCTACTTTTCCAGGTAAAACCTTCACTGATTAAAAAACTTGGTACCACTTTTTAAATATGTCCTTAATGCCAAAATCGATACCTAATTTTTAACCAATAGCTAAGAATTTTTATAAAACAAGTACAGCATATTTACAAGTGTCTAATATGGAGGTGTTACGGTATTAAAAATAAGTATTTAAAACAGGAGGACAGAAATCCTAGTTCTAATCCCAGCACTACTGACAACTAGATGTGGAGCCTAAGATCAGCCACTGAATCTCTCTGGGCTCTCAGTTCCTTCATTAATATAATGTGAGCTTTCAACAAGGCACCTTTGATTCTAAGATTCTAAGAAAAAAATGGCTTCAAGATAAAGTCCACTTTTCTACTGGTTTGAGCTACAACTATGGAAAGAATTACCTGAATTCTTTCATGTTTACTAAGTAGTAAAAATGCAGTAACCAATTCAAGTCTAGATACCATGATAGGTTGAGAAAAGCAAATTTACCTGATGAATAAACAAACATTTCAACAGGAGTACCAAAAGTATTTTCATATCTGTGTATTGTAGACAATACTAACACAGCCAAAGATTTTCATGCAATGATGTAAACTTTCTGTGGTTCAAAAATACTAGGGTTAAAGGTTAACTCTTATAGAGTTTTCAGAACTGGAGGATATGCAAAGAGTTAATCAACTAGCATATTGTTTTCACAAAAATTTTTCTAAAAAGGATTTAGAGACTTTTACAGCCAGAAACAATTAGGGAATACTTGTTTCACTATTTCCTTTAAACCAGAAGACGGCTATATATTTAAATAAAATTGCAATATGAAAGTCTGCTAAAAGCACTTTTTTTTGTTGTTTGTGCATTTTGTTTGTCACCCAATGTCATACTAACAACTCTGCATCTCATTCTAAAGCACATTATACGGCGAGATAAAATGAAAAAGACCATTTTTTGTTTCCCCAAGGGGGAAGTACTCCTGTTAAAAGCATCTTTTTATGAGACTACTCTTTCTGAATTACCAATAATGCAAACCAAAGAATTAGATACTGTACTCTAAAATTTAATATTTGTTCAATTCTTATTCATATCCTATAGACATCCCATGTGTACAGGGAAAAGTATGCTAAATGCTTAAACGTACTTAAGAACCTGAAAGATTGAACATTTCTGTCCTTCAATCAGTTGGCTGTCAGGTCATGAGCATTCATTTTGCAATAAAAGTTTTCCTGCCTTTCCTATTATTTTAACTCAGCTCAGTTAAGAAGAAATAGACTGGTCCACAAAGAAAATGGTCTGATTGTATATATTTTATCTTTAATAAGGCTAAACTAATTTCAAACACTGTATGTATGTAAAATCAAGAACTAAAGTGTTTTTTGAAAACCTTAAAAATAATGAACTATTTAAAACCATAATCACAAGTCTGAATATCAAGATCAGAGATGAATTAAGAAATGAAATTGAGATGAAAGAAAGCCATTATGTTTGTTTTTTAAACGTTTACCTAATACTTTACTATGACTTAATTCTATTTTCTCACAAGATCTAATAAGCATATTTTCCCAAATAATTCAATTAGATGTGTGTAGAAACTGTTATACTGGATATCTAAACCACTATTAAATCTGTAAAAGGTAAAACCTAACCTTGAACATTTTTCTCCTTCTGATGTCCAACTAGTAATGGCCAGAAATAATGAGTTCTGATAGGAAAACCTTCTTCCTTCAGAGCCTTCATTAGAGCTTTTGCCAAATCTGAAAGAGACACCATAAAAAATTACAAAGCTACCTCAGCAAAATTTATTTATGTGAGTTTTAATTACGAGAATATAGTACCCATTTTTTTGGCTACTAAAGCACACTGGAGTGTGAACTGGAAAGGAGATGTGTGCATCTGGGCTTCCTTTAACTTCTTACAGTAGTCTTTAAGCTTCTCTGCAGGCTAGAAAAGAAAGGCACCACATCAGCTGAATCTGCAAATATCCTACCATTTGACCTTCTGCAAATATTCTACCACTTTTGAGATAAAAAATTTGAACTTCTCACCCTCTTTCTATCCAATAATCTTCCAACGCAAAAACAAAGTTCTCTTAATATTTATAGTTGGTCTAATCTCACAATATGTTCTCTTATTTTAAAGAATATTATTTCACTGCCGATTACACTGTCTACAAAGTAAAAATGGACTATGTAAATACCGTATTCATAGTCACACAGTGTCGTAAAAAGAAACTGCCAAAGTCACTCAGACTGTCTTCCCTTGATATAGGACATGCTAATAAAATCTGCAATGCTGTATCTTCCAATTTTTCTGTGACTAAAAGCAAAATGAGGTTCATTGTATCTGGAAAGAAAACAAAGACATCTTTTGTTACTGATTTGAACAATATTTCTACACTGCTACCAATATGAAAGACAAACTTATGAACTACAAATACCAAAAGGATTTATCTGCCTAAACAATAGTGAAACACTTCCAAATCAAAACATTCCCACATATTCATTCACCCAAGTTTTTCAGTTTATTAAGCTGACTTTAAAAGAATCCTATGTTCATCTACCACAATACCCTATTGTTAGAGAATGCTCTTTCCATGTAAAAATAGTAATTCTTATTTTTAGAAAAATCATGAAAATAAAAACTGTAAAACTACCTGGAATATATCTTCTTTCATACGTAATTTTTCCCAAAATTTCTGAGACATATTGAGGATACCCAGCTTTACTGAAGCTAAAGATAATTTGCAATATATCACGATCCATAAGGTAAAGATCAGACTTCTCCACTTTCTCCAGGGTCTATAGACAGTTCCAGAAATTAGAAGAACAACTTAGAAACAAGTTTTTTTTTTATTAAAGCTAAATAAATTAAAATACCGAGATTTAAAAAAATTAGAAACGCATACCATCTAAAGGTTTAAGACTTCTTTTATAAAACAGAAAAACATTCTATTCCAACAATAACTGTTACATCGACACCAAAGTACTGAACTATAGTAAGAATTCTCCTTCAAGACTGTCTACAAGAGATATGTTTAAAAACAGATATAAACTACACTTTTCTGCATCATGCAAAATATAGCACAGTTTATACAAATGATTTTAAAGTATGTTTATTTATATAAGTCACACCTGTTTAACATGGTCAATGTCACCCTTCTCGGCATATGCATTCAACAGTGCTAGGTATGTGTCCGGACCAGGCTCAATTCCAGCCTCTTTCATCACTGTGAGAATATTTTCTGCATTCTCCATATCTCTGTAAGTTAATTCAAAGAAAATAAAACAGCTTACCATAATACTGCCAAATGTCGTATCATTTAATTTAGAATGTATTACTTACGCTTATTAAAATTAGAATTCTTAAGTACCATTTAGAATCGTAACATCAGAAAAGGATAATACATATTAAACTGGTAACAGATTTCTGAAATAATAAAGATCATAAACATCTCAAATTTTTATAGGTAACTTTTCCAAAAGAGAAACCAAATTAAATAATAATTACATAGACATTAAATAACATGCCCTCTTTCACTTGGTATGTTGTGACTCAAATTTACCTTTTTAGGAAAGAATAACATTTAGTAAATTATTCTTCAAAAATAAAAATCTTTTCCAGGTCACTAGCAGAGTAGTTAATAAACTTTACAAAGTCAGTTACTTTGGATCAAGTCCAATTTTTAAAACTGAAATCTTCAAATAAAAGTTTGATGAAACAGATAAATTTAAGAATAATTTACTTTAAGATGTGCATGTTCTACCACACACACTCAAGATTTTTTTCGAGAGGGTAGATAAACATAATTTAAGAATTTTCCACAATAATTTTCTGTAATTTAAATCTCACTTGAGAATAAAACCTTAGGTGGAACATTACCCAGCTCTTGCATGCCCTGTAACAAGAGCACTGAATACTGCCTCTGTGACTGGAAGATCCTTAGTTTTCATAAATCCAAGAATCTTGCTGCAACAAAAGAGAAATAAAAATACTTCTTGGAAATACACATGAAAAACACCTTTTACAACATGTGCACACAAAATTCCACTCCCTGAAGTTATATCAATAGTCTTGAAGTACTATTGTTAAAAACAGTAGGTAAGTTTTAAAAATCTGATTGTTTCTTCTGTATTAACTAACCTTTAAAAAGCATAAAGTTTAATGATTCATTTCATTAAAAATGAGACTGTACATTTCAATTTATTCCTTATTTCCTAAACCCTCCATCCAAAAGTATTAATAAATTTTACATGAGCAGAGAAATGTCATAACTAATTTTATACAAATCACTGAAATAAAGAGAATATTATCAGTTTTATAAATGAATACAGTGTAAATGGTTAAGAACATTTACTTTTGGAAACAGCAATTAAAAAAAAAAGTAAAGCCAGCTTTGTACCTCAACAATTTTAAACTTCTGCTCCAGTAAACGAAATCTTTAATTAAAATAGCAATTTTCAATTACATTTCCCCTTTTACAAAATTTTATATTTTATCTAAGTCCTATGACCAAATTTGCTAGGTTAAAATACTTCTGAAATAATTTTCTTACTAAGTAGAAACTTAAAAAAAAAAAGAAGAATGAAAATATTCTAGGTTTACAAGACTTACAAATTTGTTGGCTTAAACATACATTTATAGAACTACATACCTGGCACCTTCAATATCTCCCATATTACAATAAGCAGCAATCAACCTTTGGTATGTCACCTGTCAATGAAATGGGCCAGTTAATACTTCCTAAAAAAATTTTTTTTCTGGGTAAAAATAAAAGTGGATATGACCAATAAACATTTATAATAGCAACTACTTACTCGATTTGGTTGAATGTTTGCTTTCTCCATTTTTTCCAAGAAGTCAGTTGGTGAAAATTTATACTCATTTTGAAGGTAGACTTTAAGCAAAGCATTATAGTGACTTACATCATACACAGTACCTACAAATGAAATTTAAATCAAATTTTTAGAAGAGCACTTAAAGTCATACCCTTTATCACAACTGAAATATATGCACTTAAATGTAACAAACAAACGAGGGTAAAATGATCACTTCAGCGTTATACCCCATATTTAGACCCACCTATATAAAAATCCTGTCAGAATAGAGGAAACTAAGTATACAAGAGAGTAATTACTGAATTAATGGACAGTTACAAGTAACTGCCTATTCAAGGATTAAAAGTTCTCTTACTTATGAAACATAGTATTCCCTTCCTGTTAGAAAATGCTGACAAGACCCCTGTATTTTTTTTTTAACGTCTTTATTGGAGTATAATTGCTTTACAATGCTGTTAGTTTCTGCTTTATAACAAAGTGAATCAGCTATACATATACATATATCCCCATATCTCCTCCCTCTTGCGTCTCCCTCCCACCCTCCCTATCCCACCCCTCTAGGTGGTCACAAAGCACCAAGCTCATCTCGCTGTGCTATGTGGCTGCTTCCCACTATCTATTTTACATTTGATAGTATATGTAAGTCCATGCCAATCTCTCACTTCTTCCCAGCTTACCCTTCCCCCTCCCCGTGTCCTCAAGTCCATTCTCTACATCTGCGTCTTTATTCCTGTCCTGCCCCTAGGTTCTTCAGAACCATTTTTTATTTGATTTTTTTAGATTCCATATATATGTGTTAGCATACGGTATTTATTTTTCTCTTTCTGACTTACTTCATTATGTATGACAGTCTCTAGGTCCATCCACCTCACTACAAATAACTCCATTTCGTTTCTTTTTATGGCTGAGTAATATTCCATTGTACATATGTGCCACATCTTTATCCATTCATCTGTCGATGGACACTTAGGTTGCTTCCATGTTCTGGCTATTGTAAATAGAGCTGCAATGAACATTGTGGTACATGACTCTTTTTGAATTATGGTTTTCTCAGGGTATATGCTCAGTAGTGGGATTGCTGGGTCATATGGTAGTTCTATTTTTAGTTGTTTAAGGAACCTCCATACTGTTCTCCATAGTGGCTGTACCAGTTTACATTCCCACCAACAGTGCAAGAGGGTTCCCTTTTCTCCACACCCTCTCCAGAATTTATTGTTTGTAGATTTTTTGATGATGGCCATTCTGACTGGTGTGAGATGATATCTCATTGTAGTTTTGATTTGCATTTCTCTAATGATTAATGATGTTGAGCATTCTTTCATGTGTTTGTTGGCAGTCTGTATATCTTCTTTGAAGAAATGTCTATTTAGGTCTTCTGCCCATTTTTGGATTGGGTTGTTTGTTTTTTTGATATTGAGCTGAATGTAAATTTTGGAGATTAATCCTTTGTCAGCTGCTTCATTTGCAAATATTTTCTCCCATTCTGAGGGTTGTCTTTTCGTCTTGTTTATGGCTTCCTTTGCTATGCAAAAAGCTTTTAAGTTTCATTAGGTCCCATTTGTTTATTTTTGTTTTTATTTCCATTTCTCTCGGAGGTGGGTCAAAAAGGATCTTGCTGTGATTTATGTCATAGAGTGTTATGCCTATGTTTTCCTCTAAGAGTTTTATAATAGTAAGACCCCTACGTTTAAAGTGGCTGAAAGATTTTTCCTTATAAAGCAGTCCTAGCCACATTATAGATACCCTGAGATGGATGGATTGTGACTGCAGTTGTTATATACAGGTAGGACTGTGCTAACAATTTTGCTTATTTACTAACCAGGCTACTCAGTGTTTGAAGGCTCCATTTCCACTCCATTTCCAGTTGCTGAACACCATTTCTAGTCTGCTATTGTTAATTACCTGTATTCCAATGCCCTTTGTTTTCTTGCTATGTTCATTTTGCTTAAGGCCATATCAATTAAGGTTACCACTCAGCCTTACTACACCAACGCACAACATGACATCATGGTTACCATATCAATACAGTGCTAACATGTTTTACTAAATTGTCGGGAATTAAATTTTATATCTTTATTCAACTGTCTGTGGCTACACAGGCCTGTGGTGTCAGTCTGACATTCAAAGCAGTAGAGTCCTGTTCTATTAAATCAAAACTTGTTTTTAACCTTAGACATGTAGTGTATTTACTATGTTTCAGGCACTGTACTAAGTGCTCTGTATACAGAAGTTGAATTACTCTTCACAACAGCTTTCAGGAAGGTACTATTATCATCCCCATCTTACAGATTAGGAAAACTGACTCTTCCATTTATCCAAGGCCACAAGGCTAGTATGTGACCATAAATTTGAATGTAGGTAGTCTGCCTTGAGAGCCCAATCTCTTAACCATTGTAATACTTTATACAGGGCCTTACAGGGAACCATGTGCAAGTCCACATCTGTAATATAATTATGCAACAAGGTTACCATGTAGTGTCTGAGAACTTTCAAAAAACCATCAACTCAAGTTGAACTCTAACAATGGTTGGCTACAGCTCTAAGGCTGAGAAAGTTATATTCTATCATTTTATAAAGGTATTTACTCTAGTGTGCTGGAAAAGCTGAGGAAACTGCTGAAAATCCAGATAAGTAACATCTATTCTGGATTTTCATACAGATTTTAGTCAAGATCAATGTTAACTCAACTGGGTTTCATTTCTTTATTTCTGCCACACTGACAAGGTTCTACAGATGACAAAGACATTTCTGTGAACTTCAATAAAAATCTTATCCCCATATTTACTATTATGTCTAGTTAATTTCATGGGTCATTTCTTAAAGAATAGAGGATTTTAAAAAAATACATAGTGTATCTTTCATAGAGTGAATTAAAGTCTTTAACTAAAATTTAAATTAAAAACTCCAAGTTTAGGGACACAATCCTAAAATATCTTACTTTAATAATCAAAAGCTATATAATAGTATTTCCTTATGTACCTTACCATATCCCCTTATACCTCGAATACTATCTCATGGCTCTGGCTCTGCTGTCCATTACTTTTAATGTTTTAATATTATGTTCTTGTTCAATCTCGTTATGTAATAATTTTGTAAACTGTCATCAACTTACATTTATCTTATACTTATTTTGTTCAAACTTGAAAGAATATCCTAAAATATTACTATTTTAGATAAAAGCCAGGTTTCTTGCTAGATTAGTGCTCATCCATTGGTGTATTTTGGATAATTATTCTCTCCTCCATGTATTACCTTGTGCTTGCCCACAGTAAGTTACCTGCCACTTTTCTGTCATCAGGGCTTTTTATGTGGTTATGTTAATTAGCTTGGCATTTTACTGTTCAAGAAAAATATGGTGTCATCTGAAAACTAAGATGTCATTATGTAGTCCCCTTCATTAAGATTATATAAATATATTAAATGTGGACCTGCCCTTAATACCAATACTTAAAGACATGTTTGCACTTTTTTGTTCAGAGTAATTTTTAGTTTTTATCCCTCCCTACCTTTGTCTCTAAACCAGAGTTCTAGTGATCAAGGTTTTTTGCAATCCCAAATAGATTAACAGCCTTTGTAAGAAATAGTTTTCTAAAAAAATTATATCTATCTTTTTCCAAAATGTGATTATTATCTTAGAGAATTTTTTTTAAGTTAGATTTGACTGATTGCCCCCAAGAGTGGAACTGGGTGTCTGGGGAACATAGGTCAAAGCCTTTCACTATAAACTTTATTGAACCTTTTGCATTTGAACCATGTTAATATTAATAGATTTACTATTTAATGAAGTAGAATTTGAATTTTTTTGAAGTTAAGTTAAATTTGCTTGAACATTTTCTACAATTTCAACTATTACTACTTTAGTACCCAACATGTGCAAAACACTGGAAGGTTCATGACAAAGATCTAAATATGAATAAGATAAGATCATCAGCCTCCAAGAGAAGAATATCTATTAAAAAGACAAATTCAGGGACTTCCCTGGTGGCACAGTGGTTAAGAGTCCACTTGCCAGTACAGGGGACACAGGTTCAATCCCTGGTCCAGGAAGATCCCACATGCCGCGGAGCAAGTAAGCTCGTGCGCCACAACTGCTGAGACCATGTGCCACAACTACTGAAGCCCACATGCCTAGAGCCCGTGCTCCTCAACAAGAAAAGCCACCACAATGAGAAGCCCACACACCACAACGCAGAGTAGCTGCCACTCACTGCAACTAGAGAAAGCCCACGTGCAGCAACGAAGACCCAACACAGCCAAAGGAAAAAAAAAAGACAAATTCACAATTCTAATGCAGGCAACTGATGAGACACTAATTGGGACTGGAAGTAAAACTCTAGAAAGGAGGGATTTAGATTATAGCTTGAAAAATGGATTGACTTAAAGAATAAGAAACAAAAGAACACTCCAGAAAAGATAAATAACCTGAATAAAAAAACTTAAGGAGACATATATTATCACAATGTGGTCAAGAAGTACACCAGAAGTAATTATATTTTTAAAATTTAGGGCTTCCCTGGTGGCGCAGTGGTTGAGAGTCCGCCTGCCAATGCAGGGGACACAGGTTCGTGCCCCAGTCCGGGAAGATCCCACATGCCGCGGAGCGGCTAGGCCCGTGAGCCATGGCCGCTGAGCCTGCACGTCCAGAGCCTGTGCTCCGCAATGGGAGAGGCCACAACAGTGAGAGACCCGCGTATCGCAAAAAACAAACAAACAAAAATTTAGCATATGGCAACATTGAAATGAGAGCCTATCATTTCCAGACTAAAGGGGACTAAAGAATCCCCTTTAGTCTGGAAAACTCAGTTCCAGTCTCAGATCTGTCACAGCTCATTCTGCAACTTTGGACATATTACCTAAGCTAAAAAATCTCTTACAGCTTTATAAAAGTCTGTGAACAAGAGTCACGGTGGCTCTTCTAACAATATGTTTCTAACAATATGTTTCTAACAATATTAATTCAACAACTAGTTAACAAGTGTAATAAGTTCAAAGCATTATTCTACTGGCAAAGAGAAAAACAAAGATGTTATGAATTCTACTCTCACAAAGGATATACAGTATAGAGAAAAGACATGTTTGTGAACAATTATAATAGAAAGTAATATGTGTCTATCTTTCTATTGAGGTATGAATGTTATGATTACTATGTAAGGGCTCTTTTCTACTTTAGAATATAACCATTCTCACAAATATTTCTCCCAGTTCAACACGTGTTTTTAAATTATGTGACTTACTGACATATAGATATTTCTAGTTTGCTTTGTTAAGATTTTCTTTTTTTTTCTTTTTCAGTACTCGGGCCTCTCACTGTTGTGGCCTCTCCCATTGCAGAGCACAGGCTCCGGATGCACAGGCTCAGCGGCCATGGCCCACGGGCCCAGCCACTCCGCGTCATGTGGGATCTTCCTGGACCGGGGCACGAACCCGTGTCCCCTGCATCGGCAGGTGGACTGCCAACCACTGCGCCACCAGGGAAGCCCTGTTAAGATTTTCTTAAATCAGGAATGAACACTGAATTTTATCAAATGACCTTTTAAACTATTTTATTTTTTGAATAGGTACTATTCATAGCCCCAAAATGAAAAAGTATGAAAGAGTATAGGGTAATCAACTATAATTTTTTAAAAAAGTATAGAGTAAAAATTGTATCTAGTGTTTATCATCCTTCAAGAAATATTTTAATATTATATGCACATACACATATAAACATTTTTCTTCAGAATGGTATCGAACTATACACTCTGTTCTACATCTTAATTTTTAATTATATTTTGGAGAAAACCCCACATTAGTATATGAAGAACTCCATTCTTTTAATGGTTGCACCATATTCCATAACAATTCCATAACTGTTATTCCATAACACTCCATAATTTATTTAACCAAACCTCTAGTGAGGGACATTAGAGTTGGTTCCAATTTCATACTTTTGCAAACAAGCTACAATGAAGAATATCCTTTTGCACATGTGAGTATATCTATCTAAACTCTAACAAACAGACTATGTTGTACACCTCAAGTTAATATAATATTGTAAATCAACTATACTTCAAAAGGAATTATTTTAAGTATAAACATATTAAAACACTGAAATGCTTTATATGTTAATAAATTCTAACAAATAGAAATGCTTGGTCAAATAGCACGTACATTTATAACTTTGACAGACTAAATGTCTTTCTACTTCGTTCTTTTTAACTTACCCTAAAAGTAATACTTGTTATGAAAAAATATTTTATTCTTAATGCCCCTAGATGTCACTATAACTCACCAAATAAGTCACACCACAAAAAAATATGAATCAAGTAAAACCCTTCCATAAAACTGAACTACAGCATTTATGAAAAGAAATTCTTTTTTACTAAAGAAAAAGTATCTACACCCTTTATACACATCATATATTCATACAGTCATACCCAATTTCTGAAGTTTGTCCCATATCCTATGAGCAAATTCTGTTCTCTCTGAGAGCTTTAGTTCAGGCAAGAGAGAACCACAGCTGCGCAGCAGAAGCAAGGCTTGATTACCACCTGGGCTACCTATGAAAACAGGTTAACGGAAAATATTTAACACAGTATCAGTACCATGCAGATAAATATCAAAACTTAAGTTGAAATCTGTAAATATTTTAAAATCTCCTGCCTCACTAAAGATAATATTAAAAGAGTACTCATAAATCAGAAAAATCCTATCCCAATCAACAAGTATCATTTACAATGTTACTACAAGTTTTTAAAACTGATCTGTTTTCTTAGGGAAGCTAAGGTTATAAATCTATACAATCTGCAAGACTACAAAGAACCTAGTGCTTACTGCAATTGAAACGCTAAACTTCTCAGTATCTTATGAAAATAGCACAAAGCAGTACAATTAAAACCCAAGAATATCCAACTTAGGTTTATAATCCTCTACAAAATATTAACTTCCTTCTCCCTTTATCCACGTCTCTGAAAGCTGACTTGAAAACAAAAACAAAAATAAACCACTTATTGCATGATTCCATTTATATAAAGTATCCAGGATAAGCAAATCTACAAGGAAGTACACTAGTGGTTGCCTAGGGCTGGAAGGGATCGGGGTTTGGGGACTGATGTTTAGGAGTATGGAGGTTTCTTTTGGGGGTGATAAAAATGTTCTAAAACTGACTGTGGTGATAGCCGTACAACTCAATAAATCAAAGAGAGAAAATGATAAAAACTGTTTTTAAATGCAAGTTATTACTAATACTTCTTTAGTCTCCCTCATCATTAGATTCTACAGCTTAATGTGACTGAAATCATGGATGGGCTTTGGGAAGCTGGTGAATGCTCTCAAACTATATACAAAATTATGTGTGTGGCTTGCACATGGGCTTTTGTGTGAGCATGTGTGGTTAGGGTTTTTTTTGGGGGGGTTGAGGGCAAGTTTCTAGCAGATTATCAAAGTTGCATAAGTGACTCAAATTTTAATAGCTAAGTGAAAATGAAAGGGAAATAGTGATTATCATTCTGGGAATTTGTCATATGTGATTATCTTAGGGAAAGCAGACACTATACAATAGAAGATAAGAAAAACTAGTATCTTCCAAGAAAAGTTACCACTGAAAGTGATTCCTTCATAAACTGTGGGAGAAGACAATTTTTATTTGCTGATTTTGAAATAAACATGCAAAACAAAATGTTTTACTCAAAACTTTGCTCTGATGAGTTGGAAAAACAGAAAGATCACAATCATAACATAAAATCATGAATAGAAATAACAAAATTTAAAGTATCAAGTAATGTGCTCTATAATGAGCTTACCACCAAACCAGTACTTAAGAAGTTCAACTTTTTGAACAGAAAATCTTGAAATACCTGAGTGGCAGGTGTTATCAAAGACTTTTTGTAGAAGAGTCTTAGGGATGCGGCCAGTTCTTCGGACAGAATTATCTAGCCTCATTAGAGCCCAATCAAACTGACTGGCATTTCTTCTATGAGAAGAAGTGGGCTCCTCTTGAAGATAATTCTTTTTTTCAGCAGCAATGGCATATAGCCTGGTTTGGCTCAGTAGCGCTCTACAAAATGATTAGAAATAAACTGTCAACTACTAACCACATAGGTCATCTTTGTGAGTAAAATTTATACAAAGCTTTCTTATTAGTTACTAAATACCTAAATTCATAGCACAATAGCAAAAATGCACAGAGAAGTATAAATTGGTAGGGAAGAAAGTTTTGACCTTTGCTTTAAATGAAGTCACATGCACATAAATTGCGTGCAAATTAACCTCTTGAATAACTGTTCGACAATGTCTCGATAACTTTTCACATGGAATCAACTCAAACTAAGACAATAATATGGTATGTTTTAAGTGTTTTTAAATCTCCCTTAACCAAAACCAAGTCAGTGAAGGAAAATGAAGATTACGCTACAAAGCTCTTCTCACCTCTACAAATGAGACAAGAGATCTAAAATATATCTAAAATTCTGAAGAATTCTAAAGCATTCTTCAAATGCTTTCTAGGTGTTGCTTATTATGAATTATTAAGAAGACCAATTTCCAAGTTAAAATTATACATTTTCAAGGATCATTAATGACAAAAGAATTTCCCATCTTTCTAAATAAATCTGAAACATTTTATAGTGATGTTTCAACTCTCAATTCATATGTCAAAATGCTAACTGTATACTTTTCTAATCATTTTAACTGCAACCAACAAATATAAAACTAGATTTCTGCTGTTAAACATCATTAATTTGGGGAAAGTCAAAAGGAAATAAAATGCTTATAAATTAAGGTCAGATTAGTACATGTGTGTTTACAAAAAGCAAACAACCTTTAAACCATTCAACATTTTAATAAAACAGGTCTAGCATGCAGACCAAATGCTCCAAAACGTGAAATCAGAGGTATTCTACGCTGTAGAAATAGGCTCTACCTGATTTACAAACATCAAACTTAGAAATAATCCTTATGTGTGAAGGAAACCCTGTCATAAATCTTTGAATTGAATTTAAACTTTTTCTGTGCATTCAAATCTCACACAAAATTATCTAATTCTCAGAGATTTACATCTTTACCCCCAAATATCTTAGACTTTTCAGAAGTAGCAAGTATAACTAAATAATACACACTAAGTACACAGTAACTAAGTATAATGTAAAAACACTCTACTTACTAATTTAAGAATGCCTTTAGGATGACAATCACATTTTTCTAGCATGTGCACATTTTTTACCAAAATTACCAAAATAAATATTTACATACTAGTGAGTTTAAAAATAAAATTGTTGACTTCCTATCCTATGTTATTAACCTGGAAAACCAGTCACAAAGCTGAATGATTAAGTACCTGATGTTACATTAAAGAAAGCTACACCAGTAGTTTCACAACAAGGTTATGTAAAACACAGAGGCAGTAACTGATACTCGACTAGAAATTCTACCTCTGTGACCTGGGACAAATCACAACCACTCTGGCCATCAATGATTCCACCTATGTAAATCAGTAGACTGGAAAACAATGGAAAAAATCAAAATACTAACAAGACAATGTCTTATCTTGTTTAGTTAAGAAGCCTAATGATCAGCACTTGTAGATGGCTAATTGATTAAAGTTAGTTAAATGAACTGAATTAATTAATTAATTAATGCTAGATTTTTACCTATAAACCACAGAAGATACATGCCTACATATATTTATCCCTTATTTTCAAAAGTTTTCTCTGGCTGGCTGGCTGGCTGTTACTAACCTATGCCCTTGTTAGTCAGGCAAACACAAAATATTATTTTAAATCACCCAGAACAATGTGTCAGGTTCAGGTGAGTGTGCAATAATATTGTTCAACAATGAAAGCTAAATAACACAAGAGATTTCAAAATTGTAGTGAAGTGTATTTGTCAATGTTTTTTATACAACCCAAACCTGATAAACTGTGAAGGGGCATAAAAATAAAACCTTTGCTTAAAATGCAGTTTTAAAATGTGAGATCAGGGACTTCCCTGGTAGTCCAGTGGGTAAAACTCTGCGCTCCCAATGCAGGGGGCCAGAGTTTGATCCCTGGTCAGGGAACTAGATCCGCATGCATGCCGCAACTAAGAGTCCACATGCCACAACCAAGACCCTGTGCAGCCAAAATAAATAAAAAAATATTAAAAAATAAAATAAAATGTAAGATCAAACAAACACAAATAAAATTCAGGCAGAAAACAGAGACGTTAATAAACCAGCACTGCATGCTGAACATTCTAAAGCTAATTTTTCTCACAAAATAAATCTTTAATGCTGCTAAGTCTACTTCAAGTGTGTTTGGCTTTAATTAGTTAAGTAACATATGAATCTACTATAAAATAAACTGGGGGGGGGGGGAAGGTTACATATTTAAACCAAAGGATTCTTCACTCTTCAAAAGGATTCTCCAGGGCTTCCCTGGTGGCGCAGTGGTTGAGAGTCCGCCTGACGATGCAGGGGACGCGGGTTCGTACGAACGGGCACTTCCTGGGAGGAACGTGATCCTGGGAGGACCACATGCCGCGGCGTCCGGAGCTTGTGCTACGCAACAGGAGAGGCCAAAACAGTGAGAGGCCCGCGTACCGCACAAAAAAAAAAAAAAATTCTCCAGTGAATCCTCACATGGCAGCGCTTTCTACATTTCTTATTTGACACAGAATTTATTTTTAAATTCACTTGAACACACCCTGAAGGAAAAAGGGTGTGTTCACAGCCTAGAACGATAGGTATGTTGTGATAGAAAGGAAAGGAAAGAACAAGTGCAGGGGTTAAGGTGGGTCCATGCAAGGCAGGAACCTAACCATCAGGCCGGAACAAGCTGGAATGCACTGCCTCCAAAACCTGATGACCAAGTGATGTAAACACATAAGGGAAGATTATTTTATCATTTCACCCAAGTGTCATAAATGGCTCCTTTATATTTTTGAGTTAAATTTCTCAGGTTCCCTCCTGAGACTCCAGCACTCACAACCAACTTCCAGGTTACCCATGAATTTTCTCTGGCAAAATCTGGCATTTAAAAAGTTATTTTTCTCAGGTTTTGTTGTTTTTTATAACTGGTGCTAGTGTTTTTTGACTCTTTAGTGAAAAAAATAATGATTTTATAGTTGAGCGTCCATATTTCAAAAAGGTACAAGGACTAGATTATTATTAGATTATAAACAGGCTTCCATGGGTTCCCTAATTAATAGGCTCCCCTATTAAGCCTGTCACTTTTAAAAATCAATGCCTTACTTTTTCAAGGCATTTTTAAGTTTACAGAAAAACTGTCCAGAAAGTACGGGGTTCCCATGTATTTTAACCTCTTCCCCCTCCACCTAATTTCCTCTATTAACATTCTGCATTAGTGTGGTACATTCGTTACAAATGATGACCAATACTGATACATTTTTATTAGCTAAGGTCTATAGTATACAAAAAGGTTCACGCTCTGTGTGTACATATCTATGGGTTTTGACAAATACATGACATGCATTACAGAACCACAGAATATTTCACTGCCCTCAAAATGCCCTGTGTTCCACCTACTCATCCCTTCCCCCTCCTCCTGAACCCGTAGCAACCACTTTTTACTTGTCTTGTTTCGCCTTTTCCAGAATGTCATATAGTTGGATCATACAGGATGTAATCTTTTTCAGATTGGCTTCTTTCACCTAGCAATACACATTTAAGGTTCCCCTGTGTCTTTTCATGGCTTGATAGTTCATTTCTTTTTAGTGCTGAATAACATTCCACTGTATGGATGTACCACAATTTGCTTATCAGTTCACCGACTGAAGGACATACTAGTTGCTTCCAATTTTGGGCAATTATGAATAAAGCTACTGTAAACATTTGTGTGCAGGTTTTTGTGTGGACAGAAATCTTCAACTCATTTGGGTAAATATCTAGGAGTGTGACTGCTGGATCATATGGTAAGCTTATGTTTATTTATCTTTGTAAGAAACTGTCAAACTATCTTCCAAAATGACTGTACCATTTTGCATCCCCACTAGCAATAAATGAGAGTTCCTATGCTCCACATCCTCACCACAGATGCCACGGGTGTTTTAGCCATTCTAACACGTATGTAGTGGTATCTAATTGTTGTTTTAATTTGCAATTCCCTAATGACATATGATATGAGCATCTTTTCATATGCTTATTTGCCTTCAGTATTTCTTTGGTGAACTGTTCAGATCTGCTCATTTCTCAACTAGGTCATTAAGTTTTCTCATTGTTGAGTTTTAAGAGTTCTTTGTATGTTTTGGATAGTCTCAGTCTTTATTTCTTTCAAGTAAACTTTTTATTGAACTGTTATTCATTCCTTTTAAACTTTGAATATACACCAAACTAATCACATACATTTTTAAAACTCTCCCTTCCCTATTCTCTTCTTCCTTTTTCACTGCTATTATGAGCCAATTTGGCATCACTTTAGAGCTATCAGAGTTTAAAGATACAGCGATAGAATAGGTATAGTCAGTAGCTAATGTTTATTATGCATTTAAGACATGCAAGGTAATAGAAAATTACGACTATAATCTTGACTTTACAGATAAGAAAAGTGAAGTAACTTGCCCAAAGTCACAGTAAAGCTAGTTAAATGACAGGACCTGTACTTGTACGTGGGTAATTTCATTCTGAAATGAGCTCAACATGGCGGAAGGGCATCAAGGAAACTAATCTGGCTGCAACAGGCAGTTCACACTGGAAAGTGGTAAAAATTAAACCTAGGCAGGGAATGTGAGACGAGATAAGGGAAAGTCTACAATGGCTGATAACTACGGGATTTGGATTTTATGACATGCTTATAAAATACAAGACTGATTTTCACAATGCTGCTCTCACAGCAGCATATTTTTTTGCTGAACTATTCTGTAGGCAATAGGTAACCAAATTTCTCTTATGTTCTCACCAATCCCTTATTTTAACTATTCTACTTGAGTTTTCTTTAGTCTGTTGATATGGTTGATTACATCAATTGACTATTCAAACGCTGAACCAGGCTTGCACACCTGGAATAAACCCAACTTGGCTGCAGTATATAATTATTTTATACATTTTATGTATATACTGATTCCAATTAAGTTTTAACATGTTAAAAATTCAAAAATCAATGACTCCTCCTAAAAGTGGTTGGTATTCCTTTCAAATTTCTTCACTGCTACTGACTACACCATCTTTACATTGTTCCCTCAAGCTCAAAATCTTAGGACAATTGCTCAATCCCTCTCATCCTTCACAGCGCATCTGCTGAGCCCTCAGATACCTCCTTATTTCTGAGTCCCTTGTTCAATCCAGAACACATGGATTTTTGCAACAAAACTCCTATTAGTTTCTCAGGCTTCACCTTTTCTTCATACAACTGCCAGACCAATCTCCCCCAAAACCGTCTCATGTCACTGCCTCTTTAGGATCCTATAACTGTTTTTTTCACTTTTATCACAACACCTACATTCTTTCATTTTTTGATTCAAAGATTTATTAAGCACCTTCTATGTACAAAGCACTGTGCTAGTATCAGCCTTTCTACTTATCTAGTAAGTAAACCTGATAAGTCAATTAGTTAAACTTAAAAAACAAAACAACAAAACCCACGAGTTGTGTTAAGTTCTGTGACTCCAATGAAACAACAGTAGGGTTCTACTTTGGATTAAATGTATAAAGATGATGACACTCAAAATTTTTAACTAAGGATGAAAAGCAGCAGCCATACAGATATCAGAGGATGAGTATTCTAGGCCAAGTAGAACAGTCAGCAGACCAAGTGCGTTAGCAACAGATGGGATGAGATTGAAGAGGAAGGCTGGGCTAGATCATGGAGGATTGTGAAGGTAAGGAGTCTGGATTTTATTCTAGATACAGATTTCATTCCAAGTACAAAACTGTATAGAACCCTACTGAAGGTTTTGTAAGCAGGGGTTGTAGTATGATCTATTTCTGTTTAGAAAAGATCAATCTAGCTGCAGGGTGGACCATAAATTAGACAGCAGCAAGAATTTAATAGAGATACTATTTAGGATGCTGTTGCAGCAGTCCGAGAGACTGAAGCTTAGAGGAGGGTGGGCGCGGAGATGAGAATCACCAAGGCTCCCACCTGATTTAACTGCAAATTCCAGGCAACAAGTCTTGCCAGTACAATTAGTTAATTCTCACTTCCATGTAATAGAGAAAAATTCATGTAAAACAGCCCTACAGAGACTTAATTAATCCTCTGTATACATCTTAACGTATTATGTACCATTTTCATAACACTCGATAAGCACAATCTTAGAGACAAAAACAGAAGGCTCCATGGCATAGTGGAAACACACCAGCTTTCAGAATGTGGGCTTGAATGTAAAAATGTAAAACGGTTACTGGGATAAGGAGGGGAAATTTTGGCAATTACTCCTAATTCTGGTCCTTAAAATTCTTATTTAGAGTCAAATTTAACAGGAATATTTTATGTGTTTAAAAAAATTAAGAATTTCCAACATGGCCACTAACTGTAAACTCTATATTATAAGGAGAAAAGAAAGAAGCTTAAGAACAGAAGAGCTTGTACTGAAAAGTCTAGAATTCCAAATTTGCTAACACCAGACTCAATAGAAACCTAGATTCCAATAAGAAATGTCTAACATATTCTTTTTATATCTGTTTCCATGTTTCCTGGGAACTATCACTAATTATAAGCCAAAAGTCTCTAATTATATGAAAAAAAGGATAAACAGTTAGCCATTATGCAAAATTTAGGCCATTCAAGACATTCTCATTGGAAGGAAAAAACACAAAACAAAAAACCAGACTGTCCTGATTTCACGCTCTGCCATTTCTAAGATATGTAACTTTGGCCAAGTTACCACAACTCTCTCTAAGCCTGTAAAATCTCAGAGATAATAGTACTCACCTCACAGGAATATCACAAAGACTGAGATAACGCAGTGTTTCCCAAAATATTGCACTTCTGCCAGGAAAATGATTTTAGATAGCATGTAGACAAAGACTTTCTATTTCTGTAGTTTTATTTACTTCAATAAATAGTTTAAAATAACTATTGCATCTAGCTCTTTATCTTCCTAGCATTCTTGCTTAGAACAAAATTAAGTTATAAAATGTCAGTTTAAACCTAAACCAAATGAAAAGAAAAATGCTAAACATAAATAATAGCTTAGGTAGTACTAGATTTGGCCAAAAATGTGAAGGCAGTACACAAATGCCCAAGGTCTGGGCAACACTGAGAAAAGTATACTTAAAGGACTCAGCAAAGTAAGCATAATAAATATTAACTACGTTATTTCTTCTTTTTAAAATGTATTAGCAGAAAGTACAAGACTTATTTTAAAAGGCCTACTGAAATCCAAGCTATGCTGTTTAACAGGTACGTGACTCCGGGAAAGGTATTTGGTTTAAGCATTAGTTCCCTCACGTGAGAAAAAATACCTAACTTGTAAAGATCACATAAAAAATAAATATAAGATTCCTAACAAACGAGTGCTCAATAAATAGCTCTTATTATAGAAGGTACTCAATAAATATCTGCTGTTTGATCTTTTAAAAAATCTTTTGTAAAGCTGTCACAATGAACTTTCTCCCTGAACTATTTTCTCCCTGAAAAATTCTCCCTGAATTTTGCAAGACCTCAATTCTCCAAAAACTCTTGCCCAGCTAGGCTGTCCCCCAAACACTGCTTTATGCTTTACAGTAAGTCACAGAACTTCAGAGTAAAAAAGTCATTTGCAACCCTCCTATACTTGGTAACAGTCTTCTGGCTTGAAACAATGCCATTCCTTTCCACCTATCCAGACGTCCCCTCCATCTCAGGCTCCTCCAGTCCAAAGGGATGTCTCCTTTGTCTCAGCTATGACAGGAAGTAAAAGAGTCAGTTAACCAGGCTGGGACCTTTGATGTAATGTGGAGCAAGATACTCTGTAGAATCTATCAATATAAAGCAAGAGTGGGATAGACTAGGTTATTCTAGAGATGCCCTCCAGAGTTTACATTCTGAGATCTTATCATGTGCTTACTTACTTGTGATAGTCTCTAATTCCTCAATTTATACTGTATTATGTATTGCCTTTTTAAAAAAATGTTTTTATGTCCATAGGTAATCCCTTCAGCACCTAAAACACAACATATTCAAAGCATTTGGGAACTGAGAATCACAGCATCTGCAGTTGAATCCCAACTGGAGATCCTGGATAAATTAACTTCACTCTTCTAAACCTCAGTTTCCTAATTTGTAATATCAACCCACAGAAGATGAAATGTGTGAGATAAATTCATACAAACACAGTCTGACAATGGTAAAGATCTACCCCAAAGGTACTATTATTTATCCTAATCTCCAAATCAATTCTTCCTAATTCTAACATTCTTGCCAAGCTCCTGTTCTCTTTCCTTCAGAAAAGGAAGTATCTTTTCTTCAGTTCTGCACCACCTAGTTGTGGCCCTATTAACCCTAATCTGCTGTATGTATCAATGTTGTTCCTCACTGGTCTATCTATCCCCAGTCCCTATTTCTCCGAGGGTCTTTGTAAACTTTGTCAAGACCTGTACCTCTCAAAAGCCTCCAACGGCTTCCAACCAACTTTCTAATCAACCCTGGTAGCTTTAAGAAATTGATTGGGGACTTCCCTGGTGGCGTAGTGGTTAAGAATCCACCTACCAATGCAGGGGACACGGGGTCGAGCCCTGGTCCGGGAAGATCCCGCATGCCACGGAGCAACTAAGCCCATGTGCCACAACTCCTGAAGCCCGAATGCCTAGAGCCCGTGCTCCGCAACAAAGAGAAGCCACCACAATGAGAAGCCCTTGCTGCAACTAGAGAAAGCCCACACGCAGCAATGAAGACCCAATGCAGCCAAAAATAAATTATTTTTAAAAAAAAGAAATTGATTGGCTTTTGCAGTATCAACTTCCACTACATCCCACCCCACGTAGACACACAGCATAAAAGTATGGCCCCAAGTTTCTTCCTCCTCTTTCTTCCCCTGGAACATTCTGACTACTCATTACCACATGGCCTCTTAAACTTGAGCGATCCCCTACCACAAATGTTTCTTTCCTTCTTCTGTCTGAAATGCCACAGTATTATATTCCTCTCTATGGATAGCACATATATAATATGTTGTACACGTGCCTATCACAGTCCTCTGTAATTGATAAACTTAAACCCACAGGGAGCAGAGGCTGAATCGCAACTCCAAAGGACCCAGACAGACTTTTAAGATGTGCTGAGAAAGTTTTTTTAATGAGAGGTAAACAAGGAAAAGTTTTCTCTCCTTTCAATTTTAGAAGTCGCATCATTCTGTCATAGGGCAATATGTGCTCTTCACCTTTAAGATAATCATCAATCCAGATCCGCTTCCAAACTGATTTAGCTCAAAGCTTACCTTTCCTCTGAAGCACCTAAGTATAAATAAATTTTAATAATTTCACTCAATAATACTCATCTGTCCTTCTCAGACATTCCTGGAAATCAAGATCAGGGTGAATTTGTGGAGATCCACTGCACTACATGAATGGGTTAAGTACCCCTTCAAACTCCTTTGCATCCCACAAATACTCCTTGCTCAATGTCTAAGATTTTCATTGATTTACTCAACAAACATTTGACACTATGTGCCACAAAGTCAGACACCAGGGGAAGCAAAAAGAGTAAGACAAAGTCCCTGCCTTCAAGGAACCTTCAAACAGGTCTGGAGTGCTGGTGGGTACACATGCAATAGTGTTAATGGGTGCTTTAGTGATTCTGGATCTGAGAGAAAGCACAAGAAGGGAGTGGTCAAAGGGAGAAGACAGCAACAGAGATTAAACAGAGAAGAGGAGACACATCCCAACAGTGAACATCAGAGTCAAAGGTAAAGAGATGTGCAACGTGCTCCATCAAAGCCTTGCTGGTTCACAGACCAGCAGCACCTTTATCATCTGGGGGCTTGTTAAAAATGCGGAATCTCAGTCCCCTACCTATACCTACAAAGCCAGAATCCACATTTTTCAGAGGATCCCCAGGGAATTCTTATGCTCATTACTGTTTCAGAAGCCCTGCTGTGGAGGACTCTGAAGTAGAGTTTGATATGGCTAGCATAGAGGACACCCTGGGAATGAACTCACAAGAAGTGAGGCTCCAGAGGCATCTCCAGATCATGAAGCACCCTATCCTGGAACAAATGGGAGCCACCACAGTGTCTAATTCTTAAGTAGGAAAATGACAAGATCAAATTACCAGGGAAACTACAGAATAAAGTGGGGGTTGGAAGAAGAAGGAAATCATTCCAGATGAAGTAGCTCTAACAGAACTTAATCATTTGTGCAATCAATGCATAGGAGGGAGGATGGGAACAGGGAAGTGTCAAAGAAATATGAATGAAAAATCTCTAGAAAGCTGACAGAAATAGCAACATTCACTAAAACAGGGAACGCACGAGGAACAGATTTGGGAGGAAAGATGAATCCAGTTTGATATTTTCTTTTTTTTTTTTTTAATTTTTAAAATTGAAGTATAGGGCTTCCCCGGTGGCGCAGTGGTTGAGAGTCCGCCTGCCGATGCAGGGGACACGGGTTCGTGCCCCGGTCCGGGAGGATCCCACATGCCGCGGAGCGGCTGGGCCCGTGAGCCATGGCCGCTGAGCCTGCGCGTCCGGAGCCTGTGCTCCACAACGGGAGCGGCCACAACAGTGAGAGGCCCACGTACCGCAAAAAAAAAAAAAAGAAGAAGAAGAGGGAAAGGCCTTGTTACCTCTACTTCACAGACAAGGCACTGAGGATCAAAAAGGTTAGGTAAGGTTACGCCACAAGTAAATGGAACCCAGGTCTGATGAGCAGACCAACACCCTTTCTACTAGATTGTGTTCCCCCTACTGTCTTCCTCAAATGCAACGGCGAGGATGAACTGTAACATCGACCCTCCCCTGGCCTCACGGGGATGTTAAGGACTAGAAAAATATAAATAATTGGCACAACTTTGTCAAAAGAAACTCTCTGAAAGCCAAGAAGTGTAGATCTGTGAAAGCAGAGGCACAACTTCTAAAGGTTAACTGTTCAGGCCTAATGAGAAAATTCAGGTAGGCTCCAAGTCATAAGCAGACTACATTCCAAAGATGTATAACTAAGTTGTTAAGAAGTCATAAAACATTTCCTCCATGTAATTCTACACATAAAGTAGGTTTCCAAGCAGGACCACAAAAAATCCACGCAATCACAGCTATTACTGCTACTATTATAGTAACTAATACACATTTACTAGGAGCCAGGCCCTATGTTAAGAGCTTTATATAGGTAACCTCATGCAATGTCACCAACACTATTACTACTCCCATATTATAACTAAAGAAACTGAGGCCTGTCAACGTCACGTAACTTGTCCAGTGGCATAATGCAAATAGAGAAGCCTGCAGTCCAGCCCTGGCCTATTCCAGATCCTCAGCTCTTAGTCCTTATGCTGTCTCCCAAAGTACCTCTATTTATAAACACTCGTCTTTCAAAATCAGTTTTTCTTCAATTCTAAAACCTCAGTGCCCATCTACCCTTCTCAGGCGATCAGAATACTACTCAAATTAACACCTTCATCAAGCTTCCTTATCCTCTCCTTGGCAAAGTCTATACCAAACTTACCTCCTGATAAACCTCAATCCATGAGAGCATTTATTCACACATTTGACACCCACTAAGAACTTATTTTGCCTTTGCACCCCCAGTTCCCACAGAGTGCCTAGAATGTGTCCACTTATCCATTCACTGACACTTACAGAGCCTACTGTCCCGACTCCCAACCCGCTACACACCTTCGTAAATACTGAGAGGTAAACTCCACTGAAGAAAACGGAGGCAAAAGCCCAAACTAATGATAATTAAACTTCCACCTCTAAACTACTCCTAGCTCACCCAAAATTCCCAACCTATCCTCCCTCCAAAAAGAAAGCTCTCGAAACTTAAGTCCTAGATGGTTACTAAGCACCAATAACGCTTGCACGTGGGACAACACCCGAGCCGGTTAATCATAGAAGAGTAACACCTGACCCCCGGCAGCAGCCTTCAAAGCCCCTCTCAGCTTCTTAGGATGTCTGTAACCCGAGGGCAGGAAGGCCGAGTCCGAGGCGGCGATGGTAGGATCCATGACGGAAGCAAGCCACGCCCGTGGCCGTAACCTTCTGAGGGCGACCAACCCTGTCACCCTAAACCCCCCGGTACCCCCCGGTAAGGAACGTGATACGAGGCCCGGGACGCCTGGACCTGGAGCAGCGAAGAAGGTGTGGAAAGGTCACAGGTGGGACCCGGCCCTCGCCCACGTCCACGACCCTGAGGAATTGCCGCGCTGCAGGCGGGCTGAGAAAGCAGCCGGGCACTCACCTGGCGACGGGCCCGGCGCCAGCGGCGCGCGGACAGAAGGCGGCGTGCGGCCGGCTCGGGCCTCCCGCTAGAAGGCGCAGGGAGAGCGGGAGGTGCGGGGCCGCCCCGGCGCGGAGGAGCCACCGGGCCGGTCTCAGCAAGGCCGCCATGGCTCGGCCGTCCCCACCGTAGGCTGCACGCTGGGCAAGAAAGACAGGGGGAGCACGTGACCTCGGGGTCGCCCGGCGCGGGAGAGACCAAAGGCCGGGCGCGCCAGACGTAGGGGGAGGCACGTGTTGTTATAACTTGGAAGATGGAAAAACCTGTTTCTCCCAGGACATATGATCCCCACGAGATATGTGCATTACAAGATGGCTTGACACATCATTCCAGGGAGCGTGTCTTTCCGTTCTCTTTCCTTCACGTCAGCATGTTCAGTCCCTCCACCCCTTCACTTTTCAGTTGGTAGAGTCGGAAGAGGTCGACTCCTCCCAGGTTCGCGCAAGGGCTTGTGGGGGGCCAACTAGCGAGAACACCCGGGAACTCTCGAGAAGAGCCGACTGTGAAGATCCCGGAGTGTGGGACTTTTCTCTGCAGAGTGCGGGAGTTGTAGCCGACTTTACGCGGTTCCCGCTCCAAGCCCAAGATGCCGCGCCTACTGAGAGGAACGTACTATAGTCAGAAGTGTGGGACAGGAAGAACGTTAAGGACCTTTGCTCTGTGCTAGGGGCCTCCAAGGTTAAATATGATGTGATTTGTGTGCTTGGGGCCAGGGGACAGTGTAAAAGTATACGGAGGTCCAACTTTTAAGTCCATGAGCAGTGCCTTGCTTTATGAAATGGATGGATTCTAACGAAGGTCGTATAGTTTTAAAGCTGGCGGTGAACGCATTATATTCCCCAACTCCCACCCCACCCATTCCTTCAGTAAATGCACCAGCAAGATAACAGTATAATTAAGAGTCCTGAAAAAAAAAAAAGTCCTGAGCCAAATCTGGGGATAAAATAGGAGGCCCCTAGCCTTACGACCTGGAAGGGTACCCTGTGCATGTAAATCAACTTAAAGATTTTTTGCATATTATATATGTAAATTTGGGTTACAAGTTCCCAAGTTACCCAAAGGTTTCGACTCATAAACATAACTTTTAAATCAGTACTGTGATATGCCATCTCAGTTTGTAAAAACACTAATTGATAGTCAAGTTATGTATGTATTTTCAAACACAATTCAGAGCAGCTTTCTCAGCAAAGTTTTGCCCGTTCAGTATCTGTTGGAGCAATCGGAGTTATGTGGGAAGCCGAAAACGGGCTTCAAGTACAGACAATTCTGCAACGCCCTCTTCACCTAGCTGTATTGTAAGCATTCCCAGGTGAAAGCTCAGAAGTTTTTTCCGGAAGCCCGACAAGGAGCTCCTTGAAAGCAGGAACTGTGCGACCTTCTCCTGTAGCGGAAGCACCTACCCAGTGCCAAGCACACGGTAGGTTGCATTAAATAATTACTGAATAAATATGTTTGGAGGTTATCCAGCTCATTTCTCCTTTGAGAGATGAGAAAAATGAGATCCAAAAAAAGGTTAAATGATTTACTCTGGGTTATACTACTAGGCACTAGGATATAATTTATTTATTCACTCATTCAACACTGATTTATTGAACACATAAATAGTGTTCTCAGATAATGCCAGGCACTATTTGAGATGCGGATACAGCAGAGAACAAAACAGACCAAGTCTGGATTTTGATTCGATTGGTTCCAAAGTTTAGTTTGGGAAGACAGATAAGAACTGTGATGTAAAATAAATAAGGGGAAAGGAATTAAGGGTGGTATGCTTAACCCCCTCGGAGAACAATGAGGACGGTGTGGCTGAGAAGAAAGAGCAAAGTGGGTGGAGGGGACCCGTGGGTGTTGGGATCTGAGAGGTAGTTCGGGGCCTCATCATGCAGAATGTTGTAGTAAGGGCTTTGATTTTTATTCAGAATGAGATGGGAAACCACTGGAAAGTTTAGTATGTTGTGATATGAATCCATTTGCATTTTTAAAGGATCACACTGGCTGCTGTTTGAAAAGGTGATTTTAAGGGAATAAGGATAAATAAAAGTAGGGAGACCAGTGAGGAGGCTTTTGCAATAATCCAGAGTACAGATGGTAGTGGCTTGGACAAGGTGGGTGGCAGGTGAGAGAATGAAAAAGGGTCAGATCCTCACTCTAAATAGAACCAAGAGGATTTACTGATGGATTGGCTATGGGATGTAAGTCAAAAATGACTCCAAAATTTTTGACCTGAGCAATTAGAAAGATAGAGATGGCACTGATTAAGAAGGGAAAGACTGAGGGAAAAGCAGATTTAAAGGGTGAAATCAAAAGTAATCTGGAATATTAAACTTGAAGTGCCTGTTAGACATCCAAATGTCAAGTTTGAGTAGGGGGTTGGCTGTATGATGTACAAGTCTGGAGTTCAGAGCTAGAGATACACTTCGGAGTTTACAGTCTGTATCTATTATTTGAAGCCATAGAAATGGATGAGAAATGGATGAAAGCACCTAGGAGGAAAATATGGACAGACAAAAGATGAGGTCGAAGGACTGAGATTTATGACACTTCAGTACTTAGAGGATGCGAAGACGAAAATCCAGCACAAGAAACTGAGAAAGAATAGCCAGAGAGGTAGGGAGAGAACCAAGAGAGAGTAGTGAGTTCACAAATAACAGAGAGAAATCTTTTAACCATGGGAATTATCAACCGTGTAAAATGCTGCTGTTCTGGTAAAATGAGCACTCAACATTGACCATAGGATTTCTCAACTCAGGTCCCTGGTGATGCTTAGAAGAGCCATTTTGGTGACATGTTGAGCTAAATGATTGAGTGAAGCAAGTTTAAGAGTATATGAAGGGGCTTCCCTGGGCTTCCCTGGGCTTCCCTGGTGGCGCAGTGGTTGAGAGTTCGCCTGCCAATGCAGGGGACACGGGTTCGTGCCCCGGTCCGCGAAGTTCCCACATGCCGCGGAGCAGCTGGGCCCGTGAGCCATGGCCGCTGAGCCTGCGCATCCGGAGCCTGTGCTCCACAACGGGAGCGGCCACAACAGTGAGAGGCCCACGTACCGCAAAAAAAAAAAAAAAAAAAAAAAAAGAGTACAGGAAGGAAGGGGAAGTGGAGATTTAAATTTAAATAAATTTTAAAATTCAGTTCCTTAGTAATTAACCACATTCAACCACATATAGCTAGTAGCTACCATATTGGACAGCACAGAGAACATTTTCATCATCACAGTAAATTCTAGACAGTGCTGCAGTAAGTGGTGAAAAATTGATAATGCAGAATAAGATGGAGAAAGAGTACATTGAATATGCAAGACGGGATGGGATCCAGTACAAAAGTGAAGGGATTGACTTTAGGTAAGAATCCAGACAGTCCAACCAATGTCACAGAAGGAAAGACAAGGCATGTGGTTGCAGAATCAATGAGGCTGGTAGAGGTAGTAGTGAGAATGAATGCATATTCTTTTCTACTTGCTTCTAGCTCTGAAACCGTTAATCCCCAACCAAGATTCTCTCTGTTCCTGTACCAGGCTTCCTCTTGAAGTGTGAGGCAATACTGATGAAATTTGTCTAGGCATTCATTTATTCAATCATGAATGTATTCACTATTAAACCCCTAAGTTCTGCCAGGCAGCAAGTTAAGTGTAGAAAAAAATATGATGGGCAAAAGCAGGCATGGTCCTTACTGTTACGGAAGTTACATTCTAAGGGACAAGGCAGATATTAATCAAATAATCACACTAAATGAATTAAACACTGAAACAGGGGTTCTGAAGGAAAGAGACATGTTTCCTTGAGCGAGTATGCCTCACCTGGGAATCAAAAAAGTTTCCAGGGAAGGGATCTTTAAGTTGAGGTCTGAAGGATGAATAGCTGTTAACACATGCAAGGTGTGTGCTGTGTGTGTGTAAGAGAGAAAGAGTGGTTTTGCCTGTTTTTCAGTTCAGACTTAACCAAGTTGTTCTCAGATTTCTTTAGTCTCCAGAAGATGTGACAAAGTGGAAGAGAAGCCCAGGTTGAGCATCCTTGGTTTCTCCCTCAGTTATTCTGAACTATGAAATGTGTTCAACTGTTGGTTAGAAAATTAGGGGTCCCCATCCCAGTAAATAGAATAGCCTCTGAACAGAATTTTAACAGTTTAGAAGCCAGACTTTGCAGAAGTACTTAACTGCTTTTTTTTTTTTAATGTGTAAAACTGGTGATATCTACCCTTTCCTCCCAGGATGATTTGGGAATATTAGTGACGTACTTACAGGCACATAGGAAACGGTGAAAAATAATGTTACTACCATCAATGTTGTTGTTGCTTTTCATAATCAAGTCTAAACCTCATGAATTTGGGTTCTTCTCCAGTCCCTCCCTGGGGTCCAGTTTTTGACCCCAACATCTTTACTGCCTAGTAATCTATAGCCAGTGTCCCAAATTCCTAACTTAGTTTTCCAGTTGTTAAATGCTTAGTGTAAGCAAAGCACGGGGCAAGTTACATCTCAGGGCAAAGAAATTATTCATACTACATTTGATGAGCTTAATTTATAGGAGAGGATAAAACACATATTGTATATAGATAACCATTACATTAGGCAGTGTGATGAGTAGAATGAAGAAGAGGCAAGCCAAATGACAGCCCGGCAGGAGAACAGAAGAAGGTTTCATAGTGGGAACGATATTTCAGCCCTCGTAGGCTGGGGAAGATGTTAAGTAGTAGACATCAGGGCAAGAGGACTTCTAGTCAGCGGGGACAGTAAAAGTAAAGATACAGAGCTCTCCTTTCTGTATATACATCCCTTCTTAAACTGCAGAAAGTGTTTTTGGACACAGAAGTCTGCCCAGAGCCTATCGAGTAAAGGAGAGGCTCTCTAAACCAGTGGTGTTCACGCTTCCGTGGCTATGACCAATGGTAAGAAAATATGTTTTATAAGTGACACGAATACACACATACCAAAAAATTTTATAAAACAGTAATGAGCCTTGCTACATGTGATGCCATTAGATATTTACTTATCTATTTTCTATTTCATTTTTTAAAATGCTGATTGATCCTAATTCAAACAAACCAGCTATAAGAAGACTTTTTTAGACATGAGTATAATGCACAATACAAGAATTATTGCTTTTTTAGTGTAATAATGGGCTCTGTTGCTATGTAAGAAAATACTTGTATATTTTTAGAGATACATGCTGGCATATGTAGAAGTAAATTGACATGCTGTGTGGAATTTTCTTGAAGAAACCTCCCCAAGGAAGAAAAGTTAGAACAAAAGTACATAAGAAGCAAGTGTGAATATCTTGCTATTTTTGAAATGTGGGTGGGTGTATAGGAGTTCATTTTACTATTCTCTCTACTTTATATATGGTTTTAAGTGTTCATAAAGAAAAAGATCTTAAATGCTGGTTGTGTTTTGATTTCACTATTCATTAATACAGCATGACTTGGAGTTTGAAAAACACTGTACTCAGTCATGTCAATATAAGTGCAGGGTAAACAGAAGCAGGCAGATAAATGTATCAGACTGTACCTCTTCGAATTGGAGACGTGTTCATGGGAACAACATGGTTGATTGACTTCTCCAGCAAATAGTTGCTCACACATTAAAACTTGCTGTTGTTGCTAAGTCATTTTAAATAAAACATGAAATATCTGAGATTGTAGCTAATACAATCTAAGACAAAGATTTTCATTTAAGACCAAAGTTTAAAAAAAAAAAAAAGGGCCTCCCTGGTGGCGCAAGTGGTTGAGAGTCCGCCTGCCGATGCAGGGGATACGGGTTCGTGCCCCGGTCTGGGAGGATCCCATATGCCGCGGAGCGGCTGGGCCCGCATACCGCAAAAAAAAAAAAAAAAAAAAAAAAAAAAAAAAAAAGATTTAACTTCAAAATTCTTAGCTGAAAGTATGATACTCAATGCCCTGAATGGGAAATTTACAAGGCAGTGGCCATTAATCTCACTTAAGTCAAATTAACCTTTTCTTGGCCTCATATAATTTATGAGGAATCACAAAGAATCAAAAACTAGAGCTGATCATTCATAATTGTTTATTGGCCTTTTTGGAGTCTCCTCCAATTTTCACACAAATACATCCAAACTAGTGTGAGCAAAGAACCAAGTGATTGCCTTGAGTTTAAAAGCCTGGTTTGCTTAAAAGCCTTAACATATATTAAGCAGCAGATTTAATGTTTAGTTATGATTGTATTTTTTCTTAAGGCAACTTGTCTGATGAGTCAAGGGCTTCTTTCATCTGTGACTACATTTTTCATATCCAAATTTATACACGTATGTATAATTCCCAATTATTCAAAAAATATTCTGCTCAGACCTTTATTTGCACACAGCCCGGAGATTCTCATTATAAGTAGAGGTCCAATTTGTCATTGTTACACCCTTCAGCAACACTTCCATCAAACAATAATTCTTTCGTAAGTGCACAAACCAGGAAGACAGATGCAGGGTCATTTACTGTAAGAAAGTAACCAGCATTGGCAACAAGGGGTTAATTGCTGATATTTTCCCAGTGTTACCATGTGTGAAGGCTGAAAGTTTATGTGTTTCCCACAGGGCAGATAGTGTCTGGATAAATCAATATAGAATAGTAGTCAAACGTAATTGGCATTTCAATGTACTATATACAACTGAATCCCTTCAAGACAGAAAACTATCATCCTTGTAATAGCTGAACGTAAACTTTAGGAAGTCTTTATTAACAGTCATTGTTAATTCCTAAAATGTGACACGGGTCTCTTAAATTTCCTGTTTAACTGAAGTTTTTGTTGTTGTTGTTGTTTTTAAGGAACTAGAAAATATATTTAATTTTCTAAGAGCAATAGGTAATAGGAAATTTTGTTTTAGCTTGTGTCTCTCTAAGGGTTGGAAAGTAATTTCTTTTACAAGTTGGATACTTTTATGCAATTTACCTTCTGATAATTTCAGTTTAAGCTGGAGAGGGAAACTAATAGAGTTTACTTGTGCTTAGTAAAGAATATATGGATTTTTCATTGCATTAAGTTGCAAAGACATTGATATGGCTATTCTTGGCTGCCCATCTTGCTTTCCAGGCCTGACTGGGAGGAATGCAAATCACCTGCAAATGTGGCACAGCAAGCAGGATGTAGAACCAATGTGTGTCTTGGGGTTGTCTCCCACTGGAAAGTGAGTGGTGTGTTTTTGTTGAGTGTGGGACAGTTGAATTATATTGGATTAAAGCACTTTTTTGAATTATATATGGCAAGAAAGATACGTGTTCATCGCTGCATATTAGAAGGAGACTGTCAGCATTTTTTTGTCGTTGTTCCACAGTGTTTCCCCTACATTCATACTTCTTCTAATTTCCAATATTACACCCCACTAGTGGTCAAGGGATAAGCACATGAGCCAGGGCTAGCCTATGAGAGAATCCCATCCTTTTGGCTAGAGTAATAGGGACCCAAAATAAAGCAAATGGCATAATTCATTGAATTTTTAACTGCAGCTGGTAGGAAAGACACCTTATCCTAGAGTTATCAGCCATGAGAATGTGAATCAGTAATTGCTGGTGGCATTCTCCCTGGCCCACTAAGACACCTGTATGTAGTAGGAGAGAATGAGAACAACACAGAGAAGCAGAGCCAAGGTCTGGAGAGAAGGCTTATGACTTTATTGGTGTTTCTGTATCCAGTTGTACTTGAAGCCAGGTTTACCCCTGGACTTGCCAGGTACATGAGCCAATAAATCACCTTTGTACTTAAGCTGGTTTGAGAGAGCTTTTGCTGTTGCACTAGAAAAAGGCCCAACTTAATACATACTGACTTTGGGTAGTACCATTATTCTCCATAGTTTTATGTTTAATTCTTTAACAGCATGCTTCCTCTAAACATCAGTAAGTTGATTTTTTAATTACTTTTACTGTTTTAATTCATTCTCTGTGTTCTCATTTCTTTATCATTTTGTTGATTATAACTTCATTACATTAAAAGAAGATAACACACTGAGAATGTTGAAAGATTAAAATATAACTAAGCTATACTCCAAAGTTTCAACAAAAGGGAACAAGTCAAGAATAAATGAACTTTTAAAAAAATCAGATATACTCCAAATTGAAACTTCAGATATACTCCAAATTGAAACTAACACACCAAAAATATTCCACAGCAAAATTGTGCAAGAGGTTGAGGAGAAACACCCTAGAACAAAGGTGAAATGGTCTGCTGACCAAGTGGCTTGGAAATAAGACACTCAAAGAAAAAAGTCTCCACACTGTATTCTACCACCATCTCACCAAATATAATTAGCTGCACTAGGGAGCTTGGTTTCTTTAACTTCTACAGACCCCATATTTTACATAACTCCCCAGGTGATTCTGATGCACAAATTATAAACTCATTGCGTGAATTACATATGTTAGCTCATTTAACGTTCCTAACGGTTCTATAAGGTGGGATCTGTTAGTAACTACATTTTATAAATGAGAAAACGGAGGCACAGAAAGGCTAATTTGCTCCAGATCACACAGCTAATAAGTGATTGAGCCAGGTTTGAAACCCAGGCAGGCGGGTTCCAAAGCCAGTGTGTATCTAACCACTATCCTACACTGTTTTAAAGTAATAACCACAATGCAAAGGCACAGCAGTGATGGTGACAATTGCAGGCAGGCCTGCAGACGAATATGTCTGGGTTCATTGGGGGTCTTTTGCTTCTCTGCCTCCCAGGAACTCTTCCACCCCAACCAACACTGATTTCTCTCATTTCTGAATTTATATTCAACTTAAAATCAGTATTGCACAATTTGGCATTTAATTATGCCGCTTTCATTCTGTTAGTTTGGCCTTCTCAACTGGATGAGAAATTGAGAACTCAGGTCCAGTTTTACTTCTCCCCTTGCTTCTAGCACCTGGTGCAGGGCATCGGAAAGTTATTTGTCGACCAGATTTGTAAGCGCTAAGTTGACTTTAGAAACCTGTGACGTGTGAATTTTAGATTCATTTAGGACTGATTTCATGAGATTGACATTACAGTTAATCAGTTCCTACCCATTTGCAGTTTTAGATATTTAACCAGAGATTTCCTTCCTTCAGTCACACCAGATATTCTTTTGTTGATCCGCACTGCTCAAAGCCCCCATTTATTTTGCTGATCAAATTGGTGTGGGAACGTTCCCTTCCTGCAGCTGAGAGCGGTTCTTGAAAGATTTTCCTTTGGAGAAAGTTTCCAGCAAGCTCTTTCTTCTTCGACTTTTTTTTTTCTTTTTTCCTTTAACATTTTTATTGGAGTATAATTGCTTTACAATGTTGTGTTAGTTTCTGTTGTATAACAAAGTGAATCGGCTATATGCACAGGTATAGCCCCATAATGTCCCCTCCCTCTTGCGTCCCCCTCCCACCCTCCTTATCCCACCCCTCTAGGTGGTCACAGCACTGAGCTGATCTCCCAGTTGCTTCCCACTAGCTATCTGTTTTACATTTGGTAGTGTATATATGTCAATGTTACTCTCTCACTTCGTCCGAGCTTACCCTTCCCCCTCCCTGTGTCCTCAAGTCCATTCTCTACGTCTGTGTCTTTATTCCCGTCCTGCCCCTAGGTTCACCAGAACCTTTTTTTTTCTTTTTAGATTCCATATATATGTGTTAGCATACGGTATTTGTTTTTCTCTTTCTGACTTACTTCACTCTGTATGACAGACTCTAGGTCCATCCACCTGACTACAAATAACTCAATTTCATTTCTTTTTATGGCTGAGTAATATTCCATTGTACATATGTGCCACATTTTCTTTATCCATTCATCTGTCAATAGACACTTAGGTTGCTTTCGTGTCCTGGCTATTGTAAATAGTGCTGCAATGAACATTGTGGTACATGACTGTGTTTGAATTATGGTTTTCTCAGGGTATATGCTCAGTAGTGGGGTTGCTGGGTCACATGGTAGTTCTAGTTTTAGTTTGTTAAGGAACCTCCATACTATTCTCCATAGTGGCTGTATCAATTTACATTCCCACCAACAGTGCAAAAGGATTCCCTTTTCTCCACACCCCCTCCAGCATTTATTGTTTGTAGATATTTTGATGATGGCCATTCTGACCAATGTGAGGTGATATCTCATTGTAGTTTTGATTTGCATTTCTCTAATGATTAGTGATGTTGAGCATCTTTTCATGTGTTTGTTGGCAATCTGTATATCTTCTTTGGAGAAATGTCTATTTAGGTCTTCTGCCTATTTTGGATTGGGTTTGTTTTTTTGATATTGAGGCGCATGAGCTGTTGTATATTTTGGAGATTAATCTTCGCCAGTTGTTTCGTTTCTGAATATTTCCTCCCATTCTGAGGGTTGTCTTTTCATCTTGTTTATGTTTTCCTTTGCTGTGCAAAAGCTTTTAAGTTTCATTAGGTCCCATTTGTTTATTTTTGTTTTTATTTCCATTTCTCTAGGAGGTGGGTCAAAAAGGATCTTGCTGTGATTTATGTCATAGAGTGTTCTGCCTATGTTTTCCTCTAGGAGTTTAATAGTGTCTGCGCTTACATTTAGGTCTTTAATCCATTTTGAGTTTATTTTTGTGTATGGTGTTAGGGAGTGTTCTAATTTCATTCTTTTACATGGAACTGTCCAGTTTTCCCAGCACCACTTATTGAAGAGGCATTCTTTCCTCCATTGTATACTCTTGCCTCCTTTATCAAAGATAAGGTGACCATATATGCGTGGGTTTATCTCTGGGCTTTCTATCCTGTTCCATTGATCTGTATTTCTGTTTTTATGCCAGTACCATACTGTCTTGATTACTGTAGCATTGTAGTATATTCTGAAGTCTGGGAGCCTGATTCCTCCAGCTCCATTTTTCTTTCTCAAGATTGCTTTGGCCATTCGGGATCTTTTGTGTTTCCATACAAATTGTGAAATTTTTTGTTCTAGTTCTGTGAAAAATGCCATTCGTAGTTTGATATGGATTGCATTGAATTGGTAGATTGCTTTGGGTATTATAGTCATTTTCACAATGTTGATTCTTCCAACCAAAGAACATGGTATATCTCTCCATCTGTTTGTATCATCTTTAATTTCTTTCATCACTGTCTTACAGTTTTCTGCATATAGATCTTTTGTCTCCTTAGGTAGGTTTGTTCCTAGGTATTTTATTCTTTATGTTGCAATGGTAAATGGGATTGTTTCCTTAATTTCTCTTTCAGATTTATCATCATTAGTGTATAGGAATGCAAGAGATTTCTATGCATTAATTTTGTATCCTGCTACTCTACCAAATTCATTGATTTGCTCTAGTAGTTTTCTGGTAGCATCTTTAGGATTATCTATGTATAGTATCATGTCATCTGTAAACAGTGACAGTTTTACTTCTTCTTTTCTGATTTGGATTCCTTTTATCTCTTTTTCTTCTCTGATTGCTGTGGCTAAAACTTCCAAAACTATGTTGAATAACAGTGGTGAGAGTGGGCAACCTTGTCTTGTTCCTGATCTTAGAGGAAATGGTTTCAGTTTTTCACCATTGAGAACGATGTTGGCTGTGAGTTCGTCATATATGGCCTTTATTATGTTGAGGTAGGTTCCCTCTATGCCTACTTTCCGGAGGGTTTTTATCATAAATGGGTGTTGAATTTTGGCAAAAGCTTTCTCTGCATCTATTGAGATGATCATATGGTTTTTATCCTTCATTTTGTTAATATGGTGTATCACATTGATTGATTTGCATATATTGAAGAATTCTTGCATCCCTGGGATAAACCCCACTTGATCATGGTGTATGATCCTTTTAATGTGCTGTTGGAGTCTGTTTGCTAGTATTTTGTTAAGGATTTTTGCATCTATGTTCATCAGAGATATTGGCCTGTAGTTTTCTTTTTTTGTGACATCTTTGTCTGGTTTTGGTATCCGGCTGATGGTGGCCTCGTAAATGAGTTTGGGAGTGTTCCTCCCTCTGCTGTATTTTGGAAGAGTTTGAGAAGGATAGGTGTTAGCTCTTCTCTAAATATTTGATAGAATTCGCCTGTGAAGGCATCTGGTCCTGGGCTTTTGTTTGTTGGAAGATTTTAAATCACAGTTTCAATTTCAGTGTTTGTGATTGGTCTGTTTATATTTTCTATTTCTTCCTGGTTCAGTCTCGGAAGGTTGTGCTCTTCTAAGAATTTGTCCATTCTTCCAGGTTGTCCATTTTATTGGCATAGAGTTGCTTGTAGTAATTGCTCATGATCCTTTGTATTTCTGCAGTGTCAGTTGTTACTTCTCCTTTTTCATTTCTAATTCTGTTGATTTCAGTCTTCTCCCTTTTTTTCTTGATGAGTCTGGCTAATGGTTTATCAATTTTGTTTATCTTCTCAAAGAACCAGCTTTTAGTTTTATTGATCTTTGCTATCGTTTCCTTCATTTCTTTTTCATTTATTTCTGATCTGATCTTTATGATTTCTTTCCTTCTGCTAACTTTGGGGTTTTCTTGTTCTTCTTTCTCTAATTGCTTTAGTTGTAAGGTTAGGTTGTTTATTTGAGAGTTTCTTGTTTCTTGAGGTAGGATTGTATTGCTATCAACTTCCCTCTTAGAACTGCTTTTCCTGCTTCCCACAGGTTTTGGGTTGTCGTGTTTTCATTGTCATTTGTTTCTAGGTATTTTTTGATTTCCTCTTTGATTTCTTCAGTGATCTCTTGGCTATTTAGTAGCCTACTGTTTAGCCTCCATGTGTTTGTATTTTTTACAGACCTTTTCCTGTAATGATATCTAGTCTCATAGCGTTGTGGTCGGAAAAGATACTTGATATGATTTCAATTTTCTTAAATTTACCAAGGCTTGATTTGTGACCCAAGATATGATCTATCCTGGAGAATGTTCCATGTGCACTTGAGAAGAAAGTGTATTCTGTTTTTGGATGGAATGTCCTATAAATATCAATTAAGTCTATCTTGTTAAATGTGTCATTTAAAGCTTGTGTTTCCTTATTTATTTTCATTTTGGATAATCTGTCCATCGGTGAAAGTGGGGTGTTAAAGTCCCCTACTATGATTGTGTTACTGTCGATTTCCCCTTTTATGGCTGTTAGCATTTGCCTTATGTATTGAGGTGCCCCTATGTTGGGTGCAAAAATATTTACAATTGTTATATCTTCTTCTTGGGTTTATCCCTTGATCATTATGTAGTGTCCTTCTTTGTCTCTAGTAATAGTCTTTGTTTAAAGTCTATTTTGTCTGATATGGGGATTGCTACTCCAGCTTTCTTTTGATTTCCATTTGCATGGAATATCTTTTTCCATCCCCTCACTTTCAGTCTGTATGTGTCCCTAGGTCTGAAGTGGGTCTCTTGTAGACAGCATATGTATGGGTCTTGTTTTTGTATCCATTCAGCCAGTCTATGTCTTTTGGTTGGAGCATTTAATCCATTTACATTTAAGGTAATTATTGATATGTTCCTATTACCATTTTCTTAATTGTTTTGGGTTTGTTTTTGTAGGTCTTTTCCTTCTCTTGTGTTTCCTGCCTCGAGAAGTTCCTTTAGCATTTGTTGTAAAGCTGGTTTGGTGGTGCTGAATTCTCTTAACTTTTGCTTATCTGTAAAGGTTATAATTTCTCCATCAAATCTGAATAAGATCCTTGCTGGGTAGAGTAATCTTGGTTGTAGGTTTTTCCCTTTCATCACTTGAAGTATGTCCTGCCACTCCCTTTTGGCTTGCAGAGTTTCTGCTGAGAAATCTGCTGTTAACCTTATGGGGATTCCCTTGTATGTTATTTGTTGCTTTTCCCTTGCTGCTTTTAATATTTTTCTTTGTATTTAATTTTTGATAGTTGCATTAATATGTGTCTCAGTGTGTTTCTCTTTGGGTTTATCCTGTGTGGTACTCTCTGTGCTTCCTGGACTTGACTGACTATTTCCTTTCCCATGTTAGGGAAGTTTTCGACTATAATCTCTTCAAATATTTTCTCAGGGGCTTCCCTGGTGGCACAGTGGTTGGGAGTCCACCTGCCAATGCAGGGGACGCAGGTTCCTGCCCCGATCTGGGAGGATCCCGCATGTCGCGCAGCGGCTGGGCCTGTGAGCCATGGCTGCTGGGACTGCGCATCCGGAGCCTGTGCTCCGCAGCGCAAGAGGCCACAACGTTGATATGCCCGCGTACCACAAAAAAAAAAAATTTTTTTTCTGAGACCCTTTCTTTTTCTCTTCTTCTTCTGGGACCCCTATAATTCGAATGTTGGTGCATTTAATGTTGTCCCAGAGGTCTCTGAGAGTGTCCTCAATTCTTTTCATTCTTTTTTTTTTATTCTGCTCCTTGGCAGTTATTTCCACCATTTAATCTTCCAGCTCACTTATCTGTTTTTCTGCCTCAGTCATTCTGCTATTCATTCCTTCTAGAGTATTTTTAATTTCAGTAATTGTGTTTTTCATCACTGTTTGTTTGCTATTTAGTTCTTCTAGATCCTGGTTAAATGTTTCTTGTATTTTCACCATTCTGTTTCCAAGATTTTGGATCATCTTTACTGTCATTACTCTGAACTCTTTTGCAGGTATTTTGCCTATTTCATCTTCATTTATTTAGTCTTGTGGGTTTTTACCTTGCTCCTTCATCTGTAACATATTTTTTTTTCTCTCTCTTTTTGATGGGTGGTACTGTATTCCTGTCTTACTGGTTGTTTGGCCTGAGACGTCCAGCACTGGAGTTTGCAGGCAGTTGGATAGAGCCAGGTCTTGGTGCTGAGATAAGGACCTCCGGGAGGCCTCACTCTGATTAATATTCCCTGGGGTCTGAGGTTCTCTGTTAGTCCAGTGGTTTGGACTCGGAGCTCCCACCTCAGGAGCTTGGGCCTGACCTCTGGCCTGGGAACCAAGATCTTGCAAGCCTCGTGGCATGATTTAAAAAAAAAAAAAAAGAAAAGAAAGAAAGAAAAAAAAAAGGAGCAGTACAATATCAAAGAATAAAACACAAAATAAAATTAGAAAGATAAAAAATATATTAGGAAAAATAAAACTGTAATTGAAACAACTACAACAAGGTAAAATAAAACCACAACAGAAAAAAGGAAAAAGGAAGGGTGTGTGGGGGGGGGAACAAGCCAAAAGGAGAGAATAATAACAAAGTATAAAGAATAAAATAAAAAAATTTTTTTAAATTTTAAAAATTAGAAAAATAAAAGATTTATTAGGAAAAATAAAAATTTAAAAGAATCAACAACAATGAATCAACAAGGTAAAACAGAACCCCAATCTAAAAGAAGAAATAAAAAAGCCTTGGCTATGGGGGCAGAGTTTAGGTGGGTGGTGGGGGGGGGTTGTGATGGTGGAACTTAGGCAGGGGCGGGGTTTAGGGTGGGGCAGGACCTAGGAGGGTGCTGGGAGACCTTCAAGCGTAGGGCAGGGCCTCTGCTTAGGACCTGTTCAGGTGGGGAGAGGCAGCACATGGAAGGGAGGGCCTCTGGAGTGTGGGGTTCCCGAGTTTGGAGGTGGGGCCCTGAGTGAGGGTGTGTGGGTGGGGTTTAGGCCCAGCTCGTTGGAGGGTGTCTCCTAAGGGGTCTCCGAGTGTAGAGGTAGGGCCCTGGGTGGGGGTGTAGGGGCGGGGCTGGGGTTCTGAGCGGCAGTGGGGAGGCTCCGAGGGCAGAGGATTAGGCCCGAGCCCAACAGGCTCCCTGGTGCCTAAGTGGACAAGGAAGGCACTGGCCGCGTTCCCTTCTGTTCCTTCGTGCCCCTGCCCCACCGTCTCCCCCAGGGTGTCCCCCATCACCGCTGGACCCCTAACCGCAGGTGGGTCCTGCTGGCTGTAGGAACTCCCCTCCCCCAGCCACCCCTCAGGGGTGCCGGTCCTGGAGGTCCGGCCTTTACTTTTGCTCCCCCTTCCCTCCCTCCCACTCCCTCAGGACCTGCGTGGCTGGAGGGGGCCTCGGTCGGCAGAGGATCAGGCCCCGGGATCTCAACAGGTTCCTGGGGGCCCAAGTGGTTAGGGGAAACCTGGCCACGCTCCCTTTTGATCCTCTGCCCTCCCAGTGGTCTCCCAATTTACCCCTTCCGGGGTGGGATCCCTTCCCCTCCCCCAGCTGCCCCTCAGGGGAGCCAGTCCCGTCCCGCCTCCACTTCTCCTCCCCCTTCACTCCCCCAACGCCCCACGTCCTACCTGCTCGCTGGGGGTTCCTCCCGTCGCCTGAGGTGTCCGTGGTCCCCCACCGATGCCTGGTAGGTGCCCTGGTTGTGAGGAGACATGAATTCTGCGTCCTCCTAGTACGCCATCTGACTCCGCCCTCCTCTTTGACTTTTGTTTGCTTCCTAGAAATGCCCATGCTGGGGCAAAATTGCTTTATCCAAATGCCAGTGATTGAAAAGACATTCTAATTATCTGTTGATGGTAAATCATAAAACTTTTTTGGAAACCCTTTTGTCTAGCCTGTGAACCTTCAGAGGAAAAAGTGTTTTACGTGGTATCACTAAAATAAGCTTGGTATTTGGAGATGCTGTAGGCTTGATTGCGTTGAATTATAAATTGAATCATTACTAACTTCTGAGAGGTTTTCAGGGATTGTTTTATTCAGCTTTGCTGACTACGCTGCCCATAGCAACTCTGGCAGTGATTCCCCTACTGGCACGAAGGGGCTGCCCCGCTACAGAAATTCATGACGGCCGCATTTGCCTGCAGAGTTTGGAAAGATCTAAGGTCTTTGGAGACTAGAAATGTGTTTTTCCCTTGTCTTAACTGGCAGTATGAGCCTCTGGCATTTCAAAGTGCAAGTCATTAGGGTCCACCGGGGTGATGTTAATCTGTCTGTGTTTCAGTCCCAGGACATTTTCCAGTTGCTTCTGCCACAACAATCTCTGCCATCTCAGTGCCTCCGATGCCCCTTGTGAATTCAGGAAGCTCTACAGTGCCAGCTGGACTTCACAAAAGCCAGTTGCTACCCGATCCTCTTTCTCTTCCATCTTTCTGCCATCTTCAAAGAAATCTCAAAGCTTATTTAAAAGGTGTAGCTTCTGCCTGGCATTTTCAAATTTGAACTGAGAGAAACCTGTTCTTGTTTGGGTTTTTTTTTTTTTTTTAAATTCTCAATAGGAAGGAGACTTTCCTTTATTTTGAATTTAGGGCTTGAGTTATACTTAAGCCTACTTTGATCACATTCAGGAGAAATAGAAGACTCGCAGACGGAGAGGAGGGAGACATGAGAATTGCCAGGAAGCAAACAAAAACAAGGCCTTTGAATGGTTGGAAGGGACTCAGGAAAGCCAGAGGGCCCTGGTGATGTTCAAAATGGGTGTGTGGAGTTGAAATTGTCAGGACATCCTATCCTCCTGCATCTTCCCAGAAAGACTAAGCTGAACCCCCGCTGTCTGAGCCATGGTTTGGGGGAGGACCCAAAAGGGGGAGGGTGTGCTCCTTTCATCAGATTGTTCCAGACTTCCCAGTGGGTTAATATGATATGGAGCCAAACCACACCAAAGAGCTAGTTGACGGTTGTTAAGAGCCTTGGCCTTTTATTTAATCATCAGGAAAACCAAGGCTGTAGGTGCTGATAAAATGCCAGATTATTCAGAAACAAGTGTCTGGGATTGGACCAAGTGTTGTCTCATTAGCATGCAGTGTCCATGCTGGAGTCTGGAGAGAAAAGCCACAGAGGCTGCAGGAGGGGTCGATGGCAAGGAACCAGGAGAAAAACAAAATTATCTTTCCCTATGTTGTGTGGTGAAATATCATACTGTAGAATGCCCCCCTCTCCAATATAGGGTACTCTCCAGTAATGTGCTTTGGCCTAGGCCTTTTTCTAGAATATACGAGGCAATTATTCTACCAGCCTCCTGAATCTCTGCTCATAAACTTGGCTTTCTTTCCTCTTACAATTCACTGTGTGTAAGGCCAACACTCCCACTTTTCTTCAGATCTCACCTCCTCTGGCCTACTCAATGACTTCACTCCTGAAATTTTCGCTTCTTTTTCCTGCACCATTAATTTCCCCTCTCTGCTAAATCATTCTCATCAGCATGCATTCTAATATGTTTTCCATCTTAAAAAAAAAAAAAAAAAACTCTCAAGACTCTACTTCTCCTTCTAGCTATTCTCTCTTTTTTTCCCCTTACAATAAAATCCCTGAAAAGAGTTGCCTATACTGTTTGTTTTTTTCCCCTCCATCAGTTTCCATTCATTCTGGAACTTATTCACATCAGGCTTTTGTCCCCACTGTTCCACTTACCAATATGTTTGTGTAGCTAAATCCAGGGGTGAATAGTCCTCCTAAGTCTATTTTACTGGATTTCCTCCTTTTCCAGCCTCTAAATGTTGCAGTGCCCTGGGCCTCAGATTCCTTCTGTCTCTACCTTGGCAATCTCCTCTTCTCGTGGCTCCATATACCATCTTTAGGATGATGACATCCAAATTCCTATCTCACTTCTCCTCTGAGGTCCAGTCTCCAATTCCTACTTGGATGTTTAATAGGTATTGCAAACCTCCCATGCTTAAAGCAGAACTCTTCATTCCCTGCTCTCTCTGACCCAAACTGCTTCTCCCACAGTCTGCCCTGTTTTCATGGCTATTCCGTTCTCCTAATTCCTCAGTGCAAAACCCTAAAAATCATATTTTTCCTCCCCTCTCTCTCATACGATGCACCCAGTCTATCAGCAAGTTCTGTCAACTCTACCATCAAGTCATACTGCACTTCAAAACACTTCTTGCCATTTGCATCATCATCTCCCACCATTATCAGCTCTCACCTGGACTCCTAAAGTAGCCTCCTAATCACTCAACCACAGCCTGTTTTCTACATAGCAACTGAAGAAATATTTTCAAAACATAATCAAAAAATTTTATTCCCCTAATCAAAACTCTTTATGGCTTTCCCATCACACTGAGAACAAAATTCCAAAGTCCTTACTGTGGTTGCATGAGCTCCTACCTGATGTGGCCCCTGCTCATTTCTGCAGCCTCACCGACTTGTTGGTGCCTCTTTCCACTCACGCTAGCCTGCCTGTGGTGTCTCCAACACGTGAAGTTTGTCTCTCAGGTGTCATAGTCCCAGGTTTCATTTATAGTAACGGTATACCATTTATGGAGCTCCTACTGCAGGCAAGCCAGTACATAAGGCATTTTTACCTATATAATTTTTTTTTTTTTTTTTTTTTTTGCAGTACGTGGGCCTCTCACTGTTGTGGCCTCTCCCATTGCGGAGCACAGGCTCCGGATGCGCAGGCTCAGTGGCCATGGCTCACGGGCCCAGCCGCTCCGTGGCATGTGGGATCTTCCCGGACCGGGGCACGAACCTGTGTCCCCTGCATCGGCAGGCGGACTCCCAACCACTGTGCCACCAGGGAAGCCCTACCTATATAATTTTTAATTCTAACCATGACTCCTCAACAGAGATATTATTATTATCTCCTCTTTACAAATGAAGAAACTGAGACTCAGAGAGTTTAGGTAATTTGCCCAAAGTAGCAGAGCCAGACAGTGGTAGAACTGGGATTCACATCCAGGCGTGTCTGGTTTTAAAGTCTAAACTCTTCCCACTGCACTCTGTTACTTCTTTGTGATCGGGATATACCAGTGCAGACTTAATGCCCCCAGTAAAATGTTACTTTTTTGGTGGGGGTGTGGTGTGTGTGTGTGTGTGCATGTGTGCGTACACTCATCTCCTGGTGCTCGTTATAAAGTTGACTTAATGTTTTTAAAAGAGGTTACTGAGGAAATTGATCTTGTTTGTAAACTCCTTCGATTTCCAGAAGTGTGTGTGTGTGTGTGTGTGTGTGTGTGTGTGTGTGTGTGTGTGAGGGATATAGCATCTTCCCACCTGAGTGATGGAGCCTGTAGGGCTGGGGAACAAGCCCCAGGGTATCACCTGCAGTGAAGGCTCTCTTTTGTCTCCAAATGCTAATAGTTCTGGATTCAAAATCTTTTCTCTCTTTGACTGGACCCAGAGATAAAACAAAAAACTTACAGCATATAATTTGGCATTTTACTGGTACGGTAGGCTCACAAAAATTTTGTTCTTCCTGACAAGGCTCAGATAATTCTATCAAAATAAATCTCTGAAGGAAAAAAGCTTTCTTTTAAAGTCTATGAGAAGCCTTTTCAAGAACAAAAATAACACTTAAAACCAATATTCTATGTATCTTCTTTTTCTTCTCTTTTTCAGAAGAAATTCTGATAATAGAAAATAAAAATGTCAGGGGGGAAATGTCAAAATTTGGCAACTGTAGAGAGTAAAAATTTCCTCCAACACTGTACTTTGAATTTTAAAGAGTTTTGGGCACAGGTTGTTCAGGAGTCAGATTTTCACAGCTACATGTATCCTTCGCCAGTGCCCACGTCCATGAGTTTTGTACTTGGTCATCAGACCTTGACTGAGATCATGACTGTGTTAGGGCTCTCCAAAGAAAGAACCAATAGGGTATATAGAGATATATATAAAAAGAGGTAATATTATAGGAATTGGCTCATGGGATTATGGAAAGCAAGAATTCCCCAAATCTGCCATCCACAAGCTGGAGAACTGGGAAAACTAGTGGTATAATTCAGTCTAACTCTGAAGGTCTTGAGAACCAGGAGTGCTGATGTCCAAGGACAGGAGAAGATGGACATCCCAGCTCAGGTAGAGAGCAAATTTGCCCTTCCTCCACTTTTTTGTTCTATTCAGGCCCTCAGTGGATTGGATCATTCCCACCTACATTGATGAGGTCTATTTCTCTACTGAGTCTACCCATTCAAATGCTAATGTCATCCAGAAATACTCACAGACACACCCAGAAATTATGTCTAACCAACTCTCTGGGCATCCCTTTAGCCCAGTCAAGTTGACACATAAAATTAACCATCACTATAACCCTTTCAAGAACCAAGTAGTTTAACATCTACTCTAATGGTCTCTCTTAAGTTTGCTCTCTCAGGCCTTGTGGACACTTCTCTGCCCAAAATGTGCCTGATGAGAGATGGCCAGTTCCTTGCAGGTGGATTTCACAGAAAAGCTGAGTAGTCAAACTGAATTTTCTGTGCATTTCAGTAAAGTCACACTTACCATATGTTCAACATTGTGCTAGGTAGTATGAAGGCTACTGTGGGGAGGAGGAAGAGAGCAAAAACTCACTTACCGAGGGCCTATTGTATGCCAAATAATTTATAATGCACATATAATTTCATGATATATAGGTTAAACATTTTTCTTCATGATTAGAGAAGAAAGGAGGCTTTAAAAGGTTAAGTACCTCAACTCAAGCTAGGGAATGGAGGAGTTAGAACTGAAATTAAGAATTGTCCAATACTAAAAAAAAAAAAATTGTCTGATACTAAAACATATGCACTTTCCACTGCACTGTTTTGGCACAGGCACGGAACTAAAGTTGAGGTTCCCTTCCAAATGTGCTATGATCCCAGATGCAATGCCAGATTTTCCAAATAACAAATTCTGAAAGAATTTGGAGAAGAGGAAGAATGAAGTAATTGGATTATCAAAGAAGGTTACATGGAGGAGGCAGGGTAGGAGCTGAATATTGAAATCTGGGTAGAGTTTTTATGAGAAAGAAGGAAAGTCATAGAGGGGAATTACAGTCTGGGAGCCAGAATGAGTCAAGAAATAGAGGGGATTGATAGCATGTGAGGGGTGAAAAGGCAATTGCTCTCTGCTGCTGAGAGTGTGTGCTGAAAGCAGGAGATAGGGATATGCAAGTATTATCAGATTGGAGAGTACTTTCAAAGCCAGGTAGAGTTATAAGTAGAGAGATATGGGGAAGAGCGGATAGCCCATATACCTTCCAGAGGGAGATATTTTATCATCAACGGAAACATGGTAGAACTCTCAGTGTATGTGAATCCTCTACCTACATTGGAAAATGTAAACCATAATTTTGTTATGCAATATAGTAAAAAATAAAGTTACTCTTCAGATAGAAGATAAAATACATACAACTATGACCATTTTGACATAGTGCACACAAGGACCTTCAATTCACCATCAACGGTGTCTCAGAAATAAGAGAAACAACCATGTTTGCTTAGCGGAACAGTAGTTGTCAGCACCATGGACAGCGATGCTGTGGCGGCACGCTGCATCTCCAGGCAGAGGAATTTAGACTTGGTGAAGTAGATCTGTCAGTACCAAACCAGTGGAATGGAATCTTTCAGGAATTTCAAAGATGAATCTTTCTACCAAGCTTCCCTTTCTTTGGACTCCCACCAGGGGGAGGAGAGCCCCACATGTGCTCTCTTTAGAGACTTGATGTACAGATGTGTACAGATGTACAGAAAACTCAAAGCTTTCAGAAAATTAAAACTAATTGTTTTTACAAAGATTAAGGACCCTGGAAGAAGATAATGAGTAGTGGCACTTTTACCCTTCTGAACTCAACTTTCCCTTATTACCAAGACATGGAACTCTGTTGTCTATAATAGCATCCTAAGACCAGCCAATCCTCCCTAGTCTGAGGCCCCCAGCTTGCCTCCTGCTGAGACCCAGGATAGAAAAGGACAAGAAAGCTGCAGAAGCTGGGTGGTCTAATTCTAAGAGTATATAATCTGAGGGTTTTTTTTTTTCTGGTTTCTTAATTCTCATCTGCAAACTTCTCAATCAAGCTTAGCTTGAGGTTTGACATCTGAGGGCTGGATTGTAGTATTCTTTGATTAAGAGAGAAGAAAAAGGAAGGAAAGATAAGTGTAAAAGGATTTAGAACCTATTAAAAGCATCTGAAGCACATCTATTTTTTTTTTAAGGGACAATTCTGTCACTAAGGGGCATTATCAGGTTTGTTCTTGCTTAGAGATGTTAACATGACTCTGATGGGACTTCTTCCTGATAACAAATCTTCAATGCATAAAGCATTCTTATTGTTCTAAGTCATCAGCATGCCATTCATGGGGTCTTTTTCCAGTCTTTCACTCCAGGCTGACCTCGTACTAATGACTATCACCCATTGGAAAGTTTTACTTCTCTTGTCTAGTGCTTTGCCCAATTCAGACCTTAAGGGCCTCCACACCATAGTTCTTACTGTTCGCTCTGCCTGCCATGCCCTAAACACTCCTCACCTTTGTCTATTCCTGAAGACTTTGCCTATTGTTTAAGCCCTGAATATTCAGAGGCTTTTCCTAATCTCCCAACTAAATAAGGAGCCTTAAGGCCCCATGGTATCTACAATGCATAGCTTTGCATATTGGTACTTTGTGCCTTTGGATTATCTCTCTTCCACTAGATTGTAAATTCCTTGAGAGCAATAATTGTGATTTATGTTGTATGTACCACAAGCAAACCGTAAGTATTGGTTGAGTTTAATTATTTGGAAAAATGCTATCTGGCTACATTTGTGTACCAGTCCTTCAATTAGACCTTCAAAATAGACTATGAAGGCTGAGAATCTCTTAGAAGTGAAGGAAAAACAGACAGGACTTAAGTGGATTGCCACCAGTCACCTCCTCCTCTTGCCTCTCTTGAATTCCTTTGTAGCAAAGAGAATGCAGTGTTGGCTTCCTCATTTAATCATTACTGTGGTTTTTGAGGCTCTTAAAAATTAACTTTAATGCTTTTTTAAAATGCCACTTGACAACAGTGTACAGGTATTTTACATAACTACTGTATACCGGAGGTGTCTTCAATAGAACGTAGTGATCAAAATCCAGATCATAATTATATCCCGTCAGTGTTTCCATTATAAGCTCCTCTCCAGAAGGGTTTGTTACGCATTTGTTTAATTTGTATCAGGCTTCACCCTGACATACAAGTTTCTCAGTCCCACTATAATGTAGGGAATCTTTTTCTGCCTCAAAACATACATTTTAATCAGTACAGCAGTTCTGTTTGTGGAATACTGGGTTTCTCTGCTGGGCAAGCAGACTCAATTACCCACACTGGACATTCATATCAGCACTGGATATTCATATCATATCTGGGGCAACTCTGATGGTCAAGGCTGCGGCACTGCTCAGGGTCCCCTGCGAGCCATCCTGTGGATTGGGTGTTAACCCTGAACACAAGTGATCCAAGGGCTCTTGGGAACACGAGTCACTTGTAAGTGTTTATCACCCTGAATCCTCATGTTAAAATGCTAAAGACAAGGGAGAACTCAAGGCATTGCTCATCCAGGATGCCTGGCCCCCTGTTATCTGCTGACCTGACTAGCAATGGATCCTCAGGAAAACTGGAGGCTCTCTGATCCCCTCCCCAGGAGTCAGTCTTGTTTTCTTTCCTCTGGGTTTGCCTCAGCCTTGGAGACCCAAGTTTGTTGCCCCTTCACTCCTCCTAATTCTGAGAACTTTGTACCTGTCAGGGTCAGGGGTTAAGGGGGGAAGTGCTTGCCCCTCACAGTTCTATTCTGGGTGGAGGACATTCCTGCTCTTCTCTTTTTCCTCAAGTCCTATTCCTCTTGATATTCTATTTGTTTTTAGACATCTCTAGTGGATTTTTACCTTCCTTATCTTTACATTGAATTTTCCTGGGGCACTTCTGTGATATTAAAGCATAGAGAGAGGCAGGGACTGGAAGAATAGAGGGAAGGTAAAATTGAAGTTGGTTCTTTTGATTCTCACAAGTTTGTTGTGGGAATTCCTCCTAGAAAATTTCCTATTTAGAAATTTCCTACTTTGGGAATTCTACCAAAAGACTTGCTCTGTAGCTCAGGCCAATTACTTATTTGATCTGTTGCCTTAGGTGTCTGGGTGGGGATTCATTATTTAATGCACTCAGCAAAAACTTATTGAGCAAGCAGGAGAAATACAAGCCCTTTCTTTATGCTGCTCACAAGCTAGCTGAAGTAATAAACAGTTAAACAAGCATGGACAATATGAAAAAAGGAAATATAGGTCCAGAGGGAAATATACAGGAGCTCGGGACTGCAGAAAGTTTAAAGGTGGTTTCCCAGAAGTATCACTTTAGCTATGGCCTGGGCATGAGTAAAGATTACCTGGCAGGAGAAAGAGAAAGTGCATTCCAGGCTGAGGTCCCAAGGCAGAGAGAGCCTGGTCTGCAGTGATGCACCTCATATGTTGGATACTCAGAGCAGATTCTTGTTAAATACTCCCTCGCTATTCAGCACAATTATTCAGTAATAATCATAGATGAAACAAAGGAATAATGAAAGTCATCACAAGAAAAACATTTTTTGTGACTGCGTATGGGGACAGATGTTAACTAGAGTTATTGTGGTGATTGCTTAGCAATATATATGAATATGGAATCATTATGTTGTACTCATGAAACTAATGTTAATTAGTTTATAATTAACATTAGTTATAATGTTAATTATACCTCAGTAAGCACACACACAAGAATAATGGCCAGTGAAAAATGCAGATAGTGAAAATCTTTTGCTGAATATCATGTGTATAATCGTGCCTGTAAAACTTTAAATAAAACAAAAAGATATTATTATACAAAAAAGAAAAAGGTAATAAAATGACACTTTAAATTTAATAAGTTTTTTTTTTTGAAAAAGGGGAAAAAACTTATACCTACTTATTGGTCTGTAGCTGAACGAATACTAACATTATAGTTTCTGGTTTTGAAATATAGCTTCTGCATCTTTGTCATTGACTATATCAAAACTGCTTTTCTTTGCACATTCCCATTCAGTAGTCAGTATAGCCAGATTTGTCAACGTGTCTTCACTCATAGTTGATCAAAAACGTTTTTATTTAATTGTAATTTTGATACGTTTCTTTCACATGAGGCAACAAATATGCAAATAATTAGGAAAAGTTTGGTAGAGATTCATAAAAATTCCATTTCACAATAAATTCCAGAGACTGCAATGTTCTTTTTTTTATTTTATTTTATTTTTATACAGCAGGTTCTTACTAGTTATCTATTTTATACATATTAGTGTATATATGAGACTGCAATATTCTCCTTTGTTTCCTCAGGACTGACTCTAGAGACTTATAGATATTTCCATTTGGAGCTTGTATTCGTGTTTAAAATTGTGTTTCTTTACAATCACTGTTTTGTATATTGTTATTTTTAATCTACTGTCAAGTGATGTTTGTGCTTTGTGGACTTGGATGATCTCTCCTTCCACTAGAATATGCAATAGAATACACATCCACAGGAATATGTAGTATCATAGGGGCTGGAGATATAAGAGCAAGAACCATACCAAACCGTTACAAACTCACTCTTGAGATAAATGCACATAGCTGAATTCATATGCATGGGACACAACTGTATAACTGTCCCAAATTAACTTTCACAAAGAATACAGTGTTTATTAAAAGTAATAAAAATGGCCTAATTTGAAGGTAGCATATTTTTTATTAAAATCAACAGATACTACAGCAATTGTTTAGATGTTAGAACTATCAGAGAGGCTTTTGTATTTTATCAATGCCCTTCAGCCAAACAGAACCAGGGACACACCTGTACTGTAGTTGAACAAATTGGGTTTATTGTTGCAGTGAGGGAGCGCACACCCTGGGGAACCATGGATGTCTCAGTAAGAGGGTGCTGGAAAGAACCTATTCGGTTTGGATTTGAGCTGTGGTTGGGTAATTTGGTGGAAGGTCTAAGGAAGCAGGTCTAAGAAATATAAATTCCCAGACCTCTCAAGAAATGTCAAGATCCAATCTCTGATGGCATGGTCCTGTCTATTTAGATCCAGAGCAGAGTCTGCTCCAGTGTTTGCCAAACTTCCTGGATAAGAATCACCTGGGGGTACTTATTAAAATATATAAATTCCTGCACACACCCCCACCACATTAATCAAGAGTCTCCTGGGTAGGGGCCTGGGAACTTATATTTTAATATGTGCCTTAGGGGATTCTTGCCACCAGGGAATTCTGGAAAATATTGATCTCTTCCTTAAAAGGGAAGCTTTATATTAGATAATTTAATAAAGCTTAAGGGTACCTGGCTAGTGTTTGGAGGAAAGAATACAGCTGATACATCAAGATAAAATTTGGATGAGTCTTTGAATTAAACATAAAAACATAAGTCCAGGACTTCCCTGATGGTGCAGTAGTTAAGAATCTGCCTGCCGAAAAAAAAAAAAGAATCTGCCTGACAATGCAGGGGACACGGGTTTGAGATCTGGTCCAGGAAGATCCCACATGCCGCGGAGCAACAAAGCCCGTGCACCACAACTACTGAGCCTGCGCTCTAGAGTCTGCGTGCCATAACTACTGAGCCAGTGTGCCACAACTACTGAAGCCCACGCACCTAGAGCCCATGCTCCGCAGCAAGAGAAGCCACCGCAATGAGAAGCCCGCGCACCGCATTGGAGAGTAGCCCCCACTCGCCGCAACTAGAGAAAAGTTGCGTGCAGCAACAAAGACCCAACACAGCCAAAAATTAATTAATTAATTAGTTAATTTTAAAAAGAGCATAAGTCCATAAAAATTGTTAGGGAAAGTATAGGCGAATTTTTAAAATATAATCTTCAATAGAGATTTTGAACTTTCTAAATTTCAAAATACAGAATCATAAGATATTAAGAAAAAGACTGACATGTATGCTTGAATATGACAAATTTCAAAATATGTATATTAAAAAATGACCACAAGGTTAAGACAAACTTGGAAAATATTTGCAACCCAATGGCAGACCCAGGTTGTGTTAAGTTGTTAAGAAAAAGATAAACAGTTTTGTTAGAATGGTGAAAGGATAGCATCAAAAGATAGTTCACAGAAAAGAAATAAAAATGTGAAATCTCACTCTGAATTAAAGAAGTTAACTAGGGTTTGGGGTTTTGTTTTATTTTTTCACCCACCTGAAAGTTGTATCACTCAGTTAAACATTTAGGCATCTTTACTAATAGTATATTTTTAAAGACCAAGATGATGACAATGTTTTAAGATTTTTCTTGTTTTAACATTTCTTGTTGCCATTTGAAACATAGCAATTTAATGCCTGGATTGCTCTGTACATCTGAGTTAGATTGTATTCAAAATTATATTTTGAGGAATATTACATACCTGCAATTGGATACTCTGGATAGGTGAGGTAGCCACCTTAGGTTTCCCTAAGTTTCTTTAAGAACAGTGGTTCTCAAAGTGTGGTCCCCAGACTAGCAGCATCAGCATCACCCAGGAATTTGTGAGATATGCAAATTTTCAGGCTCCTTCTCAGACCTACTGAATCAGAAATTCTGCAGGTAGAGTGTACCAATCTATGTTTTAACAAGCCTCCAGGTGACTCTGATGCTAGCTTAAGTTTGAGAACCATTGCCTATGAGAATCCTGATCCTATCTGCAACTTGGCCAATCATTTCATCATGTGGATCTGTACTTAAATGGCAACTTAGAATACTTACACATATTTGGGAATATAACCTTGAACTCACTACCACTTATTGCTACTTTTTAAAGGTATTGCCAAATTGTCTTCCAAAATAGTTGTGCTAATTTGCTTAGTGTATTGATGAATAATTGTTGCCCCATGTCCTTAGTCAATACTGATCCAAAGTTCAGCTTCGGGGTATAATTACAGAGAATTGTCTAAAGCATTTCATTCAAGATGTGATTCTCTGAATTTACCCTTGAATCTAAGGCAGGATGGTGGCTTCCAGAAGTTGTTCTGCCGAACCTCAGAGGTTCTCGGGCAGGTGGGGATGGACAGGAGATGGAAGGACAAGGGCTCTGCTTTCCCTTTCAATCAGAACTGTTCCAACTGAATTGGTTTTTAGTACTCCGCATGAGATTACCTTTTTAACAAAGAAGTCTGCTGTTAACATGTTTGAAAATATGGGCTTGGTTGTCAAAGACCAGAGTACCTGGACTACGTTGTTTTGGCCCTCCATGTGTTTACTTTTTAAAAAAATTCATCAATATTGAGAGGTATTATTTTAAAAAAAACAGCTTGTAGAAAAACATCATCGTATTTACTATACTAATATATATATATATATATTTTTTTTTTTTTTTTTTTTTTTTTTTTTTTTTTGCGGTACACGGGCCTCTCACTGTTGTGGCCTCTCCCGTTGTGGAGCACAGGCTCCGGACACGCAGGCTCAGCGGCCATGGCTCACGGGCCCAGCCGTTCCGCGGCATGTGGGATCCTCCCGGACCAGGGCACGAACTCGTGTCCCCTGCATCGGCAGGTGGACTCTCAACCACTGTGCCACCAGGGAAGCCCTACACTAATATATTTTAAGAACACACCATAACACAGTGCAATGTCCCCTTTATGAGGACTTTATGGGACCAAAAGCTTGTGTCTCAGAACCGTGAATTCTGTGCTTCTATTGAGCAAATCGTGAAATGTATGTGTTATTCTGTTTTCCTTTTTGCACTGGCTACAAGAAATCTTAGAACCACATTTTTATGTTCTACCTTATTTGTAGACCCCCACCACCACCCTTTGCCTAGATTTTCTCCGTTAATTTTTTCACTGTATGTCTTACTAAAATGTCTTAAGTTAATTTTTAATAAGGAGGGGTATAAATAAATAAGTAGTAAATAGGAAATGATTAACATTTGAGTGGTAGTGGAAATTGAGGCAGTGAATGAGATCACCCAGGGAGGGCAGGAGATAAGAGGAGAGACCAGGGCCAAGGATGGAACCCCCAGAATAGCAAATTTATGTGGTTGGCTGAGGAAGGAGAAATCAAAGAAAGAGAGCTAGCAAAGGAGAGCATTTCAGGAAAGAGGAGGTGGTCAGTGGTGTCTGAAAGTAGAAACAGGTCACATAACATAAAAACTGAAAAAAGGTCATTGGATTTAACAACCAAGAAGTCATTTGTGACCTCAGCAAGAGTTTCAGCAGAGGGGCGTAGGCATTGGCTAACTGACACGGGTTGACAGGGGAATGGGAAATGAAATAATGCAAACAGACTTTGCAAAAGGTTGGCTAAGAGAAGAATAAGAGAAGAAGATGGCTAAAGGGGGATATAAGATGGGAAGGGGGCAGTTTGCATTAATTTTTAAAGATAGGATAGATACAAACATGTTTATATGCTGAAGGAAAAGTTCCAGTAGAGAGGGAGGGGTTAAAAGTACAGAAAAAGAGAAGCGACAGAAATTGGGGGGATCAAGACCCTGGAGGAGTGGGGAGGGTAGAATCTCTGAGTCAGTTCCTGGGAAGGGTCCTGGGTGGAGGTGTGTAGAGAGGAGTGAAGATGAAGGGCACTGAGGCTGGGGCATCAAGGAAATATTTTCACCCCCGAACTAAAAGCCACTTAGAAAAAGATGCTCATGAAATGGATGAAAAGAAGGTCCTAATATTTCATACAAGCTAAAAGAAACTTTTTAAACTGATAGAAGATATAAAAGAATGACAATGTAGAATCTGAAAATTTTGGAAATGAGGTGATAAACCCAGGAAAGAATTCGAAATAAAGGGAAAATTTTATTTCAGAAATGAAGAGTAAATTAGGAAAACACAAAAGAGAATAATAAGCTCAATAGATACATGAGTGACTGAAGGGTAATAGCGAGTAAAAAGGAAAAAAGAGATTTTAAAAGGGATATAGGCCAAAACAAACTAAAAACATAAACATGTTTCTTAGGGGAGAGGGAGAGCATAGAATAGGACGATCAGGGATAGTTAGAATTCTTTGAATAAACATTGTTTTGTAGATTTAACTTTGAAACCATGTGAGTATGTTACATAGCTATAAAACAAAATATTTAAAAAGCAATCCTGAAAGTAAAACACATACACACACACACACACACACACACACACACACACACACACACACACACACACACACACACACACGGTAGTCTGATTTAATCTCTAAAGATTTCAGTATTCTTCAGTAGTCCTAGCCAAAGTCCTTTCTGCTTCAGTCTTGTTTGTTCCTATGGGAAGTCAAGGAAGACTTGAACAGTTTCCTCACAATAGACTTTTTCATGGGAAGGGAGTTAGTAGAACTTCCCTTATCCTGGGCCAAAAATCTCAATTCTATTTCACTTTTCTCTGAGGTCCAATTTTAGCCAGATTCCCAAACTTTCCCTTGATACTTTTACAGTTTTTTTTAGATTTGCTGCAATAGAGACAGGGGTCTGATCATGACAAAAACATTGTAAATTTGGCTTTTGTTCACAATTACCTGTGACAGCAGCATTACCAGGAGATTAAAGAATATTTAAAGAGGTTTGGAAATTGCCACAGAGTGACTGGGGAGATCCCAGGACATGTAATTTTTACGGGTATTGCTTATTCTCTTATCAGTTTCTTTGTCAACACCCCCAAGTAATTTGGCAAAAAACACTACCTCCAGGCTAGGTCCGGTGGCTGACAAGAGATGATATGCTACTTGCCCTCATAGAACTTACAGTTTAGTGGAGAGAAGTGGCTGCCATACACAAAACCAGGAACAGAGCCCAGATTTAAACTGAAAATAATCACTCTTCAACAATGTTGAGCTGTCCCCTGTATTTTCCAAATGCAAAGTGTTGTCAGTTCCCAGGGAATTACAGTGAGGTGCCCTCACCCCCATTAGAATTAACAGGTATGGACATCTAATTGATGAGACCAGCTGTCTCAAGAGAGACTTCATGGTCTGAAGATGGGTGAATGAACACCTGAAATGGAATCTCCAAAACACCCGTGGAGTAGATGAACTCAATCAGAAAAAAAGAAAAGCAGTGATTTTCCTGGAATCTGGAAAACGGTGAGGGGGATGGAGGATGTATAAAAGAGAAATAAACCCTTGGTAGGATTTGGGATCAGGCAACTGCCATATATCATCTCACTTAACCAATAAGCTTGTGAGGCTGATTGTATCTGCTCACTGTGCAGATGAAAAAAACCAGAAAAGTTAAGTAACTAGGCTTGAATAATTTAAGATCCACCTGCTTTTTAAAGCTATAAGCCTTTCATCTGTGATAACAATGATCTCTCTCTTTTGGAATGATCCTTGACATCTCCTAGAGCATCTGTTGGTAGGAATACTCTTGCTGTAGGAGTATGTAGAGCTGGGAGGTAGCTGAGTTGGGAGCTTGGCCAATTCATTTTTCCCATCTGCTGTTATTGGATCAATAGTCATTAGAGACCTCCATCTCACAAATGAGACATCTTCTGTTATAGGTTGGGGCCTCCAGAAAGCAGATTCTTTTATTTTGTTTTTAATGGTTGTTCTTTCTCACCATCATTTTTTAAAATTTTATTTTACTTTTGGCTGCATTGGGGCTAGTTGCGGTGAGCAGGGGCTACTCTCCGTTGTGGTGTGTGGGCTTCTCATCATGGTGGCTTCTCTTGTTGTGGAGCATGGGCTCTAGAGCGCAGGGTCAGTAGCTGTGGCGCATGGGCTTAGTTGCTCTGCGGCATGTGGGATCTTCCAGGACCAGGGCTCGAACCCATGTCCCCTGCAGTGGCAGGCGGATTCTTAACCACTGTGCCACCAGGGAAGTCCCCGTAAGCAGATTCCAAGAAGCAGTTTAGCAGTCAGTTTATTTGTTAGGGAGTCCTCTTGTGATTAATAACTATAGGAAGGAGAAGAAATTAAGATTGGATAAGGGAGAAATTGGGCTGCGATACTCTCCCAGCAAAGGCCTTAGCCAACCCCCCAGGGAACTCCAGAATCAGAATGACCCCCTTGGAGTTGTTCCAAGTCAGGCCAGTCTTTATACCCCCACATTCATCAGTAAATGGGTGCCAGCTGCCCCTGGAAGGAAGCATGACCTTGGAGGGGCAGTTTTCTTCACTCAAGGCTAACAGCTGAGGGCCAAATGCCAGCAGCACTCCTAGCAGCTGGAGAAATAAGTCCTTCCTACCTGAAGGGCATCTGGACCATGCATCACAACATCCACTAAACCTCACAAAAGTTGTGGAGGCTCAGCCAAAGTAAAGACTTTAGCCCAAAGGATTATCCTGTTGTTCCATTTCCCATGATTTATTAGTTCACATTTGCCCATCTCAGTTCATTTCAGGGTATGGCAGATCTTTCACAGCAATTGACATGCAAAGAGGAGAGGTGTTGTCTGGAAGAATAAGCCATCTGACTAGAGGGAAGGGCAAAAGGCAAAGTTATACAAGAGTGACCCTGTTGTCATGGTTGGTGGGAAAGAAATCAGAAGGGCATGATATATCCGCCAGAGGTCATTGAGAATGGCTGGTAAGCAGGTGCCATATTAGTTCTGAATCAGATTTAAAGGTCACGATGCATGGTTCCTCCTCCATCCACTGTAAGACTTTCTTAGATATATTGAGAAATCATTGTGGGAAAAAACTTGACCAGCCTCATTCTCCCTAGCTCCTCCTCTGGGTCCTACTATTCTAACCCAGGGCCTCCAGTGCAAGCCCAGAGATGAGAAAGAGGAAGAAAAGATCTTTTTAAAATGATGATAATATTCCCATTCTCTGCTCACCCTGGAGGCTTATTTTGAAAATCACAGTGATTTAACTTGTTAGCGGTTTAATTCACTTTTAAAAGATTAACCAGACTAATTACTCATCAGATTTCACCACCTTTGTCAGCCTCAATAAGGATCCTTTGTTACAATGATTAATGTGTTTTAATTGCAGCTTCTCTCAGAGCAATAATTCAATCGCACAGTATTTGCCGAATATATGGAAATCTTGGAAATGCTTTGACAGCTGAGCTATTCTTGGGAAATGAAAGTAAAGGAATATATGTAACTAACAAAAAGTGTTTTATAGCATATCATTAATATGGATTTTCCCTCTCTGACAGACCTTGCTCAACTTCAGTCCATGAAGCTGCTTGCTGTGCATGCCAGTTTGCCATCCAGGAACTACCAGGAGGTAGAGATCAATTAACACAGGTGACTGGATTTTCTCCAGTTGGTGTCCTCAAACATATGTTAATCATAGTAATAATCATAGCAAATATACATCGGTCACAGGGAAAGTTAATTAACTAGCCAGTGTCCATAAATAATCATCCAGTTAAGAGAGTGGATCCTGTGTTGATCATTCTATTTTCTACCCAATGCTTCATCTTCATTCATGTAACTGCTGTGTGCTTTCCAAGTTAAGGATTTTACAACGTCAGAAAGATCTCTGTAGAACCTGGTAGAGAGATGAATTGTATGTGGCCAATACTAATCTCAAACTTACAGTGTATTTTAATGGTATTATTTTTTAAAGCACAGTGGTTCTAAGACCTTTGGAGTTGATTCTTGGTTCTATCACTTATTAGCTATGAGACCTTGGGGGAAATGAGCAGTATCTAGCCTCCCAGCCTTCAGTTTCCTCATCTCTAAAGTAGGCATGATAATACCCACCTGATGGTGAGGATTAAAATGAGGTATTACATGTAAGACCCAGCACACCACCTAGAATATAGTAAGCATTCATTAAATTATTTTTGAAAAAGCTATAAGCCTTTATACTTTAAGAAAACCATATGAACATGAGAATCAGGGATCTGATCTCACAATAACCCAGAGACAGGTAGGAAAGGGGTGCTACTGTTGTTTTTCACAGAAGAGGAAATGGCATAGGGAGGCATGATGATGTCAGTAAACATGTGATATATTTCCATCAACTAACTACTCAATCAAGCAAAAAGGGTGCTCTAAAGCCCACAGATGCTGAGCCCCATTGCAGTGCTTTTCCTACAGCCACCTTGGAGGCATCAGGGTCTCTGAATGAGTAGAGTAGTTGAGAACAGAATAACTAACTCATTATTTGTTGACAAATATTAGCCCCTCTGTGGGATATATGCATCAATAATAGCTAACAGAGCCAGGAATTACCTCATTTAATTCATATAGCAAGCCTAGCAGGTAAATATCATTATTGCCCCCATTTTACAGGTGAGGACACTGAAGCTTAGAGATATTAAATAACTTGTTTGACAGATTTAAACCCAGATCTGTCCAACTGTAGTGTCTGTGTTTTAGCCATATACAATTCTGCCTCCTGCCAATCCCACTTTATAAGATGCCGTTTTAAAAAGGGAAAGTTTTAAGTAAGACCTACCTGGTCTATATGGTAATTAATCAGTATGCTTTAAATTTTCATCCTAGTGGTTCAGGCAACCACGACTCAATTTTCTTAACTTCTGAACCAGAGGTTGTGAATACTGTTGTTCCTTCACTTGGGGAATGGCACTGGCTGTGAAAAAAATTAGGAAGTAAATTCTTCCTTGGGTATTTATAATACACATTTGCATGGGGAAGGCTCTGAGAAATACTATGGTTTTAAAAAATTGTTTAATTGTGTTAAACCTGATTCATAGGCTTATCTGGCCATAGAACTCTTCTTTTTAGTTATAATCATTAAGAACCTATGGGAACCCATTTAGATTCATTTACATAATAATCATGGGCAAAATTTATAGAGCACTTAGTATTTCCCAGACACTGATCTCAGAACTTCACATGTATTCACTGATGTTATCTTTTTAAAAATATTTATTTATTTGGCTGCACTGGGTCTTAGTTGTGGCACATGGGATCTTTGTTGCGGCATGTGGAATCTTTTAGTCGCAGCATGTGGGCTCTTAGTTGCAGCATGCAGGATCTTGTTCCCTGACCAGGGATAGAACCCAGGCCCCATGCATTGGGAGCGTGGAGTCTTAACCACTGGACCACCAGGGAAGTCCCATGTATTCACTGATGTTATAATACTCTTATGAGGCAGGTGTTTTCAGAATAACCTTATGAGGTAAATGTTTTTCTTAAACAATTTTCCCAAGATCAAAACTATTAAGTGGCAGAGGCAGGATCTGAACTCAGGGTGTTTTTCTCTAGAACCTGTGCTCTCACAGCTGCCATGGAAGAGCTGGTGTAGCAGGTCATACTCAAAAGCATGTCATATGTTTTTCTTATTTAAATATGGAATAAGTATGCTATATCAAATTTCCATTTTGATTAAATTGACCCAACCAAGGAGGAAAAACCTGGCAAAACCACCTGTGTGAATCAGACACTCAACACAATCAAATTTGTCTATCTGATATTGATAACTACATTTTTTCCCCTGTAGTGCTGTCATTCTTAAAATACTTGATCCAGTTTTGGGCATCTGCTTCTATTTTGTGACAGACACAGACACTTATCACCATATCTCTTGCCAGGTAATAATCACTTCAGGTTTCCTCCAGGACTAGTACGCCAAGATCAGACAAATAAGAATTCTCACTTAGGGACTTCCCTAATGGTGCAGTGGTTAAGAATCCGCCTGCCAATGCAGTGGACATGGGTTCGAGCCCTGGTCTGGGAAGATCCCACATGCTGCGGAGCAACTAAGCCCGGGCGCCACAACTCCTGAGCCTGCCCTCTAGAGCCCGTGAGCCACAACTAGAGAAAGCCCACGCGCAGCAACGAAGACCCAACACAGCCAAAAATAAATGAATAACTAAATTAAATATATGATTGCCTTTTAAAAAATATAAAAGAATTCTCACTTAGAGACAGTGAGGTGATCACCCATCTCAAATAGGAAAGCTGTTATTTACTCCAGAATGGCAAAGGCACAAGAATTCTCTTTGCTCTTCTTTGCTTTTCCTTTCCTTACTTCTCTTTTACTTTATTTGGTTTTAGGTGGAGCAATGGCTTATGGAATGACAAAGTTTGGGACTCACTCACTTAACTGAAGATACCCCAGCCTAGAAGAAGGACCAGGAGAAAAGGCAATGGCCCCAAAGGTGCAGAAAGCCCAAAGAAAGCTTCCAAGTGCTGTTCTTGCCTTCCTTTTCTTTTGATCCTCTCTCCCCATAGGGTGGCTTTTTTTTTTTTTTTTTGAAGCACACTTTTCCAAGTTGTTACATTAACAAATTTGCACTGATTTCTTTATCCTTGTCATCTAAAGACCACCTTGTTGGCGGATGGTGAACTTTTCCTTTATGCCAGGCCTGCTGCACTGTCTAATGTCACAAGTGTCTGCTCACATTAGCTCCCGGAGACTGGAGAAGATTCTGCATAGTGCCTTTCCAGCAAGTTGACTTGACAGAATGAGTCCCCATGCTAGCTCATGGCACTTATCCGTTAGTCAGCTTTCTTCGGGGAGGAGAATTTAGAGTGCACCATATTCAGTTTCCAAATCAACTGCTGTCCCCTCAGGAAGCTGTGTGTTGCATTATTAAAAGAGATGCCTTCAACTACAGCACCATACTTAAACATTCATCCACATTAAAAAAAAAAAAAAAAAAAGAAGCAGGAATGAGGCAGGCAGCACCACAATTCCCCACACTCTTCACTGTTAACTCTTTCTCCCCAGGTTTCAAGTCTCCCTCTCTGAACAGTCCTGTAACTTTTATTGATGAGCATGAACAGTGTGATTTTGTGACTGTTACCTTTACGTAAAGTGGGGTGTTTTTGCATTACTTAGGCTGGCTATACTCCCTGAGCTCCAATAGCAAAGTTGAATCCAAAAATCTAGCTGCCGGAAACAGCAACAACTTTGACTTATCTGTTACCTACCTCTCCCAGGAGTTCAAATGAAAAGCAGGAATTAGTTCTGAGTTGAAGATGAACAGATTCGAAGCTCACACTTTCATAATTATAACTTCAGATATTTCTAATTTTTTAAAACAACAAAATCTGTGGCCAGTTTATCTTTATCATTCCAAAAGAGAAATCGACAAGATTGCTGGAGCAAAGGAGGGATCCTTTTTAAAGCTTCATGTTGATATAAATATGAAAATGGATTAAACTCTGCTTCTAATTTCCAAACTTGTGTACTTCAATGAATATTAAATGGCAGGACCCTATCATCATCATGACTTATATACTCACCAGAGTTTTTTTATCAAAAAGGGACTGGAATTGCCTGTGGAGCCTGAAAGTCTCCTGTAATTGAGTTTAGAGTGGTAAATCCACTAACCAGGCCACGGCCCCAGAGACACCCCTGAAACCCACCTGTCAGCTGGTGTTAGATCACAACTCAAACAAGGCATGGCTGCCTGCTCCTGCAAAACGCTGATGTGGCCCAAAATAAAAAAAAGAGAAGTGATTTCCCCAGGGATGAGGGAGGGCTGGGGGCAAATCATGGGGGTTGGGAGGGCAAGAGAAAAACTCTCATCTAACAGCTGCCTGATGTCAGCTGGAATCATGATCTGAAACTCAGCTTGGGAGGGGAACTGGCCAGGGCCTCATTCGGTAAGGTGTCATTTCTTTATTCCAACATCCTTTAGGTAGGAGCGTAATGGAGTGGACAAGAAGCTTTTTCATCACGGGTGAGCCATGGAAAACAAAGCCCAGAGTTTTCAGTGAGGAAAAAGATACAACAGGCTTAGGACTGATGCAGAAAATTTCACATCTGTAAATGGAGGAAACTGTCCAACTGAGACCGGCTGGACCAGTCAGGGATGGGAGCAGGAACATTTTAAGCCAAAGAACCATCATTCAGCCAATAAATATTTGTTTACTAGTGCTAATTACTGTATCAGTTGCTGAATATATCAAAAGAAATAAGACATGGAGTTTACGGGTTTTTGAGCACGAGCCACCCTGTTCTTCTTGCTTGGCCCTGCAATAAACCTTTCTCTGCTCCAAACTCTGACAAAAATAAATAAATAATTAAATAAATAACACATAGTCCTTGCTCTGGAGGAACTTAAAATGTAGTTGGGGAGCCATGCAGATAAGTCAACTATTACAATACAGCGTTTGTCAAGGGCTATGAGAGCAAAAATATGTGCCTAAAACAATAAGTAAGGAGAAGGTGACATTTAAGCTGGGTTTTTTCAGAATAAGTAAGGTTTAGCCAGGCAAAGGAGAATAGGGTGTGTGGGGATGGCAGTAGGAATGAGAAGCTCTTGCTGTATGGAGGAGATACATGATCAAAAGGAACAGAGTGATAGTCTTATAGGGCTCCCAGAGGCTCAATGTGACTGAATCATCTCTCAGGACTAACGGATTAGATGCTGAGAGAGATGGGACTAGAGAGGGAGAGAGAGAAGCCAAAAGATCAGGGACTTTTGTCAGCCTGGCTAATAAGTTTATCCTGAAAGCCATGGGGAGCAATGGAATGAAAGAATTTTAAGCAGGGGAGTGGTGTGGTCAGGTTTACCTTTTAGAAAGACTAGTTTACCTGTTGTGCACAGCACGAATTAGAAGCGGCAAGGCTGGAAATAGGAAGGCCATGAAGGAAGCCATACAGAAGTCTCTGAGAGAGGGGGTGATGGCCCACACCAGGGAAGGCGCAGTGGAGGCGGAAGGGACAGGTTAAGAAATACTATAGAAAAGAATCAGCAGTATTTGGAAGACAATTCAAAATGGGAAAAGAGGGAGGTATTCAGGATGGCTTCAAGGCTTCTGGCTTGGGTTTAGGGTTGCTAGATTTATCAAATAAAAATGCATGCAATATTGGGACATATTGATACCAAAAAAATAATTCCTTGTTTATTTATTTATTTATTTTTGGCTGTACCACAAGGCTTGTGGGATCTTAGTTCTCCAACCAGGGATTGAACCTGCACCCACAGCAGTGAAAGCTTGGAGTCCTAACCACTGGACCACCAAGGAATTCCCAAATGATTCCTTGTTTAACAGAAATGCAAATTTAACTGGGAATCCTTTATTTAATCTGGCAAACCTACTTAGGTGACTGGATAAATGTTGGGTCATTTATCAAGCTGGGGATTAGAGGAGACATAGATATGGGAGAGGGGGCCAAGAAGATGAGGAGTTTACTTCTATTTATACCGAGTTTCAGATATCCAAAGGATATATCTGACTTCTGATTAACCCCCAATACCTTTCTGCCCTTCTTCTGCAAGGATAGTGTTAGCTGGCACATGGCCACTCAGCTTAAGACTTTACTTCCCATCTTTCCTTGCAGAAAGCAGCCATGTGACCACACTCTGGCCAATAGGATGTGAGGAGAAGTGATGTGTGTCTTTTTTTTTAAGATAATGCATATAATTTGTAATTTTATTTTATTTTTTAAATTATTTTTTATTGGAGTATAGTTGATTTACAATGTTGTGTTAGTTTCTGCTGTACAGCAAAGTGAATCAGTTATACATATATCCACTCTTTTTTATTTTTTATTTTATTTTAAAATTTTATTTATTTGTTTGTTTGTTTATTTATTTATTTTTGGCTGTGTTGGCTCTTCGTTGCCGCACGCAGGCTTTCTCTAGTTGCAGCGAGTGGAACCTATTCTTCATTGCAGTGCGTGGGCTTCTCATTGTGGTAGCTTCTCTTTGTTGCAGAGCAAGGACTCTAGGCGCATGGGTTTCAGTAGTTGTGGCACGTGGGCTCAGTAGTTGTGGCTCACGGGCTCTGGAGCACAGGCTCAGTAGTTGTGGTGCCCAGGCTTAGTTGCTCCGTGGCATGTGGGATCTTCCTCGACCAGGGCTCAAATCCGTGTCCCCTGCATTGGCAGGCAGATTCTTAACCACTGCGCCACCAGGGAAGTCCAAGAAGTGATGCATGTCTTAGAAGGATTGGGCATGAATTCTCTGGACTCTTTTCTCCTTTCTTCTGGCTGAAAGATAACCAAAACTGAAATAGCCACCTTGGACTCAGAGATGAAAAGCATATGTTGAGGATGGCAGAGCCATCTAACTTGCCCTGGGCCATCTACCATATGAGAGATAAATAAACTTAGCCTGCACATTAATTACCAAGAGGAAATGTTCAATGAGCAGCTGGAAATACAGTTCTGCAGCTTAGAGAGAGGTATGCACTAGGGAGGGAGAATTGGGAGTGATTAGTACACAGACATTGAATGAGGCTTTGGGTTAGATTTCCTAGAGGAAAAGTGTGGTGTGAGAAGAACTAAGCAAAAGAAAGTCAAATGCTATCTTTTTTCTTTTGACGTGTTTTTTGTTTTTGGAGACACAACTTTAAATTTACCCTCAAGTTAATAGAGATCTTCCAGGAGTACTAGCATGGATGTTTGAATATTTTGTTTTCATTTCCAAAGTTTTTCCACTCTATCTAGCCATGCATTAATATTCAGTACTACTGAATTTGTTTGTATTTGGATTTATATTTCAGCACTGTCTGGGAAGGGGTAAGTTCTCACATCCTGTGAGTATTTGGACACTTACACACGTCCAGGTGGCTGTGCTAGTGTCTGTGGTAGGGTCAGTATACGTGTGTGTAGTGTGTGCCTTGGGTGTGTCAGCACACGTGTTCATGTGTTCCTCTGTGTTCTCACTTGTTGATATGCCCTAAAGGCATCTTTGCTTGTTTGTCTGTGGGAGGTGCTGGTTATATTGGCTAAGTTAGTAGCCAGTCCCCAGCACTGCCAAGATACAGCGTTTTAGATTCTTCTCACATGGAAGTCTTCTGTCCATTTTGGAGACTGTAGAATATTTTTTTAAAAGATCATTTCAATTGTCTTTTTTAAAAAATAGACTTTATCTTTTAGAGCAGTTTTAAGTTCATAGCAAAATTGAATGGAAAGTACAGGCATCTCCCATGTATCCCCTGCTCTCACACATGCATAAGGTCCCCCATTGTCAACATCCCCTACCAGAGTGTTATATTTGTTGCAATTGATTAATCTACATTGGCACATCATTATCACCCCAAGACCATAGTTTACATTAAGGTTCAGTCTTGGTATTGTACATTCTGTGGGTTTGGGCAAATGTATAATAACTTGTATCCATCATTATAGTATCATACAGTGTGGCTGTACCATTTTGCATTCCCACAAGCAAGGAATGAGTGTTCCTGTTGCTCCACATCCTCACCAGCATTTGATGATGTCAGTGCCTTGGGGTTTGGCCATTCTAATAGGTATGTACTGCTCTCTCATTGTTTTCAATTGTCTTCTCAAATCCAAAATGTTTGAAGGAAGAGTCTCACAAAATTCTCCATGGTTATTCCTTGCCGCTTCTGTATAAGTCTACCTATTCTTCTCAAACCCCAAACTGAGGCTGAATTTTGCATAATATTATATGAACTGAGATCTGCACAGGGGTTAAGGACACCACAGTGTGTGTGTGTGTGTGTGTGTGTGTGTGTATTTTGGAAATGTCTAAACATACTCAAAATTAGAATAAAAAGAACCTCCATGTACCCATGACCCAGCTTCAATTATTATCAACATTTTGACAATCTTGTTTCATCTATCCCTCCCTTTTTTCCTGCTAGTATGCTTTAAAGCAAATATTAGATAGCTGAAACATTTCAGTTTGTACATTTCATTCAGTTTGTATCTCCAATTGATAAGACTTTTTCCATTCCACAGTGTCATTATTACCTAACAAAATTAACAACAGTTCTCAATCTCATCTAAACCCAATCTGTGTTCAAATTTCTTGATTATCTCAGACATCTTTTTAGAGTTGGTTTTTTCAAAATCCATGTATTGCATATAGTCATGTCTTTTTGGTCTCTTTTATTATAAAGCAGTCCACCCTCACCATTGATTTGAGGAGGAACCAGGTAATTTGTTCTGTATAATATCCTGTGTTCTGTATTCATCTGATTGCTTTCCTGTGGAATCAAGTATGTAATATCAATGTAATACCAAGTGATATCAAGTAATATGTTCCTCTATCCTCCATATTTCCTATAAACTGGTAGTTATATCCAGGGTCTTGATTAGATTCCAGGTCAATATTTTGGCACCAATACTTCGTAGTGTGGTGCTATTACTATGAGGCATATAGTATCTGGTTGTTTCACTTTTAATGATGCCAAGACTGATCACTGGGTTTAAGTAGTGTCAGCCCACAAAGTTCCCATTAACCTTTCACCTGATGGTCTTAGCATCTATCGATGATTTTTACCTAGACCCATTATTTCATTTGGAGTATTAGTGATTTTTAAAAATTCTTTTTTTTTATTAAAATGCCTCTTTTTTAAGACTTTTTTTTGATGTGGACCATTTAAAGTCTTTATTGATTTTGTTACAATATTGCTTCTGTTTTATGTTTTGGTTTTTTGGCTGCAAGCCATGTGGGATCTTAGCTCCCTGACCAGGGATCAAACCCACACCCCCTGCATTGGAAGGTGAAGTCTCAACCACTGGACCACCAGGGAAGTCCCTAAAAATTCTTTTATTCCCTCTGCATTTATTAGCTGGCACTCTTCTAGCTCCAGAATATTGCTGATAAAGGCAATAATGTAAGTGCCAGGGGTTCAGGGTCAAGTGAGTGTCTTGTTTTCCTGGCCTTGTTCCATATTTAAAAAGATCAGTTAACTCTCCTAACTACACTGGTGGTCAGGCCTGAATTCCAGGCTCATTTCAACTGAAGTGACCCTTTGTGTTCAGATAATGTTGAAGTCAGCAAGTATCCTGGAGATGGGTCCACCTTGTGCTCCAGGAAAAGGGGGCTCTAGGAGTTGCAGGGGGGCCTCTTCCTAAGACACCAGGAGCTGAAGGCCTCTCAGAACCTGAGGCCTGACCAGAGACTGACTTTGCTGGTTTGGAGAGGGCTCTCTTTAGCCTCTCCCACCCGAGTCAGGCTCAGTCTGGGGCCCTGGCTCTCCTGCTTTTCAAGGAAGCAGCAGCCATTCAACCACTGGCCCTAGGAACCAAATGTCTGAGTCTCTGGTGCTTTAACTTTCTGGTGCTTCCTCTGTGTCCTCAGGTGGACTCTGGGCCCTTTTCTCCCCTGATTTGGACACTGGGCTCCACACCTTCTTTGAGAAATAGAAACAGAGCTGATCTCCTGCCTCGTGTACCTCCATTAGCCCTTTCCCCCATCAGAAGTCTTTTGAAGAAAGCCCCAGGATGAATGGTCCTGCAGGCAGAAACCAGTTCTGGGATTAATACTCAGTTCTCAGGGACCAGGATGTGAGGCGAGACTGGGATCCATCAGGTTGTATAGACAGCTCCCTACTCAGCAGGTGAGTAAATCATACAGACCATTCTTTCCTTAGAAGGTGAGCCTCTATGGAAAAAATGGCGCCAACATTCATTTCTGGGGGAGATGTATTTTAAATTCTGTATAAAAGTGTACCATAGTAGGAGTTCATGGTACACATTGTTGGGTTTTAAAAAATGAGACTTTTAGTCCCCTCAAGACGCTAATTTAAAAAAATATATATGTATATTCTTCAAAATAGTCACCTGCCTTTAGATGGTTACAAACCACAGAGGAAAACCTGTGTTATTCTTCACATTCCCACCAATAACCATTTGGCTTTGCATGACTTTAAGCTGTTTCTAAAAAATCAAATCCACTCTGAAAGCACAGTGGTTTGCCTTCATGGAGGGCGGCCAAAGAATATGCTGCAGGCTGAATGCAGCCCCCAGAGCGAGGAAAGCGTTTGCCCCTGCGCTACCCATACTTGGACACTAGATGGCAGGCTTACCTTCTAGATGGAAGTAAATTCCCTGGCAGCCCTACCTCTGCTTCCGGCAGCCGCACCCTCGGGACAGATCCCAAAGGCATTTAGTGGACTCCCCAGGGAAGGTGTGACCAAGCCTTGGTGTGAGGTGAGGGGAAGAGGTGTCTGATTTGGGAACTCTTGCCTGCTTGTCTGCAGTTGCAATGGGATCAGTGTCGGGGCCCACAGGATCCCAAAACTCATGGTTTGTGGCCATCGTGACACCCCCGCGGTGCCAACTGGGCCCTAAAAACAGGTGTGAGGACTTAGAAGTGTCTCCAGCTTCCCTCAGATTGGCTCAAGGTGCAAGGTCTTTCAGATGTCCCAAACCTGGGCGGTTATACTTTATGCAGGCTTTTGTCAAACCGAAGCCCCTGCTGAGTGGAAGGACTGCTGAGGGCCAGGAAGGAAATGTACAAGCCTGTGCTGACCCTGGGTGAGGTCTGTGGTTTCACTAACATTCAAGACTCATGGCATTCTTTTTTTGTTATTATTTTTAATTTGCTAGATAAGTTTAGTTACCATCTGTCACCATACAAAGTTATTACAGTATTTTTTTTTTTTTTTTGCGGTACGCGGGCCTCTCACCGTTGCGGCCTCTCCCGTTGCGGAGCACAGGCTCCGGACGCGCAGGCCCAGCGGCCATGGCTCACGGGCCCAGCCGCTCCACGGCAATGTGGGATCTTCCCGAACCGGGGCACAAACCCGCGCCCCCTGCATCGGCAGGTGGACTCCCAACCACTGCGCCACCAGGAAAGCCCTACGGTATTATTAACTATAGTCCCTGTGCGTATATTACATCCCTGTGGCTTACTCACTTACTTATTTATTTTTTTTGAAGTATAGCTGATTTACAATATTGTGTTAGTTTCAGGTGTATAGCAAAGTGATTTGGTTATACATATATATACACACATATATATATATATATATATATATTTTCAATTCTTTTCCACTATAGTCGATTATAAGATATTGGATATAGCTCTCTGTGCTGTACAGTACATCCTTGTTCTTTATTTATTTTGTATGTGGTAGTGTGCATCTGCTAATCCTTTTCTCCCAATTTATTCCTCCCCGCTTCCCCTTTGGTAACCATAAGTTTGTTTTCTATGTCCGTGAGTCTGTTTCTGTTTTGTAAGTTTATGTGTACTATTTTTTAGATTCCACATATAAGTGATATCATATAATATTTGTCTGCCTCTGTCTGACTTACTTCACTTAGTAAGATAATCTAGGTCCATCCATGTTGCTGCAAATGACATTATTTCATTATTTTTTTATGGCTGAGTAATATTCCATTGTATATGCATACCACATCTTCTTTATCCATTCCTCTGTTGATGGACACTTAGGTTGCTTCCATGTCTTGGCTATTGTAAATAATGCCACTATGAACATTGGGGTGCATGTAACTTTTTGAATTAGAGTTTTCATCTTTTCTGGATATATGCCCAGGAGTGGGATTGCTGGATCATAGGTAGTTCTATTTTTAGCTTTTTAAGGAACCTCCATACTGTTCTCCATAGTGGCTGCACCAATCTACATTCCCACCAACAGTGTAGGACGGTTCCCTTTTCTCCACACCCTCTCCAGCATTTATTATTTGTAGACTTTTTGGTGATGGCCATTCTGACCTGTGTGAGGTGATACCTCATTGTAGTTTTGATTTGTATTTCTCTAATAATTAGCAATGTTGAGCATCTTTTCATTGCCTGTTGGCCATCTGTATGTCTTCTCTGGAGAAATGTCTGTTTAGGTCTTCTGCCCATTTTTTGATTGGATTGTTTGGTTTTTTTGTTATTGAGCTGTATGAGCTGTTTGTGTATTTTGGAAATCAATCCCTTGTCAGTTGCACTGCAAATGTTTTCTCCCAGTCCATAGGTTGTATTTTCATTTTGCTTTTGGTTTCTTTTGTTGCGCAAAACCTTGTGAGTTTAATTAGGTACTATTAGTTTATATATTTATTTTATAACTGGAAGCTTGTGCCTCTTAATCTCCTTCACTTGCCTCATAGCATTCTTAACACGCCTTCTTTTGGTTGCTCCTGCTTTCCTCCCATCCAACCTAACCCTAAACCCAGGGTTTAGACAACATTATAAGTCCTGCTTGAGGACAAGAACCTTCACTGGTTTACTTCTGGATTCCCTGTGTCTGGCACAAGGTGAGGGCTCAGTGAATGTTTTCTAAATGAATGGTTGATCAAATGAATTAATGTTGAAACTGAATAATCATTTAGTTTAACTTCCTAATTCTGAAAAAGGTCCCAAATGAATGGAAATGTATTGTATTTTCTAGATTGCCTGTTGAGATTCCGCCCCAGGATCTGAACTTGGGATATGCCTGAACCTTTCTTACATGTAGCTGAAATCTCTCACACTGCAACTTGAGACAGTTCTTTTTGCTGTGACCTCAGTGCAAGTTGATTATGGGATTGGGGAGTAATATTTTTATGGGCTGAATTCTGTCCCCCCCAGAATTCATATGTTGAAGGTCTAGCCCCCAGAACCTCAGAATGTGGCTGTATTTGGAGATAAGGCCTTTAAAAAGGTGATTATAGTAAAATGCAACTGTTAGGATGGGCCCTAATCCAATCTGACTGGTGTCCTTACAGGAGGAGGAGATCTGGACACCCAGAGAGACACCGAGGTGCATGCACAGAGTAAAGGCTGCGAGAAGAGGCAGCAAAAGGGCAGCTGGTTGTGTGCAAACCGAGGAGAGAGGCCTCAGAGGAAACCTAACATGCTGACACCTTGATCTTGGACTTCCTGCCTTTAAAATGGTGAGCAAATAAATATCTGTTGTGTAAGTCACCCAGTCTAGGGTATTTTGTTAGCAACTCGCAAACTAATATAAAGTGATATGATATGATATGATATATATGGTTATAATGTAACAAAACATATGATACATCACGTTTTGCCCCTTTTGTCAGCATGTCCACTGTCTAAATGACTGTCATCTAACTGCTGTTCGATATAACATCAGGTAGGTGAGGTTTTCACCCTACCTCTGGCCCCTGGCTCTTACCTGGCAGGCAGGAGGGCTGAAAGACACCCTAAAAAAGGAGAGATGTTCACAGCTTTAATCACAACATGGGCTGCCTTCCCAGGTCCTTTTTAGAAAAAATGGGCTCAAATGTGATGCAGAATAGGCTGATACAGTCCTCAGGAGAGGGGCTTCCCAAGCATCACAAAAGCCGAGCTCCCCAAAGAGGTCAGCATGGCCTCAGTGGCCCAAAGTTCAACACATCAGGGTAAATCAGGTTTGTCAGAGAGAAAAAGCAACGAAAGAGGCTGCTTGTTGGAGATTCGATTAGATCAGAGAAGATTTCCTAACGGCTCCACATCTTGAGGATTGAGGACGTAGGAGGGCAGGAGGGAGGGCACAGGGCTGGCTGAGGACGCAGCAGAGACTCTGAAGCAAGAATCAGCTCAGTGAACAGGGAGCAGCCCAGGGTCAGAGGTCACTGCAGTGAAGCTGTGAAAAACAAGGCAGTGCTGTCTCCTTGCAGAGTCACGTTTAAGTGGCAGGGTTTGGTCTTGTGAAAAATGACTGAGGGTAACTTACTCTCTCTAAAGTGGAAACTCTGGGTCAGGCTAAGGGGGAGGGGCCAGGATGGATGGAGGAAGCTAACACTGAGACTCAGCTCTTCTGGGCACGTGGCCACTAGGACGTCTCTGGGGCATGTCAACCCGCCTTCCTCACACTGATGGAGACCCTCTCTCTCCTGTCGGAAATGCCACTGTGAGTAGATACCACTGGAGAGGAGAGAGACACACCAACAGGAGCACACATAGAAGGAAGATCATCATCCATAAAGGGTTTCTCCTGCCTTGGCACAGACATGCAAGAAGGGAAGTGGGGAAATGACCTTTTTCCTCTGTCCCTAATTTCCAGCTTAGCCTGGCTCAGATATGGGAACTAAGACTGGACCTTGGTCCTTCCTCTGTTAGTGCCCTTGGCCTCTTGGTCCTGGACTCCAAGGCTTAGCCTCCCTCTTCCCTCTGCCCACCCCTCTGTCTCACCACATTCCTCCCTCCAGGTAGCTGGTCCTGCAGCTCCAACCATGTGTCTGTGGGTCACAGAGCTGGGTGGGTGCACTTCAGTATTGGGTAACACTGGGCCCTGAAGAAAGAACAAATCATGAAGATATCATCATCAAATAGAGGATGATATCATCAGATAAACAGCCCCATTTTTCTGATGAGGTTGTTGAGACCAAAAATGGGGAAAGGATCTGCTGAAGGTTACATAGGGCTGATCAAATCTTCTAATAGACATTACCAGAGACATATGTCAAAGCCACGTGAGTCGTTAAAAAACACATCCCATAGAGTAATAGCCCAATTCCAGTCTTTTTTTCTGCCTATGTACCAGTCCAGCCTATTTTTAAAAAGTCAGTCCTTGAAGCACTATATATCCCCCCAACCACTTTATGTCAAGTAAAATTCTAACATGAAAATAGATGCACATGAAAATAGATGGCGTCTGCTCCCATGAAACCACATCTGGGAGAGTGGTCACTTCTGGGTCCTGGGTTCTGTAAGACACATCAACATGGTAGACGAGGGACAGGCTGACTCTGGTGGTGAAGCATCTGAGAACCAGGCCATTCAGAGGGGGAACTAGGGAAACTCAACCTGCAGAAGAAAATACTGAAGAGAACCATGACAGTGAGCTTCAGTCGTGAAGGATGAAGGTGGGAAGGGCAGAGGTCACATATGTATTGTTCCTTAGGGCAAAATTAAGACCTAATCCTGCTAGAAGTCCGATTTAGGTCAAGAGAAGAAAGAACTTTCCAGGCTAGAATGGGATTTTTCTTTCTCCTCAGTCCTCTTGGGAAAGCGTTGTCTTAACTTGGGCTCCTATAACAAAATACCATAGGCTAGGTGGCTTAAACAACAAACATTTATTTCTCAGAGTTCTGGAGGCTGGAAGTCTGAAGTCAGGGTGCCAGCATGGTCAGGTTCTTGGTAAGAGCCTACTTCCTGGTTTATAGACAGCTGCCTTCTCCCTGTATCCTCACGTGGCAGGGAGAGAGAGATGGATCTCGTGTCTCTTCCTCTTTTTATAAGGGCATTAATCCCATCAAGATCCCACCCTCATGACCTTGTCTAACCATAATTACCTCCCAAAGGCCCCGCTTCCAAATACCATCATATTGGGGATTAGGGTTTCAACGTATGAATTTGGGAGAGACACACACGCACATTCAGTCCATGACAAGGGTCTTTGGTCAGACATAATTGATATTAACAAGAGAAGGGCTATTGCCTTGTAGCTGTTTCCCTCTGAGAGACCAAAAACCTCCTCAGGGACCTCAAGGAACTGAGTACTCTCCATGATGGAGCCAGCATTCTGCAGAGAAGGCAAAACTATAGGAAAAATCCAAGGAGGCCTTGGGGAGAAGAGAGGAGAGAGAAGGGGCTCCTGAGTGCTGGGTGTTGTGGTACCTCTCAAGCAATGGGAGCTGGCAATTCGGCCTTGGCCAGGGATAGGCAGGACACGGGCTCTGGCTATCACGAGGTTCTGGTGCTTCCTGTGTGGGGACCTGGGAGCCATTTTTCTGAGCACACGGGAGTGGAGCAAGCCCACAGTTCTGTTGTGGTTTCCTTTGTACATGATGATTGCAAACCCACAGTCGACATCACACATGGGATATTTTTGAACAGCATGATGACAGTGGCACATTGAGGGCCCTCAGTCCTCTCCACTGGAATGGAGCAGAGAGGGACGCAGTGGCAGTAAAGGCAGGACCATTGTTGGATAAGAAACTCCAAGTATTTGCACTCTGTCGTTCTCTTCTTCCACCCAGGTAAGCTCTCTGCAGCAGAGCTGCAGAGCGTATAGTTGTGTAGGTACACTGTACAACTCCTGAAGGCGTCATTCCAACCTGTGCAACTCTGGCTGGCAGCTCTCTGTGAAGTCCGAGACCACAAGGAACCCAGGAGCCACACCCAAATTGCCATTTCAAAAAGACCTGTCACCTTGAGAGGGACAGCTGACCTTTTCACAAACATCGGTATGAGATTGACAGGACTCCAACCACACAGCCAGTGAAAGATGAGCGGCCCCCGGTTATCTCCCTATGGGAGATGACCTTCGGGAAAATTACAAAGTCAGGGGTTCTCAAGTTTTCACACCAAGTTGGATATCTTTCTGTTCTTTTTCTTTGACATCGCACAGAAGTGACTTACCAGTGGAATATGCTGATGGAAAATGTTGCATATTTACATCCCAAAGTATAAGTTATAAGCTTAATTTTAGCCTAATGTGATTTGAAATGGGAAACCACAGTTGCAAATAGCCCTGAATGTGATTAAACTCCAGGGGGGGTTGGGAATAATGGAGACATGACAGACCACCTCACAATAGCTCACTCCACACAACAGGCTAATGAAATTACGTACCTGACACACAGTGTATTTTCTGAAAACTGAAAATGCACTTAACATCTCTGCGGTTGATATGCCAGAGATTTTTTTTCCTATGGAGAAGAACATTACATTTTAAAATTATTTGTTATATCTTTTTAAGTTGCCAGGAAAACCTCTCTGATTTGGCAGTACAACTTCCTAGAGAACATATGACTCTCCTGAAAAAAATCCCCCTTCCTTCTTGGTTTTAGAAGAGAAATTTGGGAAGAAGAATGATAAATTGGTCATGATGTTGGGGAGGAGAAAGGTTAATGTGGCCAGAGTCACAGGACTGGGTTTAAAATAAGAAAGAGTTATCCTGGTTTCCAGAGAAACTTGGGATGGGGATTCCTTCAATCACTGAGAGCTGAACTGTGGACATTATTTTGGTCAATCTTGAAACGTTCTCCGTCTCTGGGTGAGTGGAATAGAAGGGAGTAGAGGGTGAGGGCAAGTGTTTTTTTTTAAATAAATTTATTTATTTTGTTTATTTATTTTTGGCTGCATCACACCTTCATTGCTGCCCACAGGCTTTCTCTAGTTGCGGCGAGCGGGGGCTACTCTTCGTTGCGTGCACGGGCTTCTCATTGCAGTGGCTTCTCTTGCTGCGGGGCATGGGCTCTAGGTGCGTAGACTTCAGTAGTTGTGGCGTGCGGGCTCAGTAGTTGCGGCTCGTGGGCTCTAGAGCGCAGGCTCAGTAGTTGTGGCGCACAGGCTTAGTTGCTCCGCGGCACGTGGGATCTTCCTGGACCAGGGCTCGAACCCGTGTCCCCTGCATTGGCAGGCAGATTCTTAACCACTGCGTCACCAGGGAAGTCCCAAGTGTGTTTTGAAGACATTTCTTTTTTCCTGTGAAAACGTTCTTTTTTGATCCCTCTACTCTACCTCATTGATCTGCTTCCCTCTATTGCAAAACTTCTTAAAAGTTCACTAGTCCCTCTTGAAACCACTACAGTCAGGCTTTTACCTCCACTACTTAATAAAACCACACTTGCCACTTGTCACCAAAGGCCTCCCCATAACTCAATACAATGGTCAGCTCTTAGTCCTCCTCTCACTAGGCCTGTTGGCTGTTTTCAACATGACGGATCATGCTTTTCTCCTTAAAATAGTTTCTTCCAGGAAACCACCCTCTCCTGGTTTTTTTTCTCAGTCTTGACCTCTCTACTTGGATACCTAATAGGCACCTTAAATACGTCCAAAACTAGACTCTTAATATCTACCACTGAAATTTGTTCTTTCCTCGTGCATATCAGTTAACGCTTAGGCCAAAAATCTTGTAATCATCTTTAACTCTTTTTAATATCCCACAACCAGTCCCTGGGCAATTCCTTTCAAATCTACCTTCAAAATATAACAGAATATAACCTTTGCTCACCACCTCCACTGATGTCCCCCCTGCACCCCGGTTCAAATCATCTGCCTCCCTCCCCTGGGTGATTTCAACAACCTCCAACCTGCGTGCTGCTTCTGCTCCCCTCCCCCAACTCAGAGACTGCTCTCAACACACCAGCCCCTGTGAGCTTGTTAACATTAAATCAGATCCCAGGATCCAGACTTGGGTTCTTTCTCTATTATCCTGCTGTCCTCCTCCTTCCAAGAAGGGCATGGTCACTTCTAGGTAGGGGGACAAGGAAAGGATTGGGGGAATTAGGACCTGAGTTGAGCCTGAATAACAAGGAGGATTGGAATGGGTAAGGGGGGACAGTGCGCTCCGGGGAATGCCACAGGCAAGGTCCTTAAAGCAGCCAGTCTCTTGATGCATTCAGAGATTGGAGAAAGGCCCAGGGGGGGTAGACATCCAACATTCATGTTAGGGAGTGCCTGGAAAGGTTAATCTGTGTCAGCTGGTGGAGGGCCTTGAATGCCGCGCTCAGGAGTTTGGTCTTTATCCTGCATTTTCCAGTAGGCTTGGGCGGACGGTGAGTGGGAGCGACTATGAAATTCACTTAGCACCGTTATCTCAGCTGCCTGCCAAGTAGACTATTTAGTCCAATTCAGAGGCAGAGCTTTGTTGAGCATTGAGAAGTCACTTGCTCCGTATGAATCCAATCACCGCACCTCAAAGAGGGAACACAGAGCCGCCTCTGAAAAAGCCTGCCCCACACTCTGACAACTCAATTCATGAATATGCTTTTCCAATGTCTGACACTGCTGCTTAGCAAAGATATTATGGGACAAATCCTTGATTTGACCTTTTGTATCTCTATCCATCCCACTGTGCTAAAAGCAATTACGTGCATCTTGTGTGTGTCTGCTGGTATGGGAAGTCACTTAGCCAGGGTCCTTTTCACACTCCAACTGTCCTCTCGCTCATTCCTTCCCCCTCTCACCGCAGCAGCACAGCAGGCCTCCTCCCGCTGCTTGGCAGGCTCTGAAATGGCATTAGGGGGAGGTGAGCAGGGATGTAAACAGGTGGAAACAGTTCTGTCATGGTGATTAGCATTCCCTCGACCAGGCACAGCTCCAGATGAAAACACGGGGCTACAGGGACCAGGGAGGAGAAAGCTGGCAGTGGAGTGTGAGGCAGAGGAAGGCTGAACCCACTGTCAAAGGGCGGCCAACCTTCTACACAAACTTCCTATGAAACAAAGCAAGCTCAGTGTCAGTGTGGTGGTAATGGTCCCTGTCTAGGGATAGGTGACCCATCAGCCACCTTCTTCACCTGTAGTAGATTTATGTGTGCTAGTGTCTGTGGGATTAAGTGTGTGTGCAAGTACCCACATATGCGGCTGTGAGAATGCACAGTTGTCTGTGGGTGTCTGCATGTTGTTGTGTGCTTTCCAACACCTGTGTGAATGCCTGTGTGTTATCTATGTGTATGTGCTTATAGGTCTGGATGCCCAAGAGAATGCATGCTGGTATCTGTCTATATATGTCTGAGGATGCATATATGGAGCTTGCATGTATGCATGACTGCATGCATGGCACGGTATATTTGTCTGTGTACAGTCTGTGTATGGGGCATTGTTGGCCTGTATGAGAAAAGGGCTGGGTGCGGAAGAGCGCCCCATCCTTCATTTTGATGGAGCGGCTCAGCATGACCATGGAAACCACTCCAATCCTGGCCAGGAAGAGGAGCCTTATTTTGCTAAATAGCCTAAGGGTCTGGTCCTTCGGGAACTGATACCCTCGACTCAGTTCCCCAATTCCCCCAAACTCGAGCCCTGAATGTAGTTGAAAGACAGACTCAGAGCTAGGGAAGATGTCCAGGAAGACAACAGAGGGAGAGGGTTAGAATGCTAGAGGCAAAGACCCTGGAGAAATTGGGAGAAGATCGAGGATCTTTTTTCTGAGTTTTTGTATGTAAATAATTTACCTTGGAAAAGTGAGCTGGCCTCTTGGGCAGGAGGTAAACGCAGACAATAAAATAATGGTGAGTAACGTGATCTGCTCCCAGCCCAGGCTCACCCCTGATTGAGCTGAGGCTAAACTGGAGAAGGAGAGGAAACAAAACTGGCAGGTGGGGGAAGCTCATCAGAGCTGATCTGGACCATCTCCGCTGCCTGGAAGGGCTCTCTGCTCCCAGCCCTAGGCACAATCACCTGATGGTGCCGCCATTGACTCTGGAAACTAGGGCAGAAAGGAGAAGATTAGCAACGCCTGCAATCAGAACTCTATATTGTTACCCAAAAAGACCTCCTAAACACAGAAGATTTTACTGCAGTTGGAAGTTTCCTGCCACTCCAACTTCCAATCAGCAATGTGTGACCCGGAGTGATCTTATCACCCATTCCAGGCCACCTCTGAGCCGCTCAGATTATTCTCAAGGTAGGCAGGGGTTGATGAAACCTCAGGGTCAGGTTGTCTGCTTTTAAAATCATCCAAGAGTCTCACTCAGACAGACCTTTTATGATTACTCATTGATTGCTCATTGTATGCAAGTTAAGAATAGAGATAAAAAACAAAATAAAAATTATCCATGAGGATACAACCTGGAAATAACCAACATTTAACGTTTGATGTGTATCTTCCCAGGCTTTTTTTCTCCTTCTGTATGTCAGTATATCTATGTATATCTACGAGCTGTTTTATAACTTATTTTTTCACTTATTAATATGTCAAATATCATTTCATGTCAACGAAAATCTATACCATCTTTTTGTAAATTTATTTATTTATTTTAATTTTTGGCTGCGTTGCATCTTCATTGCTGCAAGCGGGCTTTCTCTAATTGCGGCGAGCGGGGGCTACTCTTCATTGCAGTGCGCGGGCTTCTCATTGCGGTGGCTTCTCGTTGCAGAGCACAGGCTCCAGGTGTGCAGGCTTCAGTAGTTGTGGCATGTGGGTTCAGCAGTTGCGACTTGCAGGCTCAGTAGTTGTGGCACACGGGCTTAGTTGCTCTGCGGCATGTGGGATCTTCCCAGACCAGGGCTTGAACCCATGTCCTCTTCATTGGCAGGCAGATTCTTAACCACTGCACCACCAGGGAAGTCCCTACACCATCTTTTTAAATGGCTGCTAAATGTCTGATTGCATGGGCATACCATAATTTATTTAACCAATCTTTGTTTTTTAGATATTTAGGTTTTTCTTTTTCTTTTTGGTCCAGATTTTAAATTTTGAGGTGAACTGGGGTGGGTGATGCAGGTTCCACTCTGGGGACTGGAAGCTGGAGTTGCAGGAAGCTGCCGGTCGTTATGAAATCTACAGTGTTTGGAGGGCTTTCTGGAGTGATGTGTGTGTATTATCTGACTGCAGGCACTGCTAACTTTCTCTGGGAAGCTGCCTTTCTGTCCAAGTTCCAGACACAGTGTCAGCATCACTGGGGCGCCTACAGGGAACAACCACTCTCTGCCCTCAGTCCTTCCAGACAGCAGAGAGGGCCAGAACAGAGAGCAGAGACTTCCAGCAGACCTGCTCAACCTCAGCAAAGGGTTTTTTCCTATTCTGCATCACTCACTCTGGTTTTTATTTCTACCTGGATCTCCTAAAAGTTTGTTTTGTCTGCTTCTGCTCCCAAATAGGAGTTCCTTACAATCAATTCTGTTTAATCAGTTTACTCATTCATTTAGTCCATATACATTTATTGAACACCTATTATGTGCCATTCCATTGTGCCGGCACCTGGGGAGACAAAGATAAGTAAAACACAGTCCTTGGCCTTCAGATATTTCCTGAACAGAAGCAGGAAGCAAAGAGATAAAGCCTGAATCACAGCTCTCATTTTCCAGACTCAGGTGAACGCCTCCCTACTCCGTAAACCCTCCCCAGGCAGGGGGCAGGGCTTCCCCATCGTGACTCCCACATCTCAGCCACCACAGCCCTGACCACAGGATGGTCCACAGTTGAGACTGAGAGCCTCTCAAGGCCAGGGGCTGGATTCTACCTACCCCCTGTGCCCAGTGCCTGAACAGTGCTGGATACGCAGCAGAGAAAATGCTTAGTGAGTATTACATAGGAGAATGCAATGTGCTCACCAACAACAACCAGCCTTGGCCCCACTGGATCATCATTCCAGTCATTTGCACTGATAACCAGTCCCCTCCATTCCTGCCAAGGATCTCAGCTAAGCCTGGGGGCTCTGAAGCCAGAGTGTGTGGGTTCAAATTCTTTTTTTTATACTTACGGTGTGATCCTGGGTTAGTCACCTAACAGATCTGTGCCTCAGTGTCCTCATCTATGAAATGAGGGTAAGAATAGGACCTACCTCGTCACCATGTGTGGTGAAGATTATATGGTTAATACTTGTAAAGCACTGAGAGCAGAGGTAGACACATTGTAAGCTCTCAATAATGGCCAGCTGTGACCATTACCGTGATTCATGTTTCAGCCAAACTTGCAAGGCTTGGGTTCTTGTGATTAACTCTTTTGATTCTTTAAAAGTAGCTCTGCTCTTTCAAGTTCCTCTCCCCAGAGACCTGGACCGTGCCTCCTGGAAGCTATTAAGCATAGCTATTAAGCATAGTAATGCCCTGCATTACTCTCCTGCATCAGACAAAGTTCTTGGCCTCCCTGAAGCACATGTCTCAGGGATTAAAGGAAGGTCTCTGTCCTCCCACCTTTGTATCAATACAATGGAAATCTGACTATTGGCTCCAAGATGGCCTTTATAACTTTTCCCAGGATCTTGGAAGCCCCACTCATGCTAATGGGGTGTTGGTGGTCTGCAGTGATGTCTAAGCTTCTGAGGTGGGCACATAAACTCCCAGGCACAGTGGCACATTGTCTCCCATCAAAAGAAAATGACGTGTGCTCCAGGTTGTACATCTAGGCTTGGGAATGGGTTGCATGGAATTATGCACATTCTCAGAGTCCTTTGTGATTGATCTACAGTACACTTTTTAGCAGGGGCTTGTCTGGAGTTAGGAAAACTATGTGGGGCTCAAGCAAGGCAATTCCTTGATGTGAAGGAGGTGAAGTCTGTCCCTAGTACACTCATCTGTCCAATCGATGAATTATTGATTCATTCAACGAACATTCTTTGAATGACTACTATGTACCAGGCAGTGTCTGGTGCTGGGATGGTGCCAAGTCCAACATAGAACCTGTGCCCTTGGCGTTCACAGTCAGCTGGGGATACAGGTGATAAATGATCATATTATACAGTGCATTATGTGCTACGATTCGGGAAGCACAAGGAGCTATGGGGATTCATGGCAGGGGCATCAAACCCAGACTGAGATGAGTAGGGAAGGCTTCCTGAAGGAAACAATGTCTGAACTGAAATTTGAAGGGTGAATAGGAGTTAAGAAGCCAAAGAATTGAGCACAGTATGTCTAAAGGCCAGAAAGCAAAAGAGAGCAGGGCGTGATGAAGGGTATGAAGTTGGGTGCCACAGGACTATAGCCTTACAAAGGCAAGAGTGAAGAGAGATAAAGCTGGGGAGGCAGGTAGGGGCCAGATCCTGACGGCTATTCTGAGTCTTGTTGAGGAGCTGGACTGTGTTTCCTACCCCCAGGCACTTATCCCATGTCCCATTCTTCCTGATTCCCAGGTATGATGTTTGCTGATAAGGCCTAATACCTATGGGGAAGGTGGAGAGAGGGGCTGCATTTTAGAAGGGACCTCAGAGGAGGAATAAAAAATTTTGTCTGAGAGAATGACAGCCAGTGGGATGGACATTTTGGAAGTGAGGAACCCTGCCTAAATCCTCTTCAAGCTGCAACTTGTAAGTAGCTGCTTGCTTCTAAACTCAGGGAACAAGTTCTTTTGTTTCTGTTTTTCATAAGAATCAGGTGGACCAATTTTTGCCCCATGAGGACACATAAGCCTTAATCCTGTGCACAGTGTGAGGAGAGAAGCCAGTGAGCATGCAGGAGCAGTTTTAAATAGACTTAGTGAGGTGTGTGACAGGGCCTCAAAACACCAGACAGCACATAGTGGACATTAAATAAATAACTGCTTAACTTGCTGACATCATTTCCACTAACCATCCTCAGATGTTCACCCTTCCTGAGTGCCAGGCACAGAGGACAGTGAGGGGGCAAAGAGCACGTGGTCTAGCCCAGCAACTCAGACATCTCCACTGTCGGTGCTCATGGCACGTAGTGTAAGTGCACATGGCGGCACACAGTGGTACTGAGGCCTGACCAGTGGATGGCTGAGACAATTAGAGCTTTGGAGCTCTCTTCTGGACAGTTTCCTGGAGGAGATAGGACTTGAGGAGGGCCAGAGAGTATTACCCAGGCGGAGAAGATGGGAGTCAAGGATGGGAAGGTGGCATGGGTTTTGCTAAGAGCTGAGAGGAGTAGAGGGAGAATGGGAGAGGGAGTGGGACCAGGGTCAGCAAAGGCATGGGCAGAAAATGCAATCCCAGCCAACCACAGCTAGGTTCTGCAGTCAGCTGGACCGGAGTTTGAACCCTAGCGTCACCTCTTATAAACTGGGTGAATCTGGATAAATTACTTACATTTTGTGAGTCTCAGTTTTCCTCATCTTTAACACTAATAAGAACTCAACTAACATGAGGAGCAACATGGTATAAGCCCTACGCTACCGAGGTTAAGAGCAAGGATTTAGGGGTCAGAGAGAACTGGTTTCAGCTCACACTCAGCAAGCTACTATTTATGTGGATTTGGGTAAATTAATTACCCTCTCCAAGGCTTACTTTCTTGCTGGTCATGGGGATTGTTGTAGTAGATGTCAAGATGAATGAATGAGGTAATGCGGGTAAAAGACGCAGTGCTTGGCATCTCCAGCATGATTGGGTGCTAATTACTAGGTAATAAGGTGAGAGGAATCCAACTCCAGGAGGAGGGGAGCGTGAAAGCAGTGCATTGCAACTTCTGCAATTGCTCTTCCGGGCTGGAGGGTCCAAGCCTAGAGGCTTCCTCCCATCCCTGTTACCCAGTGGCTGGAGGCTGCCTTAAGCAAAGCATACGATCTACCAAACTGCGGAGCGCCCCTAGAGCTGCCAAACCAGACATTACCATTACCATAAGAACAGCATGGGTCCCAGATTGACAGCTGAGTGCTACCATCTGTGTTTCAAAGGACAGGAAGAGAGTAGTCTAACCAATCAGCTACAAAGGGCTGAATGTGAACGCAGATGCATGGGTATGGTGGGCAGTGTTGAGTGAAAAGAGTGGGGAAAGAGGAGGTGACATCAAGATTCATGAAGTTCTATTGACCTGGAAGTGGTGAGAAGTCAATGCTGGTTTCTAGTGGAAAGTTTTATTGTGGATCAACATCTAAAGAACAAAAGGGTTTGACGTTTTCCATTACAGACAGCTCACTGCTGTGTAGGTTTGGCTATCATTTTGTTTTGCCTCCTGAGGCAAGTTAATTTGCAAGCAGAAACATATTCTTTTCCCTACCTGGAGTTGGATCAGGTCTAGCTAGATTAGAGAGGGTCCGTCACGTGGGAAATGGAACACAGGGCAGCCAGGGCCCCGGCCCCAGCCTCTGCCTCCTCCTGCCCTGCACTGCTTTGAAGCATACCCATTCTGGCTGTGTTTATTTCCCTAGCTGCCGTTTCTACCTCCTACTTAAAAAGGACCTCTTTCATTAACATATTTGTTTATGTTTGTTTTTTACCCTAAATTGTTGAGTGCCTTTTAATGTGCTAGTGTTGCATCAAGTTTTCACACTCTGCTGGGAAAGGCAGACACCTGTTTACTGCAGGTGATAATTGTTTTTGTAAGGGAATGAGCAGGTGCCATAGTTGCTTAGAGGAGAGGCTGTAATAAACATCTCAAAGTGCAGTGCCAACACCCACTGCCTCTCTCTGTCCTGAGCCCCTCACTGGAGGGCAGAGCAGGGGTCAATATGGAGAGAACACCCCCTCCAGGGGGACCTGGGAGTACTGGTACCCTCAAGCTCAGTGACAAAGCCTGGGTTAAATGTTTCTGTCAATTGCTTTTTTGTTGTTGTTTTTGGTTTTGTTTTTTTTGGCCACACTGCACAGCTTACGAGATCTTAGTTCCCCGACCGGGCCCATAGCAGTGAAAGCACCATGTCCTAACCACTGGACCAGGAGGGAATTCCCTCCATCAGTTGCTTTATCTGCAAATCTTGGCTGCATGTCTTCTGTGTGCACAACTGCATGCTCGATGTTTTTGTGTCAGGAACTTGGGTAAAGAGATCGTATCGACGGTCTTCAAGGGGTTTATAGTCTAACTGGAGAGTTTAAAAACTAAGATAGCAAACAGATGTGATGGGAAGGGATTTTTTTCTCCTTCCCTTTTGTTCTTGGATTTGGGTGCCTAGCAGGGTGGGATGACAGAAGATGAGAGACCCTTTTCTAGCACGATTGGGTACAGGCTGCTCATGGCCCAGTTTGAGGGAGAGCCATTCACATAGACAGTGGGTGACCCTACAGGAGGAGTCCCGGGCAGTGCAGAAGGTCAAATAATTTTAGAGATTCCATTCCCTGACAGGTGACCATGAAGCCCTCTTTCTCTACTTGCCAGGGTTCAGGATCCAGTGCCCTCTAGAGTGGCTCTATTCAATAGAACTTTCTGATGATGTTCTTTGTCTGCATTGGCTCATACAGAGGTCACTAACCATATGTGCCTAATGAACGTTTGAAATGTTGCTAGTGTGACTGAGGAACTGAATTTTTAATATTATTTAATTTTAATTAATAATCTAAATAGTTCCATGTGGTGTGTGGCTACCATTGGACAGCACAGCTCTAGCGTGAATCTGTGTGGATTGAAGGGTAGATAGCCTAACAAGAACTAAGACCCCAGACATGAGAGCAAAGAGGTAAAAAGACTCATGGACTGTTGAGGAGGAAGAAGATGTAAGCAGTTCAAGCGTGAAAAAGTTTCCTCTGCCAATCACGAGGGAGCAGACTTTTAAATAGGACTAAGAAAACCAGTGCAAAAAAACTAAGTGGCAGGTCACATATGTATGATTTCGTTTACATGAAATGTTCAGAATTGGTAAATTCATAGAGTCAAAAAGTAAATTAGTGGTTGTGAGAGGCTGGCAGAAGGAGGGAATAGGGAGTGACTGCTTAATGGGTACAGAGTTTTCCTTAGGGCCATGAAATGCTTTGGAACAAGACAGAGGCGGTGGTAGCACAGCAGCATGCAGTACTGGATACCACTGAATTTTGCACTTTACTATTTTTATTTTATTTTATTTTTTTCAGAATTTATTTAGTTTTTATTTATTTATTTTTTGGCTGCATTGGGTCTTCATCTCTGCGTGCGGGCTTTCTGTAGTTGCAGTGAGCGGGGGCTACTCTTTGTTGCGGTGCGTGGGCTTCTCATTGCGGCGTCTTCTCTTGCTGCAGAGCATGGGCTCTAGGTGCGCAGGTTCCAGTAGTTGTGTCTCACGGGCTCAGTAGTTGTGGCTTGCGGGCTCTATAGCGCAGGCTCAGTAGTTGTGGCACCCGGGCTTAGTTGCTCTGCAGCATGTGGGATCTTCCCTGGACCAGGGCTTGAACCCATGTCCCCTGAATTGGCAGGCAGATTCTTAACCACTGTGCCACCAGGGAAGCCCCATTTTGCACTCTAAAATGGCTAATTTTATGTCATGTAAATTTTGCCTCAATTAAAAAAAAAAACCAATTAGGTGTCAGGGCGTGGGAAGGTTGAAGGTTATTACTGAGAAAAACAGGTGAATGCTCCTACATCGCTAACTCTCCTTGTGGTCTCGAAAGAGATGATGTATGGTGAACACCCAAAGTAAAGGACTTTTATACATTCTTCAGGATTCTGTGTGAATGTGTGTGTGACCACCAACATGTAAGATCATTTAGAGCCTAGGCTATCCTATGTCTTCCTATCCAGGACAGAGGTGTATGCTGGCATGGTCAAGGAGTATAGTTAGCAATGACCAAGGACTAGACTATGAAGGGGAAATGATATCAATATGGCTTGAAAGAATACAACCTCGGTCATTTGGGTTTTGTTAGTTTTATAGATTTGAGGGCTTGAAAGGACCCAAAGAGATCATTCGGCCATTCCTCTTCCCCTGGACAGTACCACTCTCAAGTGAAGGTGACCAGATGGCCCAGACTGGCAGTTATAGAAGTACTAGTAGTAGTAATGACTTCCATTTATTGAGGGCTTACTCTGTGTGCAAGCACTGTGCTAAGCACATCACACATATTTTTGTGTTTAAATCTCTCCACAAGTACGTACTTCACAGGTGAGAAAGCCAGTCCAAAACACTCATTCAAACCAGAAAGCATCAGAGCCAGGATTCAAATCCACAAATCTCTGACCCCAGAGGCTATGCTCATAACTGCTACTCTACATTGCTTCTGATATACTGTACTTATTTCATTATGTTTCCTGGGTAAAAGTGACATCCTAAATGGGAAAAAGAAATCATCCCTTTGCCCTGCCTTATACATTTCCTCTGCCATAACTTTGTTTGATTCTCCTCTTTGTCTCTCAGATTCCACTCACCCTTCAAAGGCCAGCTCAAGCCCACAGTCTCTGTGAAGCCTTCCCATTGTCATTTTAGAGCAGAATGGTCCCTCCCACCTCTAGATTCCTGTGGCACTCTTTCTTTAGTTTTTTTGATAGATTATATTTTAAGTGTTAAACTATAATAAATTTTACTGTACAGTTCAATAAATTTTTGTGTATTACCTATATGGCCATCAGATCAAGATATCAAAGGTTTCTAGCACTCAGAAGATTCCCTTGTGCCTTTTACCAGTCCATAATCCTCATTAGACTTCTATTACCATCTGTTAATTTGTCTGTCCTTAAAATTTATATAAATGGATAATATAGAATGTAGTTTTGTATCTGGCTTCTTCGCCCTGTGATATTTGTCTATGATACTCATCTATGTTGTCATTTAACAGCATTTTATTATTTTTTTTGCAATGTAGTATTCCTTTGTATGAACGTACCACAATTTATTTATCCATTTTCCTGTGGATGAATGTTGGGTTTGTGATGGTTAGTTTTATGTGTGAACTTGGCTAGGCTATAGTACGCAGTTATTTAATCAAACACTAATCTAGGTGTTACTGTAAAGGTAATGTGCACATGTAGTAACATCTACAATCAGTTGATTTAAGTAAAGGAGATTGCTCTTGATAATGTGGGAAAGGCCTTACCCAATCAGTTGAAGCCCTAAAGAGCAAAAACTGAAGTTACCCAGAAAAAAAAGAAGTTCTGCCTAAAGACTGCAGTGTTGGGAATTCCCTGGTGCATGGCTCAGCCAAAAAAAAAAAAAGACTGCAGTGTTGACTCCTGCCTGAGTTTCTAACCTGCTGACCTGCCCTACAGATTTCAGACATGTCAGCCTCCACAATTGCATTATCCAATTTCTTAAAATAAATTTCTTAATATATGTATGTATATGTCCTATTGGTTGTTTCTCTGGAGAACTCTGGCTAATACAGGGTTGTTTCCAGATTTTGGATATTATGTATTCATAATATATATGCATATTCTTATATATGTGTTTTGGTGGACATATACGCTAATTTCTCTTGGTTATATCCCTAGAAGATAAATTGCTGAATCATAGAGCTTCTTTTCCAAATCACACACATGATTATTACTGACTGCCTGGAATAATCGGTTACATATAAGGTAAATTGGTTAGGGCTAAAAGGGACTGTAGAATTTGTTTTGTCCATATTCTTTACTTTCCATGGGAGTTCTTTACTTTCCATGGGAGAAAAGTGAGGTCTAGAGAACAGTTATCTGCCCATGGTGATAGAATTAGTTAGGTACATATTTAATTATTGCTGGTAGAATATTTTGGGCTGCAAAGAACATAAAACTGAATTCAAATTAGTTTAAACAATAAGGAAATGTATTACTTCATACAAGGAAAAATTCACTGGTATGGGAGCTTCAGGACTGGTTAATTCAGCAGCTCAACAATATCATCAAAGATCCAAATTCTTTTCACTGTTCTGTCATCCTCAGGATATCGGCTCTGACATCAGGCTGGTCCTTGCTTAGTCAAAAATTGAGTACAGAAGTTCCAGGCATCAGGCACATCAATGTCCAAAGGAGGAAGAGTTTGTCTCTTCTTTTTTTTTTTTTTGCGGTACACGAGCCTCTCACTGTTGTGGCCTCTCCCGTTGCGGAGCACAGGCTCCGGACACGCAGGCTCAGTGGCCATGGCTCACGGGCCCAGCCGCTCCGCGGCACGTGGGATCTTCCCGGAACCAGGGCACGAACCCGTGTTCCCCTGCATCGGCAGGCGGACTCTCAACCACTGCGCCACCAGGGAAGCCCTGTCTCTTCTTTTTGTCTCTTTTGGAAGCAAAGAATCTTTCTCTGAAATCCTCCAGCACATTTACCCCCACATCTCTTGGTCAGAACTGGGTCAGATAGTTACCCTCATGTCAATTACCGTCAAGGGGAATGAGAACCTCATGACTGAGTTAAATTGATCAAGGTTTATTCCTGGATCAAGGATAGAGTCTTTCCTTCTGGACTCATGTGGGAAAGAGGTGGATATTTGGACACAACTGGGGTTCTGCCAGCAATGGAAGAAGGGAGGATGGATATTGTGGAGTTAAGTAGTAGTGTATCCTACATTAGTATGCCCAGGTAGCTTAAAACCTACTTGAGGACAGAAACAGTTTTGCACTTTCTTGACTCCTCCACAATACCCATGAAGATAGTCAGGGGCCTCTAAGGATTTCTCTGCTAGTAGAGGACAGATTATTTCATTTTATTTTATTTTAAATTCATGTCCCATTTTACATATATAGAGTAAATAAATGTATATTCACCCAATCCTTAAAGGTTCTGAGTGTGGTTTTCATTTTTCTTGTATTTGGGATTTACTGGGTTTCTTGGACTGGTGGGCTTGTAGTTTTTATCAAATTGGAAAATTTTCAGCCATCATTCCTTCAAATAGGTTTTTCGTCCTCCCCTCTTTCAGGGACTGCAATTATACATATATTAGGCTGCTCAAAGTTGTCCCAAAGTTCACTGATGCTCTTTTTATGTATTTATTTTTATTCTTTTTCTCTATATCTTTCTTTTTAGATATATATTTTTCATTTTTTGGCTATATCTTCAAGTTAGTAATATTTCTTCTGTAATGTCTAATAATCTGCTGTTATTCCCATCCAGTTTATTTTTCATATCAGATGGCACAGTTTTCCTTCCTAGAAGTTTGATTTGGATTTTTTAAAATGTCTTCTCTTTCTTCCCTTAATTTTTTGAATATGTGGAATACAATTACAGTAACTGTTTCAAGGTCCTTCTCTGCTAACTCTAATATCTGCATCAGTCTGGGTCAGTTTTGATTGATTATTTTCCTTTTTATGGGTCGTGTTTTTTGGCTTCTCTGTGTGCCTGGAAATCTGTGATTGGGTCCTAGACATTGTGAATTTTACCTTGTTGCCTGCTGGATATTTTTGTATTCCTCCACCCAGTAATGCCAGGCCATCATCTAAGGCTTTTCTCATTGTCTAGAGGTTTATGTTTATCTTCTTTTTGGTAATTTTGCTGGGAATATACCTTGGAGATCACAGTAGTTTGTCACTCAAGTATCTATTTAAAATCAGCAGTGCTTATTGCTCTAACAATTTGTAAGGGATGAAAAAAATTTTTTTTCATCCTACCCTTCTAGATTCTTGGCTGGGGCTCTGAAACAAAAGACATTTTAACAAGATAAAAGCATAGACATTTATTTAATATAAATTTACATGACATAAGAGTTTTCGTAAGGATAAAAAGACCCAAAGAATGGTGAAACCTGAGCATTTTTAGGCTAGGTCTGATGAAAAGTGGAAAGTTGTGGAAAAATGTGATGGGACAAAAGGGTATAAGCTAAGAGTAGTAAACTATGGGAAACTTAGCAAGGCCTGTTCATTCAGCTTTTTCTCTGTGTCCCTCTGTCTTCGGATATAAAAATGCCCCTTATCATGTTTTGGGGTAGTGTGTCCTGAACCCCATCAAACTCATTTCATCAGACTCAACGAAAATTCAGATGTTCATAGATTCCGTGTTGATTGGAGAGTGTGTGTTGCTGTCCCTCTACAGAGATGGAGAATTATGATTGTTTTCTGCCCTCATAGGTAATATGTGTTCCCAGCTTTGGGAGAGCAAGGAGCAAGGAGCCACGGCTTCAAGTTGCCCCTAAAGACTCTTCTCATTCTGGGCCTACACTATGATTCCCCTGGTGGGCTGTGGAGCTTTCTTCCTTTAGGGCAGCAAGACAAGTTGAATGAGGGTGGAGGAGAAACAGATCATTCCTGAAATCATGCAGCAACTTCTGTCAGGCCTAGGAGAGAAGAACATCTCAAAATTCATCTGCAGAAAGGGAAAAGAGAAAGTCCACTCACATTGGGGAAAATGCCACAGTTATAACTGACCAACAGAAGCTCTGCCTGAGTTAGGAGTGCAAAACTAGACCCTTTGGCTTTACCATTGACTGAAATCTCTGTAGTCTGATCTCTTAGTAAACACACACACACACACACACACACCCCTTCTGACCCTGGTCCTCCCCCTTACATCAAGGGGAGGGGATGATTGCATCATGGTTCTCCCTGGCACACACAGCACACCAAGTGTTTGCCTATATTCAGCCAACATGAAGTCACCGAAACCCTATGCCCACTAGATGCAATCAGTGCTTTGTTATTTGTTGCTCACGTGGTTTCTATCCTGACTGCTCTGCATAGTTTGCATCCTGAGATGAATTTAAAAGGACTGAAAAACCTTTTGTTGCCGGGAAAACTGTTTGGGGAGTAGGAACTGAAATCCCAAGTCAATGAACCCCCTGGAAGGGACCCTGAGGTGAATACTAGATGTCTCCCGTGGGCCAGGGAGACCTCAATTATCCTCCTCTTTGATGGCAGGCTGAGGAGGGGGTGTTGTCTATATTCTATTCAATTGGCAAAAGCAGCCCGTCTGGTCACTGGCTCCCAATAATGGTCCCAACTCCACTTTCCTTCCAGCAATCAGGAATGACACATGGAACATAAAACACAGAGCAGCAGGGCTGACTGCAAGTGGACGAGGGGTGGGGTGCTGCCTACAGGGTATGGTTTCAGAGGTTCAGCCTGTTGGCTATTGCCTCGGTTTTACTCTTGGGGCCTCCTTCCTCTAGTTTAAGGCTCTGAATCTTGTGTGTGTGTGTGTGTGTGTGTGTGTGTGTGTGTGTGTGTGTGTATCAGTGGGAACATTAGCTTAAGAATCCCAATTCTCAAATTTTTGTTTCTCACACATTTTCCTCACTTTGGATGACAAAAACTTACTCCTATCAGAGAACCCAGTTTTGTTTTATTTAACAAACAAAATAACTTCAGGGGAGTAGGCAAAGAAATAAGGCAAACACTATTGAAAATCTTTCTCAAGTAGGTAAGGTATTCATAGAAGTATTTTACATAGTAAGGTAAGATATTCCTGAGGCCAGGGATCCTATACAATATTTAGAAGCCAGTTGCCATTTCTTTATACCCTAGAACATTACCATGCTCTTGTTCTCTGTGTCTCATTTCATCAATTAGGGCTTTTGTTCTGCTCCTAAAAATCGATATTTTTATGATGAAAAATATATTAAAATAACTTAAAAAAATCTTAAACTCTATTTCGAAAAACATTTTCTGAAAGTACTGTTTTTATACCACAGATTTGATTAAAAGTGAGTAAAGGGCTTCCCTGGTGGCGCAGTGGTTGAGGGTCCGCCTGCCGATGCGGGGGACACGGGTTCGTGCCCCGGTTTGGGAGGGATCCCACATGCCGCGGAGCGGCTGGGCCCGTGCGCCATGGCCGCTGGGCCTGCGCGTCCGGAGCCTGTGCTCCGCAACGGGAGAGGCCACAGCAGTGAGAAGCCCGCGTACCACAAAAAAAAAAAAAAAAAAAAAGTGAGTAAATATTTCAGAAAAGGATCAACAAGCCCTATTTCATTTATTAGCCAAATAAACACAGATTTTAGTAGGTTTAAAATATTCATTTATTCATTCATTCAACAATATTTACTGAGTACCAGTGTGAATAATAGTAGCATGCTTTTCATTTGTGTCATTGCTTTATGTCTTTCGTTAAGTAATCATAATTTTTGTAACTTCAGTAACAAGTATGTTTCCAGTATCATACTTCCTCCCTTGCAATAGAGATTTGGTGAACTTATTAAAAATTTATCTCTGGACAACATTAAAAAGAAAATGAAAGCAGCCATATAAGCTGAACTCACCTCATATGGCAACTTGAAGTGGCCTCAGCTATTGATGGCACATCATTATATCCCCATGGACTGTGACAAAGAGGTCCAGACAATTACCAACACAACTTTTTCTCTCTCACAAAAGAAGTATGCAAATAAGATCAGGTGCACTCATTTCTGTGGGACCATTGAGTCAATTTAGAATTATTAGTTAGTAAAGTGCCTCAAACTTCAGCATTCTATTATTGGTCACAAGTTAATTTCCACATACCTCACACTCTAGTGGGAATAGCTGTGTTGGCTAGGAACCAGTCATCAACACCTCAGTGTGAATGAAGATCTGAGAGGAGATTCTAAGAGATGAAGTGAGGTAGAGAGGAGCGGAGAACAGTGGGTACTTGGAATGGGGAGGGGGCACCCTGGGGGGAAAATGTCTCTAACTTTCTAGTTTTGCACAGAAACCCTGGTCTCTGGAATAACCTCCCTAGGTCCTAGTCCTACTTTCTCCAAAATCATACAAACTTAGTTCCTTACAATTACGATTCCTATTTTATTTCTACTAATTGCTGTGATTACCACTACTAATTACCAGGACAGAAAAGGGAAGTCTGCTCCTTTGAGAGCTTTTATATATTGACACTCATTAGAGTGACCATTTCTGGTTAAGTTTTTAAATGCTTTAAAACGGCTGCAGTGAGGTTGGGAGTAAATATTGTTGCTATAGTTTTAAAATATAAATAAATAAAAATAATAATTCCATTAGTACAAGAGTTAAAATATGCCATAGAAGAATTGGCAATAGCTTTTACTACTATAAGTATATAGTATATAGTATATATACTTGAAATTTTTTTTAAATTTCATAAAGATGATGTATTTCAAATCTGTGTGAAAAGGATAGATTGTTCAATAAATGAGGTACCTATTTGAAAAGAAAATAAAGGTGAATCTCCATCTCACCTCTTATATAAAATACATTTAAAAAGATCTACAATTAGAAATAAAATAAAGGAATCCAGTAAAATTCCGAAAGATAAACTGAGTGTGTATTTTTATAATCTTGGAGTAAGGAAGATCTTTTTAAATAGAAACCCTCAGGAAAAGATTGTCAGTTGGGGCTTTTTTGTAAGTCAAAATGTCCCCACAGGGGAGAAAAAGTCTCTTTATTCCACAGAAACAAGGATGAAACAATAAGATGAAATACACATACAACATTTATGTACAGTGACCATAATGTTTTATGTATTAGAACAAATAGTCCTATTTTAAAAAAAATGGGCAAGGACTTGAACACAACTTTCCCCAAACCGTTGAGCACAGTAAGATGCCAGATGAAGACATTTTCGAGGTCACCAGCCCAATGCCCCATTTTACACAGGAGGGAACAGGCTCAGAGAAGTTCAGTGACGTGCCTCATGTCATCCAACCCGTTAGTACAGAATTAATTCCACTTGACCTTGACAACCATCTATAGAGATCTTTATACATCAAATGTAAACAAAAGAAGGTCAAGTTGCGGCCCTCCCCATTCAGACCTGCACGTGTGGCCCTTGGGAAATCATCACCGAGAGCACTGGAGAAGCAAAGGGACATCCCAAGGCTCCATTTGCACTCTTGGCTGCAGAATTCCAGGGACCCAGCTCATCTAGTTGGCTGCTCTTACAGCAGCCTTCAGAAGCTTGGGAAGTGAGGCACTGAGTTAAAAAGACATGCCAGGTCAGCCCCCATTTGTTTGGAAGACAACCTCCAGCCCAGATCCGTTAAAGGTCACTGCCTGCAGGGCCAGGCCTTGCCAACAACGGATGCAAAGATCAGACCTGCCATCCAGGAGTGGACGATGATACAATCTGAATGGGAACCAAGAGGAGGGCAAAGAAAGCAAACTACGTACAAGCCTAGTGGCTTCCGTTCTCACCCAGGTCAAGGGTTCCCTAAGTCTAGCCTGCTCACAGCTGAAGGCATGGGAAATAAGTATTATAAGGGAAATAGGTAGTATACAGATAGATTTAACTTTTCTAATGGCCTTGTATTTGTTATTGAAACAAATGTATGTATAAAAAACATAACTGGAAAATCACAATCATGATTTCATTTTATGTTTTTTAAGGATGAGCCTGCAGTGAATATTTGTGTAAAAAAGTGACTTCACTTAAGAACAATAGTAAGCAATTAATGGTGCAGGTATTATTTGAATATGGCAAAAATTCTGAATGAGATATGTAAATGACTTAAGTTTGAGAAACACTGACATACTCCATTTTTAATAATTTTTTTTTACCAGCCCTGGAAAGAAAGACATTTTACAAGGACTGCCAACCCATACATACATACATTTATGCAGCTGTAACAAAGATTTTGAGACATGATATTTAACTCTATTTGTGTGATAGACTCTGGACCCTAGATTCATCTTAGACTCCCCATTGCCTTTCTCTTTCCCTTTCTCTTTATGTTTAGTTGCCTTGAAGTCCTTCCTGTCAGTTCTGCTTCTAAAGGCTCTTTCTTCATCCCTTTTCCATCTTCAGTGCGTTATTCCTGGTCAATGTCCTCATCACCTTTCACCTGGACTATATCCTAACTTCTCTCCTTCCCTCCAATCCAATTTTTCTCCTTCAATCCACCCTCCACACTACTGCCAAAAAGGTTTTTCAAAAACTCTGATCTAACCCTGTTGTGCCAGTGTGCAGGATTAAAAGTCCAAGCTACTCAGTAAGGCTAATTTAAAGGCACCTGGTTGTTGGTTCCTGCTGACCTTCCAAATCGCAATACTGGCAAAATCAGGACTAGAAACCCAGGTTCTTCTCGACCTATTATGCTGCCTCCTCCAAGAACCTCTCCTTGTTGTTTTCATTCCACACGTGATACTTGCATGGGTAAGTCCTTGCCTTTCTGGCACAGGGAGTTTTAAGGAAACCCTGTCATGAGACAGAACAACATAATGTCACAAGTAGACAAGACACTTACAAGGGTACTGTGTCCCTTGTCCATTATGAACACTGAATGTCATAAGTGTAAGGCATAGAAGGAGATAGGGATGGAAGTGAATAAAAAGGAAATTAAAGTGTCTATTAGGCAATATTGAATTCACGTTGGAAACCACCAATACTGCATAAGGATTATCTTGGCCATCCTCACTTTGCAATTCTCTCACAAGAAGCAGGTGTCTCCAGTGAGCAGACAATGACTCACTGGTTAAATTCTGGTGTGGAGCAGTTTAGGAGAGTAGAGTTTATCCCCCTCCCCTCCTCCCCCAGGTGATGTTGGACTTGCCTTACCCAATGGAATATTAGCTGACAGGACACAAACAGAGGCTCAAACGTGTTTGTCTATTCTGACTTGGCCTCTTGAATTGACCACCCTATGCCAGGAGAGGAGCCATTCGCCTTCCATCCTGGGTCTGGAAATGGAAGTAAGAGGAGCAGACCTGTGTCAGACCGAGCCCAGCTGGGATCAGGCCAAGGCTGCCTTGCAGACCTATTCACAAGAAAAGTAAATGTACGTTGTCCTCAGCTACTGAGATTTTGAGGTGGTTTTACAACGCAGCAAAAACCAACTAGTCCAAAAGTAAAGCGGTTTTTGTTTTCATCAAATTAAAAATCAACTCTTTGTTTTCCTTTTGTGGATCATCTACAGGAGGAAAGTAATAAGGACGCGGCTGACCTTCTCCTAGCCCCCAGCACATTTCTAGGGCATCTCCCAGCATGCCGGTTGCATAATGCGAAAGCTCCGCAGCCTCATTCTCACATTAGCCTGACGAGAAAGTAAATTAGGACTGGTACACTCCTCACTCCCTCCCCCACTCAAGTCACGGTGACGCTCAAAATAAAACAGAAAATCCAGTGGCCCTTTGTTTTTAGAATATCCACGCCACTGTCTCTTCTTTCAGAAACTGGGGATTGCTTTTATCAGGGGTCTCCGGCGTTGGGGATCCTACCCCCACGTAGTTCTAACCGTAATTTTTTCTAGCCAGAGTTCATGATGCCCGAGTCCTTTTATAAAAGGAATGTTCCCAGAAGGAAGCCATCAGGGTCAACGCCACAATGTCCTATGGCCTGGATTACACAGACCTCGTTTTCCTCTAGCTGAGGTCGCGGTGCAGCTTCTTGCCTGTCTTTTTAGGCCCCTCTGTGTTTTCCTTCCCCTGCCCGCGTCTCTACAGCTCTCGCTCCCGTTTTCACCGGTTCCTTCCACCGGCTGAGGACCACTTCCCCGCAGCACGGAGCCTCCGCGCCTTTGAGGACGCTGTCCTCCAGGTGGCAGTAGAGAGCTGCTCCCTACCCAGCCGCTTACGTCACCTTGTTTACCCGGCTCCGGGTCATTTTTAGATCTAAGATCACAGGATGTTAATTGGGCCAATGATTTCCCATTCATTTTGGCAAAAGGCCCTTCTTGTGGGCGTCGGGACAAGGATGATGCCCTTCTTGACAGTGAGATTTTGCTGCGGGGAGTACTTATTTGCAAAAACTTGGAATTTCATCTTTAGGAGATGGGAAAGCAGCACGTTGGTCTGTGGTATGGGCTTGTTTTGGGGTCACTAGTTTTGGAGCCGAACCAGGGTGGCGTTAACTAGGGACAGAGGGGAGTCATCGCCAAAGCCAGCTGAGAGCCCTCAGACAGAGTCTGCCTTTTTACTTCCCCTTCCTCCTTGTAAAATAACTACTCAGCAGGAAAGCATTAGGACTTTGGAACTTGGAGAAATAAGGAAAACGGCTGATTTGGTCAATTTATGTCCTGATACATTGTGGGGAGACGCCTTGAAGCTCAGGGACTGGGAGGCTCCTATTTCAGTTGCCTTCACCCAGAAATTGGATCTGAATATCTCATTGTTATAAATCACAAGTTTCATGGGCTGGAGCTTTTCATCCTAACAACAACAAGCATCACTTATTACTCCTTATTTATTACTTCTACGCTACCCAGCTACTGGTGAGGAAAGGTGAGGCACAGAGGAGCTGAATGGCCTAGCTCACTCTCTCATGTCCAAGTTCTGTGTATGTTTTGCAAAAGTAAAACCTTCAGAAGCCCTGGGATCTCTGCTCTTTCTGTACCAGCTTTGGTGGGTAGGGGATGGAAGGAGCTGGGAGTTTGTCTGTGACTGTACAAGAGGTAAAGTAAACAAATAGAATTCCTTAATCCCTTACAAGAAGAGAGTAGATGCATCTTACGCTAAGGGAAAGAAAGAAAAACTATAGAGTAATGTAAAAAATAAACGGGCCTCCAAGTTTCTTAAGTACCTGTTTTCCCCAACCACCTCCCATCTCACTCATCCTTTTACACACTCCTGCTGCTGCTGCTGCCACAGGAAAACCAACTCCTGGAGAGGGCAAAGTCCCTCTCCCTCAAGCAGTGTGCAATCCAGCAGAGTAATCACGCTGGCCTGGAGAAATAGATAGTTTTCATGCAGCCAGGAAGGGAAGGAAAATTTAATTCGGTTCCGTTCAACGACCATTTCTTGAGCTCCTAATCTGTGTCAACTACTCAGACAGGCTATATAGGTTATAAAGACATGAAAAAACATGGTTCCTGCCACTGTGGAACTTCAAGTCTAGTAGAGTTTATAGTCATAGGGAGTTTTTTGTTCCATTTTGAAAGCGCATAATGAAAGAAGAATTGAAAGAGACAGAACAATAGAAAGGGAGAATGTCAGGCTTGGAAAAACATTCCTTCGCTTTGGCGTCTACTTGAGAGTGGTGCTGGGACAGGGCCTGGCAACAAAGGCAGAGATGCTTGGTGGAGAACAGGAGCCCCCCACTCCAGGCACCTGGAAGTTCTAAGGAGGCCGAGAGAGGCGGAAGCGGGAAGCTGCTTGCTCAGGGTCAAACAGGGCATCGAAGGTCAGGGATTTGGAGCCAGTCAACAAGAATCATGTAAACCTCCCGGTATACATCCAGGGCAAGCATTTAGATCCAGCTTCAGTCTCTCACACTTGTGAATAGGAAGAAATCTGTGACTAGGAAGACATAAGTGGCCCCAGGTCCACTTATCACCAGTAAAATCATCTTTTTGAATGCCTTTTGTTAAGAATTTGGTGATAATTCAGATCCATCCTAATCACAGGGAGGAGCAAATTAAGAGAAAGCAAACAATAAAATTTTTAAATTTTTTACAGTTATATAAAAATGTTAAAAGATTTTAAAAAACTTTTTGTTTATAAAACAAATACAGACAACAGCATAAAACAAATGTACAACTTAATACATTATAGGGCAAATGCCCTAGTAACCTTCTAACAATTCAGGAATGGAGACAGAATCATGTCAGGAAGAACTTTTGTTTTTAAGATTTTGTATGCATTGTAATTAATTTATTTATTTTAATGTTTATTTTTACTTTGAAGTATAGTGGATTTACAATGTTGTGTTAGTTTCAGGTATACAGCAAAGTGATGCAGTTATAAATATACATATATCCCTTCTTTTTCAGATTCCTTTCCCATATAGGTAGCAAGAACTTTTTAGGCCACAGTAACTGCTGCAGCTTCCAAGGACCAAGTCGACGTGTCACTTGCAGGATGTTCTGAGACCTCCAAGGAAGAAAAGGGCCCTTCAGTCATCAATCAAGCAATATTTATTGAGTGTATGTAATAATGCCACATACCAAGTATAGGATCGCATCCCCACACATTTACCTGAAGGAGGTGAGAGAAGAAAGAAGCCAGCATTTAGTGAGTGCCTACTGTATGCTAAGTGCTTTACCTATGTTACCTCTAAAAGAGATCAACTAAGCGTTAACCCTCACTACAAGTCTGTGAGGCTGGTGTTATCCCCCCTTTATGGTTGAGGATACTGATGCATGGAGAGGTGAAGTAACTTGCTCACAGTCACACGGTAAGTAACAGGCAGCTGGCACTTGAACCCACGCAGCCTGGCTCCAGAGCCATTCTCCTTACCATCTCTCTAAATAGTATGCTAGAAACTTCTGTTTGCCCTCTTAGGTCACTCTCCAACATTCTCCACCCTGCTCTGTGCGGCAAACCGTATCAATGGGCTCCCTTACCCTTAGGCTTCTAGTTGGGTTTAGCACGGGGTATCTCAGGCAGGAGGGCAGAGGGAGGGGGAAGCAACCGTAGGAGGGCTGTGTCCCTTGATGCATGGTCAGAGCTCTTATCAGGTGGCTCTAAGCACACAGGGTACTCTCTCCAGGTTCTGGTGACCGCATCTCCGCTCCCCACTTCAGGCCTAGGGGTGGTCAAGTAGCTGTTACTTATTGCACTACCGCTGCGGTTTCCCTACATCCTGCCCACACCTTTGTAAATAGCCCCTTTATTCAACTCTCCTCAAATTACCCAATTTGAGTTGCCATCTGTTTCCTGCCCAAGTCTGGCCTGATATAAATAGGAAGTCAGGAAAGCAGCAGCTCAGAGGCCCCTGTCCCTTTGTGGGCAGCATTCCTCATGGGTATAGGACAGTTGCAGGTGAATCAAGACCTGTCATTTGAAAGGCTTCAGAATGGTGTGTGTGTGTGTGTGTGTGTGTGTGTGTGTGTGTGTGTGTGTGTGTGGCCTGGCACTGCAGAGGGAGGTTACCCCCAAAACTATGGGCTTCCTGAGTCAAGACAGACCACAAGCAGTTCTGTTGGTTTAAGGAATCCTAGGCCTTCTGGGAGAAGAGCTAAAGGGAGGAAGCAGAATGTGTGGGGAAGATAAGGAGAGGGGCTCCCATTGCTGTACTGCCTGGGTTCAAGTCCCAGCTCCTTCCCTTACCACGTGTATGACCTCTGGCAGGTCATTTAACATTTCCATGCCTCAGTTTCCCCATCTATAAGGTGTGTTCGTAATGGTAAATTACTCGATAAATGTAATGTCTGGCCCACATTAAAGGTGATATTGTTGAGGGAGCTCAGGAATAAATTTTTTGACCTTTGAGAAATTCAGGTCAGATTCATCTTCCCCACCCTTGGGAATGATGCAGTGGGAAATCAGGAAGCGAACTGTGTGAAGCAGATTGCCATAACTGGGATCCTGGGAGAAGTATGGAATCCCAAAGGAGACTCAGAGCATGGAACCCTTCCAATCAGTACCTCTTGGCTCTGTCCTGGATTAGGCTGCTACTTAAGAGCACACAGAGCAGATGTCCATCAGAAGACCAGAGCAAATAAAGTAACTGGAAAGACCTCACACTAAGAGAATGAAGAACCTTCTTCTTCTCCCCTTCCCAAAAGCTTCCCTTCTGTAAATATCACTTCTCTCTCCTGCACTGTCAATTTCTCTGTCTCTAAAGGACTGTTCCCATAGGTATATAAAGATGCTCTAATATCTCCTATCTGAAACTCTCCTTTGATTTCATATCCGATTCCATTTCTCTGATTCCATTCACAGCAAAACTTCAAAGAGTTGTCTGTAGATACTTCTTCCCCTCCTATTCTCTCTTTGGCACAATCCATTGGCATTTCACTCCCTACTGCTCCCCCAAACCTCTATTCTCATGGTCATCCAGTAAGCTCCACATTGCTTCAGCTAATGGTCACCTTACGATCGTCCTTGGCTCTCAGCCGCATTTGGCCCAGTGGGATGACACTCTTCATGTCAACATATCTTCCTGCCTCGGGTTCCGTGGGTCTCTCCTGGATCTCCGCCTTCCTCTCCAAGTTTGTCAGCGTGCAGTGGCAGCAAGCTTGCTACCCGAGAGCTCTCGGGGTGTGGGGTGTGCAGAGATTAGCTCATTTATCGGTTCTTCACAGTGCCTCAGGAAATGTGAAGAAACTTCCGTCTTCAGTAACCATTAGATGCATGAGGCTGATGGGAGTTGGAGAAAAGATGGGGAGCCAAGGGGAAACACTGGAGTCGGTGCAGGAATGACTTCTAGTCTATCTGACCTCGCAGCCCTGGGAGCTCCCAGCAGTCAGATGCTGACATTCCTCTCTGCATTTGTATGGTCCACTGGCCCTTATTATTCCTGTTTTACAAGGGAAGGAAGGAATGGGATTTATTCATCTTCTTGGACATGGACATGTAAGGAGAGGCAGTGCCCTGATAGGGTACTGGGCAGAAGAAACCTCCACCCTTCCCCATCCCTGTCCTGCAGTGTCTCCAGAAAATTAAATCCAGTCTACAACACTTTCCAAACCTTTACCAGAATCAGTCCTCTCTTGAGCAAACTGGATTGGACTTGGGACCAGAGCTTAGTCCCAAGAGATTAGCACCAAGAAGGAAGATTTATCATCTACTTAAGAAATCCAGAGGTAGCTTCAGGGATGGCTGATCCATAGTTCAACAATGTCAGAGAGGCCACACATTCTTCCATTTCTCTGTTCTGCAGCCCCAGCCTGTCTGCCTTGTCTGCAAACAGTCTTCCTCATGATTTTAAGATGGTGGGCACAGTTCTAGGTGTCACATGGAAACACAACAGCATCCAATAGCAGAAGAGGACTGTCTCTTCATATGCCTTTTTAAGCAAGGAAATCTTTCTGAGAATTCCCTCAGCAGACTTATCATCATATCTCATTGACCAGAATGATCTTATGTGCTTATGTTTGACCAAGAAGAAGACAATCACCGCAGTTGGTTGTTTCCGTCATATTTTATTCCTGAAGCAGGAAGGATGGTTATTGTCTAGACAGCCAGCCAGTCCCCTGCTCCATTGTTTGTTTAGCAACATCCCAAAAAAGTCATCTTCCTATTATGTGCAGAGGCTTTGGAGGCACTGACATGATGGTTTAATGTCAACCACTGCAAATGTAGAACCTAAATGCTAGAGATCTTGACTCACAGAGAGGAGGTGTTCAGGGAATGTGCTCTGAAGCAAGGTTCCTGGGCCAGGTTCATTCATGGCCAAGAAGCAGCAGTCTTGGAAGCAGGGCTTGCCAAGGAAGTGAGGGAGCTCCCCAAGCTTCAAGCTGGCACTCAGCTCCCAATTACGATTCCAGAATTATTAGCTTTAATTCTGTGAGAAATGAGCATGTCAAAGCCAGAAACCTATGAATTAAAATGTTGACTAATCGAGCTAATTATAGTTCAGTCATCTGAATTTTCACACAATGAGCCCGAGTTCTCATGAAAGCCTTCTCTTGGGCAGGAGGCTTTGATGATGAAGCAGCTATTTATGTCCCAGATCCAGTCCTCCTCATTCTGGCCAGGGAATCCTCACTGGACTGCCTTTTGCTCACTGAAAACCCTGATGGGTTCTGCCCCAGGTTTCTTGAAAGCTGAAGCAAACTCAATTGAAGCAGAGATTATGAAGATGTTGGGAGAAAGATTCCCCTCCCTGGAGAAAGATCTAACCAGTGTGTCAGGATGTCATGATGGGATTCTTTTCATTTTCAGTTTTATTCCAGACTTAAAAATACTTAGGTAATTTACATAACCTAATTATACTTTAGGGAGAACCTCTTCTCACTTCACATGTCTCAGTTATCAGATGCAGAGTGGTATAATAAATTTTAATCACTGTTTAGATGTTCTTTGCTGCAGAGTTAATAATATAGACTAAGCCTAAATCTTCGATGAGCTACGGGAGACACTTTTTGGTTGTCACAACTGGGGAGGAGGGATGCTGCTGGCATCTAGTGTGTGAGGCCAGGGATGCTGCTAAACATCCTGCAATGCATAGTTTAGACCCCTACAACAAAGAACTATCTGACCCAAAATGTTAATAGTACTGAGTTTGACACCCTGTGTTAAACAGTGAAGTTTCACTCAACACTGGTTATCCATTCAAGATGACAGCATTTTTACTTCAATGGTGTTACCTGCCACCAAGATATATTTGGGCAGATTCCTTTACATTTAGCATTTCTGAAATAGTGCTAGGAATAAAGAAGCAGATTAAATCCATGACAATCATAGTCTCAAGTCTTGCAGAAGATGATTAATTCCTCCTAGTCAATATGCTTGCTCTTCAGGTAGCTGGCACTTGATGAATAACAATGATGTTTATGGATGCACAGACCCACTAGTTAGGAGTTCTTCCTGTGTGGATAAAGAAGTAGGTATACAGAACATGATCCACTCAGTATGTTCCTGTCCCCAAACTACCTCTTTTTAAAGGAAGTTTTAATTAATTCTATCATAGGACTTCCCTGGTGGCACAGTTGTTAAGAGTCCACCTGCCAACGCAGGGAACACATGTTCGATCCCTGGTCCGGGAAGATCCCACATGCCGCAGAGCAACTAAGCTCATGTGCCACAACTACTGAGTCTGCACTCTAGAGCCTGCAAGTCACAACTACTGAGCCCGTGTGCCACAACTACTGAGCCTGCATGCTGCAACTACTGAAGCCTGCGTGCCTAGAGCCCGTGCTCTGCAACAAGAGAAGCCACCACAATGAGAAGCCCATGCACCACAACGAAGATTAGCTCCCACTCACCACAACTAGAGGAAGCCCATGTGCAGCACCGAAGACCCAACGCAGCCAAAAAAAGAAAAAAAAATTCTATCTATATTATAATAGATAAGCAATAACAAGTTTAAAATCATGTAAGATCTAGGTACAAATTAAGCCCTCTTATTATTAAACTTAACTGTTATCAAACTGTGAAGAGCGCCATAGGCCTTACTCTTACTTACTAACTCTTTCCTATTTTATCAACTGCATTTGGAGCTTGAAGTAATTTGCTTTTTCAACATACTTTTGACTGTAAAGATGTTCTGTTCTGTCTTGTCCTTTTGGAGAAAGACCACTTAAAAATTGCTTTAAAGAGCACATCCACATAATTTTAAAAAATCAAATAGCCTTAAAATACTAACGAAATTCAGCAGTTTCTTTCCTCATTCCTTCCCACCCCTCCTAGTCTTATTTTTTCTGGCATTCACACATTGCTATATTTAAAATAATATGCATGTGCTATTCTCTTTTGGTTCAACAATTTTATTTTATTTTATTTTATTTATTTATTTGGCTGTGCAGGGTCTTAGTTGTGGCATGCAGGATCTTTGTTGTCACGTGTGGGATCTCTGGTTGTGGCCTGTGGGATCTAGCTCCCTGACCAGAGATTGAATCCAGGCCCAATGCATTGGGAGCACTGAGTCTTAGCCACTGGACCACCAGGGAAGTCTCTGGTTCAACAATTTTAAACGTATTAACTTCTTGTTTTGGTAAATGAGGATTTAGCACTCTTTTCAGGTATCCCCTCTGTTTTACCCCCCTAGTTCTCCCTACATATTATATATTATAATTTTTGGTTAAATTAGTATTTGGCTTTTACATCATTATACACATGCAAGGAAAGCAGAGCATTGTAGTATACTATTATTTTTCATTATTACTTTTTGTTTTTTCTGAGGTTAATAATGGGCTTTTTTTTTTTTTTTTTTACTAGTGACTACTTTAAATTTCCTCTTTTACAGTGCCTTTGGTCAAAAGTATCGCACTTATGACCTAATTTCTCTTTGCAGGTGCCAAATTTAGCTGACATTCTGAGTTTTCAGCCCTGGAATGCCCTCGACCTTATGACATACTAGAAGGAGACTCCAACCTACAGGCATAGCCCGTTTCCCACCATCAGCTTTATTTTTCCAAAACAGGTCATTCTTCCATCAGAGGTTTTTATCTCCATTTAAGAACCTAGCTCCAGCTCATTTTTTATGGCTTCTTGCTAGGAGCCACGTAAAAGTAAATATTTGAACCCTCATCACTATGGTTTCCTGAGTCACATATCACATATTATTAAACAGCCAACACTGGTTTCTTCAGAAGGTCCCAGGGGCATTACTGGTTCCAACACAGGTGAACACAAATTCAGTAGCTTTTAAAACTACTGGTGGGGGCTTCCCTGGTAGCACAGTGGTTAAGAGTCCGCCTGCTGATGCAGGGGACACGGGTTCGTGCCCCGGTCCGGGAGGATCCCACATGCCGCGGAGCGGCTGGGCCCGTGAGCCATGGCCGCTGAGCCTGCGCGTCCGGAGCCTGTGCTCCGCAACGGGAGAGGCCACAGCAGTGAGAGGCCCGCATACCGGAAAAAAAAAAAAAAAAAAACTACTGGTGGGCAGCATTTACAGATGGTGGCCTCTAGGACCTGTTTTCTCCTTTTTGGCTTTATGCTGTTGCTAGCTGCCCTTTGGATCCAGGACCTTTAGGATGCCTAACTCAATGATCCTGGACTGTGAACCATCCAGGTGTTTATTTAGAATGGCGTGGAACAAGTAGCAACCATCTTTGGCTTCTGCTTTCACTGAACATGGTCTATCATATCGCCAGGATCCATTGCCCTGTTCCTAGTCCTCTCTATAACGGTCTATGCTGTTGCCAGTACCTGGAACCCTGGTATACCTGTCCCCAAGCATGAGTGGGTTTGCCGTAGAAGATGAGAACACCAATGTTGAGGAGAGCAAACCTCACTAAAACATATGCATGGTTCAATTCATCCAGAAAAGAGCTCATTCAGCAGAGGGTCTCCATCAGAAGAGCTCCTTTCCTGAAGTATGCTGGCCTCTCAAAATGCTGATAGCAGCTTCCTGACTTAGCTAATTCAGCCCTGGTCTGCCTGCTCTTGGAGGATGCTTGATCACGTCAGCTTCCTGGTGATAACTGGCCTGAGCCTATCATGCCTGTGTCTATTCCTATACCCTGTCTTATAGACTTTCTTTACATCCCAAACTGAGCAGTTGTGGAGGGAAGTCAAAGAGTAGATGCTCTCACAGATGCTGAAACACTGGCACAGTATCTTTTCCTCAAATGCAGCCTTGGCTTTCTACTTCTGTATTTATTTTTAACCAGAACTACATTTAGAAATATATGACCAACTATACTAGTAATAATAGGTGGAAGAAGAGAAGGCGTGTGTATGGATTCATCTTCCTAGGTATGTCTGGGTCCAGTTAATATTTAAAATGGTCTCGAGTTCTCCAAGCACACATTGACTGTCTGATGGGGGAGGTGGTGAGGAGAGGGACAGGTGGCAGTGGGAAAGCTGACCTAAGATTAAAAATTAATGTATTCAATTTTCAAATTAGATCATTGTTGGCAGATGGCTATGAATTTTAATATAATTTCGTATTTAACTTTTTTGGAGGAGATTTAGACTCTATTATTCACCAACTAGGCAATTTATGAACTCACATTTCGGCTTTAATTCTACCTTATCACAAGGAGAATTATAGGGCTGGAAAAACTCCACCAATCATCCTCTATTGGAAAGAACCACACCCAAAGCCAGCCAGGGCAATAGGGATGCCTAACACATTTTTCCGAGACCTAATTTAAGGTATTCCACAGCAAGTTTCCTTTGGGAGCAAAGAGTGGTGTGCCACTTTTCCATTCTGTTCACCTCTGCTGTGTTTCCTCTTCCCGTGCTCCATGCAGCTGGATAGACTGAGGAATCCCACCCCCACCCCAGGCTTCTTCCATCAGCTTCAGCCTCAGTCTTAGTATCTTCAGGAGCCTGCATTCCTGTTCCATGGGCTGTGAAGTTAGGCATGCTGGATCAGGCCAGAGCCCTGGGCCAAAAGGGAAGGAGAGTAAACCCCACTTAGGGTATGGGATTTGGGCTGGAAGGAACTCACCTGATTCCAGAGGCTGGCCCCACAAGAGTGCTTGGTCTATTCAAGACACAGTGCCCAAAGGGAAAAGAAAGCTTGGGCAAATAGTGGTACTGTAGTGTCCTATTTGGATGGTATGTAGCATGGAGAGATTCCAGGCAGCAGCAATCATGCAGGAATTAGATCCAGCAGAGATGTAGTTCTGGAAGAGCTGAATGTTCACGGAGGGTATCAGCAAATGGATGTGGCCACCAAGAGGAGTGTGTTTTCCTTCAGGGAAAGAAATTGGCCAGAAGGCAGGGTATTGGGGCCTTGAATAAGCAGTCTAGGGATCAAAATAAGGCTCAAGGGCTTCCCTCGTGGCGCAGTGGTTGAGAGTCCGCCTGCCGATGCAGGGGACACGGGTTTGTGCCCCGGTCCGGGAAGATACCACATACCGCGGAGCGGCTGGGTCCGTGCACCATGGCCGCTGAGCCTGCGCGTGCGGAGCCTGTGCTCCGCAACGGGAGAGGCCACAACAGTGAGAGGCCCGCGTACCGCAAAAAAATAATAATAATAATAAAATAATAATAATAAGGCTCAAGGTCTAGATGGAAGGTGGGGTCTCTTCTAGTGGTCATTGCTGATGCAGCCCTCCTCACCCCACCCACTCTCTCTGGACACCTAATTATATCTTTGGAGTCAGTGACCACCTTGATGACTTCCTATTTTAGATCTCCAGTCTAGACACCTTACCTGGACTCTGGACCTTCATATTCAGCTGTCCATTGGACCCCTCCACTTACATGTTCAAAAAAACCTCACCAGCTTTCCCCAACCTACTCCTCTTCCCCTGTTCTTTATCTCAAGGAAGGGGCTCGTTCTTGACTCTTCCTTCTTCTCATCCACCATATTTAGTCTGTCATCAGTCCAGTTGCATCTGCCTTCTAAAGAGCTCCTAATTTTCTTCGCTCCTTGCCATTTCACTGTTAATGTCTTCGTTCCGGTCACCATCACCTCTCACGAGAATCTGCACTATAATATCTTAACTGTTCTCCCTGCCTCTAGTCATGCATGTCCTTTGCCAATCCTTCCCCCTAAATACAGCTTTGATTTTTATCTCTCTTTTGCTTAACATGCTTCATTGGTACCCATTGTCCTCAGAATAAAGTGCAAAATTTACTAGCCTGACTTAAAGGGTCGTGACCTGCCCTTCCTGCCTGTCCATCTTCATCTCTTCCCCTTTCCTCCACATCATCCTCCCACCGTATTGAATTTCTTGCAGGTCCCTGAGGAAGCCTTGATTTCTCTGGCGTCCTCAGCTGTGTAAGAGGGGTTCTCACTCTCTTCGTCTGAGTAAACCTGACTCATCTTTTAGGGTTCAGTTCGAGGTGTTATCTTCTTGATGACTCCTTCTCTGGGTAGATGCGCCTCCCACAGCCCACATCTCGTCCTTCCCTCATGCTTGTCGCCACTGTGTGTCTTCCAGACTAGACTGTGAACACTTCCAGGCAGAAACCATGTCTCTATCACTGAGGAGCAGCACGGCAATGTGAGACCACAGGCTTCGGAGTCAGCCAGACTTGTACTTGAAAGTCCAACCTGGAGTAAGACACCCTGGGCAAGATTTCGATCATCTCAGGATCTCTGTCTCATTAGCTGCAAAAACAATACTTCCTCATAAGCTGTCATAAGGATTAAATGTGGTAATAACACAAAGCAGCTGGCACTGAGTCTGACACATCATGGATGCTCAGTAAATGTTGGATGAAGAAAGTGCAGGAAGAGAAGCTCCAGACAGAGCTTGTGGTGAGCTGTGAGAGAGCCTCTGTGGGTCAGCACGGCCTCGGCCATCCTGACAGAGATGAGGCAGAGCTGAGTGGAGTTACGGCCAGACTCTGTCTCCAGAGGAAGTGCTGACTGAGCAAGAGGAAGGTGACATCCAGGGCTGGTGGACAGCAAGACAAGGAAGACCAGAAGTGAATGTGGGAGGTCTCGGTGAGATCGCCTGCAGCATTTGGCTATGACAGGGCCATCACTCCAGGCCCAGCTCCAAGGGGCAGACTTGACAAGTGCCTGAAGCTGGCATTGGACAGTAGGAAGCACATCCTCTCTGACTCGGGAGCTTTAAAAACACACTTGCCTGGTCCCCACCTCCAGAGATTTGGTTTCAAGTGCTCTAAAGTAGACCCAGGGCTGAGCATTTTAAAAAACTCTTCAGAGAATTCTAAGGCAGGGAAGGCTGAGAATCACACTCTAGAATAGAGGAGGTGCCATACTTAATAGGCCAGATAAGGACCAAGTTTGCTCCTATACCCCCAGACTGTTCCCTGAGCATCACTGAGGGGATGGGAGGTGGTGGGTGGCTGCTACTCGCTTGCCTGCCCTGGTGAGGACTGGCTCAGTACCAGAGTGGGCCCATCCACAGACCAAGTGGCAGGGAGCAGGGAGAGACAAGGGTAGAAAAAAATGAGGCTGATGGAGCATAGTCTTTCTGATCTCAAAATCCCAGCCTGCCTCTCCAGCCCCTCCCCAGAGGAGACCAGTTGCTCTTTGGGAGAGGGAGGTCCTTTGGGAAGTGATGGGGTGGAGGAACACCTTCTCTTCCTTCATACCCACTCTGATGGCGCAGGGGAAACCAGCGGGGAGCTGCTGTTCACTTCTCCCGGGGGGAAAACTCAGTGATGGAAGCTTAGAACTCATGGTCATTCTAAGAATGTAAGGAATTTTTTTTAGATAAGAAGTAAGTCCCCAGCCAGCTGCAGAACCCTCTTAGTTTGAAGAGGTCATAAACAAGGATGAGAAAAAAGGAAGGGAGGAACTCATGAGAAATTAGATCTGCTGACATTTGTTTGAAAACTGCCTAGTCCTCCACCCTGTGGATTTCCACAATCTGTATGTGTAAAAGGTAATCAGGATGATGACACCTATTACAGTTCACAAGGAACAGACCCACCAAGAAGTGGTATCGGGAAGTGACTTCTAGTAAAAGCTGCCCTTTATTTTATCACCCTGGTGGTCCTCACTAGACCCTGCAAATATTTGATCATGCAAACCCGATTAAAAGTTATTGATCATGAAGAAAGAATATATATATATTCATATATATATGTGTGTGTATAACTGAATCATTTTGCTGTGCATCTGAAACTAACACATTGTAAATCAACTATATTTCAATAAAAATTTTTTTCAAGTTATTGGTCATGAGTCTATGCAATGTAAAGCAGTCTCTTTCTCAGCTTCTTCCTGGAAGGGAATGAAAAAAAAGATGGCCATGGATCAGTTAGAAGTAAAAGTGGCATCTCCTCTCCTTGACTTTGAGTGCAGAGGCATAGCCCAGGGAAGGAGAGCAGATGGAATAAAAAGTAACAAAGGGCAAGAGGTTTACCTGTTCCTGACCTTGATGTGCTCCCATCTCCCTAATCCCACCCCACCCTCATCACCCTTCACCTATATACACCTGTATATACACCTATACCTCTTATCACCTTATTGTAACTTCAGTGCTGTACAAAACTAAAGCTTTTGTGTCAACAAAGTATTCCCTCCTTCCCCCACAAAAGAGCATGAAATTTTGTAAAGCGGCTCATTACCTTCCTGGAACTTACCTCATTGTAGAAAGACCTGAAATTAAAGGGGCTTCCGTTCCCTACGGGCAGAGACTCTACATAGACTATTTTAGTTCAAACATCTCTTCCTTTTTGTAAATTAACAGCTCAAGTCTCTATTGATTTAACATGCTGTCCCTGTGATGCAGTGGGGATTTCACACAACTAATGAGGACAGGCCGTTCTGTGATTACTTAACCCTTCCGGTCCTTTGTTTTTCATATTTTCTTTAAAATGAAAACAACTCAAATACATGAATCTCTTAGAGCGAACAAGACAGAAATATTTGCACTTCCTCTTGTATTTTAAATATATATTAAAATATACTGTCAAAATAAGGGAATTTCAGGGCTTCCCTGGTGGCGCAGTGGTTGAGAGTCCGCCTACTGATGCAGGGGACACGGGTTCGTGCCCCATTCTGGGAGGATCCCATATGCCGCGGAGCGGCTGGGCCCGTGAGCCATGGCCGCTGAGCCTGCGCGTCCGGAGCCTGTGCTCCGCAACGGGAGAGGCCACAACAGTGAGAGGCCCGTGTAATGCAAAAAAAAAAAAAAAAAAAAGGGAATTTCAGTCTGTGTCTCTGCAATGTCCTTCTGATTTTTTTGTAAAAGAGCAGGCTCCATGATACATTAGGACAAGAAGCAAGTGACTGGGCAGGGGAGGGAGGGAGGAATGAATATAAGCCTTCATTTTCTTTCTTGGGTCTCTGTCTCTCTGCCTTAGAGTAAGTCTGGGGCTGTGCTTGCTTGCGATGATATCAGCTTGCTGTGGGTAGAAATTATGATGGACTAAATTAGGAACCATGACCTCAGTGTAGGAAGAAGGAGGAGGAGAAAGGAAGGGAGGCCAGAGCTGCTGTTTAAAGTACAGTTAATGGAATAATTGCCAGGATCCATCAGGTACTTTATACAAAATTGAATTGTCAGGGAAGATTCTCCACCCCCCCAACTCTTTTTTATTGAGGAAGAGGCAAAGTCCTTTTACCTCATGATTTTAAGGGCAAGGAAAGTCTTCCAAATTATGGGGGTGAGGGAGAGATAAAAAAGAAGCATTATTACCCAGGCCACTTAGCAAATGTTCAATGAGCACCTGCTATGTGCAGAAGCCTGAGCGGGGTGGAGGAGAGACCCCACCCCCGTCATGGAATGTGGAGTTGCCTGGGTGGAGAGCTCACTGTGACATCCTGGCTTGGGCCCTGCTTAGACAATGTCTCAGTCTCACACACTATTATAAGTTGGTAAAATTTGTCTCTGGAATCCTCCTCTCCACCCCTACCTTGTCTGGGGTCATTGCTGTGTGGTTGACAGGTATTGCTCTTGTGGCCCCCAGCCAGGACTCTTCCCTTTTGTTTGTCTTAGTTCTTTCCTGAGTCGGGTAGTTGAAAGAGCCCTCCCTGGGTGAATTTTGGCCAGTCAATTCACTTCTTGGAGTCTCAACTTTTTCTGTAAATAAGAATAGTAATAACACGAACATTGTGAGGATTAAATTAAATAATGAATGTGAATTAACCACAGCTAATTTTTATAGAGATTGTAGCCTATGACAGGTACTGTGCTGCTAAATGTTCTGTGTACAACATCCCATTTCATCCTTCCAACAGCCAGTCATGCAGGCGTTCTCATCCCCCTTTTACAGGTGAGGAAACTGAGGCTTAGAGATATTAAGTAGCCTGCCCAAGTCACAGTGCTAGTTCCTTTAGGTGTTAGGATTTGAATTCAGTTGTGTCTTACTCCAAAGTCCATGCTGGTAACCCCAGTGCCCCACTGCCTCTATAAATCTCCCTGTAAAATGCTTTGTCAACAGAAGATAATTTTATTAGATACAGCTAATACACAGAACCATTTATTATTTGACAGATTTGAAGGTACCAAAGACCACATCATTTGCATACAAAAAGTGCAGAACAATTAATTTACATAGAATTTCAGGCTTTTACAGGTGAAAGGGAACTTTGAGATGATCTAGGCTGTGTTGTTCAAACTCAGCTTCTGAGAGGCCCCGTACTGAGCTATGCTTTTATCTGTTTTAAAATTTATTATGATTTCTAAGTAGGATTTTGTCTAAGACTTACTCTTTTCTAATTCACTCACTGTCATTTTACAGCAGCCTTTTGGCGGGGCATTAAGAGATAAAAGAGACTCAAGATTTCCTGACTTCTGTGCAGGTCTCTCTTTACACCTCAGGGCTAACTCTTGACACGATGTGTCCATATGGTAAAGAACTGAGAATATGAAAAATTATAATCCAGAGAGACTTTTTCAAGGGAATTTCTTAAGAATGCACATAAATCTGGCTGATCTAAGCAAAGGCAGTGAAGGACTCAACAAGTAGAAAGTAATTAGGCATGGTAACAAAAATGAGAAAAAAAGATTTCAAGGGGGGCTTGGAAATGATGTCAGTGATAACTATTATGTTGTTGTCTCCTGTGGGAATAAGCAGATAAATACCATCCAGTGAGGCCCTTAAATTCATTTGTTCATTCAACCATCATTTATGAAACAGCTACTGTTTTTCAGGCACTGTACTAGGCAGAGGGACCACAAAGATGAATGTCCCTGCACTCAAGGGGTTGACTAACTGGAGTGGGAGGTGAGGAGGCATCGGCATGAGTGTGGTGAGAGCAATGATAGAGATTTACAAAGAGTCCTGGGAATACTTTGAGATGAGACATCTCATCCTAGCATTAGTGGGGAGAGGATGGTGGTCAGGAAACCCTTCCCAGAAGATGTAACACCTGAGAAGAATTTAAATTAGAGGAAATTGACATGGGAGGACATTGTTCTGGCCTTAAATAGAAGAGAATTTAGGTTTTTTTCTACCTTTTTCTGATGAGGCAGAGATGGGCCATCCAGCAAGTCTCCTTGACCATAAGCCACAAACTGATCAAAACCCTAACCACATTGCCTCAGGGCTATTGCTAACGAGAAGTTCTGCTTTCAATTACTATAAATAGTTTCTTTTTACAAAGATGAAAACAGCTATTCTTCAGAATCAGAGCTGGGTGGCATTTTCCTCAGTGATCACTTGGGTCTCATCTCCTTTGGATGATTTCTAAATAAGCGTATGCTGTGGGAGCCACGCTACATATCTATTGGATACTTGAGAAAATACAAAAATGAAGTGTACTAGTTAGGGAAGGCTAAATTGTTGAAACAAATGGACCCTAAAATACAGTGGCTGAAATCCAGCAGAAGTTTATCACTAATAAATTGGAGAATATTCCAAGTCAGCAGCAGCTCTCTTCCACATGGAGAATTGTAGCCCCAAGCTCCTCCATCTGAGATTCTGCTTCCCTGGGGCCTTGATGTCTATGTTCAGTTAGAGGATGGGGAAATAACGAGTAAACACTTTCTGAAAGAGCTACACCCATGACAGCACATATCATTTTTTCTTGCATTTTATTGGCAAAAATTAGTCACATGGCCACATGTGGTTGCAGGATCTGCTGGGAAATGTGTTTCCAGACTGAGCAGCTGATTTCAAGCACAGCCGTTGATAAGGAAGAAGATTTTGATGGGCAGCTACTGCTTTCATCGTATAAACTGAGAGAAAGAAAATGGATAATCACAGAAAATCTAAGCTAGAAAGTTATTAATAAAAATGGCTCTCACAGGGACTTCCCTGGTGGTCCAGAGGTTAAGACTTCACGCTCCCAATGCAGGGGGCCCGGGTTCAATCCCTGGCCAGGGCACAAGATCCCACATGCCACAACTAAAAGATCCCGCATGCTGCAAATAGAAGATCCTGCACACGGCAGCGAAGATCCCACACGCGGCAACGAAGATCCTGCATGCCACAACTAAGACCCGGCACAGCCAAATAAATAAATAAATATTTTAAATAAAAGGGTGGGGAGCCACTGCAGAGCCCTGAATGAAGATGAGGCTCCCTGCCCTGGGAAGACCTTTAAAAAAAAAAAAAAGAATGGCTCTCACAAATCAACAAGTGGTACACCTTAAAGTTACTCAAGGTTATATGTCAATTATACCTCAATAGAGCTGGGAAAGAAGAAAAGCATGCTTCTTAGTTCCAGAGCATTTTATAGTCATTCGCTTGGTAATATCAAAGGATTTATCAACCCCTTCAAGTGGGTCCCCAACAAGGGTCCTCCTGCCCGGTGTCATTGGAGCCAATCGAACAAGACCAAGTTTGGTTCAAAGCAAAGTTCTATCCTTTAATCAAAGAATGGAGAGGTGCAGCCTTGCGCGCTAGAGCACACGCTCTCAGGACAGGCCGTGGGCGTGGGCGGGGCTGCTTCATAGGGAGCTTGGCAGTCGGTGAACGGAAGGGAGTGGAGTTCCCGCAGGGAGTGGGCGGAGGGATTGGCTGAGCCGGGCGCGGTGCCGGGTGCAGCGTCTCTGCACACGGCCTGCCACCGCCATCTTGAATTGGGTGTAGTTTGCCGCTTCTGCACACGGTCCCGAAGCTGAAGTGTGGGGTGCAGCCACGTCACACCAGGATCTCTGGTCTGAGGTGCCGGGGGCAGGGCTTCTGCACACAGCACCCTGTGAGCAAGTGAAACCAGACTAAGCACGAAGGAAAGGAAAAAAAAAGGTTAGACTTTATTACCCAGATTCTATTTTTATTTCCTGAGTATTGTTAATGGGCTTTGCCAGTGACACCTGCCTGCTTTCTTACAAGCGTCAGAAAAAAGCCTCTTCGTAAATGGAAAACACAGGGCCTCAGCCACAACCAGGTGATTGCTTGTTGGTTAAAACGCTGATTCGTTTAAAAATATTTAAGGAATCTAACAACTAGGTAGATAACATCAACAGAAGTAAATCATGAGCAACTGTCAGATTTTTCCAGTCAGAGCAATTTAGTAATACGACAAATATTTTTCAATGCCTTTCCTGCACTGAATACTTTGGAGTAATATAAAAAAAGACGTCATTTGAAAATTTAAAAAATATATGTGTGTGTATATGTATGTATAAATGAAGATTGAAATAGAAGTGATATAGCCCAGTGATACTACTGATTACCAAATGGATTGCACAGAAGAAAAATGTAGGTATGGTCAGAAGCATGGAGAAAGCAGGATTTGGGCAAAGTCTCGAAGTGTATGTGAAATGTTCATAGGCATAATGGATAGGAAGGCATTATGTATGTGAAAGTTCCAGAACTAAAAGAGAACAGAGAGAAGATTGTGGATAAAGGGATGACGTTGAGTCATTATGGTGGTGATTCTTTATGCATGGGGTGAGGGTGGGCAAAATAGGAAGCAGTCTTCTCCCTATGGAGCAGAAATGAGGCAGAAAGTTGTGTGTGTTGCTTTAACAGCTCTCTAAGTAATGCTCTTATATGTCTTCACTGAAACATTTTGAAATACTATTTAAATATGTTATATTCGTTTATTGAAAATATTTTGCTTTTGTTTAAACCTGGAGTAGACTTCAAGTTTTGAAGCACCCGAAAAAATCTTTCAAACAAAAATTAAGATTCCACTTAGTATAACCGTAACTGGTACACTGTGCTTAATAAGTGGCCAGTTGATTATTGAATTGATAGACACCTTAAGGTACGTTTACAGAATAACGTGGGATAGGCAGAATTCTAAAGGTGTCCCTCAAGATTCCTGTCCCTGATTATTCAGTCAAAACTATTATAAGTAGTGGTGTGAAGCAGCTATAATTATGGTCCCAAATTAGTTGCCCTTAAGACACAGAGAGCTGTTTAAAAGCAGAGCTTTTTCTCTGGTCGGTAGCAGAAGAAGCAGAGATTGGAAGTGTAAGGACTCAGTTTACCATGGCTGACTTTGAAGATGGAGGAGGCCATGTGAGAAGGAAGGTGGGTAGTCTCTAAGAGCAGACAGTGGCCCCTGGATGACAACCAGCTGCCAGACACTAGATTCTACCAACAAGCCAAATGAAGTTGGAAGCAGATTGTTTCCAAAAGCCTCCAGAAAAGAGCCCCACCTGGCCAACACTTTGATTTTGACCTTGTGATACTCTAAGCTGAGAGCCCAGTTGAGCCTGCCCAGTCTTTTGTCCTACAGAACTAAGAGTTAGTAAATAAATATTGTTTTGAGCTGCTAAATTTACAGCTATTTGTTACATAACTAGAAAACTAATATAAGCAGATACCTGAATTCAGTTAAGCAGAGGTTGTACACTTCAAGACTCAGCTCCAATCCTCTGTGAAAACTTTCCTGATCACCCCAGAGTGATCCTTTTCTCCTCTTTAGTCCTATTGGACTTTATTTTTATCATTTCAGAGTTAGATATCACAGTATTGCCTGGTACTTTGTGTACAGGACCTTTTTATGTCCCTAGATGGTAAGCTCCTTGATGGCAAGGAATCCAGTCTTTATGGTTCTGCTTCTAAGAGTATGGGAGCATAGGAGGAGGTGGTAGGCAAGACTGATTTTCAAGAATTTTCTACCAACAAAAGCAAATGAAATGTTCTTGAGAAAGAGCAAGTAGCTATCATTTTCTCTCAATAAGAACCTGAGACAGCATTCAGCTGCTAGGATCAAGGTTACGGACCTCCTGTAACTGCCAGCCTGACCAGTCGCTACATCATGGGCAAACCAGAATGACTAGTCTGACTCCTAAAGGTATAATTAGACCCTTCTAGTTATGAGTCTGTTTTATTCTTAGTGCCAGTTATTACTCCATAAACATCACTTCATCCAGTCCCTGTCAGCTGCTGAGGCTGTGACCATGGCAGGGTGGTAAGCCCTGACTTGAAAATTATTGATACAATGTCCTTTTCTTAGGTAATCACATAAAGACAGTCTTACCAGCTTCCAGGAGCAATAGTCTTTATTTTTTTTCCTATAAATTTATTTATTTTATTTTTTATTTTTGGCTGTGTTGGGTCTTCATTGCTGCGCATGGGCTTTCTCTAGTTGCGGCGAGGGGGTGCTACTCTTCCTTGTGGTGTGCAGGTTTCTCATTGCGAAGCACGTGCTCTAGGCACGTGGTCTTCAGCAGTTGTGGCACGCGGGCTCAGTAGTTGTGGCTTATGGGCTCTAGAGCACAGGTTCAGTAGTTGTAGTGCACGGACTTAACTGCTCCATGGCATGTGGGATCTTCCCAGACCAGGGCTCGAACCTGTGACCCCTGCACTGGCAGGCAGATTCTTAACCACTGCACCACCAGGGAAGCCCAGCAATATCCTTTATTTCTGAGAAACTCTCTCATGCATATGTATTTCTAATATGAGTGGATTTTATCCTTTTATCAGTACCTTTATGTGTGACCCACTAATGTAAATAACAAATTTTAAAAGCACCCAGGACATTTTATACACCTGTAGACTGATTCTGTAATGAGTTAGCAACGTTCTTATGTAGTTCAGGAAGAAAATGTCTGCTTCAGGACAGAGAATTAATTTCTCCCTCATTCCCCCATAGATAGGAAAGGAAGAATGATCCTCTTTTGAGGTGCCCTATAGTGCTAGAAGGAGTGATCAGACAATGCCTGAAATAGAAGAGTTTTGCTTGGGACCAGTGTTTAACCTGAGGTTATAATGCCTGGTTTTAGGAAACTCTCATGACAATAAAATGGTGATTTTATTTGTTAAGTTTCAGAAACTAAATCAAACACAGGTTTAAATTTTTTTTCAGATAAGAAAGATCTTTAAATTTACTAGCAATATTTTTACTGGACTTTCTCAGCCTCATGCTGTAATTGTCTTTTTATTTTTAGACTGATCTGTCTACCCATTTTCCAGTTTTGCAGTAATTCAAAAAGTATCCTAAACTCCGCCTACTCAGTCACCCCTCCCCACCACCACATTCAAATTCAAATCCAGGATGTTCTACCTCCAAAATATCTTTCAAAAACATTCTCATTTTTCCATCTTTATCCTCACTGCATTGGTTAAGGTCCCCAGTCTCCCAGACGGTCTTTCCTGAAAACTAGACCTGGAATTATTTTTCTAAAACAACAATCTAGTCACGTCATTGACTGTTTTGCTTAAAATGTTCTGTCCCGCCGCCAGAGTATACTTCAAACTCCTGAGCCAGACGGGTTGTATCTTTGCCTGCTTTACTAACCTTACCTCCTGCCTTCACCGACATCCTTTACTTCTTCAGTGTTTCTCAAAATGCTGTCCTTGCACCATCCCCAAGAAAATCACCACTTATTGGGAATTCCCTGGTGGTCCAGTGGTTAGGACTCCGTGCTTTCACTGCTGAGGGCGAGGTTTCCATCCCTGCTAGGGGAACTAAGATCCTACAAGCTGTATGGTATGACCAAAAAAAATCCTGGGTCCTGTCTGAGGTCTATAGAATCAGAAACCGTGAGGTACGGGGCCAGAAATATGCATTGTTAAACTCTGGGTTGATTCTCAGGCAACATGAAGAATTCGGTAACTGCCAGGAGCATTTGCCAACTACTTGTTCAATGTCCCACATTCTCTCCCCTACATGCCTTTACCTTGTGCTGTGTGACACACACCCACTCACGCACACGCACACACACAGTTTTTTTTTTTTTTTGCCTGGCTGAGTTTGGACTCTGCTTCTAAATTAGTTCTAAATCTTCCTTAAGAGTCACCTATGGCAAACCTTCCTTGACTCCCCTAGGCTGGCTGAAGAGCTAACCTCTGTATTGCCCTTAAGGCATACAAGTGCAATTTGTTATTGTTGCTGCTGGTTACTTGTCTATTTCACTGCCAGGTGAGCTGTTTACAAATAAGCACTGTTTCTTTCACCTGTGTCCCCAGAGTCAGAGTCCTGGGAATGTAGTTAGTGGTCCCTAAAAAGTATTTGTGAATGTGTGAATAAATAAATGCACAATTTTAAGAACCTATTAAGAAAACATAATTACCATAAAAAAGATAAAAATTTTAAAAACCTGAGAGTATGATTAATCCAGACAATCATGTCTGGGAAAATTGATTTAAAAAGACAAAGAAAGAAAACATAATTGATATAGAGGGAAAAATTAAAAGAGCTTTTCAAACTCAAGGAATTTTGCTTTTCTCTGGTAGACAGTCATTGGTTGTGACTGATAGCATCAATGATTCCAATAGCTATCACTGATAGATTGCCCTGTTAGAGATAAAAATTCCTGCTTCTCTGAACTGTTTATTTCTTCCTGATGATGTTCTGAGTTTGGATGCACTGTGCTATAGGAAGCATAGATGAATCTGGGAGTTGGACAGTGCTGCCAAATACTAGCTGTATAACTTCAGGCAAATTGTTTTTCTCTGAGTCTCCTTCCTTATTATGTAAGTCAGAGAAGACTTTCTACATATGCCCAGAGGGAATAATACATGTTCTCATAGAGGGAAAATGGGATGTAATGAAATAAAGTGTGTAAGACATACTAGGTAGTGAAAAAAATTATTATTCTCTTTATAGTAAGAAAAAACCTAGATTGTTTCTGAGTTTCTATTGTATGTCAAATATTTTATTAGATATTGGGGAGGGAAGAGGAATGCAAAAAATAGTGCATATACCTTCTAATTCAAGAGATAGTGTTTTGAAAGAGCTTACAATATACTGAGGATTATAAATAAACTAAAAAATCCACTTAGGGCTTCCCTGGTGGCGCAGTGGTTGAGAGTCCGCCTGCCGATGCAGGGGACACGGGTTCGTGCCCCCGTCCGGGAGGATCCCACACGCTGCGGAGCAGCTGGGCCCGTGAGCCATGGCCGCTGAGCCTGCGCGTCCGGAGCCTGAGCTCCGCAATGGGAGAGGCCACAACAGTGAGAGGCCCGCGTACCGCAAAAAAAAAAAAAAAAAAAAAAATCCACTTAATTTTTATAGAAAGAAAAAGAACTCAGCTACAAGGAGACTGCTAGTTGTTCTCCAGAATCCAGTCTCTCCTTATTCTACAGTGGTAGAACCCCTAATTTTAAGCCAAGTATGTTGCCACCTGGAAAAAAGACTGCATTTCCCAGCCTCCCTCACTGTTAGATGTGACCATGTACCTGAGTTCTGGCTAATGGTATATGCATAAATATAGTGTAAGTAAATTCCAGGAAGCATTCTTAAAAAGAGGTAGCTGCTACTTCCTTCCATTTTCTCCTTTCTGCTGATGGACTGGGACTTTGATAATTGGGGATAGACAAGTCATCTTGGGTCATAGTGTAGAAGCTGCATATTGAGGATGGAGAAGAAGCAAAATTCAAGGAGCTTGGCTCCTGCTGGTCCCATGATGCCATCATGACAGCCCCAAATTGCCTATGTTTATTTGAGGCACAAATGAACTTTAATGCACTGGTGTTTGGGGCTTTCTTTCATTCACAGCTGAAGTTTATCCTAACTAAAACAAACTAATACTAACTTACAAAACTTCAATCTGCTTTTAAGTTTTTAATGGAGAAAGGCTTATGTTATAATAACTGGAAACAATGCAGAAGGCAAAATTGTGTACGTGTACACATAGAGGATATATAGGAAGAAAATATACCAAATTATTAACTTGTTGGTTTAGGATGGTAGAATAATGGGTAGGTTCTTTCCTGTTTCATATTTTTCTGTACTTCCCCAATTTTTTTATCTGAACAATTTTTATTTTTAATTTAATTTTTATTTTATATTGGAGTATAGCTGATTTACAATATTGGGTTAGTTTCAGATGTACAGCAAAGTAATTCAGTTATACATATACATATATCCGTTCATTTTCAGATTCTTTTCCCATATAGATTATTACAGAATATTGAGTAGAGTTTCCTGTGCTATACAGTAGGTCGTGTACTTTCCCAATTTTTAATTAAAAAATCATATTTTCAATGGATATACATTTGAGCTCAGTTGGCAGCAACCACTATACATATCTAGTGTTTTTTATCCTCTAGTTTCTAAAATTTTACATTATTCTTATATCTGTAGGAGAGAATAGCATTGTGATTGAGTCAGTTCTGGGTTCAGTATTGTTTTTCAGCTGTTTGAACCTGGCAAATTACCTCTCTAAGCCTCAGTTTCTTCATCTGTTAATTGGGCATTATAGTTTTACCTATTTCATAGGATTATGGCCTGAAATAAATAAGGTAGTGGATATAAAATCATGTAGCACCATGCATATAGTTAGCAGTCAATAAACCCTATATAATATTTTTATTATATATATTTATATATGTTGATTGAGTCTACTTGCTGGCATTTTCATTAGCCACCTAATCTCAGCATATTATAGCTTACTTAGCTCTGTATGACCTTATTACTAGAAATTTATGTTGTCCTCAACTTTTCATTGGTAGATAAGGTAGACTCAAATGATCCAAGAGGGGAGGCTGTCCCAGGCAGGATGATCATGGATAAAAATGAAGATGACAATCTGTGATTTGATGAAAAAAAAAAACTACAGCATTTAAAATTATTACTGTTTCAGAGAATCTGGAACATAATTATTGCTAACAAGTTATCAAGTGGCTGACAACAAATGATGTAGTGTGTCAATAAATGGATATTAATTTGTTTTGAATTGAAATTAGTTTTGGTGGAAGCGAGAAAACCTGTTTTCAAAGAAGACAACGAGCTAAAGAAGTGTGTGTTTATGTGTGTGTGTTGGAAGGGCTGGGATGATTATTGAGGGAGGGTCTTGAGGGGTAGTCTGAAGAGTTGGATTTGATACCAGAAGTGTTCTTGAATATGAATTCAAGTAGTGAGTTTTTCAATTTTCCTTAATATTCCCCTAAGGATGGTCAAGAGATTATTTTCGTTGGAAATTATATTTTAACAGAAGTGTGAAGTAATACATGCTCAATGATGAAAGCAAAACCATAAAAGAAATCTCAAGAGGGTTAAAGTAACACAAGGAAACAAATCAGCATGTATTTTTTTAAACAATGGAAAGAATTCACATTTACTTGTAATTAAATACTAATAAAACCCTGTATTCCATGGGGGGATAAATAGATCTGTTACTACTCTGATTAAGAGACAATCTGGGGAATTCCCTAGTGGTCCAGTGGTTAGGACTCGGTGCCTTCACTGCCATGGCCCGGGTTCAATCCCCCTGTTGGGGAATTAAGATCCCGCAAGATGCATGGCCCGGCCAAAAAAAAAAAAAAAAAAAAGAGAGAGAGAGACAATCTGGATCATTGGGGAACTATATTTGTTTTAACCAGATCACCAAATAAATTAATTTTGTGGCAGAGAAATAGTGTTCACCCTATATTCTATGTGCTTCCCTGTACTTCCCAGCTTCCTTTTGTTGTCAGGTTATGGCCATGTGGCTAGTCCCTCCCAGGAGCTGTGAGCACGAATGATATGTATAGGTTCCTTCTGTTCTGCAATGGGGAGTAGTGGAGATTGAACCACTTACTGAGATGGCAGTGTCACAAGAGATGGAGCCTGGTTTCCTGAGTCACCAAATGGAGGAGAGCTTCACCAACCTTCTTTGAACTTTGAGTGAGTAAGAAATAAACTTTTTTTTTTTTGGCTGCATTGGGTCTTAGTTGGGGCATGTGGGATCTTGTGTTGTGGCTGCGGGCTTCTCTCTAGTTGTGGCGTGCAGGTTTTCTTTCTCTAGTTGTGGTGCACGGGCTTAGTTGCCCCACGGCATGTGCGACCTTAGTTCCCCAATCAGGGGTGGAACCTGCGTCCCCTGCATTGGAAGGCAGATTCTTTTCTTTTTTTTTTTTGCGGTACGCGGGCCTCTCACTGTTGTGGCCTCTCCTGTTGCGGAGCACAGGCTCCGGACGCGCAGGCTCAGCGGCCATGGCTCACGGGCCCAGCCGCTCTGCGGCACGTGGGATCTTCCTGGACCGGGGCACGAACCTGTGTCCCCTGCATCGGCAGGTGGACTCTCAACCACTGCGCCACCAGGGAAGCCCAGGAGGAGAATTTTTAACAGTCTTTTCAGATGATTATGGACAGTCTTTGATATTACACCAAAACTTGACAAGTTGTAGTTTCTTAAAGGTTAGTTGGAATCTAAAAGCTGACCTTTTCATATGCTGTTATATTAAAATCAATTTATCTATCTCACACTTTGAATGGACATTTTACCTATGCATGATTTTATAACATCATGCATTATCATTCAGAAGATATTGAATGATAACTTCTGTGAAGTTATGCAGGTATTCCAAATGTTGACACATATTATACAAACAAACAAACAAAAATCACATTCTTTAATATTACCACTGATCTCATTGGCAAGGTCTTTAAACACTGGGAAGCTGTCAAGTTCACAGTGTCAGATACAAGGTTCCTAAAGCTTGAAAGCTCAAATTTATCACTGGCTACAAATACCGTCAATTGTTTTCCTTGAAGTGACAGACCTACTTCATTCATTTTTGAGAAAATGTCTACCAAATACCCAAGTTTGAATAGCTATAATTTGTTTACCAGTCATTCTTTTAAGTCAAAATGGTGTTCCATGAAAAAAGCAGTTAGTTCAGCTTGTAACTCAAGGAACAAGTGCTTTTCCTCATAGCCCCCTATTTCAGTATGCCGCACAAGGGCTTTATGTGTACTTCCCATTTCATCACAGATATTAAAAAGACATGTACTCAAGGGTCAAGACTGAATAAAATTGAGATGTGTAATTGTTTCATTAAGAACATTCTTAAGTGAAAATGGCATCTGAAATTTAATTTATTTTTTTGTTTGTTTGTTTACTGCTAGTGCTTGGCAGCGAACAGTATAATGGCTATTATTACAGTTTGGTGCAAATGCTTTCATTTATGTTAAGGCACCAGGAGTTTTACCCACCATTGCTTTTGTAGCATCAGTGCAAATGTCAACATAATGAAAAAGGCAAATAATAGTTAATGTTATTAGGAAAATAGTTTTGACGTTGTGGACCTCATGAAACGGTTTTGGTGACCCCAAGGGGTAGGCAGACCACAGTTTGAGAACCACCATCACAGAAAATAAGCATATTTCCTCACAAAGAACCTTTAACATCTGAAACAGAATGCTGGAGTAGAACGCTGATTATGACATATGCCTTTTTAATAGGGCAACTACTATAAAAATCACATAATGGGAAAACAATATGATTTAGGACCAATTTAGATTTTCTAATATGCTTAAAAACAAACTTCGGGTCAAAAGTTTAAAGACTTTAAAGTTAGCTTAGCTAATTATATTTTTGTTTTCAAGCATTAAAAGATCTGTCAATGAGATAGTTTTCTCTCTCCTGTTACTTATTCTCTAAAAAATAATTACATTAATGGGAAAGTATCTGAAAAGGCATTTCTCCAACGAAGATACACAAATGGCCAATAAGCATATGAAAAGATACTCAACATCATTAGTTATCAAGGATATACAGATCAAAATCACAATGAGATACCACTTCACACCCACTAAGATGGCTAGAAATAAAAAAGCCATATACTAACAAGTATTGGTGAAGATGATGAGAAAGTGGAACCCTCATATACTGCTTATGAGGATGTAAAATGGTCCATCTACTTTGGAAAACAGTCTGGGAGTTCCTCAAACAATTAAATATAGAATTTCACCAAGAGAAACAAAAACATGCCTACACAGAAATTTGTATATAAGTTCATAGCAGCATTATTTATAATAGCCAAAAAGTGAAAACAACCCAAATGTCCATCAACAGACAAATGAATAAACAAATGTGATATATCCATACAATGGAATATTATTTGGCCATAAAAAAGGAATGAAGTACTGATATATTCAACAATATGGATGAATCTTGAAAACATTATGCTACCTGAAAGAAACCAATCACAAAAGACTACATATTATATGATTCCACTTATATGAAGGTTCAGAATAGGAAATCTATGGAGATGAAAAGTTGGTTAGTGGTTACTTGGGGTGTAGGGGTGAGGAGTTTGCAGGGGTAGATGAGTGATAGAGGTTTCTCCTTGAGATGAAAATGTTCTAAAATTGACTGTGGTGATGACTGCACATATCTGTGAATATCCTAAAAACCATTGAACTATACACTGTAAATGGGTGAATTGTATGGTATGTAAATAATATCTCAATAAAGCTGTTCTCTGCCCCCCCCAAATCAACTACATTATAGAAAAAAATTAACCATATGAAAAATTTTTAGATAATTTTATAGAGGGGGAGACTAAAGCCCCAGAGAGAGGGGTGATTGACCTAAACTCACTCAAAAGCTGGGACTAGAACCCAGGTTTCTGGTTCCTGCAATAGAATGCATTTCATCCCTCAGAATAGTATTACAATACCCCTTTCACTTCTGGGAAGAAAATTCCAATGATCATACCAAATGCATTCAAACTGGAGTCAGCCTAAGAGGTAAAAAGAAAGTATCTACTAGAAAAGTATTCTATCTACAATTCTGCTCTGAACAAGGTCACCCTTTGTGGAAAGAAATGGGAAAATGAGCAGAATAAGAGAGGAGAAATAGAATTCACCTTCTTGCTTTAAACACTCGACCATTTGTGGGCAGGCTTGTAAGTAGTCACACTAGTTGCACAGGCTTTTGCCAACTCCCTTAAAAATAGCTATTCATAAAAACAGTAAACACAAAATGTAGCACAAACATTTTTGTAGGTCCACAGACTAGTAAATATCATACCCCTTCATGGTCACACATATTGTAGTGGACAGCTTGGTACTTGTCTCACAAATGATTTGGTTCCAGTGCTAGGCAGAGCTATAGGGATGCCTCTGATTTGTGTAACACTTTGAGTTTCAACCTGCTTTTACATAGTATCCCTTCTGATGCTTGCAACAGCCCTGTGAAATCAATAGGGTAGGTATTACTAGCCCCATTTTGCAGATAGGAAACTATTTTTAGGTAAGTAGGACAAGGTTTTGTTATCATCCTCATTTTATGAATGAGGAGAGGAGTCTTATTTTACACAAGCAGTATGATATAAATAGCTGCAAGAGAGAACTTAAACTTGTAGCTGATACATGAAAATTTGGGAACTATTTAAAACTGGAGAACAAGGGAACAGTGTACAGCAGGGATACTCATGGAAGTGACAAATTTATTGGTGCTTTATATTTATGACTTCCATAAACTACTTTTAAACAGATCAGACCCTGAACTTGCAAAGCCCTGATATGCTATAGAGTGATTGACAGTGTTGCCTCCTTGCACAGCTTCAGGGGACACCATTCACATGGAGGTGACACCATCCCCATAGCATTAGACATTAGTGGTAGGTGTCCCGTGGAATTAAATCAGATTCCTAAATTAGAGATGCTATGTAGATATCACAGACATGAGTCAGGCAAATCTCAAGGTCCATCACAAATTCCACCTCCTCCATGAAATCTGCCCCAATATGTCTGTCCTGGCAGTCCATCATATGCATTGTATATTTTGGTATTTCTTTATATTTCATTTCATTTTATTAATTTTTTTCATTTTTAAAGACACATTGTTTTCTTTCTAATCTTACAGTCAATACATGTTCATTTCAGACAATTAGGAATACCTAAAATCATAAAGTAAATAATAATTAACATCCATAATCTTCATCCCTTAGAGATAACCACCATTAGCCTTTTGATGCATTTCCTCCCATTTCCCCTCCATTTTAACTATAATTTATCTTTTTTTTTTTTTTTTTTTTTTTTTTTTTTTTGCTGTACGCGGGCCTCTCACTGCCGTGGCCCCTCCCGTTGCGGAGCACAGGCTCCGGACACACAGGCTCCGCGGCCATGGCTCGCGGGCCCAGCCGCTCCGCGGCATGTGGGATCTTCCGGGATCGGGGCACGAACCCGTGTCCCCTGCATCGGCAGGCGGACTCTCAACCACCGCGCCACCAGGGAAGCCCTATAATTTATCTTTTTATATTATTCTTCCATGTTTCATCTTTAAATATTTGACCCCTGTAAGTTTTATCTTCTTCAAAATATGGTAACTTTTTCAGGATAAAAGCCATATTATTTTCTACTTCTTTATGCTCTATGCTTTCTTATGCACAGTGATAAGTACAGTAGTCAATAATTCAATTGAATTAGTTTATCTTCAATAATTTGCGTCATTTGGTATTATAGGTACAGTAAAGAATGTAAGTAAATCTACAAATATATCAGTAATTCCATGAATAATAGTTCCCTTTGAATTTACTAAGTTAACTTACATTTCATGTATATAATTTTTTGTTTGTTTGATTGTTAGTTTTGGTTAAACTTGGGAGACTTTATTTACTTCCCCACATCACCAATCATGGATATGAGTGGCTAAGGCTTCTATCTCCTCAGGAAAACACAGCACAATTGAGTGATCACAACCTTGGGAGAACTTCAGTTTTTGGTTGCAGCATTTAAGAGCTCCTGGTTTTGGTCCCACAAACCCTTTTTGAAGTGACCTATGTATGTTTTTTTGGTTTTTTTATTTTCTGTGTTGGGTGTTCGTTGCTGCACGTGGGCTTTCTCTAGTTGCAGCGAGTGGGGGCTACTCTTCGTTGCATTTCGCAGGCTTCTCACTGTGGTGGCTTCTGGTTGCAGAGCACGGGCTCTAGGCACGCAGGCTTCAGTAGTTGTGGCACGCGGGGTCAGTAGTTGTGGCGCACGGGCTTAGTTGCTCTGCGGCATGTGGGATCTTCTCAGACCAGGGACTGAACCCGTGTCCCCTGCGTTGGCAGGCGGATTCTTAACCAGTGCACCAACAGGGAAGTTCCTATGTTGTGTTTTGACGTTGGGATTATTGCCTTAAATCTTTTTGCTTCTTTTGATGAATCATATGGAAAACAAATTTGAATTCTGTTTATTAATGCTATTAAGTTTCAAGTGCTAACTTCTGGTAGAACAAATACCCAATCATTTGAACTGTTAAAAGATAAATTGAGGGCTTCTCTGGTGGTGCAGTGGTTGAGAGTCTGCCTGCTGACGCAGGGGACACGGGTTCGTGCCCCAGTCCAGGAAGATTCCGCAAGCCGCGGAGCGGCTGGGCCCGTGAGCCATGGCCGCTGAGCCTGTGTGTCCGGAGCCTGTGCTCCGCAACAGGAGAGGCCACAACAGTGAGAGGCCCGCATACCACAAAAAAAAAAAAAAAAAAGATAAATTGAGGCATATTAAAAATTTTAAGAGCTTATTTGAGCAAAAATCAGTTTAAATCAAATCACCAAAGTTAAATCAAATCACCAAACTGGAAACTGCTCCACCAACAGGAGCTAGGGGAAAGATTTTACAGAGAAGAAGGAAGCAAAGCAAGGAGATTATTTGATGGGCTATAGCTTAAGCATTCACTTTACTTGGGAAAACCTTATTGGCTGTTTGTGATCGGGTGTCCTTAGATTTTAATTTCTTAACATTGAGAAATTTACAGGATTGGGTTTGGTTTGCTTATGTAATGCCACTAACACATTAGAACCATCTCAGTTTAATGACCTCCTTTTTAATTAATTTAACAATTGCTATATCTGGATTGCATTTTCTAAGAAAGAAAATATTATGTAGTTCATAATTCTAAATAGTTAATCTAAAAGTTAGGGCTTTAAGGAAAAATCTAAAATAATTTATAACAATTAATTATTAAAAACAAAGTCAGGGTTGACTTCAGATGCATATAATAGAAACTTGACTACAGTAGTAGCTTAACCAAATAGGAATTTAATTTTCAAACAACAGGAAGTCTAGAAGCAGGTAGTGTTGCCAGCTTTAACAAATAAACATACAGGGCATCTAGTTACATTTGAATTTCAGATAAACAGTTTTTTAGTATAAGTATCCCATGGGACAAATGTAACTGGACAACATGCATTTTATTTGGCATTCACAGAAGCAAGCTGTTTAGAGCTGGTGCAGCTGCTCAAGGATGTCAGCAAGTTCCTTCTAGCATCCTACGCTACTATCCTTTCTTTGTGGCTTTTGTCCTTATGGTTGTAAGATGGATACTGTACCTCCAGGCATCAAATCCATGTTCTAGGCAGGAAGATTGGGGGAAAGAAAAATGGAGAATACAGTAGTCCTAAACCAACTGAGTCTGATCCTTTGAAACAGGAAAACAGTAGCTTCTCTGGAAACTCCATCTTGTAGACTTTACTTATATTTTATCCGCCAGAACTCGGTTGCCTGGCCACTGCTAGCTGCAAAGATGACCAGGGAAGTGAATATTTTTAATTAGGTACTCTGCCACTCTGAACAAATTTGATTTTCACTAGGAATGAAGGAGAGAAGGGTAGACATAGGATAGGCAATATGCGATATCTGCAATGAAAGGTAAAAGTAATTTTCAATGACTATTTTGAATTTTATTTTGACCACGCAAATATGCATGGTGAATTTGGAAGGTGAAAGAAACTCAAAAAGTAGAATTTCCCATTGTTAGTCTTAACTAGTCTTAGGGTCCTCTACCTTCCTGAGAAATTATCGCCCACAGATTTAAGGATAGCCTTAACTCTAGCAAATTAGTGGGGAAAGCTAAAGAGACTGCTGGTAGTTTGACTCAAAAATGGAAATGGGGTCCCTAGAGCCATGCCCCAAAGACTATAGCAAGGAAAGTGTGTCTCTTGCTATAAGATGCATATTGATTATGTTAACTTACTGAAGTCTATTAAAAGAAATTCATCTAAAATAGCAATAGTGAATCCTATCTCCATAGGCCAAAAACTCTTAAACCTGATAGAACAATTGTCCTGTCATCCAACACAATTTTACAATGAGGTTTTCTCCCTTATCTAAAGTGATTTTCTTACCAAGAGACAATTAACTAACACTGGACATTAACACCTCTCTCAACCTTTTCAAACAATTAGCATCAAATTATTTCTTTTCTTGTGGAAATTGAAGAGAAAATCATTAACAAATGGTACCAAATTATAAGATTTTTTTTTCTATTTAGTATTTCTATTTTGCAGTGGTTTTACAAATACTATTGGTTCTTTTTTTCAGCAGGAGTTTAACAATCATGATGGGACATTTTCTGCCAATAACAAAACCAGGGGCTTGTCTAATTTGGGACTATCAAAAGCAGTATCATGTGGTGACCATAGCCAGTTTCATTTTTCTGTACCAGTAGAGAAGTATATGTAAAATAAGAATATAATTTCACCATGACTAATGCATTTCCAGTACTTATTGCTAAGGTAAATTCTCAAAGAAAAACAGACGTTTAGTTGTACTAAACTTTTTTCATTTTGTTTTGTTTTTACAACTTGCCTGCCTGTCTGTCTTTTTTAAGGTAATACTTATTTGATTTCTAGTTAAAATAAAAGATTTTTGTCCAACCAAATTAACAGAATGATTATCTTGTCAGGGAATAATGAAAATGAATATTTCCTCCATTTTTTGGAGTGGTATAGTTTTTACAAGCTCCACAGAGGATATCATTCAGATAAGGTCACACCAAATAGGAGTTTTGCTCATTGGATTAAAAATAGATCAGCTCAGTGACTCAGCAGGTAGCTTATTGCAGTTGCCTACTAAGAACATCCTAATTCTTCCTTGTACTACATCACAGTGAAGTACTCATGTGGCTTTATGGGGATTAGCTTATTCAGCTATTAGAAATAAGATCACAGTATATCTAGGACATTCTGTGAGATACAACAGCGCTGAGAGTATTATGGGTCAAATTCTGGTTAAGTATAAGTAAGCATATATTCAAAGATTTAAGTTCCTTTTAATAAATTTATAATAATGTGGCTAAATTGAAAGTGAACTGTGGAATCAGGTTGCAGAGAGCACTTGATTGTGCTTGAATTTTAGAGCAGTGCCTGTTTCATTGTTCCATGAGCCTTCCTACCTGATTTCCCCTCCCCCTGCCATATGGGAAACCTCAGGGGGGCCTTTAATGTTTTCCTTTTTTCTTACTCGAATTCAGGCAGTGGCCAAGTCACCTCCAGTCCCAGAATATTCAGGGATGGTCTAACAAATGGAGTTGGTATTTCTCCTGAAAGGAGACAGGAATAGAAGGCCTACCTTCCTCAAAAATATCTCCCTCCAAATTATTGGCTATCCATAGGGAAACACTTTAAGCTAGTATCTTCCATTAACATATATTAATATATCCAGCAACTATTTGATAATCATCCTGTACAGCCTCCAGATATTAGGTGCCAGAGTAACATAGATGAATAAAACCAGATCTTGACCCTCTAAGGACTCCTTTTAACTCCTGATTTATTAGACCCCTGAGTAAATAGATAGGTAAGTTACAATGTGAGGAAAAAGAAAAGTAGGAAGGTGGGAGAGTCAGATCTTGCAGGGCCCTGTACTGGAGAGTCAGCTAAGGTAGCAGGCCAGGGAGAAGGAGTCAGCCAAGGTAGCAGGCCAGGCTTGTAGGAGCTTTGAAGGGAGGGAAAAATCAATGTAGAGGCTCTGAGAAGTGCAAAAAACACGTTTCATTCTCATTAATTCTTTTTTTTATTGGAGTATAATTGCTTTACAATGGTGTGTTAGTTTCTGCTGTACAACAAAGTTAATCAGCTAAACATATACATATATCCCCTCCCTCTTGGGCCTCCCTCTCACCCCCTCCCATCCCACCCATCTAGGTCATCATTAAGGCTCACCTTGGAAACACTGCCTAGTTCAGCCCATTCCTCTCCTAGGTCAGGCCCTCAGCAAAACAGAGGTAGCTTCAGTTTGGTTAGCAGGCAGTGTGTTTTCCGTTTGGGTGGCTGTTTTTCCTCCAGGATCACCAGATTTACCTCCCCCTCCCCACACTCCCATGTGGAGACCTGTTCTAAAGCTACTGACTGAGAGCAAAAAGTTAAGGAAGACTTCATTGATAAAGGCTTGAAGTGAGATCCTGCTAGTAATGTTTGCTTTTTTACACAGGAGTCTGGGAAGCTCTTAAGACTGTTCAAACCAGACCACTAAACTCCAATTTAATGCCATCCTATAAGGTTAACTTACAAGGTATTACATTAATTCAGCAAGGAGGCCATTAGACTGAGGTGGCTCTGATGTACTGGCCGCCTACGGAAGCAAACCAAAATCTAAGCATGCAAATGCTGAAAAGTTAGGACAACCAATCACAAACTGCCATCTAGGCTTTAGCTATAGCCAATCAGTAATTTCCTTACTTTGCTTCCACCTTTTCTCTATAAAAGTCTAACCCTCACCCCCCCAGCTCCTGTGGGTGGAACGCTTCTAACAACTTCTGGTTTGGTGCTGCCCAGTTGGAATAGACTTTTGCTCAAATAAACTCTTAAAATGTTCAATATGCCTCAGTTTATTTTTTAACAAAGATTAATCTTACTCAGTATCTCAAGTCTCTGTCCTCGACCTCATAGTTTTACTTATGTTCATTGTGTTAGTTACCCTTGTAAATGGCTTTCCATTCATTTGTTCAGAGTGAATGCTATTTTTGTTGTCAAATATTAATCCCAATGAGAGCATTAAAAAATATTTATACTTCCTTTAAGAGTAGACCTGACTGTAAAAATAGATAGAAAGAGATAGAGATAGATGAATAGATAGGTGGATTGATAATTTTCTAAGCATTATTTCAAGGTTCATTGATCTTGCTTGGGAGCCAGTAATAAGGCAGACTTGAATATATCCTCTACTCACATATTTCTTGGAACATGATTGTCCATAACCTCCAAGAGGGCAGAGACTCATCTATTGTCTTTGGTCCCCAGCACATGGCTCCTGCCTGACACTGGTCTGGGGATCAGTGGGTTGAACTGCAACAGCTTCACAGTTACTCCCAGGTGCTTGAAGCTGAAAGCTGTCAATCATTTCACAAGATTTACTGAATCTTCTTCTTGGCAGAGGAATTGTGAGTTTATATAAAGAGAATATATAATATTTAATTGTGAGTTTATATATCGGTCTAAGAAAATGACTTCAAAAAATTTACAAGGCAATATAAAATTGAATATAAATAAATGGAGTGAAAGTATAGTGTATAGAGTTAATCTCTGAGAATACTGACTGATCTTAAGTGCTGGAATAAGTATAAGAGCAAATACAAATTTTCTCCCCTCTGAAAATAAGCAGAGAGATTTTCCCCTTCTCCCTTTACTTTCTGAATTTCTTCCTCTGTCCTTGTCAAATGTTTGTAAATCTTTGTAATGGCTCCATAAGCCTCTGGCCAGTCTCACAACTCAGGAATGTTTCCTCAAGGACCTGGGAGCCATCTCTTTGAAGTGTAATCATCAAGGAAAATAATTCCAATCTCCTGGAAGATGGGTTTTTGGGGAAAAGATGGGTCTAATTTGTTACCTGACTGTAAATTGTAAAAGCTACCTAAGCACTGAATGGTTTGTGTCCACTTAGCTGTATAAAAGAGGGCGATTCCCTTCTGTCTTTGTAATCCCTTTAGTGGGTTACCTGTGAGGCATATCACGTTCTGGTTTAATCTTATTCAAAATAAAAAATTTCCCCTTTTTTTTTTCTACCCTTGTGGAGAGCTTTTGAATTGAAGAAAGATTTGTTTTGATTATATTTCCCCAACACAAACATGGGCTGAGCTTTCTGGCAGCTGAGATATTGATGTTTGGTAGATTACAATCATGACATTAATTCTGTTTTCTTTAAGTAATGGAGAATCAGTGCAGGTGGTGGCCAAGGATGTGAACTCTGGAGTTAAAACATTTGCCTTCACATCCTGGCTCAGTGACTCACCAGCAGTGTGACCTTGTACCAGTCAATTGGAAATCACATCGAACTTCCCCCAAGTCTAAATTTCCTCATAAACTTTTTAAAGCCTCAGTTTCCTCATCTCTAAAGTTGTGAATGACAAATCAGCCCTGCCTGAACCTCATGGAGAGCGTCCCCCCACAACAAAGAGAGGCTCTGTGGCTCGCAGAAGTAGAAGGGAAGGCCAGGCAGGCCACAGCAACTGCTGTGCAGACCACTGTTAATCTGCCTCTCCGTGCTAACTCTGTGAGGGATGGGGCTGTGTCTCACTTTATAGCTTCAGTGCCCAATGTAATACCTAATACTTAATAGTTGTTCTATGTGTTATTTTAATGAATAAACAGTGAATGAGTAACTCCCATAAGCAAAGTTTTAGAGGTCACAAAGCTGAAACAAGGACTACAGAGAGTAACAGTGGGAAATACAATTAAAATGTAGGTTAAGGGGCTTCCCTGGTGGCGCAGTGGTTGGGAGTCCACCTGCCGATGCAGGGGACACGGGTTCGTGCCCCGGTCCGGGAAGATCCCGCGTGCCGCGGAGCGGCTGGGCCTGTGAACCATGGCCGCTGAGCCTGCGCGTGCGGAGCCTGTGCTCCGCAACGGGAGAGGCCACAACAGTGAGAGGCCTGCATACCGCAAAAAAAAAAAAAAAAATGTAGGTTAAGACCATATAGTAGGGAAGCTTAAATTCTAAGCTGAGGTATTCATGCACTGTTCTGTAGGCAATAGGGAACCACTAAAAGTTTATGGGCAGGGAAATAATACGATCAGAGCTAAAGCTTAAGAAGAGTAAACCAGTAGCAACGTCTAGAATAAATGGGTGGTAGGACTCCTAGTAGATGGGAAGATGTTTCTAATAGAAGATGTTTCAAACAGAAGGCAATCATTCAGGTTAGAGCAGTGGTTCTCAATTGGGAGTGATTTTGCCTCTCGGGGGCCATTTGGAAACGTCTGGAGACATATTTGATACTCAAAAGTGACGGGGTGCTATTGGCATCTAGTGGTTGGAGGCCAGGGATGCTGCTTAACATCCTACAACGCACAGCAAAGAGGTATCCTGTCCAAAATGTCAGTAGTATCCCACTTGAGAAACTCTGGGTTAGAGATAATTAGAATGCATAACAAGAAGAGAACAAATGTGGCAGACATGAGTGGCACTGTGGAAGGGGAATACATAGACTTTTGAAAATGACTGTGTGTATAGAGCAGAGGAGAAGGCAGAATTAGAAGCAAACAAACAACAACAACAAAAAATCATTCCAAGGTTTAAAGCAGATATCTGGGAAGATGATGTCAGGAACAGGAATAGAGAAGTCAGAAGGAGGGCCAAATTTTAAGGGGGAATGATGAATTTGTTTTGAGTTTGAGATTTAACTGGATACCTTAGCATAATTCCAGAGGCAGCTAAAAATGTACTTGTGGAGCCTAGAAAGAGGCTAAGACCAAAGATATAGATTTTAGGAGACATTTGCAGTGAGTTATTGGTTAAAGGAAGGGGAGCAGGTAAGAGTACTGAAAAAGGGCAAAGAGGAGATGTGGTCTGAGAACAGAATTTTGAAAGACTGGGAGAAAACATAAAGGTTGTATTACTATAAGACAGTGATGTTGGGCTTCCCTGGTGGCGCAGTGGTTGAGAGTCCGCCTGCCGATGCAGGGGACACGGGTTCGTGCCCCGGTCCGGGAGGATCCCACATGCCGCGGAGCGGCTGGACCCGTGAGCCATGGCCGCTGGGCCTGCGCGTCTGGAGCCTGTGCTCCGCAGCGGGAGAGGCCACAACAATGAGAGGCCACCGTACCGCAAAAAAAAAACCCAAAAAAAACAAAAAAAAAAGACAGTGATGTTTATAAAATCATCTTATTTTTCAGAATATTGCTCTACTTTAGCAATTAATTTCCTCCCACAAATCCAACATATTAATTAGACTACCTGGAAGTGGGTCATTTCTAACTGTTCCTAAACTCTTCTTAAATCCATATCAAAGAACCTCTTGTTCTCTTGTTTTTAAATAATAGTTTTATTAAATTCCTCAAATCCTCTTATAAATCCCAAACATATTCTCAAGCTTGGTTCAGTAGAACAGCATTTTTGTTGTTGTTGTTTTGTTTTGCTTTTTTGCGGTACGCGGGCCTCTCACTGCTGTGGCCTCTCCCGTTGCGGAGCACAGGCTCCGGATGCGCAGGCTCAGCGGCCATGGCTCACGGGCCCACCCGCTCCGCAGCATGTGGGATCTTCCCGGACCGGGGCACGAACCCGTGTCCCCTGCATGGGCAGGCGGACTCTCAACCACTGCGCCACCAGGGAAGCCCAGTAGAACAGCATTTTTAAAGCATTCTTTTCCTTTTATTCTGTGACTATCTTTAACATTTAAGAATTATTTAGAAATTATTTTCAAGACTGGCCTTCTGCAAAATTGAGAAGTATGTTATTTGATTTAAGACCATAGCAAACCTCTGGCTTATTTGCTGGCCATAGAGGAAAAAAGTGTGAGCATGAGTTTATATCCCAGCTTTGCCATGAGTGAGCTATGTGATCTTTGGTAATATTCTTTCTTTTTTTTTTTTTTGCGGTATGTGGGCCTTTCACTGTTGTGGCCTCTCCCGTTGCGGAGCACAGGCTCCGGACATGCAGGCTCAGCGGCCATGGCTCACGGGCCCAGCCGCTCTGCGGTGGCATGTGGGATCTTCCCGGACCGGGGCACAAACCTGTGTCCCCTGCATCGGCAGGCGGACTCTCAACCACTGCGCCACCAGGGAAGCCCAAATATTCTTTCTTTCTCTCATTTAGAACATTTAATTATATCTACAAAAAGGTACATGAGTTTTGTCAGAGACTAACATAAACATTTAATGTGGTAGCTGCCCACAGACCCATCCCAGTATAATATTACCCAAACCTTTACTGTAAATTCCTAGGCACAATTCAGAGGCATTACAGATTTTTAAAAAACTTTCCAAAGTTTTTATTTTGAAAAATATCAAACCTACAAAAAGTTGAAAAAATAGTGCAATGAGCAGCCATATACTGTTCACCTAGATTCACCTATCATTAACTTTTGTGACATTTGGTTGTTCTCTGTCTTTGCCTATCTATCTACCTACTTATATTTATTTTTTGCTAAATTACTTGAAAGTAAGTTATAGATATCATGAAACTGTATCCCTAAATACTTAGTATACATATCCTAAGAACATGGACATTCAGCTATAAAACCACAATATTATTATCTCACTCTAGAAATTTAACATTGATACAGTGTACTATCTAATATATAAACAGATTTTAAAATTGTTCCCCAAATGCCCTGTAAAACAGTTTTTTTTTTTCAAGGTAGGATTTAGTCAAGGTTCATGTTTTTCTAGTCTGCTTTAATTTAGAAGTCTTCTACATTCTTTGGTCTTCTGTGACACTAATCATTTTGAAGATTACAAGCAAGTAATCCCACAATCTGGAATTGTCTGATTGTTTCTCCCTGATTAGTTTTGGGTTAAATATTTTTATAAGTATACTACACAGTATACTACACAGAGGATATAATGTATCTTCTCATTGTATCACTTCAGGAGACACGTCATATCAGTTTGTCCCATTATTAGCAATATTAAGTTAGGTCACTAAATTAAGTCTTTCAGATCCCTCCTTTGTAAAAGTGGCTGTTCCCTATTTTAGTTAATAAGTAATCCAGGGCATCCCTGGTGGCGCAGTGCTTGGGAGTCCGCCTGCCGATGCAGGGGACACAGGTTTGTGCCCCGGTCCGGGAAGATCCCACATGCCGCGGAGCGGCTAGGCCCGTGAGCCATGGCCACTGAGCCTGCGCGTCCGGAGCCTGTGCTCCGCAACGGGAGAGGCCACAGCAGTGAGAGGCCCGCGTACCGCCAAAAAAAAAAAAAAAAAAAAAAAGTAATCCATAAGGTGATATTTTAAGACATGTAACTAGCCTAAATTGTGGTCTTGGAGTTCTCATCTGGCCTAACCTTCTTAATAGTTTTTGCCAGTTTATTAAGTATGGTTCACCAGAAGACTTTTTTTTTTTTAGTATGTAAAGTATCCCCCCCCTTTTTTTTTAGTATGTGAAGTATCCTATATAATTTGTTTTGTTTTATTTTTTGCTTGAGTTAGCTAGAATTGGCTTCTGTTATTTTCCACCAAATACCGATTCCTACAATGTGAGAAAACATTGTATAAAATTCCTACCTCACTGGGGTAAAGATCAACATTATCTTCAGGGTTTCAGATATGACTATGATACCACACAAAGGCCCATGCATACAGGACCTCCAGATTTTTCACGATACATTTTTTATCAGGATGTGTAACTGGTGAGCCCTGGTCAGGCTTGCTTAGCTCAGTCCCTCCTATGCCTCAGATAAATGATACACAAGCCCAGGGACTGATCATTGTTACCTAGCTGCAGCGAGACTGTGCTGTTTGTGATACTTAGTCATTGTCATAACTCTGTGGACAATGTAGCATGATGAAACTAGTGACAGACATTATATCCAAATCCTAGTTGCTACATACAGATGACCTGGCTTGCTAAAGGCAGATTTTACAACCATATTAGGTAATTTTGCTGGGATTTCAGGGTGACATGGATTGTATTTGTTAATATAATATTCGTAGTAAGAGAAAAACTAAAATCTCAATGACAATTCAACAGAAACTTAATTCCTCTCTCAGTCAATGTCCAATTGGTGTTTGGTGAATGATCTTCCACATAACAACTCAGACTCTCTGATATCTTCCATCTCATGATCTGCCATCTTCTGGAGCCTTGGGGTCCTTTGCTTCCAGTGGCAGAAGAGAAAGTTCACGTAGGTTTTTGATTTTGGTTTTAGAAGTACATGGTTTATACAATCAATTTTAAACATAGAACAAGAGGAAAGAGAATGAGATAAATAACCAGAGTTAAAATATAGTACCAGTAGGGTGGACGGGTCACTGGAATTCTGTGTTATGCAGTCTTCACAAGTGGTCAGAGCAAAGAGTTTCAGCATATGGAAAGCGCCGATACAGGCTACTTCCACTGGGGAAAAGCAGGGGCAAAGACACCTGGCCCAGAGCTATTGCTCACCCGCAACTGTGCAGGAGGGTTTAATGGGCCAGGCTGAAAGTGCTGCATATCACTTTTGCCCACATTGACATTCTATCAGCCAAAACTCAGACCACACCCATCTGTAAAGGAGGCTAGGAAATACGGTTTAGGAGCAAAGTGATAGCAGCTTTGAAAAGAGCCAGTCATTCTCTCCCACAGAGGCTGTAGGAGTTTTGGCAAACCTCCACCTCGTGGTTACCTGTGAAGCTGAGAGGGACTGTGAATGCTAGAGAAGTTGCAGTCACCAAACACTTCAATCCTGATGGTCTCTGTTGTTTTTGGCTGGTTTGGCCTTACTGCTGCAAACTTTTACTTGTATTAAATATATGTCAGTGAGTGATACATTTCACTGAGGTCTCAAAGTTACTCCTCTGCAGGATTACTTCAATAGCTGAGAAGCACTCCCACTACTTTCTTAATGTTTCTTTAGAAATGTTAAAGGCATCTCTAGCTAGTCACCTAATTGTAAAGAGTGTATGATAAGTTTTAGATAGAAGTTGAGCTCAGCGTGTACAAGTATGAAAGTGACCCTATTCATCACCACCAATTTTAGTTAAACTTCCCTGCCCGGGTGAAAACTCAGACTTATATCCAGTTACTCCCCAGATAACAAGTCCTTTCGTCTCTTTCAAACATGAGGGGGTTTTGTCCAGATTTCCAGAAGTATGTATGTCCAGGAGAAAAGTGACACAGTTTTGGTGAGCAGCCAAAAGTGTGCAAGAGGTTTGGTAAACCCTCACTTGTGGTTTTACCTTGAATAAGTTATTGAAAAAAATATTTAAAAAGCATTGCTGACTGGCATGGTGCAAGGAGAACTATTAAGGCCTAAAATGAAGTTAAAACAGGAATTCAAAGAGGTAAAGTGAGCACCAAAGCTGGATTAGCCCTAAAGTTTCTGAAGAACTCTGGTGGCCCTGAGATTCCACTCTGATGGCTGCACAGAGTTTGGGGCACAGGAGATAAAGGTTAGGGCCTATTCAAGTAGAGCATCTACTAGGACATCTGCATAAAACCAGGACCCCAAAAATCCCAAGGAAAAATTAACTTATCACTCAGGAGTAGACAGCAAGAAACTTGCATCTTGAACTTGATCCTAGTTGAAGACAATGAGATAGAAAAATGAGACAGAAAAACTTCCCCTGAGCATTTATAACACAATCTGATCTCCAAGTGGATTTTCATTCCAAAAGCCTGCCCCCTGTGAGGTTTGAAAACCTCAAATGATCATTAAACTTGAAGTGGTCTCAGGTTGGTAGTTCCCCCAGGCAACAGGCAGGAGGACTGCAATTTCAACCTGGACCTCCAAGAAATTCCACAGATGAAATGCCAAGGTCAATGATTCAGCTCTCAGTAAAAAAAAAAAAAAAAAAAAAAAAAACAAAACTAACAATGCAAGGAAATAAGGCACTCAAAACTAGAACTAACTAGCAGAAACAAAACAGAAGAATCAGATCTGCAAAGACTTCAGAAATTGCAATTGTCAGGCCCAACATAAAAGTACTGTGTTTAATGTGTTTAAAGAAATAAGAGTGGCTTGAAAATACAAGCAAGGAAGAAAAGACTATAAAAACGGTTAAGCAGATATGCTAAAGAGCCAAACAAAATTTCTGGAGATGAAAATTTTAATAATTAAAGTTGAAAACTCAGTGGACAAATTAAGCATCAGAATACACTACCCAGCAAAGTTATCATCAGAACTGAAGGAGAGATAAAAGAGTTCTCCAGATAAGAACTAACAAGAAATGTTAAAGGGTCTTCTTTAAGATGAAAAGAAAGGGTGCTAACTAGTAATAAGAACACATATGAAAGAGTAAATCTCACTGGAAGAGTAAATATATAATCAAGGTAGTGTGTTAATAACTTAAAAAGCTAATATAAAGGTTAAAAGACAAAAGTAGTAAAAACAACTATAACAACAGTTAAGGGATATACAAGATAAAAAGATGTAAAACGTGACATCAAAAACAAAACATGGGTGGGGAAAGAATAAAAATGTTGAGCTATAGAATGGGATCAACCTTAAGTTGTTATCAACTTAAAATAGACTGTTATAGACATAAGCTGTTATACGTAACCCTGATGGTAACCACAAAGCAAAAACCTATAGTAAGTACACAAAGATAAAAAGAAAGGAATATAAGCATACCACCAAAGAAAGTCATCAAACCACAAAGGAAGAGAACAAAAGAAAGGAACAGAGAGGAACTACAAAGTGAGCTAGAAAATAATTAACAGTATGGCAATAACCACATAGCTATCAATAGTTACTTTAAATTTAAGTGGACTAAATTCTCCAATCAAAAGACAGAGTGGCTGAATGGATTAAAAAAACCAAGATCCATCTGTATTCTGCCTACAAGAGACACACTTTAGATGTAAGGACACATACAGACTGAAAGTGAAGGCTTGAAAAAAGATATTCCATGCAAATGAAAACCAGAAGAAAGCTGGAGTAGCTACCCATGTATCAGGCAAAGTAGACTTTAAAACAAAAACTGTAATAAGAGACCAAAAAAAGGGTATTACATAATGACATAATAATAAAGGGGTTAATCCAACAAGAGGATATAACATTTGTAAATGTTTATGCACCCAACATAAGCGTACCTAAATATTAAAGTAAGTATTAACAGGCCTAAATGGAGAAATAGACAGCAATACAATAATAGTAGGAGACTTTAATATACCACTTACATCAATGGACAGATCATCTAGACAGAAAGTCAATAAGGAAGCATCAGCCTTAAGAAACATGGTAGAACAGAGTGACAACAAATATCTACAAAACATTCCATTCAAAAGCAACAGAATACACGTTATTCTCAAGTGCACATGGAATATTTTCCAAGATAGACCATGTATTAGGTCACAAAACAAGTCTTTATAAGAGAATTGAAATGATATCAAGAATCTTTTCCAACAATGGTATGAAACTAGAAATTAATTACACAAAGAAAACTGGAAAATTCACAAATGTGTGGAGGTTAAACAACATGCTACTGAATTGCTAATTGGTCAAAGAAGAGAAAAATTTTAAAAATACCTTGAGACAACTGAAAATGGAAATGTAACATACCAAAATGTATGGAATGCAGCAAAAGCACTTTTAAGAGAGAAGTTCTTAGTGATAAATGCATACCTCAAGAAATAAGAAAAGTCTCAAGGAAACAACATAACTTCACACCTCAAGGCACTAGAAAAACAAGAACAAATGAAGCCAAAAGTTAGTAGAAGGAAAGACATAAAGATTAGAGCAGAAATAAATGAAGCAGAAACGAAAAAGACAAAGAGATCAATGAAACTAAGAGCTGGTTCTTTGAAATGATAAACAAAATTGCTAAACCTTCAGGTTGACTCACCAAGAAAAAAAAAAGAGAGAGGATTCAAATAAATAAAATCAGAAATGAAAGAGGAGGTATTACAGCAGATAACACAGAAATATAAAGGATCATAATAAAATACTATTAAAGATTACATGCCAACAAATTGGACAACGTAGAAGAAATGTGTAAATTTCTAGAAACATACAATCTACCAAGAAGGAATCATTATGAAATATAAAATCTGAACAGATCAATTACTAGCAAGGAGCTTGAATCAGTAATCAAAAGCCTTCCAGCAAACAAAAGTCCATGACCAGAGAGCTTCACTGGTGAATTCTACCAAACATTCAAAGAAAGATTAATACCAATTCTTCTCAACTCCTGCAAAAAATAGAAGAGGGGGAAAATCCTCCAAACACATTTTATGAGGCCAGCATTCCCCTGATACCAAAGCCAGACAAGGATACTATTAAAAAAGAAAATTACAGGCCAATATCCCTGGTGAACATAGATGCAAAAATCCTCAACAAAATATTAGCAAACCAAATTAAACAATACATTAAAAGGGTAATACACCATGATCCAGTGGGATTTATTCCAGGGATTGCTAGGATGATTCAACATCCGCAAATCAGTCCATGTGATATATCACATTAGCACAATGAAAAATAAAAATCATGTCATCATCTCAATAGATGCAGAAGAAGCAGTTGACAAAATTCAACATCCATTTATGATTAAAAACTCTCAACAAAGTGCATATAGAGGGAATTTACTGCAACAAAATAATGGCCATATATAACAACCTAGAAGAAATGTATAAATTTCTAGAAATATACAATCTACCAAGAAGGAATCATTATGAAATATAAAATCTGAACAGATCAATTACTAGCAAGGAGCTTGAATCAATAATCAAAAGTCTTCCAACAAACAAAAGTCCATGACCAGAGAGTTGACAGTTGACATTATACTCAATGGTGAAAGACTGAAAGCATTTCCTCTAAGATCAGGAACAAGACAAGGATGTCCACTCTCTATGATTTTATTCAACATAGGAAGCCCTAGCCAGAGCAATTAGGTGAGAAAAAGAAAAAAAAGCATCCAAATTGGAAAGGAAGAAGTAAAACTTTCACTATTTGCAGATGACATGATGTTATATATAGAAAGACTATATAGACCTAGACTCCATCGAAAAACTGTTATAACTAATAACTTAGGTAAAGTTGCAGGATACAAATTTTTTTTTTTTTTGGCTGTGTTGGGTCTTCTTTGCTGTGCGTGGGCTTTCTCTAGTTGCAGCAAGTGGAGGCTACTCTTTGTTGTGGTGTGCGGGCTTCTCATTGTGGTGGCTCCTCTTGTTGCGGAGCACAGGCTCTAGGTGCGCAGACTTCAGTAGTTGCAGCATGCAGGCTCAGTAGTTGTGGCACGTGGGCCCTAGAGTAGGTGGGCTTCAGTAGTTGTGGCACATGGGCTCAGTAGTTGCAGCGTGTGGGCTCTAGGGCATGCAGGCTTCAGTAGTTGTGGCCCATGGGCTCAGTAGTTGTGGCACATGGGTTTATTTGCTCCGCAGCATGTGGGATCTTCCCAGACCAGGGATTGAACCCATGTCCCCTGTGTTGGCAGGTGGGTTCTTAACCACTGCACTACCAGGGAAGTCCCAGGATACAAAATTGATACACAAAAATCTGTTGTGTTTCTTTACACTAATAACAAACTATCAGAAGGAATTAAGAAAACAATCTCATTTACAGTTGCATCAAAATAATACAATACCTTGGAATAAGTTTACCCAAGGAGGTGAAAAATGTGTATTTTAAAATTGCAAGACATTAATGAAAGAAATTGAAGAAGACACACACAGAAAGATATTCCATGCTCATGGATTAGAAGAATTAATATTGTTAAAATGTCCATACTACTCAAAGCAATATGCAGATTCAAGACAATCTCTAACAGAATTCCAGTGGCATTTTTCACAGAGATAGAACAATCCTAAAATTCGTACAGAACCACAAAAGACCCTGAATAGCCAAAGCAATCTTGAGAAAGAAGGACAAAGCTGGAGGCATCATGGACCCTGATTTCAAACTATATTACAAAACTATAGTAATTAAAACAGTATGGCATTGGCATAAAAACAGACACACAGATCAGTGGAACAGAATGGAGACCCCAGAATTAAACCCATACATTTGTGGTCAATTAATTTACAACAGATGAGCCAAGAATATACAATGGTGAAAGGACAGTGTCTTCAACAAATGGTATGGGGAAAATTGGACAGCCAAATGCAAAAGAATGAAACTGGACCACTATCTTACACTATACCCCAAAACTAAATCAAAATAGATTAACAATTTGAAAGTAAGAGCCTGAAGCTGTAAAACTCTTAGAAGAAAACATAGGTAGCAAACTCCTTGACATAGGTCTTGGCAATGATTTTTAAAATCTAACACCCAAAGCAAAAGCAATACAAGCAAAAATAAACAAGTTGGGACTACATTAAACCAAAAAGCTTTTGCACAGCAAATAAACCAACAGCAAAATGAAAAGGCAACCTACTAAATGGGAGAAAATATTTGTAAATCATATATATGATAAGGGGCTAATGTCCAAAATACACAAAGAACTCATACAAATCAATAACAAAAAACCAAACAATCTACTTTAAAAATGGGCAGAACATCTGAATAGACATTTTTCCAAAGAAGACCTACAGATGGCCAACAGGTACATGAAAAAGTGCTCAACAACATTAATCATCAGGGAAATGCAGATAAAAACCACAATGATATATCACACCTGTTAGAATGGCTATTATCAAAAAGACAAGAAATAACAAATGTTGGCACAGATGTGGAGCAAAGGGAAACCTCATGCACCTTTGATAGGAATGTAAATTGGTGCAACCACTGTGGAAAACAGTATGGAAGTTCCTCAAAAAATTAAAAATAGAACTACCATATTATCCAACAATTCCATTTCTGGATATTTATCTGAGAAAAACAAAAACACTAATTCAAAAAGATATATACACATCCATTTTCATTGCAGCATTATATACAATAGCCAAGATATGGAAACAACCTAAGTGTCCATTGATGGATGAATGGATCAAGAAATTGGGTACACATATGCAATGGAATATTACTCAGCCATAAAAACAATGCCATTTTTGATAACATGGATGGACCTCGAGGGCATTACGCTAAGTGAAATATGTCAGACAGAGAAAGACAAAAATACTGCATAATCTCTCATATATGTGGAATCAAAAAACAAAGCAAGCTCATAACTACTGAGAACAGATTGGTGGTTGCAAGAGGTGAAGGGTAGGGAGTGGAAGAAATGGGTGAACTTTTTTTTGAGTTTAAATAAATTGAATAAAAATTTAAAAAAATAATTTAAGTTGGAAACTCAGTAGATGAATTAAGCTTCAGAGTAGAAACAGCTGAGAAGAGAATTTGTAGAAAGGTCCAGTTCAAGCTTTTAATCTTGTAACTTCAGTTCCATTGAGGGCAATTTCAAAATTCCAAATTTGTTCAAAGCTGAATCTTCTTTGCTTCTCTAACACAGGCCTGCTTCAGGCCTCAGAGCCTGAGGTCGGGGAGGTGGCCTTGTCAGTTCCTTCTTTCCTCCCAAAATACCTCCCCCACTTCTGTGGGCTGTTTCTGACCTCTGCCACCCTGCGCCAGGGGAAAAAGTGATTAGGGGGGAAGGGAAACAGTTTTGTATGCCTGGTACTGTGTCATCTGGTGTCAGTGCCCTCTGGGTATGAAGACTATCCAAAGATGACCCTTGGGCTTCCCTGGTGGCGCAGTGGTTGAGAGTCCGCCTGCCAATGCAGGGGACACGGGTTCGTGTCCCGGTCCGGGAAGATCCCACATGCCACGGAGCGGGTGGGCCCGTGAGCAATGGCCCCTGAGCCTGCGCGTCCAGACCCTGTGCTCCGCAACGGGAGAGGCTACAACAGTGAGAGGCCCGCGTACCCCCCAAAAAAGAAACAACAAAAAAAACAAAGATGACCCTTTTTCTCCAAAGATGACACTTTCTCTCCAAATTTTTTCTCAGAAGTACACCGTCTGCTTCCACATATTCTGACTATAGCTCCTTGTTGCAGACAGCACTTCTCTGGCTGTCAGCTTTTGATAACTCCCTCAAATCTGGACTTCTGGTGGTTTCTTTCCCAATTGGGGAGCAAGAAGGCAAGATTCCTTTTCAAATGATCACAGGCTTTTTGTGGATTCCACTTTATTCCCTGAAACATACTACCCTTTGCCTCCTGTATGTGAAAGGCCATTTTATACCCAGTATGGCCCTGCAAACAAGTGAAGCTTCAGTTATGTCTCCAGCCTTCATATTTGGCAAGGATCAGACCCAAGTCCTTCTTCCTGAAACTCCTGGAGACAAGTTCTAGGAGGTCTCCTTGAGGTACTTCTCATTTGGCTTGAAGTGAGGGGGGAGCACACTTCTCCCTGACCCCATGTGAAGGTGGGGGGAAGAGAAAGCCCTTTCCAAAGAAATCCTCACTTTCCCATCTTCTCTACCTCAATCTCTTTATACTGTCAAGGTCAATGGTGAGTTCACGAAAGACAGTATTTACACACTTAGCAGGTCCAGAGTGACTTGGGAGTACTGGTCACCCATTGTGTTGATTTCAGCTTTGGGAGCCTGGCCAAAAATGAAGAGAGAAGTGCCATTTGAATATCTTGTTTCATTGGATTTTATCCCAAATAATTAAAATAATTACATTTTTTAATGAAGAAAAAAATGCAAATAAGATGCTATAATTTCTTTGATGTCAAAAATTCAAGACTGAGGGCTTCCCTGGTGGCGCAGTGGTTAAGAATCTGCCTGCCAATGCAGGGGACATGGGTTCGAGCGCTGGTCCGGGAAGATTCCACACGCTGCGGAGCAGCTAAGGCCGTGCAGCACAACTACCGAGCCTGCACTCCAGAGCCCGTGAGCCACAACTACTGAAGCCCGCGTGCTGCGACTACTGAAGCCCATGAGCCTAGAGCCTGTGCTCCGTAACAAGAGAAGCCACTGCCACAAGAAGCCCGTGCACCACAACGAAGAGTAGCCCGCGCTCGCCACAGCTAGAGAAAGCCTGCACGCAGCAACGAAGACCCACCGCAGCCAAAAATAAATAGTAAAATAAAATAAAATAAATAAATTTATTTAAAAAAATTCAAGACTGAAAATGCAAACCACACAAGGGCAGAAGATATTTGCAATGCATATTACAAAAATTAATGCATATTATTCAGACTACATAAAGAATTCTTACAAAAAAATAGAAAAATGGGCAAAAACTGGAACAGGCCCTTCAAAAAAGAGGATATCCAAATGACCAGTGAACATAAAAATGTGCTCAAGCTCAGGAGTTATCAAGGAAAAGCAAATTTAAAACACAATGAGACACACACACACACACACACACACACACACACACACACCATTATGCACTCACCAGAAGAGTTAAAATAAAAACGGAAAATACCAAGTATTGATGAGAATAAGGAGCAGCTAAATTTTTCCTATACCAGTGGGGTGAGGGTGTAAATTAATACACCCACACTGCAAAAATGACTAGCAGTAGCTATTAAATCTGAACTTTTGACCCAGCAATTTTATTCCTTGGGTATTTACTCAATAGAGCATGCATGTTGTGCTCTAAAAGATATTCTCATGAATGCTTCTATCAGCATCATTCATGACAGCCCCAAACTGAAAACAATTCAAGTATCTATAGATAATAGAATGGATGCATAAATTGTGGTATATTCATACAATGGAATACCATACAGGAATAGAAATGAATGAACTACTGTTACAATAAAATAGATGAATCTCATTTATGTAAAAGAAGTTGAACACAAAAGTATTCATACTGCACAATTTCATTTATATAAAGTTTGAAAACAGGCAAATGTATGGTATTGAAAGTCAGAAGAGTGATTTCTTTTGGGAAGAAGGAGGGAATAGTGATTGGGAGAAGGCAAAATGTCATATCCAATTTCATGCCCTATTGGTATTACATGGTGTGTGTTTGCTTTGTGATTACTCATTGAACTGTACCCGTATGATTTGTGCACTTTTCTGTACCCATTTTATACTTCAATAGAAAAGCAAGTTTTTAAAGGGGGGAAGAACATTCTATAAGAAGACAAAGATCAAATGTGGGTCAGAAATATTAATAAACACTGATTTTGAGTCTGTGTTGTTTCCTTCCTAGATTAATGACAACGAACTGATCTCTGTGAGGCTCAGTTTCTTCATTTATGAAATAGGAATGATGTAATTAATCCTTCCCCAGAGGATTGTTGTAAATGTCAAACGACAGGATATATATAAATGTGCTTTGAAAACTGTAACAAGCATCAGTTACAATAGCAGATATATATAAATGATAAAAATTTCAAGGCCAATTTTGCTTCACAAATTGTTCTCTTTCAAAAAATGATATAACACCCAACTGAGAATCAGTTAACGGAGCCCTCCCATACTATTTAATCCTCATGAGTCACAAACAGATGTACTATATGGCCACATAGATATGTGAGTCTACAAGATAAATTCAGAAGCTTTTCACGGTAACAAAATATTGGCATCTTAACACAACTGACTTGTCTCAGTGGACAAGTGTAGGAAAGACTCTTAATCTGGATATCTCAACTATTTGGTTGCAAATAACAGAAACCAACTCAAGCTAACTTAAGCAAAGAAGAATGTGGAGATGTCTCAAAGAACTCAAGGGTAGTAAAGCAGTTGGGCTTCTGGAATCAGAAACTATTCAGCCTCGAAGAACGTGGCAGAACTTGCTCTCCTGTCTCAGCCGCGCCTCTTTAAGGTTGTCTGCTTCATTCTTCCCTCACAACAGACTGGTTCTCTTTCCTTCCCTGTGCACAGAATGGTGAAGGATGGTCCTAAAACAGTTCTGAGCTGACAGCCTTTCCTCTCAAAAGACCAGCCTAGCCTGATGGGCAATTTCTTGACCTTAAAGAAAATTTCCTGGGAGAAAATCAGTTTAACCTGGCTTGGGAAGAATGATCACTCTGGTTTGGTCAAGTGGCCAGAAGTACAGTGTCATTTAGTACAAATGTGTTTAGTACAAATATTCCACTGGGGAACTACCCCAGTGGGCAAGACGTAAGTTTTCAGAAAAAGGGAGTTATGAGCTGGGAAGACATCCATAAAAGCTTTTGTTGCAATTTCCTATAGATTTTAACTGTAGTAGTTGCATCAGTCAAGTTGTCTACCTTTCCTCTTCTTTGAGAGTTGTTCCCACAACCCTGCTGAGAATGGATATCAAACCACTTGACTTGCTATCCAGGTGACAGCTGACTGGGCCAGGGTTTAATATCTGACACATTACAGACCAATCATAGTTTTTCTGTCTGAAATTTGGAAATGGGATGTGAAAGCTGGGTCAGTTACTCATGGGTCCTGGACTTGTAAAACCATGGAAGGTTGATATTGGAGTAGCCATGCTAAGACACATTCAGGCAAGGGAAACTGACCTACAGATACACAGTGAGATAGAAGCAGCTGACTGGAGAAATGGAAGAAAGACCATGCTGGTTTTAAGAAAAAGACACTGGTTTCTGACCTTCCAATTCCCAGGTTCAGTCTTGTGCAGTCTTAATCACCAGTGTGCAGTTGGGTTCCATGAAATCATCTTGTCTGTTTATTGCAGATACCAAACTAGCTTAGTCAGCTTGAGTAGATTTATGTTGACTGTAACCAGAGCAATCTGAATGAATTTGAAAACATCAGGGCCCAGCGAGTGTCCTTTCTACCCCACACAGACATGAAGTTTTTTTGCTTTGAGCTCTGGCCACAGTTGTACAAAATCAATGGCTCTTTTTAGATTTTCCAAGACATTATTTCACGCCTACCATGTTTAGCATAAAAAGCATTAACAAAGGAATAAGACATGTGGTCGTAGCCTCAGGGGCTACAATCTAGTTGAGAAGAGAATACAAAACTCACCTAAAACAATTAGAGACTAGAAAAAAACAGTATATAATTAAGTGTTAAATTTCAGGGCACAGAAACATTACTACCATACAAGAGACGGATCAAGATCCTTGTGGCTTGAATGGGCAGAGCTGAGAGAGGAGGGGGAAGGGTTCCACAGTGAGCAAACCAGCAGGACTGGAGAAGAGGGTTCCCATGGCTAATTGGTAGGAAATTTGCTTAAGAATAGTTCTCTTATTTCTGATTACTAGCTTCTAGTTGGTGGAGAGTTCTCTTGTAATGTTGGGAAATTATGAAAGCACATTGCTTTAATTGATGTTGTTCTTCTCTGTAATCTCATAGCATTTTCAATACTCAGTCTGCTTTCACTCACTTCAGCTTAATATAAGGAGATTAAATTTCCTGAGGCAAATCAGCTGTTTGTCCTACTCAATGAAGTATTTTGTAAAAAACATTAACAATTGTGTCTAAAAATCTCACTTTCTTTATTGTATGTTGTCCTGTATGATGATGATTAATTGCAAATAAACCAAATACAGTCATCTAAATATGAACAAACATGTGAATATTCATGTAGCAATTGAAATTCACAAAGTGTTTTGCTTTATAAAATAATCACCCTACAGTAAGTACATAGAAGTAACACTAGGAAGTTATAATAAAAGAAAATTGTTACAGTCATTATATATAATCTTCTAAGACACACAAAAAATATAGCCTGGAGAATGAAACAAAAATATATGTACATTCTTTTATGACATTATTATGAAACTATTATTAGAATTCCAGAATTGACCTGTATAATTAATGAACAATGACCTTTATTTGGTGTTAACCTTGCCATAGATTGCATAACTCTGTTAATAAAACCACCAAAATAATTGTCCTATGTGGGTAAATGACTACTATGATATAGTTTGAAAATTATATCTAATTTATTGTTGATGATCAATCATGTTCCAAAACAATATGATGAAAACAATGTTTTAAAAGATGGCTCATTTTTTTTTCGCTCTATAGCTATTTACAGTGTCAAATTTAACCTTAAAGTATAGTGATGAACACAAAAGAATTCTGAATAGAGAATTTTCACAATCCATTCTGTCCTTTCTATATCTTTGTTTAAAATGGTTTTCTGAAAAGGATAATTTTCTTTTTTAAAAAATATTTATTTTATTTATTTGTTTATTTGTCTGTGCTGGGTCTTAGTTGCGGCATGCGGGATCTTTTTTAATTGCAGCATGCAGGATCTTTTAGTTGTGGCATGCAGGATCTGGTTCCCTGATCAGGGATTGATCGGTCTGCCTGCATTGGGAGCACAGAGTCTTAACCACTGGAGCACCAGGGAAGTCCCACGATAATTTTCATTTAATGTTTAGTGACTTACTTGAATTTTATACTTCAAAGATAATTAATTAGCATTTATTTTAATTATTTTTTAGAAAATTATAATTTCGTGGACTGTGTATCTCTTTAAGTTTACTTAGAATCAGCACTTATCAAAGACTTACTGATTCATTAATAAGAGAACCAGCAAGATGGTGAAGCTTTTCTAAAATATATCTCTTTAATTTTAAAAGTAGTTTCATTAGAACTATGTCCATATGTTTATGCAAGTAATTTGTTATTTTTTTAATTTATTTATTTATGTATTTATTTTTGGCTGCGTTGGGTCTTCATTGCTGGACGGGCTTTCTCTAGTTGCGGAGAGTGGGGCCCACTCTTCATTGCAGTGTGTGGGCTTCTCATTGCGGTGGCTTCTCTTGTTGCGGAGCACGGGCTCTAGGTGCGCAGATTTCAGTAGTTGTGGCACATTGGCTCAGTAGTTGTGGCTTGCAGGCTCTAGAGCACAGGCTCAGTAGCTGGGGCACACAGGCTTAGTTGCTCCACGGCATGTGGGATCTTCCTGGACCAGTGCTCGAACCCATGTCCCCTGCATTGGCAGGTGGATTCTTAACCACTGCACAGCCAAGGTAGTCCCATAATTTGTTATTTTTTAAATGTCATATTTTAAATTTATAATTCAGGCATAAATACTATCTAAAGAAAATTAAAAACATATTTAGATTAAAATGTTAATTTAGAATAATAATGCTTTTGTCTTAAATTGTTTTTAGAAGTACTTTTTAGAAATCATTTTACATAAGAAACTCAAAATGAGGGTTCACAGATATTACTTTCAAAACATAACTCAGAAGCAAAGCAAGGTAAAATGTAGTGTAAAACTCCAGTCTGGACTTTATTTTGCAATTCACTTGGCAACAAAATATTCAAAGAAAGAATCATACATAAGAAGTTTACCGATCTGGAAATACCCCATTCTTAGACAAAAAATAGGGACTTAGGGGAAAGGAACCGGCATTTATTAAGCTTCTATGCTATGCTAGGCATTTGCATAATTATCTCATAATAATCCTTACTTTACAAAGTAGATACGATTTCCCTCTTATGTAGCAGAAAATGAACCTCATAGCAGCTAAATAACTTCCTCAAGGAGTCCTGACTAGTGATTGCTGGAACCCAATTATTATCTTGTAAATTCACAGTTTTCTATTTTCCCTTCAGTAGCTATTTTATTTGAAACTGTGTCAACCAATGATCAGGTTAAATTTCAAAAATCTCATAATCTCAGAACAGGAATTTCTTTTTCTGTAATCAGATGAAACTGAAAAATGTCTCTCTTGTAGAATTATTTAACATTATTAAAACTGTTTCTACAACTCCCTATCTCTTTTAAAAGTCGATAAAATAAAGAAAGAGGGAGGGAGTCAAGATGGCATACTAGGAGGACGCAGAATTCGCATCTCCTCATAACTAGGGCACCTACCAGGCACTGATGGCGGACCACAAACACCTAAGGGGATGGGAGGAACCCCCAGCAACTGGTTGTTTCCATTATAGTTTTACTCTAATATATTTTTTATCTTTCTAATTTTATTTCCTTTTTTATTCTTTGATATTTTACTGTTCCTTTTTTTTTCTTTCTTTCTTTTTTTTTACTGCGCCACAAAGCTTGTGAGATCTTGGTTCCCAGGATGGAGGCTGGGCCCGAGCTCCTGTGGTGGGAGCTCTGAGTCAAAAGCACGGGGCTAACAGAGAACTTCAGACCCCAGGGAATATTAATTGGACCGAGGCCTCCTGGAGGTCCTCATCTCAGCACCAAGACCCAGCTCTGTCCAACTGCCTGCAAACTCCAGGGCTAGACGTCTTAGGCCAAACAACCGGTAAGACAAGAATATAGTACCACCCATCAAAAAAAAAAAAAAAAAAAGAAACAACAAAAAAATATGTTACAGATGAAGGAGCAAGGTAAAAAACTACAAGACCAAATAAATGAAGATGAAATAGGCAACCTACCTGAAAAGGAATTCAGAGTAATGATAGTAAAGATGATTCAAAATCTTGGACACAGTATGGAGAAAATACAAGAAACATTTAACAAGGATCTAGAAGAACTAAGGAGTAAACAATCAGTGATGAACAACACAATTACTGAAACTAAAAATACTCTAGAAGGAATCAACAGCAGAATAACTGAGGCAGAAGAACAGATAAGTGAGCTGGAAGATAAAATGGTGGAAATAACTGGCAGGGAGCAGAATAAAGAAAAAAGAATGACAAGAATTGAGGACAGTCTCAAAGACCTCTGGGACAACATTAAACACACCAACATTCAAATTATAGGGGTCCCAGAAGAACAAGAGAAAAAGGGTCTGAGAAAATATTTGAAGAGATTATAGTAAAAAACTTCCCTAACATGGGAAAGGAAATAGTCAGTCAAGTCCAGGAAGCACAGAAAGTACCATACAGGAAAAACCCAAAGGGAAACATGCCAAGACACATATTATTCCAACTATCAAAAATTAAATACAAAGAAAAAATATTAAAAGCAACAAGGGAAAAGCAACAAATAACATACAAGGGAATCCCCATAAGGTTAACAGCTGATTTTTCAGCAGAAACTCTGCAAGCCAGAAGGGAGTGGCAGGACATATTTCAAGTGATGAAAGGGAAAAACCTACAACCAAGATTACTCTACCCAGCAAGGATCTTATTCAGATTTGATGGAGAAGTTATAACCTTTATAGATAAGCAAAAGTTAAGAGAATTCAGCACCACCAAACCAGCTTTACAACAAATGCTAAAGGAACATCTCTAGGCAGGAAACACAAGAGAAGGAAAAGACCTACAATAACAAACCCAAAACAACTGAGAAAATGGTAATAGGAACATACATATCGATAATTACCTTAAATGTAAATGCTCCCACCAAAAGACAGACTGGCTGAATGGATACAAAAACAAGACCCATACATTTGCTGTCTAGAAGAGACCCACTTCACACCTATGGACACATACAGACTGAAAGTGAGGGGATGGAAAAAGATACACCATGTAAATGAAAATCAAAAGAAAGCTGGAGTAGCAATCCTCATATCAGACAAAATAGACTTTAAAATAAAGACTATTACAAGAGACAAAGAAGGATACTACATAATGATCAAGGGATAAATCCAAGAAGAAGATATAACAATTGTAAATATTTATGCACCCAAAAGAGGAGCACCTCAATACATAAGGCAAATGCTAATAGCCATAAAAGGGGAGATCAACAATAACACAATCATAGTAGGGGACTTTAACACCCCACTTTCACCAATGGATAGATCATCCAAAATGAAAATAAATAAGGAAACACAAACTTTAAATGACCCATTAAACAAGATGGACTTAATTGATATTTATAGGACATTCCATCCAAAAATAACAGAATACACTTTCTTCTCAAGTGAACATGGAACATTCTCCAGGATTGATCATATCTTCGGTCACAAATCAAGCCTCAGTGAATTTAAGAAAATTGAAATCATATCAAGTATCTTTTCTGACCATAATACTATGAGACTAGATAGCAATTATAGGAAAAAAACTGTAAAGAATACAAACACATGGAGGCCAAACAATATGCTACTAAATAACCAAGAGACCACTGAAGAAATCAAAGAGGAAATCAAAAAATACCTAGAGACAAATGACAATGAAAACACAACAACCCAAAACCTATGGGATGCAGCAAAAGCAGTTCTAAGAGGGAAGTTTATAGCTATACAAGCCTACCTCAAGAAACAAGAAAAATCTCAAATAACAATCTAACCTTACACCTAAAGGAACTAGAGAAAGAAGAACAAACAAAACCCAAAGTTAGCAGAAGGAAAGAAATTATAAAGACCAGAGCAGGGCCTCCCTGGTGGCGCAAGTGGTTGAGAGTCCGCCTGCCGATGCAGGGGATACGGGTTCGTGCCCCGGTCTGGGAGGATCCCATATGCCGCGGAGCGGCTGGGCCCGTGAGCCATGGCCGCTGAGCCTGCGCGTCCGGAGCCTGCGCGTCCGGAGCCTGTGCTCCGCAACGGGGGAGGCCACAACAGTGAGAGGCCCGCATACCGCAAAAAAAAAAAAAAAAAAAGACCAGAGCAGAAATAAATGAAATAGAAACAAAGAAAACAATAGCAAAGATCAATAAAACTAAAAGCTGGTTCTTGGAGAAGATAAACAATATTGATAAACCATTAGCCAGACTCATCAAGAAAAAGAGGGAGAGGGCTCAAATCAATAAAATTAGAAATGAAAAAGAAGTTACAACAGACAACACACACAAAAAATAGTATCCTAAGAGACTACTACAAGCAACTCTATGCCAATGAAATGGACAACCTGAAAGAAATGGACAAATTCTTAGAAAGGTATAACCTTCCAAAACTGAACCTGGAAGAAATAGAAAATATGAACAGACCAATCACAAGTAATGAAATTGAAACTGTGATTAAAAATCTTCCAACATACAGGAGGTTCCTTAAAAAACTACAAATAGAACTACCATATGACCCAGCAATCCCACTACTGGGCATATACCCTGAGAAAACCATAATTCAAAAAGAGACATGTACCAAAATGTTCATAGCAGCCCTATTTACAATAGCCCGGAGATGGAAACAACCTAAGTGTCCATCATCGGATGAATGGATAAAGAAGATGTGGCACATATATACAATGGAATATTACTCAGCCATAAAAAGAAATGAAATTGAGCTATTTGTAATGAGGTGGATAGACCTAGAGTCTGTCATACAGAGTGAAGTAAGTCAGAAAGAGAAAGACAAATACTGTATGCTAACACATATATATGGAATTTAAGAAAAAAAAATGTCATGAAGAACATAGGGGTAAGACAGGAATAAAGACATAGACCTACTAGAGAATGGACTTGAGGATATGGGGAGGGGGAAGGGTAAGCTGTGACAAAGTGAAAGAGCGGCATGGACATATATACACTACCAAACGTAAGGTAGATAGCTAGTGGGAAGCAGCCGCATAGCACAGGGAGATCAGCTTGGTGCTTTGTGACCACCTGGAAGGGTGGGATAGGGAGGGTGGGAGGGAGACGCAAAAGGGAGAGGATATGGAAACATATGTATATGTATAACTGATTAAATTTTTTTTTTTTTTTTTTTTTTGCTGTACGCGGGCCTCTCACTGCTGTGGCCCCTCCCGTTGCGGAGCACAGGCTCCGGACACACAGGCTCCGCGGCCATGGCTCGCGGGCCCAGCCGCTCCGCGGCATGTGGGATCCTCCGGGATCGGGGCACGAACCCGTGTCCCCTGCATCGGCAGGCGGACTCTCAACCACTGCGCCACCAGGGAGGCCCACTGATTAAATTTGAAAAAAAAAAAAAATCTTCCAACATACAAAAGTCCAGGACCAGATGGCTTCACAGGTGAATGCTATCAAACACTTTGGTATCACCCTGATACCAAAACCAGACAAAGATACTACAATAAAGAAAATTACAGACCAATATCACTGATGAATATAGATGCAAAAATCCTCAACAAAATACTAACAAACAGAATCCAGCAACACATTAAAAGGATCATACACCATGATCAAGTGGGATTTATCCCAGGGATGCAAGTATTCTTCAATATGCAAATTAATCAATATGATACACCATATTAACAAATTGAAGAATAAAAACCATATGATCATCTAGATAGATGCAGAAAAAACTTTTGACAAAATTCAACACCCATTTATGATAAAAACTCTCCAGAAAGTGGGCAGAGGGAACCTACCTCAACATAATAAAGGCTATATATGACAAACCCACAGCAAACATCATTCTCAGTGGTGAAAAACTGAAAGCATTTCCTCCAAGATCAGGAACAAGACAAGGATGTCCACTCCTACCACTATTATTTAACGTAGTTTTCGAAGTTCTAGCCACAGCAATCAGAGAAGAAAAAGAAATAAAAGGAATACAAATTGGAAAAGAAGAAGTAAAACTGTCACTGTTTGCAGATGACATGGTACTATACGTAGAGAATCCTGAAGATGCCACCAGAAAACTACTAGAGCTAATTGATGAATCTGGTAAAGTAACAGGATACAAAGTTAATGCACAGAAATCTCTTGCATTCCTATACACTAATGATGAAAAATCTGAAAGAGAAATTAAGGGAACACTCCCATTTATGCTTGCAACAAAAAGAATAAAAAACCTAGGAAAAAACCTAAGGAGACAAAAAACCTGTATGCAGAAAACTATAAGACACTGATGAAAGAAATTAAAGATGATACAAACAGATGGAGAGATATACCATGTTCTTGGATTGCAAGAATCAATATTGTAAAAATGACTGTACTACCCAAAGCAATCTACAGATTGAATGCAATCCCTATCAAACTACCCATGGCATTTTTTACAGAACTAGAACAAAAAATTGCACAATTTGTATGGAAACAGAAAAGACCCTGAATAGCCAAAGCAATCTTGAGAAAGAAACAAAGAGCTGGAGGAATCAGGCTCCTGGACTTCAGACTATACTACAAAGCTACAGTAATCAAGACAGTATGGTACTGGCACAAAAGCAGAAATATAGATCAATGGAACAGGATAGAAAGCCCAGAGATAAACCCACACAGCTATGGTCAACTAATCTTTGACAAAGGAGGCAAGGATATACAATGGAGAAAAGACAGCCTCTTCAGTAAGTGGTGCTGGGAAAACTGGACAGCTACATGTAAAAGAATGAAATTAGAACACTCCCTAACACCATATACAAAAATAAACTCAGAATGGATTAAACACCTACATGTAAGGCCAGATACTATAAAACTCTTAGAGGACAACATAGGCAGAACACTCTGACATAAATCACAGCAAGATCCTTTTTGACCCACCTCCTAGAGAAATGGAAATAAAAACAAAAATAAACAAATGGGACCTAATGAAACTTAAAATCTTTTGCACAACAAAGGAAAAAATAAACAAGGCGAAAAGACAACCCTCAGAATGGGAGAAAATATTTGCTAATGAAGCACTGACAAAGGATTAATCTCCAAAATATACAAGCAGCTCATGCCGCTCAATATCAAGAAAACAAACAACTCAATCCAAAAATGGGCAGAAGACCTAAATAGACATTTCTCCAAAGAAGATATACAGATTGCCCACAAACACATGAAAGGATGCTCAATATCACTAATCATTAAAGAAATGCAAATCAAAACTACAATGAGGTATCACCTCACACCAGTCAGAATGGCCATCATCAAAAAAATCTGCAAACAATAAATGCTGGAGAGGGTGTGGAGAAAAGGGAACCCTCTTGCACTGTTGGTGGGGATGTAAATTGATACAGACACTATGGAGAACAGTACAGAGGTTCCTGAAAAAACTAAAAATAGAACTACCATACAACCCAGCAGTCCCACCATTGGGCATATACCCATGTAGCACAATATTTATTGCAGCTCTGTTTACAATAGCTAGGGCATGGAAGCAACCTAAGTGTCCATCAACAGATGAATGGATAAAGAAGATGTGACACATATATACAATGGAATATTACTCAGCCATAAAAAGAAACGAAATTTAGTTTTTTGTAGTCAGGTGGATGTACCTAGAGACTGTCATACAGAGTGAAGTAAGTCAGAAAGACAAAATATTGTGTGCTAACTCATATATATGGAATCTAAAAAAAAAAAAAAGAGGTTCTGATGAACCTAGTGGCAGGACAGGAATAAAGACACAGACGTAGAGAATGGACTTGAGGATACGGGGAGGGGCAAGGGTAAGCTGGGATGGAGTGAGAGAGTAACACTGACGTATATACACTACCAAATGTAAAATACGTAGCTAGTGGGAAGCAGCTGCATAGCACAGGGAAATCAGCTTGGTGCTTTGCGACACCTAGAGGGGTGGGATAAGGAGGGTAGGAGGGAGACTCAAGAGTGTGGGGATATGGGGATATACGTACGGCATATAGCTGATTCACTTTGTTATACAGCAGAGACTAACACAGCACTGTAAAGCAATTATACTGCAATTAAGATGTTAAAGAAAAAAAAAAGAAAGAAAGAGGGAGGACTCTTTTAGATTAAAAGCATGTAAAGAGGGCTTCCCTGGTGGCGCAGTGGTTGAGAGTCCGCCTGCTGATGCAGGGGATGTGGGTTCGTGCCCCGGTCCGGGAAGATCCCACATGCCGTGGCTGGGCCCGTGAGCCATGGCTGCTGAGCTTGCGTGTCCGGAGCCTGTGCTCTGCAACGGGAGAGGCAGCAACAGTGAGAGGCCCGCGTACCGCCCCCACCAAAAAAATAATAAAAAAAATTAAAAATAAAAGCATGTAAAGAGATTGACGGGATCCAGGGCACGCTACCCCAAAACATGGAAAACTATTTCCTCCTCTACAAGATATAACAAACAAATGCAATGCATAAAACTTTATTGGATCCTGTTTAGGAAAAAAACAGATAGAAGAGATATTCTTGGGACAGTTGGGGAAAAATTGAATAAGAACTGGATATTGAGTGACATAAGTGAATTATTAATTTATGTTGGGTAGGATCTTACGGAAAATCCCGAACGAACTTTTTGGCCAACCCAATATTTAAGAGGTAAGTGTTACGATACCTGCAACTTATTTTTAAATGATTCAGCAACAGTATAAAATATGTATAGATAGTTCATTGGTGAGTGATGAAATAAATATGGTAAAATCATAAAAATTGTTGGATCTGGGTGGAGAGTATACAGATATTCATTGTAATTTTCTTAAATTTGTCTCCATGTATGAATAAGTTCATAATAAAAAGGTTGGAGAGATAAAAATCAAGTGTGTGGGCTTCCCTGGTGGCGCAGTGGTTGACAGTCCGCCTGCTAATGCAGGGGACACGGGTTCGTGCCCCAGTCTGGGAAGATCCCACATGCCCCAGAGTGGCTAGGCCCGTGAGCCATAGCCACTGAGCCTGCGCGTCCAGAGCCTGTGCTCCGCAATGGGAGAGGCCACAACAGTGAGAGGCCCACGTACCAGAAAAAAAAAAAAAAAAAAAAAAAATCAAGTGTGTAAACTTCTGCTTAACCTCAGTTTTTTTTTAAAAGATGCCACAAATTATGTAAATTAAATAGATGAACTTCAGTCAACTGTCCTACAAATTCAAATCAGTTTCATTCAAAAAGTGAGTTTTATTCATTTGTTTAGTATCTACTCAGTTGAGAACATTGCATTCATGCAATGCTGATTCAAAAGTGATGGAGAAGACAAGAATACAGCGTTTGGGATTAGGATTAGCACATGTTAAGAAATTAGGATAATAAAATAATCAACGAGTGTTGGAGAGTTTAAGAGTAATGGGAGATCTCTGAGGACTGCACTAGTGGGATCTTGAGCCTATCCTTTAAAAATGGGGAGGATTTGAAAAGGAAGAATTAAAGGATTACAGTTGAGTGAATCAAAATGAGCAAAGACATGGAAGTGAGGATGAGTTTACATGTTTTATAAATCAAAGATATAAAACTGTCATTCTAAACTTCAGATCTCTTGGAGAATACTGGTACTTCTTCACTGAGTTGGCATAATTCCAGACTAAAAGTAAGAAATTTGGTCAATGCAACAATATTACGAGCAAATGCATGATTTCCTTCAGGTGTTTTGAAATATTGAAAATAGCTATGTTAACCAAAATTTCAGAAATGGAGACCTAATTGAAATTAAAAGGTGCTTATTTGGGGCCTTTATAAGCCTCCCCCGCTTTGTATTTGGGGTTTATTAGGACTGCAGCCCAGGAGACACAGATTCAAAAAGCACTTGAACTATTATACAAAGCGGAGGAGGCTTTCAAAGGCGAAAACAGCAACGGTACATTAATTCCATGAATTGTTTATCAAGAATTATAATTGGAGCTGGCAAGAAGTACAGGTGCTTGTTAAATAAAGATTAGTTGGGGTCCAAAATGGTTGCAGAGTTACAAGGGGAAACTTTGAGACCCATGAGGTTGCAGTTGGCAGGTGCTATTCTGAATACGGCTGGTGGTGTCCTTGGGTCTGGTACAATTCAAAGAAAGTTCAAGGCCTCAGAGATGGTGCAGAGATGTGTCTAAGACTAGATCCTGAATGGCTGCCTAACACATTTTTGTATGCCTGAACTGTGAGCTCTTAGGTTCCTTTGATTAATTTTGCACACCATTAGAGGTGCTAGCTACTAATGTAGGGGCTGGTAACTTTCATTGCCAGTAGCTATTTAGGTTCTTTAGGTGTGAGGAGATGTTGGTCTGGGCTAACATAGTAGGCAGTAACTAGTGGCAGCTGGTAAAATAGGCCTCATGTAAAAGCTAATCTGGACCCCTCCACGAGGGGCTCCAACATGTAAGGGAGATGAACAGATGATCTCTTTGCACATTGTACGGAGTTAGGCAGGCCATGAAGTCATTCTCAGAAGTGTGGTCCCTGGTTCTTATAAGCATTACCTTAGCCAATTTTAATGACATTCATTTTCACATAAAACTAAGGCCTGCTTGAAACCTACTGAGTTATCCAGGGTTATGAGGTTCTGATATTCATAAGCTAACATTAGTGATTTCTTAGAATTTAGTGAGGACTAATGCAGTGTTCTTCTAGGAAGATAGGATGCATGCAAAGCTATAGCATATGTGCATAAATGGTTGGCGGAAATTCCCACAATTTTCAGGAAGGACACTTTTGTTATCATTGCTTCATCAGTATTCTTTTAGGTTGGTTATGGTTTTCCAAAGTTGCTGTTCTTCCATTCCATGCTCAATTAAGCTTCAATAGGGCTTTTGATTAACTAACAACATGCAGTACTATATGTTTGCATCAATAGCGATTTAGCATGGAATTTTACAATATTTAGACTTCAGAATATGTACACATTGTTCAAATAATAAATAAGCCATACTAGAATTGCAGAAGTAGATGCATACATAACCTCCCCCAACTTTCCCATTGAGTGGCACTTCATTGTTATCTGCAACTCTTTTTCCATTGGGAAATGAGAATGAGTATATAGGAAAGCAAGTATAGGGTGTAGATTGTTCTAGAGTTTTCTCTACTGCCTAAAGCTGTCATTGGCAAAAACTGTTTGAGACCAACAGTTCTGTTCCTATTACCTGCTATTAATAAATGCCAGAGATTTCTCTTTTTATGAACAAAACAGCAATCTAAATTATACAGGGTAAATTTGACAAATACTGTGATCTATTAATATTAAAATATCCATCTGTTTACATTTCTTCTCTAGAGTATAAAATTGCTAATCTGAGAAGCAAGACGCTGATGGCATTCAGACAACAGAACTTTTCTAAAAGGATTGTTTTTTTTTTTTTTTTTTCTTTTTGCGGTATGCGGGCCTCTCACTGTTGTGGCCTCTCCCGTTGCGGAGCACAGGCTCTGGATGCGCAGGCCCAGCGGCCATGGCTCACGGGCCCAGCCGCTCCGCGGCATATGGGATCCTCCCAGACCGGGGCACGAACCCGTATCCCCTGCATCGGCAGGCGGACTCTTAACCACTGCGCCACCAGGGAGGCCCTAAAAGGATTGTTTTAATGGTCAACCGTTAAAAAAAAATCAACCCAATGAAGTGATGTAAGAATTATTTGCTGTAGTAGTAGTTAGAAGTGACAGCATGATCTACTTAGGATATAAATGGCTTAATTTTTCTGAGAAACTACTGTTTCAAAGTGTTAAATTGAAATTTTATATCTGTACATATGTTACATGAATATATAAAATGTATATGTATATTAACTATTAAGCTTATAATAGATAAAATGGTAAAATGTCTCTTTTTTTTCTTTCATCATGCACTTTAGGATACCTAAACTCCAGAAAATTCTTTGCTCTGTTAAAGATTAAGCCACAGAAATTTAGCATGAGTGATTGCTCACTGTTCTGTGTAATCTGAGTTTACAGGTGTTTTTTCAGTTATGAGGATGGACTGTAAAAGATGCCGTTGATAGGCTGATTGGTCTAAAACTGGCAGAGGTGTGTTTGGCCCATGCAATTTTTAAAAAGGAACTGAATTAATTCTGAATATTGAAAAACTGGGAAATTTACATAAAAGTCCAGATGTGAGGTTTCTCTTGGGAAAAAAATAAAACAGAGGAATGCTTTTGCCACTGGGCCTTTATTCACTACTTAGCCAGAGTGGTGAATTAGCTGGCCCATTAGCTGGATACCTGTTATTCCCTGACACTGATACTGAGGATCAACTGCCATTTAATATCATGCTAGTGCTGTATGTTTTTTTATACTCACGTGCTTCACTCATTTACTTTTTGGCCTCTGTAGGCATTTGAGTGTAGGATATCTGAGTTAACTTACAGAGACCTTGGGATATTTATGGAATTTCACCTACTGTATTATCATGTAGGCTCAGTCCCATATAAAAGTGGGAGGGGGGTACCAATTTCAGAATGCTGCCCCTATATTTTTAAGAAAAATCCAACTACAGTTGATTTCTATTCAAGTATAATTTCATTTGTTAGCTAATGTTATCGTGTTCATTTAAAAATACACTGCCTTAAACATTTTTCCAGTTCTGTTCTGTGGAACTCCAGAAAATGGTGACTGGAAAACAAATGCCTCTCTAGTCAATTAGGTTAGGGAAGCACTGAACAGTAGTGTCTCCTCTTGATTCTTGTGGGTTTTTTGTTTTTTGGGTTTTTTTGCAATACGCGGGCCTCTCACTGTTGTGGCCTCTCCCTTTGCGGGGCACAGGCTCTGGACGCGCAGGCTCAGCGGACATGGCTCACGGGCCCAGCTGCTCTGCAGCATGTGGGATCTTCCCGCACCGGGGCACGAACCCGTGTCCCCTGCATCGGCAGGCGGACTCTCAACCACTGCGCCACCAGGGAAGCCCTCCTCTTGATTCTTAATGCATAGAAACGTATAGAAGGCTCTGAGAAGTCCTGGAGCAACTTTATTTAATGGTTAATCAAATAAACAAACTTATTTGGCAGAGGAAGATTTCTTTCTCTGAAAAATTATTCACTGAAAAATCTTCACTTGGAAAATGCCTCATCCATCCCTCCATTCATTCATTCAACAAACAGATATTGAATACCCACTATGTGCTAGACTCTGTGAATGAGACAGAGATGGCCATGACCAATATTTTTACATTATATGAGCCCCTCACTTCTCATGAAGGCTATTTCAGGCATTAACTGCACTATTTTTTGTTTTGCCAGTAACAGTAACTTTGTTGATGGAGAGAAAGAAAAAGTTGGAAAGAAACATTGACAAGGGCTTCCCTGGTGGCGCAGTGGTTAAGAATCTGCCTGCCAGTGCAAGGGACACGGGTTCAAGCCCTGGCCTGGGAAGATCCCACATGCCGCAGAGCAACTAAGCCTGTGCACTACAACTACTGAGCCTGTGCTCTAGAGCCCGCAAGCCACAACTACTGAGCCAGCGTGCCACAACTACTGAAGCCTGTGCACCTAGAGCCCGTGCTCTGCAACAAGAGAAGCCACTGCCGTGAGAAGCCCCCACACCACAACAAAGAGTAGCCCCCGCTCGCCACAACTGGAGAAAGCCTGTGCACAGCACCAAAGACCCGACACAGCCAAAAATAAATAAATAAATAAATTTATAAAGAAACAAAAAAACACATACTATAAAAACATTGACAAAACTGGCTAGATATGGGGAATTATATAGAAGACTGAATGGGGAAATCGCAGTGCCTTGAAAGAGGCAATAAACTTGAGCAAGCTTTGGGGAAAAGAAATCTTATTTGGGGCATATGTATCAATTAGGGTGCTTTGGGCTATGAATAATAGAAAATTCAACCAAAGAGACACATATAATAAGGAAAATTATTCTCTCCCTTATTGAGAAATTCAGGGATAGAATGATTCCACGGTTGTTTAATGCAGTAACTTGACATCAGTGATTAAGGTCCTTTCTACATTTCCTCTCTTGCATGCGCAGTGAGCTGGTCTTTCTCCTCAAGCTTGCCCTTCCATAGTCACAAATGGCTGCCACAGCTCCAAGCATCACATCCTTACAAAATAATAATAATAGCTAAAATTTACTTCATACTTTTATTTATTTATGTATTTATTTATTTGGCTGCATTGGGTCTTTGTTGCTGCGTGCCGGCTTTCTCTAATTGCGGTGAGTGAGGGCTCCTTTTTTGTTGCTGTGTGCAGGCTTCTCATTACGTTGACTTCTCTTGTTGTAGAGCATGGGCTCTAGGCGCACGGGCTTCAGTAGTTGTGGCTCGCGGGCTCTAGAGCACAGGCTCAGTAGTTGTGGTGCATGGGCTTAGTTGCTCCACGGCATGTGGGATCATCCTGGACCAGGGCTCGAACCCATGTCTCCTGCATTGACAGGCAGATTCTTAACCACTGCGCCACCAGGGAAGCCCCGCTACTTCACACTTTTGATAGGCCAGATACTGTTCTAAACACTTTACATATATTAATTCCTTTGTTCCTTACAACAGTGCCATGAATTGGTTCTGTCATCCTATTTTACAGATAAGAAGATTGAGGTGTGGAAGTTATGTAACTTGTTAAGAGTTACCTAGCTAGTGAGTGGCATCCCTGAGATACAACTGCAGGCAGTTTTGGCTCCAACAAAAGAAGAGCATACCTTTTTCATGTTCCCTTATAAGAGTAAGGACAACTCTTTAGAACCCCCCATTTCCTGCCTCTTACCCCTCAAGTGTCACTAGCTAGCCTGATTTGCATCACATGCACATTCCTAAACCAAATCACCCTAAGGGGAATGAAATTATCATAGATAGTTTAGACTAACCAAGATTAATCTCTGGGGCTGGAGGGTAACTAAACCTCCCCCTATACATCAACTAAGTGAGGTTCATCAAAGGAAGGGGCTTGTGTTCCACATTTGGGGCTCAGATTCACTGAGGCAGTAGCGGGAGTCACAAGAATGGGACAGATTTCTGAGGAAGATGGTATAGAAATCAGAGGGCTAAAAACTGAAACTTAAAGACGTTGAGGGGAAGGATGGTTGAAGCAATATAGTCCAAATGTTGAGAACTGTTTAAGCTATGTGGTAGGTACATGGGGTTCGTTATATAATATCACTGTCTATTTGTGTGTGTCTGAAAATTTCCCTAATGAAAAAATTTGAAAGACAAAGCAAAACAAAAACCAACCATGGAGACTCGAAACTCTCACTCGGAAGGGACTTCCTGTCCTTGCTTCCCCAGCCCCTCTGCGGCCTTGTACCTTCCTTAACCCTTGACTAAGGTTTGAACCCACTCTGGGACTTTGAGACAAGTTCTGGACCCAGGCAGGGAAATTATAAGAAGCCCTAGTTTGGCCTCTCACTGGTTCAGTTTCCATTCATTTCTGCTGCTGATCTCCTCTGGCTGTTCTCGGATTCTCTGGCTTCCTCTCCTGTTGCCATTTCTACTTGGCCTCAGAGCCTGAATTTCTCAACCCTGATCTTCAATCTTTCTGTGGCCAGCTCCTGATAAGATACCTGCCTCTGGACTAGTTATCTAACTGCTGGGGTCTTGCTATTTTCCAGAAACATAAGGCCTTTATCTAAAGGACATTAAATGTGGGCCTTATTATGAAACATTTTAAACTAATAGCATTCAAGTCCGGCATGTCCCTTTCATCATGAATTTTTCATTTGAGAGTTTTCTTACAACTATATCCCTCCATACTTGTCGCTAGTATAACCAACCTGGGACTTTACTCCTGTGGTCATCACCTTGATGACTGCTTCATCCTGAAAGTCTGCTTAGATCCTCAAGATCAGCACTCATATCCAGCTTTAATAGCAGGAGATAAAGAGCTTTCAGACAAGGTAAACAGGAAAGGAGTACTTGCAGGTGTGGAAGAAAAATAAGGGAAAAGTAGCCCAATGTTTCCCTTTAGGTTTCTGAAACATGAGCAAACTACCAGATTGCATAAGCAAATGGAAGTGCTACCAAGAAGCAAAAGATGAAAAGTTGGCAGAAATGTACAGTTTACTGTAAATAGAAAACAAAATATAACAAAGCAAATGAATAATGCAAATGAGTTTGGGCATAAATGCTCAACATAAATGCCTGATAGTAGTTTTATACAGCCAAGCATGTTTAAACATTTTGTAGTTTTGCAGAATTTATATTGCTGGGCTCCAAGTAAAAAGTGTTTCTGATAACACCCCCTGTGTTGTAACCATAATCTCAATGATCTCTTATGCATGACACTCACTTTAAAACACAGAGGCGCATCTAGCTCTGAGGCAGCCAGCTTTGGCCTCCAAGACTGTGGGGATTGCATGCAGGATGGCGAGAGCTTGATCAACTTCCTCTCTTCAGAGGAAGCAGGGCAGGGCCTGCCCAGCCTTGGCAGAGTGGCATTGAGGAAGGGGAAATCATCCAGTGAGCCTTTCGAGATCCCCCAAATTCAATTCAATAAGTGATTATTGAGCAGCCACTGTGTACAATGTACAACAGAAGAAATAATCTCTTTGCTGAACTGGAGATTACTGTCTCAGCAGGGTTATTACTCCTCAGAGTTTACCTTTTCTTTTTTTTTTTTTTTGCAAAGCGTTCCTTTGGTGAATCCTGTGGATCCCTTCCCAGGATAATTTTTTAAAATACATAAAATAGGGCTTCCCTGGTGGCGCAGTGCTTGAGAGTCCGCCTGCCGATGCAGGGGACACGGGTTCGTGCCCCGGTCTGGGAAGATCCCACATGCCGCGGAGCGGCTGGGCCCGTGAGCCATGGCCGCTGAGCCTGCGTGTCCAGAGCCTGTGCTCCGCAACGGGAGAGGCCACAGCAGTGAGAGGCCCGCATACCGCAAAAAAAAAAAAAAAAAAAAAAAAATCAGTTGACCAAAACCATAGAGGTTTACTTCTGGATTCTCAATTCTATTCCATTGATCTACATGATACAGTAATATATATGTTTCTTTATGAATAAAAAGATCTAGTGGTGAGTCTAACAATTCCTGTAATTTCAAAATAGTGTTGATTGTAAATATTTCGAGAGCTCTGTAACAACTCTAATGTGATATAAAGAGATCAGCAATCTATGATGATGATAAAGTCACAGTACAGTTACTGCTACTGTAGTTTGTTGTCTACATTCATAAGAAAGAAAGGCTAAATTTCAGTTAGAGGTTAATAAAAATAAATGTGTAACTTTTTTCCCCTCCAAATTCATAAAGTTGTGAATTCAATCCCCTTGGACTCTGTGGACCTCAGATTAAGAACTTCTCATTGGGTGTGTGTGTGTATGTGTGTGTGTGCACACATGTGCTCATACATGTGTCCTTCAGACAGGATAGCATGTTGGAATTATAAATTACCTAAATAATTAAAATATGAGGTAGAATAGGATAAGTGCGGTAGGAGTGCAGCAGCAAAGTGCTACAGGGATTCAACAGGGAGAGGAAATCTGAAAAGGCTTAAAAATAGGTAAAGGGGAAGAAAAGAGAGTGGAGAGAAGGGAGGCAGGCATATTAGCTTCTGGGTCATCCTTTTCTTCCCATCCTCCTACTCCTCAGCTCATTAAACTAACACTGGCTTACTTTTGGAGCTGGCCCTAGGTGTAGTATGATTAGAGCAGTTCTCAAACAGTCTGATGTTAGTATCCCTGTGCACTCTTATAAATTATTGAGTACCCAAAGAGCTTTTGTCTGTGTGGGTTATATCTATAAATATTTATTATACTAGAAATTAAAATTTAAAAATATTTATCAATTTATAGTATGTTACATAAATAGCATTTTTTGGTGACACTTCACTATTTTCTATAATAATAACCAAAATATTAGTGAGGAAGGAGACATTGTCTTATATTTTTGCAAATCTCTTTAAACTCTGGCTTAATAAAAGACAGTTGGAGGGGCTTCCCTGGTGGCACCATGGATAAGAATCCACCTGCCAATGCAGGGGACACAGGTTCGATCCCTGGTCTGGGAAGATCCCACATGCTGCGGAGCAACTAAGCCCATGCGCCACAACTACTGAGCCTGCACTCTAGAGCCCGTGAGCCACAACTACTAAAGCCCGCCTGCCTGGAGCCCATGTTCCGCAACAAGAGAAGCCACTGCAATGAGAAGCTCGTGCACCACAACGAAAAGTAGCCCCCGCTCACTGCAACTAGAGAAAGCCCACATGCAGCAACAAAGACCCAACACAGCCAAAAAAAAAAAAAAAAAAAATCCTAGTTAAAAAAAAAAAAAAAAAAGACAGTTGGAATCTGTATTTGCTTTTGCATTCAGTATGTTGCAATAGCACATGTTATATAGCCCCTGGAAAGCTCCACTGTATTCTTGTGAAAGAACAGGAGTGAAACAGGCAAATAATATCTTAATATCATTGTGAAAATAGTTTTGACCTTGTAGACCCTCAGGGGTCCTCAGACCATACTTTGAGATCTTTGATTTTAGGGATTTCTTCTAACATTTTTCTTCTTCGTTTTATGACTTGAATTTTCTTCAACTATGGAAAAAGATGAATTCTATAACTAGAAATAAATGATATGTGTGTGCTTGTTGTCTTCAAATATATGTGTGTTGGATATCTCTTGGTGTCCCTCTAGACATCCAGCTGTCCCTCCATTTCTCCATCTTGTTCTGTGACCTATATGGATAGCATCAACAGGCTCCAGTTGGGTTTGGCCAATGGGTAGCACCTGTGGGAGATCAAAGGGAGGGAGAAGAGTGAGGCTGGGGTATTTATCCCCTACTTGAAGAGGGCTTACTTTGTCCTTCACCACAGGTCAGAGTTCTTGCCACGGAACCCTCTGCATACAACGCTCTCCAGGTACAGATTTCTGGAAGCCCTTCCTACTCTCATCCCTTCAGGAACAGAGGTGATACCATGCTTCCCTATTACTAGCCTGAGGGGATTAGACTTTATGATTTATCTCTACCCTGCCTGCATCTTTGAAAACAGTCCCTTTATTACACTCCTCAAAATTCCTAATTTGGTTGCACCATCTGTTTCTTGCCAGACTCTGATTAATGCAAGCTTTGAGAGTTACATGACCTTAGGGATAAACTTCGGTTAAAGTATCATCCATGGCACCAGATCCACTTGATCTTAATGGAAGTTAGAAAGCTGTGAAGCCCTGGTGTCTCAGAGCCTAAGGTCTTTAATGGCTTAGGAATGAGAGAGCTAGGTGCGTTGAGGACCTACTGGTATCTGCAAAGATTTCTTGGTTTTGCCTCTGCTTGATTTTACTTTCATCTGTGCATAGATAAAACAGAAACATAGCTGCAAAACTATGTTTGGATGAAGACCAAATATATATTTCTTATACCACAATATCAGTTAATTAATTCCACAGGCAGCAATGCCTATCACCTACCATAGTACCTGCTTCACAGTGAACGCTTAATAAATATTTGTAGAGTGGAGCTGGTGAAATTTTTTTTAAGTGAAGAAAACAGGTTTATTAGTGGAACATTTCCAGTGGTTAAGAAGGGAGAGGATCATTCTGCTCAAATCAGACTACTTGAAGTTTGATTCTGAAGCTCCTTGTCAGAGAATATAGTCATCTGCATATAACAGGCACATAAATATGCTGAATGAATAAATGAAATTTCTTCTCTGACATATAAAGATTCTGATTCAACTGTGACAGGCACTGTATTTGGTGCTATTATATACCATATCCCATTTAATCTTTAAAATAGTCACGTGAAGTAGGCAGCACTGGATTACCAAGTGTGGGCTTAGTGCCCCAGCAAAACTGGGGCACCCAAATTTGGAAAAAATTGATATCTGATGTCTTATTTAAAAAAGAACTTGAGAATACGATAGTCAACATTGGAAAAATTAGAACCTTTTCTACGTTACGTTTAGTATTATTTCCATTTTAAATTATGTATTGGGGAGTGCTTTGTATTATTACTAAGAGTGTCTAAAGTTCTTCATCTGACTTTGGAAGATGTTATGATTGCTATTTTACAGAAGAGCAAACCAAGGCTTGTTGACTAGCTGAAGATAGCTTAGTTACTAGCTGAAGCCACATAGCTAGTTTGTAGCAGAGCCCACTATGATGGTACTCAATGTTTCTGACACATTATATGTTATAATGGTACACATCAATTTTGTGAATCTTCTTGGACCTTCTCTATTGGTTTACTGTTTTAATTAGATAAAGTATATAACAAAGTTAACCTAAAATCTTTTTGATCCCTGTTATATTCTCAGCACCTAGAACAGTATTCAAAACATCCTTATTTTTAGTGATTGAAAGAATGCATGATGAGCCCACCTAAATGTTTGTGAGTTGTATTAATTTTGAGGTCAACCAAGGGAAAGTGAGAAGGACATCAAGCAGACCAAGAAAATTCTCTGATGCCCTTTGCGGTTGCTTGGATTCTCAAGACAAGGGTCCCTAGATGTCTCCATTTTTATGATCTTTAGCATGATTCCTGTTTTGGAAGCTGGGATCCTAGATTCTCTTACCCCTATATAAGGTGTGTCAGGCAAAGGAGTATGATTTAAAGAAACAGATTCTATAAGTCATTGAAAAAATATTTCCTGAGAACTGTATGATCCCATACTGATAACAAAGGGCACAAGGGAGAGGTAAAATCTAAATGGGCCTACTTCTTTTTCTTATTATTTGTCTTCCCAAGGTGCAGAAATAGGGAAACTGAATTTTAGTTTATGGTGTCTTCATTACCTATGCTAGAAGGTCTTAATCTTTGGTGTTCATAAAAACCACCTTGGGGAATCGTTTAAAAATTCAACTAAGTCTTGTCCCCAGAGTCCCTGATATTATAGATGTGAGTGGACCCAGGAATCTGCACCCCAGGTGATTCTGATGCTGGTGGTCTAGCCACCATGCTGTAAGAAACACTATCCTTACACAAACTTGAGTAGATCAAGAAATCTGAATTGCAATCAAGTCTTTATTTCTGCCATCCTCACCATGGCTAGGACAACTGCCCTATTCTTAAATTTGCCCTTCTCCCCCAAACACTGACAGCCCTTAAGCTGAACAGCACTCTGTTGGATCTTAGCTTAAATTGTCTACCCAAACCAATTTACACCAAAGTATGAATAAGGTTTAAATTCTCTTTCAGGAAATTTTCATTTTAAAAAAATGTATCTTAAGGTACTAGAATGCCTTCATTACACTCTAGCTATCATTCTTTTGTTGGGGGTGGAGGAGGGGCAGATTAACCTGGCAGTACCTTTTAGTCTAATTCAGTTGCTGGAAGAATTAAGTCCACTTCCCTCATCCTCCTATTGAGTCATTCATTCTAGACTAATCCTGTATCTTTGTGAAGCCTTCCTCCATAAACTTACTCACAGGAGATCCTTTACTTCACCGTCACCACGTTTCACTTATAGCACCCATCATCTTATACCTAATTTAGTTTTGTACTTCAGCTCTCCGTCCAGTGCCTGGCAAGTAGCAGGCGTTCAGTAACTGTGGAGCGAACGAATGTCAAAGACTAGGCCAAGAGTTTCTAAAATCAACGTTGACTAAGAAACAAAACACGGAAATGTCAAGGGCTGAATGCCAGGCAGTGCGGGCCGAGAAGGAATAAAAATAACCCCTAACAGCACAGAATCCTCCTGAAGGGATCGCCTGTCTCATTTTCTCACGTCGCTTTTTGTCCTCTCCTGACACCCCAATTTCCCGCTCTCTAACTCATTTTCTTCGCTTCTGGGGACAGGTTAGGCAGGTATCCCAGTTCAGCTGCTCTGATTGGTCGGCGATGATTTCATTGTTAGGGAGCATCCGGGCCTTTCCCCTCCCCGCCACACCTCCTCCAGAGCCCTGCCTCCCGAGGTTCCCTCTCCCGCGTGCGCCCCACCCGCTGGCTAAAGCAAAACAACCGCCTCTCCGTAGATCGCTTCTTGTCTTCGCCTGCGCCTTCCCTTCCCGTCTCGACGTCTAAGAGAGGCGTTTATATCCTCCAATGAGGGCCTAGTAGGACTTTGTTTGCCAATCAGCAGCCAACCGCCTGCAATTCCGGGTGGGACTAGGCCTCCACACCTATAATTGGACAGCCCGCTGGCTCCTTTATGGCGTTCGTTTTACGCGAGGCTTGGAAGTCAAAAATAAAGGGACATTGTCCTCACAGAACGAGAAGGCTCCGCATAGACTCTGGGTTTGACTGTTTCCGAAGACTAGCCAATCGCTTTGCGAATACTTCCCCGCCTTTTGCGCGTTCATTTAAAAAAAGCCGGTGTGACGGACTTGGAAATAGGTTCCGTGACGGACATGTAGAGAAAGCCAATGATTGAGAGTTCGGGCCACCCTTTATACCAATAAGAAAAGACTACCGCTAGGACTCGGGCTTTAAGAGGCGGAGCGCAGGTGGGCGTTATTTGATTGACGACGGTGTCTACGTATGGCTGTTAGGGTGGGTTGGTCCCTGACGTCCGGAGGTATAGCAGAGGCGGGGCTGAATGAAGTAAAGGGTAATGAAGGGTTGGGTCTCACTCAGTGGGCGGTGTTTGATGGATAGCTGACCTTGCCAATTGAAGGTGGCCACTGATGCCCAATGGGAAATTAGGAACCCAGAGGCGGGGCATTGTGGGCGGGAAAAACTAAGGACGGCGGCACAGGGGCTGCGGAACTGGGAGGGAGGGCGGTGATTGACGGGCCGTCCAGCAAACCGGGTACAGCGAGATACCGCGCGGCGTCCCAATGGGTGGGAGCTGGGGGCGGGGCTCGCCGAGGGGCGGGGAAGGACAGGGTGCGGGGAGGGAGGTTGCAGAAGGAGCGGAGCGGCTGCTGCTCAATGGCGGAAAAGCCGCCGGTGCTCTGACCGCTTCGTCCCCCTAGCAGTTGCGGGGGAGTTTCCTGCCGGCGCGGCTGGAGTCTCTGTTTCTCAGGGTTCGGTGGCTGGAAGATGCTCCAGAGAGACGAGGCTGCGGCGGAGGAGGTGGCGGCGGCCGAATCGGCAACGGCACTAGGGTGGAGAGAAGGCGGCAGCGGCGGCGGCGGCGGCGTGCGGGGCCCAACGGTGTAAACAGCCCCGGAGGCGGCGGAGGCGGTGGCCAAGACCCCGAGGGGGAAGCGGCGGCTGAGCCAGGGTCGCGCCTCCGTTGGAAGCCTGGGCTGAGTGCAGCAGAGGGGTTCTGCGGCGGGCGCGAGCGGACGCCCTAGACCTCGCCTCCCTCCCTCGCCCCAGGTAAGGCCGCTGGGCGCCCCGCCGCAGGGGAAACGGCTCGCGGGCACCGCTGAGGCCCTGGACCGTTTTCGGGGTGCCGCCGAGCTGCGGCCGGGACCTCTCCCCGCTTAATCCTCGCCTCTTTCTCTCGGCCGCGGAGCCCAGAGGCGCGGAACGCCGGGCCTGGCTCCTGGCTAGGCCCCTTCCCCAGCCGCCGCCTCCGCGCTCGGCCGAGGCTGGGAGAGGCTCGGGGCAGGGAATTTTAGTTTGCTCCTGGAAGTAAACTGCTTGTCCCTGTTGTCTGCGAGCATCTCTTTCACCTGAAAACACTGGGGCTACTCCAGGCCGTAACTCGTCCCTTCCTGGTGCATGCCTGTTTGAAAACACTACCTTTTCCCATTTGTTTCCTGATTAGCTTCTGCCTTCCTCTGCGCTCCATTTCACTTCCTCGTTAAATCTTCTTTCTCGCTCTTCTGTCTACGCGTCTCACCACCTCCTTCCTCCTTAGCGACTTTATTTAAATCGTTTCTCTTTTTCTTCTCAGGAGACTCCAGTCTTCTCTTCCCTGCCTTCCCCAGCAGTCCTTTTCGGATGTCATTCTTTTTACTAGTGAAGTTCTTAAATGAAACTGCTATCGTCAGTATCCCAAATCTACCAGAGGCCCATTAAGAATAGACTCACCAGCTTTAAGTGGCAGATCAGTTTCTGATTTCATCGAGCCTAACATCCTTTTTAAAAAATTGTATTATTAAATGTAGAGTGTGGAAATAGCCCTGAAGTTATTTTTAAAATGAAGGGCTCAATGAGTGTTGGAAATAGTTATTTCATTTTTCAAGTTGCATGACCTCTAATGTCAGATTGAGCAGATCTAGAACATTTTTGCCTATCTTGTTTGGCAGAATGCTGCTTAAGGATTTTGATAGCGGCTCAAATTCATCACTATTCAAGTTGGCTTAAAAACAACTTGAAAACTTTAGAAAAAAAGACATGAGAACAACTAGGAAGCTGTTTTGATGAAGTCACTGTTAAATACCTTTTAAAATAGGCTCCACATGTTTAATGTATCAAAATAAAGTTGGCGGGAGTCTTGTAAAAAGGATTATTTAGGAATTTGAGTAGTCTTAAGAGTTATGTAGCTATTTTGGGGAAAACATTCTTTTCTGTTAACAAACGTTTACAACTCCTGTGATGTGAGAATTATCGAGGTTTACTGTGGGATTAACACAGGAACTCATTTTATTTGAGCTACTGCATGGATGTAGAAGTGGTAAATTGTTCAGGTTAGCGTAAATCAGTATGTTCTAGGAGATGCAGAAACATGCTATAGACACTGAATGTTAATAGACATTTCATTTACTTTCTCTGTTGTGCAATAGCAAAGTTCCTATTGTTGGCCTGCTTTTAAATAGAGCATTTCTAAATAAATGGTGAGGCAAGTTATTCTAATTATTATAGTAGTTTTTTCCAAGTGTATAGGCTTTTTTTTTTTTTTTTTGGCGGTACGCGGGCCTCTCACTGTTGTGGCCTCTCCCGTTGCGGAGCACAGGCTCCGGACGTGCAGGCTCAGCGGCCATGGCTCACGGGCCTAGCCGCTCCGCGGCATGTGGGATCTTCCCGGACCGGGGCACGAACCCGTGTCCCCTGCATCGGCAGGCAGACTCTCAACCACTGCGCCAGCAGGGAAGCCCCAAGTGTATAGCCTTTTAAAAAGATATAGTTGCGTTTTTACTATTAAAATGGTAATTTCTTTTTTAAAAAAATTTATTTATTTATTTTTGGCTGCATTGGGTCTGTGTTGCTGCCCACGGGCTTTCTCTAGTTGCGGCCAGCGGGGGCTACTCTTCGTTGCGGTGCGGGGCTTCTCATTGCGGTGGCTTCTCTTGTTGCGCGAGCAAGGGCTCTGGGCACGTGGGCTTCAGTAGTTGTGGCTCGCGTGCTCAGTAGTTGTGGCTCGCGGGCTCTAGAGCTCAGACTCACTAGTTGTGGCACACGGGCTTAGTTGCTCCGCGGCATGTGGGATGCTCCCAGTCCAGGGCTCGAACCCATTTCCCCTGCATTGGCAGGTGGATTCTTAACCACTGTGCCACCAGGGAAGCCTTGAAATGGTAATTTCTTAAAGGAATAATATTGGAGGCTTCTTGAATGGACAATGGTGTTGTTTCAGTAGAAGTTTTATTTAGTATTTACAACAGATTTTGTTAGTCAACAGATTTTCTTTCAGGGATAATCCTGATTTTTGCTGTGCTTCTTACCTTCTCTCACTGTCTTCTTAATCTTTTTTTTTTTTTAATGGTGTTTGTGTTTTCTCCTCTTCATTTATTTTTGCTCTCATAAAAAGTCTTACTACAGTTTCTGAAGTGTTTTTGTTGCACTGTCAGCATGATCTTTCATACCCGTTAGTTAAGATTTCCCCAGTTTCTTGGACATTACCCTTCGGATTTGTTCATGTTGTGATTATTCTCTGAGATGTGACCATCAGAACTTTCAACACCTGTTTTCTTATACTGGGTGTGATTTCTGTAAAGACTCCAGGAACAGGTGAAAGCCTTTTCAGTTAGCTTATGTTAGTTAGCTTATTAGCTTATGTTAGTAATTCACATGTAATTACCAAATCCCTTAAGATTACATCATTTGAAGGAATAGTATAGTGTCTAAAATATCTGTGCTTCTTAGAACGCCTCATTCACAAGTTGACGAGGTCAGAAAAAGTAGCTGTCGTTGAAAGTTTATTTTCTTATAAAGTACATTTTTTATGGAGTTTTTTGAATTAAAATGTGACGCTGATACACTATCTCTTGGCATTCGTGGAAGAGTAGAATTTGCCATAGTATTGTTTAGCGATTGTGGAGTTTCATTGAAAACTGGCTGAGCCAGTAGTGGAAGGATTGCAAACATGTCCTTGTAGATGGATTGGTAAACATTTATTGCACGTGATACTGGGAGTGAATGTTCCCCCCCATACTCAGTGGTGGTAGTTACATATATTATCTACATTATATGAATATTTGTATATTATATGTAATTACTTAAAAGTATTTTTTGACATTATCTAGCATAGAAAGTAAATAAAATAGAACTCTACAGTAGTCCTTCAAAAGATATTAATAAGGTGAATTAACTTATTAAAATATGATACATGGCATTTTACTTTTTTGTGAAATATGCCTTTCACAGTTCACTGATTTTAAGCAAAAATTAGTAGGGAAACAACTGAAGTATCAGAGTTCTAAGAGTTAAAATTTTTTTAAGTTCCAAAATTCTAATAGGAAAATTTATTTAAGTAATACATAGGTTAAAATTACAATGAGTGGTATGAGAATTTTGGGGAATATGGATTTTTGATGATTTTTCACACTGTGTGGATTAGGAGGATTGATTAATTGGGGATATGAGTAAGATTCCTAGAAATTGAGAAAACTCCAAAAGTGTAATCTGGATTACTACCCATCTCACTATCCTGTACTCAAACTAAACAGTGAAGGTATAATAGTGTCGATTTGGGGATTATTGATTTTTATAGTTTTTGCTTGACTGTCATAAAATTTATAAAGTAACAGAGCTTGTCATCAGCTTCTAGCAGCTGATCTAACAAGTATAGGTGAAGAAAAAGATACATGGGGGCTTCCCTGGTGACGCAGTGGTTGAGAGTCCGCCTGCTGATGCAGGGGACACGGGTTCGTGCCCCTGTCCGGGAAGATCCCACATGCCGTGGAGCGGCTGGGCCCGTGAGCCATGGGAGAGGCCACAGCAGTGGGAGGCCTGCGTACGGCAAAAAAAAAAAAAAAAGATACATGGGGTTCATAATCTGTTTTTTATTCTTGTCTTTGTTGGTGATACGTCTTTACATCAAAACACTGATTTAAAATAAAATAACTTTTGATATTTCAAACTAATTTAAGTATGCTTATATCTCTGATTAGCCATTTTGGAATCTTTTTTTTCAAATGAAACATTTCTAAGGTGATTTAGCCTCCTTGTTTAGATTTGACTTGAGTTACACTTTTCAGCATTCTGTCTCTCTGGTTTGTCCCCAGACCAGACCACCACCATTTAGACTAACTTGAGTGATTTGATTAGGTAGTTGAATCAGTGTTATAAAAATAAGTCTTCACTGAATTTTTGATAAAGGTATAAAGCTTTCCAAAAGTGTAGTCTATCTACTGTAGTTTGATTTCTCAGGCATTATGAAGATTTTGAGATTTAGTTTTTAGTATCATCTAGCAACCTAGGAAACAAATACCATGTGGTAGCTCATACCTGTTTTTTTTTTTTAAGTTTTCAAGTTTTATTTCTCCTCTTGAGTTTAATGTTAATGACAGACATAAACATTTTGCTCTGAATTATGGTAAGCCATGACACAGAATTTCTCAAGTAAATTTTTTTTCTTTTGCTACAGCTAACTTCTGACCACATCTACAATATCTTAACATATGATACCCTTCGTAATAACTTATTGAAGAACCCAGTAGTTTAACAATCAATTGTATTTTAACTTGTTCATATATTTAGACATTTAACATGATTTGTAACATTTACAGCATAGTTTGCCAATTTCATGCTTTTATGACTTAATAAGTAGTTTAATAGTAACTTGCTAAAAATGGATTCATAGTTTTGGAGTATGTTAAAATATATCAAGATTATATTTATTGGCTTTACATTGATTTATTTCTTGAAAATTAAAGATCTTAAAGTTTAGAAACATAATGCTAGTTGGAAAACTTGTTTTGCATCCTTTTGAATAAAAGAAGATCTACTAAAACATGGTCTGAAGTTTAGATGAGAGAGAAACATTGCAAGACTTGTATTTAATATTAAGGAACTTGTTTTACTTTTAGAGATGGGACCAATTACTGGTAGTGATATAGGGAGGGTAAGGCCTGTGTCCGGTATTGCTGGTGCTTTTTGTCTATGTAGAATGATCTCCATTTCAAAATAGGCTGTGAATGAAAAGTGCATTTGTATGAAAGAAACGTGAAAAACCTTTTCTTTCATGGAAAACTGTTGTCAAATGTGGTTATGTTATTAAGTATAATCAAGTTTGTTATATAAGAAAAAAACCAAGTGTATAGATTTTGTTTGATAGATAGTACATACCTGAGAAGAAGTAGGTTTGATAAATTTGTGAAGTTCTGAAGGATTTCAAAGAACTTTTAAAAGCTTGAGGGTAATGTCACTGATTCTTAAGTATAATTGCATTTTCTTGGTGTAGGTATGTATAAGTGCACTCCTAACCTTGAAAAGGGATGGTTAATAGATGTTCTTATGAATAGGAGAATCTAGGAGTGTCCATATTACTCATGGGTGCTTAAGCTATTTTGGCAAAGAGTTTTTCTTTTTCCATTTTCTGATTAAAGCAAACAACTCTGAGTTAAGGAACTGGTGCTATCTGTTGAACACAGGTGGCCCTTCCTAGTCTTACAAAGGGAAATAATTAAACTCAAAGCAACTCTAAATGATAGAATGTGTGGGAGATCAAGTTTAGATATGAGAGGCTTCTTGTTACTTCTCTAGGCTACCAACCCATTGAGAAGTAAAAAATTCAGTAGAGCTTAATAGTATTTAGTTTGTGGGCTACCCTCCTCTTACCCCCCAATTATTCTTGCATTCACTGAGTGCCTTCTAATATGCAAGGTTCCATTCCAGGCAGGAGGCCCAACAAAATAGACAAAATCCCTGCCCTCGGAGATCCGTTAACAAACTCTTCCTTAATTTACATTACAACTCTGCTTCCTTTGTGGATGATTTAATTATGAGTGGGATTTGGCATCTATGGTGTTTTCTACACTTTGCTGAGAAGCTATGATTAGAGCTTTACTATTTTTGACAAGAGAGAGGGAAGAAGAGTTTTTCTGTAACTGGATAAAAACTGGAATATGAAAAGAGGAAGTAGGAAGGGGGAAATGTTGTTGTACCTAAGATTAAAATGTGAGCCAAAGATAAAAAAAAGAAATCCCTACATTAGGCATGAGGGAAGCTGGGGGAAACACCATGTACTGTCCAACCTTGGTTAGAGGAGTTCTTGGACAGGAGAATGGGAGGAAAGATGGGATAATGGGAGGAGGGTAAACAGGACTTTTAACAAGTCTGGTTTAAATAACTTGGTTTAAAGTTTAAATAACTTTATGTACCTATAAAATATATGTTATTATTTGTGTTTGGAAAAGACCCTGTTGTTTCTCTTCTTTTGCGAATATAGCTGAAACATTAATGGTTGGCCAATAGTGTCTGAAATACTGCCACTGATTTGTGACTGCTGTTTTGTCTCTAGTTATAAGACGATTCTCTTGAAGATACCTGATGGAGTCAATCTGTCTCTTAGGTTTATTGTGCTCATATTGATCTGTATATAGCCACTGCTTCCCTTAATTCCGTAGTTGTGGTATATTACTTGAAGTTGTGTCTTTGTCTTCCTGCATTGTAAGTTTCTGCATGAGGATGTCCTCTTGCACTTAGTGATGAAGTACGTGCTTAGTTTTCTACTTCTGTTCTTTAGCTTTAATAGTGATGATCCAGTTTGGTAAAGATGGCTTTTCTTAAGTTTACACAAACATTGCACACTTTTAAGATAAGCATGAGAGATCTTTGATGTTCGTTTTTTGTTTTAATGCATAATGGTCTTTTGCTTTCATTAGTGAGTCATTGAGTCAGAGTTTCATGTGATCTTGCTTGCTTCAGTGAATTGAGATCGATTTTTTTTATTTTAAAGCAAATCAACTTGTGTTTATTTCAGTGCCCCAATATAAAAATGAACACTAGTTCCATTCATGACCTAGGAGACCTCCTTTATAGCACTCAAATAAGCCTTCAAATTTCTAGTTTCACTTTTAATGTATTTATCACTTATCAAAACTGATGTGCAAAAGAACTTGAACTTTTGAATATATTAAATTTAGTACTGTAATTTGGATCAGGTTCATTTAACTGTTCAACATTTGGACATCTTTGAGTGCCTGTATTTTAGATGGAAAAACAAAACAAAAACAACCTTACTTGATTTCTTAAATTATCTCTTATAACTGAGTTTGTTTATATGATTCAAAATTTAATTAAAGCTTTGGTGGTTCTAGGTCCTAAATGTAAGGAAACTGAGTTTAATTTCTTTATGTTCAGCTGTTATGGAGTGTTTTGAATCAAAATGTGAAAGTGAAATGGTAACTTTTAGCTCAGTACATAATAAGAGTTAAGTTATACTTTCATTTTGTTTTTGTTTTATAAAATCTAACTCTAGTTCATAAGGGAAATAGAGGCTTATAAGGATTAAGTGATGATGTAGGATGTTATTGCTCTTATCTTACATCTTGAGTCTTTTTTTCAGAGATAGGTTTGTATTTTAGTTCAGGTTATTTGCTCTTGTACTTTTGATTTGTGTTGCTTTTTCTGCCTGTCTTTGCTTACTTGATTTTTATTTAAGTACAGGGTGGCTACCAGGTCTGGAAACACAGATGCATACACAATAAATGGTTTATTGATGTTATAGAATATGTTAAAATAATATCTATGTTTTCAGACTTTATGACCTACAAAGTGGAATTCATGTAGGTGGGTCTTTTGTTTTGGTTCGGATATATATTACATGGCCAAGTTATGGAGTCAGGTATAAGGTATATTTTGAATATAAAGGAGTAGAGATGCATAGTTAATTATAGAGAGCTGTCTGGAATAACACTGACCCTGGGTTTTAAGAGGACTGACAATGATCTAACAAGGTAAAAATAAGTGTGATGGTTAACTGGTTGTGTGATATTTTGTCTAACAAAGTTTGGGAGATGCTAGATAGCAGTAGCTTCAGGATTATACTTGAACGATAGTCAGAGGTGCTGGCCAAACAGTGACGACATTAAAAGAGTATGTTTTTAGGCCTTAAATTTGTTATTTGTAATTCTTCTTAGTCACCTAAGAATGAAAACTGGTCTACATCCACAGACCTAGGTGAGAATTACTGTTTCACAAATGTGCATGAGACGTCTTTTCCAAAGATTTAGATACATATTTCTGAATCTTTGCTACTCTGTGCTTTTAGGTAATGCTGTAGGATGCTTGGCACTGTTCTGTTATGTTTGTATGTGTATATTAAGTGTAAGAAATCTTTGTACTAGGAGTGGGTTATGTTTCTGGAAAAAGTTCCAAAAGGAGGAAGGTGATTGGAAGCATAGACTCTAAAGTCAGACTACCTGGATTTGAATCCCTCTTCCACCACTCTGTAGATGGGTGATTTAAAGCAAGTTACTTAATGTTTCTAAGCCTCAGTGTTCTTGTTTGTTAAGTGAGGATATTTCATAAAATTGTTGGGTTGGAGTATTCCAGGTAGTCATTACCATAGAGCCTTGGAACGTCTGAGTGCTTTCTCTTATTGCTATACTAAATGATATATGGTAAACCAGGAGGCAGAAGACCCTGTTTGAGGTTCCCACTGAACGTTTTAATGATCCTGTGACTTTGTGAGTTACTTATTCTTTCTCCAATTTAGTGGCTTTAATCTGTAATGTGTTATTTTGCATTAAGGCTGAGGGCTCGGACCATCTGGTGTCTTGAGGTCCTTTTGACTCTTAAATTAAGAGTTCTGGGCTTCCCTGGTGGCGCAGTGGTTGAGAGTCTGCCTGCTGATGCAGGGGACACGGGTTCATGCCCTGGTCCGGGAAGATCCCACATGCCACGGAGCCTGTGCGTCCGGAGCCTGTGCTCCGCAACAGGAGAGGCCACAACAGTTAGAGGCCAGCGTACCGCAAAAAAAAAAAAAAAAAAAAAAAAAAAAAGAGTTGTGTTTTAAGATTGTCATTTTCTACCAAAGTGTAAGCAACATAAGGACAACAACTGTGTTAGTTTTGTGTGCAGATTTATCCATGTATCTATATTATATTCTATAAATAGTTGCTGAATAAATTTTCCCATAAAAACAGTATCTTTTAGCGGGAGGAGAATAAAGAGTAAGAAGAGGGGAGGGAGGTTTGCATTCCTTCTCAAGGACTTGATGCTTAACGTGTTAAAGGTATGAACACAAATTTCCTGCTATTCAATTTTTATTTAGTAAAGTAAATATTGTCTGCTAGTGTTCGATCGTTTGGGGAACAAAGATTATCTGAGTCTGCCGTGTGTGGTATGAGGAAAGGAGTAAACGTGTATATGAATTATTATACAAGGTGAAAAGTAAGAATGCTATAAAGGAATTATAAGTATGTTTTATATATTAAGAATCTTTATAAAATGTATAAAAGTCAAATGGCAGTGTAATTAGATAGTCTTACCTTTTAATGCCTTGTTCTCACTTGTAGAAATCAGATGCTTAAAAGGAAAAACATCAGGGTTGTGAACTTTAGGAAAGTTTAGGACCTTGAGAGCTTTTAGGGAAACTTAAGACTAATATTTGAGGAGGAAATTGATGAAAAAAATTTAATAAGTATATAATCTCATTGCATTCTGGCATTTTTATTATGAAAATTTTTAATCCTACGGAATATTGTAACAGTACATTGAGTTCATATATGCCACCACCTAAATTCGATGGTATTTTATATTTTTGCTCTATTTGCTTCATCCATAATCTTGCCGAACCATTTAAAAATAAATTATAGACATCATGTCACTTCACCCCTAAATACTTAAGTATGAATCTCCAAAAAATGACATTTTCCTCAATACTTAAAATATTTTTATCGTACGTAACACAATTATCTAATCCCCAGAAGTCATGTAATCCCCAATCCAGATGTCTTATAAAGTTTTTTCCCCTCTATACCAAGGTCCAGTGAGGATCTTGTATTACATTGCATTTGCTGTTGTGTCTCAATTCTCTTTTAAATTTAAACACCAGTTTTAAAAACTAACTTTCTCAAGAGACCAATTATTTTGTAAAATACCCTGTATTCAGAATTTGTCTGATTGTTTTTTTGAAACTTGTTTAAAACTTAACTAAAGACTGCGTTGAATTCAGGTTAAATAAACATTTGGCCAGGATACTTCATAGGTGATGCTGCTTCGTATTACATCACATCGGGGGTACAAAATGATTGCGTCGCACTATTTGTGGTACTAAGTTTGATCGCTGGGTTAAGGTGGTGATTGCTAGATGTCTCCATGGACAAGAAACGTTTTCTCTTTTATGATTACCGGGTAATTCATGGCATACTTTGTTACTATAGAAATCCATTTCTCCTTCAGACTTTGACTTAATGGATGTATTGATTTTTTTAAAATTTTTATTTATTTTATTTTATTTTTTGGCTGTGTTGGGTCTTGTTGCTGTGCGCGGGCTTTCTCTAGTTGTGGCGAGTGGGGGCTACTCTTCATTGCGGTGGCTTCTCTTGTGGAGCACAGGCTCCAGGCGCGTGGGCTTCAGTAGTTGTGGCACGCGGGCTTGGTAGTTGTGGTAGGCTTGTTGTGCACAGGCTTAGTTGCTCTGCGGCATGTGGGATTTTCCCGGACCAGGGCTTGAACCTGTGTCCCCTGCATTGGCAGGCGGATTCTTAACCACTGCGCCACCAGGGATGCCCTTGATTTCTTTTTTAAAGACGGATCTTGACAGGGGTTATCAAACCGTAGCTCACTGGCCAAATTTGGTCTGCTGCCTGTTTTTGTAAATAAAGTTTTATTGGAACACAGCCATGCTCATTTGTTTGCATACTGTCTGGCTGCTTTCCCACTACTATGGCAGGGTTGAGTAGCTGTGACAGAAACCATATGGCCCTGCAAAGCCCCGAATATTTACTATTTGGTTCTTTAAAGAATAAGTTTGCTGACCCCTGATTTGTATTCTTCCGTTTTTCTCATTATGTTGATAGTAGTGGTATAAAATTGGTGTTTATATAATTGGTGTTTAAATGTTGCCTCTCCTGCATCCTGATGTTATTCAAGGTATAAAGGTTGCTTTTCACATGATTAAAATTGTGAAGTTTTTGCTTATGTCCCCCAAACCATAAAGTATACACAGTTATAGTGCTATACATGGTATACAAAATCATATGTTAAAAACAAATATTTCAGGCATAAAAAGAATAAAGAACATAAAGTACCCACTACCCAGCTTATTTTAGGGTATAGAACACTATTGGTATAGTTGAAGCCCTTCTGTAATCTTCCTGGATACCATCGTTTCTTTCCCACTGTCTTGAATTTTGTGCCTACCCTCACATATACAATCTCCATGTATGTATCTATGTGTAAATAGCGTATAGGACTGTTTTAAGATAGTTTATAGTTTCTGAGCATGATTGTATATGGAATTTTTTTGTACAATTAGCTTTTTTTACTTAACATTTCTGCAAAGTTTTTCCTTGTTGATCTATTCCTCTTTTTAAATAGTATTGCATAGTATCTCATTGTGTGATTATAATACATTTTGTCTAGTGTCTTTGGATGAACATTTGGATTATTTTTGTATTTATATACAATCGTGCTGAAACATAATTTACATCTTTTTGTATATATGTGTGAGAGTTTCTCTAGAGCACAAAGTTAGGAGTATAACTCCTGAATTGTAGGTTATTCTAATCCTACAACCTACCTAAATATTTTGAAATTCTCTCCAAAGTGGCTGTACCAATTTATACTCTGGCCAGTGGTATATAAAAGTGCCTGTTGCTCTATATCAATATCAGTGCTGTCCTATATAAATATAATGTTGGTCATACATGTAACTTAAAATCTTCTTGTAGTTACATTAAACAAAAAAGGTGAAGTTAATGTTAGTGATGTATTTAGTATATGAAAAATGTCATTTTGGTATGTAAACAATAGCAGTGAGATTTTTGCATTCTCTTTTTTCTATTAAATCTTCAAAATATGGCATGTATTTTATATTTAACAGTAAGTCTCAATTTGCATTAGCCACATTTCAGATTCTTACTAGTCACAAGTGTCTAGTAGCTACTGTATCAGACAGCACAGCTCTATATCCTTGTCTCCATTTGGTACTGAGAATCTTTTCCCCCCCTCAATGTACTGAGAGAGAAATGATGTTTCATTGTACCTTAATTTTGCATTTTCCTATTACTAGTGAGGATGAACATTCTCATATGTTTATTGGCCATTTAAATTTCCCCTTTTGTATATTTGCTATTATCATTTCCCCTATTTTCTATTTTCCTGTTTGTTTTTTTCTTTTTTTAAAAAATTTTATTTATTTTTGGCTGCGTCGGGGCACGCAGGTTCTTTGTTGAAGCAGGCGGGATTGTTCGTTGCGGGCGTGCGGGTTTTCTCTTCTCTAGTGGTGGTGCGCAGCTCCAGGGAGTGTGGGCTCTGGAGTTGAGGCACCGTTTGGGCTTAGTTGCCCCGCGGCATGTGGGATCTTAGTTTGCTGACCAGTGATAGAACCGGTGTCCCCTGCATTGTAAGGCGGATTCTTTACCACTGGACCACCAAGGAAGTCCCTGTTTTTTTCTTAATGACAAAATCTTATAGGCATAGATATGGATTTACTTTGCCATTAGAATGCTGGTGTTTTTGTTAATCGTGTTTAAGAGTTTTTACGGATTAATTTTTAGACAGTGTTTCTATAAAATGACACATTAAACATTTTAACCTAAAGCCAGTTTTAAAATGACTCCAAAAGTATTTGGATTGAAGTGAATGCTTGGAAGAATAATGCTTGAATGGTTATATGAGGGAGAGAAGGGGGACACAGTGATTTCTTTATACTTAAACAATCCTTTGTGTATATTTGTTTTCCTTCCCTTTGCTTGGGGCTTAGTCTTGCTTCTTCTTTCCTTAACTCTAATCTCAAGGACCCATAGGAAGAGCTAGGCGGAGTGGATTCTGGCCTAGAGCCAAAGATGTTTTCAAAAAGGGCTGTAGGGCTCCACTGAGGTAGGGAGTTGGGGATGCTTTATGCTGCATCTGGAAACAAACCAGGTGACAAATTCATTAGTGTGTTCTCTGTCTGCACTTAAGTGGGTATAATTGTCTGGGTGCTTTAAATGTGAAACGCAAAAAGTAAAATTCCTGGAAATCCAGAACTGCCTGTACTTAATAAATGTTACAGTGGATGATAGGGGTTAATCAGTCTTCCAATATAATATTTTTGTGAATGTTGGAATGGCTGACAGGATATCTTTTCTTGAAGAAGTATTTTTTAACTTAATGTGTATTTTACTCAATACTTGCTAGGTGCCAAGGTCACAAATTAGGATGTGAGGGGATAAGGAAGGTGAAAACGTTGAAAGGAATATGAATGATTATATAGGAGTGGTAAGAGGGTGGGGTGAAAGGTTGGAGAAGGCATCAAGAAGATGTTATTTCATAGGCGTGTTGAATGATTTGGTTAGCTTAAAGAGATAGGGCAAATTGTGAGGTGGGAGTGAGCATGATGTACTTGGCCTGTGTAAGTCCTCGGCTGGGCAGGTTAGAGAAGAAGGTTCCAGACTGGATATTTTGTACTCAATTTTAGTTGGGGAGTGGGAAGCAACTTTATCTTTTGGGGACAGGTAAGGTATGTTTTAGGGAAATCAAGTTGGTGGTAATCTGTAAGGTGGATTGAAGGAAGGGGAGATTGAAGTCAGGGAGACCAATTAGGAGGCTGTCAGATAATCCAGAGAATAGGTCATAAGGCTCAAGATTATGATGGAGGATAAGTGAGATACTTAAATGGAAGATGTGTTGGGACATGGTATATAGTGGTTGGATTTATATAAAAGATTTATGGTTTCTAGCCCAAGTTACTAAAAGAGAGATTACGAATAGGTAGATTAACAGGTAGTTAGTACAAATAGTAGTTAGATTGGGATATGAAGGTGGTTTGGGGGCAGAGATGAAGATTTTGGTTATGTTATGTTTGAAGAGCTATGTACAGCAGCCAAACTTAATGATTAAAATCTAGACTAAAATTCATCTGAGAAGTCAATCTAGAAGTGATGGTTGAAGCAATGAGATTGGATCAGAGGGCAGATACTATGTTTTGGGTTGAAGGCTAATTACTGTTTTGGGGGGCCCACTTCCCTCTTGAAGTTAGGAGGCTGAAGGAAGAAGTATGAACATGGATGATTGTGAGTGTTTTGAATTCGAGTGTTTTGAAAGTCAGCAGAGGTGTCAAGAGTTTCGGGAAGGGAGGAATTATCAGTAGTGTGAAGTGCCACAAAGTACCTTGTCTTGAGAAGCCTCCTTTTTAGGACCAGACTGATAGATGAGCTAATTTTTTTGAGCAGGAGCCGATTCTACCAAGCAAAACATCAGTGTTTGAGTTGTTTTGCCAGGAATGTTGGGGATTTTTGTACTGACATGGTTATATATTATATCTTTTTCTTATAAATTTATTTACTTTATTTATTATTTTGGCTGCGTTGGGTCTTCGTTGCTGCGTGCGGGCTTTCTCTAGTTGCGGCAAGCGGAGGCTACTCTTCGTTGCGGTGCGCAGACTTCTCATTGCAGTGGCTTCTCTTGTTGCGGAGCATGGGCTCTAGGCACGCGGGCTCAGTTGTTGTGGCATGTGGGCTTTAGAGCTCAGGCTCAGTAGCTGTAGCACATGGGCTTAGTTGGTCTGCGGCATGTGGGATCTTCCTGGACCAGAGCTCGAACCCGTGTCCCCTGCATTGGCAGGAGGATTCTTAACCACTGTGTCACCAGGGAAGCCCTGATAATGGTTATATATTATATCTCGAGAAAATATTCTCCATATGAAACATTCTAGATAAGTTGTTCATACTATGACCATGTTCCAGGGTAAAGTAAAATCACTTTGGTGAATATTAGGATTATGATTGTACTTTAGAGTCATGTTCTGTTCCACTTCACTAACTTCTTATAAAGATAGCACTAAAATGATTAGATAATCAAACCTGCAAATTTGTCTCCAAAAGCTTCATGAAACCTTTGCTCTCAGATTTTTTTTTTTTTTTTTTTTTTTTTTTTTACTTTTTTACTTTTTGTAATCGGGAGTCATTTACTTAGGTTGGAGAATAGGACAAAGAACAACCAGAAGTAAAATCATGTAGCCCTGAACTTATTTTTTGTCATTGCTAATTGAAAAACTATTGGGATTAGGAAGAGCAGTTATTTTATTCATGAGCTGCTTTGCTAAAGTTAAGAAAGGTCATTTCTGTCAATATGTATGAAGTCAGTCTTGTAGTAAAATGAACAAGCATAAAATCATGCCAAAGTCCAAGCTACCTTTAGCCCTTGTTTCATCATCCAGGTAGTCAAATACGGGTAGGACATGAACTCCCTCTGATTTCAGCAGCTTGAGCTGAAAAATACAGTGTTAGTGTCAAGGGGGAAAATGCTTTTACCTTATAATATCTAGCTTTTAATGGACACATGCAGGTAGCTGGTGATGTGTTCTTTACACCAGCCTAAACTACTTTCTTTGGGCTTTCCTCAGCCTTCTTCCAAATCTGTGAGGGCCCGAAATTTTCAAAAACCATGGAAGCAATAAAAAGGAACAAGCTAATGATAAACACAACATGGATGGATCTCTGAAACATTATGCTAAGTGAAAAAAGCCAGACACAAAGGAGTACATACTGTTTGATTCTGTGTACATGAAATTTTAGAAAAGGCAAAACTACTCTGACAGCAGATGAGTGTTTGCCTAAATCTAGAGGTGATGGGGAGATTATCCTCAAAGGGGCACAGAGGAACTTTTTGGAGTGATAGAAATGTACTGTATATTGTGGTGGTGGTTACACAAGTGTATACGTTTGTCATAGCTCATCAAACTGTGTATGTAAAATGGGTACATTTTATCATACGTAAAACAACAGCAGTCGGGGTCTTCAGCAACAAGGACAAGTTGGGCAGCAGAATGGAACTTTATGGATTGGACTCTAATCCGAGGTTTTCGTAGTGAAGTGACCTGTTTTCTGACAGTAAAGCTATCTAACACTGGTGTTACCTCTTCATGTGTCCTAATAGGGAGTTATACATATGAAAAGGTAATTCAGACAAATGCAGTGGTTCTACTATATTGGGAATATAAACATGTATATATATAAAATCAACTAAAATGGTCTGATAATATCTAGTTTATTAAAAACTTTTTTCTGGTTTGCTGGTGTCAGAAGTCATTGAAAGGATTTCAGAAATGAAAAAAGCTTTATAAAGAATTATTATTATTATTATTATTATTTTTTTTTGCGGTATGCGGGCCTCACTGTTGTGGCCTCTCTCGTTGCAGAGCACAGGCTCTGGATGCGCAGGCCCAGCGGCCATGGCTCACGGGCCTAGCGCTCCGCGGCATGTGGGATCTTCCCGGACCAGGGCACGAACCCGTGTCCCCTGCATCGGTGGACTCTCAACCACTGTGCCACCAGGGAAGCGCTAAAGAATATTTAAATAGTATAGTTTTGCCTAGTTGGAAAAACTTGAGAGTTCAATACATTATCCATAGGACAGTCATTCTCTTAAACATCAGATATTTTCTAATGTCAGTTTATATATGAATAGTTCATCTGGGACATAAAGTGTACTTTTTTTTTGCTATTTGAACATATCTGATTTTTATGTATTATGTTGCTTATGATGGACTAAGGTATGATTGTGGATTATAATGATAATAATAGGTAATACTTTTAAAGCACTTACTTTATGCCGGACACTGACTTATGCAGTTAACCTGCACTGTCTTGCTCAGTTACTACAACTGCTTTGTGATATAGATGCTTTTATTACTTCTGTCTCTTAGATGAATACATCATGGCTTTGAGGAAATTAAATAATTAGGTCAGGGTGACACAGTAAGTGGTTGAGCTGGCATTTGAATTCAAGTTTACTTCGTTTTAACGCCCATACCTTTTTGTTTTTATTTTTTTTTTAATGTAAAAAAGAAGTCTTGCGGGGGGTGGTAATTTAAAAGAGAGGGCATGACTTGGGGTTTCTGCAGATCCTGTGACTCATAATAAATGTACCTTTGATACCAAAGAATCTGGCATTTCTAGCTTTTGATAGCTCATGATGGCAGGCAGTGCTTCATGGATCTGGTCATGATGGCCGTGGGGAATGAGGTTTCTGTCATTCCTAAGGTCTTTCATGCAACAGTCTGGCTCTGTGCCTTCAGGAGACCCTTTTCTTCTCTTTCTCTTCCTCATCCTCACGTGCTTATGTCATTGTCTCAAATAATGTTCCCCTGGAAGGCCTCATGGGAACAATATTTCCTGAGTTCTTGCATGTTCATAAGAGTTTGTTTATACTCTTGTACTTGAAAATCAGTTTTGCTGTATGTAAAATCTGTGAGAAACATTTCTTTCTTTGCATATCTTAAAGTATCATTGTTTTCTGGCATAGAGCATTGCTGTCAGTTTGATGAAAATTTGACAAAGCCTGAATGCATATTCTTCACAGTTCAGATATGCATGTAGTCTAATTTTTAGAGTACACTATACATATCCAAGCAGTGGTAGGTTTTTGTTTTCTCATTAAATTGGCAGCTAAAACGAAATGCCACTGTCAACAAAGCTGTTTCCATTTTATGACCTACTTTTCCCTTACTGAAGGACTATGGGAGGGATTAAGAACTGGTACTGTTGCCCCAAATTTGAAATTTTTAGCTATGCTTTTGAGTTAAAACAAGAAATCTAAGTTATTCTCATATATGGTGAACTTAACTTATCATAAATTAATTTCACAAAATCTGACTTACTGAGTTGTTTTCATAATCTAATCTAGAGCTATAGTTTCCAAATTTGGGGAGATTCTTAAAACTACGCAGCATATTTTCATCAGTAACATCTCTTTATTACTGGAGCTGGGTGTAGTCAATGCCTAGTTACCCAACTATAATGAAAACTGTTAAAACTATCAATTTAACAATTATTCAGACCCTTTTGAACTTTCCATATCTACTGTTATTTCAAAAATCTTAAACAAATGCCACTCATATAACAATTCACCAGAGTTGATTTGGAGGCAGAGAGAACTTTTGATTTAATTCTGAAAGCATTAAGAATTGGAAGGAAGGATGAGAGCCAAATGTTGCGTTTAGTGAGGGGGAAACGTATTCTTCCTTTGCTTCTTGTGTTTTTTTTTTTTTTTTTTTTTCGGTACGGTGGCCTCTCATTGTTGTGGCCAATCCCATTGCGGAGCACAGGCTCCGGACGCCCAGGCTCAGCGGCCATGGCTCACGGGCCCAGCCACTCCGCGGCATGTGGGATCTTCCCGGACCAGGGCACGAACCCGTGTCCCCTGCATTGGCAAGCGGACTCGCAACCACTGCGCCACCAGGGAAGCCCCTTCCTTTGCTTTTTATTCAGAGACTAGTGTTCAGGATTTGATGCAGATATTTGTGAAATAATATGTTCTTTAAGGCTCTGGATTGGTATTAATACTGTGTGACTCACAAGCCCCAAGCAATAAGCTTTGTGGGGTTTTTTTATTTTTATTTTTTTAACATTTTTATTGGAGTATAATTGATTTACAGTGGTGTTAGTTTCTGCTTTATAACAAAGTGAATCAGCTATACATATACATATATCCCCATATCCCCTCCCTCTTACCTCTCCCTCCCACCCTCCCTATCTCACTCCTCTAGGTGGTCACAGTGCACCGAGCTGATCTCCCTGTGCTATGCGCTGCTTCCCACTAGCTAGCTATTTTACATTTGGTAGTATATATAAGTCCATGTCACTCTCTCACTTCATCCCAGCTTACCCTTCCCCCTCTCCGTGTCCTCAAGTCCATTCTCTATATCTGCGTCTTTATTCCTGTCCTGCCCCTAGGTTCTTCATAACCTTTTTTTTATATTAGATATATGTATGTTAGCATACGGTATTTGTTTTTCTCTTTTTGACTTACTTCACTCTGTATGACAGACTCCAGGCCCATCCACCTCACTGCAAATAACTCTTATTTCATTTCTTTTCATGGCTGAGTAATATTCCATTGTATATATGTGCCACATCTTCTTTATCCATTCATCTGTCGATGGACACTTAGGTTGCTTCCATGTCCTGGCTATTGTAAATAGAGCTGCAGTGAACATTGCAGTACATGACTCTTTTTCAATTACGGTTTTCTCAGGGTATATGCCCAGTAGTGGGGTTGCTGGGTCGTATGGTAGTTCTATTTTTATTTTTTTAAGGAACCTCCATACTGTTCTCCATAGTGGCTGTATCAATTTACATTCCCATCAACAGTGCAAGAGGGTTCCCCTTTCTCCAAACCCTCTCTAACATTTATTGTTTGTAGATTTTTTGATGGTAGCCATTCTGACTGGTGTGATGTGATACCTCATTGTAGTTTTGATTTGCGTTTCTCTAATGATTAGTGATGTTGAGCATTCTTTCATGTGTTTGTTGACAATCTATATATCTTCTTTGGAGATATGTCTATTTAGGTCTTCTGACCATTTTTGGATTGAGCTGTTTGTTTTTTTGATATTGAGCTTCATGAGCTGCTTGTAAAGTTTGGAGACTAGTCCTTTGTCAGTTGCTTCACTCACAAATATTTTCTCCCTTTCTGAGGGTTGTCTTTTGGTCTTGTTTATGGTTTCCTTTGCTGTGCAAAAGCTTTGAAGTTTCATTAGGTCCCATCTGTTTATTTTTGTTTTTATTTCCATTTCTCTAGGAGGTGGGTCAGGAAGAATCTTGCTGTGATTTATGTCATAGAGTGTTCTGCCTATGTTTTCCTCTGAGAGTTTTATAGTGTCTGGCCTTACATTTAGGTCTTTAATCCATTTTGAGTTTATTTTTGTGTATGGTGTTAGGGAGTGTTCTAATTTCATTCTTTTACGTGTAGCTGTCTAGTTTTCCCAGCACCACTTACTGAATAGGCTGTCTTTCCTGCATTGTATATTCTTGCCTCCTTTATCAAAAATAAGGTGACCATATGTGCTTGGGTTTATCTCTGGACTTTCTATCCTGTTCCATTGATCTATATTTCTGTTTTTGTGCCAGTACCATACTGTCTTGATTATGGTAGCTTTGTAATATAGTCTGAAGTCCAGGAGCCTGATTCCTCTGCTCTGTTTTTCTTTCTCAAGATTGCTTTCGCTATTCGGGGTCTTTTGTGTTTCAATACAAATTGTGCCATTTTTTGTTCTAGTTCTGTGAATAATGCCATTGGTAGTTTGATAGGGATTGTATTGAATCTGTAGATTGCTTTCGGTAGTATAGTCATTTTCACAGTGTTGATTCTTGCAATCCAAGAACATGGTATATCTTTCCATCTGTTTGTATCATCTTTAATTTCTTTCATCAGTGTCTTATAGTTTTCTGCATACAGGTCTTTTGTCTCCCTAGGTAGGTTTATTCCTAGGTATTTTATTCTTTTTGTTGCAGTGGTAAATGGGACTGTTTCCTTAATTTCTCTTTCAGATTTCTCATAATCAGTATATAGGAATGCAAGAGATTTCTGTGCATTAATTTTGTATCCTGCTACTTTACCAAATTCGTTGATTAGCTCTAGTAGTTTTCAGGTAGCATCTTTAGGATTCTCTATGTATAGTGTCATGTCATCTGCAAACAGTGACAGCTTTACTTCTTCTTTTCCGATTTGGATTCCTTTTATTTCTTTTTCTTCTCTGATTGCTGTGGCTAAAACTTCCAAAACTATTTTGAATAATAGTGGTGAGAGTGGGCAACCTTGTCTCGTTCCTGATCTTAGTGGAAATCATTTCAGTTGTTCACCATTGAGAAGGATGTTGGCTGTGGGTTTGTCATATACGGCCTTTATTATGTTGAGGTAATAAGTTCCCTCTTTGCCTACTTTCTGGAGGATTTTTATCATAAATGGGTGTTGAATTTTGTCAAAAGCTTTTTCTCCATCTGTTGAGATGATCATATGGTGTTTTTTTTTTTTTTTTTTTTTTGACGTTATGCGGGACTCTCACTGCTGTGGCCCCTCCCGCCGCGGATCACAGGCTCCAGACGTGCAGGTCCAGCAGCCATGGCTCACGGGCCCTGCCGCTCTGCGGCACGCGGGATCCCCCCGGACCGGGGCATGAACCCACGTCCCCCGCATTGGCAGGCAAACCCCCAACAACTGCACCACCAGGGAAGCCCGATCATATGGTTTTTCTTCTTCAATTTGTTAATATGGTGTATCACATTGATTGATTTGCGTACATTGAAGAATCCTTGCATCCCTGGGATAAATCCCACTTGATCATGGTGTATGATCCTTTTAATGTATTGTTGGATTCTATTTGCTAGTATTTCGTTGAGGATTTTTGCATCTATGTTCATGAGTGATATTGGCCTGTAGTTTTCTTTCTTTGTGGCATCTTTGTCTGGTTTTGCTATCAGGGTGATGGTGGCCTTGTAGAATGAGTTTGGGAGTGTTCCTCCTTCTGCCATATTTTGGAAGAGGTTGAGAAGGATAGGTGTTAGCTCTTCTCTAAATGTTTGATAGAATTTGCCTGTGAAGCCATCCGGTCCTGGGCTTTTGTTTGTTGAAAGATTTTTAATCACAGTTTCAATTTCAGTGCTTGTGATTGGTCTGTTTATATTTTCTATTTCTTCCTGGTTCAGTCTCAGAAGGTTGTGCTTTTCTAAGAATTTGTCCATTTCTTCCAGGTTGTCCATTTTACTGGCATATAGTTGCTTGTAATAATCTCTCATGATCCTTTGTATTTTTACAGTGTCAGTTGTTACTTCTCCTTTTTCATTTCTAATTCTGTTTATTTCAGTCTTCTCCCTTTTTTACTTGATGAGTTGGGCTAATGGTTTATCAATTTTATCTTCTTAAAGAACCAGCTTTTACTTTTATTGATCTTTGCTACCGTTTCCTTCATTTCTTTTTCATTTATTTCTGATCTGATCTTTATGATTTCTTTCCTTCTGCTAACTTTGGGAGTTTTTTGTTCTTTCTCTAATTGCTTTATGTGTAAGTTAAGGTAGTGTTTTGGAAATGTTCCTTGTTTCTTGAGGTAGGATGGTATTGCTATATACTTCCCTCTTAGAACTACTTTTGCTGCATCCCGTAGGTTTTGGGTCATCGTGTTTTCATTGTCATTTGTTTCTAGGTATTTTTTGATTTCCTCTTATTTCTTCAGTGATCTCTTGGTTATTAAGTAGTGTATTGTTTAGCCTCCATGTGTTTTTCTTTTTTTACAGAGTTTTTTCCTGTAATTGATATCTAGTCTCACAGCATTGTGGTCGAAAAGATACTTGATATGATTTCAATTTTCTTAAATTTACCAAAGTTTGATTTGTGACCCAAGATATGGTCTATCCTGGAGAATGTTCCATGAGCACTTGAGAAGAAAGTGTATTCTGTTGTTTTTGGATGGAATGTCCTACAAATATCAATTAAGTCCATCTTGTTTAATGTGTCATTTAAAGCATGTGTTTCCTTATTTATTTTCATTTTGGATGATCTGTCCATTAGTGAAAGTGGGGTGTTAAAATCCCCTAGTATGTTTGTATTACTGTGGATTTCCCCTTTTATGGCTGTTAGCATTTGCCTTATGTATTGAGGTGCTCCTTTGTTGGGTGCATAAATATTTACAGTTGTTATATCTTCTTCTTGGATTCATCCCTTTATCATTATGTAGTATCCTTCTTTGTTTCTTGTAATAGTCTTTATTATTATTATTTTTTTAGCTAATTGGGCCTCTCACTGTTGTGGCCTCTCCCATTGCAGAGCACAGGCTCCGGACGCGCAGGCTTAGCGGCCACGGCTCACGGGCCCAGCCGCTCCGCGGCATGTGGGATCTTCCCAGACCGGGGCACGAACCCGCCTCCCCTGCATCAGCAGGCGGACTCTCAACCACTGTGCCACCAGGGAAGCCCTGTAATAGTCTTTATTTTAAAGTCTATTTTGTCTGATCTGTGAATTGCTACTCCAGCTTTCTTTTGATTTCCATTTACATGGAATATCTTTTTCCATCCCCTCACTTTCAGTCTGTATGTGTCCCTAGGTCTGAAGTGGCTCTCTTGTAGACAGCATATATATGGGTCTTGTTTCTGTATCAGTTCAGCCAGTCTATGTCTTTCGGTGGGAGCATTTAATCCATTTATATTTAAGGTAATTATCTATATGTATGTTCCTATTACCATTTTTTGAATTGTTTTGGGTTTGTTATTGTAGGTCTTTTCCTTCTCTTGTGTTTCCTGCCTAGAGAAGTTCCTTTAGCATTTGTTCCAAAGCTGGTTTGGTGGTGCTGAATTCTCTTAACTTTTGCTTGTTTCTGAAGGTTTTAATTTCTCTGTCGAATCTGAATGAGATCCTTGCTTGGTAGAGTAATCTTGGTTGTAGGTTTTTCCCTTTCATCACTATAAATATGTCCTGCCACTCCCTTCGGGCTTGCAGAGTCTCTGCTGAAAGATCAGCTGTTAACCTTGTGGGGATTCCCTTGTATGTTATTTGTTGTTTTTCTCTCGCTTTTAATATTTTTTCTTTGTATTTAATTTTTGATAGTTAGATTAATATGTGTCTTGGTGTGTTTCTTCTTGGATTTATCCTGTATGGGACTCTCTGCGCTTCTTGGACCTGATTAACTATTTCTTTTCCCATATTAGGGAAGTTTACAACTGTAATTTCTTCAAATATTTTCTCAGTCCCTCTCTTTTTCTCTTCTTCTGGGACCTCTGTAAGTCGAATGTTGCTGTGTTTAATGCTGTTCCAGAAGTCTCTGTGACTGTCCTTAATTCTTTTCATTCTTTTTTCTTTATTCTGCTCTGCAGTAGTTATTTCCACTATTTTATCTTTTAGGTCACTTTTTGCCTGTTATTCTGCTATTCCTTCTAGAGAATTTTTAACTTCATTTATTGTGTTCATCATTGTTTGTTTGCTCTTTAGTTCTTCTAGATCCTTGTTAAACGTTTCTTATATTTTCTCCATTCTATTTCCAAGATTTTGGATCATCTTTACTATCATTATTCTGAATTCTTTTTCAGGTAGACTGCCTATTTCCTCTTCTTTTGTTTGGTTTGGTGGGTTTTGGGTTTTTACCTTGCTCCTCTGCTTGTGTTTCTCTGTCTTCTCATTTTGCTTAACTTACTGTGTTTGGGGTCTCCTTTTTGCAGGCTGCAGGCTCATAGTTCCCGTTATTTTTTGTGTCTGCCCGCAGTGGCTAAGGTTGGTTCAGTGGGTTGTGGAGGCTTCCTGGTGGAGGGGACTAGTGCCGGTGTTCTGGTGGATGAGGCTGGATCTTGTCTTTCTGGTGGGCAGGACCATGTCCAGTGGTGTGTTTTGGGGTGTCTGTGACCTTTTTATGATTTTAGTCAGCCTCTCTGCTAATGGGTGGGGTTGTGTTCCTGTCTTGCTAGTTGTTTGGCATAGGGTGTCCAGCACTGTAGCTTGCTGGTTGTTGAGTGGAGCTGGGTCTTAGCACTGAGATGGATATCTCTGGGAGAGCTTTTGCTGTTTGATATTACATGGAGCTGGGAGGTCTCTGGTGGACCAATGTCCTGAACTCGGCTCTCCCACCTCAGAGGCACAGGCCTGACACCTGGCCGCAGCACCAAGACCCTGTCAGCCACACAGCTCTCTCTGGGCTTCTATTTTGACAGCAACAACGTGACTCTGGATGGTGTGGACCACTTTTTTCGCCAATTGGCTGAGGAGAAGTGTGAGGGCGCCCAGCCTTGAAAATGCAAAACCAGTGCTGCGGCTGTGCCCTTTTCTAGGATGTGCAGAAGCCTTCTCAAGATGAGTCTGGTAAAACCCAGGACACTGTGGAAGCTGCCATTCTTAGGGAGAAGAACCTGAACCAGACAGTATTGGATCTGCGTGCCCTGGGTTCTGCCCGCGCAGACTCCCACCTCTGTGACTTCTCTAAGCAATAAGCTTTGAGTATTTGTATCTTCCCTCAGCTTTGAGAAATTGTTTTTCTTGTGTTCCTTCTTTGTTAATTCGTTCTCTTGTTCTGTTTCTGGAATACTTATTTCGTCCGTTGTTGTACTTCCTAGATTGAATCACTGTGATGTTCACTTTTCTTTTGTTTTGTATTTGTTATACAATCTGGGAGGTTGCTTTGACTTATTTAAACTCCCAGACACTCTCCAGCGAGGGTTTTTTTGGTGTGGGGGTGGGAGTGGGGGAGTGGTAGAGGTAATCATATATTTAAATCTGAAGATCTATTCCTCATCCTGTGTTCCATTTTCATAGCATCCTGTTCTTGTTTTATGGAAGCAAGAACCAGTATCTTTTTCAGTTTTTAAGGATTCTGATTTCTGATTTTTAAAAAATCCCCTTTTTTGTTGAAATTCCCTTTACAGTGGTGTCTTTGTCCCCTCCCTACTGTTTATCATGGTCTTTGCATTTCATGCTGCTAGGTTTCCTTATATGTCTAATTGTCCTTGGCTGTCTGTTTATTCTTACTCTTAAATATGAGTAGAAAATTCATCTTAAATTTCTGATTTTTGTTTGGGGATAAAAGTCTGACAGAGGCTTTTCTGGATATGGACTAGGTGTGATCAGGTTGAGGTTAATCATTCTCTATAACTTTCACTAGCTCCCCCTATTTTCATTCATGTACAGTCTCCCATTTTACTGTGTCCACATGCAGGCTGTGTCTGAGTTCTGTCCAGGAGTCTCTCCCCACTTCTGATTTGTTACTTGCATATTCTAACTGCTAATCCTTCCATTCTGTTTTGTTAGTCACCATGCTTCCATCTGCTTTATGCCTTCCAAAGATTTTTAATGTCTCTACCCATGGATGGTGCACCTCTTACTTCCCTCTTCTCCCTCCTAAGTTGTCATTGTTTTTTCTACTTGAAAAAATTATTTTACTATCATTTTGATGGTGTATTGGGAGGGATTAGAGAAAATGGCTGTGTTCCATGTCTTGAACTAGAAAATCATTTATCACTCGGGTTAATGTATCAGTATGAATCATTATTTTCGTTACAAAAATATTTCACTGAAGATTTAGCTACCATAGGGCATTTGTTTGTGCACAGATGATTATTTGATAACAGTAGTAGTATAAAGAAATTCAAAAATACTGGATTTTGAGAAAATATTGAAACTTTTAAGTCTCATGTCTTCTTTCCTATAGCACTTTTGAAGCTTTTCTCCCATTTACTTGTTCCCATTTTTTAAAAGATTTTTTCTTTTCTTTTGAAAATAATTTTAAAGAACTCTCAAAATTTAGTAGGCTGATGAAGTTAATGAGTTAATCTCTTATTTATAAGTGTTAGACCAGGCGTCTGTTAAAACAGAAGTGACATTTATTTTGGCTAAACAGTTTCTGTTCTACATATGTGTTTACGTAGCATTTTCACACTCCATAAATTGAACAGAGCAAGTGGGTTGACTAAATTTTACTGTAACATTTGTCAAGGAAATGGGTATAGATGACCATTTAATAATAAGAGAAATTGTTGCAGAATTATTCTGTTGAAATTTTACAGGGGCGTGCAGTTTTTTGAATAGCATGAAAATTTTCTTGCAGCATGAAAATTTAAATTGATTCTTGACATAAGGATTTATGTGCCCATCATCAAGATTTAATGGACATTAAATTTTGCTGTTTGCATCAAACTGCTCTCATAAAGAATGAAAATGTTACCAGCTTTATCTGAGTATTATCTCACCACATCTCCTCTTTCCTAGAAGTTAACTATTATCAAGTTGGTCTTGATAGTAGTTTTAGTTTTTATACTGCTTAAGCATGTTTTTAATACCTTTGCTGTTTATTCACGCATCTAATCTATTTTTTGGTTTGTAAGTTTTATAATTTTACATAAATAGCATCACACTGTATGTATTTTTTTCCAGCTAGCTTTGTTTTTGAGATTTATTCATGGTGATACATGTGCGTGTAACCCATACTTTTAACTTCTGTATATGTTACATTGCATCAGCATCACTGGTTGCTTCTCCTTGCGTAGAGTTGAGAATTTCTCTAGGATTTCTCTCTGTAAACCAACAGTTCCATGGGAAGTTATGTGCATCTTAACTCTACCAGATATTATTCTGAGATTTCTGATGCTGTCTGGTTCCTGATTCTCTATGTGTGACGTGTTCTTTTCCCTCTGGGAATTTTCAGGGTTTTTATCTCACCAGTGTTTTGAAATTTCAGTTACCTTTTTTGTTGTTCTTGTGGTGTACTTTCATCAGTTACTAGGCACTTTCAGTCTTGACATTTATACTTTTTAGTGCTGGGAAATTTTTCTGAATCATTTCTTTGATAAAGTTCTTCTATTTGTTTTTCTTGTTCTTTCTATTAGTTGGGACTGATATGAAAAATTTCTTAGTTTTATTCTCTCCTATTTTAAGTCTCTCTGTTGTTGTTTTTGGCTGGATGGGGGCAAGGTGCAGAGAATCTTTTTGGGGTTGTTTTTCCAACTTGATTTTGTGACCTTTTATTGCAAAACGTCTGTCCTCATTTTAGTTCCTAAGAGTACTTTATTTTTCTCTGAAAAAAATTTTTTATAACATCTCATTCTTGTTTCATGAATACAATATTCTTATTTCTCCTGATGATTTTTTTTTCTACTCTCTTTTCTCTCTGATTCCTTTTTGTTTCTTTCTTTGATTCTGTTTTTCATGTTGTATGTTTTCCTTCTATGTCTGGTAATCTTTGGATGCCTATTCATATTTAAGTTTGGAAGCCTTGTGTGAATGGATGGGGACTGTCATTTTGTAGGCCTCCCTGTAGGGTGACCTGACGATTTTGTAGAGTGTTCCTATAAGTAATCTGTAAGGGATTACTGAATTTTCCTCAGAGAGCAGTAGAGCTGTTGCCTGCCTGAGGTTTATAAGATTTCTGGAAGTCGAGTTGAGAAAGAAGGCTGAGGGTTTCACTAGGGCTTTTTTACTCTGACTCTCAACTCAATCTGTCTCTGAATCCAGAGCCTTTGTAGTTCAGCCTTTCCAAAGTAAACCTCCAGTCTTCCTGTGTGTAGTAGTTTTTTTTTTTTTTTAATATTTATTTATTTATTTGGCCACACCAGCTCTTAGTTGCGGTGTGTGCGATCTTTAGTTGCAGCATGCAGGGTCTAGTTCCCTGACCAGGGATTGAACCTGGTTCCCTGCATTGGGAGCATGGAGTCTTAGCCACTGGACCACTAGGGAAGTCCCCCATGTGTAGTAGTCTTAATACATGTCTGCAAATTGTTTTTTAATCCTCTTATGTAAGAGGTGTGTCCGTGTCCCTCTGCACTGGCCTTAGTAACTTGCTTGTAACCTACAGCATGTAGCTCTGGTGACACTCAGAAGAGGCCATGCAGCTTCTGCTTGGTTCTCTTGGGACATTCCCTCTGGGGAAAGCCAGGTGCCATGTAAGAAGTCTGACTACCCTGACCTAGTCAAACTGGAGAGACCACTTACAAGCACTCCTGGGGACAAGTCCTACCTGAATTCCTAGCCAAGAGCTTCTAGCAGCTGCTAATCATTAAATGAGATTTCAGGTGACTACCGTCATCCCTTGGTATTGGGGAGGGTGTTGGAATTGTTTACAGAACCGCTGACAGTTAATCAAAAAATGGTGAATATTGGCATACAACCTATGCACATCCTCCCGTATATTTTAAATCATCTCTAGATTACTTATAATACCCACTACAATGTAAATACTATGTAAATAGCTGCCAGAGCATGGCAAATTCAAGTTTTGCTTTTTGGAACCTTCTGGAATTTTTTCCCCCCAATTATTTTCAATCTGCAGTTGGTTGAATCCACAGATCCAGAACCTGTGGACATGGGGAAGTGCCTGTGTCTCCCCAACCATTATCTGTGTGCAATAATATGAGAAACTCCAAGTGAGAACTGCTCAGTTGAGCCCTTACAATTAATAAGCCAATATTGGTTATAAAAATAACTAAAGCTCATGCTTATTCAAGGTCCCATTTAAGATATACCACATTACATTTAATCATCATATCTCCTTAGGCCCCTCTTGGCTATGTGAGTTGCTCAGACTTTTCTTGTTTTTTATGACCTTGACAATTTTGAGGAGTACCGGTTAGGTACTCCAATAGAATGTCTCTATTGGGATTTGTCTAATGCTTTCTCATGATTAGACTGGAGTAATGGGGTTTGGGGAAGAAGACCACAGAGATTAAGTGCTGTCTTCATCACATTGTATCAAGAGAACATACAGTGAACATGATTATGACTGTTGATGTTGACCTTGATCACCTGGCTGAAATAGTGTGTCCGATTTCTCCACTGTAATTACTCTTTTTGCCCCCCTTTTCATTTCGTGCTCTTTGAAAAGGAAGTCCCCAAGCCCAATCTACACTTAAAGGGTGGGATGTTAAATAGTCCATCTATTTGAGTGTGGAGTACCTACATAAATTACCTGGCATTTGTCCACACTGGAGATTTGTCTGTTATTTATTCATTTATTCAACCATTTATTTTTATCAGTATGGACTCATGAATATTTATACTTTGGGTTATAATCCAATACTACTTTATTTTGTTGCTCACTATTCTAGCTTTGTACAAAAAAATTTTGTTGTTGTTTGATCTACCATAGGCCAGGAGTGGTGAATTAATTCTGTGCTGTTATTTCTGGTTCTTTACCCTTGTGTTACTGGTAGTTTTTACTTATGTATTTTGGTGTAGTGTTATTCCACTTAAGGAAAAACAGAAGACTTTTAGGAAAGACAAATAGGTCTTTAGGAAAGTAGATGGAGTTACGATAGTCTTTGACAATGTTTGATTTCTCATCTCAGGTGATAGGAGTCAATGTCCTCTATTATTGGAAACCTCCCTTGAAAGTGGCATTTTTGTCTAGTTAAATTCTTTTGGAAGACTCTGCTTTTTAGGTAGTTAAGGGGAGTGGGGTTTAGACAAAGCCTCTTTCTGCATCTATTGATTTTCAGATGTCTCGAAATAATTTTTATGCCACTGGGAGACAATTTGCATCCCTTCACATGTTTGAAAGAACAACAGTTGAGTTAGAGATAAAACACTCTGTCATGCTTTGCTTCCTTAAAGTCTGACACTGTGCCGCTTCCCTGTGCATAGCACTTTGGAAGACTGAAACTAGCCTGATTTATCTATTCCTCTCCTGCTTTAAGTGGCTTTATTTAGAAGGGTGTGGGAGAGTGAGGAATTGAATTCTCATGGCATTCTTTAATTGCCTTTAAAATCAAATAGCTTAAATATAGCGGCTATTTTTTCCTTAAATTGTAAATACGTTTCCCCCACATCCTTTGTAGACGTGGCTCTATGATATTTCATCCTGTAGATGAGGGTTTATTAGCCTCAGCGCTGTTGACATTTGAACTGTTCTTTGCTGCAGTCCTGTCCTTTGCAGGGTAGGACATTTTACAGCCTTCCTGGACTCTTATTAACTAGATGCTAGTGATGTTCCCTCCCCACATCAGTTGTGACAATCAAAAATGTCTCTAGACATTGCCAAATGTATTCTGGGGGCCAGAATCTCTCCTGGTTGAGAACCACTGCTATAGATTTATTCCATTCCTCTGTTGTTAGAAATGCAAGTTATTTTTATATTCAGTATAAATAACACTGTAATGAACATAATTATACACAAAGATTTTTCTCTTTTGATCTGTTGTTAATGGTGAATTACATTAATTTCCAAATATACAACTATTTTTCTATTTCTATTATAGAGGATTTTTTCACATGCTGATAGATTCTATTTGCTAGTATTTTTAATCTTTTAAAATAATAACACAATATTTATGTACAATTGGGGTTGTTTCTTTAGGTAACTTCTCAGAAACAGAACCACTGAGTCAGAGTTATCAATTATATAATCTTGGTATTTTTAGGATACATTTCTAAGCCACCCTAGCATGATTGGCAAAATCACAGGTAGAAAGATTTTTCCATAGCCAATTTATAATCCTTGTTTTATCCACACTTTAAATTTTGAAATAATTTTAGATTTACAGAAAAGTTACAAAGATAGTAGAGAGAGTTCCTGCATATCCCTTAACTACTTTGGTCTGTGTCAACTTCTTACATTACTGTGGTGTATTTGTCTAAACTAAAAAACCAACATTGGTACTATTCTATTAACTGGACTCCAGACTTTATCTGGATTTCACCAGTTTTTCTGGTAATTCCCTTTTTCTGGGCCAGGATCCAATCTGGGTACCACATTACATTTAGTACCCTTGCCTTTTGGGTCCCCATACATTTGCATAACTATCTTTGATTTTTAAAAAAGAAGGAAAAGTTAGTAATGCATCAACTACTTAAGGCTTGAGTTTAAGAAGATGAATTCTAGGCTAGTCTGCTTTGGTTTGAATCCTGACTTGCCACGTAAGTTGTATTGTCTGGGTACACTAGGTATCTCACTTTTCTCAATTGTAAAATAATAATATTAATAGTGCTAACTTTACTAAGTTGTTATTCGACTTAAATGATATAGTGCACATCAATCTCTTAATATAAAGCCTGGCATGAAGAGCTAAAAAAAAAAACTAAGCATTTTTATTATTGCTGTTTATATTAGTTTTTTAGTCAAAGGAACAACATACTAATCTTTAGAAACCCTTGGGGAAAATCTTGTCCACGGGCCTGAGGCATCCCTGACGCTACCTCTTCTGTTTGATCGGAAGCAGATGGGATTGACAGATTGTGTTATTCTTGTGCAGGGCTTGCCAATGTCCATGTGCCCCCTCTAAGAAACAGTGTGCCAAATGGAGAAAGGAGAGGGGGAATTTTGCAGTATCTGAATGTCCTTTGTTGAAATTTTATGATTTGCTTTGTTTAAAGATTTTTGGTTAAAGGTCTCTTTGAGAATTCTTTGCTTTTTTGATATTTGTTTTTTTAAAGGGTAGAATTTTAAATGAGTTAATGTTTGTGAAGCATTTAAAACAGTGCCTGCCACAGAACGAGTGTTGTGGAAGTATTTACTTATTCTTCAGTGCCTCAAATAAAATAAAAGCATATTATGATTACTTGTTATAATGAGCCTCTGGAGCAAAAATTAACTGAAATAAGAGGTGAGAGGACCATTAACCCTCTCAGATTAGTCACCTGGTTGTCCTTGAACGGTTTGGTTTCTGACCAAAGCTCTCTGCAGTCCGCCCCCTCATGCTGTTGAGACAGCAAAAGATTCTTACCTTTGGCCAAGAGCCTGATAAAAGTGTGAGAAGTATCTGGCATTTGTAATTATGAGGGAATAAAGGCAGAATGAAGTGGTTCAGGCATTTTTTTCCTGTACATGTCCTGCAATTTAAATATCATTACAATTAAAAGTATCTAAGTGTGGTTGCTCAGGAATAAGTGGTCTTAATTTTGGTAGAACCTAGAGAGACAGCAATAAATTCGTTTTTAAACATTTTGGCTGTGGAAAATATCAGACATACATAAAGGTTGAAATAACAATGTAAATTGAGCCCCCATGTACCTATCACCCTACTTCAACAATTATTAACATAGAGCCAATTAAAGGTAGTATTTTTAAATTGCTGTGAACTCTCATAACATCATCAGTCTAACAGCAATCATATTCATTTTTTGTATATTTTCCTTTATATGTACAAATTTTACATTATTTTTGTACAATTTTTGTATTATTTATGTTTCTTTCTAAGTAGTATTAGCAATAATCATTTTAGTGGAGATCACAATTTTTATTTTATGCCCCTGAACTCCCCCTTCTTTATTAGCTTCTCTTTCCATATTCTATTTTGACTTTAGCTTAGAAAGGGCACTCATATTTTTATGTTGCAGTAGATGCCAAGATGATGCATCTTGTTTCTATGTATTTATAAACAATAGACATCTTCTAATATAGAGGTGTCTTTTTCTCTTTAATCTTTGGTGGGGGTAGGTGAGGAGTGCGTGTAAATTTTTAAAAGTTAAATGATTGAAGGACAACTGTTCTCCAGTTTTTAACTTAATTGCATCCTTTCAGCATCCTTAATAAATAGCAGTCTTCTAAGAAATGTCTTAATGTTAACCAGACACCTGCTAGGTCTGCCCTCTGGAATAAGTGAATATGCCATTTTTTCTTTTACAAGGACACAGGGACTTATTACCTCTTCTCTAGTCTAAGCAGTCCCAGGTTCTTCAGATGTTTGTTATATGTGTTTTTTGAGCTGTCTGCTGTTCTCATTCTTCTGCTTGGGATATATTTTAATTTTGTCAGTGTTCCTCTTAAAATGTGGTACTTCAGAACAGAATGTGTTGTTTTATATGTTTGCTAAGTCAGAGTACTGAACCTTATAGCTTTAATGAGCTTGACTTGGGAACCATAGTTCAGCCTCCCATAATGTGAGCATTGTCAAATGCAGATTATTTCTAGTAAGCCAGCTACTTCATTTGGTGCTCACTTGCTCATTCAATCATTCCATAAATATTTATGGAGTGCTTACCATGTGCCATGCGTAGTTTTAATCATTTTGTCAGTGAGCAAGACAGATGTTTCTCTTCTCTTGGAGCTCACATTCTGGTTGGTATCAGAAAAGTAAAGAATTTAATGAGAAACTGTTTCAGCAAGCTATGAGTAAAAGAAAACTGGAAAATGAGCTGTGATGTTATTAGGAGAATACTTTAGATTGGGTAGTCAGGAAAGGTCTCTTCGAGTTGACAGCTGGGCTAAGATCTAAATGTCAAGAAGGAGCCAGCCATGCAAGTATGGGGGTGGAGAGGTAAGGGCGATTCCAAGAAGAGAAAACAGTAAAAACAGAAGTCCAGAGATAAGGGAACAAGCTTGACATGTTGAGTGAATAGAAAGGTCCACAGTGGCTAGAGAGTGTAAGTGATGATGGAAGAGTTATAGGAAGTAAGGTTGAAGAACTAAACAGGTCTCAGATCATAGAGGGCTGTAGTAAGTTTGGGTTTTCTTTTAAATTCAATGGGAAGTCAAGAGTGACATGATTTCATTACATTGAAGAAAGATCACTCTGGTGAATGAATTACAGAGAGGCAGAAGTGGAAGCAGGACCACTAGTTACAGTAGTATTCTAGGCAAAAGACGATGATCACTTTGACTGGGATGGTGCAGCTACAGATGAGAGATGTGGACTGATTCTGATTCGGGATATATTTGGAGATATAACTGGATAGGATTTGCTAATGAAATAAATGGTGTGTTTGAGAGAATGCAGAGTCAATGTTCTGACATACAGATATTTTTGTTCATGTGAGGAAACAGATTTGTTTCAACTCTGGACAAAAAAACTGGCATATTTAAAATATTTACTATGGTGTGTGTTGTTGATGGTTAAGAGAATGGACTCTGGAGCCAGACAGCTTGGTTACAATAGCTCTCCTGCCTACCTTGGACAAGTTACTCAGCCATTCTTTGGCTCAGCGCCCTCATCTATAAAATGAGGACAATAATAATATCTACCTTATAAGGTTGTTGCAAAGATTAAATGAGTTGATTGATATAGGTGTAGTAGGCTTCAGTGGCTGCTAATATTAAAGAGCCTATGTAAATGTTAACTTTTATTATTTTAAAGGTTTTTGCAAGGGTAATTTTGAGTTGACATAATGTTAGCCATATGCTAACTTTATACACCAATCCTTATGTAAGATACAGTTCTCTTTAATTGGAACTTCGTATTTTTTGTTTTTCCTCTGGGACATCTGTAATTTTTTGTTTACAGCCATTGTGAAAATATGAAAAAATTATTTTTTGTTTTCCTGTAGCTCTGTGTTGCTAGCTAAAATCTGCTTAATACTGCATTTGTACCAAGTCTCTTTCAGAGTGTGCCTATACTACAGTGTCTTACACTGAAGAAATGTCTTGCAAGAGGTACCAGAAATATTGGGTTTTTGCTAACATGCCTCGTAATACAGATTCTATATTCCTGTTTAGAGAAGTATCAGTTAATCCTATTTCTATAAAATTATAAAATACACCATGAGAATTTTGTTTTCACCTTGTCTCTTACAGAAGTGCAGTTCATTTAAGTAGAATTTGATACTTTTATTTATATCATAGCAGTACTAAATATTTAGTCTTGTTCTAAATTCTTTTCAGAAAGGGGCTTTTCTGTCTGTTAGTGGTATATACATCTCTTTATGAATTTATGATATGCTTTGCCCTAGTTTGATGCTAACTTATAGAGACCATTAATTACATCTCAGTTTTTATCTTGCATTGAGTGTAGAATTCATGCTTTTTATTTATTCTTTTTAAAAGCAGGATTCACCAGTGGGTTTACTACTTCAAGGAAATGACAGTATATTAAAATGAACAGGATGTATCTGCTAGGTGTTAATGGCTCACTCACCATGTCAGTATGAGTGACTGTTTCTTTGATTTGTTTGCAGGGGAAAAAAAAAAGCTTTGGGTATCAATATATTGATATTTATAATGGTTTACATTTTTATAGATTATAGCTTTTGATTGCTAAAGAAGGATTCACTATAAAGGAATTTTCCTAGTTGAAATAACATTCATTAAATGGCATTAAATTTGTTATTTAATTTTTATTACATTTACATGGTTTAAAATGGAAAAGGTACAACATGGTGTATAATGGAGAGTGTATCTTTCATTCCTGTCTTCCAGCCTCTTGATTTTTCTTTCCCAAAGGTATCAGTTCTTTGTATGCTTCCAGAAAATGAATACATACATTTATGCACGAATATATACAGCTATGCATGTGCACACACATGTGTATATATTCTTTTTAAAAAAACTGTAGGGTAGGGCCTCCCTGGTGGCGCAGTGGTTGAGAGTCCGCCTGCCGATGCAGGGGATACGGGTTCGTGCCCCGGTCTGGGAGGATCCCATATGCCGCGGAGCGGCTGGGCCCGTGAGCCATGGCCGCTGGGCCTGCGCGTCCGGAGCCTGTGCTCCACAGCGGGAGAGGCCACAACAGTGAGAGGCCCGCATACTGCAAAAAAAAAACAAAAAACAAAAAAAAACTGTAGGGTATTATATGATTTATGTTTTATCATTAAGTATGTATCATAATTCATCTCTATTAAATAAAATTATCAGTTCCAAAATGAGTGATACTAAGATATTTTTGTGTGTTTTACTTCTGCCTACATATCATTTTGTACATGTAGGAGTAAACCTATAGGTAAATTTTCAGAATTTGGCTGAAGATTATGTGCAACTGTAATTTCTGGTAGACTTTATTAAATTGACTTCCACTGAGATTGTACCAGTCTGTTGGTGCCAGCAGTGTATGTTTCTGCATCATCTCCTCAAGAGAATGATTACCAAACCTTTGATAATCTGACACATGAAAAATGTTACCTTAGTGTAGTCTTAATTTTCATTTCTTTTTTGAGTGTGAAGTTGGGCATAGTTTAAGATCCATTTGTGGGTTTTTTGGTCCATTTTTCTATCATGTTGGTCATTTTCTTACTGATTTACGGGACCTTTTTTATATTAGGGAAATGAACTCATGATATGCAATACAGTTTTTTATTTCTTATCCATGTAGTGTGCTTTTGTTTTACTTTATGCTTCCTTAATTTAATGTGTTTTCTTTTTTAATTAAAATAAACATTTACCCAGTTTAAAGAACCAAATAGCTCTATAAGCTCCTCTTCTTGGAGAAGGTTCCCCAGAACCATTTCGAACTCTTGCAGCTGATTCCTTTGGAATTTATCTTCAAATTTCTAAACAACTGTGCTTCTTGATTTTTTTTTAGTTCTAGGAATTATCTATCCCATTATGGAAGGTGAGATTTAATCACTCCATTACCCCAAACACACACACACACACACACACACACACACATATACTCCACATACCCCTCTCCCCCCCAACCCCAACCCCCCTGTTCTTCCTCATGTTTTCCAGATAGGATTACTTTTTATTTCCTGCACAATTTCTTGTTTTCCTTGGAGTTAATAAGTTTTGTTTGGTGTACTAATCATTAATTTAACCCCCAGTTTTCCCCCAGTTGAGGTCAGTGCCATTCTGATTCTTGAGCTTTTGTATGAAACTTTTTTCTTTCTCTCTGAAAGCATATAGGCTCTACCTACCTCCAGTGTTCTGAAATTTTTGATAATGTGCCTTTGTAAGTATCTGTTTTCATCCATTGTGCTTGGCACAGAGTGGGCCCTCTCAGTCTTGAAATTGATGCCCTTCAGTTCGGAAAATTTTTTAGATTATTTAAAAAAATTATTTCTTCTCTTCAATTTTCTGTGTTCTCTTACTCCTGTTATTTGGCTCTTGAACACCCTGGACTGATCCTCTACTGTTTTACCATGTCTGCCTTGTGCTCTAATTTCTGGGAGTTTCCTTCAATTTTTATCTTCCCAGCTTTCTCTTCTATGATTATGTTTTTACTTTACAGGAGCTCTTTTGTTCCTCTGAATGTTCTGTTTTTCCTTTTAATAACATCCTGTTATTTCATGAATTCAAAATCTTATCTTTCTGAAAGGAGTTTGCTCATTTCTTTCCTCCCTTCTTTCCTTAAATTTTCTTTTCCTAACCTCATCCCTTTCTCTTCCAAACTGCCCTTTTCTGCTTGTTTTGGCCCCCCTCTCTTCTTCTAGGGAACTTCGTCTGTTTGACCATGGACTGTCTGCTTATATTTTAAAGTGGGCATTGAATAGCTGATTGGAAGCTCTGTGCTTGTTCGTTGGCTGTGGGTTTCACTGTAGGGTGATTTGGCTGAAATATTTGTTTGAGTAACCTCCAATGTTAGCACCTTTTGATCTTCCTTTTGGGCTAGTGAGATTCTAAAGAGTAGAAAAACTCCTTTCATCTTTTTTAGAGGGTATACATTTGATTGCCATCATTTTGAAAATCAAGTGTCTGAAAAAGGTTAGTATGTCAAATAATAAGTATAAACTTTCACTTATGTTTTTTAAGTGTAGCTTCCAGCCCTCATCTCTGCCTGGTATTCTTCAGTTCCCAAAGTCCTGTTTTACCTTCTTCAGAAATAAGCCTTCTCTTTGGGGAGTGAGCATTGTATTCATTCATTCTGCTACACTGCACGGGAGAGGAGAATTCTGGGGAGTCCAACTACTTCTTCAGTACACTTTCAGTCAGTGCTCCAGTTTGTAGCCCCAGCTTCACCTCCACTTCCAGAGGAGTTTAAGCTAGTTTGCTTTTTTCTTTCCTCGCAGCTCGCTTAGTTTGTAACTTAGCATTCCACTAAGGGCCTTGGTTCTTCTGCTTCCCAGGCGTCACGGTGTACTTTTTGCTGTCTCCACTCCCATTAACTTTATCTTTATGGAAATAAAAGGTCCCTTATGAAGTGTAGCAGAACTTTAGAAGAGAAACAAATGTTTATGTTCAGTCCTTCATCTTTAACTGGAAGTCCTTTACGTGAGTCATTAAATATTTTAGCTCATTCAGAGATAAGCTTGGATCAGGTAAAACTAAATGTCTCAGCCTTTTTGTGGCTGTTGTTTTTCATCTGTTTGTGCTATCAGAAAGTTCTTTGAGAATCTGATGAATGTTTCGAACTTCCTCTGAGAAAAAATATTTTAAATAAATACACAGTATTTTGTATACATTTTATTTTTTAGAATTTACATTCTATCAGTTAGGGGTATTCTCTGTTGAAATGTTAGTCCCTTCTTTTGTCAAACAGTGCCCAGCAACATGGAGAAGCATTGACTTCCTTTATGTAGAATGTAAAACTAAAATTCCCCCAAAGATAGCTGTGCCAAATTAGTGACTCCTTAAAACAAAAAAAAAAAAAAAGAAAGAAAATCCAAATTGGGTAAATAAGAAAAATATAATAACAAGCAAGTATAATTCTGTGAAAAGGTAAATTTCAGCAAGAAGACTACTTTTGGTTTGAATAAAATGTTGACATTGAAACTTGGTTCCGCATGACATGAGCACATTTAGAGTGGTGTAAATGTTAATATTGAATATAAGGCTTATCATAAAACAGTATATAGTTAATTGCCTTGTGTGTGAGAGACGCTACTTCCAAGAGTTCAGAAGGATGATAGATACTTTTGATTGGAGTGTTTTATAAAATTTCATATAAGAGGATGTGCTTGACTTGGAGGTTTTGTTTTTTTTTTTTTTTAAGTTGGAGTAGAGGATATGGTTGCTATCATTTTGGAAGCTTTGGGGAACCAAGCCCACATAACTTTTAACTTTCACTTAGAAATTGAGAAATCTGGTTCAAGTTCTTAAATCCTTTTTTTACATTAATCAGGTATTGCATATGAGATATGAACTTGGCCAGTGGTACTGTTGTATCTATTATGAGTTGTATTTTGGTCTTACAGTGTCATATATAATCTTCTACCTGTTGGTAGCTGGTAATTCACTTACTAATCAGACTCCCAAAACATAGAATTTCAGAATAGTAGATGTTCAATATTGTGTGTATAGCTTTTTTCCTAAGAAAACAGATACTTGGTAGAGCAAGGAATCAAACCCAATGTTTAGGCATTCTTGTTTCCTGCAGTTCACTGTCTTGAGATTATATGTTTATTGTATGTGTATGTATTTTGAGTACAAGTTGGTACTCTTTTATTTATTATCAGAAAATATTTAATTTTTTAGGTGCTATAGGTTTCTTGGTTCTTTTGAAGTCTAGATCGATGTGTGTACTCAAACACATAGTTTCCTAGGGTTTCTGTTGCATGAAGTTTTCCCAGATCATTTCAGTAAAATATGGCACTTGGTCCTAATCTCTTCTAATAGATACTTTTGTAATTCATATAAGAAAGTTTTCATGGCCAAACCTTATAGGTGATTCTATGAAGGGAAACTGTTAATAGTTAAAATGACTTTATGAGTATGTGAGAGTAAACTATTACTTCTTAAAAAAAAAAAAAAAATCCAGGTCCAAGCAGGTAGTGGTCAGTCCTCTCATTCCCAGCTCTTTTTCTTAAGCCAAAATTTTTCTCCCCTTTGGGAGACTCTGTCCCTTTTTACTATTGCCCCTCACTATTGACTGAGGCAGAGAGCATTCAATTTACCTTCAGTGCCCTCTCTAGAACATGGACATGAGACTTTTCCTACTTAATTTGACATGAGATAATTGAGATAAGAACTTTTGAACTTTATTAAAGGTAGAGGAAATCCAAGGGGAAATAAACATGGAGCACAATAGCCAAATACATAATCTAGTCTATGCCTAGCCTGTGTACAGCTTCATTCATATGGTATAATTCTTGGATTGCCTTCATGTAGTGGACACCATTTAAGCATCCGTTATTCCAGATTCCACTCCTGGATGATGCTGTCCTCCCTGGAAGTCTTCCTTTGAGAGAATGAGGGTCTTCTATAACACAGGAGTGATGAGTTCAGGGATTTTTTTTTTTTTTTTTTTTTTTGGCTTGAGTCCTTTCTCTTTTCAGTAATGTAAGGAATGTCTATTTTCTTTATGGAATCTACTCCAGTTCTAGGGGGTGTATGGACTTAGGGTAAAGGCCACATAAGAAATTTATCACATTTATTGGGGATGGAAATGTTGCTTTGTTAAACCACTTCTGTCAAACTAATTAAAAAAAAAAACTTCCAACACTTATTTAGTATTTGTTTTGGCAGGAAAATAAACAAATTACTGTTTTGGGAAATAGGTATACACAGAAGGACCATTAATTATGCAGAGTAGCATGTGCTAAGTGCTAAGTGGATGGTAAAGAACTAAGTGTTAATGAAGTTTAGTAGAGCACCTTGGGGGAAAGGATTTCTGGGAAAGATGGGACCCAAATCTGACATTTCAGGAAGGATGTAACTGCAAGGATGGGAGGAAGTTAAGGAAGGGGGGCACAATTTTAAAAATAATTCATTGTCTAAATTATGGTAGACAAAACAGTCCTGCTTTTGATTTTAGACTATATTAGAATCAGTACAGATGTTCAGTACAATAAGTGTTTTTTCCTTCACCTTTATATTTCTAAGTTACTTGTTATTTGAAAAAATGAAGCTATATTCTTTGAGGACCTATACTGTGCTGTCAATTTTGTTTATAAATATGTAATATAGGTGGGCTAGATTGTAAACTGAGGACAGCTTTGAAGTAAGTTGGTCCCTCTTACTTGATTGATGAGAACAAATCAGCCAGTCTGCCAGCAAAGGCAAGGGAACTAGAACTTTAAATTCAAAAGAATTTTAAAAACACAATGCTTCAGATAATTTTTCTTCTTCTTTGTCAGAGTTTATCATCAAAATAAATTATTAGCTAAGTGCACTATGTTTAATGTTTTTAGGAATAGTAGAGAGTTTTATCCAGGGAATCGGGTGTTTTGTAAGTCGAGATTAGCTTTTGTTCTTCTCCAGCAACTATGAATCCACTTCTTTAGATGAAGTTCTATTCCCTAGATATGTTTAGGGGGAAAGGGAGGAAAAAGCCTCTGTTATATGGATCATTTGACTTAAGGAGTAGAGATGACTTTGAGTGAGCTGAAGAGGCGTTTAGAAAACGGGAACCAAATACTCAGTTTTGAAAGTGTTTCATCTGGTGATGAGTAGTGTTAGTATCTCAGTATGTGCTTTTGCATGCATTTGACCTTATTTTGAACATTATAGTAATATTTCAGTTTGAGTATTTAAACAGCCCTTTAAGTTTCGTTTAACCTAATTTTGGCTTGTTATGTGTAAAGATTGCCCACCCTCTTCCCTCACCCCCTTTCAGAGTTGGTTTGTAAGCAAACTCAAAGGTATCAGAGTTTTTTTTAATGTGGAGGCTTATTCCAGAAGAAAATGTCAACTCTTAATCTACCTATCTAAATTTTAGGGCCTCTAGAATTTTTTTCCAGATTTGTTCTTCTCAATGAAAAGCAGTTATTATCAGTTTGGTTTGCTACTTGCTTAGGCAAGAAGGGCACGACACATCTTTGAGTTCCCAAATCTGTGATTCTAAGATAAGTAGACAGTGGACATCTCAGTAGGAAATAATGTTATTCTTAGAATTTCAGTGCTTCTGCTTTGCTCCTTGAAATGCTCATGTACACAAACATGCACACACACACACACACACACACAGCCATACCAAATTAGTTGTGCTCTTACTCTTCTTCTGGTCTTTGTATATGCTGGCTATTTCCTTCTCCCACTTCCACCTTTTAGGTCTCAGCTTAGGCTTCTTCCTTTGGAAAAATTTTAACTACATAAGACTTTTTTGATACCTCTTCTTGGCATACCTGTATTTATCCCATTATAGCCCCTGTATCACAGTGTGCCTTCAAAACCTGTGCACTGGTCTTTATCTTCCACCAGACTATACATTCCTTTAGGGATGGGGGCACCTTATTCCTAGTACTTAATACAGTGCCTGGCAGGTAGTAGGCAGTCGGAAAATGCTTGAGTGAGTGTCTAATGTACTGTTGTTAAAGTACGTTTAAGGTATTCCTGTGGCAAATACAAGTATGTATGATTTATTGCTGTATTTTATGCAATGATTATGAATGAAAAATTTTAGAATCGGCCCAGAATTGAATGCTATATAATATATACACACATGTGAAACCTTTTAAGTGATTATTAAAAATGTGATTACTTAAAGTGATTATAGCAAACTACTTAAATAAAAAAGACAGCCAGTAGTCCCCAGTCTTCCTTGTATAACTCCTTTTAAAATACCATTTCTCAGGTGCTTACTTTATAGTACAATTACTGTGTTCCATTGATTAAGCAAGTAAATTATAACATTATGCTGCTGTGAGTTCAGTAATGTATTTATCTCAAAGAAGACAATGGATTCCAAGACAGGTGTGCAGAGAATATTGCTCATTCAGTCTTTAGACAATGCTTGCTATGCATATATTCTCTCTCTCAGTCTTGTAAAACCTCTTAGGCTCACAGAGTTGTATAGACCAAGTGGTCTCTACAGGGAGTATGTAGGACCATCCATCAGTATTAATTTTTTAAAGATTAGAGCCTTTGTTTATTGTCTTTCATCTTGAAAAAGGCAAATTACATTTTATATAGTGATTGACACTGGCTTCCCCACACTGTTAGTATGTCACGTAGGCTGGTGAGAGATCCTAAGGAACGGTAGAATTTTTACTTCCTCACTGGTATTCATTGCTATATCACATTGAAGTTTACATGTGATTACATTGATTTCCATGTGATCTAGTTTTTTGTTTTTGTTTTTTTAATTTGTCTTTGGCTGCATTGGGTCTTTGTTGCTGCGCACGGGCTTTCTCTAGTTGCGGCGAGCTGGGGCTACTCTTTGTTGCGGTGCGTGGGCTTCTCATTGTGGCAGCTTCTCTTGTTGTGGAGCACAGGCTCCAGGGGCGCAGGCTTCAGTAGTTGCAGCACCTGGGCTCAGTAGTTGTGGCTCACGTGTTCTAGAGTGCAGGCTCAGTAGTTGTGGCTCATGGGCTCTAGAGCGCAGGTTCAGTAGTTGTGGCACACGGGCTTAGCTGCTTTGCGGCATGTGGGATCTTCCCGGACCAGAGCTCGAACCTGTGTCCCCTGCGTTGGCAGGTGGACTCCCAACCACTGAGCCACCAGGAAAGTCCCTCCATGTGATATAGTTTTAACTAAACAGTCTTCAAAAAATGAGCAAGTGACTGTGAAAGATTCCTATCAAAACATTAGATTGATTTTAATTATAATAGAGCACATACAAGCACACAGCGTAAAATATGTTAGAACTCCTAATCCCAGTATGGGCTCTTATTATGGGGTAAAACCTATAATATAATCAGATCTCAAATATCAACCTCTCAAAATTTGAGATCGTCAAAGATTATTTGAAATGTGGATCTCTATTTACTGTTGTTGAAACCATAGCTTGTCTAAGTGTATAGTGTGCTTGACATATGGCTAAATCATAGTATAAAATCATAGCAAATTAGCAAGACATTTAAAAAATTACATTCTAAGGGTAAAAACTAACATTTATGAGTTTTTCCCCCCCAGAGGTGTTTGATAGAGCCATACAATATTAAATACAGTAACTACAAAATTTCACTAAATTTAATTATAAATGTTTACAAGGCCCTTTGAGGTTTCTTGCTGAGTAGTAAAAGACAAAGCATACCACTGGGGAAACACTAGTTTTTCCTGCCTTGGTCAAAATGACTGAAATAATACATAGAATATATGGCCAAAAATTAAAATACATTCCTTTGTCATCACATGCCTTTGAGACATGTAGTAATCATTCCCAAGTTGAGGAAACCAGTATGAGAACAATTACACATGGGAGATTTAAGATTGACTAAAATATAGGTGTTTGTAAAAATATATATATAAAAAATATTTTTATAATATATATAAAAAATATATAAAAATATAGGTGTTTGTAACATACTTTCCTCTTAGTATTTGCTAAGTTTTGTTTCAGTAATAAAGTCTGTTTTTTTTGGGGGGGGAGTGAAGAGTAAAAGCAAAGAGATGCTAGACAAATGTATATTCTCAACAGTAAATGCTTCTTTAATAGAGATAACCTTTTTTGGAAGAAAAATCATAGTCACTTAAGGTGAAAATTGTTCACTGCAACATTCATAGGAAAATTACTGCAGCAAAGAAATTGAACCAGGAGTTTGGAGCTATTAGGGTGTCATCAGTGCAGTTAATTTTATAAAAACAAGACCTTTAACTTTAAAATTCAGTGAGCTGTTTACAGTAGTAATGCCAAAATATGCAGATGCTCAAGTCCTCTATATAAAATGGTGTGGTAGTTGCATATAACCTATGCACAACCTCCCCATATACTTTAAATCATCTCTAGATTACCTAATACAATATAAATCCCACGTACAAGTTGCTGGTGCAAGGCAAATTCAAGTTTTGCTTTTTGGAACTTTCTGGAATTTTTTTTCCCTGAGTATTTTCGACTTGTGGTTGGTTGAATCTGAGGGTGTGGAACCAGCTGATACTGAGGACTTACTGTGAATGAAATGAGAAATGACCAAGAAGGTACAGTCTGCCACATAGAGTTTTGATGATTATCTCATAGCAAAGTTTTTTGCTTTTGAAGAGTTAGAGAACTTAAAATAGTAATTGCTAATTCCTATGCAGATATTTTTGGATGAAAGAAAATACACTCTTAATCATGCCATTCAAGATGAAACTTACTAAGAAAGTAATTGTTTTAAAGAAAGTAGTGTTAGTGAAAGAAAGTTTGGAGATGGTTTGTTTTGTAATTTTTTTTTCTTTTTTTGCATTACACGGGCCTCTCACTGTTGCGGCCTCTCCCGTTGCGGAGCATAGGCTCCGGACGCGCAGGCTCAGCGGCCATGGCTCACGGGCCCAGCCGCTCCACGGCATGTGGGATCTTCCCAGACCGGGGCACGAACCCGTGTCCCCTGCATCGGCAGGCGGACTCAACCACTGCGCCACCAGGGAAGCCCTGTTTTGTGATTTTTGTTGGGGGAAAGAAGATCATCTATATAAACTTTAAGCACTTGGGAATTTAGGTATATGTTTTAGGAAAACTCACATATGTGCACCACGATTGTTCAAAACAGCACTGTTTTATACTTTAAAAAAATGAGAAATAACTCATATTGATAGTGGAATGGATAAAAATTGTGATACAAACATACAGTGGCATATAGCGAATGAACTACAGCTCTATGCATCAATGTAAATGAAATACAGTGTTGAGCTGGAAAAAAAAAGTACTAGAGTAAAACATACTGTATTTTACGTCAGTGTAAGGTGTCAAACATAAAACTAAACAACCACATATGAATATGGTTAAACTAGAAGAAATACTAATTATAAAATTCAGGATAGGGCTTCCCTGGTGGCGCAGTGGTTGAGAGTCCGCCTGCCGGTGTGCCCCAGTCTGGGAAGATCCCACATGCCGCGGAGCAGCTGGGCCCATGGGCCATGGCCGCTGGGCCTGCACATCCGGAGCCTGTGCTCTGCAACGGGAGAGGCCGCAGCAGTGAGAGGCCCGCGTACCACAAAAAAAAAAAAAAAAAAAAAAAATTCAGGATAATAAGAGGCTTCAGTGGTCTTGATAATGTTCTATTTCTTAAACTGTATGGTAGTTTTAGTACTCTTTGGCTGTGTGTATACATTATATAAAATATGTATGATATTTCATGATGTTTAAAGAATTAAACATCCCTAATTTTAGGGATGTTTGGGACAACCCTAACTTTATTTTTATTTTTTTATTTTTTTAAAGTCTAAAACCAAGTGAAGCCATTTTTTTTTTTAAATGGAATTGGTGGATCGCTTGGTAAACTCTAATTTTATTTTATTATTTTATTATTTTATTTATTTATTTTTGCTGTGTTGGGTCTTCGTTTCTGTGCCAGGGCTTTCTCTAGTTGTGGCAAGCGGGGGCCACTCTTCATCGCGGTGCGCAGGCCTCTCACTATCGTGGCCTCTCTTGTTGCGGAGCACGGGCTCCAGACGCGCAGGCTCAGTAATTGTGGCTCACGGGCCTAGTTGCTCCGCGGCATGTGGGATCCTCCCAGACCAGGGCTCCAACCCGTGTCCCCTGCATTGGCAGGCAGATTCTCAACCACTGCGCCACCAGGGAAGCCCAGGACAACCCTAACTTTAAAATGAGATCAATATTGAACGTAAAAAAAATTTACTAATTTGTGAAAGAATACAATCCCAATTACAGCCAATAGGTGTGCTGGTGACCGAAGCTCAGTCAATTAGGTACTTAGATACCTGTTTCCCAAACTTTGAACCTTGAGAAAGTGACTTTCAGAAAGGAATTAGACGGAAGGTAGAGATCACTGCAGCAGCAGGCAAGGCTGTTCTTGGTGTAACTTTCACAGTGTTTGGCTGCCCAGCCTCAGGGCTCCTCTGTTTCCTGATGGTTTTCCAAGCTGGCGTTCCAGGCTCCCTTTGATTCTTAGGGTCTCCTATAGCTTTCTATTGAAAACCCCTCCTTCCTTCTCTCTTTATCCCTAAATTAAAAACAAATTTGGAAATAGAGATTTCTACACTATTTTTAAAACTCTTCTAGATGAGGAACTCTTGTGAATTTTGAGCCCATTTCTTGAAATGTGAAACAGCAGACCCTTAATTCGAAGAACATCAAGATAAGGGAAATGATAACACATTTTTTTTATAATTGGTAGTTGGGATTGAAGAGGGTGATAAATACAGTCAACAATTCAGTTTCATTTGTGTTTAGGTATCTTTATAAGGGTTTTTTTTTTCAGGTGAAATAAGCATTAAAAACAATCTAAATTAAAATGTGCTTAGAACTAGGGTTTCAAATCATTGTATCAAAATATCAAACCAGTGTGCTAACAAATAAGCATATTCTATTACATTGTTCTTAATACAAAATATAATTTTTTATCATACTTGAATGAAATTAATTTTTAGGTCTGAGTAAAATCTTGTCCTTCCAAAATTCCTTTTTATAAATATTTGTGTTTGTAATTTATTAGTACAGTATTATATATAACTCATGAAAAGTTATAAAATTGCTGTAATTTATAAATATTATATGTGGTGGTTCATTGGGTTTTTAGGAATAGGAATATTTAGTTTTATTGTAAAGTTAGGTAATGGTTACAGCTGAAAAAGATATCTCACAAAGATACCTAGATCCAAATGAAAGTCAGTTGATCTAGACTATTGTGTCTCAAAATGTGATTCTTAGTCACCAGCATGCTTTTTTGAAGAACCCATCCGAGATCTACTGGAAAAAAAAAAAATTGAGGGTGTGGGGATAGGGCCATGGAATTTGCATTTTGAGCAAATAATAACAGCAAACATTTTATGGTGTTTACTGTGTCTCAGGCACTGTTCTAAGCACTATATGTTAACTCATTCTTCACTGCAACCCTGTCAGGTGTAGGTACTATTGTTATTATTCCCATTTGACAGAGAAGGAATTTGAGGTACCAGTGACTAGGAAACTCAAGGTCACACAGCTAGCAAGTGTTAGGGCCAGGATTGTATGTGGAAAACGTACCAGGCATTCTCATCCCCACTGTTCCAGTCCAAGTCATTTGAAATTGGAAAAGCTTTATTCTAAAGTAATAGTTGAGAGGGAGGATGATGCATAGTGGTACTTTACAGTTCTATGGGCTTTAAGTCTTTGTCAGCCATCACCGCGTAAAAGCTGTCCTAATGCTACTTCATAGATTGTGAAACACGGCAATATTTAGTAGTATGTTCTTTAGCACATCATTAAAGTTATATTTGTTTTTATGGGTTAATGGGCTTCAGTCAATCGAGGTAAAGTTTTTTATTTGATGCGCAGTAAAACCTAAGTAAAATCACATGTTTGTAAAACTGAGATTTTATGTTTTAATTAATTTGGGAGGTTGTCTTCAGGATTACTGGGTGATTACACTTGCTTTTGGAAGTCTTTCTAAAATATATTAGCATACTTTTCTACCTTAGTAGATTGAACAAGATGTTGCATAGTTCTGAATATTCTCACTCCTGCGTCTTATATATTGAACCCTAGAGTTATCTTATAAATTGAATAAAAAAAAAAACTTAACCAGGTTTTGTTTCTTGGCTTCCTTTCTCCTAGAATGGTGGATCTCAACGGGTGGACAAATCACCAGAGAGGCATTTTAAAAAAGATACTGATATCTGGGTCCCATCCCCAGAGACTCTTAATGCACTAGGATTGAGAAACTACTATTCTAGAAGAAGGGTATACGGGGACATTTTCTTGGTTTCTTTTTTGTTGTTGTTCCAGTAAATTTTGATAATACTGAAAAATATACTTGATCAGGAGTTACTAGAAAATAGATAAAATATTGTAGATAAATGCTCTATCAAATTTAAACATGTAACACTTACATTTTTTTTCCCTTTCAGATTCATTACTAAACATGGGTGCATTTTTGGATAAACCCAAAACTGAGAAACATAATGCTCATGGTGCTGGGAATGGTTTACGTTATGGCCTGAGTAGCATGCAAGGATGGAGAGTGGAAATGGAAGATGCACACACAGCTGTTGTAGGTATTCCTCACGGCTTGGAAGACTGGTCGTTTTTTGCAGTTTATGATGGTCACGCTGGATCCCGAGTAGCAAATTACTGCTCAACACACTTATTAGAACACATCACTAATAATGAAGACTTTAGGGCAGCTGGAAAATCAGGATCTGCTCTTGAGCCTTCAGTGGAAAACGTCAAGAATGGTATCAGAACTGGCTTTTTGAAAATTGATGAATACATGCGTAACTTTTCAGATCTCAGAAATGGCATGGACAGGAGCGGTTCAACTGCAGTGGGAGTTATGATTTCACCTAAGCATATTTACTTCATCAACTGTGGTGATTCACGGGCTGTTCTGTATAGGAATGGACAAGTCTGCTTTTCTACCCAAGATCACAAACCTTGCAACCCAAGGGAGAAAGAGCGAATCCAAAATGCAGGAGGCAGCGTAATGATACAGCGTGTTAATGGTTCATTAGCAGTGTCTCGTGCTCTGGGGGACTATGATTACAAGTGTGTTGATGGCAAGGGCCCAACAGAACAACTTGTTTCTCCAGAGCCTGAGGTTTATGAAATTTTAAGAGCAGAAGAGGATGAATTTATCATCTTGGCTTGTGATGGGATCTGGGATGTTATGAGTAATGAGGAGCTCTGTGAATTTGTTAAATCTAGGCTTGAGGTATCTGATGACCTGGAAAATGTGTGCAATTGGGTAGTGGACACTTGTTTGCATAAGGTATGTAAGTCTTTTTTGTTATAATTAAAATGCCCTATTAATTTTGAAAAGACACGGTAAGTAAAATTAAGCAAACTTAGTTTTAAAGCTTTTAATATTTTCATTAGGGAAGACCTATATACATATATATATATATATATATATATTGTTTTTTTTTTTTTTTTTTTTTTTTTTGCGGTACACGGGCCTCTCACTGCTGTGGCCTCTCCTGTTGCGGAGCACAGGCTCTGGATGCGCAGGCTCAGCGGCCATGGCTCACGGGACCAGCCGCTCCGTGGCATGTGGGATCTTTCCGGACCGGGACACGAACCCGTGTCCCCTGCATCAGCATGCAGACTCTCAACCACTGCGCCACCAGGGAAGCCCCAAGACCTATATATTTAAAAATTATTTTCTTCACCAGAAATGAAACCTTTTTTTTTGGTTGCCGTCCTCATTTGTCTTAATCTTCTAATTTGCAAATTAAGTTTAATAAATTTGTGGCATTTGTTGTCATTTAAATAATTTATGGCTTTTTGTTGTAGCAGAGGCATCTGTACACAATTGTGACTTTTGATTAAAATTCTCAACATTGGCACTAGCCGTCTTGTTTTTTTTTTTTCCAGGGGGCTGTGCCGTGTGGCTTGTGAGATCTCAGTTCCCCGACCAGGAATTGAACCCAGGCCCCGGTAGTGAAAGCCCAGAATCCTAACCACTAGGCCACCAGGGAACTCCTGGCAATAGCTGTCTAATGCCTGACTATGCAGCAGTTTCATAAAAACACATGTAGAGAGGGTATGATTCTATATTAGATATACAAAAGATCAAGAGCCACATAGTATTGAAAGATACACCAGAAGCCTAGACTAAGTAAAGTTTTGTAATTTAGTTCTGAGCCCACTAGCAGCTACGACAAAAACTGAAGTAAGAGTTGTATATTTCTTATTCTGTAGTAAAAGAAGCTTTTTCCTAGCATAAAATCTAAAAGGAATTTACATGTGACTCTATATAAATAATATATGACATGGTAGATAATATCTTATTTTTAGAGGAGATAATCAAAATTCTTTTCATATAGATGTTTTTATCATTACTGATTAAAAAACCAAAGACTAATATAAAGTGCAATCTTGTTAAGAATTCCTTTGGAACACAAAAGTTTAATTTACATTTGCAATATTTTATGAATCTTAACTTGATACAATAATAGGGAATACAGACTAACAGATAATTAGCAGTTTCCTTGGATGTCTTCAAAATGTCCAGTAGTTTCAAGTGGGTTTTTGACAGCATCTACATAGCAGTCAATTAAAATTTGAGTTATCTGGCCAGCGCCTAAAATATGTGTAAGTATTCTGTGACTCTGAAAAGCTATCAAGACGAAACCAACCTTTGGTTATGTGATACAAAGGTTTTGCCTTACTTATTCTGTCTAGATTAGAGCCACTCTATTTCCTCACCATGTAAGATGCTGTGGAAGATACAGGCATAGCCAAAAAGTTTTTCAAAGGATCTCTGAGTCTATGGAAATGCCCAGGTTTTGTTGAAGTATCTACTTCTTTTCCATAGAATGGGAAGAGACAACTTCAAAAAGAGAAAATATAAGGGCTGATGTTTCCAGCTTTTTTTCTGAAAGGATTTTAATGATGGTATCTCTAGCTCTTCTGTTTTTTGTTTGTTTGTTTTTGTATTGTATCCTTTTTGCTTCTCTAGATGAATTAAATACAGAAATATTGATGGTTGTCAGTGCTGGAATAGTAAGTGGTTCTAAAGATGTCTATCTCCTTGGACTCTGTATGGGGAGAGTCTGACCTGCAGCTTTTTGAGACAAAAGCAAGCATATGTTTTTGCCTAACTAGGAAGTGAAAACAGCATTTTCCCGATTACTAAAAAAAAAAAGTTATTGAAAAACAAGCCAGATAATACAGAATATATATATATTTTTAATTTATATAATACAGAATATGTAAAGAAACACTCAAAAATTTTGCCACCCACCTAAGTGGGCTGTCTTCATAATTGCAGTATTTATTTTTTCCATCTTTTTTGCCTGCCTCTGAATGTGTACATTTTTATAAAAATGAGATCATTATATTTGTTATTCTGTAGTCTGCTTTTTCATTCAACAATATATTGTAGAAAGATATCCGTGTCTGTATGTATCTATCAAAATCATTTTTCATGGTTACATAGCGGAGTGTCATGTAGTTTTGAGGGAATAGCCAGAAATCTATTAGATCTGTAATTTGGAGTAAAGAAAGAAGTTTATATTGTGGATAAACTGCACTCTCCCTTCCATTGAAAGGATGTTAGTTTTCAGGAATTTTGACCCAACCCTTCTGAATGGGGTTTGAATGATTCTGGTGGTATATTTTCATTTGATAGGTTTCATCAGTTTAAATTGATTATTTTTTGTTGTTGATGGTGTTAAAAGATTCTAGGCAGAATCCCAGAATCTCAGAAATGATAAATGATAGTCATAGAGGGACAAGGGGTTGGAACACCAACCTCTTCATTTAATTTAGTTGAATGAAGTTGACCATCATAGTTCCTTTGAATGAAGTTACATTTAAATTGAAATCAGTTTTGAGAAGCTTAGTTAGCTGTTTTGTGTTGGAACACAACAGACATATAAATTTTTTGAACTGACACATGCTACTTATGGAATTAGATAAGCTTCTTATCCATTCCTGTTTTTCTGACTCCATAATTTTGTCATTCCACTTGTTTGTATTGTAAAACCAAGGGTTAGCAATATTATAAAACAATAGGATTAAAATAGAACATATGATTGCTTTGAATTTAGTCTGAAAGATTGAATTTAAATTTTAAAATCCGTGGAAAGCAGGTAGGCCAGTGCTATCCCTTAGCAATTGCTCAGTAGGTGTTAGCTGCTTTTTTTTTAAATGGTGGAATAAATTTATTTTTTTTAATTTTTAATTTTTTATTGGAGTATAGTTGATTTACAGTGTTGTTAGTTTCTGCTGTACAGCAAAGTGAATCAGTTATACATATATATATATCTGTCCACTCTTTTTTAGACTCTTTTCCCATATAGATCATTATAGAGTATTAAGAAGAGTTCCCTGTGCTATACAGTAGGTCCTTATTAGTTATCTATTTTATATAGTAGTGTACATATGTCAGTCCCAATCTCCCAATTTATCCCTCCACTCCACCTTTCCCCCATGGTAACCGTAAGTTTGTTTTCTACATCTGTGACTCAATTTCTGTTCTGTAAATAGGTTCATTTGTACCATTTATTAAGATACAACATATAAGTGCTATCATATGATATCTGTCTTTCTCTGTCTGACTCACTTCACTTAGTATGACAATCTCTAGGTCCAGGTGTTAGCTGCTTTAAAAGAAAAGATAGAGTAGATCCGGTTTTTAAGTAGATGTTTTAAGTAGGTTTTTAAAAGATATTTTCCTGATAATAGATTTAAATTAAGTGTTGGGAATTCCCTGGTGGTCCAGTGGTTATGACTTGGCACTTTAACTGCCAGGCCCCGGTTCGATCCCTGGTCAGGGAACTAAGATCCCGCAAGCTACATGGCACAACCAAAAAATAAATAAATAAAATAAAATAAAAATTAATTAAGTGTTAAAAATTTTCTAGCACTTCTAACGTTTGTCATTCCCTAATAGTTTACAGGGACTTTTATATGTTAACTCATGAACTCTTGGGAGATTATGATAACCATCAAAATCACAATAGTAGCAAAAAATTGCTTTTTTTGTGTGTGTGTGTGTGCGGTATGCGAGCCTCTCACCGCTGTGGCCTCTCCCGATGCGGAGCACAGGCTCCAGACGCACAGGCTCAGCGGCCATGGCTCACGGGCCCAGCCGCTCCGCAGCATGTGGGATCCTCCCGGACCGGGGCACGAACCCACGTCCCCTGCATCGGCAGGCGGACTCCCAACAACTGCACCACCAGGGAAGCCCAAAAAATTGCTTTTTATGAGCCAAATGCAGTATACTCTAAGCACTTTACACATATTTTAATTAATTTAATTTTCACAACAACCATAAAAGGTAGTTAGCATTATTATTGTTAAAGATAGTCATTTTTCAGAGTTGCTATTTAACAATATGAAGCTACAAGTGTTGGATGACTCTGGTCAGGTATTACCCTATTTAGATGATTAACTCTAGGGAAGAATGGTCCCTAAGAAAGCAGCTTTCCCATTTTACTGCCAGTGCTGCTAGCATTCGTGGTGTTTATGCTAACTAATTTCAGGTCACACAGAATATGTGACAGCTGTTTGCATAGCCTTTCATAACTTATAGATCACACTCATTTTATTTATCCTCATAGTAACCTTCTCAGGTGAAAAAAATAAAAATTTTAATTTACAGTTTGCAAGTAAGGAAATGGAGGTTTGTCATTAAAAGACTTTAAGAAAAAAAAAGAAAAGGAAGAAAGAAAAGCTGTAAGTCAGATATTTGGTGAGTTTTGAAGCAGAGTCTAGAATCCAAGTTTTCTGACTTAAGTTTTGTATATATGTCGCCAAACTTTCCCAGAGGATTTGATGAAAAATTTTTTCCTAAGGGAAACATTAAGACTTTCCTTTCTTTTTTCAATAATTACGAGATTAAAAATTTTTAAACAAATGCAGTGATGTTTGAAGTAAAGTTATTAATCTTTATGTCCCTCCTTGTCGGTCTCATTCCCCTTAGGTAACCACTGTTTACAGTTTGCTCTGTATCCTTCCAAATAATTCTCTGTGTTTATTCATACTAATAGAAGTATAAAAACAAGGATTTCTTTCCTTTTTTTTAATTTTCAGATTTTATTTATTTTTTTATTCAGCAGGTCCTTATTAGTCATCAGTTTTATACACATCAGTGTATACATGTCAATCCCAATCGCCCAGTTCATCACACCACCACCCCCACTCCCCCACCGCTTTCCCCCCTTGGTGTCCGTACGTTTGTTCTCTACATCTGTGTCTCAATTTCTGCCCTGCAAACTGGTTCATCTGTACCATTTTTCTAGGTTCCATATATATGCGTTAATATACGATATTTGTTTTTCTCTTTCTGACTTACTTCACTGTATGACACTCTCTAGATCCATCCACATCTCAACAAATGACCCAATTTCATTCCCTTTTATGGTTGAGTAATATTACATTGTATATATGTACCACATCTGCTTTATCCATTGGTCTGTCGATGGGCGTTTAGGTTGCTTCCATGACCTGGCTATTGTAAATAGAGCTGCAGTGAACACTGGGGTGCCTGTGTCTTTTTGAATTATGGTTTTCTCTGGGTATATGCCCAGTAGTGGGATTGCTGGGTCATATGGTAATTCTATTTTTAGTTTTTTAAGGAACGTCCATACTGTTCTCCATAGTGGCTGTATCAATTTACATTCCCACCAACAGTGCAAGAGGGTTCCCTTTTCTCCACACCCTCTCCATCATTTGTTGTTTGTACATTTTCTGATGATGCCCATACTACCTAGTGTGAGGTGATACCTCATTGTAGTTTTGATTTACATTTCTCTAATAATTAGTGATGTTGAGCAGCTTTTCATGTGCTTCTTGGCCATCTGTATGTCTTCTTTGGAGAAATGTCTATTTAGGTCTTCTGCCCATTTTTGGATTGGGTTGTTTGTTTTTTTTAATATTGAGCTGCATGACCTATTTATATATTTTGGAGGTTAAGCCTTTGTCCGCTGATTCGTTGGCAAATATTTTCTCCCATTCTGAGGGTTGTCTTTTCGTCTTGTTGATGGTTTCCTTTGCTGTGCATATGCTTTGAAGTTTCATTAGGTCCCATTTGTTTATTTTTGTTTTTATTTCCATTACTCTAGGAGGTGGATCAAAAGAGATCTTGCTGTGATTTATGTCAAAGAGTGTTCTTCCTATGTTTTCTCTCAGAGTTTTATAGTGTCCGGTCTTACATTTAGGTCTCAAATCTATTTCGAGTTTATTTTTGTGTATGGTGTTAGGGAGTGTTCTAATTTCATTCTTTTACATGGAGCTGTCCAGTTTTCCCAGCACCACTTATTGAGGAGACTGTCTTTTCTCCATTGTATAACCTTGCCTCCTTTGTCATAGATTAGTTGACCATAGGTGCGTGGGTTTATCTCTGGGCTTTCTATCTTGTTCCATTGATCTATGTTTCTGTTTTTGTGCCAGTACCATATTGTCTGGATTACTATAGCTTTGTAGTATAGTCTGAAGTCAGGGAGTCTGATTCCTCCAGCTCCGTTTTTTTACCTCAACACTGCTTTGGCTATTCAGGGTCTTTTGTGTCTCCATACAAATTTTAAGATTTTTTGTTCTAGTTCCATAAAAAATGCCGTGGGGCTTCCCTGGTGGCGCAGTGGTTGAGTCTGCCTGCCAATGCAGGGGACACGGGTTCGTGCCCCAGTCTGGGAAGATCCCACATACCGCGGAGTGGCTGGTCCCGTGAGCCATGGCCACTGAGCCTGTGCTCCGCAACGGGAGGCCACAACAGTGAGAGGCCTGTGTACCAAAAAAAAAAAAAAAAAAAAAAAAGCCGTTGGTAATTTGATAGGGATTGCATTGAATCTGTAGATTACTTTGGATAGTATAGTCATTTTCACAGTATTGATTCTTCCAATCCAAGAACATGGTATATCTCTCCATCTGTTGGTATCATCTTTAATTTCTTTGATCAGTGTCTTATAGTTTCCTGCATACAGTTCTTTTGTCTCCCTAGGTTGGTTTATTCCTAGGTATTCTATTCTTTTTGTTGCAGTGGTAAATGGGAGTGTTTCCTTAATTTCTCTTTCAGATTGTTCATCATTAGTTTATAGGAATGCAAGAGATTTCTGTGCATTAATTTTTATCCTGCAATATTACCAAATTCATTGATTAGCTCTAGTACTTTTCTGGTGGCATCTTTAGGATTCTCTATGTATAGTATCATGTCATCTGCAAACAGTGACCGTTTTACTTCTTCTTTTCCAATTTGTATTCCTTTTATTTCTTTTTCTTCTCTGATTGCCGTGGCCAGGACTTCCAAAACTATGTTGAATAATAGTGGTGAGAGTGGACATCCTTGTTTTGTTCCTGATCTTAGAGGAAATGCGTTCAGTTTTTTACCATTGAGAATGATGTTTGCTGTGGGTTTGTCATATATGGCCTTTATTATGTTGAGGTAGGTTCCTTCTGTGCCCACTTTCTGGAGAGTTTTTATCATAAACAGGTGTGGAATTTTGTCAGAAGCTTTTTCTCCATCTATTGAGATGATCATATGGTTTCTCTTCTTCAGTTTGTTAATGTGGTGTATCATATTGATTGATTTGAGTATATTGAAGAATCCTTGCATCCCTGGGATAAATCCCACTTGATCATGGTGTATGATCCTTCTAATGTGTTTGTTGTTGGATTCTGTTTGCTAGTATTTTGTTGAGGATTTTTGCATCTATATTCATCAGTGATGTTGGTCTGTAAGTTTCTTTTTTTGTAGTGTCTTTGTCTGGTTTTGGTATCAGGGTGATGGTGGCCTCATAGAATGAGCTTGGGAGTGTTCCTTCCTCTGCAATTTTTTGGAAGAGTTTGAGAAGGAGAGGTGTTAGCTCTTCTCTAAATGTTTGATAGAATTCACCTCTGAAGCCACCTGGTCCTGGACTTTGGTTTGTTGGAAGATTTTTCATCACAGTTTCAATTTCATTACTTGTGATTGGTCTGTTCATATTTTCTGTTTCTTCCTGATTCAGTCTTGGAAGGTTATACGTTTGTAAGAATTTGTCCATTTTTTCCAGGTTGTCCATTTTACTGGCATAGAGTTGCTTGTAGTAGTCTCTTAGGATGCTTTGTATTTCTGCGGTGGATGTTGTAACTTCTCCTTTTTCATTTCTAATGGTATTAATTTGAGTCCTCTCCCTCTTTTTCATGATGAGTCTGGCTAATGGTTTATCGATATTGTTTATCTTCTCCAAGAACCAGCTTTTAGTTTTATTGATCTTTGCTATTGTTTTCTTTGTTTCTATTTCATTTATTTCTCCTCTGATCTTTATGATTTCTTTCCTTCTGCTAACTTTGGGTTTTGTTTGTTCTTCTTTCTCTAGTTCCTTTAGGTGTAAGGTTAGATTGTTTATTTGAGATTTTTCTTGTTTCTTGAGGTAGGCTTGTATAGCTATAGACTTCCCTCTTAGAACTGCTTTTGCTGCATCCCATAGGTTTTGGATTGTCGTGTTTTCATTGTAATTTGTCTCTAGGTATTTTTTGATTTCCTCTTTGATTTCTTCAGTGATCTCTTGGTTATTTAGTAATGTATTGTTTAGCCTCCATGTGTTTGTGTCTTTTACATTTTTTTCTCTGTAATTCATTTCTAATATCATAGTGTTGTGGTCAGAAAATATGCTTGATATGATTTCAATTTTCTTAAATGTTCTGTGCGCACTTGAGAAGAAAGTGTAATCTGCTGTTTTTGGATGGAATGTCCTATAAATATCAATTAAATCTATCTGGTCTATTGTGTCATTTAAAGCTTCTGTTTCCTTATTTATTTTCATTTTGGGTGATCTGTCCATTGGTGTAAGTGAGGTGTTAAACTCCCCTGCTATTATTGTGTTACTGTCGATTTCCTCTTTTAGAGCTGTTAGCAGTTGCCTTATGTATTGAGTTGCTCCTATGTTGGGTGCATATATATCTATAATTGTTATATCTTCTTCTTGGATTGATCCCTTGATCATTATGTAGTGTCCTTCCTTGTCTCTTGTAACATTCTTTATTTTAAAGTCTGTTTTATCTGATATGAGTATTGCTACTCCAGCTTTCTTTTGATTTCCATTTGCATGGAATATCTTTTTCCATCCTCTCAGTCTGAAGTGGGTCTCTTGTAGACAGTATACATATGGGTCTTGTTTATGTATCCATTCAGCAAGCCTGTGTCTTTTGGTTGGAGCATTTAATCCATTCACGTTTAAGGTAATTATCAAAATGTATGTTCCTATGACCATTTTCTTAATTGTTTTGGGTTTGTTTTTATAGGTCCTTTTCTTCTCTTGTGTTTCCCACTTAGAGAAGTTCCTTTAGCATTTGCTGTAGAGCTGGTTTGGTGGTGCTGAATTCTCTTAGCTTTTGCTTGTCTGTAAAGCTTTTGATTTCTCCATCGAATCTGAATGAGATCCTTGCCGAGTAGAATAATCTTGGTTGTAGGTTCTTCCCTTTTATCACTTAAAGTATATCATGCCACTCACTTCTGGCTTGTAGAGTTTCTGCTGAGAAATCAGCTGTTAACCTTATGGGAGTTCCCTTGTATATTATTTGTCCTTTTTCCCTTGCTGCTTTCAATAATTTTTCTTTGTCTTTATTTTTTGACAGTTTGATTACCGTTTGTCTCGGCATGTTTCTCCTTGGATTTATCCTGTATGGGACTCTGCACTTCATTGACTTGGGTACTTATTTCCTTTCCCAAGTTAGGGAAGTTTTCGACTATAATCTCTTCATATATTTTCTCAGGTCCTTTCTGTCTCTCTTCTCCTTCTGGGACCCCTATGATGCAAATGTTGTTGCGTTTAATGTTGTCCCAGAGGTCTCTTAGGCTGTCTTCATTTCTTTTCATTCTTTTTTCTTTAGTCTGTTCTGCAGCAGTGAATTCCACCATTCTGTCTTCCAGGTCACTTATCCGTTCTTCTGCCTCAGTTATTCTGCTATTGATTCCTTCTAGTGTACTTTTCATTTCAGTTATTGTATTGTTCATCTCTGTTTGTTTGTTCTTTAATTCTTCTAGGTCTTTGTTAAACATTTCTTGTACCTTCTTGATCTTTGCCTCCATTCTTTTTCCGAGGTCCTGGATCATCTTCACTATCGTTATTCTGAATTCTTTTTCTGGAAGGTTGCCTATCTCCACTTCATTTAGTTGTTTTTCTGGGTTTTTATCTTGTTCCTTCATCTGTTACATAGCCCTCTGCCTTTTCATCTTGTCTATCTTTCTGTGAATGTGGTTTGTGTTCCACAGGCTGCAGGATTGTAGTTCTTCTTGCTTCTGCTGTCTGCCCTCTGGTGGATGAGGCTATCTAAGAGGCTTGTGCATGTTTCCTGATGGGAGGGACTGGTGGTGGGTAGAGCTGACTGTTGCTCTGGTGGGCAGAGCTCAGTAAAATTTTCATATGTTTGACTGCTGATGGGTGGGGCTGGGTTGCCTCCTTGTTGGTTGTTTGGCCGGAGGCAACCCAACACTAGAGCCTATGTGGGCTCTTTGGTGGGGCTAACGGCAGACTCTGGGAGGGCTCACACCAAGGAGTACTTCCCAGAACTTTTGCTGGCAGTGTCCTTGTCCCCACTGTGAGCCACAGCCACCCCTGCCTCTGCAGGAGATCCTCCAACACTAGCAGGTAGGTCTGGTTCAGTCTCCACTGGGGTCACTGCTCCTTCCGCTGGGTCCCGATGCACAAACTACTTTGTGTGTGCCCTCCAAGAGTGGAGTCTCTGTTTCCCCCAGTCCTGTTGAAGTCCTGCAATGAAATCCCACTAGCCTTCAAAGTCTGATTCTCTAGGAATTCCTCCTCCCATTGCCAGACCTCCAGGTTGGGAAGCCTGACATGGGGCTCAGAACCTTCACTCCAGTGAGTGGACTTCTGTGGTATAAGTGTTCTCCAGTCTGTGAGTCACCCACCCAGCGGTTATGGGATTTGATTTTACTGTGATTGTGCCCCTCCTACCATCTCACTGTGGCTTCTCCTTTGTCTTTGGATGTGGGGTATCATTTTTGGTGAATTCCAGTATCTTCCTGTTGATCATTGTCCAGCAGCTAGTTGTGATTCTGGTGTTCTCGCAAGAGGGAGTGAGAGCACGTCCTTCTACTCCGCCATTTTGGTTCAGGGCCTCTTCTTTCCTTTTTTTGTTTTTTGCTTTTTACAGAAATGGATCATGCTATGCATGTTACTTTGCCACCTGCTTTGTTTTTCTTAAATCATAAAAGTCAATATTCCCTTAAGTTGTTTTTTTAAAATACAATTTGATTTCCCTTAATTCAATTTATATATCACCTATTAGAAGCTTATTTATTTTAAAACATGAGATATAATACCTGATAGTTGGATTAAGTTAGGGGAAATTAATAACATTTTCCAAAGGCAATATCAATCCAAATTATTGATAAAACATGGAAAATGTACTTAAATTGTATAACCCCCAAAATAATTGTTTAGCCCTGAACTCAGGAGTTTTTCCATTATAGTTTTCAGAAAATGTGATCATAAATAATGCTATTTTAAAGGTAGACATAGATAATATTAGAGTGGGGTGTGGCTGGGTTTTTTGAAGTATGGAAGAGAAGGATGTAAAAATACAGTATATGTAGTGTAGAAATCCCCCAACTTTCTTTGTTGATGGTGTCTTGAGTATCTCAGTAAGTTTTTTTACAGTGCTACTTAGCCATATTAATACCTAAGAGTTACGAGTATTAAGTAGTTAGAGCCAAACTTAGTGAGTATACAAAATAATTAACAAATAATACACATACATTGAAAAAACGTTTTATTTCATTCTTTTAAAAACTACAGTTACATACTGATGAGATGTGTGCACCTGTTGGACACTACACAACTTCTCAAACCTTGGAATCATTAGGCACTGTCAAACTTGTTTCCTGTATTGCATTGATTTTTATGAGGACTTGCTTTTTAATCATAGTAACTCCCAGAACCCCAGCTTTGGAAAAATAGGATGTCATTGAAAGGAATATAGTGCTGTCTAATGTTAAAAGTGTGAACTACCTTAAGCTAGTTTGTGAGGTGTCCACAGATGTTGAGTATCACTGTGTCATCCCCTTCCCCCCTCCATTTAAAATATCTCTGTGAGTGCACTGTGGCATCCTGGCTTCTTGGCACACTGTTTAGAACCATGGGTTTGGTATTAGAACATAGGCTTTGGAACCAGACAGCTGGGTTTTGAATTATGCTCTGCCACTTAGTGCAAAGCCTGGGTTTGTTCATCTTATAAAATAGAGGTAATAATGTCTTCTTCATGGAGTTGCTGAGAGTAAAGCTTTTGGCAAGTGCATGAACAGTATCTGGTTTACAGTCCTTAATAAATTTTAGTTCTGTTGATGGTTATGAAACAGATTTGTATGAAGGGAAATATAGGTTCAAGCAATAAAGAAATGGTGGGAGAATTGAGTATTCTTGAAAGGAAGTGATGATAGGGTGCATCTTTCATGGATAGCTGAAAATTTGGGCTATTCCTTAAGTTTGGCTGGTTTTTGAGATCTATGTAAATGAGATAACTACAGTGAGCTGCAGGTTAAAAAATTTGATTTAAAAAATGTGGAATATTTATGGTTCACTTATCAGATACTCATTTACTAACTTTGGTAGTGTTAGAGATTCTGTTCACAACCTATTTCATATGCTGTGTTAAGACTTGATCCAGAGCACTTCTTTGTAACCATGCAGCATTCAACTTTAAAGCTAACAGCATCAGATTATTTAATGATTAATTTTAGATACCCTAACTTATAGCAGGGGCACTGGCTACTTTGATCTATAACTGTCTGTTAAAGCTCTGATTCCTTAGAGTACTACTGCTGTGCTATTGTCAAAATTAAAAAATGAAAAGGGGCTGAAATAATCAGTTTTAAACATCTGGCTAATTGCCTTCATTCAACTTGATTTTTTTTTTTTTTTTGAATCACATTTCGTTTCTGGAATTTGCAGAAATTTTATACTGAATATGCAAGGATGATTTATCTCTAGAAAACTGAAGAGGCATAAAGGGAAGAATGTTTTTCAATTGCTGTATAAAAATTACTGAAACACACTCATACTTTGTGTTTAGGGGAAAATCCTCTTTATGTAGAAATAGAAACACCGTCATTGAAATCACACGTTCCAAGGTGTTAATCTAAATTATTTCCTTTAAATATCTTCGGGTACTTAAACTTCTTGAAACTATCTTTTAGTTAATTTTCCAAATGATAAGATGTATGTTTTATAACTTATAAAAATCTAATGGAAATTATATAGATAGATTGATTGATTAGCAATGGCTAAACAATGCTCATGCTGTTGTTATCAAAATAGAGAATGGTTAGAAGAAACTGGATTTCCAAAAATGTAAGGTGTGAATTCTGTTTATTCATGAAATTGCTTTAAAAAAATCATTGGTATTCAAGTGATGCTTGATTCTTGAATATCTGTGGTATAAAGATTTTGCCTGACCTGAATTTATATGGTAAATCCTGATTCCTGTGGAATGTATTACTGTTTGGAACCATAGGGTGTATATGTGGGATATGTGTGTGTATATCTTCATATATATATATATATATATATATATATATATATATATATATTTATATATATATATATATATATAAATATATATATATATATTTATATATATATTTATATATATATATATATTGTTTTTCATGTAGCCAATGTAGTATTTCTAATATTAAGTCATTATGCAGGTTTTGGTGGGTTTCATTAAGGAGTAAAATTCTTTTGGGCCAATTTGGAAATCCTAATTCTTTTTCCAGATATTGTGAACTGGGTTAAATACTCATCATGATTCTTTCTACTAAAGCATAAGAATTCTGTGCAGAGGGTTACTCTTTTTGAAGCCTTCTTAAGACCCAGCCTTTAGTGCCTTCAAACTTTGCTCCACTGAGTTTTAGGAGATTGTGGCAGAAGTTTTTCAAGACCTGCCTATCTTTGGCTATGTCATGTGGGTCCCAAAAAGGTAGCGAGTGTTAACCAAACAGTGCCTGCCTAGATTCTGGCCATGATGACTGAAAAGACTAGACTAGCATGGGTGTGGCCTTGGCTCTTTACACTTGGGTTGGCAAATCCTGCCGCCATTGACTTAGTTTTTTAGAGTGGTGAATAAAATTTTAAAAAGGGAGTTAATGGGCTTCCCTGGTGGCACAGTGGTTGAGAGTCCGCCTGCCGATGCAGGGGACACAGGTTCGTGCCCAGGTCCGGGAAGATCCCACATGCCACAGAGCGGCTGGGCCCGTGAGCCATGGCTGCTGAGCCTGCGCGTCTGGAGCCTGTGCTCTGCAACAGGAGAGGCCACAACAGTGAGAGGCCTGCGTACCGCAAAAAAAAAAAAAAAAAAAAAAGGAGTTTAAAAAATCACTATTCCAAGAACAGTTTCATTCTGTTCTTAAAAAACTCAATAAAAGTAATATACCTATAAGAAAACTAGTGAGAAAATGTTTTAAATTTATTGCTTATAGTCTCACGGTAATAGAGTACTATATATTCTGTTTCCTTTTCCTTTTGTGATGGTGTGATTAAAAAGGCAACAGTAAAATTTGTCCTTAAATTAGCAGTTTTAGCTGCTCTCTACAAATCCTGACACTCTAATAATTCTGTGTAACAGTCTGATGTCATTTCTTCAAAAGTTATTACATCTGACTACAGTGTATCTCAGTTTGATTGTTTGATAGTGTACCCTCAGAAGAGTTTCCAGTTTAACTTTTCTTCTCTGCTTGTTCATTTTAGTGTCTTGGGTATCCTAATGGTCAACAATTTCCAGCCAAGTCGGTTCAATAGAGTTTCAGTAGCACTGCTCTGATGCAGGTTAATTAGCTAGGAAAAAAATGTATATTTCTTTGGGAGGATGCATTTTGGGCTTAAGTCACTTTGGGAATATGCAATCTTGAGTGGGAAACAAAGTTTTTAGAAGATTTAATATATGTGAAGATATCTTCATTTATCAGGTTGTGGAATGGTGGTGGATAAGAAAAGGTACACGGAATCAAAAGTCATAAAATAATTACGATCTATGCATACCTGGAGTCCTTGTTTCTTCAGGGTGTGCTTCAAATAGTCCTTTGGAATGAAAATGAATGTGTTGAAGGTGTACATTCTATATGATTAAATAAGTAGTTGCTTAATGTCATTAAATCTGTTTTGAAGTAAATAATAGAAAGTTGGTAGACTATTGAAGTATAATTTTTCTTTTTCTTTTTTTTAATATACAGGGAAGTCGAGATAACATGAGTATTGTACTAGTTTGCTTTTCAAATGCCCCCAAGGTCTCAGATGAAGCAATGAGAAAAGACTCAGAGTTGGATAAGTACTTGGAATCACGGGTGGAAGGTAAGAAAGATGCTTTTTTTTTTTCATTATTTAGAAGGAAAGGAAAATTATTATTCCTTGTTTATCAAATAGTTCTTTAAAAATTTCCTGCAGCTTTTGGACTAAAAAATCCATTATTATTGAGGAATGAGGGAGAGGAAAACCTAGTCTCTTTATCTTCAACATAATTTGCTAATTTGGGTTTAAATCTGTTATCTTACTTGTTTACATATGTTCCATCTGTTCTTTTTCCCTTTTTCTCCTTCCTTCCCTTTGGGGTTAATCAGTATTTTCCATTCCATTTCATCCCTGCATTTGCTTATCAGTTATACATCCTTTTTTTTAGATGTTGGGGGTAGGAGTTTATTAACTTATTTATTTATTTTTGCTGTGTTGGGTCTTCGTTTCTGTGCCAGGGCTTTCTCTAGTTGTGGCAAGCGGGGGCCACTCCTCATCGCAGTGCGTGGGCCTCTCACTATTGCGGCCTCTCTTGTTGCGGAGCACAGGCTCCAGACGCGCAGGCTCAGTAGTTGTGGCTCACGGGCCTAGTTGCTCCGCGGCATGTGGGATCCTCCCAGACCAGGGCTCGAACCCGTGTCCCCTGCATTGGCAGGCAGATTCTCAACCACTGCGCCACCAGGGAAGCCCCAGTTATAAATCCTTTTAAATATTCATTTAGTGGTTACCCTGATAGAGAATACATGTTAGAGTCTATGACAGGATCTCCAGCTTAATACTTCATTTTGATTTTATATGTGCTGCTTTTTAGATATAAAATTACTTTTTATGAAGTTATATTATGTCAGTTTTATTTATTTATTTTGCCTTGATGTCATTCTTAACAAAGTTCTTTCCTCAATTCAGGGTTACATTTTTTTTTTGAACAATGTAAAATTTTGTTTTTTATATTTTTAACTTTTTATTTTATATTGGAGTGTAGTTGATTAACAATGTTGTGATAGTTTCAGGTATACAGCAAAATGATTCAGTTACACATGTGCATGTATCTATTCTTTTTCAAATTCTTTTCCCATTTAGTTTGTCACATAATATTGAGCAGAGTTCAGTGTTACATATTGACCTATATTTTTTCCTAACACCGTTATGGCTTGATTATTATTATTTTTTAATAGTACACTTGAATGATATAATTAATGATTATGTTGTAGTCAGCTTGTCAGATTTGGCCTATTACGAGTCATGTTTTAGATGAACAGTAGCTACAGTAATTGGTAATAGTTTTGAAATGCAAAAATTTGCAATTTCAAATGTGTAATTACCAAAGGAAAACTACCTTCTCTTGCAGATTTGGAGAGTGGGGACAGATTTATCTTTTCCAGCTTTACAGCTATCTAGCCACACACCATAAACAAAGGTGCATAAAGGTTTGGTTTTTGTTGGTCTGCAATTTCTTCAGCTCTGAATTGTCAGTTGAGTTCTGTTTTCAGGGTAATGGAAAGATAAGAAACGTGGGAACACTTTGAAGACAATGTCAGAGGCACTCTTATTCCTGTTGATAATATAATTATTAAGAGGAGCTGTTTATAGGAGTTTTTAATAATACACGTTTTCTGAAAGGTCTAGTGTATTTGGGTGGGGGATTGCTGGCTCAAATTTATCAGAAGGCAAGAAGAATTTTTTTTTTAAACATCTTTATTGGAGTATAATTGCTTTACAATGGTGTGTTAGTTTCTGCTTTATAACAAAGTGAATCAGTTATACATATACATATGTTCCCATATCTCTTCCCTCTTGCGACTCCCTCCCTCCCACCCCTCTAGGTGGTCACAAAGCACTGAGCTGATCTCCCTGTGCTATGCGGCTGCTTCCCACTAGCTATCTATTGAATTTTCTTATTGTCCTATTTCTTCATTCACAAAGAAGAAACTAGATAGTTTTCATTTTGGGAAGAACTCTAAAATTTGGTCAATTACTTGTTACATGATCTCAACCAACTTGCCTAATCTCTTAAGGCTCCAATTTCTTTATTGTGAACTAAAGGTAAAAACACCAACCATACAGTTTGTTTTAATAATAAATGAGATAACTTTTAAGTACCTGGTACGGTGCCTAAGTCCTCAGCAAACTGTAGCTTTTATAAACTCTTCTGTAACAGCTAAATTTTAATTTCTTCTGTTTATTTGTTTGTTTATTTATTCATTCATTCATTCATTTATGGATGCATTGGGTCTTTGTTGCAGCACGCAAGCTTCTCATTGCAGTGGCTTCTCTCGTTGCAGAGCGTGGGCTCTAGGTGCGCAGGCTTCAATAGTTGTGGCGTGCGGGCTCTAGAGCGCAGCTCAGTAGCTGTGGCGCACGGGCTCACTTGCTCCACGGCATGTGGGATCTTCCTGGACCAGGGCTTGAACCCATGTCCCCTGCATTGGCAGGCGATTCTTAACCAATGTGCCACCAGGGAAGCCCCCTAAATTTTAATTTCTTAAATGTGCGGTCAGTTTAGCTCAATGTGGGTTGTTAACATTGAATATTAATTTTCTTTTGTATAGTTTTAAAGTTTCCAAAATATATGTTACATGGAAGAGATGACAGATATGTAATAATATTATATGGTCTTGGGGGCTATGGTAGATACTTGATTATTAATCATTCAATCAAAAAACACTTAAAAATCCTTGAAAAAGCAGCCACTACAAATCAATATGCCCTGGTACCGAACTTCTTTTTTATAAGGTAGCGTTGTTCAAGAGCATTATATTTCTATTAGGGTTTTAGATCATGTAATCTGACATTACAGTTTTGAGGTGAAAGCATTCTGGTGTATTGGCAAGTCTTTGTATGTGTTTTTATTGGGAATGCAGAGGGGAGGTATAATGTTAAAATAAACAGGGAATAGCCTTTAACCTAAATTGATTAGATATTTGGTGAATGCCTTCTACATGTATTCATTTCTTCAGCTGTCCCTGAGCATGTGTGCTACTGGGAATGCAGCAGAAAACAAAACAAATACATTCTTGATCTCATGGAGTTTATAATGTAGTAGAGACCTTTTTTTTTTTTAATAGAAGAAAAACAACAGTAAGCGGACAGTAACAAGGAATATTGGTTAGGCAGGTCTCTGAGGAAAAACATTTGAGCAGATACCTGTATATGGAAGGGAGTGGCTATCTGGGGATGAACATTCCAGCAAAGGGAGCAACAAGGACTAAGGAGGGAATATGCTTAGAGTGTGGCTAGATGAGAATGAGCTGGTGGAAAAGGGAAAGATGAAGAGAGATTGCTAAGAAGCAGATCATGTAGGGCTCTGCAGACTAAGATGAAGTCTTTGGACTTCATTCAAATGGTGCTGGGAAATCATTGGAAGAGTACGAGAGTGACTTGATCTTTTTTTTAAATAAATTTATTTTATTTATTTATTTTTGGCTGCATTGGGTCTTCGTTGCTGTGCGCAGGCTTTCTCTAGTGGAATGCGGGGGCTGCTCTCCTTTGCAGTGTGTGTGCTTCTCGTTGCGGTGGCTTCTCTTGTGGCAGAGCATGGGCTCTAGGTGTGCAGGCTTCAGTAGTTGTGGCACGTGGTCTCAGTAGTTGTGGCTCACGGGCTCTAGAGCGCAGGCTCAGTAGTGGTGGCACATGGGCGTAGGTGCTTCCCGGCATGTGAGATCTTCCCAGACCAGGGGTCAAACCCGGGTCCCCTGCATTGGCAGGCTGATTCTTAACCATGGTGCCACCAGGGAAGTCCCTTGATCTGACTTTTAGAAGGATCTCTCTCAGTTGCCATGTGAAGAAGAGATTGTAAAGAGTGGACAAGAGAGGAAGCCAAGAGACCAATTAGGAATCATGCATTAAAGCAGGTGGCAGATGATGGTGGAGGACTGGACTGCAGTGGCACCAGGGGGTTGTGAAAATTGGCTGGTGAAGTGCTAGACTGCAGTGGTTCTCAGTGGCCGGTGTGGGGAGGAGGATGGATTTTGTCCCTCATGAGACATGTGGCAATGTCTGGAGGCACTTTTGGTCTCATAACTGAGAGGGTACCACTAGCGTCCAGTGAGCGAGGCCAGGATATTGCTTAACATTCTGCAATGCATAGGACAGCCCTCACAACAAAAAGTTGTCAAAAACATTAGTGCTGAGGTTGAGAAACCCTGCACTGTAGAGATACAAGTGTAACGTAGAAAAATTACAGTCCTGCCTTCATGAAGCTTGCGGTCCGTGATCTAGTAAATATCATGTACAGTTGGAGTATCTAGCAGTACACCTACTCCAGGCGTGGGTCAGAGAAGAATTTGAGAAAGTGACACATAAAGTTGAAACCTGATGTATAAATACACTTTAACCATACAAAGAGGTTGGTTGGATTGGTGTAAAAAGTGTTCCAAACCAAGGGAGGAAGTATATGTGAAAATCTAGAAGGTTTCTTTGAATAGCACCTTTGGAGATACAGGTAGGAGTCGGAGCACAGTTGAATGGGAGCAGTGAAAATCAAGGTCCCCCTGTGAGGGACACATGGGAATCAGTTTGGAGTTTGCCTCTTGAGGGCTGCTTAGGACTCTGCTTTTTTGTTGTCTTAAAAGTAAGTTTGCTGTTGTCTGATTTTTGAGGATTTTATGTCTTGATACTGGCCAAATGATCATGCTTTAAAAATCTGTTTTCCGTAAATTGTAAATATAAACGAAACATGGAAATGTTTTATTTTGTTCTAAGTATTAGCAAGTTCTGAGATTTATTTTTCTTTTCTGTGTTAAATAAATTGTGGAACATAACTAGATATCAAAAAACCTATAAAACAGTTTTTAATTTTCCCCTTATAGTCCTTGTCTTTCCATTGCTTTTGTTTTCCTTTAATTATAGCATTAATAACTTTTATATTTTTACATAAAATAATAGATCAAAAGTTTTTCCATGTGGCTGTGCTGTGCTCATAGGGATCATTTTTACTGATTATAAACCATTTGACTCAGTGGCTATACCAAAATTTTCTTAACTGTCCTTTTATTGGACATTTAATTTGTTCCAGTTTCTGCTTTTATGAATAATGCTAAAATGAGTATATATATGCAAATAACTTTTTATCTTACTTTTTTTGTTCCTTGTGTGATAGTAAGGTAATATTTGCTCTTGTTTCACTGTGTGAATTCTGAGTTATCACATTAATTTAGGAACTCTTTTTAAAAACCTACAGAAATTATGGAGAAGTCTGGTGAGGAAGGAATGCCTGATCTTGCCCATGTCATGCGCATCTTGTCTGCAGAAAATATCCCGAATTTGCCTCCTGGGGGAGGTCTTGCCGGCAAGTAAGTAGAAGAAAAAGAACTAATTTTGACTTCATTTATAGTTAGTAATTAAATATTTTTTGGTAAGAAGTACATCAATTATCTAAAGATGAAATGGGTTGATAGTTCTTATACTAGAGGAGAACTCTAAAATTTCATCAAGAAGAGATTTTCTTTTCAAAGCATTATTTATTATACTCTTTGAGGATGAAGGTCCTTCTTTCCTTGGTAAATGAGAACAAATGGATTGTGCAGGATCAAATTCTGAGTGAAATGCAGATACTATGTTCTTGGCAGGTATTTAATGAGGCAATTAATTTTTGAGTGTAGTTAAGATATGAAGTATTATTTAAAATACTCAGAAACTTAACAACTGTATGTAATTTAATAAAACTAAAGCATATTTCTTTTTAGGCGCAATGTTATTGAAGCTGTTTATAGTAGGCTGAATCCACATAGAGAAAGTGATGGGGTAAGCTTTATTTTATTTCTTAAGTATTTTAAATAATTTTATAATATAAATACTGGAAAGTATGACTGCTTTTTGTTTTAAGGAGTCAGTTAAAATTAAAGGAAATATATTGAAGTGGAAGGTAGAGATAAAGTTCTGTTTTGTAGATAGGTTTGTTTTCATTTAATGGGCATCAAATACCTTTTTGTGTGGGCTGTACTTACTTCTTCCCTGTATGTCTGCCTTTCCTTCTTTCTCCCTTAAATCTTAATTTTGAGGCAAACAAAGAATGTGCTTTTAAATATGTCAATTTCCCCTCCAGCAGGCTGTTATCATCACTGGAAGTTAACGATAGTGATGTTATTATTTTAAAGAGTAGACCTTTCAGTTCCCCTTTGTGCCCAGTTGAACACCTGAGGATAATTTCTTTCTAACATTCTTGTTGTGCTGTGGGTATATATGTTGAACTGGGATAACCATTTTGTTGTATCCTGCTGTGCGTCATCAGAGCAAAACTCTTTGTCCCTTTACCTTCCTTAGAAATACTGATCAGCTGCTCCTCTGTAGGTTTTTTGTTTTATTTTAATACTAGTACCAGCAGGCAAAACAGTGCCCTTTTTTTAAAAAAGTGCCCTAAATTTCAAAGTCAGTAATTCAAATAACTGTCTTCTCATAGATAAGTTATGAGTTTTCAATCAGAGACAGATTATGAGTTTTCAAGTTTTTGGACATCTAAAAATGAACAACTTAATTTTAACATGTATGCTTCAAAGATTTAAGGGAGCCAAACATAGTAATGAAACTTGTTGAGAAGAAATAGACTCACCCTCCAAGTCTCTAGCTCCTCTTGGCAGGTCTTGAGAGAGACATCAGCCACTGGTAGAAATTATGTATCATCTCAACTGCATTGTTTTCCAGGGTTCATTATTGCACAGCAATATCATATAATTTCTTTTTTCTTAACAATAAAAGTTACACTGACAAAAAGGGAATTTTTATAATTAATGCATTTTAGTTAGTTGAATAAGTGATACTATATATTGCTAATAACAGAATTTATACCTTGGCCTGGAGCAGTGATTCTGAGACTTTCTTTTGTGGCATGTCCCTTAAAGTATTAAGAATTGTATACAAAGATGTGGAAATTAAAAATTAAAACTAAAGATATGTCATGTGATGCATTTAAAGAACCCTAAACCGAACAAGTGAGGATAGGATGTTGATACAACTAAAAAGATGGTAGTAATTGGGAGGTAGAGTAAAGAGAGTCTTACCTCTTCAGCTAGACTATAGGTTCCACACAGCATCCACCACCAGGTTTGGAGGAAATAAGACCTCAAATAGTTATTGATTCATTATTAGCCATATAAGTACTCCTGTTCCCTCATGTGTTTGAAAATGCAACCCCAGTGTGTAATCTGAAAAAATTAGTTCATAATATACTTGCTGGATTTCTTGGTCTCTCAAGAAAGTTGGCAGCTTTTACTCCAAAAAAAAAGAGTTTATAACCCAGAATTTCTGTTTAACATATACCAAGGATGAATTTTAAACTTTTTAAAAAAATAGAAAATACTTATTATACATAGTAGCTATATAAACAGTGAATAAATAGGCAACAGAACCATGAAACTCAGCAGAGTTGCTCAGGATATAAAACTGGCCTTAAAGACCATTATTATATAACTAAATTAAGGAGATGTATAGTTAATCACCTTTATATATAAACTTTCTAAGGCTAAACACTGACAATCCACCGTGTAATGAATTGATATGGGAGGAGACTATGAAACATAAGGCATGGTCTCCCATCCCTACTCTCAGTGCACCTGGCAATGTAGATATAAACATACAAATTAATTAATAAAAAGGTTTCACATCATTTACTAAAGGATAAAAAGAAATGACAAAATATAGAATGTAATTAATTGCCATGTGAATTGTACAGTGATTGCTTGGGAAGTCAGATTTTCAGAGGAAAGATTGGATTTGAAGAATGGTTTGAATGGCAGAAAGTAAAGGAGGAGGATGATAGTTCACATGGATGGTCAAGGCAAGAACAAAGTTTAAGCTGTCTTTGAAAGAGAGAACATAGTTTTGGCTAGAGCAGAGAATTGCTATGGTGAAAAATAAGAATTCAGGATGCCAGAAGTATTTGTGAAGAGACTGGGCACACCTTTTGAACTTTGTATTTTAGAGTGTGGAGCCACCCTGTGTTTGCAGCATAAGAATGACAGACTCAAAGGAGTATCTGGTATTTTAATCTGTTAGAAACATATGCAATATTAGATTAAAGAGATGCTGGAAGTCAAGTAGTTGTGAAATGATCACAGAGGTGATAAGTATAAACTCATCATTAGTAGATAGATGTGTGGATTAGAGAAACTTCCTTGTTTACTGTAAAAACTCACTTTTGCAGCCTAGAATCCTATTTTGGGAAACATTACTTTACCCTTTCAGAATAATCACAACCTTAGAAAAATGTTGAACCATAATCACAAGTAGAAGAAATGTACTAAAAAATACAAAAGAAACAGAAAACTGAAGAACTTATAGAGGTTTGATTAAATTCTTGCTCTTAACTTTACCTACTATAGCAGTGAGTTAGACACAGAAGTGTTCCATAAATGCTTCTCAGCTTGGTTAGATTTGTGCCATGCAGAAGATGCTGCCAGGAAGTACACAGTGGCAGGGGCTGATGTAGTTAACTTGCAGAATGGGAAAGACAGAGGTATGGTAGAAATACAGAGGAGGAGACAGTTGGGAGGTGTTATTTTTTTTTAATTTTTTTAAATAACAAAAATAATTTTTTATTCAGATATTTTTAAAAAATGAATGCTCGTCAGAGTAAATTAGAGATTATTTAGATTCCTAAAATGTCTGCTTTATGTCCAAGATAGAATTGTTCTGCTGTGAATGCCTATAAGTAGTACCATTAGAAATAGGGATTTATTCATTATTCTTATATTAAAAAAATCTTTTGATTACTAAAAGTATATATATTTTTTCTTTTTGGTACATGGGCCTCCCACTGCTGTGGCCTCTCCCGTTGCGGAGCACAGGCTCCAGACGCGCAGGCTCAGCGGCCATGGCTCACGGGCCCAGCCGCTTCGCGGCACGTGGAATCTTCCCGGACCGGGGCACGAACCCGCGTCCCCTGCATCGGCAGGCGGACTCTCAACCACTGCGCCACCAGGGAAGCCCCAATAAAAGTATTTTTAAAAGCTCAGTTGGATATAAGTCAAAGTAAATCATTTAAAATATATTCAGAAAGTTCATTATTTAGGGGACTCTTCCTAAGTTGCTTTACTAAATTTTTGTTTTTTAGTTCAACTTTCTGGAAGATGTTCAGTCTTCTTAATATAAGCAATATTGATATTTTCCCAGCTTTAAAATCAAAATCTGTGGAAAAGACTCAAGCATGAATTCTTAATAAAGGGGTTCGTGAATCCCCAAAAAGTTTTTGCAAATGTATTTATGTGTGTGCATACACATTATTTAATGATTTAGAGTAAGTTTGTGATTTTCATTAGTTCCTCAGAGGAGTCTGTGACCCCCAAAAGAATAATCACCCAAAGGATCAGAAAAAGTAAAACTGCATTTTGCTTTAAGTTGTTATATAAGGTAGGACTCTGGAATCACCCCCTGCCCCGACCACCCTTCTTTTAAAATGCTAGTTAGCTTGTTTTTAATTGAAGAATAGTTGATTTACAGTGTTGTGTTAGTTTTAGGTGTACAGCAAAGTGATACACAGTTTTCTGTTTTGTTTATGTATTTACATATTCTTTTTCAGATTATTTTCTGTTACAGGTTATTATAAGATATTGAATATAGTTCCCTATGCTATACAGAAGGTCCTTGTTTATCTAAAAAATGCTAGTCTGGTTTTATTACTAGAATTTAAATTCTTTGTGATCTGGGACTTCATCTGATTTGTTTATGGCTATATCTCAGCACCTACAGCAGTGCTGAGCTCTCACCTGGCATACACTGAGAGCTCAATAAATACTAGTTAAGTTAGAAGTACTTCTATTTCTTTCTTTGTAGTAATTTGCAAAACTATCTCTTTTTTTTTACATCTTTATTGGAATGTAATTGCTTTACAATGTTGTGTTAGCTTCTGCTGTATAACAAAGTGAATCACCTGTATGTACCCATGTTTCCCCATATCCCTTCCCTCTTGAGCCTCCCTCCCACCCTCCCTACGCCACCCCTCTAGGTGGTCACAAAGCACCGAGCTGATCTCCCTGTGCTATGCAGCTGCTTCCCACTAGCTGTCTGTTTTACATTTGGTAGTGTATATATGACTAAGACTATCTTTAAGTCATGTATTTTAAAAAATAATTTGAGGTTGCTAATTAGAAGGAAAGTTTTTTTTGTTTGTTTGTTGTTTGCGGTACGCGGGCCTCTCACTGTTGTAGCCTCTCCCGTTGCGGAGCACAGGCTCCGGACGCACAGGCTCAGCGACCATGGCTCACGGGCCCAGCCGCTCTGCGGCATGTGGGATCTTCCCGGACCTGGGCACGAACCCGTGTCCCTTGCATCGGCAGGCGGACTCTCAACCACTGCGCCACCAGGGAAGCCCTGGAAAGTTTATTTTTTGAGCTTTATATTTTCCATGCCAAAAGGTTCAGTTCTTCCCTCAAAGGAGACTTAAGATGCTTTTGAATCAGTATACCACTGATCAGGTAGCTATGTAAGCTGATGGTTTTCCAGTGATAAAGGGGGAACTTGTATTTACCCAACTCCTACTTGTGGTAAGCCATATCTATATATCTATATCTAAATATTAATTATAGGTAATCTCCTCAACACCCTTCTCTTACAGAGAAGACTAAGAATTGGTGCAGAGTAGCTTGCCCAGGTTGCAAAGCTAGATAAATCGAGTAGCCAGAATTTGAATCTAACTCAGAATGACTCCAAAAACTATTCCCTTTACACCTTTCCATGCAGCCTTTCTAAGATATTTAGAGATTACATATGTGTCTGTACCCCACCTCTGTCTGTGGTGCAAGAAAAATCATTTCCCGTTCTTTAGTGAATCTCATGTTTAATAGTCTTAAAATACTCTGTTTTTTGATGAGGAATATTTTATAAACTTGTTGAGACTAAGTAGTCAAGCCCAGTGTCTTATTAGTTATTTTTCATTTAAATACACATTATTATTCTAACTAAAAAAACTTTTTAAGGCATTTGGATTTTGAGAAGGGGAGGGAAGACAGGACAAAAGCCCCCCAAAATCTCCCTGTTCTGTTTTCACTTTATTAAGTTTTATATACAGTCTTCCTTTTAATTTTATTTCAAATAGATCAATTATATTTTTATATCACAGTTTTAGGATTTTGTGAATACTGGGTTTTTTGTAAATTGTTTCTTGTTTACTTTTTCACTTGTCAAAGCATTTTTATGGAGAAGACCTACCTACACTGTTTGAAAATGCACTAATTTTAGTCACTTCTTTTTTTTTTTTTTTTTTTTTTTTTGCGGTACGCAGGCCTCTCACTGCTGTGGCCTCTCCCGTTGTGGAGCACAGGCTCCAGACACGCAGGCTCGGCGGCCATGGCACACGGGTCCAGCCGCTCCGCGGCATGTGGGATCTTCCCGGACCGGGGCACGAACCCGTGTCCCCTGCATCAGCAGGCGGACTCTCAACCACTGCGCCACCAGGGAAGCCCCACTATTTTTTTTTTTAATTCTTTTTTTGTTTGTTTTTTTGCGGTACGCGGGCCTCTCACTGTTGTGGCCTCTCCCGTTGCGGAGCACAAGCTCCGGACAGGCAGGCTCAGCAGTGGCCATGGCTCATGGGCTTAGCCGCTCCACGGCATGTGGGATCTTCCTGGACCCCGGGGCACGAACCCGTGTCCCCTGCATCGGCAGGCGGACTGTCAACCACTGCGCCACCAGGGAAGCCCTAGTCACTATCTTTTCAGGTGTCATTTGACATACCACTTCTTGTGGCTATGTGGTCTTGACCATTTAAGTGACTTTTTAAAATTATTTCAGATTGATTGAAGTTTACATGATCCTTGAAGACAACATAATTTATTAGTTTCTTTATTAGTCACTGTTAATTGTATCTCATGAAGTCATATTTGAGAATCTTCTAAAAATTATTTTTAACCTGATAAGCAGGGCATGGGACTCCAAAAAACATAGTAAATACACTGGCATTCTTCACTTTCTCTCCACTGTTTTAGCTAATCATTTGAAGAATTTCACTAATAGCAATTATTTTTTAAAAATTGCTGCAAATAAATATTAGCTAGTTAAATTCCATTAAAAAAATTTTCCCCCCTTCTCTTTGCTCTCTGCTTGATTTATTCATATTCCTGTGTCTTATTTGGTGTAAGGCAGTGTTTTTATAATGAGAAATTTGATTCTCAAGCTGTGTTAGTCTAGATGACAGTAAAACCTTAAAATCTGAGGGAAAAGTCCTAAATTCCCATTTCTGTAATTGCCTTAAATTTATTTTGCAGAATAATTTAAACCATCCCATGTAATATGATTTTTTGTCCTATAATTTTATTAATTTTTCTGTGACAAGGAAATGCATTATAGACTTCAGTATGAAATAATTTGTGGTCCAATTCTACAATAATTTTAACCAATATTTATTTAGTAAGTGTCTATTTATATGAGGCACTTAGTATGCAAAAACTGTTAGCATAGTGTATTCAAAAGAACATTCAGAGGGACATTGATGTTAATTACACCTGTACACAAATCTGAGTTCTGTCACTTACTAGCATTGTTACCCTGACAAATAACTTAAATCTTTCTGAGCCTTAGTTTCTTCACTTATAAAAACTAGAGTTGCAGTATCTATTATGTAGGGTACCTGTAAGAGTTAAATGAGATTATGTATATTAAGTTCTTAGCCACAGGCATTAATTTTCCTTCTCTAGGTGGTAGGGAGGATACAGAAAGGAATCGAAATTATCTTTATCTCAAAAGATTTTACAAAGATTTGGAGAGACTTGTGAACAGTTGCAAGGTGGAATTAATTGCTGTGATAAATCTATAAACGTGATGTGCTTTGTGTGTGATTTCAGCTAAAGAAAGTGCAGCTAAACAATAGGTTCCTTTTCTGATATTAATGAGAATCCATGAGAGAGTTGTTTAACAGTATTTTGAAGAATCCAATGAAATGGCTGGGGAAGAGGTTTCACCCATCCATTGTCTATCTAGCACAATAGGAAAATGTAATTTGCTATAATATAAAATGACTTAAATGTGGTCATTAACTCAAATTCTTTTCAATTGGCCATTGTAAATCCATCCCTACTTAATTTACAGTTTGGGTTTTAATGTGTTTTTTATAAAGCAACTACTTTTCTCTCCCCAACTACCACAATTATAGCAATTCACAGAAACATAGATGATTACTGTAATAATAAATGTGTCAGATGGAGAGTGAGATACATCCAAATACAACAACCTTTGATCCAACCTTATCAATAAGCTCAAAGAAGTAAGACAGTTTATCAGTGGTTCTCAACCTTTGCCGTATAGCAGAATCACCTATCAGGCTTTAAGAAAATCACCCCAACCCACTGAATATGAATATCATGGGATGGAGCTTTGGCATCTGTATAATTTTAAAAATTCTACAGGTGATTCTGATGTAAAACCAAGGTTGAGCTCTCTATGTGTAACTGTCCACTTGAAGCAGATTTTGTTTGTGTCCTAGGGAGTTGTCAAAGGGAGTTGTTGGTTTGAGGGGTTTTTATTTGGAGGGCAGAGAGGAGTCTTATGCCTTCCATTAAAAGTTCTTTGTGGTATAGTCTCAAATAGAAAATTTCCTTTTGGCAGACCTGATTAAAGACTGATAAGGTTTACGACTAGCAAGCATTTATCTCATTGTTCCATCTTAACCTTTCCTGAGTGGATTCAAATGAGAAACTTTATTTAGGGAAATAACATTTATTTAGTACAGAAGGAAAGGTAAGGGGGGAAAAAAGAGAAAAATCTTAACAGAGAGCACACTTTATTATGTTCTCTCCACACAATAAATTTTGCAAATTAAAAAAAGTTATTTTGATAGTTAATATGCTTGATGTAGAAAATTGGAGAATTCAAAGAAAAATAAAGCTTCTGAAACTTCACTACCCATTATTATCATTTTTATATTGCTGTATTTCCTTTCTTTCCAGACATTTTACATAATAATATCCTAAAAAAATATGGACAGAACACACATATACCTACACCTAAAACATACGTTGTACACAGTATCATCTCTTGCTTTTTGCCACAGGGGCGATTTAAAAAAAAAAATTCAAGTGCTCTGATTTTTCTAATAAACATTGCCATTTATTATGTGGTTATAGTAGTATTATCTTTGTTGTAGATTATAGAGTAACAGCCTCCAAAGATGGTTAAGAGTTTGTGTCAGATCATCTATATCAGTAACCTTTTTGTATTTTATTTTCCCAACATTTTATGATGAAAACTTCCAAACATATAGAAAAATTGAAATAATAAAGTGAACACCTGTACACCTTCTACCTAGACTCAAGTTTGAACATTTTACCATATTTGCTTTCTCTCTCTCTGTGTATACATACTTGACTTTTTTTTTTGACTGAACCTTTGACAGCAAATTGCAGATATAATATTTTAGCTGTAAATATTTTGGCATGCAGCTCTTGAGAATGAGGACATTTTTCTGTATACATAAACATAACATTATTATACCTAAGAAAAGTGATAATAAATTTAATATCTAATATTGAGTCCAAATTTTCCCAGTTGCCCATAGAATGACTGTTATAATTGTTACATGGTCTAGTCCAGTTGTTACCAATCAAGCACATTAAGCAAGCCTTTAATGAAGCTCCTAATTTTTTTTCCCATTAACACTGAATATGAAGAGTCTAAGCCAGCTTTTTATAGGATGTCCTACATTCTGGATCATATGATTGTTTCCTTGTGGTGCCCTTTCACGTGATTCTTTATTCCCTGTTTTCCTGTAAATTGGGAATTAGCTTTATTAGAGTCATACTAAACATTTTTGGCAAGAACACAGGACATAAAACTTTGTACTCCCTAACGCATCACATCAGGAGTCACATATTACAAGGTTGACTTGCTTTTAGTCTGTCAGCATATCAGTATGATCAGCTTGGATATTAGAGCTTGTTCTGTAAACAAGATTAAGTAGCTACTATTGTAGAAACCTGTAGGTTTTACGAAATTCAATAAAATATAAAAGAATTGAGTAGTTTAGTATTCATATCTTATTATAATGATTAAAATGATTGTCTATTTTTTAATCTAGAGATGTTTTTAGTAAAATATTTAAAGACAAAAAGTAAATAGAAATTTTATCCAGAGAAGCTTTACAATTCCCGCAAAATCTAGTTTAAATTTATATAATTTTACATTTTGTATCTCCTCTCCTTCCTGTCATTTAGCAGAAATGAAGAATCTAATGGCTTGCTTTTCTGTCCTTTCCTATTGCTTTAAACACTAATTTCCTTTTGTACTAAATAATTATAGCCGCCAATTATTGTTTTTTTAATTAAGTAAGTCAGTTTTAGGAGATGCTTGTGTTGCTGTTGAATTTTAATAGCCAAGTAAATTTCAGATTAAGCTTCAAATATCGATGTGAAATAAAACATAAACTAGTTCATGATCATTTGCTAAAAATAATTTGAGATATTTCAATTGGAAATTTTGTTAATTGACACAAGTAACACTTGATACTTATTTAACGAAATGTTCTCGTTCTTAGACTATATTACTCATGGTAGAGAAATGAGTGTTTTGCTGTGATATGTTATGAAATACATGTGATATCCTAGTTTGTCTACTGACACTGGGGTCTTGAATCTTAAAAAAAGGCCTCCGATGAAGCAGAGGAAAGTGGATCACAGGGGAAATTGGTGGAAGCTCTCAGGCAAATGAGAATTAATCATAGGGGAAACTACCGACAACTTCTGGAGGAGATGCTGACTAGTTACAGGCTAGCTAAAGTAGAGGGAGAAGAAAACCCTGCTGAACAAGCTGCTACAGCTACTTCTTCGAACAGTGATGCTGGAAACCCAGTGACAATGCAGGAAAGCCATACCGAATCAAAAAGTGATCTTGCTGAATTAGACAGCTGTACTGAAGATGCAGGGACAAAGATGAGTGGTGAAAAACTATGACTTTACTTTGTAGTAATATTTTTGTGATCTTTGATTTGATGGTTTTTACTTAGGAAGTATAATGTATGCATTTATATAACCGTTTTGTTATTTGAATCTTGGTAAACTAGTTTTATTATAGTCATATAGCCTTGTTTTTTCAGAAGGCCTTTGCATACATCTTTATCAGATAGCTTAAAATTGGCTATTTAGAGTACTTTGAATTTAATAAAATTATGTCATTTCATATTGTATGCCAGAAATGAGGCTACCAGTTATTAAAGTCAGTAGTTAAATTCATACTCAATAGGATTCGAGATTACCGATTAGCAAGATTACTTTACGTTGTGGAAGAACTTGTTAATGTAGAATTATACTGCTTCACGTATTAGTACACTCATAGTTAGCTTTGTAATAAATTTATGTTTGCTTTAGTAATTTTAGTTCTTCAAAGAATGGCAGATGCTGGCCTGTAATTTCTTTTTTCAAGGATGATAATTTGTGTGTTCTTTGACTTATTTATATTTTACATCTCTGTAGTTTTATTTTTTAGTAGTTCTGAGGTACTGGATGTGTGGTTATTTTTCCTTTCTCTGTATTCTTTATGAAACATAATTTTTGAAAAACCTATGTATTATTCATACAGCTTTGGTTTGTATATTCTGTATAGCCTAACTACATACATCAAAATGTATGTCAACCAAGTGTTTAGAATGAAATTATAAGTGTTTAAGTCCAAATAAAGCATGTGATGTGGAATAACCTATGCATGTTGTACTTATTTTTAAATTAATTTTTTGAAAACAACCAGGTTTGGTATATTGGAAAAATACTCATTTGAATTTCATTTGTATGTATATAAAATTCAGAAAACTTTGGCTAGGTGTGGTTTTCATTAATTAAAAGGAAAAAATTTTTGAGAAGTCTTGCTTACTCAAAGTAAATCTATTCTGTTTCTTATCCCATTTTTGTGATACAAAATATTAATCTTTGGACAGAATGGACACATGTAGACATGTCAGAAAATTGCCATGATGAGCTTTTTAAAGATTGTAAGACTGAGTTTTGCTATAAGTATTCATCAGATATAAATGCAAGAATCATAAGATATTTTAAATAGTGGCACATATGAATTTGGCTTTTGTTAAAATGAATTTTTAAAATACAGATGCAGATGACTCAGTCACATGGGAGTATTTTTAATAACAATTATTTTGTGTATGTAGAACATTTTAACTTATCTTTTTCATGTTTTATATTTATCATGTGTCTAAAGTTGCTTAAGGTACCATAAATTGAAACTTTGGAACCTTCGGATGTAGCTGATGTTTTGATCTATTTTTCCAATGCCAGAATATTTTAAAGTGGTTTGAGAAAGAGGAAGGCATTTGGTGGAAAGGGGAGAAAAAACCCAACCAGTTATCTGTCTGTGTTAGATAGATCCATGTGTGTATACACACAATAAACAGTACACACACCTCTATGTAAAAATTACCTTTTCAAACAAAGAAAGGAAGGTAACTTGTTCATCTAATTTTGTTTTCTTTTGAAGTTCAATCCAACCTGGAAGTGGTGTAGGTAAATAATAATAATATTCTTCCTTTTCTCTTCCTGTAGGGTGCTGGAGATCTAGAAGACCCATGGTAGCCTTATAAGCCTTCTAAAATGCTTTTGATTCTGAAAATTGGGGGAAAAAAACTTTTAATCACAATTTTCTTCAGTACAAGGGAAAAAATATTCTTGTGGATTCCCAGCGTTTTGTGATATGAGCAGAAAATCATTAGCATTTCCCATCATTTGTTCATAATTGTGTTTTCTGGTAATTGCCACTTGTAGCATTGCCTGTACTACAGTATTTTTTGCCAACCTCAGGCATACTGGTTACATCTATATTGAACTTTTGACCCTAGAAACCAATGGAGTTATTTCACCACAAATAACGAATATGCCTGAGGTGCATGGGAATATAGTTAGCTGTACTCTGAAGATACATTATGTGTTTTTTTTTTTTAAACAAGACACACAACATATAAGCATGTAAGAGTAAAGAATTGTATGAGATGTTCCTTTTTTCAGTTCACCCAAGTTGGAAGCCTTTTGCAGCTCTGTGACTTAAAATTTCATTTGAGCAATTTACTATAGGATTTATATTTATTATTAATTGTTATTTAATTTTTTTCCAATTTTACCTGTATTACCAAACTGGGTTCTCCAATAATGTCCAAATTGTAATGTTGCCTGCTTCAAGATAAAGTGTATTTGGCAATAATATTATAAACCTTTACAAATTTTATGCATGTACCTACTACATCCTTCAACTCTCACTAGAAAAATCTCTTGAAACCAAATGGATTAATTTATGGCTATTTATAATTTGCTTTGACATCTCACTGCTGCAAATTTTTTTAAATGAGATTTGCCTTTATAATGTAAATTGTGATTTTTGTTTTACATGTGGGTTTCTATAGTTTTAATTTTTCAGCTTTTAAGATACAACAAGTTTTGTGTAATTTGGTATAATTTTTAATTGTTTACGTTATTTTAAAAGCTCAGAATATCACACTGAAATGACTATAAATACATTTAAAATTATCTATTTTAGATCTAAGGAAATATTACAGAGATATTTTCATGGGTTCAGTAACCTTTCATTTTATAACATTGGGCACGGTACGGAGTGGCTGTCACATAAGGTACTTGAAGATTATTAGTTTAATTCTATTTTTACAATAACCTTGAATCCTTGAATTCTTTTGAGTTTTGCATGTATCCAGTTAATGCTGAACATGAAGAGTGAAATATTTATCTAAAAGAAGCTATTGGGGTAGGAGAAGCAATGAATGTATCCATTTGTACATGGTTTACATGTTGTGGATGCTTTGTAAACATTTTCTATCTGTTTAAATTGTGTTTCAGCAGGATGTGATTGCCCTTGTGTGTAGTTAAAATGAGTCATCATCTGGTCCTGTGTGAAATGGAATTCATGGTATTTTCTGTAACATTTTCCTGAAGCTGTTTCTGGAGAGCCACACATTTGAATACAGCTTTCTTGATCATTTGATTTATTGTGCACCTGATTTTTGGTCTAAAAAGGAATTATTGCCACAACATATTTTATTTATTCTTTAGATTTTAGCCTTGTAAGTTGAAGTGCTTTACATGATAATGTTAAAAGCTGTTTGTCCCTTGACTGGGTTTGGGGGGTTGTTAAAAGCTAGGGAATGAAGAATGCAAAATGGTTTGTTGTTCAAACTGTCCACTCTGATCCAACCCTGTACTGATAGTACCTTTCCAGTATGATATTGTGATGTTTCATACAATGCAGTGAACATAACCAACTTGTTACCTAAATAAAGAATTGATAAAAACAGTGTGACATATTACTATTTCATATGATATTTAAAAATAAAAGTCCAGTTTTGAATGTTATTTTAAACATTTTATATAGTTAGAATATTTATTATGAAAAATTTCATACAAGACCATGTAGGTGAATTATAATTCCAAGGAAGAATTAACCAAACTCTAAAGGACAATACTAAGTAACCCCTTATCCACTCCAAAAACATTTTTTATACTACTTTAAAAAATCTTTTTTAGGGGGTTTGGTGGCCCTGGAAATATAAATAATGGGTGAGTTAGCAAAAGAAAAACCCATATTCAGTACTTATTAATCTGTATTCCCTAGTCTAGCTGTTCTCAACCATTTTGGTATCAGGACCCATTTATATTTCTAAAAATGCAAGATCCCAAAGAACTTTTGCTTTTGTGGGTTATATCTATTGATACTTATTGTATTAGAAGTTAAAACCAAGATTTTACATTACCTGTTAACATAAATAGCATTGTTTTATGAAAATAATTATTTTGTAAACAATTTAGTGTGAAAAGTAGCACTGGTTTTCATTTTTGTAAATCCTTTAATGTACTGGATTCTCCTATCTGCTTCTGCATTCAATTTGTTGCAATGTGGCACTGTGTTCGAAGTATATGAAGAAATCTGGCCTCACACAAATATGTATTGAAAGAGAGTATTTTAATAGCTTCAGATAATTGTGGATATTCCTCTTTGATACATTATCAAAACTTTGGAATGGGTAGTTTCTTGAAGGTTAGTTGCAGTGTGAAATCTGAAACTTTTATCAATCAGTTTTGTTCTCTGGTAAATTAAAATCCATTTGATCTGTCTTGCAGTGTGAATAGTAGATCTTTGACTTTTGCATGATTTTATAATATCATGCCTTGGTCATTTGGAAAATACTGGTTCATTGAATTATGCAGTTCTTTAGAACATTGACATCTTATTATGCTATGTTTATAATGTTAATATAACTGATCTCATCAGAAAAATCTTTTAAGTAATAGAAAGCTGTCAAGCTCACAGTGATGGATACAGATTTTTCAAAATTCTAACTTTGATTTGAAAGGGGAAATTTTATCATTGGCAACAAATATTGTCAGTTGTTTTCCTTAAGTGACAGGGCTTTCTTCATTCAGAGAAAATGTCTGCTGAGCAATCATAGTCTGTGAGTCATTCTTTCAAGTAAAAACAGTTTTCATGAAAAGTGGCTACTAGTTCACACATCTCAAATAATCACATAAGAGGCAGCCATCACACTTCAGCATGCTATATAGCCAGTACTTCTCATTTCATCATATAGGATATTAAAAAGATGTGTACTCAAGGGTAGAGGTGTAACGAAATTTTTACTGCTAAAGAACATTGTTAACTGAAATTGACTAGTTTGATGCTACTTTTTTGGTTCATGCTGGGGTGCCTATAGTTTTGCCCACCATTTCTTTTGCACAGTCAGTGCAAATGTCAGTACTTTGAAAAAGAATAAGTATTAGTATTATTAAGAAAATCGTTTTGATTTCTTGGACCTCCTTGAAAGGTTCTCTGGGACCCCCAGACTTTCAGAGTTGCTGCCTCATCCTTTTGGACAACTTGACAATGTCATTTATTCCAAGTATTAGTGTCATAGTAAGTGAATCTTAAGACATAAGATCTGACATAAAATTTACTTGGGGGAGAGAGGTGGTGTTTATATGTTTACTGTTACACTGATACTTAGCAAGATAAACAAGGTGGAGGCTTTAATATTGTGGGGTTTTTTTCTCCCAGAAAATTCCTATGATGGGTTTCAACTTGGAAAACTCATGACTTAAGATTGTTTAACAGTAGAGTTTGATTTTTGTATGGCATGTATTTGAATTATTTAAATCTTTTAAGAGGTCTTCAATTATTGTAGATTTATGTTATTTCTTTGAGAAGGTCTCACTTCAATATTGAATTTTTAAATTCATATTTTAAATAAAGTCATTTTACCATGACTGAGTTGTCATTTCAGGTGGGCCAGATAAAGACAGGACTTTTTTAATGGTGATTAAGTGGGTCAGGGTTTTATGCTGAATTTTTTTTGTTGTTAGATTTTAAAATTTTCTGAACATTCAACAAGGTTGGAGGAAGTTACTATGGAAGTGTTTTTTTTTTTTAAAGCACTCCTGGGAATTTCCTGGGGGTCCAGTGGTTAGGACCTCTGCAGTTCCACTTCAGGGGGCATGGGTTTGATCCCTGGTTAGGGCAGACAAGAAAGAAAAAGCACTCAATTTCTGTTACACATTGCTTGCCCAGTTATGAGGCATGGTAATTATAATATTTACTTAAGATACTTATTACTTGACTTTTTGTGTTTAAGTGTGTTTGGATAGCAAAGAATGACTGCAACTCTCTTTTCTCCCTAAGCCAGCTTTATTCTCAGATGTGTAGGATTCAGTCGGGTCTTGTCTTTTCATGGTCTGTCAAGCAATTTATGTTGCTTGAGTTAAACTGAGTTTTTATTCAGCTTCAGTCATTGAAGTTAACCTGAAGATGTCCACTGAATTTCTTTTGCTAGCCAAATCTTATCCTTCTCCTGAATCTAGATTGCATTTTTAAATGACATCTCGTATTTATATTTCTTCTTCCAAATTGCCTTTATTTGTATTTTGAAATTAGTCTGGCTTGATAAGGGAAAGCATTTGATAAAGATTTTAGGACACATTCTGTTTTGGGTAGCTAAATAGTATTATTGAAAAAATACCATGTGATTTTCACGTTAATACACAATGCGTAAAATCTGTAAGATAGTCAAAAGCTAATGTAATCATTAAGACTAGAATTTAAGTTATTTCAAAGCAATCCTTAGAGTTACTTTTGCAAATAAATTATTAGGTGCACATTATAACAATTTGCATTGTCTTTTTGTTTTTGTTTTTTTTTGGCCACACCATGTGGTTTACGAGATCTCAGTTCCCTGACCAGGGATTGAACCTGGGCCCACGGCAGTGAAAGCACCAAGTCCTAACCACTGGACTGCCAGGGAATTCCCATGCATTGTCATTTTTTTATGCTCAATTGCTGTGTAAGATTTTTTTTTTCTATTCAACTTTGGGGATTATTCTGTAAACCTTAATGAAAATGCTAAGCAAGTGTTTATTTTTGCCCATTGTTCTGGTGACTTATGTATGTTACATTGTAATTGGAAGTAAAACAGTGTAGCTACTAATACAGAGTAAGTTGCTTTTCAGGAAGCATCACTACTGATTCTCGCTTCTTGCTGGCTTTCCTGGCAATGGTATCTTCTCTCCCTTATTTTCTTTTTTTAAATTAATTAATTAATTTTTGGCTGTGTCCGGTCTACGTTGTTACGCATGGGCTTTCTCTAGTTGCAGTGAGCGGGAGCTACTCTTCGTTGTGGTGCGCAGGCTTCTCATTGCAGTGGCTTGTTGCAGAGCACGGGCTCTAGGCACGCGGGCTCAGTAGTTGTGGCTTGCGGGCTCTAGAGCGCAGGCTCAGTAGTTGTGGCATACGGGCTTAGTTGCTCCGTAGCATGTGGGATCTTCCCGGACCAGGGCTCGAACCCGTGTTCCCTGCATTGGCAGGCGGATTCTTACCCACTGCACCACCAGGGAAGTCCTCTCCCTTATTTTCTGTTTGTTTTATTCTATTTGGCAAACATTTCTGTTAACTATGTACATTGTTTCCCACTCAGACATAACTGGTAACTGTGCTCTTCTAATTCAGGAGTGAGGGGGTGTGTGATCTTGGTGTTAAGAGATTAGTTATTTCTTTTATGTCTTAGTATCCACAGCTCCAGTGGAGCACAAAAGAACCATAACTTATTATACATGGGTAGAAGAATCAAAGGTTTGGGATTTTTTCCCGCCTTGACTAAAATCCCTACTCTATAATATTGGCAATATTCATCTTTAGTGATTATACATCAAATGTATTCTTACTCTTCCCATATAATATCCACCTGCAATTAAAATACTTGGGCATGTATATGAGGTGAAGAACACCAGTGCAATCCAAGAATTACTCAAATATATGTGTCTGATAGCTTCCTTCCCTTTCTTGGGTTGTTTATGCTTATTTTCACCTGTGCACTCATTATGAAGAGGTGGTTTTGCTTCATTTCTAAGTCTTGGAGGACATGAAGTACAATTTATTTTGACAGTGTTCCACAGTAACATGATTTAAAAGACCATGAAGTTTATTTTCATGAGGTTTTGCCTATGAATAAGCATCTTATAAGTAAATTGATATAGTATAAAGCTTGTAGATATTTATATTTAATATTTGTTATTAAAGCTAGTCTTAGAGGGACTTCCCTGGTGGCGCAGTGGTTGAGAATCCGCCTGCCAATGCAGGGGACACGGGTTTGAGCCCTGGTCCGGGAAGATCCCACATGCCGCAGAGCAACTAAGCCCGTAAGTAACAGCTACGGAGCCTGCGCTCTACAGCCTGTGAGCCACAACTGCTGAGCCCACCGAAGCTTGCGCACCTAGAGCCCATGCTCTGCAACGAAGAGTAGCCCCCACTCGCTGCAACTAGAGAAAGCCCATGCGCAGCAGCGAAGACCCAACGCAGCCAAAATTAAATTTATTTATTTAAAAAAAATTAGTCTTAGATAAGACTGGTTATAATTATTGTAGCACTTTGATGCTATTGAAATATACTCCTGAATAGAAAGTCAGTGGATTTGTTATAGTTTCTTTTGGAATCTACAAAGCTTTTCATGAAGAGTTCACCTTTTTAAATTATGTATAGTCAAAAATAAGCTAATAGTCTTGAGAATTTTCATGTAGTTTAATCTCTCCCTAAAATGCTATGATTACTAGTAGAAGTTCTAGTGTACCGGTTCTCCAGAGTGGTTCTGCTTTTTTTCTGTTATTTGTTGGGATTCCCTCTAAGATTTCATTTGAATAAAGGTTCTTTGAAATGTTTGAAAATCCATAGACTCAGAGTGTATACGTGACTTGGGCAAAGGAAACAAGACATTACTCTTTTACAAGAAAGGAAACTCGATAAGAACAGTGTTTGAGCTGTGAACAATATTTACAGGCTTTGATTTGGTGATCTACCTAAGTATTGTTATTCAACTATATTTATAAAGGTGGGGGAGGAGGTGTTGGGTTGGAGCAAGAGTCAGCTACACAGCCACATACCACATTTGGTTAGCTTTGATTTTTCAGGGAGTATTTTGGGGGAGGAAAGGGTGTTATTCCCAGCGTCAGATTTGAATTTATCTGCTCACATTAGTACCTCTACATCCCACTCTTCCATAAAACAAGCTAATGGTTCAAAAAATAAACTGGTGTAGTATTCCTTTGTGTGACCACACCACAATGTATTTATCCATTCCCGCATTGAGAGAGATTTAGATTATTTGCAACTTTTTAATATTTAAGAAACGAATGCAGTGGGCATCCTGGCATATGTCCCTTGAGCACGTGTACTAGTGTTTCTCTAGTATTTGCCTAGAAATCAAATTACTGGGATATGGAGTATGCATGTCTTCAAGTTAATATTGCAAATGCATTATACCAAAGGTGTACTAACATGCTTTCACTAGAAATGTATGAAGATTTCTGTTCCTCTGTCCCTCCCTATCCTCAGTAACACTCAGCAAATATTGTTAGGCTTTAAATTTGCCAGTCAGTTGAATGTGAAATAATACCTAATTTGCATTTACAAATACATGTGAGGCAGACATCTTTTCCTGTATGTGTTGGCCATTTGAGTTTCCTCTGAATTGAATGCACATGGCTTTTACCCATTTTTCTTTGGGGTTGTTTTTTTCTCATTTATTTGTAGTTTTTTTTGTGTAGTGAGGATACTAGTTCTTTGTTACATGTTTTGCAAAACCCAGTCTTTATTCTTTTACTTTGTGTATGGAGTTTTTTGTTATTTATCCATCTTTTTCTTAATGGTTTGTGTTATTGTCTTAAGAAGTCATTGTCATCTCAGGTTCTGTATTCTCTGTTTTCTTTCAGGAATTTTAAAGTCTTCTTCCCACCTCCCAAGCACATGTATTTAGATTTTTATTTCATCCTGAACTTACTGTTGTATATGGTATGAAATAAAGAATCCTTTCTTTTTGTTTTGCAAACAGGTTAATTGTGCCAATACCATGCCAGCCTTGTCCAATACCAATTTCCCATATGTATATGATCCATTTCTAGTTTCTAAGTTCAGTTCTATTGTCTTTTTGTCTAATGCTATGCAAATATGATACCATTTTAATTACTGTAGCCTCATAAATGCTGATAACCTGGCAGGCATGCATTGTCTTCATCTTATATAAACCTAGTTACTTTTAATAAAAATGCAATCAATAATCTACATTCTCTAATTAGTAGCCTGCATCCGTTTTGGGGATCTAATACTGAAAACTGTTCACCTTACCTATGAAAATTACTTTGTGTGTTCCTGTTGCATATTTACATTTTATTTATTTTTGGCTGCATTGGGTCTTCATTGCTGCGCACGGGCTTTCTCTAGTTGTGGTGAGCGGGGGCTTACTCTTCGTTGCGGTGCGTGGGCTTCTCATTGTGGTGGCTTCTCTTGTGGCGCACAGGCTCTAGGCACATGGGCTTCGGTAGTTGTGGCCCTCGGGCTCAGTAGTTGTGGCGCACAGGCTTAGTTGCTCCATGGCAGGCAGGATCTTCCCAGACCAGGGATCGAACCCACATCCCCTGCATTGGCAGGTGGATTCTTAACCACTGCACCACCGGGGAAATCCCGTATATTTACATTTTAAACTGTAGCATGGTATCACATCCATCACTCTGACCACCTTCCTTCCCCTATAAGGTTGGACCAGTAAGAGTGCCCTGGCATGCTCTGTAGGAGCTTAAGGCAAAAGGAAAATTAAGTAATAATTGTTGCTTTAAATTTTTTGATATTTCGTGCGTCATGGTTTTTGCATTCATTTTGATTCTTTTAACTGTTGGCATTAAAATATTTATCTTGATTACCGAAATTAGGCACCCCTTACATTTTGTCTCCAAGGCAAGTGCCTCACTTGTATCACCTTAGCCCCAACTGATAAATATGTTAATTCTTGGGCCTTTGAAGTGACTGTCTCTAGACAGTTTTCCTGTTTAAAGGCAGACATTACCACAGAGGAATAACTCTCCCTACTAGTCCTCTTTAGCATAGATCAATTTTTTTTCCTGCGGCACTTAGAGAAATGGGGGAAAGGCTGGTATAAGAAGAGAATCCTGTGCTCTAGAAGTGGCTAGTTGCTACTGACTTTGCTTCCTTAGGCAGTGAGCCATCTTTTTATAGTTTGAAAACATAATGCTGAGGGAAATAGCAAGTTCCAAAAGGATGTCATTTATGGAAAAGCTTAAATCTCCAAAATATATTGCTAAGTGAACTTTTTAAAAAAATATTTTAGTATCTTTGAAATTGAGAAGTGTCTTAAGTCAATGGCATCTTACAATTGCCATTGGCTAGGCAGCTGTCATGGCGTAGTTGCACCAACTTGTCATAACTGTTCATATTTTAATTTCATAATTAGGTTTTGTCAAAGTCTAAGTCTTAAAAACCTCTGTTACAATAAGTATAAAATAATCCTAAGTGTTATTAAAGAGTTGTTTCATGGTTTAATTGGCAGCATTTTTTCTTAGTTATACATAAAGGAATGGTGCGTAAAATAATGAAATCTTAAAGTTGATGGAGTATGATACATAATTTATAGACACAATATGTATAAAACATGCATGGGAAAAATACACATTAATTTAGGACAGTAGTTACTTCAGTAGCATTGGGAAGTGTGAGAGTTTTATTTTCTCCTCCCTCAAAAATAAAGTCATAAAAATGTTAACATCTGTTAAATCTGAGTAGTAAGTAAGGGAGTCTTACATTCTTTTATGTAATTTTCTGTATGTTTGAATTTTTAATCAAACTTTGAATTAAAAAATAAAATACAGAAACTAAATGAATTCAGTTGTTCTGGTTTGCCTTCCAGGAAGCAGACACTAATTTATAATCCCAAAAATATACAACATAATGCTCATGTTTTCTGCTTTCTTGCCAGTATTGCACATTGCCAATCTTGTGGGTAAAATATTGTTATTTGTGATTTTCTTGATTTAATTCTCAATTATTTGATAACTAGTGTGATTGAATTTTTTTCTAATTTTTTTGGTAATTGTATGTCTTACAAAGCTTGTTCACATAAGTTGCTTATTTCTGTTAACACATTGATCATTTTTTATTGATTTGTGAGAGCTCTTTATGTATTTAGGAAATTAGCCATTATTGTTACATATGTCACAAATTATTTTCCTGAGTTCACCAGTTGCCTTTCAATACTGTTTGTTTGTGTGTTTGTTTGTTTAAATAAGGATGTTGAGGCATGGATGGGACCAAACAAAACACATCTAACTGATACTGAAACCTCCTAATTCCTGAAAAGCTACAAGCTCAATGACAGGATTTTTCCCCAGAAAATCTTATATCATGCTGCTCTGTGTCTATGCTTTTTCTTACACAATAACTTTTTGTTTCTATGCCAGCTTTTCCTATAGGCAGAATAAAGGCATTCTAATCACTGCGATTGGAGAGTCACTAGAGAGAGCTAAGATGCTGTCATCTGAAGAGTACTGGATAGTTCAACTTGGTCAAAAATAATTATCTTTTATTCTCCATATGCTGTTTTAAGAATAGAGTGGGGTGTATTTTTTGTTTTACTTTTTTAAAAAAAATTGAAGGAAAGTTTACATGAAGTAAATTGCAAAGATCTTAGGTGTTCAATTTAATGAGTTTTGAGAAGTGTCTCTTGATTTTTACATTCAGTATTAGAATTTTATCATTTTCTTTAACAGTTTGAACCTTCAGTTGTATACTTAGACAGCCTTTTCACATTCTGAGTAAGTATTTACATATATTTTCTTTTACGATTTTGACCTTTTTATTGTAAATATATAATACAAATAGAACTTACTTGGAGTATTACTATAGTGCAAAAATCTAATGTAATATTTTCCATTATTCCCTCAGTAGCTAATACATAAGCCAGTCTTTTTTGTTTGTTTTCCCATTGTCTTTTTTTTAGTTTTTACAGGTTTTTTTATTGAGGTATGATTGACATATAACATTATATTTCAGTTGTACAGCATAACAATTCAATATTTGTATATATTGCAAAATGATCACCAAAATAACTCTAGTTAACATCTGTCTGCATATATAGTTACAATTTTTTCTAACGATAAGGACTTCTAAAATTTACTCTTTGCAACTTTCAAATAGGCAATACAGTATTATTAACTATAATCACCCTCCTGTACATTACATCCTCATGACTTTTTTTTTAACATCTTTATTGGAGTATAATTGCTTTACAATGGTGTGTTAGTTTCTGCTGTATAACAAAGTGAATCAGCTATACATATACATATATCCCCATATCTCCTCCCTCTTGCATCTCCCTCCCACCCTCCCTATCCCATCCCTCTAGGTGGACACAAAGCACCGAGCTGATCTCCCTGTGCTGTGTGGCTGCTTGCCACTAGCTATTTTACATTTGGTAGTGTATATATGTCCATGCCACTCTCTCACTTCATCCCAGCTTACCCTTCCCCCTCCCCATGTCCTCAAGTCCATTCTCTACATCTGTGTCTTTATTCCTGTCCTTCCCCTAAGTTCTTCAGAACCTTTTTTTTTTTTTTAGATTCCACATATATGTGTTAGCATACGGTATTTGTTTTTCTGTTTCTGACTTCCTTCACTATGTATGACAGTCTCTAGGTCCATCCACCTCACTACAAATAACTCAATTTCGTTTCTTTTTATGGATGAGTACTATTCCATTGTATATATGTGACACATCTTCTTTATCCATTCATCTGTCTATGGACACTTAGGTTGCTTCCATGTCCTGGCTATTGTAAATAGAGCTGCAATGAACATTGTGGTACATGGCTGTGTTTGAATTATGGTTTTCTCAGGGTATATGCCCAGTAGTGGGATTGCTGGGTCATGTGGTAGTTCTATTTTTAGTTTCTTAAGGAACCTCCATACTGTTCTCCATAGTGTCTGTATCAATTTACATTCCCAACAACAGTGCAAGAGGGTTCCCTTTTCTCCACACCTTCTCCAGCATTTATTGTTTGTAGATTTTTTGATGATGGCCATAAGCCAGTCTTTTTTGTTTTACTTATTTGAAAGTGCCCTTTTACTATATATTCTTGTATATACTTGTATTTTTATGGACATTCTGTTTCATTATTTTGTACTGTGTATCAGTATGTCATCTTAATTATCATAGTTTTATTTTACATTTTATCTGGTAGGGAGAGTGCTCCCTTATTAATCTACTTAAACAAAAATTGAATGTTTATTCTTCCAGATGAACTTTTGAATAATTTGGCCAAGATTTCCCTGCCAAATAAAAATCCTGTTAATTTTGAGTTGTTATATGGGTAGATTAATTTGGGGGTCTTTAGCACAGATGAGTTCCATTCCAGAAAAATGCTACATCTTTCTATTTATACAAGTGTTTTTCAATGCCCCCAGTAAAGTTTTATCATTTTCTCCATATATTCTACACATTTCTTAAGTTAATTCCTTATCTTATATTTCTTATTGTGTTATGAATGAACTATTTTGATTCCCATATATATATATTTATTTTTTTAACATTTTTATTGGAGTATAATTGCTTTACAATGGGGTGTTAGTTTCTGCTGTATAACAAAGTGAATCAGCTATACATATACATACATCCCCAAATTTCCTCTTGCGTCTCCCTCCCACCCTCCCTGTCCCACCCCTCTAGGTGGACACACAGAACCAAGCTGATCTCCCTGTGCTATGCAGCTGCTTCCCACTAGCTAGCTATTTTACATTTGGTAGTGTATATATGTCCATGCCACTGTCATACAGAGTGAAGTAAGTCAGAAAGAGAGAAACAAATACTGTATGCTGGCAGATATATATGGAATCTAAAAAAATTAAAGGTTCTTCCAATATATTTTTAATTCATACCTTCTTAGTAGACAACTGACTTAATCACTTACAAAAACCATTTCAATTTCTATCATTTCCACCAGATGGCAGTCTTGGGCACATCCACTTGTAAACCTGCTGAGAACTCTGGTGACAAGAAAGGCAGTGGCTGGCAGACCTTACAAGGCCTTAAAAGTACAGGAACAAAAAGGTTTTTTGTAAACATGAAAGACAAATGAACCCAACATTATGTAATTATAGTGTTTATACTGCTGTTAACCTTTAATCTTACAGCCCATTCATTTATGGAGGCAGAGAAGAACATCACTGCACCCTTCAAAATCGTATTTTTCTCTGTCCACGAACGTGTTAAATACCTGTGGCTTCTTGGCAGTACTTTTGCTTTTTTATTCCAGGGACTTTCATGGTTAAAGGCAGGCTTTAATAAATGTCATTATTGTTTCCCTTCTAAAAGCACCATTTAAATCACAAGTTACTGGATTTCTAAATGTTTATGTAAGAGCATCTTGTGACTCTGATTTTATGATGCCCAGATCTCATGTGAGATATGAGGTACAGTGTTTATAGTTAATGTAAAGGGAAATAGGTTTGTAAGTGGCTTATTCTACGTGAATACAAACCTTAATAACCCCCCTAAATTAGACACTTTTTAGCTTAATTTTGATGACTCCAAAGACCTGCCTTTAGGAATATAGAAGGTAGTGAATTTCTTGATCAGGCAAGGAATTGGCTCAAGTATTTTCTCATAGATGCTTTTTCCAGTGGCCAAAAGAGAGTCCTTTTGGGCAACAATACATCATCTAGGTAAGCTCCCCTTTTGTACCTTTTATTACAATTCTATTTGCTAATTTACTTATTTTATATTTCTTATTGTGTTATGAATGAACTATTTTTCTTCCAATATATTTTTAATTCATACCTTCTTGGTATAATCAGGGAGTAGTAATTGACTGACTGAACAGTAACTATGTACATTCCCTTTCTGAGATTTTATTTCCACTCCGAGATTGAAAGGTATGAGAAAGTATAAGAACAAAAAGAACAGGTTTGCTCCTTATGCAAAATGGTATGCCAAGGTTAATTCTTGCTTTTCCAAAGAAAATTGATGTAAATATTCTAGGAGGTAATATAGAAAAAATGTTGACAGACAGTAAATAATTTCTTTTAGGGCAAATCATGAAAAAGTTTCCTTTTTAAATCCCTGATGATTCTAGGATATAGTTACGTGGAACAGCAAATTTCTTTCATGTATTACATGGATTTATTCATGTTTTGTGTGATCTCTGAGAATGAATGTTGAAATGGTCTTAAGGGAATCTCAGCTGTGCAGTAGTTATGCCTAGAGCTTTTGTGTAGTGTAGCAAGACATACCTTTAACTAAGACAAGTTGAAATCAGTTAGAATTAGGTTCACGCCACGTATTTTCAAATAGTTACGGGTAATCTAAATTATATAAATAAAGCCATAAGTTAAATACACCTGGAAGATTGGCTGTGTAAAATTATCTTTGAAAAGGAAGCAATTCCTTTCTAAGAACCCATGTTTGTATATATTATATAATATTTTTAAGGGCTTTTAGCTTTTTCAGGTTGGGACACCCATGAATCTGGCAGTTAAGACAGTGTTTCCTATTATAGTATAACAGCGTATACAGTACGCTAGTCAAATATCTTTCACAATCAGAAGTTTACACATCAATGCTGGCTGCTTTAACACTTGGGAAAATTTCACATCAGAAAGCAACACACTCACAAATGTTTGTCAATTTGAGAGAGAAATTGTGGCCCATAAAGCAAACTCTGAATGTTTTGTAGTTTTACATCCTCAAAAGTTTTAACATAGTAGTTCTGAAGAATTGTCATGTGTGTATTCTTCAAAGAGAGTAATTTTATAACTGGACAGATCTTTAAATACATATTTATGAAATCTCAAAGTTGGAAAATCCCTGAATACCAGATGGGCCTCTGATCCGATTCTCCAGGGACCAGAATCTACCTCCATTTTGGGGCAGCTCTGCCTGTCCTGGTTGGTTCTGTTTCTTCCTATCATTTGTCTTATGAACCCCTTGGGGCCAAGCATTTAACCACGGCTGTTATGATGACTCCCAGTATCTTCTCTTTTCTGTCACCACTTATTTCACTGATACATTGCGGCTTCAGTTGTCTTTACCATTCAAACCCCAATTCTGAAAAGGCTCTAGTTTTCTGTATCTTAAAGTATACAACCCAGAACTGAACATTTATAGGTAGTAGAACTGTTGTCTTTTGTTCTAGTTAATGCTCTTCTGTTCTTCTATTTAACACTCAAATACTGAACTAGCTTTTCTGACACCCACATGAAACTGTTTCAGTCTCTGAGGTTAATTATTTTTACTGCTGTTAATAGTCTTTCCCCATCCTACACTTGTGCAGTTGGTGTTTTGTTTAACCTGCTTTGCAGGACCTTCACTTATTCTAAGTTTTCTTGTGTTAAATTTATTAACCTTTTGAAATGTTTTTGGATTCATCTAAGATATATATGCTATCTTACTCTTTTTGGTCACTCCAAAGTTTGATAGGTAAACACTTGAGTATTGAATGAAACAAGTCTGAGGACAGTGGCCTGAGAAACTTCTCTTTGATGTGATACGAATTGCCCAATCTATTAATCAGCACCCATTAGGTAAGAATTTCAGCAATTTACTGATTTCATCTATCAGCCCGTTTCTCTCCAAGTTTGTCTATAAGAATATCATGGGATCTTACATTCCTTGCTGAAGTCCTGCATTTCCCAAATGTTAGTCAAGTAACTGCCCCCAAAAGTTCATGAAGTTAAGTCAAATCTGTTGGTACGTAGTGAACAATGTTCTCTTCCAAAAGGCTTAAAAAACATTATCATTATAAATAAGGATCTATTCTAGGGCGTTTCCTGGCCTTAGAAGTTGTTGCCATTTTTTACCTCTTCCAAAACTTGGAATGACATTTACCCTTTCTGATATTGTGGCCAACACCCACTCCACACTTCTGTATAACTATAGTGGGCCACCCAGAAATATTCCCAGATTTCAGTATCATTTCCTTGTTTTCCATTAGTATAAAATAGGAAATCAAGTTCTAATTGGCCCTATCACTTGTGTATAATTCGACTTATTTGGAATTTTCACTTTGACCCTATTCCTGTAGGCCCATGCAAATTTAGGTGTTTATTTTTACTTACGGTGTTTCTTCTATCATTTATATGTTTTTGAGATTCTGAACTTGTTACATTTCTCCCTGTGTAAACTCGTGGTTCTTGTTTTGTTGTTTTACTTCTTTTAGGTACATCTCCCTTTTAATTCTGTATGTATATGATTCTTCAATTTAAAAAGTATTTAAAAAAATAACACTGATGCATTAAAAAAAAAAAAGAAATCAAAGCTACAACTTGGCCTACACCCTGAGGCCAAGTGCAGCATGTGGACTGGACAGAAAAGAACAGTGCCACATCCAGAAGATGCTATTCATGTCACAGACATTGGGGGCTCTTCTATACAACTTTCTAGCAAGTGGCAGGAAGGTGTTCTTATGAATAAAATTAATATAGTTATATTACAACAAATATCTGTCAGGTGGGAAGTAAGGTGACTTGAGAAAGGAGTCCTTTTTAGAGAGTTTTTTTTCTTAATTTATCAAGGATGCCATGTGGGCCAGCAGCAGCACTGGAGCCTGGTATTTATTCTAGGAAAGGAGATGATGTAGCTTCTCTCTTTACATTCTTCCCTACCTATATTATATCCTCTTTCCATTAAAAAAAAGTGGGAAAAGGTAGCACTGTAGGAGTGTGGCAGAGGAACTAAGGAGCATATAGGTGATTGTAAAGGACCAGCTTTGGCTTTCTAGCCTTGAGTTCAGACTTCTTGGAAGAGCCTCTCTGTGATACACTCTGGTTGCCTTTTTTTTCTCTTGTTTTTCTTGACTTTTTTGATTACTAGGGCTCCAAAAATAGCAAGTAAGAAAGAAGATACTGGAATGGAAGAAAATGCCCCAGTTGTAGACAGCGTTATAAATTTCTGCAGATATATGAATTATATATAATGTATATATAGGTAGTATATTTCTTGGCACACAGTTCTGTGTACATGCTATACTTCAATAAAAATTTATTTTAAAAAACTTGGCTGGTGCAGTAAACTTCCTATATATTTATTTTTATTTATGTGAAGGTTTTGTTAATGGAAAACATGAAAATATTGAGTAGATGTGATGGGTATGCTTTAGATAGTATGAACTGAAATATAGATTATGTGTTTTGTGAAAAACTCAGGGAAGTGGGAGGTAGAGGGGAGCCTACAAAAAATAAGCAACATTTTAATCAGGGTAAGCTAAACTGATATAACAAACAGAACCAAACCTGTAATGGTTCAAAAAATAGGTTATTTCTTGCTCATGTATAGACCAAGTTGAGTGTTCCAGGTAAGTGGCTTCTTTCTTCCATGTAGTGATTCAAGTCTAAGACTTTTTCCATCTTGTGGCTGTATCATCACCCAGCGCCTTGCTATCTGTATCCAACCAGCAGAAGAGGAAAGTGAGCAAGGAAAAGGCACACCTGCTTCTTACAAGTCTCACTAAACTTAAGGGGCATTGAAATCATACAAGACATATATTTTCTGACCACAATGGAATTAACCTAGACATCAATAAAAGAAAAATAAGAACAACACACTTAAATAATCAATATGCCTAAGAATAAATTGTAAGGGAAATTAGAAAATATCTTGGCTAGAATGAAAATGAAAATCACAACATATCAAAATTTGTGGGCTACAGCTAAGACAGTATTTAGAGGGAAATTTATAGCTTGAAACACGTATTAGAAAGAATGTAGGGTCTCCAGCTAATTAACTTTTACTTTCCAAATTAAGTAACTACAAGTGCAAGAAAAGAAGAAAGAAGAATAAGAACAGAAATCAGTGAAATAGGAAACAAAAAAGAAAAATCAGAAGCTGACTCTTTGAAAATATCAATGAAATTGATAAACTTCTAACCAGACTGATCAGGAAAAAAAACAAAAACAGAAATTATCAATATCAGAAATGAAAGGGGAAATCAACTATACTCCAATAAAGATTTTTAAAAAAGGAAATGAAAGGGGAGATACCAGCATGGGTCCTACAGACATTAGAAAAAGGAATATTATGAAATATTTTATGCCCATGAAATTGATACTGTAGAGGAAACATTTGAAAGTTAATCAGTGTAATTCCACCCTGGGAGTGAAAAAAGAAAAACCATATCTCATTACATTCAGAAAAAAGCATTTGACAAAATTCAAGACCCATTCCTGGTAGAAATTCTCAGCAACCTACAAATAAAAGGGAACTTGCTCAGCCTGATAGAGGGTAACTATGTAATACCTGAACCTAATACCATAGTTAACCGTAAAAGACTAAATACTTTCCCTCTAATACACCAAACAAGGCAAGAATGTCTGATCTCACCACTTGTATTCAATACTGACTGGAGGTTTTAGCCAGTGCAACAAGACTAAAAAAAAAAACAAACCAAAAAAAAACATACAAATTGGAAAGATACATAAAACTATTTGCAGATGACATGATTGTGTAAGTAGAAAATGATAAGCTATAAGTAAGATACTACAACTCAAGCTTATCAAGGTCACAGGATACAATGTCAATGTTCCAAAATATATTTCTATATATACTAGGAATAAACAATTGAAAATTGAAATGAAAAAATAATGCCATAGCATCAAAAACCATGAAATACTTGGAGATAAATTTCATGAAGTATGTGCAAGACCTGAACACAGAAAACTACAGACCATTTTGAGAGAAGACCTAAATAAATGGAGAGATACCACATTCTTGGATGAAAGTTTTAATATGGTTAAGATGTCGATTAAAGCCAAATTGATTTATAGATTAAATGAAACCCTAATCAAAATGCTTAGCCATTTTTTTTGGTAGAATTTAACAAGCTGATTCTAAAATTTATATATAAATGCAATTGGATCTCAAATAGTCAAAACAACTTTCATAAAGGATTAAATTGGAGGATTTATAATGCCTGATTGCAAGAATTACTCTAAAGCTACAGTAATTAAGATAATGTGCTTTTGGAATCAGTGTGTGTGTGTGTGTATATATATATATATAAATATAAATATACACATACACATATGTGTGTATATGTATATAATCTGTGGAACACAATAGAGAGTCCAAAACTAGACACTGTAACTATGTAACACCTATATGGTCACTTGATTTTTCACAAAGCTGACAGTAATTTGGAGAAAGGAAAGTTTCTTCCACAAATAGTTTTGGAATAAACACATACCTCTATATTTTTTAAAATCAACTTTTATCCCCTTATGTCACACAAAAATTAACTTGAATCACAGACTTAACTGTAAGAACTAAAACTAAAATTTCTAGATTTTAGAAAACATTGGAGGAACTTGGGTTAGGCAAAGCTCAGATAAGAATAAGTTCTGCTCTTCCAGAGAGAGGCACTGTTAAGAAAATGGAGAGACAAGCCTTAGGCAAAACATCTCTGATTAAGGAGTGGTGTTTATAATATATTTTTTAAATACATAAATATTGAAAAACTGAGGATTTTACCAAGGAAAACATACAAATAGCACATAAGCACCAATGCTCCAAGTTACTAGTCATTAAGGAAGTGCAAGTTGTAATACCTCTACAACTCACTAGAATGACTATAGTTACAAAGACTGGCATTGCTAAAAGTCAGCGAGAATGTGGAGTAAGTGGAACGCTCACATATTGCTCATGGGTAGGTAAAAGTCCAACCACTTCAGAAGACAGTTTGGCAATTTCTTATAAACTTAAATATTATACTAACCTTATGGCCCAGCAATTCTACTCCACTCAGTATATACCCAAAAGAAATGAAAGCATGTCCACACAAAAATCTACATGAATGTTCATAAAAGCTTTATTATAGTCCCAAACTGGAAACACCTCAAAAGTTCATCATTGGTGAAAGAATAAACCACATCCATACAATGAATGCTAATTAGCAATAAAAGGAGCAAACCACTAATTCATGCAACAACATGGGTGAATCTCAGAAGCATTATGTTAAGTGAAAGAAGACAAACACAAAAAACATACTCTATGATTTCATTTATCTGCAATTTGAGAAAAGGCAAAATTTAGTGACAACAGATGAGTTGTTGCCAGGGGCTGGTGGGAGGGACATGAGGGAACTTTTGAGGGCTATGGAACTGTTCTATACCATGATTGTGGTGGTGGTTACATAACTAGACATTTGTCAAAACTCATTCAATCATACACCTAAAAGTGGTTAAGTATGTATTTTATATGTCATGAATCTGACTAAAAGAAAAAAATAATAAAAAGAATAAAAATGTGTTAATGTAAATTTGGGTTTATGGGTATTTGCTATAATATTCTTTCAGATCTGTTTTATATTTAATAATTTTAATTTTAACATATTTCCAAAGATATGAACTTGAGATAAAATTCACAAGAGAAGAATAGTCCAAATTTTATACCGAGTTACTTTTCACATGCGCTCCTCTACGTGACCTGCTTAAGGTAAGTAACACCAGGGATTTACTATTTATTTATTTATTTAGTAGTTATCTGTATATATGAATGTATTTTTTATTTGATTAATTACTTAATGGTTTTCTTGAGCAGCTGCTGGGCTGATGGGGTTGGATGATCAGGAAATTCTGCTTAGTAATGTGTTTAAATGGACTGAATTATATGATGTTGATGGATATAAATTGATCAAGTCCACTTTATTATATAATCCCATCTGCTACCCTCTCCCAACAATCCGGAAGGCTTACTAACAAAACATAAAGTTAAAATTTTGTAAGAGTAATTAAAATTTTTATTGAAATCCAGCTATAGAAGATGCCCATAGTTGATTTCCTCAAGAGCCACAGTTTTGTAACCTTTTAGAACTTTCTCTTTTGCATGGCATCCTCACTAATGCAACATTCCCCAAACCAAAAACAATTTCATTTACTACATATAAGGAGTAGGGTGCCTTCATTTTAAATATGACTTTCATTTTGGTGTTTCCTCAAGCTTAGGAAAGTAGAATTCTACTTTTTAAAGCAAGACTATTGCCTTTCTGGTACAAAGGTATATAGGCTTAGGGTTGCATCCTTAGAGGCTTTTGGAATGATAACTTTTTCTTTTTAAATTTATTTTATTTTTTTATTTTTGGCTGCATTGGGTCTTTGTTGCTACGCGCAGACTTTCTCTAGTTGTGGCGAGCGGGGGCTTCTCGTTGCGGTGGCTTCTCTTGTTGTGGAGCACGGGCTCTAGGAGTGCGGGCTTCAGTAGTTGTGGCACACATGCCCAGTAGTTGTGGCGCAGTCTCTAGAGCTCAGTAGTTGTGGCGCACGGGCTTTGTTGCTCCGTGGCATGTGGGATTTTCCCAGACCAGGGCTCGAACCTGTGTCCCCTGCATTGGCAGGCGGATACTTAACCACTGCACCACCAGGGAAGCCCAGAGTGATAACTTTTTAAAAATAATAATCCCTTAACATATTTAGTTATTGCTCTTTAATCTGTAGGTCTAGGTTGACAAACTTTGTCTGTAAAGGGCCAGAGAGTAAATATTTTAGGCTTTGAGGACCAAATGGTCTCTATCTTTCAACTCTTCTATTGTGACAAGCAGCCACAGATATAAACAAGCGCAAGTGGATGTATTCAAATAAAACTTCATTTACAGAAACATGTATTGGGCTGGATTTGACCTGGGACAAAAGTTTGCTGACCCTGGTTGGAAGTTATAAACACCCCCGAAAGCAAATCCACTACTTGTTGTGACAAAGGGTTTGTAGACTCAAATAACATAGGTACTTCTATGAAGAGAACTAGTAATGGTAACCATGGGGTTCAGGACATGTTACCCCAAAATATGGCACCTTGGCATATTGAACATTTTAAGCTGAAGAAATTTGAGAAATGGCACATGCAGGAAGGATGTTCTGATCTTCCCTGAAGCAGGTCATAAAACCCTCTTGTGAGAGATTTATGCCCTCCCCATACCAGGAGGAAAGGAGCATCTTTATCTCTGAAGACAAAGGGACACAGAGAGGACTCTGAATAAATATTAGCCTTGCTAAGTTTCTCCAGTTTCCTACACTTACCTCATACCCTTTGTCCTATTATATCTTTCCATTCTTCAGCAAACTTAGCATAAAAACCCGTTTCTTCGGGTTCTCATTCCCTTATGAAGGCTCTTGTGATAAAACTTACATTATATGAATTTGTATGCTTTTTTCTTATTAATATGCCTTTTGTTACAGGAGTCTCAGTCGAGAACTTAAAAGGGTAGAGGAGAAAGATATTATTCCTCCCCTACAATAATAAAGTGTTCATTAGGAAGGCTCCATATCAGAAAATCAGGGTATGCATATTCTTTGACTCTGTGTGATTAACTGTGTACAAAAATCTCTCATTCCTAGAAAATATAAAGATATTTGTCCAAGATAGCTAACAAAATATTTCATGTATTCGATTATGACTTTGCTTGGTAAAGTTTGCCTTAGGTACAAGTGTAAATTTCAGAGAGTAGGTTTTACTTCTATTTTGTTTCCCCTTCTATAAGATTATACTTTTTTATATTTAGCGAGTAACCAAAGATGACTACTAATCTTGTTAAAATAGTCCAACAAATCAAATTCACTTCTGTTGAAGATTTAGTTCCACAATTTTTCATTCTTGGTTATAAGGAATAGATAAGGACATGACTAACATCAGTGACTAGAATCTGTACAACTTGTGGTGCTCCCTATATTGAGATCATTTCCCCCGATTTAAAGCTGAGTTACTAATTAAGGATTAACAAATGATCAATTATGATTCAAGTAAAAGTACTATAATTAAGTAGAACTTGGGAAGAACTAAGAGTCCTTGTCCTCATGGTCATATTCAAATTAAATAAATATATTTTTAAAGTAGAAAGAGAGGAAATAGAAGCAAGAAGTATATGGTGGTAGATATTATGATCTGCCACTTCTTGTCAGTTTTTACTATGAAAGAGAAAGAATATTTATTAGTTTTAGTACTAATATTTTAGAACTAATATTTATTAAAACTAATATTTCTTATTTAGTGAGAGAACTTTCCAGTTGCCTCTTGGGATAACTGAGGATGGAGGAATTACCTTTAAGCAAATCATTCTTCTTTTGTGAAGAATAATTTGAGAGGTTCCCTTTAGTTCTGTAAATGTAGTGAGTAGACCCCATTGTCCTGATACTTAATACTTGATAGTAATTGTTATTATTATAATTATAATGTTAACAGTAGCAACTTTTATCAATGACAGAGGCCTTGCTCTGCAAAGCTCTTTTCTGGGGAGGAACCTAACCAACCTTTACAGGAGGAGCCTATTACCACTGGTAGGTAATTTGTATATGATATTTAATTAAATTTAAATCATTTAAATTTAATTAAAATTTAAAATTTACGTATATTTTATCTTCATAACAACACTATGAAGTAAGTATAGCCGATGAAAAAGCTGAGATCCATCTAAAGAGGCTGAATGAATTACCCAAGACCACAAAGCTTAGAACCGGCTGATCTGGGATTCAAACTCATGTCTATTTGGCCCAAGACTTCCCCATTTCACCATGCTAGTGAAGATAAGTTACCATGAAATTGTAACTCCACCCACAAGAAGAGAGGAGAGCACTTTACTGAATTTATTGATGAGTTCTAGTAGTTTTTTGTGGCATCTTTAGGATTTTCTATGTCATGTGCAATGACTGTTTTACTTCTCCCCTTCCAATTTGGATTCCTTTTTCTTTTCTGATTGCTATGGCTAGGACTTCCAATACTATGTTGAATAAAACGTGGCAAGAGTGGGCATCCTTGTCTTGTTCCTGATCTTAGAGCAAATGCTTTCAGTTTTTCACTGTTGAGTATGATGTTCACTATGGGCTTGTCATATATGGTCTTTATTATGTTGAGGTACATTTCCTCTATACCCACTTTGTTAAGAGTTTTTATCATAAATCGATCTTGAGTTTTTACAAAAACGTTTTCTGTATCTATTGAGATGATCATATGATTTTTATTCTTCATTTTGTTAATGTGATGTATCATTTGATTTGTGAATACTGAACCATCTTTGCATCCTTGGAATAAATCCCACTTGATCATGGTATATGATCTTTTTTAATATACTATTGAATTCATTTTGATGAGGATTTTTACATCTACGTTCATCAGTGATATTGGCCTTTAATTTGTGTTTGTGTGTGATATCTTTACCTGGTTTTGGTATTAGGATGATGCTGGCCTCATAGAATGATTTCAGAAGCATTCCTTCCTCTGCTTTGGAATAGTTTGAGAAAAATAGGTGTTAACTATTCTCTAAATGTTTGGTAGAATATTCCTCTGTTGCCTCATTTTGCCTAATTCACTGTTTTTATTTCTGTTTATTTGGTAGGTTGGTTACATTTTCCAGTCTTGGAGAAGTGGCCTTATGTAGGAAACATCCTGTGGGGTTCAGCAGCACACTCCCTTGTGGTCACCAGAGCTATATGCTCTAGGAGTTCCCTCTATGCGAGCTGCTTGAGTCCTTCTGTTGTGTCAGAGGATACTGTGGGTGTGCTGGTAGGTGTGGTTGGCCTCTGGTCTGGTTGGTGGTCAGGCCCTGCCTAGTGCAGGGGCTGCCAGGCTCTGGTGGGCAGGATTGGCTCCTGGCATGACTGGCTGCATGGCCAAGGGAGTCCTGGTCTTGGTGCCAGCCCACTGGTGGAGCAGGACCATGTCACAAGGCAGCTGGCTACAGAGCTCGTGGGAGGGACGGGGTGCTGGGGCTAGTGCTGGCTCACTGGTTGGCAAGCTGGATCCCAGGTTGGCTGGATGTAGGGTCGGGGGTCCTGGAGCTAGTGTCAGCCTGCTGGTGGGTGAGGCTGGTTCCTGACAGTGCTGGCTGTGGGATCCATGGTGTCCTGGGGCTGGTATTGGCCTGCTGAGTAGGTGGGCCAGGTCTTGACATGGCTGGCTCTGGGGCCACTGTGGCCCCAGGGCTCATGTCACCCCGCTGGTGGGTGAGGCTGGTCCCAGGGCTAGTGCTGGCCCACTGGTGAGTGGGGACAGGTCCTGGGCCCTCTGATGGGCAAGGCCAGGTCTCAGGGAGACTGCAGATTCAGGGGGCTCTCAGCAGCCAGCCTGCTGGTGGGTATGGCTGTGTCCCACCCCGCTAGATGCCTGGCCTGGGGTGTCCTAGTACTAGTGCCAAATGGCTGGTGGGCTAGACCAGGTCCCAGCGCTCATCAGCTAGAGGGAGGATTCCAAAATGGCACTTGCCAGTACAGTGTCCTCATGTTGGGATGAGATCACAGAAATGGCTGCTGCTAGCATCTATGTCCCCAGGGTGAGTCCCAGTTGTCTCTTGCCTCTCCAGGAGGCTCGCCAAGATCCACAAGTGGGTCCAACTCAGGCTCCTTTCAAATTACTACTTCTGCCCTGAGTCCTTGAGTATGTGAGGTTCCGTATGTACCTTTTAAGAGTGGAGACTCTATTTCCCACAGCCCTCTGGCTCTCCCAAAAGTAATCCCTGCTGGCCTTCAAAGCCAAAAATTCTGGGGGCTTGTCTTCCTGGTGCAGGACCCCCAGGCTGGGGAGCCCAATGTGGGACTCAGACCTCTTGCTCCTTGGAGGGAACCTGTACAATTGTAATTATCCTCCTGTTTATGGGTTGCCTACCCTGGCGTGTGGGTCTTGACTATGTCGTGTCTCTGCCTCTCCTATCTGTCTCATTGTGGTTCTTTCTTTATATCTTTAGTTGTAGATCTTTTCTGCTATTCTTTGTGTGGTTCTCATCCGTAGTTGCTCTGCAAATAGTTGTGATTTTGGTGTGCCAAATTTACGTGGGAGGAGGTGAGCTCAGGGTCTTCCTACTCCGCCATCTTGGCCTGAATCCTAGATTATTTGTTAATATCTTTATTGAGCAAAATAAAATGCTGGTACTATATTTTGATTTCCAATTTTTTTTTTTTTTTTGGAATTTTCCTTGCCTATGAAATCCCAAAGTTTGGGCATCATTGTTCTAATTACACACAAACTAGCAGATGGAATATTTATTGTTTAGGACACAGATTATTTTTTTCAGGGCTTCCCTGGTGGCCCAGGGGTTAAGAATCCGCCTGCCAAGGCAGGAGACACGGGTTCGAGCCGTGGTCTGGGAAGATCCCACATGCCGTGGAGCAACTAAGCCTGTGCGCCACAACTACTGAGCCTGAGCTCTAGAGCCCATGAGCCACAACTACTGAGCCCACGTGCCACAACTACTGAAGCCCGCGTGCTTAGAGCCCAAGCTCTGAAACAAGAGAAGCCACTCCAATGAGAAGCCCGCACACCACAACGAAGAGCAGCCCCTGATCGCCAAAACTAGAGAGAGCCCACACGTGGCTACGAAGACCCAACAATGAAGACCCAACGCAATCAAAAATAAATTTATTAAAAAAAATTTTTTTTTCAGTTTAAATTACTCTGGTGTATAGATAAAGCCTGGTGTAGAGAGAAAGCTAAAACTTCAGAAAGAGCGAAGACAAAGTATTATTTAGTCACACAGGCGGTACTTTAAAGAGACTAAGGGTGTGTGGTATAGATCTTCTCAGACATGGATTTGAAGTAATTGCCCACATATGAAATTTAGGAAATTTTACATATTAATACAGATTTCCAGCTTCTCTATGAAAAATAGATCTGTCAATCTTAGTTCTTCATTGTTGTTGGAGCTGAGTGACTGCTGTCCCTCAGGCAGGGCGTTAGTCTCCTGGTTTGCCACCATCCCCCATCCCTACCACTTTATTTTAGTTATTTATTTTTTTAATTGAAGTATAGTTGATTTACAATGTGTTAATTACTGCTGTACAGCAAAGTGATTCAGTTCCACACATATATACACATTCTTTTTTTTTTTTTTTTTTTTTTTTTGCGGTACATGGACCTCTCACTGTTGTGGCCTCTCCTGCTGCGGAGCACAGGCTCCGGACGCGCAGGCTCAGCGGCCATGGCTCATGGGCCCAGCCGCTCCACGGCATGTGGGATCTTCCTGGACTGGGGCACGAACCCGCGTCCCCCGCATTGGCAGGCGGACTCTCAACCACTGCGCCACCAGGGAAGCCCCACATTCTTTTTTAAATATTCTTTTCCATTATGGTTAATCATAGGGTTTTGTTTTTGTTTTTTTTGTATGCGGGCCTCTCACTGCTGTGGCCTCTCCCGTGGCGGAGCACAGGCTCTGGATGCACAGGCTCAGCGGCCATGGCTCACGGGCCCAGCCGCTCTGCGGCACGTGGGATCTTCCCAGACGGGGGCACGAACCCCTGTCCCCTGCATCGGCAGGCGGACTCTCAACCACTGCACCACTAGGGAAGCCCAATCATAGGGTATTGAATGTAGTTCTCTGTGCTAGACAGTAGCATCCCTACCACTTTCCATTGCGTCCCACCCTGCCTGCTTCACTCATTTATATGCACCATTGCAACCTCATGCAAGTGTGATCCAGGCACCCCACCACTGGCATCACCTGGGAGGTGGTTAGAAATGCAGACTCTCAGGCTTCACCCAAAATCTATTGAATCAGAATCTGCATTTTCACAAGATCTCTAGGAGATTTGTATGCAGATTAAAGTTTGAGAAGCTTTGCTGGAGTTGATCTCCAAAGTCTTTGCCTCAACAAAATTCTGAATGTTGACTCTGGGCCAAACCTTGAACTATTCACTTTGGTAAGAAGTAAAACTCTCAGTCGTTTAGGGTGGGAAAATGCAAAAAAGTCATATTAAAGTAACTGTCATTATAAGGACGGATATACAAGTGAATAACACAGACAGGAATTCTGGGAAGGCTAGATCAGTGTCCACTGGAGTGATTTTGGTAGTAGGAGAAAGGCGGACGGAGCAGGGCCTATAAGAGAGGCAGGAACAAATGTCCTGAACTAGGTCTTCCTAGTCTCTAATGAGGGGACAGTGAGCAGAGGGCCTGATTTGGAGAAATTAAGAGAGAAATAAGACTAGAAATGTAGTATGTGTGTAGATTGTAGCTTAGACTTCTCGGCTAAGATATTTGGAGTTTGTTCTCTTTATAATGAGAAACCACTAACAGCTTTCAAGTTGCAGTATGAGTGTTTAGAGAAGATTAATGGTCTGACAGATTGTGCAGTGTAAGTGGGCTTCATTTTAAAGAGACGCATTCATGGACTTCCCTGGTGATGCAGTGGTTAAGAATCCGCCTGCCAATGCAGGGGACACAGGTTCAATCCCTGGTCTGGGAAGATCCCACATGCCGTGGAGCAACTAAGCCTGTGCTCTTCAACTATTGAGCCTGCTCTCTAGAGCCCACGAGCCACAACTTCTGAGCCCATGTGCCGCAACTACTGAAGCCTGTGTGCCTAGAGCCCATGCCCTGCAACAAGAGAAGCCACTGCAATGAGAAGCCCATGCACCACAATGAAGAATAGCCCCTGCTCGCCGCAACTAGAGGAAGCCCGTGCACAGCAAGGAAGACGCAATGCAGCCATAAATAAATAAATAAACAAAACAAAACAAAAAAAACACTGTTACAACTCAACAGCAAATAATCAAATAACCTGATTTTTAAAATGAGCAAAGGACTTGAATAGACATTTCTCCAAAGATGATATGCAAATGGCTAACAAGCACATAAAAGATGCTCAATATCACGCATCATCAGGGAAATGCAAATCAAAACCACAGTGATGTACAGCTTCACACTCATGAGGATGGCCACTTTCAAAAACCAAACCAAACCAAAACAAAACAATGAGTGGGGACTTCCCTGGTGGCGCAGTGGTTAAGAATCTGCCTGCCAATTCAGGGGACACGGGTTCAAGCCCTCGTCCGGGAAGATCCCACATGCTGTGGAGCGACTAAGCCCGTGCGCCACAACTACTGAGCATGCGCTCCAGAGCCCACATGCCACAACTACTGAAGCCTACGCGCCTAGAGCCTGTGCTCCACAACAAGAGAAGCCACCACAATAAGAAGCCCTTGCACTGCAACAAAGAGTAGCCCCCACTCACCACAACTAGAGAAAGCCCACGAGCAGTAACAAAGACCCAATGCAGCCAAAAATAAAATAAATAATTTTTTTAAAGTGTTGTGAAGGTACATGATGGATTAATTGCAGTAAAAGCCCAATTAATGGCTTCCCTGTATGTCCTTTGCCCTGTAACTTCTCACATGGGCTCTGGCCTTGGTACATTAAGTACAGTCAAAAAGATGTTATGTGACTTCTGAGGCTAGGTCACAAAAAGGATACAGTTTCTGCCGTGCTTTCTCTCTTCATCTGGGACACTCACATTTGGGACCATGCCAGAATGCTATGAGGAAGCCCAAAGTAGCCAATGTGGAGAGACAGCATGGAGAGACCGATGGGGAGAGAACTGAGACCCCCTAGCTGACCCCCTAGCCAGCATCAACTTCACCAGAAAGATAATAGGTGGCAAAAAAGCACTGAAAAGATACTCAACATCATTATTCAAAAGGGATGTGCAAATTAAAACTGCAATGAAATACCACTACTTACATACTAGAATCACGAAAAACAGACTGAACATAGCAAGTGCTGGCAAGGATGTGAAAGAACTAGAACCTCAGACGCTGCTGAATGTAACCTAAGATGGTGCAAGCACTTTCTGAAATAGTTTGGCAGTTTCTTACAAGGTTAAACATACACAATGTACACCTTCCATATGATCCAGCCATCTGCTCCTAGGTGTTTACCCAAGAGAAAAGAAAACTATATCATTACAAAAATTTGTACATGATTGTTCACAGCAGTTTTATTTATAACAGTACAAAACTGGAAAAAAAATACATGTTCAGTTATCAACAGTGGTGTATATTCATAGAGTGGAATACTACTCCATGATAGAAAGGAATTAACTAAACACTGGGATACCACTATAATTATATTAGAATGGCTTATATCCAAAATACCAACAACTCTAAACATTAGCAAGGATGTGGAGCAACAAGGAACTCTCATTCATTGCTGGTGGGAATGCAAATTGGTACAGCCTTCCAAAATAGAAGACAGTATGGCAGTGTTTTGCAAAGCAAAATAGAGTCTTACCACAAAATCCAGCCATCACACTCCTTGGTATTTACCAAAAGGAGTTGAATACTTAACGTCCACGCAAAAACCTGCATGTGTTGGTTTACAGTAGCCTTATAATTGCCAAAACTTGGAAGCAACTAAGATGTCTTTCAGTAGATAAATGGATAAACTCTGGTACATCCAGACAATGGAATATTATTTGGTACTGAAAAGATCTATTAAGCCACAAAAAGACATAAGGGAAACTTAAATGCATATTACTAAATGAAAGAAGCCAGTCTGAAAAGGCTTATACTGTATTATTCCAACTATATGACATTCTGGAAAAGGCAAAGCTATAGAGACAGTAAAAAGATCAGTGGTTGCCAGGGGTTCAGGGGGATGGAGGGATGAATATGTGAAGCACAGGGTATTTTTGAGAAAGTGAAACAATTCCATTATGACACTATAAAGGTGGATACATGACTGTGCATTTGTCAAAACCCTTAGAATTGTACAACGCAAAAAGTGAACCTTAATGTAAACCAGGGACTATAGTTAATAATGTATCAATATTGGTTCATCAAGTGTACATCAAAGGTACCACGCTAATGCAAGATCCTAATAATAAGGGAAAGTGCAGATGTAGAAGAGAAGAGGGGGGTATATGGAAACTCTGTAGTTTCTGTTCAATTTTTCTGTAAAACTACAGCTTCCTCTAAAAAAAGGTGTCAGTTAATAAAAATGAATTGAAATATTGATACACACAAGTTGGATAAATGTCCAAATAATTATGCTGAGTAAAAGAAACCAGACAAAAATTACATACTGTATGGATGATTCAGTTTATATAAAAATCCAGAAAATGCAAACTAATCTATAGTGATAGAAAGCAGATCAGTGGTTGCCTAGGGACAGGCATAGGCTGTGGCGGGTGAGGGTGAGGTGCAGGGAGGGGTAGGAGGGAGGGACTACGAAGGGGCAAGAAGACACTTTTGCAGGTGATGGACATGTTCATTATTTTGATTGTGGTGATGGTTTCATGGGTATATACACATGTTAAAACATCAAATCATATACTTTAGAGTGCAGTTTATTGTATGTCAGTTATCCCTCAATCAGTCTGTTTTTTAAAGGTCAAAGCCAAAAAGTAACCCAACCATTTACTAATTTTCATGACACTACAGTTGTTCATAGGCCAGTTTGAACACTGATCCTGGCTGGACTACTCAAGCATCTGTGGTCAAATGGCTGGCTGCCTGGGAACTGGCTAATCTAGAGGACCCTCGATGGGAAGGTTCCAGAGTCCTTCCCATATTTCCCACATCCTGCAGCAGATCAGCCTGGACCTAATCTCCCGGTGATGGCAGTAGTCTAGAAGAGGAGCACTTTTTAAAGCCTCTTTTTGTGGCAAGTTTCTTTTTGTGCCATTGGCCAAAGCAAGCCATACGTCTAAGTCCAGACTCTGTGGGTCAAGGGACTAAGGAATGATGGGGCAAAAGGCCATTAAGGGACACAGGGATGCCATTAATTAGCTACTAATACAATTAATCTATCATGTACCTTAATGTTTTAATTTGTATTTCTTTAATTCCATCAGAAAGGTTCTTTTATTCAGTAACTTTTATGTGATGTTAATTTCTTATATATAATTTGCCATCCTTTTTAATCTTATTGAATGTAATTTAGCTATTGATTTTAAATATTTGCATTCATTCTTTATATGTAGAAATAGTAAGGTTTTGTCCTGACATCTGTCACATTTTCAAGTTCTGTTAACATTTCTTTTGCTCTTTGTTTTGTTATACTTTGTTATAAAAATGTTTTAAAATAGTTTAACTTCCAGCAAAAACATGTTTAGATATTTTCCTTTGATTTCAATGGTTATATAAATTGAACTTCCTTCTCTAGCTGGGACAAATCTATTTTAGTGTTTCCTTCTACTTAAAACTGTTTTACAGCTGAGGTAACAGAGGCTCAGAGAAAATTTTGTCCAAGATCAAACAGAGAGCAAGTAGTGGAGGCAAGCTTGAATCTCACTTCCTCTGACTTAAAATTTCACTCATGAAACTGTGTCAAGGTAAGAACATTTGGCTAAGTGACAAAAATCTACATTTTTGTGCAGAATGTACTTTCCACTTTTCTCTTTTCCCCCCTCCCCCCTCCACCTCTTCCTTCTCCTCCCCCTGCTCCCCCTCCTCCCCCCTTTTTTCATCCCCCCCTTTTTCTTCAGCATAGTAACTACTTTTATTCATTTAATAATCTACCAGGCACTGAACTGGATGCTGGGAACTTAAAGATGACTATGCAGCAGATCCTACCCTTAGATCACAGAGGCTATAAACAGGTAAATGAAATATGGAAAATCTTTCTATTTTAAATGTTTACTAATCTGACAGGTTATATACTGTAAGTTATTTTGGTGGGTTTGCTGCTGAGTGGGAGTCTTTATGAGTGAATGGCTTTAAAATTCACTTAATGAATCCTAGTACATATATATTTTAAAATACATATATATAATATAAAAATACATTTTTTTCATTGATTACTGCTTTCTATATGTTTGTTTCTGTTTAATTGCAGGATGTTTCTGGGTCCTGTGATATCCTCCATTGTTGTGTTATCTGCTTTCTAGATAGTTCATTCTTCTTTGCTTTATTATTGTTATTGTGTAACTCACCTGGGATTTGAATTTACTGAGAGAGATTATCTTCATTATCTCTGATTCTTTGTTTTGATTATCAGAGTTATCTTAAAGCTTCCTTAGTGTTCTTATTCCTTATTCATGTTTAGAAGTTTTAACAGTCAGTGTGTTTGGCTTTCTACAATCAATATTTCCTTCTAAGTCACCTTGAAAGTAAGTAATACTGATACTTTGTATTTGCTGGGAATTCTTAACTTTGTGGCTATCTTTTCCAAATTGCCGGCCAACTTCCTCTTCTCTCCAGTGTTTCCATACTTGTTCATTGAATCCGTTTTCTTTCTGCTTTTTGAAGTTTGCTTTTTTTTTTCTCTCTCTCTTTAGTTTAAACCTTGAGTATGGGATGTTTATGAATTTTGGATGGCTGATGTTAGGAGGAGTCATCTTAAACTGAACTCTAGCACCTGACTGGAAGTTCTAGGGAGACTCCAAACTCAGAGTTTCCTAACTTACTTTTTTTCTAATGGAAGAGTAATACATATTCATTAAAGAAAAATTAGAAAAATCGGAAGAAGTTTAAAGAACAAAATGGGTATCACGCATAATCTTAGAACCCAGAGATAAACACTGTAAACACTTTTTCTAATAGGACTTTACAAATCTACATGAAAAAAAATTTTTTTACATAATTAGGACAACTACTTTATAGCCTGCATTTTCCCCACTCAATGCAATAATGTGGGATTTCTTCCGTGTCATTAAAAATCTTCGAAAATATGCTCAATGACTAATATTCTATAACATGGATGTACAATAATTTATTTAGCTAGTCTTGTGTCATTGAACATTTTGGTTGTTTCCAATATTGTAATAAATAACACTGTAATTAATAAGCCTATTATTCATAAACTTTTGTCCCCATCCTGAATTATTTCCTTAAGATAGAGTTTTGGAAGTGGAATTCCTGAGTCAAAGGATATGAACATTTTCTCCCCTCTTTTTATTATGAAAGTTATATATGCTAAGGACAGATAACTCAGGGTAAGGTATAAGTCCAAGTATAGGTACAAGAAAAGCATTAAGTCCAAGGATTCTCATCCTCATTTTCTTATTCTCAGCCTCCAGGAAACCACTAGCTGAAATTCAACATGCATGCACAAATGTGTGTGCTATTTTTTCCCACATGATTCTGATCATATTACTTCCTCTCCTTATCCAATTGTCCAACATCACTTACTAAATAATCTTTCTTTTCCTCACTGACTTCCTCACTTTTCATATTCTAAATTCCCTTCTGTATAAGGAGTAGGGGTCCATTTTTGATGACTCCAATCTGTTCAGTTGATCTTTTGACTTATACTTCTTCAGTAACAACTCTTCATTTTTCTAGAGTTTTTATTTTAAAATCCAGTAGAGCTAGCCCCATTTATTTATTTTTAGCCTCTGAAAATGTTAAAACTCATGATACACATTGCCAGATTACTTTCCAGAATTATTATGCCAATTTCCACTGGATCCTCGTCAGTACTATAATCTTTTAGAAATTCTTTGCCATTGTGATTGAAAATGCTCATTTATTTCTCTAATGTTAGTGAGTTGATTTGTGTTAAATATGTTTACATTCTTTTTTCAAGTTTCCTACTGACATTTTAAAACTGATATTATGAAATTTCATATATGTAAAAATATTTCTAACAATATATATATATCTTTAATGTTAAAAACATAAGTTCTTTGGTGTATTTATTACCAATGCATTTCCCAATTTGTCATAAGCTCTTCAATTAGTATGCTTTGTGATATAAAAAATTCAAAAATTTTATTCAGTCAATTCAATCTTCTTTTGTAATTGCTTTTATTGTTTAAATAATCCTCCCACCAGAGACCAGATAATTATTCCAGATTGTTTTTTAAAAGATTCTAGTTTGCATATTCTGGAAGTTCGAAGTATTATTGTTGTTGTTGTTATTTTATTTTATTTATAAATCTATTTATTTATTTATTTATTTTTGGTTACATTGAGTCTTCATTGCTGTGCATGGGCTTTCTCTAGTTGTGTCGAGCGGGGGCTACTCTTCGTTGCGGTGCACAGGCTCCTCGTTGTGGTGGCTTCTCTTGTTGCAGAGCACGGGCTCTAGGGGGGCGGGCTTCAGTAGTTGTGGCACATGGGCTTAGTAGTTGTGGCTGGCAGGCTCTAGAGCGCAGACTCAGTAGTTGTGGATCACGGGCTTAGTTGCTCCACGGCATGTGGGATCTTCCCGGACCAGGGCTCGAACACATATCCCCTGCATTGGCAGGTGGATTCTTAACCACTGCACCATCAGGGAAGCCCCTGTTATTGTTATTTTAAATAAAATGTGGAGAGGTCAAAATGGGACATTTCTATCATGAAATTGTATTGTTATGATGTAGAGTTTTCTTTGCATTTGTATGATTGAATACTTAGCACTTAAGTATTTATAATTAAAAGTTATTTCTATAATTTAAAATTATTGTAAAACTAGGGGTATTTTTGCATTTTGTTTTTTATCCCCAAATAGTAACTGCATTTCAGTTAGTGCCTGTTGTGAAAATTACCATTATGTGTTTGAGTGATGAAGCAATTTGAAGACATAAAAGTTAAATTCCTTTAATTAAAAAATATATACACCATGCCTAATTAATAATGATGAGAGATGCCACTTATTGGATGCATTCAATGAGCTAGATATTGGGATTTACTCATTTTAAAAAATAACTTAGTGAAAATCAAATAGCTCATTCCTCTGTACCAATTACTGCTTCTAAGTAACTCTACAAAATAACAATATTAGGAATTCATATAACTTTCCTCATTTAAAAGAAAAAAATTCTTATTTGATCAAATGAGTCATAGAGCTGTTTGTTATATGTGCCACTGATTAAATGGAAGCCATGAATCATTGCATTCTTTTAAGGGTTTATAATCTTCTAGGAAAGCACACCTAACTTTAATGCAGTTTCCTCAGGGTTGCAAATTTGTATTTTATACTTGTCAATGATTCAACAACTCTTAATGCTCGCATTAAGAACTGTTTACCTATAATAAAGCACTTGAACTTGCTAGACATGGAATTCCCCATTCTGCCATTCCCACTTCGAAAAGTGCTTCCAAGAATGGACAGCCATTTCCTCTTCTGAAAATAGGAAAAATGACTGAAGGCACCTGGGGTCAAACTGAGGATACAAATAGGTATTCATCAGGTTGGCTTGAATTGAGATAAAATAAAATAGCTTTAGTAACAAAGGTTTTGTTGTTCCCTGCCTCCAAATCCTCTTCCTCTTGCATTTATAGGAGGAGAAGAGACCTTCAAAACAAAAAATAAAGAAAAGCCTGTTTCCCCTTGCAAAATTTGGTGTTTGTTTCTTTTTCTCAGAGCTAGCTAAAAAGAAAAAAGAAATGTAAGCTATTTTTTATTGTGATAAAATATACATAATATAAAATTTCCCACTTTAAGAATCTGTAAGTGTACAATTAAGTGGCATTAAGTACATTTACATTGGTGTGCAGCCACCTCCAGAACTTTTCATCAGCCGAAATGGAAACTTTATATTCATTAAACAAGAACTCCCCATTACCCCCCTCCTTCCAACTCCTGGTAACTACAGTTCTGCTCTCTGTCTCTATGAATCTGTCTAAGTACTTCATATAAGTGGACTCAGACTTTTGTGTCTGGCTCCCTTCACTTAGCATAATGTCTTCAAGGTTCATCCATGTTGTAGCACATGGTCAGAATTTCGTTCCTTTTTAAGGCATATGTCACATTTTGTTTGTCCATTCATCCATTGATAGACACTTGACTTGTTTCCACCTTTTGACTGTTGTGAATAATGCTGCTTTGAACATCTGTGTACTCAATCAGGTAACACCTTAAATTGCAATGGAACCCTATGTCCTCTTCCCATTTCCCCTCCTCTATGCTCATGTCCCAGTCCAGATCTGAATCCCTCAGTGTAGTGACTATAGCTACGTCAGCCTCACAGGTGTAAAGATAATTTTTTTTTCTTTTTTTTTGAAAGATAATTTTTTTAAACTCCCTTTACCTTTACCCTTTCTTCCTTGGCTGGACAAAGTCCAGCCAAGTTTATTTATAAACCACGCAAAGCTCATTAACACAACCAAGCAATTCAGCGAGTTCCCTTCCCACTTTTGTTACTGCAGGAAGGCACTCCGCAGGGATAAGATTGTGAAACATGGCTGAGGGTAAAGGCAAGAGAGATTCCATTGGAATGAGTATGAAGGGAGGCCGGACAAACAACGGGTTTGTACAAAATGAAGACATCCTGGAGAGGGACCCGGACCCAGGCAGCCCAGAGGACAGCCCACAGCACAACGCCGTGGACATCTTTGGCCCTGCGGAGCCCGACTTGAAGGATATCCGGCCCTACGCAGGGATGCCCAAGGAGGTGCTGTTCCGGTTCTCGGGCCAGGCCCGCTACCGGGTGCCCCGGGAGGTCCTCTTCTGGCTCACTGTGGCTTCTGTGCTCGTGCTCATTGCGGCCACCATAAGCATCATTGCCATCTCTCCGAAGTGCCTGGACTGGTGGCAGGCGGGGCCCATGTACCGGATCTACCCGAGGTCTTTCAAGGACAGCGACAAGGATGGAAACGGAGATCTAAAAGGTGCGTGCCTTGAGAGTTTGGGGCGTGTCCGAGATGAGGTTGTAGGGGACTCTTTCAGTTCTTGAAGGGCATTATGCCTGGGTTGTGCGGTAAGCACATTCCATCCAGTATGACTGATCACGCCACGTTTCTCCTTGTTTATGATGTTTAAAAGCCCCTCAGCAGAACCCAACAGTTCTTCCCATATGACGAAAGGTTACTTGCTGGAGCCCTTTGAGCCCCCAAAGAGCTGTTTAGTTTATTGCCTGCTAGGAACCTTTGCGTAGTTGGTCATCTATTCTAACTTCCTACGTGGGCAAGTTTCCTCCTGAAATGTGTCCTGCTTCTGTGCACTTTAGAGTTGGTTATCTCAGAGTGACTGTTTAGCATTCCTTTTCCAGTGTGCACAGTGGCTGGTTTGGCAATCTAGTGGAGAGTTTCTGATTAGTGAACAAAGCATAAATAATATTTTAGAAAAAGATTAAGTGATGTCTTTAAAATGTGTAGGCTGAGGGCCTCCCTGGTGGCGCAAGTGGTTGAGAGTCCGCCTGCCGATGCAGGGGATACGGGTTCGTGCCCCGGTCTGGGAGGATCCCATATGCCGCGGAGCGGCTGGGGCCGTGAGCCATGGCCGCTGAGCCTGCGCGTCCGGAGCCTGCGCGTCCGGAGCCTGTGCTCCGCAACGGGGGAGGCCACAACAGTGAGAGGCCCGCATACCGCAAAAAAAAAAAAAAAAATGTGTAGGCTGAGTCTCTAAAGCTTAAATTCTGAGAAATGAAGGAAAGAAGAAAAGGCATAGAGTGGGTTGGTCATTACTTGAATTAAGGATTATTTAAGAACAATATCCATATTAATAAAAAAGTAAGCAAAATTTAAAGTTATGCTAATAATTTCCTAGTGTGTTAAGTGTGGAATGTCCTAATTATTTATTGCATAAACAAGGATACAAACCATACACAGGAACTGTCCCAGGCAGATTGGTTGATAAGGTCACCCTAGTTAAAGGCAACAATAAGGAACAAATGAACCAATAAGGTAATTTTTGATAATGATACTTGGCTTGAAGAAGACAAAACAGAATGATTTAATAGAGTATGGGAAGTGGCAATGAGCTTAATCAAACTTTAAAATGTTATAAATACACTCTTGAAATCTCCAACTTTCCTGATAACTAATAAAAGGCTTTTCTTTTTCACACTCATATAATTTTTCTCTTTTTAAAGACATCCTGCATCTTAGCTAATTGAAATATTTTCTGTCCTTCAAGATGCAGTTCAAACCCACTTCCTTCATTAATCTGTATTTAACCTCCTGATCAGTGGGTGCACTCCCCTCCCCAGAGCTCTTGTGGTGCTTTGGAGGAGCAGCACCTCTGATACTGCCTTGTAACGTATCTGGGTGAGTTTCCTTCCAACCCCCAGCCCCCAACATGGTCCTAGCACCTGCTTCTTACAAAGGAAATGCTTTGCAAAGTGATGTTTTGATGGAATAGAGCCCAAAACCCTAAACCCCAAAATACACTCCCCACTTCCTGGCCCTCCCTCTGTAATCTCCATCTAAATTCTCCTGCAAAGGGCAACTTCTAATCACCTCTCACATTTGCCATTTCCGGTAACTTTTCCTTGAAGGACTGGCTGCTTCCTGTAATTAATAGGTATTTTTCCTTGAGGTTGAGGGGGTTTTGTTGTTATTACTTGAAGAAAAATTTCCAGGTTTCAGTTCAGTTTACTGCCTTCTGTCCCCTGGAATGTGGGCCTGGGAGATCCCTTGTTTACTTTGTGTCTGTTCAGCCTCTGTTTGTATCATCCTGTTCCTTTGTGCTGGTTTTTGATATAAATCAAAATTCTGACTTAAATCTGCTTTAACATTCTTTTGTTGCCTTTTGACACTCTGTGTGGTCTCACAGCCACCCCACACAGGGGACTGAGGTACAATGAGGACAAAGACAACAGCCTGTTACAGGGGAGGAGCCCCAAGGCCAGGAGTCAGGGGACTTTGTCCTGTGGTCTCCGTGACCTCGGACAGGCTGATTGTAGGAAGCCACGTAGAGTCCTACAGAAAGTTACTGGAGACTGAATGGGAAACTCAACTCTGGCTCTGCATTTAGGACTCTGAACTAGAAGCACCCACCCCACGCCACTATCTGCTAATTATCCTACGAGGTCCCAAGTACAGTTTCATTCCCATATCTCTTCTCAGCCAACTCTAGAATTCTCTTCTGTATAAATTCTTGGCTTCAGCGATATCCAAGGGAAATAGAATGTGGATCACATAGGTAATTGTCAGTTTTCTAGAAGCCACATTAAAAAAGTAAAAGAGAAACGAGTGAAATTAATTTTAATAATATACTTTGTATACTCCAACACATCCACTGTGTCACTTCAACATATCATCAATATAAAAATATAAATGAGCTATTTTACACTCTTTCTCTTCATACTGGGTCTTCAAAGTCCAGCATGTGTTTTACATTTACAGCATATCTCAATTCAGACTAGTCACACTGCAAGTGCTTGATAGCCACATGGCAAGTGGCTACACACTGGACAGTGCAGCACAGACCACTTGACCATCAGGGGCCATGTATTATTCTTCTTCATACCTTGGCACTTAGCCCAGCATCTGGCCTGGATTAGGTGCTCAAAAACCATGTGTAGAATAAATTAACAATAGTGTAGTCTTGATTTTAAGTATAAAATATGAACAAGCCGCAAACAGATTTTTTTAAGTATTATGCATCGATGTTAAAGGTCAAAGGTTATTGCTAGAAGATTAACTTGCTGTTGTTTGTAGAACTAGACCTTGCTATTTGAATTTCACCCATATTCAACAAAATTCTAAATATTTCTGTCTCAATATAAATATTTCCATCTTAGACCTATTCCTTTTATTTTTAATCCTTCAACTAAAAAACCCCAAACTTTATTTATTTTTCATGGCTTTGACTTTTTCCTTCAGGCATTCAAGATAAACTAGATTACATCACAACTTTAAATATAAAAACTGTTTGGATTACTTCATTTTATAAATCATCCCTTAAAGATTTCCGACATGGTGTTGAAGATTTCCGAGAAATCGATCCCATTTTCGGAACAATGAAAAATTTTGAGAACCTGGTTGCAGCCATACATGATAAAGGTAAATTGAATGGAAGGTGGGTGGGATGGGTTAAGAAAAGCATTTCTCCAAAGGCTTAACTTAAAGCATTTTTTTCCTTCACTGTTACATTATTCTAATATAATCTTGTCCTAACATTTGAAATGTTTTCATTCATTAGGTTTAAAATTAATCATTGATTTCATACCAAACCACACCAGTGATAAACATGCTTGGTTTCAATGGAGTCGGAACCAGACAGGGAAATATACTGATTATTATATCTGGCATGACTGTACCCGTGAAAATGGCAAAACCATACCACCCAACAACTGGGTAAGTACCGACGTGCTTGATTTACAGAGGGAAAATGGGCAGCTCTTTAGTGATTAAACTGGTTATTTACAAAGCCCTGTTAAAAGAAAAAAAAAAAAAGATGGGTATAGTTTATGGGAAGGGGAACAAGTTTCCCAAAGAAATAGAAATAAAGTCCCAAGCCTCCTAATCATTTGATTTTGGATTTTTCATTTTATTGTAGAGCTGATGTATTTCAGCAAATTAAAACCTATGCTCTCTATTAATGTCTTCTTCCTTTACTTCCCACTCTGTCCAGCTTAAACTCCATGTCCTATTTGTTCAGTAACTGTCGTGCTACTCTTCAGACCCCTTTGCCTTTCTGGCTTTTTGACTCCACTGTCGAACAAAACACTAGCCATAAATAAACCCAACCATCCATTTTCTCTTTACCTGAACCTCAGTATCTAAGCCTCTGGACGCACTCATTGTCCCCACCTGAACTGATCCATCCATTCTTTTGGGGGAATTTTACTAAATCCAGCTGATCAACATACCCTCCCGCCTCTTGCCTTCTCCCCATTCTTATCACTCTTGGCAGCAAACTCTACTTTAAAGAAAGAACAGAAGCCATCACACCTGCCCCCGTTCCCACCCTCTTCCTAGTCACTTCTTTTGCAGCTGAGACCATGTCTCTCCTGTCTGGGGTTACCAGACTTACAAATGAAAATTCAGGAAGCCCAATGAAATCTGAGCTTTAGATAAACAGTGCATAATTTTTTTAGTGTAAAATATTGCATGGGACATACTTCTACTAAAAAAGTATTTGTTGCTTATGTGAAATTCAGATTTCATTGGACGTCTTATATTTTCTCTGGCAGCTCTACTCTTGTCCCAGGACAGTCCCTCTGCCCATGCTAGTTCACCTTCTCTCCTGCTTTCTGCGGAGCCTTTTCCTCTGGATCATCTGTACCCACTCCAGGGCCTCCTTCTTGACCTCCATAAACATTTAAAGAGGCTGACTCCTGGGCATCAACTTTTAGATGACCCAAGGGCACTCAAAGGACATGTGTCAAAGCCAACGGTGTGATCTTCTCCAACCTCCCATATCCCAGGTTCCATGAATGACACTAATGTGCAGCCTGGTGAACAGGCCTTTAGTAAGTCCTGGCATTTTCACCTCCCTAATTTTTCTTTTTCCTGATCCGCCACCTTTGAAAGTGTTGATGACACTAGCAAACATTTGCTAGATGCTTACTGTTGTGCCAGGCTCTGTGCTAAGTGTTTTATATTCATTAATTTATTTAATTCACCCTACAATCTTATGAGTTAGGCTTTAATTCCTATTTTGCAGATGAATAGAACAAGGCAGAGAAATGTTAAGCGCATTGCCCTGGTTCACAACTAATAAATGAAAGGGCTAAGGACTGGATCTAGTCTAATTTTTACCGAGTGAACATAAATTGGTCTTAATTTTACATTTCTCTAATTGCTAATGATTATTATCTAATTACACTGAGGTCTTAATTTTACATTTCTCTAATTGCTAATGATTATTTATCTAATTACTAGTTATTAATGTAGTAGTTGCCTAATTACTAATGATGTTGAACACCTTTTCATCCGTTTATTCACTTGAGCTTCCACTTCTGTGGAACACCTGTTTAATGGTTTCTTTCCCCAGTTTTTTTGTTGGATTGTTTGTCCCTTTGAAATAGATTTGTGGAGGTTTTTTTTTTTTTTGTATTTTGTATACTGATCTTTCTGAATACTGATGTATACTGTAAAAATCTTATCCTGGTTTGTATCCAGGTGGGCCATGAGGTGATCTGGCGAGAGTATGTTTCCTCAAAAGGCATCAGCTACTCCTTAGCTTGGGCCAGTGCTTGCCATGGAAATGTGGACCCAGTGTGACTAGGTCTTCTAACTAAAAAGAAAATATTATGCAAAATCCCTCAGTTTGTAAATGCTGTCCAGATGTTCTCTTTAGTGTGAAATGAACAAATGGCTCAAGACAGAGCCCTGAGGAACCCTCACACAAGTTCCTCCTTCTGGAAATGCCACGGACATGAGCATTTCTAGAAGGAGGAAAGCACCACCCATGGTCAAACACGACTGGGAACCAACACTTGAAGTTTCTAGATTTCTTTTATTCCCGAGGACTCGTAGAGTTTTAATTTGAATGATTCTAATACTTTTCTGAGGATATAGTTTAAACAGTTGCTCTCTCTGGATTCAAGCTCCAAGACCAATACAATATGTCTTTCTCCCAAATTGGCCACCATTTGCTTTTCTTCACAAACAGGATTCCAGAGCCTGGATAGAAGATTCAAGAAAATATATTAGAGATGTCTGCTCCTTAAGTTGGCCTTTGTCCTGCCTTTGAGAGCATTGGTTTCATGTTGTGGTTGTTGGGAACAGCTTCTACTGTACAAACACATCACAACCACACTTGTGGGGCATTAGGCCAGTGGATGGCATTTTGGGGAATTAATTTACCTAGTGCCCCCGCTAGAAAAAAAATTCTGGGGATTTGTGCACTCAGTCCTCAAGGGGCTGGGATGGCAATGATCATTCCTTTGTGGACGATACCATCATAGGAACCGTGCTAAGCAACTGATTTGCTATTTTCTGTTTGCTAGTTAAGTGTATATGGAAACTCCAGTTGGCACTTTGATGAAGTACGAAACCAATGCTATTTTCATCAGTTTATGAAAGAGCAACCTGATTTAAATTTCCGTAATCCTGACGTTCAAGAAGAAATAAAAGTGAGTATAGACACCCACACAAACTTCTCTGTTACATGGGTGCTTAAATGTTTATTCGATATACTTCGTGTTAAAAAACAGTAATTATGTGGGCAAAATCAAGCAGTGCAATTCAGTTCTGGGATTAAGGTGTCTGAAGCAAATACAGACTCTTAGATATGTCAGTGGCTCCTTTCTTCCTCTAACCCAAATAATCGAAGTTGGAGGGAGGCAGAAACACCTGTTACCTTAGCTCTGAGATGCTCATCTGCCTGTGACAATGAGCTGGTGTGGTGAGGCGGGGCCAGAACAGGGGCTAGGGGGTCCAGCTCCTGTGTCCGGACCTGGCCCACCACTGGCTACAGGGGGCTTCTGGGCGAGTTATTTGGCTTTTGTGTGTCTTGGATCCCTCATCCATGAAACACGATTGATTGCAGTCTTTGTCTCAGAGAACTTTTAGGAACATTAGATGAGATAACCCATGCAAAACACTTCTGTATTCACTCAGTAAATATCAACTTATTGTCTGCTCCGTGCCAGGTCCTGTTCTAAGCAATGGGAATGAAGCAGGGCATCAAAGCCCTGCCCTCAAGGAATCCCCAGTATCCTGAGGGGAAGGCAGACAATTAACAACTAAATATATAACATGTCAGGTGGTGATGAAGGCTTAGGGTAAAGAGCCTCGGAGTGCCAGGGAGAAGTTGGCTCAGAGACACCACTATATTGAGGTCCCATTTGCACAAAAACCTGACATTTGAAAGGGAGTCACATGAACATCTGGGAGAAGAGAATTTCAGGCAGAGAGAAGAGCAAATGCAAAATTCTTTGGGGGAGACTGAGCTCCACATGTTTTAGAAACAACCTGGGGGCCAGCGTGCAGGGCTGCCAGATACGGCAAGTGAAATGACAGGACACTCAGTTAAATTTTAATTTCAGTTAAACAGAGAAGTACAATAGTTGAGACATTCTTCTACTAAAAAATTATTCACTGTTTATCTGAAATGAAAACTTAACTGGTTGTCCTGTATTTTATCTGGCAACCCCACCAATGCACTGCAGTGAAATGAGGGAGAGAGTAACGGAGCTGGGGTGCAAAAAGCGAGGGTGGGAGCTGATGCCGTGGGGCAGTGGATGCTGCTGTAAGGGATGCGTGCTGAGTTAGAGACAGTCCTCTGTCGTCCGTGCACCGGAGAGCTCCCTCAGCGCCCCAGGTGAGAGCTGATGGGGCTCTCACCTGTGTGGTGGCAGTTCCAGCAGCACGTGGCACATAATTCACAATGAACATTAGCCATATTGTTGTTTCCATTATTGCTGCTGCTTCGGCTCTGATGGGCAAGAAGTTAGGTTAGTGGGGTAGTGCTCTGAGGTAGGTGAGGAGGAGACCCAAAGAGAACAGGACACGGAGCCATGGGTCCCTTTCTACAGGTCACCACATCAGCCAAATAGAGAGGATGCAGGCTGCCAAGTTGGAGTCACTAACAACACCTGCACCCCTTAGTCTGTTCTTGTTTTGTTTTTAAATAACAGCTTTATTGAGGTATAATTCACATACCATAAAATTCACACCTTTCAAGTATATAAGTCAGTGGTTTTAGTACATTCACTGAGTAATGCAAGTATCACTACCGATTTCAGAACATTTTCATCACCTCCAAAAGAAACCCCATACCCACTCAAAGTCGCTCCCATGGTCCCCTCATTTTCTCCCCCTGGGCCCTGGCAACCACTAAGCTACTTTCTGCCTCTATCGATATGCCTGTTCTGGACATTTCATATAAATGGAATCATACAGTCTCTATCTAAATGTCTATGATCTGTATCTATATTTATAATTTGTATTTAACTATTTGAGAAACTGTTTTCCAAAGCAGCTGGACCATTTTACATTTTTACTAGCAGTATATGAAGTTTCCAATTTCTCTGCATCCTTACCAACACTTGTTATTGTCTGTATCTTTGATTATAGTCATCCTAGTAGGTGCGAAGTGGTATCTCACTGTGGTTTGGATTTGCATTTCCCTGATGGCTAATGATGTTGAGCATCTTTTCATGTGATTATAGTTTGTTTGTATATTTTCTTTGGGGAAATGTCTATTCACATCCTTTGCCCATTTAAAATTGTGTTATTTGTCTTTTTTGTCGAGTTGTAAGAGTTCTTTATGTATTCTGGACATGTGATTTGCAGTTAATTTTCTTCCTTTCTGTAGGTTGTCTTTTTACTTTCTCGATGGTGCCCTTTGAAGCACAAGGGTTTTTAACTGTTATGATGTCCAACTTATGTTTTTTTCTTTTCTTGCTTATGCTTTTAGTGTCACATTTAAGAACCATTGCCTAACCCAAGGTCATGAAGATTTAACTCATGTTTTCTTTATAAGAGTTTTGTAGCTTTAGCTTTTACGCTTAGGTCTCTGGTCCATTTTTTGTTCATTTTTGTATATGGTGAGAGGGAGTCTAGCTTCATTCTTTTCCATGTAGCTATCCAGTTATCCCGGCAGCATGTGTTTACAAAAGATTATTCTTTCATCATTGAACTATCTTAGAACCCTTTTGAAAATCAGTTGATCATAAATGTCGGGGTTTATTTCTAGACTGTCAGTTCTGTTCCATCGATCTATATGTCTGTCCTTATGCCAGTACTGTCTGGATTACTACAGTTGTATAGTAAGTTTTGAAATTGGGAAGTGTGAACTCTACAACTTTGTTCTTCGTTTTTAAGACTGTTTGGCTATTCTGGGTTCCTTGCATTTCCCTATGAATTTTATTATTTGTTTGTCAATTTCTACAAATAAGCCTGCTGGGATTGTATTGAATCTATGGATCAGTTTGGGGGAGTATTGCCGTCTTAACAATATTAAGTCTTCTGATCCACGGACACAGGATGTCTTTCCACTTACTTAAGGTCTCCTTTAATTTCTTTCAACAATGTTTTCAGTGTACGAGTCCTGCACTTCCTTTGTTAAATATATTCCTATAGACTCCTTAGTTCTAAGACTATTTTTACTATATATGTTTTCCAGAATTTAGGTGAATTGCTTTGCGATCTCGAGAAGTAGGCACCTTGTCAAGGCAGCCTTGTCTCAGTTGAGAGAGGGGAGGTAGACACGGTCAGCTAGCTAAGTAGGGGTTAGTTTTAAACTTCTCTGATGGAGTGTGGACTCTCCTCTTCTCCATCACTGAGGATCATTTGCACACTCACACCCCCTCTTTGGGCCCCCACCACTCTCATTAGGCACTTACTTTGTGCTTCACCTGGATCATCTCATTTAATGCTCAGAAGAAGCCTAACTTAAGAGATTTTATGACCATTTTAACAAGAAGGAAACTGAGGCTTAGAGAGGTGACATCACCCACCTTGGGAGTGAGGGGACAGGATTCAAACCCAAGCACTGAGATTCTGGAGTCCACATTCTTAGCCACAACTCCACACCTGATTTGAGGCAAACTACTTCTCTTTGTGTGTTTCACTTTTCCTGCATAGTTTTTTAAATTAATTAATTAATTAATTAACTAACTAATTAATTAAGTTTTGGCTGTGTTGGGTCTTCACTCCCGCACGCAGGCTTTCTCTAGTTGCGGCGAGCGGAGGCTACTCTTTGTTGTGGTGTGCGGGCTTCTCATTGCAGTGGCTTCTCGTTGTGGAGCACGGCTCTAGGCACGGGGGCTTCAGTAGTTGTGGCTCGCGGGCTCTAGAGCACAGGCTCAATGGTTGTGGCACACGGGCTTAGTTGCTCCGCGGCATGTGGGGTCTTCCCGGACCAGGGCTCAAACCCATGTCCCCTGCATTGGCAGGTGGATTCTTAACCAGTGCACCGCCAGGGAACTCCTCTGCATAGTTTTTGCAAGGAGGTTTTCAATTGGAAATATGTAAATGGGAATATAAACCAGTTGGTTTATCTGGCAGTGGATTTCTCCAGGCTCGTTGTGACAATATTGATGGATTGTCTGGAGATGTGTAGACAAGTGTGATCAAATTTGCCAAAATGTGCCAGCAATACATAAATCCTTTATTGGCTAACCCAGCTGTTCTCTTGCAGGCATCCAGGTAGTGGAGTACGTGAATAGGAGTCTTATTTACTGGACCTGCAGGATGAAATCCCTCTTGAGATGAATCATTATTGCCTCTGGTTGAGAGGTTAAACATTTTTGTAAGGCTGGTTTAGAAGATTTCTTATTAGAAGTAAATAAGAAAGGCTGAAAGCTGTAAGGGAAAGTTCTTTGCTCATGGAAAGGGACCTTTCACATGAAGGGGCTTCCGACACCCTCCTTCCCCCCAGCAGCACTTATCTCCGCAGCAGAGTTAAGCAGGTTAATAATTTGCAACGCTGCGAGTCTGTGGTGGGGAGGCATTTAGAACGAGCCCTGCTTGCAGACCAGCTTGTACTCACAGAGTCTGAGCCTTCTTTCGCTGGGCTCCCATCCGATTTCAGCTTATCTGCACAGTGGGAGGCTGGCAGGCAGCACGGAGCACCCTTCTCTCCTCTTAGTCCCCCCCTTACACTGGCCGTTTGGGACTTGGCTCTGCCCCGAACCTCTCAGGGCTAGAGCATTTTCAGCTGGAGAAGTCAGGAGGTTTCCTCAGAGGAGGTGGGAGCTTTTTTTTTTTTTTTTTTTTTGCGGTGCGCAGGCCTCTCACCGCTGTGGCCTCTCCCGTTGCGGAGCACAGGCTCCGGACGCGCAGGCTCAGCGGCCATGGCTCACGGGCCCAGCCGCTCCGCGGCATGTGGGATCTTCCCAGACCGGGGCACGATCCCGTGTCCCCTGCATCGGCAGGCGGACTCTCAACCACTATGCCACCAGGGAAGCCCCTGTCTAGCATTTTATACTTTTCTGATCACTTTGGTTTTTACTTGCCCTCCAAATCCCTTATTTGACAAATGAGGAAACTGAGGCCCAGAGAGGTGAAGTGACCAGTGGATGAGCTGTAGAGCAGGGAAGAAACTCCGATGGTCTGGCCCCATGTCTGGAGCTCAGTGTGACCCTGAAACCACCACATGGGAAGGCTAAGCCCTGGAGTAGGGAAGTAGTATGTTCATGGCAGCTGGGGACTGGGAACCAAGATGCCCTCCTGGCTTAAGATGGAATCAGAGCATAAATGTTGGCTCTGCTCTGCCCTATTAAGCATGGTAGTGCTGGAGAGAAGCAGCTCAATTCAAAATAAAATTTACTCATTACCTGCTTTATAAACCAGCTCTGTGCTTGATGCTAATCACTGCATGTTCTGTATGCCATGCACTTCATTCTAAATCATTCCCTCATTTAACAGTATGTGTTGTGTATTGGCCATTTGCCAGGGTACGGTGGTTGATAATGTGGGCCCATGTTGTGGCCATCACAGGCTATATTATATTATATTATGGAGGGGGAGGTAGACAAACAGGAAATTACAGTAAAGTGTGCTGAGTGGTCCTGACAGTGGGAAGTAGGAGAATGCAGGGCAGGCACCTAACCTGGACACAGAGTGGGAGAGACTAGGGTACACTTTACAGAGGAAGCAGTGTTACCTAGAGGATGAGTAAGAATGAGCCAAGCGAAGAGACACAGGTGGGAGTGTTCCCAGCAGAGAGGAAGCAGGGTCACGGCACAGTGAAGGTGCTGGGAGTTGTCCAATATGGAGACATGTTGTCCGGGGGTTGGGGGGTGTTGACAGGACGAGATGAGAGAGGAGGGTAGGAACCAGGTCATAAGAGGCCATGGTAGGATTTGGGTTTAAAAGGTCTTGGGCAGGGAAGTAATTTTTGATTTGCATTTGGAAAAATCAACCTGGTTGTGGAGAAGGGGCTTGAGTAAGGCAGGTTCAAAGGTGGAGGGACCAGGGAGGTGGATGGTACAGTGACCAGAAAAGAATGGTGGGGGCTTTGGGCCAGTGAGGGTGGTGGGGTTGCAGAGGCATCATCAGGCCTTAGAGAGAGTCCAGTGTGACTCCCAGGTTTCAGATTTGAATGCTGGCTGGGTGGTGGGACCGCTTCCTGGGATGGGAGACATGGGAAGAGCCGGGGTGGAGGTGGGGTGGTCTCAGTCATGCAGAGTTTGAGCTCTCTGAGCGACATCCAAGTGCTCAGCGGATATAATGACATGGAACTCAGGGGAAGGTCTGGTCTGGAGATAAGACTTTGGGATTTGTTGACATGTGGACAATGCCCACAGAGGTCAGGTAGGTAATATCAGTGAGAGAACTGGGCCAGCTGAGGGGAACAAGGGGGCCAGTTGTCACTTAGCTCGTAGGGGTTGTTGTCATGTGGGAATGAGGGCCAGGTGTAGCAGGTCCTCCAACTAAAAAAATAAAAGTAAAGGAAGGCCACGTAACAAATGGATAAGGCGCCACACAGGGTTCCAGTTCTGACGCACCACTTATTGCCATGTGACCTTGATCGAGGTACATCATGTCCTTGTGCCTCAATCCCCCCGATGGTAAAATAGGAATAATAATGGTACATACCTTGTGGGGTTGTTTGGGGATTAAATGGTTTAACCTTTGCAAAGCACTTAGGACAGTGTGTTGCTTTTGTATAAGCATTAATACTTGTTAAATAATCAATAAATGATAGATAAATGAGTCAATACTGTTGTGCAGCAAAATGAACAGAGGGTATAAGATGGAGCCCCAAGGAGTATTAATATTTAAAGGAGTGTTGAGCAGACAGAGGAGTAGCAAACCAGAAGCGGGGTATCCTAGAGCCAAGGCGTATGAGTATTTCTAGACAACAAGGTTAGTCTGTGTTGTCAGACATGGCAGAGAGATCAGGTAATATAAAGACCAAAGCGTCAGTTGACTCTGGCAGCAGTACCCCTAATCCTCACAGAATTCCTGCAAGGCAGGTATTATTTTATTGACGAGGAAACCAAGGTTTATGGAGGTTATGCAGATAAGCTAACTCATGCAGCTGGACAGTGGGGGAGATGGGATGGTACCCAGATGGGTCAGATTCTGGAGCCCATGATCTATGTCCTACTTCTGGAAGAGTTAACAAGGAATTTTACCCAGGTTTCTGGAGAGCAGTAGGGTCAGTTTACTTTCCCTGCTTATAAGCAGAGGATATGGTTTTCTCTCTGTTCTTCTGAAATAGCCTGTGCTTTCTCATTCCTTCTTGAGATGGATGACCTGGGATTTATGTCATTATCAAGAGGATGTCTTATATATCATCACATGTAAGAGCAGAGCTTTTCTCTGTTCCAAACCTGGCTTTTTAGGTAAATGGGCCCAGTAACTTCAGTCATCTCAAAAGGAAAGGTTTGCCTTGAGGTTTCGAGGATTTGGATATCAGTACAGTAAGTCCCCTGCATACGAACGAGTTCCATTCCGAGAGCACGTTCGTAAGTCCAATTTGTTAAGTCCAACAAAATTAGCCTAGGTACCCAACTCATACAATCAGCTATATAATACTGTACTGGAATAGATGTATAATACTTTTCACACAAATAATACATAAAAAACAAACACAAAATAAAGAAAACATTTTAAATCTTACAGTGCAGTACCTTGAAAAGTACAGCAGTACAGTACAACAGCTGGCATACAGAGGCTGGCGTGGAGTAAGCAGGCAAGAAGAGTTACTGACTGGAGGAGGGAGAGGGGGTGGCAGATGGTAGAGCTGAAGCTGCAATTTCACTCACGCCTGATGTTGATGGCACAGGCTCTGGTTCCTTGCTGGATTCAGTTCTATCTACCCTCTTGAAAAAACGATCCGGTGATGTCTGGGTAGCAGCTCTCATCCTCTTCCCGTATCTCCAGTAAGGATACTGTACTACTGTACTCTATACAGTACTGTACAGTAAAGTACACAAAAGCACAACCACATGTAGAGGAGGCATGCACGTGACAATGTACGCCAGACGCATGAACTAACTTACGTGATCGTACGTGTGAACGCACGTTCGCATCTTTGAAAGTTTGCAACTTGAAGGTTCATGTGTTAGGGGACTTGGTGTAATGCTGAACTGATTCCTTTTTCACTCAGAGCAGCAAGTTGTTTAAGGAGAAAAGAATGAAAATGTGCCTGGTGATGTCATGGGAGTTAGTCAGAAATCGGGAACACAGAGTACTGTCCCCAGAGTCCTGTTGTCCCTACGTGGGTCACCCAGACCTGGCGGAACCAGGCTCTTTGCCCATTTCCGCATCCGGCCCCTGGGGGAGCTTAGTTGGCATAAAGAGAGGGTTAACCATTAAAATCTGGAGCTGTCTTTTTTCACCTGGTTGAGAATAAATAGCACGAAGCAAGTCTTTTTCAAGAGCAGATTTTGGATTATCTGGGTGAAAACCTCAGCGTTTAAAATGACTCTCAAAAACAAGCATCCAACTTTTGCGGTTTTGTTTCATCAAACAATGATAACATCTCTTCCTGGACTACAGTGAACATCCCTGCTGGGGCCGTATGCCTACGCTGGGGTACACGTTCCTCATTCTTTAATGTTGGGTTAATAGTTAGCAATACTGAGATCCCCGAAGTGAATGAGGACCCCATGAAGAAAATGAGTAGCTTTATTTTAGGAAATCAGTGATCAAAAGCTTAATGTTTACAGCAGCATGGTGTTTAATGTTTTCCCACATTTTTTCAGAGGCTGCTTGGATGGATTACAGTTATTTGTGCCCCACCCCCACCTAGAGCCCCTTCCAGTGTTCCCGCTTGTAGAGAACAGCGCCACCTGGGGGTGGACCCGGTTTGCGTGGTATCTGAAGCTTGTAAGAATTGGGGGACTTTTTGAAATGAAAAAGAAAGAAGTATAAAATTAGGTACAGAAAAATGAGTGCTCATTTAGAATGAAAAACGAATGTGGGTAGGAGCCCATGCAGTGAAGGGTCCTGAAACTTCAGCTTCGTTAGCTTCACGCTAAGTGGGCCCTTAGAGCCCACTACAAATGAGGCAATTTTGTAGATCCTGTTCTACAAATGAGGCGCCTTCATATCTGGTGACTTCTCCAGCTGAATCTCTAACCAACTGCCTTCCCTTCCTGCCATCCTGCTGCGCTGACCTCCCTGGCAAATCCTGCTCTTTCACCCCCTTGTGTAAGCTTTGTGTAACCAAAGCTCCTTTCCTTCAAAGTTTCATCGTGTCTGTGATTTAAATATTTTTGCATTAATATTTGTCCAGCTAAGGATTCTAAAAAAATCAGTGAGACCTAGGACTGTGTCTAGGTTGTGTTGTATTTTGCTCATGGCTCTAGTTCCAAGGCTTATTAGCTAAGTGCCTGGTCCCTAGTTGGAACCCAAATACTTATTGAATGAATGAATTTGTGAAGAAGGATGCTAGCTAAGAATAAATTTGTGGGTTTTGTGCCCCAAAGAAAAATTCCATTGGGTAAGGCCAGCTTAAGGGTATTTGGGTCAACTGTGTTCAAGATGAGGATTGTCAGCAGCAGAGCCTGCTCTTACATTTGAAAAATTTGTTCAAGCTTTGCCATTCAAAATCTCACCTTGAAGAGGCTGACATCAGCCTTGCGTTCAGCCTGTAGAAACCTTTGGGAGCCTTGGGACTTCCCTGGGGGTGTACTGGATAAGGCTCTGCGCTCCCAATGCAGGGGGCTGGGTTCGATCCCTGGTCAGGGAACTAGATCCCACATGCATGCCGCAACTAAGAGTTCACATGCCACAACTAAGGAGCCTGTGAGCCACAACTAAGGAGCCTACCTGCGGCAGCTAAGACCCAGTGCAACCAAATAAATATTAAGAAAAAAAGAAACTTTGGGGAGCCTTGAATGGCAGCACTCCAGACTCCATATGCACATTTCTTGTAGATACAAGAAACATCCTTTGAATCAAGCGATTCTGGGAACAGTCCTTATTTGGGGTCTATAGCTCTGTTCCCCTCACTAGGTGAGAACTGGCTTCTTCACTCCACTACTTTAAATTACAGGTGGTTCTGCTCTAATGTGATATACACATTCCTATAAGACCTTCCTTTCAGCAAGGACTGAGCTGAAAGGAGAGCAGGGAGAGCCACTGTCCCTTTGCAGGAGGGTGACTTTTGGTGGGTGCAGGAGTAGGCCCAGCTGGGAGGGGTTGGCATGCGAGGGGAGCTGAGACTAGGCCCTCTGCTTTTCAAGGTCACCTGGTCCTCCTAAACGCCCCAATACAGGCCAAGTCATCCTCTGCCTCCATGCTTGACTCATGCTGTACCCAAAACAGTCCGGAATGTTCTTCTAGAGTCACTTCCTGATCACATCCCACCAGCCAAGTTCAAGCTCTAGCTTTTCCTTGGTTGGCTGTGCCCACCCATATTAAATCTGATCTTCTCGGAGGTCCAATAGGCATGCAGAGTAATCTCCTCTCATGATTTTGAACCGTGTCCTGCCTTGTGTTGGGTAACCCTCTCATGTCTCATGTGTCCCCAACTACTCTAGATTCCTCGAAGCCAGGGAACATGCTGTACTTCTTTGGTGTCCCAACAGTATCACACCATGTTTGACTCATTCAGGCTTGATACCTCATCCTTTCATTCCACGACTGGTTCACTAAATAACAGTTGCTGGGTCAGTGGCAAGGGAAGCAGAAATAAAAGCTGCAGTTCTTTCCCTCCAGACTCTCCCAGTCTGGTGGAAGAGCCCTTCATGATTGGGCGCTTAATTGGTGATTTTCTCTGTTCCGAGTGACCTTGAAGGAACTGGGCATGGGGCAGATAAGCTACGTTCCCAGTTTCTCCTGAGTCCCATCTTTCATTTTGAGTGGATTCTTTAAACTTTGGGAACATGCTCATAGCATCAATTACAAATGTAACATTCTGAATTTAAATAAGAGAGAATGGGAGCCCATAAATGCAGTTATTCAAAGTTCATTATGCTCAGACACTGTGGTGCTAAATAGGTAAGAACACGAGTGCTGTGCTTGTTTTATATGTGGAGGTGACTGTTTTATGATGGAAGTCATTAACAGTCAAGGCCTTTATTAAACCTTATGACAACAATGTGTGGTTAACGTAACCAAGTGTTTCGCTTCTTCATGTTTAGGAAATTATACAGTTTTGGCTCTCAAAGGGTGTTGATGGCTTTAGCTTCGATGCTGTTCAATTTCTTCTAGAAGCAAAGCATCTGAGAGACGAGGCCCAAGTGAATAAGACCCAAATCCCGGTAAAGTTTTAAACATATACGTATATATGTTTTAAAAATATATTTTTACATAAATGTGTATTTATATATTTAAAAATGTTATATATGTATATATTTTCTTTTCTGAAAATGTCATCAGAGTGTTGTCTTTTTTAGCCTGAGACACCACTTACCAGAGGGAAGTGTTTTGAATCATTTTCTTTAGAAAATAGAGGAGTTTCAAATGCACGTGACCAGGTATTTCCTTCCACTGCTTCCTCCTGAGTGATCCCTACAGGAGTCCTTCAAAGACGAGGTTTCTGGAGGTCATGGACAGTGTGGACTCCACCGAAGGCCATAACTTACTGTGATTTTGTCAATCGCTCAAGCTCAGGGGAGGCGGCCTAAATTCCCCAAGTGCTTTTGTAGTCATTAAAGGACACATAGGTAGAAGGGAAGGGAACTAACACTTGCTGAGTGTCAATTGTACGCTATTTGTTGTATCCATTTAACTCTCTCAACATCTTGTGAGGTTTCATGATCCCCATTTAGCAAATCTTAAGAGAAATTAATTTATCAGGGTGACAGGTGATGAACAGAATCACCACCCAAGCCTGTATCTGCTACAGGATTTGGGCTCTCTGTGCTTCCACACCAGTGGTTCTCAACCTTTCTCCTACGTCACACGTGACAGAGTAATAGTCCCGTGCCCCTCTCACTCCTCTAGTGGACCACCATTCTACAGTCACTCTGTTTTCAATGGCCAAGTAGACAGTAGTCCTAAAATGCATTCCAAAATAACGGATTTGTACATTTACACAATGAAATGTCAGAATAAATGAATTATAGTAACACAGCAATATGGGTCAATCTTAGTGATATAACGTGTAGCAAAAAAATCTAAAATTATATATAGCATGATGCCTTTTTTAGAAAGTAAAATTGAATTCATATGGTCACCAGTTTGATAGTTCTGAGTAACAAAGGGAAGCTGGCCATGCATGGGCTAATTATGAGACCATGTCATGAACCAAAGTTTATGATTAAGCTTTTTTTTTTTTTGCACATGATTTCCAGTAGAAAGGAAAAATGAAGGGAAAAAAGGTTGTGTATTAGCCAGTTGTCCCAAAGAGAAGCACTTATCCTTGGAGGAGAAGAAATCTCAAAATAACCTTGCTAATTATAATATGTCCTAAGACAGGCATATGTTTCCAGTCAAGACAAATGATCAGAACAATGGGTTTTGTGTGCTACCCAAGAAAAACTTAAATAACATGTAATTTCCAGAAGACATCTAAGATTTCAAAAAACTTCCCTTGATCTAGCAAGGGAAAATCACTTATAAAAAAGGGGTCCACTGAATGGATAGCAACTCATGGACTCTCTAGCCTGTCCACGCCCTAACCCAGGACTTACAAACTGAGCCTGTATTAGACATAATCTTTTACTTTGATTCCAGAAGATTACTGTAACCCTAGGAAGGCAGAGAATGAGTATCACAAAAAATTACTAAAACCCTGGAAAAGTATAACGGTAAGAATAAAGGACAGAAATGGTAAAGAAACAAATTTAAATGCATGATATTAATAGTTTTGTAAGCAGATAATGTAATAATACGCTCTATAATCATTAAGATAATTTGTTTTGTTTGCCTTTAAAAATGTCTGGTGCATTTGGGACAATAAAATGTTTAGGAGGATTTTATTAAATACATTTGTAATCAGTGTTTAGGTGTTTGGTAAAATTTAACTTGTTTACTAGATTTATAGTTAATAATTTATACACAAAATGAAACATAAGTTTCTAATGTTCTTTTCCATCCACAAATTCCCTTGAGCAGCAGAAGTCCTAGGACCATCTTTGAGCATGTGTGTCTCGGCTTGAGCCCTTTGAAGAGACAGTCCATATTCACATGAGGCCAGCTATGGGCATTTGACATTTGACATTTGACATGATGGTAACCATGCTGTCCTGTTTTCAAAGGACACAGTCACTCACTACTCGGAGCTGTACCATGACTTCACCACCACACAGGTGGGAATGCACGACATTGTCCGCAGCTTCCGGCAGACAATGGACCAATACAGCAGGGAGCCTGGGAGATACAGGTAACCACGGGCGCAGTGTGTGATCTGCACTTTATCCCTCACAACCAAGCATTCTTAAGAGATTCAGTTATAATGTAATAAACCGCATAATTACAATGTATCATAACTCAGTTATGCTAGGGCCTGGTATAGTCTCTCATGTTCCTTAACTTTGCTGATTTTGTTTCCTCTTTTGTAAAATGAAGCTAATCCCACAGTACTTATTCACAGGAATTTTGTGAAGATTAATTAAAAGATATTATCCAAAGGTTAGTCATTAACCATTACTATTTTTTATCATTATCTGACCTGTTAGCATGCAAATGTTCCAACTAAACTGTTAGCTATTAGGTTAGTTAACCTAAGTCTCAGTTTTCTCAACAACGAAAAAGTGATGATGACACCCCCATAAGGTTGTTGTGAGATTACATGAGATAATGTCTGTGAAGTACTTAAAACAATGCCTGGCACATAATAAACACTCAATGAATTTAACTCTTATTGTGTTTACATAGATTACCCAATAAAATCAGTGGAAAAGGAGTTCAAGAAATTTCTTCTCCTTAAAGTAGGTCCTCTGACCACTATTCCCATTTTACAGATGAGGGGACTGAGACTCTGAGCATGCAGGTAATGGTCACATAGGTAGTGGCCACAGAGATGGGACTGGAACTGAAACACGCGAGCTCCAGATACTATGTATCTTATCCATTAATGTAATGTCTCAAACAGCTAAAACCAGCATTGATGTGGGTCATTTCAGGTGAATATGTCTTCCCTGAAGAGTGTGTGGTTTTCAACAACTGAGAGTGCACCCCAATAATAAAGTGAGACTTTATAGGGATTCCAATACAAGGGGATTTTTGGGGGAACCCCTCTTACCTTATATGCAGACATATACTGTACATTCTAAGTGAAGTGATGAGAATTGCTAAATAAAGTCTTCCTGCAAGTTACTGAGTTTCATTCAGAGTTAAAGAACAGAACAGTATTGACTGAGATCCAAACGTGTTTTAGACATGGCTTAGTATTAAGCTAGTCTTTGGGTTTAATATGAGAAATTGCCAGGTGACCCAGTGTGCCATTTCTTGGTCATCTGGCTTGATTCTGCTTCCTAGTGAGCCCTAGCCAATACGGTTAATAGTATGCATTCACCTCCCAACATCCTGTCCATGAGACACAGCAGCTGCAAAGCGCTTTCCCAGTCTCCTGACAGGCCCTGATGTCACTGCACTGCCAACTCTTACAGGTTCATGGGGACTGAAACCCATGGAGAGAACATTGCCAAGACCATGATGTACTACGGTCTGCCTTTTATCCAAGAAGCAGATTTTCCCTTCAACAGTTACCTCGGTAAACTAGACACTTCTTCTGGTAACATTGTGTTTGAGGTTATCACATCCTGGATGGAAAACATGCCCGAGGGAAAATGGCCTAATTGGATGGTAAGTCCTTATGCCCAGCTCAGCACAGGGTGCTGGTGTGCTTGCTGAATAATCCTCTGAAACCTCTGAAACACGGGGCACATTTGTCTCTAAGTGACCTTCACCTTTCCTTCATTTTGTGATTGTTTAGTGAGCCAGACACATCCCAGCTCCTGACCAGATTCTTGTCATTCTTCATTCTTTTCCTTCTGGTTCTGAGACTAATTTCAACTGGTCTGTCTCATTTGCTGATTCCTTGGGCAGTTCAAATCTGTCCAGCCCATCTAGGGAATTTTTCACTTCCTTTATTGTATTTTTCAACTGTAATTTTTGCTTTTTTCATAATTTCTCTTTATTGACAGTATCTATTTGATAAGGCATTGTTCTCATACTTTTAAAGAATCCTGTAGATATTGTTTTTGAACACACGTATAATAGTTGATTTAAAGTCATTGTCCACTAAGTCCAATGTTTGGGTTTCCTCAGCCAAGTTTTCTGTTGATGCTTTTCCCCCCTCTGTATGGGCCATACTTTCCTGGTTCTTTGCATGTCTTGTATTCTTTTTTGTTGTTGTTGAACACCGGATTTTTTGCCGTATGTGGGCCTCTCACTGCTGTGGCCTCTCTCGTTGTGGAGCACAGGCTCTGGACGCACAGGCCCAGCGGCCATGGCCCACAGGCCCAGCTGCTCCACGGCACGCGGGATCCTCCCAGACCGGGGCACGAACCCGTATCCCCTGCATCGGCAGGCAGACTCCCAACCACTGCGCCACCAGGGAAGCCCCAACACGGTATTTTAAATAGTAAGTGTAGAAATATTGGGTATCATATTCCCCCTCTCCAGTGTTTGTTTCTTCAGTGACTTTCTTGGATTAATTCTGTAAAATCTGTATTACTTGTTGTGTGCGACCACTGAAGTCTCTGCTTGGTCAGCTAATGATTGTTAAGATTCCTTAGATGCCTTGAACCTAAGTCTCCCAGCCTTTGCTGAGGGGCTGTGTGCGGGGGTGGGCATGCTTTCAACACTTTGGTAGGCAGCTTACAGCTCCGCCTTAGTCTTTCCTTTCTGCTTGAGTTTCAGGGTTAGCCAGAGGGGAGAGATTGGATTCTTGGGGCTTCCCTGGCTACCTGTGCAGCCCTGTGCATGTGTGTAGGCTTCTAGATTCCAGGAAAATGTCAGAGCCTTTCAGAGCCCTTTATGGTCATCTTATTCCTAACTTTTTAAAGGTTTTTGGTCAGTCTCTGTTTAGCCCAGGTTGGTAACACCACCTCAGGGAAGTATGATGATTGATCAATTGCTGCTGATTGTTTTTGGCAAATGCCTTGGGGATAAGACAATCTGCACAGTTAGCTTTGAGTCAGATCAGATAAAGAAAAAACCCAACCAAAAGTGAGCTGCTAGAAAGGTCGAACAGTGCCAGTTCTCTAGAGATGGGGCTTTTGATGAACTCAAAACCTATTTTGGTCCTCCAGTGGCTACTAGGCTGCTGGTTTTTACATTTTCTGTTGGTTTCCAAGGCTATCTTGAATCTGAGGGGAGGGGCATGAGATTATGGCCAGTTAAAATGATACAAAGCTTGCTGTTCTGAGATCCAGCTGTTTTTCTTGAACACCCCTGAAAAAGTGGATTTTTTACAGTTTTTGCCAGCATTCTCCTTGCTTTCATGGTAGAGATATTTGGAGGTCCTTACTCCACCATTCCAGAAGTACTCCCTCTCTATACAAATTTTATCATGTAGTTGTAGCACGTTTTTTCATATACTCAAAGTCTAATAGGCAACTGGATCTCAGCCTGTGAGAGGCCCTGATCTCTGTCCAATGCTAATCTTGATTTCAGTTCTGAGAAAGAAAAGTGATCTAGGTTCAGAAGACTTGAGAAATCACAAGGTTTCTTGTCAGATGCTTTTGAGATAATGAAAAGAATAAACGGTGGAAAAGTTTGACCTAATTTTCTGGCCATAAAAATAGAAAAATACAATGGTCTATAAAAAGATAATTGTAAAGCCAGTTTTAGTAAATCTAAAGAATAAAAAAAGCAAGCTCCCTTTTTCCTGAATTCTAACAACCAAGTTCATATTCTCAGACTCAAGTTCAAAGGCTGGTTCTGCCTCATGACCTTGACCTGAATAAATGATGCAGTTTCTCAGAGCTTGTTTCATCATTTGTAAAATGGAAAAGTTAGGTGATTTAAATAAACTCTTAAATAAGGACTAGATGTTAAAATATATAATCAGAACATTTAACAAAGAAATATATTTAAAAATACAAAGTCCTGTACAAAATTTCTTCTTAGACTGTAAATATTTTTGTAAAAGTTCATTTACCTTTTAACTTAAAAAATTTTTTGAATAGTTCAAAAGTCACACACACACAAAGGGACAGATCAGAAGTCTTTCTCTCACCCCGGTCCCCTCCACCTGTTCCCTCCTTGGAGGAAACACTTGTTTCCTTTCCTGTCAATATTCTCTTACCCAAATGTGCAAAAATATTAGTATGTACCCTCATAAATTTCATCTTATTTGCAATATGAATGTGAAGTAAGCTGTTATAACCGTTTTGTTGATCATAATGGCCAAGTCAGTCAGATGGTCAATTGTACAGCAAGGAGCTGGGTTAGGACTCACACGCAGGCTTGCTGATACGAAGGTACCCATGTTTTTCTGCCTGGTGGACTTTTTGTGAAATAGGGTAAATCTTTCAGAAAACTCTGTATAGAGCTGTGCTCTTAAAATAAAGTATCTGCGTTTCAGACTGGCGGACCAGACAATGACCGGCTGACTTCTCGTCTGGGGGAACAATATGTCAACATCATGAACATGCTTGTGTTCACACTGCCTGGGACTCCCATAACTTACTACGGGGAAGAAATAGGAATGAGAAATATTTTAGCCACAAATCTCAATGAAACCTATGATGTTGTAAGTTAATATAACTTAACCATGCACCACACCAAATCCTCATTTTTTGCCAAATCAGAAAATTTACTATTTCTATTCTGTTGCTGAAAATCATGATTACTTAGCTTTTGTTTCTCACTGTTTGTTAGGCAGTGAGAATTTTTCAGCTTTCTTGATTGGGGAGCTTGTTAAAAATGCTGCTTGCTGAGCCACACAACTGAATTTCTTGTGTAGAGCCCAGGATCTGCATTTCAAAGATGTTTTCCAGCTGATTCTCAGGTGCACCAAAATTTAAGAAGCCATGTTTTGAGTTTCGAATGCCCTTTACCTGAAACATGGAGTTAAGAACATTTATTATAGTGCTTGTCTGTATTGCTAGATCTCACTTGGCCATAACATAAAAGGAAGAATCTTTGTGCTAACAAATGTAATGGACAGCCTTAGGCCTGAGAAGTTTAAATTTTGTTTTTGTTTGAGGCTATGGATCTCACAATTGTGTTGCTGGGCAGATGAAAGACCTTAAAGCTATAATCTGTATGGTTAGCTTTCAATTGTGAGATCCAATTTTCCTAATATTTAGTCACAACAAAACCTTTTCTATTTAAGCTCCTAAATTTGTGTGTGCACTCATGCGATAACCAGGCTAAAAAGGATACAATTTAGGCTCACCTGTACATGGCTGCATGCCTGAATTCACCGATCACTGTATCACATTATAATGAGTTTGTAAATGGCACATTTTGAAATCCTACGTTACTCATTTTTAGGGAAAAGCAGCAAAGATTCCAAGCATGTATCAATGTTCAGTTAGTAGTTTATTCACACTCAAGATGTCATTAACTATTTTCCAATTGAAAGCGTAAAACTGGTTTATGTTCTGAATATTAAGGCCTTTTCCTTATGAATGCTAATGAATTTGAGTACTAGCTGAGAAATATAGGGAATTAAATACCTCTGAAGTAAATCATGGCCAAATTACATTTCTTTTTAATAACCAGATCACTGTTTTTTTCCTTTATGGTCTTTTGACATAGGATACTCTTCTCTCAAAGTCACCAATGCAGTGGGACAATAGCTCAAATGCTGGTTTTTCTGAAGGCAATCACACCTGGTTACCCACCAGTTCAGATTACCACACTGTGAATGTTGATGTAAGTATCAATGAAAATTTCATGCTAACTCCAGAACAGGAAATGAGTTTCTGTTGCTGACAACATACACTCACCTTGAGTTGTGGAAAACCTTAACTGATGCTCTTTAAATCAATCACATAGACTTCTTTTGCAGTTTTCATTTTTAAGGAGTTTGCAAATCATGTTTTTGTGAAAATACAAACTGGTGCAGAAGTGTACCATCTGAAGTATCATACAGAATACACAACTCTTCATTGGAATGACTTTGAGCTATGAAATATTAAGAACATTTTTTGGAGGGCTTTCAGCAAGCCTGCTATCCTTTCTCCATTCCACCCCTCAAAAGGAAGGAAAGAAAGTAGGAGATTGATCAATCAATCAATCTAGGGTAAGATTCTTGAGAGCAAAGCTGTTTACCTACAGAAACTGAAGCATGAATAATCCCTAAAAGTAGCTGTTCTGGAAAAGCATACCCTTCAGCTTTTGCCTATACTATTTTCTGTTCTCATGGTGATCAACTTTGCCAAGTTCAGCAAACAAATTCCTTAAACAGGAATGCATTAATTCCAGCAAAGTGCTAAACACATTTCCTTGGACCAGAAAAATGTGAAATGGCTTCAGGTGAGTTTCAGGTGTTTTCACTGGAAAACACAATCTAAACTACTTAAGGGGGAGAGAAATTACTGGCACCACATGAGGATACAAGTTTTATAGCATCTACTAAGTGTTTTGAAAACACTCCCCAGATTATTCTGATACGGAACTTCAGGCAAACCCTCCTGGTTCCCACATCTCCCTGATCCAAGCACCCCAGGGATAACTTTGTTTTATATGGTCATAGGTCCCTGAAACACAAAAACTGTAGATTAACATTTGTGTTTTGGATTAAGTGCACTTACTGATTTTCAGTACGTCCAAATGTCCAAAATATTCCCATAGGCCAATCTGAATCCAATATGTAAGAAATCCTACATAAAAAAGTACAGCAGCAAAGATGGAAAAATGTAAATGCATATTAAAATAATGGTCAGATTAGTCAAGTCGTTAAAATGATCATGAGTAGTGCTTGGAGGGATGCTAAATCATAATCAAATAACCGAAAGTCCCAGGCAATGCCATTTTAATAAAACACCTCCATAATAGCTCTAGAACAAGGCGAGAATTTAGGTACTTTCTAGAAGATAGAGAGTAAAATTAAGATTACAAAGAAACAAGAGCATAGAAACCATAATCTAAAATACACAGGAGAAAACAGCACTGACAGGTACAGGTGAGAGCACTGCAGGAATGTTCCTCCACCGCTGCAACTGGCTGCCCCAGAATTTGCCTGAGGAAAAAACTCAGGGCCTGTTTGGTGATCATACTCGTGTTGAATGAGTAGAGCAAAGCTTGAAATAGTGTTAAACTTCTACAAGCACAGTCGAAGAAAGAAACGGAGAAGAAAACCTAATTCCCTGGGATGATTCACTGAGGAATGATCCCCAAAGTAAGAGTTTTTACTCCTCAGTTCACAGAGGCCTTAAGAGGAGGGTAGGACCCTAGGTAGCTGGTCACCATTAAACAGGAAAAGAACCCCTACAACCCCAAAGACAAACCAGACCTACCTCCAACTTGGCTTCTCACAGTTAGTAGAGGCAGGCAACTGAAGACAGGCAAACAAGGAGTATCAAATACAAAAGTAAATGAATCACCAAAAATCACAGTACATTTGAGAAAAATTAAGACCATGAAAGGGAGACACCATTCCTAACAAAACATTGTAGAAAGCGAAGAAAATATAACATAAGACTTCATTATTAGTAAAACTGCTCCCTCCCTGATAGACTATTGTTTTATATAGCCCTTGACACTCTTTTAAAGAAGTGATTAGATCTTAGAAATACAAAAATATTGTCAAAATAAACAATAAAATAGAAGTTCTAATACTCAAGGGTTTATCCCAAAGTGTACTGTAAAAAGACAAAGCATTTTTTTTTAAACACAACATGATTATATTTTAATACACAATCAAAATATGAAACACCATAGTAAATTTATAGCAATAAAAAAAGGGCTTTTCATTTGCATTGCATGTAACAAAAGACATTGATATTCCAAGGGAAATGGGAAAAAAAAGGCAAAGAAGTTAACAGTATAAAGAGAAAATTTTTGATATGTGGAGAATAAATCTAGAAATTCCAACAGATAACAAAAAACGAGTTCTAGAAAAGAACAGACTAATAAAGAGAAAACCTAAAAATATACAGAAAGAAACCAAACTCGAAAATAGATTGCCTGAGAAAAGGACTGAAAATTGGACTGTCATCAGACTTCTCAACTGGATACTAAAACACATTAGAACTTTACCTTCAAAGTTGTAATGGAAACTTGATTCTAAACAAAGAATCCTATATCCATTCAAACTAGCATTCAGGAGCAAAACAGAGATGGAAAAGCAAGGACCCAAATTTTACCATGTATAGCCAGTTTCTGAAAGAGAAATTGGGCACTCCAACAAAACCAAAAAGGAATCTAAAAGGAGGGCATGATGTATAAAACATAGTGAGGAAAGGAACCAACAAAACTTAAGAATGAATAATTTTTGATACATAATGTAAAATAAGGTACTCTGGAGTAAAAATCTTAGTGATTTATTTCTATATGGGAAGTGGTGGCAGGGAGGGGGTGTGTGTGTGTGAGAGTGAGCAAACGCACATGCGTGCAGGCTAATGCACTTTACAAGGATGGAAACAGTAACTCACTCTAGTTTTGAGCTGTCCAGTAGCCACTAACCACTGTCACTACTAAAACAGAATTAAAAGTTCAGTTCCTGTTTCACACTAGCAACACTTGAAGTGCTCAGTAGCTAGTGGCTACCATATTGTACAGCACAGAAACAGAACTTTCGGCACTGCAGGAAGTTCTACTGGACAGCGCTGCTCTGTATGTTGAAAAAAATGTTTTAAATGGTTATTACAGTTTTAAGGGTAACCATGAGAAGAAAAGGGGGCCTCTACATCAGCTCTGGCCAATAAATGCGTAATTTTCAAATGATACTAGAAGGAGAAAAATTACATAAAACCAATTGATCCAATAAAAAGCTAAAAAGGAAGAAAATAAAACATTAGTACAACTAAAATAAAACATTAGTACAACTAAAATAAAAAATAAGGCTACAGGATTATGTCTAAACATGGTAATCATAGATATAAATGGGTTAAATTCACCTATTAAAAGATATAAACTCTTAGATTAGAAAACAAAGACAAAATCTGACATTAAGAGACGTAGCTAAAACAAAAGGACACAGAAAGAATTAAAATAAAGATATTACAGGCAAATGCTAACAAAAACAAACCTTGTCACCTGGCTGTAGCTTTCAAAACAAAAAAATGAACATACTCTTTAACTTAGTAATTTCGTTCCTAGATATCTGTATCTAGGAATACTTGCACATGTGGAAAATGATAAATATTCGAGGATCTCTACTGCAGCACTGTTTTTTTTAAAGAAATATAAATTTATATAACATGATTTTTAACCTATCCAATTGATTTTCTTTTTTTTTTTAACATCTTTATTGGAGTATAATTGCTTTACAGTGGTGTGTTAGTTTCTGCTTTATAACAAAGTGAATCAGCTATACATATACATATATCCCCACATATCCTCCCTCTTACGTCTTCCTCCCACTCTCCCTATCCCACCCCTCTAGGTGGTCACAAAGCACTGAGCTGATCTCCCTGTGCTCTGTGGCTGCTTCCCACTAGCTATCTATTTTACATTGGTAGTATATATAAGTCCATGCCAATCTCACTTCTTCCCAGCTTACCCTTCCCCCTCCCCATGTCCTCAAGTCCATTCTCTATGTCTGCATCTTTATTCCTGTCCTGCCCCTAGGTTCTTCAGAACCATTTTTTATTTTATTTTTTAGATTCCATATATATGTGTTAGCATCTGGTATTTATTTTTCTCTTTCTGACTTACTTCACTGTGTATGACAGTCTCTAGGTCCATCCACCTCACTACAAATAACTCCATTTCGTTTCTTCTTATGGCTGAGTAATATTCCATTGTATATATGTGCCACATCTTTATCCATTCATCTGTCAATGGACACATAGGTTGCTTCCATGTCCTGGCTATTGTAAATAGAGCTGCAATGAACATTGTGATACACGACTCTTTTTGAATTATGGTTTTCTCAGGGTATATGCCCAGTAGTGGGATTGTGCATCACTGTTCGTAATAGCAGAAGACTCTGGAAATGATTTATATATTTCATCAACAGAAAGCCAGTTGAATCAATTATGGTTAATCTATACAAGAGACAAGTACGCAGCTGTGAAAAAGAATGAGGGAGTTCTCTGTGCATTGATAAGAGACCACCTCTAACATATACTAAATAATTAAAAAAATGGTACAGAATGGCAACACGCCACTATTTGTGTAAACAGGAAAAAGTATATCTACCTATGTCTGCATAGGCACAGAATGTATCATTTCATATGAAACATAAAATGAAAGAATATAAACAGTAATAGCGTTTATCTCTGGGAGAGAAAATGGGAAGCTAGGGGATGGTATTGAAGAAAACCATTTATATATTATTCTTATAATTGAATTTTATATTGTATGCATGCATTTTCTATTTAAAACAATAAAGTTACAAAAAGCAGGTGTGGAAATATTTAATAGCAGACAAAATAGAATTCAATATGAAAAGCATGAGACAAAGGCAATTTTCAAAAACTGATGAAAGAACATTCCCCTATAAATCATGAATCTATGCATCTAACAATAGCTTCAAAATGTATAAAACAAGTACTATGAGAAATGCAAAGAAAGACTGATAAATCCACAATTACAGAGAGACACTTCAACATTCTTCTAGAAAGTGGTAAATGAATAGACAAAAATAATAGTTAACACTTACTGGGCACTTCTTATGTGAGTGGCACTGAACTATGCTTCTTCATGCATTATCTAAGGCTATAGAAAATGTTAGTAGTAATTTGACAAGTCATATACATATACCATATACATGTACCATAAACACCTTTGTACCTGATAAACACAGAATAAACATTTTTTTCAGACATTCATTAGATATTCACTAAACATTACGCACCTGCCCCAAACAACCACCAGTACCACTGAGGTCAACATGGCTGGCAAGACTACAATGAAATGAATGCTATCACTGATTTGGCAACAGCTTTTATGAAGACAAATTTGGCATTATGTATCAAGTATCCATACTCCTTGACATATTAATTGTCTTTCTGATATTTATATCTTAAATAAATAATCCAAATATGGGGGAAGCATATTAGAAACTTGAATGTCAAAATGAAAGGGAATGATTAAGTATTGTATAACCATTCATTAGAATATTATTCTGCCATTAAAATGACATTTAATATAATAACACAAGATGCTTAAAATGTTAAAGGAAAACAAGAAAAATACATTAAATTATGTATATTTTATACAGCTGTAAAATTAACCCTCATCTTCTTTAATGGGCATATTTTAACTTTCACTTTAGGCAGCATTTTGCTTTGCATCCCTTTCTGCCATTTTCTGTTCATAATTAACATCTGTTAATGTTACACCAACCTACACATTATTCTACAATAAAGAACAGAGAAGCCCCCGTCCAGCAGAGGTGCTCGGAGTCCATGGCCATGATGGCTGCTTTCCTGCCAGTTAAGCATCGCATAAAGGGACTTTGTTTAGGCAAGTTAAATATCCATCAACTTAGACATGGACATTTAGTGGAGTCAAATTTGGCCTCTACATCAGCTCTGGCCAAGACGTAGCAGAGAACTGTGCATGCAGCAGTCACTCCCAGACAAGGTGAAACCCTGAATTTGTAGTTTCTATTGGTAGTTAAATAAACTATTCTTACCTACTTATTAATACTTAAAAGTTGGTAGTTGTTTTAAGGGTTAAAATAGAAGCAAGGTTTTTTTGGGAAGTAATTCCTTATTTGATACTCTTAGAATCAAACATTTATGTGAATATTCTTTTTTAAAAAAATAGGTCCAAAAGACTCAGCCCAGATCAGCACTGAAGCTATATCAAGAATTAAGTCTGCTTCATGCCAATGAGCCACTCTTCAGCAGGGGCTGGTTTTGCTACTTGAGGAATGACAACCACTCTGTTGTGTACACAAGAGAGCTGGATGGCATAGACAGAGTCTTCCTCATGGTTCTGAATTTTGGAGAATTATCACTGCTAAATCTAAAGGAAATGATTTCAAATATTCCCACAAGAGTAAGGATAAGGTTAAGTACCAATTCTGCCTACAAAGGCCATGAAGTTGATACGCATGCCATTACACTGGACAAAGGAGAAGGACTCATCCTTGAATACAACACGAGGAATCTCCTTCATCACCAAACAGCATTCCAAGACAGATGTTTTGTTTCCAACCGGGCATGCTATTCCAGTGTACTGAACATACTGTACAGCTTGTGTTAGGCACCTCTGTGAAAGAGATGGAGACGCTGGCATTCTGTTCTGTTGTAAGCATTTGCAGTGACTTCACGTACAGCAGCATGGTGCTGGGTGAACTTTGTGAACGGTAATTAATTCTTAGATATCTCTGTAGCTTGAGTGAAACTGCTTTAGGATAGGTTCTCAAATGTTTTTCAAGAATAATAAAGTGTTTAAGAGAAAATTATCCCTTGCAGGAACTTGTGTTAGCCTCAATAACAGATGATCAGAGCACCTTAGGACTCCAGAATATTAGAGAGATCTAATGAATTTTAATGTGAGGAATATCATCTTCTTCCATAAAACGCAGGTACAGAAATTGGAGGATGACTTAACTGCTAGAGTATCTAAAAATGTTCACTAGCAAAGAAGCAGGACCTTGATTTGTAAACTGTTCCAAGAAAATCAGAGTAAAACAAACCTGTTCTGATGCGGGAAAGGGGAAAGTTCTGCTGTCACCAATCCTTCCTTCACTCCCTTCTCTATGTCCTTCTACAGAGCATGGTTTGAAAACTACTTTCCTAGGTTAAGAGGCATGTGCATCAATGGAGACAATGGTATAAGCAATTGAGCTGTATACAAAACAAAATCTGGATGGAGAAGCAAATTTTAAAAATTATTTACTAACTTAAAAAACTCACTTTTGTTAATGCAACTGGAAATATGACTGAAATATTTCAGTGTGTTTCCAATTTCCACTGAATGCAGCATTTCAGAATTTTAGATATTTCTTAAGATTCTCAAAAACACTGGTGCTGTCAAGTCCAAGTTCCTCGTACAGGAATTTAATTTGGGCTGTAATCTAAAAGAAACACATTTTAAAAATTAGAAAGAAGGCCTTTGTGGTAAAACTCCAGTGTTCAAGTCTCTCCTTGTCCATCCATCTTCACCTAACCCTTAAGTCGGCAATTTATGGCAAAGGTGTTTTTTATTTGGCACAGAGGCAGAAGGCTCCCAAGAACTGAGATTCAACTACTTTCTCTGACAGAGCTCATGTATCAAGTACCTTTTCTCTTTATTGACTCTGAGTTCCTCCTTCCCCCTCAGGTCTCAGCCATAGACCTGACGGTTGGTGAAGCAGCCAGCACAAACCCTGCTGCAACCACTGAAAGGCCAAGTACAACACATCACTAATTGGGAATCTGTCAACTTAGAGGGGCTTGATAGCATACCTTTTTGTGAGAATCCTCAATCACATGATTGCCTCCAGGCTGAATATCTAAAATAATACTGGGGGCTTGATAACCTGAAAGAGTTAACATATGAAACAATTAGAAGGTTTTCTGCCAACTGAGACCCACCCATTTCACCTGGCTCCTTCCAAGCACTCATTTTATTAAAATAACAGTGAAGGAGAAAGGCATAAGCCACCACCACCACCACCAACAAAGACAGGAGAGGTGGGGAGAGCAGTAGAAAACAAATTTTTGAAACAGGAAAAGCAGGAGGAGGCCCAGAGGCAGAGGAAGCTGGATGGAAGAGACTACAGGGCTACATGGAGAAGGAAGCCAATCGTTCTTATGGAATCTGAGAGCCTTGTGACCTGGAAACACCAACTATAGCAATGGGTGAGAGTGAGACACAGAACTGAATACAGGGCAACTGTCTGGAAACTTGTATGTGAGACCCTGACTCTGAGCCCAGAAGGTCCTGGCATGTCTTGGCAAGGAAAAACGGTAAGAGTGCTTGTCTAGTAAAATTGAAAGATACAGAGAAAATTAAAGCTGCCAGTTTGGGCACTGAAGCTCCAGAGCAAAAACTTCAGAATTTGTTTTTAGAGATTCCCAAGAATAATAGCTCAATTAATTTTGTTAAAGAATGAATGATCTGATACGGTATGATAGTACACCTCCAAGTTATGTAGATATTTAAATTTACTTTTTTCTTTGTGCCTTGCCTACCTTATTTTAATGCTGTCCTTTGAAAAACAGGCGAGGCAGTTGTAGTTACTACATTTGCTTCGAATGGGTAGTTGACATAGGAAAAACGGTGATTTGTCTAAAATCGTGGGTGACTGATTTGGTCTGCAGTACTACTCTGAGCAGTACACTGAAGGTGAGAGTCCATGTAGCTACGTCCCCTGCTCCCAGGTGGTCTCCTACCTTCCCCGGTGTCCTTAGCATGCTCCACGATGGCTTCCTTGAGTTTCTCAGTATAGTTTACAATTCCTTTCAGAGGCACACGTTCGTCATTTTCATAAGCTGTGATGTGAATCGAAGGATAATGCTGAAAGAAAAGAGATGTACAAAGAATTTATATTATTCCTTATGGTCCCTTTCCACCTTATGGATTATGAAAAACAATTACCTCCAATTTCTTTTTCCCTAAGTGCTAGAATTTTTTTTCTCATTTGATATTCTTGAGAGATATATGGCATCACAATACTAGACGATTTGTTACCTGGAATAACCTTTTCTTGACTAGTGAGACCTTGATCTTATTGAATCTATTCTCCTGAGCTATTAAGTTGAAACAAACATGGAGTATGAGCAGAGAAGGGGCTGAAAGGTGTTTGAGTATTATAAGAAACAATCTAAGGCCTTACTAAATTCCTGCTTTGGCTCGGGTAAATATCCTTTCATTATTCTCTCTATCACTTCAGCATAGTATGTCATTAACTGTCTTTCACTACCTTAGGTTTAATGTTTTGATAGGGGCAGTAACGTTTTATGTAGTTCTTGTGTTTTTCATCAGATGAAGGATTCCCCCACTCTTCTAATTCTTCTAATGTCAGAGGAAGTGTAGTGTCCATCATGGTGTTGAGAACATCCAAGAAAGGTGCCTTAAAAAAAAAAAAAGCCAGAGAAATTTAACCTTCAATTAATAAATTGGTAAAATGAGTTTCAGAAAAATACTATACTTTATGAATATACATGCTGACGTCACAGAACAAAGCTCAAGAAGTTATGTACATTCCCAGGAGCCAGATTAATCAGCCAGTCTGTAACCAGGGACTGTGATTTATAACTGGCTTTTAAGGTATTCAGACTCCTTAAATGACAAAGGGTTTATCTTCCAATTTCACAATTTTTGCTTTTAGTTTTGTTTCTTTTATTCACATAATAAATGCCACCACCTCACATCCATTAGGCTACTATAAGAAAAAAAAAGTGTTGGCAAGGATGTGGACAAACTGGAACACTTGTGCACTGCTGGTGGGAATGTAAAATGATGCAGAGAGTATGTTGGTTTCTTAAAAAATTAAACTTAGAATTATCATATGATCCAGTAATTCTATTCCTAGGTATATATCCAAAAGAAATGAAAGCACGGTCTTGAAGAGTACACCCCTGTTCACAGCAGTATTTACAATACCCAAAAGGTGGACATAACCCAAGTGTCCACTGACAGATGAATGGATAAGCAAAATATAAATACAATGACACAATGAAATTCAGATTTACAAAGAAGGAAAATCTGACACCTGCTACAACACAATGGACCTTGAGAACATTATCTAAGTGAAATAAACCAGTTATAAAAAGACATATAGGGCTCCCCTGGTGGCGCAGTGGTTGAGAGTCCGCCTGCAGATGTAGGGGACATGGGTTCGTGCCCCGGTCTGGGAAGATCCCACATGCCGCGAAGCGGTTGGGCCCGTGAGCCATGGCCGCTAAGCCTGTGCGTCCGGAGCCTGTGCTCCGCAACGGTAGAGGCCACAACAGTGAGAGGCCTGCGTACGGCAAAAAAAAAAAAAAAAAAAAAAAAGACGTATAATACATTGTACGATTCCATTTATATAGGAGGTACCTTAGTGTAGTCAGATTCATAGAAAACTAGAATGGTGGTTCCCAGGGTCCAGAGGAAGGAGAAATTGGGGAGTTGCTATTTAATGGGTACAGAGTTTCAGTTTTGCAAGATGAGGAGTTATGGAAACTGGCTGCACAATAACGTTGAGTGTACTTAACACTACTGAACTGAACACGCTTAAAAATGGTTAAGATCGGGGCTTCCCTGGTGGTGCAGTGGTTGAGAGTCCGCCTGCTGATGCAGGGGATGCGGGTGTGTGCCCCGGTCCGGGAAGATCCCACATGCCATGGAGCGGCTGGGCCCGTGAGCCATGGCCACTGGGCCTGCGCGTCCGGAGCCTGTGCTCTGCAGTGGGAGAGGCCACAGCAGTGAGAGGCCCACGTACCGCCAAAAAAAAAAAAAAAAGGTTGAGATGGTAAATTTTATGTTATTTTACCACAATTAAAACTTAAAAATAAGGGCTTTCCTGGTGGCGCAGTGGCTGAGAATCCACCTGCCAATGCAGGGGACATGGGTTCGAGCCCTGGGCTGGGAAGATCCCACATGCTGCCAAGCAACTAAGTCCATGTGCCACAACTACTGAGCCTGTGCTCCAGAGCCCATGAGCCACAACTACTGAGCCCATGTGCCACAACTACTGAAGCCCACGTGCCTAGAGCCTGTGCTCTGCAACAAGAGAAGCCACCACCATGAGAAGCCCACCACTGCAATGAAGAATAGCCCCCGCTTGCCACAACTAGAGAAGCTTGCGTGCAGCAACGAAGACCCAACACAGCTAAAAATAAATAAATAAAAAATTAAAAATAAAACCCCAACAACACATGAATAAACTCAGTTGGACATTTTACATTATAAAAAGGTAATAAATGCTAATTGAAGAAAATCTGGAAATTATCCAAGTTGAAAAAGAATGTCACTCATTGGCTTATAACCAGTATTAAAACATTTAATAAAATGGGAGCTGCTTTGTTCATATAGCTATATGATCTTCTGTTAACATGTTTTGCAGCTTTCTCTTTTATTAACATTAAGCAAATATGGGCAAATGCAATTCTTTTTGGCTTCCTAGCATGTTAGCTCCTTTTCTGCATTTAGACTATCCCTAACCTTATGAGACAGCCTGCCTCTCACTGTAGAGGAGCTAAATGCCAGATAGTTCCTTTCCCAGCTTTCCCTCAGAGTGAGAGTAGCCACATGACTTAGGTTTACTAATCAGACATAACGGGCTCCAAACTTTGAATGAATTGTGGGATAACTGCGTTACCTCCAATTCTTCACTATTATAAGCAATGTGGGATAAATATTCTTATATATTTCTGATTATTTCCTTTCTGATTTCTTTCTTTTTTAAAATTTATTTATTTTTGGCTGTGTTGGGTCTTCCTTGCTGCGTGCGGGCTATCTCTAGTTGTGGCGAGTGGGGGCTACTCTTCGTTGAGGTGCGCAGGCCTCTCATTGCAGTGGCCTCCTGTTGCAGAGCACGGGGTCTAGGCGCACGGGCTTCAGTAGTTGTGGCACGCAGGCTCAGCAGTTCTGGCGCACAAGCTTAGTTGCTCCGTGGCATGTGGGATCTTCCCGGACCAGGGCTTGAACCCGTGTCCCCTGCACTGGCAGGCGGATTCCTAACCACTGCACCACCAGGGAAGCCCTCCTTTCTGATTTCTAAAAGTCAAAGGTTAGTTGCATTTTCTTTATAATTCTGCCATTATTATCTTTGTGCATAGAGTTTTTTCCCTTCTGTACTTAGTATTTCTCTTAAAAAACAGATTTACAGATCAGGAATATTTAACACTTATTTACTTAATACAAGCCCACAATGTATAGCCCACACCCTCAAAAAAAAAAAAAAACCTGAAAATAATTTACTCTCTCCATCCTAGTCATTATCTTCTAGAGTATCTACTGTAGAAGAACAAAATTTGTCACCCCCAGATTATTTCAAGCGGAAAACAATCAAGGCCCAAAAGACTCAGGAAGAAACTTTGATCTTCTCCCTAACAGCCTGAAGAATTTAGATAGAGGGTGTATTACAGGAACATCACTAGATAATAAATATGGACTAGCTGTGGTGGGGAAATGCTTAGAGACCAGAGTCCACTCTGTGTCCCATGGCCTCTGCTAACCCAGCAAACATGTTTACCAAACTTTTGCTTTTCCACCTCCATGTGAACTGCCTTCTACCCCTTGAAGTCTTACCCCTAACATCCTCTTCCATCTTTAGCTGAAGATGGTGTTTTAAGGTGAATAACCATGGCCACCATTCTGGTCATTTTGGTGAGTTACTCAGTCTGCTGGTGGGTCTCTTCCATGTATACATGTTATTAAACTTTTGTTTGATTTTTCCCCTGTTAATCTGTCTCATGTCAATTTAATTCTGAAACCAGCCAGAAGAACCTAGAGGGAAGAGGAAAATTTCTTTCTCCCCTACACTAACCAGGAAGCAGGAGAAAGATGGAGGTGAAATGAGCGGCTATAATTTCATAACTTTGGACATCAGGAAAAGACTATAGAGCCTTTTCAGAACAGGAAAAGATATTTCAATTGAAGTATAGGAAAATATTCCTAAAGACCATTAATAAGAATAGGGTATGTGAAAATAGAGAGCCCCTAAATCCAGGAATGAAATGTTGATGGGCAAGAAGAGTCAAAGGATTTCACACATTCCAGAGTCAGTGTGCTTGGCCTGACTTCCTGGATCTGGTGTTTCGTATGTGCTTTGTCTCTTTTCCACCAACTCTAAATGTTCTTACAAATAAAAAATGATCAGTGGGAATAGCCATTAATATCCTTCAGAGGAAATCCTTAAAAATCAATAAAGAACACTGTCAGGGAAGTTCTCCCAGAGCTATAATTCTGTGCTTAAAGTTTAAAAGCTTTGTTATACTCCTATGGTATGGTAAAACTGTAACAAAATTTTTCTTAGAGCATCTATTACTTCACGCCTCCCTATTCTGTAAACTGTAGAGGCAGAGTACTTACCTCCAAAGTCACAGCTCTCAGCAGCTCTGGATTAGAATTACACAATGCTCCCACAAGCACCCCTCCAGCACTGAAAGCAGTCAGGGTTGTTAGACTTGGCTGAGAAAAGCCTTGGCCATGAAGTGTCTTAATGCAAGCCTCTAAGTCAGCAAGGCCATTGAGTTTTTTAGTTAGACGGCCATCAGCGTGCCACTGGAGGCCTAACTCACCACCTCCCCTGAAATTAAAGGGCAAAAAAGTTTTAGTGGGGAAAAAATGTTAATGATATATAGGTCAGGGTCAGCAAACTACAGCCTGCGGGTTAAATCTCCCCAGGGGCCTGTTTTTGTATGGCCCTTGAGCTAAGAAGGATTTTTACATTTTTAAAGGTTGGGAAAAAAAATATCAACCAGGAATATGCAACAGAGACCATGTGGCCTGCAAAGCCTAAGATGTTTACTATTTTGTTCTTCAGAGAAAAAGTTTGCCAACCCGACACAGTCAATCAAAAATTGATTCAAGGCGCGCTGAGACCCGGGCGCGCAGCAGGCGTGGGGCAGGCATGGGGGCCTCACCAGCCTGGCACTAATGTCTCGCTCTGTGCCTCCCCAACACCATCCTCTCCCCTGGCGCGCCGGGCCCTGCCAACCCTGCAGGACGGCCCCGACTTCCTCTCAGAGGAGGACCTCGAACTTAAAGCAATAAATGTAGATCTTCAAAGTGATGCTGCTCTACAGGTGGACACTTCTGATGCTCTTAGTAAGAGAGAGAAACTAAAATTCACTGTTCACACAAAGAGTTCACTGCCAAATTTTAAACAAAATGAGTTTTCTGTTGTTGGACAACACGAGGAACTTATCTGGCTTCATGATTCCGTCATTGAAAGTGAAGACTATGCAGGTTACATCATCCCTCCAAGCACCACCAAGACCTGATTTTGATGCCTCAAGGGAAAAACTACAGAAACTTCGAGGAGAAGGGTCTATGACAAAGGAAGAATTCACAAAAATGAAACAGGAGCTGGAAGCTGAGTATATTTGGCAATATTCAAGAAGACTGTTGCAGTGCATGAAGTGTTCCTGCGTTGTATGGCAGCACACCCCATTTTGAGGAAAGATTTAAATTTCTATGTCTTCCTGGAATATAATCAAGATTTGACTGTGCGAGGAAAAAATAAAAAAGAGAAACTTGAAGATTTCTTTAAAAATGTGGTTAAATCAGGGCTTCCCTGGTGGCGCAGTGGTTGAGAGTCCGCCTGCCGATGCAGGGGACATGGGTTCATGCCCCGGTCCGGGAAGATCTCACATGCCGCGGAGCGGCTGGGCCTGTGAGCCATGGCCGCTGAGCCTGCGTGTCCGGAGCCTGTGCCCCGCAACGGGAGAGGCCACAACAGTGAGAGGCCCGCGTACCGCAAAAAAAAAAAAAAAAAGAAATGTGGTTAAATCAGCAGATGAAGTAGTTGTTTCTTGCGTAAAGGATGCAGATGATTTCTTTGAGCATGAACGAACATTCCTTTTAGAGTATCATAACCGTGTTAAGGATGCATCTGCTAAATCTGATAGGATGACGAGATCCCACAAAAGTGCTGCAGATGATTACAACAGAATTGGTTCTTCATTATATGCTTTAGGAACTCAGGTTTCTACACATATATGCAAGTTTTTCTTAAAGGTTCAGAACTGTTTGATAAAACAAGAAAAAGTGTCAGCTGATGAGGACCTCAAACTTTCTGACCTTTTAAAATATTACTTAAGAGAATCTCAAGCTGCTAAGGGATCTCCTCTATCAAAAATCTAGGTCACCACTGGATTATGAAAATGGTAATAAAGCACTGGATAAAGTAAGAGTGAAAAATAAAGATGTTCTGTAGGATGAAACGTCCCAACAATTATGCTGTCAGAAATTTGAAAAAATATCTGTATCTGTAAAACAAGAACGTAGAGATTTTAAGACAAGAAGAGTTGCTGCATTCAGAAAAAATTAGTGGAACTGGCAGAGTCAGAACTGAAACATGCAAAGGTAGTGTCATATTAAAGATTTAATAATTTAAGTGACATAATTTAGTAATGAGTCAGTTATGAAACCTTATTCTAGTTTTAAAAATAGAGAATCTTAGAAATGAGAGGGATTTTAAAGATCACCTAATTTAAATAAGAATAATATCTATAATAGATCTAATGGTCAGCTTTGCAAGACTCTAGTACCTAATATGGAAAAACAGTATCATTTTTTGACTAGTTGTTAAAAAAAAAATCTTCCTTAAAAAAAAAAACTGACTCAACAAATATGCTTTGAGTGCCTGCTTACTGTTTACCAGACACTGTGCTAAATGCAGGCCTTAAAAATATAAAAAAGTAGGGCTTCCCTGGTGGCGCAGTGGTTGAGAAGTCCGCCTGCCAATGCAGGGGACACGGGTTCGTGCCCTGGTCCGGGAGGATCCCACATGCCGCGGAGCGGCTGGGCCCGTGAGCCATGGCCACTGGGCCTGCGCGTCCGGAGCCTGTGCTCCGCAACGGGAGAGGCCACAAACGTGAGAGGCCCGCGTACCGCAAAAAAAAAAAAAAAAAAAAAAAAAAAAAAATATATATATACACACACATATATATATATATATACACACACACACACACACATATATATATATATATATATATATATAAGTAGAATCCTCTGTCCTAGAGGTCATAATTTTGTGGGGAAAGAGAATAGCTACCAAGCAATGTGGTTGCTGCTATAACAGAACCAGAACCAGAGGAGAGAATATCCATCCAACCTGTCAGGTAAGGGGCATATATAGGAGTCAGGAACATGAATGCTTTAAGGAGGTGATACCTAAGCTGAGTCTTGAAGGAAGAATGTGGGTTCCCAGAAGGGCAAAGAAAGGGAAGGCATCAAGACACAGCATGTGCAAAGGCACAGAGGGGAAAGAGGTTGTCATTTGAAAGCATGTAGCAAGGCTGGATGTGTAGGATGTGCATGGCTGGAGAGCAGGACATGTTTGGGAAGTGATGACAGATGCCACTACAAAGATAAGCCAAGTCATTAGGACGTTAAATACTACACTGAGGTATTTGGATTTTATTGTGGAGATGGGGAAGTGGTAAAGAATTTTAAGCAGAAACATAATACTAATTGTGTCCTGAAAACAGCTTAAATAAAATGGAAGTTACAGTGGAAAAAAGGGAGTCCAGCTTAAGAGGCTATTTTAGAAAAACCCAAACTCATGAGAATTAAATGGAAATAATAATGTAACTAAGAAAGTACAGAGCTTGGTTCATCTATTCTAAAAGTCCTAAAAATCTGGTGTAAAATCCAAAAAATCTACCCTTTTGCTTTTCGGATTAATTAATATGTTACTGAATCAGGTTCTACTAGCACAGGTTTAAGAATGCACGAATTCAACAATACAAATGAGAAAATAACCTTCTGCTCCCCAACATACTGTTATTTTGAACATGTGACAATACTCCAGTACTCATATGCCAGGCAAAATGTGCTGACTCACCGAACATGACAATATGCTAATATCCATCCATCGTCCACCAACACCCGCCTTTCAGGCCTGAAATTCATTTTCAAATCCATTCCATAAGCTCCATATACATGTACCAGGAGAGGTTTCTTCTGCAAGTCCTCAGAATCCGTTTTATGGAAAATAGTCATTGGCACTAATTTTCCATCCTGGAAATGAAGATTTACTATGCAGGTAAAGAAGTCTTTTCAAACAGTTTTAACCCCAATTTTATGTGCTGCTTATTGATGTTGAGCACCAACTTCATTTAATTAAGACAAAAGAGTTACGGTCTCTAAAAATCCCTCAGGGTCTTTAATTTTCAGCTACTCTGCTGACCTATAATAGTAACTAGAAAGGAACAGCAAGAGTCTGGCTTGAAAACAGTTTATGAAATGTAGCTTTTCAGTACAGTAAAGAGTTCTTCACTACTCAGTATAACAAAATTTTTTTTTTCTTTCACGACAAGCCAAAATACCAAGGTTAGATACACTAGCACGGTATTCTTCCTATACCTCAGGTTACATATGGGCATTTCTCATCTTTGAATATATACAAATATGCTAATTAAAGAAGTTTTAACAACTCAATTTTCTGTACTCAACAGTCAGAATTCTCAATCATTAAAACCTGAAATCTCTTACTGACCTAACACCCACCCACATCCTCTTCAAAGACCTATTTATTTTTAAAATGTTTAAAAGCAGTTTAAGTTTTATAAATTTTAACATCTAAATTATTTTTAGGGCAAATAACTATACTCCAGTGTAGTTCACACTCAATTGACTTCCTTTCATAGAAAAAGGGTAGAAATGTTGGTTCTCACCCTGCTTACAGAAGAAACTAATGAAAAAGCACTAGTTTACATAAGGAAAATAACATAACCAGGCCACTCTCCCTATTTTTTTCATTCCCATTTTGAAAACTTCACTTTGGGGCACTACAGTGTTATCAAATAAGGAAGAACTCTTCCTCTCGTTATTATACCCATTATGACAGCGTAACTGAATTTTCACCATAACTGAATATTCACTTCTCAGTAAGATTCATTCTTATAAAATGATGCAGATTTATTTCTATAAAATAATCTTGCTGTGTTCATCTTCCTGCCTCCTACCCAACTTCACTTAAACAAGCAGAGAAGAACTTGTTGGTTGAAAACTTATGAAAAGGAAAAGGTAAGGATGGTAGCAAGTCCTGTGATGGCCTGAATCCCAGAGTTCATCAGCAGTGCAAAAATGCCTGTAGTTACAGCAGCTTCCCTTTAGCAGTTGTTTCCTTCTTCCCTAAGGTACGAAGAATCCCTTGGCTCTCCAAGAGCTTAGCTTCACTGTTCTTTCCATTTGGGGTACAATTACAACATTTTGGGAGATTGGTATAAATCCCATCTTTGTAAAACAAAACAAAGCCTAATCATATGTATTTTGTTGACAAAAACCAAAAATCTGGAAGGTGATAATGTGTTAACAATGATTATTTCTATGCAGTACAGCAAATAGGACTGAAAAGTAGTCATTTACATTTTATACATTCTGTATTTTTGCATTTGTTCTAATAAGCATGTATTGCTTTTATAATATTAAAGTAGTCTTTGCTTAAAGATATTTTTAAAAAATCAGTGAATTAAAGAAAAAATTCACAAGGAAAAAAGACTTCTGTTTTGATTCATTCTTTGTCAGTACATGCAAAATTATCTGAAGTATGATGTGCTAAGCTCTGAGAATTCCTTAAATTCAAGGCCACGGTTCATGTATTAATTTGTTCCTCACTTGCTCAAATTTTCTTCTCTACTTACTACCTCCCCAACCTCCCACTGCCCCTGGACAATCTTCCCTCTTTTACGCTAGACTTTGGCCATACTGTTCTCCTTTATACTTCTTGAATGCATTATTTCCCCCTCAATTCAGGGCCTCTGCACAAAATAGAATCCTCCTCCCCCTTTTCTAGCTTAATTCTTGATCATCTTAGAGGCATTAATTCCTCAGAGAAGCTTTCCCCAATTTCTCCAGAGGAGGTAAGGTCCCTTCACCATATGTTTCCACTGTACTCAGTACGTCTTCCTTGGCAGCAATCAGTACATTAGTAATTACTTCTTCAAAATCTCGCATCTTCCCCACTAGATTTAACCTCCATGAGGGCAGGGAGTCTATATTAGTCTAGTTCACTCTAGTCAATTGCTTACTACCTTCATAATTTTTGTCATATCTACACAGAAACTTTGATTATTTTCTTCTTGAAATCAACTTTTAAAATTCAAATATACACAAGACATGAAATCAAGGGCTTGCTATGATGGTTATAAATTTTCGAATCCATGTTAAAATAAATGCATGAGTATCAGAAGTTAAAAAAAAAAGTCCACGTACCCCCTAAAATCATTTGGGTCTTGCTGTGGAATGTGAGATCCACTTTACTAAACTGTGCTAATGTAATCCCAGCAATTGCACAATACTTGACAAATAGTATCCTTTCAACAAACAGAGGCTGACAGTGGGGATCACAAAGACTTACCTTGCTTTTGGCTTCTATACGTAAAACACGACTAGTCTTTGTGATTGGGTCTTCATGTCCAGTTTCCTCAAACAGTTTGCCTTCTGCAAACTTATATGTGTAATATTTAGGGGGGCGTATAGGAGAGCAAAGCTGAAAGGGGCAGTTCTTTGGGTCTGAATTTGTATCCATTATGAATCCACAGGCCCAAGGCGGGAGCTGAAGAAATAAAACAGTTATTTTTACTCTTTATCTAGACACTAAGTATTATTAATTAAAATTCTGGGTCTGCTCCAAACAAGATGATGTGGACATCAAATTTATTTTTATCCATTATCACATAATGCCTCATCTAAGGGTAACTTCAGCACAACAAAAAATATTTCAAGTGAAAAACAAAACTCTATGCAAATGACCAATAAAATAAGGAAAATGGTTTATCATGAATCTAGATTTACATGAAGTCTCCTTCAATAAAAAAGTTTATTTTGGGGGTATATAAACTTGGGCAATGAAACAGCAAAATGATTAAGAATAACAGCAAATCAAGTAGTAATTCCAGAACCCAGAGACATCTCCAAGATCTCTACTCTCATAGAACATGAAATTTCTCACATGTGTTTTTAATAATTTATCCAGCAGCCCTTACTCTGCTGCCTGGACAGCAGCAGTGATGACAGTTATTATTCCAGGGCTACAAACTGGCTCAGCAGCACTAAAGCATTTACAATTTGTTTTTAACTTTAGCTCCCAGGGTAACCATTGTGCAGAAGAAAACCTTTCCCGCACATCCACTCTGAGAGACTCACAGCTATTACGATTAAGATTCTTAACTTTAAGAAAAAAGGAAAGAAATCAAAATTTATTCTCTCAGAGCAGCAGGGTCCAGCCTCAAGCCTTCCACTAACATCCCTCTTACACCTTTTAAAGAACTCTAGTAAGCAGGCTGACAGTGTGTTAGAAATGGTACTGAGAGTCAGAACATTAAAAGAAAATTGCCTTTCTTTTCCTGAGTAATTGTAGAAAGAGCAAATTCCTTAGAAAATCAGAGGTCTTGGCACAGCAACGTCACTGGTGGGCACTATTCAGAAAGGGTAGGTGGGGGATGTATGCATAAAGAGTGTATCATTTAACCTGTAGAAACTATAGCCAAAGAGCTTATGTTCACAGAGCAAATTCCTTGTAATTAATCCAAAGAATCCACTGCCCTGAAACACTAGGGACATAAATTTGCAATGTCTCTCTAAAGAAGTTCCTAACTTATTCTCCTCAGATTGTGGGTTATTTTCAAGGATAATTTGTTTATTTAAATATAAGCCATAACTAGAAAGAAAAATGTAATCATGAAAGTTGGGAAATCTGGTAGCAAAAGTGAAACGAGTAAAAATTGAGACCTCAGTGGGAAAAAAAGGAAGAAGCATTGCTATTAACCTTGTAACAGAGGCCTCAGATTGAGGGCACAAGGCTCCTCAGCCCTCAGGGGTACAAGTTTTTCTCCCCTTTGGTGACACTTTAAAACATTTTCCATGTGACTCATGTAGTAAGCTTAGTTTTTTTTTTTTTTTTTTTTTTTTTTTTAGTAAGCTTAGTTTCTGATTAAATGGTTCCAATAAATCAAAAAGTCTTTTGGGTGTATTTCTTAAACTAATGGGACCAAGGTTAAAGTTTTAATCATAACAAAAACTGTTCCAAGGCTATGGACTTTTTAAAGTTTGTCCAGCTGATATAGAAGTATTAACTATCTCAAGGATATCTTCAGCCACATTTCCTATTGAGATAAGCCTGTGGTATCATCTATGTATATTAATGAACAGAGCCTGAGAAGAATTATAAGCTGGCTAGGTGATATGCAGATATTCCTTGAGATATTTGACAGAAACACGTTTAGTTTAAGCATTCTACCAGCTAACCACAGTCATTTCATCAAAAGAATGATTAAGACATACATGCTGAAAGAAAATCAGCCCAAGCATGCAGGCTGCTCCAGATGAATTGATGTTAGCACAAAGCAAAACATTTCCTAATTTGCTTTAATTAAATATCATAACCAAATAATATATCATAACTAAAAACATCACCAGGAAATACTGATGACATGATGACCAAGGATATGAGGCAATGTATTAAGGGCTCCACATTTTCTATTGCTGAGATTGAGTTTATAAAGCTCTTTTAGTCAAGTGCCCACTGGGCAGAGATGTTACATACAGAAATACTTTATAATCCACTCACAGTATGGCTTACAGATGTCCTTTGTATATAGCACTGTCTGTGCATATTAATCAGTGTTATCCAGTTCATAAAAAGGCTCTGATCTATAAAATTCTCTTTAACTAGCACCTGGTATATAATATAGTATTTGATTCCATGTGATGATGACTTAGAACATCATACTCAGAACATCATAATAGGTACTACAGGTTGGGAAAGGTCAAGGAATAAAGAAATAGAGGATACAGAATAAATGAAAGACATGTTTCTGTTAATGGAAGTTAAAACAATGGTAACTGAGGCATACCTTAAAAATACAAAAGGCCATATTTACTTAGAAATCAAATCTTGGCAAAGTCTCATGACACTCCTAATTCTGAAAGAATTTTGTTATAATAAATGCATTGCTCGAAATTATATATTTTCTCCCATCCCTATTCCTATAGACTGCAATAAGAACAGATGCTCTGCCAGTTTCTGGATTGAAGATGTCTGAATTTGGCATCTATTAGCAAGTGAAAAGACACACTTTGATTTCAGTAGATGAAAGCAGTAAGAAAATTGCTGGAGTTAAAAATCACCATTTTTGTTTTAGGACATTTATATAGCCTTCTAAGGCACCAGACATTACATTTGATAATTTGATAATTTGATTTCATGAAGTAGATGGAAAATTTTGGTTGTTTTATTTAGGCCCTAGTTATTTCTTATTTATACCACTGTAACAATCTCAAAACTAACCTCTATGCCCCTTATCTCCTGGTGCTTTGGTGTACTCTAACACGGCTGCCAGATGACCTCATGAACTGCAGCTTGACTCCTTAAATTATTCCCCTGCCCGCACACTTCACGTTCCCCTCTTCATAATTTACGCATAAATTCACCACCTTGACAAAGAATGTCAAATCATAGCTTCATCACCTAGACATTTATTCTGCTTCAATAAAAATGAATTATTAGCAGCTTCCTGAACATTTTCTGAACTTCTCCAGCTTAGAGCTTCATTTGATGGACTTTCTCAGCCTAGAATACCATTCCCTTCCCCACCCATCGAAATCCTATCTATCCTCTTTGGTTTATCTCAAATTCTACTTCTCCTCAAAGCTTTCCTGGGTCCTCTTCCTTTCCTTTGGGCCCCACAGCACATTTTATGTTTCTGATCCCACTTATTTATTTTTTATTTTTATTTTTTTGCTGTACGCGGGCCTCTCACTGCTGTGGCCTCTCCCGTTGCGGAGCACAGGCTCCGGACACACAGGCTCCGCGGTCATGGCTCGCGGGCCCAGCCGCTCCGCGGCATGTGGGATCTTCCGGGATCGGGGCACGAACCCGTGTCCCCTGCATCGGCAGGCAGACTCTCAACCACTGCGCCACCAGGGAAGCCCCTGATCCCACTTATTTAAACCCTTCTTATACTTGATCTTTGTGTACTAGTCTAGTCTCATGATAAACTGTGTTCTCCTTAAGGCCTGATATTTTGTCCTACTATCTTTCCATTCCAGAGTGCCCAATACAGTACTTTGCACACAGAAATTTGATAAACATCCAGTGAATTTACTGGAATTGCATTTTAACAAAAATTGTGATAATAGTACAGATGGGGAGGTACAAGTGGTCTGTTTGCTGGTCACACAACTCCATCCATATCAAGCAAAACAGAGGCCTCTCTTCTTCCCTTCAGTGCATGCTATCTAAAGTCACATATTAATGCTGCTTTAAAACTGGGCAATAACGTTACCGTTCACCAGTTTTAGCAATAAAATTGGCAAAGAGATGATGAAGACATGAGAATGCAGTGGCAGAAACATAGTAGCAGAAACACAGTGGGCATGACTACTATCCCCACTGGGGGTGTGGGATGGGAACAGAAGGCAGTGGTTAGGCACTAGCTGCCAAGTTGGCCTGAGTTATTACTGTATCTAAAGTTGTAGAGATACGTGATATAGAGATATGCAGAAAGAGGAATACAATGGCACTTTACCTCCGAAATTCATGCTATAAGACAGTATTTTTAAGTAAAAGTGCACAAAAAGGAAGGTCCTCTAAGTAATTCTAAAACAAACCTCCTAAACCTGATAAAGACCCAATATGCTAAATTCCATTTAAATTAATTTCCTTTTAAGAAAAAGTATATTGGTATTATTCAAAATTTGATGTTGTTAATAAACTGCATATATTTTGACTAATGTATTATCTTTTGAAAATTAAACATACCTTTAGAGACCGAACTGAATCGTCAGCCAGACCAATCACATTAACATAAAGTAGATTGCTATGCTTCAGGAACAGAACACAGTGATCCTTAAACATGTCCAAGTCTACAACTTTGGTATTTCTCTTCATTGTGAAAAATAAATCCCAATTCATAATAGCAGGGGTATCAGCTGCTGTTCTCATTAGCTGTGTGGAACAAAATTAGAAGAGATCTAGGTACCAGAACATGATTACTACAGCATCCAGAGATGAAACCACTGAAAACCAGACCATACTCGTCTTCACTGTTTTATGAAGAGCTGAAGGAACTAACTCTGCATCAGGGCTGAAGTGTGAACATCACCATATGAATGAGCCCAGGCTAGCCTGCTGGGTGGGTATAGCCCAGTGCTTAGCTGACTGGTCAACCAATGGACATTTGAGTGAGAGTACTGACAGCCAGTTGACTGTGGAACTATCAATGAGCCTAGCCAAGACCAGTGAAAGAACTGCCTGAGATCAATTCAAACTGCTGACTCACAAAATCATAAGCTTATAAAAGTTTGTTAAGCCACTAAGTTTGGCTTTGATAACTAATATATTCAGGATAGAGTATGTTTTCATTTACTAACCTTTTTTAGGTACAATTAAAATATGAAGAGGTATTAGCTCTAAGGGAAGAGAAATGGGATTGGTTCTACATAGGAAGGTAGCATTAGTTTTTACAATACCCAAAGCTTACAAAACAATAAACTCTTAGAGCAAGAAATGTTGATGTTAGTGTAACACTCCCTAAGACCCTAAATGGGGACCAGAAGAATACAGGATTTACCTTGAATTCTGTAGGCTCGCCAACATTCGTGAGAATGTATAATTCATCATCTCTGTGTTCTACGTAGTAAAGGACCCCGTGTATTCGCTTCTGGATAAGTACTGGTGGGTCCCAAGGGCTCATGCCATCTATCAACCACACCTCTGAAGTGGTCTTGTTCATAATATTCATGGTGAGAAAACGACTGTCTTTTGTAAGATAAAGGAAAACAAAAAAGCTGCACAGAAGAAAAAGAGAGGGAGAGAGAGATACAAAAACCCAATAAATTTCAAATGCACGCTATCTTGTTAATGACAATATCTCACTGGTGTTCAGTATATTAATTTATAATGTAGATAGAAAATAAAAACTCCTTAGTGAATACTGCTTATAAAAACTGGCTATTATATTTCTCATTTCCTCCCCAAAGGCATTCAAAATAATTTTTCTCTAACATTTTATTATAAAAAATTTTCAAACATACAATAAAGATGAAAGAAATGTAAGGTAAATACCGATATACCTACCACTAAGATTCAATCATGGCTAACATTGTGTTATATTGCCTTTATCGTATATCTATGTATCTATCAATCCATCTTTTTTTTAAAAATGCATTTCAAGGTAAACTACAGACATCATCTAACTCTCAATCACATTAATAGATTATAGGGCTTTTTCCTGAGAAGAGGAAATAAACTTCCTAGAGGAGATATGTAACTGTAGGGAAGAAAAGGAATACAGAGTTTCCTTTGTTTTTCTTCTCTGTGCACATTGGATATCCTTTTTCCTACTCTCCTAGTTTTTACAACTAAACAAACAATAGGAAGAAAAACCCTCACAATCTCACTAACCTAACACATTTTTAAAATTAACTATTTTAATTTTTCTATTTTTCCTTCTAAGGCTTAATTGTATTTTATACATGTCTTTAAATAGATGTAGTTATTTAAAAAATATAGATGCAATTCTGGATTCTGCATTTAGGTTTTTTTTTTTTTTATTGGCTGCGCTGTGTGGCACATGGGATCTCAGTTCCCCAACCAGGGATAGACCTGCGCCCGCTGCAGTGGAAGTGCAGTCTTAAGCACTGGACTGCCAGGGAAGTCCCTGCATTTCTTCTTACACATATTATCATCTTCCCCTACATTAGTTATACAGTCTGTGATCATTATTATTATTATTTTTTTTGCGGTACGCGGGCCTCTCACTGTTGTGGCCTCTCCTGTTGCAGAGCACAGGCTCCAGACGTGCAGGCTCAGCGGCCACGGCTCACGGGCCCAGCCGCTCCGCGGCATGCGGGATCTTCCCGGACCGGGGCACGAACCCATGTCCCCTGCATCGGCAGGCGGATTCTCAACCACTGCGCCACCAGGGAAGCCCTGTGATCATTATTTTTAATGGCTACCTAATATTCTATCAAGCTGAATTATCATAATTCTTAAAAAATGTAGATTTTAATGTTTCACTGTAATAAATATAAAAGGGAATATGTCATGAAGATAGTTTCCCTCTCCCTAACTTTAAAAAAATAATTAATTAATTAATTAGGTTGTGCTGGGTCTTAGTTGTAGCCGGTGGGCTCCTTAGTTGTGGCTCACTGGCTCCTTTAGTTGTGGCATGTGTGCTCCCTAGTTACAGCCAGTGGGCTCCCTAGCTGCAGCAGGCAGGCTCCTCAGCTGAGGCTTGCCTCCTCCTTAGTTGTGGCATGCGGGACCTAGCTCCCCAACCAGGAAATGAACCTGGGCCCCCTGCATTGGGAGTGCAGAGTCTTAACCACTGCGCCACCAGGGAAGTCCCTCTTCCTAACTTTTATAATTATTTCCTTAGGATAAATTCTTAGTAACAGAAATACTGTTTTAATGATTAAGTATTTTGATGACTCTTGATCAATATAATCAAATACTATCCCAAGAGCATTACACTAATTCATATTGACACACTGGATGCCTTTAAATATTCTACCTACATGTTTCCTTATTACAAAAGTAATTCATACTGAAAATACTAAAGAATATAAAGAAGGACGATAACCCTGAATTCCACTCCCCAGAGATAAGCATTTTGGTAAAATTCCTTTTGTACTGGATTAACTACCATGTTTGTCAATTTTATTGCTTTGCAATGTGTCCATTTTAAACTTGGTGATGTAGTTTACATTATTGGTCTATAACCATCTCTTTATAAATTAAGGACATTAACTTGTCCTTTTGTTGAAAATACTTTCCCCCATTGTCATATGGATTTTTTTTTACATCTTTATTGGAGTATAATTGCTTTACAATGGTGTGCTAGTTTCTGCTTCATAACAAAGTGAATCAGCCACACACACATATGTGTCATATGGATTTTAATTTATTTGTTTACAATAGTTTCTGATGTAAGAGTCTAATATTTTAGATAATCAAGAATATTGGTACTACCCTTTGTAATTTCTTCTATTGATTTTATGCTCTGGAAATATTTCAACCAAACTGAGTGAAATACATATATTTTCACCAAGGGTTTTTTTTTTTTTGATGGTTTTATTTTTACCAATAGATCCTTTAAATCTTTTAGGAATGTATGCTAATGTACGAATTGATGAAAACTATTTTTGTCCAAATATTCAATATTTACATTCTAGGGTCTGTTTTAGGGTTATCTATTCTGGTCTCTTTTATTGGTTTGTCAATTTGTATTATTTTAACTGTTGTGCCTTCACATGTTTTAATATATTGTTGTAAGGCAAATCCCCTGACCTACTTTGCTCTTTATTTTCAACACTTCCTTTGCTATTTTTATCTACTTATTTATGTGTAATGATGACACAGGTAATCAAAAGATAAATTACTCAGTCAATTATCTGGCAGACATGTGGTTACAGGGAAGTGAGAACACAAGCATCTCTGTAAGTAACAGTTTTCTTAGAAAGAGAAGTAAAATTGTGGTAACTACCAAGCAAAAACCTACAGTAGATACACAAAATATAAAGAGAAGGGAATCAAACTATAGCACTATGGAAAACCATCAATTCATTAAGGAAGACAGTAGGAAAGGAAGAACTGGGAACTATTGATCCAAAGCAGCTAGAAAACATGAAAAAGATGGCATTAGTAAGTCTTTAGCTGTTATAAATTACTCTAAATGTAAATGAATTAAATTCTCCAATCAAAAGGCATTAAGTGGCTAAACAGATAAAAAAAGAACTAACTATATGCTGCCTATAGTAAGAGATTCATTTCAATTTCATGGACATACATGGGTCAAAATAAAGAAAAAGACATTCCACACAAGTAAAAACCAAGAGGGAGCAAGAGTAGCTATACTTATATCAGACAAAATAGACCTTAACTCAAAAGCTCTATCAAGAGATAAAGAAGGCCACTACATAATGACAAAGGTGTCAATTCGTCAAGATTTATAACAAGCATAAATATATATATATGCACTCGACATCAGAACCCTCAAATATATTAAGCAAATATTAACAGATCTGAAAGGAAAATAGACAACATAATAATAGTAGGGGACTTTAGTAGCCCACTTTCAACAATGGATAGATCATCCAGGCAGAAAATCAGTAAGGAAACCTTGGACGTGAACTATACTTTAGAACAAATGGATCTAACAGACGTATACAGAACATTCTGTCCAACAGCAGCAAAAATAAAAATACCATTCTTCTCAAGTGGACATGGAACATTCTCCAGGATAGATTATGTGTTAGGTCACAAAATAAGTCTTAACAGGAAAAAAACTGGAAAATTCACAAATACATGAAAATTAAACAATACACTCCTAAACAACCAAAGGGTCAAAGAAGAAATCAAAAGGGAAAAAAAAAATTGAAGTAAATGAAAATGGAAATACCACACACCAAAACCTAAGGGATACAGCAAAAGCAGTTCTAATAGAGGCATTTATAGCAATAAACACATTAAGAAAATAGAAAAATCTCAAACAAACTTCACACCTCAAGAAACTAGAAAAAGAAGTTAAAGTAATTTTGGCAAACCTTACTTGTGAGAGCAGAATACTAAAACCTGGGGATCAAAGCAAACACAGTAAAAAAACAGCTCAGTCGTAGAAGTTCTACGAAGACCTTTATTACATTTTCTCTACTGGTATGCTGCCTTTCCCTCTTGGTCCTTCCCTTTGGATTAGGGCTGTTAAGTACAGCTGACCCTTGAACAACATGGATTTGAACTGGTGGGGTCCACTTATATACAGATTTTTCTCAATAAATACATACCACACTACCACACCATCTGCGGTTGGTTGAATACTCTGATATGGAACAGTGGATAAAGAGAATACTTTGATATGGAACAGTGGATAAAGATATGGAACAGTGGATAAAGAGGGTCAACCGTAAAGTTATAGGTGGATTTTCAACCACACGGGAGTCAGTGCCCCTAACCCCCAGTTGTTCAAGGGTCACCTGTATTCAGAATAGACAAACAAATCTGTGCTTTAGAGATGAGATGCCAAACTAGGTTTAAACATACTTAATTATGGTTAATTCTTTTTGGGGTAGAAAAAGCACACAAGAAGCCAAAAATCAAGAATCTTAAATGTATGTATAACTCAATCTTAGAACTTAGGATAGTAACAACATATGGCAACTAAGTACCTTATTCAAGGGTATAGCTCATAGGGTCAATTTTGAGTTTTATTCACAAGATGTAAAATGGTTCACAATCATAAATCATTGATACAATGTAATAAATTACTAGCTTAAACTGTCATCTCCAAAAGATATCCTTGACAAATGACACATAAAGTAGTGGATCGTATGAAGAGCAGGTTCTAGTAAATTCTCATTAAAACAATCATTATCAGAAAAAAGCAATGACAGCATTACTGAACCCAGAATGTTAGTTCTATGGGTTGGAATAATACAATTTCTCCAGACCTCAAGTTCTTTTTTTTTTTTTGCGGTATGCAGGCCTCTCACTGTTGTGGCCTCTCCCATTGTGGAGCACAGGCTCCGGATGTGCAGGCTCAGCGGCCATGGCTCACGGGCCTAGCCGCTCCGCGGCATGTGGGATCTTCCCGGACCAGGGCACGAACCCATGTCCCCTGCATTGGCAGGCGGACTCTCAACCACTGCACCACCAGGGAAGCCCTCAAGTTCTTTATATAAACTGGGTGTTATATAAGATTTTCTTTAAGGTCCTTGTCAGCTCTGAGATTTTATTAAGTGAAGGGTTACTTTTCTTGTTTTGGGTATCAATTTTACTGTCATAGATTTGGTGTTAAAGATAATTTTTCTCTCTTGCAAAATCTGTTCAGACATTGCCCAAATTATACTGTAAGAGGTGACAGGACCCTGGTGTTAAGAAATAATTTATCATAAATCATTTGGAAAAGTATATCTGGGTAAGAGTTAAGGGATTTTGCCAGATAAATTTATTATCATTTCCTCCCAAGCATGGTTAAGTGGTAATATGAGGCATAAGTCCTGAAGCAAAAAGAATTAGCTTTAAGGAGGAATTACCAAAGTATTGAGGAAAGTAAAATTTAAAGACCAATGTATATCATGGTTCAAAGCAAAGCAATTTAAAATTCAGGTAACCTATATGAAATAAATGGTGAATTCTGTGTAACTGACACCACGGTTATTTTAGTTATGACTTATAAGAGATTCATAACTGCTGCATGGAAACCATATTAAATGTTTAATTAACAACTCCTCTCATGTGTCAGTACAGAGAGAATGTTAGTAACTCAGCATTTGAATCTAATGATATATTTGTATTCACTCTGAAGTTTGAATGTAACTAATTTCCAATTTTGAATTTAAACCACTTATAAAAGAATGCTTATGCTCCTCTTAGACTTATTATATCTGATTCCAGCCAAAATCAATGTTTTAAGTCAACCAAGAGCAGCACTTTAGATAACTAGAGAAATACTTTGAAGAAGAAGACTTAATTGCATTGTTTTAGTACCTTGGGTCTTTTTCTGTGTAAAAACGTTCATTACGCCTGTTATCACCAAAAGTGGCTCGATATACATCATGACAGCGAAGGTTCCTTTGGAAGGTATAGAATAAAACATCTTCATCTTCTTCATCCTTTACCCATTCTAAAAGAAAATAATTAAAGAATTATATATAGCCACCTACTTACAGTTAAAAAAAAAAAAGGCACAGTGCATTCTATTTTTGAGTGCCAAACAGAAGAGATGTGCAAGTTTATCCCTGGAAATCTAAATCTAACATAGGTTTGACTATGTCTAACCCTGTTATTTATAAGCCAGAGATATTTCCAGAGAATAAGATACTACTACATCAATTCTAAGTTTTCACGTAGTTATTAGTCTCAGGGTACTCAAGTTTCTAGATAAGAGATGAATATTCAATATTTAAGAAAGACTTTGGTAAAGTCACATTTGCTTTCAGGAGATGAATTATGTTTAAATCTACAACCTCTAAATCTGAGGAAATTCTGGACCATTTTCTCTCATGCCTAAATGTTTTCTGTCTGTTTTCAAGCCACAGGATATCTCAAACTACCAAATATGGTGTTTTCTAGATCTTACCAGAGGCTGTCAATGGAAGTTTTCACACAATTACATCATGACTGCCACCTGGCTGACAGTGACTGTAAGACATTATTGTATAGTATGCATTCTGATTTTAGAGAGGTTAAAATGTACAAGAGGTACGCCTTAGAATCAATTAGATACAGTATAATTTCTATTCACTGCAAAAGCATTTAGTTATTAAACAATGGGGAAATTTATGGCAGAAAATAAAAAGGGAGGATAAAGTATAAACATATATATCACTCAGTGATAAATGATAAAATTTAAAGTTGGTTCTATTGGTAAAAATATCATAGCTTTTATTGAATAAGTTAGTTCGTCGTGTTCCAGAGTTCCTTGGTAGTGACCCTGGGCAATGTGCTATAATGGCTTAACAAGATAATGTGAAATGAAACAATCATACCCAAGCTTAAAGTTGAATAAAATATTAAGAGATAATTTGTATGTGAAAATGTACTCTAAATAATAGCAAAGAATTACTGATATATTAACATACACTGTACAACCTGGACTCCGATTACAATACTTTTAAAAACATGAACATGAATTTGGATATTTAACTAAAGAAGGGAAGGTCTCCTGAATAAGAGGCACAGAGGAAGGTATGGAGTCCACAGGGATAAACAGATCAGGCATTCATCTTCTCATTCACTCATGTAAGCAAGTAAAAATGTTTGCAAAGTGTGGACAATTCTCTTTACTGTTGCCTTTTCAATGCAGAAGACTGCTCTGGTTGGTGGCTTACCAAAACTGGACACATTTGGGAAAGAAGCTTCCATTACAGGTTGATCACTGAGCTTCACAACTACACAGGTAGATGCTTCAGAATCTTCAGTTCTTATCTTGGCAGCTACATATTTTTCATCAGGAGCAACTCTGATACAATCAATGAAGGGTTGCTCTAATTTAAGTTCCTCCAAATTGAACAAAACTTCATAATTATCATTGTCTGCTGCATAAAGAAAAGGATAAAGGAGATAATTCCACAAAATATACTTCAAAAAATTTTAAACTGTATTTCAATGTTTTAAACTAGCATTCCCCTTTTGTAAGAGGCTACATTTTGGCATCTTTGAACAATGACAGCAGTTTGATGTGTACAGAAAATGGCCTTAGTATTTAATACTACCTTACGCTATTTGATATTATTCAGTGCATCAACCTATGTGATATTACTTGATAGTTATAGTCTAATATTTGTAGACCATATAGAACCTAGAAAAGTAAGAAAATGTAAGTGAGTAAGTGACCCTGAGTAGTCTATATAGTGCCTAGCACAGTATCCAGGATTTGGTAGATGCTCAAAAAATGCTGGTTCCCACCTCCATTCTCTCTGCAAAAGCTTTTGAATGTAGCTGTTAATTATATCTTAGGCAAACCCAGAAATTAAAAAACTACTCATTTAAAAAAAGAGAGAAAAAATCAGAAATTGAAAACAGCTATTTTCTATACCTTTGAAAAATCAATACCAAATTTCCAATGAAAAATGTGAAACCTGAAAAATCAGATATTTCTTAAAAGGAAAAACTGTTTTGTACCTTCTTCATCTTTGGAACGAACCAAACAGCAGCCCTCTTGATAATAAACAAAACCACCATGTTTAACCTGACAAGGAAAAGAAACAAATGGTTTATTTAATTATAATTTATTCAATAATTTTTTAAAAATTGATTGTTTAGTGATCTGACTAGTCAAGATGAAGAAATGAGATCTTTTATAAGCAAACGTGTTGCAGTCTATGCATGAACATATAAAAAATACAAAATGAATCACTTTTTACAACATAGTGATTAAGATATGGTTTTCATATGTTTACAATCAATCACTGGAGGAGTTTATAATACATAAATGTAAGAGGCAACAAAGAGAAGGCATTAACGAAACCTACGTCAGTTATGACTGTACAAACCACTTTAGCTTTACTTCTGGAACATTTGACAATTAACAGATCAAGTGGCATCTTTAAGATAATCCAAAATGATGTAGATGTGGAAACTGTGACTTAAGACTATTCTGAAAACCCAGTCAATTACTTTCTGAGAGTCTTTTCTTTAAAATATGCTGTCACTGACAATTGTCCATGGTTTGATCTGATTTTACACAAAGCATCTCACCCTCTGTGAGGGTGACAGATATAGAAAATTTAAGATTGAAAGACTATTACCAATATATGAATCATGCTCTTGTCTAATTCCTACATATTAAATGCAACTGACTGATACGATTTCAGGTAGCTTAAAACAATTACTACTTGCTAGTTAGTGGCATAATTTGAATCTGGAATTCCTCATTCTTAACCTATTGCTATTTCCATCTACTATGTATGTAATTTTCATTCATAAGCTATGGTTCTATTTTCCAATCTTATCGAAAAATTTTCAACATGCATGTTCAATCTGTTTCAACTAATTATTTATGACTGTGGTAACCATAAAACAGTCAAGCAAATACTTGGATTTCATGGTATTATACTATTTAAAGTGAATTTTCTTTTATTAAAAAAAGTACAGATAGAACAATCAAATACTTTTCAAGTAATAAAACATTATGAGTTAGTTTCATTTGAACTTCTCCTTGGGAGTATTTAAAAAATATAAAGACAGAATTGTTTTTTTCCAAAAACCAGAATTAACATTATATGCTTGGAAATTCACCTTGGCTTTGATCTTTATAATTTATTTAAAGGACCATACTCAGCTTACTCTTTGTTCTTTAAGTTTTTCAGCATATTTTAAAGGCCAAAAGCAGTCTAATTTTGATGTGGGATTATGTTTATAAATCACAAGGTATTCCATTTGTACCCTGACTGGTAATATCAGATCAAAAAAAATAGATATAAGATATCCTACCTCTGCATTGATGATTTCGTATTCTTCTTGTGGCTGTGTTTCTAATTTTGTTCTCACTTTTTCAAATGCATCCATGTTTTCTGAGAGGGATTTTTTGTTTTCTTGTTTAATAGGCAAAAATTCCTGGAAAAAGTTTTATCAGTATGATCATAATATTTCAACTAGGGAGAAAACCTTTGCTTTTTAAAGGTAATTCTTATTTCCTTTTCATTCAAGTACTACAATGTTAGGTCTATACCTATGAAATAATATGCATTTCACAGATCTTAAATGTTTCATAAGCTCAATAAATTATTTCCTCTTTTTTATTTAAAAATGTAAACAAGTAAGGTGGATACTTGATGACTACTATTAATTCAAATGGCTAAGTCCTTAAGATGTAGTAGTACTAAGAAGCGCTGGAAAGTCTTCAGAAATACTATGAGAAAGCAGTAAAGGAAATCCTATGAACATATACATATTTAATAGCCAGGTGTGAGAAGTAAAAGTTTACTGAGTTTTATAAAGTACTGAAATACCTCCTAAAAAGGGGAAAATGTCAAAGGGAGAGGAAGACATTATCATTATTAATAAATGTCCACTATTATTTTATTCACATCAAGAGTTATGATAAAAAGTTTTTCATACTTTATATCTTCATTAGCCATAATTTTCTTCTCATGGAGATAAGGAATCCTCCGAATAGAACTGTTTATTAGCTCAAAAGGCAAATTAATGCTTTATAAAAGAGCTTCTCTTTGAGGTTAAAAAAATATATATACTCATCTTCAAAAAGGAAAAATAATAAGTAGAGATATAGGTGAAAGCTAAATAAAGCACTCAGTGACTTATTAGGAGTATCTAATAAGCTAACAGCTTAAGTAAGTTGATCTCTGATGAGCATATAAATATCATATGAATTATTAAAATTTGGATAAGGCAAAACCTCAGTTGTCAAATTTAAAAAAGGGTTGAATAATTCAACACTCCACAGGTTTCCCTTGCTTAAGGAAAATAATTCTAGCCAAGATTTTAAATGTCAGCTTTCTGCCAAAGATGACAACTGTAGTGATTTGTGCCAGAAAGAGCACTAAGCCTTTGGTTAGGACCTGCAACAGCTGGTAAATATTTATTGCACAAGGGTATCCATGATACTTTACCAACAGTGTAGAGAATGTAAGCTATAAATACAGTTTGTATCACAAAGAGTTTACGCAGTCTAAAATTAAACACAAGAATAAAACAGAAAAATCACCAAAGCAAATTAAATGAAAAAATAATCATTCTCACAAAGTTTTTTAGACTTTCTGAGATGCTTTATGATTTGGATTAGATTCACATTAGCAACAATGGCTGTTACAGTAGTCTAAATCATTCAGTCTCTACTTCAATTGAAGTCTCTACTTCAATCATAAAATTAATATGATTAATGATTTGAAATTCAAATTCTAAAGGCTCATTTTTTTTTTTAGTATTTCTACAAAATCTAGTGTTAATCTTTAGTGAGGCAAAATATCTATACCAATAATTTCCTATTATCACCCAAAGCACAAATCAGAAGATCGCTAGAAATTTATCTTGAAACTATATATAACTTAGTGGTAGAAGCTACCTTTTCATATCCAGATATATGCTTGTCTATTCTGTTAATTCCTTTTAGAACTTTTGAAGTACAGTCAGGATGGCTATGAAGAGGGTATCTCTTTCTACTACCTTGCAGCTCCTAGCACACGGTAGGTGAGGAGCTGGGCTCTGCCACTTTTAAACACCCATTCTTATTGAGAGCCATGGCCAATGCCAGGCTAAGGCAACAGGGCTGGGCCCAATATCTAGCCTCCTAAACTTATTTTACACTCTTGATTAACTTTTTTCTGTGTCACAAATCCAAATAAACTGAGCTTACCTGAACCAAAATAACCCTGAAAGCAATAGGATTTTTAACTGCCTTAATAAAATGGAAGTAGAATTCGAGAGTTTTGTAAATAATTCCTCAAAAGGAATTACTTCCAGGGAAACTGAGATTTTATATAATAATCATAAAGTACTCCAAATTGGTTTTGGTTTAAGTTCTGTCCCCAAGAATACCCACTGGGTGTTTTAAGCTTTAATTTCAATGCCAGCTAGCATTACCATTAGGGTATGCAGCTAAACCTAACCATTTAAGCCAAGTATCTTAATGCAGGGGTTCCCAACCTCTGGGCTGTGAACTGGTACCTGTCCGTGGCCTGCTAGGAACCGGGCCATACAGCAGGAGGTGAGCGGCAGGCAAGCGAGCAAAGCTTCATCTGCTGCTCCCCATCGCTCGCATTACCACCTGAACCATCCCTAGCATTAGCACCTGAACCATCCCCCCAACCCCCATCCATGCAAAAATTGTCTTCCACAAAACTGGTCCCTGGTGCCAAAAAGATTGGGGAACACTGTCTTAATACATGAATAGTCTATTGGTTTTAAGGGAATATACTACCTAAAGGAGCTGAGGTGAGGAAAGCTTTAAATTTTAAAAAAGTTACATGTATAGTATCACTCAATTAGTGGAAAAAAGAAGCATTCCTTCCCACCTTCTGGGTGGTCCACCACAAAACCATTATACAACGGAAACTCATAAGACAAGAGAATGGAATATGTAAACTTCACATTTCATTAATTTATTTATTTTTTGGCTACACTGCATGGCATGCAGGATCTTAGTTCCCCAACCAGGGATCAAACCTGTGCCCCCTACAGTGGAAGCATGGAGTCAACCACTGGATTGCCAGGAAAGTCTCTGTAAACTTTATTATAGCAAATAATAATGAACTCTAAAAACAGAAAATAGCACAATAGAAGAACAGTGGGCAGATTTTAGTTAAGATGGTGCCATTAATTAATGGCTCATTCCAAGTTTGGGGGCAGGGAGAGTAAAAAGTAGGCTTAGGTCATTTTGTGTCAGAAAGCAAGAAGTGTTCAAAGGTTCATGGAGATGTGTCAAAAGAACACAAAGGTCAGTTTGAAGGGGTTCCTACTAGCCACATTTGGGACAGTTTGAGCATCAAAAACAATAATGACTGTAATTGATTATAATAAACTGAAAAAAATAAAAACAATAATTTAAAAAGAAGCAAAACATAAAACACACACCTAACTAAAATTAAAAAAATAAAAAGAGGGTACAAAAAAAGGGGGAAACTCTTCTTAACAGAATACTACCACCTAATAAATGTAGAAAGAACAATAGAAATAGAAAATCATTAGCAACCCCCAGTGAAACAAATGATTAGGGTAAAGATCATCCTTGGTTATTAAACTCATTAAACTCATTAGATGAAATGATGTCAGGCAATAAAATATTTGAGACAAAGTATTACCTTAAGTCTTAGGGTAATATTTGAGACAAAGTATTACCCTAAGTCTTAGGGTAACAAAGTAGTACCCTAAGTCTACTTAGTAACTGCAAAGGGAATAATGGCCTGTTAACAATGGAGAGAACTAGCAGTTATCACCTTAACTGAAATTATCAAGCTTAGCACCATTAATAATGGGACAAGCTGAGATTACGTGTCTCCTGAAATAATGTAATACGGAACATTTCAATTTAAGACAGAAAAAGAAAAGAGTAAACCTAAAGGAACTAGAAGAAAGGAAATAAAATTAATTTGTTTCAATTAAGTTGATACAGTAACTAACGAGAAGACCAACAAAATAAAAAAGTTGGTTCTTTAAAAAAATGTACTAAGGGGCTTCCCTGGTGGTGCAGTGGTTGAGAGGCCGCCTGCTGAAGCAGGGGATGCGGGTTCGTGCCCCAGGCCGGGAGGATCCCACATGCCACGGAGCAGCTGGGCCTGTGAGCCATGGCCGCTGAGCCTGCACATCCAGAGCCTGTGCTCCGCAACGGGAGAGGCCACAACAGTGAGAGGCCCACGTACCACACACACAAAAAAAGAAAAATGTACTAAGAAAGACATGTATAGCAAAACTGATTAAAAAAATGATAAAACATTACGAATGAAAAGGTTGGCATAATTACAGATACAGTAAAGATTAGAACTTACAATAACATTCTTTATGCTAATATATTTGAAAACATGATAAAATGGATAATATTCCAGAAAATAAATTACCACAACCAACTCAAAAAAAAGAAAAGCTGTACAAGCTAATAAATATCAAAGAAATTGATAACTAAGTGTTCCCTTCTTAAAAGAGACACAAAACCCAGATACTTTCAAAGGTAGCTTTCTCTAATCCTCAAGGAAAAGATAATCTCATATGTCAACTATTTAAGAGAAAAAAAGTCAACTATTTAAAACTACTCAACTTATTTTATCAGGCTGATATAACCCTGACACTAAAACTAGACAGTGACAATATTAGACAATTAAAAATTCTTACTGTAAAATATGGATTGAAAAGACTCTAAAATAAAATTCATAAATCAATGTATTTTTAAAAAGCACAAAATAAAAACAATAATAGTAACAATAAAATCCTATATGACCAAGTAGGATTTACCTTAAGAATGAAAGGATGGTTCAATGTTAGAAAAATCCATCAATCACAAATAAAGGAAATAAATCTTAGGCCCATTTCCATTAATGCAGAAAAAACCAGAAAATAATGCACTTAAAAAATGATAAAAACCTTAAATTAGGAATAGAGAAGAACTTCCTTGACTTAATAAATGATCTCTGTTTTTTTACACAAAACCATACTAATCATCTGTGAAACTCTTTTCAAGACTCTTAATTATATTCATTTAAAATATCTAGTTATATTTGCTGCTTATTTTCTCATTCAATAAGTGACTGTTAAATGAAGGAAACTAACTGTTTCCAATGCTCCCTACTTCTAATTTCTCTCCTTGAGCCCAGTAAGATTTTTGTCCTTCTCATTCCACTGACTGCTCTTGTCAAGGTCACTGATGGCCAGAGATACTATGGGGGGCAGAGACAAGATGGCAGAGTAGAAAGATGTGAGCTCACCTCTTCTATGAAAACACCCAAATCACAACTAACTGCTGAACAACACTGACAAAAAAATCCTGGAACCTACCAAAAAAAAGATATCCTACATCCAAAGACAAAGAAGCCACAACGAGATGGTAGGAGGGGGGCAATCATGATAAATCAAATACTATACCCGTCAGGTAGATGACCCACAAACTGGAAAATAATCATATCACAAAAGTTCTCCCACAGGGGCAAAAGTTCTGAGCCCCACATCAGGCTCACCAGCCTGGGCGTCTGGCAATGGGAGGAGGAGCCCCCAGAGAATCTGGCTTTGAAGGCCAGCAGGTTTTGATAGCAGGAATTCCACAGGACTGGGGGAAACAGAGACTGCACTCTTGGAGGGTGCACACAGTCTCATGTGCACCAGGACCAAGGGAAAAAAGAAATGACCTCAAAAGAGCCCGGGCCAGACCTACTGGCTGGTACTGGAGGGTCTTCTGTGGAAGCAGGGGGTGGCTGTGGCTCACTGTGGGGACAAAGACACTGGCAGCAGTAGTTCTGGGGAGTACTCATTGGCGTGAGCCCTACTGGTGGCTGCAATTTTCTCACCAAGACCTGGCCCCACCCAACAGCCTGTAGGCTCCAGTGCTGGGACATCTCAGGCCAAACAACCAACAGGGCAGGAACACATCAGCAGACAGGCTGCTTAAAGTGTTCCTGAGCACACAGCTTCCTGCTAAACACACCCCTTGACATGGCCTTGCCCACCAGAGGGACAAGACCCAGCCCCACCCATCAATGGGCAGGAACCAGTCCTTCCCACCAGGAAGGCTGGACAAACCTCTTAGGCTCATCCACCAGCGGGCGGACAGCAGAAACAAGAAGAACTACAATCCTGTAGCCTGTGGAACAGAAACCATAATCACAGAAAGTTAGACAAAATGAGATGGCAGAGGAATATGTCCCAAATGAAGGAACAAGATAAAACCCCAGAAGAACATCTGTGAAGTGGAGATAGGCAATCTACCTGAAAAAGAATTCACAGTAATGATAGTAAAGATGATCCAAGATCTTGGAAAAGGCACAGATTGAGAAAATACAAGAAATGTTTAACAAAGAGAAGAACTAAAGAACAAACAAACAGAGATGAACAATACAATAACTGAAATGAAAAATACACTTGAAGGAATCAATAGCAGAATAACTAAGGCAGAAGAACGGATAAGTGAGCTGGAAGATAGAAGGGTGGAAATCACTGCTACAGAACAGAATAAAGAAAAAAGAATGAAAAGAAATGAGGACAGTCTAAGGGACCTCTGGGACAACATTAAAGGCACCAACATTCACATTATAGGGATCCCAGAAGAACAAGACAGAGAGAAGGGACCTGAGAAAATATCTGAAGAGATAATAGCTGGAAACTTCCCTAACGTGGGAAAGGAAACAGTCACTCAAGTCCAGGAAGCACAGAGTCCCAGGCAAGATAAACTGAAGGAGGAACATGCCAAGACACATAGTAATCAAATTGACAAAAATTAAAGACAAAGAAAAAAATAATAAAAGCAACAAGGCAAGAGCAACAAATAACATACAAGAGAATTCTCATAAGGTTATCAGCTGATTTCTTAGCAGACCAGAAGGGAGTGGAAGGATATATTTAAAGTGATGAAAGGGAAGAACCTACAACCAAGAATGCTCTAATCAGCAAGGCTCTCATTCAGAGTCAATGGAGAAATCAAAAGCTTTATAGGCAAGCAAGAGCTAAGAGAATTTGGCACCACCAGACCAGCTTTGCAACAAATGCTAAAGGAACTTCTCAAGGTGGAAAAGAAAAGGTTACAACTAGAAACAAGAAAATTAAGAATGGAAAAGCTCACTGGTAAAGGCAAACATACAGTAAAGGTAGGAAATGACCCACATACAAATATGATATCAAAACCAGCAATTGTGAGAAGAGGAGAGTACAAATGCAGGATATTGGAAATGGATTTGAAATTAAAAGACCAGCAACTTAAAACAATCTTGTTTACATATAGACTGCTATATCAAAACCTCATGGTAACTGCAAACCGAAAATCTACAATAGATACACCACAAAAAATAAAAAGGAATCCAAACACAACAGTAAAGTTAGTCATCAAATCACAAGAGAACAAAAGAGGAAGGGTCGAAAAAAGTCCTACAAAAACAAATCCAAAACAATTAACAAAATGGAAATAAGAACATACATGTCGATAATTACTTTAAATGTAAATGGATTAAATGATCCAACAAAAAACAAAGACTGGCTAAATGGATACAAGAATAAGACCCATATATATATATGCTATCTACGAGAGATCCACTTCAGATCTAGGGAAACATACAGACTGAAAGTGAGGGGATGGAAAAAGCTATCCCATGCAAATGGAAATAAAAGAATGCTGGAGTAGCAATACTCATATCAGACTAAATAGACTTTAAAATAAAGAATGTTACAAGAGACAAGGAAGGATACTACATAATGATCAAGGGATCAATCCAAGAAAAAGATATACCAATTATAAATATACATGCACCCAACACAGGAGCACCTCAATACATAAGACAACTGCTAACAGCTGTAAAAGAGGAAATCGACAGTAACACAATAATAGTGGGGGACTTTAACACCCCACTTTCATCAATGGACAGATGATCCAGACAGAAAATCAATAAGGAAACACAGGTCTTAAATGACACATTAGATCAGATGAACTTAATTGATATTTACAGAGCATTCCATCCAAAAGCAGCAGAATACACATTCTTCTACAGTACCCATGGAACACTCTCCAGGACTGATCACACGGTGGGCCACAAAGCGAACCTTGGTAAATTTAAGAAAACTGAAATTGTACCAAGAATCTTTTCCAACTACAATGCTAGGAAAAGAAAACTGTAAAAAAACAGTAAAACAAAACACAACAAAAAAACTGTAAAAAACACAAATACTTGGAGACTAAACAATATGCTACTAAACAACTAATGCATCACTGAAGAAATCACAGAGGATATCAAAAAATACCTAGAGGGCTTCCCTGGTGGCGCAGTGGTTGGGAGTACGCCTGCCGATGCAGGGGGCGCAGGTTCGTGCCCCGGTCCGGGAGGATCCCGCATACCGCGGAGTGGCTGGGCCCGTGAGCTGTGGCCGCTGAGCCTGCGCGTCTGGAGCCTTGCTCCACGGCGGGAGGGGCCACAGCGGTGAGAGGCCCGCGTACCGCAAAAACAACAACAACAACAAAAACCCTAGAGACAAATAAAAACAAAAGCACGCCAATCCAAAACCTATGGGACGCAGCAAAAGCAGTCTTAAGAGAGAAGTTTATAGTAATAAAATCTTACCTCAGGAAACAAGAAAATCTCAAATAAAAAACCTAACCTCACACCTAAAGCAAATAGAGAAAGAAGAACAAACAAAACTCAAAGTTAGTAAAAGGAAAGAAATCATAAAGATCAGAGAATAAATAAATGAAATAGAAACAAAGAAAACAATAGAAAAGATCAATGAAACTAAAAGCTGGTTCCATGAAAAGATAAACAAAATTGATAAACCTTTAACCAGACTCCTCAAGAAAAAAAGGTAGAGGGCTCAAATCAATAAAATTAGAAATGAAAAAGGAGAAGTTACAATGGACACCACAGAAATACAAGGGATCATATGAGACTACTACAAGCAACTATATGCCAATAAAATGGACAACCTAGAAGAAATGGACAAATTCTTAGAAAGGTACAATCTCCCAAGACTGACCCAGGAAGAATGGAAAATACGAACAGACCAATCACAAGTAGTGAAATTGAAATCTGTGATTAAAAAACTCCCAACTAACAAAAGTCCAGGACCAGATGGCTTCACAGGTGAATTCTATCAAACATTTAGAGAAGAGTTAACACCTATCCTTCTGAAACTCTTCCAAAAAACTGCAGAGGAAGGAACACTCCCAAACTCATTCTATGAGGCCACTGTCACCCTGATACCAAAATCAGACAGATACCACAAGAAAAGAAAATTACAGGTCAGTATCACTGATGAAGATAGGTGCTAAAATCTTCAACAAAATATTTGCAAACTGAATCCAACGATATATTAAAAGGATCATACACCATGAAAAAGTGGGACTTATCCCAGGGATGCAAGGATTTTTCAATATCCACAAAACAATCAGTATGACACACCACATCAACAAATTAAAGAATAAAAACCATATGATCATCTCAATAGAAAAAGCTTTTGACAAAATTCAACACCCATTTATGATGACAACTCTCCAGAAAGTGGGTATAGAGAGAACATACTTCAACATAATAAAGGCCATATATGACAAAACTATAGCTAATATCAAACTCAGTGGTGAAAAGCTCAAAGTATTTCCTCTAAGATCAGGAACAAGACAAAGATGTCCACTCTTGTCACTTTCATTCAACATAGTTTTGGAAATCCTACGCATGGCAATCAGAGAAGAAAAAGAAATACAAGGAATCCAAATTGGAAAAGAAGAAGTAAAACTGTCACTGTTTCAGATGACATGATGCTATCCATAGAAAATTCTGAAGAAGCGACCAGAAAACTACTAGAGCTCATCAATGAATTCAGTAAAGTTGCAGGATACAAAACTAATACCTAGAAATCTGTTGAATTTCTATGCAGTAACAACAAAAGATCAGAAAGAGAAATTGAAGAAACAATCCCATTTACTCTTGCATCAAAAAGAATAAAATGCCTAGGAATAAACCTACCTAAGGAGACAGAAGACCTATAACCCCAAAACTATAGGACACTGATGAAAGAAATCAAAGATGACACAGATGGAAAGACATACCATGTTCTTAGATTGTAAGAATCAATACTGTCAAAATGACTATACTACCAAGGCAATCCAGATTCAATGCAATCCCTAACAAATTACCAATGGTATTTTGCACAGAACTAGAACAAAAAATTTTAAAATTTGTATGGAGACACAAAAGACCCTGAATAGCCAAAGCAATCTTGAGAAAGAAAAACAGAGCTGGAGGAATCAGGCTTCCTGACTTCAAATTACACTGCAAAGCTACGGTAATCAAGACAGTATGGTACTGGCACAAAAACAGAAATATAGATCAAAGGAACAGGATAGAAAGCCCAGAGATAAACCCATGCGCCTATGGTCAATTTATCTACGACAAAGGAGGAAAGACTACACAATGGAGAAAAGACAGTCTCTTCAATAAATAGTGCTGGGAAAACTGGACAGCTACATGTAAAAGAATGAAATTAGAACATTCTTTAACACCATACATAATAATAAACTCAAAATGGATTGAAGACCTAAATGTAACAGCAGATACTATAAAACTCTTAGAGGAAAACATAGGCAGAACACCCTTTGACATAAATCGCAGCAATATCTTTTTCAATCCATCTCCCAGAGTAATGGAAATAAAAACAAAAATAAACAAATGGACCTAATTAAACTCAAAAGCTTTTGCACAGCAAAGGAAACCATAAACAAAACGAAAAGACAACCCACAGAATGGGAGAAAATATTTGCAAAGATGCAATCAACAAGGGATTAATCTCCAAACTTACAAACAGCTCATGCGGCTCAATATCAAAAAAACAAACAACCCAATCAAAAAAACAAAAAACCCAATCAAAAAATGGGGAGAAGACCTAAATAGACATTTCTCCAAAGACATACAGATGGCCAAGAGGCACATGAAAAGATGCTCAACATCACTAATTATTAGAGAAATGCACACCAAAACTACAATGAGATATCACCTCACACCAGTCGGAATGGTCATCATCAAAAGTCTACAGGGCTTCCCTGATGGCGCAGTGGTTGAGAGTCCGCCTGCCAATGCAGGGGACGTGGGTTCGTGCCCCAGTCCGGGAAGATCCCACATGCTGCGGAGTGGCTAGGCCCGTGAGCCATGGCTGCTGAGCCTGCGCATCCGGAGCCTGTGCTCTGCAACGAGAGAGGCCTGCGTAACGTAAAAAAAAAAAAAAAAAAAAAGAAGTCTACAAACAATAAATGCTGGAGAGGGTGTGAAGAAGAGGGAACCCTCCTACACTGTTGGTGGGAATGTAAATTGGTATAGCCACAATGGAGAACGATATGGAGGTTCCTTAAAAAACTAAAAATAGAGCTACCATATGATCCAGCAATCCCACTCCTGGGCATATATCTGGAGAAAACCATGGTTTGAAAGGATGCATGCACCCCAATGTTCATTGCAGTGCTGTTTACAATAGCCAAGAATGGAAGCAACCTTAATACCCATTGACAGAGGAATGGATAAAGAAGATGTGGTACATATATACATTGGAATATTACTCAGCCATTAAAAAGAATGAAATTGTGCCATTTGTAGCAACATGGATGGACCCAGAGATTATCATACTAAGTGAAGTCAGACAGAGAAAGGCAAATATCATATGATATCACTTACATGCAGAATCTTAAAAAAATGATACAAATGAACTTATTTCCAAACTGAAACAGACTCACAGACTTAGAAAACAAACTTATCGTTTGGGACTTCCCTGTCGGCGCCACAAAGAATCTTCCTGTCAATGCAGGGGGCATGGGTTCGATCCCTGGTCTGGGAAGATCCCACATGCCACGGAGCAACTAAGCCTGTTCGCCACAACTATGGAGCCTGAGCTCTAGAGCCCATGCTCCGCAACTACTGAAGCCCAGGTGCTCTACAGCCCATGAGCCACAACTACTGAGCCCACGTGCCACAACTACGAAGCCCGCGTGCCGCGACTACTGAGCTCACGTGTTGCAACTACTGAAGCCCGCGTGCCTAGAGCCTGTGCTCTGCAATAAGAGAAGCCACCACAATGAGAAGCCCATGCACAGCAACGAGACGTCCACGCCCTGCGACAAACATTAGCCCCCATTCACAACTAGAGAAAAGCCCACACGCAGCAATGAAGACCCAACGCAACCAAAAAATAAATAAATTTTTTTTTAAAAAAGAAAAACTTATGGCTAACAAAGGGGAAAGGTGGGTGGGGGGAGGGATAAATTGGGAGTTTGGGATTGACATATACACACTACTATATTTAAAATAGATAACAAACAAGGACAGCGCAGGGAACTCTGCTCAATATTCTGTAATAACCTAAGTGCAAAAAGAATTTGAAATAGATACATGTATATGTGTAACTGAATCACTTTGCTGTACACCTGAAACACAACACTGTTAATGAACTATACTCCAATATAAAATAATAGTGAAAAAAAATAAGATATTACTTCATTAAAAAAAAGGTCACTGATGGCCACTACATCACAAAATACAAATGTTAATTCTAAGTATTCACAGTACTTGACCTATCAGCATTGTAAACAGTTGATCACTTCCTCCTCCTAAAAACACTTTTCTTCACTTGGCTTGCAGGATACCTCATTCTCATTGTTTGCCTCCTATCTCATTGGCCCTTCTCAGTGTCTTTAGCTAGTTCCTACTCAACTCCTTGGCTCTTACCATCAAAATACCCTGGACCACTTCTTCATCTATAGTGTGCACTAATTCCTTTGGTGATCTCATCCAGTCTCATGACCTTAAAAGCTATTTATGTGCAGAGGACTCCTAAATTTATATGTCTAACAAGTATGTCAAAAAATGTCCAAAACTGAACATCCAATTTCCCCATGTACCTTCTCACCACAAAAATCTCCTGTTCTGTAGGCAATCTTTCCTATTTTCATAAATAACTCTCTTTCCAAGCTGCTCATGCTTGAAAGTATTAGTCTTCTTCGTCTTTCTCTCTTGCCACAATCAAGTGATCTGCAAACCTTGTCAATTCTACTTTCAAGATATATCTAGAATCTGACCACTTCTCACACTTGTACTATGCTGGTGGTACCAGTATCGTTTCTCCTTTAGATTACTGCAATAGCCAAAATGCTCTGTTTCTGCCTCTACCTTCCATAGTCTATTTTCAACAAAGGAACTAGAGTGAGCCTGAAGTCAGATTATATCACTCCTTCACTCAAAACCCCATCCAATGGTTTTCCCATCTCACTCAAGAGGAAAAATCCTTAAAACGGTCTACAAGAGCCTAAAGGATCTTGCCCCATTACCTTGCTGAACTCATCTGCTACTACATTCCTCCCTCAACCACTTACTCTGAGCCACACTGGCCTCTTTGATGTTTCTTGAATATGTCAGGCTTGCTCCCACCTTACTTTCTTAGAACTTACTGTGCCCTATGCCCAAACACCTACTTGAAGCTATTGCTCAAATATCATCTCAGTTAGGCTTGCCTTGACCACTCCACTAAAATCACAGTTCACCCTATCCCAACATGGCCTATCTAATATTTCCTTGTCCTATCTATCTATCTATCTATCTATCTATCTATCTATCTATTCATTCATTTTGCGGTACGCAGGCCTCTCACTGTTGTGGCCTCTCCTGTTGCGGAGCACAGGCTCTGGACACGCAGGCTCAGCAGCCATGGCTCACGGGCCTGGCAGCTCCACGGCATGCGAGATCTCTCCAGACTGGGGCACGAACCCATGTCCCCTGCAACGGCAGGCGGACTCTCAACCACTGCGCCACCAGGGAAGCCCCCTATTTTATTTTTCATTGTACTTACTGCCTCTGACATACTTTATATTTTACTCACATATTTCTTTATTCTTTCTCTATCCCTAGAAGTAGAATGATAAGCTCCATGAAGGCAGGTATCTTTGTTTCCTTTGCTCAATGCTATATACCCAATGGGTAGAATGATGCATAGTAGGTGTTCAACAAATAATTGCTGAATTGAATGAAACATAGAGAGCACAAAACATAAAAATTTAGACTTATTTAACAAAAGACATCATAAACAAAGTGAAAAGACAGCACAAATATAGAGAAGATATCCATGCACAAATAAAAGACAAAGGATATGTAAAAAACTCCTATGAATCAGTAAGAAAAAGACAAACTCCATAGGAAAAATGGTCAAACATCATCAATAAGCAATTCAGGAAGACAAAACCAATGGTGTCAATAAACATGAAGAGATGCTCAACCATTATTAGGGCAATGAAAATTAAGCAACAATGACATATTATTTACCCATCAGCAGAGCAAAAAGGTCTGATAATATCAAATGTTATTCAAGATATAGAGATAGAATTCTTATATATTCCTTTCTATCTTGAGTGTAAGATAGTTCTATCAATTCAGAAATTAATTTAACAAGAAACATTAGGATGTGAATACAATTAGGAATGCCAATATTAGATATAGACTCTAGAGAAAGACAAGCACACATGGATAAGGAGATACATACAAGATTGTGCTCTGCAGCTTTTTTTGGGTAAGTCTGGAAATTAGAAACAACCTACATGCTTGTCCAAAGAAAACAGATTAATTCTGGCATATCATAGAATATTATGCAGCAGTTGTAAAAAATGAAACAGAGATACATATATTAATGTGGAACCTCAAAATCAGAATGTTGAACAGCAAAGCAAGTTATACAATTGTATGTACATTATTTACCTAAAGTTGTAAAACATGCAAAACAATATTATATATGATCAGTGGATACAAATATATATGCTATCAAATTACATAAAAATAGAATGGAAAGAGGTTAAGGACAACGATCACCACTGGGGAGGTAAGGAAGATAATGTGATCAGGGAAGTACATAGGAGACTTCAAATACATCTGTAACTTTTTTGGTTAAGAAAAAAGTCACACTGAGTAGTGGATACATGGGTATTTGCTATGGTATTCTCTCTCTCTTTGTATATATCTGTAGTGACTTATAATAAAAGATATTTAAAAGAAAGGTGATGTGAATCAGGTTACCTGAGGTTTGGTTCTGACTCCATTAATTTTTATAATGTTTTAAAGTTTTATCTTGGGCTCAGTGACTTTAGTTTTTTCATTTGTAAAGAAAGAACTCACACACTTCCTGATTTCAAAACTTACTAGAATGCTATGGCAATCAAGAGTGTAGTACTGGCCTAAGGACAAACATACAGATCAACAGGATAGAACTGACAGTCCAGAAATAAACCCTTACATTTATGGTCAGTAGATTTTTGATAAGCGTGCTAAGAAAATTCGATGGGAAAAGAAAAGTCTTTTCAACAAATGATGCTGGGCTAAGTGGATATTCACAAGCAAAAGAATGAAGTCAAACTCTGACCCCTCATAGCACATACAAAAAATAAATTCAAAATAGACCAAAGACCTAAAGAAAGCTCAGATTAGATGATTTCTTTGGTCTTTCTTCAAGCAATAAAATTTATGGTTACATGAAAAGAAAAAATCATTCATTCAACAATTAACTCATCCACAAACATTTACTGGTTATCTAGTATGTGGCAGTCATTAATGTTACGTGTTGGGCATATAAACATGTACGTTGTAAAATTCTTGTCTTCAGGGACTTCCCAATCTAATGGAAAGAGGAAAAAAATTTAAATAATAATAATTATATAATAATAATAAAATAGCATAGAAGTAAATACAGTGTCATGCCTTTTATGGCTTCAACCACTACCTTATACATGGACCTCTCTTCCCAACTTCCAGACTCATATCCAGCTGATGAGTAAAATCTCCACATCAATAGTGAGTTACATTTACTCCTTCTCCTTCCTCACCCTTAACATCTGGGTAATGGTAAAGCTATACATGTGACTGTGAAATAAGTCTGTTCGAAACATAAAGATGATCCACATGTGTTTTCAAATGTTGTGATTTTGAAAAGTTAACATGATGTCTATCCCAGTAAGGGGGATATCACCCTGTAATCAAATACAATAAGAAATCGGAGGGAATTCCCTGGCGGTTCAGCAGTTAGGACTCGGTGCTTTCACTCCCATGGCCCAGGTTCAATCCCTGGTTAGGGAACTCTACTAAGTGGGATAAATAAAGATCAGAGTAGCTTTGTGTCAGTTTAGGTCAGGTTTTGCAAAAAAAAAATAATAATAATAAGTAAATATTTTTGTAAGGGACTTCTGGATTTTAGAATCCAAATAGATCAGAGATTATCACCCTTATGTTCTCTATTATTCTACTAAAATGCCCCAAATAAAATGTAATCACTGTAACTGTGAAGTTTGACTGATTCTATCTCTTTTTTTTTTTTTTTTTTTGCGGTATGCAGGCCTCTCACTGCTGTGGCCTCTCCCGTTGCGGAGCACAGGCTCCGGACGCGCAGGCCCAGCGGCCATGGCTCATGGGCCCAGCCGCTCTGCGGCATATGGGATCCTCCCAGACCGGGGCACGAACCCGTATCCCCTGCATCGGCAGGCGGACTCTTAACCACTGCGCCACCAGGGAGGCCCTGACTGATTCTATCTCTTCAATCCTCCCTCAAATCTTACACTTTTCTCCATTTTTCTGGCTATGTCCTTAGTTTAGGCTCTCACCTTCATTCACCTTATGACAAGGCTTCCTACTTCCAATCTATTTTCTGCAATTCTGTCAGAGTGATTCTTCTAAAATGCAAATCTGATTGCATCTACATTTTTCAATGACTTTCTATTGCTTTTAGGATGCAGTTCAAATTTCTCACAAGATTTACACAACTGCCTATACATGATCTGGCCCCTGCTTACTTTTTCTGGTTTATCTTTGACCATTTTGGCTACAGTACTTGTAGGGACTGCCCTCTCTCGATGTGGGGCTCTTATAAGTGTTGCTCCCTGTGCCTGGTATTACCTTAACTACACTCTCAGTCCTTTCTATTTTGTCTAGCTCGATCCTTTATTTGGGGACTTAGGTTCAACAATTACACTGCAACCCACAGAATGGCATTCTATATAATAGATGTAGGCCCCTATTTATGGGGACAGTCATTCACTCAACAGTATTTATTACTATGTCATGCACTGTCTCAGACAATAGGGAAGCAATATTGAACTGACAGACATGGACCCTGCTCTTATGGAGTTTACATTTTAGCTGGGAAGACAAAACAAAAAAGGACACTGACAAATGAAGTAATAATTGTGGTAAAGTAGTGAGAAGGAAACAAGGTTAAGGTAAAAAATGAGCTTCAGTTACTTTGATCACCATGGTCAGAAATGGCCTTTCTCAGGAGGTAACATTTAATCAAGACATAAAATAGGAAAAGGAACTAGACATGCAGGCGTCAATGGGATTAGTGATTAGTATGTAAAGGTCCTGAGATGGATGGGAAAGAGTTCTGTTCTTTGATCTAGGAGATGACTGTTGTAGCTTGACCAAAGCGAATGTGGGCAAAGTGGCAAGAAATGAGTTCGGGGCTAGATCTTGCAGAGTCTTGGGGAACAGGACTAGGAAAATGGAGTTTATGTTTACGTGTTAAGAACTTCTGGAAAGGTTTTAAGCTACAAAGTGACATGATTTAATTTATATTTTAAGATCACTCTTCTAAATGTATGAAAATGTGTTGGAAGGGAAGAGGCAAGCAAGAAACCTAGTTAGGTGGCTTCACCAGTTGTCCAGGTGAAAGATAACTGAGTGATGATGGTATAGATGGAGAAATATGGACAGATTCACCATACATTTTGGAGGTTAATTCAATGTGTTTCTGAAAGCATGTCAGACATGATGGTATACATGACTTGAAGTATATGAATATTTAATTAGAAAGAGTATAACTAGCACATCAGACTGGTGACTTACTATTATTCCTTGGGATGAGACAAGTTGGTTAAACAAAAATAATTAAGTATATAACAGGCTAGATGGTATAGTGACATGGTAAAAATCACAAAGCTAGTTTGGTATGCACTGTTAACGGATGTGACGGCAGGGTAAAGGAACAGGAGGAATAAAATATGTTTCCCCATGTTCTGCCTTGAACAACTGAGTACAGAGCAATGAAATAAAGGAAGCGGAGTCAGGGCTGGGAGAGCTGAAGTTCAACTGTGGACAGTTTGAGAAGTCAGTAAGATGTCCAACTGGAGATTAATTCTGTGCAGCACAGAGGTGAGTCTGGGATGAAGATAATAACTGCTATGGTACTAAGTCCATGGGAATGGACAAAATTACTTAGGAAGAAATTAAGAAGAGAAAAAAGCTCCAGGACCAAGCCCTGAGAAACTTCACAGTAGAGAAGTCACATGGAAGAAAAGTTAGAAAAGGAGATTGAGAAGGGTTGGTTTGTAAAGTAGGAGGAAAACCAGGAAAACGTGGAGTCAAGAGGCTAAAAGAGTGTTTCATGGAGGGAATGGTCAAGCATGTCAAATCTGCTGAGAGCACATCAGAGATGAGGAAAGGTAAGTGTCTACTAGGTTGAAATATATTACATCTTTGGTGACAATGACAGAGGTTCTAATGGAGGAGGGGGGCCATATTCCAGCAGGTTAAAGAGTAAATGGAAAGTGGAGAAAAAAACAAAAAATAAAGAAGTGGTAGCTACGTACAATTCTGCAGCCTGTGGAACAAAAACCACATTCACAGAAAGATAGACAAGATGAAAAGGGAGAGGGCTATGTACCAGATGACGGAACAAGAAAAAAACCCTGGAAAAACAACTAAACAAAACGGAGATAGGCAATCTTCCAGAAAGAGAATTCAGAATAATGACAGATGATCATTATTGATGAAGATGATCCAGGACGTCGGAAAAAGAATGGAGGGAAAGATTGAGAAGATGCGAGAAATGTTTAAAAAGATCTAGAAGAATTAAAGAACAAACAAACAGAGATGAAGAATATCATAACTGAAATGAAAAACACACTAGAAGGAATCAACAGCAGGATAACTGAGGCAGAACGGATAAGTGACCTGGAAGACAGAATGGTGGAATCCACTGCTGCACAACAGAATAAAGAAAAAAGAATGAAAAGAAATGAAGACAGACTAAGAGACCTCTGGGACAAGATTAAACGCAACAACATTTGCATTACAGGGGTCCCAGAAGGTGAAGAAAAAGAGAGAAAAGACCCAAGAAAATACTTGGAAAGATTACGGTCGAAAACTTCCCTAACATGGGAAAGGAAACAGCCACCCAAGTCCAGGAAGCACAGAGAGTCCCATACAGGATAAACCCAAGGAGAAACATGCCGAGACACACAGTAATAAAACTGGCAAAAATTAAAGACAAAGAAAAATTATTGAAAGCAGCAAGGGAAAAACAACAAATAACATACAAGGGAACTCCCATAAGATTAACAGCTGGTTCTCAGCAGAAACACTACAAGCCAGAAGGGAGTGGCATGATATACTTAAAGTGATGAAAGGGAAGAATCTACAATCAAGATTACGCTACCCTGGGCCTCCCTGGTGGCGCAGTGGTTGAGAGTCCGCCTGCCGATGCAGGGGATACGGGTTCGTGCCCCGGTCTGGGAGGATCCCATATGCCGTGGAGCGGCTGGGCCCGTGAGCCATGGCCGCTGGGCCTGCACGTCCGGAGCCTGTGCTCCGCAACGGGAGAGGCCACAACAGTGAGAGGCCCACATAACGCAAAAAGGAAAAAAAAAAAAAAAAAAAAAAAGATTACGCTACCCAGGGAGGATCTCATTCAGATTCAATGGAGAAATCAAAAGCTTATAGACAAGCAAAAGCGAAGAGAATTCAGCACCACCAAAACAGCTCTACAACAAATGCTAAAGGAACTCCTCTAAGTGGGAAACACGAGAGAAGAAAAGGACCTACAAAAACAAACCCAAAACAATTAAGAAAATGGTCATAGGAACATACATTTTGATAATTACCTTAAAGATGAATGGATTAAATGCTCCAACCAAAAGACCCAGGCTTGCTGAATGGATACAAAAACAAGACTCATATATAGGCTGTCTACAAGAGACCCACTTCAGACCTAGGGACACATACAGACCGAAAGTGAGGGGATGGAAAAAGATATTCCATGCAAATGGAAATCAAAAGAAAGCTGGAGTAGCAATACTCATATCAGACTTTAAAATAAAGGCTATTACAAGAGTCAAAGAAGGACACTACATAATGATCAAGGGATCAATCCAAGAAGAAGATATAACAATTGTAAATATTTATGCATCCAACATAGGAGCACCTAAATACATAAGGCAACTGCTAAAAGCTCTGAAAGAGGATATCGACAGTAACACAATAATAGTGGGGGACATTAACACCTCACTTACACCAATGGACAGATCAACCAAATGAAAAATTAATAAGGAAACACAAGCTTTAAATGACACAATAGACCAGATAAATTTAATTGATGTTTATAGGACATTCCATCCAAAAACAGCAGATTATACTTTCTTCTCAACTGCGCACGGAACATTCTCCAGGATAGATCACATCTTGGGTCACAAATCAAGCTTCAGTAAATTTAAGAAAATTGAAATCCTATCAAGCATCTTTTCTGACCACAACACTATAAGATTAGAAATGAATTACAAGGAAAAAAAACGTAAAAAACACAAACACATGGAGGCTAAACAATACGTTACTAAATAACTAAGAGATCACTGAAGAAGTCAAAGAGGAAATCAAAAAATACCGAGTGACAAATGACAATGAAAACACGACGATCCAAAACCTATGGGATGCAGCAAAAGCAGTTCTAAGAGGGAAGTTTACAACTATACAAGCCTACCTCAAGAAACAAGAAAAATGTCAAATAAACAATCTAACCTTACACCTAAAGGAACTAGAGAAAGAAGAACAAACAAAACCCAAAGTTAGCAGAAGGAAAGAAATCATAAAGATCAGAGCAGAAATAAATGAAATAGAAACAAAGAAAGCAATAGCAAGATCAATAAAACTAAAAGCTGGCTCTTCGAGAAGATAAACAAAATTGATAAACCACTATCCAGACTCATCAAGAAAAAGAAGGAGAGGGCTCAAATCAATATAATTAGAAATGAAAAAGAAGTTACAGCAGACACTGCAGAAATACAAAGCATCCTAAGAGACTACTACAAGCAACTCTATGCCAGTAAAATGGACAGCCTGGAAAAAATGGACAAATTCTTACAAATGTATAACCTTCCAAGACTGAACCAGGAAGAAATAGAAAATATGAACAGACAAATCACAAGTAATGAAATTGAAACTGTGATTAAAAATCTTCCAACATACGAAAGTCCAGGACCAGATGACTTTCCAGGTGAATTCCATCAAACATTTAGAGAAGAGCTAACATCCATCCTTCTCAAACTCTTCCAAAAAATCGTGGAGGAAGGAATACTCCCAAACTCATTCTATGAGGCCACCATTACCCTGATACCAAAACCAGAAAAAGATACTACAAAATAAGAAAATTACAGACCAATATCACTGATGAATATAGATGCAGAAGTCCTCAACAAAACACTAGCAAACAGAATCTAACAGCACATTAAAAGGATCATACACCATGATCAAGTGGGATTTATCCCAGGGATGCAAGGATTCTTCAATATATGCAAATCAATCAATGTGATACGCCATATTAACAAACTGAAGAAGAAAAACCATATGATCATCTCAATAGATGGAGAAAAAGCTTTTGACAAAATTCAACACCCATTTATGATAGAAACTCTCCAGAAAGTGGGCATAGAGGGAAACTACCTCAACAAAATAAAGGCCATATATGACAAATCCACAGCAAACATCATTCTCAGTGGAGAAAAACTGAAAGCATTTCTTCCAAGATCAGGAACAAGACAAGGATGTCCACTCTCACCACTATTATTCAACATAGTTTTAGAAGTCCTGGCCATGGCAATCAGAGACGAAAAAGAAATAAAAGGAATGCAAATTGGGAAAGAAGTAAAACTGTCACTATTTACAGATGATATGATACTATACATAGAGGATCCTAAAAGATGCCATCAGAAAACTTTTAGAGCTAATAATGAATTTGGTAAAGTTGCAGGATACAAAATCAATGCACAGAAATCTCTTGCATTCCTATACACTAATGATGAAAAATCTGAAAGAGAAATTAAGGGAACACTCCCATTTACCAGTGCAACAAAAAGAATACAATACCTAGGAATAAACCTACCTAGGGAGACAAAAGACCTTTATGCAGAAAACTATAAGACACTGATGAAAGAAATTAAAGATGATACCAACAGATGGAGAGATATACCATGTTCTTGGTTGGAAGAATCAATATTGTGAAAATGACTATACTACCCAAAGCAATCTACAGATTCAATGCAATCCCTATCAAATTACCAATGGCAATTTTTTTTACAGAACTAAAACAAAAAATCTTAAAATTTGTATGGAGACACAAAAGACCCCAAATAGCCAAAGCAGTCTTGAGGGAAACAAACGGAGCTGGAGGAATCAGACTCCCTGACTTCAGACTATACTACAAAGTTACAGTAATCAAGACAATATGGTACTGACACAAAAACAGAAATATAGATCAATGGAACAGAATAGAAAGGCCAGAGAGAAACCCACACACCTATGATCAACTGTCTATGACAAAGGAGGCAAGGATATACAATGGAGAAAAGACAGTCTCTTAAACAAGTGGTGCTGGGAAAACTGGACAGCTCCATGTAAAAGAAGGAAATTAGAACACTCCCTAACACCATACACAAAAATAAACTCAAAATTGATAAGAGACCTAACTAAATGTAAGACCGGGCACTATAAAACTCTTAGAGGAAAACACAGGAAGAACACTCTTTCACATAAATCACAGCAAGGTCTTTTTTGATCCACCTCCTAGAGTAATGGAAATAAAAACAAAAGTAAACGGGGCTTCCCTGGTGGCGCAGTGGTTGAGAGTCCGCCTGCCGATGCAGGGGACGTGGGTTCGTGCCCCGGTCCGGGAATATCCCACATGCCGCGGAGCGGCTGGGCCCGTGAGCCATGGCCGCTGGGCCTGCGCGTCTGGAGCCTGTGCTCCGCAACGGGAGAGGACGCAGCAGTGAGAGGCCCGCATACCGCAAAAAAAAAAAAAAAAAAAAAAAAGTAAACAAATGGGACTTAGTGAAAATTCAAAGCTTTCGCACAGCAAAGGAAACCATAAACAAGACGAAAAGACAACCCTCAGAATGGGAGAAAATATTTGCAAACGCATCAATAGACAAATGATTAATCTCCAAAATATATAAACAGCTCAGGCAGCTCAATATTAAAAAAACAACTCAACCCAAAAATGGGCAGAAGACCTAAATAGACATTTCTCCAAAGAAGACATACAGATGGCCAAGAGGTACATGAAAAGCTGCTCAACATCACTAATTATTAGAGAAATGCAAATCAAAACTACCATGAGGTATCACCTCACACTGGTTAGAATGGGTATCATCAGAAAATCTACGAACAGCAAATGTTGGAGAGGGTGTAGAGAAAGGGAACCCTCTTGCACTGTTGGTGGGAATGTAAATTGGTATAGCCACTATGGAGAACAGTATGGAGGTTGCTTAAAAAACTAAAAATAGAATTACCATATGACCCAGCAATCCCAATACTGGGCATATACCCAGAGAAAACCACAATTCAAAAAGACACATACACCCCAATGTTCACTGCAGCAGTATTTACAATAGCTGGATCATGGACACAACCTAAATGCCCATCGAAAGATGAATGGATAAAGAAGATGTGGTACATATATACAATGGAATATTACTCAGCCATAAAAGGGAACGAAATTGGGTCATCTGTAAAGGCGTGGATGCATCTAGAGTGTCATACAGAATGAAGCAAGTCAGAAAAACAAATATTGTATATTAACACATATATGTGGAACCTAGAAAATGGTACAGATGAACCGGTTTGCAGAGCAGAAATTGAGACACAGATGTAGAGAACAAACGTATGGACACCAAGTGGGGAAAGTGGTGGGGGTGGTGGGGGGTGGTGTGATGAACTGGGAGATTGGGATTGACATGTATACACTTATGTGTATAAAATGATGACTAATAAGAACCTGCTGTATAAAAAAATTAATAAAATTAAATTAAAAAGCGATGTGGTAGCTACAATGCAGTCCCACTCTGTGAACTATTATTAAAAAAAAAAAAAACTATTGTGAGAGCACAATTTTTCTTTTCTTCCTGGCTTTCCTGAGTTTTCCTTCTTTCCTGATGATGTTTTGAACCTGTCAGAACCAGTGATCCCACAAATCACAGATCACTAGTGCCAGTGAAGGAGGTATCTGTCAACCTATCTATCTTAGAAACTACTGTAAGAACTGCTAATCTATATTGCAGAGAGTCAATGAACAAATGTTTAAACATTTTCTTTTCCTTAGTTGGTTTTCCTTTTGTGTATCATTCAATTTATCATGATCAAAGATTTTAGGAATTATTTTTGTAGGCAGAGCAGAATAGGATGATGTGAAAGATAAAGAAATGTGGTATCTGGTTTGATGCTAGTCTTTGAATATTACTAGCTGGTGCATGAGCGTAATGGAATAAGTTCCTCTTGCCATGTGGCTAATGTAAAATGGAAAGTCAAGGTATCTGCCAGTAAGAACTTCAGAACTGAATGAATTCAATGAGGTTTAGGTCAGCAACATTTGATCACAAACGTGTCTATTTCCTAAATGCAGGTCCACTGTCACTGGCAGACTGGGAATTTCAGAATTAGTTGAGGAACTTAAAACAAAACAAAAAAAGAGATCCCTAGGCCTCAGCCATTAGAGATTCTGATCCAGCATATGTGGGGTGAGATCCAGGAATCTGAATTTCTAAAAAGTTCCCCAGGATTTCTGATACACAGCCTGACTGCAGGAGTTGGTACTAGCATCCCAAATGTATAAATGACAATTTGTTGGTAAGGTAACAAGGTAGAGATATAAAATCATGAAATTTTAGCATTTGGAGGACTTTTAGAGAACACCAAGTTAAAACTTCCCCCTTTATTTCCAGTCAGAAAGGTAAGAGTCCTGACTAGTTCACAGACACACCAGTTACGGCTAGATCTCTTGCTTTCTGGCATTGCTATGATACTACACAGGCTTCCCTCTCTTACTCTTTAGTTAACTTATCTTACAAGTCTTTAAGTAAATATATTTTAATTTGTCTACAGGCACTAATTACTTTTTCTAATTTGTTATTCCCATAGGAGTGGACAAAGTTGGAACTGACTGGATGTTTACTTAAATGTGCATTCTTGCCTACAGGTCTCTTCACAGCTTCCTCAGGGTCCCAGTGATCGTAAAGGTCAGAGGCCACAGTTTTTAGATCATATCATTTCTCACAGAAGGAATGGTTGATATATGACATGTGAAAGCAGGACCACTACCAGGTGAAAGAATTACTAATAAAGCTCCTTTTCTTGGAGTCACTGAATCAGGTTAAAGCTTCCAGGTGACAGGATTCCATGAAAGAGAACTGAAAAGTTGCTTCAGGGACAAATGGAGGGAAAAAATAGTCAAACTCCTGCACAGGGTGTGAGCTAATCTCACAGCTGTCACTCTGATGGTAATTTCTGCCTACTATTTATAAACTAAGACTTAAGATAAAAGTACAAGATGTCAAAGTGTTCTAAACACAATTCAAAGTAAAAAGATCTAAATGCTAAAATGTGTCCAATAGGTAAAATTTTAAAGTTTATCTTTCTAAAGTAGGACCCATGTGCAAATACACACACACAGAAATAAAAATGAAATAAAAGACATAAAAAATTTGAGTGAGTACAGAAAGAAAGTGCTGAACTAAGATGCTATAAAAAGAAAAATTTGAATGACTGAAGTGTAAAGAGTAAAATTCTAGGACTAACAGATAAAAAGTTGAAAGCAAACAACAACAAAACTCCCCCCAAACTCCCCATAACAAATAAGTATGAGGTACGAAAAGAGCAAAAATTAAATTAAAAACCAGAACAATTGAGTAGAATATTAAAAATATCATTTTTATAAACAGATGAAGCTGCTCAAGTGTCTATCAACAGATGAATGGATAAACAAAATGTGGTATATACATATAATGGAATATTATTCAGCCACTAAAAGGAACAAACTTCCCAGGTATGCTATAATATGAATGAACCTTGAAAACATTATGCTAAGTGAAATAAGCCAAACACAAAAGGATAAATATTATATAATTCCACTTATATGAATTATCTAGAATAGAGAAATTCATAGAGACAGAAAGTAGATTAAAGGTTTCCAGGGGCTCAGGAAAGCAGCAGTCGGGAGTTCTTGCTTAATGGGTATTTTTTTCAGGTGAGGACAGGGTTTTGCAAATAGTTGTAACAGCTGTACAACACTGTGATGTAATTAATGCCACTGAATTATACACTTAAAAATGGTTAAAGTGGAAAATTTTGTTACCTATATTTTACTACAATAGAAAATAAGCCAAAACAGACTAAAAATATTAGTATGTAACAAAACAATTAAAACCAGAAATTAAGATATTAAAATAACAAAATACGTTAAATATTGCAAGAATATCACCCCTAAACACAATTTAAGGAACCTAAGGAACCTAGCAAGTATGAGGTAGGGGAGGGCTGTCAAAGAGCAGCATAAATAGCTTAATCTCAAATAATTAGGATGCCCATGTAATTTACTATCCTAACCAAGACACTTCTGAGAGGAAAGGGGACACTATTAGTAATAACACAGGGAAAATATGTGTAGACTGAGACTGTTGGAGGCAACCCAGGATATGTGGTCATTCTACATACAAGAGCAACAGGTCCTCAAAGTTGAGGTCATGCCCACAGCTTGGGGTCTGGCCAGAGTACAATGGTCTGAAAGCATCTTCCTGAAGGACACAAGTGGTATAAAACGCAAATCGCTTTTTCATTTTTTTTTTTTTTTTTTTACAGAGAAGTAGCACAATTACATGGTCTTTACTGAAGTTTCCTAATTTGGGATTCATAAAACAATCAGCATATTATTAGATTTTTATTAAGAGCTATTATGCTAGTCTAGGAATTTTAGAAAGCCAAATTATACTTTGAATTGCACTGGTAGGCACAATAAGGAGTTCTTAAGGTGAATCATTTTTCATAAATCTACATTTTTAATATATAACATTAGAGCTCTATAAATATATATGTATATATTCTTTTATACTTATATATATGATTACAGACAATTAAGCCTGAATATTTAAAAAATCAAACCAGAATTACTGAGAAAATTAGAAACTGATACCCAACCCATTCTTTATTTTTAAACTAAAATTAATCTTAAACGCCTACACATAGGTTAACTTAAACAGTCCATACCTTACATGAGAAGTTCCGACTTGGGATGTTTCTTGCTAACTCTGATATCCTGGGTTTATTCTGCAGACACTTGGTTAGGTGATATTTTTTCAATTTTATTCTATTGTAATAATGATCAGCGAAGTTACAGTGATTCACGTGCTGTTTCTGCATGCATTTCCCAAGGTGAGGAACACTATACTTCAAAGCCTGGAGAAATAATTTGCTCTTCTGCTGCATGATATCAAAGTCCCTGGTTTATGCTCCCTTTGGGGCTGCCAGCACATGAATGATTTTCATAGGAATGACTATATAGTAGTGGGTTCTCAGAGCATCTAAGATCTGCAGTTCTTATCCCTCCCCTTTGGGGCTGTGTACCCCTCCGGTTACAAATAACCGCAGACAGCTGATAACTCAAAGTATCTGAAAACTTGTAAAAGTTAAAATTTAATTCAAATCACACTTCTTGGCAGATGTGACATAAATGTCTCATTTGTAAAGTCAATCCTGTCAGGCTCAAACTATGCAGCACTGATTCTGGTACACACATGGGCAAACTAAAACAAACAGAAAACAAAAAAAAAACAAAATAAAAATTTGCAAATAAATACATAGACTTAATGGAGGCATCTCAGGAACTCTGAGGGCTTTTAAAGGCAAAACGGCTTTGATTTCACATAATTCAGAACTTATCTTTGGTTTGTATGTGGAGGATAAACTGGAAAAGTCCAATTACTTAATAAAGGTAGAGGAGAAGGGATTAGTATTTATTGAGTGTTTGCTTCGTGCCACATGCTTTTATATACTTCATTTAATTTAAACTTCATAGGGACCTGATAGAGTAGCTATTATGATGTTGGCCTTACAGGTGAGCAAACTGTGGCCCAGGAAGGTTTGAGCAACTACCCCAGGTCACCTGAACAGTAAGTAGTAGAGCAATAAGTCTATCTGGACATAACAACAACTGGACTTTAATGTCAAAAAGGTGTTTAGCTCTTTAGTTGAAAAAAACAACACTTCAGGAGGCACACATGAAACGTGACGCCATCTGTTTTCTGTTAGGAAGCTGGTGCTTATTAACCTATTAAGGTAAGTAAGGCTAGTAAATAGTTAAGTCAGAGAAACCTGGGTTCAGTTCTTCATTCCTGCACTTACCACCTGTGTTTAGTTTCATCATCTGCAAAACAGTGATAATGACCCCACTTACTCTATGAAGTAGCTGTTCTAAGAATGTTCTAGGAATTTATGTTAAAATCTTAATGAAGTGTCTGGCACGTAGTAACCACTCAATAAACGGTGGCTACTATTTTTAGGGCAGGAAAAATCTAGGTATGTTGCACACTGTTGAATGTCATCATGGAAGTCTTCCACAAATTGCTCCTCGGTATCAAAGGTATTATACAATAGTGCGTCAGCTTTACCACAGCTCGTATCCGCTACGACGCCCCTGCCCCTCTTAACCTCTTTCTATGTCGCAGCAAAATAACGGGGGGAGTGGGTAAAGGGGATGTGCAGTTGACACCAGCAAAAACAAACAAAGTAAAATAAGAGAAAATAAAATAAAGGCTCTAAACCACTACATTCGTGCCCGCAGCCTCCATCCATCCATCTTTCACCCACAGGGAGAAGACAGTAGGCAAGGCTAGGGATAGGGGTAGGGTAGACGAATGGGTGTTCCTGGGAGAACCTATTCGTTTTCCCTGTGCATCCGAGTGTGAGAGGGAGCGGTACCATGTGCCACGCAGTGAAGGGACATCGGTCAAAAAGCTAGGACCAAGGGACTGAGGGATGGTTGGGTGGGGGTGAGGACGGGGTGAAGGGAAGAGACTCCCAGCCTACGCCCCCCCATACGTACGCAAACTGAAAGTCAGTCTCGCTCTAGACACCGAAACGAGTGAAGGCAGGCCGGAGAACCCGAAGCTCTCAGGAAGGAGCGCAGCTGCCACCTCAGGCGCGGTCAGCCGAAGTCTGCGTTCTGTAGCTAGCAGAACGACAGCCTACCCAGAACCGCCCGGAGCGGGTTTGCAGCACGCCGTCTACGTAACCCCCGTCTGGCACGAGCCCTAAGTGGATTCCGCCATCTTTATTGTGGTCAGGAATGGTTTTTTTTTTTTTTTTACTCCTCCTGGGTTCATTAACGCTCAGAGATATAAGCCTTTTGGTTCTTTGCTAGTCTTCAGAGCTCGAGATGAAACAGGAGAGAAGGGAACCAAAAGGGGCGGCGTCTCACTAGGTCTGCCACAGTTCCCTCACCCTCTGGTATGCCCTCACTCAAGATGGCCACCAGCAAAATGGTGCAGTGGCGAGAGCCGCGCTGCCCTGGTTGCTAAGGAGACGCGACTACCGGAAATGCGGAATTCGGGGAGAGAGCGCGCGCTAGGGCAGTGGGAGGGAGCCCTGGCGTCACAGATCCTGACAGGGAAGAAGTAGGCAGGTCCTGGCAGCGGGGAGCTGTGGCGGCGGTATCTCGGGTATAGCCAGCTCCAGCCGGATGGAGTCTCGAGTTGCGGACGCCGGGGCCGGCCAGGCTGAGCGCACAGCGGGCGAGGGCCGGACAAGCAGCAGTGCCGCTCAGGGACTCGCAGTCTCAGCGCCCTTGGGTGCTGCCCGGTGGAAGCTCCTGCGGCAGGTAAGGTAGAGCCCTTTCGACTCACTTTTGCTTTTGGCCACACCCCTCGCAAGCGAGAGGCAGCTACTCTCCCCTTGGCAGCTCGGGGAGTTCCCTCACAGTTTTGCCGGGAGCCTCCTGAGAAGCGCCTCCCTGGGTTCACCTAAGGGTCGCGCCAAAAGGAGGTATCAGGTGGCATTGGGCAGGGAGGGGGCAGCCGAGGCTGAGTCCTGGGAAACTCAGATGGAAGGAGAAGATCTCTTTCTAGACATTAGCCTGCATCTGAGGGACTTTTCTCCTTGCTCGCCAGTAGGTTCGGTGGGACCGCCGCTCCCCAGTCCATACTGTTCTTCTTTCCGGCTTCTGTTTTACTTTCTTCCCCTGGTTTCTTCCCCCTTGCTTCTTAACTCCTAGCCTGGTTCTAGCTCCAAATCTGGCCCTTCTCTTGGTGATCAGCGTGGTTGACTGTGTTGGGACAGTGACGTTGCACGTGTTGCTTCGGTTTCTTCCGTGGAGCGGAGAGCGAAGGGAGTTGCAAGAGCTGCCCCCGCGCCCTCCAGCTTCGCTTTCACGCGAAAGTTACATGTTTATCTTATGGTTTGAAGCGATCAGAGAGATTCTCGGTGTCTAAGTATGTTGATTTGTTAACTGGCGGTAATCTTTTAGCACTTAAAATTGCTGCTGTTGCTGGTAACTTCAGTCGTGTGCAGGTTTGAAGATTTTCTGATTTGACGACACTGACGCTCTTTCCAAACTGCTTGAAGTGAAATCTGTTTATTGTTTACACCCCAGTGTTATGCTTCTGCCTGGGGTTTCCTGCCGAACACTTTATTCAACAGGACATTTTCCACTTCTGACTTATATTTCGAGGAGAGTTTCCCAGCTATTGCCAGGTTACTTGAGATTGTGCTTTTAGTATTTTGGCGGTTACTTTGTTTGCAATTGTCTCGAGTCACCTTTTCATACAGTGGCCTTCCAGTGCTGTCCTGACACAACTCAAAGATCATTTGTTTGCTGATGCATTGGAAGCCTTTGCAGAGCATTAATGATCTGGTTTTGCAATTAATGTTACAAATGGTATTATAGGATAATAAAATGCAAGTCCTCATAGATCATTATCTATAGGAAATTTCTACAGTGAAGTAAACATCAACTAAATTTAAAGTATCAGAATAGTAAATTAGGGCCTTAAAATGATCAATCAAATCTTATCGTGACGACTTAAGAGATTCCTAGTAAAAATTCTAGTTGACCATCACTTATATTCATTCCGAATTGCTGTCTACATTAGAATAAGTTTCAGCTATGGCTGCCGTTTGAACTCCTCACATGCTTTGAAGTTTAATGTTTTGGTATACATGTGCCCTCTGCTTAGAGTCTTTCTACTTCTCTACTTGATGAATGACTGTTCATCCTTCAGACCTCTATTTCAATCTCCTCTTACGTGAAGGCTCTGCTGACTCCTCTGGCTGAGTTAGACCTTCAGCTGACTATATGGGTGAACCTCATATCACATTATTTTATGATCATTTGATCAGAGTTCAACTTTCTCACTAGAATAGGAGTTCTTCCTGGGAAAAGGTGATATTTTATTAATCTCCATCTTCTGCATCAGCTCTGGCTAGTTGATTTTTAGTAGATACTGTTACATGTTGTGGAAAGCCTGAGTAAGGACAGTCTTTAAGTGGCCCACAGCATCTCATCCTCAGTGTATTGTATCAGTGAGTAACAAATAACTACACCGTCACAGCTGCATTCAACAGTGAGCATTTATTCTGTTTGTGGGCCACCTGGGAGTTGACTGACATAGGCTGTGATCAGCTGCGTGGCTCTATGCTGCATGCTTGGTCCACATGCCTCTAATTCTGGACTGACGTGTTCTCATGGTGACGACAGAGGTATAAGAGAACAAACGCAACCACTGAAACACATTTTAAGCACCTACTAATATTCTGTTGGGCAAAGTAAGATACTTAGCCAAGCCTAAAGTTAGGGGGGAAAAGAAGTATGTTTTTTTCTTTGACGGAGCAGGGGAGAAAGTGAATATTTTTCTATAATAATCGAATCTTCCATGTATTTTAAACATTTGCAGGCTTTTAGTAAATACGTTTTAAATGAATGGACCATTTGCATCTTGTTAGCATCCAGCTGGAAAACTGTGAGGAATCTAAACAATGCTAGAGATATGCAGTTCTTTTTCTCTCTCTTATGTGACATCTTCATGACATCTGCTATGTCTCCTTGTTTTCTCCCTCACAATTCTGTCTTTCCACTAGGGCTCCAGTGCTATCTCATGGCCCTTCACCTTAACTGTTCAATATTTTCTATGTTTTATAATTAACATTTTTGAGAGAAAACCTGGTTGACCTAGTTCATCATTTGATACTAGGTCGCATTGCTCTTGGGTGGCCTCAGCCTGCAGTGGCTTGAAGCAGGATTTTGGTTCATGGCCAGAGATTGAGGTTGGGCCGTGGCAGTGAGAGTGCTGAATCTTAGCTACTAGACCACAAGGGACCAGTGGCCAGTGACGAGGCCCTGGCCCATCAGCTGTTGTAGAAGTGAATTTCCACATAGAGACGGAAAGTGGTGAAACAAGTGTTTATTAGGAGGAAAAGAGTACTTGTGGATAGACACATGGGCGAGCTCAGAGAGAGAGTTGTGTCCTTGTGGTAGTTTGAATCACTTTTATGGGGCATTTCTTCTGGGTTTCCTTTGGCCAATCATCTTGCTTTCCCTGGTTCTGAGTCCATATCAGTATATCTCAGGGTCCTCCCATGTGTGTGTGCGTGCATCTCTTAGCCAAGATGGATTCCAGCAAAGAGGCGTATGGGTAGGATGGCATCACTTACTATGGGGTAGCACCCCCTCCCTGTTTGACCTTCAGGGAGCCTTTCTGTGCATGTGTAGTGGAGAAGGTCTCCTTGACTTCAAGAGTGGGGAATATGTGGTCTTTTATCTCTTATCTGGGCAGGGCTTAGCTCTTCTCCCTCCTGCTATTTTGGAGTATCTGCCCACAGGGGATGAACTCCAGCTGCTCATCCTGGGGCCCATCTATCTCCTGCCTCAACATGGAAAATTGCTGACTTTTGAGTCTAGTGCCCACTTTAATTACATGAGGTCTGAAAGTCTATGGATCAATATCAATAGAGGCTATGGATATTCTGTAATATTTTCTCTTTGTTGTGTCTCATTACCTGATGGCAAAGATAGCTGTTGGCAACTTCATCGTCCACCCAGCTAGTGATCCAGAAGAAATAACCCTTTTCCCCAACACCCAAATCATTTCCTCCAAAGAACTCTAAGAGGCGGACTTTGCACCAACTGCTGTGTCTAGGAGACTAGTGCACTTTGGCCTGCGTCATGAGCCCACCCTGTGGCAGGGAAAATAACAACCCTACATTATTGCATAGAGAGAGAGGGGGGCATTTCCCAAGGGGAAGGGATGTAGAGCAGATGCAAAAGTAGCAAATGACCATTACATGCTTACACACATCTCACAACCACCTACAGAATGAATAATGGGGCCTAGAGGTCTGAATACTTGGCTGAAGAATCCGATTAATGGAATATTTCACAGTGCAATTTATTTTTTTAATGAAAAAAAATTTACTTTTTTAATTTTTTGGCTGTGCCTCGCGACATGTGGGATCTTAGTTCCCCAACCAGGGATCGAACCTGTGCCCCCTGCATTGGAAGCGCAGAGTCTTAACCACTGGACCGCCAGGGAAGTCCCTCACATTACAATTTAAATTAAAGTAGGATGATATATGTTTGAGACTGTCAATGCGGAAAGAGACAGCATGATTTCTGGAATAGAATTTCATACAATTGATTTTAGTCCCAGATCTACCACCCTTAACTATTTGTATGATGGTGAGCACCCTCTTTGGACCTCAGTTTTCTCATTTGTAAATGAAAGAGTGGGACTAGATTTCTTTAAGACCTTCTTCCTAATAATTATTATTTCATTCATTTTTGTAATATTTAATTCATGACAATACCAACAGGTGGTATAAAAAAACTTGTGAAGAAGGACAGTTAACGTAGCAAACAACTCAACAGGGAAGGGCAGGAATAGTGCACTGGCACTATTCAGTTCACATGGCCCAGTTTAATAGAGGGAATGGAGAGTGTCTGTTAATCCAGAGAGTCAGTTACTAGAGATGTACTGTATTTTGTGCTCTTTTTAGGCCTTCTGATTCCATTGTAGAAAATGGCAAACAGACACCAAGAGATCATGTCTTAAGAATGGTTGTGTGATGTGCTTGTAGATCTTGCACTGAGGATTGTGGTTTAGATCCCTACATAAGTGAAGAATTGAGGGATGGGCTCTTCATTGGTTTTTATTGGCATCACTTGGATCACTTTCTGCAGCAGGGGCTGAGCAAGATCATTCGTGCTCTTTCACTCTTTTTTTTTGCATAGAGAATTATCCTTTGACAACATTTTATACATCATTGTATTTATAAGGGTGTTTTTAACATTGTTGAAGTTAAACTGACATTTCAATTGATTATAGAACTTTATGCTGCTATAGTCACAGATGACATAGATTTTTGTGTACTCTGCAGATCATACTTTAACCTTAAGTGTCTACATGTAATGCTCATCCCTGACCCCCGCTGTTCAAACCTTGTTGACAACATATACGTCAGTGACTGGAGGAGATTTTCTTTTTTATGTCTCTGATTTATTAAGATTAATAATTGGTTTCATTGGATTCCTTAAAAATATTTAGGATTGTGTTTTAGGTTAAAAAGGTGAATGTGAATGTTTTCTTGAATCAGAAGTATATAGCTTATCGGTGTAAAAACAAAATATTCCACCAATAATTATTTTGAATGAAATGAACTTTTAACTCTGCAGTAAAGAAACTAAAATGTTTAGAATACTCTAGGTGTGAAAACATTTGTCTTTTTTTTTTTTGAATTTTATGCTTTGTGTATTGGGTTGGTCAAAATGTTCGTTCAAGTTTTTCCATAAGATGTTACAAAAAAACCCAGAGGAACTCTTTGGCCAACCCAATATTTTCCACAATTAAAAAAATTTTTAAAGCAAAAACTTTCTAGAGCAGTGAATTTTGAGTGGGGTTTGGAAATTTACATATTTTAACAATTGCTGCAGATAAACATCTTTTCATGCTTATTTGCCACCTGTATATCACTTCAATGAAATGTCTCTTCATGTCTTTTGTCCATTTTCTTTTTTTTTAAAGGTGTACATATATTTATATTGGTAAATGTAAAAGAGAGAAGAACTAACATAGTATTGACTTATTTTAAACATTTTATCAAGGAACTTTTTTTTTTTAATACAGCAGGCTCTTATTAGTCATCAGTTTTGTGCATATCAGTGTATACATGTCAATCCCAATCACCCAATTCATCCCACCACCACCACCCACCCCCCTGCCTCTTCCCCCTTTGGTGTCCATACATTTGTTCCCTACATCTGTGTCTCAATTTCTGCTCTGCAAACAGGCTCATCGGTACCATTTTTCTAGGTTCCACATATATGCGTTAATATACAGTATTTGTTTTTCTCTTTCTGACTTAACTTCACTCTGTATGACAGTCTCTAGATCCATCCACATCTCAACAAATGACCCAATTCCGTTCCTTTTTATGGCTGAGTAATATTCCATTGTATATATGTACCACATCTTCTTTATCCATTCGCCCATCTGTCGATGGGCATTTAGGTTGCTTCCATGACCCAGCCATTGTAAATAGTGCTGCAGTGAACATTGGGGTGCATGTGTCTTTTTGAATTATGGTTTTCTAAGGGTATATGCCCAGTAGTGGGATTTCTGGGTCATATGGTAATTCTATTTTTAGTTTTTTAAGGAACCTCCATACTGTTCTCCATAGTGGCTGTACCAATTTACATTCCCACCAACAGTGCAAGAGGGTTCCCTTTTCTCCACACCCTCTCCAGCATTTGTGGTTTGTAGATTTTCTGATGATACCCATTCTAACCAGTGTGAGGTGATACCTCATGGTAGTTTTGATTTGCATTTTTCTAATAATTAGTGATGTTGAGCAGCTTTTCATATGCTTCTTGGCCATCTGTATGTCTTCTTTGGAGAAATGTCTGTTTAGGTCTTCTGCCCATTTTTGGATTGGGTTTTTTTTTAATATTGAGCTGCCTGAGCTGTTTATATATTTTGGAGATTAATCCTTTGTCCGTTGATGTGTTGCAAATATTTTCTCCCATTCTGAGGGTTGTCTTTTCGTCTTGTTTATGGTTTCCTTTGCTGTGCGAAAGCTTTGAATTTTCACTCGGTCCCATTTGTTTACTTTTGTTTTTATTTCCATTACTCTAGGAGGTGGATCAAAAAAGACCTTGCTGTGATTTATGTGAAAGAGTGTTCTTCCTATGTTTTCCTCTAAGAGTTTTATAGTGCCCGGTCTTACATTTAGTTAGGTCTCTTATCAATTTTGAGTTTATTTTTGTGTATGGTGTTAGGGAGTGTTCTAATTTCCTTCTTTTACATGGAGCTGTCCAGTTTTCCCAGCACCACTTGTTTAAGAGACTGTCTTTTCTCCATTGTATATCCTTGCCTCCTTTGTCATAGATTAGTTGATCATAGATGTGTGGGTTTCTCTCTGGCCTTTCTATTCTGTTCCATTGATCTATATTTCTGTTTTTGTGTCAGTACCATATTGTCTTGATTACTGTAACTTTGTAGTATAGTCTGAAGTCAGGGAGTCTGATTCCTCCAGCTCCGTTTGTTTCCCTCAAGACTGCTTTGGCTATTTGGGGTCTTTTGTGTCTCCATACAAATTTTAAGATTTTTTGTTTTAGTTCTGTAAAAAAAATGCCATTGGTAATTTGATAGGGATTGCATTGAATCTGTAGATTGCTTTGGGTAGTATAGTCATTTTCACAATATTGATTCTTCCAACCAAGAACATGGTATATCTCTCCATCTGTTGGTATCATCTTTAATTTCTTTCATCAGTGTCTTATAGTTTTCTGCATAAAGGTCTTTTGTCTCCCTAGGTAGGTTTATTCCTAGGTATTGTATTCTTTTTGTTGCACTGGTAAATGGGAGTGTTCCCTTAATTTCTCTTTCAGATTTTTCATCATTAGTGTATAGGAATGCAAGAGATTTCTGTGCATTGATTTTGTATCCTGCAACTTTACCAAATTCATTGATTAGCTCTAAAAGTTTTCTGATGGCATCTTTTAGGATCCTCTATGTATAGTATCATATCATCTGCAAACAGTGACAGTTTTACTTCTTTCCCAATTTGCGTTCCTTTTATTTCTTTTTCTTCTCTGATTGCCGTGGCTAGGACTTCCAAAACTATGTTGAATAATAGTGGTGAAAGTGGACATCCTTGTCTTGTTCCTGATCTTGGAGGAAATGCTTTCAGTTCTTCTCCATTGAGAATGATGTTTGCTGTGGCTTGTCATATATGGCCTTTATTTTGTTGAGGTAGTTTCCCTCTATGCCCACTTTCTGGAGAGTTTTTATCATAAATGGGTGTTGAATTTTGTCAGAAGCTTTTTCTCCATCTATTGAGATGATCATATGGTTTTTCTTCTTCAATTTGTTAATATGGCCTATCACATTGATTGATTTGCATATATTGAAGAATCCTTGCATCCCTGGGATAAATCCCACTTGATCATGGTGTATGATCCTTTTAATGTGCTGTTAGATTCTGTTTGCTAGTATTTTGTTGAGAATTTTTGCATCTATATTCATCAGTGATATTGGTCTGTAATTTTCTTTTTTTGTAGTATCTATTTCTGGTTTTGGTATCAGGGTGATGGTGGCCTTGTAGAATGAGTTTGGGAGTGTTCCTTCCTCCACGATTTTTTGGAAGAGTTTGAGAAGGATGGGTGTTAGCTCTTCTCTAAATGTTTGATGGAATTCACCTGTGAAGCCATCTGGTCCTGGACTTTTGTATGTTGGAAGATTTTTTTTTTTTTTTTTTTTTCTTTTTGCGGTATGTGGGCCTCTCACTGTTGTGGCCTCTCCCGTTGCGGAGCACAGGCTCCGGATGCGCAGGCCCAGCGGCCATGGCTCACGGGCCCAGCTGCTCCGCGGCATATGGGATCCTCCCAGACCGGGGCACGAACCCGCATCCCCTGCATCGGCAGGCAGACTCCCAACCACTGCGCCACCAGGGAGGCCCTGTTGGAAGATTTTTAATCACAGTTTCAATTTCATTACTTGTGATTGGTCTGTTCATATTTTCTATTTCTTCCTGGTTCAGTCTTGGAAGGTTATACGTTTGTGAGAATTTGTTCATTTTTTCCAGGTTGTCCATTTTACTGGCATAGAGTTGCTTGTAGTAGTCTCTTAGGATGCTTTGTATTTCTGCGGTGTCTGTTGTAACTTGTTTCATTTCTCATTTTATTGATTTGAGCCCTCTCCCTCTTTTTCTTGATGAGTCTGGCTAATGGTTTATCAATTTTGTTTATCTTCTCAAAGAACCAGCTTTTAGTTTTATTGAACTTTGCTTTTGCTTTCTTTGTTTCTATTTCATTTATTTCTGCTCTGAAATTTATGATTTCTTTCCTTCTGCTAAGTTTGGGTTTTGTTTGTTCTTCTTTCTCTAGTTCCTTTAGGTGTAAAGTTAGATTGTTTATTTGACATTTTTCTTGTTTCTTGAGGTAGGCTTGTATAGTTGTAAACTTCCCTCTTAGAACTGCTTTTGCTGCATCCCATAGGTTTTGGATCGTCGTGTTTTCATTGTCATTTGTCACTCGGTATTTTTTGATTTCCTCTTTGACTTCTTCAGTGACCTCTTGGTTATTTAGTAATGTATTGTTTAGCCTCCATGTGTTTGTGTTTTTTACATTTTTTTCCTTGTAATTCATTTCTAATCTGATAGTGTTGTGGTCGGAAAAGATGCTTGATATGATTTCAATTTTGTTAAATTTACTGAGGCTTGATTTGTGACCCAAGATGTGATCTATCCTGGAGAATGTTCCATGCACAGTTGAGAAGAAAGTATAATCTGCTGTTTTTGGATGGAATGTCCTATAAACATCAATTAAATTTATCTGGTCTATTGTGTCATTTAAAGCTTGTGTTTCCTTATTAATTTTTTGTTTGGATGATCTGTCCATTGGTGTAAGTGAGGTGTTAATGTCCCCCACTATTATTGTGTTACTGTCGATTTCCTCTTTTAGAGCTGTTAGCAGTTGCCTTATGTATTGAGGTGCTCCTATGTTTGGTGCATATATAGTTGTTATATCTTCTTTTTGGATCGATCCCTTGATTATTATGTAGTGTCCTTCCTTGTCTCTTGTAACATTCTTTTATTTTATTTATTTATTTATTTATGCGGCCTGTGGGCCTCCAACTGTTGTGGCCTCTCCCGTCGTGGAGCACAGGCTCTGGACACGCAGGCTCAGCGGGCATGGCTCTCGCGCCCAGCTGCTCCGCGGCCTGTGGGATCTTCCCGGACCGGGTCACGAACCCGTGTCCCCTGCATTGGCAGGCGGCCTCTCAACCACTGTGCCACCAGGGAAGCCCAACATTCTTTATTTTGAAGTCTATTTTATCTGATACGAGTATTGCTACTCCAGCATTCTTTTGATTTTCATTTGCATGAAATATATTTTTCCATCTTCTCACTTTCAGTCTGTATGTGTCCCTAGGTCTGAAGTGGGTCTCTTATAGACAGCATATATCTGGGTCTTGTTTTTGTATCCATTCAGCAAGCCTGGGTCTTTTGGTTGGAGCATTTAATCCATTCACGTTTAAGGTAATTATCGATATGTATGTTCCTGTGACCATTTTCTGAATTGTTTTGGGTTTGTTTTTATAGGTCCTTTTCTTCTCTTGTGTTTCCCACTTAGAGAAGTTCCTTTAGCATTTGCTGTAGAGCTGGTTTGGTGGTGCTGAATTCTCTTAGCTTTTGCTTGTCTGTAAAGCTTTTGATTTCTCCATTGATCCTGAATGAAATCCTTGCCGGGTAGCGTGATCTTGATTGTAGGTTCTTCCCTTTCATCACTTTAAGTATATCATGCCACTCCCTTCTGGCTTGTAGAGTTTCTGCTGAGAAATCAGCTGTTAACCTTATGGGAGTTTCCTTGTATGTTATTTGTTGTTTTTCCCTTGCTGCTTTCAATAATTTTTCTTTGTCTTTAATTTTTGCCAGTTTGATTACTATGTGTCTTGGCGTGTTTCTCCTTGGGTTTATCCTGTATGGGAGTCTCTGTGCTTCCTGGACTTGGGTGGCTATTTCCTTTCCCATGTTAGGGAAGTTTTCGACTATAATCTCTTCAAATATTTTCTCGGGTCCTTTCTCTCTTCTCCTTCTGGCACCCCTATAATGCAAATGTTGTTGCGTTTAATCTTGTCCCAGAGGTCTCTTAGGCTGTCTTCATTTCTTTTCATTCTTTTTTTCTTTAGTCTGTTCCACAGCAGTGAATTCCACCATTCTGTCTTCCAGGTCACTTATCTGTTCTTCTGCCTCAGTTATTCTGCTATTGATTCCTTCTAGTGTAGTTTTCGTTTCAATTATTGTATTGTTCATCTCTGTTTGTTTGTTCTTTAATTCTTCTAGGTATTTGTCAAACATTTCTTGCATGTTTTCGATCTTTGCCTCCATTCTTTTTCCGAGGTCTTGGATCATCTTCACTATCATTATTCTGAATTCTTTTTCTGGAAGGTTGCCTATCTCCACTTCATTTAGCTGTTTTTCTGGGGTTTTATCTTGTTTCTTCATCTGGTACATAGCCCTCTGCCTTTTTATCTTGTCTTTCTGTGAATGTGGTTTTTGTTCCACAGGCTGCAGGATTGTCCATTTGTGTTTTTAGACTCACAGAGCTGTAAAAGTTATTAGACTGTATTAATCAGTAGTCTTCCTAAGAGTAAATATAACAATTTTCTAGAGGTTAAATATTTTAACTGCCATTTCTAAAATAATGCTGAATATTTTTATTTGGCTCATTTTTATTATTTAAATTAAGACCAGAAATCTATGATTTATTTTCTTTTTTAAAAAATATTGGGGCCTCCCTGGTGGCGCAGTGGTTGAGAGTCCGCCTGCCGATGCAGGGGATACGGGTTCGTGCCCCGGTCTGGGAGGATCCCATATGCCGCAGAGCGGCTGGGCCCGTGAGCCATGGCCGCTGGGCCTGTGCATCCGGAGCCTGTGCTCCGCAATGGGAGAGGCCACAACAGTGAGAGGCCCGCATACCGCAAAAAGAAAAAAAAAAGAAAAAAAAAATATTGATTGGGCTTCCCTGGTGGCACAGTGGTTGAGAGTCTGCCTGCCAATGCAAGGGACATGGGTTTGTGCCCCAGTCCAGGAATATCCCACATGCTGCAGAGCGGCTGGGCCCGTGAGCCATGGTTGCTGAGCCTGCGCGTCCGGAGCCTGTGCTCCACAACGGGAGAGGCCACAACAGTGAGAGGCCCGCGTACTGCAAAGAAAAAAAAGTTATTTATTTATTGGCTGCACCAGGTCTTAGTTGCGGCACGTGGGACCTTCACTGCTGCTACGGGATCTTCATTGTGGCACGTGGGACCTTTTTAGTTGTGGCACGCGGATCCTTAGTTGCAGCACGCGAACTCTTAGTTGCAGCATGTGGGATCTAGTTCTGTGACCGGGGATTGAAGCTGGGCCCCCTGCATTGGGAGCGTGGAGTATTAGCCACTGGACCACCAGGGAAGTCCCTATGATTTATTTTCAATCTTCAAAACAGTTTTGCATCCTAAAAATGATGCTTTTATATGAATTTTTCTAAGATTAAAAAATTTAGTATTTAAAAAATTTTCAGCTCTATTGAGGTATAATTGACAAATAAAATTGTAAACTATTTAAAGTGTTCAGTGTGATGATTTGATATATAAAGTTTGCATTGTGAAAGGATTCTCCACCCCCATCCCCAATGAGTTAACACATCCATCACCTTTTTTGGTGTTGTTGTTAAGAACACTTTCTTCCATTCCTCTGTTTTTTCTGGAGCTTTCAAACAACCTAATATTTTCACTTTGTCTACCTGATTTTCATTGCCTTCTTGTTCCTTCTAAATTCCTTGTGGAAACGAGAGTCTATATCCCTCTGTCACCTCTAATTTTTTGCCGTTTTAGGAAGCTGCTCTCTTTTTTTTTTTTTTTTTTTTTCAGAGTATCAAATGATTTAATTACAAAACTTAAGCCACTTATTAATTATTCACCTTCTAAAAAACACAAACATGAGAATAAAATAAACACACCTAAGACTCACTAGCCCTTGCAGGATAGGAAGAAGCCCTGGACAGAGAGCCTGCAAATATTTTTCCTTATACCTAAGTCTACATTTACTCATGCATTCTAGGGTCCCATGTTTTGACACCTCTTACAGGGGAAAGGAAACGGAAGCTAAAGAGTCATGGACAAGAGGGTCACAACAACCTTAAAGCTATTTGATGCTAATGGCTTGTACACTCTTATTTGAAACTCCGAAAAACAGTATCAAATAAGCATTGTCAAATACCTACTCCTGGCTAACCTTTACTGTCATTCCTTGAAATTGCATCTTTGGGACTGGTTATGTTCCTTCATTGTAGCTGTTGCTTATCCCCAAGCACAAACCCTAAAATTCATACACAGTCTCTAAGTTCAAGTACAAAGGTTTGTTTCAGGACAACCCCAAGTTGATGTAGTGTTTCTTAATGTATCTGTAGTGTCTACTGGGTGTCACCCCTTGGACAGGCTGGCCAGACGGCAGCACGAGGTGGGGCCCACATGGTCAATTCTCCTACTGGCCCACTTGCTCTCTACTTTATCTGGACACCGCCCCACAGTCAATGTTGAATTGTGAAGTCAGTGACGACCTTGGCCTGTCTTCACTCTGAAGTTGTACTCTTATGTAACTGAATCCAGTTCTTCACCATTAATTCAATGGAGCTTCCAAAACGTGTCAGGCATATTCTAAGGAAGCATCCTGGGATGGAGCTGGAGGGTCCTGGCTTTCAGGCTCTGGAGGGGGTGCTGGCACAGCTTCTTTTTTCTGGGCCGCCAGGAACTCGTGAATTGCTCGTTCTATCTGTGGCCTGAAGATGTGGTTTAGTTTGGGATCCACCACCTGGGAAATAATTCTGTCCACTCCAGCTTCCAACATCCCTGACTGAACCACACTCTGTCTCAGACCATTTCGCAATTGGTTTTTGTTCATCGTAGGATTCCACTCCTGCTTGTCCAGATGTGTTGACACAAAATTATCCACTTTCTGCCTCAGGTTTTGGTAAGCTGGCTTGGTGTCCACGTCGGCCAGGCAGTCCCGGCGGAAGCTGTCAAACAGCCCCCGGCTCTTGAGCTGCTCCACGATGAGCGCGATGAGCTGCGGGTCACCGGGAGGCAGTGAGGCCGGGTTGATGGGGCCGCCGCTCCCACCGGCCCCCGTCGCGCCTGTCGTCGCCTCCGCCGAGGCCTGGCCGGCGCCGCCGCCGCCCACCGCGCCGGTGCCCCCCCCGCCCCCGCCGTCCGCCATGGCTGCGCCCCGGGCCCGCGAAGGAGACTGAATACGGATTCCTCTCAAGGACAGAGGGCCTGGGTCGTGTAGAGGTGGCCGAGGGGCCGGAGAAGGAGGAGGCGGCGGCGGGGGAGGAGGAAGGGGTGGCGGCGGGGACGGCAGCGGCGGCAGGCTCTGAGGTAGCAGAGGTGGTGGTCGGAAGCTGCTCTCTTTAGGTACTCATTTTACTTCACAGTTCTAGCTCAGACCCCAAACTTTATTTATAAGGTTTATAAACCTTTTTTCTCTGAACTTTGAGTATTTTGCTTCATGCCTGATAATTCCATTTGAATACTGTATAATCGTATAGTGGGTTGGCAGGAGATATTCTAAAAGTGGTAGGTGGGACTTCCCTGGTGGTCCAGTGGTTAAGAATTTGCCTTCCAATGCAGGGGACGCAGGTTCGACCCCTGGTCAGGGAACTAAGATCGCACATGCCGTGGCGCAGCTAAGCCTGCATGCCACAACTACTGAGCCCGCGTGCTCTGGAGCTGGCGTGCCACAACTAGAAAGAAGCCGGAGTGTCACAACTAGAGAAGCCTGTGTGCCACAATGAAAGATCTCTCATGCTGCAATTAAGACCTGATACATCAAATAAATAAATTAATAAATTAATAAATTAATTAAAAAAATAAAAGTGGTAGGTGATAAGTTTATACCTTGATGGGAGATTTGAGTATCCTCTCAAGTCACAAAGCTGCAGATTTTTTTTAATATAAATTTATTTATTTTATTTATTTATTTTTGGCTCCACTGGGTCTTCGTTGCTGCTTGCAGGCTATCTTTAGTTGCGGGGAGCAGGGGCTACTCTTTGTTGTGGTGCATGGGCTTCTCATTGCAGTGGCTTCTCTTGTTGCAGAGCACAGGCTCTAGGCGCGCAGGCTTCAGTGGTTACAGCATGCGGTCTCAGTAGTTGCGGCTCGTGGGCTCCAGAGCGCAGGCTCAGCAGCTGTGGTGCACGGGCCCAGCTGCTCTGTAGCATGTGGGATCTTCCCGGACCAGGGCTCAAACCCACGTCCCCTGCATTGGCAGGCAAGCTGTCAACCACTGCGCCACCAGGGAAGCCCTGCAGATATTTTTGATGGCCTTAAAATAACCAAATCAAAAGTAATTTGACTTGATCTCCATTATAGTAACCTTTATTGAGAATGTATAGATTACATAAATAAATGTTTGCTTTTATTTATTCTAAGTATATTGCCTGTTACTTTCATTGAGTATTACCTTGTTGACATGTTGTAGATCATGGGATTTACTAAACTATAAAAACCCCTTTAAATATTATACATGTATTGATTTAGATAATTTTTTACCTTAGTGATTTATGATGCCATTACCTTGACATCACAGTAATTTAATTAGTATAAAAAGGCATTTGCTTCTTGGAAGTTAACTGGACAAGATCTAAAACAATATATAATATCTACATTTTACATTTTAAAATTTAATTACTTTGTTTTTTTCTTGAGACTAAGCTTTGTTGAGTGGTGTGTTTTTCTTCCTGATGACCATAGTTGATAGATAACAAAAAGACCCTATTTTTGTAAAAAGTTTTAAAACAATTCATCCTTTCTTTCTTTCTTTTTTTTTGTTTTTGCGGTACGTGGGCCTCTCACTGTTGTGACCTCTCCCGTTGCGGAGCACAGGCTCCAGATGCACAGGCTCAGCGGCCATGGCTCACGGGCCTAGCTGCTCCGCGGCATGTGGGATCTTCCCACACCGGGGCACAAACCCGTGTCCCCTGCATTGGCAGGCGGACTCTCAACCACTGCGCCACCAGGGGAGCCCTAAAACTATCACTGAAACAAGTGCAACAAGGTAAAATAAAACCTCAACAGAAAAAAGAAAAAAAAAAGGGGGGGGGCGGGAAACAAGCCAAAAGGGGAGAACAATTACAGGGTATAAAGAATAAAATAAAATTAGAAAAATAAAAGAGTTATTAGGAAAAATAAAACCATAAAAGAATCAACAACAATGAATCAGCAAGGTAAAACAGAACCCCAATCTAAAAGAAGAGAAAAGAAAAAGAAAAAAAAAAAAAGCCCTGGCTATGGGGGCGAAGTTTAGGTGGGGGCTGGAACTTAGGCAGGGGCGGGGTTTAGGGTGGGGCAGGACCCAGGCATTTGGTGTTACGTTTGATCATGGGGCGGGGCCTAGGCTCAGGACCCATGTAGCTGGAAAAGGCCTTGAGGGGGGCCACATTCAAGTGTGGTGCAGGGCCTCTTCTTAAGACCTGTGTGGAAGGGGAGAGGCAGCACATGGAAGGGAGGGCCTCTGGAGTGTGGGGTTCCGGAGTTTGGAGGTAGAGCCCTGAGTGAGGGTGTGTGGGTGGGGTTGAGGCCCAGTGCATTGGAGGGGGTCTCCGAGTGTAGAGGTGGGGCCCTGGGTGAGGGTGTAAGGGTGGGGCTTGGATTCTGCATGGCAGGAGGGAGGCTCCGAGGGCAGAGGATTAGGCCCGAGCCCAACAGGCTCTCTGGTGCCTAAGTGGACAGGGAAGGCACTGCCCACATTCTCTTCCATTCCTTTGTGCCCCTCCCTCACCATCTCCCCCCGGGTGTCCCCTGTCACTGCTGGACCCCTAACCGCGGGTGGGTCCCGCTGGGTGTGGGAACTACCCTCCCCCAGCCACCCCTCAGGGTTGCCAGTCCTGGAGGTCAGGCCTTTACTTTTGCTCCTCCTTCCTCCCTTCCACTCCCTCAGGACCTGCATGGCTGGAGGGGGCCTCGGTCGGCAGAGGATGAGTCCTGGGATCTCAGCAGGTTCCTGGGCGCCCAAGTGGTCAGGAGAAACCTGGCCACACTCCCTTTTGATCCTCTGCCCTCCCAGTGGTCCCCCAATTTACCCCTTCCGGCATGGGATCCCTTCCCCTCCCCCAGCTGCCCCTCATGGGCACCAGTCCCGTCCTGCCTCCACTTCTCCCCCTTCACTCCTCCCATGCCCATGTCCTACCCGGTCGCTGGAGGTTCGTCCTGTCCCCTTAGGTGTCTGTGGTCCCTCACCGGTGCCTGGTAGGTGCCCTAGTTGTGGGGGGAGATGAATTCCGAGTCCTCCTAGTATGCCATCTTGACTCCGCCCTTGAAATGTATTTTTATTATTCAGTTCAAAATACTTTCTAATTTCCATTGTGTTCTTTTTTTGATTCAGAGGTTATTTAGAAGTTTATTGCTTAACTTCCAAATATATTTGGTTTTTCATATCTTTTTATTTTTCATTTGTTTATGACTATTAGAGCACTTTATATCTTTTTTTTTTTTTTTCTTTTTTTTTTTTTTTTTTGTGGTATGCGGGCCTCTCACTGTTGTGGCCTCTCCCGCTGCGGAGCACAGGCTCCGGATGCACAGGCCCAGCGGCCATGGCTCACGGGCCCAGCCGCTCCGCGGCATGTGGGATCCTCCCGGACCGGGGCACGAACCCGTATCCCCTGCATCGGCAGGCGGACTCTCAACCACTGCGCCACCAGGGAGGCCCATAGAGCACTTTATATCTTAAAAAAACTTTATGGGAAATGTCAAACATATACAAAAGTGGAAAAAAATAGTTTAATAACCACTCAGGTATCCATAGCTTCAACTATTTTTAACTCTGGACCAAATTCGTTTCATTTCTGTTCTCTCATTATGCAACCCTCACCAGATTATTTTGAAGCGAATCTCAGATATAATATTTTTTCTATAAATATTTCAGTATGTACCTATACAAGATGACATTAAAAAATTAATTACAATACCATATCCTATCCAGAATAATTCCTTGATGTCATAAAATATCTGGTCAGTTTCCAAAAGTTTTCCATTGTCTCCTAATTTTTCTTTACAGTTTGATTATTTTGAAAACAGGATCCAAATTAAGTTCCAAATATTGTTATTGGTTGATATGTTCAAGTATTTTTAATCTAGATATTCCCTCAGCATGTCTCTTTTTCAACCCTTGCCGTTTATTTTAGAAGCAACTGGGTGTTTTGTAGTTTCCCATAATTTGAATTTTGCTAATTGCACTTGATTATGTTGTTTAATGTGTTCCTCTATCCCTGTATTTCCTATTTCCTGTAAGATATAGAGGCTTGATCCGATTCAGATTTGATGTTTTTTGTTTTGTTTAGTTGGTCAAGATGGTGGTGGTGTGAGATTTCATCAATAATCATAGTGATGTCTGGTTATTTCTCTTCTTGATGATGATTACCTAGGTTCATGAATTCATGAGGGAGTTGAAAAATGGTGATATTCTGTTGTTCCTTCTTCATTTATTACTTGGGATACTAGTATAAAGACAAATTTCCCCTCATCTTCCATTTGGATATTCTCAGTTATGGTTCATATAGAAGAGACAGATAAATACTTGATTTTTTCTCCTCATTTACTAGTTTTCAAAATAAGTTGGTTCTTTAGCATTTTTCAGTGATCATCAATGAGGCATTTAAGAAGTTACCGTTATGAACTAATGTGTTTCAATTCAGTTACATTTATTATCTTTGTTAATGCTTGCACTATCCCATGTTTGGCCAATGGACCCTGCTCAGATTGTCTCCTGAGTCCTTTTGATATAACCCTTAATTTTGTATGGCTTTCTTGTTTTTTTGTGTGCATGATGCTCCAGACTTATCTTGTACAATTCCTGCCCTTCTTCCAAGGGCCTTACTTTTTTTTTTTTTCTTTCTTTTTTTTGGCTGTGCTGCGTGGCTTGCATTATCTTAGTTCCCTGACCAGGAATTGAACCCACGCCCTTGGCAGTGAAAGCGTGGAGTTCTAACCCCTGGACCACCAGGGGATTCCCCTTACTTTGTTTTAATAAAAAAAGGTATTTAGAGACAGCAGTATGTGCAGTAGGTGTGCTCATTGCTACTAGTTTGGTCATTGTTGTTAGACCTTTTCAGTGGTTAGATGTAGGAAATATATGTACAGTTTTAAAAAATGAAATACATCATTAGTTTATATTATACTTTATTCAGATTCAGAACTACAGGGTTTTTGCTTAACCTCATTAATCTTACAGCTGTATCTCTTTTCTTCCATACTTAAAAACCTAGTTTTCAATGGCACCAACAAAACTACTGATTTGATTTATCTTAACACACACACACACACACACACACCGGCTCAGAATAACATACCTGCCCCTGCCTAGGTATTAAGCTTTGAAATTCAGCTTTTACCCCCTAAGTCTACAAGCTGTTGAAGGTGCTGCTTGTCTTCTCTGCTCTTTCTTTTGGAATTGAGGAATGTTTCACAAGAAAAGTGGTTGCAAAAGCCAGACTCATCTCTCTAGATTTACCTCCTTTTAAAGATATTAGACTGGTAGATCTTCACTATATTCTTTGCCCTCTGATGCCTTCGAGTAATGTTTTAAAATATTTTGTGCATCTTTTCTAGTTGTCTTCAGTAAGATGTTGGTCTGAATTATCTAATCTGCCATTATTGGAAAAGAAAGTCCCCTTACCACTTAAATGTTGAACATTTAATTTATGTTTATATAATGTGACCATAATATTTGGTTTTATTTCAAAGGTCCTGAAACAAAAACACCTGGATGATTGTCTACGACATGTATCTGTAAGAAGATTTGAATCATTTAATTTGTTCTCAGTAACAGAAGCCCAAAAAAGGGAAACTGAAGAGGAAGTTGGTGCCTGGGTTCAATATACAAGCATCTTCTATCCTGAATACAGTATTTTCTTAAGGTAAACATCACTCTGGTTAAGATTTTTTTTTAAGCTTTTTTCTCTTTTAGAAGAAAACAATCTACTAAGAATCTCATTGTTCATTCTATTGAGTTTGCAGGCAGTCTTTATCAGAACTTAGGTTTTGCAACTTTGTGTTTGGAATCCTGTTAACTGGGTCTTACTGTATTCTCAGAACCAAAAAAAAAAAAAAAACATTCTAAGGAATGTATCAGCATTTGAGGATAAAGTTCAAATCAAAGGGTTCATTTAATCATTGTCTCATAGCATTTGATTATGAAAAAAAGCCAAGTTCTTTTTGAGGCAAAGAAGACTGAAAGTGAAAACAGAATTTTTCCAAACTGTTCTTCAAGTAGTAGTTATTTGAAAAATCAAGCTTTGGTATTTTTCCCATTCATGTTTTGTCACTTTCAGAATAGAATCTTAGGAATAGGAGGAGAAAATTCACCCAAAACACTGATATCGTGAGAAGCATACAGACTGTTCTTGCTTTAAAAATCATTAGAAGAGAAATAAGAGAGTTGCAAACTGAAGTAACAAGATATCATTTTTACTGAATTAATTTTCTCTCACAGTTATAGTCTAGCATGTTGCAGTATTACTGCAGGTATTTGATTTTATAAAATCTGCCTTTCTTGACAAGATTTCACATTTTGAAAGGGAGGGAGGAGTACATTTACAGTAACTGTAAGAAGAGCAAAAAACATTTTAAGTGGAAACGTGTCTGAATACAGTTTAGGTGAGGTTAGGAATAATTTTAAGAAAAAAGTTTTCACAAAGGATGTCTATTTATAGTATATGTTTCCTGAACTATTTTAGTTTAAAATATCTCAGCTCTAAAAGATACCATAATAGCTTAAAATTTGGGATTTGGATAAAAATTCACTAAGGTGGGCAGGGGAATGCAGTTAGGATCTGGTTTCATCATATTGATTTATTAAAAACTCTAAATAGAAGGTAAAAACTTAGGGATTTGTGAGCTTGCCTGTACATTCATTATGGGATTCAAATTAGAATACCTCAACTGCCTGGCATCCTGATGGAGATAATTAGTTTAGTCCTTGATTAGGAAGGAAAGAAAAATGCATTAAATGCTTACTGTTTGCCAAGTACAGTACTACGTGCTTTGATGTATTCTAATTCATGTACTCCTTACAATAACTCTCTGAAGTAGGAATGAAGATGATTAAACAGTTGGAAGATAGAATCTATAAGGATATTAAAGAGAAGGAGAAACAAAGTAATACCCCTACTGGTAGGGGTCTTCAGGTATAAAGCTCTAAAACTTATCTTCTACATCTACCGTAACAAGAGGCAGTAAGTGTAAACTGTACCAAGAATAACTTCCTGATACCTTCAAGGCCCTGGTAAGGCTTAGCCAGAGAGAATGTGAAATCTTCTGTTCTTGAGAGCTTTCAAAATAAGGCATGGTTCTCCACCTGGTGGAGATGGCATTGATGTAGCAGCAAGACACCTTTCCAACAGTGTGGTTCTTTGTGATATATCCATTTTTGAAAGAATAAATATATCTATATAAATATGATATTAAATCCTAGTTTATAGAAAGAAGACAGGTGACTGAGCTAGAATTTAGGCCTCATTGACTGATTTCTGTGCATTAATTTTGTATCCTGCAACCTTACTAGATTCACTAATTAGTTCTAGTAGTTTTCTGGTTACATCCTTAGGATTTTCTATGTATAGTAAAAAACTGTATTAAAAAAATTTCTTCTTCTTGTCTTATAAGTTGCAATTTCTTGTTGTAAAGAGATTACTGTATAGATACTAGAAATTGTTGTTCCCCGCCCCTGTATTAACTTAATTTCATTGTAATAGGAATTTGCATATTCTGGAAACTTTAAAATACTTCCATTTATATTCAGAACCATAAAAGTGCCCGAGTTATTCATTTATAAATGTATACATGTCTTAGGTATAGAAAAAGCTGAGAGGCCTGAACTGTCCTCCTTTCTTTGAATGACTCCTGTTGCTATGGTAATTGCTGAATTAGAAGCCTAGCATTCTTGCCTTTTGGCCTGTCCTGGAGGCTTAGAATGGACAAGAAGTCAAGAATGACTTTGTCTTTGACTGTAGTACAAAAAAATGCACGGCATTGAGATCATGTATTGCTTCTCTAAGGAAAGGAAAAAAAATAAAACAAACCCTCACCCCACTGGATTTAATATGTACCCTGTGAGTGCTCACTGAATAAAAACTTGTGGTGGGAATGGTATGCTTATGAAATTAGATGTATGGCAGATTATCCTTATATGTGTAGTGTATCATAGGTGCCCCTTTAAAACTTGACAAGGTTGGTATCTGAGGCAAATATGGATACTGAATTTATATTTGTTTATTTATTTATTATTTTTAATTTAAATTTATTTATTTATTTGTTCACTTTTGGCTGCATTGGGTCTTCGTTGCTGCGCACAGGCTTCTTCTAGTTGCAGTGGACAGGGGCTTCTCTTTGTCGCCGTGCGCAGGCTTCTCATTGTGGTGGCTTCTCGTTGCGGAGCATGGGCTCTAGGCACGTGGGCATCAGTAGCTGTGGCTCATGGGCTCTAGAGCTCAGGCTCAGTAGTTGTGACGCACGGGCTTAGTTGCTCTGCAGCATGTGGGATCTTCAGGGACCAGGACTCGAACCTGTGTCCCCTGCATTGGCAGGTGGATTCTTAACCACTGTGCCACTAGGGAAGTCCCTGAATTTATATTTTAAAAGTACAGTTTTAATGTTAGTAGTGCTGTTAACCACAGTGGTGAATATTAAAGCAGCTTTTGTCCTCTTGTATTTTATTTTGTATTTTAGAAGGAACTTTATAGGAGCTTCAAAATGTGGTGCAGTGTATGTAGAAAATTAAAAGACTAATTCATTGAGTCATGTTTTCATGGAGCTTAAATCACAGATATGGGCTAATTATAACTTAATTTTCTAGGTTATTTAAACTCCAATCATGATTGTTTGTGTAGTTTGCTTACATATACATATATTCAAAGTTTCAGTAAATTGAAATATTGCCTAGGTACTTTTTCAAATTATCATATATTATGTAGAAATAATCTTTTAGTTTCCTATAACTAGTAGATGTAAGACTGAAAAAAAAAACTCTTCAGCCATTTATTTTTGAAAGAGCTCCAAAGTAGCATGGAAAGTCAACTTTTTAAACCTTTTCCTTCAGGAAACCTTTCTTCTTTGTTCTTATGCAGCCTCTTAGGACCCATTCCACTCTCTGGCTTACTTCTTCTGATTTTGGGGACCACTTTTCTTTTTAATCAAGGTAAAATTAATCATTTTATTTTATTTTATTATTTTTTTTTTGCGGTATGCGGGCCTCTCACTGTTGTGGCCTCTCCCATTGCTGAGCACAGGCTCCGGATGTGCAGGCTCAGCAGCCACGGCTCACGGGCCCCGCTGCTCCGCGGCATGTGGGATCTTCCCAGACTGGGGCACGAACCCGCGTCCCCTGCATTGGCAGGCGGACTCTCAACCACTGTGCCACCAGGGAAGCCCAAATTAATCATTTTAAATTGTGCAATTCACTATATTCACAATGTTGTGCAACCATCACCACTCTCTAATTTCCGAAGCTTTTCATCACCCCAAAAGGAAACCCCATCCCCATTACTAGTAACTCTCCATCTTCCTCCTCCCCCTAGCCCCTGGCAACTACTTATCTACTTTCTGTCTATATGGATTTGCCAATATTGCCTATTCTGGACATTTTATATAAGTAGAATCATATGATATGTGGCCTTTATATTTGGCTTCTTTCACTTAGCATAATGTTTTCTGATTCATCCATGTTATAGCATATATCAGAACTTCATTCCTTTTTTATGGATGAATAATATTTCATTGTACGGACAATACCATATTTTGTTTATCCCTTCATCAGTTGATGAACATTTGGGTAATTTCTACTTTTTGGCTATTATGAATAATGCTGCTATGAACATTCATGTACAAGTTTTTATGTGAATGTCTAAGTTTTTTTTTTTTTTTTTTCTTTTGCGGTGCACGGGCCTCTCACTGCTGTGGCCTCTCCTGTTGCGGAGCACAGGCTCCGGACGCGCAGGCTCAGCGGCCATGGCTCACGGGCCCAGCTGCTCCGTGGCATGTGGGATCTTCCCAGACAGGGGCATGAACCCATGTCCCCTGCATCGGCAGGTGGACTCTCAACCACTGCGCCACCAGGGAAGCCCGAATGTATAAGTTTTAAATTCTTTCTTTTAGGTATGTACTGAGGGGCAGAATTACTGGGTCATGTAGTAACTCTTTGATTAACTTTTTAGAGAATAGCCAAGTTGTTTTCCACAGTGGCTGTGCCATTTTACCTACTAGGAATATATGAGTTTCTCCCCATTCTTGCAAGCACCTATGATTTTTCCTATATTATTATTATTTTGTATTATTGCCATTCTAGTGGGTGTAAAGTGATATCTTACTGTTGTTTTGATTTGCAGTCCCCCAGTGACTAATTATGTTGTATGTTTTTTCATGTGCCCGTTGGCCATTTGTATATCTTCTTTGGGGAAATGTCTATTCAAGTCCTATGCCCATTTTTAATTGGGTTGTTTGTCTCTTTGTTATTGAATTTCAGACTTCTTTATATATTCTGGATACTTGACCCATATCAGATATGTGATTTGCAAATATTTTCTCCCATCTTCTGCATTATCTTTTCACTTTCTTGATAGTGTCCTTTGGTGTACAAAAGTTTTTAGTTTTGTTGAAGTTCAATTTATCTATTTTTTTCTTTTGTTATTTGTGTTTTGGGTGCCATATTTAGCCCTCACTTACTTTTAACCTCTGGTTTCAATCTCTTGATACCTTTAGGCTTCAAATTTTTCTCTTGTAGCTTTTATTTTTCCCTCTTCAGATAATTATCTGCCCCAGTGACTTGCTCTTTAGTCCTTACCCCATAGGCCATTCTTTAGAAAAACTCAAAGGTCCTCAGGTCTAGCATAGCTTTAGGTGCTTGTGAAAAAAATTGGTTGGCTTTGGGAAGAAAAAACTGGCTACTGGTAAATTTTTTTCCAGCTTTATTGAGATATTGATATAATTGACATATAACACTGTGTAAATTTAAGGTATACACTGTGTTGACTTGATTCACTTATATATTGCAAAATGATTAGTACCATACTACTAGCTAACACCTCTATCATGTCACATAATTATCATTTCTTTTTTGTGGTGAGAACATTTAAATTAAAGGCTTGGGAAACAAGTTAACGCTTCAGAGTTTAGGAGAATATGGAGTGAACTTTTTATACCCTGGATATGTTAGCAAAATGTTATGACTGTTATATAACATTAATTATCAGTGTAACGGTAAAACTGAAGTTTGATAAGGTCCCTTCCTTGCAGGTATTACTGTCTAATAACCACACTGTCCAGGCAGGACCTAGGTAAACAGTTGAAAGATTAAGGGTAGACAAGATCTTATAGAGTTGATACTTGAATAAAGTATAGATGACTCTGAACAAAGAAAAGTCCTTGAGTTTGGGCCAAATGAAAGGGAACTTGAAATAATCAAACTGAATTTTTTTTTTTTTGCGGTATGCGGGCCTCTCACTGTTGTGGCCTCTCCCGTTGCGGAGCACAGGCTCCGGATGCGCAGGCCCAGCGGCCATGGCTCACGGGCCCAGCCGCTCCGCGGCATATGGGATCCTCCCAGACCGGGGCACGAACCCGTATCCCCTGCATCGGCAGGTGGACTCTTAACCACTGCGCCACCAGGGAGGCCCTCAAACTGAATTTTTACCACACTGTGTTCATGGCAGTTTTCCTATAAGTAGGACTAATTCTTATACCATTGAAGACAATGTTTGTTGACATGTTTCTTTCATGAGATGCCATCTTTTAGGGTTTCTAGACTTCGTAGATAAATGATTTTCATTTTTGTAAGTTACTTAGAGGTATAGGATTAGTTTTCCTGTTTCCCCAACCTGATCCCATTTAATGTCATAGGGTATACTTTCTGCTTCTTGGCTTTAAGAAATAATGCTTTCAAGAAGACAAGTTTTGTGTCACACTTTCTATTTTTAATACTGCTTTTAACTTTTAAACATGCATTTTACTTTATCCCAGTTTCTGCTTTTTAGAAATATTTAACTTCTTGCAAAATATATATATATTTTTTTAACTCTTGTCTCAGATTTCTTTTCAGATGTTTATTTCATCTTGATGAGAGAGAGAGAGAGAGAGAGAGAGACAGAGAGAGCATGCGATGTGCGTGAGAGAATGTCCTTATTAAAACTAGGCCATAGGGCTTCCCTGGTGGCACAGTGGTTGAGAGTTCGCCTGCCGATGCAGGGGACACGGGTTCGTGCCCTGGTCCAGGAAGATCCCACATGCTGCGGAGCGGCTGGGCCCGTGAGCCATGGCCGCTGAGCCTGCACGTCCGGAGCCCATGCTCCGCAATGGGAGAGGCCACAGCAGTGAGGGGCCTGCGTACCGCAAAAAAAAAAAAAAAAAAAAAAAAAAAAACTAGGCCATAAAGCAATTTCACTTTTAGCTATTTATCCTAAAGGAATAATCAGAAAGGGGCTCAATGCTATTGCTACAAGGATGTTCATTGAAACAATATGCATAAAGCACAAAAGTGGGCATAATCTAAAAATCCATCATAAGGTGTTGGTTCAGTAAATTATGGTGCATTCATTGGACTACTTGGCAGCCATTAAAATCATGTTGCAGGAGAATATTTAATGATGTGGGAAACTTTATAATATGTTAAATGAAAAAATACAAATTGCAAAACCGTATGGACAATGTGCTCTCAGTTATTTAATGACAGGTCTATGAGCACAGCATAAAATTTGAAGGCTATATACCAAACTATTAACTGTGGTTACCTCTGCATGATAGGATTATGGGCAGTTTTTTCTTGAGGAAACCGTATATTGCTTTTATATTTAGGAAAAAGTTTTTTGAGTTCTGTGCTGTATTGCTGATCATTTTAATAGCTTCATCTTGTGCTTTAGATGTTTAATGCTTTGTTCTTTTTCCTCTCTTGTCTGACATGTATGTTGTAGTTTTCCATGTTAGGCGTAAATAACCTCTTCTAGAATCTTGCATCCACAGAGAAGGTGCAGAATCATTGTGTTATGAAGATGAAAGTTGGATTTGTGGTTGATAACTTCATTGCCTTAGGTTATGATACTGTTGAGCCCAGTGGTTATTGGGCCAGTGATTATTGCACATAACTTTTTGCATCCTCACTTGGTCACTCCATGAAGGAACTTGGTCTCTGTGATAGAAATAAAATGTTGTTCTGAAAAGGGTATTACAGTTTACATGTGTTCTCTTACTATATGTATTAGCTTGCTAGGGCTCCCAGAACAAAACACCACTGATTGGATGGCTTAAACAGCAAGTTTATTTTCTCACAGCTTGGGGTCTAGAAGTCCTGGATCTAGGTGTTGCCGGTTTGGTTTCATCAAGGCCTCTCTCTTTGACTTGCATGTGGCTGCTCTCTTGCTGCCTCTTCACGTGGTTGTCCCTCTGTGCACATGCCTTGTTGTCTCTGTGTGTCCTAATCTCCTTTTTTTGTAAGGATATATATATATATATATATATATATATATATATATATATATATATATATATATATATATATTAGGGCTCACCCTAATGACCCAATTTTAACTTAATTAACTCTTTGAAGGCCCTGTGTCCAAATTCGGTCGCATTCTGAGGCACTGGGGGTTAGGGCTTCAACATATGAATTTTGGGGAGACACAGTTCAGTCCATAATAGTATATATCATTTGTGATGAGTTTTAATGACAAAAGTAGTGTGGATGAAGTAAATTTTATTGTGAATTATTAATGGTTATTATAAACTATTACAACATCCTAAAGAACTACAGCTGTAAGTTATATAAGGGAGAATGTAGAAGATTGTGGATGTGTTAGCACCAACTTTTTGTAATCACCACTGGAAAAGTAACTCAGACTCTATGACCTATTGATTCAGGTCACACCTAGTGTGATTCAGGAGTCCTGGCTAACACAACTCTGCCACTAAAATTTGGGAAATGTATTGGTAATACACCTTCTGCCATTCTTTGAAATATTTTTTTTTTCTCCTAGCTGGGCTACATGACAGGACCCTGTGGTGGTTGGTGTCTCATGGTCCTAGAGAAATTTGTAGACCCTCTACCTTATATACTCTTACATGTGACAATGGTGATTGTTTTCTCCCCAGTGAATCCTGGGGCTGACGTGGACTTTTAACACACACTGCTACAGTCTCCTGCTTCTGGATCCTTCCTAGGGGTCTCACAGAGTGGGACCTGTTTTGTGATGTATCCAAAACTGATCTCTTTTGGGTTAGTAATTACTTAAGGAGGTATTCTTGTTGAAATACAAAATATTTTCATTTTCTACCTATATTTGGGAGACCGAAGGTGACTATCTCTTAGGAAATATAGTCCAGATTTTTAGTTTTTCTGTTTCATTGTTACTGTGTTAATGTAGTTAAGGTCTATAATATTAGTGGAATTATTTAAGCTTCGGGAGTGTCAGACTGGATTTAAAGTTTTTCCTCATTCAAATAAAGGCATATTGTGTTTATGTGTTATAGGCGTGTAATGCATTTACATAGATGTGTGTGTATATATACACACACATACTTGGTAAGATAGTTTGATTAAAAAATGAGAAATTTGGGCTTTTATGGGTAATTGCTCTATTTTTAACTTAGTGGGGTCATGGAAGGTTCATGGAATATGAATTTCAGGTTTTAGCTCTTCCAGTTACTTGCTGTGTGATCATAGGCAAGTCTTTGAACAAATCTTAACTCCTCATAATTGAATAAAAAACAGTAATTAGGGGCTTGCCTGTTGGCACAGTGGTTAAGAATCCGCCTGCCAATGCAGGGGACGTGGTTTGAGCCCTGGTCCGGGAAGATCCCACATGCTGCAGAGCAACTAAGCCCATGCGCCAGAACTACTGAGCCTGCGCTCTAGAGCCTGTGAGCCACAACTACCGAGCCTGTGTGCCACAACTATGGAAGCCCGTGCGCCTAGAGCTCTGCAACAAGAAAAGCCTCCGTAATGAGAAGCCTGCGCACCACAATGAAGAGTAGCCCCCACTCGCCACAACTAGAGAAAGCCCGCATGCAGCAATGAGGACCCAACACAGCCAAATATAAATAAATTTATTTTAAAAAATAATAAATAAGAGGAATAGAATTAAGATCAGTGAGCAAGATACAGAACATTTGCCCCCTGACATTTAGAACTCCCTGTAAATGGAATATGCAGACCTGAAGGTCGGTTAGTTCTTTGTGACTGAAGTTGTGAATTTGTTGGGCCATAATAGAAGGAACTTATGTATTGTGGAGTGTGGTAATGGAAGTTGATTGTTTATTTTCATTTTGAGATTCTCAAAGTGTAGGGTTTTGTTTTGTTGTCTTTATAAAGGTAAATAATTTATGTCACATTTATATAATTATAACAATAAAAATATTTATTAGTACTTTAAAGTGTAGATTAATCATCAAGAAATGTCATTACATTAAATATCCCAAAGACTCATCTGTTATTTCTTCTCCTTCTCCCTCTAGTGGGCAGAAATATTTTAAAAACACCACATGGAAAGGGTTATTAGTATTGAGTGTATCACAATATAGTCTCAGCTTTTTAAAAGATTAATGAATGTTAATGTTTCAGAATCATTAAAGAAAGTGCTTTATTCCTTTCTAGGCATAATAGTGGATCTTTGAATGTTGAAGATGTTCTTACCAGCTTTGACAATACAGGAAATATTTGTAAGTTATATACCCACTGTATAGAAATATTTTTAGTGTTTTAAAAGTCCATTTTAAATTTTTTTTCACAGTGTTTATTTTATTGATGTGTGTGTGTGTGTGTGTGTGTGTGTGTGTGTGTGTGTGTAATAGAAACTCTTGCTGTTTTTAGCTGCATAATAAGCCTCATGTAAGATGTACCTACTAAGTGGGATAAGGCAGTTTTTATACTTGGCAGTTTTGTGTCTGTGTGTCTGTGTGTGTGTATGACAGAACATAGATCAGGAGGAACACTGGATTCTCCAGTACTATCCCTTTTGTTTCTTGTTTTCATTTTGACCTTTTCAGTTAATCAGTCCAACAGAGGGGCTGTCTCTCCCTTCTTTGCTGTGTTTGGGTATGTGTGTTTTTACTTCTTGCTTCTTCTCTCTTTCACTAAAGAGTGAACCCAGAACATTTTTCCTTGCTGCTAATATACTTTAATACCAGAATGATTTTATTTTGTGCATTATTATAATATTATAGAACATATTGATTTCTTATCTAAGTCTCTGATTAAGTCATAATAGATTTCTCCACTGAGAAAATCATTTAATTATAATGTCATGTAATGAAAGAAATCAAACAAGAAATATCTTTATATCACTACGTTAAACAACATACCATGATAGAAGCGGTGTACTCCTTTATGTGTTGCATAGGCTATTTTTCTTAAGATAGTGGATAATCAATGAAATATTACCATTTTAAATGTAAAAATTATACTCAAATACTTTTCTTAGGAAATTTCACAACTGTAACTACTTATTGTCTGAACTAAAATAACATATTCTGCTAACAGTACTACATTATCAAATGCTCTCTAATTTTTGATCTGCATAGAATAATGTCCCACAATACTCAGGCAATGATTTTGTTCTTATGCCCACATGATGGCAAGCTTTTGATTGTGAAAAAAAATATTTATGTATTTTGTCACTAAGGAATCTAAATATCCTAAAATTATCCTAAAATATTTAAAAGAATGTAGGTTTCTTTTTCATGGATAGTGTTAGGTATACCTTTTAGTTTCTCTGTGTTGGCACTTGCTGAATTCTTTCCCAATATTTTTATTGGGGGTTGGGGCAAGGTCTGGGTAAGGGATACTAATGGTGGTTGAGGAGACATTCTCCTTTAGTTCTGTGGTAATGGGCAGGCTTATGCATACCCAATTTAGGAACATAATTCTAGAATGTTAAATGTGGATTTTTGATTTGGTATTGTAAAAATCAAGTACTGTTCCCAGTGGTTCAGTATGAAGTAGGGCCACTAGCTGGCAGCATTATGTAAAATAAAAATATTTTCCTAAAGGTCTAAGCTATTATTTTGTGTATGAATAATATGTTACCCCCCCCACCACCGTAAGTTGTTGTTGCATTGACAAATGGAGAAATTGTATGTTAATAGCTTTTTTTTCCCCAATGCTGCCCATTGTTTGGTAGAAAGGTTTGAGACTTTGGATTGAGACACACCTACATTTAAATCTTGGTTCTGAAATTAATCTTGAGCAATTTATATTATCTCTATGAACCTCAGTTTTTTTCATCTCTTAGAACTGGACATAATGTATGGAAAGTGTATAACATACTGTATTCCTCATACTTGATACTCAGTAAATGAAACTCTTTATTATTACCAGTGGTGAGTACCTCTAAAGCTTTGCAGTTTTTTTCTAATAATGAAGAAAGTATTTTTAAGGATTATTCTGATGTTTTAAAATAAACTATTTTGATTGAACTAACAAGGTGGGAAAATAGATCAAATTAGAAAAATAGTAATTTATTAAAATGTCTTGTCATAAATGTGGTCTTTTAAAAAAAATTAATCTATTTATTTATTTATTTTTGGCTGCCCTGGGTCATCGTTGCTGTGCGGCCTTTCTCTAGTTGTGGTGAGCAGGGGCTACTCTTCATTGTGGTGTGCAGGCTTCTCATTGCGGTAGCGTCTCTTGTTGTGGAGCACAAGCTCTAGGCATGCGGGCTTCAGTAGCTGTGGCACGCGGGCCCTAGAGTGCAGGCTCAGTAGTTCTCGCGCATGGGCTTAGTTGCTGTGCGGCATGTGGGATCTTCCCGGACCAGGGAATCGAACCCGTGTCCCCTGCATTGGCAGGCGAATTCTTAACCACTGCACCACCAGGGAAGTCCATAAATGTGATCTTAAAAACCTGAATGTATTGCCAAGTAAGAAGTGATAAAAATAAGACTCCTTAAAACATTTTGTTTAGTGTAACTTTTATATTATACTCTTTAAAAATGTATAATGATACTTCAACTTAATGTAAAATTGATAAATTCCTGTTACAATAAAGTAAATCTTGATTATAACTTTTATATAATCTTTGCCAAGGCTTAAAGTAATCAAGGATTGAAAAAGTGATTTCTCACTTGATGTCTCAAATGTTTGATTTTACCCTAATGGTGACATTAGATTGAGTTTGTGACTGGAAAACCCAGCAGAGGGCGCTAAAATCACAATTCTGTCTCAACAGATCAATATAACTAGAATAAATACCTTGAATAGTAACCCTAAGCTTTCATCATGTAAACATAGAAATATGTATGTGTAAACATTGAAATATGTATGTGTAAACATCTGTATTTGATTTGTTTCTTATATATTTAATATATTCAGCAATTTATTAATACAAAAAAATAGATTTTCCTGACTGATATTTTTCTTCATTTTTTTCATTTCTTTTTTAAAACAGGACAATTTATTTTTATTGTTATTTATTTTAATTAATTAATTAATTAATTTTTGGCTGTGTTGGGTCTTCGTTGCTGTGTGCGGGCTTTCTCTAGTTGCAGCGAGCGGGGGCTACTTTTCGTTGAGGCGCACGGGCTTCTCATTGCAATGGCTTCTCTCGTTGCAGAGCACGGGCTCTAGGCATGTGGGCTTCAGTAATTGTGGCACATGGGCTCAGTAGTTGTGGCTCGTCGGCTTTAGAGCACAGGCTCAGTAGTTGTGGCTCACATGCTTAGTTGTTCCACGGCATGTGGGATCTTCCCGGACCAGGGATCGAACCCGTGTCCCCTGCATTGGCAGGTGGATTCTTAACCACTGTGCCACCAGGGAAGTCCCAGGAATTATTCATTTACTTCAGGAGTTAGTTTACAGGTTAACATGACTTCCTGATAATAGGAAAAATAACTTAATTAAAATACTTTATAGTTACAACACCCCCGTACATGTTTATAGAAAATACACATATGTGAATATATACAAAATATATTCATGTTTAGTGGAACTATTAATCTCAATTTTAAGTTAACTTTAGAAACAAGTAATGCTTTTATTCATTGTAAATTTTCAAAGATGAGAGGATAAGTCTTAGTCCGAGTTTGTTTATGCTCTCACCAGAAAGATATGGAAAAAATCTTTAATTTTGGAAAATTAATGAAACCTCTAAATAATTTCTTATTTCCTGATATGTTAGAAAATAAAATATTCTTTATTTTTACCTCTGTTATTTTTACATGTGTGGCTTGCAAAGTGTTTTATGTTTTTGAGATATCCTTTCAGTATTTGAATTCCTTTGAATGTTGTAGGAAGAAATAAAAATGAATCTCCACACAGTCATTTCTGCATAATGATTCATTGCTCTATACGATATGACCCCAATCTTATTTTTACGTGTTTATATTTGCTCCTGTGGAAAACAAATTATTTTGAAAGTCAAGCTTCTTTTTTAGGTATGCATATTCCATCTTTGGGTTCTAGTACTTGAGAACGTACTTCCTTTTTTTTTTTTTTTTTGCGGTATGTGGGCCTCTCACTGTTGTGGCCTCTCCCGTTGTGGAGCACAGGCTCCGGACGCACAGGCCCAGCGGCCATGGCTCACGGGCCTAGCCGCTCTGCGGCATGTGGGATCTTCCCAGACCGGGGCACGAACCCGTTTCCCCTGCATCGGCAGGCGGACTCTCAACCACTGCGCCACCAGGGAAGCCCACGTACTTACTTTTTAACTATCAAAGCTACTCTGTGGAGAGGTTGTGTCTGCTATTGATTCATCATGCCTGGAAAGAGGTGCAATCAAGCAACCTAGGGAAAAGTATAGGATGCATCCTTCACTTCAGACAAGGTGCTGGCTGCTTCTGTGTTTCACGTAACATGTCACTCAGATAGCTTGGGTCACAAGAGAGTACTCTGCAAGCACGCAGCAGATCTCTTGCTTCTGTTTCCTCTGTGGGCAGAGTCTCCTTTCCAGCCAGTCCCTGACCTCCAAAGAAACCCCATCATGCTGTATCTCTTCTGAAACCATTTCCTCTTTCTCCAAGTCATCTCTTTCCTCTACTGAAATGAATTTTTTAAAAATGTGATTCTCTTCAGCACTTAGTTGATCCAAATTTTACTGTCATAGTATATAATATAACTATTTGCTATGTGTGAAATCTCATCAGTGCTTGGGATATAATTGCTTCATTTGTACTTTTTTAGCACGTCGTCCTTGACAGCATGAACATATGATTAATACTTCTCATACAATTTATTGTATACAATATATACAATATAATGTGTATAAGCCATTAAAGGCTTAGGAAGCCAATAGTTAATATATATCATTGCAGTAACCTAGTGTGATTCAGGAGTCCTGGCTAACACAACACTGCCACTTAAATTTGGGAAATGTATTGGTAATACGCCTTCTGCCATTCTTTGAAATAAAATTTTTTTTTCTCCTAGCTGGGCTACATGACAGGACCCTGTGGTGGTTGGTGTCTCATGGTCCTAGAGAAATTTGTAGACCCTCTACCTTATATACTCTTACATGTGACAATGGTGATTGTTTTCTCCCCAGTGAATCCTGGGGCTGACGTGGACTTTTAACACACACTGCTACAGTCTCCTGCTTCTGGATCCTTCCTAGGGGTCTCATATAGTGGGACCTGTTTTGTGATGTATCCAAAACTGATCTCTTTTGGGTTAGTAATTATTTAAGGAGGTATTCTTGTTGAAATACAAAATATTTTCATTTTCTACCTATATTTGGGAGACCAAAGGTGACTATCTCTTAGGAAATATAGTCCAGATTTTTAGTTTTTCTGTTTCATTGTTACTGTGTTAATGTAGTTAAGGTCTATAATATTAGTGGAATTATTTAAGCTTCAGGAGTGTCAGACTGGATTTAAAGTTTTTCCTCATTCAAATAAAGGCATATTGTGTTTATGTGTTATAGGCGTGTAATGCATTTACATAGATGTGTGTGTATATATACACACACATACTTGGTAAGATAGTTTGATTAAAAAATGAGAAATTTGGGCTTTTATGGGTAATTGCTCTATTTTTAACTTAGTGGGGTCATGGAAGGTTCATGGAATATGAATTTCAGGTTTTAGCTCTTCCAGTTACTTGCTGTGTGATCATAGGCAAGTCTTTGAACAAATCTTAACTCCTTATAATTGAATAAAAAACAGTAATTAGGGACTTGCCTGTTGGCACAGTGGTTAAGAATCCGCCTGCCAATGCAGGGGACACGGGTTTGAGCCCTGGTCTGGGAAGATCCCACATGCCGCGGAGCAAGTAAGCCCGTGCACCACAACTACTGAGCCTGCGCTCTAGAGCCTGTGAGCCACGACTACTGAGCCTGCATGCCACAACTACTGAAGCCCGCGTGCCTAGAACCCGAACTCCACAACAAGAGAAGCCACCGCAATGAGAAGCCTGCATACCGCAACGAAGAGTAGCCCCAGCTCGCCGCAGTTAGAGAAAGTCCACGCACAGCAATGAAGACCTAATGCAGCCAAAAAAAAAAAAAAAAAGTAACAGTAACTACCTTGTAGTGTAGTAAATATCATATTAGGTAGTGTGAAAATAGTATGTAAACTGTAGATAATATTTGTATTAGTTTTTATTGTTAGTATTAATATCATGTCTCATTTGTTCCTAGACCTTCTCAATATCTTTGATATTGGAAAATAACACAAGACAGGACATATTTTTGGTATGTGCCATCCCGTTTTAATATTTTGTACATGAAAACATAGTACAAAGCTACATTATTAAAAGTATAGTATTACTGCAGAAATACATATATAAATCAGTGTTTTAGAAAAGATGTTTCAGAAAGACAAAAATATATGTGATTTGTCACATGATGAAGATGGAATTTCAGTGAGAGTGGAAAGGATAGATTTTTCAATAAATAGTATTGGTTAGGAATTTAGAAAATAATAACAAACTAAATCTCTCCTTTATACTATATAAATACCAAAATAAATTTAAGATAGATTAAATATTTAATTAAAAAATACTAACACTCCTAGATTTTTCAGATGAATAATTTTAAGATGTTGAAATAAGGAAGGCCCTTCTATGTGTGACCCAAATCCCTTGAATTTAAAGATGAATAGATTGACTAAATAAAGATTTAAAGTCACTTTATTCAAAAAGTATCAAAAAAGTTGAAAGACAAATGACAAACTGGTAATTATTATTTATGAAATATATGCAGACAGAGATGTATTCTCTTTATTGTGTGAAGAGCTCCCACAAAGAAATAGCAAAAACAGGCTGTAGATCTATAAGAAAAAGACAAAGCATAGTTGAAAATTAGAAAAAGGTATTTCACAAAAGTAATACCAATGCTCTATAAACATATCAAATGATTATTTTACTAGTAAAGAAGTAACGAAGTGCAATTAAAACAGTGAGATAGAATTTTTGTTATCAAATTGGTAAAGATGAGAGAAGATAAGCCATGTTTGGTGAATTGTAGGGAAATGTGCGTTCGCATCCACTGTTGGTAGGAGGGTAAATTGATTCTACTTTTCCAGAGGCAATCTGGCAATATCTTTCATAATTTTAAGTACCCATTTCATTTGACTAATAATTCTTTTTCTAAAAAGTAGTGAAACCAATATGCAGAGGTGGAATATAAAGGAATTCATTATAGCACAGTGAATAACTGGAAAAAACATAAATCTTTAATTTTAGGTGACTGGCTAATTATGGATAATTCATGAGATGGAATATTTTATAGCTGTTCAAGATCTCTAAAACATACTAGGTTAAAATATTACTGCAGGGAATATGATTCTATTTCTGTAAAATATATATATACTCATTAAGTAGGTATGTATATGCATAGTACTATGTCTATATGTTCATAGTGTTTTGTTAGGGTATTGGAGTTATGGATGATTATCACTTTCTTCTTTATGCTTTTTAGTATTTGTTTCTTTATGGCTTGTGTTAGGTAATGTTTTTATTTTGAAAAAAGTAGATATTCTTTAATTTACAAATTGAGTATTAATTTTTTTTTTTTACTGAAAACTGTGATAAAACCTCAAATTGCTTAGGACAGTACTGTGGAAAAAAGGAGCAATTCATTTTACCACTGAAAAAATATATAAAGTATTTTATTTTTAAACAGAACTTTTGTCCAACGAGCTCCCAGCATTGTTGGATGTTAATGTGCTAATCTCCCAATACACTTAAAAGAAGTCAAAGATCAAATCATTCTAGCCCCACATTAGGTCATGGGAATATAAAAAGGTTAAAAACTCAGTCAATGGAAGAATTTTGAGCTTGAACAGAGATAATTTATAAGTTCTGTTGAAAAATAAATTTTAAGGTTCAGTGCATTATATGGTTAGCATGGTACGCTAACCATATAATATGGTAATTGTCTGCAGCCTTGAGACTATAGGAGGCCCCAATGAGAGTGGGTAGCTGATGGCAATATGCAGCACTGGCTCTGGATTTGGCTCTTAGCCCCTCTTGAGAATCACAATGTGTGTGTAGTCTTTATTAGAAAGACTTCTAGAGGATAGGTTAGAAATGATTTCTAGAGGGTAGGTTAGGTCTCTAGATGGTAGTTTTCCCAGCTATGTATCTCCAACTGTCTGACTTCCTAGCTGCAAGTTGTCAGGCAGTTTTCTCTTTTGACACAATATTGGGTAAGCATGCCCCTAAGCCATAAACAGAGTCACATGCATTTGCTTTTACTATTTACCACGGAAGGAACATTTAGAAGATGTCTCTTTAATTCACTTTAAAAATTTTTATTTGAAATAAAAAATTATGGAGTTGTAGTGATTCTCTTTGATAAAAGAAGGTGCTGCTATCATGAGGAAAGACTGAAATAAACCCTATAATCCTTTCGAGATTCATAACATGTATTAATGCTTAACCAAGGTATTACTACTGGAAGGTAGTTCATGTCTTTGTCATAAATCTGCTAGTTTTTCCATCCTTTATATATTTGAAGGGATGTTCCTAATTTAAGTGCCTCCAAGTTTTAGCAGAAGATATGCCAAGCAAGCCTCCCTCCCCCCCAGCAAATACTAAGTAGTACTTCTTTATCTTCTTTTAAATTGCTACCATTTCTTTTGCATCCCTTACAATATTAGGAACTTTGTGAATACCATTCCCATTTAATCTTCTTAACAATTTTGCAAGTGGTGAGGAAACTGATACTCAGATAAAGATAACTTGTTTAAAAATTAATATTTAGTAAGTGACCACAGAGGAGTGTTTGCCTATTCTATTTCTTAAAGGTAGCATATCTCCAAAATGGCGAGAAATGAATTTTAAGAGTTCATGGGAGAAATGAAACTAAAAGTGGTAACTTGGAGTGCTAGAAAATAACTTTGGCAGAATTCTGTCCAGTGGATTGTGTCTCAGAAGGGACTAATTAAAGGTCACTGGAAAATGGGCTCTCTAGGGTTTCTGAAAGGTAGTTGACAATCTAACGGCGTGGGGATTTCGGGAGTGAGGATGGGGCAAAAGAATGCATTTTCTTTTAAAATAGTCTAAAACCAAATGTGGGTTTTGTTTTATTTCAGATTTTCTTTTCTTTTTTGAGGAGTGCTGCTTTTTGCAGAATAATACAGTAGTAATACTGATTTGTGTTTTTACATAGCCCTTTCTCTAAGGTATTCAATGTGTTTCTCAAGCTTATGGTTATAGTGATATTTACAAATTGCTTATGTAAACACAAGTCACACAAAAGGCTCAACTAAATGAATATTTTTGTCTTTAGGAAAGTAGTGTGGATTTGGACAGCCTTTCCACGGAGAATAGTGGATATTTGGACATTTGTATGGCCTGTATGTGTTGCCCCACTCATGAATGCTTGATGTGAACAAAATATTTGATGACTGAATGAATTTAGTATGTGTGTATATGTACCTCATCTTTTTTATGTTCTCCTCTCTCACCCTTCACCCTCCACTCCCAGCCTTGAATCTAAGTGTTTGTATTATATCCTGGGAAGGTGGGGACAGTTCATGGAAGGAATGAGGAAAAGTTTCCAATCATTCTGTCTGTGTATATGAGTTGGAAAATGTGGATGTATTATGTATATTGGAGATGCCCCACATGTTCACAATCTGCTTGTTCTGGATCAGGTAGAATTTTTGCTCCTGGTGGCAAATTCATGGTTTGTTTGAAGCCTTTGCCTATCCAGGTGGTTGGAGGCCAGACTTTTGTGTCATTGCCATTTCTCAGGACTCCCTTAGTTTCTGACTAAAAGATATGGTGGAACCTAGACTTAAAACTTAAGTATCATTTTTAATTGTATGATAGTCAAAGAATGACAAATAATATTTTGATGTATCCTGGATTTTGGTTTTATTTTAATATTTGACAACTTAATTGGAATTTAGTGGGGATTCGTTGGACTGCTGTTATGAACAATTGAGAAGTGGTATGTATTTATGTAAACCATGACTTCTCTGCTTGTACTTGTCCCCTGCATACCTTTAAAGGAGAAATTAGAATAATTAGAAGGGAGAGATTAATTCATATTGCCTCCTTTGATCTTTCTCTCTTAAGTCCTACAGATTTGTAGTTTGTATTCTACAATTTAGCACTGACTTTTGTATCATATTGTATTAACTATTTGTTAATCTTTTTCTCCCCCAAATAAAATATAATCCCCCAGACTGCAGGCGCAATAGCCTCTCTGGTTCAATCTCAAGGGGTGTTAGTCTAAAGTCCATGCAACAAAAGTATTTTTAAATAACTTGGGTATTTTACCTCTCTTGATTAAATGACTTGAAAGCAACACAGTCTTTAGCAATTTTTCTTTTGTTTTTTTCTTTCTCCCATCCTCTATTGTTCCATATTGATGCTGATTCTGCACTTTTACATACAAAACAAACAAAAAACTTCAGAAAACAATTCTCTTGTATCCATCATAAGATAATTCTTGCCTTCCCTTTTCCCCCCTTTCCTTCTGATTCTCCATCATAGTACTGAGGAACTAGTCTGTCAAGGTAGGATCCTCCTTGGAGGCTGTGAGCCTGGGATAGTCAGGGGCAAGAGACTGAAGCAGATCAGTTTCTTTTAGGTAAGGTGACTATACAGTCAAGGTTGTCTGGCATGATCCCAGTTTATACCTATTGTTCTTAGCATAATTATTAACAGCGCCTCCTTTCACTCCCCAAAGTGTCCTAGTTTGGATGATAAATTATATTCCAATTTTTAGAAGCCCAAGAAAGAGAGATATATTGGAAGCTTACATCAATTATTTATATCTAGTCATACCTCTTAATTCTGCCATAGTATCTTGCACAAGGTCTGGCTCAAGTGGTATTCAATATGTATTGATTCATTTGAATCCTTAGTCACACTCAAATGAATCATTCATTCTCCATAAGTGTATAACAGAGAGGTAAATCTAGGCCTCAGTTTTAGAGGACATATACTACAAGCCTCATAAACTAAAACTGAAGTTAGAACACATAACAAGTTTTGATTAGCTAATGCAGTAGTTGAAAAAAATTGAATTACTTCCAAGATTTGAAGATAGGAAGATTCACATAACAACCTAGATTTCCACTTTCTCTTTGAGAAAAATAATGATCTAGTGGTCTGAGCCTGATCTTACGTGGTAATCGTTATCTGGAGCTGAGCAGATTCTCTATTTTGCGCCCTCACGACCCACCCGTGGACATTTAAATTTGCAACCTCTGATACATACTATGTATTTGGAGGCACTCATGGCAGGTTTATCTTTGTACATTTTCAGATTATTTACTTATGTATTTAAGAAGAGTCAGTTCTGATTAGTCATTTTATTAAAGCTAATTAAATAAAATACTTGTAAATTCTTTTGGAGATCAGCCTTTTTTTTTTTTTTTTTTTCTTTTTTTTGCGGTATGTGGGCCTCTCACTGTTGTGGCCTCTCCCGCTGCGGAGCACAGGCTCCGGATGCGCAGGCCCAGCGGCCATGGCTCACGGGCCCAGCCGCTCCGCGGCATATGGGATCCTCCCAGACCGGGGCACGAACCCGTATCCCCTGCATCGGCAGGCGGACTCCCAACCACTGCGCCACCAGGGAGGCCCGGAGATCAGCCTTTTTTAATTCAACAGATTAGTCATTCATTTGGGGGAAATTTTTTTCCCATACTAAGAATGTCAATAACTATTAACTAACATTTATATTATTATATTTAATAGAAAATATTTTAAGATATTATTTTAAATATTTTTCAATAGCCAGTACCTTTAAGAAAACATATTTTTGAAACTTAATCACTTCGGTTTAAAATTATAAAATATCTTGAAAAATGAAATTGAAAACTAGTATAAAGCTATAGGAGAAATTTTAAATATTTGTGGGTGTATGTATGTGTGTATGTGCATGTATATGTATATGTGTGTATATAAAAAATATATAGTTAACTTTATCTTTGCCTCTTCTTTATAGATTGGAAAAGAAAGAGCAGTCTCAACAAGTGTTTATTAAGTGCCTATTGTGTGCTGTCCTGCATTTTCAATTCTCAAATGATTTTTCAACCTTGACCTACTACAAAGGAATAAAACATTCTTTCTACACATGTTGAAGAAACTACTGTATTAAAATCTAGATAAATATCTCACTGTCTGATGCATCTAGGTACATGGATGGTCTCTATGAACTATGTCTTAAGTCTCATCAGCAAACATCTTTTAAAAATAATTTAAAAGAGCTACATTGTTTCATTAATGAAGAATTCACCCTGGTAAGTTTTAGAATATTGGCAAGAAAATGGCTTGACTTTAACTACATTAAATATGAATTTAATGGCATGGACGTATTATCTCGTATATTTTTAAGGCTTAAAATATTGTCAGTTAAAATTATCTATCTTATAGACCATCAATTTGAAGTCTTTTCTGTTGCCTTCTGACCTGTTCCAGTTTGATCTTTATGCCTGCTGCAAACCCTTCATCTTGAAATCTCCCTTCGCTGTCATCCTGGGGATTCTTATCATTTCTCTTTTTTGTTGGATTTCCCAAATACTGTGGCTTTCTCTTTGTTTACTGCATCATTTTGGGTGATGATAAACTCCTGTAGGTCCCTGAGACAGTAAGCGGAAATAATTTTTGAGTTCTTGTGATACTTTGGTAGGAAATAAAATAATAGAATTTGAAATAGTTTCTCCTTCAAAATTTTACAGCAATGTATTGCAGCTTCTAGTGTTTCATTTGAGAATTCCAATGCTATTCTAATTCTTTATCTTTTTTACGAAACTCTTAGTTCTCTCTGGAATTTGACAGAATCTTTTCTTATTTTCACTATTCTAAATTTTACGATATGATATCTTGGTGTGGCTTAATTTTCAAACATTGTTTTAGACATTTGGTGGGCACTCAGTGTAGAAAGTCACGTTTTTCAGTTCTGGGAAGTTTTCTTGAATTATTTCTTTAATGGTTGCCTCCCTTCTGTTTTCCTTGTTGTCTCTGGAACTTCCATTTTTCAAATGTTGGACATCCTGGACAGGTTCTCTCTCTTTTCATCTTCTGTTTTGCATATTTTTGACTTTTTCTGTACTCTCAGGGATATTTCTTTTGTAATAGAGGCCTTCATCAAATATCTGGTGATCTTTAAGAGCTGTGTACTATAAAACTGATTGGACGCTATGAGGATATCCTAGCTTGTTGATTGTGGATTTTGCTGTGGGATGATCTGGCTGGGCTGCTCCTTGGAGAACCTTGGATGTCCATATGTTTGGGTGTTTCTCTTGAGCTGGTCCGTTTCCCAGAGAAAACTCTTTGAGTCTGCTGCCTTGGGAGTGTGTATATCTTAGCTGCTAGCATTTTGGGTTGGGTAGGAAGAAGAGTCTCAACATTCATTTGCTCACTTTCTCTTTAAAAAAATATTTTACTTTATCTTTCACTACTCTCCCTCATCTGTGCTAATGCCCTATAGTCCAGAGCCCCTAGGATTTTGCTCTTTGGAGACTAGATGGGAGGACAGAGTGGAGGAGGGTTAGTTGCCCAGCAGTTTGGAGAATGAGATAAGATTTCGAGATCTAACTGATTTCTAAATATATTTTCAACAAATCCTCTGTATTTAGCCCATTCTCACCTCCATTCACAGAGATGTAAATGACTTCCCCCACTGCCAATTTAGGATTCAGCTTTTTGCTGTCATCTTCTTGTGCCTTTATGAACCCTCGTTTTATTTTCATGTCTACTTACTTTTATTTTAGAAAGGGAGTGGAAGCTAATATGTATATTCACTCTAACATCTTTAATTACCATTTTAACACACGCACATATGTGTGTATGTATATACATACATATATGTATACACACAGACATACATCAATCTCACATAAATTCTGTAACAACTTAAAAATAACTTAATAAAATTTTAAAACTTCATTTAAGTAGACCATATATGGTCTTGTCAGATGTACACTAGAAAAATATTTCCAGTTTAAATATATGGAGATGAATCACCAAGGCTTTGCACATGTTTTAGGAATTATTTTCTTCCTCATTTCTGAATCTCTCTTTAGCCTTCAAGATTCAACTCAAATGTCACCTCCTCTATAAATTCTTTTCTGACTCTCCTAAGCTACACTTCACTGGTCCTTCTTATGTTTACCTGTAGACTTAAAAAAAAGAAAAGAATACACCATTAAAACATCACATTGTATTATAATTGTGTCTAAATTACTCACTGGACTGTAGGCTCCTAGAGGCAGGAATAATGTTTGTCTGTATCTACAGTGCCTCGCATAAAGTGAATAATCAGTAAGTGCTTTGTGGATTAGTGAACTTAATATTTAAAAAAAGGAGCACACATTTTTTTTTAATTTTTAAAATTTATTTATCTTTGGCTATGTTGGGTCATGGTTGCTGCACGCAGGCTTTCTCTAGTTGTGGTGAGCGGGGGCTACTCTTCGTTGCGGTGCGCAGGCTTCTCATTGTGGTGGCTTCTCTTGTTGTGGAGCATGGGCTCTAGGCTCACGGGCTTCAGTAGTTGTGGCATGTGGGCTCAGCAGTTGTGGCTCGCAGGCTCTAGAGCGCAGGCTCAGTAGTTGTGGCGCATGGGCTTAGTTGCTCCATGGCACATGGGATCTTCCTGGAACAGGGATTGAACCTGTGTCCCCTGCATTGGCAGACAGATTCTTAACCACTGCGCCACCAGGAAAGCCCCCCAAAAAAGGAAAACACATTTTAAATAAATTAGGATGTGATTTTTTTTTTTTGCGGTATGCGGACCTCTCACTGTTGTGGCCTCTCCCGTTGCGGAGCACAGGCTCCGGATGCGCAGGCTCAGCGGCCATGGCTCACGGGCCCAGCCGCCATGAGGCATGTGGGATCTTCCCGGACCGGGGCACGAACCCGTGTCCCCTGCATCGGCAGGCGGACTCTCAACCACGGCGCCACCAGGGAAGCCCAGGATGTGATTATTTTATAAAATGTTCACTGTGAAAAATAATTTACTTTAGGATTCCTTTAAATAATCCATATCCTTAGTGCTCTTAAAATTTCATTATGTGCTTTTTTTTTGAGAAATACGTTTATGTCTAATATCCCTTTTGCATATCTGTATGCATATACAGGCATTCTATATTGTTCTACTTTAGTAGGAATGTTACTTATATTTAAAAAGAAATAAATGTTATTCTGTTACAAGTTGGTGACATTTTTCCTTCTAAATAACTTTTTCTGGGAGAGCACTAAGTGGCCATTCAGCTAGCGTTCTGATCAGTGCAATGTATTTTAAGCAGCTAGTTCCAAAATACATTCAAATAGTATGTCCTATTCCTCATGAATTGCTATTTCTTTGCTTAAATTTCCCACTTGGACCACCAGCAATCTCTTAAGTACTTTTCCTACCAGCTAATGCTAGCTTTTAAAAATCTACTTAATGTTACCCCTTTCTTTCTCTTTATTGCCTCTGTCACTTAATGTACCTCTATGCCTGTCTGATATTGTTCCTTTTCAAGGTCTTTTTATGCTTTTAGGATGATCTTTCTTAGTCTCTTTCTACTGTCTTAGATGCTTTGATTCTGCTGTTTCTTCATTGCAATGAGCTCAGTACAGGGAGCAAATAAAAATGGGTGACTTTTTAAAAAAGTTATGTACAATATTAAAAAGAATACAAGTGCTGGTGTTTACTATTTAACTAGTGTTTCAGAAAGGGTTTTGATAGACTTTTATTAGAGCCGTTCATGGAGATAGATGGGATTTGTTTAAATTTCATGGATAAGGGGAAAAGGGGAATGTTAAATTTGCCAATTGTTAAAGCTGAATGATTGATAAATGGGAATTCATTATTTTCTATTCTTTTATTTTTGGGTATATTAAAACTTTCCCATACAAGGTGTAAAAAAAATTGAAGTGTCATTTTTCATTCCTTTTCACCTAGCAATCCCACTTTTTGGTATCTGTCCTCCAGTATATAAGGGCACATGTGCAGGGATGTTAATTACAGTATTATTTGGGTTGGAAAGGAAAATAACTTGGAAACAGTCTGTTGAATCTATTCCCATTTAATGGAATTGTTGGATAGATTATGGTGTATCTGTACAATGGATTATTACACAGCAATTAAAAAGAATGAATTGAGTTATATGCTATATTCTGGAGGGATGTCCAAGATGTATTGTTAAGTAAGTTGTGTAGTGTGTGTAATGCAATTTTATTTTTATAAAAAGAAACTGTGTGAATATGCCAAAGCTGAGAAACATATACGCCAAATTATCGTTATTGGTTATTTCTACAAAGTGGGACCTGAGGACTGGGGTGGAGGAAAAATTAACCTTTTCTGTATTAATTTTATATTGTTTGATTGATTTTAAGTATGTATTACTTTGAAGGGAGGAAATATAGTAAAGATTTTAAAAATAAATGTAAAAATAGAATCTTTTCAAAATGAGTGTCAGTTCATCCATGATAATAAAAATTCTTTTTACAGTTTTAAAGAGAAGTGGAAAGTGATGTGCATATGGGAAACCAAATGATGAATTATATCATAGTTTGCCTTCAGAAAGAAAAATAAATGAATTGTTGATACTTATGTCTATGGAGTGAGTATATATTGAACTCTGACCCTATTGCCAATCTTCCAACAGAAATTGCCTGGTGACAATTAGAACACTCTGGGCACCTCTGCATTAATTCAGTAGTTCCTAAAAATCTGTGCCTAAAACTCAAGTTTTTTTGTTACAGTGATTGAGCTAATCTATTTCATAAATAAAGATGTCCCATTTTCAAGAGGCCAGTTTAACTTAGAACTAGGGTACATAGTCAGGGTTCTTTGATTGCAAGCAACAGAAACGGACTCTGGCTAACTTAGGCAAAAAGAAATGTTTTGGAAGGATACTAAGCAGGTAATAGAATTTAAGTTTCACTTGACAGTTGGGCATTTTGCTCTGTCTTAGTATGCCTCTAATATATTTCCTGCTTTTAATTACAACATTGCACTGAAAGTTCCTAGCCAAACACCTTTTGTCATCTGGCCTTTCAAGGATTAAATTTAGTTGTCTTTACAAAAAAAAAAAATTTTAAGGGCAACATATACCATCAGTTGTTTACATTGTGCTCTAGTACATGGTGAATTTGGAATTATAGTTTCATTTATTATAAGAAGTAAAGCATTCAAATACTTATGGATAGCCTCAACCTACATGTTTTATTTTAGAATTGTCACCATTGAGTTTTTTCTTTACTATTGCCTTAGTGTCTGTGTGTGTGTGTGTGTGTGTGTCTTTAGCATAGTTTTTTGGTTTATCTTTTTTTTTTTTCTTTTTTTACATCTTTATTGGAGTATAATTGCTTTACAATGGTGTGTTAGTTTCTGCTTTATAACAAAGTGAATCAGTTATACATATTATATGTGTTCCCATATGGTTTATCTTTTTTTGTTTCTTGTTTTAATGGTAAAATTTCCAGGGAGAATCATTTTAAATGCTTTTTTGTGTTAAATTATAATGTTGTACCTATGCTATGCTTTGTAATTTCTATCTACTTAACTGAAACACACTGATTTTACATTATGATTTTTTAAAAATCTGAACAAATTTTTTATTTTTCCAGTTGTCTGTGTTTCACAACTCTTAACACTACTTTTATTATAAATTATAAATCATTTATATTATATATTATATGTAAATTATGTGTACATATAAACATTATTAAAGACCAGCTTTAATATTTTTCATTTAGAGAAGCATAAAATTCTTTCCTGTGTACCAGATATAGGGAATACTTTCTCTTATATAGGATACATTGCACTTAAAATAGAATCTGGCTCATTTTTCTCCTTTCTCTGCTTTGGGGCCAAACTTTCAACTGGCAGTAGGAGTAGAGGTGTAAGTGGCAAGTTCAGGGCCAAACTTTCTAACTAACCTTTCTTCCTTCCTCTTCTCTCTTTCCCTTTTTTGGAGTCAAGGTTTATGCTCAATATGGGCAGAGGTGGCGGGGGTTGGGGGGAGGGGTGTGGCGGTTAGCAGGTGTGTACATTTGAGGTTGAGTTTTCTGCTTTGCAGCTGAGAATCTGGTTACATATCAAGGGGTGGAGAGATTGAGCAAATAAATAAACACATTTGAGGATATGAGAGCTAAGTTTCTCAGTATCAACAAAGGGAATTATAAATATGGAAAGGCTGAAGGATAAAACAAACCATGTGGTATTGAATTAGAATTGGGAGTATCAGAATGAACTTATTGCTTTGCTGGATAGATAGAGAGGTGTGTGTGTGTGTGTGTGTGTGTGTGTGTATTTCCTAGCTCTGTCTGGGTCTGATAGCGGTGAGCTCACCTTGCACTCAGGTCTTGGTTTCTAAATATTATTCTCTGCTAAAAAGAACTAGGGCTCTTTGAAGAAATGGCTGACCCCAGGGCTGGGCATTTTATGTCATAAGGTAAGGAAGTACTCAAAACGTGATTAACACATGCCCAAAGAATACAGGACCTGGTTTGAAGATAATTGACCAAGTCTGAGATAATTTGAGTATTAAAATAAATGATAAAAACAGATTGTAACCCTTTGTGTAAAATAGGACTCCATGAATTTATACTAATAGTCATAAATATAAAAATGAGGGAGAATAGAAAATTCTACCTATATCAGAATGTCATTTAGTAAATCTAGAACAGGCACTATAAAAATCTAGAGCCCTGGCACTAATGCCATTTTGGGCAAGATAATTCTTTGAGGGTGGGGAGAAGGAGGGAACTATTCTTACATTGCAGGATATTTAGCATCATCCTTTCCCTCTACCTACTAGATATTAGCATCCCTCCCTACCTCCAACCTCCAGTTGTGAAAAACAAAAATGTTTCCAGACATTGCCAAATGTCCCTTAGGAGGCAAAAATCATATCCTCCTATTCTCAATTGAGAACCACTGATCTAGAAGGAATGATAGAATTACAATCTTACCTTTGGTAATTATCATAGTAATAACTGATTGAGGCATGAATTATCAATGGGTGCTAAAACAAATAAGTGAAAATTTGATGAGGAATAGGATACGTATTAATCTCAAAATATCTCTCCATAAAATACTGATTACTAATTAATTGATACATAAAACATTCTTATAATTAACTTCACAATAGGAAAACCCAGCAGATACCACCGTAACCAGGTAGTAAAAATTAACATCATCATTAATGGGGCAAATCCTCCTAATATGAAGCACTGAGAGAGCACAGCATTGCTTCTGTGATATTCCTGCTGAAAGTGTCAAGTCATGAGGGAAATCAGACAAACCCAATGGGGACATTCTACAAAGTAACTGGACTGTACTCTTTGACAATGTTAAGATCATGGAAGATAGGGAAAGACGGAAGATCTGTTCTAGATTGAAGGAGACAAATGAGGAGTGATAACTAAATGTTAACGTGGGATCATGAACTGGATTCTGGACCTACAAAGGACATTATAGGGATGATCAGAGAAATTTGAATGGGGTTTGTGGATTAGATGGTAATGTATCAGTGTTTACTTTTTGATTTTGATGATTGAATTGTGGTCGTGTAGAAGAGTGTCTTTTATTTGTCAAACACACTACACTTCCTTGAGAATCTTCAGTTTCTGTTCTCTGTGCCTTTTCTCAGTTCTTTGTGTGGGTGGCTCCATTACATGGACTCAGTTGTCACCTTCTGAGAGAGGCCATCCCTAACTACCCTATCTAAAGTACCTACCCTTTCAAAATCTGTATCCCTTTATGTTGTTTATTTTATTTATAGCATTCACTGTTACCTGTGATTACCTTATTTCTTTGTTTAATACTTGGGTCCCACTACTGAATGGAAGCTCCTGAGAGCAGAGGCCTTCTCTGTACTGCATCCTCTGTCTAAAACAGTGCTTGATACCTAGTGGAACTGCAGTGACCGTTTGTTGAATCAGTGACTGTACCTATGAAATCTGGCCTTCTCTGTCATCTGATTGGTCATGTAACTAATCTGGATATGTTAAGATGGGCCAGCGGGCACTTTCTAAATGTTGTAGAAGTTAGTGTCTACTGAGAAAAGTGGTTTGGATTGGGGTGTGGGAGTGGAAGGGGAGAGAGAAAGAGAAGGATTAAGAGAGAGAAAAGGGTACAATTGTTTGATATAACCTAAAATACTCATGGATATTGCTTGAATGTGCTTGAAGGTTTGGACTGAATACAGCTTCTCTAGGGCATATTGTCCAGCCATTGAATTAAGACCCAATGAGTTGTTGGCATCTAGTTCATTCTACTTTCTGTGCCAGCCAGACTCACTTTATGGCTGTAAGCAGTTTTTTTGTTTTTGTTTTTGTTTTTTAAAGAAGCAGAGACTAAACATTGTTCAACACAGAACAGAAGGATAGAAGTAGGTAATATTGAGTAATTCTGGGCCTCCCTGGTGGCGCAGTGGTTGGGAGTCCGCCTGCCGATGCAGGGGACGCGGGTTCGTGCCCCGATCCCGGAGGATCCCACATGCCGCGGAGCGGCTGGGCCCGCGAGCCATGGCCGCGGGGCCTGTGTGTCCGGAGCCTGTGCTCCGCAACGGGAGAGGCCACAGCAGTGAGAGGCCCGCGTACAGCAAAAAAAAAAAAAAAAAAAAAAAAAAAAAAAAAAATATTGAGTAATTCTGATCTCAAGCTCCCATGTCTTATGGTCTTAAGGAATACATATATACCTTTTTCCTGTGAATTAATTCTTAAATAATCACCCAGAATTGCTTTTGACATTGCAGCAACCTTAGACCATTGTGAATTGAGACCAAAAAAATGGCAGATAAGCTGCAAAATTATTGCCATATTAACTGACCAAGAAGGTAATTTTGTTGCCTTTTAGATAGGTATATTTAAGGTAGAGCTATATGAGCAAGGTCAAGGGAATACTATCACAATTAAAAATGTAAAACCTCAAAAACTTGATCAGTTGAAAAATACCCTTTTTCATCTTATTAACATTTTAATGTGCCTTCTCCTGAGCCATTAGTTACATCTATGTTTAGAACTTATGAGATTGCCCAGTAAAAGAGATTTCAGACATTCAAATGAGAGGAACAGCATGGAATGTGATGCCTATATAAAAACATTGTTTTAGAAAGATAAGGATATAAAAATTGAATTTTCAGTGGTGTTTGATGAATTGCTTTGTGAAGAAACTTATTGAGATAGAGGCCACTTTCCTTACTGCCCCATTATGTTTTCTCCTTTATCTACTATCTCCTCTTTTCTAGCAGTTCACTACTAAGGATACAGTAGATGTATAATGAATCCTTTCTTAATGAATGAGTGAATGCCTGACTGTGTATTATGCAGAAAAAAAATTTTAAGACCTATTCTCTGCTCTGAAAGTGTATAATTAATACATTGTTTATATAATGTAATACATATTATCTGCTCTGTATATATAATTAATATATTTTCTATACAATAGCATTTATGATATGCAGTGTGTGGTGGATACAAGGATGGATACGGTCAAAATCTTGACCTTAAGGGACTCTACATTCTAAAGGCCTATGGACAAGGTCACACTGCATTGTAATTAATTTGCTAAAAGAGATAACTTTGAATGTTGTCAAAGCCTAGGAGAAGGTGGACACCTTTCTGAAGTGGGGGGTGGATTCAGCAAAGACTTCTGAGAATGATGTAATGAATAACCTTCAAGGGCACTTGAAATAATAAGAGAATGATGTGTCACTATATTTAAATTTAAACGCACAATTGTGTGATATTAACTTTAAGGGTAAAGTTCCTAGGACAGCGATTAGTACATTGGAAACAACAGAAGGAGGGGACAGAAACACAGGACTGAAGCTAAAATATCTGACTGTAAGCCATGTTCTACCACTTCTTGGTGGAGAAGTCTTGGCCAAGTCATTTGCATTTCTGGGGTAAATCTCCCGTGATTATCTTGATTAACTTTTTATGTATTTCTGGATTTGATCTGCTAATATTTTGTTAAGGAGTTTTACATCTGTGCTCATGAGGGATATTGGCCTGTAGTTTTCTTTCTGTGCAGTGTCTTTTTACTTGGTTTTAGCATCAGGGTAATGCTGGTCTCATGAGTTGGAAATTGTTTCCTAGAGTTTGTGTTGAATTAGTACTATTTTTTTCCTTAAATGTTTGGTGGAATTCACCAATGAAGTCATCTGGGCCTGGATTTTTCTTTGTGGGAATGTTTATAACTCCAAATTCCATGTTCTAAAGTCTGTTTTGTCTGATGTTAAGATAACCACTCTAGCTATTTTTTTCCCCTTGACTGCTTTTAAGATTTTCTCTTTATTACTGTTTTTTAGCAGTTTAATATAATTTTCTTTAGTGTGGTTTCCTTTAGGTTTATTCTACTTGGATTTGTTGACCTTGTATCTGTAGGTTTATAGTTTTCATGAAATTTGGAAAATTTTCTGCCTTTATATCTTCAAATGTTTTTCTTCCTCCTTCCTTCAGGACTCTAATTATATCTGTGTTAGAATGCTTGCTATTGTCACTGATGTGCTTTTTCCAGTGTTTTATCTGTGTGTGCTTCATTTTGTGTACTTTATTGCCATGCTTTCAAGGTCACTGATATTTTCTTCTGTAGATTCTAATCTGCAGTTAATCCCATTCAGAGTATTTTTCATTTCAGATACTATATTTTTCATTTCTGGATGTTCCATTTGGGAAATTTCTATGTCTTCTAGCTGTCTTCTCATCATGCTCATGTTTTCCTCTACTTTCTTGAATATATGGGGCATGTTTACATGAACTGTTTTAACATTCATGCCTAATAGTTCCATCATCTCTGTCATTTTGGGTTCAGCTTCTATTGATTAATTTTTTTTCCTCCTGGTAATGGGTCATATTTTTCTGCTTGTTTACATGCTTGATGATTTTTTATAGGATGCCAGATACTGTGAGTTTTATGTTGTTTGCCAGATTTTGTTATGTTTCTTTAAATTGCATTGGACTTTATTTTAGCATATAGTTAATTAGAATCAGTTGGATCCTCTTGAGGCTTGCTTTTAAGCTCTATTAGGGTAAGATTCAGAGCAGTCTTTCAGTATAGGGTAAATTAAGCCCCATTTCTAAAGTGATATTCTTCTTGAGGTTTCTAGTCAGTGTCCCATGTAGTATAGGTCTTTAAACTCTGGTTGGTGGGAAAATGTACTATTTCCAGCCCTGTGTAAGCTTTGGTAGTTGTTCTGCACACTCTTTTCTGGTGTTTTTTTCTCCTATGGATACTTTCCTCTTATGCATACACAGATCACTTCTTAGCCAAAGAGAGAACCGCATGAGACCGCCTTGCAGATTTCTAGAGCTTTTTCTGTGCAGCTCCTTTCTGTCTGGTATTTTTGTTCCACAAATACTAGCTGCTTTGCCCTCCTGAAAATCTAATCTGTCTCTTCAACTCAGAAAGATTGTTGGGCTCTGTTTGGGTCCCAGTTATGGCCTAGGAACTTCTCTGGGTGGTAAGTTTTGATGCAATTGTAAAGATTGCTTAGTCTGTTTCTTTTCTCTGAGGGATCACTGCCTGTTGTTTAATGTCTGAAAAACATTGCCTCATACTTTGTTATCTGATTTCTTAGCAGTTTAAGGAGGGAGTGTAAATTTGGTTCCTGTTATTCTACCTCAGCAGTAGTCTTTTGCCTTCATTTTATTTTTTTATTTGTCATTTAAAAATATTTATTTATTTATTATTTTTGGCTGTGTTGGGTTTTCGTTGCTGCGTGCGGGCTTTCTCTAGTTGCCGCGAGCGGGGACTACTCTTCTTGGTGGTGCGCAGGCTTCTCGTTGCAGTGGCTTCTCTTGTTGAGGAGCACAAGCTCTAGGCACATGGGCTTCAGTAGTTGTAGCACACGGGCTCAGTAGTTGTGGCGTGCAGGCTCAGTAGTTGCGGCGTGCAGGCTTTGTTGCTCCGTGGCATGTGGGATCTTCCCAGACCAGGGCTCGAACCCATGTCCCCTGCATTGGCAGGCAAATTGTTAACCACTGCGCCACCAGGGAAGCCCTTGCCTTCATTTTAAAAGACATTTCACTGAGTATAGAATTCTAGGCTGCATATTTTTCTCCTTTCAGTTTAAAGGTGTTGCTCCATTGTTTTCCAGCTTGCATGGTTTTGATGAAAAGCCTGCTGTAATTTTTATCTTTGTTCTTTTGTATATAATATTCCCTTTGGCCCTGACTGCCTTCAAGATTTCCTTTTCATCTTTGGTTTTCAGCATTTGATTATGATGTGCCTAGATACGTTTTTATTTATGTTTATCCTGCTAGAGGTTCCATTTCTTGGATTCTGTTGTTTGTTTCTCATTCACTTTGGAAACTTCTTGGCCATTACCTCTTAATATGTATCTTCTGTTCCTTTCTCTCTCCTCTCTTCCTTGATTCCAGTTACACATGTGTTAACACTGATATTATTCTATCAAAATAGAGCTCTTGAATGCTCTATTCTGTCTGTCTCATTTTTTTTTTCTCTTTGTGTTTTAGTTTGGGTAATTTCTATTTATCTATCTACAATCAAGTTCACTGTCCTTTCCTGTGCTGTGTCCAGTCTGTTGATAAACTCATTGAAGGATATTTTTTAAATCTCTAATATCATGTTTTTAATTTTTAGCATTTCCATTTGACTCTTTTTAAGAATAGTTTTCTTCTTGCTGCTGACATTCCTCATGTGTTCATTATTCTCTTGATTGTTTTGTCTCTTGAGAATTTTTTTCCCTTAATTTTTGTTTCTGTTGTGCTTTATCATTGAATACCAAACATTGTAAAAGGACAGCAGTGACCTGAGGTAATATTCATGCCAAGAATATTAGTGGACATGCCTCCTCTTCTGTTAGGCTGTTGGGGGGTGCGGTTCAGTCAGTCTAGTCAGTAATTGAGCTGGGTTTACGTTTTGCTGTTGCTATTGTTAGCTTCAGTGTACCACAGATTTTAAGTTGTTCTAGTGGACTGCCATTTACCCTGTGCTTAGTTTGAAGCCTAGAGGCCTGGAGAGTTTTTCTCAGAATTTCTGCTCCACTCACAGCTTTCAGCAGGCTTTGCATATATGCAAAGTACTTTGGTATCAAAGTGTTGCTGGCTGTCACTGTCATTACTCCTCGTAAGATGCTCTCTTTCCTTCAGTCTGTCCATCAGAGTCTTCCCAATCCTTTCAAGTTAGGGCTCAACATATACTTTCTGCATTAAATATTACCTGACTAACAAACATTTGGATAGTATCAAATAGTTTACAGTACATAAAATGTTTCACTGCCTTAACTTTAAAGGATTGGGAGGGCTTGGATGGAAAGACACTGATAGCCGGCCATATTTTGATATGAAAGTACTTTTTCTTAAATCAGTTTTTCTGTACCTCAAATGCTATTCATTCATTCATTCATTCATTCATTGTCTCTTGCTGTGCTTTACCAGACTTTGGGGTTTCATAGTCATATGGCTTAACTGTAGTAGCAGGTAGTACCTACTACATTTCCCAATGCATTGGGAAATCAGAGAGATTTAATTGAGGCCTGGGTTGTTTTGGAGGCAGAGGACAATAGCAGAATATCTCCTTCACTCTTTTTTTTAAATTGGAGTATAGTTGCTTTACAATATTGTGTTAGTTTATACTGTACAGCAAAGTGAATCAGCTATACATATACATATATCCCCTCTTTTTTGGATTTCCTTCTCATTTAGGTCACCACAGAGCACTGAGTAAAGTTCCCTGTGCTATACAGTAGGTTCTCATTAGTTATCTATTTTATACATAGTATCAATAGTGTATATGTGTCAATCCCAATATCCCAATTCATCCCACCCCCCTCCTTCCCCTCTTGGTGTCCATACGTTTGTTCTCCACATCTGTGTCTCTGTTTCTGCTTTGTAAATAAGATCATCTATACCAGTTTTTTCAGATTCCACATATATGCGTTAATATATGATATTTGTTTTTCTCTTTCTGACTTACTTCACTCTGTATGACAGTCTCTAGCTCCATCCATGTCTCTTCAAATGACCCAATTTCGTTCCTTTTTATGACTGAATAATATCCCAGTGTATGTATGTACCACATCTTTTTTATCCATTCCTCTGTTGATGGACATTTAGATTGCTTCCATGTCCTGGCTATTGTAAATAGTGCTGCAGTGAACATTGGGGTGCATGTGTCTTTTGGACCTTTACCTTCAGGGGTACTCCATGATAATGGCACTGACAGTAGAAAAGCTCTGGTTTACAGAGAGATTTAGTTTTGTTTTGGCCAAACATTGACTAGATACTTTGAGAAGCTTGTGTAATCTTCATTAGAGCCTCTATATGAATTATTTCCTACTTATTTATTTTTATCCACAGGTGAAGAAACTGAGTCTCAGAAGGGTTAAGTGAGTTGCCCAAGCCTGCTCAGCTAGTTTAAGTTAGAGTGTAGCTTTGATCAAGGTCAGTCTGACTTCAAAGACTGAACTCTTTCCATTATATCACTGCCTCCCAAAGCTCAGAGATCTTGTAAGGAAAGGTAGTGTTCAGAGACCTCCTATCAAAAACCTCCTATATATTTGTTTTTAGATGTTTATTTCAGCTGATAATCTTTTATTGATAGGTAAGAACAGCTAACTAAAATTCAATGAAGTATCAGGGCTTTATTATGTGTCCAGCATTGTTGTAGGTATGTATTCTCTTTCTCTCTTTTTTAAAAAAAATAAATTTATTTATTTATTTTTGGCTGCGTTGGGTCTTCGTTGCTGCATGCGGGCTTTCTCTAGTTGTGGTGAGCGGGGGCTACTCTTAGTTGTGGTGCATGGGCTTCTCACTGCGGTGGCTTCTCTTGCTATGGCCCATGGGTTCTAGGTATGCAGGCTTCAGTAGTTGTGGCTCGTGGGCTCTAGAGTGCAGGCTCAGTAGTTGTGGCACACAGGCTTAGTTGCTTCATGGCCTGTGCAATCTTTCTGGACCAGGGATTGAACCAGTGTCCCCTTCATTGGCAGGCGGATTCTTAATCACTGTACCACCAGGGAAGTCCCAGTATGTATTCTCTTAATATTTTACATTTGACCCCCAGAGGCAGCTATGACCTATTTATTAGTTGTGGCCAGTATGACATTTCTTAAGTCTTGTGGCTCAGAAACATTTGAACTTTCTTATCATGTGGGGTTAGATGATTTAAAAATTAGGTATTGGCCAATTTTTGTCTCCTCTTGAAATTTCACTTGAACCTTGGTTTGATTTTAAAAGTAGATGTTTAATGTGTTATCACAAATAATTTGACAAAAATTTGGAATTTTGTCAAGTCTTTACTTTTGTTTTTTAGGGTGTTTTTTGGTCCCAAAGCACATCTAAAACCATTTTACAACAGGTTAGCCACTATTACAATGGCAGATTTGGATGGCTAAATATTTAAAAGCACAATAGAAGACTTGTTTATATTATAAAAATTGGTAAGATGGTAATATAAAATACTTTATCTTTAATTCTGGTATACCCGTAGACTATAGAAATTTAAATAAAATAATCCATATATAAAAGTTGGATTAAAATTTTAATCCTTTTTAAAATTTGTCATCAAAATTCATAGAAGCAATATGATGGATGTATAGGAAAGAACTGGGTTTGTGTGTTCATTTATTCAGTCATTGGATTAACAAATATTTACTGTGCTAGATACTCTGTTAATCCTGGGATACAAAGATAAACAATATCTAGTCCTTGTTTTCAAATGCTTTATAGTTCAATAGAGTAGACAAATAATTGCTAAATTATAATATAATGCTATGATGTTGTAGTAGGTATATGAGACAACTACTATGGAAGCACAGAGAAGAGCTAAGAATTTTGTACATGTTTTAGTACTTTTTTTAAAACATAGTTTTGGTTTTTTATACCAATTTTTGTAGAAAGTCTGAAATTATTAGGGAACATGTTTCTGCAGGTTCTAATCGTGCGCCATCAGAGAAGCGGAATGTAAGAAACTAGTAATCCAGCAATAATATGCATAAACTGACAAACTTAAGTACTTAGCTTAGAACCATCTGTAAATGGAAATGTTTTCAATTCCATAAACAAGTGGATACCAGTTAGATATCAGTATATTTCACAAGCCTCTTTGCTTGATACATGAGCATACTTGCAAGCCAATGTAAAACCTGAAAGATCCTCTTAAAATTGAGAGCTGTGATCAACCCTGAAGTCAAAGTTCCAAGGCTAATCAAACCCAAGGTAGGCTTTCATCACTGTCATTTCATCTAAATGGAATGTAACTCTGAATTATTTGAAGCAATATTTCAATTGCCTATTCTGTAATATGCCAAAAGACTAGTGGAGAAATAACTTCATGAACAAGTGGAGGATTGCTGAGGCAAAGAGTAATTGCCTGATACTAACGGGGTAGCAGTATAGCCAGAGATTAAAAGAGAAGTTTAAGAGGTTAAAAACAACAGCTGTGTTTAAGGGTTAGTAAATTTTAGCTCACCTCCAGAAAATGAAGCAATTAACTTACTATGAAATGTGTCATTATGTATAATATTCATTTAAAAAAGAAATTGATAGCTCTAAGATATTAAACAAATTTTGGCTATTTTCCTATTGGAGTTTTGTACCTTAACAAAGGAAACAATCTTTTGAATACCCATCTTGAGGATTAAATTCTCAAAAGTGGTCTTTACTGTTATACTCATTAGTTCCTACTTGTCACATCTTCTAAAAGTAGGAAATGATTGTTTTGTTTTATAATAAAATGCTTCTTGTGTTTGAGCAAATATAGTTTGCAATCTTTGTAGACAATACTTCGGACAACCAAACTGGTTAGGGTAGACGTGGTCATGATTAACTTAATATTCTGGCTAACAGAGTTCATTCATTCATTTATTTTTGATATGTGTACCAACTATTAAGCTAGGCAATGGGGATACAAAGGTAAAAAAAAAAAGACACTGTTCTACAGAAACACTACATTTGGTTTTCAAAGTTTCTGAAGACTTATAATCCAAGGAAATATACATTTTTAATTCACATTATATTAAACATTGCATTTTTAGATGATTTGACTGTGAGCATATAATTCCATCTCTCTAATTTTAGTTTTCTCATCTATTCAATGAGTGCATTTGGTTATATAATCCACAAGTTTCCTATTTAGATTTTTAAGATCCTTAATAGTCTGAGTACATCACGATTTTGAATAAGGCCTAAATTAAAAAAAAAATCCCATCCTAGGTAGCAGACAATTTTTTTGTATTTTTTAAATTAGCATATTGAGTACGCTAATGAATATAGCCTTAGACAATGTAATATGACTACCTTTCTATTACATATTGTATCCACTGTTGGAACAACCTTTCCCCAAGTTTTGTCCGAAGTTCTTTTTAGAAAAAAATCCACTTAGGGAGGTGGGGAGAGGAGGAATTGGATGAAGGCAGTCAAAAGGTACAACCCCCCTTTTACAAGATAAATAAGTGCTAGGGATATGATGTACAACATGATAAATGTAATTAATATAATTAACACTGCTGTATGTTATAGATGAAAGTTGTTAAGAGAGTAAGAGTTCCTAAGAGTTCTCATCACAAGGACAATTTTTCCCCCTATTTCTTTAATTTTGTATCTATCTGAGATGATGGATGTTTACTAAACTTATTGTGATAATCAGTTCATGATGTATGTAAGTCAAATCATTACGCTGTACACCTTAAACTTATTCAGTGCTGTATGTTAATTATATCTTATTAAAACTGGAAGAAAAAATATTCCATTTATTAAACTTTTTTTTTTTTTTTTTTTTTTGCGGTATGCGGGCCTCTCACTGTTGTGGCCTCTCCCGTTGCGGAGCACAGGCTCCGGACGCGCAGGCTCAGCGGCCATGGCTCACGGGCCCAGCCGCTCCGCGGCATATGGGATCCTCCCAGACCGGGGCACGAACCCGTATCCCCTGCATCGGCAGGCGGACTCTCAACCACTTGCGCCACCAGGGAGGCCCTATTAAACTATTTTTATAATGGTTGCTGCCAGTTACTGTTGTCTTTTTAAATTGTCATTATTCAAGGTAGTCTTTAAAAATTTTTTTCCCAATGGCAATCTAACCTCTTCAGTTTCAACTGACTCTTTTAACCTCCCTTTCATCATTGATTGCTGACCAAAGCATAACTAATATTATTAAGAAACTTTGGCTTTGGTTACACAGCCAATCAAGACTTTACATGAACATTCTTTTAAAATTGTTTTCTTCAACAGACAGTATTACTGAATCCCCTGTAATTCTTCTGCCAGGACTTTGAGAGTAAAGGCATGTAGTTGAGACAAGACAGCATATAAAAGTAACCACAAGGAGATGGAACTGATTGTCATGAACATTATATTCCAACCAATTGAATAAAACAGCTAGAGATAACCCACAAAGCATCTATCTTCATTTCATGTATCCCCTGCAGCACCTACTGTATAGTCTATACCTATAATGGAGGAGCAAATATTTGTTGAATGAATGAATAATCAAAATAATAGAGAGCATAAATTTGCCACAAATTGTTTTTGGACTATCGGTATTTATTTAAATATATGCTATATGAATAGAAATATGGAGATCCTAAAGAAGAGGGAATTTAAGTACAAAAAAACTGTTGCTGTTTTTTTGTTTTCCATCTGTAATATTCCCCATTTTAAGCTTCTTTTATATGAATTTAGCTGTATTATTATTTATCTCTAATTTCAACATTTATAAGTTATGAACTATTTCAAGTACACAGAAAAGTAAAGAGAATATGAGAAACATCATTGTAGCCACCATCCTGATTTAGCTAGAGTAGACACTGAATTTTTTATAGCAGTATATGGTTATAAGTCAATCCTATATTAATTAGTTATACCCACTTTCTCCAGACTATGGTGATAGTGACAAAAATTAAAGAATCACTTGGATAAATTAATGGTTATACTTTCTTTGAGCCCTTTTCTTTGGCCTTTAAATTGGTCCCTTGGCATTACTTGTGTGAAGTTCTGATGTAAACAGAGAGAGCAAATAGTGTATATGTGTGTGTGTGTGTGTGTGTGTGTGTGTGTGTGTGTGTATGCCTGTGTGTGAAATCTATAATGAAATCACAGTTTAGGGAAGGAATTATACCTTTAAAGTCTTCAATTTTGTGAAAACAATGTTTCCACATTTCTTCAAGTGGCTGCCATAGAATGGAAATTGAAATCCCTGGGTGGGAAGTGTGCTAGAAATCATAGTATTCCTTTTCAAAGTATTTTGCATCCCCTTATACATACATTCAGTACTTCAATTCTGACCCCTACACACTGAATCATGCTGTGATTCATAATACTGTGTTATGTTTTAAGTTCAAATATTGTTTTTAAAGGGAAATTGCTACTAATGTTGACTAAGCTGCACATAATAGTTTACTAAATGGTTATAGGTTTGATTCTTCTCATGTCAATCTAAATGTGAACTAATATTATTCAAAATCCTTGTAAGGTATTGAATAATTGTTTCAGTTAACTGAATGCTTTATCAAATAATATCAATTTATGAAGTATAGTTGAGTTTAGTGCATATATTATTTAAAGAAAAAAGTAATAGGTGCATACCTACATAATTAAATGTTAACGGATATCTTTTGAGTACCCCTGTGTTTAGAGAAAGAGGCAATTTGGTATTTTAACAGAACAATTAAATTATAGATCATTGAAAAGTTTCAAAAGTAATATATGACTTGGTTTGCTCTGTTTTTCATTTACTTTTTTACTTTTTTATTTTTATTTTTTAAAAAAATCTGTTTATTTTGGGCTTCGTTGGGTCTTTGTTGCTGCGAACGGGCTTTCTCTAGCTGCAGCGAGTGGGGGCTACTCTTCCTTGTGGTGCGCAGGCTTCTCATTGCAGTGGCTTCTCTTGTTGCGGAGCATGGGCTCTAGGTGCGTGGTCTTCAGTAGTTGTGGCATGTGGGCTCAGTAGTTGTGGCTCACCTGCTCTAAGCGTAAGTGCAGGCTCAGTAATTGTGGCACATGAGCCCAGTTGCTCCACGGCATGTGGGACCTTCCCAGACCAGGGCTTGAACCCATGTCCCCTGCACTGGCAGGCGGATTCTTAACCGCTGAGCCACCAGGGAAGCCCCATTTACTTTTTTAAAAGAGCAACTTTATTAAGATATAATTTACATAAATAAAATGTACCAATTTTGATGTTTTGAAAATTTTGTATATGCATGTAACTACTATCACAATCCATATATAGAACATTTCCATCAGCCCAAAAAGTTCCCTTGTGCCCTTTTCTAGTCAATCCCTAATTCTCCTCCTAGGCAACCATTGATCTGTTTTCTGTCACTGTAGATTAGATTAGACTCTTCTAGTGATTCGTATAGATGCATCGTATATATACTCTTTTTTTTCCTCTAGCTTCTTCCATTAGCATAATATTTTTGAGATCCATCCATGTTGTTGGGTGTATCTGTTGTTTATTCCTTTTTTATTGCTGAGTAGTATTGCATGAATATACCCACAATTTGTTTATCCATTTATCTGTTGATGGATGTTTGGGTTGTTTCCATTTTTTGGCTATTTTGAATAACACTGCTGTGAACATTCATGTACAAGGTTTTTGTGTGGGCATATGTTTTCATTTCTCTGGGGTAAATGCCTAGAATTGCAATTGCTGAGTTGTATAAGTGTATGTTTAACTTTGGAAGATATTACTAAACTGTTTTCCACGGTAGTTGTACTTATAATTTTACATTGCCTCCAACAATGTATGAGAGTTCCAGTTGCTTCATATCCTTGTCCATACTTGGTATTGTCAATCTTTTTAGTCATTTTACTGGGTATATAATGTTATCTCATTGTGATTTTATGCATGTACCTCATGGCTATGATGTTGAGCGTCTTTTCATTTGCTTGCTGGACATTTGTATATTTTCATTTGTGAGGTGTATGTCAGATATTTTGCCCATTTTAAAATTGGGTTATTAAAGTGTCCTAACTTTTACAAATATCTCTTCTAATTGTATAATGGTATTTGTTTATCTTTGGGTTTCCAAATACCAAGCATAGTGCAAGTAGTGGGTACTCAGTTAATGCCTATGGTCTAAATAATTTGTCTTTTGTTTTGACTTTTTTTTTTTTTTTGTGGTACGCGGGCCTCTCACTGTTGTGGCCTCTCCCGTTGCGGAGCACAGGCTCCGGACGTGCAGGCTTAGCGGCCATGGCTCACGGGCCTAGCCTCTCAGCGGCAGGGGCACGAACCCGTGTCCCCTGCATCGGCAGGCAGACTCTCAACCACTGCGCCACCAGGGAAGCCCTGTTTTGACTGTTTTTATGTTCATTGGCTCACTGGCCTAACCAGACATCCCCTGAGCTATTATCCCAGTTTTTTAGATGAGAAACACTAAAATCTGTACAAGGTCGTAAGAAGTATATAGTGAATCCTGGACTGAAATCTATTCATTTCTTTCCTCATTTAAGTACTGGAGGGAGAGAGGGAAAGAGAATATATAAATGCTTTGTTACATATGTCTTGCTTTCTAATTTTTATAGTACTACAGGAAAATAAATGTTTAATAACAATTGCTAACATGACAAATCGTTAGGCATATATAAATTTTATAACTTCCACTCTCAACTGATAATAATTGGCTTTGTATCAATCACAATTTTACCTCAGTATTTCTATATATATTCATTTATGTAAAGTTCTTGAGAAATGTTTGGTTGAAATAACAAAATAACAGAGAAAGATGTAAATATATAGTATTGATTTAGACATTACTTCATAATTTGAATTGCTACTGATTGAATTATTGATATAGGAATAGGTTTGAAAAAACAATTGTATAGACACTTTGTGGCAAGCATAATGTCAGAATATTATTATATTTAAAACAGCACTCTGTACATTTCATGAATGTGAGTTAGAGATCTTAGTTTTTAGCTTGTTATTTGGTCATTGAATAAAGATTTTTTTATGGAAATCAAAAAAATTGGTTATTGATGAGTTGTAGGAGTTCATTATATATTCTGAGTATGAAAACTCTATCAGGTACGTGTTGAGAACATTTTCTCCCAGCTGGTGGTTAGCCTTTGCATTTTCTTAATGGTATTTTCCAAAGAGCAAAAGTTTTTGATTTTGATAAAGTCCAATTTATTAACTTATTTTTCTATGGTTCCTACTTTTTGTGTCCGTCTAAGAAATCTTTGCCTGTACTAAGGTCATGAAATTTTTCTCCTATTTTTTCTTCTATAAATTTTATTGCATTGGCTCTTATATCTTGGTTTATGGTCCATTTTGAGTTAATATTTACATATGACATGAAATAGAGGTCAAAGTTCCTTTTTGTTGTTGTCGTCGCACATGGATATTCAGTTGTTCCAGCACCGTTTACTGAAGAGGCCGTCTTTCTCCATTAATTTACTGTTGCATCCTTTTTGAAAATCAATTGATGGTATATGTATAGATCTATTTCTAGACTTTCTATTCTGTTTCATTGATCTATCTTTTATGCCAATATCACATTGCTTTGATTATTGTGGCTTCATAGTGAGTCTGGAAATGGAGTAAGTCTTCCAAATTTGTTTTTCAAAATTGGTTTGGCTATTCTAGGTTTCTGCATTTCCATATAAATGTTAGAACCAACTTATCAATTTCTATTAAGTCTACTAGAATTTTGATTGAGGTAGCACTGAATCTATAGATGAATTTGGGGAGAATTGACATCTTAACAATATTGTTATGCAGTCCATGAATATGTATGGCTTTCTCTTTATGTAAGTATTCCTTAATTTCTCTCAGCAAAATATTGTAGTTTTATTTTACAGACCTTGCACATCCTTTGTTAAATTTATTCCTAAATATTGCATTTAAAAAAAATCATACTTTAAATCACATTTTAAGCTTCCAAAACTATGTTGAATAGTAGTGGTGAGAGTGAGTAACCTTGTCTTGTTCCTGATCTTAGAGGAAATGGTTTCAGTTTTTCACCATTGAGAACAATGTTGGCTGTGGGTTTGTCATATATGGCCTTTATTATGTTGAGGTAAGTTCCCTCTATGCCTACTTTCTGGAGGGTTTTTATCATAAATGGGTGTTGAATTCTGTCGAAAGCTTTTTCTGCATCTATTGAGATGATCATATGGTTTTAATCCTTTAATTTGTTACTATGTTTTATCACATTGATTGATTTGCTTATATTAAAGAATCCTTGCATTCCTGGGATAAACCCCCCTTGATCATGGTGTATGATCCTTTTAATGTGCTGTTGGAGTCTGTTAGCTAGTATTTTGTTGAGGATTTTTGCATCTATGTTCATCAGTGATATTCGACTGTAGTTTTCTTTTTTGTGTGACATATTTGTCTGGTTTTGATATCAGGGTGATGGTGGCTTTGTAGATTGAGTTTGGGAGTGTTCCTCCCTCTGCTATATTTTGGAAGAGTTTGAGAAGGATAGGTGTTAGCTCTTCTCTAAATGTTTGATAGAATTCGCCTGTGAAGTCATCTGGTCCTGGGCTTTTGTTTGTTGGAAGATTATTAATCACAGTTTCGATTTCAGTGCTTGTGATTGGTCTGTTTATGTTTTCTATTTCTTCCTGGTTCAGTCTCGGAAGGTTGTGCTTTTCTAAGAATTTGTCCATTTCTTCCAGGTTGTCCATTTTATTGGCATAGAGTTGCTTGTAGTAATCTCTCATGATCCTTTGTATTTCTGTAGTGTCAGTTGTTACTTCTCCTTTTTCATTTCTAATTGTATTGATTTGAGTCTTCTCTCTTTTTTTCTTGATGAGTCTGGCTAATGGTTTATCAATTTTGTTTATCTTCTCAAAGAGCCATCTTTTAGTTTTATTGATCTTTGCTATTACTTCCTTCATTTCTTTTTCATTTATTTCTGATTTGATCTTTAGGATTTCTTTCCTTCTGCTAACTTTGGGGTTTGTGTTCGTCTTTCTCTAATTGCTGTAGGTGTAAGTTTAGGTTGTTTATTTGAGGTCTTTCTCGTTTCTTGAGGTGGGATCATATTGCTATAAACTTCCATCTTAGAACTGCTTTTGCTGCATCCCATAGGTTTTGGGTTGTCGTGTTTTCATTGTCATTTGTGTCTAGGTATTGTTTGATTTCCTCTTTGATTTCTTCAGTGATCTCTTGGTTATTTAGTAGCATATTGTTTAGCCTCCATGTGTTTGCATTTTTTACAGATTTTTTCCCTGTAATTGATATCTAGTCTCATAGTGTTGTAGTCGGAAAAGATACTTGATACGATTTCAATTTTCTTAAATTTACCAAGGCTTGGTTTGTGACCCAAGATAAGATCTATCCTGGAGAATGTTCCATGAGCACTTGAGAAGAAAATGTATTCTGTTGTTTTTGGATGGAATGTTCTATAAATATCAATTAAATCCATCTTGTTTAATGTATCATTGAAATCTTGTGTTTCCTTATTTATTTTCATTTTGGATGATCTGTCCATTGATGTAAGTGGGGTGTTAAGTCCCCTACTATGATTGTGTTACTGTGGATTTCCCTTTTATGGCTGTTAGCATTTGCCTTATGTATTGAGGTGCTCCTTTGTTGGGTGCATAAATATTTACAATTGTTATATCTTTTTCTTGGATTGATCCCTTGATCATTATGTAGTGTCTTTCTTTGTCTCTTGTAATAGTCTTTATTTTAAAGTCTATTTTGTCTGAAATGAGAATTGCTACTCCAGCTTTGCTTTGATTTCCATTTGTATGGAATATCTTTTTCCATCCCCTCACTTTCAGTCTGTATGTGTCCCTAGGTCTGCAGTGGGTCTCCTGTAGACAGCATATATACGGTCTTCTTTTTGTATCCAGCCAGCCAGTCTATGTCTTTTGGTTGGCAGCATTTAATCCATTTACATTTAAAGTAATTATCGATATGTATGTCCCTATTACCATTTTCTTAATTGTTTTGGGTTTGTTACTGTAAGCCTTTTCCTTCTCTTGTGTTTCCTGCCTAGAGAAGTTCCTTTAGCATTTGTTGTAAAGCAGGTTTGGTAGTGCTGAATTCTCTTAGCTTTTGCTTGTCTGTAAAGTATTTAATTTCTCTGTCGAATCTGAATGAGATCCTTGCTGGATAGAGTAATCTTGATTTTAGGTTTTTGCCTTTGATCACTATAAATATGTCCTGCCACACCCTTCTGGCTTGCAGAGTTTCTGATGAAAGATCAGCTGTTAACCTTATGGGGATTCCCTTCTATGTTATTTGTTGCTTTTCCCTTGCTGCTTTTAATATTTTTTCTTTGTATTTAATTTTTGATAGTTTAATTAATATTTGTCTTGGTGTGTTTCTCCTTGGATTTATCCTGTATGGGACTCTCTTTGCCTCCTGGACTTGATTGACTGTTACATTTCCCATATTAGGGAAGTTTTTGACTAATCACTTCAAATATTTTCTCAGTCCCTTTCATTTTCTCTTCTTCTTCTGGGACCCTTATAATTCGAATGCTGGTGAGTTTAATGTTGTCCCAGAGGTCTCTGAGACTGTCCTCAATTCTTTTCATTCTTTTTTCTTTATTCTGCTCTGCAGTAGTTATTTCCACTATTTTATCTTCCAGGTCACTTATCCGTTCTTCTGCCTCAGTTATTCTGCTATTGATTACTTTTAGAGAATTTTTAATTTCATTTATTGTGTTGTTCATCATCGTTTGTTTGCTCTTTAGTTCTTCTAGATCCTTGTTAAACATTTCTTGTATTTTCTCCATTCTATTTCCAAGACTTTGGATCATCTTTACTCTCATTACTCTGAATTCTTTTTCAGGTAGACTGCCTGTTTCCTCTTCATTTGTTTGGTCTCGTGGGTTTTTACCTTGCTCCTTCATTTGCTGTGTGTTTCTCCGTCTTCCCATCTTGCTTAACTTACTGTGTTTGGTGTCTCCTTTTCACAGCCTGCAGGTTCGTAGTTCCCATTGTTTTTGGTGTCTGCCTCCAGTGGGTACGGTTGGTTCAGTGGCTTGTGTAGGCTTCCTGGTGGAGGGGACTGGTGCCTATGTTCTCGTGGATGAGGCTGGATCGTTTCTTTCTTGTGGGCAGGACCGCGTCTAGTGGTGTGTTTTGGGGTGTCTGTGAACTTATTATGATTTTAGGCAGCCTCTCTGCTAAGGGGTGGGGTTGTGTTCCTGTCTTGCTAGTTGTTTGGCATGGGGTGTCCAGCGCTTGAGCTTGCTGGTTGTTGAGTGCAGCTGGGTCTTAGTGTTGAGACGAAGATCTGTGGGAGAGCTCTCACCGACTGACATTTCGTGGGACCAGGAGGCCTCTGGTGGACCAATGTCCTGAACTTGGCTCTCGCACCTCAGAGGCTCAGGCCTGACACCCGACTGGAGCACCAAGACCTTGTCAGCCACACAGCTCCAAACTCCACCCTCCAGAGGCCCTCCTTTCCACGTGCTGCCTCTCCCCTCCAACATAGGTATTTCTAAATGGTAGCAAGTGATAAAAAATCTTTGTCTACTGTGGAATCCTTTTTAGCAAGGATGTGTTCAAAATTAACAAATCATTCCTTTGATTAGCCTTGTTAGTCTATGTGACAAGTTAATTAGAACTTACTTTTCTGTGTTTTCCTGATACTGAAAAAAATCTCAGTACTTTTGTGAATGAGGAGGTCTACCAGTTTCAGTTTCTACATTAGTTCTTTTTATAAATCTATAAGCAGTTGTATACATTTTATGAGGTCCAGGAAATAGCCTTAAAAATGTTTTTTATTCCATGATAGGTAGTAATCATTTTTTAAAGTGCAAAGAGTGTCACAATTATCAGACAATAGATGATGTAGTACCATCATTCCTTCTTTTTAGTACTTAGAGCTTTTTGCTATCTGAGAAATACTCATACAACATCACTGATCATTGAAGCTTAGATGAATACTCAAGAGAGAAAATTACACAATTATTTTAGGTAATTATATATAAAGATGTATTAATTATAAAAATCTAACATGAGTTTAGTAATGATAGGATATAGCTTAAATCTCTGGCTTCTATTTTAACAATTTCCAAGAATCACATCCAGGTATATGAAATAAAAAGGTGACATGTTCATCTGTGTATAATTTGCATATTTCTGCATAAGTTACACAGTCAAGTCTAAGGCTGTTTCTAATTAATCTTTATTGTTGCTTTCATGAGTCTTTTTTCTTTCTTTTCTGTTTCATGAACGCAACAACAAATATTTAGGACTCAACCAATACGTTTTCCCTAGTTGTGAGAGAGGGAATACGTATGTGAAGAGGAATAATATACAAGGTGTGGGTACAGTGAGGTGCATCTGAGACATTACTTGGATTTTTAGTAGGCCCTTGAAAGTAGTATCGAGAATTTGGAGCTAAAATCATTTAATAATATTTTAAAAAATATTAGTTTGATGGGGTGTGCCCAGGCTTATTACTCAGGACAGAGTATTATCTATCTCTTAGCCTGCATTCCGAGGGTAGAAGCTTACCTGTTTTTTCCCCTTAGGTAAAGTTTTTTTTGAAAAATTGTGTAAGCGATTAACTGTCACCTCATTATTGTTGTTAATCACTTCCAGAGCTCTTTGCTATTATCCATCACAGTGGTCAAGAGGATCACAAAGAAAGTGCTAAATCTTTATTCACAAAGAAAGTTGACTGTTGGCTGCTGCCTACATCAGCCATATATTTCCTTTGAACATTTATGGGATAGTAATAGTTACAATTAAATTTCTAGAAGTGAAAACCATTAAGATATACAACTAATATTTCCTCAAAACCATTTACATTATTCTCCTGTTCATATAGTCCTTTTAAGCAGTTTTCTTGAAAGTTTTGAAGAAGACTTTTTGCTGTTTAAAAACTTTTTAGCAATGTGAAGAAATTTTATTTACATTTTTTCACTCTTAATTAACCTCTTTATTTCATGTGTCCTTTCCCAGTATTATTGAGATATAATTGACATATAACATTGTATGGTTTATAATGATTTGATATTGTATATTATATATGTGATAATATTTCACGTATATTGTGAAATGATTGCCACAGTATGTTTAATTAATATCCATCACCTCACAAAGTTACAAAAAATTTTTTACCTTGTGATGAGAACTCTTAAGATTTACTCTTGGGCTTCCCTGGTGGCGCAGTGGTTGGGAGTCCGCCTGCCGATGCAGGGGACACGGGTTCGTGCCCCGGTCCGGGGAGATCCCGCATGCCGCGGAGCGGCTGGGCCCGTGAGCCATGGCCGCTGAGCCTGCGCGTCCGGAGCCTGTGCTCTGCAACGGGAGAGGCCACAACAGTGAGAGGCCCGCGTACCGCAAAAAAAAAAAAAAAAAAAAATTTACTCTTAGCAACTTTCAAATATAAAGAACAGTATTGTTAGCTATAGTTATCATGTACATTACGTCCCCATAACTTATTTATCTTATCACTGGAAGTTAGTGCCTTTTGACCATCTTTACCCAATTTCCCCATCCCTTGCCCCCTCACCTCTGGCAATTACAAATCTGATCTCTGTTTCTGAGTTTGTTTTTTTTAGATTCCACGCATAAATGAAGTCATCCAGTATTTGTCTCTTTCTGACCTATTGCATTTAGTGTAATACCCTCAAGGTCTATCCATGTTGTTGCAAATGGCAGTATTTCCTTATTCTTTATGGCCGAATAGTTTTCCGTTGTATATGTAAACCACATTTTCTGTATCCATTCATCCATCGGTGGACACTTAGGTTGTTTCCATGTTTTGGATATTGCAAGTAATACCGCAGTGAACATGGGGGTGCAGGTACTTCTCCTTCCTTTCCTTTGGATATATTCCCGGAAGTAGAATGTGGAATCATATTGTTGTTCTATTTTTAATTTTTTGAAGAACCTCCCTACTTTTTTCCATAGTGGCTGCACCAATTTACATTCCCATCAGCAGTGCACCATGGCTCCCTTTTCTCCACATTCTCACCAGCATTTGCTATCTCTTATCTTTTTGATGACAGCCATCCTAACAGGTATGAGGTGATATCTTATCGTGGTTTTGATTTGCATTTCCCTAATGATGAGTGATGCTGAGCACCTTTTCATGCACCTGTTGTCTGTTTGAATATCTTCTGTGGAAGAATGTCTATTCAGGTCTCTTGCCTGCTTTAAATTGGAATATTTATATTTTTGCTATTGAGTTGTATGAGTTTATTTTGGCTATTAATCCTTTATCAGATGTGTGGTTTGAAGATATTTTCTCCCATTCTATAGGTTGCCTTTTTATTTTGCTTATCATTTCATTTGCTGTGTAGAAACTTTTTAGTTTGATGTAGTTCCATTTATTTATTTTTAATTTTGTTGCTTGTGCTTTGGATGTCATATCCAAAATATCATTGCCAAGACCCATGTCAAGAGGTTTTTTCCATATGTTTTCTTTTAGAAGTTTTATGGTTTCAGGCCTTTTGTTTAAATCTTTAATCCATTTCAAGTAATTTTTGTATAAAATAAGGGTCTAGTTTCATTCTTTTGCATGCGAATAGATTTACATGTTTGATAAAAACATCCATGGACTTTTCTTTCAAAGATAAAAAAACCGAAAATTGAAGTTATAAAATAAAGACGCTCTCTCAGCTAGGAATGCCTTTCTAGAAATGTAGAAATGCAATTATCCTTTAATAAATAAGTATATCTTCAAATTGTCTCAGTAATGTGTCACTGAAAAATATTAAAAGATGACATTGCTACTCACAATAACAATACAAAATGAAAACAATTGCAACACAGATCCAGGATGTTAGAGATGAATGAAAAATTATCTTGCTTTTTATAATTAAAGTTTGCTAGTTTAATATATATGAACAGGCTTGCAGACTTCTTAATTACTCAGGTGAAATACTATTGTCTTTGTTTCTAAAGCATTCTCTTTTTCTTCCTAAATCAAAAATGGAGAAAACTTAAAGCACATGACTCAGTTATAATTTTTAGAGCAACAGTGGATAACAATGTTTTTAAAGACTTAGGAATCCTTTCATCACTCTGACTTATCATTTCCATTCTGTATCTAGTTTTTGGTTGCAAAATAATAGGAACTGATGCTCACTAACATGAGTAGGGATAAAACTTATTGGATGTTGGGCAATTCCTAGAATCTGTGAGGAAGGCTGGAAAAGTCTTGGGAAATGGACAGGAGACAAGGCAGGCTAGGCCCAGGAACCTCTGTCCAGATCAACATGTAGGACCTTTCTAAGAGGTGAGGTGCTTTTTGTTGAAGGGATATGTAGGAACAGTGAATTTCCTGGGTTATCAGCTTACAGCTTTACGTTTCTCATTGTAAAGTGAGCTCCTTTTTCAGAATCAATGTGGTGTGACATACCAAATATCCTTTACACATTCAGTCTCGGTTTTTCTTTCTTTCTCACCTTTCCTTTATATCCTCAACCTGCAGTAATAATAAAAGTATCATAAATAATTTTTTATTTAAAAAAAATTTTTGGCTGCCCGCTTGGCATGTAGGATCTTAGTTCCCCAACCAGGGATTGAACCCAAGCCCCCTGCAGTGGAAGCGCAGAGTCCTGACCACTGGACTGCCAGGGAAGTCCCCCATAAATAATTTTTTAATGGATTCCTCAAGAGGAATAGTGTCTCTTCTACTGGTTGTCTTGGTTTTAATGGAATTATCTCAAGAGTGAACCCAGATGTGAGGACAAGTAATCATATGTTTAGGTTCAGGCTCTTACCTCATATAGCATCTCACTTATCAGTTCCCTGTCTCTTCCCTTCCTCTATTTTCCTGGGCTGCAGAGATGCCATCCTGTTAAGTACTTATATGAGCACACTTTTCACATTGAATTGTAATTTTTAAAAAACATCTCTCTTTTCCCCATAGACTATAGATTCCTGGAGAACGAGAAACAGGTTTTATTTAAATTTATTTTATTTAAATTTAATTTATTTTCTGCACCTAATCTATGTTTGGGATATAGAAGGGCTCCATTAAAAAAAATCAAAGTAACATATACATATGGTTAAAATCAAATATTTTGAAGGGCTTATAATGAAAATCAACAGTCCCTTTTCCTCCCTGCCCGACCCCTGTCCTGCTTTTCAAAGGCCAATGCTTTTAACTTTTCTAAGTATTTTTTCTGGTAGTTATTTCCATATTTCTTAAAAAAATCCTTATTCTAGTATTTCTTGATTCATCAGTTTTAGACAGCTTATGTTGACCACCCTCCAACATTCCTGAGATACACATCTCTCACTATTTTTGGTTTTATGAATAATCAGTACATATATTAACTATGTAAATAACATTCACTACAGAGCCAAATACTATAATTATATTTTCTCTCTTAAAGAGTTTTCCTTTCCCATCCCTTTGTACAATTTCTTTTGTATCATTATATTTCCTTCCTTGTACAGCTTTTCTACTGCTTCTGTACTGTATCTATTTCTTAATTTTTTTCAAGTCCTCTATCATTATAGGTTTTTAAATCAGTTTTTTTCCCCATTGTCTTTCTGCTCTGGTCTTTTTTTTTTTTTTTTTTTTTTTAATGCTTCAAGCATCTGCACTACTTTCTCTTTTTTTAATTAATTAATTTTTGGCTGTGCTGGGTCTTTGTTGCTGCTCATGGGCTTTTTCTAGTTGCGCCAAGCAGGGGCTACTCTTCGTTGCAGTGCGTGGGCTTCTCATTGTGGTGACTTCTCTTGTTGTAGAGCACGGGCTTTAGGTGTGTGGGCTTCAGTAGTTGTGGCTCACGGGCTCTAGAGCGCAGGCTCAGCAGTGTGGCGCACAGGCTTAGTGGCTTCACGGCATGTGGGATCTTCCCGGATCAGGGATTGAACCCGTGTGCCCTGCGTTGGCAGGCAGGTTCTTAACCACTGTGCCACCAGGGAAGTCCCTCTGCTCTTGTCTTGACTGGCTTTTTTTCTTTAAGCCACAACATGGCTAGCAACTAGGACTTCCTCTTACTATTCTCCTGGGCTGAATCTCTTGTTTTTTTGCATCTATGCCTGCCTTGGTATATGGTGTACTTTCTTGTTTTGTGGAATCATATCTTCAAGTAACTTTCTAAGAAAGAAGGGGAAATTTTCTGAGTTCTTGTATATCGGAAGAAGTATTCTGTCTTCACACTTTATTATTTGATTGATTATAAATTCTGCTTAGAAAATAATTTGCCCTTTAGAACTTGAAGGCCCCATGTGTTGCCTTCTAGCATCCAGCGTGGCAAATGAAGAGTCTATCATTTGTTTTGTAAGAAGCTTTTAGGGTTTCTTTTTGTCCTTGATCTTTGAAATTTCTCAATGAAAAGGTTAGATATGTATCTTTCAAAAATGGATTCTTCTGTGCATGGATAGGCCCTTTTAATCTGAAGACCTGTATCCTTCAGTCTGAGAAGTTCTTTTGTAATATTCCCTTGATCATTTATTTCTCATTTTCATTTTCTCTGTTCTCTATTTTGGAACTTCTGTTAATCAACATTGGATGAATTTGATTGAGCCTTTGTTTCTTATTTTCCTCTCTGTCTTCTATATGATCACTATAAAAATTAAAATAATACAAAAGGGTTTATGGTAAAATGTAAATTCTCAGCTTGATCCCATTTATCCTAGTTCCCTGAGGTAACCCTATACCAGTTTTTTTTTTCTTCTCTAACCTTTCTAAAGATAGTTCAGGCATATTGTGGCAGAGATTGTACACGAAAATACTTGTTTTCCTCTTCCTAGAACCACAGCTGAACTGTGATTTTCCGACTTCCTTTGCAGTTAGGTGCAACCATGTGACTAAGTTCTAGCCAATAGAATGTGAGCAGAAGTGATGTGTGCCGTTTCTGGAGTGCCTTAGCTTTTAAGAAGTGGCTAGATCTTCCCTTTTGTCTTCTACCAGAAAGATGCAGTAAATAACGTGGCCTCTAGAGGATGGTAGAACCATAAAATAGAAGGATCCTAGGCCTTGCACTGCTTGAAAGAAAGCAGCCCATTGACCAGGAATAGAAATGAACTTCCATTGTATTTGAGCCATTAAATAGTCTTGGGCCTGATGGTGGTACTACCTAACTTTACCTAATACACACATTTTTCTTTGTTTCTCTTTGTTTTCTTTTTTCCCCCACCATTTGTGAGAGTTTCTTCTCTTTATTATCTACTTTTTCTAGCAAATTATTAATTTCTGACACCTCTTTCTTGTTCTATATATTTTTTCCTTCTCATGCACTCAGTTCTTATATATGCAGTATCTTCTTGAATCTCTCTGAGGCTTTCATAATTTTTTTTTAATCTGTTTCCCAAATTACTTCTATTTTCTCCCAGCTCATTTTTTTGTTTCTTTGTTTATCTTGGTCTTTCTCTTTTGTGTTGCAGCTTTTTCTCAACTGTTTTTGAGCCTTAGTTTTTCAGTCATATGTAAGAATGCGACAGCAGAAACCAGTTGAGAGCTCTGTGCATATGTGAGAGCTCTGTGCATAGCGAGCTGCTTTAGAATGATCAGGTGGAGAACTCCTCGTGTTTTAATGGCAGAGTGTTCCCTCTGTGGACTATTAATTTCTTTTTCTGTTGGGTATATACATGGCTGCTAGAAGATGAACTACTCTGTATATAGACTTAACAGTTAGTTCCTCTAGTTTTAGCTCTGATCTTACTCCTTTACCCTATATCTGGTGCATCAAAGCCTGAAGACTCTAGGATTCTGATGGTATGTTGTCTCCCTTCTCCATTTTTGGGTTCTTCTGCCTTGTTTTGCTAATTGTCACTTTCCATCTGCTTTCCATCTTTTATAGGGACATGATAGGGATAGTCTTTTTCTCTATCATCAACCTCCATATTTCTTTGTGCTGTTGTGGGTTTGTAGTTTTTAACCCGTCTGTTACCATTTTCGTGGACCCTCTAGAGGAAGAGGAGATAAAGTGTGCTTTCGGTGTTCCAAATTCTGCTGTGGTCTGCTGCTGCACATGTGAGCCTGCTGCAGCTTGTGTGAGTCAGCCAGCTCTGCCTACACAGCTGAGAGCAGAGTGGGGGCAAATCAAAACCTATAGAGTTTTGGTTTTTAAAATATATGATACAGAACATTAAACAAATCTTTTAATTTAAAAAAACTACCCCCTTTGATAAATAGTAAAATCTTACACCCTCCTTTAGTATTGTTCAAAATTAGAACACATTCAATATCGTGACTCAAAGTTAAGGGACAATGTATTGCTTTGTTTTCAAATTGCACAGATTCCTTTAGAGAGACTGTGGTTCAGAATCTACTCCCTACTAGCGTTCCATCCTATCTATAGAGAGTTGCTAATTTAAAGACTGCATTGCATCTTGTAGCTCTTGACTTAAAGAAGTAAATGTTTAATTGCATCTAATGTGAAAAATTCAGCACACATTTCAGGGGAAATATTGAAGAATATTTCTAACCAAATGATACAGCATTATAAAAATAATGATAATATTAGCTCTACTTTATATATATACACACATATACATACATGTGTAAGTATATATATGTTTCTATTAAATTTGCTTCTGTGCTAAAGAATACTTAGAGAAAAACCTGCCTTATGTACCAAGTGACTTCTTTTGTACCTTAGTCTACCATAACTTGAATAGTATTTTTAATTTTAGCTGTATTCTAGAAACAGAAATTCTTTTAAAAATGAACATCAAAAAAATAATTTGCTTGAAGAATTCTTCATCTCTTCTCATAGATTTTAAAATCAATTTTTTATTACAATTGTTGACTTTGTCTTCCTTTCTGTTTTCATTTGCTCTCTCTTCTTCATTCTTCTTTATAAAGTAACAGACATAATGATAATGTTAGGATATGTCACCAGCATTATATAGGCCTATGTACCTGGTCTCATAAAAGGGGTTCAACCTAAAATTAATAAAATCATACTCATATTTTTATAATGACTTCATTCATATTAGTTATAAAAATGAATAATTAAAAATAAAAGGAAGCTATTTAACTATAGATAGTGGCCAGGTTTTTAAATGAATGCAACTTTATCTTACCAAAAGACAACAATATTTCAAACCTAGCTGAGAAGAGACTAATGATCTGCCCATCTAGTATCTACTAACCATTGTTTTAACATCCATTTACTTACATTGTGAGAAAAAGAATGTCATGACTAAAAGAAGAAAACAATGATTGCAAATTATCATAGAGATATAAAGATGAGGTTATTATAGACTGATAGTTAATAGAGCAATCAAAAGCAATGACATTTGATATGAACTGTTTTGATTACAGAAAAGTCTATGACTCATTTTTACATTCATACATCTACTAGAAAATTTTCAGATTTATAAGATTGACCCTATATTCATTTTTTTGGTAACACAATGAATAAATGATGTTACATTATTCAAAGGGCAGAAGAACTGTTAAATCAAAAACCGTTTGTATAAAATGGAGACTATTTCAGGGAGACTGATTTAATTCTCCCTCTGGTTCTATCAAGGATTGAATCCATTAAGCAAAAAACTTTGGCTTTGTCCATGACTTTAAAAAAAAAGAGAGAATCATTTTATCAAGTAATTTGCTTTACAAGAATAATTGGAAATTATGCCAATTCTAAAATATAGTTAAAAAGTTTTTGAAAATAATTTTAGTGTTTGTATAAAATAGAATTCAGTAAAGGCAAAGGCAACTCAGCATAATCGGTGAAAGGAAAATGAACTTAGTGGAGGGGTTGCTTGACTGTAAGTAAAATAAATATTTGAATTTCGGTACAAATAAAAATTTATGGGGCTTCCCTGGTGGCGCAGTGGTTGAGAATCTGCCTGCCAATGCAGGGGACACAGGTTCGAGCCCTGGTCTGGGAAGATCCCACATGCCGCGGAGCAACTAGCCCCGTGAGCCACAATTACTGAGCCTGCGCATCTGGAGCCTGTGCTCCGCAACAAGAAAGGCCGCGATAGTCAGAGGCCTGCGCACCGCGATGAGGAGTGGCCCCCACTTGCCGCAACTAGAGAAAGCCCTCGCACAGAAACGAAGAGTCAACACAGCCATAAATAAATAAATAAATAAATTAAGAAAAAAAATTTGTGGTTCTACCATTGAGAATGATTTCCTAGCGATTAGGAAAATCTAAGTAACTAGTCATAATGAATTTCTAGGAAAATATTTGGTGTGGAGGAAAATGCTAAGAATTTGTTAGTACACATTGTAACCAAATACATTCCCAAGATCAGTTGTCTGGTGAGACTGAAGAGTACTTGTGATTCAGAGTAGTCAGATTACCAACAAGCACACCAAAATGAGATACTTAAGAGAGTTTTGGTTGATGCTGCATTCTAGCCATATATGACTAGGAAGCAAGTGAATAACACTTTGGTATAAGTATGGTGCCTACAAAATATTTACAGTTAGGCTTCAGATGTAAATTAACATGGAGCTCAATATGCAGTAAATAACCTCTGCAAAATATACTAGATTCAGGATTTCCCTGGTGGTCCAGTGGTTAAGACTCCATGCTTCCATTGCAGGGGGCATGGGTTTGATCCCTGGTCAGGGAACTAAGATCCCACATGTCCCACGGTGTGGCCAAACTATATCTATATACCTATATATAGATATGTATATTAGATTCATAGTATAATAAATATATGACCAAAACCAGACTATATATTTTCCTTTTTGATAAAAATGTTGAAGGGTTTGTAGACTTGGTTAACTCTTTTAGTAAACACAGTCCAAGATTTTTTTAGAATTCATGTGTGTATGTGTGTGTATGTATCCAATTTTCTCAGGCTTCACACCAACTTAGAGCTATGGAGTCTTATAATAATAATAAAAGTTCCACTAGCTCTTAGAACTACTGCTCTTGCAGGACCTCAGCAATGTGCCCCTGCAGTATTCCTGACAGTCCCCAAGAATATCACAAGTGCTCACACACAGGGCCTCTTGTACCTGGTGTTCCTACACCCATCCTACTGTAGTCTCTTGTCCTACTCCTTCCGGGCAGTATACTGGATAGTATACCATGGTAGTATAGAATGTGGAGTGATTGGTGGTGAAGCAGGGGAGCATGCATTTCTCCCTTTTGTGTTTCTTTTTATTAGAAGGGTTCCAAAAAGTGCTGCTTCTCTCCGTCTCTCGTACAGAATCTTCACTGAAACAGTTCTTCCAGTTTTTTTTTCATGAGTCCCATGGAGGATGCTCAACAATTAGAGTCACTCTTCTTGTCCAACAGCTCTTCAGGGTGACATCAGTGTGCCTAGTTTCCTCCTTCACACTACTTTTTGTTTGTCTATTTGCTTTTAGGACAGATTTCTTCTCAGAAGGTTCCTCAGCAACTCCCCCACCCCAATCCTGCCCCATATACTTGGTTGGCTTCATCTCACTAATGTACTAGATGTGCAAACAGCCGACAGACCTTGGGTTCTTCCCCAGGAGGCTCCTCAGCTACCACAGAGGTGAGGTTCTAGAGGGTCAGGTACCAGCCTCCTGTCTTTGGAATTAGAGAAGATGTAATTGCCTTCACTTCCCCAGGAGGAAAAATTCTGTTAGCTCACAAAATGGCTGAACCAGTCCTGTGCATATTCCCCCTGTTAAAGCCATTTTGATTTTATGCAACCTTATCTGTTGTTTACTACTTTGTTACTTGTTTATATTAGTTTTCTTTTTCCCTTAAAAAGGATTTAATGGCTTTAGCTTGTATAAGGGAGCCAGAAATTTGGGGGATCCAACTCTAGATGCAAGCTTGTCATGATTCTGTGAGTTTGTAAAACTATCGCAGACTTTCAAGGATCTCGAAGCAAGGGCAGAAGGCGTTTGTCCTTGTGCAATGTGCTCTGCCTGCTGGAGTGACTGAACCTGGCTACTGAGGGAACAGAGGTTATTTTGCCTTTTCCTGTCTTTTCTTCATCCACTGGGGGCTTTAAGAATGCTTTGAGTCTAGGGAAGGGATTTGAAATATAGGTTGTGAGAATCTCTGTTCTAGCCATCTTGAACTTAAATCAAAGACCTAGCCCTTTTTGTAGGGCTCTTTGAGCCCTGCCACCCAAAACAGGTCTCATCGGATGGGTTCACCTGACCAGCCCAGAAAGGTCTGAATCCCACTTAGACTCAACTTGGCTGGCATCCCTACCCTACAAACTATACAGCTGACTGAAGCAATGTAGAATGTGTTAGCTTGGTAACTCAGGTGGTTTTATAAAAATTTTTTTTTTAACTTTTCAATATTGTTAATTCAAACTAATATGTCTAGATACAAATCATATTCCATCTGTAGTTTTGGTTGGTTGTTCAATCTGAATTAGCCTTAGCCAGACCTGTATCTTTGCCTCTTTCTTGATTTTTATTTGATCATATTTACTTTTTCATCGTCTACCATAGTGAAACTACTAATGACTTAACTGGGTTACCCTTCCAAGGTTTGGGGTTTTGTTTTTAGTTTCTTTGTTTTTGTTTTTGAGAGTGTAATTTTTTTTTTTTTTTGCGGTAGGCGGGCCTCTCACTGTTGTGGCCTCTCCCCTTGCGGAGCACAGGCTCCGGACGCGCAGGCTCAGCGCCATGGCTCACGGGCCTAGCTGCTCTGCGGCATGTGGGATCTTCCCAGACCGGGGCACGAACCCGTGTCCCCTGCATCGGCAGGCGGACTCTTAACCACTGCGCCACCAGGGAAGCCCGAGAGTGTAATATTTTAATAAGACTAAAAAAGGAATGTGTAGGACAAAAGAATAAAACCTACTAGAGTTAGGTTAACTTATAATGAGGTAGGCTCTCATTAAGTAGGGTAAATAGAGTTTGTGATAGATATCATGTATGGGGTATGTGTGTATAAAAATATTAAGACAAAATTCTCTAAATAATAAAAATAGTAAGTCACCAAAGGAGAAGCTCTCTATAAAGAGAGCATTGTTTTGGGAATTGTGACTTGAATAGCAAAGTGGGCTTTCAGCTCTGAATGTTTGAGATTCTCAGTTGTAGGATCAAGCCAACGTATTCCATCTAGAACAAAGGTACTCTTGCTGGAGCATTTGGAATAACCTGCCTTTTGGTCTCTGACGGTATAAAAGAATCTGCTCAAACATATGATCTCCATCAACTGTAAAGTTAGGGCCTGGAATCACACCTTTCATTTTCTTTTTTTCTCCTTTAGCAGCCCTGAAGAGTTTTCACCAAATTGCAAACTGGAGTCAGGTAATAATGTTTGCTTCTGAGCTTTCAGAGGAAGCTGTTTATTTTAGTAGGCAATTTTCATGTGTGATGGAGTGAAATGTTGAGAAGGCAGCCTCTCATCAGTGGACAAACAATGCCTAAGAATTTAGCTAATGGCCCCCCTTCAGTGCAGAGAATAGATGGCAACAATTGTACTTGCAGACTAGACCCAGAGCTACTTGTTTGGCTGCTAGGTGTTAATGCAAATTTGTTCTTCAGCTCATTCAACCCTGGGGCTCCCATCCTTTGATTTAATTAAATGTAATTGGTTACATTGCTCCTCCCAGGCCCCTGAGGTGTTTTTGTTTATTGCTTACTCTTTGCAATAAAGCTTCAATTCATGGCACAAAATGCTGGATAAATAAGAGTCTTTTTCCTATGTTGGATTTGCAGCGAGATTATTCCCTTCAAATAGTTTGGCTTTAATGTTAAAAGTAAATGACCAGTGAAATAAACTCATTGGGTGGCAAATGTCGCATATCCAGAAGCAAGGAATTAGGTAGGGTAAATTACATGAGATTAGGAAAAGATATGAAGTTGTAATGTTAAATTAGTAAAGATTTGCTAAAGTACTAAGAGATATCAGCACTGTAAATAAGTGAGGCTTTAGTAAGTAAGATTATCATTGTTGTAGCACATTATTATTAAAAAGTTACTTTTAAATGCCAGCTATGAAATAGTCGGTAAAGTCATTTTTTAATCATGCAGAATTCTCTTATAAATATGCAAGTGACATTTTTGGGGACAAAAGTGAGAATGATACTGACTTAAATTAGGTCAGCACAATTAACCTATTTCTTTTTAATGAAAGGGGTTTTTTTTCCCTTCTGCATAAGTTTGTCTTTTTTAACCTGAAGATACTGTAAATAACATTTTTTTGATAAAGTGATTTTTTTTCCCTTTCAAGTTTTCATTTTAATTTGAGAAGTGGGATAAGTTATCTTTGTACTAACTTCTGAGGAAGCGCTCAGAAACTTAGGAAAATTGAATACAATCATTAGTGCTTCCCGATTTAATTTTAAGTACCGAACTGTATGAATGATTTTTCCCCTTTTTGTCCTGGTCAGTTGGGTAAAATAGCTGGCCAGTAACTGGTATTTATTATAGTGTTGTCTTGTTAGTTTCTTTATTTCTTTCTTCTTATCCTGGCCTTTATTTTATCCCTTTTTTACCATAGAGGTATAAGATACTGCGCCAATGACATTTTCATTAATGCAATAGGCTGTCTAAATCTTGCTGTGTCACCAGCTTGTATCTCTTCTGATGGAAAAAAATGAAAAATCCATGATAAGAGCACAGGTATTCTCAGTGCAATATAAAGCTTAAATTTCTCACAATAGGATTATTTTGCAGGAAGTTTTTTTCTAGGCTCCTCTCATATTGTATTTCTGAGAGCCCATCACATTGTGCTATCAGAAATTTAGGCCTTTATTCCAGTGGATGTGCCAGGTGATAACCAAGTGGTAATTATAATGGAAAAAGTAGAGGACACTCCCCTTGGGAGGTGGAGAACTGGCCTCAGATGGCCAGTTAAGGCCAAAGGTAAGTGTTCAGAGGAGAAATGGAGCACTGTATTCACATTTTGGACATGAGCTAAGAGGCAGTGCTTTATTTCAGAGCAAGTTTTAGGTAGCCTCTGTCAGCTCAGGTGTAGGCAGAAAACCCAGCTGTGGTCCTAGGTCTGAAAACCTTAGATGGAAAATATGGGCATTGTCAGATGGGTTCAGGATGATGTAACTTCTCACCTAGTTTACATGAAGGAGTCACAGTTTAAAATAACTCTTGACCCACATACGGGCAAATAACCCATTTAGCATATTACAATGTAGTGGATATGCAGGTCTCTTTTGTAAATGGAATACAATGTCATAGGCAGAAGGGAGGGAAGTGTGCCAGTGGTCTTTTAGATAAAACCAGATACTTTTCTCTTGTACTTGAGTAATTTTCCTCCCTGTGCACTGGTAATAATAAGCCCATTGCCTGTCCCCTGACTGCGACTCTCCTGAATCCACAGCTTTGATTGGAAACTCTCAACCCCTGACCGGCCTCGGGAGCACTGATTACAGAGGCACCCCACACACTTCCCTCATAAACATTTGGCAGATCAGGAAATGCTGAGAAGCAGTGCCCCTGGCTCTCAGAAGAGGGTACTGGTGGGAGAAGAAATAGAACATTTTCCCTCTTGCAGCTGTCAGAGAGTGATTATGTCAAATGGGTTTTCAAGGAGCCACAGAGTAATTACAGGGTAACTTCTTGACATTATTTTCCAATGTTTGACTCAGCAGATGATGATGATTAATTGATGTGTATTATTTTATGGCTCTCAGAAACTTTGATACTTTAGATAGAGGTCAGACTAAGTCTTCATTTAGACGAATATAGCAAATTTGCCTTAAGTTTTAAGTTAACTCTCCCTCTATAAAAGACTTAGATGATTTCTTTAACTAACTACTAGTCTTCTGATGGCTAATAGAGACTGTTTGGGCTGCCTTTTTCATGTAGATTTTAAAAAAAATCAAATCATGTGCTTTCAAAGTAGTATTTTATTCTTTTACTGAGATGTTACTGTGGATTTCTGGGGCGATTGGGAGAATTAAATGGAAGTGCTTAATGCCTGGCACATGGTAAATGTCAGCTATATTGAAACATGACATTGTAATCGTTAAACATCAAAACGGTATTTCCTTGTATGCTGTCTCATTAATGTTGTGGTCTAGGTAGCAGGGAAGAATCTGACACCCTGTTTATCTTCTTCTATAGTTATATTGGTTTATATCTTTTATTTATTTATTTATTTATTTATGGCTATGTTAGGTCTTCGCTGCTGTGCACGGGCTTTCTCTAGTTGTGGGCTTCTCATTGCGGTGGCTTCTCTTGTTGCAGAGCACAGGCTCTAGGCACCTGGAGCACGGCATGTGGGATCTTCCCGGACCAGGGCTCGAACCGGCGTCCCCTACATTGGCAGGCGGATTCCCAACCACTGCGCCACCAGGGAAGTCCCCGGTTTATATCTTTTTATTGATTTTAGTTCAATTTGAAATATTTTGGAATATTTATACAATGGACTTGAAATATATTTGCATTCTGTGTCCTTTTCCAAGGCATATCTTACACATAAATGTCTATATTAATAGATTCCAAGCAAGTAATTGATTTAGGTAGGCCAAGATCTGGACATTTGTGACTGATATAATAGAAATTAAGACAGATTAATTAAAATAATAAGTAATAAATATAGTGGAGCTTTTACTATTTTACTCTGTCAACTTTAAGTGTATTTTTTTCAAATCAAAGTTGTCAATGATGTGAGAAGTGTTTAGTGATCTTCTTAGACTTTCATAAGCTTGTGTACAAAAAGATGCTTCATAGCCAGAATGCTTCTTATGAGAAGAATGGAAATATGTGACATTCTGACAATTCACAACTCTTTATATTTGGACTAAATAGAAATAAGTTGTCTTAAGTTTCAATTTTGCCTTTGTTCCATATAAAATATTTTCTATTTGCTGACCCACAAAACTGTTCACCAAAAAATAACTACTATGCGTATGAATGTCATGTGAATGAATGACTTGATTATGGCATAAATGCTAATGTTTGATGAACTTTTGAGAACATGCTTGAATATAGTTATATAAGGAAGTCCTCTGAGTAGGTTTTTTTTTTTAAGTTTTCAGGTATCAATATTTCATTCAAAAGTATTATTTTCTCATAAAGTTAAGGGAATATCTTAGAATCAAGTTTCTTGCTATAATAGATTTCTGCCGTGTACTTTTACATATGAATGCATTCATTGTGTGGTGGCGTCTGTGCACTGTGCATGTGTTTGTGTTGTAAATAAATGAAGTAGGTGAGCTATTTGTTGGCCATACTGTTTCTGCCTGCCAACTAGATATATTGTCAACATTCCAGGTACAAAAGATGTTTAACCAGTTCAATTGAATAGTCTTCCTTTGTCTCCACAAAATGTGTTTCACAAAGAAAAGATGTTGCTCTCATGGTAACAGAAGGATGGCAGTCTAGGGTTTGCAGTGCCATCTTTATTATGTGTATGCTGAATGAAAAGAAACCAAGTATTTAACTGTGGGCTGTGTGGTTGTGAGGGCTTTTTTTTTTTTTTTTTTGGTGTTGGTTGTGGTCTCCATTGATAGGATATTTTAGATTTTTAAAAGCTGATTCACCTTGTTATACAGCAGAAACTAACACAACATTGTAAAGCAATTATACTCCAATAAGATGTTAAAAAAAAACCCCATCTGTTTATAGGAAACACAGGGGGTGCACCCATCTGTTGAATTTACTATGCGTATTGCAAATAGCAGATGGCTCAGCAATAGGTTTATCCTTCTGTAGGAATTTGTTGTTTCTAAAAGTAACAAATGTTTGTCTTTCAATATTAACACATCTTAGGACATTTGACTGGGGTTTGTTTTCCTTGTAAAATAACACTCTCATTGGCAATCTGATCTACATGTCTCTCATCAACTGCCTCAACCTTACCTGGTTGCTCTGAATCATCTGCTTCCTTGCTCTATTCATGTTCCACCCTTTGACATATTTGATATTTTTTATTCTCTACTAGAATTATTATCAGGAAACATTAGGTTCCCAGGACTTTGCCAGATCCTATTATATATATTTACTCTCTATCTCTATGATTGCACTAGCAAATTGACACACACTACCTATAAAAAAAGTTGTGGGCTTCCCTGGTGGTGCAGTGGTTGAGAGTCCGCCTGCCGATGCAGGGGACGCGGGTTCGTGCCCCGGTCTGGGAGGATCCCACGTGCCGTGGAGCGGCTGGGCCCGTGAGCCATGGCCACTGAGCTTGCGCGTCCGGAGCCCGTGCTCCGCAACGGGAGAGGCCACAGCAGTGAGAGGCCTGCGTACTGAAAAAAAAAAAAAAGTTGTAATACATCGGCAACTCTATATTATTATGCACATAACTCAGCTTACGATGTTTCCTTTATTTAAATGTTCTACAGCTCTTGTGTTTCCTTGAATTATCTTTTTCTTTCTTGTAAAGTATGCTCTAAGTTCCTTAAGCATGGTACCCTGCTTCCTTTTCTTCCTATGAACTTATTTAAATATGTTGTTTTTGTTTAAGATTGTGAATAGGGGGACTTTTCTGGTGGCACAGTGGTTAGGAATCCACCTGCCGATGCAGGGGACACGGGTTCGATCCCTGGTCACGGAGGATCCCACATGCCGTGGAGCAACCAAGCCCATGTGCCACAGCTACTGAGCCTGCGCTCTAGAGCCTGCAAGGCCATGTGCCACAGCTACTGAAGCCCGTGCACCTAGAGCCCATGCTCCACTACAAGAGAAGCCACTGCAATGAGAAGCCTGTGCCCTGCAACGAAGAGTAGACCCCACTCGCCGCAACTAGAGAAAGCCTACGTGCAGCAACGAAGACCCAAAGCAGCCAAAAATAAATAAAATAAAATAAATAAATTTATATTTAAAAAAAGATTTGAATAGGTACCAAATAATATTTATAACATATATGAGAGATAAAGATGAACAGAACAACATACATCCATAAATCCACTACACTGAATGAGTGAATTATCCAAAACAGTAAGAAGGGGGCATATGTATGGATATTGAGGGGTAAATGGATAATATGTCTGACTGGGTTGGGACCAGAAAAATCTTTCATGGAAATGGATACTTAGTCCAAGCCCAGCTAGTAAAGCTGCCATGGAGAACGTCCCTTTCCTCTGAACAAAGTTTTTGGCCATGGCAGCTGGGCAGCAGGCCCTCAACTAAGTATGATGGTTACAAGCTGGATGGCCAGCATTTCAAACACTGAACAGAACGCAGGGACTTTCCGTAGCATTTCATATATCCAGATGAGGGTTCAGTAAATGCTGTCTGTTATTTTCATGGTGATATGATTATGTGATATGGTGATATGATCATTTTAATCCCTGTTTCTCTAGCTCTTTGTTTACTTTTTCCGTAAACAATTTAATTTCGTGCTCTCCTTTAAGTTCTTGTTCCTTCTATCACTCTTATCCTAGCATTTCCCAAATTTTTAAAGCAAAAAAAATCATGGTTTATTTCTATTTGATGTACCTATATTCATCCCATGCCTGTCTAGAGGTATTCTAATTTTTTACTTTTGTAGCATGTATATTCCTAAGGCCTATAAAAATTGATATTTGAACCTGAATTCAACTTATATTTTAAATTTAGAGTTCCATGTTTAATAAAATAAAGTTTTCATTCAGGTTTTTTAAAAGTTCAGGTTTCTTTAAACCTCCTGTCTTTCCTCATCTAGTATTTACTGAATACAAATACAAGTTATTTAAATTAAATTTCTGTATAAAAATACTTCACCTAATTCAAAGTAGCCTCAATTTTTGTAAGTCTTGCTTGATGTACATGAAATTTGAATTTTTTTTTTTTAACTAAAGGAATCTATAGATATCCTCAGGCCTGTAGATTTCACCACCCTCTCCCAGTCTCTGCTCTCACTGTTCCCTGCACATGTCATTCCATCTTATCAGGTGACAGGAACTGTGAACTGTTACTTTCTCTGTGGGGCTTATCTCATGTCCCCTAGCAGAGTTGCTGGCTGGCTTCTCTTTGTGCCCAGAGCTCTCTGTTTATACCTTAATTGTAACAGTTGTCCTATTATCCTGTAATTATCTGCTTACCTGCCAATCTCCTCAGCAGACAGGGCAGTGGCTTTGTCTTACTCATTTTGCCTCTCCAAGCTCAATAAACACAGGTTTGTTGAATGAATGAAGTAGTCGTGTGTGTGTGTGTGTGTGTGTGTGTGTGCATGTGATATTCATCAGAGGACATCCAGAGATGCTGTTAATTTTCCTCCTTTAAGGACTTGATGAAATTCAGCTATTTTATGAAAGGTCTCCTCCCCTTTTTCGATAAAGGTTGCTAATAGGTTTCCAACAAAAATGGCAGAAACCTAGACTGCTAATTTACTGTTTATGTTTGCATATATTAAACTAGGACCCCAGATGAAAAAAATGGAGTAGGATGTTAATCACAATTTGAGGTCAAATCAATTAGAAAACATTATAAGTAAGTTTGTTGTTATTTCCAACTTCACATAATGGCATCATGTGGTCTTTGGGGGCACATATGTTTTGGAATATGAGCATCGTTAGGTTCTTTTGAACAACTGTACACCAGCTCATGAATTTATATACATAAATACTACTAATTAACATTTGTTTATTATTTTGCATTTCACTGCTATTTACTATCAGATTTCAAGACAATAGACAATTTTGTAACCTCAGTTTTATAAAAACCACTAGTATTTTTGGTCCCTAGCAACCATTTAGTATGTAAATTAGGTATTCTCAGGCTTAATGTACTTCATTTTTATAAAACAAATACATCATTAATCTGATTAAGTTCTTGGATGGGAGTGCTGTCCTCAGATCATTGTGGATCATTTATTGTTGGGCATGCATCCAAAAAATATTCAAGCATGGCACTTACAGTCTAGGTTTAGAAGAATTGTTGAAACCTCCTAAATGACATTTTCCAGAAGAATAGAAAGGCACTGCTTACTTACAATTGCAAGCATTACCTAAAACTTAATGATGTTCTTACCCTTAATTGCAACTCAGTTTGATGATGATTCAGTGCCTGAAATTATGCCGTGTTTTGCTTTGATGTTAAAAAATGTAAAATGAAATAAAGGTGATCCAAGTGAATCAAAAATAGATTCTGGCTTTCCAGTAGTGACTTAATCACTATGTTTCTGAATTCAGAAGGTGCTTGACTGTCATGGCTATTATTTGGTATGTCTTTAGCTTTTAGTCAAATTTACTACTTAAGAACTGAGAATGTTTAATATTAAGGTTAAAGAAAGTTCATGATGTTTTAAGTTATATAGCAGAAGAAACTTTTAAAGAAAATTTACAACAGAGTTTACTGAATTCTGCCTTCTTATTTCCTTTTTCAAAGTTGTGTATCCTCTGTAGGTAGTCTTTGTCTAATAAAACATGATTATAATAATGGCTTTCATTTATTGAATGTCTACCATAGTACCTCATTCATCCTCCTAGAAATCTTGTGAAGCTGTTCTGTTTATTCCTACTTTACAGATGATTAAACAAAGGCTCAGGGAGGTTAAGTTAGTGCCCGAAGGCATGCAGATAGCATGTGGTTAATCTAGGACTCAAAAATAGTTCTCACTCCAGAGCCGATGCCTCCTCAGATAGGGAAGAGAAAGAAAGAGAACAGATTAATTTACAAAGGTCACAGGGGTTGGCAAACTTTTTCTATAAAGGGTCAGATAGTAAATATTTTAGGCATTGAAGACCACACATACATGGTCTTTATCACATATTCTTGTTTTTAATTTAACATACCTTTAAATTAAACGTTCCTAGCTTAAGGGCCATATAAAAACAGGCAGAGGGCCAGATTTGACTGGAAGTTCTTAGTTTGCCAATCTCTGATTTAGGACAGTGTCAGTGAGCCCTGTATATTTTCTCTGGACTATGTAATTATAGTCAATAAAATAATTTATAACAATGACTTTTAAACATCAAGAAAATGGACATATTGTGTTCTCTGTACCCTATTTGAGAAGGCATGAAAGCATGACATCTTAGATTTTCATGAAAGAAATCAAAATGAAGTTTTAATATTTTTAGTGATTTTTAGATATCTGGAAGATTCAACCTTTTGAAATTATTCATTTTATAACAGCAAAAATGAAAGGTTATATTACAAGTAGACTTTGACAGTTACAGAATTTTCAACATACCATTTTAATTTCATCCTTGAGTGTTTAATTTTATCCTTTAAAAAATCTTACCTGCTTGCTTTTTGTGTGCTTAGTATTTTGCCCCTATATTTTTGATATTGCAGACTACTGGTTCCCCTTCATCCTTTTTTTTAAAAATTTTTGCTGCGTTGGGTCTTCATTGCTGCACGTGGGCTCTCTCTAGTTGCCGTGAGCGGGGGCTACTCTTCCTCGCGGTGCGTGGGCTTCTCGTTGTGGTGGCTTCTTGTTGCGGAGCACAGGCTCTAGGCACGCGGGCTTCAGTAGTTGTGGCTGCGGGCTCTAGAGCGCAGCCTCAGTAGTTGTGGCACACGGACTTAGTTGCTCCGTGGCATGTGGGATCTTCCTGGACCAGGGATTGAACCCATGTCTCCTGCATTGGCAGGCAGATACTTATCCACTCTGCCACCAGGGAAGCCCTGGTTTCCCTTTTTCACAGTACACAGTTTATTGAGGAATACTAAAGAATAGCTGAGAAAATGGTTTTTTATACTTCTTAAGAAAACAGCATCTTGTAACTGTAGTTGCCAGGTATCTTAAGATTTTTGTTGATGGTTTATATCTACCTAGATATGAATGTTCCTTTCTCCAACTCCTTTATTTACATTCTAGTTTCAACTAGCTTAAGGGACATAAACACCAGTCCCTTTCCTAAAGAGACCCCAAGCAAGGTCACTTGGGGGCAGTTTTCCTCTTGATGGGGCCTGGGGTAGGGCGGGGGACCTGGGACTTTCAAACCTATGGCTAGAAACGTGTTTTTATTCAACTCCCTTGTGTCCATGTTTTTAAATTTCTCTGTTTTTCTTCAAGCCATTAGTAACGTTCTTTTTGAAACACACAGTACATATTGTTTTGGTCAAACTAAGAAGGTAAAGAGATATCTGTATCTCTTACCAGACTAGACCATGTCTGCTGAGGTGGCAGGTGCTCGGCTAAGCCCAGGAGCCTCAGTGGCCTTCCATTCCCTACTTCTTGGAGGGTAGTCTTCTCAAAGCTTTTCTCCCAGCCCTCAGTTGGCTGCAAGGACAAAACGAGCTCCCAAAGCCTCATAAATGACTTTACAAAAGACCAAAAAGAAAGAGTAAATATTATTATTTGTATTATCAAATTATAGAGAGTCATTGCTTAAGTAGTGAGGGTGGCTTTTTGTTCATACTTTGCCCTTCCTTTTTAAAAAAGTAATATCCAGTGGACCAAACACACGGTCCTGCTACAGAGGGGATGTTGCATGGTTCGCTGTGTAATTCAGTCACTAAACCAAACTGCCAAAGTCAGATGTACAGGCAGTTTTCAAATGAAGTCGACCGAGCATTTATTATGTATCAGGTTCCATCCAAAATGATTCCATTCCTTGTCTCATTTAGTCTTTGCAAACTCTTCAAGAGGCAGCTGAGGTTTAGAGAAGTTGAGTAACTTGTTCACAATAATACAACTAGTAAATTACAGAGGCAGAATTGGAATATGGGCAATATGACACCAAACCTATACCCTTAAACAGAAACTTAAATTTTTTGTGCTTTAAGAAATGTTTGATCCTTCAGTATAACAGTCATTCATTTGAACAGAATAGAACTGAAAAGAGGACACTGTAGCTACAAATGTAGGCTGTAAAAATCTGAAACAATGTCTGGGCAATTCTAGGAGCAATCTTAAGAATAAACAAAAAAAATAAAGATCCCTGAGTTTAAAGTATCTCCTCAACTAATTAGAATTAATTATATGTATTATCATGTTTAGTGCCTTTAGTTCATATGTGATGCTTTTTGTTTCATGTGAACATGAAACAATATCATGTGAAAACTGATATTTTAGAAAACTGTAGTTAGAGTAAGCTAAGTGAAAGATAAATTAATTCAGCAAATATTTGTTGAGTGCATATTATGCCAGAAACTGGGTGTCAAATAAGACACAGTAATGTGCATGAGCAACTTATGGTCTAATAGGGGGAGAGAGAGAGAGAGAAAGAGACAGGTAGAAAAAGACAAGAATCACTTGTAGTATATTGGGATTATCCACTGAATATGGCCTGCGGGAGGTCAGAGAAGGCTTTTCAGAGGCAGGGAAGTCTATACTGGTACCTGGAGGTATGGGAGAAGGTGTGTCCCATTCAGAGGCAACAGCACAAGCCAAGAACCAGAAGTGAACTAGGAAGACTTAGTGAGTTGCCACAACCTCCTATTTAGTGAGTCTTGAGTAAGAGCCTTTGGGGAAGGAAACAAGGTGAGGCTAGAAAGGTCAGAAGCCCCAGATTGCAGAAGGCCTTTTGTACCCTATGCCAAAGAGAGTGAACTTGATCCCTAAAGCAGCAGGGAGTTAATGAAGGTGACATGATCAGATCTCTGTTTTGGAAACATTTTCACTCTGGCTGCAGCATGAAGAAAAGAATGGAGGAGAGCAAGCAGGGAGAACAATTAAGAGTTTGGGGATGTGGCAATGGGGACAGGTAAGTGGGTGGATTCCATAGATTAATTAAGAAGGTAAAATTGATAGAACGTGATGAAGGAGTAAACTGAAGGTGGGGAGAAGTTAAGGATGACATCTTGACAACTTGTTAGGAAGAGGCAGTGGGACATAGAGATAGAACTAAAAAGAGAGAATTGAGAAAATGTACAGAAATTAGTAGGAGTTTAGTTAAAGATGAGATGTCAGCAGAAGGTCTTTGTGTACCGTAATGGGATTGTTTCTAATACTCTGCTTTTCTACCTAAATAATTGGCTGTTATTTCTTCCCAGTTTTGTATTGTACTACTTATTCATCCAGTCAATCTTTTTTTTTTTTAAATATTTATTTATTTATCTGGTTGTGCCAGGTCTTAGTTGTGGCATGTGAACTTTTAGTTGTGGCATGCGAACTTTTAGTTGTGGCATGCATTTGGGATCTAGTTCCCTGACTAGGGATCGAACCTGGGTCCCCTGCACTGGGAGTGTGGAGTCTTAACCACTGTGCCACCAGGGAAGTCCCTCATCCAGTCAATCTTTACAGTGTAGTTTCTAGGGAAACTATTTTAATTTGTTGAGGCATTTTTACTTGCAAAGCTTTTATAAGCTAGCGTTTCTAAAATTCAAGGGACAGACCTGATTAGTTTAGTGTTTTAAATACCATTATGTTATTAAATATTTTTATATGATGAAGTTTCAACTTATTGCTGCTTGATAATAGTGTCACTTGAGATTAAAGTTCTATTTTCTCTTTAATTCCACCAACCAAATATATATGTGTGTGTATATATATATAAATATATATTTTTGTGTTTTTTTCAAACAAAATCCAAAATCATGCTATGTGGATATGGCAGGGTGACAGTGATATTGTGTAGTGTTTCCTAAAGCAAGCCTCTGGAATTTTTAAAGTTCATTCATCTTTCTTTGTATTTTGTTTCTCTGGAACTTGACAACATGGTGGTCAGAAATGAGCAAATCATGGCAGTGTGAAGCCCAATACATGATATAAAGCTTTAAAGGACAGGATTCATTCACTATACTATTATTAGTCAATACTGTTAGGAGGTGTGACCAAGTAGGATTCAGAGAACTACTGCCTTCTCCAATGTTCTGGTTTTATGGACATCTCTGTCTTCTTTTTAAAGTATCTGCTCCAGAGATCCACCAGGGCATATACTCTTTTTTTCTGCCACCTCTGTTTGTTTTATTGAAGTTAAAAATATAGACAGCTAAAATTTAAGTGCTTACTGTTACATTGTTCTAGGCTTTTTATGTGTATTAATTCACATTATCTTGGCAGTAACTCTGTGAGGAAGGTACTTTAGTCCCATGAGGAACTGAGGCACAGATAAGTTTAGTAGTTTGTCCAAGATCACTCAGCTAATAAGTGGGGAGCTGGGATTAGAACTCCGGCAGCCTGGCTGCAAAGCTCATGCTCATCACCATTCATCTGTACTTCATCTTGAACTAAAGATAACACTAGACTTACATCCTCCTATTATTAAATCCAATTTCGGCAAAACAACATTATCCATCACATTAAATTGATGACCTCAGTTTGAATTTAATTGGTTTTGAAATTTTGTTTGTCTTTAATCTGTAAACGTGTTTTGGTTTCATGGTTGTATAAAAGCCAGAAATATAAAGAGGTTATACTTATGGTTGTGCATTTATAATTAAAATTACAAAAATAATTTAAGTGAACAATTAGAGTAGTTCTCAATTTTTTTTCCTGTAAAAGTTTTTAAAAACAATATTGCTTATGTTTATGCAACACTTGCCTGTGGCATAAAGTCAGGCTCCTGTTATGGTATAGAGCACCTTAAAGATATACTCCTTACCTATGTCTTCAGTATGATTTCTCACAATTTCCAGCTTCCCACTATACTTTCAGAACACTAAACTCCACTCAGGTGTGCTTTTTCTTGCCTCACCTGTAACCCTTGCGTAGATTATCTCTTCTTATCCCCACTCCAAACACCCTGTCTGACTCGGATCGGGTGCCCCTTCTTCTAGGAATACTGGTACAATATCACTTCAGTGCTTCCCTGAGCTTGGTTGGTGCCCCCTTTTTTGGATACCTCACAATGTGCACCCTTCTATCATTTTACTCACCAAATTGTTTTAGTAATTTTTGTACCTCTTTTCTATTAGATTGATAACTCCTTGAGCAAAGGGATAGGTGCTGAATGAACAACTATAATTAAAGGTGCCTGTACTTTCTTGGCTCAGTTGGCTTCATTTTTCTGAAGGCACCATCTTTTTTTCCAGCTGACTTTTGGAGCCCCAAATTGAAATTACCATCAGCTGTCATTAAAGCATTAAAAACTGATTTGGGGGAACAGTTCCATACAACATTATTTCTCATATGCCTAAATGACTTTATCCTGCAGTTAATCTTCTCTCTCCCACATCCTTAATTTCTCCTTCTCTGTATAATCATTCCCATCAGCAAACAAACATTCCATATTACCTCCCTTGTTAAAAATAATTCTCTCTTGACCCCATTTCCTGTCTAGCTACTGTTCTACTCTCCTGCCACCCATCTCCCTTTTTGGTTCCTTTTCATAGAAAAACTTCACAGTAGAGTTGGTTCTAGTTGCTTCCCCCTCTGCTGGTGCTGATTCAAGAGATGCCAATATGCTGGGGGATCTGAAGACTTTTCCAGGGCTTCTAAGTGCTGTAAGTCAGGAAATGTCAGGAGCCAACAACAAAGTTACTGAATGAAACCCCTGAAGATAACCATTTTCTAACTGGAGGCAAAGGTCTCATTGGCACCCTCAAGCTTCCTATTTTTTCTGATAAAATGCCTCTATGTCATGGGAAAGGGCTTCTTATAGTGAGGATCAGAGTGAGAATGGGGGGGTTTGGAGGCAAAGTAGGAGGAAATGGAAAAGGATTGTTGACTTATGTAGGTCTCATGAAAATGTACTCCTTTGAGTTAGGCTTGGAATGGTGTATCCTCTGGTTGCATGATTCTAATGCAGCCCATGATTTCCTTGAGATTTCTGAAGATTCTGAAAGCCAAACTGGGCTTTGCTTCTCTAAGTTACCTCAGGACCTCGGGGAAGTCATGGAAAGAGAGGATCTTGGTAGCTGTGATAGAAAATACAGTATTATTCTCATATTTCGAATGAAGAACCTGACATTCAAACTGCCCCAAGGTGCCATGCTAGTAAATGTTAATTATTGGGATTAGAAACCCAGGTCTACTTTCAAAGCATGTGCTCTTTCCACTGTTCATCTATAAGAGATACACAAACTCTTTAACTCTTAAGCTGCACTGTACAGTATAATAGCCACTAAGCCACGGCTTTTAAAATTTAAGTTAATTAAAATATAATTTAGTGCTTCCCTGGTGGTGCAGTGGTTGAGAGTCCGCCTGCCGATGCAGGGGACACGGGTTTGTGCCCCGGTCCAGGAAGATCCCACATGCCACGGAGCGGCTGGGCCCGTGAGCCATGGCCGCTGAGCCTGCGCGTCTGGAGCCTGTGCTCCGCAACCAGAGAGGCCACAACAGTGAGAGGCCCGCGTACCGCAAAAAAAAAAAAAAAAAAAAAAAATTATTTTTTATTTTTTGCTTTATAACAAATTTAATCAGTTATACATATACATATGTTCCCATATCCCCTCCCTTTTGCGTCTCCCTCCCACCCTCCCTATCCCACCCCTCCAGGCGGTCACAAAGCACCGAGCTGATCTCCCTGTGCTATGCGGCTGCTTCCCACTAGCTATCTACCTTACGTTTGGTAGTGTATATATATATGTCCATGCCGCTCTTTCACTTTGTCACAGCTTACCCTTCCCCCTCCCCATATTCTCAAGTCCATTCTCTAGTAGGTCTGTGTCTTTATTCCTGTCTTACCCCTATGTTCTTCATGACATTTTTTTTTCTTAAATTCCATATATATGTGTCAGCATACAGTATTTGTCTTTCTCTTTCTGACTTACTTCACTCTGTATGACAGACTCTAGGTCCATCCACCTCATTACAAATAGCTCAATTTCATTTCTTTTTATGGCTGAGTAATATTCCATTGTATATATGTGCCACATCTTCTTTACCCATTCATCCGATGATGGACACTTAGGTTGTTTCCATCTCCGGGCTATTGTAAATAGGGCTGCTACGAACATTTTGGTGCATGTCTCTTTTTGAATTATGGTTTTCTCAGGGTATATGCCTAGTAGTGGGATTGCTGGGTCGTATGGTAGTTCTATTTGTAGTTTTTTAAGGAACCTCCATACCGTTCTCCATAGTGGCTGTACCAATTCACATTCCCACCAGCAGTGCAAGAGTGTTCCCTTTTTTCCACACCCTCTCCAGCATTTATTGTTTCTAGATTTTTTGATGATGGCCATTCTGACTGGTGTGAGATGATATCTCATTGTAGTTTTGATTTGCATTTCTCTAATGAGTAAAGATGTTGAGCATCCTTTCATGTGTTTGTTGTCAGTCTGTATATCTTCTGTGGAGAAATGTCTATTTAGGTCTTCTGCCCATTTTTGGATTGGGTTGTTTGTTTTTTTGTTATTGAGCTGCATGAGCTGCTTATAAATTTTGGAGATTAATCCTTTGTCAGTTGCTTCATTTGCAAATATTTTCTCCCATTCTGAGGGTTGCCTTTTGGTCTTGTTTATGGTTTCCTTTGCTGTGCAAAAGCTTTTAAGTTTCATTAGGTCCCATGTGTTTATTTTTGTCTTTATTTCCATTTCTCTAGGAGGTGGGTCAGAAAGGATCTTGCTGTGATTTATGTCATAGAGTGTTCTGCCTATGTTTTCCTCTAAGAGTTTGATAGTGTCTGGCCTTACATTTAGGTCTTTAATCCATTTTGAGCTTATTTTTGTGTATGGTGTTAGGGAGTGATCTAATCTCATACTTTTACATGTCCCTATCCAGGTTTCCCAGTAAACTAAATTTAAATTAAATTAAAAATTCAGTTCCTCAGTCCACGTTTCAAGTGCTCAACAACCACACATGGCTTGAGCTACCATATCGGACAGGGAGGATATAGAACATTTCTATCAAAAAGATCTATTAAGACAACACTGCTTTCAAGACATTCATTTTCCGTAGAAGAATCTGACACTCCTATGGTTCTCTGCTATTGATACTGATTCTAATCGTAGAACCTTTGTTCTCTTATTTTTTTTCTCATTATCCATTTTGAATATCTCTTGGCATTGTTTTTCACAGAATTCCTCTTTTACTTTGGGTAGTCAGAATTCTCCTTTCACTTTTTTTTAATTTTAAAAATTTATTTATTTTTGGTTGTGTTGGGTCTTCGTTGCTGTGCACAGGCTTTCTCTAGTTGTGGCGAGCGGGGGCTACTCTTCGTTGCGGTGCGCGGGCTTCTCACTGCAGTGGCTTCTCTCGTTGCAGAGCACGGTCTCTAGGCACGCTGGCTTCAGTAGTTGGGGCACGCAGGCTCAGTAGTTGTGGCTCACAGGCTCTAGAGCACAGGCTCAGTTGTGGCTCACGGGCTTAGTTGCTCTGCGGCATGTGGGGTCTTCCCGGACCAGGGCTCGAACCAGTGTCCCCTGCATTGGCAGGCAGATTCTTTATAAATTTATTTATTTATTTTATTTTTGGCTGTGTTGGGTCTTCGTTTCTGTGTGAGGGCTTTCTCCAGTTGCGGCAAGCAGGGGCCACTCTTCATCGCGGTGCGCGGGCCTCTCACTGTCGCGGCCTCTCTCGTTGCGGAGCACAGGCTCCAGACACGCAGGCTCAGTAGTTGTGACACACGGGCCTAGCCGCTCCGCGGCATGTGGGATATTCCCAGACCAGGGCTCGAACCCATGTCCCCTGCATTGGCAGGCAGATTCTTAACCACTGTGCCACCAGGGAAGCCCCAGGTCAAACTTTTTTTGCTACAACTTGTATTTCAGTGCAATGTTTTCTCCCTATCTCTGCCTTGAAGATTTTCCTCTCAGTTCTCTGAAAGACTTTTCTTAGTTTTTTAGATACAACTGAAATGCTGCTTTCTTGTTAAAGCCTTTCCAGATTCCTTCAGGCCAGTGACTCCTTCCTTTATACTCCCACAGAACTTAGTTTATTCTTCTACTGTAGCACTCGGCACGTATTGTAATTATCACTCTGTATGTCATCTCTGTTTAGTGAGCTTCTGGAACAGAGGTTGCTTTTATATCCTTAACATCTAACACAGACCTAGACTTATAATAGGTGCCTGACTGAAAGAATAAATGAATGAATAAAACATCCCACCTCATGTTTGAAACATGCTTCAGTTCTTCCAACTACCTGTTCTTTTGTGCTGCTTTTCTTTATCTTCTTCCCTGTCACATGTTCTTCTGTCCTACCTGGTAGATTTTAGAGCTTATGAAATATGTGTTTAAAGATTTAAAATATAGTGCCTTGAACTCCTTAGAGGAAAAGTCTATGAATAAATAATTAGACTCATTTCACATCAAAATCTAAAGGGTAGAAAACTGTTCGCTATCATTTGGTGCTTTATTCACTTGTATGGTAATCTAATGGCGCATCCATTGTTATCACTGAACTATACTGAAATATTTTACTCTCGGGGCTTTTTCATCTGACAAAGGAGGCTTTTTGAAAATGAAAAAACATAGTTCCTGTCCCTGTTATGCTAAGGGGCAACCCACTAGTTTTGTAATGCACGGGTTAATATTACCGTGTTTCGTAGTGAACATTACCTGAGGAAATTGCTATTAATATCACTGCAGCATGTATGTATATAGGTCCTGTCATCTTTGGGGTATGTAAATCAGGAATGTTGCTGAAGAACTACTTAGCATTTTCTTGGGGGTGAAGTGCTTAGTTTTGGAATTTAATTGTAGGTTTTACATTTAAGCTGTTCAGTATTACTCTTATAAAGGTTCTATAAATTTCTTGCTTTGTAGTTTAACAGATTTAGTCACTACAGTTGAAAGGCATCATCCTCATAATGAAGCCAGAAAAGAATAAAGGTTGATCATGCAGGGCTGGCTGGCTGTGACATTGAACAATAGAGCTTGACTTCTTCATGTCTGTTAAATTAGACTATGGAGTGTGCTTATCTTGCTGCAATGATATTGAATTGTAACAAGAAAATGTTATGTTGTGCGGCTCTGCTGAGGGGGTGTGCATCTATTCTCACTCCTCTCTATGGGGAAAGCTTAAAACACTACTGAAGCTGCCTCCTGAGCTTAACGTCTAATGGCACAGACTGGGCATAATACTGAAATAAAAATAAATAAAGAAAAAATGCAAAGGCCTTTAAATATCCTGTAAAGTTTTATCCATTGCAGTCTTTCTTTAAAGGACTGAAGGCAGCTCAGGAAGGATATGCTGGAAAAATTCGATTTTGAAGAGGTCTTTGAAGGAGATAAATAATAAGGCCTGAGGGAAAAGTAAGAGGATATTATGTTGCATAGGTGACAGATTGATTCTAAACTTTTCTGCATTTGTACTTGATACAGTTCAACTCAGTTCTCTAAATATTAATGAAATACCTTCTAGGTTCCCAACACTGTGTTGGATACCATAGGAGGTTTTGAAACAGTGTGTGATTCAATCCTGCCCTGATGAATTTAGTATCTTTTTTGAGGAGACGAAAATTAACTCCATGAAATAACTTCTTAGAATTGCCGTATGTATGAATGACAGTATTGTAAGCTGTCAAGATCATTTAAAATTTTGATTCTGTTATTATATGTATCATTCCCAGATGTGTCACATGAGCATTTGATAGGCATCCCTTTTATGTCTTAAGTCACTAATAAAAATATCAAAAAGTCAAGGGCAAGGTTAGGAACAAGAGAGAGCCTCTGGCACTTCCCACGCTTGTTCTTTGCAAATGTTTGTTGTCTGCTCTTGAACACTGCATTAGTCTCTAAACATGTTTAAAGCACCTAGTTAATAATCTGTTATAGAATTTTATCATGAATGTTAAGCTACTTTTCAAGTTTTTTATGTATACTTATTTAACTTTTCCAAAAAATCAACAATAGCTTTTCTATAGTTCTGTTTCCTTTTTCTCTCCCATTTGTCATGATTCCTCAGTGTGATTACTAACGGAGGATTACAGATACAAGTTTTAAATTTAGTTAGCTTGGTGGAATATAGATTGCCCTGTCTGTAGATTCAAACACTCTTAAAGCAGATCCTCTATTATTTCCTTACTTACTGTAGGCTGCATTTTCTTCTTTATGTTGTTTATCTATCTCTTCCTCTCTGAAGACCATTTGCCTTCCCAAAGAAGACTGGATCAATCCAGTAGAAATAGAAGGTGAGAATTGAAGTAGCTGTATTTGATGTCCATTTCCTCTTCCTTCTTCCTTAATAACAGAACCAAAACTCAAGTTTTGTTTAGGACAAGAATGTGCTCAGTGAAAATACTATTTGGATACCCTTAGAGCTTGTGGGTAGCCTTTTGACACATTCTGGCCAATGAAATATAGGGGGAAGTTGCTGGGTGGAGTGTATTAGTTAGATGATACTGCATAACAAATTACCCCAAAGCTTAGTGACTTAAGACAACAATAAACATTTATTGTCTCACATAGTTTTAGAGGTCAGCAACTCAAGAGAGCTAAACTGTGTGATTTGGCTTAGGGTCTCATGAGGTTGCGGTCAAGATATCTGTGGGCCTGCAGTCATCTATGAAGGTTTGACTTGGAGGATCTTTTAACCACTATGTTTTATTACCTAATAATAAATAATAAAATACCACCTACCCTAGGAAGGTAACTCTGAAATGTATCGAGCACTATTATAGGCCAAATGCTATTAGGTACTTCAGGATGTCAATTAGAATTAAGTACATATTAATAGCCCCATTCATTGATTTCTCTTCTGTTGAAGAATTAGGATACCTTGAATCCTCTCTCATTCCTCTAACTTGCTTTCTTTTGTTGAACTTTTGTTATCTCTCTGAGAAAGACATCCTTCTCCATCTGACCAAATAGCCATTGCATACTCTCACAATTTGACCTAAAATAAACAAACAAACAAAAAATAGCACAGACTAATACAAAATTAAGTGTTAAATTATCATCTAAAGTCAAATCTTCCAAACAAGGGCTACATATATTAGGAATGAGAGATATCAATAATGGCAAGAGGCCGGGAAGTACACATCATTGTGTGAAGAGGAGACTGACTGAAACATGACTAACTCCAAAACAAGAGGCACTTGGATGATGATAAATAAACTAAAGAAAGAATTGAAAACAATGTCCATTATCATATGTAGCTTTGAGACAAGAAATCATTTGCTGTACTATGAATAGAGCTTAATATGTATAGATTTCTCTTCCTTTAAGCAATATTTCTCCCATATATACAAGTAGCTAAACATGTAAAAGTATCAAGAGGCTGCTAAGTATAGCATGTAACTAGCATTATAGCTAGGACTGGTGATGGTGTGGGATATCGGTAAGGGGGCATGAAGCAGCACCTGAAGCCTTGACTGACATTAAGTAGCTTGTTCCTCAGCACACCCTGTTCTTTGCCGGATGGTAGAAAAAGCTTACAGCAACTTATTTGGGATCTTAATCTCATGGGAGGTGATGTTTACCAGAAGAGAGAAGGTCTTGGTAGTATAATTCATTGATACGTTGGTCTTGTGTTTGATTTGGAAATATTGGGGGAAGTAAAATTCTTAGTTGAAAGTTTGCAGGATTTGTATCCAGTCATCAGATACTTATTGAATGTCAGTTATATGTCAGGTTCAGTGGTGTTGATTATTCATTCTCAGAGTCTCCTGAATTTGTTCTTTCCCTTATGTTCTCAATCACTTCAACAACCTAAGTTCAGACCCAGTGGCTTTCTTCCACCTCTGTCTTCTACCACTTGTATACCCTGTGTGCTGCCACAGGCTGGTGGTATCAAATCCACACATGTTGGTCCAGAGAGAGGCCTTTCATCAATCACAGTCTTTGCTCTCATGTTTATCTTCTGTCATTCTTCATTATAACCACAAGGAATTATGGCCACACCTATGTCTTTACCTTCATTGTCATATATATTGATGATTCTCACATCTGGGCTTTTCTTTTTTCTTTCTTCATTTTAGCATTTATGAAGGCAGCCTATACTTGGTTACCCAGGTGTTCTTTTTTTAATGTCATATCCTGAAAAGTGAACAATTTTGGTATATCGAACCATTTAAGACAAGTAAATAATTTTTATTTATCTTCTCAGAATTTATATTTTTATTTAGTGCATATATGACCCATCTAAATATTACTTTGTTATAGAAACATGGACCTCAGAATTGGAAAAACCTTAAATCTTAGAGTACACCCTCCTTCCTTAATTTTCAGGTAAGGAAACTGAGATTCAGAGTAGAGATTTGGCTTAGGACATATGACTAATAAGTAGGAAGAGTAGGATTGAAACACACATTTTATCACTCATCATTGATTGTGCTTTCCACTAGAAAAACTAATCCCTCTTATTCTCCTCTTATTTTAGGTATATCATTTTATAATACCCAAGGTGCGAGCTATATTTTCTACCCTCCCCCCCAATACCCATAACATCAGTGCCATACAGTAATTTTGGATAAATAAACTTGGAAGTGATTTAATTGTCATGTAGATGTATGTGAATATATCAGTCATAATGGGATAGGTTATGCTCAGTAACAAACAGCCCACTCCTCTAACTTCAGTGGCTTACAACACCAAAGTTTCTTTCATGTTGTATGTTTATCTTGGGTTTATTGTGGCTCTGTTGCATGTTGTCTTCAATCTAGGATGTGGGATGATGAAGCAAATTCTGGAACAATTGTAGGAGACAGAAAAGAGACACAGTGAAATATGTACATACTGGGTCTCACCAGAGAAATTTACATGGCAGAGCCTGTTGCCAATAGAGAGGAAAAGTGTAATCCTTCTCCAAGTAGGGGCAGCAAATTTTTTTTTTTTTTTTTTTTTTTTGCGGTACACGGGCCTCTCACTGTTGTGGCCTCTCCCTTAGCGGAGCACAGGCTCCGGACGCGCAGGCTCAGTGGCCATGGCTTACGGGCCTAGCCACCCCGCAGCATGTGGGATCTTCCCGGACCGGGGCACGAACCCACGTCCCCTGCATCAGCAGGCGGACTCTCAACCACTGCGCCACCAGGGAAGCCGGCAGCAAATATTTTTGAAAAATAATACAAAAAAAGACATCTACTGTGACCTTAGATAGAGTGTTGAGTAACATGCATTTCAGTTTGTGGCACACACACTATCATCATTGGTCCCTGCATGGCCACTTTGTCTTTTTATTCATGTTTGTTTGTTTATTTGTTTTAATGTATTTTTATAAAATGCATACTGTTGTTTGGGATATGTATTTTGAATTTATATAATGGGTATTATTTAGAGATTGTATTCAGTTTCTTGATTTTTTCATTCAACATTATATTACAAGGTTTATCCACATTGCTACATGTTTATCCAGTCTGTTGCATCTGGTGAATCCATAGTATTTCATAAACATCCACCACACTTTGGCTATCCACTCTCCTAGATTGCCTATAATTCTCCACCACAATAAATGATGCTATGTGAGAATTTCTTTGGACTGTATACTCAGAATTTCTTTGGACTGTAGGTTATATATTTAATTTAACTAATTAAGTATTGCTGTGTGAATATTTTCACTGACTTTTCAGAACTGTTAATTCTTGGTGTTATTAGAATTTAGCAACTTTCTGTATTGTATCTTAGACCTCAATGTGACTAATTCTGTAAGTCAATCAAGTCTATCCAACTGAGAATGCACACATAACTAATGTGACATGTAGTTCACACCTGTAAAGAGATTTTTCGCTAGTGATGACCTATAAGCAGGTGTTATAAACTGTTGTTCTCATGTGTTGTTTTATATTGCTATAAAACCCAATCATAAATGGATAAACAAAATGTGGTATATTTTTCAGCAATAAAAAGGAGTGACTTGCTGATACATGCTACAACCTAGATGAACCTCAAAAACATTATGCTAACTGTAAGAAACCAATCACAAAAGTCCATATATTTCATGATATCATTTATATGAACTATCCAGAGCAGGCAAATCCATAAAGACAGAAAGTAGATTAGTAGTTGCCTCTGGCAGGGGACTAGGGAGTGAGTGCCAAATGATATGGAGTTTCTTTTTGGGGTGATGAAAATGTTCTAAAATTGATTGTGGCAATGGTTGCACAACTCTGTTAATATATGATAAGCCATTGAGTTGTACACTTTAAGTGGGTGAACTTTAACAGCATGTAAATTATATCTTAATAAAGCTGTTTAAAACAAACAAACAAACAAACACCTCAATTGGATCATTTTCCAAGAAGCAGGTTGGAAATGAGTTCAAGGCTGACCCCTTAGTTTCCTTCTAACTCTGTGGAAAGAGTAAGGGAACATTTTCTCCTCCTGTGGGAACCTGAAGGGAAAGAATCAGGACAGTTTTATTTCTGAGCTCTAACCTAAGTTATTTGAAAATAAACCCAGGCATGTTATTTCAGCTAACAATCTCTGCACTGATATACCTCCCACCCCTGATCTTTTGTTTAACTGTTTGCAGTTATGTTCAGGACATTTTTACTTATATGACCCACCACCGGTCTCTTCTCAAATATTGAATTTCTGCTCTACCTTCAGTTTTTATATCTCACTATTTAGAAAACTTGGGCATCTTTTTTCTTTTTTCTCATTTCTAGATCCAGCCTTTTATCATGTTATCTTAAAATTATTTCCCAAATATGCCTCCTTTTATTCATTGGACTTGACCCTGCCCAAAAGGAGAAAGTTTTCAAAATTGTAGAAAAGAGGATTGGCAGATTTGTGCTAATTATAATGGTTTAAAAACAGCAAGGAAATTTTTTTCTTTCAACAGTACTAACAAATATCTGACATAACACTTTTGTGAATAAAACTGGAAAATTTAGTTCTTTCACTGTTTTATGTATGTCATCTCATAGTCACCGTAACATTTGTGTTTGTCAAATCTATGGTAGTTTTTAAGTAAAGTATCAAAATCCTTGATAACTAAGGGGTGCTCAAGTGACTTGAATGCTTCAGCTTGAGATGGGTCAGCTTTTGGGGTCAAGTTGTGAAGAGAAAGCCATCACACACACTTCATCAACACTGTGGAATGAGAGACCAGTGCATTTACTGAGCAGTGGATTTCCAGTGAGCATATAAACTAATTGGTGGATGAACATGCCCCAGGAGCAATGATTTTAAGGTCATAGCAGGCTCAGTGAATAATGCTGACTTACACTGCATCTCACTGATAGCTGATCTTACCAATGAGCAGTTTAGAAGCATTCAAGCCTGAACTCTCTTCCCTGTGCCTTGAATGGCATGTCAGTGGTCACTGTTTTTGACATCCTTTATATTTGTCCAGTCAGCTCTAAATCTTTAGGTTGGGCTTCAGAGTACTCAGGAAAGAAAAGAGAAGCAATTATTTTCAGTCATTGAGTTTTGGAGATCTTAGCGTTAATTATGCCAAACATTGTTGGTTCATCAACAAATAATGTTAAAAGGCTGTATGAAGCAGCATTCCAAAGTTGCTTCGACGTAGTTTATGGTGATTAAGAACATCTTGTATACACTAACATATTTTTAGATGCACTTTTACCCATGCATGCTCATGTATAGTTTCAAAACCAAATATTCAAATTAAAGCCATTTTCAACTTTGGAGGATAAATATTGAAAAGCTTATTCACTTTTAATTAGCATACACTTTTTTATCATTTGGAAAAAGAATAAAAGTGCAATTCACTATTTCTGTGTGGAGCCCAGAATAATTTGGGATATGTAAAATATTTCAATAAAACAAAATCACAATGTTCTAGCTCTAGTAATAATTGTTAAAAAATTATTTAAATGATAGTGGGCTTTGAGATTTATGGAGTTTCCTCCCACTTAAGTCTTTAATTTATAAGCAATTATTTGAGCATTAAAAATGTGCTTTACCTATTGTTTTTCAATCCCTGTGCTCTCTGACCTGTTGAGGTTTTGCAGGAAGTGCCCAATCAAAGGATTTGAGGAAGCAGTACTGAACATTCTTTGCAAGTGTTCATCTGAGAAAACGAAAGTTAGAGGTTAAGCTGGCATTCTTGTTAGTGACTCAAATTTTAAAACTTATTGTCCATTTAAATAAAATAAGTGAAAAGCAGAAGCGATGTAAACTCCCTACATCTCCTGGAACCTTAGGTGTGTTAAAGAAAAAATAATTTTATTGTAGCCAAAGAAGCACATTTAGTTCCTAGAGAGAGTACCAAGGGTGGTATTCTTTTGTTGAAGTAGAGATTTGAAATAGAACAGTTGTTTTTCTTAACCTACATGTATTATATTAGACACAGTGTTGAATTAGAATAGTTTTAGTTTCTGATATGTTAATGATTAGAAAAATCATTACCCTAATTCTCATTTTGTAACTCAAAAACAAACAAAAGATTTTTGTTTCTTGGAGGAACTTATTCTTTCTTAGTGATGAAATATATTCCACTGTTACTGTCATATCTTGCCTTTCATATTAAGATACAATAATCAGTCAAAATCTAACACAGAATTACTTAGATTCAGTTGTCTCTATTAAAACAAAGCGAAATCATAGTTTTTAAAAATGGAGATGATCATTTATGAGACTCTAGCTGCAATCAAAAGCAGTAACTATTATCCTTATAGATTCATTATTTGGTAAAGCATTATAATCTTTTTGCTATTCTTTTATTTATTTATTTATTATTATTATTGTTTGGTTGCATTGGTCTTCGTTGCTGCACACCGGCTTTCTCTAGTTGCGATGAGCGGGGGGCTGCTCTTGGTTGCGGTGTACAGGCTTCTCATTGCAGTGGCTTCTCTTGTTGTGGAGCATGGGCTCTAGGCGCCCGGGCTCAGTAGTTGTGGCTCGCGGGCTCTAGAGCGCAGGCGCAATAGTTGTGGCGCACGGGCTTAGATGCTCTGTGGCATGTGGGATCTTCCTGGACCAGGGCTCGAACCCGTGTTCCCTGCATTGGCAGGCAGATTCTTAACCACTGTGCCACCAGGAAAGTCTCTATTCTTAATTTATTCCAATGAAATATGTTTATCTTTTATCAAAAATTTCTGTTTCAGATGGATAGATATATAATAAAGCATTATACAAAATGTTAATGATAACATCTAGGCGGTGGGTATATGGGTCTTCTCTGTAAAATTCTTAAATGTTTGCAATATATTCGAAATTTTTCGTAATAAAATTTTTAGGAAAAGCTTTCTATTTTGATTGAATGTCATGGCCAAACAGCCAAAATAACATTTCATTTTTGAAAAAAAATATAGTAAATATTTTAATTTTCTTTTATTTTAAACAAAGCAATGCAGATACAATATAATTTATGTTGGTAATATCACATATTAATCAGTTAGCAAAACACAAAACTGATTCTTAATCGTAAATCTGTTCACTGAATCCCATTCATATTGGGTTGGTGGTTGAAAAAGCTAATTTGGGCATTTTTAACTGAATCAGGGCAATTACATCAAAAGTAGATTTTTAGCTGGAATCATTTTCCATGTTGTTAATGGGGCCATGATGAAATGAAGTATTTGGAGAGTTTTAGGAATAAGATGTAGATGTGTATGAGGACCTGAGTTAGTTTAATACAGAATAAATTTTCTTCCCAGTTACTTCCAATGTACCTTGGAGTGTGAAGAGCATCGGTAAATCATGCTTATTAAGCTTTTAACTAGGCAGAGTGCTGATTATCTCAGATCTTAGAGAGAATATTTTGTCCTTAAAGTAAGTAAATACAACAGCTGAGTCTTTTGGATGTTTTTCTTCTTGTTTTCATTCAGCTGTTTGCCACACATATGCCTGACGTATTGGTGACTCGTAGAAACAGTGTTGAAATGTAATGTGTGTAGTGTATAGTGTATATGCCCACCCCCCCTTTATTTTAACACACTTAAAAAAATTTTTACTATTGTTACTGCCCTGCAATATCTTTTTGGCAGACTTGGCTTACAAAGTTTAATCTTGCTAGAGTACTGAAGTTTATTTTACCTTCACCAACAGTGGAGTCTATGAGTTTCTAAGTCATTATACCTTCTATTTTCCAAGGTAGGAATCTAGAGGTGATTTTTTTAAAGTAAAATTTATTTTTAATGTCATGAGTATTCTCTCTTCTCACAGGACTAATGTAGTAGCTTCTGTTTATTAATGAAAATAAAGACTTGTGGGAAAAAAACATTAACCTGGTCCTTGCATTCATTGGATATATTTACAAGTCACCTGTAATCAGTTTGGTTACCATCTCTTTGATATCCTGTAGCCATTATTGCATGCTTTTGGGGTTATGATATGATGCTGTAGAAGAATGGTTCAGCTGTGGGTTTTATGTGCTTTTTTATAGTTGTTCACAGTATCCCATACTAAATTATATGGTGAATTATTATACATTAGCTAGTTTAAAAGATGTCTAATTGATTTGCTATGCTAAAATATCAAAGACTATATGCTGCAGGAGTGATGCTTCCAGTTAACAACCTATCATGTATTCATGGAGATGACAATGCTTGCTCACATATTGGCAATATTATCTAATTTGGTGTGCCCAGTGTTGTAATTCAATAATCTGTTATTAAAAATAGTTATGACTATAGGGAGCAAAACCACATACAAACCTATAACCGTACATATGTGCGTGTTTACTTATGCTCACATATATTCAATGAGTTTTTTGTCTTACCTGCTATTAATGCTGCACTAGTGAGTCATAAATGGAAAATATGTATTAGCTTTAAGGTAAAATAAAATAGGTTTTGATTTAGTTTAAGTGAACCATCTTATTTAAAATTAGCCTAGGGGTCTTGTAAAGAATGCAAGTAATCTAAACATAATAATGCACATTGCCCAATTGCTTCTGTGTATGATACAGGTTCAGTTCTGTAGTGCTTTGACAGCCCATTACTGAATGTAATGAACAGCTATTTTTAAACAGAAGAAATTCAGGTTGACAGCTTGGCAATGAAATTCAGCTAGTGGGATAATTTTTGTCATCTTTAGTATAGAGAATGGATTCAGTTTGGTTTAAGGAAATTTGTATCATGTAGTTTATAGAGCACACATTTTTATTAAAAGATAATTTTGTTGTCCATTTTGGGGTGCAGATGTTACTGTTAGAGTATGGAATCAGCTTTTAATGCATATTTTAATGAATTGCTGAGACATCATCTCTAGAACTTAGGTTTAAAATCAAATTTCCTTTTTTTCTTTCCTGCCGTGGGTGAAATATTCAGTCTAGTAAAACGACTGTGAGAGTGACTATAAAAGGTGTTTTTCGACGCTGCTTTTTAGTCTTTCAGAGTTTAAGAGAAGTAGCTTTTTAGAAATAAGTGAGTCTTTGGACATGGATATAAAGCTTGAGGCAGCGTTGTCTTAATGGAAGTAACAATTAGAATAACATGGAGGGAAAGGAGGAAAATATCTGCCTGACTGTATATTTTAGAGAAATTCTTTTACCAGGGATAAGGGGATGGTAACATCTGGTTTTGACAACTCTTGAAAAAGTTGGAGAGACTTGTTCTTCAATTCTTAAATAAAATAGGTGTATTTTAAACTCAGATCATAAAATCTGAGGGTAAATCAGAGTGAATTATTTCATCTTTTCCTGTTTAGAGCAAAATTTGTCTGAGAAATTTAATTGCTATTTTTTCCAAGTGCGACTAATTATAGGGCTTTTCAGACAGAAATCTGAGGTTCAACACTGAGGATTGTGTTAAATGTAACCTGAAAAAAAAAAACAAACAGCAAAACAGCAATACATTATTCAATGAAATTTGCGTGAGTTAAATAATTAAATTAAATACTTGACCTAAAATGGGCCAGTCATGTTTCTGGCCCCACCAATAAAAGAACCTAAGTCTATAGCAATGGTAGAAATTTTAAAAAATTGTCAGAGTCATTCCTTCCAAATATATTGCCAGAAACCTCCATTCATGGGTCTTTACCACCCTTCCCTGCTTCCAGAGAACCTTCTTTGGGTCCCCAACGGGCTAGCACCTGAGTGCTAGCTTTGCTTCAGGACTATGCCTTAAATTAGGAAAATAAAGCAAGTCATCTCTGATAGCCAGTAGACTTTTCTATTCCTGATCTATTTCTTTATTTTACTTATCTCTTGAAAAACATAATGGCCCCGAACATAATGTATCAATGAATCTGTGTACAAGTCAAGCATTTTTGGAGAGGCTTTCGTGTTAGGTCACTACTGTACTCTTTAGAATTGTATTATGTCAGTGAATCAAAAGAATTTCTTGACATGAAAGAATTGGTGCACCTCAATAAACATTTTATTTAAACCTAGAGAGGATATTGTTCATCTAACAGGATCTAGCTTATTTCTAGCAACAGTGCCATCAGTTTGTATCCTGAACCTTGGGCTCTTGATTTTGTTGTGAAGTGACCCTCTTGAAATCTTGGTTTACCCGTTGACAGAGGACCTTGTATGAGGCAGAACGCCATTATCACATTAGCCCTGCTTCTCTATGGCATCATGGGATGCTAGCTCAAGTGCCTGAAGAATATGTTCACTTTTTTGATCACAGAATAATTTGAGAAGGTACCCAGGTACCCATGTACCCAGGTGTTGAATTAATAAAATAATTTATTACATTTGGCGTTATTATTCATGGGGAGGAAACCATTGACAAAGTGAAAGCAGGACCAGTGATGCTAAAACCAAGCCTAGAGATCTATTTTTTAGCAGGAGGCTTAGCTTTGAAGATGGGTAGGTTGAAGGAAGTCACCGGTAATTTCAGTAAACGCTTTCTGTATTATCTAGTTTCATTTTCCATCTACTCACCATTTAAACTGTACTTTCAGGTCAGGCAGTGTAGGAAAGGAAAAGAAATTGTGTACCCATGATATACTATGGAGGGCTTGAGGAAAATATGATATGGCAGTGGTTTGCAAGATACTGAGAAGGTTTCCAACCCAATTATCATCCATTGCAGCTGGAAGAATTTAATGGGATATGGTCCAATGAAACAAACCTGTTGAAACATTCTTGTAGTAAACTCTAGTGTCTTGAGAATCAATATTGTGTGACAGTTAAGAAACCTTCTGTTTGGAGCCTGACTGCCTGGGCTTGAGCGTCATCACTTACTAGCTGTATAACTTTGACCAAGTTATTTAACTACTTTGTGCCACAGTTTCCTTAAAATGAACTTCCAGGTTTAGTATAAGAATCAAATGAGTTAAACATTTAAAGTTCTTAGAACAATGCTTGGTGTTTAGAAAGAGCTTAATACATGAAATCTATTATTGTTGTTGTTTCAAGATTCATTTTGTACTTATACTTACATTTTTGTAATTTTTAAAAATAATTTCAGAATCTGTTATAGCTGGAATGTTCCTTGTTAAAGACCTGAGCCTAACTTTGGAAAAAAAAAGTCAAAGTAAGAACTCAGTTTTAGTTGATTAATATTTATCAACCATAAATATTAAGTAGCATGGGGTGGGATTTATAAAATGTTGAAATCATGGCTTCTGCCCTTCTAGTAAACTTGAGAATAGAAAACGTGCTATATGCTGCCTATCTTTGTAACCTAAATTGTACCTTGTATAATTCAAATGGTTGTTCAGTGAAAGTCAGATCAACATGAATCCTAATATATTGCTAGTACATATTAGACACTTGATAAGTACAACTTGAATGAAAGGGTGTGTGTGTGTGTGTGTGTGTGTGTATGAGAAAGTAAGTGTTCACTATTTTCACTACTGTTGGAGGACTTAAATTATAACAGGAGAGTTTTAGGTTAGATATAATTAGAAGCACCCTAACTGTAGGGTTGTGAAACCTTCTAGCCCTTTACTAAGAGAAATAACAGAATCTATGTAATTGTAAAGAATAGATTAATAGACAATATTTAACTCTTTATTTGCTGTAGGAGAATATTTAGATCTTTATTGAGAGACCATCAAGCCCTCTTACCCTCTAATTCTCAAATGTATTAAAATTTGTACATTCTTGTGAAAGAAGCAGCAAAAAGACCTTAGAATGAAAAGATTTAACTATAGCAAACTTTACCTTTCTACATGTCATCACTCTCTTTTAGAGGAAACCAACTAGGGGAAAGTGAAAGAAATCACCACTAATAACTCCCCTCCCTTTTTTTTTTTTTTTTAAGTGGTAACTATGCTTGGTGAGAAGGGGCTCATAAGAAAACTATTTTGGCTGAGGCAACCTGCCTGTCCTTGTCATGATCTTGACTACAGTTGGAGCTGAAATCCTCAAGCTAAATATTTTTCTTTTCCTTCTTCTCTGAGAGATCGGTAATCAGTTATGCTATTTTTCAATTTTGAGACTCCTCTTTCTCCAGCCTGAGTATGTTTTATACAAAGCTAGTGCCTGGGATACTATCTCTGACTCATTCAAGCAAGCTTCTATGCTGTATTGTTAGAATAAATTCTGTTTAAAATACTTAGTGAAATATAGAATTCATAAGAATTATTGCTTTAGATTGCAGCTGCAGTGATACTGATCAACATTCATCATAAAGGCAGTTGAATGTGATTTATTTATGTTTGTATGTATGTACGTATGTATGTATGTATGTTTTGAGTAGGTAGTATATGATTCAGAGTTCAAAATGTCCAAAAGATTATATACTGTGAAAAATCTCCTTCCAATCCCTGGCCTTTATCAACCCAGTTTCCCTCCCTAGAGGCAACCACAATGACTGGTTTCTCTTGTATCCTTCCAGAGTCATTTTCTGCATACAAGCAAAAACATATGAGCGGATGTATTTTTATATACTTAAAAAATGGAGATGACTTCCCTTTGGTAAACTTATCACTTTCTGAAAGGGCAATAAATGAAAGCCAAGGAGGCCAAGAGCTTCTTCTGTGAGTGTCAACTTGCCTTAAGTCATTTTCTTAAAAGTGCCTAGTATGTAAGAGTATTTGAAAAGAGATAAATAAGGAGAGAAACCAGAGATGGGTTACACAGTCTCAGTAATTATTTTCCTCTTGAAAATTTTTCTTCTCAAGACAGAAAGTCCAGATTTTACAAATTTGAGATAGCTAGTTCCTCCACGACTTGTGGAAGGATAAGATAACAGAGTCTCTTTGGAAACTAACAGCAAACCCCAAGATTTTCTTGAAAGCACAGAGCAGCGTGCACAAGGGTATAAAGAAGAGCGTGCCCCATTTTGGAGTCAGATTTATCTGGGGTTGAAGACTACCATGAGGACCTAGTAGCTTTGTGACCTTTAGGCGGTGCTAGAGTCACCTCCTGAGACTCTGTAAATTGGGAGTAATCAAACTGAACCTTGTGGTGCATTTCAGAGAACTAAATGAGAAAATCTAAGAGAAATAATATCTGACACAAAGTAGGTACTCAATAAATGTTAGCTTCTTTCTTTACCAGTCCATTTAAGACGAAAAGGCTTACTTTCATTAGATGTGTGTTTAGTCTTACTGTGTTTCTCAGAATTGAAAACAGCAGTTAGAAAGAAGTTTTAGATGACCATTTTGCATGTATTAGATTTTTTTTTTCACCCAACAAACAGCTTTTGTGTAGTGCTTTAACAATTTGCAAAAGTTAGCTTTCTGTTTTCTTCCTAATATCTGTCTAAGGGAGATGAGAGAAATTGATGAAAGGAGATTACAGATGAAGGTGTCTCTAACAATATTTGATAGATTAAATTATTTTAAATGTTTTCTTCCTTTTTGCCCTAATTGTAGTAGTACGAGGTTTCCAAAGGCTGCAGTGATGGACATGAAGAAGGCAACTAGCTGGGATACTGAGGCTCTCAGATTAGGTTTTAACTTCCTGAGTATAGCAATAAGACAAATAATGAGGCAAAAATATCACTGAATTTTAAGTGACAGATAAGCAGATTGAAAATTCACCAACTTTTTGAGTTTTAGTTACATTAACTCGCTGTGTGATCTGAGCTAGTCACTTCACCTTTGTAGTCCTTAGATTACTTTTAAATTTAAAAAAAAAAAAAAAAGTCTGGGAATAGTTCCCTTTACAGATTCTCTCAGAATTACACCTGTAAGCACTATGTAAATTTATAAAAAACAGTTTTAAGACCAGCTTTACAATTTCAATGGTTATTGTATATTCAAAACAGCTATGGAAGCACTTTATTTTCATTTTAAAGATTTACAATTAAAGTGATTTTATGTATACCTCAAATGCCTGATTGTATACAAACCCATTACCGGGTTTACGCACACATTAAATCCTTTATTATGGGGTTTTGTGCACATTAAATGCCTCGTTGTTATAGATTGTTGTTTTTCTTGTTACCGTTAAATGTAACATTTCCCTAGGTGATGAAATGTATTATTATTGGGAACATTTATTTTACTGTGTGTTCAGTATTTTAAAAGAGAAAGGTATTTAAACAGCAAAGATGTAGCTGTTATGAAATTTATTTTTTTAGAAATAGCTTTCAGGAGAAATCAGAGCAGTGCTTTAAAATTACAGTTAAAAAAATCATTTAATCATCACACTCCTTGTTGGCTAATAGGGTACTAAGTGACTTTTTTTTCCCCCCTGCAATAGGCTATTCTTGATCTGCTCACTAAGTGGACCTAAGAGTACTGGTATATTTTATGTTAGCAAGCCTTGATAGCAAAGTGCTGAAAGTTCAGGGGGCATTTGTCTCCTTTCTCACAAATTCATTTAAGTACCAGTCTTGCTGGAGCTTTAACTGGGGCAGACAACCATACAAATGACTTGAGATAAAATGAGAATAATGGACTGAGCTAAGTTCTGGGGATGGTAGTTATGCTGAACACACATCAATAAGCTTGGAGTGTGATTCTATGCTAATGCAAGCCTGATGGATCAGCTTTCTCTTTTAGCCTGGAGGACCATTAAGCTCTGGAAGCTGGGTCAAACTGATAGAGTCTGCAAATATAGCCCATTGGTTAGTAGCAGTAAACTGACTGTGATTCCAAATGTGCGAAACTAACATTGCTTAAAAACCCTCTATGATCAGGACATAGATCAGGAAGAAGATAATATTATCTGTTTTAATTTGCATAATCAAAGCTTCTCATTTTTCCACCTATAGATAACATAAAAGGGAAAAAACAGCTGTGACTACTTCTATTATGTTGTTAATCTTGAATCACAGCAAATAATTTCCATAAAAATGTAAATAACTTGTTTCAAAAGAAAAGAGCAGAATGAAAGATTTTCAGTGTTATTTCTTTGGAATTAAACTGTAGGCACAGTTATGCAGTTTGGTAATGAGGAACTTGGGGCTAGGAAATGTGAAAAAAGTTTTTTAAAAAACTGTGAGCCTTTTTAGTGATTTGGTTCAAACACTAAAACATGCTGCCTGTGGTAAGTCATATTTCTTTTAATGCGTGAGCTTTGAAATAATAGATGTAAATTAATATTATGACCAAAATGACAGGAACTTGATCATTTCTTTTTCTCCAAAAGAAGCAAAAATGAACTAATTTGTTTCATAGCAAAAATTAAAATGAACAACACCAGAATGGAAAGAATCCAGAAACACTTTACTTTTATGGAGCACAAATGCTAAGAGGACTCTGGTATTATAGAAAAGAGGGCCTTCTACTCACACACCACTCTTTATTCCTTTTACTCCTTACTTTTTTATCTAAATATACTATAACTATGGAGAACAGTCCTGTTTTTGACTAACAGTTATTTTGATATATAATACTTAAAGTCCTATACTTTTTACTTGAGGCTATACTATAAGGCTTTGCAGACTTATCAAAAACATTTACTTCAGGGCTTCCCTGGTGGTGCAGTGGTTGAGAGTCCACCTGCCGATGCAGGGGACACGGGTTTGTGACCCGGTCTGGGAGGATCCCATGTGCCGCGGAGCAGCTGGGCCCGTGAGCCATGGCCGCTGAGCCTGCGCGTCCGGAGCCTGTGCTCCGCAACGGGAGAGACCTCAACAGAGGCCCGCGTACCGCAAAAAAACCCCAAAAAACAAAGCAACAAACAAAAAACCCATTTACTTCAAATTCTATTGTCGACATTTTTGTGATGTAGGAACTCTGTTCTTTCATTTAAAAAACATTTATTTCAGGCACTGTCTTGGGCACTGGCAGTGTGGTTGTCCTCTTGGAGCTTTTTTTTTTCTTTTTTAATAGGGGAAACACAGCAAACAAGTAAACAAAGACAGAATGTCAGAGTGTGATGGGTTCTTATAGGGAACTTTTCTGTCTGGGGCTCTACTCTGACCATGTTTCTGCCAAATAGACTCAGATATCAAATATGATGCTGTTTTTTCAACCCAAGATTTCTAGACTGTCTCAAAATTTTTTGAATGTAAAGAAAATAAGTATACTTTTGTTAAAGAAGAATTAAGTGCTTTTGTGTACCTTGTTGTAATCCAGACTGATATCTATAAGAAAAACTTACTGAAATTCTGTATGTATGACTTTTTCCCCTGGAGTGCTTAATATGCGTGCCAGCTCTCTTTAAGCACTTTTCTCATTTATTAATTTATTTAAAAACCACTAAGAGGAGGTATTATTATTATTCCCAGGTGAGGAAACTGAGGCAAAGAATATTAAATAACTTGCCCAAAGTTGTATAGCTAGTAAGTGGGTGAGGTGGGATTAAAACCTAGATAGTTTGGCTCCAGAGTCAATGTTCTTAATCACTATTACTCTATGGCAATGTGAAGAAGTTTTTTTAGCTGGAAGTATGTTGCTATATTAAAATGCTAGTTCTGGGAGGGCAGGGAACATGTCTATTTTGTTCAACTCTCTCCTTGCACTTAGCACTAAACCTGGGCTACAGAGGGTACCCAATAAATATTGGTTGAATGAATGTATTTAAATGCATGTTATTTGTTTATATCCAAAGTAATATTCCGTATCAAATTCTTTTAAAAATTTATTTTGCTACTTATGCTTTTTTGGTGCCATAAGTATATGCCTTGTGTGTATAATGCAGCACCAGTTAGAATGACTATATGATCACTTACTAAAGATGAGTTAAGGGTAGAGCCAGAATTCCTTGGCCTTGCTCAGTTCCATTCCCTGTCTACCCTAGGTATGTGGGATTTCTCAGTGGATTGCATCAGAATGAGCTCATAGTGTATCCTTGCATAATGCTTTCTACCCTTATGTTCTGAAAGGGTTAATTTATTTTCAAACTATGAGCAGTTTCCTTCTGAAAGTGAATTTACTAATAGATAGAATGTAATCTTGCTTCCAAAACGTTTCGAGTAAAATGGAGTAGCAGAGACTTGCATATCGCCATTTCCAATTTTGTTTCCTTTCTCCCTGCCTGTGTTTTTTGGAGGAGACAATAACATTATTTTGTAAGTATTAAACTGATATATGGTTGAAATAATGGAGTGTTTCTCATATTCCATGGTTTCTTTTAGAAACAAAAATAAAACAAAAACAGGTTTTAAAAATACAATACAGGGCTTCCCTGGTGGTGCAGTGGTTGAGAGTCCACCTGCTGATGCAGGGGACACGGGTTCGTGCCCCGGTCCGGGAAGATCCCACATGCCACGGAGTAGCTGGGCCCTTGAGCCATGGCTGCTGAGCCTATGCGTCCGGAGCCTGTGCTCCACACCGGGAGAGGCCACGGCAGTGAGAGGCCCGTGTACTGCAAAAATAAAAAATTAAAAAAAAAATACAATACATATACACTCATATTGAATTTTGAACAATAATTTAAATTATTATTGTATGTTAAATAATAAAGTAGGATAAATAATAAAAATAAATCGTTCTCATCACTCAAAATAATTCATATTCTCATCATTTAAAGCTATTAATTCTGTTAATATTTTGGTAATTATTCTTCCAGATAATTGGAATATTTAGGTACTTATGTATTTTAAATAAATTAGTTTATATTTTGTGTATCATTCGGTAACCTGCATTTTTTCACTGAACAATAAGTTTTGGATTTTTTTCAGGGCAATGAACACTATATGAACATTGTTATTTTTAATGACTTTTTAACTTTATTGTTTGGATTTATCATTCTTTTATTGGATTCCTAATAATAGACCTAAATTCCTTTCTTGCTTTTATTTTTGGCATTGCAAAGAAAATTACAGTGAATACACACACACACACACACATAAATTGTTGCTGGATCAAAGATTTTATTTTGTGTGCCATTGTATAAAGTCCTTGTATTTATTGTTAAGGAGTGTCTGTGTGTAAGAGGAATATTATATGAATAAATAGAAATGTAACTTAGGTATGAGGGTTTTTTTAAAATACTTCTTAAGTCTTTTAATCTATACGTTTGCTATCTCCTTTTATTTTTTCCCCTTGCAGTTTGTTGAAGAAACTGAGTTAGTTGTCCTGTAGATTTTCCTATAGAGTCTGAATTACACACCCAGGTTGTCATTTAACACGAACCTCTTTCTTCTGTATTTCCTATAAATTAATATATCTAGAAGCTTGAGGTGTTTCAAGTTTTTCCTTTCTCCCTCCTTTCCTTCCTCCCTTCCTTCTTTCCTTCCTTCCTTTCTATATTTTCTTTCCTTCCTTCCTTCCCTTTCCCTCCTTGCTTCCTTGCTTCCTTTCTTTCTTTCTTTCTTTTCTTTCTTTTTCTCTTTCTTTCTTCTTCATAGAGCATGTTATTCCCCTCTGCCAGGAAGCATACAGTCTGGTTGAATGTCTTAGTGTAATGTTCACATTACAGTGCACAGTAAGCCACCAGTCCTTATGTTAATGTCTTTCCAGTCATTTGAGTTGTTATTCCAGTTCCTGGATTTGCATAACAAACTACTTCAAAACTTAATGGCTTAGAGTGACATCAGCAAGATGGCGGAATAGGAAGCTGCAGACCTCAGTGGTCACAGAGGTACTGATTTAACACATTATACTGTCCAAAAAGCCTTTATGAGAACTCCAGAAACCAGTTAGGAGGTTGCAGTGCCACAGGCAAACTCAAAGCCAAGAACAGCTATATTGAAATGAGTAAGAAAAACTGTTTCATTTCATCCATGTCAGCCTCTCCCCCAAGCTGACATAGCTCAGAATCAGGAGGAAAAGCCCAACTTACGGCTTCCCTATTTGGAGGGAAGGAGAAGAGTGGAATGTAACTCTGAGTTCTGGCTTTTTGGGGGCTGCCTCAGTGACTAGATTCTATCTCACCTGACTCTAAATACTGACCGAATAAGCATATCTTGGATGCCAGGGAACCACAGAGTACAAAAGAGAGTTCAGTGCCAAAGAGCCTGTAGCATCAGGTTGTTACAGTGCCAGAGAACCTGTAGTATCACAGATACAAACCAGAGGGAGCAAGAGACAACAAGCTTCTGAAAAAGAAAATGGCAAAGCCCTCTAATTGGGAAATTACACACACAAAGCCAGAGAAGACACAGCCCCATAGAGAGTTTGAGAAGCCCCCAGAATCTCTAGCTGGGCTGACTGTTGATTATGTTTTCCATACCAAGCCAGCCCATAAAGATTGGGAGAGGTGGATGTTTTTTCAAATGCATAAATCACCGCAAAAGATAACAAAGCACAGGAATAAACAGGGAAACATGGTATATGTGGCCCAAATCAAAGGAACAAATTAAATCTCCTGAAATTGACTCTAAAGAAATGGAGATCTATGAATTACCTGGCAAAGAATTCAAAATATATTAAAGAAGTTCAGTGTGCTACAAGAGAACATAGCCAACTAGATGAAATCAGGAAAACCATCCATGAACAAAATGAGAATACCATCAAAGAGAAACTATAAAAAATAACCAAATAGAATTCAGGAGCTGAAGAATACAATAACTAAACTGAAAATTTCACTAGAGAGGAGTCAAGAGTGGACCTGATCAAGCAGAAGAAAGAATCAATGAACTTGAAGATGGGTCATTTGAAATTATCAAGTCAGAGGAACAAAAAGAAAAAAGAATAAGAGACTGATGGGACATCATCAAATAGATCAATATCTGCATTATGGGAGTCTCAGCAGGAGAAGAGAGAGAGAGACTGGGGCAGAGAGCTTATTTAAGAAATAGTGGCTGAAAACTTCCCAAATCTGAGGAAGAAAATAGACACCTAAGTTCAGGAAGCTTAAAGGACTCCAACTAAGATGAACTCAAAGAGGCCAACACTGAGACACATTATAATTAAACTGTCAAAAATGAAAGAGAATCTTAAAAGCAGGAGAAAAATCACATTCAAGGGAGCTCCCATAAGATCAACAGATTTCTCAGCAAAAACCTTACAGGCCAGGCAGGAGTAGGATGATATATTCAAAGTGCTGAAAGAAAAAAAAATTGTCAACCAAGAATACTAAATCTGGCAAAACCATTCTTCAGAAACAATGGAGATAACAAAAGCTGAGGTTGTTCATCATCACTAGCCCTGCTTTGCAAGAATTGCTAAAAGGAGTCCTTTAAGTTGAAATGAAAGAACACTAGACAGCAACACAAAAGCATGTGAAGATATAAATATGCTCTCTGATAAAGATAGGTATATAGATGAATACAGAATCCTGTAATACTGCAATGGGTATATAAATAACTTTTAATTTAAGTATAGAATTTGAAAGGTAAAAGCATAAAAAATAACTATAAAACTTTGTTGATGAATATAAAATATAAAAAGATGAATTTTTGACATCAATAACATAAAGTGGGTTTTTGTAGGTGACCAAAGTTATCAGTTTAAAGTAAATTGTTATAATTATAAAATGTTTTATGTAATCACCATGGTAACCACAAAGAAAATACCTATCGAAGATGCACAAAATGAGAAATGAATCAAAGCACATCATCACAAAGGAAGTCAAGAAGAGAGGAAAAGGGGAACAAAATAACTACAAGACATACAGAAAACAACTAATGAAATGGCAATAGAAAGTCCTTCCCTATCAGTAATTACTTTAAATGTAAGTGGGTTAAACTCCCCAATCAAAAGACAGAGTGAGCAATAGTCTCTGTCATTTTCAGTTGCTTGTTCTCAAATTGGCCCTTTCTGCTTTCCAAGCAGGACCTGTTTGTGATTTGGTGGTGTCCGTGGATTGTTCCCGTCTGTTGTATTTTGTCATTCATGGAGATGTCTTGTCAGCTAGCTTTGTTGTAGTTGTGTCTATGGGTTTTGGTTATTCTATTTAAAAAGTTATGCTACTATCCTGAATTAAGAAACTGAATATTGAATTTTGCTGTGTATTACTAAAACAATATCCAGAAAAAAATATTTCTATGTATATAGTATATATGCACGTCTGTTTTCCCCTTCTCTCAACAATCTTAGGTATTAGCTCTCTTCTGAAATTGTCACTTGGCAAAAAATAAGACCTTATTGAATTTTTATTTATATTTTATCAATTGCACGGTTAGCCACTTTTCCTGTATTTATGATCCATTTCATTTTTTTCTATTATGAATTGTTTATTCTTTTGTCTATTTCCCCATTGCTATGTTTATGTTTTAAAATTAATTTTGAAGATCTTAACCTTTTTCTTGTCATGTTTTGATATTTCTTCTTCAGCTATTTACCTTTCAGACCCTGAAAATTGTTTTAAGATTCTGTATATTTAAATGTGTCAGTATTTTCTATTATTATTTCTTATCCCATGAAATGGTAATAATATATATTATTACATTACTTAAATTATGTATGGAATACTTTAAATCAGTGATGTTTAAAGATTAACCACAGTATGGGTCTTGGAAATTCCTGAACCATGAAGCTTTGAAAATTGTTGAGAGAATCAAAGATGGACAAAGTCATATTTAAATTTAAAGATAATGAGCAATAACCAGGAACAGTATATATTCTAAACTAAGGCAATAATTAAAAGTTAACTCAAGGAACTGAGATGTTATGGATGGTACATGTAAACAGAGTACTTGAGGTATAGAGTTTAGGAGAGGTTAGTGAGGTAAATGGGAATTGGTTTAGCTGATACACACATATACATACACATATTTATGTACATGCACTCACATATATATAGACATATACATATACTTATGCATGCATATATATTTATGTGTACATGTGTCTGAGATCTAATAAATAGAAGGTAAGAAGTATTGGCTTTATATAAGGGATATATATATGTATTTATTTTATATATATATAAAAATATATATGGTAGGTATTTAGGTATTTGTTAGGTATCCTCAAAGTAAGGGGATCAGTTGAGTGATGAAATAAGAAAGCTAATATGTATAGAATGTTTACTCTGTGGGTAGCCATTGTGTTTTCACATTTTTTTTTAAAGTAAACTTTACGATAACTCTATGTGGTAGATATTATTATCCCCATTTTGTAGGCACTGGGAAAGTAAATTGACATGCTAGAAAGAACGTGGACTTTGGAGTCTGGTAGTTAGATGGAGTAAACTTAACCACTGACTAGCTGTGTGACTTTGGTCCAATCACTCCTCTGTGAATCTTGGCTTTCTCAGATGTAAAAAGGAAATAAAAATAGTACCTCATGGGCTTCCCTGGTGGCGCAGTGCTTGAGAGTCCGCCTGCCGATGCAGGGGGATGCGGGTTTGTGCTCCGGTCCGGGAGGATCCCACGTGCCACGGAGCGGCTGGGCCCGTGAGCCATGGCCGCTGGGCCTGCACGTCTGGAGCCTGTGCTCCGCAATGGGAGGGGCCGCAGCAGTGAGAGGCCCGCGTACCGCAAAAAACACAAAAACAAAACAAAAATAGTACCTTACTTTACGGGGTTGTTGTGAAGATTTTCAAAGGAATTATTTATGATTTTCCCCAAAAGAATAAAATAAACAATTCTATTCTAACCAGTACATGGCATTTGCTTTTAAGTTCATTTGAATGGTTATTATTTCATGTTATAAAGATTAAATGAGATAATGTATATAAAGTAGATACCATAGTATTTAATAAATGGTAGTTATTACTATTATTGTTGTGAGGCTCAATCTAATAACTTGTACAGGGTTTGAACTGTGTATCAGCCTTCAATACCCTCTTTGTACTAAAATATACTATCTAAAAATTTTATAACACAAATATTCCATATCTCCTTTTTCATTTCAACAAATATTTATAGATGCTAATGTAAGCCAGACCCTGAGGATACAAAAAAGTAAGACGTGCTTCCAGTCATTTAGGAGCCACAGATGGTAGAGAGGGCAGGCAGGTATAAGAAAGAAGAGATTTCTTTTTTGAAATTATGTAGGTTAGAAAACAGTATTTTGGAACCTGGTTTTGACAGACTTCAATTCTCCAGATAAAACAAGTTATGTGTTGATGAGATTAAATGTTGGAGTCAAATAATAAAATATATTTATTTATATACATTTATTACCTCCTTCTATAATCATGAAATTGTATTTTTCCTAGCTACTTTTAAATCTGTGCGCATTTTCTTCCTACTTCTGCTGAGATTGATATGTGACCAGCCCTTTTTAGTTACCATCATGAGGAATGAACTAGAGGAGAGGAAAATGGAAGAGAAGCTGACTTAGCATTTGCTCTTCCAATGCAGTGTGTCTAAATGGATAGCTCTACCATGATGTTTCTTTCAGTTCCTCTTGGATTTGGAGGAGAAGGGCAGAAGGAATGTTTCCATTGGGGAAATAGTAGTTAAATTGCTTCATAGTACATCCTCCTATCAATTATTACTAAAAAGAGACATGGATTGTTATAGGCCAAAGTATGTTTTTGTGGGCATTTCCTTTCAGTTTCGCTTTAAGAAAAATTATAGGCCTCAGTTATAAACCAAATAGTTTATATAATTGAAACCTCATTAATAGATTTTACATTTTATTTACCAAAAAGCTAATAATCTATGTTTTAAAAAATAAACATTGAATCACTAACAAATGAGATCTGAATAAATAATCCCACTGCTGGAGAAGGACCATAGGGGTGGGTTATATAGCAGAACTTGTTTTTTATAAAGAGCACTGTCTATACATTTTAGAAATAATTCCATAAGATAGTTTACATTTTAAGGGCTTCCCTGGTGGTGCAGTGGTTGAGAGTCCGCTTGCCGATGCAGGGAACACGGGTTCGTGCCCCAGTCCGGGAAGATCCCACATGTCGCGGAGTGGCTGGGCCTGTGAGCCATGGCCGCTGAGCCTGCGCGTCAGGAGCCTGTGCTCCGCAACGGGAGAGGCCACAACAGTGAGAGGCCCGCGTACCGCAAAAAAAAAAAAAAAAAAAAAAGTTTACATTTTAAAATGTGGATTTACAGAGTTTAAAAATTGTGAATCACTGTACTGTACACCTGCAACTTATGTGTTGTACATCAACTATACTTCAATAAAAAATTAAAAATAAATAAAATATAAGGAATAAAAGAAAAAAGTAGATTTAGAGGAAAAATATCTAGAGAAAATTTAAGTTATATACAACAAATTCCATTGTCCACATTCTGGACAATGAAATGTTTCCATCCCATGATTTTACTCTGTGTGGAATTTTTTAGTAGATACTCTGAGGTTACAAAATATAAAAACAACCCTCTATCCTTGGGGAGTTTACAGTTTAATATGGGATAAGTAAACTATGTGGTAGAAACCTAAATGACAAAACCTAAAACAGTTTATGGAGAGAAAATCCAACTACCCAAGAAGGTGGTAGACTTGCTAGAATCATAGACCTCTGCCTCTGTGGCTGATTTTTGGTTAATGGTGTACTCATCATTTATCTGTGCTCTTCTTTTCAACTGCCTTTCAAACAGCAAACTGGAACCAGTTGTTCTATTTAGAGATTATCTGTCAGGCACCATCCAAATTGAATACTGTCAAGCAGCAATTACATGAATTCTAGCACAGGCTATCTGCCTACTTGCAGCGCATGGCAAAAAGAAGAATGATCTGTTTTGGAACTCCATTCATTTCATCACATCTTGTGTGGTATATGAACATCATAATAAGCATCGTAGTTCTTCTTTGGAACTGTAAAATATCTCTTGAACTTAATAGAAATTTAGAGTGTATAGAGAAAGAAAAAACTAGTCACGTGCTAGAGTAATTCGAAGAAAAAAATATATGTATAACCAGGTCAACATATTTTGTTACTATTTCATTCCTATATGTCTGTGAACCCAACTAGATCTAAAATCTCTAAGGCAGTGACTGCTTCAGATTCAAATTCAGCAAACAACTGTGCTGGGTGTCTTTCCTGATCTTCCTCACCTCTTTAGACTAAGGGCTTCTCCTCTGTATTCCAAATAGCATTGTATGTTATCTCTAGCAATTGCATTGACAACACTATAGATGCATTGATACACCCTCTATTGAAATGCCCTATTTCCACATTTGCTCTCTTATATTTCTAAAATATAAGCTCCTCAAACTAGTAACTTTGCCTTTCTCAGTACCTGGTACATAGAAGGCTGTATGTAAACTGAATATTTATAAACAACATAGACATTCAATGTGAAATACTGTCTAGGCACAAGAATGATGTGAGACATGCAATTCAGGAATATTATTATTATTTTTTGAACAAACTTGATTCTAGTGTTTACCAAAAATATATGTAATTGAAAGAGCCAAAATGTAATCTTTCTATAGCATGTGGTGTTGTTAGTTTACTATCCATCATGTTCTTTTGTATCCTGTTGAACATTTAATAAATTTTATTCATATCTAATTTAAGTTTTAAATGAGATAAATGACGGCCTTAACAAAACAGAAAGAACTTCTTAGTAAGTATTAGGAACTTGTCTTGAGTAAAGGAATATAAGACTGGCCTTATTTTAAAGTAGGAGTTTGTGAACATAGACAAGAATAGGTAGGATTTTTGGAAAGAATCAACTGGTGTTCCCAAAGCAGAGCTAGCAACATCCGGTGTATATTACAAGGATGGCCCCCAAAGGGAAGAAGCCTGTTGGATAGCCCACTATTTTATTTTATTTATTTATTTATTTATTTTTGTGGTACACGGGCCTCTCACTGTTGTGGCCTCTCCCGTTGCGGAGCACAGGCTCCGGACGCTCAGGCTCAGCGGCCATGGCTCACGGGCCTAGCCGCTCTGCGGCATGTGGGGTCTTCCTGGACCGGGGCACGAACCCATGTCCCCTGCATCGGCAGGCGGACTCTCAACCATTGCGCCACCAGGGAAGCCCTAGCCCACTATTTTAAAGGGAAATTTCATTCAGGAAGCCTCATACATGATCTCATTTTTATTTTGATTTACTAGAAGCATATGGTGGGCTATCAACAGTACCCTTCAAATCAAAATGCATCATCATTTAGGAACTTCTGAAGGGGAAATAGTCTGTGACTGCACTCTCTGAGAACCATCAGTTCACCTACCTATGTCCCTTAGAACTGAAGCTTTAGGATATCCTTCAAAACCTATTCTTTTGTTTCTTATCATATAATGTATGGTGACTGAAATATTATTGTATTTGATTTTTGTGTAAAACAATTAAATCACTGGTTAAAAAAAAAGAATGAGATGACTTTACTTGATGATTTAAAAATATATATGTTTATATTTAAGACATCTAAAGTGCCTTTTGTCTTCAGGGTAGCACTGTAGTTCTTTGGTGCTCCAGTTGATATTGCAATTTAATACTGCACCTACAAAGAAAATTACAGTTTTAAACTGTTTATTCCAAGTGTTTCACAATGAAGACACTGCAAAAGTGGTACAAGTATGTTGACAAAAAAAATGAAGTAGGAGATTATTAATTCCTTGAAAGTCAAGAATATTGCAAATTCAAATGATCCCACTCATTATCAATATGGGGTCCCTTTACAGGTTTGCATGTTGTAATGTGTTCTTAAAATGGGATTGATATAATGACTTTGTAGCATCTGCTACAAAGCTGATGAATTCTTTTTTTTTTTTTTGCTCTGAGACTATTGTGTGATAATATATATTATTCAGTTTTTTATAGTGCTTTATGCATTTTTAAGAATTTTGAGTGACCCAGTTTTGTAAAATAAACTGTCTTGTAAAAAAAAAAATGCTGTAGCATCATGTGTTCCATATAGCAGTTACTCAATTATTTTTGTTTTCAATTAAATTAATGGAAAGAGCTCTTAATTTGTAATCCACAGGCTTGGTGGCTTTGGGCAAGTCATGTAATTTCCCTTTCCTTCAGTTTCCTCATCTTTAAAATGTGTATAATATCTCACAGGGCTGGTCTAAGGATCAATGCTTATGAATAAAAAGCCCCTAGCACATGACAAATGGTGGCACAAACTATATCATAAATATTATTATTATTATCCAAGTGGCTTAATATTGAAATAATAAAACAGAGCTTTTACACAATTATATCAGCGATAGATCTGGGTCATAGACTCTGGGAAAGTATTTATAGTGAGGATACAGAGAATTTAGGAAAATAAAAAGACTATGTAAATGAAATTTGAGAAACACTGTGAAAATGTAGTACCACATACAATTCTGTCTATCTATCTATCTATCTAAGTAATCACTGTCTTTTAAAAAACATACAATAAAAGTCCAGTTGATACAGTTCATTATTGATTTATTAAGAACTCAGAGATTTGATCTAATAAAGCATTTAAACTTCATAGTAGAGGAAACCCACGATGCCATCATAAAGTTTGGAGAAACTCAGGATTAGGGTATATACATGTATCCATCCTGAGAATCAGTGGATATTTATAGAGCTGGTATATTAGTTTCAGTACAATGATATGCTTATATACAAATATATATCAAATAAATTTGCTTAACCCTATTACAATACTTACTTACCCACCATGGTTTGGAAATTGCACAAAAATTGAAGTTGAAACTAATGATTGAATAAATAATTCAAAACTAACTCGAGTAGGTAGCTGAGAAAAAACATAAAAACTCGGAAGTACAGATTTAAAGCCCAGTTATATAGAATTCTTTGCTGCTAGTACATTTTTGAGCACTTACAGCTTCTTCCGTTCCTCTACTTGCCTAGCTGCCACTTCTCAACTATGAAAGGGATTAAAAGACAATCAGAGCTTTTGTCAGTAGCACAGCATAGTCATTTGAAGAAGTTGGTGGCCAGACATGAAAAAACATGTAAAGAAAAAATTAAGGTGATAGGCCTAAATTCAGGACTATCAGTATGTTCATGATGGTGAAGATGTGGGTTAAGCCTCATCACAGGTGAAAGATGGTAGTGTGAGAACTTGGGATTAACAAGCTACCTCACACAAAGGGAGGGATGATACTTAAGTGTTCAGTCCTAAATGGCAAACGTGGTGTATGTATGGCTGCAGTGACAGTTTATTTCAGTGGCCTTAAAGAATTTATATGTACCATAGAGTTAATGTGTAAAATTAAGAGCAAGTATGTTAAATATATTCTAGGAATCTGTGACTTTGTGACCAAGATCAGAATGATACTCAAAAACAAATCACAGGTTTTTTTCTACAGAAACTTGATAAACATCTGGATAGTTGGCTAAATTTTTCAATATTCATCTATCTAGTATTTTAGGAATAGTCAACATTTCAATAATAATTTACTTTTCGATAGCTACAGATTGAATATTGTTTCATTTCCTTGTTTTGTCCTAAATCTATATTTTTTCTTGCTATTTGCTGTAATTACAGATAGAAGTTTGGAGTTTAGTATTTGCAATATCTTGCTGTTGAATTCAAATTGTCAGTTGATGGCATGTGTTCAGCACTATAGTGTATGATATTTATTTATTTTCATACTATGAGTGCTACTTGACTCTGACTGAATTTTTTTTGTTAGAAGATTTTCTTCGCTTTGTAAGCCTACTTTATTTTGGCTCCTGAATATGTCAAAATTCTTTACGTCAGCCCTTGGTTATAACACCTTTTATTTTTGAATATTTAAAATGCTCTCAAGGGACTTCCCTGGTGGCTCAGTGGTTAAGAATCCGCCTGCCAGTGCAGGGGACACGGTTTCGAGCCCTGGTCCGGGAAGATCCCACATGCCAAAGAGCAACTAAGCTCGTGTGCCACAACTACAGAGCCCGCATGCCACAACTACTGCAGCCCACATGCCTAGAGCCTGTGCTCCGCAACAAAGAGAAGCTACTGCTCGCCGCAACTAGAGAAAGCCTGCACACAGCAATGAAGACCCAACGCAGCCAAAAAATTAATTAATTAATTAATTAAAAATAAATAAATAAAATGCTCTCAAATCTTTAACAATGACAAAGGCATTAGCTGTTTTAATTAATTAGTATGGACAAAATAAAAACAAAGGGGAACCTTTTGTTTTCTCATTCAGTGGTTACAATAAAAGCATGCAAAAGTTAACTGGCTTTCTTTTCTAAGAAAAATTATGTTGGCCTCTTTTGTACACGTTGTTACCCATGGTTTGCATTTTGAATCCTCAACAGTAAACAACTTTTTAATTTACTTTTAATTTTTTAAAAACTTTATTGAAGTTTATTTGATTTACAATGTTGTGTTAATTTTTGCTGTACAGCAAAGTGACTCGTATATATATGTATTCTTTTGCATTATGGTTTATCATAGCTTATTGAGTATAGTTCCCTGTGCCCTACAGTAGGACCTTGTTGTTTATCCAGTAAACAACATTTAAAATGTTTAAATTTGCTTGAAATTGTATAAGAATGCCACAAGAAACTCAGTTTTATGGTTACTTCATTATAGAGTATAATAAATTCTAGCAAGATGGGACTATTTGTGGTAACTGGCATTTTACACTCTGTAAACATTTCCTTTAATCTTGTCCCTTTGCACTGAGTCTCAGCAGAATGCCTCTCTTTTGCGGCCTTGTTGGTACAGCATGACACTAAGTGACATCAGATTAGCAACTGGAGAACATTTTGTGAAACTGCGTATGGAAGTGAATTTGCCGAGTTCAAGGCTGTGTTTTTTCTGATCTCAAATCACCTGGCAACTTTAGATTCAGGCAGAAGTTGAAGTTTATTTTACAAAACATGAAAAAGCTTTTAAACCAGTGTATTTGAGGTAAATCTGTAGCAAAAGTGAGGCCACCTGCTGTTAAGAAGAGTGCTTACACATTCAGCACATTTCCATCCCCAGTAGAGGGTACTGCTGAGTAAAACGCTGTCATTATTGTTTAGATTCTATAGGTGGCAGCAGTTCCTGCAGTTTCAGAGCTTAACAATGGCTTGATTTGTGGGTCTAAGAATAAAGCTGTCATGAACTCATGGGATCTTTATACTGTAAGGGCTCTTCTTTGAAATGTGATACATGAGAAAATTACGTTTAGTTTTTAGTGTCTCTTTTAAGATTTAAGTAGCTTCTCTTTCTTTTGAGTTCCATTTTGTATTTTAAATCATGTCCCCAAACAAGCGTTCACAGCCATAATTTTATGGTGTTATATGTTATGAAATATGTCTTTAGGTAACCAGAGAGGAAGACATGATAGAAACACTTTTTCCTTCTCCTCTTTCCCCCTCAATTGCAAGAATAATCCATTGTTAATTTTTAATGCTGATGCAATCTTGGGAAGGAAATCCTAGTTGCTATATGAGCATAATTTTCTTCATGTTCAGGAGCTGAGTGATAAATGGTTTAACATTGCCATTCAACTTTCTAGGAGGCTTTGAACTAAATTGTAGCACCTATAAAAAGTGATTTTGTAGCCGTCTTTAATATATACTGCGGTTTCCTGTTAGTGAACTCAGAACTGAGGAAGTAAGCACTCTTAGAGCTATTCCTTTTGCCTCTGAGAAGAAGCAGTCATTATCAGTATGGCTGGTCATTTACACAAACACACACACACAGACACACACCCCTCCAACCATCCAAAATAAACTCCACATTAGGTATAAAGATTGTTTATAATATAGATTATATATAAATTGTTTATAATAAAGATTGTTTATAAAGATTGGCCATTTAATTTTAATGGTCAAAGTGATTATTTAAAAAAATTTTCCCTGCCAATTATTTTATTTAATACAGAGAGTTGCAAAATCCTAAATGAAACTAATTTTTTGGTTCAGGTTAAAATAATTAAGCTTACCTCTGAAATGTTTACTCAGAAATTTAGCAAGCTTTGTCTTATTGCTCAAATAAATTATCCAGATACTTTAAAATGATAATTTATTCAAATTAAGATAAAAATCTGGGACTCCTTTTAAATTTAGGAAAGACTAGGTTCTTTTTATTTATCATTTGAGATAACAGTAGTAAATTAACTTCAATATATGAGAATCTAATATATTTTGAAGGGAAGAGGTTAAACTGATTTTTTCTTTTGGAGCTAACTTTTTTTTAAATAGATCTTTATTGGAGTATAATTGCTTCACAATACCATGTTAGTTTTATGTTCTACAACAAAGTGAATCAGCCATATGCATACATATGTCCCCATATCCCCTCCCTCTTGAGCCTCCCTCCCATCCTCCCTATCCCACCCCTCTAGGTCATCTCAAAGCACCGAGCCAATCTCCCTGTGCTATGCTGCTGCTTCCCACTAGCTAACTATTTTACATTCGGTAGTGTATATATGTCGATGGTACTCTCACTTGGCCCCAGCTTCCCCCTCCCACCCCGTGTCCTCAAGTCCACTCTCTACTGACTTGTTTTTATTAAATGCCTTATAAACTCTATTGAATCTTAGTTTTTGGAATTAATCTACTTCTATGAAGTGCATACATTATTGACTCTGAAGTTAAAACATACATATTTTATGCACTGTATGTATCATGTAGATATGTGTGTATGTATTATAGATAAAGGAAATGTAGCTTTATGAAGTATGGAACATTTGGATCATACAAGTTAAGAGATATATGCCTATATCTATCATCCATATATCAAAACATTTATTCACCTGTACGTTCAGAATGGAGTTTTTCATAAAGAATGATGAGTGTTACATATATCTTCATATCACATTTGATGGGTGTGAAAGGAAACAGAATTATAAAAGCAAAAAAGTTTGCTAGGAACCTTCCATGCTCTTAATATGTGTATTGTGTGTGTATTGTCTGCTACCTAACAAACCCATGTTTTTAAAGCAGCTACTAGGAACAAGAATACAAGTCCAATTATTATTATTATTACTATTTTTTTTTTTTTGTGGCTGTGTTGGGTCTTCGTTGCTGCGCGTGGGCTTTCTCTAGTTGCGGAGAATGGGGGCTACTCTTTGTTGCAGTGCGAGGGCTTCTCATTGCGGTGGCTTCTCTTGTTGTGGAGCACAGGCTGTAGGCACGTGGGCCTCAGTAGTTGTGGCTCGCGGGCTCAGTAGTTGTGGCTCGTGGGCTCTAGAGCGCAGGCTCAGTAGTTGTGGCACACGGGCTTAGTTGCTCTGCAGCATGTGGGGTCTTCGTGCAGGGATCAAATCCGGGTCCCCTGCATTGGCAGGCGGACTCTTAACCACTGCGCCACCAGCAAAGTCCCTCAGTTTATTTTTGAATATACTTAATTTATATGTGCATATGAAATCTATTTTTGATGGCATAATGAAAATTTAATTATTTGTAAATATATTTCTTTTGTCCTTGCTGGTATTTTTGGCATATATAAAATAGCTAAAAGCATAGCCAACATCCGTCACTTAAGGCAAGGCTCTTACGGTTATCTGGGAGCATTGTGTTCTCTAAAAATATTTCAGCCAGATACACACCAAGATATTACAAAGTGAGTTCCATTTTTTTTTGCAGTTCTCTTTTAGAAACTTATGTTAAAGTTACTTCCATTTTCTTAGTTTCTTATGTAATTGTGAACGTAAGGGTGATCACTTAGCTCTAGTTTGTTAATTTTATGAAGTATTTTAATAAAATGATTTATGTCCTTCAAGGAATTTATCATGCTTTTTAACAATATATTCTCTAAAATTAAAGTTGATTTTACTTTTTGTAAGTAAAATTACTTTGTTGAATGAAAAAGCTTTTGATGAGTGAGATATTATGATTGCTTGGAGTTGTTTTCAGCAATTGAAATGTATGTAGGCTTAAAAAATAAAGTAAAAATATTTTAGGCGTCATAACTATGGAAAAAGAAAATGAGATATTTGGTTAAGCTTGAATGGTTTAGACTCATTTAAACCCAAGTATTAGTATTTCTTTTCAATTCCTTATAATTAAAAGTTCTGCTGATCTATTTTAAAATGATTTTGTACTTTATTTCCTCATATTCAGTAATAGCAAACTTTAATATTAGTAAAATATTACCTAAAAGATGTTCACAGAAACTGTTTACATGTTTGAAAGGACAGGGTAAGTTTAACTCACATATTCTGAGGGGAATTTTAGGGCTTAGAGAATAGTATGACTAACTGATAGGGAAAGACTTTCAAGAGATGGCGCATATAGGTGTGAATTGGAGAAAGCAGCTGATACAATAAACCCTAGATTCTGTGTAATGGGTGGTGAATGGAATTTCTCATTAATTGAATTTTTCGTTTAACCCATTGTTTATACATGCACACTGTACATGTGATCAGTTTTGTAAGCTTTAGAATATAATAAGAGAAACTTAACTTTAAACACATACTAAAAATTGTTTCTTCTTATAAAAAGTATTCAGGAGGTCCAATTGGAATCTTTAGCGTGAATGATTACCATTATGATCATCTATTGCTATTTTAGAATCCTGTTTATGGGGACTTTAAAAGAATTTGATAATGATTGAGCTTTATGGTTGCTTGGGTTCCAGATAAATGAAAGTTTTAAAATACTTTAATCTGTAAATATAAGTAAGGATATTTATTATTTACAAATGTTTAGCTAAAATATTATTATATAAACATAGTTCCTTTCTGAGTAGTATAGTTTTTTTGTTTTGTTTTGTTTTTTTGTGGTACGTGGGCCTCTCACTGTTGTGGCCTCTCCCGTTGCGGAGCACAGGCTCCGGACGCACAGGCTCAGCGGCCATGGCTCACGGGCCCAGCCGCCCCGTGGCATGTGGGATCCTCCCAGACCGGGACACGAACCCGTGTCCCCTGCATCGGCAAGCAGACTCTCAACCACTGCACCACCAGGGAAGCCTAAGGTTTAGTATTTTTAAGGTGTAGATATCCAACAGTCCCTGTCCTGAAATCCATTGTAGCCTAATGGACTGTACCAGTCTTAAAGTCATCACCCAATGAATGTCGTATATGAAATAGACAATACAATTTCTCTTCTATGTGTAGAAAGTCTGTATAGGAGTAGTTATAAATACTTGATGGCACAGCGCAAACTTGGGATCCTAAATTTCTTAACTTTTAATCATATACCATTGTGCTTCTAAAATCTGCTTGTTAAGTTGGGTGTTGAGAATTCAGAGCCACAAGAACATGTGAAAGTATTTATGTAGCTGAAATTCTAAGGGAAAATAATGCTGTTACAGTTCTCATAAAAATATAAAACAAAAATTATATGAGAAGTCTTTCATTTTAAAAACTGATATTCAAGTAAATTTGGGTTTAACCAAAAGAAGAGTAACCCTGGAAAACCCTTTGCATTCTAAAATTCTAACAATTTTGTGATTCTCCTTAATTTTATTTTTTTATTTAAAAAAATTTAATATAATTTTTTTTTTTTTCCTTTCGGTACGTGGGCCTCTCACTGCTGTGGCCTCTCCCGTTGCAGAGCACAGGCTCCCGACGCGCAGGCTCAGCGGCCATGGCTCACGGGCCCAGCCACTCCGCGGCATGTGGGATCCTCCCGGGCCGGGGCATGAACCTGCGTCCCCTGCATCGGCAGGCGGACTCACAACCACTGTGCCACCAGGGAAGCCCAAAAAATTTTAATATAATTTTTAAAGTTTACTTTCCATTTATAGTCACTACAGAATATTGGCTATATTTCCCATGTTGTACAATACATCCTTGAGCCTGTCTTACACCCAGTAATTTCTACATCCCACTCCCCCACCCCTATACTGCTCCTTCATAACCATAGTTTGTTCTGTATATCTATGAGTCTGCTTCTTTTTTGTTATATTCACTAGTTTGTTGTATTTTTTAGATTCCACATATAAGTGATATCATACAGTGTTTGTCTTTCTCTGTCTGACTTATTTCACTTAGCATAATGCCCTCTAAATCCATTCATGTTGCTGCAAATGCCAAAAATTTGTTCTTTTTTATGGCTGAGTAGTATTCCTGTGTGTGTGTGTGTGTGTGTGTGTGTGTGTGTAAAACATCTTCTTTTTCCATTTCTCTGTTGATGGATACTTAGGTTGCTTCCATATCTTGGCAGTAGTAAATAATGCTGCTGCAAACATTGGGGGCCACGTATTTTTCTGAATTCAAGGTTTTTTTATTCCCTTTAATTTTATTTTTTTTTATTATTATTTTTTTTTTCTTTTTGCGGTATGTGGGCCTCTCACTGTTGTGGCCTCTCCCGCTGCGGAGCACAGGCTCCAGACGCGCAGGCCCAGCGGCCATGGCTCACGGGCCCAGCCGCTCCGCGGCATATGGGATCCTCCCAGACCGGGGCACGAACCCGTATCCCCTGCATCGGCAGGCGGACTCTCAACCACTGCGCCACCAGGGAGGCCCTATTCCCTTTAATTTTAAAGGGCAGTGTAAATGGAACATCTGAATATCCTCTGAGATTTTAGGAGTATATGATGCTGGCAATTATCATAAAATATATTTTAGAGAAATCTGAAAAATTGCCTCCTTAAAAAATGTTTCCATGCAAAATCTCTAGGGTTCTGAAGCAAATTTCTAAGAATCAGGGGATTGCTTCTCAAGCAGTGCTATGAACCTTCAGTCTGAAACACCTCATACTGCTACCCCATGTGTTCTTTGCAGAAATTAGTGCTCCTTATTACACAAAGTCCTAATGGTGAGAAACACATTCCAAAGTGACCTGAGGTTACTGGGCGGGAGATAGATGAGGTAGCATTAGAAGAAATTGACAAATGATTCTAATATTTATATGCAAATGCAAAGGACCAATAGTAGTCAAGGTAATCTTGAAGAAAAAGAAGAAATTTAGAAGATTCAAACTATTGGATATCAAGGCTTATTATAATGCTACAGCAATTAAGAAAGTGTAGTATTGGTGTAAGGATTGATAAGCATCTGATGGAATATTATAGAGTCCAAAAATAGACCCATGCATATATGGAAACATAATATGGGATAGGTGGCACTGCAGAAAAATGGAGATGGACAGTATTTTCAATAAAACATTCTGAACCAACAGGATAACTTTATAGAAGAAAATAAATCACGATCCCTTACCTCACATCATATACAAATATCAATTCTAAGTCGATTATAGATCTAAATGTGAAGCATAAGACAGTAATGTTCTAACAAAAATATGTAAGAATATCTTTATGTCTCTGAGGTAGACAAAGCTTTCTCGAACCGAATTTAAAAACATTGCCATATAGGAAAAGATTGATAGATTGGTTTATATTATAACTAGGAACTTCTGTTACTGAAAGACACTGTTCAGAAAGGGAAAAGGCAAGTTACAGAACAGACGATATTTGCAATGCATATAATTTATGATTATATGCATTGACCTGTTTCCAGAATATATGATAGATTCTTACAAGCCAGTGGAAAAAGAAAGAATCTAGTTTCACAAATGCAAAAGGCATCATCAGGGACTTCACAAACAGGATATCCAAATGGCTGATAAACATAGAAAAAGATACTAAACCAAAATAGTCACCAGGGAAATGCAATTTAAAACCATAATGAAATAGTGATCCATCCCCAAGAGAATGACTAAAATTTTAAAAACTGACAAAACCAAGTATTGATAAAGATGTGGAGCACTAAAACTCATATGGTAGTGGTAAAACCATTTGGAAAACTGTTCAACAGTATCTGCTAAAGCTGAACATATATGTCCTGCTACCTGGCAATTTCACTCTTAAGTATAGTAGACGCTACAGAAATGTGTGTAAATGTGCACCAAAAGGCATATACAAGAATGTTCACAGTATTATTCATATAGCTAAACACTGGAAAAATGCAAATGCCCATCAACATTAGAATAAATAGGGTAAAGAACTTATTTGTAGAATGGAATACAATAAAAGCAAAGAAAATGAATCAGCTACTTTTACACACATCTGGATGATCTCATAAACATAATGTTGAGCAAAAGACACCAACTCAAAATAATACTTACTATAAGATTCCATTTATATAAAGTTTAAAGGATGGCAAAATTATAGTGTTAGAGATCAAGATAATGGTTACATCTGGGGAGGAGAGAAATGGCACCAGGCATGCTTCAAGGGTGCTGGTCATATTCCATTTCCTAAAGTGGGTGTTGGTTATATGGGTGTGTTCACTTTGAGATAAATCTTTCAGTGATGATTGTATTATTTCTCTGTTTTTCTGTTATGTAGGTTGTACTTCAACAAACAAATGTAAAAAAAAAAAAAAAAAAAGAGAGAGAGAGAGGTGACAGGAGGTTTTTTTTCAAGCTTTTCAAATAGAGAGCAAGGGGAAAACTGGCCAGAAAGTGGATAAGGACCTCTGGAGGCTCTTTTTCTGATTTGGGGGAGGTGGTCTACAGAGGAGATCAATCAATATTGTTCACTCAGCCAGAAACTCATAACTTGTACTGATGTTGTTCATAGAATGTCATAGTGCTGCAAGGTTCTGTGGGCTGTGGTTCTTTACCTTCATGGGATAGTGTTTATAGACCTGAGTGTTGTCACGGCCAGGAGCTTTAGTCATAGAACTTACAGCCACTGAGCTTTAAGCACATGTTGCTCAGCACAGATACCACTTCCCCTGAAAGGCTTTCCAGACCTATGAGTTTGGACCAGGTGTTCTTCTGCTCCCACAGTATGAATCCTTGGCATAGGTACTCCCACCCACTCCAGACACTGTAAGCTTCTTGAGGGAGTAACTCAATTGTCTTGTTTACAGTTCAAATCCCAGTGCTAGCCTAGCATGGTGCCTGGTACTCAATAAAACAATTACATGAATGTATGTAAGTCAGATGTTCATAACATGAGAAGTGCCTGTGTTTAACCATTTTATAGATAGATTTTATCATTTTAAAATATATAATTCTTGATAGCACTTAAAGTTAGGATGAAGAATTTAGGACCCTTTTTTAGGCACTTGCCTTTTGTTGTTGTTGTAGTTAAGTTTTACAGTAAATTAGAAACTAGAAAGGCCTGATTCTCCTGATTCTAAAACATAGCACTACTACTTTTTCTCAAAGTAGTAGTGTCCTCTTCTTGAAAGTCTCTGGTTACCCTATAATACGTGAAATAATTTCTTTTTCCTGATAACATAGAGTTTAGTTTTATTTTCAGATTGCTCTTGAATCATTTAAAACCAGAAAAGAACTTTATAACAAAGTTATTATAGATAATAGTGTCTCAAAGGTTTTGAATTTTTGGTATTTCCTTTATTATACAAAGTTGAAATATGAACTGTAGTCATAATTAAAATCAAATAAAGAAGCCAGGCTTGAATTTCATATTTTTACCTTTGGTATGCATTCTGTCAAATTAACTCTCTTTTTAAAAAGTGAGATTTTGACATTGGAGTCCTAAGAACAGGGGTCTGTGTCATACCACAAATATAAACTGTTTAATTTAAAGATAATGCCAAAACCAGATAACTAGAGTGAAGACAAATGAAATCTTTCCTTTTGTATTGGTTGTTGTGTGAAGGCAATCAAGAGATATGTGAAATGGATGTAGGTCCTCAAATTTCATCATTTTATGCATTCACATAGATAAATAGAAGACCATGAGGCCCTTTAATTTAGAAATTCCCACAGTTCTCAATATGGTGGCTCTCCAGTGGATTCAGCTGTCACCTTTTCTAGAGGCTTTGACATCACCTCTTCCTCAATGAAGTAATCCTGCGTTAGCAGATAGATTTTCATATTCATGGCCTACGGGCCAGATTCCAAATGCTCTTTGGTATTTTCTTTATATCATGGAACACTTGGATTTTAGGTAGTTTCTGCCTCATATTTACAGTAGCTTTGTAAAGCTTTCTGTAATATGTAAGAAAGCCTAAAATTGAGGGTTTTCGTATATAATTATGTGAAAAATATTTTAGATGTATGGAAGAATGTCATGGAATATATGTCTCCTACCAGCATTAATAGCATTAGATCTCCAAAAAACACTCTTTTTTTCATATGTATCAGCTGCCTATCTTTAGGGGTATGAAATGTGTAAATTTTCCAGTAGCATATAATTCAGTAATATTTGTATTATTTTAATAACTTATTTGTAAAGTGATGTTCAGTTGTGTTACTATGAAATACAGAATCCTCTCCAGGACATTTTTTAAGTTCAAGTATATGTATTACAAACTAGAAAAGCCTTAGTTTTATGAGGTCCATTCAAAATACTTATTATATCTCTATTGTTAATTTTTCTAAATTTGAGCTGATTTCACTAGGCAATGTTTTCTTTTTTTGTTGTGCTATTTAATTTTGGGACTTTTTATTCTTCCTCTAGTCTAGTGGTTTCCAGATCTATTCGTCCATGGAATACTTTTTATATTATAATGTCATGACAGAACTCCAAAATGGATTCATGAAATATACAGTGAATTGTAAGACTTGGATTAACATTGACAGAAAAATAAACAAAAACTTTACAAAAGAATTGCTGTGGGAAGTACCAGTTGTGATTCTTATGCTTTGATAACAGAATGGAAGAAATATTGGTAACATATTAGAAAAGTTGGATTATTGTATAGAGAACAAGAAAAATTCAATTTAAAATGAAGTTTAAAAGGGGTCTCAATGAGAAGGATTTTTTAATGTCTTACCATATATCCACTTAGTATAAGGACAGTGTATCATAATTAGACCTGCATACCAGGTGTGACATCCAGTTTATGTTATTATATTTTATTTTTAATGCAGAGAAATTAAGAATCCTTTTTCACACACGTGTTGTATAGAAAGGAAAAACATACAGATTATTTTGCAATTTCCAACAGTTCACTTCTCATTTTTCTAGCAACTAAAAGCTCTATTTTCATTTTGAAGTGTTTTGGATTTTGAGTACATGAGTATTATAACTCATGTTCTGAAGCAGTATTTTACTAAATGAGCAGTATTTTAGTTTTATTTCTCCCCATTCCAGCCTAATAATTCAATAAAATCTAGATTCAGCTTTACTATCTCCTTTGTAAAATGCTTAAAAGTAAACAAACAGGAGGAATGAAAGGAAGAGAAGAAAATAGTATGAGGTCACTTAAGAATGATAAGTAAATGCAGAGTATGCAAGGGATTGTGACAAGATCTTAGCTACTTCCACTTTTTGAGGTTTCCAGCAAGGCATGCCGAGGACTGGAGTGGCTGGCAGGGGAAGTCCAGTTTCGGACTATAACGGGTATTAGAGAATTTAAAAAAATATTAAAATTGAAAGTTGATCTGCTTTTTTTTTGCGGCGAGCGGGGGCTACTCTTCGTTGCGGTGCACGGGCTTCTCCTTGTGGTGGTTTCTCTTGTTGCGGAGCACAGGCTCTAGGCGCGCGGGCTTCAGTAGTTGTGGTTCACGGGCTCTAGAGCACAGGCTCAGTAGCTGGGGCACATGGGCTTAGTTGCTCTGCGGCATGTGGGATCTTCCTGGATCAGGGCTCGAACCCGTGTCCCCTGCATTGGCAGGCGGATTCTTAACCGCTGCGCCACCAGGGAAGTCCTGATCTGCTTTTAATTATCACCATGTGGCAGCATTTTTTTTTTAATGGCAGGGTTAAAAATATTTCTCCCTACTGGGGTAGAACACGCCTACCATGCCCTACCCCTTAGTACACCATTGGTTTCCACTGTATTTGAAAAGTGAAGAAAATGCCAAAACAAAGTTTCAAAAACTAGAATATTTTAAATATCTTAATTTAATAAACGAATTCTTCTAGTACAAAAATTAATTTAATTGAGCTATTCATGGGGTGATTACATAATTTATAAAAATATTAATTCTCAGTGCACTGTAATGAATGGCTTGTCTTTCAACCTGGTCAGTGTATCTCTTGGGACTCTACACATGACCTCTTTTTGATGTTCTTTGTGATTGTGAATCCTGGACCATACACTTTTCTTGCTGCTGTTCTTTACTTATTGTACCCATCTGGTAACTAATTGCCTTAAAAGTACCTTGAGAAGGACTTCCCTGGGGGTGCAGTGGTTAAGAATCAGCCTGCCAGGCAGGGGACATGGGTTCAAGCCCTGGTCCGGGAAGACCCCCACATGCCGCGGAGCAACTAAGCCCGTGTACCACACCTACTGAGCCTGTGCTCTAGAGCCCGCGAGTCACAACTCCTGAGTCCATGTGCCACAATTACTGAAGCCCGCGCACCTAGAGCCCATGCCCCGCAACAATGAGAAGCCCCCCACCGCAATGAAGAGTAGCCCCTGCTGGCTGCAACTAGAGAAAGCCCGCGCACAGCAACAAAGAGCCAATGCACCCAAGAATAAATAAATAAATAATTTTAAAAAAAGTACCATAAGAATAAACATTATTTGAAACTATCAACAAATTTATATAAAATCTTGGGGAGCATGAAATTCAGAAAATGTTTTCCTTCTTTCTTTTTGAAATAAACTAAATAGCCAGATTTAGTTCTACTAACATTATTGATTCATCTTCTCCCCCCAGCTTTATTTAGATATAATTGACATATAATTGGTTCACCTTAAATCTAGATTCCAGCTGACCAACTTTTTGAAATATGAGACACTAGCTAGTAGTTTGAATACTACAGATGTGAGACTGTTATCATCTAGATCTTAATTATGATTTTATTGTCCATTGGACTTTGAAGGACAGAGGAAAAAAGGCAGGTATTAAACATAAACCTTAGAGAGACTATGTGAAGATTAATGAAATTATGTCTCTTATAAAGCATTCAAGTTCTCATTTGTCTACAGAATGCTGGCATGTGAGAATAAAGAAGAATATTCACTAATATTTTCTAACATTTATTTGAAATGTTAACAGAAGCAGGTCATATTTGCAATTGAAGCTTAGTCAATGGTTAAGAGTTTATTTCCTCTTAAATTTGTCATCACCTTCCATTAACTTATTTTTTTATGTCAATGCTTCTATCCAACATGGACAATATTAAATTGTAAAGTTTCTAAAGTGTTCTAAGTTTCTCAATTCTTATTTCTAGACAAGAATAAAAATGTAAAAAATATTTCAGACGTTAAAAAAAACAACTGATCATGGTAAGAGATGTAATTAAGGTGTTTTGCACCTGGTAGTATATTTGGCCAACATAAATGAGGGCAAAAGCAGAGATGAACTATTGTGATGACATCTCTTGACACATCTTCTTTGGATCCAACACCATTAATGGTGTTTGTTTGTAGGTTGGCTCTTCTTTACCACTTGGTCTGTCTTTGGTGCTGATCAGTGATGATAATGCAATTCATGACAAAATACTTTTTATTTAATATTTTCCCAGGGCCCCAAATGGGATACAATTCTTTAAAGAATATATAAAATAAAGGTTTTTCCTTAAGGCATTTGTACCTACTTTAAGGATTTGTAACAGAACATGCTTCTTTGATTGTATTTATTAGGGCTAAGTAATCTGACCTTTGGGGGACATACTGTATCTTATTTTTTGCTATATTGAACAATGGTCAACAGGAAAAAATTACTTTGGATCCTAAATAAGTTATAGAAAAGGACTTTAGAAGAAAGTCATCTACGCCAGGAATCTTAGGCTTAAGAAACATACCCTTGGATATACTGTGTATTTGAAAACCAAGTAACAAAACTTCTTTTTGCTTTTAAGTTTTAGTTCTGAACATCTTCTGCTCTTCCAATCCTGTTTGAAAACTTGTACCTTCTCTGTCTTTTCCATCTAAACAACTCAAGAGTATGTTCTCTTATGTTTATTTATTTTGCAAAGCATTAATCAAACTGTTGATGGTAAAAATAATTTCTTTGATAATAATGATTTTTGCTTTTTGTTGTTCTTCTTGATGAAATTTTTCCTGGGGCAAGTTGATGAGGACGTTTTGACCATCTGATTTTTACCTGCTGCCATTGACTTTTCCTTTTTGAAGGGAGACTAAGCATTTGACAGCTCTTTCTTTGGTAATTCACAGAAGAAAAAGCCTTCAGGAAAAAATATTTGTACTTGATTTTTAAGGGGTAACTAAATTTCTTTGTTGTTTATTTTTTGGAATTGTGTTAAAGAAAATTGTGAAATTGTAATAACTAAGTGCATATGTTTGGAGGTTTTTACTTTGTTTATTTCCTTCATCAAAAAAACAAAACAAAACAAAAAACCCCCAAACAAACCAGTAACTGTTAACCCTAATTTATTTTTACTCTTCAAGTGACATTACTTTTAACTGGCTACATTTGGATAATAAAAGCCATGGATTTCAAATCACTTAGTAATTTGGTTTCATTTTTAACACAAATAACACCTTTTCATCCATTTTTATATAAACTTCAAACAACATATGTTTTAACTTACTGCCAAATAAGAAGAAATGTGTTACATTAAAGTGCATGTTGTTTGCTTGTGCATTTGGAACTACCATTCATTTTATAGCAATTTTCAGTTATTTTTCTGTCACTTTGTATTCCTATTCAAAGAGACATACAGAAACCCTCACTCAAAACAACTCCCTTAGGGTTTACTCCTGGATGTCAGTAGACATGAATGGGAGGTACAGTATGCAACAAGCTTAGGTCATGGAAATGTCAACTCTTGGTGACTTGCATTTATTATTATTCTTTGAATTGTGTCCTCTTGAAATTCTGTGAAGGGTATTTAAATATATTTCTTTTATGTTTAGGTGGGTAAGACAGAGATACACCTCACTTTTTTTCCCCCTTCCCTCCGTTGATATAAAAATTGAGATACTCTCATTTTCTATGACTTGGTCCAAATTTTAAAAATGTGTGTGGCCAAGAGATAACACATACAGAACGTGAAATGTTAATAACATAAAAAAACTAGGACATAAAACTGGAAACTTTTTCAATGTTAAGATGCCGTTTAAAGTGTTAGATTGTTTTTAATCTAATGAAGTGAATCAGATATTAGAGAAATTCAGAGCAAAATAAATTTTAGTGCATTCTTTCTGTTACTTTTGGGGACTAGAGGCAGTTCTTTTGGTGGAGAATTCAGGGGAGTCAAGGGATTAGCAGACATAGGTACTAATACCTATGTTACCTCTAATGAGCTTTGTGACCTTGGGCAAGCAATTTTATTTTCTGAGCCACAGGGACTCAGGTCCTCTCTAACTGTAAAAGTCTTAAGTTCTAATATGACAGCCAAGGCAGTGCAGGATTACTGCAGGATGGTGTGATGATCTCTGGGTGCTGGGAGGGATGAGGTGCATAAGTACTGACTCAAATTTAGTCTCTTTGGGTAGCATAAAATTATCTGGGGAAAGGGGGTTATTAAAAACAGTTGATAATATGTATGTTCCGTCCTTTTTCTTTTACATCCCTTAAAAATGGCAACAAATTCAATTTAGTAGCCATCAACAAAAGGTGGGTTAATATTTTTCTCAGACAAAGGAAAACCAGCACAGCTGTTAATATTGGTAGGTGTACGCACACACATATATATATACACTGAGAGAGAGAGAGCAGTTTCTGTATTTTCCTACAATTTGAAAAGTTTGTTAGAGTGATCTGAATTTTTTCTAGGGTTCTGCAGCAGATTCTGTGGGAAGCTCTCTGTCTGGAAAGGGTGTGAAGTGTTTTGTTACCTGAGTGGGCAGGTTGCCAGTTTACTCTTCATACTGTGTACTTGTGTGTCTGCTATATTTAACATGATTAAGGAGCATCACAGGATAAGATGTGGAGGAATAATAGAAAACGGCTCTTCTGGAGCTTCACTGTTGTTCTAAGACAATAGTGCACTGGGAGATTAGAAAGGATCACTTCTTGCAAAAAAAATAGAGATATCTTTAAAGTCCTTTTTCTTTAGCACTTTAAATTGTATCGAGAATTTTTTTTGAAGAATATGAATTAGAATTACCTAAAACATATTAATTAGGATAGGAGAGAGAGGCTCCTTTATGGCAAATAAGGATTAGATAAAATTTTTAATTAGTAAATTAGAAAAATTGAAAACATCCTCAGGAAACTTGCTCTGACCTCTCTCATCTCCTGCCCCTGCTAGGTTAGGTGTCCCTCTGTGAAGTGCTTGTGAGCAATACTCTGTGTCTCCCTCTCTGTGTGAGACACACACTCATCATCACTGGTTGGAGAGCTCCTTGAAGGCAGAGACTACGCCCTGTTTGGCTTAGTTTCACCTATGTCACACAGTGGTTGCTCAGGAAATATCTCTTGAATGATGTCAGGTGTAGTGAGATGATAGATAGACGCTAATTATGTCCATGTGCATGTAAAATCAAAGTGGGAAATATGTTTAGGTTTGAAATCCTCTCACTACCCTTCATTAAGAAACAAATGCTTCTGTAGCCTTCCATAAGAGTTGATATTTATTATTACTGAGGGCTGACTCTGAAGAGTACATATTTGCAAAATATTTAAATGAAAAATTTTCATTACAGTTTGATAATATGTAAAAAAGTTGGTCAAAACATATTGTCAAAAAAGTTGTCACTGGGGCTTCCCTGGTGGCGCAGTGGTTGAGAGTCCACCTGCCGATGCAGGGGACACGGGTTCGTGCCCCGGTCCGGGAAGATCCCACATGCCGCGGAGCGGCTAGGCCCGTGAGCCACGGCCGCTGAGCCTGCGTGTCTGGAGCCTGTTACAGCAGTGAGAGGCCCGCGTACCACAAAAAAAAAAAAAAAAAAAAAAAGTTGTCACTGGATTCTGGTAACTTGACGGTTTTGGGGTTTTTAAAAACCTTTGTGGTGTTCATTTTGACCCTCTCTTTTATTCATGGCCAAGGATACGAGTCTTAAGCAATTCTTACTCGCTACGAGTTGTTGGCCGGCAAATGTGAGCAAGACAGATTTGGACCCAGGCTGAAATATCTGGTCAGGCCCCATTCTTTGGCCGCTGTCACAGTGTAGTTCAAGCAGTGATGTGTTCATTTCTTATTCCTCATTAGTGTGAGGTCACAAGGAAAGCCAACAGTAAACAGCACCAGCCAAAATTTGACTCTTATTCTATTGGGCTGCTGTTGAGTAGATACAGTTTTATTTGTATTAATGATTAAATTAGATTTCGTCCGTGTACAGCTGCATGTTTTTGGCAGTATCTCATATTTTCTTATGAAATCTAATATCTAATAGCTCAAAGTAAAGAGTAATAAATATTCCTACACCTTAAATTCAGCAAAGTTTTTTTTCCCTCTCGTAATCTTAATAAGGCCATGGCTGCAGTGCACCATAACCAAGTGTATAATTTTTTTTTTTTTTTTTCTGTACGCGGGCCTCTCACTGCTGTGGCCTCTCCCGTTGCGGAGCACAGGCTCCGGACACACAGGCTCCGCGGCCATGGCTCGCGGGCCCAGCCGCTCCGCGGCATGTGGGATCTTCCGGGATTGGGGCACGAACCCGTGTCCCCTGCATCGGCAGGCGGACTCTCAACCACTGCGCCACCAGGGAAGCCCTATAATTTTTAAAATATCAAAGCATTTGCAGTTTTTCAGATTTCTGTTGTAAAAGTCATCAGTACAATTTTACATTATTCTTTATATTGACTGATCTAAAGATTTGACTGTTAACTTAACCAGCATTATTATACTTTTCCTCCAGAATAAGTCAAAGCTCTTTAAATGAATTGATCCCTTACTGTCCTATAACAGTAAAGAGTATACAACAATCATATTTTTCAGACAACATTGCACAGTATTGTCAATATGTGAAGAAGAGAAGAACAGCTGTTGTCTAGTGAGTGGTTAAAGGTAAACACCCCCTGCTGATTCAAAGAAACATAGGCACCCTACTTTATTATGTATGTGTAAGTAGAGCTCAGTAGAAAATATGGTCAGATTTCATGTATATTTCATAGAGCAACAACAGCATTTTCCACTTTTGACTAATACAGCCTTAAGAGCCCACCCTAATAAGTAACTTATACGATGCCATATGCCCTGAAGGCACACAATAAATATTAGCTGATGATGAGAGATGAATATCCTTGCTTTTCAGTTCTGCACTTGAGATAACCAAGCCTTTTAGGTAGAGTTAATTAATATCTGATGGTCTTCTACATTCCTAAGGGAATACGACTTTGAATTATCTCATCATAGATAAATTTGTAAAGTCACAAAAGTAGTAGTCCCAGTTTTGAACTTGGGAAATGACATTTCACTGAGTAATGTAAATTACATGGTAATGTAAATGCTCAATTCTACTGGCCATTTAAGTCTAATGTGTAGGCATCTGGGGACTCCGATATACTCATTTACTTGTAAGTGAGAACCTTCGGGTGCTCCTGGCAGTGCTACTTGTTGGCATCATTTGTTGCATAATTAGTGCAATAGTGGATTTAGAAGTTAAGTGTCAGCCTTTGGCTGGAATTATCTGCTGGCCAAAAAACCTTAGCCATTTTCTTGTTTGGGAATTTTTAATTGGAAAAATTAATTTAATTTATTATTCATATATACAGTACATTTGTTATGATTCCTTTGTTTAAAATGAGACAGAATATGAATTAAAACCAAATACAGTCTTAAAGGCTCCAGAGTAAATTAGAAAGCTGGTTTCATACATCTTCAAAAATTATGGTTTTAAATTTTATTATCTGATTGAGTATTTCACCTCAGTTAATACTGAGGATGTTGACAGATAACTAGACATTTCTATTTAGACCTTTATAATTAGTCTGTTTATTTTTCATAGTAATAAAAATAAATGATGTAGTATTGGACACTTCATTTTTCATAAATGGAAAAGGAAATAGTATAGTATCGGGAACAAAATACTTGGGAAAAGAAATAAAAAGTGGACGTGTACAGCTCATTGTGTGAGAAGGGATAGATTCAAGGAGTTCATTCTTTCATGTTTAACTTTTTAACTCAGTTTTCTCCATGTAGGCATGACAAAAGCTAAGAGAAAGAGTAATGAAGACCTATTTTTGTGAAAAAGACAAAAAACAAACAAAAAGAAAACACAAACATATTTACAAAAAATATACTTGAAAGCTGCATACCAAAATTATTAACAAGATTACCTTTGGGGATCAAGCCTCTAACCAGAGGGTCTTTTCTTTTTTTATTTTACATACCTCCATATTATTTGAATTTTTTTTTGACGAACATGTCAAAGAGAGGAGGGGAACAGAGACAGAGACAGAGAGAGAATATGAAGGGCTATAGGAAGTCAGAGAAGGGCTAGAGAGGCAAGTACTAGGGCTCAGAACTGGATTCTAACACATCGTTCAGACTTTGCTGGCTGTGGGGAGAGGGTGGAGTCTTCTTGCCAAAAGAGAAATCAAGAGCCCAGGCCAGTGGGGAAGAAGTGGGGGCCTGTGTGAGGAAGAGTAGGACTGTAGAGTGGCATGTTGTGGAAAGAGATTGGAAAGGTAAGGTGATTCATTATGGAGAAAGCTTGAAATTAAGGCATCAGTGATCATGGAGTATAGTTAGGATATAAGCATTTTGTGGCAAGAGTTTTAACCTGGGAGCCCTTGGGAGTTCAAGTATGTGTTTCTATTAAGAGAGATAGTCATAGTGAGCCTTTATTATTATCATTATCATTAATAATAATAAATAGTATTATATAAAAATAATTTAATAATAATTATTATTACTATTTATCAGAAAATAAGCGATGCTTACCCTCTCTAGACAGCTTCACAGCTTCAGTACGGTGATGCAACTTCAGGTTGCAGAGTTGGCTGGGTTATATCAACATTTAGAAATGTAGCAATTCATTTTCTTAGTTTTGTTGATGATCCATGTAAAATATTTTATAAGTTGTCTTATACGAGGTTGTGCTTTTACATGTAGAAATTGAAGTATAAGAAGCTATTTATTAGCTAATGGAATGGGTTGATTAATCTTTTACTGAACTGCATCAATAATATATATAGGCAGAAACTCACATATACGTTCTCTATGTAAGATTAAGATCTGTAAAGCTAAATATATTCATTAGTATCACTTAGGAGATGCTCTCTCTTTTTTCATGTTTCTTTGGCAAAAGCTAGCAGTTCTGTTAGCAGTGGTTTTGATGATAAAATCCTGTAATTCAAGAGGTTGGCTTATTCAACTAAACAACTGCTACCTTGGGCAATGCTGGACCAACTGTGAGGGGTCTGTTTTCTTGAGACCTGGAAAGCTGTTCATTTGCTAAACAATAGAATTGTTGATTTTAATGATTTAATTTCTCTTTTGGCTAAAGGCTGCTGAATGAAAACAGTACTTATTTGGGAATGAATCTGTTGCTAAGGCAACTGATATCTCCTTAATTATTGGCCAGTATTCCCATATGAGATTGTTGGTAATAACCAGATTATCCTGAGCACTTTCAGGTCTTGAATTTGGTGGTGATGATGGGGCATGGGGAAAGAATTTCTCTCCAGTGTATAATCAGAAATCTCCCATTTGGGTTGGCATAGTGAAGGTACTATGTTTGGGGTGGGGGTAAAAATATAGGTAACCACATCATAATTGCAAAATATCTTGCATTGTAAGGGATCTTGTTACTTAAGACTAGTTGTAGTTATGTGATTAATGACCTATGTTCAGTCTTTTTTTTAAATTGAATTCTTTGACATCTGTAAGAAAACATAATATGCATAATCAGTCATTTATCCTCAAGAATGGGCAAATATAAGGAGAAACCTGCAAATTCTACTTAAGTAATTATGCTGACAAGGACTGTCTTCAGCACTGTGTGCAGCCATTTATGTGAATGTATCTAGTGGTACATATGCTCACCTTGGTGAGTGACCTCTTTCTGCCTATTACTTTATAGGATCATATAAAAGACCTATGGTTTCTTGTCTCTCAGCAGTGAAGTTGTTTGATCATTTAAAATTAATTGAAGCTTTGAGATAGTCAGTCTCAAGTTCTAGTGTATTCATATCATGCTTACTTCATAATTGTTCTCTGGTGTGAAGGACATAGTAAGAAATCAGTTAAATTCTCACAAAATGGGATTTGTCATTATAATTTTATTGTATATCTTATAAATACTTATTGTGAATCACAGAGATCATACATTATCTCATGTCCTTAAAACAAAATGGGATTTTACTGTACTTGTCCTCTGACAAGCCTGGTGAACATTGATGAAATTCTTCTAATATTACTCAGGTTGTCCCAGATCTTCTAGTTGAGTGAATGTGAGCTTCTGACATGTGACTGTGATTTTTGTCCTGTGGAACCATGTGGATTTTGCAGGAGTCTCACATGAAAGGCTTTTGGCACTATAGTACTGGGTAAAATCTGCTTTGTGATACTTCTGGATGGTTATGGTCCTTACTCAGGATTAGTCTTTCCATGTTTCATTCATAGAGATGACACATTGGTTTTCCACTTAGGGTAGAATTGAATATGAAGATTTGTCCTACGTATTGGAGCAATACTTGAGTTGGATTTCATGTACATATTTGTAATCTATTCTAGACTTTTGGAATTTCACTCTTCATTTTAGCCTCATAGCTTACTTCATAGCTTCAGGAAGTAAATACAAATAAGAATTACTTGATGAAAATATTAAAATACATGAACAGGGACAATAGCCTGCAACACTGTTGACTAAAACATAAGCTCAAAGCCACAGAATATAGGTTCAAATTTGCTGCTGTCTCTACATGTGTCTTCAACATCATTCATCTAGTTCTTATGCCTGGGTTTTGCAATATCTACCAAAGTTCTTCCATCTAAGGCTGATAATATAAACATACAATTAACTCCATGATACATTTTTCATTACCCTCCTTTAAGAAAACTCTTTTGGGGCTTCCCTGGTGGCGCAGTGGTTGGGAGTCCGCCTGCCAATACAGGGGACACGGGTTCGGGCCCTGGTCCGGGAGGATCCCACGTGCCGTGGAGGAGCTAGGCCCGTGTGCCACAGCTGCTGGGCCTGAGCTCTGGAGCCCGCAAGCCACAGCTACTGAGCCCACATGCTACAACTGCTGAGGCCTACGCGCCTGGAGCCCATGCTCCGCAACAAGAGAAGCCACTGCAATGAGAAGCCCGCGCTCTGCAATGAAGAGCGGTCCCCGCTCACCGCAGCTGGAGAGAGCCTGCATGCAGCAACGAAGACCCAACGCAGTCAAAAATAAATAAATAAAATAAATATAAAAAAAGAAAGAAAACTATTTTGAGCTTATGTCTTATTTTAAATATGTTTAAGTGTGAACTATGAGATGTTATTCTTTGAAAAGCATTTCTGTGCTTTATTTTTCAATTCCATAATATTTATAAAATTTTCCAAGATATTTGTTGTAGTCATCTATCTTATGAGATTACTTTTCTGGATTATTGTAAGAAAAAATATATTTTTCTAAGATTGCACAAAAAGAATTCTCTTTGATTAGATCATAAAAGCTTGATCCAGATTATTTCATATATTAAATTCTGTGCATATCAATCCATTAATTTGTTTTGTCATATAATAGTTGATTTCATTTTCCAACAAAAATATGGCATTTCACCATTTTCTCAAATTCATTGAAGATTAAAGATGTATAGTATATTTTGTTAGCATTTCCTTAGCTCTTTTTTTTGAAACGTATATTTGTTTTGTTTTTTATGGGGCCTTGTCTTTAGTACTAACTTTCAATTTGCTTAATATATATGAATGTATTTGATGTGAATATTATATACATATTTATGAGAAATCTTAATCTTTATATACATATATATAACAACGTTCTTTTTCTTTCTGCAAAGGTAGGGTTTGTTTTTTTTTCCCAAACTAAGCCTAGTTAATTGTTTAGTCAGTGGTTTATTTCTCTTTGTTTATAACCATGCATAGTATCTTTCGAGAAAGCATTGACATGCTATTTCTACTAGATACTTTCATTGGGTGAGATAGAACTGTTGACTGTATGTTATGTGTGTGTGTACCAGAGAATGTAAAAGAAGAAAAGAGAAATGTTCCATCACAATTTTGAAAGGTACAACTGAAAGTGCTACATATTTCTGTTGAACCTAGAAATGTAATTTGGAGCAGGAGTAAAGAAATAGACTTGTAAAGTGTAACTTTTCTATACCATGGTGCATATAGCACATCTTATTCCATCTTTTCTTGATACTTTCTCCAACTGGTAAAGTAACTTCCATGTAACCTTTAGCTCAACCATGACTGAAACAAATTCAAACACTGGTTCTACTTGAGAATTTTTTTTTTTTTTTTTTTTTGGCTGCATTGGGTTCTTGTTGCTGCGCGCAGGAGCTACTCTTCGTTGCAGTGCGCGGCCTTCTCATTGCAGTGGCTTCTCTTGTTGCGGAGCATGGGCTCCAGGCGCGTGGGCTTTAGTAGTTGTGGCACGTGGGCTCAGTAGTTGTGGCTCACGGACTCTAGAGCGCAGGCTCAGTAGTTGGGGCGCATGGGCTTAGTTGCTCTGCGGCATGTGGGATCTTCCCAGTCCAGGGTTTGAACCCGTGTCCCCTGCATTGGCAGGTGGATTCTTAACCACTGCGCCACCAGGGAATTCTCACCCTTGAGAATATTTTTAAGGCCCCTTCGAATGTCTGAATTAGATCATACATTAGAAAATGTAAAGGTCATATAAGGCTTGCCTCTGGCAAAAATCATCAAATGGATACACATTTACCATTGATGTTTCCCAACTTACCAGCCATATCTCATCAACTGAATTATCGTTTCCTCCCATAAACCTTGCCCAGTGATCTTGTGCATCCTCTGCCCAATTAGGATCCTTTTCTCCATGACTCTCCAGCCTGCTCTCTTACTCCTATTCCCTTTTTGCACTCCAAGCCTTCCCCATCTTCCATGCCCTTGCACCCTTTCCACTTCTTTTAAAAATTGCCAGTCCTGGGCCTCCCTGGTGGCGCAAGTGGTTGAGAGTCCGCCTGCCGATGCAGGGGATACGGGTTCGTGCCCCGGTCTGGGAGGATCCCATATGCCGCGGGGCGGCTGGGCCCGTGAGCCATGGCCGCTGAGCCTGCGCATCCGGAGCCTGCGCGTCCGGAGCCTGTGCTCCGCGACGGGGGAGGCCACAACAGTGAGAGGCCCGCATACCGGAAAAAAAAAAAAAAAAAAAAAAAATTGCCAGTCCTTCACTTCAGTCCTTCTGTGTCCCATTCTCCTAGAAATTAGTCCAATGTACTAATCACTGTTAATGGTTGATAATGTATTCTCCTTTTCTGGTTTGCCATGTTAATTATAATTGTGACTTACTCAGTTTTTTAGTGAAGAACCCTTAAACGTAAACCCACTTGATGGCTCAATTTGATAATACAGATACTGTTTCAAGCTAGTTCATTAGGTATTTATTTCAAAGGAAAAAGAACACTGATAGCCTATCATGCATATTCACTTTCAAGACAATAATTTAAGTATGAGATTTTGACTGTCCCTTAAGGAAAACTGATTTTAAAAGAGAGAAGGCAAAACTTTATTCAATAATTATGATCTATAATACAGTACACTCTAGTTGCATATTCTTAACCAACTAAATGCAAATATTTAAATGAAAATATTGTGAATTAATAGCATATACAATTTTGGGAGATAGAAAACATTTCTTTTTTCACTCATTTAATTATTTTTAGTCTTTGTGGTGATGACTGCTGGTTTTCCCTCTGCTATAATTCTGTCAGAGTTGTTTAGCATATATTATATGTAAACTCTCACTTGTTAAATTCTGAAGGGTGCATTTTTATTCTGTTCATATTATTTTCCCCAAAAAATGCAACAAAGAAAGGACTAAAGTCTATTCATAAAAAGATTATTTCATCCTTAAAAAAAATTCCTTTCCCATATTCTGTACTTCTGTTTGTTAGTGTAATGATCAAAACTTTTTTTCCTGATATTTATTTAACTCCTCCCTCGCTTGTGTCATTCAGGTATGATCCAAGAGGAAGCAATTGAAGTGCTTCTGATCTACCCTTTTTAGAAACTCTGCATTTCAAGATTAATAGTTGTAGGAGTGTGAGGGAAAGCAAGAGTAAAGAGGATATAATGCATAAGATAGAGTACTCTTTCCTAAGACATTTATGGTCTATTGGGAAACCAGATTACTACATCTAAAGCAAGCTATTAGCAAGCCAGGGTAATTTTAAGTTCTAAGATGTGGAAAGGTTAACAGTATCAGGCTTCAATGAGAAAAGAGAAATTACAACAGGCTTGAGATGTCAGAGCAGTTTAGGCTGAAATTTGATGGACAAATGAAAGGGAAGAGGACACTTGAGAGGGAAATGTTGGAATACTCCTATCACCTTTCTCATCCCAAAGGTGATATATGCAACAAACTGAAAAAAAGATAAAAAATGATTCTTAGCTTCTAGGTTTCCTCACTGGTCCACAGGAAGCCTGTCTAAAGCCAGTGGACTGGCGCCTTCTATGTGTAAGCACTCTGTTCTAGTAAGCTCGGACAGCTATTACAAAATACCATAGATTGGGTGGCTTAAACAACAGAAATGTATTTCTCACAGTTCTGGAGGCTGGGGAAGTCTAAAATCAAGGTGCTGGCCTATTCAGTTCCTGGTGAGAGCCCGCTTCCTGATACATAGACATCCATCTTCTTGTTATGTCCTCACATGGCCTTTCTTTGGTGCCTGCACATGAAGAAGAGAGATCTTGTGTTTGTCTCTCTCTTTCTCTCCTAAGCTTTTTGGGGGTATAATTGACAAATAAAATTGTATTTAAAGTGTACAATATGATGATTTGATATACCTTGTGAAAGGATTCCCACAGTTGAATTAATTAACACATCCATCACCTCACATATTTACCTTTTTAAAAAAATATATTTATTTTTGGCTGTGTCGGGTTTTAGTTGCGGCACATGGGATCTTCATTGAGGCATGCTGGATCTTTCGTTGCGGTGCACGGGCTTCTCTCTAGTTGTGGCATGCGGGTTCCAGAGCACGTGGGCGCTGTAGTTTGCGGCACATGGACTCTCTAGTTGAGGCGCGCAAGCTCAGTAGTTGTGGCATGCTGACCTAGTTGCCCGTGGCATGTGGGATCCCAGTTCCCTGACCAGGGATTGAACCCACGTTCCCTGCATTGTAAAGCAGATTCTTTACTACTGGACCACCAGGGAAGTCCCTCACATATTTACCTTTTTTGTGTGTGTGTGAAAACACTTGAGTTCTACTCTCTTAGTAAATGTCAATCATACAATGCAGTATTATCAACTATAATCACCATATTATACATTAGCTCCTCAGACCTTTTCTATCTTACAACTGAAAATTTTCCTCTTTTTATAATAACACTAACCCTCATGACCTCATCTAAACCTAATTACCTCCCAAAGGTCCCACTTCTAAATACCATCACATTGGGGTTTAGTGTTTCAGCATTGATTCTGGGGGGACACAATATTCAGTCTATAACACTCCCAGAGCTCATATTTGCTATGCTCAGTCCTACCTTTCCTTTGCCTCCTTGTCTTCCCTCAACACACTGGGAGATAAGATACACTGCAAAGATGACTGTAGGACTTATTCCAGACTTAGTTTAGGGCCCTTCCTTTAGCTTTACATAGTTGTATTAGTTCAGACTTTAGATATTTATAAATGTTTTTGGATTTATGTTAACTATTTTCTCAAAATTAACTTTTTGAAGAAATTGGCTAACCTTATACTCCATAGAAGTAAATATTTGGCTTTAGGTAAATGCCGTTTATTTATTTAACGACTACTTAATAGATGCCTATTATATGCTCTTTTCTGAATTTTGGCCTAGGAGTTTGTTCAATTTTCCTGTCCCTATACTTACAGGGGCAGATTTTGGTGGGGCATAAAAGCACTTGCGTGAAATAGTTATAATTATTACTGAATACATGTTTTTAAAGAACTTTTATATACCTTTTATCCCCCTCAAACTCTTATTGTGTATATAATTATGTGCAAAGTATTGTGCTAGGTGAGGGGTTTATAAAGTTTTCCTTAAAGGAGCAGATAATAAATATTTTAGGCTTTGTGGGCCATTTGGTCTCCATTACAACTACTTGACTCTGCCACTGTAGCGTAAAAGTAGCCATGGACACTACATAAACAAATGAATGTAGCAGTGTTCTAGTAAATTTTTATTTACAAAAATAAGAAACCAACCTACAGGCCTTACTTTGCTAGGTGTGCTAGGTGATGGGGCTACAAAGATGGATATGACATGATCTCTGTCTTTGAGGCATTTGTAGTGTAGCTAAAGAGACAGACTCATGAGACAGAATTTCAGTGTGTTGATAAATGCCAAGATCAAGGTAATGCATGGGGTACTCTGAAGCACAAGGTAGGGGCACATATCCTCTTTTGGAGGTTCAAGGAAGGCTTTTTGGAGGAGGTGAAGGAAGGGTAAGAGTTAATCAAATGAAGCAAGGTGGAAGATAAAAGGAGCAGCATGAGCAGTGACACTGGTTGGGGTTGAGTGGTGGTGGGCATCTGCTAATAGTGTAGCATCACTGAAGTATCCAGAGCCATTTGTCCAGTAGCAGGATTGAAGAATTAGATGGGGCCAAGTCATGGGAAAGCCTTGTATGGTGTACTCAGGAACTTATTAGGTTAGAAAATTTTGAGTTACAGGTGCTTCTGGGACAGCCGAAGGTGTGTATGCTCAGCTGAGTGTTTGAAAGTACAGTCCTAATATAGATTGGGAACCATTAGCATCTACATAGGTGTTAAAGTCATGAACGTGGATGAGATTACCTTGGAACTGGGTAGAAAGTAGAGAGCAGGGAACAAAGGACAGAGCCTTGGTAAACAACTGATGTTCAGGGAGTGGGCAGGGAAGAGTAAGGCCAAAGGAAGAGTCAGAGAGAGGAGAGAGAAGTGGTGAAGAGCATTGTCATAGTAGCCAGGTACACTTATCAGGGTACAGTGTGGCTAAGCTATGGTGAAAACAAAAACCATAAACAAGAAACACCGAAATCTCAAGGGCTAACCACAAAGGTTAATTTCTCCTCATACAAAGTCCTATGCAGGTTGGGTGATCATCTCCATCCTTGAAGTGTACTTTGTAGAACTTGGGTTTCAAGTTTGCCATGGTGACATTGGCAGGAGAAGCATGAGATGAAAGGAGGGACACCAGTTCTTTGCTGCCTTGGTCTGGACTACCTGGACTAGAGCTAGTCACATGGGCACAACCTAAATGCAAAGGAGGCTGGGAAGTACAGAGGACTCCAGGAGCAATCATAGTCTTTATCTTATCTGGAAAGTAACGAGTTACAAGAAGCAGTGGGCAGACAGTCGTATCAGTATAATGGAAAGGTCCACCTGAGGAAAGAATTTAACAAATTTTAAGAAATGTGAGAATGTTCTAGATAGGGATGCCATTGGCATTCAATTTTTTTTCTAGTGAGCACCTCCGATTTTCCTGGGAAGCTTCTTATTATGTCAGAAGGAGCTTTGTGAATAGAAGAAAGAGGAGGAAGAGATGATTTTCCTGCTAAAATGGGAACATGCTTTTTTCTGCTTAGACAATGGAAAGAAACTCATGGCTCAGTTTTTTGTTTTTTAAGGGTCAAAATTTAGATTGCCAACATCTATCCTTCTCCCATTATAGAACAGGTTTAAAAATACATAGTTTTCAGGAAAATGATCAATAAGAAGATACGTGGAATTTTATTTTTTTCATAGTGCAATAGTTATAATGCCCTAATTTGTTTAAGGAAAAAAAAAAAAAAAAAAAGCTCCAGCCGAGTAATCAAAGATTGGTTCCTGGTTGAGACTATAATGAAATAGAATAGACTGTGTTGAAATAGAATATATTGGAATCTATCACATACAGTAAGGGTAAGTATTGTTTTTTGAAACTTTTCTTTCAATTATAGGTGTATGTGAATGTTTATGTTTATTCTTATAAAAAGCATTTCTTACTGTGGGTCATGGACAAAAAGAGGTTGAAAGATACTAGAGTAGATATCTTGCTTGGATTCAGGGTGTAGGTCAACACTGCTTTTGACTTATGAATAGATGCATCCCTCAGGCTAGAACCTGGAGCTGAGTGAGAGAGGACTCCAGGCGAGAGGAGATATTACAATCAGAAAAGGGGAGGAGGAGATGTCTACCCTTGAGAAAGCAGTGTATTTTGGTAGAAGGCATGTGGGTGTCAGAAAAGAAGATGGTCCTGGTTATCTGGAGGCCAGCCTACTTGAAGGAAGACATCTAGGCAAAGTGCCTGTGTGCTTTGTCAGCTGTTTTGGTTATTGCTTGCTTGCATAATAAACTGCTTCAGAACGTAGTAGATTAAAGCAACCATTTTATTTTGCTTGTGATTTTATGGGTTAAGAATTTGGGCGGGCTTCCCTGGTGGTGCATTGGTTAATAATCAACCTGCCACTGCAGGGGACACGGGTTCAAGCCCTGGTCCGGGAAGATCCCACATGCCACGGAGCAACTAAGCCTGTGCGCCACAACTACTGAGCCTGTGCTCTAGAGCCCGCGAGCCACGACTACTGAGCCCACGTGCCACAACTACTGAAGCCTCTGCACCTAGAGCCCATGTTCTGCAACAAAACAAGCCACTGCAATGAGAAGCCCATGCACCGCAATGAAGAGTAGCCCCCGCTCGCCACAACTAGAGAAAGCCCACGTGCAGCAACGAAGACCCATTGCAGACAAAAATAAAAAAATGAAATAAATTAATAAAAAAAAGAATTTGGGAAAAGCTCAGCTGGCCAGAGAAGATGGCTCTTCACCCACATGTCAGATGCCTTAGAGCTCTTTGGCTACTCTATCTCCACATATGTTGTCATCCTTCAGGGTCTCTCCACGTGGCTTGACCTTTTTTTTCTTATAGCATGGTGGTTTCTGGGTAGTCACATTTCTTACATGGCAGTTGGCTTCCAGTGATGAGTGTTTCAAGAGACAGGAAGTAGAAGTTACCAGTATGTTAGGGCCTGAGCCCAGAAACTGGCACAGTGTTATTTCTACCATATTTTATTGGCCCACCCAGGTTCAAGGGAAAAGGAAATGGACTTTACTTCTCAATGGTACCATTATCAAATAATTTGAGGCCACCTTTAATGTGCTACATTGGCCAATCTATAGTGATTATTTTAGAAGGGTAGCCCTCTCCTAAAATAATCTAGTAAGGTTTTTTGCTGCTTTTATTGGAATTATTAAGATCAGAAATAATGATTATGTTAGTTCAACTATTTTAAACTTTTTTTATTGTTTCCTTTTTCCTTTTATTTTAATTACAATTTTGAATGAATTATAGATTCACATGTGGTAGTAAGAAATAATACAGAGAGATCCCATGTACCCTTCACCTAGTTTCCTCCCATGGTAACCCTTGCAAAATAATAGTACAATATTACAACCAGGAAATTGACATTGATATAATCTACCAACCTTATTCACATTTTCCAGTTTTACGTATATTCACTTGTGTATGTGTGCAAGTGCATGTGTATTTAGTTCTATGTAATTTTATCATATGTAGGGCTGTGTATCCACCACCACAGGCAAGATACAGAACACTTTCATCACCACAAGGATCCCTCATTTTGCCCTTTCATAACCACATCTACCTCCTCTCATCCTTCTCTGGCAACCACTAATCTGTTCTCTACGTCTATAATTTTGTTGTTTCAAGAATGTTATATAAATGGAATCATATGGTATATAACCTTTTGGTATTGGCTTTTTTTTACTCAGCATAATTCCCTTAAGATTCCTCCTCATTGTAGTGTGTAACAATAGTTTGTTCCTTTTTACTGTTGACTGGTATTTCACGGTATGAATGTACCATAGTTTGTTTAGCCATTCACTTGTTGAAGGACATCTTGGTTGTTTCCACTTTGGAGTATGAATAAGACTATGAACATTCATGTACAGTTTTTTTAATATAAGTTTTTATTTCTTTGGCATAAATACTTAGTAGTGCAATTGCTGGATTGTATGGCAATTGCATTTTAGTTTTAAATTGCCAGACTTTTTCAACTATACCATTATTCATTTCCAATGTATGAGTGATTCAGTTTTTCTGCATCCTTGCCAGCATTTGGTATTGTATTTCTTATTTTAGCCATTTTAATAGGTGTATAGTGATATCTCATTATGGTTTTAATTTGTATTTCCTTAACAGCTAATGATGTTGAAGATCTTTTCATGTGCTTATTTGCCATCTATATATTCTCTTTGGTGAAATATCTGTTCACGTCTTTTGCCCATTTTCTAATTGGCTTTGTTTTTTTTACAATTGAGTTTTAAGAATTCTTTATATTTTCTACATACTAGTTCTTTGTTGGATATCTAGTTTGTAAATATTTTCCTTTAATCTGCAGCTAATCTTTCCATTCTAATAGAATCTTTTGCAGAACAAAGATATTTAATTTTGATGAAGTCCAGTTTATCTGTTTTTCTTTGTGGATTATGCTTTTGGTGTCAAGTCTAAGAACTCTTCTCCTACCCGTAGATCCTGAAATTTTTTCTCCTATGTTTTTGCCTAAATTTTATAGTTTTATATTTTACATTAAGTCCATATTCCATTTTGAGTTAATTTTTGTATATGGTTTGAAGTTTTGGTTGACATTCATTTTTTTGCTGATGGAGGTCCATTTGCTCCTTTAAGTTTTTAAATACAGTGCATTTAAAAATGTCTCAGATAGGGCCTCCCTGGTGGCGCAGTGGTTGAGAGTCCGCCTGCCGATGCAGGGGATACGGGTTCGTGCCCCGGTCTGGGAGGATCCCATATGCCGCGGAGCGGCTGGGCCCGTGAGCCATGGCCACTGAGCCTGCGCATCCGGAGCCTGTGCTCCGCAACGGGAGAGGCCACAACAGTGAGAGGCCCGCTTACGGCAAAAAAAAAAAAAAAGTCTCAGATAAGTTAAGGAGAAACAAGAAGTTTTAATCTGTGCTTGTTCCAAGGAAAAGAGGGAACAGAAAATGACTAAATGGCTAAATGGTAGGAGTATAAAAGGGAGATAACTGAATAATGAAAGTTAAAATTCAAGGAGAAAGAGCTGAGAACTATTTGTATACCTCATCCCTTCTGCAGAATATATATATTTCTATTCAAGAGGTTTTCTCATTCTTTAAGGATTTTGTAATATAAGTGGATGATTTTCTTCCTGGTATATGAAACAGTTTTCAGAGACTTTTATTTAAATATATTATTTTTCTTATTTGTTCTGGATTATACTTGATTTTTGACATTCAGGGATAATAGCAGTTTGTTTTAGTGAACATCCATGTAATTTATTCTTTATTTGTTGGGGTTGAAATTATGTTAAAATCCTGATTATGATCTGGTCAGAAGTAAGCCCAATTTCTCATTGCATGGGGACTTTATAAATATAGATACCCACAAGCCCAAAATTTTAGTGCTAGTGATGAGTAATAACATGAGGTGTTTCTTGTAGTATAAATAGTTCAAGACATGCATCTCGTATACCAAATTGGGTTTCTGTAATGAGTCTACTAATTTTCCCCCCAAATTAACTCTGTTTAAACCATTCTTGCTTTTTGTCATATTTCAAAATGTGTTAGCTAATATTACTTTAAATAATCAAGGTATCATTTTTATCTTGCAAATTTATGCTGATCAAAAATTTTTCAAATTTGAAATGTTTATAAAAATGACTGTGTGACAGAATGGCAAACATAGTCTTTAAAACGTTTTAATTTTAAAAGCTCACAAGGCATTTAGAAAGGTAGTGCCTACCAGAAAAGCATTATCTTCAATATTATTTACCTGTTCATTGTGGAATTCAGAAATTTGTTCACTTTTTTTTTTGAAATTTGAATATGTGGGTCCTTATCAGAAAGGAATAGAAAAATGAAGGCAGTTTGGAGCTGAATAGAAGTTATTAATGAGCTTAGCTTTGACTGAAATGACAGATTAATGGCTAAATTTTCTTCTATAACAAGTCTGTTAAAACTTCTAGCTTGCTTCAGTAAATTCTTTTTGTCATTACAAATTGAAGGCAAAAGGCAAAGTAGTTTTAATTTCAATTTTGAAATTCAGACCTTAAATCTTTAGTGACCTTCATTCAGAACAAGGACTGGTTGTACTTCTTTGGAGCACTTAAAAAAAATCTTATGGACATTATGAATCATGTAACACATAACATTTTCTTCTTTGTATTGACTATAAAAAAACACTGAATCAAATTGGTAGGCTATATATTGGTATGCTGTACTATGTGGTATGCCTTTTCTGTAACTATCCTGACTTAGTCTCATTTTTTTTCTTATGCTGTTTGCCCTGATTTCCTCATCATTTTAGAAATTCTATTGATAATGGTAATAATGATTAATAATTCATATTTATTTAGTGCTTGTTATAAGCACTCTACAAATGTTAAATGTTTAATATCCCTTTGAGATAGGTATTTTCATTATCCTCATTTTATTGATGAAGTGTAGAGCAGTGCTACTCAAAGTTCAAGTCTGCAATGAAATTAGGAATTTGTATAGAATGGAATCAACTTTCTGCTTCCTTCGTCAAGAAAGTCATGCTATAAAAAAATTATCTGTTGAACTAAACAGTGTGCCTATTGACACAGTCAGTTTTCATGCTATGCAAGGAATTTAGTCACAGGCTGGTAACAAACAGTTCATTGCCAGTCTGGATGTTACTGAACCAAAACTTGGGTCTGTTCACCCGCACGCATTAAAGCCAATCTACTGACACCAGGTTATGGTGAAGAAAAGTGCAGTGTTTATTGTAAGGAGCCATACAAGGAGTCCGGGATGGGTAATGCTCAAAAAACCCTAACTCCCTGATGGGTCTCAACAAAGCATTTTTAAAGGCAAGGTGAGGGAGGAGGGTCGCAGGGTATGTGATCAGCTTGTGTGTAATTCTCTGATTGCTTGATGGTGAGGTAACAGGGCAGTGTCACAGGGGTTCACATTATCAATCCTTAGGCACCAGTAGGTCTGGGGGCTGTGTGCTCATGGTCATCAAGTAGTCAGTTTCTTCCATTTGGTGGGGGGTTTAGCATCTGTGAAACAACTCAGGAAATGCTCATCAGATACTATTATCTAGGTACTTCAGAGAGGAGCTAAAGCAGAGGATATGAGGGACGGGGTCTGTCCCAGGAAAGCCCCATAGGGTCCTGCTCGGTTACATGGAGACCAAACTTTGAGTAGCAATGTTCCAGAATAGTGTTTCTCAAACTACCTGTGATGAAGGACCATTGAGAGTGGATTTCTTTTTAAATGTTCAAAACTTGTGGGCTGATACTTTCATAAAATACAGTAAAAACATTGTGGTAATGTCAAAAGTTTCTACGCATCTTCTGTAATTACCTTATTTTGGACCAGTAACAAACAATTTTCTAACTGGCTTGGGCAGACCATGCTTTGAGAAGCACTAGTATAGAGCATATTTGTGTATGGATTGTGATTCTAGATTCTAACGAGAATTAGCAGTATCTTATTCAGTAGTAACATATGAGGATTGTCTGATTTGCATATGTGTAAACCTATGGCCACATGGTGGAGAATAGCAGAGTAAACATCTAGGTATTAGTCCTGTCTAGGATAAACACCACTGGTTTAACCAGTTTGCATATGGCCAATCAGAGCCAGGGAGTGAGTACGTATACAGGGCGGAATACCTGTAGAAAAGCTGTTCACAGGATGAGAGTTTCCCCACTACATAGTTTAAGAACCCCGAGTCTTCACACACAATGGACTTGTTCTCACTGCAGGAAAGCATGATTTTCTGATTTCCTCCAACTTAAAGGTTGAGTGTCAGGTTGAAAGTTCTGAACTTCACCCTAATACAAGATCTCATCCACAGTGAGAAGGGGGAAGTGGGAACAAACATCCATGCCTACAAGGGACGGTTGTGGATAGCCACCTACAAGTTATAGTACTGTGACTCTTTTCCTTACCCCAAAGAAGTGTGTATCTTCACTTCCCCTCCCCCATCTCCCTTGCCTTGCTTTTCTTTTTCTTGTTTCCATAGCACTTCTCTTCTAACATCACTACACAATTTGCATACTTAGGTTTTGCCTCTTGTATCTCCTTGTAATTTCAGACTTTAGAACAGTGAGCTATGAAATACAACATTCTGAGAATTTTCTCTCTGGTGGGTGGAGGAGGGCGCGCCCAGCAAAGTTGCTCTTTCCATCGCCTTCCTTAGTTAAGTCAGCTGTGGCACTTGTGGTTCCTGGTGCCTCCGCTTCCCAAGGAGCTGAGACTCCAGGCTGCCACTCCCTTGCAGGACAAAAATCATCCGATCCTTGGCCATTTCCATATAATTTTGTACATCAAACAAAATTATTTTCTCTTTATGTTTTTTTCTCTTTAAGGACGCAGTAGTGTCATGGTTAAAAACAGGGCATAAAGTTATTAGCTCCTCTCCTTAACCGACATGTTGACTTTGGACAAATGACTTCACCATTCTGCGTCTCATTTTTTTTTATAAACTGAGGCTAATAAATCATAGGCTTGCTGTAGAGATGAAATAAGAAGACACACATAAAGCACCTGGCATGTTGTAAGCGTTCAGTGAGTGGCAGCTATTATTATTATTATCTAGCTTTTATGGATGAATTTTAAACATGGCACAAAATTGTGTTTTCATTTATCTTATTTTGACAGTATACCTCTTCTTCTGACCAACATTACTGAAATTTAAAGAACATTTTTCCTACCCTTTTATTATTGCTAGCCTTTTTCAAGAGTCCTCTACCCTTTTTACACTGCCTCAATTCCTGGGATATGATGTGTATGAACTACAGTAAAATAAAGCTAGTAGTTTTTCAATATTGGAAGTCCAACTGGTTAAAGACGACATGAAAACATATCTATACCTAAATCTATACCTGCATAAGATTTTTTTTATATAAGATTTTGAAAGGTATAATATATTGCTAACTTAAGACGGTTTTATTATTCTTCTTTAAAATTGAATTTTGATTTGTATTTGGGGGTTTTTCTTAAAATAAAATAAATGTAAACAAACTTCCTTTCTCAAAGCAAATAAAATGAATGTCAGTTTTCCTAGGATCTCCTGAGGGACTTTCAATGATATGAGACACGCTGCCTCCCATCTGTGTGTGTAGAGCCAGTTCAGAAAAAAACTTTAATTACATTTGGTGTTAATGTTATTCACAAGAAGTCATGCCTTTTCATGGAGTTAAACATTCTGATGAGAGCTTTGATAACTTCTTATATGTGTTTATTTTCATAGCTGATGCTGACTGTCGATCATAAGTTCTAAGCCATGCAGAAGGAGAAGTGCCCTCAGGCAGCTCTTCTTTGTAGCCCGCCACAGAAAGACAGCTTGCCCCACTGCCACTCCCCCACCTGTACCCCACGCCCATTTTTCACACAGAATTAGATGGGGACCAAAGGAGAGGGGGCTTGGAGCATAGGAGTATGGTCAGTACATAAGAGTGACTCAATAATTGTTGTTGAATTAATGAATGAACAAATGAACAAACTAGGAATATCAGAGCTAAATTTAACTATTCAGTTGTAGCAACTAGATAGCTGTCTGATACATTGTATTTCTACTCCTAATTGCTTTTTTTTTTAATTTTAATTTTTTGGCAGTGCTGCAAGGCTTTTGAGACTTTAGTTCCCTGACCAGGGATTGAACCCATGCCCTTGGCAGTGACAGCGCAGAGTCCTAACCACTGGACCGCCAGGGAATTCTCTAATTGCTTTTATTTTTAAATTTTCTCTTCCAGTTTTATTGAGATATGACTGACATAGGGCACCGTATACATTTAAGGTGTGTAGCATAATTATTTGACTTACATACATCATGAAATCATTATCACAATAAGTTTAGTGAACATCCGTTACCTCACATAGATAAAAAATTAAAGAAATAGAAAAAAAATTTTTTCTTGTGATGAGAACTCTTAGGGTTTATTCTCTTAACAACTTTTATATGTAACTTATGTTGGTGTTAATTATATTTGTCAGGTTGTGCATTATATCCCTTCTACTCCTAATTGTTTTTAAATTTTGGTTATCCTGCTTTATGGATGCTTTAATATTATAAGCTCCCTCTCATATTTGTACAATAAGGCTTAAGCAAGATTGGTTTCAAGTGCATGGTGTACATGCAAGGAGAGCTCCTCTTGGGACTCAGGGCCAGTTCCAACTGTGCCTTGCTCTAAATGCAGCCTGCAGCGCTCGATTTATTCTCACAGTCTATAATAGACCACCAGAAAGGCTGGGACAGACATTTCCCCCAGCTTCCAAGACAGAAGAGAAAAAGTTAAAAAGAAAATCCCTCAGCACTTAGAGAAATCAGAGGGTGAATGGTTATGTACAGGCCAGCATGAAAAGCACCACAAAAGGAGATGAAGAAACTGAATTAGTTGTCCAGGGTTAGGACCTGTATCCAAGAAGGGCAAATGTTTCTAGGAGTGCAAATAAATTTACTTAATAAGTTTGTGCCAAATAAGGTACCAAAAATACCTTTGGCCAGACCTTGATGACTGGCTAGACAGAGAGAGGTTGATAGAAGGATAGCATGACATAGATGGCCCAGAATGTCCAAATACAGCCAAGGTCTCTCCTCTCTAAGGACTAAGCAGGCCTAGTGCTGCCTCATTCTGAGAGCAAGTGAGCACTGGTTTATGGGATTTGCTAGTTTGTACCAGGTATAAAGTCAAAAGAGGGAGTGCTGTGCAGATTAATCAAGGGTGTCTAACTCCAAAGCAAAGGATGTTGACATGGTAAGAAAGGCAAAGGAAGAACTAAGGAGATCGTAAATGCCATGAGAGCAGGGACCTTTTCTGTCTTATTCATTGCTCTGTTTTTAGCTCTTAGACTAGGACCAGACACATGGTAGATGCTCAATAAATAGTTTTGAACGATCATAGGAGCGCCTTCTGACAGATTAAGTGCAAGGTCAGTTATGTGCAAGGAATATTGCGTTATCAATTAAATTTATGTCTAGATTTCTCCCTATATCCCTCTGGAATATTTTACGATGATTAAGTATGTATTGAAGGAGGATGTTAGGTAATTGTAGGATGTAGTTGCTATGATTTATGGGGTGGGACAAGTGATGGTTTAGTATATTCACAAAAGAGGAAAGTATTGGGTATGAGGCCTGTATAGCCTTTGAGAAGTTGGGTAGTCTGTGAAGACCACCTGTTCGTTTGTACTGGGCCACATGGCAAATAGATCTAACCCCATGTACTTTTATGTTTTAATCTCTATACGTATAACTCTAAGGGATGGGAGAAGGGAGTGGCTAGGAAACAGCAGAGGATCCTAGGATTAACATTGTCTACATAGTCATAACATCATCTACAAAGATTATACCTAGAAGTGAATGGGGCCTCACTTGTGGTTCCCATTCCATAAGAGATTCAATCTACTGCTAGATCAGCTCTTCAGGTGCTGGCTTTGGTGTCTGAAAAGTTTGTTAGGAAAGTGGCTCTGGTCACCAGTAGAGGCTTTTCAGGGGCTGGGGAGGGGTTAGGAGGAATTTTGGATTTGGGTATAAAGAGACTTGTGACACTGGGTCAGAGTGCTCAGAGCCTGACAAAGTAGCCCTTCAGGCTCTGGTGGGATAGCTACAAAGTATGTAGAATATTCTAGAACACAGGGGTTTGGGGGAGGTAAATGACCAACAGAACAGGCAATTTATTTACCTGTTAGTCACAAGTGAAAATCTTCTAGGGAAAATCTGAAATTGAGAGATCTACTCTGTTACATGAACCAAAGATCTGACTTGGAAAATTGGGGGAATCATGGCACCAATGAATGAGTCAGGGAATTTGGACGGTGAATTGGTGTGGGAAGAAGGATGGTCATTTTGGTTTTAGAAATTCTGAGTTTAAAAAATGACAGCACGGCATGTTGAAATGTGTAGTAGGTAGCTAGGAAGAACAGAGGAAAGCTTAGGCGAGAAGATAAGTTAGGGGTCATTTGCTCTTTGTCCAGCTCCTCTGGGAAAGCAATGAACTGCAGACACATTTAGCCTGTTGCTACATGGGTTTTTAGGCCCTTTACCTGTGTGTGGTCCAAGAGCACAGAGCATTGCTGTGACGAGTGGAATGGTGAGAATACAAAGCAGTGACTTCTGTTTATCAGAATGAGAGTCTAAAGAACAAGAGTCACAGAGAATACAAAGCAGTGACTTCCGTTTATTAGAATGAGAGTCTAAAGAACAAGAGTCACAGATACGCAATTTTCTTTGCTAATTTGTTTTTCTTAAGAACTTCTCATTATTCTCAAGGTTCTATCAGGAAATATATGCTCGAAGCCAAACAAAAACGTCTCACTGCTTATGGAGAAATGCATCAGAGTGGCCGATGGTTGAAAAAAAGAGCACCAAATGTTTATAGAGCACCAAATGTTTTAGTAATCCTCCAAACCATGCCGGTTTACTTAAAATTTCTTTCGCAATTCTCGTTAGACTCATGCAGTAAATAAATTAAGTACCTTTCCCACTGGGAGTTTTTTAGAAACACTTAATGAAGTAAATGCCACAGTGTTAGATCAGAGGGGAGCCATGCTATTGAATTATTTTTAGCATGCATTTCTAGCTTAATTTTTTGTTGGTTTCTTTTGATCTGGGTGCAAGTCTTAGCCAGATAATATGGTTCAGGGAACAGAGGATAGGGTGAGAAAGAGATTTGGGTTTAATGTCTAGTACACATAACCAAGAAAAGCCACTTTTTTCTCAAAGGTTAAAAAATTTTATTTGATAAGAATGCCTCTCTAAATATCAAAATGGCCGTATTGGGCACAGCTAAAGAGACATACTATTAACTCATTACCCTTGAATGTTTGGAAAAATTCTTTATGCTTAATTTTAACTATACTGTCCTTTTAAAGAAAAGTATTATTATGTACTATTAAAAAATCAACATACTTAACAATAAATATTTTAAACTATAGCTTAATCTTTATAATTAAGAAAGCTTTTTGAGATCTTGAAGGGCCTTAAATCATCATTAGAAGAATTAATAATTATTATATCATAAATGTGCATAAGTGTTTGTTAATTGAATTTCTGATTTTAAAAATTCCTTAAAAAAACTATAGGCACATTCTTTGAATAACTGAAAGCAGTTACTAAAGAAATCACAAATTAAAGTTTTGGGGAGTAAAGACAATGTAAAAATGCATCAGAGAAGATGCATTGTGCCTGGAAACAAACTGTGTCTGGTGGGAAATCTTAAATTTTGATTAATTTACTTTCTGAGCAACTTAAGAATTAATGAGATATAAAATTAGATAAATTACAGCAATAAGTTTCCACCATTGTATTGTTCAACAGACTCTTATAATTTTCCAGTGGTATACTTTTAGAAGTATGAGATTTTATTCTGGAAGGAAAAAAGAAACACAGAGATGGTTTTCTTTTTGCACGGAACTCTATAATATTTCTGTACACTGTCTCAACATGGAGTGGTGCTCCTGATTTTAACTTGAAGCCTATAGAGAGCTCAGTCCAGCCTTTTTGCAATCTCCAGGTAGTCAGAAAGTATTGAAAGGTGTAATGGGAAGCAAAGTGGAAAATGGCAGTATCCTACATTACAGGCCAAATGGATAACCCGAAGAGAAAGATTTTGACAGCCACAAATATTTCATCTCTCCGGGCCCTGATGCTACTGTGTGAGAACAATTTAGTTGGAAAGATCATCAACAATTAGGTGACATCTCTATCACACCTTTTACTGAGTTGAAATTTCACTGACATGAATAATAAGGGGTCTTGTTTGACATTTAACAGTTTAATTAATTTGTTTCCTAAAGTGAATGATGTTTTACACTGTGATTTTTCAATACGCCATCTCCATATACTTGAACTTTTTTTCTTTTGCTTTTCTTAGGAAACCATTTCGTTTTCCTTTTCACTTCATAAATTACCTACCCATCTTGACTCTGGTGCTAGATAGTGTTTGGTGGGGCTTGAGGGTGGGGCTAGGGTTTGGAAAATTGGGGAAGTGCTGCAGATCTTCCTCCACTATTCAGTTTTAGAGGAGAAGCAATGTAGGAGTGTGGAAAAGAAAAAAGAATACACTTTTTTTTTTGAGTAAATGGTGTTTTGTTGTTGTTGTTAGACCAAAACACAAGTCTTGTCTCTTTGGTCACTCTAGTCATGAAGGATCATCAAGGGGCCATGATGTGTAGTCACACCTGTCATGTGGTATAACTATTTGTACTATTCCTTATATGTTACTGACTTTATTGGTTTCTGCATACCTTCAAGGTATGTTGCATATGAATGTGATATCTGCAGTGCTTGTTTTTGAAAATAAAACACATAATGTTTGCTAAAGGTCACTTCTAAAACAGCTGCTGTGAAAGTAGGAGGAATAATCCAGCGTGACAATAGAAAACATGAATCTACTAAGTATTCTTGCAAATAGAAATAGATTTTTGAAAAATTAGTCAACACAGTTAAGTTATTTACTCTAATTGCCCCTATACAAACCTCAACCCCCCACCTTAAACTATTTCCCTTTGCAAAGAGTTTTTTAAAAAAACAAAAAACAAAAAGCAAAGGTGTGTGGGAAAGCCACTTCTCTCCCACTTGAACCTGTAGGACATCAAGGTAAATGATACATGGGTATTCTTTAGAGTACAAGTGTCCTTCACTGTCTGATTACAATGTATATTTCTAATTGTTGGAGCTTAGATGGGTAGACGTACCCAGATGAAATCGAGTGAGTGCGTGTTCGTGACAAGTGTGAGCAGGAAGAATGTCTTTGAACATGTCATCCTGAAGAGACAACGCTGAAGTAGTGCAGGTTGAAAACTGAAATGGGAAGATAGGCTGCAGCTTTGGGGGGAAAGACAGTCCAGGACACACCTCCCACATGATACATCTTTCCTTGTTATCTGCTCTTATTTTGTAATGGTGCCGAAAAAGTGTAACAGGTGCCACTACTTTTCTGAGCTGTTTTAAGGCCAAATATGATGAAAGTGATATGGAACTGATTTTTAACTATTAGACCTCTCAGACGGATAAACTATTAATACTATCGCAAGACACCATGAGATGCTTCTCCATAATAGAGTGCTAGGAAAGTTGAAATTGCTGCTATTGTGTATCTCAGACTTGTTAAAGCTGTTCCAGATCCATGGTGAGGTAGATTGCTTCCTTCCACGGATGGAAATTGAACTTTTTTTCCCCTGCACATGTGTTTATAAATAAGCTGAGACATAAACTCTTCCTTTGGAACATATTTTGAAGCAGAGATGTGTGTTCATAGAGAGTATTATGTGTATTACTTAAATGTTTCTCTTTTCAAAACAGCTGATTTCCTGTTTGTAATTTTGAACCTGTATAATTTTCATCATTATTTTCTTCTCCTCTGAACTGAAAGACCATCTAATAAATGAAAATACTTTATATTCATTTTTATTAAGTGCTTTTCTCTGTCTGCCTTAGTACATGTATAGCAAAGTATCAAGAATAATTTACCAAAGATAATTAAGCTCAAGCCTTGAGTGAATTTCTTCTGCCACAAAGACTTAAATGAAATCGTTGAGTCAGCATGGTTTGGATTAAAAAAAAATCTTTGACATAAGGCATAGGAGATGTATATTTGCTAAATACTTTTACTAGGTGCCAGGCGCTGCGCTTAGAACTCAACATAACATTATCTCATTTGGTTCCAACAACCCAGTGAGGTAGCTTCTATTATAGTGTTTTTATTTTGTACACAAGGAAACCAAAGCATTTAAAATCACTATGCAAAATTTCCATTCATCAACACTTCCACTACACAGCAAAGGGCTACTTTCCTGGAGGTCCCAGTGACATCTCTGGTACATTCTTCCTTTAAGCCCTTACTGTTAGCCTCTAGGGTCCTAATCCAAAACCAATGCCATGTGCTTCATATTTTGTTACAACAGTACCATACTTCCAGCAGCTAAATTTGTTCTGGTTATCTTCGTTACATTAAAAAATCATACCAACCTTAGTGGTGTAAAACCACAACAATTTTATTATGCTCATAGATTTGGTGGATGAAGAATTTGGGGAGGGTACAGCAGGGATGGCTCTTCTCTGCTCCATGATGTCTTGGATCTTTGCTGGTTAAGACTTGAATGGCTGAGGGCTGGAGGATTGTCTTCTAAGATGCTTTCTTTGCTTACGTGTCTGATACCTGAGCTGGGACCATTTAAAGGCTGGCTTAAGTGGTACTGTTGATTGGAGTACCTTTGTATGACCTCTCTATGTGGCTTGGGCTTCTTCAACATTGTGCTGGGTTCTAGGAGGGAGGGTCCTGCAAGGAGGCCTCTAGAGAGCAAGCATTACAGGAGCAAGGATCAAGCACAGGTTGTATGATGCTTCTTACCTAGCCTCAGAAGTCACAGTATTGCTTCCACTGAACTCTGTTGGTTGAAGCAGTCACAAGCCTGCCCACATGCAAGGGAAGGGGACATAGAATACACCTCTTGATGGGAAGAGTATCAAAAGATTTGGGGTTCATGTTTTAAAATCACCCCAGGGATGGTAAAATTCTGGGGGGTAATACAGTCTGATTTGTGGTCCAGTAGCTTCCTTCCAACACCCCAGACCCTGACTCCCACCCATGCCTCATCCAGGAGTTTCTCCTTCCAGGGCTAAATGCAGGTTTCAGGATATTATGTATTTTATTAAGGATGAGAGCATTTCTATCCAAAGGTGGTATTATTATTATTATTATTTTTGTCTTCCTTTTGCTAATGGTCTTCTCCTACTTATTTTTCTCATCTTCCTCCCTTTCTTCTTCTTCCTCCTTCTTCTTTGTCTTTCTTTTCCTCCTCTTCCTCTACTTCAGTGGTGCCCAACCTTTTTGGCATCAGGGACCGGTTTTGTGGAAGACAATTTCTCCACGGACTGGGGAGTGGGGGATGGTTTTGGGATGATTCAAGCACATTACATTTATTGTGCGCTTTATTTCTATTATTATTACATTGTAATATATAATGAAATAATTATACAACTCACCATAATGCAGAATCAGTGGGAGCCCTGAGCTTGTTTTCACTTGCCACTCACTGATAGGGTTTTTTTTTTTTTTTTTTTTTTGTTTGTTTTTTTCTTTTTGCGGTATGCGGGCCTCTCACTGTCGTGGCCTCTCCCGTTGCGGAGCACAGGCTCCGGATGCGCAGGCCCAGCGGCCATGGCTCACGGGCCCAGCCGCTCCGCGGCATATGGGATCCTCCCAGACCGGGGCACGAACCCGTATCCCCTGCATCGGCAGGCGGACTCTCAACCACTTGCGCCACCAGGGAGGCCCACTGATAGGGTTTTGATATGAGTCTGCAAGCAATTGATTTATTATGGTCTCTGTGCAGTCAAACCTCTCTGCTAATGATAATCTGTATTTGCAGCCGCTCCCCTCAGATCCACCTAGATCATCAGGCATTAGATTCTCATGAGGAGCGCACAACCTAGATCCCTCGCACGCGCAGTTCACAGTAGGGTTCTGGTACCAGTCTGTGGCCCGGGGGTTGGGGAACCCTGCTCTACTTCTCTTCCTCTTTCCTTCTCCCTCATCATCTTCTTCATCATAAAGCAGTATGTTCTGGGCATCCCTTAGTATCTGTGTTCATTTTTTGCTGTTGTTGTTCAGTGGTTGTTAGCTCTAAAGACATCTGAAATCTATAACATATCTCAAGCTGTAAAATCTGAAAAGAGGACAAGAGCACAATGGAGAAATAAACAGGATAAAAAGCTAGAATCAATGTGAGAGAGCATTTTCAACCTGCAAGTGCACTGTATCAGTAAGGAGTAAAGTTGAAGGAAATGCTTATAAAACAATATATAGTTTGTTGTTTTAACTTCCAGGGAGATAAAGTATGAGAATCTAGTTGGACTCCCCAATTCCCCAAGGGTAGCTGGTACATGGTATTTCTGGTACAAATGAGAGAAGGAAACTGCCAACCTCATACAGATCTTCTTATCCTGTCAGTGCAAATCACTTAAAATGTGAATGGAGGGCTTCCCTGGTGGCGCAGTGGTTGAGAGTCCGCCTGCCGATGCAGGGGATACGGGTTCGTGCCCCGGTCTGGGAAGATCCCACATGCCGTGGAGCGGCTGGGCCCGTGAGCCATGGCCGCTGAGCCTGCGCGTCCGGAGCCTGTGCTCTGCAGCGGGAGAGGCCACAGCAGTGAGAGGCCCGTGTACCGCAAGAAAAAAAAAAAAGTGAATGGAATTGGGGGAGGTGTATTGGCCAGAAGAATCTGTGAGTATTCCATGAGTATAAAAAAGCACAAGTTTATGGCACCCATTTCTTGAGCTCTTAATTGAGTCATTTGTCAGTCATGCATGCTAATGGGGAAGTATGGTGACATCAGTACTCAAATATAGTTGTTTTAGGGTTATGCTTTGCTTGCTTCATATTGTTTGAGCCCATACCAATTTATATTGTAAGAAATAAAGTAGGACCCATCTAGATAGCAGGTAAATAATCAGTAATCAGCTTAATATTGAAAACTTTAAGCTGATAAGCCACTAAGTGGACAGTGCCCTTGCAAAAAAGGGGAGAAATTTTTAAATTTGGAAATTAACTGAGTCAGGATGGCACATGTGAACTTGAACAGGAATTTTAAAATAGCATTTTTCAATAACTCAAATAGCTTGTCTCACAGAAGTCCACAATAACTTAAAATGTCAATGCAAACTTAACTGCCTTGAGATTCTTCTGCCATGCACTCCCGTTAACACCCATACCTGCCCTAGTCTAACACTTTAAACATTAATGTAGTTGTTTACATTGTCTACTTCCCTTGTTATACTGGAAGCTCCTTGGGGAACCTTAGGAGAACCTTGTTTACTTCTGTATCCTCAGTACCTGTACATACCTTGTAAATAAATAAACACCAGAGCTTGAGAATTCTGTCCTTCACCTAATCAGTGATGCTCCAAGGTACTGAGGATTCCTTATTTTTGCAGTGCGCTAAGCCTTACTTTATGCTCTGGAAAGCTTTGTATATCCCTCTGTTAGCATTTATATCATTCTGTTGGAATTATTTGTTTACTTACCTGTGTATGACAGTAGACTGGGAGCTCCTGGTGGGCAAAATTCATCATGAATCTTCTGGGTCTGGCATCATGCTTGGAATTAAGCATTTATTTGTGGATTGCTAAATGAATGAATGATTTTCTTTTTCTGTTTTTCTTCTAAACAATAGACATCGTGCCTCCTAAGATCTTTTTTTTTTTACTCTAAATAGTTTAAGAGACTGCATGAGTGCAAAGTATCGTAATAAAATAACCAATTTAGCTTGTTAAACATCCCTTTGCATTATTTTCATTTACTATTCATTTAAAACCTTTTATTTTATATGAAAAAAAGTGAGATGAAGACATTCAGCAAATAGTAGTAGCTATAGTAATAGTAGTAGCAGTAGTACTAAAAATATTTTTAGACATTTATAAAACATTCCAAGCTAGATGATACAATTATGTACTAAATTAGATTACTGTTATTAAAACTGTCCATGTTTGGCTTCTTGATGACTAACATCCAACTGCAACCATTAGAAAAAGTATTCCTTCCTTTTGAAAATTTCACTGCACATTTTCACAGGAAAGATTATAATCATTTCTATTTTTTGAGTGTTATGTGCTTTACACCATCCTATGTCGTGCAGCACTTATCATAATTTTATTAGGTGGGAATCATTGTACTTATTTTATAGGTGAGAAACTGAGGCTGAAAGAAAAATTCATTTGTTTGAGGTCAGCAGCTAATAATTAGCAGAGCTAGAGTTCAAACCTGGGTCTGTCAGATCCCAAACCTGTTGTCTTAAGCGATATGTGTCTTTTCCAAGATTTCAGACTGGAATTTTGTCCCAGTAAATTGAATATAAATGTAAATAATCTTATAAAATTAATAGCTACTGTATTAGAAAATGCATAATGCTAAGGATATTCATAGGTAATTTTCTACTTTTTTTCTATATATAGGGATAAAAGGCCCCAAACCTGTTTTTTTAATAAGACCTTTATTAAAGTATAATTCACATACCATATAATTTACCCCTTTAAAGTGTATAATTCAGTGGGTTTTAGTATGAGCACAGAGTTTTATAACCATCACCACAACCAGTTTTAGAACATTTTCGTCACCCCAAAAGAAACCCTACACCCATTAGCAGTTACTCTCCATTTCCTCCCAAGCCCCCATCCCTAGGCAATCACCCCAAATCTTTTTTAATGTCCTGAAATATTTTAAGATTGTTTACACTTGGAGACACTTATAGAGCTTTAGGAAGCAGCAGTATTCTGATTTTGTACAGCATGTTCATGAGCGTTTTGTAAAGTTTTTTCTTTTCTTTTAAATAGACTATCTTTTAAAGTATTTCAGGTTCACTGCAAAGTTGAACAGAACGTACAGAGATTTCTCATCTTCCCCCTTCCCCCACATATGCACAGCTGCCCCACTCTCAACCTCCTGCAGTAGAGTGGTACATTTATGGTAATCGATGAAGCTACACGACATGTTGTCACCCAAAGTCCATAGTTTACATTGGTGTTCACTCCTGGTGTTGTACATTCTATGGGTTTGGACAAATGTATAATGACATATTTATCCACCATTATAGTATCATACAGACTGGTTTCACTGCCCTAGAAATCCTCTGTGTTTCACCTGTTTATCCCTTATAGTCCTTTTTAAAACTGTAGAATTACAGAATTCATAATGGAAAGGGATTTAGAGATAATTTAGTCCAACCAACCAATTGGGAACGATCTAGTAGGAATTCTCAGTCTCTTCAGCTAGGTTTATTCTTTTTTTTTTAATTGAAGTATAGTTGATTTACAATCTTGTGTTAGTTTCAGGTGGACAGCAAAGTGATTCAGTTGTGCGTGTGTGTGTGTTTGTGTATATACACATATATATTCTTTTTCAGACTCTTTTCCATTATAGGTTATTATAAGATACTAAATATAGTTCCCTGTGCTATACAGTAGGTCCTTGTTGTTTAGCTGAATTTATTCTTTATTTTCTTATTGACCGTCATAGATATAAGCATTTTCTTCTTTTCTTTTGTAGTTCCCCTCTCCTTAGAACAAATGGTCATGTCCTAATTTACAGTGAGCCAGGCAATAAATTTTAGAATTTAACAAGAAAATAGTATGTCCTTAATTCTTATTTTCTCAGTAATAAAAAAAACTTTTTATAAAAGAAAATTTCAAAAATACACTACAGGGACTTCCCTGGTAGCACAGTGGTTAAGAATCCTCCTGCCAATGCAGGGGACATGGGTTCGAGCCCTGGTCCAGGAAGATGCCACATGCCATGGAGCAGCTAAGCCCATGCGCCAGAACTACTGAGCCTGTGCTCTAGAGTCCGCGAGCCACAACTACTGAGCCCGCATGCCACAACTACTGAAGCCTGCGTGCCACAGCTACTGAAGCCTGCATGCCTAGAGCCCGTGCTCCGCAACAAGAGAAGCCACCACAGTGAGAGGCCCGCACACCGAAACAAAGAGTAGCCACAACTCGCCGGTAACTAGAGAAAGCCGCGCGCAGCAATGAAGACCCAAAGCAGCCAAAAATAAATATATTAATTAATTAATTTTAAAAATACACTATAATAGAGAGAAACTTTCAAAAATACACAATGGTAGGGAGCACAACATGTAATATATTGAATCCTCACCTGTTCCCTAGTTATCAATACATGGTCAACCTCTTTTCATCTATCCTTCTATGCGTTGCCACCCTCTCCCCACTGTCTCAGACATCATTCATTTCATCCATACATATTTCAGTATGTATTTTAAAAGATACAGCCTTTCAGAAAAAAAATTAACACAATGCCATTATCATACCTTAAAAATTGCCAGTAATTCCTTAATGTCATCAAATATCTAGTCATTGTTCAAATTTCCCTGAACGTATCAACTTAAAAAAAAAAAAAAGCTGTCAGTTTGTTTGAATTGGGATCCAAACAACATCCACCCACTGCATTTTAATCTATGGTTTTAATCTATGGTTTCCTCTGTTGTTTCCCCCTCTCCCTTGAGTCTTATTTGTTAGAGAAATTGGTCATTCTTCTTGTTGTTTTTCACATTCAGGATTTGCTCATTGCATCTCTGTGGTATTGTCTAATATACTTTTCTCCTGTAAACTGGTAGTTAGCTTAAAAAACTTGATCTGTTTCAGGTTCAGTTTTTTGGCAAGAATATTCCATTGGTGGTATTCTACATTTTCATTTCAACTGAGTATCTGGTTGTCTCTGTTATGTGATATTAGTGGCCATTATTTCATCAGGGGCTTGCAAAGTGGTGATATTCTTTTTTTTTGAATATTTATCTATTTATTTTTGCCTGTGTCGGGTCTTAGTTGTGGCACGCAGGATCTTTCGTTGCAGCATGCGGGCTTCTCTCTAGTTGTGGCATGCAGGCTCATGGGCTCAGTAGTTGTGGCGCTCGGGCTCTCTAGTTGTGGCGCATGGGCTCCATAGCACATGGGCTCTGTAGTTGTGGCATGCAGCTTCCTAGTTGTGGTGTGCAGGCTCAGTAGTTGCAGCACGTGGGCTTAGTTGCCACGTGGCATGTGGGCTCTTAGTTCCCCGACCAGGGATCGAACCTGTGTCCCCTGCATTGGAAGGTAGATTCTTAGCCACTGGACCACCAGGGAAGTCCCAGAGTGGTGATATTCTGATGCCTTTATCTTTCTTCACTTATTAGCTGGAATACTTCCATAAAGAGAAACTTTCTCTTATTGATAACCTGTAGTACAGTTCTTATAGGAAAGGCAGATTAAATGCTTGATTTCTTTCCCTTTATCTACCCTTTTTCAGAATAATGAATCAGTTCCCTAGCATGCTCTAAAGGAGACCAAGGAGGTTATATTTGGTTTGTATTTTTAGTATCAATATGAACTCGTAGCTTTTTAACCTATTTGATGTGTTTCAATCCATGGCAGTTATTATTCTATTTGATACTCAAACTTGAAAATGACCATAAAATTTAAAAATTGGATCAGTTTAGGGTGGTTCTGTTTCAAATGGTTTTCACCCATAGAATTTAATATATAAAAAAGCTTCCTTGTGTAGCTACACAGGATTTTTCCAGGAATATATCTAATACATAAAGTGGATTGAACCTGCACAGGGCTTTTATTATGCATATATACTTACATGAATGTGTTTGTGTGTATCTCTGGGACTATGTATGGTATCCTAAGGAATGATTACATATTCACCTTTATAAAAGAGGTCCAAGTCATCTGCTTTGGGCTAGGATTGTTTCTAAGGTGAGAGCCATTCTGTAGCAGCCCTTCTGGACCTTGAACATGAGCACAGCCTCCTTCGAATAAGTTCCTTGGCTCTGACCAAAGGAGAGGAGCCAGGCTAACACTCAGTGATTTGTCAGGTTTACCTGCATTTTCATAGTATTTCTATAAAAGAAATTTGTCCTAAGTGTCAAATTGCTGATTTTTCCAGTGACTGAAAGGTTTCATGGGGACTTCTGTTGTTATTTACATGTATATGGATAAAATTGCAATCTGTGAGTAATTTGAGAAATTTCAACAGTTTCAGCAGTAGTGATCTAGAAATTGAATGGGTTTCAAATACAGTATTCCAGTGCAGTGCTGCATATATAATGTATGTGCAGCATATGCTGAGGTCTTTTTCAAAACATTTACATTAAACCTGTCAGGTATTTATGAATAGCAAAAATTAATTTCCCCTAGGTCTGTCATCAGTTAGAGAAATGGATTTTAACATAGAAGACTGTCAGTGTTTCCTGCACACCAGAACAGCTCATTTCAATGTCATAGTATTACACCAGGTGGCCTTCTAAGAGTCAGCTTAATGTGATTTCAAATGATAGGGTAGAGAATGTGAGGGAAATTAAAATAGTATCATACTTATGATTTAAAAGCAAGTTAATTACAAGGGCTTGTTAATAAACAAAGAAAAATTCAGGATGTATTATCTGTTATATAGCGTATCGATAACAAGTGTGATGCTTTGAAAACAAAAAAATCTACCACTATGTGACTTTGAGATGACTTAAAAATATTGAATTTAATTGTTGACCAATGTGTTAGTCTATTAATGGCCTTACAGCATTTGAACGAATTTCTGGATATTCATTTTAGCTCTTAAGGCACTTCTAAAAGCATTGTTTAACCAAAGATTAGCTACATTGTTGGCGTTTTATCTAGAAAATCCCTGATGATGCATTTGATGTGAATGATTCTAACAACACTGGACTTTGTCAATGTTCAGTCAATGCATTTTCTCCAACTGAATACTTTTACATTTCTTAAAGGGCCAAAACACATGCAATATCACTATTACTTTTAAAGCAAGACACATTTCACTTGATGAATGATTTAGTGTTTTTGATGGTCATGGATAATGTTCCTTCCCAATGCTCCTGTCTTATATATTATGGAAAAGGAAAGAGAATGGTATCTGATGTGGGGTGGGTTTTTTTGCATTTTTGAATTTTATTTTATTTATTTTTTTATACAGCAGGTTCTTATTAGTCATCCATTTTATGCACATCATTGTATACCTGTCAATCCCAATCTCCGAATTCATCACACCACCACCCGCACCCGCCTCTGCTTTCCCCCCTTGGTGTCCATAAGTTTGTTCTCTACATCTGTGTCTCAATTTCTGCCCTGCAAACCAGTTCATCTGTACCATTTTTCTAGGTTCCACATATATGCATTAATATGCGATATTTGTTTTTCTCTTTCTGATTTACTTCACTCTGTATGACAGTCTCTAGATCATCCACGTCTCTACAAGTGACCCAATTTCGTTCCTTTTTATGGATGAGTAATATTCCATTGTATATATGTACACATCTTCTTTATCCATTCGTCTGTCGATGGGCATTTAGGTTGCTTCCATGACCTGGCTATTGTAAACAGTGCTGCAACGAACATTGGGATGCATGTTTCTTTTTGAATTATGTTTTTCTCAGGGTATGTGGCCAGTAGTGGGATTGCTGGGTCATATGGTAATTCTATTTTTAGTTTTTTAAGGAACCTCCATACTGTTCTCCATAGTGGCTGTATCAATTTACATTCCCATCAACAGTGCAAGAGGGTTCCCTTTTCACCACACCCTCTCCAGCATTTGTTTTTTGTAGATTTTCTGATGATGCTTATTCTAACTTGTGTGAGGTGATACCTCATTGTAGTTTTGATTTGCATTTCTCTAATAATTAGTGATGTTGAGCATCTTTTCATGTGCTTCTTGGCCATCTGTATGTCTTCTTTGGAGAAATGTCTATTTAGGTCTTCTGCCCATTTTTGGATTGGGTTGTTTGTTTCTTTAATATTGAGCTGCATGAGCTGTTTATATATTTTGGAGATTAACCCTTTGTCCATTGGTTCGTTTTCAAATATTTTCTCGCAATTCTGAGGGTTGTCTTTTCGTCTTGTTTGTAGTTTCCTTTGCTGTGCAAAAGCTTTGAAGTTTCATTAGGTCCCATTTGTTTATTTTTGTTTTTATTTCCATTATTCTAGGAGGTGAATCAAAAAAGATCTTGCTGTGATTTATGTCATAGAGTGTTCCTCCTATGTTTTCCTCTAAGAGTTTTATAGTGTCCAGTCTTACATTTAGGTCTCTAATCCATTTTGAGTTTATTTTTGTGTATGGTGTTAGGGAGTGTTCTAATTTCATTCTTTTACATGGAGCTGTCCAGTTTTCCCAGAACCACTTATTGAAGAGACTGTCTTTTCTCCATTGTCTATCCTTTCCTCCTTTGTCATAGATTAGTTGACCATAGGTGCATGGGTATATCTCTGGGCTTTCTATCCTGTTCCATTGATCTATATTTCTGTTTTTGTGCCAGTACCATATTGTCTTGATTACTGTAGCTTTGTAGTATAGTCTGAAGTCAGGGAGTCTGATTCCTCCAGCTCCATTTTTTTCCATCAAGACTGCTTTGGCTGTATAAAAAAATAAATAAAATATAATTTAAAAATTAAAAAGAAAAAAGACTGCTTTGGCTATTCGGGGTCTTTTGTGTCTCCATACAAATTTTAAGATTTTTTGTTCTAGTTCTGTAAAAAATGCCAATGGTAATTTGATAGGGATTGCATTGAATCTGTAGATTGCTTTGGGTAGTATAGTCATTTTCACAATGTTGATTCTTCCAATCCAAGATCATGGTATATCTCTCCATATGTTGGTGTCATCTTTAATTTCATTCAACAGTGTCTTATAGTTTTCTGCATACAGGTCTTTTCTCTCCCAGGTAGGTTTATTCCTAGGTATTTTATTCTTTTTGTTGCAGTGGTAAATGGGAGTGTTTCCTTAATTTCTCTTTCACATTTTTCATCATTAGTGTATAGGAATGCAAGAGATTTCTGTGCATTAATTTTGTATCCTGCAACTTTACCAAATTCATTGATTAGCTCTCATAGTTTTCTGGTGGCATCTTTAGGATTCTCTGTGTATAGTATCACGTCATCTGCAAGCAGTGACAGTTTTACTTCTTCTTTTGCAATTTGTATTCCTTTTGTTTCTTTTTCTTCTCTGATTGCTGTGGCTAGGACTTCCACAACTATGTTGAATAATAGTGGTGAGAGTGGACATTCTTGTCTCGATCCTGATCTTAGAGGAAATGCTTTCAGTTTTTCACCATTGAGAATGATGTTGGCTGTGTGTTTGTTCTATATGGCCTTTATTATGTCGAGGTAGGTTTCCTCTATGCCCACTTTCTGGAGAGTTTTTATCATAAATGGGTGTTGAATTTTGTCAAAAGCTTTTTCTGCATCTATCGAGATGATCATATGGGTTTTATTCTTCAATTTGTTAATATGGTGTATCACATTGATTGACTTGCATATATTGAAGAATCCTTGCATCCCTGGGATAAATCCCACTTGATCATGGTGTATGATCCTTTCAATGTGTTGTTGGATTCTGTTTGCTAGTATTTTGTTGAGGATTTTTGCATCTATATTCACCAGTGATATTGGGTTGTAATTTTCTTTTTTTGTGACATCTTTGTCTGGTTTTGGTATCAGGGTGATGGTAGCCTCATAGAATGGGTTTGGGTGTGTTCCTTCCTCTGCAATTTTTTGGAAGAGTTTGAGAAGGATGGGTGTTAGCTCTTCTCTAAATGTTTGATAGAATTCACCTGTGAAGCCATCTGGTCCTGGGCTTTTGTTTGTTGGAAGATTTTTAATCACAGTTTCAATTTCATTACTTGTGATTGGTCTGTTCATATTTTCTATTTCTTCCTGGTTCAGTCTTGGAAGGTTACACCTTTCTAAGAATTTGTCCATTTCTTCCAGGTTGTCTGTTTTATTGGCATAGAGTTGCTTGTAGTAGTCTCTTAGGATGCTTTGTATTTCTGCGGTGTCTGTTGTAATTTCTCCTTTTTCATTTCTAATTTTATTGATTTGAGCCCTCTCCCTCTTTTTCTTGATGAGTCTGGCTAGTGGTTTATCAATTTTGTTTATCTTCCCGAAGAACCAGCTTTTAGTTTTATTGATCTTTGCCATTGCTTTCTTTGTTTCTATTTCATTTATTTCTGCTCTGATCTCTATGATATCTTTCCTATTGCTACCTTTGGGTTTTGTTTGTTCTTCTTTCTCTAGTTCCTTTAGGTGTAAGTTTAGATTGTTTATTTGACATTTTTCTTGTTTCTTGAGGTGGGCTTGTATAGGTATAAACTTCCCCCTTAGAAGTGCTTTTGCTGCATCCCATAGGTTTTGCATTGTCGTGTTTTCATTGTCATTTGTCACTCAGTATTTTTTGATTTCCCCTTTGACTTCTTCAGTGATCTCTTGGTTATTTGGTAACGTATTGTTTAGCCTCCATGTGTTTGTGTTTTTTATGTTTTTTTCCCTTTAATTGATTTCTAATCTGATAGCGTTGCGGTCAGAAAAGATGCTTGATATGATTTCAATTTTCTTAAATTTACTGAGGCTTGATTTGTGACCCAAGATGTGATCTATCCTCGAGGATGTTCCATGTGCACTTGAAAAGAAAGTGTAATCTGCTCTTTTTGAATGAAATGTCCTATAAATATCAATTAAATCTATCTGGTCTATTGTGTCATTTAAAGCTTGTGTTTCCTTATCAATTTTCTGTTTGGATGATCTGTCCATTTGTGTGAGTGAGGTGTTAAAGTCCCCCACTATTATTGTGTTACTGTCGATTTCCTCTTTTACAGCTGTTAGCAGTTACCTTATGTATTGAGGTTCTCCTATGTTAGGTGCATATATATTTATAATTGTTATATCTTCTTCTTGGATTGATCCCTTGATCATTATGTAGTGTCCTTCCTTGTCTCTTGTAACATTCTTTATTTTAAAGTCTATTTTATCTGATATGAGTATTGCTACTCCAGTTTTCTTTTGATTCCCATTTGCATGGAATATCTTTTTCCATCCCCTCACTTTCATTCTGAATGTGTCCCTAGGTCTGAAGTGGGTCTCTTGTAGACAGCGTATATATGGGTCTTGTTTTTGTATCCATTCAGCAAGCCTGTGTCTTTTGGTTGGAGCATTTAATCCATTCATGTTTAAGGTAATTATCGATATGTATGTTCCTATGACCATTTTCTTAATTGTTTTAGGTTTGTTTTTGTAGGTCCTTTTCTTCTCTTGTGTTTCTCAGTTAGAGAAGTTCCTTTAACATTTGTTGTAGAGCTGGTTTGGTCGTGCTGAATTCTCTTAGCTTTTGCTTCTGATGTGATTTAAGAAATCATTTAAATTCTTATTTTAAAAATCTTTCTGAAATTTTAACGTGTAGAAAGTATTTGTTAACCTCTGACACAGTATTTTCAGGTCTAGGTTCTTTTTAAAAATTATTGTTAATAGTTTTATAGTGTGATGGCCTTAGAACAAGAGATGACAAAGACATTCCCTATTGTGCATATGAACTTGTTGGGGGCCTGATACATATATATATATATGCATATATAATATGTTATAATATATGTAACTACATATCTTAATATATATATGTTATATTATATATAATATATGTATGTTCCTTATACTAATATATATTAGTATAAAGAAGAGAGACTGATTTTTTTAAATTTATAGCTTATAAAAATCTCATTTTGTAGTCACAAGATAAACTGAATATCAGTTCTTCTTTCTCTGGATTGTACTGTTAGGTAGTTATTAAACCTATTCTTGTAAAGATTATTCCAAGGAATTTTAATAGTTTTTGTTCCATTCTGTTTTTAAGATTAAGAATTAAACCCAATTCTCAACTGGTCTCCTTTTAAGTAGTGGGTCCAATGCACCAGGGTTACATGGAGTTCAAATACTAAAAATATATGGCTCTACTTATACAATATTTTATATTGTTTTCCATTTAAAAATTGCCTCGTTTATTATACCATGGTATAATTTGAGACTGCACCACCATGTTATAAAGAATTTCTTTGTATAATCCAGCTGTTTTTCTTTTAATTTTTAAAAATTTGTTTAATTTATTTATTTTTGGCTGTGTTGGGTCTTCTTTGCTGTGCGTGGGCTTTCTCTAGTTTCAGTGAGCGGGGGCTCCTCTTTGTTTTGGTGTGGTAGTTTCTGTTGCAGAGCACGGGCTTAGGCTCATGGGCTTCAGTAGTCGTGTCTCATGAGCTTAGTTACTCAGCAGCATGTGGGATCTTTCAGGACCAGGGCTCAAACCCATGTCCCCTGCATTGGAAGGCAGATTCTTAACCACTGTGCCAGGGAAGCCCCCAGCTGTTTTAAGGTTCTTTAAATGTCCTAGCTGACAGCCCACAACTGCTGTGCAGATGTAGTTGACAAAATTTTATTTGAATGAGAAAGACAACTGACATATTCATAGTTTATCAGAGGCCATAGCATTATTAGTCAGAGGAGCCAGTGTTTTGGTTCCAGTCATATATCCCTTTTTCCTTTTTCCTTAAACTAGTTTATGGTTATTGTTTTTTAACATCATATATTGATATATCTATTTAATATAAAATAAATAGTGATACCACAAATCTCCTTGTTATGTATAGGTATCTATTTTATTTGAAATTTGTCTATGTCATGGCAGTTTTAATAAACCTTTAATATCATGAGAATGTCCTTGTATTTTCTGTTACATACAGGCTCCCTTTAAGAAAAGTAAGCCAAATATTTTTGAGTACACTGTAAAAGACCATAATTTATGCATTTTGGGGGTGCTATATCATCATTATAAGGCATCTTCTGCAAGAGTTTAAGCATGAGAAAATAAAAGGCAGGAAAGGATATTTTTAGAGACTATTCAACTAATTTAAAACAAATGTTATGTCATAGTAATTCAGAATTAAAACTCTTGATTCTATTCTTTGTAGTGCTTTCCTGCACTTCTATGTGTAGCATGTATGTATGTACATGCATTTTCTAAATATGGCTTCTTGCTGACCAGTTCATTTTCTATCAATATCTTAATCAATTAGTCGCTAAAAAATAGTACTTACAGCATAGAGAGAGGCTAGCTATTTGCTTCTGAAGTGTCAATATGTTGGAAAAATAAGATGTTTTATTGATCAAAGGTACAATGTAAAAGTGTCTAAAAAACTCACGATTATTAATATTACCACATATAGATTATGTTGACAGATACACAGGCATATGAATTCAAAAGCAAAGTAAACCTGATATGCAGGAAAAGAAAATAGTTAATCCATTAGGAACCATGGGTTGGAAGGAATCCAGAAATCTAAAAGTTTGAATATCTGCTTGCGTGCTATAGCACTTGGAATACACTTAGACTTGTGCCACAAACATTACTGAGTTCCTGCTACATATCAGGTTCTGTATTTGGTACATGAGATGAATATGATAACTTGCTTGCCCTCATGGAGCTTAAAAGTATATTGGAGAAACCTGGCATGCAAATAAATAGTGACAAAGCAAAATAGGTATAATATGATGCATACTTTCCAGTGGGAGCACAAAAGGGGGCAAATTTATTTTCCTGTGGGAGTGAGGGAAGGCATCACTATTAAGGCACATCAACTGGGGAGACAGAAAAGAGAAGTGTAGAAGGTGAAAAAAATTATGAGAACTTTGTAAGGTCATGTTTAAGTATCTGACTTTTATCCTGAAAGTAATTGTGTGCCACTGAAGATTTTTTTAGCAGGTTGACAGATCACATTTGTATGTTAGAAATGCAGTTTTTAAATGGCAGAGTAAAGATGGCACTATCTACCATCTTTACATTAAAGATAGTAGTTACCGCCACCTTTACTCTGAGGGACAAATCCAATAATCTCATTTTTAAAATAAGGGAATGGGGCCTCCCTGGTGGCGCAGTGGTTGAGAGTCCGCCTGCCGATGCAGGGGATACGGGTTCGTGCCCCGATCTGGGAGGATCCCATATGCCGCGGAGCGGCTGGGCCCGTGAGCCATGGCTGCTGGGCCTGCGCGTCCGGAGCCTGTGCTCCGCAACGGGAGAGGCCACAACAGTGAGAGGCCCGCATACCGCAAAAAGAAAAAAAAAAAAAAAAATAAGGGAATGGATGCATCGGCTGATATTAGGAGCTTTCCTGAGAATTTTTGGCATGAAGTCTTGAGAAGCAGATGGGGTGAAGCATGTTGTAGGAAGCAGATTTTTGGGAAGGTGGGATTGAGGAAAGAGATACTATATCATGAACAGCCCTGGAGTGCTAACTTCATTTGGCTCGGGGGAAGGAAGGACTGAGAGAATTTATTCCATCTTATGTCCTATTAGAGATCCTAATAGCCTAATAGCCTGCACTGTGGCTCTGGCTCTCCCCAGCTTGAACCTCCCGCAAATAGCTGGCCTTGGGGAAATTCACCTTGCTCAACAATGAGTAATAATTAAAACAACAACAACAACAACAAAAAAAAACAAGCAGGATCAACACAGAAAACAAGGAAAATGAAGGAAAGAAACAGAAAAAAACAAGTGGCAAATAAACACCAGAGAAGTGTTGAAGTAGAGTAGAGGCAAGAACAATAATTAGTCATGAATTTAAGATATAAATAAATAAAAATAAGCAAAAAAGAAAGATGGAGGAAGGAAAGAAGGAAGAGAGGGAGAGAGGGAGGAAGGAAGGATGGATGGAAGGAAGGACAGAAGCGAGGGAACAAAACCAAAAAATCTTAATGAAGTATTTGCTTCTATAAAATAAGACCAGGATTAGAGAAATAAGAAATCAGAGCAGGGCCTCCCTGGTGGCGCAGTGGTTGAGAGTCCGCCTGCGGATGCAGGGGATACGGGTTCGTGCCCCGGTCTGGGAGGATCCCATATGCCGCGGAGCGGCTGGGCCCGTGAGCCATGGCCGCTGAGCCTGCGCATCCAGAGCCTGTGCTCCGCAACGGGAGAGGCCACAACAGTGAGAGGCCCGCGTACGGCAAAAAAAAAAAAAAAAAAAAGAAATCAGAGCAGATATAATGATTCAACTGAAGAAAATGAAACATGAGTCGCAAAAAGCTCAGGAAAGAGGAAGAAGAAATAAAACAAAAACTATTACAAAAATGAAAGACATATAGTTCATTGTCTGTGGAATGATCATATACATTATCATCCAAACTTGAACACCTATCAGGGAGGAAGGGTCGGGGGGAGGGATAGATTGGGAGTTTGGGATTGACATGTACACACTGCTATATTTAAAATAGATAACCAGGGCTTCCCTGGTGGCACAGTGGTTAAGAGTCTGCCTGCCGATGCAGGGGACACAGGTTTGTGCCCCGGAACGGAAAGATCCCACATGCCGCGGAGCGGCTGGGCCTGTGAGCCATGGCTGCTGAGCCTGCGCGTCCGGAGCCTGTGCTCCGCAATGGGAGAGGCCACAACAGTGAGAGGCCCGCATATCGCAAAAAATAAAAATAAATAAATAAATAAATAAATAAAATTGATAACCAACAAGGACCTACTGTAAAAAAATAAATTAATTGAAAAAAAAAACCACTTTGGGGCCCCATTAATAACATGCCAGGACCACAGGCATAAATTGGGATGTCCTGGGCAAAGCAGGACTTATGATTACTCTTTATTCTGCCATCTTAGAGTTTCTATGAATATTTTCTTCTCTTACTGATAATTGGTTTTCAGAGAGACTTCACATGGGTGATTGATTCTGTCTGTGGTACATCTATTCTCTTGTGTTCTCGTTTGCATCCTTTTCTTTTCTTTTATTTTTTATTTTACACTAAGGAGACCAGTGTATTCGTTGTATTCTGATGGCTTTCCTTTCCGAAGGGATAGATTGGTTTCTCCTTCAAAGTTATCTTCTAACTGACCCTGAGTCTCTCACTGGGAAATGATCATTGTCTGTGATACCCTCCCCAGGGAAGAACTATGTTGGCCATGTTTTTACACACACACGTCCCCCACACGTACACACACACAAATTCTATATTTATACAACACACACTTTAACAATTTTTTAGCTTCAAACTTATAGAAAAATCTCATACCCTTTACTTGAACTCCCATATCCTTTACTTGGAAATACCAATTATTTATATTTTGCCCTGTTCACTTTAACATTCTCTCTTTCTTTGTATATTTATGTATAATCTTTATATAAATAAATATATATGTAATACCTCTATATATAGCTTATCTTTTAATATCTATATCTAATATCTACCTATCTATTTATCTTTATATATAATCTATCTATCTAACTTGTGAGCAAATTGCAGACTTGGTATCCCTTTACCCTTAAGTACTTCACTGTGAATTTTCTAAGGAGAGGAATAGTCTCCTACATAATCATAGTGCAGTTACCAAGATCAGGAAGTTTAACATTGATACAAAACTATTATCTAACCCATAATCCATACTTGATTTCATCAATTATCTCAATGATTTTCTTTTAGCTATTTTTCCTACACGGTATCCAGTTCATGATCATGCATTTACTTGTCATGTCTATTTGTCTCCTTTAATCCAGAACAGTTACTCAGCCTCTCCTTATCTCTTGACCTTGACATTTTTGAACAGTAATAAAAGGCCAGTTATTTTGTTAAATGTCCTTTAATCTGGGTTTGTCTTCTGTTTCCTTAGGATCAAATTCAGGTTATGACTTTTGGCAGGCATATCACAGAAGTGATGATGTCTATCAGGGCATCATATTGATTTGTCCCATTACCAGTGATGTTGACTCTGATCATTGTATAAGGTGATATCTTCCATGTTTTCTACTGTGAAGTTGCTATTTTTCTTTTATAATTAATAGGTAATTGTGGAGAGATACTTTGAGACTATTTGAAAATACTGTTCCCCATCAAACTTGCACCCATTAATTCTAGCATATACTGATGAATCATGTCTGAATAAGTTACTATCCAAAACATTCCTTCTACATTTATTGGTTGACATTCTGTTGTTAGGAAGAGTTTCCCATTTCCCCTCTCCCATGTATGTATGTATGTATGCGTGCATTTTAGTATGGACTCATGGATTCTTATCTTATTCAATGGATAAAAATATTTTGCTTTCATGATTTATTCTGATGCTCAAATTGTCCCAGTCAGATTTGGTCAGTGGGAGCCCCTTCAAGCTGGGACTTAAGCCCCTTTGTCGTTTTGGCATGGCCCTATCACTTTTAGTACACTTTTTAACTTTCTGGTACAACAAGGTATTTTAGGCTCATTTTATGCTTTCCCTGCCCCAGTCATGGAATCAACCAGTCCTCTAAAGAACACTGGGTTTTTTTAGTGGAAAATGTTATTTAGAAACCCAGATATAGGTGTGCTTATTGTTCCTGGGATGTTAATGCTTTTAGGCCCCGTGGGGACAAAGCTAAAAAAAAAATTCATATTTATATATATCAACTCATACTGATGTCTGCATCCCATTCCAACACCACCGTGCTCATTACTGCTTTTTCCCTTTCCATATTTGTAACTTTCTCCTTTATCATTGAAAAACTTGGCTCTCATTATCCTCGATATATTTATTAATTTGCTGAATCCTAGAGTATATAGAAAATAGTTTGAGCATTGCTCACCCATAAACACTGCAAAAACCAAACCTATTTACTAGAGTTCAATATTTGTTTATAGTTCTTTTTGTCTTTAGACTGAGGTAGGAAGTCAAAATAATTGTGTTCAAAAATTAGTCCCTCCATTACCACCCACACAACTGCCGCCACCTTCAGTGTAGTTATTTAGTTGAAATACAGTTAATGTTCACTTGTTTTTATTTGCGTTGCATTTTAAGGTTTTCCCCTCATCCTTGTTGGTTTTGCAGTATTTTATTTTTTTAATGCATAAAGTATTACCACGGATACAGAAGTTGAAAGTTTACAAAAAGGAATACTCAAAAGTATCATTCTGCTCCCTGCCCTCCACCACTCTTCCACTCCATCCCCACACACCTCCTCTAGGTAATTTATCTCCTTAGTCTCTGATTTATCCTTTCTATATTTCTTTTGCCAAAAAAAAAAGGTATATTTATTTTCTTATTTTATCTTCTTTCTTACATAAGAGATACCTTTCTATATATACTACTGAACTTTGCTTTTTTCACTCAACAATATATCCTAGAAATCACTGTATCGGTTCATACAGATCATCCTCATTCTTTTTTTTATAGCTACGTATTACTCCATTGCGTTGATGTATCATGGTTTATTTAACCACTCTATTGTGTATAGACATTTAGATTGTTTCAAATATTTTGAACTTAACAAAAAACACTGCAGTAAATAACCTTGTGCATATGTATTTTTGCATCATTCAGATATTTCTTTAGGGTGAATTCTGAGAAGTAGGACAGCTGGGTGAAAAACTAAATGCAAATGTAGTTTTATTATGTATTGCCAAATTCCCTTCTATAAGGGTTGGTCCAGCCTCCATTCCCACCAGCAGTACATGAGTGCCTGCTTCCCCTCAGCCTTGCCACCAGATGTTTGGTCAAGCCTTTTAATTGTTGCCAATCCAATAGGTGAGAAATGCTATCTCAGTGTAGTTTTAATTTGTATTTATTTTATTATGAGTTAAGTTGAACATATTTTCATATTTTTAAGAGATATCTATCGAATGTTAATGTGATTTTAGATCTTTCCTCCCCTCAATTTTTAAGAATCTTTTATCTTTGATATATGTTTCTACCAATTGATTTTGCTTATAGTGTTTGTGAATTTTTTGAGGTTTTTTTGCCATTCAGAAGTTTAATTTTCGTTAACTTTTATGCAGTCAGATTTACAAATGTTTTCTTGTATTACATCTGGATTTTGAGTCATAGTTAGTCTTTCCCTACTATCGGATTATAGAGGAATTTACCCATGTTTTCTTATACTACTTACATGGTATAATTTTTTACATTTAAATCTCTGATCCATTTGAAGTTTATTCTTATGTATGATGCAAAATATGTTTCTAATTTTATCTTTTTTCCAAATGACTCTCCAGTTACCCCAGCACTATTTACTAAAAGGTCCACCTTTATCTCAGTGACTTGATGTGTCACCTTTTTTTATATACTAATTTTTACATATACTTGGTTTATTTCTGAACATTTTATTCTATTCCACTGGTTTGTCTATTCATGTGTCATCACAATATTTTAGTTATAGAGGCTTTATCTTATGTTTTAATATCTGGTATTAATTACCAGATCATAGTCCCATCTAGTCCCATCTCATAGCCTTTTTTTCCCAATGTTTTTCTCACTAATCTTGCATGTTATTTTTCTATACAAACTTCAGTAACAACTTATCTAGCTTCATAAAAAATTGTTAGCATTTTACTGAGATTGCATTGAATTTATAGATTAACTAGGGAAAACAGACATCTTTATGATGTTGAATCTCTCTGTCCAAGTATAGGGGATGGCTTTCCATTTGTTCAAGTTTACTCTTCGTTTTTTTCAGGAGTATTTTAAAGTTTTCCTCATATAAATTTTGCACATTTCTTGTAAAGTTTATTCATATTTTATCTTTTTTTGTTGCTACTAAGAGGGAGTTTTCTCTACCATTATATCCTTGAATTGGTTATGTTATGTGTATTTAAAGGCTATTAATTTCTGTATATAATTTTATATCCTATGTTATTGAATTTTTACTATTTAAACATACATATATATTCATACTAAGACTGTTGCTTCAGAACAGCCTCAGAAAGTAGCCACGTCCTCATCTCTGTGAATATAATCAGCTCAAACCTAAGTTTGTGTACATAAATTATTTTTAGATACTGTTCCATAACTTCTTTCAGGTCTTTTGGAGTATACTTATCAAATGTAAAGTGGTCATTATACAATTCTATATAAGGCCCTCAAAAATCAGCTAAAAAATCTGGAACAAATACTTATTGAACTGTTGCCATACATAAACACTGTGAGGCACTTGGTTACAGAAAAATAGCAGGAGGAAGATGACAATGAAGACCTCCACTCAACTTGAGAGTCTAACTAAGGAGATAAAATTTTCTGTCTCTCTTTATCTCTGTCTCTCTCTGTCTCTCTCTGTCTCTCTCTCTCCACATATATATATAGACTTGGCTAGCAGGTCAAGGCATTACATAGAAGGAACTAAATGAATTAGTTGTAAGACAGAAAGTCAGAGGAGGAAGTAGGAAGGAGGGGGACTCATGGAAGAAGTAGGACTACTGCCTGGCCTAGAAGTAGGCACGGTATTCAGAGAGGCTATAGTCTCAGGGTAGCAGTTATGGAATGTGTCAGGGTGGGGAAATTTCCCCCTCTATCCCTCTTAAGTTCTTGTGGCTAGACTAATAATGAAATTGACATAAGACAGATTAATAGATGCAGGGAGCACACCTTTCACATGAGAGACTTATTTCCTGCTTTCAGGGCGACAGAGTGGAGGGTCAAGGTGTCCCCCTTGCAGTGGCCATTTCTTAAGTAACTTTGATTCAAAATAATCAATATTTTGGGGTGGCCTGCCCTGAGCCCCAACAAATGCATAAGGCAAGGACCAAATATAAGGTCAATCCATCATGGCTTCATCTGGAGAGCTGTGTGTGAGAGTTAAAACTGGAAACCCAGACTAATGGTCAGATGATGGAGACCCTGGTACCAGGTTAGAGAGCTTGGATTCCATGTCCCTTCTTCCTTCATTCCCCACCCTCCTCATTAGCTTTTAAAAGCCATATTTCCTTTATTATTATCATAGAGAATGTGGTTTTCAAACCACATAGTTTCTTTGATGCAAATTATCTCTTACTAGTTGGTCAATAGGGGAATGAAGTAGGAATAGCACGTGGAAATTGTGTTGGTTTATGGACGATTTCCCCATTTTTTGATTAGTGTTTTGAAGCCATTAGGAGCAGGTTTTCTCCCAGTTAAAGAGAAAACCTGAGCACTTTATGAAGACCTCGTGAGAAAATGTGAAAATCTGCAGAGTGCCTTTCTTTAGTGCAAATAGTGGCTCATTTAGTCGCTTTATGAACCTCTATCCCTTGCGCTGTGATAAGCCCTCTGTGTAGCTGTGAGCACAGAAGAGGCTGCAAAGACATTTCCTCTGTATTAAAACAATGGGTTAATGAAGAATGCTATGCTCTGGATTTTCATACTTCTAATTTTTATAAATTTATTTATTTATATTTGCCTATGTTGGGTCTTGGCTGCTGCATGCAGGCTTTCTCTAGTTGCATTGAGCGGGGCTACTCTTCATTGCGGTGTGTGGGCTTCTCATTGTGGTGGCTTACTCTTATTGTGGAGCATGGGCTCTAGGTGCGTGGGCTTCAGTAGATGCAGCACGCGAGCTCAGTAGTTGTTGCTCGCGGGCTGTAGAGTGCAGTCTCAGTAGTTGTGGCGCATGGGCTTAGTTGCTCCGTGGCATGTGGGATCTTCCTGGACCAGGGCTTGAACCCGTGTCCCCTGCATTGGCAGGCGGATTCTTAACCACTGCGCCACCAGAGAAGTCCCCATACTTCTAACTTTTAATGCAAACGATCTCTTTAGAATCAAATGCCCTCTAGGACCTATATTTAGGTTTAAAGCTGTAAAGAATTGACTATATGCTAAGTGTAAATATCCTCAGAGATAAACTATGCTAGTGCTTTTATTAGGATTGTTATTATTTTCATTTTATTCTCTGGTTAAAAGTTTTAAGTGGTCTGAACCACTTTTCTCATAAGCTGTATTATTATTATTGTTGTTTTAAATATTTAAATATTTATTTATTTATTTAGCTGTGCTGGGTCTTAGCATGCGGGATCTAGTTCCCTGACCAGGGATCGAACCCAGGCCCCCTGATTGGACCACTGGACCACCAGGGAAGTCCCTGTATTATTTTTTTAGTGCATAATTTTGTAGAATGAAAAGATTTTTCAGGAAAAACAGTTTTTACAAGGCAGCAAATTCTAATCTTCATCAGATATTTACACAACATAGTTGACCTAATGCGATAATTATGTATTTTATTTCTCTTAAAATAAGAGAACTATGAGTACACTTATGAGTATTCATAATACTATTTTAGTCTAGAGTCTTATCTAATTAACTTTATTTGTTGACTTGTTTTAAAATGAAAATCAATGTAGATGAATAATATGAGTTAGCATTTATTTTAATTTCTGTTCAGAGGGTGGTGTATATTGGTCACACCAAATCCAAGGGGCCAAGATAGGCCAAATGAAGTTGATGAAATCCCATAAGTACACCAGACAAAATCTATTAGGCTACGGTTGGAGATTATAATTTGAAATAGATATGTTTGGGGCAAGGTTTAGTATTTTTAATTTAGTGCCCCTGAAAAGAAGGGTATGAGAAAATAATTTCAATTTTGGTATTACATTAAATATATCCCGTGTTTATTCCTAAACTAGTCAATGAAATTCTCTTCTTATTTAAAATATGGTTTTATGATTACCTGGCCATTGGGAAATTTAGCCATTAACGTCAAGGGTTATTTATTCTATTGCTGGTTCAGAAATGCCTATTTATACAAATCAAGGGGGATTTTCAGCAGCTTGAGCCTTCTTTTTCTTTTTAAGCTGGCAGAGTCAATGGTTAAAGGAGGAAAATTCTAAATTGATTGAGTTACAAATGAATACAGTGTTAATTAAGCCAGGCCATTGTCTTTAAAGTGGAGTCAGTATATTGGAAGTCAGATTTCTCTTGCTGTTTAGTCAAACTGCCTAAGGCTGCAATTGCTTCCTTATTAGGTTACTGGCTATGGGGAAATGTCATTGTTTGCTGCTGTAGCTAGGCTTTCTGTTAAAAATCACAGCATGAGGCTTAAACTGCTGCAACCATTATCCAGTGCTAACATGTCACTAAAGGTGTGCTAATAGAACAAGGGGAAAAATATCAATCTTTAATTTTAGAACAGCTGAGTAACCTGTAGCACCTGTTCATTTTCTCTCATCAACCCATTTAAAACAAGACTAGAGTGATCCTTTGATGGGCAGGCGATGAGATCCTAATACCATTTTTTTCTCTTTCTTTTCTTGTCAGAGGAGAATGTAGAATTAAGACTGAAGAAAAGAGAAGATAAACTATAAGTAAATTTCTCTTAAAAATCAGTTAAAAGTTAGGATGAGCTGATGTAATCCAATGATGACTAGGTTTTTATAAAAAAATTTTTAAAGGATAGTTTCCTTTACTTTTCTGAAATGCATTTTGTAGATAAAAGCTAATCAGTGAGGACATACTACAGTGGTCCAAAGAGCGCATTTTCTGTAGAGAGCAGAAACTCTTTCAAGCTGTAGATAACAACAAACTTATGTTTACCTATTCAGATATAATAAACAGAATTAAAACTTGGCAGCTGCTTGCTTTCCTGGATGGAGCTCAAGGCTCCATCACAATATAGGGCAAAATTAAAGAAGGCTTTGTTGCTTGCACTTTTGAAGAGGTGAAAGCAAAGTATGGCTTCTGCAAACCTCTAGTATCAGCAATACGAGTTCCAAAACATTTCCAGTGCACAAACTTATGGTTACCAAAGGGGCAAGCTGGGGAGGGATAAATTAGGAGTTTGGGGTGAACAGATACACACTACTATATATAAAATAGATAACCAACAAGGACCTACTGTATAGCACAGGGAACTATACTCAATATTTTGTAATAATCTATAATGGAAAAGAATCTAAAAAAGAATATATATATAACTGAATCACTTTGCTGTAGACCTGAAACTAACACAACATTGTAAATCAACTATATTTCGATAAAAATTTAAAAAAAGTTTTCAGTGATGCTAGAACAAGTACTACATTACTTAGAAAATAAACACATAATAAAAAAGCAACATACACTTTAGTAAACCTTTACAGTCTCAGAGTATATCCATCTTTTATTTAGCTAAATTGAAAAGTAAATAACTCTTAAGAGCTGGTCACTTTACTAGGTATTCAGAACATTAAGATGAGTAATAGTACATGTACCCTGCTCTCTGTAATGAAACTTGCGATCTGTTATTGCTCCTCTCTACAAAACCTTTCTGTAGCACTAGTACACATATAGTTCTTGTTTGGCTTTTTGCGGGGGGTGATTTTTTTTTTTTTTAAGGTGAAGAAATTGAGAATCAGGGAGGTTGTAACTGCCTAAGGTCACAAGATAAATGGCAGAAGGATTAAAAGAATCTAGCATTCTGACTTCTAGTCCAGGGCTTTTTTTTTTTTTTTTTTTTTTTTTTTTCGGTACGCGGGCCTCTCACTGTTGTGGCCTCTCCCGTTGCGGAGCACAGGCTCCGGATGTGCAGGCCCAGCGGCCATGGCTCACAGGCCCAGCCGCTCCGCGGCACGTGGGATCCTCCCGAACCGAGGCACGAACCCATGTCCCCTGCATCGGCAGGCGGACTCTCAACCACTGCGCCACCAGGGAAGCCCTAGTCTAGGGCATTTTTTAAAAACTATATCAAGATAAAGGGACCAGAAGGGAGAAGGGAATTACAGAGGCACAGTTTTAATTGACACCTTGTGGAATAATGCAAGAATAGAATAACAATATGAGAGCATTAGATTCAAAAATTAATTGTAATGATGGAAATCCAGAAGCTAGATATATTTTAAATATCTTCAAAAGGAGATGTCAGTAAAATAACAAATTGCACCTTTTATGTAGAGAATTATGTTTGTAACGTTCATTGGCATCTAATCACATTCTTATAGATTTGCCTGTTGAAAACACCTTAGATTGCTAGGACATACACACACACACCCCTACACACACAGCCCACATACACCTTTGACCAATTTCACATCTGAGATCTGACATTTAGCCCTAAAATCTCCTTAGCCCAAAGCTGCTGTTGTCCTTGTCCCAGGCATTCCAACTTTTAGCATTTTCTTCCGTAGTCACTTGTGTGCTGCATCTGTCCTGAGGTCTACATCAGAGCAGGCTCAGCCTCATTCTGCCACGACCATTTCCATCATCACAAGTACTTGATCTGTTTCACATTTTATGGAATCGATAAATCTCATCCCTAAAGAGTCCAGCAGGCCTTTGATTCCTGACCTGACATTTGCTAATGCTACTCCTGATGACCTGCCACTACGGATCTGCAGCACTGCACTCTGTGTTTGACAACACTCATAATATGAATCAATATTCAGCATTCAGTAAGTGAGCTGGGGAGTCATTTCACTGCTGCAAAAGGCAGCATTGCCCCTGGGCAGCTGTCAGAAATGGGTAGTTATTAATAGCCCTCTCTTTTCACTTAGCATAGTCAGTAGGGGTCAGGCATGAAATGATTTAATCAGTTTATGATATCTGTGACAGAGAGCACTTAAAATGTAATCACAAAATTTAGGTAGAAGTGTCCCTGGGCTGTTGTAATGTTTTTCTCACTTAATTTTCCCTAATGCTGTTACAGTGCAGTGCACACAGAGAGACTGACCGGACCATAAAATGACACATCACTTGGTGTTAGTTTCATTTCTCCCTCTGCAAACTTGTCTTTTTCATGGGATTTTTCACCTTAAAATATAGACTGTAAATCCCTAAGGGTAAATGAGGATAAGTCTCTTGGGTTAGCGTGCCTGGCTCTGCAAAATGTGTCTGGTGTTGAGGGGTCTTGTGGATGGAGAAAAGAGAACCTGATTGGGCAGAAGAGACTCAAGCTCATAAGTCTCTCTCTGGTCCCCAAAGAAAAGGTGAATCACTAGAAATAAGAGAACATTATCCAGGTACAAAAACTTCCACTCCAGTATCAGTAATCTTATGGGACCTTTAGGCAGCCACCTGGAAATTAGCTCAACAGAAGGAAGAATAAAAGCTGTCTAGACTGGTTTGGGAGGATAGCACCTCAGTGGGGATTGATCAGGTTGGGAATTCAAGGTTCATGTAAGAAAAGTAGGAGAGGTGAAACCTAGAGTAGGTGAAAGAAGAACCTAAAACTTAAGACTGTGAATGAAATCATTACAAGTTAACAGTTAACAGTACGTGAAACAAGATTGGTACAGTGGTTGGGGTTCAGAAAGAAAGACCCGGGTTTCAGATCCCATCTTTGTACCTTAATCTCCTCATTAGAAATAATATCCATTTCATAAGGTTAGTATGAGAATTAAGAACTTATGAGAATTAAGAACTTATGTAAAGTATCTGGAACACAGGAGTTGCTCACAAGAACTTATGTAAAGTATCTGGAACACAGGAGTTGCTCAAATGATATTTCTCCTTCTCTTTTTGCTTATCCATCAAGGCCTAATTTCGTTAACCATAGTGCAGTCAGGGGGATGGTATGGAATTGAAGCTCGGGTGGAAAGGGATCATCACCATAGCCATCCCTGACCCTCCCTCCTGCAGCACTGTCCCTGCCACTGGCATGCTTGGCCATCAGAGGCACATTTGTCACTCTGATTCTGACGGAGAAGTGGGGAAAAGCCTTAGCTCAGGACATTTTTCTACAAATTTAGGGAAATGGAAGAAAGACAAAAGAATAGAAATATGCTGGGTTTAGATTTGTGATCCTAACATTAATTAATGTTTGCCCCCAACTGGGCTTAGTTCTTTCATTCAGCAGATATTTACTTAGCACCCTACTATGTTGGCATAGTTTTATGGAGACAGCCAGCTCCAGGTCCCCTCCTGCCTCATTCCTGACTCTGTTGGATGTCATAGAATGAATGTTTGACAAATACATGCCACTTCTGGTCCCAATCTAGAGTTCTCTGTGAATCCAGAGCCTTGAAATCTCTGCCATTGTCCAAGACCCCTTTCTCTGTAAGTGCTTTGGTTTGCACTGGTTCTTTCCCTGTTTTTCTAAATGAGGAAGCCATGGTCTCATATGAAACCCTGATAGCAGGTGTCTTCTGTGATAGGAAGAATTCTAAAATGCCCTGATGATTCCTGGTCCTTGGTGTACACTCACCTTCTCCCAGGTATCCAGTCAAACACTACTCTATGTATTGCTGTAGAAGGATTTTGCAGTCATAATTAAGGTCCCAAATCAGTTGACCTTAGGCAGGGAGATTATCTGTGTGGACCTGACCCTTTAAATGTGGACCTAGAGCTCAGAGACGGGAAGTCAGAGATTGGAAGCATGGGAAAGGTTTGCTGACTTAAAGATGGAAGAAACCACATGGCAAGGAGAGTGGGTGGCCTGTAGAGCTGAGAGCAGCCCCTGGGTGACAACCAGCAAGGAGTAGGGGACCTCTGTCCTACAGTTGCAAGGAGCTGAACTTGACCAACAACAAGAATGAGCATGGATTTTTCCCCAGAGCTTCCAGATGAGAGAATGTGGTCATTACCTCAATTTCATCCTGTGATACCCTGAGCAAAGAACCCATCTACACCGTGTTGGACTTCTGACCCACAGAGCTATGAACTGATCAGTGGGTGCTGTTTTAAGCTGCTATATTTGTGATAATTTGTTATGCAGTAATTGAAAGCTAATACCTCGTCTCTCTTTGGCTCTTGACTGTTCTGCTTTCATTTCCTCCTATGTCAGAAGAAAACATGATCTCCTTTTTCTGTGTTCACATCCTATGTTCATTTCAGGGTCATCCATTAAGTTCTTCTTTCTGTTGGAGGAAGATGTTCTCAGTTCACTTGCAGAAAGAGATGGTTTTGATCTTCTAAAGGTAGTGAATGGCTAAGGCTTGCTTACTTTAGTTTACCACCTCTGTCCACTTCTTTGGACTCTGTTTGGTGACTAATCACTCAGGCACCCACCATGGGAATTCTCTGCAAGAGTACCTTGATTATAGTTATGTAATCCCCCCAACACTGAAAATGTGCATTGAGTGGCAAACAAAATTTGCTTCAAGGGAAGAGAAGAATCCTTCTCTCACAGCAGGAAGACTCAGTTTTTTCCTGTCAAGCCATCTGCCACAACCTCTTGAACTACTTATGTATTTTAAAAACACTTCTTGCCAGAGGATTATTATCCTTTTGTTTATTGGCTTATCTTAAGAACCCCAAACCCTGAAACCCCACTTAGCCTACATCCTACGTGATGTCCACCAACCACACCCCATCCTGATCTCTCATATTAGGACAAAATGGATCTTCTTGAGCTTTGGTCATATATTTTTGTCCCAGATTCAGCTCTGTCGTGTTAAAAGTCATGGTGTTATGTAGAGAGCATCTTTACTTCATCCTTTCCCTGTTCAGTGTATAGTTCTTTTAGCTTTAGATTCTAGGATTTTTAAAACATGAGAGATTCATTCTGATCTTCTTGACTTGGCAGAAATGTTAAAAGGAAGGCAGGGAATGGGGAAGGGAGCTGCCAGGAAAAGGAGTGTGTTGGGGAAGTCACATTCATAGAAATGCCTTGCGAAAGAGACAGTGTCGGCACAAAAACATCAGCATATATATTTTTAAGACTGACAACCATTTGAGGGCATTTACATATAAAATGCATATATGAAAACTTCATATGTGGAGATAGTAAGTGGTTTAAATCAATTATGGAGTGTCTGCTATGAAGTTAACATTAAGCTAGGCTCTTGGGGAGACAATGAACCGGTAGCTTATAGGCTCCTCATATCTTTTCTTTCCCTTCCTGTTTTATTGAGATATAATTGGCATGCAGCACTGTATAAGTTTAAGGTGTACAGCATAATGATTTGACTTACATACATGAAATTACCACTATAAATTTAGTGAACATCCGTCATCTCATAGATACAAAAAAAAGAAAAAAATATTTTTTCTGGTGATGAGAACACTTAAAATTTACTCTCTTCACAACTTTCGTATATAACATACAGCAGTGTTAATTATATTTGCTATGTTGTACATTACATCTCTAGTACTTATTGATCTTATAACTGGAAGTTTGTATCTGACTGCCTTCCTTCAGTTCCCTCTCAAACCTGATCTCTTCTTCTATGAGTTGGTTTGTTTGTTTGTTTGTTTGTTTTTGAGGTAAAGCTCCTCATATCTTTTTTTCTACCTCCATGTAGTGAATATGGGAAGAAGTCATTACTAAATAATATCTGTTGAGCATCTATTCACTATCTTCTGAACCAAAGATGCTCTCTGAAAGCTTGTAGTGTCTGGATGAGTTGAATTCTGTGGTTCTCTCTTTTCCACTTGTCTTCTAATTTGGGATTAAGGCAATGATGTATTACCTCATACTTTGATTAAAGATGTACATGAGGACCATTGCAAGATATAAAGGAAACTGTAGATCTCATATGTATATTCTCTGTATATCTTCACAGGGACTGCCAAGAATGGGGCTTGGGGCTAAAGTTTTAAACTACCCATAAGTGAATGTCTGTCTACCTAAATTCCTGTACACAATCTATGACAACTTGCAAGACAAAGTCAATTGTTTTTAAAGCAGTTTCTTCAGTGTTTTGTTTTGTAAAAAGCTATCTGTTCCACTATTCCATCTATTCCACTCAGCCACACAATTCCAGGAGTTCCAGAGTTCAGGGTAGAGTACATAGCAGTGGTCTAATCACAAGATTACATAGTACTATTTAATAGGGCAGAAACCCACTCTGCAGGATCTTCATTCTCTCTCTGAGATCGCTGAGTCAAGGTGTGATTGAATTCATAAATGTACTCCAGAAACCTGAGCACGAAGACCTTAAATTCCCACTGTCCAGGTGACTCTAAGCAGATGGCTTATGTGTAATGTTGGAAGGGTTAGAAGTTCTGAAGGGTACTATGCATGTTGCCCTTTGTAGTCCTCTGCCCATTACCGACGGGCCTTGAAGCTCCCTGGAGTTTTATGCATAAGAAAGAAAGATATCAAATTTGCCTTCTTGAGTAGTTTTATCAGGGTCACCTGTGATCTGTATTTAATATTCTGTTGCAATAGAGTTCCCAACAAAAAGATGCTGGAACATAGCCAGTCCATTATCATCGAGGCCATGCTTTCTTCAGAACATTCTGGCTGGACTCTAAACCAAAGAATGCTTTTTTTTTTTTTTTTTTTTTTTTTTTGTGGTATGCGGGCCTCTCACTGTTGTGGCCTCCCCCGTTGCGGAGCACAGGCTCCGGATGCGCAGGCTCCGGATGCGCAGGCCCAGCGGCCATGGCTCATGGGCCCAGCCGCTCCGCGGCATATGGGATCCTCCCAGACCGGGGCACGAACCCGTATCCCCTGCATCGGCAGGCGGACTCTCAACCACTGCGCCACCAGGGAGGCCCCAAAGAATGCTTTTTAAATGACAGCAGTGGAAAAGATTTGTTGAAATTTTGTGTCACTATAGATGAATTTGTGTGGAAAAATAGAGATCATTATCAGCATGGTAAACTTTGGGACATCACAGTAAAGCACTGCGTTAAGTGCTTTTGCACGTTACTTCGTTTGATCTTCATAACAGCCCTGGGAATCATATGATATTATTCCTATTTTACATAAGAGAACACTGAGGCCTATAAATGATCTACCTTCGTATAGCTATGAAGAACTTTCCTTAATGCTATGTTGTCATTTGTATCAGAACCAGTTTAACTTACGGCAAAGTGCAATATAGGTTTCTAACATATGTTATGGATATATGTTCACAGTGATACACACTGACATCTTGCCTATAGTCATTATTACTTATGAATATTTTTAATAAAATTCAGAAGAGAATCTTTTGAAAAAACGTCATTTTATTTCTGGCTTTCTCATTAGCAAGCCGTGCAAACTGAGCTAAGTCACTTACCTATCCAGGGCTTGCCATTCTTCTATAGAAATGGGAGATTTTACTTGGTGAGCTTTACAGTCCATAACAACTCTAAAATTTTGTACAACTGGGGTCGTTGCACACAAAATACTATAGCAGTGCTCAGAATCAGGTATGAGGTCTGAAACAACTACTCACCTTCGTATTTTCCATTTATCAAGCACTTACTATGTTTCAGGAACCATGCTAAGTAATTTAACATCACCTTATTTATTTCTCAAAACTGTCCCGCTAATATTATTCCCATTCTATAAATGAGGAAATGGAGACACAGAGAAACTAAGTAATTTGTCCAAAGTCACACAGTGTATGATGGTAGAGTTGACATATGAAAACCAGTCTGTTTGACCGCAGAGCCTGCCTCTTAACCATTGGGCTACTTTGCCTCCCGTTATTTAGCCTTAGGCACAGAATAAGTTTATGTAGTTTAAGCAGGACATTTCCCACTGATGGTCATTAGACAAATCTGTAATAATTTTAGAAGAAAGAGATAAATATTTGAAAGGAAGAGAATAGGAGAGTTGGAAAGAAAATAAAAGACCTCTTTTTAGTCTACAGTTTCCTTACCTAGTATAAGGAATATTAATGTGTTATCAGTATTGGTAATATTAATATTAATACTGAACTGAAATTGTTGTTATAGCTGTCCTAAATCTTCAGCTTTACTGTGTGTATGTGATTGAGGATGATTTTCCATTCTTCATTATTCCTCTGGATAGTATGAGTGTGGACTGCCTGATGTCTTACATCTGTTTCTGTGCATGTTACAGACAGGGCATATTTAGGATGACCATATAATTTATCATTCTAATAGGGACACTTAGAGGAGTGAAAGAGGGTGCTATTAATGATTGTGCTAGAACAACAGCATGAACCAGGACACCAGGCCGTATAGTTACCCTGGGCTTATGAGATAGGTTTGTGGTTCTTATTCTGGTTGACAGGCAGAGGTTTTCAGATATTTAGCCTGAAAAATGAAATTCTCTCTTGGACTCATTAAAATTTAGTGACTCTTCATGTCAGACATTTGTTGGGCAACATCCACATGCCAAATTCTACTTGGCATGAGGTAAAATGATGCTTAGTAAAAGAGTTCAAGGTCAGAATACTCCCTCATCACAGAAATTAAGTACCAGACATGTGCTATGATTTAAAGTTTTATGGCACATCAAAATCTTTTGTTGAAAATCTGTAACATCTTCAGCAAGTAACACATGCTATTCAAGTACCTGTAACTGACGAAGACACAGCTGGCACTCTGTTGACTGTTGACCTGGAAGGTCATGTGTAGATAGCACACGACCCTTCCTCATTTTATACTCTGTTCTCTCATACAAGTGCTGTGATTCTAGGGTAACTATCTATAAATACTACCAAGAAAAGACAAGTTGACTTTTAACCTCTGTCATATATCATTTTATCCATTAAAAGGACATGGCATCCTTTTGTTCCGGGTATGACACAATTTTGTGTTGTTGTTATAAGTGTGCTCTGAGGATGGTATTTCTTCTCCGTGGTCTACCAGAGTTGGATGGTAAGATATTCAACAGTTGTATCCTTTCCCTCTCTTTTCTAATAAATGATAGCAGTTATTTTCACAGCTTGGATAGAGTTTCTAACTGTAATTTTATAGTAAAATAAAAAGAATAATTTACTAAATGAAGATATTTTAATGAGTTTAATTTAAGACATCTGTCTTTCAAAGTAGCTTTTATTTAGTAGCATATCGGTTACCTTTTTGTTTGGTTGGGTATTCTGGTACTGTAAAACACAAAATTTACAAAATAGGTTCTAGGCATTAATATTAAGTGACTTGAAAATAAAGAAGTATGGAGAATCTTAAGAAATTGATACTTGTTTAAGTTTCAGGGAGGTTTGCTTATTCATTGTGACCTTTGTTGCTACTTCATTCATTCATTGAACAAGTACCTAGTGTCTGATACTCAGTAGCAGTTACTGGGATAACCATTAGACATTCAAAGATGAATAAAATATAATTTCTGCCTTCAAGAAACTGTTTCATGGATGAGAGGGAACATTAGGATAGGAAAATCCAATAGTTAGTCAAGCATTATGCTAGAGGTATACAATGGATAATGTAGGAGCACAAAAGTCTTCCTGGTGGTTAAGTAAGTGGAAACTGGACCCAGAACACCAGGGTTTGAATCCCGACTTTGCCACTGTTGGCTATGTAGCCTTAGACAAGTCACTTGACCTTTTTGTGCTTTGTTTTTTCATCTATAAAATGAGGGTAAAAATGAGTTAATATTCATAAAGCCCTTGGAACAATGCCTGGTAAGTAGCAAGTGCAGTATTGTGGTCTGTTAAATAAGATAAGTAAAACAGAACAAATGAGTAGAAATTAACCAGATGAAGGGAGCTTTGGTTGGAGTGGGAGTAGGGGAGATAGGTAAGTTTGAGCAGAGGAAACAGCATATGTAAAATTACTTGGCAAGAGTAGTCTTGGAATTGCCAAAAAAGTGGAAAGGGGGCAGCAATGAAAGAAGAAACTGGAGAGGTAAGCGTGAACTATATTGCACAGTCTTGTATAAAAGCATAGCAGTGGGCTTCCCTGGTGGCGCAGTGGTTGGGAGTCCGCCTGCAGGTGCAGGGGACACGGGTTCGTGCCCCGGCCCGGGAGGATCCCACGTGCCGCGGAGCGGCTGTGCCCGTGAGCCATGGCTGCTGGGCCTGCGCGTTCGGAGCCTGTGCTCCACAGCAGGAGAGGCCACAGCAGTGAGAGGCCCGCACACCGCAAAAAAAAAAAAAAAAAAAAGCATAGCAGTGATTCACATTTTCAAATGCATATATATATATATATATATATATATATATATATATATATGTATATATGTTTTTTTGTTTTGTTTTGTTTTGTTTTGTTTTTTTTTTTGCGGTGCGCGGGCCTCTCACTGCTGTGGCCTCTCTCATTGTGGAGTGCAGGCCCAGCGGCCATGGCTCACGGGCACAGCCGCTCCGCGGCACGTGGGATCCTCCCGGGCCGGGGCACGAACCCGTGTCCCCTGCACCTGCAGGCGGACTCCCAACCACTGCGCCACCAGGGAAGCCCCTCAAATGCATACTTTTATGATATTTACATAGAAGATAGATTGGGAAGGGAGTTAGTCCAGAGGCAGGGAGACCATCAGAGGATGTTGACATAGTTCAGATAAAAATCATTGAGACCTTAAACAAAGGGTATTGATAATGGAGACGGAGAGAAAAGGGACTGATTAGAGAACTCTTATGAAAGAGTTATCAGGATTTGGTGACTGTTCGAATGTGTGGGATAAGGGATGAAGGGAAATCAGGTGTGACTCCCAGGTCTCTGGCTTGTTTGATAGGTAATGCTGAAGTAGAGGCTATAGGAGATAGGAACAAATTAGAGTAGGGGTGGAATGGGAGGGTGAGTTTCAGTTTAGGTATATTGAGTATTTGGAGTCTGTGGGCCAGTTAGAAGAGCTGCCCCAGTAGGTCCTTGGCTGTTTAGAAGGTCTGGGGGTCAAGAAAGAGGTCTCAGCTTGGAGGAATGGATTTGGGAGTCTTCTTCAAATATGCATGTGAGTGAAAGCCATGAGAGTGGGTGAGATTACATTAAGAAGAGGAATAAAGAAAGAACTGAATAGAACTTAGGATAGATTTCAGGTGATCACTAATTTGAAGGGTGGATAGTTGCATAAAAACATGGGAAATAGACTGAAAAGTAATACCCAGAGAGGAGGATAACTGGGAGAAAGTGTTGTCATAGAAACGAAGAGAGGAGAAACTTTGCAGAGGGAAAGAGTGGTCAACCATGTCAAATCCTCCAGAGATGCTGGGTGGGATGAGGACAGAAAAGTGTCCATTGAATTTAGCAACAAAGAGGTCATTATTGATTTTGGCCAGAGAGGCTTCCAAGGGTAATAAGGAGTGGCAGCCAGATTTCAGTGGGTTGAGGAGTGAATGCGAGGAAAGGAAGTCTGATTTGTCTGTAAAGGAAAATCAAGACGTGGGGCAGCAGAAAGGGGAGAGTGCAAGGTTATAGCTGTCTGAGTCCTAAGTGGCATCTTCATTGCAAAGTGAAAAGCTATTAAAAGATAGATGCAAGTTAGGAGGATGTAATATTATTTCAGGGAGAAAATATTCAGAAAATATCCACCCCACCTCACCCCCATGAATGCAACAGCATGCAAAAATTTGTCTTCTCTTGCCAATGTGGATTGCTTCGTCTCTTTTCACTGAGAAAATGCCTTCTTTATTAATTTATCTAGACGTAGGATTCATTCATAATTAATGATAATGTGGTTTGCAAGTATTATTTGTCACAGAAATGTCCAGTGGAAATTATAATGGTTAACTGCCTTTTTTTGGCATTACTTCAATTGTAGTCATAGCTGTTAGAGAATATCATTGAAAGGAAGAATTGCGAATGTTTTCTGTTTTGTTTCTGTTTGCGGGGGTGAGGGGCTGTGTTTAAATGCTAGTGCATTCCCTCATTTGAGGAAATAACATTAACGTGAAATAAATAGGAAGCAATACTGAACCATGTTTAATAAAGCACTTAATTTTATGGTTCTGTGAGGTCAATCCTTTTGTGTGTTTGGCCATCCTTTTTCTTTTTTTTTTATGGTACGCGGGCCTCTCACTGTTGTGGCCTCTCCCGTTGTGGAGTGCAGGCTCAATGGCCATGGCTCACGGGCCCAGCCGCTCCGCAGCATGTGGGATCTTCCCGGACCGGGGCACGAACCCGTGTCCCCTGCATCAGCAGGCGGACTCTCAACCACTGCGCCACCAGGGAAGGGAAGCCCCTGGCCATACTTTTTTGAAGAAGGGGAATATTAGTAGATGGTCTGGTGATGTTGCTCCTGATCTTGAGCTGACTTGCTGGAATACCTTAAACAAGTTACTTAATTTATTTCCACCTTCCCCCTCTCCCTCTCTCCCTCACTCTCTCTCTCCCTCTCTTCCTCCCTCCCTCTCTTTCTTCATCCATGTGTAAAATAGAAACAGTAACAATAGTAATAATCTCTTTTAAAAAGTTTTTTTGGGAAAAATAGTTTTTCAAATAATTAAAAGAATGGTTGGTACCGTATTTCTGAGTCACTGTCCATTTGCTTGTTACCAGCAGACTATCACTTTATGTGGAGAGATGATTTTTTTCAAGGCACTTTTGTTTTCAAGGTTTTTCTGTTCCATATTGCTATTTGTCAGATATAAGGGATAGACAAATGTCCCTTTTATTTAATATATAATAACATATTAAGGGAGACTAATAATATATTAAGGGATAGGAGGAAGTTTAAGAATTACATTAGCTGTTGCTCTCTGCTTTATATCAGCTTAAGTTGCCCATCCCCACCACACGTCAGTCAATTTAAAATACCTGTTAGCAGGACCTTGACTGGAATTAAAAGAAAATTCACGTGATGACTTTCTCCTTGAGATGATCAACTGCAGCAGTGTTGTGAGGTTTCTTTAAAAGCTCTTTTGCAGTGTCACAGCTTCCTGGGTGCTGGCTAAGTGTAGACCTTGGGATGGGCCGATATACACAAATGGAAGGATCTAGGGAATGCTTTTATCTTCTATTGTAGCCTCAAAGAATGTTTCCTAAGACAAAAGTCCATCTTCAATAGACAGGGTTCAGAGAGACTCGTTAATTAATTCTCAGAATCTACAACAGATGATTCTTCAAAGGCTTAGAACCAGGAAAGCCATCCAACTTGAGAGCTGTTGGGTTAGAGCACGACTTAGTGATGGCATTGTTTTAATTAGGACGCAATAATCACAGAATCATGGCATGATCATGTTGGAAGGGATTGGACAGTCATCTATTCTAGCTTCCCCCCATTGCAGGAACCCCTCCTATAAACATCTTGACAGATTTGTGAGCATTTTCACTAGTAGGAAATGCACATGGTTAAACTGTTGCAGACGTGAGGAAGTGTTCCCCAGAATGAGCCCAAATATACCTCTCTGTTATAATATACACTCTGTACTGCTCTCTAGAGCCCCACCCTGTTTTCATGAGAGTCTTTTAGGCATTTGATGATAACTCTCATGGCTTTTCTATTTCTTCACACTAAGAAATTCTGTTTTGCACAAAATATATTTTTTTAACATGGTCTTCATCTTTTCTCCCTCTTCTCTACCAAATCTGTCATCCCTTTGAAAGATGTGTCTTGCACAGGGTCCAGTATAGCAGACTACTGCATCTGTGCATCTGGACCCTTTATCTACTTAGTGAAGCCTAACGAAGGAGTAGGTGAGAGTCTAGCACAGTGTCTGAAACAGTTGGTTGAACTAGAGTTACAAATTGGTTCATGATAAAGCACTTTATGAATATTGAGAATCATCTTCTTTTTCATTTGAACTGCTAGCAAGCTGAGTATTCTCTAATTTATACCTGATATTTGATTTATTGTTTTAAGATAAATAAGCTTCTTTATATTTCTACCTGCTAAATTTTATCTGAGTTTATTGGTTTCCAACTCATTTTTTGGTAAATTTATTTATTTATTAATTTATTTAATTTTTGGCTGCATTGGGTCTTTGCTGCTGCATGCGGGTTTTCTCTAGTTGCTGAGAGCAGGGACTACTCTTTGTTGCAGTGCGCAGGCTTCTCACTGCAGTGGCTTCTCTTGTTGCGGAGCACGGGCTCTAGGCGCACGGGTTTCAGTAGTTGTGGCACACTGGCCTCAGTAGTTGTGGCTCGCAGGCTCTAGAGCACAGGCCCAGTAGTTGTGGCACACGGGCTTAGTTGCTCCGCGACACATGGGATCTTCCTGGACCAGGGCTCGAACCTGTGTCCCCTGCATTGGCAGGCGGATTCTTAACCACTGCACCACCACGGAAGCCCCTCCAATTCATCTTTATGCCAATCAAAATCAATTCAAATTTTTATTCATCATCCAGATTATTAACTAACCTTCCTATTGGAAGAATAGTCCAAAATTTTGCTCTTGAAGTCTCTTTCCAAGTTGTTGATAAAATTTTTGAATAGGTTAGATCTAAACACACAATTCTGGGAGTTTCTACTAAGACAAGTTGACATCCACCAACTAACTTGGCTGGTTATTCTTGATCTTGTTCATAAGAATCTTCCTGAGGCTTAGTTAAATGCCTTCTTAAAATCAGGAGATACTCTGGCATTCTCCTAATGACAGGCCGATTGGTCTATCAAATAAGAAAAAAAAAGAGCATATAAGATGAGTTTGGCATACTTTCATTTATTAATAGCTATAGTTTGGGGTGCCCTTTGGCTATAGTGTTACCTAATATACCTTTTAAAAGAATCTGAACATAGACTATGTACATTTCCATTCTCCTGACACCTCCCCTGTTCTTTGGGATGTCTCAAAGTTCCTAATATTGATTCTGCACATTCACCCTCAAATTGTTTCAATACCCTGGGATGTAATTGGTCTCAGATTGTAAACTTGAATTCATTTGAAGTGGCTTCATGCTGTTTTCTTACTATCTTACATCTTAGATGGGGCTTTGAGTCCTTCTTTTTGATTCTTATTCTACCCTTCTCAGAGAGAAAATTAAATCAGAGCAAAAAAAAAGGAATTGATAAGTACTGCCTTCTTCCTGTCTCCCTTTACTATTACATTGCACACCCTGGACACTGGTTCTGTAACATTCTTGTTTATCTTCTTGTTCCAAACAACCTTTTGTAATCTTTGTCATCTTTTTCTTTCTTCTTGCAACTTCAGCATTCTGGAATTTAACCTTTCTGACACCATGTTTTATAGGTTCCCACCAACTTTCCAGCATAAGTCTGGCAAGATGAAGCTCCCCATCACTGCTACATCTAAAAAAATGTCAACTTCATATTTAGATTTAGAAATAGATCATCTTACTTCTCCATCTGACTGGTAATTTATAGTATATATACTCTCATAAGACTATCATTACTGTTTTCCTTTCTTACTGTTTTCTCTCTTCTTTCCTATTTGTATTAGATTGTTATATAGATGAATATGGTTTGTTTTGTTTGGTTTGGTTGTTTTTTTTTTTTTCGGTACGTGGGCCTCTCACTGTTGTAGCCTCTCCCGTTGCGGAGCACAGGCTCCGGATGCGCAGGCTCAGTGGCCATGGCTCACGAGCCCAGCCGCTCCACGGCATGTGGGATCTTCCCAGACCGAGGCACGAACCCATGTCCCCTGCATCGGCAGGCGGATTCTTAACCACTGCGCCACCAGGGAAGCCTGATGAATATGTTTTTAACATACAATTTAATTGTTAGTCATCTCTATGAATTGATATATAGGTATGTAAGTCAGGGTTCTCCAGAGAAACAGAACCAGTAGGAGATATATATAAGATATATATGGAGATTTATTATGAGGAATTTGCTGACATGATTATAGAGGCTTAAAAGTCCCATCATCTGCTGTCTTCAAGCTGGAGACCCAGGAAAACTGGTGATATAATTCCAGTCCAAGTCTGAAGGCCTTGAGACCCAGGGGAGCTAATGGTGTAAATCCCAGTCCAAGGGCAGGAGCAGACCATGTCAAAGCAAAGCAGGCATGCCAGAAGGAAATAAATCCTCCTTTCCTCTTCTTTTTGTTCTATTCAGGCCCTTGAGGGATTGGATGATGCCCACCCACAATGGGGAGGGCAGTCTACTTTACTGAGTCCACCCATTCAAATGCTAATCTCATCTAGAAGCACCCTCACAGACACACTGAGAAATAATGTTTAATCTGGGCATCCATGGCCCAGTCAAGTTAACACATAAAATTAATCATCACAATAAGCATTTGACTTTTTTTTTCCCTGTTGTTTTCTCCTGAGATGACCTAGTGACTTCTCCCAATATAATTCTTCTAAGTCATACCTCTAGGCCTTTTTTATTAATATTCCCTTTTTGCATCAGTCAGTTCAGCCATGTACTGCCTTCTTTTCAGGGGGCGAATTATATCCTTCATCAGGAGTTTTCCATTTGCTAGCTTAAGCTATAAGATATACAGGAAGCAATTTGCGGAGCCCAGGGCAAGTGGCAACTAAGACATTAATGACAAACCTTAAGATCTGGTCACAGATCTTAGATCTTGGGCCTCCTTAGTCACTTGTGACAGAGTAAAATAGATCTGATGCTTCTAAATGTACAGGGAAGTGGAATTATCTGGTGCAAGGCCAGGAGGATATGGATTGCTTAGGGAAAGTCTGGGAAATCACCAGACAGTGACCAAGTAGGGAAGTGAGCCCTGGACAGGGCTGGAGAATGTAAGTAGGAGAAAAAACTAAGCCTCCATTTAGGGTAGTGATGGTAGTGATGGTGGTCATGATGAAGTAGCAGTGGTGGTGGAGTTGCTTTTACAGGTAATGAGCTTGAACAGAATGGAAATACAAGATCAAGTTGGTAGGAGGTTTATTGGAATATTCTCCCGAGGGCTTTGTAACTTGCCACATAGCTGCTGACTTTGAGTCAATATTCCTCTGATGTGTTGAGCTAGTGAGAGGGGCTAACAGCTCCCCATTTCACCCTGATCCAGAGCAGTTTCACAGTAAACTAGTTCTGCTTTTCTCTGTTTATCTTCCTTTCTCTTCTAATCCATTTGCTTCATGGTACAATTATAATTATTATTACAACAATAGCACAGTTATTAGCAACAATAATAACTAATATATACTTTACGAGCTTTCATTTACATGCTAAATACAAGTATTAACTCATTTAATCCTCACAATAGCCCTGTGAGATAGGCATTATTATTTCCATTTCACAGATGAGGAAAATGAGGCTTAGAGAGGTTGGGAAACTTACCCAAGGTCACACAGCTAGAAACCAGGATTCACATCTGTCTCCAAAGCCATGCTCTTAAAATATGAAATTCCCACCTGCCTAGCCTGCTTAAGAGGACCTGCATCCATCAGTACTGGTGGTGTTGGTGTTGGTGGTGGGATATGAATAAAAATAATAACAAAGTGCATTTCACAATGTACAAAAAATTTTTTTTAATCTAACAGACATTATACCATTTGATCTAAACAACAATCCTGTGCTGTAACTATTATTATTCCTATTTTACAAAGAGAAAAATAAGGCTGAGATTAAATTAAACCTCACAAAAGTTTGCCTTTACTGAACTTAAAAAAATTTTTTTTATTATTATAAAAATAATCCTATAACCCTGCTACTTAGAGGTATCTACTCTTTACTCTTTGAGATATATTTTCCACAAGTATGTATGAAAATTAATATATTTTTAAAAAAGGATTATACTACAAGTACTGTTTTATAATCTAACTTTTTTAAACTTCAAGATATACTATAGCCATTTTGATGTTATTAAATATTCTTCTACAATATTATTTTAATAGTTGTATTGTTTTTCATTTTGTGACTATTACCTTTGTGTTCCTGATACTGTCTCACAGGGAAAACATAGTGAAGATAATTATTTAAAGGGAGAGTATAGAATCAATAGTTGTACATTATTAATACAGTTGATGTTCAAAGCACATTAGTTGATTAAACTTTCTTCGGAGTGTAAAGGCCTACATTCCAAGTATTTATCAAGCTGATAAATATTGTACTTTAACTTTTTGCTGGGCCTTGTGGTATTATTACCTCTATGCAAGTATCCACCATTAGCTATAAGTGAATCTTGTGTGTTGTCCTGATTTTTTTCTACTAGGTTGTAGATTCTCATCTTTGTATCTCTTGCATTTCCTAGCATAGTTCTTGTCAAGAGGTCCCTTCCAAATCGTTTAAATTTAATTTACATTCACTTCATATATGGCAGAGATGGCTTAATGGCAATGCCTTCAAACATTTTTTAATCCATAAATTGGATCTGAAAAAGAAGTAAAAATTAAGAAAAATAAGTGTGAATAGTCAGGCAAATGTGGTATCTTAGAAAGAACGCTGGATTGGAGCACGAAGATGTAGCTGTAAAACTTTGTCACTACCTTGCTGAGAGAACTTGAGAAAGTCACTTGACTTCTCTGGGTCCCTATCTTCCCTTCTTGAAAATGAAACTATTACATGAGATGATTGTTTCCAGAACTGATATGTGAGGGTTGTATAATTTAATATTGCCTGAATTTATACTTTACAAAAAAAAAAAAAAAAAAAAAAAAACCTCAGGAACAGATTCTAAAGCAGTTCTGAAGTTTGTGCATAGGAGTCACCTGGGGAGCTTAAAGGCAAACAAACAAACAAAAAACCTGATGCCTAGATCTCACCCCAGAGAATCTAATTTAAGTGAGATGGAATATGGCTTGGGTTTGGAATTTTTAAAAAACTCTCCAGGTAATACTATGTTCAGCCAAAACTACTGTTTTAAAAGATCTCCCCACTGTCTTGTTAACAAGTGATCAAGTCCTAGTCATGCCACAAGTGTTACTATTTTGACCCTAAAAATAAACAGGAAGGCTGAATTTTCAAACGGTGATAATGCTGTTTCCGCTCTTTTCACAAAGAGGTAGTTTGCCCTACAATATTGTGTTGTCATACCACAACATGTGTTTGTGTGTGAGTGCATGAGTAGGTATATATAGCCCATAAATCTGTTGGGTAAATTAGATGGGACTAAAAAGGATTTGAAGATTACAAATTATCTCTACCGGCTGTTGAATATTTCGTGTCAATTAAACATTTGCAAAAACCAAGTATAGTATTATGATCCACTTGTAACCATTACGAGACTGGCACATCTCCATACAGCAATAGCCATTGCTGAGGCTACTGTACTACTCTGGCATGAATCATAATAAATTAAGGTCCCCCTGGCCATAACGAACAGTAGTATAATTTTGTAGTTATTCTCCTAGCATGATGAGGCAGCCAGGCAAATTGAGTTTCTAGATAAATTTTGACATATGGGTCTTATTCCTCAAGAAAAAGAGCCTTGTTGCTCTGGCTTTGTTCCAGAATTCTGCAGAAATCCACATTGTAGCTTATTGTTGCATTACAAAAAGGTACTACAAGTTTTGGGGGTTTTTTTTAATGAAAAAGAACAAATTGCTAAGTTCAATTAGTCCTTTGGGGCAGAATTTGGAATTTCTTTTCAATCTGTCTGCTGGATCCTATGTGAGCTATTGTTTGACTCACACAGGGGCAGTCCTAAAGGGCTATGAACCACAAGGCCACTGTAGGGGCTTCTAGTTGATGGTGGAAGGATCAGGCAACCTCTTCCCCACAACAGTGAAATATGTTAACACGATTTTTTTAAAAATCAGCCATAGGAAAGGAGCTAAGAAGTTGTGGCAGAATCAACACAGATCTAGACCTTTCAACTGGCAATCTTAGAACTCCACTTGACATTGATGAGTAGATGCAGTTTGAGGAGTTGTGTAAGAATTATCAGGTAAGGATGCTTTGAATTAAAAAAAAATTAAGGCAAACAGAAAGCATGCATGTTAAAACATCTCAGCTGACCCTGCCTTCTATGCTTAAAACAAGGATTAATGTAAATGTATATTTAAGAGTTGAGCCCTGAGCTGTAAATATTCCTCAGGGAGACAAGATTCTAGGGTTAAACACCTAGTGGTGGCAGAAGCAGAATTGGAGTGTCATTGCATAGCCACAGTCAGAAGCTTGAGGGAGAAGGACAGCTACCATGGGAACCAGTATTCCAGAAGTAAATTCCACTAATGAGAGTTACCAGTTGACCAGCAGATTCCTCTGTAGGTTTGTAAAGAGTGTCAAGTCTATGGTTCTCAGTAAGGAATTATTGGGATGATTTAATAGAGGAACAGAAATTTTCCTGCAGCTCTTTTAATAGTACTGGCTCAGCCTTTGGGTTGTTCAAAGAACTCTAAGACTGTCCTAACTAACATTAATTCAGCCCTTTTGTCAGGCTTATGTGACACATGCAATGCAACCATCAGTCAGTGGCATATTAAAATGCTCTCCACAGGACCACAGAGCTGTGGGTGACCTCTGCGTGGACATGATGTTTGCCGAGCAGGAATACTCATATTTCTGCCCTAAGCACTGCACAGAGCAACAGCTATCAAGCGTGATGGAAAAATTATGTTCATTCAGCAGAGTGTCCCTTCTCTCTCTTGTAAATCCTTTCTCATGAAGTCAGAGAAAGGATACAACACACACATGCACAGTTTTGAGTAACATTGTCTAGGCGAGTGCACTGATGGAAGTGGGGTCCCTTTTGGAGGAAGCTCAATTTAGGGCTCAGCTTGTTTTCTGGAAGGAAAGGATTGCTGTTAGTCAGAGACAGATATGGGAGGGATGAGAAGTGGAAGAAGATAAAAGGAGAGGCTTTCCTGGGTTGGGTTTCTTCTGCAGTTAGGCCTGTTGCCTTGGCACAGCCCGGCTAGCCAAGCCAGGCATTAACTGTTTTTTCACCAGCACAGCCATAGAAGCGGGCTTCAAAGTTGATGCTCACTGTTCTCTCCTTGGATCTAGAACTGTTCATTCAGCAGATGTTTATTGAGTGCTTACTTAGCCCTGGGGAAACTGGTGAATGAGGCAAAATACCATTCCTGCCCTCATGTAATAGTTTACAAGCAAGCCCTGGAAAGGTTGTTTACTTGCAACTGTGATAAAAGTTGCTGTTAGAATTTACAATAAGGAGAGCCGACTTTGCTAGGGTGGGGCTGGGGTGACTAAGGAATGCGTTCCTGGGGAAGTGACAGTTAAGCATAAACCTAAAGGATGCACTGGCAAAAGAGTGGGGCAAAGTGTTCTAGACAGCTGTCAGAGCACTTGCAAAGTCCCTGAGATAGCAAGGAGCTTTGTACTGAAGGAACTAAAAGTCTAAAAAGGCCAGTTTGGCTGGAGCAGGTAAGCAAAACAGGAGAGGAAAGAGAAAGAGCCAGACTTTGCAGAGCCTTATGGGCCATGGCAGGGGTTTTGCCCTTTATCCTAAAAGCAATGGGAAGGCATTGAAGGTGCAAAGCTGGGGGAATGACATGCACAGCCTGGTACTTTTAAAGAACCGTCTGGTTACAGAATGCATAAAGAACCAGGGCTGAAATGGGGTGTGGATTCTGAGAGTCCCGGGGGGAGGCTACTGCTGAGGCCCAGATAAGAGAACTGCAACAAGGGAGACAATGGTGGAAGAGATAGAAGGGAGAGGAGTGGAAGCATTCACGATATATTTATAAGGTGGAATGGTCAAGTCTTGGCTTAAAAGCAGTGATGATGGTTGAAATGCCAATCTTTAGGACAGTCTCAGAATTTCATTTGGCCATCTTACCTCAGTTTTTAGATTGTTTACATTAATTCTAGACAGAGCCTTAAACTATGTATGTGTTCTGAGAGACTCTCATGAATAAAAATCACACTCTCCTGTGATTTTTATTCATAGAACAGTTGTACCCAGAGACAACTCAATAGGAAAACTATTAATAATTGGTGATAATATCATCTCACTGCTTCAAAATAAATGTTTTTCATTTTCAAAAGTTCTAAGTTCAGTTACCTGCAATATTTCTGCTTACATGGTAAAAGTGTATAAATCAAGATGCAAATATCATAGGCTTCTTACAGCTTATTATAGGAATGATGATTTTCTTGGAGTATTTCACTAAACTTGCATATGTAATCCAATGGAATATATTCATTTCAAATGATTCTGAGTCACTTTGATTTTTTTCCTACTTTAAAGATGAGTTTTGTTTAATAACTTTACATTCCCAATCTATATACTATTACTATTATTACTGTCCCTCAGTAGTTCTGTAAAATCCCTTCCAGCTCTGAAATTCCATAATTTTCCTGCCTCTCTTCTTATCTCTCATCCCATCTCTTCTCTCAGTTTTAAACCTCTCTCTTTGTGGAGGTAGTGGCTGGCACGATCGATGTGGGTTAGAATATTCAAGGAGTGTAGTTACCAAGAGAAGCTTGAGCCCCGGTCATTGCCAATCCTCTTTCCTCAATTTCCTCTGTGCGTTAGCTTCAAGTGCAGTCATTACTCATTTAGTCCTCAAATAAAATGCTTTTTGTTGCAGTGACAATTTTCCCCTGGTATAAGGCAAAATGGCATATCAGTTTGATAATGTGAATTTTATAGCAATTGGCAGATCTTATTTGTATGGTGAGTTTTTATAGTTATTGGTTACCTTTTTTTTTTAAGTTGCCATTTGGATCAAGGAGGATTTTATTTCTTAACTAGGATTATTCCTTTATCTGATATTAATTTAGGAGTGGTTTTTACCCTCTAAATACAAAATTCATAGAGATGCTACATAGTTAATTTTTTCCTTTTTAACTAGATTATCCCCATATCAGGTATTTCATAAAGCCAGGATAAATGTAGTTAAGAGAAAATGCCCATCTTATGAGTAATATTTCCCCCAAATACAGTGAGGCCCACTTAAAGGAATACCTGAAATAAAAATAATCCTAACGATAGATCTAATGCATTCTGTCTCAGACCCACTGAGTTCCTTTAAACCTTATTCAATAAATGCCTGATTAATAAATAATCTTGTTAAACGAATAAAACCCCAGTGTGCCAAATGGAGACATACAAAGCAATCATGATCAGACTTGTTATGGGAGAATGATAGATGAATAAATCTACTGTGCAATTAATTTATAACTGAACTATGATGAAATCCCAGTGGCAACGCTAAATCTGTGAGAGGAATAGATTTATCATCTTCTTTCAAACAATTGCATTCCAGGAATTTAACAAAATACTGTTATCTGAGTCTCCCCATAACAGAGATATCTGTTCATTTACATGGGGGAAGGCAGTGCCTTCTGTGCAGTCAGAGCTAAATAACTGTTTATTGTTATTGATACTAACCACAACGGGAGCAGTCTACGATGGAAACTACTAATGCCAATGGCTGTTCTTATCTGCTCCTGTGTTTTCAGACTTGATCAAAGTTGCCTAATTTTTAGATAGTTTGGTGTAAATAATTCTGCTTTTTAAAAGATTAAAAGCAAACCAACAAAAACAGGCCACAGGCTATTTTGAAAACAATCTGTACTACTGTATAATGTGATTCCACTTAGCTTATGAATACATGAATTTGGGGACCATGTTTTAAGAAGATCAACAGAGATTGGTAGGATATCAGAGTGTTACATATTTTAACTTCAAAAGACAGCCTACCGTATTTTAGTCCTATTGTACTTTTAGATAGGCACTTATTGATACAAAAAATAAAAGATAAAAAATGTTTTGAGCTAAAGGTTAGATAATCTGAAGTTCATGACTGCTTAGATTCAGAGCATGGTGGCAAGGTTAAAAGAGATTTTAGGATCAAAAAACAAAACCACGTTTAATGCAATCTTTCTTTTGTTTTGGGGGAACTAGAGCAGATATTTTAAATCCGGTCCTTTTTACCAATGTAATGGAATTTGAGATAACATTTGAATAAAAAGGTAGATTTGTATAGGACATAAAAGATATAGACTTTAACTAGAGCTTTATTTTTGTTTGTATTAGATAGAAAAATAAAGAATTTGTAGTGGTGAGGTAAAAGAGGAGAGAGTTCCTTAAAACTTGAAGGAAGGACGAAATTGTCCCATTAGGATAATATTTGAGGTCACGTTTTATTAGTATATTAACATGCATTCAATTAAACACACACAGACTTAGGTTTATGCAAATGAAACTTAAACATTATTCTAGTTTAAATCTAGTCAGCTCTTTTCACAGTTAGTAGCTATGCATCATTTTTTTAAATTAATATAATATTTATATGTAGCAGTCCTGTGTATTCTCTTGTTTCTATAGCAAGTAACTACTTTATAATTCCATTTATTTACACAATTATTCATAATCAACGTTATACATATAGCATTGTTCTAAGGCATTCTTTGATATAATCTTGGGTATGAATAAACAAAAAGAAATAGAAGTTATAGGTCTTGCAGAACTTATATTGAGATGACATTAATGTATGAAATAAATCACTAGAACATTGTGTTTGACATGTCACTCATTTATGAACTATCTTCATGAATTATTGACAAATACTCTGCTACTTAAAAATATTTTTTATTGTGATAAAATATACATAACATAAAATTTACCATTTTAACCAATTTTAAGTGTATAATTCAGTTCATTAAGTACATTCACATTGCTGTGCAACCATCACCACTACTCATCCTCAGAAATTTTTCATCTTCCCAAACTGAAACTCCATATCCATTAAACAATAAATCCCCATTCCCCCTTCCCTTCAGTCCTTGGCAACAACTATTCTTTTTGTCTCTATGAATTTGACTACTCTACGTACCTCATATAAGTGGAGTCATACAATATTTGCCCTTTGTAACTGACTTATTTCACTTAGCGTAATGTCTTCAAGGTTCATCCATGTTGTAATATGTGTCAGAATTTCATTCCCATTTAATGCTGAAAATCCTAACTCACTACTAAAATAGAACATCAGTATCATTTCCTATAAATAGAAAATTTTCATAAAATAACATTACAATATTAAAATTAAAAATGCTCATCTATCTTGCCTACCACTAATGGTATATATTCCACTTTGGAAACACTGCCATAGAAGGAGCTAAGACCTGTGGAGGACACAAAAATAAATAAGACCCAGTCTAGGCCTTCAATGAGCCTTAAGCCTAATAGATGAGTTAGGTATGTGTAAGGCATTATTTTTGTCATTGTGCTCATAAGATGAACAAAACTGCTATAGGAATTCAGAGGTAAAGATTATTTTCTGGCTTAGGGGTAATAGGGTGGGGAGTTAAGGTAAGATTTCATAGGGAAGGTACATTTGCGATAAACCTTAAAGGGCCAGAAAGGTTTTGACATGCGTAGATGAAGGGAAAATGAGCAAAGGTGAAGCATTTGGAAAGTAAAAGCAATGTTTACCAAATGGCCAGCCTAATTCATCATGACTTATATGAGGGAATCATGGGAAATAAGTCATGGAGAGTCATGGAAGCCCATGCCAAGCTTGCTGTATATGCTTCATATCTTTTCCTTCAGCTATCTTATCTTTTAGTGTTCTTTATGCAATCCCCCTTTAAGGCTTCTGGGTTTTGTGTCTTGTTTAGGAAGGCTGTCTCCATCATAATATTATAAAAATATTCTCTTAAATTTTCTTTAGTACTTCTATAAGTTTTTTAAACATTTGGCTCTGTGATTCTATCTGGAATTTAGTTTTACATATGATATGAGGTAAGATTCCAAATGTGTTTTTTCCATATGGTCTTCTGTTTGTTCAAACAAAACATATTAAATAGTTAATCTTTTCTTCACTATTTTGAGATAGAGTCGTTATCATACACTATATCTGTATATGTAAGTGTGTCTATTTCTGGATGCTATGTTCTGTTTCACTGATTTGACTGTTTCTGCTTTAATTACTATATGTTTATGGTTATGTTTTTATTTTTTTAATTAATTTATTAATTTACTTATTTTTGGCTGCGTTGGGTCTTCATTGCTGCACACCGGCTTTCTTTAGTTAAGGCGAGCAGGGGCTACTCTTCGTTGTGGTACTCAGGCTTCTCATTGCGGTGGTTCTCTTGTTGCAGAGCATGAGCTCTAGGTGCGCAGGCTTCAGTAGTTGTGGCACATGGGATTAGTTGCTCCACAGCATGCGGGGTCTTCCTGGCGCAGGGCTTGAACCCATGTCCCCTGCATTGGCAGGCGGATTCTTAACCACTTCACCACCAGGGAAGCCCTATAGTTATGTTTTGATTTCTGATCAGGCAAATCCCTCCCTCATTATTCTTTTTTTTTATAAAGTATTTTTATTTATTTATTTTATTTTGTTTGTGCTGGATCTTAGTTGCAGCACGTGAGCTCCTTAGTTGCAGCTTGCCGGCTCCCCTAGCTGCAGCATACACGTTGGATCTAGCTCCCTGACCAGGGATTGAACTGGGCCTCCTGCATTGGGAGCATGGAGTGTTAACCAGTGCGCCACAGGGAAGTCCCCCTCGTTATTCTTCTATTTAAAATTTTCTTGACTTTTCTTATTTATTCTCCCAGGTGAACATTTGAATCTGTTTATTGAATAAAAAATACAAATTATATATTAAAATGTGCTTTAGGATTTGTTTTAATCCTGTATGGTAAAACATGCAAATACAGAAATGATTGTCCTGAAGGAAGCAGCTTATACTCATGGATCTCTAGAAACAGGAGGCAGGGCCACATGGGAAAGCACCAGGGTCAGAAAGAAGGCAGAAGAGGAGAGGGGAGGGCATGGCCCAGAGCCTTTATTGGAGTTTTCATGGAAAGGAATGGGTGGGGCAGGGTAGATATGTCGACTAGCTTAGTATTGGATAGTTTGAATAATTTTGGTAGGCTCTGGGCTATGGGGGTGGTCCCTGGTTTTCCAGTACCTGGCCCTGGGGTGACTTATAGCAGGGAGAATATTGATTTGATGTGTGAGAATTTGATAAAAGGGTTGGTTGCAGGTGTGATTTCTGGATTGATTAGTTTGTATATCAAAGGCACTCTTGCAAGGGGAGTTGTTTGCTTTCTCTAAGAATTAGCTAGCCCTGGGAAGGACAGTCTCTCCAGGATCAAGGCCCCAAATGCCAGTGCAGCAAGAATGCCCCCAAAATGTATATATATTGTCCATACAAATTTTGATTTTGATTGCAGCTGCATTAACTTATAGAGTAATTTGATAATGAAATGACATCATTACAATATTGAATGCTTCCATCTAGGAACACGGCATGTCTCTCCATTTATTTAAGTGTTCTTTTATGTTTTCAGTAGCATTACATATTTTTCTTCACATAAATCTTGCCCATTTTTGTTAGATTTATTTTATAAATATCTTTATAATTTTTGTTGCTATTCTTTTTTGCCTGTCTTCACATAGCATGAAACCCTTATAGGATCTTATTTCAGTAATCAATCATTCATTTAATTTCCCAGCAAATATTTTTTGATGACTTATAAACTATGGGTCAGACTCTAAGGTACCCACTAGGCATCCCCCTTCTTGGAGACCTAATATCCAGATCTGGGAGATCTGAGCATACCTGTGGAGATGCTGAACATAGGGCACAGACGGTGGAGTAGGTCTCAGAGAAGATGAGAATGGATGAAATAAAAAATAACAGAAGAAGGAGGTGGCAGAACCAAAAGAAGACCCAGGGAATCTGAAGTAAAGAAGATGAAAGTTATGGGATGTAGTACTCAGTGGCCTCAATATATTTCAGTGATTTGGGAGGCAGTCGCCTGCTGAAAATGAAGAGTCGGGCAAGTTTGAATGGTGAAAGATAGTTATTGTGAGAAAAATAGAAAGCCTGTTGGATTACCTGAGGATCCAGTATGAAGGTGATCACTGATCAAAGTCAATGTGATTTGACTTACGCTGATAGCCTTCAACAATCACAGGAGCAGGTGAGGAGAATGTGGTTGGTGAGATTACCCAGGTCTGAGGATTAGCATGTTAGGATTAGTGAGTGAGGGGAGTCAAGAATAATAGTAAGTTGGGCTTCCCTGGTGGCGCAGTGGTTGAGAGTCCGCCTGCCAATGCAGGGGACACGGGTTCGTGCCCCAGTTTGGGAAGATCCCACAAGTCGCGGAGCGGCTGGGCCCGTGGTACCGAAAAAAAAAAAAAAAAGAATAATAGTAAGTGCACTGTTGAAGCTAGAGACTGCTTAGGATTTGCTCAGAAATAGCCTCACTGGCACAGTTTTAAGAATGCAACTCAAAAGATAATCATTGACACTTAAGTAGCCCCGTATCTTCAATACTTGTCATGACCAAGACAAAAATATTGCAAAGAACATTCATTCATTCAGTTTCTGTGAAAAGAATGCTTGTGTTTGATGCTGGACATATTTTTAAGGAGTTTATTTCCAAAAGATATGCTTTCTTGGACCATTTATTAATACTGTTTCTTCAAAGGTATGTGTTATTCAAATATGCAATATCTTCTGTAAGCATTCTAGTTAAATGATTCCCCAAAGTGGGCAAATCACTCTGATGCTGGTTGTACCAGGGAAATACCATGAATTCCCAGATGCTTTTTTAATACAGATGAGTTATAATGACAAAAGTAATGAGACTTTTTGAATGTCTCATTTTTTTCTATTATAGCTTTATATAAATTCAGCATATGAATAATGCTTAAAGGTAAATTAACATTGTTAAGAAGGATATACCATAATATAAAGTATGTTAATATTTACAATATAAAAGAGATCATTTATTAAAGAAAATACCATTATACAATAATGAAGCTAATAATTTCATATGGAAATAATACTGTATTAATTTGATGTATTCATACTAACAGTGAACATGATATTTTAAATTTTACTGTCACATAATTATGCTGCTACTTTATGAAATGTTATACTGTCACCTAGAAAAACCCTTCTCTGAGTGTAGATCTGTGATCTTCAGCTTGAGATGGCAGATTGTAATGTGTCACTGAGGTATTTTTAAGTGAAGAGGTGGGAAAAACTCTTGGCTGAGTCATAAAGCTGAGGATTCTTTCCTCTTTAATTTTCTACCTGGAGCAAGGCTCTCTAGGATAACACTGGCCTTTAGCAAAGAATTGAAACACCTTTCTAGTTCTGTGAGGCAAATTGGGTAATTGGGTGTGATGTTAGTTTTGAAATGAGCTGTCTTAAGGTTGTGAGTCATGGTCTATATAATTTTTGCTGAAAAAAAAAGCATTCAAAGAGAAAGTGAGAGCTAGAAGAATTTAGAGACCGAATAATTCTGTTCTGGTCAGCAAACAATAGCATTACAACTGTGAGTGACTATTTGATACAGGCCTCTTAACTCCTTGACTCTGTTAGTTATCTGTACTGTTTCAAGAAATGTGTTTCTGTAAGGAAAATGAACACATATGAAAGCAATTGATTAAAAGTGAAAAGTTGATACATTGGTACATTGGCATAAATAATGCCTCAAAGTTTACTCAGTGGTGGAAACAAAATTAAAATACAAAGCTACCTCTTTGACTAAAGTTTGCTAACATTTCAGGAAGTAGGTTGAAGTGACAGAGGGTAGTGCGATAAAGCAGACCTATTTCTTGCCATGGTATTTTACAGCTGTCACTGGCAGTGTGTTTTCTGATATCAGCTACTATTTATACACTTACAATTTCTGGTCAGATTAGGGTGGAAGGTTGTGGTTCCCAGGTATATAAAATAGTATAATAATGTTCTATTCTTTTTGGAACAAATTTGTTACATGAAATGTCAGATGAGTCATTTTGCTCATGTCAGATATTTGAAAGTAATGGAAAGATGCCAACGTGGAGGCCCAGTAATTCATGCACTGGTGTAATGGAGCAAATGAAATGCAAAGCTCTTGTACAGGTCCAATTTCAGCACCAAACGCTTACCTGTCAGTCAGCAAAATTGTCCCTGAATAAAAATGAACCCCATCTGAGAGGCAGAGTACTTTAATATACATCATATTCTTTGACTCCATTGCGAGGTAGAAGCTGCATGGAAAGAAAAAGAATACTGCTGAAAAAGACATTTAACAGCAACCCTGGAGCACGCTGGAAATCTTGCTCGCGCTGCTGCCCACAAAAGGTTTTTGGTTTGCCCTTTCTCTCCTGAGCTATTGACAAACTCTTTAGCATTGCTCCCCTCCTCCCCCGTATCTCTTATCTACATGGAAAGGTGGCTGGTTTACCCCAGACAGTGAGAGATTTGGCCACTCAGGGATGTGGAAAACAAGTTGCAGACAGGTAACTTTATTGCTGTCTGGGTGCAGCTGGTGCATGGATTTATGGAAGTGACAATTAAAAATGTGTGTCACAGAAATTGAAAGTCAGACATACCCTCGTAGGAATGATTATGGCCCAAAGAGACTGCCATTCTTTTGAAAAGCCTTTCATTTTGGAATCGGTTCACACTTTTCTATGTGACAAGCATCTTACAGAAATGAGGTGTCCTAGTTTTTTTTTTAAATCCAATTCCTTGTGGTTTTTAAAAAGCAAATGGGAAAGTTAAGAATTTATGTGCTTCAGTGCCCACACATTAGGGCTTCTTGGACCCTAACTCTAGGAGTCATAATTTGTTCTACCTTTGAAATACCTGTTTTCCATTTCTGTGTTTTAAGACCTCTTAAGTGCTTATAGGAACCCAAGCAGCTATTGAAAACCAGTAATGACTAGTTCTTCTAAATGTTAATGATTGAGAATGAACTAGCAATCAGGGCTCAAAAATAAAATTAAAAAAAAAATAAAGTGTATTGTAATAGAAACGATGATAATTAAATCAAGCCAAGTTGCCCTATACTTATGACTGTACTACTAATGCTTGAAAAATTATGACTATAGAGAAAATTTACATAAATCCTCTATAAATGATGTATGTGGGGGAAAAAAGGAAAGAAAGAAAACCATGTCACAGGACTGAGTTTATTTTAATCCCCTGGTTCAAGTGGTCCTAGAAATAATCATACTTATATCAATCTATATTGCATGACTTTTGTAAGATGTAAAAATAGTGTTTTTCACTAAATTGTCACTTATTATTGTTCATTTAGGGCCACTAACATAGAAAAATTTCTCAGCTACAGTGTCAAAAGAATAGGGACAGTTTGATGTTTTCTTTTGCTGCTGTTTGTTGATATCTAGACCACTGTAGCTTGATTGCCTAACATTAAACCTATAATAACAGTGCAATCATAGCAGTATCATCATGAATGTTGTTACAATAGAAACAACATTTACACGGCTTCAGAATGGTAATTATCAAACTTTTTGTCATGAAGCGCTTATTCACTAGCATTGATCTGCCCGGGTCAGTTGTTAGCTCTTCTCATCTGAGGTGTATTGATTGTATAATCAGTAGATAGAGGCTGTGGGCAGATGAAATTCAGTGTTGTTGGGCAAATTATCGGCTGCTTGCCTGTTGACCTGGACCCTGCTGGTTGTACCTTAGACGCTGGTGGGATTATTACTCATTTCAGTGACCCTACTTTACGATAGAGCACTCTGTATTATTATAAAAGATAAATGCCATCCTCCTTGCTGTGCTTGTGGTTGACTACACAAATGTCAGAATATAGCTAGTCTGAAAACTAGAAAGTACAAGCATGTTTCAGGTGATATTAAGAGGAGAAATTTTCAAAGACTTTGCCTTTTCTGTATTTGTTTCTCCATGTGAATATAATGATGAAAAGCTTGTGTGCATCTAGCTGATGATAATAATGAGCCCTTCTGTGTATATTGCACTTTATCGTGGACTAAGGATTATGACAAGTCAGTTAATATTCTGAGTTTACCAATAGCAACATCAAGGCCTACATTAAGCTAAGCAAATGGGCTAAACTCTCATGGTCAGTGAGCCGCAGAGCTAGGAATTAAGTCTATTTCCTCTGAATATAAGTCAAGTTTGTTATGTTCTATGGCAGTACCTTATTAGGTTATACGACCTGACCATTAAATATGTGTGTACTGAAAGATCTAACGTTTCATCCATCTAGATCAGGAGAAAAAAAAAAAAGGCCTTAATGTTATTTAAATAAATTATTGCATTGGGTAACTTTTGAGACTATTTGAGCCATTAAATATTTATAACATTCCAAAAGCCAGGGTCTAGCATTGGACTACTTTAAAAGGCAAAATCATTTTATATAAAGAGCAATGTGAATTTTATAGCTGGTGGCTGTCTAAAATCTAGATGTTTCTAATGAAACATTTTACTTATGTGGGAAGATTCTCCACACTCATTTCTTTTGCCATTTCTTACTTTTTTCAGTCTGGCTACTCTTAACACTTTGAAATCTTCTACCCTCGTAGGTAACTACAGTATGGCATCAGACCCTAATGTCTAGACTGGGCCTTTCCACTACGTGGAAGCGTATCTTGATATTCAAATCACTCCACACATGTGTTTTTTAAAATCTGACAGTGTTCACAATGGCATATTCACCCTTTCTCTCTGAAAAGAAAAATGTAAAAAGGGTGTACTTTTCTAACAGTGTAGTGCCATAAAAATATTAACACTTTGGAACTGATAATTCGAATAATAATCTTGATGAAGGGACACTTACACATAATTCTACATCTCTAAATGCTCTTGGTCATGTCTAGTAAGCTGTCTCATTCTTTCTTTCTGCCAACTACTCGAAGATTTTATTATAAAGGTCAGTTGTTACCTGCTCATTGTATTTTAAAGGCATCCTCACAGCAAGTAGTCCTATAAGCAGGTACTGCTGTACCACATTCTTCTTTGGTCTTAAATTTTGCAGCTGTTGAATCATGATTAGGCAATGATTTTTGCCTTCTTGAAAACTATTTTACAGTCTTAGTTTTAAAAGACCGAATGTTCTCTTACCTAAAATATTGCAGGAGATAATGGGTGAAGTACATGAAAGTTACATGCAGAGGTGGCTTGGAGTTGAGATATTTAGTGCTTTATATCTCTGTGAGCACCAAAGAAAACAGCTGTTTGAGTACTCCTTAACAGATATATTACCTAAACTGGACAAATAGCTAAAAAGTAACTCCCAGTTTCTGGGATTTCAAGCCTTTCAAGAGAAGTCTTAATTTTTGTGCATATTCCTTTCCTTTATCCTATGGCTACTGAAATATGAACTGACTACCACAGAAATATTTAAAGGAAAGTAGTTGTCTTTTTCAGGCTTTCCTCCCAAAAGGTAAAACACATGTAATACTTATATAGTCATTATTTGTGTACTGATCCTAGTGTATTGTTAGCTCTTCACATCTGACTTATTTTAATATTTCCTTCATTGCTTAATACTATGCTTTGAATGTAGAAGGAACTCAAATCTGGATTGGAATGGACTGGACATTCAGTCAGCAAGTATTTATTGAGGGTGTACTATACATGAGACACAGTGGGAGGCATCAAAAACAGCAGTCAGTGAACAAGACACACATAATCCCTGCTCTCAAAACCCCTGATGGGAAAGAGGTGAGACAGACATTAAGCAACTAATTATATAATTAAATTGTTTAATACAGTTTTCACTTTAATATTCTATGCAATATTAATTGACAAGTGTATAAACACACCATATGTAAGTGTATTCTAAGTACATATATGTATATCTAAGTATATATGTGATGTATAAGTGTGTACATATATACTATATGTAAGTGTATACATATATGTGTATATATGTATGTGTAAGTGTGTGTGTGTGTGTGTATATATATATATATATATATATATATATATATATACTCACATAGTCATCACCTCAATCAATATATAGGATATTTATGCTACCCAAAAAAGGTACCCTCGTGCTCTTTCCTGGAGTATAACCCATGACTTTCACCAGGCCCCTAGATTTGTCTTTCTTAGAGTTGCAGATAAATGATCTCCTGTAGTATATATAGTTTGTGTCTGGCTTCTTTTTCTCAGCCTGATATTTCTGAGATTCATCCATGATTTGTGTGTTTCAGTAGTGTTTTCTTTATTACTACTGATTAGTATTCTATTTTATGGATATACCACAGTTTATTTATTAATTTATTTGTTGATTGACATTTGAGGGTTTTTTCCCCCAGTTTATAGTGATTATGAATACAAGACCTATAAACACTATTGTAGAAGTCTTTATGTGGACGTATGTTTTCATTTCTCTGAAATGAAAATATGAGGTGGAATTGCTGGATGGATAATATAGGAAATATATATTTAACTTTATGAGAAACTGTCAAATGGCTTTTCCAAAATGGTTTTATCTTTTTACATTGCCACCAGCAGTGCTTGAGGGTTCCAATTGCTCAGTGTCTTTGCCTACACTTACTGTGTGGAAGTATAGAAGTACCTCAGAGTGGCCAGAGTGGCCAGAGTGGAGGTGGAGAAAATTAGACTACAATCTCCCCCTTCTTCTCCCTCTTCTTGTACTGTTTTCATTCCACTGCTTCTCTGGGGAATAACAATACAGATCCAGAAGCTATGGCATATTCTGAGGAAGGTAAGGAGTTTTGATAGGTGGGAGATGGAGGAGAGAGGAAGGAGAGAGAGAGACCAGATAGGGAGAGGTGTGCTGTGGAAGTAGGCTAGGATTATATTATGAAGATTTGGGTATTTCTTTGTTATATTCTTGGACTTCAAAGGCAAAATGAAGATGTTTTTAATGGGGGAGGGGAGGGTGTCAAGATCAGGTTTATGTCTTAGACTTTTGTTTTAGAAAGACAATTCTGATGAACATATGGTTGTTTGTATGAATATGATCAGAGTGGAGAGGGGATCTTCTCAGCTCTAGGCTCAACATTAGCTTTATTCTTTCTTTTCTCTATTCCTTAGAAATTTCACTAGTTCACTGACTTTAGTTATATTCCCAACCACCTCCTGGTATATTCTCTTAGGTGCCCTAACTTTACCTCAAACCCAACATATCAGAAAGGAAAACACCCAAAGTCATCATTTCTGTTCACCCTCGTTCAACTCTGTTTCCATCACCATTCTTCCAGCGCCTAAGCTAGAAATCTTGGAATTATCTTGACTTTTCTTTCTTGTCTTCTTTATCTATTTTTTCATGAAGTTTGGTATTTTTTATCTTGTAGGAATGTCTCTCGGGTTTGGTTCTTTTACTTCTCACTGCCACATTCTCATCACCTTAACCTGCCTTTCTGCACCAATCTCCTAACTTGCTTTTTCTCTTTCACCAAGCACTACCTTCAATTTTTTCCACTCCTGCCAGATAAATCTGACATTTCATTTTCTTCCTGTCACTCTTTTGAAAGGAAAAGAATCTAGCTGTTACTGGGGACACTCCAGTAGACCCTTTCATACATGATTTCATTTAATCCTGGGAAGTAAGTCTCATTAACCACATTTTATATAACAAAAACTAAGGCTTCCAGCAGTAGAACTGGAATTTGTGTTTAGTTCTATCTGATTCCAAAGCCCATGGCCTTCCCTCTGCTCTCCTTTGCAAAACTATAGTGGGTCCCTTTGGCCAACAATTTTAAGTCCCAACATTTCTGGTCTTCAGAGCCCTACAAAATCTTCTCCCCTCCCTCAAATCATAGTCTCCCACCCTCACCCTACCCCTCAAGCTGAACTCTTATATTTTCCAGTATTCTAAAATAAGTCCTTTCTCTTCTGGTCAGGTCTGCTATCTCAAAGATTGAAACGCTGCATGTTGTTTTGTCCCTGTGTCTTTTCATGTAACATGTGAAATGTTTTTCAAATAACATTTCCCCTCTGGAATTGTCCATGTTTGCCCAGATAACATTTAGCCATCTCTGATTCTCACACTGTCACAAATTGAAGTTGGTTCAAACAGTTTTAAAGGCCTCACCAATCTTTATACTAAGGATTACATTTGAGAAGGTAAATACAGAACATAAAGAGATCCATTTCTGAAAAACAAAATTTAGCCCTGGTTTTCAGTTTGGGAAATTAATGGAAAAAAATTATTGTTGCAGAAATAAGATTTAGAAAAATGTTATTTTATAGTAAAAATTAAGAAAAACACAGACTATTGTTCTTGCTCAAATTCTTGTCTGTCAAATTTGTCTTCCTGAATGGGCTTTGTAGGTAGGTGCTGGTGGCCTGAGTATGTCTGAAGTCAGCTACATCATAAAGTCTCAGTCAGAGTAGAGTATTCCAAAGAGAAATAAGGAAAAGGAAAATAAACTTTTTTCCCTTTGGCTAATCAACATTGGCTCCAACAGAGCAGTAGAAAAAGGGACGTTTGTGGAGAAAAGAAACTTGGCCTATATATGACACCTTATTAACACTTTGTTCATGCCTTGTTCTTTTTGTTGTGTAAGCTCACTGCCAGAAGTCCTAGAGATTCCTGTATTTTTTAAATTAAGAATTTCAGACCTCTGAGCAACAATTCTTCAGACTATACAAGCAGCACTGTTTAATGAGAAACTCAGATATGCATGTGAAAAAGGAAGACATTTGGTTTAAGTAAGAAGTGAAAGCAAATGAGAATATGAAATTAAAGAAAGGATAGCTGAGATCGACCATCCCTAAGGAAACATCTTTGCATGGGGAAATTATTTAGAGAGCTTCCCAAGAGTTGTGCAGAAATCTCTAGTGCAGTCATGTTTGTGTAACCCCAGACAGAATCCTTAAGGATGCCCAGACAAAAATATCACTTTATAGAGAGAGGCAGAATGACAGGGAAAACCCTTGCAGTGCACCATCTCTCTCTTTCCACCAAATATAAGATCCCTGAGGGCCAGGACTATGACTGATTCATCTGTCTCTCCTGGTACCTAGAACCTTGCTTATCACCTAGTAGGCCCTCCGAGCGGCAGAATAGTATAGTGAAGAAGAGTTTAGGCTCTCCAGTAAGACAGACAAGAATTTAAATCCCTGCTTTGTTAACAGCTTGTTACCTGTTATTTAATCACCTTAAGCCTCAATTTCCTCATCTGTAAAATGGAGATAATTGTATTGCCTTTCATCACATGGTTGTTGTGAGGATTAAAAGATCTGATGGTAATAAAGGATTTAGAAACATCCTTGGCACATGAATTCTCAATAAAAAAGAACTATTATTATTTTTATTGTTAGTTAATAAAATGTTTCATTAAGCTGGCCTCAGATAATTGCTTAAAGTATCCTCAGTGATGTTTATATCTTACTTGAATAGCTTATAAAATATAACCTCATCTGATGAGATTATGGATCGCAATGCTGCTCCTTAACCTGTTGCCCATAGGGTAAGATGAAAGTAGTGGTGTATTTTAGTCTGTGAGACATGGAAGTGTGCCAGAGGGCCTGGGATATTACCTTGTATTCACCATATATGAATAATGGCCCACACTGAAATCATTTTCATCCACAAATGAAAGTCAGTTATAAACACAAGTCCTACCTATAGAAACACTTTTGCTGTTAATTTATGGATAATATTAAATGCTCTCTAAATTATTGAGTAGAATGCTGAACTAAAATGGGAGACACTAAATTAAAATTAACCTGATACTGTGTATTGTAAAATACTTAAGGAATGCAACAATAATTTTTTGAATTAAAATTCAAGTCAAATATTTATGTTAGCTATACATAAAGCATAGTATTCAATTCTATAAGGCAATAGAAGATAAGCAAGATGGAGTTCCTGGAGGTGCTGTGGTCTAAAGTAGGAAATTGGGTATCTGCATGAAATGATAAAAAACAGTAAAAAGGCTTGTTGATTAAACCAAAGCAGCTTTAGTGCCCAGCTTTTTAAAAGGGGAGCAAATTATACCTCCTATAAGCCAGACAGGTTAATTTTGACACCTTTAAAGAGTCCGTGCTTGATGAAATCATTGAACAATCAATTAGTCACCACACAGGAGAGCATGAAGCCCTGAGTAGTCATTCTCCTGGCTTTGCAAAGAGCAAATCGTACCAGATCAATTTAATTTCCTTCTTCAAGAGATTGACAGTTTATACAAACATTTAGGAAGCAGGATATGTAATTTATCTGAACTTCAGAAGGGATTTTGATTCAGTCACACATGCCATTTCAGCACTAACTCAAAGGATGTGGTCCAGTCCAGAGTGTATACCTGTAGGAAGGGGTCCACTTCACTGACAAGTCACAGTTGAAATGGTTACCAAGGGCTCAGTATCAACCACAAATCTTGTCCCAAAGAAAGCCCTGATACGAGTACTTTGGAAAGTTGTTATAGTTTAAATGAAATGATCTTAAACCATGAAAATGAACCATTCATTATATACTCTATGCAGGGCAATAGGACCCAGTTCAGACTAGTATGCTGTAGGCATCATGAGCTGTACCAAAGATAGATACAAGATAGGAGCAGCTTGGTCATAAATATGACAAAAAAAGACTTGGGAGTCAATAGTGAAACCCAATCCATATATGGCTGAGCAATTCTGTGTTGTTATTTATAAGCAACACATAATTTTAGGGTGTATAAAAAGGAATATGATTTGCAAGCATGAGGAGTCCAGAGTCATTACTCTGTAATAGTCAGTTTTAATCACAACTCTCAGACTATTCTAATTTTACACTGCAGGGAAGCTAGAGGGTCCAGAGAAAAACACTTTAAATGTGTAAGATGATGAATAGATGTTTTTTTAAAGTTCAGACTGGAGAAGAGAGACCACTCTTCAAATTGTGCACAGGTATTATTTCATTTCATAGTCATTTGTTGAGTAACAGCTGTATGTCAGATTGTCAGGATAAGTTTATGGAGCAGTTGTTTTGTTTTATTTTAATTGTCACAGGGGAGCTTGTAAAACAAATGAGCTTAAATGTAGCGAGAGTTTGGTTAGGTGAAGGAAGAATTCTTTTACTATTGAGGTCATTAAACACTAAAACATGTTATCAGAGTTTCTGAAATATTTTTTCTTGGAAGCTGTTTGAAAACAGAGTAGACAGCCTTCTGCCTAAGGGTGACATAGGTATCCAAGGCTTTGGTTTAGTCCAGTGGTTCCAGAATCGGACAGTGTCAGGACAGCTTGGATAGAATTTTTTTTTTAAGCAGCCTTATTGAAGTATAGTTGACCTACTATAAATTGCACATATTTCAATTGTATAATTTGATGTTTTGACTTATTTATATACCCATGGTACTGTCACTGCACTCAAGATAATGAACATATTCATCATCGCCAAAGGTTTTTTCATGCCCCTTTGTAGTTTTTTCTCCTACCCCTCCGTAACCATTATCTGCTTTCTATCACTAGAGATTAAGGTGCATTTTCTAGAATTTTATTTAAGTAGAATCAAATAGTTTGTACTCTTTTTCACCTGGATTCTTTCACTCAGTATATTTATTTTTGAATTTTGTCCATGTTGTAATGTGTTTCAATAGGTCATTCCTTTCTTATTGCTGAGTAGTATTCCATCGTATGAAGATACACACACATGCACAGTTTATTTATCCATTTATCCATTGAGGGACATTTGTGTTCTTCCCAGTTTTTGGTTATTACAAGTAAAGGTGTTATGAACATTTATATACAAGCTTTTGATAAGACATATGCACTCATTTCTCTAGGGTAAATACTTAGGAGTAGAATCGTTGGATCATATGGTAGATATATATTTAACTTTGGGGAAAACTATCAAATTGTTTTCCAACACAGTGGTTCCATTTTACACTCCCAGCAGGTGTTGTGGGAGAGTTTTGCCAACAGTTGAAATGATGAGGCTCTTTGATATTAGACATTCTAGTAGCTGTGTAGTGGTATCACATTGTGGTTTTAATTTAAACTTACCAAATGACTAGAGATGTTGAGCATCTTTTCATGTGCTGATTTGCCATCTGTGTATCTTCTTTGGTGAAGTGTCTGTTCAGTTTTGTTTTTTTTTTTCCACCACTTTCTAATTGGGACATTTGGCTTCTTATTATTGAGTTCTGAGAGTTCTTTATTCTCAGTACAAGTCTTTTAGCAGATAGATGATTTGAAGATATTTTCTCCTGGTCTGTAGCTTGCCTTTTCATTCTCTTAACAGTGTCTCTCAAAGAGCATAAGTTTTTAATTTTGATGAAGTCCAATTCATCCTTTTTTTTTTTTCCTTCCATGGATCATGCTTTTTGTTCACGTCTAGGAACTCTTTGCCTAACCCAATGTTACAAATGTTTTCTCCTGTGTTTTCTTATAGAAGTTTTAGAGTTCAAGTTTTATAGTTAGGTCTTTGATCCATTTTGAGTAATTTTTTGTATGGTACAAGGTATGGATCAATATTCTTATTTTACGTATGGATATGTGTTGTTCCAGTATTAGCTGTTGAAAAGACTATTCTTTTTCCACTGAAATGTCATTGAACCTGTGTCAAAAATCAGTTGTTGGGCTTCCCTGGTGGCGCAGTGGTTGAGAGTCCGCCTGCTGATGCAGGGGATATGGGTTCGTGCCCCAGTCTGGGAAGATCCCACATGCCGCAGAGTGGCTGGGCCCGTGAGCCATGGCCGCTGAGCCTGCGCGTCCGGAGCCTGTACTCCGCAACGGGAGAGGCCACAACGAGAGGCCCACGTAACACACACACACACAGAAAATCAGTTGTTCATATATGCATAGGTCTATTTCTGGGTTCTCTCCTGGGTTCCATTGGTATACTTGTTAAAGGGTGTTCTGAGACCTAATTTCCAGTGTGTGGAGGGAGGATTTTCTCCCTACACCACCAAGAATGCTCAGGACACCAGCTGGGTATCCTACAATTCAACTCAATTCTGACCCTATCTCCCCAGAGATAGCATCAGATTCCACAGGTAGAAAGTTCAGTCCTACAAAACCACCCTCCATTTCAGATGCCAAATGCAGGCCCAGGTACCTGTGCTTCTGATCAACTGGCTATAAATCAGAAGTTCTCATGACCCCTTCTTTGGGTGTTTTGGGTTTTTTTTAAGATTTATTTATTTATATTTTTATTTTATTTTATTTTTGGCTGCATCTGGTCTTAGTTGCAGCCTGTGGAATCTTCACTGAGGCACGCAGGATCTTTTCTTGCGGTGCGCGGGCTCTTTGTTGCAGTGCATAGGCTTCTCTCTAGTTGTGAAGTGTGAGTTTTCTCTTCTCCAGTTGTGGCGCGCAGGCTCCAGGGCACGTGGGCTCTGTAGTTTGCAGCACACAGGCTTCTCTAGTTGAGGCACGTGGGCTCAGTATTTGTGGCACGCGGGCTTAGTTGCCCTGCGGCATGTGGGATCTTAGTTCCCTGACCAGGGATCGAACCCATGTCCCCTGCATTTTAAGGCAGATTCTTAACCACTGGACTACCAGGGAAGTCCCCCTTCTTTGGGTTTGATTAATTTCCTAGGGTGGCTCACAGAACTCAGGAAACCCATTTACTCACTGGATTACTGGTTTATTATAAAGGATACAGATGAACATCCAGATGGAAGAGATGCATGGGGCAAGGAATGTGGGAAGGGTGCAGAGCTTCCATGCTCTCTGAGAATGACACTCTACCTGAATCTCCGTGAGTTCACCAATCCAGAAGTTCTTCAAACCCCATCCTTTTGGGTTTTTATGGAGGCTTCATTACATAGGTGTGGTTGATAAAGCATTGGCCACTGGTGGTTGATTTAACCTCCAGCTCCTCTCCTTCCCCAAAGGGAAACTTCCAACCCTCCAATCACATGGTTGGTTCTTCTGGCAACCAGCCCCCATCCTTAGGTGACCTAGAGGCATTCCAAGAGTCACCTCATTAACATACAGAAGACACCTTTATCTCTCTCACCACTTAGGAAATTCCTCAGGTTTTAGAACGTCTAGTATAGCACCAGAAACAGGAATGAAGATCCAATATATTTTCTTGTTATAAATCACAATATTATACTTGTCAATCTTTATACTGAAATCACACTTTCTTGATTACTGTATCATTATAGTGAGTCTTAAAATCAGGTAATATCACTTTCAACCTTGATCTTCTTTCTCAAAGATGTTTTGGTTATTCTAGGTCTTTTGCATTTCCATATGAATTTTAGAATCAGCTTGTCAATTTCTATTTGACCACCAGGATTTTGATTGAGATTGCATTGAGTCAATAGATCATTTGGGGGGAATAGACATCTCAACAATATTGTCTTCTAATTCATGGACATGGTATATCCCTCCATTAATTTAAATTTTATGTTTCTTTCAGCAATACTTTGTGATTTTCAATGTACTAGTCTTACACATCTTTTGTCAGATTTATCCCTAAGAATTTTATATTTTTCAATGCTGTTGTAAATTTTATTTTCAAATTTTAATTTCCAATAGTTTGTTGCTGGTATATAGAAATACAGTTAACTTTGTGTATTGACCTTGTTTCCTGCAACCTTACTAAGCTTTTCAGTTCTAATGGCTTTTTTTGTACAATTTTCTACATAGACAATCATGTTGTGTGCTATAGTGACAATTTTACTTAGTCCTTTCCCATCTAGATACCTTTTCTTTTTCTTCCCATACTGCACTGGCTAGAACTTCTAGTATAGTGTTGAACAGAAGTGGTAACAGGATATCTGTGTTTGTGAGGGATATTGGTCTGTAGTTTTCTCATAATATCTTTGATTTTTGTATCAGGTAACTTATAAAATGAGTTAGACAATAGTCTTCCTTTTCAGTTTTCTGAAAGAATTTGAAAAGAATTGGTATTATTTTCTCCTTTAATGTTTGGTAGAATATGCCAGTGATGCCATCTGGGCCTACTGAATCTCATTCTGTGGGTGAATCAGAAATCTGTTTGTAACAAGCTCCCCATCTGATTCTACGGTATATCCACATTTTGAAACCAATGATTTGATAAAAATGTGTTCTCTTAAAGTCCAATCCAATCATCAAGCAGCCAGGGAAGTGGCAGTTCTCAAGAGGTAAAGGGGGGTTTCCCTGGTGGCACAGTGGTTGAGAGTCCGCCTGCTGATGCAGGGAACACGGGTTCGTGCCCTGGTCCGGGAGGATCCCACATGCCGTGGAGCGGCTGGGCCCGTGAGCCATGGCTGCTGAGCGTGCGCATCTGGAGCCTGTGCTCTGCAACGGGAGAGGCCACAATAGTGAGAGACCCACGTACAGCAAAAAAAAAAAAAAAAAGGTAAAGGGATCATGATCAGCCAGTGACTTTCTTCTTCTTTTTTTTTTTTTTTGACTTTCATCTTTGAACTGTGTATGCATCATCACAGAGCTGTGTCACTGAACTGTGGAACTCTCTCCCCCAGAAAATTCCATGCAGAAAACTCTGTCAAGAGGTCATTCTGACAGAATTGTGAGAATTGAAAAAAGTCTAAAGTTTACTTAGTATTTAGAAGCATGCATCTAGATTCCTTTCTGTTTCATAACCAATGGAAAATTGAACATTTGCTTTAATCTGCCATGAAATCAAACTTTTTAGAGAAAATTATATTTTTATAAGGAAAATGAGTTGTCCCATGTTACTGATTAGATATTCACTCTGTTAAAGTTTGGAATGATTAAAATCCTTTTCAATAATTCTGAAATTTCTCCTGATAAAAGTCACCTTAGAGGTTGTTTATTATGCAATAGATTCAAGTTAGTCTTTTTGTCTTCTGGAGAACATTTTTCTGTGGCAATTTCCTAAGTGCATATTAATTGACTAGTTGATCTATTTGTAACATATTTGATGAACTGTGCTGTGACTCTTTTCATAAAGGTCCAGCTTTCACACAGGCTGGTTAACTATTTTTGTAACTAAATCTGATCCTAGGAAGGTGGTAATAATTTGTGAATACAGCTTCCATTAACTACTTACATACCTCTATTTTGGTTGACTAAGTATAGAATCATTTTTTAAAATCTGATGCCCATAATTCTTTATGGTGAATCTGTAATCAATAATGTTCACCAGCCAGTGATATCACCACCTTATATAGGAAACATGTTACTTTCTGGGCTCTTTGTTAATTCTAATTTATGTTCCAGTAGGAAATGGAAACATAATATTATGTGGTAGATGGTGTGTAAGCATATATATTATATTCCCTTTAGCTCAGAGGATTTTAACCCATTTTATGCCATGAGCCTCTTTGGTATCTGGTGATGCTTATGGATCTTTTCTCAAAATAATGTTTCAAATGTATTAAGAAATTATAGAAATACAGAAGAAACCGATTACATTGAAATACAGCTATCAAAATATGTTTAAAACACAATTGTGATATAGTAATATATGTGCTTCCTTATTAATACAATAAAATAATAAGATCTAGTTACAGCTTTAATAACTATTGTAATTACTGTAATTTTTTATTAAGAATGAGCTACTAAATGACATTTTGAAATAACTGCAACAACTATAATGTTACATGAAAATATCATTATTCATAGCCTACTTTGTAATAGAAGGAAATGATAAATTTTAGTTAGTTTAGTAAAAATATGGATATTTTTTCCTTCCAGGTTCATGGACACCCCCCCAGATTCTTTCCATGAATCTTAAGAACCCCTGCCTACCTTCTGTTCATTTTTAATAAAATTTAGTTCTGAATCACAAATCCAAGTTACACAGAAATAAATTATGAAGAAATAGGGGGGAAAAATGAAGGTCCAGTTTTCCTTGTGGAATTGGTTGAAAGGCTTTATTCAACGTTTTTATATACATTTTTTTACATTCCATTACTTCCTGCTGGAATTAGCATTGTCCTCTTCAATGAACCACTAATGAAAAGCCTGACAAGTATGACTTAATCATACAGCACTTTTAATCTGTGAAACCTATTTAGAATGTTAGCACAAAATAGAAATATAATGATATAAAGGAGAAAATTATATGAAAGCTCAGAAGAACCTAATGGCAGCAAATTTGGAACGCTTAAAATCAGAAGTCCTTTGGGTCTTGTCTCGGAAGCTTATTTATTGAAGGCCCTGGGTGGTAGGTGGTGATTAGAAGATATAAGAAAACAAAAAGAAGGAACAGATAAAGTCATGTTTTCAAAATATGAGTTTCACAAGAGTTACATCCTATCACAGGTGTTCAGTATATACGCCAAACCTCATATTTGCAAGTTGCTAACTGGCATTGCATGATTAGATTGAGTAATTGCACATGTCGGTAAAAAGTCATAATTACCTAAGAAAAATGTATGCATTTTGTGTAGGTAGGCTTCATCCATTTAGCATGTCTTTTACATTCTGACCAACTGTAAAACTGTTAGCAATGTAGAGGTAAAATCCTGTATTTTCTGTGGATCCTGACACCTGTGGGTTCTTGATCATTATTTACAAAACAGTTAGCTTTAACATTTACGTGGAAAAACACTTAAAACTAGTGAGAATTGCCTAGCCATGAGAAGCTTAGGGACTTTGTTAGAAATTTCTATTGTTCTCCATTTCTTAAACGTTGTGACAATAACTCATAGTTTATTTACAAATGAAAGTAACACTTCATAATACTTGGCACCTTTCAAAACTAGGTATATCTGTCCTTGTGTGAAGGGCTCTAATAACCGTATTGTAAGATATTTTTTGCTGATCATCTGGCAGTTCTCAGGAACCCATCTCTTTCAACATTTTATAGCTACTGCACTAGTTACAGCTAATCCTTTCAATGAATGAGCTGGAAAATATAGATACATCAATATCATATTCTTTTAGAGCCCATTTAATCCGTGCCCTATTATTATTTCGTTTAATAGGGCCATTATCTTCTGTGGAAATTAAAAGTAATTTGTCAGAATCATTTCTTAAAATTTAAAGATCAATCTATGTAAATTTTTTTAAAATAAAAGAAACCATGGTTTTTGTTTTGTTTTTTTTTAAAGAATCTCAAATACACTCATTAAAAATGGGAATCTAGGGTTTAGATTCCACACACATTTTTGGTCTTTTTTCAATCTGGGTTCTCAAATGTCTAGTATAATAACCAAGCTTGGGTTGGGTTGACTGTATTCCTGAGAAGGAGTTTATATTAATGGTGGAGTTGATACCTCATCAAGGTCAATGAAACAATTTGTATGTTTCTCTTATAGTTTGCTTTAAGAAGCTAGGAAGAGATTCATTCCAGTATGGGAATTTTATGAATTTTCCTTCAAAAGCAATTTGATACTCTGTGGACTTTGAATAACTAATTGTTTGTAAATTCCTTTTTTGGTGATTTATGAATAAGAGTCGTGGGAAGTGTCCAATGTTCTCATTTTAACCTAGGTTTTACTTCACAAAAAACTTCTGTTGGTTGAAGAATTTTGTTAGAAAGACTGTTACTTATTTCCATATTCTGAAATTTACATTTATCATTGAATCAAAATGAAAAAGGTATTGATCCTTCTTTCAGATTCAGAGTTTAAAACTCTGTTCAAAATACCTCTGTCCCCAGCTTCTTCATCCCATTACATACCACCACCATCATGAGACCAAGTTTTTGACAGGAAACCTTCTCTCCCCCAATATTTTTCACTTTCAAATTTAGGTACTTTAACTTGCAAGTTTTTCTCACATACACACATGCACACGTACTCATGCAAACTCTTCCTAGTTTGTAGGATGAAATTGATTATTCCCATAGTTTTTTTGTATCAAAATTAATTTTTAAAATTTCTTAAGAGAGTTTTATGGTGACTTCTGGGAAATCATTTCTCCTTGTTTTCTATCAGATGGAGATTGAAACTAACCTAATGTTAAGTAGACTCAGGAAGTTATGTGAGGTTTGGCCAATGATTTAGCTGACTCTGTCGTTAACAGTCCCTCGGCCTCCTTTGTTGATACTGTCTTTTCTTCTTCCATTTACCAGGTTTCTGTCATAGCCTAAATTTAAGGAAGGAATAATATCCATGTCCATAATTATAACACTGGGCTAAATTTTGACACTCTTTGACTGAATATAAATATTAGCTATGCCATTACTTTTTTTTTTTTTTTTTAAGTCATAAAACTGGAAGAAATCTCAAGAGGTCACTTACATAGTTTCCTTTCCTGGAGAGACTATATTTTCAGAAGAGGAAATCTATAGTCTTTGTTCTAACATGTTGTTACTTTTATTATCAAATACTTTCACCTACCTGAACAAACTCTTTCCTGCTATTCTCTAAACTCCATTCTCCTTATATTGTTTTCTCTTGTTATTAAACATTGAACACCTTCAGGGTTTTTTTTTTTAAGTCCTTTTCAAAACTAGAGCATTTAAACTCACTATTAAACATTTTCCTCATTCTCTTAATTACTTTTTTTTTTTTTTTTTTCTTTTTGCGGTATGCGGGCCTCTCACTGTTGTGGCCTCTCCCGTTGCGGAGCACAGGCTCCGGATGCGCAGGCCCAGCGGCCATGGCTCACGGGCCCAGCCGCTCCGCGGCATATGGGATCCTCCCAGATCGGGGCACGAACCCGTATCCCCTGCATCGGCAGGCGGACTCTCAACCACTGCGCCACCAGGGAGGCCCTCTTAATTACTCTTTAAAAAAATTTTATTGGAGTATAGTTGATTTGCAATGTTCTGTTAGTTTCAGGTGTACAGCAAAGTCAATCAGTTATACATGTACATATATCCACTCTTTTATTTTATTTTTTTTTAGATTCTTTTCCCATATAGGCCATTACAGAGTACTGAGTAGCGTTCTCTGTGCTATACAGCAGGTTCTTATTAGTTATCTATTTTATATATAGTAGTGTGTATATATCAATCCCAATCTCCCAATTTATCCCTCCCCCCCATCCCCTGGTAACCATAAGTTTGTTTTCTACATCCATGACTCTACTTCTGTTTTGTAAATAAGTTCATATTTACCCTTTTTTTTTTAAGATTCCACATATAAGCAATATCATGATATTTGTCTTTCTGTGTCTGACTTACTTCACTCAGTATGACAATCTGTAGGTCTATGCATGTAAAGTAATTGGGACTAACTAATGTGTGTTCTATCTTTGAAAAAGTGGTTTCCTAAGGTGTTCATTGTGTTTGTTTAGGCAAAACACTAGAATTTTAAGAATCAAAAGGTCAAAACTGAAAGACGCTTAGTGGTCACTTATTTCAATACCCTGAGACAACTAAGACACAGAAAGGTGAGATGAGTCATCTGAGGTCTCTTGGTCAGTGATTAAGAACTCTTGAGATGTGGGGTTTTTCCTCTATGATCACACATCTTGCTTGTCCTATTGATTGACATGAGAGTGAGTTCTTGTACAGAGCAGAGTTGTTACCGAAAGTGGGGTCTGGCTGCTTGCTGCTCAAAAGCCAATAAAAGAGGAAAAGTTGATGGAAAGGAAAGTTTGCTTTATTTTGGATGCTGGAAATCTGGGGGAGAGGGTGGACTCCTGTCCAAAGGCTGACACCCCCCCACACTGGCAACTAGTGGGCAAGAACTTTTATAAGCAGAGGGAGGGGGCTACATGTAGAAACAGAACAATCAGCTCTGACAGTCATCTTGAAATTGGTCATGCAGTGGTATGACCAGTGTCATCTTGATTGTTTTTAAGTACAGTTAACCTTCAGTTCTAGGGTCGGTTTGTTCCCATTTCTCTGAGGCCAATTCTTGGAATTGTGGCAACTTATGTCATGGCTACTGTCTGGTCATCATGTAGTTAACTTTTTCCACCTGGTGAGGGTTTCAGTATTTACAAGACAGCTCAAAAGATATGGCTCAGAATATTATCTATAGCCCTTGAGAAGGAACTAAAAGTCCTTGACTTTGCTTACTGACTAAACTATTACTGTTTTGTCCTGTTTGCCTTTGCTTCTGTATTTTCTCACTTCTCTGATTAACTTTATTCTTTGGCTAAAGTTTTTCTACAGACAAAAGGCAGGCAGAGGACATGGGGGGAAAGGGACATAGGGTCCTGCTCCATTTCAGACTCTTGTATATTCTTATGTTCTTAAGAAATTATGATGTCAGTGACAGAAAACAGTTACTTTTAGACCAGAGGGCAGACAGCAGAAGCAAGAAGAACTACAATCCTACAACCTGAGGAACAAAAACCACATTCACAGAAAGATAGACAAGATGAAAAGGCAGAGGGCTCTATACCAGATAAAGGAACAAGATAAAGCTCCAGAAAAACAACTAATTGAAGTGGAGATAGGCAACCTTCCAGAAAAAGAATTCAGAATAATGATAGTGAAAATGATCCAGGACCTCAGAAAAAGAATGGAGGCAAAGATCAAGAAGATGCAAGAAATGTTTAACAAAGACCTAGAAGAATTAAAGAACAAACAAACAGAGGTGAACAATACAATAACTGAAATGAAAACTACACTAGAAGGAATCAACAGCAGAATAACTGAGGCAGAAGAACGGATAGGTGACCTGGAAGACAGAATGGTGGAATTCACTGCTGCAGAATAGACTAAAGAAAAAAAGAATGAAAAGAAATGAAGACAGCCTAAGAGACTTCTGGGACAACACTAAACACAACAACATTTGCATTATAGGGGTCCCAGAAGGAGAAGAGAGAGAGAAAGGACCAGAGAAAATATTTGAAGAGATTATAGTGGAAAATTCCCTAACATGGGAAAGGAAAGAGCCACCGAAGTCCAGGAAGCGCAGTGAGTCCCATACAGGATAAACCCAAGGAGAAACATGCCGAGACAGATGGTAATCAAATTGGCAAAAATTAAAGACAAAGAAAAACTATTGAAAGCCACGAGGGAAAAACGAAAAATAACATACAAGGGAACTCCCATAAGGTTAACAACTGATATCTCAGCAGAAACTCTACAAGCCAGAAGGGAGTGACATGATATACTTAAAGTGATGAAAGGGAAGAACCTACAACCAAGATTACTCTACCCAGAAAGGATCTCATTCAAACTGAATGGAGAAATCAAAAGCTTTATGGACTAGCAAAAGCTAAGAGAATTCAGCACCACCAAACCAGCTCTACAACAAATGCTAAAGGAGCTTCTCTAAGTGGGAAGCACAAGAGAAGAAAAGGACCTACAAAAACAAACCCAAAACAATTTAGAAAATGGTCATAGGAACATACATATCGATAATTACCTTAAATGTGAATGGATTAAATGCTCCAACCAAAAGACACAGGCTTGCTGAATGGATACAAAAACAAGACCCATAAATATGCTGTCTACAAGAGACCCACTTCAGACCTAGGGACACATACAGACTGAAAGTGAGGGGATGGAAAAAGATATTCCATGCAAATGGAAATCAAAAGAAAGCTGGAGGGCCTCCCTGGTGGCGCAAGTGGTTGAGAGTCCGCCTGCCGATGCAGGGGATACGGGTTCGTGCCCCGGTCTGGGAGGATCCCATATGCCGCGGAGCGGCTGGGCCCGTGAGCCATGGCCGCTGAGCCTGCGCGTCCGGAGCCTGTGCTCCGCAACGGGGGAGGCCACAGCAGTGAGAGGCCCGCATACCGCAAAAAAAAAAAAAAAAAAAAAAGAAAGCTGGAGTAGCTATACTCATATCAGATAAAATAGACGTTAGAATAAAGAATGTTACAAGAGACAAGGAAGGACACTACATAGTGATCAAGGGATCAATCCAAGAAGAAGATATAACAATTATAAATACATATGCACCCAACATAGGAGCACCTCAATACATAAGGCAACTGCTAACAGCTCTAAAAGAGGAAATTGACAGTAACACAATAAGAGAGGGGGACTTTAACACCTCACTTAGACCAATGGACAGATCAACCAACATGAAAATAAAAAAGGAAGCAGAAGCTTCAAATGACACAATAGACCAGACAGATTTAATTGATATTTTTAGGACATTCCATCCAAAAACAGCAGATTACACTTCCTTCTCAAGTGCACATGAAATATTCTCCAGGATAGATCACATCCTGGGTCGCAAATCAAGCCTCAGTAAATTTAAGAAAATTGAAATCATATCAAACATCTTTTCTGACCACAACGCTATGAGATCAGAAATGAATTACAGGGCAAAAAACATAAAAAACACAAACACATGGAGGCTAAACAATACATTACTAAATAACCAAGAGATCACTGAAGAAATCAAAGAGGAAATCAAAAAATACCTAGAGACAAATGACAATGAAAACATGACGATGCAAAACCTATGGGATGCAGCAAAAGCAGTTCTAAGAGGGAAGTTTGTAGCTATACAAGCCTACCTCAAGAAACAAGAAAAATCGCAAATAAACAATCTAACCTTACGCCTAAAGGAACTAGAGAAAGAAGAACAAACAAAACCAAAGTTAGCAGAAGGAAAGAAATCATAAAAATCAGAGCAAAAATAAATGAAATAGAAACAAAGAAAACAATAGCAAAGATCAATAAAACTAAAAGCTGGTTCTTTGAGAAGATAAACAAATTTGATAAACCATTAGCCAGACTCATCAAGAAAAAGAGGGAGAGGACTCAAATCAATAAAATTAGAAATGAAAAAGGAGAAGTTACAACAGACACCGCAGAAATACAATGCATCCTAAGAGACTACTACAGGCAACTCTATGCCAATAAAATGGACAACCTGGAAGAAATGGACAAATTCTTAGAAAGGTATAACCTTCCAAGACTGAACCAGGAAGAAACAGAAAATATGAACAGACCAATCACAAGTAATGAAATTGAAGCTGTGATTAAATCTTCCAACAAACAAAAGTCCAGGACCAGATGGCTTCACAGGTGGATTCTATCAAACATTTCGAGAACAGCTAACACCCATTCTTCTCAAACTCTTCCAAAAAATTGTGGAGGAAGGAACACTCCCAAACTCATTCTATGAGGCCACCATCACCCTTATACCAAAACCAAAGATACTACAGAAAAAGAAAATTACAGACCAATATCACTGATGAATATAGATGCAAAAATCCTCAACAAAATACTAGCAAACAGAATCCAACAACACATTAAAAGGATCATACACCACGATCAAGTGCGTTTGATCCCAGGGATGCAAGGATTCTTCAATATATGCCAATCAATCAATGTGATACACCATATTAACAAATTGAAGAATAAAAACCATATGATCATCTCAATAGATGCAGAAAAAGCTTTTGACAAAATTCAACACCCATTTATGATAAAAACTCTCCAAAAAGTGGGCATAGAGGGAACCTACCTCAACATAATAAAGGCCATGTCCGACAAACCCACAGCCAACATCATTCTCAATGTTGAAAAACTGAAAGCATTTCCTCTAAGATCAGGATCGAGACAAGGATGTCCACTCTCACCACTATTATTCAACATAGTTTTGGAAGTCCTAGCCACAGCAATCAGAGAAGAAAAAGAAATAAAAGGAAACAAATTGGAAAAGAAGAAGTTAAACTGTCACTGTTTGTAGATGACATGACACTATACATAGAGAATCCTAAAAATGCCACCAGAAAACTATGAGAGCTAATCAATGAATTTGGTAAAGTTGCAGGATACAAAATTAATGCACAGAAATCTCTTTCATTACTATACACTAATGATGAAAAATCTGAAAGAGAAATTAAGGGAACACTCCCATTTACCATTGTAAAAAAAAGAATAAAATACCTGGGAGCAAACCTACCTAGGGAGACAAAAGACCTTTATGCAGAAAACTATAAGACACTGATGAAAGAAATTAAAGATGATACCAACAGATGGAGAGATATAACATGTTCTTAGACTGGAAGAATCAATATTGTGAAACTGACTATACTACCCAAAGCAGTCTACAGATTCAATGCAATCCCTATCAAATTACCAATGGCATTTTTTACAGAACTAGAACAAATCATCTTAAAATTTATATGGAGACACAAAAGACCCCAAACAGCCAAAGTAGTCTTGAGGGAAAAAAACGGAGCTGGAGGAATCAGACTCCCTGACTTCAGACTATACTGCAAAGCTACAGTAATCAAGACAATATAGTACTGGCACAAAAACAGAAACATAGATCAATGGAACAAGATAGAAAGCCCAGAGATAAACCCACGCACCTATGGTCAACTAATCTATGAAAAGGAGGCAAAAATATACAATGGAGAAAAGACAGTCTCTTCACTAAGTGGTGCTGGGAAAACTGGACAGCTCCACGTAAAAGAATGAAATTAGAACACTCCCTAACACCATATACAAAAATAAACTCAAAATGGATTAGAGACCTAAATGTAAGACTGGACACTATAAAACTCTTAGAGGGGGCTTCCCTGGTGGCGCAGTGGTTGAGAGTCCGCCTGCCGATGCAGGGGACACGGGTTCGTGCCCCAGTCCGGGAGGATCCCACATGCCGCGGAGCGGCTGGGCCCGTGAGCCATGGCCGCTGAGCCTGCGCGTCCGGAGCCTGTGCTCCGCAACGGGGAGAGGCCACAGCAGTGAGAGGCCCGCGTACCGCAAAAAAAAAAAAAAAAAAAAAACCTCTTAGAGGAAAAGATAGGAAGAACACTCTTTGACATAAATCACAGCAAATTTTTTTTGATCCACCTCCTAGAGTAATGGAAATAAAAACAAAAATAAACAAATGGGACCTAATGAAACTTCAAATCTTTTGCACAGCAAAGGAAACCATAAACTAGACGAAAAGACAACCCACAGAATGGGAGAAAATATTTGCAAATGAATCAATGGACAAAGGATTAATCTCCAAAATACATAAACAGCTCATGCAGCTCAATATTAAAGAAACAAACAACCCAATCCAAAAATGGGCAGAAGACCTAAATAGACATTTCTCCAAAGAAGACATACAGATGGCCAAGAAGCACATGAAAAGATGCTCAACATCACTAATCATTAGAGAAATGCAAATCAAAACTACAATGAAGTATCACCTCACACCAGTTAGAATGGGCATCATCAGAAAATCTACAAACAACAAATGCTGGAGAGGGTGTGGAGAAAAGGGAACCCTCTTGCACTGTTGGTGGGAATGTAAATTGATACAGCCACTATGGAGAACAGTATGGAGGTTCCTTAAAAATCTAAAAATAGAATTACCATATAATCCAGCTATCATACTACTGGGCATATACCCAGAGAAAACCATAATTCAAAAAGACACATGCACCCCAGTGTTCATGGCAGCACTATTTACAATAACCAGGTCATGGAAGCAACCTAAATGCCCATTGACAGATGAATGGATAAAGCAGACGTGGTACATATATACAATGGAATATTACTCAGCCATAAAAAGGAACGAAATTGAGTCATTTGTTGAGACGTTGATGGACCTAGAGACTGCCATACAAAGTGAAGTGAGTCAGAAAGAGAAAAACAAATACCGTATATTAACGCATGTATGTGGAACCTAGAGAAATGCTACAGATGAACCGGTTTGCAGGGCAGAAGTTGAAACACAGATGTAGAGAACAAACATATGGACACCAAGTGGGGAAAACCATGGTGGGGTGGGGATGGTGGTGTGCTGAATTGGGCAATTGGGATTGACATGTGTACACTGATGGTATAAAATTGATGACTAATAAGAACCTGCAGTATAAAAAAACAAACAACCAAGCAAAAAAACAACTAATACTAAACTTTCTTTGGGTTATTTGTATGGAAATATGTTAACATAAATGTTTTACGCATTACATGAAATTTCTAAAAATCTTATATGTTTTGGTATAATGTTATAAGTCATAATTCTAGTTATTACTTTAAAATGTATATCTCAGAAATAACTAAATTTCCTTGTCAGTTGCATTATTATGAACTTTCATCAAATCTTTAACCGTGGTCATTTTTAAGTCTTTTGTCATTTACAGACAGTTCTGGGTGTACTCTGATGCTTTTGCAAAAATGTTCCTATAAAAGGGTTTCATCTTCAAGGAATTCATGGGAAAGACTCAGACAAGTACAGGTTTCTGGTGACTGACTATACTGCTGAACTGAATGAATAAGCATTTTCAGAACTCTAATGGAAAACTGATGAATTCATAAAAATGCTAACAAAAGATCAAGGTGAAAAAAAAATAATTACATGGGCCTGAGTGAACTTATGAGGATGATTATAATTTTTGTGACTTTCTGTTTGAATAAAAAAAAAATCCCACAAGGAAAAAAAAAGAAAGAAAACAGACACTTTTATACATTGAGCTTCTTTAAAATGTTTTTAATAGCTCCTAATTCTGTTGACAGAATTATAATAATCTATAGGCAAATTTTCCTTTTAATCAGAAAAATATAAAAGGAAGTAAGATTTCTATGTAGCTCATGATCATTTGAAGAATTTGACACTATACTAAACTAAATAGCTCAACATGAGTGTTGTTCAAGATGAACTACTCCAGAACGTCAATTAAATGTTTTTGTGTTTTAGGAGTGTTTGGATCTACCTTTTAAAGCATATTATAAACTTAGATATCTACTGCTTTCCAAAATCTAGACTTTTAAATGAGCCCCTAAAGTATTAGCCAAAAGTAATCCCCAATGCTGTAATAAACTATGTGTCTATAATACCTATTTTGTCAAGTGATTTGACAGGAAAACAGATGGTCAGGAAATTAAATGATAATATGTGATCGTTCAGAGAAACAGATTGGCTGAAAAAATTGCCTCTTGAAATGACCAATATCCTTTTCCATTTAAGTAACCCAGAAGATCAGCTTCTCTAACACTTAGAGACTTAAAAGATCTTAGATTCTATGATTCTCACTCAGTGTTGGAAGAGACTATAGAGTGATGGTATCGAAAGCCAGTCCACAGACTAGTACTAGCCTATGACGAGCATTCTGTGTGAGCACTTTAGCCTGTCAGTAGTGAAAGGAAAAAGAGGAAGATGATGTGGTAAGTTTGTCATAAAGCTAAAATACATCCAGCTTTTTATAATTGAAATGTCATTTTTGAAATGATAGTGATAATAGATCTTTGTTGTTATTGTTTGTTTTTATAATGTTCTTAGCAAAGTTGGTGTCTTCAGACTTAAAAAAAATTAAACCATTTAGGAAATTATAAAAATCTGGGCACCATTGCCTTAGATGCCAGTTCAATTGTCTACTCTTTAGACTATAAAGTACCTACGATAGAATTTCAATTATTTAATAAAAGTGGAATAAATTACTTAGAAGGTTCTTAGTATGACCCCACCCATCACCCCCAAGATTACTCTGAAAGTCTGGTCTTCAACTGTTTTCAGTAGATTATTGCAGCTGTTTCTAGGTGGTGATTTTTTTTCCCCCTTCCATTTTCATGAGTATGCTGAAGCTTTCATTGAAGCTCAGCCTGCATCTATAGATTCTGAACTGTTTGTCAGTATTAGTAGCTCATAATTGTGATTTGTCATGCAGCACCTCTTACTGTTCTTATAACAGTTCTGTGGTTTTAAAAAGTTATTTTGGTAGCAGTTCCTTTATCATCAGAGGGAACATTTTGCCTCAATAGGAAATTCGTTCTGTGCAGACAGGCTGCAAATTCCCATGACATGGCAGGCTCATCTGTCAAAGAATATTTTTTATTCCCATTACCTCTTTGATTACATTCAGAATGCCCCAGTAATGCTGATGAGATCATTCTAACTCTTAAGAACATTTTCCTCATGTTTTTCATTATCTCCATATAACATAAAAAAGGTTTAACTCACAGTGAAATGATAGAGAAATCTCTGTTTTTCTCTTTGGGAAGTTGTTTTGGGAAGGAAGGTTCATATATGAATCTTTTAAAATATTTTTAAAACTAGCAGTACCTGTATTTATTTCTTAACTGAATGCTAATTTGCATGTATGACATTTACATATACTATGGGTTCCATTAGTGAATGGTTTATACACACAAAAAATTTTCTGTTTATTGTCAAGTCTACCTATTATGTACTGAAAGAACAGGAAATACTATGAATTATTGGTACATTTTTTAGTGAAATGTGGTGTTTTATGTGCCATAATGAGAACCAAAATAGGTAAACACTCGGCTATGTGATTTAAGAGCAGAAATATATAATTGATGCAATTAGATGCCTAATTGGCATTTTAAATGAAGTCTGTATTTGTGCATATGTAATTATAATTTGAAAATATTCTGAATATTTATCCTCTATTTTTCTCTGAATTACAGTACTATATATATATATGCTCAGGATTTTATTTTTTATTTTTAAAAAACTTTTTATTATGAAAAATTTTAAATATTCACAAAAGTAAAGACAATAATGTAATAAGCCCAATATACCCTTACCCACTTTAATAATCAAAGCATGCGGATCTTGTTTCATTTATGTCTCCATTCACCATTCTCTCCCCACTAGATTATATCAAATCAAATATCATCCTTTTATCCTTAATATAAATCATTTCATCTTTAGTTTCATCCATAAATTGTATACCAATAATACATCTAAAATATTTTTTCTTGATGCTATCAAATATACAAAGAGTTCAAGTTTCCCTCCCTCTTGAGTATCTCACTGTGTGTGTGTGTGTGTGTGTGTGTGTGTGTGTGTGTGTACATTTTGTTTGACTCTGGATCAAATTAAAATCCACACATTGTAATTGTATTTGGCTAATGTTTTTCCTGAACCTCTTAAACATAGTTTTCCTTCTCCTTCCTTTTTTATTTTCTTGCCAATCATTTACAAAAGAAAGTGGGTCATTTGTCCTGTAGAATTTTCTATATTCTGTATTATTCTGATTGTACCCCCTTGACGGTATTGGTAACAGGTGCCCCTAAATCGTTAGTTTTGGTATTTTAAGATTATCTTCCATCTTTGAATGTAAAGCTCAAATGTCTTCATTTCTCTGCTTCATTTGAGTAAAGTACTTCATTTACTTCATTCAAGGAAAGTCCAATTCCCAATCTAACTTTTTTTTTTGTCATACCTGTCAATTTTAGGTATTTTAGGAGAAAATTACATATAAGAAGAATGCTTTCCCACTTGTTCCTAACCTCGAAAAGAGAGATTAATCAACTAAAAAATTTAGCTTATTCTTACTTGTGGGTGGCATAGAGTTTCACTGAGGTGTACAAAGGCCATTTTAAGCATTTCGGTTCTTTGCAAGTGCGTCCTAATATGGTCAAAATTCTTAATTACTAAGTGCTTCTTGACCACTGTATTTTTGTGGAATTCAGTTTCTGAAATTACAAAATGTGTTCTGATAAACCAATTCACTTGTCTTCCTAACTGTTCTAATTGAGTGTTTCTCTGCTTCCTGGGGAGGAATAGGGGAGAAAGGACTCATTTCCAGAAGGATGTATCAGGATTACCAATAAGGCTTTTAATGCCCTCTACTCTTCTCCACCCGCCCCTGCTGAATTGAGGACTATGATTGCAGTGAAGGCTACTGATGGGATCATCAAACATCCGTCAGTTGTGTTGGGGGTGGAAAATAGGTTGGAAACAACTGTCAGCAGTGGTTGTAAGGCCACTTAAGTAAGGCCCTCGTGAGAAAGTTGCTGTATAAAGTTGCAGTGCACCTCATTAACTTACAAAGACACCTTAGACCAAGATGTTGACTATCAAGAAGACAAAAAGGTAAGAGCAAATAATGGCCTCTCTTTCCCCACTAAGGAAGGCTTGATTCACATACATAGAATAGATTAGGGATGAGGATACATTTCTGACTAGAGAAATGAGTTTATTCTTTTAGTGGAGATTTTTTGAGCATCTACTTGGTGTTGCAGTGTGCACATCTCTGAGGGAGAAAAGAAATAACAATTCAAAGTGTCTCTATCCCCTGAGAGCTTATAGTTTAGTTGAAGAGAAAAGGCATAGTCACACAAAAGACTTAAATAAAAATGAAAGATAATATTTGATTAAGCATTAGGATTGGGGATGAAAAAGTTGAGGAAGCAGAATGAAGCCAAGAACAAGGGCCAAAGGATTTCTGAGGAAATTCGGGGCTTCTCCTATTTGGGAATGATTTTATCATGTGAAGTCGATGACTCTCTCCAAAAGCTCTTAAGCTCCCTCCATATTTGTGATTCACACAAGAAAATTACCCAAATTACCAAAATCTACAGTTCCAGTGAACAAAAACTGTCAGTACAACCAAAATAATGTACCCTTTCAACTAAACTGACAAGCTACACTTGCAACGTATTTGCTAAAAATAAATGAAACATCTCAAAGTAAAAATAAGGTATGAGTAGTAAGCCCCAACTGCATTATTATTTAAGTGAGGGTGGCAAAAAACAGAGGTATTAACCTTTCTGTGTTGGAGATTCCATGGAGAATTGATGCAAGCTATGGAGCTTTTTCCCCTGAAAAATAATTGTATTTATATACAGAATTTTGCACATATTTCAGGATTCATGGATCCCTGGAAGCTGACCCATCAACTCCAATTTCTAAGAATCCTGACATGTAAGAATAAAACAGAACTAAACTTTCTACTCCCCCTTAAGTGATGAGAAGGTTAGTAGGCTTAAAGCTACAAACATTCAACAAATTGGGTCCAAGAACAGTGCTAGGTCCAGAAGGATAATCAGAGCAAAAGGCAAATGGGCTTAGGGAGGGTGGTGGTCCTAGCATGTTATCTGAAGCTGGGTTTTCATATGTACCTGAAAGCATATTCCATGGTTCAGTTGGATCCATTTAAAGAGTGTATACTTAGATACTTTAAGGAGAATACAGACCAATTTTGGCTAAAATTAGTAACAAAAAAATGAAGAAATTGCAAAGTAAGTTGCACTATCCCTAACAGACTTAATTTAAAAACTTGGGCTCTGAAGGACCCACAAAAGGAGTTTAAATTATTTTCTTTAGCCCATTAAGCCTGGGTAACTTTCAAACAAACTGTACATGATGCCTCAATAGTACCATATGTAACTTTAAAAGCCCTTTATTTAACTGTTATGTATGCAAATTGTGTTGAAAACTAACAGGAAGCTGTTGTCATTAAAATTATCAAAACTTGATAATATCACACAAAAAAGAAAGTTAATTCATAGGAATGATGATTCAGAAAATAGAATAACCAGTATATATTGTTGCTTTAAAGAGGAATAGCTGTCAACATATGCTATCAATAGTTAAAGTATTCTAGAAAATTTCGAATAGCTCTCTGCCAATCAGTAAAGATAGCATCACATTCATCACCATAGCTTTAGTTGTCAGGAATGATGTCTTGTTTGTTTGTTTGTTTGTTTTTAAATTTTGGCTGTGTTGGGTCTTCGTTTCTGTGCCAGGGCTTTCTCCAGTTGCAGTGAGCGGGGGCCACTCTTCATCACGGTGCGCGGGCCTCTCTTGTTGCGGAGCACAAGCTCCAGACGCGCAGGCTCAGTAGTTGTGGCTCACGGGCCTAGTTGCTCCGCGGCATGTGGGATCCTCCCAGACCAGGGCTCGAACCCTTGTCCCCTGCATTGGCAGGCAGATTCTCAACCACTGCACCACCAGGGAAGCCCACGAATGATGTTTTTATTGACTAAAGGAAGTACTTTAAAAAAGCAGAGAAGAGAGTTAACTTTGAGGAAATACTGATTGTGGAATTTTATTAGTAGTATTTCCTCTTACTCTGACTAGTAGGACAAGTATAAATATATCCTTATTCTTAAGACGAAATACTTATTTAATAGTTACACAGCTGTGGAAGTATAGCACAGTACTTCACTAGTTCCTATTCTGTTAAGGTCCATGAATAGAAAAAGGCTTACTTGCAACTGGACCAGTCCACCAAAAAAATTATTGAGATCATTGACCAAGTGCAGATGAAAGGTTGACTCAGGAGTTAAGTTCAAAGTTAATTGAGAAACATGTTTATTGCAGTCATGACAGGGCCTCAAAAGTGATTTTAAAACTCATTGAGGGCCTCCCTGGTGGCGCAAGTGGTTGAGAGTCCGCCTGCCGATGCAGGGGATACGGGTTCGTGCCCCGGTCTGGGAGGATCCCATATGCCGCGGAGCGGCTGGGCCCGTGAGCCATGGCCGCTGAGCCTGCGCGTCCGGAGCCTGCGCGTCCGGAGCCTGTGCTCCGCAACGGGGGAGGCCACAACAGTGAGAGGCCCGCATACCGCAAAAAAAAAAAAAAAAAAAAAAAAAAAAAAACTCATTGAAGTGATAACTAATAAGACTATTTTAATTATTGTTGAGCTTACTTTTCAATCTCTTCCTCTCTTTTTTCTCTCTCTCCTCCTTCCCTCCCCCCACCCTCTCTCTCTCTCACCCATTAACATTATTGGCTTTTAAAACCTAAATCAGGATTTCTCTAAATATGAATAGGTCTTTGTCAATCTACTATCTCTTCTGCCTGCATATACATTTCTTCCATACACATTATGTGGCAATAGGGGTAATGGTGAAAAGGAAAAGATGAATGGATATAAGGATATTAAGAATCCATGGTTCTTTTACATTTACATAAGATTTCAGTGAGTCTATTTGGGAGCAATATAAGATTCTGGTATTTGCTATTATTTTAGTAACATAGCAGTGTCACTGATGTGAAATTTAACTCATGTATTTATTTTTATTTGTATAATTAGTATTTGAGTGTCTGTAGTACGCAGTGTACACAGCAGAACAAGCATACCAGTTATGAAAAGACTGAACTATTTCTACAGTAGCTGGGAGATCGCACTGCTGTGGGTGCCATATCCCACCTTCCATGCTCTGAAAGTCCCAGACCCTCTTCCAAAAACCTCTAGATCTCCTTATGGTCCAGTAAATAAAAGAACCATAAAAGACACAGTAGAGGGTCTTCAAGACTTTAGTGTGAAGGCCAGCATCATTCTGATTGGGCAGGACCCCATGCCGTACCAGTTGTTAAAAGTAATATTTAAATCACCTGGGCTATATGCAAAACATTGTGTTTAACTCACCAGGGAATAAAAAGGTGAATAAGTCTCACCCCCTGTTCCCAAGGAGCTCACAGATGAATCAGTAGTAGCGGTTATAAAACGGCTGACATTTACTGAGCACTTACTAGAAGCCTGAGCACTGTCCTAAGCATGTTTCATATATTATCTCATTAACCCTCACAATATCCTTAGGAACTTGTTTTCTCTCTTTTACAGATGAGAAAACTGAGGCATAGACGGATTAAATAATTTTTCCAAAGTCATACAAACAATAAGAGGTGAGGCCATAATACATAGCAGGCAGTCTGACTCCTGAAAGGGCATGGGAAGATGCGTATAGAGTCCTAATTTGAGCCTGCACTCCAGGTCCGTTCAAGACGCTGGAGATGCACCAGAGAACAAAACAGACCACGCTTTCTGCCTTCATGCAGCCTGTATTCTTATGAGCAAGATAAACAGAAAATAAGTAAATGAATAAACTATAGAGTATAACAGATGGTGAGAAGTGCAGGGGGGAAAAACAAGGCAGGGGAGGGGTGGGGTGTGCTGGGGAGGCATAGCTTGCAATTTTAAATAGGGAAGTCAAGAAAAGCTTCAGTGAGGAGACATTTGAATAAAATGCTGAAAAGCCATGAAGGGGACAAGCCCTTTGACTCTCCAGAAAGAAAAAATACTCCAGGCAGAAGGAATACGAAATGAAAACTCAAAGCCACTAGCATGTTCATAGAACAGCAAGGAGACCAGATGGTTGGTTGGAGTGAGCAAGGGGACAGTCGTAGCAGACTGGGTGAGATAGGAGACAGTGGCAGATGGATCATGTAAAAGAAAGGGGCAAATCATGGTATATGTGTATCCACATTGAAACATGATTCTGGGGAAGATGCAGAGACCAGATTAAAAAGGGTCTTGCAAGCCATTTTAAGGAGCTTGACTTTATCTTGATGGCAGTGGGGAGCCATTGAAGAACTGTAAGCATGGCAGTGACGGATCTGGCTGCCATATAGAGAATGAATTAGATGTAAGTGCAGACCCTTCAGGGTCAGGGAGGAGCAGTAATCAAGGTAAGATAATGATTTAGCACCTGATCTACGACTGCAGCCAGCCAAGGGAATAGAGAAAAGTATACAGATGGAGAGAGATTTAGGAGAGACTCACTAGAACTTGGTGATTGCTTAGATGTGGTAACCAAAGGCAAGTGAAGACTCCAGGTAATTCCCAGGTTTCTGCCTTTGGTAGCTGAATGGATGATGATGCCATTCACTGAGAAGAATTAAGTTTTTTTGGTATTTAGATGAGATGACAAAAATGGTTTGGGCATATTGCATTTGAGAGGTAATAGACATGGTCTGGGCAGGGTTTAGCATAGAGATTAAAGACAATACTCTTGTCCACTTCAATTCTTGTTGCTATTTTTAAGCGCTGTAATGTATTTTTACAAACATACCCTAAGGTGCCTGTTTACATACCAACCTATTTTAGACCTATAAAAAATTTTGCATTTATCTGCCAAGCAATTGCTGTCCCATGGAAGGAGAGCTATGGTGAGTACCTGTCCCTTTGTTGTCTCTATTTCTAATATTCTATAACCCACTTTATTTTGTCATTTGATTTAGATGACTTAAAGCCTTTTCAATCACAAGCCATGTGTATACTAATAGAAGAACCTTCAACAATATATTTTTTTTGATTCACCAAAAAAGATGATCATTTCTTGATCACAAGCAGTAATATTTCTTGTCCTCAGCTCAACCTCATTATAACTATACATTTAAGCAAACTAAGATATCCTCTGAAATGAGTCATCTCATCCCAGGGTTCAACTGACATGAAGAATTACCTTATTTTAGTCAGAAAACCTTAATTAGATTAGGTTGGCCTTTCTGGACGTTGTGTGTTGCTACATACAGGAGTTAAAAACCTTGATCTATGTATATCACACAGATCAGGAGAAGACCAATGAAAGCAGAAATGAACTCATGTTTCTGTATGCAGCTGCTTTGATGAAGACATTTCAAATAGAAACTGGAAAACCAGAAGCACAAAACTAAGGAGATAATAGCCAGTGAAGGGGAGAAGTGATTAATTCAGATCAGGAAAAAGCTGCAGAGCTCAAAGAGACTATGATGAAATTATTAGGGGCTGTTGGAGATGTAATCCATATCTCCCTGTCACATATGTTCTATGTGATAGTACCGTGAATGTCATGGGAGAAAATTAATGCCTTACAATATAAACATGTTTAAACTTTATGAAAAATACCCACACAAGAGACTGATTTGATATATATACATTCAGAGATGGACAGGGAAGTTCATCTGCTACATGGTGAGAGCAGCTGACAATCAGGAAATTCAAAGTTACATTCTAGCAGAATCTTTTATTAATATTGACCCATAATTGTGGCTCTGTAAAAGTTTTCATCTTATTCTATTTATATAGTGTCCTTTGTAATATGATAATGCATTTCAATTATTATTGTTGGATTGCAAACAAAATGCATCCTAGACACACATTCCTTAGATAAGGGAAAAGGCCCGAGCTCTGCTGCTCTCTGCTCTTGGGTAAAAAAATTTTAAAGAGTTCTACAATTTTCTGTTTCTTAAAAAAGAACAAATCTTGATTAAATTTTAAGTTCTATTGGAATGTTTTATAAAATTATATTATTAAAATTCTAAAAGAGTTTTAATCATAAAGATGGGAGGCTTGAGTGTGAGATATAAATATTAACATTTCTTTACTTTTCTCCAATAATTTATATTGCTCCCTGGGCTCACTGAGCTGTATCTTAATTTTGAAGTTACCTGGAGTTCTACCTTGTCACAGCCTGACCTAATGTGTGTGGGTGAGTGAGGAAAACCACTTAAATAAAAAGAGTGTTGTGACTTTAAAGAATACAATGCATTTTCCCAGCATGAGCATTCATGATGTTTCTGCAGAAAGGGAGATGACATAGGACAAGGAATTACTTTGTTTTGATTAAGGATTGAATAAATGTTACAGTACCAGTGCTTTGTCTGTACACAGGCAACAAATAAGTAAGTATGTGATTCTGAAATGCAAAAATGGGATAAAGGTGGCTTATGTAAGAAGCAAATATAGCAAAAGCATACAAATATCAAACTTTCCTTCATTCAGACATCAAGAAAGTATATCTGAGCTGTTCTTTTTATCTCATTCCTATTTCTCCCATGCAATACTTTATATACACTTTTAATAGTTAAACTGCTTTTAATGGATGAATTTTCATTTAAAAGTAAAAAAAGATGTTCTTTGCTTCAAGCAGCAGGTGTGTTTTTAATCTTTAATAGGTCACCTTCCCAAGTGCAAGCAGGCAAGCTGTTATTGATCAAAGAGGTTTTGTTGGGTAGCTCTCAGACTATTGAGTGACAAACTTTATTGAATTTGACTTAACAGAAGTCAGAAGACAGCTGAAGCATAAGAGCTTGCACTGCCATCAGAGTCGTTTTACGACAGCCAGGGAGCAAAGCTCAGAGATGGATACTGAGCTCTTTGCTGGCCCTTGGAGATTAACTGAACAGCCTTCCTACCAATTCCCAAGCCTGTCAGCAGAACCAATTAGATTTTCAACCAGTAGACAAGAAGGGTGGCACTTGGGGACCTTTTTGCTTTAGGTCGAAGGCTTTTCAGACTGCGATGAGATGACATTGATGATGACACGTTGAGCATTGGTTGGTTTTAAGACAAGTTAAATTAGCAGTCTTGAAATGATTCCAACTGTCTCCTGACTTCTCACTGTTGCCATATTCAGTGGATCCTGTCAGGAGCAAGTTGATGACTTAATAGTCTTTCTTGAGTGGATTTGAGCACTTTGGCTGTGTGTTTATGTGTAGTTGTCATGCTTAAAATATTCATATGAAGGTTTGAAATATTTATTTGAAGGCGCCTTCTGCAGAGTTCAGCAGTAAGGCTCTCAGTTCTTCTACTTACTTTTTATTTTATTTTATTTTTTGCTTCTCTAAGCAGTTATTTTGTACAACTACCTTTTATTCTATTTCATATATAATTGATGACAGTGTTTCATGTAGTTATTGATTACTTCATTTATGATAAAGTTAAAGAGCCTTTCTGACATCCTGCTTCTCTTCCAGACTACTGTATTTTCAGATCTGCTTACTTCTCATAATAGTTTGGGAACCGTGGGGATTAGGGAAACCACCGTTGTTTTTACTCCATGACCTTTTATCCAAGAAACTGAGGCAGCTTTGAATGGAAGGGATATAAACACAAGAATGAAAACATGTGTCTATTAACAATGCAGTTAATCTTGTCTTAAATGATATAGACAGGGTATCTTTGAGAAGCTTCATTTTTGACCTTGGAAAAGTTTTTCAGGATACTTGTTTGAGGTATTGAAAATATCATTACTCAAGTCTGCATTTGCACTTGAAGATTACTGAATAGTCTTAACCTCTACTAACCTTAGAAAACTATTATGGGTGTACTTTTACATTATATAGATAATTGAGATTTCTGATTTAAAGTTTTTGATATTCAGCAGAGTTACGTGGTATATAACTCATTTACAATAATTTGCAATTTGTTGTACCTCTTCATTTTTATAAACGAGAATGATTTTAGCTGATTATATTTGTGTAGGTACGTACATATGCATCTGCAAACGTGTGCATATTTATAATTCGTATTTTGTAACAAAGTTCTATAATTTCTACAGCTACATTCTGGCGTTATTAGTTGGTAATTGCTGACCCCTCTAAAGGGATGAAGATGACAATATTTTACATGTTTAAATGATTTCAGGCTACTAGAGAGAACTCCTTTGCTGAATGAGACAAGGGCTAACGCCTTGGAGACCTACAGTAGTTAAATCCTTTCTGTAGACCTTGATTTACAAACAGAGCATCTTTGGTGTATGTACTTAACACTGGATTTGGAACTCTGACCCTATGGTTTCATAGGTATACATTGCTTGGGATACCAATTATAATGTGTGGGAAATAAATCTTTCAACATCAGATCATATTTTCAAATGGATTCTCATTGCTGCTTTTTAAGATAGCCATGTTTGGTCAGAACCCCATGTAATCATCACCCAGTCCCAACAGGCAATAATCCATGGCCAATCTTGCCCATCAAAATCCCCAGTCATGTATTCTCTTATATTATTCTGAAACAAATTCAAGATAAGCATAAAGTTTCATCTATAAATATTTTGGTTCCTAACTAAAAGATGACATAACCACAATAGCATTAACACATCTGAAAAGACTGAACAATAATTCCTTAATTTCATCAAAGATAGAGCCTGTTATTATTCGTTGTTGTTATTCAGAGTTACCAACAGTTAAAATGTTGATACGCGGGCCTGCCGATGCAGGGGACACGGGTTCATGCTCCGGTCCGGGAAGATCCCACGTGCCATGGAGCGGCTGGGCCCGTGAGCCATGGCCGCTGAGCCTGCGCGTCCGGAGCCTGTGCTCCACAACGGGAGAGGCCACAACAGTGAGAGGCCCGCGTACCACCCCCCCAAAAAAATGTTGATACGTTTCTTTCCTTTCTTCTAAACACACACATTTCCCTCCTCAAAGCTATTTTTATATTGTTCTTTGATGTGTTTTTTTTTTTTTTTTTTTGCGGTACGCGGGCCTCTCACTGTTGTGGCCTCTCCCGTTGCGGAGCACAGGCTCTGGACGCGCAGGCTCAACGGCCATGGCTCACGGGCCCAGCCGCTCCGTGGCACGTGGGATCCTCCCGGACCGGGGCACGAACCCGTGTCCCCTGCATCAGCAGGCGGACTCCCAACCACTGCGCCACCAGGGAAGCCCCTGATGCTTATTTTTGACTCCTCCTCCTCCTGCCCAGCCAAGCTGAGCATTTCAATAGCACTCTCATCAGCACCTTTAAAACTCTCATCCCCTGACCCTCTCTTATGCTTACTCATCCAATCACCAACCACATAATAAAGCTAACAATTGGTTTTCTCTGCTCCTGGACTGCTAAATGCTGCTGAAGGAAAATGCATGAATGTTGATTGCACCATTACATTTATGATTTTCAGCCTCAGGTGACCCCTTGGTACCACCTGGTGATCAGTTTAACGATTCCCCACAGGAGCTATTTCGAATAGTACTTCTTTCCTCAATTCCCCAACCTTGCCTCTAGCCAATATCATTAGGCATAATAGATGACTTGGACTTCTGGTTCTCTGTGAAAGAGAGAGTCATGAGTTATATCAAATTTCCTTTCTTCCTCCTAATTTAAATATATCTTCATTAATCTTTAATTCCTAACCTCTGTCTCAAAATAAAAAGGTTCCTTCTTCCAACAAGGTTAATATTTAAGACCATGGACTCTGAAGCCAGATTGCCTGGTTTAGAATTCAGGCTCCACCTTTTCTTGACTTTATGTCTGTGGGCAAGTTTTTCAACTCCTCTGTGCTTCAGTTTTCTCATCTGTAAAATGAGAATTCTAGTAGTTCTTGCCTCTAGGGTTGCATACAGAATTAAGTGACTTAATATATGTAAAGTTCTACAAACAGAGGCTGGCGTCTGGAGCAGAAGGTATCACAATATACGTAGTAGTAGTTTTATTTTTCTTTAATTGGGGTATAGTTGTTTTACAACGTTGTGTTAGTTTCTACTGTACAGCGAAGCGAAGTAGAGTTCCACGTACTATAGAGCAGGTTCTCATTAGTTATCTATTTTATACCTATTAGTGTATATATGTCAATCCCAATCTCCCAATTCATCCCCCCCCCTTCTCCCCTTGGTGTCCATACATCTGTGTCTCTATTTCTGCCTTGCAAACCGGTTCATCTGTACCATTTTTCTAGATTCCACATATATGCGTTAATACATGATATTTGTTTTTCTCTTTCTGACTTACTTCACTCTGTATGACAGTCTTTAGGACCTAGAGGCTGTAGTAGTAGTTGTTACTGTTATCTTTCCAAGACTCTGCCTGTGTTCCTGATTGTGATAAGTAGCGTAAAGAACAGGAGGAAGCTTCTTACATAGGTTGGTCTGGGAAGGCCTCTCTGAGGAAGTGACATTTGACCGGATATCTAATGGGTGAGAATAGTCTAGTCAAGTGAAAAACTTAGAGAACACATCCTAGGCAGAGAAAACTAGTGCAAAGGCCCTGAAGGACGGAAATTGTTTGGTTTTTCGAGGAATGAAAGGAAACTAGTTAAAGCTGAAGTGTAGCAAGAAGGGAAAGAATCCCTCAAATTAACTTGGGGAGATGCCTGAGGCCAGCCAGCATCATATAGGAACCTAGTAGGCCACCATAAAGTGTATACATTTTATTCTAAGTGCAATGGAAGGCCATTGAAGTGTTTTAACCAGAGGAACAGCATGATCTAATTTGTATTTTTAAAGATTACTCTTTTTGTTTAGATTGATTAGATTGATTGATTAGATTTAGGTAGAGAATAGATTGTTTGAAGGGCAAGAATGGAATAGGGAAAGGTTGATAAAAGATTATTGCATTATTCTAATTGAGAGATGGTAGTGATTTGGATTGTGGTGGTGGCAATAGTAATGGCATGAAATAGATGAATTCTAGATATAATTTGGGAATTCAAATGGGGACATGGTGATGGTTTGGTTGGGTGAGGGGGATGGTAAAAGAAAGGTAAGAATCAAGTATGACTTTTAAGTCATTGGCTTGAACAGTATGGTAGATGGTGGGGTTATTTATATAAATCATTCTCTAGCAAAGTCCACAATCTCCAGGCAGGCAAAGGTAAAGATAAAGTATAATCCAAGATAAACTACAAAGTGACTCATTTTGGTTTCAAAATGGCCTTGCTTTCTCATTCCTCTTAGTATGGTAGATGACAAGGAAAACTTCCATTTATTTATATCAATGCTTTTTTTTTAACTTTTAAAAGTCAACTTTATAAAAGTACAATTTACATACAATGAATGTACCCATTTTAAATGTACATTTCAATGAGTTTTAACAAATGTATAGATCTATGTAATCACTACTCCAGTCAAGTTATAAAAAGTTTCCATTACTCTGAAAAGTTTGCTCATGCCCCTTTGTTGTCATGCCCAAGCCCCGGCCCCAGTCCTAGCCCTAGGAAACTACAGATCTCTGTAATTATCACTATAGATTAGTTTAACCTGTTCTAGATTTCTATATAAATGGAATTATGTAGAATGTATTCTTCTGTAGGTACCTTTTTTCCCTCAAATCATTGTTTTTTGAGATTTATCCATATTGTTGTGTATCAGTAATTCATCCTTTTAAAATTTTGTAGTAGTATCCCATTGTATGAGTATATACCACAATTTGTTCATTCATCCACCTGTTGATCAACAGTTGGATTGTTCCCATTTTGAGGCTATTGTGAATCAAGCTGTTAGGAACATTTGGGAACATTTGTGTACAGGATCTTTTATGGATATAAGTTTTCATTATTCTTGGATAATACCTGGGAGTGGAATGGCTGGGTCGATATGATATGTATGGTATATGTTTAACCCTTTAAGATATTGCCAAATTGTTTTTCAAAGTGGTTGTATCATTTTACATTCCCACTGGCAATGTATGAGTTTCAGTTGCTTCACATTCTCACCAATACTTAGTAAGATCACTCTTTTTAATTTTTAATTTTGGCCGTTATAGTGGCTTTGTAATGTTATCTCATTATGTTTTTAATTTGCATTTCCCTGATGTTGATATCTTTTCATGTGTTTGTATATCTTCTTTTGTGAAATGTAAAGATTCTGTTTAAATTTTTTGTGTAGCTTCTAGTTAAATTGTATGCCTTCTTTTTATCAAATTGTAAGAGTTCTTTATATAACCTGGAAACAAGTCATTTGTTTGATATATGAGTTGCAAATATGTCCCAGTCTGGGACTTACCTTTTTGTTTTCTTTATAGTGTTTTTGGAAGAGCAAAAGTTTTAAATTTTGATGAAGGCTAAGTTGTCTTTTTTATTTCCTTTTTCTTTTTTGGCTAGTGCCTTTTGTGTCCTAACACATCTCTGCTCACACTACCATCATGAATCTTATTCTCCTATGTTTTCATCTACAAGTTTGAATTGTTGTCTTTTCAGTTTAGGAATGCTATACATTTGGATTTTATTATTAATATGGTGTGATATAAGGGTCAAAGTTCATTTTTTTCATACTGATACCCAGTTGTTATGGCATTATTTGTTGAAAGGACTATCCCCCCCACACCCGAATTACCTTTGCATCTTTGTTGGAAATCAATGGACCATAAGTGTTCAGATCTCTTCCTAGATTCTCTTTTGCTCCATTGACCTATATGTCTATCCTTATGCCATTACCACACTGTCTTAATTATTATAGATTTGTAAGTTTTGGAATCAGATTGTGTACGTCATCTAATTTTGTTCTCTTTTTTCAAAAGTTGTTTTGGACATCCTAGGTTCTTTGAATTTCATATAAATATTACAATCAGCTTGGTAATCTCTATCCCCACCAAAAGCCTGTTGCTATTTTAATTGGAATTACATTGAATCCATAGATAAATTTGGAGAGAATTGACATATTAAAAGTCTTTCCATCCATAATCATAATATATCACTCCATTTATTTAATTCTTCTTTAATTTCCATCAGTAATGTTTTATAGTTTTCAGTAAACAGGTCTTGATAGTTTTCAGTAAACAGATCTTGTTCACCCACTATAGTGTGCATACTTATTCCCATTATTTATGTTTTTTTAAAAAATTGCTTTTGTTAGTGGTATTGTAGTTTTATTTCATTTTCCAATTGTTTATTGCTAGCTTATAGAAATACAGTTGATTTTGTGTGTATTGACCTTGAATGCTGGGACATTGCTAAATTCACTTACTAATTCTAATAGCTTTTTTGAAGATTTCATAGGATTTTTTTTAACATATCAATAATTTTTTTAACATATCAATAATTACTTTCTTTTTAAATTTTTTATAATTTTTGAATTTTATTTTATTTGTTTTTTTATACAGCAGGTTCTTATTAGTTATCCATTTTATACATATTACTGTATACATGTCAATCCCAATCTCCCGATTCATCACACTGCCCCCCCTGACGCTTTTCCCGCTTGGTGTCCATACATTTGTTCTGTACATCTCTGACTCAATTTCTGCCCTGCAAACTGGTTCATCTGTACCATTTTTCTAGGTTCCACGTATATGCATTGATATACAATATTTGTTTTTTTCTTTCTGACTTACTTCACTCTGTATGACAGTCTCTAGGTCCATCAACGTCTCAACAAATGACTCGATTTCGTTCCTTTTTATGGCTGAGTAATATTCTATTGTATATATGTACCACGTCTGCTTTATCCATTCGTCTGTCAATGGGCATTTAGGTTGCTTCCATGACCTGGTTATTGTAAATAGTGCTGCCATGAACACTGGGGTGCATGTGTCTTTTTGAATTATGGTTTTCTCTGGGTATATGCCCAGTAGTGGGATAGCTGGATTATATGGTAATTCTATTTTTAGTTTTTTAAGGAACCTCCATACTGTTCTCCATAGTGGCTGTATCAATTTACATTCCCACCAACAGTGCAAGAGGGTTCCCTTTTCTCCACACCCTCTCCAGCATTTGTTGTTTGTAGATTTTCTGATGATGCCCATTCTAACTGGTGTGAGGTGATACTTCATTGTAGTTTTTATTTGCATTTCTCTAATGATTAGTGATGTTGAGCATCTTTTCATGTGCTTCTTGGCCATCTGTATGTCTTCTTTGGAGAAATGTCTATTTAGGTCTTCTGCCCATTTTTGGATTGGGTTGTTTGTTTCTTTAATATTGAGCTGCATGAGCTGTTTATATATTTTGGAGATTAATCCTTTGTCCGTTGATTTGTTTGAAAATATTTTCTCCCATTCTGAGGGTTGTCTTTTCGTCTTGTTTGTAGTTTCCTTTGCTGTGCAAAAGCTTTGAAATTTCATTAGGTCCCATTTGTTTATTTTTGTTTTTATTTCCATTACTCTAGGAGGTGGATCAAAAAAGATCTTGCTGTGATTTATGTCAAAGTGTGTTCTTCCTGTGTTTTTCTCTAAGAGTTTTATAGTGTCCGGTCTTACATTTAGGTCTCTAATCCATTTTGAGTTTGTTTTTGTGTATGGTGTTAGGGAGTGTTCTAATTTCATTCTTTTACATGGAACTGTCCAGTTTTCCCAGCACCACTTATTGAAGAGACAATCTTCTCTCCATTGTGTATCCTTGCCTCCTTTGTCATAGATTAGTTGACCATATGTGCGTGGGTTTATCTCTGGGCTTTCCATCCTGTTCCATTGATCTATATTTCTGTTTTTGTGCCAGTACCATATTGTCTTGATTACTGTAGCTTTGTAGTATAGTCTGAAGTCAGGGAGTCTGATTCCTCCAGCTCCATTTTTTTCCCTCAAGACTGCTTTGGCTGTTCAGGGTCTTTGTGTCTCTAAACAAATTTTAAGACTTTTTGTTCTAGTTCTGTAAAAAATGCCATTGGTAATTTGATAGGGATTGCACTGGATCTGTAGATTGCTTTGGGTACTATAGACATTTGCAAAATATTGATTCTTCCAATCCAAGAACATGGTACATCTCTCCATCCATTTGTATCATCTTTAATTTCTTTCATCAGTGTCTTAATGTTCTGCATACAGGTCTTTTGTCTCCCAGGTAGGTTTATTCCTAGGTATTTTATTCTTTTTGTTGCAATAGTAAATGGGAGTGTTTCCTTAATTTCTCTTTCAGATTTTTCATCATTGGTTTATAGGATTTCTGTGCATTAACTTTCTATCCTGCAACTTTACCAAATTCATTGATTAGCTCTAATAGTTTTCTGTTGGCATCTTTAGGATTCTCTATGTATAGTATTATGTCATCTGCAAGCAGTGACTGTTTTACTCTTCTTTTCCAATTTGTATTCCTTTTGTTTCTTTTTCTTCTCTGATTGCCGTAGCTAGGACTTCCAAAACTATGTTGAATAATAGTGGTGAGAGTGCACATCCTTGTCTTGTTCCTGATCTTAGAGGAAACGCTTTCAGTTTTTCACCATTGAGAATGATGTTGGCTGTGGGTTTGTCATAAATTGCCTTTATTACATTGAGGTAGGTTCCCTCTATACCCACTTTCTGGAGAGTTTTTATCATAAATGGGTGTTGAATTTTGTCAGAAGCATTTTCTGCATCTATCAAGATGATCATATGGTTTTTATTCTTCAATTTGTTAATATGGTGTATCACATTGATTGATTTTCATATATTGAAGAATCCTTGCATCCCTGGGATAAATCCCACTTGATCATGGTGTATGATCCTTTCAATGTGTTGTTGGATTCTGTTTGCTAGTATTTTGTTGAGGATTTTTGCATCTATATTCATCAGTGATATTGGTTTGTAATTTTCTTTTTTTGTGACATCTTTGTCTGGTTTTGGTATCAGGGTGATGGTAGCCTCATAGAATGGGTTTGGGTGTGTTCCTTCCTCTGCAATTTTTTGGAAGAGTTTGAGAAGCTTGGGTGTTAGCTCTTCTCTAAATGTTTCATACAATTCACTTGTGAAGCCATCTGGTTCTGGACTTTTGTTTGTTGGAAGATTTTTAATCACAGTTTCAGTTTCATTACTTGTGATTGGTCTGTTCATATTTTCTATTTCTTCCTGGTTCAGTCTTGGAAGGTTACACCTTTCTAAGAATTTGTCCATTTCTTCCAGGTTGTCTGTTTTACTGGCATAGAGTTGCTTGTAGTAGTCTCTTAGGATGCTTTGTATTTCTGCGGTGTCTGTTGTAACTTCTCCTTTTTCATTTCTAATTTCATTGATTTGAGTCCTCTCCTTCTTTTCCTTGATGACTCTGGCTCATGGTTTATCAATTTTGTTTACCTTCTCAAAGAACCAGCTTTTAGCTCTATTGATCTTTGCTATTGTTTTCTTTGTTTCTATTTCATTTATTTCTGCTCTGATCTTTATGATTTCTTTCCTTCTGCTAACTTTGGGTTTTGTTTGCTCTTCTTTCTCTAGTTCCTTTAGGTGTAATGTTAGATTGTTTATTGGAAATTTTTCTTGTTTCTTGAGGTAGGCTTGTATAGCTATAAACTTCCCTCTTAGAACTGCTTTTGCTGCATCCCATAGGTTTTGGATTCTCGTGTTTTCATTGTCATTTGTCTCTAGGTATTTTTTGATTTTCTCTTTGATTTCTTCAGTGCTCTCTTGGTTATTTAGTAACATATTGTTTAGCCTCCATGTGTTTGTGTTTTTTACCCTGTAATTCATTTCTAACCTCATAGAGTTGTAGTCAGAAGAGATGCTTGAGCTGATTTCAATTTTCTTAAACTTACTGAGGCTTGATTTGTCACCCAGGATGTGATCTATCCTGGAGAATGTTCCATGCACACTTGAGAAGAACTTGTAATCTGCTGTTTTTGGATGGAATGTCCTATAAATATCAATTAAATCTATCTGGTCTACTGTGTCATTTAAAGCTGTGTTTCCTTATTAATTTTCTGTTTGGATGATCTGTCCATTGGTGTAAGTAAGTTGTTAAAGTCCTCCACTATTATTGTGTTACTGTTGATTTTCTCTTTTATAGCTGTCAGCGGTTGTCTTATGTATTGAGATGCTCCTATGTTGGGTGCATATATATTTATAATTGTTATACCTTCTTCTTGGATTGATCCCTTGATCATTATGTAGTGTCCTTCCTTGTCTCTTGTAACATTCTTTATTTTAAAGTCTATTTTATCTGATATGAATATAGCTACTCCAGCTTTCGTTTGATTTCCATTTGCATGGAATATCTTTTCCCATCCCCTCACTTTCAGTCTGTATGTGTCCCTAGGTCTGAAGTGGGCCTCTTGTGGACAGCATATATAAGGGTCTTCTTTTTTTTATCCATTCAGCGAGCCTGTGTCTTTTGGTTCGAGCGTTTAATCCATTCACGTTTAAGGTAATTATCAATATATATGTTCCCATTACCATTTTCTTAATTGTTTTGGGTTTGTTTTTGTAGGTTCTTTTCTTCTCTTGTGTTTCCCACTTAGAGAAGTTCCTTTAGCATTTGTTGTAGAGCTGGTTTGGTGGTGCTGAATTCTCTTAGCTTTTGCTAGTCTGTAAAGCTTTTGATTTCTCCATCGAATCTGAATGAGATCCTTGCCGGGTAGCAGTGATATTGGTTGTAGGTTCTTTCCTTTCACCACTTTAAGTATATCATGCCACTCCCTTCTGGCTTGTAGAGTTTCTGCTGAGACATCAACTGTTAACTTTATGGGAGTTCCCTTGTATGTTATTTGTTTCTTTTTCCCTTGCTGCTTTCAATAATTTTTCTTTGTCTTTAATTTTTGCCAGTTTGATTACTATGTATCTCAGTGTGTTTCTCCTTGGGTTTATCCTGTATGGGACTCACTTTGCTTCCTGGACTTGGGTGGCTATTCCCTTTCCCTTGTTAGGGAAGTTTTCAACTATAATCTCTTCAAATAGTTTCTCTGGTCCTTTCTCTCTCTCTTCTCCTTCTGGGACACTTATAATGCGAATGTTGTTGCATTTAATGTTGTCCCAGAGGTCTCTTAGGCTGTCATTTCTTTTCATTCTTTTTTCTTTATTCTCTTCCGCAGCAGTGAATTCCACTATTCTGTCTTCCAGGTCACTTATCTGTTCTTCTGCCTCAGTTATTCTGCTGTTGATTCCTTCTAGTGTATTTTTCATTTCAGTTATTGTATTGTTCACCTCTGTTTGTTTAATTCTTCTAGGTCTTTGTTAAACATTTCTTGCATCTTCTCGATCTTTGCCTCCATTTTTTTTCCAAGGTCCTGGATCATCTTCACTATCATTATTCTGAATTCTTTTTCTGGAAGGTTGCCTATCTCCACTTCATTTAGTTGTTTTTCTGGAGTTTTATCTTGTTCCTTCATCTGGTACATAGCCCTCTGCCTTTTCATCTTGTCTATCTGTCTGTGAATGTGGTTTTTGTTCCACAGGCTGCCAGATTGTAGTTCTTCTTGCTTCTGCTGTCTGCCCTCTGTTGGGTGAGGCTATATAAGAGGCTTATGCAAGTTTCCTGGTGGGAGGGAATGGCGGTAGGTAGAGCTGGCTGTTGCTCTGGTGGGCAGAGCTCAGTAAAACTTTAATCCACTTGTCTGCTGATGGGTGGGGCTGGGTTCCCTCCCTGTTGATTGTTTGGCCTGAGGGGACCCAACACTGGAGCCTACCCAGGCTCTTTGGTGGGGCTAATGGTGAACTCTGGGAGGGCTCACACCATGGAGTACTTACCAGAACTTCTGCTGCCAGTGTCCTTGTCCTCACGGTGAGACACAGCCACCCCCTGCCTCTGTGGGAGACCCTCCAACACTAGCAGGTAGGTCTGGTTCAGTCTCCTATGGGATCACTGCTCCTTCCCCTGGGTTCCGATGCGCACACTACTTTGTGTGCCCTCAAGAGTGGAGTCTCTGTTTCCCCCAGTCCTTTCGAAGTCCTGCAATCAAATCCCACTAGCCTTCAAAGTCTGATTCTCTAGGAATTCCTCCTCCCTTTGCCGGACCCCCAGGTTGGGAAGCATGATGTGGGGCTCAGAACCTTCACTCCAGTGGGTGGACTTCTGTGGTGTGTTCTCCAGTTTGTGAGTCACCCACCTAGCAGTTATGGGATTTGATTTTATTGTGATTGCGCCCCTCCTACCATCTCACTGTGGCTTCTCCTTGGTTTTTGGATGTGGGGTATCTTTTTTGGTGAGTTCGGTGTCTTCCTGTGGATGATTGTGCAGCAGTTAGTTGTGATTCCGGTGCTCTCACAAGAGGGAGTGAGAGCATGTCTCATAGGATTTTTAAATTTACAAGATTTTATCTTCTATAAATAGAGACAGTTTTACTTCATACTTTTTAGTTTGTATGCCTTGGTTTCTTTTTCTTGCTTTATTGTGCTGGCCAGGACCTCTAGTGCAACACTTAATAGAAGTGTTGAAAGTGGATATCTTTGTCTTGTTTCTGACCTTAGGGGAAAGCATTTAGTCTCACCATTAACTATGATAGTAAGTATAGTGGGTTTTGTAGATGCCCTTTATCAAAAGAGGAAGTATTCTTCTATTTCTAGTTTGTTGCGAAATTTTGTCATGAATATGCATTGAATTGTGTCAAATCACTTTCCTGTATTTTTTGAGACAATTATATAGCTTTTCTTGTTTTGTTAATATGGTAAATTACATTTGATTTTCTAATGTTATTCCAACCTTTTATTCCTGAGATAAACCCCATTTTGTCATAAGATAGTATCATTTTTAGATATTACTGAATTTGATTTGCTAATATTTTGCTAAGGATTATGTCGTCTATGTTCACAGTACTCATAATGGTTTATATTTTTCTTGAAGTTTTATTGTAGTTTCTTTGTCTGGTTTTGGTATCGGGGTGTTGCTAGACTCATAAAATAAATTGGCAAGTGTCCTTTCCTCTTCTCTCTTTCTGAAAGAATTTGTATGAAATTGATAGTAATTCTTCCCTAAATGCTTGATAAAATTAACCAGTGAAGTCATCTGGCGTAGAGTATTCTTTGCGGAAAAGTTTTTATTTGCAGATTCAATTAAATAGACAGGGGACTTCAGATTTTTTATTTCTTCTTGTGTCAGTTTTGACAATTGTGTCTTTCAAGGAATTTTTCCTTTTCATGGGTTTTTTTCCAAATTTCCTTATTTATAATATTCCCTTATTACACTTTTGATGTCTATAAGAACTGAAGCTATGTCTCCTTTTTCATTCCCAACATTTGTATTTCATTTCTTTCTTTTGTTTCTTCTTGAGCAGTCAGTCCATCTAGAGGTTTATCAATTTTATTGATCTTTCCAAAGAACTGGCTTTTGATTTCATTGATTTCCTCTATTGTTTATCTCTTTTCTATTTCATTGCTTTCTACTTTTATCTTTTTTATTTCCTTATTTCTAATTACTTCAGTTTTAATGTGCTCTTCTTTTTCTAGCTTCCAAAAGTGAAAGCTTAAGTCATTGATTTTAAACCTTTTTTTTTCTAATGTAAGCATTCAAAGCTGCAAATTTTCCTCCTAAGTACTATACATGCAACAAATTTTGATATGTTATATTTTAATTATTCAGTTCAAAATATTTTTAATTTTTCTTGTGATTTATTCTTTGACCTATGGATTATTTAGCTGTGTGATGTTTAATTTTCAAGACATCTTTATGTTACCCATTTCTAATTTAATTTTAATTTGGTCAGAGAATGGATTCTGGATAATTCATTCTTTTAAATTCATGGAGATCTTGTTTTATGGTCGTCCATATGGTTTCTTTTGGTGAATGTTCCATGTGAACTTGAAAGAGAAATGTATTTTGCCATTGTTTGATGTATTGTTCTGTAAATGTCAGTTAAATCAAGTAGGTTGATAGTATTATTCTTCTCTTTTACATCCTTACTAATTTTCTGCCTACTTGTTCTATCAATTACTGAAAGAGGAATTGTAAAATCTCCTATTATAATTACATATTTGTCTATTTTTCTTTTCATTTCTGTCATTCTTCCTTCGTGTATTTTAAAGCTCTTATATTTGTTGCATACATATTAATGATTGTTATGTCTTTTTGATGAATTAATCCCTTTATACTTATGAAATGTCCCTCTTTTTCTTGGTAATATTCCTTGTGTGAAGTCTACTTTGTATGATGTTAATATAGCTACTCTAATTTTCTCATGATTAGTGTTTGTATGGTATATCTTTTTCCAGCCTTTATGTTTAACCTATCTACCAATTCATATTTTGTGTACATTTCTTATGGACAGCCATATAGTTGGATCTTGGATTTTGAACCCACTGACAAATTTTGCTTTTAATTGGACTGAATTTAATTGTCGATACGGTTGTGCTTAAGTTTACAACTTGCTATTTGTTTTCTGCTTGTTGCACTTGGTCCTTTTTTTTCCTGTCTTCTTTTGTAGTAATTATCTTTTAGTATTCCATTTTCTCTACTATTGGCTTAGTGACTAAACTCTTTGTTTAAAGTTAGTGTTTGCTCTAAGGTTTAAACTATATAACTTTAACTGATATCTACCTTCAAATAGTCTTATACTACTTTGCATATAATGTTAGAACCTTCAAAAATGTACTTCCACTCTTTCTACTGTCCTATATGCTATTGGTATTGTACATTTTACTTGCATGTGTCATAAACCTCACATTATTATTATTTTTGCTTTAAACGGTTATCTTTTTTTAAATTAATTTTTATTGGATTGTGGTTGCTTTACAATGTTGTGTTAGTTTCTGCTGTATAAATCTTTCGCCTTTTACTAAAGATTTCCGTGGAAAAGAACAGAAACAGTTATCTTTCAAAGTAACTTAAAAACAAGAAAAATGTTTATACTTACTCGTATACTTAACCATTTCCAGTGCTCTTCATTCACTTATATAGATCTGAGTTTCTATGTAATATAATTTCCTTTCACTTGAAGACCTTCTTTAATCATTTCTTATTATGAGGGTTGGCTGGCAGTCACTTCTGTCATCTTTCATTTGTTAGGAAAAGGCCTTATTTTTTCCTTCATTATTGAAGTTTCTTTTCACTGGACATAGAATTATAGGTTAATGGGGTTTTTTTGTTTGTTTGTTTTGGTTTTTTTTTTTTTTGCAGTACGCAGACCTCTCACTGTTGTGGCCTCTCCCGTTGCGGAGCACAGGCTCCGGACACACAGGCTCAGCAGCAATGGCTCACAGTCCCAGCTGCTCCGCGGCACGTGGGATCTTCCTGGACCAGGGCACGTACCCACGTCCCCTGCATCGGCAGGCGGACTCCCAACCACTGCGCCACCAGGGAAGCCCTTCTTTTGTTTTTGATCACATTTTTTTCTTCTTTGCAAGTCTAGTAAGTTTTTGAGGATGCAAGATGTTGTGAACATTACATTGCTGAAGGTCTGAATTTTGTTTTCACTTAGTAGATTCAGTTCAGTTGCTTATGGATCAGCTTGATTCTTTCAAGGCTTGTTTTTGTTTTTAAGCTTTGTTGGGCATGTCTAGAGTAGCCTTTACTTTATGGCTGGTTAAGCCCTACTACTGTCTTATGTTTTGGCATTTTCACTGAATGCCTCCAGTATTCAGTGATATCTCTCCACTATGCCTAGATGGAACTGGAACATCTTGCGGCCTGACATTCTTTGCCCAGCCTCATGGAGTCACTCTGTGGAATCACAGCTTAATGCTCAGGCAAAGATTCAAGAGGGATCCTATACAAATTTCTGAATCTCTGCTTTTGCATTGCTCTCTCTGCTATTCTCTCCTGCAAATTCCAGGCACCTTAGCCTCCCCTGATTCCATCTCTACCTCCTCAACTCATCAAGTCATCCATGTTCTGCTTGGAGTGATCTTAAGACTCACTGCATTTTTCTCCCTTCTCCTGGAGATCACAGTCCTGTACTGCCTGTTGTCTAGTAGCTGAAAGCAGTGGTTTCATATATTTAGTCCAGTTGTTTACAGTTGGGGGTCAACTCTTGTACTGTTTTTGATCATCATTAGACGCAGAAACATTCTAATGCCTTTTAAAGATTAATAATTGTTTAGAAATTCACTTACACATCATCCCACAGTGTTTATTAAGCACCTGCAATGTGCTAATAAGTACCATGCCAGGATATGAGGATACAGAGAGATATTCAAGAAGACAAATATGTATTATAAATAATTAGAAAGATGTATGGGAGCCCGAAATAGGACGTAAGTAACTATATGGTAGGGGTAGAGGCATTGATGAAGAAATCTAGTTTTATAGGTGTTCCCCAGGTTGAGGCTGAAAGAAAGGACATTCCAAACAGCACAATAAGTGGAAAGGTACAGATATATGAAATAGCACAATGTGCTTACAAAGCTTGTTTTATTAACTGATCATTCATTTAGTAAATATATCTTCAGTGTCTAGTAGATGCTATGCAATGTGCTAAGGGTTGGGTATCCAAAGTGTGAGCTGTTCATGATTCCTGCCATCATAGAACTTCCAGTCCAGTACTTCAGTGTGAATGGAGCATAGCGTGCCCCGATTGGGGTAATATTTGTGAGTGAGGTAGCAGGAAAGGCAGGTTGAAGGCATATTGTGAGGTACCTTAAATGCTGCTCTAAGGGGTAGTCATTGTCCTAAAAGCCACTGTCCTCCAAACATTTTTTATTATATCTGTAAAATTTTTTGCATATTTACCCCAGCATATGTATATTCATTTATTAATAAACTATATGTGCACTACTATATCAACATAATATATTCTATAAAAATATACAAAAAAAGAAATGTAACAGGATAATGTAAATAAACATAGATATTCCAGTGTTCTCTTCCTGTATTCCATGGTTCATCTTGCACATCCCAGGCTCGCACCCCTCACTTTGTAGCTTAGTAGGCAATGGGAAGCTTTCAAGATTCTCATTCAGGAAATGAAACTGATCAGAATTCTGCTTTATAAAGATTCCAAACATGACTTTTATTCTAGTAATGCTGAATAATGCTTTTTTTTAAAAAAAATTATGATCTAGTAAGCACTGTTGCATTTATTAATTTATTTATTTTTGGCTGTGTTGGGTCTTCATTTCTGTGCGAGGGCTTTCTCTAGTTGTGGCAAGTGGGGGCCACTCTTCATCGTGGTGCGCGGGCCTCTCACTATTGCGGCCTCTCTTGTTGTGGAGCACAGGCTCCAGACGCACAGGCTCAGTAGTTGTGGCTCACGGACCTAGTTGCTCCGTGGCATGTGGGATCTTCCCAGACCAGGGCACGAACCCGTGTCCCCTGCATTGGCAGGCGGACTCTCAACCACTGCGCCACCAGGGAAGCCCTGAATAATGCTTTTAAAAGCAGAGAAGAGGGCTTCCCTGGTGGCACAGTGGTTGAGAGTCCGCCTGCCGATGCAGGGGACACGGGTTCATGCCCCGGTCTGGGAAGATACCACGTGCCGCGGAGCAGCTGGGCCCGTGAGCCATGGCTGCTGAGCCATGGCCGCTGAGCCTGAGCGTCCGGAGCCTGTGCTCCACAATGGTAGAGGCCACAACAGTGAGAGGCCTGTGTACCGCAAAAAAAAAAAAAAAAAGCAGAGAAGAAGCTGAACTAATATGATTCCTTCCAATCCCAGGATTATATAGCTGGGGCTGCTCCTTAAGGATTCTAACCTACTGTGGTCATTTGTTGTATTATTAAGATGCAATACACTAGACTGGCCAAGTGACTTAAAGCAGTAGAATATCCAGTGTGGAGCTGGCGTTCCCTGCAGTGGAACTGACTTTGCTACATGCAAGTCATCACTTTACACTTTGGCAAATTACTTTCAGATGCACCTGTATTATGTCCAGAAGTGCAGAAATAAAGGCTCAGCATACTAGATAAGAAGCTGGACCTTGGAAACAAAACTGAGTAGTATTGGGGGTCCCAGAAATAGTAGTACAGGCTAGTAGGCAAGCCTAAGTCAGAGCAGCTGAAGACGGCAGGCAGAATGAGAAGCCAGGTGGTTGAAAGGATAGTAACCAGGAGGACAGAGTTACCAGAATTAGGACCAGGTGCCTCTAAGCCAGAAAGACAGAATTACCAGAGTTAGGACCCAGGAAGTCTGCAAGAGCTTGGAGAATGGATGCAAACAACCAGCCCCAGGGAAATGCTGAATATCTGAGAGGTAGCCTGCTTCGGCTCCGCAGAGTCTCTGTGCGACCACGGAGGCAGCTGCCCAGGTGGAGCAGAGAACCTGACTGGAGTGGGACACGAAAAGGCTGAAAGAAGGATGCTTTGGAAGTAGTCAGTGTTTTCCAGATTTATTTTCTGGCTGGAACATTTCTATTCCCTATTTCTAAACTCTCAACACTTCTCTTTATGGTTTTAAAAAATACTATCTCATAGAATAAAAGAAGTTCTTCCTAAAATTATATGAGAATGTACTGACTATATCCTTCTATATACACTTCCTATGTAGTTTAAGAGAAAAGATATATAAACTTCTACGAATTGGAGATCCACGTCCAGAAAACTTATTAATGTCAAGTAGGAGAGAGTTCAGTTGCCTTTTCCAGCTCTTCTCCAGCTTTGATTTTGTCTCCTGCCTAAATAATTGTTGAGGCCAATGTGCCTACCTCTTGTTCCGTTTTACTTACCCTATTTCAAACAACTGAAGCACATTACACCCCTCTAGAAACGGAAGCCGAGGACATTCTCTGTTTTGAGTTCACCTAGCAGTAGATAGAGTAGTACTGCAAGTTCACAGGCAATTTTGGCAGGTGAGAGGGAAAAATTCAAGTTACCAAAGTATTTGACATACTGCGGCTGAAGCTGGCCTACGGCTGGTGGGTGTTCGATAAAAACAAAATGAGCCATGGCCGGGGGCACCTGTAGGATGGTTAATGGCAGTCATTTAGCTGTCATTCATTTTTCAGTTCAAATTATTTTAAAATACTTTGTTAGTTCGGAATGTGTTTGCTTAAGTCATTTCAGTAGTAATACTTTTCTCCAGGAGTCAATTAGGTATTCATTTTACAGCTCTTGCCTAATAGCTGAGAAAACTGCAATTGCACAAGCAAAGCACAGATAAACACCAGATTATCATATTAAAGTCCTTATTAGTCTGTCAGGAGAATTTTTTTTTTCACTGAATGCTTTTTGGTTTTTTATTATCCTTTTTTTTTTTAAATTAGGATTTTCCCAATGTTAGTTTTAAAGAAACATTATTCAGGTCTCCATTTTCATTAGGAAACTAGTCTTTTCTCTACCTTCTCCACACATATTAACTTCAGCCTAAAATAGCAAGTTTCCCTTTAAAAATTTTAAAATATATATAAGCTGTTTAATTCTTTTTCTGAGCTATCCAATGACCTCTTTACTTAAAGGTGTTTTAGCAAAAGTAGACCTCTTCCTACATCAGATTTGACTTAACAGACACCTGTTAGCAATCCTAAACCCAGAACGACAGGGGATATTTAAAATAATACTAAGTCTCCCATTTATTTACAGAGTTTCTATTGTTTTTGAGAAGCCACCATATTAAAGTGTTCTCAAATTTATATATGTGTTTATGTGTTTGTGTGTGAAACTGTATCTACTTTCTTTTCAATTATGGTTTCACCTCCTGGAAGGCAGAAACTGTGTCTTTTGACAGATATTTCTCTTCTGTTTCAGATTCAAGGCAGTGTTAGGAAAGTCAGGCTATCAGTCAATATTGTTCACTTTCTGTTGGAGATAAGGTGTTTTGTCCCAAGATTTGAGGAGAATCCACAGAACTCCCCCATGAAATCTAAAAGACTGTCTTTCTCCTATTGCAATCATTATTCCAGGTTAAAAACAGGAGGAAAGAAACTAAAGTTACTTCATTGTGTCATGAGAAGCCAAAAATTCTGCCATCTGCTTCAAATGAAAGCTTTCCTAATGAGAATCCAAGGCAAAACACTGTGCGTTTCTTCTAGTTCCTCACAGATAGAACGTCTATTAGCTTTTACATGGAGCCAAGACCTCTTAAGGGAAAGGAAATTCTCCTCTAAAATAAAATTGTAGGGTGCAATATAATTTGTGATTTTTTTCTCTTATAAAAAAATGGCATGAGATCTTAGGCAGCCTGACTGTCTGTGTGTCAGCTGTGTAGGTCCTCCCAGGAGAAATGTTTTTTTGGTCCATAAGAAAAGTAGACAAATAGGAGATACCCTCCCAATATCATGTGATTAATTGCCTCTGCCATTCCCTGACCTTTGCCCACTCCAGCACATATGGTCAGTGGCAGAAGCCTTGGACAGCCAGTTTTGCTTTCTTAGCTGGCAGAGGGTAGAAAGAACACATTTGTAGTCACTAGCAAGACCAAGCCCCCAAATGGTGGAGATTTGGGTTGTCTGAACTGCCAAATTAGCTCCCCAAATGGTTTGTTTCATGGCAGGTTTGATCTTTTCATTATATCCTGAATTACATTTATTTCCTTTGGGTTTTTGACATGGAGGCAGCAAGACACAAGAAAACCAACCAAGACTTATCCTTTGATATTCAAGAAATATTCCAATCAAGACTAGATAGACTGGGTAATATTCCCAAAGCCAACTTGGAATATTAACAAAGCTAATTCAGGTCAGGCTGACTGAAATGACTAGTTGGTGGGGAAGCTATTAATTTATTTTGTTCATCTGAACTTCCAGTGTGTTTTGATTAAGGTAGTGGATAGATTATGGTTTGCCTGTTACACAAACAGCACTATCATCCTTCAGATTTCCCAGGGATTTTTATTCAGTTCTTATGGACAGTTTAGTGTAGTGGGTTAAGAGAACAGATGCTGGCACTTTATTTTTTTGGCCGCGCAACATGCAGGATCTTAGTTCCCTGACCAGGGATCGAATCCATGACCCCTGCATTGGAAGCATGGAGTCTTAACCACTGGACTGCCAGGGAAGTCCCTAGACTGCATGGCTTTAAATCACAACCCTGCCACTTTCTAGCTGGGTACCTGGGCAAATTGCTTAATCTCCGTGCTTCAGTTTCGTCATCCATAAAATGGGAATAATAATGGTACTTACTTCATAATATTGTAATGGATTATAATAAATGACTTGATAAATGTAAAAGCACTTAGAATAGTGCCTGGTACATAGAAAGCACTATACAAGTGTAGCAGTAGCAGTGCTATGGTTATGTATGGTAGGGTAACTTTCAACACCAGCTCCTGTTTTCTGTGGTTGAATGTTTGTATACTAATGATAGCCTAAAGCCCCTTATTTAACTCCACCCTGTTGGTTAATACTATGTGGGGAAGGCAGATCACGCAAATGTAAGCTTAGTTTTTCCATCTGTAGTCACTCAACCTTCAATAATCCAAATGGAGATTACCTATGTTGAGGACTATCCATGGAGGTATTTCAATTTAGGGCTATTTTACTCTCTTCAACCTATTTCTAAGGGCACCTCATTTAATAGAGGTTGATTGGGTCCTCTGGGGATAGGAGTTAATTTTATGAATTATCTAAGGATGCCAGAATAACTTAAAAACTTATAATGTATTTGTAAATATTTAGGATTGATTCATGTTTTGGGTTGTCTGAAGAGCTATCCCCCAGCCCAACTCGGTTGACCCAGGGATTGGATGTGATTTTATTGCAGTCTTGACTTTTCACCCGGTGGGAGGCGGCAACCAAGTACCCACTGAGCATCCATTTCCTGCTTGTTTGAAAACTGAGCTTTCCTTGTGGAACACACATCCATCCACTTAATACCTGGGTTTTGAATAGTCACGTTAAGCAACAGACAATTTAAAAGTCATTTTACTATTGATGTGTCATCAAACAGACAATATGACTATATGACTATCAATAATATGACTTTTGGTGAAATGGAATAGAAATAATACTTTAAATAGAACCATCATAACTGAAATGATCAGTGGTTCTTAGTATTTTTAAAGCATCATTTGTAACAATGTAATACAAAGAAATATCTTCTATGATTTCATTCCCATTCGATGTAGAATTTTGCTTTGGAAAGTACTGTTTTGAATATCTGAGAGCCTGAACTCCTCTGCCTATTTAGCCTACAGGTGCAAAACCTAAGCTTCACATCCTGGCTTTGCCATTTACTAGCTCAGTGACTTGGGCAAATTACCTAACTCCTGTAGACCTCAGTTTTCTCATGCATGAAATGGAGATACCATCCTCATAGAAATGTTGTAAGAATTAAATGTAATAATATAAACAAAGCACAGGGACTTCCCTGGTGGTCCAGTGGTTAGGACTCTGTGCTCCCAATGCAGGGGGCCCTGGGTTTGATCCCTGGTCAGGGACCTAGGGAACTAGATCCCACATGCTGCAGCGAAGATCCCTCATGCCACAACTAAGACCCGGTGCAGCCAAATACATAACATACATACATACATAAAGCACACAATACAGTGCCTGCATCTCAGTAAAAATTAGTTGCTTCTGCTGCTATTACTACTACTAATAGTGCCATTGTTCAACTCAGGTTTTTGTCCCTAATAGAATCACCAAGAAGTACTGTGTGGAGGGCATACTTTGCTCCTGTGATGATAACACTGAAAAGATTAGAGATATTTCCAATCTTCCTTTAATATCCCAACCTTAATCTGTCAGCCATGCATTTCCCCAAAACTTTTGAACATGTCCAGCTCACTTCACCTCGTGGACTAATTAGTTCCATATGCCTGTTGTGTGCGGTGTAAACCTGACATGGAGTGGCCAAGGCCACTTGTTCTGGCTTCATCGAGCGATGCCTCCCTCCTTTTTTTGGTGAACATGTCACTTCTGATCTTGAAACACACTGAGTGATTTTTGTGTGTTGCTTCCTTTATCTCACACATTATCTTCTAAACCTAAAGAATCTTCCAAGTAATGGTATGAAAATACAAATATCTTTTTAATTGTCAGCATTTCCCTCAGTAAGATCACATTCAAGAGTAAAGCAGTAGTTATTTCTCTATCTTCACTTCTAATTTTTCTAGATTCTACCATAGGTAATTCATGCTTGCCTACATTCTTTTTCTAATGTTACTCTTTTAAGTTCCTTTCAAAGAATTATAGGGGAATTTGGTCTCATGAGCCCATTCAGTCTGGTTCGTTACTCGGGCAAACATGACTTTCCATGTATTAGGGGCAGCAAGTTTTTCACAGCTGAGATGATAGCATAGCCCTAACCTTGCAAAAACAACCCACCTAAACCAGTAGATTGAAACATACATCTGGCCATCATTTGTTGTTCCTGTTATAGAGTTAAGTTCTATTGCTATGAATTTTTTTAATATTGTATTTTGTCTCATCCCAGACATGAACCAGAGCTTTAGAAGCGAAATACCATCCTTGTACCAGTATTAAGTGTAACCTTCCTGGCATCTACTGAGCTATCCTTACCCATCTTGCCAGCTGGCATCCCAGAATTTGGGTGAAAGACTTCTCTAGCATACTATTCTTAAAGGCTTGTGTTGTTTCCATACCTCTTTAATAGTTTGTGTCTTATCATAAAGATATAGTATATTGGTAATGATATACTGGTTTGTATTTTTTCTGCCTCCTATAGAAAAATAATTAATGGAAAATATTTATAAGGGGACATACTTTTATACCTTTGTGGGCTAAAAGTCATCTTGAGCACCAGTCCGAATAATGCAGGGGTGGTACAGGCAGGCCTCGGGAATAGATGAGAACAAACCTAAAGGGTAAGCAAAGAATGGGCAGAGAGAAAATAAGGGTGTAGAGGAAATAGAGGCTCATCTGGTAGAAAGGAATAAAGGGCTCTTTGAATTGTCTCAAGTGCTTGCTAGTGGCACTGGTGGCATAAGGCAGCTGTATTGAGTCTAAGCTGAGTGTCTTCCTGATCTCCTGTTTCCTGGGGCTGAAAAGGGTACAGGTCTTTCATCCACATTTATTATCATTTAAGGAATGAGTGTGATCTAGGTATTTGAAAAGAAGGCTGGTCGTCAGCAAGCGTTCCTTCTGCTTCCCTGCATTGTGTGTCTGTGATTATGTGTGTGACTTTGTAAGAAGTCTCTGACCTTCTCTTTACACAAATTCTCTTGTTTGTGAAATAAGGCATGCTCTGATCGGGGTGTTGGCAAGCCTGAAATATGTGTCTGAACTACTGTGCAGGAGGATTGCAGGGGGTGGGGGTGGGGTGCCCTTGGGTCCAGTCTTCCTAGAGCACAAAAGGAAGTGACATGCTGGGACCCAGCTGCACTGAGGCTGAGGGAAGGTTTGGTAAAGGATTTCATCCACTGCATGAAACGGTTATTGTTTCTTTGAATAAACAGAACATACAATTACCCATGGATGACTCTCAAGCAAAAGGCTCATGTTGAGTGTCTGCTGTGTTCATGGCATGGCTGTAAGCCTAATGGGTTATAAGATAAGAACACCTAATCCTTACTCTGAAAGGACTGACAGTAAAATGGGCAGGAGAGACAGACTGGCAGAAAACGCATACATAGAACACTATGGATATAAATAACTATTAGTATATATCAGTCTACAAATGTCATACTACCTTATTTTTGTTCAGCATCCATCATACTTTTCAAAGAACTTCCAATTAAATTATTTCCCATGAGTATATTGAAGGTGCTCTTCCATTTAATTTGCCAAATTTAGGCTATTTAATATTTTTCAGAAAACACTAGTGAAAATAAGATATTTCAATCAGTTAGATAGATTTTGGGGCACTGTGTAGGGCATGGAGAGGGTAAGAAGTAAGGGAGTTCAGGGCTTCCCTGGTGGCGCAGTGGTTGAGAGTCCGCTTGCCGATGCAGGGGACACGGGTTCGTGCCCCGGTCTGGGAAGATCCCACATGCCGCGGAGCGGCTGGGCCCGTGAGCCATGGCCGCTGAGCCTGCGTGTCTGGAGCCTGTGCTCCGCAACGGGAGAGGCCACAACAGTGAGAGGCCCGCGTACCACACACACACACACACACACACACACACACACACACACACACACACACACACAAAAGAAGTAAGGGAGTTCAAATTATCCAATTTACTGGAAAGTCAAAGACACAATATAAAACAGTTGAAAAATAATACAAGAGAAGATATATAATTATATACTAAAATAAGGGATGGATTATATTGAAGTTATTCAAAGGAGAGGAGTATTGTTACGGGCTAGAGAAGTGAGCGAGGGTACGATGGAGGAAAAACAGCTTAAGCCAGTTCTTATAACATGAGTAGGAGCTAGATGGGCAAAGATGAGCTGAGAGAGCTTTCAAGCTAAAGGAAATAATACCTAACTTGTAAAATTGTCCTAGAGACATTTAAAAAGACAAACTTTTAAAATATTCATTCTTATTTATTACCTGGTGGGAAGGAGTAAAATATAAGGAATTTAGGAATTTTGAAAATTGTAGAAATGTTCTGTGTTTTTCTCAGGAAAAAAAGTAAATATCCTTCATTTAAAAGTAACCTTTAACCTTTCTGGTATGATTCAGAAATGTTTCTGTATTTGAACATCACTGTGACTCTGCAGTTATATCTTTTCCCCATGAACCTGCAAAGATTTTAGTATCATACCTGAGATCAGTTAACATTTCTATATTATGTGGGTATGATGGATATGAATACAATATGATAAAGTGGACTAACTAGAGATAATGACACATTGTTGAGATGGTGGTACTGATGAAACATTGCCTCTGCTCATTGCGGGCGAGTTGCAGCAATTCTCTCAAATAGTGATCACTTCTCGTGGCAAGAGACAGTGTCTTCGTATTTCTTCACTTTAAGTCAAAGCATAAATGTAGGCAGAGATGTTTTTAACTAACATGACTATGATCGTCTATGTGCCATTATTTAATTGTTCATAGAGATCAAATTGTACTAGTGCAGAGGAATTTGAATCCAATCTCAAGCTGTCAGTGGAGAATGTCAGTCATTTCAGTAAATCGCCCCCTTAGTGTCATCGTGTATAATTCTTTAATTTTAGGCCTGAAAAACTCTGAAAGAAATATTGTGTAAAAGGTACCAAAAAGAACTGTCTTGTGTAATACACTTTATGTAGTGTTTGGAAACAAAAATGGACCCCACGACCCTAAGTCTATGAGTTGATCTTATCATGGTACGCAGAGTGGTAACCATTAACTAGGCTTGTGTGTTCTTTAAAAAATTATAACATGTTTTTGAATTATGCATTTAATTTAACCTATCTTAACACATGGAAGTTTTGATGTAGTTTCCTTTCTCAAACAGTTCCAGAGAGTCAAAGTGATTATCAAGGCAGAAAAGGCTTTTTGTATTTTCTTCAAATGTTGAAGCCATGTATGTGAACAACAAGGCTGATGAATTTGCTGTTTTATTTAGTTGACACTTTAATTCAAAATGTAAACTGAAGTTTCTTTTCATTTCTTTGCACTATTAATATTATTCTGTTTTTGGTTAGCTTGGGTAAAACTGTTCACTGGTGTCATTTTTGATAATTAGCCTTTTATATCTTGAGGTTTTTGGTAAGCAAATAAATATTTTAAATGTAATTGGTGCAATTACTGTATGTGCATTGAACAACTTTATATTGAGCTTCATGTCATGTCACATTTTTACGCTAGTAGGTTTTTTATGATTTTTTTAGTTGTATGTGGTATTCTTCTGAAATATATAATTACCAGCTCAGCCCTGAGTTGGAGAAGCAAGAGCTCTGTTGTTCTCTCAGACAGACTTGTATTGAAAGATACAGAAAAGCTTGCTTTCTTCTCACATTCTTTCCAAAATCCATAAAAGTTGTTCATGTCTGAATGTTAATGTTATTTTTACATCTTGTGCAATCCCAGCATCACCTTATTCTAGTAGGAGTGCAAGCAAACAGCCCAAGCTTAGTTCAGATTTGATTTGATAGAAACTAGAAGGTTGGGGGCAGGGGATGGAAGGTGGTGGTAATTAGGAGGCCGGGGATAAAAACTGAAGGAAACAAGAACAATGTAAACATTAGCAAAACATGAACTTTTACCTCTGGTCCTTCCTCCATGGAATCATACAGCATGGTGAGAAGCTTTAAGATGGCAGATCTGCCCAAAATGCCACCTGGCAGCATGTTCGGGCCACATGGGAATCACAGCAAAGAGGCATGGGGCAAGGGTTAGTGTAAAGGTGAACACAAGGATCAGATCCCCGGCTGCAGGGGATGTAATTGACACATGACTCCCAACTGGGGCCCTCTAGATTTACCCCAACAGTGGCACCTCTGCCATGCTTCTCATCAGACACCAATAAGTCAGTACAGTAGAGGGATGCTAAGGTAGGTTCATGCCTGCAAGATTCAGGACCCCTTAGTAAGTCACTTTTTTTCAGCTTTATTGAGGCATAGTTGAAAAATAAAATTATATTTCAAGTGTTAAAAAAAAAAATGGTGAGCACAAGAAGGGAGAAAGTAGCATAGCTCCAGGAAGTTTAGGAGAGGTTTTAGAATCGCTAGACAGAAAAGAAGTCTTAAAGAAAACCAAAAATGAGTGGGAAAAGGTCCTCATTCACAAAATCCATTAGCAAACAACAACAACAAAATTAAAAGGAGTTAATGTGGAGAATGAATAGAAAAGATGAAAAAGTTCTGGACTCCTTACTAATCCTCTCTTTGAAAGGGCAGGGAGACTGGCTGTGATGGACGGATTCTTACCAAAGGGCCAGAAAAAGAAGTTATCTTTGCTCAGTGTCAGACTATTCTGTTCCATAGCATTGTAAACACTATAGTGACACTTAGGACCATTATAACCCTACATGTGTTCCCACTGCATGTTTAAGAATTTTTCTGCTTTAAAAAGAGATTGAGAATCAGACTGAGAAGAAAACTGATTGTAGAACAGTTAGAGGGCATCAAGCTGGTGAACATCAATTGTGATATTATACTCTGCTTAAATTATGATGAAATCATTGGAGGCATCAGAGCAAAAAGCAAATTGTGGGAAAGATATTTACAGTTTAGCATTTTCAGTTTATGTGAGAATATGGATTCCATCTACCAAAGGGAGTAGTTCAGCTCAGATAAGATATGCATAGCAGTATCATGGATGTTTACTGTGTGTTTATAACTTCACCAAGTTAGATATTGCTAGAAGTTTTTTTTTCATAAACAATATTAAATTCTATGATGTTTCAGAGGTCACCTGAGTTGAATGGCTACTTCACCTGTCTCACAACCTTACAGAAAAATGAGATACTGAAGGAAAGAGAAACATTAACAAATTTCTTACAATTCCATCTAGTGATTTGGAAGCTGAATCAGTATTTACTACAGTAAAGCCCATTAGATAACTTAAAATCTTCACTACCTAGGTGTATGAAGTCCTGTCAGACCCCCTCCCTCAAATCTGTACACTCTGTGCTGAGATGAACGTTTGCCAGGCCTGCTCTTTAAGCTAGCCTAGAACACCTTCCCATGAGAAACTTTCTACCTTTTTTTCCCTAAAACCATGGGGTTTCAATAACCTAACATTTATTGTAATTTGGAGATACTTTATTCAAATTACTTTAAAGAAAACCAAAACCAAGCACCAAGTTTCCTTAGTGAGAAGCCAAAGACTTTAGAGATACTAGATTGTCAGGGAAAGTATAGTTGTGCTTTTTAAAGACCTTCATATTGGCCAACTCTGTGGGCTGGTTAATGGTTTAGATGAAAGAAGGGTTAGGACCAATGGGTCTGTGCGATTCTCTGGTTGGAAAGTGAGAATCACATGAAAAGACTATTAGGGAAAATATCTTTCCCGGTTTCTTTTCTTATAAATGGTATATTTTAAAAATATTCCTTGAGTTCTCTTACAGTACTTAATTGCAATGAAAAGTTCATCTACACATATCCTATTATCACTTCATGCCTCCTACTCTAAAAGTGAATGATATTTGCTGTTGGTTTTAGGTCATGAGGATTATCACAGCTTTTACTTTCTATCAAGAGCCTGAGCTTCGGGGTCAGGCAGACCTGATGTGAGTCTTAGAGCTGCATTTTACAAGCATATCTGACCTTGAACAGTCTCTCAGAGCCTTCCAGGCCTCATCCATCCAAAGGAAAAATAACACTTCCTCAAAATGTTGTTTAGAGTTTTAAACTAAATGATATATATGTAACTACCTAACACAGTGCCTGACTCAACAGACAGTAATTTTCTTTCTTCCTTTTCATTCATTCCACGGACATTATTGAGCACCTACTCAGTGGCGAACATTGTCCTAGATACAGGACATGGGAAACAGCACATAATTCAGCCCTCTAGGAACTCACAATATGGTGGGAAAAGTGGTGCAACCGAGCAGCATACAACAGACCAAGAGAACAGAAAGGAGGGTGCAATTTCCTTTCCCTGGGAAAAGTGGGGGAGACTACTCTGAGATGATACACAGGCTGGGTTTGTAAGGAGCAAATAAGTAGAAAAGGGAAGAAAGGCATCCCAGGCAAAGATATGGACTTAGGAAAGGTCAATGCAGTTGGAGTTAAAGGATATGGTTTGAGTAGAGGAGTAGCATAGAATGAGTCCAAAAGGAGGTGTTTGGACCTTGTATGCCATGGGTATTCAGACCTTGTATGCCATGGGTATTCAGTGAAGTGACATAGTCAGATCTAGACTTAGAAATCTACCCGCATCAGCCATATGGACAGATGACAAGAAAGCCTTGTAGGAAGGATGCTGGTGAGGAGGCACTCGCCCTATTCCAGAACAGAGGCTGAGGCCTGACCTGAAGCAGGAGTGATAAGAATAAGGAGAGAGTGGATGGGAGGGAGTCTCAGAGGCAGAACCTATGGACCTTGGTGCCTGGTTGAGTATGCTTAGATGAGATGGAGATGGGAGTCAGAGATGACAGCAGCTTGGTGGATAATGATGTCATTAGTTTACAAAGAGAATACAGAAGGCTGTCAAGGGAAGATGAGTTCAATTCTGGACTATTTATACTTGAGGAGTTCAGGAGACACTGGTGGAGATGTCTTATAAGCATTTGGATGCTCTTGGTCTGGGGCTAGAGGCATAGCTTTGGCCCTCACTGATAAATTAATCATAGTCAGATCTTTGGAATGGATGTCCTCATTCAGGAAAAGGATATAGAGTGAGAAAAATGGGGTCCTGGGAAGCACACCTAGGGGGCCAGCAGAGAAGGAGAAGCAGACTGACGTAGTAACACCTAAGACAAGAGGAGAATCAGAATTATTTCAGAAGTAAAGGAAGGAGGGAATTTTAAGCTAGGAGTATAGAGCACTGTTGAGTGCTGCAAATAATTTAAGGGAAAATAAGAGCAAAAAGTCATTACATTTAGCAATTGGGAAGTCATTGGTGATCTTAAGAAGAGGCATTTAATGCAGAGGTGAGGGTGGAGAGCATTTGAGTGAGTTAGGAAGTACAGGCAGGATTAGCTGAGCCTGTATGAGTCATCTTTTTAAAAATCTTTAAGAAATCATGGAGCATGGAAGAGGTGCCCCAACACTAAAAGTGGGCAAATGCCTTCTCAATTTTTGACAGCTAATGTAAGCTTAAGCTTCATGGCCCCTCCCAGGGCCTTAGAAGAGGCCCATGCATGTGGAGGGCCATGAAGCTTGAGCTTCCTGATCCTCACAGTAAATCCACCTCTATCTGAGAGAAAAGCGAGGACCGCCTGTACAAGAATGTTCCCTACACCACTGTTTGTAATAGGAAAAAATGGAGACAAACAACCTGAATGAAGAAATAGTTAAGTGAAAGCACATTCATACTATGCATCTGTTAAAAAGAATGAGGTAAATCTTATATGTATTGACATGGAGGCTAGAAGTCCCAAATCAAGGTGTCAGCAGACACCTAAAAGCTATCGGGGAATGTCTCCTTGCCTCTTCCTAGCTTCTGCTGATTTGCTAGCAGTCTCTGATGTCCTTGGTTATGCTTAGCTGCATAACTCCAATCTCTGCCTGTCCTCACATAATGTTCTCTTTGTGTCTCTCTCTTCATGTGACCAGTCATATTGGATTAGAGACCCACCATATTCCAGTATGCTTATATTAACCTAACTAATTACATCTGCAATGACTCTGTTTACAAATAAGATCACATTCTGAAGTATTGAGAGTTAGGACTTAAACATATCTTTTTTTTTTTTTGGTCTGGGGGATGTAATTTAATTCATAACACCATAACTTTGCACTTGATATGTAAATAAGAAATGCTCTATTTCCAAATTATGTTTCTTTATACCTAGGGTTTGTAGAGAACTTTTAAAAGCCTTATTTTTATTCCTACTTAAATATCAGTTTTATTCATTTTAACTATTTTATTCCAAGTTTATTCCAGTTTTGTAGTTAACATAATTCCTACTTTTCCTAAAATAATTTAGGAGGTAATTAAGAATAATTATCTAAAAAGTAGTTCCTATTTATTTTAACTATAAAACTGTAGCAATATGAAACACTACTTGATAAACAGTATTCAATTAACTGGTTACAAATTTAGCAAAAATAATTTTTTAACCCATACCTAATACCGTGTGCTAAAAAAATGTGCAAATGTGTTAAACAAGTTAAATAGTGTTCATAGAACTACAGAAAAACAAAGAACTTAGTATTTTGAATATTTGTGTGGTTATAAGAAACAGTAGAAATCATAAAAGAAAAGATCCATAAGTTCTAAGTGTATAAAAATGTAAAGCTTTTTGTGCAAGAAAAACTTTGTGGGGAAATAAGTTTGGGAAACGTTATAAAAAAATAATTCAGACAATAAACATAAACAATATGTTACATAAAAAATTCATATAACTAACTATTAAGACCCCAACAGATAGATAGCTAAAGGATGTGACCAGGCAATGTATTAAAATACCATATGTTTGTTAAGCAAACATATAGAAAAATGTTTAGTAATCATTAAAAAGTACAATTTAAAGTGCAGTGTAACTGATAAATTCTTGCATTGCTGATGGTGATATAAATTGATACAGTCCCTTTGAAAAGCATTTGGCAAATACATCCAGAGTTATAAAAATGTTCATACAATTAATATTTCTGGAAATTTAGCCTAAGTAAATAGTCCTAAAGAAGAAAAAAACTGTGCTCATAAAGTTACTAATAAACTTTATGCAGATCTTTGTTAATTGCAGAATCATTTGTAATAGTTAAAATTTGGGAGCTGTCTAGTTTCCTGAGAGCAGAGGAATGGGTGACTGAATTATTGATGCATCCTTTTGTTAGAATACGCAGCCATCAAAAAGTGTAATAGTGAAGACCTGTGGCAACATGAAGAAATACTTACGTTTTAAAGTTACATTTTTTTTAAAGTGCCATATATGATTGCAATAATGTAAAATTGAAAAGCATGCACATGAGAAAAGTCAGCAACCATGACAGTAGAATGTGCAGAGGTGTTAGGGAGCATGGAGCTGTGTTAAGGTGACATGATTAAGCATCATTTTCCCATCATTTTCCCAACTTTCTTATAATTTAAAAGATTTTAAAGCATATTCAATTTACTATTTGGTTTAAAATCCCTCTGTACTTCTTGAATGTTAATGAAACCATTAAGAGGTAAAGAGAATTTAATGAGCTTTCTGGGGAAAAAATTTGCTCACAGTAGTACTGTAAATCACACTAGATGTTTTTCTTTCATAAATAAGTCTTGTACTAAGTGGTAGGATTACTCTGATAGGAAAAAGTGACATCTGAAGAAAGCTTTTTAATATAGTATATATGCAGTGCATGATTTATGGCTATGTTTTTGACTGGTGAAGTAATTATTTTAATCCTGTCTCATCATTCACTTTAGTTTTGGTTTTATGGCTGAGATTTAAAAGCCATAACGTCCAAAGAAAATAACTTACCCTTAGGCTGGAGAAAAATAGTTTTTACTTTCACCATGACAAATGATCTCTTCTGACTTTGTAGTTATGACTTAACAGTGTGGATTTAATGCCAGGTGATCTAAGCAGTTGACACTATTTTAGCAGTCTCTTTATTTGCATTCTTATAAAGAAGAGGATTTGCTCCTCCCTTCTCAGAGGCCAAGTTTATAAGAACTGTAAAAACGTGATCATTTGCTCTGGTCCTTGTTCCTGGTGAGCTGTACCTAGCGTATTCCCTGGCTTGCTGGGCTGCTCACTGTCCCCGAGGGAACATAGGTGGCCGACTCTCTTTGGGGTTGTGAGAAATAACCAGGGATGACAACCCCTTTGGGCCGTCCACTGCCCAGGCTTGATTAGATTATGCCTCTATGGTTGACTAGGCTTAGAATTCACTAGTCTGAATTCACTACCTGAAGATTAAAGTCGGTGGTAGTGCATCTCACTGCCTCCAAAAATAATACACACATATACTTGCATGCATGCATACACGTGCACACAGGCTTAGTGCAAAACAACCAACTTATATCCCTTAGGAGAAAAGGCGTCTGGTGAAGTGGGTGTGGGAGTGATGATGGAAAGAAGTTAATCCCTGTCTCCAAAGTAAAGACTAGACAATGGGGATCCATGCAAAGCAGTGCTGGACAATTGACATCTACTGGCTCCCTAGTGAAACACAGCCTGCCCTCAGTTATTCAGGGTCTGATCATCCAAAGTGTGGATTATCCAGGCCATATGCTTCTCCTTCTTTGCCATCTGGCTGGTTGCCTGCTTCCCTTCTTCTTAACGGAGAAAATACTCAAAATACCTCAGTCCCGTTCTGCCAAGCCATTTCTGTTACCTGTACTCAACCCTCTCTTTAAGCATATTCAGTGCACATTTCGGTCCAACCTGGTCACTTGGGATATTCTGACAGGACATATTGGTTAGTTTCTAATGTACAGTCTTGGGCTTGTTGATCCTTGCCTCATCATAGTCCTTTAGTCATCTCTTGGATATATTATTTATCACTTCAGCTAGCTAGTGAGCTCCTTTAAAGTAAGGAGCATCTCCTCTGCCTTTTACATCCTCTTCAACTGGCCCAGAGAGCTCCTCTTCACAGGGTGGGTGTGAGACAAGTGCTGTTGGCTGACTAAGTACTATTCATTGTCATTTCAACCAGGTAAGTCGTAAGAAAGTCACAACAGTAAGGAGCAGTAAGCAGAAATGCCATATGCTATAAAAATCAACTAACTAGGGGCTTCCCTGGTGGCGCAGTGGTTGAGAGTCCGCCTGCCGATACAGGGGACACGGGTTCGTGCCCCGGTCTGGGAAGATCCCACATGCTGCGGAGCGGCTGGGCCCGTGAGCCATGGCCGCTGAGCCTGCGCGTCCAGAGCCTGTGCTCCGCAACAGGAGAGGCCACAACAGTGAGAGGCCCGCGTACCGCAAAAAAAAAATCAACTAACTAAATAAATAAATAAAAATAAATTTAAAAATCAACTAAAAGAGAATCTCAGGCTTTTAGAATTGGAAGGAGCATTAGGGATACTTTTATCTTGTTAATGGGAACCTTAGACTCAGAGGAGTAAAGGAACTTGTCTTTGATCACCCAGAATATTTGTAGCAGAGTCTGGACTAGAATTCAGCTCTTTAGAGCCTATTTCTGTTATAATCCAGATTTGAAGGGTTATCTAAAAGAGGAGTCATGCAGAAGGTATGCAGAAAAGGAGTGGCTTAGATTACATTGCTGGGAAGAAGAGAATGTATTAGTGACAGGTAACCAAGATTAAAGCAAAATTTTATCCCTCTTTTGCATACATTAATCTTTTGGGGTTATAGATATTATTGGAAAATAGCAATTATTTGGAGTTATTTTTATTTGTTTCAAAGACTGATCTAAAACAAGACTTGAAAAGCTCTCATCCAAGTGCCTAGAACAAACTTGACACAGTAGGAGTCAATCAAAATTTGTCAAGTGAAAGAATGAAACGAAAACCCATTTTTCAAGCAGTAGAGCTATTCTTTGGCTCTAGCATGACCAAACCCATTTATGAAAAGTGTTAGAGTCTTTCTTTGAATCAAAATCTCTTGTTTTGGCCACATATTTCTGGACAAACAGTTCAGCTACAAAGTACAATGAATTTAAGTACCTGTTTGTGGATGTCATAAATTACCAGAGAAAACTAGTGCCATGGTGCTTACAAATGAAATGTCTGTTGAATATTTTATGATCTTAGACTGAACATCTCAAATATGATTAATATAAATTTCCGAGGTAAATCTCAAACATCAGATTACATTTCCAATTCCTGTTAGGGGGGAAAAATTTCATGTGATTTTAAAGAGTATTTAGTTTTAGAACTCTATAATTCATGACTCTTTACATGAAGGCAAATTGATTTATATTGCTTTCTTTAAGTTTTTTTACATAACTCAATACATGTTTATTGGAGAAAAAATTAGAAAATGCAGGTAATCTTAAAAGAAGAATAAAACCACTGTTAACCCCAGGAGTCAAAGATGAACTGTTAACTATTAATGTATACCCTTCTAGACCTTTTTTCTTAGAATGTCCACGGGGTTATATACTACACACTGTTTTAAACTTGCCTTTTTCCGTATCTCGTGAATATTTCTCAATGCCAATAAATATTTCTAGAAGCCATTCTTAATGGTTGCAGAGTATTCCATTTTGTATGGGTACCATAATTTGTTTAACTAATCCCTTGGTTTTAGCTATTTAGATTATTTCCCATTTTTCACTATTATAAATGATGCTGTGGTGAACTTCCTTATTTGTACATATTGATTCCCATGTTCAATGATATTCTTAGAATGGATTTTGAGGAGCACATTTGCTGAATTTAAAATATACTTAGTTGGAAGGGTGGAAAAAATGAAATTTTAGGTGTCAAAAAGATTACTTTCATATAGACTTGAAATTCTTTCAGAAGCTAAAATGTCCTTAGAGACTTTGTACTTAATTCTGGTTCTTCTTAATAAACACATTTTTATCATACATTGACACAATTGTATTTGACAAATGGTAATCTCCCAAACCCATAGTTTTAGATGGTTTTCAAATAATTAAGTGCTTTAAAATGGTGGTATTCTCTTAATAATAGTAATAAATTATGCTGATCGGTTTCCCTTCATTATTCTCAAAAGCTGGATGCTTTGTTTGGCTGGTTGACATGAGGCAGTTTCTTGCTGGAGGCAAAATGTCATTGGGCCATGCACTAATCTTTTTTCCCCCCTGATTTTACCCATTTCCAGGCTGATTATATAAACAATAAGGTGTTGTCCTTTTAATTAAGTGAAAATGACACATTACAGGTGCTTTTCAACAATCTGAACTTATCTGCTAAATATGTCTTGCATTATCTATACCCAAATGAGAATATAATTGTTCAGGCAAGGCCACTCTAGAAGACTGTTTAAAGCAAAGAGCGCAAGAGTCTTCTCCAGTTTTGCATGCAATGGGATGTAAGATCAGTGCTATCCAATTAGGGCGAGAGGAAACAAGGGAGGGAGGGGAGAGAGGCTATGCTTACAGAGCTTGTTCAACTTGATTACATTACAATTTTCATGATAAAGTCTGCAATAACCTTTATCTTTTTATATTTAATTTAATGGCCTTGGAATCTAGAGAAGCCAGCCCACCTTGTTTATCATGTAGCAATCATCAGCCTCTTCTGGTACAATTTTGTGTGTGTGCTAACTAAAAGAGACATGAAATTTAAAATAGGTCAGAAGGCTTTTTATTTCAGTTTTGTTGATTCATGTGGGTGAGGGGAGTGGGGCAGGCTAAACATTAGTTTCTTTTAAGTGATATTATGGAGGAAATAATCTATAACAAGCAAAAAGGAGATTACAGCACTATGAGAACACTGAAGATTATGTTTTATGAAATGAGTTCTTTTTAAAGCATTAGAGAAGTATAATTATAAAAACTATTTCAAGTTGCCTACGAGTGGTTTTTGCTTAAAGAAAATAAGGGAATGTTATTTATTTGAAATATTTTGTTTATCTTTAAGTGAGGCTGTGATGGAAGAGGTAATGTGTTTTACTAAATTATTCATTAATTCATAAGATAATTAATTTCTGCCCTATGAGAAATTTTTCTCAAAAGGAATTACTAGTTTTTTCTTTAAAAAAAAAAGAAGTTGTACAAAAATAATGGTACTTCTAAACATACGTTTGGAAGGCCGGGGCTTAAATAAGAATGGATAATGAATGTGGACTCTGAGACATAATAATTTTTTTCTGAAAAAAAAAAAACAAAAAACAATTAACCAAAAGCAATAGTTCCTCTTTAGGTGTCTCTAGAAGGCCTGTGCTTAATAGTAAGAATGGATAATAAATGTTAATTCTGGGGCATTTGTTACCCACAAGCTGCATTGCTGCAGTGAAACAAATTACAGAAACACAAATACCTGTTGAAACCTAGGTAGGCTCTTTCTCCCTCCTGCATTCCACATGACAGTCACTCTGAGTTTCACTGAGCTCATTATGCCCTCTAATTATAACACTAAGGAAGGCCTCCAGAAAAGGCTTTTTGTTGTTGTTTTGTTTTGTTTTGTTTTGTTTTTTGCCACTAACACTCTTCCCATCCCCTCACCATTACCTCGAAAATAAGAAAAAAAATTATGACAAGAATCAGCATGGGCAGAACTGACCTGAGAGAAAAGTTCCTATTTTAAGTGATATAACACAATTTGATAGCTTTCAAATGCACTGGATAAATACTTTTCTGTCACAGCAAGTGGGAGGGTAAGCATCCTCTTATATACTAATGCCACAAATGCTCTCAAGAAGCAACTAAAACTTTGGCTAGCTGTTGTCAGAAAGAACCACAAAACTAAAATAATTCATTTTTGGCGAGACTTTTGGACATCCAGATGGGTAATATTAATGTGTTTAACAAGTTAACTCTTTCAGATATCTGAGGATATAGGTAATTTCCAATTTGTTCTAATGTATTGATGAGGGTGTAGTCTCACCCAAAATCCAATTTGTATGAGAGCCGTGTGAAGGCCATCCTCTCTCAGAATGGAGTTTTAGAGGAAGTTCCAGACCCCTTTTACATTTGAGCCTTCTAGTACATTAGAGAACTGAAGAAATGCCAAAACAGCATTGCAGAAATTATCAATTTATTTTGCGTGTTTACCTATAACAAATCAGGGATTTAAATTTGCACATCCAAAATGTAATGACCACAGGTCTCACCTAACTCATTTGGAGAGAGCTTTAAATCTTAACATTGAGGCTCCTCAAGAATACCATGAATCTGAAGTCCAGACCAAAATGACCTTCCTTTCCTCCCCATGAAAGGATCTAGCAGGTCAGAAATTTGGTGACATGTGCCATTGAGATATTTCTGGCCAAGGTTGGGCTTTCCATGTTTTATGTTGCGTGAGGTTGGAATTAAACTAAGTCTTTAAGTGCATGAGTAGATGAACATGGAGCTTTTTCTGAACAAGTCATGCCTCTGACTACAGGTTTTCCTGAGGCCACTTCTGAAGGTAGGTCACCACTTCGTTAAAACACGAAAGCAAGGTAATTCTGTTGTTCAGAATCTGTCTTTGCCAGCTACATGCTTATTACTACTTTGTACATTCTTAGGACAAAAAATCTTATCTCAGTAACAGAGAATGACTGACAATGGTGGATTCTCAAGCATTTCTATTAACCAAAGAAAGAAAATGAACTTGTACCCTTTAGAGTCGGAGTCCAAAATAGCACAGCAAACTCAACATTTCTTTAAGATGTTAGGTTTTAGTTTTGAAATTCACATAATGTTACATTCTTCTCCATACTCTGTTTTTATACAAGCTAATGGTGCCTTGTCCCCCAATCTTTGGTTAAGTTTGATTCTCGCATACACTGTTTGATTCTGTGGTGCTTCATAGCCCTGGCACACCACTCTGTACCCCTGATGGAGTGTGTGTACTGGAGTCCGTAAATGCATGCACATAAGGGATAGTATCTTTTGTTCCCTATAATTATCCAAGATTTATCCCTATTGAGTTATTATGCACATGGCAATCAGAGGTAGCTCTAGGATTGGTGAGGCTCCCAGAAGAAGCCTTCATGTAGCAAGTTCCATTCTGCCAAAGTAATCCATTTTTTATTTTTAAAATTAATCGTGTGTTCTCCTTTATCATGTTAGGCTGCAGGAGGGTATTTATGATGGTGTAACCCATGACCATGCTTGTTACAAGGTTCAAGGCCAGTGGTTCTTAAAGACTACATTTTTTAAATTTGTAGGATTTTTTTTTTTTTTTTTTTTGTGGTACGCGGGCCTCTCACTGTTGTGGCCTCTCCCGCTGCGGAGCACAGGCTACGGACGCACAGGCCCAGCGGCCATGGCTCACGGGCCCAGCCACTCCACGGCATGTGGGATCTTCCTGGACTGGGGCACGAACCCGTGTACCCTCTATCGGCAGGCGGACTCTCAACCACTGTGCCACCAGGGAAGCCCTGTAGGATATTTTTTTAACTATCACATTATTGGGAGAAGCTCCTGGCCAGGGATGGGGAATCAAAGGATACCAGTACCCTGTCTCCCATTACCATTAACATTTTAACTAACATTTGTGTAGTAAAAAAATCTGAGCTGAGAACTCAGCTCCATTTTACATATAAGCACAAATTATTTTTGGTACAAACTTTTTCTGAATTTTTCAGAAATGTAGCTTCTTGTAAATCAAAGAAAGACTACATTTTGTTTTGTTTCAGAACTTTACTATTCCAGAAAATCATGTCAGTTGACAGCAAAAGCTGCTTGTACCTGAGCCTCCAATACAGAACACCTACATCATTCTGTAATTGCTGTTGCTGTATTCAAGGTGATTCTACGCTTAAGAGCAAGCATCTGACTGCTTCCATATGTCTTCTAGTGCTATCCTGCCTGAGTATTTACATATTAATATACATATTATTTATTATGAATTATTTTTGTCCTGGTGTCCTATTTAGGGCATTAAAAATATATCTTCCTAAGTAGGTGATATTACTTATGAGTTTCATTTCAGGAGATCAAAGGAAAATACAAGATAGTTATAAAAAGGGCGCATTGGATATGCTAGAGTGGATAACCACTGCCCTAAGTGGTGGCCTAGTTGACTGTATAGTAGAGCTGCCTCTGCACAGCTGCATGCTGAAAAATTTCTATAGAAAAGTGTGATTTAACATGAAGACGTTGACAGATTAGCAAAGTGTTTAAGACACATACTTCAAAGTCAGGCAGACTTTAATTCACATCTTAGCTTTGAGACTTAACAGCTGTATGACCTTGGGCAGTCTGTTTACCCTCTGTTAGACTTCATTTCCTCAATTGTAAAATAAGATAACTTGTGAAACTCCATCGACAAGGTTACTATTGCTTTTATTCTCCTCATCACTCTTAGTGAAGAGTCTCATGACAGATTACTTTAAGTGTCTTCAGAGTTCAGGTCCCTAAGAAAGATTATGCCTTCTAAAGTGCTAGTCTGTTTCCTTTTAGACAGTGGGAGCCATTTCATTCATGCCGTTTTACTCTTGACTTTGACTGTTAGTGCACATGGAGCTAAGTACTCATGCTTAATTGCTGTAGCTTTCCTCAGACAGGGCTTCTTAATATAGTTTGCCCCCATTTCATTCTCTCCTCCCCTCTCCCCCTACTAAATTTTGCACTTTCATCTTTTGTTGTAAATTATAACAAATTCTTTTGAAAGTAGGTGGAAAATAAATAAATAAAATAAAATGAGAATGAAATAATAAGACTCCATTTTCTTTATAATGCTTTATAGTGTTTATTTCTAAAGATGGCAGAGTTCCTTTTTTCCCCTTCTTGTATGCTATTTGTTAATGATAGTATGTCAGATCTTTATTGTATCACTTACATGGGAAAACATGATAATAACTAAGATGATATTTTACCACAAATACCCATCCATAGAGTTAGTTCAATATAAATTATTTACTGCTATTTTCTTAGCAAAAATCAGAATAATACACATTGCTGTATCTTACCATATCACTATAGAACAGTGGTTCTCAAAATTTTTGATCAGGACCCCTTTGCACTTTTAAAAATTATTGAGGACCCAAAGAGCTTTCGTTTATGTGAGTTAAATCTCTCAATATTTATATTAAAACTATGAAATTAAAATTGAGAAATTTAAAAATGTTTACTTACAAATCATTTAAAAAATAAACCTATTATATATTAACCCATTATATATTAAATCTTTTCTATATTAACATAACATAATTTTGTGAAAAATGAGTATGTTTCCCAAAACAACAATAAAACATTTTAGAAAAAAGAATAGTGTAATGTTTATGAGCACAGTTATTGTTTGTCTTTTTTTTCTATTTTTTTTTAACTGAGGTATAACTGACGTTCAACATTATTTTAATTTCAGGTGTACAACATAATGATTTGATATTTATATATTTTGTGAAATGATCGCCACTGTAAGTCTAGTTAACATACTAACGTTTGTCTTAATAGAAGATAGCTAGATTCTCCTATCTACAATCAGTGTGTTACAATATCATACACCATGTAATCTCATAAGAAAATGAGAGTGAAAAGGCCAAAAATTATTATTATTATTATTATTATTATTACTATTAACATAACTTGGACCTTATAAACCCCCAAAAGGGTCTTGGGGATGTTTAGGACCCTGGATCACACTTTGAGAACTGCTGCTATGGAACATAGCCCGTGAAAATGGCAATATAAGAAAAAGAAATAATGTCTTACCCACATTTTAATTTTCAGTCATTTCAGTGAGCTACTAAGTTTTTTTATATGTGCCTCTTACCCTTCTCCCAAAGTTCATAGAAACATTAAGGTCAAACTATAGCTGATGGGAATGTTTAGATTTTTCCTTTAAGATCTGGACAATGTATTTTGAAAGCTACTAGTGATATATGGAATCATTGTTATGCTTTTGGCAATAGATTTTTTTAAAAAATACATGTATTGAACAGAAATAATCTTTTTAGTTGTGGCTTATAGGAAGACTTAGCTTTTTTACTCTTCCAATCTATAATAGTAAAACTAGTTTTATTAAACCATTATTTTTATTTGTATGTTACTTGTTATATCATCTTTATACCATTCAATAACTAGAGTAGAGCAGATTGATTCCTCTTATTTCTGCCATGAGGTGGTTCATAATGAAAGTTAGATGGCTTGCCTCATTTACAGAGTAGCATGAGGTTCAGAATGAGTTAGTACAGAAGAACAACACATTTTATTTTACTGTATTTTATTTATTTTTCTTTAGGTAACTGGTTGTGAGCAAGACTTTAAGCCTTTGTATTGCTGTAAGGACACTCTAAGGATGGCAGCTCTGCTTTCAGTGTGATGGAATCTCCATTATAGTGTGATGGTGCTGGTTCCAGTAATTAATTGGGCTTTCTGTTTCTCTTCCTAGGAAAGAACAATCTTAAACTTTCAAGTATTCCAACAGGGGAGACTGAGGCGACTAACGTTTAACTTGCCCAATGGTAGCCTTAGAGTTAGGTTCTGGATATTTTGAAGTGAACAGGTGATAAACAGTGTTTTCTGCTTATGAGACACATCCCAAGTCTCTTTAGGTTTCAGAAGGCGATAAAATAAACATGAGCAAACGTGTCAACTGCTACCTCCAGTGACAGCAGTACTCCCTGCTGGGCCCAGGGAATCACCTTAAAATCATGTCATTGTGCTTTTCAGGGACGGTCAGATTGTGCCTTTGCCTAAAAAATAGCTTGCCTATCTATCTATCTTTATAATATGTGTGTGTGTGTGTGTGTGTGTGTGTGTATATATATATATATATATATATATAGGCCAAAAAGTTCATTCGGGATTTTCCATTACATCTTCTGTTACATAACTTTTTACTTTCCCAAGGACTTTCAGAACTGTCAGGTTAAGTAGTATAGGTTTTCAAGGTTAGAAAGGAACTTAAAGATGATCTATTCCAACCCCCCAAAACTTGTTGAAGCTATTCAGTGTCTTAGATGAGTTGTCGTCCTAGCTTTGCGTGAATACTTCCAATTATAGAAACCTCATGATTCCTAAGGCAAACCCTTGTGATTTTGGACAGCTCCAATTATTGAGAAAGCTTGTTCGCAATTTGACCTGCGACAAACAGATATGCGTTTTTTCACTATAGCACTTCTAAAGTTTGAAGACAACTTCCATGTTTCATTCTTACGTCTTCCTGAGCCTTCTCCTCTCCAGACTCAATCAACTCTATTCTTTACCTGGAAATTTTGTTAGCCCCTTTCCTACTCTTGTTCTCTCTTCTGCTGCTCTGCTACAGTTTTCAGTGTCCGCCTTAAAAATTATGACACCCAGAATGACACTTACTACTCCTATTGCTGAATTAAGGCCATCTCCTCCCTTATTGCCATTATATGCTACTGGATCTGAAGATCTTCTAGCTTCTCTGGCAACTGTATCATATGGATTTATACTGTACTTACTATCAATGGAAAGTATGTCTCAGCCACATCAGTTACTGTTAAGCTATATTTTCCTCCTGCACTTCCAAAATTGGACATGCAATTCAAAACTCAATCCATTAAAATTTGAAAGAAAGGTATTCTTTCTTGTTTTTTTGTTTTTGATTGGGGGAAATAACTTTTTTTTTTTTTTTTTTTTGCGGTACGCGGGCCTCTCACTGTTGCGGCCTCTCCCGTTGCGGCCTCTCCCGTTGCGGAGCACAGGCTCCAGACGCGCAGGCTCAGCGGCCATGGCTCACGGGCCCAGCCGCTCCGTGGCATGTGGGATCTTCCCGGACTGGGGCACGAACCTGTGTCCCCTGCATCGGCAGGCGGACTCTCAACCACTGCGCCACCAGGGGAGCCCAACTTTTTGTTTTATTTCAATTTAAATCTATAGAAAAATTTCAAGAATAGTTCAAAGGATTACTATATATCATTTACCTAGATTCACCAATTGTTAATATTTTACCCCATTTACTTTATCATTCTCTAGAGAGGTAGAGTGATATAAATTACATAAGATGTAAGTAGTTATGTATTAATTTTTTTTCCAAACAACTTGAGAGTGAGTGGCAGCTATCCTGACTCTTTAAATATTTCAGTTTGCATTTACTAAGAATAAGAATATTTTCCAAAATAGCCAAGGTATAGCTACAAAATCAGGAAATTTAACATTGATATAATGCTATTATCCAATCCATGGTCTATACTCAAATTTCACCAATTACCCCAATAAAGTTCTTCATCGCTTTTGTGTGTGTGTGTGTGTGTGTGTGTGTGTGTGTGTATGTGTGTGTGGTGGGGCTGGGTGAGGAGGAGGTGTAATTCCAGGATCCAGTCCAGGATCATGTGTTTCATTCATGTGTCTGCTGATTTCTCTACCTTAGAAGATATGTTTTTATGCTTCAGAAGTTGGATAGTAGCTGTGGAGATTCCCCAGGACTTGGTCCATAGTTTCCACATCATTGACTCAACAGACATTCAACTACCATCTTTAAATAAATAAATAAGTAAATCTGTTTATCTCTGAAGTTCCCCTTCTATGCCATCTTGTTTCGCATCTTGACTCTGGACATTTCAATGTAGACGTCAAGAGGGCAACAACTTTCTAAAGGCCTCAGTCTCTCTCCACTCAAGTCCATTTTCATGAGCTTTCCATTCAGTGAGCCTTTCTTCTCCTTCCTGCTGACATGACATGACCATTAGCTTGGTCTTTCATCTTGCCATGAGGCATCCATGTTAGTCATTCCCCCATGTCTATATTCAAGGGTTTTTGCTCACCTATAACATCTTATCATTCACCTTCTTTAGCTGTTCAAACTCTGTTGATTCCTCAAAATATCTTGGTTGTGAATCTTTTCACTCATTTATATAACAAATGTGTATTGATCACCTTCAGGTGATAGGTAGTGCTCCTAGGTGCCAGGGGTAGGGCAATGAGTTTGATTTTAATTTATCAATTCATTGCAGGCAGTGACAACCTTACCTCTTCTGAACTTCCTGAATGGTTTACTAGACTTGGAAGGCATTTGTCCATTAATGTCCCTGTCCTCATTGTATGACTGTGATTTGGCTATGTTTCTTATATGCCCTATAAGCATCCTGAGGCTGAAAAGGGGGTTGTATTCATCTTTCTGTCCCCTTCAGTATCTAGTCCTGTATTACATGCATATACCCAGTACAAATTTGTTGAATTCATTAATTAATTAGTCAAAAATCAAAGCTTCAATTAGATTTGGGGTCCATATGTCAAATTAGGAAACTGCTGCAGTATGAGGGCCTAGGTAAGAACACTGGCTACAGGAATAAAGAGAAGACACGTGAGAGTTCCCACAAAAGAAGTGTAAATGTTCTTGTCCCCTAACGGGGATCAAATCAGTCACCCATCAAATTGACTCAAAGTCAAAGAGGATGAGGAAAAATATGGAGATGGAAGGAATTAGGCAAGGCATGCAAATTTAGGAGAAGAGTTTGAATTTAAATAATTTGTATTGAAGCTTCAGAGATACATCCAGATTGAACTGTTTCTCAGGCAGTTAGAAATACAAGTTTGATCTTTGGAAAGAGGTTAAAAGATTTATATTTATAACTTAAGTATAAATAAGGAAAAAATAAAATTTAAGGAACAAAATTGTCCAATCTGAATAAGGGAGGTAGGAGGTAGTGGTTCTGAGCAGAATTTCAGACAGTTTCATCAAGTCATTGATTGTCTAAGAAATAAAGACTGAAAGAATATTGGACTTTTTGTTTGTTTGTTTGTTTAACGCGGGCCTCTCACTGTTGTGGCCTCTCCTGTTGCGGAGCACAGGCTCAACGGCCACAGCTCACGGGCCCAGCCGCTCCGCAGCACGTGGGATCTTCCCAGACCGGGGCACGGACCCGCGTCCCCTGCATCGGCAGGTGGACTCTCAACCACTGCGCCACCAGGGAAGCCCCCTTCTAGTTTCTTTACGGCAAGTTTTCTGAGCAGCGACGCTATTGACTTTTTTGGCCTCGGTAAATCTGTGCTGTGTGGGGCTGCCCTGTGCATTGAGGATGTTTAGCAGCATCAGTGACTTCTACTCATGTTGCCAGTAGCACCCCACTCCCACCCAGTGTGACAACCAAAAATGTCTACAGGCATTGCCAAAAGTCCCTTGAGGGTAAAATCTCCCCTGGTTGAGAACCACCAGTATAGCGACATCTTATGCTTAACTTGAGTTTTCACGGATTTGCTTGTGAAATATTATCAGCTGGTTTGGGCCTTTAAATTTCAATCCCCAATCCTTCTTAACCATCTCCAATTCTTTCTTTCATGTATTTCTCTCATGTCTACAGTGAAAAAAGGTTACATTTTCATAATTGTTCTTTACTGATCCTCAATCTAAGACAAAAGGCAGCTCTCACCAGACACACAGAGGCAGACCGCAGGACAGACTTCAGATTCTTTTCCTATCCTTCCTGTAAGTATTAATCTCACCATAGGATGGTGATAGTTACTGTGATTAATATACTTTTAACTGTAATGCGATTACAGAAAATCATGCCACAATTGCTAGAGCTAAAACTTGACCTGCCCTGACAGGATGATGAAAACTCAATACCATTCTCCCTGACCCTCCCCACCCCCACACTCCCCCAAAGAGTCTTGCTTCCTAATGAGTAAGAGTAGTTTAAGCTGCAATTATTTCCTCTTACACTGACTGTCCTTTTCACCCTGATTACTCTTTGGATGTATAATGGGGAGATAGCTGCTTGCAGGCTAGCGAGGAGGTCTGGTGAATGGCAGCAATACATACTTGGGAAGAGTGCATTCTACTCTCAGAACCACCTCCCCAAACTGAATGCAGCTCACAAATGGAGTGGGTAGAGCTTTTTACAATTTTGATTTGAAATGCCACTTTTCTAGTGTCTGTAGCTAAAACAGTAAATAATTTTGTGGGGTTTTTTTCCTGCTGCTCTCAGTTTGACATTTGCTGATCCCCTGTCGAATCTACGTTTGCAGAAGAAGACAACCATTTGTATCATTAGGCCTTGCTCCTTTTTCGTTGAGTTTACGGACCTTCTTCTCCAATTTTGTCTCCTTTGACATGAGCAGAGCATCTGTTCATCCAAAGGGAACACCATGACACAGTTAGAGAATATGGCTTGGGAACACAGAGGGCATTGTGTCTGTTTCCTAATTTCAGAAACCCAGAATTGCTTTATTTGCCAGACTATCAACCAAGCTCTGGATTACTGGAAACTTTTGTACATTTATAGTTTTGTTTTAATTGAGATACTACAACTCTGAAGCATCAAAGGTCTACAAGTACCTTGTAAAAGTCATTTTTTATAAAGACTAAACAATAAAAATGTTTTGTATAGTTTGAGGGTTAAGTGAATTTTATCTATTTGTAGCTATTTATTTGAAAAGTATCTGTTTTGCATATAGATATTTCATAACCACTTAATCAAAATAAGTCAGTACCTCAGTTATCAGTAATTTTTTCTTAAGGGAATGTTAGACACCAGAACAGTGCTGAAACAAAGAATGATAATTATCCTAATGAATCATGTGTTTCTTGGTAGATGACAGAGCACCTCCATATATATGATTTTGTTTGTTTTTAAAAGTTGACACTATGGGCAGAGAAAGAAGCCTTGGGACAATGAATGGTTAAAAAAATAAATAACCAAAGACCTAAAGATTACACGTGCCCAGTGTGACTGGTTGGTTTGCTAATCAAAAGGAAAAGAAGAGTTCTGATTTGGTGGTGGTGGCTTTACAAACCAAGGTACTTGTTGCAAAACCTAAAAACTAAGGAGAATGCCAGATAAAGGAGCCAGGCAAAATAAGAACAAAGGAAAGGAGGAAGAAGAAAGAATATGAAGGGAGACTCGGAGACAATGGGCGGGGGGGGGGTGTCACTGGAAAGAGAAGCAAAGACTTAAACACTAACTAAGAAAATGAGAACATCAGTTACAAAGAAATTGAGAAAGGTAGGGGCACACAGCCCAGCATAACTGAGCAGCCTTCTAGGACACCCACCCCTCAGGACAGCAGGCTCACAGAGTGAAACAATCCAATGCCTGGTTGGTTCCAAGCACCTAGGAGCTCTTTACTTCCTACCGTTCCAGCACAGTCATTGATCTTCATAGCAAACCCACTTCATGAGGAATGAAGAAAATTTTGAATTGTGTTTGCTATTTTTTATGCACCAAAACCTTAAGTGTTAACTAAAGAAAAAAGAAGTTAACTGAATTTTCCCCATAAAAGAAGTCTACACAGAATCACTTATCTGACAGGGCTCACTAAATTTGACATTTCTATCGAATTTATCAGGATACCTCATTTCTCTACTTTGCTGTATATGAGTCGACTAGAATACAGTCAATTCATTATTATGGGAACTACTTAAGATGGGAGGAAAAGTTGATAATCCAAGATGGTAACACAACCCACTGTGATTTATACTTGGTTATTTACATTTGTGTTTTGATATTGTACACTTACCCCTTTGTATTATAGTGATCTGTTTACATTTGTTCTCACCACTAGACTATCCGTGCCTTGATTGCAGGGACCATCTTAGTATCCAAAACCTAGAGCACAGTCTCTGGCACGTAGCTGGGGTTTAATCAATGTTAGTTGAATAAATGATTGAAGAAATAGATATATCTGATCTAAGAAATCACTGTGAACAAAGTAATGCCTCTACACAATGAAAACACAGTAACACCTGGAAAGCTTAACTACTTGTCTCTCAGACTGCTGTGAAGCCCCCAACCTCAACCCAAGTGCCCTACTGTAAATCTTTCCCCAGAACAACGGAAGTGGTTAAGTGTTCAGGTGTCAAAATGCTACCCCACTGGGCTGCAGGCTGCATACAAAGTTATATTACATTGAGTTTGAAATGCTAACAAAGCAAGTAATTAAGCTGAGTAAGTGCTAACTTGCTTGAAAGCAAGATTGGAAGCTGATAAACCAGAATGCTGATAATTAAGAGTTGATTATACAGCTTTGTTGTTTCTCTACCCTGCTAATAGCCTCTCATTCTTGGCGTGTAATGATTTCTTCCCCGCAAGGGAAAAAAAAACCCAACCATCAATCTTCTGCACTTTTTCTCTGCCATCCTGGGTAAGGCGTGACCTGGTCCTTTCCTAAGCTAAATCCTCCACATGTGCTCATCATCCTTTTCTCCTTCCTAGTCTATCTCTCGCATCTTTTACCTCTCTCTCTCCACTAATTTCTTCTCTTCTGTTTACAAACATGCTCAGGGGTTACCAGCCTTTAAAGGAAAAAAAAAAAAAGCAAGGCAGCAAATGAGAGTGTGTGAGAATCTTTCCTTATTCTACAGTCCCTTAAGCCTCCGCCATCTTTCTTCTCTATGTTCTCTAAACTCTTGGAAAAGGCATCTGCATTCCTCGTGTCTTTAGCTTAACTGCTGATTACTTCTTATTCCCTTAAACTCTTCTACTGGTTTCAGCACTCTAATGAAGCTCTTTCAGAAGTTATTGATGTATTCTTTTTTTTTTTAATTAATTAGTTTATTTTTGGCTGCGTTTGGTCTTCGTTGCTGCTCGTGGGCTTCCTCTAGCTGTGGCGAGCAGGGACTACTCTTCGTTGCGGTGCGCGGGCCTTTCATTGCAGTGGCTTCTCTTGTTGCGGAGCACAGGCCCTAGGCGCACGGCCCTCAGTAGTTGTGGCACATGGGCTCAGTAGTTGTGGCTCGCGGGCTCTAGAGTGCAGGCTCAGTAGTTGTGGCGCACGGGCTTAGTTGCTCCGCGGCATGTGGGATCCTCCTGGACCAGGGCTCAAACCCATGTCCCCGGCATTGGCAGGCGGGTTCCCAACCACTGCACCACTAGGGAAGTCCCTATCGATGTATTCTTAATTATCAGATTCCAGAATCTTCATTTTCCTTGATCTTTCAGCATTTCACATTGTTGACCTGCCCCTTTTCTGAAATGTGTCTTTTTGTGACTTCCATAACATTTTACCTTTCTGGTTTTCTTCTCACTTATGACTTCTTCTCTCCTTCCCTCTCTTCCTTCTTTCCTTCTTTCTTTTCTTCCTTCCTCTTGGTAAGAGAGGCGAAGAAAGAAACTAATATTTATTGACATTTAAAACAAATTACATGCCACGTGTTTTGCCATATTTTCAAATATTACCTCCTTTTGTCCTCACATCAACCCTAGGATATAAATATTATTACCCCCACTTAAGATGTTATTTATTTATTCTTGTGGTAATACACACAATATAAAATGTATCATAATAATCATTTTAAGTGTACAGTTCAGTGGCATTAAGTACATTCACATTGCTGTGCAACCATCACCACTACCCATCTCCAGAACTCTTTTCATCTTGCAAAACTAAAACTCTGTGTTCATCAAACAATAACTTTGTTACCCCATCTCCCCAGCCCCTGGCAACCACACTTCTACTTTCTGTATCTATCTCTCTGTATCCACTCTAGTTACCTTATATAAGTCGAATCATATAGAATTTGTCTTTTTGTGACTGGCTTATTTCATTTAGCATAATGTCTTCAAGGTTCATCCATATTGTAGCATGTGTCAGAATTTCCTTCCTTTTTAAGGCTGAATAATATTCTATCGTAGGTATATATCATTTTGTTTATCCATTCATCCATTGATTATCCCCATTTTATAAATGGTGAAACAGTGGCTCAGACAAGTAAAATAACTCATTGAGTTCACATAACTTTTCCCTATGGAAGCCTTCTTCTAAATTCTTTCTTTAGTTTTATTCTCTCTCTCTCTCTCTCCCCTCTTTGCCAATCTTATCCCACATCTTAAAGTATAATCTCCTTATGGAGATTATACTTTAAGATGTGTAAATCCTACACTTAACCTTAAGTGTTAAGTGTGTATCCTACACTTAACCTTGGTACTGAATCCAGTTCCATATTTCCAGTAGATCCACCAGAATCTCACTCTGATACCTTTGACTCACTATGTACAAAACAAGCCCATCATCATTTGATCCTCAAAATAGGCTTATCATTCTGACATTCCTGTTGCTGTTAATAATGACAAATTCCCCTGTCACCTGGACCTAAACCTCTGAGTCATCCTTGAGCCCCTTTTCCTACATCCCCCAAATTCAGTGTCATAAAGTCCTGTCAGTTGTGCTTCCCTAATCCTATTCATACCCATTTCAGCCTTGCTGTCCCTGTAGAAGAGGTCCTATAACGAGGTGGATCTAAGAGCTTAGGTTGGGTTCAAATCCCAGCTCATCCACTCCCTGGCTTGGAGAAGAGGGAGGGTGTTGGACTAGTCACCTGACCTCATAGAGCCTCAATTTCCTCATCTGTGGGAGAAAGCCCAATGTGCAAGGTATTTTGATTAATAAATGTGATAATATTTATAAATAGCCCATCAAGGACTTCCGTGGTGGCACAGTGGTTAAGAATCCCTCTGCCAATGCAGGGGACACGGGTTTGAGCCCTGGTCTGGGAAGATTACACATGCTGCAGAACAACAAAGCCCGTGCGCCACAAGTACTGAGCCTCAGCTCTAGAGCCCGTGAGCCACTACCGCTGAAGCCTGTGCGCCTAGAGCCTGTGCTCCACAACGAGAAGCCACTGCAATGAGAAGCCCATGCACCACAACAAAGAGTAGCCCCTGCTCTCTGCAACTAGAGAAAAGCCCGCATGCAGCAACGAAGACCCAATGCAGCCGAAAAGAAAGAAAGAAAAAGAAAGGAAGGAAGGAGGGAAGGAGGGAGGGAGGGAAGGAAGGAAGGGAGAGAGAGTGAGAGAGGGAGAGAGAGAGAGAGAGAGAGAGAGAGAGAGAGAGAGAAAGGAAGGAAGGAAAGAAGGAAAGAAAAGAAAGAAAGAAAGAAAAAAGAAAGAAAGAAATTTATAAAAAGAAAAAGCCCAGCACAGTACCCAGCATTTAGTAGACGCTAAGTGGTAATTCTTTCTTCTCTTTTTAAATTGTCTTCCTACTTCTAGTTCACTAGCCTTCTTCCCTCATAAGGAGTTTTCTTTTCAGTATTTAGTTACCTGCAGGAAACAAACCACTTTTTTTAGCATTATGTTTTATTTTACAATGCCCTGGATTCTATATACCAATCAGAGGACAGTGATTGTGTTCAGAGTTGATGCTTCATATTTGTGTTTGAGATTTGATTTGACATTTAGAATTCCTAAAACAATCTTGGAAGGAATTTCCATCTATTAAACTGCTACACCAAAATTGTCTTATACAAAACAACTTAAAACTGCAAGATTTATTGAGCCCAGTCTCATTTTTGAAAAGACTGTTATGAAGTCAGTGAAGTGAGATTTCCATGATTAAGAACAGCTGGAGGGATTAATGGAGAGGTGGCACGAGCTTATTGATGACTTTGTACCAAGAGTTTTAACTGGGTTAAGTGGAGTCAGCAAATATTCCCCCCTGAACACCGAAGTACCATTTGGCAAGAAAACAGGCCAACTTGTGCATTTTCAGCAGAAGGGGCACTCGGGTAGAAGGCTGTCTTCTGTTCATGGAGTAAGGGCATGTAGGCAAATTAAATCCCAACTTCCTCATCAGCAATCTGCACTCCAGGGAGCTGTCCAGAGTAGCCAGGCCATGTCCAGCTGCACTGAAGATAGAAATTCCATGTATGGATCCTGAACTGTGTTTCTTACGTAGCTGGGTTGCTGGGTCTCAGAAAACCCACTAACCCTAACAACAAAACTGCCAAATAATCTTTTGTCAGTGGTTTGGAGAAAGGTTTTAATAACAACTAGGCATGGAAAAGTTAGACTTGTGATGCAGCACTTCAGATTGATCCTTTCATGTTTCAGAATGGTAGGCAAGGAGGCAGTGAAGATGGGGATGGTGTTAGTTCCCCATCTTGTATTAGACATCCAGGCATAGCCATGTATATAATTCTGTAAACTCAACCGAGCATTCCTTGAGATGGCTGCTCCCTCATCAGTGAACCCATGACCACCCTTGGTACCACACTCCAATTTCAAGCTAATGGTCCAGGCATGTCGAAGACAGCCAATCTATCCAAACACTTGGGTTGGACTCACTACTTCTGTCTCATTCCTGAAGTATGTAATCAAATTCTAGAGACTGATTGCTTGGTGTTCTTCTTTTTCTTTTGCACAGCAAAAGCAGACGATGCTACCGAATGCATAACTTAGCAGTTCATTTGCTACTTACTGATGTTTTGTGTTTTATTTTTCCCTCATGAGTAAATGTGAATGCTTGTATGTTGTCTTCTGAGTTTTTCTTCTGATAGCCTCCTTTCCTGTCTCTTCTCAGACTTTCTGTTCATGAGCTCTAAGAATGGCATTCTCTGGTGTTCTGTGTTCATGTTCTATGAAAATGGCAGACTCTGCTACTCACTCTTATTTACCCATAACTAACTATCTTGCCCTCAATCCTATTTTTCTCTTCTTTTGCTTGAGAATCTTCGTTCTCTGGTCTCCACATTGAGTTGATAAGCTCTAGGAGTCCAGTGGCTGACTGGGGTTTAAGTGGACTTGGTCCCAATAGTACCTTAACAGAATCCTCCTTCCATTCCTTTATGAATTGGATTCCTCAACTCTTTTGAATGAACCATTGTGATTTCCTCTAACGTGATTTATTAGAGTTGGGTCATGGAGTTCAGAATGAAAGTATAAACTCAAAAATTCAAACTCATGTTTTTGGGGGATGAGTAGGTAAATAAACTCTTTTAGGATATTGTAATCATTTATGTGGCTATTCTCTTTATCCCCTGCCCTAGCCCCCTAACACAGTAAAATTAAATTTAATAAATGTAGCTCAAGATTCAGCAATGACTCTCTTTGATGTTACACTGCTGCCACGCTTTCAGACATCTCTCCCCCTCACTTTTTTTCCACTCCATGTACTGGCCTCAGAGCAGAGGGTTCAAGAATAAATATTACCAAAATGAAGGAAATAAGACTTTGAACTTCAGAGTGAAGAACTGTAAAGTGGCCAAGAGTCTGATTACCAGTCACGCTTCTAGATGGTTTATTAATGAAGCAATGCATTATCCACAAGGGGAAAGAAATGCCATTAGTGCTTTACTCTAGGCACGGAAGTTCCTATTTAAGGAAAAGTAAATGCATAGCATGCACCATGTCAGAAAACTAATTTTAATGTTAACAATGAGTTGAGTATTCTCGTAGTGATGAGAACATATTCCAGCCTTCATTGCCTTCCACAAATAAGTTGGTGGAAGTAAACGAGGTGTGCTGTTTCAGTACCAATTTAGCAATACCTCTGCTCTATTATCAGCAACATGCACAGTTGGTTCATGGCGGAACACAAGCCACTCTTGTCTGTGAATAAGCATCAGGCTGACTGTGCAGGATGATAATTGCTCTGCCTTCACTTCCTTTGGCACCTACTGATCTCTGCTAAGTGGTTAGTAAAACATTTTTGTAGGAATGTCAAGCGTTTCGAAAAATCTGAAGGACTTAGTTTTTGATTGCTCTTTTTCTTATGTGTAAGTTTGAGGAAAGTTCGTGCAAAGCCATTCCACCGCTGCCATTGCTCCTAGGAAGTGTCTTAAATAGTAGGGTGCCAGGGTGTCTGTGCTTGGCATCTTTTAATCAACTGTGTTTTCTTTTGTGTTATACTGGGAGGCAGGCTGGATGTGTTGGGATATCAAGTGACTGTCTTCAAATGGATGGCAAATTCACTAAAGTGAAAATGATTGTGATAGTTCCCTCATTTCCCCCTGCAGTGTATGTAAAACTGACTTTTAAAGTGTTTAGTGGATAATGGATCATGTAAGGTCAGTACTAGCCATGGCGGCCATGGCTATTATTTTCTCTTTTCATGGGAGGGTGCTCAGCAAAATGAGATTGTCACACTCTTTTTTTGAGAGGACAGCGACAGACAGTTAAAAGCCTCTTCACGTAAGGATGTTATTTCATAAAGACACCAGCACTGGATTATCCCCTTCACTTTAAACTTCTGCCAGCTTGTACAAAGAGATAAAACAAAATAGCCTCGGTCCCAGGGGTGGGGAAGTGCTGGCCAGCTCAGCCTGGGTCCACAAGCTTTCATTTTGATTAGTCACATGTGAGGAAAATTCACTTAGGCTGAGAGGTAAATTTAATACCAGTTATGCCCATGCTGTTCATATCACAACCATTTTCACATGATGCCACTTAATTCCCTAAGAAGCAGAAAGGTAAATCGGTGGCTGGCCAGCAAAGGTGTCACAATGCATTAAGACCAGGACTCGCTGCAGGGGATAATGGTTCTGATTGCTGTTGACTCATGTCTCCACCAACTGCCTCATGTAAAATAAGTGACATTTAAAAGACATCAAGATGTGAGAAGAGGTAAGGGAGAGAAAAAAAGAGAGAGGAGGGTAAAAAGTATGCGCTACTAAACTTGCCACCTGAATGTGCAGTTTCTTTTCCACCCTAAGTGGTAGGAAATGATAACTCGACATGCCATGGGTGACCTGCACTAAGCTTTTAACTTCCCGTCTTGTGTTTTTAGAGAAAAATCTGTAAAATTGCTTCTGGGAACTGCTCCAACATGTTATCATTTATTCCAATTTAATTTTTTCTAAGTTTTATTCTTTTGCCCTCACATATCAGTCTATTCATCTCTTTGAAAGCTTGAGGCTGAATCAAGTTAGGCAATGGTAGACAAGAGGCAGTCTACTTTCTGAAGGCCCATTTATGTCTGTTTTTATAAAGAGAATCAAATTCCAGTTTACAGTAAGCATATGCTTCAGTTGACATCTGTTTCTAAGACTTGGACGCTTTGTTTGCATAACAGTCACCAATAAATGGCCTTGTTTTAAGTCTGCTCACTGAGTTGTATGTGGGTTGTTCAGCTGGGGATTTTAGTTGCAGCTGATCCCCTACCGCTCATAGCTGATAGGAAGGGGGAAAATCCGAGAAGGCCAGTCCTATTTATTAATGCAGATTTTAACATTCTCAATGAACCACTTATCCAGTGTGATTCGGCAACCAAATCCTTATTTGCTCAGGGAGAGGAGGGGGTGTTCTTCAAAGTGCTGAATTAAAGCTTACCAGCTTTTTTTTTTTTTGGAGGGGGAGGGGACGGGGAGGAAGGAGAGAAAGCAAGGCCCTTTCTTTAGCCAGTCTCTAATAATTCAGAGTACAATGAGAGTGAATCTTTAAACAGGACATCATAAAACAAGCTTATGTTTAATGAATTTATCATTAACTAAGAGTATCAGACGTTTGTAGAGCTCTAAATTTGGGCCTTTTGTGCAAAGTCTTGATGCTTTTTTTCAATACCACTTAAATATCAGTTTAGAGTTTGATAGAATGGCTGTGTATCCTTCATTCATCTAATTTTGTTTCACTTTAAAGCATACCTGATTCCACATGCGTGGGAAACAGGAGCAATATTCAAATATTTCAAGATGTCCATGTGACTATCTTTAGGATCATTAGTGCTAATTAAAGAAGTTGCTACTTGTGTTAAGCTGCTTCAAAAACAAAGCTAATCCGCAGTCTACATAAATCTGCCCTTTCTCCCCCTGCCCCCTGAAAGGCATGCCAGCAGTTAAAATATTAAAAGTCCAAGGATGGCATCTATGTGCTCCAGAAGGTAAACCTGATTAATAGAGGGTTTTACTAAATTCTCAGATTTCTATAGAGGAAATCTGACTTTTGTATATTGGAAAATATAGTATTCACTGACTTTAGCATACTGAACTTCTTCCCCCTTAGTTATTGTGTAATATTCAGTAATCATTTATGAAATGTGTGTAACATTTTTCAAGGGGATTTACATATCAACTTTTCCTAGTGGAATCAACAACAGTAGCATGAAATGTATCTATTCCATTTACTCTTATCCAGTGCTCCTACTTTCTTTTTCCCTTTAATTTTTATATATGGTAAAAATTTCATTGAAGAGAGATTTTAGATGACAGGACTGTAATTTTGAACCCAATAGAAGAGGTGTAAGCAATTTGAGCTTAGCTGAAGCATAATCTTAGGTTGTCAAGAAGAAACCCATTCTCCCTATGCTAATCAATCAGTGTATCAACCAACCAATCATCTCTTCAGCTTAGCATATATCCTAAGGTTTGATATATCTATTAAATGCCCATCATGCAGCTGGTCTCTGGATGATGAGATTCCCCCTATCTTGGCATTTGGCGGCCGACGACTGAGCTATCACAGCCTCAGATAAATACCAAGCTGGAGATTTCAATCCCATTCCTGAGTGCGGAGACAATCCAGAAACGTTGAAAATATTCTTAGAAGAGAATACACAGAAAATTACATTTCTCAGTGCCGTGTTGTGTGTGGAAATTGTATATATTTCATGATTTCCCCTCCCTGGACACAACAAAATAAAATAAAATGACTCTTTTATTATGATTGGAATGCTGGTAATCGAAAGAATTGTTGGAATCTGCTTTGAACTCTTTTTTTTTCTTTTTTTTGCTGCATTGGGTGTCTGCTGCTGAGCGCGGGCTTTCTCTAGTTGTGGCGAGCGGGGGCTACTCTTCGTTGCAGTGCACGGGCTTCTCATTGCGGTGGCTTCTCTTGTTGCAGAGCACGGGCTCTAGGTGCACAGGCCTCAGTAGTTGTAGCACGTGAGCTCTAGAGCGCAGGCTCAGTAGTTGTGGCGCACGGGCTTAGTTGCTCTGCGGCATGTGGGATCTTCCCGGACCAGGGCTCAGACCCATGTCCCCTGCATTGGAAGGCAGATTCTTAACCACTGCGCCACCAGGGAAGCCCTGCTATGAACTCTTAATTGCAAGACACATTACATGTAGGTATTTGAATAAGTAAGAATAGTGACCAATCAGATGATAAATTTCCTGAAAACAAACAGAAGCTCAATTTTATAAAGCAAGGCACATAATCACTGTAATTCTGGGGAAAGGGGTCACTATTTCCAAAGATTGTACGTTGCTTCCTGGTCTCAATTCAGAGGTTCTAATATTAGATGAGCTACAGCTGAATGTGTCTATAGCCTCTTCCACCAGCCATGGTTTGGAGACAGTGAATGTTTCCATAAAACTGTTTATCGAGAAATAGAAACCAAAAGGACTTAAATTTAATTGCTAAGAGCCTGTGAATATGTTGAAATTGGAATGTGTATGATTCATTTCTTCAAGCACTGATTTCCACCTGGAAGGTAAAATTCTTTGCACAAGATGCAAATTCAAATCATGATGTCTTTCCTACACTGTTGTTCAAGTCTCTTACTCTGAAAAGGGAAGCAAGGTGAGGTATTAAGGCATTGCGGTCCTAACCCAAGCTCAGCCACTGACTAGCTAAGCAAGCCCCTTAATTCTTTAGGCCTTACTTCATAAATTGAGATTTCACTAAAGCGCCCATGAAAAGTAGGAAGTAATTATTCTCATCATATGTAAACACTATTTCATCTTCTTCCATAAGGTTATTGTTTTTCATGTCAATTATGGTATGAATTTCGCCTTTTACTATAGTGTTTGCTCAGCCAAAATCTCTTTAGTGCTATTGGGCAACATAAACCGATGAAAAAGATATTCCAGGCGAAATACAACACTCTGGGTTTGAAGCCATGATTTTCAGTCATTTGTTGAGGCTGGGGCCAAGGAAGAGGAATGATGGAGTTCACAGTAACGTGAACTCTTTGCTGCTGAAGAGAGAAGGGAATCTGTTTTCTGTCCTGAGAAGTCCAGCATGAGTCCATAGAGACCATGATGACTTCTCCACTCTCAACAGCTCAGCCCGTGCACTTTGATCTCAACTTAAGAACACTCGTGTGTCCTGGTGTGAAAGGCTGGTTACAATATAACAGCTCTAGAATTTCTGTATTTTTCTCAACAGAAAGATAACCGTGGTGTCAAGTCCAGAGCAACAGTTCAGTTTAAATAGTGTATTTTGAAGGCCCTTCTAAAGGAGTTGTGATTCTTCAGAGAAAACATTTTGCTACATGGGTTAAGGTTACAAATTTTATCGTAGCAAAGAGAAGGGGCCAAAAAAAAAAAAAAAAAAAAGCAACAGAGAGAATCATTTTCTGTATCTCAAGTCACTTAAAGGGCCCATTCTGGGACTCATTCCAGGCTGCTCTGATTAGAGACCTGCATGTTTGTAGATATCCACAGATAAGTCCCAGATATGAGCTCCCATGACATGTGCTCTGCTGAATGAGGCAAAAGGGTTGATTTAGAGGAAGATGGCCTATTGAATGTGGATTCTTTGTTGCTGGCCTGGAAACTTGTAAACATGCACCTTTCAGGCCCAGGACAGCCTTACTCCCCAGAGCATCTATCCTGTCTTCTGGTGATAATTGTCCTGCCAGCTCTGCAGATTGTGGATGTAGATAAGAAAGCCAGTGAAAGTGGATTGAGCCCAGTTAGAAACTTATCCACACTAGAACTGATCTGTGATTGCACTACCAGGTAGAATCAGGTCCTAAGTAGATACATCATATGAAGCTCAGCAAATAGATCTTGTAAAAGAAGAAGGATTCATTTTTCATTGTTGTGAGTTCCAGGTTTAGAATGTTTTGCTACCGTTCTGCATGAATCCAGCATGCCTTCACATACATCATGTAAACATGCCACAGAGAAGTAAGAGAAGCAATGAGTTTCCTGTCCTGAAGGTGTTATGTTCAAAGACAACATAAAGGGCTTCCCTGATGGCGCAGTGGTTGAGAGTCCACCTGCCGATTCAGGGGACACGGGTTCGTGCTCCGGTCCGGGAAGATCCCACATGCCGCGGAGCGGCTGGGCCCGTGAGCCATGGCCGCTGAGCCTGCGCGTCCGGAGCCTGTGCTCCGCAGCGGGGGAGGCCGTGGCGGTGAGAGGCCCGTGTATCGCTAAAAAAAAAAAAAGACAACATAAAAAAAAAGATCAAAGTATTTTTTATGAAAGCTGGAAGGTAGTATCAGCAAAATTTCTTTATCAGAGTATGATTAATGTTTGCTTTTCTATTATGAATTCTTTTAAATGGAAAAGGGGGGTGAAAACTGCAGTGAAAATTAAAGAGGAGGAGATAAGATGAAAGCGATAAAAGAGAAACTGAAGGGAAGGGAAGGAAGAAAGTAATGGACAAAGTAAGGGGCTCCACCGGGGCCACGGCTGTGGTCTGTCTGCTCTCTGGGCCCAGTCTACATTTTAGGGAGGGAGTTCCTTCAGCTTAGAATGTTTCGGGGCTTGAGAGGCAGTATTCACCCAAACATCAGGCCCCAAGGGTTGACCACTGTTGTAGTTAGCTTGAGCTGCTGAGACAAAATGCCAAAGACTGGATGGCTTCTCATAGTTCTGTAGGCTGGCAGTCCAAGACAACATAGTTTCTGTTGGGGCTTCTCTTTGTGGCTTGTAGGTGGCCACCATTTTGCCATGTGCTCACATGACCTCATCTTTGTGCAAGCACAGTGTGGAGACCAGGGACCCACCCTTAGCACCTTGTAATTATCTCCTTATGGGCTCTACCTCCACATATAGTCACACTGCAGGTTAGGGTTTCAACATATGAATCTGGGGGTTCATTCCATGTCAGCTACCACTTGTAATAACTAAAAAGAATCTCTCCAAAAGTGTCTTTCCAACTTGCTGTTGAAGAGACCACTATTAACCAGTACATAACCCATGATGCTTATCAGGATTCTGGAAGCATTGTGCCCAGCCATTAAGCAGCAGAGCAGAGGAGGGGAGAAACCAGGCACAGAGGGGAGAGGGTGTACAGTGAGTGCTTTATAAACACTCTGAATGGGTGAAAAATAATGACCTCTGACTTCTTTGTGGTTCTTAACTCATGCTGCCACAGATGGGTTGTAAGGTCCATATCACACTGTGATATGAAAGTATTAATTGAATATGGTCAATTAGAATTTCTATGTGAATAATGACCTAGAAAATAATATTCTGCCCATTCAACAATAGAATGGGGAACCAAGGCTTCACTTGGCTATACAGTTCTCTTGATGGGGTCAGATTTTATTTTAAACCGTGAGGTACATGCATTTTATGTCTTATTTTAGCTCTTAAGGCTGATACGAATTTCTTTTTTTTTTTTTTTTTTTTTTTTTTTTTGCGGTACGTGGGCCTCTCACTGTTGTGGGCTCTCCCGTTGCGGAGCACAGGCTCCGGACGTGCAGGCTCAGCGGCCATGGCTCACGGGCGCAGCCGCTCCGCGGCATGTGGGATTTTCCCGGACTGGGGCACAAACCCGTGTCCCCTGCATCGGCAGGCGGACTCTCAACCACTGTGCCACCAGGGAAGCCCTGATATGAATTTCTTTAGAGTAACTTAAGAAGAAAGAGAATTAAGGGAGGAAAGATAGGAAAGATGCCAGTATTGTCCTTTTGGTTTCATTTGTGACTTTCTGACAGATACCTTCATCAACCCTCATCTTGAATAGTAACCATTCCATTAAAAACAAACCCATGAATTTAATTAATATTAATGTACCAATGTCAGTTTCTTAGTTTTGACAAATGTAAGATGTTGACAATGAGAGAATCTGGGTGGAGGGTAGCCAGCAACTCTCTATACTATCTTTGCAACTATCTTTGCAACTTTTTACTTTTCTGTAAATCTAGATTTATTCCAAAATAAAAAGTTTATTTTTAAAACCCAGGTATGTGTGTTTTACAGTGAGCATGTCTGAATAAGAAAGCCCTTAGCTCTACATTTATGGGAGCATTTTCTCAATGATTCTACAAATGAGTGCTCATTTAAATTTGATATCCTGAGAAGCAGATGGCTAACCCTACATTCATGTCTACCATCAGACAGGTCCCTGGTTGATCATGCTGCGATGCTCACTTATCTGTTATTGAATCAGAAAAAGAGGAGGATTTAGAATTATCTGACTTTTTGGAATGCTACCCAGCAGTAAAATAAAATAAAACAGAATAATCTCTTTGCAAGTTTACTAGCCAAAGCATACTGTATCACATTGTAAGTTGCTTTCAAGTTTGTGTTTTCTATTAGGCTTGCCGCGTGGTGTATTCATGATCATGTGAAAGTGTCTAATGGTTATTGTAAAATTAGAGGCTGTCCAAACAAAACTTGAAATCCTAAAACTTTCTCTCCAAAGTGTGATAATTCTTAGCTATACTAGTAAACAGTTTGACATGTGTTTAAACATAATTTGATTTTTTTTTATCAGATTGTCTTTTTTTTAAGTATATCTAACAAAGTAACTATATAATAGAGGAGACGGTACGTGATTTTTAATTTTTATGTTAGTTTCTACAATGTTCTAGGCCCATTTGGATTTTTGAAAAAGAATAAGGTAATAGAAAAATGCATATGTGAGTCCCTGTGCTTACTGCATTGTTTTACTTATATTTTTGTGTCCATCTTTTCCCCTGAAGAGTGAACTCGTTGAGAGTAGGAAATGTGGCCTCAGCGTCTAGCTCAATTCAGTATATAGTAAGGATTCAGTAAATATTTGTTTGAATGAATAATTGAATAAAATCACATTTAAATGAACTACTTCCACTTTGAAGGGAACCAAATAACTGCCTCTTGATTTACTCTCTTCACTGCCTTTGTTTTAGGATGGCCTCACAGTTTGGACTGGTTTTTATCATTGCTATCATTCAGCTATGTATACTACCCTTTCGAATCCATAAAAAGTGTTTAAAAGAAAGAGAAATTGTTCATGTTTCCAAACCTATTAGAATGCATTTTCAAATATGTCAGACACATCTTTGTTAAAATTAAACCAGGGATTGGTTTTGAGCGAATAGCCCTATATCCTTACAGATGCTGTGGATGGATGCATCTAAGCTGCTTATTATATTGATGGGTTTTGCTGCTCTGCAGCAAATGAAAACAGGCAGCTGCTTCCTCCATCAAAGCAAAAAGCAGCCTGAGTTTTTATTAACCAAGTGTTCATTTCTTCTATTGCCAAAATTCTTACACAAAACAAAAGAGCAGTTTTAGCACATTATTGCTTAACTAGACATGAACAACTGACAGCAAGTGATAAGCCTGTCTGCTTTTCACAACTGGTAATCATTTTTGGAATAGATGTTTTAATATGGTTGAATATAAATTTTGTAATTTACATCTACAATGGTACGTAAATTTATAGATCCAGTTTGTTGCAGGAGAATGAAGGCTATAATCACAAAAGGCTTTTCCCAGTGTTGTTTAATTTTTAATGACTATTTGAAAACTGGGGAAGGAAAATGAAATCAAATTCATTTCTTTAAAAAATACAAAAAGGTGTTAAAGACAATCATACAAGTTGGTTGGAGCCATTTGTAGATGGCCCCGACGGAGCAAGACCCCTGTGTTGACAGCCAGGACGTGCCTCGCACTCCATTTCCACATTAGTTGCAGTGAGCCACCCAAGCTCGGGTACCAGCAGAAATTTCTGGAGAGCAGACCATCATGTTTCCCTGATACCAATGAATAATGATGAGCAGGGAGACAGCAAGGACAGGCGGCCATTTTGCACAGCTGAGATTCCCAGCCAACTCTCATAGTGTTCCTTTGGTTTCGTTTTTTTAGCTACCTGAATATTATACATTTACTTTCAGATAGAATGGCAGAGAGAGGTTTTTTTTTTTTTTTGCAGTACGCGGGCCTCTCTCTCACTGTTGTGGCCTCTCCCATTGCGGAGCACAGGCTCCGGACGTGCAGGCTCAGCAGCCATGGCTCACGGGCCCAGCCACTCCGCGGCATGTGGGATCTTCCCGGACCGGGGCACGAACCCGTGTCCCCTGCATTGGCAGGTGGACTCTCAACCACTGTGCCACCAGGGAAGCCCGAGGGGTTTATTTAAAGTGGGTTTAGACTGAACCTCAGCAAGACGTTGCCTTATTTACCAAGTTAATTTGCTAAATGGTGTGTTACCTTTTGGAACTTGCTACAGGCAATTCCTGCTATAAAAAGGGGAGGTGGTCCTCCTTGTCCTCCTCATCCTCCTTCCTAAGAGGAGGAATTTGGAATGAAGGCAGTTTTGAAATGCTGGTGTCTTCCAAATGACACTGCTAAATAAACAAGTTCTGTTGCCTAACTAGCCTAATGCCAGGGCCGTTTTAATAAAAGTACGTTGTGGCTTTGGCATCTGTAGCATGTGCCTCCTAAATACCATTTTCTCTCCAGGGGGGCTTTCATAAATGCACAGAGCATGCACTCCACATGGAACAAAAAGTTTTCAATTTGTTTGGAATTCAGTATCAGTGTTTACCCAGAAGTGAGATAAAACTGGACTCCAAGGCAGGAAGCTGCTGTAGAAATCAAATTCAGGAATCATACATAACTCGAGGAGGACCACACCCTCCTTACTCTCCTTTGGTGTGCCATGTAACAAGTGTGTGTCTACATGGGTGAAGTGATCAGATACCTAACATAAGGAACACTAGCAATTATTTCTAATACTTTCCTCTTTGTTCCACTCCATTTGACACATAACTCCTCTTACTTGATGTTTTAAGACACAAGACAGTCCTATTTTAAAAAGGGTGATTCTACGCTGAGGACACTGAGCACTGAGGGCCTTGAGGGAGGATGTTACTTGGAGTAAAACTGGCAATGAAAGTCTTCCCCTTTTTTTTTTTTTTTTGCCTATGGGAAGGATGTGCTGCGTTCCTGGGGGAACCCAGGCCATGTTTCTCTCCTGCTCAGAGCTCTCTGGTCTGATTTCCTGGGTCTACCTTTCGGAAAAATGACTGTTCTCACTTTCTCACATCCTCTCTGACCAATGGAGATGGAACATTTACTCACCCAGAGAGCTCACACTGGGAGATTCTTCTACCTGTGCTTTGAGACCTTGGGAGAATTTCTTCTGCCCAAAAGGTAGTTTGTTATTCTGAGAAAGTAATATGTTTGAGGAAAAAATACAGCATATATCTGAGAACTGTGCTCAGTATTGGAAAAGGAAAAATTGGACTTGAGGAAGTTGTCTGTTATTAATATGCTGGATTAAGTAAATAAAAAGCTATCACAAGTAGAATATATAGATGTAGAGTAGTTCTTTTCTGAAGCTGTGATATTTAATTAACAAAGGCAGTTCTAATTCAATAAAAGTGGACATGTTGGGCTTCCCTGGTGGCGCAGTGGTTGAGAGTCCGCCTGCCGATGCAGGGGACACGGGTTCGTGCCCCGGTCCGGGAAGATCCCACATGCCGCGGAGCGGCTGGGCCCGTGAGCCATGGCCGCTGAGCCTGCGCGTCCGGAGCCTGTGCTCTGCAACGGGAGAGGCCACAACAGTGAGAGGCCCGCGTACCGCAAAAAAAAAAAAAGTGGACATGTTATGAAGACTTGATCTCTAAGATGGTTTTGAATCCTTTCTAAAATATTTCCTGAATTATAGTACAAATGAAACATTTTAACCAACCTAATTTCTTTAAAATGTCATGGACTAAAGCCCACTGATGACTGTATAGCTTTAGTTTGGAAATGCACAATTATAACGATCTATAGGCATTGAATTTAGAGCTGGAAGGGTCCTCAGAAATCAATTTGACCCTTCCAATTTATTCTTGAAACTAGAGCCCAAATATGATTTGTCCAAAGTCCCAAAATTAGTTGTTGAATGAGTCATGAGAACTAGAAACTAGTCCTTTTGATTCCAGAACCAGCCACCAGGGTTGGGGCAATTAGTGTAGTGCTTAAGAGACTGAGATTTAGAGACTGAGTAGGTGGGCTCAAACCCTGGCTATGCCATTGAAACTTTCTGTGCTTTGGTGTACCTCGCTGTGCCCCTTAGCTGGCCATAACGACAGTACATACCTTATAGGGTTGTTTTCAGGATTAAATGAGATAATCTATATAAAGTACACAGCTCAGTGTTTGCCAGGTAGTAAGTGTTCAATAAGTGATGCTAATAACAACAACAACAAACACTAATTGCACTTACTTGGGGGCTTCCCTGGTGGCGCAGTGGTTGAGAGTCCGCCTGCCGATGCAAGGGACGCGGGTTCCTGCCCTGGTCCGGGAGGATCCCACGTGCCGTGGAGCGGCTGGGCCCGTGAGCCATGGCCACTGAGCCTGCGCGTCCGGAGCCTGTGCTCCGCAACGGGAGAGGCCACGACAGTGAGAGGCCTGTGTACCGCAAAAAAAATAAATAAATAAAAAATAAATAAATAATTGCACTTACTTGGTACTCTTATAGTTCATTCAATCCTCGTGTTACCGAGTCCAAGCTTATACTGCTTCCTGCACGAGAGGCCAATAAATCCGGAGACGAGTTGGTGGGGCAAGGGGTCACAACTTTATCTGGAAAGCCAGCAGATGGGGAAGATGGTACACTAGTGTCCCAAAGAACCGTCTTCCCCAAATTAGATTTCAGGCTTCTTTTATACTAAAAGGGGAGGGGGTGTGGTTGGTTATTGTAAACTTCTTGGTGTCCCAGTCCTTTGTTCTTGCAGCTGTCCACTAAGTCAGGTCACATGTTCCTGTAAACCTCCAACAAGCAAGTGTTATTCTCCGTTCTGCAACTTTTTATCTCTGTAAGAATGGAAAATGTTATATTATACCTTAAAGGTCAGAGCCTGAGGATGTGTTATCCTGTATATTTCAGGCTATAAGCAACACTCTTAACTTGTAGCAAAAGCAATAGAATACAGAGGTTAAAGTAAAAGAAACAGATCCAATTTGGAGTCAGATTTGTTCTTCCCTATTACATTCCCATCTATACTTACAGTTTAGACAGTATTATTACTACCAGATAAGGAGTTGTTGCAAGGAGAGCTTAAGTGACTTGCTAAGGTCGCAAAGCTAATAAGCCTCAGAGCTGTCTTCCAAGTTCACGTCTTCACTGTCTGAGCCGCTGAACCTGTGGCTGTGGCTGCAGTGTGTTCCTTTTTCTCAGTGGTGCTTCAGCATCTTCCTCGTCCTGTCTACATTTCTCATGTCACTTGATTTCGCAGCATCTACTCTAAAACTGACCATCAGACTGAAGGCTCTGGTCTGGGGAATACTCTCTGAAGACTCTCTTTCCCTCCCTGCCTCTGCTTCACACTGGAGCTGGGACTCCTTTCGGCTTTCCCTTACCTCATAATCATCAAATTAATAGGTATATGAATTAAAATTTAAGTTTTAAAATTTAATGCATTTCTAATCAAATCACACGCATAAGCCGACCCAGCTTGTAGTCCTAGAAGAATTTACTGTTGAAATACCTGGGCAATTTTTTGTGTCCCTTCACTTCCACATGCTCATTATCTGTATCAGTTGGCTTCCACTGGCACAGAAGAAATAACATTGCAAAGCAATTCATTTGGACCCTTGTTTTTGCAATCTAGTGGACAACAGTATAGCACAGAGGTTAAGAATAACGGCTCTAGGGCTTCCCTGGTGGCGCAGTGGTTGAGAGTCCGCCTGCCGATGCAGGGGACACGGGTTCGTGCCCCGGTCCGGGAAGATCCCACATGCCGTGGAGCGGCTAGGCCCGTGAGCCATGGCCGCTGAGCCTGCACGTCCGGAGCCTGTGCTCCGCAGCGGGAGAGGCCGCAGGAGTGAGAGGCCCGCGTACCGCAAAAAAAAAAAAAAAAAAAAAAAAAAAAAAGAATAACGGCTCTAGAGTCAGATTACCTGGATTCAAATTCCGACTCTATGACAAAATAGCTGCCTAATTTGGGGGAAGTTTTCATAACCTCTCAGTGCCTTGATTTCCTCATCTACCTTGTAGTGCCTGGGCGGCAGTCAGCATTCAACAAATGTTAGAATGTCACAGAGCGAGCTTCTACCCTCTCACTGTACTGAGCTACACGGATGTTCTCTTTCACCCAGATGTACGCGTGTTCTCCATGATCTCTCTCCACAAACACAGGGAGGCTTGTGCTTAATAATTACTGTTCAGAGCAAGTCTGTTAATTGGTCAGAGCAGAGGGACAAATATAGAGCAAGTATTGTCCATATATATGGAATTCTTACTTAGGATTGATTTTCAAAGTTCCCATAGCTAGGACAGATTTTTCCAGCGTTCAGTTTTGGTTTGATTTTGTGGGTTATCGATTAGGAATAATAATCTCCCTGAAGGTATCATAAAAATATAATGAAGATTGATAAAATTCCCTGGATAGAAACATGTCAAAATAATAACAAGGGCAATAGCAGCAGCAATAGCTAACATTATTAAAAAATGTGCTATCTCCCAGGCACTAAGTGTCTTACATGCATTATCTCATTTAATCCTCACAACAATGGTATGAATAGGTACTGTTGTTGCAACCGGGAAGAGCCAAATCTGACTACATGTTGGACCTGTTTCTTTTACCTTAACCTTTGCTTTCCACTGCTTTTGTTCAATAAAAGGATACTTTCTATACATAATGGCCTGCCTCGGGGAACCCTGCCCCTCTGCCTGAATGTTAAACCAAAGTGCCTTTGTCCAGGGAAACATCCTGACCCTGTCCACCCGGGGATTGCTGCAAGAAAGAAGAAATTAACACATCCCCGCCTGGAGGCTGGACATTCCAAGGGATATTTGCACATCTTATGGCCTTTTTACTTTATTTTTTTTAAAATTAATTATTTATTTTTTGGCTGCGTTGGGTCTTCGTTGTGGTGCGCGGGCTTCTCACTGCGGTGGCTTCTCTTGTTGAGGAGCACGGGCTCTAGGCGCGCAGACTTCAGTAGTCGTGGCGCTCAGACTCAGTCGTTGTGGCTCGCGGGCTCTAGAGCACAGGCTCAGTAGTTGTGGCGCACGGGCTTAGTTGCTCTGCGGCATTGGCCTTTTTACTTTACTTGCTCATCTCTTCCCCCATCTCTGTGCTATAAAAGAAACTGGCATCCAAACCCCGATAAGATGGTTATTTTGAGACACTAGTCTGCCGGTCTGCCGGCCTTCCGAATAAAGTTGTATTCCTTGCCTCAACACCTCGTCTCCGATTTCTTGGCCTGTCGCGTGGCAAGCAGAGCGAGCTTGGACTCAGTAACATTATTGCTTGTACTTAACAAATGAGAAAACGGAGGCGTTACCCAACAATGCTGCCTAAGGTAGCAACAGCCCCACCCCAGTAGTTATTCTCCATTTCATTAACGTTTTATTTTCTTCACAATATTTATCACTATCTAAAATTACTTTGTTTATTGCCCCTATTAATCACTGCTGTATCTCCAACTCCTAGAACAGGCCTGGCTGCCGATAATTGTTTGTTGAATGAATGAATGAGGCTTAAAAAGTTTAGGTACTTGCCCAAGGTCACATAGCCAGTAAGAGCCAGTATTCAAGCTGAACTCTATTTAACTCTAGAGCATGAGGTGTGGTTCTTTATTGTAGCTTTTTATAGCTTGAAAGCCCCCTAGCATAATCTTACCCAAGCCTAGTGTTTCGTGGATGAGGATACTGATGCTCAGAAAGGCTAAATTACTCACAGTATCACACAGACTGTTAGTGGTAGACCCAGAATCAGACCCCAGACTGCTCGCTGTATTTTTGTACCATGAATTCAGCCTGAGGAGGAGGTCATGTAAAATTGAAGGAAAATCCTATACGTATGTGCTGTACATCATCTACCCACTTCTTCATGCCATAAACCTAAGTCACACTTGACACTTCCCTCTCTCTTACCACCCCCTTCATCTAATTAACTAATAAGTCTTGTCAGTGTACCTTCTAAATATAGCCCAAATCTTTCCACTTTTCTTCATCTCCACTAACCATCACCCAAGCCACCATCGGCACCCACCTAGGTAATTGTAGTAGTCTCCTGCCTAGTTTCCCCCACCTCCTCTTGCCCCTTTTTAATCTATTTTCTCTAGAGTAGCCAGACTGATCTTCTAAAATGTGGATCTGATTATACCACTCTGCCGCTTAAAACATATCATTTATATTAAGGTGCAATTTAAAGTTCTTAATATGGCCTTTGAGGCTGTGGGGTCTGGCCCCTAAACACCCCTCCAGTCTCATCTTGTCCTCCCTATTCCTTTCTCATTTATTCTACAGCTCCACTGACCCTGTTTCCATTCCTGGAACATCACGCTCTTCTTTTCAAAGCTTTATTTCATGGTGCTCCCCTTCTGTGGACCATTCCCTCCAGCCCTGTGTCCCTCTTCCTCCTCTACTTGGCTGTTCATCCTCTGGGTCTCAGCCTACATGCCATTTCTACACAGAAGTGTTCCCTGATGGACTCCTCCCAACCTCCCCTCCAACCAGGTTAAGCCCCCTATGATTGGTTCTCAGAAGCACCCTCTATTTTTCCCACACAGTATTTATTACAGTTATAATTAGGGACATTATTTGTGTAATTGTCTGTCTAATAGTCTGCTTCCCTAACAAGACTGAATCTCCAGTGACCATGCTGTATCATTCCCTGCTGATCTGCAGGGCCTGAAACATAGTAGCTGCCCAATAAATATTTATAGAGCATTCCGTAGTCTTCTTATGGATTTCTAATCTGGGTTGAAGCATCAGTGACAAAGCAGAAATGTTTAAGGAGAAGGACACAGAGCATAAACACTGAAAACAGTCCAAGAGGTTTACCTACTCATGCCAGCCATTTTAGTAATATCCACTGGTGCATTTCTTCTTCCAGAAGAGTCAACGGCTTAGCTAAAGTTGTGCTGGGCTCTCCGTTTAAGTCTCAGGTTTGAGAGAGGCCTTACTTCTGACTCCTGCATGATAGACATGATCATTTAGATGGAGGAGGGTAAAGAAAGCTGCTGCTTGCTGTCCAAATGTCAGCTGAGCACAGAAAAGCCATGTCTCTGCCGCAAGAGCTAGGTGTGTTGTCATCATGGGGCAAGTACAAGCTGTTAGAGTGAGAAGAGGGAGTCAGCAGTGCTGCCTGTCAGATGCTGTCTACATCTGACAGCACGGACTACAGGGAAGCAAAAAGCTCTCAAATGGAAGTGATCTAGAAAGACCCATGCTTGGCTAGAGACTCATGTCTCAATATCTACAGACAGTGAAATTTGGGATTTGTTCAGCCTTTGGGTTAATGATGAATGTGTTTGTTTCTAAATTAACCACAAAGCTTGGCATTTAAAGTAATTCTAAACAAGCTACTTCAGAGATGACAAAAAAGTGGTTACATACATGAAATAGATCACATCACCAACTTTGCCCCTCATTATTTCTACATAGACAGCTAATTTTTCATATTTTAGTGTTGGCTGACTATGGGTTTTCTGAAGTCTAACAGATTCAATAGGCCCAGTTCTGACAGAACTATCTGTAGGGAATAAAACCTTTGTTCAAAAAAAAAAAAAAAAAAAGGAATGAAACCAAATGACCATGGAAATCTAAGAATAATATTCTTCTTCCAAATAGAACTCTTGTTTAGCTAATGCTTTTAAGGAGGTCCAATGGATGAAAAAGGTCTTTTCTCCTATGAGTTAAAGTAATTCACTTTATACAGAAAGCACTAAGGAATAGGAAGTCACGTGACTGAATAACTTTTAAGGAAGTGTCCTAATTCATGGCATGTGTTTTGGAAAACAAGTTATCTAGAATAAGCCATTAATTACAATGTTTTGTAATGCTTTGGGGGGGATCAATACTTTCGCTGCTGTAAATGCCACTATGCTCGTTCTGCTCTGCCTCATCCGATGATGTCAAGAATATAGCAAAAGTGCCTATAATTGATTGATAGAACCCTACAATATTATTAATGGAGTATAAAAATCTTGAGGAAAAAAAAAACCCTTGCCATTCACATCCTTGGCTTGTATGTCCTTCTAAAAATTATTCTCATCACTTTTCCAATGAGTTTCTCTCTGTTACGTGAAGCAGAACCACTGTTAAAGGAATGTTTTTAAGACATAAACCCACAAGGATGACAAAATAAGAGAACATAGAACATAATTTTGGAAGCCAAGAAGCACATGGATGAGACGTCATTGACTTAGCAGATATTAGAAAGCCAGCAATTGGGAAAGTTGAGAACCAACCCAGTTCATACCTGAAACTTTGAAAGGCTCAGGAATTGGTGTCACCAGGTAATTCTAAAAGTAGGAGTTGAGGGGGCACTAAAATAAGGAGGATTGATTGAAAATAGGTTAAGAAGCAGTAATTGCCCCATTCCAGGCTACTGGGTAACTTCCCCTTCTGTACTGCCAACAGAAGAGGAGGTTTATTCTCTGGAGAGGGTTAAATCATGGGTTTTTGGGTTGGAGGACAATAGGCACAGTTGAAATCAGAGAGTGCACCAAAAGCAGAGTGGAGGGACTAGGTTAACGAATGTTGACTGATTGCTGAGCCTCTCCACTCACATCCCACCCGCACTCCTCAGCCCTCTTCACCTCCAATCAGCTTTTTATCTTTCTACAATCACGTTTATGTGAACAACAAAGAACTACCAGATGTATCTGAGGAAAGCTTTTAATGTGACAGGTACCAAAAACAATAAACAGAAAAAAGCAACATGAGGAAGACAAACTATGTAAAGATAAGAAAACTTAAGCTAAAATTAATATTTTCAAGTAATTTTTAAAAAGTATTGCATTCATGAAACAGGAGTAAGATGCTCTGAAAAAGAAATATTCAGAGAACTACCACAAATGATAGCATAAATGAAAAGAACAATAAAAGAGCTGGAAGATCAAGTTGAGAAAACTTCCAAGAAAGTAGAAAACAATAAGAGATGGAAAGCAGGAGAGAAAAGATAAAAAAAAATTAGAGGATGAGTTCAGGTGATTCAACATCCAAATCATAAGTTTCAGAGAAAGAAGACATAAAAATGGAGGTAAGGAAGTAATCAATGGAACTTCCCAAGAACCTTTTTTCAGGAATTGAAAAACATGGAGTTTCCAGGTTGAAATCACCATTGAATCATCTAAGCTCTCTAACATTTACCTTCCACACACTTTTTTTCAAGAAGCTGCCAGAGCCTGTGTTACACTAAAATGAGGAAGTAAATCAAGAAAGGAAGACAAAGCATAGAGGACATGAGAGATGGAACACAGCAGAAGGGCAAAAGGAAGGCTGGAATGATAAGGAAGATGGATTTCAGGAGATCAGAGCTACACTGGTGCACTAAGTATATTGGGCGTCCAGTCCAGACCTAGGCAGGTCAGGAAACGCAGGAGATATTTCCTAATGAAGTTGATAGAATACCTCATGTGAGTGACTGTATTGAAAGGAGAAATCAACAACTGGATTTTGAGATTGAATAAAAAATCTTAGCAAATGAGAGGAAAAAAATGACAATTATGAACTCCAGAGGGGGGAAATATTATGCATGAGAGAAAAACCAAACGTAGTTTACAACATAGCTCAGTTGTTTTTTTTTTTCATGGTTATAATAAAATTGACAATGAGTAGTGACCTTACCAAATTATAATATACCTGTATTAGGAAGATGGTGATGGTGGATGGTTGAGGAGTGTGGTATGTGTGGTGTGGGGAGAGGAGTAGAGATAAAGGTAAAAAATGCTTACCTTCCATAATGGGGGTCATTAGATTTTGCCTAAAACTGAAAAATCAAGAAGTAACATTGTAAACATGTATGTAGAAAAATGTAATTACCAGAAGAATCAGCTAAAAGAATTGAAAGCAGTAATTCCTAAGGAAGGAGAAAGATTGGGCAGGTGGGCTGGGTACTACTGTTTTGTCTTAATCATTCTCATAAAACTCAGTGGCTCTTTAAACTATGTATGTGTATAATTTCTTTAAAAATAAAATATTTTTTAAAAGACCATTACATTCTTATGTAATGGAATGAGAAAACTTTTTAAGATAACAGCTTTGAGATTTAATTCACATACCATACAATTCACCCACTGTTTTTTTAGTATATTCACGGAGTAGTGGAACCATCATCACAGTCAGTTTTAGAATATTTCATCACATCTAAAAGAAACCTCATACTCATTAGCAATCACCCCTCATTTATTCTGGACATTTCACATAAATGGAAAAATAAGACATAAACATGTGGTCCTTTGTGTCTGGCTTCTTTCACTTAGCATAGTGTTTTCATGTTCTATCCATGTTGTAACATGAATCAGTACTTTATTTCTTTTTATTGCCAAATAATAGTCTATTGCATGGGCATACCACATTTTATTTAGCCATCCCTTAGTTGATGGACATTTAACCACTGGACCACCAGGGAAGTCCCCTGGAAATAAACACCCTTATTAGGGGTGTACTTTGGTACAGTTTTGTGGGGGGGGGGCAGTTTGATATATCAGAATGTGAAATGTACTTGACTTTTGACCAGATTTCCCATTTCTGGGCATTTGACCTAAGGAGAAAAATTATATGTTGGGGAAAAAAATGTGTCTTTATTTTACCACTTTATAATCTCATAATATCAAAAACTTAGAAATTAACTTAAGTGTCTATCAAAAGGAACCTGGTTAAATAAATTATGATGCAAACATAAAATATTTAGGCAGTCATTAAAAATGATGCAGGTATAGTATATTTTTTTTGTCGTGGGAATCTATCCATCCTACTGAGTAGGGCAAAATGAGATTATTGAATACATCCATGAGAAGATCCCACTTGTGTAAAATATCTTTACGCCTAGAGAGATTTTTCAGAATGATGTCCAAAATGTTAACAGTGATTATATACTAGTGGTGGAATTTTAGGTGATTTTTAAACTTTATTCTTTGAAATTTTTGTATTTAATTTAGTTAAAAATCAACCTCTATAATTTTGGGGAGAAAATTATAAAACTATTGTAAAAGACTATGCCTTTTAGAAGTCAAATTTTTGTACTTAATCAAGGCTTGAATTTTAGTTAAATACCCTTCCCCTATCATTATTTTTTAAAACCTCAAAACCATCTACTAAAGGCATAAAGAAATTCATTATTGTGGTGATTATATTCACTTGGTGTGGAACACTGTCTTGGGCTCTTCCTTCAGAGAATTTTATTATGTGTTTTAGTCTTTCTGGAGTTCTTTTTGTGTGGAGGTAGGCCAGGTATTAGGACTTTGGGGTCGTGCCAAAGCTAATCATTAGGAGTAGGCTAAAAAGGTTCTCTGTGTGTTCTGGTTATTAGGATAATTGTTTGGGGTTCACATATTATCTCTTCCACTCTTTTATCCTCCTTTGCAGGAGAAAAACATTAACAACAACTTTCATTTTCTTTGAGCTTGTTATGAGTTAGAAGCTGTTCTAAATACATTTCATATACTTTACTCATTTAATCCTCACAGCAATCCTGTAAGGTTGATATTACAATAATGTTATTTTATAGATGAGGAAACTGAGGAATAGAGAGAGGTTCAGTAATCTAGCCAAGGTCACTCAGCTAGGGAATGCAGAGCTGGGGCTGGAACCCAACTGAGTCTGGTTCCTAAGTACCTGTGATCTTAACTGCTACACTCCACTGCTTCTCTGACTTTCCTTCTAAATATGACTACAGACGCTTCTTGCTGGTTTACTTTGTTTCTCCCCCAAACTGTCATTTCTACCAGAAATGCCAGGAAGACTGAGCTAGTGAGTACACCTGACTGGACTTTCCTGCAACAGATGCTCTATAGAGTCATTTCTTTGCTGTTTGTATGTCTATCCATTGATTCTCTTAGGATTTTACTTACCATTTCTTTGACATCATCTTCTCTGAAATGTTTGCATTTCTTACTCCTTGAAGCTGGAGATGCATCCGGGAAAATTAAGTCACGTTAGGTGTTTCAACTTTGCATCAGGACCCATTAGAAGAGTGCTTAGTGCTAAGGCAAGGAACATTCCCTGCTCTTTCCCAAGACCACATGGCATTCTCAGCCCCAGGTGGTGCAGGATGCCTGGTACCCTGCCTGATCTTTAAGTCTGACCACATGGGGAAAACATAATTTTTATAAGGGTATAGTTTATTCAGATTATAAGAGCAATATATATTCATCGTAAAAATTTTTGGAAAATAGCAAAAGTATAAAGAAAAAAATTAAAAGCACTTGTAATCCTGGGATAACCACTAGAAACTATAATTTCCAAGCATGTCTGTCTTCTCTTAAAACAATTTATATTCATTCATGAAAACTATATGTCTTCTAAATAAATGATTTACAGATGATGACTTTAGAAAATGCCCCTCCATGGAATTTAGTGGGTAGGATTATTGTTAAATTGAAAGATGTACTAAAGTTGGTGAAATTTAAATTTCTCAATTTTATACTACAGTTTGATTTTTTTAATTGAAGAAATGAAATAATTATGCATATTGAAAAACATTAGTATAGAATCAAACAAAAAGGTAAAATGACCTCAATGGTTTTATTTGCTCCTGCAAATGATTTTTCCATTTATTTTTGCTGAATATGAGCTGCATATACAGTTTGTCTTCAACTGATGCTTATGAATTGGCCAAAAAGAAGATTCATGTGTACAAGAGTGAGATCTACCTGAAATACCATTTAAAATTGAATTTTGGATATTTGTCGTTTTGGTTGTTGTTGTTTTACTGTTTCGTTGTGACTGAAATCTAGTCAAAATTATTTAGGATATTATCCTATTTTCCTGGGAAAAGAGTTATAATCAACAACAAAAGAAATGCATGTGATATGACGTTACCAGTAATCATTATGGTAAGTTTGAGTCAAGTTGAAATAGCTTGTACTGAACGTTATTTTCAAAAAGCCATTTCTTACGAGAGTGACTGTAGAAAGTGTTTGTAGAAGAAACTTCTGTAATCAAAGAGTCTGCATCCTCTTGTGTTTTCCAGGCATCTGGCCGGCTGAAGAGGTTTTGGCTTACTACTGCCTTAAGCACAGTGATGTATTCAGGTACAAAGCTGCACCTAAAAATTTGTTTAGCCCACTATGGGCACTGTATCTGCATATTAAAGAGCGCCATGATTACATGCTTCAAATTAAACTGTTAAAAAATATATATATCTAAGAAAGGGAGAAAGAAACAAAGGAAGGAAAGGGGAACAAAGGTCATGGTGAAAACATGTTGCTTCTGAAAAAGAAATCTGAATTGCCTTTGGGTACTAATATTGCACAGCAAGCTTTTTGCTGTATGTCAAAGGCTTTTGATTTCCACTCAAGGCATTTTATTTCACTTTGATTTTGGGGAAACAAAGGTGAAGCTTCAATCCATCCTTACCGATTGTGATGGTCAAAAAAAACAATAAAGACATTTCTTGAAACTTCTGCTGGGGAAGTCACTACAGACCATTTGATAAATAAATACCCCACAGCTATTATTTAAAGATGCCATCCCACCCTTGATTTTAAAGGTATTTTATATACCCAAGACAATATGTATTTGTAAAATATAAATTACTGTTACAGATTCATGCTATGGAAATGAATGTTTTCAACTGTCAATGTGCATTATAGATTAAACCATGGATGGGATTCAGGAAAAAGAAAAAACTCCTTTTTTAAAAAAATGCTGAAGATGTTTGGTAGACCCAGAAAATATGGGTTTTTTCATTTTATTCTCATTTTATAAAAGTCATCCAATATATGCTTCCTGAATAGCCCATTATGATTCCAGACAAGCCGTTAGTTATCATTTTAACAATATATACTTACAAGATTGGGTGTGTGTTTTAACAATATGTATTTACAAGATGGGGTCAATAATATGTAGTTTTTGAAGCTCTATGGGTCCATATTTACCAACCGGTCTGTAATTGCTTTGAACAACTAAATACTCATTATGTGTATTTCAGAATATGAATGTCCTTGCTTGGCTTCTTTTCCTCCTCTTCCTTCTCTTTTCACCTCTCCCTCCCTTGATTGTCTCTCTTTCTCTCTCTCTCTCTTTTTTTCTATCCTGTTGAGGAAATAACCTTCCCAAACTGGGAAGAAGAAACGATCTCTTAAAGAGTCTAAGCATATAAAGTAAGAACAGGGCAGTATTGAATTGGGCTGCAGAGCTGCCCTAGAAGTCTGGCATCTGCTCATCTCGCTGTGCTTAAGCTTGCCTGGAGCTCCGATCAGCGAGCACTGGGCCAGGGCAAGAATGTCACACATTGAGGGCTGATATTTAGGCACAAAGAGGAAGGTAAGTGCAGAGTGCCAGACTGCACCCCCCCACCCCCCCACCCCAGACTATCAGCTTTAACTCTGAGCTGCTTTACTTGTGAGCGGTGAAGTCAGAGCCCAGTCACTACTTGAGCCTGGGTTTGCTGGCTTAACCATATTATGTCCCTGCATTGTTTATTCACTGTGTTGTGTTGGGGTCAATTGTGATTTAAGTGTTAATTGCTAAATGCTCTTTGTGTAATTGTTCTTTATGGGGGCGGTTCAGCTTTCCAAAATGTTTCAGTTTGTTTTAGAATTTTTTTTTTAATTCAAGATTGCATGTATTTGTGTGTGTGTGTTGTGTGTATGTGACCATAATATAGGTATATATACACTCATGTATATTCTTCATTTACTTGTCTAACTAACTGTTTTTGAAGGAATGAATGTGGATTAACAGTGTTATCCTTTTCTAACAATTATCTTTCGCTACTCTAGCTAGTTTAGTTCTAAAAGACAGCGCCATTGACAAGGGAAAAAAAGGGAACCTTCTCCGATTTTTCAGCTCAGCGGTGGTAATGTTGCAGTGAACACTAATGAGGGAACCCCCACTGATTTGCCTGCTTTGTGACTTTTCTATTTCATAATTATTTTTAAAACGCAAAACGACATGCGGTAGCCTCGTCATGTCTCCACAACTTCCTGGTAGCGCCGTTCTCACTGCAGATGGCAATTTGTTCTTGTAACATATATATCTCTCTGACCATTTTCATCTAATTTGTGTGGGTTCTACCATTTCTTTTCTCTCTTTCAGGGACCTTGCTGTGTGTGAGCTAGGGGGTGGCATGACATGCTTGGCTGGGCTCATGGTAGGTCTTTTCTCAATTCCAATCCCATTCAGAGGGAGGAACAAAAGGAAAAATGTTCCAGGGCCTCCAACTGCTGGGTCAGAGAACCGTCAACAGCATCAGCTGCGGTCAAGCTGCCGGGTCTTGAGAGACCTTCTAGATTGACTTACTTTCGGATCATATTGATTTTATGGTTGCCTCGATGAGCAGAAACATTTTACCCCAGTGTAGTCAATATTGCTTGTTGTGACATTCCAGGCCTGGCACAGTGTTTCTTCGCCATAGCGAAAGCATTTTTTTTTTTTTCAGATTATAGTCCCATTTGCTAAGATACAGGAATAGCCCGGCGAATCACAGTTGGAGCACCATGATATAGCTGCTAATGTTTTGCCTGCATTATTACACCAACAAACATGATCCAGAGCGCTCAGTAATTAGATTCTTTTGAATTAGATTGGCCATTCAGGAACGTCGTTCCCCATTCTCTGGGTTCTGAGTCATGTATTCAGGAGATATTATGTAGCAGCACAGTGCATTAGACAAGTTTTTATGTCTCTACAAATAAAAGCATATTGTTACACTGATTGGCATTTGACAAACCTGTCGCTCTTACACAATGTGTCAGGGTTACAGCCCAATGTGCGAGCATGTCAAAGCTCACAAAAAAATTACCCTCACAAAGCCATCTGCCTGCAATGCAAAGTTATATGAAGGGCATCAGGCAGTCAGACAGAAGCAAGCTGAAAGGCAGAGTGACAGCCTTGTATGATGGCTCTACTAGATAAACAGAAGCCCACAAATGAAAGCCTCTCAGAATACCATCATCCGCTGTCACAATGCAATTACCGAACAGAATGATAGCAAGATAGAGGCTCCCGCAAATGGAATGATAAAAGTATTGACTGATTTGATTGAATGATTAAAATAATGCAGACATAAAATGAAAAAAGATTGAAGATTGTTACAGAGAAATAGGTGAGGAAGCATGATACTGAAGGCTTGTCACTCCTGTCTTCACTTCCACACAGACAAGCATATTTGCTCATTGTTTGCTGTGCTCCCTTTTTTTTTTTCAGGTTGCTATTTCTGCAGATGTCAAAGAAGTTCTGTTAACTGATGGGAATGAAAAGGCCATCAGAAGTATCCTTATTCAGATAGAAAACGGGTTTGTTGTGCTCATTCCTTTTTCCCGGCTGAGTAACAATTGATATAAAGAAAGACAGCATGGGGTATTAAAAGAGAGTTCCCCACACACATATGATAAGTAATTAAGAAAAAGTAGAAATATATGGAATTCATTGGCTACGACTAAGTGGTTTTTTTTTTTAATTTCAATGGATTTTTATAGTCACTTCTCATTAAAGGAGCTTATGATTTGTGGACCACTCAAAGCAATAAGAACATTTGTTTCATAATAATTTTCAAGCACTCTTGTCATTTTATTTCCATTGAAATTTGCCGTGATAAAATAAATGATTTAACATTTATTATATTGGATATTGCTTGTAAAAATGAACTTCCAGCTTCATGTTCATTATTACCTTTCTTCCGTTTGATGTTGTATGTGCAGACCATGCAATATTATACCTACTCTAATTCCCGAGGAGTTCCCTATATCTCCCCACTGGAAACGGCTATCAGTTTTTCATTATTTCCTTTTATTTAGGATTATAAAAGCTATCTCTTTTTTTCTGCTATGCTATTACAGTTCAAACCCCATTATATTAGATTATGCTTTACTAATATGTACACAGAGTTCATGAAAATTGAACTGTACTTTAAGAAAGCAAGCATAATTTGTGGCTACTTTAGCAATCGAGCTGATTTGTTCAGGGGTAGTTAACAGCCGTTAGAAATTGAGAGGAAAAGTGGAGGATATATTTGCTTTGGATTTTTTGGTGTGCCTTCCATTTACATTATGAAAGAGGCAATCTACTTATTTGAATTTTAGGCCCCTAAAATGCCAAAGCAGTTTTCATTTTTGTAAGAGGTAAGCATCCTACTAGAGCCTATTTTCGATTTTCTTCTTCTGCCTCTACTATATAATTTTTTGAAAATAAAATTTGCAGTAGCTGTATCAGGCTGCTCAGACAGGAGAAAGGAGGTACCAGAAGCACAGTAGCTAATACTGTTCAGCGGCACTTGTGTGCTCTACAGAGCCCCACCCAGCTAATTGCCTGACACACTTAAAAAAAAAAAAAAAAAAATCAGGAAGGGAAAACAGCCAATCACAATCTTGGCCTTTCACACAGGGGAAAGAGATCACAAAAGGTGCTTCCTTTTTTAAAATGCAGGATTTTAATCATGATCTTCAGACTGTCGCAAGTTTTTCAAAATATTCCTGAAGATGAGCGATATTGTTTCATTCACTCTGCTTTATTCTGAGTTCTTCCATGCACTGTATCATTTCACTCTGCTCCTCCTCCACATGTCAGGGAACACAGAGAGCAACAGGAAGTCAGGTATGCTGGCTCAGCCCCAGCGATGTTTTTTGGGGGGGGAAAAAAAAAGCAGGATTATTGGGAAAGGGAAGGTCATTTTAACCACCGAAACTTTCAGATTGGGCCCAGCAACCTGAGGTCTTTCTTAAGTCAGCAGGTGTCTTATTTAATAGCATCAGAAACCAATTAGAACTTTTATCAAACTATGGGAAGCATCTGTGGTGAGTATGTAAATTTAATTGTACTAAAATTATTGTTGAGCTAAACTACAGAGCTTCCAAAGAAGGGAAGCAAGGCTAGTCATTAATTAATGCACCTTTGCTTTAAACAGCAAAGATTCCATGCCAGCTCTTGAAATCAGAGAGGAAATCTCAGATTCTGTACTCACTCCGCTGGCCTTTCAAAGAAATGATTGGTACAGCCCCCTCCCAAGAAAATGGATTTTTAACATTTGGTCCTCAGAAGCTCAGCCCTGAGAGTGCTTTATTGTGCTGGGTTTTACAATGGGTTTAATATAGCAGGGTGCCAAAGGGCAGGAGGGGAAGAACTTTACAATGTAGATAAAGTAGGTCCTTTCAGGATGCAGACCAAAACTGTTAGTGTGTTTTATTTCATCTCTTAGGACTTTCTTGACAGGGTTCAGTTTTTATCATGCAGTTGTTCTATGTTTGTGTGCCTTTTTCTGTTGTAACTAGATCTAATTTTTTTTTAATTAAGAGAAAAAAGCCATGCATAAAGCCTTAAAAATTGGCAACATGTTTTTCCTGCTTTTGATACTAAGGTTATTCTTGATTTGCTACCAGAGCTTATAACTGGCATTCGTTGTAAGCTGTTTTACAGAGTGAGGTTAATATGAATGAAATATTTTTTTTCCATTTGTGTGCCCACTTTCTGTAAAATAACAGATTCACTGAATCACATACTGTTGATGCATATAGATTGAAACAAACTCATTTAAAAATTACTGTTTACATCTTTCCTTTAAAATTTTAGGAAGCCTAAATTATATAGCAGTTGTAGGATATTATCCAAAAATTACTTTCTAAAAAGTAAAAGTGGATGTCAACAAAAAAGAGGGAGAAACATTGCCAGAAGCCAGAAAATCTCTAAGCAAAGCTGCTAATTATTCTTAATGGGCAAGATGAGCACATTAAGAAACAAATGAATACATCAGTGAAATGTAATTGAAAATCGACCTGGCAATCACACATCACATCTGAGTATTGGCCTGTATATTATTCTCATCATTTAAAAAATTATTTTTGTTGTTCTAGGCATCTGAATTGAGTGAATCCAACTGAGCCTTACTTCCTAGTCGCTTAAGCTTCTAAGATTCTGATTTTTACCTTTAAAAATATCATTTTCTGATATTTCCTGTTTATCTTCTGTTATTTCTATTTTTAAAATATATGACGTAATGAATGGAGGCGTTCTGAATCTTTATTTCATAGAAGCATATCAACCAGTTGTAAGGTTATTTATTGTCTCCATAAAATGTATCAAACGGATTTGGCTATGTCTTCTAGAGCTCTCTACCTTGAACCTAGAATGCTAGATGTGGATTTGAGATTTATTAAACAGAGATATCTGAAAAGAGAGTAAGACTTGAGGTATAAGGGAATGTTGTTAAATATTTTCTCAGACTCATGGGTATATGTCCCCGAGGTTCTCCTTGGCCTTTAAACTGCACTGCTGGGTCTAACCCAGAGGCCTCTAGCTGAGAGCACTTCAGATGCTATTTTATCTGTACCCAAAGGGAACAAAGGATAAATCAGAAATGGGATCATTTGGCTCATCCAGTTCTCGAATTTATCCTAAAATAGTGTGAACTGTGTTCCCTCTTTTTTGGCACAGGCTTTTTAGTGTAATAAAGAAAGAAACCTCCCAGTGCCCCCAGATAATAATTACTCAATAAAGTCTGGAGCTGGTGTTGACAGTGACATAAGAATAGGGGAAAGAAATGGTATACTGAGTTATTATTGATGCTAAGCCTCTTCCAAATCATAATGAATAAAAGTACAACACCTAAGGTGAGCAGCCCTTTCTGAAACACTCACTAGTTCACCCAACACAAGTACCCTGCACTGACCCGTCCTTAACACCAAGCAGGTTATCTGCAGAATATGGCAATGCTTGGTGACCTAGGCTCATGATTCTGACCCAAGCATCTTATCCCCACAATATGCACCATCTAGATCATGATCATGAGCTTAGGATTCTCCAAAAATTGGTAAATCTCCTGTGAATTTAAAAGAAGGTACCCCTGGCTTAACATTATTTTATTTAACAACATCCCTGACTTGAATAATTAATAAATGAAGCTTCATGTGACTGTGCAGCCTGTGGATGGTTGAGACCTTGGAAATGCCAGGCCATCATCCTGGGTCCAGGCCCCTTCCTCCAATATCAGTGTCAGCTGGTCTTCTATTTACTAGATAGATCCAAAATGGAATCTGTGTGCCTCATATTGGGTAGGGGTTCAACAAATAGCTTTGAAAATTAAATTTAAGTTAGCTAATAAATTAAGCTAATTAATTAATTTAAATGACTTAAACCACTATTAACTGCATGCCATTTCAAGTGATAAGATATAGCAGTGAACAAGACAGACCAAGTTCCTGTTCTTGGATGACACAGACTATACCTATACAGAGCACATTTATACACGTGAAAAACACTGAAAATCTACAGGGCAGAAGTTCTTTGATTCCTTCCAGTCATTTAAATTCTACAATAAAAATGTTCACATAATAGTTTTGAGCAGCAGGGAAAAAAAATAAAGCTTAACTGCCAAACCTCACTTTAGTTACCATCAGCAGCCTCTCATCCCTCCAAAGCTTTTGCCTGAATTATTGAAAAAGATAATGAATTGACGTGATTTAGGCACCTACTATGTGTTAGGCACCTACTATGTGGTACTCCGTAAGTCTATAAAATAGCTACATTATTCCTATTCTTGAGGTGCAGCTCAGAGAAGTTAATTTACCCAAATTCACACAGTCACTAAGTATCAGAACCAGTGCTAGAAGTCAGGTTCATGTGACTTCATAGCTTCCCTGCCACCCCCATTAAACCATCTCTTCACCAGAAACTAGAATGATTTGGTGAGCATCATCTTGCACTGGAGGAAAAGGCTCCTCATCCATAAATGTACAGCTGACATTGCTAACAGAGTTCAAAACGCCTCTACATCGTACTCTCAATTCATATGAGTAATAAGCACATTTAAGAATATTTCACAGCATTTAAATTAACAAATATTGCCACATCAGTGAGGTGCAATGAAACTAAAGGTAGCATAAACCAAGAAAGTAATGCTTTGTGAATCGCAATGTTATTATTTTAAAAATACTTTCTTGCTCAAAGAATAATGCCAACTCTCAAAAATGTATTGAATATATGCAGCTACTGATAAATATAATAATCACTAACTGCAGGAGGAGGCTAATATTTTAAACAAGATTTATAGATAATTAGCTTAATTATATTTATGTATATAACATATATATAATTTGTTCAAATAGCTATTATTATACAAACATATATATATAAATGTATATATATATATATATATATTTTTTTTTTTTTTTTAAGGATAAAAATCAACTGAAACAAAATTAAGACGGATCCCCGCTCTTGAACCATGCTTTGTTTGAAGAGAAAATCTAGTTATAGAATCCTGATTTCTTTTAGCCACAAGCATATATCCTAGAGCTCGGAAGTCCAGGTGCCCAGACTAGGAGACTGAAGGTGATTGCTCTGTATCTATTTAATCAGAAATCACATTAAGGCTTTCTTTGCACCCAGCATCTCCCACTGGAGTCTTCCAGAAGGTGGGTGCCTTCAGAGAATAGGATTTGGTGCATGCTGTTGAACACTATCCTGGACAGACTGGCTCGATTTGATTGAATTCCCTTTATTACCCCGAAGTGACACAGAAGAATGAGAAAATCTATTATTGGACACAGCGCCAACCAGAGGAACCACCTCAGAATCTGACCTAAAGTAAAGGGCGGGGAGCAGAATATCAAAATATATCTCTTAAGGCAATATTTTAATATACTGTAGCCATTTTTTCTCTAGGTACTTGTTTTCATATAAAAAAACACCTCCTAAACCACAAACTATATTTCCTTCCCAGTTCTAAAAATAAAGCAGCCTAAGTACTGCTGTGAATTTTTTCATTAAAAAAAATTGCTTCCAGAATATAAATACATATTCTTGCTTCACCCTGATCACCTGGACTCACAGTTTTATAAATTGTATAAAAGTATATAGTGTTAAGATGTTTACTAAAAATTATTAATAGGTTTTCTGAGTTATATAATTTAACTTCCCTGTGACTATTTTATAAAAAGTATTACCTCTACTAACAAAATAATATGTTTGGCTTGATAGATTAGTCATGTACTCATACGACGCTACAGGTGTACCGAGCACATTATGGCATGTGGTTTGGATGTCATGGAAACGCCGAGAAGGGTGTGGCCATAGTGTGGGGGAACTTAATCAAAAACAGTTGTCAGCAGACTCTTTACTAATTTTGTTCTCAGAATAAAGACGTCAGCTGTCCTTTTCTACAAGACATTTCATTTAGAAGACTTTCCTGAAATACTTTCTTCCTGAAATAGACAAAACTGTAGGCCGATGTGTCATTTTAGTTAATCAAAACAAGTAGGCAAATTAGTCTCTTTTATTTTTTTAATGAATGTAATTTAACGGTATTTAATTTGCATACAGGAAAGTTCACCCAGGGAAAAAAAAAAAAAAAAAAGTCTGCATTATAGCACTTTTGTAAACCTCAACAAAGCCCTTCATTAGGAGACCTAATTGATTTTTCCTGCCCACTCCTGGGGGAAGAAAGCTATCACAGTACCTGCTTATTCACTCAGAGAAGAAATGGGTGTGCCGGGTGTTTCAAGCAGAGATTTAGGTTAAAATGTCCTGTGGCTCTGTTCTTGCAGGGAGATCTTGGCCAGTGCTTGCTTTGAGCATTCAGGAAATCTGTTTTTCTGAGCAATAGGGGAACATCGCTTGTCTGCTTGGTGTCCTCCCCATGGGCCCAATTTAGTTCAGCTTGCAACCTTCACTGGAATTATTTTATTTCTTGTTTATTTAAACCTTGCTTTATTCCAAAAGAGGGATTTTAAGGCTTCTTACAGTGACACACAGAATATACCATATAAAATAAAGGAGAAAGTGAGGGCAGTTGGACAGTAGAAAGCCAGAAAAACATCATGAAGGCAGGAATAGGACCGGTAGAGGAAAGATGTGCCATAGAGCACTTGTAGTTGTTCAGCTGAGATCATCCATTTGGCTCTGAGTTGCACAAGGACCAGAGCAAAAAGAGAAAGACGAGCAGTTATAAGATTTATAGTGTCCAGAAGTTGAAGCAAAACTAGTTGATCTGAAGTCCAGGTTTTCCCAGTGTTGAAACCTGACATGATTTCTCCCACAGGTCCTCATGAAGATGGCGCTCTGTGCTCTAATGGACCAGCTCCTCAAAACATGGCTTCAATAAATATGACTCTTTTTGTACAAGTCCTTACATGTCAGCAGATGGCCAAAGGCCAAACTGTTAAGTCTGTGAAGACAATTCTTCAAGGGGCCTTTCACTTCAGAAGATTTTTCTTCTGCAGTAATTAGTTTTCCCTCAGAGATTCTCCAGCCTCTCTCCATCTTTCTCTTCTCACTTCCCCCCAAGTCTTTCCCTGCTGCTCATCCTCACTCTCCCCACTGGCATTTAGGAGATTGAAAATACCTCAACTTGGAGAGTCTCAGAAGACTGCCATTGCCCTCCGCACTGCCGGGAGGAGGCTTACCTTGGGGCTTCTAGCTCTTTTAAGCAAGTGGGGACTGGCACCTATGCTACAGTCATCTTCCCTGACCAGTGCTTATCACCCTGGGCCTTGCCAATGTACTCCCTGAAATGTATATTTCACAGGTGATAAAACTACAGTCCAGGGAATTAAAAAAGCTTGCCTGTGACAAGTAATTCAACACTTGGTGGCAGAGCCAGGGCTACACCCTTCTCCTTCTGCCTCACACGCTACAGCTCTTCTCACCATGCTGATCCCGCGTACGATAAGAATATCGGAGTGTTTGTGGGCCTCTTTCTGGCAGGGAGTCAGTTGACAATCACTGCAGAAACTTTCTTAACTGTGGCCTATAGATGTGAGAGACATCATCACAAGGAATCAGACGGCTGGTGTGTTTAAGACTGGGAACATATCAAGCTGGTAAGATACCTTTTTGCATTAAAACACTCTGGTTGAAACTGCTTTTCTCAGTACTATGGATGATTATTAAAACTAACAATAGCTAATATTTATTAAACACTTACTGTGGGTCAGGCACTGTTTTTAGCACTTTAAAAGTATCTTATTTAATGCTTACAAGAACCTGTAATGAAGCAGGCAGGCGTTTTCATTACCTACAATTAAGAGATGAGAAAAACTGAAGGGAACTATGTTACATACTGGGTTGGGAATGACTTAAGGATTGAGAGGGTACAGTGTGAGGTTGGGAGAAGCCCAGCCTGGGACCTTCTTGTGAATGGCTCTATTTCACTGGTTCTCAACCTGGTGGAGGGGGGCAATTTTGCCCCAGGGGACTTTTCTATTGTTATAACTGGGGCAAGGTGGTTGCTACTGGCATCTAGTGGATAGAGGCCAGGGATGCCGCTAGACCTGCGCAAGACATCCCCACACCCCTCCCCCCAGCAAAGAACTCTCTGGCTCAAAATGTCAATGGAACCAAGATTGAGGAAACCCTGTTCTGTTTCATGGTTTTAAAATAGTCTACGTATTCATTCCCTTTTAGATTCTGTTCCTTCTTATCCAAAGCAGGAGAATTGCGTACCCTCAACCAAAACAATGGTGTTTCCTGTGATGCTACATTTTAATTTTGCCCCGTTGGTATGGACCTAGAGGAATAAGTAATCATTTAGTAGTTTTCACAAGAAATATCTGTATCTGTGTATTTTTCCTTTATGTGTTTAACCACAGACATTATTGGAAGAACAATCTAAGTTTTGATTAATTCTTTAATTACTGTTAATCTGTCATCCTTTGACATTTTGAGTTTTCTCTATGTTTGAGGATGCTTTCCCACCCCAAACTGCTCAGCCTGCAGGGGAACAAAGGTGGATGAATAGCAACAATGCTTAAAAACTAAAGTGGAAAACATACTGGGATGAGGATACGGAGTAGCGATAACTTTTTTTTTCTTATATTAACTGGTGAATGTAATGTGTCCACGTACGAATTTTTGAATCCTGCATTAGAATGTTCAGAGTAGGCTGATGGCACAGGGGGGCAGTATGCTCTGTTTCTCAAATAAATGAATAAACCAGTTCTGTTTCGCAGAAAACCTCCAGTAGGTCCAGAGAAAGAGCAATCTCCTACCTGGGTATTCTTCATTCTTAGGACAGCTTTTATTCCACAGTGCAGACTGCCATACCCTTCTGTGGAAGACTTCATTTTTGGATGTGATTTTCAACCTGGTCTTTTAGTTATCAATCAAAAACACATTTTCTGTGTTGTCCTCATTTACATTTATTTAATGCTTAAGGTCATTTGTGACCAGTTGAGTGTATTTCAGCATATGGAATCAGGGAATAATAGATTTCAGCATCATGCTGTGAAGAGAGATTGTGTTTTTACAAGACATAATGTTGTTTACTGGGTGTTAATAATCACTAATTAATAAACATATCTAGAACTCTAAAATGTTGCATTTTGAGGAATAAAAATGTCAGGTGTCTAACTTATGGAGTGCAATAGTATTTTCTATCATTCCTTCATAAAATAATGAAGTTACATAAAGAAGCAAAACGTCATTGCTCAACACAGGATAGATTGAAAATGCCTTTGTTTCTATTTATTGTTCTCAAAAATGCTATTTCTAATATATTGTTCTGAGATGTACCTGGACATATAGTCTGTATGTCAGTAGTCGTACAGAAACTTCCAAGATTAGGGGTTTTTTTTCCGTCTTTATTTCATATTAATTGTGGTCAGTTTCTTTTTTAACCACTGTAAGCATTTCATCCAAAGTCTACGAAAGCACGTTGCCAGGAAACAGGTGGATGAGTCAGTCCTTGAAATGCCTTGATCTCATATTAAGGAGCTACTTGACCACTTAACCTTCAAGAAGCTAAGAGGAAACTGCCAACCAATGATGTAATAATCAGCATTCCCCTTCTATCCACTGCTTTCCCACCCATAACCAGTACAATATGATGAAAGCATTAGCTCCATGTGAGAAGAAATAAAAGGAAACCGTTCACAAAAGAGCTGAGATATAGTTCAATATTCTTTTTTAGTGCCTCAATGCATATGCAGAATTTCTCCTCCAAATTGGAGGTGTGGAATAACAGTAGCGACAGATAACTAAGAGGTATTTACCATAGCTACAAAGCCCACACGTGAGCCAAATATTTCTGCTATTAAAAAGCACTTCAAAACTTGACATGAAGTTTGTAACAGCTGAATGTCTTCTGTGACTTCATTTGCAAAGATGTAAAAGCAGAAAGGAAAATCATGGTATGAGAACTGTGAACCTCGGAAATGGTGTTTTTTTAAAAAAAAAAAAAAAAAGAGAGAGAGAGAAGGCCCCCAGAAATCTGACTGGCACCCCAAGCTCCTGTTCCCCCTGCTCTGCCAGTGTTCTCAGGAAGCAGCATTCCCTCTGTTACCGGCCTCTTCCTTCAGGGCAGACCCAGTTGGTGAGTGGCCTGAAACTTATTTTGAGGGCCCTCTTTAGGAGAATGAGTTCGATTATACCTTTTACTTTGACAGATTTTATAGAAGTTTACAACCATGTGAACCCACCACTGGGGCTGCTTGTGGGCCCGGGAAGGGGCCTGTGAGAGGGAGGGGGCCCCAATGATTAGGCTTCATTAGCTTGACAGTAAATCCATTCCTGCTCTCATAACTACCAGCAGCCTTGCCTGGAATAATGCTCTTCCCTTCCAAACTCGCTTATTCCCTCTGTTCCATTTTAATCTGAGTGTGATTGTTGCTAAATATGAAATATGTGTTTGCAAAAGCCTGGAAGCTTTAGCCCTAGCTAAGAAAGATCTAGGATGCACATATATGAAGGATATAGCCGTTACCTCTCACAGATCTAAATACAGTCATTTGATGGTTCATTTGTTGGTCCATCCATGCAGTCACCTATCAACTTAACTAATATACCCAAGGTATTCTGCCTTCGAGAACATAAATACAAAGTTATAGCAAATAACCCTTGAACAAAGAAAATCATGCTACTAAATATAGCTAGAGTTTGGTGAAAGAACAAGGATATTCACAGCTTCTCAACTGTTAGGTTTATCTGAAGCTGTCTTCAAAACTGTGACTGTCTAATAAAGAACCATTCAGAGCTTTTGATGTCTGCATATTTCTAGGTATTCCAGAATTACTGAATGGCGTCATTCTCTGGTTAATAGTAGTTAACAGTTACAATATTTTAAAAAATCGATTAAATATACCCTGCTGTGATATTAAAAGTAAGTTTCTACTTAAGAAAAGAGTATCTTTGTGTGAAAATTCTAGTGAATTTAGACCTGTGACTTTTTTTATTATTCTTTGATAAACCATTAATTTTAATAAACTGTGGAACTCATAATAACTTTTAAGACTGTTTTATAACCCAAATTTTACCTTTATATGGGCCCTCAGGATTGGCTATTGTCTCTACTGCCCTACTGCTTTTTAAGACTTATGTCTTCTTGGAGGCTCATTTTCCTTTAGACATTAAATTGGGGATGTGAAAAATGATTTAAGGGCTTCCCTGGTGGCTCAGTGGTTGAGAATCCGCCTGCCGATGCAGGGGACACAGGTTCGTGCCCCGGTCCGGGAAGATCCCACATGCCGCAGAGCGACTGGGCCCGTGAGCCATGGCCACTGAGCCTGCGTGTCCGGAGCCTGTGCTCCACAACGGGAGAGGCCACAACAGTGAGAGGCCTGCGTACCGCAAAAAAAAAAAAAAAAAAAAGATTTAAGAATGTAAATCCCAACCCAGGGGGATAAAATTCCTGACTTATTCAGGCCTTCTGCAGTCTGCCCTCACTTTCCTCACTCTCTTCATTCAGTGTAGCTTCTACTGCTCCCCCACATACACCCTCTCCTTGGGTCACCCAAGCCTCTTCACTCTTCTGCAACACATTTGGTCCTCCCCATCTCTGGTCTTTGCCAGTCTTGTTTCCCTCTTCCTTATCCATCTAAATCCTTTCTTCTAGGGCGGCTTAATTACCATTTCCTCCTGCCTTCTCAGGAGGCAGCTTGCCCTAATCTTTTCCTTCTTTTAACTTCTGTTGGCCCTAGAATAGTCCCCCAGAAAACATGGCATATTCTCTCATTATTCAAAGTGTGTTGCCTATTTTCATGTTCATTGGTTCATTCATTTCTTGGTAAATATTTCAGTCACCTTCTGTCTGCCAAATACTGTTTTGGGTTGCTAGAGGTGTACTGATGAACAAGACTGAGAAAGTGCATGCCTTCTTAGAGTTCACATTCAAGCAAGGGAGACATAATTTTTTTAAAGGCAAGGACTCTACTTAGTATGTTTTTATATTCCCTGAAGCAATTAGTACACTTTGTCCCTGTTATAGTAAATGTTTTAAGATTTGTATTTGGAGCACATTTTGAAAGACATGATAAATGAAAGATAGGATAAGATATGAATCCACAAAGCTTATGGGACCAAACAGTTTTTAATAGAAGAAAGTCAAGCTCTAGAGATTCAGACATCAGTTTATGTATCAGATAGCTGACTTTCATTTCAGGACAGGCTTCTTCTCAGGCATGCATATACAGTGTCTGTAGACACTGACATTGTGAGTAGGCATTTATCTGTCCTTTGTCAGGTTGAAGAGGAAGGTTAGAAGAAGGTAACTGAGATAAGAAAGCTGAGGGCTCTCTAGAAATTTTCTGATAAAATATAACTGTTAGTGAGTTTTGCTAGAGTCATGGTAACAGAATCTCAAGAACTGCTGAGAATTCTAGAGATGCCACAGTCCTGTTTCCTTCTGTTGCTATCTTGGATATGGGAAAACGAAATACCTAAGTGTACTTTCTATTACTAACATTTTTTATTTGCTTGACACATTTATAGAAGGGCTCATATCCCTACTATTTAGTGTTTAGTGTTTCTTCACTGAAGAAACCAGCTCCCACAGGGTGAATGCTACCCAGTTTTAGATATTGTGCTAGGGTTCTCCTTTTTGTGTTTATATGAGCCAGATTTTAAAATTTGGGGGGCATGGTATTTTTAGGGGCCCTGTTAAACTGCAGCAAATTAAAAATTAAGGCATTTTCTTATAGAACAATTTGTGTTCACTCTTTGGACATGCCGATCCTGACTTTTTATCAAGGTCAAAATCTCACTACCAAAAATTGGCCAAGTCCTATATTGATAGCCAGGTGTGCATGTCAGACTACTGCGTCCTCTGTGAAAATGCCTTCCAGTTTTAACAGAAAAATCCCTCCTTCATAGAAATTTATATCACAGAACGTACATATCAAATAAAAATGTCTTAATTTTCAAAGGAGTTCCTCACTTTAAAATGGACAAAGGGAAAATCTTTAAAACTTTTTTTGGAGAATGGCCATATGAGAATCCATTGCTAAAAAATAATTTATTTTTTACTTTAATAATGGAAATGATTTATTTTCAGTATTTGGCTATTATAAACAGTGTTGCAGTGAAATGTATCTGTACATAAACTGTACACTTGCAAGTAAGTGTATCTACAGAGCAGATTTTCAGAAGTAGACTTTGTCTATTCATGTGGCCTTAGCAAACTGTGTAAATTACTAAAGTTTGTAATATATTATCCTATCTGTTAAGACTAGTCTCTTTACCATTATTCTTTCTTCCTAGAATATTCTAAAATCATGTTGGTATTTGTACTATGGTGACATTTTCATTGTGACTGAAAAAATATATATGAATTAATTTACTAAGACTTGACAGCTTATGCCTCTGAGTCTTCTATTCAAGAACAGGAAGTTTTCTTTTTAAGCTTTTTTAGGTGTTTCACTAGCATTTAAAATGTTTCTTCATTTCTCTGGTTAAGTTTATTTTAGAAACTACCTTTTTTGTTTCTTTTATAAATGAGATCTTTCATTATATTTTATAACTGGTTATTATTTGTATGTATGTATATAAAGAAAGCTATAGGGTTTTGTATAGCAAATGTTTAGTCACCTCAATGAGTTATTATTTCTAATACCTTGTCAACTTATTCTCTTGAGTTTTCCAAATAATCACATCATCTGCAAATGATGGGAATTTTGTCTTCTTTCTGATTCTTGTATCTTTTTTCTTCTCTTGTATAATTTTATTGGATAAAAAAATCCCAGAATGATATTAAATAGGTATCTTTGAGTCTGGCTTTGTTGGGAATCCTCTGGTGTTTCACCATTAAGTATGCATTAGCTTTTGAGTTGAAATAGAAATGATATTTTCTATCTTGTTAAGGACTTTTTTTTATTCCTGTTTTTAAAAGAGTTTACCATAAATAAATATGGAGCTTTAGCAGATGTCTTTTCATCATGTATGGAGATGATCAAATTGTTTTTCTTGTTTCAGCTACAAGCTCTACAAATTATTCTAATACTAAAGTTTGAGAACTTCTGCTCCAGGGGGTCATTTCTGTGATTCTGAACTGACTTTAAACCTGATCCCATCCTCTGGCTTTATGTTTTTGTTTGTAACTTAGCCGAAATAAACTTATTTCAGAGTCCAAAAGTAAGACAGATTTGCCTAACATTTGGACCGCCTATGTTGGTGACCAGTGTATTTTACACTGGTTAAGGAAGACTGGTAAACAGTTTTGAGATCTTGGAATGAAAGATGCTGATTAATTTTTTTACTAATTATATTTTCCATTTCAAATATCTCTGATTCTATGATTATGACTAGTCCAACTTGTGTTATTCATTTCAATGTAATAAAATGTAATTTAGCATCTGATACATGTAAGGCACTGTGATGGGCCCTTTAGGGGTTACAAAGATGAGTAAGTTGAGGTTTCTGCCTTAGGAAGCTCAAGATATGCAGGCAGATGAGAGATAGACACTTGCCCCGCCAGCAAGATGTAAGAAGAGTCTGCTCTCATTGGGTGATTCATGATGTGTAGAAAGAGACAAGCAGCCAATTCAAGGTGGGTGGATCTGAGAAAGCTTTATGAAGGAGGTGGCTGTTGGGCTTTGGTTTAGCAAATGAAAGGCAAGAGAAGAAAAGCAGCTGAAGAGGGCATTCTAGGTATGAAAAGCAGGGAGGACACAATCAAAGGCATAGAAATAGGAAAGATGTGTCTAGGCAAATTTAGTTATCTAGTGTGATGAATGGGGAGAGGCTAGAGGCCACAGACCATTTAGGAAGTCATTGCATTGGGGCAGAGGGAGAGGTGAATGGGACAGATCGTGTAAAGGGACTTCTAAGGTGTCAGGTGAGGTTCTATTTCTTGATCTGACTGGTGATAACAAGGGTATTTGCCAAATAATACTTAATTAAGGCATATATTTATTTCACCTGGTTTTCTCCTTCAGTGTCTTATTTTACAATAAAAAGGGCTTTGTTTGTTTGTTTTAAAGGCTTCTCAGTGATTCCAGAGAAAGGGAAAGAGTTAGTCCAGGCCTGAATGAGAATGGAAAATGGTGAACAAAGGGGGGACCCATTCTGGAGAAGTGACCATGTGTGGGAAATAAAGAATACAGGAGAGTAGTAAGAGACATCAGTTTGGGGCATGCTGCATTTGAAGTGGTGTAGAACATAAACCTGTATTTGCTTTGTGACAATAACTAGCAAGCAGTGAAGAATAAAGGTTCAAGTCTCAGGAAAGTGTTGTGCTAGAAGATTTGGAGATCAAAATCAAGAGATAAGAGTAGAACTATGGAAACTAGAGAGTCAGAAGAGAAGATGGCCAAGGACAGCATTTTGGGAAATGACTATGTTTCAGGAGCAGAGTAATAGGGGCCTGGAAGGGATACTGAGAAAGGACTGGAGAGAGGAAGGCTGGTTCAGGGTGGCGTGGTATAATACTGCTTCTTAGTGGAAGCAGGTCCAGGATTGGGTGATCAGCAGTGTCAGCTGCTGCACATTGCTGGAGGTCAAACAAATTGCAGAGCAGTTCTAGTGACTGTTGTGAGAAAGGTCATATTGCCAGGACAGGTGAAACAACGAGAGTAGGCTATTCCTGCAAGATGTTGATGGCAAAGGGAAAGAGAGAAATAGGATGTGGACTAGAGGGAAACAGAGTTGCAGGAGGAGCTGGGCATGTTGGCAGGCATGCCAATACAGCTGAGGAAGAAGAAATAAGTATGATGGGGGCCAGTATTTGTTAGAGCAAGGACCTAGAGCAGTGCTTCTCAAAGTAGGGCCTCCAGACCAGTAGCATCAGCATCACTCAGAAATTTGTTAGAAATGCAGATTCACAGGCATCTCAGTTTGTCTCACTCCAGACATACTGAATCAGAAGAAAGAATAAGTGAACTGGAAGATAAAATAGTGGAAGTAACTACCACAGAGCAGAATAAAGAAAAAGGAATGAAAAGAATTGAGGACAGTCTCAGAGACCTCTGGGACGACATTAAACACACCAACATTCAAACTATAGGGGTCCCAGAAGAAGAAGAGAAAAAGAAAGGGACTGAGAAAATATTTGAAGAGATTATAGTTGAAAACTTCCCTAATGCGGGAAAGGAAATAGTCAATCAATTCCAGGAAGTGCAGAGAGTCCCATTCAGGATGAATCCAAGGAGAAACACATGAAGACACATATTAATCAAACTATCAAAAATTAAATACAAAGAAAAAATATTAAAACCAGCAAGGGAAAGGCAGCAAATAACGTACAAGGGAATCCCCATAAGGTTAACAGCTGATCTTTCAGCAGAAACTCTGCAAGCCAGAAGGGAGTGTCAGGACATATTTAAAGTAATGAAAGAGGGGCTTCCCTGGTGGCACAGTGGTTAAGAATCCGCCTCCCAATGCAGAGGACACAGGTTAAAGCCGTGGTCTGGGAAGATCCCACATGCTCAGAGCAACTAAGCCCATGCACCGCAACTACTGAGTGTGCGCTCTAGAGCCCACGAGCCACAACTACTGAGCCCACATGCCACAACTACAGAAGCCCACACGACTAGCAACTACTGAAGCCCACACAACTAGAACCCGTGCTCCACAACAAGAGGAACCACTGCAATGAGAAGCCCACACACCGCAAAGAAGAGTAGCCCCCGATCTCCGCAACTAGAGAAAGCCCACGCACAGCAACGAAGACCCAACGCAGCCAAAAATAAATAAGTAAAATAAATTAATAAAAAAAAAATAAGTAAATAAGTAAAGTGATGAAAGGGAAAAACCTACAACCAAGATTACTCTACCCAGCAAGGATCCCATTCAGATTCAATGGAGAAATTAAAACCTTTACAGTCAAGCAAAAGCTAAGAGAATCCAGCACCCCAAACCAGCTTTACAACAAATGCTAAAGGGACTTCTCTAGGCAGGAAACACAAGAGAAGTAAAAGACCTACAATAATAAACCCAAAACATTTAAGAAAATGGTCATAGGAACATATCAATAATTACCTTAAATGTAAATGGATTAAATGCTCCAACCAAAAGACATAGACTGGCTGAATGGATACAAAAACAAGACCCATATATATGCTGTCTACAAGAGACCCACTTCAGACCTAGGGACACATACAGACTGAAAGTAAGGGGATGGAAAAAGATATCTCATGCAACTGGAAATCGAAAGCTGGAGTAGCAATTCTCATATCAGATAAAATAGCATTTAAAATAAAGACTATTACAAGAGGCAAAGAAGGACACTACATAATGATCAAGGGATCAATCCAAGAAGAAAATATAACAATTGTAAGTATTTACGCACCAAAAAGAGGAGCACTGCAATACATAAGGGAAATGCTAACAGTCATAAAAGGGGAAATCTACAGTAACACAATAATAGTAGAGGACTTTAACAACCCACTTTCACCAATGGATAGATCATCCAAAATGAAAATAAATAAGGAAATACAAGCTTTAAATGATACATTAAACAAGGTGGACTTAATTGATATTTATAGGACATTCCATCCAAAAACAACAGAATACACATTTTTCTCAAGTGCTCATGGAACATTCTCCAGGATAGATCATATCTTGGGTCACAAATCAAGCCTTGGTAAATTTAAGAAAATTGAAATCATATCAAGTATCTTTTCTGACTACAATGCTGTGAGACTAGATATCAATTACAGGAAAAAAGCTGTAAAAAATACAAACACATGGAGGCTAAACAATACACTATTAAATAACCAAGAGATCAATGAAGAAATCAAAGAGGATATGAAAAAAATGCCTGAAACAAATGACAGTGAAAACATGATGACCCAAAATCTATGGGATGCAGCAAAAGCAGTTCTAAGAGGGAAGTTTATAGCAATATGATCCTACCTCAAGAAACAAGAAAAATCTCAAATAAACAACCTAACCTTACACTTAAAGCAGTTAGAGACAGAAGAACAAAAACCCACAAACTTAGCAGAAGGAAAGAAAGCATAAAGATCAGATCAGAAATAAATGAAAAAGAAGTGAAGGAAAAAATAGCAAAGATCAATAAAACTAAAACTGGTTCTTTGAGAAGATAAACAAAATTGATAAACCATTAGCCAGACTCATCAAGAAAAAAAAAGGGAGAAGACTCAAATCAATAGAATTAGAAATGAAAAAGGTGAAGTAACAACTGGCACTGAAGAAATACAAAGGATCATGAGAGATTACTACAAGCAACTCTATGCCAATAAAATGGACAACCTGGAAGAAATGGACAAATTCTTAGAAAAGCACAACCTTCCGAGACTGAACCAGGAAGAAATAGAAAATATAAACAGACCAATCACATGCACTGAAATTGAAACTGTGATTAAAAATCTTACAACAAAAAAAAGCCCAGGACCAGATGGCTTCACAGGCAAGTTCTATCAAACATTTAGAGAAGAGCTAATACCTATCCTTCTCAAACTCTTCCAAAATATAGCAGAGGGAGGAACATGCCCAAACCCATTCTACGAGGCCACCATCACCCTGATACCAAAACCAGACAAAGATGTCACAAAGAAAGAACACTACAGGCCAATATCACATAGATGAACATAGATGCAAAAATCCTCAACAAAATACTAGCAAACAGACTCCAACAGCACATTAAAAGGATCATACACCATGATCACGTGGGGTTTATCCCAGGAATGCAAGGATTCTTCAATATACACAAATCAGTCAATGTGATAAACCATATTAACAAACGGAAGGAGAAAAACCATATGATCATCTCAATGGATGCAGAAAAAGCTTTTGACAAAATTCAACACCCATTTATGATAAAAACCCTCCAGAAAGTAGGCATAGAGGGAACTTACCTCAACATAATAAAGGCCATATACGACAAACCCACAGCCAATATCATTCTCAATGGTGAAAAACTGAAACCATTTCCACTAAGATCAGGAACAAGACGAGGTTGCTCACTTTCACCACTGTTATTCAACATAGTTTTGGAAGTTTTAGCCACAGCAATCAGGGAAGAAAAAGAAATAAAAGGAATCCAAATTGGAAAAGAAGAAGTAAAACTCACTGTTTGCAGATGACATGATACTATACATAGAGAATCCTAAAGATGCTACCAGAAAACTACTAGAGCTAATCAATTAATTTGGTAAAGTTGCAGGATACAAAGTTAATGCACAGAAATTTCTTGCATTCCTATACACTAATGATGAAAAATCTGAAAGAGAAATTAAGGAAACACTTCCATTTACCACTGCAACAAAAAGAATAAAATATCTAGGAATAAACCTACCTAAGGAGAGAAAAGACCTTTATGCAGAAAACTATAAGACACTGATGAAAGAACTTAAAGATGATACCAACAGATGGAGAGATATACTGTGTTCTTGGACTGGAAGAATTAACATTGTGAAAATGACTATACTACCCAAAGCAATCTACACATTCAGTGCAATCCCTATCAAACTACCAATGGCATTTTTCACAGAACTAGAACCAAAAATTTTACAATTTATATAGAAACACAAAAGACCCCGAATAGCCAAAGCAATCTTGAGAAAGAAAACCGGAGCTGGAGGAATCAGGCTCCGTGATTTCAGACTATACTACAAAACTACAGTAATCAAGACAGCATGGTACTGGCACAAAAACAGAAATATAGATCAATGGAACAGGATAGAAAGCCCAGAGATAAACCCATGCACATATGGCCACCTTATCTTTGATACAGGAGGCAAGAATACACAATGGAGAAAAGACAGCCTCTTCAATAAGTGGTGCTCAGAAAACTGGACAGCTACATGTAGAAGAATGAAATTAGAACACTCCTTAACACCATACACAAAAATAAACTCAAAATGGGTTAAAGACCTAAATGTAATGCCAAACACTATAAAACTCTTAGAGGGAAACATAGGCAGAACACTCTATGACATAAATCACAGCAAGATCCTTTTTGACCCACCTCCTAGAGAAATGGAAATAAAAACAAAAATAAACAAATGGCACCTAATGAAACTTAAAAGCTTTTGCACAGAAAAGGAAACCATAAACAAGACGAAAAGACAACCCTCAGAATGGGAGAAAATATTTACAAATGAAGCAACTGACAAAGGATTAATCTCCAAAATATACAAGCAACTCATGCAGTTCAATATCAAAAAAACAAACAACCCAGTCAAAAAATGGGTGGAAGACCTAAAGAGACAGTTCTCCAAAGAAGATGTACAGATTGCCAACAAACACATGAAAGAATGCTCAACATCACTAATTATTAGAGAAATGCAAATCAAAACTACAATGAGGTATCACCTCACACCGGTCAGAATAGCCATCATCAAAAAATCTACAAACAATAAATGCTGGACAGGGTGTGGAGAAAAGGGAACCCTCTTGCACTGTTGGTGGGAATGTAAATTGATACAGCCACTATGGAGAAGAGTATGGAGGTTCCTTAAAAAACTAAATATAGAACTACCATACAACACAGCAATCCCACTACTGAGCATATATCCTGAGAAAGCCGTAATTCAAAAAGATGCATGTACTGCAGTGTTCATTGCAGCTTTATTTACAACAGCCAGGACATGGAAGCAACCTAAGTGTCCATCAACAGATGAATGGATAAAGAAGATGTGGCACATATATACAATGGAATATTACTCAGCCACAAAAAGAAACGAAATTGAGTTATTTGTAGTGAGGTGGATGGACCTAGAGTCTGTCATACAGAGTGAAGTAAGTCAGAAAGAGAAAAACAAATACTGTATGCTAACACATATATATATGGAATCTTAAAAAAGAAAAAAAGGTTATGAAGAACCTAGGGGCAGGACAGGAATAAAGACGCAGACATAGTGAACGGACTTGAGGACACGGAGAGGGGGTAGGGTAAGCTAGGAGAAGTGAGAGAGTGGCATGGACATATATAAACTACCAAATATAAAATAGATAGCTAGTGGGAAGCAGCTGCATAGCACAGGAAGATCAGCTCGGTGCTTTGTGACCACCTAGAGGGGTGGGAGAGGGAGGGTGGGAGGGAGACACAAGAGGGAGGGGATATGGGGATATATGTATACATATAGCTGATTCACTTTGTTATACAGCAGAAACTAACACACCATTGTAAAGCAATTATACTCTAATAAAGACGTTAAAAAAAAGAAATCTTTTCTTTTTCTTTCTTTTATTATTATTATTTTTTAACATCTTATTAAACATCTTTGGCCTTCATATCTACCTAATCTACACATTCTATTCAGAGAACAACTTAATGTAGGGACCTGTTTCTTTAGTGCCTTCTGTGTGCCAGGCTCTCTGCTAGGTACATCCATACACAATTCATTCAAATGACATATTTATTGAGCAGCTATTATGTGACAGGGACTGTTCTAGGCAGTGGAAATACATCATGGTACAAAACAGATTTTAGAAACCTCTGTCCCTACTGTGCTTCTACTGGAGAAAGAGAATTTTAAAAATTGATAATTTATTTATATAACGTTTTAAATGGTAATAATTGCTATAGAAAAATAAAGAGCAGGTTAAGGGGGTTCAGGGGTACTGGAGTGGAAATGAATGATTGCAATTTTAAGTAGAATGGCCAGGGTAGGCAGCTCTGAGAAGGTAAGACACTCAAGCAATCTTGAAGGAAGTAAGGGAACAAGCCATAGGGGTATCTGGAAGAAGAGCATTCACACAGAGAAAGCAGCCAATTTAAAGGCCCTAAAGGAGAAGTGTATGACTGGTGTATTCAAGAAATCATAAGGAGATCACTGTTGCGAGAGCAAGGGGGAGAGGAATGGGAGATGAGGTCAGAATGGTAACTGGATTGCACAGGGTCTTATAGGTCATTGTAAAGACTTTGGCTTTTACTCTGAGTGAAGAGAGGAGCCATTACAAGGTAGTAAATAGAGAAGGCTCATGATCTGATGTCCATTTTAGAAGGATCACTCTGGCTGCTCCCTTGAGCAGAAATTGTAGGGTTATAGCAGGCAGACCAATTAGGAGACTATACAGTAATTCAGATGAGAGATGATGGTGTTTTAGACCAGGATGGGAGCACTGGAGATAGAGAAAAGATGGATTTTGACATATTTCAAAAGTAGAACTAACTGCATTTCCTGGCATATTCAATGTGGCGTGTAAAAAAAATTAGGAGTCAAGGATATAATCAAGGTTTTTGGCCTGAGCAACTGGAAAGATAGAATTAACAAGATGAGAAAAACAGTTATTGATATGAATTTGGGGAAAGATGATGAGGAATTCAATATTAGAGATATTAAGTTTGAGATATCTATTAGACATCCAAGTGGAAATATTAAAATAAGATGTTGGATATATGAATCTGGAGCTTATGGGAGAAGTGCAGGCTGGTAGGTCAGATAAGATGAAGACTAAAAACTGAGCTGAATTTAGCAACGTGGAGACTTTTGGAAAGTTTGACAAGAGCGTTTTTGGTGGAACAGTGGTGACAAAAGCCTGATTGGGAGGAGAGAATTTGAAAACAGATTTTAAACAACTTTTTCATAGAGTTTTGCTGCAGAGGAGGAATAAGGAAATGGAGCAATAACCAAAAGGGAGGATAGAGTGAAGAGAGGATATTTTAAGAGGGAAAAATAGCTGCTTGAATGTTTGAATACTGATGGAAGTAATCCAGTAGAGAGGAAAGAACTGATAATATAGGCTAGAGAAGGAAGAATTGCTAGAACTGTGCCATAGAACAGACAAAAGGGGATGGCTCCCGTGTATAAGAGGAGGTACTGACTTTAGATAGGAGTATGACTAATTCGTCCATGATAATAGGCAGGAAACAGAGTATGTAGGTACAGATGCTGTTAGGAGTGTTAGTGTGGTGGTGGGAGTTTGTGGAAGTTCTCATCTGATTACTGCAGTTTTGACAGTAAAGTAGGAAGCAAGGTCATCGGCTTGAAAGTAAGGCTGAGGGAGGAAGTGTTAGAATTTTGAAAAGAGTGAAGGTGGTACAAAATAATGAGCTAGGAGACCAGAAGAGTAAATGGACAAGGGAAATGAAAGAATAACTGCCGGCCATCAAGAATCCACTTGTGGTTCATGGTCATGCATTTTAAGCAAAGCCAGTCAGGATGCTTGTGTGCTTTCTCCAGCCACATTCAGGTGCACACAGGCAGTCTTGGAGCAGGCGGAGAGCTGGATTCAACAAATATGAGGACATGAAAAGGGACGAGGGAGCGAAGGGTGTATGCGAGGGAATAGTTCAGATGGTTGGCTATGGGACCTACAATGGGCAAGGAGGGAAGACAAATGTTAGGGAAGAGGAACAGTGACGTGGTGAGAGTATCAGCAGATTGTAGGCCAGTAGGATGGAAGAATGCTTGGAATGAGAGTCCCTTCTATAAGGGGTGAGCTGTGAAAGATAGAGGGGCTGTCAGAGAGTGGGTCAGGGTTGCAGTTATTGGTAAAGGCGAGGACTGAGAGCAGGGCTACTTAATGAAGAGGCCTTGGACTGGTACCAGTTTGTGAACTGTACATTACTGAGCTGCAATGGGGTAAGTTCAGAAATTGAAGGAAATGTTTAGAAACACTACTGTGACATGCAAGCCTGTGATAAGTGGACTTGTATTCAGAATGTCTTTGCTTTTTAAATCTCATTTGTCTATTCATTTGTTGTTGTATTTTACAAAAGTAATGGTCTGCAACAGATTGGCTATAAACAACAACAAAAAATCTGGTCCTGCCCCACAGCTGAAGCACTGCTCTAGTGTGCATGACTGTCACGTGAGTGTCTGAGGAGGGTGGAGGGCAAGACCATCAGAGGAGAGGAGGTGGAAGGACTAGTTTCTTGAATATTGAAGTCACCGTCATCTCTAGCCTTCCAAGATAGAAGCCACCTGATTCCACCTCTCTGGGGGGGCACTATTCTCATTGTTTGCCATGTGAACAACAGAACTCAGAGTACAGTGTGAATGGTGCCCTTAGATTGTTCACGAAGGTGGCCGTTGCTATCTCCATTTTACAGATGAGACAACAGACTCAGAGAGGTGAAATAATTGCCCAAGTTCACATAGCTAGTAAGGGAAGGAACCAATATTTGAACTTAGGTATGTCTGTCATGCCAAAGCTAGACTCTGTCCATACACCCCTCCGTCTTTGTCACCTGCTTACAGTTACAGGAACAGCATAGCCGTAAGCCTCATAAAAACTGGGGAAAAGGGGGCTTCCCTGGTGGCGCAGTGGTTGAGAGTCCGCCCCCTGATGCAGGGGACACGGGTTCGTGCCCCGGTCCGGGAAGATCCCACGTGCCGCGGAGCGGCTGGGCCCGTGAGCCATGGCCACTGAGCCTGCGCGTGCGGAGCCTGTGCTCCGCAACGGGAGAGGCCACAACAGTGAGAGGCCTGCGTACCGCAAAAAAAAAACCAAAAAAAAACAACAAAAAAAAACTGGGGAAAAATGCCTTTTGGGAATGTGTTGTGGTCCATGTGGCTAAGATGAGCATTTCCATTTCTTTTAAAATCATGACTTGTTACATCTGCTGTGCTAACCCACAACCCATTGCTGTCTAGACCCATCTTTCTGGTTGGTCTTTGTTGAACCGAGAGGCTGAAGCACCTCAGGAATCCAATATCCAATATCACCACAGGATTTCCTGCACTTTCTGTTCTTGTGCTTTAGTCATTACACATGTATTAGAAACCTCTTCTAAATAATGGTTCATGAATGATAAAATGATGAATAGTTTTAATACTTTTCTTTTCTTCCCAAAATCTGTGCAATGGAGATGTTACTTTTATGATCTGAAAAGGTCTAGCATAGATCTATATTTTAAACCATCTTGTTCATGTGGAAACTCTCTAAGACTCTTAGGTCTCTGATGAGGGCTGAACAGGCCTGCTCTCCCACTGAGCCTGAGTCCCAGCTGCACTGGAAGCCTTGGCGTTTCCAGAAAAGTTGGTGGTGGTTGTTTCCCACTCTCCCCAGGTGCATGGAGTATTTGAGGAATCAATCCAAAGACAAAGCATCATTAATCTCTTAGGGGTTTCCTGGTTTCCTCCATTTCTTGGCTCTCCAATGGGCCTGGGAAAGTGCAACAACGCTACAGTTAATTTATAAAGCTCATCCATGTTTCACTGGACCTGTGAACAGAGAAGTCATCCACTTGTTCTAGAAGCCCTCCCTGGAGTTCTGAGTCTATATGCTTACATAACACATAGGGCATGGCGTCAGAATTATGGCTTTATGTAGGCCAGGCTGCCTCTGTGAAGCATGGCCTGTGGCACATCACAGGGCCTGACACATAGTAGGTACTCACTAAGGATGAGTCGAATGAGTGAATAAACAACTGATGTTCAGTCTGTATAGGTATTTTTTTGGTGAGGTGTTTAATCTTTTCTACCTTAAGAAAGTGACTAGCATGGATATATATTAATGTATATGAAAAGAACTTTGGGACTTATTTTTATATTCAAACATACAACTTTTCACCCAGAGAAGATATAGAAGAAATAAAGAACCCACCAAGATAAGCAAATAAAGCTGGACAGAGTAGGCTATGCTCACTCAGTTTAGTTTTAAATAATAATCAAAACAGATAATAGGAGCAGAATTTTACTTTGAAAAGTAATACTGCAAATCCCAGTTGATGTGGTGGGGAGAGGAGTCATTAAAATACTTTAATATGGTATAATGCTAATTATCACAGTTATTCATTGAAAGTAACTTAAAATCTCTGGTTGGCATCATAAGCATAACTAGAATTTTCAAATACATGTTATTAATTATTGTTATTAATATGAGGTTTAAAACCTGATCCTCTTTTGGAGACTAAGTATCAGGACAGATGAATTTTAAAATGTGCCTGAAAACTCACAACAACCAAATGAAAGTTGGTATTCTTTTCTTCCATCTTGCCAAAGTACTCATCACATTAATAAGAAATGCAACCGACATGCCAGGCACTAAGTTTCACATCATTTGTTTTTATAAGGTTGTATTCCAGTAGATGGGGAATACTTTGATTTTAGTATCTACTTCATTGATGTTAAGAGTCTAGACTCATTCTAATGACTATGGTCAAGATAAGATATTTTTCCCTAGTTTGTCTACACAAACCTATAAGAACTAGCAAAAGCTTAACTATTGAATTTGAATAGAGAATTCTTCCTCTTCTAGATCTGAAGACTAAATAAAATATGGAACAGACAGTTACGTCCCTAGTTTTTTTATTATGCCTTTTGAAATAATTTGTATATACCTTTTAAATAATTTCAAGTGCCACAAAAAATAACGTTAATAGCTCAAAATCAAAAGTTAAAAAAAAAAACCTAAGTATAATTTTTAAAATCTTTTTCTTCTCAAGCGTTTTACGATGGGATAATGAGACAGATGTCTCTCAACTGGAAGGACATTTTGACATTGTTATGTGTGCTGACTGGTAAGTACATAAAAATCATAAAACTCCTGTTAGAAAAAATAGCTTTGCTGGAGTAATTGGGCTGCGCTGCTTTGCTGACGGCAAAGCAAAGTCAACAAATGAGGCACAAAGCTGCCTTAACCTCAACAAATTAACATTCATCTCCATGTGACAGTTATAAGGTAGTCTTCTATCACACAGTAACTTCTACCACATTATTTCCCAAAGATTGATTTTGAGAAGCATTTCCATTTTCTGGAATTGCCTCTGTTTCATGCTTGACGTATCAGTAAATGGACGACTTAGGCAAATTGCAAATAATTATGGCTCGGAGAGGAATAGTCTGGAGAAAAAGGAGTTTATCAACACAAACAGCTCAATTAGCTTACTTCTTAGGAGAGATCTGACTATTGATATAAGGGAATATGTATATGTATGTGTGTTTGCACACATATACACTCCAGCGTATAAACATATCTGTGAAATATCTTTAGGGAAATAGCTTTTCTTAAAATGTATGTTTGCTATCTAATATTTTCAATGCCTTCAATTATGATATTTAATTATATATAAAACAAGAATTATAAAATTACATTTTATTGTTATGCAAATAATAATAGTAAAATCTCTGTCAGATGCCTGCCTTTTAAAAATAATTTACATTAGATATTTTGTCTTCTCTTTTAGCCCAGTCTACTTATTGTTAATGAAAGTCTGATCCTAAGTTACAGGATAAATATGTATCAAACCGTAATAATGATTTCAACTAATCTTATGTATTTTCTTCGTGTGTTGAATAATAATATGAGAAACACTGACAATTCACAAGTATTTTTCCTGTTAAGAGTAAGATCTTATTTGTAGTTTTATCATGATTTTTAAAATGACGCTATGGATTTGAAAACACAGTTCAGATTCTAAAGAAGTTCTATTATATTGATAAACCCAAACACAAGATCCATAACCCAGAGAACACTTTCCTTATGCGAGAGTTGAATGAATGCAATGAAGTTTTCAGGAAGTCTTTATTTTAAATTATTTTTTAATAAGTTGTTCAGTGGCTAAGTTTCTACCTAAGTCAATGAAATTAGACTTGCTTTCTGTTTTCTTCTGAAAAATACTTGTCAAGGAAACATAAATATTTTCTTCTATTCTTAGTTGAGATTTTCTAGTTTTTCATGGCCATTTTAGTCTCTCTGCACCCAATTTCAGAAAACCTTTTTCCAAAAAAAGAGAGAAGCAGATTTTTGACTAATCATTGATATTGTGTCTCAATATTACAGCCCTCATCTAATCAAAACTAAGGAGCTAAAACCTCACCATATGATTTGAGCAAGTAATTTAGTAAATGCTGTCCCTCACCAAATATGAGAAAGGATTCTCCAGGTTTCATTGCACAGATGAAGATAATGCTGGCAGGATTAGATCAGATTAAGCATGAAAGTCAGATCAGAGAGCAGCGGAAAGAGGGAAGAAGGGTAGAATCTTCTTGGAGGTTTAGACGAGGGTCGCACATGGATGGGCTCTGATTATGTGGGGAAGTCAGGTCTGGCCAAGAGATTTAAAGTTAATTTTGTCCTTTGCACAAATATCAAAACAGCCTGGCTTTGTCATACCTTGTGTTATGACACTCACACCATGTCATCCTATTTGTACCAGGGAAGCAGAGGAAGTCAGATTTAAGCTCTTTTCTGATTAATGTTCTCAGTTAGGTTAAAAATAGCCACACAACATGTTTGAAAAATAGTCTTTTTTCCCTAGCCAACAACAGGATCCTGTACAACTGATATACATAATGCATATTCAGTTAAGCCTTTCGTTACAAATACATAATAATACAATGTTCTACGTACACACACACATACCATATACATAAATACACATCCAGTCGCTATTGAGAATTTTTGTATTCAAATGAACTAAATACACCAAGTTTCATTTTATAAATGGCTTTTCTATGCATGAATTGTTAAGTTTTCTTTTCCTCCGGTGTTGTCAGTGCCAGAATGTCAGCCTGTTTATAATTTCCCATTTGTAAATGTGAAACATTAAGCTACTCTCACTGCGATGCTGATATTATTTCCAAAAGAAATGCTTTGGTGATGGTCTGTCTTCATATTCACAGGGATGGCTGGGTAAGCTGTTCAGAAACTTAGAAAGTACAACCATGTTCATAATATACATGTTGTGCATATAGCAGGGAAGCCCAGGATTCCATGTGTTCTTTATGTCCTGTTGGATTGATGTTTCTCTGTCAGAGTTATTGCACGGATGCTGCTTCTAGGGGCAGGCAGGCAGGCAGGCAGACCATGCTGCTATTTTTTTTTTTAAAGAATGTCACAGAGGAGGAAAAGAAAGCTCTCTTTAGACACTACCTCCAAGATGAAACCTGAAATAGTCAGTGCCAGAAATAGGTGCCACACATAAATAGATCACGTTAAGTCTCACACCATCCTTGAGTCCTTGTCAGTCAATGAGATCTGGATTAGGCCACAGGAATATGAAGCAAGAGTTAGAGTTCAAATATTAGGTACATGGATTAAATTCTTACTGAAGCATTTCCAGCAAGGGTGGCATTGTCTGCTTCCCTGAATAGCTAACCAGTGGTACTGCTTGATCCCATTTACATGAAAACAAGCTCTATTCACAAACCTATTCCAAACCCACATTGTGGTTCAAGTAAAAGCACATGATTACAACGAGCAGCGATATGTTTATGTTGTTAAATCATTCAGATATTCATATATTTACATTCAAACATTCATAAACCTGTAGGCAATGGGGGAAATAACTCATTTCCCAGAAGAGACAGTCTCTTAGTTCACATCTAAATTTAGTAGCTCAACTAGATTATAGAATAAAGAGGCACACTGAAAGCTAGTCGTTATTTCACCATTCAGCATTTTGGACAATGAAATATAGTTTCATGGTTCAACAGTTCCTAAGTAACTTGTAAAATGTCAACTTTGAAATAAACAGATGGAAAACTCAAGGTACAGTCATACCTGCAAATGGATGCTGTTGACAAATATCAAAATATTAGAATATTTAACCACAGGTGTAGAAGAAAAAAACCCTCCTATTAAATTCTTTGGTTGACTTGTTTAATGTTGAATTTAATATAAGAGTTCCTTTCTGCTGGAATGCAATCCAGCCCGGTCCTTGCTGAGTTTAGAATAGCGAGTGCTTGTTAACTTTAAACCTGCCTTTCCAGACTCCTGTTCAATCACAATATTCTGAGAGTCTGGTAGTAAGATGCTCTTTATCCAGTGAACACTTCCATTCACTGTTTGATGGCTTTCCAGTTTACTGTAGCTCTTCAAAAATAAAAATGATTCTGTAAATTAAAAAAAAAAAGGTTCTGCACATTTGGATTCTCTAAATGCTTGGAAAGCAAGTCTGAAATGCCACCCCTAGCCAGACACATGGAGCTAGGTCTGCAGGACGGTGAGCACCACATCTGCATGCCTCCAGCCTGAGACTTTGGGAAGAAATGGGGAAGGTACATCACTTCACTTGCTCTCCCAGCATTTTTATACTAACTATATGCAGTGGATTGTTTTTATTTTCTATCATGTTTACTTTAAATGATGAAAAAAGTTGGGGTTTTGTGAAGAAAAAAATTTTTTCTCAAAATACGCTCTAGGATTTCTTTGTTTTCTTCCAGATGCTGTGATCATAGATAGTTCTAAATCACAACTCACAGACCTTTCCACCTGAAAAGATCTTTAACCCAAATGTAGTCAGCCTTCTTACCTCACACCTGAGGAAACTCAGTCCCGGAGAAGACAGACAGATTGTCAAAGATCTTGTACCTAAGGGGTGGCACCAAGCGAGATCAGAATACGGCTCCCCCAGCAATCAGTTGCTAAAGACTGATAGAGGCCATTCAGTCTGCCGAAAGTTAAATCTAAAACAGTGAATTTAACTGAGCATATTTCACCGTGAAAATTACATAGAGGTCTTCCTCTCTGTGGATGCTGACAGAAATGTCTCCTTGTTCTCTGCACTAATTAATTTCCCTATGAGAGGAGCTGGAGCTGGAGCTGCTCTGTGCTCTGCAGAAAATCCTGACTGATTCTAAGGGAGGCGATGAAAATGGCCTGGCACCCTTCCTTTGTCGTATAATCTGTGATTCGGATCAGTGGAACAAAGCAAGCGTTGATTCCACAAGTGAATTATATAGAGGGGTGTGAGTGTGTGTGTGTGTGTGTGTGTGTGTTTGATGGCCAAACTGGACCGACTGTCGATGTATTCTGATCAGTAAGTGAAGGGAGAGTTGAAATGGTATCTTCATCCCAATCACTGACCCACTCAGCCTTTTTTAATAGATCCACTTAAGCTACTGCTGTTCTCTGAGCCCATTAGGACTTATTTAAGGGGTGAATTTTCAGGAGATTATATATCACTCCCACTAAAGCACGTTGAAATTGCTGATAGGATGTATCCTACTAAGCGTTATAAATTCTGCACCAGAGCTAAGTAGAAAGGTGAGCTTGCTTGGAATAAAGACCTATTAGAGAACTACAAAAATTACTTTTGGGAACTTTGACTTGCAGTGATGGAGTAGACAGCAGTAGCTTTCAAATAACTGTGTTTTGAATGTGTGCTTTGTGTTAAGCGGCATTTTCTAGTGAGCTGTGAGGTTAACATTTTTGTCACCACTGCCAACATTAAGTAGAAATAGTACTATATTAGGTTATGCTTTTTAAATTGAAGTATAGTTAATTTACGATGTTGTGTTAGTTTCGAGGGTACAGCAAAGTGATTCAGTTATTTATATATACATATATATATATTCTTTTTCAGATTCTTTTCCATTAGAGGTTATTATAAGATGTTGAGTATAGTTCCCTATGCTATATAGTAGGTCCTTATTGTTTATCTATTTTTTTAGGTAGCAGTGTGTATATATTAATCCCAAACTCCTAATTTATTTCCCCCTCCCCTCATAAGGTTATGTTTTATTCTCAGCTTTTAAGTTGTTGATTATTTATCTCTAACCATCTTACCAGCTCTTAGGATGCTCAGGTATAAACTGAGAATGGTCTTTTGTGCTTGGTGCTATGTATCCCAACCAGCCAGGTCTCCTGTAGACCCAAGTAACTGACAGAGGTATTTTCTCACAGTGGTAGTCTTCTTTTAAAAAAATAAAATAAATTGCTTAATTATTAACATTTAAGATAGTATTACCTCACTAAACAATAAGGTATATAGTCCTGAAGAGAAAATTTCAAAACACTTAAATACAATTTGATTCCTTTCTTATCGATCCTTACTGGTTATTAACCACGGATTAATATGACTAAAAGGCAAATTTTTGTAGCATTCGAATTAGACACATTTTGTGCTCTAAGATTTAAGCGCATAGTTTTCTGGAACAATAAGAAATTTTCCCATGGGTAATAATCAGGTTATCCTGATTATCCTGATGGATAGTTTCCCATTCTAGAGATCATTTCTAGCTCACCTTAAGAGGATTCTTTTTCCATTGCTCAAAGCAGAACTTTATAGAAGAAACTTCCACTAAGCATGTCATGGTGAAACCCAAGCACTGACTTCTTGGAAACATCTTATAAGCCGCTCTCCCCACGCCTCTTAAGTGAGAGACTTAGGAGAGAACCTGGTCTGGTGAAACATCCTACCTAAATGCTGATTCCTCCCTAGCAAGACCAGTGAAGGAGTACGTACATCCTGTTTTAGAGGCATTGAAACCCACCTTACGTAAGCTCCTCCATTTCAAAGACTGTGTTGATCTGCCAGTTAGGCAGTAAGTAACTCTTCATTGAGCACCCACTCTGTGTGTATGCTGGGCCAGACCTAGTGATGCAGAAATGAATACAGACTGGAAGCTCCTTGAGAATGGGAACTTCGACTTATTCACAGCTTATCTCCAATGCCTGAAACAGCCCCTAGTATACAGCAGGTTATCAACAAACATTCATCAACTGACATATATCATTCATTTGATGCCCACCGCAGCCACAGAGGTGGGCCCTTATTGACAGGAAAACTGAAGCCTCAGATGAAGTGACTTGCCCAAGGTCACATAGCAGAAAGGTCAGAGCCAGAGCCTAGGAAACCCTGAACTATGCTCTCCCCTTGTCTGAAGTGTGGCTCCACCAGCAGCGCTCCTACTGACAGCTGATACTCATCCTTAGCTCGGAGGAGGACGACGCAGGGCCCCAGAGTAGGTGGTAATTAGCCATGCTGTTTGGGGAGCAGGAGGCCAAATCAGAGAGACCCACACCAAACTACAGCATTCGAAATGGGAGTGGAGGCTTTGCCCCTCATGGGATAGCTGATGCCCAAGGCCACCCAGTGTTCTAGCCTGCAAGTCCTGGATAAGGAAACTCTGTCCTAAACTTCCAAGATAAGGCCTGGTGAAGACAGGGTCAGACTGATCCAGCCAAAGAGGTGACAGAGCAACAAGAGAAATTCTCAAACTAGAAAAGAAAAATGAAAAACCACATGAACGGGAAAAAAATCAACATGGAGATCAAGGGGGAAAATGCAGAGTTGCCGTGGTCTCTGGGACACGCTGCCTAAACCTGGTCTTTGTTTACTCCTAGGTCACTTGTCGGCTCTAACCTCAGCGCTGTTGCTAGTCACTAAAAACTATCACCACCTGAGAGCTGTTTTGTGGTTGGTGTGTAATAGGGCTGGTGGTTTGTTTTCGGAGGGTGGCCTCACAGCACCCTCGGTGGGCAGAGGGCACAGGTCTACCGACAAGTATTGGGAGAGCTTCATCTCCACCAGATGATTCCCCCAAACAGCAGCTTAGAAATTGTCCCTTGCACACTAACACATGGCCAGTCGTGTTGAGTCGTGGCCCATCACATGTTGATGACTTGACTTTTGTTGGATAACACTGACCACAGTATCTTTTTTTTATTCCAGTGAGATACTTGAATGGAAGGAAACATTTCTCTTTTTTAGTGTTGAGTAAACATGTGTAATTAGTCTTGATCTCCATTAGTATCATTAGACTTGAAAACCCAGTTTAATCTGGATTCTGCTCTCTTCTCAATGTCAGCCTGTTTCTGGACCAGTACAGAGCCAGCCTTGTTGATGCAATAAAGAGATTACTCCAGCCCAGGGTAAGTATGTTTCTATTTTCTCCTGAACACTGGCTTCAGAATAATTAGTCTGTGCACAAAGATGGAGAGAGTAATGGAATGGCAGGATTAATGTCATGTAATACTTTAATACTTATTATGTCCAACTTCAATTGGGTCTTCTGATCTATCAGATTCTTTCCTAATCATAACTAGAGAACTTCTTACCCTTGGCCTTCTGATAAGGAACACAGTGGGTAGTAAAATAAATGAAACCACTTCAAAGATAGTGTGAGATTATTTTTATCAAAGAATTTCTTGAGTCTTTTCCTTTGATAACAATATCTTCATATTAAAGTAGAAGTATGATATTGAAAGTTTTCTGTTGACTTCTGTCATTTTAAATCCCTTCAATGGTTACCTTTGTCATTGGGTATTTATTGCAAAAGGACATTTTTCTTTTTATTTCTGTTTATATTAAATAAAGGGGCTTCAGATGAATCTGTATATTAATCTGTTCTTTGCTTTAAAAGGAAGCCATTATTTACATATTACAAACATTAGGTCACAATGAAGCCAAGCATGGCGTAATATATTGTGCACAGTTTTACATTTATATATCCATTTATGCCTGTGAGTAAATTACAGAGTTTTTATCCACTCTTATTTTTTTGGGCTGTTATACTAAGCTAGGAGGTCCTGCAGCCTAAACAGAAAGTTAATATACATCTATTTAAAGTAAGAAAACAAGTTTAAAGCACACGCATTAAAAAAAATCTTATAACTATGTAAGACTATTGCTGTGCCACAGGAATTTAAAATAGGTTAACAAAGTAGGCTAAGACAGGAACTCACATTTATCTGAGAAAGGACTATAGTGTGTATGTGTGTGAAGTATTTTCTAAAGTTTTATCTCTTCTTTTAAAAAAGAAGGTTTGCTCTAGTCTTCTGACCTCAGTGAGACTTATAGACTAATACCTTTCAATCTTTCTTTTATATCTTTTTCACATTGAAGGTTCCCAGAGCAATTTGATAAACATCCTTTGCCTTACACTGTTGCTTTTTATTTTGTTGTCTCTATATACCTCAGAAACTTTAAATAGGCCTCTCAGAGGAGTAACCACAGCTTTGTAAGTGGTAATCAATTAAATTAAATTGGCCTTCTCAATTCCCTCTGTGAGGTGGGTAGTAGGTCTGGAGGCAAGGAAGGGGCATGCACCAAGCTATTAATGGCAGCTGTCGTGGTTGAGTGAGCAGCCCAAGTTGAGGGCAGAAGGAACTGGGGGCCTCTTCATCCCCCCATTAGCCTTGGGTGGTTCTCATGAGCATTTGCAAGATCAGGATTTTCAGAGAGGGGACGGAGATTCTTGGACGTAAAGGCTTCTACGAATACTATGATACGTAAACACAATTTCAAGGACTCCTGGACCTCACAGTGCACAAACAGTACTTCACTCATCACCAACACCCCTTCAAAGCCTATTTGTGACAAATACTCCATTTTGCAGCAGATTTGCATGATTTACATAGGATCTATTGTAAATCATGAGAACGATTTACAAGAGAAAACTGCCCAAGCTATGAATAGATCTAAATGGAGATTGAACTGGAATGTCTAGCAGCTCTCCTGCACCCTCTGTTAAACTCTGAACGACGCTGCCCCTAGTCTGAAGTGTGGCTCCACACAGCGGCCTCCTCTGAGGACAGCCGTGCTCCTACTGACAGCTGATACTCACCCTTAACTCGGGGAAGGATGAGGCAGGGCCCTAGAGTGGGCAGTACTTACTCATGCTCTGTGAGGAGTGGGGAGGCCAAATCAGAGGGGCCCACATCAAAATGCAGCATTAGAAATGAGGGGAGGGGACCTCGCTTAGGCCCCTCCTGTCCTGCAGCCCTGCTCAGACTGCTGGGTGTTCTAGTCTAAGGGGTCAGGGGTCCGCCCTAAGGGGGGAATCCCAGTTGTGGATGGCACATGGACATACTGAAGTTCCCACCCAGGGATCCCATCCCCATTGGGAGGTCTGGGGAGGAAAGGCGTTTGCACTCCCTGGGCCTCCACCCAGATGGACCCAGGAAGGGTCACCTGGACTCAGCAGGGAACAGCAGCAGCTCTCTCTCCCATGCCAGTGGGCTGGAAGGGTTCCCAGAGCTCTGGGGCACCCAGCGGACAACTGCACTCTTCTTCTTAGCTCTCAGGGCTGTTGTCCTGCTTCCAAAGGACCTCCCCCTGATGAGTGTCTGTGTGTGGAAGTCACAGTCCAAGACTAAGATAACACTAAAGGTTTTAGTCTATTACAATTTGAGATGCTGTAATGTTTTCTTGAGCCTAGACCACTTCTCCATGGTTTTGTGGCCCAGAGGCTAAAGGTGCCATAAGAGACCCACAGAGAAACAACCTGGGCAGGTGCACTGGTGGATCCTGAGTTCTTGGTAATTCAGGGCTCAGCAGACTCAATGGAGACAAAACAAGTTCTCAGGGTGCTCAGAAAAAACTGCACTTTGGCCAAATGCTTCGAATTCATAGGAGGGCCCAGTTTCTGAAGGCAAAGTATCAGTGGGTGGAGTCAGAAATACCTGCATACAAAACTTGTCGTTCTTACTATCTAGCCACTTACTGGATTCATCTCTCGGAGCCTCAGTTTCTCATCTGTAAAATGGGGGGTAAACAAGCCAGTGCATTGGAAAGCTTTAGCACATGATTGACTCTGAATGAATATGTGTTCGCTCTTATTACCTTGAAGAATTAGGGAGACTGTCCAGCTGTGATGAGTATAGAATATAGGGGGCTCTTCACAAAAACTGTTCTCAGAGAAATGGTTGGCAGGAGGGGAAAATTTTTTTTTCTCAACCTGGACTTGGACGATTTCTACACATAACTGGGCCTGCTGCAGTTCCCTGCACCCGTGTCCTGCATACCTGCTGCAGGCTCTGCAGAGATCTGGGGGATTGTCTACCTGGATGAAGATGACACTTTTTAGTACAGATAACCCTACCGAGTAAGGTGAGAGAAATTATACTAAGTGGCCAGAATGAAACCATTGCAACACAAAGGTTCAGGTGTCAAGCTTGGGAAGAAATGACTTCTGCCATTACTGGGGAGTATGGTTCCTTGATTTCCAGCTAAGGCAGCTCTGCTGTCTGGAGTCAGAGGATCCAGAAGCAAAGAAAGTAGAGGGAGGGGAGGGTTCCCCTTGCTTTTCAGCTTTTATATTGGGGGTCGTGGATGAGGTGGCCCTCAGAGAGAGCTTAGCCACCAGGGTGGGCTCCTGGCTTGACCAGGAACAGTATCAGATCCCAGGGCTGAGCCTAGATCCTCAGGCAAACGGGCACCCATTCCTGGAGAGTCATTACAGGAAGCCCCAAATGTCAAGAGGAAATGATTGTTACCTGTCCCAGATGGAAACTTTCCTCAACTTACTGGTTGAGAGACATTGTCAAAACATCTGACTCCTGCCAGAATGCTACAAGGGACTCTCTAGCAAACTTACAAGAAGAAAAGAAAAGATCTTAAAAAGGAATGAAATCAGTACATTTTACTCATTCCAAGAAACAGCATGTCCCTCCTCTCCCGCACCTCTTTCCCTCTGGTGAGTGGCTTCTTGTTGCTGACAGGTAACCCCCTATCACTGTGTTCCTTAAAGACCATCAGCCATGTCTGATATCAGAGGACCCAGATGTAATTTAAAATACAGCCACACAAGCCTACAAGTTGAATTTCAGTCCAGAAGTGACAAGCAACAAATGGCATCTACTAATATTCCTCTGAAATGGCTTTGGGTGGCAGGAGGGGAGCCAAGCCAGTTAGTGTGAGTTTACTCAGGACCGTGAGGAGATGGATGGGGATGCACTGTGGACAGATCTCCGGCTTGTTATAGCTGCTAACCATTGTCAAGAATTCAAAAATATCGGGCTTCCCTGGTGGCGCAGTGGTTGAGAGTCCGCCTGCTGATGCAGGGGACGTGGGTTCGTGCCCCGGTCCGGGAGGATCCCACATGCCGCGGAGCAGCTAGGCCCGTGAGCCGTGGCCGTTGAGCCTGTGCGTCCGGAGCCTGTGCTCCGCAACGGGAGAGGCCACAACAGTGAGAGGCCTGCATACAGAAAAAAAAAATAAAAAAATCAAAAATATCACTGTGGAATTCATTTAACCTTCTGTAGTAACTGCCAGATTCCTGGAGTCCTGACTACATGCCAGCCGTGTTATAAAAGTAAATCATGGACTCTCATTTTATTTTAATAAAATAAAATGTCCCTGCATCGGCAGGCGGACTCTCAACCACTGCGCCACCAGGGAAGCCCATGGACTCTCATTTTAGAAGAGCACTTTCTTTTTACTAACATATTTCCCAATCTTTAAAAAAAGCTAGCATCTCTGCACCCATCTGTACAAACCTCTGTTTTTGCTTATCTCAGGGAAGTGCCTTGTGAGCGTGGGTTCAGTGGCATGAACTGAGATGGTGCTGAAGGACCCTTGGTTCCTGTCTGCTTGCTGGGTCAGAGGCCCAACAAATCCTCCTCTGTTCTGGGTGAGGAGCTGTGTTCCACCATACCTGGCCCTCCAGGTACAGGAATAGAGAGCACCCAGATGGTTTTTAAGACCCTTAGAACAAGAGCGCTTACAAGTTCTTCTTGGAAGTCCACCCAGTTGTTCATCCAGTGCTGAGTCTCTGCCCCTGAGGAATTTATAATGTGGTCATGGAGATGTAACATACACACAGATGAAATTACAGTGGACAGTGCAAAATGGCTTATAACAGCCCAGCAGTTGATCATATAGGGCCTGGTGCTGTTTTTATTTGTTGTGTGATTTTTTTTTTCTAATTTACACCTTCTATAGAACGTGAGATACTCCGAGATTTGAAATTGTCTTGATTCAACAAACATTTATTGAGCCTCGCACTGTGCTGGGGATTGTGGGGTATAAAGAGGAATAATGAGCACTTTGAGAATCTCACTGTTTACCAGGGCAGATTAATGCACAAGCTCCTTGGAATTATAATGCTATATGATAGGTACTAGGGATACAGCACAAAGAGTAACTAACTGCCTGTGGAAGGGTTCCGTAGACGCAGCAGTATTTGACTTTGTTCTTGAATAGTAAGTAGGCCATTCTAAGCCTCAGAGGAAGGAGACTAGAAAGTAGCGTCCCTGGTGGAGGGGACAGTGCTCACAGGTGGAGGGTAGGAAAAAGCATGTTGTGTTTGCAGGAGTTTGCTCTGGTTGGAGTGTAAGAGTGTCTGTGTGGTTTGGGGTTAGGGTTGGGGAGGGGTGAGGGATGAAGTTAAAGAGTTAGTTTGGGTACCACTTTAAGAAAGGCTGAGAACATGATGATGGAGAGACGGGACTTTATTATGTGGGTCATAGAGAGCCATTGAAATGGAGATAGAGAGCCATTTTTGAGCAGTGTATGGATCCTAGAAAGATCACTCTGGCCAGCATAAAAGCTGGTTTGGAATAAGAAAGAACTTGAAAGCAGCAAGGCTCTTCATGGGTCTACCGTGGACCAACTTCTACCTAGAATTGTTCAGTTAGGAGCTAGTGAAGGCCTAAAGACGGAGAAGAGGGAACTGAATGGGTGTTCACTGACAGGTTCCTTCAACAAACATTTCTGGAGTGCCTCCCTGGTGATAGAATAAGGTACAAGGGTTTTAAAAGGCAATGTCACGATTTCCTGGTTTCCAGTTTCATTTTGAAGGTGATGGGTATAGAATTGTTTGGCATACTTAATAGGTATTCAGCTGTGTGTGTGTGTGAGAGAGAGAGAGAGAGAGAGAGACGGAGAGAGAGACAGAGAGACAGAGAGTGAGAGGGATGGGTGGATGGGTGGGTGGGTAGTGCCCTGGGAAGTGTAGAGGTTTGGGCCAAGGATACTGAGTTCCATTTTAGGCAGAATGGGTTAAAGGTACTTTCAGAACATCTCCATGGAGAGCTCTAGTAGGCACCTGAAAATCTGGGTGCGGGCCCTGGACAATGGTGAATGCTGCAGTTATGTACTTGGGAGTTTTTGATGCATAATTGATAGTTGAAGTTGTGGACTTCAGTACAATCACCTAGAACTGTATAAAACATGAAGAAAAAGTAGGCAGAGCCCTGGGGACTACTGACAATGAAAGAACAGGTGGAAAAAAAGAAGCCAGGGTCGGGGACTGAGAGACTGAGGGAAATGTAGGAGAGAAAGCAGACAAAGGCAGCATCTCAGAAACCAGGTAAAGAAATGGTTAGAAAATAAACACAAGCTTAAACATGTAATTGGTATTTAATAGTTTATTGCCTGGAAATGAAAAAGGCGTAGCATATTACTTGTAAAATAAGTCTGAAGAAGACTTATTTTTTCCAGACGTGCACACCCTTTAATATATGAGTATAGATTAGTCTAGCAAAATAACAACTGAGCTTACGATGTAAACAATATCATTGTTGTTTTGTGGAACTACTCCTCTCTCCTCTCCAGGGATAAATGAATTCTCTCAAATTTCTGCTCATCAGTCAAAATTTTACATTCAATTGAGTGTTCATTCTGAGTTTAAAATGATTCAGTGACTGTGAATGCTTAGAAAGTTGTGCTTTGGTAAATTGAAAATAATTTTTCTAAAGTGATGGGCTAATTTGAAATCTATATTCTTTTTCTTGTTTTGATTTTTGCAGCCTAAATTGTAAGATGTATTCCTCTGACTGTACCAGACAAAGTGTCCTCCTCCACTGGGGATATGGGGGGCTTCTAAAACTGTTCATTATGGGGCAGATGCTGGCACTCAGTAGAGCTCAGTGGGTGCTTATTGAGTGAATGGATGATGTCCTATTGTTCCTCCTAAATATTAATCCACATCTCAAAGGTGTCTGCATTCAACGAAATGAAAAAGAAAACATTTTGAAACTCATAACTGAGTAATTAAGGATTAAAACTACTGCTCGCTCTTTCTCTTTCTTGTGGGGACAGTATTGTGCACAGAAAGCTGCCCTCTGAAATCCCATTATAGCCGCTGACTCTGTAAAAGCTTCTTGGAGAAAATCTTTTCTAAAGAATAAGCAATAGAACATGGCCTTCGAATTCCCAGAGACTTGTGTTTTTCAGATTATTCAATATCTAGATTTATTTTATTCTCTCGACAAATATTGATCGTCTACTCTGTGCTAGGCACTGAGAAAATGCAGTGAATAAAACATTAGAAGATCCCATTGTCATGGAGCATACATTCTAGCTGGAGGAGATGGGCAATAACAAACAAGGTTATGATGTGTGCCAGTGGTGATGAGGGCTAAGGACACAACTAGAGCAGGGAGAGTGGGTGGGGAGGGATGGGGAAGGGCTGGTGTTTTAGGTGCGGTGGGTACAGAAGGACAGGTAAACTGAGACACAAGCTCAACTGCAGTCACCTTACAGCTCACCCTAACCAACAAAGGGCTGGGGTGAGGGCAGCATGTGTTTTGTGAATGCAAACATCAACCCAACCACAACCCCTTAGTCCTGTAAACATTATGATACATAATTTAGATAATAGCTGTTAAAAATCAACTCTTTGATTGTAACGGTAAGACAATGTTTGCAGGTGACTTTAAAATAAAATGACTTCCATTATTCAAGAGTCGAGAACGGCAATCAGCTCTTAGAAAAGACTAGAATGACCTACTAGTGTTCCCTCTTTTCTTTTTTATGGAGACTTCTGCTCCCTTGCTGAGACCATGTATTATATCTAGTTTCACATCAAAATGAATTTTTGCTGCTAAGTTTGAAAACAGCCTGAAAATAGCAATTAATATTGGAAAAGCTGACAGAACCTTAAGTTTACTGGCATGATTGGTGCTGCTGTAATTATGTGCCTGAGTGTATACATGTCTATGTAAACACAGTATGAAAACACTTGATGTCCAGGACAGTGTATCAGTGTGTTTTCTTGCAGCTAAATGAGGGGAAGAGAGAAGGAGAGGGAGTTGATAGAATTTTTATAGCACTGTTAGGTGGTGTAGATGCTCCTAGTCTTTCTTACATCTATATAAACTTGTTTCTCAAATTATTTTCACGTTCAGTACCTCGTTTTACCCTCACAACTTGCTCAGGGTCGGGGGTGGAAGGCAAGGGAGGCTTTGTTCTTCCCATTTCATGGGTGAGAAAATTCAGTGGGTCAGCTAAGATAACTTGAGTTTCCTATCTGAAAAAATGAGGAGATTGGACTCACGTCATCTCCAAGGTCCATCTAGTTCAGCAGTTCTATGACATTTTTTTCCTGATTTTCCTGAGGTGACACCGTGTTTTATGGTGGAGATCCCCTTTAAGTCCAGACCCCTTTCTGCCACACGGTTCCTTCTTCTTCAGACTCTTCACTGCATGTTTAATCATCTGTAAAATGTAATGTCTACCGTACAACGTTGTTGAGAAAACTGTTGAGGGGATTAAAGGGAAGGCTTGTGAAGCACCTAGCAAAGTGGTAGCTTTTATTATTTATTATTATCATCACTATTACTAATAAGAAGGGAATGTCGTGTAGTAGAAAGAGCATTGGCATTGGAGTCAGGTCAGTTTCCAGTCATTTACTGGTGTGTCATCTTGGCCAGTGATTCAACCTTTCTGAGCATTCTGTAAAGTGCAGCTGAGAATCTCTACCTTGTTGGGTTGTTTGAAGACTAAAGGAGAGGATGTATATAGAGCACTTATCCCAGTGTCTGCCACGTCCCAGATGCTCAATAGACAGTTGGCAGGTATGAATGGTAAACCAATTTTCAAAAGAAACTGGGATAGGGACTTCCCTGGTGGCACAGTGGTTAAGAATCTGCCTGCCAATGGAGGGGACACAGGTTCAAGCCCCGGTCTGGGAAGATCCCACATGCTGTGGAGCAACTAAGCCCGTGTGCCACAACTACTGAGCCTGCATTCTAGAGCCCATGAGCCACAACTACTGAAGCCCCTGCGCCTAGAGCCCGTGCTCTGCAACAAGAGAAGCCACCGCAATGAGAAGCCTGCACACTGCAATGAAGACCCAACACAGCCATAAATAAATAAAATAAATACATTTATTTAAAAAAAAAAAGAAACGGATATATTTTCATGATTCCCTCAAAACCTGAAGTGGTACTTCATAGAGGTGAAGTATAACCCTGAAATTAACAGAAGCATACAGTCATCTTTTAAAAAAATAAAAGGAAAAAGAAGATTCTGAAGTTTAGCCATTCTGTGCACATCTACAAGGGAGAAGAAAAACTCACATGCACCTAGTAGTTAGCAAATGGTTGCTCTAGAGTTTCATGTCAGAGAGTCTTCTGAAATCCAGTATATACTTTATTCAAGTCCTCCCACTCTCCCCACTACAACAATCTGATAAGGTTGTGCAGTTTAGAAAAGCTTGATTGCCCTTATTTTACTACTTCCTTTGAAAAGTAATCCCTTGATGGGACTTCTCTGGTGGTGCAGTGGTTAAGAATGCGCCTGCCAATGCAGGGGACACGGGTTCGAGCCCTGGTCCGGGAAGATCCCACATGCCGCGGAGCAACTAAGCCTATGGGCCACAACTACTGAGCCTTCACTCTAGAGCCCGTGAGCCACAACTACTGAGCCCACGTGCCACAACTGCTGAAGACCACGTGCCTAGAGTGTGTGCTTCGCAATGAGAAGCCCGCGCACCGCAATGAAGAGTAGCCTCCGCTCGCCGCAACTAGAGAAAGCCCGCGTGCAGCAACGAAGACCCAAATGCAGCCATAAATTAATTAATTAATTAATTATTTTAAAAAAGTAATCACTTGAGTAACTTTGAGGAACTGTTTGGCCATAATGATGACCCTTATGAAGGATTCAGTAAAGTCGGAAATCAAGATCCTGTAGCTCTGTCTCTGGCAGCATGGTCACAGAAAAGGCTGGTGGCAGAACTGAAATGGATTGTGGTTACTTATTTCTGTGGAGGATTTCTTGGTACTGAATTTCCAGGGCACAATAAACTAACATTTACAGGCATCTGTGGCCACATGCTCTGGAGCTGTGTTGCAGATGTGTTGGCAGCTGCTAAGGAGTCGCAAGGTGGGTGGCACTGCCCTGGACCCATTATTCTAAAATCTAGTTGATGGTTTAAACCAGTGGACCCAAGAGAGGTATGTATTGTACAGAAAACCAGTGTTGAGTTCTATATTGTTTATTACATGCATTGTTTGAAAATGATAAAACATAGCAACTCACCATTTAAATGACTTTTTTTTCTTATTTGATGTATATCTGTCCTTGAAATTATTCTCACTGTGGATGCCCATCCTGTGTGGACGTCTAAAGACAAATGAGTTTTCTACCTGAGAGCAGTACAATTAAATGCTTTGACCAATGTCTGTTATGTTTGGTTGCCTTCCAGTTTTAAAATGTGTGAATTTCCTTTTTAACGTTCTAGGGGAAAGCAATGGTATTCGCCCCACGCCGAGGGAATACTTTAAACCAGTTTTGCAATCTAGCTGAAAAAGCTGGTTTCTCCATCCAAAGACATGAAAATTATGATGAACACATTTCAAACTTCCACTCCAAGGTTAGTTTTCTGCTTGTGTTAGATAACACTTTAATCCGCATTGCATTTTGAAGAGATCATGGTCTTTTTGGCAGGTAACCTAAATATTTGATTAAAGGACTCCTTAGGTGTGCTGCTTCTCAACAGCTATTTGTATCTGATTATTTTGTGTGGCAAAGCCATCTTTTATCTTTGCATGTCTAGAAGGATTGTACAGAAACCATTCCTGTTTACTCCTTTCTCTGAAACTAACTAATCTCTTCATTCATAATAGACTAATTTGTAGGATACAGGGGAGGTGGCATAGAATGAATGATAAACAAGCATTTATATTTTAATGAAAAACCTTCAGCTTTTAAGTAGGTTAAATGCCTAGCTGCACTGAAATAAATAGAAGGTGAATGTCTAATTGTATCATGTTAGACTGTAAATCTTTATCTCTGCTTGCTTTATGGCTGGGTCAGTTGGCAGTTTGAGACTGTTAAATCTCACAGAATTTCACAGTTGTGGGGTTATATGTCAGATCGAGGCGCTACAAGATTTAGGTCAAAAGCACTTATCTGAGAGTGATTCTAAGCTTGCTTACATAAAGCAATGTTATCAGCCTTTTTATTATTTATAGGTATAGAGCAATATAGGACACCGAGAGGCCAGCGTTCCACCAAAAACTTTTTAGGAATCTCACGTTTGCTAATACATATCACAGTTACTAGAATAACATGTATTTCTTCTGTAATTTTGTGCGGTACAGAAAGCTCCCTTCTCTGAGCTAGTCTGACCTTGGCAACAGACTTTGACTTGTCAATTTTGCAAGTCGTGACCACAGAAAAGTAAAGCCTTGACCTTATTTTTCTCCTGGGAAGATGTGAATAGCATTCTTTATTACCCAGGACTATGATATAATGTAGAAGTGTGTTGACTTTTGAAAAATTATATGCAAAGTGGATCTGATCTTCTAAGCAATAAAAAGGAAATCTTCACTTTCTGGAAATGGGTTCATTTCTTCGGGTCTCCAGGGCTCCATTTAAGCTCCTGGGGGAAAAAAAAATGATGCTTTGTGAACCGAAAGGGTTAAATCACTTCCTCTCACTGGTGGAATCGGGCCCTTTTGCTTACAATCAGAAAATAAAAAGAGAATGGCATGTTATTCAAATCTTACCTGCCTCTAGAATGATGTTCTCCCTTTTTCAACTCCTCTCCAGAACAAAAGGAGGGTTTTACCTGGTCAGGGAAGGGTCTCTCCTGGCCCCCTGGGCTCTTCTACACAAAGGGATGAAAACAGCCTTCTCTCCAGGGTGGGGCTAGAGCTACAGGGATCAGCTGACGGCCGCTTCATGTCATGTCATTCACTTTCCCCCTGAAGGACAAATGCTTTTAGTTTCTCAGTCATAGCTCAGGAGAGCAAAGGTGAGGGTTTCTCCACCAGCAGAAAATGTCAGCATTGTGCCTGACACCCTCTGTCTCCTCCTGCAAGATCTGAAGTGTGTTGGGTCATGCCAGGCGTTCAAGTCCTTAGTAGCCACCCCTTCTTTGTCTAGGACTTTAGATTGTCAGCACCTAGTGGGCAGCAACCTCCTCTTTTTATTTCCGATGTTGTACACTACCCTGCTAAGCATGGCACGTTTTATAAATCACTAAACATGACTCTTAGGTTTATACTGTGCACCATACCCACAGTACCCTGTAAATAATCAGAGTCTCATTGACTGGTCGCACAAAAATAAATTTCCATAATAACGAAGTGGCCTTAGTGTTTATCTCATCGTAATTGCTTCAAAGTTCAGTTCCCCACCTTGCTGACACTGGACTAAGGAATAGTTCCCCCTCCTCTTTTGGTACTTGTTGTGACAGGTGAGAGTTGCATTTTGTTCTCAGGAAGTAGAGCCCTAGGGGAATATTCTGCAGTCTTGGGGTGCCCTACCTAGATGGTATAAAACGAGCACCCATGATGTATATTTGTCATGATGAGGGCAATTTCAGCTGGCTTGTTGTCCTCCCGCGTCTAGCCAAAGAATGCCTCTAGTCCCTTCTGTACCAGAAGCACAGAATGCCCGGCTTTTCTGCTCCAGCAGCGGGTTTAACCGTGTGCTGACTGGACGGAGAGGGGCTCCGAGGACCCAACTCTGGCTCGCACAAGGAGGTCTCCTTTGCAAGAGGACGATGCCCGGAGAGGATCTCTACCAGAGGCCGGACACCGAGCCGCGGGCCCGGCTGCAGAGAGTGGGGAGCGTCCCTGGTCCTCGCCGGGCCCTACTGCTCATCACGGGGGCGCGGGGACGGAGACCGAAGCCGGCACCGCGGTCCCCTCCGGCCCCTGCTCGCCTCCCGCCCGCGCGCCCGGGGCTCCGGGGATGCGCAGGGGCCGGCGCGGCTGCAGGGATCCTCCACCCTGGCCGCTTTTGTTTGCCGCGTGCTGACAGCCGGGGCTTAAAAGTTTTCCATCTTGAGCGGCAATCAGCTTTCTTGCTCTCCATCCCTGTCCAAACCCCCATGGTCCCAGGAACGAGCCTGCTCCCAAATGGAGGAGCAGCGTCTTCCTTCAGGCTGCGTGTTATCCTCTTAGCCCTACTGTGTTGGAATAGGGCGTAACCAGCTGGAGGACTGTAAGACGCCTGATAATGCCGCTCTTTTCCGCTGTCCCGTCTTAATCTTGTTACACAAATGGTTGTGAAGAGATTCATGAATTTTAATTTTGCCCTCTGCATTACTGCCTCACGTCACTCATACACAGCTGCCTTCTATGCCGAGTTTTTCACCCCTCCTCTTACAACAGGGGAAAAAATTAGTTACAATCTTGGCAGTAGTGCAAGGTAAAAAAAAAAAAAAAATCTGCAGATTTAGGCAACCACCCATGAAGCTGATTAACAGTCATGATCAGGAGGAACAGCTTTGCCTCTTAAACTTTTCACCTCTCATTGTTAACTGTGAAATTTTATTTCCGTTAAAAAGCAAGCCTGTAATCAAAACGGTGCCATTCTGCACTTTTCTGCCAGTGCTTTTGTTAAATTGTGCCCACACCATGCAGCCACTGTGCTCAGGAGCCAGGCAGCCAAAGGTGTAGCGTGTTTTTAAAATATTGCCTTTCTGTTCGTCCAGGCAACGGGGAGAAAAAGAACACACTTCCCTCTCCCACCTAACCTCTTGGTCTCCTCCAGGCTAGGAATCAAATGCATTGCCCCAGTGTTAGGGCTCAAAACCTTTAGGATATTAAGATAGCCAATTGTTTAGCAAGCTAGAGACTTGACTTAGAGATTACAGCTGGCTTGAAATGAGTTGATAAAAATATTCTCAATCATGCAAATATTCTTTGAAATATAATTTTACATGCCATAGTTTTCTTTTCCTTTTTTTTTTCTTTAACTTTTGCAAAACCACCCATGTGTTTATTTTCTGTATTTATGTGTTTAGCCATGAAAATAGGCTCAGGCTCGGCTGTGAAGTCAGTACATTGTGTTAAAAGCACGGCCATATTGCACTTCTGCTTATCTATTCACAATGCCACATTACAAGTGGCTGGTTCTTATAATCTGTGTGGTGTGCTGTTGATAATTGTGGATACTGTAAAGGGTAAACAGTCTGAACTTCACTCCCGCTGCTGCTGTTCGCACTGTGGCGAGGCTGAGCATGTTACATCCAATTATGAAGTAAAGCATAATGCCACTAATAGCAGCTATATAATTTAGTTCAGTCCTCAAAGACCCTGTTTTAACCTATGAAATTGGAAAATTGTTTTATTCACAATTTGCTTTTTGTTTGTTTGTTTTCAAGGTGCTTTTTTATTTCTTAAAATTATAATTATTAATTGGGCCAAGAAGTACAGCCTGGGTACATGGAATTATTCTTAAACCACATAACGTTCCCCCATCGAAGCCAGTATTTCCTAACAGCTTTGTGTGTGTTCAAGTACCCTCACATAACAGCCTGCATTCGGAAATGATCTGGTGCTGGGTTGTAGGGCTGCCTTTGAGGGTTGTCGGCTCTTTCCTATAGCTGGAAGGACTCACAGTCAGCACGGGGCTGGCCCCTGGCCTCTTCTAGCAAGGAAGCCTCTGCTTTGGCCTCCAGAGGTCAGCATAGAATCCAAGGTAAAAGTGATTTCTAACCCATATTTACCGAAGAATTATTTATCCCACATATTACCTCAGGGACTTTATAAAGAGCTCATTTGAGTCTCTGTATATTAGTGCATTGTGAGTGAGGAGGTCAGCTGACTCACACTGAGTAATCAACTTTCCCTTATCCCCAATCCCAGAGGAAGAATTTAGCTAGCTTGGCCCCCTCTTCTCTCTGTAAAATATTTCAGCGAGCTCCTTCTATCACTAGGGCAACTGGCAACAAAGGTATTTACAGTCGGTAGTCCCGGTGATAGCGGGTTTGGTTTGGGACGTTTAGGAAGCCACTTCTGGGCCATTTAAAAAAATTAGATTAAATCGAGAGATGTTGACAGATGTGTGTTTAGGAGTAACACTGTCGTTACTTTGGTGGCAACAAAAATTCATGAGGATCTTTCTAAATAGACAAATCACCATCTCTAAAAAGGGCAAACGCCATCAAAGAAAACAGAATGAGTGACTTCAGCAATTGTACCACCATCAGTTCTTAGGAAAATGGATTAAAAGTAGAGACTGCATTGGCTTTATGTTCCCCAGAGGAAAAGGAAAAGTAGGATCACTGCTGCTGTCTTTAATAGTGAGGGCATGTCACAGTTTGGGAATATGATTTAGAAGAAACATGCACTTTAGAAAGATTCAAGTTAACGTGCCCCAGACCTACGAATGCAGGAAAGTGTCATGCTGGAGCCATTTATTTAGATTCAGGGGAGGGTGGGGTGGGATGTTTGTCTGATCTGAAACAATAAAGGAATGGGTTCCATGTAAAATTAAAAGAAATATTTATTTCTGATCCTTATAAACCCAAAAATAAATTCACAATTGGCTCCAAAACACCAGCTTCCAAAATAGCAATTTTGTCTTTATAGATAGCAATGTATTATTTGCTAGAATAAATATAAATAGGATTTTCAAAATTATTCTAGCTGAATGAGGAAAAGTGTACTTTAGATTTGAGAACTCTGACTGGACTTTTACATCTATCATGGGAAGGCCCTCAGAACTCCACCTGAATAGTATCGAAGCTTGCTGCTCCTGTTGTTGGAATCTGTTTTCCTCCTCAGAGAAAACAATGCTTGAATTACTTATCATTAATACTGAAACCCCTAGGAAGCAGCTGGAGAACCTTTGAAATGTCTTAGGCCCCACCAGTCTGTCCCTTGTGCCCAGGTCTCCAAATGATCTGAAACGCCTGCCATCCTGATTCCTGGGGCACTGGCAGGGGGCAGAGAGGACCAGGAGCAGAAACTTCTAGGCCAAATGGCTGGTCTGGTGAAGATGAGCAAGCCCCCAGCTCTCCCTGTGCTGAAGTACCTCGGAGTCCACAGAGGTCATAAAAGCAGCCTGGCTATTTATGAAAAAACACCCTACCCCCTCACCAAAAAAAAAAAAATCCTAACTTGATACATAGTATTGTCTTGTCACTGCCACTGAGGACCACTTTGAGTTGCTTTTTTGTCCTTTATTTTTCCAGAACAATATACTTAGGTAAGAAGTCTTCCTTCTACTCAACTTTAAAATTGATTGGTGAAAATTCCTAATTGGAGTCTCCTTACCCTTTTTTCCTCTATTATTGTTTTTCAGTTGAAAAAGGAAAACCAGGATATATATGAAGAAAACCTTCATTACCCACTTCTGCTTATTTTAACCAAAGATGAATAGAAGATTAAGCTGCTGGAAAGACAAAGAAAACATCCAGTGCACAGGCAGTATTTTCACAAAAACAGAAATCGGTAACGGGTATAATATGCAGTAAGCCGTTGGCTCCCTGAGATTTTCAAGCCCCCAGGACATGGGCCCCAACTGCCTTTGCAACATTCCATGTGTGGGTTCCGGGGTCCACCTGTCCTCATCCACGTGACTCCGCAGCCGTCCTGGACTCCTCTTTTATTCCATCTGCTTGTTGCTCTTCCTGCACCAAACTTTTTTTTTTTTTTTTCCTGCGGTACGCGGGCCTCTCACTGTTGTGGCCTCTCCCGTTACGGAGCACAGGCTCCGGATGCGCAGGCTCAGCGGCCATGGCTCATGGGCCCAGCCGCTCCGCGGCATGTGGGATCTTCCCGGCCCGGGGCACGAACCCGTGTCCCCTGCACCGGCAGGCGGACTCCCAACCACTGCGCCACCAGGGAAGCCCTGCACCAAACTTTTGTCTTTAAATATGTATAAGCGGCCTATGTGAGATTTGAATTGGACTTGAGAGCCACCCAAATATTCTTCCCTCTCATTGAGACAGAATTTCTTTTGGTGATTCCCACCCCACCCCCTTTAGAAAATATCTTGGTCTTTGTTCTATTTTAGTGGTGGTCATTCATCTGCCAACCCAGCAAACATGATGATTCTTTCCTGGTTAAAAAAAGAAAGAAAGAAAGCAAATCTTTCAGATCACCCTCAAATTAATTGTATTAATTCTGCCATCTCTGTTTTGCTGTCTCTCTCTCTCACCCATTCTCTTTTTTTCTTTTAAACAGGATGTTTTTTTCCCTATAGATATATAAGAAATGACTACATCAGCCCAAAGCCTCATAAACTGACCGTTTGTCCTCTGGACACAATAGCGTGGCCAGCCCTCTGCCCCTCCTCTCCAATTATGTGTGATTAGTCTCAATGCGTCGTGTCAAGGAGGAGGAGTGTGCTGAGTGCTTATTATCTGTTTAGGTACAAGAAGAGCACATTTAGGCTCTGACTATGGATGAAAAGTGAGCCTTTATCAGGGCTCAAATCTACTGCTGTTCTCCAGGCCTCTTTCAAAAGAGGTCCTTTCCAGGGACATTTTGAATAAATGGTTGATCAAACGAGATGGCAACCAGGGCGAGTTTTAAAAAACTCAATCACACAATTATCTGATTGAAAGTAAGTATATATAGTCCTGTGCAGCAATGCAAGTGTATGGTAAACATTTCATATGTGCTACCTAGGATTAAGAGAGAATGACTTTTCTGCAGGGAACCCAAGCCTCTCCTTGCCTGGTTCATCCCGGAGATGCTCTAATGCCTTTTGTGGAAATTCAGATGTTTATCTGTAAGGAATCATCTGTGTCCACTTTCACAGTAATGTCATTAGTAGGTTAGCTATATATCCTCCTATCTTTAGTAGAGGCAAAGCGTGTATTTAGCGTGATACAATTAAAGTGATAGGTGGGAAACTGGGGGCGAATCCTTTTGCATGTTAAGCCAACTTAGCTGTCATAAAAACAGCGACTCTCAGATGTCTTCTCTGCTCACTTCTATCATCAAACAAATTTTTCACCATCAGTTTGCATGTTCTTGTATTCACCACTTTTTCTGCTCCATTAGAGCACCTAGATGGATCTCTGAAGGCATAGGTCAAGTCGCAGTTAGATCATACATTTCTTTCTCACAAAAACTTGAATTGCAATGCCAAGTGATGGGCTAACATCACAATAACAGCAATTTATTCCTCTTTGGATAAAACAGCAGTCTATTCTCAGTGCTAGATAAAGACCAGGGCAATGCAAACCAGCCATTTAGCTGAGTAGTTCAGCTAGCGGCAGCTCTCCTTTGGCGACTGTATAGGTTGCACATTGGCTTCATATTTTCTTATTTAAAAAATCAGAATTCGGAACGTTTTAAAAGGCAACACAGGTAGTTCCATTTATACTGGTGAAAATACAGAGAAATGATTTCTTCCTGCAACTAAATCTGCCAGACAAAGAAAACCCATCCCTGCAGTAGCATCTAAGATCGCCTGTTCTTATTTTTTCTTGTAAAATATAGAACATCAGAACCATGAGAATAGTTCCATTTTTTTCTCATGAAAATACATGAATTGGCAAGAATTCAGTTTACATTTGTGTGTTGTGGGTGTAGAAATCCAGTGTTTATTTTGCTGGAAGAAATTGTATTTTAAAAAGTAAATTAGTAGTGTGTTTTTTCTTAACATCTGAGAATAGTGTGTACAGTTACCTAAGCTGGAGACAGGGTATAAGAATTGAGCTGTGCTACCAAAAGACATTGAGTAAAGAAATATGTTCATTATGACTAAAACCTAGAGAATCTTTTGTAGAATGTTAAGGGTTTCATAGATTTGCTCTTTATGGGACCCTTACCTGGAAATGTCACTAGTCCAGGCTCTTTGGAAGTTTGTAAGAAACTAATGTTGTATATTATTGAATAGTTTAAAAGTGTCTTTATTTTCTCAAATTTTGGCAAAGTGCCAATATTGAGAGGGGAAAAAATTATAGCTGCTTTAGAAAGTTTATCCACTTACATTTCTTTTGAACTTTATGGTTAAGAATTATTTCTCTGCATCGGTATTGGGTTGCATAATTGCAATTGAAATGCCCCATTTCATAATTGTTTGTGTAATTGTGCCTGTGTTTGTTTCAAAACAAAGCCTGTCTGAAATCATAAGAATTATTACTGTATTCCTGTTTCCTGTGTACCTGTATCTTCTGAGAAAACTCACAAATCTCTTTTGTCATACTAAATAGATTTGGTTGGATGTGAGAATGTTTCTAACATTGCCCATGGTCAGTTCTAATGTGGTGATATGAACAGCCACATACAAGTTGGTTATAAGAAATATATTTTATTTTATAGCAAGACATATGCTGTGAATTGGGATAAAAGTGCTAGAAAAGACTACCTAAGAGGTTGATGCTATTTTGTATAAATTGTGTATTTTGTGGACTTTTTGACTGAGCATGAAAATGTAACTTCCATTAGGGTAGGGTAATTTATTCAGCAGAAAACTTGTCGGGCCATAAAAGCTTTTCTGGCTGGTTCCTCCGGTGTTTTCAGAGAAGAGCTGCCCGCCCCTTGCTGATATTCCCTTTGGCTTCAGTATGGGCTGAATTTACCACTGCATACCTGTTGAATCAATTTGGGGGATCTAGCAGTTAACTGAGTGAATGGAAGGATTAGTGGCCTTCTGGAGCCCTATTTCAACAGCCAGGTGTCTTTCCTAAACTAGTTAACTGCTTTTGACAGTTGAAGAACCTGGTTTTAATACCATAGGCAGGAGATTGTTGACATAGCGGGTGTTTTGTTTTTCTTTTTCTCTCCAGTATCAGCGTGGGGCATACCTTCTTCTCCTAAGGGTTAGGCTTCTTCTTTTTCAATAGGAATGGACTGTCCCCTTCCCTCAACACAGCTTCCATGGGGCTTTTGTGCTTAGTCAGCATTTGACTTGTTTCCAATCTATGCCAAGCAATTGGGTGGCATTGTCCAGCAGTGGACTCGGGGGAGGGGGCAGAATGCTCACACAGGGGAGGGAGTCATGTGTACGTAGACACACACACATAGACACACTCACAGGGAAGATAAGGCTGTTTAGACCCTCAATCTGCTTCCAGATTCCAGGTACACTCCCCACCCCAGATCAAAGTCTCCTGAGTTCAGACTGTATGAAATGTCAAAATTAGGCTGAGTGTATCCCAGAGAGGAAAGATTGATTTGAAAGTCAGACTGGGTCTCCTTAGAAACTGAATTTAGACAGTGGGCAAATATGTTTTCCTGAGTGGACTATTTCCAAATTAGGAAGCAGCCCGTTGGTGTTTAACAAACCATTAAGCCTGAAATGCCACGTTTAATTCTCAGATTTCATTTTACCCAGAAACCTTACTGCCCAGGCTGTGACTAAATGCTCACTCTGTTCTCTGCCCTGGACGTCTGTTCATTTGGAGTCTATCTTTTGCCTTTTTTGTCCCCCTGACTTTTCAATTAATACATTTTTTAATAGATAAAACAGATCATACTGTGACTTTTAAAATGTCAACAAGCTTGTAAACAGAAATGTAATAAAATGGCTAATAGGAGATTCAATAGTTAATAGAGGGCCTGAATTGTGAGCAAATACAGTAGCTGTATATTGGAAACTGTGCAAGTGAAGATGGCTTTAGTATTGCAAACTGAGGAAGAAAATTGTTTTTAATTAGCACCTTCATAAGAACTGCTGATTAATACTGTTTTGTTTGGTGAAAAGCTTTCAGCTGAGTAATTTGTACAGCCATTACAACAGTTTTGTTAGAGCGGGACTCCTGTTGTTAAACACAAACAGCAGATGATAATGGTGGAAGATGAGTTTGTCATGTAACAATTTACCTTATTGAAAAAAGCTTTATATTAAACCCAATACAGTAGGTACCAGCAGAAATCACATATTTTACGTCCTTCCAAAATTGCAGTGTGCCATGCTTATATATTTTTTTTCGGGGACTAGAAGCAGATTTTATATCATTTATAAAATTATATACACAATTTAAAGGTGGTGTAGCATGGACAGACCACTTTCTCAGCAGCAGTTTACATCGGAGCGGTAAAGTGGCCGTGTATTCAAACACTTTCTAACTAAACAAACAAAGCAGTTTGGAAAATGGAATCCTAATTAAATAATGTTAGATGTAAATTTGCATTGGGACTGGATGTAGGGAAATAAGAATTAGTGTTTCTGCCTTAGGTGGGTTTATCACACATAGGATCTTTAAAAACAAAAACCTCTTTTGCAAGGAAAGTTTAATTAACCTTTTCTTTTTTTTTTTTTTTTGGAGGTGTTTTTAACCGACCAAGGAAAAGAGTACACATTCAGTGAGACCTGACCAGGGAATAAGAGGCTGATTTCAGTGAACTCCCATCAAATGGATATTGCCCTAGCCAGAGGCATGGGAACTTTTTTTTTCTTTTTAAATAAAATGCAGTGGTAAAGCATATTTGCATTCAAATATTACACAAACCAAGGCTGGTAAGAACTGTAAATTATTGGAGTGGCGTAATAGAGCATGAGATTTTTTTTTTTTTAGACAGGCCTTCGGGGTAATAACAAGGGTTGAGGCTCACGACAGTGCCAAATAAGCTTTAGACAGCATAATAGTCTGCAAAGAAAGCCACAGAGCACTAATGTGAAGGAAGAGCTGTCCACCACATGCAGCAAAAATCACCAAAGGTCATTTTATGGTAGCAATTGTGACATAAAATTGGTGGTCATGCTACATGCCTAATACTCAGCACAGCTTTATAAATGATGGGCCCCTAGCGATGGCTGTCATTAAGTGCTTTCATCATAATAAACTTTAAACTGTTGGCTTTATGAATCGCCAGCTAGCTTCAGCTGTTCGTTGGATGGAGCTTGCAGTGCCTTAAGTGTGACAAGACCTATTAGGAATTGCAACCATGTTTCAAGCGTACTTGGCTTCCCCACTCCTGGGGTGATTGCTGCCTATTAAACGGCGTCTGGGAAGATTTTCCTCCAGCAATCTCTGATCAAGAGCTTTTTTGGGCTTTGACCTGCATTTCCTTCAAGACTTTCTCTGAGGAGTTTTATAAGAGCAAAACTCCAGAGGATTTATAGCCACTTCTGATTAATACCTTTCCAGTTTTTCTAGCAACTCTCCCACTGCTGCATAGAGAAAAGCTTTCATTGTTCCTGAGGTGCTTATTTGTGACCTTTTCTCTGCTTCCTGATTCCCTCTAACGTGTTCTCTCAGTGAAATCCTCGGGGTGGAACCAAGGCAGTCGGTGAAGTTGTTACAGCTGGAGAGACAGAGGAGGAAAGAGGGAGGCTTTTATATTTTTAAAGAATTACATGCAGGGCAGTCTGGCCCCGCCCATTTAAAATACCCGCTGTGACGTCACGGGCCGCTGCCGTACCAAAAACATCCTTAATGAGCCCTCGGTGTAAACCGAGCCGACACGTAAAGATTTCATGATTTGAATTACACTTTCATTAACCTTTAGCATAGGAAGTCTTTTAGTTTCCATAAATCTTACAGTGGTTTTACCGTCTGTCCTACTGATGTGAATAATAGATGTTTGGGGAAATCGCTCTTTAAAAACCCAGGGCATTTAATTTACAAGGGCTAAATACGTATTTCAGACTCACTCAGCAAGAACTTTAATTACTTGTTGATTTTTCTAACTTGGAGGTCGCCCCTCCACTTCAGTTTTCTTCTGCTTGACTCAGGTTTTAGAGATGGTAAACGCTTTCAATGTCTAAGTCCCTGCCTTAATACCCTTATTAGTCTTTTAAGCTAAGTAATGTCCTCAAGATAGTTACGGGAATGTCTCAGGTGTGGACCATTACACAATTAAATTAGCAAACCTCAGAGGGATTGGATTAGGACTCAGCACTCAGCAGGGAACACCTGGGGATGCTAGGGCCGAGCAGGGCCCTGGCTATGAATAAATAGTGAGGGTCGGCCCGCTAGGTAGCCTCCGTGACGTGACAAACTTGTCTTACCAGATAAAGTATTGCAGGCTAAACTATTTTTTCCTGGGAGTAGGTTTCTGTGGCCGTCGGAGTGAACAGGAAAACCATCAGCCAATGTGGCAAGCTGAAGGGAGAACAAGAGTTGGAGCACTCGTGGCTTTTCACATACAAAGGCATCCGCCCATCCCTCCCCGCGAGCCAGCCAGGGATGGACAAGTGCATTTGGAGGCTGCTGCCCAGGTGCAAGGGGTGGGGGCAGGGCGGGCTGCAGAATGCCCCAGAACAAAGGCGCCTCCAGGGGCCCGTGCAGAGGTCACCTGCTGCCTCCAGGGCAGATTAAGGAGGACTGGAGAGGGCATTTGGAGGAAATGGTGCTGTTCTTCTTTGGGAAATCAATTCGTCCCACGCTTAATAGGGCATTTTGCCCTCCCTCCTTGGGAGTCCCGGGCAATGTGCTTCCAGGTCTCTCCAAATCAAGTTCGGGAAGAGGTGGCCCCTTTGCCTGCCCGAGCTCCTTCAAACAGCCTGTGCCCACCCCACCCCCAAGAATCTCTCCTGCTCTCGGCCAGGTCTCACTTCCCTTTTCACCCTCCTTTGGGCTCTCCCGCCCCTCTCTACCCAGGCTCCTTTCATAAGGAGGCTGAAAGTGGAACTTTCCCTCACTCCCTTACTTTGAGTTTTCTTTTTTCCCAGTGACCTGGGCTGCACTTTGCCCCCACTCCCTGGCTGCCAATCTCCTCAGGGTTCGGGCCTCTCTCTTGCCATTCTTGCGGGCTCCCCCTCCTTGAGAGCTCCGGGAGGCCCAGCCTTCCAGAATCCGATCTCCTTCCAACACTGCAGACCCCCTGCGGAGGAAGGAAGAGGCTTCCTCCGAATGAATGGCCGGTAAGGAGGTTTTTAATTTGTCTGGAGCTACAAGAAAAAGGCCTCCGAGCCGTGGCCCTCCCTCACCTCGTTTGGAAGCTCCCCCCGCTGCCTTCCCGGTGGGCACTGTCACCGCTCCGTCCCAGGCAGGTCCATCGGCAGAATGGGGCGGAGGGGTCTGAAAATACTGGTTTGTTGTGTGAGAATCGCCTCCACAATTTAGAAGAAGGGCTTTGTCAGTTAGGTTCCAATTTTTTTTTTTTTTTATTGTTTGCTGGCTACCGATGTGGGAAATTTGGAACTTGAGCAGTTTCTGTCACACAGGGTCAGAAAATGAGCTCAGCCCATCCCGATCTTGATTTGCAATCGGCCTTCTGATGGCCGAGCTCTCCTTGAGCTTGGGGGAAATGTCACTATGCTGTCCCCAACATGGAAGACGGTCCATTTAAAAGCTTTGCCCACCTGACCTGTGGTTTCACCTCCAGGTGCATTAGCCTTCATTTCCTTCACGGGCTTTATTTTTAGGAGCAGAGGCCGCAGCCCTGATTGGCCTATGTTTTGAGTGGAAGGCACAGGCTCTGTGTCTTTTTTCTTGGCCAAACCACTTATGTGAGCAGCATCTGAGGATGCCAGGAGAGAGCAGAATGAAGCAGCTCACAGCTCCCAAGTTGCCCCATGCCTTTTCTCTCTGCCCAGCTACTCCTGCTCAGCCCACTTCAGGCCCTGGGAGACCACCTTCAGGCTGGGTGACAGAGGTCTAAGGGGTTCCAGCCTGCCTTCCCCTGGCTGTCAGTGTTTTGGCTTCACCTCACAGCCAGGCTACTTCTAGCCCCTACTTTTGTTACCTAACACAGGTTCATGTACTCCACGCAGTGAGGCCGAACAATACCGAAACATCAGAGTTTGGAGCAAAGAAAGGTTTATTGCGGGGCCATGCAAGGAGAACATACCCCCAAAAAAACCTGAACTCCCCCAAGGGTTTCAGCAAAGCATTTTTTTTTTTTTTTTTTTTTTTTTTGCTGTACGTGGGCCTCTCACTGTTGTGGCCTCTCCCATTGCGGAGCACAGGCTCCGGACGCACAGGCTCAGTGGCCATGGCTCACGAGCCCAGCCGCTCCGCGGCATGTGGGATTCTCCCGGACCGGGGCATGAACCCGTGTCCCCTGCATCGGCAGGCGGATTCTCAACCACTGCGCCACCAGGGAAGCCCATCAGCAAAGCATTTTTAAAGGCAAGGTGAGGGAGGGGCGTGATTGGTTGTTGCACACTTCTTGCTGTCATAATCTTGGTGTAAGAATGCTGTGTAGGTCAGGTCATGATGTTCCTGTAAACCTCCGACAAGACAAATGTTATTCTCTGTTCTGCAACTTTTTAATCTCTGTATGAATGGAGAAGTGTTATACCCTTAAAGGTATACCTTGAGAACGGGCTAGCCGGTATATTTCAGGCTATAGGCAACATTCTTAACTGGAAGCAAAAGCAATAGAATACAAAGGTTAAAGTAAAAGAAAGAGATCTAATATGGAGTCAGATTTGTTCTTCCCTATACACTTACAGCCTCCCTCCCCCACCCCCCAGCAGACTAGATAAACCATAGGGTGGTTTCAGTAATCTCAATATGAATATGATACTGAAGGAGTTTATCTGACTCTTCCCTTATGATTGAAAAAAAAATGTCAGCAATATTTTGCAGCTGTTCCCATCAAGAAATGGAGTCTATTTCTCCATTCTTTGGTTCGGAACTTGATTTGGCTTACTTTGGCCAATGAGATGTCAGTAAACATGAGTACAAACAGAGGTTTGAAAATCACTTGCACATTGGGGTTTGCTCTCTCTTGATGCCTTTGGAACCAGCTACCATGTGAAAAAGCCCAGGCTATCCTGCTAGACACTGGAGATGTGTGGCCCACTCATCCCCATCATTGCAGCCATGTGAGCAAAGGCATCCAGGACCAAACAGTCTCTGGCAGACCCAGCTGGTGACTATAGCATGTGAGTGAGCCAGGTGAGTTGGCATAAAAACTACCAAGTTGAGTCCAGCCCAAATGGCCTACTCACAGAATCATGAGCTAATAAATGGTGGTTTCAAGCAACTAAGTTTTGGGACAGTTTGTTACACAACAATAGATAACTGATACAATCTTGATGTTTCCTCTCTGAGGTACTTTTCTGCATCCTTAAGTGTACCTTGAAGTACCAAAACTTTTGAGATAATGCATTGCCTAAAACATATTGAGTTACATAGTGACTAATAATGTAAAAAAACAAAAACAGGATTCAGGTCCCACAGGCCTCATTCACCCTTCAGAAAACCAGCCTATTGCAAAGGCAGATCACTCGCAGGCTCCTAGGAGAAGACACAAGAGAAAATGGGCTGCAGGAGGAAGTACAATGGACTCAGAATAACTAGATTCTAGCCTGGGCTCCCCCCAGTAACAAACTGGTCATTTTAGGCAAACTACTTAATCTTTCTGGACATGTGTTTCCTCCTCTTTGAACTAGATAATTTAATTTCCCATTTCATGCTAAATTCTGAAGCAGTCAAGATAAAAACATTCTATTATCAATCAGCGCCAGAGATTTTGATCACCTCAGGGAATAGGAATTCTCTGATACTTCCAAGAGAGTTGTCCCACATTAGCGTGGCCCTAGAAAATACTTAGTACTTCTCAGGAGACTTTCTCCTATGAGGTTCTAGAATGACCTTGATGTTTCACCTTGCTCTGCCCCAGGCTGAATGCTAGGGAGCTGCCTCAGGTACCCGCTTTGGGGGAAGAGGAAGAGTGGGGGACCGAGCACCTCCATGTTTATTCACTAATAAATGTTTTTTTGTGTTCTGTCACCCTGTTAGCTGCTAGAGATCTAATAGTGAATAAGACCCTGTGACATGCTGGGACCTAGTGAGAAAGACAAAATTGCTCTCCACACAAGGAGCTTGCATTGTTAACAATAAACAAATGTGGCAGTGCATTTGTAAAATAATTATAAATTGTAGTAAATTCAATGAAAAACAGGGTCCTACTGGTAGAGAGTAATAAAGGGGCCTACCTCAGACAGGACAGTGGAAGAAACCCTCTCTGAGGGGTCACAGTCGTGAGAAGGAGCCATCATGCAAAGAGACGATAGTGGGGAGAGGGGCTCGGGCAGAGGGAATGTGGACAGCATGCCCCGAGGTGGCCCAGAGCCTGCGGACTTCGAGGATGAGAGCAAGGCCAGTGTTGCTGGGGCCTTGTGAGGAGGGACGTGAGATGGGCAGGAGCCAGCCTGTGCGGGATTTAGTGAGTTTGGATTTCATTTGGAGTGTGATGAGCAGCCATGGAAGGGTTTGGAGTCATGAGAATGACACAGTTAGAGGGACATTTTTTAAAGATCACTCTGAATGCCGGATGGGGAGTAGTTTAGAGGAAGTGGAGATTCCAGTGAGCTCCTGTAATGTGGTGGTCCTGGTGAAAGACAGCGGCCTTGTGGACTGGGGACATGAGTGATAATGGGGGAAAGAGGAGCAAACTGATTCAAAGTGTGTGTGTGTGTGTGTGTGTGTGTGTGTGTGTGTGTGTGCGCGCTCGCCATAGAATTAACAGTATTTACTGGTGGCTTCCTCATAAAATTGCAGGTGAAGATGTCAACCTAGAAGTCTGAACCTTCTGCTCTAAAATTGTAAGCCCTCTTCCCTTAATAATCTACCTCACCCCCACCCCCAGCCCCCGTAACGGGATGTGTGGAGGTATGAGGGCGACAAACCACGGAGAGGATGGCACCTCCACATGCTCTACTTTCAGCTTCATGCTCTGCACATTTTATGGGCACCTGGGAATGGGGTGTCTTCATATCCTGATGCCTTCTTGGCCCCCCAGATTGGCCCTGCCTGACATCCTCTTATTCTCTCAGAGCGAGAGGTGACAGTAGCTAGATAGGATGGGGCTGTAGGATAAGAGATCTATTTCTATTTGTGGCTATAACCCCCAGCCTTTCGTTCATACTGTTTTCCTGGGCCTTCGGCACACTTGGGGATATTCAGGGAAGGACCCAAGGAGGTCAGAGACTGGCTTCTGTCCTGGTCCTGAGGCCCCACTGAGCTCCACAGATGCAGAGCAAGTAATCGCCTATGAGGCAAGATTTAAGGAGCACAGGAAAGCCTTTGGGTGGGAAAGAAATGTGTCACTGATACTGAAATTCCACCAACAGACCACCTTCCCCTCAGCTCAAGGCAGGGGTTACTGTCAAAATGAGGCTTCTCTGGGAGAGGTGATGCTCTCATGGTCCTTGGCGTGAAAGATCTGAGGCCAGGCCTGAGTGAGGGTGGGGATGTAAAGCAGGCAGTGTGGAGAGGACACAGGGAACCTAGAGGAAGTAAAGGGGCCCAAGACCTGGGGAAAAGAGCAGAAATGGGGGAATCCAAGTGTTGGAAACCACTCATCAGCCTCACACGGTTACCTGGGCCAGGAGGGCCATCCTGATTCAACAGTGCACACACCTGACGGCGCATCCTTCCCATGCATGGGAATATGAGCACAAAGCAGGTGATGTCCCTGCCCACACGGTGCTTATAAACTCAGAGGGGAGACAGCATGTCCTCCTATGAGACAGATCCATGGAAAAGGAAGACTGGCCAAGGGTTGTTAGAGATCAACAGGAAAAGCAAGTACCTTCTGAAAGAGGAGGCAGGGTTTGCATTAGGCCCTGACTGTTCTGGCAGGAGGAGGAAAGGCCCTAACAGGGAATGAAACTCATGAAGATTTCAGGAAATGTGGACTTGGCAGGAGTGTGGGTTAAATGAGGTAAAGAGTCATTCATTCACTCATCCCACAGACTTTTATTGAAGCCTAACAGGTGCCAGGCGCTCAGGGGAGAGCCATGAACTGGAGCGACAAGTTCCGTGATCTCACGAAGTGACATTCGATGGAGGGAGAGAGGCAAGCTACAAGTGCACAGATCAGACTGGTTCAAATCAGGAGAGATGTGGTGAAGGCAATAAAATGAGTCGATATTTTAGGAAGTGACTAGGCATCCTTTAGATACAAGGTCAAGGAAGCTCTCTTGAAGGAGGCAGTGCTTTAGTTGAAACCTAAATGAAAAAGCCAATCTTTGGAGACTGAAAGGAAGAGCATTCCAAGCAGAGGTAACAGCAAGTTCAAAGGCCCTGAGGCAGGAGCATATCTGCAGAACCCAGGTGTGTGGAGCGTGGTGGGTGAGCAGAGTATGAGGCGAGGAGTGTGCAGGACCTTGTAGGCCGTGGAGAGGAAGCCGGATTTTATTTCAGTGGAAAGCCACCAGAGGAGTGACATGGCCTTGGCTTCTCTGTTTAGAAGCTCACTCTGGCTGCTGCAAGGAGAATCGGTACGGGGGATGGGCGGGGTATTCAGGAGAGAAAGTTTGAGGCCCATGAGAAGCTGTAATAGACAGGTAGGAGGTGACAAGTGAGGGGAGAACACAGGGAGCCACCTGAGGCTGGATAGTAAGGAAGGAGCACCTATCCAGCCCAGAGGGCTGGACTTCATCCAGGAGCAGTGGGGGCCATCAGGACTGCTGATCTGATGTGACATTTCCAAGGAGCTGGTGTGAAAACATTCCTACTGGTGGGCACGCATATGGAAGCAGAGTTCTAGGTCTGTCCTGGTGTGTGTGCTGAGTGCAGGACCTCGCCTAGGGCTCTGAGACATGAGCCTGGCCCTTCTGATGGGCCCTGAGAGCTTGAGGACCAGCACGCTGACCCACGAGAGCAGGGGCTGTGCCTCATTTATGAGGCATCCTAGCACCTGGCACGCAGTAGGTGATGGACGGGAAGGCGGGAGAAAGGAGGCTGGACGAGAGCCAGCCCAGGACATCTCTCTGGCCCCATCTCAACCCTCTTTTGTAGGCTGCATTCAGGGACTGGCAGAATAGTCACAAACCTCCCAACAAACACCTCTGAAAGGTGTTCATGGAGATCACATTTCCTACAATTGTGGGACTAAAGGACAGAGCCCCAAATGAGGACTGGAAGGACCCAAAGGGAAATAGTAGCAGCAGCTCACATTCACTGAGTGCTTACTGTGTGCCAGGCCTTTTGTTAAGGGCTTTACATGTATTATCTCATTTTAGCTTCACAACAGTCCTCTGACATTGTTGCTGTTATCATCCGCCCTGTTACACACGAGGAGAGTGAGGCTCAGAGAGATGAAATCAAGGAGAGGGCAGCTGGCTGCCTGCCCTCGTACCATTACCTCTGAGGAAATGGTGTGCCCAGAGGAACCCCGGCCACTCTGCCTGGGATCGCCTTGCCCAGAGGAAAAGCCCACCTAGAAGGAAGGCTCACAGGTTAATTTGCATGCAAGGGAAAAGAAGGGTGGCATTGCCAGTGCCTGCTTGTTAGACAGAGTTGTCGAAGCAAATCTACAGTTGAAAGATGGGTCTGAGCAAGGGGCCCTGAGCTCCACGGCTGTGATGCCCATGATTTGGCCAGATGCCAGACCGTCCGCTCCACCAGATGCAGACACCTCTGGGCCCCCACTACAGAGAGATTGGGGATCCACCGCCCACCGACAGTTGCATGCCAGACCTTTATGCCCTGCCTCCCACATGCATGTGTGTGTGTGCGTGTGCACATGCATGCACCCATACACACAGGGCCTGCCTGAGAAGGAGCTATTCTTGGATTTTAGGCTCTGGCTCCCAGGACCCCAAGTGGTAGCCGATGGTTGTGTGGTCCTGGCGGCCAGTCTCTAAGATCACTTGAAACGCTTCCTTTGCTTTGGGACTTGATGGCTCACCCCTGGGATGCACATTGGGAACTTGGTTAGATGGTGTCGAGCACTGTGGCCCCGGCAGCTGCTCCCGCTCAGCTGGGCTGAGGTTAAGCTCAAGGGCCACCAGGTCAGCAAAGGCCAGGAACATCCTGCTCTGGGTTCCCTTCCCTTCCCCACTGGCAGGGCAGAAACCAAACCCTTGACAGAGAGATCAAGTATGCCAGTGTGAGGATTCACCCCCTCCCGGTGTGATGGAGCTGCTTCCGAGCATCCCCACTGTAGGCAAAGATGATGAAAATGAAGGAAAACTGGAGAGAGGAGGAAAGAGCCAGCACATAAGCTTGTTAGCATGGATGAGCCTCTCTGGGAGGACAGAACAAAGGGTGGGTCGTCCTCCCCAGGAAGTGAGAAGTGAAAAGGAGACCAAGAGTTAGCAGACGTGCTGTGAGTACGGATAAGAAAATTGTACAGATGATCCACAGAGAAATTATTCTAGGGTAATTCTGACTCTCAGCACAGAGGAGCCCACACACAACTCCGTCTCTCAGGTGCCTGTTGCCTCGCTGCCTGGTTGCCAAGTAGAGCAGGAGGGTAGAGAAACTTCCATTCCCTTAAAGTGCTTTTGACATCACTGCAACCATGAAAATAATTGAGCCTAGTTAGACATTTCTCTCTCTTAGAGATTCTCTGTGAAGAAGCAAAGAAGGAGGAACTTGGGTGGGGTTTGAGGTAGCACGCTATCCTCCGAGGACCTCTGGTCTCAGTCGTGGGTCCTGCGTACTTGGGGTGGGCAGGGCGCTCATCCCAGAGGTCTCTGTTGCTTGCCAGGCTCAGGACGGACAGGTTTTAGTTGGTCATTCGTCTGACCAGCATTCACTTCCTGGAATTTTTGTTTGTGTGTGTGTGTGTGTTTGTTTGTTTGTTTTTATCTTTTTTGTTTTGTTTTGTTTGTATGTTTTTAAGTTCGGAGTAAACAACATTCTTTGATGTCAGTCGAGTGTTAGATTTAGATTTTTCCACCTTTGTTGGTGGCAGCAATACCCTGACATCAACAACTCAAGCTTCTAACTCAGGTTTTGCTGCAAGGGGGTCTCCAGAAAGGGGCTGAGGGGAGAGAGGGGTTTACTCAGCTCCTTCCATCCCAAATTAAATATTCAAATGGGGTTTGTTCGAAGGCATTGTTGAGGCTTGAACTTCAATTGAATGGAAAGGCATTGTCCCCCGAATAAAGGTTTCATTAGGCCGGCCCCGCAAACCTTTCCCCTCATCCTCTGGAGGAAACAATCTGGGTGACAGCCTACCCATCATAATCCCCTGCTTCAGCTTTATGGTGACAAAAGACTCTTAATACAGAAAATGGTCAGGGGGAGGAGAAACACTTCCCAAACAAGGGGTCTCTCCCTTCTAGGCCAGGTAACAAAAGGTCCGGAGGAATTTGGTGGGGCCTCCTGGCCACCTGCCAGTTAAGCCCACGGTCAGTGGATTAACTGCAGCTCTGACTGAGTGTTTGGAAAGGCAAGTTACATGACAGAGCAAACAAAATTCAGACTGCGCTTTACACATGGTAATCCCAAATTTAATAAGAGCCTCACCGCTGTGAAGCCAGAGCCGAAAAGGTAGCTGAGGCGTGGGGTTCTCTTGTTTCCAACCAGGGGTGTCGCCATTGGTTCTGGGCAGCATCTGGCCCACCCCCCTGGGGGCTGTGGCTTCAATTAAGAAAGTTCCTCCTGGCCCTTTGGGTGAGGTGGCTGTTTGCCCTCCTTCCAGGCTTCAGGGACCTTGTCTGGAGATGAGTCACCACTTTGTCTGGTCAAGGCTGGGGTGGTCAGAAGGCCATGTGAGCCTCAAGCCCTAAGGGCTGCATCGGAATCCACCTCCCTGACCTCTCTCCACGAGCAGAGCTGAGGCTTCAGACGAGAGCCCGTGGAAGCCTGTGATTCAGGCCTTGGGCAATGCTGACGAGGGCCTAGTCAGTTATCAGACCTCTGAGGTGGAGCACATGTGGTGTTGCACTCTGGTCACCCTGTGGGTTATTTTTCAGTTAGCTGAAGGAACGTTTCTTCTGGGGCTAGCTTCATGATCATCCATTTGCTCAAGAGAGATTTCTTGAGCACCTGCTATACGCCAGTACCGCGCTCAAGTGCTTAGGGCATCAAAATGAACAGAAAACAGACATGGTCTTGCTCCACAAATATTACAAACTGAGATAAGTGCTGTAAAGGGGAGAGAAATTGTTCCATGAGCCCACATGATGGAGGAATTTGACAAGTCAAGGGGAACTGGGAAGGCTTTCTGAGGAAACGGTGCTGGAGCTGAGATCTGAAGGTTACCTAAGGGCAAAGAAAGGCAGGCTGGGGGTGGGAGCAGGTGGAAGGAAGGGTGAAAGGGAGCCTGTGGTGTTGTAGAGCTTGTAGAACCTCTCAGGCCCTGTGGTGAGGGGACAGGATGGTGCGCCCAAGCAGGGGCTGTCCTCATTCTACCTCCTGGGCACCTCAAACCTGTACAGGAAGAAATATGGGGAAACCAGGCTCTGGTTTATGTGGACCATGGTAAGAGTGAGGGCCATGAGATGCTGAATATCTGGGAGCAGCACTTTCCTGGGGGAGACCCTAAACCTCAGGTGGGCCTCCTGGCTTAGGGGCACCAAGCTGCCAAAAGATGGAGCCATTAAAATGATAAACAAGTAAAATTAAAAGAATAAAAATTTCTTAATCTCCTTATAGTTCAAGATGGTGAACCCAGGATACACATTTGCCTCCTATCTTTCCAAAATTTTGTTGAGATAAAGTTTTAGAATTCCAAAAATATATAAATGTATTATATTATAGAGGGGAGGAAGAGGCCACCAACATATAAGAGATGTAAGCAAATTTCTGGAATATGTCAGGAGTATGGGAATAGTTATCAGAGGAACCAGCTGAAGGAAGCCACACACAGAATAAGGGGGCAACAGAGGAGATGGGAGCCAGATCACCCACAAAATCTCAGAAAGTTTCAGGGAAGCCCATTCAGGCCAGGTGGGTGTACAACTGCACAGTAATTCCATCTGTGCATCTGTAGTTCTTTTGTATTTGACATCAAAAGATACCCAAGGATGGGACTTCCCTGGTGGTCCAGTAGGTAAGTCTCTGCGCTCCCAATGCAGGAAGCCCAGGTTTGATCCCTGGTCAGGGAACTAGATCCTGCATGCATGCCACAACTAAGAGCCGGCACAGCCAAGATAGATAGATAGATAGACAGACAGACAGACAGGAAGAAAGAAAACCAAGGAGGCATATGTGCGGTGTGAGGAGAAACACCAGCATTAAGGAAATATATGAAAATAAGCAGAAAAATCTCATTAATTCCTGGGGAAACAGGATTCAGGAAACCAAAGATGACTTTAAAACTTTTTTAGAATTCTCAGGGTTGGAAATATAATACATTCTAAAACTAGTATTTTGAGAATAGGAATGAGCTCTTGGAAAGTAAAAATGCAATTGGTGAGGGCTTCCCTGGTGGCGCAGCTGTTGGGAGTCTGCCTGCCGATGCAGGGGACACGGGTTCGTGCCCCGGTCTGGGAGGATCCCACGTGCCGCAGAGCGGCTGGGCCCGTGAGCCATGGCCACTGAGACTGCGTGTCCAGAGCTGTGCTCCGCGATGGGAGAGGCCACAACAGTGAGAGGCCTGCGTACGGCAAAAAAAAAAAAAAAAATGCAGTTGGTGAAATAAAATATTCAGTGGAAGGACTAAAAAAAATGGATGAAATCTCACAAAGCATTGAGCAGACAGACAGAAAAAGAAAATATGAGAGAAAAGTAAAAGACACAGGAGAATAATCCAATATCTAACTAATAGGAATCCTAGAAAGAAAAAAGCAGAAATTAAAGAGGAGAGAATTAGCAAAGAAAGTACAGAAGAAAATTTCTCTGGGCTGAAGAAAGACTAGCCCTGACATCAGAATGGCCGTCAATCATTGTGTCCAGCACAGTGACTGCACAAGACGGACAACTAGATGCATCCTGGCCAAATTTCAAACTCTGAGTAAAAAGAGTAGCTTGTAAAAGGCTCAGAGAGAATGACTGGGTCACCTACAAATGAAGAGCAGTAAGAATGGCATCAGACTTCTCCTCAGCAACACTAGGTGCCAGAAGATAATGGAGTCATGTCTTTAAATTTCTGAGGGAAAATTGTTTTCAGTTTAGGATCCTATATGCAAACTCTCAGTCAAGTGGAGGATGACATAGGGTTTTCAGAAAAACAAGAATACATAAAGTTTGTTTCCAATGTGCCCCTTCTTAGGAAGTTACTTGAGGCTAGACTTCAGTAACACTAGGACCTAAGATAGAAGAAAGAAGAAAAGCTGGGATGTAACCTACAAGAACAGTAAAGAGAAGTTTCCAGATGTCAGGTGCACAGCAGTCTGGACAGCAATAGCCCACATTGGAGCAGGATCCCAGAGGACTCCGAGGAAGAGGGCAAAGGCAGTTCTCAATAGATTAGAGATGAGGTATCACCTCACACTGGTCAGAATGGCCATCATCAAAAAATCTACAAACAATAAATACTGGAGAGGGTGTGGAGAAAAGGGAATCCTCCTGCACTGTTGGTGGAAATGTAAATTGATACAGCCACTATGGAGAACAGTATGGAGGTTCCTTACAAAACTAAAAACAGAACTACCATATGACTCAGCAATCCCACTACTGGGCATATACCCTGAGAACACCATAATTCAAAAAGAGTCATGTACCACAATGTTCATTGCAGCTTTGTTTACAATAGCCAGGACATGGAAGCAACCTAAATGTCCATCGACAGATGAGTGGATAAAGAAGATGTGGCAATATATACAAATGGAATATTACTCAGCTATATAAAGGAACAAAATTGAGTTATTTGTAATGAGGTCGATGGACCTAGAGTCTGTCATACAGAGTGAAGTAAGTCAGAAAGAAAAATAAATACCGTATGCTAACGCACATATGTGGAATCTAAAAAAACGGTACTGGGCCTCCCTGGTGGCACAAGTGGTTAAGAGTCCGCCTGCCGATGCAGGGGATACGGGTTCGTGCCCCGGTCTGGGAGGATCCCATATGCCGCGGAGCGGCTGGGCCCGTGAGCCATGGCCGCTGGGCCTGCGCATCCGGAGCCTGCGCATCCGGAGCCTGTGCTCCGCAACGGGAGAGGCCACAACAGTGAGAGGCCCACATACCGCAAAAAGAAAAAATAAAATAAAATAAAATAAAATAAAATAAAAAAACGGTACTGATGAACCTAGTGGCAGGGCAGGAATAAAGATACAGATGTAGAGAATGGACTTGAGGACACGGGTGATGGTGGGGAGAGAAGCTGGGATGAAGTGAGAGAGTAGCACTGACATATATACACTACCAAGTGTAAAAGGGATGGCTAGTGGGAAGCAGCCGCATAGCACAGGGAGATCAGCTCCGTGCTTTGTGACCACCTAGAGCGGTGGGATAGGGAGGGTGGGAGGGAAGCTCAAGAGGGAGGGGATATGGGGAAATATGTATACATATAGCTGATTCACTTTGTTGTACAGCAGACACTAACGACATTGTAAAGCAATTATACTCCAATAGAGGTATAAAAAAATATTAGAGAATATAACTGATAGATTTAAAATAAGAATGTGATAATAGCAAATAATGCAAGAAAAAAGATAGGCAACTGGAAACTCCAGGGGAACATTGGTTAAAAAAAGTCAAGATCTGAATATGAAGCAAACTAAAAGTGACATGATATGAAGAAAATGACAAAGTGTAGGAATGAGACTCCATTTGATTTGGTGCTGGGCACGTTCTCCTTGGAGAGGCTCAGGGGTCACAACAGTGAGTTGAAGAGCAGTAAGCGTAATCCTAGTGTTATTACTATATTTACATAAAGCTACATAATAATAACAATAGAGTAAATACGATCCGTTTCCCATTTTAAGAGTCAACTTTTAGATAAAGCTTGGAAGACTAGGTTGTGTAGTAGGACAGAATATAAATTTCAACAACCTTATTAGTGTGAAAGTACGAGTATCATGGCAGAAGATGGGACTTGGAAAAAGAAAGAAGAAATAGAGGAAAGGATAGGAAATCAGTAACAATATCTTAATTTAAAAGTAGACAGTCAAGAGGTGCTCTTGAAAGATGATGGATCAATAAATACAGGTTTAAGCATTTTGTTGAAGTTACAAAGGCAAACAGTAGAAAAATGGAATAGAATATAAATATTGAACATTGAAATTCTTTCACACTCGGAATTCCACCGACACCATCTAACAAGTTGGTAAAGGAAGAAATAGAGATATAAATACATTAGAGCTACGTTGTATATAACTCTACACATTATATGGGGGAAGCCACCTAAGGTCAGAAAAAATACAATATTATGAAATGTTTGGAGCTATTAATTCATTTTTTATCTGAAATACAAATTTGAGGCATCATCCTATACTTTTTTCCCTCTCAGTCTGGCAATCCTAGATCCACTGAGATAACTAAAAACCAGACAGCTCAAAGAGGTGTTGCCTCTGAGCAGTGGACTGACAGTGGGAGAAGCTGGAGCATTTCTATCACGAGCCCATGTGTAACATTTGATTTGTAACCATATGCGTGCATTATTTTGATAAGAATAAAAAAATATTTCAGACGTGTTCAGTGCATGCAGTAAATCAATTTCTTATTTTGAATATATAGGAAGAGGCATGTAATTTTCTTAATATCAAATCAGTGCTGTTCTATCCCACTGAATAAATTTTAATCAAGTATTTAAAGAATATTGGTTTGAGATATTCATATTGTAAATATTGTAGATATTGGTGTTTTAAACCTGTCACACACCTACAGGTCTTGGGTACTTGGGCCAAGTATGGCCAGATGCTATGGGTCCCTGAGCTTTAGGAACTTGGAATTTAGTTGAAGAGGCAAGATATATATTGTGTGCAAAACAGCTAACCCTCCAAGGGAGGTAGGCTTCCATTTCTAGAAGCCAAATGATGAAAAAACGTGGTAGGTCCTAAATGTTACAGAAGCTCAGCCGAGGGAAAAGACTAAGGCCTGGCAGGACCATGATGAAGGTGGGCCTTAGGGAGGAGGAGTGGGATTTGGAAAAGGAAGAAACAGGAATTCCAGGGCTTGCTTTTAAAGTCTCTGTTTTGCACTGTACCTTAGCACAGGAGCAGACGTCTGTCCCCCCAGCACCTCCAAATGTACCCCAAGAAGCATTCCTTTTTCTTGGGTCCCCAAACCTTAGATGGACTACTTGGTCCATTGTTAAATGCCCAAGAACCCTTTCAAAGAGATGAATCAACGGTCAAAAGACAGTTGGGACTCTAATAAAGATGTTAAAAAAAAAAAAAAAAAAAAAAAAGACAGTTGGGAACCACTGCTCTGGTTGTCTAGGCAAACCTTGGCCAGAAGTCTCCAGACCTTGGCAGACTGAGAGGACAAGGTTAAACCCTCAGGAGAGGTTCCTCCCCTGTTAACTAAATGCAAGGTGTTGACCTTGTTTGGATCCTGATTTGCGAAACCATCTGTAAAATCCACGTACAAGACAAATGAGGAAATTAAACTTTGGCTCAGTATTTGATGATATTAAGAAACTACTGGGCTTCCCTGGTGGCGCAGTGGTTGAGAATCTGCCTGCCAATGCAGTGGACACGGGTTCGAGCCCTGGTCTGGGAAGATCCCACATGCTGCGGAGCAGCTAGCCCCGTGAGCCACAATTACTGAGCCTGTGCGTCTGGAGCCTGTGCTCCGCAACAAGAGAGGCCGCGATAGTGAGAGGCCCGCGCACCGCGATGAGGAGTGGCCCCCACTTGCCACAACTAGAGAAAGCCCTCGCACAGAAACGAAGACCCAACACAGACATAAATAAATAAATAAAATTAAAAAAAAAAAAAGAAACTACTATCATTTTTTTCATGTGATAATGGAATATGGCTATATTTTTTAAAGAGGCTTTATCTTTTAGAAATATATTCTGAAATATTTAGAGCTGAAATGATATGATCCGTGGGATTTGCCTCAGTAAAATCCAGTGTGGGGTTGGGGGGAGGGGAGTGAGGAAGGGTGAAACAATACTGGCTATAAATTGATAATGGTTGAACCTGGTCGATAGGCCCTTGGGAGTTCATCACACTTTAGCATACGCTTGAAATTTTCAAAAATGAAATTCCTCACTTAACATTCCTTGCTCTCTCAATAGACAAGGTAATACTACCTTAGACTTATTTAACACGTCTGGTATATATTTACATCAAATAACTCTTTTGATCCCTATATTACCCCAGTCGGGCAGTTGGGACATTTTGCTGATGAGGAAATAGAAAAGGACAAAGGTCCATAGAGGCCTTTGACTTGGAGAAAGGATCTTTCCCCTCTCCTGAGTTTAGGTGGCACAGGTAAAGCCACCTTCCTCGTGGCTTGCAAAACATGTTACCTTTCCGAGTGCTTAATAAAAGTATCCCCTTGGCTCATTTTTTCAATGTATAGCTGTTGAGCATCTGCCATTTGTCACACCTTCATGGGGCGGCAGGAATAAGAGAACAGACATTTCCCCCACTTCAAGTTCCTCACATATTTTTCCAAAATCGGATGTAATATTTCTCCCTAAATTTCAAACCCTTTAGCTGGAAACTCCCTAAGCTAAGGAGGTAGAAACCACAGGTGGGGAATACACCACTGCTTCAACAGTACCCGGGAGCTTTCTAGCCAATCCGTGAAGACTGAATCACAGGATAGGGCCCCTGGTGGTTCAGATCACTGCAGCTCCTGTCCTTCCGTCTGCGGAAAGAGCCAGCACGGCAGGGAGCTCATGTCTGGGGCCAGAGCATCTTCCCCATAACCTTTGCCGCAGGACCCCAAACCAGAGGCCTGAACACCCCCTAAGCCTGCCACTGTCTGCAGCCAAAGAGCCAGGACCTGGGGCCAGGCAACCTGACAGGCAGCTGCCTCCTACTGTAACGGTCCCAGCTCCCCCGTCAGCCACTGTCCCTTCCCCCAGATGCTGGACTCTCCCCTTCCTCAGCTAGGTTCTCTCCTCCGACCCCACAAGCACATGCCTCTCCCGGTGTCTCTCTTCTTCTGACAGCTTCCTGTCAGCCAGGCATTTTGTGGTCCCTCCTCAGCATTCCATCTCATGCCACCCCCGTCCTTTATTCTCCCCATGGGGCTGAAACAACCATTGCTGAGGTCTCTAGGGACGACACTGTGAAGAGGACCCATCCACGATGGGCTGAAAGCTGAGGCAGCCACTTTTCTCATTCTGGCCCTCCCAGCCTGCTTCCCCCCAGCCCTCCTAGTTGTGCCCTTTCCTCTTCCTCTGTCTTCTCAGTCAATACCTCCCGTGTCCCTCAGGCTGCCCAGTGATTTCAATGGCCCAGCCCCTCGGGACTCACTGCAGAAGATCCTCCCCAGCTGGAGGGTTCTGCCCCTCTTCCCAGCCATGCTTGTCTCTTCCTTCGACTTAGCCTGGGCCAACTCACTGCACAGGGACAGCCACACCCAAGTCGGCCCCTGCCCCACTGTTGTCGCTTCTCTTCCTGGATCCTGCATTTTAAATTTGAGGAGGGTTTATCGAGCATTTATTATATGCTAGGAACTGTCCTAAATACTTTCGTGCCTTAATTCATTTAATCTGCCAAACAATCAGGTGAGCACTATTATCTTAGAGAGGTTACAGAGCTTGCCTGGGGTGGCACAGTCCATACTTAAACCAGGCAGTCTGTCTCTCCAGAGAGAGCTGAAGCCAGGGTGAAGTGAGTAGCGATTGTCATAAATAGAACCACCACTCGACTTAAAGAGATCCTAGCTCTACTTCTAGCTCTGCCTTGAAACAAATGTGTGATGATGGGCAAATCATTTAACCTCTCTGAGCTTCACTTTCCTCATCTTAAAAATGTGGGTCAGAGAGGTAGGAATAATACAGACACTCTTTCATGAAAAATATATGTTTGTAAACATATAACAGTGATTAAGTGTGTGAACTCCCGTGCCAGTTTGTCTGGGTTCAAATGATAGTTCTCTGCAATTTGGGAATTATGTGACCAAACTGCCTTGTGTCTCAGTTTTCTCATCTGTAAAATGGGTATGGTAATAATAGTACCTATCTCACAGAATTATAGTGAGGACAAACTGGTACATGTCAAATGCTTAGAGCCCTGTCTGGCGTATAGTAAATGACATCAGCCACCATTAATATAATTTTATTATTATAACAAATGGTTTTTTCCATCAAAAGTCTATAATTTAGAATTTAGGATGCATTAGAACTTTTAGCACCATTGTTAATATAGCCAGGATTTTCGTGTTTAGAAATTAGGACGTAAGGGCTTTTTAATAAGATGAAAAATTCCCCCACTTGTATAGTAATTCACTCCTTTCAAAACACATGGACATGTAGACTTAATAGGACCTCTTAACTCTGGGAAGTCAGTCATAAAACTGTGCATTGGAACAGCTCTTCACAGTGATCAATGCGTTTAAATTCATATCAGCTCATTTTGTCCCCACCCCACACTGTGAGGCAAGCAGGATAGATAGGTAATATGCCCAATCAGAGATGAGGAACCTTTACTCAGTGTTAAGTAGGTGACTTGCTCAAGGTCATACGTTAATGGGTAGTGGAACCAGCAATGAAACAGGAAGATCCTAACTCCCAGTCTAGAAATCTTTCCAGAAAGAAATCTCTCTGTATTCTGCAAAGTACTTTGTGCTTATACATGTGTTGGGTCCCAAACCTGGAATTTTCCAGATGGCAGAAAGATCTCCTCTCCTGTAAGCTAGGACATAACCTGCCTTTATGGAGACTGGAACCCCTATATCTCCACATGACTGTGGGTGTTTAGGGTCATTGCCACCTCATTGAGGGTGAAAAAGGAGAGGGCTCTGGAATGAGAGAGACCCTGGTTCTCATCCCCATTTTGCCACTTGACTAGCTCTGTGACCTCGGGAAAAATCACTTAAAATTCTTTAAACCCCTCTCTAAAATGGGGATAAGGATTACCACCTCGTAGGGAAGCAGTCAGAATTGCCAATAACACGTGGAGGTATCAGGAGGCACTCGATAAATGTAGTAGTGTAAAAAAAAAAAGAAAGAAAAAGCTTTTTTCTCCAGAAGGCCAGCATGGCTGACGGACCCAGCTTCTGCCTTCACTTGTTTCTCCAGGATGCTGGCTCGGAGAAAGGTAGCAGGCAAAGCAGACAGGTGACTTTAAGTCATGAAACATATATTCTCACCTTGGGCACCTGCTGTTTTAAATGACTAAATTTTTTCCCCCGATACAGCCATCATTTAGCAAATGCCAGGGCTAGTTATTAATTTAAAAACATGTTCAGCCTGTGCTTACAGAAACTGCCATTTCCCCCCCTTGGGAATGAGTTTTTAGTTATGTTTTTAAAATTAGCTGGCGCTTGAATTTCATTTTCCATCCAAGCTTCCCTGTTATCTGTAAGGTCACAGAAACACGTAGGCGGTGGACAGTCCAATCCTAGATATTAGGCTCTTGGAATTAAAAGCCGAAATAAGTAAATAGAGAATGCCCAAGGATTTTTTTTTCAGAGCAGAAAGCCGGTCCCCAGCGAGCTGCAGGAGCCAGGTTTCCTCCTTAAGTGGCTCTTTCCTTACATTTGGAGGTGAAGCCTGAGGAAGAGGAGTAAAAAAAACTGTGACCTATATCGTCAAGGTCTGTTTCTCCTCCACTCAGCAACAGGAAAGAATCAGAATGCATTCTGGAGGAAGAAGAAAAACCCAAGTGCTGATTGTCCCTTTAAGCCATTCCAATCACAGGCTCGCAGTTAAAATAATGCTCACCTACTGCGCTTCCAACTGGGCCATCTACCTTTTTCGCTGGTGGGGTCATGCCCAGTCAAGCCTGACGAGGCTGCCACCGGCCCCGTGAGCTCGCTGCAGGCCGGCTACACCTGTTTATCACCAAGTCACTTCATTTCCCTTCCCCTCCTCCCTACTTGAAAAGGAGCATTAATTAAACCGGTAAACAAGCCGGCTCCCATTCTAAATCAGGGCTGCAGGCAACGGAGAGATAACTTGGGCTCCGGAGAAGAGGGATTTTCTGTTAATTTATGGAATCCACCGTCACTCTCTCTCCGAGCAGCCTGTTCCCGGCTTAACGGGGAAATTGAAGCAGACAGCCTTTGTCTAAACACTTCTTTTGCCCAGAATATCTTAATTTTTCTATTTGAATGTTTAATAAGGTTTGGGGTACTGCTGCTGCTTTTTAAATTTTAATGGTGCAGGCGTTTGGGTGTTATCATTTGGCTGGTGACTGCAGGGCACCGTCCTCCTGGGGCGTGGAGGGAAGGACCAGGTTTTTCAAGCTGGGCTCCGACAGCCGGCGAAAGAAGGAGGCTGGGGTTTGGGGGAAGTTTGGGGGGGTCCTGAAGTCAGGGCAGCCCAGCTACACTATGCCCACAGGTACCACCCTTTCCTCTTGTTTGTTCCCCAACGCTGTCGGTGCCTGCAGACGCCCCGGGAACGCGCCCAGGGCCCCGGCGCCCGCTTTCTTTCTCTCCCACCCCTTGGAGCAAACCACCCAGGGCAGGGCGTCCGGCTGCGCCCCCGCCGGGCCTGGGGGGAACCTTCTCCGCCAAAGGGCTGGACCACTGCTCAGAACCCCGCGCTGCCTAAATTATTTCTCCTAGAAGGAGACTGTGTGTGTGTGTGTGTGTGTGTCTTATTCCCCACTGATACCTGGAATTCCTCAGTTTAAGTGGGAATCACAGTGAAATTGTAGTTTTCATTAGATTACAGACAGTCCAAGAAAAAAACCCTCTGTAAATCTTTGTCATTTCCGATGTAAACCTTCGTGAAAAAACACAGGAATGTCTTATCCATATTTCAAGTCATCCTGCTTCTCCGGGTGGCATATCCAGTAATCATGTTGACAAATTAATGGTAGAGAATTAGTTGTACATTAAAGATTTAAATTATATTATGCAGCACATTGTCATAAAATGATATAAAACAATAGGAAAATAAATGTAAATGAATTCAAGTTACTGACATGTAAAACACCAGACTGACATCTGTACACTTAGCGACGCGCTCAGCCGCGGGGTGCAGCGCCGAGCTCCGACGTGGCGGCCCCAGCGCGGGGCTGCGGGCGGCGTGTCCTGCGCGCGGGTCGGCGAGCCAGGGGTTAAGCGGCGCCGATCGCGGCCCTCCCTCGGCTCCCCTCCTCTGCGTGCAGATTTTCAGGCCCACCGAGCCGCCCGAGAAAGTTTTCAATTCGACGAGGCCGGAGTATTTCAGGGGCTGAGCTCCTTAGAAAGCTGCAGGGCCCCCGAGGGCCGACTGGCAGGGAGGGGGCGGCATGCCCCGTTCTGGGCACGCTAATTACGAGGATTCGGTTTCCCGGGTCTGAAGGAATGCATTACCTGCAGCAAAGGAGGCACGGCCTCTCAGGAAGGCCCCGAGAGGAAGTTGAATGCCCCACTGAATTCCAGCCCCATCCCTAGGTTTATACCGAGAAGCCCAGCCCATGCTGAGAGACTAATCGCTTAGCCCTTGTCAGGGCTGTTGTCCAATCAGCCCCTGAATAGCAAAACTTCACAATGCCGAGTATGAATTAGAGGGGAACAAATGTGGATGCAGACTTTTTTTGCAACAATACCTAACTGAGCCTTTCAGACAGGACAACGGATGCACAAAAGCTCGACGGAAATTGGAGTAACTTTTGGAGGCCCTTGTAGCTCCCGTCAATAAGCGTTAGCTCCACAATGGCTGCAACGGCTTCCTCCATTAACACCCTCCCCCTTTCTGCGAGATGGATCAATTGTTCGTGGGGTGGGGGGGAATTGTCATAAAAATTGGGCATTTTTGTTGTCCTTGTCTTGGAAACGGTTGCTCTCTGTTGAACGCGGCCCAGTGGATTTGTCTCCTTTTTATGTGAATGGTGGATTTGGTCATTACCTGGCCCACCCTAAAGTACTGACGATGCCCCCTCCCTGCTCTGCCCACCCCAAAAGAACAGAAGAGCTTCTTGAGCTACACAAATGTCAGGTCTCTGTTTTAAAATTTAGCTTTGTTTACCCAACAGAATGGAATTCATTACTGTGTAAAAGGGGTTCCATTTTCTGATCTTTTTATTCAAAATGTTGAGAGTATCAAAAAGCTCGTTTGAAGGTCACAGGTTTATGTATCTATTCTCTTAAGTGTTTTAGAAATTCATATGGAGGACACAAAAGGTGGAAAATGTGAAAACATACTGTTCATTGTTTATCCTAACCTTGCCATGGTTATTAGATAAATGAGTGTAGGGGGGAAAAATGGCATTAAAAGCCATTGTGAACCGGGAAATTTTTTTTCCCCTGAAGACTGTTAATTTTAGCCCTTGATCTGTAAATGTCAATTTCTAATTCTTTTTACTGTGCAGTTTATATAACTTCTGCATTTCAAGTCTATAAAAAGCTTTTGCAGACTTTTCATAATGTAAGTAGCAATTTATTTCATTACAGTTTGAATTTTTTATGTAGTTCCTATGGACGTTTTGATGAAATTGTCAGGCTTAAAAGCTGGAGTGCTTTTCATTTGGGGGTGTGTGGACTTTTTTTTTTTTTTTTGCTCCGGTCTATTCTTGCTGGATAATTAAAAATTAGTGAGATTAATCAGTTCAGTGATGTAAAAAGACCACGTTTTGGTTGGAACAAGGTCTGAGGCAAAATCATTTTATTTTTTTTATTAGTAAATGATTTAAAAGGTCTTTTCAACTAGTTATCCGAAGCCGATATTTAACTGTTACTTATTCCACTAATTTCTATCTTTTGTGAAAAGAACCTTCCAGCCTAAATCTCCCCGCTCTGTCCCATGCTAATTGCAGCTTACATTATATAAATGGCTTTGTAAAGAAAACTATAACTCGGAGCCTTGAAAGTTGCGTGTTTCTATTTGCTCAAACTTGATGCACTTGTTTGGAGAGGGTCATTGCAGGGAAAGCTGTGTAGCCTGTAAGAATGTCCTGGATAACAAGCTTAAACAGAACCTTTTGTTGTGCTTAGTATTCTCAGGACTCCAAAATGAGGCCTCCTTTTTCTAACTGCAGGCTGAAGTGGTTCATTACTGCTGTTTCCTCCGCCAGGCCAGGGCTCAGCCATTCCCACTACTGAAGGTCTGTAACTTCCTTAAAAAGAGAGAAGGAAAACATGGCCCAGAAAGGTCTTGTTAGCACTTCCTATGTGAAATTAGCAGCTTTCTAAAAGGTACAACTCCAATTACCTCACATTGTGGAGGCGAGCACAAACTCAACAATAAGCACAGCCCAGCAAGTGACATTCTGTCTTTCTAGAGTTACTTCCCTAATTAGGAATGAAGAAGCTCTATTCTGCTGAGTGCATCTATTTACAGTGGCCACAATGCTTTAACTTGAGCATCCTTCTCAAAGACCAGTGTTAAAAAACACAAGTGCTCTTTTCGCAGAGCCAGCTATGGTGAGGCAACACATTCCTAACGGTTACGCCCTTGGAAGGAAAAAAAAAAAAGTGTAGCCGCTTTGGCCGGATTGTTAACACTTCAGGATTCATTTTCCACAATAACGCCCCTGCCCAGAGAGCTCTGGGAATTACAGTGGACAATGGGGAGGCATTCTTAGGAGGGTCTAATGATGGAATAAAAAGAAAAATATTTATTGCTTTTGACAGTTCCACAAGGGGCCAAAAATCCTTGTCGTGGCTAAAGTTTCCCTAGCTGTTGGAGGAAGGGTGGCTCACGGGGACTCAAACAGTCCCCCCTTCCTTTGTTAGGAGGCTGAGGACCAGGGCCACGCTGGGAAATTAAAGATTAGGTTCATTAAGGTAAGATAATTGTGCAGAGGCATTGTTGTTGATACAGGTGGAGAGATGGGGGCTGGGATAGGAAGCCCACTTACATGTAGGGACGAACGATTAAACAGGCTTAACAGACGTGCCACGCAGCTATGTTTATTATTTGCTTGGTGGCCGACCTGAGCTTTCACTGTTTCGTTAGTCAACAGCCTCCGCAAAGGAGGGCCAGGACTCCCTGCTGGGAACCAGGTGGAAGAGAAGGCAAAGCAGTTTCTGGAAAGGAAATCCAGTCCTGTGGGCCCTCCTCTCCCTCCGATGGCTGTTCCTACTTCTAAGTTCCCCTTTGTCCCCATCCCTGCCCGACAGGACCAGCCTTCCCTGAATAGGTAGACGGGACAGTGCCCTCTCACCTGAGATGTGTCTTTGGGTCTTTCTGGACGCTGACAGGAGATGTTTGTGCAGGAGAATACATTGGATGCCCCTTTGAAAGCAGGCATCGCATGCATCCTTTCCTCTCGGTAGAATCTGGTGATTGAGTTTTCAATCTGGGAGTTTTTACCAAGTGCTTTCCTTCCCCAGAGTTAACACGTTATCTCCTCAGAAACTGGCTGTTTTGGAAATCTGGGCTACCTATCATTCAATTCATCCTTCTGAAAAAACAAAAAATACCCAAACATGCCCCCCCATCCTACATACACGCACACACACACACCCTCTCTGCATTGTTATTGCAAACGGTGTTTGTCTTGGTTAAAAAGAGCCCCTCCCTAACTTGGAGACGCATAAACACTGAGAACTTTAAAAAGAAAAAAATGTGAGTCAGTCTGGTGGAATTCTTGTGAGCATGGGGTCCACCCCTGCGATTTGTTTGAAGGGAGAAGGTGCAAAGGGAGGCGCCCAGGTTGTGGTCAGATGGCTGAGCGTGTGTCTGGTGCAGCGTTCAAGGAAATCATTCCCACACAAGCCTCCCCTTTCCCCCCAGGGTCTTGGGCAGAAGGAAAATGTCTTCTTTACTTTTGGTGGGGTCAATAGTTCTATTTCTGGTGAGCAGCTGAGAAACGCAGTTAGAGTTGGAGATGTCTTTGATAACACATATCCTGAAAGAGAAGCACTTGTTTATTTGCATGATAGGGTCACTTATTGCACAAAAACTCACCAGCTTTCTTTTCTTTCCCCTCCTGCCCTCCCTCCAGCCCCCCTCTGAGGAAAATAAACAGTGTCATAATGATTTTGGTAAATAGAATGCTTTTTAAGTCCACCTAATCATGGGGCATTCTGAGAAGGCATTCTGAGAAGACCCTAGGATTTAGTTATTGTTAGTGTGTAAAAAAGACAATTTTAGAGAGGTTTACATATATATATATAGATATAGATAGAATATCACACGGAGAGAAGATTTTTCAGGAGTTAAGAACAAACATGTTTTGATTCCTTCAGATTCTATCATGTTGCTGTACTTCTTGTTGTTATTTTCTGTTAAAGGAAAGGTGACATTAGATTGTTGATTTCCTTGAGCCTGCCAGGCGTCTATAGCGTAGGGTGAAACGGAGAGTCTTTATTTTCATAGACTATATCAGAGAAGTTTGTGAATAAAACATTTTCAGTGTAACGTGCTTATCAGTTAGGGCAGAACTAGAAATAATTCTGCAACAAGCAGGCAACATTTACCAAACTTCTTGGTGTTTTTCTCCTCTTGCACTTATGTCAGGATTTCTTTTTATTTATTTCTATAAAGTGTCTTTTGTCCTTGAGAATGTTGAATAGACTTCTTTCAAAAGTTATCAGAGACCGGTCTGATAAATCAGAGGAGAAATTAGGAACATCTGAGTTATTTTCTAGGATGGGTTAATGAAGAGATGAGGATTTGCATTTTCTTTTAAAGACCTAATGAGCAAGCAAAACAGCCGGGGGAGAAAAGCTCTGAGGCTGTCACATTGTGATTTATCAGAAAGCAGAAAGGAAAATTTGATACAGACAAGATTCTCAGCCACGGCTTACTAGAAGTGGAGTTAACTTTTTGAGAACAAGTGGGTAATCATTGGCCTTTTACAAATAAAAATATAGCCTGAAAACCTCGTTACAGTGTCCTCAGCACTTAAACATTTATCTCCACAAACGGCCCTTTAACAGAAAAGAAAAACTGTGTTGTCAATAATCAGAAAAGAAAACATTGCTTCCTGAACTAGTGGAAACTGCATTGATATTTTCAACCCTGCTGACTTGAGATTGTTAAAACCTTTTCAATAAGAGGCTTTTTCTTTACTGCCTAAAAAAAGAAAAAAAGCCTGTCATCCCATTGTCATATAAGGAGGGAAGCCTGATTTTGGAAATTATTTATAAATTTGAGATTCTTAGAACAATCGCCTTGAATTTGGAACTGTGATTAAAGTTGGTAAAGGGATGGGAGTGCAGGGATGCTGCTACATTTCTCTGGTGTACTTGGAAGATTTCTCAGATGGGAAAGAAACCCAGAGCTTCTTCACTTCGGCAAACTGGAGCTCCATCCTTCCCCTTCCGACGTGCTGGGAGCCAAGGAGGCAGCAAACCAGGCAGCCAGGGAGGATTCTGAAAACCCTGTAAATTCTGCTTACTAAGCCAAGAGGGTTTTAAATATCTCAGGCTACTTGCATCACAATTTCTGGAAATTCTGTTGGAACTTTAACATTTTTATCTATTTCATAATGATTTTTAAAGAAATTTCCTACTCATAAAACTGTTTATGGGCTCTTTTGTACTTTATATTTGATATAAAAATATGAGAATATACCATGTTGAATATTAATGAAAGCTATTAGGTTGCTATTCCCTAGTCTCTGCAGTTTTTTTTAATTAAGGTGAATTTACATAATATAAAATGAACCACTCTAAAGCATACAGTTCAGTGGCATTTAGTATGTTTGCAATGTTGTGTCTGTAGTTTCATTTTTAGTCATAATTTCTCCCAGTTGCACAATCCCCAACAAGTCTTTGTAGAATAGTTATTATATACTGATACTCATTCAACAAACAAAATAGTCACTGAGAACATTGTTACATGAGCGGTACCAGGCTAAGCTCTGCTGTGGGTTATAAAGATGAAAAGGGACCTTCATGTCCTCAAGAATTTTTTTTTTTTTTTAAGTCCAATAGAGGTAAAACCTGTGCTACAGGCATCAACAACTTTAGTCAGGGAATACTTATTAATTTTATTAATAAACTTTATTCAGCCCCACAGAGTTTTATCATCCTAAAACATCACGGTGTTGCTGAATATTTCTCAGCAACATTAGCCAGGATAATCAGACTACAAAGCGTTGAGAATATTTACTGTACTGTTTTTCTCAGAGTGATTTCATTTTCTCTGACACGTTTCAAAGTTTCCAAAACTTGTAATACTTTGTTCAGCATGTTCCCTTTGATGGGTGTTTACATTGAGTGGGTCTTTTACTTCAGTGTGAAATTCTCTCTGTAGCCTTTCAGCAAATTTGAGCTTATGTGGTGGTGAAAGGTGGGAGGAGGCTCCACGGGGATAGAAGTTGCCTAACTTTGCCGGAAAACTATGCATTTTTTTCAGGAAACTTGAAGGCAAATGCTGACTGTGAGGCCAATGGTCCAGCACACTTGAAGGGTAGTGATAAAAGTGATGAAACCAAGAATGCATGTACCCTAAACTAGATTTTAAAGATGAAAACTGTTTAATGTAAGAAAAAAAAAAAAAGCATGATCCATCTGTTAAAATATTTATCTTTTTCTGGAAAAATATATCTTTTTCAAATAAGATCTGTATTTTATACTGAAGATGGTGCTGATGATGATAGTGGTGGTTTGGAGGTGAGAGAGCTGGTACAGAGGAAATGTGACAAAGAACTTGCCTCAGTAAGGTTAGGTTATATGGCTTTGTGTAATTGGTGAGTGGAGGGTCTTCTTTGACCTAGAATATGGAAAGATAGGACTTCCCTGGTGGTCCAGTAGTTAGGACTCCCCACTTCTATTGCAGGGGGCATGGGTTTGATCCCTGGTCAGGGAACTAAGGTCCTGCATGCCCTGCGGCGCAGCTAAAAAAAAAAAAAAAAAAAAAAAAAATGAGTGGGGAGGCTTAAGGAGCGGTATTAAAATTTTTTTAAAAAGAAAGATAGAACAAATGGACAAATATTTGTTGGGTCCACTTTAAGCAAAGGCTGTGCATAGTGTCATTTGGGGGAAGAAAGACAGTAATCAAAAGAGCACAGTTTCTGGTTCTTGATTGTTGTGGGTTCCAGTCCTAGTTCTGGCACTTTCTAGCTGTGTGCCTTTGGGCAAGTTACTTATCTGCTCTGAGCCTGGATTCCCTCCTCTGTAGGGACAATAATAGTTGCCTTGCAGGGTCCCCTGTGAGGATCAGCAGTAGCACGGTGCTAAATCATATCCTCTGTGCTCAATAAACCAGTAATTGCTAAGACAAATACACATGTCAGTGCTGTTTGCCGTGCCTTTCAACCAGAGAACACAGTCTGACATTCTACCAGGGAAAACAAAGTCCCATTTGGTGTGAGTTTTGCAAATCATAAAGCACCAAATTAATTTGTCATAGTGTGTGTGTGACGTCAAGGGAGATCGTTTTTAAAGCCATCTAAGAAGGGAGGGAGGCTTCAGGATTAGTTATTTTGAATGGGAATGTCTAGAACCTGTAGCTTTGACTATTGAATACCCCATCTCTTGCTGCCGCTGAAAGCTTACAAATAGCGCCTGAAAAATTATTTCAATTTGCCATCGTACTGGAACCATCAATTTATACCTGAAATGTGTCAAAATGTTGGGTATTTCTATAATGATAAAATGATTGGAATTGCCATGTTTAATTAAAATGTTAATCCACTGTCATCTTACATGATCTCTATTTATAGAAAATTTTCTATTTGCTGTTAAGATGTTTTATTATTAAATGAAAATCCTGCTGTTTAGCCAATGGCTGATGCTAACTTAAGCAAGAGGTGACAGTCTGCTAAGGGTGAGGAGAGGTGACTCTATCAGAAGACTGTCTCTTAGTTGAAGAAGGAGTGATGCAGGGGAGCCAGAAAGACCACCCTGTCTGAAAAATCCTCCCCAGCCTTCTCCCTGGTGTCCAAAATCTTTTAACAATAGACCTGGCTGAAATGCAAATGCTTTGGGTAAAAGGAACACAAAAGTTTGAGTTAAAAAAAAAGGTATACAATGCCTGACACCCAGTCCTTTTTTTGAGAATGAGGGTGGGAGGCTTGAGGGGTGCAACCTGGGAAGAAGGCAAGGTATCCTGACTGAATTTATAATTTTGCTGAAATTGACCCTGAATCAGAGGAAAACCAGATTTCCTGGGGGTGGAGGGAAGGGGGAAGGGGGAGGGGGATTGAGCCTGAAACCTTGACCTTAGGAACTGATGTTATCTCTACTCTCTTGTCTAGAGGATGATTGGATACAAGGGCAGTCTCTGTTGAGGTACAAGAGCAGATCCCTGGGTCTGCATTCTGCATCCTTGGGAAGGACCTGGAATATTCCAACTACAAGGGTCCCTACTTAGATTGGATTCAGCTCATCCTACCTGGGTTACTTGCCCAACCAACCTTCCCATCTGACTCGTTCAGGGCTTGAGGGATGTCATCTTCATACCATCCATCCCCTTCCTTCTATCTCCAGTCACCTTGGCCCTAACCACCCTCTTACTACCTGTGTTGATGTAGCTTCTGGCTCCTGTTTCCTATTCCTTGGTCTGCTATTGTTTCCTCTTCCCCATTCATTGGTCAGCTTCTAGCTCCTCCTCCCAGCCACTGGACTCCTTGGACTCCTTCAGCTCCTGACCCTCTGGATGCGCTTTCCCACGTGGCTTTTGTTCTCCCTCCCAGCCCAGTCCTTCCTGGGGTGGTGTCTCCAGGATCGACCCATTCCACTCACTTCCCACCCAAGCCTTCGCCCCAGCACCACTCTGTGAAACATCAGTGCTTTCTTCCCTCGCCTGCAGGACAGCTTCATAGGAGGTGGTGTTGAAACATCTCAGCCTCATGCCTGTACTTCCCTACAAAAGCTGCTGGCCCTGGGAGGCTCACAGAGCCCTGCCTTCCTGCAGTTACTGTTTCCTCCTGCTTAATGGTTCTTCCCCCCATCTCCCTAAGCCAAACCGTACTCAAGGAATACCTCCTCTGCGATGCCTTACTTGATTTTTATATTTTATAGCCTTCTCTGGATAAAACTCATTTAAAAATTTGTAGTAAAAATACATAAAATAAAGTTCACCATTTTAGCCATTTTTTAAGTGTAAGTTCAGTGGCATTAAGTGCATTCAAAATGTTATGCAACCATTAGCACTATCCATCTCCAGAATTTTTTCATCATCCAAACAGAAGCCCCACACCCAGTAAACAGTAAGTCCTCATTCTCCTAGTGGCTTGGAACTTCTATTTCACTTTCTGTCTCTATGAATTTAAATGCTCTAGGTACCTTCTATAAGTGGGATCATACAATATTTGTCCTTTTCTATCTGTCTTATTTCACTTAGCATAATGTTTTCAAGGTTCATCCATGTTGTGATATGTCTTGGAATTTCATTCCTTTTTAAGGCTTAATATTTCATTGTATGCAGACCACATTTTGTTTATTCATTTGTCTGTGGTGGACATTTGGGTTGTTTCTACCTTTTGGCTATTGTGAATAATGCTGCTGTGAGCACTGGTGTACAAGGGTCTGTTTGAGTCCCAGCTTTCAGTTCTTTTGGGTATATACCTAGGAGTGGAATTGCTGGATCACGTGGTAATTCTATGTTTAACTTTTTGAGGACCTGCCAAACAATGATCATTTCTATGACCCATTTATGAGACACTTTCTGGTTTACCAGATGCTGGCTGTTCCATTAGCTTCTCAGAGCAAACCTATGAGGCAAACACTGTTATTAACATCGCCTTTATTCAGGTGAAGAAAACGAAGCTCAGAGAGGTTCAGTGACTTGATCAGGGTCACTCACCATGTTGCTGGGGACTTTGGCCTTAAAACAAGATTATGTGACTATGGTGTCCATAGGCTTTCCGGTGTCATGTGACACCCTTTCAGTGTCCCCTCATTGCTTTATCCCTACTGCTGGAATGACCTCTAGGTCACCACGATTATGAACATGTCTGAGTCCCTTTCCAGACTGTCAACCTCAAGGACAGGGGCTGTGTCATGATTATCTTTGTCTCTCCCATGTTGCACAGCGTCTGGTACATGATAAACCCTCAATAAATGCCAATTGAATGGGTAAATGAATGCATGGGGTCTTGAGGGAGAGGAAGGTGAAAGGAGGGAGGAGCCACAACAGAGAAATGGCCCAGAGGGCCTCGTGATACCTTCCTGTTCTGCCCCAGACATGCAGATGGAACTGGTGTCTCCGCATTGATGGTGACCTCCACCCCCTCGCTCCTCAGAAGGGTCATTTCTCAGTCTGATTTCCCTGGCTCTGGACATTCCTGGTCATGATGTGTTCCATATACTGTTGTGGGGTTTTTTTTGCGGTACGCGGGCCTCTCACTGTTGTGGCCTCTCCCGTTGCAGAGCACAGGCTCCAGATGCGCAGGCTCAGCAGCCATGGCTCACGGGCCCAGCCGCTCCGCGGCCTGTAGGATCTTCCTGGACCGGGGCATGAACCCGTGTCCCCTGCATCGGCAGGCGGGCTCTCAACCACTGCGCCACCTGGGAAGCCCCCATATACTGTTTTGATGCTCACTGCTCCTCTGCTTCCTCGGCTGCCACTGACGTCAGGCATTAGGTCTGTTACCCCAGCACCAAAAATAGTGCCAGGCACACAGGAGGTGCTCGGTACATGGCTATTGGCTGAATGAATTTTGCAATGACTGGGCCTCAGGGGGTCACTCCTCCTCACTTGTCCACGCACCAGTGGGAGAGGTGTCAGACGGAATGCAGGAGGCCCAGTTAAATGTGAATTTCAGGTAAACAACAAATACTTCTTTAGTACATGCTTATGCTAAAAAAGTTATGCATTGTCTATCTGAAACTCACATTTAACTGGGTATCCTGTACTTTTATTTGCTCAATTGGCAACCCTAGTCCCTAGGTACTTCTTAATGTCACATCACCAAAATTCTCAGAAATGCCAAAGAGAAGAGTAGGAAACTGGTTTTCCAGAGCTAAATTGCTAACTATTTTCTAATCTTAAAAATGCAAACGCGAGACATTTTTTTTCCTAAATGGAAAATAATCCTACACATGCGGCAATTTAATTCCCACTTGAAATTGCAGTTTCTGGCTGCTCTGCTCTGGTGTCAGAATATTTCAAGCGTCCATACACTCTGGCTTCGGCTAATCTTGGCAAACCCAAACCATCCACTCTGGGGATGCACGTGCCTGGGATCGTTTGGGACATTCCCGGAAGGCTGACACATGTGAGTCTTGCTCACAGCAGGCCAACCATCCTGATGTGTGGCGTTTATTACACTCATCTTTCTGCACGTTCTACTGAGCTTGACCATTCTATAATCCGGAACTTCCTGCTCAAGACTTCATTAGGAACCTGGCTCGGTTTCCCCAGAAGCTTCTTTTTCATTGTGGCACTGGCAGGAGACGCTCTCTTATCTCCCTGAGGGTCCTTCTGAGTTCACCTGAGTGAGAGGCCTGGGATCAGCTCCGTTCACCGGATGCACCTCAGACTTCCTGGAATGAAGGAGGGGCAGGGGACCCGGGCGAGAAGCAGAGTCACTGCCCGTTTGACAGGGGTAGAGCCTGCTGGGGCTTGGGGCGCTGGGGCCCGAGACCAAACTGGGGTGGAGGTGGGGGCCGCCGGAAAGGGCCCAGAGAAGAAAGGAAACTCTTTCATGGGTGTTTACTCCTGTGGTTATCCTCCGAAACACTGAATTTTAAACCCCCTTCCCCTGGCTGCTCGTCTAACTCACCTAATTTAATCTTGCCGGGATGCAATGACTTACGCGTCTGCTGATTTGGGGATTTCTAAAAAAACATTAGCTTTTCAGCCTTAGGAGCAGCTGCACTGATGAAAAGCAGTGGACAGGAGGTGTGGTGCCATGTGAGCGGCAGTGATGACGAATGGAGGGACCGAGAGCAGAGACACACCGGGGTTGGCGGGGGGGGGGACACGGGGCTGCCCAGCCGCTCAAAGGCACTTTCAAAAGTTTGGGGTCTCTCCCAGGCGATGACAGGCTGGGAGGAGGGCAGAGAGGTCACACAACCCAGGGGTGTCCGAGTTACTGAACACCTGAACTTGGCATCTTGAATTTAGGAAGTTCTTGGGCTGAGGGACTGAAAAGCCTGTGTCCTTCCAGGGCCTCAATTTCCCTCAGGCTCAAAGTGCGGAGGGCAGTCTTGGTTACCAGCTGTCCAGGACAGGGGGACGCTGCAGGGACTTGGCCTGCTTAGGAAGACAGATACCATCCAAAGTCAAGTTCGAATAGGTCCAAAGTGAACACAGCCGAGGATGCCTTTCCGGAAGCATCTGTGGGGAGGGGAGGCTGGAAGGTTCAGTGGTGCCACGCGGGGTGAGTTATTCTTTGAAAGCTCTGCGCCCCTCTGGACTAGGAAATGGAATTTGCCTCATAACCTAAAATCCCAGCTTTGCTTTAGCTGTTACTCACTTGAGGGGACCTGGTGGGAACTGGATGACATGGGGCCAGGCAGTGCAGGGAAATCAGCCTGCCCTTTGGGACTGTGCCAAAGTCCCCAAATTTCCCAAACGCCGGGGCTCAGGCTGAAACAGAACACCCCACAGGGACCTCATCAGCCAATGCCCCATTCCATTCTGTTTTCAAAGGGAGGAGTTATATGGGGTAAAGTAGCCCTAGGTTGCATTTTAGAATCTATAATTGAAAAAAAAATTTTTTTGTTTCTATCAGGAGATACCGGAGAGGGGGGTCCATGGAGATGTCATCATCTGATTACAGCCACTTAGGGGATTATATAGAAGACGTGACCTGTGAGTTGCCCTAAGGAAGGGGCCGAGGGGGGAGGGGAGAAGGGGGTGTGGAGGGGAGATGGCAGGTCAGGGTTGGTGGGTACCGTTAAGTCCCACAACCCTTGCTCCATCAGGAAGGGCCTCCTGGTGGGCACCGAGAAACCATCTAGAGACTTCCGAACCCTCAGGAAGGCCCAAAGAATGAACCAGATCCCAACCATCCAGAAGCCTGAATCCAAAACACGTCAACTGTTTCCTTCCTGGATCTGGGGGTTCCCTCCCAGGCAGGACCCTCTCTGACATGACCAACAAAGTAGGATTATTTTGTGAAGTTCTAAGAGATCAGACGATGGGGTTTTATAATCTCCACTTCTCCATTCTCTTCCCTTTGTGGATAGTTATGTTCATTCTATGTTTGTGTGATGTGTAGGTTCACTGGGAACGGGGTTTTGCTGGTGACACATGGGACAGGAAGAGCTGGACTGGCATGGGGTGGGGGGCTATGAATAAGCCATGTCTGTGGTTGGGGAGCCACCTGGATGAGGTGGGGAGTGGACCCTCCAAACGCTCCTGAGAATAGAATCAGAGATGGGGCAAGGAGGCTGAGTGGGGGGAGTGGGCAGGCCTTCCTCTCTGAGCCTCTCTCCTGGGTCCCCCTCTTCCTTTCCATTTGCGCGTTGATGATGTGGCGATGGCCAGAGGGGAGCCAGCGAGCTGGCCTCTTGTATAATCCGATAATTGGCTGTAATTCGTGTATGACATATTTGGAGATCTGCCTCCCCATTAACTCCTACTTGAGGGATAATCACATCTCCATATACGAGCCTTTGGGCCAAGTTCTCCCCTCACATTTCTGAAGCTCCTATCATGGACTCCACTCTACCAAAGACAGTTGTAATTGCCCACACGCGGTTTGTTACATTTTTTAACATACCATAAAAATTTTTTTAAATCTATATTCAAAGGGAGGGCCCTCCATTGACATCTTTGAGTAAAGGTGGGAGAAAAATTCTTAGAAGCTGGCAGAGTGGGGGTCTGTTAGGCAGAGTATGCATGTACTCGATGTGACAGAGGGTCTTGACAAGAATCCTGGGCATAGGGGTGCAATGTTGAGGGGCAGGGATTCACATTATAGGTGTGAAACTACAGCAGTGCCTCTGGTTGTCATGGAAACAGCGCTCGGAGGTTGTAGACGTGGGAGGGCCCGGGTGGGAGGCCTGATACTCTTTCTAGGAGGGGGCAGCAATGAGCCAAGGTCAGGTAACTGTGCGAAGAGTCTGGTTTGGAGCTTCTGGGAGTTCAGCCCTTTCTCTGTGCGCTGGCCTCTGAGCATTGCTCAACACTGCCTGCTCTCTGGGTGGGAAACCATTCAAGGAGAGGACAGAGACTCAGAGGGACTAGAGGTTGGGTGGGCAGTGCCTGCACTGCCCGCACAAAGAAAGCCTTTCAGCCCCTGAAGTGTTGCTCCCCGGGGCAGGAGGAAGCAGGCTAATGCAGGACAAGCGTCCAGATGCAGGCTGGAAGTTTGTGTTGAATATGGTACTACGTGCTGGTGATGAGTTACCCATTCATTCAGGCAGGCCTGCGGACTGGGGGGTGACATAGATGATAAACTGCAGGGAGGACCAAAGGGCCCCTCTGTCCCCAAATATCCCTCCAGAACTTGTCACAAGGCCTGACATCCACCATTTGTGTTCCGTGCCTTTGTCCTAAGCATCTTCTCCGCAGGCTTTTCCTTCCCACTGCAAGTTCTCCTAAGGAGGGGGTCCCACACTGAGTCCTTGTGACCTGGGCGTGGACTAGTTTATCAAATGCTTTGGCAAGATCAGAGCAGCACAGAGCCTCAGGGAACCTGGACTAGAGGAGGGATGCTGGGAGAAGGGAGAATGATGGAGAAATGAGGGGTGGGAGGTTCCAAAGGCAAACGCTCTGACCTTTTCAGTTTGTCCGTGTACCTGTCCAGGCTTGATGGGCAGCTTGGATGGTGTGTTGAAGGCATTTCCCATAATTCCTACCACTCTCGGTTCCGCCGTGCTTGAAGGCCTGATAGTTCAGAAGGTTGAGAAGCGGGTGCTCTGAAAGGCGGCAGTTGCTACTTGGGACACGTTTGTTTTAAGATCCCAAGCATCAGGAGGTGGAGAACAGTGCTTTCCCAGATGCTGCTGTTTGTCTCTCTTTGTGCTGGACCCAGGATGCCCAGCAAGTAGGGTACCAGATTAAACATGGGACACCAGGTCAAATTGTGCTTTCAGATGAACAGCGAGTGGTTTTTGTTTTGTTTTGTTGTTTTTGTTTGGTTTTGTTTTTAACATCTTTATTGGAGTATAATTGCTTTACAGTGGTGTGTTACTTTCTGCTGTATAGCAAAGTGAATCAGCTATACATATACATATATCCCCATATCTCCTCTCTCTTGTGTCTCCCTCCCTCCCTCCCTATCCCACCCTTCTAGTTGGACACAAAGCACTGAGCTGATCTCCCTGTGCTATGCAGCTGCTTCCCACTAGCTATCTGTTTTACATTTGGTAGTGTATATATGTCCATGCCACTCTCTCACTTCGTCCCAGCTTACCCTTTCCCCTCCCCATTCCTCAAGTCCATTTTCTACATCTGCGCCTTTATTCCTGTCTGGCCCTTTGGTTCTTCAGAACCTTTTTTTTTTTTTTTTTTTAGATTCCATATATATGTGTTAGCATATGGTATTTGTTTATCTCTTTCTGACTTACTTCACTCTGTATAACAGACTCTAGGTCCATCCACCTCACTACAAATAACTCTCAATTTCATTTCTTTTTATGGCTGAGTAATATTCATTCATTGTATATATGTGCCACATCTTCTTTATCCATTCATGTGTTGATGGACACCTAGGTTTCTTCCGTGTCCTGGCTATTGTAAATAGTGCTGCAATGAACATTGTGGTACATGACTCTTTTTGAATTATGGTGTTCTCAGGGTATATGCTCAGTAGTGGGATTGCTGGGTCGTATGGTAGTTCTATTTGTAGTTTTGTAAGGAACCTCCATACTGTTCTCCATAGTGGCTGTACCAATTTACATTCCCACCAACAGTGCAAGAGGGTTCCCTTTTCTCCACACCCTCTCCAGCATTTATTGTTTGTAGATTTTTTTTTTTTTTTTTTTTTTGCGGTACACGGGCCTCTCACTGTTGTGGCCTCTCCCATTGTGGAGCACAGGCTCCGGACGCGCAGGCTCAGCAGCCATGGCTCACGGGCCTAGCCGCTCCGCGGCATGCGGGATCTTCCCAGACCGGGGCACGAACCCGTGTCCCCTGCATCGGCAGGCGGATTCTCAACCACTGCGCCACCAGGGAAGCCCTGTTTGTAGATTTTTTGATGATGGCCATTCTGACTAGTGTGAGGTGATACCTCATTGTAGTTTTGATTTGCATTTCTCTAATGATTAGTGATGTTGAGCATCCTTTCAGGTGTTTGTTGGCAATCTGTATATCTTCTTTGGAGAAATGTCTGTTTAGGTCTTCTGCCCATTTTTGGATTGGGTTGTTTGTTTTTTTGATATTGAGCTGCATGAGCTGATTTGTATATTTTGGAGATTAATCCTTTCTCAGTTGCTTCATTTGCAAATATTTTCTCCCATTCTGAGGGCTGTCTTTTCGTCTTGTTTATGGTTTCCTTTTCTGTGCAAAAGCTTTTAAGTTTCATTAGGTCCCATTTGTTTATTTTTGTTTTTATTTCCATTTCTCTAGGAGGTGGGTCAAAAAGGATCTTGCTGTGATTTATGTCATAGAGTGTTCTGCCTATGTTTCCCTCTAAGAGTTTTATAGTGTTTGGCATTACATTTAGGTCTTTAATCCATTTTGAGTTTATTTTTGTGTATGGTGTTAAGGAGTGTTCTAATTTCATTCTTCTACATGTAGGTGTCTAGTTTTCCGAGCACCACTTATTGAAGAAGCTGTCTTTTCTCCATTGTATATTCTTGCCTCCTTTATCAAAGATAAGGTGACCATATGTGCATGGGTTTATCTCTGGGCTTTCTATCCTGTTCCATTGATCTATATTTCTGTTTTTGTGGCAGTACCATACTGTCTTGATTACTGTAGCTTTATAGTATAGTCTGAGGGCAGGGAACCTGATTCCTCCAGCTCCTTTTTTCTTTCTCAAGATTGCTTTGGCTATTCATGGTCTTTTGTGTTTCCATACAAATTGTGAATTTTTTTGTTCTAATTCTGTGAAAAATGCCATTACAAGTGGTTTTTTAGTCTAAGTATGTCCCATATATTGCATGGGGCATAATTATGATTATTCATTGTTTATCTGAAATTCAAATTTAACTGGGCATCCTATATTGTTATTTGCTGAATCTGGCAACTCTACCTATTCGCGGCTGGGATTCCAGGGCCCTTCCTTCAACGTGGGGCTTCTGAAAGGATTGGCAGTGGTTTCTATCCCTCTCCCTCTCTCCCCTCTCTCCCTCTCTCCCCCTCTCTGCACCTCCCTCCTCCCTCTACCGTCCCTCTCTACCTCTATCTCTCTCTCTCTTTCTCTCTATCTCTCTCTCTCTTCAAAAACAGAAGTTTTAGAGTCAGACACACCTGGAAGCAATCCTGTTCTAAAATTTATGGACTGCATGATCCTGGTCAAGTAACTTTACCTCTGAGCTTCAAGTCCCTCAAGTAAGATGGGGATGATAGTAGGGCCTCATGAAGCCAAGATTAAATGAACTAATTTATGGAAAGGAACAAGTACAGCATCTAACATCATAAAACTGGCAAACAGCTTTTGAGCTGTCAGTGCTCCTTTCAAGCTCAGGTATTGATGTGGACAGGTGCTGTCTATTTCCATCCCCACTCTGACCCAAGGGCACACCCTGGCACCTCTTCCAATGAAGAAGAATCCTCTCACACAACAACATTTGTGAGCAAAGGAGACTTTCCTTAGGAGAACCTGAGGTGGGAAATTAAACCAGGCCAAATCTGGCCCAACATCTGCTTTTGCACAGTGGTTGAGCTAAGGATGGTCGAAAAAAAAATCAAAAGAATAATATTTTGTGACACAAGAAAATTGCATGAGTGAAAACTTACATCCACACAAACACCTACACACGGATACTTATAGCAACTTTATTCATAATTGCCAAAACTTGGAAGCAACCAAGATGTTCTTTATTAGGTAAATGGAGAAATAAACTGTCCATCCAGACAATGGAATATTATTCAGTGCTAAAAAGAAATGCACTTTCAAGCCATGGAAAGAAGTGGGGAAAACTTAAATCATGTTACCAAGTGAAAGAAGCGCATCTGAAAAGGCTACATACTGTATGATTCCAGCTATATGACATTCTGGAAAAGATAAACCTATGGAAACAATACAGAGATTAGGGATGGCCAGGGGTGGGGGCAGGGGGTAGGATGAGCACAGAGGCAGAGCTCAGAGGACATTTAGGGCAGTGAAATTATTGTGTATAATACTATAATGGTGAATGCATGTCATTATACATTTGTCCAAACCCGTAGAATGTCCAGCACCAATAGTGAACCCTAATGTAAACTATGGACTTTGGGTGATTATGATGTGTCATCGTAGGTTCATCAATTGGTCACAAAGTGTTAACAAAGGTACCACTCTGGTGGGGAATGTTGGTGGTTGGGGAGGTTTGGTATATGTGCAGGGGATAACTCTCTGTACCTTCTCCGCAATTTTGCCATGAACCTTAAACTGCTCTAAGAAAATAACATCTTAATTTTAAAAAATTATATGAGTGAACAAATTTTAAATCAGTGCACAGCCACACTCACACTGTCTATGGCTGCTTTCCCTCTGCAATGGTAGAGTTAAATTGTTGCAAGAGACTGTATGACCTAAAATAATCTGTAGTCCTTATAGAAAAAGATTGCTGACCCCTGCTCAAGGAGCTCGAGAAATGAACAATGGCTCACCCTCAGAGCAGGGTACCATACAGCTGTCACACGGGCACCCACAAGGGTAAATCTCAGAATATAATGTTGAGTGGGGAAAAAAGGAATTTTCAAAAGGATCCATAAAATATGGTACCCATCATGTAAAATTTTAAGCAACATGTATTACTATCACATATATTTTTTACAAGTACGTACATAAGTAGTAAAAGTTTAAAAAAATGCACTGGAATAATAAATACCAACTTCAAGACACTGGTTACCTTTGGAGAGAGAAGAAGAGGAAGTAATGAGAGAAGAGTTTTAACTAATTGTTAACGTTTCAGTTCTTTTTAAAAAGGATGACATGAAGTAAATATGATACAATGTTCACGTCTTTAATGTTAGTGATGAATACTTGGGTAAATGTTATATATATATATGTGAAGATGATATGTAAGTGCCTTTATGTATTTCTCTGAAATGTTTCCTAAGTAAACCAAGCCATTTTGGGAAAAGAAAAGAGAGATTAAATAACTCACTCAAGGTCATCCAGCTGGGAAGACGCAGATTTGAAGAACCTGGATTTTTTTTTTTTAATTTTAGTATTTTAATGACCTCATTTCCACTTCCATCATGGTTGGGAACATTATGCCAAAGTCCATTCTCTCTCTCTCTTAATTGAAATACAATTCTCAAACCATAAAATTCACTCTTTAGAGCATAAAATTCAATGGTTTTTAGTATATTTACAAAATTATGCAACTCTCACCACTATTTAATTCCATAACATTCCATCACCTCAAAAGGAAACCCCATACTCAGTAGTCACTTCCATTCCACCCTACCCCCAGCCCTTGAAAACTAATAGTTTACTTCCTTTCCTATAGATTTGACTAACCTGGAAATTTCATTTAAATGCAATACTGTTTATGGCCTTTTAAAAGAATGCTTTCTTTCATTTAGCTCAGTTCTTCATCTATGTTGTAGCATATATAAACACTTCATTACTTTTTAATGGATGAATACTATTCCATTGTATGGATATACCATACCATAATTAGCTATCTGTCAGTTGATGGACTCTTGGGTTGTTTTTGCCTTTTGGCTACTATAAATAACGCTGCTATGAACATTTGTGTGCAAGTGTTTGTGTGAACATATTTTCAATTATCTTGGTTATATACCTAGGAATGGAATTGCTGGGTTTGACTTTTTGAGGAATTGCCAAACTATTTTCTGAAGAGTCTGTACCATTTTACATTCCCATCAGCAGTATGAGGGTTCTGATTCTCCACATCTTTGTTAACACTTGCTATTGTTTTTTAAAAAATTATTGTTATAACCATTCTATTTGGTGTTAAGTAGTATCTCATTGTGGTTTTGTTTTTAATTTCCCTCATGGCAAGTAATGATGTTAGGTATCTTTTCATGTGCTTATTGGTCATTTGTATATCTTCTTTGGAGGAATCTTTGTTCAAAACCTTTGCCCATTTTAAAATTGAATTGTTTGTCTTTAATTGTTGAGTTCTAGGAGCATTTTATATATTCTGGACACTAGATCCTTATCAGATATATGATGTGTTATTATTTTCTCCCATTCTCTGGGTTGTCTTCTCACTTTCTTGACAGTGCCCTTTCAATGCACAAATCTTTTTAATTTTGATGAAGTCAATTTATGTATTTTTTTCTTTGTGTCTTGGCTTTGATGTCATATCTTAGAAACCATTGCCTAGTTCAAGGTCACAAAGATCAACACCTATGTTCTCGTCTAAGAATTTTATAGTTCTAGCTCTTACATTTAGGTCTTACATTACGATCCATTTTAAGTTAATTTTTGTATATGTTGTGAAATAGGGGTCCAAATTCATTCTTTCCTATGTGGATAACAGTTGTCCTAGCACCACTTGTTGAAAACATTTGTCTTCCCTCATTGAATTGTCTTGGCACCCTTGTCAAAATCAATTGATCATAAATGTATGAGTTTATTTCTGGATTCTCTATTCCATCAATCTGTGTTTATCCTCATGTCAATAACACACAGTCTTGATTACTGTAGTTCTGTAGTAAGTTTTAAAATCAAGAAGTGAGACTGTCAGCTTTTGAAGAACATGGATTTGAACTCAGTCCGTCTGACCCCAGAGATAAACTCTTAACCACATACTCTACATCTCCCCTAACTTACTGGTGTAAATGTTTAGTGAAAGGTCTTTCTTGTTCTGCCTCCCCTAAGAATCTATAAATAAGAGTAGAGGTAAGCCCCTTAGCACCACCAGTGGCATCAAACAGTTTGGCTTAGTCACTGTAGTGGACTCCTGGGTCCTGTCCATTCCTGTACAGGAGAGGACCCCAGCCTGCCCCTGAGAATTTGATGACACCCATGGGGTCCATCAGGAAGCAGTTCAGGATGCCTGGCAAAAGGAATATGATGAGATGCCTCGATGTAGGCTTGGTATCCTAACAGGCCTGCTAGAGACAGTGGCCTAGGGTCATGTGGAAGGCATGGGCTCCATGTGAATCCTTTCAGACTTGTGGGGCCAACAAAGAAGATTCCAGAAATTTTGTCCTCTGAGTCCTTGTTGAAAAAGAATATTCTCCCCCTCCTTTTCCCCCCCTTAGAATGGCACCTACTAAACATCCCTAGCATCCTTTCCATCTCAGAATGGGGAAGTGGGGAACCAGATGGGAAGGGTCTTATGCAGGTGCAAATGGACCTTGAGTGTGATGTATACTTCCCATCGCACCCAGCTGTCCAGGCCATGGCAGCGAGGCCCAGGGCACAAGGGAGTCAGGGTTCCTGCTCCTGTGCCCTCACTCTCCCCAAATCCTATGTTCCTCTCACCTCCAGAAATGCCTTGTCTTTTGTCTGTTTTGTCTGGCCTATCCATCCATAAGGCTCATTTTAAATCCCACCTCTTCCAGGAAGTCTGCCCAAATCCCCAGCCCACTGAGGCCTCTCACCTCAGAACTGCTCCAGTATTTGTTATCCAGAGCTCTCATGGGTTCCTGAGATGTTGCTTTGTTTGTTACTCTTTCACATCTGATGGTTTGATTTGTGAGTGATTTGAGCTCAGGGCCTGTGCCTCATTTGTAGTCTCCCATGATCCCTAGCACAATGGCAGGCACACAGGAAGCATCTACTGTGTTGGTGAATAAATCAGTGAATGAATAAACAAACGAAGCATATCTGAAGAAGCTCCTGGAATTCTGTTCTTAAAGAAGGAGAGAGTCCCAAACTAGGTCAGGGGAAAGCCAGCCCTGTCTCTCCACCCTAGTCTGGCTTTGGGGAGACCTCAGACACCCTCAGCATGGCGGGGGAGCAGCATGCCTGCTCCCCAGCCTTGGAGAGCAGGGAAGAGAGAGGGAGATGCAGGGCCCAGACCAGATGCCGATGGGGTGGATGCTGGGGTCCCTGAGGGGGGACCTTGGCATTGGCCTCCCTCATTATATTTTTGTTTATTTTTCTGTTGGTGCCCAATTACCTCAGACAGTGCCCCACGCTGGCTAAGAAACGTGAAAACAGCTAAAGACGAAAGAAAGCAAAGGCGAAAAACAAGGAAAAGAGGGTAAACAAAGAGAGAATTCACCTTTCATTCGCCTGCAAAGTCCTCGGTTGGGGAATGAAGTTAAGACACAAAAGCTTTGCAACAACAACATTGTGGGGGAAGGCACAAGAGGGAAGCCGAACAGCCATTAAAGCAATTAAGAAAAGATTAAGGTCGCTTGTGGTGGAGAGAAAGAGAGAGACCCGTTAATCAATAGGCCAGAAATCACAGCAGGCTACAAAATTATAAGACCAGGCAAACTGGAGAACACACAGGCTTACCTCAACCAAGATGCCTGAGTAACTCAAAAGCAGAAACATTATATTCATTTCTTAGGCTTGGGGAAAAAATGCTTTTTAGGGGAACCCTTTCCTTTTAATCAGCTAATGGGGCATCCTGAGGTGGGGGTGAGATCCACATTGATTTCAACACAAATTCTAAAGCATCATGGTCTAAAGAAGAGTTCGTAATAATGCATGATACCAATGTGACTGGGTTGGAGGGAACATCATAGCAGAAACCTATGCGATAATATTAGAAAGGATCTTAAAACTCCCTGGGGGAGGTTATATTATTGTTCTCAAATATGTGCTGCCCCTTCCTAGGAGGACCTGCATCCCTGCCCCATTGGCAGTGGGCTTAGCTGTATGACTTGCTTTGGCCAGTGATATATGTGTCACTTCCCCACAGAAGTTTTAACAGCCAGCACACTGTTTGCCCTGGGCTTTTTCCCCTTTGCAACAACAAACCCAAAATGTTCTAGACAGAGTCTGTTTCCTCATTTCTGCATCCCAAAGTGAAGCCAGGGTTGGGGAAAGACTCAGCTGACTGGCAGACGACATATATTGTGAGCAAGAAATAAACTTTATCATTTGACACTACTGAGAAATGGGGTGGGGGTGTTTGTTACAAAGCCTATCCTGACTGATACATTTCCTTGCAACATGTCACTGATGCATGGAGCCTTCAGTGGCTCCCTATTTCTTACAGGATAAATCTCAAACTTCTGGTCCTGACATCGAGACCTTTCCTTGCCCCCACTCATCCGAGTGTTCACCATTCCCTACATGTACCCCACAGTCTGGCCTGACTTCTTTTCTCACTCTGCCCCAAATACCTTCTTGGGCAAGTTTTGCTGAAGAAGGTCTCCTGGGTTAAGGGATCTGAGTTACTCAGGCCTTTGATCCTGCCCTCTCTGCTATGTCCTCTGTGAAACCATTTCTAATCACGCCAGCTCAAAAGCCATCTCTGGACTGACCACTCTAGTTCATGATCGTATCACTCAAACAACATTTATTTTGATTTAACAAATATTGAGACATACGTAGTGCTTGCTGAGTGACAGGTACTGTATTTGTGGCTTTATGTAAATTAGCATATTTAATTCTCACATGACCCTATTATTCCCATTTTACAGATGAGGAAATCAGGGCAAAAAGAAGTTAAATAGATTCATAAAGCCAGCAAGTGTCGGGTGAGGATTTAAACCCAGGGCACTTGGGCTCCCTGCTCTTAAGCTCTGCAGCATGCCCCGCATGTTCCTGCACTATCTTGCATGTGGCCTGGGTTACCTCCCCAACAAGATGGTAGGGCTCTGGAAGTCAGGGAACATTTCTAGATCTCTTATCTTCCCTGGCATTGAGCCCCAGAGCTGCCTGCTAGCTCCCTGCCAGGATCTGTTAGTTGATTAAAAATTTAATGGGTCACTTCATTTCATCCATTTCTTTGCCTCCAGATAGAATAGAAGTGAAGCCATCTCAGAGAAGGTGTCTTCTCTAGAAGGGCCGTTACACTGTAGGGGAGGTGTCCTGATGTCTGGCTCAAGTCTCTCCTGCTGCAACATTATCTTGTTTTCCTTTGTTTCAAGCTTTATAGCAGGATGAGCAGCCTTAGAGTAAGAACTATTATTTTATTAATCATTATTTAGATCATTTTATTAATTCCTTCCTTATTTGAACTCTGCCTTTTTCCCCCAAAAATATATGGTGGCTAATAAGGAACCATAAAATACAACAGAATACACATAAAGAGCGAGAAAGGATGACCAAAATACACCGCTGAATAAAGAGAAAGCACATTGCAGGACAGTGCGTACTTTGTGAACCATTTATAGAATTCACACAAAAAATTAATCTACTCACATATTTCTATAATTTCTTTAATTTATTAAGATTAAAAAAGAAAGGTCTGAACTAAAGATAGTGGATACTGCTAGGGTTGGGGGATAGGAAATAGTCCTAGAGAAGGATGGTGGGCATTTCCACTTTCTGTGTAATGTTTTATTGACTTGAAGCAAATATAACAGAATATTAACAGTTGTTAGTTTTGTATGGCAGGTACCATATATAATATTATTTTATGTGCTTTAATTTTGGAAGAATATCTCAAAGTTGTATTTACATGCTCTATGAGCCACTAATTGATCTCTCAGCTCTCTAAAGGGCAATATAAAGAAAGGAGCCAGGTCACTTCTACCATTCATGAGTGTCCCCAAGTGAAAACATATCCAGGTTTTGGAGGAGTCCAGAACCTGTTACTGAGAACCCCAGAAGCTATGCTGGTTCCAGAGTGTCTGGGGGAGGGTGGTCACAGCAGGGGGGTGGGAGTCTGAGAGCGGGGTGTGTGTGTGTGTGTGTGTGTGTGTGTGTGTGTGTGTGTGAGAGAGAGAGAGAGAGAGAGAAATTGGAGGAGGGATCTATTTGTTACAAATCTGCATGGGTGTAGCTCTTCGCCTAAATTGTCTGTTCGAATGACTCAGGTGGGGACCACCCTCAGCCCTGCTGCTGGGGGAGGTCAGGGACAGCCTCCTCATGATGGCCTTGCCACCGACCAGTGATTCAGTTTTTTAAATGGCATCACAGCAAGGCCCAGTTTATAAAGCAATTCTTCAAGGAGTCCCACTTCTGTCGGGCAGGCCCCAGCTCTCTGCTCACCTGGCCTGGGGTTTTCAAGCCCCTGGAACAGTAAGGGAGCCGTATGTCCTTAAAGCAAAGAAATGCAAACTACTCCTGCCCTTGGCCAAGCCTGCAACCATCACAGGGAGGAGGTGAGGTGGGCATGGTGCTGCCCGAAGGTACCTGGGAGGGTCACCAATGTCTTCTTCCCCTTGTGAGGGAACAGCAGCCAGCTGGGAACAGAGGAGACTGGGGACTCACCTCTCTACATGGCCAGCCCTCCTCCTCTGGAGGTGAGCCCATGGAGACTCACTTTCCTGCCAGGTTTTTCCTCAGAAAGCATTTGAAATTAGCTCCAGCACCCAAACGCACAGTGATGCAGGCACCCAGGATCAGCTCCAGGTGAGGCCCAGTAGTCTAGCCTGAAAAACATGGAAGGCAGCTGTAACCAAATATCCAGCTCCCACCCACCCTGTCAAAAAAGAATTCAAGAATGTTAGCCCAGACGGGCCGCACTTCCTGGTGTGTCCCCTGGATGCCCTGCTTGGGAAACGAACCCCCTGTAATCTCATGAAGTGTGAAAGCTGACATTTTCCAATCAGTTAATGTGGCTTTCAGAAGAGTCGCTCTTTCCCTTCCTTAGGGCGATAATTAGCAAAGAGAACCAACTGCCTGTTAGAACACTTAGTCCCTAAACAGCCATACTTCAAAGCCAAGGTTTTGGAGCCAGAATCCAGTCCCGCAACTTGGTAGGAGGCACATTCCTTCAGCTTGCTAAGCTTCAGCTTCCTCATCTGTAAAGTGGAAATAATCTTAATAATGTACTTGCCTGGGTTGCTGTGGGGGAAACGCCCATTTGCTAATCATAAACGTTAGTACTATTATTATTTATGTGGGTGATGGTAGCATTTCTACCCATAAGTTCTTCCCCCTGCCTTCTGTCCTCCAGACAGATCTTAATTCCTCTGTGACTTGACCCTCCAGTGCTCCAACTGCTTTAATTGATTTGATACCGAGCAGTGAGCTGTTTCACCTCTTTGGAGCAATGCAAGCTTCAATCTGGTCCTTGAGACAGTTTCCTGGGTCAGTCGATTTGGGGGGTTCTGAGGTGTGTATCACTGAGTGACAGGACCCTCAGTTCTGTAGCTGCCTTCTGGAAAGGGCGTCTCCTTCTCCCTCTCTCTCCCCACTCCCCCTGCCATCTCCAGGGGAGAGTGAATATTGGGAGTCAGCTCATCCTGAAGGAAGGGGCTTGAGAAACTTTCTCTTAGCTCTTGCTTTGGGACAAGGGTCTGTGAGCCGAGAAGGGCTGGTGGTTGGATTGGTCAAGTTCTGTGGAACAAGACAAGTAATTTCTGAGGTGATAAGAGAGACTTTACAAAGAGGGAAAAGAAAAGGCCTACTGGCCATTGCGGGGAAGAGTGCCCAGGGACCCTCACTAAGCCCCTGACTCACGGTAGGGCTGTCCTCATTAGCATGCCGGCACTCAGGGCCCCTGGGAGCCACACTTGATGGTTTATCCGGAGCTAAAGAGTAATCCCAAAATCCACGGTCACAGGCTCCAGGAATAAAAGAGAGCTGGGAATTGGGTGGGTAGGGGGAAGGGGTGCTGACTACCAGACAAGCAAATAATATTCCTATTCTAGCACAAAGATTCTCAAACTGTTTTTGTTTAAGGACCCCTTTTCACTCTTAAAAATTATTGAGGACCCCAAAGAACTTTTTATTTATGTGGGTTATAGCTGATATTTTGATTATATTGATATTTACTGTGTTAGAAATTAAAACTGAGAAATGTTTAAAATGTTTATTCATGTATTTTTAGAATCACCATACTAAGCCCATTACATGTTAGCATACATGGCATGTTTTTATGAGAAATAGCTATATTTTCCAAAGCGAAAAAAATCAATGAGAAGAGTGGCATTGTTTTGCAGTTTTGCAAATCCTTTTAAGTGTCTGGCTTAATAGAAGACAGCTGGATTCTTGTCTCTGCTTCTGTATTCAGTCTTTTGTGATATAAGACATTATGGAGCTTCTGGAAAACACCAATGTGCACTCCTGAGAGCATGAGAGTGAAAAAGGCAAATCATATCTTAGTATTATTTTGAAAATAATTTTGACCCAGGGGTCTCCAAACCATACTTTGAGAACTATTGTTCTAGTGAACAATGGAAATAACCCTTCTAAGTTTCCAGATGCGTCTTTTAATTTTGTAGCTTCTCCCCTCTTTAATCTCTACCTAACCCTGGTCTGTATCTTAGCCTTTTCACAGAATAAAAACCCTACCAATGTGCCAGGCACTGTGCTAAATGTTATAGAGACACAAAGAAGAAAGAGCCAAAGGCTGGGGCTGGAGTTCAGCTCTGTGTCACCCTAGGCTCAGAGGATGTGGTGCTCAGCCTACAAATGAAGGAGAAACCTTGGCTCCTTCCAGGGTGGACCAGAGGGAGACACACACAACACGGTTAAAGAGCCCATCAGTGCTGCCGGTGATGTGCTGTGTGTGCTGAAGCAATCAGAGAAGTCTTCATGGAGGAGGTGGGATTAAGAGGGACTAATATGAGGGACTTCCCTGACGGCACAGTGGTTAAGAATCCGCCTGCCAATGCAGGGGACACGGGTTCGATCCCTGGTCCAGGAAGATCCCGCTTGCTGCGGAGCAACTAAGCCCGTGGGCCGCAACTACTGAGCCTGAGCTCTAGAGCCCGCAAGCCACAACTACGGAGCCCACGTGCCCCAACTACTGAAGCCAGTGTGCCTAGAGCCCGTGCTCCACAACAAGAGAAGCCACCCCATGCACCGCAACCAAGAGTAGCCCCCACTCTCTGCAACTAGAGAAAGCCACCCGTGTGCAACAATGAAGACCCTATGCAGCCAAAAAAAAAAAAAAAAAGTCTAATACGATCTTCCTGGCACCTTAGAGCCTGAGGGAAGGGCAGGGCTGAGTGGTAGTGAACTTGAGAGAGATAAAGGAGACTAGCCTGATGGATAAGGGTGCTAGGAGAGAAAGCATAGCTTATGGCAAAGGGATCAAGAATCTGCAGGTCAAAAGCAGGGCTCCTGCATGCAGGGCCCTGCATGAGCCTGGCCACTTTCTCCAGGGTGCAGGCTGTGAGCTATTGTGGATCGGCGGAGCCTCACTGGGACTTCCTGTAACAGCTCCCCAGATGCTGTCCTGCCATTAAAATCTGGGCTGTGAGGACTCTCAGGACTCCACCGTGAGGTTGGGTCCCTCAGCCCTGGCTTCTGGAGGCCACATGCCCTCAGGGGCCCACTTGGGGCTTTCTCACCTTCCTCTCTGACACAGTTAGCTAAGTCCCTGGCTAGTACCAGCCTCCTGGTTTCTGCATTTAAAGCCAGCATTCTTTCCATTGCACTCCTCACTTCCCTGGATAGCTATGGAAATAGAGAGAAAAGAAAGAAAGAGAGAAAGAGAAAGAAAGAAAAAGAGAGAGGGAGGGAGGGAAGGAGGAAGAAAAAAGAAAGGAAGGAAGGAAGGAAGAAAGCAGAAAGGAGGGAGGGAGGGAGGAAGGAAGGAAAGGGGGAAGGAAGGAAGGGAGGAAGAAAGAAAAGGGGAGAGAGAGAGAGAGAGAGGGAAGGAGGAAGGCAAGGAAAAGAAATGATGCACTTAGACAAGAATAATCTTTTTTTTTATTAGTTTCTGCTTTATAACAAAGTGAATCAGTCATACATATACATCTGTTCCCACATCCCTTCCCTCTTGCGTCTCCCTCCCTCCCACCCTTCCTATCCCACCCCTCTAGGTGGTCACAAAGCACGGAGTTGATCTCCCTGTGCTATGCGGCTGCTTCCCACTAGCTATCTATTTTACGTTTGGTACTGTATATATATCCATGTCACTCTCTCGCTTTGTCACAGCTTACCCTTCCCCCTCCCCATATCCTCAAGTCCATTCTCAAGTAGGTCTGTTTCTTTATTCCTGTTTTACCCCTAGGTTCTTCATGACATTTTTTTCCCTTAAATTCCATATATATGTGTTAGCATATGGTATTTGGACAAGAATAATCTTTAAGTCCTTTCTGGCTCCGGAGTTTGGCAAATCTTGTTTAAAATGTGCTAAATGCCTGCCCAGTACTCTGGCAAAACTCTTGTTCATCACGTCCTAGTGAAGTGTGTGTAGACAAGGCAGCTCCCTCGGTGGACCTTCCCCTGCATCATCCTCCAGAAGAGCGAGACCCCAGAGATGCAGCTAACGCTATAGCATTTTTTGAAGACGCAGCTGGGAAAAGCTTGAACACTTCTCTATAATGACACAAGAACCAGAAAACGAGAAGCTTCCTTACCCTGGTAAGACTGTAAACCTCTCCCTCGTTGTCCTTTCTCTTTCCGCTGCTTCATCCTTGCGTCCCCAAGAGTCAGGCATGACCCCCGGCTGGAGAGAAGGACCCATATTGCCCTCTTCATATCTGCTGGTACGAGGCCCAGGGCCACCTATTATCAAATGAGTAGTCAGTGGTACATATAGGAGTACAATAATGTAGTACAGGGAAGAGTGATGGGATCAGGCAAGTGCTGGGATGTGGAGGATTAATGAATTCGGGACCAAACTGGAGTGGATGGAGAGCCTCAAGAAGGCCGGAATGAAGCTAATTGAAGATCTGCTTCCCATAAATCAACTGCCTGCCCCTGGAGACTCAAGTCTGTGTGGACCATAATATGCAGATTGGTGGGAGAGCCATACTCCTCACAGGCTGAGAGAGCCCCTGTTTTGTGGAGCAAGGTAAGACAGAGCAGCTTAAAGGAGAAATAGAGCAATGGAACAGTGGGGGCCATTTGCTTTCTACCTTGTTTCTCTTTCTCCAGGTTCTGTGGTCTCTGATTAGCTCTGTGACTTGCTGGGTGATTTAACAGATCTCCTTTTTTGTGTGTTTTTTGCGGTACGCTGGCCTCTCACTGTTGTGGCCTCTCCCGTTGTGGAGCATAGGCTCCGGACGCGCAGGCTCAGCGGCCATGGCTCACGGGCCCAGCTGCTCCGTGGCATGTGGGATCTTCCCGGACAGGGGCACGAACCCGTGTTCCCTGCATCGGCAGGCAGACTCTCAACCACTGCGCCACCAGGGAAGCCCACAGATCTCCTTTTTTAAACTTACTGACAAGGAAGCTCCAAACTTCCAATAAACCAGCTGTAGAAAGCCAGCCAGGACCAAAGGAGGGAGCCACAAGGGGGTTTGTGAAAGCGCAGCTCTCTGGGGAAGCTGCAAAGATTTGTGCGTTAGGAATTCTCTTTCCAAATGCTTCCTGCTGCCCTCTGGCCAGCCCTACTTACCCCAGAGGACAGTGGGACTTTGGCCAGAGGAGGGAGATGGGGTACAACCTGGATGGGAGGCAGGAACAATGACCTGAGCCTTGGTCATTGTTAGGAGCCTAAACCCCGGGAGAGGGGCCAGGCCATGTCGGGGAGAGGCCCACAGTCCTGAGCCCAAGTTGCTGGAGGACTCGCTTGTTCTTATGCCCATCAGATGCTTTTACAAAGGAGACTTGGGTCCAGGGGAGAGCCTTGACTTGCTGGGGTGCAGCCGATTCTCCTGTCCACACCCACCTCCTTCCGTCCATGCGTGATCCTTCAACTGCTGTTCTGCGGGAGAGATGATGCCAAATGTTGCTCTTGGTGTGGGGAAACAGGCCTCCTCATACACTGCTGTAGCAGTGGAGATTGGTGACCTTTGCGGGTATATAGGATAAAGCCTTCAACAAGTATATGCTCTATCTGGGCAGCTGCATTTCTTGGAATGTACTGACAGGAAATAACCAAATCGTGTCCAAAGGTGAAAGAAAGTACAATGATCTGCTTATTGCACTGTTGTTTATAACAGCACCAGAACCCTGGAGAAGCCCTAATCACCCACTGATGGGGTAGGTTAATAAATGAGGGTACAGTCATGCCTTGGAGTAGTCTGCAACCATTCCAGATGATGCTGTGGGCACATATATATCACCAGGGACATATATTCACTATATATATATATTTTTTTAAATTTTTTTGCGATATGCGGGCCTCTCACTGTTGTGGCCTCTCCTGTTGTGGAGCACAGGCTCCGGACGCACAGGCTCAGCGGCCATGGCTCATGGGCCCAGCCGCTCTGCAGCATATGGGATCTTCCCGGACTGGGGCACGAACCCGTGTCCCCTGCATCGGCAGGCAGACTCTCAACCACTGCACCACCAGGGAAGCCCCACAATATATTTTTAGATGTTAAGTGGCAGGTTACAAAAGAGCATTGCATACTATGATTCCATTTTTCTTTCTTTCTTTTTTTGGTAAATAATTATCACATATATGAATGACAAAGGTCTAAAAGGATACATATCAAAATGTTGACAGTGGTCATCCAGCAAGAGGGGTCTCAGGTGGTTCTTTTCTTTTTCCTTAATTGAACTTTTTAAATTTTGTATAATGAGTATATACTTGAGCAAATTTTTTAAAGGCTAAGGTGGAGGAAACTGGGTTTGTGGCTGAGGGTGAGGCAAGTATGGTTCTGTTACCAGTCAGGTTCTAGCTTGCCTGTTTCTGATTGTCAAATGCAGCAAAGCAGGACAGACTCCACTTTCCAGAAAGATCTTCAGGAGACAAAATCTCCTAACACAGCACAGGCAGCTCCAGGAGAGGGTCGAGCCCAACTCGAGAAAGCCTTCAGGGTATATTCAGGGTCTCAGAGCCCCCCTACTCTTCCTCCTAGAGAGAGAAAAAGCCCACCAGGGCAGGGGTCCTGAAATCACTTGCCCCACTGCCTTCAGGGGAAGCCCTCCCAGCTTCTCATCATGCTACCCAGGTAATGGGTAGGGGGCATGTGAGAACAGCAGGTGGTAAAAGAGAATAAATCGCATAACCTGAATTTGTCTGATGTTCCAGTAGAGAAAATCTTCTGATGAAGATTTTCATCAGAAGCATTAAAAAAAAGTTTCTGAATACAAAAAAAAAAAATGAACAACAAACCCACATTTTTCTCCCCCCATGTCTGTCTCTTAACTTTTTCATTCCTCCATCAAGGAGTAAGGAAGACAGACATCTCTAAGGCATCCCACCTTTTTACTTGTGTTAATTTAGGTAGCATGTGGGGTAAAATCATTGGTGAAACAAATTAATAGTTACCTCCCACATACATTGCACATTCAGGTCTGTGTCTCCTAAGCATATTGCAGTAGATACCTCCTCCCTCTCTGAGATTCTTTCCCCCCACCCCAATTTTATTGAGATATAACCCTGTATTAGTTTTAGGTGTATGACATAATGATTATATATATATACTGAAATGATCACCACAGTAGTTTAGTTAACATCCATCACCTCACATAGGTACACATTTTTTTGTGTGTGTGTGATGAGACCTTTTAAGGTCCACTCTCCACAAATAAGTGAGGTCCTACGATATTTGTCTTTTTCTGTCTGACCCTCTCTGAGATTCTGATGGATTAAGCAGCAGCTCAAGAATCAGCAGCCAAGTGTGAAACAAAATACAGCTTTAAGAGTGTCTGAGGCAATATTCGATACCCCCCCAGTAGGGCTCTGATAACAGCAGGGCTGGAGAACTGGTTTAGGCTTCAGATCAAAGTGGCAACTGCTCTTCCTTTTCTCCCAGAACCTAAGAGTGCAGTGCTAGGAAAGGTCAATTGGAAGCACATTTGTAGAGAAAAAAGAGCAAGACTAAATAGTTAACGTGCCAGGGCTGCTAATGCCCAAGTGATAAGCTGACTGGGTATCCCAGACCCCACGGCCACGCTGATGTGAAGCAGGAAGTAAAAGAGGAAGTGGGCAGGTGTCCGTGAGCCTTTCATGTACGGTGGCTGCCAGGCTCTAAGAGCTTCCCCTCCTCCTGTGGGGAGAGAACCTGTACAGTGAGCACGAAGTTCCCCCACACCCTCTGGGTGGGAAGAGAGCTCGGAGGTGTTCTGTCCTGGCTGCCGACAGAGGCAGAGGCGTGGAGGGCAGAGGGGAGAAGTTTCCTCTCTTGCCAGCAGGGCCGCACCTGAAAGGGCTGAAGTTGCCTTGAGACGTGACCTCATTCAGCCCCACCTTGGGTCCAGACCGTCCCTAATGTCTGCTGTTCTGAGGTTTATCTGCCTGGCTTCGGAGAGACCTTGCAGAGGTCACCTTCCTGCCTGGAGATGGCTCAGCCTTATTCCTGCATCTTCCTAGATTGACCTGTCTGTGCCATAGGAATGCTGAAATCGCTCCCTGGAACGCCCTCAAGCCACTCGAGACCTCCTTGAAGAAGACAGTAGTCCTTGGTTGCCAATTCTGTTCCTCCTCCTTCGGGGCTAATGAAAGACAGTAGGGATAGGACAGTAGGAGAGGACGGCTTGGGCCAGAGGTTGGGCTGAACTTTTCTTCCCAGAAGACAGACCTAAACCCCAAAATTAAGTTTCATAAATGCCTTGTTCACTCTCTCCTTTACACAATGAGGCTACATGGAAGATTAAATAAGGATCCCTAATACCATCCAGTTTCCTCATATTTCAGAATATGGCCTGAGGTATGAAATGACTAAAGGTAACTGTTCCCTTTTCTGGGCACTGAGTTCTGCCCACAGGCCCTCGGAAGGAGCAGGTTTAGATGGCCGTGACTTGCCTTATCTTACCCTTCCCTCCCTCCAGCTGCAGCTGATTGGACCAGGGACGGCACTTGACTTAAGAGAAGCTCGTTCAAGCTGGTGAGCTCAGCCTATCAGGGGCTCCCTTGTATATGCAAACTAGGAGTATCTGGGAGTGGGCATTTGAGATAAAGCCCATGTAGAATGGGAGTTGGAATTAATGCCAGGGCAGATTCAAGCCACAGGCAAGCCAGAAATAGAGGGGAGTTAGGGGGGCAGGGGAAGCAGAGCAAGATGGTCTGCAACGAGAATAAAGCAGACTGGGAGAGAGAAACTAAGGGTAAGAAAAAGTGGGAAGGGAGGGAAGGAGGGTGGAAAGAGGGAAAGACAGGTGCAGAGAGATGGAGAAACACAGAGGGCTGGGGAGGGTGGGGGAGGGAAACGTGGTGGCTCCCCGCGGCTTCCTCATCGCCAGCTTCAGTTTCAAGAGGCCTGAATTTCCTTTATTTCTATAAGGTGCTTCCATGTCCTTTTAGTGATCAGCCCTCTCTTTAAGGTTCTCTTTCTCGCAGCCACTGAGCACTGATCCCAACCCTGGCCTCGCCATTGTAGCAGGAGGGGGCTCTTGGAGAGGGCTGGAACCTGCCACGGGACGTGTCTTATGAGTGGAACAGGCACTTGAGGACAGAGCCAGTTGCAGGGACTAAATGAAATCATGGGCAGGTTACACATGGAAGTCTGGGCAGATGAGCAATTGGCGTCTGAAAAGAGAATTGGCAGACAACTGGGTGTTTGGGCTGAGAGACAAGAAATGGCAGGAAGGGAGAAGGGAACTGGCCAAGTCGAAGCAGGTTCTAGTTCTGAAACACTGGAAGGAGACTCACCCGAGTGGATCCCCTAACCTGAACTGGGAGCCAAGATGGGCTGAGATCTTGGGCCTTATCCTCTAAAGGCAGGAAAAGAAGATCTCTCAAGAAATGATAAAGAACATCTTTGTGTTTCCAAAAGCCCCACACAGTTTGTCTTTATGCAAAGGAGTTGCTATCACCAAACCACTTCCTGCAAGCTTTGGAAAACTCCAACTCCAAAGTGCCTGGGGCCTTTGTCTCCCTCCACGAATCACTTATTCTATTCATGGTCAATCCTCATTATGCATAGGTGTTATGTTCTATAAAGTCACTGTAAGCACTGAATTCACAAATACCGAGCCATTGCTACTAGGGGATATACGGGGTTAGGCTCCTGCGAGCCTCTGCTCACGTTTTCATCAGTTGGTGAGTACCAGATAACCTTGGTTTATGTGGTTCTATTCAAAGATACCCTATTTATTTATTTATTTGTTACTGAAGTATAGTTATACTTGATTTACAATGTTATGTTATGGTGATTCATTAACATTGAACTCATGGCCAATAGCACCGTAACTCACGCCCGAACAAAGCTTAACTAACACATATATTTTCTCCATAAGGCTCATCACGGCCTTCTTGCCCTTAGGAACGCTGGAGAGCCCAACTCAACATCCGTGACACCTGTGAACTTCCCACTCTTCTGAGCCTTGCTACACACTATTTCTGCTCCTCTGAGTATCATTTCCAACCCTCCCTTCCCAACACCCTTTCTACAACTTGTGGAACCCCCAAATTCCCTGACACCAGGTGAACATACCCATTTTTCAAGCTCAGATCCAGCACCACCTACTTGGGGAAGCTTTTGCTGAAAACCCAGATAGACTTAGGTTCTCCCTCACAAGTCCTTGCTGTATTATCACTGAACCCTTATCACACTGGTGGTGTCATTGTTTATGGGTACCCCTCCCCAAAATGACAAGAGCTCTTTAGGGGAAGAGAGTATTATTCCTTATTAATTTAAAATTTTTTTTTAAATTTAATTTTATTTACTTTTGGCTGCTTTGGGTCTTCGTTGCTGCGCGGGCTTTCTGTAGTTGTGGCGAGCGGGGGCTACTCTTCGTTGCGGAGCGCAGGCTTCCCATTGTGGTGGCTTCTCTTGCTGCGGAGCACAGGCTCTAGGTGCATGGGCTTCAGTAGTTGTGGCTCACAGGCTCTATAGCTCAGGCTCAGTAGTTGTGGCGCACGGGCTTAGTTGCTCCGTGGCATGTGGGATCGTCCCAGACCAGGGCTCGAACCCGTGTCCTCTGCATTGGCAGGCGGATCCTTAACCACTGCGCCAGCAGGGAAGTCCCCTCCTTATTACTTTTTATAGCCATAGAGCCTAGCACAGTACCTGGCTCCTAATAGCTACTCAGTAAATATCTGATGAAAGAATCAGAGAATCAGGCAGGAAGCCCAGTTACAAAAGTCTACCCTGGGCTAGTAGCAACTGGAGACTTTCTCTGACTCTCTGCAACTTTACCTACTAATGATCAGACTTAGTCCTATCCGAGGCTGAGCTTACAGGAAGGGATCTAGCCCAGAAGAGGCAAGTGAAGCCCGGGCAGGGCCTGGAAGTGTTCATCATTGTAGACAGGTGAGCACAGGTAACCACTAACTTTCAGTGGAGGAGCATCCATGGCCACTCACAGCATGGACAGCCAAGTTCCAGGCCTCAGATGGTCAGCTGAGCTGGTGATGTGTCAGGGAGGTGTTCCAGCTGGAAACAGAAGGAGATGCATGTGTACAACTGCACTTACTTACATAAAAGTGCTGAGGAATAATTTGCTTCATTAACATGACACCAAAACTTCTAATTGTAACACTGGGTCAATTAAATAGCTTAGACGACAAGCCATGCATAAAGATCATTGCTTTCCTAACTTTCTGTCTCCATCTTTTCATTAGTTTACCCCCTGGCCACTATATTTTAAAAGATACAGTCCATCAAACAAATGGCATTTTATGTATTTTTTTATTTATTTAAAAGATTTCATTGGAGTATAGTTGATTTACAATGTTGTGTTAATTTCTGCTGTACAGCAAAGTGATTCAGTTATACATATCTATTCTTTTCCATATTCTTTTCCACTGTGGTTTATCACAGGATGTTGAGTATGGTTCCCTGTGCTATACATTGTTGTTTATCAATTCTATATATAATAGTTTGCATCTGCTAATCCCAAACTCCCAATCCTTCCCTCTCCCACCCCTCCTCCTTGGCAACCACAGGTCTGTTCTGTCTGTGAGTCTGTTTCTCTTTCATAGATATGTTCATTTGTGTCATATTTTAGATTCCAAGTATGTTATATCATGTGGTATATGTCTTTCTCTTTCTGACTTACTTTGCTTAGTACGATAACCTCTAGGCCCATCCATGTTGCTGCAAATGGCATTATTTCATTCTTTTTTATGGCTGAATAATATCCCAGTGTGTGTGTGTGTGTGTGTGTGTACACACACACACACACACACACACATATCTCATATCTTCTTTATCCATTCATCTGTTCATGGACATTTAGGTTGTTTCCATGTCTTGGCTATTGTAAATAGTGCTGCTATGAATATTGGGGTGCATGTATCTTTTCGAATTATAGTTTTGTCTGGGTATACGCCCAAGAGTGGGATTGCAGGATCATATTGCAACTCTATTTTTAGTTTCTTGAGGGACCTCCATACTATTTTCCATAGTGGCTGCATCAATTTACATTCCCACCAACAGTGTAGGAGGGTTCCTTTTTCTCCATACCCCCTCCAACATTTGTTAACAAATGACATTTTAAGTAACTCCTTTCCCATTGTTATTAAACAGTTAGAACTGCCAATCAAGCTCTGACCACCAAGAAATGCCACGTGGACTTACTCTATTCCAGCCAAAAGTAGACGCTTGATATTTACTCTGCTTATTTATGATAGTTAAATATATGACTTCTACATGGATTTTACAATATTGAGATAACCTCAGCATACCCTTTATTAAGAGTTTCATTAGCCTCTCTTTGGAAACCTCAGATTATGAGTAGCTGACGTCAACGTCTGAATTCATCAGTGGCTTAACGCTGACTCCTAACATGAGCCAAAGTGTCAGAAGTTAAATCCGGGAGTGCCAAGACCCCTATGTATTGGGATCATTGGCTTATGTGTCAGCCTCTCCTACTCTTCTCCCATGGTGAGCATGTTGATGACAAGTGCCTTACTCTGCTCATCTTGGCATGCCTGGTGTCTAGCACATTGCTGGGGACACAGTAGGAGCAGAACAAGTGTTTGTTGAGTGAAAAAATGACTAAGCAAATGAATGACTTATGGACCCCATTCAAGGCCCTTGATCACTTAGACCACATAGGCCTCACCCTCCTCAACTCCCAGAATACTTCTTACCTTGGCTGGATAGTTCACACTTAGCCACACTTTCACATCACATTTTCCCTTTTATCCTGTGGCCATTTGTCTCCTGGAGTGTACTAACTCTGAGGGGCTAGTCTTGGCTTTCCCCTGTAAGCTCACTAGTTCCTTGTAGGCAGCCTGTACCCTCTACAGCATTCAATAAATATATATTGAGCTCATTAGTCAGTTGGTGTAAATTATGAGGTACCTAAAGGGAGCACTCTTCCAGGTGCTGTGGGCCATTCAGGCAGAAGCCATGGCTCCTTCTTATAGGAGCTTGCACAATAAAAAGAGTGAGAAATTGACTAAGAGAATGACGGATGCCTATTGCAGACAGGAACCCACTTTTTTTTTTTTTTTTTGGCTGCGTTGGGTCTTTGTTGCTGCGCACGGGCTTTCTCTAGTTACGGCGAGCGGGGGCTACTCTTCGTGTGGTGCGCGAGCTTCTCATTGCAGTGGCTTCTCTTGTTGCGGAACACAAACTCTGGGCGCTCAAGCTTCAGCAGTTGTGACACATGGGCTCAGTAGTTGTGGCGCACGGGCTTAGTTGCTCTGCGGCATGTGGGATCCCTCCGGACCAGAGCTCGAACCCCTGTCCCCTGCGTTGGCAGGCAGATTCTTAACCATGGCGCCACCAGGGAAGTCCCAGGAACCCACCTTTTTAGTTACCCCAAGGCTCAGGAAAGATAGGTATGTTGAGGTCCAGGGAAAAGCCAGCAGCTAGAGGTGAAAAATCAATGAACAATGCCTGGGAGATGGGTTCATCCAGGCTGCTTGGTATACCTGGGAAAAAGGAAACCTTACTCCAGAATGCATCGCCTGGATGGATCTGCTTTTAGTGCATGCCCCCCAGAGAGTCTCTTCCTCACGTGCCTGGAATGTTTGGCCTTGTTATAATAAGAGGTTTCCCATCAAGGAAACATTTCAGTCCCTGCTTGATGAGGTTGGTGGTCTCTAATTTTGCTCTCTTAAATCACACCCTCTCACACCTGCATCTACCCCTCCTCCCCCCAGTCCCCAAAGGAAAACCCACCAAGTCACTTGGGTACCAGCTAGTGGCAGCCTTTTAACCCTCCCCTTCCACGTCCTTGCCTTCCTCCTGCCCTGGAAGGGCAGCTGCCACCCTAGTAGAAACACGGAAGTCAGTTTGTTTGGCGGGTACAGCGTTTTAGCATACTGAGTGGTCCAAATATTTAAATATCTATGATATAGGAAGCGTGGAGAACATTAAAAACCACTTTCTCCCTGCTGATTGCAAGAGAGGAAATACACACAGTCCCTGTTTTCCTGCACGGTTGCAAAACTGCTGGCCTAATCATATTGCCTATGTAAAGCCCCTCTCCCGCCTCCTCTAGTCCGGTTTTAGGTTGCATTTACTGTAAACAAAGATGTATTTTGGGGGGGCGGTTGGATTGAGTTTATTGTTTATGTAAATCTCTTAGAATGTGACATAGCAAGATAGCTTCCTATGTTGCGTTGATCCACATTTTAGGCCAACAGCCAAAGTATTTTATCTTTTCCTTCATTATAGTGATCTTCCAATTAGCCGTGGTCTGTAATACCCTGATTTTGGTGGCAGTGGTTTGGACAGGATTGTTTGATAGTTCTGCTCGAGAGGCAAAATAAGGGGCCTTATTATAGAAGTGCAGAGGTTGTGTGGGAGCTGAGTTCTGTTGCAAAGTTTGCCGATAAGGGGAAAACCGGCCCTTAAGCGTCCATTCTGTTCTGTATATTAACACTTCTAATCTGCACTGCTGATAAAACTGCAAGCCATTTGCCTTTGGAGGAATTAGTTCTGCCTCACTTGTGTAACCAGGCGATGGTGATTAACCTTTAAACTGTCCAATATTCCCAGCAGCCTCCTGCTCCAGATTAGAAACTATTTAGTTATGACCAAGTAAATTAACAACACTCCCTCCTCTGAAGAATGAGATTTGGAAGGTGGGTGCATTTTAAGGTGGAATTGTGTTTTGAATTGGTGAGCCATCCTTCTAAGGTGCTTATTTCCTCCTTGTTGAAGTCGAGGCTGCCACACTGGGGGCAGAGGCTCAGCTGGGGGGTGGGGAGGCGGGAGAAAGGAGAGGGGGACCAGTTGTCCCGGTTGGGTTTGCAGATCTGAGAGTCCATGGGCACAAAGGAAACCTGTCTGAGGTTTAGATTTCCTTCCCTGTTATCATCCAGGTTAAGAAAAGGACTTTAGCTCTCCTGCTAGACCCATGCCACGCTCGCGGTGGGATTGAGTGGTTGTTCCTAATGGAAAGACTAAGGAATAAAGAAAACAACTCCCTTACCACCCTACTCCCAATTTCTGCCTGGAGTTGGATGTCAGAAGAAGATGGCAACTAACTTTCATGTTCCAGACCCGGGGATCTGCCCACCGCGATTGCGTCTGCCCAGCTGAACTGCAGTCGTGCTAACTATCCCGCTTCAGCTCTCGCCTGTCTGCCCATTTCAAACGTGTCATTTATCACTGGAAACATACCCTCCGTGGTGAGGGCCAGGCAATCATGTAATCGTGTCATGGCTGAAATCCCCAAATTGTTGGTCTTCCCTGGATAACAAATAAAATGGAACAACCCTCACTACCACCACCCAATCCTGGTAGCAACCTTTTCTGTTTTACTAGTTTCATATTAGCTTCCTCCTTAAAAAACTGCTAATCTAGATACTGCATTAGCAGGTTGTCAGTCAAGCTGCCATCCACGGTGAAGCCTTCTTCATATACCAATTTAAATCATTCATGGTCTTTTCTTTGGCATTATTCAAAAGATCATAATAATTTTCTTGTGCCCACAGCACAAAAAAATCAATTATTTCCCCACAAAGACTTGAAAGTACTTAGCGAGTGCGGCAAGAAAAGCTGAGGGTGATATCAAATTGAAATTGCACTCATTACATACAACACAATTAGTTGCCACTAGCCTGGCCGGGCTTTAATTCTGAATGGCATATCTTTATTATTACAGAAACAAGCATGCAAATGGCATTGTTCAGGATTTGCCGAAATCAATAGGATATAGTGCTGTGTGTTTGGTGGCCACTGTCACTCACGCTGCTGTGGATGTGAGATAATGTGTGTGTTTGAATTAATGAAGGGAGCAGGCAACATCATAAGTGACACCCAAATAAAAGAAATGGGTACATGATATTTGTAATTATTCTACTTGTGTTTTTGTTGTAAATACTTGTGCTTTTTGTTTTTTAATCAAAGGATTAATTGCATTTTAATAAGGCATTATGATTTGCAGAGCTTTAGTTAATTAAAACTTGTAGTATATAATTATGAAGTGCTGCTGAGATTTTCTAAAGATCACCCATATGTTCAGAATATGTATAATTTTTCTGTTAAGCAGTTGCCATCTCTCCCCCCGCCTTTCTCCTTCGTCCCTCCCCTGCCAACAGAAGATGTGGATGACTTACATGAAACGTTGGTGAATCGACAATTCCAGGTAGATTTCTCTAAGTGGCAACTAGAACCCAGTTTAGGTTATTGCACAAATTAAAATGACTCTGAAGCTACACTCATGTGATAAACTGCGGCAGAAAACTTTCTTGTCGACACTTGCTTTCCAGTTAATCTTCCCAAGGTGCAGCACTGTAGAGGTCTGGAGAGTTGATGTGAGTTTTAAGTGCAAACATTGTGACTCTAGAGCTGGGTGAGGTGGTGTCACTGAGAGTTAGACCTCGGCTGGTTCCCCAGGGCCTAGGACCCAATCCCAGGGGAGCCACTGGGCCCCACCCTTGTCCTCCGAGACACACAAGAACTTACTGGGGAGGGGTGGGGTGGGCAGAGGGGATGCTGCATGACGCAGGAGCTTGCAATTCCCGAGTGTTATCATATTAGTAATTCACAGTGGAATCCAGCCCAGAGATGTGTAATCGCGTTTCCTGTAGGTGTGTATTATGTGAAGGCTGATGGATTAATTGCTAGATAGATGGAATAGAGCTAAGGTAAAACATTATTAAAAAGTTTTAAAATCTTAATGTAACATTTTGAAGTTTGCTTTGGGAAATTTTTCATTTCAGTCTCCTAGTTTTCCATTCTCTCTTGCATCAGGAGTATTCGTTGTCTTCACAGAAGGAGGGATCTATTTGCTGAGAGCTTAGGATGTGCTTTGTTGAGGCCATGTGGACCTGTGATGGTGGACAGATGCAGGAGCTGGTGGCTGGGCCCTGTGTGGCCAGTGATACGATGGGATGAACTGACTTCAGAAGGCTGGACTCCATTTACCCTTTGGGACCAGTGTTGGCTGGGCACCCAAGGGCTCATTTTTCTCTCCCTCTAAAGACCCAGAGGCTGCAACAAGGAGTATCAAGATTCCCCAGTCCCCCCAAAGTAACGTGAAGAAGGATGATGTTGGAGGCAAGAGGATCCTACAGTGTTCATGCTCCAAACCTGGTTTTCCAGGAGACCCTCAATAGTGCTCTGAGTAGGGTGGCCCAAAGCTGATTTAAAATCTAATATTATTGGGTTGGTCATGGCTTCCTATTTTAACTCTGAAAACCTAGAGCTTGAAAAGGTGGCTCATTCAAAGCTTGCTAACATATTTGCTCAGCAGCACAATGATGTGTGATGGAAAATAAACTCTTGTGGCTTGTTCATCCTATCAGCCGCGGCCTGCAGCAGGGAAAGAATGAGGGAAGGTCAGTCAATTATGTGTGGTAATCACCGTAAGCATATTATCTGAGACACAGATGTCTTCCATGACCCCACACGACATGGCTATTAACCTCGGAGCAATATAAAAATGTAGTGGGCTTGGGGGGAGGAGTGGAGGTAAGCCAGACTTTCTGTCTAGCCTTGTCCACAGGCTCAGGAGAAAAAAAAGAAACTTGTGGACATGAAGACTGTTTGCAGGAACCCAGCCAACAATCTGACCCCTGCTTACCGAGGCCAGATCCTCATGCCCCTCCTTCCCGAGACCTCGCTGGAGGAAGGACTTGCCTCGTCTGAAAACAAGGCCAACAAATTGACTCGGGAGATACCCGAGGACACACAATGGCCCTGGGATGCTACTTTCTGTTCACCAGAGGAAAGGAGAGAGGGAAAAGCAATTTGGGTGTTGGTACGGGTGTTTAAATAAGTTGACCTCCAGTCTTGGATGGTGGTGGGCAGGAAAGACAATGGGGTCACCCAGGCATGTTGGGGGACCCAATTGGGTTACCCAGGGGACCCGGACTGATGGAACTCAGGGTTGTTATACCTACCAGGCTTTTACCCCCAAGTACAGACGGGATTCTGGCATCTCCCTGGAGAAGTTCGGCCAGAGCCTCCTTGCACGGGGCTGGGCACAAGGGTGATGTTCCAAGAAAGCAGTCGATGGGTTGTTAACTGGTCCGGGGTGGGCACACACACTTAGGGAAGCACCTGCCCTGTGAAACACCCTGGACTGGACATTGAGGATTCAAAGTTAAATAAGCTAGTTCCTGCCCTCCAGGAGCTTATGATCCAGGGTGGGGGGTGAGGATGGGGGGGAACCTTGAACTGGAATAAGAGCTGCCCTCATTTCCAAACATGTTAGGGCTGCTGGAGTAGGTCTACAGAAAGTGTTCCATGTGGAAGTGAAGAAGGGACTGTTCTAGAGGCTTGGAAATTTTTCCCAGAGGAAGTGCCAATAATAACAACTGTCTTTGGAGCAACTTACCAGGAGCCGGGAGCTGTCCTGGGCACTGTCCCTGCCTGTGGTCTAATTCTCACAACCCTGTAAGCAACACCGGACCTATCGTGAACTTGAGAATCAGAAGGGTAAGGCTACTACTTCCGAAGTTCTCACAACTGGTTAGAGCTGAGACGGAATTCGGAGCCAGTTGACTCCAAACTCCACTAAAAAAGAGGATGTATTTGCCTGGCAGGTGAGAGGGACAGCATTTCCGATTAATGGAGAAGTGTAAACAAGGGTTCAAGGTGCATCCAGGCAGTGCAGGGACAGCGGGGCTGGGAGCAGGTGGAAGGTGCATGACCAGGGAGCCAGGCAGACCCCGTCCCTGGCCCGTGCCACAGGGTTTGGCTTCATCCCGTCAACAACAGAAGGACAGTGTGATCAGATGTGTGTTTCTAAAAGGTTTCTCTTAGACTTGCAGAGCGAATGGACTGGAGAGGCTGAAGATTAGAGACCTGAAGCCAGTTAGGGAATTATTACAGCAAGTCCAGGTACAGGATGGTGACGCAAGATGATGATGGAGAGGAAGGGATGACTATCCCGGGTGTTAGAGGGGGACCAGGAGGACCTGGCAGCTGAAGGCAAGTGGTGGTGAGGGAAAGGGAAGAGCCCAGGATTACCTCAGTCCCTCACAACAACTTCTTACATGTCTACAGTCCGACACTGCTTTCACCTGCTTTTAGGATAAAGACATTAGGGTTTGGGCTTCCCTGGTGGCGCAGTGGTTGAGAGTCCACCTGCCGATGCAGGGGACACGGGTTCTTGCCCCGGTCCAGGAAGATCCCACGTGCCACGGAGCGGCTGGGCCCGTGAGCCATGGCCACTGAGCCTGCGCATCTGGAGCCTGTGCTCCACAACGGGAAAGGCCACAACAGTGAGAGGCCCGCGTACCGCAAAAAAAAAAAAAAAAAAAAAGACATTAGGGTTTGAAAAGATTAAGTCACTTGCCCAAAGTCAACAGTCCCTATTTTATCCTAGCCACGTTTGGAACTCAGTTTCTGGCTCTGTAGCCAAGGCTCTCACTGTTGTCCATGGCGTGTGTGTGCTCAGTGGTGGGTGGGGACTGGGTAGTGATTTACTCCTTCAGGATGCTTCAATCCATGCTCACCTCTTCCATGTATCTCCTCCTTTCTTTCCTTGCCCTAAACTTTCTCCAGTGAAAAAGAAGTTTAGTGACTATTATGAAAATTGCACTGGTAACCGCAGCAACTTTTATATTTTTAAGCCGTTATGAGAAGTGATTGTACCAAATGAGCTACAGAAGAGATAGCGTTGCAAGGATTAGAAAAACAAAACGCCAAAACCTTAGAACAGCTTAATCTAACAGGTACTCGTGCCGCATGTTTTAGTGGGTGCCATACAACTGTGGTGAACATGACTAATAAATGACCTTATTAAGTATTATTTTACAAAGTCGCAGCAGACACGGTTGGGTGTCTTTTCAGCATCCTCTCTGACCCCCACCTTCCTAACAGATCCTATCTTGTTCCGGTTCGACCTACTTCATGTGGTCTTCAACTTCAGGGGATGCTGGGTCTGGTCCCAGCTCCAAAGGGCAAGTTGTGATTGGTCCAAGATGGGCCTGATGGTCCCCCTAGACATGGGCGGTTGATGTAATTCTGGAGAGTGAAATGTGGATGGATGTGCTGAGAGTCTTCTGGGAAATATTTCCTCTCTCCTAAGGAAACCCATTCCTCCCCAGGAAGAAATGGTCTCTCTTCCCTCTATATTTTGTCATGTCTGGATGTGGTGTGTCCAGTTGCAGCAACCATCATGTGACCATGAGGAGAGCCAGATACTCACCCAGAAATGGCCAGGGACAAAGATGGAAATGGCTCTGGGTCCTCCATGATGTCCCTGAGCCACTGATCACACGCTACGGAGTTGCCTTGTCTCTGGCCTTTGTGTGCTGTGTGATCATTTTAAACTTCCTTATAGTAGAAGTCGATTTTTTCTTTTTAAAAAAATTTATGGTAAAATATACGTAACGTGAAATTTACCATTTTAGCCATTTCTAAGTGTACAGTTCAGTGGCATTAAGTACATTCACATTGTTGTACAGCCATTACCACCATCATCTCCAGAACTTTCATCTTCCCAAATGGAAACTCTGGACCCATTAAACACGAACTCCCCATCCCCGCTCCCTCCAGCCCCAGGCAACCGCCATGCTACTTTCTGGTTCAATGAATTTGACTACTCTAGGAACCTCGTGTAAGTGGAATCTACAGTACATATCTGTCTTTTGTGACTGGCTTATTTCATTTAGCATAATGTCCTCAAGGTTCATCCTTGGTGTACGTGTAAGTCATTTTGAAATAAAGTTTCTGATACTTGCAGCCGAAGGCATCTCAAGTTATAAACCTGTTAAAACAAGGTTCAAATTTTGTCTTGGCCTCATCGATTCTCAAGTGTAATGGTTAGGAGTATGGACTCCAGAGGCCAAATCTCTGATTTTAAATCCTCACTCTACCACTAATTTTGTGACCTTAGAAAACATGCTTACCTCTCTGTACTTCAGTCCTCCCAGCTATAATATTACCTCTTGCATAGGACTGCTGGAGGATTAAATGAGTTATTACATATAAAGGTCTTAAAAGGGTGTCTGGCACACATATTACTTATCATCATTACTATTATTGCTATTATTAGCTATGAGTGGACAGCAGTTTTGCCAGCTTCCCCTGGATGCCATGCATGAGTTTATCCTGCTCTTAGCCAGCCATTAGTAGACAGATTATGGGGAATGTTTCTCCTCCTCTGCCTGGAGTGAAGGGTCAGGGTCCTCTCCAGCCCTTCTTGGTCTTTCTCTTGCTTAGGTCTTCCTGCTCCCATCTGAGCAGCATGTCCCACTTCCTCCTGACCCAAGGTCAATTCTAGAAAGACCAACTCCAAGGTCCCAGAACCTAAAGGCCCAGAGGCAGCTGGTGCTATGGGCCAGAAGACCAAGGGTGAGCAGTCGGGCAGCCAGATCACTCCTCCGAGAGTCCTGGGCTCAAGGTGGGGGGAGGTACCTGAGGGATGGTGTATGACTCTGGGTAGCATGGATCAGAAAGGATAAAGTAAGCCTGGTCCCTTGATTCACTGTGCGGGAATCTGAGGAGGTGATGGGCAGCAAGGATCTGGTGGGCGAACTGAGAGAGGGACCAGCGGGCACAGAAAGCTCCAGAGACCAGGATGCTTCTCCCCCAGCTGTTCTGGGGAAGGAGTGTAGCAGCCCCTGCTCTAAAGCCCAGTGTTGTCACTACAGAGGAGCTTTGGATGTGACAAAGGAAGGAGCAGAGAGGAAGAAGATGGCTTGAAAGCATAGAGTGTGGGAGTCAAAGAATCAACTCTGGAGATAGGAGAGAGAGAGAGAGAGAGAGAGAGAGAGAGAGAGAGTGTGTGTGTGTGTGTGTGTGTTTGTAATGTGCCTTAATTTCCCCATCTGCGTCAAGGGGAGGTAGGAAAATGCCTGTCTTTCTGACATTATGAAGATCTTGTCCAGAACAAATGAAATATATAGTTGATAACACAGTATTATATATCGACTATAGTTGATTACACTATTATATAATTAAAAAGAAAAAGAACAAATGAAATAATGCCTATGCTTTGAAAAGAATAAAGCCTTCAGGGTAAATTGTTATTAGTGTGCTTTTTCAAGATGTCATTTGACCTGACCTCATGGTGACAGAAGGAAATTTGCACTCATGGCATGATGAGAACTCAACCTTGGCTGTGCCTCATTTTGCTGCCAATGAAAGGAGGCCAAAAAGACATTTGAGGAGACCCGAATGTCAGCTCCCAACTACCGCCTTTACAGAAAGGCTCATGTCTGCAGGGTACGCCCTGGAGTGCTAGGTGGGACTGAAACTCTCAGGAAACCCTTCTGGACAGAAGGGAACAGACTCAGATTTTTATTAGTGGGTGGAGAGCTGAGGAGGACTAGAGCCCCTAGAAGCAAGGAGGCTGCCTGATAAACTGTATATCTGGCGGAGGGACAGGAAGGAGATAAAAGATTTTTAAAAATGTAATAGAAGATTTGCTTACACTTCTTGGACTGGTAATTAAATTTATTTATAGTTATGGAAAATTTGGGGAAAGGAGGAAAAGCAATTTAAATGCAGAGTTTTCACAGGGCGGCTGCAAATGGCTTGCTTTAACGCGCCTCTGAAGGTTAACAGAATGGCAGGGAGGTCAGACTGAAGTGCATATGATAAGTGACAAGTGTTAACATGGCAAATCATGTATTTAAAATTACTCTGAGCTTTATCAAATGTTTCCTCTCAAAAATAAACTATCCTGGAAGGAAAGGTTAACTGAGAAAAGAGTATTACTCTAATGTTTCTGTGATGACCGGGGGGGAAGGGAAAAGGGTTCTGTAATGGAGGAGAAGCGGTGATAAATATAAATAGGTTGTTATGGTATTAAGAGTAAAGGAACAAGAATGTTCCAAACTTACACTGCACTGGGAGAAAAGGCAAGAAACTGTTCCCTTTGCTCTTCGTCTTCCTTGTCTCCATGAGCCAAGCACCTTCCCAGCCCAGTGGAAAGGAGACACCGACAGATGTGCTGTTGATGACAGCGTAACAGCCAGTGCTCTCAGAGCTGTAACTAGCCATGGTCAGCCTTGACCATTAAGAGGTATATGTAGAATTCTCTGAAATCCTCCATCCACCACTCCCTCACCTGCTCTCCATTTCTCACAAGTCTTCTCTCTGGCCCTGCCTGGTTGAATAAATCATTGTTCTTACATGCTGCACTTTGGAACAATCTCCAAGGTGTATCTGCAAGTGGAAAAAGCGTAGTGCATTATATTCAACAACATGGAGAGGTCTTAAAAATGTAATATTGGGGAAAAAAAGAACAAGACACAAAAGAATGTATACAGTATGATTCCATTAACATAAAGTTTAAAAACAGGCAAAGCTGAACTTTACTGTTTAGAGATGCATTCAGCGGAGGCAAAACTATAGAGGAAAACAAGGAAATGAATACCACAAAGTCAAGATAATGTTTCCCTCTGCACGGAGGTGGGGAGTGGATGGGTAAGGAGAGGCAGACGCAAGGCTCCGGAGTGCTGGCAGCGTTCTGTTTCTTGATCTGAGTGGTGGCTACACAGGTGTACACTTTATAGTTATTAACTCTCTCTATTTATGTTTTTTTCATTTTCTATGTGCATATTATTTTCCCCCAACAATTTTTTCCCACAAAATCTAGGTACAGAACTGTGTGTATAGTATACACACAGTATCTTATTTTCAGAAATAAGATACATATATGTACAAGGCAAATACTAATCAAAATAACTATTCATATCATACAAAATATAATTTAAGGCAAAAGGCAAAAATGCAGATAAAGTGAGACATTACATGATCAGTAGAACAATTAACAAATAAGGCATGATTATCATGAAATTGTATGTGCCTAATAAGATAGTTTCAAAATATTTAAAGTAAAAACTAACATAATTATAAGGAAAAAAATTAAGTAAAAAATTACAGTGGGAGATTTTAGTACACTTCAATCAGATTAATAGATTAAGCAGAAAATATAATATATAAATAATAATATCGGGTAGCAAAAAGGGGACATAACTACAGAAGTAGTAGAATTTTTAAAAGCATAAAATAATCTATAGACAACTTTATGCCATTACATTTGGAAACTCAAATAAATGGAAAATTATCAAAATGAAAAGCAGAAGCATACATCATCAAAAAGCCTACAAATAATAAATGCTGGAGAGGGTGTGGAGAAAAAGGAACCCTCCTACACTGTTGCTGGGAATGTAAATTGATGCAGCCACTATGGAGAACAGTATGGAGATTCCTTAAAAAATCAAAAATAGAGCTACCATGTGATCCTGTAATCCCATTCCTGGGCATATCTCCAGAGAAAAACATAGTCCGAAAGGATACATGCACCCCAATGTTTATTGCAGCACTATTCACAATAGCCAAGACATGGAAGCAACCTAAATGTCCATCGACAGAGGAATGGATAAAGAAGATGTGGTACATATATACAATGGAATATTACTCATCCATTAAAAAGAATGAAATAGTGCCATTTGCAGCAACATGGATGGACCTAGAGATTTTCATCCTGAGTGAAGTAAGTCAGACAAAGAGAAATATCATATGATATCCCTTATATGCAGAATCTAAAAAGAAACCATACAAATGAACTTATTTACAAAACGGAAACAGACTCACAGACTTAGAGAACGAACTTATGGTTACCAGAGGGGAAGCATAGGAGGAAGGGATAGTTAGGGAGTTTGGGATCAACATGTACACACTGCTATATTTAAAATGGATAACCAACAAGGACCTACCGTATAGCACAGGGAACTCTGCTCAATGTTATGTGGCAGCCTGGAAGGGAGGGGAGTTTGGGGGAGAATGGATACATGTATATGTATGGCTGAGTTGCTTTGCTGTGCACCTGAAAATATCACAACATTATTAATCGGCTATACTCTGATATAAAATAAAAAGTTAAAAAAAACTGACTCAAGGAAATTTGCTAACTTTAAGGACCTGTAATCATTATTAAATAAAGTAAATCAGAACCTAAATCCATCATCAAAACAAAGTGTTCCAGAGAATAGAAAGTAAGAAAAAACTAACTCATTTTATACAGCTGGTTAACCTTGGTATAAACCTGTACAAGGATAGTAGGATAATAGGAAATTGTAAGATGGATAGAAAGAAAGAAAGAAAGGCATATGGCAATGTTACTTATGAATGTAGATGTAAAATACTAAATCAAGTCAACTTCAGAAGTGTTTATAAGCATAATATGTCTTGACCAAGTAGGATTTATCCTAGGAATGTATCACTAGATAGCAGAGGGTATATCAATGTTAAGTAACCACTTATCAGATTAAAAGAGAAAAAACTTCTGATAATCTCAGCAGATGCAGAAGATATTCAATAAAATTTAATACTCTTTCATAACTAAAAAAAAAAGAAAAAGAAAAAAGAAAAGAAAATGTTATCTAACTAGAAATAGAAGGGACCTGTTTTAATCTGATAAAGAGTGTCAGCCAAAAATCTACAGTCTTACTTAAATTTTGAAGTTTAGCAGGATTTCCTTTGATGTCAAGAAAAAGACATGGATGTATTCTATTGCTCCTCGTAACAAGATTGCACTTGAGGTCCTAAAGATGTAATAACACAAGGAAAAAAATTAGTTATAAGGAAAGAAAGATAAAAAAAATTATTATTTACAGACATAATTATCTACATGGAAAACTCCAAACCCAAACTTTTAGACCTAAGAGTCTAAGTCTGGGTACAGCACAAACATACAAAAGCACTGGAACTTCTAGACACCAATAATAACCTATTAGGCAAGACTTATTATTCAGTGTAATTCCAAACAAAGTTCCAAGAGGACTTTTCACAGACCTTAATCTGACTCTAAGATTTGTACATTAAAGTAGAAATGCATAATTAACCAACATAAATCTGAAAAAGAAGAAAGATAAAGGATTTGTTTCATAAGCTATCAAGATGTATTTTCAAGTTGGCCACTTCACCAAATGCCAATTTGTCAAATGGCCAATTCAATGAATGGCCAGTTTGCCAAAAGCCAATTTGCTGAAGAATTAATTACACAAATGACTGACTCACAGAATTTGCAAGGTGTACTGAGTAGCCACAATGTGTTATAAGCAATTTTCTTGACTTTAGTTATAAGAATTCTAAGCAAGGCTATAATCAACATAGTAAATATTGTCAAGGATATATTCAAGACTATATACCTCAGGTATAATCATCATATACTCATGATATAATTAATGACTTTACAATAACATAATCTTCATTAGCATATTCTTATAAGCAATATATATGAGAAAAGATAAAGATCTATACATGAGTATATTCAAGACTATATTAAAATATTCAGGAAAATATTCTTCATAAACTAACTTTTCACAAACCAAATATTCCTTCAAATGCTGATAACAAAAATGTAATTTAGAATATACATATTCTATATAGAGAATATGAGACTATAAGAGAAACTAGTCTCAAGAAGAATATTGTCATATTTTAATATATTTATTAATTTATTATTTAATATATTCAAGAAGCTTATTTCTTAAAATTTTGAAAAATTAGTTAATATGATAAAGGTTAGCAAATTGGACGTTAGATGGATCGACTTAAAAATTGACTTTCGCAGAGACTACATATTGTGTGATTCCGTTTATATGACATGTCTGGAAAAGGCCAATTTGTAGAGACAAAGAACAGATCAGTTGTTGCCTAGAGCTGGAGGGGTGGTGGGTAGGTGTGGGGCTTAATTACAAAATGAAGGAACTTTATGGGACAGTGGAAATGTTCTTAACCTGAATTGTGATGATTGCACAACTCTACAAATTTACTAAAATCACTGAATTGTACATTTGCAGTGGGTGAATTTTAGAGTATGTAATTATAACTCAATGAAGCTGTTAAAAATGGGAAGAAATGGCTTTCAGTAAATTGATTGCCAGCATAATAATCTAGAACTATTATTATAAAAATATAGTAATTAAGACAGTATGGCATTGGTATAGGAGTAGATGGAAAGAACAATGGAGTAAAATAGAAAGCTCAGAAACAGATTCAAATATATGTAGGATCTTGATATACTGCAGAGGCAGTACTGAAAATTAAGTGAGGAAAGAATGGACTATTCAATAATTGGCGTTGTACCACTTGGCTAACCATATAAAAACAAAATAAAATTTGATATCCGTATTACATCTTGCACAAAATTTAACTCCAGATTTATTACAGAGCTAAATATAAAAAATAAAACTTTAGACTTCTGGTTTCTGGTCTGCCTTATAAGAAGCTTAGAAACCTTCACACCACCCTAACAATAAGTACAAAGCTGAACAAAGTGAAAAATCAACAAGTCTTCTTATATCTGTCAGAGAAGTGAAATAACTGGGCAAACAGCTGCCCACAAAGTTGGAGAGACAGACAGATGGATACAGAGAATTACAACATCCTGGAGCAGAAACCACCATGTGAACCAATAACAGGGTAGGAAATCCTAAACTGTAATTGACAGATTGCTGGAGGCTCAGTGTAGACAAGCCCAAGAAATAGAAGCTCCAGGGAGACGCAGTCACAGAGGGGCCTTCACACTTTTGTGAGTTTTACAACCAAGAGCTCTATGAGGTTCTCATAGTGAATACTGGAGAAAAATCCCCTTGTGCTTCCTGCATAGGGAGGAGAAAAGGAAGCATTTTGAAATACACCAGAGCATTCTGTTCTTTTTAACAAGGTCAGCCCTCAGGAGAACTCTTTTACCAGAGCCTAACCTACCTGGGGGAAGGGAAATACCCAACCCCACCCCACTCTAGACTTCCATGGGGGAAGGGAAATACACAATCTAGTCCCTTCTGGTCATCCTTTCCCACTGAAGGGAGGAAAATTCTGAGAAGCACTGGTGAATTTCACAGTCCAGGGCCACCAGCTTACCAAAAGACTGAGACCTAATCATAGGACTACAGGATGCATCACCTCCTCCCACATCTTACAACTACATTACTAAAGGCTCATTACCCCAGTTCCACTTAACCAGGGCATCACGTCCACCTTTCAATGAAAAAGTAAAAGGCATACTAAAAGTCAAAAAACAGAGTTTGAAGACACTGAACAAGCATCAGAACCAGAGTCAGATATGGCAGAAACGTTGGAATTATCAGGCCAAATTTTTTTTAATTATGATTAATATGATAAAGATTATTTTTAAAAAAGTAGATAGCATGCAAGAACAGATGGATAATGTAAGCAAAGAGATGGAAATTCTAAGAAAGAATCAAGATAAAATGTTAGAGACCAAAAACACTAACAGAAATGAAGAATGCCTTTAATGGGCTCATTAGTGGTCTGGGACATGGCTGAGGAAAGAGTCTCTGAGCTTGAATATATAACAATAGAAACTTCCAAAACTGAAAAAAAAAAGAAAAGAAAAGAAAAAAGACGGGGGGTGGGCATTGGGCAAAAACCCCAGAATATCTGAGAACTGTGGGACAACTACAAAATGTGTAACATGTGTAATGGGAACACTGGAAAGAGAAGAAAGAGAAAAAGGAACAGAAGCAGTAATTGAAGCAATAATGACTGAAAATTTCCCCAAACTAATGTCAGGCACCAAACCACAGATTCAGGAAGCTCAGAGAACAACAAGCAAGATAAATGCAAAACAAACAAACAAACAAACAAATAAACTCCACCTTAGCATATCACATTCAAATTCAGAAACCCAAAGATAAAGAAAAAACCCTAAAAGAGGCCAGAGAGATAAAACACCTTACCTGTGGAGGAGCAAAGGTAAGAGTTATATCATACTCCTCAGAAATAATTTAAGCAAGAAGAAAGTAAAGTGAAAATTTAAAGCGTGGAGAAAAAAATATTCACCAACCTGGAATTCTGTACCCTGCAAAATTATCCTTCAAAAGTGAAGGAGAAATAAGGACTTTCCCAGACAGACAAAACTGAAGGAATTTGTTGCCAGGAGACCAGTCTTGAAAGAAATGTTAAAAGTTCTTCAGAGAGAAGGAAAAATGATATAGGTCAGAAACTCAGATCTACATTTTAAAAGATTATTGGAGAATGAATAAAGATAAAATAAAAACTTATTTTTCTTAATTTATGTAACAGACAACAGTTTGTTCAAAATAATAATAGCAACAATGTATTTGATTATATATTTATATATGGATTATGTGTATATATGTGCTTAGGTATGCTTATATATGAGTGAAATCAATGACAACAATGATAATGATACAAGGGACAAGAGGGAGGACTTGGGAATATTTTGTTATTAGAAGATACTAGCACAATCCATGAAATGGAGTAGTATTGATTGAAAGCAGACTTGGATTGGTTGTAAATGTATATTGCAAACTCTAGGGCAACCACTAAAAAAAGTTTAAAAAGAAATACAATTGATATACTAAGAAAGGAGAAAAAATGGAATCATAAAATGCTCAATTAAAACCAGAAAAGTGGGGGCTTCCCTGGTGGCACAGTGGTTGAGCGTCTACCTGCCGATGCAGGGGACACGGGTTCGTGCCCTGGTCTGGGAAGATCCCACATGCCACAGAGTGGCTAGGCCTGTGAGCCATGGACGCTGAGCCTGTGCATCCGGAGCCTGTGCTCTGCAACGGAAGAGGCCACAACAGTGAGAGGCCTGCGTACCGCAAAAAAAAAAAAAAAAAAAAAAATCAATAAAAGAAAGATAGCTGGAAAATCCCCCAAATACTTGGAGATTAAACAGAATGCTTCTAAATAACACATAGGTCAAGGAAGAAATCTCAAGGGAAATTTAAAAATATTTTCACCTAATGAAAATGAAAATACAACTTATCCTAATTTGTGGGATGCAGTGATTGCATTTAAAGCTGTGCTTAGAGGGAAAGTTGTGGCATTAAACGCATGTATTAGAAAAGCAGAAGGATCTAAAATCAATGATCTTAGCTTCCACCTTAAGAAGCTAGCTAAAGAAGAGCAAATTAAATCAAAAGTAAGAGGAAGAAAAATAAAATAAAAATCAGAGCCAAAATCAGTGAAATTGTATACAAGAAATCAAAAGAGAAAATCAACAAAACCTAAACCTGGTTCTTTGAAAAGATCAATAAAATGAACAGGCCTCTAGCCAGGTTAAATATGGAAATAAGAGAGAAGACACAAATTACTAATATCAGAAATAAAGGAGGGGACATCAGTACAGATTCCATGGATGGTAAAAGGATAATAAAGGAATATTATAAAAAATTTTATGCCCATAAAATTGATGACCTAGATGAAATGGACCAATTTGTTGAAAGACACATGAGAAGATATATAATCTAAATAGGCCTATCTCTATTAAAGAAATTGAATTGGGCCTCCCTGGTGGCGCAGTGGTTGAGAGTCCGCCTGTCGATGCAGGGGACACAGGTTCGTGCCCCGGTCCGGGAGGATCCCACATGCCGCGGAGCGGCTGGGCCCATGAGCCATGGCCACTGAGCCTGCGCGTCCGGAGCCTGTGCTCCGCAACGGGAGAGGCCACAGCAGTGAGAGGCCCGTGTACTGCAAAAAAAAAAAAAAAAAGAAAGAAAGAAATTGAATCAATAATTAATAACTTCCCAAGGCAAAAAGCACCAGGCCTGGAAAGGTTCACTGGTGAATTCTACCAAACATTTAATGAAGAAAGTATACCAATTCTCTACAGTCTCTTCAGAAGATAGAATCAGAGAGACTATTTCCTAACTCATTTTATGAGGCCCGCATTACTCTAATAACAAAACCAGACAAATACCTCTCATAAGCATAAGAGATGATCATATCAGTAGATGCAGAAAAAGCACTTGACAAAATCCAACACCCATTCATGATAAAAACTCTCAGCAAACTAGGAATAGAGGGGAACTGCCTCAACTTGATAAAGAACATCTACAAACAACCTACTTAGTGGTGGTAAAATTAGAGCTTTTCCAATAAGATTAGGAATAAATCAAGAATGTTCCCTTTCACCACTGCTTTTCAATATCATACTGGAAATCCCAGATAATGCAAGAAGGCAAGAAAAGGAAATTAAAGGTATACAGATAGGGAAGAAGAAATAAAACTGTCTTTGCAGATGATATGATCATCTATGTAGAAAATCTGAAAGAACTGACAAAAAAAAAAGCCTTCTGAAACTAATTAGCATTATAGCAAGGTTGCAAGATACAAGGTTAATATACAAAAATCAATCACTTTCCTATATAGGAAATAAAAATCCCAGCAAGTTATTTTGTGAATATTGACAAACTTACTCTAAAATTCATATGGAGAGGCAGAAGATCCAGAATAGCCAACATAATATTGAAGGAGAAGAACAAAGTTGGAGGACTGACAATACCCAACTTCAAGATTTACTATAAATCTACAGTCATCAAGATGGTGTGGTATTGGCAAAAGAATAGATAAATAGATCAATGGAACAGAGAGCCCAGAAACAGACCCACCTAAATACAGTCAACACATTTTTAACAAAGGAACGAAGACAATACAATGGAGCAAAGATAGTCTTTTCAACAATTGGTACTGCAACAACTGGGCATCCACATGAAAAAATGAATCTAGACACAGACCTTTCACAAGAATTAAATCAAAATGGATAATAGACCTAAATCTAAAATGCAAAACTATGTTATTACTCCTAGAAGATAACATAAGAGAAAACCTAGATGACCTTGGGTTGGCAATTCCTTTTCAGATACAACACCAAAGGCATGATCCATGAAAGAAATAATTGATAACCTGAACTTCATCAAAGTTAAAATTGTCTCTGTGAAAGACAATGTCAAGAGAATGAGAAGACAAGCCACTGACTGGGAGAAAATACTTGCAAAACATGTATCTGTTAAGAGGTCTGTTATCCAAAATAAAGAACCCTGAAAACTCAGCAGTAAAAGAATGAACAATGCAATTTTAAAAATGGGCAAAAGACTTAAACACCTTACCAAAGAAGACATACAGATGGCAAGAAAACATATGAAAAGGTATTCAACATCATATGTCATTAGGGATTGCAAATTAAAACAATGAGATACCACTACACACCTATTAGAATGGCCAAAATTCAAAACATTGACAAAAACATGCTGTCAAGAATATGGAGTAACAGGAATTCTCATTCATTGCTGGTGAGAATACAAAATGTACAGTCACTTTGGAAGAGAGTTTGGCCATTTCTTACAAAACTAACATACTCTTACCATGTGATCCAGCAGTCACACTCCTTAAAATTTACCAAAAATGAACTAAAAATGTATGTCCATACACATGGATGCTTGTAACAGATTTATTCATAATTGCTAAAACTTGGAATCAACCAAGATGTCCTTCAGTTCATGAGTGGATAAGTAAACTGTGGTCCCTCCAGAAAGTGGAATACTATTCAGTGCTAAAAAGGAATGAGCTATCAAGCCATGAAAAGACATGGAGGAAACGTAAATGCATATTACTAAGTGACAGAAGCCAATCTGAAGAGGCTACATACTATATGATGTTCTGGAAAAGCAAAACTATGGAGATAATAAAAAGATTAGTGGTTGCCAGAGGTTACTGGGAAGAGAGTGATGAATAAGCAGAGCTCAGAGGGCAGTGAAACTATTCTGTATGATATTATAATAGTGGATGCATGTCATTATACATTTGTCAAAATCCGTAAAGTGGATGACACCGAGAATGAAGCCGAAAGCAAACTATGTACTTCCCATGATAATGATGTATCAATGTAGGTTCATCAGTTGTAACAAATGGTGCAAGATGTTGATAGCAGGAGAGGTTGTGGATGTGTGGGGACAGGGGATACTTTCAAGTCGTTTTGCTGTGAACCTAAAACTGCTCTAAAAAAATAAAGTTTATTAATTAAAAAAATAAAATTAAAACTATATGAAGAAGATATAGGAAAATACATTTATGACCACAAAGTAAGGAATGACTTTTTTAGAAGACACACACACACACACACACACACACAGGGAAATCATAAAGGAAAAGGCTAAAAAATGTGACATCAAAATAGAAAACTTTGTGGAATAAGAGACACCATAAACCAAATTAATAGTCAAGCAGTAGACTGGGAGAACATATTTACATCATATATAAAAATCAAAAGAGCGCTATTCAAGATAAGTAATGAGAACCTACTGTATAACACAGGGAACTCTACTCAGTGCTCTATGGTGACCTAAATGTGAAGGAAATCCAAAAAAGAGGGGATTTATGAAAACGTATAGCTGATTCACTTTGCTGTACAGCAGAAACTAACATGACATTGTAAAACAACTATACTCCAATAAAAATTAATTTAAAAAAAAGAGCACTATTCAGAATAAAGAACTACAAACAACCAAGCAGAAAAATGCATGAATCATGTAAGAAGAAGGCTGAATAGCCTAAAAGCACATATTAAAATGTTCAGCCTCAGAATAGTCAAGGAGCACTAATTAAAATCGCAATGAGAGATCATTTCACACACGTAAGACAAGCAGAAAATAAATTCTGATTGTTGAAAAGGATATGGCAAATAGGAACTCTCACACAATGCTGTTGGGAATGCAAATTGGCATAAAAATTTTGAAGCTCAACTTGACAACATCTAGCAAAATGTGAAATGTGCATATCTTATGGCCCGATAGATCCATCTTTAGTTAAATACCCTAGAAAAGCACTTGCGTATGTGTTCAGGGAGATGTTACAGTAATGTTCATTCCAGCATTGTAATAACCAAAAATTGGAAACAATCCAAATGTTCATTAGTATAAAAAAAAGGAATAAATTGTGCTGTGTTTATTCAACAAACTACAATAAAGGGGTTAAAATGGACGGATTATATTTAAAGGTATCAACATGGATAGATAAGGAAAAAATGAGAAAAGAATTATGTAACATTACAAACCATATTAATTTATTTGTGAATAATATATTTAATAAAATATATAGTTATTTACGGATACCGTGTCAGTTAGGACTTCTTGAATGAAAGTAACAGAAACCCCAGTTCAAAATGGCTTCAATGATGAAGAGATTTATTATCCCAACAAAACAAGAAATCTAGAAGTAGGGCATTTCCAAGCTATTTAATTCAGCAGTTTAATATGTCATTAAGGACTTGGGTTTATCTACCTTTTCATTCATCAATCTTAAACATGTTCTCCTCAGCCTAACTCCTCTCTGGAGCACCATATGGCTGCCACAATCTGAGGGACCACATGTAGACACAACAATATGCAGTGAAAGAGAAGGACCACTTCTGTCTTACACATCTCGATTATAAAGCAAAGATCCCTTAACCAGACCACTCAGTAGACTTCCCAACTGAATATCTCCCTTGTCCAGAATTGCATCAGTGTTCTTTCCCAAAGCAGTTACAGCAAGGAAAATAGGATTGCCAAGACTGGCTGAGATCATTAGTAATGTTGGGGGGAAAGGTGAACACCAGGACAAAATTGGGGCTCTGAGTAGAAGAAGGTGGAAAGTTTAATGTGCAGGCAATTAAATCAGTCAGGATTTAGGAAATAAAATCTCTTCTAGATAGTTTACACAGAGAATTAGATGTTTATGAAATCTCCAGAGGGTTGGAGGAGCAAGGCAAGGACTGAGCCTCTAAGAAGATTCCTAGAACATCACAATCCAGTTGCTACTACCTCTAGCTCAAAAAGGAAAGCAGGACACCAGGAGGCCACCAGGGAAATATTGAGTTCAAGGGCACATTGCCATAGCTATGATTCAGGAATCAGGAAGCTTATACTGGAAACCACTGCCATAGTCACAACTGCCTAGACATTAGATATAATTCAGCTGTCACCACCTTTGCAAGTACCTTTCAATACCTCCCCCTGCTCTCCCTACCCACACACACACAATGGATACTGGACCATGGTATCTCCACAGCTTTGCTCACCAACAGCAAAAAGCCCCAAACAACTGGAAGACGGGCTGTGCCACACTAGCTTCTAAATGTTGCATTAAGTGCATATAATTAGTAGAACCTAATATTCATCCAGAATCCTAACTGCAAGAGAGTTCTAGAAATTTAATTTTCCAGCCTCAGCAATACAGGAAGTTATTCTGGAAGATGAGAATGAATGCTGTCTACCAATTGACTAGTCCTTCACAGCAAGAAACAGTATCTACTGCTCTCCATCCCTTTGCCTACCCACACATTCAGTATAAAAAAATGCTCCTACCTACAAAATGCATTCATCCCCCCAACACAGGAAAGAGACAACTCAAAATCTCATTCAGTTACAGCATCCAGACCCAGGTCCAGGATCTCTGAGTGATGTAAATTCTTGTCAATCAAGTCCTGATACAGTGGAACCAGGTGCCATCTCCCAGTATCCACTGGGGAAAGGAGGTGGTGGCATCTGAACTCCATCCCGTGTCCAGGTAGTTGTGACTACAGTGCAGTGACAAAGGGCTAAAGTATATCATCCATCTCCAAAACACCCATAATACAATAAAAAAAAAAAACCTCATTCAGGAAAGGGAAAAAATGTTCCCACACATGCACACACACAGTAATCACTGATCCACAGCCCACAGCACCTATCATAGTCTTCTGGATTCCATGTGCTGAAAATGTTGTGAGATGCTCTGTCAGCTCATCTGGCAAATCTGCTCTCTTGGAGAATCTCCTTGTTCTTTGTCCTTATGGCCACATCTGAGGTGGGCTTTAGGGGGAATAACTTTATCGTGGCTTTGCAGCTTTAAGAACACATACTTTGGGTGTCCAGTCAGGAGCTGGGGGATTACTGTGGAGGCGCAACAGTCAGTCCCAGGTTGTTGTCAGCAGTCTTGAGTGTCTTTGGCAATGCAGTTCCCTTAGTAGTTTTCCTATCTATTTGCTTCCAGTGAGTTCCATGGGCTAACAAAGCCAAAATCTTGTCTGAACACAATCTTTGAGTTTTTGCCTTCTAGCCATGTCCTGTCCCTGATCTTCAATCTATTGGCTTCTGTCTTAAGCAATTCTATCCGTCTTGAGTGCAAAAAGCCCAGTTTGTCAGGAGAAGACTTGGGAGAAGCAAGACACTTAGACATTCCTCTTGCTCCATCTCCATCTTTTCTCTGCTGCAGGACTGCCTTCAACCATCTAGTTCTGGTAGGACTTTACCAAAAGCAGTAAGAAGTAGCTAACTCCACAAGATTCTGAATTTCTTCAGAGTGTGGTCTATGTCCCAAGGAACAATGGGGGGACTCTTGTTATGAATCAAGGGTCCCCAACTTCCCAGCCTCCTCTATCCTACCACCTCCACTCAACCGATTTCCTGTTTAGAGTTTGATACTTGAGCACCCACTTCTTGATAAAAAATAAAGGGAGGACTTCCCTGGTGGCACAGTGGTTAAGAATCCACCTGCCAGTGCAGGGGACACGGGTTGGAGCCCTGGTCCGGGAAGATCCCACATGCCACAGAGCAGCTAAGCCCATGCACCACAACTACTGAGCCTGCGCTCTAGAGCCCGCGAGCCACAACTACTGAACCCGCAAACACAACTACTGAAGCCCACATGCCTAGAGCCCGTGCTCCGCAACAAGAGAAGCCACTGCAATGAGAAGCCTGCACAATGCAACGAAGAGTAGCCCCCGCTTGCCACAACTAGAGAAAGCCCGCGTGCGGCAATGAAGACCCAACACAGCCAAAAATAAATAAATAAAATAAATAAACTTTTTTAAAAAAGGGAAATAATCTTTGAATAGGTCAACAAAAACACACACACTTAAAAAGTATAAAAACATTAACTGGATACATATCGAATTCATTACAGTGGTTGCCTATGGGGAGGATGAAACTAGGGAGGGACACAGGAGAATATATTATCATAAAAGTCATCTCATAAAAAGATCTGAATAGATATGATAGAGTGTTTTCCTGTTTCAGATGACATGGGCATTCATTACATTATCCTCTATGCGTTTATGGTTTTTTTTTTTTTTAATTTAAGATTTCAAAAAGGGGGGTGGGGTGTGGATGAACACTAAGCAAAGTGATCAGTGGAGCACAACAGACAAGGAACTGGCAGCTAAGTAGTTCCCAGAGGGATGGTCTCTCACAGCCAAGCACAGGCCACACTTGGGATCAGAGCACATCCGGTGCATGGTCGAGTTCTGTCTCTATCCTCTGCTCTGCCCATCTACCTCCTGGTCACCTTTCCAGGCTCTGCAGAAGTCCCACTCCTCCAGGAAGCCTTCCCTGACTATTCCAGCTCACATTCATCTCTCCCTCTACTTAACTATCAGAACACCTAAAGCCACTGCTCACTAGTGTATCACTAGTTCTTTATTTCAGGAGTTTTAGATAATCCAAAGCAGTGAGGTCCAAAGCCCATGAGGGCTGCTGCAGAATTGACAGGGACTGCATGATAAATGTATAGTCTTGATTAGCTGGGGAACACCGAGGAGGGTCACTGCTTCTGTGTGGGCCTGACATTTTACAACCCCGCCAGTCACTCCCCAAACCACAAGCTCATTAATGGAAGACGGTCTCGAATGTCACTGGCTGACAGTGTGCAGCTGGCAGAAACGGGCCCATTTGCCATAATTCAGCAGGTCCGGCTCTCAGCTCGGATGAGCCCCAATCCCCTCCAAACGCATTTTCCTTTTGTGTGATATATGTAAAACACTCCTAATGTGAGGATCCTCAGAGAGAGAGAGCTCACACTGCCTGTCTAAGTGTTTTTTAAAGAATCGAGCTCTTACCTTTTAAAATTACACCGGGGTGGTATTGTTCAAATATGTAAGACTGAGTACTCCAGAAAGCGGCAACAACAGGATACAATGCACTAATTTTACCCCACTTTGACTTAGAAAATATAATCGGTACTTACAAAAATTGTAAATACTAAAGAATCAAGGGAATAGGATTATTCTAAAATAGGGCACTAATACATCAAGCAAAATAGCTTTTGCTAGTCTTAACTGAGAGCCATTATCTATCAGAGAAGATATACCTCTAGCCTCGATAAAGTAAAGAAACACAAATGACTGAAGATGCTCGCCAATAGTTCTGGGAGGGGGGAGGGGTGAAAGGAAAGAGTCCACAACGAGATAGAAACTTGGAAAAGCTGAGTAATTCAACAGGGTAGATAATCAGCCTCAAGCGTGCCCACGAGGGGGCAAACCTTGCCTGGTTCAATGACCATCATTTCCATGGGGGTTCTGTCCTTCTCCTCCCTGAATTGCTGTGGCTGTCACACAGCCCAGGACTGCCTTATTTACCTCTTGGTGGTTGTGTGCAATCGTTGCAGGTGTCTCCCCACCTAAATGCAGCACCCTTGGGGTAGAACCATGCCCCATATTTCTCTTCTCTATCAGTTCACACCCTCCTACTTCCAGCCCTCAGACCCACATAGTAGCCTTGAGTTTCGAGGCCTCCCCCACTTTCTCCCCGTCTCTGTGTCCCTGCCTGTGGTAAATGGAAAGGATTGTAGACAATCTGCCATGCAGCTCTGGTGTCTTCCTGAAGGTGTGCAGAGATTAGTAGGAGGCATTTGTTTTGGACATAATTCCAAGATGGAAACGTGCTATTAAGGTACATCTAAAATTTAGAGTTTAGAAGATATCAGTTTGAATTACAGGGACCAACACGGGTGGAGAGTTGAGGGACAAGTGTGGGGAAAGGGGTCCCCAATCACTTTGCCAGAAACTACAGGCTGTTTGTGACGACCAAGCAATGTGTATTATGTCCTTCCTCGTTGGTCCCCTCCCTTTTTATGGGTGCCCAGTCTTTACAGGCTCCTATGGCCACCAAGTTCATCCTCCTGCCTCTGAGCATCACTGGACCTCAATAATTCCAAGAACATGAGAGGAAAGACCAATCTGAGTAGAAATCATACTTTTTGTGCTTTTTACATTTTGTGTGATTCTCAGTAGAGGGAAAAAAATGAGTAGAGGAAGCTTTCATTTCATATTTTATATATATATATATATTTATTAGAACATTTCTCTTATTTTTGTTCTCTATTTAAAAATCTAGATCATTTTTATTCATGGGCATTGAATGCAGTCCTAGGGTCTATGTGTTTTCTTTTCAGTGATCATATGTAAAATGTATTTATTGGCTCTTGATTCTAAAAGAAAACCTGAAAATCAAAGTCAATATTTGCTAGAGTAAATATCTTCAATACGTCCTATTTTTGTCACCTGTCATTGTTAAATTTACTATTCATAAAAATATCCTATTTGAAAATAATTTGAAAATATTTGAAAATAATTTGTAAATTAGATTTTGCCCCTTCCCCAAATTTCTGAGTAGGCATCATCTTGCCAGAAAACAATTGTCAATTATGACTTAAATGAGTCACTCTTAGCCAAATAATTTTAAAAGCAAAATTTTAAAAGTATAAAAAGCATTTTGCGGGCTTCCCTGGTGGTGCAGTGGTTGGGGGTCTGCCTGCCAATGCAGGGGACGCGGGTTCGTGCCCCGGTCCGGGAAGATCCCATGTGCCACGGGGTGGCTGGGTCCGTGAGCCATGGCCGCTGGGCCTGCGCGTCCGGAGCCTGTGCTCCGCAACGGGAGAGGCCACAACAGTGAGAGGCCCGCGTACTGCAAAAAAAAAAAAGAAAAAGAAAAGAAACACACACACAAAAAAAAACCCATAAATAAATAAATACAATATAGTATTTATATAGCCCATATCATTATTTTGGGCACTTGATTATTCCTACTCTGGATTGTTCCTTAATTGACTTGTGTGTATTTAGTCTTTTCTCTAAGATGGTAAGCTTCTTGAGGTAGAGAGGAAGTAGCTTCTTTTCTTTTATGAGGTGTGGGGCTAAGAACAGAGCTGAGTATTTAATTGGAACTCAGTAAATACTCACCAACTGAGTGAATGAATATGTGAGTACATGACAGAAATCTTAATGAGACACTTGATTCAAAGCTATGCAGTGTCATACTGATTTTCGAACTATTCTGTGCTATTTTGCATGGGGAAAACCAATGTACCTACTTCAATAGAGTGGAGGTGCTCAGGATGAGCTGGGGTAAAGGAACTCATGCCCCTTTCTGCCTCCAAGTTTCTGGAAGCCTCCCCTAATCCGCACCAGACTGAAGAGAATCTCTTTCCAGGGTCAAAGAGCTCCTGAGGAATTCATATATCTTTTCCTGGAGCTTCTCCTTCTCTAAGTTTCATCTGTGTCCCTGTAGGAAAGAGTTGAACACAAGTCATAAGATTCTCCCTTTCCCAGGATAAATCATTCTTATCCATTTACCTTTCCCCTCGGCACTCATCCTAAAACCATTAATGGACATTTTGCCTCTAACTCCTTCCCTGGTTTTCACCATTTGTTTGTATTCTGGGACCCATATACCTGCACAAAAACTGAAATCGAGCCCATGACTTGGAATCAAGTGGCTTGGGTCCAAATCCTAGCTCAGACACCAGCTGTGTGGCCTTAGGCAAGTTACTTAACTCCTTTGACTCTTAAGTTTCCTCCTTTGCAAAATGGGGTTGATAATATATAACTGACAAGGTATGAATTAAATGAGATAATGTACTTGAAAACAGTGCACAGTAGATGCTCAATCATGTTTGTACATTTTAATATAACTTAGTTATTGCTTCTGGTTCTGGTTCTCCTGCTTTCCTCTGTCCCTTTGGATTCCCCGTGATTCTTTTTTTTTTTTTTTTTTTAATTTATTATTTATTTATTTATTTTTGGCTGTGTTGGGTCTTCGTTTCTGTGCACGGGCTTTCTCTAGTTGCAGTGAGCAGGGGTTACTGTTGTGTTGTGTGGGCTTCTCATCGTGGTGGCTTTTCTTGTTGTGGAGCACAGGCTCTAGGTGCACGGGCTTCAGCAGTTGTGGTGCACGGGCTTAGTTGCTCTGCGGCATGTGGGATCTTCCCAGACCAGGGATTGAACCCGTGTCCCCTGCATTGGCACATGGATTCTTAACCACTGTGCCACCAGGGAAGTCCCTCCCTGTGATTCTTGATGAGCACACTGTTAGTCAGTGGTCATTTCATTAATGGCTGCATGTAGTTTTGAAGCATTTATTTATATATATGATTGTATATTTGTTGCCTCCTTACAGATAGATGGTATTTAGATTTATGCCATTTTTCAGAGAACTCCTTGTGAATAGCTGTAAGATTGACTTGTCTGACTTGGGAACATGTTGTCCTTGCCTTGTCAATTGCTCTCAGCAGAGTTCTCCTTTTCTTCTCTGTGTCAGAAGTGACAGAATGGCAGATATGCATGAGTTCCCTGGAGAACAATGAGAGGCTTTACAAAACTCAATTTGGGAGACTACACATGTGGTGTAGTTACAGAGTGACATTCCCGTGACACTTGCAAGTGGGAAGTGAACTGGACACCAGATGAAGTGAGGAAAGTTTGGGGGCAGAGAAACTTGCTTCCTTAAGTTACAAAACAGAAATGCCCCCAACCAGGCAGAACTGCCCAGGGGACTCTGTATATGGGGTGTGCAAGGTTAATTAACCATCCACCCCCTACGTCTGCCATCAACCCCTTGAACACCACTGCAGGTGATGACTCTGAACTCTGCAGGACAAGATCTGTTTACTGAAATACTCTCTTCTTTTCTTTTTCTTTTTATTTGGGGGTGGGGTTAATGAGTACCTCTGTCCTTGAAATCTCTAGCAGCTTTCTAGTGATTATTAATTCTTTCTTCATTCAGCAAATATGCATTCAATGACTAATGAACAAAGTAGGAAGATTCTCGTTCACCCAAATAGTCAATCTGAGGGTGACACACTGATCCCTTGAGCATCAGCTTGGAGGGAAACTCTTTTCTTCTCCTTTTGGCCTCATTCAACTTCTTCTTCTTCAGATGCTATGGTGAATAATCTAATACCAAATTCCAATTCAATTCGATCCAATTCCAAATCTTGTGTGAGTGTATCCAGTTAGACAGAACCTAATTCAAATCCAGAACCCTAGCTGCAAGAATATTTCAGAAATGTAGTTTTCATCTTTCTAATCTGTCCCACTACAAAGAGAATGAATGGGAGAAAGGCTGAGTGAGCCAATCCAGAGTATATGGCACATCAGTGTAACTAGATCTCGTGGAGAAGATGGGCTTTGAAATAGGCCTTGAAAATGTGTAAGATTTGTGTTAAAAGGGAAACATTCATGGAGGAGAATTCCTGGGTGGTGAAGAGGAAAAGTGAACAGGGGATAATAAGAATAGCTTACCTGGACTGGGCCAAAGTAGGCAAGCTAGGAAGGCATGAGGTAGGTAGGAGTTTGGAAGGTGTTTAGAGAAGACTTAACTTGATCCAATAAACAGGGGAGTGGGAAAGACATTGAAGGTCAAGGAAGGGAGTTTGAAGAAGTTAAATTAATGCTACCACTCCTATTAACATAATCAATATACACCTGCTAAAAGGTGATCGCCTACCCTTCAACTCTTCTACAGTTCTTAAACTCTATGAGTAGTTTGCCACTATGATTAGCATGTTATTTTGCTGGTTTAATGTTTTCAGAATCAGTATGCAATCCCAGGAAGTAGAGAAATGCTTTTAAAAGCAGAAGGGGGGAGTTCCCTGGTGGTCCAGTGGTTAGGACTCGGTGCTTTCATTGCTGAGAGCCCAGGTTCAATCCCTGGTGGGGGAACAAAGATTCCACAAGCCACATGGCATGGCCCCCCCAAAATTTTTGTAATAAATAAATTAATTTTTTTTTAAGTAGAAGGGAAAGTATTTGCATCCTAGAATTCTATACCCAGGTAAACTATCAATCAAGCATAAGTGCAGGGTAATGACATTTTCATTCATATATGAGCTCAAAAAGTCACCTCCCCCTTGTCTTATATATCTTTTTATCATGAAGCATCTGAAGGAGTAAATCAAGAAAGAGGAAGACATTGGATGCCAAAAAGAAGGAGTCTAGTACAGGAGCAAAGTTGAGGGAATCAATGAGATAATCATAAGAAAGATCCTAAGGCAATGACTGCACAATAGCCTAGGGAATACCCAGTCCAGATTGAACCAGGAGGACAGAGAGCTATGGGATGGAAATCTCTAGGGAGAAAATAAAAACTGATAAAATTCCTAATATTTAAACATATCAAGAGAAGACTTACAACATTTAGGGAAGAATTAATGATAAGTATATAGTAAACTAAGGAAAAGAGAGAGAATTATTGACTCTACCAAAAAAAAAAAGAAAGTACAAGAAAGGAAATATAACCTAGAATACATATAGCTCCACAGTAAATAATTATTTTCATAATCATAGTAATGTAAACTGCTGCTTTGGTCATGGTATGCTCTAGCCAGGGACAAAGCAATTTAAGAACTTTGCAAATGTGGGAGGAACAAAGATACAACACAATCTAAAAATTAGTTTTTGTCTATGGCTTAAAATTATGTGTTCTATCCCTCCGGGGCAGGCTGGGAAAATAAAGGACAATTGCTCAAGGAAACCAATATATAGAGCTGCTTCTGGGAGAAACATCAGAAAAACACTGTAATATTTTCAGCCCTTCCCCTGGCTGTGTTCTCTCTCTCTGTACTTCCCTTGGGCTGCCTGGCTTTTGGAAGAGTGGGAGATAATCATTATTGTTCAGGAGGGAGGGAAGGCCAATCGTTCAATATCAGAAATTTAGAGAGTGTTTCATTTTCTAAGCTCCCAGTTACTAATGTATTAAGTTCTCTGAAAAATTCTCTTCATCATTTTCTGTGATAATTATTTTTTTCTTTCTAAGCAGCATAAAGCTCCAGTAGAAGGCAAAGACATCTCCTTGTCTGAATTACTGCCACCGTGAAATAGATTGAAAAAATATATCGTTTTATATCAACCAGTAGCATCCCAGTCCACGGAGGGGTGTCTCCTAAAGCTATCAAGATAGTATCAGAGTATTAATCATTTCTGGAACAGTGAGAGCCCCAACACAAGCCAGCACCCACAAAGGCTACAGCCCCAGGGCCAGCTGCCACCGCCCAGGACAGACACCCGCTCGGGATTCAATCTCTGAGCTCTGTGACCGAGAGCACGTGCCTCCTGCCTCCTGCTATTTGCCCAGGCACTGTGGCTGAGTGGGCCCTGACCTCCCAGAGCTGGGAAATCACAAAGCCCTGGTCATTGCTGTCAAGAGGGCCGGGAATAGCATGGGACTGCTGCAAACACACCCACACACATACAAGTGTGCACTAAACACACGTAATCAGATACTCCTCGTGGTGGACATACACTTAAATAATGCAGGCTGACCCCATGTGAAGCTGTGCAACACCATGGTTAAGAGCCCAGCTTTCGAAGGAGACTGGATTCAGTGTTCAGCTGTCAGTTACTTAATTTCTCTAAACCTCTGTTTTCTCATCAATTAAATGGGGATAATAATAGCACCCACCTCAGGGGGTTTCATAAGAATTAAATGAAGCCATATGTAAAGAGCTCTAGCCCAGTGCCTTGTATATGAAAAAGATTCCATTGGTGTTAGCTGTTATCAATAATAAAAATTGAAGTTTACAACTCAATTAGGTATATTTAGTCAGTACTGGATAAATGTTTGTATTGATGGTAGGAACCATTGTGGATCAAAGAATTCTTCCCTTTTGTGGAATGTCTTCCCAAAACCTTCTGGGGGGGAAGAGACTCCTGGTGTATTTAAGTATCTGTTTTCAGACCACTAAGTATCTGATGGAAAGGCTGGAGCTGTGAGGTACAGAGAGGTTCTGTAAGAAATTAAATAGATTAACTCTGAGAAGGTAAAGTGTAACTTAATGCAGAAGTAGGACTTTTATAAAAATTCCTTTTACGTCCAGCTCTAGGAGCATGTCAGGGAGTTCAGAGAGAGAGACCATAGGACCACGGTACACCTGATTGTCTGTGCTTTCTGTCTGAAGGCAACTGTCTCCTGGGAATAACAGTTTGGCAGCAAAACAGCACACTGGTGGGTCCTGTAGGTGGCTTTGATAAAGCTTCCCTTTGTTGGGAGGTTGGTGCCCTTCCTGGATGGAGGGGCCTGCCTCCATTGCCAGCCCTGAATGAGAACTGGTCCACACAGCTGAGGACCCCACTGGTCTGTCTCTTTCCTCTGGAGAAAGGTCCTCCGCACCCCACTCTTCCTGCCTCACACCAACCCCAGGGAAGATTCTGGGAGGACTCTCACAGTTCGTCCAGAGCTCATGCCATGGTTCCTTGGGGTTGGACCCCCTTGCCTAACCACGGCACTGTGCAGGGCCAAGGCCCAAGGGCCAGTGCTGGAGGGTGAGAGATTTTCTTTTCGTTTCGGTGCCAGCCAACAAAATGACTTTTAAGAGTCTGGCAGCCCCTGGGAGCAGTACACGTTTGTGTACTTCCTGACCAAGTCTTTCTCATGTCCTATAGTCATTGGATGGCAACACCCCACACTCTGTAGTGTGGGTGTTACTGGCCCCATTTCACATGGGAGGAGATTAGGGTTATGTGACAGAAGGTGACGCAAACTAGTTGAGTAGTGCCAACTCTTGGCCTCTTGCCCACAGGTTTTTCCACCTCATGGGACCCACAGATACAAAAGTAGCCCCTTTCTCATCAAAGGCACCTGTAGCAAGTCAGGGCTGGGATTGTAAAGGGAATTCACATATAGTTCCTGCATCAGGAAGTTTACAGTCCACTGGGTGAAACAGAACACACATGTATGAAAGGATAACTGACAATTATTACTCAGCAAATCACGTTAGATGTATGGTGTGTGTGTGTGACTGTCTGCCCTTGAGAACTTACGTCCTAAATGATGCAAAGAAGGCCAGGGCGGAAAGAGGGTCTGACCTGGGCATGACCAGAGTGCCGAGAGGGCTGCGTGGGGCTGGGAGGAGTCCAGCTTCAGGAAGCAGAGCAGTTTGAACTAGGCTTTGAATAACAGCCAAGTGGAAAGAAACTTCGAGAGGGTTCCAGGCAGGGTGAAGACGAGCTTGTGTGGCTCCTTTCAGCGGCCAGTGGACCTTCCAGAAGTGGAAGGTTCTTGTGTGGGCGAAGGGGATGGCAGTGAGGAAAGGTAATGGAGACCAGGCTGTAGAGGGCCCGGGGGGCAGCTGTGATGGTTGACTGTCATCCTGTGGGCAGTGAGGGTTCTTGAAATTTCCCAGCAACAGTGTGGAGTAGGTGCAGCACTCAGAAGGTGATGGGGGCAGTGAGTCCAGGTAACTGCCCACAGTCACAGGGGGGAGTCGGTGAGCTGAGGGAAAGGAGAGGACAGATGGAGAAGTGAGTTTACCGCGAGAGATGAGGAGCGGGGCTCTGGGGTCAGATGGACCTGGATGGCGACCCAGGGTGTGATCCTGGGCAAATTACTTTACCACCCTGGACCTCAGAAATAGTACTCATAGATGTAAATAATAGCGGTACCTGCCTCCTGCTGGGAAGTTTATAAGGGATAAAAAGTGCTCAGGGGGACTTTGCTGGTGGCGCAGTGGTTAAGAATCCGCCTGCCAAGTCAGGGGACACAGGTTCAAGCCCTGGTCGGGGAAGATCCCACATGCCGCGGAGCAACTAAGCCTGTGCGCCACAACTACTGAGCCTACGCTCTAGAGCTCGCGAGCCACAGCTACTGAAGGTGCGTGCCTAGAGCCCGCGTTCCGCAACAAGAGAAGCCACCGCTCGCCGCAACTAGAGAAAGCCCGCGCGCAGCTACAAAGACTCAACGCAGCCAAAAATTAATTAATTAATTTTAAAAAGTAAAAATAAAAAGTGCTCAGGGCAGTGCCTGGCATATAGGAGCCATTACATCAACAACAACAACTACTGCTATTGCTGTTATTACTTTTATTAGTGTAGGGCAAAGGGGAAGGAGGGGTTAATGACAGGAGACTATTGTCTAAGAACCTGAAAGTAGGACGGCTGTGGACCAAGACGGAGGGCAGCCTCCACATGCCCTGTGTGGAGGCTGCTGGGGTCGGATGCTCCACGGGCTGGAGCCAGGGGCGGGGGTGGCGCCTGCTGGCCGAGTAGAAGCCCCTCCCTGCTGCTTGAACTCTCCTTTCTTCTGTGTCCCAGCTGCCTTCAGCTTCTAGAAATCAGACTTCATTCCCAGAAGGAAGGAGCATGAGGCTTCTTGGCGGGCAGTGGGGGGAATCTAATTCTACTCGGAAAGACTTTCCCTTCTTACTCTGTCTCCCAACACAGAAGGGCAGGGGGGCAGGCAGTGAGGGAGGGGGTCTATGGAACCCGGAAACTCAGAGCCAAGGCAGCCCCTCGCCCTGCAGCACCGCGTTCAGAGGCAGCTGGAGCGCCAGGCGAGGGCTTTCCCTGTGAGAATCAGTTTCAAATATGAGGTTGATTTTATTTCCCCCCGTTGCAATTAACGGAGAAAAATGTTTCAAAGCTGTATAATTAAAGGCCGGCGTTTTATTAGGGTTTAAAATAGTCGCTATGAAATTTGCTCCTGCCACTGGTAATTACAACGTACATCTTAGTATCCCCCTGCTTGCCAGCCCCGAGATAACAGCGCTGTGTGTGCTGCATTTGGCGCTGCAGAGAAGGTAAAATCCTTATCTTATCTCCATCTGCACACAACAACCAGCCTCTCTTCCAATTCAACCCTAATCTTCTTAGTAAATAATACTGATATTTTTCACCATAACAAAATGGAGCTGGTGCCAGATTCTCACTGATAACACCTCTCGTTTACACACCGTCCTCTGTCAAAATCGGCCCGATTTTTCTTAATCTCTTTAACTTATCAAAAAAATACTTTTTACATTGGGCCATAGTAAGTTCTTTTCTACCAAATAATAATATTATAAATAAATCCCTTTGCCTACAGCTGACTCATTGAAAAGATCCTCGGCCTCCTCATTTTCTTCATGAATGGGAAATTGTTCTGCTCTTCAGTTTTCCTCTAACTTTGGGGTCCACACTGAGTGAATCGTTCCCAGGCAGGCCCTGAGCCATCTTCGTATCTCACAGGGGGTCAGCTTGGTCCAGGATGTGCAAGTTCGTTCTTTATTTTCATTGTCCTGGGTGGTAGGCTTCCCCCACCCCGCCGCCTCCAGCTCGGTCTGTCCAGGGAAAATGCAGCGATTTCAGACAAATCCTGGCAGGCTCTTCCCCAGCCTGCAGAAACCCCACCACCAACACACACACACACACACACACACACACACACACACACAGTGATAGGCCTTTGCTCAGAGCCCCATCTTGGCAGCAACTGGGACCCAACTGCCTTCTCCTATGACCTTTCAACGTGAGTCTCAGAATGTCATGCAACCAGGGAAGGCAAAACCGAGAAGTGTTCATCACACAGCAGGTATGCCTTGAGCACTTACTGTTTGTGCATTCCAGGTTTAGGCTAGTAGGGATTCCAGAGATAGGAAAGCAGTTTTGGCCTGCCAGGAACCCACCACATACGCAGTAGGCTCTCTCTGGGCATGAGGAAAACTTCCAACTGGGAGGAGGATTAGGGTTTAAGAAAGGTAAGATGTTATAGGAAAAATAGGATTGGGGGAAGGGGGTTAAGAATGAGCCCTTGGAAGCCTTGCCCATCTTTGTGTAATCACTAAGATAAAGCAGAAGGAAGACGATAGTGACAAAGACACTACCAATAACATTTTACATAGTGCAAATTAGTAATAATCGGCACTGTACTGGGAGATCCCAATTTCCATTTCCAATTTCCTTGTTCACTAGAAACATTCTATGATTTCCCTCTCCTGCAGTTTCCATAATATGCTTGTACATTTGCTTTGCTTTGTTGTAGATAATGCACACCTAAGAGGGGTTTTATTGTCTTTGTCTGTCCTTCCAAATGCCCAGTGCTTTCTCATTCTATAATGTCCCCATCATGGGCAGCTGCCTCCTATCTCTGGGGCCTTGATTCTCTGGGGTGGGGGTCTCCTCCCTCCCCTAAGACCCCGATGAATCCAGATGCTTAGGCAGCAAAGACTGGGGATGCCCTGTGTTTAGGCATTTCTCAACCCCACGTGGGTCTTAAATACCCAGGACTGTGGGATGTGGGCTCTGTCCATGGTACATGTCTTGCCGAAGCATGTGACACCAGCCTCTTGCCTGCAAGCCGAGGGAGTACGGTTCTGATCTCTGTTTGCTCTCCTTATCGTCCTTTCTCTTTTCCTAGGCAGCACTGGAAAACCCTTCCGTTTTTTATTCTCATCATTCTGCCTCACATGCCCTTTTTATTCCTGATACCCAGTTGCCTCATCATCTGGGAGGCAGGAGGATATAGTTATTAAGAATCAGAATCAGACAGAGCTGGGTTTGAGTCCCAGCTCTGCTACTTGCCTGCTGTGTGACTTTGGGCAAATTACTTAACCCTTCTGGGCCTCAGTTTCCTTATCTGTAAAATGGACTTAATAACAAACCTATCTCATAGGACCAAGGTAAGGTGTTGAATGTTTTATAATCTGATTTTAAAAGCTATATATGTACCTGGATCAATAAATGCTCAACAAAGACTCAAGAAATGATAGTTATGGCTAATAAGAATATTAATTGGAACTCAAAGAAGAGAGGTGTCAGTGTTGGCTGGGTATCATTGGTATCATTGGCTGGGAATCTATCCAGAGTCATGGAAGTTCAGGAGAGCTGCTCACAGAAGGCCAGGCAAGTTCTTTAAAGAGGCCTCTGAGCATTTTGGTTTGGAGACATCTTCAGAAACTCAGTGTTTGCTGGACCCACCGACCTCTTGGGAACAGCATGAAGGGCACAGACAGTACAATGAACAACTTTGTGCCCTGATTAATAATAAATAATAAAGACTCAAAAAATGTGCAAAATTCATTTTTCAAAGTGAAATTCTTCCTGATCATTTTGAAGGCCAATTTAATCCAAACTATGTCTACGAAACTCTCCAAGATCTCAGGGTTGCTCTTTACACGGGCCTAGTGAGGAATTTTTATACAAAAACAACTAGAGATGGATCTTGGTGCTAGACCTGCCCCCTTCTCTGCCTTTGTGGGGCAGTCATCCTTTAGTGCAGCCACCCTGTTGCTTCCACTTCTGCAGCCTCTCCAGCTGCTTCTCTGAGATTCCCTCCTCTTCCTAGGTACGCCCAGGTAGTTGAAGCAGAAGATAATCCAGTGTGTCAGTCACTCCCTAGCAGTTGTGTTTGGACTTGTATTAAGTGTTTACTGTGCACCAGGCACTATGCACAGTATGGACTCTTTATGTATGAACTCATTTAATCTTCCAACAACGCTTTTAGGCAGGTACCCTCTGGGCCCCCTACCATCACCAAGCTTGTCCCCTCCAACTTGACTCAACCCTCCACCAGTAAGTACCCTGGAGCTTTCTCCATCTTAGAAGGCCCTGCCAGGTCCCAGGAACTGGAGAAAGGACTTTTAGACCTTTCCCTCACAGCCTCTCCCTCCTTGATCTCCAGTCACTGCAGCATTGTTATTTCATCAGAAGGTGTGTATTGTGCTTTTTTCCAGCAAGATTCTGAGAGCTTTTAGGGCATAGATCACACCACAGAATCATAAACATCTGGGGCTAGAAGTGGTGTTAGACATTTTTTCATCCAACACCTCATTTTATAGATGAGGAAACAAAAGTCTGTAGAGACAAAATACGTTTCTTTTGTATTTCCCGTGACTTCCTGAAGTGGGTGGGTACATAGTAAATGCTCAATAAAAGCAAGGCCACCTCTTTGGATCCAGCACTGTGCCAACATTTACTATGAAATCTTCAGTACAAGCCTGTCTAGCACTTGTTTTAATTGACTGTGTTCACAATATACACAACATACAGGTATCCCGCTTTAAGAAGATCTAATATACTAACTTTCCAAGCTAGATAAACTAACATGAATCATTCATTCTAAAAGGCGGGGTTCCTTTAAATAGCTACTATATTTATGATCACGTTGGATTTTAACACTGAATTTAAACTGAATTTTTCAGCCACATGTCAACTGCAGAGACTAAGGCCCTCTTGTGCTTTGCTTGCTTTGCAAACGGAATGGATCTCTGAAGGAGCCATAGTCCAACAGATTATCCCCTGAGTCTGAACCTTGGTTAATGAGTCATCAGCAAACCCAGACTGGCTGGATGAATGGGTAGATGTGGGTATGGAGATCAGGCAGCTCTAGGAAGCCAGATCTCCAGATAAAAAGTGGGAGGTGGGAGATGGCCAGGTCAGCACCATGCCCCACTCAGCTAGGGTGCGGTCATGCTCCTCCATCACCGGCTTTCTCAGGAAGTGTACCACAGTCAAGGCCAAATGCTATCCACTGCCTTCCTTGATTGCCATTGGTCATCCCAGTGTCCTCTTCCCTCTATAGTCCCTCTCTCTTTCTCTCCCCTCTCCCTCTCCCTGTCTGTGTGAATATGTATGGGAGAAGGGAAACAGCCAAGTAACAGTGTTAAAAATAGATTTTCTGGGGCTTCCCTGGTGGCGCAGTGGTTGAGAGTCCGCCTGCCGATGCAGGGGACACGGGTTCGTTCTCCGGTCTGGGAAGATCCCACATGCCGTGGAGCGGTTGGGTCCGTGCGCCATGGCCACTGAGCCTGCACATCCGGAGCCTGTGCTCCGCAACGGGAGAGGCCACAGCAGTGAGAAGCCCGTGTACCGCAAAAAAAAAAAAAAAAAAAAAAAAATAGATTTTCTATTATCTGGGCAGTTCTTTAATGTTCGTATGACAAGGACCCTGGCCCTTTAAGAAGTCAGGAAGTAAACACTGGAAGCTCTTGCAACAAGGATAGAAGAATTCTGAGAAGATTAAATAGAAGTAAACTGCTGACACAGGGACATTAACTGCCTCCATGAAGTCCCTGCCCTTCTTAATTATCCACCCTGGAAGACAGCCTGTTCTATTGGGCCCAGGTTACCATAAATAGACCCCACTGTTGACTTTATTGCTGGAGCCCACGAGGTAAGCATGAGGCCTGAGGAATAAATCTGCCTTCAGAGGCCTCCCTACCCTTGCCAGGGACTGCAAATGACCCGGCATCCTTTAGGATCTGAAACAGAGAAGTTCCTATGTGAAATCCCCCTTCGTCGCTCACCCCCCCCTTGCCCTCTGCTCAACTCCCCACTCTGTGAGCCTTTCAGCACCTCCAATTTAGTCCGTACTTGAGTGTTTTGCACTCACTGCCATGTTGTTCCATGAGTATTCCCTGCCGTTTCACTTGATTATATTTTCTTTACTCAATTATATCATAAGCCTAATAACAATAATAGCAAACATTTAGTAAGTGTGACTCTTATGGGCCAGACACTGCTCTTAGCACTTGACATATATAATCTCATTTAATCCTCAAATGACCCCTGAAGGTAAGAATTTTATTCCCATTTTACAGATGGCAACACTGAGGCTCAGAGAAGGTAAATACTGCCTGAGCACTACACGTTCATCCCTCTACAGGACATGGTCTCCGCCGGTGCCAGGTGCAAGTTCTTCCCTTCCCTCCCTGTCAAGACTCCACACATCACACTCACTTGGCAAATGCCACCAACCAGCGTCTCCCCCATCCAGGGGACTTGGAGCTCAGGTTCACAAATGTTGAGATGTGTCTTTTTTTTTTTTTTTTTTAATGGTACGCGGTCCTCTCACTGTTGTGGCCTCTCCCGTTGCGGAGCACAGGCTCCGGATGTGCAGGCTCAGCAGCCATGGCTCACAGGCCTAGCCGCTCCGCGGCATGTGGGATCTTCCCAGACCGGGGCACGAACCCGTGTCCCCTGCATTGGCAGGCGGACTCTCAACCACTGCGCCACCAGGGAAGCCCGAGATGTGTCTTTTCATGGACATGTTGCGGAACGTAGAGTCCCTGCATTCCTCTGCCCTGCTCCTCCTCATGTGCTGTCTGGCTGCATTTCCAGGGTGGTGAGGATTATATGGTGGTGAGACAGGGGCCCAGGCATCTGGAAAGCAGGATCTGCTTACACCCAAGAAGCCCTTTCCAGAATGTGAGGCTGAAAAGTGGCTGGAGTTGTTGATATTTGCTCTGCGGCAGCTGTTGCAGGCTCAGATTGGGGATTCTGGTTAGGGTGTAGGAGGCTTTCAAAGTCAAGGGCAGAACCTCCCTGCCAAGTATGGACCCACCCTGCATGTGGCAGCCTTGATTGGACCCTCGTTTATTATTGTAATGAGGATCCCTTTTTTAATGTGTTTTTTCTAGCCCTCTTGTGGCTGAACTGTTATTTTCCTCACTTGACTTTTTTTGCCTATGAAATGTTTTGGATAAATACGCAGCTGAAATGGCTTGTTACTGACTGTGTACATTTTTAGTTGAATGAAAAGTAAAAAAAATACAGCATTTCACATATAAAATATTCTGTTAATGTTATATAATTTGGCTGTGGAGTATCATTTTGCTTTTATGAAAGGGTTTCATAAAAAGGGTTTCATATACCCTCAGGAATAGCAGATGGCTAACACGCAGTAATTATCGGTTACTAAATATCACTTATATCATACTGATCTATTCATACAAGTATAACCATGTTAAATGTATAATTTTTTAAAAGACAAAAGGTAATGTGGGTGCTTGAAACTATGGTGGGACTTAAGTAAACTGGAGGAACTGTCTAAGGTGTAAGCAACCTAGGAGCCCTGTTGGGCAGCCGAGCCCCACTCCCCATCTCTCGTTGCCCTCTGCTCTGGGTTTTCACAGGGAGCTGGGCTCTGCCGACACACACAGCTGGTCAGGGCGGGAATGTGAGGAGGGATGTCATGAGGAGGTCAGCACTTGAGCAGATGTTCTGAATTCTCGGCTCAGAAGCTGATGTTTAGGACCAGCCATGACTGCCATTTTCAGCATAATTTCTATTTGGCTGTGAGTCAGTGAGGATTCAGAGACCCCAGGATGGAAGCTGAGTTGGTCCAACAATGAAGCTCTCTACAGGCTATGAACCCCACGTGAGGCCTCTGCTCGATGCAAAGGCCAAGGATGATTTCCATTCCCCAAAACAACTCCCCTCAAAGCTCACAGACCTTCAAGGTCCCCTGCCCTTCCCTGTCGCTCTGTTCCCAGAGAATGAAGACCCAATCCAGGAAGCTCAAGTAACTGCCATATTGGGGAAGCCAAACTGCTGTATACAGCAAGTGCCTAATCAATGGTGGCTGTCTCACTGGCACAGAGAAGGCACTTCAAAGCTGAATCAATGTGGTTTTAGTTTGCCTGCTTGGTTAGGATGAGCAAAGCCTAGGGTGGCAAGCGGATTTCATCTCTTGGACCAATTCTGATCAATCAGTTGGGGCTTCTTGGAGCACCTTCCTGAAGGATCTGAAGAGTCCCCATTTGAGAAGAGGGGTGCTATAATCACCTAGTGATGTCTGCCATGGACATGGGCATGAGGGAGGAGCAAGTGTTTGGTGCATATTTGATAATCTGGCTTGCTCTAGATTGAATGTTTCTCCCCAAACTTTATCTGCTGAAACCTAATCCCCATTGTTATGGTATTTGGAGGTGGGGCCTTTGGGAGGTGATTAGGTCATGAGGGTGGAGCCCTCATGAATGGGATTAGTGCCCTTATAAAAGAGACCCCAGAATGATCTCTTGCCCCTTCAGCCATGTGAGGACACAGAGAAAAGACAGCCACCTATGAACCAGGAAGCCCTCAGAAGACATCTTCTGCTAGCACCTTGATCTTGCACTTTCTAGCCTCCAGAACTGTAAGAAATAAATTCCTATTATTTAGAAGCCACCCAGTCTATGGTATTTTATTATATTAGCCCAAACACAGCTCTACTTGTCCTTAGATCTCATCTCATTGTCACCTCCTCAAGAGGTCCCCTAACTTCTCAGCAACATAGCATAGGGCTTGAGAACACAGGCCCACCATCAGGATCTGAATTCTGACCCTGCTACTTACTAGCTTTGTGATCTTGAGCAAATCTTTTAACTTCTTTATCCTGCCGTTTCCTCATCTGTAAAATGGGACCAATATTAGCACCCACCTCAGAGGATGATTTTGAGTATTAAATAAGCTGAGACATTGATATCACCCACGACAGTGTCAGACCCAGAGTTAAGTCCTCCTGAAGACTTTGCTAGCCATTATTATTATTTCCAGGCTAGCTCCTGTGCCACTGCCTAATCGTCCTCATCCAGTTGTAGTTTACCTTTGCAGTGTGGTATTTGGTTAATGTCTGCTTCTCCCACTACTGTCTGTCCAAGAAATGGGAATGGATGATTTCCAGGACTGGGTGACTCATTCTGCAGGGGAGAAAGAACTGGCAGCTCTGGGGACACCTCAGCTCTCCTCCAGATGATTTTCTCCTGCAGCTTATAACCATAAGCCACATTGTTGCAGGAGAAAGAGAGAGAGGGTGGGGGAAGGCATAGGAGAAGCCAAAAAGGAGGGGGGAGAGAAAAAACTAGGCACAAAGAGGAGGGTAAGTGGGAAATAGAGGGAGACCACCTTTTAAAAGGTGGGAAATAGGAAAAATGAGAAAGTTAAATAATCAAGTGAGAAGAGGAGGGGGAAAGGAATGGAAAAAGGGGCCAAACACTGAAGGAGGTGAACATTTTGAGGGATGGGGGTGTCAGTCAGGGAACAAGGCCACTGGAAGCCTCAGGCTATCTGAGGATCCCCTGGGCCCTGGAACAGATTCTCTGTTGGGGGGCAGGGCTGGGGGAACTGCTCCAAGGCTAACAGCGTGGTCTCTGGCCTCAGCTGCCTGAGTGTGAATCCTGGCCCTCCCCCCTTACACATACTGCCTGAATAACCCTAGGCAAGCCACTTATCTGAGCTCTGATTTCCTCAGCTGTAAAACTGTGATAGAAAGTACCTGTTTCACAGCATCATTGTACAGTCTGCCCTCCGTATCGGCAGGTCCAACCAACCACAGACCATGTACTATGGTTACAATCTGGGTTGCTTGAATTCGTGAATGTGGAACCCGGATATGGAGGATCAGCTGACTAAGGAACTTCAGCATCTGCAGATTTTGGTATGCATGGCAGATCCTGGGACCAATTCCCTGTGGATACAGAGGGTACTACAGATTCCCTATAGTACTAAAATAACTCATGTAAAATGTTTCAGGTTGTTGGCACACAGTAAGCGCTCAATGAATGCTAACAATAAGGATTGTTATTATTAGAAAATGCCCAGTGGACCTCAGGATCTCTAATGCATCCTCCCTGTGCTATGGTTTTATCGAGTGCTCAAAGCTCAGGTGTACTAAACTTGCAGCACCATAGGTTAACTTGCTTCAGCACCCTTTTACTGAGGATTCCTCTGTTTCAAGCTCTGTGCTGGGCCCTGGGGATAGAGAAAAGGCCCCAGAAGTCACTTTCGGCTCTAGATAGGAACTGAAGCCCATTCTTAGGACAACCTCCTGATAACATGGGGCTTTCTCGCTCCCAGCACAAGTCTCCATCACCAGAGTGGTGGGAGATGCAGCCAGAAGCTGTGAACTGAGCCAGATAGAGGGAAGCCCAGGAGAGGTGGAAATAGGTGCACAATCCCAGTGCCCAGATTCCAGCTCCAGCTCTTCTGCAACCACCGTGGGACTTTGAGTCTGGTGACTTCTCTGAGACCCTGTTTTGCACATTTTTAAGTGGGGGGAAGAATGCCTGCTGTAACCTATTTGTAGGATTACAAGAAAGCGAGATCCACTCAAATGCCCAAAGTTTTTATTTTATTTTTAATTTTTTCAGCTTTATTGAAGTATAATTGATGAATAAAATTGTAAGATATTTAAACTGTACAATGAAATGATTTGATATACATTTGGATTCCCCCCGCCTTGAGTTAATTAATACATCCATCACCTCACATATTTACCTTTTTTTTTTTAAGTTCTACCCTCTTAGCAAATGTCAGTTATACAATACAGTGTTAGAAACTGTAGTCACCGGGTTTTTATCGTGATAATTATTTGTGCACAAAAAGATGATAAAGTTTCAAGCCAGGATAGAAAATCCTTCTGGAGGGCTTTTTCTTTTTTAAAAAAAAAAAAATTAAAAAATGCTCTGACTAGTATTAGAAAAACAATGAGAAGGGGGCTCAGGTCAGCGGAGGGCATAAACTCTCAGGGGAGACGTGCTCAGGGCAAAGGGGTGGCCGGATGGCCTGTAAATGGTGGGACTGAAGTGAACCCTTGCCCCTCTCTGAACTTCCTCCTTTAAGGACTGCACAGGAAGGCAAGGTCCTGAAATACCATAAGAATGGTGTTTCTCATTCCTCTCCAGTCCAAACAAGGAAGCCGGGAAATCTTGCAAGGGCATGTTTTAGTTCAAAGGCCTCAAGTCCAAAGAGCAGAGTAAGTTCAGCTGGAGTCAAGAACCAAGGTCTTGAATGCTCACATGGTCTGGCCCTAGGTCCCCGAATCTCCCCAGGCATCTTAGCCTCTGAGAAGGCTTTGACTGGATCTCGCCTATTGAAACTGGACCACTGATATTTTGGTTGATGTGGGGTCAGTCAAATCAGATAGTAGGGGTTGGCTGGGTAAATGACTTCTTTCCGCATAGAGTTATATGAATAACTGAAAAGAACTTCATTTGTTTGTTCATTCAACAACTATCTATCGATGAACGTCACACTATAGAATTCTAGAGAATGGAAATTAATGGAAATTAACATGACCGTTGGGGTCCTCTCAGAGTCTATGCTCACGTGGCTGCAATGAAATCTTTTTTGAAATGTGAAACCACAAATTTAAAGGGACTGTTGGGCTACCTTAAATATTCCATTTCCAAATTCCTCTTCAGGAAGGCAATAATATCTATAACTCAGCAACACAAACAGTTTCCTCATGTACCCTCCCAGACAATACTATCCCTCCCACCACCAAAAGGTAACCTCTATCACCCCAAATTCATTTTGCCTGTTCTTGACCTTTATGTAAATGGAGTCATACATATAGTATGTACTGTTGTGTATCTGGCTTCTTTCATTCAACAATATGTTGTGGGGTTTATCAGTAGTTTGTTCTTTTTCCTTGCTATGTAATATTCTATTGTGTGAATATACCACCCATTCTACTGTTGATGGACATCTGAGTTATTTCCAGTTTGGGACTATTACAAATATAGTCACTCTGAATATTTTTTTTTTTTTTTTTTTTTTTTTTTTTGCGGTACACGGCCCTCTCACTGTTGTGGCCTCTCCCATTGCGGAGCACAGGCTCTGGATGCACGAGCTCCGCGGCCATGGCTCACAGGCCCAGCCGCTCCACGGCATGTGGGATCCTCCTGGACCGGGGCACGAACCCGTGTCCCCTGCATCGGCAGGCGGACTCTCAACCACTGCGCCACCAGGCAAACCCTCTGAATATTCTTTTAAATGTGTTTTTGGTATCATAAGTACTCATTTCTGTCAGGTACATACTCTCTTAATTTTAAGTTTACCAAGTTGAAATGGGTTTTGCGGCCACTTGATTCAAGAAATGTCAATATTCCTAATTGGAAGAAAATGTCTTTGTATTCCACTAGTTTGCAGTAAGTCGTGGAGCAGCCATTCCACTCAAAGACTTTCTATTCCATTCAGCATATCTGAAACCACAACAAACTCTTCTTAGAGAGAATGGTGCCCAGCATACACTCAGAAAAAGTATTCATGATGTACAATACATCATGCAGTCATATGCAGAATTCTAAGTCTATGTGCTACAACAGACTCAGAGCAATTTAAAAATCAGAGTAAATGTTTTTTTTTTTCATATCAAGATTCAACTGGGTTGGAAAAACTAATTTTAGAGTGTGACCCCCAAAGTTCTAAGCAGATAAAAGGAGGTCAAATCTGAACAGACCCTTACTAAGTTGTTGGGGATGGAGAGCAAGGGAGCAAAGGTGAAAGCTATGGAGACCTTCTATCCCCCTGGAAGCAAGATTCTTACTTCCTCTTGCAATTCTGTGCTTATCTTTTATGTTTTATCATTATCAGTTGAACTCCTCATGGCCACTGTCCTGAACAGTTCCCCAAAGGCAGAGGGCTTACAGGTAGCTTAATGCACCTGTATTACCTAGTCTGTGGTACCCAGCACGAGTTGATGTGAAAAATATTTAATTATTAATTTTGGACATGTCGTGCTCTTCTCCCCTACTAGTGATATGAGGGAATTTGGACCATGGCTTAGGAGACAAGTGGTAATAGTGGTAGAAGTAGCTGTCATTTACTAAGTACTGGTCACTGTGCTAAGCCCCTCACATTGCTTATCTCCATTCTGTTAGCCCTATTTTACAACTGTGGAAACTAAGGTTCAGAAAGTGTAAGTAACTTGCTCGGGATTGCACTGTTCATCTGCAACATCAGCATTCAGAACCAGGAGCGCCTGGCCACAAAACCCAAGCTCTCTCCTCTACCTCATGTGGCAAACTTGTGTTTATATGTCACTTTCATGTCAGTTTGCCAAGTGCCTCTTCATACATTTATGTCACTTAATTTTCATGACAAGCAGAGCTGGGCATGCCATTTCCACTTGCCAGTGTCACACAGCTGGTAAGTGGCAGAACCGAGATTTGAACCCAGGTTGTCTGACACCAAGCCCAGTTCCCATTCCACTGTACCACAGCTACCTTGTAATGGAAGCCTTCTCCCCAATTCCCTAGAACAAGTCTTGTTTTCAACACCTTGCAATTGATGGCAATTCAAGTTATCGAGAAAGTGAAGAGAGAAATTTCATGCTTTGAAAATAGAGTGTTTTTAGAAAATTCTAGGCTCTCAGCTGTGTTGAGGGGTTGGGCAGGTGGTGGTCCCCATTTGGGCCAAGTTGCACAGAGTCGTGGCATAACCGCAAGGGTCAGGCCCGGGAGTAAATGAGGTGATCAACAGAATAGATTTCCCTTCCTCAAGAGAAATGTGAGGCTGATAAGAAAAAAGCCCAGGGTATGCATAACGCTACCCACCCTCCCTACCCCAATCAAAAAGAGTGCCTCCGACATACTGTTCTGTTCTCATCCTTTAAAAGATATTATGTGTTGCTCATTGAAAAGTGTACGCTCCTTGAAAAGTACAATGTTCTGTATAAATGCAGGACGGTGGTGTCGTTATTGTTATCGTGATTATTTCTGCAGGGGAGGAAGAGGAGGGGCCACAGGGGGTGGAGGTTCCTTCCCCAGGCCCGTCCCTCCTGCAGCGTCTGCTAACTGATCGGCAGGATGCCTCTGCTAGCTAGCTAGATAGATAGAAGAGAGTCAGACCAAAAGTATTGTGTGAGGACATCACGAATAACACAGGCAGAATGATTCAAAAAGAAATCAATGGTCCTAAAAATAGCAAGGAGACATTCCCAGAATAATGTCTTAATGGGAACAAAGGAGTTGAATGATGAGTTGTATTGTAAAAAGTCAAGTGTTTTTAACATGTCTATGTAGAAAGACGAGTGATCAGCTTATAAAACTGGTAAAAGTTTATAAAAGGGAGATAAAGTCCTGATGACATTCAGGCTGAGAGGCCCCTGGACTCCAGCCCTGGGCAGGGCCCACTGGGAGAGGACCCACCTCCTCCTGTTAGCTGCCACTTCTTCCTAGTATCTTGGAGGAAAGAGCTTCTGATAATAAAAGTCACCCAGGAAATAAGGAGCATGCAGACATGGCAAAGCATTCACACACATACATGCATGCATACAAGTGTGTGCACACACACCTGCTCTAGTTTGGTTCTTGGGTTCATTGTTTTGTATCACATTGTGCTGTGTTGATTTGTGTGCGTTTGGTTGAATTTGAATGAATTGTGCTGAATTCATAATTGTCTTCAGTGTGGGTGTAGAGCATGTAGATATTCCCAATTTCAGCCAGAGGGGAGAAGTGAGTCTTCAGATAAGAATCCTGAAATACAAAGAAACACCACCTTACAAGGACTCTTCAGAACTCTCTCTGGCCTTGCTCTCTTGGATAAGGACTCAGAACCTCAGAGAAAATGCTAATGGTGGTCCTCAACAAGAGAGCTCTTGTGAAGCTCTTAGATTCTGCTGTGCCCCTGCCCCCACCATCACCACCTCCACAGTGATCCGTTGCAGGATCTGGGGTCAAGCTGATTAAGGAAGTTACATTTTTATTACTAATTGTGACCATAAAAGATAAAAGTTTGTTTACTGGTGCAAGGGTTAGTTTAGCAATTCAGTACTATCATCAGGGGACCAGGCTCTTTGCATTCTTTATTCTACTTGTCTTGCACTTCTTGGCTTGTGTCCTCAAGCTTATTGCCTCATGGTTACAATATGGCTGCCACTGCTCCTTAACACAAGAACATGTAAGGAAAGGTGGGAAAAGGGCAAAAGAGTGTTCTCCTTGTGCTGCTCTTTTGTCATGGAGGAAAAATTTCCCCAGAAACCACAGCAGATTTCCCACCATATCTCATAGAGAAACTGGAGAGGATAGAAGGTCTTGAGCTCTGGGCTCACACACAGACCCTTCCATTTACTACCTGTGTGAACCTGGGAGAGTTCTGTGTCTCTATTTCATTGGCCATAAAATCATCACAATAATAGTGCCTATCTCATAAGGTTGTTATGAGGATTAAAAGAGTCAATATATACAGAGGTCTTAGAACAGTGACTAGTACATAGCAAGTTTTCAATACATGTTAGCAATTATTTTTAGTAACCTTCTCATCATCCTCATCATCATTTCCTTGGCCAGATCTGGGTCATATGCACAAGAGTGTCTCTCCACTCAGAGGCTATGGAGTTAGCAAATCAGCAAGAATTTGAGTCTTTAAAGCGTCTTATTAACAACCAAATATCACAGGTAAAGAAAACCTTAAGCCTCTGACTTCTAATACCTTAGTCCAGGAACTGGCTGCTAAATAATGTTCGTACATAGTGGCTCACTGGGAACTAGGCTGGAAGGAAAGAGATGAGAGAGAGGCGTCTGGGAGGTGTAGGGACCTGAGGACAGGTGCGCTCAGAAGCCCTGTGTCACACCTGGCTAACTTTGCAGTTTTGTCCAGAGTGAAGGAAGCATTCAAAGGACATATCATCATCTGACTATGTGACTATCCTAGGCAAAGTTAGAGGACAGTACAATTCTCACTTTGACATTGATTCAGAAGGTCATAGGAGGCCAGGGAGGCCCAAAGACAAGATTCCCTGGATCCTCATTAGCATACATTTTATTGTGCCAATCAGCTTGAGTTCCTTAAAAGGAAAGACCATTGATTTCCCATTCTTCTGCCGCCCCCACAGTACCTTAAATAGTATAGACACAATACGTTTTCAATATTGACCTGTTGTTCTATGTCCATATTCTCCCAAATAACAGCAGATGTCCTGCATTTCTAAGGGAGACACCTGGTGCATTCAAGGCAGCCAGACAATGCTATCTTCCAGGTTGGTGCCCATCTTGATCCTTTGGGAATCAAGGAGGAAGAGATGGTTAAGAAACACTAATATGCCAGATACTATTCCATGTCATCCTTTGGCTGGCAAGCACAGTCATAGAACTATAAGGCTTTTCTGTAGCAGAGCCCCAGTGTCCAGCTGTGGAGCTGGGAGGCAGATGTATTAGAGTCTGCTCCCTGATTCCTGGCTCGCCCATGGACGATGTGTTGTTGGACTGATTCCAGAACTGGCCTCCTGATCTTCTGCTTTCCTGATGGTGGCAGAAGCAGCAGCTCCCTGGAGGGTCAGCTCTGTGGTGTTATTCTGGGAGTCATTCCTGGAGCCTGGCTAGAACCAGTTCCTGCAGCTCTTCTAATGGTTTCATGAGGACCCTGTGTTAAATACCTTTCTGCTTAAAATCTAGAGAGGGGCTTTGTCTCCTGCAGCTTAACTCTGATAAAACTGAATGTGTTATTCCCACTGAGGATAGTGCATGGAAGGGCAGAAGCTTTTCTTGGAAGCTACATGGCATTCAGTGGGACAGAATAGTGTTTTGAAGTCAGCTGGCAGATTCTCCTTCTGGGACTAAATCATTGAAGGTCTGGACTTTATTCCCTAAGTGCAGCTACATCCTCCTACAGAAAATAATGGCATTATATTATACACTTTACTGTTTGAGTGGCACCTCCTGCATGCCCACATTCGATCATCACATCCTAGAGCTCTGATAGGAGTAAGAAGTAAGCCTAATATTATAATCCCCACTTTCCCAATTAAGACACCATTGTTCAGAGAGTATGATCCAAGGGACCCTGACAAATATCTCACCAAGGGTTCCAAAATGTCAGATCTTTCAGTGCCTGCAATTCTACCATTAGAGACTCATTCCTCTTGGATTAAGCACTGATCTCTACGGGTTCTTTTAAAATCAAATTGTCTAGGATCGAGGGCCATACACTGAGTTCCTGACATGCCACTATAAATGAGTTCTTAATCTTGTTTCTAGTAAGAGGGATGTGGCATCATAGGAGCACTCCATGCCTACAGGGTGGGGGGGTGCGTTTGAGAAGGCACTTGCCAGGAGAAGAACCAACCTATGCCAATGTTATTTTTCTTGGACATCATAACTTTTCTAATGGCCAACCCTGCCGTCGTCACACTTCTTTTCTCTTCAGAATGGGAGGAGGTCACAGATCTGCTGTTGGGATAGCCATTGCAGCTGTAGGGGCGAGGGGTGGATTTGAGAGTATGAAACTTGCAGAGGAGACAGACTCCTTTCCTTTGCCAGGAAGCTTGGCAGGATCGGACCCCTAGAAGACCCAGTGTGGTCCGGGCCTTGCCAGGGCCCCTGGAGCTAGAGTGGCAAAATTACCCAACTAGGTAAAGAGGCGACAGCTAGGGAGGATTTACTTTGTCAGCAGTTTACTGGATGATTCCCCCATGCTCAGACAAGGATCTCAACAGGAGCTGCCTTGCCTGTCTCCAGCAAGCCTCACCCTTCCTGCAAGCTGCAAACAGCCGGTGTTCACTGTCGGACCAACATCCTGCCCCCTACCAGGGTGGCTGACAAAGAAAACTCTCAGGAGACAGCCTAGAGCCAGCCAGGAGATGCTAACCCAGGAAGATGGAACCGCAGAATGCATCACCGGGTTGAAGCCAGCCGACTTCATTTCTCCCCTTTATGAATGTTTTCCAAAGGAGGCGCCGGACTCGGGGGTGGCTCACAAAAGGATTCGATAGGAAGAGGTGACACCTCATCTTAAATTCCTTCACCGTGTTTCTGAAGTTGACGGCAGCGTCGGAAAGCGAGGCTGATAGAGTCCACTGTCCCCTCCAAGTGGACTAATCAGACGTGAAGTCTTGGCAAGAGATAACCAGGTTATAGGAGAGCCAAAATGACATCACATCAACTCCATTTCACATCCTGTACACACCAGTGCCTATCACCACTCCAGGTGGCTGGCATCCTCCACGCACAAGAGGTATTTTCAGACCAGGACGTCTGTCCCCCCTTCCCCCTGTAGCTGTCACTCTGGGGTAGACTGGGAACCCGTTTGTCACTATGTGTAAAGCCTGACACGTTAAGGGCCGGCCACTCTGGAGGTGAAGCCGGCTTTGTCCTGCCCCAGCATTTGTCACAGAAAGACCTTGCCTTTGCCCTGGGCATCCGAGCCAGAGGCCAGGGGGTGGTGTGTGTTCCTGAACCCGCCCCTAGAGAATCGGAAGGAGTTTTCCATTGGAAGAGCTGTTCACATCAATACTGAATTCCAAATCATTTCTTCACTTCAGGAGTAAGTGGCTGGCGTACAATCCTTACCACTGGTTTGCAGAGGTAATTGATTTCATGTAGTTTAAAGATGGGGAAAAGAATCAACCCAGAGCGGGTTCAGAGGCAACTGTGAATGCGAATCGGTTTAATTATAGCTCCATCTTTAGCTGACATGGGTTCTTTCCTCTTCGAATTAAAATATCCAAGCAACTTGAAATGTAGCAGCGATGAATTTTTCCTGTTCTGCGCACTTCCTTTCCTCCTGACTCAGGGCACTGTTACAAGCACACTCCGAGCTTTTTTCAATAGATAGTTAATGCGACATGCAAGAGTCGCCTGTGTGACACAGATAACTCAGGGGAACAGTGCAAAGTAAATGAGATGCATTAGTGTCTGGATGGGAACTGAAGATAGAAGTTCTCAGAACTTCTTGTTTAATTTATAGCAACGGATTTCCCTCCTGTGCTTAACATTTCAAAATAGTAATCATATTCTGAAGAGGAGATGTTCCCTCTCCAGGTACTAATATCAATATGTAAAAGAAAATCATTAACTAGCTGTACCTCTCAGCAGCACCTATTATATGTCAACAAGCTAACTGAGGTGATAAAACAAACTGTTAGTGGAAATTTAATTACTAGCCATTGAGATTTGGGCAAAGGACTGGGGATTCTAGATTCATTTCTCTGGCACCAGAGGCTGCTGGAAGCAACCAGCCACCCGGAACAAACATTTTTAATAGGTGTTTTCCTTCCCTCTAAAAAATCAGAGCACCAAAAGCCAGTCGAAAACTTTCCAAATTTGGTTCTTCAGGGATGGTGGCAAGGATGATGTGGAGCAGAATCCTGAAAAAAAAAAAAAAAAAAACCAGAAAAACAAGGAAAATGAAACGATCTGTTTCCATCCATTTGTCTGATCAACTTTGGGGATGATTGGGGCCCATGAGGTCATTTTGCAAATGATTCCTGAACATTTAATTATGTCAGATTCCTGGCCAATGGCCACTTGAAAAGCTGGCATGATTCGTCTTTTATACTATTATAAAACAGGGGCCTGCCCTCTGTGAAGCTAGCTAAGCTGGTTTCCCTTCTCCAGACACCCCATGTGTGCCAGTCTAGCTGCCCCCAGCCGCACCCCAAAGAACCCCTTAACAGTACCTTCTCTGCAGTAACTTCATACTCCCTCTCTGCCCATACCCACCCCCTTCATTCACCCTGGGTGTGAGGCCAGCTACGGTGTCTGGGGAAAAAATGGTGTCCAATAAAAGGTTCAGTGTATGATAGATGCCAGTGTGACTCAGATGTCACCTGGGAGCCACTTGCTCCAAGGTCTAAGTGAAAAGGGCATCAAACCACACTAGTCCCACCAAATGCCAAACTGTCTCACGAAATTTGTGCAAATTCCTGGGGTCCTTATCCCCTCAGGGCCACTTCAGCTTCCCACGGTTTCAACCCTTGAAGGAAACTTGGCCACCTTTACAGTTTTACAAGGCAAAAAAGTTATCCATATCAAGTACTTTGGAATTGGTGGACCCTTATGATATTAGGGGGTCATTGTACAGCCCTCTCTCTGCCTACTTGCATCTTCATTCTCTTCTCCCAACTCTGCCTTAAATTCACCTCCTTCCCTTGAATTCCCCTCTTACCGTTATGCAAAAGAACTGAGCCAACCTGGGTTGGGGTGGGATGACTAACCTTCCCAGTTTGGCTGGGACTGAGGGGTTTCCTGGAAAGCAGGACTTTCAGTGCTAAACCTGGGACAAAGAACTTGAAGGTTGGTCACCTTAGAGGAAATGACTGTCCCAGCACAGTCCCAGATGGTGCAAGCTATCGAGGAAATGACACTTTCTCCTCCTTGTTATATTAGTGTCTTTCTTCCTTGCTGTTGGGGAACAGCCCCTTACAGACCATTGTTCTCAACCTTAGCTGCACTGTACAATCATCTGCAGAGATTTGAAACATCTCAGTGTCCAGGCCACATCCCAGAACAACTGAGCCAGGACCTCTAGAGGTAGGGCTTAGGCAGCAGAGCTTTTTAAAGTTCTCCAGATGATTCCAATGTGCAACCAAGATTGAGAGCCAGTGCAGAGGAGGAGGGATTTCAAGAAGCTCTGAAGACCGAGCACCCTTTGGCTGCGTCTATTCAGCAGCCAGAACTCTCTTAGAAGCCTCAAAAGGAGTCTGTGTTTGGGTAAAATGAATGATGTCCAAACGTGTTATGTTTCTATCTGAATCTACTGACTGCAATTTTTCAGCCTCATTAAAACAGCTAAACTGCTCTTATCACTCCCTTTCTTCTTTCTCCTTAAATAAAGTCTTAGGCTTGCAACTTTCTTGGCAGGTGGCTAGAACTGATTGACATCTCAGGCAATCCAAATGCAAATGACATGAAGCCCCAAGCCCATGCCACAGGGGACCTTTGTAAAAGGAAGTGATAACTGCACTAAAAATAAGTGTTTAGCTACCTAGGTGACCTTGATAAGCTCATGTAACTCTCTGGCCTGGTTATCCAGCTGCAAACCAAGCCTAAATAATTGTATCAGTCTCTTCCTGTGCAGAACTTCTGAATCATCGGCCTTAAGGTCTCTTTAGGTAATTCCACTTAGATCTGAAGATTTGAGACCCCTGACTCGGACTCTTTAAGCAGAGAGAAATCTCTATTTTTGTGTCTGTCTGTCTCTGAAAACTTGATTGATGCTTCTGCTGCTGCTGTAGATACAGGTACCAAGAAAATTTTCAATCAAATCGGTGAGGTTGGGTAGAGATTGCTGGTTTCTCAAACTCTCTGCGCCTCAGTTTCCTCACCTGATACATTAGGATGCTAATAATGACCCTGCCCACATGGAGGTGGGGGGGGGGGTGAGGAGACACACTGTGATGGGGATAAAGTTGTGTATTTCACATAGTAATTCCACAAACATCTATTGCACCTTTATAGTAAGTAAGTAAATGGTCCTTGCCTTCAAGGGGCTCACCATCTAGTAGTTGTCTAGTAAGAGCAGCCAAAGGCTCTGTACAGTGGAGTGTACTCTGTAAAGTTAAGAGATTGTGATGTCATTGACAGGAAGCCTTTGGAAACTGACATTGTCATGTTCGGGTAGACCAGTTGAATTTAGTCCAAGTGAGTAGAATAGAGAGGCTTACTTTTTAGCTGTCTTGGTAACATTATTTAAAACAGGAAATGTTTAATATTTACTAAGTGTCTAAAGAATTCACAACACCTTCCTGGTGTGGTTGTGTGTCTAACACTTCACAACTCTTCACTGTGGGGTCTGTAACAGTGACTGACACCACTGCTTCCATTTCACAGATGGGCAACCTGAGACCAGGAGTAAAGAAAAGTTGGTAGCAGAGAAACGTGCTCCAGAGGGAAATTCAGACTTTCCAGGCCAGCATCCCTGTGCTTCACAAGAGAACTTCCTCTTCCTCAGCCTCCTTTTTCAATCCTGAGAAACCGCAAGGTCCAAAACGCTGTTAATTCGCTATTAATTTGCATTTGCTCTTCCTTCATTATTTTGCCTCTCTTGACATTCACGCAACTTGTTTTTTTTTGGGGGGGGGGCGCTGCACCACGTGGCATGTGGGATCTTAGTTCCTTCACCGGGATTGAACCCACGCACCCTGCATTGGAAGTGCAGAGTCTTAACCACTGGATTGCCAGGGAAGTCCCCTACATTCATGCAACTTCTTGATATTCGGGTCTCAGCTCAGAGGTCACCTGCTCAGAGAGCTCTTTCCAGGCTCAATTAACCTTGCTGGTTCCTCTCTATCAAATCATTATATTTTATAGTCTCCATAGCACCTACTACTGTCGAAAATCATCATGTTCATTTGTCTGGGTATTGTCTTCTCCTATTAAATTGGAACCACCATGAGAATAGGCCTTTGTCTCTTTCGCTGCTGTATCCATTATGCCTAGAACAGTGACTGGTACATAGTAGGTGCTCAATAAAAATGTGTGGCATTAATGAATATGTTTGCATTCTCTTCAAGATACTGATGATGGGATGGCTAGCACAAAAATAATGGAAATGTGTGTCTCAGCTCTTAGAGCAAGGCTGATCAGCTGCCGTGTCTGTGCCTCAGCTTTCTTGCCTGTAAAATTGGCAAGCTACACCCACCAGAGGATCTAAGGAGAGAGGTGCTGTGGACCGAACGAGAAAATGGTGGCGAAAGGGCTTTGATGAGTGAAAACGCGAGCTAAGTGGGAGATGTTATTATCTTCCACCATCTGCTTTACTTTAATCTTTTTTTCCCTCAGTAAGCGGACCTATTGATTGCAGCTTGCTGGAGGAAGCTCTCACTGTCTAATTACTGCCCCAGCTCAGCCTGTCACCGTGTCCTCCTCAGTCAGCACGTCCTGACACTGACCCTTGATACCGCAGCCCTTGGCAGATCAGCTGGTTCGGGCACTCTGCGCCCAGCCCAGAAGAGGCAGGTCCCCTCAGCCGGGCCTGGGAGGGCTGCCCCAGTGAGACAGGCAGCTGGGGAGAGGCAGGGACGCAGGTGCTGTGCAGCCAAAGGCGGCAGGAATGTGATCCTTCCCTGGAGCCAGGGGCCTGTGGCCAAGAAGGGATGTGTCCCGCCATGATACACAATTGTGAGCACTCCCAGGTTCTGGCTTCCATGACAATGCTCCCTACAATTTTTTTCTGGCCTGAGCTAATATTAGTGGAGGCGGGGGTGGGTGCGGGCGGTGGTATGAGAATAAATCATGTCTAATGCTGGGCAATAATAATTCCTTTCCCTTAAATTGTAGAAAGCTTCAAAGCATCCAGCGTATTTTCATATGCATTACCTTCACTTGACCCTCACAATGTGATGAGTATTCCTTGTTTTTTGGGGTTTTTTTGCGGTACGCGGGCCTCTCACTGCTGCGGCCTCTCCCGCTGCGGAGCACAGGCTCCGGACGTGCAGGCTCAGTGGCCATGGCTCAGGGGCCCAGCTGCTCCGCGGCATGTGGGATCTTCCCGGACCGGGGCACGAACCCACGTCCCCTGCATCGGCAGGCGGACCCTCAACCACTGGGCCATCAGGGAAGCCCAAGTATTCCTTTTTTTATAAGGATGGGATGTGTGGTCTTTAAAACTGAGGGCTGTGATCTTCCCAAGCTAAACAGACAAGTAAGGATGAAGGGAATTGGAGCCCAGGTTTTCGCCATCTAGACCAACGGCCTAGCCCCTCACAGGGCTGGCCCAGGCTGGAGACAAATAACTTGAGCTGAAAACAGTCCTTGAGAGAAATTCCCAGAAGGTATCAGGACTTTAAAAGTGCTCTTAAGGAAACAAATACTTTTTTGGCCTGCAGAGGAAATAAGGCTGTGCTAGAAAAGACATGTCAGTCTGTCATTTAGAAGAAAGAAAAGGGACATGTAAGCAAACAGCAGAAGATATTTTTAAAATAATTTCTAAGTAAACCACAATTTTGTCCTGGGCTCAACACCTCAGGAAATAATTGAATCAGGTAAACCCTAGGATAGAAAAGTGCCATATGGAAGGTGCTTGGCAAATCCTTGTTGAATGACTAGGTGAATATTGACCTGGATTATAAATAGCCTGTGCTAGCTTTCTTCACTCATCTTCGTGAAAAAGAATTCATTTTTATCAGATACAGAGTCACAACATGCTCTAATATTGCTATACTGCTTTACTTTTTAGTTTAAAAACTCTTTTTTGTGCAATATCTCAATTGATCCTCAAATAACTCTAGAAAAGAGATGATTTTATAGGTGAGGAGACTGAGGTTTGAAGAGATCAGTTGTTTGCTCAGGATCAGAAAGACAGTAGGTAGCCATGTCCACTTCTTACAAGACAGTGGACTAAACGCTGATCGATCTACCCAATGAAAACAACTATAAACTCTGGATAAAATTAAAAGAACACTCTTCAATGTACTAATGAATTGGAAAGAAACGAAGGAATATTCCTAGATAAAAACTAGGTAAAAGTGAAATTGCAGAGAAATAAATGGACCACTGAAGTTGGCTTTGGCCTTGAGGGCATGTGACAAATCATGTAAACTGGTTTTGTTTTCACAGCCTTATAGGGCAAGAGGGAAAAGAAGAAAAAGCCTAGGGCTTACCTAAGTTGGGGGAATATAGTAGAGATCCCCTATGCATAAAACTGAGACTCCAAATTACTGCCCCATCATTGTAAAGATGGCTGAGAAATAACCTAGACTCTACTCCTACTAAGAGGACTACAAGGAAACTTATATATATCCAGCTTTGACTCTAAACAGAGGGGGAGAATTTTTCTGAGAATTTATAACCATGTGCCAGCTCTCCCATGAGCTTACATGTCAAATGCATACTCCCCAGTGGTCCAAGAAGCCTACAGTTAAGAAGCTGAGGAAGTGAATCTAAATTAGTAGTGGTCCCAGAGACCTAGGGAATAAGATGATACCTCTCTGAAAGAACTTTAATCCAAACCTCAGATAATTCCCATAGATAAAGTTTCAAAGATATAAACTCACAGTCAAAAATCACAAAACATTCAAGGAAACAAAATACCATGAGCAAGAGCCAGCAAATAGCAGACTTAAACCCACAAAGAAATCAGATATTGAAATGATCCGACATACATATAAAGTACTTTGTTCAATACATTTTAAAAAGTAAAGGCAAGGATTAAAAGTATGACTAGCAGTAAGAGGCTATAGAAATGCCTAAGCAGATTAGAAAAGAATTCAAATAGATCTTTAAGCAATAAAAAAATATTAAATTGTTGAAATTTAAAAAATAGATGGCTTCAACAGAAGATCAGATATTCTGAAAAGAGCATGAAAAACATTATCCAGAATGTAGCTCAGAAGGACAAAGAAGGATAACATCACAGAAATATTTAAGAGACATGCAAGATCTGGTGAACATGTTTTACTTACATCAAGAAAATTATAGAGGAGAGGAAAGGAAGAATAGGGCAGAGGCAATATTTGAAAAGTTAGGAATTTTCCATGGATTCTGAGCAAAAAAATAAGCCAAGAAGTATAAATAAAAGATAAAATTACATGGCAGAGTAAGCCCCATGAGTCATACCTAGAACTTGTACAGATATTTGGATCCCTGACCTTTGTTCTAATCTCCTATCGCAGCTTTCCCGAGATCAAGCTGGGAGTGATTAATGGAGATTGTGTTCATGCACCAGCCTACTGGATTATACTGTACTAAACTTTGTGGTCATACAACATCGTATAAAACCAAGATTGTACCTGAGCTTGAGCTTGGAAGAGGAAGATATTTTTCCAGAAAGTCTGATGTGATCCTTATTCACTTAGAAATTGCCATCTACAACAATGTATTCCTTTATGAAAGCTGGAGTCCAAAAGCTTATATCCCTGTCTCTCTCTGCTGTGTATTCTCACGGTGTCAACTTTCATCTGAATTTTTTTTTTTTTTTTGTGGTATGCGGGCCTCTCACCGCTGTGGCCTCTCCCGCTGCGGAGCACAGGCTCCGGATGCGCAGGCTCAGCGGCCATGGCTCACGGGCCCAGTCGCTCCGCGGCATGTGGGATTTCCCCGGACTGGGGCACGAACCCACGTCCCCCGCATCGGCAGGCAGACTCTCAACCACTGCGCCACCAGGGAAGCCCTCATCCGAATTTTTTAGGTACTCAAACCTCATCTGAATTATCCAGGTCCATGTTTGAACTTTCTGTCAACCCGAACATACAACTGATATTTATCAGTATAGTTCAATACACATAACCATGTATGTGGCAATGCATATACCCATGCACATCACACTGCAATCACGGAATGCAAAAGACAGAGAGGAAAAATCTTAAAAGCAGCCAGAGAAGAAAAACATTATTTTCAAAGGAATGATGAATGGAGTAGCAGCTGGTTTCCCAACAGCAACAATGGAAGCCAGAACATAGTGGAAAAAAATATCTTCAATGTGTTGAAAGAAAATACTTAGCAACCTAAAAGTCTATACTTAGAAGAAATACATTTCGAAGCATTTTCAGACAAATTGATTTTTTTTACCAACAGACCCTCACTAAGGAAAATCAGAAAATAATGAAAGATAAAATAACATTTCAGGGCTTCCCTGGTGGCGCAGTGGTTGACAGTCTGCCTGCCAATGCAGGGGACACGGGTTCGTGCCCCGGTCTGGGAAGATCCCACATGCGGCGGAGCGGCTGGGCCCATGAGCCATGGCCGCTGAGCCTGCGCGTCCGGAGCCTGTGCTCCACAACGGGAGAGGCCACAGCAGTGACAGGCCTGCGTACCACAAAAAAAATAAATAAATAAAAATAAAATAACATTTCAATACAATACAACGTTTTCCATAGCTGTGGGAAGCAGCTATGGCAGTTCTTAGAGGGAAACACTTAGCCTTAACTGAGATTAGAAATGAGGAAATAGAAGCTAAGTACTAATGAGCTAAATATCTGCCTTACGAAGGTAGGCAAAGCTGAAGGATCTAACCTCAGCCTGAAACCTTGCCACAATCTGAGATAATTATGTCAAAGCGTGAATTACCTCTCAGAGCACTTAGAAAGGTCCAAACATAGGTAGTGATGAAATTATTGACAGCCACACATGTCAGAAATGACACTACATTTTTATGTCCCTGGGATTTTGGTTCTGGGAATTGGGGTGGCAAGGATGGACATAAGGGGAGCTTGGAGGTAGAAGATGGGGGCAGGAGCAGGACCAGCCCTCCTTGCCCTTCCCTCAAGGTGAGAAGCCGATAGATTCTGCCTGTGTCCTGGTCTCTTTGGGTCCAGGCGTCTGGCTCTGGAGTGAGCAGAGGCCCAAGAAAACAGAGGCAGGAAAATTCAGAAGCGCACCCATTAAATGAAGGATACAAAAGTAATTGAGACACAGTCCCTGAAGGGTTAGATTCTATTTTTGAGGTAAGGGTCGCACAGTTAGGAGACTAAACATCTCTCCACTCACTCAGGACAGCTTCAATCTCCAGTCCTCTCTACATAAGTGTGTGACTTTGCATCTGCCTTTTGGGTGGAATCCACACCCGGATGTGATTCACAAAGTCTGCTGTCCAGAATTGACAGGGACTCTCTAGTTCTCTAACACTGCTCCCCCGGGTATCTCAGTCTTGTGTCTGATTGGCTGTGTGATCTTGAAGCAAATTGTAGCACTTCCCTGAGACTCCCAAGTCTCAAGCTGGCTGATGTTGTGAGTATAATTGAATTGGAAATGTGCTCGGGGTGAGAAGGTGTAATAAAATACAAGATGTTGATTGTCACCAAAGTCTAGCCTCCTTTAGGGGCCTGGTAAAGAGCCCCAGTACTCTGGTTATCCTGCACGCATTCTTTTTTTTTTTTTTTTTTTGCAGTACGCGGGCCTCTCACTGCCGCGGCCTCTCCCGCCGTGGAGCACAGGCTCCAGACGCGCAGGCTCAGCGGCCATGGCTCACGGGCCCAGCCGCTCCGCGGCACGTGGGATCCTCCCGGACCGGGGCATGAACCCGCATCCCCTGCATCGGCAGGCAGACTCTCAACCACTGCGCCACCAGGGAAGCCCCTGCACGCATTCTTCCTATCAGAGCCAACAATTTAGGAAAATTTAATTCTGCGTGACCTTAGATAACTCACATCTCTCTGAGTCTCTGAGTTGTTGTCGCTGTTTTGCTGACTTGTTTGTTTTTAAAATATTTGTGCATATCTGCTTGGTTTTTGTTTTTCCCCACAAAATAAAGGGTCTGATTAGAGGAATGACCCTTAACCTTGACTTTATTTAGAATCACCTGGAGAGGCATCAAAACACACTGATGCCTGGGCCCCTCCAAGGCTGCTTGAATCAGATTCTCTGGGAGTGGGATCCTGGCTCCAGCCTTTTGAAGAGGCTCACCGAGGGACCATGAGGCACAGTGAGGGCTTGAACCCTCAGACTGGAAGGTGTCTGCAGCCCTTGCCAGCTCTCTGATTCTGTGACCCATGCCTCTAAATGGCTGTAGCTTGTAGCCCCTCGGGATACAGCACAGATGAGCTGTCTGAAGCATACCACAATACTCAACAGTCCTTGACCTTGGCCAGTGCTCTGAGGGTCATTACCTCAGACTCATCCAATCTCTACAAAACTGCCCACGGGTGGCCTAAATCGGAACCAGAATCCTGGCCTATAGGCCATTCCAGTACGTGAAGGCACAGGAAACCCAGACCTACACTAATAACAGAGCGACTACAATGCACCAGAAAGGTGTATACCTAATTGCTAATCCTCTTAGCCACTTTTTAATACAGGCTGCATGCTTTCCATTTTAAAAAGGAAACATACAGAGTGAAGTAAGTCAGAAAAAGAAAAACAAATATCGCATATTAACGCATATATGTGGAACCTAGAAAAGAACCGGTTTGCAGGGCAGAAATAGAGACACAGTTGTAGAGAACAAATGTATGGACACCAAGGGGGGAAAGTGGTGGAGGGGTGGAGATGGTGGTGGGATGAATTGGGAGATTGGGACTGACATGTATACACTAATATGTATAAGATAGATAACTAATAAGAACCTGCTGTATAAAAATAAAATAAAACTCAAAAATTGAAAAAACAAAGGAAACGAGGCTCAGGGAAGCAACTTGAATAAAGCGATAGCTGGTGAGTTGGTGGGGCTGAGATTCAAGCCTGAGTTTATCTGGATCCAAACCCCACATTCCGACTATTGCACCTACTTGGCCAAGGATGAGGCCATGCCCCAGGTCAGGAGAGGATAACATTTCCTAAGGGAGAACCACTGGGATTCGTCTGGATCATTAGCTATCAGAGGTCCCGGAAGGAGACCCTCAATCAGCTAAAAGCCGTGTCTCCTTAGCTCCAGGCTCCCCTTGTGGGGAGACAGTGCTTTTGACTAACACACATCAGGCTGCCAGCCTCAGTTTGTATTTTTACAGTCCACTAATTAGGCCATTTTAACTAATTTGTTTGCATTTTGTATGAGCAAGTTGGGCTTTTGGATTGACTAATGTAATTGCAGCTGGTTTCTGCCAAATACAAATTACTCAGTCTAGTGTGGGCTAGAGAGAAAAGCAAATATTTAATAGACATCAATACCCTTGTAGCTTTTTAGTGGAGCCTTTTTTTCCCCAATGGAAAGTTGAAATAATTTCTCCAGCTTCTGATTGAAATTTCATTTTAGGAGGTTACTTTCTAATCTTTTTTTTTTTTTAATAATGAGGCAAATGCTTTAGTGGCTCTGTTGAGGTTTATCTCTGATCCATTTACCCCTCAGCTCAGGAAACTTATGGGACTTTTCAGTTTCCAGGCTGACTTTGCACAATCCCTTTCTGCTTAGGTCACTCCAGCGACCAGCAAATCATCCACATCACTGATTGTCACAGCTAGAAGGGGCCTGAGAGATCACCTAGTCCAGTGGTTCTCAAAGTGTGGTCCCTGGACCAGCAGGATCTACATCACCTGGGCACTTGTTAGAAAGATAATTCTCAGGCCTCCTGGATCAGGAATTTTGGGGGTAAGGCCAAGCAAGCTGGGTTTTAACAAGTCCTCCAGCTGACTTGAATACATGCTAAACTTTGAGAACTGTTGATCTAGTCCAACCGTCTCATTTTACAGATGAGGAAACTGAGGCCCAGGAAGAGTCTGTGCTTCTGGTCAACAGCAGGGACTGGATCTGTTCACACATGGCACATTCCCCACGTTTAGCCCAGTGCTTGTGGTAAGCATTCAGTGAATATCTGCTGAATAATGGAATGAAACAAAGTCTCTTCGTTCTATTTTACTCCGTCAGTGTTTTTTCTTGCTCTGAGAAAGGATGGAGAACTAGGGGCGGGACTGCTTCCTGGTTCTTGCTTTGTGAGGGGGGCAACAGTAGGACTTGAAACATATCCTGTGGCCTGGCCCTCAGAGGGATGGCAGCCCTACTCCTACAGTCTTGGTCCCAAGCCGTGGGACGATGTGGCTCACCCATCCCTAGCCCAGTGGACTGAGCAGGCCCCAACCCCACTAGGAGTTGTTTCTGTGGCTTTCATAGGCCCTAACATTGTGTGAGGCAGAACCAGGCCCCCTGTTTTGGTGTTGATTCCCTGACCAATAACCTCAGCTCAGCTCATGAATGGGAAGAAGAAAGCTGAGATCTAAGTCGTGGAAAAGGGGGTTTCTAAGGAGGGGTTGCTAGGAAGGTGAGTCTCTCAGATTAAATTCTGGGTCCTGTGAAGCCAGAAAAAAAGTCCTGGTCCTCAAAGCTTCTGATTGTAGATCTGTGGAACCCTGACACCTCGATCTGAATGAAGTACGTTCCTCTCCCTTCCTTGATCCCCCAGGTCTGGCCTGCTGACCTTCTAGGAAATGAGAAGGAAGGGAAAGCAAACAGTGCCCATGTTTTCAAACAGACAGTCAAGGGAGTCTCCCAGGGACGTGAGGAACAGGCTTCCAGAGAGCACACCTGGGTCCTCAATCCTGTTAACTTCTTCTATGAACTATCTAAGCAACTAAAAGTACCAAGCCATGTGGATGGAGCTTATGTGCTTCTAACCTCAAGTTCAAAAGGCTCTCATGGCTTGCAGCTGCCCAAATCCCTTACCTCTGTTTGTCTGCAAGCCTCGCAGGGCCCTTGGAAGAATAGTACAATCTTTTCAACCCTCATGGCATCCTCCCTACCCTCCCTTGGGCACTCGATGCCTTCATAGTTATTTCCAAACTTGTCTGTGACCTTTCCTCAGGAAAGAACTTGATAAACTCATTCACTAACAGGTGGCAGCAACTAAAAAAAGATGCCACTTCCACCCCATAGAATATTTAATCAAAGATTCCATACCCCAGTGCTAGCTATTAGTTCCTAAAATGTTGTAGACTGTGTAACCCCCAACCTTCTGAGAACAGGTCTCCATCCATGTAAGGAATCAGTCCTCTGGGTCAACTTCTGACCCCTTAGGCCACACTCTCCCTCCAGGCATTTAGGAGTTGGCCAAGAGAGAAGTGAGTACAGTCTGCTGGTCACCTGAAGTCCTAGAGTTGAGGGGCCCTTGGTCCACCATGCAAACAAAGAAGCAGAGACATCAACCCGCAGAGAGGTGTGAACTAGGCAGAGGGAAGAGTGAGTGAGGATGAGAATGGCTGCCTCTCTCCTGGTGCCTCTTCCACTTCTGGCCCCAGACCTTTCTGAGGCAACTACTCCTGCAGTTTGGCTCCCTGAGATACTTTTGTATCCTTAACTGAAAGTCCCTCCTTATTTTAATGATGCTAATTTGACTGGGTTTCTCTTGCTTGTAACCAGGACATTCACTGAGTCCCTCACAGAGCTGGGTACCACAGAGGTGTCCAACGATTCTTCGTGGAAACAAATGAGTGATGTTCAATTCACTGATTCCTGAATGCCAGTCCTCTCACCCGTACCTGCTGGCTGCAGATGAATTGCCTACAGTCCTAGTTCAGCATACGAAGCCCAGACCCATCCCTGGACATGTTGATTTAGTCTGTGGTTGGGCCCCTGTGGATTTGTATTTTTATGATTCTCCCTAGGCCTTCCTGGCAGAGAGCTGCATGGGTACCTAGTTTTTTCTGTAGACGAATTCTTACCTCATGTGTTCTTGAGTTAGAGTTCTCTTGTAAAGGCAAATTTTATTAGCAAATAATCATTGGACGTCTACAAGGAGCAAGTCAATGTTTTAGATGCTGAGGATATAGCAGTGAAGAAGACATGAGGTCCTGGCTTCCACGGGCTTACATTCCAGATCAAGGAAATGGAAAATAAACAACTGAACAAATAAATGAAGAAGATCATTTCTGAGGGTGAGACGTGCTGTGAAGACAGTAGAACAGGGTGATGTGATAGAGTGACTTCAGGAGCCAAGTTAGAGGGTTCCTCGGGGAAAGCCACTCTCAGAGGGTTCATTTGAACTGATTTCAACAGGAAGAAGCCACCAATGGAAATGTGAGGGGAAAGCATTCAGGCAGAGAGAAGAGGATATGCAAAGGTACTAAGGTGGGAAGATTGGGGATGGGGCATGGGGGACTTGGCGTGTTCAAAAACAGACGGAAGGCCTGTGTGGCTGCCATGTGCACGTCCTTGAGAAGAGCAATCTTAGTGGAGGGGTCGGGGCAGGATGCAGACCGCACAACATCCTCAGCTCTTTGGGATTTTTTTTTTTTTTTTTTTTTTTGCGGTACGCGGGCCTCTCACCGTTGTGGCCTCTCCCGTTGTGGAGCACAGGCTCTGGATGCGCAGGCTCAGCGGCCATGGCTCACGGGCCCAGCCGCTCCGCGGCATGTGGGATCTTCCCAGACCGGGGCACAAACCCGTGTTCCCTGCATCGGCAGGCGAACTCTCAACCACTGCGTCACCAGGGAAGCCCGCTCTTTGGGATTATTTTATGTTGAAGAGGAGCAGGTAAATGGGGTGGGAGCTGGAGGGGTCAGCAGATTCAAGGGAGGAATCTGATGGTGGTGACTTGGTTCATTTATTGTTACTGAAGTGTGTTGCACGTTGATGGGAATGATCAGCACAAGCTCCCGTGTGAGTACCCTGCCTGCCCCACCCCCTGCCCTCTAGGGAAGGGTCATGCAGCCGCAGTGTTTACTGCTCTCATTGCTATGGCTCCCCCCCAGGCCCCCCCAACACTGCCGAAGATGGCAGACCCTCGGGGAGACTCTGGCCACCCCCCAGACTACACACCATCTTGAGCTGCAGTAGGTACTGGAATCATCTGGGGGCCCTGGCCTTCCACGGCACCCTCCTCAGAGAGACTTTCACAGCTGAATCCTGTTATGTCTACACATCCTTGCCAACTTGGTCCTTCCCAGAAGTTCATGTCTCCCAGTTCACCTCCCAGGCCTTACCCAATGTGGCTCTGTCCACCCTGATCTGACTCAGGCTGCTACCTACCTCACCCCACCCTCCCAAGCCCTTCCACTGAGGCGCATTGGAAATCAGCACAGCTCCTATCTCTTCAATATCTCTCCTGACTGTTTTTCTCATCTTACATTAACTGAAGCTCATTCTCCCTGAGGCCTCACTTGGCAGCCCTCTTAGGTGGAAGCTGTTTTATCTCCTACATTCCATAAACCGCTGAGTTGGAGGTGAGATGGAGTCCGTCTTGTTCCCATTGCTACTTGTAGAGCACTCTCTGCTCTCCTTCAATAGCCCCTGCCGCATTGACAATTTGACCATTATGCCATATCTCTTGTTTGTCCTCCCTATTGCCGTCCTCTTAGTCACCCCGCCAACCCCACTGAAGATTCTGTCCCTTACACACTCACTTCCTCTCAGCGTTGTTGTCTGTCCCCAGTTTGGTTAACTGTAGGTGACCTCTCGGTACCTTGACCTCCCTGACTTAGCCTCTCACTCCCATGGCCATATTCTAGATCCTACCATCACCTCTGGAATCTGGACATCAAGCTCCCCACTCTTTGACCTCCGATCCTTCCAGCTCTCGTATTCTCCAAAAATTCTTTGACCTCATTATGACCTCCAATCCATGGATCAACCCCCAACACACACACTTCCCCATTGTCCTCCACCTTTCTCACTCCTTACCACCCCTCTCACCAATGTAGCTTCCACAGCCCGCCATTATCCTTAGTCATTCCCATTGCACTGAAGTCCCTTGCCCCTTTCTACATCCATCAGACTTGCCTGGCAAAGCCCCAACCCTGATTAAACCCAACCGCGGATTGACATGTATACCCTGGTGTGTATAAAATGGCTGACTAATAATAAATAAATAAATAAACATTAAAAAAATAAAACCAAACCAACCACCCCTGCTGGCACTGGAGCCAGTGGGCACTGCTGGAGAATACCACACCACCGTGCTCACTGCCTTCATTTAGACTTGTGCTCACAACACTGCACAGGCATCCTAGTAAAATGTCCTCGTGAGCTCATTTCTCCACTTTCTACGATTTCTCCTTTGTCCTTAAACCTCCATTATCCCCCATACTTCCAGCTTGTGACCTTGCCTCACACTTAAGACAGAGATAATAGAAGCAGTTGGTGGGAACACCCTCATCACCCACCTGTCTATATCTGTACTCACACTCTGTCTTCCTGCTTGTTTCACTGCCTGTTTCAACGGATGACGTGTCTTCACTCTGATCAAAACCCAATCCTTGGGCTTCCTTGGTGGCGCAGCGGTTGAGAGTCCACCTGCCGATGCAGGGGACACGGGTTCGTGCCCCGGTCCGGGAAGATCCCACATGCCGCGGAGCGGCTAGGCCCGTGAGCCATGGCCGCTGAGCCTGCGCGTCCGGAGCCTGTGCTCCACAACAGGAGAGGCCACAACGGTGAGAGGCCCACATACCGCAAAAAAACAAACAAAAAAACCCAATCCTTCACTTGGACTGTGGAACCGGTTGCCTATTCCCTTCTCATGGATTTTATGATCCCTCTACCCACTAGCTCTAGTATCATCAATTCCTCTTCTTTACTGGGTCATTCTCATGCACATACAAACCTCCTCTATTATCTAGAACAGGGATCAGCACACTCATTCTGTAAAGGGCCAGATATTAAATATTTTAGGCTTTCTGGGCCATATGGTCTCCGTCATGACTATTCAGCTTTGCTATTGCAGCAGGAAAGCAGCCATAGACAATATGTAAACAAACGGGTGTGATGGCAAAGACAGGTGTACATGGATCTGGCCTGTTGCCATAGTTTGATCAAGAGCAACATGTAACCTCTTAGGGGGTAAGCAACAGTCTGTTCTCTCAATAAAATTGTGATGAGACTTCAGATACAAGACAGAGAGTCATGCTGGTAGGCAGGGGGCAGAAAAGAGAAAGTAAAATATGAGCCAAAGGCGATAGTCAGAGTGAAGAAGAGCCTAGAAGGTGGGGCCAGAGGAGAGGGATACAGCTGAAGAATATGTGAGATGCTATTGGGTTGGCCAAAAATTGCCTTCGGTTTTTTAAGTAAAAATAAAAGACACATTTTTCATTTTCACCAAGAACTTTACTGAACAATGAATGTATTCACCCTTTGGTTCCACTACCTTCTGCCATTTTCCAGGCAACTTTATAGTTCCATCTTCCCAAAACTTTTTATCTTTTTGAGCAAAGAACTGTTTCCAGGTGCCTTTTACAGTCTTCCAGGGAACTGAAATTCTTTCCATTAAGAGAATTTTGTAAAGACCGAAATAAATGGAAATCTGAAGGTGCAATGTCTGGTGAATATGGCGGATGAATCAGAACTTCCCAGCCAAACTGTAACAGTTTTTGCCTGGTCATCAAAGAAATATGTGGTCTTGTGTTATCCTGATGGGAGATTATGCGTTTTCTGTTGACTAATACTGGACGCTTTCCATCAAGTGCCGCTTTTGGTCTAACTGGGAGCATTACTTGTTGGAATTAATCATTTGATTTTCCAGAAGGAGCTCATAATAGAGGACTCTCTTCCAATCCCACCATATACACAACTTCACCTTCCTTGGATGAAGACCAGCCTTTGGTGTGGTTGTTGGTGGTTCATTTCGCTTGCCCCACGATCTCTTCTGTTCCACATTGTTGTACAGTATCCACTTTTCATCGCCTGTCACAATTTGTTTTAAAAATGGAACGTTTTCATTACGTTTCAGTGGAGAATCACATGAAGAAGTATGGTCAAGAAGGTTTCGGGCTTCCCTGGTGGCGCAGTGGTTGAGAGTCCGCCTGCCGATGCAGGGGACACAGGTTCGTGCCCCGGTCCGGGAAGATCCCACATGCCACGGAGCGGCTAGGCCCGTGAGCCATGGCCGCTGAGCCTGTGCATCCGGAGCCTGTGCTCTGCAAGGGGAGAGGCCACAACAGTGAGAGGCCCACGTAACAAAAAAAAAAAAAAAAAAGGTTTCTTTTGCTTAACTTATGTGGAACCCAAACATCAAAGTGATTCACATAACCAAGGTGGTGCAAATGATTTTCAACACTTGTTTTTGGATATTTTGAGTATGTTGGCTATCTCCCGCATGGTATAATGTTGATTGTTCTCAGTTATTGTTTCGATTTGATCGCTGTCAGCTTCAACTGGTCTACCCAACCGTGGAGCTTCGTCCAGCAAGAAATCTCCAGCATGAAACTTCACAAACCACTCGACGCGTTCAATCGGTCAAAGCACCTTCTCCATACACTACACAAAATTTTTTATGCGTTTCAGTTGCGTTTTTACCTTTCTTAAAATAATAAAACATAATATGCTGAAAATATTGCTTTTTTCTTCCTTCTTCAATATTAAAATGGCTACACAAAAATTCACCAATTTTGATGTCTTTTTAAAAAATGCGTGCTGATATGACAGTTGTCACATACAATCTAACAAAATTGTTTTGAATGAAGTTAAAGACAACTAAGTGCTAGAGAGCCATCGTATGGGAAAAACCCAATGAATCTTTTGGCCCACCCAATATTTAACCCGAATCAGACGTGGGACCTAGTTGCTCACTGGGAGCATTTGCCCCCTGGGGCAGCTGTAGAAAAAGGGTGATATAGGGGAAACCGAAGAAAAGAAAAGTTAGCTGGAGAGGTCAGGAGAAAAGGACCTGGCCACAAAGGGCCTGGAATTAGGACAGATAGGTTCAGACTAAACTCATGTCTGTGTACTGAACACACCTGTGCTCTGCCTGTGCTCTCTGTTCCTGTCATTTTCAAGGAATTCCTCTGCACCCTTACCTGTCCTTCTGCTCAGGAAGTGTGGCAGATTTGCTTAGTAAATGCTGGCGAGTCTACTACACAACCACAGCTGAGATGTGGCCCCGGGCTGCAAGGAGCTTTCCATCTGGTGGCACAAGGTTGCAGAACATTGATTAATAGGCTATAGAGGATGTTCGTATGTGGATGTAAATGATCCAGTAAAGATGAGGAATTGATAGAGGGAGGTGTTGCAGGATGTGGAGGATAAGGAAGGAATTCCTGGAGGAGACAACGCCTGAGGGAGCTTGAAGGATAAGGGGTCAGACCGGTGGGGTCGGGGGAAATGTGTAGAAAGTTTCTGGCACAGAGAACAGCACAACCAAAGCCCGGGAGGTGTGCAGATGTCCAAAGAAGGTATTTGACAGCCTGTCTTTGCAATTGAGGATAATAATGCAGTCCTGGATGGAGAATGTTGACCCCAGCCTTAGCCCAGGACATTCCACAGGAGGTGACAAGAGGCAGCAAAGCAGGCTGCATTCATAGTGGACACGGTTTCACCTGCAGAGAACCTACCCAGCCAAAGGGACTTCAGTGCACCTCTTCCTAACCTGTGCTCTGAAATGGTTAAATAAAAGGAAGAATATCTAGAATCTATGAGATTGTCTGAAAAAGCAACCTTGTATTAATTATCACATGCAGACTGTAATTATGGGTTGAAATGAAGGTTGTTTTATTTGTCAGGTGAGAAAACTGGATGCCAGGCATCCTTATAGTTTCTCAGGTTCTGAAAAGTGCCCCCCCCTCACCTCTACTCTCACCCTTCCAGAACCCACCTCCACACATGCACACACATTCACACACACACTTATCTCAGGGTACCCAGTAGTCACATATGTCATCTGAGGTCCAACACCCAACCCAGGTGTTGTTTTCTTCATCAAATGAGAGACAATGGAATTGCCACTGATTTGAGAAAGAACTACTCAAGATTTCTTTCTTTCTTTCTGTCATGTTGTTGTTGTTTTCTTTTTTTTCTTAGAAATAATGGAACAACTGAGTAGCCAACAGCCAACAATGAAAATAGGATGTGGCTATCTCCTCTCTTTTGCCCTTTATATCCAAAACAGCTTATAGAAATGCACAAAATAGCCATGCAAATAAAGACTTAACCATTGCCTCCAAAAATCACCCCCAACCCTGTGCTTGCTTTTTAGTGGTTTCCAAAACTACAACATATTCCCCCCCCACCCAGCTCTCTGGTTTGATGTCTGCCCTGATCAACTTACAGGGACAACTGACACACCCTCTCTTCTCAGATACGGCCTGGCCTGCTAAGAGTCATGGGTCTGGGTGTACCAGGGCCTGAGTCAGTCCGATATCCATGCCATCCCCAGGCAGTTACCTGAGATCCTCAGCCCTCGCTGGGCAGGCATTCAGCAGGTATCTACACTCTTTGTGCCCTACCATGCCTGGCCACTGGGGGCACAATCGATTTCCCTTCCTTATCCTAAGGTGTGAGAAATGGCAAAATTCTTAGCCTAGTTCGGCATAACTAGGAGATTTCGAAAACTGAAAACTGAGGCACAATAAACACAAAAATGTAGACATGGAGGCGTTTACAGATTTTAGATTGTGAGACTATTAGATTGTTGAGCCTTTATAAGACAAAAGACCTCTACTTGTTGGAGGGGTCCCTGAGGTCTAGGAGGCAGACAGGACAGCTACTCACCTAAGAGACACGGAACCAAGCCTAAGGGAAAAGAAAAGCCGAAGATTATGGTAGGGAAAAAACTGGAGATCCGGGGAGATGTCCAAACCAAGGGGTCTAGAAGAAGATGCTAACATTAGAGCCTGGGTGAGACTTAAATGGCCAGGAGGAAACCCAAAACATCCCAGCCTTTAGCATCTGGCCAAAGATGAACTTGCTGGCACAGTTTTGAGTTGCACTGATTCTTTCCCTTGGCTTTAGGTTACACACTTTCCCAACTTCACTGACCTTCAAACATTGATTGTAAAATCAATATTAATTGATAATGGTTCTCTCATTGGAACACATCTCAAACATATGCAAATTAGCAAATTCCTCCCTGACCACAGTGGGCAAGGGCTGATTCCACATCGGAGCACACTCCAAGGAATAGAGACCCCTTGAGCAGGTAGAATCTGACTGAGCAAGGCTTGTTCAGGGGTAAGTGAGCGCCCGTAGGCTGCTCCCCTGAGAGCAGCGTGGTGGTGATGAACAGACACGCAGACAGGGGACAAAAAGGGCGGGCCTTTTAGGCAGTGATGTGAAACTCTCAGCCGTCTGGAAGGATGGTCTGAAAAGGGATGGCTAGGAAGACGGGACAAAGGACTCTTCTAGCCAGATATTTTAGATACCTCTGAACTACCCCATTATGGTCAACATTTAGGGGCCAGGATTTATGATTCAGAATCAGGTATTTGGGGGGGGAGGGGGAGAGGTCCTTGTGATTTTGAGTCTCGGAGAAGAGTGAAGATATTGTGGAGAAGGCTGAGGGTACAACTGGATTACAAACCTGCATGGGGCGGGGTATGGGGGCTGTCACCCACTTAGAGTAACAGATTACTCACACCTGGCAAATTCTCTGAGTAGGAAGGGAAGTAGCAAAAATGGAATGAGAATAACAATAAAAACGAATTAGCTGATAGCAGATGTTTTCTCCATGGTTTCTGCTTGCCCAGGTCTGACTGGTGTAGATTATAATTAGTCTCTGCTTGCAGATGCGTGGTTCCAAAGACTTGTGGATTAAGGAGAAACTCTAGAATTTCTCAGTACCTGACAAGTTGTAATGTGAAGAGCTACACTTAGTCCATTAAAGATTTTTCACAGTGACATTTGAGTGCAGCTTGAGAGATATGCCACCTTGCCATTTATCATTTTCAGGGCACGGGTGTCGGAAAGGAGGTTGCTATGAAGAACAAAACAAAATGGATTTCATGTGTAGAGGTGAGCTGGCGAATACTGATAAATGTACTTCACTGAATGTCAACAAATGTCACTTGAGAAGCCATTTGCAGCTACCATAACAGCCTCCCAAACCCAACAAAGAGTAGCAAAAACAGGCAAAATGAACTGGGCGTCTTGCTTCCGCATGAATAAGCAATCAACCCTCTCAGAAGTTACACCAGAAAGTTGTTAAACTTGATAGAAGAAGCTTTTTCACCCATACTGACGCAGACTATAGATTGCTACAGAGGGTTGGAGACCTTCTGGGGACATCGGTGCTGTGACTCAGGGGAGGATTTAATAACCCCCTCTGTCCCAGGTGGGTGCCTTCCTTCTGTGGGTGGAGGGACTTGCTGTCTCCAAGCCATGCTTTCTGGGTTCTTCCCTGCCCCCTCCTCTGGCTGCTTCGGCTGAGGCTGAAGACCTCTTCCCTGCTCCTAGTCTAGCCTCCTTGCAGTGTGATCTGGCAGGGGTTGAAGATGTGACCTGGGTATCAGGACTGGAGGATGCAGCTCTCACTTGCCATATCAAGAGAAGACCTAACAGTCCACCCTTGAGGCAGGCTTTCCAGCTGTCATTCAAGAAAAGGCTTTTCAATGTGTCCTCTGGTTAATGTGAAAATTTGAGTCATGGATGCAGCTTCTGTTTTATTCTTGGTGACCAGGCCATGACTTTGCATCCATGTGACTTAGGATTTCCAGAAGGCAGGGCCAAGTTTTCTTCAGAATTCAGCTTGGGTCAAGATGGTCCACTCTTCCTCCTCAGCTTGGTGAGTCTCTACACTTGGCTGCAGACAAGTAAATGGAAAGAAGATCGTATGCTCAGAAAAGCTCTCCAGGGAAATGTGAGACTAATTAAAATTCCAGCCCCTCTTCATTTTCTAATCTCTGGGGGCCCCTTCTCAACACAGACACACACGGTGTTCCAATATTTTTTTCCTCCTTGATACCAAGAGACTGACAGAGTAGCTTGAATTCGTCTGGCCTTGTAAATACACCAAACACACACACACACACACACACACAGGCAGGTTGCCCACATAAATTGAGGTCAGTTCAGCTTTCATTGGAGAGGTGCTGTGGTGTAGGGCTCCCATACAAGAAGCCCTTTATTGAACACACGTCCCCGGCTCTGCCCCTGAATGTGCTAATGTACAGATGTCCTCTTCACACTGTTCCGCCATATGTTTAGCCTGTGTATGGTAGGACTGAACACATTTTACAACCAGGAAAAGATGGGCTCTTTGGAAAGTGAGCTTCCCTTGGATGAACTTGGCGGGACTGTACATGGAGTGGGGGTGGGAGGCTGGCTCCTCCTCAGCCACACTGACCGCTGAATCCTTCATAATCCTTGGTGTTTCCTCCTTTTGAATTAGGTGCTTCCCGTGGAAGGGCCTTTACTTGGGTCTCCGGAACTCGAAAGACATCTGTTTATTATTGAAATGGAATTGCCCTCAACTTGTTGACTTTTATGCTTCGTTTAGGAAGAAACAGTGGCTTGTTTAGGGGAAAAAAAGAAAAAGAAAAAAAGAAGAAGAAGCAGAAGAAATCCAAATTTCTGGAGCAGAGGTGGAGGTGAGGGCAGAGTAGAGAAGACCGGGCAGGAAGAATGGAAATGTTAGATCCCCAGCCCGGTGCATAATACAGCCTAGCACTGCTATACTCGGTGAAGGTACTTTCTGAAGAGTGAATCTCTGCTGTGTCCTAATGTGGATTGTGTGTCCCAGGCACAAAACCCTACTAAAGCATAAAAACACATTTGGAAGAAAAGACTAGATGGGTGTAAATGTCCCAACTTGGCAGTATTGTTTATTTTTCTGGTTGTTGTAATTTTGTATATTAAAGATCAAACTAATAAGCATCTGTTTCAAGGGGAAGAAAAAAACTGTCCATAATTGATTAATACCACTCAAATCCTGCAACTGCTGGAGGCCAGAGCTATGTAAAAACCTACCTTCCTATTGTTTCATCTTTAAAGAACAAAAACAAAGTCTTGCCACATAGACAAATGTAACCAATAACTCTGTCTCTCAGGGAGGAAAAGTGAAGCTGAATTGGGTGAACCACATTATTCACCCGCTAATTAGTGGCACTAACTGGTTTCCTTGTTTCTAATCCAGAGGCCATTTTCAGTGGACTCTGCTCTGTGTATAAAAACCTAAAAAGCCCCCTTTCACCATTTTACATTCCAGGATGTTGCAAACAAAACGTTAAATTGGTACCCTAAGAGGAAGGTTTGTTAAAAACAAAACCCCAAATTCCTTACAATTGCAGGAATCCCCTCATTTTTGCAAGAATGGAGAAGTCTCCTCTGAGTAAGAACCTTCGCTCAGTGCCTGGTGCCAATGCGCTTCGTTCTGTCGGCCCTAGACATCATCAGTAACCCCAAACCGAGGTCCCTCAGCCTGAATGAGGGAAAAATACAACATTAAATGGGGAGGAAAAATAAGACAGCTTCAGGTTAACATAGCAGGCAGGCCATCCTAAGGAGAAATGTTTACAGGAATTTGTTATCAGGCTTCTAAATAATTTCATTCATTCATTCAAATAAGCACTTTAAAATGCCTGCCTATGTCCGAGCTGTCACGATATCTTAATTGGATACCAATTCTGTTTATAAGTCATCCTCCTCACCATCTCAAATCATACTCAAACTTCAAGGCTCAGCTCAAACCCCACCTCTTTCAGGAAGCCTTCTAAGATTTCCCCCATACTTCCCTTCTGTGTGCTCCCAGCCTGGACACCCATAAGAACAGCACTGTTCCGTGCTGTCCTGACCTATCTATGTTCCTCTCCCCCAAATGAGTATTAGCTCCCTGAGAAAAGGGTTTCCATCTTATCACTGAGATGGTCTCCCCTAATATGCTCTTTGGGATGGTATTTAAGAGAACTGAAAGCACAGTTATCTTTCACCCACGTTGAGATTTAAACTACCTTAGTTTAAATATATGGGAAACAGCCTTCTCTTCCTTGGCTATTGGTAGTATTCAGCATTCAATGCAGGGGAAAGATGCAGATGAGGGAGATGCAAGTGGGCAGCCCAGCTAGATAATATGGGGCCTCTCTGCAGGGGAGGCAAAATCCTCTGGTAAGAGGAACCAAATCATCCGAATAATTGCATAGATCTGGCCTTTGAGGCAAGTGTCACCCTTTTTGATACACTTGGGCATTTAAAGCAATTTCCCCCACCTCTGGATCAAATATGCTTTAGAAACTTGGGAGCTGACACTTCGTCCAGATATATTGGGATAGAAATGGAGAGAGTTCACTTTTTTTCTTTTTTCTTTTTTTTCCTGGAACTGCCAGCATTGAGGCACCTGAGCTTCCTTCTGAATATCCTGACTTTCGTTATTGCCCCGCAGGAATAGTTTGCCGTGTAGGAATCATTACGCTTTCCCTCCTTTATCGCTGCCCAAGTAATCACAGGAGAGAGAATACTTCCCTCCACCAACACAACAGAGAGAATTTTACTATTGGAAAACTAAGACTTTTCGTGAGGGTTGCAAATGTTGATGACTTTTGGCAGAGAGGTTTTTTTAAACCAGGAATTCCCTTCCTTCCTTCTGATACCTATTGTTTTCATATGGGCCTTTCAGGGAAACACCTTTCTTACAATTTTTCAAACTTTTAAGTGCCAGAAGTCCACCAAAGCAGGCAGAACCCATCATGTCTGCGTCCAACGTCAGACCACTAGAACCTACGCGTCAAGTCGCCTGGTTTAGCAAGTTCATATAACTATTATTTTCCTATCGGGCTCTTAAAAAAAACCCACCTAACAAAATTCATAATAACCTTTCCTTATCATCTCAAACATTTCATTTCAGTGTCTGTAATATTTACTTCTTTCCCTACCCAATTAGGGGAAAAAATCTGCCCCGATTTTAGGAAGAAGAAAGATCTTTAAAGTTTCTAAATGTAAGATGGTTGAAAAGGGTTTTTTTCTCCCTCTCAAATCAGCATTCAGAAAAATATATTTATACATTCATTTACTTCTGGTGTGAGAACAGAGTTGCCGCTTTTGCTCAACGGAAAAGATTTTTGAAATGACACAAATCTGTATGTGTGTGTTTCTAGAATTAATACACTTGTATTCATTGAGGTGGTGGGCTTTCCAACTAGGGGACTCCGCATTGGGAGGAGTACCCTGCCTAGGGAGCATTTAAGGAAATGTTAATATCCAAACAAAAGCAGTATTACCAGTGCTATCCACTCCCTCCCCCAGAGGAAAAACAATTAATAATTTGCATATGCTCATGACACAAATTAAAGACAAAGGGCCCCTCACAGACTGTGGTTACTATGCAGCCCTCCGCAAGCTGCACAGCCCCAGCCCTGCACTGTTCTTGCTTCCAAATGAATAGCATTAAGCTCAGTAACTAAAAATAGTGGTTCCGGGCCCTCTGGCCCATTCCCACCGTAGAACCGTGTTTCCCCAATGAAAAACGTCTTCCAATCTCTCCAGAGCTTCTAGGCAAAAAGAACGTATAGTTCTAAGGGGAAAAAACGTATATACTTTGCCCTTTTTATTTTAATGGCCAAACACTGTAATGCTAGCTAAATGGAAATTCTTGTCTGTTAATAGGTTTCTTTAGTTTGTAATAAATAGGAATGCTAATGACTAAAATTTGGTATTTGGTATGCATTAGCTTTTGTGAGCTTTTCTTTACAGTCCTCATTGACATGCAATATGGCAAGCTTCCTTTGAAACATATTTATAAAATAACTACAGTATAATTAAACCAACAAAGCCATCTTTTAAGTAAGCTTAATAGCTCAGGTTTTTTTTCACCTGGGTAAAATTTTATTTTAAAAAGAAAAATAGTTATGCCTCAATCCCACCGTATATTTTATTCTGTGCATCTAATATTTCCTTTGCATCTACAATCTATGCATATCTAATTCTTTTTGACAACTATGATTATTAATAAAGTGTTCATGAAAGATATGCTTCATAGCTTCTTCAACAAGAATAATGTTTTTTTGTTAATGGAAATTGTAACATATCTTGACAGATACAATATATAAGATCTGCTTTTTCTTAATGGTTAATATTTCCGGGCTGAATACTCAAGGAGCGGATCAACAGATATGGCAGGTAATAATCAGAGAGGATGCTATTTTATACAATGTAACTAAAAATATTTTAACGATATAAAAGCAATAGATAAATAAAAGCAATTTTGTTTAATTTTGCTTTCGGTGTGCGAACAATTTTTGGTTTTTGTTGCTGCAGTGGCCGGTGTGTTTAACAGAGGTGGAAGCTCGCAGCGCAGAGTGATCGGTACACACGCGGCTCTGCCTTCTTGCAGCCGAAGGGTCCTGCAAGCGCCCTTTCTCTGCTCTCAGCGTCCCTCCCAGGGACGCAGGGCCCGGCTGAACGCTAATTCGCAAAACACAGTGGTTCAAGTTCACCAAGTCTTCCTCAATTTTGCAAACCGTTCCTCTCGCTCCATGCCTCGCGGTTTAAGACCACGCGATTTCCCAAAATGAAAAACTCAAAAGACACCAGGCGTCGGACGGGAGCAGTTGGAGCGGGTCTGGTGCTCTTCGGCCTCCCGGACCCCTGCCCGTCCGGCTTTGCCCCAGGCGCCTGGCTCCCTTCTCCCCCAGATCCGGCCTCTCCGCCCCGGGCCTGCCAGGCTCCCAACTCCGCCCCGTGCCGAGAATAAACACAGTTGCCATCACTGTTATAATCTTTATTTCGAACTGTTTCCAAGGTTACAAATTATCGTGCCTCCCATGCAACAGGTTCCTCCGAAGAAGCGGTATCATTACAGATTAACTGTAATGTGTGGGATTAGAATAAAAGCACAAGGGATTAGGTAAAAGGGGGGACGCTCGAGAAATAACGCCCGAGCGCACCTCGACTGAGAGGCAGCGGGTGGAAGCCTCGTAGACACTGCTGCCCGGGCGCCGCGGCTCCTCCGTGAGCTGGACCCGGCTCCTCCGCTCTCGGCCCCGGAGCGGCCAGGGCCGGAGGGGCCCGAAGGGCTGGCGGGGCCCAAGGCTGGACGCCGGAGACGAGGGACGCGGCCCCCAGGCTCGGGAACGCGAAGGGCCGGGAAGCCGCAGCGGCGTTGTGGGCGGGCGGGCCTATGGCCCGGCTGGGGGCCGAGGGTAGCACAGCGCCCGGGACACAGTTCCAGCGCCGTATGCGGCGCCCGGAACGCGGCGAAGGAGACAGCACACCCACAAGGGGGTCACCGGGTCTCGGGTGTTACCGACACCGCATTCAAGGTCCAAGCCTAGGGGGTACGTCCTCGTGTAGCTCCCGCGCCGGCGCCACTCTCTGCGGGTCTGGGATAGGGAGCCGGGGCCCGGCGGCACTGGGGTGGGCGGCGGCGCAGGCCACCCGCGCCCTTCGGAGCCCAGGACTCGGGCCTTGGCCGCCCGCCGAGGCCATGCGCCCCATTCGACCACCTCCCGGCCTGGCCGACCCCTGCCCCAGAATTCCAGAAAGGCCCCGAGCTCCTTCTCCCCTCACTCCGCGCCCTGAGGGGCTGGAGCTCGCGCGCCAGGCCCAGCGGGACTCGGGCCTGCCTTGGGCCACGGCCTCGGGCCGCTGACACCGCCCCGAGGACTGTTGGCGTGTCCCGGTGGAGGGCGCGGGGCTGGAAAAACAAACAGGGCCGGCGTGCAGGCTTGGGGTGCGGAACGGCCGGGGGCTGGAAGGAAGTTCGCAGTGTGGCCGCGGCGCCTAACAAAGCCCCCTCTTCGGGAGCCCCGTCACCTCGCGTTGACCCCGGGCCCTCGCCTCGGAGCAGGCCGCGCCACTCGGGGGGCGCACGCCAGGGCCCCGGGCCTCCGCCGCCGCCAGAGCCCGGGCTCTCCTTGGGTCGCGCAGGCCGAGCCCGCGGCCCGCCCCCAAAGGCGCGAAGGCTAGCTCGGCCGGCGGGGCAGCCTCACCCCGCCACCAAAGCCAAAAGAGCAAGGCCGAGGGGTGACTCCACGTTGATGTCCTCCGCCAAGAAACGGGGTGACCCCGGGGCGCGCTGGAACCACAGCGCTGCCAGCAACCCCGGAGGGGCCGAGCGGGCTCCCAAGTAGACGGAAGTGGGCGACCAACTTCGCCGAGACCCGCGCTTCCAAGAGAAGGGCCCCGGCTGAGGAGGCGGCGGGAGGCGACTGTCGCAAACAGCTGTTCCTCATACATATTTCATTACACAATCAGATAATGCGTCCCACCACCTTATCAATTATTCCCAGATAAACATTTTCAAGACGTTTTGACATCTGTCTTAGTGCCTGCTATTAATTTAGTAATCACTGTAGTTAAAAATGTATGGGATTTTTGCCTGCGGAGCACCTCCTCTCGGGCGCGCGGGCCCAGTGTTTTTGGGCTGTGGCTGGAAGTCTGGGCCCTCCGGGGGTGAAGACGCCTTTGGAGGTGAGACGGCCTCTAGCGCATTGACACTGTTAATGGAAGGGATTAAAGGGGTGTCTGGTTATTTTTATTGTGGAACGTGAGGGTTGCCCCCTCCCCTACCCGCATAGCCCCCCCCCACCTCACTTTCCCGCCCCAGCCCTGGACCGGACACCAAAGTTCAACCCCTTTGCCTCGGGCAGCGGAAATGGTTAGCTTCTATCTGGGCGGCGGGTTTCTGGTGAGGAAGACGCAGGCAACTGCAGTTGGCTCGTTTGGGGCCAAAGAGAGGGAGAAAGAGGGGTGGGGAGAGGACTCACAATCACGAAGAATTCATCACAACAAAAAACTCTAACAACACAGTGCACCCCATTCCAGAGGTCACAAACCTCCGTAGTTTTGCCCTGAGCCGGGTGGCTGGGCAGAGGTGACAAGGGCGTTTAGGAAACACAGAGAAAAATAAATTCGCTCCAGTGACTGTACACGGGGCATTTGGGGCTATGAGAAAACGAGCTGCTTTTCTGCTTGAGTGATAAATGTTGCAATGAGCTTAGCTATGTACCCGAAATTTTATAAATCAGACAAGCAGAGTTTGAAGAATCTTGTAGAATTCATTGGTAGGTAATAGCCAACATCTCCAACTCTAGAATGCTGATTGTTATTTATTATTGGAAAGGGTCTAAATAAGCTATCCAAAGAGGGGAGAAAGAAAAGCCCTGAGGGAAAGGAGTTTGCCTCCATGTGTCCCGAATCTCAGCTACAGCGAATGGAAGTTACACTTCGGGCTTGGGAATAATGGTCTCCTTATTCGCTGCCCCCCCACCCCGCCTTCTGTCGCAGTCTCTTTCCGAGGTGCAATAGCAGGTGGACTCTTCGGACTCTTATTAGGGAATAAGGAGAAACAGACCTGGGGAAAGAAAAAGGCCTTGGAAGAAAACTGCCCTTCCAAGGAACATCAATGGACTCTAAAGTGATTTTCACTGTTTATTGTTCAAACATCTACCAGAACGACTCTTGCTAAAATTTCCAGGAATTAAGTGGGGAGTGGGGAGTTGGGGGCAGTGGGGGGGAGTGGGGGGAGTGGGGAGTGGGGAGTGGGAGGTGGGAAGTGGGGAGTGGGGAGTGGGGGGGAGGGGACGGGGATTGGGGGAGGGGAGGGAGTGGGGGAGGGGAGGGGAGTGGGGAGAGTGGGTAGTGGGGACTGGGGGGAGTGGGGACTGGGGGGAGTGGGGAGTCGGGGGACAGTGTCTGACCCCAAAAGGGAAGAAATTCTTCCCTACTCATACCCCTACTCCACCCCCTACATTTCTAGGGCAACTACATCAGCTTCAACCTGTCCTCCTGCCCTGTTTACCAGGTGGTTCATCTCTTTCTCTGCCCCTTGCAGGGTGGTCATCTACTTGCTAGCCCAGAAAGTCCTCTTCTCAGCTCCACCCTATTTTTGTCTAAAAGAATCTTTCCAAACTTACCCTCTACTTTTAGAAAGAGAGTTGGGGAGGGAGGTGAAGTGGACGGAAGGGCACCATCGCGCCCAGGGTGCCAGCCTCTTCTGCAGGAAAACCATGATGGTGGCTGTCTGGAAGGTTTACCAGGAGTGGTCAGGCAAAAGGAGCTGAAACCAAAATCAAGCCTGTGCACTTGCTTGGGCCTTTTGGGAGAGCCACTCTAGGAATCCCTCTTCCAAACCCCTGCAGCTTGACCAGGACAGTGGGCTCTGTTTGGAACTGAGCAGTAGGGGGTGAGAACTTCCTAATATCTCACAAAGAAAATTAGTCTAACAAACCAAATAATTCAGTTTGCCTTGGAGTGTTCTTTTGTGAACTTATTTGATATAAAAGAAATTGGGATGGAAGTGAAGGTAGGAGGGTGTGCAGCTGAGCTAAGTTTCTCTGTAACGACTAAATTTTGCATAAAAAGAGAGAAAGGGGCAAAAGAAGGGCCCTCCGGCTTCGTGAGCCCTGGTTGGAGCTGAATGCTCCTGTTAGGAATCTCCCAGCTTTGAGTGAGGGCGTCTATGCTCTCTGCCCTATCCTTCTTTGGAACACAACCTCCTAAACCAATAATAACAACAAATAAATAATCCGGGTCAAAATGAAATTTTCCTGGATTGCCCTCTTCTGGGTGTCTCCAGCCCAGCTTAGAAGACGGCGAAAGGGTCGGCTTTGGGGTGAATGCGGTGCTCTTTCTAGTCTCCAGGACTTGACCTGAAACCTTTCACCCAGTCGGCTCAACAAAGTTTCTCCCTCAGGAGCCAACGTCCCTCTAGCAGGAAGCCCTTGGCCTCACGTCCGGCATCCTCGTTCGGGCCACTCTCCGAGGTAGGTGGTTTCCTGCACATCTGCCTGTGGCTGGGGTCACTCCGCGCGGGCACTGCGGCTTTTGTCTGCATCTGGACAACTGGATGTACACCCGTGCATTCCAATAATTCTGTCTGTGGACACTTCTTTTTTCCTCAGCTCCTGCTGTTAGTATTCCTCTAATTCTCCCGTACGTATTCGGGTACAATTGCATGTACGTTCCGTGTACAGTCAGGTGACTCAGCTTAAGCCTGAGCTCGGACGTCTGCGACCTCCTGAGTCTGCATGGGGAGGAGAAAGTGTGCAAGTGTAAACTCGGGGCTTTAGGTGGGGTGGGAGGTTAATAAGTCTTTCCGGCCCCAGGGCCTTCTAGGCCTCTCTTACACCTTCAGCTCCCCATCTTCTTAACTTTCCAGGAGGAGGGCGATCCTCTGAACGATCCTGCGCCTCGCTCCTTCCGGAAGGGTCGAAACAGCCTTTGGGATCTCTCTTGGTGGATTTTGGTCGGGCCAGGACAAATGGGAGGGGTGGGGGAGGCCACGAGGTTGCCTCGAGGCTCTAGACTGCACCTCTCCACTCAGGTCACCAACTGGCCCAGTGCGCCCCGGGATGCTGGGGAAGTTGCTGGACCCAACAGTGGAAGTCTAGGCGCCTCGGGGTGAGTGATCTACGTGTTTGGGGGCGAAACTCTCCTCCTCGGCCTCCCAGGAGCAGCTGTATTTGTAACTGGGAACTGGCCTGGACCCGCCCCCTCGGCCCCTCCTCCCGCCCCCACCTCGGCGCTCGTAGCTTAGCCGGATGCAGGACCGCTCGCCCCGGCCACCGCCAAACACCCTAGGGCCACGTTATCCCTTGGAGCCCTTGCTGAGGCCCAGGGGCCTGGAGCGGAAAGGAAGGGTACGAAGCAGGGTGGTCGGGGTCGTGCTGCGAAGGCCTTGTGATGTATCCCTCCGCCGGGAGCCGCCTTGCGGGCCCGCGAGTCTTCCAGTCTCCGAAGCCGGCGGGAGCGCTGGCCTCCGGCTTGCTGGGATGGGAATTAGGGGTGGCTCGCCTGCGACTGGAGGCTGTTCTCGCAGGGCTCGTGCGGGGACCGGTGCGTTCCTGGAATCCTGTAGTGTGTTTTCTCGTGAGTGTGAGAGAGAAAGATGCGTACTCGCGGCTAACTTCAGGTCAGTTTGTTCGTAAAAGGCCATCGTCAGCCCGTCGGTCTGTCTCTCCTGTGCATTCGCACAAAGTGAGGCCACCTCTCCCCACCCTCCATACAGCCTCCCAGGCCCGGCCAAAGGGCCAAGGCCTGGGGGCCCTGAGGCCTGGAAAGGTGAGGCCCTTGATATGCGTTCCCGGTGTTCTGATCGTAAAGTCCACGCTGCCCAGGTGCCCACTCAGGGTCAACTAGAAAACCTACGTGGGAAAGGGGGACTCGGAGAGCTATCCCCACACCCAGTGCAAGGTGAAGTCCCAACCTCGGCGCGCTGGACCTACAGACCTGGCGTCTCACTGCCGACCCAGCCGGTCACCCGGATTGGTGGCGGCGGCGGGGGGGAGGGAAGGATCGTGGAGTTGTGCTGGTACAGGTTGGAGGTGGGGATGAAAAGAGGGGAGAAAAGAAACTAGATTGGGTGGCGATGGGACGTGGGGTGGGGACGTGGGGTGGGGATGGAGTTGGGGCAGCTTTTGATAGCGCCGGCTTTTCACCCTGCTTTGGGGAGGTGCGTCGGGCTGCACCGTTACCCCCCCACACACACACACCGGAAAATAAAGCTAATGATGTAGTAATTTAGGAGGGGGTAAGGGGCTGGGCGAGAGGAGGGAGGAAGGATGGGGAACGCGCGCCCCGAGAGCGAAGGCAAACAGCTGTGGAGGCGCTGCCCGCGGCTCAGGCTTCCCAACAGGTTAGCTAGACAGGGATCCACCCGGCATTTCGCAGGAAAGGGTGGGGGTTGGGGGGAGACTGAGCGAGAGGGCGAGAGAGCCTCGCAAGAGGACAGAGGGAGGGAGAGAGCGAGAGGAGCCAGAGCGCGCGCCGCGCGGTTTAAAAGGAGACACACTTCCTAATGAATATTTATCCGCCGCTGCTTCCTGCTCCCGGCTTCCCTTCCCTTTCCGCAGGTAAGACCCTCCCTGAGCCCCAGCTTGGGGGCCCTCCCAGCTCCCCCACTCAGTGTTGGGGCAACGTTGTCAGGGCGGAAGGGTTCTTGGCAGCCGGGGAGGGGGTGTAGGAGGGCGACTCCCTCCCGGCTGCGCTTGGGCGCGGGGGATGGAGACCCCGCACTGCCAAGGCTGCGTGCGTGGGCTACCTGTATGGAGTCGGTGTGAATGCTGTGTAAGGGTGTGAGTGTGAGAGGGAGAGGATGTCAGCCCGGGGGCGCGAGCGCCTGTTTCCCGCGCGCTCTGGGGACATTTTCCGACTTTTCACTCGGACGCCCTGGATTTCTTGCCTTTGCCTTTCTCTGCTTCCCCCTCCTCCCTCCTCCGCCCTCGCCACCTCTCCCACCCTATCCCCCAACCGCGGCCGCTGAGACGCTCTTCTGCGGGCTACTGTACAGCTGGCGCCGGTCCCCCCCCCCCGCCGGGCCGGATCCCGGCCTCTCATAAAAGAGGGTATATAGTTGGGTTTCTGTCACAAACCTCCATACAGAGGTCGCGTGGCCACGGTCCCCTTCCTGCCCGCTACGCTCTTGAGCCGCTGCGGCGCGTTCCCCCACCAGCACACACACCTCGGGGTACCAGGGCCCACAATGGACCTAAGGGTGATCGGACCCCGGGGGCACTGGGTGGAGTAGTCCTGGGCTGCAGCTGGGAGCCGGAGGACCCCCAGGGAGAGCGCCCCGCTCATCCCCTCCCCCACTTTCTCCTCCCGCCTTCGCCCGCGGGAGGAGCACAGGGAATTCGGGGCAGCCAGGGGGGAAACTGGGAGGGGAGGGGGGAAACTGGGAGGGGCTGATGATATAACCAGAATTCTTAAATGGACTTACTTGGCCACCTGTTGAGAATCCATTTGGGGTCGGCCGGCTCCGGAGCTGCGCGTGGTGGACACACAAAACCAAACGGAAAAAGAAAATTCTTTCTTTGGCCATTGCCGGCGCGGCCCGTCAGGCTCTCAGCTCTGACCTACGGTCGGGCGGATCCAGAGCCGAAAGCAACTTTGCCAGGTCCCCAGCCACCTCAATGCCTCCCTCATCCTACGCCTCCTCGGCTCCGAGGCCGGGGGCTCGGAGCGCCCGGACTCGGCGCTCAGGGCCCAGCACCGGCAGTTCTGCTTAAGCCGGGACAGGCTTTCTAAGCCCTGCTCAGAAGTCAAGAGCAGCAGCGCCGCTGCCTCTGCTTGGCCTTTCAAGACACGGTCGCTCCTTATTCTTGTGCCTCGGCCTCTCTGGTCGCCCCCGGACAAAGCCCCCGGAGCCGGCGGCTCCCTTCCCGCTAAATCCCCTTCGGGGTCAATGCGCTACCAGCACCGGGCCGCGCGCTTCTCCTGCCAGCCGTGTGGCTCTTAAAGAGCGCACCCCCCCACCTTCGCCCTGCGCTCTCCCCCGACCCCCGCCTCCCCGCCCCTCTTCTCTGGATCTAGCCCCCCACGCCGACGCCTCAGGTCCCTCCTGCCCCGACCGAAGCCCGCGGACTCCTAGCCCCCTCCTCTCGCCTCCTCCCCTGAGCAGTTGGTGGGCCTCGCCTTGGGGCCACAGAGCTGAGTTATACCCTCTGCCTCAGGACCACTTTCTGTCCAACAGCGTCCACTCCTCTCTTCCCCCCTCCTATCTTTGCCCTTTGCATGGATCAGGGCCCAGGGCACTACCTTGCCCAGGTCAGAGATGATTCCTAAAAATAGTCAGTTTGGGCTTGAATTAGGAGGTGGTAGGATGGATAAGGGGCGGGGCATGCCAGTTGAGCTGGGGGAGAGAAAGAGAAGAGGAGTAGACCAGATGGACTCAGAAAGCTCTGCTATCCCAGGGCCTACGTGGCCTTTTGGCAGAGGATGAGGGCTGGATGGTGCCACTCATTCCTAGAGGGGGCCACCCTGGAATGGGGTCCAGAGGTTACCAACCTGGCCAGCCCATGTGTGTCTAAGGGATCGTCCCATGGGGGGGGGGCGCCTCCAGAAGGCCCAGAGTGTCAATCTGAGAGCAAACTGCTTCCCAAGCTCAGTGTATTAATACTCCCAAAAGTAACCTTTAAAAGCCCAAGAGCTGGGTGAGCAAGGAAGGACCTTGAGTGACAACTGTCCAGGGAAAAGGGCATGGGGGGAGGGGCAGCGAGAGGAAAAAGTCGACACTTTCAGAGGACTGAAGCACAACTGTTAACAAGGTTCCTGACATCTGCTGGTCAACAATGTCACCTGCCCCACCAAAAAAAAAGGGAAAGTAAGATGGTGATTTGGTGCCCCTTCCTTACAGAGCCCTCCCTCTCTTTCTCTCCTTCAGGCCTGTTTTAGTCTCAGTCTCACCCTAGCAGCCAATTGGTCTTGTACAGGGTGGCCCCTTGCCTAGAGCACTTTCTTCAGGCCTCCTGAAGGCCAGATGTGTGGTCAAAGAGAAACCAGAGAGGGCATGGCTGGAAGTGTGGGCAGGGACAGGGTGGGCTGTGGTACTTTGCCTTCCCTAGTGCCAACTGTCATAACATTTGACTGTGCTTGAGGTCTGTGGATGGTGGGAGCAATGATGGTGTGCCCGCCCCTTCTTAAATCCAAGCCCTAGCACACCAGTTCTGGCTGTCATAGAGGATCTCTGCAAAGAAGTAGGTGCCTCCTGAGCAGTGGAGACCAGAGGAAGTTGGAGCGGGAAGGAGATGGAGAGCTGACTCTCCCCTGGGCATCTCTCCTCTGCCGCCCCAACATTAGTCCAGATGCAGTTCTTTAAGGAACTGGGGTAACTAATTGATCTGAAATTGGCCCTCTTGGGAAACTTTGGCAGTGCAGTCCCTGCGCTACAATCTGAGGCCACAAACCATCCCCTAGCCCATATGGCTCACATCCCACCCCAAGTCTCCCACCTCTTCTCTTGGGGCTGGGTCACCACAGCCAGCTAGGCCCGGTTTGTGCCCACTCTCCTGGACGGTGGCCCAAGACTGGAGCCAAACTTCTCTTGTTTGAGGACGTGGGGGGCGGAGGGGCCTTCGGCGGGCGTTGGGGCTCATTAGGCAGAGCGGGGTGCCGAGAGGTGCGCGCCGCCGGCCCGGAGGCCGCCTTTGAGCGGTCGGGGCGGCTTCATTAAGCGGCGCTAACAAGGCATACAAATGCCGGGCCCAGCAGCTTTCTTGCAATGCCGGGGCCTTAGCAGGGCGCCAGGCTAATGAGGGTCACTCAAAGGGGCTGATCAAATATTCAAATTTCCCCGCACGCCGGGAACTTTTATGTACGGAGAAAGTTGAGGCAACTGAGCTGTGTTTACTGTCGGTGTCGACAATTGCTCGGAGCGCGGGTCCCCGGAGGCTAAGGGCGGGGGGGCGGGAAGGGAGCAGTTGTTGTTGTTGTTGTTGTTTTTCATTCAAAGGAAAGTAATCGGGGTCCTTGAAGGACTTCGCGGCCTCCCCGCCTGCGTACCGCTCTCCCCTGCGCCCTCCTCTGCCGCCCGCGCCAAGAGCCTCAGTTTGTAGCTTTCAGGGAGGCCAGACCGCGGGCCACCCGGCCAGCTCCCGCCTCCCGATGTCTTGGGGGCCAGAAGGGCGTTGCCCCCCAGGACAAACTGGCCTATGGAGCTGAGCAAGGCCGAGTGGGTGCAGCTGCCCCAGCCCTCGGGTCTTCCTCTCTCGGAGGCTTCCAGACCCCTTGGCTTTGCCGGTAACCGAAACTAGGAGAGAGTGGGACTCTCTTGGCACCTCTTCTGGTGGAGTTGAGACTGCCTGGGTTGGGGCTGACAGTTGTAAATAAATGCCCGGTAGGTCCTGGTAAGAGAAGGACATCTTCCAGCCCAAACGCCCTTTCTCCCCCCATCACCTGTACTGCTGTCCTTCCCATCTCCTGGGCCAGGATTAAAGCAGGGACGATGGTGACAATTTTGTGACCTCGGCCTGTACGGGTGCCAAATCCCCGGAGTCTGAGCGGCCAGAGGGCGGAGGAGACCTAGAGGCTCCGCGGGCTGACCTGTGCATCCGGATCTCCCTTCTCTGAGAGACCGAGGTGCAGGAGCCCCATGCGCGCCACCTCCTCCAGGCGTCCCCCAGGCCCACCTCCCACCCCTGGCTCTGCCCAATGCTTGGGGTCCCCAGAGCAGCAGGGCAGGCGGCCTGGGCCCCAGAACCTTAGGTCCTTCAACTCCTAACACCCTCCCCAACGCCCAGAGTCTGGGAATTTGGGAGGGGAAGCTTTGGTGCTCCACACCCCCCCCCCAGGCCCCCGCCAGCACCCTTAGACCGACATCCTGCGGAGCCTGCGCTCCCAGCTCGGCCGGGAGCCAGTCCAGCCATCCGCGCCGAGGACTGGCCGCCCCGCCTCCCTCCCCAGCTCTCTGGACTCTCAACTTACGTGCTCCGGCCGGCGGGCGTGGTGCTTCGGGCCGGAGCGGAGAGGCGCTGGCAGCTGCGGGGCCGCGGGGTGGCTCGGTGGGCGGCGCGGAGCTCGGCTCTGAGGGGAGGCTCTGACAGCCGGGGGCTGCGCGCCCGCCCCGCCGCGCCCGGCCCTGGCCCGGCGCACAAAGCTGCGCGCCTGGCTGCCTCCCTCCGCCCGACTTTGCACCCCCAAGCCGCTGGAGGGGTGCGGCGGGTCGGCAGGCTCCCCGGCTGAGGCTGGGGGCAGGGGTGCCGCCGGGCTGAGCCTCAGAACCACTTGCTTCAATTCTTCTTCAGTGGCGACGGTTTTCGATTTCAGCGCTTTCGGCTGAGCCCGCGGCACCTGCCCAGCCTCCCTCTGGGGCTGGTCGGGCGGCGGCCGGGAGAGGCCGGGTCGCCCCAACCCGGAGGCGGGGGTTGCGGGCACTGGGAGGGGACTGGCTAGGTTCACCCGCCCGCCCGGCGCCTTGGGTCCTCGGCTCCAGGGGATGCAGTTTCGGGGTCACGAGCTGTTTTCAAAAAGTTGAACACAATATTCGGAAACCCACCCGTAGGAATTCTCCCCCCACACGCGGCACAATACCCACTCCCCTCCCCTTTTTCATTCCTTCCTCCCCCGCTTCCTCCTCCTGCCCCTTCCCCCTCCCACCCCTCAGCCTATAATCCTTCCCCTACAAGAGAAAGAGATCGGGAAGAAAAGATGAAGTGTCTGTTTTTGTGTCCCAACCTTAGAGCTCTTTCTGGGCCCACAGTGAACGACCGCCTAGAGCTTCGCAGCGTAGCAGAAAAGGACTCACGGCTGGGAGGAAGATACACCGAGGGGAGAGATACCCGGAGCCCCACGAAGTGGGGCTTGGCGGGTCTTCCCTGTGGGCGAATATTTTCCTGCCGCAGTCAGCGGGTTTAGGACCAGCGACCCTGGCTGACTGGGGCTGAATGGCTGGTGTCGGGCCCCCTCGCCCAGCCCACAGCCTCCCTGCCGCAGTGGAGCCTCCAAAGCAGCTTGCATTTCTCACCCCGGAGGCCTGGTGCTGGGGGAGTCAAGGCCTAACCAGGGCCAGAACTAGGGGTTTAGGGGCTGGGACACTTGCAGCCCCTGTCGCGTTAGGTTTCCTATTTCAATTCTCTCACAGTCTCTCTTTCTCTCCTCCCTCTTTGAGATCTCCAAAGTGGTGTGGACTCAGCGCCTCACCCCCAGATCTCCATCGGAATGTAGAAAAGATCTTTTTTTTTTTTCAAAAAAGTTTTGAATTCCTCAATGATTTTTCTTCTGGAAAGGCAGCTTAGGATAATTATTTCAGCTTTATTGAGGGCAGATTAGTTGAAGTCTGGACGCTGCGTTTCAATACACGTTGTACACGGGCCGACAATGTGGGCATTGTTGGCTACTGTGTGTGAACTCATTCAAAATATACACTTTTTAACACCAAACCGAGTCCTGTCTAAATATACACAGTGTTCAGGGGAAAGACGTCTCTGACCCCGACAAATCTGCGTAAATCACACTTCCATGGTTACTGAAGCCTCACAAAGGGAGGCCCGGCTCAAGATGATGATTACATGTTCTTAAAAGCAACATACCTTAGAATAAATACCCATGCCTGGCTTGGAGGCTGCAGTGGCCAGAGGGAGGGAGGGCCCTCCCCATGCTATGGGCCTTTGGGGGTTTGTTTTAGGCTTGTGATGTTACTTTCCTTAAAGGAATTAGACAGTTTTATAATTTTCTTTCTTTTTAGTATGAGCAAACAAGCAATTTTCAGGCCTATCCATTTCTTTGGGGCAGCCTCCGAAGTTTGAGTGGCCTTCTGGGGCTGGTAGGCAGACCCAGAGCCCCTTGAGGGTTGTGGGGTAGGTGGCATCTTGGGAGGGGGGCAGAGGGCTTCCAGGCATCTCAACCCAACTTCCTCCACAGCTCCTAGGGAGGCAGCTGAAATCTGGGGGGGAAACAAAGAGGCGGGTTGCTTTTTAAGATGGAAAGTGTACTGTTATTTCTACTGCTATTTAAAAATATAAGCCAATAGGGGAAATCAAGGCTCCATGACTGGGAGCAGGGTTAAAGAGAAGCCAGATCCAATGCAGAGGAAGTTGGGGTAAACGTGGCCGAGGACTGCGGACCAGGGAGGCCAGAGCGTCTTCCAGCACCCTAGGTCCTGGGCTCCAGCTCCCAGGCGCCGGATGCCCCCCAGAATCCGAGATCCTGGGGCGCAGCAGCCCGCCGGACCAGGGTCGGCGCGCGGTGGGCCCCATGATCTCATCTCTCCTTTCTTCCTCGCCACTATTAGTGCTCACATAGGCAGAAAGAGGCGGCCCGACGTGCACACCATGTGCAAACCCTGCTGGCTCCACTGTCCCTCGGCCTCTCCTTGGGGGCTGGCCCTCGGCGTTCATGCAGCGTGGGGAGCCTCTCACCTCCCAACAAAATCCCCCCTTTAATTGCTCATCCCATTCAACAACTCTATGCCCATGGATATTAAATTTTCTGGATCAACTTCTTTGGGGAAGAGGGAAAAAGAGGGAGCTCAGAGACAGTAAGAAAAGGAGAGAGAGAGAGAGAGAGAGGAAGAGAAGGGGGAAAGTGGTGAGATTAAGAGTTGCAAAGATTAAAAAAAAAATCTCTTTCCCCCCTTCTCCCTCTTTCCCTGCTCTCCCCCTCCCCCCCACTCTGGCTAAGTGGTAAAACCGTCCTTACGTTCTCGGTATTGATTGGCAGGGCTGACAGTGATTGGCAGCGGTTGCCGTGGCAACGCCACAACGACACGCCGCAGACCAATAGAAAAGCGAAACAAAATGTTTCAATGCTGCACTCACTGTGGATTTAGGGGAGATATTATGAGGCTGTTGTCATTAGGGCGACTGCTGTGGAATCGCTGAATCTTGACTCGGCGGTGGTTGGCTCTCGCTCGCTCTCTCTCCCTCTCCCTCTCTGTCTCGGGTTCTCTCTCTGCGCGCGCGCACCGGGCCGCTCTCCTTCCTCCCTCTCTATGTGGCTGCGCGGGTGTGTGTGTGTGTGGATGTGTGTGGGGTGTGGGTGTCCCTTACGCCCTTCCTCCTCCCCCTCCTCCTCCTCCTGCTCCCCCCTCCTTTCCTTCTCCTCCTCCCCCCTCTCCTCTCCCTCCTCCTGGTCCTCATCGCCCCTCTCCTCCTCTTCCTCCCCTCTCTCTTCCTCTCCCTGAATTTTCTCCTCTCCTCTCAGGTCAGTCCATGGTATTCCGCTCCCCCCTAGACCTCTATTCCTCCCACTTCTTGTTGCCAAACTTCGCCGATTCTCATCACCGCTCCCTACTTCTGGCGAGTAGCGGCGCCGGGAACGGTGCGGGAGGCGGCGGCGGCGGGAACTGTGCGGGAGGCGGCGGTGCTGGCGGAGCAGGCGGCGGCGGCAGCGGCGGCGGCTCCAGGGCCCCCCCGGAAGAGTTGTCCATGTTCCAGCTGCCCACCCTCAACTTCTCGCCGGAGCAGGTGGCCAGCGTCTGCGAGACGCTGGAGGAGACGGGCGACATCGAGCGGCTGGGCCGCTTCCTCTGGTCGCTGCCCGTGGCCCCCGGGGCGTGCGAGGCCATCAACAAGCACGAGTCGATCCTGCGCGCGCGCGCTGTGGTCGCCTTCCACACGGGCAACTTCCGCGACCTCTACCACATCCTGGAGAACCACAAGTTCACCAAGGAGTCTCACGGCAAGCTGCAGGCCATGTGGCTCGAGGCGCACTACCAGGAGGCCGAGAAGCTGCGCGGCCGCCCGCTCGGCCCGGTGGACAAGTACCGCGTGCGCAAGAAGTTCCCGCTGCCGCGCACCATCTGGGACGGCGAGCAGAAGACGCATTGCTTCAAGGAGCGGACTCGGAGCCTGCTGAGGGAGTGGTACCTGCAGGACCCCTACCCCAACCCCAGCAAGAAACGCGAACTGGCGCAGGCCACCGGCCTCACTCCCACACAAGTAGGAAACTGGTTTAAGAACCGGAGGCAGCGTGACCGCGCCGCGGCGGCCAAGAACAGGTCAGTGGCGGGGCCCGCGGCCTGGCTACACTCTCCGGGGCCGGGGAGGGGGAGAGCGGTTGAAAAGAGGGTGAGCGGACAGGAGGCGGGAGGCCAGCGGCTGCCGAGCAAGCGAGAAGCCGAGACCTCCTGGTCAGTTGGAGAAAGTTTCCGCTTGCCCAGGAGCGTGGAAGAGGAGCGGGCGTGGGTGTATTGATTGCTTTGCCCTAAAGGGGCTCTCGTCAGGGTGGAGAGAGTGTGTGTGAGGTCCTGAGTGCCCATAACCCCTGGGTCGTGTCCCTGGGAGACTTAGCCCTGCGCTGCACCCGCGGCAGCCTCCTCAGCCTGGGATCCAGCTCCGGGCTTCTCTGGAGCCTACAAACAGGGAAGAAAGGAAAGCGCTCCTTGCCACCTGGTTTTTATTTCCACGCATTGCAAAAACCCAGGGAGGAATCCACGAACGTCTGGGAGAGGAAACGGAACCTGGGTCCCTGGCATAAAGGGGAAAGGCCGGTGGCCACCGTGCAGCAGGCCCGTACCCAAAGCCTTGAAAGTTGCCTGACCAGGAGCAGGAGAGCCAGGCTGGGAGTGGAGAGGCTGTGTGTGTGTGTGTGTCGGTGCTAGCCCTCCTGCCGAAGCCAAGGAGCATCCCCTTGGTCCACTAAATTGGGAAATAGGAGCAGAAGCTGCCTTGCTGCCCGGCAAGTTGGCCACAAACTCACAAAGTTGCACTGGGCTTGACCTGTCAGCAGAGCTGGGCCTGGGGGAAGTAGGGAGAAAAATAAGAAGAGGGGGAAAGAGGAAAGGAGTGGAGAGGAAGAGGGGAAAGGAGAAAGTGGGGTGAAAGCCCTGATGGAAGGCCTGTGTCCCAACCCTGCCAGGGTAGGCACTGGGCCTGATGCGCTGCACGGAGCAGGGCTGCAGTTGCCGACAGCTGCCGGGGCTGGGGACTGGTGTGAGCTCCTGGAGGGAGGGAGTGAGTGTGTTCCGTTTTAGGTGTCCCAGGCCTAAGCCTTTGGCCCTCTCACCCTTGCCTTTGCAGCCAACTTTTCGCCCGATGGGGGCAGCGCCCAGGGCCAGGAGAAGGCCTCCTCGTGGGGAGAACTCAGAGACACTAGGTTTACGTAGCAGCTGCCTGGCCAGGGGAAGGGGCAGCCGGAGACGGCTCTGCTCTCCACTCCTGCCTTCTCTGTCTCCCGCTTTCCCTCTCCCTTCTCTTCCCCCACTTTTTTGCTCCCAGCTTCCTCATTTTCTCTTCCCCCGATCCTGCGCTCAGCTCAAGGATCCAGAGAGCAAAGCCAGCCGGTCCTACCAGGAAGAGGCGGCGGGCGAGCAACCCGCAGCTCTTGATTTGGGGGAGCTGAGGCAGGAGGCATTGAGGGGACCCGTCCACTCCAGAGGCAGCCGGCTGAGTCGGAAGAGTCCCCGGGGCTGGGGAAGAAGAAACACTCAGCCTCTCCCCGACTTCTGCCCCTTCGGGGCTCGGCGTCCTTCGCAGTGTGCGCCCGGGGCCTCCCCTCCTCTGGCGGCCGGCCTCGGGTTCTACCTCTCCCCCCGAGGCCCGCCCCGATTTGGGAAGCCTTGGGAGGCTCCAGAGAATGCCGGGGAGGGGAAGACGGGAGGCCAGACCGCGCTGGGGAGGCTGCAGCGCTCAGGGAGCCGACAGATGCCCGGAGGAGGGGTGTACGCGCAGAGAGCGAAGTCGGGGGCGGCGGCGAAGGGCGCGGGGTTCGGGAGGCAGAGGGGCACGGGCGGCTGCGGAGCACCGGCGGCGGCATGCCCGGCTTCCCGGCGGCGCGGGCTCAGGGAGGCGGCTTGGCGGAACCGGGTGTTGGGGCTGCCGTGTCAGGGCGGGCGCCGCTCTCTGTCTCCCGCAGGCTCCAGCACCAGGCCATAGGACCGAGCGGCATGCGCTCTCTGGCCGAGCCCGGATGCCCCACGCACGGCTCGGCAGAGTCGCCGTCAACGGCGGCCAGTCCCACCACCAGCGTGTCCAGCCTGACGGAGCGCGCGGACACCGGCACCTCCATCCTCTCGGTAACCTCCAGCGACTCGGAATGTGATGTATGATACCCAAGGCCGCCCTCCTCCCCCTCCTCCCCCTCCTCCTTCCCCTCCTCCTCCTCGACCTCCTCCTCTTCCTCCTCTTCCTCCTCCATCCCTAGAGCAAACCGAAATCAGGATACACAATCATACACACACCCAAGTACACACACACTTCCACTCCAGCCAAAAATATATAAAACCCAAGAAAAATAACAAACGCAAACCATCAACAATTCCCAACCACCATCTACCACCACGGCCACCCCAAAGGACCGCGACGCCAACAGACAGTCACAAACGCTGATGCTGCGGGCAGAAAACATAAAAGAGGTGACAATTGTATACTTTCTAGGACAAGCACGGCTTCTCCTTTTGGTTCCCACGGACCCGGCACCCCACCTGCATGACGATTTATTTGTATCTGGGAAAATACTCTCTCTAGTTTAAAACGATTTAAAAAGAGTCGACTATACAAAAACCGACCGCCACCACGACGACAAGACGACAAAAGCAAAACAGACAAAAAGAAAAAAAAAAAACCCTCCATCTCCGTTCGGAATTTGTTTTAAAAAAAGAGAACTCCTCGAGAGGGAAATAGCAAATGTTTCTCGCCTTTTGTTGCGCTCTTTTTTCCTCTCTCGCTCTCTTTCCTTCTCTGTTTTTAAGTCCAAGTATTGGTCAAACAAGATGCAATCTTCTGTTTTTTGTTCAGCAGACAATCATTTTCTTGTTAAGCACCTTTTTCTCTCCACTCTGTCACTGCCTGTGTGGGTACTGGTTATAAATGTGGAAAAAGAATAGTTATGACTGTAACAGATTTTTATTTTTATTTCAAAATTTTATATGAATTATGTATATCTTAATGATCGGTCATTTTCCCAGTTTGTAATATATGTGTAGAAATTGCCTGTATATGATATTGCTTTTTCTCCTCTCCCTTTCTCTTTCTTTTCTCTCCCACCCTCTTCTCCCTTCCCGCTCACCTGTCTCTTTCCTTTTTGGGGTTCCCCTCCCACTCGATGTTCCTGGCGTCGACTTGGCAGTCAAGGCGTGGCGTGGCGAGCTGGGTTAGGAAGAGGGACCCCGTCGCTAGCGAAAGCGGAGAGTGAGACCGTAGTATTCTTATGCAAAAGCTATTTCAAGTATTTCTTAGCTGCTTTGGAGATATCTCTCACTCCCCGTAGGGCGCTTTAACTGTTATCTTAACTGCGTGTTTATCTATATGTAAAAACTTTCTAAAGCAAATACAGTATTCTCCATTTTCTTATCACTCCCGGAGACTGGTGTTTTTATCCGCCCCTGTGCCGGCAGCCCCGGCGTGCAGCAGCCCGGCCTTCGCTTCCACTCCAGCTATGCCGCCGGAGCTGGAGCAGAATTTTAAGACTGTGTCTGAGCTGTTTTCTGGAGAAGGGGAGCGGAGGTGGAAAGATGGGAACAGGCCCTTCGGAAAAGAACTAAAGCCAAATCCTGAGCGAAAAGGCAGAGAGGGTGCAGGGAGAGGGGATTACGGTCAGTTTCTTCAGCGCGAGATGCCAGGCCTAGATCCCCAGGAATTGCAGCCTTGCCGCGGCCCTAGTGGGTCTTTGGGAGTGTGTTGGCGTCTTTTGGTTGTTACTGCCTTTTTTTTTTTTTTTTAAGGGAAATACACAAGTTCGCCAAACGCAAGCATAAATCTAGACCGGAGGTGACAGGTTTTCTCTTCTTCTGGGGGTGGGGTGGAGGTCAGGGGACAACTGTAGGCCGGATGAGGCGGGTATAGAGACAGCAAGGAGGTAGTTGGAGTTTAGGGCCTAGAATCAGGATGGACTCCCTCCTCACCACCCGCATGTGCGTCTGTGTGACTGTATGACTTGCCTTATGGCTCTCTGTCTCCTTGAAATTTCTTTTTGTCTTTTGGGATCAACTGGAGTCTCTCGAGCATTTCACAGTTGGGTTATACTTTAAAACGACCCACCCCCCGAAATCACTGCTTTTCGCCAACCAGGTTCCCGCTGGCCCCTGGCCTCCCCGCCCTGCGCTGGGGGTGAGTTGAGGGCCCACAGTTCCCTGAGTTGGGGTGGCTGGCGGCACCTCCGCCACTCTGGGCCAGGCTGGCCTGTGCCCCAGGAGGAGCCGAAGAGGTAATTTCAGAAAACTTGTCTTCACTTGAAAGTCCAGTTTCCAAAGCGAGTAGGATTAAGGAGAAACGTGCCTGGAATTTCGTGCCTGTTTCCAAACTAATTTTGATTTCCGATTTCCTTTTGTCCCCAGCCTGGCAGCACCATTGGGTTTACGTAGGCCGGGCTGGGCAGAAAGGCGGCCAGGCCGGGAGGTGCCCTGGGCGCAAGTGGGGCCTTGTGCGCCCAGGGCATGCGCTTGTGTGGAGAAGGTTCCTGCGTGCGTACTTACTTAGAATCAGGGCATCCAGACCACCTCAAGAGCTTCCAAGTTCTGTGGCCTGGCACACAGCGTTAAAATCTGTGCGTGTGTTCACTGCCCGGGGAAACGTTCCTCATGGAGCCACATTCCAGGCAATAGTGACCCAGGTAGTAGGAATTTGGGGAAGGGGCTGCCTGGGTTCTGCTCAGCCTGGACCTCTGTTCTGGTGCACAGAATGATGTCTGGGGTGAGGGGCTCGTCCCCTACCCTCATTTTCAAATGGCCTGTCACATACTTGACCCAGACCTTGGGCCTGGAAACCCAAGGCGTGGCTGCCTCAGACAGTGTGGGGTGTCTGGAAGGACCCTACCCAACAGACCGCCCAGAATTGATGGGTGGAAAGAAAGGCATGGTGCTGCTAGAGGGTGACCCCTGGAAGGGCCTTGACTGGTGACACTAGGGAGCAGATGCCTTTTTGTCTGGGGACAGGGGACAAACCAGTGTTAATAAAATGCTTCCTTCTCCCAACATACCCAGCAGAGAAAGCGTTTGGGGCAACCAGTGCCCATTCCTCCTTCTCCACTTCAGCCTTGGGGGCCTAGCCCCGTTGGGTGTCACCAGCCTGCTATCTGTCTTGCTATCTCTTGTCTGCCACTCTCATCTCCTACATGTCTACTAGGTCTGTACAAATACCAATACCCGACTCTGCACTTTCTGACCTTACCTAAGGATTCCCTGCAGGAGAGGCATGAGTGCTGGTTGTGAGTGGTGTGGATGTGTGCAATTCTGAAAGCTGGCTTCCACCATGCAGTCAAGGTCTACATATAAAGGGGTGTGTATGTGTTGTGGTGTTGTGATGTTTGATATAAAAGTGTGTACGTTGAATCAGTGTGTGCCCAGTGTGTGTTTTCATGTCTGTCGCCTATAGGGTGGGTATCTGTGGGAGGTTTGGGCAGTTTATATGTCCCAAGTTCTGCAAGGAGTGGCTTAAGTACACCTACAGGATGCTGTGTGTGCAGGAGTTTCCGTGCAGTGGACATGTGTCTTGTGAGTCTTGAATCTGGTGTGGACATGTGTGGGTTCCCTTGTTCTAGTCAGTCCACAGATATGACCGCCAGGCGGTTGCCCACCCCTAACCCTCCTTCCTCTCCTTTTAAGGAATGGGGAGTCACAATGGGTCTTCTTTGACCCAGAGGGCAGAGGGGAGTTGGGCTCTTTGGCTTCCCCAGTCCACCCGTTACCCTGACACACTGCGGACATTACATTGGATTTGGCCCCTGCCCCTTTAAACATCAGAGAGAGGGGAAAGAGGCCCCTTTCTGGTCAGATCTCTCCTTTAATCGGCTGCCTGCCCATTCTCTTTCTGGGTCCCTCAAAGCCACGGCCAAGGCAGTCAATGTCCCAGGGGCCGCCAGGGTAGAGCTCGAGGGCAAGGCCTGGCTGAAGCCCTGCTGGGGAAAAGCCATCGCAGCCGCTAAATGTGGCCCCCATGGCCTGGGAGTGTTGCGGATTCTGCCTTGGCAAGGGGAGCGGGTGTGCCCATGATCTCGCTCGCTTGGGCCTCAGCAGGCTGGGTAAGCAGGCCTCAACGTTCATCCGCCCCCTCTGTCTGGGCCAGCCCGTGGGCCAGCTTCTCTCCAGGTGTGCCAGAGCCGTGGCGCACGCCGCTCGGTCGCATCCCTGCTTGTGCACCACGCATTTCCTTCTGGTGCCCCAGCCGGCGCACTCTGGCTCGGAACCTTCCCTGTGTGCATAGGCCTCTGGGTACCTGTATCTGGGTCGCCGACTCTAGGGTGTGAGGGGCTTGAAAAATAACAGCCAATTTGGGAATATTTTCTTCGTTCCTGCCTCCCTCAAAGAAAAACAATGGCGATCTGGGATTTGCACCAGAAACCTGAACGGCAGAATGGGATGCGAAACCCGGGAAAATCTGTATCAAAGGCATTGACCCCTAGAAGCCGCCTGCCCGAGGGAATATAGGTCATTCTACCCCTTTTCCGGCCTGCTCACCTCTCCCTCGTCAGCCCCGCCCCCAGCTCTGTCTACCAGGCCCCTCTTCTGGCCCTCCTCGAATCCTGCAGCATCGACTGCCCAGCGCCAGTGCAGTTGATTATCCCTGGCGAGACATACAGCTGATTAAAATGAAATGACCTGGAAGCTGCTATGGTGCAGGGTGGGGATGCTGATCAATAGTGGGATTGGAGGCACAGGAGCCTGGCCAGTCTGGGATTGGTGGTGGAGGCCATAGACCAGCCAGGGATGGCTGGACTTTGGACGCACGGAGGGCTCCAGTGATGTCTGGGAGGGCCAGGCCCAGGCCTAGACGAACCAAATGGGGGTGGAACTCGAACCCTAGTGTGGGCTGTGGTAGTAGAATGGCTCCCTCAGCTTCTTCTGAAAGGAGAATGGGCCAGCCTGGAATATTCTGGACCCAGCTCATCACTCAGGTCACTGGAGCTCACAGCCTAGTCCCAGACCCATGGCGCATTGGGTGTGCTTCGCCTCTCCAAGCAGGGGATGTCTCTGTATCTTCTCCCTCTCCCTGTCTTTCTCTGCCTCCTTCCCTGCCTGGGTCTTTGTGTGGCTGTCACCTGAGGCACCGGCTGCCACCTTGGGGACCTTCCCGGGCCCTCCCCTACGCCCTCCACCCCTAAGAGTTGGGGCTGAGGTGTCCAGCCCACCGGGGATGCTCGCCCCCAAGTTCTTGGGCTCAGGCCCCTCAACTTCCCACGGCCCAGGCCCCTTCCGGCCCCAGCTGAGTTGAGCCTCCTGCCCCAGTGCGCTGGTCGGTGCGGGTGTCTGGCCCGAGGGAGGGCAGGAGAGAGCCAGGGAGGAGGGGAGCAGTGCTAGCCGGGTCCGATTTCTCCGGTCAGCTGAGCACAACTTTCCATTCGAGTGTATTCATGCAGCGGCTGATTGAGCTCGGCTGTGTCAGGCGGGGCTCCGCAGGAGCGAGCAGGCACAGCCAGGCTGACAGAGGCTACGCCACACACACACACACACACACACACGCACACATACTCGATTATCTATACAAATATTACCCCCACGTTATGCACACATCTCAGCCCCAAGCCATGTCATCGCAAACCCAGTAGAGCCCTTTCCCTTATACATCCGCCTGCCCCCAGAGCAGTTTCCCAACATCCGTAGACCTCCTTCCCAACACAACATAGGGCCTGCCTTTCTGATTTCCTCTTTACAGATTCCACATCGGTCCTCAGACACAAACACAAGAACCTTCATTCTCCTTCTCCCATGCAGGCACACTCTCCAGGGTGTGCACACTCCAAACTGCACAGATGCACACACAAATACGGCCAACCTCACAATCACATCCTCCTATTGAGCTATCCAGAGCTATTCACACCGCTAAAGAAACACATTGGCATAAAACAGCCTTAGCACCAAGAATGTTTAGAGCATAGCCTGTGATACACAGCGAGCTGGGGCTCACCAAAAGTTCACGTACGAGAAAAGGAGATGAGCAATAAATACAGTCAGAGAACACAGCCACTACACAGCCACCAAAACAAACAGCAAACAAACAAAACGTACACAGAGGAAACCCTTAGATACACAGCATACTATGCACCAACCCAAAGACGTAACAGAAATGCCACCCAGAGACACTTCAACCCCCAAACCACGCAGCCTGATTCCAGGCACTCAAATGCCACCAATTTGCCCAACCTCACGCACTCCCAGCACACACACGTGCAAACACACACACGTGCACACACACAGACACACACACACACACACCAGGCTAGGACCCCAAAGAAGATAGGCAGAGAACTAGGCAGAGAACTACATAAAACCGTCAGAGAAACATGTGTAATCTTGGGAGTGGTCAGGTGAACAGGGGTCTCCATTCTATAATCCAGAACAGGAAAGGAAGGGAGGATAAAGAAGTGGGAGAGAAATTATAGAGAGGGGAGACAAGCAAAAGGAGGAGAAAGAGAGAGAAAGGAGGGGGGAGTTGAGACAAAAAGTGGGGAGGGGCAGGAAGAGAAGAACCAGGGGGAAATGGGGAGCAGCTACTTCTCAGGCTCAGGCAGGGGGAGGGCCAAGCCCGGTGGCAGAGAGGGGCCTGTAAGCCCAGGAACAATTCCATCTCCAACAAAGCGCCTAGGGGAGCCCACGGACTTGTGGACGGTTGGGCCTGGGAGGTGAACTGAGTGCTGCCAGGGTGCAACGTGGCCTGGGGCCCCAGACTGACCACTCCCCTGGGGTCTGGGGAGTTCCGGCAGGTTCCTCTGCTCAGGAGCGGCCCACCCAGTCAGCACCCTCCTGACTCCTCTGCGTCCTCAGCAGCGTCCCCCCTCACGCTGCACGCTCTCAGAGCCCCCCACATGACCTCACTCCCACCACACACGCAGCCGCTCCCTGCACACACACACAGGCACACGCACTGCCTCCCACCCCCTTGCACAGAACAGAAGCAGTCTCCACTCCCAGCAATCTCTCTCCACCTTTTACAGAGAAGCCCATGACTCTTAACGGATTTATACACACACTGTTTCCCCGCCCCCCCGGAAAAGGGAAGGGCCTTAACCTGCCGGAGTCTAACCCTTCTGACACTGAGGACTTTATAGAATGTGGCGGCAAGAAAGGAAGGCGCACGGCAAGTCACGTACACTTGTATGTATGGCCGGGCTCGGGAGAGAGCCTCTCCGCGGGGCCGGAGTCGCTCTACAGACCCCCAAAGCACAGGTGTTCTCCTCCCCTTGGAAAAGGTGGGCTCGGGGCCGGGGATGAGTTCTTGGACCGCTGGAGGTGAAGGAAGGGTAGTGTGTTCGGCCCAGGAACCTAAACAGAAGGTCTGAGGGGCCGAGGCAAGGCCCAGCGATGAGCGGAGCCCGGCGGTGTCGGGGGCCGGCAGTCCCCTGGGGTCTGGGAGGATGCCGCCTCGGCTCGGAGGGCGTGCGCTGCGCTCCCCTCGGGCCCGCTCCGCCTCCAGGCCTCCGCGGCGCTCTCTGGCGCTGGGCCTTTGTCCCAGCTCCTCTGGCTCGGACTCCGGCTTTCTTCTTTCAGAACGCTGGGAGGCGCTGTGACCCAAGCCCCGGCCTCTCGGGGCCAGACGTCCCGCTCCTCCTGTCCCGCCGCCTCTCCCCGCCCCGCCCCCACCTCCCTGGGATCCCCGCGGTGCTGGGCAGCCCCGGGCGATCGCCCGGGTGTGCCTGGAGGCGGCCTGGAGCCCTTCCAGGCCGGCAATAGCTTTAGTTGGTGGGATTTTGAGATGACTATTTACCGTCATAAATAATTTGCGACCTTTGTTAAACAGAAATTCTTAGCAGGGTCCCTTGATGACCGAACGCGCTGCTAATTACGGGCGTGCGCGCTCCTGGCTCCGCAGCCCCGGACCCGCGCCGCAGCCTCCTGCCTGCCCTCGCCTGGTCCCGAACGCCCTGGCGCGGCAGGGCCAGGCTGGACTAGGGGGAAAGGACGGACCGAGGTACACCTGCGGGCGTTCGGAAGCCAGGCCCCGGCCGCCACGGCCTTTCTCTGAGGTGGAAGCGGCTCTGATTACACGGGAAGGAGAAACGGAAGCTCGGAGAGGGCCGCGACTTGGCCACTGTCACACAGCCAGCCTGTACCTTCACCCCGCCACCCTGTGCATCCGATGCCTCCCTCTGGTCTTCCTCGCCCGTGCGCTCCGGTAGTTGAGGAAATACTTTCCTAAGAGCCTTATTTGGGCGCGAAAGATTAGGAAAAATGGGAGAGAAAGGAGTGGGGGAGGGCGGGGAGCAGCGGCCCCAGGCTCTGCAGGTCTGAGGGCACCTTCTCTCACACTCCTGAACTTGGACCTTGCAAGGAGGTAGCCCCGATCAAAAAGCTCCTCCTACAGGGTCCGGTTGGGAGAGAAGCGCCGGGCAAAAGGCTACGTGATGGCTTCCTTTGAAGCCCAGTGGATGAGCGGGATTTCAGCGGGCTCCTTTCCCAGATTGGACTGGGCTCTGCTAGAACCACCAGCGCTGCCCAGTGGCGTAGGACTCCACGGTGTGTGTTTGGGTGTGAAGTGCGTGTGTACATGTGAACCTTGATGAGTGTGCAGTGAGACTGTCCACATTCCCATGAGATGCAAGAGAAATATTTACCTCATGCCCTTGTGACACTTCTACCTGTAGATGTGCCAGAGGGGGAGGGACATTGTTGAGAGCAATGTATGCTTGTGGGTACCACTGCATCCAACTTAGTCCAAAAATAAGACCTGAGTGGAGAGGGAGGGCCAAGCACAGTTAAGCCTTGCCCTCAAGTTACAATCCAGTGGACAGTCGAGGTACCACTGAAAAACCAACAGACCCCAGGAGTTGCATACGGAGTATTTTGGGGGGGGCAACTTGGAGATTAATTACAACTTTGGGGGCAGGAACAGGAAAGGAGCAGAAGAGATGGCTTTGGCCAGAAAGAGGAATTGGATTCCATGGAGGAGATTCCAGGCAGGAACTGCAGGAGCAAAAGCATGGAGGAGGTTGCATTCTAGCACAGAGCAGTGTCGTGTGGCTGGTGCTCAGGTGCACAAGGAAGTCTGAGAGAAGGGGGAGTCTGGGTCCAGCTACAAGATCAAGTAAGTTGTGTGGGCTTGATCTCATGGGCACTGGGGAGCCAAATAAGGCTATATGGAGAGTTTTAATGATCATACCCAGAGCTCTGCTTCAGGACTTTGAGGGAGTGAGGCTGTAGGCTGGAAGGCAGGTTAGGAGGCTATTCCCATAGACAGGCAGGAAGTGAAGGGGACCCGAGATAAGGCTGCAGGGCTGGTTACAGACATTCCCCAAGAAGTAATGAGAGCCAGTGGGAGAACTATGGGCTCCCTGATGATGTGATTTCAGTGTTGGTCCCCTTTTCATGGATCTGTGACGTGGTCCCAGATTTCACCTTCTAACCCCAGTTCCTCCAGAAGCATCATGACCTTCAGCCCCTCAAAAGTCTCACACGTCCTCCTTAGAGGGGTCTATCAGTGGATCCCGAGCCAATCAGACCCGTGCACCTTTTCCGGAAACCCTTACCCTACCGAGGACGTTAGTGGCCAGGTCTCCTCCCATGTCCACCACCGTCCACTTTAGTCCCACCTCGCAGCAACATTCACTCCGAGGGGGTGCTAGGGTGAGGGAGGACGGCAAAAGCTCGAGCCTTAGGGCCGAGGCCTGGCGATGCCACGGGGAGTAGTTGGTGTGACCCGAGGAGACCAGCACACTAGGTGAATGGGAGTGTGGCCTGCAAGCAGGATCCCAGAGAGTCAGGGATGGAGAAGGGGACCCAGGACTCATGCGTCTGGAGTTTCTTCGTCTTAGTGCGACAGGCTCTGCGCAACTTCTATGCGCGCAGCCTTCTGCAAACCGTTTCAGCGCGTTGTCCGGGTCTCAGGCTCAGAGGATCCAGACGGCCCAGCGCGGGAATTGGCCGTTTGAGCCATTGGGACACTAAAGAAACTTTGCAGGCTGCAGCAAGCGCTTCGACGCGGAGACGGCGTCGGCCTCAAGGCAGCTTGGCGATCTCGTAACGGATCGTTATTGGAGGAACGGGGTTTTAGCGAGCCAGAGAAAAGTTCAAGTCAAACTCAAAAGTCTCTTGGCATCGAGTGCTGCGATCCTCGCGGCCTCTCCGTCTGCCCCTCTTGAGCCCGGCGCGTACGCGTGACCCGGGCGAGCCTGCGCGAGTGGGCGTCTGGCGCGTGGCCTTTGTGTGACTGCTGGCCGGCACGTGTTTACTGCGTGTGCGTGGGTGTGACAGGTCTCAGAGAGTAGGAAGGGGAAGCCTCAGCTTCCAGACTCGCTCTCAGGTCCTAACCTGGGCTGTGAGTGGGAACGCGAAAAGATGAAGGCGGACCACGGCTCTGTTCCGCAGAAGAGCTCAGGACGTGAGCCCGCCTTCGGAGAGATCGGGGAGGAAGAAGGGATCCGTTCCCCTGGGGGTGGAGTGGGGTCGGGGTGGGTGCAGAGGAGAGGAGCGGGGAAGGGCATCTAAATTCCATGAGTCCCTACAGAAGCTTCCAGACACCAGTTTAGGAGCTTTTCTGAGCTGGACACCCGAGGAAGACTCGTCTTCCGCCTCCGGGACCCTGAGATCCTGACCGTGGCGCTCAGCTTCGACCCCGCGGTAAAGAGGCGGGATGCCCTTCTGCTCCGGATGTGCGCGCCCAGGCCAAAAGCAGAACCAGGTCCGAGGTGGCAAGGCAACGTGCGCTCGGGGCCATTGGCGGGTTTTTGGTGCCACCTCGCGGCGGCGGCGCGCAGCGTCTCAGCCACCGGCGCCGCGGGCTTTGACTATGCAGTCGGGCTGCGGGGGGAGGGGCGGGAGCGGGTGGGTGGTGGCCGGCCCTGAGGCCTTTGATTTTCCTCCTGGTTTTTCCGAGCACCAATTCCCCCAGAATCGCCTTTTTCCACTTTTAAAGGGGTCTGCGACGGGCCGTGCCCTGTCTTATACCGAAGTCCACAGTTCTGCGTCTGTAGGACCCTCCACCTTGGCCTGTGGGATTTGGGTTCACCTTCCCAGCTCCTTCCTCTCTCTTTACTATGTGGTCCCGGAGCTGCCCGCCTGGACTTGTACTGCGTGTCTCATGCAAAGTCTTCCTTTCTCCTGCACTATTCACTTCCTCTCCTGCAGATGCCTCCGGGTCTCGTCCAGATGGCGCGTGGGCCCTGCTTCCACCATGATAGACCATCTGGCGGGAAGCCACACTCACCTAGCACCCACTCATCCCCTCCACAACTGCTTGCTGAGTGCCTGCTGTGTGCCGGCGCTGCGTTACACCTCTGGGATAGCGCGTGGCAACGTGGACTCTGGCCGTGCAATCATAGTTTACCGGAACTAGAGAAATGCCCCACACAAATTGATTTCAACGCCCACGTGGAAGCGTGAATAAAGAGAGATCCCAGAGGAGGGCATCTGAAGCTGTTCTTAACCCTTAAGTACAAGTTTTCCAGGCTGGTGAGGAGGAAAGGACCATCGGGCACCCATGAGCTTGTCCGAAGACACTCATGGGTGCGGAGAGGGACAGATGCTTTCCTGGGCTGCTCCTTGGTCTGATGGTGCCTCCTCTGAACAGTGCAGCCAGCTTTGGCTAATGTATTTCATAGGATAATAAAACGTCAGAGGTCAAAGGAGCCTGTGGAATCACTTCCTTCCCAGTTTAAAGCGATCAGGAAACAGACTCAGGATGGCTCAGGCTCTGGCCTTAAGTACACAGTAGGGTGGCCCATAACTCTACAGAGTCCCAGAGAGGGCGGGAGGAGGCTGGGCTCCAGCGCCAGGGTCTCAGTGGGGGAGGCCGGTGGTGGGAGGGGGCAGGCTCCATCGCAGGCTCTTTTCCTTTCACAAGGATAGTTTTGCTTGCCTGCTTCTCTCTTAAGCAGCATAAATACTGATCTTCAATCTCTTCTCGACAAATCTCAAACTCAGAAAGCTCTGTTTTTGCTTGTTTGTTTGGTATGTTTGCTGCCAACACTATTTGGCGGCAAAATCTGCCCTAAACTGAAGTGAAGCTATTTATAGTCTTTATTTATCCCACTTGGCACCGATATCAGATGTTTCACTGTGGAAATATTGTGCTTGATTACAGGTACTGCTCTGTACCCCCAGGGTGGTACTGTAGAGTATGTAAAACAGGCACAATTATATGTATCTTCCTGAAATCCCCCAAATTCTGAATTCCCAAACACATCTACCCCAAAGGTTTTGGGCACGGGATTGTGGTCTATTGGATTGAGCCTGTATTGCCTAAAGGTAAGAGGTTCATGGTGAGACAGGAAGTTGGGGGAGTTAGAATTTAAATAATGCACGTAGATGAACCACAAAGGCTAAAGTATACAGGAAGGTAGGTCAGGTTGGCTGTGGGGTAGGGTCACAGAGCCAACCCATCAAAGCTGGTGGCATCCCGGGGGGCCCGAGGGGCTAGGGTCTTGATTTCTACCCAAGCTGGAGAAAGCAGATAAATCCTGGTTCCTGGCATCAGGGGCAAAAGAAGGAGCCTCAGGGCCCTCTAGGAACACTGATCTTTCTGGATGTCTTCCTGCCATCCAGTTGGAGGACTGGCCCAGGCCCAGGCCCTTGTCTCCAAACATCTTTTTCCTCCTTGGCACATCCAAGCCCGGGGTAGGTTTCTGCTGGTCACGTCATGGTTAGTTGAGCTGACTGGCTCCCAGGTCAAATTTGGTCCACGGCAAACTGACTGGCATCTTATGAAGTTCCAGGTTATCACCGAGGAGGGAGGAGGTCCAGGCTTCCTGTGGTCATCTGGGCCTTTCTGCAGCAGCAGGACTGGTCAGCATGCGGGCGGGAGCTGCCCTATGTTCAGACCTGGTGAGCTGCGTGGCACTGTGTGTGAACCTCCAAACAGTCTTTGGACCTCATGAGCACTGGCTCCATCCTGCCTGCCCTTCTGTGATAGAAGTCAGAGGACCTGGAGGAAGATGGACACGGAGGCTCAGCCTCCTCTGCCCCTGGCTGGGGACCACCTGGGAAGCTCAGTGCTGGTGAGAGAGAAAGCAGGCTGGGCAGGGAGATGGGTCAGGATGAAGGCCTGGAATGGAAACGAGGCTGGGTCTTTCTTCTTCTTAGTCCGGGGCCTAGGTCTGAGAGTGACACTTACTGCCTTGGTCGAGGCCCTGTGGGGTTGTCCTCGGTGAGCTTTTTTTTTTTTTTAATTGGAGTATAGTTGATTTACAATGTTGTGTTAGTTTTGGAGGTACAGCAAAGTGATTCAGTTATATATATATATATATATATATATATATATCTCCGTTCTTTTTCAGATTCCTTCCCATTATAGGTTATTACAAGGGATTGAGTAGAGTTCCCTGTGCTGTACAGTAGACCCTTGTTGGTTATCTATTTTATATGCAGTAGTGTGTATCTGTTCATCCCAGACTCCTAATTTATCCCGCCCCTCCCTTTCCCCTCCTTGGTGAGCTTTGGCCAGTGCACACAGCCTCCCGAGAAACAACAGCAAGAACGTAAAATTGCCTTTTTCATTCGAGTGAGCTCTAGATCTCTTCCTCCCAAACGGGGGTGAGGTTAGAAAGATGGAAGTGGAGAAGGAAATAATCAAGGCCTGAAAAGGTTTTATTTTTTTTAATTGTGGTAAAATACACAAAAAGATTCCCCTCTTTAATCATTTTTAAGTGTACAGTTCATTGGCATTTAGTACCTTCACAGTGTTTGCAGCCATCACCACCATCTAGTTCCAGAAGATTTTCATCATCCCCAAAGGAAACCCCATATCCATTAAGCAGTCACTCCCCATGGTCCCCGCCCCGCTCTCTCCCCAGCCCCTGGCAACCACCGATCTACTCTCTGTCTCTCTGGATGCACCTATTCTGGACATTTCATATAAACGAAATCATACTGTATGTGGCCTTTTGTGTCTGGCTCCTTTCACATAATCTTTTCAAGGTTCATGCATTTCTAGCATGATCCTACTTCATTCCTTTTTATGGCTGAAAGATACCTCATTATATGGATATGCCACATTTTGTTTATCTATTGATATTTATCTATCAGTTGATGAAAGGGGATTTTAGCCCCCTGCCAGGGGAGGACTGAGTTAAAGGGGGAGGACCTGCCAGTGATTGTGTTTTAGCTACGGAAGAAAAAGTCATCCAGGCTGAGTGTACCTGGCTATTGTAGTTTTCAGGGGCCTCCTCCCCAACACACACCTTGCACACCCTGTTATTTCCCAGTATATCCATTTAGAACAATTCTATCCTGACCCTGAATGAAAAGAGGAAATGGTGCTCAAAGCCGCCCAGGAGAGGAGATGAAGGCATCTGAGGGCATTTGGGGCCAGCGGTGGTGGTGACAGTGAAGTCCCACCTGGAGCTCAGGAAGGCTCGTGGGGCAGCCTGGGATGAGAGAGCAGGCAGCCGGGTGTCCTGCTCCACCCCTATGGGTTTCCCCACCCCGTTCCCAGTGCCTGCTCCCTCTTCTTACTGCAAAGTCAAGGGGGAAGATGCAGCCTTCACCTTCACTGGAAAAAAGGGGCTTGATTCAAGAAGCTTCAAAGTTGAAAAAACAAAAAGGTTCCTTTCAAGGAAGTCTGCAATTCTGCAGAGATTAGATCTCTAACTCAACTGCTAGGCTGACCCCTTGCTCAGGGCCAGCTCTCATTTTTTTTTTAAATAAATTATTTATTTATTTTTGGCTGAGCTGGGCTCTGTTGCTGCACACGGGCTTTCTCTAGTTGCGGCGAGTGGGGGCTACCCTTTGTTGCGGTGCGTGGGCTTCTCACTGCAGTGGCTTCTCTTGTTGCGGACCACAGGCTCTAGGCACGTGGGCTTCAGTAGTTGTGGCTCGTGGGCTCAGTAGCTGTGACTCGCGGGCTCTAGAGCGCAGACTCAGTAGCTGTGGCGCACAGGCTTAGTTGCTCCGCGGCATGTGGGATCTTCCCGGACCAGGGCTTGAACCCGTGTCCCCTGCACTGGCAGGCGGATTCTTAACCACTGCACCACCAGGGAAGCCCGCAGCTCTCATTTTTAATGGCCATTCTCTCCCCGAGTGGGGCTCTCCCCTTGATGCCAGCCTTTACCCTTTCCCAGGCCCAGGGAAACACTGGATTTCACCCTCCAGGTCAGGTTGGGGACAGCCAGGGGCCCACTACTCTCAACCCTGGATGCCTCGGGGAAAAGTCCATCTCTACCATAAAGCTACGGATAAGTGCCTCAAGCTTTCAACTTTTACATGAGAGACACCACCCCAAAGGAAGGAAGAAAAGGGACATTGATTAACTGCTTCCTGGGCATCAGGCAGTGTCCTAGCTTCTTTCACCATCGTATTTCTTTTAGTCCTCCCAGCATGCTGGGTGATTAGTATTTATATCCTCATTGTACAGTTGAAGAAGTTGAAGGCTGAGAGAATTGTAGGATGCTTGCTAGTTTTCTCCATCACTCCGAAGTCACCTTGCAGTCATGGGAGAACTGCTTAGAGACAGGGTGGGTGGGGATGGTCACCTGAGCTGGGAAGAGTGACTCAGGGAGACCTGAGTCATCCTGGCCTGTCCAGAAGCAGAGGCAACAGGAACTCTGCAGGTGACCCACAGGGGGGCTGTGGATTTCAAAGAGCAGGAGGAGGGACTCACCCAGGCTGTGGGGAGAAGTTTACGGTGCAGTGCAGTAAATACCAGAAAAACACGTTGTCTTCACTGAGATACCATGGCCACCAGAGAGCCCAAGACCGCACTCTACCTGGCCTGACGGTGCTTTGGGTGTATGGCTCAGTCCCCAACTAGAGTGGGGCAGGGCTGTATTGAACACCCCTTTGTATTTCTCACAGCACCTAACCTAAAGCCTGGCACATATTTGTTGAATCACTGAGTGAGTGAGTGAAAAATGCCAGCTCAGGGCCATAGACAAAGAAGCCAGGCATTACCAGTCTGCCATGGGATATGCTTAGAGTAATCAACAGGTGACCCAGGTAGGACATGCTGAGTCAGAGAGATCCCTAAAAAGGAGTGGAGGTGAGGACAGCCTGGGCAGGTGGGATGACCTGGACCAACAGGAGGATTCTCTACAGTCAAATGTAGGGGAAGGAACCAGGGAGCTTGCAAGGAGGAAGTGCTAACAGGACAAGAGCAAGAGAAAGGGGTGGGGCACTCCTGGATAGGGCTGCTAAACAAAGCTGTGTAGGTGGGGGGGAGGGGTGGGGGGAGGGGGAAGGAGGGGGATCTTGGAGGTGATGTCACACTCAAGTACCTGGAATTGAGACTTAGAACGTCCTTGTCTGAGGGCATCTGGTCCATTTGGATGGTGGTACTCAGAGCTCTTAACTGGTTCTAAATCCACCCATCCGATTTTGACCAGTTTTAGGATCTTCCTGTCTTTTCCTGTCTAGCTTCTTTATTGCATTTCAAAGTCATCCATTTCAACACAAATCTTCATGCCTGTTTATCTTACTGTAAAAACAGGAAAAACATATGTGCTCAAATTGGCAACCCCATTTTTTCCACGTGGATGTGTGGGGTGAGCTGGCTTTGCACGGCAATTGCTGGTTAATGAGTGTGCCTGGAGTACCAGGTGAGGTCATGGATTTCAGGGGGGAAAGCAAGAAAAATAACTCACTGTGTTTGGTGTGCATTAGGGCAAAACCACTATGTACCCACACACTTCGCAAGCCCCTTCCCAGCAAATGAACCTAAAACTGGAACCTGTAGTTTTTGTAGGTCAATATCTCTCCGTGAACGGCCCCCACACACGTGCCACAAGCCCAAGTCACCACTCGAATATGCATTTAATTTGATTCGAGGGAAAGGATAAATATATCCCTGGCTCCCTTAGGTTTGGAGCCCATGTGCAAACACCCTTTTCAGAAAGATGTTGAACTACAGAAGTCATAAATGGTAGAGTGGGAGGCTGGGCTTTGAATCTCAGTACTTCCATGTTGTAACTCTGCAAACTTGAGCATTCGGTCTGCTTTCCTCACTTATAAAATAAGTACAAGAGCACATATCTTGCCAGGGTGGATGAAACATTAATGAGATAGTGTACATTTCCAGCACCTGGTGTACAGTGAGGGCTCAGTACCTTCCTGTAGAGAGGACCCGGGTGGGGTGGTGGCAACTCTGAAATGGGTGATGGTGGCTGGGACTGGGGTCGACCCAGCGAGTGGAAAGCTGGGAGGGTCTGTGTCCAGCTCTGATTCTGGGCCACCTCTGCCCTCTTCTCCTCCATTCCATTTCAGAGCACCCATCCAGCCCACCCCATCCCTCCCGGTGCTCCTTCTCTGCTCCTCTGTGATATGGAGGACCAAAATGACGGGCTTTGCACATGCGGGGTGGACGTGGTCCAGGTCTCCAGGATCCCCTCTCATTCCCACTTTTTAAAGTCTCTTTGGTCCTTTGGCTCCATGTTTTCTAATACCAAGGGGTAGGGGCAGGATGTGGTGTGCCCCCATGCCCACTGCACCACCTTTGCTCTTTTGCACCCCAGCACAATCGTGACCCTCTCCCATTTCCCACTTCCTGCTGCCTTTCCTCTTCATCCATCTCTCTCCCACTTGCTGGTTGGACACTGACTCATCACTGGCTGCTTCTCCACCACCCTCCTTCTCTAGGTGCCTCCCTCCATCGTGTCCTCTGCATGCCCCGGGCTTCAGCTACCAGTTTCCATATTACAGAGGAGAAAGTGGAGGCAGAGAGATGGGAAGAAGTCTGCCCAAGACTGAATGCCAAAGCAATGTCAGGGCCAAGGCAGGCATTCTGCTGGAGGGAAGGGTGCCTGGTAAACCCAGGCGACCAACGAAGGGGACCCAGCCTCTGGTTCCCTGCTGAAGCTTCCCAGCTGTGGCCGTGTCTTTCCCGCACTTGAAGAGCAGCATTTCCCAAACTTACCTAAGGGGGCTCGAGGCTCTTGTCAGACAGTCAGCATCCTGAGTCCTTACTAAACTGGAATCTCTAGGTGCTCCAGGTGATTTTTGTGAACAAGAGATGGGAAAACACTGCTGTAGGACCTTGCCACTCAAAGTTTTTTTTTTTTTTTTTTTTTTTTTTTTTTTTGCGGTACGTGAGCCTCTCACTGTTGTGGCCTCTCCCGTTGCAGAGCACAGGCTCCGGATGCACAGGCTCAGCGGCCATGGCTCACGGGCCCAGCCGCTCCACGGCATGTGGGATCTTCCCGGACCGGGGCACGAACCCGTGTCTCCTGCATCGGCAGGCGGACTCTCAACCACTGCGCCACCAGGGAAGCCCGCCACTCAGTTTGCATGTGTGCACGTGTGTGTTGGGGGGAGATCCCAGCAACACTGGGATCACCTGGGGACTTCTTAGGACTGCAGGGTCTTAGATCCCACCCTGACACACATTTAACAAGACCCCGGATGACTTCCACACACAGTGCCCTCTCTGGGTTTGCAATTCCTCAAGGAGGTGACATTGTGTAGGGGGAAAATCAGGCCTGTGACCTTAGTCACGTCATTTCACTGATCTGAGCCCTTGCCCTTCTCCTTTATAAACTGGTGGTAATAATACTTGCCAGGGGTTGTGATCATCAGATTGGATGCCAAGTTGGCAACAGTTCACAAAGGTTAGAAAGGATGACTGTTGCTATTGTCTGGCCCCTGCCCTTGCTGTTGTTGCTTTCACTCTGGCCACCCCGGGACTCCCCATCCTGTCTGTCTTCTCATAGGTGCTGACCTTCCCCCCTGCCCCAGTGCCCAGGCTGACTGCCTGAAGGCAGGGCTCCTGGGCTCCTGCAGATAAACTCCTGGAGGAGGTGGGCAGCATCAGGTGGGTCATCACCTTGGCCACACCCACACCCCCTCTCGTCCACCCCCACCTCTGGCCATAGAAACCAGATGCCTCCATCCCTCAATGGACAGACTCTGCAACAGGAGAACCGGAAGAACAATGACAGACAGAGCCACGTTGCCAGAGGGACAGACCCACGGCCTCAGCCCAGAGCCACCGTGCTGATCTCAGCCCATGCAGATATTGGTTTGGGTGATGGGCAGGCCTTTGGAGGATGATTGAGGCTGGAGGATGGCTGGACCGGGGTCAGCAGCTGGAACAACACAGGAGTGAGGAAAGGTGCCTGGAGCAGAAGATGTGTGTGGAGGGAAGCACCACTGTGTCACCAAGCAAGGTGTTCCTCAGTCAGCTGGACGGCTTCAGGATGGAGAAAAAGATGAGGCTGCTGCTAACCTCCCCGGAGCCTACAGCATTTCTTTGCTCCAGACGATTCCTCCTCTATTAAGATTTTTCCAACACCTCTGCCCCGGGTGGGTCCTGGAGCCCCTCGGTCTGTGCCCCGTATTCGTGATAGCTGTGTGTCTTAGATTTTCCTGTCCCTCCCCTTTCAATTTTATACTCCCTCCGGTTTGTTCCCATAAATGTCCTCCTGTGTGTCAGATCACATGTCCTCCTTTAATTTTTGTCTCAGAAAATAGAAGTTATATTTACCCTACTTCATTGAGTTTGACTTTATAGAAGGTGGAGGAAGAGCATAATTATTAGACCCTGTTTTCCAACTCATTGTAGATTTCCTATTCTGTCTCCCCAGTTGCAAATATTATTCAATTGACAATAATCATTTCTGGAAGTCTTCGGTCAATGGCATCGAGTTACACTGCTTTAAGTGGTATCCAACCACCAGCTCAGAATTCCTTCCTGGGGGGCGGCCCCCAGCTTGCTGGGACACAGCCCTGCTTTCTCCCACGTGGGTGGTGCTTTAATGGGGTCACTCGTGAAAAAGGCAGACATTTTCTCCCTGGATGTGATTCAAGTTGGCCCCTTGGAGAACATTCTTCTGGACAACCCCACAAAGATCTATAAGGAGTTTTAAAAAATCATGAATCTGAATCCCCAAAGCTTAAAGTATGTGAGAACTTTAACATGGCAGGGACCTCCACAATTAGACCACCTGATCTCCAGGTAGGGATACAGAGATCCAGGGAGATCCTCATCTTAGCAACCTGTACTGTTCCAAGTCTCGGGGTGACATCCCAGGTGCTCTCATCGGTTTCCTTTACACCTTAGTTCTGGGGGCCTTTGTCATGAATGGAATTTGAAGATGGGTGTCTTAGGACTGGGACGCCACTCATGAGGCTTTCTCCCCTCCTAGAGGCAAAGGTGGATTCTCCTTTCAGGGCCTGGCAAGCTCTTCCCAGGGGATTTGCTGATCCTGGCAAAATCCTCCTTCCCACCCCGTCTTCCTCTTTCTTTTCCCAAGTCCCCACACTCTTCCTCTTCCTCTTCCCCCGCTTCTGGCCCTCCTCTCACCTGCCTTTCTTGAGAGGCCTGCCCAGGATGCCCCCTTTCTGGAGTCCCCAGTGCCAGGCCCCTGCAGGCAGGAGAAACAGCACCCCGCGCCCCCCGGCCCCCTGAGCGCGCCTGCTTCCCTGCCTGGTGCGGTGGCAGATGCAGCATCTCCTGCTTTGTTTCCCATCCTGAAGACGAGCAGCTGCTGCACTAATTGCCACCAGCGGGGGGTCTGGGCCGCGGCTGACACTCCTCCTGCCTCTTAGGAGGCGGCCCAGGGTGGGAGGTTTTAGGAGCCCAATGAGCTAAGCCAGCGTTGAGAATTATTCCAGGAATTTTAAACACTCGTTAAAGGCTTTATCGTGTCTCACTTCAGTACACATCATGCTCCAGTTACTGGTAGGAACCACAGGGGCATCCGCCTGGGCAGCACTTATCAATATTTTAGCACGAGAAAGGCAAATGATGTTGAAACATCGAACTATATTTCCATCTGTTCAAGCTGAAATGGAACAAGCACAGCTCAGGAAATGGAATACCTCCTCCCCAGCTGCCTCGGAAGCAGCGATACCCACTGGCCTGGTCTCTGCCCCTGCCTCAATTTCTCCTTCACCTCCCTTCTCCCTTGGTCCCCAGTGTTCATAGCTTGTGGGCAAAGGTTAAGGAGCTTGATACTGACTAGATGTTGGGTTTGTTGGTAAAGAATCCGAGAGGGATCCCCCTCTTGTTCCAATGTGCCTCACCCATTGATTAACAGGGAAAAACGGGGTCCAATGTGACCTGTCCACTTTGGTGTCAGGGGACATCATCTCCATCCCCTGCGCTGGCCTGGCTCAGTGCCTGAAGAATGTCCCTCTTGCAGCAAGACCCAAGGATGGGTGGTTAGACCTGAAAAGGAATGCACAGACCATAAGCGGGTGCATAACCTCTGCATAAATACTGGACACAAATAAAGCCTTTTTTTTTTTTTATTATATTCCCATTTTCCCTGGAATAAAACAGAATTTACTGGTAGGAAAGAACCTTGAGAAATATTGATGTTCAGTTGTCTCAAAGGATTTGAAAAGTTCCTGGGGTGTGGAAAGCAGGAGTGGCTGTCATGGACCCTGAGACCAGACATCTCAGATGATTTGGTGCCCCCCTCGAGATAGAGCGCCTGGGGTAGATCCACCAGCTGGGCCCCCAAGAGATTCGCAGCATTCAAGGAATAAGGAACCCTCACCCTTTTTGTCCCCAGCTCTAAAGCAGAAAGAGGGACTGCTTCCTTGCATCTTCCCTCAGACTATCTTTTTGCAGCTTCTTCTCTTTGAGGCCGTTCTGTTTAATTGGATTCATCTACAGGGAAGTAAGGATGGGGTGGGGAAGGGCATGTGGGTGTGTCCAGAGCCTGCAGCCCCCAGGACTCTGCTAAGGAGGGCACTGTGGGTTGGCCTCACTCCTTAGGGCTTGCGGTATATACGTTTGTCTCAGGGTTTAATTCCCCCTGGCTCCCATGCTGCTGGCCAGGCTGGTGGTAACTTGCCTTGTAGGAAAGGGGCTTCCATTGTGGCAGCAGCAGCAGAGAATGAAGGCCCGTGTCTGTCACGGGAGGTTATGGGCTGTGAGAGCCAGAGACCCACTGATTTCGTCTATCCCTCTGCTTGCAGACAAGACCACTCACATCCCCAGCCAGCTGGGGGAAGAGTGGCTTCCAAAGCCTTCAGAACTGGGTCCTCTTCTTTGGTCGGGACAGGGGACGGAGGAGGAGAAATAGCTAGTAGCATTTGAACGAAATATGCAAGTGCTAAATGACATCACAAACAGTCATCTCTGAGATCTGGTGTTGCATGAATATTCAATGGTCAAGGCCATTACTGACAGTCCTGGAGAAGAAAGTTCTTTGCAGGCATTTGTGCCTGGGTGAGGCTGGTGGGGAGATAACAAAGTGCTCGGCCCTGTAGGAATCTGGGGAGGTTGCCCAAACAGTGTAAAACTAAGGACCTATTTGTAAATTTTAAAATGTAATGTGTTTACTGCTATCAAGGAGAGCGCTTTTTTTTTCTTTCTTTTAAGGAGAGTGCTTTTTAACCTCACTATCTCTTAAGACTCAGGATTAATGTTAAAATGTTGGAAAGACACAGCCTCTTACCTCTCCCTCCCTTGATCATAGAAGATGGGGCTAGTAAGCGGAAGAGAAAAGAGGGCTCTTTGGAAGACTTGTGAAACAAGCCCAGAACAGGGTCTTTTCTAGGAGGGGTCCACCCCAGCATCCTCATAGACATTGCCCTACTAAGGAACTAGGCAGAACTCTAAGAAGGACTGGTAAAAGAAAGCAGAGGGAATCAGTCAGTGCATTGGCTATAGACAACATATGTGAGCCTGAGTTGGAAAATAGCATGAATTCAGATTGAAGCCAGTACCCACCCCTCTCACAAACAGCACTTGCAGGTATTAGACTGAGTGCAGAAAGGGAAGGCCAGGGAAAGTGATTAAGTGAGCACTTACTCTACCCTGGGTGCTGTCCAAGGTATTTTACGTGAATTATTTCTCACAGAGCCTCAGAGATAGAAATATTATTAAACCCATTTGACTAATGAAAAAACTGAAGGTCAGAGAGACTGAGTGACATGCCAGATGAGACACTCAAGGTCACTGAGATAGTAAGTGGCACATTCAGAACTGGATTCCACATTTGTACACCTGCAAGGCTCATGTTCTTTTTATACCACATGTTGCCTGTGACTCCAGTGTCAAGGGCTAGGGGTGAGGAAAGGGAACAGACAGAAGGCAAGATGGGGCTTCCTGGAGGCCAGAGGGAAGGGGGCATTGCGGTGTAGGAAAATTGTGCCTGCAAGTTCACTGGGATGTGGCTAGTCCACAGCCTTGTGAGTCTGGAAGTGCAGAAGAAATGGCCAGAAACCAGAGCATTCCTGAGAGGGTGAGGACAACTGCAGAGTGAGTGCAGGTCATCCTGGCATTAGAGGTGCACGTTCAGAGCCCAAACCAAAAGACCGCCATACAGAGCCCAGATGGGGGACCGGTGGGCGGCCCGCATTCCTGGGGTTCAGCATGAGTGTGTGTAGGCAGCACTGTCAGGGGATGAGAACACACGGCGGGGGCGGGGGAAGCAATTTCCTTACCTCATGAGACAGGCTAAGGCTGTTAGGCATCAAGCTATTGACAGTCAGGCGACAGAGCAAACGTGGAGATTCTTTAACGTGTGACTGTGCAGAGCCTCGTAACGGCTGTAGCAGAACCCATTTTTGTGTGCTCTGCCTATGGTGTGTATATCTCATGACGGAAGGACCACAGGTCAGAAGTTAAGGAGGAAGATCAGTGTCCATCCAGCAGCTCTGCTGCAGAAATGACAGAGAAAATAGGAACTGGAGTTTGGAGTGAGGGTTGGTGGGTGTTTTTGGACTTAGAGAGTCATATCTCTCATCAGAAACCAGCATTCACAGTACAGATGCATGTGGAAATGAACATGAGAAGCGTCTCGATCATGAGGCCAGGCCCCTGAGACCCCAAGGAAAGCCTCCTGGAGGGGGCCTTATGGAGGCTGGAGAGTGAGTTATTCAGAAATCAGAAGGTTGCTCAGGATTGCAGGCATCTCAAGAATCAGAGTTATATGGCTGCCACCTTAGCAGGTGGCATTGGTTGACTCTTCAGCTCCATCACCGCCATCATCAGACCGTTTTTTCTGTAGGCACCAGGGACACACAGTCTAGTACCTGTGACAATGTTTCAGATCTCAGCAGATCTAACCAGCCCTGAGAAAAGGGCCCAAGGTTTAGGAACAGGGGCTCTTCGATCCATTCCAACTCCCTGCCATTCCCCACTGTGGGGAATATGCAGCGAGGGCACAATCCTAAACATGCTGGAGCTCTCAAAATGAACCCCCTTTGACCTTCACCTCTGACCTGGGGATCAGGTCCTCTGGCACACCTGCCACAGAGGTATGAACGAGGCAGACCTGTGCACTCTCTGATGTCTGTCTGTCACTAGGAGAAAACAGCCCCTGCTTGGTTTTCTAAACACTCATCAGCTTGGAAAGTGACCCAACCACAGAAGCCCAGACTGCTGCAGACACGGAGGGAGCTGCTGAAGGAATGCAGGGCAAAGGTTCTGGGCAAGGATGGAGGAGGGTCCCCGGAGAATCACTGCTTCCCTGTTGAAGTCTCTGGAGCTCGACTGAGGTGTGGCTGTATGCTGGGCCCTGGAGTGGTGGCTTATGGGGCCCCTGGGATGCAGACAACAGGATAAATCATCATGAAGCTGTCTGCTCTGTCCCTCCCATCTTCATGTCCTCAGGAGCTAGCTCAGTGCACAGTAAATGTCCACGTGGGATGCCTGTGAACCTGGGGACACACAGACCCTCTCGGTGCCACCTGAGCCTGAACCCTGCAGAGCAAAAACTCCAGCAGGGTTGGTGATTACCCTTCCTGGCTCTGATTCAGGGGTCTCTCCATTGGCTATGGAATTCTGTGTTTTTACTAGAGATGAGCCTCAGAGGCAAGGGGTCTTGACAGGTAAGAGTCAGTATTTTGAACACATCTCAGAGGCGATTCTGATGTGTGGCTCGCTACGGGACCCTCAAGTATACACACACCTTCCTGCTTGAGACGTGCTGACTGGCAGTTCCAGGTTTGTTCTGCAGGCCAGATGGGCTCCCAGGTGGGACAGGCAGAGGGAAGAGGTGGAAAAGTGCCAGAAAATTCCCTCTGCCCCAAAAGATTCCCTTGACTTAACCTGCCAATCCCACCTTAAATCCCACGATGATGCATCATCTTAAGTCTTTGGTTAAGTGTTGTCCTCTCCAAAAACTCCTAACAATGCAGCTCTCTCTGTAGAGTCCATCCCTCTTTCCAAAGGTTGGAAGCTGCTGGAAGCAAAAACTGTCATTTCATGTGACCCAGGACCCGTCCTGCCTGTGAAATGGGCTGCATCCCTGTACCTGCCCCCTCCCAGGAGCCGAGCCTTCCCCCTTGCCCCACAGACCAGCCCAGGGCCACCAGCTCTTAGATTCTGAAGTAGTCCTTTGAGAGGGCAGGGTGACATCTCCTCTCTCTCTTTGCCATCCTCCCTCCGGTCTCCTCCCAGCCCAGCATTTAGGGCAAAGGCACAGGGAGCCAGACTGTCTGCCCCCACCCAGCACTGTTGCCAGGAAGTGTCGGGAACAGCCCTGCTGCCCTGCCCCTTGCGCCAGGCACCAAGATGAAAGAAACCCCAGAATGGCAGTTTGGGATTTTCTAGTGCCCTGGGCCAGAAAGTCTCCCTGCGAGGATTAGCAGCTTCCTCTTGAAAAAGCCGCAGCTACTCTCTCAGACAATACCTCTTATTTTGGGGCTCTCTGGCCCCCCTTTCCTAACCAAGCAGCCCAGTATACAAGGGGCTCTGAATCTTTAGAGGACAGCTTATCTTAGAACACCTCGGGTGACAGGGAACTCACCACCTCCCAAGGTAGCCCGATCCGTCTCTGGTTGTTCTAGACAGTGTTTTCTTGTACTGACTCTGAAGCGGTCTCTCTGCTGTCTCTTCCATGGGTCATGGTTCAAAGCCTGCAGCTCCATCCAGGGGCAGCGGAGCACTGAATGGTCCTACTACCAAGGGACAGAAAGAGCGCTTGCTCCAAGCCCCTCCTCCACAGGAATTTTGGAGCGCCCACTGTCCACAGGATACCACCCTTCCTAATGAGGGGATACTTTCAGGATTGTTGTCCTCAGCGAGCTTCCCACCCCTCCTCCAGTGGTTCCTGCTGCGCCCTCAAGCACCTGTCAACTCCCTGTTCCATTCAGCTGTCACTCCGGCCAGGGTCCTATCACCCCAGGCTCCCGTGCACAGTACTGAACGGGGCTTCTGGGTGTTTCCTTATAGTCCCTGGCACTCTGAACCCTCTCATCCACCAAGTGCTTGTCCTGGAAGCCCTCACTGGGTTTCCCTAAGCCCTTTTACCTCTTTCCCCATCAACACAAGGCCTGGGGTCCCAGCCACCAGCCCAGCCACTGGGGGGCAATGGACCGGAGTCCATGGCAAAGGGCTAACAGGCTGTGTCTTTGGAAACAGAATCCACGGCCTTCTCTTCACTGAGCTTGTCTGAACCCCAGACTCCAGGGTGTGTATTTTTTTACTGTGGTAAAATACACCTAACATGAGCTTTACCATTTTAATCATTTTTAGGTGTACAGTTCCGTGGCATTAGGTACATTCACAATGTCGTGCAACCATCGCCACCATCCATCTCCAGAGCTTTGTCATCTCCCCCAACTGAATCTCGGTATCCATTAAGCAATAACTCCCCATTCCTCCCTTTGCCCATTCCTTGACAACCACAATTCTACTTTGTAGCTGTGTGAATTTGGATACTGTAGCTACCTCGTATAAGTGGAATCATACAGTATTTGTCCTTTTGTTACAGGCTTATTTCATTTAGCATAATGTTTTCAAGGTCATCCACGTTATAACATGTATCAGAATTTCATTCCTTGTTAAGGCTGAATTACAATATTCATTGTGTGCATTGTATCCATAGTATACACGTATCACATTTTATTGATCCATTCATCCACTGACGGACACTTGGTTTGTTTGCACCTTTTGGTTATTGTGAATACTGCTGCTGTGAACATGGTGGACAAATATCTGTTCGAATCCAGAGTGTGTATTTTACTTGCTGCTCAAAGGGCTTCTCCCTCTGCCCCTGTAACCACACTATGCTCCAATCAAACGGAGAATTCCCCCAGGGCAGGGCGGGAACCTCATTCTTCAATGATGGTACAACTTGCACTGTTTCTCTCATTATGTCAACTCTTTTTAGGGAGTTAAAAAGCCCTACTGTGTTTTTAAAGACTATCAAGTGTAAGCCCAGTACTGGAGTGGATATACACGCTGCCTGTTTTCATATGTGGCACTTTGATGTATTGTGTTGGGACATTATTCTAGATCAGACTGGTAAATACTATGTTTGAGGTTGGGTTGTCATTTTTATAACTGTCTTGGTATTTTATCAGCATATTTATCACTTTTGATATACAAAATGAGCTGCAAGCATTTATAGAACAGTAAAAGGATATATTTAATGTGACTTGTTTTTAACTGAATAAGAATAAATCAATAAAAATGATTAAAATGAAAAAAAAAAACCCAAACATGCAATGTGTATATCATTCCAGTACTGGGCTTATACTTGGCTTTCTTTAAAAAGACGGCTGGGCTTTTTTACTCCCTAAAATGTGTTGATGTAATGCAAATGCCCCCCGTCCTCATCTTCCTACTTTCCACCATCAGAACCTTCATAAGGGCTCTGATGAGTCAGTGTGACACCAACTAGGGAGTCTGGCATTTTGCAAGGGACAGTGCCCTAACCAAAAGCAGTGAATCTGCAATGAAGGAATTTCAGTCATTAGCTGTGGACAGAAGAGAGATTTGGGGTGAAGAGTCCTTCTCAAATTATGCCTCTTATTTTTTTATTTTTTTGCGGTACGCGGGCCTCTCACCGCTGTGGCCTCTCCCGCCGCGGAGCACAGGCTCCGGACGCGCAGGCCCAGTGGCCATGGCTCACGGGCCCAGCCGCTCCGTGGCATGTGGGATCCTCCCGGACCAGGGCACAAACCCGTGTCCCCTGCATCGGCAGGTGGACTCTCAACCACTGCGTCACCAGGGAAGCCCATGCCTCTTATTTTGACAGACTCAGAAGCTCCAGATTAGGGGAGGTATAAGGTCGTTTACTCCATCCCCTCTTCCAGTCCCCAGTCCTCTTGACCTCACCAGCCTCTGCCTGAACACCTCCAGTGCCTGAGAAACAACACCGCCACCGAAGCCAGCCCACAACATCTCTGGACTCCCCTCAGAAGAGCTCTTCCTTCTCGAGTCAATGACTCTCTCCCTGTAGCATCATTTATGGGTCCGTTATCTACCCCTTGAGGCTCCTTGGGACCAGTCAGCTCCCTTTTCTCCAAGTGCAGCAGCCCCTTGAATGTTACAGGCTAGTACCCAATCACCCTGAGGGTGAACATCCTGTTTCTTTTTCTTTTTTAATATATTTATTTATTTATTTTGGCTGTGCTGGGTCTTAGTTGTGGTATGCAGAATCTTCATTGTGGCATGCATGCGGGATCTAGTTCCCTGGCCAGGGATCAAACCCGGGCCCCCTGCATTGGGAGTGTGGAGTCCTACCCACTGAGCCACTAGGGAAGTCCCAACATCCTGTTTTTTTTTGTTTGTTTGTTTTTGCGGTACGTGGGCCTCTCACTGTTGTGGCCACTCCCGTTGTGGAGCACAGGCTCCGGACGCGCAGACTCAGCAGCCATGTCTCATGGGCCCAGCCGCTCCGCGGCCTGTGGGATCTTCCCCGACCGGGGCACAAACCCGTGTCCCCTGCATCGGCAGGCGGACTCCCAACCACTGCGCCACCAGGGAAGCCCCATCCTGGGTTTCGATGTTTGTTCTAGAGCTCCACGCCCAGACCTGACTGTAGGACTTCAGCCCAGCAGCAGCCGCGGGGAACTGGTTGGTCCTGCTCCACTCCTAGTCTTGGGGGCAAAAGCAGTGCTGAGAGCAGGGTGTGGGGAGGGAGGGAAAGATACCAGCTGCTGTTGAGTGCCAGCTATTGTTGACCAGGCTCTGTGGTTGGCTTTGTACACATGTTATCCCATTTGGTCTATTAGTCCCACTTCACAGATGGGAAAACGGAGGCTGTGTGAAGTTAAAGTTCTAGGACTCCTGACAAGAGTTTGGGGTAAGCACGAGCCACTGTGATCTCACTTTTTGAATAAAAGCTGCAATAGAAGCAGCAGCAGCTCCCCTATTTCCCTAAACTGGGGGGTGAAGGTGGAGAGAGAAGGTGGTCCTTATATTCTCAGAATTGCCTAAGGGGCTCTCCAAGAGGGGAGTGCGGGAAGGGGGAATTGCAGTGTTCCAGGGAGAAACTACTGGCTGTGGGCAGGACCCTGGCTGGTGTGGACTGAAGCAGCCCCCCAGCCCTGGTCTAACCTGTCTCCCAGGCCCTCTCAGCCTGGCCCCTCAGGGATTCTGGAGCCAGCTGCCCAGGTTGCTGCCTGGCTTTCAGCTCTGTTTTCGGCATATCTGGCGCTTGTCCCTCTGACCTAGGGCCAGAGGAGCTCAGGAAAAGTCAGAGGTAAGGTACACACACACACACACACACACACACACACACACACACACACAGAGGAAGAGTCCTTCCTTGGTGTGGAGGTGGGGGTGGATGTCTGCATCTTGGGCTTGGCTATTGAACCCATTACCTTAACAGGACAAAGAGCAGAAAGAGGGGGGATGTTGAGACTCCTGTCTGCCCCCCATCCCTCCACCTCCTCCCTACCCACCTGTAATGGGTCAGGGTCCTGGCAAGGACATATCATTTCCCAGTTGAGTAAGAAGAGGGTCTGAATAAGCTGAACTGGGGTCAGAGTTGCCAGGCCGGCCCCAGGGGGAGAGAGGCGCCCTCTGGCTCTCTCTGGCTGCCTCCTTCTTGCCCGCTTGTGGGAGGCTCAGGCGGCTCACACGCCCTTGACCAGCTGGGGTGGCTGTGGGCCTGTAGCCTGGACCCAATGGGCCGACCACGTTGTTTCTCAGCCTGAGACTTTCTTGCTGTTGCTCTTGATTCTGCTTTTTCTTTTTCTCACAGATGGAGCTGCTGAAGCTTGGAGCCAATTTGGGAGGGAGGGGACAGCGAAGGGGCCATTCAGTCCATGGTGGTTGGTAGCCCTGCACCCTCCAACTTCCCTGGAGTCAAAGAAATCTTCTGAGGAGTCCCACGGGGGGTGCTCACCAGGTCCCACAGCAGGGCTTGGGCACAGGGTGGTGGTGACTATGGGCTCATTGCCTCTCTCCTTGGAGCTGCAGTTTCCTCTTTGTAAAATGAGAGCGATGATACCCACCTTGCAGGTTTGTTATGAGGATTAAATGAAGCAAAACACTGAGCAAGTTCTCAGCACTTAGTAGATGCTCAATAAATACTGATTATTATGATTCTTATAGCTATTATTTTTGTCTTGTCTATTATTATCCTCTGGCACATTCTTCCCTCAGGAATGCCTTGGGAGGCCCTGAGTTCAGATGCTCTTGTGCTACAGTCTTCTAGCTCTAACTTCTTCTTTCTAACACCTGGCACATCTACATCCACATGGATTATTTTTGTCTCACCCTTTGTTGCAAAACCTGCTTCTCCTCCTAAATGCCCCAGTTTGGTTACTGGCACATCCTCCCCCAATAGGTGGAGTCACCCCCATATCCTCTCTTTCCCTCTGCCCAGTGTGCAACCCACCTCCGAGCCTGGCTGCCCCGCTCCCAGAAGGATCAGTCAGTGAGTCCTGGACAAGTAAGCACTTAGCACAACATTTGTTTATAAGTCTGTCTCTCCTGTACTGAGGGCCTAAGGGTCACGTCGTCTGTTTCTTTTTAAGGCAGGTATCAAAGATGGACGGACAGATGGGAACGAGGCCATGGAAAAGCACTGTGAATCTTGGGTCCAGCAACAGGGCCATCAGCCTCTCTAAACTTTAATGGAATCTTCCATCACCTCTTCTAGAGCACTCAGGAAAATGGAGCGACCATGTCTACCCTCCATAGGATGTGCTGATCCCAGGCCCAGAAAGGATAGGGCACTTGCCTAAGGACACAGAGCACATAAAAGGATTAAAATGTCTGGAATGTAGGACATTGAGGGGATTGACATTGCCAGGGCCTCCCAGTTCTTAAACAAAGCTTCAGTGTATTTCTCTGGAGCCAAAAAGAGTGGGTGGGTTGAGAAGGGGATGACACAGAGCTTTGGGAGCTCCTCTCAAAGCCACAGGTTTGGGAAACTTGTCTCAACACACACACAGGAGAGGGCAAGAAACAAAATCAAAGCAAGTCTAAGACAATCTTTGGCTCAGAAATATGCTGGAAAGAACTGTTCTGGGGAAGATTTCCATAGGACACTCTCTCTTTCCTCTGATGAGGCACTGATTCCTTTGTTCAGGTAGCAACGCTGGCCCCTCGAAGGAGGCATAATCAGGCCCTCTTTGGCAAAGGTGGACATACCTGGTGAGCTGTTCACAAATGCACAGAACCGAGCATTGCAGGGAAGGAGATTTAGGAGGAGTGAGCAGGCTGTTGTAAGGTGGCAGGAGATGGAAGAGGTGTGGTGGGGCAGAAATGACGAGGGCTGACAGGGGAGCAGAGGGAGAGTGATGGTGTGTGGCCGCTGGAACAAGCGTAGGTGTAAACAGCCATGACGGCCGGCATTTACTAAGCACCCAGCGGGTACCAACAGTCATGCAAGGTAGGTATTATACTCATTTCACAGATGAAGAGACTGAGGCTCAGGGAGGTCAAGTAAATCACCCAAATTCACAGTGGCAGAATCAGCATGGAACCCAAGCCTAAGTGACTCCAGACTCCAGGCTCTTCCCTCGATGCCACACAGAGAAGCACTTTGGGTTTGGATCTGGGGACCACAGTGACAGGACCTATTAGCCTAGAGGAGGGATAAAGAAAGATTCCATGACGAGGGCAAATCTCCCAACAGCCACCTCCATAAACACACACACTTAGGCCCGTTCCTTCAACTGGCTGGAAAGTGCAGGATTTGGAGTCAAGAAACCAGCTTCATGTCCCCCAATTATAGAGTGAATGGCCTCCCCCATCTCTGCACATCATAAAATGATGACCACCATCATGTCTCCCAAAGAAAGTGTATCACACACGTAAGTCCTTAATAAACCCTATGGCGCGTGATAGAAGTTAATCATATTCTGATGATTTACTTTATTGTTGATATTGCCACTGCTCATTCCAAACTGAGCTGGTGATGTTTTAAGAGGCCTGATCTAACCGGAGTGTGAACAGCATGGCACTAATTGACTTTTCCAGCTTTGCCCTCAGCAGCGTGGTGGAACAACCTGGCCATCTTGTCCCAACCCCACCTCTAGGCCACCTCCTCACCCACCTGCCTCCTTGCCCATCCAAGCACTTGACATCACTTCTCTCAAACGTTCCCCTGGAAGAAAGCTCTGAATTCTTTTTGAGAATGAACTTCACATCCTAATAACAAGGTTTTACTCTTTTTTGGGGTGCTATAGGCCCCGCCTCCCTTCCCCCCTCCTCCCTGGGCAGCCTGAATAACGTTTTCAAATGCATAAAAGAAAATACAGAGGACCTAAAAGGAAACCAATCATTCTGAAATACAGTGATCAAAATATTTTTTAAAGTAGCGATATAGTAATATATGTGCTTCTCCATTAATGGATTAAGTAATAAGATCTACTGTCAGGACTAATAACCATTGGAGTTTTGAAGCAGTGATATGCACGGATGATACTTGCTACACTGTGATGGGATTTGAAAGTATCTGTTATCACTGCTAATACTACTGTGGTTGTTTGCCTACTTTCATAACTTAAGAAAAAGTGAAATTTCAGTTAGAAGTTAGTGAAGATAAAGATGTCATTTTCTCCCCAAAGTCAAGGACCCTTTGGAAGCTTATCCATTAATCTCTTGCTGGGGAGGGAGGGTGGGAGGGTATCTGTGGATTCCAAGTTTGAAACCCTTGTTTTACAGCAGTGCTTTTCACCTGGGAACCTATTAGAAATGTAAATCCCCCCAACCCCACCCCCTGAAAATTTAGTGTATCAGAAACTCATCAATCTGAGTTTGAACAAGCCTTCGGGTGGGTCTGATGTGTTTTCAAGTTTGAGAACCCCTGTCATAGAGCGAGGTGGGACACAATTTCTGAAGTGGACAGCATGGCCAAAGCGGCCCCTTACGCATGATCAATAGCCCTCTGCTTTCTCTCTCTGCTTCTTCCACACTAGCCCTTAACCTAAGGTGGACTGGTGGAGTGGAATTTAAAAACCCAAGATTCTTGTTAACGCATAACAAAGCGCTACAAAGCAGCTTCTGTCACAAGGGCGGAATAAAATACAGCTACAAGGACAGAGGCTAAGGTTTCGCTCCTTTATGTACATACAAAATAATTGGCCTTTTAATTATCTCCATAAAAGTGAGAAAACTTGCTTGGCTTATTAGCACCTTTATTAGTACTAGGAAATCATTAGACAACCTTAATAGCTTTCTTTTTATTTTATTTTATTTTTTTAACATCTTTATTGGAGTATAATTGCTTTACAATGGTGTGTTAGTTTCTGCTGTATAACAAAGTGAATCAGCTATACGTATACATATGTCCCCATATCTCCTCCTTCTTGCGTCTCCCTCCCACCCTCCCTATCTCACCCTTCTAGTTGGACACAAAGCACCGAGCTGATCTCCCTGTGCTATACGGCTGCTTCCCACTAGCTATCTATTTTACGTTTGGTAGTGTATATATGCCCATGCCACTCTCTCACTTCGTCCCAGCTTACCCTTCCCCCTCCCCATGTCCTCAAGTCCATTCTCTATGTCTGCATGTTTATTCTTGTCCTGCCCCTAGGTTCTTCAGAACCACTTTTTTTTTTTTTAGATTCCATATATATGTGTTAGCATGTGGTATTTGTTTTTCTCTTTCTGACTTACTTCTGTATGGCAGTCTCTAGGTCCATCCACCTCACTACAAATAACTCAATTTCGTTTCTTTTTATGGCTGAGTAATATTCCATTGTCTATATGTGCCACATCTTCTTTATCCATTCATCTGTCGATGGACACTTAGGTTGCTTCCGTGCCCTGGCTATTGTAAACAGAGCTGCAATGAACATTGTGGTACATGTCTCTTTTTGAATTATAGTTTTCTCAGGGTATATGCCCACTAGTGGGATTGCTGGGTCATATGGTAGTTCTATTTTTAGTTTTATAAGGAACCTCCATACTGTTCTCCATAGTGGCTGTATCAATTTACATTCCCACCAACAGTGCAAGAGTGTTCCCTCTTCTCCACACCCTCTCTAGCATTTTTTGTTTGTAGAATTTTTTTTTTTTTTTTTTTTTTTTGTGGTACACGGGCCTCTCACTGCTGTGGCCTCTCCCGTTGCAGAGTACAGGCTCCGGACGCGCAGGCTCGGCGGCCATGGTTCACGGGCCTAGCCGCTCCGCGGCATGTGGGATCTTCCCGGACCGGGGCATGAACCCATGTCCCCTGCATCGGCAGGCGGACTCTCAACCACTGCGCCACCAGGGAAGCCCCTGTTTGTAGATTTTTGATGATGGCTATTCTGACTGGTGTGAGGAGACACTCTTAATAGCTTTCTAATGATCCCTAGAGGAGGGAGCCATTTTCAACGCATCTGCTGGCCATTACTGGGTAATTACAGAGCCTTTTAGACCTGGTCCACACAGAATGGGGCAATAGCAAATTGATCAGTGTTGGTACAGGTTTTGGATTCCGTGCTGGTGAAGGCACTCCATCTCTCACCGGCCCATGTCTCTTCCCTCAGAGCTACAGCAGCATCCTTCCTGAAAACTCTGAGAGGAGGACCCTCACCATGGTGGGCTGGCAGGGAGAGCTGCCAATTTGCACCCCGGGCAGCCTCGGGAGACCCAACTCTCCTCTGACCTTACTTTTTATTTATTTATTTATTTATTTATTTATTTATTTTTTGCTGTACGCGGGCCTCTCACTGTTGTGGCCTCTCCCGTTGCGGAGCACAGGCTCCGGATGCGCAGGCTCAATGGCCATGGCTCATGGGCCCAGCCGCTCCGCGGCATGTGGGATCTTCCTGAACCGGGGCACGAACCCATGTCCACTGCATTGGCAGGCGGACTCTCAACCACTGCGCCAGCAGGGAAGCCCTGACCTTACTTTTTAAAAGGACATGGGCATGTTCATCCTATCCCAGTCTCCTCTGGGAAGGACTGTTAGGCTTACAGCATTTCAATTCTACAGCCCCAAGAGCACAGGCTTTGCAAAGCTGAAGGCATATTGATAAGCAGGGCTGCGGTTTCCCACCTGGCTGGGACGTGGCTTCCCTGGAGGGCTTGGGTCTCTGGGGGACTGAGCTTTAGGGCAAGTGCAGGGAGGAACAGAACCAGCATGCCAAAGGAATCAAGCCTAAATTTCTCCAGCAGGTGGCACCATAACTTAACCTTTGGTGCCTCCATCACCAGGGAAGGCAGCTCTGAGTTTGCAAACCAGGAATGTTAAGTCGCCACCTGGGACTCCCCTTCTCAGTATTTGGGGCTTTGAAAGTGCTTAGGACAGCTAACTAACCCCAGCTAACCTTCTCCATACCACTGTCCTCCCAATACCTGCAATATTGCTGATTCTTTATCTGAGCTTCATAAACAAACTTGTCAGAAATACTGTCTTAGATCTCCTGGAGCCCTGAGGAAGAATTTGGGCAAGTCCTAACTATGCTCTCCATCACCTAAAATTCTGGGGTTTTCTCCCAAACACCCCCAAGTCTCCTTGTAGAGAGATCTGCCATCCAGATGTAAAGCTTCCAAAATCTACCTGTTTCCTTGGCAGAGAGATGAAGAGCTTGGGCTAGGAGAGTTTTGCGATTCTACAGCCCACAGTCCCTCCCTCCCAAGGTGGTCTGTTCCACCATTTGGTAGCTCTGATTTTTGGGAAACACTTTACTTATTGTCTGGTTATCCTCTGCTGCATAACAGCTACCCCGAAATTTAGTGACTTAAAAAAACAATCATGTTGACCCTCCTACACTGTTGGTGGGAATATAAACTGGTACAGCCACTATGGAGAACAGTATGGAAGTTCCTTAAAAAACTAAAAATAGAACTACCATATGATCCAGCAATCCCACTCCTGAACATATATCCAGAGAAAACCATAATTCAAAAAGATACATGCATCCCAATGTTCATTGCAGCACTATTTACAATAGCCGAGACATGGAAGCAACCTAAATGTCCATCAACAGATGAATGGATAAAGAAGATGTGGTACATATATATACAATGGAATACTACTCAGCCACAAAAAGAATGAAATAATCTCATTTGCAGCAACATGGATGGACCCAGAGATTATCATACTATGTGAAGTAAGCCAGAGAAAGACAAATATCGTATGATATCACTTATATGTGGAATCTAAAAAAATGATACAAATGAACTTATTTACAAAACATTAACAGACTCACAGACAGAAAACAAACTTATGGTGGGAATTCCCTGGCGGTCCAGTTGTTAGACTTGGTGATTTCACTGCCATGGCCCAGGTTCAATCCCTGGTCAGGGAACTAAGATCCTGCAAGACACACAGCACGACCAAAAGGAAAAAGAAGGAAAACAAACTTATGGTTACCAAAGGAGAAAGGTGGTGGGAGGGATAAATTAGGAGTTTGGGATTAACATATACTTACTACTATATATAAAATAGATAATCAACAAGGACCTACTGTATAGCACAGGGAACTCTACGTAATATTCTGTAATAACCTATATGGGAAAAGAATATGAAAAAGCATATATATATATATATGTATAGCATATAACTGAATCACTTTGCTGTACACCTGAAATTCACGTGACATTGTAAATCAACTATACTACAATATAAAATAAAACTTAAAAAAACCCCGACAACCATGTTCTTATATCTCACGACCTTGTGTGTCAGGAATTCAGAGATCATGTTCCTGGCTGATTCTTCTGTTCCATGTGGCATTGACAGAGGTCCTGCAGTGGCATTTAGTTGGCTGATGGGCTGGTCTGCAGGGTGCAGGGCAGCTTCTCTTGTATATCTGGCTGGAAGACTGGGCTGGGCTGGGCCTGTCAGAGCCCACGTGGCCTCAGGGAAGCGGGGTTCCTGACACCAAAGCTCAGAGCTCTGCAAGTGAGGGTGCCAGTGATGAAGGTGGAAGCTTCATGGCCTCTTACGACCCCTTGGAAGTCACATGATGCCCCTTATACCATATCCTATTGGTTGAAGTAGTCAGAGGCCTGCCCAGCTCCTAGGGGAAGGGAGACAAATTCTGCCTCTTGATGGAAGAGGTATAAACAGATTTACCACAGTGTTTTGGGAATTCCCCGGCGGTCCAGTGGCTAGGACTCTGCATTTCCACTGCCAGAGGCCTGGGTGCAATCCCTGGTCAGGGAACTAAGATCCCCCGAGCCAGGCGGTGTGACCAAAAAAAAAATTGTTTTTGCCACCGTGCTTTGAAACCACCACACTTTTTGAATCAAAATTAGATTTTCTAAATCTGCCTCTAGTTCTACACTTACTACATCTAGTCCTTCTTCTCTATTCAAACTATTCTCTCTTCAATTCACAAAATAATCCTTTGGGGTGAGACAAGAAAATAACAGAACTTTCATTCATATTTTAATTTTATCTATACAATTTAAAATGGGGCTTTACTAATATTTCATATATAAATTGAGGCTGGTACTCACCTTTAGGTCATGTTTCAGGTGGAGACATGTTACCTGCTGTATACAAGATACCCTGACGGAAGAGTTGATGTTCCCCAAAAGGCTTGTCAGCGGGGCCCTTAATCATTTGTCTTGCATTACAGAAGTGCTTGACTGCCAGGATGATCATATCTAGATTTAAGGAAGCTACCCATGTCCAGATGGTCAAAGAAGCTCAAGAGGATTTTGCAAATAATCTTTAGGTTGAAAAACTAAACAATTAATGCAAGCAGAACAATGAAAAAAAAGGAAACACCAGTGAGATACCACTACACACCTGTTAGAATGCCCAAAATCCAGAACATAGACAACACCAAATACTGATGAGGATGTGGAGCAACGGGAACTGTCATTTCTTACTGATGGGAACACAAAATGGTACAGCCACTTTGGAAGACAGTTTGGTGCTTTCTCACAAAACTAGACATATTCTTACCATTTGATTCAACAACCGTGCTCTTCGGTATTTACCCAAAGGAGCTGAAAACTTATGTTCACATGGAAACCTGCACACAGATGTTTATAGCAGCTTAATTCATAATTTCCAAAACTTGGAAGCAACTAAGATGTCCTTCAATGGGTGAATGGGTAAATAAACTGTGGTACATTCAGACAATGCAATATTATACAGCATTAAAAAGAAATGTGCTATCAAGCCATGAAAAGATATGGGGTAAACTGAAATGTATATTACTAAGTGAAAACAGTCAATCTGAAGAGGCTATATACTGCATGATTCCAGCTATGTGACATTCTGGAAAAGGCAAAACTATAGCAAGAGTGAAAAGATCAGTGATTACCAGGGATTGGAGGAGGCAGACAGGATGAATAGGTGGAGCACAGAAGATTCTCAGGGCAGTGAAACTACCCTGTATAATACTATAATGGTGGACACATATCATTATACATTTGTCCAAACTCATACAAAGTACAACGTCAAAAGTGAACTCTGAACTATGGACTCTGGGTGACAATGATGTGTCAGTGAGGGAGGCTATGCGTCTATGGGGGCAGAGAATATATGGGAAATTTCTGTACCTTCTGCTCAATTTTATTGTGAACCTAAAACTGCTCTGAAAATACTCTGTTAAAAATATATATCCTAATGGCAAATCAGGCACTTGTTCAGTGACACTTCATCTGATGACACTTCATCTGCCATGTTATGGAGTAAAAACAATGATATCCTAATCAGGTTAGACAAGGTCAGACCAAAAAATCCAAAAAAACAAACCAATCAAACTTATCAAGGCTATTTGAAATATGAATTTTTCATCTACTATTGTTATTGATGTCCTGTTAAAAAATAAGATTTTTAAAATGCTATGAACAATTTTATACCTCATTCAGTTCAAATTATTTTTATATGTTTTATAATGTACAGAATATAGTATACAATATATTTAAAATACACATATGGAACATGTGCAAATGTTTTATCTGATGCAGCATGTGAACAATAAATTTTAGACCAATGAAATATATTTCCATCTTTGCATTAATTTAGCAAGCTTTTATCAAACATGTACTACATGTACATACTATACTAAATACTAAAGATACAAAAAACATGTAAGGTCTTTGCATTCAAGCATTTTGGAAGGGAAGATACGTAAAAAAAGTAGTTGGAGTGAAGTGACACGATGGAATTGTTTACACAATACTGCGAGGCACTCTAGTAAGCGTAGGTCAGTTGTACCTGGGGGATACCATCTTGTAGGTCTTCACAGAGGAAGTGACAATATGATCTGGGGTCAGAGTGAAACCCTCACCTCTGCAACCAGTGCCTGATGGCAGATACTTGCCCTCTTGCTCCACCTCTTCCTTGGCCCTTCTCCAGCTCTGTTTTGGCTTCTGGGCACAGTGACCAATTTTGCACACAATGTCCCACAAAGAGGGAAGGAGAACATTTCCAACCCCCTTCATGGTGACATTCGGAGCTAGAGCATGCACCCCATGAGGATAGGTCCTACATCTAGCACGTGTTTGCAAACTGGCACTGGGTATGATGCCTGGCACATCAGAGACTCTTTTTAAAAAAAATTTATTTATATTTGGCTGCATTAGGTCTTTGCTGCTGCATGCGGGCTTTCTCTAGTTGCAGCGAGCGGGGGCTACTCTTCGTTGTGGTGTGCAGGCTTCTCATTGTGGAGGCTTCTCTTGTTGTGGAGCATGGGCTCTAGGCGTGTGGGCTTCAGTAGTTGTGGCACGCGGGCTCAGTAGTTGTGGCTCGCGGGTTCTAGAGTGCAGGCTCAGTAGTTGTGGTGCACGGGCTTAGCTGCTCCACGGCATGTGGGATCTTCCTGGACCAGGGCTCGAACCGGTGTCCCCTGAATTAGCAAGAGGATTCCCAATCACTGTGCCACCAGGGAAGTCCCACATCAGAGACTCTTGATTAATGTTGTGCAACTGAATTGTATTGACCTTCTCAACTAGACCAGCTCATTGGTTAATGTCTTTGGAGAGTAGTTAACAATAATCCCTGTGCCTTCACCTTCAGCTCCCTAGCCCACAAATTTAGGTTATTATCCACCCTTAGTCTGTTAGCTCGCCTCAGTTTACCTGTCACTGGTCTGCCCACTCATGTGCCTTTATGAGATGTTCCTGAATTTGCTTTCAACCTCTGAATCCTTCACTCTCTAGGAGAGCACACTGTCACATGCAAACCTAGAGATTTCACCATGATCCTCCAGATCATTTATAAAAATGAGGTAAATAGTTTTGGTATTGATCCTACAGTCCAGGAAGGGGATAAGGTCAACGTTCTCTGTTTTCCAATAGCTCAACCCCCGCCCCCACAATTGCTATTAAGGAACATTTGTGTATTTTTTAATCTCTTTGTCGGTTCCCGAACTCTTACGGAGAGTGCCAGCCTGAGAAAAGCCTGAAATAAGAGTGGGAACATATCCAGTAGACTCCTGAGTCCAGACAAATTCATCTAGGGATAGGAGTAGCTGAAAAGTTTCTTCACTTAGGTGGCCAGGCTATGCTGAACTTATGTTTTCACAATACCCTCTGTGGGGACAGCATGCACTGGAGAACTAGGAGTTACAACTTCTCAGTTAAGCCACCTCATTGCCTTACTTCATTGCAATACTTTGAATGGAGTCATGCAAGTTTTCCGTACCTTTGTGAAATAGGCATGGTCAGACAATACAACACCTCAGAGAAATATTGAAAGAATAAAAGCAAATGACAGATGTAAAAGGACCATAAGGTTCCAGGAAGGAAGATTATACTCTTTGAATTTGGAAAGGTAGTTGTTAGTTAGAATTAGATATGACTATTGATACATGTGTCAGAAACCCAAGAGATTAGTAACTTAAATAAAATAGGGGTTTATTTCTCTTTTATATTAATGAAGTCTGAAGTAGGAGGTCTAGAGCCAGAATATCTACTCCAAAGTCATATTAGATTCAGGCTCCTTTTGTCTGACTGCTCCACCAACTTTAGCATGTTGCCTCATGGTCTAAGGTGGCTGTGCTAGCTCCAGCCATCACATTTACATTCCTGTCAGCCAGAAGGAGGAAGGGAGAAGAAAGGGATCCTCTTCCTTGAAAAACACTTCCAGAAGATTTCATACAACACTTCCAATAATATTCATTAGCCAAAACTTAGTTATGTGGTATATCTAGCTGTAAGGGAGGCCAGAAAATGTAGTCTTTATTCTGGGCAGCATGTGGCCAGCTACAGATTGTGGGTTCTATCATTAAGAAAGGTGTGAAGCTAAATAAAGGGAGCGAATAGCAGACTGTGCTGAGGTGGGAAGGTACAGTCCCTTACCGGAAAGAAAATGAAACTAATAACCTATCGGGCATACACACAAAGTACTAAAGAGTGTGAAAAATAATTCTTTCCTTAGTGTTTTACCCTTGGGTCACCTAGTCAGTCTATCTTGAGCTCACCTTTGACAGTCATCAGGAAGTGTATTTCTCAGGGTTCTCTAGAGAAACTGAACCAAGGGAGGCCTTATCACACATAAAAAGATTTAGTTCCCTCTGGTAATCACTACTCTGTTCTCTGTATCTACATGTTAGTTTTTATTTGTTTTGTCTTGTTCATTTATTTTATTTTTTTGCTTTTTTTATATTCCACATATGAGTGAAATCATATGATATTTGTCTTTCTCCATCTGAGTTATTTCACTTACCATAATACCCTCAAAGTCCATCCATGTTGTTGCAAACGGCAAGATTTTATCTTTTTAATGGCTGAATAATATTCTATTGTATACATATACCACATCTTCTTCATTCATTCACCCATTGATGGGTACCTAGGTTGCTTCCGTATCTCGGTATTGTAAATAATGCTGCGATAAACATAGGGATGCATATATCGTTTCAAATTAGTGTTTTGGGGTTTCTTTGAATAAATACTCAGAAGTGGGATCGCTGTATTATATGATAGTTCTTATTCTTTGAGGAACCTCCATGCTGTCTTCCATAGTGGCTGCACCAATTTACATTCCCACCAACAGTGCAGGAGGGTTCCCTTTTCTCCACCTCCTTGCCAACACTTGTTATTTCTTGCCTTTTTGATAACAGTCATTCTAACAAGCATGAGATGATAATTTATTGTGGTTTTGATCTGCATCAGAAATAAATTTTAATCAGATACCTGGCCATCTTGTGGCCCAGTCAAGCTTCACATAAAAATAACCATCAGAAGTCCACCTCTTGTTAACTTGGCATATACATCTCCTTAAACCATACTTAATGTGCAACCAGGTTATAATTCCAAACATGATACAACTACCCTGAGTACAATGAAAACACACTAACCCCTTCCCCAGAAGAGGAGGAAAAGTCCTTGAGCAATGTTTACTCTTCTCCTTGATATCCCATAAACTTAAATACTATGGTGTAAAATTAATAATATGTAACTACTATAATGTAAAGTCAATACATCTTATGCTACATGAGAAGGAAATAAGAGGAAAAAAACCCAAAGATATTTGCTTAATATATATGCATATATACACACAAATACAATCATAACAAAATAAGGAGGAAATAGTCTTGACAATTGCAGTCCTCATTTCTGTAACCAGTCACATAGTTGTAGCTCGTATTTATAATTGCCTTCTTCCATTACCCATTCTGTATTCCCTTTGCCTTCAGCAGGGACCTCAGCTGGTCATAGTTCTTTAACTGGTGGTGTGATTCCTGAAGGCTCTGGGCCATTAGTAGTCCTGCCTGGTCTGGGTTGTTGCAGTTTTCCGTTGACCTTAATTACGGGGCATGGTAGTAGTAAGAGATGCCCTAAGGGATCTCCTGTATCCCAGACATACTTTGCATTACCTCCATAGTGCAGTAGAAGTCCAGTTTCCCCTTGGTAGTCAGGACCAATCACCACAGCCAGCACAGTGACTCCTGTCTTTGCCTGCTGATTCAGAGGCATGGGAAGGTGGCGTCTTAACTTCCAGTTCAATGGAATCACTGTTGTGTCTCCTGGTGGAAGCATTTCTCCTTCTGGAACTAAGACCTCTAGGCCAGCAGAGCATAATGTGGGAAGAGAAAGCAGAAACTTTCCTAGTGGGTCACTAGGAGAAATAGTGAGTGGTGCCCACGTCTACTCCTTGATTCCTGGACCTGTGAATCCTGGCTATGGGAGAAATAGCAGCATATATTGGATGCTGATTCGGAGCATATACAGCTTTCCTGGGAACCTTGCCCCAGTCATGCAAGGTATTGCCACCCAGCTGGTGCTGTAACTAAGCTTCAAAAGATCATTCCACCTTTCTATCAAGCCAGCTTCTTCAGGATGGTGGGGGACACGGTAAGGCCAGTGAATCTTATGAGCATGGATCTGTTGCTGCATTTCTTTTGCTGTGGAGTGAGCTCCTTGATCAGAAACAATGCTGTGTGCAATACCGTGATGGTGACTAAGGCATTCTACAAGCCCATGGATGGTGGTTTTGGCAGGGAAGGTAAATCCATATCCTGAGTGTGTGTCTATTCCAGTAGGAACACTATTGGTGGGAATGTGAATTGGTGTAGCCAATATGGAAAAGAGTATGCAGGTTTCTCAAAAAACTAAAAATAGAACTACCATATGACCTAGCAATTCCACTCCTGGGTATATACCTGAAAAAACCACAAATTCAAAAAGACACATGCACCACAGCATTCATAGCAGCATTATTTACAATAGCCAAGATATGGAAGCAACCTAAGTGTCCATCAAAAGATGAATGGTTAAAGAAGATGTGGAATATATACAGTGGAATACTACTCAGCCATAAAAAAGAATGAAAATTTGCCATTTTCAGCCACATGGATGGACTTGGAGGGCATTATGCTAAGTGAAATAAGTCAGACAGAGAAAGACAAATACTGTATGATATCATTTATATGTGGAATCTAAAAGATACAATAAACTAGTGATTATAACAAAAATGAAGCAGACTCACAGATACAGAGAACAAACTAGTGGTTACCAGTGGGGAGAGGGAAGAGGGGAAGGACAAAATAGGGGTAGGTGATTAAGAAGTACAAACTAGGGACTTCCCTGGTGGTCCAGTGGTTAAGACTTTGCCTTCCAATGCAAGGGGTGCGGGTTTGATCCCTGGTCGGGGAGCTAAGATCCCACATGGCTCGGGGCCAAAAAACCAAAACATAAAAGAGAAGCAATATTGTAACAAACTCAATAAAGGCTTTAAAAATGGTCCACATCAAAACATCTTTTTTAAAAAGTACAAACTATTAGGTATAAAATAAGCTACAAGGATATATTGTACAGCAAAGGGAATATAGCCAATATTTTATAATAACTATAAATGGAGTATAACCTTTAAAAATTGTGAATCACTGTATTGTACACCTGTAAGGTATAATATTCTACAGCAACTATACTTCAATTTAAAAAAAGATTCTTTGTCCTTTGACAGTTTGATTATAATACGTCTCACTGTGGCTCTCTTTGACTTTATCCTACATGAAGTTTATTGAGCCTCTTGGATGTGTAAATTAATGTTTCTCATCGAATTTGGGAAGTTTTAGCCATTATTTCTTGAAATATTCTTCCTGCCCTTTTCTCTCTCTCTCTTCTTCTGGAACTCCCAGTATGCATATATTGGTATGCTCGATGGTGACCCCCAGGTCTCATAGACTTTATTCATTTTTCTTCATTCTTTGTTCTGTTCCTCAGACTGGGTAATTTCACTGGCTAATTCTTTCTTCTGTCAGCTCAAAACTGTTGTTGAGTCCCTCTGGTGAATTTTTCATTTCAGTTATTGTGACTTTAAACTCCAGAATTTCTATTTAGTTCCTTTTTATTCTTCTGATTTCTTTATTGATATTCTCTGTTTGGTGAGACATTGTTCTCATGCTTTCCATTAGTTCTTTAGACATGGTTTCCTTTAGCTCTGTGAGCATATTTAAAATAGATGATTTAAAGTCTTAGTTTAGTAAGTCAATGTCTAGGTTTCTTTAGGGACAACAACAAAGTAGGAGGAGATTGGCTTCGCATCAATCTTAGATTGCCTACCTAGATGTTAATATGTGAGAGAAATAATCTTCTATTATGCTTAAGCCACTCTTATTTGGGTTTTTGTCCATCACTTCCAGCTGAACCTCACCCTAATTAATACACTATGCAACAGATGAGGAAATGAGGCCCAGAGACGTGAACTGACTTGTGGTCTGTAATGTAGGAGTGGTATCTCCACATGTATTCCTCACCACAGAAAAACCAAGATAAGCAAGACAAAAAACAAAAAACAGTACTCAAGTCATAATAGTAAAAAAATAATATATAGATAGATATATAGATGAATGAAAAAGGAAAATTTACAGAATACAGATTTCTCTGTTTTAAAACCACTGAGGATTGACTAACCATACAGAATCAGTAAATCCTTTTCCTGGGATTTCCTCAATTTCCCAGTTTCCCTTGCAGTTGGGTTGGTCAAATGACTAAGTTACCTCCAATGGAATACAAGTGGAAGTGATGTGCACCACTCCAAACCTGTCCCCCACCCCACACCTCCCATGCCTGTCTTCCATGCTTCTTACCCATCTGGTGGCCAAACGCAAAGGACTCTAAGGGTGGAGCCACCTGATAAGGAAGCCTTGGTCCCTGAATCACCCCATGGGAAACCACTTGTTGTCCAGAAACACCCCATTAGACTGTTATGTGGATGAGAAACAAGCTCTTGTTTTGGGATTTATTTGTTTGCAGCCATACCTAATACAGTCTCTTTTCCTGCTCTTTGCCTCAGCTCCACCTGCTTGGAAGTTGGCCTGTGTAGGGTAGACTTTGAGCCTGAGGAAGACTTCTGTTGCCACAGCTACTATATATGGTGACATTTTCATTCTTTCCTGGTCTCAAGTTTGGTGCCCAACGCAGCCCAGCTGCCATGGGGTGATGTGGCACTACCTGTTTGTGCCTCCCTGCCCCCTCTTGGTTCCTGGTCTCTAGGGAGGGAGGCACTGCCTAACACCTGAGATTGTGTCTTGGCTCCAGCCATTCTGGACATTCATCCTTTCTCTGAAGTCATGTCTATTTAATATTCCTACTTAATATTTATCAGCCTTTAGGGTGATTGCTTAACTTAGTTCTTTAAAGAATAATAAGTAAATGATAAAGTGACTCTTGACTTCATCTACAGCTCTGAACAGACACCAGTGTCCAGTCTTTCAGAGTAAACAGAACTCTTGACTCTCTTCCCATTTTCTCCAGCGAAAACACCTACAGCCCTTTGGGGACCACCCACAAAATTCAGTATTCACCTGCTGAGGAAGTCTCTGGCTCACATCTCATTCTCTGGGGGCCTTAACTGACAGGTCTTGAGCCCAGTGAGAGAGCACAGTTCTAGTTCTCTTCTCTGCCCACTTCCCTTGGGGAAGGTATGGAAGTGGCCTGTTAGAAGAGACCTGTTTCTTTCAGTGATTAGGCATTCTTTTTAGTGATTTCAGGGATGGGTTGTTCTGATTTTGAGGTACGTTTACTTTAAGTCTCTATAGTGGCATCCAGAGCTCCACGATGGCTGCCATCTCTCTGCAGCCTCCCCCCAAACCCAGGGAACAATCTCTACTCTTTGGGCTGGTTTGGTATCTGCTATTTTCCCCAAACTCAAGAATTCACCTCGGGCTTCCCTGGTGGCGCAGTGGTTGAGAGTCCGCCTGCCGATGCAGGTGACGCGGGTTCGTGCCCCGATCCTGGAAGATCCCACATGCCGTGGAGCGGCTGGGCCCGTGAGCCATGTCCGCTGAGCCTGCGCGTCCGGAGCCTGTGCTCCGCAACGGGAGAGGCCACAACACTGAGAGGCCCGCGTACCGCAAAAAAAAAAAAAAAAAAAAAAAAATTCACCTCAAGGGACTTCCCTGGTGGCGCAGTGGTTAAGAATCCACCTGCCAGTGCAGGGGACACGGGTTTGAGCCCCGGTCCGGGAAGATCCCACATGTCGAGGAGCAGCTAAGCCTGTGCGCCACAACTACTGAGCCTGCGCTCTAGAGCCCGTGAGCCACAACTACTGAGCCCGCGTGCCACAGCTACCGAAGCCCAAGCGCCTAGAGCCTGTGCTCCGCAACAAGAGAAGCCACCGCAATTAGGAGCCCGCGCACCGCAACGAAGAGTAGCCACCGCTCGCGGCAACTAGAGAAAGCCCGCGCGCAGCAACGAAGACCCAACGCAGCCATAAACAAACAAACAAGAAATTAAATAAATAAACTAATTAATTAATTTTAAAAAGTCACCTCAACAACAGAGTGTAGAGGAAAGATCCTCCGCTAACTCGGGCCTCAGGAAAGTCACATAGATCACCTTCCTTAGGCTCCCATCCTCACCTGTCAACTGGGGAGAAGAATTCCTTTCCTGCCTACCCTATACAATGGTGAATATTAAATGACAGGAAGTTTTTGAAACCACTGACACCCTGCCGAGTACCATATAAACACTAGGATTACCTATATTGTTTTGCTTTTAGAAACTATTCAGCTTCACCCTTTCTGTTTCTAATCCCCTCCCTCTCCCTTCCCCCACCCCATCAGGGTCTGGCTCTTCCCTCAGGAGAAGGGAGGAGTGATTCACACCTCCTGGTTGGCCTCCTTAATTAAGCCTAGCTTCACTCTCCGACCACTCCCTCTCTTCCTTCTCCTTGGACCAGGTGACCTCCCTCAATAGTTCAGGTGTCTCAGGGCGGCTTTCCAGGGTCGCCAATGGCTCTGCCTCGGGACAATAGGGTATTTCATACTCCCTGTCTTGAAACTGACAGAATCACCTAGCTCAGGTGGAATCTGAGAGCTTGTACCAACTACAGCTCCGCGGGTGGAGAAGGGAATGGGGGCTTCCGGTGGGGCCGAAGTGTGTGTGTTGGGAGTGGGAGGAGGGAGTGGGGCGGGGATGGGCCCCGTGTGTTCTGGTCTTTGCAGAACAGTGTCTGGGCTGCCCTTCCTTTCCGACCTCCTCACACCGCAGCAGTAAACTTGTGCTAATTGAACGATGCTTTATTTACTGCCCACCAGACAGAGAGCCCTGTCCGCAGCACAGGATTGATGGGGCTGGGGGTGGGGCGGACCGAGAGGAGGGCGTCCCACCCAGGACTCAGGTCTCAGCCCTCAGGATCCCCGAATCAGTCTCATCTTCCCAAGCAGAATGGAGGAGACAGCGCCGGAGGAGTCTCAGGAGGGCGAAGACGGAGGCGGCAGCAGGGTCCCAAAGGTCCCAAGGTTCTATCTTTACTATTGAGTAAGCCGCGCTGGGCGAAATCCGCTTCGTGGTACCCGACGGTGCGTCACGACTACACCGTAGAGCGCAAATGAGGGAACGGGGTAATTACGCTGATGGTTGCGGAGATAAACGCTCTCCCCCGACTTCAGCGGGTCACTGGGGCTTTGAGCCCCGCTGCCGCCGCTCGCTCCGGAGCCAGTGCTGGTTCCGAGTTTCGCATCGCCCTCGTGCTGCCTCCGATCCCCGCGGGAGTCATCTGCGCCCGCCCCTGCCACCCGGGGCCCCGGGACTAGGCGCCGCTCCACTCCCGGGCACCGCGCTCGCCTGCAGCCGGTACCCTGGGAAAACGTGTGCTGAAGACTCACAGGGACCAGGTTCAAATGCAGGTCCCGCCGCTGTAATCGTGTCTGACTCTGGGCAAGTTCCCGAACGTGACTTCTCAGTTTCATGTACCAGTAATAATAGCTTCTTTGTGTGGCCGCTGTGAGAATTAAACAGATACCAGGTGTGTAAAGTGCCTGATGCGGAGTAAGCGTTCACGAAATGGCAAGGATGACCTGTTACTCTGGGGACCACGAAGTCACCATCGAGCTGCGTCTCCACGGCCCAGGGCAAGCTACCCGGATAATTCTGCCAACAATGAGCTTTTGAACTAGTGAGAGGTCCTGGCTGGGCAGCCAACACAAACCCTTGGAAAAGCCCTGAAGGCAGGGAGTCGAGGGCCTGCAGCTCTGCAAGGCCCGCCCCCGCGGCTGCTCCTGCCCTTCCTGTCTGACCCGTCATTCCCTTTATAGGACTTCAGGCGGCTGGTCTGACTCCCGGGCCGGGGCAACCGAGGCTACACTCCGCCCGGAGACTGCAGAGTCCCAGGCATGGGCCAGTCGGGCCTGAGTGCCCTGGATCGGCAGAGGTGAAGTGCCCTGAGCCAGGATGGCTACAGAATTGCGGACAGCTTCATCTCCCGCGGCGCGTCCCAAGCCGCTAGTTCAAGGGCCAGAGGAATGAGGCTGCCCAGTCCCTTGGTCCCCTTGCTCCCCTGTGCTCAGGCCCCAGAGCTTCGCATCATCTCGAGCAGCGCGCGGGTCCCTTGTCCCGGAAAGCCGGTCGCGCCGGGCCTGGCATCGAGTGCGCGGCTGGGTCTGCGAAGGCCTCGGCCGCCCGGAGCCGCAGAATTTCTCCTTGCAGCCCGCCAGAGTCCGAGCGGGTGCGCGCTACTCAGAGAGCGAGGAAGCACCTGGTACTCCGGGTGGGCCAGGCCGCTGGTAGTTCTGGATTTATCCCTGGCAATGGCCAGGGCTGCTACCGTCCTAAGGAAGGCATCCTCCTACGTGTCCGCCCTCGTGCCAGCCTATCGGGTTTGTGGGTCCTCCAAGAAAGCAAGCCTTTGGGGCAACTAGGGGCGCCTGTCGGGCCTCGCAAGGTGCGTTTTCTTCAGGCGCATCCTCATGGTCTTGCTTAGACTCTCACCTGGCGGGGGAGCGGCCCTGCTGCTGAGATCGAGGGGGAAACAGAGTGGAAAACTCACCCCATTGGAGGGCACCCAATCTGATCCTCTCCTCTCCGATTCCACCCCACAACCCAGGAGAAACATTTCCCGAGTTACAGCTGTACAGGAACCCACGGAGTTTCGAGAAGAGACTCCTGCGAGACGACTCTCGAGGCCTTGACCCTGACACAGGGACTCGAGACCTTTCCGGGCTCCACTGTGCAGCCCCCAGCAGCAGCGACCCAGAGACCCTCTTCTCCTCCCTGCTCACCCTGCCCGCGTCCAGCAGCGGCTCCAGGAATCAGGAATCAGGAAAAATCCGGGCAGGGTTGGGTTCCCGCGGCACGAGAGGAGAGGCTGGTTCTCCTCCAGCCCCAGGCGCCTCCTTTACAAGCCGCATTCCGGGCTCCTCCGAGTGCCCTGGTCAGCTCGCTGGCTCACCCACACACCTCTGGACTCAAAAAGAGCCACGCTCTCAATGCACACGTCAGCCCCACCTATTCACACCAGCGCGGTTTTTCACCCTATTGCATGCACACACTCTTATGCCTTCTCACATCTCCCAGTACATCCTCACGCACTGGGTCGCTTCCCTCTCCAGCATCCCTAGGAAGCTTCTAGTGCCCAGGGTACCCAAGCCATAGTGTTGGAATGGGGAACACGAGAAAATGAAGGGGCCCAGTCAAGAGCCCAAGCCCTCCTCTGTCCTTCTCCACCCGCCCCTCAATACAAAAACATTCACAAGTTTCCTGTCCGGAGGCCCGGCAGCATCCCAGCAAGAGGTGGGCACTGGTGGAATCCAGGAGGCCAAATTCCCTGTGTCCTGACTCTGGTGCCCCCACTCGGCTGTTCCCTGCTTTTCTCAGGGGCCAAAATGGTGTTAAACAGGGACGGGGTTAAACTGAGGACCAAGTAGACCGGTGTTCTCCCCAGATCTCCCTGGCTCTGTTTAACCTTTTCTTGTGTGGCAGGCCATCACCACCTGCTCCTTAGGCCACTCCCTGGAGATGCTCTTCGCAGGAGGGACACCAGGTCCAGGCCTGCCCTGAAGCCTGGAGAGGGGTGCTGAGTGCGGGGTGAGGAAGGAGACTGCGCGGGGAGCACAGCCAGCCCTCACGCTCCCGTCTGCCTTCAGTAGCCCTTGGCTTTTACAGCCCCGAAGCAGATCAGCCAGCCAGCTGCCCTCAAGGGCTGGGCTCTACCTTCTTCATTAGGGTTTTACCTTGGAGGATACATGCGTATGGGACCTGGCTGGGAATAAATGAAAGGTGAACATGGTCAGGGAAGCCAAGAAGGAGACTCCTGCTTCTAGCTGCTGCGTCCCTTCAGGTGGCCTGAGCAAAACTCTCGGCTTCAGTGGCTACTGGCAGAGGGGGAGGATAACAAGTCATTGGGAACACTGTTTGGTGAACACCGACGGGGAATAGCTGCATTCACCTGGCAACATCTGCGCAAAAGTTACGTCCAGTTGGCATGGTCGGTCTAGTGGAGTGTGGAATGGAGGACTGGCTTGTATAGATTTATACAGTGGGTGAGTAGCTGCCCGGGTTTATTTTCAGAACGTCTGCATAGTTTCCCCTTTTAAATAAATATTTTCGGAGTTAGCTTTCCAAGGGGGAGGGAAAGAGGGAAGTTGCAACAAGTAGCGCCACTAAGCCAGAATAAAGCTCCAGGACAGGCACCCCGCCCCCTACTGGCAAGTGAGAACTCCCAGCAAACTCCATTGATTCCACCTGGACCGCTGGATCGAGGGTGGGGTCCCTGACCGTCTGCAGCCTCGGGTTAGGACCGTCTCTTTCTCTGGGCCACAGCTGCCTAGAGCCAAGGCCTTCCCGGCCAGCCGGGCTTCAAGGCTGTGCTCTGGCCCCAGCAGGTCCATGGGCTGGGACGGGCTGCTCGCTGGGGCACCGGTGGGAGGGTGGGTTTGAAGGCTTCTGGGGAGAAGCAGAGGTTTGTGTTTGTGTGAGTACAAGGATGAGGGAGGGGCTCATTTGTGTAGGTATCTCCCTTACATCTGTGCAGGTGAGTGTTTCACCTGAGTGCATGCGTTTGTGTGTCTGTAAAAATGGGTTGAGTGTCTATGTGTGTTTGTTTGTTTGTGTGTGTGAACATATGTGTGACGGAGTATGACATTTCCCCGTGTGGCCACAAGTGTGAGTGGGTGAGTGTTTCTGTGCTACCCACAGTGCCCGGCACAGTGAATCGCATGATAAATATGTATGTGTCCTTGTGAAAGTTGGTATAGAGCCTGTTTGCCTGTGATTGTGAGTGCAGAAAAATAGGAGGCAGGTAGGGGAGATGTGGGCTCCAGGGACTACTGTGTTTCCTCCCTTTGAGAAGTAAGGACGGGCCTGTCGGCTCAGCTCGGCTGACTCAAGGCAGCTTCCCACTCCCTTGAGCCTCTCTGGACCCTCAGACGGTAGCAGGCTCTACACCCCGCCAGTCAGGGAGGGTGGGGCCACTCGGGCCCAGGAAGACCTGAGTTGTCCCCTGAGAGCACAGCCTCCAGGAGAGACCACAGGAGCTGCCAGGACTGCACTTCCTCTTGGGGGTGCAGGGGCCGTGGGGTGCTTGACGCCGTCTTATGCTGCTGGGGATTCCCTTGACCCCCATGACTGCACAGAGCTTACGCTGAGGCAAAGCCTCCCTCTCCAAGTTAGCCCGCCCAGCTGCCCGCGTCCCCGAGGGTCTCGACTGGGAAGGAATCCTTGATATTTAGAAAGTCCGCGCAGAAGTGCTCTCCGCGAGCGCTGATTTCACCAGCGGAAAGTGCCGGAGAAGTCCTGGAGCTCCAGGATCATGGGGTCAGAAGAGCGCCTCCTCCCCTCCATCCCTTCCCACCCAGGGCCGGCAGGTCTGGTCGGAAGCGTCCGGGTCTCGGAGGAGTAACGTGTATGGTACCAACAGCCACCGAGACCTGAGACGGAAAAGCCTCAACTTTCTCCTCGAGGAGTCCCGCCGGCTTCGGACCTGCCTGGACCGGCTTAGACTTGTCGCTTAATGGGGAGGGGGGCTGGATCCCCGAGAGGGGAGCGGGCGCCGCAGGTTAATTAACAGCCGCAGAGGCACCTACGGCGCACCACGCACGGAGGTGCCTCCTCTGCCTGACCATCCAAGCCCCGGCGTCCGCTTGTTCCCATTTAGAACACGCGCCCGGCGCACCCGGCTCCCCGAGGCTCCCGGACTTGCCCTTCTCCCCAAGCCCCTTCATTTCCACGCCAAACCAACGGATTTCTGAGCGTGGAGACCTTCGTTCCACGGCTACACGCACGACCCGGGCTTCGCGGCTGGACCAGCGGCTGCCCTTTCGGCCAGCGACTCTGCCCAGTGCGTCGTGCCTGGTTCTGGGGATGGCGACCACCGCTAAGGCGTCCGCCCTGCAGGAAACCTCCACGGCCCGACTCGTTTCCCAGCCTTGGCATGTCCAAACACACGTAACCACGTTACGCACACAGCCTCTCATCGCCTACCCCCATTCTCAGGTGAAGAAAGAGGCAGGTGAGGGCACTGCTCGGCCGGTGGGGGGAGAGGAGTCCCCAGGAGGGACAGGCCCCTTCCCCGCTCCTGCAGGGAGCTTCTCGGACAAGAAATGGGACAGAGGGCTTTGGGGCAGGCGGTTTCAGAGTATTCAGCCCCTTCACCTTGCGACTCATAAACGTTGTGTGTGGGGGAAGGCGCCTCCCGGTTTCTGGGACTCATGGGGCTTCGCTGCCCAGAACGGTCCACCCGGGGTGTCGAGTCCCTGTAGGGAAATCAGACACAGCTGCACTCCCGGCTCGCGGGCCTCGTGGTATATATCCATATATATATATATTTATGATTTCTAATTTTATTATAAAATAAAAGCAGAAATATTTCCCGAAGAACATTCACATGAGGGCATAACAGGGAGATGGCAAGTCTGCGGCTCGGAGGCACGCTCTGCCGGGAGCTCGGTGGCCACAGTCCCAGGAGGAAGAGGAGAGCGAGTGGCGGGGCCTCACCAAAACAGAGGGGCAGGCGGCAAGGGGGCGTTCAGGGGCTTCCCTGCCGCCGCCCTTGCTCTTTCACTTAAGTTACTAGGCAGCGCTGACACCTGCAGCCCCCAGCTGACCCCGGGGGGAGGGTCTCTGGAGAAAGCCCGGGTTCAAAGGCCCTGTCTTTTCTTCGCTCTTCCCCCTCCCACTCCCACCCCAGTAAAGTGAGGAATGGGGGGAGGGCAAAGAGACCGCCAGGCGCGAGGAAAAAGACCGACGCGTACAGCCCGCGAGGTGCAGGAGGCTGGCGGAGAGGAGAAACAGAAAAACAGAGATAGAGTAAGAGAAACCCGGCGAGAGATGGCAAGCCGGAAGTACAGAGGGAAACAGAGACAGTGCAAAGGGGGAAAGCAAGAAGAAGAAAGGGAAAGGAGAAGAGAGAAGAGAAGGAAGGGGAATGAAGAGGAAGAAAGCGCAAGGAAGGCAAGGGAAGGGAGAGAAGAGAGCGGAGGAGAAGGCAGGGAGAGAGAGTACGAGAATGGTGTATAATTTATTCCCTTCCCTGGTTCAAGACCCGGTCCCAGGCCTCCAAAGGATCTCCAAAGCAACTTGTTGAAAATAAATCCCGAACAAAGACTAAACCAGAGAGCCATCCGCCCTGCCCGGGCCGGCAGTTCTGCCCGCTCAGCGCGCGGGTCTTTCAGTACCTGGTGGGGCCGCCGGCGCGGGGCGCCCTCCGGACACGGTCCTTCTCAGGTCCCGAGCGACCAGCCCAGAAGGCAAGCGCGTCGAGGCAGGCGGGGCTCTAGGAGCCCAGGTCCACGAGGTTGGCCGACATGGGGTTGAGGATGGAGTCCTGCAGGCCGTGGTGATGCTGCAGTGGGTCCGAGCCGCCTCCCCCCGGCACGGGCACGGGCACGGCGCTGGGGCCCGGAGGATGGCCCAGGCTGTGCAGGGACGGCAGCCCGGGTGGCGGCGGCGGGCTGAGCAGCAGCGCGGGGCTGGACGACGAGTGGTCTGGCGTCCCCGACGGCGTCTTCTCGTCCTCCGAGCTGCCTAGCACAGACTTGCCGCTGCCGTTCAGCGACGCAGCCAGCGGGTTGTGGCTGTTGGAGTTGGAGTTCTCGCTGTTCTCCCTGCAAGTGCAGGAGCAAAACAGCCGGGTCAGCGGGGAAACCAAGGCTGCTCGGCGCCGCGTCGCCCGGAGCCAGAGCCGCCGCGCGCTGCCTGCGGGTGTTTTCGGTTTCTAACATGTTTCGCGGCCAAGCCTGGGCTCTGGCTCTTTCAGTCCCTCCAGACCCGATGTCCCTCTCTTATACCTTCTCCCTGTATCGTTTCTATCTCCCCACCTCTCCTGCTCTCAATCTCACGAATATCTTTCTGCTCTCCGTGTGTTCTGCCCTCCCTGCCTTCCCCCACTGAGTGGCTAACTTTTCTTTTCTAGAGCAGAGGGGCAGGGGAGCAGGGTTCAGTGGAGTTGTAGGGGACAGGGACAGGGAGGAAGAGAAGGTGCCTGGGTTTTCAGATCACTCTTGACTACTCAAGCCAGGGTTTGTTGCGGAGAAGTGGGTCCAGGAGAGTCAGGGACCCTAGATTCTAGGCTGAGGGTCCACTTGAGGTTGGGCATCTCACAGGTCCTCATCTCCCTTTGCTTTTCTCTGCTTGAGGGAAAACCCTGTCTGAGGGACAGGTTCCTGGAGCTAAGGGTCTTTTCCCTCTAGTTCCAAACTGGCAGGCCTTGTTAGGGTTTTCCTTGCTTTGTGTAGGAACAAGGCCCTAAGGATGCAGGACTCCCTTTCCTGGTGGCACAGCAGAAACTTCAGCTGGGGGCCTGAAGCTGGGGTGTGGAGGGCAGCTTCTGGGAGAAGAGAGAAGGAAGAGAGAAGGGGATTGCTGATCCTGGCCTAGACTTTTCCACCATACCAGAAACTGAGGGACTCTTCAGCCCTCACCTGGGGCCCGACCTGAGAACTTAGTTCTTCAGGACTCTGGATGCATGCCATTCTTGGGGGAGGGTGACCTCAGCAGGGAGAACCCACCTCCTGCCCTGTCTCTGACCGACCGACAGCCCCTGCCCAGATTTGGAGATTTGAATTCTTGGGTAGATTCTCTCTTTACTGGCTCCCCAGGGCCTTTTCTTTCTGTTTTCCTGGAAGGGAACTTCCCACAGGGCTGGCAGCTGAATCCGTACAATTGTGGATGCTCCAACCTCATGGTCTTAGAGACCAAGGTCAGCTTGAAGCCACCCCCCCACCCCCCAGTCCCACCGCTGAGTCCACTGTTCAGCACCCGCATTCTGACCCTGGCCATTCACTCCGGGCTGCACACAACCCGTACCACAGACCCCGGGTGTCTCGTTTTGCTCTTACACTCAGGCTGATTCTGTTCCCACAGTCAGCTTCTCCCCCTCCAGATTTGGGGTTCTGAGAGGCCAAAGCCACAACGGCCTCATGGTCAACTGCAAGGCTAGTTCAGCAAGTCCTGGTTTCCCTGAGGACAAGCAACTCCCAGCCCTTCTGCTGCTCTCAGCTCACCCCAGACATACCGACCTACCTGCCAAAGAGGGTAGAGCCTGAGCAGAGAGGAGCTAAGGGCTTGGCAGGCCAGGCAAGGACTGCTGGGTCCAACGAGGCAGAAAAAGGGACATGTGTTTCTCTTCTCTCCCAGAGCTGACACTTCCTCCCCAAGCCTTTCACCTCTTGGTTCCTTCAATGCGCGATAAGACTTTCCCTATCAACCCTCCTATCCAGACAAGGAAAATTCTTCCAGGCCCCTCCACATCCAGGTCGTACCAGGAAAGTTCCAATCCCAGTACTGACCCCTAATCACACGGCCTGTAGCTGAGTGAGGCAGACGGGAAGCCCTGGGAAGTGCTGGTGAATTCTCACAGGCAGTCTAAACCCCGCACCCCGCACCCCCCCATAGTCCTCGCCAAAACCCTCTGTCCTCCGACCTTCGGATGACTAACAGGACTTGCCTGCTGTGCGCCCCTTGCCTGGAATCCAGGCCTACCGTCTTGCCTTTGTCCCGAAGGTCGCTGCTTCTCCACTTTTGCTCACAAGCGACCAGGGAGTTAGTTGACAACTTCCCGATTGCTCTGCCCGCTTTAGACAAATTCCGGATCTCTTGGTCGCCCGCAAGCGCCGTCCGGGTCAGACCAGGCTGCAGCAGGGCCCTTGCTGGGACGAGCGGGCCCAGTTCAAGCCTCTTCGGTGGCTGAGTGGACGCCCTGGGACCCCCTCCCTCGAGCCCGGGGTAGCTGGCGCCGAAGCTCTACTTACTCGTACCTTTCCTTGGCCTCGGCTGCCCGGTCGCGCTGCCGCCGGTTCTTGAACCAGTTGCTGACCTGCGTGGTGGTGAGGCCCGTGGCTTCCGCCAGCTCGCGCTTCTCGCGGGGTGAGGGGTAGGGGTTGTGAGCGTACCACTCGCGCAGCACGCTTCGACTCTTTTCCTTGAAGCAGTAGCTGGTCTCCTCGCCGTCCCAGATGGAGCGCGGCAGGGGAAACTTGCGGCGCACTCGGTACTTGCCCACAGCGCCCAGGGGCCGGCCGCGCAGCTTCTCCGCCTCGATGTAGTGCGCCTTGAGCCACAGCTGCTGCAGCTTGGCGTGGTTGTGCGGCGAGAACTGATGGCTCTCCAGGATCTTGTAGAGCTCGCGGAAGTTGCCGCGGTGGAAGGCCACCACCGCCTTGGCCTTGAGCACGCTTTCATTCTTGTGGAGGTGCTCGCAGGCGGGCAGCGACCACAGGAAACGGCCCAGCCGCTCGATGTTGCCGCCCTGTTGCAGCACCTCGCACACGCACGCCACTTGCTCCTGCGTGAAGCCGAAGGTGGGTAGCATAGACATGGTGCCGGTTGCGCCCGCCCGCGCGCGCCCTCAGCGCGCCGCGCGGTCCGGCATGGGCGCCTCCCCGCCGGACCGTCCGGGCCAAGAGGCGGGCGGGGGTGCCCCTGGCCTGGCGCTGGCTCCCGGAGAACTCCGAGTCACTGCAGGATGTCCCCGAGCCGGCCGCGGGTCCCGCGCCGCTCCGCGCCCCCGCCGCCCGCGCACTTCTCCTGAGTCCTCGTCCAAGCCCGGGGGCCGCCCGGGGCGCCGCTCCGCATGCTCCGCGCCCTCCCGCCCGCCAGCCGCTCCCTCGTTTGCTTCTCGCTAGCTCTCCCTCCCGTCTAGCTCGCTCGCTGCTTTTTTAATAATATTATTCTAAGCGGGCATGAGGCGCGGCGGCCCGCGCCCTGATTGGTCTGGTTATCTGACCCGGGGCCTGCCCGCGCCAGACAATAGTCGGAGTCAAATTATTCGCCATGGAGACGCTGTCAGTCACTGGTAACCCGAGCCCGGCGGGCCTGGCGGCTCCCCCTGGCCTGCTCCGCTGACAGATCGCCGGGCTCCGTGCAAAGCGTAGGGCAGCCCGAGACGGGAGCCGGAGGCGCTCCAAGACCCTGGGAGGCGGAGAGGGCCGGGCAGAGGCCAGCGGCGGCGGTGATTGACGGGGCGGACGCCCAAAGAGCAAGGGAGGAGCTGGACCCGGGAGGCGGGGGGGCGGAGTGGAGACGCGCAGAGAAGAAAAGGGGAGGACCGAGGTGGGGAGGGAAGAGGGGAGAAGAGAAGGCGGAGGACGTTAAGGGGGTGCCGGGAAGAAGGGGAGGGAGTGGGGTGGAGGGAGCCACGAGGGGGAAGAAACTTTGCCCAGCTTTTCGCAAGGCCGCGCCGGCTGTCCCCCGGGTCATCACGCCGCTCCCGGGGCTGCTGTTTGCCGGGTGGATTCTGCCCAGGAGCTGACCAGTGGGGTGGGAGAGTTTGGACGCGTTAGGGCGCCCCTTAAAGATTTGGCTTTTCCTGCTGACAGTGCCCCACCCCCATCCTAGGAGTTCGGGACCCGCGAGGTCCGCGAGGGAGAGGGGGAGGGAGGAAGAGAGAACTGAGGAAAATTTGGCAGTGGCTACAGGCGGACGCTTGAGAATCTACTTCTTGGAGGATCCCGCGTTTCCTCCTTCTCTTAACCGGGCCGGCTGCCCCGCGGCCGGTACCGCCCGGCTGAGCGCTCTTGGCTCTTCGCTGGGCGGGGACTCAGACTTAACCCCACGGGTCCCACGGCCCGAGAAGCTCCCGGCACTTCCGTGTGGCCTCCACGGAAGTTGACTCTGGTGGGCAGCGCCGGTGGTCTGCCCATAGGGATGCGAGGGCAGGGAATCTAGGATGGTCTTGGCCCTTCTCCTGTGGGTGGTCGGGGAGGCAAGATCCACCACCTTCTGGCCTCTCAGCTTGGACTCGGCTCTGGCCAATTCCAACATGAGAACCGGGTCGCCGAGCTCCGGAACGGGGGGCTTAAAAAGGGGATCCTATTTTTTGCTTCTTTGTCACGGCGCGTGTGTAAACACGTGGCGCTGGTTCTCTGGGAGAAGGGCAGGCGAGTAGGTGGGAGGGCTGGAGTGGAAGAGCGGGTGTTGCGGCTGTTTCTACGGTTTTGAAAAGCCCCGGGGTTAGCTCCTTCCCCGACCGGTCCTTCCCACCTCCGTTTCCCGTCTTGGCTCTGAGCTGTTGCAGGCTGGAGCCTCGCTGGCTCCCAGTGCCAGGACTCAAGCCAAAACAGAGCCCCGGCTCTCTGCCTTCAGTTTAGGACTGTGTAATATGTGTCTAGGCCACATTTCTTGGCTCCTACCCCTTTAAATTTACCCAGAAGTTTGTGCTAGGAGTACTGGAATGGGGGTCCAGAACCCTGGGTTCAAGCTGTGACTTTGCTTGGTGTTTTTGAGCAAGTCTCCTATTTGTTCCTCTAACCCTTAGTAACATTTCCCAAAGTTTCCCCCCTGCTCTAGCATTCTAGACGTCCTGTGGGGGACTTGCAGTCATGAAAGAGTGGAACCCTGTGATTCTCCCTAAGACTTTTGCCTCTGGGGGCCTGTCCAGGTGTATGGAGACCACAGGGTTATCAAAGTATGTTCCAAGCCAGTGGCAGGGACAGCTCTCTGCAGAATTTCAGGTGGCATGCTCAGAGCTTGCATCAGTCTGCTGAGAGGAGCCCTGCTGTGTCCAGGCCACTTTATCCAGAGTCCCGTGTGCTGCCACACAGGGTTTGCCCCAGAGTCGGGCTTAGAGGACTCTGGAAGACATGAGGAAGTACTTGCCCCTGGCTGCAGTAAGGTTCAGAGCCCACCTTACTCGTCCCAAGAAAGGGCAACCTACTCTTTCCAAGACCTCTTCCTCAGCCACGTGGTTAATGACTGGCAGGCAGGTCCCACCTCTGGCCATGGCGGTCTTACATCTTGGCAAGATCAAGTCCTAACTGTTGGGGAGCACCCTGGTCTGGTGCAGGTGAATGGGACTGGGCAGTAACTTCCTGGTGTGAGACTTTGGGCCAGCTTATGGTCTCCACCTCATTCTCTCTATTAGATGAGGCCTGCGTGATCTTTCAGGTCCCTGTTGCTGGAATGAGTCTAAGAATACTCACCTTGAAAAAGTGGGTAAACTGCAACCTCAGCCACAGCTTGCACTGGGAATATGCCCCTCCCTGGACCCTTGGAGCTTCAAGATTGAACTTCCTTCAGGACTGGGTCCTGCCCATGTTCAGCTAAGGCAGATTTTCTGGAGCTTCAGACTCACTGTCCCTTCTAGTGTTGCTCTCTTTGTGGCCTCTGGGTGCTGAGCCCAAGGGTCAGACCTGCCAGGAGAACACACGTGGTACCTGCCATCTTGGATAATATAGTGTGTGCCATATGAAAAGAGTAAGCACAAAAAACCTGTAACATCATTACTCAATGCATGGGTGTGTGTCCATATGCCACCAGCTCTGCCCTTCCCCCATATCTGTAGGAAACCAGTTTTAGCAGGTCTGGGCTAGAACCTTTTGCCAGCAGAGGCAGCTGAGCGCCTGCCCTAAAAAAGGCTAGGAGCTCAGCTAGGGTCTCTTTACACTCTGCAGCTCCCTCCCTGTCTAGCCCCCTTCCTGACAGCCTTTGCCACAGGACGGAGCACTTGGCAGGCATTTGGGTCCTCCAGGATTTGATAGATGCCAGCCGGACCCTAAGGCAATCTCAGCCCCAGGTTCCAGTGCTCAGAGCAGCTGCTGGAGAGGCCTGAGGGTGCCAGAAACGGTGGGTCTACCCCACCCCAATCCAAGGAATCTATGGACTATGCAATCTATTCCTCCCCTAAGACACACTTGAAAGGCCTGCACAAATGGAAGCTCCATGGCTGGGGAGGAGAAAACTTTTGTAGACCTGTGGAAATTTGGGCTTTATTGAAATGTCTCCTTTCATCTCCAAAGTGGGCCTGGAGTCCTTTGGGATAGACTTTCTGGTAGGCAGCAGCAGGGGTGGATGGGTGAGCTTTAACGAGCCCACACTGACCCAATGCCTTTGCCCCGACTCTTGGTCAGGGACAGTCTGAGGCTGGGCCCCCGCAGATGGCACCCATTGCCTATCCCAGGGGCAGCACATGGCCCACTCCCAGGACTTTTGGAGAAAGGGAGAAAACAGCGGAACCAGCCTCGCAAGGGCTCCCCTGACTTTGGTTTGGGGCTTTTCGTAAAGAAGGGGTTGCTAAGGAAAAGGAGCTGCTAGCCGGCTATTTCCAACGCCAGCAGAGAAGGGGGCGGGGGTTCGGTGCCAAACCGGAGAACCAGACCTTTTCTTTTCTTTACTCTTTGTTTTTCCAGCCTACAAAGACTGCAGAAATCCCCTGGGCAGACTCCGGCCTGGCGCTGCCCGCCTCAAGCCCTCCCCGCGGTTCTGCATCTCTGGGGTGTCCCGGCCCGGGGGTGGGGAAGCAGGGCGCACCCGCCCGGAACCCGGGGTGGGCCGACCGCGGCCGCAGAGCCCTGTTCCCCCACACTCGCCCCTACCCGGCCTCCCGCTTCGGCCTCGCTCGCGTTTCGGTGAAAGCGGGCTCCCGCCGCCGCCCCGCCGCCCCGCCTGCCCCCTGGCATTTGCGACTCCCCGCACCGCATGGTTTTCTGTGTTGGGCGACTTTTGGGGCAGGTCAGGGCGCGGGAATTCCGCTCGAAGCAATTCTCCGTTTTTGAAGACGGTTCCAGTGGCGCCCGGGGATACAGAGAACTGGGCTCCGGGTGGCCGCCCTCGTGAAACGGCGCGAAACGGGGCATCGCCTGCGCCGCACGTGGCTGGCACGGTCCCGGGCCCCCAAGGGCCGGAGCAGCAGCGTCCAGCGGGGGCAGCCGCTGCCCCTCCGCCCTGCGGGCCTTTTGCCCCGGACCCATGCGGCGGCCTGGGCCGCCCTCTGGAGCAAACGGTTTGGAGGCCGCAGGCTCACAGGGGATCTGGTTCAAACGAAAAGAGCGAGAACGTAGGGCTTGGGGTCGGTCTGGAGACCGGCAAACCCGGGAATTGGCCCGGGGCGGCGCCAGGGCCGAGCAGGACTTGAGACGGGTCTCCAGGTCCCGGGCGCTGCCCGCCTGCCTACGACGCCCGTCCCGGCTCGCGGCCTTGCGTCCCCGCCCGCGGTAACGGCTCGGTCCTGGAGCCCTTCGTACCCGCGCCGCGCTCCCTCCGGGGTTGGCAGGGGACGCCGGGCCCCTTTGCCTGGGAAGGGGTTGGGGACTGGGGGCCGCGGGCGCGGGCTTGGGGGGATCGGGCATCCGGGTGAGGGGGCCAGGTTCTCGGCTTTGGGGTCAGGAAGCGGCCGAAGTCCGCTGCCGGGTTTTTTCCGCGGAGGCACGGAGGACCTGGGCACTGCGGCCCTGCCTTCGGCCGGGTCTGCCCGCGAGCGCCCCCACGCGGCAGGTCCCAGAGTCCGGGTCGGTGGGTCGATGCTCGGTTTCCCCGCAGGCCTCTAACGGAGCAGGGAGAGGGCGCCGGGAGGGCCCGCAGGTTCCTCCCTGCTCACCACCCCCAGCACTAACCGGCCGGATGCACAGGCAGAGAGGACACGAGAAGTGGGGTGCGTCCGGGCAGCGCGCTCCCTCGGAGACAGACACACACCCGTTCCGAGGCGCACTAGGTTGCCCGGGTCTGATCCCATGATCCTTGGGGAACAGTCACCGGCTTTTCACCCTCGCGTGTCCCCCCGCCTGGAGACTCCGGATCTGCCTGGCACACAGTGGAAATGTTCGAATGAATGCTTGAATGACCAGTGGGATCTGACTGACAGCAACAACTGGGAAGTACCAGGCCAATAAGACAATGGCCCTCTTCCTCCTCTTTCCTTCTGTGCTTCACTTCCAGTCCCCTTCCTGCTCTCCTTTCTTTGCAGGGGAAGACTCAGAGCTATGATGGCTTTCTCCAACCAGAAGTACTGGGTGCTGGAGTCTCTGTAGGGCTATGGAGAAGCTACAGACCGAACGCGCTGCTCTTAGAAATTACACATCTAACTGCCTATAGCATTACCAGGTCCCCCTGGGCTGCAGGAAAGAAAGTTTTCCAAGTAGAGTTATTCTAGTTTTTGTGGGGCTGCTGTCTTTAGTTGCATTTCCTTAGTTACTTTACAAAAATCCTCTGTAGGTAACGTGTAGATCAGGTTTCCTGTAAGAAGTGACTTTTTTTTTTTTTCTTTCCATTACCTGTGAGAAATTCTATCCGAGAGTAGGGATTCCTGCCTTGGCACTTCTCTCTCACTGCTGTATCTATTTTTATTACCATTAATTACAGTGCATCAGTCCCACTCATCAGCGACACCCCTCCCCCTGGCCGGTGACTGCTCTTGGCTCTCCTGACTTGGGTAGCACCTGGGCCAGAGGGCACTCCCACCCCGCCATTGAAGGCAGCCACACAGGGGTTTCCACCAAGTTCTGCATTTGAAAAGGGAACCTGGAAAAAGCCAAGATCGTTCTTAACTTGGAAATCCAATACTTTATTTTGTTGTCTCTGTGAATTAAGGCTAAAATCCAGGGGCTGTTCCTTATAGAAGAATGTGTGCTAATTAACTTATGCACGTTGCTGTGAGAATGCTTTAATAAAGTAGGTAGAAACAAGATACAGCCCTGCTGGGGAAGGCACGTAGCTCAGGGAAACCTGTGCCCGAGGCTGCTGCAGAGGATCCAGGTCAATGTCAGCCTCTAATAGATGTCCTCTGGTAGCACCGTGGCATTCTGTTTTGTGACGACAGGTGGGGTTGGCCCTCTGGCAATTACCATCTCTGCTCCAACCATTCTAATACAGTTGCACTGTTAGTAAACGCTCACATATGGGGCAGATAGGCTGGGTGGGGCCGAGGACGTGGGCTTTGGCAGCAGACAAGCCTGGGTCCTTGGTCCAGACCCACCACTTAAGTAAGCCACTCAACCTTGGAGCCTTATTTTGCTCATGTGTAAAACGAAGATAATAACCCAGTGTTGGCACACAACAAGCGTTCAACGTTTGCTTATTGAGTACAGTTGCATTGGGGATTGGAGATAAAAGTTTGTGAAACATCTGGCTGACAAGAGGTGCTCAATAATTGAGGCTGTTGTCATCGGGATGTGATGGGATGGTGTGTTTACACAATTGCATATGATTAGTGTGATTTCAGAAAGCACCTGACTTAAGTGTCAAAAGGCAGATTTAGGGCTTCCCTGGTGGCGCAGTGGTTGAGAGTCTGCCTGCCGATGCAGGGGACACGGGTTCGTGCCCCAGTCCGGGAAGATCCTACATGCCACAGAGCGGCTGGGCCCGTGAGCCATGGCCACTGAGCCTGCGCGTCCGGAGCCTGTGCTCCGCAACGTGAGAGGCCACAACAGTGAGAGGCCTGCATACCACAAAAAAGAAAAAGAAAAAGAAAAAAAAGGCAGATTGCCCCTCTCATTTCCCAGACCCGGGCTAGGCACTGTGGGAAGTGCTCAGTTGTGTGACTGGAGGTCCTGGAGCAGTTGGAAAGACAGAAGCTCGTACGTGTGAGACTCCCTTGGTCTCTGCAGTTCACCCTCCGCGGCAGCCTTGGAGAGGGTGTGGGCTTTGGTGTCAGGCTATCTGGGTTAAATCCTGCCTCTGCCACTCCATAACAGGGTGACCAAGGGCAAGCTACTCAATCTTATGGAGTCAGTTTCCCAGTCTAGGGAGAATAAAAAGTAGGCGTAACAAACACCTTTGCTCTCAGGGGTTGGGGAAGTGGAAATGAGCTAAGCATGTGAAAAGACTGGGTCCCCATTTGGAGAGGAATAGGAGAACTTCAGGGGCCATAATGTTTTGTATTATCTGATGGTGTTTTCAGGATTTTGGTCTCATTAAGACAATTCTTAAAGCAAAAGACAGCTGCATATGGGCGTGACATCGCATGTTCCTTTAGGGTTGAGACCAAGGCTTCTCCCCCTGTTGTGTTTGCTCTCAGCGTTGAGGACAAAGCAGAACTCACACTGAAAGCTCCATAGGCGGGTGTGGATTGTGCATTGTGACCTAGAGTAAACGGAGCAACTCCCCTCCCGCTCCCTAACTCCTTCCTTCTCAGCCCCCTGTGCCTTGAGATAGAGCCAGGAGTATCTGTTCAAATGTCTTCCACTCATAGAGTATCTTCTGTATACAAAGCAGTATACTAATGCAGAGTGGGTACCATAATCCTATAAAGTGGGGATTATTAGCATTTACAGAGGGGGAGATAGGTTCAGAGGTTAAGCACCTTGACCAAGGTCATACGGCTGGTAAGGAGCCTCTGAAACTTCAGCTCTTAAGGCCAAAATCCATACTATCAGCCATAAGCCAGTTACTGCCTTTAGTTCCTTTGTAATAGCAAAAGTAATGATAGGAAGAATTTACTGAAGGCCTATGTGCCAGGCACCGTGACATCTCACATAATCTCAAAACACCTCCATGAGCCAGGCATCATTAACTGCTCTGTTTTGCAGGTGGTGGCACTGAGGCTCAGAGAGGTTGAGAGGTCCAGCAGCTATGGCAGAGCTGAGTTCTTGAATCCAGGCTGTTCGGCTGCAGAATCTATGCATTGAGAGCTTTTCCACCAAACTCTCCTCCCTCACCCCCAAGCCTTTCTTCTCTCTGAGCTCAGGTTCCCCGGGCACTTCCAGCTACCAGTGGTTAGAGTTCCCTGTAGGTGTCAGGAAGATAGGGCTAGGCTCTAGGAAGAGCCAGCTCTCCCTGCCTCAGGTTTCAGCCTCTAGGCCCTGGGGTTCGTGGCCTTTGCTCTCTGTCAGCCCCTGCAGGGCAGGAGTCCACTGTGACCAGGGCAAGCTGTACAGCAGTAGCCTCAACTTTAAGTTGATAAAGTCTGATATGTACTCATGGCTCCCATTATGTCTGGGCTGAGCTTGTGGGACTCAGAAAATTAAAGTGTCTGAGGCAAGGCACTTTGATGTGCAAGCTCAGAAATTCACTCAGACCAACAGAAAAAATTCACTCAGACCAAAAGAATGAATTTCTTATAAGGATTCAGGGCTAGCACATGGATTCAAGGGCAGGGGACACCACTGTCCTTAACAGGGGTGGAACCAGAAACTGGAAAATAGGTTAGATATCAAGGCAGGCACTTTTTCTCCCTCTGGGTGGCGGAACAGTCTCCTTTCTCGGAGAATCTTTGTTCTCTCTCCGAAGAGCAGCTCTCTCTGTTTCTTCTCCTTTTAATACTTCCCTAGCCTTTAGTGTGTCCCCCGCTCCGGGTACTCAGGAGGCATTCCAAAATCTCTGCCCCTGTTCCAAATTCTTGAGAGAGAGAGAATCTTATAGGCTCATCTTGGGTCGGGTGGTTTCCGCTCCAATCAGTGATGCTGTGTGGGTGGGTGGGCGGGACTATATGGCGCCCCGCCCAATCCGCAGGAACTGTGAGTCCGGCCATGGGAGAATGAAGTGATTGGGCGGCTACCGGTTTCTAGTCAGCTATGGAATGCCCAAGTCTAGGGCCTGGTACCCAGAGGCGTTAAACGAATTAGTTCCTTTGCTTTCCCCTTCTCCCCACTCCCCAATGTGGTGCCTTTTCCAGTCCATCCATCGCAAATCAGCCAGAGCTACCAAATTAGAGCCCAGATATGATGGTCCCACTCTGTGTTTAAATTCCTCTAATGGCACCTATTAACCTCATGATGAAATTTAGACTTCTTAGCGTGGCTTATGAGGCCCTTTATCATCGGACTTTGCACATATATCTAGCTTATTTCTCCACGCTGCCCACTTCTTTCTGAAGACTTTAGCCATCCAGAGTGACTAACGTGCACTCTTCCACTCCTGTGGTAGAAGCCCATCACCACCCACTTATGCCTCCCTGACCCTGGGCTTGGCTGTGTGACAGGCTTGGACCAATGAAATGTGAGTGGGTGAGCAGATGCTTCTATAGACATTGCAAGGTGCCACCAGGGCTCTTTCATCTTTTGCCCTCGTACCCCAGAGAGGTGCTGCTCCAGCCCGTGTCACAGGATGAAAACGAAGATGGAGCAGAAACCATCCTGAAGCAGGGTCACGGGTGGCCTGCAGCCTACCACTTCTGGTAAATTTTCAATACTCTTACAAGTTTATTTGGCCAGAATTAACGCTGCCTAGGAAGAGCTTGCAGAATGGACCTAGGGCTGCAGGTACAAATAAATCTTCCCGAGGCACCCCCCACCCTCCATTCCCACCATACCCCTTCTTTTTAAAAGTCTAGTCTATCCTGTACAGCATCCAAAAGACCCTTCACCCTGTCTCAGCAGATGGTTGGATAGTGAGGCCTTTATAAATCAATGGTGGATCCCCCACTAGAGCTGGCATGATCTGGGTTCTTGAAGGTGCTCTTTTGAACTTCTTGCTACACAGGACTCACTATTTCAGATTCCATAAGCTGAGTTTGCTTCATAGTTAATCTATGTTGGCCAAAGTCAGCATCTAGCCTCTGGGTGTGTTTGAAAACTCAGAGGTCATGGGGTGTTGTCCATCACACACGCACACACACACAGGCACACATGCTCATATCCATGGAGGTGTCTAGGGACAGGAAATCACATACTGTTGAACACATATTCCCAGCCGTACTGGGCACAGTCCTCCAGCATTGACCCTAGAAGTTCAGATCCTTCTGTGGGTGGGTCTGTGATGGGCTATGAACCCAGCATGTAGTCCTCTCCACCCATGGCTGTGAAACTGAAGCCTCCTCCTCCCCTATGCTTTCAGCAACTGATTAATACTTACAGGGGCTATTGGAGCTCTTGATTCTCAGTAGATTGTGCTACCAGCTGACACATTTCCTCCTCAAAGAACATACACTCTAATTTTCTACACAGAACATACAAGCAAAAATATGTAATTTCAAACAATAAGTTAATGGTAAGAATAAACAAAAACAGTCTAATGCAGATGCAAGGTGAAGTAGGAGTGGGTGAGTGTTCCTTGTAGTCAACCGAGGCTGTAAGAAAAAGGGGAGGGCTGGAGCCAGGGCTAGGACTGGGGCAGACCCAGGAAAAAGGCACCGGACGTGAGATAAGCATAGTTAGAGAGCAGATTCAGCCTGTGAAGTCCATGAACATTTTATAAAATGAGATTTCTTCATGGGAAAGGCTTAAACCCACAAAGTTTATTCAGCAATACATTTTGTAACCTCAGCAGGACTTTAATTTAGGGCCCTTGTTTAAAGGGTATATGGAGGAATTCACACACACACACACACACACACAGAGAATCAAGCAGGAATGTGCATGCACACATATAAATAAATGTATATATAGGCAAATACCTGTCCCTGTACATACACATATGGACACACACAAGCACACATATACTTATATTCATAGGAAATGATGAATACACATTTATGCTCACATGAGGAAATAATTCTTGAAATCATGGACACCATTTCATTCTCAATGCGCTTTATACCTCTGGGTCACCCCCAAACCAGCCGTCTGTGAAAGATGACTCGTGATTCGGGGTTTTGGGGGAAGGAGACTTAGGTGGTAAGAGGGGTAGGAGTTGAAACTAGGAAATGTAACTACATTCAGTTTACTGAGCTTCTCCCCTTCTGAATAGCAAGCATTCTTAACCAGAAAAGTTTGTACATTCAATGCATTATAAACTTTGTGGCTACTTAGCCCGTGGCCAGGGATGGGACCGTTCTTAAGGAATCCGTAGTTTCTGCTAGCGTGTTTTCTGATGCTTTCCTGACCTACCTTAGCTACACCTGGGAAGGGCTCCTAGGGTTTACGTTCATCGCCTATATCCCTCTAGCTCTCCAAAGTGAGAGAGTGAGATTTCTGGGAAAAGTCAAAATATGTAGAAATAAACAGAATCCATCAATGCACAATGGCATCATTGGGTGACACCCATGGATGGCAAATGCAGTCTTGTTGCAGAGAGGGGGGTGGTGCTCACAATGTAGTCTGAGAACCATGTAAAATGGGATGAAGCTAATCTGAAGAGCAGTGGCTCTCAACTTTGGGGGTCAGAAACCCCACTGGAACTGTGAGAAAAGTCCTCTCTCCAGGGAAATGCTCATAGGCACATACCCACCAAAGGTGGCATTCTCTTGCAGGAAGTCAGAGCCCTGAGCTCATGCCTGGATCTGTGGTGTGTGCCGGGGAAGGGCTGCTGGGGCACAGCCAACCGCTGGAGGCCTGGTGCTTCCTTGGAGTTTCTAGCACCCCTTTGTGGTCAAGGACAAAGGTTTTGTTTCCCTTCACAGCCGCTAGCCTGACGAGCAAAAGAGTGGAAGAATCTTTGCACTCACCCACCCCATCCCACAGAACATGAGAAGGGGGTCTCCCTTCTCACCAAGGGCAGGTACCATTTTTTGCCTTTAGTGAATATGGGCAGTTTCTTCAGACACCAATCCCCCTCCGCCGCCAACGCCCGCCCCAGCGGTTCAAAATTAACTGGATCGAATCATTTCTCCCTTGCAGGCTTTGTCCATCCGTGGTCATGGACATAGTCCAACACCCAACATGGTGCCTTGTCCCAGAAGAAGCTCAAAAAAAGGTTTCTGTTAATTTATCAATAATAGCTATCTTTTATTGAGTGCTACTATGTGCAGACACTAAGCAAGGGGCTTTAGAAGCAGGATTTCATTGAATCCCCTGACACCTCTATGAGGTGGGTACTATTAATAGGCCCATCTTACAGAGAAAGTGTGTACTCCTGATGCACGGAAGGTTAAATGAATGAAGTGGGGGAGGAGGGAGTTGAACCGAGGTCTGCTTGCAGAGTCTGGGCGTGTAACCACTATCCTATGTTGCTACTCTGAGCAACATACCTGTTCAGTTAATGTTGATACACTGACCGCGATTCGGCAGGAGACAAAGGGAGGAAGGGGACTTGAAGAGCTGCCCGGATGCCAGGAGGGCTAGTTGATGCCCGCACGACCGAGTGCTGTGCGAGGCTAGGAGGCACCCCCCACCCCCTGCCCCTCCTCCAGGCAGGTCCCAGTGGCAACCTGAGCTGGAATGCAAGGACGAGCCAGTGCAACACCTTACTCGTATTTTATTTCAGCGATGGCCCGGGCAGAAGGGAAAGCGCCTCGTTGAAATAATTGGCTCATTCTGGAATGGAGATTCATTTCCGACTGTGCGCTCCCGAGCTGGCCGATGTCAGAGGGAGGATATTTTCATAAGGATGAACTGTTCTTGATCGTTTCCTGCCGCAAAGGTCTCCCCCTCAGCGGTCACGGGGCCTGTTATCTAACACCCCCCTCTGCTTCCAAACATATTCAAATGAAAATAAAGCCCCTCTATGAAGAGCCCGAGCTTGCAGACCTAAGAACAGGCACGGGGTGCTACCGACTCCCCCGCTCATGGTGGGAAGGCTGAGAAGTATTTGATTCAATTCAGCACAGACTTTCTTGCGTGTCTGGAGGGGGGCTGGGCATAAGTTTGGGGTAGGAGGATGTCAGGCTTTTGCTTAAGATCCACCATTAAGTAGTTAGTCACTTTGTGAAAATGCGAACTAATGGGGCCAGAGGACAGCATCCAAGGTGTCTGTGAACTTGGATGGGAAAAAGCGCACCCTAATTTTCACTAACCTCTAACTAAAATTTAGCAGCTCCTCCAAGAAGGTAGGCATCAGTCATGGCAGTACTAGGCGATACCTGTGACTTCCTCACCAGCAGAAACCACAGATATTTTCCTATCATGTTCGAGTTGGTGCAGGCACCTTGAAATACTTATGCTCATCAGTACTTTGGAATTATGGTACTGATTAGACCTACTGCTAGATCTTGCAATTTAAAATGTTAATAAAGATGCACATATGTTACTGTATCATTTTAAACATGATTTTTATAATTTTACTTCAATATAATTTTCTTTGTAATCATGAGTATTTTATTTTATGTGTTAGAAACTATTATTCTGAGAAGGGGTGCGTAGGACTCACCAGATGCCACAGACACAAGAATTGGCCCCCTGTGAAATCGATGTATATTTAGGGATTCTTCCTTCAGTACAGGGTTGCAGCTGTTTTGAAGAAGAGTTAATTCTTCATCTTTCACCTGTTCAGAGAGGCCCTCACCAGACATCGGGGGGAAAGAGGAGCAACCTGGGGAACCTTAAGAGGTTCTGATATGTTTAGGCCTCAACTTTCCATCTATAAAATGGGGTGGCCAAGCCCATTAACAGGAGGTGCTCTTTTCTCATTCCTGACTGGTTGGGAGGTTGGCAGAGCTGTTCCTGCTCCAGGTGCCCGGATTTGACACGGCTGGACGCTGAGCCTGGCACAGTGGCTTCACAAAGTCAGCTGGATCCCCTGCGCTTCCTGCATGCCTGGATGAAAATGGCTTTTTTTCATTTGGGATCCAAGATGCTGAGTCACTGGCCAGACCACAAGAGTAGTTTTTGTTGTAGAAACAGTCCAAGAGGCCGCTCCCCTAATCCCTGCCCAGCAAGCTAGGCCTCGACCCAGTTCTGATTCTGAGGGGATGCCTCCAGGAAAACACTGCAGGGGGTGTGGGAGTGGGTGGGGCTTAATGAAACAGGTTCTAGAGGGGAAGTCCAGGTTTCAGAGTTTCCTAGGGGTGAGCCCAAGGCAGGTGCTTGTCCTGGGGTCCCCTCCCCTTTACTTTGTCCAGAGTCTATTTTGTTCCTGAAGTCTTGTGCACCCAGTAACAGGCTCCAGTCTGTGGGGACCCTGAAGGGGAAGGCAGTTCCTGTTTGTAACGCCCTGACAATTAAGCTGGAGGTGTGAGAGGCAAGCCTAGCCCAGTAGGTACAACACACCTCCCAAAAGAGCTTAGGCGTGTGCCCAGACAGGCCAGGACGAGAGGCCTGGAGGGAGCAGAGTGTGCTAAATGGGGGGGGGGGGCAGAGAGTTGGCAAAGAGGCAGAAGGCACAGGGGAGGGCATCCTAGGAAGGGATGTCAGCCTGAGCACAGAAGCAGGAGGGGTTTTGACTGGTGATAATGGGTGGGGGGGCACTGTGGTGAGATTAACGAGGATCGAAGTAAAAGGCAAATATTGGAGCAGCATACGCTGTGGGAAGTAGGGTGTGGATTATGAAGAACTGGATATTCGTTGAAGTTGTTCTGAGCAGGAGAGTTGATTCTGGCTGTGTTGCAGGCTTGCAAGGAAGGGCAGGACTCCAGGTTTCTGCATCCAGGCCCTAACTTATTCCTGAGTTATGGCTCTCCTATCTTTCTAAATGTAGCAACCTTCCATCCATCCATTCACTTCTTATCCATTTATCCACCCACTCATTCTCTCATCCTCTGCCTTCCTCTCCACTCCCATCACTAGTTCAGAGACTGTGTTCTCTGCTGTATTCTGGGTTTCTAGAGTAGTTCCTGGCATATAGTAGGCCCTCAACAAATATTTTTGAACAAATTCTCTCCCTGAGCATTCACTTAGCTGTTCACATTTTGCATAGGATTCTTCTCCTGGCATATTGAGTCCTTTTGTCCCTGCTTATCACTGGAGCCACATCTGGTTATTGGGACACTCCACTGTCCCAACAGAGCCTCAGAGAGTCCCTTTCTTCTCTAGTTTAGCCTTGAACTGCATGAAAGAAGACCTGGGTGCTGGTCTCAGCTCTGCAGAGGCAAGATGCATGGCCTTGGGCACTATCATTCTCCTTGTTTCCTTGGCAGAGAGATGTCAATCAAGCTTGGGCTAGGAGAGCTTTGAGATTCTCTGGACTCTAATGGGCTATGATTCTATAACCTTAACTCATTCCACTGTAGGGCAAGGGAAACCACGTTAAAAACTGCTTGAATTCAAAGGGAAGTTTCTGCAGAGTCAGTGACTTAAGGTACATTTCTCGGCCACACAGAGATGCCCTAGCTGAATGGCTAACCATTCCTCAATTCTCTTCTGATAGTCCCATTATGAATGCATTACCCCCTACATCATTGGGAGGATACAGGAGTGCCCAGAAAGGAACTTAATTACTCTGAGATTACGTTACTTTCCTGATTAAGTCACTTAATAAATGACCACATCAAGTAGCCTGAAGCGAGGCATTTCCTAAGAGGGCCTAAATCACTTTTAATTTTCAGGGCTGTGTGTTTGCCTTGTGCAGCCTGGAGCGGCCATGCCCAGCTTGCCATCTGAGAAACATTTCTTCAAGGTGTCAAAAGGACGTGTCATGCATTTGGAATGAGGGCTAAATTAAAAGGCCATACAACACATCGTTATATAAATAGCGGGGCTGTTTCCAATATAAACCACCCATTTTGGCTGTCTTTTCTTGAGTGGAACAATGTGTAGTGGGACACTTGCCTGACATTTACACCCCCATAAGCACATACAAGAACAACTACACACACGTACATACATGCATAGGCACACATGCATGCAGGCAGGAAGGGAGGTGTAGGGCCCCTGGAACATGACATACCAATTAGCCACCAGGATTTGTTGCTGCATAAAGGTGGAAAGATCGGTGACTGCTAACTTGGCACTTCTAGCTTTCATGCCTGTTCTGAGAATGGCCCCGGGGCTCTGGTCTCTTGAGAGAGAGACTTGAGCTCTGTCATGAACTCATATAACATGTTCTATTGCTTAACTCAGAGGTGAGGGGAAACTGAGTGATTTCATCCAACTTCCTCAATTAAAAAATAATTAATTAATTAATTTTTGGCTGTGTTGGGTCTTCGTTTCTGTGCGAGTGCTTTCTCTAGTTGCGGCAAGCGGGGGCCACTCTTCATCGTGGTGCGCGGGCCACTCACTTTTGCAGCCTCTCTTGTTGCGGAGCACAGGCTCCAGACGCGCAGGCTCAGTAGTTGTGGCTCACGGGCCTAGTTGCTCTGCGGCGTGTGGGATCTTCCCACACCAGGGCTTGAACCCGTGTCTGCCTGCATTGGCAGGCAGATTCTCAACCACTGCGCCAATGCAGTGAAGCCCAACGTCCTCAATTTTAAGATGAGGAAACCATTGCCCAGAGAGGTCTGGAGACTTGCCAGAAAACACACAGCCAGAGGGAGCCATGCCAGTATAAGGACCCAGGTTTCTTGGTTTTTTGTTCCACATAGCCCTACCCTCTGAGGTTTCAAGGGTATAATTTACATCAGTGAGCAAAATGGCTGTCCTTGTCACTCTGATTCTGCTCTGCCTGGAAACTGGGCTGATAGGCAATCTCCAACCCCCATCCTACCTCCCCACCCCCGGCTCTTGTTGTCCCACCTCAGCCCAGCCACACAGCAAGAATACTCTGGGAGCTTTTTCTACCCCCCATCCCAGAATTCACACCCTGGTGTAGTCTTTCCAGCACCGAATCTGGGCTGGCCCTTTTAAGCATTAAAGTCAATGGAAGCAACACTGTGTGGCTTCTGAGGCCAGGTCATAGAAAGCCTTGCAGCTTCTGTCCTGGACTTTGGAAACGCACAATCTGGAGAAAGCTGCTATGGTGTAAGAAGTCCACTGCTGAGAGACTGCCATGCTGTGAGGGAAGCCCAAGCTACCCCATAGCAAGAGTGAGTAGAGGTGTCTCCCAGCTGTTGCTACCGTCTGGGCCTGGGTGCCTGACACGTGCATGAAGAAACGCTTTTCGGATTCCCAGGCTGGTCAAGCCTTCCCAAGACTGCAGCTCCTGCTGCCACCTGAAGGCCACTGCAGGAGAGACCCAAAGGGAGTGCTGCCCTGCTGAGCCCAGAAGCCATGAGAAATGGAGATAAATTGTTGCTTGAGACCCCTACATTTTGGGGGCGGTTTGTTAGGCTGCAATAGATAAAAGGAAGGGACCCAGACATGTGTCATGGTTTCTCCCAGCTCTGCCTGCTTGCTAGTCAGGGCCTCCTTTACCCCATCCCCTGTGTCCAGTCTTCCTCTCCCACCCCCTGAAGTTATCCCACCTCAGACAAGCCACAAAGCAGATAATTGAGAGCAGGCTGCCTTGGCTATTGATTTTACCCCAGGGAGAAAACTAGTGCTGTTGCCAGCGAGAGGTCCCAGCTGCTCACAGCGTGTTCTGAAGCTTCGGGCTCTGGAGAAGATGTTGGCTTTGCTTCTACCTCATGCCATTAAGAGAGCATTTCCAATACCTGACAGGAGCTTTCAGATGCTTTGCTGTTCCCATTTCTGCTCTTTAGCCTTGAAGGTTTTTTTTTTTTTTTTTTTCATTTTCATTTTTTACCAGTTAAACTCTCACTGGGTGGGATAGCCCACAGCCAGCCCTTCCAAGACAAATGAGGGTGAAAGAGCTCAGCTCTCAGCTCAGGAATAAGCAAACTTCTGGGAAGAGAAAAAACCACCAAGCACTCCTAGGCCTTTTCCCCAGACTCAGTAATATGCTCCATCCATCTCTTCCTGGCCCTATGGGGCTGAGGGACCATCTAGAGTAAATGGACCAGAGGTTGACCTCCAGAAAGCCTAGGGGGTGGTGAGAGGGCAGGGTAGTTTTCCAGAAAACTAGACCCAAACAAAACAAACAAGTTCTGGGCGCCCAGTGTCATCAGGTGCTGGGCTGGGTGCTTTCTCGTTGGGTAATTTACTGAAACTTCTCTGAGATCTGAGAGCTCCTGGCCCAAGACTGACCTCAGACTAAGCTCTGGAAGGTGCTGATCATTCATTCTTCCCATGGGGCTCCATCACTATCTCTAGTGGTCTAGAGATCGACCTCCTGCCCCCGGGAAACTGAGGCTCAGAGAGGCCGCTTGGTTGGAGACTTCAGAGCTCTGAGAAGTACTTCCCCTGTTCCTGTGTCCCCTGTAGGGCTGCCTGATTTAGCAAATAGAAAGACAGGACAAAAAAAAAAAAAAAAATAGAGACAGGAATCCAGTTAAATTTGAATTTCAGATAAATAACAAATACTTTTTAGTATAAGTATGCCCCATGCAATATTTGGGATATAACTATGTTAAACAATGATTCCGTGTTACTTGAAATTCAAATTTAACCAAGTATCCCATCTTTCATGTGGAAGTCCTAATTTATAGTGCTCTGAGTAATTCTTCATTTGAGTAAAGGGGTCTACTGCAGAGGAAAATACGTTTACAAGTTATTGATTTAGATTAACCCACTTATTTGATTATTTTCCAAGAAAACCCGGAGAAGGAAAGTGACTTTTCCAGCTCCCGCAGGGAGCCAGCCGTGAGGCTGGGAGCTCACCTGGGTCAGGTCTTTGGTCCAGTGTTACTTTCTCTATGACACTGTCCTTGATCACCTATTTAAAATGGTACACCCCCACCCCCACCCGCTGGGGACCTTCCCTGTTGTATTTTTCTCTATCTTCTCTGCTTTATCTACTTGTTTCTTTTATAGTCTCTCTCTGCCTGCTAGAATGTAAGCTCCACGACGGCAGGGATCTCATTTGTGTCATTTCACAACTGTATCCCCAGGTCTGTAGCCCCAAGTGCCTGGCACTTGGTCGGCTTGCAGTAAACAGGAGTCTGGGACTCACAGCTCACAGTCACAAGCTCTCCTTTCTGAAGCCCTCTGCTTTCCCTGTCATCTCTTTGCTACCCTGCAGCCTCCTTGGAGCCAGGGAATTTATGCAACAGCTGCTTTTGGGGGACCATGTGAGGATGCATGTTAGGGGTGGGCTTGGGGAGGGCAGCCCTTGGAGCTTTGCCCTTAAATCCCAGCCACTCCTGCCGTCCTGCTGGGTGTCCGCAGCTGCTGGTGTCAGGCAGGAGAGTAGCAGAAGGACTCTCAGGAAGGGAGAATGGTGTGACTGGTATGCAGAGGGGGCTCTCTCTGCAACGATGAGAACTTAGAAAGAGCACAGGTGCTGTTTCCCAGCAGCACTGCCTCTTGCTCAGAGTAGATAGGCGAAGGTGTCCCGGAAAGAGCTCTGGACTAGAGTGACCCAGTGTGGCCCAGTGCCTGCCTCTGCTCTGCCGGTCACCACCTACTGAGGGGCGGAGGGTGATGGAGAACTTCCCTTTCCATCTCAGGCTTGCAACTCACTGCTGGCCTGGAATCCTCACAAGTAGGGGTGCTGATCCCACCCCCATGACCAAAGACATATCCCAGCCTGAGTCCAACTGGGACAAATGTTTTTTTTTTTTCAGAAAAAGAATGTCAAACACCTCTGTCGAGGCTTTGACTTGGTAAAAATAATAAAATAAAAGATTCTGGAAGAGATAAGAAAAGAAAATTATATATAACTGAAGCACAAGGGACCTACGAGGTCTTGTGATCAGACTCCATTTACTGATAAGGAAACTAAGTTTGGAGAGGCTGGGGTGGGCCCTGTTCCTCAAGTGACTCGGAAGGGCTGGGGGTAGGGGTGCTGAGCTAGAGCCGGGCTCATTTCCCCCCATCTTGCCACCTACACACATCTAGAAGTTAATGCTGTTGGGTGACTCTGAAAGTGGGTCTCAAGGGGTCAGGTCTATTGTCTGGGGAGTTCAACAGCCCCGAGAGGCTTAGGGTCTGCGAAACAAGAGACTCTAGGGTTTCTGGTGCCGGTTTCTCCAGGCAAGCAATGGAGGCGGAGCCTGGTCACAAGAGTGGCTATGGGCTGTGGGATTTACTTGCTCTTTTGCCATGACCTTGGGCAGATCTTGTTAAGGGATGAGATCCTTGGCTTCCAGAAGCTTCCATCCCTTAACTTGATGGGTGTTAGGTCTTGAGTGAGCTCCTGGCACGTGTGAGGGAGTGAGGGGTAGGGGAGCTGGCACCTCACCCCATCACAGGGGACGCGAGGTCAGGGAGGGCCACTGGGAAGGACGGGGTCCAGGAAGCTTCCTCCGCAGATGGGGCTGGGGGGCTGGAGGGGGGAGGAGCTCGCCCAAGGTTTCACAGCTAGATATGTCCCACTTCCTCTCTTGGCCTCCCCCTCCTGGACTTAGCGAACAGGACAGCAGCATCTTACTTTTACTGAGTCCTGATGAAGGCCGGCCGCAGTGCTAAGCATGTTACGTGTATGAGCTCACATACAATTTCCAACAGCAATATGAGGTCGATACAACTTATTCGCATTTAATAAATGAGGGAATGGAGATCAAGTCTCTCGTGCAGCATCACGCAGCTAGGAAGCTGCAGAGGAAGAAGGGAAAGCCCTAGCACCTAACTCTGATTTTGTGGGAAGGGCTTCACCTCACTGTGAGGTGAATGCGGAGGCCGGGAACCCCACATTTTTTTTACCTCTGCTGCTTAAGGACCCAGCTGTGCCTTTGTGCGAGCTTGCTCAAATTCTAGCCTTATTGGCTTAACATGCAAACAGATGCCACTTCAGCTTTACAGCCAGGGGTCCTGATTTATTTTGTGAACGATTCTATTTATCAGTAGCTTCATTAACATGTTCTCCGAGTGTCCAGATTACAAAGTTTATAAATAATTGTTTTCTTAATTGAAACATGTCAGGAGATTACAGGTGAGAAGCAGTTAATTATCTTTCCTTTCCAAATGGAAATTGACCTTAATTGTGAAATATTAATCCACATGTTTTATGCATTACACGAAACCCCCATTTTTGACATGGAGAGCAAGGAAGGCAGGTCTGAGGTTACATAATTGTTTTTAATGTAAGTGCATCGGTTAATTAATACTTGCAAAAAACCCAAGGTTTTTCAGGAAACTTACAATTACAATCAATTTAAATGTACAGCTACATTAATATGGTGACAAGTCCAATAATACAACTTAAGTGATTGCAGGCTAGTGCTGAACAGATGTGTGAACAGGCATGCAGGCTCTGGGTTGAGTATCACATCTTATTGGAAAGGAAAGCAGTCAAAGACCCCACTCCTGGGCCCCAGCCTCAGCCTCCAGCCCGGACTTCAGCCCCAGCCCTGCTGCATGATTGTAGAGCTGGCCCCCGATATGGGCCACAGACAGATCTGCTCTCTCTTTCTATATTTTTTTAAAATTTATTTATTTATTTTTGGCTGCATTGGGTCTTCATTGCTGTGGGCGGGCTTTCTCTAGTTGCAGCGAGCGGGGCTACTCTTTGCTGCAGTGCGTGGGCTTCTCACTGCGGTGGCTTCTCTTTGTTGAGGGGCAGGGGCTCTAGGCGCGCGGGCTTCAGTAGTTGTCGCTCGTGGGCTCAGTAGGTGTGTCGTGGGCTCTAGAGTGCAGGCTCAGTAGTTGTGGCGCACAGGCTTAGTTGCTCCGCAGCATGTGGGATCTTCCCGGACCAGGGCTCGAACCCATGTCTCCTGCATTGGCAGGTGGATTCTTAACCACTGCGCCACCAGGGAAGCCCCTGCTCTCTATATTTTGATCAAGACACGACATGCACACCTGGGACTGAGGTCCGCATTTTCTTTCTTTCCTTAGCTATCAAAGCGAGTTATTTCTCAGCACTGAGAAAGTGGGCACCTCTCAGACTGGTTAGAGTCCAAAATGGTCAGAAGGGTCCAAGGAACCCACAAGAGAGAGAAGAGCACGGGAACTGCTCCTTCTTGCCCCCCTCCTTCTTAGCCCTTCGACCACCTTCCTGTAGATAATCCATTCATGTATCAGCCATCAGGTGCCAGGGAGGACAACGACACCTGCACGGGGAGCCGGGGATGCTGCTGCCCCTCACCTGATGGCCAAAGCTAATTGGTTCACATATACACCTGACCATGCTGGGATAGTCTGACTTCTTTTCTCTAGGATGTAACTTCGAGCCAGCGAAGATGAGAGTTGGCACCAAGTGCCCTGAAGAGAAGGGCCACAGATTCTGCTGCTCAGGCCCCCAGCTCCCCTGCTTCCTTCTGGCCTGGTGGTGCAGCTCTTCACTGGATTCTGAGGGCTCTTCTAGATATCTTCCAGTACATGCTAAGCCCTCTCCTTACCCCCTTATTTATGTATTTATTTATTTAGCCAGCCACTGTTGGTGTCTGGTACCAGTGGCCACAAGAAGCTTAACGAGGACCAGCCACTATTACCGTGCGGCTTCGTGGTGAGGCAGCCAAGCCTGCATTTGTAATCTGGCCTTCCCGGCTCACCAGCTATGTGACTCTGGGCAGATCTCTTTCTCAGAATCTCCATTTTCTTATCAAAGTGAGGAAAATAAAGACCGAATGCATACATTTATTATAAGGATTTTATGAGATAATCTATGTTTGGCATACATAATGTTCTGAAAAAATAAACAAACAAACCTGTTAGCTGCTGTTATTATTACAATTTGAGCTTAAAGGGTTGCAAGCAGGCTGCTGGAACTCTGAGTTCCCTTTTACCATGCTTGGTGGAGCACATAGATAACAAACACAGATGACAAAGGGGTTTACACTGATCTTTAAGTGGCCTTTTGACATTCAATGGAAGGTACTTGACCCCTGACAGCAAATTAATTTCTAGAACAGGGTCCTAGCCTTGGTGACCATTCATGGTTATCCAGTTCTTTACATCACAAAGGGGAGTCATGTGGGCTGCTCTGCACTTTTTTTTTTGGGGGGGGGGCCGTGTGAGGCATGCAGGATCCTAGTTTCCTGACCAGGGATGGAGCCCACATTCCCTGCAGTGGAAGCGAGGAATCTTACCCACTGCACCACCAGGGAAGTCCCTGCTCTGCATTGTTGATTGGAGCCAAGTCTGAGATGATGAGGTCAACCTCTGAGCGCGGAAGTCAGAGAAACACTCTTCCAGACCACAGGCAGCACCTTACTTAGCCAGCCGGTATGTGCCATGGGTCATCCGGGGGCCTGGGAGAGAGTGTGGACGGCTCCATGTAACACTTCACCACTGCTGGAAACAGTTCAGAGTGTTTGACCCCAGCTGAGCATGAGGCAGGGGTTGTTAGCCAACTGGGGTAACAAAGACTGGAATATCTGGGGTGTGAGACTTGGAAAGAGTGTGAGAGAATTCTGCCTCTTGGGGTCAGATAAAACTCCACATGGATTTAGCTCTGGAAGGAGATTCTCCAGGTGGAATGAACAGCTGGGACCAAAGAGGCCATGGTCTGCCGGCGTGATTCATCCCTGGGGCTCTCCCATCCTGATACCCACTGCTCCTGCCTTGTTGGCCCCAGGAGCAGGGACTGCTCTTTTAATGCCTCAGCCCAGTCGGACACAAATGCTTCTCTTAACTCCTCGTAGCTCAGCTGTGACAGCTGGAATTTCTCAGAAGGCTTCTTAAAGGAGGGCAAAGGGAAATAAACCAGAAAATAAGAGTAAAAACCTGTCCAGCTTCAAGAAATCAGGTCCCTTCAGCTCTCATTACCAGGAGGGTCCCAAGGAGAGATTCACTCATTCGTCCTCATCCCAAGGGTTGGGATATGTCCGCAGGCCCCTTGCTGGCTTTCCTTCTTAGCCAGATCCCCGTCGCCGTCCAGAAGGGCCCTCATGCACATCTTAGCCACCCCTGGTTCTGGCCAGAACTCCTCAGGCTCCCCCTTCATCTGCAAGACCTGAAGGATTCAGGAAGATGCTCGGTTCCTCAGAGAAGGTCCTGTCTTGCACAAACAGGAAGCAGTCTGGCCCTGTGCAGGTCCACTGTTGCAGGAGCATCTACACAACATGTCTGGAGGGGTGGTTTCTCATAAAGGTTTTACCTACACACTTATTTCACAGGTGAGAAAACTGAAATTCAAACGAGGTTAAATGACATGCCCAGGGTCCCTGACTGACGCGAAGGTCAGGGTTCAATTCATGTCCCCTGATGCCGAGCTGCCTTCTCTTTATTTTATTCACACAGCCTGCTAGTTTATTATTTCAGGCCTTCCATCCCCACTCCTCTCTCCTCTCTGCCCCAGAATTCACTGTCGCATGACCAATGTTGCTGAAGTTGCTTTGATTTACTGATGGAGAAAATGTTTACAGAAAGTCAGCGGCGGGGGAAAAAAAAAAAAAAAAGAAAATCAGCGGACACGCCGTAAGTCCTGGTTGAGTTACTTTGGCAGAATTGTTGATAATCGTAGTGATAATAATGAAACTAACCGATGCATTTTAAAGGGGGAAAGAACTTTCGTTGAAAGGGGATAAAAAGAGAGCAGTGACTTAAAATCCAGTGACTTTGCAGGAGCAGGGGAATTTTTCCTGGGATTACGTTTCAGCTCCGTGTGAGCTTTGGTGGGGGGATGTACCTGTTTCATAGGAGAGTGGGCGATAACATAACAATTACCATTAAATGTTTTTCTTTGAAGATTTTGCAGTCGAATAACTAGGAACAGCAAAGGTTTAGTGTGAGAAGCCAGGGAAACGTGGCCATAGGAATAACGTTCACATTTAGTTGCTTTAAATGACAGCCTCAAATACAATGCAATTAAAAACATACAATAAACATGTGGTGGAATTTAGAGCATCTGGGTCTGTTTAAATTGCTCTTGTTTTTCAACATCAAGGGTATTATTGATAAAAACAAAAATCTTTGTAATCACTAAATTTAATCCAACTAACGATGATGAGAAGGCCGTTGTAAACATGAAACATAACTTGAGAACTAAAGCTTACATATTTTCCTCATTGGGAAAGGCATGTTTTGAGTCATTTGCATTGGAGAAAGCTGTAGAACCATCGAGGCAGGGCTTCTGGGCTAAGAGGCTGCCAGAGAGAGCCCCCAGCCAGCTGGCACTTCAGAAGGATGCAACTGTTGGTCACAGTGAAATTGAGCAGCAGTTGCTAATACCTTTGGTCTCATACCCATAGGAGGGAGAGAAGCAAGTGTGAATTGAGGTAGGAAGAAATTGAAAATCAGTAGAAGGAAACAAAAATGTCCCCAGGGAGAAACGTTGCCTAAGAATAAAATATAAATGAACCTATTTATGTTTGGCTTTTGCAATTCAAGTTTTAGGTCTACTTTTACATTTTTATCCCTTCTTGATTCCATGGGGAACTTTCACCATCAAAATTTCCATTGAATTAACAAATATTTATTGAGTGTGTGGTCTTGGGCACCATGGGGGCTAGAATATGACCCCTCTTATTGTTTGTGTAAATGGAGGTGCACTCACTTGGGAACAGGCACTGCTCTGGAACCATCCAAGGGGTCTTTTCTGGGAACATGGTCACAACAACTGTTGTCTGGTCTTCTCTATTTCTGCCTCACCCCTGCCTCCTAATTCACACACGTAGTTTTGCCCTAGTCGGTATCATCCCTTAATAAAGCATGAAAGGATTCTTGGGACTTTATAAGGACAACAAAAGATTAATTGAGAAGACCCAAATTCATACAGTGGAATGGACTAATACTTAGTTTATTAAACAGCTATCCCAAGCGTATCAATAGAAACAGTAAATTACATATCACGAATATGCATGATAGGAGCCATGCTCTGATGGTTAATACCACCTCCTCCAAGTTCCATATTGGTCTAACTTTCTAAGGAGGGGCTGTCCGAGGCAGCGTTCTGTCCCGGTGTTGTGTCATCATCCAGTCTGCTTCTGTGTCACAATCTGGTGTCCATACTGAAGTGCTCCTTCCTTGAATCCAAGGTAACATATTATTGCAAAACTTTCTTATTATTGATGTCTCTCATGTTCAAGTTCAGTCTTTTAAACAACATTAACTGTACTTCTACTGTGTGAGCTATCTACCTGGCCACCATGAGGATCCATGAAGTACTTAACTGTTGGAGATGGCTCTCTGGATATACTAAACTGTTTAGAAATGTTTCCTAGCACAAACCTCTGTATACTTCTTTGAAAATGTTATATATTCTGAGTGAGGAAAAAAAACTCCATCAACTCATTAGAAAATGGGAAAAAGACATTTACAGAAACTCACAGAAGAAATCAATAGGAGGTAAATTATAAATATTCAAATCTTATGAAAAGATGCATCTCTCCAATAACATACAAGGCAAAGTAAAACAATAGCAACTTTAAAAATTTCCTATCAGAGTAGGAAAGATGACAAATACTGCTAATAACCACTTTGGCAAAGGTGTGGGGGAAATAGGCACTTCTAGGCTGGGGATGGGAGAGTAATTTGTACAATGTCTTTTGGAGAGCAATTTGGCTTTGTCTATAACAATTAGAGTGTACATATCCTTTGAATCAGAAATTCCACATATAGGAATTTATCCTATGGAAATACTCACACAACTGTGGAAGAAATAGATATATTCATTACATTATTTATAATAGCATAGAGTTGGAAACTCCCTGTTAATCATTAGGGAATTAGTTGAATAAACTATGGTAATTCCATAATCCACACAATGGAACCCTGTGTGATTATTGAAAAAAGATGAAGTGGGTCTATATGTGTCCATCTGGGAAAAGGTTCACAATATACTCAAAAAACCAAGTTGTCCATAAGTGTGTATACTTTGACTTTTTTTTTCTTGAATTGTGTTTTCATGTGCACAGAATTTTCTGGAAAAAAATAAGGCGTTTATCTTTAGGGAGGGAGGATTTATGGCATACTTTCACTTGGTACTTTATAGACTTTTGCCTTATTTGAATCCTTTTTTTTAAAACAAGGAACCTGAATATAACGAAACAGAAACAGACTCATAGATACAGAGAATAAACTAGTAGTTACCAGTGGGGAGAGGGATGGGGGGAGGGGGAAGATAGGGGAAGCAGATTAAGAGGTACAAATTACTAGGTATAAAATAAATAAGATACAAGGCTGTAATATACAGCACAGGGAACATAGCCAATATTTTATAATCACTTTAAGTGGAGTATAATCTATAAAAATATCAAATCACTATGTTGTACACCTGAAACTAATATAATATTGTAAATCAACCATACTTCAATTAAAAAAAAACAACAAGGAACCTGTTTTATTTATAAAATTAGAAAATCCACAAATAATACTTTTTAAATAGAAGTCTATGGGGGCTGCTATGAGATGAGTTTAGAGAATGTTAAATCTTGGTGGGAAGCAGTGGCTTTCAGCCTATGACCCATTATACTCTCTCTCTATTCAGGAGCTTTGTCTCTGGGTCTCATTTACATTTCCCCTCCTTCCTCTTCCTAGCTTGACCCTTCTAGGGTCCCTGGCTGGGTCTGACAACTAAACTGACAAAGACAAACCAACAGGAAAAAAGCATACAAGTTTTATTAAATTTTATAGTACAGACCCAAAGAAGTGAACAGAGCAGGAAGCTTTTATACCTTTTAAACAAAGAAACAATAAATTTTTGAAGAATTGACAAGACGGAGGGGTTTGGGTTACAAGTAGAAAATAGTGAAGAAATAACTAGGAAGATAAGGGTTAGTTTAACAAGGTTTGTTTGTATGGATTTCTTGGCCCCCAGTTCCCTGTCTCTGTTGATAAGAATGTCTTCCTTCCTCCTGGTACAGAGAGGGTACCTTTCTTTTTTTTTTTTTTTTGCGTTACGCGGGCCTCTCACTGTTGTGGCCTCTCCCGTTGCGGAGCACAGGCTCCGTACGCGCAGGCCCAGCGGCCACAGCTCACGGGCCCAGCCGCTCCGCAGCATGTGGGATCTTCCCGGACCGGGGCACAAACCCGTGTCCCCTGCATCGGCAGGTGGACTCTCAACCACTGAGCCACCAGGGGAGCCCGAGAGGGTACCTTTTACATGGGAGTTTTATGGCCTGTTCCAGTGAAGAAGCATGAGGTGGGGAGGTCAGAGTGAACTTCCTGCTTCTGCCATTATTTTTTCAAATTCCTTCAGCTTAATATACACCAAGATGCCATATTTTGGGGGTAGTGTGTCTTGAACCCCATCACCAACATCTCCCCTCTTACGTTGACAATGTGATTTGCAATCTCAGTAGCATCCTGTCTTCCTCACCTCTCATAGCCAGTGTCGCCAAGCTCCGCAAAAGCAGCCTGCATGATATTCTTATATCTCTCTTTTGCATTCCCAGCAAAGTTGAAGAGCCTTTCTTGAACTTTACATCCTAATGTGACCACAACTTCCCTGAAACTCCAAAGCATTGTGTTTCCTTCTCTGATGCACATATCTGTTCTAGTTTGTATTGACTTAGTTCTGTGTGTTTCTCACCCTCCCTCCCCGACTCTATCTGGATCACAAGCTCCTTGAAGTACAGGACCTTTTTACTCACATTTACCTTTACCTTATTTACCTTTACCTCTGCAAATCTTGCACAGGGCTTCATGTGGTAGGTACTCCAATTACTTGCTTGTTGGATTAACTTGAATCCTAGACTCCAAGTGCAGTGCATTGACTTGAGTTGAACTGGTCCCTGTTACTGCCTGTGGTCTGAGGACCCCTTTAGACCTGGCTCCCAATCTCCGGAGAGGCCTGAGGAACAAGCGCTACTTAGGTTCTGGTGGTTGTAAAAAACAGAGACTTATTTAAGCTACCTCAGGAGAAAAGAAGCTCTATCTTAAGGATGCTGATGGCCTGGACCAGAATGTGGTCTAGAGCTGAGGCAGCTGGCACAGGCGTCTCTCCCAGGAGTGGCCTGGTTGCTCCACCTCACTGTATTTCTGCATCTCTTGGTGTATCTGCTCCATTCTCCTTCTGAGAACTCTTTGAGTCTGGCTTCTGTAACCTGTAACTCCTGTTCCCATGTAACTTTGGCTTATACTAGATTATCATGGCCTCTCTGGTTTCTTCTTACATCACAAACCTTCTGTTTTAGCCTTATCGCTAATTATACCCTTCCCTTGGCATTTCTTGGTTCAAGTGCCATAGAAAGAGAACCCGATGGGCACAGTTTATTTTTTGGATTAGCTGCCCTTGATCCAGGTGTCTGTCCCCGGTCCAGTCAGCTCTTGCAGTGCTAGAACAGTGGGAAGAGTAGGCCATTATGGCCCAAATATGGCTACTTAGCGGCTAACCTTAACACAGGTGTCTTCTGTCACAGTAGCGTGGAGGGTGTGTCAGGCTTCTGCAGCTGGTTCTGCCCAGTTTAGGGATGTCATACAGCGCGGTCTCTAGCTGCTGCATTGGGAACCAGGAACCCAAGTGAACGAAGGAAAGGCCAAGAGAAAGAACCTCCTGGTTGGCTGGAATCTCAGTTCTCTCATAACATTGCCTCGCCTGCCCCCAGCACCTTTTCACCAGACAATGAGAACGTTTCCCAACATGAGATGTATGAGGGTGAATGAGATAGAAGGAAATCAGCAAACAAAGCGGTCCTAATACTGACATGAGGAAATGCTGTGAATTTTACAAGTGAGAACATCGATCTTCACTAGGAAGATCACAAGGAGAGAAAAAGAAGATAAACCTAACAGAGAACTTGATACCCAGCCAACTCAGAGGATGAAATAAGCCAGGCCCTGAGGATGCTAAAGTGAGAGTCTAATAAAATGGCAGTTGATGTAATCAAGAGTAACTGCAGGTTTAGATGTGAGAGTGCATTTAAAAGGATTGAGTATGGATTCTCCAACACTATTATAGGGTTGACCAACAAAGAGGATCCTAGCCCTTCTGTTTGCAACTTCAAGGGAATTTCATAAATTGCCAGTGGATTGGTCTTTTCTGCACTGCAGGAATTTTCTCTTGGTATGAATATGAAGATTTTAAAAGAGAAAAGAAAACTTAGTTACAGAGCAATCTTTGTTCTGTATTTCGAGGACGATTAATTCCCTTTCTTCCTCCCTCCCTCCCTCCCTTCCTTCCTTCCTTCCTTCTTTCCTTCCTTATGAACATGTCTTCTATCCAAGACTTAGTATGCACAGAGCTTTTTACTCAGCAGCATGAGAAATACAAATATATACAGTACCAAAGAAAGTCTATCATTTATCGAATGCTTACCATGTGTCAGGTACTGTTCAATGCTCTTTACACATATCAATTATTAGCCTTAAAAGGTAGGTACTAATATTATCCGCACCTGTAAAAGGAAAAAACAGAGGCACAAGTGGTTCCGTAACTTTCTCAAGATCACAGTCAGAAAGTTGCAAAACTAAACATTTGGCCTCAGTGCTGGTGGGACTATGACCAACGTCAGTGGACCACTTGGGCAATCGCAGGATGTGCAAAGAGGGAAGCTCAGCGAGGGAAGGATGGAGGCAGCAAGAAAAGGAAGAGTCTGCTTGTCAGCTCACAGAGGACCCATTTTCCCCAGGATGATTCTTCTGGAGGGGAGTCTGAGGCGGGGAGAAGGACCACAGGCGCAGTCCAGTTTACCACAGGTTCCATCTGAGCCATTAAGAAACATGGAAGCAGCTGATAGGGAAATCAGTGGAACACAAGTCCTGAATGTGAACCCTGCCTTCACTGCTTCCTACCTGTGTGACCTTGGACAAGCCTTTTATCCTTTTTTTCCATAGTTATGATCAAGTGAGGGGGCATTTTTTTTTTTTTTTTTTTTGCGGTACGCGGGCCTCTCACTGCTGTGGCCTCTCCCGTTGCGGAGCACAGGCTCCAGACACGTAGGCTCAGCGGCCATGGCTCACGGGCCCAGCCGCTCCGCGGCATGTGGGATCCTCCCAGACCGGGGCACGAACCTGTGTCTCCTGCATCCGCAGGCGGACTCTCAACCACTGTGCCACCAGGGAAGCCCTAGCTAACTCTTTTGAAGATGTCTGTCTTCCTTCTCTGACTAGGCTGTAAGGCTCTGGCTCATGTTGCTAAGGTTTCTCACTCTTTCTGCAGTCTAGACTTGGCTCTGTCATTAATTAGCCACACGATCTTGGAAAAATCACTTTATTTCTCTGGGCCTTGAGTCCCTCATTTGTAAAATGAGGAGTCACACTAACTCAGAGACTGCTGAAAGCCTGTCTGCTTCTGAAATTCCCTGGTTCCATATGGTTCTGACTGCCCCACGTTGCCTAGGACATGGTTGACATCCAAGAACACACCTAGTGGATTTAATTAAATTGAAATTTTAAGCAAGGAAAGTCTATATGTCCCCAGAGAGGTCATGGAAAAATGGCCCTGGGGCAATGCAACAAATCATGGCTGTAGGAGAGATTCATTCTTCCTGAGCCTCCCCCATGTCTGGAATTTGCCACCTTTCCTCAGTGCTGGGCTCTTCCCTCCTTCTATTCTTTTTTTTTTTTTTTTTTTTTACCTCCTTCTATTCTTTACTGAGACCACAGAGAAAATAAAATGCAATGAGGGAAATGCTTAGGGGTGTGAGAGAGAAACAAGAGAGGAAAGGGGGTGGGAGAGAGGGAGTAGGGGAGGGAAAAGTAGGAGGTAGGAGAGGAGTGGAACATGGGGTCATAATGTGGAGGGACCAGACTTTTCAGAGATCATCTGTCACAGCAACCTAGCCACCAGAAGATGTAAATAAACGAAGACGGTAATTCCATCTCAGATTTGTGGTGCTATGAACAGCCCGTGGAAGCTCCGCTCTCACGGTGTGTCATGTCACCCACATGCCTTGATGGAATTAGAGCCCTAATTTATTTATGGTTGGGGATATGCTATTCCTTATGGCATTGCAATTGTCTTTATTTTATAGGCTGCTTGAAGCAATTTAATATGGTTGGATCCTGCAGAGGATGCATACCAACAAAACTCAACAAGTGAGAGTTGGCTGGCTTGTTGGCTCACGGACAGCCAGCAGTCCAGAGTCATGTGAGGCCTGCCAGAAAATGGGGCTTCAGGTTTTTCATCTTCCTCATGGGGATCTCCCTGAGGAAGCAGGGATGCTACAGCGGGATCATCAAGAGTAGTCAGAGTAGAGATATTCTTCTCAGAGACCTGGCCTCAGCGGTGCTGGCAACAAACCCCCAGCTGGATCAAAGAGGGCCACAGTTCAAGAGGACAGCTCCTCCGTGTGTGGAGGGGAAGCAGGACTTTGTTCAAACCACTCCACATCATGTATGGAGGGCCTCGACCATCAGACAGTGTAGAATAGTGTCAGGATTTGGAGTCAGAATCCCTGCATGCATGTCTTGCCACTGTTTGCGTTGTCTTGGGCAAGTCACTTACTTGAACCTCGGTCCTTACAGGTAAAATGGAAATAATATTTTCATACTGCAGAAGGTTGTTGAGACGTAGGTAAAGTGCTTGATAATCTCTGAGTGTTGCATAGACGGAGGCTCCAGCCGGGGGAGGCAACATGTGGCTGACCTCACCTGTGGCACAATCCCTCCTCCAGAAGCTCTTGAATCCCTAAGGGAACCAATTCTCAGGATGATAAGGCCGCCTACTGGCATCCTGCATCCCCTGTGCTTTGACCAGCCGTCCTCATGGGTCCTGAGTCCTCTCTTGCTGAAGTACCCAGACATAGACGTCTCCAGGCTACACCACTGGCAGGCTTTAGATTCTTATTTATTTATTGATTGATTGATTGATTGATTTATATTTTTGGTTGTGTTGGGTCTTCATTGCTGCGTGTGGGCTTTCTCTAGTTGCAGTGAGTGGGGGCTACTCTTCGTTATGGTGCGCAGGCTTCCCATTGCGGTGGCTTCTCTTGTTGCGGAGCACAGGGTCTAGGTGCACTGGCTTCCCTGGTGGTACAGTGGTTAGGAATCCGTCTGCTAATGCAGGGGACACGGGTTCGAGCCCTGGTCTGGGAAGATCCCACGTGTCGTGGAGCAACAAAGCCCATGAGCCACAACTACTGAGCTTACGTGACACGACGACCGAAGCAGGCTTTAGATTCTAATGGGCCAGGGGGTTCTTCTCTCTTCTAACATTTCCTCTCATCCCTCTTCTGCAGGAGTAATACATGCTTTGTTCATTTGATGGTTTTGTACATTAACTTTTCTGTCTTGAGACCATGGTAAGCATTCATTATGTCCTGGAGCAACATATTTTTTCCGTCTAGATTCCAAGTTTCTAGAACGTTCTGGAGTTTCACTTGAGGAAGACAGAGCTAGGCACAGACAGGAACTACAGTTGAGAACTATATAACTTACTATATCTTAATTCCTCTGGATCATAGCTGTATGTATTTAAAGAAATTGTCAAGTGCTGAAAGAAAGAAAGAGGGGACGTTCCTGGTGGTCCAGTGGTTAAGACTCTGCACTTCCGGGCTTCCCTGGTGGCACAGTGACTGGGGGTCCACCTGCCGATGCAGGGGGCGTGGGGTCGTGCCCCGGTCTGGGAGGATCCCACGTGCTGCGGAGCGGCTGGGCCCGTGAGCCATGGCCGCTGAGCCTGCATGTCTGGAGCCTGTGCTCTGCAACGGGAGAGGCCACAACAGTGAGAGGCCCGTGTACTGCAAAAAAAAAAAAAAAAAAAAAAAAAAAGACTCTGCACTTCCAATGCAGGAGGTTCAGGTTCCATCCCTGGTCGGGGAGCTAATATCCCATGTGCCATGTGGCACCGCCAAAAAATAAAAAAATAAATTAAAAAAAAGAAAATAAGAAAGGAAGAAAGAGGAAGAGAGGAAGGAAGGAAAAAAGAAAGGAAGGAGAAAATTTTATATAACTGTACATCTTAGTATACACTGTAATTTCTTCACCTATGAAATGAGGAGTTTTGACCAAATGTCTCTGGCAGTCACATCCAGTTAATAATATCCTATAGATCTATAGTTTATTCCATCATTAGCAAATATATTACATAGGGTTCAATGCCCATAGCAGACACCATTAATTAATCACAGCACTGTTCTTCTGTGCTTTAGACAATACCTTCTCAAATCATGTTACCAAGAGATGAAACCCATTTGACTCCTCGGTTTACTCATTCAATCAACAAACTATTACTGAATAACCTTCATTTTTTTTACTTAAAATTTTTTTATCTTCCAACCTTCCCTATTCCCTTAGCTCCCTCATGACCATTACCATGCAGGAATTTCTATGAGAAAAATGCAGTGGGTATGATTTTTGGATGAAGCTAAGAGGAGCAACGTCACGGAAGAGGTGGCATTTGAAGTATTATTAAAGCAACACTAATAACCACTACCGTTTAGCAGAGGGCCTGTTCTATGACTGGCATTGGGTCTACACTTGATCTTACTAATCCTAACAATACTTCAAGGTACTTATTATTTTTACCATCTTACCAATGAGGAAACTGAGGCTCAAGAGGAGTTAAGTCACTTGCCCAGGGACACACAGCATACAAGTGGCAGAGCTGAGATTCACCTTTGTAGCCCATGGTGGGTAGGATGTTCATAGATTGAAATAAAAGGAAGGAGACAGGGGCAGCACCTAGTAGCACCCCCAAAAATGTAATATTTAGGTATAAATCTAACAAAGTACATATGTACAAGATCTATATGAGGAAAACTACAAAGCTCTGATGAAAGATATCAAAGATGTCAAACCATGGTGAAAGGTATCTCCATCAAAAAATGGAGAGATATTCCATATTCATGGATAGGAAGACACAATATTGTCAAGAGGTTAGCTCTTCCCAACTTTATCTATAGATTCAAGGCAATCCCAATCAAAATCCCTGCAAGTTATTTTGTGGATATAAACAAACTAATTCTTTTTTTTTTTTTTTTTTTTGCGGTATGTGGGCCTCTCACTGTTGTGGCCTCTCGCATTGTGGAGCACAGGCTCCGGACGCACAGGCTCAGTGGCCATGGCTCACGGGCCCAGCCGCTCCGCGGCATGTGGGATCTTCCCGGGCCGGAGCATGAACCCGTGTCCCCTGCATCCGCAGGCAGACTCTCAACCACTGCGCCACCAGGGAAGCCCAACAAACTAATTCTTAAATTTATATGGAGAGGCATTTATGTGGCCCAGAGCACAATACTGAAAGAGAACAATGTTGGAGGCCTGGTGATAAGACTTACTGTAAAGCTACAGTAATCAGGACAGGTGTTCGTAAAAGAATAGACAAATAGATCAATGGGACAGAAGAGAGCCCAGAAATAGACCCACACAGATATAGTCAACTGATTTCTGACAAAGGAGCAAAGGCAATTCAGTGGAGCAAAGATAGAAAAACAAATGGTGCCGGAACTACTGGACGTGCAAAAAAAAAAAAAAAAAAGAATCTAGACACAGACCTTACACCCTTCATAGGTAGAAACAGAAGGGAGGGGACAGAAGAGGCCTGAGGAAAAGAAAATTGGATAATTATTTAAAACATGTTGCAGTTGATATGTAGATGGCCCATGTGTAATGAGATCAGTGTAAGATGAGCACACAAGGAAAACTGGCCCTTTGGAAAGCAGACCCAGGCATCCCAGAGCACAGAGAGCCACCCAAGGTCACTGAGCACTCACCAGGCCAAGAGAAAGGAGCAATGGATCCACTAGAAAACTTCTGCAGACTGGGGAGCCCTGTGCCTCAATTCCTGCAAACTTGCTACAGGAGGGGGCAGGCCTCAGTCCTGGGCTCATGTGCCGGCTTCTCTGAAGAGCTCAGAGGATGGGTCATGACTGGACAGGTAGGTTCCAGGATGAGTGGAAGGGTCCCTCCGCTTCACGGTTCATGGTAGAGAATAGAGTGCGAGGGGTTGGTGGTGGTTCAGCCTTTGTAATGTTATTCTCTGATCTCTCCAGATCAGGGGGAGAAGGGTGTGTCATTCAATGGTCCTTGTAAAATCCGGCTACCAAGAGAAGCAAGAGTGCGTTGGGGTGGCCAGGCCAGGCTGAGCCAAGTCAGTGGGAGGTTTGGGTTGTATTCGGCCGAATAATTTCCTGAGGCAGCGCTAAACATAGGCTTGGGGTGAGGCACAAACGGCCGTGTGAGATCCTGAGAGGGAAACGACGGGGCAGGACAATCCCGGGATGCCTTCTTCCAACGGTCTGAGCAGGTAGTGGGTACCATGAGCAGGGAGGAGAGGACCTGGGGGCCAGTTCCAAACTCGATGGTAACAATTTCAGGGCCTTCCAGTTGAGGGCGCAGAGTGAGGGGAAGGCTCGCCAATTTCAGAGAGGTTGTTGGACGTGATGGCTGGTGCCCTTTTCCGGGGAGAATCTCACAGTCAGTGTGTCCCCACAATCACTTCCCATCCCTGGGCCTCCGTTTCCTCTTTTTTTTTTTTTTTTTTTTTGCGGTACACGGGCCTCTCACTGTTGTGGCCTCTCCCATTGCGGAGCACAGGCTCCGGACGCGCAGGCCCAATGGCCATGGCTCACGGGCCCAGCCGCTCCGTGGCATGTGGGATCTTCCCGGACCAGGGCACGAACCCGTGTCCCCTGCATCGGCAGGCGGACTCTCAACCACTGCGCCACCAGGGAAGCCCCGTTTCCTCATTTTTAAGTGAGACACTTGGAAGAGGGCTCCCCAGTGTGCCTTCCAACTATACATTCTGTCCTATGAGAAGACACAGGAAGCCCTTGTCTTCGGGGAACTTCGAGTCTAAATCAGGAGGCTCACACCGGGCACAGTGTGGAGATGAGTTGCGTAGATGGTGAATGTGGAGAGGAGGGGGTGAGCCGGGGAGGCCAGCGATGCTTCAGGAAGCTCAGAGCTAGGGGCCTGGGGCCAGGACTGAGCTGAACTGAAGCCCTCTGATTGGGATGCAGGTCAGATACTGGCTGTGGTTGTGAAGCTCTTTCCCAGACCCCCGGCTGCCGGGCGTCCCCCAAGCCTCACGGTGGGGCAAGGGTCCATCTCACAGACCCTGCTCCTTGTAAGCTCGGAGACTCTCCTGCCTCTTTGGGCCACAGAGACACTAACCTGCAGGCCCTGAGAGGCAGCTCAGCCTGCATCTTGAACTCATTTTCCAGCACGAGGGGGTCTGGTTTTACGTCGCAGTCCAAGGCACGTGTTTACTCAGCTTCTCTGCTCCCCAGCCCAAGGAAAGATAACTGAACTTGATGGATAACCACTAATTGGATCATTACCTTCATTTTGAAATGATTGCCCCTAGCCACCGGGGGCATTAGTTCCAAGCTGGGGCCCCCCAATCCGGCCCCAGGCAAGCTGTGGAGCAGAGGATGGCTCCATCTCAGACCCCAGCAGGACCGTGACCCCGCGAGGGCTCACAGCTGTGCTCCTGCCACACTATCCTCTCCAGCCAGCCCCCTCCCTGCTCCACCCGGACTCTGTGTGCCCAGCCAGTCAGGCTGCACCTTGCTCCCTTGGATACTCCCCCTCCCCCTCCCCCATGCCCCCTTGTCCTTGTCCTTTTTCCCAGTGCTCCAGGGAACACAGCTCCCACTGAACCATCCTCTCTGCTTTTCTGACCATCCCTCCCTCAGGGCACCACCTCCCTCATTCTTCCTGCGTATGCTTTACCTCCCCAGACAGAGAACGGGGTCCTTGAAGGCAGGCCAAGCCCTCTTCTCTCGGGCTCCCTTGCACTGCTGGCACTGGTCTGGGCACCCAGCAGTGGCTTCATAGTTGATTGATGTTATGGGGCAGGAAGTGATGGGCCGGAAGGGGGGGCGATTGATTCCAGCTGAGGAAGGAGGGAGGCAGGCACAGGCCGAGGGGAATGGATGCCAGGCGGGTGGGGGCAGGAGGGTCAGTAGCGCTGAAAGAGTCTGCCCCCCCTCCCTGGTGGCTCTGACCTAGGAGCTTGGGTTAAAAAAAATAGTTTACAGAAGTAATCCCTCTGAGAGTGATTAAATAAATTACCGTAATTCCTGAGATGAAATATGACAGCCATTAAAAGTGCTTTGAAGACTATTTAATGATATATAGGGATAAAACCAAGTTACAGAATATAATGTAGAATAGATTCCATTAAAAAATGTTGTTGAAACATACATATAGGATGATGGTAGCTGACAGGTACTGGGCCCTTACAGCACTGGCTGCATCGTGCTCTGGGCTTCCTATGTGTTATCTCCTGCAGGCTTCATACCAATCCTAGGAGCTAGGTTCTGTTTTTATTCCCATTTTACATATGTGGAAAGCGAGGCACAGAGATGAAGTAACTTTTCCAACTTTCTCTCTTGAAGCCTTTGGAGCTCTGAATTTCTTATGCTGCCTTGAGGGCCCTTCCACAGGGGAATTAGGTCAAAACTGACCAGTCATTTTCTAGGGAGTGTGATTGGGGGTCTGTTTTGTGGAAGGTGGACCAGTTGTGCTCCGTGTGTTCCCAGAAGAGAAGGGGTGTGGGGGTACCGGGAGGAAGCACGACTTCAGCTGCTGGGCAGGGAGGAACCCTGTGTCCCTGGAAGTGATCAAGAATTAGCTGAGGGGGCTTCCCTGGTGGCGCAGTGGTTAAGGATCTGCCTGTCAGTGCCAGGGGCATGGGTTCAAACCCTGGTCCGGGAAGATCCCACATGCCACGGAGCAACTAAGCCCGTGCGCCACAACTACAAAGCCTGTGCTCTAGAGCCCACGAGCCACAATTACTGAGCCTGTGTGCCACAACTACTGAAGCCCACACGCCTAGAACCTGTACTCCACAAGAGAAGCCACCACAGTGAGAAGCCCACGCACTGCAACAAAGAGTAGCCCCCGCTCACCACAACTAGAGAGCCCACGCACAGCAACAAAGACCCAACTCAGCCATAAAAAAAAAAGAATTAGCTGAGAACCAGCTTCCTCAGACACTGGAGAGGCGCTTTCACACTAGGATGACCTCTGAGGACTTCTAATCCTCACAGCCTATGAAGAATGCCAGCCTGGGAATGAGATCTAGACTTTCCCTGCCCAGGTACCTGCGCATAGAATCCAGGGGCTTATGAGTTGCTGTTTGACCCCTCATATGACCTAAATGTTTGTATCCTTCCAAATTCATATATTAAAACCCTACCCCCTGCATCTGATAGTATTAGGAGATGGACCTTCTGACAGGTGATCAGGATTAGATGAGGTCATGAGGGTGGGGACCTCATGAATGGGATTAGTGCCCTTATAAGGGTCACAAGAGAGCTTGCTCCTTCTCTCACCCTCTCTGCCTTATGAAGATAGAAGAAAACAGGTGTCTGCATCTCAGAGGAAGGCCCTCACAGAAAATCCCACCACAATGTCACCCTCATCTTGAACTTCCAGCCTCCAGAGCTATGAGAAATACATTTCTGTTGTTTAAGACCCTGAGTCTCTGGTACTTTGTTATAGCGGCCCATGCTGACCAAGAGCCCCCTCTGGAAGATGGGTGCCCTATCCTGGCACTCTCCAGATTTCCTTAAGAGAGTATAAACCATGGCCATTCCTCCTAGCCCTCTCTGTCTCTCAAACACCCATGTGCTCCATGTGCTAGAGGCCCTGGAGCCCAAGATCAAGTTTCTCAACCTTTTCTACATAGGGGCACCTAGGCAAGTTTGGGCAGTGAAAGTGAACATTCTGGAGAAAGATCATGCTACCCCAATAACAGTGTTGTCCTGAAGAGAAAGGCTTGGGGTAGGGAGACTGAATGTCTTTTGTCGCCTCCTGAGATGTTGTGTAAATCTGGCCTAGCCGGGCCTGGGAGGTCTGAGACGTATGTGTGTTGTGAGGTGGGGGGATGTGTCTCCTGACTGAGATCTTCAATGTCCACTTACAGTTTTCTAGGCAACGTCCTGACCTTTGAAAAAGGACACTGGGATGAGAAATTCAAGCTGACATCCTTCCGTTATCTCACAGTGCCCATTGGTGTTGATTGTGGTGTTTGGTAATAAATCAATCAAGTTCTCTTTATTGTCTGGTAAGTGTGTATCCAGCTTTGCATGTGCTTGTGCATGTGTGTGTGTGGGGGGAGGCACACACATACATGTCTGTGTGTGTGTTTGGAGAGGTGAGGCATGAAGAGGAGGCGTGGCCCTGCTCTGGGGGTTAGACAGACCCAGGAGGAAACCATTCATAGTAAACCCACAAAGCTGGACGCTGCTCTGTGGAGTTGGAGAGACCAGAGTGGCTTGTCAGCCTGGAGGAGCTGAGCACGAAGCAGCGCGTGCCTGCAGTCTGAAAAAGCCCCGAGTAGTCCTATGCCTTTTATACTTAGTAAAATACCTTTTACTCTGTGTTTCAAAAGAGGTCACTGAGCACCCTCAGATGTGGAAGGAGTTGACATGAAGGCTCTGGGCAAATCGGCCGCCTCCACCAGCCAAGCCCCTCCCTCTCCACTCTCCCCTCCTAATTTTTCTCCCCACTCCCCTCGATTTAAACCTGTCGGGAAAATACCCCTCTTAATCTGCCCTGTCCACAGCATTGTCTTTCTTTCTGGGGGAAAGTGGGGTGGCATTTACTGGTATTGAGCACCCAGGATGAGAGGCCTTGGTACTGGGCACTGCTTCTTGGGGACAAAACGTGAGCGAGACCTAGTGTTTATCCTCCTGGAACTCAGGAGGGACACTGCAGAGCCACGAGGAGCCAGGGTGTCAAGGACGGCATGAGGCTCCACCCCCCAGGGCGGCCGTGGGTGCTGCGAGCAAAGGTGGGGAGTGTGCGTGACAGGGGAGGGGACAAGGGGTCATTTGAGGGAAGGTGGTCAGTGTGGGTCCAGCCTGACTTTGGAGGGTGAGCAAGCACCAGCCACGCTTAGGTTGAACAAGGCGGCGTTAAAGGCTGCTGTCCAAGCCCCGCAGAACGCTTGACCTTTCCCACTTACCCTGGCACATCTGGCCAGGCAGGGATGCAGCCTGACATCTGACTTAGTCTCTGCTCTTCCTTGCCCCACCTTCCCAGAAATCTGACCTCCTCCCCTGGACCTGTCTAGTTATTTCCTACTGGGCTCCATGGGAAGCATCCAGAATGCCCGTGTACTCAGGATGTCTGCCCAGGCTGTGCTGAGGGCAGAGCCAGGCTCTGGGGCCTGGCCTGGCAGTGGTCCTCTCTCTTTCCCAGGTGTGAGGAGGATCCTCTGGAATGCCCCCACCTGCCTGGGACTGATTCTGATGGCTCCTCTGACCTGGTAGAGGTGCCCTGGTTCTAGGCAGCACCAGCTTCCTCATCTCCGCCGACAGGGCCTGTCTTCCTTGGACCCCAGGTTTTCTCCCCTGTGCTGCCATGGTGTTCCTCAGGAGCCTCGGGCCCAGGAGGAGGTGTTAACTTCTCGGTGGTCCCCGTGGACTTGGTCAGTGCCTCCTCTGAATTCACTGACCTGTTTTAGCTGCAGAAAACCAGTCAGTTCCACATTCTGCACTCTCCTTCAGGCAGCTCAGCCCCACTCTTTTAAATGGTCCCTCTATGTCACTCTGTGGGGCTGGTTCTAATTCTTGGCCATGACTCTAATCTGCTGACCACATGGCAGCTGCCATCTTGTGTCTTCCCCACGACGGGAAGTGTCTTTAGCTCTCTCCGCCCTCTCCGTCTCTTTCTAGTATCCATCTGGAGAAGGGAGAGACAAACAATGAGCTGAGTGTTTTACTTTTTTTTTTTTTTTTCTCATTTAAGCCTCTCAACATCTCTCCTACATGGTGTTAGGCTTTTTCCCATAGAGAAGGAATCTGAGGCTCAGAAAGTTATTTCAGTTGCCCAAGGTCTTACCAGTGGTGAGGCTGAGCTGGGTTAGAAACTAGTCTCTCTGGCTCCAGGGCCCCTGCTCGGTTTTTGTTATGGGTTGAATATGTCTCTCAAAAAGAAGTATTGAAGTCCTAACCGCTGGTACCTGTACGTGTGACCTTATTTGGAAATAGGGCCTTTGCAGATATAATCAAGTTAAGATGAGCTCATAGTGGATCAGGGTGAGTCCTAATGCAATTGCTGGTGTGCTTATAAGAAAAGAAAATTTAGACAGAGGCACAGGGAGAACACCATGTGAAGACGGAGGTGGAGATCGGTATGATACCTCTACAAGCCAAGGAACCCCAAGGCTGTTGGGGGAGAGGCATGGAACAGATTCTTCTTCAGAACACCCACATGGAACCAACCCTGTGGATACCTTGATTTTGGACTTCTAGCTTCCTGAACTGTGAGAGAATAAATTTCTGTTATTTTAAGCCACCCAGTCTGTGGTCATTTGCTGTGGCAGCCCTAGGAAAATAATACAGTTTCTTATACTTCACTCCAAGGATGCCAAGAATGCCTCTTTTTCCTGGCCTAACACCAGTGGACTCCTTCAGAACCCACTCTCAGAATCCTTCTCTCTGGGGTTGACTCAGATCTGTTTAAGAGCCTCTTGCATGAGTCCACCTGGGAGCCGCCCCAGGGAGTGACAGAGGACAACGAGTAAGTAAGCAGCTTATTCTTGCAGCCACCAAGGAAGGCTCTGCGGTGGCAGAAGCGTGGTAGAGAACAGAAATTGGAGATGAGGCTGAAGAGCTAATTTGAGTGGGAAAGGAGAGCAGTGAATGTAAAAGCACCTGGCTTGATAAGGCACGGTGTTTATTACATAGTAGGTGGTCAATTAATGTCAGTAAAAGAACCTTAAAAAATGTGAGATGTCTTGAAAGCAGCTGGAACCAGGTATGAACCACTGTAAGTTTGCTGGATACAGGTTTTAGGTAAGAGTATTGTTAACTAAATTTGAGTGAATTGTCAAAGGTGTACCTCTAGTACAATGGGGGAAACCCAGTCTCAGGCCTCAAGAGTTGTGAATTCCGGCTTTGACTCTGCTGCTCCCTAATTTTTGTGAACTTGGACAAGTCATTTCATCTCTCTGAGCCTCAGTTCCTTCAAATGTAGAATGGAGATAATAAATGTCTCTTACTTTTCAGAGTTGTAAAGATGGAATGGCAAAGAATTTGAATGTGCTTTGTAAACTGCAAAGCCCAATTTGAACATAAAGTACTATTATCTATCTATCTATCTATCTATCTATCTATCTATATATATATATATATTTTTTGCAGTATGCGGGCCTCTCACTGCTGTGGCCTCTCCCATTGCGGAGCACAGGCTCCGGACGCACAGGCTCAGCAGCCATGGCTCACGGGCCCAGCCGCTCCGCGGCATGTGGGATCCTCCCAGACCGAGGCACGAACCCGTGTCCCCTGCATCGGAAGGCAGACTCTCAACCACTGCGCCACCAGGGAAGCCCTGTTATTTATATTATTAATGACAGGTCAGGCTCTTTGCTGTCCTGCAAACGCCCCATACACATTGAGTCTCTATGTCTTTGCTTATGATCTCTTTACCCACTTGGAAGTCCATCTTTGTTAGTTAGGGTTAGATTTGGATGCAAGTAACAGAAACCCAAGACAACAGTGGTATGTTTCTCTCTTGTAATAGTCTGGAGGCACTTCAGGGCTGGTATGGGTGACTTAGACCTTTCCATCTCTGCTGTGCCTGGGTTGCCATTTCCAAGGCCACCTTATAGCCCAAGGTAGCTGCTGGAGCTCCAGCCATTACATCCACATTTCAGCAAGGAGGAAGAAAAGACAGAGGGCAGACTTCTGTCTTTAAGGACACTCTGTGGGAGTTGTGTATGCCACCTTTTTATATATTCTATTGGCCAGAAATTAATCACATCTACCTTCTGGAGAAACTAGCAAATGTGGTTTTTATTCTGGGTGGTCATGTTCCAAGCTAAAAATCAGGGTTCTATTATCACTGAAGAAGGAGAGAAGAATATTTAGGGGAGAACTATGGAGAGTATCTCTGCCATTCCCTTTGCCTCATCTCTATAGATCCATATCTCATTTTTCAAGATCGAGTCAAGTTCATCTTCCAAATAAGGAGTTTTTGTTAGGGAGATACATAGCTAGTCCCTATGACACTTTATGCCAGGCAATGAGCTAACTGCTTTACATGGATTATCTCACCTAACCTGCGCCACAACCCTGTGGGCTAGGCACTATCATTGCCTCAGATTTATAGATGAGGAAATGTGGCTCAGAGCTGTGAAATGTCACAGTCTAGGTTTCCTGGGAAACAAACTCTGAGATGGAGTTTAGCAATTGGTGGGCAGGACGTGTATCAGAGAGTGCTTTGGGGGTTGCATGCCTGTGGCAGGGAGGGGATGGAAGCAGGATGGGGCAGAGAGAGAAGCTGAGCTGTGATGTGGTTCCAAAAAAGGTCTCAGCGGAGTTCCCAGGGAATGTGGAGCTGGGATAGCCCTGCAGAGTCCTTCCACGTTGGCAGTAGGAGGACAGGCCTTTAGGCCGCTATGCTGATCACTCATTTGGACACAGGCTGCCCCAGGAAGGGGCCTGACCTTGGGCTAATCACTTTTCCGCTGAGGCAATCCCCAAGGAGGCTGACAGCTGAGGGCTTTCTGCCGGCAGCACATCCCATGGCTGCAAGTGTAAGTCCTTCCTTCCTGAAGCAGAATCCTGGAGGGATCAGAGTTCCCCACATAAAGTCACGTGACTGAGCTTGCAGCAAGTAGCCAGTGACAGAGAGACAGGACTAGTACCAGGACATCTGACTCCAGAAATTAGGCTTTTCCTTCGCAACGAGGCTCGGCTTGCTCAGAGTCACAGCTAGCAAGTAACGCCCACAGTCCAAGCACCCTCATCGATATTCTAAATCAATTTGCTATACTGCCTCTCTAGGGTCTCCAATGGTGGTTCCTCCTGGGAACTTTACCTCTGTGTTTCCTATGTACCGGGTTCATTTTTCTCTCTGAACAAACTCTGGCACTTAATACTACTTTGGCTGAACTATTTCGAGTCACTCAGTCAAACCATTTTTTTGTTGATAAAGGGCTCCTAGGGGCTCAGCCCTCTGCCAGGTGGAGCTGGATTCTGAGGACAGATCCTGTCCCAGCAGAGCTGCAGGCGGCTCGGAGTGCTGAGGCTGACGCCCGCGGAGATGTTGGCGATTGAGACAGGACTGAGGGGCCCTGTGAGTCCTGTCTGCCAGTGCTCTGGGGTTCAGAGGAAGGAATGAGTGACTGGGGCTGGATTGAAATGCTCCCGGACTCCACCCACCCATCACAGGCTCCCGGAGGCTGGGGCCAGATGTTCCCCTCTTTTGCAATCCGTCAAGTGCTAGTAAATGGGAAGGGATTTTTAGAATCAGAGAACTAGAGGAGGATAGTCATGTTTCTTATCTCAGAGATGGAAAACAGAGGCCCAGAAGGCAGAATGACCTGCCCAAGGTGACACAGCCAGCTGGTGGCACAGCTGGACTGAGAACCTGGGTCTTCTGACTCCCGGCCTTGTCCACCGCCTGGAGTTGCCCCCCCTGCTAAGTGAGGGCAGAAGGACCAGATGCAGACTTCAGGCTGGTCCCTGCCGTCTAACATTCTCAGCAACACATTCAGGACCATCACCGTCACCAAGAAAGAAACATAACATCGGATTGGGAATAGCAGGCCCGTGGAAACACCCCGCAGAACCCTATGCCCTATATACCCTGATTTCCACCATCCCAGCTGCCTCCTTGCTTGTTCAAGGCAGTTGCCCCAAGAAAGGGGGCTGCGGAGAAGAGAGTACAAAAGTCCTTTCTGTTTGGGGCTTAGCACCTGGGACTGCAGACAGCGCCAAGTCGAAGGAGAAGATTTAGGAGTGATTCTGTAGGAAGCCAGAGTGTAAGAAGCTTTAGCTCAACCGTTCACTATGCGAAAAGCTTTTGCCCACCGCCTGAGAGAGGCTCCCCAGTACACTGTAACCTGCATCTTCCCCCGAAACATCTTAGCTCCATGAAGCAATAAAACAGTCTGGCCTAAGTTACTGAACTTCTTTGAAGTCCTGAAGTGGCCCATAAATAAGGTGGGTACTTTGGAAGGGAGCGTTTTTTTTTAGGAGGGTTCCCTAAACGGCTCTTTCAGAGTCACATTGATTTGTAGCCGCCTCTAAGTCAATTTCCTGGGGTTCATAAATCTTGATTCGAGCAAAACGAAAATGTCATCAATATTTATTTGATGCGGTTCTTACCACTCCTTAGGAAAGGAAGAAAAAAAAAAAATGTCAGCATTCTCACCCACCACCCTGGAGCAGGCATGGGACACGGCCGTTCCTGGCTCCTGGCAGACTATTTCGTTGTGAACCATAAACTCCGGCTAACAAATGTACCATTTCATGGTCAGCAAGAGTGGTAACTGTCACTGGAGAAATAAAACTGAGTTATTGTTTCCAGTTTCAAAAGAACAGCAACAAGTATAAAAAAAAAAAAAACTGTATGTGATCCCTGTCCTCTTCCCCTCAGACACCTGCAGCCATCTAATGTTTCACTGAATCCTGTCACATAAATGCATAGCTTCACTCACTAATCCATATGGCTCCAGAGACCACTGTTACATGAGAACTTCAACTGATGGGGCCAGGCAGCCCAGGGCAGCTTAATCTTTTTTAATTCAAATCGACTGAGTCCCATGTGGCCGGGAGATGATACCCTATATGCTGCAATCAGACTGACCTAGACTTCTCGTGCTCTAAATGATTAATGAAACTGCCTCGAGTTTGTTTCTATGGTGATTGGAAACCCGACCCGGACAGAGGAATCTGCCATTCACGGGAACAGAACCGAAAGGGGGGCACTGGGGACCCTGGCCGCTAGTCGGGAAGTGGGGATGCACAATGCAGTGAGTTCCTCTCCCAAACCTGCCACTGGGCTCAGAAAGTGGGGTGAGGGGATGGGAAAGAAAATGGCTCTTTTAGGGAAGTTTTAACTTGACTCAACCGCAGAATTATCTCCTCCCCACCCCCAGAAAAATCTAAAAACACTTTAAGTGTTTCTAAAGCAAATGACCCAAGAGTTGAGGGAAGACAGTATTGAACTCACTTTGGGTTTCCTAAAATAAATCCATGAATAAATAAAATAAACGAAAACCCTGAAATCTTTTGATTCCTTCTTTAGAATGAATGGTTTTGTCCATTATGAATGTTACAAAACCTGCTGAGTACCTCACATTACTTGTTTACTCTCTGGTTATGTGTGGTTTTATTTTTTTTTCTTCCTCATTTGAAATAAGTCCCATTTGGGCTTCACACAGCAAAACTTTGCAGTCAGAACTGGCAGAAGTAGGCAGCGTGGGACTTAGGGGACATTAGATGCTGCTGACAGAGAACCAAAGGGTATGAATAGTTAGTGCCAATGGTTACCTGCTGCCATCTGCCTGGAGGGACAGTTGGGTCCTGCTTCAGGATAGAGTCCATCCTAGCTTTCTCGTCAGAGCCCCCAAACCCTGCTCGGGTGTCCCAGCTCCATGAAATCCTGAACCTTTAGAGAGGTCATACCCAAAATACCAAAGGCCATACCTTGTCATTTTAAAATCCAAGGCCATTGACCGAGGAATAATGACTATAAAAGTTGGTGAGGGCATCATTCCCCTTCTTTCATTCTCCCCCCACTGCCCACCTACCTTTCTTCACAAGATCCCCGGCCACCTTCTTAAACATGGCTCCCTACCTGTAAACCTCTGATGCCCGTGTTCCCTAGAGAAGAAATTCCAGACTTTAGTAGGACCCACAAGGCCCTCCAAGGTCTCTCCCCACCTCCTGTTCCAGCTCGATCTCCCACACATCTCTGCCAACTGTTCCCTGAATGTCCTGCATGATTCTCCCATTCTCTGCCTTTGCTTTGCTGTCCCCTCTGTCTGGGATGCCCTCCCCAATGTCTGGGTCTGTTCCCCAAGACCCAGCTCAAGTGCCATCTCAGCTCATGGGCATCCCGGCTCCTCAGCAGAGATCCTTCCTAATATGCCTTTTATGTTAGGGTGTCCCAGGCTCCACCTTGAATGATAGGACATCTTGGTCCCGGTCACAGGGCTTGGTACATGGTGTGTGCTCAGTCTGTTTGTTCAGTTGAATTTCTTCTTCCAACCCTGCTCCTTGGTCCCTGGCTCCATGGTTAGCTGGGAAGTTCATCTGACCACCATATTTGTTGTCCCCCTGATGGTCACTACTAGCTGTCCCCAGAGGAGCAAAGGCTTCAGGACTTTGTGGATCAGGAACACTTCTGGGAAAGCAACCCGGAGCTGCTCTAGTTTGGCTCTAAGCCTCTCTTCTGACCAAGCTGGGGCTCATTAGGCCCGACCTTTTGCAGCCGTTTCTCCAAATTGAAACCTTCCCTGTTGAGGGCCTGAGCTGGCTACAGCCAGGCTGGGTGCTGTTTAGAGGGTCTATCTAGCCCAACCTCTCACCCCAGCCCCTGACTCGGCCCTGCAGGGGTGCAGCCATCAGGCAGCGTCCTCCCTCCGCCCTTGGCAAGAGGAGGGGAACCTGAGTAAGAACGGGCCTCAGCCAGCCTCTCGCCCATCCAATTAGACATTTCCACAAACTACCTGCTGGTGAGCAATCCCTTGGCCTTATCTGACTCTCCCAGGGCGGGGGGTATCATGTGTGCCTGTTGTGTTCTCTGAAGGCACAGGTGGCAGAGCTTGGGTGTGGAGCCCTGTCGGGGAGGGAGCGGTATGCAGATGCCCAGGAACAGATCTGTGGGTGAGCAGAGACAGGGTGCTCCCTGTGTCTGTGATGAGCCTGCATGCGTTACATCCCACATAGTCCCCATTTCACCCACTTACAGACCCCATCCCAAATCTCTCACCTGGACTCCCCCGTGCCCTAGCACAGAGCTCGTGGCATACGTCTCTGACATTTGTCCCGGCCTCTGCTTCACTTGTTAAATGGACAAGGTCATAATCCCTGAGTCTGTAACGCTTTGTAAATGGTAAAGGATATCTCTCCCCTGTTCCTCTTCCCTTCCCTTCCCCACCACCCTGTCCAGCCAAACTGGTACTTGTCGTGGCTGTACATGTTTTTAAATCACATTTTATTTTCAGGGGTTCAGAAAAGTCCCATTGCTTCCATTCAGAAGGTTCTTCCCTGGATGTCGTGGGCACTCTGCCTGGGCTAGGTGGGGGGTGGGGTCTGGTGGAGAAGACTTGGGGGAGTTGATTGCTGAGGTGAGGAATGTGAGATGTGGTGAGAGGGAAGTGAAGCCATGAATATTTAGATGAGGAGGAGAGTGGAATTCAATCTGACCCTGATACACAGGAGGATTGGATTGATAGCAGTAACCTAAAATTAGAAGCACTCAGTCATGGGAGTTTAGAACTCAGACTCTAGAGACAGACTAGGTTAAAAACTGAATTTGCCACTTACCAGCTGAATGACCTTGGGCAAGTTACTTAACCTCTCTGTGCCCCAGCTGCTTCATCTTTAAAGGGGAGATATTAAAGCAGTTCCTCTATGGGATTGTAGTGATGATTGAGTTCCTGAAACAATACTTGACACATAGTACACACTAGCTGCAGTTACAACTAAATAAAGATCAACATCATGTACCTTCCTGAGACTGTCAGGATCTCTCTTCTAGAGTTCCTTTTGCTGTTTTCCCAAACTCTCCAACCCCCCCACCACCACTTTTATTTGTTGTGGAGGAAAGGGTCTAGCTCACTGCTGTCCAACAGAAATAGAATACAAGACACATAATAAGAAATATTGAGGACCGTTAGGATGTGTCTCTAAAGATTGGAAAACCCACTAGGGCAGGTGGCACAAGAGAATTACAGGGAGGTGGGATTTTGAGGATGCTTGGGCTATTTTAGTCAGTCTGGGGTATTCATTTGTTTGGCTAGTAAACTAATGACACCTTAAAAGCACTGAGTAACCACGGCCCCCGGTTTCCCACCAATACTCTGATTTTATCTCATAGGGACTCCATGGCCCAGCTCTTCACCCCGGTTCCTGCACCAGCCCTGGCCCAGCCTCTGGTGTGCATGTGGGCTGCAGTCCACTCCCCCAGACTGTAGACACTTTGGGTTCCTGTAAGTAGCTTTGACAGGACTCAGCAGTATTCCCTGGATGAAAGCTGTTTTCTTTTAAAAAACAGATGTTGATGACAATAAAAGTCTCAAGAGGAGGCTACAATATAAGTGGATTTTTAAATCACTTCTACTTAGAGGAATTCACAGGACATGTTTTAAAGAATATAGCCCCCTACATGATTCCTATTAGTAGTTCCATTGATGAAAAGACTCAACCACATTTGGTTGAACATCCTTAATACTAAGGGGCACCTCAAAACGCATTTCCAGATGCAAAACGATGTAGATTTTTTTTATTTTCAATTAAACCTAACTTTCTGTCAATGGCTCTCCCATTACCTCTGTTTTTATCCTTTTTAAAAATTAAAAAAAACCAAAACAATGCAAGTAGTCTCTTTCATTTCTGAGACAATTAAAAAGGAGAAGCAAAAAAGTAAATGATTTTATTGATTTTTTTTTTTTTGCTGTATGCGGGCCTTTCACTGTCGTGGCCTCTCCCGCTGCGAAGCACAGCCTCCGGATGCGCAGGCTCAGCAGCCATGGCTCACGGGCCCAGCCGCTCCGCGGCATGTGGGATCTTCCCGGACCGGGGCACGAACCTGCGTCCCCTGCATTGGCAGGCGGACTCTCAACCACTGCACCACCAGGGAAGCCCCCTATATTTTAACTATTTTAAAAATAGGAAGCACATTAATATGATTGAAAATCTAAGAAGAACAAAAAGATAATCAGCAAAACCCTTCCCTCCCACCCCACTCCAGCCACCTTGTTCCCCTTCCCAAAGATAGCCAGCATTATCAGTTTTTTGTGTAACTTTCCAGAGATATGTCCCTCACAAACAAGTATACACCCGCTTATTCTTTGTTCCTTTTTTACATATCATACACACATGCTGTTCTCTCTATTGTTTTTTCAGTTAGCGATATATCCTGGAGATCATTCCTTTCCATTATATAAGACTTTTTCATTTTTTTTTCCAGCTGTATAGTATTTCATTGTATTTATTTAGTAAGCTGGCTGCAGATAGATATTTGGATTGTTTCCAATCTGTTGCTATTACAAAATGTCTGCAAAGAAGTGCTTTGTATACATATAATTTCTCATGTATGCTTATATATCTGTAGGATAAATTTCTAGAAATGGTAGTTTAAGGTCAAAAGATATGGGCATTTGTAACTGATGAACTAAACTTTCATTTAAAAGTCACTGGTAATCCCTTCTCTAGTGTGAGCCATGTTACCATTTTTTATGTATAATTTTCCAGAGTTGCTCATTTAATAAGCACTTATTAAGCCCCTAGGGGCTGAGTGTTCTGTTAGGCACTGGCCATACAACACTGAACAAAACCGACTTTGAGACCAGAGGGGAGGTATGCTGTGGGCAGAGCAAATGCTCAGAACTGCTCAGGACACTTGGGTGTGAAAGAGTTATTCCCCCCAAATCCCATCAAATCTGGCTCTCAGCACCACCCATGCCATGGTCTGCACTAAGTTCAACATTACTTGTTGGGATCATTTCCTTTCCCATGGATCATCCCAAAATCCTGGGGTTTTTGCGGCCAGAAAATCGGAGGCGGCTCTCACATGCTCATCCCACTGCCACAGTCCCTGTGGTCCTCACATTCTGCCTGCTTTGCGAGCATCGCCAGCTCCCAGCCCTTGGCCGTTCCCATCAACCCCCGTGTGGGTTCCCACCAGCCAGGACTGCTTCAGAGTTGGAGGCACAGGCTTTCCAACCTCAAACCCTCGTCCCTACCGCCTTCTGCACCTGGGAATTACTCAGTTTCCTGCCTTCTTTTCAAAACACCAGTTTCCATTCCTTCCTTCCCTTGCCCAATGCTCACTGCCTCCTCAGAAACCCACCAACACCTGGGAGATGAGACACTCTCCCAAACCTAGACATTAAACCGCAAAGGTCAAGCTGCTTTGAGAATTGGGGGAAGGGAATCCCGTTTTCCTTCTTGGGTTTTCGTATCCATGGGACTAAAGCAAAAATGTATACGTATATGTTATGCCATCGCACAAATACATAAATTAAATTATAAGTGCAAACTATAAGTGCTGTTTTCTTTACTGCTGTATTCCCTGCACCTAGAATAGTGCCTGGCACATAGTAGGTGCTCAATAAATATTTGTTGACTGAAAGAATGAAGTATTATGAAGAAAAAAAAACGGGAGAATGCCTGAGAGGAAAAATTAGTTAGTGGTGACAGCTTTGGACGGAGTAGTCAGAGATTCTCCAAGGAGATGACATTTCTAGTGATCCTTGAGGATCAGAAGAAATCAGCTCTGTGAAGTATACGGGGAGGAACTGTCCAGGCAGAGCGTGGGGGACCTGAAGAGGAAGGGAACTTGCAGTGAAGCGAGCACAGGAAGAAGCACTGGGCAGTGGTGGCACAAGGAGGTGACAGAGGAGGGCAGAGGCCGATCGGGGGCGACCTTGGAGGGTGTGTTAAGGAGTATAGACTGTATGCAAACTGTAATGCAAAAACTTTCCGTAATTTTAAGCAAGGGAATAAAACTTTGTTTTTAGAATCTCTTTGCATTTTAGAAGGATCTCCCCAGCAGCTGTATAGGAGTGGATATGAGCACTGGATAGAGAAGTGGGTAAATAAGAAGATCATTAAGAGAGGTCATTTGCAGGGCTTCCCTGGTGGCGCAGTGGTTGAGAGTCCGCCTGCCAATGCAGGGGGACACGGGTTCGTGCCCCGGTCCGAGAAGATCCCACATGCCGTGGAGCGGCTGGGCCCGTGAGCCATGGCCGCTGAACCTGCGCGTCCGGAGCCTGTGCTCCGCAACAGGAGAGGCCACAGCAGTGAGAGGCCCACGTACCGCAAAAAAAACCCCCAAAAAACCAGAGGTCATTGCAATCGTCATAGCAAGAACAGATGAGGGGTGTGGAGAGGATGGAAAAGTGCGGGAAGATTTAGGATACGTCCTGGGGACAGACTTGGCAAGACTTGATCCAACGTGGGAGATGAGAGAAAGAGGGAAATTTTTTTTTTTTTTGCGGTATGCGGGCCTCTCACTGTTGTGGCCTCTCCCATTGCGGAGCACAGGCTCCGCACGCGCAGGTTCAGTGGCCACGGCTCACAGGCCCAGCCGTTCCGCGGCATGTGGGATCTTCCCGGACCGGGGCACGAACCTGTGTCCCCTGCATCGGCAGGCGGACTCTCAACCACTGCGCCACCCGGGAAGCCTGAAAGAGGGAAATTTTAAGTATTATTGTGAGCTGGGAATAATTGTGAGGGGAGGGGAGATTGCCGTTAAGAGATGGCTGAGGGAGACATGCTGCAGAGTTTGTGTGTCTGTATCTCTGGTGTGGTGTGAACAGTAAAGGTAAGGGCTTCCCTGGTGGTGCAGTGGTTGAGAGTCCGCCTGCCGATGCAGGGGACACGGGTTCGTGCCCCGGTCTGGGAAGATCCCACATGCCGCGGAGCGGCTGGGCCCGTGAGCCATGGCTGCTGAGCCTGTGCGTCCGGAGCCTGTGCTTCGCAACGGGAGAGGCCACAACAATGAGAGGCCCACATACCGAAAAAAAAAAAAAAAAAAGAGTAAAGGTAAGACTCAAACTGCCCGGGTTCTGGTCCTGTCTCCCAGGTCAGCCATGGGATACTGGGCAAGTGAACCACACTTGTGCCTCAGTTTCCTCATCTGGAAGAGAACAATAATAGTTCCTTCTTACATTTTTGAGGGTTAATTGATTAATCAAATGCTTATAATAGTGTCTTTTACATAGTAAAGTACCTAATAAAATTTAGCTATTTTTATTATCTACTTCTACGTTGGCATTTATTTATTTTATTTACTTATTTTTGGCTGTGTTGGGTGTTCATTGCTGTGTGTGGGCTTTCTCTAGTTGCAGCAAGCGGAGGCTACTCTTTGTGGCGGTGCGTGGGCCTCTCATTGGCGTGGCTTCTCTTGTTGCGGAGCTTGGGCTCTAGGTGCACGGGCTTCAGTAATTGTAGCACGTGGGCTCAGTAGTTGCGGCTCGCGGGCTCTAGAGCGCAGGCTCAGTAGTTGTGGCGCACGGGCTTAGTTGCTCCGTGGCATGTGGGATCTTCCCTGACCAGGGCTTGAACCCGTGTCCCCTGCATTGGCAGGTGGATTTTAACCACTGCACCACCAGAGAAGTCCCTACATTGGCATTTAAAACAGATGGACAGTATTCCATTTTATGAAGAAATTACTTATCCAAATCCCCATTTGTATTGCTTCCAATGCTGCAACTTAGTAATAATAGGATAGCGCAGACTCAGGAGCTAAACTGCTTGAGTTCAAATCCTGCCCATATATTTATTAAATCTATAATTTTGGCAAGTTACCTAACCTCTCTGTGCCTCAGTTTCTTCATCACCAAAGGTGAGGATAATGATAGCACCTGTCTCAGAAGATTCTATAAGAGTGAAGTGAGTTAGTGGGTCTAGATCATTCAGAACATATTAAACACCATGTCAGCATTTGCTTTTATCATCATGTGCCAGCTTCTCTTTTAAACATGTTACGTGTATGTCCTCACTTAATATTTATAACATCCCTATGAGTAGGTACTACTCTTATCCCGATGTTACAGACCAGAAAACTGAGATATAGACACGATTTGAAACTAGACTCCAGAGCCCCTTGTTCTAACAACTACTATCAATGGTGCATCACTTTATATGTATCTTTGCTCATCTGTACAACTATTTCTTTGGGATACATTCCAAGAAATGGAATTGCATGATTTAAAAGTTCTTTTAAAGTATGACCTTTGATACATGAACACATCATTTTCCAGAGAGTTTGTAGCAGTTTCCAATCCCATACAATTTATAATAGCTATGTTTTCTTGGTGAATTACTCTCTCTACTGTTAAGTAATTCTTATTAATTCACTAGATTTGGAGCAGTGGGTGAAGTCATGCCCAGTGACATCACTGGCGGAAGTGACTCTCTCGGTGGCAGGTAATCGGGTATAGCGGCTGGCTCTCCTGGCCTTAGTTGTGGGCTGGGGTAGGCAGGCTCCTGGCGAGGCCAGGCATGTGGACAGCAGAGACTGGGAAGGGGCAGGACCACACGTTACGTTTAGTTGTCACATTCCTTAGCCTTCTCTGACCTGGAGCAGTTCCTCAGTCTTTCTTTTCATGATCTTGATTTTGAAGAGCATCATTCAGCAATTTGTGAAATGCCCCTCAATTTGGGATCAGACAGGGAATTACTATTTTAAATATGTTACAGAATTTATAGGAAAAGATGGATATAATGAGTAAAGAATTATATGGGTTTTTCAGAAAATAAACGGACATTCTAATATAAAACCCAATGAAAATTCTAGAACTGAAAAACAAATTATCTAATACCATTCCACTTGATGGGATTAAAAGCAGATAGGACATTGGGTATCACAGAACAAAGGATCCATGAACTTGAAGATGGGACAATACAAATTAATCAAACTGAAACAAAGTGAGAAAAAAAATTTTAATGAACAAATTGTCAGTGACACATGGAATAATATCAAATCGTCCAATGTATATGTAATTGGAGTCATAGAAGAGAGAGAGTATGACAGAAAAGTTTTCAAGAAACCATGACCAAATATTTCTCAGATTTGATGAAAAACATCAATACACAACAAAGAAATTTAACAAACCTCAAATGGGATAAATATTGACACCTAGACCCATAATGGTCACATTGCTCAAAAAGCTAAGAAGAAAATATTAAAAGAAGGCAGAGCAAAAAAAGATTACATAGAAGGTAACATGGATATGAATTATGATTTTTTAAAAATTAGAAACAATGCAAGCTAGACCACAATGGAAAAGCATCTTTAAAATGCTGAAAGAGAAAAACCTTCAAGCTTGAATCCTAGAGCTAGTGAAATGATATATTCTTCAAAAATTAAGGCAAAATAAAGACATTTTCAAGTAAGCAAAAGCTGAGAGAATTTATAGTCAGCAGACCCTCAATACAAGAAGTGCTAAAGGAAGTTCTTCAAACTGAAGAGAAGCAATCCCAGATAGAAACACAAGTGAACAGGAAGAAATAAAGAGTTCCAGGAAATAGCAAGCATGGAGATAAGTAAAAAAGATTTTTGTCTCTTTCCTCAATTTCTTTAAAGTACAATTGACAGTTTAAAGCAAAAAGAATAATAATAATCTATCATGGGGTTTATGACATAAGTAAAAGTAAAAGATACGAACATAATAATACAAAGCACAGAAGGAGCTAAATGGAAGTTTATTGTTGTTTAGTTTTTCACTACATGTGAAATAGCATATACTAATAAATTGTAGTCTCTAAAAAGTTAAAGTTGCATATTGCAATCCCTAGAGTAAGAACCAAAAATAAAACAAAGAGGTACAACTAAAAATCCAATGAAGGGGATAAGATGGAATGCTAAAAAATAATCTCCAAAAAGTCAGGAAAAGTGGGAAAAGTGAACAAAAACAGAGGGACAAATAGAAAATAAATAGTAAGGTGGTAGATGTAACCTAATATGATAATTATTTATCAATAATTACATAAATGTAAATGGACTAAGCACCTCATTTAAAACCTGAATGCCTTGGACATATATCTGGTTCTAATAACATTATTGGCCATTCAGTTTCTAACTTCCTTTTACTGCTTTGGTTTTAACGTTCTTTTTACATTTTCTGGTACCTGTGGATTTCCTTTTCGTACTTTTGAGATAGGCTAGGTATGAATTATATTTAAATAAGAAATCCCATGTGTTTGGAAGGAGGACAGGGAATCTGGGGGCTGCTTACAGTGGTTTGGTCCATCATATTGGCAGCTTTATTTTTGAAATTTAAATAATTAATCCATCCTGAATTTATTTTGTTTTAAGGGAACAGATAAGTTTCTAACCTCATTTTATAAATTACTAGCCCATTGTCCTTATTTGTTAAATAATCTAGCTTTTCTCCACTGATTTGAGAAGCTACCTTGATTTCAAACTAAACTATTTTGTACCTTTGTGTACATTACTGAATTTCCATTCTGTTACCATGGTTGTCTGTTTTGTACTATTATTTCCGCTTTACATTATTTCAGTTTTAGTGTCTAGTGGGTGAAGGCTCCTGTCATCACCCTTATTTTAGAGCATCATAGCTATTCTATTCACATGAACTATAGAAGAGTTTTGTTAAGTCTAAACATTTTCTGTCCGGACTTTATTTTGGGATAATGTTAAAGATGTAACATAATTGAGAGGAAGAATTGGTATTGAAGTGGTATTAGATTTTTCCTCCTAGAAATGTGACATGCTTATCCACTTATTCAAGACATCAATGTCTCAGGCTTCCCCGGTGGCAGCGGTGAAGAATCCGCCTGTCAATGCAGGGGACATGGATTCGAGTCCTGGTCCAGGAAGATCCCACATGCCTCAGAGCAACTAAGCCCGTGTACCACAACTACTGAGCCTGCGCTCTAGACCCCGTGAGCCACAACTATTGAGCCCGTGAGCCAGAACTACTGAAGCCCGCCTGCCTAGAGCCCGTGCTCTGCAACAAGAGAAGCTACTGCAGTGAGAAGCCCATGCACAGCAATGAAGATTAGCCCCCGCTCACCGCAACTAGAGAAAGCCCGTGCGCAGCAACAAAGACCCAACGCAGCCTGAAAAATAAAAAAAAAAAAGACATAAATGTCTCTCAGGAAAGTTTTCCAATTTTCTTTGTGTGGCTTCTGTATGTTTGTCATAAGGGTATTCCTACATCCATATATATATATATATATATATATATATATATGTTTTTTTTTTTTTTGCAGTACGCAGGCCTCTCACTGCTGTGGCCTCTCCCGTTGCGGAGCACAGGCTCCGGACGCGCAGGCTCAGCGGCCATGGCTCACAGGCCCAGCCGCTCCGCGGCCTGTGGGATCTTCCCGAACCGGGGCACGAACCCGTGTCCCCTGCATCGGCAGGTGGACTCTCAACCACTGCGCCACCAGGGGAGCCCTCCTACATCCATATTTAGGAACTTGTTTTGCTATAGTAAATTAAATCTTTTTATCATATATATTTATATACACATACAGTTTTTCTTGTCCTGTTCGTTATAGATTCTTTGGGGATTTCTACATATACCATTATGGCAGCTGCAAATAAAGAGTTTTACCTCTTCCTTTTCACTTTTTAAGGACTTTTATTTATTTTTCCTTCTGAAAGAACTTCCAAATAATCTCTCTGTAGACTGATGGTCCTAATTCAAGTCATGTGTAAAATGATCTATAAAAAGTGTCAGAACAGAGAAGGCTTAGTTGGAAAGAATATTGGATAATTTAATTGAAGCAACAATGGGTGAGTATGATTCCTCACTGAATGCTCCTGTTGATAGAGAATGTTTACCTTCACAAAAAGATAAGGAGAAAATATTAAGAGAAGGTAGAGCAAAAAAGAAAGATTACATACAAGGTAGCATGGATACGACTTATGATTTTTTAAAAATTAGAAAGAGTGCAAGCCAGACCACAGTGGAACAGCATCTTTAAAATGCTGAAAGAAAAAAAATCTTCAACCTTGAATCTTAGAGCTGTTGAAGTGATATATTCTTCAAAAATTAAGGCGAAATAAAGACACCCACACATAATAAATATGCACATCAGCAACCACATGGTGAGTGAATCACCTTCACAGCAAATGTAAGAAAATTTTACCTGAAGGAAAATTTTTGTTAAATCACTAAAAACGCTCAAGCGCTTGAGTGAGAGGTAGGTCTCAAGACAAACTTTGCTTATGTCAAACTTTGTCTCTTGATCTTTTGGGACTCTTTGGAAAGCAATTTTCCCTGTATTTATCCACCTAAGCACAGACAAGATAAGGGCAGGGTTCCTATTGTCTATTCCTACTCTGTAGTTTACCAGTTAGGTGTCCCATGAATGTTCCTTGAATGAGTGAATGCATGACTAAATGAAAAGAGTGAATGAGTGGAATTATGGATAAGAGAAGTCAGCCCCAATCTTCAGTTCTCTGTGACAATCCACCCTGTTGAACTTTGAATTTATTTGCTATTTTCTGTTGGATGTTCAAATAATCCCAACCGTTTCCCATTTACAACTTGGTTCCTCTAAAGGAATATTCCAATCCATAGGAGACTATTTTCAAAGATGGCCACAGCCATCTCTCTCCCCTCACCACTTTAATCCCACTTCTCAGAGGTTGCCAATGGGAACAGCCAAGCAATAAAGTAGGAGAAGTGGATGTTGGACTGAAGTAGACCTTTTTTAAAAGCTGAATTTGGTTGTATCAATCCATGTCTGTACATTGTATAGTGATGGTCATGGAAGAAATGCCATAATTATTGTCTAGCTTCAGTGAGCTTCATTCACCACCTGTCAGCTCTGGCAGGGAAATGAAAGAGGCCCCTGTACTCCATTTATTTTGAGGCAAGTGCTTCCACTCTCTGTCCACATTCAACACTCCTGCCAATGTCTACCAGCCCTCCACCCCTCACACTAATAGTTTACTCACTATTCATGTTCATGTCCATCTTGGTATACAACTTCCCTAGACCCTACAGTGCCCAGCCCAGTGCTTTGCAAAAAGTAGGCCCTTGGAACAATATTTTCTAGATGCACAAAATAAGGGAGGAAATGAGGAGAGGGGTAGACATAAAAGATGAGTTACAACTAATACTGAATGTTATTTTCTGCAAGGTATAGTATACATACATTAAACTACATTGGATTGCTTTCTAGTAAATACGGTTCTGGGCTTAAAGTGGCTTTTCGAGAGGCATTAGAAATTCCTGCTTTAGCTTAATCACAATGTTTAGTTTTCTCTCGAAGGCACCTTATTTATTTAATGTCACAATGCTAAAATCATTTCATTCTGCAATGTTCAATAAACAGAAAAAAAAAAGAAACCCTCAACGTCTCTGCTAAATTGTTACCAACAAAGTAAACATTTCTCCCCCAGTTTTTTCCGAGTTGATTAAGCACCAGTATATTTAAAAATGTTTCCCAAGCCTGAGAAAGTTTCCCCTCTGAACATACAACTATTCGGTGTAGAATGTTTTTCCTACCACTTGATTACAATTTGGCAGTAGTTTCTGAATAATTTACAAATTTAAAATTTCTGTGCCCAAAACACACATGTGTTTGCAGCTAAACAGGCTTGAAAGAATATGCAAATTGCACTTTTATGTCAAAAATGAGTGAATGCAGCTTCATGCAGAGAAAAAGCTAACTGCCACCCTCATGTTTTTGTTTAGACTAATCTGTGTGCTGTCGCTCCCACATCAGACTGCATCAACATTTTCTTTGGGATATTAGACGTAAATGTTTATGGCTGCAGATAGCCTAGAAGGGATTGGCACTTATTAAAAACGACCCTGGAGTATTTTCATTGGTTTCCACATAAATATCCCAGGGAAACGTTCAATCAAATGAGGCTGCCAGGTAGAGGGAAATGAACATTGTAGCAGAGCCCTGGGGTCTCCCGGGTCCTGTGAAGTGAGGGGCCCCATCCAAGAATGGAGTAAGGAAGGCTGAGCCCAAATAACTGGGTGGAGCTGCCTTCTTTTCACTGTGGAAGATAAGGCAGCTGGCTGACTGGAAATGTCTCTCCCTGAGGCCAGGAATCCAAACCTCTCCACAGACAAAAAAAATCACATTTAAAAGAGCCATCAAAAAACTAGATACCACATGTGGATTTCATCCCATCTTGAGCTGTAGGGGCCAAGGCTGGGTGTGGTATCAAGATGGGACAACCTCCCATGAGGCAGTTGGTGTCACTCAGGCAGGTGAGAGCCCATCGTATCTTCACAAATGGCAGGAACTGGTTTTCGAAGTTTAGGCCTGGAAATGTGCATTCTTTTTTTTTTTTTTTTTTTTGCTGTACGCGGGCCTCTCACTGCTGTGGCCTCTCCCGTTGCGGAGCACAGGCTCCGGACACACAGGCTCCGTGGCCATGGCTCGCGGGCCCAGCCGCTCCGCGGCATGTGGGATCTTCCCAGACCGGGGCACGAACCCGTGTCCCCTGCATCGGCAGGCGGACTCTCAACCACTGCGCCACCAGGGAAGCCCTGGAAATGTGCATTCTTGAATCCAGGAAAAGCTCAGAAACTTATCCTAGGCTCTCAGACACTGAGGATACTTCCAGCTCTCCCTGCTTCAGCTAAAATGTATTCAAAATCCACTATGTAAAGGCCCATTAAGTTCTCCTGATAAAGATCACTTTAATGTAATCACCGTCCTCCAGCTTTTACCCTAGACTCCCTGAAATCTAGGGAATGTCATCCCACTCTCAGTTGTCTCCTACCCCCTCTCATCCACTACAACAGCTAGCACCAAGGTCGCAGACAACCTCCACAAGCCCAATCAAAACGAGCAATTTTCAGTTCCCATCTTATCTTACCTCTCAATGGTATTGAACTCTTGGCCTATGCCTCCTCCTTGAAACCTCTTCTACTGGCTCAGTGACACCATAATCATTTGGTTTCCCTTTATGTCCAGCTACTTCTGTCTCCTTTGCTGCCTCCTTTCTCTCTACACAGTCTTCTTAAGTTGACAGATCAAATGCCATATGATCATTTCAAGAGGCACAAAAAAAACATTTGACAAAATCCAACACCCTTTCACGTTAAAGACACTCAGCAGACCCGGAACAGAAGGGAACTTCCTTAACGTGATAAAATACTAATACTCGTTGAAAAGTAATACAGATTTTGGTACCTGGAAGTGGGAGCTGCTCTAATGGATTCCTGAAAATATGAAAGAAGGAAATTGTGCTGTTTGTGACAGCATGGTTGGACCTAGAGGGTATCATGCTGAGTGAACAAGTCAGAGAGAGAAAGACAAGTACCATATGATCTCACTTACATGTGAAGCCTAGAAAACAAAACAAATGAACAAACAAACCAAAACAGATTTGTAGACAGAACAAACTGGTGTTTGGGAGAGGGCAAGGAGTGAGAAGTTGGTCAAAACAGGTGAAGAGGATTAAGAAATATAAACTTCCAGTTTTAAATAAATAAGCCATGGGGATGTAATATACCGCATAAGGAATATAGTCAATAATACTGTAATAATTTTACATGGTGAAAGATGGTTACCGGACATATATTGGTGATAAATTTGTGATGTATTTGATTGTCAGATTACTATGTTGTACACCTGAAACTAACATAATATTGTATGTCAACTATACTTCAATTAAAACAGTCTTTTAAATTAAAAAAACCCAAAATATCTGAAAATGCAGAACTGGCTTTGGAATTGGGCAATGGGCAGAGGCTGGAAGGATTCTGAGGAACATGACAGAAACAGTCAGACTGCCTTGAACAAACTGTTAGTAGAAATATAGATGGTAACACATCTGCCAGTTAGGACTCAGAAGGCAATGAGAAGCACAGTAGAGAAGACATCACTTGCCTTAGGTAATACCTACATCATCACCAACAGGCTGTTAGTAGAACTGTGGGTGTTAAAGGTGGTGCTATGGAGGCTCAGAAGGGAACGAGGAACACGTGACTGGAAACGGGAGGAAAGGGGATTCTGTTAGATATGGCAGAAAGCTTAGCAGAATTTCGTCCTACAGTTATGTGGAAAGCAGAACTGGTAAACGATGGATTTCGACATTTCGCTGAAATTTCCAAGCAAAGTGTTGAAGGTGTAACCTAGTTTTCTTGCTGCTCATGGTACAATGCAAGAGAAAAGAGACAAATTGAAGCAAGAACCATTTTTTAAAAGAAGGATCTGGGATTTCATGATTTGGGAAATTCTCAGCTTAACCAGATTGCAAAAGATGCTAAGATTAAGAGATTCCCGGGCTTCCCTGGTGGCGCAGTGGTTGAGAGTCCACCTGCCGATGCAGGGGACATGGGTTCGTGCCCCAGTCCGGGAAGATACCACATGCCGCGGAGCGGCTAGGCCCGTGAGCCATGGCCGCTGAGCCTGCGCGTCCGGAGCCTGTGCTCCGCAGCGGGAGAGGCCACAACAGTGAGAGGTCCGTGTACCGCAAAAAAAAAAAAAAAGAGATTCCCTGTCAGGGAAGAGTATTACTGGAAAAAATTTAAGAGTGTAGCTGGGCAACCTCTTGCTAATACCTCAGAAAAACAAAAAGTTAGGATACTCAGTTACACAAAAGGCTCTTAGGGGGTAAGTGTATAACACATAGATCCCCTCCGCCATCTCAGCAGAAGACAAAAATAGAGGTGGGATTATTTAGGAAGAATCTGGGGAGAGACCTCTTGTCTAAAGGGAGAGAGACAGAGTCTTAAGAATTTTATACCAGCAGAAACACTGCCAGCTTGGGCCAATAGGGACAGAGAGCAAAATAAAAGAAGGGTCTTGGACCCCCAAAATTCTGCAGGCAGGAAAACAGGCTGATAAAAATAGTCAGCGGCAAACACATGTTGCCATTCATGTAAAAAGGAAGGATGACTCAGAATATGGAGCCGCAGGTCCAGGGGTAGAGCCATGGACCCAGAGGTTGGAACTGAGAGCCCCAGAACATTATTTCCAGACCTTGTAACCCAGTGGAGTTGGCCTGGCTGGATTTCTACATTTCGGGGGACCGGTGACTCTTTTTCCTTTTCCTTTTCTCCCTTTTTGAATCAGAATGTCTGTGCCTTTCTTACCTTTGTATTTTGGGAGCATATAACTTGTTTCTTTACTTTCACTTGTCCACATGAAGAGGAACTCTGCTCCAGGATAGATTATACTGAATCTCGCTCATACCTACACTGATGATTTAGGTGATGGTATTTGGAACTGTTGAGCTGAAGACATATAGGTGAAGTTTTGGATTTGTTGATGCTGTAATGGGTTGAGAATTTAGGGGGTCTTGGGATGGGGTAAAAGTATTTTGCCTATGGGACAGACATAAATGTTTGGGGGTCAGAGAATGGAATATGGTGGGCAGAATAATGCCCCCCTAAAGATATCCACATCCTAATCCCTGGAATCTGTGAATATGTTACTTTACGTGGGAAAAGGACTTTGCAGATGTGACTAACATTATAGACATTGAGATGGAACCAGTATAATCACTTGAATCCTTAAAATTGAGAAACTTGGGCTTCCCTGGTGGCGCAGTGGTTGAGAGTCCACCTGCCGATGAAGGGGACACAGGTTCGTGCCCTGGTCTGGGAAGATCCCACATGCCTCGGAGCGGCTGGGCCCGTGAGCCATGGCTGCTGAGCCTGCGCATCAGAGCCTGTGCTCCACAACGGGAGAGGCCACAACAGTGAGAGGCCCGCGTAACGCTAAAAAAAAAAAAAATTGAGAACCTTTCCTGCTGTATTCAGCCAGAGGAAGATTTTCTTCACTGTGGAAGAAAAATGAGAGAGATGCCACATTGCTAGCTTTGAAAATGGAGAAAGGGGTCCATGAGCCAAGGAATGTGAGTGACCTTTAGAAGCTGGAAAAGGCAAAGAAGACACCCCTAGAGTCTACAGAAAGGAAAACAGCCCACCTGACACCTTGCTTTTAGCTCGGTGAAGCCCATGTTGGACTTGTAAAATATAGAACTGGGAGATAATAAATTTGTATTGTTTTAAGCCATTGAGTTTGTCACAATTAGTTACAGCAGCAAAACAAATACAGTTGTCTGTGAAAAAACCATAGATAACACCAATTTAATGATGAAAGACAAGGATCAAGAACAAAGACAAGATCAAGAACAAGACAAGGGGAACTTCCCTGGTGGTGCAGTGGTTAAGAATCCACCTGTCAATGCAGGGGACATGGGTTTGATCCCTGGTCGGGGAAGATCCCACATGCCGCAGAGCAACTAAGCCTGTGTGCCACAACTACTGAGCCTGCGCTCTAGAGCTCGCGACATACAGCTACTGAGCCCATGTGCCACAACTACTGAAGCCTGCGCACCTAGAGCCCGTGCGCCGCAACAAGAGAAGCCACTGCAATGAGAAGCCCGTGCACCACAACAAAGAGTAGCCCCTGCTCGCCGCAACTGGAGAAAGCCCACGTGCAGCAACGAAGACCCAACACAGCCAAAAATAAATAAATAAAATTGTATAAAAAAATTACTCTCAAAAAAAAAAAAAAAGAACAAGACAAGCTTGTTCATTCTTGCCACTTCTATTCAACACTGTACTGGAGGTTCTAGCCAGGGCAGCTAGGCAGGAAAAAGAAATAAAAGCATCAAGACTGGAATGGGGAAAGCAAAACTAGCTATGTTTACACATGAAATGATCTTATATACAGAAAATCCTAAGGAATCCATTAAAAAAACTATTAGGACTAGTAAATGAGTTCAGCGTGGTTGCAGGATATAAGATCAATATGCAAAAATCAATTATATTTCTATAACACTGCCAGTGAACAATCAGAAAATAAAATTAAGAAAATAATTTCTGGGGGCTTCCCTGGTGGTGCAGTGGTTAAGAATCCACCTGCCAACGCAGGAGACACGGGTTCGAGCCCTGGTCTGGGAAGAACCCACATGGCACGCAGCAACTAAGCCCGTGCACCACAACTACTGAGCCTGCGCTCTAGAGCCTGTGAGCCACAACTACTGAAGCCCGCCCACCTAGAGCCCGTGCTCCCAACGAAAGAATCCACCGCAATGAGAAGACCGGGCACAGCAACAAAGAGTAGCTCTCACTTGCCGCAACTAGAGAAAAGCCCGCACGCAGCAACGAAGATCCAATGCAGCCAAAAACAAATAGATAAATAAATAAATTTTTAAAAAAAGAAAGAAAAGAATTTCTAATATCATCAAAAAGAATAAAATACTTAGGAACAAATTTAACAAAACAAGTGCAAGACAAGCACTGAAGATTACAAAATGTCACCAAAGACTTAAAGAAGACTTAAAAAAATGGAAAGACATCTCATTCTCATGGATTGGAAGACTTTATATTGTTAAGAGTGCAAGCTCCCCCAAATTGATCTTCAGGGTCAATGTAATCCCTATAAAAATCTCAGCTGGCTTCTTTGAGAATATTAACGAGCTTATTTTAAAATTCATGTGGAAATGCAAGGGACCTGGAATAGCCAATACAATCCTGAAAAAGAACAAACTTAGAGAACTCACACTTCCTCATTTCAAAACTTACTACAAAGCTACAGTGATTGTAGTATCGGCATAAAGATAGCCAGGGCAGCTAGGCAGGAAAAAGAAATAAAAGCATCAAGACTGGAATGGGGAAAGCAAAACTAGCTATGTTTACACATGAAATGATCTTATATACAGATCAATGGAATAGAATTGAGAATCCAGAAATAAACCTTTATGGTTTTGGTCAACTGATTCTTTTTTTTTTTTTTTTTGCGGTATGCGGGCCTCTCACTCTTGTGGCCTCTCCCGTTGCGGAGCACAGCTCCGGACGCGCAGGCTCAGTGGCCACGGCTCACGGGCCCAGCTGCTCTGTGGCATGTGGGATCCTTCCGGACCGGGGCACGAACCCATGTCCCCTGCAGCGGCAGGTGGACCCTCAACCACTGCGCCACCAGGGAAGCCCGGTTAACTGATTCTTGACACAAGGGTGTCAAGACAATTCATGGGGAAATAATAGTCTTTTCAATAAATGGTGCTGAAACAAGACAAGGTTGTATGTGAAGGATACTTGTATGTTAAGGATATTCACATACAGAGGAATGAATTTGGATCCCTACCTCCAAAACATATACAAAAGTTAACTAAAAAGAATCAGAGATCTAAAACTAAGAGCTAAAACTATAAAACCTTTAGAAGAAAATGTAAGTTTAAATCTTTGTGATCTCAGATTAGGCAATGGTTTCTTATATATGACACCAAAACCACAAATGATAAAAGGAAAAACAGGTAAGATGAAGTTCATCAAAGTTAAAAACTTTTGTGCTTCAAAGAACACTGTCAATGAAGTGAAAAGACAACCCACACAGAATGGAAGAAATTTTTGCAAATCATATATCTGATGAGAGACTTGTATCCAGAAGAAAAAAACTTGTACACTCAGTAATAAAAAAAATTTTTTTTAATGGGTAAAAGATTTGAATAGACATTTCTCCAAAGGACATATACAAATAGTATACATATACCATATGTAGAAGATATACCAAAAAGATATACAAAAACATATGAAAGAATGTTCAACACCATTAGAGAAATGAGAATCAAAACCACAATGAGGGGGGACTTCCCCAGTGGTCCAGTGGTTAAGACTACACACTACCAATGCAGGGGGCCAGGGTTCGATCCCTGGTCCGGGAGCTAGATCCTGCATGCATGCCACAACTAAGAGTGCGCATGCTGCAACTAAAGATCTCGCATGCCACAACAAAGGATCCCACATGCCACAACAAAGGATCCCACAGCGAAGATCCTGAGTCCTGCAACTACGACCTGGTGCAGCTAAAACAAACAAATAAATATTTTAAAAAACCACCCACAGTGAGATGTCACTTCACACCTACAAGGATGACTATAATAAAATGATGAACAATAACTAGTGCTGATGAGGATGTGGAGGAATTAACTCTCATACATTGTGGTGGGAATGTAAAATGATGCAGCTGCTTTGTGAAAATGGTTTGGCTGTTCCTCAAAAAGTTAAACATAGATTACTTTATGACCCAGCAATTTTATTTCTAGGTATATAAGGGAATTTAAAACGTGTTCACACAAAAACTTGTTCATAGCAGACTTATTCATACGAGCCAAATAATGGAAACAACCCACATATCCATCAATTAATAAATGGATAAACAAAATGGATATTTATTTTTATATATATACACCATGGGATATTATTCAGCCATAGTAAGGGAAGAAAATACAGCTAAATGCTACAACATGGACAAACCTCAAAATCATCATGCTAAGTGAAAGAAGTGAGACACAAATAAAATGTTCAGAATAGCAAATTCATAGATACACAAAGCAGATTAGTGGCTGCCAGAGGCTGGGGGTGGAAATGGAGAGTGACTGCTAATAGGCACAGGACTACTGTTTGAGGTGATAAAAACATTCTGGAATTAGATAACTGTGGTGGTTGCACAACTCTGGGAATATATTAAAATATTGAACTGTATATTTTAAAAGGTTGAATTTTAGGTATGCGAATTATACCTCAATAAAGCTGTTACATATTTATTTCTTTAATAAAAACAGTTTATGAACTTCAAGCTTTGGTCCTAAATCCTATTCTTTTCTATGCTCTCTCTAGGCAATTCCTTCAAGAACCATAGCTCCAACTGAAATGGATTTACCTGTCAACCTCAAGTGTATATCACAGGTGTCTCCTCTGACTTCCTCTGAATTTCTGACTGGAAGTTTCAAAAGCACCTCTAATTCACCATGACCAAGACTAAATTTTGCTTTCCCATTTGCCACCAAAGCCTGGTCTTCCTTCAATGTTACCTATTCAGCAAATGGCATCAACATCTGCTGAGTTGGATATAGAAATGGCACCGCCTTTTCCTTAATGCCTTGTTAGTATTGAGGAAGTCCAATAAATGACAGTCCTTTTCTGCTCAAGTTGATATTCTATGATGTCAGGTTGATATGGACAAATATTTCCGTCGGTTTCATGACTGACAAAGCCAATACTGGAAAATGTAGTTTGGTTGCATAGTGCCTGGTGACTTCTCAGCACTGAACCACGGATGCAGGCAGACTGAACACCCATCATTAGCAGAACCAGTTACTGCAGCCTTCCATACAGGGCCCTGCCTCTGCAAAACTTAGGCTCTCAGTAGAAAATACACTTGCCTACTATGCATATTTCTTACTAAAGAAAGGTAGGTAATAAAATGTATTCAACTTGGAGCTGAACTTGAGTTTTCCTTCCAAGAGGCACCACGGAGATGATTCTGCCATGACGGTTGAACTTCCTGGAAGATTTTGAAAACCCACACTGCAAATGGGAAGGCCCTTCATGCTTCATGAGTGTTAGGTGAATGACACTGAGTATTTGACAGTGGGGAGGTCTGTGCTTTCTTCTATAAAGATTTTATGGCGGGGACAGTGGGATGAGAGCATTTCTCACATGTGGCAGAGCAGAGGCCACCTCGTGCAGCTCTCCCACACTTGCGGCAGTAAACCTTTATGGCAGTCCTGCTATCTTGCATACCACATATACCTGCCTGTGCTAATTTTGGTCTTAATTTGCTCTCCCTAAAGGGGGGATACAAATGGTGTCTGATCTAACAACGGTGCATGTGGCAATAAGACTTTTGATCCTAAGCCCTCTTGAGGTTTTCTTTTTCTTTTATTTATTTATTTATTTATTTTTATGGCTGCGTTGGGTTTTGTTGCTGAGCGTGGACTTTCTCTAGTTGCAGCGAGTGGGGGCTACTCTTCGTTGTGGTGCGCGGGCTTCTCACTGCGGTGGCTTCTCTTGCTGCAGAGCATGGGCTCTAGGTGCGCGGGCTCAGTAGTTGTGGCTTGAGGGCTCTAGAGCAGAGGCTCAATAGTTGTGGGCTTAGTTGCTCCGCAGGCTTAGTTGCTCCGTGGCATGTGGGATCTTCCCGGACCAGGGCTCGAACCCGTATCCCCTGCACTAGCAGGCGGATTCTTAACCACTGCGCCACCAGGGAAGCCCGAGTTTTGAGGTTTTCCTCCTCCACTTGTAGGGGCCAGATTTAACTTACGTGACTAGTTACTTATTGGCTGTGTGTTAGGCTCCTACATGGACCACATCTGGGTTATCCTGTCTGTACCCACTGTTGGGTGGTGACGGACACTTGGACTTGGTCAGCCTCAACCATGTGAGCTGTAACATGCCTCTGCTCATTATTAGGATTTAACCTAATGGCAGTATAAGCTACCCTGTGTATTTGCTGAAAAGCATAACATACTGAGCCCTGCAGAGACACTAAAAGGTATGCTGCCAGACTCACAATTCTGCTCTCCTCTCCAAAGCTTTGCTGGAGAAGCCTGAGACCAGGAGTAGAGAGGGAGAGGTGTAGAGGAATGCATTTTGGAGAAGGCTCATCTTATCCTCTCTTCTGCTGACAAGAATTGTTGGGTGTTCAGTTGAGCGTGTTGCATCCTGACCTTGACCCTTGCCCTTTCCTGCTCTTTCAGAGCCCAGTTGTCCTACAGTGGCTGATCACATAGTGCCTAAGCTCCATGCTATGTGGTCCAGCTCACACTGCTGGTGACCAATAAACACAAGCTTAGCAGGTAAGAACACAGGCTTAGGGGGTCAGACAGCCTTGAGCTTGACCACTGTGTGACCTTGGGCAAGTTACTTTCCCTTTCTGAATCCCTGTTTCCTCATTTGGAAGACTGAGATAATAATACCAACTCCCTCATGAGGTAGGGAGAAGAAGAAATGAGCTAATGTAGGTAAAGCAGAGTGCCTGGGATATGCAGGGGTCCAATAAATGTTAGCTGTCACCACCACCGTGATCATCATTCATTTTCATCATCATGATTGTATTCATCAGTTTTAGCTGCAAGTGACAGAAGTCCATCTCAAATGAATTTAAGCGAAAAGGAAAATATTTTGGCTTAGTTAATTGAAAATTCCAGGCACAGGCTGAATCCAGAGTTTCAACAATGTCATCTGTGCTCAATCTCTCTCTTTCCAAATCACTCCACTTTCTTCTGTCTTGACTTCATCCTCCAGCGGGTGACTAAAACACAGCTGGGGGACTCTAGCCTGCAGAGGCCCACCTGCCTTGTCTTCCCACCAAAGCCTTGTGTAAATGCATGTGGAAACGCCAGCCCACATGTCCAAGCTCCATCCACAAACCCACCTCCCAGCGAACAGCCTCCCTTGGCCACCCCTCCTCCTCTGAAAGACAGACCTGGGGAAGAGCCTTCCACAGGCTCTGGAAACAGATTCAGGGCTGTTTGGGCAGGGAAGTCTGGGGTCGTGGCATCAGGAACATGGCCTGTAAATGGGAGTAGAAAGGATGCAGACTCTAGATGGGCGTATTCACGTGGTCCCACAGAATCTTCACCCCAGGAGGAAGGGCAGGGCTGGATGAGGGCTGAGCAGGGCCTTCTAACACGCAGGGGCTCTGGTTGCCAGGTCTAAGAGAGCTATTTACTTTTTATATAGTGCATGTTTCATATGGCGATTGTTGTGGAACAGTCTAAAAACAATTCAAGACAGGATACCATTCAGTGTTGTGGAGTAAGAAAGAAAGGATTCCTTGAGAAGGAGGCCTTGGAGGATGGGAAGATCAGGATAGACCAGGACATAGAGAAGGGCATTCCAGGTGAGGAGAGCAATGTGAATAAAGGCCATGAGGTCAGATGGGGTCAATGGGGAGCTCAGTCTAGTAAGACAGAAGGTGTCTGCTAGGAGAAACAGATGATGGCCCACGGGGCCTACGGTAGAAGCTTTTTAGAAAAGCTCTAAAGGGGAGTCCAGGTCCAAACCTGTTATAATAAGAACTGGGGAGACTTTGAAGGTTTGTGAATAGAGGGTGCTGGTTGAAAGTGGTGTTTGGGAAGCTGGACCTGGCAAGCACCATGTTGGTGGACCAACGGGCCCACCCAGAGCTGAGATTTGGGGGAGTGGAGGAGGAACCAAACAAGGACTACTATGAGGATGATGAGTGGGGGTGGGGGAGGAGTGGGGGGAGGAAGAGAGCTCTTATGCATGGTCAATGGAAGAGGGTAAGATGGCAAAGGGACCAAATCCAGAGCTGAGGTCACCAGGAAAACCAAATGCCTAGCCCCGAATGAGCTGTGTACAAATTCTTCCCAAGTTGAGCTGTCAGGACAGATGGGATGGACACATGTCCAGTCTAATGTGTGGTTAAGATGACCAACTTAACTGCACCAGGTGTTTGCTTTTCATTTTTGTTCCAGTCCCCTGATGGGCAAATGAAATTCAGTGAGTCCATGTGACCTGACCTGGCCGCGGTTACTGCGTCTGGGTGTCCTATGGGCAGAGCTGGTGCCTCAGGCTCAGGCTGACGCGCTGGTGAAGTTCCTGTGGGCAGAACCGAGGGCTGTTCCCTGGCTGGTTTTGCTGGGCGGTTAGTAGGGCCTTGTCTGTTGACTGGGGGTGAATGCAAACTGCAATGTATTTGTAAAGGGGGCTTCCAGGCCTGGCCTGTACCCACCAGCTTCTCATCTGAGCAAGGGGAACCGCAGGCGTCTGGCCAGCCACGAGACTGTAGCTGCGGGCCAACAGGTCCAGGCAGGCCCCTGCGGAGCTGTGGCTCCTAGAGCATGAAGCACTCAGAGGGACCAAGGGTATTCCTGGGTGAGAAAAAAATCATGCTGGGCCATGTGATTCCCCCCAAGGCTTTAAGCCAGGCAATTTGTAATTATGCGGTATCCATCAACCCACAATTATTTATTTATTCCCTGTTCTGTGTCTGCATTGTTGGTACCACATGAGAAGCAAAAGAAATCCAAATGACTTCTGAAGAGTCTAGTTTAAGTATGAGGACTTGGGTTCAAGTCCAGCTCTACCCTGTACCACATAAATGGACATTAACAAGTCCTTTAACTTCTCTTGTCCTCGGTTTCCTTATGTGTAAAATGGGCACAGAAACACAATCTATTTAACAATGTTGATGTGAGAGATACATGAGGTTGATAATGATATATAATAAGCAGGCAGGTGTTTATTCTAATCTAATAAATGGAGATTAATGTCGTTTCTAATTTTACAATATTTTTTAAAATAATAAAATTTGTTCCGAAAGTCAATGAGTTCTGTGAAACTTTTCCTTGCTCTTAAAAAACAAGTAAACTGATTAGGGAACTAAAGCTAACACACGTGTAACAGGAATGAATATAAGAGAAAGAAAATATACCATATTTTGTGAAACAGAGGATAAGAGCCACTTGACATTTTCTCAATATTGGGCCAAACAAATTTGGTCATTTTCTTCCTTTCTTACTGCTACCTACCTCTTTGGAAGCATCTGGCTTCCCCCTAAGTTCCTAAAGGTGGAAAATATTTACAGTCAGAAGCTACTGTCCTCTCAGCCCCTGTTTACAGATGGGACAACCAAGGCCCGGGAAGGGGAGGAGTCTTGTACTGCAAAGATTGCACCTTTAGGAAGTGGTAGGGCTGGGACTTGACCACAGGACTTCTGGCTCTTTCCATCCACTCTATTGCCCTCTGACCTGGAAGTCATCTTCCAGTGTAAGATCTGGGTCATTGAAGGGGGGACCACTGGCTCCTTACCCACTTCATTGCAGGCCATGACTTGCTTTCCTTCCCTGGGCGAGTCCCTCACAAATGACCATAGGGGCAGAAATCACTGTCTTTGAAAATATTAATTTTGGAGTTAAAGAAAACCCCCAAACAAAAAAACAGAGCAATGGGGATTTTCAAATGGCAATGAGGTAGAGAGACAGGTAAAACCCCCTGTAGTGCTTCTCCCCCCAGGCAGGGGCCTGTCCACTCTGACCTTAGACCTTCCCGGTCCACACAACCCACAGCCCATAGCTGTGGCTGCTCTCTGAGCAATCTCCAACCAGAAGAAATCTTGCAGAAATGCCCGACTCTGACCTGTGGCTGGGAAGGATGAGGAGGGTGGGGCTGTCAGGGTAGCTACAGCAATAAGATGCCCCTTCAGGTGCTTTGGTGGTGGTAGTAGGAGTCCAGGTGGAGGGGAGCGTCCACCAGCCTCCCACCGAGCTGAGCGCTGGAACTGGGGGCAGCCAAGAACTCTGCTTGGTTCTGCCATTTCCCTATCTGGCAGGAGTTGCTAATCCTTCATTACTAAAAATAACTTCTTTATCCAGGACCCAATCAGCATGAAACCTCATATCATTCGGATGCTATTTCTTCCAATCCTGTATGGTTACTGATTTTCCTAATGATGTCCCTGAGGCCCTGCAACACCCTGGAATGCTTTCTGAATCACTGAGGGAGAATGCAGCTGTGTTCAGTCTAGTTTTAATGTGATGTGATTCTTACTTGTTTTTCCAAAGCATCGAATAAAAGGCAACTCTCACGGGAACTACCCAAATGTTGTAGAGAAACAAAAGACACCTGTCTATGGAATGACAGTACATCTGGTCATTTCAGCCACTTCCGGGCACCTGCACGTCCACGTCAGTCCATGCGTATCTGCTCAGCTCTGGTGAGAGCTGTGAGGTTGGGTGTTTGTGGAAGTGGTGTGAGGCCTGCATTTTTTGTGTATCCTGCTTCCCTCGTTTGACTGCAAAGTTCTCAGGGGTGAGAAACATTTCTCATCCTTTGTCTTCCAAACATGTTCTGCTGATGACTGCTCACTCCAGGAGCCCAGTCCCTGGGGCTGCTGAGCTCACTGCAGGGCCCACTCTGGCAGGATAACTGCCCATTCCTTGTAGACTCGTGTCACCTGAATAAATGTAAACCTGCCTCTCTAAGGTGGCAGATCTTGGCCCTTTCCCTGGAAGTGTCTGCCAGCGCTTCTCTCAAGGAGAGCTATCCACTCCCTAGTTTCTGCCCACTCTCCTCACAGGCTGCCTTAATTACACTACCTGCCTCCAGGGACCAGATGTGGTGAACGGATGAGGGGAACTTGCTGGCAGGGCAGAGGCGATAGGAAGCATTGGTAGCGAGACGGTAGGAAGCACAGATGGGCGTTGCCCTCTTCCCATGAAGTGGCTCCTATAACATGAGGCCCTTCAGGGCAAGGATCTTCCATGCCCAGTTCACCTTTATATTACCAGCACAGAGGAGAGTACTCTGCTTATGCTCAATAAATATTTGCGGAAGGAACAGGACTTGGGGTCCCAAGTCAGCTCAGACATTCATGAGCTCTGTGCATCATTCACTGTCCTCATCTCTAAACTGAGGGGGCTACTTTTGTAGTTCATTTACTGTATTATATTTCATTGCCTAAATCTCAGAAACATAATGTTGAGTAGGAAATAAAAATAAGTAGTAGACAATGACATGCAATATTATCATTTTCCAAAGCTCAGAAGACAAGCAAAATAAAATATGGTCTTTAGAGATAGATTGTATATCATCAGCCATTGCCACAGTAATGCTGCATAACAAACTAGTCCAAAACTCAGTGGCTTACAACATTCATGTATTCTCAATCGGGCATCTGTGGGTTGGCTGGGAGTCGGCTGATCTAGTCTGGACTCAGTTGGGTTTGGTTCTGACTTCAGCTTGGGTCCAGGTCTGCTCCACGTGTCTCTCATCCTCCTTGGACCAGCAGGTAAGCTCTGGAGCATGTTCTTCTCATAGCAGAGGCAGGAATACAAGAGGAGAAAGGGGAAACATGTGATGCCTCTTGAGACCTAGGCTCAGAATTGGCACCCATCAATGCCTACAACAATCTACTGGCCAAAGCAAACCTAAATCATTGGGCAGGGAAATGTATTCCACCTCTAACGGGAGGAACTGCAAAGTCATATGTCAAAGGGTATCTAAAGGACTTGGAGCAATAATGTAATCTACCTCGCAAACATCGCTGGCAAAATTATAAAAATAATCAAGGGAATGATAAATACAAGATTCAAGATAGTGGTTCTTTCTATGGAGGAGGTGTGAGAAAGGAATGGGAGGAGACTTAATTGTAACGGTCTAGTTCTAAGAGGGCATGGTGGGTTCACAGGTTTTATGATTACTATGTGTTCGGCTGCACCCCACAGGCCGGCAAGCCTTATAGTTTCCCAGAAAAAGCCCAGAGGCAGTGACAGAGATGTCAGTGGATTGTTGCATAGGGAATCTTACAAGTCTGAAGCAAAAGTTCTGGAGCAACACCCCACTGTGTACAGCAGACAGCAAGAAGGACAAGGCAGCAGTCTTTCCTACCGGAGGGAGGTGACGAGGAGAAGGAGGCTACCAGTTAAAGGGGGAAGTGACTGTCAGGTTGGCTCATCAGTTACCAGGGAAACCAGCAGCTCGGGCAGAGGCCAAGCATGTAGGCAGTTACTGATTAAGTCCTATAATTAAGAGAATCGGACAGTCATGTGAGTAGGGTGTAGGTGAAACGGACTGGTCAAACAGAAGTACAGAGAGAGCAAGAGAACAGCCATCTTGAATGCCCTGACCCTAAACTATGGTTTGTAATTTAGGTAGACATTATTCTGTCCATGTCAAATCTTACCTAATAAAAACAGGAAGTTTAAATAAATACTGGATGCGATACACTGATAGGACAAGTTCTTTTCAGTGCTGACATTGTATGTCCTACAATTCTAAGGTAAACAGGAGCTGAGAGCTCTCCTTTGACGATGGAAAGCCTCTGAATATTCAGTAGTAGTCCTAGCTACCCAGCACCCAGAAATCAACCCGTGCTCGTTCTGTCTCAGGCCCAGTGGGGAAAATGAGAAGATGTGTTCTCTGCACTTAGGGCTATGGGAAGTCTCTAGAAAACAGTTTGGATGGCAGCTGAGATAGTACTGAGATCCCTGGCTTTGATTCCAATCTCACTGGACTTAACTCTTAACTGAGACACTCACCAGCTGTGCAGCCTTGGGAACATTACTTAGCCTTTTGGAGTCTATTTCCTTACATGAGACAACTGTACCTTGGAGGGTCACTATGGATCCTTGAATAAGTGAGTTTCTATTTGCTTTCTGATGTTGAGCAGAGAGCCCATCTTAGTTAATTAGTTAGATAGTGAGTTGCAAAGTCTGATACCTGTGTTTGACTCTCACCTGTGCTGCTTATAAGGATGGGTCCTCAGGCTGTGATTTAACTTTTCCAAATCTCCATTGCTTTCTGTAATGTGGTGATGCTAATATTTTTCTTCAAAAGGCATGTTGGGTTTAAATTAGGTGGTGTGTACCATGAATCTGACACATGTAGGGGCGTTCAGTAAATGTTAATCCCTTTCCCCTCTGGCTTCCAGCTTCTACACAGCTTCTTTCTGGCTGTGGCTCAAAGAGGATGGGGGGAAAAGGTCAAGTTCACGGCCAGGTGTCTTAAGGAGACTCCCAGTCCCCTTGGCTCCTTGGTAGGGCTGTCTCAGGTGTGGGTACTGGGAGGGGGGTTGGACCCAGGGAGGGATTATGTTTTCCATTACCCAAACATCTCCAATTTCAGCCTCCAATTTGGGGAAGTAAAATCATTTTGGGTCCCCACACAGTATCTGTCTCTGGAACTGATTATCTGCTTTGTTAAGTTCAGAGGCATTCTGATAAGGGTAATTGAATTAGGCTTCTCGGGATTGGGAGAGGGGCTCCTACAAGCAGGCCTGCTGCCACAGTAGGGGGTCTCTGTCCAGGCCCTGCAGGCAGGCTCTCCCTCCACACTTCTCTAAGGAGCACGCCCTCCTGGGGTGCTCAGCGCCTTGGGCTTTGCCTTTGAAGATCTTTGCAGAGAAGCCTCTCACACTCTCCACACTTGCAAGGCCATCGTGTTTCCCTGGGGTCCTGCCCTGAATCTGTTCCCAGCCCAATTTGGAGGCGTGGGGTATGGGGGGAAGGGAGGGGAGAGGAGTCTTCCCTTGAGGCAGAGGAATTTCTGGAGGTCAAGGAAATGTCTTTCCTGGGGACAAAAGAGCAGGAGGTCAAGGTTCAAATGATGTTGACCTAAATTTTTCCCAATTCCAGAGAGTTTCTCTCTCGGGAGATCTTGCCTCCACTCTCCCAACAATCTTGGCAGGACTCTGCCCACCTGAAATGACAGAAGCCCGGTCATTTGGGGATATGACTGTGACAGCAACCACTCAAGTTTTCAAAAATCAGCAATCTGCAAGAAAAGTTGTTTGATCCCCCAAATGTGTGCAGACTCAGCCGCCATTTCTCACACCTCATTATGGTCTCCACACCCGCCCTCTCTCCCCGTTTCATGACCAGCGCTGAGAAAATCACAGGGTTGTTGTCTATTGCTGCATACCTCTGAGGGGTTGTTTCTTCTTCCTCCCACCAAACCAGGGTCCCATGGAAACTCAGGACAAAAAGGGTGACAGAGCAAAGTGACCGCCCAGTGCGCCCCTCAGGGCTCTCGGTTCTATGATCTGTGGGTCCCACGCTACTTCTCTAACTTCTGCCCCACCAACCATCCTGTCTATCCACCTCCGGAGGAGCCAGTGAGCTCCCATCATTATTATAAACAAAAGTGATGCAGTTTTAGAAACCACTAGAAGAGATGTGGGTTCGAATCCTGACTCTGGAACTTACTACTTGTGTGATCTTTGGCAAGTTAGTAACTTGGGAGGATTGGCAATAAAACAGAGGTTCTCAAACTCTCTCAGTTTATGGTGTCCTCAGTATGTCAGTCATTTTTTCACAGTGTCTCTAGGCCTTAAGATCACATAAGAGTCCCATTTACTAAAAGTGAGAATCAAATAGGAACCCTCTTACACTGTTGGTGGGAATGTAAATTGGTGCAGCCACTATGGAGAACAGTATGGCAGTTCCTTAAAAAACTCAAAATAGGGCTTCCCTGGTGGTGCAGTGGTTGAGAGTCCGCCTGCCGATGCAGGGGACATGGGTTCGTGCCCCGGTCCAGGAAGATCCCACATGCCGTGGAGTGCCTGGGCCCGTGAACCATGGCCGCTGAGCCTGCGCGTCCGGAGCCTGTGCTCCGCAACGGGAGAGGCCACAACAGTGAGAGGCCCGCGTATCGCAAACAAACAAACAAACAAACAAAAACAACCAAACAAAAAAACAAACAAAAAAACTAAAAATAGAACTGCCATGTGATCCTGAAATCCCACTCCTGGGCATATATCTGGAGAAAAACATAATTTGAAAAGATACATGCCCCCCAATGTTCACAGATGCACTATTTACAATAGCCAAGACATGGAAGCGACCTAAGTGTTCATTGAGAGATGAATGGATAAAGAATATGTGGCACACATATATATATATATATATATATATATATATATATATATATATATATATATAATGGAATAGTACTCAGTCATAAAAAAAGAATGAAATAATGCCATCTGCAGCAACATGGAGGGACCTAGAGATTATCATACTGAGTGAAATAAGTTAGACACAGAAAGACAAATCTCACATGATGCCACTTATATGTGGAATCTAAAAAAACATACAAAAGAACTTATTTGCAAAACAAAAGTAGAGTCACGGATATAGAAAACAAACTTATGGTTACCAGGGGATAAAGCTGGGGGAGGGATAAACTGGGAGACTGAGATTGACATATACACACTACTATATATAAAATACATAACTAATAAGAACCTGCTGTATAGCACAGGAAACTGTACTCAATATTGTATAATAACCTATAATGGAAGAGAATGTAAAAAAAAGAATATATATATATATATATATATATATATCTGAATCACTTTGCTGTACACTTGAAACTAACACAACATTGTAAATCAACTATACTTCAATGAAAATTTTTTAAAAATTAGGACCAAACAACTTAAGTATCTGTCTTGACAAAATAATAAATATATATTAAAAGAAAAAAGTAGTCATTTTATTTCATTCTTAACAACAATTACTTATTAATGAGATGCATGCACCTCTTGCAACTTCTCAGACCTTGCAATCTGATGGGACCCTGCTGTCCTCATCCCTTGTTCCATGCTGATTTTCATATGGTTCTTGTTTATTTATTGCAGCTGCCACCAGAGAGCCAGCTCCACAAGATATGACATCATGGGAAGGAATGTAGTGTGATCTTACGTTAAAACTGTGAACTACCTCGAGCTAGTAGTTTGTACAGTGTCTAACAGATATTGAGTATCATATGTTTCCTTCAAAATCTAAAATAACCCCAGAGTGGGGAGTATAACACAATGTTTGAGAAATGGCTAACATATTATAGGTGCTTAAAAAAAGGTAGCTATTATTATTTCTCTTTAAACTTTTTTTTTTTTTTTTTTTGCAGTACGCGGGCCTCTCACTGTTGTGGCCTTTCCTGTTGCGGAGCACAGGCTCCAGATGTGCAGGCTCAGTGGCCATGGCTCACGGGTCCAGCCACTCCACGGCATGTGGGATCCTCCCGGACGGGGGCACGAACCCGTGTCCCCTGCATCGGCAGGCGGACTCTCAACCACTGCGCCACCAGGGAAGCCCTCTCTTTAAACTTTTAAAGTCACTGTTGGTTGACTTATGACTGCATTGCCATGCCACCAGACTAGACTACAATCTCATTGAAGGCTATCTTATCCAGCTAAGATAGTCTTCAATGAGACTGGCACTTAGTAAGTGTTCAATAAATGTTTTTAGAATGGATGGATGGATGGATCCCTTTTGGACCATCCATCTGTTGGCTCATTCATACTAATATCCATCTGTCCATCCATCCATCCATCCATCCATCCATCCATCCATCCATGCATGTATCCAATCAATAGTAGAAAGTTGACTCTGCTCTCAGCTAGAACTGCCTTCCATCCTCTGCCCCCCTCTTGTGGATGGTGTTGGCTTCTCCTTGCCTTCTTGTCCTACCTCATGTTGCCCTGAGGAACCATCATTCTTTGGGCTCCAGCTCTGGAATTGTTCTTTCATGTGTGGAACTTTTCTTCTCAAAGGTCTCTGCAAATTCCTCAAGGATAGAAACAGGTCTAATTCACTGAATCCCCATACTTTTTCCGACATGGAATGTTCCCTACAGGACTGAACATAAAGTAGGTGCTCAGTAAGTACTTGTTAAGTGAATTATTTGATTTATGCTATGGCTCTATGCAGCGAACCAATGTCAACATTTTGATCAATTTGTCTAGTGACTCAATTACAAAAATTGGGCTGGTAGTGACCATCTCATACATAGAAGGAAGGAGGAATTAGGATGACTTCAGCAGTCAGTGAGGGCTTCGCTGAGAAGGGGACCAGAACTGGGTGTTGAGTGGTGGGGCAGGATTCAGAGGCACTGAGGAATGAGGCAGGCATTCAGGATCGGGATAGTGGGCACAGCATGAGAAATGGCCTGAAGGAGGAAATGGGCTTGGTGTGAAACAAAAGGCTTAACTGGATAGAGAAGGAATGAGATGGCGTCATGTGGAATAACGTTGGATTAGCAATTTCTAAGATATTGAAAGCTAGGGAGAAGTATTTAAAAATGTGAACATTAGTAGTTAAGTGGAAGGTATACCATAGAGTTGATTGTGTAAAGGTGCACCATATTGAATCACTTTACCTAAAGAAGAGGGACAAGGAGTGGAGGGGAAATTAAAATAATATGCCCTGTTGCAGGAGAGGTCCAAATGAAAACATTTTGCTGGGGTCTAACTGGCCATAGGCCTGATGGTTTTCTATCCACCGCACAAGTAAATAGCTCAAGGGCAGGCTGCTGGCCAGCGTAAAACTTTGTGTGGAAAATACTGCCAGTGTGGCTATGGAAAATGCCCTCTTGCTGACCATAATTATACAGAATGTGTGCAAATAAAAGCTGAAGGAAAACACTTTGGCAGAGGTGTATTTTTTCTGTTCTTATTTTGACAGAGTGGAAGACAAATTCACAGACGTTTTTCTCAGTCTCCCGTCGGGGCAGAATGAGCTCATGTGGCAAGGCTGGGCTGGGGCTTGGGTTTCAGAGAAAGACCCCAAACTAGCTTCTACACAGAGACCTACATTTATGGGTCTTTCAGACCTGAGGTAGCCCAGGGCAGCAGGGGGATTGTTGAGGAGGAGCCCGAAGAGGCATTGCCTTGTTTAGCTCTGCCTAACCAACAAGGTTTGGTCTTATTCAGCCAAAGGGAGATGGGAGAGGTTGGGATGTTCAAACTATGATACCCACCTTTTAAGGTTAACTTCAGTGGAAGGTGATTCCTCTCCATCTTCAGCTGTTTCCTGGGTTTCCCATCAGAGATAACCTCTAACACTGAAGAAGCCCATAGCACAACAAAGGCCTCCAAGAAAGCCCTCTCCAAGCGACAAGATGGCAGATTTGGTTTCTTCAAATTTTACATCTGCCCTTCCAGAAAGTTGTCCTTTCTCCTCTTTTCTTTGACGTTTTTAGGAATACTTGAGCGAAGAATCCTCAGGTGAAAACCCTGTATTTTCTAGTCTGGCTGTGATACATTCACAGATTACCTGGCCCCTTCAGGGCTGGGCTCCAAAGTGCCAAGGGGTAAAGGACCGTCAAAGGAGAGGCACAACAAAAGTCCCTGCAGTTGTAGAAGGTTTGCTTCAGGAGCATGTGCTCTGGAGCTGGAAATGGATCAGGAACGGGAAAGCTAGAAGGAACAATGGCGGCCCTGGAGACCAGCCGTCTCTGCCAACACTTCTTGTTCGGTCTGCCTGTCTGTTCCATTCTCTTCTCTGCTCACTCATAGTTTATTATTTCACCTTGCATATGGCCCATCACGACTGCTGGCTCCCTTCACTTGTGGCAACTCTCTAGACAACTTTTGGTCTCTGTTTCCAAAGCTAACTGGTTGTTTCTCTGTGTCTTAAGAGAAATATAACTGGCCCAACTGCTCTCGATCATTTTTGGGGGGCAGGGCCTAGTGCTTTGGTTAGCCTGTGGCTTGACTGCTCTTGTGTTGGGCACCCACCCAGAGTGCAGTCAGCTAAGGGGTGGGCAACATGCCACTTAGGAGGAGAGACTGTGAGTTGGGGTGTGGATAAAGCAGGCAATGATTGCCATCTCTAATGCAATAGTCATTCTGAACAGCACTGGCAGACAAAGTTATGGCAGGGACTACACACACACATAGTTTTTACCAGTTTAGCTAACATTTGTTTTACATGTGAGAAATATTTTTATAGGAATGAAAAACCTGGCTTTGAATACCATGTGACTGTGATATAGTCTAAGACACATAGGTGTGTTTATACCCAATAATATCCAAATAACTTGGCAAAGAATAGAAACCCTTTAGTATCATGTTGGGAAAAAAAAAAGAACACATTCTGTCAAAAACAAAGAAAAATGATTTGACCGACTGAACTTTTAAAAATTTGCTTTTTAAACAAAATTTCTTCTACCCAAGGGAGAGAGGAGAAATAGTAATATTTAGGTTACAATCTCCAGTTCTTTTTCAACTTAACTTCCTGGGAGGACAACCCTCCTTTGATCCAACCCATCCTTTGGGATACACAAATGTGACCAGGACCTGTGCGCATGCATTCAGCATACTCTGGACCCTGTGGCAGGTCCCCTCAGTCACAGCAGATATTGTACTCAGGCATAGCAGAGGGATACACAAAAGGGCAGGCATGTCATTTAGGATTAGGTTTGGCTACTTGTAACTAACATCCAAAATAGCAGTGGATTAGATAAAGAAGTTCGTTTCTCTCTCAAGTAAAAGTTCAGGACGACAGGGTGGCTTTACTTCACAAAACCCTCAGGAACCCAGATTCATTCTGGGTTCTCCCCATTTGGGGGATCTCCAGTTCACAGGCTGGTCCCCCTGCTGTAGTCGAGAATGGAGTGCCCCCTGCCACGTCTCTGTTACAAGCAGCAGGGAAGAGGAAGAGGGGAAGAGATAGCAGAGGGCAGGCACCAGCTATCTTTTAAGGAAGGTCCTTAGAATCTGCCACATAAACTTCTACTTGCATCCCATTGGTCACATGGCCACACCGAGCTACCAGAGAGGCTGGGAAATGTAGTCTTTATTCCAGATGGCCATTTGCCAGCTAAAATTTCTACTACTATGTATATTAGACAGGGTTCTCCAGAGAAACACAACCAATAGGATGCATTTATATGTAAAAAGTGATTTGTTATAAGGAACTGGCTCATGTGAGCATGGAGGCTGGCAAGTCCAAAATCCTCAGGGTGGGCTGGCAGGCTGGAAAGCCAGAAGAGCTGAGGCTGGAGTTCCAGTTTGAAGACCAGCAGGCTGGAGAATTCTTTCTTGCTGCCAGTCTTTGTGTTCTATTCAGGCCTTCAACTGATGAGATGAGGCTCACCCACATTATGGAGGGCAATCTGCTTCATTCAAAGTTCACTGATTTAAATGTTAATCTCATTCAAAAACATCCTTACAGAAACAACCAGAATAATGTTTGATCAAATACCTAAGCACCACGGCCCAGCCAAGTTGACACGTAAATCACACCTATGTGTCATTTATGTGTCAACATAAATGATGGCTATTGGGGTACAACAGCAGTCCCTGTCACACTGGAGATCAGCAACTTCTACTCTGAGCAAGAATGTTAAAAATCCCTGAGGGCAATGACTGTGTTTGTATTGGTCACCACTGTATTTCAGTGATTTTCATAATACTTTGCACAATAATGGTGACCATTATTTGTTGAGTGAATATTGTTTGTTTAATAAGGAACAAAATTAATGTATAGAGAGGATTAAAATGAGTTGGAACCACAGATGAGAACAGGATCAGCAAACTCTATAAAAGGCCAGAGAATAAATATTTTCAGTTTTGTGGGCCATATGGTCTCTGCCCAAATCCTCAACTCTGCAACCGTAGGGGAGAGCAGCGCAGACAATATGTAAATGAATGGGCGTGAAAAGATCTGACCCACAGACAGTAGTTTGCCAACGCCTGGACTAGAATATCAGAGCTGGGAAGGACCAAACCTCTCATTTGATAGGAAACTGGAGTTAATTGGCTTGGTCAAGGTTACACATGGGTAAGTGGCAGCAGAAGTGGGAATAGATGATAGGTCTCCTAACTCCTTGTTCAGAGCTTGAGCCCTATCATTCAAAAGTGAATTTTTGAGGGTCAACAACGTAGAATGGACAGCTCCTCCTCCTCACTCAGTGTCACAGATGTTGGAAGAACAAGATGTGTGTGTGTGTGTGTCTAAGTGTGTGGCTCGTGTGAGGAATATGTGTGTGAGTGGTATGTATGTATGGTGTGTGTGTGTGTGTATGGTATGTATGTGTGAATGTGTGTGGTATGAGCATATGTGGTGTCTGTGTGTGGATTGTGTGTGATGTGGGAGGTGTGTGTGTATGTGTGTGTGTGTTATATGGTGTGTGTGCTTGGGGGGGATTGTGTATGTGGTGTGTGTTGTGGTATGGGGGCACTTGTGTGGTTTGTGTACATGTTGACAGTCATGCGGAAGGATTATTATCCTTCTGTGCGTCTGAGAGGGTACTGGTGTGCCCTGACATATGTCAACTTCTTTGTCAGAGGAGACAAGAGCGTAGCATGACAAATCCAAACCCACTTACTGAAGTTATCCATGCCTTAATGGGTAGTTCATAGACTGAGGCCTTGTCCTCTTGGTAAGCAGTCATACTGAGCAGGATAACAAATGGGAAGAAGATGCCAGGTGGTAAATGACGGGAAAGAGAAAGCCTGACCCACTTCCCAGAGTCTGAAAGTATAAAAGCCAAGCTTTGGCCACTGTGGCTGCCATTTTTACTTTATGGCTGAGCTATCCAATATAGTAGTCACAAGCCATGTGAGGCTACTAAGCACTTGAAATGTGGCTAGCATGAAATGTAGACTGAAGAACTGAGTTTTAAATATATTTACATTTAGTTCATTTAAATTTAAATTTAAAAACGAATACTTAAGTTCTTAGAAAACTTTTAATTCTGTTTGGAACAACCTGCTTATGTGAATATACTTTTTCAGCTGGATATTTAATGTAATTTAAATACAGATCTAGTTTTTCTAATAAAAATTTAGGATATGAAGAGAGAACTAAACTATACATGGGTGGTGAGGGTTTCAAAGGTATATGGGTATGTCCAAATCATCATATTGTATACATTAAACATGTGCAGTTTTTTACATCAGTTATACCTCAATAAAGCTGTTTAAAAAATAAAAGTAAACTACAGATGAGAATCTCAAAGCTTTAATGCAAAACAAAAGAATTTAAAACATCTCATTAATAATTGTGTATATTGATTATATGTTGAATATGTGTTGATAATTGGGCTATTGTATGTTAAATATATTATTTAAATTAATTTCAACTGTTTCTTTTTACTTTTTGTAGTGCGGCTACTAGACAATGTAATGACATACTTCGCTCATGTTGCATTACTGTGGGACAGTGCTTTTGTAAAGACACCAGCCCTACATGGCCCCAGGACGTCCTGATCTACACTCTCATTTTCCCTCTCAGCTCCTACAGTAAAATTTGTCCTAACCAGGGTTCGACAGCTTCTCTGCTAGTCTCTGATTGTTTCATAAAACCTTCTTTCTTTCCTCCCTGGTTGGGTGGAAGTGGAAAGAAGACTTCTGCGCTCTCAGCAGAGCCCAACATACCATAGGGACGGGCTGAGGACTGAGTGGAATGATTCCTGAGCTGGAAATCTGAAGGCTGGGACTTTGCTCTGACCTTACAGTAAACACAGTGGTGATTTTTGCAAGCCACCCCACTGCCCTGCGCTCCATATTCCTCACCTCTGAAGAGATTCCTTGCACTCTTCTCAGGACTTTTTTTTTTTTTTTTTTTTTTTGGTACGCGGGCCTCTCACTGTTGTGGCCTCTCCCGTTGAGGAGCACGGGCTCTGGACGCGCAGGCTCAGCGGCCATGGCTCACGGGCCCAGCCGCTCCGCGGCATGTGGGATCTTCCCCGACCGCAGCACGAACCCGTGTCCCCTGCATCGGCAGGCGGACTCTCAACCACTGTACCACCAGGGATGTCCCTCTCAGGGCTATTTTAAACATAAGCATTAATATCTGGGGAGAGCTGGAGAAAATGGAAATGTTATTCTAACATTAAATAATTTGCATTACAAAGTGGAGGAATTCTGCTCTGGCCAGCCCTCCCTTCCCTCTCCTTCTATCCATTTAGCAAATACTAGTGCTAAATGCCTGCTTCAGGCCAGGGCTGCCCTGGGCTTAGGCACATCACAGACCATCTTCCTTACCTAGCTCTACCCCACCCCTTTCCTGCCAGGGGAATCCTGGTTGTCCAAGCGTCTCACGCCTTCTCACCTCCTGTAATCAGCTGAAGTTCACAGACACACCCTTGGGGCCAACAGTAGTTTATCCAATTTCGTCTTCATCATGAACCCTGCGTGAAGCCCCGAGGAAGAAATCAGCTCACACACTGCGTTTCAGGCCCCCCGTTACCCCCGCATGATGAAATGTACACAGAGACCCTCAAAATTGGTGTTAAAAGCACATAAACCTCTTGGGTTGTTGAGATTCTAGCCTAAGCAGGGTGTGTGTGTAATATCACTAAAAGCAGGTATGATGGATAAAAATGAATGATGGCCCCTTCTCAGCGTAAACCAAGCTGCTCATCCCTCAGGGTTGTTTATAAATAGAGGGGAGTCCATTTGTTCACGATCCCGGGGACAGGCCGGCACTCAATTTAGATAACGGCCACATTTTGTGCCCAGCCATCACTCTCCAGCTTGCAAGGTGGTGATTAATCAAACAGTGTTTTGGTTTCTCCTGATATACATCTAGTTCTTCCGGTTTAGAGTGAGCTGAAGATGCCTTCAACAGTTTACAGAACAGCCCGGGGGCCAGTACATTAGAAGGCCGTGAGAATGAACGCCTTGGAGGGCCTATCGGGCTGGACATGGCAGTCGAAATTACAAGTTGAGAGCAGCTGCATGAATATGGATTCCAGAAGTTTAGTCCAGTGGAGGCCTGACCTTCTGGGGGCATCACTGACTTCTTATGCTCAGTCTGAGAGAGCGAATAACACTTGTCATTAAGGTAGAGACACATGGAGTTGAAGGAACACCAAAGTTGGACTAATCAGAAGGCATATATTTTTCTGGTAAGGTACTCAGATACAGACCAAGGGTGATACAGTCTCCCCCGCAGCGTCCTCAACTCCATCAGTAGCAATGAGGAGGGGCCCCGGATTCCACGTACTCTTACGAGACACTCCCACCTCAACACTCACAGCCTCAGGATCATGATCTGTCTTGCAGACCTTCATGCTCTTTACCCCTGTTTATGTCAATCACGCAAGGACTCCCAGACCATCCTTCACCCCTGAACTCTCCCCTCCAGACAGCTCCACAAGGCCCACAGTCTTAGCCTGTCTCCCACTCCCCCAGTTCCCCAAGCTCTCTGGGTCTCGTGGTCCATTGTATCCCCTCCATCCTCTGCTTCTCTCTGATGCTCTCTCCATGCTCTTGCTCCAACCAGAAGCTGGCTTTCCACTCAGGACACAGCTTCCTCTGCAGTCCTCAAGTGGGGGCTGTTTCCTCTGCTCCATCTCTCATGCTGCTGGGTCTGGAGCTGGAGTCGTGGCCCTCTCTGATCCTCAGTGCTGCTTGGGCATCACTGTTCCTCTTTCCTCAATAAAACGCCTGCTTTGAAGCACATGCCATCAGCCTACAGACCCTGTGAGTGTCTCTTGTTGCCATCATCTACGGAGCCCCAGCTCACTGTGCTGCTTCCCACACTCTGCAGTTATAAGTTCTGGTGATTTCATCATCCATGAAGGGGATCCTCCCAACATCCAGACTTCTCAGTTCCTTGACATCCTCCTCTCCAATACCTTGTTTGCTACCCTATCACAGACACTCACACCTTATAACCTTCCCATTCCTAATGACTGCCACCCTCTCACAATATCAATTTCACCCCCCCACCCGCCTCTAGGATCACCACCTGCTGCCTTGTAGTACATCTCTCTACTACTTGATTCTAACAATCCTTTGAGCTGGGGCTGCCATACACAGTTGTGCATTTTGGATACTGCACAGAAGTCCTTGGCCAAGGGGACAAGTGGGCCATGAAGTCCAGCCCAAGCTCCAGAAATGACACTATAAACCCTGAATCATGGCTTTATCCACCCAGGGGAAGAGGCAGCTTTTCCTTTGCACAGTTGTGGGACCATATCACATAGAGGGGAAGTATTATCTAATTCATTGAAGATGCTCCATGGACTAGCACCAGCTTTGATTTAGCCCCACTGGGACCTAGAACTTATTGCTGTCGCTACTGTTCCAATGCCCCTCATTCCCTTCCCTCCTTTGCTGTCTTAGATTCCATGTTCTGTGATTATAATCCCTTCTCTCAACTCCCTGGCCAACTTTCTCCCTTCATTGTATTCCTGGCAAAAGCCCAATCCTTTAAAAATGAAAACTTCCATGCCTGCACCCGTGTAGCTGAATATGGCTGGAGAGAAACATACATGGGTTCACATTCACGTCCATGAGCCCTAACTTCAAACAGATCCTTAGTTCTGCCTGGTACTCCTAGTCTGGTCACTCTCCCACATTCTCAGATATCGATCTGTTGTTTATATCCCATGAGAGCCTGCCCCCCATTTCTGTGAGAACACAATCAGCAGAGCCCTCCACATGCTCCTGACACGACATCCACCCATGTGTCTGCATCTGTCCCCATACTCTGCCTTCCCTCCCACACTGTGAGTGAACTGTCCCCGCTCTTATCCAAAACCAGCCCCTCCACTAGTACCTCAGATACATCCCTTTTGCCTATACAAGGGCTTTCTGTAATCATCTTCTCTCCTCTCTCTTGTGTCATCACATTTTTTCTACTACTGGATCCTTTATATGAGTATATTAATGTGTTGTTATATCTCCCATATTTCAAAAAAACTCTCTCTTTGTCTGCCTGCCGGTGCAGGGGGCATGGGTTCGTGCCCCGGTCCGGGAGGATCCCACGTGCCATGGAGCGGCTGGGCCTGTGAGCCATGGCCGCTGAGCCTGTGCGTCTGGAGCCTGTGCTCCACAACGGGAGAGGCCACAACAGTGAGAAGCCCACGTACTGCAAAAAACAACAACAACAACAACAAAAACTCTCTCTTTACCCTACAACCTCCTCCAGCTGCTACACCATTTCTCTGCGCCCCATAGCAAAACTTCTCTCAAGAGCGGGCTGTACCCGCTGCCTGTTCCCCATTCCCTCTCCAATTCAATCCAGTCAGGCTCCTGCCCTCACCTCTCCACTGAAATCTTTCTTGTCAAGGTTCCCAGTGACCCCCATGTTACAAGTCTCTTGGTGCATTCTCAGTCCTCATCTTACTTTGACCTACAGCAGCTTTGACACACCTGATCACCCTATCCTTCCTGAAACTCTTGTCTTGGCTTCCAGGACTCTACTCTGTTGGGTCTCCTTTTATGATTGGCCGCTGATTTTCAGACTTCTTTGCTGGTTCCTTCTTCTTTGTTTCTTCCTGCTCTAAGCTGGTTCTTTCTCATAAACGCTGAGCCCTGACATGGTCTCGAATGTCCTTGGGCTTTGTCTCTATCTACACACACTCCCTTGGGGATTTCATCCTTTCTTGTGGCTTTAATTATTGTCTATGTGCTGATGACTTCCACATTTCCATCTCCAGCCCCCTGAACTCTAGACTCACATATACAGCTGCAAGCACAATATCTCCGCTTCAATATGGGACTCAGACTTAACATGTATGAAGAAGAGCTTCTGATTCTACCATCCACCCCAACCTGCACATCCTTGTCTTCCCAACTCAGTCAATGGCAACTCCAACCTTCCAGTGTCTGGGATGCCATCCTTGACATCTCTCTCTTTCTTAGCTTTCTCTTCAAAATTGATCCAGAAACCAGTCACTTTTTGTCATCTCCACTACCACCACCAAGGTCCAAGTCACCTTATCTTTCACCTGATTTATTACAGTAGCCTCAGTCGGGGACTTCAGCTGGGGCTGTGGTCAGATCATCTCCATAGTGGCCTGAGCTTCCTTACAACATAATGGCTGGGTCTAAGTGTTGAGAGAGAGAGAGAGAGAGAGAGAGAAAGAAAAGCTGTGTTGCCTTTTCTATCCTAGCCTTACTAAGGGAAAGGTATTACATTAAGCACTGAAGGCATAAAGATGAATAATAAGTAGTTTTGAGTTTCCAGACTGGAAGGGTACTAGGGAACTTCACATGTTAGAACCCAGTGTTGCAAGTGCTGTCACAGGATTAAGCAGGGGGTACCGTGGGAAGTGAGATGATGGAGGTGAATCAGAATGGGGGGTTTGACTTGAGTCTGAAGGCCAAGGAGGAACTACAATGTGGAGGAGGAGAAAAGGGCTTCTACGTAATGCTCACATGCTAGAAAAAGAGGTTAAAAAGGGACTTACGGAGTTAACAGCTCAGAGACCTTGGGGTGAATCAGATAGACTTCTTGCATTTACTAGTTAAACTTGGAGAAAGTATATAATCTCTCTGAACCTGTTTTCTCATTTACGGAATGGGAATTATTCTTTAGACTTGAGAAAACTCCTCTCATAATGTATGACACTTAATAGGCCTTCAAAAAATAATGATTTTCCAAAATGAGTTGGTTCAAATTGCCCAATATAGGTTTTTTGGAGTTTTTTCTTTCACCAGTCCTATTCCAACAGGGCCAAACTGTCTCCAGCGTTTCAACCTAAGAAATAAATGAAGAAATTCGGCGAGCAGAAAAGCAGAGAGGTTCATTTCCCCCCAGTCTCAGTTGAATCAAAGCCACACAGCCTGACTTGCTGTATCTTCTCGTTCACATCCTCAATGCAGAAAGTCCTCGCAGCAGGCCATGGATTTGGTTCTGGGGCCTAATTTGGGGTTGCTGTCCCAGGATCTGGACTGGCCAGTGAGGCAGATTTTCAAGTCACATTCCCCATTACATCAGCTGGGGCGGACAGAGAGTGAAGAGGAAATAAAAAGGAAATAGAAGGTTTCCTTTTAATTCAATTTTTTAAAGTCTGTGCTGTAGAGGATAGAAGCATACAACAGCTGGTCCCTGCCTTCTAGACGCTTACAACATATTTGAAGGGTCCAGACACAAACATATGAATCCGGGAGTAGAAGTCATAGGATATATCACGTGTTCCAAACGTCAGGACAGAAGGTATGGACCCTGGGGGCAGGGGAAGCTGGGTGGGAGGCTTCTGTCTTGTAGAAGCTGTGGTGGTCAGAGGTGTCCACAGCCTGCCTGTCCAAGTCTGACTCTGCTGGGGCACACGCTGTCTCTGCGCCTACTTTCTTTTTCAGCGGTTCCTTCCAAGACTGCAACTTTCTGGAAAGGAAGTGCCAGCCGGACCCTAAAGCCATTAGGCCAGATGCATCAAAGGGCCTGCCCCACATGCTTTGAGGATTAGAGTCGGTCTTATTTAACAATCTAATTAATGTTTTGATAATTTAACAATTTTGTATGCTTTCTGGAGGGCTTTCGAGGGGAGCGACCTTGGCAAATAAAGCCACGTTTCCTTTCATTCTTAGAGATGCCTTTTCTGATCCTATTAATGAGAAACATCCTTTCTATCTGGGCTGGGCCAAGAGAGTGAGAACAGGCTTTCCTGCTATTGGGATGCGGTGGGGAAGTCCCAGCAGTGTGGCCAGCGAGGGATGAGGAAGGTCGGGGGCAGACCTGCAGCTGTCCTCTCAGCACTCAGCCGCCCCAGTGTGAGGGCCAGCCCCTGTTCACGTTCTACTGTAGCCCTCAGAGAGTGCAGCGCTGTGAAAGGTGCTCCAACAGCGCGCTGTGCTGCATGGACCAGGCTCTTCCACCCTCTGGGACTTCATTTCTTCCTATTTCAAATGGACGTGGCAATCCTTACCTGACCTGCCTCAGGGGGTGATGAGCCAGGCCACCTGTAGCAGCATAGGAATCACTGGGGAAGTTTAAGTTACAGCCTGAAGCCCAAGGACAAGGAGTGTGATGAGGCTGCACAAGGTCTTTGTAGGCTGAGGTGCCCTCCAGGGAAAGGCACACCTACCTTCCTCCTTCCAGACCAAGGCCCTGTGGAGTGGTGGCGAGCCGCGCAGGCTGGACGCACGGATGGGGGTTCTGGTTCCTGCTCCATCACTTCCCTGCCGTGTGCCCATGGGTGCACATTAGTTGGCCTCCCTCAGCCTTTTCATCTATAAATGGGTACAACAACAGCCTCATCCTTCGTAAAGCTACCGTGAGAGTCAAATGAGAGGATGTACAGGCAGTGCTCACCTTGCAGAGTTCAACTAAGTATGAATTTCAGTTATCATGGTTTAGTTCCATGACACCAGTCCCAAAACATGGTTCCAATTTCAGTTACCATGTGTATTAACTGTGAGTAAGTGCATGAAGAACAAACTTCTCTGCTAGCTCTTTGACCCATGTCTCTAGGTAAATGACACAGGCACGTCACGATCGGTGACCAATTGCCTCACTTCTTTCAAAGCCTGTCGGTGTCGGTCCCGGCACATTTGTTACTCAGTCTTGTGTCCCAGTGATAAAACCATGTGCTAATCACAAGAGGGAGCTGGCCAAGAACAGCAAAAGTGCAGCAAAGAAATAAAAGTGATACTGTCGGAAGTGAAATTCAAACTCAACATAAATGGAATCATAGAAGAAAGAGCTGACCATGAGAATATTGATGAGGCCACTCTTTGAAAGACCCTTGTATGCAGTGGGAGGAGCTAATGAAGGCAAACTGAGTGCCATAAATGGGGAGAATGGTTGTGACGAAAAGGGTGAAAATGTCCCAGAGGAAGTGACACCAGCAAAAAACTTCACCTGAAAGGAAATCTCAGAAATACTCCACAACCATGAAAGTACAAATAATGTGTTAGAAGCTGATCCAAACTTAGAAAGGGGTATGACAACTTGCCAAGGCATAGAAAAGATGCTTGCTCTGCGTCATATGTTCTACAGTGAGAAGAAGGCAAGCACTATTCAAATTTTCTTGATAGACTTTTTACAAAGAAACAGTACATGTTAGTTCTTAGCGTTCCTAATGTTTTAAGTTTCAGTCTACTAAGTAAATGTTGGTTTTACTATTGTATTTCATTTCAATAAACATTTAAAACTGAGAGTAGACAGCTCTTAATGTTTTGACAAAAATTTTAAAGTTCACAGAACAATTAACATTTTTCCCCATGACTATTAAGATGGCTTTTCACGGGCTTCCCTGGTGGTGCAGTGGTTGGGAGTCTGCCTGCCGATGCAGGGGACACGGGTTCGTGCCCCGGGCCAGGAAGATCCCACATGCCAGGAGCGGCTGGGCCCGTGAGCCATGGCCGCTGAGCCTGTGCATCCGGAGCCTGTTGCTCCGCAACGGGAGAGGCCACAACAGTGAGAGGCCCGTGTACCGCAAAAAAAAAAAAAAGATGGCTTTTCAGGGTTTCAGCACATATGATTATTTTATAGTCCCTTACTATCAAGCAAAGTGAGGGCTCCCTGCGTATACAGATAAATGCTGATAGACGGTAGCTGCCCTTATTATTACTCTATTGACCCAAGGAGTCCAAAGGAGAGAGTTGCATTGACTCTTCCATCGCCCTTTCTACTCATCTATCAGGTCAGAACACACTGGCTGAGGAAACCCTGGGACAATGAGAGGTTATAATAACCAAGAGGAGGACGGGTCCTACGTTGGCAAGCCTTATCCAAGAACTTTTCTCTTGGAACGAGTAAGTGACTCATCTTCAACCACAGGCAACAGGGTCCGTGGAGATTTGCAAATGCTTCCTAGCATCTTCCAGGGTGCTTCTAGGATACTCCACATTTGGTGGAATCTTCAAATCCCACATTTAACTGAGCTGACATTAGAAATGGATAGAAACTTTCTCAGTGGGTTCAAGCACCTGAAGCACCTCAACCAACTCAAGAGAAGAGGTCTGTAGAGAGGGCCCCAAAGCTCAAGGCACAGATTGGTCCTGAATTTCCAACTCTCTCTCATTTCTCTAGTGAACCAGTCAGTCTAAATAAAGCACTTATTTTATGCTCAGGTGGAAGGAAGGTGTGTGACATGGGGAGGCAAGGGCTGTAGATAATTTGGGAGATGAGCTCTGTGCCAAACTGCCAGGATTCAAATCTTGGCTCTACAACCTTGTATCTGAGGGACTGTGGGCAAGTTACTTACCCTCTCCATGCCTCAGTTTCCTCATTTGTAAATTAAATAGGAGTATCTTAGTCAGTTCACGCTGCTATAACAAAAATACCATAGACTGGGGCTTCCCTGGTGGCGCAGTGGTTGAGAGTCTGCCTGCCGATGCGGGGGACGCGGGTTTGTGCCCCGGTCCGGGAAGATCCCACATGCCGCGGAGCGGCTGGGCCCGTGAGCCGTGGCCACTGAGGCTGCGCGTCCGGAGCCTGTGCTCCTCAACGGGAGAGGCCACAACAGTGAAAGGCCCACGTACGGCAAAAAAAAAAAACAAAAACATAGACTGGGTAGCTTAAACAACAAACGTTTATTTCTCATAATCCTGGAGGCTGAGAAATCTAGGATCAAGGTGCTGGCAGACTCAGTGTATGCTGAGGGCCTGCTTCCTGGTCCACAGACAGCCATTTTCTTGCAGTGTTCTCACGTGGCAGAATGGCGTGAGAGAGCTCTATGGTGTCTCTTTTTTTTTTTTTTTTTTTTTGCGGTACACGGGCCTCTCACTGTTGTGGCCTCTCCCATTGCGGAGCACAGGCTCCGGACGCGCAGGCTCAGCGGCCATGGCTCACGGGCCCAGCCGCTCCGCAGCATGTGGGATCCTCCCGGACCGCGGCACGAACCCATATTGGCAGGCGGACTCTCAACCACTGCGCCACCAGGGAAGCCCTATGGAGTCTCTTTTATAAGGGCACTAATTCCATTCATGAGGGTTCTACCCTCATGACCTAATCACTCCCCAAAGATCCCACCTTCTAATACCTCCACATTGGGGACTGGGCTTCAGTGAACTTTGAAAGGGCACACACATTCAGTGCATAACAAATAGTATCTATGGGGTTGGCCAAAAAGTTCGTTCGGGTTTTGCCATACAATGGTATGGAAAAAACCGAACGAACTTTTTGGCCAACCCCATACTTATACAGATGAGAGGTCTACAAGTCATCACCTATACTAAGCCCTTTGCCTAGTCTCTGGTATATAGTGACTGCTCTATAAATGTTTGTTTTATTACAAAGTAATTAGTTAAAAGAAAAAAATATTCACAGTCACACAGAAAGTTCCGGAAGATCAGATTTTTACCATTATCCAAATAAATTAACTCTATCCTGAATCATGTGGTACAGAGAATTTGTGCTGCCGGTATAAAGAAGTAAGCATTATCGGGAAGCAGACCTCCGTGATCCAGTAGAAGCTTCACAGCATCACCCATCTTATGGGCTCTCACTTCCTCTTCACCAAAATTAACTGTTCTCCTCTGAATGAGATGCTACGGGGTTAATTATTTATAAGAAGAAGGAGCTTCCCTTCATCTGTCTGCACCAGTAGGGACCATGGTGGCAGTCGTTTTATTTCCTAGAGGTGGGGGCATTCAGATCCTCTCCCGACCCTCTCCCCACCTCCTTCTTGTTACCAGTGGCATGTTATTTTGAGAGAATGGGTTAGGGTTAGGGGTTGGGCTGTGGGAAGAGATGCAGATAAGGTAAGAGCATGACCTTGTCCATGAAGTTCTGGCCATTCCAGCCCATGCCAAGCTCTTCCTTCTCTGATCTCTTTATTACCACTGGTCCTTGGCACTCAGCATATCCCATACATTTGTCAGGTGTCATCCAGCGAGGTAGATATTACCACCCTTGATGCTAAGAAGCCATCTTACCCCTCACACAGAGAGCCCTCGACAGCTGTAAGCAGTAAGAACATGCTGACCTACCAAGAGGAGGGACCTCTCAGGGAAGTGGGGTGGAAGCTCTTGGGCTGGGAAGAGCCTGGTGGGAGGGTGAGGGTTGGACAGCCAGAGCCTGCGTCTGTCTCATTTTTCTCCCCATAACTGGCAGTCAGGACAGTTTCCCGCCTCCCACCGTGTCGGCCTGGGAGTGTGCCTTGGGTGATTTAACAGGTCTATGAAAATGAAAGTTGGAAATGGGGGAGCTGCCGTTTTCGGGAGACAGTGGGAGGGAAGGGCCCCATCCCTCTAAGGACCATGTGGCAAATAGGACAGGCCGCATCATTTGAGAAGCCCCGTGCAAAATGAAAATGTGAGGCTCCGTGTTCAAAAACTGTTGATAATTTTAAGAACGTCACAGCAGGGCATTAAACCAAGTGTGGGCCCATGTAAGCACCTGGAGTGCATCCTGTGGACGGTCCTGACAGTTCAGTGTTTACACGGAGCATGGTGATGTCCAAGAGAAAACTGCTTTTGTATTACAGCTCAGTTCCTTGAACTACGTAAAATGCATATCAATAAATGCGTTTACTCCAAAAAAAAAAAGGGCAGGGCCCTGCACTGCACAGGCCTTGAACCCATGAAGCCTGCCCTGCAGCAAATCCAGGAGCTCTGCCTGGCTTGGGCACGGCACATTAACTCACCACCCACAGCTCCGAGCCCTCAGTGGGCTGGGGATGGTGGTGTAAGGGAGGAAGTACATAGCGTCCAGCTCCTTCCTTGCTGGCTGAGAGGAGGGATGGGAAAAAAGGAATGCTGGCAGGGCTAGAGCGTTGTGCCCTCAGAAGAGGCCCCAGCGGCCCCACGGACGGAAATGTTAAACACAGAGTCTCTGTGTTTATCTCACCCCATCGTCATGCAGCGTGACTAAGGCCTGCCTGCAATTCTACCCTGGGTGTGCTCGGGAGGAATCACAGCCTCTCCATGACAATATTTACTCCGCTGTTGCCCGGGGGAGCTCTAAATTCAGAGAATGGTGGTGGTTTTTTCGAGCTCTCCACCCTCATGCGCAGCTGCTTCTGCCCGCTGAGAGTGTTCTGGTTTGGGTCAAGAGTAGGATGCAAGTCATCTCTGGGAGAAAACCCAGGGAGAGCCAAGACCTTCAAACTCTTACTATGGCTACTGACACAGTTCAATTTGCCCACCATATTTGGCTTGTGAGTGGTTTTGTTTTCTCTGAGCTCTTTGGGATGAGGACGGTGGCCAGGCCTTCTCTTTCAACCCTGCCCCCTCCGTACCTGAGGACCTGTATGTAGGTGCCATTCACAGAATGGAAGGAGGAAGGAAGGGAGGGGGGCCAGGAGGTCTCTCTCGTGTGCTAAGTGTGCTGGGCATCATGACTTGGCTAGAGGTGGGGTGGGAAGGAGGGTTGAGCAGGATCTATCTGCTCCTCCCGCGGGAGCCATCTCGTTCTCAGCTGCTCAAGGCAGCCCCAGCTGACTGGAATCCAGGTGTTGACTTTTCCAAATACTTTAAGAGCAATGAACGCTTAACAGCTTTGTGAAGCTCCCCACAGAGGCACCAAGGTTTTCCGAAGGATTTAGCCTGTCGTGAGTGTGTAGCGCCTAAGAAAACTCTGCTTTTGAGAGTGATGTCCCAGAAAAGCCACGTAATACAGGGAGATGAGCCTCCTGTGTGCAGGAGTCTAACAAATATAACGTCCTTTTGCTTCACATGGATACTTCTATTCTATTTGCATTGGTGGCAATACATTTCCTCTGGCATTGATTTCTATATGTCAAACCTATCAACCTACATTATTAGAATGATTGCACAGGTTTTGTCTTTTTTTTTTTTTTTTTTTGCGGTATGCGGGCCTCTCACTGTTGTGGCCTCTCCCGTTGCGGAGCACAGGCTCTGGACGTGCAGTCTCAGCGGCCATGGCTCACGGGCCTAGCCGCTCTGCGGCATGTGGGATCTTCCTAGACCGGGGCACGAACCCGTGTCCCCTGCATCGGCATGTGGGATCTTCCTAGACCGGGGCACGAACCCGTGTCCCCTGCATTGGCAGGTGGACTCTCAACCACTGAGCCACCAGGGAAGCCCAGGTTTTTGTCTTTTATCTTAATAACATAAGCTGATATATCTAACTAATGTAAAGGAGAAATAAGAGGAAAGTAATTTGTTATAAGTTGAAGTGTTACTATTTTAATCTATGTAATGTATATGTATATGCTATATATATTATGTTATATATGTTATATATTACATGTTAATGTTATATATAATATATTTTGTCAATTTCAGTTACTTAGAGGTAACTTAGGACTCCTTCCTCCAGACTACCAAATACCCAGATCCTTCTGTCTTAATTAATCTGGATACTTAATGTTGTTACATGCATATATTGAAGAGAGAGGCTAATTCTTTCAGCTGGTGGCTTCACTAGACTGCTAGCCATTCTGCCTTTTTATAATGTGGCACAATTACATCATACCATATGTCAGCAAATTGTCATTTGCTCTGTATCTTTTCAAATAACTTACTATTACACATTCATTTGCAAGCAAGATTGGCTGCAAACTACGTCATGCTTTTATGAAGTTGGGCCTTGATAATGGAACACATATGTATAGCAGTCAGTATGTCAAGGGTGACCATGATGATTGCAGCCTTTTCCAATTGTTTTAGCCAATTTACAGAACTGAGTAGTAAACAGAACTTGTTACAGGGCTAACTTGATACTCTACTGGTTTTTTGTAGTGTCTTTACTTACAAGTTTTCAAGCCTGGAGGGGTTGGGGAATTTTCTTCAAGCTAGGTCCTTAGTATCCACGATTCCCAACTTATTTCCCCACCACACAACTTCTGAAGCTTTTTCCCCCACTGTTACCACTCACCTCACACTAGAGACATCCTTTGCACACAAAGTGACAGACTCTTGGTGGCTTCTGCAATAGCAACTCTCTACCGCTTTCTGCTTACCAGTGGTGATCTCCTGCCATAGAGTTCAAAATGACTGCCTAGGTCTGGTCATGGGACCCAGTCCTGACCAGTGGGGCCTGAGGGGATGTTGACCTGAGGCTTCTGGGAAATATTTTCCTCCTCAAGAGAAGAGCAAAGAGAAATGGCATTTCCGGCATTTGGGTGTGGAGTGTGGCAAGTAAGAGAATCCACACGTGGAAGATGATGGAGCAGAAAAATGGAGAGAACCTGGGTCCTAATGTCATGACCGAGTCTCTTCATTGACCAATCCTGCTCCTGCCCAGCCTTTCAACTTCTTGCTATGCGAGCTGATAAATTTCCATGTTTTTTTAAGCCGCTTTTAGTTTTGCACTTTGTTATGAGCTGCTGAGAGCATCCCTCCCAACTAATAGCATTCACTGATTAATGGTACACGTAGTAGATGCAGAACTCTATCAGGTATTAATGAAAAATTCAAAAGAAAGAGAAAATGGGTTTGTTTCCTTGAGTGAAATTATAATCTAGTTGACAGAAATAAAATACACCTACAAGTACAAATTAAGAATTTCTGCCCAGTACCTCAGGTTCATGTGCAAAGTACTACAGTATAAGCTAAATACAAATTGCAAAAATTTCTGCAAGATTTGTTTATATTATCAGTTTTCAACAAGGTGTTTTCACAGTGTAAAGAGAGGACCAAAGAAAAATGAAATATAAAACATGGCTCCCTCCCTTTTCTTTTGTGAATCTGTTTGGAAGCTGACATTGCTGTCTTTGAAAGCCACATACTCTGGTGTTGTTTTGGAAAGCACTGGGACAGAAAATATTTCTCAGAAATGGGAATTCACCTGTAGAGGCTGCTGAGTGCATATACTGCCGCTTATGTCTGATTTGAAATATGCAAGCAATTTGCCTCTTTAAGAATTTATTACCATCAGGTTAATAATCTTCACCTGACATCTGGAGAGTAACTCATAGGCGCCTTCATGTTCTTTTAAACTCTATCTGCGGCTGAGCAGTTAGCCCATGTTAGCACAAATGCCAACGTGATGGCCAGAAATAATAATTTCGTGCCTCTCAATCTTCCTGGAAGCCACTTCCATTAGGCGTGCTCTGAAGATGGTAACAGAGTGCACTTGTAGGTTTGTGTTGCACGGCGTGAATTATGGCGGCAGCTCTGACTCAAACTTTCAACGTTTGGTGAAATAAGCCTCGTTTGGAAGACAAACTGGTCAGTGGGGCTTCACATGTCTTCCCAGAAATACCATGAAATAAGACCACGATCTAAATTCCCTTAGAGGAGTCGCAGGGGGTCCGGCAGCTGGGGAGCATCAGGACTTGATAGGACCACTGTCCTGATAGGAGGAAGTGAGAATGACGAGAGGGGGTTTATGGATGCTGGTATTTCTGTTGTGTTGCGGTAGAGAGACACAAATGTAGAACACAAGACCTGCATAAACTCCAGATCCTTCCACAGAAGCCTTCCATGCTACCTCAAGTTCAAGCTCCTCATCCCAGCTGTCCAGCTCCTCCGCCCCACAGTTGGTCCCATCCGTCTCCTTGCCATCCTCCGAAGTGAGTATGTTCATTCTGGCTTCCCTGCCTTTGCTCATGGAATGCCCACTGCCTGGAATGCCTCTCTTTTTTTTTTTTTTTTTTTTTTTGTGGTATGCGGGCCTCTCACTGTTGTGGCCTCCCCCGTTGCGGAGCACAGGCTCCGGAGGCGCAGGCTCCGGACGCACAGGCTCAGCGGCCATGGCTCACGGGCCCAGCCGCTCCGCGGCATATGGGATCCTCCCAGACCGGGGCACGAACCCGTATCCCCTGCATCGGCAGGCGGACTCTCAACCACTTGCGCCACCAGGGAGGCCCTGGAATGCCTCTCTTCTTCCCATTTTTCTTCTACATCCCTCCTCCCTGCCTGTTCTCCACTGCCTAGATCAAGTCCCATCTCTTACAGGACTATCCTGATCCTCAGCGAGCTCTATCTTCTTATGATAATAGTAATAACAATGTATTAAGCATGCAGGGTGTGCCACGTAATTCACACTCACTATTGTTCATCCTTGAAACACCCCTTGCAGATAGATAATTTGAAGAAATTGAGGTCCCAAGAAGTTTTAAGTGACTTGCAAGAAACTACACAAGTAAAGCGTGGCTGAGTCTGGATTCCCGTCAGTTCTAGCTGGCTCTAGCTGTTCCAACTCTTCGACCGTGCCTAATTGCCTCAGCTTTGGCACCTCGTATCCAGACAGCTTTGCCTGCTTGGAGAGGGAATAATCAGGACTTTGGCCTCCCAGACTGCTAAATGCTCCTAAGTCATAGGCAAAGACTGTGCTATGGTGGACAGCATGGGTGTGGTGGGGTGTTCTGGATGTGAAAGCCTGTGATGGGATGGGGTTTTCCTACTCTCCATACACTGTTTCCATCCATCCCCACCTTGGGACCTGGAATGCACAGTGAAAAGGGCATTTGGTAATGCAACTCAAGAAATTTGATCATCAGAGCTCTTAGCAAAATGACGCTTAGATTTTCTTGCAAAGTTTCCACCTCTAGGAGCTAAAGGCCCCAACCTGCTCAGAATGGAATGAGATAGAAATGCAAGCTGATTAATGTTTATCAGAGGCTAGGGAGAGGCTATAGGACTCAAGGATTAGGGGACAAAGGATTAAAGTGGAGAGGATCTACAGACATTAATGATTTGGTTTCCTCATGATAGAAAGAGGGGTGGCCCCCTGGCTCTTTTTGATCAAGAGTCATGATCAAAGGACTTGCGGGGGGCTTCCCTGGTGGCGCAGTGGTTGAGAGTCCACCTGCCGATGCAGGGGGCACGGGTTCGTGCCCCAGTCCGGGAAGATCCCACATGCCACGGAGCGGCTGGGCCTGTGAACCATGGCCGCTGAGCCTGTGCTCCGCAACGGGAGAGGCCACAACAGTGAGAGGGCCGCGTACCGCTAAAAAAAAAAAAAAAAAAGGACTTGCGGGTCCTAAATGGATCCTCAGTGGTCGACTGAGGAGCTGGGGGACGGGTTGAGTAGGCGGAGGGGCTTCTCCTGAATCCCCACACCACTGCAGACGTCAGGTGAGAGCTCTACCTGAAAAGGAAGGGTTGTTTGTTTTTAGTTGCTTTGTATATTCTAAGTTTCAGGAAAAATTGTCCCACTCTTGGAAATGGACAAGAGTGTGCTTTCCTGGGTTGCTTTGAATGGAGTCTGTTGTCTAGTGGACCCTCTGGGGATTATCTGACTCAAAGGGATGCAGCTTTGGCTCTAATGATTAGGCTAATTAACAATTCTAGGGATACAAGTAAAGTGGTAGAGGATTTATAGCTGAAAATGATTCTAATCTATAGGAATCAAAGACATTTTGTCCAGTAGTGATACAATTATTTCAACCCTACTGACAAAGTGATCCCAAATAACACACTTTGTTGTGTTAGAGGCTGTTAACCAGTTTTGCAAGTAGCTAGCAAATTCATTTCAGATTTCTGATTACCTGTACATGTATGCCTGTTCTTTCAATTCTTCTTTGAATTAGTTTTAACATCTTACTGGTTCTCTCATTTAATGAGTTAAATAAAATCCTTGACACATGTTCATTCTGTATTTGGATAAAGGTCATGATTTTACCTTTTCGAAAATTATAGTTTAGCGTGGACTCAGCGTGCTTGGCTAGCTGAGGGTATTTGATAATGAATTCTGCTTCACCTTCTGCCTGCTAGTGATGGCATCGTCCTGAGCTAAGCAAATGTAAGAGGGGCAGGGCTGTTTATGTTTCTCTTTCAGCTGTCATACCTCAGTGACTTGTGGGAATCATCAAGGAATTCTCATAACTAGAGTACCTTCTTAGAGCATTTTTAGCTCTCCTTCCACCTTCTCAAACCATCTGTGGTAAAGAACCAGTATTTTTATTTCCAATCCACTGCAGAATAATATTTTGTCAAATATAATGAAAGTGAATTACTAGAAAATAACCAAGTGCTCAGATGTTGCAGCTATGTCGGATGGCTATAAAAGGTGTTGAGTGCTTACCCTGAATTCTCATACTTATCTCATGGAGGATGATTACAAACAGTTTGTGGGCTGGCACTGGTTTGTGGTCTATACTTTGGGGAGTACTGCTTTATCTAAAGGGCAGAAAAGACTTCTATTTCCCTGGACCAACTTGTCCTACAAAATCCCACCAGACCAAATAGGCTCAGGTATACAAAGTCCTTCCTTGTGGTTGGGCAGGTTTGGTGAGTAATATAAAGTACGGGGACAAGGATTGAATCTCCAAATGGTTCAATCAGTTCCTTATTCTGAAACAAGGGCCCTTCCAGGCTGAGGCTTCTGAAAGGAAGGTCCTCCATGGACATTCTTGCACTCCTAACTTTCCTATTCCAAATCCAGTTTCTTGTCTTTATTCCTCTTGTTTCCTGTATTAAGTCAAATACAGGTCTGGCTCCTGTAATAAAATCCAAAATAACAGTGGCTTAAACAAGATGGGAGTTTATTTTTCTCTAGCAGTCTGAGCATGAACAGTCCCTAGCTATTATGACAGCTTTACAGTGTGTGAAACTGACTCCTGTCTTGCTGCTCTGCTATCCTATCCTCAAAATAACACCTTCCGCTTTGTGGTCTAGGAGCCACTCAAGCTCTCCTGCCATCACATTCTACAGTCTAGCCAGTGGAAAGGGGGATCAAAGGAAAAGATGAGACCATACTCCTTCCTTCTAGGGACATGACCCAGAAGTTGCACATATGACTTCTGCTCACATCCTATTGGCCAAAACCTAGTCACACAATGGTTCGCTGCCATACCAGGGATGCTGAGAAATGTAGTCCTTATTCTGGGCACCCATGTGCTCAGTTAAAATTCAGAAATCTATTACTAAAGCAAGAAGAGATGGATATTGGGGGCCAACTAGCAATCTCTGCCACCATCTTCTTAAAGTTTCTGAGTCAGGTGCCGCTGTTTTTCCTTCAACAGTTCCTCCTTCCAACAAAAGGAGGAAATTCTCCCTTTTAGTACCTTGTTCCTTACAAAACTTTTTTTAAAATAAATTTATTTATTTATTAATTTATTAACTTTTTGGCTGCGTTGGGTCTTCGTTGCTGTGTGCGGACTTTCTCTAGTTGCAGTGAGCGGGGGCTACTCTTGGTTGCGGTGTGTGGGCTTCTCACTGCGGTGGCTTCTCTTGTTGCGGAGCATGGGCTCTAGGTGCACAGGCTTCAGTAGTTGCAGCACGTGGGCTCAGTAGTTGTGGCACACGGGCTTAGTTGCTCCGTGGCATGTGGGATCTTCCCGGACCAGGGCTCGAACCCGTGTCCCCTGCATTGGCAGGCGGATTCTTAACCACTGCGCCACGAGGGAAGTCCACGGCTATTTTTCTTACTAGAAAGTCAACACCTAAGTAAGGCAATACTTGAAACATTTAAAGGCACTATAGCATACTCTCACATGGTGAGAAGACTATTTCTCATATTAGCTGCTTCGGCTCTGCCTGTTTGGGAACAAAAGACCTCCTTATCACTGTGCTGAAGAGCCCTGGACTCTCTCCTGTCCCACCTGAGCCTGCTTGAATTACTCTCCCTTTGTTATCCAGGAGGGATGGCACCAACTCCGCATTCTATATTCCAAGAAGCCAGGGATGATCATAAACAACTAAAACTTATTGAGATTTACCAAGGACCAGGTGCTCCCCTAACAGCTTTACTTGGTTTACTTTACTTAATGCTCATACTGACCCTTTGAGGTTGGTGGTATTCATTTTCAATTTACAGATGAGAAAACTGAAACTTAGAAAGGGGGAGTAACTTGTCCAAGAGAATACAGAACCAAGCTCCCAAGTGGTTTAGATTCAAAAGAACATTTATATTTTTATTTGAAAATGAATAGTTATTGAGAATTTTTCTAATGATCAATTTCTATCATTTTTTTCTAATTATCAATTTGCACTGCAGCAAAGTATGAAGAGAAACAATCGACATCACCCATCATACACTATTTTCACAAAGAAAGATGGTGCTGTAAAATGTTGCTCTATTTCCTTACAGCCTTTGCCTCGGTCAGTCTGTGTCTCTTTATGTTTATCCCTAGTTTTACTTGAATAGCTAATAAGCTAGCTTTTCCCAGAAATGCTTCCAGCTTGTAGGCACACTACGCCCCCTCGCTGTTAGTGTGGCTTCCTCTAAACCTCCAGCTTCGCTGTGACCTTCAGAAATCGCTCAGTTTGGAAGTAACTCTGCAGGATGGGGCCCTTGTCGTGTAATATCCACACAGGGAAACGCCTGGAGAGGTTTTTCAGGCAACAACAGTAATGCTCGGATATTTAAAAAACGTCATCTGTGCTCTTTAAGTCGTAACTCAAATCCTCCCTGTTGGCTGCAGCTTGAACCCCAGGGCTGCAGTGGAGACAGGACGTGTGGCTCGGTCCCAGTCTGAAGGCCTCAGCTATCAACAAGAAATTCCCTCAGAGGAGATCCCAGGCTTTTTCAGGCAGGAGCCAAGAAATTGAATCATATGATGACATTAGATAATTTTTAACAAATGAAGTACCTCCAGAAGGATAAAATGCTAGGGACTCCGCATTCACAGGCAGTAACTTAGCCCACTGTGCATGGTGTCAGGGCCTATAGACTCGGGACATGAAAGACAACATTTTACCTGACTAAAGATAGCTTTCCTTGAAGCCAATTTAATCTGGAAATGTTCCCTCAAATTGTTTAGGCACAGCAACGTTAAGGATCCTGTGATTCTTCGAACGTGGGCACATTTGGCCAGACATTGTTGGGCAGGGAATATTCCCAGGATGCCAGAGAGAACAAGATGAAGCGTTCTCGAGGCTTCTTTACTCTCTAAAAGAATCTCTCATCCATTCGTTAATGCCCATCCTTCTCTCCTCTGAGTTCTTTTCAACATGAACTGATTCTTAGCAAAAGATGCCTTGTTACGGTTTCCCTGGTGGCGCAGTGGTTGAGAGTCCGCCTGCCGATGCAAGGGACGCGGGTTCGTGCCCCGGTCCGGGAAGATCCCACATGCCGTGGAGCGGCTGGACCCGTGTGCCATGGCCGCTGAGCCTGCGTGTCCGGAGCCTGTGCCCCACAACGGGAGAGGCCACAGCAGTGAGAGGCCTGCGTACCGCAAAAAAAAAAAAAAAAAAAAAAAAAAAAGATGCCTTGTTACCTAAGCCATCTTTTGAGGGCCTCAGTGGCTTGTCTTCAGCACCGGATGCTGCATTCATGGTGGCCTCTCTTGCTCTCCCCGGTGTCACCCTCATGGCCAAGCAAGGTATTACAGCACACAGCAGCTGCTGAGTGTTTTATTGGTTCCTGCGCTAAGCTGCAGAGGAAACATTTCTGAATCCAGATACGCCAAAGAGCTCCCTAGACAGGCTTCTGGGGGCTCTCCATTCCCCCATTTACTCCATTTAATCCTCACGGTCCTCTGTGAGGTACTGTTAGCCCCCACTGACAAAGGAGGAAGCTGAAACTCAGAGAGGTAGAGAGGTTTGCTCAAGGTCCCTCAGTGAGCAAGTGGCAGGAGCAGGGCTGGAAATGAGACTCTCTGAACCCCCGAGTCCAGCATTCCTGCCCTGATACGACAGCTGTTCTCACTTCGCCACAATTAGCGGGCTGTGGGAAAACCTGTAGCAATGTGTGTGTGAGGAGGGGGCAGAGTAGCTCTTCCACGGCCCCTGCACTGCTTTGTCCGCGGGCCCATCGCGCCAGGCCGGGCTCCGCGGTGCACTCTGGGCAGCCTCGGGCTCCTCCTTTTTCTACTGAGATTCTTTCATTCCTTTTCCCCTGCCCCCTCACCTCCCTGCCAAACACAGAGACGACCCCAGGCATAAAATGCAAGAGCTCGACCAACACAAAGCAAAGGTTAGAAATTGAATGCCACCCCTCCCGAAGCCAGGAAATTCCAGAGACGCGGTTCTCATGGCAAGGGGACTTCAAGTTACATATTTTGCAGTCTGGCTAACCAGTTGTACTTTTCAGTGTGAGGCTTAAGACAGGGTCTGCCTGTGCCACGAGGGTGCCTCCGGGGCTCTCAGACCCATATTAGATTGCACGCCCGCTGTACTGTGGATTAGCTGTGAGATTTGCAAATGTATAATTTACAATGTGGTAAGAGCCTCATGGCCCCCGGGAGCAAGCTCTGAGAGTGGTTACTGTGCCGGGCTGGTGTTTGGGGGGGATTTGCCCTTCAAACCTCAAGGCTGCGTTAGCAGAGTTGGGGCCTACGGAGCTCCCCTGCTATAAGAAGCAGTCTACACTTCATTTAAAGTGATTTTCACGAGCCCTCCCTCTTCCCACGCAACCCGATGTGTTTCTCTGGGTAAAACCTTGAATGCTTCCCCAGGTCCACATAAGCCAGATGCCCAAGGTTTTAGAATCGGAAGACTGGTCTCTGTTGGAAGTGGTTTCCGAGTCAGATGTGAGCTCAAGATGGAGGTCTCGTGGCCTACCTCCCCCTGGTCTGTGCGTCCCCAGTGAATGGGCAAAGCCCCTGTTCTAAAGGTCGTTAGGCTGAGCACCTACTGCCCACGGCCCTCTGGCCCCAAGGCAGGGACTGGAGAGTTCTCCAGCCCATGGGCAAGGCACACGGAGGACCCTCACCCCAGCCTGGAGAACAGCAGTGAGGGAATCCCAAGCTTTTCTCCAAAAGTCACCCTAGACTGGAAGCTGGAGAGGCCTATGTTCCATTCCTGAGTTGTCCGTGACCCCACAGAGCAGGTCCCGGCTCTACACATCACTTCTATGGTCCGTGTTTCAGCAGTGGAAGCTGAACCCGAGTCTCAGACAAATCACTGAATTGGCTGTTTGACTTGGGCATCTTTCTGGCTTTTCTTCTGCACTCACTTCTCCCTTCAAGACCCCTCCTCTATTTCGCTATGACCTTCTTGTGCCTTGCAGGTCCCAGTCTCTTTCCAGGCCAGTCTGCCTTAGACCCTATTCCCCTCTGGAGCTCTCTCCCCTCCCCTCCTCTAACCCTCTTCCCCAGACCTTTTGCCAAACTTCCTACCAGCTACCTGTCACTCACAAAAAATCTGATAAAACTGACTAATAACAGCTGATGTTACTGTGTTCTAGATCTGAAAAGCATATTAACAAATACTCTCTCTTTAATCTCACATTAGCCCGTGATGTTCTTGCTGCATGAAGGACATAAATATCTATCTTTCAAACAGGTTAAGTGGCCCACCCCAGATCAGGCAACGAAGAAGTGGTGGGATTTGAATCCAAGTCTTCTGATCCCACATACCTGATACCCTTTCCTTTAGGAGCTGCTTTCCTTTCTCACCACTGCCCTGCTGGGGGTTCACTGCTGCTCAAGACTTAATTTGTTACTTATCCCAGTGGGGTTTGTGTTTTAGGAGCCGGCACTTCTACCAGAAGAGTAAGCCAGCAACAGAGCGAGGCTGGTGGGAGTGCCCTTCTGACTCTCTTCCAAGCAGACGGCTCCCACTTGACCTGCTCGAGAGAGAAATGAGCTGTGCTCATGGAAAGAGCTTCTGAGGGTTCTCTGCTGCCAGATTCTAGAAGGCCAAGCCAGGGAGAGGAGACACTGCTGGAGATGCCGTCTGGAGTGAGCAGCCGACATGTGGAGCCCCCAGGCTCCCCTCCTCCTTGCCCTCCTCTCCCCTCCAGAGGGTTGTATCTTCGCTCCGAGGCACAGAGGCCTCTCTCAGAGGCTCTGGTTGTGGTTATAAAGCTGTTCCTGTTGATTGGGAGGTTCATTCCTAACTGTGAGTTTGGTAACTCCCCTCCCCCAGTCCCCAAGAAAGCCCCGATTCCCCTTTCCTCGCTGCCTTTCTTCCTTCCCCTCCCTTATTAAATATTTGTTGAATGAATAAATGAATGAATGAATGCTGCTCTATCCCTCTGCTCTTGGAGCCAGGTCACCCAGACAGTGCATTCTTGTAGTTTAAGAGGTCACCTTGTGCTGGAGCAATGCTCCATTTTTAAAAAATGAATTACTCATGTAGCCCGTAAGGTCCCATAGTTCTTGGCTGGAGAAGATAACTTAGCAGAAGTCACTTTAGTTTACAAGCCAATGCGTTCGGATGAAAATTGATGCAGGCTCCCTTTTACATAATTGAACTAGATGGTTGCCCATTTGGTGTTAACTGGAGGGGGACTGGAATAGCTCTTCTATCCGAAGGTCACTCACATCAGCCTGTCTCAGTGCCTGGGATTCCGCCATTAGAGATGCATTACTTTGCAGTTTTAAGAGCCTCTTAAACTCCTTGCAGTTGACAAGCTTTGTCAACAACTCAATATGTGGTTGGGATGACACTATATATTCAGATATGTGAACCTCTGGGGTTGGGATTGCATAAAGATAGCATCATTATCCTAATCAAATTAAAGAAAATCTACACATGATGAAATTCACATGCTTCTTATTTTCTGAAACTGAAGGCACTTGGCTGACTCTGATTTTGCCTCCGTCTTTCTTCCCTTCCCCACTTTTGTCTTCTATATTGACACGGGCTCAGGAGCACCTTCTGCTCTCTGGGGTCTCCAGCAGGACAAAGTCATGTCCATGGATTCCAGGCCCAAAGCTTAGAAAGGGAAGGGAGGGTACATAAGGAGTAAGTGGTGTTGGAAAGCAGAAAGATGGGGAGACAAGGAGACAAGCAAAGAATAGGACAGGAGAGAGGAAAAGAAAGGTGCTTTTGGTGGGGACAGGAAAGAGAACTAGCACCCATTTTGTACAGGAAGCAAAGATTCGTCCTCGTGGGGCTCAGGCTCTAATCCGTTCCCTGGACTCATCTTACTCCAGTTTGTCCTAGGGCCTGCGATCCTCCCTTTAGGGATGAGGTGCTTCATAACTCGACAGCTCTCTTGCAAACGTCACCGGCTAGCCTGGGGTTGCTGCTCTGCACTCTGCTTGGAACTGCCCAGCCGCCGTCGTCTTCTGTTCCTCGAATTGAAGGTCAGATGCTGAGTCTGGGCTGTGCAGACCGGGCCTCTCAGGTTGCTGTTTTGTTCACACCTTCCTCGGCACCTTCACAACTGGAAAAAAGAAGTTCCAGAAAGAACTAAATGTGTGGCTTCGGGGTCTGATCGAGTTGCTCGGGACCGTCTACCCCAAGTGCAGGATGATGGAGATGGAGATAGGAAGCTCAGCAGTGGCTGGGCAGTGTACTTTCTCCTTCGCAGCATCCAGCTCACAAGCCTCCGTCCTCTGGGTCCTCGTTCAGAGATCTGGGCGGGAGTCGGGGAGTGGGTGCTGGGGCCACGGCGTTAACTGCTTCTGGAGAACCAGACTGATGAGCAGATGTAGCTTTGCCCGTTTTCTTTTTTGAACCAAATCTGTGCATAGATATTGGGTGTTTGGAAATCAGCCTTGACCCGACATCTTCAGATGTCAGGGCCATGCATTCGTCTCCTTGGGTGGTGTTTTCTAAAGCTTTGGCTCTCCACTGCTGATGAGAGTTTCTGTCCCCATAGCATGACCTGCAGTGGGCAAAGCCTGCCTCACCCTTTGAACTTCTGCTGGGGCTTCTGGGCTACAGGCGTGGGGAGAGAATTCACCACCCTTTTCGACTCTCGCTTCCAGGGTGGGTATTCATGGTTCCAAGGGGCTCTCTCCTCTCAGCCTCCCGAGCATCTCATTCTACCTCCTTTAGAGCTTTGAAAATACTCACCAAAACTCAGGAAAAGCCTTCTACCTTTAGCTTCTCCTACTGAGCCAGAGATTTATAACTTAACTCTCTTTCCCCAAGTACTAAGAAAAAAAATAAACCCACTATATGTTCACATAAATAATACTTTTATGAAAAATACCCAGGGATTCAGAAACAACAACCAGGAACCTAATGAGAAGCCCAGCATTGTGTTCCATTTTTGAAAATCTTTTTTAAAGTCAGGTTGATTCTCACACATACGTCTGCATCCAGTCTGCTGTGACATCACATGTCATACAGGCTGTGACAAACTCCAATGTACAATTGTAAGAGAATGAGAATGAAAAAAAGCAAATAATATCTTTGTATTATTGTGAAAATAGTTTCGGCTGATAGACCACATTGAGAACCACTGCTTTACAACATCAGAGTTGATAGGTTTCCCAGCGTCAACCGCCTTCTCTTACACAGGTACACACATGCTTGCGCACGCTTGTCTGTCTAGTATTTCTGTTTTGGTAATGTCATGATGTTCTTGGGATAACTGAAAACTGTGCACTGGGAATCAGCATCCTGCATGGCTAGCTAGCGACAGAACAGAGGGAATAGCCCCACTTTAGAGCCACAAAGTCTCAGCTTTGGATCCTGGCTCTGTCACTGATACACTCTGGCCTGGGGACTATTACATAATCTCTTTAAAGCCTTGGTTTCTTCTTCTGTAAAAGGGGACAACAAGAACTTCTCTTCATAGAATTGTTGGGAGGATGAAGGACACATATATGTAAAGCAACACGTATATAGTATCTGGCAGTGGGAGAACAGGTGTTCAATCCACAGCAGTTACGATTGTTGTCATTGCTATTATTTTTCAATGACGTAAGCTACATGAGTGTGAGGACTTTGTTCACTTCTATAACTCCAGACCTCTAGTGAGTGTTCCAGAAATATGAATGCATGGCAATTTACACAAATTCAACTTCCTTCAGAACCTCTTAGCCTGACTCAGCGTATGAGAGAAGATCAGGTGGTCCCGACCCCTGGGAGCTCTTGGTCTAATTAGAGGGGAAAAAAAAAAGACACACTTGAGAAACGATGCAGTAAGCCAAGGTGTGTGATGAAGGGTCAAAATGAGCAGAGCTGCCAGCATGTATTGCAGTGGCTCACAGATGGGAACTTCTAACACCTGGTGTGGGGACTGGTGTTGGCTCTGAGGTCCATTTGCCGGCTGCTGTTGTTGTTTTTAACCCCTCTAGCAGCTTGCCTGCACAGCCATGCAGTGGGAAGGAGCCAGAACAGGTTGTCCTCAAAGATGACCGCCACCAAGCCCTCCTCTGCACATGAGCTGCCTCCCTTTAAGGGGTTTATTTCATCTGGGCTGGCTTCAAGACTTACTTTGAACAATAGCATGCCATGGAGATGGTATTCTGGAACTTCCAAATGAGGCTTTCTTAAGGCAGCTTCTGCTTCCTCCCTCTTGGAAGCCAGAGGCCATGTGAGAAGTTTGGCCATCCTAAAACTACCCTGCTGGGAGGAACGCCACATGGAGAAGCATCGAGGCACCATACATATGCATGAAGCCTTCCTTGACCTGCCAGCATGGCCCACCTAGCAGCTGAATGCAGCTACATGAGTGACCCCAGTTGATATTATATGAAGCAGAATTGCCTGGCTGAATCCAGCTAAGCCACAGAGTCCTGAGAAATAATAAATTGCTGTCTTAAGCCATCATGTTTTGGAGAGGCTGGTTTCATGGTAATAGAAAACTGAAGCACAAGGGCAGGGGCTGGGCAAGAAGAGAGAAAGGTGGCAGAGGTACTGGGCTCATAAACCTCTGGGGCTGGTAGATGGCACCCTTCCCCTCCAGCCTCTGGGCACAGAGCAGATAAGGAGACTAGACACACCTTTGCTAATGTGTGTCTGGATTTGAATTTATATCGCCAAAGGAAATTTCACAAACAATTGTCAAGTAGAAAAACTGTTTAGGTAACAGACAGCAGAGCTGCCAGGAGAGACATGTCCAGGGTTCCCTGTTAGCAATTACCCCTCTTGTGGGTAGTTGCCACTATTATGGGTTTTCTCTTGAGTATTTTTATTTTGCATTCTACTTCAATTGGGACTACCTAATTCCTGCTGCCAGGCCTTTTCTCATGTTTTTCCCATTCTCTAGACTGCCCTTTCTCTTTTTCTCTTCCAGTCGAATCCAACGATCCTTCAACATCCCACCTGGCCCATCAGCTCCATTGCAGGACTGTCCTGACTCCAGCTTGCCCTGGTCACACCCTCCCATGAAGGCCCACGGCTCCTGTTGTAGGTCACATACATTTTGCCACTTAGAATCCAAGTATCACAGGTGGTTAGAGAGGACTAGACCTCAGAGGTGGATCCCAGAATAGGAACCTGGAGCTCAGGGCAAGTGACTTGCCCAAGGTTTTGCAGATAGTTAGTGGAACATGGAGCACCAATATGGCAGCTCCATGGTTTTGGTAACCCACATTTACCAAACATCTGAGTTAAAATGGAACCAAACCAGGGCTTCCCTGGTGGCGCAGTGGTTGAGAGTCCGCCTGCCAATGCAGGGGATATGGGTTCGTGCCCCGGTCTGGGAAGATCCCACATGCCGCGGAGCGGCTGGGCCCGTGAGCCATGGCCGCTGAGCCTGCGCGTCCGGAGCCTGTGCTCCGCAACGGGAGAGGCCACAACAGTGAGAGGCCCGCATAACGCAAAAAAAAAAAAAAAAAAAAAAAAAAATGGAACCAAACCAGGACCACTGAGAACTGGCAAGTGCAAATAGGTTTACCCGGAGGCAGGTGTAGGAGATACACAGTGTCTTGAAGAGCCAGAGGCAGACCCAGAAAATGCGGAAGAGGAGGAGCCCTAGATGGAGACCCTGCTTGAGAAGGGAGGTCGCTGGAGAATGAAGGTGGAGGGGTCCTTTGGCCATCAGGAGATTCAGAAGCAGAGTAAGAAAACTGCCAACATGTGGGACTAGACTGAGGTGAGAAAAAGTATTTGAGTTATTTGCATAGAGCCCATTCAAACTATGCGGGAAGGTCGGGTTTTTCCAGAATATTGACATTTGGGACCAAATGGTGGCCTTGGTGCCAAGAAGTGTTTCTACACCCATTGCAAGACCTTTAAAAAGTTAAACATTCTGTGGTGGAGAAAGCTATTCCTTTATTTGTACAATGTGTTATTTTGCACCTAGGGGAAAACACGGTGATGTGAATCACCCTACATTTCCATCCCTGTTAAATCGGGCTGCGTTTGGGAGAGCCAGTAGACTTGAAAGCAGTAAGCATGAAAACTAAGCATCTTACTGAAGTATTTCAAAACAATTCCTTTTTCTCCAAATGCAATCAGTCGATATTAAACACAACACAACCGGCTGATGTAGGAGGGATAGGGAACAGCAGGAATATGAATGCCCGTCAGAGCTGACTGTGCTGAGGATGGTGTGATGTCCCAGGCATTGCTTTAAGCACATTGTCTCACTGAACAATGAGGTAGTACTATTATTTACAGGTGAGGAAGTAAGGCCCAGAGCAGTTCAGGAACTTGCCTTAGGTCCCAAAAGTGCTGGGATGATAATTCAGGTCTGTCTGACCCCAGCCCAGCTGATGATGGATGGCCAGGGAAGCAACAGCATGGAGATCTGAGATGGGACCACAGAGGGGCATCAGCCCTAAACCAAGAACAGTTCTGATGTGCTTAACATCGGGAAAGGATGGATAATCCACCTTTAGTGACTGTACCACTTACTGGCTACCTGAGACTTCTTGCTTTCTTCTGTTATTTACATTTTCATGTGTTTTTATCTTGTCCCCTCAACTGGACCGACAGCTCACAAAGAAGGGGACTGTCTAGTGGGCCTCTTGCCCCCTGCTCGGTACCTATTATGCTCAGAAAGCCCGTCAGTGAAAACATCACTGATGAGTTAGTCTTGTCAGTTTCTTGCTCTGCCCTCTTTGTACATGAATGACAGTCAGACCTGTATATTTTTAAAATGTGGTGAATAAACTTTGTAAACACTTGACTGGGGGTTTTCTAAATTCTCTATCCGTAGAATGAATTTAATGCTGCCCCCAGTTTTAATGAAATTCCCTTCATGCTGCTTCAGGTTGATGTTTAGAAGTTTACACTAGACTGTTGGTCAATTTTTCTTTTGCATTTAAATTGTCATTCTAGTGAGGTGAACAAAATGAATATTCTGGCTATCAAAATACCATCTTGGGGCTATCAGACTATTGGGAAAGTTGTTTTCTGCTTTAAAGAAAAAGAGGCTCTACAGTTGTCCTTTAGATTTTTTTGTTGGAATAACATGTTGGCATTACAATGCTGAAAATATGGTCGGGAAGAAAAAAGAGAAAAGACACACACACACACACACACACACACACACACACAGGTTAATGCTAATCCTCCACGACTGTGCACCTGGGAGCACGGAGCCGACCCTACCAGGGTCTAGAATAGCTGACAGACTGTCAACATGTCGATGACTTTCTGATCTGATTCCATTTGTTACTCTTTCCCAGGACTGAAATGCAGAAAGGGTCACACATCGTCCTACCTTTACCAACAACTAGAACATCTTCCCAGTTGGAGAAGGGAAAGTCTCCCCCAGTGTGATGCCAGCTTGGAAGGCGAGGAACTGTAAATGCCCCTGGGTTCATGTGAGTAGGGTTTAGTCTGGGCATTGTATAGTCTCAGAGAGAAAAAAAAGGGTTTCCTGAGGGAGGCTTGGGCAGCAGTGGTGAATCAACTATTGTCGTATCGGACTTCAGGGAAGTCCAGCATTAGGAAGGCCCCCGTTTTGTGCAAACTGATCAAATACAGATGTTTCCAAGGAGTTGACGTTATTCACCGTGACTTCACTGGAGATTGAATGGCGGACAGCCGGTCAGCAGTGGGGTGAAGGCATGTTTTGGCGAAAGGGTGTAAATGTATATACAATTGACAGGATGTGGATGACACTGGACAAACGTCTCTTCTCTTGATAAATACGTGTTTTATTTCCAAAAAGTTTTATACCAAGGAGATGTAATGAAAAATAAATATGGTTTCAGGCTTTGCTAGGTGTATCTCATGTATGTCAAACTCTGAAAGAGATGACGGGGAAAATATAGGGTTCAAACTTCCGTCTTCCTGAAATATCAGTTTTCATATAAAACTCATCAGCTGAGCTAAGTATTAGGCTTGATCAATGGCAGGAAACTGGGGGATCAAATGCTAATAAATCAGAAACAGATACCCCCTCTTGAGCAGAAAATATATCACAAAACTGAAAAGGAGAAAATCATCTGATGATTTTTTTAATGCATGCGCAAGGAGAAAATGAGCTTTTCTGGGGGGTGGAGGAGGGCTGCATCTTAAACAGTGATAAAAAATAAGATTCTTAAACACCTTAATCAGACTTTGACATGAACATATGCAAAAGAAACAAGGAAGATCCTGATTTGGGTGAAGTCTGGATCCTGAGGCATGATGTGTTTGTGTGGGTGTGCAGATATTAAGATGGCAAAGTGAACACATTAAGATCTTACTACTAATATTTTGCTAGATATTTTAATGCATTTTCTCTCTTCCAGAATTATATCTGCAGCCCTCACCCCTCTGTCTTTTAAAAATGAATTGTCTCACAATCCCATTCCCTTACTTCTTGGTATTTTTTCTCTTATTCATTTTCATTTTGTGACGTAAATGTTTTATTGAAATAAAACGTATGTCCAGAAAATTGCACAAATCTTAAATTCACAAATTCCTAAGCTTGATGAATTTTCATAAAGTGGACACACCTGTGTAACTAGCACCCAGCATAAGAAACAGAATATTATCAGCATCCCCCAGAAGTGCCTCTTGTTTTATGTTCCCGTTGCAGACAGAAATCACTATCTTGACTTGTCACACTACAGATTTGTGTTGTCTGTTCTTGGTCTTTATATAAATGGATTCTTGGATGTATTCTTGCATCTGCTTTTTTGCTCAACATTATGTTTGTACAATTCATCCATGGTGGTTTGCTGCGCACTTATTAATATTTAAAACTGTATTGTTTTTAATAATATACATACATTCATTTCATTAATGTAGTCTTGTAGGTACAGAAATGTCTCTATTTCAGCACATTGACCAGCATCAGTACTCAGAAGGAAGTTCAAAAGAGTAAACAATCCCCAGCAGAAATCACAAAGAATCTACTGAAAAGATTCTGAATTGACTTGATGGTAATGAAAGGCACATTATCACCAACACCTTTGAAACGTTCATCTTTGTTTTCCCTAAAAATACACATACAATTATTTTTTCTTTTACCCAACTTAAACAAGAATCCAGAGAGTGTGGTCCTGCTCCCTGAATGCAAACGGTTTGCTTCTGTGAAAACAGAGCAAGCTCAATTAAATTAGAAAATCCTGGTATTCAGTAGGACCAAATTTCCCTTCCTTCCTACTTTGCCGTTCCACAGTCTATCACCTAGAGTAATTAAGACCAGGGAGGTATCATCTTCACTGGATTAACCTTAACTAAATTGTGCTCATTCAACATGTGCCCTTTTGATTAGTCCGAGCAGGGCCCGCTGTCTCGGATACACCCACCTTGTAAGTCTACACACTTAATTAATTTCAGATGAATAGCAGAGAGGATAAGCTAAATTCTCTGATTAATAAACTATAAGTCCTTATTGTCTGTCAGAGTAGCTCAAGATTTTCATTCTTCCCTTATTTCTTTGCCATGCAAGGGCGAATGGAGATTGAAATGTGCACACACACACGCACACACACACGACACATACACACAGCTGCAATTGTGTGAGGCCGGTGAACAGATCCCTGAGCGGTTTCATCACTGTAAAGGGCAGACCTTGAGAGAGAAAATACTGCAAGAATTGTTGGTAAAGTAGATTATTTTTCTGCCAAGCGTAATTTTTAATGTCCTTCTTCACCTGAACCTTAGTTTTTATTTACACATATTTTCGTATCCACGTACAGATACAAACTTCAATATTAATGCCACTAATTTTGTATTTTTAAATGCATTTCTCAGAAGTAAAATACTATTAATAGTCTGAGAACCTTTCTGAGAAATGGTTTGAAGTTATGTGTTGAATCATCATATTTGACAGCTCTCAAATATATAATCAAAATTTGCCCTCATGGGCATTATCTGACAGCAAAGAGAATTATTTCCTTATAATAAAACAGATCCCAAGGATGTTTATATGCTATAATTTATCTCATATTAAAAGATGGCTAGAAAATTATACAAGACAGATTTACAGCCTCTCCTTCAACCCAGAAAATTTGTGTCTAGTTATTAGTGACTTAAAAACTACTACTGATCTGCATAATTGTATATAAAGAGTTTCCCCAGTAGCTTTTATGTCCTATGATTCAACTTAATGAGGTCAATTATATTTAGGGAATTTAAATTACTGATACTTAGGGAATATAGCCAACATAGCTGTTAGTTTCTAGTTGGTATGCAAGGAATTCTAGTTACATAAGACAAAAATAACATATCTTAATATAGCCAATTTTATGTTTAATTAAGCAGAGACTTTTTTTAAGGCCACTAACCTATTTTATACAGAAAATTGTTCAAGAAACCATATACTCAACTCATTTATGTCTTCAGATGTTGGAGTTGTTCCGATTTAGTCTTTGTTCTAAAATGATTAAAAAAAAAACTTCTAGTAATTCTGTTAGTATTTTCTACTAGTTTAGAAAATTTAACTGTGAAATTCTTGCACTCCATTTTTAACCACAAATTCCCAAACTACTAAATATTCCTACAAGTTAAAATACTGCTCAATAATTTACCACTAAATGAGTGACAGGGTGTGGAAGATTTTACTGATCACTTTACTAATTGCTCATTTGTGAAAATTCTCAAACTGGTGGAGTCATTTGGTTAATTGAATGCAAATATTAAATAATTTTTGATTGATGACATGCATGCTGATAGGCACATCGTTTCCCAGGATGCATCAGCTAAATGCTTTATCAGGTTTGTATTATCTCTTCCATCCGAGGCTGGGCACATGGGCATTTTAACTCATGTCAGGAAATCTTATTCTCTCTGCCTTCCCTAAAACCAGATCCTACATTTGACCTTTTAGAAAAACACGAAAGCAAGTAATTTAAGTCAGCCCACACCTGCACCATCTTCCAAAATATCCTCATATGAATGCTTAGCACGTCTCATTCCTGAGCAACTGAGGCGGCTGAGAAGGACAATTTATTCCTTCTAAAGAACACAATACTGACATTGCAGTATGTCGTGTTTCAGGTTGCAGTAAAGTGTAAATATTATTCATGAAAGGGCAGCTAAGCTTGGCCCTGTGATTTAGATTTACTATACAAACCAACTAGTTTTGAATGATGGAATTAGGCATTTACATAAGGGGACTTAACAGTTCTTCAGCCTGGTTACGTTCTGCTGTTTATGTTACACAATCGGAACCTGTGAATGCTGTTTTGGGTGATACATTACTAAGAATTTTTACATTAGGAAAGTAACCGTATTATCCGGGATTGTTAGCTGTAAGGAAAGTTGTTGAGCTAAATTCTGCACCTTAAAAAATAGAAAAAGCCCTTAGAAAGTCTCCGAAAAATATAGTATAGCAGTCGCATCACCTAGCGATTTAATCGCCGTGTGTCTCGTACTCCTGTTGGCCTCTTTTAACAGGACTTCCATCAATAAATTCAAGTTTTTGTTTTTGCTTACAGTCGGCATTTCAATTAGGGCAGGTCCACAGAAAGGAATTCAAGTTTGGATCGTTTTCGACATCATTTGCAGCTATTTATCACTCTGTCTTTTAAGAATAGCTCCCCTTTCCGCACACCCATTGCTGCCGCCTCCCTCGCTCGGTAAATGAGTCTGCGCCAAGCAAGGTCGCTCTGGGCCAGTTCGAATTTCTGTGCCTTCACCCTCGGATTGTTGGATCCCCCTCGTCTTTTTTGTGCATATCTCTGAAAAAAAAATTTTTTTTTTAATTCGTGGTATTTCTACGCACGGACGGAAGGCAAGCGGGAAAGAAGGCTGCAGGTGCGGGCGGGCGGGCGGCGGCAAGGGCGCGGCGGGCTGGTGGCGGCGGCGCGGAGGCTCTTTCCGGCGCCGGGGGCGGCGCCCCAGGCCGGGTGCGGCGCCCGTTTGGCGCACGTGGCTCTCGGCGCAGAGCAGCCGGACCGCGGAGAGTTGGGTGTCGGCGGGTGCCTGCGGTTTCCGCCTGGAGCCCTTCGCGCTGCGCCCAGCCGGGAGGGAGGGACGCCCGGGGCCGGCCGGCGGCGCGGGTAACGCTCGCTGACCCGGTGCTCCGGCGGGCGGCGTCTGCGCGGAGTCCCGCCGAGCACGCCCCGCGGCCGAGGGATGTCCAGAGGCGCTGGGCGGAGTGTAGGCGCCGAAACATATCTCCGATTCGCCGGAGGCCGACGGGAGGGCCCGGGGCGGCTGGCTAGGCAGCGGGGCAGCTCGGTGGAGAAGGCCCTGCACCCGGCGCAGCGGCCACCCCTCCGGACCTGCAGGTTTCCGAGGGGAGTCGCTGCCTCAGCGGTGGGGTGCGGGGGCTGCCGAGCTTGGGGCCCGAGAGACGGGCAGGCACGGGGCCAGGGGACTCGGGGCGGGGGGGCGGTGTGGGGCCCGGCCTGGGCGCCTCGTCCGGCGGCGGAGGTGGGCTGCCGCTAAGTGGTTTGCAGCCCCGATTCCGCCACCTCCTGGGCCACGGGAGTGGGCCCGCGGAGACAGGCAGGGAGAGGCGAACGAGGGTTTGCTCGAACCCTCAGGGCCCGGGTCGGAGGGCAGGACCCTAGGCGAGGGTGGCCGCGCGGCCTGGGAGCCCCGAGACCGGACGGCATTAGTGGAGCCGCCCCGACATAGGGGAGTTGGGGGGATGGTTGTGAATAAGTACGGAATGATCAAGGCTCCGGGTTTCTTCTCTCCTCTCTCCGCTTCCCCCGAAGCCTTTTAGAAGCAGGCTGTTTGCGGAAACGTGGCTGCCCCGCGCCTCGGGCTCCCACGCCGCATCCCGCCCCAGGGAAGCGCCGCTCAAACCTGACCCCGGCTTCGGGACTTGACCCGGGCTTGACCTCTCCCTCCGCTCCGCCCGCACTCTCGGGATCTAACACTGCGGGCTGCCGGCCAGGACGTCGCCAACATCGCTCTTTAGTCTCGGCGCCCAGCTCCGGGCTCTGGCGCCGAGCTTCCAGGCTGGGGTCGGGACCACAGGACGGTGTATTCTGCGGGGGTTGGGGGTAAGCAGAGGAGAAGATCCCGGCTCTCCGGTGTCGCTAGCGGGTCAGGCCCAGAGCGCATCCTGCTCGCTCCGACCCTGCCGTGGAAGAGCGAGGCCTCCCCAGCAGACCCGACTAGCCAGGGTCGGGGTTTCCCGAGCAAGGCCGGGCATTTGGGCTCTTGGCGGCCGAGGCTTTCGCGAGGGTGGGTTATCCTCCAGCCACTTTAGGGAAGAAGCGACGAGGCCAAGGAAGTTATGGACGACGGGGCACCCCCCATTCCAGCCCTGCCCTCAAACTCGGGGGCTCCATTCCCTCTGCGGTTACTTGCGGCGCACCCCATTCCTCCCCGACACACTGCCCGCAGCGCTCACAGTCAAAGCCTGCGGCGGTGTGCACCGGCCTGTGCGGGGTGGAGAGGCGGCCCTCCTTGGGTCTCCTGCCTGTCACATCTGCACTTATTTAAAGCTCGGCTGGTGGTCCTCGCTCTCTGGAATGCCGATTGTGGGCCTGGCTGCCTACGACATTTGCACTGATTAGCGAGCCGGTCATGGGGGAGGCCAAAGGCGGGGCGGGGGGGAGGGGGAGCTTTGGGGAGACTCGAGGTTCACAGTATTCTTCTTGACCCCGTTCCGAGAGCCAGCTTGTAACTCAGCGATTCCCACCGCACCAGATAGCTGAGTGTGTCAGGAAACAGGCCTGAACTTCGAGATCATTCGATGTGTATAGGAAGTGGCCATTGCACTTTAGCAAGTATGTTGTGGTCCGCGTGCACGCACAACCCGAAATCTGAAGGCTCCAGCGCTGAATCAGGCAGAGTGGGTGGACAAGTGCTGCGGCCCCACGTCACTCCAGGCCCTACAGGTGTGCAGGCAGCCTCTGAGATTTGCAGCTTCCTCAACGCACGACTCTTAAGAAATATCTGCTGGTGCAAGTCCACAAAAAGAGATTGACCTGCTGCATTTAAAACACTGTAAACAAGCTTTAAAAAGGCACAGGATGCCTGCCTCAGAGTCCACACCCTAAGGGGAAGAGGCGTGGGGCAAGTTCTTTGGTGAAAAACAAGATGTGTTCCACCCGAAGGCGAGTCCCACAGGCGTAGGGTCCGGAGAGAGGCAGTTTTCATTCTATAAACCTAGGAGAGCTCAGTCTGATTTTGCATTTGCCTCTGGACTTGGTATAATTAAGGGTGAAAATAAGGCCCCTCTGTATTTCTATTCGCCTTTGCTGTCTGTGAAGCCTGTACCCCCAGAGGAAAGTTGTTTTAGTAATCTGGAAAAGAGAAACCATGTGCTGAGTCAGCAAAAATCATGCACCAGGCCAGTTCAGTTCAGTAACACAGCTGTGTGTTAGGCACACGCTCTCTAGGCCTTGCGGAGATAATGAAAAATATATTGGAATTTTCATGGCATAGAAATGCCCACAGAGCCCGTTGGCAGTTGAGAGTCATATTAAATTCTGTGTCTTCTAATACAAGAACTCTGTTCTGAACATGTCTTCTAACAAGCATTAGACCCAACTCCATTTAATACGAGGGAGGACAAGACAAATGCAATTCTCCAAACAACCCAAAATATATTTTTTTCAAATGGTTGTGCTGCAGAATGTTTAAACATTCCTTTCTGCTTGTGTTCTTGTGACAGATGTTCAAGGTGGCTCCAGTGGATGCAATCTGATTTTTCATTTTGAATCATTAAAAGCATTTCTCAAAAATGCATCTTTAAAAGGTCCGACAAGTCTCCTTGCAAATCCTGTTAGAACCTTAATAACCCATTGGTGGTCCCGCCGTCTTTACGTGCAAGGAATAAATGTATTCACAGAGAGCTACTTGGAAGGCAACTCACTTCTTAAGCTGTTAAGCAACTATTTTGGAGAATGATTTCTTATCTTTTAACTGTACAAGTCTTATCCCAATTTGCAGAACTGGAGCATTTCAACTTTGGAACTACAGCCCAGATCATTGCATTTTTAGTGAGAGTATTTCTGGGAATACTTCTTCATAATTCTTTTAATCTCTTAGTTGGAAAATGTGTGGCTTTTTTCTTACACTAGCATATTGTGTAAAAAACCAGCCAAAAGTTTGCTTCTATTTCATTCATCTTTTCTATCTTAAAACTTAAATGAAATTAGTACAACTTTTATGCTTTTACTCTTGGAATTCTTAAAGATATAGCTGACTTTTTTAGGTTGTTTCAGCATAATGCAAAAACATCTGGATGTAAAATGAAAAATTTAGTCTGTCACCAAGGTTCCAGATGTTTGGTGCTGTGTAGACAAAACATCAGGATGAGTGACTGAAATTTTTCTCTCCCAGCCAGATGGTTTAGTGCCTGGTGCTTCTATAAGGAAGCATATTTTCCTTTCTCTAAACATCACATCCTACTGTATCCCACGTAAGGCATGATTTACGCTCTTTCATCGACAAAAATGCTGGGCCATTTGGAGTGTAGCAAAGCAATCCGTAAATGAAACTCTCAGTATATGTTTTGGAAAATGTAGTCCAAGTACAAGTGTTCGTGTGTACTTAGGAGGGAGTGGTGGTGGAGGAGCCAGAAATGGGAAGGTAAGAAAGAGAGAGCCTTGTTCAACGGGGGAATGACTTGACTAAAAGGACAGCCTTCTAAGAATCTATTTGTGGCATCCCATAATCTTAAATAGGCTAAAGGTAGCACTCAGCAGCAGCTTGGACAGGGCTGCCTTTGGCCTGAGATGCAGCTGGGCTGTGAAATATGGTTGTGTCCTCTGAGGCCCTCTTTCCCCTTTATTCCTTCTTGAAACATTGTAAAATAAAACAAGTAAATGTAATGTAACATAAAAACATGATTACTTATGAGCATTACACAGGTGGGGAAACTCCATATTTGAAAAGTAAGGAAACAACATGGTGAATATTTAATGTCAGAAAATATAGTGCCAGTGAATAGATTTCTCTTCATGTGAAACGTCACCACACTTTACAGTTGTTAAACTGGGAGATGAAGAGAGAACAACATTTCTTCCTTCCCCCAAATCACAGAGATTAAGATCATGAGCAGAGTCTGAGCTTTTCCAAGTCACTTTGCCTTAGCCATGCTGAGAAAGAAGGAACAAATACAAGAGAGGCCTTCCACTAGAATCAGCAGATGAAATCAAACCCAGAATGAATTCCATTCTACTTATTACCTCACACACTCACTGGGTTAGAGAAGAGTGTTTAGACAATGGATGGCAGTGGATGTTAAAACATCATAAAATTTGACCACGTTAACAATTGCTGCAAGAAAAACATACCATTTTGAATAGACCTTCTTATAACTCCGTATCTGAGACTCAGATAATAAGACCCAGGATTTCAATACTGGCCCCAAATCAATTTTTAAAAATAGTTTACAGGGATCTAGTAGAGTTTCAGGGGTACACATATTGAGTCATCAAGAGTCTTGAAAATCAAAAAGGAATCTTTAACACCATATAAAACAGAATCACAGTTATTTTTCTTGATTGCTATGATGGGGATGTTTTTGTGACTTTTTGGTGATGCATTTATTAGGATAATAAAATGAGGGGGCTGGAAGGGACTTATCCAGGCCTCCTCTCTCCTTTTATAGATGAGTAAATTGGGCCCCCAAAACATTAAAGGACCTACCCAAGGTCACACACTGAAAAAGTGGAAAAGTCAGAACTAGAACCGCTGAGTTCCGGTTGTGACAGAGTCCAAAGCTCGTACCATGGCAGCTTGCCTTTGGATCATTACCGCTCTGCTCAGTCACAGATTTCTGAGTAGTGTCCAAGAAACTGACACCCGTCACTACAGGCTGGAGACAGCTCAAAACCATTCATTTGTGTTACACGTCTAAGAACTATAATACAAAGCCAGCACGAAGGCAGAGTGCCCCCATTTGTCTCCATAGGAAGAGGGACTATTGCAGAACAGAACTAATAAAACTCCAGCAACTTCAACTATTTGGCTAGTGGTCCTGATGACAACAAACGACAGCTTAGCTTTTTATAGAGAACTTGCAGCCCCTTGGAGGAATGCCATGCACACAAACTGCTACAGTCTCTTTTCTTTGAAACTAACGCATTCAAACATTCAAACTAAGTGACTTTAATGGGGAGGAGGAGGTGGCTGTAGCCATGTCAACACGATTCTTTACAGAAGAAGACAAAGTGTCCCACCTGACTCACAACCATCTTAACTCCCTGTTCCGGTGGCTTGTATGATGAAATGGAAGGTTAGGATGCATTGGGTAGGTGGAGGGTGAAGGATGGGGGTCGGAGGATCAAAGAGGAATACGCTGCTTAAGGATATTTAGATAGCAACACGAAGCATACATACGTCCCCCATTTTGAGGATCTAGGACCTCACTGGTCCTTCACGGCATGGGGCAAGGAATTGGTCTCATACATCATGTTACCAAACCTCTTCCATTTTATGTTTTATTTAACATCAAATGAGAACACAGAAGCATTGCTTCTAAGAAAGGAATACAACTCTTCATCATGAGTGTTTTGGTCCAAGAAATGCAAGTAAGGATAGTGATTAGGAGAAATGGGGGTGGAGGAGTGAGTGAAATCAAGACTCAGTGTTTGGAGTTGTGAGGGAAGAGACAGTCATGTTTCCACTGGCCCGGAGAGAGAAGAGATCCCGTTAAGGCCTTCTCTTCAAGCTAATCCAAGGTCAGTGCCTCCTGAGAAGCAGGATCTGGCCAGAATTTGAATTGAGGGATGGGAGAGGTAGCAATGCTGGGAAAAGAGGTCTGACAACCTATATTCTTCTTTTAAAATGCTTAGGGGAGCAACTAAACCAGCCAAAGTTAAACCAAATAAAACCAGCATGCCCGCTTACCTCTAATTTACTCTCCCAAACAGATCATCATTTGGGCTATTCCCCTGAAGTCAAGCATGAAATCTATTTAGCCGGAGAGCTACCCATTTCCTCTGACCTGCAGAAGAGATGCCCTGTTCTCTAAGAATCCCTGGAATGCCAGAATCCAGAGAAAAACTGGAGCCACATGCCTGGGCCCCTTGAGATCCTCCTCCCATTCCTACCCCCATGCCAGAGAAACATGTTAACAAAGAAGGAGCAGACTTTCAGCACCACCTGACCCCCAGAAGCACAGCTGCTGATTCATCAGTGTAGGTCACTGCATGACTTTAAAGTTGCTGTGGATTTAAGAGTGTCTCTTATCAACTGGAGTATTTAAATCTTTTTTGTGCCTGGGACCTTTTGGGCAGTTTTGTAAAACCTATAGACTCCTCAGAAAAATGCTCTTAAATGCACAAATGATGTTGAACTAAAGTTATCAGAATATTTTTAAGAAACAAATTAGTGAGACAGTATTATATTTGCTTCCGTATTAACCCATTAAATGTAAAATCTACTGGTGGGTCTAATAACTTACGTAATATTGAAATAGGGATAAGTGTGAGTGATAGTTCAAACTATCGTCAACAACTATAATGTGATACAAAGGTATCTGTGATTTCTGTTGGTGACAAAGTCACAGGGACAGCCAATGCTGTCTATGTTCATAGTGAAAAGGAATGCTAATTTTCAAATAGAGGTTTGTAGAAATGAAGATGTAATTTTTTCACACCCAAGTTTATGAACTTCTGCTTTTATTTGATTACATTTCCAAATCACTCCACTTCCAAGTGAAGGACCCCTTAGGAGGAAGAGCGGTTCTAGTAGTACTTTAGACATATGCAGTGGTCATAGCCATTTGAATCTATTTTGATTGGATTATACTGAGTCCAAATTTGGAAGTTAAACACTGAGCCTGTGATATTAGACTTAGTCTGAGGTGAAAAGTAACTTTATATCGTAATCCAGTAGAGTGGAGATCTTGAGAAGTGTTCCCCTGCCAAGAGGACACTGAAGGGAGTGTCAAAGATCACCTGTCAAAGTGGGGTGGGGAGGGGGACGCATAACCAGAGCCAGAACGGACTTGATAAGGTGAGTGGGTCACCTCTGCTTGGTGCATGAGCCTGGGGTGGGGCTCAGGCTGGAATGTGAAATGCAGAGGGACCTAGGGAAGGATTACTGACTGCTGATGGCAGGCAGAGAGTCTCCCAGGAGGATGACAGTTCCAGCCTCCAAAACCTGTGGCCACAGAGGAAATAAGTCCAGGCACAAGTCAGAAATGCTATAGCCTCCACCCAGGGAATCTCTAGCAAGCCAGTGCAGCAGAAGGGATCTGCAGGTTAGGACAGAACAGCCTGTAGCCTGGGAACCGAGGGCAGAGAGAGAGAACCCAAAGCAGAGGGTCTTCCTGAAGGTGAAGAAACAGGTTGATATCATGAACTTCACTCAAATTAAGAACTTCCATTCATCAAAAGACATCATTAAGAGAATGAAAAGGCAGACCACAGACTGTGAGAAAAATATTCACAACATGTCTATGTGACAAAGGATTCGTATCTGAGAATACATAAAGAATTCTTACAAATCAATAAGAAAAATACAAACCAAAGTTTATGAATGAACAAAAGACTCAACAGCTACTTCACAAAATAGGATATCCAAATGGCCAACAAGCATATGATAAGGTGCTCGATGTTATTAGTCATCAGAAAAATGCAAATTAAAACTTCCCTGGGATACACACATAACAGACAGGCCAAAATTTAAAAATAAAAACAAAACATTGACAATATTAAGCATTGGAGAGGATGTGGAGCAACTGAAATTCTTACATTGTGGGTAGGGATTGGTATAAAGTGGTACAACCACTTTGGAAAACTGGCAATAGCTACTGAAACAAAGCATCTATTCATAACCTAAGGCCCAGCAACTCCATTCCTAGGTAGAGGCCCAAGATTGCATTTGCCCATCAATTGATGTACAAGAATATAGCTTTATATATTTTACATGTTTATAAATATAAATATTATATAAAGTTATATAAACATATATCAACTTCATTCATTATAGCACCAACATGGAAACAACCCAAATTGCAGTCTGTTTATACACTGGAATATCATATAGCGATGAAAAAGAACAAACTCTTGCAATACACAAAGTGGATGAATCTCACGGATATAATGTAGAGCAAAGGAAGACACAAAAGAGTACACACAGTGTGATTCCATTTACATGAAGGACAGGCAAAACACAGCCCTAGCACTAGAAGTCAGGATAGAATTTACTTTTGTAGGGGCTATTGATTGAGAAGGGGCACAAGGGCACCTTCTGTGGTGCTGAATTATAAATATTATTGACTTTCTGAAAAGTGATTTGGAAATGCAGTCAAGTAAAAGCAGCTGGCCATACTGTGGATTCAGTCCTCCTGACTCTGTGGTTTTATGTTACAAGAAGATTTCACTGGGCCATATGAGCATGGAGAGAGTGCAGAGGCAAGCGACAGACTGGCAGAAGATTTTTACAGTAGATAAATCGGACAAAGGGCTTGTATCCAGTTAAAAATGTGTGGAAGACTTGAAGTGCCTTTTACAAAAGAGAATAACTGAATGGCCAAGAAATATAAAGAAAAATGCTCAACATTATTATTCTTCAGGGAAATGCAAATTAAAACCACAATTTGATACTAATACACATCCACCAAAATGACTGAAATTAAAAAGACTGGCAACAACAAAGACAGCTGGTATCTTGAGCAATAGAACTCTCCTAAACTGCTGATGGGGGTGCAAAATGGGATAGCCACTTTGGAAACGGGCTGTATCTACTAAAGCTTAATGTACCTAGCAGGTTAGAGCTCCCTGTGGCTAGTCTAGGAAGCAAGTTAAATAAGAACAGGAGAAGGACCAGGGATTTTGGCTAATGAAGTCCACCAAGCTTCGAGAACCATATTCCAAGTGTTTGGGTTTTCCTTCGATTTATAGCAAAGTTCCTTATGCAAAATCCCAGCACTGTATTGGTTTAAATAAAAGGAAAGAGGAATTGTCCATGGTTAGTTCAGAATAGTAAGGGAGGTGACAGATCAGGAGCCCCAGAAAACTTTGGAGTGAGTGGGCAAGTCAGGATGGCTACAGGGTTCTCTCCTGGGGCACCAAGTGAAAAGACCAAGAAAGCCACTCACCTCTTCCCGCTGCTGTCCAGGAGATGGCCCTCTCCCTTCTTAGAACTCCTGCTACCCATGGGTGGCATGGATCACACAAATGTCCTGAGCAAAGGTGTTTCTGCAGCCCTTACTTCTGTATTTGATGAGCCAGGGCTGTAGGAACTGAAGTCAGAGTCCACATTCATTGTGAAAATCCAGCTCGGGAGGGGAGGAAAAAGGATGGAGGAAGGGTGTGGCAGAAGGGGAGTAAAGTGACCAAAGAAGCAAGGAAGCCCAGAGCCAACGGAAGCCCGAGGCCCAGGCTTCCGGCTATCCTCACGTGAGCCCATCCATCTGCACGCACTTCTGGTCACACAGCGATGCTTCCCATGAACACTGGTGCCAGGATGGACAGGCTCCAGGGTGACTCATAACAAACAGCAAAGGGCAGAAGGATGGCTGGGGATTTGACATCTGTTCTTTGGCCCGTCAGTAAAACTCCCTTCCTCTAGACACCGAGGATGGTAGTTATAAGTACCAGCCTTTGTGTGTCACTGTCAGAGTATTTTTTCCTAGTTTGAGAATTTTCTCAGGAGATGCAACCAATGAAACAGCCACCCCAAACTTCCCGGATCATATGTCCAAGTTCCAAGTTATCATTATCCTAGGGCAGCTAAGTCCTTGAAGAAAATATGAAGTAGAAGATCTAGCTGTCTTGCAAGTGAAAGATTTTTTTAATGATACCATTAAACTTCAACCTTATTCACATTTGTTCTGTTCATTTGGCTTTGAGATTTGGGAGGCTGACTTTTCAACCTCATGTTCGTCGTTGTCACCACCTACTGATATGTATTAGGCACCTGCTGTGTGTAGAATGCTGCATGTCTCATAGAAGGGATATATTTTTTTCATAAAACTTATCCATAGAATGGCCTGAGGTCTTGTTCTTAAATCCTAAGATACAATTCATTCATTCATTCATTCACTCAAAGAAGGTTTATTGAGCCCCTACCATGTGCCAGGCACCATGTAGTCTCTGCCCTAAGATGTTTATAGTCCAGAGAAGGAGGGAGATTTTAATTTTAAAAAATCATGCCTCTCTGCACATTTCACCCTTTCCCCAACCCTAAACTACCTGAAATAGATAGTTGTCCATCTTAGGATAATCAGGAGTACATAGTGGGAAATAAATTCACTGCACTTGAGAGGGCTACAGACTAGGGGAGAAATAAGCAAATCAGCCCAGGGGACTGGTCATCATATGAGGCAGGGGGTTGGGTTGGATGGAGGGCAGCTGCGGCATCCTCCAAACTCAGAGACACAGTCCTGCAGGAAGAGCCACATGTATGTCGTTGTTCTTATTTGGTTGTGTGAGGCCTGCACTCCCCACATGGTTAAGAATCCCCAAAACTGACCACAAGAGAGTAGGTGGAGTCTGGGGGGAGGTGGGGGAGGTGAGGCCTCAGGACAGGCAGACCTTGACTGAGGTCAAAGGGAACACCATTCTAGGTCTATCTCACCTTGACTCTGGGTCTCCACCGACAAACAAGAATGATGAGGGTTCAGCTAATACTGCTGCGCACTCAGGAAAGAGGAAAGATGATAGATTTGCATGCTGCTGTCTGGTTTATAAGGCTCCTTCACATGGATCGTTGCATTTGTTAACAGCCTTCTGAAGTAGGCAAGGCAGGCCCTGTCGCAGATGAGAGAAGGGAGGTTGCTTTCTACAGGTTAAATATTTTGCCACATACCACACGACCAATTAGTGGCAGAGCGGGGATTTGAATCCATTCCCTCTGTTAGTCCTGTGTTCTTTCCACAGGCATAAATATTATTATTTGACCTTGTGGAGCTGAGAACATGGATGAACCCCCCCTCTCTCCCTCCCTCCCCACACAACCGAGGAGCCCAGAACCTCCCAAGGTGAACTTGGCAAACAGCATTGATGATTCTGCCGGGAAGGAATCTTGCATTTGTTGGACACTTCCCAAGAGGGCTTGTCTCCCTGTGCGCTGAAGGGAAAACAGATGTCAGCAACAGGTTCTCAACCTCCAACATTAAGTCCCACTTTATAATTCCATTCCACAGGCAGATTGAGAAAGAGATTCTTGGTTGCCTGACTGGGCTAGCTCTATGCACGTGGGAAAGAAATGGCCGTTCTAGAGCAGCGCTCAGCACGCTTCCTGTAAAGGGCCAGGTAGTATATGTTTTAGGCTTTAGGGACCACTTGCAAAATATGTAACTGCCTTTGCAGTACAAAAGCAGCCGTGAACAATGTGTAAATGACGGGACGTGGCTGTGCTTCAGGAGAACTTTTGGACTCTGAAATGAGAATGTCACATAATGTTCCCATGTCACAAAATATGACTCTTCTATTGATATATTTTTTGTATTAGTTTCTGCTTTATAACAAAGTGAATCAGTTATACATATACATCTGTTCCCATATCCCTACCCTCTTGCATCTCCCTCCCTCCCACCCTATTGATATTTTTTAACCATTTAAAAATGTAAACACCATTCTTAGCTCGTCAACCATATAAAACAGGCAATGGGCCACCCACGGGCTGTACCTTGCCAAGCCCTGTTCCAGAGGACCAAAGAGAACACTCAGTCCTAAATATCACCCCTACATGAACCGGGAATTCCACCATTGGTACTTCGTTTCTCTTGGGGTTAAACTATACTTCTCCAGATTCTTCTTTTAAGAAGCAGGCATCCTGAGAGGAGGAGCATATTAGACTCCTAACAACTTCATTTAAAAAGTTAATTAGATGAGTTAGGATGTAAGTACCATGAGGGCAGGATTTTTCGTCTGTTTTGTTCACTGCTCTGTTCATTATGTGCCTAGGACAATGAACAGAGCTGTATAGATATTCTGAACAAATTCTGGTTGAGTGGATGAATGAACTTTCCCCTCTGATCTGAAAGACCGAAGCCACTAGAAGGGGCAGCTGGGAGAGAACAGTGAGGGCAAGAGATACCAGGTGAGCTGGGCAGAGGGGATGAAGATAAAGCTTAAAAGTTAATGGGGTCGGGCTTCCCTGGTGGCGCAGTGGTTGAGAGTCCGCCTGCCGATGCAGGGGACATGGGTTCATGCCCCGGTCCAGGAAGATCCCACATGCCGCGGAGCGGCTGGGCCCGTGAGCCATGGCCGCTGAGCCTGCGCGTCCGGAGCCTGTTCTCCGCAACGGGAGAGGCCACAACAGTAAGAGGCCCGCGTACCGCAAAAAAAAAAAAAAAAAAAGTTAATGGTGTCCTTGTGGGCACTGGGCCTGGGAGACGCTCAAGTCTGCTGATGTTCCAGGAAGCCAGTGGGCTTGGAAGAAGCGGGACGCAGGGCCCGCCTGAGCCCACGGAGCCTGGGAAGGGTGTCAGGAAAGCTCCAGTGGCTGCTCTTGGCACCGCCCGGAGAAGCGGCACCAAGGCCCGACGGCTCACCCCAGCCATTTCAGTGGAGTGGTATGGTCCCTGCCAAGGACAACGTTAGGACTCGACAGACTTGGAAATTCCCCGTAGCATTAAAGTTAGAAGGGTCTTTGGGAGATGGGGCACATCTGGACAGATGGGATGTCAAAACCTACTCCTGCTGCAGGGAAGAGCTGAGGAAAGGGAAGGCTGAAAGAGGGGAGACAATGAAGACCCTCCTCAGCAGCCACATTTTCCTGGGTCAGACATATCATAAAATGCTGTAGGAATAAATGAATGCGATGCCTATGGTGAGCATTACTAAAAATAACCAGGGTTCCTCACTGTGACCACAATGAAAAATATCAAGCTGGACATTTAACTGGATGGAAAAGTTCTTGGAGATGAGCTGTTCCAGCAAAGGGGCTTGATTTCTCACCCTGAAAAATCTCTCTATGTGTAGAGATCAACAACCAGCCATCCCCTGGCTGCCCTCTAAACTGATCCTTATCTCTTGCTTATGGGCTCTTAGATCTGACTTGGTGATTTCCAAACTTGGTAAGGGATGGACCAAATCATCCACTTCATCTCTGGTTAGATAAGTCAAGCTGGGGCCCTGTGAGACCTTCCAGATATTGGTACAGGGGGTGAGGTTCCCAAACACCTGGCCCAGGAGCCCCAGGATGGGGAGGCCCCAGTAGGACAAACTCAGATCCCCACTGGAGCTGAAGTCTGTACCTGCAACGGGGAAGGTCAATATTTGGGGCCAACACAAGAATCACGAAATGTTAGGGAAGGCCCATGATGAGGTGTGGAGACATAGGCTGCAGTCTCTTCCTTAATGCACCCAGGGCGGCATGGCGTAGGAAGTAAGAGTTCCGTAGACCTGGATTGTATCCCCAACCTTGATCTCACTAGGTTTCTAACTTGGGGTAAGTTATTTTACCTCATGGTGGCTTGGTTTTATCAGCTGTAAAGTTGGCTGGTGTGAGGCTTGAGTGAAATGATATGTGTAATGCAACTAGTACAGCGCCTGACATGTAGGCAGCGTGTGATAAACAGTATTTGCTGTTTTTTTGTTTGTTTGTTTTTTTGTTTTTTTGCGGTACGCAGGCCTCTCACTGCTGTGGCCTCTTCCGTTGTGGAGCAACAGGCTCTGGACGCACAGGCTCAGCGGCCATGGCTCACGGGCCCAGCTGCTCCGCGGCATGTGGGATCTTCCCGGACCGAGGCACGAACCCGTGTCCCCTGCATTGGCAGGCGGACTCTCAACCACTGCGCCACCACAGAAGCCCTGTTGTTATTTTTGAATTGCCATTTGATGAGACCATTTCAACTTGCTGTTAATCAGCAAGGCTTCCCCTCCCCATTGTCCAGCTTCTACGAAGAGAAGGGGACCCCCCTCCATGTCTCCTGACATCACACCACCCACTTCTCCAACGTGCCTGCCCAAGTCCCCCAGTGGAAAGGAGGGCAGGCAGGTGTCCAGTCGGGTGTGGCTCAAAGTGGCCCTTCACCTGTGTGAAATTTCTTTCACATCTCAGCTTTAATTTAAACATTTTGGCCAATTTTGTATTTTACTCCATGAAATGTGTTAATAGATTGTCTTATACATTTGTTCCCCCATCATCTATGAGTAACACCGAGGCTTCGAGAAGACAAGTGTTCACCCTGAACACATGAAGACTCTCAAACCAACATTTCTGCCTTTGGGCACATCAGCAGATCGGGGGCGGGGGGGGAGGCCCAGGTTAGACCATCACGGATGACTTCACAAAGAGGCCTTCACAGAGGCCTGAGCTGGTCGAACAGGGCTTGGACATGAGGAAAGAGGGAAGAAGGTAACGAGCAAAGGTCTGGAGGTGGAGAATACAAATGAAACACTCAAAGAACCACAAAGAAACTTTGTTCCAGAAACCAGGAACCAGGGTTCTTTCTTAAATGAAAGTCACTAATCTTTGTGTCTTGTTCCAGTAAAACCTGACCCCACAGGAGCCAGATCTGCGTCGCAAGGCCATCAGTCACCTACAGCAGCCACGAGGTCTCTTCTCACTCTCCTCCCTCACTCCCTACACATTTGCCATCTGGACAGGAGGCCCCATGCAAGCATGGCTGGTGCCAGGCCTTGCTCACATGCCTCCCTCAGGACTTACAGTCATTAAGAAAATTCTCATAATGAGCACTTTGGCCTCAAAGCACCCAGCCTTCCCTGCCCTCTCACAGCCAGCCTTCAGGTTCCGCCCTCCCCTGTCCCAGGCCTGGCACCTTCTCATGGTGGGAATGGTCCTGGATTCCCTCCCTCTCCCCTTCTTTCTCTGGGCAGCTTCCTTCCTGGAAGTGTTAACAAGGGGTAGGCCAAGGGGGCGTGAATCATGGTGCTCAATCAGTTCTGCTACACAAAGCATGAACTGCCTCAGCACGCGGAGCTAACTTGCTTTTTATCACCAGAACACTCCCATTTTTCTCTCCAGTGTTAGCCAGCTTCCTCCATCTTCAAGGGGAGACATCACAGAAGCAGAGCAAGGTACATTCAAATGGGGGATCGAACAGTGGCCCCCTCCCACTGGCACATTCACCACCAAGGAAGAAGGTCCAAAGAAAGCTGCCTTGGGACTCCCTGGTACAGGATGGTGCCCCTTGGAGCTCACCGGGTCCTAAGAGTTATTTTATGAGGTTTATTCAGCATCTTGAAATGACAATCCGTGCCTCTGGGGCCTGGCTGCAAGGAAGATGAGGCAAGGGGACTTCTTTTTCTGTATCCAAAGCAGGCAGCTGTGTCCCTGCAGATGCGTTCTGTCTCTTCACTTGTTGAGCATATCATAGGTATCAGTGACTACTTGGATGAAAGATTTATTGGTTTCCAGCCAACATGTTTTTAGATGTTTAGTCCTTTTCCACACAGAAACCAACATGGGGAACATCAGCATAGGAAGACTCTTTAATTTGGAGAGACAGAAGTTGTTATAGGGCAGCACACAATGGCATGATGGCCTTGGCAGGAGGAGGAAATCTCGAAAACAAGCTTAGGCTTTTTTTTTTTTGGCAGTACGCGGGCCTCTCACTGTTGTAGCCTCTCCCGTTGCGGAGCACAGGCTCCGGACGCTCAGGCTCAGCGGCCATGGCTCACGGGCCCAGCCGCTCCGCGGCATGTGGGATCTTCCCGTTCCGGGGCACGAACCCGTGTCCCCTGCATTGGTAGGCAGACTCTCAACCACTGCGCCATGAGGGAAGCCCCAAGCTTAGGCTTTTTAATCCAAATTCGAACCCAGCTCCTCAGTTGTAAAAAGGGGATGATGCTGCCTAAATAAGTGGTACACTGTGAAACAATTTAGCCAGAATGGACACTTGGCAAAGGGTTTAATACATCGTAAATCCCAACCATGATCATTTACTTCTTCCTCGCTTTGGTCATCAAATTTAAGCTGGTACGGTGGACCCTTTGGAAGAGAAAGACGTGTACCTTTTAGACAGTGGAAGCCAACTTCTGAAATTCATTCTTTCTAGATGCAGCTCTGATGGCAAATACAAAGAGTTCACTGGAGAATTGGGACGTATCATGAACGCTGGATGCTCTGCCTTTTGAGGATGTGGAAGAGGTTCCTCGTGGTCCCCGCACCAGACCATGCCCGGGTGTCTCAGCGGTCACCAGATTCCAGGCTGGACAGAACCTGAGTGCTGATACCATGGAGGCCTTTCTTGGGCTCTGACTTTCTTTGTCTCACTCTGGCCTGCTAATGGCACAGTGCCTGAGCCTAAAGACAACAGATGGCCAAGAGTGGCTTCAAAAGTCTCCTTAGGGCTTTGGGAAGGGACGTGGAGATGCTTGGAAGAGGTACAGCAGAGCAGACCCCATGGAATCACTGCCTTCTGTCAGTTAGGTGAGTCATGGTGGATGGCACCAAGGTGCCTTGTGTCCCCTCCTCTGGGCTTGTCCCCTGCTTGAGGCCTTCTGACCCTGGACAGCGAGTCTCAGCTCTTCCGATACTTCCTCCACTCTGGTCAAGGCTAGATGCTGCCCTGACAGACAGTTAGGAGCCTCCAGCCACATGGATGTGATGACCTGACCACAGCTCCAACAGGGTTTACTTTCCCAGGCTAAACTGGATAGAATTTGTTCAGTATCTGTTTAGCTCAGACAACCCCACTGAACTTCAAGAACAAGTCAAAAGACCAATGAAGTTTTTGCAAAACGGGTTTTGTTTTGTTTTACTGCTGCAATGAGAGGGCAAGAACTAAACCTCAAACCTCTTTCTTTGCGAGGTTACCTTTATTTAAATCACACCTTTTTTCCAGGAAGCTAGTAAACAAACAGAATGTGTCCCAGAGGTAGGCGCGGAGGAGTAATGATGTAAAACGTCAAAGTGATCTGCCCGATCACACGGCACGGGCACACCAAGGGGAAGGAGAGGCTGCTCTGGGACTTAGTTTCCTAAACCTCTAGTTCACAATTCTCTCTGGCAGTGGTCTGTATTTTTTGTTTAAAACTTTTCCAAATTTGCTCTCCAAATTTCAGCCCCAGACAAGGCTGTACTGGTCTTGGAGGTGAAGCTCAGCCATGTCAACTGAAAGGCCTCCTGCTGTCAGATTCTACCTGGCTGGCCCCTAAGACCCTTGCTTCTGGCTTCCCACTGCAGCTGTGGTGCCATCACCAGCCGGAGTGTCCCCAGCCACATGTTCTCTGCTTCTGCTCCTGTTCCCAGATGGCCAGGATGGCTGGAGCCCATGTTACGGCCACGCATGTTGGACGGAGCCAGGTTTCCATCTTCAGTTTGCTTCTCAATGCTGCTCATGCCCTATTATTCATTACTGTTTGACTTTCTACCCCATTTCTTGCCTGCCTCCAATTTCCAAGCCATCCCACTCTTACATCACCTCCATCCCCAGTCCCACTCTCAGCCCATGATCTCATCGGTTCCTTCCTCAGGAGGCTGCCAGTACTCTCACCCCCACCCTTGCCTTTATCTCGGGCCCATCACCCCTCCTTCTTGCTGCTTTCTAAAGTCAATCCCTCCACCCCTTTCTGCTCCCACCTGCCCCGATCGTACTCCATCAGAGAGACCCCTCTCTGATATCTTTTCAATCTCTCCCTTCTTACTAATTCCTCATTAAATATTGTTCAAGGGCGCATCACCGCCCCCCCCAAATCTTTCCTTTCACATTATCACTGTGAAATTTCTTTAAATTCACTTTTGCTGCCTCTACTTCCCACCCCCTTTTTACTTAGACTGTTCTCCCAGAGGTAACCATCGTCTTCTTCATTGCTTTATTGAACCCAAACAGCCCAGCATCTCCCCTGCTGGGGCCTCCTTGAAGCATCAGAAATGTGTTCCAGCTCTTCTCAAAAGTCTCCTCCCTTTTCCTCTTGGCTCTTCTCCTACTCCCCCTGCTGTTCCCTCTTGTCCGTTGCATTGGCACCTCTCAATGTGGATGTTCCTATACTATTTTGGTCCATTTCTCCCTCTGCTGTCCCTTGGATATTGCCTCATGAAAGTCACTGCCAAGAATTCCAGCTCGGCATATCCAACTGGAACGGATGTGTTTTTTCTCTCCCTCCCCACAAACCACTTCTCTCAGAGTTCTGTGTCTGTCATGGCCGTGGGCATCCTCCCAGGCACCCCAAAAATAGCAAACGACTTGCTCCCATGACATCTCGTGTTGACCTCTGCAGGGTCCCCAGCACCCGTTCCCCCTCTCCAGAAACACCGCCAGTGTCTTGCAGCCCTCCTCCTCTGTGACCTGGGCTACTGAGATAACCTTTGGTCCCCCTGCCTCCACTGTCTTCCCTCCTCAGCCTGCTCTTTTTTATGGCTCACAGGGTCTATAATGAACACACAGATGGGGTCACATCACCACCCCCTCACCCACTCACCCCCTTCTCAAGGCTCCAGCATCTTTAAGAGGTGACTGTGGTTTGCAAAATAAAGCATGGCTTCTGTAGCCTGCTGACCACAGTTCTCAATATGGCCTCTGATCAACTTCAATTCCATTTCCCACCACCCTTTCCACCCCCACCGACACCCACCCCCAGCCCACAGACACTTGTCTTATTCTCCTTTCATTTGAGACCACTTATCATCCTCTAGATACAACTTTTACTTTCATACCTCCATGTTATGCCGTGTCTTTCATGCTTATGCTGGTTCCTTACCCTGGAACATCATTCTCTCCTTTTGAAATCCTCCCCATCTTTTCAGTCTCATCTCCTCCATGAAGCTTTCTTTTCTTCCTCCTGGAACAGCTCTCTGCTTCCTCCCCTGAAGTCACATAGCATTTTGTTTGTATCTCCATTAAAGCACTTGACAGACCTAGCAACATGGCTTGCACACAGTGAGAATTTACTCTTTGCTGAATGCACAAGTGAATGAATGAGTAAGGTGTTCCAGTGTTGTATGGGGTAAAAAGTATAATCACTTGAGTGGTAGAGGACAGTGCTCTCACAGTATTTATACCTTAGTTTCATCAGGATCCCAGCTCAGACTCAGCCAAGGCCCACGTGAACAGCCCTCCAGCTTCACTTCCCCACTACCTTTCCATTCTTCCTTCTGGGGCATGGGCCTCTCCTCTGTACCTTTACCCTGGATGATATTAAGTCTCTACCTCTTCCATAAGTCTGCTGGCAGTCCTTTCATCAAGGGACTTTCTGCTTCTTCCCAGGGCCACTGTGAAGGTGTCTGCTGGCTGCGACACCAGTCACCCCACTGCTTTGCCCTCACTCCTTCAAAGAGTTCCCCTCCTGCGGTTCAGATGCTGGTCAACTTGGGTGCTTTTTCTTTCACCCTCTCATGACGGGCTTTGCCTTGCCCATCACTGACATCGCAGTGAAGATCTGAGTCCCTATGTTTCCCTGCCAAAGACTTCTGCAGTGAAGCCTCTTATGAAGTGTAAGTTTTGTCCCCTATTAAAGGCAATTCGCACCTTTGGAAAGGGGCAGGGGAGCTCTGAGATGCTGAGATCCTTCCTCATGCTCCCAAAATCTGCAAGCAGCCATCTCCTCTATCTTCCACTGCAGCAAATTCAGGGAGGCCAGGACCACACAGAAACCCTTCCCCTGAACAGTGTCCTAGCATGCGGCAAGAGGAAGCCATGCTGGGGTGGGACAGCTTGTAATTCTGGCCTGCCCCAAGGGTGAGTCAGCATTCCTACAGGCGGGCCCTGGCTCCTCTCCCCCGAGTCTGGAGGGAAGATGCCAGCAGCACACCTGTGGGCAGCCCCTGAGCCAAAGACCCCGTGGCTCTCCATCTGCGCATGTCCCACACGGCAGTGGGCCTGGTACATCCTTCCCGGCATTTGATGAGGGGGCCTAGGAGGCTCCAGAGGAGCAGCCGCCGCCCTGGGAAGCCGTCCCTCTAGTGGTCAGATGAAACACCGACCTTCCAGGGAAGGGACAGGGCCTCGGGTCGTGAGTCCATCGCCTGTACCTGCACGGGCCTGAGAGCGCTGAAGGCTCCCGTCCCCAGGCGGTGGGTGTAAACGGAGCCAGCCAAGGCCACCACCGCCATCCAGGTTTCCCTGCACGAACCCTCCTACAAGCGCAAGGCTGGAAGGCCGCCTCCTTTGCCATGGCTTGAAACGGTTTGCACCGACGGAGTCCAGAGATGTAATAACCGTTCTCTATTTTCTATGAGAAGATTTATTCAAAAATAAATTTAGGGCCTCCCTGGTGGCGCAAGTGGTTGAGAGTCCGCCTGCCGATGCAGGGGATACGGGTTCGTGCCCCGGTCTGGGAGGATCCCATATGCCGCGGAGTGGCTGGGCCCGTGAGCCATGGCCGCTGAGCCTGCGCGTCCGGAGCCTGCGCGTCCGGAGCCTGTGCTCCGCAACGGGGGAGGCCACAACAGTGAGAGGCCCGCATACCGCAAAAAAAAAAAAAAAAAAACAACAAAAAATAAATTTAGCTAAGGGGAAAAAGTTAAAAAAAAAAAAAAAAAAAAGGAAAACAGAGGGACAGATTTTCTTGTTGACCGGCTGCCAGGGATTGAAACGTTGAGGCAGCCAGTCCCTTCGGAGGAGACAGCTGTAACATTTCACGGTGTAAAGTCAGCGAATTTCCACCAGCCCGCCTGCCAGAGACCACAAAACGGTTTCAAACAACGGCTCGCTTCATGCTATTTGTGTGTGTGTGTGTGTGTGTGTGTGTGTGTGCGAGTCCGCGTGTGTTTGAGAAAAAGGCGAGGGTGGGAGCAGGGGGCGGTGGGCAGAGAGGGAGCTAAAAAGTGTCCTCCCGCGGCCGGCCGAGTGGACAGGGGCGCGGGAGCCGATTAATGAAAATGTTTCGCTGGCACGAGGGGTTAGGTTGCCCCACTGCAAAATTGCTTGCAGATTTGAAAACAGCATGTTTCATTTCAAACTCATTCTCTTGCCATACATTAGCACTTGTCAATGTAACCATTAAGCACAGGCAGTGCAGAAATTTAATTACAAAACCATTTATTTTATTGAAAGAAAAATAAACCCAAGCTACCTCAAATGCATTAGGTAGGTTCAAAACATGTTCAGCTGATAACACCCAAGGGTAGGGAGGCTGCTGCGGGAATAAATGCGTCTTTCATGTGCGGTGGGGACTCGATATTAGAAACAGCTGCCTATAGGTCGCTCTTTATTTAAGTTCAATTATGAATTAAAAAACAACTGATATAATGAAGGGACTTTTTATATCTGAAGTTACTCAGCTGTGGTATTCATTCTTCTCGTCCCATTTTTGCCTCCCTTTTTGGGCGTTTGAATTAAAAATGTTAATTAGGCAAATGGAACTTTTTGTTGAATGGGTCTCCCTCCTCCCCACCTCCATCTCAGGCTTGTCTTTTGTTCTCCTAATCGTGGAAGAACGCAAGGCCTGTGGTATTAAAGGAAGTCACAAAAATGTGCTAAACACATCAAAAAGTCTCCAATCTGTGTCTTATTTATGTCTTCTTCCCCTCTCCCCCATGTGTGTCTTCTGTACTGTTGGAAAGCCGGCAGCGTACGGCTCTCTGGTGAAATAATAGATTTGGGTCAAGCCGTGGGCTGATGTCATGCTGGAGACGGCCTCTCTTAGCACTAATGAGCTGCCAATAACGCGTCTGTTTTACTATTCTGCTGGAAAGGGGAAAAAAGAGTTATAACCTTAGCGGTTTGGACTGATTTGTCAATTTCAAGTCCTTTTTTTTTCTTTTTTTCTTTCCTGTCTGAGATATCTACCCACAATTTCTTACAGACATCTCCCGCAGTCCACTCAGAGGAGGAATCTGGAAAGTGAAGATTTTTTTTTTCTTTCCCTAGTGAGAATACGAATCTCTAAAATTTCAAGGAGGCATCATTTGTCTGGCAGGAAGTGGGGAGCAGGATGTAGATCCCACAGAGGGGGCTCTGGGACTGAAAGTTCAATTTTAGCTCTTGGGACTAAACTTTTGCACGGTAGCGGACCAGTGACACTGAGACAGCGATGGGTTTACATGTGTCATTGTTTCCCAGGGTGAGACCTAACGAGGACGTCCTGGACTGTTTCAGAAGGGCCTCCAGACCTCCCTTGCCTCTTGCAGGACCACTGTTGATGCTCTCTGTGGTGGGGGGGGGGGATGAGCATCTTTGTCCAAACTGCGCTGAAACCTGCCAGGAGCAAAGCCTGAGCAGGCATGCTGTCCTGGCGTCTTGGAAATTATACCCGCTCCCTCGCCTGGATGGGCACCTCTCCTCAGACCCAAATGCTCTGCTCTGTGCTTAACACGTGCTCTCCATGCCAAATACCCAGGGAGCCTCAGGCAAGAAAAACATTCAGAAATAGAGAAACTCACCACTCCAGGTAGCAAACCTTTTACCAGTAGATTTAGATAATCGCTTGTTTGGGAAGGAGGAAAGGGGGCAGAAGAAAACAGGATGAGGAAGTTGGAGGTGGGCGGGGGTAGGTGTTTGTGTCCCACTTTAATATTCTGAGAGAACTGGAATAGAAACTGAGGCCTGTAAATCAAGGAAGCCCCAGAGTAGAGTGGTCCTCCATCCTGTTATCACATGTGCACCCAGCAGAGAAAATAGCAAAACACTACAAACATTCACTGATGGGGTCAAGAAGGTGATGCCCCGTTCTGACCCAGCCGAGGAGAGATGCTCATATTCCATGACTGTGTGTGAGAAAGAACAAGGAGGAAAAGGGAGATGATGGGGAGAGAGGGCTGACTGGCTAATGCACTGTTACTGAAAGAAGTTCCACTGGGAATACTGCTGCAGACTTTCTGAACATCACATCACACTCAATAAAAGCACATGCCAACACCACGTGCTCCTGCTTATGTCTCTCCCTGTCCAGTGCTTGGGATGGATGAAGTTGCTTCCGTTGGTTCCCAACTCTTGTTAAGTGTGCAATTTCTAATTAAGTGATGTTTCCTGGCCTGGGTTGTAGGCAGGAGAGTTCCAAAAATGTAGCCTAGTTTTAGAAACAGCAATGGTTTTTAAAATGAAGCAACTCAGTGGATTCTTCAAGAATGATTTCTTTTCTCTTATTCCTGCTGTCTTTGGGAATAAGAAGTAAACTCCTAGGAAACAGAAGAGGTTTCCTCTCCTAGGAGTTGAGCTGGCAAAGCAGAGGGAGCAAGCAAGCTCTTCAAAACCGTCCTGTGGCTTAGAAGCAAGAACTGGGGAAAGTGAAATGAGCTTCAATCCACAGTAGCCTTCTGGGCAGTGTGAATGGATAAAGAAAATGTGGTGTATATATACACAATGGAATATTATTCAGCCATAAAAAGGAAGGAAGTTCTGCCATTTGCTACACATGGATGAATCTGGAGGGTTTTATGCTAAGTGAAATAAGCCAGACAGAGAAAGACAAATACTGTATGGTATCACTTATATGTGGAATGTAAAAAACAAAAACAAAAACAAAACAAACTGATTTCACAGAAACAGAGAATAGAATCATGATTTCCAGGAGCTGGGAGAGGAGGGAGAAGTGTGATAATATAGGTCAAAGGGTACACATCTTCAGTTATAAGAAGAATAAGTTCTCAGGAGCTAATGTACAGCATGGTGACTATAGTTAATAATGTGATATTAAATACTTGAAAGTTGCTGAGAGTAGGTCTTAAGCATTCTCACCACAAAAAAAGAGTTAACTGTGTTAACTATGTGAGATGATAGGCATGTTAATTGCCTTTATCTTGATAATCATTCTATAATGTATATGTATATCAAATCATCATTGTATACTTCAAATATATACAATTAAAATTGTCAATTTTTCCTCAAACTAGTTTAAAAATAAATTTTAAAAAGGGATAAACTTAAAGTATAATGGTCAATAATAATCATATATGTGCACGTGTGTAAGAATAGAGGCTCAAGATACATGAAGCAAAAAATGACAGAATAAAAGAAATAGAAAAATTTACAATTATAACAGGATATTTTAACACTTCTTTCTGCAACTGATAGACCCACCAGACAAAAAATTCAGTAAAGACCTAGAGGTTCAGAACAACTTACTGATATTTATATAACACTACACCCAACAAATGAAGGACATTATTTTCAGCTGTACAAGTTCATCAAGAGAGACCACATCTAGGCTAAAAAAAAAGTCCTAATAAGATAAAAAGATTGAAATAATAGTAGTGTGTATCCTCTAATCACAATGTAATTAAATTATGAATCAATAAAAATAAGATACCTTGGAAAAACCCAAATATTAGGAAATTAAACACACACTTCTAAACAACCCATAGGCGCAAGAAGAAATCAGAGAGATATAAGAAAATATCTAAAATGTAATGATGGTAACAATACAACAAAACTTGTGAGATGTAGCTAAAGGAGTGCTTAGAGGGAATTTTACGGATTTAAATAATGCTTATATTCAAAAAGAAAAAAGGTCTAAAATCAGCGACTGAAGATTCCACTTGAACCTAAAGTAAACCAAAGTATAGCCTACCGTCCAAATCCATGGATATGGAACCCAAGGAGATGGTGGGCCAACTGTACTAGACCGTTTTATATAAGGGACTTGAGCATCCATGAATTTTGGTATCTGAGGGGGTCCTGCAACCAATCCCCTGCAGATATACTGAGGGATGACTGTAGAAGAAACAATAAATATGAGAGTGGAAATGAATGTAATAAGAAGCATACAAGTGGGCTTCCCTGGTGGCACAGTGGTTGAGTCCACCTGCTGGTGCAGGGGACACGGGTTCGTGCCCCAGTCCGGGAGGATCCCAAATGCCGCGGAGCGGCTGGGCCCGTGAGCCATGGCCATTGAGCCTGCACGTCCGGAGCCTGTGCTCCGCGACGAGAGAGGCCACAGCAGTGAGAGGCCCATGTGCCACAAAGGAAAAAAAAAAAAAAAAGAAGCATACAAGCAATAAAAATAATCAGCAAACCCCGAAGTTGTCTCTTTGTAAAGAACAAAAAAATTTGATAAGTTTTATTAGACTGCTTGAGAAAGAGAGCACAAATTATCAATATCAGAAATGAAAAGGGATTATAACAACAGATGTTACAGACATTAAAATAATAAAAAGAGAATATGAGAATGTTTTAAAGGAATGTTTAAAGAATGTTTTAAAGAAATTATATCAATAATTTCTACAAAATAGAGGAAATAAAAAATTTCTTTAAAACTCTAAATCCCTAACGTTTACACAGATGAAACAGAAGAGCTGAATTCTGGGCACAGGTGATTTCACTGGTAAATTCTACCAAACATTCAAAGAAGAAAAAAGCTCAAACTTACACAAACTCTTTCAGAAAACAGAGGAGGATGGGGTACAATTCTCAACTTGTTTTATGATGCTATCAAAACTTTAATACTAAAACCTGTCAAATGCATATATAAAAGAGGTTAATATCCCTTATGAACATAAATGTAAAAATTCTTAACAAAATATTAGCAGATTAAACCCGACAATATCTAAAAAAGAATAATATGTCATGACCAACTAGGGTTCATCCCAGGAAGGCAAAGTTGATTTAATATTCAAAAATTAATCAATATAATCCACCACATTAACAGGTTAGAGGAGAAAAATAATATGACCACTTTGATAAATGCACAGAAAGCAGCTGAAAAAATGTAGCATGTATTTATGATAAAAACTTTCAGCAATCTAAAGAATAGAGAGGAACTTTTTCAGTATGATCAAGGGTATAAAGATGAAATATTGAACACTTTCCCAGTAAGTCTGAGAACAGGCAAGGATGCCTACTTTCATAACTTCTGTTCAACATCATACTGGTGGTGACAGCCATTGCAACAAGGCAATAAAAAGAAGTAAATGGTTTAAACATCAAAAACGAAGAAAAACAAACTCTCTATTTGCAGATGGCATGATTTCTTAGGTAGAAAATTCTAAAGAATCTACAAAACTATTACGAAAACTATAAATGGATTTAACAAGGTTGCATGTTATAAAGTTAATATACAAATTAATTTTGTTTTTACATACTAACAGCAAACAATTAGCAAATGAAATTGAAAAAAGTTAATTTACAAGAGTGACAAATATACTTAGAAATAAATTTAACAAAAGATATGTGAGACCTATACACTGAAAACTACAGAATATTTCTGAGAGAAATTAAAACATAAATATATGGAGAAATGTACTATGTTCATGAATTAGGAGAATCCATTCCTTGTTGTAAAGATGTTAATTCTTTCCAAATTTATCTATAGATCCAATGCAAAATTCCAGCAACCTGTTTTGTAGCAATTAACAAGTCAATTATAAAATTTATGTCAAACTAGAACCCACCTAGGATTGCCAAGGTATTTTTTATAAAGAAGAACAAAGTCTGTAGTCCTCTACTACCTGGTTTCAAGGCTTGCCATAAAGCTACTGAAATCAAAACAGTGTGGTATTGGCCAAAGGACAGACATGGAGATCAATCGAACAGAATAGAGAGTTCAAAAATAGACCCACAGGGGCTTCCCTGGTGGCGCAGTGGTTGAGAGTCCGCCTGCCAATGCAGGAGACACGGGTTCGTGCCCCGGTCTGGGAAGATCCCACACGCCGCGGAGCGGCTAGGCCCGTGAGCCATGGCCGCTGGGCCTGCGCGTCCGGAGCCTGTGCTCCGCAACGGGAGAGGCTACAACAGTGAGAGGCCTGCGTACCACAAAAAAAAAAAAAAAATAGACCCACAGATGTATTGTCAGTAATTTTTCACAAAAGTGGAAATGCAATTCAAAGGAGAAAGGATGGTCTTTTTGATAAATGGTACTGGAACGATTACACATCCATAGGTCAAAAAGAAAAAAAAAAGGTAAGAACAGAAAGAAAAAGAAAAGAAAGAACCTCTCTGTACCCTCCACACCTTGTAGCATATTCAAAACTAAAAATGGATCATAGATCTGAATATAAAACCTTAGATTATATAACGTCTAGAAGGAAAAAAATTTTATGACCTTGGCAAAGAGTTCTTAGATACATCAAAAAAAATCATAAAAAGAGAAATTTGATTTTATCCAAATTAAGCAGGAAATAAAGTATTATTTTATTAATAGTTGGAAAATTGAGTCTTGCACCAGGTCCCAAGGCTAGCAAATGGCAGAGCCTAGAAATGAACTCAGGGCAGTCTGACTCCAGAATCTACATTTTTGTGCTCAGAAACAACTCCATTCACAAGATACAATGCAGGGAGCACAGACGTCAACAGCACAGCTGTGCCTCTGGGCTAATAGGCCAAGACTACATCCCCAATCCCCACCCTGAAACTGGGGAGGCCTGAGTGCTTGAGCTTTAACAACACTGAATGAGCTTTCAACAAACCTGGCAATGCTTCATCGCAAAAGAAAAATGTTATGACGGAGGTTAGAACTGGGCTGTCCTCCCTGAAGATTTGGTAGCTCAATCTTACTGACTTGTTATTGCTTAAAACAAGGGCCATCCATGTGACTGGTGTCACCCCAGAGGCTGTGCTGGAGAGAATTCCGCCCCTCAGTCAGGGCTTGTACAGGGATGGGTGGGTAGGTTTCGGGGCTGAAATCCCATTGTGGGCCCTCACTCACTGGACCTGCCCCTGCCTCTTTCTTTCCTGCAGTGCCTAACTCAGGACTAGGCACATGGTAGATTTCAATAAAGATATTGCTTGACAGGTGGTCTGGAGATGCTATTATTCACATTAGGGATTTATTTGTAGTTCCAAACTCCAGACTTAGACCATTAGATTATTTTCTCTGTGTTCTATAGAGTGTCACATATAAATCCCTTTAAAGTTCAGACTCAAATCTAGTAGGTCTGAGGTGGGGCCCGAGATTCTGCATTTCTAACAAGCTTCCAAGTATTGATACTGATGCTGTCCATGGACCACACTGAGACTATCAAGGATAGAGAACACAAATGCCAGAAATAGTTTCTCTCTTCCCTTTTTTTTTTTTGCGGTACACGGGCCTCTCACTGCTGTGGCCTCTCCCGTTGTGGAGCACAGGCTCCGGACGCGCAGGCTCAGCGGCCATGGTAGGGGCCCAGCCGCTCCGCGGCATGTGGGATCTTCCCGGACTGGGGCACGAACCCGTGTCCCCTGCATCGGCAGGCAGACTCTCAACCACAGCACCACCAGGGAAGCCCTTCCCTTTCAACCAAGAGAGAGTTCAACATGAATAATCATTTTCCTCCAGGAAGGAAAGGCTCAATTAGTTCATTTCAATTCGTTTTGTGCCTTCATTTATTTTTAAAGGATGGATTAAGAATATACTATGTTTGTGTTACAGCTACCAGACCAGATGGAGAGCTGTGAGGGCCAGGGCAGGCTCATAGGATGGTGCCCTTCAAACACATTTGGGCATATGTATTTAGAGGCCATACCAGCCTTCCCTGGTGATGGGGGAAATGTAACTCAGGCTCCCTACTGTCTTTCCAACCAGTTGGACTCTGGTTCACACTTGCAAACTCCTTAGAAAAGAAGTGTAGCAACTATCCACTGAATGCCTCCGAGTGTCTCTTCCAGCCACACTTTCCTTCTTTCCATGAGACAGATCAAAGTGTGCGCTACCTGCCCTCACACTCTCTCTGAGAAGAACCCTGCTAATGTTAAGTTTTCCATCTTGTTATTTATAATAGCTTGGCATCCTCAGGAAAGGCCTTGACGAAGCCATCTTTTAATTAGTACAATTATATTTCATTCACCTATACTTTCTACTCAGCCCACTGCTGAGAAACATAGTCTTTGCCTTCCTCAAGCCTTCCATCTTCTTAAGGAAAGCAGGCTCACAGCTAAGCAATAAGAGCATGTAGCTGAATCCTGGATCAGGCTGTACCCAATCTGACTGCTGTGTAAGCAGGGACAGGTCACTGTGGCCTGGCGGGGCTTGTGGAAGGCTTCATGGAAAGGGCTGGGCCGGGCCTGAGGGACAGGAACATAATGTGAATCCAGAGAGCATAAACCAAGGCCAGGAAGGAAAATTTGCAGTCTGGACAAATGCACACAGGACCACGCCTGCAGGTAGTGGGAACCCAGCTCCTCTGGGTTTTCAGAGCTTCTCCAGCCCTGTGCTCCTCTTACTGGCACCTGGCCAAAAGATCCACAAACATTTCCATCCTGAATTCAGCCAGGTTGGGATATTTCATTCTATCAAAGAGAGAAGCCAGAGGCTTTGACCTGAATGCAAAGAACAAAAGTGGAAAAACGATGTTTGAATTTTTCTTCAGAAAAAGGAAGCAACCACCAATAATCTGGAAATTCTTAATAGAGTAGCAATTTAGGACAGCAGCTGAAACTGCTTGACAGAGTAGAAAACTGTGTGAGGCACCTTCCCTGAACTGCAGTTATGATCCCACTGTTACTAGGAGAAAGAGAGCCGGTGACACAACATTGCCGTCTTAGGTCTTTAAAAATCCACATCTGCCTCCGTTATCTGATGCTACAGCCAAGCCCTGGGCCTTTTCTTCAAAAGCACCACAGTAAAAGCATCCCCATGCATTCTTGCCATTCTTCTGCCTTGCGGCAGGCTTCAGGTCAGCGCAGTTGCAAGATTGGCTTTGTCTGTGGTGTGTTTGTAGAATAAAGTGTTTTAACCGTTTGGCGGAAGGAGGGAAAGAAGAAACCAAGATGGCTGGAGTGCTTACACCTGATGGGTCACCCTTGGCAAGAGAAGGGAACTACTGGGTAGCAGGGCAGAGGGAGGCCTAGGGCCCCTTCCTGTCAGCCCCCAACTCTGTGCAGCTGCCCAGAACCTTGAGCTGGTAAGGTCCCTTCGGAGGGGCAGCTGGGCAATGAGGAAGGCCCAGGTGTTAACGGCAACTGCAGAGAGTCAGAGCACAGCATAGGCAAGTGCCACTGGGGTCACCAGGGATCCTAGGTACCCACTACTTGGGACTTCTGCTCAAGGAGGTTTTGAGTACCTTGGCTTCCTGGCTATTCAGGTTTAGGGGAGGAAAGACAATGACAGGAACAAAGTTGCATCAACCTCCCACAGAGTCCCATAGCATATGGGGTATATTACATACCTCTTGACCAGGAATTCAAGGTCTTTAAAATACAGACCCAAACTATCTGCCCAACCTAGTTGCTCCCCTGCACACACCATGTGCTCCAGTGAGGCCAGGGTTCCCAGTTCTTCACTGCCCCTCCAGCCAGGCACAGCCTTTCCTCCTCTCTCCCCTTTCTTAATCCTACCCATCCTTCAAGATCCATGAAGCTTGCTGATTCTACAGGCCCACAATAAGCTCTTCTTTCTCTAGAACTGGGTTACCCAAACTGCAGACCACGCCAAATTTAGCACCAGCAAAGCACGGACAACTAAAAGCATTGTTTGATTCCAAAGAATTTGTTACCAGAAAATTTCTTTTAGAAGTACTGAAATAATCATCATGGGCAAAATATAAATTTTCTTGTATTTCTTTACTCTTATTTTGTTGTTTATAGTAATGCTTATTTTTTAATTACCTGGAGGGGGACACCCTGTAATCTTTGCCCTAGACCTGAACCATGCCTGTCCCTCTTTGACCACTTCACCCAGTGACAGCCTGTCCTGCATATCAGGGTCCCTAATCATTCATGTCTTACATATGGTTATGTAACTATTTTCTGTCTTACTTTCTAACTAATCAGAATCTCCATCTGGGCAGGCACTAAGTTTTCAGCATGGTTAAAGGATGTGATGCATGGAAAGCAGTTAGGACAGTGCTTGGCACATTGTAAAAATTCACTACATGTTAGCTATTACTATAGTTGTTATTATTATTATTTTACTTCTTTGTATCACCCAAGAGAAGAGGTTTTTATTTTCCTCAAAGATGAGACATGGGCAACCAATAGGAACTCAATAAATACTTGTTAAATTACTTTGCAGGGATATAGTGTCTACTAAATTAAAGGGTGGAATCAAGAGCCAGCATATCATAATGGTTACAAGCACAGCCTCTGGAAGTATAATACTTTGATCCAAATCATGGCACCACCGCTTGAGTTCGATTACTTAATCTTAGGGTCTCTGTTTCCTTGTCTGTAGTGCCTACTTCATAGGTTTGTAATAAGAATTAAATGGGTTAACATTTCAACAATACATCACACTGTGCCTGGAACATTAGTAAGCCCTGTGTCAGTATCTGAAATACAAACATTACCACATAGACATTTACCTTAGAGAAAAAGCTTTCTAAGAAGTACCAAGATTAGAGCTTTTTTTTTTTTTAATCAATTTGAGAGAATAAGTTCCTCTTTTTGCAGATGAGCCATTGGTATGTTAATTACATTAGGTCCCAACTCTTCTTCAAAGCTGATGCAATAGGATCTTTCCTTGGCAGGATGTGACTAATGATTAAACTTAAAGTATAGATCTTTGTAATATTTGTACTCAAACTCTTATCTACCTTTGCGGGGGTAGATGCTGTGCTATGCCACCCTGACCCCTCCTCAGGACTGCTGGGAGTGCTGCCAGCTGTCAGACCTCCTCCAGAAATCTACCCTCAGCTGGGGAGAGCCCTCAGGGACAGCCATATCCAATGACTGGTGGGTGTGGAGAATAGAGGCCAGTCCCCCTCACACCAACTTGCAAAAACTGTGAAGGTCATCCCAGCCCCAGAGTCAGCTGAGGTCTGTGATAAGATCCTTCTTGCCTTCCACAGGTATTAATCCCAGGAGCTCTCCCTAATAAATGTCCTGCCCACTAATCTCCATCTCAAAGTCCACTTCCAGGGAACCCAGCCTGTATGTAGCACCAGGTAGGACAAATTCATTTATTTTCACTAATTCTGATAAGACCTCTAATTTACAATGACCCGGATTCCATCTGTAACACAGGTGAGTACACGGTGTGGTTTGTCTGGGACAATCTGTTTGTGCCTTTAATTATGAAAAGATTTAATTTTTCATAGCAATCTCTTTGACTTTAAAAATATTCCCAGTTTGAACAATAAAGTATACCACCACGCTATCTGTACACAACCTCAGTGTCCCCGCTAGGCATCACCGCTAATGTGGAAAATGAGCTCTTATTAACATAGCCTAAATTCCCCTGGTGTGGAGCCCCTCTTAAATATAACTTTGGAACCTCAGCACCCTTGCGAAGCTCTTTCCACTAATCCTCCCCTGCTGCCCGGAACATCTGAGCAACTCTCTGGAGCTCACACACTCTCAGCAGATCAAACTGTCGTTCAGCTCCTGCTCTCAACCCTCTTCTGAGGCTGCTGCTTGCACCCAGTGCTGACAGCAGCCCTCTCCACTCTCCCTGGGACTGGTGGCTCTCGCTGGCACTGCTGCTCCTGGGCATCAGACAGCCTCTGGGTGTTCCAGCATTGCCACAAGGCCCAGATGGCCTGAGGAGGCCCGTGGATGCTCAGCCCTGACCAGGGTTTGAGTATCTATTTCAGTTGTACTTCATATATCTACCCTCCCATGAGATAAGTAAAGAAACACATTCTCTTTGTCTGGATCCCATAGCAGGATGGCATGGGCCCTAAATGGGGGCAGTTCGTCTCATATTGCCCACAAAGCTGTTTCCCACTCAGAGTCACACAGAGGCCATCAGGGTGGCTGGATCAGGTTGGGGTTGAATAACAGCCTCCGAACTATACCTGGAACCCCTATACCTACCTAACTCTAGTGGCTCAAGTTCTTTTTCCAGAATTTTCCTTACACTCCACATAATTGAGTTGGCACAAGCAGATGTGGAGGAATTGTAATCTAACTCTGCACAAACCAGGTATATATACAGGCAGTCCTCGCCTTGCAGGATACTGCAGGACCATAAAAATGACTGTGTAAGTTGAAACCCTGCAAAGTGGTCTTGATAATGGGGAAAATTATAATTGTTCTGTGACCTTTCGAAAATTTTGTCAAAACGTGAAAAACTCTTACTGTAAGTTCCAAATGCATTGGGAAATGAAAAATTAGTAAAACTAATATCTACATATTACACTGTAATTTAAAACATTGAAAATTACAGTGTTTTTGGTTTTTTATTAAAAAACTTATCAAAAGTAGTTTGATCAGTTCTTGCCTTCTTCTTCTCATTATATAACTGATGTTACAGAGCAAGCATCTTGTCTATGCCTTGGTGCTTTTTCACACTTCTTTCTAAATTTGGATTGGCTTGCAATATTTCTTGCAATGCCATGAAATGTCTATGAGCATTCCTTTAAGGTGAAGTTTTTTCGCTGGCGTCACTTCCTCTGGGACATGTTCCTTTTCTTGGAATCTGGGTGCAAATTTCACTGTAGCATCCTTATCTGAGCTATAGCATCTTCACCAGTAGCTCAACGTTAGTCATCTCATGCTGAATTATGAAATAGTGAAACAAGCCTTTATTGGCAGCAAAAGTTCTTCAGTCTTCTTGTAATTACCTTTTTCTTTTGATGCGGCAACTTACTTCAACGCTTTGGCTTGAATACTAGCCAGACTAATTAGGATTTTAAAATATTACAGTCTTCAATCCAAAATAGAAAAAAAAACTCCGTTTCAACCTTAAGTGGCTTTCTGTTTCTAGTGCAATATAAACTAAAAGATAAGGAAGTGACTTTATCTTGTTTTTTATACTCGTTGGACTTTCCAGTATGGTTTGAGACATCACTTCCAGGGCCCCATATCTCATCCTATCTTTGTTTTGCGGTTGCCATTTCCATATCTTCTATTCACGTCCAATTTCATTTCCAGCATTAACACTTTTTGTTTCTTTGCTGTACTTGTATTTTTGTTATCTAACCCTCTATAGATTATCTATTTTTGTAAGATATCATGTTAATTTATCACAGGGAGATAAAGAGGCAACATGGCTACATGCACTGCTGTCTGTGCATGAACTGAGTAGCAGAGGCATGGTGACCAATCACAGACAGACTTTGAAAGAACTGATGCTATTGCTCACATCATGACGCACATTTGTTGTTTACAAAGTGGTCTGTGACCTGAAGAGTGGGCAGTGAAATTTGTACTCTAAGCAATTACAGTCATGTACTATGGTGATGCAAATTTGAACCATTTTGTTGGGGACTGGTATTATTTAACTAAATCACGGTAACTGAAATTTGTGCATATCAGAACCATGAAAAGGAAGGACTGTTTTATGAATGTTGTTTATCAAATGTTTCTGAGCACATTTCTAGCATGCCATTTTACCCACCTTGTGGTTGGGTGGTTGCATGTGTTTACTTCTGGCTAGTGAATTGTGAGTGGAAGTTACATGTATCATTTTCATGCCAAAGCATTTGATTGCCAGTCAGCCCCGGCACAGCCTCTGAGGATATCTGAGAAGGTGGCTGCTCTGTTAGCCCGAGGCCCCTGCTAAGATGTCATAGACACATAGCATAAGCAAGATGCAAGCCTTTGTTTTAAGCCATGGAGATCTTAGGGTTGTTCATTTCTGCAGCATAATAGCCCATCCTGATTGATACAGTATATAATTAGGAGAGAATCTAGGAAAAGGAGGATAGGGAACTGGGCAGAATTCAGAACTCAGAAATTGGCAGCTAATAGTTAAAAAGGCTCCAAAATGGGGAGAGGTTGGGGGGTAGAGAAAGAATCAGGGGCATGTACTAAAAACAAATTTAAAATCTTTATATGGTAAAAAAAAAAAGCACAAATACAGAAAATAGATGTTTAGTTTAATAAATTACTGAAAGGTGAACATTCTTACAACCTTTACTCAAATCAAGAAACAGAACTCTGGCAACTACCCCAGAAGCTCCTGTTTTGGGTGCCCCATCCCACCACAGACCCCACCTTGTCCCCTATCAGTTACCAATTAACTCCTTTTTATGATATTGACCTCCTTCCATTCTTCATAGCATCGTCACCCATATGTGCATCCCTCAACACTGTAGTTTAGTTTTACTTTTAAAATATTCTCTCTCTTAATGTACAAATTTCCTGTCTACCCCATTCCCCCTGTGAATTTATCTGCTGATGAATTTATTTGTTATCTACAGTATCTGTGATACTCATGATGTAGCAGCTATCTTCACCAAGAAGGGGGAATTTAATCCTCACCAATTTACGCTGCCTCACCCAGAGGATGCATGCAGGTTCAGCTTCATTCCATTTGGAGGAGATCTTAGGAGCTACGAAGGGAAAGACTTTGGAAAAATCTTTCTTAAAATATTTACAGTGGAGCTGGCCAGGCATAGTGACTGGTGACTCCTAAATCGATGGCCTACAATGAAAGTATAGTCCCATTGTGTCCCCTGTGGATGATCTCCTGGCAAGGTTCACTGTTTCCAGGAGGAAATAAATCTGATGGGTGTGAATATCCAAACCTCAGACTCATTTGAAGTGTGCACATGAGTTTCTACATAATGTTTTGTTGATTTTATACTTAACTTCTAAATGTATGTTATATTTATGTCTCTACTATAGTACCACAGTATTTAAATATTAAAATAAGGAATTTGTATCATTTCCAAATAAAGTAAAATGTGAAGGTGAAAAAAAGGGATCATTTGCAGATTTTCCCACAGTGCAGATTTTTTGACTTGTGTCCCTTTGGTGTTATCTATGTGTTCCTCTGACCCTTGTAGTTCCTCTAATTGCTAGTTGGATCTATAGATTGGTCAAATTTGGGTTTGATTATTTTTGGCAAGACGATTTCACAGGTGGTGGTGCATTTGTTTACCAAAATATACATAATTATCTACAAAATAATTTTTTTTGTATTATGAACAGCCATTGATGTTCAATTCCAAGATTCAGCCTAGATCCATTCATTTATCTGTGGTTTCAGAACAGTAAAATTCCAATCCAGAAATTCCCTTCTCCTACTATGTGGTTATTTGTGGTACAGTTCAAACCAGGAAAACCAGGGTAAATGCTTGATTTGTTTTTCCCCAGAGATCAAAGCTCTGTCATATCCAGATAAGTTGCTAAGATCTAAATTTCACAAAGGTCAAGATGGCCTCCACTGGCCCAGCCTTCTCTCACTAAGCTTTTGATCCCCTAAGAAATCTCCCCAGGCTCTGCACATCCATAGTCTTTCTCCCCATCTCTCCACCCCATCAGAGCCCACCTGCGGGGAGAGAAGGTCCTCATTTTCTCCGCCTTAGAAGATAAATTGTGACAATCACCCATCCTAGAGGTATATGGATTTTAAGCCACATTTTTCAAATATTCTGTCAAAATCCTTGCGGAACTGAAAACAGGTAGCCCTAAGCCCAAACCCAGTTTAGGACTATGTTTTGTTTTGGCTTGCAAGAGTGTTTTTGTTTGTTGGGCTTTTTGGTTTGTTTGTTTTAAGCTGAATGAGACCATTTGGGTAAGGGGCATTTTCTCTCTAGTTAGAGCAGAGCCTACCACCCTGTCTGTTTTATACCTTCCCTGTTTTCTGAGTCCCAAAGGTACTTGTGTTTGCCACCTCTATCTTACAGCAATATTGTAGACAGGTGTTAGTAGCCCATTTTACAGGTGAATGAACAAGAACTGGAGAGGAGACGGGCCTGAGTGAGGTCTAATGGAAATGGGATGGGTAGTGAGTGCTCTGGGAAGCGGACCACATGGGGGAGAATGGGTGGGGGGCCCTCTCCAGCCCTGCCCAAACTAAAACCCACATTCTCTTTTCTTCCCTTTTACAGAGACAGCTCAAGGAAGCATGATAAAATGAGGCCTAAGATAATATTTGGGGGGAGAGTTTATTTTTCTATGGTCTGTTTGCATTAGACCGTCAGGCGAAGAGAGGCAGTTAAAGACTTGTCCCAAATGGCTGGGCTGGAGAAGCACAAATCCAATGTCAATAGATGGAAATACAAGTGTTTGGTTTCATTAAACTTCTTTTTGAAAAACATTTCTTCTTTCCTTTTCCTGAGGCAATCCAAGGGAAAGAGATGCATAGCTGGAAAGAGACAGGGAGGAGGAGGGAGCAAGCCGGGGCCAGTGAGAAGCTGGTCCAGAAGACTTGCTCCCCTCTCGGTGTCTCCGCCAGCCCAGGAGGTTGTCAGAACTGACTAGGGGCAGTCACCTGGAGTCATCCGCTGGTCCCAAGGACCGTTGCTGATTGAGGGCAGAGGAGCCAGAGTTCTAGCATTTGCCCAGCCACAAACTTTTAAAAAAATGAGTGAATATGAACAAATGGTCAAATCAGGACCAGCTCTGGGAAAAAACGATTTAAATTCTGTATTCTCCTGTGGCCCCTTTTGGCAACAGCTGCGTCCTTTTCCTCCCTCACCACCTTGCTGGCCCACGGCTACCCCAAGGCAGAGGCCACATCTGTAGAAGCAGAAGAAGGCAGGTAAAGTAGGCAGGATCTAGTCACCTTGGGTTTTCAGGTTAAAATCCCAGCTCTGACACTTGTTAACTGGGTCATTTTGGGCAAATTCTTTGTGCCTCAGTTTTCCCATCTGTAAAATTGATAAATAATAATACCATGGCTGTTGAAAGAATTAAATGAGGAAACAAATGCTTAGCATAGTGCCTAGCATATAGTAAAGTGTTCAGTGAACACCTGTTCTAATTTCATTATTTTTAGAGCTCCCTCTCTCTCTACCTCTGTCCTTGCATTACATTCCACCCTCCAGTAATCCCACTGGATTTGTCAACATAGATAAATGTACCCAGAAGAGTGAAAACACATATTCTCTTGCAGGGTACTTTGCACATTGTCCACCAAGACCCTCTCTCCAGTACGTTTCTATACAGCTCCATGAATACCACTTCCTTATCCATATGGCAACATCTGCTTGGGTTGCCCTCTTCATTCACCTCCATCCACTCAAATCTAGTTCAAGGGCCACATTGTAACAATATACTTTCTGTTCCAAGAAAACCAACCCCAAGTTCATATAAGAAGAAAGAAAATGTATTGACTACACAGTTGAAAAGTCCAGGGGACAGGTATGTCTTCAGGTATGGCTTGATTCAGGGTCTTGTATGAAGTCAATCACTAGTACCTGGTGTCATCTCTTGGTCTTGCTTGCTCCAGATTGGCACAACTCTCAGACAGACTCTACATTTGTGGTGGCAAGAGGTGTGCATTGCAAAGTGAACTCCAGGTTCAAGCCCAGTGAGAAAGAGAACTTTCCTCTCTCCTAATAGCCCCAGCAGATGTTGCATGTGTTCCTTGGCTGTGATCTGGTCATAAGTCCATCCCTGGACCAATCTTATAATTGGGAGATGGAGGGAGGAATTTGGTGTTCCCACCTGTAACCCAACCTACAGTTCCTGGGCTGATGGAGGTGGGGAGGGGTGCTTCTCAGAAAGAAATCAGGATAGTTTCCAAAATAAGGGAGAATGGACACAGCAGCCAAACCCCTGCAAATATCCACTACACACACATCTCTTCCAAAACCCATCCCCAACAATTCTAGCCAATTCTCTTCTCTGAATTCCTGAACTAATTCTTCATAATGCCACTCATGTTGGCAATGTATTTTGCTGTGATCCCTTTGTTGAGAATAAATCTTGCTATATCAGCTACTCTATGAACTGCTTGATGAGAAAACTGTTCATTTGCCAATGCATCATGTACTGCCTTCTTGTATTGCACTGTTACACTTCTATTACTGATATTGAACTTCCCATATATGTATGTATTACCTTCCTTACAGATTGTAAACTTCCCCATGGAAGGCAATAAGGATACTTCTTTCTATATAATAATTGCTTGATAGATGTTGATTGATCTATAATTGAATGATGTTTCTTCTCTTATACCTTCCATTGGTTAAATGTCTAGTAGGTGCTAAATAATAGTCTTAGAATCACAGATTTAGAAGGAATGTTGAATTAGGGCAGGACCTTATAATCTAATGCAGGTCCCTGATTTTATTGTATATGGAGTTAGAACAGGACCCAGGGTAACACAGTGATTATATAAGCAAGCTTAGAAAAAAAATTTAAATCAAGATCCTTTGAACCACAGTTGGCACTTGTAATTGTTGATTATCTGATTGATTGAAAATTCAATGGTTTTTCCACTGAACTTTTATGTAAGACCAGGAGCAAGGCAAGGATGCCCACTCTCACCACTTCTATTCAACCTAGAATTTGAAGTTCCAGCCAGAGAAACTAGACAAGAAAAAAGAAACAAAAGACATCCTAATAAGAAAAGAAGAAGTAAAATTATGTTTGCAGATGACATAATCTTATATGTAGAAACTCCTGAAGATTCTACAAAGAAACTCTTAGAGCTGATAAATTTAGTAAAGTTGCAAGGTACAAAATCAACCTACAAAAATTAGTTGCATTAAAAAAATCATTTTATTGTGGAAATAACACTTAACATGAGATCTACCCTCTTAACAAATTGTTAAGTGTACAATACAGAATTGTTGGCCTTAGGTACAACTTTGTACAATAAATCTGTGGAATTATTCATCTTGCTTAACTGAAACTTCATGCCCATTGATTAGTAATTTTCCATTTCACTCTCCCCCTAGCCCCTGAAAACTACCATTCCACTCTTCTGTGAATTTCACTATTTCAGATACCGCATATAAGTGAAATGATACACTTACCGACTTATCACTTCTGTGACTGACTTATTTCACTTAGCATGATGTCCTTAAGATTCATCCATGTTGTCACATATTGCATAATTTCCTTCTTTTTAAAGGCTGAATAATACTCCATTGTATGTATATACCACATTCTCTTTATCCATGCATCGACTTTGATCAAAGCATATTTAGGTTGTTTCCATATCTGGGCTATTGTGAATAGTGCTGCAATGAACATGGGAGTGCAGATATCAACTTGAGATCCTGATTCCATTTCTTTTGGATAAATATCCAGAAGTAGGATTGCTAGATCACATGATAGTTCTATTTTCATTTTTTTGAGAAACCTTCACTCTTTTTTTATAGTGGTTGTACCATTTTGCATTCTCACCAACAGAGTGCAAAGGTTCGAATTTCTCCACATCCTCAACATGTGTTTTTTGGGTTTTTTTGATAATAGCCATCCTGACAGGTGTGAGGTAATATCTCCTTGTGGTTTTTATTTTCTTTTCCCTGATGATTAATGATGTTGGACACCTTTTCATATACCTGTTGGCCATTTATATGTCTTTTTTGGAGAAATATCTATTCAAGTCCTTTGCCTATTTTTTAAATTGGGCTATTAGGTTTTTTGCTTTTAAGTTGTAGGGGTTCCTTACACATTTTGGATATTAACCCCCTAACAGATATATGGTTTGCAAATATTATCTTCCATTCCATAGGTTACCTTTCACTCTGTTGTTTCACTTGTTATGCATAAGCTTTTTAGCTTAATGAATTCACACTTGTCTATTTTTGTTTTTAATGCCTGTGCCTTTTATGTCATATCCAAGAGACAACTGCCAAGACCAATGTCATGAAGGTTTTACCTTATGTTTTCTTCTAGGAGTTACATAGTTTCAGGTCTTACATTTATGTCTTTAATCCACTTTGAGCTGATTTTTGTATATGGTGTAAGATAAGGGTCCAGTTTAATTCTTTTGCATGTGGATATCTAGTTTTCCCAACACCATTTGTTGAAGAGACTATCCTTTCCCCACTGCATATTCTTGGCACCTTTGTTGAAGATCAATTGACTGTATATGCATGGATTTATTTCTGAGCTCTCTACTCTCTTCCATTGGTCCATTTATCTATCTTTAGGCCAGTACCATACTGTTTTGATTACTGTAGCTTTGTAATATATTTTGAAATCAGGAAGTAATTGCATCTTGATCTCTAACATCACTAGAAGCTCCAGTCTGCCTACCTGGGCCTATTGGCTGGAGGCCCAGTGGGAAGACCAGCTAAGTCCAGCACAGGAGACAGGAGTACAGCCCTTAAACAGACAAAACAAACAAACAAAAAACTTATCTGGCTTTTCATTCCTCAGGGACCAGAGATTAAGGCAGAGTATATCCTTTAGTTCCATACAGGAACTAAATCTATAAAATAAGAGAAATACCAAAGGAGTGTTAAGCCAGTTTAGACACTTCATCCAAAGCCTTTGCCATTACCCGCAATGTAAACTCCTGTACCTCCGGCGGTAACTCTGTCCCAGGCCCAAGATATCTCTCTGGGCCTTGGCCAGGGGCTTGATCCAATGCAATTCAAGCTGAGCACTGGGCAAGGCCAATGGTGAGCACTGCTTAACCTGATTCCCAGGTCAAAGGATCTCCAGGGACACCAACTAGCACTCAGCAAGGGGGAGGAGGGCTGGGGAGGCATAGAACTGAAAAGGCTCTCCAGTTCTCCTCAATCCTCTTTATCAGACAGTGGGGGCTCCCTAGTTGCCAGAGCCAGGGCAAGAACCAGTGATCAGGCCAACATGGTTCTCTGTCCCATAGGAAATCTCCAGATAACTCCAGATAACTACCATCCTGCTCTAAGTTAGGTGACAGTTCTGATGGCACGCTATCGCCTGCACCAACTATACACCCACAGGCCACATCTCTAAGACATTTGATTTCTCAGTGGACAATCAAGGCCAAATCTCTACTCTGGCTTGTGCTATGGAGCCATGGAGCAGTGCCACCCAGCAGTGAAGGGCACTGCTCTGGAGCCGAACTGCTGGGTTTGTATCCCACCTCTGCCCCGCTTTCCATGCCTCAGCCTCCCCATCTCTAAGTTGGAGATAATTCCTATCTTGTAGGGTGGTTATGAAGATTAAATGAGGTAATTTAGACAAAATCTCTCAGAACAGTGCCCGGCACTTGTACTATAAGGTTGGCTGTTATTTCCATGTGTCAGGAGCCCACAGAGCTCTCAAAACCACCATTTGAGCTAATAAAAAGTCCAGGGTGCAGCTCCCCAGGAATTTGGGGGAAAGCTGAGCCTCTTGCACATGAGGGCCAGAAAGAGATGGCCTTGGATGTTCTCCTTCTCACTCTGTGGCCTGCAGATTAGAGGCCCTCCCAGCCTCCAGCTCCAGGGGGCCATTGGGACTGTGCTATTGACTTGGAAGGTAACACCCCATGTTTGCACAATGCGGCCTGGCAGGCCGGATGTGGCCTCCTTTCCCAGCAGGCTCGTGCCAGATGGCTCCATTTCTATGGGGTGCATTTCAGGCCTCCTCTCTATTATCAGCGTCTCACTTTCAGCTGCTGGATCAGGGGCAGGATTCTTCCCTTCCTCCCTCTGCCCCATCGTTGGGTGTTTGTTTTCACTGGCAGCCTGGATTCCAGAGGTGAGCCACCTCCTGTCCTGGGGAAGGCTTCTCCCAGCCTGATGCTCAGACTCACCCCACATTGCCTCAGTGAGAACCCAACTCTTGCCTCCCAGTCTCAACCCCAAATGAATCTGTGTTGAGTGAGGGCTGGGAGGTGAGGAAGGGGCTAGGTAATAACTATCCAGTCCATGCCACCCACAATTGAAGAAAAAAAACTTTCCTGCGTGATGACACACCAGGAAAGACAGAAGGGGAGGAGAAGAAAATGGTAGAGAGGGAAGAAGCAAAGATCTACCCTGGAATCATGAACACCGGATTCACAAAATCTGCCATGCGCCCACCCCCCACTACTCCTTCACTCGTGCAGTGGCCCCTCCTGCTGTGCCCTTTCCCCTCACCTCCCTGAAGCTGCCCTAGGACATCAGCTGTCACAGTCCTTCCTTCCTGATCATTCCTTCCCAAATGGACTGGGGGCAGGAGCTGTGAGCACTCCCCACCATACCCGGGTCAGCGCAACTTCCTTATGTTAGATGAATTCCTCACAACGGGGTGGGGGGCATTTCATCTTTGAATAAACAAACAAACAGAGAATTCTTTCATCAAAGAGCTCCAAAAGAAGCCTGTCAGGGGGAGGGGCCGTTTAGCAGCTGGTCCCTTTCCCTCCCAGGTTTCTGTCCTCACTGGCAATGCTCTCTTGTTCTCAGTGCCATCAAGTCACCTGGTCCGCCTTGTTCTGCCCAGGTGTGGGCTGCACCTCCACTGTCCCCCTTTGCAGGACTCAGGCTGGAATTCTCTAAAAATAATCCCAAAGAAAATCAACAAAATGAACAAAGAGAACACAAACAGCTGAAGGACAGATGCACTGACTGAGTGCCGGTACCTAATCCGAAAACGACCAAAGTCTCACCACCCCTGGGCCAGCCAGGCCTGGGTTCCTCCCTGCCCATTCCGTCCCCGACTAGAAAAGACACTCTCAAGTAAAGCTTTTTTGATGCTCTCCCTCCCTTCCCTTCTCTCCACCCCCTAGCCAGGCACAGTGGGTAAGAGAAAGGGCAGGAGGTGTTCAGAGTGCAGCAAACAGCTGGCCTTGTGTCTGAGCTAGGGTCAAAGGGGAGGCGGGCCCCTAAGTCTCTTGGTCACTCAGTGTGACCTTTGGAGAAGGGAGGTGTCCATAGAGGGGGACCTAGGGTGGGGAGGGGAGCTGGTGAAACTAGGCTTGGAGCCAAGGCCAAGGTCTAGATGTTTGGAGCAGGTGCCTGGTTCCAGCTCTGCCTTTGTCACTCTGGCCATGTCCCCATCTTTTCTGGGCCTCAGCTTCCCCATTGGTAAAAGGAGGGAGTTTAAGTAGGTGATCTCCAAAGTCACCTACTCACTTCTAGCACTTGGAAATTTTTCAGTTTTCCAATTTCAACCACCAGTTCCCTGAGGTAAGAAAACACCAGCCCACTTAGATGGGTCTCATATATGGTACCTTGGTGTAAAGGCATCAACTCCCAACAGCTAACTTCCTGAATGCTGACCAGGTGCCAGAAACAACTGCAGCTACTTTACATGTGTTGACTCATTTCTTCCTCACAAGATCCCTGAGCAGAAAGGCCTAGTCTCCCCATCTCACAAAAGAGAAAACTCATGCACAAAGAGGTTAAGACCATCCCAGGGTGGTAAGTAAAAAGATCGGCTTCAGGCAGTGTGGCTCCAGGGTCTGTTCTCTGATCCCCTAAACTACTTCTTCATAATGTGTGACTATAATATCTATCATAGGCACAACAGCCAAAAGGTGGAAACAACCCACATGTCCATCAACAGATGAATGGATAAACAAAATGTGGTATATCCACACAATGGAATATTATTATGCCTTAAAGAGGAATGAAATTCTGATATGTGCTACAACATGGATGAACCTTGGAAACATTATGCTAAGTAAAATAAGCCAGACACAATAGGACAAATATTGTATGATTCCCACTTACATGAAATATCTGGACTAGACAAATTCACAGAGACAGAGAATAGACTAAAGATTACCAGGGGCTGAGGGGAGGGGAGAATAGGGAGTTATTGCTTAATTGGTACAGAATTTCTGTTTGGGATGATGAAAAGTTCTAGAAATGGATAGTGAAGATTGCTGCACATTATATATGTATTTAATGCCACTGAATTGTACACTTAAAAATGGTTAAGATGGTGAATGTTCTATGTTAAAAAAGTTTTTTTAAATATCTGTAATAGACACCGCTTATTGAGCACCTACTATACCCCTACTGCAGTAGGTGCTTTATGTATCACCTCGTTCAGCATTTATAACAACCCTGTGAGCTAGGCTAGGGTGACATTCCACCTAATTTTTGGCACAGACACCAAGGCTCAGAGAATAAATTCCCCAAGGACTCACAAGCAGTAAGTGGTAGAGCTGATATATAAACCCAAGTAATGATGACAGCAAACTCAGAGAAGAGGGTAGAGAGAAACTTGAGCAGGTTAGGAACAAGCTGAGACGAACCAGGGTGTGGGGCTTCTCACATCCCTCCTGTGCTGGCCAGGTTCCACAAAACCCGCGTTTGTCTTTCTCACATCCCTTTCTGCATTTGTTATGCTTTCTTCCCCCTGTATTTTAGCCAACTAACGCCCTCCTGCCTCACCCCTCCACATCACCACCTCTGCCTATGTCTGCCCAGGACACCTCCCTAGCACAGTAGGACAACCTGTCAGAATTTGGGGCAGGGGGAGGGCTCAGAGCCCATCAGTGTTTATTCTGTGCTGAGAAAGACAGGGGCCCAGATCTCTACTAAAGGTGACCCCCTGAGCAAGCAAATCCCACACCCCCTGTGGGAGTTCTGCTGGGGCCAGGGGTCCTGCTGGGGCCAGGGCAGCTGGCTGATGACTGACTGTCTGCAGAAGAACCTTAGGGAGGCTATGCAGGTGACTCCATGGGGTGCCAGGCCTTGGTAGGCACCAGTTTATCCCAGTCAGGGCTGCAGGTTTCCTCTGTCTTGTAAAAAAAAAAAAAAAAAAAAAAAAAATGCACATGCAACTTTGCATTCAGGTCACCCAGGAAAGCCAAGCACACCTAGATCCAGGCCACCACACTCCTGTCCATTTGAGCCTCCTGAGGCACTAGCCTAGCCATGAAGCTCACGTGGAGGCACAAAGCATCCTTAGAAACTCCTCATATGGGAAGGTTCAGGCAAAAGTGCCAGATGCCAAAGGTTGTGACTGTCAGGGTTGGAGGGGATTTTGTGTGCACCCCACGACTTGGTTTCTCTAGCCCGAATCCCCCTAGACATTTCCCTGGCATTCTGCTCCTCCAGGCCCTGCGCCCAGCCAATGACTGTAAATCCCTAGAAGGTGTTCACTGATAATCTGGAATCCCTCTCAGGGGACCCTGAGCAAATAACACTGACCCAAGAAGTGAAATCCATGGGACTCCAGACCTCAGGCACAGTATGGAGGAAAGATTTTTAAGCAGATGAGTCTTCCCAAATACCCCTTTAATCATGTCCAGTAAGACTGACCCCTACCAGGGGGCAGATTTAAAGAATAGGCTCCCATGCTCCTGGGAGAGTCACTGTGGCATAACTGAGTGGACTGTGGTGTCAAACTTCCAGAGTCTAACTCCCGATCTGCCACTAACCAGATGGGTGATCTTGAGCCAGCTGTGGCTGAATATTCCTTCTTTATAAACTAGAAACAATAATAATGCCTACCTCAGAATATTGAAGAGAACCAAATGGGATGAAGCACATAAACTACTGAGGACAGTGCCTGGCACAAAGGTCCTATTCAATAAACATTAGCTAACGTTATTATGCAAACAGATATTGGTAGTCAGTTGTGGCATCTTTGCCCCTGAAACCCTGAGAGTCAAGACTCCTTCTCAATGCAGCATAGCAGGTAGATACTACCAACTGGCCAGGGCATTGCATCTAAGACAAGATTTACTTGCAACCATTGTCCGATTTTTTTCTCCACTGGGTTTATTGCCTTTCCCCTCTCTGTGAGCTGGGTCTCCTCTACTTCTCCACCCTGTCTCCTATTATGCCAGTTCTAGGACCACCCTCCTCATAACACATACATGCACTTTAGATGCAAACTGATCCCTGATTTCCCCACGCACAATTTTATTTATTTATTTATTTATTTATTTATTTATTTATTTTTGCTGCGTCAGGTCTTAGTTGCAGTGGGCAGGTTCTCTAGCTGCGGGATGTGGGCTCTCTAGTTGTGGTGTGTGGGCTCCAGAGTGCATGGGCTCTGTAGTTGTGGTGCCCAGGCTTAGTTGCCCTACAGAATGTGGGATCTTAATTCCCTGACCAGGGATCAAACCTGAATTCTCTGCTTTGGCAGGCGGATTCTTAACCACTGGACCACCAGGGAAGTCCCTTTCCCATGCACAATTTTAAACAGCTTTATTGAAATATAATTCATAACTGTATGATTCACCCATTTAAAGTGTACAATTCAATGGCTTTTAGTATGTACAGAGCTGTACATATATCCCCACAGTCAATTTGAGCATATTTTCATTACCCCCCCAAAAAACTCTTACACCTCTTACCCATCACCTCCAAAAATTTCCTTCCCCCATCCTACCAGTCCTATTCAACCACTAATTACCTTTTGTCTTTATAGATTTGCTCATTGTAGGCACTTCATATAAATAGGATCACATAATATGTGGTCCTTTGTGACTGGCTTCTTTCACTTAGCATAATGTTTTCAAGGTCCATCCACACGGTAGCATGTATCAATACTTTATTCTTATTGCTGAAAAATATTCCATTGTATGAATATAATACATTTTATTTATTTATTATAAATTTGTTTATTTATTTATTTTTGGCTGCATTGGGTCTTCATTGCTGCACGTGGGTTTTCTCTAGTTGAGGCGCGTGGGCTTCTCATTGCAGTGGCTTCTCTTCTTGCAGAGCACAGGCTCTAAGAACGCAGGCTTCAGTAGTTGTGGCTCGAGGGCTCTAGAGTGCAGGCTCAGTAGCTGTGGTGCATGGGCTTGGTTGCTCCGCAGCATGTGGGATCTTCCCAGACCAGGGCTCGAACCTGTGTCCCCTGCATTGGCAGGCGGATTCTTAACCACTGCACCACCAGGGAAGCCCCATACATTTTATTTATTGATTCATCCACTGGTGGACATTTGGGTTGTTTCCACTACTATGAATAATGTTGCTATGAACATTTATGTTGAAGTTTTTGTGAGGACGTATGTTTTCATTTCTTGGATAGATATCTAGGAGTGGAATTGTTGGGTAATATGATAACTCTATGTTTAACCATTTCAGAAACTGCCAGAATATTTTCCAAACAGCGGTACCATTTTAAATTTCCACCAGCAATGTATGAGGGTTTTATTTCTCCACTTCCCCACCAACACTTGTTATCATCTGTATTTTCGATTAAACCTATCCTAGAGGGTGTAAAATGCTAACTCATTGTGGTTTTGATTTGCATTTCCTGATGGTTAATGATGCTGAACATCTTCTCTCAGGCTTATTATTGGTCATTTGTATATATTCATTGGAGAAATATCTATTCAGACCCTTTGCCCATTTTTAAATTAGGTTGTCTTTTTATTATTGAGTTGTAAAAGTTCTTTATATATTCTAAATACAAGTCCCTTATCAGATGTATGATTTGCAAAAATTTTCTCCCACTCTGTGGGTCGTTTTTTCATTTTTTTGATGGTATCTTTTGAAACACAAAAGTTTTTAATTTTGAAGCCATTTTAAGTAATTTTTGTATTTGGTGTGAGGTAGGAGTTCAACTTCATTCTTATACATGTGGCTCTCCAGGTGTCCCAGCACCATTTGAAAGACTTTTCTTTCCCCAATTTAATTGTCTTGGCACCCTTGTCAAAGATCAGTTGACCGTAAAGTTGAGGGTTTATTTCTGGACTCTCAATTCTGTTCCAAATGCAAAACAGATAGCTAGTGGGAAGCAGCTACATCGCACAGGGAGATCAGTTCAGTGCTTTGTGACCACCTAGAGGGGTGGGATAGGGAGGGTGGGAGGGAGGTGCCAGAGGGAGGGGATATGGAGATATATGTGTAAGTATAGCTGATTCACTTTGTTATATAGCAGAAACTAACACCAGATTGTAAAGCAATTATACTCCAATAAAGATGTTAAAAAAATAAAAATTAAGTCATGGGAAAAAAAAAGAGAAAGCTCTGGAGATAGTAGCCAATAAAATTATGCAACAGAAGAAGTTGGAGGTGTAAAATTTGAAAATAAGAGGCAAAGTTATCATGATTTGTAAATGACATGACTGTATATCTTGAAAACCTAAGAGAACCAACTGAGAAACTGCCGCAAACAAGAGAATTTGGTAATGAAGCAGCAATATTTTGTTTATAATAAGAAATATATATTTGGTCTTCATCTCATTTCTGGTATAGAGCTCCTAAAACCTTTAGAATTTCCTAAGTGATTAGAGCCATAAAAGTGTCTTTTGTTATGTTATTGAGGTGACTTAGGGCCTCACCTAAGGATGGGGGTTTGTTGCTAGGAGAACCAACCATGTGAATAAGGCGTTGAAAATTCAGTCCCATACCTGACCTCCAGGGAGAGGAGAGGGGCTGGAGGCTGAATGGATTGCCAATGGCCAACAGTCTAATCAATCATAAATATGTAGTGAAGCTTTGATAAAAACCCAAAAGCACAGAGCTTCCAGGTTGGTGAACACATGGAGACGTGGGGAGACTAGCATGCTCAGAGAGAGCATGGAAGCCCTGTACCCTTTCCCTACACCTTTCCCTATGCTCTTCCCTCTGGCTGTTCCTGAGTTATATCCTTTTATAATAAACCTGTGATTTATTAAGTAAAATCTGAGTCTGTGAACTATTCTAGTAAGTTAATCAAACCTGAGAGGGAGGTTGTGGAAACCTCCCATCTATAACCAGTCAGTTGGAAGTACAGGTGGCAACCTGAACTTGAAACTGGTGTCTGAAGTCCAAGGAAAAGTTCATGGAAACCTCTAATACGTAGCCATTAAGATAGAAGCACAGGTAACAAACTGGGCTTGCACTGGCATTTGAAGTTGGGAGGTGGGGGACAGTCTTGTAAGACTGAACCCTCAACATGTGGCATCTGATGCTATCTCCAGGTAGACAGTGTCAGAATTGGGTTGAATTCTCTGACACCCTGCTGGTGTCTGAGAACTGCTTGGTGGTGTGTGGGGAATCCCCCCCACACACACATAAACACACACATTGGAATTGGGTCCAAGAATCCAAAAGAGAAGCCAATTACAAAATTAATGTATGGTAAACAATAGCTTTTATACATAAAAGTATCAACCAGTTAGAAGATACAGTGGAAGAAAAGATTGTATTTTCAATATCAATTAAAGTATAAAATAGCTCGGAATAACCTTTAAAATGTGCAAGAAATGTATGAAGAAAACTTTACCATACAAAAGGGACTTGAAAAAAATGAAAAGGTATACCATAATCTTAGACTGGAAAATTCATCACTGTAAAAATATCAATTCTCCACTTAGTTATTTTCTAAATCTAACACTATCTCAATAAAGATAACTACAGGACTCTTGTGAAATTAGAAAAGCTGATTGTAGAAGTAAACAATCAAGCATAGTTATGAAAATTGGGGACAGGAGAATAATGAGCAAACTTTGGAGTGAGAATCAAGAAATCAGGGCTCTAGTCCAGCTCTGCCCTCATAAATTGAAAGACCATTCATCACTTCTGTTGGGGCTTCAGTTTCCTCATCAGCAAAGTGAAGCACCCAGGCTCTAGAATATTCTGATTGATTCTGTTATAAGAATACTCAAGGGCCTCCCTGGTGGCGCAAGTGGTTAAGAGTCCGCCTGCCGATGCAGGGGATGCGGGTTCGTGCCCCGGTCTGGGAGGATCCCATATGCCGCGGAGCGGCTGGGCCCGTGAGCCATGGCCGCTGGGCCTGCGCGTCCGGAGCCTGTGCTCCGCAACGGGAGAGGCCACAACAGTGAGAGGCCCACATACCGCAAAAGGAAAAAAAAAAAAAAAAAAAAAAAAAAAAGAATACTCAAATACTCCAGACTTGGTTGGAGCTATGTCTATTCTAAACAGGTCCAGGACAACTTGGCTCAGCAAGGCACCTAAGTATGGGAGTTTCTTGGGTACCAGCTTCACCCTATGCTAAAAAGTGTTCCTACTCTTACATTTACCCACATCCTTTCTCTGGTATGGCTCCCTGGGATTTAGTCAGTTGATTTGACCTGGCCTATCCCTCCATTACCTTCCCACTGAGGAAGTAAGCAGTGTATTTGGATCTTGGTGTAGCTCCTATTAGATCCTTTCTTAGGAGCCAATTTGCAAAGTAAAAGTAAGAAGATGGGGTGCACAGAGACCCCTCAGAGGGAGGATGAACTAACTACCCAGGGGAAAGAAAAGAGAACACAGAGACCCAGAGAACAAACACCGGGCATTTTAGCCCCAGAGAGTCCATTCTGAGAGGATCATTGCCAATGGGCCTGATAGAGAGAAATGGATGCTCAAACAGAGAGCCCAGAGGAAGGCACAAGACCTATACCCAGACTCAGGTGGAATTAATTGATCAATATCTTCATCTATGAAACAAGTGCATAATGGACTGAACCCAGTATTTATTGCCTTGAAGAGAGAAGAATAATTTGCACAAGAAGGAAAGAAAAACTTCTCCTCTACCCAGTCAGGAAGGGGAAGAAGATGCTTGGTTAGGATGTGCTTGCTCCAAAATCCAGAGAAGTCACAGGAGAGGGAGATGGGGGAGGATGGCCAGAGAGCAGTGAGGAAGACTTCCCATGAAGAGAGAGAAGGGTAGAGGAATTGGGGAAAAAAGATACTAGCCCAGGATGGCCAAGCCCCATGAAGGTTCTGAGAGTGGGCTGACAAAGTACACTGAACAACAGGGGGTGGGACGATGCCCCAGTACCAGGCCCAAGCATGGGAGTTTTAGAAGCAACTCTCTGGAAACTAGTATAATTCCCTATGATATTATTGCAGGGCTTCAAAGGAGCTCAGGGTTTGACCACTTCCAAGCATTCTCCATCTACCCTCAGAAATGTAAATCATGCTGTATTATTGCCTGTGGCCAGGCAATGGTTTGTGTTCAGGTCAACTCAAGTAATTGCTAAACTATTACTATGAGTCCAGCCCCACACTAAGGGCATGGTGACCAAAAGGGAGGTCAGAGCAGGGTCCTTGCTATTAAGAAGTTTACGGCTGGAAAAACACAAATTCCATATTGGAAAATCGTATGATTCATATTACTCACCCAAGTCCCCAATGAAATGTAAATGGGTGAAAAAGTCACTGAGGTAGGAGTTCAGAGGGAACAGAGAAAGACAGTGGGCTGGTGGCCAGGGAGAACTTCACAGAAAAGGTGGAACTTGACACCAATATGCATCTGTGAGAATTTAAGATCGCTCTTCCTTCCTCCCTGCCCCAAGCTACAAGGGGTCCAAGCTGGAGCCCAGGAGTGGAAGAAGCAGCTTCTCTTCTGGAAGCTTAGAGGTGATGCTCTAAGTGAGAACTTTTTCCTATCCCATCTTTTTCAGTGCTGTTTATTTGAAAAGGGAATAGATTTTCCTGTTCCAACAGCCAAAAAAACAAAAATAAATCAAGAAAGGAATGACAAGGATGGACCTGGAAATGAAGTTAAAATATCTAGGCTTGGTGAAGACACCATGAAATGGTTTTCTCCTCATAGTGGCTGCTCAACTTATAGGGACGGCGGACCAGATTGCTCTAATGGATCTGGGGACATATTCTTCTCCCTGACAACCCTGCCCACTCCTCTTCCCACACCATTTCCTCCAAAAGCTTTTTGCAGATGGTACCTCTCTGTTCCCAGAACCAGTCTGGAGCAGTGATTAAAAGATCAAAATTCCAGGAATCATTTTTTTTCTTCTTGTACACCTTGGCAAATGCTTAAGCTACACTGAGACACAGTGAATCATTTAAGAATAACAATCAAGATGCTGGAGAAAAATTAAGAATTCCACTAGGCATGGGGCCAGTCCTCAAAAAAGTGGTTGTTTGGGGGGCTTCCCTGGTGGCGCAGTGGTTGAGAGTCCGCCTACTGATGCAGGGGACGCGGGTTCGTGCCTCGGTCCGGGAAGATCCCACATGCCGCGGAGCGGCTGGACCCGTGAGCCATGGCCGCTGAGCCTGCGCGTCCGGAGCCTGTGCTCCGCAACTGGAAAGGCCACAACAGTGAGAGGCCCGCGTACCGCAAAAGAAAAAAAAAAAAAGTGGTTGTTTGGGAAAAGGTAGGATTCTGTGAAGACACTGGGAACCCTTCCTCCCCATAGGTGTTCAGACCTCCCTCTTGCCTTTCCCCATTTTACATGGACAGGAATCATTTACATTACTACCAGTTTTCTTCATATTACAGGGTTGTAACATAGCCTAGAAAAAAGAAATAATGAAAGACTCAGGACGTCATTAGATCCAATAAACCTGAAGAGTCCTTTATACAATAACCCACATTCCACTGAAAGGACTCCCAGTGTCCTTTTGCCCACTTCGGTCTTTCAAAATTTTTCCTGACACTCAAGAAGCTCTCCCAGAATGAGGGGAAAAAGACAAAGAGATTTAAGCATACAATCGAGTTTAAATAATTATTGTAAATATCATTTCAAAGCATGTAAGGTAAACATCAATTATTTTTTTAAAGAGTATAATGTAAAATGTTAATAATTTAATAGTAATACATTGTTTCCCCATATCCCAGATCACACACACAGAAGATGTGCATAAGAAAGGATAGAAGGAAGTCAAAGAATGAAAATGTCTTCGTGTTACACATGGCTATTTAGCATTTTTTTATTCTTAGCACAGGTATTTAGAAGAAATATGGATTCAAGCATGTTTACTGACAGTTTTTATAATTGATAAAACAATCTGTGGTGTGTATGTATGTGTGTATGTGTGTGTGTGTGTGTGTGTGTATGTGAGAGAGAGAGAGAAAGCACACACAAGACAGAGCAGCTAGTTCCCTTCCCTTTAATTTGACAGGAGGTCATTTTTCCCCTTAGCTTTACTGAGGTATAACTGACAGATGAAAAGTATATATATGTAAGGTGTACAACTGATGATTTGATATATGTATACATTGTGAAATAATTATTGTGTTAAAGCTAATTAACATATCCATCACCTCATGTAGTTACCATTTTCTTTTCTTTCTTTTTCTGTGTGTGTGTGTGTGTGTGTGTGTGTGTGTGTGTGTGTGTGTGTGTGTGTGGTGAGAACACTTAGAATCTGCCCTCTTAGCAAATTTCAAGTATAGAGTATGTACAGTGTTATTAACTATCATCCCCATGCTGTACATTAGATCCCCAGAAGTTATGTTGCATAACTGAAACTGCCACGTGACCGCCATCTCCCCATTTCCCCCAGGAGGTCACTTCTAAAGAATCTGTCCTTTGTCCCCACTGTTATCTCAGTTCTTTCACATTTCCTTAGCCCTGCAGGCCTCCATTTCTGGTTTCACGTGGCTTCATATCCAGCTTTGTACATTCTCAAGGGCAAAGGGGAAGGGGGGAAGTATAGGAGGAGAGAAGTGGACAGTGGATGATGGGGCTCTGCTCTGTACACTTTGCCCTCTCCGACATCACAGCCTAAATTGAGCTGAGCTGGGGTTGGGGGAAGGGAGAGGTACACACTATGAAGATACTTCCCAGCCCTTTGTGCTGTGCTGTTTCTAATTTTTTGTTATTATCAATAACACAGTAGTGAACATCTTTATACATGTTTTAGCTTCAAAACTTGTATTATTTCTTTTTTTTTTTTTTTTTGCGGTACGCGGGCCTCTCACTGTTGGGGCCTCTCCCATTGCGGAGCACAGGCTCCGGATGTGCAGGCTCAGCGGCCATGGCTCACGGGCCCAGCCGCTCCGCGGCATGTGGGATCTTCCCGGACCGGGGCACGAACCGTGTCCCCTGCATCGGCAGGCGGACTCTCAACCACTACGCCAGCAGGGAAGCCCCCAAAACTTGTATTATTTCTGTACAAGGATATGGAGTGAGACTTTCCCTCTTACCCCAGAAAGCAACCAGGACTCAACACTAAGACCGAGGAAGTATGAAGGCAGCCACGCTATAGTTGGCTCCCAGGGATCGTTGCTTCCTTGTATTCACACCCTTATCTAAAGTGCAGGATGTAATTAATAATCATTCCATAAGTCTAAGTAGAGACTTTTTGATATAATTTCTAGAAACCCGAGAAAATGAATAAGTGCAATGACATTTATTCAAAATAAGTTTTCCCAGTGAGTTGATTCTCCATTCTTTGCATTCAGCTAAATAGATGGAGGACCTAATTGAATTGTCAGCTGATAGATCATTAAAAATAATTTTTGATGATAGGTCACCATGTGATTTTGGTATACAACTGGGAAAGAGTTCAAAGAATTGCTATAATAAAACTCTTTCTATTCCCACCATATTTTTGTGAACACATTTTCTCAGCATGTATATCTACAAGAAAGGAAATTAGGAATAGAACTGAAGCTAAACACTGTCTTATTCTAAAAATAAATAACACTTATCCATGGATAGAGGAGCAAACAAAAAAGAAAGCCTTCCCATGTCATGAAGAGATACATTTACAATAACAATGTATTTTTGTTATTTATTAAAATTTGTATTACATTTATGGTATTTTGATCAATTTGTATAATAAAATTATTTTAATGCATAATCTAGAAAAGTTTTTTTTAACATTTAGAGGTTATAGTCACAGGAGATTTTTTAATGTTAACTTTAATATATACACACATTTTAATTTTTTTATACACATTTTTATTGCAGAGAGTATGATAAGCATAAAAAGATATTAGAATAAAATTCTATGGGAGAAATGGAATAAAAATGCAGATTCAAAAAGAAATAGAAACAATATAAGATTTCTGATGGTAAAAAAAAGCTTGTTCATGTACTTTTAAAACAAGTGATGGTGAATATCAAACTGCTATGGTATTTATATTTCTTTGGATACATCTAAAAAGAGTAATGTTTCAGTTTTATAACTGTCACATTTCCAATATGCCAGAAATTGCACGCTTTTGCAATTACTTTTTAAATTTGTGATGAAAATATTTAGCTGTCAATGCACTCATGCTGCCGCTCAGACTTGGCTTAGCTCTTCCCCTTATCTGGAATATTCTTTCCTTCCTAGCCAGGACTGCATGGGTACGGAGGGCCTAGGACAGGTGCACACAGTGCGGGTGGGGTGCCCCAGGCTGCACTGTGTGCATCGCAGCTTTCCAGGGCTGTCCTGAACCCACCATTCTCCAAGAGCCAAGCAGAGGCACATCACACAGCTTACCTTAGGGATTATGCCCTCTGAGCTGAGGATAGCAACAGGCCCTGCTCACACAAATAAAGGGTCCCCAGGATTTTCAGGGCACAAACTCCTCCACTGTCCTCTGTCCTAATCAGTGATGCTTGGCTTCCTATGGGGAAGTGGGCTGAGGGGTCTGGGCTCCATACCAGCCATCTACCATCCATTGTATGTACAGCTTATGCCTCCTCACAGCAAGCCCTGGGTAAGCACTCTGGAGACAGAGAGGGAGGACTGAGCACCCAGGCTGATGGAGGAGACAGTCTCTACACAGAGGTGGAGAGGGGACATCAGAATCCCTGCCCCTTGTCCTCAGCCTAAAAGAGGGACTTTATGCTCTTAATTTTTTCCTTATGCTCATAATTCAATATAATTGATGATTTAAAGGGTCCAGGGCCTGGGGCTTCCCTGGTGGTGCGGTGGTTGAAAGTCCACCTGCCAATGCAGGGGACATGGGTTCGTGCCCCGGTCTGGGAAGATCCCACATGCCGTGGAGTGGCTGGGCCTGTGACCCATGGCCGCTGAGCCTCCGCGTCTGGAGCCTGAGCTCCGCAGTGGGAGAGGCCACAACGGTGAGAGGCCCGTGTACTGCAAAGGAAAAAAAAAAAAAAAGGTCCAGGACCTGAAATAGTCACAGTGTACCTTTAGGACCAGCAACAACAGAAGATAACTACCTATATAATAGCAAGGGCATCAAACTCTTTGGGAAAGGCAATCTGGGAAGGCTGCCTGGAGGAAGTGAGATATTTGAACTAGTTTTTAAAGGAGATTTGACTCTAAGCAACAATTCCATTATTAATTGCCTCCTGGAATGTTCTCTCTGTGGTGAGGAGTTATAACATTGACAATGCCAGAGATCAGCTAAAGACAGATTAGGCAAACTTTGGAGGAAAGGGGTGAGGGGGGTGGAGTGGGAGGAGAAAAACAAAAGAAAACAATCCTATTTCAAATCCAATAACATTGCCCTGCTTCATTTCATTACCAGAGATGAACGAAGCTTACAGATGACATTATAAGTTGAAATGTGATCCCTTGGGAAAGAGTATCAGCTACCTCAGTAATTATAGATCTGCTCCCTGCCTGCAGAGAGCTCCAAGAACTCACAGGCAGTATCCCTTTCCACTGAGGCCCATGAGGTTTTAGTTGTGAAGAGCATAACCCAGCACAGCTCTGAGACTTGTTGGGTTAGTCAATAAACCCATAGGAGCTGTGCCCTGCTGCAGCTCAGTGGACTGGCCAAGGGGGATAGTCTTGGGAGAGGAGTACACAGAGCAGTGGGTACCTACCAACTTTCCAACCTAATATGGCCACTCCCTTCCAGGAACTCTTGGCTCCAGGATAACAAAGCTGTTTGCCCTTGCCCCACACTTCCCTGCCCTGTGTTCTCCTGCCTAAGCCACTTCCCTCCTTCATATGTCCTTTTTTCCCATATCCCCATGTCGACCTCCTGCCATTCCTAAGGCTCCTCTTCTGGAAAGGTTTCTCTGTGTTCCCATCAACCCACCCAGCCCTTTAGCTGAAGATTGCCTGTCATCCTCTGCACTGCAGCCCCTGAGCCCCCATCTTGCAATTCCCTCATGAAATGGATCCCTTTCTACCTTGCACTATGGTAATTTAAATGATCTAGTTTCCCCTTCCAGCCCGGGGCTAGAATTATCAGTCCCTGTTCACTTCAAATCCACAGACATGAGCTGAGCACTTCCTGGGTGCCAGGCACTGAGCAGGGTGCACTAATGAGGGTGGGAGATACGGTTCTGCGGCCAGAAATTCCCATCCCAGTAGGAGAGCAGAGGCCAAGCACAGCCCAGGCACCACCCTTCCTGGCCAGGTTCAACGCTTGTTCTATAACTTCGGCCCAGAGTGTGGCTTAGCTCCAGGTCGTTGGAAAATGGTTTATCTTTAGCTGAACGCAGAACAGCCTGTGACTGGGTTAGGGTCCAGGGAGCAGTGGTTGGAAGGAGGTCCAGCAAATACTGCTCAGCGCTCAGGGCATGGGCTTCCAGGGAATGGTGAGAATACCCTTGGTCACCATATTTTCTCTATGTGGAGGCCCAGGAGGGACTCTGAAGCCAAGATTCCTATGCACCCCAGCTGAGTACAGGGAGAACATTCAGTTCACATCCAACAGGTGGTTTCTAATGTTCTGAGAAGCTAATGAAAGTTCTGGATGTTCTTTCCAGAAGTGTACAGACTCATGCACCCACTATTTGGCACATAATTTCAGGGGATTCACCTACTCTTGGAAATCTATCCACGAATCCCTGGATCAGTATCTTGGTGAAAACAATGAGTCCTTTAGCGTGGTTGCTGTGGAACAATGGGCAAAACCTATACTCCCTGGGGGAAAATTTGCTCAGTAAATGTTTGTTGAATTAATGATGACCTTGAATTTAAGCAGGCCAAGATTCCCACTTGTGTTCACTGATCACTAATTATTTCTCGTACTGTCTGGTAGAGCCAGCATGAAGTCTTAACCAGAGCCCATCCAGTGTTCAGGTAGAACAGGCGGCCTCTGCATGGTGGCATGTGGGTTCAGTGAATGCCTCACCTCTCAAACGTTTCTTCCCCCAAGAATCTTCCTTTGGCCGCATCGTGTCTGAAACTCCACCATTGACACAACCATTAACACAACATCCCTTTCAAGCAAGAGGTCGGAGTCAAGAGGTTACTGAAGTCCTTTCATCCTTCCAGGAGAGCCCAGGGGTTAAGAACAGATGTGTAGAGCTTCTCTTCCTCTTAGCCATGGGCTCGGCACATGGACTACAGTGCATCATACACACAGACTTCCCGACCTGCACTCTGCCTCCCTCAGTGGTGATGTTCAGACTGTGGGGAACTGCAGAGACCTTAAGAGCCGTTTCAAAATCAAAACGCCACCTGTATGATCTGATAACACTGAAACACAGAAATATCCTGGAATATATAAAATATCTTGAGAGTCAGTGAATGAAAACTGCCAAGCACCTTCAGCCTCCAGAAAGTCTACATTTACCCAAGCGGGAAAGGGGTCGGGAAGGATGAGGATGAACATTTACTGGGTATCTGCTATGTGCCGGGTGATTTCCATATATTATCTCATTTAATTGTCACAATACGGGGAAAAGAAAGTATGATTTTCCCCAATGACAAGTGAGGAAACTGAGGCAAACGTGCCCAAAGGTACACAGCTGGTAAAATAAAGAACCCAGATTCAAACTGAGGCTGTCAGTTTTCGGAGCACATGAGCTTCCCACTGTACAATAAATTCATTTTGTTTCAGGACAGAACACAGATCAGACCTGTGATCACTTCAGCTCAGAAATAATGGAAAATCAGGGGAGACCAGGGTTGCCCTGAGTGACATCAACTTTAAAGTTGGGGGATGAGTCCAAGCCCCACTACTTCCCATGGAACCAGTGCTGGGTTTGTTTCATGATCATGAGAATGAATCACTTTTCTTTATCAATGTACATGCTTTGCAGACCTTAAGATCCTTGTAAAATCTGAAAATAGGAAAGATTTTCCATGACAGCCAAGTCCAAATCTTCCAGAGGCTGGGGAGATGCTATACACACACTTCCACAAGATGCCAGGTTCTGAGGCCCAGCAGAGCCCAAGAAGACTGACCCCTGTGATTCCAGATGACTGTGACCAAGGACTCATTTGCCCATACACTTCACGGTGCAAGGAAATTAGCAACCTGGGAAAATATTCAGTTTTCAACCGCATTTATTATTTCAATTTTTTTTTAGTTCAAAATATCTTTGTTTTACTTTACCTCTTTGGCATTTTCTATTGTTTACGTGACCAAGTGTATTTCCCATAAATGTGATAATTATCATCAAGACAGTCAACATCCAGGAATTCATTTGCAGTCTAAAAAGCACTTTCCTACAAATGCAAATCACAATCATGGGCCGTAACCAAGACTTCCTAAGACAGACAGTGTTGAGATAATTTTTTTCTTTGGGAGTAACCAACTTTTGGTGTATTTATTAATTTTTGTGCCTGGATTTTTCCTCTTCTATTTCTCATACTTTTTTTTAACTAGGTGATTTTGAATAAATCATTCTCCTACTGATCCCATTAGACAGGGAAATAGGAACCAACCAGGGTATCTACACACAAATAAATATCTTTGCACACTAATATTAGCAAACTGATGACTTTCGAGGTCTAGTTAGAGTGGTTTCTCAGATAAAAACCATTTGGATAACATTAAAGAAAATAACTCCCAAACTGTTTTTCACTTCATAGAGGGCTCTCCAGAAGATATTTTTGGCACCTCAGGTTGTCTTGTCGTTAATCAGCTCTTACTACAGGGGTTCACATCAGAATAATGTTCCAAAAGCTCTTTATCTCGTGACATAAGCAGAATGACATTTCAAAATCTCATTTTAAAAAGGCATTTAAAAAAAAGGCATTAGTCACCAGTATAACAAAACACATGCTCTGTACCAATAAAATTTAATGTTCAAATAAAAAATGCTTATTTACATGCATTTTTATAGGGCTCCCGATATAAAAGAAACCATGTTTTCATGAGATATTTCCCTGAGGTGAGTGGACCCCCCCCTCCTATTTCTCTGTCTAATGGGAAGCCAGCCCATCGCGCCGTCATCACCCCTGGAGATGAGGCAGAGGTCCCAGAGGGGCGGAGCACACTCGGTAGTTGTGACTTTGTGGATCTGAAGATAAACAGTAGCTCTGCCTCCCCACTCCCCGACTCAGTCTGGTATAAGAACTATTTCTACAGGTGGGTCGTTGCTGCAATGAGCTTCATCACTTCTCTGCCACCAAACCCACCTGTGGTGGACCCTGCAAGAGGTCCCTTCTTTCTGCACCAACAATACTCAGTTGCATGTATTATAACAAGAACAGTGACAAAAGGTAGAGTTTCTTTTTTTTTTTTTAACAGTCCTTTTTTATGCCCAATTCCATCAACAAAACAACTTGTTAAATTTATTAACTTTTACTTCATCCAAGATAACGAAATCTTATGAGATACGGCAATAGTTCGTTTTACACCACTGTAACTCTATTTGATATCTGTAGGTTAAAATTTCCCCTTCAATCTAATTTAAATTTCCTCACTGAAGTTTATGCGCTAGCAATATCTGATTTTTACCTGTGTTACTGGGTTTGATGTATTTCTTACATGCATTTAGAATTCACGTGGCTTAACATTGTACACATAATACTAGGTCATTCATAGACTTGTCTTATATGCTTAGCATCCTGGGAAAGGATATCAGAGTTAAGGATGGAGTTTCTTGTAGGTAATATCTTCCTTTTTGGTTCTACAAACAAAAGTAAGTGTTGTATTAAGGAATATTTTATTTTACTAAGAGGTTAGAATTTCATTCAGTAGCAGGTTAATGATTTATTAGTCTTATTAATGAGATGCCAAAGCCCTAACATTTTAAATTAAGCTTAATAGTAACAGAGAGGGACCCGGAGGACAGAGAAACATGTCCTGGAAACTATTTATTTGTGTGTGTGGAATAAGTACAACCACCATTAATTTTTCCTCCTGTTTACCTGAAAGCCTTGCAAATTCTAGACAATCTACCTCTCTGTCAGAGTTCAGAAAGAGAAAGAAAAAACAAAATGAAGCTGACACAATTTTTTGCCCATGATGTCATTTGCTGTCTTCCAAAGCCTGTGGGTCTGATTTTGATGTCAGGGTGCGTAACTCCACAGTGACAGGCCCAAATGTATTTGAAGAGGGAAATAACTTTTCAGCTCTGCGGCAGTCATTTTCCCCAGGAAGAAAAATATAGCCCAGGCTGAAATCACTTAGTGTCAATCAAGGTAACCAGATCACTTCAGCATTAATAATGAATTTGATCACATGCCCCCCACAGAGAGAAAAGTGTGAGATAGCTGAACTCTCCTTCCATGGGACACCCACTGGCTTCTATGTCAGGCCACAGTTCTCCTAGCCCAGCTGGGAAGCAACAGGGTAATTTTATCTGCCATCCACTCTAATTGCTAAACTGAGAGAATTATCAGGGTTGCCAGAAAGCGATTTCAGGGCCCTGAGTCCAGGCTGGGTGGCTGGTATGCAGAGCAATGCCTGGGATTGTCATTAGGGATGGACCCAGGTATTCTGTGGGGTCTAAGGCTTATACAAGTTGGGATCTCTCCTTAAGGAAAAAAATACAAAATTACAAAAGCAAAATTAGGAGCAGGGCCTTGGAAGGGCCTCTTAAGTTAGAGGTCCTGAAGCTTAAATTTCATTAACATCATGGTAAATCTGCCTCTGGTCGTCATGGAAACCAAAAGAACATTAGCCTCCTGTCTGGGTCCTGGATTTTGGATTGACTGTCTCCAAGGAGGTATATTCTCTCTACTCTTATGTATTCATTTGTACGTTTCTGTGTTTTATTACATGAAGATGAAGTATATACAATGCTATCATGGGTCCTGGGTCATCCCTTTACCAACCCCTCAGCCCACCTCAGATGTAACGTTGTGTTTCTGACTGACACCAGTCATCAGTTGGTATGCCCTGGTTGTCCTCTATGATGCCAATGTTTAAAGGTTAAGAATATGTCCCAAATATCCCTAGCTTCCCCTAAATAATCTGCAGTAAAACTTTTTTAAAAGAGGATAACTACAAACTCAGTCACTAGAGACAAAAATAATGGAACAATGTAATCGAGGAGAACTTTGAAGCAGTCAGTTTTCAGGCAAACCAAAGACTGCCTGTCCTATTTAACTTCTTACAAGCAAACTAAAGGCATTATTACCACAAATGGGAAAAATCAAATAGTGTTTAATCCCTCAAGTGCAATGTTGGTCCAACATTTCAAAATATTGTTCAATTAATAGATGAGAAGAGAAAAATTATATGATTATCTCAACAGAAGCAGAAAAATTATTTCATGAGATTTAGCACTCATTCCCAAGAAACTCTTAGCAACTTGGAAATAGAAGAAAATTTTCTTTTCTTGAAAAAGAATGTCAAACCAGAAGCCTAGAGCAAATATCATTCTAATGATAAAACAGAATTATTTCTATTAATATTAGAGATAAGGATGCTCACAACTATTTCACATTGTCTTAGAAGTCCCAGCCAATTAACTGACAAAGAAAAGAAATAAGACATAAGGATTTGAAAGGAAGAAACCGTCAGTATTTGCAGACAGCATGAAAGTCTAAGAGAGTATGAAGCAAGCTATCACAATTCACAGAGTTCAGTTATGAGGCCAAGTACCATATTAACATATGCAAGCAATAGATTGCCTCTGTTCCACAATAACTATGACAAAATGTCATGAAAAAAGATCTTATTCACAAAAGCCACAAAACCACAAAACTGCAAAATACCTAAGAATAAATTAAAAATATTCAAGATCTAAATGATAAAATTTTACTAAACGACATAAAAGAAAACCCAGATAAATGGAGAAAATGTTCATGTATCTGGTTGGAAAGACTTGGCATCGTAAAGATGGTCGTTCCCCTCAAATTAATCTATACATTCAGCGAAATCACAATCAAATTCCCAGTGGGATTTTTCAAATAACTCACAAACTGATTCTAAAATTCTTCTAGAAGAGAAAATGTGAAAGAATATCCAAGGCAAATTTGAAAAAGAAGTTCTAAAAGAGAGAGCATGCTGTTCTAAATTTCTGAAGTAGCCCAACAGAGGCTGGGCTTGAAGATGAGTAAGAAGGAACACTTAGGCACATAGAGAGTACACGACTTGCATGTCATTGCAACTGACCTTAAAGGATAAGAGATCATATCAAGCAACAGAGCTTAGGGAGCACAGTTTCTTGGATTTACCTTAATTCCACCATAAGATACAGGCTTGAGTGCTGCCCATGGTCAGCCTGCCAGGGGGAAACTGCCAGGTACTAAGAAGTCCCAATCTGTGTTTTCTGGAGCCCATAGATTCCCAGCCACAAATCTCAAAACTCTAGAATGGTTTTACAAAACCATTGGATAATGTTGGTAAGGCACATTATCCAGACCTATTATCAGGTTCAATTTCTTGCTATATTGCTATAATGCCATATTGCTGCACCAAGCACAGATTAAATGATAATAACTAGGCATCACACACGTCTGGTTGACCTAAGACAATACGACAGGCCATGTGTGATGTCTGGTTATTATCACTACTCATCCTAAGGCCCATTTTTTGGTGAACTGCTTCAAAAATGTAGAAGAGCATAGGCTCCCTTTTAGAACTCCTTTCTCAGAATTTCAGGCAGGAATGTTATTTATCTACTAGGAGGAGCTGGGCAGGTCAAGCCTGGCCATTGCCTGTCACAATATCAAAACATAATGTAAAGCTATGGGAAATAAAACATTGTGACATTGGTTTAAAATAGTTCAATAGGACATAAAGGGAAAACTGAGCCATGAATATATGGTTTTATATATATATATAGATATTATATGATACATGTATTATATGATAAATGTGACATTTTAAATCAAAGGGAAAGGATAGATTGGCTATTCAAAGAATGATATTGGAGCAACTTCCTGACCATTGGGAGAAATTCATTTACATCACCACTTTTCACTATTCAAAAATATAAATTCCAGGGCTTCCCTGATGGTGCAGTGGTTAAGAGTCCGCCTGCCAATGCGGGGGACACGGGTTCGTGCCCCGGTCTGGGAGGATCCCACATGCCGTGGAGCGGCTGGGCCCGTGAGCCATGGCCGCTGAGCCTGCGCGTCCAGAGCCTGTGCTCCGCAGCGGGAGAGGCCACGGCAGTGAGAGGCCCACGTACCTCAAAAAGAAAAACTATATATATATATATATAAATTCCAGAAGAATTAAAGACCTAAACACTATACAAAACTATAAAACCTTAGAAGAAAATCTTAGAGAATGTGACATAGGGAAAGCTTACGCAGAAATATAGAGGAAAAAGTGATTAAATTTAATTTTGTCAAATTTTAAAGTTCTGTCAACAGAAGTCACCATAAACATACTAAAAGGAAAGTAACAGATTACAAAAAGATATTAGCTACACATATAACACAGGTTGGTATTCAAACTATAAGGAATTCACGCAAAGAAAAGACAAATAGCCCAAGAGAAAATGGATGAAAGATATTAATCAGCAATTCATATAAGACAAACTACAAGTCAATATTAACGTAACAAAAAAAGTAAACTGATCAGCTTCTCTGCTCACTAGGAATAGATTAAATAGTAGTGCGATACCACTTCCATTTTTTACTTGTGGTTGACAATGCTTTTTGTTTGTATACAGAGAACGTCTTTATTTTTCCTTCATTTTTGCAAGATATTTTCACTGGGTATAAAATTCTGATTGACAGAGGCTTTTTCCCACCCATAGCACTTTTTCTTGGCTGCACTGGGTCTTTGTTGCTGTGCGCAGGGTTTCTCTAGTTGCCATGACCTGGGGATACTCTTCGGTGCAGCGCGCGGGCTTCTCATTGTGGTAGCTTCTCTTGTTGCGGAGCTCGGGCTCTAGGTGCGCAGGCTTCAGTAGTTGTGGCATGCGGGCTTCAGTAGTTGTGGCACGCAGGTTCAGTAGTTGTGGCTTGTGGGCTCTAGAGCGCAGGCTCAGTACTTGTGGAGCGTGGGCTTAGTTGCTCCATGGCATATGGGATCTTCCCAGACCAGGGATCGAACCCGTGTCCCCTGCACTGGCAGGTGGATTCTTAACCATTGCGCCACCAGGGAAGCACCCCAACCCATAGCACTTCAAGGATGTCACTCCATCATCTTCTCATAGTTTCTGACAAGAAATTTGCTGTAATATTTTATCTTTGTTCCTCAGCATATAATCTCTTTTTTTTTCATTGCTTTCAAGCTTTTCTCTTTATCCTTGGCATTCAACAATTTGAATATGATATGCCTAGGTTATTTTGTTTTCTTTTGTATTTATTCTGTTTAGTGTTCTCTGAGCTTTTTAGATCCATGAATAGTGTTTATAATTAACTTTGGAAAATTCTCAGCCATTATTTCTTTAAGTATTTCTTCTGCCTTTTACCTCTCTTCTCTTTCTGGAATTGTAATTTACATGTATGTTAGACTATTTGATATTTTCCCACAGATTTTGCATTCTCTGCTCTGCTGTTCTTTCTTTTTTCACTCATGTGCATGTGCTTCAGTTTGGGTAATTTCATGAAGATAGATCTTCATGTTCAATGATTCTTTCTTTGGCTGTAACAAGTTTACTAATGAGCCTATTGAAAGCATTCTTCATCTGTTACTGTGTCTTTCATGTGTAGCATTTCCATTTGATTCTTTCTTATCATCTCCATCTCTCTACTGAAATTACCCAAACCATCTGCTATTATGCATTGTCCATCTTTTCCATTAGAACCGTCAACATATAAACCATAGCTATTTTATTTATTTATTTATTAAATCATAGCTATTTTAAATTCTGCTGATGGCTTTGTCTCTCGACAGTGTGTTTTTTCCTTGCTGTTTTGTATGTTTTATAATTTTTTTGTTGAAAGCCAGACATCTTGTATGTGACAGTAAAAATTGATGGAAATTGTTTTTATGCCTGGAAATGATTATACCTTTCCCTCTGCTAGGCCTTTGGTATAGGGGTTTGAGTCAGTATATTCAGAAGATGCTCTATGGCAGACACTGTTGGTTGTCTCCCCAACAGTAATCACTTCTTCTTCCTTGCTAAAAAACTCCAACATCGATCAAGTATTATGTGACAATGCCTTAAGGGAAGATAGGATCTTCCTCCAGTTTCAGAAGATGAATCATGTTTGGTTTAAACTAATCATGGAAATCTGATTGCTCTTTGCCAGTGACTCGTTTAAAAGTATGCTTGTGATCCAGTCCACACTAATATTAGTGTGAAGACTTCAGGGAGGAGTCTGGGAAAGATTTTCCCACATGATATAAAAAAGGGATGTGGAAGAGACCTTAACAATTTCCCACCCTCTCTATCTTTCTGCCATGCTGTTTGAAGCTGTGGATGTCATCTTGTGACCATGAAGGGAGAACCAAAGGAATCTTAGAGACATGACTCAAAGCCCTAACATGATTGAACTGTTGTATGAATCAACCCTGGAATCACCTATCTCTGGATTTCATATTGTATGAGAAAATGAAAAGTCTCTATTGCTAGTCTTGTTTCTTACAGGGAAAGCTATCCCAGAGAATCTAATACTTAAAAAGTATTCATTGACAAAATGAACACAAGGCTCAGGGCTAGGCCACTGCTTACCTCCAATAAAGTTCTTGATACTCCTCCACACCTCCTCTCTGCCCCAGCCATCCTGATCTTTGACTGCTTCCATGACTGTGTTAGATGGTTTACACATGCTGTTCTTTCTGCTGAAACCACCTTCCCCAACATCTTTGCCTAGCTAATTCCTATTCATCCTTTAAGTCTCACTTAGGGCATTGCTTTTTATGAAAGACTCTCTGCCCCCTGAGTATGTTTAAGTGGCCCTCCTATGTTCTTCCATGGTGCTCAGTACTATCCCCTAAATAGTACTTGTCACACTAAATGGTTATTGTTCCTCACTAGACTATAAGCTCTGTAGGGCAGCGACCATGTCTGTCTTATTCACTGCAGCACTCCTGCATGGAGCTCAGGGCCTCACAGGTGGTTAGTCCACAATAGTTTTTTTTTTTTTTTTTTTTGCAGTACGTGGGCCTCTCACTGTTGTGGCCTCTCCCGTTGCGGAGCACAGGCTCCGGACGCGCAGGCTCAGAGGCCATGGCTCACGGGCCCAGCCGCTCCGCGGCATGTGGGATCCTCCCGGACCGGGGCACAAACCCGTGTCCCCTGCATTGGCAGGCGGACTCTCAATCACTGAGCCACCAGGGAAGCCCCTCACAATAAATATTTTTTGAATAAATGAATGAAATCTTACCACCTAGAAAGGAAAATAAGGCACACATACGTAAAAGAAATAAAAATATAAGTCAGGGTATGCTAAATATCAAATAATCCCCACTGAATTTCAAGAGAGTTGGAGAGAGTATCTGGGAAAAGCTTTCCAGTGGAGGTCGAAGTGAGCTGGACCTTGCAGGAATTGTACCAGAGGGAGGAAGACATTTCTGGCAGAAGTCGAGGTGCCTGAAGTGGGGAGAGAAGCAAGTGAAGCAGCAAGGCTGGATCCAAGGCGTCAAGTGAGGTGAGTGCCAGAGATAACACGGGACCAGATTATAGAGGGTCTTAAAGGGGTTTGAGCTTTATTCTGTAAGCAAAAGGAATGTCTTAAATATTCTGAGTGGAGCAGTGGCATATGCAGAGCCAATCTTTTGACTATTAAATCTTGAGAGAGCAAGAGGTGGCTTGGAGCAGGTGGGGTGGAGCCAGGATGACCAATGAGTCAGTCATTGTGATACTCCGAGTGTGAGCAGATGGGGGTATGTGCTTTAGTAATGATACCCATTACTAAATGGGAATGGGCTCCCATTTGTAACCCACGATTGGGTTAAAAAAGGAGCGTGATTAGCATATACAGCAGATACAAAAAGCGATTTTAAAAAGACCTGTAGAAAGAACAAGTCAGGCAAAGATTATTCCTCACCATGACCCTACAGACAGGAGATCAAGAAGCAGACCCAGGAAAAGAAGGAAAGAGGTTTCCAGGCTACTTCTTTTTTTTTTTTTTTTTTTTTTTTTGCGGTATGCGGGCCTCTCACTGTTGTGGCCTCCCCCGCTGCGGAGCACAGGCTCCGGACGCGCAGGCTCAGAGGCCATGGCTCACGGGCCCAGCCGCTCCGCGGCATATGGGATCCTCCCAGACCGGGGCACGAACCCGTATCCCCTGCATCGGCAGGCGGACTCTCAACCACTTGCGCCACCAGGGAGGCCCCAGGCTACTTCTTTACCAACAAAAATGAGCTCTTTTTAAGTCATCTGTTTTGGCTGAGGCTACGAGAAGAAACTTGGTTCATTTTTGCAAATTCCAATGTCATTCATGGTTTGTAGCGTTTTCAACTGCAAGACAATTTTCCTGCTGTCACTAAGAGCTATAACTTTTCTTCAAACTACAAAGTTATGGTCAAAACAATACCGAAGTGGGTGAGTGTGCTTTTCTCTAGAAATGCCTTTTAAGAAGGGGCATGAGAAGAGAGATTCAAGTAAGATTTTTGTTTCCCATAGCACTTTAATTATATAACAGCTTGAAAATTCTTAACACCTTTCATGTGAGGTGATCAAAAGCAATTTTATCGCACTCGTGGTTTTATTTATATGCAGAAAATCTCTTCAGATTTCAGAAGAGAGTTGATATATATTTGCATCAAAGCTACCAACTCATATACCTGACAGCAAGTCATATTTTACCAAAAAATGAAGCCTTAAAATTTTACTGTCATAAGGTTTCCAGTCCCCGCGTTGTATCTTAGCCTTCCTGCCAAACTTGCCAAGAGAGAAGGCGCCTTGAATTTTTCTGATCCTATTGTGTCAAACACATCTCTCATGCTTCATACTTTGTCTCAGTTCTTTTCGACAATCAGGTCTGAGATTTAAGAAATTCTCCACAGGAAAAACCTCAAAACAAGGACTGTACCTTCTACTCACATCTGGAGCTATATATCAAAACCTGTCCTCACAGGTTAGTTGCCAGCTTCTCCTGACAGAAAGGAAGGGATGTCTACCTTTTGACTAGGAACTGGCTCTCCTAGGTGCCGGCCCTTCCCTCCTTTTCCCTCACGTGAACCCTTGTTTCCCCTGTAGGAAACTGCTCTCCTTCTAGTGCTCGGAGTTCTTGGACTGGCTGCCTCTGATATCCCAAGAACCCTCATGATAATTCCTCAACAGGGCTCAGCCATCTGTGATCCATCCCTTCAGGCCTCAATGTGTGAAGTCAAATTTCTTCACTTCCAAGGAATATGCATATTTTAAAATACTAAGGCCCCACTGAATCTGAATCTGGGGTGAGGCCCAGACATCAGTTTAATTTTTAAAGCAGCCCAGGTAACCTGCAAGCCCACCTTCAGAACCACTAGGTTAGATGGTTTCCGAAGTTCTATCATCTTTAACATTCCATGATTCTAGGAGGTGCTAATGGCTTACTAGGATACACCACTTCCCTTTTCCTTTCATCAACAGAGACCCTGGAAACATAATGACAAATCCTAGAAAGGGAAATTGTTTCAGTTCAAAGGCCTACCTCAATGGCTTTTCAATTGTTGTCTAGAGCTCTAGGGTGAGGTTTAAGGCAATATGTGGGTGAATGGGAAAAAAGTTGTATCAACCAGCAGTGTCTGTCAAGAGCAAGAGGAATAGAGCGGCACTCAAGATTTTTCCCAGGCTGTCCTAATCCAAAGAGGAGATTACACAGGAAGAGATCTCAGACATGGATCTAGATCAGTGCTATCCCTTGTTTCAGGTATGTACTGCTGTGTAACAAAATGTTTCAAATTGAAGTGGCTCAAAACAACAAGCACGTGCTCATGACGGGATAACTTGGACTGGGTTTTAGGGAGACATGTTATTGCTTTTCCAAGTGGTGTGAAGGGGCAGGACTTGACTGGGGCTGGAGGAGCCAAGATGACTTCCCATTACGTGTCTAGCACCTTGGCTGGGGAGGCCGGAATGGTGGGAGGTTGGCTGGGCCCCCCCTCTCCAGCAGGGTAGTCAGATGTCCTTACATGGTGGCTCAAGGCTCTAAGAGAGTGAAAGTCGAAGCTACTGGGCCTCTTAGGAGCCTTTTGCAAGGCTCAGAATGGGCATAGCATTGTTTCTGCAGAATTCTGTTAACCAAAGCAAGTCACAAGGCCAGGCTAGGTTCAAGGGGAGGAGAACTACGCTCAGTCCCTTGATAGGAGGCACAACAGGTGTGTCCAGGGAGGGGAGGAATTGTTGGCGGCACCTTTGCAAACAATTTACCATAACCCTTACTCAGCTCATCGAATGGGTCCTATTGTGTGTCTACTGGCCTGAAAACTATATTATAAAGTAGGTGATGAGAGTATGTTGATATTCCTAAGTATCCACCTGTAATTTTAATTGTTTAAATAGTAATATAACCACAGACACATGCATATTATATTCACAAACACATATATTTTCATCACTGCCTTAGCTAATATCTAAATATTGTCAAATATGGTCATCTATTAGATTATTATCTTCACCAGTGACCATCAGGAAGAGATAACATGGTTGAATTTTAACCTGACAGTCCCTTGGAAGGACTGTATTTTGTTGCATTTAAGAATACAAGGGGAAATGGGAAATTAAGCCTACAATAGGAAGATAGCTGTTTCCCCCACAGTACTCTGACCTAAACCCAAACTGGCGGATACACAGTCTCTTGGGTGTCCGTTTCAGGATATGGCACGTAGCAACAAGATTAAGAACAGGAAGTGAAACCAGGGGCTTAAAATCTGCTTCTTCTGGGAAATTACAACCCCAGCCCCACTCTGGCCTTCCCCTCTGGCTGCATATCCTTATCTCATCTGTCTCTTTTGGGAGACTGTGTTCACTTACTGAAATCCTTTGTATCCCTTCATACCACATGATCCCAAAGACTTTGGTGGGGGGGAATCTCCTTTTATTTTAACTACTCTTCAAATAGACCCTAGCCCTGGGACCACAACTCCAAGCAGAAAGATTTGTTATCAGTTGAGTTTCACTTGTTTCCACATTGTAGTTCTATTGGTTAAAATTCCAAGACAACTTTTTGTTATTTAAACAAAAATGAGACTTGGGATATTTTGTAGACCACAAGACAATTCATAAGAAGGCCAGAGAGGCATGGTTGACAGACTGCTTGTCCCATGAAGTTTGTTGGAAAAAATACATAAATGATGTCAGACAGAACCACAGAGGCTATGCCCAATCATTTACTCAACAAGTATTCACTGAGCACTTAATATGTTCTTGACATGGTGTTAAACACTGAGAAAACAGAGAAGAATAGGACTCTGTTCTGGCTCTAATAGTTGGAGTAGAAGAGAGAGACACAGAATCCATTACATCGCACACAATATATTAAGTACCCTAATAATAACAACAACAAAAAATATGTAGCATTTACCATGAATCAGGCATTGTCCTAAATGCTGTAACTTACACTAATCCATTTACTCCTCAGAATAACCCTATAATCTACATTCTCTTATTATCTCCATTTTACAAATGAGGAAGCTGAGACACAGACAGCCAAAAGCATGTGTTCAAGGCAAGCCCCTAGGAGGTGGTAGAGCTGGAACTTAACCCTATATGGTCTGGCTCTAGAGTGTGTTCCTTTCACCAGCACACAGAGAAGATAGCAACTAATTTGTCTGGGGGAGTTGGGAATGGTCCTATGGAGGTAGTGATGCTACCATTTTAAAGGATAGAGGCAGTTCCCCAGGGGAAGAAGAGACATTTACAAACTTGAAGACAACCTTGAGGACCGAGGAGAAAGCTGGTGAGGCTGTGGAGCTGGGGTGTGATAGGGAGGTGACGGCGGGGCAGGCGGGGGGCGGGGGGGGTGGGCGTTGATGGTGATGAGCCCGGTGTACTGTGACCATGAAGGCGAAGCGTCCATTTGGGGACGGCCGACTTCCCCCCCATCCCCTGTTCAGAGCCTCACCCTTAATTCAGAACCATGTCCTCACAAACAACATGTTGCAATCTGAAAAAGAGAGATGGAAAATAATAGTCGAAGAAATCTCCGTGCATAGTTTCATTTTCAGAGTCAACACACTCTTAGCTACACTTCATGTTTTGCAGTTGAGAAAACAGTCGAAGAAACAAGTGTCACCCAGTAAATGCATCCAAAGCCAGGCCTCAGACCAGGTCTTTGGATTCCTTATTCAGTGCCCTTTCTGTTGTGACCAACACAGTCTGTCCCCATCACTGGACCCCCAAACCTCCAAGGGTCCATTCAGCTAGACCTGGGTCCAGAGGACCACCGTCACACAAAAAGGAGAGCTAATGACATTTAGAGTGCTGAGACTCTAGAGGAGGCAGATGCACCCACAGCGAAAATGACATTAGAGTCTCGTCATTATCACAGTCACAGTGTGACCTGCAGGTCTTGGTGTCCTCACCTGTAAAGTAAAGGAAGAGTGTTCACGATGATTTCCAAAGGGCCCGTCCAGACTTATCTTTCCCTGCCTCCATCACTGTCTACACGTAGCTTCATTATTTTAGTCAACTGCTGTTTTTGGCCATCACTGAGTGTCCAGTTCCACTCAAAACAGAGCTGAGTTGACAGACTGTGCCATTAGAGCTGGAAGCGCAGCATCTGGGACACAGCCTCAGGCGTGTCTGTATTCCAGCCAAGTTCCTCTCTTCAGTTAAAGCTAACCTTGAAGCGCCCAGCATTTCCATGTCCCACTGTGGGATCTGCTTTGTAGGCTGAAATGAGATATGTGTCTCCCTATTAATATCCTCACACTGTCTGAATGCATTTTAAAAAGCTCACCGTGTTCGGCAACTTGTGGGCCTGTTTTTGTTATTGTTGGTTGGAGCCGTGCATACTTGACTTAGAAGTTAGCACCAAACGCAGCTTTATCTGATCAGGGAAGCATGAAATAGAGAAGGAATGGATAAATTTCCTTTGCAAAGCAGATACCCCTGGACGCATTTTTCATGCTAGAGATTTGCATCAACTTGAATGAATGGCAGTGGTGGTTCTCACCAGGTGAGGGGAGTGCCAGCGAGGTCAGAGAGAGAACAGTATAGAGTATTGCAAAGGTTACAACACAGACTGAGTCTACTGGGCCAAGGGAAAGGGACGTGGGGCAATGACCATGTTAACTCTATTCCCTAATCTCCTCCTCTGTTTATGCAGGGCTCTTCGGTTTTCAAAGAGTCTTTATATTCCTTTATGCTTTTGATTGCCATAGTACCTAGGAGGTGACCAGGGCATAGGTCATTATCTCCAGTGACAGGAAGGTGAGGTTTGGCAAATGGCCAAGGTTAAATGGAAAGGTTAATTGAAAGCCTAGAACCCAGGTCTCCCAACTCCCTAGTCCAGGGCTCTTTCCTCTGCCCCATGATGCCACAACCACTGGGATTCAAACTTGAACTTTTTGGAGGTAGAAACTGCCTTACTCACCCATGTATGCCTCAGGACTTGGCATATACAATCAAGAAATTTTTGTTGAATTTCTTGAACTCTAGTTTGACTACTGAGAGAGGCTGGCCTTTATGAACTTACTTAGGTACAGACAGAAAAAGTCAAAGTCATTACAGTACCTGCAGGCTCCTGTGTGATCTGATGCCTGTTATCTTTCTGACCTCATCTCCTTTCACTTCTCCCATTGGTCACTTCACTCTGGCCACTCTGGCCTTCTTGCTGGTCTTTACACATGCCAGACATTAGTCCTGCTTCGGGGCCTTTACAGTGGCTGTTCCCTCGGCCTAGAACACACTTCCCCAGATACCCTCATGGCTAACTTCCTTGCCTCCCTCAAGTCTATGTTCAGACATCACCTCCTCTATAGGCTTGCCCCAAACATCCTATTTGAACATGTAACTCACCCCCACTCTGGTACTTTCCAATCTCTCTTACACCTTGTTCTGTTCTATTCATTGGCATTTTTTGCCTTCTATCACCTTGTACACATTTCTTATTGTTTATGATTATTATGTATCATCTGCTTACACCTACTAGAATATGAACTCCAGGAGGGCAAGGATTCACTGATGTGTATCCCAAGGGCGCAGAACAGTGTCTGACACACAGTGGACTCAATAAATGTTGCTGAATGAATGGGTTTGCAAAGTTACAAACACACTTTTATTTCATAGAGAGGTTTTCTTTCTGGTCTATCCAAGTGTATAAGCATAACTGTGGTGTAACTGACCCTTTTTGGTACTGCAGGTTGCTCGGGGAGAAGGGAATCTGTCCCGTTACTTTTGCTGGCGGGGAAGAGCAGCTGTGGCCTGAATCACCGATCTAGAATCTTCTCCCACTGGGCATGGGCCTTTTGACTCTAGGTGGGGCTCTTGCAAAGAGGAATAGAGGGGCAGATGGGAAAAAACAGGAAAACATATTCCTCGTGGTAGATTTTCAGAGGGGCTCTCACATCTCAGGATCAGTAAGGGATAGCACTGAGAGGGCTGCAGTGAGCACTTCTAGATGTTGAGGAAAAGACAGAAAGTGGCACCAGATCCACTGACATCGCAGCACAGGAGCCAGGACAGGGATTCAAAGCAGACGGGCAGGCATTGAGTTCAATGGGCACACGGCTTCTTCCAGCCCTGGGCCCAGGCCCGCACTGACTAGTGGGGCAGGGGCTGAGGGGGGAGGGCATTTCCAAGCATGCCAAGCCCGGGTACAGGCGAGCTGGAGAGCTGGCTTCAAGCGCCCAGACATCGGTATGGAGCAAGCTGGAGCCTTTGCTGTCACGGGGCTGCTTGGTCCTAGGCTGGCCACCTGGGCAGGACCCAAGAGAGACTGCAGCTCGGGAAGGAGGCTCATGCTGTGCTCAGGCAGGACGAGCAGCCGCTAGTCTGGAGACCTCAAGACTTCCTACATCACCCCAGGCCTGGTCCGGGAACGGGGGTCAAGTGGAGCCAAAGGGGGAGAACTGGGGAGGGGTGTGGAGCAGCCCCAGCTGTGAGAGAGCGAGGGGAGCAGGGCAGGGCCAGGCAGGGCTGACCCAGGGGGTGAAAGGCTTCTTCTCAGAGACGACCAGCTCTTTATTCACCAAGGCCTTGTAGAGAGAGACTGCATGGGCTTTTAGAGTCAGGTTCAACGCCAATGTCACAGTTCCTTAAAGCTGGGCAATTGTTACCACGTCAGAGCTTCAATTTCCTCACTCTCTTTCCTCACAGGAGTGCTGAAATAACCAGCAGAGAGCGAGCGCTCAGACAGCCTGTGTACTTCACGCGCACACTGAGGGGCCCCTCTTGGGAAGAAGCAGCGGCCTCCGATCTTTCTACCATGGCCCCAGCCCAGGCAGGCTGGAGGAGCGTGGAGCCTGCTGCATGGCCTCCAGCCCACTTCCCATCCCCCACCCCACGCCCAGCCGAGAGATGGTTTATTTGAACTAAGAATTTAAATGTAAATATGCAACATCCCTTCTCCTCTCCCTCCACGCAGTGGGAGAGAGCGTGTGTCCACCTCTGTCAGCTGCAGCAAGAGTGCCCTGTGTGCAGAGATCCTATCTACACTGAAAAGAGCAGAAATATTAGACGCGGCTAAATAAGAAAACACAGATTATTGCTGGAGACCCCTAAGGCCTACTTTGTCTGTGCAATAGTTTGTTTTACTTTTCACAGAATTTATTTTGGCTGCAGCCAGATTGATGGTGATTATATCTGAAATCCCTCCCACATATCTGTCACATAAACACTTCGTTTAATTCAGGTCTGTAAAAGCTACAGGCCAACAGGGAGCCGGGTTTTCCAATTAATTAGCAGACGCTAATGCTGGGCATCTTGTCACATGGTCCAACGGCTCACAGGCTGAGGACCCAAGAGGGGATGGCACGCGGCCCTGGCCCCTTTCTCAGGAGTTTGATCCCTTGGCCAATAAAGGAAAACCAAGGAAAAGATGGAGGAGGAAGGTCGCTCGCTGACTAGGCTGCCTGAGGAGCGGGATTCCAGGCTGCAGAGTGGGCCAAAGTCGTCCATCTGGGCACAGCCAGAGGAGGAGGGGGGATTCGTAGGCGTTTTGAAGTGGATACAAAATAAACCCCAGGCTTCCTCGGACTCTCTGTCGATAGAATCACTGGATCCGACACCTTCTGAGAAGGAAAAGGGCCTTAGGGGCCTGTGGCTGGGGAGGAAGGCCCCTGCTTAGGCAGCCGAGGAGGGACATGGAGCCTGGAGCCTTGGCAGCAATGGCTCTGGCTCCCCGAGAGCCCCCAAACCGCCTGCTCCCCAGTGGCTGCTAAGGCCCCGCTGTAGCCGGCAGGATTTCCTTCTGTCTGATGGGAGCGTGCCCCTAACAGGCCGCATATGCCCGCCAGCTGTTGCGCGCCTTCTGCCCACAGCTGAGACAAGAAAAGCATTATTTCCTCCTGGCCTTCTCATCTCCGGGCCTCTCTAACTTCACAGGCCTGCTTCGGGCATCGTTAACTCGGTGCTGCTTCTCAGGGTGAGTCCCTCTTTGCTCAGAAAAGCCCCTTTTTATTCTCTCCATCCCATTTGCCTTTCCGGTTGACGCGGGGTTCCTCCACTAAGGGGCTGGGAGTATGCAGAACTCCAACAAGGGTATTTGGTTTTCAGAGGCTTTATCTGCATCCTTACTGATTGGGAAGAGGCTGTCCCAAGCCTGGGAGAATTCCTGGTGGCCCAAGAACAAACATTTTTTGAGCCTCTGGTCTTTATACAGACCATCTCATTTAATACCGAAAACCCAGCCAAAGAGCTATTTTGAACCCCATTTCGCAGATGAGTGATCTGAATGGAGAGGGGAAAAGATGAACCGGAGGTAACCCAGCCAAGAAGAGGCTGAACTAGCCTTCAATCCGCGTCTGCCTGAATCCATGTGCTAAAATAATCCAGGGCTTTCCAGAAAGGACACTGGGACTGGAAGCAAGACTTTCCCACTCTTGTCTTTGCTGTGCCCCTGTAAGGATGGCCTGAGTCAAGTCCCCAGCCTTCCCTGGGTTTTGTTTCCCTCTGTGTAAAGGAGGGGTGGGTAGCACCCCCCAGGCCCTGCCCTCCAGAGCTGCCTGCCTCGATTCTACCTCCAACTAACTGCAAGAACTGGGCCAACCTCAACTCTCAACCTGCGGAGGGACGGGAGGCCAAAAACCCAGCTCAAGCCATATCCAGTTACTAACTAAACACTCCTCTTTCTTCCCGACTGAAACTGGACAGGCCTGGCGCTTAGGGCTCTTGAATTTTTAACCCTTTCACAGCACCTGTTTTTTTCCCCCCCCAAAGCGCATAAAATACAAGTCTCAGATTGGTCAGACATTACTCAGCTCAGACCTCACCTGGGGAGAAAGGTCTGCGGGAGCCTAAGCAGGACACACCATTTTTGACTTAACCAGTCCTAACCGTTCACTTCTGTCCCTTTTTGTAAATGTTACTTTGCAAGTGTGATTCCTATTTCACCCTCCTTCTTAAAACAAAGGGTGCCATTGTTTAGAGGGCCGGAGGAGAGAGGGAGGGGACAGGAGTTGGGGTCAGGGGTCATGTCTTGGTACAGACATGCTGTTCCCTAAGGTGGAGCTGGGGTGTGCAGGCTCCTGGGAAATGCCTATCCAATCAGGGCACCCCAAGTCTGCAAGGAACTCCCCATCTAAGTACTTCAAAGGGTCATTTAACTCCTTATTCCTCTGAGGTCTCCTCTCAGGACAAGCCTGGGGTTAGAGTTTTGTTCTCCTGCACCGAAATTGACTGGATTCCAAGATTTTTAAAGCCCCACTCCCAGGGCCAAAAACAGACAAACAAACAAAACTGAAACAGAACAAAAAGCAACCTCAGGGGACAGTACTGTAGAAACCATGAGGATCCAAATTCCAAAACTCTTGCATTCACCCCAGCATTAAGGATGTGATAGTCACAGCCAGGAAACAAATGCAGAGCCTGAGTTCTGGCCTCCGGGCTCAGAGGCCTAATTGTCAGACTGTGTTTCCAGATGCAAGGTTCCTGCCTTTGGCACGAACGTTTTCTATAACAAACCCACTTTGGGGTCATTTATCAGTGCATAAATACACACCTGGGAGGTGGGGGACAAGCCCCCATTTTTCTGGCTTTATAAATACGGAACTCACATTTCTCCCATTGACATTTGCAGAGGAATGATCGATTAGAGGGCCTTGCACCATGGAGCAATTTCAAATAAACGAGAGTCGGCTGTGCATGCTCCAGCTCTCCACGCCTTACAGAGGAAACAAGCTTTCCCTTCCAGCCTCTTCCTTGTTAGGTGAGCAAAAGTAAAGACCCCAGCTGAGAGGCAGTCCAGCTTCAGGATTCTGGCTCAACAAGGTATGGGGAGAAGGGTGCGAACACTCAGCTCCACGTGCTGCTCAGCAAACGGGGAGGGAACGGGAAGTCCAGAACTCAGAGCACTCGGGCCTCCAGGACTACCTGGGACCAAAGAGATGGAAGTGGGTGAGACTCACGGCTGGGTGACTTCCCAGCGTCACTAGTTATAGGGACCTAGGACCACGTCTGATTGTGGGCCAAGTCGGTAGTTATTCAAATGGAAAGATTTGAGAAAACCCCTAGCATTGCTGGCTAACCCCAAATATTGTCTGCACTGGATGCCTGCAGTGACACCATTGGAAACCCACTTCTTTGGGTTGACCATGTTACCGGCTTGTAACATGGGGAAGGTGCAGTGGGAGGAGGTGGGGATATACCGGGAGGAGATGGGGGTGGACTGGAAATTGGTAGCAGGAAAAAATGCACCAGAGCCAGTGAGGACTCAGAAAGGGCCCTAGGGTTAGACCTGGACATTAATGGTCACCTTAAAGAAGGCAGCTCCAGTGAGTGTGCGAGGAGGGTTGTAAGGCATGAAGTAGAGCCAGTGTGTATGAAGCTTCTTTCTTCCACAAGTCTGGGACTGAAGGAAAGATGAGAGAGCTTCAACTACTGCTAGAGAAGACAACTGAATGAGGGATTTGGGGGCACCTTCTAGACTTTTGGGGCAGTTCACATAATACACTATATGTGAAAATACCTTCAAAACAGCAGGGGGCCACATGGGTGAGAATTTGGGGTCCTGATGGTTAACCAGTAGGAGTGTTGACTCAGCGGACAGGGGAGACCTGAGCCTCGGCCGGCCAGCCGTGCTGTGCCCTCCACCTCTCTGACCCTCCACAGACTCTCGGGGTTTCTGTCCAGAATTTCAGTGACTGTGGCTTCTCCACTTCCGCCATTATACCCGCCCCAGGAGATGAAGCCTGAACCTTGAGTGCCTGGGAAGGAAGGGTGTGAGGGAGGATTACTCCAGCCACGCCCTCCTCCTATTAGACCCTCTTTCAACACCAAGCAGGAGTCTGGCACTTGCTGAACTTTTAGAGGGAAAGGCCAGCTTGGTGAGGGGAGGGCTAAGTGGAGCCAGTGAATGTCTTGGAAGGAGAATTAAATTACCCCAAAGAGGGCTCTCTTCTTGGAATCCCTGAAAGCTTGTGTGACAATATAATTAAGTAGGAGGCCACAACAGCCTGTCAAATTGGAAGTGTGCCTCTGGCTTGCCTAAGGGGATGGGTGGGTGAGCAGGGCTGGGGGCGTCAGGTCTGCCATCAGCGCAGTAATTCCAGGTATGCACTTCTCTCTGTCAGTTCCTGAGAATCATAGATGAAGTAAACAGAGGCTCTGAGCCTTCCACAGGTGAGGATGCCAGCTACTCACCGGCTCACTTCAGCAGGACAGAGCCACCCACGGGAATTTCTGACAGCCCAGCCCTACTTGACCTCTTCTTTCTCCAAGCTCAGCCTCATGGTCACCAACGCTAGCACTTTAGGTTGTTTTAATTTTTTTTGGCGCCTATGCAGGAGCATTGCCCATGAATCACCACCACATTTGCTCCTTTGATATGGAGACTGGTGCAGCCAGGAGAGGCTTTGCATCCAGAGCAGAGATGCAGAGAGAAAGAGAAAGAGAAGGAAGGGAGGGAGGGCCCTCAACGGAATAACAAGAGACCTTACTGCTAACTCAATGGCTCGGTTTCCCCACTTGTAATTCGTCCCACTCCACCTCGACTTCTTCCCAGTCCACTGTGCCTCATCATCCTGGTCCACCGCCACCATCACCACACAGCTGTTTCAGCCGAACTCAGGGCTCCAAACTGAACACATCTTTGATTGGAAATCATTGCTGAATAACCAACGGTGGCCTCCTAAGCAACTGTCATTATCCACTGACCACAGACACTAACACATATGTAGAGATAAACATATATGTGTTCCGTCTCCCAAGCATTTTAAATAAATGTTACCACAACACCTCAGCTATGTAGACTTTTTTTAAAAAATCAATATTGCCTCAAGCTAGCAAATAAGGAAGGAAATCACTGGGAAATGCATTATTCATGAGCTTGCCAGAGTGCTGATGACTGGCAGTGATAAAAGTCCCAGTTGTGAGCGAGCTGCAGTCTGATAGCTTCATATCAAGTCAATCTATCCAGCCTGCTTCCTGTTTTTGGGAGCAGGGATATCGGCTCTCATCACTTTTCTCGTCTCTCTCATTTAGGAGAGTGGGATCTGTGCACCTGTGGGAAATGAACCTGGCTTCTGCTCCGGTCATGACACGCAGGGAGCAGCATGGAACCAGGCGGAGGACAGGACCGAGCTCCGGCAGCGGGAAACCCTGCTGAGAACTACTTAGAATTCTGTCCTCTGTAGCTCTTCAGCTCACACCTTCCCGTGAGTGAGAAAAAATCACTCTCAGCTTTTGAGAATTCTAATCGGCATGAGGCAACAATGAGTGGACATTAGTCAATATAGAGCCCTTGCCTAATGAAATTATGGGAAAGGCTCTCAGAAGCCTGAGCACAGGGCTGGTTAGGAATGGCTTGGCTGCCTCATCAGTTAGCTTTCCTAGCAGAGACAGGCCACCAAGCCTGGAGAATGGAGGATGAGGAGAGAGAAAGGGCTCATGGGGCAGGGAATCCTTGGGACTTATTCACAGATCCTCTGCTGGCCCATCGAGTTGCCTTGGGCAAGACACTCCATTCCACCTGGGCTTCTGAGCACCTCCCCACCATTAAAGTAAAAAGTCAGGAACCCCACAGTGTCAGGAAAAGCAAATCAATTGCTTCTGAAGTGTTGCATGAGCTTGAGTCGAGAGAGAGGGAAAACGGAGGAGGTAAGAAAAAATTGTTGTGTTCAAATGAAACTTCAAACGATTAACACAGACTCACGCATAACTTATGTGCACCTGAGAAATGTGTTATGTAAATGAACACAGTTCCAAAGAGCACTAGTTCACACATGATCACACATGCAGTGGGCATGAATCCCAGAACAATAAGCACTGTGCCCGTATAAGACACAGAGATCATTGGAAGATGGAGATGATGGGTCATTTCCAGCCCTGCTGAATCAGCTACAATCATTTTCGTTAAGCCTCTGGAGGAAAGTAAGAGTCAGCTGTCTGAAGCAGTTTGTTACAGGCCCCCATTCCACTCCTTGCCAGAACTCCTGGCAGGCAGGGCGACTGGTACTTCTAGACAGCAGGGTCCAAGTCAGAGATCAACGGATGAAGTTCCAAAGGACGGGGTGGAGGGCAGGAGCAGGGTCCAAGGACCCAGTCCTCCAGCTGCCCAGGTGCCAAGCAGAGGGGAACAGAAGCAGTGCCATCCCCTTTCAGTCCTGGCCGAACCGGTCTCCTGGGCAGGCAGGCAGGGTGAGCCAGAACCAGTGCCAGGCGGAGCCCAGGCAGCAATGCTCAGCTGAAGGCAATGAGGACATTACTCAACACAAGCAATGAAACCCCCGTTAGAAAAATCACACCATTTTTCACGTGAAAAAGTGTGAGTTACAGATTTTTTTCTTCTTTATGTTACACTGGTATTTTCATGTGCATACAGGGCTTTGAAGGAGGTTAACAAAGATAGACGAGTAGCAATTTTGTTGGTCCCACTTTACCAGATAGAGAAGAATCATCATTTATACTCACATGGTCGACTGTATTCAAGCACATGTTCCTAAATTGTGTGACAGCTGTGCTTTTAATTGAGCTACCTTTCCTCCTGCAACTTTATTTGTGCCCCAGCAGTGACCTGAAGGAAATGCTTGCAGGGATCTCTAGACAGAACTATCATGATACCCACACCAGGAAGTGGAAAGAATAGCTGAGGAGCACAGAGCTTCCGCCAAGCTCGTGCGCTGTACTCTCAGAAGACACATGTCCTTCAGCCTCTTGCCCAGATGTGGCACCTAAGCGCCAGAGCCCAGGAGCAAAAAGCGCTAACAGCAGAACCACATTACCACTGACAGCCAAGGAAGGACTAGTGGAAACGGTTCTGTGTGTTTGCTTTCTGGGTCATGAATCTGGGTTCATTTAGTGTAGGGACTGGGAGAAAAATACACAACAACAACACAAAACCCCTCTCCTTTTCTTAATAGTCCCAGAGTGTATCCCCGTGTTACAAGATAACATAGAGTAATAGGACTTGGTATTAAAAGTCACCCTAAGAATCATTAGTCTGGTGTTTTCAAAACCAGGGTTTCCCAGAACATTTTTTCTAAGAGATATTAACAGGTAGGCTGTATAAAAAGCATCCCCCAGTCAATTAGTTTGGGAAATATTTCATACTCTCCCCATATATTCACAATGCACATTGAAATATTGAAGGCACTGAGAAGTACTGTAGTAGATAAATCTTCGTTTTAATTTATTGAGCATCTGCAAATTTATCTAAGGATGGGGCAATTTTCCGTTCAGTATAGCTAATAATATACTATGGGATACTATTATTTTGGTTAAACATATATCTGTCTTCCCTCTCTCCACTCCCCAGATGAAGCCCTCAGAATACCTGCTTGAATAAGGCAGCTTGTTGTATATGACTGATTCCTTTAATGGCCCCAATTTTTCACCCTTCCCTGTATCCATATCTTTCACCACATAATTTTGCAGTTCCTTCCATAAAAGAGGAGGAGCATATTCCCCACTCTTGACGCTGAGTTGGATCATATGACTCGGTTTGGCCCATAGAAATGACTGTGTGCCGGTTCCCAGCCTGTATGAGTCAAGGGGTTGTATGATTCCTCTTGCTCTCTCCCACCTGTGCCACTGCCACTAGAACATGCCTGGGCTAGCCTGCTGAGGTTGAAAGACATGTGCAGCAGAGCTGAGCCACCCCATTCGCCCCAGACAAGGCCAGCCTAGATCAGCCAATAGCCAGTCAACCACAAGACAGGTGGCTGAGCCCAGCCAAGAACAGCAGAAGTGCCTGGCCGACTCCCAGCTGACCCCAGAGGGATGAGCACTATGCACTTACTGTTGCATGCCACTGAGGCTTTGTGGTTGCCCATCGTGCATCATGCAGCATTACTGAAACGATAGATAATTGGTGCCGTATAGAAGAAAGTACATGGGCTTTGGAGTCAGTTATATTTATATCCAAATCCTAGCCCCACTCTCTTTCAACTGTGTGAACCTGAGCAAGCCACATAACATCTCTTAGCTTTAGCTTCCTTGTCTATGAAACAAAGATAACGTCAGAGCATCACTATCAGGATCAACAGAGATAACAAATGAAAGCAACTAAAATAGTGTCTGGCACGTGATGGGTGATCAGTAAAGGTTGCTTCCTTTGCCTGGAATTCTTTAATTGAACCCACAGAACTTTCAGCTAAGGCTGAGTACTTTGGTGTCTTCATGCATAGATTTGAAGAGTCTGGAATCAGAATGCATCAGGACTCCCAGGCATAGAGGCCACCCTGATGTACATACTGTGTAGCAGCCACTGCATCACTTAGTGATACAGCAAAAACTTCTTTCCAATATTTCCATTTCTATATCAATAGTCTTCTACATCCTTTTCAAAGGTCACAGAATAACCCATAGAGTGAGTACATCATCATTTATTTTGCCATTTGGGATGTTTCCACCATTTTTCAAATAAGGAGTAAATGTGTGTTAAATACCAAGATAGACGAAGTGATGTAATTATAAAAGAGCACACAATGAACAAAAGAATAGCAAAAAGAAGACAAAGTCTTTAAAACTGACATTCAGAATAATGGCCCTGTGTCATCAATGAACACTTAACATCTCTGCAACATTTCTGTTGAAGAAAAGGCACGGGTAATATATTCTTGAAAACTGTCTGTCCTGAATGGTTAAAATAAAAGCTTTGTTGTCTGCAGGAAAAAGCCACAGTTGTCTGAGAAATGTCACTTCTGAGGTGCACCCAAACCAGATAACTCAAATTTGCCTGCAGATTCTTAGACAGAAAAAAGATGAAGCCCAACCTTTTCAAATTTCAAGGGTTCCAACTGGTGAGATTTGGCTGTTAAAACCACCATGCTCTCCACCCTTGTGAGCCTATATTTATTCCTGGTCCTCTCGGTACGTTAAGACAAACAAGAGCAGCGGCCTCTGCCTTTCTCCAAAGCCCTCTTGAGCTCACAGTCCCCTGAAAATGCCATTTTCCCCCTCCCTAAGCCTTCCAGGGGCAAGAGTAGGTACCTCTGAAAACAGCCATGGCCAACTGGTCACCATTAGCTGGTCGCTCGCTCCTGGAGGAAGTCATCCTGGCCTACAGCGGAAGTCCATTCCCAGTTATTACCACTAGACAAACGGCTTTTAAATTATATCCTAAAAGGCTAACAGGCCATTTGTCTTTTTCCATAATGGCACAGAGATACTGTATTACTGCCACCCCAGCCGTGCAAAGGGGCTCTGACTTGCAAGGGGGAGTGTGGGTGGGTGGATAGGAAAGGGGTCCAGGAGACAGAAACACCTGACATGGGAGGCGTGGGGTGGGATTTGATTCAGAAAACCTGGCGGCTTTTCTAGAGCCAAATGGGGGCGCGCGCACTGGCTAGACCTCAGAGAAGGCGACACTGAGGTGGTTTTCCCTGGCAGGTGTCAAAGATTAACAGAGAGAACTGGAGCTGAGCTTCTGGAATGGGAAAGGTGAGTGAGGAGGAGGGGCACTGGAGTAGGGAGAGAGAGACCAGACAACGCCTATGACCGGGGCTCGGCCAGCAGGCTAGAGTTGGGACTTTATCCTCAAACATGCGACCCCAGCAGCATGGACTTCCCAAGGAAGCGGCCAGATGATCTGACTCTGAGCTCAGCCTCTGGGCTTCCGGCCTTGCCCCTTACTACCCTTGGGACATCTTAAAAGCCGGGAACTGCTACCTCCACCAGGCCAGGCGTTAACTCTGTGACATGTTATGAATAGGGAAACATTAAAGAAAGAATTCCGGCATTCCTCCTCCACGCTCTAAAGCCTTTGTTTACCTTATTAGTCCAGGCCTGTCAGTTCCCCCGTGAGGTGACAGGTCTGGAGGGTGAAGGAAGCTGTCACCGCATGGTTTCCACGCTGACAGTCTGTCTCGCCTTCGTTTCAGCACATAGCCTGCCTCGAGGCACCAAGTCACGCTACATCTTTCAGATCGTGGCCTCCCGGGGGCATGGCGAGACCAGAGCCCCCCGTCTGGAGCCCAGAGAATCACACAGAGGGGCCTCTGGGCCTGCCAAGAACAAAAAGCTGCCAGCTTTCAGGGATGGAGTTATCATCATCTCACATGGCTGGCTCCCCCCGCTTCCCAGGGAGGAGGTGCCACTTCTGTGGGACTTTCTCCCTCCTGCTTTCTGCAAGACACCTGAAGCTCCCCCTTCATGGAAGCAATCACTGGCTGTTTAAGATACTCCACATACTAACCTCATGTCCCTCAAACTGGAGTTTCACACTCTTAGATATGCTCACTGTACAAAGAGTAAGCATCACTTATGTTTAGGAGAGTTGATTTTATAACGATGAAGAGTTTGTGGGGGAGCCACTATTTCTAGATTGGAACAAACACAAACATTAAGAAATAAAATGCATGTTTTATGTGCACTTTTAAAGATAACACAAAAGTCCAAGATATTTCATTCTTATGGAATGGAGTTAAGCCCCTAGATTACTTGGATTTACATTTCCACTCTTCTCTGATATTAAGGATGCTTTGGTGAAAAGTTTAAGAACCACTTAACTAGCATGACAAATTACAAAATAGTTCCCGGTATCCAGTTTCCAGCAAGTCTACAGAATATGTCTGTCTCAAGTTCTTCATTTATAGCAATAATAAAAAAAATAGTATTCATATGCCAAGTGCTATTCTAAGCACTTTACATGAATTATCTTCTTTAAATATGGCCACCAACCAATGAAACAAGGACTATTATAACTGTTCAAAGAGGTTAAGTGATAGGTCCAAGGTTATGAAGCTTCAAAGTGGTGGGACCAGGATTTAAACCCAGTCAATATGACACCAGACCTTCCTTTCTTAGCCATTCACCCACACAGACCTATAAAATGAAGGGCCTGGATTGAGTGACCTCAAATGTCTCTTTCAGCTTTGCATTACCAGGGCTAAAGTACAAGAAATACGATCAAATAAAGAGAAACCCTTTCTTATAAAGACAAATCCAAGACAGTCAGGGCATCCTTAGTTTGGTCTCCTCCAATTTTGGTAGGAGGGAATTTCGAGCTGGCCTCACTACTAGAATCAATTCAGGCAAAATGGAATCTGAGAAAGCTTCTTGGAGGAAGCCCCCAGAGTGGACTCGGAGAGCAAGGACCCTAGGGGCTTTCCAAAGCATACACAGTGCCAACATGTGTAGAATGGGAGTGGTTGCTTAGTAGCTGCACTTGCCTAGAAAGCAAATGGAGAAGACGACAGTCCAGTGACAAACGTGTGATGTGAAAGGAGGCAGCATGGCTGAAGAGTGGGCTCAAGAGGAAAGCCTATCTGTCTGTGGGCTCCTAAGGGCTCTGAGCAAAATGGCTCTGAAGGACAGGGACACCCAACCCTACCTTCCTTCCCCTTCCAAATGGCCTTCTGGCCCTGTTCTTATAAAAACACAGTAAAGGCAGGTTTAATCCACCGAGTCAAGGGAAGAAGCAGACAGCCATGCAAGAGGTCCAGGGGAAGAGAACACAAAGGGAGGGGAGCCTCAGTGAGAAGATGTATGTGAGGGAGGGGAGGCCCCACCAGTCTCATGGCCCATCAAATGCTGGGGAACGGCAGTGAGGCCACGGGCTCAATACTGGAGAACATGGAGCTGTTATTAGCATTGGCCTGAAGGCTCTCTTTACCCATGTGTCTCTAAACGTCCCCGACCTCCTCCCCCAAACAGTCCAGAGCTTCAGTGCCTCCCCGCCTTCTCCCTCAAAATACTTGGCTCAAGATAATGCTCCCAAAGAACCTGGCACCATGGGGCCAAGGATGTGATGCAGGGGAGATTTCAAAATATTGAACTCTTGGTACAGCTTGGGTATCAACCGACCAGAACAGGGTTCTCACCAGATCACTTCGTGTTAAGTCCCTTCTGCCATTTAGCTTTTTAACCTTCAGTGACGTCTCCCCACGTGGGGCAGGCAGTCATCCTTATAATTAGCTGCTGTGGATCTCCCCCAGTGGCAGCACCTGCCTCTCTGCCCCAAATCCCTCTTCAGACCCACATAGTTCCCTCAAGTCCTGGGCTCTCCAGCAAAGACCATTAAGGCACATGACCCGCACATCATTCACTCTAACCTTCAAGTCGTCACCCAACCTCTCCCCCTGGAAAGTGCCCTCTCCTTCCCTTCACTGGCCACGTGTCCCTGCCCTGAGCTCTGCCTATGGCCTCCTGACTCCAAGAATGCTTCCCTCCAATCCAAACAGTGTTGTTAGCATCTCTTCCAGGACACTTTGGCTGGACTTGGCATCTGATGTTAGGAAGCTCCGCTCTTGAGTGAACACTGCCCTACCATGTTCATTTGACTGCTTCATCCATGAGTTCTGCCGCCCCACCATGGTTGTTTGCTCCTTGAGGGCAGGGAGCAGGCTTCAGTTTCCTCTTGTAACCCCATGGTGCCCAGGGCAGGACTGAGCACTCTGCAGGTGTTTAACAACCACCAAGCAATCCAACTTGACCTAGGCCTGGATCTGAGTCTTGGCCCTGACACTGGCAGTCACCTCTGTTTGGGGGCCTCTATAAACTGAAAGGTTGGACTGTGGTCCCCAATGCTGGCATCACGTTAGAGTCACCTGGGGACTTAGAAAAAGTCTCACTAGCCAGGGCCTACCCCAGGTCTTCTGTTTGAATAGTGTTGGGTGGGAACAGACATTCGTTTTTGTACATTTTTAAAGCGTTCCAGGTGATTCCAAGGTGCAGCCAAAACTGAGAACCACTGGATGAGATCATCAGAGTCCTGTGCGCTTTGTGCTTCCACGAACTGAACTGAATTGGACGGTATTCCAGGTGAGGTCATCCCTGAGAGAGGGTTAGCTTTAAAGCTCTTCCTGACTGACAGGCAGGGAGAGGCCACGGGTGAGGCTGTAGTCATAGCTGCTGTCGGGGCTCACGGGAGGGTCATCACCTACGCCCGTGGCGGGTCCTCCCCTGGGGCTGTTCTTAGGTGATGCTTACTCCAAAGGACTCTTAGATGCTAAATGAAAGGGTTAAGGCCTCCCCCACATCTGCCCCCCCTCTCCCTCCCTACGTGTTCTTTAGAGTGTCAGGAAAAGTTCAAGATTGCTGCTGGCAGGTGTGCCAGAACTCTTGCCTGAACATATTGGATTATAAAATATGTGGATGTGACAAGCATATCTGACAGGTCCGTTTGCTTCATACTAAGATGATGTTTAGAAGAAAGACATGTTTTTGCACCGTTGTGGTTTAGAGTTTTCTGGTTGTTTTGTGTGTTTCCCAAGTGTTTTCATTCTTTCCTCCTTCTTGAAATACGGTCCTGACTTTGAGTTGTGACATGTATTAAAAACTAAGCTAATGAGAAAGCGAAACCCATGGGAGTACATTAAATGCCACTTAGGAAAGTTGATTCCGGATCCCTTTCAAAGCCAAATCTTGGACACCAAATCACCGCTCAATCACAGACCTTCATTTTTCCTCGGATAGAAAAGTCTTTTTGTAACTCTCCCTCATTGTGGGGCTGCATAAATGGGGCATATTCATATTCTCTCTGACCCTCCCTCCCTCCTTCCTTCACTCTCTCACTTGTTGAAACAAGCACGGTAATTGCATTACCAGATTTCCAGGATTAACTTTTCGTTCAAGGAAAAGAGCTCAGTTTGAGCGTGTATCTGTAATTAGAGGTGGTAGGGTAATTAGCTGCACACAGCTAGATTGTGTCTACAAGGAACCTAGAAGACAGGTCTGTTTGTTCTGTTTCATCAAACAATTTAATCAAACAGTGAGTGCCTTGCTCACAGGCCTCACAGAACAAATATTTGCTGATTGATTAATTCATCAAACAACTGGTCAATTCAGTTAAACCAGCTCTTTGCTGTCCAGTAAGCCAAGGAAAGAAAAATAATTGAGCTAAGTCTTTCACTTTTTAAATGGCTGCTTTGCTGCCTTATAGAAACAAGGGCAGAACAGCACATGGTAAAGGTGTTGAAATCCACTTCTTTCTTTCCTTTTAATGTCTTTCCAAAATAAATAGCATTTAAAAATTAATAGGCTACAAAATGAAAATCTACAAAAGACACTCATCACTTTGTCTACCCGAAGGCCCCTTCCCTGAGCAGCCTGTCTCCTTGGGGTCAAGGTGTGTCCCATCATTGAGAGGCTCTTAAGTCAGTGCATCCCTCCAGCAGAGCAGGACTGACCCGTGGAGACAGCCTCTCAAGTGCCAGGAGAAGGCACAGCACATCGCTGGGGATTTTGCTGTGGACATGATGCCAACGTCTAGATGCACAAGGAACACCCAGACCTCACAGAGAAACCTCTGCTTTCTTTGTTGCTATTAGCAGATGGTAATGACTGGCTAGAAGCCCTGCTTGGCCCTGCTCTGCTGGTAGAAATTCCTGGTGGGGAGTGAAGTGTTTCAACACACTTAATTTTCCATTCTGGACCAACTGACCAGAGGAGATTTGTCTCTGTTGGGCCCAGAAGAAAGAAGTTTGCCCCACAGCAAGGCAAGGCTCCAGCTGTGCACAGAGTTGCCTGGCCAGAGAGGCTCTCTGCTGAGGCTGAGGAATGGCAGGGAGGCTGTTTTCCATGAAAAGCAACTTAAAGTGACATGATGTTAAAGGCCAAGAGTCCAAAAAAGGCAAACAGCCCATCACTTGTGAGTGATCCCCTGAGTCCGGTCACATTTTTTAAAAATCCATCTCACAAATCGTTCAGTGTTTAACTTGAAGTCCATTTGTTAATTTGGTAAACACTGGCATGATATTGACAGTATGACTCTAATCCAGGCAGGAAGGAAGTATCAGGTGTCAGATGACTTCAGCCCCCTTTCCAGTCCCTCCTCACCTGAGGGTCAGGGAGGGGATAGTGACAGTTCAGACAGCAGGTGGAAGAGCAGCGGAGACAGGGGCTCCTTAACCCTCCGTGTGCCAGAACGCTCGCTCTCACTTGGGGTGGAGGGTGGAACCTGCAGAGCTTCCCTCTCTTTTAGCAGCACAGAGCAGTTTACCATTCAGAAAACACTTCTCACAGTTCCTGACTAATTAAATCTTCTGGCCTATGAGACCAGCTGTGATAAGGGTTAATTTTTAAATTAACTTGGCTGGGCCACAGGGCCCAGCTATTTGGTCAAATAATTTTCTGGATGTTTCTGTGAAGGTGTTTTTTTGGATGAGATTAACATTTTAATCAGTGGACTCTGAGTGAGCAGATTACTCTCCATGATGAGGTGAGCCTCATCCAATCAGCTGAAGGCCTGAATATAGAACAAAGTCTGACCATGCCTGAGCGAGAAGGAATTCTGCCAGTTGACTGCCTTTGGACTTGATCAGCAACTCTTCTCTGGGTCTCCAGCCTGCTGGCCTACCCTGCAGATTTTGGACTTCCCAAGCCTCTATAATCACATGAACCGATTCTGTAAAATCAGTCTCTCTCTCCTCTCTCAGAAATATATTTCTGTTGGTTCTGTTTCTCTGGAGGACCCTGTCTAATACACCAGAAGTGTTATCAACCCCATTGTATGGATGAGGAAACAGCTTCAGTGAGAATAGAAACCAAAATCAGGCCACTGCAATGTAAATTGGTCACAGAGACAGGTGCTGGGTCTGCGTTCTAACATGATGACTTCGCCATTTAGTAACATAAAAACCCAGGGCTGGAAAAGAACCCAAGAGTCGGGCTTTAGCCACTGCCATCAGACAGGCATATGTCTTGATCATATCACTTCTATTCTTGAAGATTTCCAGGCATGTAATCCCACTCCTCACCTCCATGCCCCATTGCTTCTTCCTCCACTGCCAACTGGAATGACCTTCTCTCCTAATTTAAACTCATTTTCTTTGGTGATATCACCCACACAGGAGAAAAGTACTGCTTATAAAGTTTCTAGCAGGAGCCCTCCATGAACTAAAAGACAATTTTAAATAGCACAAAGCTAAGAACACAGCAGATGCACAGAATAAACAAACAATTGTGTTTGTGGTATCCTACAAAGATGATCTAGGCTTTGTAAACTATAAGGCAAATATACAAATGGAAAGTATTGTCATCATTAATGTTCCAGGTTGCAGGACCGGATGAAGTTGAGAGAACACTCAGTTTCTCAGGTATAAGAAGCAGATCATAAAAGCTTCTGGTTCAAGGCTGAGACTACTCCATGCTAAAAATTAGTTTAAGTGAGATGATGTGAGATTTAACACTCTAAACTTAACTAAATAAATTCTGGACCCCTGGCTTAGACCCTCTCCAAATCCTCCAAATCCTCTCCTTTCTTCATAGTAAAATAAATAGGTGCCCCTCCTTTTATTAAAGAGAACTGTTTTGGTCACAAGAAATGGAAACCATCTTACATTAACTTAAATACACAAGTGTGGGTCTCACGGACCCTGAAGGCAAGAGCCACTAAACCTAAGGAGGGGACTGGAATCAGAAAATGGAAAGCCATGGGGAACCCAGGGGCTACTCCTTCTTCCTCTCACAATGACTCCATTCTTGTCTCTCTGCTAACTCAGTGCACATAGTGGGGAAAAGCCTCCTTCCTGGTCCAAAATTTATAATGTCTTCTTTGTTCAAAAGTCTAGCCAAGAATGAAATCTCTTGGTCCTTATTCCAGATTGTTGGGTAAGGAATTTTGACTGTCCACGTTTAAGCCAGATGTTCACCCCTTATCCAGTTGACTGTGGCAGGGGTCTGGGGTCAGTTAGTACCTCCCATGTGGCTGGTAGAGGACCTATGACTATACACCCTTGTGATCCAGGACCATAGGATAGAGACAGGAAAGTCATCCCCTAAATTGTCAACCATACCAGTGCTTCTCAAAGTTGCTCTGCATCCAAACCACCTGGAAAGCTTAGAAAAAACACAGATTCTGCAAGCCTACTCTAGCTCAGAGACCTTGGACCAATAGCTTCCAGCTGCCAGCAGCATTGTCTACTTTCCCCAGAATGTTCTAGGAAGGGGAAAGGATAACCAGTACATTTAGAAATAGCCTCTTCCCCTTTTCCCACCCCACCCAAATGATTCTGTGCAACTGTCTGAAACCCCTTCTTGGGGAAATCACTGTAAAATATCATCAGGCAATGCAGAGTAAGAGATGGGGAATAATAATCTAATAACCCTGTATCAGCCTTTCACCTTGTGTCAAGTGCTTCCCCACTTACTAAGCGCTTCCTGCCAGCTGGTCATTGAGCGAGGCTGTTGAATAAATATGGCCTCTTTCCATCCTCACAACAATCCCACAAGGCACATGCTTTTTATTCTCATTGGACAGACAAAAAAAGTGAAACTCAGAGAGGTTAAGGGACTTGCCCAAGGCCACTTAGCTAGTCAGTGACAGAACCACTTGTATGCTTGTCTCCCTCAGTTCCATGAGGCCAGGGATGATATGTCATTGCTTTTGCCCCTCCCAGTATCCATCTGCAGCACCTGGTGCCTGACACAGGACAGTTGTTCAGTAGTGTTTACGGGGCAAATGTAAAATAAATGAGTGGCAGCCTGACAGTCTGCAGCGAGCCCATTCCATGTATTCCTACCAGAGCTCCCCACCCGTCTGGCTGTTGCACCTTGGCAGGTCTTGGTGGGCTATAAGTCGACTGAGATACATAACCTCTCAGCTGCTGGGGCAGCCAGAGCCCTTGGACCAGTAGCTTCCTCTGGCTGGAAGCAGCTTTGTCTACGTTCCTTAGAATGTCCAACAATATCCTGTTCTACAGGTGGTATGATTTGGAAAGTGTGGGAAGTACAGCACAGTCTCATTTAAAGAATAAATATATGTCCTGCTAATTAAAAACTTGGAAGGTGGGCTGTGAACCCACCCCAACCCTTTCGAGTTATCCTGAGACATTTAGAGAATTGTTCTGGGACTTCCCTGGCAGTCCAGCGGTTGAGACTCCGTGCTGCCAATGCAGGAGGCCCGTGTTTGATCCCTGGTCAGGGAACTGGATCCCACATGCCGCAACTAAAGATCCTGCAGGTCACGACGAAGATCCCGCGCGCCGCAACTAAGCCCCAGAGCAGCCAAATAAATAAATAAATATTTAAAAAAGAAAACAAAAAAGAAAATCGTTCTGTATCCTCTCTCTTGGGAAAGTCCTGGATGACAGCCCTCATGAGCCAGCAGCCTGCTCCCTTCCAGCAAGAGCACCCAAAGGCTCCAGAGTTAAACTCAGACCTTAATGAAAGGCCGGCAGCATCTGGCATTCTTCACGTGAAACCCAGAGGCCCCCAGCTTGATGCCAGGACTCCGAAACGCCTTTCCTGCCAGGGGATTATGTTCATTTGCACAGGATCTGAGACAGAAATTCCAAAGAGATGATACTGGAAACCAAAGGCCTATATCGTATTAATAATACAGACAGGAAGACTCCCCTGGCAGCTGGTAGCAAACATATTACATAAAGAAGGGGCCCTGGTCCCAACCCCAGCCCCAGCAAGCCAGCCAGGTCATTTCAGATTACGAATAGACACAATTCAAACTTACTATGTCTATTAGAGACTTCGTCTCTGTTTAGCTGTTAGGTTTACGCACTTACATGCTAACTTCTGAGTCAAAGAATCAGAGATCTCTCCAGATGAGGTATCCACCACAGCTCAGCAGGCTGCAAAAATCAAGCTGTACTTACCTTTCATTGGATCCTCCGTGCCCATGTCTGGGTGCAGCTGCAGCAATGAGCAGAGGCCAGAGTCGGTGGAAGGCTGGGTTACAAGGCACAGCCAGGAGAGCATCAGCTCTGCATTCAGAGGCCTTGGGTCGGAGGCCTGTCTTGGCCACTCACCAGATGGGTGACTGTGAAAGAGAGAGAACCCACATTTTTAGTTGACAATTTTAAACTTCATCCAGCCCAGGCACCCTCAGCTCTCACCTATCCCAAACCCCGATTCCAGTTCCCAAACTCCTATACTCACCACTTCTTCAGTCAGCAAGCAAGCTAGCTAAGTGGAGGTCAAAAGCAGACAATCACACCTTTAAATGGTATGGGTTCAATCATACACAGAGAGCCCTTCAGCTTTCTCATCTATACAATGAGAACGCTAATAATCCCTGCCTGGGTTCTGAACCCTTATGGGTTCATATTCTTGCTTGGGATCATTAGTTGTATAACTTTATTTAATCTCTTCTGGCCTCAGTTTCCTCATCCATAAAAGGGAGACTGGCCTGTGGATAGGGGTCATGAGATTGGTATATTTCTTCTTTTGTAAACCACCACTTGTTCTTTTGGAACACTTAAGATTATATTGGTTTGTAAGAGCTCTTTATATATTATAAACTTTAGCCTTTCCTCATTAATACCACATTTTTTGCTTAGTTTATCTTTTATTTATGACATATAAACTGCTTAGCATGGTGATTATGACATTGGCAGCAATTTTATTATTGAGAAATGGTTTCTAAGTGGAAAGTTCTAGAATAAGATGAGCTATCATTACTTTGTTATTACCAACAAGGGCAAGGCTGGACCCAAAGAAAAGGAGCTCCACCTTCTTGGAGAACTGAAGCCAATTTGAGCCAGTTGGAAGCAAGGGGTGCTATGGAGACAAACGGGCTATGCTAGAGACCTGAGGTCCTCAGGTGAGAAAGACAAATGTTGAGAGGAACCAAGATCCCAAAAATGAAGGGCTTTCCTGGAATCAGATTACATCCCATCACCATCCACAACATATACACACACACACATCATATATCAGACATCACACATATACCCACACATCACCCACATCACACACACATACACATAACCCCCCTCACACACACATCACACACATTCATACTCATCACGCAAACATACATTTCACACCCATATCTCACACACACACACACCACACACGAGAGTAGTAGAAAGGCTCACAAGAAAGACCGCCTTACATCATACCTTTGGAGAAAACTGAGAGAGCAGCTCGCCTCAAGAGCCGGCACTGGCTGGAACAGAAACCAGGCTGAGAAAGTGCCTTTGTGTGAACAAAGGTCACGGTTGCTTAGCAAGAGGAGCTTCTGGGAGCAAAAAGAAGACAGTAATCTGGGTGCCTGTGTGAAGACCTTGCAGGACCTACACTTTCTATGATCCTCAAAGCAGCCTTCAGAGGTGTCCGGGACAGGTATTTACAGGCCCTTTCACAGAAGGGGAAACTGAGGCTTAGAAGGTCCATGTTTTATTTTAAAACAGTTCACAAATATCAGAACCAGGGCCAGGATCTGGGTCTTTTGATTCCTATTCAAAGTCATTCATTCAACAAATATTTACTGAGACCCTACCTTGGGCCTGGCCTTAAGTTGTCAGTTTGTTTTAACACCTGGTTATAGAAGCTTTCTGAGTTCCTCAAGCCTTTCCATGTTGGCCTAATGCACCCTAGGATTCCCAGAATCAGAGTCTCAGGCTGCAAGGATCCTTGGAAAGGACTCTGGCCAGACTGGCATGTCTCAGGGTTTTGCAAATATTCCTATATCATATGCCTAAGAAAACAGAACATTGTTCTGTTTGCCAAACAGCTGGACCGAGCTGTTTGGGGCCAAGCAGAATCCTCCAGTTTATTTAATAGCATAAGAGGTTTGCAAGTCTAGGAAATACCTCTGGTTTCACCACCCTGGTTGAAAACCCTTTTACATTCTAGTTCCTGCTGACTCAGCAAGATGAACTTGGCTTGGGTTTGGGCTGGAGGGGAGGAAGATACCTTTGTCCCTAACCCCAGTTCATTGGCTTGCCAAAGCAGCCCCGTGGGCTCCGTCTCACTTCATTCCCCCAGCAAGCTCCTCCACCACCACCTGGACTGTTCATGGGCCTAAGCAGTGATGAGACCACAGAGACCCAAAGCATGCCCAGGAGGAGCTGCCACATGGAACTCACAGCTATCTTGGTCCCTCCCTCCTCCCGGGTACCCTCTCCCTCAAGAACTGCTCCCCTTTCAGGAAAGTCTAATCAGCCGGCGGCCAGATCCGTGGTAACTGAGCTCAGACACTGGATCGAATGTCCGGCGGGCCCCCACCATAAACTGCAGGTCACATAATTCAACTTGATCCCTCACTCCATCCTACACTTTATATGCTTCGGGGGACACGGCGGCTGATGGTGAGAGAGATAAGTCCCTGCGATGGGGCTGCAAGATGAGGGATTGCCCTCAACTGGAAAAGTTACTTCAGATCCAAAGAGGAGCAACTGGCTCAAGACCTTGCAGCGGGGAGAGGAGCAGAGGGGAGGGGAGGGGAGGGCCACCCTGGGGAAGCCCAACCCCAGTCCCCGTTTTCCATTCTGACCCCCATTGGGGAGACTCGACCCTCCTCCTTACTCATGCCCCAGGCAACCTCAGAACCCTGTTGGGAGGTTTTGGAAGCCCCATTTTCTCATCTGTAACATGGGAAGGAGAAAATCTGCTGAGAAAATGAGATAAAATAGCAATGCACATCAGTCCTAGGAGGAAGAAACTCTGAACTGGGCAAGAAGGTTATTTACCATCCACATGACCTGGTAACCACCACGCAAATGCTTTATTTTGTTCACCAGCAGTGACAGGGTTGAGTGGGAATGACGGTGGCACTTGGTTTTTCACCAAAGGCCTGTGCAGTCGATATGTAAGAAGACAAAGTCCTCCACAGGGCCTAGAAAGAGGCTCGGACTCCCCCTTCTGTTTTCACAGATCCAGTGCCCCCAGACCCCAGGAAACCAGAAACAAAGGAGCAAGTGGGCCAGGCCCTCCTCGTCTCCACCTGCTCGCACCCTCCCAGCTTGGGAATCAGGCCGGAGGCCCATCCTCCCAGCGGAGGCCTCGTACCTTTTGCTGCTGTGTGCCCCGGGGTGCAATCGCCCCTTTCGCTGCTGTGTACCCTGGGGTGCCAACCCCCCTTCACACGTGAGTCTGCGCTTTTCCTGTGCGCAAATCTCTCTCGTAACGGTCGTGGCCGGACAGGCCCAATGGTAGGGCTGCTGTGCAACAACGTTTAGACACATTGCTAAATATTTCCAGCTGCCCAGAGGGCCCCTGTACTATATGAGGTGAGACTGTGACGTTTCACCGCACAGGCGAGGACAGCCAAAGGGCATCCCCTCGACTTTTCTCTACTGTCCTCCATTTGATGAAAGACTTGTGGTTAAACCTTTATCTTCCATAAACATTTAAAATGCGGTTACCTTGATTTCCATGTCTCATTTTTGTTTTATTAAAAAAATGGGTTCCTTGCAGTAAAACATCTGATACTGTGGATGTTCTGCAGAAAACAGATGTTTCTCCATGTAATAGACGTTGGCGGGCCTCCGCATGCCCACCAGGCCTCACACTACCACTCAGATGCACGCACCCACACATGTGTCTCATGAAAGGCCAGGCATGGCTGGGTCCCACCAGGGACGCTGAGGCCACAAGGCTTGCGTCTCCACAACCATGGCACCCTTGAGCCAAGAGGCCAGAGAGGTAACATGACCTGGGACTCTCACTGGGAGGGCTCACTGCCTCTGAGTTCCGCTCCCTCTCTCTGCCTCTAAGGGGACGGGGCAGAAGCTTCAAACCAAGCAGGCACAATCGTTCTCAAGGGCACACAAAGCAGCCCTGCCAGCTCTATCCCTCAGGCGCTGGGCGGACTGGCTCACTCATTTCCCCAGGAATGTTCTCCCCATCCCCTCTGGAGATTCGCCTGCAACTGGCTGAGACAGCTGAGGCTTGCTTCCTTCCCAGGGATAGTAGCGCCTTCATGGACCCTGAAAAATTAAGGGGCTCCCTGCTATGGAATGTCTCAGGTACTCAGAAAGCTGTTTCTGGGCAACAGGGGACTGTCACGCTGGAGGGGGTCTCCACCACCCACATGGCCCTACCCACAGGACAGTGTCCTAGAACTTGCCCAGCACTGGGATGACTGGGTTCCCTTTCAACTTGCCTCTCCTTCTCCCATGACCCCAGAAGCATCACTTCCCCTCTCTGTACCTCAGGATCACTTAAGGAAGCTGGACTTTCCTCTCTCTGAGCTCCTGTAGTTCCTACAAGCTGAAACCCTGAGCCAATGATTCTGTGAAATTATTTCCCTAGAATTATATTTATAATTCCAAGTAAGATTTGTGGAATGCTTACAGGAGTGTACACAAATTTAAAAAAGAGAGAGAGAGAGAGGAGGAGGAGGAGGAGGATATTATAGCAAATGACTAAGAAACAAGGGTAGAAAAAATAAGATGAATCCTGGTTGCTACACAAAATCTTTGCTAAGGAGAACTGTAAATTTGGGTCTGGGCTTCCCAGATGCAGAGCAACGAGGATAATACTGTCAGTTACAAGAAGTACGGTGTCACTGAGGTGAAAAAACAAACCACTACTCAGAAGAATCACAGATATTCTCGGGAGTGAGACTTCAAAGCAATTTCTCACAGGGAATTTTGAGGTATGTAGTAAACCAGTGCTTTTCATCTTGAAAAACAAAAACAAATGGATAACTCTTTTTTTCAAACTAAAATTTATTTTCAAAATGCAAAGAAATAAAATAGACAAAAAAACTGCTCTGGCTGAAGGGGAGTTTGGGGACAAGGGCTCCATGCTCTGTGCAGGACGCCAAAGTAACCCACAACCTCACTCCCCAAACAGCTCAGCTGGATTGACCAGGCACTGCATGAGTCACTGTTTCCAAACCCTGCCAGAAGGTAGGAGCCCCCTGGAGGGCTCTGCTAAGCACATAAAGCCCACAGCCCCACAGCAAACGGACTGCACCAGAATCTTGGAGGGAAGGGAGACAGGGTATGATCTGTGTCTCCTGGTGATCTATGTTCAGTAAGCTTTAGAAACACTGCCATAAACCAATACCCCAACAGTCTGGCTCAACTAGACAGTAAAAGCTCCTTAGAATGGCGAGCCCCATCCCTGGGAATGTGGCATTCTTTGTAAGGTAAGGCCCCAGAGGGGTAAGAGTACATGGAGTAAGCTGCCAGGGCCACAGACTGTGCTGACCCGGGAGGAGGTAGAGAATTTCTCTGCTCCCTCTCTGGTAGCACCGCCCACACCTCCACACCAGCTGCCCCTTCCATCCTGCTCTTCCCTGCCTCGAGGTGAAGCAGTCTTGCTGTCCTCTCCTCAGAGACATGCAAATATCATGCCAACAATAACAGGCAGAGCAGGCGACAAGGCTTCCCTTCTGTGCAGCACAAGTTGCAGAAGCACAAACCTCAGGTGACCTGATGGGCTGTGGACATGTGCTCCATCTTCCTACTCCAGCTCACCCTCCATAAGCCAGGTCAGGCTCCCACAGACTTTGCTGTCATCAGGGCATCCAGCTTGAAAAGTCCTTCCATGATTTTCCATTGGCCATGACTTCTGCGTATGTAATTACATCATGGCGGTTTAGAGCTTGGGCTCTGGAGCCGTATCAGGTTCAAACTCTGATGTTCTCACTTTGGACTGGTGTGTCCTGGGCGAGTTCCTGCCTACTCAGAGCCCGTTTCCTCACCTGTAAGATGAGGGTGTCCACTAGGCAGAATACACTAGCTTGTTTTGCAGTAGCAAACAACCCCAACATTTCAATGGACTAAAACAACAAAGGCTTACTTTTTAGGCAAGCAAAGTTGGCGATGGCTCCAGAGACCTCCCAAGGCACTTGCCCCACTATGTGGAAGCTCAACAATCCAGGCTATTTCAACCATGTGCCACTGCTGTCTACCACATGCTTCCACGATTCGAATGGGACTCTGGAGGGCCTCGCAGAGACTTTTAAATGCTTCAACCCAGAAGTGATGCACGTCACTTCCCCTCACCAATCACTGGTCAAAACTAGTCACATGGCCCTGTCTCCAGCAAGGGTATGGGGAAGCATAATCAAGCTGGTGCCTAGGAGAAGAGAAGCAGACATGGGGGAGCAGTAACCATGGTGGCAATGCGTAACGGGGGGCTGGTAATCATGCGATCCATGTCCATCTTCAGCACAGTTTCTGGCACACAGAAAAGTTTTAATAAATGTTCAACATCATTATTATTACCATGGCCTTCCAAAGCCTTGCCTTCTCTTCCATTCTGGTTCTGGCCAGTGTTCTAAGGAGCAGTGGCCCATTTCCTAGCTTGCAAATCCTTTTACCCTCCAGGCTTGGATTTTTGTAGCTTTTCCTTTCCATTAAGCCCAGTATTAATCATGAGATTTACATCAGCCATCGTAAGAACTCTGGATGTTACTACAGCAAGAGGCCAAGGATGATTTATCATCCAATGTATACACACAGCACACACATACTTGTTAACACCTGCATATTAGAGAGGTCGGTAATTAATGTTCCATCAGCACTATTGTCATCAGTGAATACAGCTGGTTCAAGATCAAGACGCAGGAGGGGTCACCAGATGCAGAGGGAAGAGCATTCCTGGGAAATGAATGAGAAGCCTGGGTTCTGAAACCTAAGTGTCCACATCTGTGAAATGGGGCTAATGTTCCTGCCAAGCTCACTAGGTTGTTGACAGGACCCAGCAAGAGCAAGAAGCCTAGGACCCTGTGAAGTGTCATCCAAACACAGGCCATAGCATTCCCTGACAGGTGCCAAGTACCGTGGTGCCTCAGAAAAAAACTCGTCAGCAGAGTCCTTTGAAGATCTCAAATGCTTCTTTTCTGTCTCCAGGGTTTCTCTCCCCAGAGATCTCTGTCCCCCACTAATTCTTTTTTTTTTTTTTTTTGCATTATACGGGCCTCTCACTGTTGTGGCCTCTCCCGTCGCGGAGCACAGGCTCCGGATGCGCAGGCTCAGCGGCCATGGCTCACGGGCCCAGCCGCTCTGCGGCATGTGGGATCTTCCCAGACCGGGGCATGAACCCGTGTCCCCTGCATTGGCAGGTGGATTCTCAACCACTGCGCCACCAGGGAAGCCCAACCCCACTAATTCTTATTCCCTTGATAACCAACTCACCATCAGATTGCATAGCCCAGTATCTTCCTCTCTCCAGACTTACAGGCGGGGTGGGGGGAGGTCAGATTGTATTGGGGAGTGTGTGCAGGTTCCCAGGGCTTTTCCTACCAGAGCGCCAAGCTCTGGGGAACAGCTTACTGCTGCCCTAATCGTAACGTGGCTCACGCCACCATTACACAACTTTAGTACCAGCTTTTATGCGGGTATCTGGGGATGTGTGTGCTTATGAGCAATCTGTAATGAAAAAAAGACCGACCGTGGGCCTCCCTGGTGGCGCAGTGGTTGAGAGTCCGCCTGCCGATGCAGGGGATACGGGTTCGTGCCCCGGTCTGGGAGGATCCCATATGCCGCGGAGCGGCTGGGCCCGTGAGCCATGGCCGCTGGGCCTGCGCATCCGGAGCCTGCGCATCCGGAGCCTGTGCTCCGCAACGGGGGAGGCCACAACAGTGAGAGGCCCGCATACCACAAAAAAAAAAAAAAAAAAAAAGACCGACCTGCAGCAGGCTGGGAGAAGAGGGGCCCAGAGCACCAGGCAGGGCAGGCCCCATCACAGGGGCCGCCCCAGGCTCTGGGGACAGGGCTGCTGCCCTGGGACATTTAAGGCACTATTTGATCTCTTGTTAAGTTCCACATGGCTTCAATTTCCACGTGCTCTGAAAGAGAATGGAATTAGAGTCAACAGATCCATCGTGTCTTTCATAAAGATGTGTTCTTAATCAAGGAGATGGAGGAGGAAAGGAAACTCACATTCCTGGAAGGCCTACTATGTGCCAGGACCATGCCAAGAGCTTTGTTTCTATGCATTATCTCATACGAGCCTCACAGTAACCCACTGAGGTAGGATTTGTTGTTAACCTTTGTGGTAGTTTGCAAAAAAAAAACCCCAAAAAGCCACAGTATTTTGAGGTGGAGTCTGTTTCTCCATCCTTTGAACCTGGCATTGGCTGTCTTCTTGCTTGGGCCAGTGTGTTTGCATTAGCAAACACAATGCAAGCAGGGGCTTGAAAAGTGCCTGTGTATCAGACTTGCCTTCTCTTGCTGCTTTGAACCATTTCACTGCTATGTGAACAAGCACAAGCTAGCCTCCTGGAGGATGAGACACCACATGGGGCATGACCCCAGCTGGGACCACAAACATAGGAGTGAGGCCATCCTAGCCCATCCAGCCACAGCTGAGGCAGCCCAGACCTGAAGAACACCCAGCCAGCCTAGAGAATCACAGGAAGTACTAAATGCTTCTTATCATAAGCCACCCTGTTTTCGGGTAGTTTGTTGTTCAGTAAGAACTGCCTGATACATCCTTTGTTACAGATGAGGAGTCTGAGGCTCAGAAAGCTCAAGTCAATTCTCCAAGATTCCTTAACTGGTTAAATGGCAGAGAGGGATGTGAACCCCAGGCTTATATTCAGTGCGCTGAATTACCATGGTTCCCTACAGCGTGCTGGCACGTGGAGTGGGACTCCTGAGAGGTGCTAACTCCCCCACAGCCATTGCCACCATTCCCCTCGGAGGAAAGCTGGAAAACCTCCAGTGCTCTGGAGACTTCCCGCCTAGGTGGGCTTCACATCTTACGAAAGGCACAGCACAGACCTGAAAACTTTTCTCTAGATGGCATTTTCATAAATAGAGTCTAATTTTTCCATTGCTTCTTATTTAAGAATTGCTCCATCCTTCTGCCTAAAGAATCATCAAAAGACTGGGGTAGCCCCTGCAAGTTCTCTACTCCTCTGGCTCAGAAACCCTCGCCTCTGGTCATGTGTGAGTGGTTTGAAGACAAACCTTTTTGTGTGTGTTTTTTGTTATGATAAAATATACACAACATAAAATTTACTATTGTAACCATTTTTAAGTGTACAAGTCAGTGGTGGTAAATACCTTCATAATCTTGTGCACCATCACCACCATCCATCTCCACAGCTCTTTTCATCTTATAAAACTGAAACTCTGCCCCCATTAAACAGAATTTCCTCCATTCCCTCCTCTCCCAGCCCCTGACAACCACCATTCTACCTTCTCTATGAATTTGATGACTCTAGGTACTTCATGTAAGTGGAATCATACAGTATTTGTCTTTGTGTGACTGGCTTATTTCACTTAATATAACATCCTCAAGGTTCATCCATGTTGTAGCATATGTTAGAATTTCCTTCCTTTTTAAGGCTGAATAATATTCGATTGTATGCTTATCCATCCATCCATCAGTGGACACTTGGGTTGCTCTCATATCTTAGCTACTGTGAATAATGCTGTTATGAATATGGGTGTACAAACATCTGGAAGATAAACCATCGAGTGTATCTGGGAATCCCCTTGTTCAATAGTTATACTAAGGGGAGTCATTTTGGATGTTTGAATTTATGCCCTGAGGAAACTACCTTCCTATCCCAACATCATGTTCCAAGGAGGGCTTGCTTAAATGTGGACATACCAGGATCAGGGAGCCCCAGTTATAAATCCTCTGTGCCCCCCAAGTCAGTTAACTGAGAATAAATCTCCCCAGCAAAATCCTACTATGCTTGTTAGTCTGTTCTTGGGCTGACCTGTGTACCTCATGGCACAGCTGAAGGATCACATACTAGTTCTGGGTCCTAGGGGCAGGGCAGCCCTCCTTCCTGATGCAGAATTGGTTTTAAGCAGAATTTTGAAATAGCCACCGTTCTATTTGAGCACTTCTGGGGCTCCTTGTCAGCTCCCTGCCTTCCCTACTGTGGAATGAGCCCTCTACCACCTCCTACCTTCCCAGCATCCATGTGCTCCACACCCTAGAATAGTATCTCCTCTCCTCCTCTTCTTTCTCCCCTCCATTCCCCTCTCCTCGTCATGTAGATGGGCCAGAGCTGGTGGGCCTTCTTTGGCTGTTCCTATTTTGTTCATTTTAACTATGTCTCACCCTCCATTTAGAATCCCACAGATTATCTAGAAGCACCAGTGCTGTTTCACCGGTCTCTCACTTGGAAACGGTAGTGGAGAATCTGCTGGTAGCTGCACCAACTAGTTCAATAACAACATAAACTGGATTCTAATCAATCTGGAATTTCATATGTAAACTCTCACATCTATGGTGAGGAAGGGGGTTGAGTTTGGGATCCTTCACAACTTAAAAGCTAAAGTCTGAACCTGTTTAAAAATAAAATGCGTAGAAGACGTCTTTTGATATGATTTATGGGATACTGTATGGAATCTGGAATTTATTCTTGAAAGCAATTGTGTGCAGAGAAATTAGCAGACACTAATTGCTTTCAAGAGAAAATTGCATCTCATTACAAACTATTGAATTTTTTTTTTTAAATGACCTCCTTCCCTGCAGTGAAAACATCTGGATTCCCAGGGGCATGGGCAAAGCCAGAGCCTCTTCCAGCCCAAGACAGGTTTTGCAAGTTGCTGGAGCTCTGAGTGAGAAAAGTCACAGGACAGGGAAGCGTGGGATTTTGTTGTTGGTGGTAGTTTTTTTTTTTTTTGCATGGCAAGTTAAATCTAGTATGGGGCCATCAGTAACATGGAATTGTTTAAAATCTCAGCTTCAAGCCCAAACTCCACATGGCATTCCAGGCTCTCTAAAATCAATCCAGCTCCTCAGCAACCTGAAAAACCTGTCTTCTGTCTTGGGCTGGAAGAGGCTCTCCACAGAGCTGCTTCCTGAGTGCAGCGCTGACGACAGAAGAAAAAATGCCTTTCCAAGGTTGTGGCAATCGATGTGTTCCACGGCCAAGGATGAAAATTTTAAGAATGGTCACTCATTAAGTCATCACCAAGAATGACTCAGGCACCCATGATTTGCTCACAGTACACTAGCAGCTAGTTATCAAGACACTGCCTATGTAAACATATCAGTTGGAGCACAGCAGCCAAATGTTTCCCAACAACTAGTAAGGAGCCAAAGCTTGATCATGTCACGTCTGAGTGAGCGGATACACGTTTTTATTTTTCAGATGGTCTTTTTCCCAAAGGTAGAAGACGACTCCCTGGGAATTTTGTGTGGAACAATGTTTTTTCAAACCGTTTTAGTCACAGAATCCATTCTTCAAATTGAAATTTCACGAGGAAGTCCTGGATTTAAAACCCAAGGCCTACAGGACGGACCCCTTCCTTTTTGGTTCCTTAGGGGCCCATTTTTGGCTCCTTCTTGGGAAGGGGGCTGGGGGGTTGGAAGGCTGTGCCCCGCTGTTTCTACACGCAGATACTCCACATGACCTGGTAGTCCAAAGAGAGGGCCCTCCGTGCCCGTCAAGACCGTAGGAAAGTAGTTGCCCTCAACCTACTCTGGACCCCTCCTTACCTGCCTTCTCCTGGCTGAATCCCCACTGACTTTTCTGAAGGTCCAAAGCTGTTCTTTTCTGGTGAAATCGGTCGACTGATCCAAAGCTATAAAATGCCAAACAGTGCAGTGAAGGATGGGGTGGGCAATACAATTCTGAGCCTCGTGTTTCACACTTTCTTCTCTGCATCACACAAGGGACCACACCTCACTGCCTGCGCCTTCAGAAAGGGTGAGGAGGATGCTTCCTCCTTCCCTGGCTCTCCTCTTCTCCCCTCACTTCCTTTAACCCTTTCCTCCCCATAGGGTGGCAACCCTAACCATCTCCATCCTTACCCCACCAGCCCCACCCTTCCCCATTCATGTATCAGTTTCTAACCCCTAAAGTCCCTCCCCATATCTTGCAAACGTCACAGACTTCACCAGCATCCTCTGACTGTCCCGGAGCCTCTTCCCAGCCCAGTATCTGCTGCTCTATGGAGTGAGGGAGGGTGCACTCTGGTCTTAAGGTTTGCCCACAACGTGGGGGCAGGATGGACAGTGGAGACGTCCTTTCCTGGATTCAACTGTCTTCTCAACAATAACTCACCATCATGAGGATCAATTCCCTAAAACAATAGCAACAACAACAAAACACTTTGGCTGGTCTTCAAGAGAGATTCATACTTCTCCTTTAATGCAACTTTGACTTATCTGGGGAGTTAATAACCCTGGCCATGAATAGCACTATGCCCAGATCTCTTCCTGTAACACCTAGGATTCTTCCTTTGTCACAGACCACAGAGAGGGGAGTTGTTTTGTCTGTCTGTTTTAACTAGATAAAAGCAGAGTTGGTCTTATTAAAATGGTGAATGGGTGGTAGAAATCCCTGCCCCTTGAACCCTCCATTTCTCTGCTGGCAGACCCCCTGAATAAGGTTGCCAAATTTAGCAAATAAAAATATGGGATACTCAAATTTGAATTTTAGATAAACAATGAATAATTTTTAGTATAATTATGTTCCAAATACTGCATGGGACAACCCTACCCCTGAGACAGCCCCAAGGAGCACTGACTGAACCCACTGTGTGGGAAATGTTGGCTTCAGTTAGGGGATCACAACAGGTGACTTCCAAGAGTCCTTCATCCCAAGGACTCTGTGATTTCTTATATACCAACACACTAAGGGGGGGGGGGGTACAAAGAACATGGGTCCTTGTTCTTGGCAGCAGAAGGGCCCCTCCTTCCTGAGTCTCAGCTCCCACCTAGGGCCCTGACTGTGGTAATGTCTCCTTCAGCTCAGGGGCCTCAAACTCTGCCCCTCGCTCTTTCCTCAGCCCCCAGACCGTCTCCATTTAGCACTTCCAAGTGACCACCAACATTAGGTAACGGGCTCTGGCTCTGCCTTCTGTGTCTCCTTGACCTGCCTTCAAGGCTGGGACCGCCTCACTCATTCTCTACAACTATCACCTGACACTTGTGATGAATAGCATTTGGCCAAGAGCTTGGCTGGGATATCAAGTCACCCTCCAGAGCAGCACAGGCCAATCTTTCCTTGCAGCAGGAGGGCCTGAGGCACCCAGAATGAGAATCCTTGTCAGGAAAGTAAATGAGGGTGTCCCTTCTTAAAAACAAGGAGCCAAGATCACCATATGAGAGACAGAACTGTGTTTAGTTTGGCTAAAGTCAGGTCTAATGGAGAGTGTGTGTGATAACTATCTCCAGGCTTGGCTAGGGGATACACATCTAAGAGGAAAGAGGAGCTAGGCAGGGGACTCACAGAATCAGAAGATAACGGAGGAGGGGAAACACAGTCCGAAATGCAGGAATGTACCCAGCCCTAGTTCACTGGATATGTTGAAGCAGGCTTACAGATAAAAAGATAAAGATGCTGCCAATAATGCTAGAGTCATCCTCCAACAACCTCCACTTTCTTTCAAACTGAAAAGAAAAAAAGAAAAAGAAAAAAAGAGAGAGAGAGAGAGAAACCACCTCCATTTCTGTCTCCTTTTAAAATGGAGGAGGATCAGAGGAATCAAACTCCCTGACTTCAGATTATACTACAAAGCTACAGTCATCATGACAATATGGTACTGGCACAAAAACAGAAACATAGATCAATGGAACAAGATAGAAAGCCCAGAGATAAACCCACGCACCTATGGTCAACTAATCTATGACGAAGGAGGCAAGGATATACAATGGAGAAGAGACAGTCTCTTCAATAAGTGGTGCTGGGAAAACTGGACAGCTACATGTAAAAGAATGGAATTACAACATCCCCTCACTATACACGAAAATAAACTCCAAATGGATTCGAGACCTAAATGTAAGACCGGACACTATAAAACTCTTAGAGGAAAACATAGGAAGAACACTCTTTGACATAAATCACAGCAAGATCTTTTTTGATCCACCTCCTAGCGTAATGGAAATAAAAACAAAAATAAACAAATGGGACCTAATAAAACTTCAAAGCTTTTGCACAGCAAAGGAAACCATAAACAAGACGAAAAGACAACCCTCAGAATGGGAGAAAATATTTGCAAACGACTCAACGGACAAAGGATTAATCTCCAAAATATACAAACAGCTCATGCAGCTCAATATTAAAGAAACCAACAACCCAATCCAAAAATGGGCAGAAGACCTAAATAGACATTTCTCCAAAGAAGACATACAGATGGCCAAGAAGCACATGAAAAGCTGCTCAACATCACTAATTATTAGAGAAACGCAAATCAAAACTACAGTGAGGTATCACCTCACACCAGTTAGAATGGGCATCATCAGAAAATCTACACACAACAAATGCTGGAGAGGGTGTAGAGAAGAGGGAACCCTCTTGCACTGTTGGCGGGAATGTAAATTGATACAGCCACTATGGAGAACAGTATGGAGGTTCCTTAAAAAACTAAAAATAGAATTACCATATGACCCAGCAATCCCACTACTGGGCATATACCCTGAGAAAAACATAATTCAAAAAGAAACATGTACCCCAATGTTCACTGCAGCACTGTTTACAATAGCCAGGTCATGGAAGCAACCTAAATGCCCATCGACAGATGAATGGATAAAGAAGATGTGGTACATATATACAATGGAATATTACTCAGACATAAAAAGGAACGAAATTGGGTCATTTGTTGAGATGTGGATGGATCTAGAGACTGTCATACAGAGTGAAGTTAAGTCAGAAAGAGAACAACAAATATCGTATATTAACGCATGTATGTGGAACCTAGAAAAATGGTACAGATGAACCGGTTTGCAGGACAGAAGTTGAGACACAGATGTAGAGAACAAACGTATGGACACCAAGGGGGGAAAGCCACAGGGGGGTGGGGATGGTGGTGTGATGAATTGGGCGATTGGGATTGACATGTACACACTGATGTGTATAAAATTGATGACTAATAAGAACCTGCTGTATAAAAAAATAAATAAAATTAAATTAAAAAAAATTTTTTAAATGGAAGAGGATAATGCCTAGTTAATGTCAGCAGCAGGCACACAGCCTCCACCCAGAATAACCAACACACAAGTGAATGGACAAATACATGAAGGTAGCTGCTCAGTTAGAACTCCCTCTACATTCGGAACCAGAATATCTTGGTTCAGATCCCAGCTCTGCTACTACTTATTCCATGGCCTTGACCAACTGCTTGATCTCTCCAAAGCCTCAGTTTTCTCATCTAAAAACTGGCACTAATAACTGTATCAACTTCACCAGACAATAGTAAGGATCAAAGGAGGTGACATATCAGGAAGGGCTTATAAACTCTAAAGCAATTTCCAAGTACTAAATATTGATACCACAAAATGCAATCCCTACCTTTAAGCAGCTTACAATCTGGGCCTGTACTGTCCAATATGGTAGCCACTAGGCACGTGTGGCTACTGAGCACTTGAAATGTGACCAATGAAAATTTACACAGGCTGCAAGTATATAATACACACTAGGGAGTGTGTGTGTTTTAATACAAAAAAAGAATGCCAAAATATCTCGTTACTATGTTTTATACTAAACGCATGATGAAATGGTACTATTTTTATACATTGAACTAAACAAAATGGCAGTAGCTTATTAGTACACAAATGCTGGCCAACCAGTGTGTCTTGAAATGTAAATTAATGTGTCTCCTGAGCCTCTGCTGATCAGAAGAGCAAACATAAATACTTCGAACTCTAAGTGACCTTCAGGACTATCCAATACAACACCTTATTTTTTTCAAGTGAAGAATCTGAGGTCCAGAGAGGGCTGAGACTTAACCAAGACCACACAGCCCATGAACGACCCAGTGTATTTTCCATTAGACCACAGTGCAGTTTTTAGAGCTTTTCAAACCTTGTTTTAATAAAGATTGCCTAAAATCAAGTCACATGATAATTCTGGGAAATAACAACATATCCACAGCTGGCAGATGAAAAAACTGAGGCCCTGAATGACTAAACACACACAATTAGTGGTATCTTTGAGGCCAGCACCCTTTCACCCCATGCTCTCCCTCCCACCCCAGGCTCCCTCTCCAGGTCCAGAAGATGGTGCAATAACATGTAGCATCCCCTTCCCTGGTGCCTCCACCACCTCATGTTCAGGACACGCCCATGAGCATTCTTCAGCCTAATTAAATAATGGAACCACACTGATCCTTTCTTCCAAGGTCCAGGGGCACTGTTTCCTCTCCACCCCAGTTCTGCTTGGGAATGTTGACTTTGGAAAACGGCACCAAATACACTCTGAATGCAATTTCCAAATCAGAAACAGCCTCCAAATCTTTATTCAGCAGAGAGTAAAAGATCTCAGAAGGGCTGAGCCTGTTTAGGCCACGAGAGCCTAGAAGCTCTTCTGCCCAAAGAGCCCCTGGGAACAAACAGGTCATTACAAGTCAGCTCAAATCCACAAATGGGTACCTGCTGCATGTCCTGGAATTCAGAGGTTACTAAAACAAAGCTATCACCTCTTAGTCATTCCTGGTCCAACAGAGGAGATTCATACAAATGGTTAGTTGGACTATGAGGCAGAAAGACATGGGTACCGTACTTTGGGGGCCCAGAAATTAAGGAGCCTCGGGTTCAGGCAGGCTTCCTGGAGCAGGGGAGTCTGACCAAAGTCTTAGAGGATGAGAAGGACATCATAGGCCGAGAAGGGACGGATAAACCTTCCAGGCAGAGAGAGCAGAGATTCAAGAAAACTTTAGTCTTTGAGGACATGTGACACTGGCCGGGCTGTTCCTTTCTGGCACTCTCCAAGGTGACCATGAGCCAAGCTTCTGCAGCAGCAATATTAATAGCACCTCCTCACCTCTCGGGGATGCTTCATGGCCAATCTCACTGCATACTCACAAATACCCCGGAAAGCAGGCAGGGCAAATGTCACATAGCCATTCTCCAGATCAGGGAAGACTCGGGGAGATTAGTGCCCTGACTGGCTTCACATAGCATTTAAGGGACAGAGCCCAGGCATCACCAAGCGTTTCTGGGTCCTCCACCTCTGATCTTGCTTCCATACAGTTCAGCAGCTGAGAATTGCATAGCTCCAAGGTTTCCCCCAACCTCCCTTGTCTTAAAGGCAACTTAGTTATTGCCAAGTACCACTTATGGGGCACTTTGCACGAATGGCCTTGCCCCTGCGGCTGTTTTCTCAAGGTTTGTGTCTTATCTCCCAAGGTGCTTCTTTTATCTCTTAAACATCTAGAAGGCGCTCAGTAGACTCATAGATTCATTGATTGGTAGGCCTAGTGCAGAGATGATGTCAAAAGGGAAAGGGCATGTTAAAAGGATTTTAAATATTATTGCTACCTAAATTCATAGACACTTTCTTTGGAGGTCTTTAAAACACAGGGCTAGCCTCTCTAATTATGCCCTATTTCCATGCCCATCATGTACCTACAAACGTCTCCTTAACCACATTCAACCTACCTACTTGCCTCCCTGATATTATGACTTTCCAGACTGCTAGATAAACACCAATCCATTTAACATCTATATCTTGGGCACCAATGCACAGGTGTGTGTGTGTGTGTGTGTGTGTGTGTGTGTGTGTGTGTGTGTGGTGTGTGTGTGTGTGTGTGTGTGACATAAGGGGAGGAAGGTGTTGTAAGGAGATGCATAGCCGTGCCCAGTCTGTGGCCAGTCTAAATGAAGACATGCTGTGAGTGTAAAATCCACACTGGATTTCAATGATTTAGTGCAGAAAAACAAAGAATGTAAGATAGCTCATTAATATTGAATACACAACAAAAAGATAATATTTTAGATATAATGGATTAAATAAAATATACTATTAAAATTAACTTCACTCGTTTCTTTTTACTCGTTAATGTGGCTACTAGAAAGTGTTAAGATACACGTGTGGCTCATGTTATATTTCTATCGGACATTACCAACCTTTAGAGGGGGTCTAACCTGGGAAGGGAACAGACTTGTGAACAAGCCACGCAAGTAGGACCCAGAGTGTGGGGAGTGGCGTCTCCCTCAAAACCTTAGTCTTATGGGTCTTAATTTCTTTATCCATTTTCTCCATATTTGGTCCTTTAATTTGTCCAACCCAGTAACTATTTATATCTCCCATTCCTCCAACCGATTAAAACACATGCAGTTCAGAATGCAAGTCAAAGGCATCCTCGACCCATACCTGCCCACCACACATGCCTCTTGTCTGATCCCCTTTTCTTTTTTTATTGCTGATTTTGCCCAACTGCTGCCTTATCAGCCACAGGACAAAGCACCTGGCACAGGGAAGTCCCTCAACAAGGACGTGAATGTGGGGCTGAAAAATCGGTAAATAAATGTACAAAGTGCATAATGCAGATACGTGTGTGTGCACGTGCATGCGCACACAGAGTCTTGTTTGTGTTTCTTGTTTCATACACACATCTGTGTCTTTAGCTAGCTATAAGACTTCTGCCTTAAGACTTTACTTAAGCTTTAGCCATGTTTTTATGCTAGATACTCAATACATTCTTGTTGGCTAATTAATTCTTTTCTTTTTCTAAAGCCAAGGAAAAATCACTTCCTTCACAAAGTCTCTATCGTCTCCTTCCACATTGCTCTTCCTCCTGATTCCCACTGACAGCCTATTCTATACTGTGTGACAATTATGTCTTGTGCTTTCTTTTTGTTTCATGAATGAATCCTGCACTCCCTTTGGTCTTCCCTCTACCCACACTCCCAGTGAACTGTAAACTTCTTTGAAGCCTGAAACTATCTTCTCTTAAAGCTCTAGCACAGAGCTTAGCCCATGGTAATTGTTCAATAAAGACTTGCTGGTTGATTGATTGGGGGGATATACCTATAAGAGTCCTGTGATATTGTGATTTATAATAGGACACATACAGGCATACCTCAGAGATATTGTGGGATCAGTTCCAGACCACCACAATAAGTTGAATATCACAATAAAGTGAGTCAAATGTTTTGATTTCCTAGTGCATATAAAAGTTATATTTACACTATACTGTAGTCTAAGTGTGCAATAGCATTATGTCTAAAAAAATGTACATACTTTAGTTAAAAAAATACTTGATTGCCAAAAAATGCTAACCATCATCTGAGCCTTCAGTGAGTTGTAACCTTTTTGTTGGTGGAGGTTCTGCCTCAATGTTGACTGATCTGGGTGTGGTTGCTGAAAGCTGGGTGGCTGTAGCAACTTCTTAAAATAAGACAGCAATGAGGTTTGTCGCATCAATTAACTCTTCCTTTCCTGAATGATGTCTCTGTAGCAGGCAATACTGTTTGACAGCATTTTATCCATAGTAGAACTTCTTTTAACTAAGTTTATCAACTAAGTTTACGACATAACCTAAATCTTTGTTGTCATTTCAACAATCTTCCTAGCGTCTTCACCAGGAGTAGATGCCGTCTCCAGAAACCATTTTCTTTGCTCATCCATAAGAAGCAATTCATCATTAAAGTCTTACCATGAGACTGCAGCAATTCATTTACATCTTCAGGCCCCACTTCTAATTTTGCTATTTCCACCACATCTGCAGTTACTTCCATCACTAAAGTCTTAAACCCCTCAAAGTCATCCATGAGGGTTGGAATTAACTTCTTCCAAACTCCTGTTAATGTTGATATTTTGACCTCTTCCCAGGAATCACAAATGTTCTTTATGGCATCAAAAATGGTGAATGCTTTCAGAAGGTTTTCAATTTACTTTGCCCAGATTCCTAAGAATTATTACTATCCATAGCCTTATGAAATATATTTCTTAATAAGACTTGAAAGTCAAAATTACCCCTTAATCCATGGGCTGCAGAATGGACGCTGTATTAGCAGGCATGAAAACGACGTGAATCTCATTGTACATCTCCATCAGAGCTCTTGGGTGGCCAGGTGTATTGTCAATGAGCAGTCGTATTTTGAAAGGAATCTTTTTTTCTGAGAGTAGGTCCCAACGGTGGGCTTAAAATATTCAGTAAACCATGTTGTAAATAGACGTGCTGTCATCCAGGCTTTGCTCTTCCGTCCATAAAGCACAGGCAGAGTAGATTTAGCATACTTTTTTTTTTTTTTTTTGCGGTACATGGGCCTTTCACTGTTGTGGCCTCTCCTGTTGCGGAGCACAGGCTCTGGACGCGCAGGCTCAGCGGCCATGGCTCACAGGTCTAGCCGCTCCGCGGCATGTGGGATCTTCCCGGACCGGGGCACGAACCCGTGTCCCCTGCATCGGCAGGCGGACTCTCAACCACTGTGACACCAGGGAAGCCCTAGCATACTTCTTAAGGGCTCCAGGAGTTTTTGAGTGGTAAATGAGCATTGGTTTTAACTTAAAGTGACCAGTGGCACTGGCTCTTTACGACAGAGTTAGATTGTCTTTCGAAGATTTGAAGCCAGGCCTTGACTTCTCCTCTCTATATATGAAAGTCCTAGATGACATCTTCTTCCAGTATAAGGCTGATTCGTCTACATTGAATATCTCTTGTTTAGTGTAGCCACCTTCATGATTATCTGAGCTAGATCTTCTGGATAACTTGCTGCAGCTTCTCCATCAGCACTTGCTGCCTCACCTTGCACTTTCAGGTTATGGAGATGGCCTCTTTCCTGAAGCCTCATAAAGCAAACTCTGCTCGCTTCAAACTTTTCTTCTGCAGCTTCCTTGTCTCTCTCAGCCTTCGAAGAATTGAAGAGAGTTATGCCTCACACTGGATTAAGCTTTGGCTTAAAGGGATGTTGTGGCTGGTTTAATCTTCTATCCAAACGACTAAAACTTTCTCTGTATCAGCAGTAAGGCTGTTTTGCTTTCTTATCATTTATGTGTTTCCTGGAGTAGCACTTTTCATTTCTTTCAAGAACTTCCCTTTTCATTCAGAACTTTGCCGTTTGGTGCAAGAGGCCTGGCTTTTGGCCTATCTTGGCTTTTGACATGCCTTTCGCACTAACCTGAATCACTTCTAGCTTTTGATTTAAAGTGAGAGATGTACAAACTCTTCCTTTCACTTGAACACTTACATGCCATTGTAAGGTTATCAATTGGCCTAATTGTGTCTCAGGGAATAGGGAGGCCCAAGGAGAGGGAGAAACATGGGGGAGCAGTCAAAATGCAACATTTATTAAGTTCAACATCTTATATGTGTGCAGTTCATGGCTCCCCAAAATAATTACAATACAATCATTGTAATTGTAATTACAATTACAATCATAACATCAAAGATCGTTGATCATAGACCACCATGACAAATTAATAATAACGAAAAAGTCTGAAATATTGTGAGAATTACCAAAATGTGATACAGTGACACAAAGTGAGCAAAATCCTTTTGGAAAAATGGCACCAATAGACTTGCTCAATGCAGGTTTGACACAAACCTTCGATTTGTAGAAAGGGCAATATCTGTGAAGCACAATAAAGTGAAGTGCAATAAAACAAGGTATACCTGTATATTTGGTCTTGTCCCCTTTCCTGGTACAGAGGCTGGAAAACCCTTGGAATTTCCTAAGAGGTGAGAGCTAGGGAGGTGTCTTTTGTTCCATGAATGATGTGGCTTTTGGAAAGCCCTTAGGTAAACTAAGGATGGGGGTGCTGGTTGCCAGAAAAACCAACCATGTGATTAGAGGGTGGAACTTTCCATTTCACCCTGACCTCCTGGGATGGGGGAGGGGAAAAGCTGGAGATTGAGTTCCATCAGCAATAGTCAATGATTTAATCATTCACGCCTCTGTAACAGCAGCCTCCACAGAAACCTAAAAGGATGGGTTCTGATAGCTCCAGGTTGGTGAACATACAGAGGAAATTCGGGGAGAGTGGTCCACCCAGAGAGAGCATGGAAGCTCTGTGCCCCCTCCCACATACCTTGCCCTATTCATCTCTTCCATCTGGCTGTTCCTGAGTTATATCCTTTTATAATCAACCGGCAATCCAATAAGTAAAACATTCCTCTGAATTCTGTAAGCCTCCCTAGCAAATTAATCAACACTGAGGAGGAGGTCATAGGCTCCAAGCTATAGCCAGTTGATCAGAAGCACAGGTGACAACCTAGACTCGCAATCACCTCTGAAGTGTTTATGTGCTGAGGGGGGTTTGAGACAGTCCTGTAGGACTGAGCCCTTAACCTGTGGGATCTAACTCTATTTCTAGGTAGTGTCAGAATTGAATTAATTGTCAATTTGAGTTAACAGACACACGTTGGAGGACTTCAAAGGAGATGTATTTTGTAAGCTTGGTGCCTGGATTTCTTATCCCTTCTCTCTACCCCTAGCATTCACCTACGTCCATTAAAAATGAAAATAAGCCAAATAAAAATTACTTCAAAGGGTGAGGCCCCCTCCCCCCAACACACACACCCAGGGCTCCATGCACTGCCTGTCAATGGGTTTCTCCTTGCTAAGAATTCTCTTCACGAATGAATCAATTGGTCTGCTCAGAAACCAATCACAGTAAGGTCATTTAACCTGGGGCTCCAGAAAGAAGCCTCCAACCAGGAACGAAGGGAGCCAGGAGCAAGGGGAGGAAAGGGAGAAAAAGGCCAAGCATCTCCCAAGCCCAGGCACCAAGCTTGGTAATTTGCACCGACTATGCCCTTAGCAGCACTCAGGACAGCACCTCTCTCCTCTCTGGAGACCCCACTGGCTCTGTGGGAATATTCCTGGTTGTGCTGTGTACACAGTGGGTAGGATGTAGTGGCAAAGGCAGGTTTGAGCTCACAGCCTTGATTCAAAAGGGCCATCCATATTCCAAACTCGGCAAGACCCTGAACAAATTTCTGAACAGCTTTGGGGCAGCCGAGCTTGGGAAATTATTAGTGTACCCACCCTGAAAACCTGCATGACCTATGGAAACATTCTGATCACCAGAACTTACACAGGCCTTGGCTTGTTCTGCAGGTGCCATGATGCTTCAGAATTTCTTACCAAGGCTCTGTGCTTAGTTCTTCTTGGGGCTAAAGCAAGGCTCTTAGGCCCAGGGAATTGCACATAACCAGTGGGTATGTGTATCCCCTGTGGACATCACTGCCGTGTAGAAAAGCTGAGAATCACTGGACTGGACTGCACGCAATGCTCTGAGAGCTGGAGGTCGTATCTTGTATCCAGTGCCCTCCACAGGGCCAGCCACACGATAAGTGCTCAACAAAGACCTGCTGATTATAATGCATCAGTCTCTAAATGGATTTGTTAGTGACCTCAGTATAGGGGATCCACAAACAGGCCTCTCCTGGCCATGAGAGGGACCACACTGCACCCTCATGCTCTCCTTCCCAGGGAACAGGCCGAGTCAACAGAGCAGGGCAGGCAATAATATGGGTGATGGGAGATCTAGAATGAGGGCAGTCGGAGGTCTGGAGGTCGGCATCCAGCATGACCTGGAAAGCTGCTGAGCCCGTGAAGAGATCCAGGCAACGACGGAGCCAGCATCACAGAGGACTGGCAGGCAGAGGAGGCGCGGGGACCTTCCTGGGAGCACCACTAGGATCCCAGGGAAGGCTCGGGAGGGAGTCCAGAGCAAGCTTCAACTCCAGATGAACTGGGCCCTGAGTGAGGGGGGGCGGGGCAGAGACGGAAGCTCCAGGGGCTGAGAGGAGCCTCAGAAGAGCTGGCCTGCGGCCCAGCTGCTTGTCCAGAGCCCCTGAGTTGCAGCAGCGTGCGCCCCGGCATCCAGGTAAGCCTGAGCTGGAGGCTCTGCTCTTGGCCCCTGCAGGAAGGTGACAGGGACGTGGCATCAGGGCCTCTGCAAATCATTTCCACAGTCGAAGCCAAAGAGCCACACTAACTGACCCCAAGAGAGGCCAGAAAGTAAACACACCACCTATGACCCGCGCCTTCAAGGAGAACCCTGAGAGCCCCGGCCGGGCCAGCCTCGCACGCACCATGTCACCGTCCCACAGGCTGACATCCCCCTCAAGCTCTGCATTTCTCTTAGGCAACCACTCCAGCCCACGCTCTTTGAGTGCGTGTGCTCCTGCATGTGTGCATACACCTACCTCAGGCATTAGAAGAGCAAGGGTTTAAGTTCTTTACTGTCCTCACAGGCATTTCTATTGAAGTTACATTTTCCTCAACCTTTACTGCAGGTGAAAGAAATGCATAAATGGGCAGGATGGAATTACTGACATTTCAGGATATATGAGGGACATTAAAGGCACTGTCAGGATCTGACGACGGCTGCCAAGAATCTTTTCTATAGTCATAAATGAGATAAGCGCGAAGCCATGAAGGCGACAGAAAAATCCCAGCGCGGGCCAGGGCAGGTGTTTCCCTGCTGCAGTTAATGACCCTGGGGGAGTTGGCTGCAGACCCAGAACATGTGCAGGCGCCCCTGGCCCCGGGCTTGGAGGGCCGGGGAGCCTCAGGGTGGGTCACTCATTCCTGATGTCCGTTCTTACCTGTGTTTTCCCGGCTGGGGCCCGTTCCTGGGAAGTATGGCCTCCTGGCATTCATCTGTGGGAACCCCTGCCAGCCTCCGAGCCTCCCAGGCTCAGGCGGACCCTCTTCCTCCTGGGCGGGAATCAGCTGTAGCCCCTCCGCTCCACGTCTCCAGGCCCTCCCCCACAGTGCTTTTGCATAGCAGGGCATCTCCTGGTTTCGCTGCAGGGCTCTTATTAGCTACACCCTGGAGATACCTCAACGAACAAGGGGGTACCTCCTGCCTCTACTGTTCTTTACTTTCAAACGCTTCCTCCCTTCTTTTCAAAAGTACTCTGTTCTGACACTGGCAAGCAACTTCGTATGATGGATGCACCCCACTCTGTCATCCCTACAGAGACCCTCAAGGAGCAGAGTCAGCCTGAGAGAAGCTGTGAAGTCCACAGAGCTTAACGCAGGGTGCTCGGCATGTCTGTCCTTCTCTCCCTCCACTCCTCTCGCCCCGCCCACACCCAGGGCTCTCCAGCCTCTGGGGTCTCACACAATTGGAGAACTCAGAGGCAAGGGGAAGGGACGAGGAGCAAGGGGGGAGGGCTGCAGTTTCAGCGCTCAGCCTGAAGGCAGATTCCAAGCAGTGGAGGCTTCAGGGATGGGCCTTCTCTCCTGGCGCTCCACAGCTGAGGCCGGACAGGGAATTCAGCCCACCCCCTGCCCCCCGCTTTATAGGCTAGTCAGACTGAGGGGGTGCGGCTCCCTCAGCCTGCCAGGAGGCGATGGGGAATGCGGAGGCTCTGGGACCTAGGGCAGACCCACCTAAATGTCCTTGCCTTTTCCCCACCCCCTCCTCAGAGAGAACTCCAGTTCCTAGGCTCTCGTGGCCACGTGGACCAAGCTAAGAGTCAGGGGAAATGACATCCCCATGTTCTAAGGCCCCTCACTGAACCAGGGTGTCATGGTTTGGTTTGGAGTTCTCCCCTAAGCTCCCAGATAAACATAGGTGGAGAGTCCACAGGCACCAATTCACAGCAGGAAGGGGCTTTAATGGTGGGAAGCTCTGGGCCAGGGGTCTTCTGGGAAATCCAGGGGGAGGCAGGAAAGGCTCCCAAGGCTTTTGGCTTTTCTATTTCAAATGCTACCTGCACTCACCCCAGGATGGCCCTCCTGCTGCCATGATGCTAAGCCCACTTCACCCTAATTCAGTACAACCCTGTCTACCCCACTCATTTGCTGCATGGCCTCCAAGATCTGTACGCTTTCTAAGCCTGTTTCCTCACCAGTAAAATGGTGAAGATAGTAGCAGTGCTTCCTTCAGGGTTATGAGGATTAAATTTCATGTGATGCACCTGGAGCAGTGGCTGACACACAGCAATTACTCACTTAACGTCAGCTGTTGTGGTTGGTGTTCTCATTGACCCTTGAACAACATGGGTTTGAACAGTACCGGCCCACTGACACGTAGATTTTTTTCAATTGTAAATGGTACAGCACTGCACCACCTAGGCTTGGCTGACTCTGAGGACGCAGAGCTGATGATATGAATACGGAGGGCCTACGATAAGTTATATGTGGACTTTCCTCTGTGTGGAGGGCCCGTGCGCCGAACCCTCAAGTTCAAAGGTCAGCTGTACTAGTATTATCATCGTTATTCTCCCTGAGTGAGCTCTGGGTTCTCCACTGACAGTTACCCATTATGTGCAATCTTGGGCCTTATGGGCCTGGAGCCGGTGGGGAAAGGGAGCTGGGACCACGGAGCACTACTTACTGCTATTGTTCACACCGTTGCCAACTCCTTTCCACTGAGCACCCACTCCATGCCGGCGATGGCATCTAGACAGGACTTCCCAAATGTTAGTGTGGAGATCTTGCTAAAGCACAAAACACTGGGCCACACCCTCAGAGTTTTTGTTTAAACTTGCATTTCTCCCTGGTTCCCAGGTGATGCCGATGCTGCTGGTCCGGGGACCACAGTTTGAGAACCACTGCTCTAGGATGCTGGAGGCATCCGCTTTGTCATTGCTGTGCCCTCGGCACAGTTCTCAGCACAGAGTAGGTGTTCAGTTACCACCCAATGCTTTGTTTGTGCCTTGCCTACTCTGTGATCAGCTAGCACACTGCCTCCCGGCTTGGGGCAGCCGGACCCTCATTTGAGAAGCACGCGATCTGACTACTCAAGCGACAGGGAGACCACTCAGCACTGAACCTCCTCAGAGAGCCTCCAACAGAACTGGAGGCCAGCCCACACCCGCTGGCGAAGCTTCCCACCCTGCCACACCCAGCCCAGGCTCCCCACAGCTGTCTGTCACAAGTAATCCGTGACACGTCCCACATTATTAACTGTCCCCGAGACAGAATGGAGCTGAGGTGAAAGGCAGATGGTGAGAATGGGGAAGGCAGGCAAGCTGATGCCAGCGACGGCAGTTCTCAGCCTTTCAATAACCCACCAAACTCTTCTAGCCTTTTTTTTTCTTCTCCTGACTTTTTTCTTTCCCTCCTTCTTCCTCCTTTTCCTCCTCTTCTTCCTGCTCCTCCGCCTCTTCTTCTTCTTTTTATATACAGTTGACCCTTAAATGACAGGGGTTAGGAGTGCCAACCCCAGCACAGTCAAAACTCCATGTATAACTTATAAGTTAACCCTCTGGACCCACAGTTCTGCATCCACAGATTCCACCAACCACAGATCGTGTGGTACTGCAGCATTTACTGAAAAGAATTTGCATGTAGGTGGAACCGCACAGTTCAAACTTGTGTAGTTCAAGGTTAACTGTACTTTTTATTGGTTCCCAGTTTTTCACTTTTATCCTCTAAAACGCCTTCGACCATGACAAGGCTCCCCCCTGACCAATGATGAGATTTAGGAGTTCCTCACTGAGATACACGTTTAGCAGACCTCGGGGGATGCAACGCCTTCCAATCTGCTGCCTCCATCACATCTGCCTCAACCTTCCTCTGTAACATGACTCCATCCTGCATCCCAAACATCAGGCTCCCATGAGCCTCCACCCACCACATTCCCCATGAACTCATCTCATTTTGATGATCACGGTAGACTCTAGCTCTGTCTCCAGGGAGGTCTACATCATTCTCCTTGTTGGAGCAAGTCCTCCGGAGAAAATGCCAGTGCAGCAGAATAGAACCGCGTCACCTATTCTCTTCTCGGGAAACAAAGTGAGGAAAAGGAGGGCCAGATGAAGACAGGTGGATTAGGTGATGGAGAAGCAGTTTCTGCTGAGGGTCAGAAGGTTGACGGGGAAAGCCTGCGGTGGGGCCGAAGTGGAGTGGCTGCCAAGGGCACCTCAGATGAGCTTCTGCAGGGCCCCTGGGGATGAGTGTGAGCGCCTAGCAAACAGGAGCTACATAAAGGCTGCGTGGCCCCAAATCCCCCACCGGAATTAACCAAGAGAGCAGGCCTGCACTGTGCTGTGAGCCCATGGCAGGTGGTGTACATGGAGCAGGGGAGTCCCTCTTCCCCTGACTCCAGGGCTGGGCTCCTGGGACCCCGCAGGGAAAGTGCCCTCTCAGAGCAGTCAGTGATGGCCTTCTGGGCATAAGCATAAGGCGGTCCAAGGGTCCACTCTGAAGGACAATACACGAGATTATGTGAGTTCTAATGGGGTTTTGTTCTTTTCTTGGACACGGTGCATATGGTCCAATAACCTGGGCATTTTTCTGCTTTTTTTTTACCCTAAATTAAAGGGTTTGGGGCTTTGTGGGCCACACTGCATTCCTATGGCTAATGAGAACCACAGATGTGTCTTCTTCAGTTTGGGTTGAATCCCCCGTGGACTAGTTCATTCTTTGAGCCTCCCCACAGCACCTGTAGGGATTTCTGCCCACAGTGGGTTTGAGTGGTGCTCACCAGTCTACTCTTGTGGGTTCAGATAATAGCAGTGGGGAACGGATTAGCTACAGGGAAGGAGAGGCTGAAACTCAGAGCTGCTGAACAGCCCCACAGGGCCGTGGGCACCTATTATACAGGTAAGATTTGGCAGGCCGTGCAGGGCTGAAATGGGACATTATAAACAGAGTGGCTCAACTCTCTTTTCAATCAAGAAAATGCATTTTTGTTTGTTCTTGTTGTTGTTTTGCTTTTTTTTTTTCTTCTGATCCTTCTTTCAGGAAAATGGAAAAGAGAAGGGAAAACAAATGAAAACATAAAACAATGTTCTCTTAAGCTTGACAGTGGCCAGAGCTTTTGATCATTCAACTGCAAGTTTACAAACTGTTCCCATTTGGGTGGTTTCACTGAGCAGCAGATAAGCAGTGGCTTCTCTGCATCTACTTATGGTACCAGCAACAAGCAATAGCATTTCTGGGATTGTTCACCATCGTAGGACCCTTGACGTTAATCCACTCCATGCTCTGGCTCCCAGCAGGAAGAGCTCAACTCAAAATCACTCCAGGTTACAGACAGCACACTCCAGGGAGTTGCCACCTGCACAGCCTCAAACTTCACATCAACCATCTGAGAGACAGGTGAGAGACCCGTCGTACAAGCCAGTGTTAGAGGCAGAGACTGAAAGACTGAAACCAGAGTCCCGGTAGTCCTTGGCCAGGGCTGGGCATCAGATTCACTGGGGGCTGTTTCCAAAAGGTGCAAGCCCAGGCCCCGCCCCCAGAGGTTCCTTTTATAGGTCTGACCCAAGGCATCTGTATTCTGCAAAAGCAGCTCAGTGATTCTGGTGTGTACCCAAGGTCACCATACACAGCTGAATAGTACATGACAGCCCCGTGGGCCCTCTAGTTCTAACCACTGGATTTGACCCAGCAAGGCGGCCAGCTTCCATGCAGAAACATGCTGGGATAGGATGAAGAAGGTTGGCAGGGTGACCCTTTGCTAGCAGCAGAAAGCCCTTGTCATTCCGATCCTGAAGAGGCTGGGTGGAAGAGTGTCAGGCCACACCACCCAGAAACAGCTTAAACTACTGACTCATGGCCTATCAATCAGTCAGCAGGGTCCTGCCCAGGAATGACTGGCCCAGAGGGTATGGGCTTTTGAACTCTTTAGAGGAAAACTAGAAAATAATTTCTTGGTTTAAAAAAAAAAAAGCGAGGCTCAAAATGTAATGTGCCAAAACTTAGGGGGAAAGGTCAAAAAACCCTGCTGCCTGTTCCCAATAACCAACTAAAACTCTCCAGTGAAGTTGACTACTTTGGTGGTTAAAAGCACGATGCTTGAGCCAGACTGCCGGGTTCAAATCCCAACACAATCACTTACTGTGTGACCTTGCACAAGTATCTCTCTCTCTCTCTTTGAGCTTCAGTTTCCCCATAGGGCTGTTATGAAGATTAAGTGAGATAATACTCATAAAGTGCTTAGGACCGGCAGGCCCAGAGTGCTGCGGAAGTGTTAATTACTGTTGTCACTGGGTGCAATGTTCTCACGATCGCTTCCAGTCTTTCTTAGGCACCAAGCCCCCCAAAATGAAGATCTGAGGAGACATCCCAGTGCTCCTGAGGGCAGCAGCAAGATGAAGACTCTCCCCTCTTCCAGCCTTTTGGAGAGATGGGTCTTGGAGAGAGATTGGGTTAGGAAGTATTTAGATGGACTGGTTGAGTAAACTGTGATACACTCAGATGATGGGATGTGATGTGACTGTTACAAATAGCAGCGAGTGCATAGGAACACACATGGAAGACCTGTGTGTCCAGTGCTGAGTGGAATACCCAGGTAACAGAACAGAATGGCCCCATTTCTGTTAAAAGCATATACGTGGGCTTCCCTGGTGGCACAGTGGTTGAGAGTCCGCCTGCCGATGCAGGGGACACGGGTTCGTGCCCCGGTCTGGGAAGATCCCACATGCTGCGGAGCGGCTGGGCCCGTGAGCCATGGCCGCTGAGCCTGCGTGTCCGGAGCCTGTGCTCCGCAGTGGGAGAGGCCACAACAGTGAGAGGCCGTGTACCGCAGGATAAAAAAAAAAAAAGCATATGCGTGCAACATGTATGAATCATACTCCACAAGCTCAGATATGCAAGAAGTATCACATGTCATTATTTAAATCAACTCAAATCTGACTTCAGGTTTTACCCTGCTGGGCTGGCAGGCAATTCACTCTTGGCATCGCTGAGTTTTCTTCCCCTACCCAGCATCACACGAGAATCCAACATGCTATTGCGGTGCCCAGAAAACAGAGGCTGGCCTCTAGCTCCCCATCCCTTGGCCACGGTCAAGCCCACGGGTCCCTTGCAGGTAGATGGCTGTTCATGAGATGGGGATGTGTGGAGGTGCTCCTTTGGCAAGGCTGGGAGCTCAGGTGCCTTTAACCCATCCCCTGGGGCAGTCATTTCCCTCAGGTGTCCTATCCCCTCTTCAGGTGCTGCCAGGACAGCTCGGGTTCCCTGCAAGTTGGGGCCCACCAGTCTGCATCCCTGACCAGGGCCAGGTGCTGTCTTGTCCCTTCTCCCAACCCCCCACGCACACCTGCCATAATACGGGGCCGGAGGGAGCTTGGGCTTTCCTGAGAGACGGAAAGAGGGGCAACTTCTGCTTCTTCCTCTACCAGAGGCTCCCCAGGCTAGGAATGCATGGGCTTAGAATAGGGAGGGAAGGGGCCAGGGAGAACCCATGCTGATTAGGAGCACGGGACATTACGTAACTACATGCTTGTGTGTGCACACGTGGGTACGGACAAGTCTGTGTGTGGGAGCCCAAATGTAGTATCTCTAGGGGAGGGGAGATTATGGGTGACTGGAATTTTCTCCTTTTAATTTCTCTGTACTTTCTACAATTAATATGAATCATTTGTATCAAAAATTATGAAGTTTGACAGAAGCGTTTCGTAAGGAAGCTAGGACTTGTTTAGAAGCCCGAATGACAAGTTTCTGAAATAGGGGGAACTTAAAAGCTGGGGCAATGGAAGCAGCCTTGTGTGCAAAGTGAATATCGTCTGAGTGATTTTACCTCTAGTGCATGGTCTGAGCATTAAGTTCTTGTCCCGTGTAAATAACTACATGATGGGCTTCCCTGGTGGCACAGTGGTTGAGAGTCCGCCTGCCGATGCAGGGGACATGGGTTCATGCCCCGGTCCGGGAGGATCCCACATGCCACGGAGCAGCTAGGCCCGTGAGCCATGGCCGCTGAGCCTGCGCGTCCGGAGTCTGTGCTCCGCAACGGGAGAGGCCACAACATTGAGAGGCCCGCGTACCACAAAACAAAACAAAACCTACATGGGGCTAAGAGGCACACTCAGAACTCTGGGTGGACAGCTCAAGAGCTACTCCCTGCCCCACCATCCTCTCCACCAGGAGCCAGCTTTCCCGAGTGCGTGCACGGGGCTGTGCCTGCTGATGCCGAGCAGTGTGTGTGTGTGTGGGGGGGGGGGGTTGTGTGGGGTGTGTGTGTGTGGGTGTGTGTGTGGGGTGTGTGTGTGAGTGTGAGTGTGTGGTGTGTGTGAGTGTGTGTGGGGGGGTGTGTGGGTGTGGGTGTGAATTTTCCATGCTGCCTCCTTCCCTGAGTCCTCGTTCGGTGCATCCTTCTCTGAGCTGCAGCAACACCTCCAGATGTGTTTATGTGTTTCACCACCTCCCCTCCCACAAGCCTTCCCGGGGCCACAGAACAAAGGAGAGGAGCAAGAGGGGCTGGGCGTCACTCATTCCGGTTCTGCTGACCCGGGGAACCTGGCTTATTTGTTTTGGTGAGCTGGCCAGCTGCAAACTGTTTGGTTTGGGGCTATAGGATTAGGACTGTTTTCCTTTGGTGCAGTCGGGGGTGAGGAGAAGGATCCCAGGTTGAGGACAGCCAGGGTCTGGCCTCTCAGCTCTGGTTTCTCAGTGCTGCTGCTGGGGATTCCAGCTCCTGCAACAAGTGTGAGGACACTGCCTTTCAGGGAGGGGCAGCTCCCTGGACAGGGCAGCTGGTTGTCACCCATGGCACAGGGGCTAGCTCCCCTAGCTCCTGGAAGAAGGCCCCTGGGGGGGGTGGGGCGTCTAGGTAAAATACAGAGGAAACAGGCAGGGCCACAGCCCCTCTCTCAGCCTCGGGGCTCCCCCTCTCAGGCCTGTCAAAGGCTGTTTCCCCCTCCCCCTCCCAGCAGATTCTCAGCATCCCCAGGATAAGCAGTGTTTGGGGTCCTCGAAGACCCTTTGATCTTTAGACCCTCAAATCCATTGGATTGCCAGGCCATAAATATTGTGCTACGACCCCTGTCACCAGCCCTCTAGAGTGACAATGCCTATGTTTTTAATTCTGGCTTAGATAACAATGGCTAGGTTGTATTTAATGATTCCCATTGTCTGAGCTTTTTCCCCTAACTTCATTAGAAGTTCTTTAAGGTAGACACCGTTTTCCTACAGGCCAAAGTATAGGGCAAAAAAGGACCAGGCACCTAAAACACACTCATTGAATGACTAACCTGGATGGGCAGCTGGATAGGTGTACAGACAGACAGATGTACAGATATAGATGGATGGCAAACATCCTTCATGGAAATCTTCCCATTACAGAAACAGTTTTTATGTGCATTTATCCAACAAATATTTATTGTGCACTAACTACATGCCAGCCATTGTTTTAGGCCATTGAGATTCATCAGTGAACAAAAATACAAAAAAACCTCTGCCTTCCTGGAACTTATATTCTATCAAGAGGAGATCTATAAACAATAAACACTTAAAATCAAGTAATTTCATAGTATGTCAAAAAGTGATAACTACTATGGAAACTAAGTAGAACAGGATGAAGAGGGTTGGGATTTGAGTAGAGGCAGTTGTACTATAAACAGGAGTCAGAGTAGGTTTCACTGAGATAGTGACATCTGAGCAAAAATTTGAGAGACGTGAAGGAGTGTGTCATGTGGCTATTTGGGGAAGGAGCATTCCAGAAGAGTGAACAGATAGTTTGTAAAACGCAGCATCCTAGGTGTGTCTGAGGAACCGCCATGAGGTCAGTAGGCTGGAGTGGAGTAAATAAGAAGGGTAGTAGGAGAGAGTTGAGAGAGGTAGAGTTGAGATGGTTGGCAGATTCTGTTGGACCACAGAGAATGGGGAACCACTGAAAGGTTTTGAGAAGAGGAATGACATGATCTGATGACATGATTTGATTTAAATTTTGGAAGACTCCCTCTAGTTGCTGTTTTGAGAACAGATTGCAAGGAAAGGTGGGAGCAATTAGGAGGCTATTATAGTAATCCAGGTGAGAAATGACAGTCTCCAACCAGGGTGGTAGCCATAAATGTGGCAAGACTAAGCAACTGAAGGATGGAGTTGGCATCAAGTGAGATGGAGATGGCTGTGGGTAGAGCAGGTTTATGAGGCAGGGGTGGGCATAGGGCAGACCAGGAGAGCATGCTGAACTTAAGATAGCATCCAAGTAGACATCCAAATAGATATCTGAAGGCTGGAGGTATAAACTGAAATTTGGACATCAACAGTGATATATGATGTGCAAAGCCGTGAGATCATCAAAAATACTAATTGTAGATAAAGGAGACAAGAGTACCACGGACTAAGCTCTGAGGTATATCAACATTAAAAGATCAAGGAGATGAGGAGGAACCAGCAAAGGAGACCAAGAGGGAGCAACTTGCAAGACAGGAGGAAAACAAAGGGAATGTACTGTTCTGGAAGTCAAGGGAAGAATGTAACAAGGAGGAAAAGTGATCAACTTGTGTTAAATGCAGTTGATCAACTAAGTGGTAAAGACACACCTGACCACTGAACTCGGCAATAAGAAGGCTGTCAAGAGTAGCCTGTTGAGTACTGGGGGGCAAAGGCTGATTGGAGTGTGTTGAAGAGAAAATGGGAGGAATCCACACATTTATGGTCAACTGACCTTCAACAAGCATGCCATGAACACACAATGGGGAAAAGACAGTCTCTTCAATAACTGGATATCCACAGGCAGAAGAATGAAATTGGATCCTTATCTCATACCATATACAAAAATTAACTCAAAATGGATTAAAGACTTACATGTAAGACCTGAAACTGTAAAACTACTATAAGAAAACCTAGGGGGAAGGCTTCTTGACATTGCTCTTGGCAATGATTTTTTTGGTTATGACACCAAAATCACAGGCAACAAAGGCAAAAACAGACAAGTGGAACTATATCAAACTAAGCTTCTGTACAGAATGAAAAGGAAACCTATGGAATGGGAGAAAAAAACTGCAAACCACATATCTGATAAGGTGTTAATATCTAAAATATATAAGGAACTCCTACAACTCAATTTTTTTAAAAGGTGATTTTAAAATGGGCAAAGGACCTGAATAGACATTTTTCAAAAGCAGATATACAAATGACCAACAGATACATGGAAAGATACTAAACATCATTAATCATCAGGGAAGTGTAATTCAAAACCACAATGACATATCACCTCATAACGCTTAGAACAGCTATTATCAAAAAGACAAATATAACACGTGTTGGCGAGGATGTAGAAAAAAGGGAAACTTTGTGCGCTGTTGGTGGGAATGTAAGTTGGTACAGCCACTATGGAAAATAGTATTAAAGTTCCTCAAAAAATTAAAAATAGAACTACCAGGTGATCCAGCAACCCCACTTCTGGGTATATAGCCAAAGGAAATGAAATCAGTATCTCAAAGAGATATCTCACATGTTTATTACAGCATCATTCACAATAGTCAAGATATGGAAACACCCTAAATGTGCACCAAAGGACAAGTGGATACAGAAGATGTGATATATATATCACAGTGGTATATTATTCAGCCTTACAAAATGAAGGAAATCCTCCCATTTGTGACAACATGGAAAGTGAAACAAAACAGCAAGACAAATACTACATGATCTCATTTATATGTGGAATGTAAAAGGGTCAAACTCATATAAGCAGAAAGTAGAATGGTGGTTGCCAGGAGCAAGGAGGATGGGAGGGGGAAATGAGATGTTGGTCAAAGGGTACAAAATTTCAGTTATGCAACATGAATGAGTTGTGTACAGCATGGTGATGACAGCTAACGGTACCATATTGTATACTTGAAAGATACTAAGAGGATAGATCTTAAAGTTAGATCTTAGGGACTTCCCTGGTGGCGCAGTGGTTGAGAGTCTGCCTGCCAATGCAGGGGACACGGGTTCGAGCCCTCGTCCGGGAAAATCCTACATGCCGCGGAGCAACTAAGCCCGTGCACCACAACTACTGAGCCTGTGCTCTAGAGCCCGCAAGCCACAACTCCTGAGCCCATGCGCTACAACTACTGAAGCCTGTGCACCTAGAGCCCGTGCTCCGCAATGGGAGAGGCCACCGCAGTGAGAAGCCTGTGCATTGCAACGAAGAGTAGCCCCCACTCGCCGCAACTAGAGAAAGCCCACGCGCAGCAACGAAAACCCAACACTGCCAAAAATAAAATAAACAAATAATAAAATAAATAAATTTTTTAAAAAGTTAAATCTTAAATTAAATCTTAAAGTTAAATCTTCTCAGCACACACACACATACACACAATGGTAACTATGTAGAGGTGATGGATAAATTATTGAGCTTGATTGTGGTGATGTTTTCATAATATATCAAAACATCAAATATATCCAAACAGCATATCAAATATATCAAAACATCAAGATGTACTCCTTAAATATATACGATTTTTATATGTCCATGATATCTCAAAAAAGTTGTTTTCAAGAAACAACTAATTGGAGACAGTGAGTACAGACAACTTTCTGGAGAAGTTTGGCTGTGAATGGGGAGCAAATCAAAAGTTGCAGAAGTGGGTTCAAAAGGAGGATTTTATAAAATGGGAGAAACAATCACATGCCTGCGTGCTGATGAAAATGATTCAGGAGAACATGAACAATTGAAGATGGAGGAGAGAAGCAGGCAATATGGCCAGAGCAATATCCTTGAGTAGGTGAGCAGGGACGGGATCTGATGCCCAGGTGGAAAGGCTGGCTCTAGAGAGGTGCATGGAGAGTTCATCAAATTACAGCCAAGGAAACGGAGGATATGAGGGAAGACGGAGGCAGGCAGGGAGTCCTGCCTGGTGGAGTCCGTGGAAGTTCTCTTCTGATGACTTCACCTTTGTCATAAAGAGGGAAACAAGGTCATATGGGAAGAGGGCGTTAGGGATCTGGAGAAAGAAGTGACAGTGTAAGGTCATCATCCAGGAGAATGGCAGAGTGAGTGGGCTAGGAGAGTAGAGGAAGATGACCTGGCAGCAGCTGAAGGCCACCTCGAAAATTGTGGGCATAAATTTAAAGTGACACAAGTCAGCATGGTTGTATTTTTTTTTTCCCTAAACCAGCATGGAGTAAATGGGGAGTTGGATTTAACCTTGATTGCGGTTTACAGTACAATAAAATGAGAGGGGCAAGGGAGTGATTATAATGACTGACCAGGAATTTAAGTTGTATTCTAGAAAGAAGGGTTTCCATTTTAGTAAGTGGGAACATGTGAGGTGTTTCACTTTGCCAAGAGTGAGCTGTGCATGGAAAAAGGCTGAGACTCACTGCCCTGGAGCCTTCATTAACTCAGTGACTCCCTGAGGATTTAATGGAGGTGACCTGCCTTCCAAACTCGCCCTCGTGATTGTCTTGCCAAGAGGTGTGATATAGCACAGGGGTTGGCAGTAGAACAAGGAGGTGAGGGGTTGTCACATTTGTACTAAACTTGCTCTTAGGCTGCCTGTGGGGCACCCCATTCACCCCAAGACACAGTCCTCTCTGGGACATCAGCAAGCCTGGCCTTACCAGGAATGAGTTCAGCAGTCACCTCTGACCTCAGCTAAGTCTCTCAGCTCCTCCAACCGGGCCAAAGTACCTCTACCATGCAGCTGCCTTTCCCTATCCCTGCCATATTTGTTAGTCCCAAGATAGCAGCTCTTTCTCAATTCATGTCCTCTGAATTTTCAGGGATTTCTGAATCTCTGCTCCTGACTTATATGACCAAGTCCTTGGCTGTTCCGCCCTCCATTCCTTCCCACCCAACCAGCCCCATCAGACATGCAGACTAGACCTCTGCATGCCCACCTCACCAGACAGGCTCATTCTTACGTACTCAGACTGAAAGTTTGCTGGCTCAGCCTCACCCACCCACTGGCAGACAATCAATGTCTAGGCCTACTTCCAGAATCATGACGACAATAATAATAACAACAGTAGTAACTACCACAGTATAACTACTGAGAAAACAAGAACCTGATCTACTTTGCTCACTGCTATGTTCATGTTCTCAGAATCCAGACAGAGCCCTACAATAGTAGGTACTCAGTAAATATTTGAGGAATAAAAGTAGCATCTACCCAGTGCACATAAAGCCCCAAGGATGGCACTACATCTTTTTCACACGTGATCTAATTTTAATCCTCCCAGCAACCTCCTTCAATGCAGGAGATGACACTGTACTAATTTTATGAAGGTGGAAAACTAAGATGCTAAGGAGTCATCTAGCTAATAAATGCCAGAAACAGAATTAGGACCCAGTTCTATCTTCTAACCCACTACCTTATATGGATCCAACCCAATGAGTCCCCAAAGTCACCTTAGTCCTCCCCAGCCCTCCCCTCAAAGGACAGAACAAAAAGTTGCAATTGAGAGCACCCAGGCCAGAACCCTCACCAGTCAAGCCACATCTCGTGATTCATGGTATAAGAATGGCAAACCCCTGGCTCTCAGAAATGTCCTTGTTTCCCCAACCCCAGCTCTGGGATGCCAGGCTCCAAAGATGGCCCAGCACCTTCGGGAAGCTCTGCCCAGGGGTACCAGATGACCATCCAGAGCTCTGGCCAAGGACCCCAGAAAGTCCTCCCACTGGTGACCACCCTTAGTCCCTTACCTCCACAGCCAGCCCCATTGTGCATTTCGGGCCAGTATCTCAGATATGAGGTGGGACTTCAGTAATGTGGCAGCCCAGATGCCTGAAACAGACGCAAAGACTACAAGTTATCCCCATTCTCTCTTCATTTATAGAGAACTTCCAAGTTTTAGATGGGTATATGGCTACCCAGCTTGTCATGACCATACAACTGACTTCTATGCAATAGGATAACACCAGAAGTAATAGGTGCTTTCACTAGATCAGTGATTCCCAACCAGGAGTGATTTTCTCCCCCGTCTCCAGACATTTCTGGTTGTCACTACTGGTGGATGCTGCTGGTATCTAGTGGGTAGAGGCCAGGGATGCTGCTAAACATCCTACAATGCACAAAACGGTCCCCACAAAAAATGATTATCTGGCCCAAAATGTCAACAAAGTCAAGGTTGAGAAATTCTATTCTAGATCATGCCCTTAAAAGGAATGTACATGACCTCCAGTCCCTTCTTCCTGTCCTCCAGGCTATGAGTTGAGGAAAATTGAAGCAATGTCCTTGGACCTAGAAATAGAAACCAGAAGCTTGGAGACGGCAGAGCTACCATGGCAGCCTACCTCCATTACTACCATGAAAAAGAAAGAGCCTCTTTTGTTTAAGCCATTGTATTTTGGGGGTATTTTTGTTATAGTAGCTTAGCCCATACCCTAACTGATACGATGGATTTTAAGAGGCCAGTGACCCAGACCGTCTGAAATGACTTACACAGTCATTTAGGGCCAGACTGTGTCCTTTGGTCCATACTCCCAGACCACTATCTGGTGCTTGTCTGGGATCGTTTCTAATCCCAGGATAAGTAGGGTTTCAATTTAGTATAATTTCATGTAATTCCGTTTCTCCCATTCCCCACACCCCCCCTCGCCTTTCTTGCTGTAATACCCTGTAGTAAGCAGAATTAATGCCTCCCTAAACATGTCTATGTCCTAATCTCCAAAACCTGTGAATGTCATGTTACAAGGCGCAGGGGAATTAAGGTTGCTAATCAGCTAAGAAGGGTATCCTGGATTTTTCAGGTGAGTGCAATGTTATCACAAAGGTCCTTAAAGTAAAAGGGGGAGGCAGAGAGGCAAAGATGGAGTGATGCAGTGTGGGAAGGACTCCACTGCCCACTGCTGGCTTTGAAGATGAAGCGGGGGCCACAAGCCATGGAATGTGGCAGCCTCTAGAAGCTGGACTAGGCAAGGAAATGGATTCTCCCCTAGAGCCTCCAGAAGGAACACAGCCCTACTGATATCTGATTTTAGCCCAAAGAGACCCACGTAGGACATCTTACCTCCAGAACTGTAAGATAATAAATTTATGTTGTTTTAAGCACCAAGTGTGTGATAGTTTATTAAGCAGCCACTGGAAACAAATATTCACCTTTCTTCCTTTCTCCTTCTTCCCTCTCTTTCTTTACAGTCTAGCTTCTACTTAATCTCTACAAGAGTCTGAGCCAGTGTGGCAAACAGACCAAGGCCCAAGCTGGTCAACTTCTGGGGCCTCCTGGAAAGCTCTTAAGAGCAGGATAGAATGAACACCTGGGAGAAGAGTCTGGTCATGCTAACCCAGAGCATGGTCTGGGTTCAGCAATTCATGGATTCAGGACTAATTCCCTTTATGACTTGCTTTCAGAAACATACATTTCATTTGCACCCAAGATCCTGCAGTAAGTAGCCCAGTCCTACTCTTTATGAAATCCAGGTTATCACTGGATTATCTGCAGTTCCAAAGGTGTCTCTGCCCAAAGCCAGGGACCACTAGGTGATAGTCATACTAACTGGAGGTGGAATTACCCAACCCTCTAATTCCAAAGTGTTCAGCTTTGGAGCACAAGAAGTTAAACACCTTCTTGCAACACATAGTAAACATGTCAGTGTGTTGAACATGTTAACCGTCCTCTGTTCTCTTGCCCAAGTATTTAGAAAAGAAACAGGTTATGAAGTTTAACTAGTGAATGGATATATGTGTTCATAGCAGCTAACACTTTTTAAATACTTGTGGATGCTTAAAATTATGATGTGTTTAAGATTTGAACACATTTGCTTTTCTACACTCTTAATCCAATGAGTGTTGGCTACACGTTTTTTTTTTCCGAACAGCAAGGGTTTGTCCACCTTGCAAAGGCCAGTCTGCAATAAGTTCCTAGAGCTGTAAATTGCTTTGTTGTTGGTGTTTTTGTTTGGGGGAGTTTTGTGTTTTTGTTTGTTTTTCAACATTTTCTTTCATACATGGACCCCCTCACCAGGAGAGTGTAAATGATAGTTGTTCTTTGGAGGACGTCTGGAGTCCTATTCTATTAGAGAATCTAAAGGATTTTAGTGGAATCAACACGGAAGCTTTACCAATTTCACTATAATTTCAGAAAATAAAAACCAAAGAGGCTCCAGGTCCTGCCCAGGCCACACAGAAGTGTGGAGGGCCTGGGGGTTAAGCCAGACCTCCAGGTACCACCTGGGGCTCTACTTGTCTTCTCCACCGAGCCTGCCCAAACCAGTAGCTGGAAAAGGCATTAAACCCTCCTGCTCCCTTCCAAGTGTGGGCTCATAGCACGTAATCGTGGAGAGTGTTGTTTGGGGTGGTTGTCGGTCTGCTTTCCTCTGTTGCACTGTGACCTCTGTACCTGAGGCCTCCATCCTTTCCCGCTTGATGTCTCCGGTGATCTCACCACAGTCCCTGCTGGACGTGGCCTTTAAATGGCCCCTCAGACACCCTGCCCTGACCAGCCTTGTCTCTTGCCAGTTGTCTCTCTCCCTCTCTATGCTTCAGCCACCCTGGCCCTCTTTTCATCCTCGCTACTTCCTGCCCCAGGGCCTTTAAATATTCCCTCCTCCATGATGAAAGCCATTCTTTTCTAGGTCTTCTTCAACTAGGTAACTGTTTTAAACAGCAGTGTCTCAGGAAGGGTCTTCCTGACTATCCACAGCCCCTCAAGTCTAGGCAGACACCCCTTCTCTATGCCATCCCAGCACTCTTTGTCCCTCTAGCATGTAATTACCATGTACTTGGTATTGCCTTCCCCCATTGGTCTAAACCTCCCATGAGGGCAGGGTCTGCCACTGTCTTTTCACCGGTGTATCACCAGCACCCAAGGCCAGACACCAAGTCAGCGCCTAATGAATATTTGTCGAATGGCCAATGGGACTTCTGGCTCTTCAGCTAATCTTGGGGTCAAGGAAAGAAAGACTGCACTGTGAGTCGGGGGCTGTGAGCATAGTTTCTGACCTGGTGCAAGCTACTTAATTTCTTTGATTCTCAGCCTGTCTGCAAGCTGGATGGGGAATCCGCTCAATTCAGCAAATGTTTTTGGAGCTGGCACAATGTTTAAGGACCCTGCCAGGCTCTCTTGGTGCCTGCAGAGATGAAAACCGCAAGGGGCTTGCCTTCCTTGCCCTCAAAGAGCTTGTAGTTTAGTGTAAAAGATTAGACTCCGGGCCTCCCTGGTGGCGCAGTGGTTGAGAGTCTGCCTGCCGATGCAGGGGATACGGGTTCGTGCCCCAGTCCGGGAGGATCCCATATGCCGCGGAGCGGCTGGGCCCGTGAGCCATGGCCGCTGAGCCTGCGCTCCGCAACGGGAGAGGCCACAACAGTGAGAGGCCCGCATACCGCAAAAAAAAAAAAAAAAAAAAAAAAGATTAGACTCCTACATAAATAACCACAATAAAAGGCAAATTTGATAAAGCTTCAAGATAATTTGAAAGGACTAGGGAAAGCATAGAAGAACCCACTGTAAGTAACAGACTAAGAAGGCCTTCTGCAGGAAAGGACATTTGGGCAAACTTATGAACAGGTAGGACTCCAACAGGCCAAAAGGTGGGGGAAATAAGAGGGAGTCTTCTAATCACATCAGTGACATTAAAGGCCCAGAGATGGAGAAGCCTGAGACATGCTTCAGGAATGTCTAGGATCCAGCTTGGCTGCCATGTAAGATACAGAACAGGAAGTGAAACTGGAGAGGTAGATTGGAGTCATGCATAGTAAGAGATCTAGAAATGGCACTCAGGAGTTTGGAATAAATTCATAAGGCAGTAGGGAGTGCTGGAGGGCTGTGAGCGGGGAGTGACCAGGGAGAGCTACACTTAGGGTGGTTAATCCAGCTACAAGGACTGGGCTGGGATGATCACTTGGGAGGCAACTACAATTGTTCAGGAGAGAAGGGAGAAGGCAGATGGCAGTGAGAAAGGCAGTGAGAGAAGGCAGCTGAAATCAGAGGCCAAAGATACAAAAGATAGAAGCAGAGGGATTTAGGAGCTGATTGGATATGCAGTCAAGGAAGAGAGTGAAACCCAACAAGGATGTCAAGATTTCAAGCCTGGACCACCAGGAACATGACGCTGCAATGAACAAAAACAAAACACAGGAGTAAGAGGGGTAGATGGGGATCAGACAGCATGTTTCAGAAATGTACACTGTGAGTCCCTGATGAAGCTGCCTGGGACAAACACTGCAGGCAGTGAGAAATGCAGGGCTTGAAACTGAAATGTGGATTAATACCTTCTTAGCCTGGCCACAGGGCTACTGGGAAAATCAAAAGAGATGGTGGGATAGAAGGCACTTTGGGATGTACAAGTCACTCTGGAGGTGTAAGGCATGATGGTTTGTATTTTTATTACTGGTACAGAATATATCTCTAAATATCTCAGAAGTAAAGATGGGGAAACTATGTCTGGTCTCTCTCTCTCCCTGGAGATTAGAAACCTAACATTGTTCCCTGAGTGTTAAAATCCACCCATAGCGCTTCCCTGGTGGCGCAGTGGTTGAGAGTCTGCCTGCCGATGCAGGGGACACGGGTTCGTGCCCCGGTCCGGGAAGATCCCACATGCCGCGGAGCGGCTGGGCCCGTGAGCCATGGCCGCTGAGCCTGCGCGTCCGGAGCCTGTGCTCCGCAATGGGAGAGGCCACAACAGTGAGAGGTCCGGGTACCGCACAAAAAAAAAAAAAAAAAAAAAAAAATCCACCCATAAAGAAGCAGCCTGGCGGTCCTTGAGAAAGACATAATGGGTTCAGGGCCAGCAGACAGTGGGAAAGGGGTTGAGTTACCCTTGGGGACATGGGAAGGGAGAGCACGAGGCACCCCTGGCCTTACCCACCCAGGCACTGTCTAGGGATGCAGGGGCAGGAGCATTTCTATTTCCTTGGAAGACCTATCCCAGGCGGCACATGGTTCTCAGACCTAAGTATTCAATCAATCCATCAATGTTACTGATACCCGGATTCTGTCACCAGCAAACCTCATTAACAATTCCCAGGAAACAGAAATAGAATCTGGGTAATAAAATAAAGTCTGACCTTCTTTTCCTTTCCTTTGTGCTTAGTCTAGTTTCACTTGTTCACAGGGTGCTGTGGACAGAGGCCTTGACCCCGGCGCTTCAGACTGGAGTGCCCGGTGCAACGTGCCTGTGCTGACACCTCAGCTGGAGCACCGCGTACAGAAGCTGCGCGGGACACTCAATTCAAGATGGCGGCGGTGGGCCGTGAGCAGAGGCACAGCTCCGCCCACCCCGGAAGAACTCGGCCCCCTCCCCTCCCGGCTGCCGAGATCCCTATAAAGCAGCCCCGCCCACAGCCTGATGGGAGAGTCTGTGCTTTAGAGGTCTGTGCTCTAGAGGTCCCCAGCCCCCACCGGGGGGCCTGTTAGGAACGGGGACGCACAGCAGGAGGTGAGCGGCGGGCGAGCAAGCGAGCGAAGCTTCATCTGCCGCTCCCCACAGCTCGCATGATGGCCTGAACCCCTCCCCCACCCCACCGCCGGTCTGTGGAAAAATTGTCTTCCATGAAACCGGTCCCTGGTGCCAAAAAAGGTTGGGGACCGCTGCTCTAGAGCATGAGCTCGCACCTCTCCATCCTCTGATCAAAGAATAAAGCTTGGGCTTCCCTGGTGGTGCAGTGGTTGAGAGTCCGCCTGCCGATGCAGGGGACACAGCTTCGTGCCCCAGTCCGGGAAGATCCCACGTGCCACGGAGCGGCTAGGCCCGTGAACCATGGCCGCTGAACCTGCGCGTCCGGAGCCTGTGCTCCGCAACGGGAGAGGCCACAACAGTGAGAGGCCCGTGTACCGCAAAAAAAAAAAAAAAAAAAAAAAAAAAAAAAGAATAAAGCTTCCCTTTGCTTCTGAACTGAGCTTGGTCTCATTCTATTGGCTCAAATGACACCAGGCAGGAGGACCTTTGTCTGGGTCCGACTGGAAAGAGCCCGTAATAATTCTGTTCCCAGAGATTCAGGTTTAATTTGGGGTATGGCCTGGATATTGAGGGGTTTTTTTTAAGTTCTCTAAATAATTCCAATGTGTAGCCAAGTTTGAAATATATTGCTTAGTGCCTTAAGTGATCTCAAATTGTACAAAAACCTTCTCATTTCAACCTGAACTCTCCTGTGATTTGCCAACAGGGAAAGAATATGTGAGCTGGAAGACCTAGGCAGCTTAAACCTCACACCCATCAGAAGGACAATTATCAAAAAGACAACAAATAACAAGTATTGGCGAGGATGTAGAGAAAAGGGAAGCTTTGAACACTATTGGTGGGACTGCAAATTGGTGCAGCCACTATGAAGATTCCTCAAAAAATTAAAAATAGAACTACCACACAATCCAGCAATTCCACTCCTCAATATTTGTCCAAAGAAAATTGAAACACTAATTTGAAAAGATATATGCACCTCTATGCTCATTGCAGCATTATTCACAATAGCTAAGATATGGAAGGAACCTAAGTGCCCACTGATAGATAAATGGATAAAGAAGATGTGGCATACTATATACAATGGAATATTACTCAGTCATAAAAAGAGAATGAAATCTTGCCATTTGTGACAACATGGATGGACCTAGAGGGTATTATGCTAAGTGAAATAAGTCAGACAGAAAAAGAAAAACACCATATAATTTCACTTACATGTGGAATCTAAAAAACAAAACAAATGAACAAACATAAAACAGAAATAGAGTCATAGATACAGAGAACAAACAGGTGGTTGCCAGAGGGGTGAGGGGTGAGGGCAGGAAAGAAATAGGTGAGGGAGATTAAGAGGTACAAACTTCCAGTTGCAAAATAAATGAGTTGTGGGTATGAAGTATACAGTGTGGGGCATATAGTCAATAACTGTGTAATATCTTTGTATGGTGACAGATGGTAACTAGACTTAATCATGGTGATTGTTTTGAAATGTATAGAAATACCGATTCACTATATTGTGTGCCAGGAACTAACATAGTGTTGTAGGTTAATTATACTTAAAAAACCAACCAACCAACCAAACAAACAAACTCATAGAAAAAGAGATCAGATTTGTGGTTACCAGAGGTAGGGGGTGGGGAGAGAGGGAATTAGATGAAGGCAGTCAAAGATACAAACTTCCAGTTATAAGATATTTAAGCACTAGGGATGTAATGTACAACATGATAAATATAATTAACACTGCTGTTCGTTATGTATGAAAGTTGTAAAGAGAGTAAATCCTAAAAGTTCTCATCATAAGGAAAAATTTTGTTTTTCTATTTCTTTAATGGTCTATCTGTATGAGATGATGGATGTTCACTAAACTGACTGTAGTGATCATTTCACGATGTATGTAAGTCAAATCATTATGTTGTACCTTAAACTTATACAGTGCTATATACCAATTATATCTCAATAAAACTGTAAGAAAAATTTTAAGTAAGGTTTGGAAAATTAAAAAAAAATCAATATAGAATTGTTTCAGACCTTGAATGAGCCATAACATTTTTATTTCTGCTTGTCTCTTTTATTTATTTAATTTTTTAACATCTTTATTGGAGTATAATTGCTTTACATTGTTGTGTTAGTTGCTGCTCCATAACAAAGTGAATCAGCTATACGTATACATATATCCTCATTTTGATGGCTTTGGAGCAGTCTCTCATTTCCCAGTTTTCTCATCACTTGCAAATGGGTAGCATTAGCCCCTCACACTCATGAAGTCTGAGGCAACCTCCAGATAGAATTATAAACCTGTGTTCAAAATATGATTTAAATGTCTTTCTCCCTGGGCTTTCCATTTTTTTCCCGTGATTCCTTTGGAGTCTGGGGGTGGAAGGCTGGTTCCCTGCAGGTGGTCTCCCAGAGAGGGAGACAGCCTTCTGTAGGGCCCTGTGGTTCCTCTGCAGTTTTCTGAGCCAGGGAACTTCTTGGGAGGTATATTAAAATGTTTAAATTTTAGATAATACAATAAATCACTCATCTCCTGAGGATAGTACTACTCGTTGCATGATTCAGTGTCAGAATTTCAGCTGATGATGCCTGCTGGCTTGAGGTAACTGTCTGCTGGCTGGTCCCGGGATTGGTCAGGAGGCCCGAATTCATGGCACACAGCTGCAAATGTGAGTCACAAAGCACTTGATAGACATGGAGTTAGAGCAGCAGAGACTGTTTCTCCTTGCCTCTGGCATGCACAACCTGGTAGACTTTACTAGTATCTACTAATCACCAGCTCTCATCCCCCTTCTGGCAGCAGGAAGGCTGCATGCCTCAAGCCCCATAGAGCAGGGCAGAGCTGTATGCTGTGAGAGGGACTCCCAGCCTGAGGCAGGGAACAGCCCAGGCATGGTTTTCCCTCTCTTCCTCTGCCTCGTTGATTAAGGAGGCCGCGTTTCAGACACAGGGCCCTCACGGGTCCCTGGGCTGTCATCCGGAGGACGTTTGCTTTCCAGAGTCATTGGGACTGGTGTGAGTGAGAAGTAAATTGTGTGTGTTAAAACACTGATACTAGAAGATTGCATATGGAAATGTGACCCATACCCCATTTTTCATTTGTTTCAGTGACATTTTAGCTCCTATAATAGATTGGTGACTATATTAATTTCCTATTGCTGTTAAAACAAATTGCCACAAACTTCGTTGCTTAAAGCAATACAAATTTATTATTTTACAGTTTGAGAGATCAGAAGCCCAAAATCAGTCTTACTGGGCTAAAATCAAGGTGTTGACAGGGTTGGTTCCTTCTGGAGGCTTTAGGGGAGAATCCTGTCCTTGCCTTTTCAAGCTTCTAGAAGCTACCTGCATTCTTTGGCTCATGGCCCCTTTCTCCATCCTCAAAGCCATCCTTTCTCTCTCTCTGATCTCTGCTTCTGTATTCACATCTCCTTCTATTACGCTGACCCTCCTCCCTCCCCCTTATAAGGGCCTTTGTGATTACACTGGGCCCCTCCAGATAATCCAGGATAATCTCCCATCTCAAAGTTCTTAACCAAACCACACCTGCAAAATCCCTTTTACAATGTAAGGCAAACATATTCACAGGTTCAGGGGAATACATCGTGGACATCTTTAGCGGGGAATTGTTCAGCCTTCCACAGTGCCCCATGCATTTGCTTATCTGACTGATCCTCCCACTCAGGTGGGATTTGGCTGGGAGCCAGATGGCCTTCCCCAGGCAGTACCCTTCCATATCACCAAAAGCCATACATCTCTTCTTTTGAGATTCATAAAGTTCCATGTAGAATTGATTATGGGGAAATATTCCGGACGAAGATAAGCTGTATGCACCAAGGTGTTTGTGAAGCATTATAGATTTTGTTATTAAAAAAATTAGAAACACCTACATGTGCAGCAATAGGGGAACGTGCAAAGAAATTCTAGAGCAACCCATGTTTGAATTTTATGCAGCCATTATAAATGTTTATGACAACTTTTAATAACTGAAATTCTTTCAAATAATTTTTAAAGCAAGTTGCACATTTATATAATCTTAATTCTGAGAAAAACATATATAGAAGAGAAATGTATACACCAAAGTATCAACAATGCTTTTTATTTGTTTTCCTAGAGGTCATGCATGACTTTTATTTTCTTCTTTACACTTTTTTTTTTTTTTCATGTCCACAAAGGATTAGGACTACTTCTGTAATCAGAAAGCTCTGTTGGTGATAAGAGCAGATAACCAGACTGGACAAGAGTGACCTGGCAGTCGTGGAGAGTCACTATTTATGAGGAAAGGTGCTTCATCTTCTCTCTGTAAGCACTTGAGGATGTGTGGCAGGGTGATTCCTTCTTCCATGTGTGCTCAGACCCTTGAGTGTACCTTCTTTTGAGGTATTTGCCCTGAGGGAGCAGCTAGGACTTCTGCAGAAGGCATAGGGACCCACTGGGCCATCCAGAACAATGAGGTCCAAGGTTAGAGATATCAGATTGCTGGTTACCCACAGGCTTCTGTTCAGCTCAGCAAGGAGATGATCAGAAGAAGGTCTTCAGTGTGAGTGTGAAAAACTGCACCATCTTCCTAGGTGGCCAGAGCCAAGGAGAAACAAACAAACTCAAGCCACAGCTCCAGGGCATAGAAGCAGTGCGGGTCTGAGACCTCATCATCCCCAATGTCAAAATGGATGTCAGTCCATGTGGCATTGTCACCTCCCTGGTGGGGACACGTCCTTCCTAAAAGACCAAGGTGGGTGGGGTGGGTGAGGAACTGAGGCAGATGAGCAAGCCACCCACATTGCAGATGTGATCTGAGTGCAAGGACACCGAAATGCTCTCTCTCTGCTTTTCAACTTTGTCTTTTGCTCCTGTAGACTCTACAGTCTCCCATCAAGGTTTCTGTTTCTTTGGATTAATCAGTTTCCTCTTTTAGGTACCTATGCCCAAGCCAGGTGGCTGCTTTTGCTCCTCCGGCCTCCCTCCCTCCTCATCCCTTTGCCCATTCCCCGTGTATCTTTGGTCTCTATTTCAGCTCCTCGTTAATGGCTCTCCCTACTCAGCCCAATCCCTGAGACCCCTTCCATTCACCATCCTTGAGGGAAGTTAATCCACTCATCACCAAACACCTCAGGAGGACTGAATCCACAGCTGCTTCCCAAGAGGAAGGGGGCAAGGCACAAGAAAACTCTGGGCATGGGTGAGGATGATGTCCCCACTCTGTGCTCATGGTTACGGGGGCCGCCATGGTGCTCGGCCAGGTTCCCCGTCCTTTACCTTCTTCCTCCAGGTCCTGATCCGAAGTCCACTCTCAGGGACGTTGCCTGTCTCAGACGATGAGCTCCTTAAGAACACAGAGATGGGGCCACTCCCAGCACAGGGCCAGACATAACTAGCAGTTTAAAGGTGACCAAGAAAGGGGAGGGAGACAAGGGAGGAGGGAAGGCGGGGGGTGGGGAAGAGCGTGCTCCTTTATCCTAGTCCCATGCCTTGGTTCATGCTGAAACCTAAGGAGGCTGTCCCTCGACCACTCCAGCCCTAGTTGCCCTCCCCCTCCCCCCTCCCCCTCCCCCCGCCTCGCCATCACTTAGCAGAGAGTTCAATCAGCCTGGACTCTGCCTGTTGGCACTGTGGCTGTGCACTGCCTGTGCAACAGTCCTGAGTCCACACCTCCACTGTGAGCTGCTCCTTGTGGGGACTCACAGGCCCTTGCTGCAGCCTTGATTGATTGGGTGATGGGGTGGCCGGGGGCTGAGACGCGCTGGTGGCTCTTGCCGAGGAAAGGGGAGTCCAGGGCACATTCCAGCCCTGTCAGCGCTGGCTCAGCCCGAGTGGTGTAAAATCTCACGCCCGGAGCCCCGGGAGCCCCTGGTGCCAGCTGCAATTTTATTGGTGGTCTGTGACTTCAAAGGCCTCTCCTCCTGCGTGGCTGAGCCGGGTGGGCTTGGAGCAGGAGGCCTTGTGCCCAGGGCACTGGGGAACTCCTCTGGACCTGGACCTGGACCCAGCCTCTCCCCAGCCTGCCCTGTCACTTCCTTCTGTATTCATTAAAAGCCACTTTCCCAGCTCACTCTGTGACCACAGCAGATGGAAAGGAGCTGCTTGTTTAGGAGACTGCTTTCATGGACCTGTGTGTCCCAGTTTGAAGGCAAAACACTTGTGACCAAACATCTATTCAATGCCCCAACATTTTTTCCTATAGAAACCCCTGCAGTGGCAAGACAGCAGGCTGGGCTGTGGTCTGGGTGACATGGGCCCCGACTTGACATCTCTGTGCTTTACCTCACCTGTAAAGGGAAGTGACACCCAGATCCGGCTGCCTGCCTCACCGTGCTCGGAGGCTTAGAAGAGTTCAAGTGTGGGAGAGGAGGAGAAAATCTCTCAGTGAAAAGTAGTGCTCACTCCACACTGCTGGCATCCTTCTCTGGCAGGCCCGAAACTCAATCAAGTGTTTAAGACACACTCTGAGTTTGAATCGCACCTCTGACATTTCCCAGCTGTGTTACCTTGGGAGAGTTACCCAACATCTCTGTGCTTCAGTTTCCTCATAGGGATTAGTTAACACTGGGGAAACACTTGACTAGTCCCTGGCGCCCAGTAGGTGCTAGAACGGTGTTTGCTATTATTATCATCACCACACATAAACCTCACCTTGCTTGTTTATTCCACATGAATAGGTGCGTCTGCCAGTGAGATGACAAGTTTCCAGCATTCTTTCCTCCTCCCCATGACACACACGGACACACAGGCACACCCCCAGCCTGGTATGGTAGCAAGAGCAACCCAGGGATCAGATCCTGCTCTGCCATCTGCTTGCTAAACGAGCTTGGGTGAATTATTACAACCCTGCAAAACCAGCTTATTCACTGATAAAGACAAGCCAAGAATAACCTGCTTCACAGAGTAGTGGAGCATTTACATGAAATTTAAGGAAAGCTACCAATAAGTGTCAGTGAAGCTCAGTGTCTAGCCTATAGAAAACGTTTAGTGAACCTTCTAGTCTCAGGGCTGGACACACCATAGCTCAATAAACACTTGCTGGCCTGAGGTCAGTTCTGCACAAGATGTGTTAAATTGGAGGTGATGTGAAGTCACCAGCCTCACACCCCCATCACAGGCCACACCTTCCACGGCAGCCCCACACTCAGAAGGACTGAGAGAAGTGAACCCCTTAAGGGCAAGGACTGCATCTTCTCCTTCACACTTGCCGGCAGCTGGTCCAGCTCGGTACAAACAATGCGAGACACCCCCCCCGCAGAAGTGACCCGGGCTGTCTGAAATCCTGTCCAGAAGAAAATTACTGAGAGAAAGCTGAAGAAGGAAAAGCTGCCCTGAACCATACCCAGAATCTTGCTGGAGATGGAAACTAACAGGGATGGAAACATGACAGCAACAAAATACAGACAGTTTTGAAGTCTGCCCACCTGGGAGTCAAGCCACATTGAAAATCAATAAGGCATCAAGGCCGGGAGCACGGAGAGCTGACTGGATACCTGCTTATGCCTCCTTTAAAGCAAGGAAACCTTTGAAGTTGCAGACGACCAATAAAAATACAGCTGGCGTTTACAGCTTCAACTCCTCCTGCCTTTGCTTTTCACCAAGTACCTCAAGCTGTAGCCAGAGTTGCCTGGGGCTGGAATGTTGGCCCAGGACCACAGGGCCCATGCCGTTGACAAGGACAATGTCTCCTGGCATGCACTGGCCAGGGACTGGTGATTAACTGTAGGCCTGCTGGCACCTTCCCAGGACAACCCTGGCTTGGGTTCTGGCCACCAGACGCGGTGGCTGAGATTCCCCCAAAATACTTTAGTAAGGTGAGCTCTGTCTGAAGCAGTCTAAGTCAAGGCCAAGTTGAACCACAGGGAAGCTCTCGTTTGCATGGGATACCTCCACTTGATTTAGTGTGTTTTCCATCCACTGGCTCTTTCTGTACTCCCTTTGGAAGGCCTGATAACACCAGCAGGATACCTGCAGGAATGACATCCCCCACCTCAGAAGATGGAGCGATCCAAACAGAACAGGTTTAAGCGATTAGTGAAAAAGGCAACAAAAGTTATAATGAAAGGGCCCTAGAACCCAGTTTCCAGCCCAAGGCTGATCACTCAGGATGCTGAAGTTGGAGGCTCTTCTCATTTCTCTCATTTTTCTGCTTAGTACCCATAGGAAGCTCCATGACCTCACTCTTCTTTCAGTAAGCACGTAACAGGCTCAGGGCTCATGGTCCAGCCAAGGAGACAGAACTTAGAGACAGAAAACCTCCAACAAAAAGCAATAAAGGAGTCTTTGAATGGAAGATATTATACCATACAACGTACATGGGCAATGTCAGGCTTAATGACCAAGCTGAGCTAATGTCAATAAACAGAGAACTATTAGGAAATTCATTAATCAAGGCCTTGTTTATACTCCTATTTGTCAACCAAATTATTTGTTTGACTTGTGGCCTCCCTGGTTTATTACGGTCATTTCTGTCATCAGAAGAGCTGGGCTGCTGGAATTTCACACATAGGCAGGGCCTGCACTGTCTTCAGTTTGCTGTCTTGGTCACCCTTTCCAAGAACCAGAGATCTCATCAGGGGCCAAGGTCTGTCTTCAGTTAACAAATAACCGCTCTTTGGAATCCAATGGCTCACTGGACCTTAATTAATTGATTTGCTAATCACTGTTTCCTGTTTCCAGAAGCTGACCTCTGGAGCACCCCCCTGCTCTTGGGGGAATGTCATCGGGAAGAAACTCGAGGCTGAAAAGCAACAGCAGGGTTGAAGGGGAGTAGCAGCTCTCTGAGGACACCTGAAGTCCTGCCCAACCTGGATTTGGCCTTTAAAAGGTCATCTCTCGGGGCTTCCCTGGTGGCGCAGGGGTTGAGAGTCCGCCTGCCGATGCAGGGGACACGGGTTCGTGCCCCGGTCCGGGAGGATCCCACGTGCCGCAGAGCAGCTGGGCCTGTGAGCCATGGCCGCTGAGGCTGCGCGTCCTTGTCTCACAACCGTCCACACCCCGCTCCACAGCCCAGAGGTCAAGCTTCTCTATGAAAGTCTCCCCCTGACCACGGAAGCCAGAAAGGATTTGTCCCACCTCTGGCTTTCAAACTACTCAGTCCCAATGATTGCCTCTGCTCTGTTCTGTTGGCACTGTTTATACCCAGCTTTGCACCTAGTGGGTAAGTTCTTTGAGGGCAAGCCAACCTTAGGGGTCTCACAGCTTTGCATCCTTTCTCCTTGGCCCCTCTACTCACACACACACACACACACACACACACACACTCACACACACTCACACACACAATGCTGGACCAACAGAGGATACTCTGCTCAGTGCAAATGTAACTTTCATTAGGGGTTTTGCTTCTCCCCAGACCCTAAGGTACCCCTGTTTAAGGCCTTGCCCATAAGAAAACAAAGAATGATAATCACCTTGGCAACCACCTTCTCTGCTTTCATCTGCTAAGTTGAACTAATTTTGGGGGTTTCCACCTTCTTTGAGCCAGTGCTTCCTGTTTAGGAAATAAATGTTAAATGATTTCACCACTCAGAGTGATGATTGCAGTGGATTTCTGGGTAGCAAGCAGGCAGGGGGAGCCCCCTTCCTAAAAAGTAGACATCCTTTATTACTTTGAAGGGAAAAGGGTGAAGGGCCTTGAGGGGAGTGGGATGAAGGGTCAGATTTCTCCATAATGACTCAGAGTAATATCTCCCCTCAGCAGCCACCCTATGAATTTTGACACATTTCAAAAAGCAGGAGTCTGGAAAAAGCAGTCAGAATATCTTACCTTCTGCAAAAAGCTACTGTGCAGTCTGTTCCTTTGTAGTTTGGGTTTTTTTTTTTTTTTTTTTTTTAAATCAAACCATCTTGGAAAAATCAAAAAGCAGATGCACTCATAATTGAAGTTGGCAAGGGCAACAGAAACCTTGTTATAGGTGTTACGGGCCCTCGCACCCCAATTAACCTGGGGGGACGGCTCAGGGGCTGTGGGCTTCTCTGCACAGATGTCCGAGGGGAGAGGCCCTGTTGGGCAGGAGATTGAGGTGCTCTGAGACCCTTCTGGAAACTCAGGGCCCAGGACTCTCGCCCAGTCCTGATGTGGAATCACTCTCCGGCCTTTGGAGAGCCACGTCCAGGGGAATCCTGGCCCAGGGCCGGCCCTGGAGAAGCGTGGGCCACAGCAAGGCCGCAGCCCACCCGAGAGCAAGCCGGGGAGTGCCCACAGCCATGACCCGGGGCCGAATTTTACTACCCGCCATATACCATTCTGACGGGAAAACAAATTTAAAACACCTGGACATTTACGTCTCTGATGGGTCGAGTTGCACTGTTCCATTATATTAAATAATGCAGGCGGTGCGCTTCAAAGGCCGCCATCTCCGGGAGGCCGCTGGGCACAGCCTGGGTGAGAGCGCGGCCTGGGCTGCAGGTGGGAGGGCAGCCTTGGGAAGAGCCATGTGTGCGCTCAGAGGTGGAGACTCGCGGTGAGCCCTGAGTTCTCACCTGTCACACGGCCCCTGCCGGCCACACCCTGCCCCCGACACGCCACTGCCCCAGACTTACCAGCAAAATGGGATTTACTCCGTTTGGTCAGGTCACGGAGCTCTAAAGGTCAGGGTGGGCACTGAGTAGAAAGGAGGTTTGGGTTGACAGGAAATATCAAAAAGCTAAGACTGGATGGCGAGAGCGGCTCAGAAGAAGCTGGGGAAAACGTTTAGGATGCACTTGGGTCTGTTGGGGGCCCAACAGACCTCTTCAAGGCTGGGACAGCCAAGAGCAGCGCTGCGGTAGGGGCAGGTACGGGGGCTTCAGCATCCTGGGACCATCCAGAAAGCAGGCCTCAGCACTGACACTGCAGTGGGTAGGGGGCTGGGCTGGGTCCAGGGCTTCTCCCGGGCTCAGGAGGTGAGGACCAACTGCCCAGGAGCCGGGCAGGTGCTTGGAGACTGAAACCAACAGACTGGTTTAGGGGCTCATAGGAGGTCCACCTTGGAAACTTCCAGAAAATACCAGAGGAGGGGTGAGGGTGAGCTGTGACATGCTCTGGCCCTGAGGTGAGGGCTGTGAAGTTTCTCAGCGTTTGTGCTCCACCTGTGAAATGGTGGGAACGCCTCCTGCTTCCTCTACCTCGCAGCCCTGCTGTGAGGACCAGAAAGAAAGTTTCCTGAAGGCACATTTCAAACTTAAGATGATGTAAATGAGCTCATATTAGTGCATTTGGGAAATGGGAGCCTGGGGAACACCTCATAGCCACGGCAGCAGGAGGAGAAAGGCTGGGAGAAGGGGCTCTCACTCCGGCCTCTTTGCCGTCCAGGCCCCATCCTTCAGGGCCCGCTCCCCTCCTCTCTGTATCTCCTCCGAGCATCTCTGCCAAGTTGTGGCTCCTTCCCAGTCTCTGGTGCTCTCTTCCTGGCCACGGCACCAGGGTGCAGAGAAAACACCAAGACGTCTCTTCTTTGTGCAGCGAAAAGCTTTGCTAGAACAGGTTTGCTCTTTGGTTTCACAGCCGTTATGTGGCTAATAAGTCACGAATCAGTCCATACACAGGCGGAGGAGAACACTTAGGAAGGTGCCTGCCTCAGACCAGGGCTTCATAGGCCTGAGTCCCAGACCTGGATCTGCCTGCATCTAACCGTGGCCTCAAGTGAACACGTACTTCACCTCCTCGGTCTTGTCACTTTGCAAGTGAGGGCACGGGGCTGCAATCCTTGAAGCCATCCCATTCCCTTCTGTGGTTCTTGACCTTGGCAGCACATTTGAGTCATCCGAGGAACTTTGGAACAGAAGCATTGCCTGGGCTCAACTCCCAGAAGTACAGAAGTTTTGATGTAATTGGGCTGAGATGGAACCTCAGGGGACTGCACTGTGCGGGCACAGCTTGGAAAGCCTGTGCTAGTTGCTGTGAGGATGTTATTAAGCAACTGTCCAGTCTACATGGAGTGGTCCAGGGGCCAGAACCTGGAAACGTAAGAGGGAGCCCCTGGGAATTTCATTTCCTCTCCTGGAATAAAAAGCTTAAGAACTAAAAAGCTCTAAAGGTAATTCTGTGGTCTCTTTTCAAATGATGGCATTAAAGTCTAGGCCACCAGTGGTCCTATATAGGTCTGCTATATAAGAAGTGGGCCGAGTCATGGCCTCGGTGTTGGTTGAGTTCATTGGCCACAAACACTCCACTGAACTATCTTCAGGGGGTCTCCTGGGCAGGAGGGGTTTGTAGCTGGAGGGGTCTGTAGCTGGAGAGGCCTCCCCTGCTGTATCCAAACCCCCAAGTTGGAGGGGCCCTTTGAACCCCCATGCCACCCAGGCAGCATCCCTGACCTGTATGTGTGATCAGTCATCCCTCTAGGCCTCAAGGGAACCTGAGAGCTTTGAGCTGGTTTGCCCCACCCACTGTGCAAAGTCTGTTGTGAGCAGACATATGAGAGAGAGACCCCAGAAAGTCACTCCTCTGTGGACCAGAAGGGGAAGGAGGTGGGGAGCAGAGAAAAGTTCTCCATCAGAGGCTTTAAAAGAAATTCTCTAGTAACCCTTTCAAGGATACCAAATGGCAGATGTTGGAGCTCAAAGAGGCCTCCAAGGAGCACCTACCTCAGGCAGGAAAGGTGCTTATCCCCCTGTTACCTCTGCCGTAAAAACCCAGAGGAAGGGCTGATGATGTGTCATCCATTGGTCTGCTCTAATGAAATAGGGTCATTTCTAATTAACCAGATTCCACATAAATGGGTGCAACTGACATGCTTGGAAAGATTTCCTTTCTTAAGTAATAAAATTAATACTTTCCCTTGATTGCATGCTTGATTCCAATGTGCTTGCACAGAACAACACTTCACTACCCCTTTAGATGAGTGAGGCAGGTATTAATGTCACTGTTTTACAGATTAGGCACCTAGTATAAGTAATGACAGGGCAAAAACGTTCTGTAACCCAGGTCTCCTGAGTATCTGCCATGGTCTCATCTCTACCCCATGTTGCTGTTAAACAGTTCTCTCTCCAGCTACAATCAAGCTTATACCATTTGTTTGTTCAGGAATTTTATTTTTAATTTAAGGGCATATGTTGTGTCCCCAGTTATATCGTAAAGATGTAAAGCATGATACGAAATTCTGTTTGATGTTCCCAACTTTGAAAAAAGTGTGTATGTGTGTGTAACTCACATAGGATAAAATAACCAAAATAAGATACATCAAAATATTAACCATGGTTATCTATGGACAGTGAGAATGTGGTTGACTTTTTTCATTTTGCCTTTCTCTATATTTTAAGACCTTTAAAATGAGCATGTGTTAATTTTGAGATTTTTGAAACAAGGTATTTTAAAAATAGAGTTTTGTTTCAGCAAACTGTGTAAGAGTAAGCTTCAGCTCAGCCCCACCTGTGTCATTTTGAATTTAAAAATGGCACCTATGCAGTTGGGAATGACAATCACCAAGGGAGGGCTTGTGGCTTAGCACTCCAAGCAAAGCCCCCCATTAATGGCTGTTAGCCATTGCAATGGCCAGTTTCTCAGGGATCACGCCAATTAGGATCTTCTTCACGGCTTACAACACCAGCCCTCTGACTTCAGACAGGGAGCATCTGTGGCACAGCTGGAGCAGCAGCGTTGGAAAATCAATCACTGCCCAACAACTGTGCGACTGATGGCCCATCAATCAGAAACATAAGGCGTTCGCTCCATTTATAAAACACATACATTCTCTTGCGAATCTGCAAATGCAATAAGCAGCCCCAGCACTTCAGCGCTGGAGAAACGGCAGCACCACTCACTTTTGACTGGATGATCACAGCTCGGCATCACCAATGAAGCACGGCTGACCCTCCAAGCCCCTGCTGTCCTCAGGGACCCTGAGTCTTCCTGATACCCACACTCAGGGCTGGCTTTGAGATTTTCATTGGCCCTGAAAGCAAGTCATGCTGTAACTCTGTGGGAATGCATCAGTACTTGACGAATTTGAGACTTTCTAAAATGGCCATTTCCTCCTTCCTTCCTATTCTCTTTTCCTTCCCTTCCTCCTTCTTTCATTCTTTCTAACCTCCTCACATTAAAGGAGAAATGTCTTTTCCCTAGATTATGGTCAGGTGATGACCAGATCTATGGGACTTCAACACTCACCATGTGAATATATATATATGTTCTGAATAAATGTATAAACAAAAGAACTCATATATAAGTCTGTCCGCTTGTAGAAGCACCAAAGCTACCTCTCTTCCCCCTAACGACACCCTGATGCTGTCAGGTGGTATCTCCTTCACTAGCCTCTGGAGGAAGTAATTACGCTTTGGCTAATGGGGTGGAAAGATAGCCCAGCCAATATCTCTGGTCCCTACCAGGATCACTTAAAATGTTCCTCTTTGAATAATAATAATGACGATGAACATTGTATGCTGCTGTGTGATTTATAGATGATCTCATTTGACCCTGAAAGTCTTGTAAAATAGGCATTGTCATTACCAATACAGATGAACATGCTGAAAGGCAACTAAGGGGAAGAATATTTAATGAGTGTCTGTCAGTGATGTGCCTGGCACCATGCTAAGCACTCTTCAAATGTGAGATCATGTATTCCTCAGGACAACCCTGAAGAATGTGGCATGTATGTATTATTAGCCCCATGTTACAGATAAGGAATTAAGGCTCAAAAAGGAAAAAGAATCAGAGAGATTGTAAGACATACCAAGGTTACATGGCACATGACGAGGTGAACTAGGATTTCTGACTCCAAATCCTCAAACCTTTCCGACTACAGTTTTGTGAGCTAAAGTATGGTAGGGATGTTGTTCTTTAAGTCATATGAGCTTTCCTGGTTGATTGATGGCCTGGAGCTCAGGAATTCTTTTTAGGAGCAGAGTGCTGGACCAGGAAAACCCCAGAATGGCCCAGCCTGAAGTCCAAACTCACCCTGAGAATAGTTCCCTATGACCTACCCAATCCAACTCAGCCCTGAGGCTGGCACTTGGGGTTCTGGGGACATCCTGACTTGCTTATGTTACATCAGGCCATCTCCTCTCGGTCCCTGCCCAGACTCCAGAACTGCAGGCTCTCCTTGCTCCCAATAGGATGCTTCCTGAAGCCCTAGGATCCTCCACCTGCCCTGGTTTGGGGAAAGAAAGGTTGAGCTGCCTTTGCCCATGGCTGTGAGCGCCTTTCTTTCCCTCTGTGAGCCCAGAACACATGCCACGGGCAGGAGGCAGTGCTGCTGGGGCCCCAGTCCCCTTCTGAGAAACGTAATGGTATTACTACAGGGTCAGGAAACTCCAGGCAGCAGAACCAGACTGTGAAGCCACGGCATGCCTCGGGGTGAGCTATGAAACTGCGACGCAGGCAGTGCACCGGGAACCTGGCTGGGTTAATGGTGTTCAGAAATAATAATTGTAGCGAGCAGTTATTGAGCATTTACATGTGCCAGGTGGAAGGGTGATTGAACTTTTCTGTATGGTTCCCAGGGGAGGCATGAGGCCCACTGGGAAGAAGGTAAAGGGAGACAGATTTCAGGTTGTAAAGGAGAGAACACAGCTACGCAGAGATTCAAAGGGCCGCCTTGCTGGGCTGCGGTTCCTCGTCACTCGAGTTGTTCAGACGTAGTGTGGACAATCCCTTCCTGTGATGTTGGAGGTGGAATCATGGAATAGGGGAGCACAGGGTAAGGTCTGAGGATTTTTAACGTTCCTTCCAATGATGAGGTTTCTATGATTCTGCTTCCGTGTTTTAGCCATGTGCCTCCTCTTTACCATCCTTCAGACCAAGCACTTGCTGATATTCTCCAGCTCTTCTGGGCAAATGCTGTATCCCCGAAGCTCCTGGAGGGGTGGGGACGTGAGATCTCCTTTCCCTATGTCTCTCCACAAAGGTTCAAGACCACGCCCCACAGCTTTGCACCAACGTGGCATTAATTAGTTCATACGTGGAGGCCTTCCTGTACTCCGAATCATAGCAACGTTAGATAAAGTAGGAGATGGGGAAGTTACAAAGACTTAGTCTCAATAGCTCAAAGCCAGATAAACACCTCTGAGGACCTGAGATCAAGCAGAAAGACAAGCTAGCAAACAGGCGGCAGCTCAGCTCTTGCAGGATAATGAGGGCATAAGTGCTCTAAAGAGGCAAGAGATGGACCCAGACTCATGGTCTGATACCAGCGGTTGGGATGTGGCTTCCCTGCCTGAGAAATGAAGCAGGAGATAGCTCTGAGTGCTGCTTGAGGCTCTGCTTTACCTGGAGGGGCAGGGGACATGGTGCAGCCTTGCATACAGACAGGGGCCCACCTGCCCACTGGCTCAAGACAGAAGAGCTGAGCAACACCAGGCCTGGGTCTAGACAGGATTCCTGGGACACTGTGTGAGGACCCTGCAAAACTGCTAAGCAGAGGAGTAAGTGCAAAGAAAGAGATAAAGAGCAAAACTGGATTTCAAATGAGCTTGCAAACAAAATTCTGCAAACCTCAGAAAAAGAGCCTGACAGATCAACAATCAGGAAATGACTTTCATCCAAATGAAATGAAAGTAAAAGAGAAATCTGAGGACAAACTTAGAATAAGTAGGTTTAGGGAAAGGGGGTAAAAGAAGTAAAGAAAGAAAAAGCAATTATATTTTTAAAATTGTGAAACGAAGAAATAAATGAAGACAGAGAGAGAGAAAAATAAACAAAATGATAATCTTGGAAATAAAAATATAGTTGATGAAATAAAAAATGTAAATTCCCCATGGGATACAGTTAAAGAGAGAACTAATAAATTAGAAGATAGTACCAAGGTATTTAGTCAGAATGCAGCATAGAGAGACAAAGAAATTCTACATATGTATTATATATAATGCATATATACATACATGCTGTTTAAGAGACATGGAGCATAGACTGAGAGGCTCAAACATATATTTAATAGAAGCACCAAAAAAAAAAAAAAAAAGAATAGAAGGAATAAGAGAAGGAACATTCAAAGACATGATGCTGGGTATTTCCCAAAATTGAAGAGATACAACTCCTCAGATTGAAAGTCATCACCAAGTACAGATCAGGATCAAGAAAAATACCTTGACCATCATTATGAAACTGCAGATTCTCAAGGAGAAGAGGAAAATCATCAGAAGCTCCTGGAGTCTGCCCCATTAGAGCTCAGAGAAGGCACACTCAGGGAAGCTGGGGCCTAGGAGTGGTAACTTCTCCTTCCCTGTCTCTGGAACAAGGAACCAGCTTGGCCCCCAACACCAGGAGGGAGCCGCCACCCTCAGGCTCGGTGGTCCAGCCTGGTGGGCAGGGAAGCACCCACACGCGCGCCGTGCCAGGGAAAGGGAGTCTGTTGGGTTCCTCCTGTGCTTCCTGACAAGTTCTTTGTAAGAACTCTCAGAGTCACAGTTAGCCCTTTCTGGCATTTTCAATGAACATGGAATCCAGAACTTCTCTCTGTCGCTGAAATGATGTTTCTTTCCTGGTTCCCAAAGAAATGGGCCTTTTGCAAGGCATTGGATTCCTTCCCTTGCTTTTGCCAATTGCTATTTTTCTTTACTTTGTAACTTTCAGTTTTTCCCACAGTATGTCACACTGGAAAAAAATGTGGAGATGGGGCTTTCACATGTCTGAGAGAGACAGCAAACTCCTTTTGGACACAAATCTCCAACCTGGAGCCCCCAAGCCTGAGTCAAAGTTTCCACAGACTCAAGATCTCTAGTTGCAATTTGAGAGGCAAAATTAAGTTGTAATATTCCAGCAAATAGCTATAGCCACTCAGAATGCTACTCCTGGCTCTTTGCCTGCATCACAAACCAGTGCAGAGGCAAACTGAATTACCTGTCAGGAACTAAATAAAAGGTTTGCTTCACCTAATACTCCCAGCGTGCAGGACAGCTATGAAAACAAGCCTGATGCTCAATCAGTCTGCTGTTTACAGAGGCCCAAAGAGGAGCTGAGACACACAAGTGGGCTGCTTGAAGCTTCTGGAAGTTTAAATATTCTTTATTGCATTTGTCCACCATTCCCTCTTCCTCAGCTAAACTCAAAGAAACCACTGCTAACTCCCAAGAGCTCTTAAACTCTTCCTCAAAAATATCTCATAATAATCTTTCCTTTCAGATGTCCAAAATGGCTAGTAAGGAAGCCCCACCCCATTAGCTTATCCACACCAGAAAGCTCATCTCTCCCCGAGAAAAGCCTGTTTTCTGGTGTCCGCTGCCTATCCATCAAGACCTCCAGGCTGTCTGTTATCCCCGCCAGCATCGGCCATCAGTTGAGTCACAAGAGAAAGAAACTTTTGGCACCCGGAGACTTTGGTGAGCTAGTCTAAGTTCACATCCGTTGTGCTAAACCTCAGTTTCCCCAACTGCAACATGGAGAAAATTGTCCCACCTACTGTACTCCCAGGGTTGCAGCAAGCCTACGTGTGATGCTGAGTGAAAACCAGGGCCAAACTAAGGAGGTGTTACGATCGCTGATTCAAACGGGTTTTAATCACTGCCTGGAGACGGAGGGCCAGAGGGCAGGGGAGGAGGAGGGTCCATCTTCACAGAAGTCGGACACGGAGGCTGTGGGCAGCACACTGAGAACAGAGGGAAGGGGCGGGGCTGGACCGAGCACAGAGCAGGGCCCTGTGGTATGAACTGGGCGGAGACGGCCCGCCCTCAGCAGCACCAGGACTCTCCTCTAAGGCTTAGCAGAAAGCCGAGTCAGCCCACCCCTGCCATCTCAGGGGAGACTCTGAAAAGGTAACGAAGTAGCAGCTGGCTGGAAATAACGGGCAACATCGGGACTGGGGAGCAAAGTTTCTATTTTTAAAAAGCTTTTCTCCCTTGGGCCAAAAGTCAGCAGCGTCAATTGGGAGGGATGGACTCTACATTGTCGTGTCCCTAGGACATGTTACTTAATGTCTCTGAGCTTCGGCTTCCTTCTCTATAAAATAGATTCAGAAGCAGTAAATAACTTTCTAAAGTGAAAATCATTATGGAAACCATTACTGCACCTTTATGGTTTCTGCCCCCTTTTCCCTAGGATCCTGGAGGACTTCAATGAATGAAACGGGTTCAAGTGTCCTCACCCTGGCCTTCGGAAGGATGTGAAAGAAAGGGCAGCCTGGGGCCGCACCAGAGGGCAGGACAACCTGGGTCAGGCTCCTCAACCCCAGGTCACTGGGCCAAGTGGGCACATTTTTCAACGCAAATGTGAATGGTGTGATGCCCCGAGGCTTTGCCTGCTTGCTTTGTGCCTGGTGTCAATGTCCTAGACTTATAAGGGATGGATCAGAGCAGATTCTCCCCATCTGCCCCTAGATCCTGACACCCAGGCCCTACCCCCGCCTCTAGCAGGGCTCCCAGGACCAGAGGGGCTTCGTGCCCTTTCTCCAGACCCCTTCCCCATGCTTCACTCCCTGTCTTGTTGAGTTCCCAGACAAGTGCTGGCACAGCTGGGCCAGGACCAAAGTCTGTGACTCACCACCCCTCTGCTGGCCCTTCTGTCACTGGAGGAGTCCCTGGGCTCTATCCGCAGTCCCACCTCCCGGCCTCTGCCCTCTCTGCCTTTCACAGGTCAGGTTAGAGTGCATCTCCTCCAGGAACAGCTTCTCAACCTCTGTGACCTCCAGAGAGCCTTCCTTCACCTGTGCCCCTGCAGCCCTCACTGTGTTGGCTCCCAGCACAAAGCAAGCAGGCAAAGCCTCAGGGCATCTCTTCAGCTGTCACACTCTTCTGGAAGTAACTCAGGAGAGAGGGAGGCTCGGGCCAGCCCCACAGGTCTGCAGCCAGGCCTCCCTGCCCCTCCCCACCTCCTGACAGGGGATTGGGGTAGATGGACGGTACTGGAAGCCCCACGGGCCACCAAAGCAACGTCTTATCCCCAAAGGCCTAGGAGGGGCTGAGAACAGTCTCACTCCTGACCTGGCCAAACTCAGGGAGGCCCAGGCTGCCCCAGCACAGCTGCCCTTTTAGTTAATGATGGAATAGATAATGGTTTTTAGAGATCCTCTGATTCCTTTTTCCAAGAGCAGGGAAAAGAAAGATACTCCCTGCCACATCTTTAACAATCCATTATCGGAAGGCACTGCATTTTAAATTTCTCTCTGTGGTGTTTCCTTTTCTTTTTTTTCTCCCTAAGCAGTGCTAATGAAATCTCTAACCCACGTGGCAGCCCCACTGCTCATCAACTATTAGCTGCCCTCAGGCTGCACCAGTCTGTTTATATTATAAATAAAGGCTGAAATATGCTGCTTGCTCATTGCAGGCTCCTTGGGGGCCCGGTGGCAGAGCAAAGCCAGCCCCTCCCTCCTCCCTCTCACCCCAGTTGGGGGAGGGATGGCCCAACAGAGGCCTTGCCTGAAGCTAGCTCCTTTGGACATTAACAAACCACTACAAGGATCTACGATCCATCCCTGGAATCCTGGTTTAATTATTTAGGAAGAGTGCTTTTGCTCCCCCCAAGCTGTGCCGCTCCCCAGAGCCTGAGGAATCATTGTTCAATGCTTATTACCGCCGCAGGCCCCCGGGCACAGTGTGCCAGAGACCTCATTTCAATATTTACCACTTAGATCACTTAAGGGCTGTCAGCTTTAATAACATTTTATCAATTGGATACTTATATTATTCACGGCTTCATAAAAATAACAAGACCTGCCTTGGCATTTCAATCATAGCCGGGCTAATTTCAGTGACTGCTCGGGGATTTCGTTTTTATTAACGTTTAGATCCCACGTGACTGCTTCTCTTCCTGGATGCCTAGCGCATGAAGTGGCAGGCAGTGGGGAGTGAGCTGCACGGATCTCTGTCCTGGGTGTGTGGTCAGCGAAGGTAGGCGCCCACACATCCCCAGGCCAGGCTGAGACGGCACCCGCGGCGGGTGCGGTGGCTCAGGGCTCGGTCGGTGGGAAACCCTCTGCTCACCCTTCACGATCGGGCCCCCAGCTTCACCTCCTTCCTTCCCGCTCCTAGGCTGCAGCCGCTGGGAACTGTCCCCTGAGCTCCAGAGGCAGCATTCTCTTCCATGGGGCTCAGCCTGGAAAGCCTCTGCTCTGTCCTCTGCCTGCAGAACCCCTACGCAGCCTTCCAGGCTCACCTCCAAGGTCACCTCCGCCCTGAAGCCTGCCCTGCTTTCATGGTGGCTGCTCAGAGTGTGCCTGTGAGTGAATGGCGCCTCCTGGCCCTTCTGGTCACTTCCTGCAGGTTCCCACCTCTTCTGGTGCCTCAAGCACCAGAGTTCGGGCCTTTTCTAAAGTCACCATGACTCTCCCTTCTGGTATCCTGAAGGAGTGTGGCACTTACCTTGACTTTTCCTGCATTTGCTGAGAAAAAATTTTTTGCAAACCCCTTCTGGTCTCCAAGGTGTTTGCTGTTGCTCGTAATTGCAGGGCAACACCTGGACTGCTGTTAACTGTTCAGACCCCAGAGATGTGACCCTTTCAGTGGCTGCCCCATCCTCAGTACTCCTGGCTCCAGCTCTAACTCCCTTTCTTGCTTCCCCCAGGCCCCCTGGCCCCTCTTCAGCCCTGGGCCTGCAGGTGTACTGCCTGCTGCCGCCTCCCAACTGGCCTCACCTGCTCCCCTTGACCCCTCCAGCCCATTCTCCTCACAGAAACCACAGTCCTTTCATGTCAATCTCCTGATTAAAGCCCCTTCGTGGGTTTTTACTGCTCTCAGAACCAAATCCAATCTTCACCTTTGCACGGTCCCTCCCTTGGCTCGTGGGCCTCACCACCCAGCCCCTCCTCCAGCTCACAGTTCTCTGGCGGCTGCTGTTTCAGAGACTCGACCCACCAAGCCTTTCTCTCCCTCAGAGCCTTGCAATGTTGGCACCCCTAGAAGGCCCTTCTCACGGCTCTCCACATGGCCAACGCTTGTGTCCACTTCCTGTCACCTAAGAGAGACTGGCCCTGATGCCTGGCTTCTCCTTCCAGCCCGTCATCCTCTATCTTGGTCCCCTTTGCTGCCTCCGTGGGACTGATTACAACGTGCAATTATTTTTAACTTCTTTGTTGATTTGTTTTGCTCCATGAACTCAGAGACTGTAACTGGCTGTTTAATAAAAATGTGGTGACTGGATGAAATTATCCATTCCATTCTTCCCTTGCCTTTGTGAGAATCCCTCACACTCAGCAGCCTTCCCTCTCACATCACCTTGGGTACACAGATGAGTAGGTAAAGGGGATCAGATGCATGTGAGCCATTCCTGTTACTGGGAAATGCCCAGACCAACCCACAGACAACGTGCACAGTTGGTAGGGGCACGGGCTCTGGAGGCAGCCTGTGTCCACTTGTCAGATGTGTGCCTTTGGGCAAGTTCCTTAATCTCTCTGTGCCTCAGTCTGTTCATTTGTAACTTAGGGTTAGTGATACGTCATAGGGTCACTATCAGGATTAATATATGTAAAGTCCTTAGAACCGTGCCTGGCACACAGTAAGCGCTCTGTGCATGCCAACCACTATTGCTGTAGGTTTAGAGTGGCCTTCTGCATTTCCTACTGGGAAAGTTGTCCCTTCTCCCCTGCATACACACACCACCACTGCTCTCTTGGCTGGCTGGATGTCATTCACTGTTGAGCCCAGGGAGGCCCTTTCAGTGAAGCCGTGACGCCCTCACTTTTGGGGATGGGGAAGGAGGAGGCGGGTGAATCCTTGCTGCTGGCTGACCAAGCAGATCTCACACATGGGGAGACAGGCTTTCTTGCAAGAAGATGCTTCTTGTTCTTGTCTACTGCACGAAGATAGACTCTCTGGATCCCCCAAGAAAAAGCCTATTCTTTGTGATGGAGACTTACAGGAAGTCAGTTTCTCACAAGTACTCCCAAGAAAGGGTTGTCACATCTGCAGGCCCCACGGGGCCACCAGTGTCCCTGGAGAGACAGGGAAGGGGAAGCCTGGGCCGGCTTCTCTGGGCCTCCCTGCAGGAGGAGCAAAGCTTGGCCTGCCACTCATCTCCAGGGCAGCCGGAGTTCTCCAGACACACACGTGTTCCAGAGCTGCCAGGCTCCATTTGTGCCCCATAAACTAATACTGATGCTACCGGTCAATTTCTCCATTGCTTGAAGCTTCTATTTCTGTTAGAAAGACATTAAGTGCCTCTCAGGTGGCAGGGCTGCAGCAGGGTTTCGGCCTCTCTGGGGCAGTGTGTGTGTGCGTGTGCGTGTGTGTGTTGGGGAGCTACGTGGAGTAAGACCTGTCTCTTTCAACACTCTGATTTGCCTGGGTTCTGTCCTCCCAAATGTTCTAAATTGCAGGTGAAATCACCCTGACAGAACTTCCCGCTGACAGCCAGTGTCTTTTGTTACAGAGGGAGGTGTTGATCCTTCTCTAATCAACAGCTTAATTAGGTCTGCTGAGATGAAAGAGTCATTTTTACTTAGGGAGCAAATATTTATAGACAACCCTTTCCCTGGCCCCTGCACTGGAGGTGTTCCCAACTTGAGGACTATATCAAATAAAAATTATAAACTCATTTCTCCACTCTACTAAAATCACTGGCAAACTCAGACAGAACTCTCCAGACTGTGAGCTGCCTACAGAGTAGTTTCATTCGTGGCTGGAGAGCCCAGCAGACATTGTGGCGCATGGTGGGCACATGGGAAGCACTTGTTGAATTTTTGAAAGAGTGGAGAGCCTGCTCGATGGCTTTCTTCTCCAGCAGGAATCACCAGGGCACTGTGGCTGAGTCAGACAGACCTGGAATTGAACCCTAGCAGCCTGGTCACGCAGCTGTATGACCTTGGGCAAGTTGTTTACCATCTCTAGGTCTCTATGGCTGTTCATCGGGACAGTAATAATACCTAATTTATAGGGTTGTTACCCTGAAAGCCTGTAGCACGGTTTTTGGCACACAGAAGCAACTTTAGCGTTGGCTGCTAAGAGCAGAGATGGTGGCAGTAAAGGCAGAGGTGACAATTAAGCCTCAGAGCCTCTGATCCCACAGGAAGGTCTCCTGGGCAGCTTTTAAGCCGTCTCGTTTCATAGACTTCTCAGTTCTGTTAAGAATGTATTAGGCTCCCTCATGAGGGAAGTGGAAATTAAAACCACAATGAGATACCACTTCATACCCACTAGGGTGGCTATATTCAAAAAAACAGAAAATAACAAGTGTTGGCTACGATGTAGAAAAAACGGACCCCTCATACATTGCTGGTGAGTATGTTTCATGGTGCAGCTGCTGTGGAAAACAGCTTGGCGTTTCTCAAAACGTCAGACATACTGTCACCAAATGATCCAGCAATTCCACTCCTGGATATATACCCCAAAGAACTGAAAACAGAGATTCAAACAGATACTTGAATGCCAATGTTCATAGCATCATTATTCACAAGAGCCAAGAAGTGGAAACTACTCAAATATCTATCACCTGATAAATGGAAAAACAAAAGGAGATATGTCCATACAATGGAATATTATTCAGCCATAAAAAGAATGAAATTTAATACATGCTACATGAACCTTAAAAACATCATGCTAAGTGAAAGAAGCCAGACACAAAAGGCTGTGTATTGTATGATTGCATTTAAAAGAAATATCCAGAATAGGGAACTCTATAGAGATAGAGAGTAGATTAGTGGTTGCTATGGCTACCCACCTCCACCTCCCCCCATACAGCTGAGGGGTATAGGGAGAGACTGCTAAGGGGTACAGTGTTTCTTTATGGGGTGATGGGAACATTCTGGAATTAATGATGATGGTTGCACATCATAGTATATACTAAAGACCATTGAATTGTACAGTTTAAAGCAGTGAATTTCATTTGATGTGAGCTATATCTCAACAAAAAAAATAAAATAAAATAAAAGAGACTGTAGGGGCTTCCCTGGTGGCGCAGTGGTTGAGAATCCGCCTGCCGATGCAGGGGACACGGGTTTGTGCCCCGGTCCGGGAAGATCCCACATGCCGCAGAGCGGCTGGGCCCGTGAGCCATGGCCGCTGAGCCTGCGCGTCCGGAGCCTGTGCTCCTCAAGGGGAGAGGCCACAGCAGTGAGAGGACCGCGTACCACAAAAAAACAAAACAAAACAAAAAACAAACAAACAAAAAAAACAGTATTGGGCCCCCAGTGGTCTCACTTCCAACACATCCACAATGACTGTTTTCACAGTGAAGCCTCTACAGTAGAAAACCTTTACTAAGACTTTACAATTTGCAAATCACCTTATGCCAGCCATGAAAATGGGCATTATTATCACTATTATACAGATGTGGAAACTGAAATTCAGAAACATGAAGCAACTTGGCACAAGTGAATAATAAGTAGAAAAGATGGAACTGGAACTCAAGCCTTCAAACTCCAACACCCTCTATTTTCCCTACCGATGAAACACAACGTGACCAACGGTGCTCTCAGATCTTCCCAACGGTGAGCTGCTTCCCAACAGAGTCTGGATTACCGAGGACTTCAGCCTTCCGCCTCATGTATGTGGGCAGCATTCCTGACTCTATCTGTGCCGGGCCCCCAGAGTACCAACTCCGCAGGTCAGAGAGCCTCGCACAGGACCTGTGAAACAGGTCACCCAATTCCCATTCTACCCAGGCAAAGAGTTTGTCACTTACCCAGCTGCCAGGTGCTCCCCCAAATGTCCCGCAGCTTTTGACACTGACTAAGCACCTCAAGCCAACAAGAGGCAGTAAGGAAGGTCCCTGTTTACGGTTATTTCTGTCTCCTTCCTGCCCCATGTAAACCCCACTGCGTTTGGAAGAGGGCTTCTCTCGAAGTTCAGAGGCTTTTAGGTACAGAAGTGAATCAGGTGTTGGGAGCATCCAATCAGCGGGCCAAGAAGAAAAAGGACAGATGTGAAGGAGCTGAGAAGAGTGAGGAGGGCTTTCCATTCCACACTACTGGGATGGGGAGTGAGCGAAAGGGAGGAAGGGGAAACCAAGGAATAAGAGTGGAGAAGGTGTAGAGTGTGTGGAGGAGCTCCTGAGGAGCTCAGCCTGCCTGGAGCAAAAAGGGCAGAGATGAGGCTGGAATAGCACAAGGGAACCAGATATATTTTATTTTATTAAAAAAAATTTTTTTTTTTTTGCAGTACGCGGGCCTCTCACTGTTGTGGCCTCTCCTGTTGCGGAGCACAGGCTCAGTGGCCATGGCTCACGGGCCCAGCTGCTCCGCAGCATGTGGGATCTTCCTGGACCGGGGCACGAACCCGTGTCCCCTGCATCGGCAGGCGGACCCTCAACCACTGCGCCACCAGGGAAGCCCAGGAACCAGATTTACAGGGCCGTGGCCACCAGGATAAGGAGGAGGCCACTCCAACAGGCAGTGGGGAGCCACTGGAACTTCTTGAGTAGGGGGCTGACATGAAAATTTACAAGTCTCCACGGTATAAACTGTCCATATGGAAAACCCATTAAAAAGAAAAACACCTGCTCGGGGGGCCTTAAATGGAGTTTCTGTGGATGGCAAGAAAGGCTTTAATAACCAAGTTGAAGGTTGCTTCCGAAACAGTAGGACTAACGGAGTATAAAACTTTTGAACAAAACTCCTAGCTATGAGATGCTGGAGAAAGGTCATGAAATCTCAATGCCCGCTTCTTCATTGGACCCCCCCAGTACCTCATGGACTAGACAACGACTTCCTTCAGAACCGGTCAGATTCAATAGGTGCAAAGAGGCCTTATCACTTTTTTCTGTAGTCACAACAAATCATTTCTTCTTAAGGCTGAAAGTGACCTTGAAGTCACTGATACTTCCGTGTGAGGCCGAAGTTCCGAAGTCACATCCTTGTTACACTGTGGTCCAGCCTCTGGCTGCACACCCACAGTGACAGGGCTGTCACTGCCTATTAGGTGACCCTCTCTAGCTTTAGAAATGTCTGGCTTTTAGAAACGATTTCCTCTGATAAAGTCAAAACCTGACCTCCTGTGGGCTCCTCTCGTTGACCTCAGTCTACCTCTTAGGGCCATTCAGAAGCTCATTTGCTCATTTTTCCACACGACGGCCCCTCAATATTTTAAGCCATCTATTATACCCTCAGCATCTACTCGATGAGTCTTCTCTTCTTTGTATTTCTTATATGACACTGATTTGAAGCTCTAAGCCTTAGTTAGTTTGCTCTTTTTTCTTTTCTTACAGTTTACTTTTTAGGGAAGGAAAAATTCATATTTTGCATTTCTTCTGAGATACTTCTGAACTTCCCTTCCATGGGTCAGCATTGCATCAAAAACTTTAGAATTTAGGCATGGCTTTATCTCCTCTTCATCCAGCAAGTGCTACATCTGGGGCAAGGACATGCATGGGTGACGGCAACAGTGGGACCTGCAACCAGACCCGCCTGCTGAGGTATAGCAGGTTCTGAGAGGAAGTAAAGTACAACAGCAGAATGTGACATCTAAAGGGCATGGAAACAAACAGCAGCAGCCATCAAAGAGTCAGTCTGACAGTGAGGGTCTCAAGGAAGATGTCCCCATAGATCCAGCGATGGACATTCAGGAACAAGTGATACCCCAAGAGCCAGGCAGACAGTCAGCACTTGGGAAGTTTTGCAGCAAGTGGCCAAGCCTCAGGCCCAGGGCCCTAGTCTTAAGGAGACTGGTATTCCGTGAAGGCCATCAGGACACAGGTACAGAGAACTGAGCCCCAGACCTGGGTCTGGGTGAGGGGCTTGGTCTTGGCCAGGTGACATGCCAGCTCGGACTCACTGGTAGTGAGCCCTGGGGCACCACGTTGAACAAGATTCTGGTTCCCCTCCGCTTGTCCAGCCTCATCTCTGCCCTTTTTGCTCCAGGCCGGCTGGGCTCCTCAGGAGTCCCTCTACACACGCACCACATTCTCCACTCTATTCCTTGTTTCCCCTTCCTCCCTTTCTCTCACTCCCCATCCCAACAATCTGGAATGGAATGCCCTCCTCACTAGCTCTTCTCAGCTTCACATCCAGCTTTTCTTCTTGACCCAGATAACTGGATGCTGACACCTGATTCATCTAGATTCTAAGATTCTAAGACTGCTTCCAGAAAAGTTTCATGATTGTTTGCCAATGTCACTTCAGGCATAGGAGGGGAGGGTGGTGGCATTTCCAAACTAGCCACAAGGTCGGTTGCTAGACCTGGGGCCAGGGTAGAATGGGAAGAGCATCAGATGGTACTTGATGCTGTTGGACCAGAGCTGCTTCAATCCCTCCTGCCGAAGGACGGGATCCAGAGAACACGCTGCAACATAGCTGAGCCTGTATGGGTCTGGGGAGAGAGAGTCCGCCAAGGCTGAGAGGGCAGGCAGGCCTGCCAGTCACAATCCTCAGGCCCCCAACATGAGGTTCTGGCTGTATAAATCTCCCAAATTGTGCCGATACTTTTCTCAGTTTATGTGGTAAAGTTGGGCAATCAGAAAAGCACTGTGCTGAAGCAACTTTCACAGTGAACGAAACGAGAATTCCATGTTTTAGGTAAATAAATAAATAAATAAAATGGAGCGTGGGGTGGAGAAGAGAGATAAAATGCAGGTCGAAATAGTAATATAGAGAAATAGACTTCTATCATAGTAACTGGCAAAATATTTGTGACTTCTTTATGTATATTTAAAAGTTTTGTATCACTACTTGGAAGGTAATCCTGCATGTGAAACCTGTAATAGAAACTGGCTGGGTTTTCTCTGAATGACTTTATTGTAAAAATCTACATTCTTAATGAGGCACAGGAAAGTCAGAGGAGGCCACCAGGATGGACCATGGCAAAGGAGGAAGCGTGGGGTATCCTGAGATGTTTGGAGCCCGTCAGGACATTTGAGTAGGACTTTATGCAAATCCAATCAGCTCCAAAATCAAATCACAATTATTTAACCCATTATCACTGGTCCAAAATAACGCCAGACACATTATTCTTACCAGTCCTCACCCTGTCAAGATGAGGAAAAAAAAATACGAGTGTTTACTTTGATTATTATGCATCCTGTTATGAGCCCCACCGTCGCTAAGTGCATGCAGCACCTTTAACTAAAGAAACTAATTGCAAGCCACTTTCAATATCTCTTGTTTTTTAATTTAATGCCCTCGGAGAGATATAATTGGGCTGGAGGGAAGAATTTTCACTGAAGTCATGAATTTGCTATATAAATACAAACAAGAAAGAAAGCTAATACAGTAAGGGAATATGGGATTAATTTTGAAATTGTCTGATTAGTGGATTGCTGCCCATCAATAATTGCCTTATATTTTCCCAAGGCCCTCTCTTTATTAGAGTCTGGCACCACATCTGCCCACAGTCTGTCAATCAGCCTGTGCAGCTGGGAGGGTCTGCAGAGAGACCACAATTGGAAGCCTGCTGGGGCGCCTTGTTAGACAAAGCAATATATCCCAGACGTGAAAACGCTGCCATCTTGACTCGGCTGCTAACGTCCTTACACTCAATCCTCCATTGTTGGAGGAGGGGCTCGTGTGACTAGGTCTGATTTTTTAAAAAGGAAAAGAAAAAGTTGCAATCGTTTCTTTACATGTATTTTACAGGCCTGGGCTCTGCTAGAGTTTGAGGTCACAAACGCCTTCCCCCTCCCAGGGGCTGAGTTGCCGGTAATGTAGTTAAAAAGAGCTTTGCAACAGCTGGAATTTCTAAAGCAACATTGGCATCATGGGGGACAACTAAACATGCTTCATACATTTAAAAATTATGAAGATTATCACAAGGGTTACGAGCAAGTGTGCAGATGGTGAGTTTCTAACTTAATTAATGCTTAAAATCTGGAATGTTCCCCAAGCTCTCAGAACCTTTCCTGTCTATCCTCTCCAGGCCTGATGTTCCCAAGTCCTTAAAGACTCTTGATCAGAGAAAGCTGAGGAGGGTCTGTTGACTGAACTCGCCATAAACATCTTTTCAAACCACACAGACACACACACAAAGTTGCAACCTGGCTAATGATATGTTTATGCCATGTCCATTTCCAGAAATATTTATGTCTATCTTGCCAGCAATCAGTCAAAATATACAAAAATGGATTTGCATGTAAAGATGCTTCATTTGGAAGACAGAATATCATGATAATAGGACAAAGATGGCTCACAGCATGCTTTTTTTTTTGTTTTCTTCTTATCATCTACTGTTTTCCTTTTCTGTTTGGTAAACTGAGCATTTGTTTTAAATTGCGATTTTGTTCTTGTGAGGTAGGAAATAAAACGATCCTGGAGCCAAGACCCCTACAGCACCCAGAAGGGTTTATTAGCTATTGAAGTGCAATTTCCTCTCAATGTCCAGGTCCCCGCTCTGCCTTGTGGCCAAGACTAGCCTTGTCGCCATCTTCCACTGGGCACCGTGGACATCTGTGTCTGCCCCTCGCCTCATCGACAGCCTGCTAGGCTCAGGGGCCGAGGTCTGGAGGACAGAGCTTGACTCCCTCCAGTCTTGTGTGTTATGTTCCATTGGGGTCCCAGCCCTGGAGTTGCTCACACCTCCCTCCTTCAAGGTTGTGTCTCTCACTCTGAAAGACTAATAAGGGTAGGGCTCACTGGTGTTGCTGCTTGGATGGCCAAAAACACCCCAGTGGTGCTTACTTCCCCGGGCACACTGTCCTGTGGATTAGCAGGACCAGGGCCACTCTGAAAATGTCCATCTCCTTCTGTCAGGTGGGAATGCAAATACTTACAGCAGTTGTGAGAGTTAAGCCCATAGAATGGAAGCACTTTTTAAGCTGTAGTCTAGAGCTTTCTGCCAAAGTAAGGGGCTATTTTGCTATTAACAATGCGAACCTTTAATGACTGCTTGTACAGCGGCATGGAGGCAACCACCTTGGCGCCTTGCTTTGCTCTGGAGGAGCCGCCAGCTTAGGCCACGGGGACTCCGGGCTTGGCTCACACCAGCAAGCTTCCCCGGTACTGGATGTGGCCCCAGAGATGGCAGAGTGTCTTCCCCACCTCTGTTTCTCTTTTCCAGTCTGCTGCCCCTCTGATATTGGACCTCTTCTCACTCCACCTTGAAGGAAGTCACAACTTCTTTCCTTATGAATTACAACCCTCAGTAGAACAAAGCAGTGGCAGGCGAAGTCCTCCTTCCAGGTCTTCAATTGGCTTTAAGGACCACCATAGTGGTACCTGCTACTCCCCAAATGCACCCACCCCTCCTCCCAGGTTGATCTCGTTGCCCCCGAGGAAGACTCGGTCTTTCATTTGTTCACCTTCTTTCCTCGCCTGTGATACTTCCCTTCTGTCCTTCGCTGGCCCAAGCCCACCCCTCTTGAAAGCCCATCCTCACCTCACGACTTCCAACTTCATCTCCCTCCACTTTCTCTGACCACACCAGCCCTTGCCATCTCCTCCTCCCTGACTCTTGTGGCATTTGTGATAGGTAGTTGCCACTGGATAATGACTGGTGGGTGTGCCCCTTTCACATGTGTTGAGAATCTCCTATGTGCTCAACACTGTGCCAGAGCAGATCCTCACCAGAATATACACCTTGATGTCATGTCTCATGTGAGGTTTGTGACTTTCAACTGCCTGGCTTGATTTTAAGCTCCTGGAGAGCAGGAACCATATCTTATTCTGTATTTTGCAAATGTTCATAGTTATCTGTCAATAAACATTAAGTAAGTGACTCAGGGATAACCAGGTGCTGGAGAGGTTCAAAGGGTGAGGTTGAACCACAGAGAAAACAAGCTCTTGAAAATCAAAATGTTGGTGCCCCAGTCAAAACAGCAATGTCCCTTGCCTCATAGATGGCCTGCCCCATAGTCCTCAAACACATAGCATGACCAATAAAATTAAAAAGTCACAACATATTCATATCCTCTCTCTAAGACAAAAGAATCAACTCTGTGGTTCAAATACAAAATGGAAAGATAGTACCGTAAGTGGGCCATTGGTTTGCTGATTCTCCATCCAGAGGCAGGCTCCCCGCTTGCAAAGGAGGCCAAGCAGCTGCTTGAGACCTAGGGCTCCTGCCAGGAGGAGGCCACCAGGACCTGGGCCAGAGCTAAATCCATGAGATACCCAAGGTCACTGTGGGACAGGAGCCTTAGTCACCAATATATAAGGCTTAGTTCTGGATTGGGAGGCCCAGGAAACCGGATGGAGACTTCCACAAAACTGCTAGACCAGGGCAGTGAGCTCAGGGGTAGCTCTTCCTCCTCGTCCAAATTTATGAGTGTTGGAGTGCCCCATGCTCAGTCCTTGGACCTCTTCTCTTCTCCATCTACACTCACTCTGTGAGAAACTCTGTCCTCTCCCACAGCCCTAATATTATCAAGGTGCTGAGGATGCCTGTATTTATATCTCCAGACTCAACCTCTTCCTGGGCTCCAGATACTCGGATGTCTCGTAAGTATCACAAAGTTCCCATGTCCAAAACACACCTCTAGATTCCTGTCTCAAACCAGCTCTGCCCCGACCTCTCCCCTTCTCAGTAAACAGCATGGCCATTTACCCAGCTGCTCAGGCCCAAAACCTAGGGGTCATTTTTGAGTTCTCGTTTTCTCTCACACCTGGCATGCAATCCCTCAGCGAGGTCTGTTGGCTTTACCTTCAAAAGAGATCCTGAGTTTGATGACTTCTCACTACCGCAACCCCTTGAACAGTACACAAAGACAGCCAACACCTCTTGCCAGATTGCTGCAGCCGTCCAGCTGGTCTTTTTTTTTTTTTTTTTTTTTTTTTTTTTTTTGCGGTACGCGGGCCTCTCACTGCTGTGGCCTCTCCCGTTGCGAAGCACAGGCTCCGGATGCGCGGGCTCAGTGGCCATGGCTCACGGGCCCAGCCGCTCTGCGGCATGTGGGATCCTCCCAGACCGGGGCACGAACCCACGTCCCCTAAATTGGCAGGCGGACTCCCAACCACTGAGCCACCAGGGAAGCCCCAGCTTGTCTTCTTGCTGCCATCTTGTTCCCTACTCTCTGTGCTTCACATAGCAGTCACAGTGATGTTTTAAAATCATAAATCAAACCATGTCAGCCCACTACCCCAAACCCTCTCCTGGCTTTCCCTTATACTTAAAATAAGATCCAAAATCCCTGTCTGATGTGGCCTCATTTCCTATTCAGCCCTTCCTGCATACTGGGCACCAGACACATGGGCTTCTTGCTCTTCCTTGAACCCATCATCCTGTTTCCTGCCCTAGGATCTTCCCACCTCCTTGGTCTTCTTCTCCAGGATCTTTGGATAGCTCCCTGCCCCTATGCACCCCAGCTTTCACCCAAATGTCACCTTCCAAAGAACATCTATCCTGTCTACAATGCCTAGCTCCCACATCCTTGTCACTCTTTATCCCCTTCCTGCTTCATTAGTCTTCACATTAACTGCCTGAAACTATGTATTTTTAAAAAAATGTCTTCTTTTTATTTATGGCTGTGTTGGGTCTTCGTTGCTGCACGCAGGCTTTCTCCAGTTGTGGCGAGCGGGGGCTACTCTTCGTTGTGGTGCGTGGGCTTCTCATTGAGGTGGCTTCTCTTGTTGCGGAGCACGGGCTCTAGGTGCGCAGGCTTCAGTAGTTGTAGCACATGGGCTCCATAGTTGTGGCACATGAGCTTAGCTGCTCCGCAGCATGTGGGATCTTCCTGGACCAGGGCTCGAACCCATGTCCCCTGCACTGGCAGGCAGATTCTTAACCACTGCACCACGAGTGAAGCCCCTGAAACTATGTATTTTGTTGTTGTTGTTGACCTCCCCCCCATACAAGATCCATGATGACAGGGATTTTGCTGCTCTTGTTCACTGTTACCTTTCCTGTGCCTGAACTGTACTTGACACATTAAAGGCACTCAGTGAATACGTGTTACGTGAGTAAATTAGTGAATGGGTAAATAAGTAAGCAATAAGCTAAGACAACGTTAGTATCCTCATTATCATGTACACGTGACTCTCATGGAGCAATTTTTTAAAAACTGGGTTTGTTTGTGGGGGAAAAATGGTCCCCAAAAGAAGGAAAAACACTGGGGCTGATGATAGGACAGCATAGATCATAAAGAGAACCTCTAGCTCCCCTAATAAAACAAAACCCAGACAGCACAAGTCTGGAAAAGGATGTCATGGGGAGATGTGGCTGGACCCCCCTCCTCCCCCACAGGAGCTCTGAACCATTACTGCTTTCATTTCTCAAAGCAGAGGTAAGACCAGACTGGAACATCTGAACAAGATGTCACCAAAGGTCCAGGGAGACTGAGGAAAGGCTTGGGTATAAAGTGAGGGGGGCACCAGGAGTTGTGAGGGCTACAGAAAAAGAAGAAAGAGCTCCAGATAGGACATTTCACTCAGGGCCAGGCTCACTTACAGGACGGGCCACTTTGGAAAAGATAACGTAAGCTTCGGGTGGCAGAAGAAGGTCTTAGAAATGGACGTGGGAATGTGCTTATACTTTTACTTGTTCACTTCAGTCTCCCTCACCACACACACAAAATGGAAGGTAGAATCCCAGTTTTTTTACAGGCAAACACTGTGCCCGGGGGCAGGAGTTGAAATTAGGTCTGCATGATCAGAAAGCTTTTTGAAACACCTTGGATCATCATTCCATTAGGACCCCTTGAGCCAAGGTCCCTTCTCCAGCTGGCACCTAAAGAACATCGCACGAGTCCGCTCACGTTCCACAGTCTTTAAGAGTCTACAAACATGTGTGCTGGCTTGTTTGAAAACAGATGCTATCGGGACTTCCCTGGTAGCACAGTGGTTAAGAATCCGCCTGCCAATGCAGGGGACATGGGTTTGAGCCCTGGTCCGGGAAGATCCCACATGCCGCGGACCAACTAAGCCCGCGAGCCGCAACTACTGAGCCTAAGTGCCACAACTACTGAAACCCTCGCACCTAGAGCCCGTGCTCTGCAACAAGAGAAGCCACCACAATGAGAAGCCCACGCACCACAACTAGAGAAAGCCTGCATGCAGAAACGAAGACCCAACACAGCCAAAAATAAATAAATAAAATAAATAAATTTTAAAATAAAACAAATGCCATCACCCTGATTCCCCAATGATTCTCACACCAAAATGGGCTGGGGGGTGGCAGGAGGAAGGGCAGGGGATGCATAGGGGAAGGAAAGCTCTGAAGCAAAGCTACTCCCTAACCATAGGCCAAAACCTGGCTAGAAACATGACTGATGATGTGATAAAAGGGTGCCCTACCACACTAAATGCAAAACAGGAATTGCAAGGTGCATGTAAAGGACTAGGTAACGGGTTGCATATTAAGAACACAGTTTCCATTTAGTCACTTGGAACAGAACAATCTGCAGCATTAAAGGAGAAGAAAATTTGGCAGGGCTCACTGTGAGGAGGCACAAGTGGGGAGAATTCCTAAAAGAGATCCTAACTTAATCACTTGAAGCAGGAGACCAAAAGCTGCCTTCAGAAATAGATCAAAAGAGTTGTATCGGCCCAGGAGTGCACACACCGTATCAATCTCTGGCCCAAGTGTGCGAGCCTCCAGGCATCACCTCGGAAGCGTGCCCAGAGCGGCCTGGTTTTATTTGTAAATGCACAGGAAGGGTCTGAAACAATCCCAGAGCAAGGCTGGTGGGGCAGCAGCCAGGTGGAGTAGGAGTCAGGACCAACTGGCAATTCCCTCAGGTTTACTTTCCTACTGATCTCATTCCCATGGAACATACACTAAATCCATCCTTAACCTGACAAATTAGTGGGGCCCCATCTAAGAGATGGGAAAGGGCCTGAGGCAAGAAAGACAGGCCAGGCCTGGCTTGCACCAAGGAGAGGACCTGCCTCTTTGGCCTTTATCCTCATGAGCTGTACTCCAGTAACTGAGGCCATTGCTGTCGCCCATCTCAAGAGCTCCAGACTGGGCCCAGAGGCCAGCCTTTGCTCACCTAACATTCTGCACAGATAAGTAACCAGATAGGTACTGTTTTGTTTACACAAAGGGGATTAACTATGCACTTTGTCGTCCATCTTGCTTTTCTTGAGGCCCGAAGGCTACAAGGTATGTCATGAATTGAGGACCCAGGTGAAGAAAGACTGATGGAGTGTTACACTGTAAGGTGAACTGTCATTTATCTAGTCTTGTACTGATGGACATTTAGGTTGTCCCCTCACCCCAGTTTTTTTTTTTCCTATTACAAATAATGCTGCAGTGAACATCCTTGTAACACAACTCGGTGAACTCTTGCGGGTATATCTGTAGGGTAAATTCCTAGCTCAGCGACTGCACTTTAAGCTCCTTCAGAATAGGAAAATGGATTAATCATCTTCCTTGCTCCTTTGCCTAGCACTGTCACAAAATTCTGTGTATAGTACGGACTCAATAAATATTTGTTGGACTCAATAAATATTTGTTAACATGAGTTAATGAAAAAGAGACAATCTATACCCTGAATTACAAAGCCCTAAGCATGAAACAGATAACAGAACAAAATGGTTTCTAACACAGTGATAAGCGGAATGATCTGGACCAGGTAAAACTGCTACAGGAATTCCAAATGGAAGGTGTGCAATCTCAGATTTTTACCCTTTCCTACACCTGAATTTTATATAGCATTGCTAATTAACTTCTTGTTCTAACAGGCCAGTTATGGATAGACCAGCTCTGCCTTCTTCCTCTTAGAGATAACAGGAAGAGAAGGATCCTGATCAGAACTTGCTCCCTTCACTGAGATTTTTGGGAGACATCTAGAATAGCATTTCCTCATTAGGCCTGATTTTGGAACACGATTTCCCAGTGACCTGAGTGGCTCCATATGTTTATCAAAGATGGAAAAAAGCTGCTATACGTTGGAATTTTATATTTTCCCCTCAAAATTAATTTTTTTCAGAGCTACCTAAGGATATTCTCTACCAATAACCAGAAGTTTCTGAATTCATACTGTATTATAGACATGAGGATCCCAGGGGTCTCAGTGGGACTTGGGACAGCTGTTTTTGACTTTGAAGCTAGCTGCTATTTCATTAAGATGATGTCATCATTATTTCATCAGCCTCTCGTTCAACACTGTGAGGATTTATTATCACCACTTTACAGGTTGGGAAACTGAGGCACAGAGAAGTTAAGTACTTGCCACCCCATACTTCCTAACAAGCAGAACTGATCTCGGATCTGGGTCTTCAAGTCTACTCTCTTGCTTTTGCTTCCAGGAGCAGTTCTATCACGAAGCTTCAGCTTCCGGCCCACACTTGCACCTCTCCTTTCAGGACCCTGGGAGGGGCCCTCACATCGTGTTTATACGGTCACATATTTTCGTAAAATTTGCAGAAGTAAGATCTTGAACTGTAGTTAAAAACCACTGTCTCTCTTCATTCTGACTTTCCTCTCTGACTTATTCACTTAGCGTTGGGTGGCCTCTGAGTAGTGGAGGGCATTTTTAGGATCCGGCTAAAGGGAAGTTGAGTTGGGCTATGTTTAGTTTGAGTTTGGTCAGAGGTGTGGTGCACAATCACTTTTATGTCAAGTTAAATTATTGCTGGCTGTCCTTGTACAAAACAAAACCAACCAAACAAAACCCTTAATTTTACTAAAATAATATATGCACATGGTAACAAATCGAATAGTACAGGGGGCTTAGAGACAAGTTGGATGGTACCACAAGACTTACAACAAAATAAGTTCTCCCCACCTCTCTAACTACTTTCATTTATTTTAGCAATTTCTTTTCACAGTATCACCATATTTTTAATTTATTTTATTTATTTTTGCTGTGTTGGGTCTTCGTTTCTGTGCGAGGGCTTTCTCTAGTTGGTATCACCATATTTTTAAACAATATCCTAATATTTCAATATTCTAAGTCAAAAAACTGGTGGACATGTAAATTTTCCTTACAAAAATTATTTTAAAGAAATTTTGTTTTTGTATAAGAAACTATCTAAATTTGGTTTTGTATATTATAAGTGGTAAATATTGTAGTAAACCTTATAATATTTTTATAATACTTTCTTCACTTACCAATATTAGACATTATCTATTGATTTCCTGTCATTAGGTAAAGCTATAGCTCTCTCAAACCTATTCACTTCCTCTCTCCCATTTTCTTTTTATAGTTCTGCTTTAATTTTTGGTTAAATCAATAGTCAGAGTTTACAGTTTATATGACAGGGATAATATTTTTGCAAATATTAAATCAATACATTATATTTTTCCACTTAAATAATTATTTCCAACAGAAAAGCAGGCTTATGTTTACCAAAAAGATAAGTACAGGAATGTTCATAGGAAAATTATTTGTAATAGTCTCCTACTAAAACTTATCCAAATGCCTATCAACAGCAGAGTGGATAAAAAAATTGTGACACACTCATATAATTGAGTACTGAACATATATGATAATAAATGAACTATTGTTGCATGCGACAACATGAATGAATATTAAAAACATAATATTAAGCAAAGGAAGCCAGACACATGATAGTACTATATGAATCAATTACATAATATATCAACAACAGACAACACTAAAATAGTCAGAAATTAGTATAGTAGTTGTCCTGGAGTGACTGTGAGGAGGTGAGAAGAGGCTTCTGAGCGCTAGTAATGTCCTATTTCTTGATCTGGGTCCTTTTAATATGGGCGTATTATATATTCATTTTGTGAAAATTCAACAGTATATATATTTAAAATTTCTGTATTTTTCTATACATGTTTTACTTCCATAAAAAAGTTTATTTTAAAATATCATTATAGAAAAGATATTTTATACCTCTATTATTAGATATCTATTGATCTCCCAGCTTTTAAAGATTTTGTTATACTTACCCTAACATCTGTGTCTTTATCCCTTCTCCTCCCAACTTTTGTTACTTTAATTTTTATAATATCTTGGATTAGAATATATTCTCTTCTGTAATCAAAAAAGCCCACATTTGTTTTCATTTTAGTTCTATAGTTAAATAGATTTAATGCTTACCACCAGCATTAGTTGTAGTTTTGTCAGTTTTCTCTTAGGTAACTAAAATGCATGCTCTTATTCATCAAAAAGGACAATGAAACAATAACCCCTCTACCATGTTCTTGCATATTCAAAACAGTTTGCTGGTTGCTTTAGTATAGTAATGGGATAATAGTTTGGCTGGGAATAAAATTCTTGAGAAAAGAAAAGTATATTCATACTGCCTTTTAGTCACTCTGAGGCCTGTCTGATTTCACTTCCATTAATTACTCTATTTTTTTTTTTCTTGCTCTCTCAAAGAATTCTTTGAGGTTCAGTAATTTTACAACACTATACCTCTAGGTTGACCATTCTGGCTTAGTTTTTCCTGGATGCTCCATTTCCATATAAAGATTCATACCCTTATTTTAGTTCAGGAAAGTTTTCATAAAGTATATCTTTATACATTTGTCCTGTCTATTATTTCTGTTGCCTTCCTTGAAGACCTTACATTGAACTCCTTGGCTCGTCCACCATAACTATTATTTCTCCTTTAAGCCTCTACTCATTCATTTGCTTTCATTTCATTTTGCAATCTTTTCTCATTTCTACTCTCTCTGTTAGTCTTAAATGAAGAATGCATACCCCTGGGCAAAGACTTTCTAAGGAATATGCACATATATATATAGTTTTAACAGCATCAATTTCCATGTTCTCAATTTCCATATATACTCTTTCCAAAAAATTGATCTGCCAGAAAATATACCTGAGGAGGTGTTTTGTGAGTTCTTTTTTCCCATTAACCCCTTCACAATCTCCTTCAGTCAAGGCATCATAAACCCTCAACAGGGATTCATGTCTTTCCTCCTCTTGTATACATTTATGTTAAGCTTGAAGCAAGGCATTAGAAACTGAGTATTTTGCCTGAATTGGCATGTTCTGAATTCATTATAGCATAAAGCAGCAGGAGAAATTACAATTTTTGTTTACTAATTTTACCTCTTTTACCCCATAACTATTGTCAAGAATGCACTGCCTCAGGACTTCTCTGGTGGCGCAGTGGATAAGACTCTGCAGTCCCAATGCAGGGGGCCCAGGTTTGGTCCCTGGTCAGGGAACTATATCCCACATGCATGCTGCAACTAAGAGTTCGCATGCCACAACTAAGGAGCCCACCTGCTGCAACTAACATCTGGCTCAACCAAATAAATAAATAAATAATTTTAAAAAAAGAATGTATTGCTTCTAAGGAAGAAGCTTGTGAGAGCACACAAGGGACAAATTTATGAAAAGCTCTGGCTCTTATCTATCTTATCTACACCCATTAATCTACGAATTTTAGTACTAACATTTCTTTAAAATTTTATTTATTTTTTTGTTGTGCCGTGTGTTAGTTGTGGCATGCAGGATCTTTCATTGCACGCGTGGGATCTTCGTTGCAGTGCACGGGCTTCTCTCTAGTTGTGGCATGCAGGTTTTCTCTCTCTAGTTGTGGCACGCAGGCTCTCTAGTTGAGGCACACGAGCTCAGTGTTGTGGCACACGGGCTTAGCTGCCCTGTGGCATGTGGGATCTTAGTTCCCCAACCAGGGATTGAACCCATGTCCCCTGCATTGGAAGGAGGATTCTTTACCACTGGACCACCAGGGAAGTCCCAATGTTTATTTTTAAATGATGTATCAATCTGCCACAAATCATTCTTTCTGAATTTCCACCATTCTTGGTGATGGAATTGGGAGAGGATTCTCATTCAAGGCATGGATCATGCCTTAGTCCATCTCAGATGCATTTCTGCATGATTTTGGGGAGGAGGAAGTGAAGCACTCCACACTAATTTCCAATGCTTCCAGCAGATTAGTGCAACATCTGGAAATGAAATATACATCTAAGTTAGGGTTTTATATTTTCTTGAACACTTATGCAGACTGGTAGGGGAAACATTTTCATTACTTTTGCCAAAAGATGGTTGGATGCTATGAACTAATATTTATTTTTTATTTGGGCATATGTCTGCTTCTCACTGTTACTAGTCAACTACCTGCTGAACAATTATTCTTTTTCACCATGTAGTTATTAGATTTATATTATTATATATATTTTTTATTTACTTTAATTTTTATATTCCTATTATAACAGGAATGTTATAGATTCTACTGTAAATAATGCATACAGCAACAATGATTAACAAACTTTTTATAAGTCCCCCACTAACTGATGGTCTAACACCTTCCTTTTGCTATTACTTTCCACAAAGTAGTTAAAATTGCATTCTTAAAAATAGACAAGTAAGAGAATGAAAAGACAAATCATACTGGGAGAAATATTTGTTAAGACATGTCTGATAAAGGACAGCCATCCAAAATAAACAAAGAACACTTAAAACTCAACAAGAAAACAACAATCCATTAAAAAATGGGCCAAAGGCCTTAACAGACACCTCATCAAAGACGATATACAGATAGCAAATAAACGTATGAAGGGATGCTCCACATAATATGCCATTAGGGAAATGCAGATTAAAACAATGAAATACCACACTACACACCTATTAGAATGGCCCAAATCTAGAACACTAACAACACAAAGTGCTGGCCAGGACACTAACAACACCAAATGCTGGCAACAGGAACTCTCATTTACTGCTGATGGAAATACAAAATGTCACAGCACTTTCGAAGATATTTAGTTGAGTTTGGTGGTTTCTTACAAAACTAAACATACTCTTGCCATGAAGTACAGCAATCTCACTCCTTGGTCTTTCCCTGAAAAAGCTGAAAACTTATGTCTACACAAAAACCTAAACATGGATATTTATAGCATATTTATTCATAATCGCCAAAATTTGGAAGCAACCAAGATGGTCCTTTAGTAGGTGAATGGATAAATAAACTGATACATCCAGTCAATGGTATATTATTCAGCACAAAAGAGATGGGTTATCAAGCCATGAAAAGACATGGGGTGGGACTTCCCTGGTGGTCCAGTAGTTAAGACTCTACGCTTCCACTGCAGGGGGCGTGGGTTTGATCCCTGGTTGGGGAACTAAGAACCCACATGCTGTGCGGTGCGGCCACAAAAAAAAACCAAAACAAAAAAACTTGCAGTCTGAGAGAAAAGACATGGGGTAAACTTAAACGCATATTAGTAACAGAAAGAAGCCAATCTAAAAAGGTTACTTACTATGTGTTTCCAACTCTATCACATTCTAGAAAAGGTAAAACTATGGAGACAATAAAAAATGATCAGTGACTGAGAGGGATTAGAGGGGAGGGAGAGATGAATTGACATAGCGCAGAGGATTTTTAGGGCAGTGAAACTACTCCGTATGATACTATAATGGTGGATACATGTCATTACACATTTGTCCAAACCCACAGAATATACAAGCCAAGAGTGCATCCTAATGTAAACTATGGACTCTGGGTGATAATGATGTGTCAATGTAGGCTCAACAATTGTAACAAATGTACCACTTTGGTGGGGGATGTTGATAATGGGGGACTTTATGCATGTGTGAGAGCAGGGGATACATGGTAACTCTCTCTACCTTCTGCTCAATTTTGCTGAGAACTTCTTAAGTAATAAAGTCTATTTTAAAAAAAATAGAACATCTACCGCTGTACAGGTGTAGGATAAAATGTTCCCAAAACATAAACTAGAACATAGTATCTTGAACTTTATAAAACCAACTTTATTTAATTAGGGATAATTCCTCCTTCTCAGATTTTGATGTGCTTTTCTAATAATATCAAACATGTAATTATAAACATGCTGCTTTTCAATCATTAAATAAATTACTAACTTATCTCTAACAACTGTCAAGTATCCAACTCTGTCCATCTGTCTTCCCATTTTAAGACATTTTAGGATATTCTAGAAAACTGAAATTCAGCATGATTGTACTTTGTTCACAAAGGATTTATAATTTCCAATTTAAAAAAATCTCAATTTAACAAATTTAAGCTATAAAAATGAAATTTATCTAAAACTTCCAAGAATAAGTAATAGAAATTTTAAGTCTTGGAAAGGCTTTTTTTGGCAAAATTATAAGAAATTGAGAAAAAGAATGACTTTAAAGACTTAGGAAACAAAATTTTTTGCAAATTGGGTGGTTTCTAATTCCTGGGTTTCAACAAAATTGCGGGAAGATCTAATCAAGTTGTCAGTGATGGATCATTAAAAATAATTTTTGATGATCACTTATAATTTTTGATTTTGGCATATAACTTGAAAGAATTTCCAAGCCCTGGGTGATATTTTTAAAAATAAAACTCCTTTTACCTCCATCAAGTTATTTATGTAAACATGGGTTCTCGGCTCTGATATCTAAAAAAACTACAAGGAGGAATAGAATTGACGCTAAGCCTGTCTCATTCTGAAAATGTCATACTTGAATATTTACCTATAGCTACCTGAACTAACAGAGAAATGCCTCACCAATATCATTAAGTGATAACTTTCTAATAACTTTTATTAATATTTAGGAGACAAGGATATAGGAATTTAAAACAAATTAAAAAATGTTTATTGAGGTATAACTGACATTAGTTTCAGGTGTTACAAGATAATGATTTGATATTTGTATATACTGCAAAATGATCACCACATGTCTTGTTAACATATATGATTTTTGTTGCAGAGAACTATGATAGGGTAATCAATAAAATTTTTTTTAAACAATGATATTGCACTGGGATATAATTATATGGAAGAAATGGAAAAAAATAGAAGTTCAAGGTAAAAAGAAATGGTAATATTTGACTCCTAAAAAGAACTTATTTGTGTATTTTGGTGCACATCAAGGCACTGTAATATTTAGATCTGAATGGATAATTTAAAAGAGTTATGTATGCAGCTCTTGGGTTGTAGTTTGCTGAATCTCGGTCTACACCTAAGAAAGTGATAGAGAAAATGTAAATAATGCAGATGAAACTTACAAATATGACATGTCTGTAGCCATTAATTACACTGTGAATAGCAAATAAAAAAACCCCAAAATAAAAAAAACCAAACTATTCTTCTAATATTCAAAAACTATTATCCAACTCAGCAAAGATGTCACACATGCCTACTGATGAATGAATGAAACGCCAACATATGTCTTCATTATTTCACTTTCATCCTACTTATTAACATCAACAAAAATATTATTCAACATCCATGTTGGAACTACACTTAGGGAGCCAGCTGTTAAACATTTATCAGCAGCATGCACTGTACTGGACTTAAATGTGTGATTATTTAGTTCATCTCCTTTTGTTCCTAAAAACCAAATTTTGTTTTGGGGAAATTTCTGTCACCAGCCTACCCATTTTCCTCTTGTTCTTGTGCACCAAGGACTTAGGTCTTACATTTCAGGGTAAGTCCCTCAACTCTGAGAAACACACTTGGTAGTCTGTTCTGAAACCTGCAGGCACGAATACTCTGCTTCTCTCTGCGTGCTCCTCTGCTTGAGCACCACAGCTTTTGTTTTGTTTTTGTTTCATCCAGACTGAGTAATCTCTGCCCAGTTGTTAAGACTCTGTGCTTCCACTGCAGGGGGCAGGGGTTCGATCCCTGGTCCAGGAACCAAGGTCCCACATGCCGTGCAGCATGGCCAAAATAAATAAATAAATAAAGTAAGTAAGTAAGTATTGATGTATTAGGGTTTACATCTACCATCTTACTATGTGTTTTATATTTGTCTCATCTGTTCTGTGCTCTTTCACTCTTCTTTCTTGCATTTTAAAAAGAGATTAATCAAATAATTATCACTCCATTTCCCTTTTGATTAGCTAACTACTTTTGCATTATATCACTATTCTTTTCATGGTTACCTTAGAGATTAGAACATGCATCTTGATTTACTAGAATCTAACATAAATTTGTATTTTCACCAATGCAAGGGCCATAGAACACTTTAATTTCCTTTTCTCTCCTCCTGCCTTTTGTACTTGGTACTATCATTGTCGTGAATTTTATTTCTACATATTTTAAACACCTCAATATTATAAATGTTTTATATTGTCAGTATGTTAATATATTTATCCACATATTTTTACGGTTTCAATATCAGGGGAATGTTGTCCTCATAGAATGAGTTGGGAAGTATCCCCCTCTTCAGTATTCTGGAAATATAAGTGTAGAATAGGTATAATTTCTTTATTAAATGTTTGGTTAAGTTCCCCAGTGGAGCAGTCTAGGCCTGGAGTTTTCTTTGTAGGAAGGTTTTAAACCATAAATTCAATCTCTTTAATAGATAAAGCATAATTCAAGCTATCTATTTCTTCTTGAGTGAGCTTTGGTAGTTTGTGCTTTTCAAGGAATTTGTCTATTTCATCTAAGTTGTTGAACTGATTGGCATAAAGTTAGTCTTTTACTCTTTTATTATTTTTAATATGAATAGACTCTATAGTTATATTACTACTCTTATTCTTGATAATGGTAACTTGTGCTTTATTGTTGTTTTTGTTTTTCTGATCAGTCTCGGTAGAAGTTTATCCTTTTTTCCCTCAAAGAGTCAGTTTCTGGTTTCAATGACTTTGTTTTTCTGTTTTCTAATTCACTGATTTTTGCTCTTGTGTACTACTTTCTTTCTTCTGCTTATTTTCATTTGCTCTTCTTTTTTTTTTTTTTTTGCTGTACGTGGGCCTCTCACTGTTGTGGCCTCTCCCGTTGCGGAGCACAGGCTCCGGTCGCACAGGCCCAGCGGCCATGGCTCACGGGCCCAGCCGCTCTGTGGCATGTGGGATCCTCCCGGACCGGGGCACGAACCCGTGTTCCCTGCATCGGCAGGCGGACTCTCAACCACTGCGCCACCAGGGAAGCCCTGCTCTTCTTTTTTTTAATTTATTAAAGTGGAAGCTGACATCATTGACAAGACTTAAAGGGCAAGGATCCCAAAGAGAAGAGTGGTATATTCTGTAAAAATTTCCTTTCAGTGAATTTGATCTTAAGTGGCTCAGGTACAACAGGGAAAGGACCAAAACAAAGAGCGTCAGCTAAGAACCTGGGAAGCCAATCAGATCTTTTGGCAATCTCTCAGGCTGGGTGACAGAAATTATAGAGATCAGAACCCACCAATGAGGAAGGACCCTCGTATACATCCCAGACTTCCAGTTAAGACTCTGGAAGAGTAACACTGTAGGTATATGGCTCAGTTGGAAATAGAACAGTATGCACAAAAGACTGAAACCCACCTTCAAATGAGCTCATCCAAGATTGGTTTAATGTGATCTGTCCCTACACTAACTGCCTGCTAAATGGCAGGTAAATCTTCTCTGGAAGAAGAAAACATTAGCCAGGGCCTCAATTTATATCTACAATTTTTCTATATGATGTCTGGCATTCAATCAAAGAATGACCAGATATGCCATCTGTCAGTTCAAATGTGTTATACATGGTGTTTGTGGCCTTGGCTGACAATTAAAAAATTAAAAATAGAACTACTATATGATCCAGATATTTCAATTCTGGGTATTTATCTGAAGGAAATGAAAACAGTAACTCAAAAAGATATCTGTAACCCCATGTCCATTGCAGTGTTATTTGAATAGAAATAACTGAAGTGTCCATTGATGAATGAACGGATTAAGAAAATGTGGTATGTTTACATGTATATGGAATACTATTGAGCCATAAAAAAGAAAATCTTGCCATTTGCAACAATATGGATGAACTTTGAGGGTATAACATCCTCAAAGTGAAATAGGACAGACAAAGAAAGACAAATACTGTATGATTGGGCCTCCCTGGTGGCGCAAGTGGTTGAGAGTCCGCCTGCCAATGCAGGGGATACGGGTTCGTGCCCCGGTCTGGGAGGATCCCATATGCCGCGGAGCGGCTGGGCCCGTGAGCCATGGCCGCTGAGCCTGCGCGTCCGGAGCCTGCGCGTCCGGAGCCTGTGCTCCGCAACGGGGGAGGCCACAACAGTGAGAGGCCCGCATACCGCAAAAAAAAAAAAAAAAAAAAAAAAAAAAAAAAAAAATACTGTATGATCTCACTTATATGTGGAATCTAAAAACAAAACCAAAAAAAAACCGAGCTCACAGATAGAGAATAGATTGGTGATTACCAGAGGCAATGGGTGGGGAGTGGGCAAAATGGGTAAAGGTGGTCAAAAGGTACAAACTTCCAGTTAGAAAATAAATAAGTCTTGGGGATGTAATGTACAGCATGGTGACTATAGTTAATAACACTGTATTGTACATTTGAAAGTTGCTAAGGCAGTAGATCTTAAAAGTTCTCATCACAAGGAAAAAAACCTGTAACTGTGGTGATATACGTTAACTAGACTTAGTGTGATGATCATTTTGCAATACATACAAATATCGAATCATTATGTTGTACACCTGAAACTTATATGATGTTATATGTCAATTACCTCTGAATTAAGAAAAAAAAGAAAGTAACTAGTCCCATTGGACACCAGAAAGGTTATCTTCATGAAGAAAGTAGATTTTATTAAAAGGTAGTATGGTGAAGAAAATTAATGTTTTAAAGTTATGGTGAATGCACATATTGTATATATCATAAATAACCTTTATATAATGTATATATTAAAAAGAAAAAAGAAAGGTAATTAAAAGGCTGGGGGGGTACTGTACAAGAAATGTGAAGCAACTAAAATACAGTATTTTTTTTCCCTCAGAGTATAATAAAGATAATTCATTTGACATGAGACTTGGAACACTCTCCTTTAAGAGTGAGTGATACAGGATTATGCTTCCTTCTCTGAGGCTCCAATAATATTATTTTCCTCCACGGTTCACAATATTTACACAGTCTATAATAATTTAACCAATTTCTATTTTTTCCACTTTTAGAATAGGTTACAGACAAAAAAAAAAGTACAGACACTTAATTATACTTACAAAGAAGAATATAAATGCCATAAATCTTAGTGTCGTAAAAATAATGGAATACTAGCAGATGTTGCAGGGCAACATAGAGAATAGAGAAAAGAAAAAAGAGAAAGAAAGGAGAAGGAACTGCAGATATGTTTATTTTCTTAGTTACAAAGTGGTGAATCAAAATACATACAGTCTAAAGTTGATGGGCAAGAAATAGAAGTTTAAATATGTTTGAATAATAACCAAAAATAGATTGAAAAATAACCAAAAGAACTAAAAATAACCAAAAGAACAAAATTAATAATAAAATGAGCAATCTCTCATTTTAAGATGGAAAAATAAAGAAATCTCTGACTCTATTATGGACTGAATGTGTGTTTCCCCCCAGAATTCATGTTGAAACCCTACCCTCCAATGTGATGGTATTGGGAGGTAGGGCTTTTGGGAGGTAACTTAGGGTTAGGAGAGGTCATGCGAGTGGAGCCCTCATGAATGCAATTACTCTTGTAAGTATCATGAGACAGCTTGCTTCCTATCTCAGCCTTTCACCATGTGAGGACACAACAAGACAGCAGTCTGCAACCCAGAAAAGGGTCCTCACTAGAACCCAACCATGCTGGCACCCTGATCTCAAACTTCCAGCCTCCAGAACTGTGAGAAATAAGTTTCTGTTGTTTATAAGCCATCCAATGTATGGCATTTGTTATAGCAGCTGGAGTTGACTAAGACCGAATCTGCTTGCTAAAACCAATCTGAAACAATAAGAATAAAAATGGAACAAAAACTCCATTTAGGAGGAAATCAGGTAACACTCATGACCTAAATTTTAATATTTATAAAGAAGGGCTGCTGCCAAGTAAAGTGAAAATTTCACCAGAGAAAGGACTCCAAAAGACGATACCTATTGTTGCAGAGCTCAAGTAGAGTCTACAGTTTTGCAAGGTAGTAGTATAACTTGAGGAGCAAAATCCAGTTCCTTGTTTGAAAAAAAAAAAAGCCTGAGGTTTGCAAACTGGCTCTAGAATTCTCTATGATCCCTTTTGAAACCACACAGACATGACATTCTGCAAAAGAATTTTTAATATAATAGAGAAGCTAAGGTTAATGGGTGGCCCTGAAGCAACCAATTCTAGTCAATTAAAATTTTGTAAAGTTTGAATATACACTCACACTCACAATATACTCCACTAGACCTTGTATATGCAGGGCTTTGTTTTAAGTTAGGACAAAGCCTTGTTGGTCCAGAGATTGTTCAAAGCCTCTTACACCTCTCTCACATTTTCCTTCCCCATGTAACTGGTCCAGAAAGGACTCTGTGTGCAAAAAAGAGAACAACCAAAAAACAAACCAGAAATGGTTTCACGACCCTATGAATGTATTTAAAAATATTGAATGATACACTTTAAGTGGCAAATTATATTGTATGTGAATTATATTTCAATAAAACTTTTAAAAAAAGGAACCAGGAGACAAAATCACTGCAGGAAAAAGGCAAAGGAGAAAACAAAACAAATTCAGCATTCATCAGAAAAAAATTTATTGTGGAATAGCTGAAAACTGTGACCAAAAAATTTCTTATGGATTCAAATAATGCACTGAAAAAGTGGACTCCTTGAATCAAGAGTCCAAAGCACAGATAAAAGGACTAAAGTAAGAAATGATAAGACAACAAAGGATAAGATAAAATTGACTTGAATGAACCCAGGAAAGATGTAGAAAAGTAATGACATACAGAAATGGAAATTGCAGAAAGAAGAATAAATGTTGTTGAAAACAAGCTAAAGAAATGGAGGACAGGCTCAACAAAACTGAGCAAAAGAAGAGAAAAAAGAAAAGAAAAGAATTTTAAAGAGTTATAGGGAAAAAATATACATGGAAGACAGATGGGATATTCAGTTATGCATTCAGAAGACAGAACAATCTCAAGCACACAAAAAATATTCAAAGTGTAATTCAAGAAAATTCTTTTGAAATATAAGACTTGAATCTGTACATTTAAACAGGTACACCATCTTCCAGAAAGAATCAACAAAGGTTAATCAGCACTAGAACATATCCTAATAAAGTTACTGGACTTCAAAGATATGATCTTTCAGACAGAAAATCAAATCACCTCAAGGGGAAGAGGTAGAAATCAAGCTGCTTCATACTTCTTTAAAGCAACATTCAACAGTCAACATTGTAGCAATTTAATGCCTTCAAAATTCTCAGGGATCCTATGACCCAAGAATTTTAGTTCCAGTCAAAGTATAGTTTAAGCATAAAGGCGACGTGCAGATGATTTCAAACATATAAATCCTCAAAGAACATAGTTCCTACGAATCTTTCTTTAAAAAACTACCCCAAAATAGTCTGTCAATTGAAAGACAAATGGAAAAGGTAAATAACTAAGTATCCAATTCAGTAAGTTAGAAAAAAAACAACACAGTAATCTTAAGAAAAGAAGATACTAGTAAAGATAAAGCAACAGTTAAAGAATAGAAAACTATATAACAAATAAACATATTTCCAGAATGTTCTTAAAAAAAACCAAAAAGGTAAAAATTTAGCAAAGCTAATAAACAATATAAATAAAGAAGCACATATATAAATATGAAAAATGAGTATAGAAAAATAAGCATAGATACTTAAGAAATTTTAAAAATTATAAGAGAATATATTGTTCAGCTTTATGCAAATACATAATCAGTTAGGGAAATATTAACTATTAAAACTGACCCCAGTGGGCTTCCCAGGTGGTGCAGTGGTTAGCAATCCACCTGCCAATGCAGGGGACACGGGTTTGAGCCCTGGCCTGGGAAGATCCCACATGCTGCGGAGCAACTAGGCCCATGCGCCACAACTACTGAGCCTGCGCTCTAGAGCCTGAGAGCCACAACTACTGAAGCCCGTGCACCTAGAGCCCGTGCTCTGCAACAAGAGAAGCCACCACAATGAGAAGCCTGCGCACCACAACGAAGAATAGCCCCCTCTTGCCACAAGTAGAGAAAGCCCGTGTGCAGCAACGAAGACCCAACACAGCCAAATAAAACCCAAAAACCAAAAAACTGACGCCAGTAAAAGAAGAAAGTTACAAATAGGTCAATTTTTAGAAAATTTTGTAAGTGAATTCTATCAAATCTTTAGGGAACATGTAACTTTTCTTTTTTTCTTTTTTTTGGAACATGTAACTTTAATATTATTTAATGGTTCCAGAGTACTAAAAGGAAAGTTTCCAAAATCTTTTCATCAATTCAACGTAATACTGACACGGTCCGATCCCTAAACATTGTAAATAAAACATTAGCCAATAGACTCTAGTAGCACATAAATCAAATATATATCATGATGAAGGAAGACTCAAATCAATGATGCAAAGATGGCACAATATTAAGGAATCTACTATATAATACAACTTAAATATATATCAAAAGAGAAATACTACATGAACATTTCTGTAGATGCCGAAAAGGTATCTAATAGCATTCAATATCCCTTTTGATTAAAAAAATGCTATTAATAAAATAGTAATAGACAAATAGTTTCTTAATATGTAAAAGTACATATATCATTACAAATGTCAAAAACTATACAGTGAAACACTGAGTTGCATTAAATCAGAAACAAAACAAGAATGCACATTATTACCAGTATTATTTAACTTGGGCCGATACTAGCCAATATCATTAGAGAAGAAAAGGGAAGATTACAAGGGAAAGGAAAGAAAAAGGAAGAAAACATTACTATTTGCAGGTGAGATAATATTATGACAGAAAATCAACTTTAAAAATCATCACTATAGGGCTTCCCTGGTGGCGCAGTGGTTGAGAGTCCGCCTGCCGATGCAGGGGACACGGGTTTGTGCCCCAGTCCGGGAAGATCCTGCCTGCGGCGGAGCGGCTGGGCCCGTGAGCCATGGCCGCTAAGCCTGCGCGTCCGGAGCCTGTGCTCCGCAATGGGAGAGGCCACAACAGTGAGAGGCCCGCATACCGCAAAAAAAAAAAAAAAAAGTCATCACTACAAGAATAAGATAATTTAGTAAGGTGGCTGATAGCAAAATTAAAACACAATCAATAGTTATCCAATATATGAACAATTACCTAGAAAATATTCAATTTACAAAAACAAGAACTACGATGGAATACCTAGGAATAAAAATACAAGATTCACATGAAGAAAACTTGGAAACACTTTGAAAGGTCATTAAAAAAGACCTGAATAAATAGTAAGACATTCTTAGATGATGGAAAATGATGGCAATCCTCTCTAAATAAATATATAAATTGAACTTCCTCAAGAAAAATACCAACACTATTATTTTGGGAATAAAGCGAGAAAAAACTAATGATGGAGGACTAGCCCTACCAGATACTTAAAAAAAGGATAAACATTATAGTAATGAAAATAGTTTGGTACCAGCACACGAACAGAAAGATCTGGGACAGAACAGATATCTGGGAAACAGATGTAGATAAATACTGGGATTAGTTTCTGATGGAGTTGGCATTTCAAATCAGTGGGGTAAAATGATATATTTAATAAACAGTATTAGGATAAGAGGGTAGCTATCTTGAAAATATGAAATTGGATTCTGTTTTTCACCTACACCAAACTAACTTCTAAATAGAGTATTAAAAAAAATAAACATAAAGGTAACAGAAATGATATATTTGACTTTGTAAAAATTTTGATTTTCTTTATGGCAAAAGTTCCAATTATATTCTTCATTTCCAAACATTCATTTAGTTCTTTTATCAGACCTACTTGATCACTTAAAAAATATTCTCTTTCGGGCTTCCCTGGTGGCGCACTGGTTGAGAGTACGCCTGCTGATGCAGGGGACACGGGTTCGTGCCCCGGTCCAGGAGGATCCCACGTGCTGCAGAGCGGCTGGGCCCGTGAGCCATGGCTGCTGAGCCTGCGCGTCTGGAGCCTGTGCTCTGCAAGGGGAGAGGCCACAGCGGTGAGAGGCCTGCGTACCGCAAAAAAATAAAAAAAAAGAAAGAACAAAAAATATTCTCTTTCTCCTTATTCAAATGGCTTATGTGTTCAACCTCTTCTTTCATTTAAATACATTATATTTATTTTATAATCTGTGTCTAATAATATCAATATGTGGAGGCTCTGTTTTTTACCTGCTGTCTCTTATCACAGTGGTTTGTTTCTTATTTTTGTTTGGTTTGGTTTTAAATTTTTGACTGTGATATCATATTCCTTGAACTTTGCTGAGAGAATTCTCCTTCAGAGAAGACTTGCATTCACTTCTGCAGATGTCAAGGGGCACAATGTTAAATGATTTTGAGACCACTCAGTAGTATGAAATCAGCAGTGCTAATAAACATTTTTTCTAATTCTCACTTTGATTACTTCTTTGATGGTTTTTTCGTTGTTGTTGTTGTTGTTTTGCGGTACGCGGGCCTCTCACTGTTGTGGCCTCTCCCATTGCGGAGCACAGGCTCCGGACGTGCAGGCTCAGCGGCCATGGCTCACGGGCCCAGCCGCTCCGTGGCATGCGGGATCTTCCCAGACCGGGGCACGAACCTGCATCCCCTGTATCGCCAGGCGGACTCTCAACCACTGGGCCACCAGGGAGGCCCTGATGGGTTATTTTTAAACTTCCAAATATTTGCTATTATTATTTTTTGCTACCCTCGATTATCTCCATGAGCATTCAGCAAGTGAACCTTTATCACTATGACCTTATTCAGGTCTTGGTTACCTCTCCCTTGTACTAGAACAATCACTCTGTATGATCTATAGTACCAATGTTGTCTCTGCACTTAGGGGAGAATGCTCGTGTGTGTGTGTGTGTGTGTGTGTGTGTGCGCGCGCGCACGCGCGTGCGCGTGTGCGCTTAAACTGTATGTAGTGGCATGTCTAATCCAGATATTACGAAATTATTCCAGAGGAAAATTCACAGACAAAACCTCTTAAGGAGGATATCAGTGATGAATTAAATCACCTGGCTTCACCTGAAACAATGGAGCCCATTGAATTAAGGCAATCAAACATGCCTCCTCTGAGGACACATAATTGATTTGTTTAATTTCTGAAAGGTCATCTGCCCTGGGAAAGGGAAGGGGAATTCTGCATTATCTTCCACGGTCTGTAACCTTATCCCTGACAGCTGCAGGGACACGTGCATGGGGAAGAATCTCTCCTTCTCCTCCTTCCCCCCTCCTGCCTTGCATTTACACATAGCTGTGTGGCAATTTTCTTTTATCACCATGGCCTGGAATGGGTTTTATTTGCTAGGCATCATGTTCTCCACAGAGGCTTCCCATGGGAAAGTCTCTCTTTCTGAGGCCCCTCAAATCACCAAACCAGGCATTTTTTCCCATCTTGGGTTCATTCTTGGATGGGCCTCAGTACATCAACAAGTTTTGATGAGTATACCTATCCATGCCCAACTCTGAGTCAGTGCCTATTCACACTGCCTTAGACATTCCCAGCTCCAGAAGGCAAAATACAAGGCAATAGAGCCCAAATCGAGCCAAAGCCAGGCTCCCATGAACTTGTACTTTGATGGCTTCAACTGCCTCCTAACTTATATCCCTAATTTCTATCCCTCCTACCACCCCAATGTGTTTATATTTGTCTGCCAGAACAACTGTCCTCAAATTTAACTGTACATATTTAAATGACCACCATCCCCTTTCCTCCACCAAAAATCTTCAGAGGATCCTCTTTGTTTAGAAAATAAGGTACAAATGAAGAGAACCAGGAATGATGGATAAAGCGGTTAATATAACAAGCTCTATAACTAGAGTTTCTTCCCTTCCTCTTGCTGTCCTTTCTTTTATCAGCTTCTTTAATAGACATAAAATTATATAAAGTAAAATTATACTTATGTATTGCTAGGTTTGTAACATACATAGGTGTAACAATAATATAATATGATATAACATAACAAGTACAAAAAGGGGGAGAGAGAATAGAGTTATATAGGAGTAATGGTTCTGTCTCACTGGCAGTAAGTTTCTATAAATCTTAAGTAGGTTCTGATCAGGTGTATCTGGTAAGCATAGAGAAACAATAAGAAAATAGCTCCAAAGACATCACAAGTAAAGAAAACTACAGACCAACATCTGTTATGAATACAGATGCAAAAATCCTCAACAAAACACAAGCAAACCAAATCCAAGAATATATAAAAAGGAGAATACACTGTATAAGTTTGCTAGGGCTGCTATAACAAAGCACCACAAACTGGGGGGCTTAAGGAACAGTTCTGAAGGCTAAAAGTCTGAGATTAATGTGTTGGCAGGATTGGTTCCTTCTGAGGAATCTGCTCCAGGTCTCTCTCCTACCTTCTGATACTTCCAGTTTGTGGCAGTGTAACTCCAATTTTCAATCTCCCTGTGTGCATGTCTGTGTCCAAATCTCTCCTTTTTATAAGGACACCAGTCACATTAGATTAGGGTCCACTGTAATTCAGTATGACCTCATCTTTAATTACATCTTCAGTGATCCTTTTTGCAAATACAGTCATATTCTGTGCCACTGGGAGTTAGGACTTCAACATATACATTTTCCCAGAGACACAATTCAACCTATACACCATGACCAAGTGAAATTTATCCCAGGAATGCAAGATTGGTTTAACATTTGAAAATTAATTAATGTAATACACCATATTAATAGAATTCAACACCCTTCAGGATAAAAATATTAAAGAACTAGGAATACAAGGGAACTTCATCAATCTGATAAAAGGCAAATACAAAAACCTCACAACTAAATCATACTTAATGATAAAGGACTGAATACTTCCTTTCTCCTTAAGATCAAGAACAAGACAAGAATTCCACTGTCACTACTTTTATTCAACATTGTATTGGAGGTTCTAATCTGAATAAGAAGGCAAGAAAATTAGATAAAAGGAATTCAGATTGAAAAGGAAGTAAACTATCTGCATTCACAGATGGCATGATCTTACAACAGACAATCCTAATGAATTCACTAAAAAAATGATTAAAAGTAATAAATGAGTTTAGCAAGTTTGCAAAATACAAATCAATATAAAAAATCAATCGTATTTCTATACACTTGCAGCAAACATTCAGAGAATGAATACGTACAAGAAAACAATTCCATTTATTATTGCATCAAGAAGAATAAAATACTTAGGAATAAATTTAACAAAAGAAGTATAAAACTTAAACTCTGAAAACAACAAAACATTGTTGAAAGAAATTAAAGAAGACCTAAATAAATGGAAAGACTTCTCTCCCATGTTTTATGGATTAGAAGACTCAATATTGCTAAGATGACAATACTTCCCAAATTGATCTACAGATTTGATACAATCCCTATGAAAATCTCAGCTGATTTCTTTACAAAATTGACAGGCAGATCCTAAAATACTTATGCAAACACAAGAGATCCAGAATAGCCTAAAATGAAAAAGAACAGAGTTGGAAGACTCACATAACACAATTTCAAAATTGCTACAAAGCTGAAGTACTCAAGACTGTATGGTACTGCGATATGCAAAGACATAAAGATCAATGAAATAGAATTTACCTATACGTCGATAGAATAGAACCCCTGTGTCTGTGGTCAACTGATTACTGATAAGAGTGCCAAGATAATTAAATGGGGAAAGAACTGTCTTTACAACAAACAGTGTTAGGATAACTGGGTATTCACATTATAAAGAATCAGCTGGACCTCTACCTCAATCCATATACAAATTAACTCAAAATGGATCAAAGACCTAAAGGTAAGAGCTAAAACTACTAAACTCTTAGAAGAAAACACAGGTGTAAATCTTTATGACCTATGGTTAGGCAGTGGTTTCTTAAATATGACACCAAAAGCACAAGCAATCAGAGGAAAAAAATAAATTGGACATCATAACAATTAAAAATTTTGTTCTTCAAAGGACATTATCAGGAAAAATTTTTAAAAAGTCCAGAGAATAGGATAAAGTTTTTATAAATCATATATCTGATAGAAGACTTTTATTGAGTGTACATAAGGAACTCCTACAATATAGAAAAAACAACCTAATTAAAAAGTGATCAAAGAGTCTGAACAGACAATTCTTCAAAGAAGATATAAAAATGGCTAATAAACACATGAAGAGATGCTCAATATTATTATCCAGGAGGAAAATGCAAATTAAAACCACATTGTGAAACCACCTCACACCCACTAGGATAGCTATAATAAAAAATACTGATAAATAAGAAGTGTTGATGAGGATGAAGAAAAACTGTATCCCTTATACACTGCTAGTGAGGATGTAAAATGGTGCAGCCACTTTGGAAAACATGCTGGCAGTTCCCCAAAACGTTAAATACAGAGTTACCATTTGGCTCAGCAATTCCACTCTTAGGTATATACACAAGGGAAATAACAACGTATGTCTACATGAAAACTTGTACATGAATATTCATGGCAGAATAATTCATAATAGCCAAGAAGTAGAAAATAATCCAAATGTCCTTCAACTAATGAATGGATAAAAAAAATTCGGTATATCCATACAGCAAAATATCATTCAGCAATAAAAAGAAATGAAGTGGGGGGACCTTCAAGATGGCAGAGCAGTAAGACGTGGAGATCACCGTCCTCACCAGAAATACATCAAAAATACATCTACATGTGGAACAACTCCTACAGAACACCTACTGAATGCTGACAGAAGACCTCAGACTTCCCAAAAGGCAAGAAAATCCCCACGTACCTGGGTAGGGAGAAAGAAAAAAGAAAAAACACAGACAAAAGAATAGGGACAGGACCTTCACCTCTGGGAGGGAGCTGTGAAAGAGGAAAAGTTTCCACACACTAGGAAGCCCCTCCACTGGTGGAGATGGGGGGTGGGCAGGGGGGAAACTTCAGAGCCACTGAGGAGAGTGCAGCAACAGGGGTGCAGAGGGCAAAGTGGAGAGATTCCTGCACAGAAGATCGGTGCCGACCAGCTCTCACCAGCCTGAGAGGCTTGTCTGCGGGGCTGGGAGCTGAGGCTCTGGCTTGGAGGTCAGATCCCAGGGAGAGGACTGGGGTTGGCTGAGTGAAGACAGAAGGGGATTAGTGTGCCACACCTAGCTGGGAGGGAGTCCAGGAAACAGTCTGGACCTACCAAAGAGGCAAGAGATCACAGTTTCAGGGTGCGCGAGGAGAGGGGATTCCTTCCCCGGGTGCCCACAGAAGGCAGAGCACCGCCTAAGCGAGCTCCAGAGACAGGCGCGAGCTGTGGCTATCAGCTTGGACCCCATAGATGGGCATGAAATGCTAATGCTACTGCTGCTGTCACCAAGAATCCTATGTGCAAGCACAGGTCACTATCCACAACCCCCCACCCCCCACCACCGGGGAGCCTGTGCAGCCCGCCACTGCCAGGATCCCATGATCCAGGGACAACTTCCCGGAAGAACACACAGTGAGCCTCAGGCTGTTGCTAGTCATGCTGGCCTCTGCCGCCACAGGCTCACCCCGCATTCCAATTATAACTACTGTACACCCTCCCTCCCCCTGGCCTGAGTGAGCAAGAGCGCCCTAATCAGCCGCTGCTTTAAGCCCCTCCTGTCTGGGTGGGGCAAAGATGCCCGAGGGCGACCTACAAGCAGAGGTGGGGCCAAAAACAAAGCTGAACCCCAGGAGCTGTGCGAACAAAGAAGAGAAAGGGAAATCTCTCTGTGCAGCCTCAGGAGCAGCAGATTAAATCCCCACAATCAACCTCATGTACCCTGCATCTGTGGAATATCTGAATAGACAATGAAGTGCCCCAAAATTGAGGTGGTGGACCTTGGGAGCAACTGTAGACTTGCGGTTTGCTGTCTGCTACTGAGTTGTTTATGATTTTTATGCTTATCTTAGTTTAGTTTTTAGCGCTTGTTATCATTGGTGGATTTGTTTATTGGTTTCGTTGCTCTCTTCTGTTTCTAAATTAGTTTTTAAATTTTAATTATTTTATTTTTCTTTCTTTTTTCCTCCCTTTTCTTCTGAGCTGTGTGGCTGACACGGTCTTGGTCTCCGGCCCTGGTGTCAGGCCTGAGCCTCCGAGGTGGGAGAGCTGAGCTCAGGACATTGGACCACCACAGACCTCTGAGCCCCTCGTAATATCAATTGGTGAGAGCTCTCCCAGATCTCCCAGAGTTCTCCGTCACGACGCTAAGACCCAGGTCCACCCAACGGCCAGCAAGCTCCAGTGCTGGATGCCCCATGCCAAACAACTAGCAAGACAGGAACACAATCCCATCCATTAGCAGAGAGGCTGCCTATAATCATAATAAGGTCACAGACAGCCCATAACACACAACCAGATGTGGCCCTGCCCACCAGAAAGACAAGATCCAGCCCAACCCACCAGAACACAGGCACCAGTCCCCTCCACCAGGAAGCTTACACAAGCCACTGAACCAACCTCACCCCCTGGGGGCAGACACCAAAAACAATGGGAACTACAAATTTGCAGCCTGCAAAAAGGGGACCCCAAACACAGTAAGTTAAACAAAATGAGAAGACAGAGAAATATGCAGCAGATGAAGGAGCAAGATAAAAACCCACCCGACCAAACAAATGAAGAAATAGGCAGTCTACCTGAAAAAGAATTCAGAGTAATGATAGTAAAGATGATCTAAAATCTTGGAAATAGAATGGAGAAAATACAAGAAATGTTTAACAACAACCTAGAAGAGCTAAACAGCAAACAAACAATGATGAACAACACAATAAATGAAATTAAAAATTTTCTAGAAGGAATCAACAGCAGAATAACTGAGGCAGAAGAATGGATACATGACCTGGAAGATAAAATAGTGGAAATAACTACCACAGAGCAGAATAAAGAAAAAAGAATGAAAAGAATTGAGGACCTCTGGGACAACATTAAACGTAACAACATTCAAATTATAGGGGCCCCAGAAGAAGAAGAGAAAAAAAAGGGTCTGAGAAAATATGTGAAGAGATTATACTTGAAAACTTCCCTAACATGGGAAAGGAAATAGTCAATCAAGTCCGGGAAGCACAGAGAATCCCATAAAGGGTAAATCCAAGGAGAAACATGACAAGACACACACTAATCAAACTAACGAAAATTAGGTACAAAGAAAAAATATTAAAAGCACCAAGGGAAAAACAACAAGTAACACACAAGGGAATCTCCATAAGGTTAACAGCTGATCTTTCAGCAGAAACTCTACAAGCCAGAAGGGAGTGGCAGAACATATTTAAATTGATGAAAGGGAAAAACCTACAACCAAGATTACTCTACCCAGCAAGGATCTCATTCAGATTCGATGGAGAAATTAAAACCTTTACAGACAAGCAAAAGCTGAGAGAGTTCAGCACCACCAAACCAGTTTTAAAGCAAATGCTAAAGGAACTTCTCTAGGCAGGAAACACAAGAGAAGGAAAAGACCTACAATAACAAACCCAAAACAATTAAGAAAATGGTAATAGGAACATACATATCAATAATTACCTTCAACATAAATGGATTAACTGCTCTAACCAAAAGACACAGACTGGCTGAATGGATACAATAACAAGACCCGTATATATGCTGTCTACAAGAGACACACTTCAGACGTAGGGACATATACAGACTGAAAGTAAGGGGACGGAAAAAGATATTTCACGCAAATGGAAATGAAAAGAAAGCTGGAGTAGCAATTCTCATATCAGACAAAATTGACTTTAAAATAAAGACTATTACAAGAGACAAAGAAGGACACTACATAATAATCAAGGGATCAATCCAAGAAGAAGATATAAGAATTATAAATATTTATGCACCCGACATAGAAGCACCTCAATATATAAGGCAAATGCTAACAGCCACAAAAGGGGAAATCAACAGTAACACAATAAGAGTAAGGGACTTTAACACCTCACTTTCACCAATGGACAGATCATCCAAAATGAAAATAAATAAGGAAACACAAGCTTTAAATGACACATTAGACAAGATGGACTTAAATAATATTTATAGGACATTCCATCCAAAAACAACAGAATACACTTTCTTCTCAAGGGCTCATGGAACATTCTCCAGGATAGATCATATCTGGGGTCACAAATCAAGCCTTGGTAAATTTAAGAAAATTGAAATTGTATCAAGTATCTTTTCTGACCACAATGCTATGAGACTACATATCAATTACAGGAAAAAAACTGTAAAAAATACAAACACATGGAGGCTAAGCCATATGCTACTAAATAACCAAGAGATCACTGAAGAAATCAAAGAGGAAATCAAAAACTACCTAGAAACAAATGACAATGAAAACACGATGTCCCAAAACCTTTGGGATGCAGCAAGAGCAGTTCTAAGAGGGAAGTTTATAGCAATACAATCCTACCTCAAGTAACAAGAAAAACCTCAAATAAACAACCTAACCTTACACCTAAAGCAATTAGAGAAAGAAGAACAAAAAAACCCCAAAGTTAGCAGAAGGAAAGAAATCATAAAGATCAGATCAGAAATAAATGAAAAAGAAATGAAGGAAACAATAGCAAAGAGCAATAAAACTAAAAGCTGGTTCTTTGAGAAGATAAACAAAATTGATAAACCCTTAGCCAGACTCATCAAAAAAAAAAAAAAAAAAAAAGGGAGAAGACTCAAATCAACAGAATTAGAAATGAAAAAGAAGTTACAACTGACACTGCAGAAATACAAAGGATCATGAGAGATTACTACAAGCAACTATATGCCAATAAAATGGACAAACTGGAAGAAATGGACACATACTTAGAAAAGCACAACCTTCCAAGACTGAACCCAGAAGAAACAGAAAATATAAACAGACCAATCACAAGCACTGATATTGAAACTGTGGTTAAAAATCTTCCAACAAACAAAAGCCCAGGACCAGATGGCTTCACAGGCGAATTCTATCAAACATTTAGAGAAAAGCTAACACCTGTCTTTCTCAAACTCTTCCACAATATGGAAGAGGGAGAAACACTTTCAAACTCATTCTATGAGGCCACCATCACCCCGATACCAAAACCAGACAAAGATGGCACAAAAAAAGAAAACTACAGGCCAATATCACTGATGAACATTGATGCAAAAATCCTCAACAAAATACTAGCAAACAGAAACCAACAGCACATTAAATGGATCACACACCATGATCAAGTGGGGTTTATTCCAGGAATGCAAGGATTCTTCAATATACAAAAATCAATCAATGTGATACACCATATTAACAAATGGAAGGATAAAAACCATATGATCATCTCAATAGATGCAGAAAAAGCTTTGGACAAAATTCAACACCCATTTGTGATAAAAACTCTCCAGAAAGTAGGCATAGAGGGAATCTCCCTCAACATAATAAAGGCCATATAGGACAAACCCACAGCCAACATCATTCTCAATGGTGAAAAACTGAAACCATTTCCTCTAAGGTCAGGAACGAGACAAGGTTGCCCACTCTCACCACTATTATTCAACATAGTTTTGGAAGTTTTAGCCATGGCAATCAGAGAAGAAAAAGAAATAAAAGGAATCCAAATGAGAAAAGAAGTAAAGCTGTCACTGTTTGCAGATGACATGATACTATACATAGAGAATCCTAAAGATGCTACCAGAAAACTACTAGAGCTAATCAATGAATTTGGTAAAGTAGCAGGATACAAAATTAATGCACAGAAAGCCCTTGCATTCCTATACACTAATGATGAAAAATCTGAAAGGGAAATCAAGAAAACACTCCCATTTACCATTGCAAGAAAAAGAATAAAATATCTAGGAATAAACCTACCTAAGGAGACAAAAGACCTGTATGCAGAAAACTATAAGGCACTGATGAAAGAAATTAAAGATGATACAAACAGATGGAGAGATATACCATGTTCTTGGATTAGAGGAATCAACATGGTGAAAATGACTATACTACCCAAAGCAATCTACAGATTCAAGGCAATCCATATCAAACTACCAATGGCATTATTTATTTATTTATTTTTTTTCAGTACGCGGGCCTCTCACTGCTGTGGCCTCTCCTGTTGCAGAGCATAGGCTCTGGACGCGCAGGCTCAGCAGCCATGGCTCACGGGCCCAGCCGCTCCGCGGCACATGGGACCTTCCCGGACCGGGGCACGAACCCGTGTCCCCTGCATCGGCAGGCGGACTCTCAACCACTGTGCCACCAGGGAAGCCCCCCAATGGCATTTTTCACAGAACTAGAACAAAAAATTTCACAATTTGTATGGAAACACAAAAGACTCCGAATAGCCAAAGCAATCTTGAGAAAGAAAAACAGAGCTGGAGGAATCAGGTTCCCTGACCTCAGACTATACTACAAAGCTACAGTAATCAAGACAGTATGGTACTGGCACAAAAACAGACATATAGATCAATGGAACAGAATAGAAAGCCGAGAGATATACCCACGCACACATGGTCACCTTATCTTTGATAAAGGAGGCAAGAATATACAATGGAGAAAAGACAGCCTCTTCAATACGTGGTGCTGGGAAAACTGGACAGCTACGTGGAAAAGAATGAAATTAGAACACTTCTTAACACCATACACAGAAATAAACTCCAAATGGATTAAAGACCTAAATGTAAGGTCAGACAGTATAAAACTATTAGAGGAAAACATCGGCAGAACACTCTATGACATAAACCACAGCAAGATCCTTCTGAACCACCTCCTAGAGAAATGGAAATAAAAACAAAAATAAACAAATGGGACCTAATGAAACCTAAAAGCTTTTGCACAGCAAAGGAAACCATAAACACGACAAAAGGACAACCCTCAGAATGGGAGAAAATATTTGCAAACGAAGCTACTTACAAAGGATTAATCTCCATAATATGCAAATAGCTCATGCAGCTCAATATCAAAAAAATGAACAACCCAATCTACAAATGGGCAGAAGACCTAAATAGACATTTCTCTAAAGATATACAGATTGCCAACAATCACATGAAAGGATGCTCAACATCACTAATGACTAGAGAAATGCAAATCAAAACTACAATGAGTTATCACCTCACACCAGTCAGAATGGCCATCACAAAAAATCTACAGACAATAAATGCTGGAGAGGGTGTGGAGAAAAGGGAACCCTCTTGTACTGTTGGTAGGAATGTAAACTGATACAGCCACGATGGAGAACAGTATGAAGGTTCATTAAAAAATTAAAAATACAACTACCATATGACCCAGCAATCCCAATACTGGGCATATACCCTGAGAAAACTATAATTAAAAAAGAGACATGTACCACATGTTCACTGCAGCACTATTTACAATAGCCAGGACATGGAAGCAACCTAAGTGTCCACTGACAGATGAATGGATAAAGATGTGGCACGTATATACAATAGAATATTAGTCAGTCATAAAAAGAAATGAAATTGAGTTATTTGTCGTGAGGTGGATGGACCTAGAGTCTGTCATACAGAGTGAAGTAAGTCAGAAAGAGAAAAACAAATACTGTATGCTAGCACATGTATATGGAATCCAAAAAAAAAAAAAAAGGTTCTGAAGAACCTAGGGGCAGGACTGGAATAAAGATGCAGAAGTAGAGAATGGACTTGAGGATACAGGGAGGGGGAAGGGGAAGCTGGGATGAAGTGAGAGAGTGGCATGGACATATATACACTACCATATGTCAAATAGATAGCTAGTGGGAAGCAGCTGCATAGCACAGGGCGATCAGCTCGGTGCTTTGTGACCACCTAGAGGGGTGGGATAGGGAGGGTGGGAGGGAGGCTCAAGAGGGAGGGGATATGGGGATATATGTACACGTATAGCTGATTCACTTTGTTATACAGCAGAAACTAACACAACATTGTAAAGCAATTATACTCCAATAAAGATGTTTAAAAAAAAAAGAAATGAAGTACTGATGTATGCTACAACATGGATGAACTTTGAAAACAGTATAAGTGAAAGAAGCCAGTCACAAAAGACCACATATTATATTATCCCAATTACATGAAATGTCCAGAAGCGGCAAATCCATACAGACAGAAAGTAGATCAGTGCCTGCCCAGTGCTGAAGGTGTGGAGCCACTGCTAATGGGTACAGGGTTTCTTCTTGGGGTGATGAAACTAAATTCTAAAATGTATTGTGGTGATGGCTGCAGAACTCTGTGAATATACTCAAAATCATTGATTTGTACCCTTTAAATAGCTAATTATACTTCAATTAAGTTGTTACCAAAATCAAAACCCAAAAAAGAGCAAGGTACAGTTTCCCGAGACAAATTTTCGATTGCAGACTATTTTCCTTGGTCCTGGCTCTATTCACTGGGGCCAGCAGCTTTTATTAGTGAAGACTTGGCCAAAGCCCAAAGGAACTCTCTTCATCTGTGCTTTGACTTGAGCAATTTATTTTTAAATAACCCTTGTCAAATTAGACATACACAGTCTGGTTTTGCATATCCTCTCCTATGTTTTTTGATGTTTTTATCTTGGGGATGGGGTGGGGCATCAAGGGTATGTTTTTCTCTTTAAAAGATGTGATGGGTTAAAGGCCAATTAATTGTCAGTTTTAGTTTTCTTGGTCCCTGACTCACATCCATTTTCAACTCCAACAGCTTCCAGTATCAATCACACAGGAGCCAAACGCTCCATGAGGCAGAGAGATCTCCCCACTGCTCTGAATTTCTACTTTTTTCTTTAATGGATCTGTGGCCTCTGCTCAGTGTTCTTAGAGATCTAGGTGGGAGGGAAGTAATCTAAGGGAAGCTTATAAACAATGAAGATACAGAGGTTTCTTTAGCACCTAGGTTACCTGGCGCTGCTATAATTGTGAGGCCAGGGCTGGCGAGGTTCTGGGGCTGGCTTGCTTGACAGCTGGCTGGGGAGCCTGGGTTAGGGCTGAGTTCCACAAGTACAGGATAGGAGCAAGGGATAAGATGGGGAAAAGAGGGAGACGGTGAGTTCATGAGGCAGTGAATCACGTAAGCTAAGTTAGTTTGGAGGAATCGCAGTCCTAGTGCTCCAGAGGCTGTACTGGACCTGTTTATGAGGCTCCCAGATTCACTCGCCTCCTCCTCAGCCAGAAACTCCATAGGAAGCACTGTTTGCAGTGGTTCATACACTTATCATGAAACACATTAAGGTAGATATGGGGGTACTGATATGGAAAGATGTGCATGACATATTCTAAAAAATAGAATATATATATATAATCTGATCCTGATTTTTAAAAAAATCTTCATATATAAAGGCGTGTATATATAGAAAAAGGTTGAGGATATAGATAAATTATAAAAGGTGACTACTTCTCAAATGACAAGGGACTTTTATTTTCCAATTTTTATATTTCATTATTTTTACTTTTTATAATATATGTATTTTCAATCAGGAAAAAAATATATTTATAATAAAATGACCAAAAATAACTTCAGATGTTTCTTGTGGGTGTTACTACAGGTAAAGTGACAGTATATCCTACTTAGTTGTTTTGGTTATTGAAGTAGCAAATTATACCAAATTTGACTCAATTGGCCTTTTGAGTTTTAGCTCCATGGAATCATTTTAACCCTGTGACGCAAAGAATTTGAACAAACGTTAGGTTTGACTTTCACTGGTGCCACCTTCTCTTGCATTGCCAAGAGACTTAAACCTGGGAAGGAGACGGGAGGATGTCAAATGATCAAAGAACCAGCCACTGGGATGGGAGAAAGGCAACCAAAGGCTTGCTCCCTTGAGGAAATTTCCCCAGTTATTGTAGACCTGGTCATAGGAGGTGGAAAGTTTGTCAGAAGTGGGCCGCTTTCAGTAGCAGGCTTTCATTCTTCCGTTACTTGACTGCTTTTGCAAAAAAAATACTGCAACAAATCTGGAGACTTATACTTGGCCTAATTGCTTGGATAAAACAAGACTTGAAACTTGAGACAAAACAAAGCTGGGCTATTCCAATGCTTTTTTCTCCCCTCCCTCACCCCATCTCTCCCTTTACCACTGTATCTTTTAGATTTTTCTGTAGGATTGAGCTACATAACATTTCAGACCTGTCACATTAGATGAGCTATATATAGTTGTGACAAATTCTCTGCTACCTGAGAGGTTTCCCTGTAGTATTTAGATTAATAATTTATTTTCTTTCTTCAGGGTTAGACTTTTTTCTTTAAAAAATATTTAGTGGGGGGATACTGCAATCCTTATATAGATTCTTGATATGAGGTAAGAGAATAGAAAATCTTTTCTGGGGGTGGTTTTTAAATTAATTTCTAAAAAGGTAATTTTTAGCACTGACAGGACAAGAGTCTGCTTATCCCACTCTCCCTCTAAATAATAAATGCAGCCATCATGCACAGAATCATCCTCAACATGTAAAATGAGTGAGTGGGAGGAAATCTATATCTTTCTTCCTGTGGAATGGACTGCTTTGGCAATGAGCCCAGTCATTCAGGAGTTCTCCATGATCTGTTATTTAAATCCAACTCATTACGACTGATTTTAGGCAGGAAGCCAAAATAAAAAGATCAACTAAATATATTTTTGGTTTTTCCATCCTGTCCTTTCTTTCCATCTCCAATTTTAACACAAGTGCTAACTCTGAGGTCAGGGTTAGAAGTATAGACGCCCTCAACACAAGCACTCCATTAATCCAAAACCAAGTATTCCAAAAGGGTCTTGTGGCTTCAAATGAGATGGGATGACACTATATTCTGAAGTAGATAGCAGCCAGGTTTAACTCCAAAATGCCCATGATATTTAACTTAAGATATCTTTGCTGCAGCTTAAATTCCAACTCCTCTAGGCTACAGACATCATCAAGATACCATATTCATCTTTCATCCCCAGCACCTGGCACAGGGTCTCATAGGAGGTGTCCAACAAATGTCTTCTGAATGGAACTTTTAGGTCTATAGGCCCATGTTTCCTCTATTTTTTCTTGTGTGCCAAAAACATGGCTATTTAGTCAGTTCTCAAAGCCCTTCTATGATTGTTTGTAGTTCTTTTAAATTTTTATTTATGTTTAATTCATCTGGAACTAATTTTTGTGTTAGGGTGGCAATATGATTTTGCCCCAATCTAGAATGCCACTTTTAACATATATTAAATTCCCATTGATTTTAAATTCTCTGCTTATTCCACTTTTCTGTTTATCTATTCCTGTGCTAGTACAACACTATTTAAATGATAGAAGCTTTGCATATACTTTAATAACTGACAGGACAAATTCCCCCATATCATCCACCTCAATTATTCCTTTAAGATATTGATTTGACCTTTTTCACACTTTTCCAAATCACTTTAATTTTTAATTTAAGTTTGAATAAACAAACAAACATACAAACAAAAAGCAAAGTTGATTGAAATGATGATTGAAATTTTGGCAAAAGTAGATACAACTACATCTATACCTATCCATATCTATCTATCTATCTAGATATGATAATTTTTGGAGGACTGATCTTTCTACAATATCATGTCTTCCAGTCCAGGAACACAGTATACTTTAACATATTCTGCTGTTATTTCATATTCAATAGTGAAGTTTTATAATTTTTCTTCATATTAATCTTGCACATTGCTTATCAGGTTATTTTTAGATTTTTAAATCAATCAATCAATCAATCAATTAATTTTTGGCTGCATTGGGTCTTCATTGCGGTGTGCGGGCTTCTCATTGTGGTGGCTTCTCTTGTTGCGGAACACGGGCTCTAGGCACATGGGCTTCAGTAGTTGTGGCACACGGACTCAGTAGTTGTGGCTCACGGGCTTAGTTGCTCCGCGGCATGTGGGATCCTCCTGGACCAGGGCTTGAACCCGTGTCCCCTGCATTGGCAGACAGATTCTTAACCACTGTGCCACCAGGGAAGCCCCATTTTAGATATTTTATAGTGTGGTGTTTTAATATATAGGAACCATTTATTCCATCGTATTGTCTAACATGATTAAGGAAAACTGGATTTTTCTGAACACTTATTTTATATTTAACCATTTTATTGAACTCTTTTATTAGCTATTTATTCATCCACTCAATCAGCATTCAGTGAGTACCTATCACATGCCACGCATTTTTATATGTAGAGGGGGTAGGGTACAGCACAAATGTATATCAGGGAATACATTTTTCTGTAAACCTCCATTCACCCCCCAACAGCTGAAATGAATATATGAAGCTCTTGTTTTTCTCACATAGTGTGAAGTCCAGAGTAGGCAGTTAGTTCAAGTCTGCTTTAGTGCCTCCACAATGCCAAGATGGATTCAGGAACTTTCTGTCTTTCTGTTCAACAGTTGCTATCTAGAGCTGGAGATGCACTGTTTGCCCTCCAGCACTTCCACATTCTACGTGCACTCCAAGCAGGAAGGAGGGACAGGGCAAAGGATAAGAAAAGCATAATAGTTGAGCCTGACCCCCCCAACTCTTTCTAGCCTTCCTAGAACCTCACCCCATGGCTTTGCCTACACTCTCTAGTCAGAGCTATATCACATGGCCACATCCACATCCACTAGTCACATTATTGCTCCCCTCAAATGAGAATTCCCTTAGTAAGGAAGAAGGGGAGAATTCTGAATATACATCTAGGAGACTGTGCCACAACAAGACAAAATCCTTGCCCCTACAGAGATGGTCAAAGAATTTACAGCTGAGTGTCTTAGATTTCCAATAACCCAGCTCTTGGATCTCTCTCTGCTCTGTATTATTTCTACTCATTCCATTGGTGATCTTAAACAGTCTCATGGCTGTAAGTACAGTTATACGCTGCTGACTACCAATTTACGTCTCCAGCCCAGCCTTCTCTCCTGAACTTCAGACTGAAATAGCCAACTGTCTACCTGTCACTTCCACTCAGACGTCTAATAAATATCTCAAATTTAACCTGTTCAAAATGAACTTTTTCACCAAAACTTCCCTCCTATCTTAGTAGACAACAATTTCATCCTTCTGGTTCCTTAGGCCAAAAACCATCCTAGACTCCTGTGTGTCTCACATCTTACATCCAATACACCAGGAAACTCTGTCTGACTATACCTTTACCTTTGAACTATATCTGGAATCCCACCACTTCTCACCTTTTCTAACACTAACATTCTGGTCCAAGTCACCATTACTTTATACCTGCATTACTGCGACAATCTCCAAAAATCATTGCACATATAGGTAATCCTGAATTCTCAGTTCTTTCACTTCCTCTTCTCTGATGAGCATATCCTTGTCCCCCTACCATGCCCTACCCATTGTTACAAAACCACTCCCCAAACTGTAATTTCAGAGTTAATAAGCATCCAACTTTTGACAACCACTCTTTCCCATCCATTATACCCTCTATTATTCCCACTATAACACTTGCTCCATCAGGACCTATAATCCATCAATCCTATTCTTTCTCACTGCTCCTCACTCTCCCCTCATATTCTTACATTTCTTCTTATTGGGCTTAAATTCCACGTTCAGTAATTTCATTGTTCACATGCCTTCAACTTCCTTGCCCTTCTTTCTATTGTATTCACTTGGCAAACTCCCAAACCTGATTAGATCCATCTCTCCACCTAATCTGGACCTGTACCACATAGTTGATGTGGATGAAGAAATATATAACCAAGCTGACTGATCTCACATTCAATTGATCACTAACCTGGCAGAACATTTAACACGGTCTGGAAATCATACTCTGTTTCCCTAGGTTTTTCACTTTTTTCTTACCTTTTCTTTTCTTCTCGAACTTTCAACTCCTTTTTGCTCTGCTCTTTGGTTTCAGTCTTCTTTTATATTTCAATAAGAAAAATAGAGGCAATACAAAGAGACCTTCCATGAGCACCCATCATCTATCTTCCTTCCTGCATCTGTGCCCACATATTCAATCTTCTCTCTTTTAATATGGATGAACTCTTTGTATCCCTATCTTAGACCAATCACTTGTGCACTAGATTCTATCCAATCTCCTCCACTCAGTGATCTCATTCTGGTAATTCTCTTCTTTGTCTCCTGTATCAAATTTTCCTGGATCCTTTCCATTTGCATATATTATTATTTCTTCTGTCTTTAAAATAAATACAAAAACTCTCCCTGGACTCCATTTCCCCCTTCCAGTCACTCTTTTATTTCTCTTTTTCCTTTACGGCAAAACTCCCTGAAAAAATTACCTATATTGAGTATTTCCAATCTAACTCCTCTTACTCTCTCTTAAACCCACTCCAGTGAGGCTCTCACCTCCACCATTTATCAGAAAAAACTCTTGTTAAGGTCAATAAAACATTTGTCCCAGTTAAATTCTGGTCATTTTTTCATATCTCAGTTAAACCCCAATGAAACATTTTCTGACTTTCCTGAAAAGATCAATCCATCTATTATATGCTGTCACCATTATACGTAGCTTATCATGCTTGTAATTTTATATTTTTATATGATTTTTTGACTAACGATTCTTTCTTCCTCAATAAACTTCAAGCTCCATAAGGGCAGGGATAATCTCTATTTCTCTATCATAATTGTATGGTCAGTGTTTAGCACAATGCCTGGCACAAAGGAGACCACTAACACAATCTGGAAAAATGAATGCTTTTTTATCATCATCCCCATTTTAAACTTGGGAAATGGAGGCCCAGAGAAGTAGAGGTGCCAGCTCAAAGGCACACTGTAGATTATTGGCAGAATAGGGACTAGAACTAGTTGAACATACTGACCACCAAGCACCATGCTACATTCTGGGGTTACAAGATAAATGAGATGTGCCTCTCTTCACCCAGCCTACACCTTATAGATCACCACCATGTTGGGGCTGAACAGGACAAATCATGCAACCCAGTGCAATATCAAGTCCTCCTTGTGTCCCCAGGGGCTTAGCTACCAGGTCAACAGAGCTGCTTCATACTGTCGACTGCTCTGTTCCTGTATTCAAAGTGCCCAGGAAGAAGGCCTTTTCCCCCAAAGCATCTGTTTGACTACGTATGGCAAGGGATGTTAACCAGACTCCTTGTGGTGATCATTTTGCAATATATACAAATATCAGATCATTATGTTGAATACCTGAAAATAATATAATGTCATATGATAATTATACCTCAATTTTTTTAAAAAAGCATTTGCTTGAAATTACATTGCATGCTTCAGAATAAAACTCTTCAGGTGCATATCACTCATCACTGATCTAGAAACTAGGAACTGGGAGGAGTGAATGGGAAGGTCAACTTAAAGTTACAACATTAAGATCCATTGTCAGTTGAAGACCAGTAAGAGAGAAAAAGCATTTCAGAAATGAAATCATCAGGCAAACAGAAGTTGAGTTATACAACTTTTAAGGAACCCACTTATTAAAAATATCTATGTATACTGGTTGGAAGGCTGCATATTTGAAGAAAAATAAACCACCAGTCAGAACTGTCAATAAACACAGTCTGATTTACCACTTTGTACGGGACTGTGACTATTAAAGTGATCTATGATTTATTATCCAAAATGGGGCACTTTGGAAATAAAAAGTGGCACTATTAAAAATTATGCCAGGACAATGAGCGTTTACCAGGACTGACTGTCCCAGGCAAACAAGCAGGATTGGTCACCCTCTTTAGCAACCATCCACTCACTACACATGAAGAAAACCAGGCACTCATTCAGTGATGCAAATGACTCCACCGGGGAAATGAACCACAGCAGCCAGAATGGACAAGATACCCGTCCAGTGTGGTCTCTGTTTAGATCATTTTTACCCTGTATGGTCATGCTAATATTTACCATCTCCACTGAATAAAAACAGAGTTAAGAGGACTGGCTTCATCTACTTGTTTTTCTTGCCCCTTCACACCTGATCTGTATTGAATCTTTAGGCGGGCCATTTCTATCCCCATCTGGAGTTTGATCTTAATGCTTAAGAAAGAATATGCCTTTCTGTGATAAGTCAAACAGAAAGTCATTCTTCAAATTAATAGAGGTTTCCCTTTTCCCCAAAGGCACAGCTAGTTGGCTTATATGAAAGTTGTATGAATATGTGCCACATCTTGTTTAATCAAGATTGACTCGTAGATCATTCACTGAATCAACATAGCAAAAACAAGATCACTAGCCACAAAATTTTATTGTAGGGATCAATACATATATCCTTCTGAGAAATAGTTCGAGCTATTCACTTGATGGTTACAAACACATCAGGATCTGTTTTATTGGGATATCTCTGGTTTGCCTGGCAAAGGAAAATCATGAGTCAAGTCCAAAAGGCCTGATTTTTAAAAAAAATCTATAAAAAGAGTGGATTAAGTACTGCCAGCCCTACTGTCAAGAAACATTGTACAATTTAAATCAAGAAGACAGTTCCATACAAATCCAGCAAGGCATGTTGGCAAGTAGAGGTAAAACAATCTATTATACAAAATGCAAAAGGAGTCAAAGATGAGTTATAAAAAATAAAATTTTGGTCAGAAAATCATTACTACATAGAGCCAAATAAAGATGTCTATTAGTTGCTTTTTTTTTAAGGGGAAAAGAAATCAAACCGTTAGCTCTCTATTTATCCAGAAGGAATAATAAGGAAAGTGTTTGGAAAATATTTTTGATATTAAGTGAATTCTTTCTCATCCGCTATCTAGAGCTCACAAACATCTGACTTATTCTTGTCAAACTGTAGAAATGAGGGAATAAAAATCAGTGTTTGGCCACCAGTGGCACACTCACAACACTCGAATGAGGTCCAGAGTAATCCGAGATCGGGGAATGTCAATGTTGAGTACTTGGACTTCCACTCTTTCTCCAGGGCCCAGCCCAAGACTCCTTCTCTTCTTCGTCTTAGAAAGTTTTGCTTCTGTTACATTTCGTATGGGAATCAGCCCTGATCTCCCCACTCCTATATCCACAAAAATTCCAAATAGGGTGGCATTCTCAACTTTGCCTGTAAGAACTGTCCCAACCTGCAGGTCTTCCAAGCAGACTATGCTTCTCTTGAAATCAGGTTTATCGAAATCTACAAGGAAAGAGGAAAAAAGACAGTTTGTGTAAATAATAAAGCACTGTTAGACACAACACAGATTAGTGAGTAAGTATGGACTATGTATCGATTGTGTGCCCAGACCAGTATTAAGCATTGAGGGGGGACGTAAAAGGAGCTGAAGATACAGGCCTGCCTTCAGAGAAAAGGCATTCTAGTTGGAGAAACAGCATGTGCCAAGCAGAAACAATTCAAAAAAATTTACTCAGACACTTCCTTCTCCTCAAATTCTATCTTGCTAGCATGTAAGCATTAGCACTATACATAAGGACTAAAATTTTAGATTAGAGAGTCTTATTTTCTTCTTTATGAGAAAGTATATTTGTTCAATGAATATGCAAGGCTAAGTCACAAACACTGAGAAAATAAGATCCTCAGAGATAGAAGATTGGGAGCTTTTCCCCCAGTACCTGAATTCCCAAACAGTTTAAAGGGGGTAGAACATACATAAATGTTTAGTCAAATGTGGATGAAATTTAAATGGTCTTCTCACTTCTCCCCATAAATTTTGAACTCAAGGATCAATTCCTATCCACTTTGAATATATTTATCCAATCAAAATTTATGGATTCTTGATTATCGATTGCTCAGAAACCCAGATCAGCTCCTCATCTCCTTTCTCCTCTTTCAATTCAATTCATACAACAGTTATTAACCCCTATTATTACCTCCTGGCCAGGCACTCTGCTGGGTGCTTGAGAGACAAAGATGAAGTATAGATCTCTGTTCTCAAGTTCCTTACAGCCCTCTTCCCTCGCTCACTCCAGTACATTTTTCTGTTCATTAACACTACACACCCAAAGGTAGGCACAAAGCCTGCCAAGGAATCATTATTGCCTTAGGTAAAACAAAACAAAGACAACAACAAATGTTTTATGGTGGAGAAGGTTACAACTCACAATTTAAATGGGGCTTTTGGATTATCTGTGGATTCCATTTACCCATTTACCCATGCTCCTCTTGGCCCCCTTTCCTAGGATTACTGAATGTTGACTCTAATAACAAAGAACACATTTTATGCTCCAATCTCCTTTTACTAAGACCTCATTTTCCCCTCCGCCCATTCCATTTCCTTTTCCTCCACAGCTGTTGCCTTTATCCTGATTACTTGTTGAAGCTATCCTTTACATTTGTATTAACAACTGGTCACCTCTTGGTTCCCCTCCCCCAGCCCAACCATACTGAAATCAACATTTAAAAAAAATTCACCTTTTGCCTTTAAAACAAAACAAAAACCCTCTCTAAACTTGAAATCTCATTTTCTTCATAAAAAAGCAATGTTAACATTGGAATTGATTGTGTAGAATTCCACCTGATGCTGCAGCAGTGAATTCCAAAAACAAAAAACCCACTGAATGCGCCATTACACTGGGCAAGGACTGTGTCAAAGCAAAGTAAAACAAAGTTGTTGATCAGGGTCAGAGGTAGGATGGTCTCTGAGGCCCCATAGGCATTGTTTTTATGCTTAGAAACTTATTTTCCCCCTTCTTTCTTACAGAGGTCCAGCTGCTACAGATTCCCCAAGCGTTCCTGATCAGCTGCTTAGTTTAATTTTGCATGGAAAATCAGAGTCAAGAACTACTTAATATGTTTCTGAAGACAGCCCGGGCCACTGAGAAATCAGAAATCCTCCATGTACCAGGCAAACTTTAACACTTTGATTGCCAAGGCTACATATTCAGTACTCTGTCACCTGGATGCCTCTGATGAACCCAATTATGGAAACTAGCAACCAGAGTGTTAATAAAATAGAATTGATTATGTCACTGGGAAAACAGAAGACAGGATGAGTATGAAGAAAGAATGAGGCAAGAAAGGAAATAATTTTGAGAAAATGGAGAAAAGAAAAGAGATGTAGCATAAATACTGTAATACAGAAACATCCAAAATACTATCTGCCTCTTCAAAAGTAAGACTGTCTGCCTTCCTTCCTGGGGATGTTTTTAGTATTAAAACGAAAGTTCTCAGACATCTAGGAAACTGTGACTTACTCTAGGGCAAAAGTTTGTTTCAAAGAGATTTATTTGAAATTTCACTTGTCACAATGATAAACACTGCTGTAACTGGTAAGCTCAGTTGACAGCCCAGGTGCATCTGTTTCTGCTCAACCAGGTAAGGACCAACTTAGCTGTTGGTTGTTTAACTGAACTATATAATTTGAGTATTGATCTTTGCTCTGAGTCTACAGTGTAACTGGGATAATGGAGCAATCAACACCAAGACCGAAAAATAAGATGGACAAGAAAAGCCAGTACAGAGCATATTTGCCAACCCTCTAATGTAGTGGTTCTAGGCATAGCACCCTCAAATCCCACCATGCTTGAAAACCACTGCTCACTTAGTATTCCTGCTAGATAACACCTAGGTGGAATTCACACATAATACCTGCAAAGGGAGATGGATTTGTCTACTGAAATACTCACTTTGGATGGACCACACAGAGGCTTCTACTCCTGCATTTCTGGCATAGGTCTTACTGTATGTTTCATTTTATTTTTCTCCAACCTTAAAATTAATTTCAAACTTACACAACAATTGAGGGAATGGTTCATTGAGCTTGCTGGGTTAGCACAAATTCCCTTAAACCTTTTCAAAGAAACCACCTCAACACAGCCCAACCCAGAATGCAAAGAGCCAAGCCCTAACATGGTATCATAAAACTGGTGTGAGACAAGCACATACTCATTTAAATCTAAGGGCTTCCTATTCAAATTTCCTTGGGAAGTAGGTCATTTGATACCTTAATTCCTTCTCACCGGGTCATTGCTCTCAACAACTATGGCTGTTATACTTCCCTCACCATCTACCTGTGCTGAAAGCTGAGAGACTTTTAGTTAGAAGGAGAATCAAAAGAGAGATAGTATCTTATTTGTTCAATGTGTTCATTGACATAGAATCCAGGAACTTGGAAGGCTGTAATTTAGGGAGAAGATTCACTTTAGTTTGTGAATTGAATGCTTTACCTTGGACTTCTAACTCTCATGAGGTAAAAACAGTCTACAAAAGGATCATGAAGAATGCGTGCCTCCATGCACATGCCAGCACATGCATGATGCACTTAGTCTAGTGTGATGGGAAATAAGCCTGGGACAAGGGTTCTGGAGACCTGGCTTTTAGCTTTGGCTTTGGATACTAACTAGCTGCAATGACTTTGAAGGAAGGTCACTATGCTTTAGTTTTCTCATGGATAGAATGGGAGAATGGAGAATCCAATGGCTTAGGATTATTGTGAGCTATACAAGTGAAAGGTGCTGTTATTCAAGTTCAATTGTTTACCTGTTCGAAAGTCAAAGCTCTCAGGCTGGCTGAGACCATCTATGATGACCTGTAAGGTGTGTACTGTTGTTTGCAATCTTTCTGCAGTTTTCTCTATTCCTTCTTTTTCAAGGATTGAATTTATTTTTTGTTGCATTTCAGGCTTGCCAATCTCACACAGTGTCCCTCCAACAAATGACAAAAACCTGCAGAGGAAAAAAAATCCCCAACACTTATTAATAATATTATTTTCCAATCTCCTAATACAGGTCACTCCTTATTCATCTCAGATCCATATATCAATCAATCAATTGGTCTTTATTGAAAATCTACTATGTGTCCCAAGCCATAATAGATGATGTGTCTTGGGGAAAAAAAGGGAGGGGATAACTTTAGGTTTTTGTGCTATTTTCCAATGAAGCACCTGCTCAGAATCAGCACCAGTGGGCCTTCCCTGGTGGCGCAGTGGTTGCGAGTCTGCCTGCTGATGCAGGGGACACGGGTTCGTGCCCCGGTCCGGGAGGATCCCACATGCCACGGAGCAGCTGGGCCCGTGAGCCATGGCCGCTGAGCCTGCGCGTCCGGAGCCTGTGCTCCGCAGCGGGAGAGGCCACAGCAGTGAGAGGCCCGCGTACCGCAAAAAAAAAAAAAAAAATCAGCACCAGAAATGTCTTACAGTGCAATGTTCATTAGCGTTTAGTGTCATACATATTTTCTAAATAAGGATACCTATATTTGCTTCATGTTTCCCAAAATTTCAGTTAGGAAAACTTATTTGAATTTAAATGATCTATTAGGCAAACAATAAATTGATGCTATTAAAATCTGGCAAAACATCCAACAAGCATTGCCAGCTTTTGACAAATAAATCACTCTATTCATATGCCAGATCATTGCTCTTTACTTCTGTGTACCCATGATGAGTGTTACCTGTGCAAGCATACGCTCAACCTAATAATTCTCAAATTCCATCAACAGTCAAGCCTCACATGGACTAAATAATATCAAGTACATTAAGCATTCAGAGTCAACAGAAAAAATATGAAGGGATTATCAAAAAGAAAAAGTAACTTTCTTCCAAAATGGAAGCACTGCAAGCAAGACCTCAATTGTATAATCTTAAGATGAATATTACTTTATATTCTTTACATATTATATAGCTGTAATATTTATAAAATAAAAACATTTGTCTTTCTCAATTTCCCTTTGCTATGTTTACCATTTCCCTTGCTTGTACAGCTGTCTCCCAATTACTTAGCTTTGGAGTTCAGTAATAAGTTAATTAAGAAAAAAACAATTATAGGGTTAAGCTGAATTTCCCTTCAATCTCATCTGAATATTAGGCTGTAGCTTAACTTTCTTGATATTCCTTGGCTGGGTATTTTTCTACATCGAGTTCCATTTCCTATGATTAATGGCTCTTAAAAAATGTCAACACAGTAATCAGACAGATAGTGATACTAATGCCCTCAAATCCTTTCCTCTAATGATGTCTCTGGAATACAAACAGGGGAAAAGGAAACGGAGGCTTGTCTATGATCAGAATTGGGAGGTATCCCATTTGTCAGGTTGCTGCATGATCACAAAAGGAATGCTTGTGATTTTCAGTCTCTTCTTACATTGTCGTGTTCAACTAGAAAAGGCCTCTGCAGTGATAATCTGGTAGTGATAATCTGTTATCTGGTGGAGAAAGCTCTCTCAACTCTCATTTAGCCAGGGGCATCTCTTTGGGTTCAAACAAAGAGGTTCCTCCTACCTTTCCAAAGCTGTATTTTTAGTCAGAAACAGTTTCACCAAAATCCAACTTATTTTCTTGAATATATTTTGGTTAAGGGTTTAATGAAAGACCAAGGAGTTGTTGCTTGGGCTCCCTTTTTAAAAATGAGCTTCCAGGGCTTCCCTGGTGGTGCAGTGGTTGAGAGTCCGCCTGCTGATGCAGGGGATACGGGTTCGTGCCCCGGTCCGGGAAGATCCCACATGCTGCGGAGCGGCTGGGCCCGTGAGCCATGGCCGCTGAGCCTGCGCGTCCGGAGCCTGTGCTCTGCAACGGGAGAGGCCACGGCAGTGAGAAGCCCGCGTACCGCAAAAAAAAAAAAAAAAAAAAAAAAAAAAGAGCTTCCATCCCAACTGATGGCCAGTGAGATACACACTTTATCTCTGTGTGTCCATGGCTTCCCTGGCCCACGGAGAGGCAGCGGTATCTGTTAGTGCTGATGGATGAGCAGTAGCACATAAGGGCCCTAGTGACAGGGAACAGCTGCTAAAGCTCTGACTGATGGGGCAGATGACACATGACAACCTCTGCCCACAGCCAACTTCCTTGCACAGCTTTCTAAATAAAACAGGCCCTGCTGAGAAGACTTCCCTGGTATTTACCCTCTTGGCTTGATTGGTCTGCAACTGGCTATTTAGCAGAACATCTTTCAAATCCCCAAGATTCTGGCTTACAATCAACTGATAAAATGCCAAAAAAGTATATTCATGAGTTGAAAATCTATAATAACCTTGAATAGCATTTTATAACTAATAAAAGTAACTAAAAGGCAGAAACTTCCCAAAGTAATGTACAAGTCTTGGTCTCAATAACAAAAACACTGGCTCAGGAGGCTACTTGGAGTCTTAAGGTTTTGTGTTTGTGTGTGTGTGTGTGTGTGTGTGTGTGTAACTAACTGCTACTAAAGTCACTTCCATATAAAGAATTCTGTTTATAGTGGTTACAGATGTACAAAGAATATTGGTTTAACCTGGCTGCATATTTCATATATCATTTTCATCCTCACACACACAAGCCTGAGGGCAATGGTAACTGAAATCAATAAAAAAGCACCAAATTGTGCTCCTAGCTAATGCTTCAGTATTGATCAACCCTATTTTTAAATGACTATGGAACAAAGTCAGATGCTTTTTTATTTTGAAAACTTTCTTAAAGTTACAACAGAGTTGCAGAAAAAGGAAAACAGGAAACAAAAGGGGAGAGGGATTATAAAATGAACTGGGAATAGCTTGAGTTTGACCTCTCCATTATTGGATTTCAAATACATTCAACTGTAAATGATAGGAAACAATGTTTTTTGCTCAATAGCCACTCAATAAACATGTGTTCTTTAAATAACGTAAGAATAATTTATGCTACATTATTCTGAATTTTTACTCTAGAATCGAGTGTGATAAGTAATGTCCAATACACAGTTTCATTTTAGAATTGAGTATAATAAGAAATACTCAATACAAAGTACTTTCTGGCTCAGAAGTGCCATATAAAAACACACTGTACTTTATGTGAACATAAGAATGTACGTGAACATGTTCTGAAAAATATGTTCTGAAAAAACAGTGCTTGATAGATGTTCTCATTTAATCCTGACAATAATCCTGAGAGGTAGGTATCACATCATACAGAAAGGGAAAGTTGAGGTTTAGGGAGGTTAAATAACTTGCCCAAGGCCACACAGCTCTTTTCACCAACTGGAGTTTCATGCTATACATATCAGTGTGTGTCTGTTTATAACCGCAGTTACATCAAAATTAAAGTGCTATATTTGGTTAAGATATAAAACAATACTTTGGGTAACATTTCACCAACACAATTTAATGGCAGATTAGTTTTAAACAGTAGACAGTTAACACTGATAAATCCCACAGAGAAATTATTATATATATGCGTTTAAGTAGACAATTCTCTCAAAAGTCCATGCGTTATTAAAATCATAGTCTCATTTTCTCCACTGTCTCTGAAAGGCTTTTTCAGTTTGCTAAGGACTGCTGTCTGACCTGCTGTTTTTATTTAATATGTAATTTCATCCATCTTACTTAAAGTAAGAAAGTAGCATAAATGTAACAAATAAGCACATCATGTTCTTTCAGCACACATCTGCACAAAGTTAAAATACAGACCTTGCAGCAGAAAGACTGCTTGTTTTTCAAACAGAATGCTATATAACCTAAAATCGCTGATATTTTTAACAGAAACTTGTTACAAATGCTAGTTTTCCCCCTCAAAAAATAAGAAAAGTCTTTGTAATATTTTTCCTGAAGAATAAGAAATTCTCAAGATTCATAAGACTTCAGATATAGCCATTCAGTTTTATGTAATCATTTCCAGCATGGAGAGAAAAATTTAGGAGCCCAGGACTCATTACACTAAAGCAACATGATACCCCACAGAGCACAGAAGAACTGTGGTGATGCAACTCCATCACTTTAAAAACAACTTAATATTAACATGTGCTTTGTGGGCTAAACACACCGGATTTAAGATTCTGCAAAGAACCATGTTTCAAGGGCAAAGTACTTCTAGTTGTCTATCCACTCAGGACACTTTTAAAAGAGACTTTTATACTTTATTTTTATCCATTAGTTTTTACTGTCTTAAAGTAATCACATCAATAAACCAATAAGTGCAAGAGCACAGTCATTTTAGAAAAAGTAGTTACAGATAAAGCAGGTCATTATTTGCAATATAGGCAGACATTCAATGATTTAAAAGAGAGCTTACACTCTAAGAGCTAACCTGGCCTTCTTAACTGTGATTATAGAGGAAGAGGTGGGACACAAAAGTTCGGCAATAATTTGTTACACCGAAAACCACAGATTCTATATATATTTTAAAATTTACTGCTTTTAATAATAAAGACTAAATATAAATTCCAACATGCCTAAGGAGGGAAACCTGCTACCCCTTTACACTATCTACCAGGAGCTGAAGTTCACCCAGGTGAGCGTGTAGCAGCACACTTTAGTTTCGCTTAAAGGAGTGTGGCTTCACCACATCTGCTGTTTCAGCAGTCAAATCAAAGGGGTGGCAGTGTGAACTGCACTTCAATCATCATCAAAGAATCTTTTCCAATTTCTAACCTCTTTGTTAAACTGAGAAACTGAACTGGGGCAGAATCCTTAAAAATCTTTGCTGGTGCAAAATCCACAAGTAATAGTAAATTCAAGTAGAGTGCATTTACAGGGAGGCCCACAGAACAACCAACCGACTGTGCTTAATTAGAAGCTAGTAGGTACCTAGTGAAGGTGATACTGAAATGGCTTTTGCTAGCATATCATCAGCCATGGAAAGTTATAGCAAGTAATTTTTCATAAGAACTTAACAGCTTTTGAAAACTTATATACTGCAGATAAACTTTTAAAAAATGTAACCCTTTCAGAAAGGGTTAACAAGGTTGTTCTGAAAGCCTTTATAGACTTTGATCTGAAAGTATAGTTTTAAATGGTATGCAGCTATCTGGGTGGCAGGGGGGCACTTTCAGTGTCATTGCTTGGAAACATTTGGAGTGCCTTTGGAGCACCTCCTGCATCTAAACACACTCTTGGATCTATGAGCAGCAGAAAAAAACAAGAAGAACCAAAAAGGAGAAGCTGCCATAGATTAAGGAATGCAGTTTGTCTTCCAAAAGACTTGGTTTATAAGCATCAGACTTTACCTGCTTCTAACTTTGAAGAACTTAGTAAATGTTTCCTCCTTTTTCAAAAGTCTGTTATATTGATACGTGCACAGAAACTGGATACTTGATGCACGTTGCATTAATTGTATGTAGGAGAACAAACATATTCTTAGAAAGCTGTTTTATTTTATTTTAGCAATTTAGTACAGGGAATTGACTTTGTAAAAAAAAAAAAAGCCAGTTAAAATGTGATATCCTCTAAAAGTGTGAGATTTAGGATGATCTTCTCTTTAGAAATAGTTGAAGAAGACATTGCTTATATAGTTACATCAAACAAAATATCTAAGATCAGTGAAATAATAACCAATGCCACAAAGAATAAGCAGCATCGATTTGTATTAGCTTTTCCTATTTCAGAACCACTTACTAGGTGTGATATACTGTGTGATTATGATATAATTAAAGCTATAATTTAAAAAACCAAATGTGTGTGGGTGTATATATATACACACACACACACACACACATACAAATGAGTGTGAGTATATAAAAATGGGAAAGCATCATGTATTGAAATGTTGATTATCGCTCTAAAGATTTCTAAAATCTTATCTTAGAAATTGCCTTAGAGGGCTTCCCTGGTGGCGCAGTGGTTGAGAGTCCGCCTGCCAATGCAGGGGACACGGGTTCATGCCCCGTCTGGGAAGATCCCACATGCTGTGGAGCGGCTGGGCCCGTGAGCCATGGTCGCTGAGCCTGCGTGTCCAGAGCCTGTGCGCCGCAACGGGAGAGGCCACAACAGTGAGAGGCTCGCGTACCACAAAAAAACCACAAAAAAACGGAAATTGCCTTAGAAATAAATTTACAAGTGACAAAGGAAAATCAGTTTTATTACACTTGTTAAAACAATGATCCCCATTAAAATAACACAGAAAAACCCCAAACAACCCAATTACTCAGTGTGATCATCCTCTTTCCATTGAGTCTGGGTTGTTTTAAACATGCTCATACTTATACACACAGACACACACAACACCCTCAAATGATAAAGATTTGCTAAAATCAAGCCTCTTCAAAGGAATGTGACAAAATGCTAAAGTGAATTAAAAATAATTTAAAAAAGTGTTCAGCTTTCTCCAATAACTATTTATTTACTGTGGAAGAAGACTCTATGAAAGATGGTAACAGAGCTTTTGCCTTGAATGAACTTATTCTAATTTAAGTACTGACAGTATATTGGAATAATCTTCCACTTATATCTGCTCTTTTAGAGGTAGGATTTTATATGCAGACAAATAGATATTTTGAAAGTGCTCAATAAAGATTTAAAGTTCATTTAATTCTCTCAACAATTTATTGTGGATATAAATTTGCAGATAAGGAAATCTAAACTCAGATAGATTAAGTAACCTGCCCAAAGTCACACAGCTGAGACCACAAGGTTGTAGCTAAGGTAAAAGTCATATATCACATCTTCATCAGCATTGCTTACCTCTTAGCTCTGGCAGATTTTCAATGTAGACAGAAGATTTAGATCCCAGATAAAATCTGGCACCCAGCACCACTGCCTGGGAACAATTTATTATTATTTTTTAAACCAAATTCAAAAGGAAAAAGTTTGGCTCTTTTTGAGTTACCGAATAAGAGTTATACAAAATTAAGTTAGTGGTTTCAAAGGCTGCAGACTCTCTACAGCTCAAAAACACTGTGTTCAGAATTCATGTAATTTAATTTACTGTCTGTAAAGCCATAACGTGGATTAGTGCATGTGAATATTTGAAAGAGGAGGGCAAATAAAAAAGTAGTATTCAAAAACATACAGGTTAGTGATAGCAGAGCTGAAATTAAACAGCTCTGGCACTACTAGGTGATAAAGCCCATGTACTGTAATAAAGAACTTTCTTCCTTGGGAAGCAGCCTTTTTACTATGAATTCCATCCTATCAAGGAATCCTCCTTTTAAGAAATCTGAAAATACATTTCCGTAAATCTCCCCAGTTGTCCTCTAAATGCGCAGAGCCATTTTTATTCCATTTAAAGAGTGGGCAATTGAGGTCAGAGGGATTTGCTTATGGTCACAGAGAGTCAGAAGACAGGCTACGATTAAAATCCATAGCTAGAGTGGGGACAGGAAGGGGAGAAGGGAGATAATGGGAGACTAAATCAATACCCTACTGAGTTTCAGGCTCCAGACTGAGTGATCTGAAAAGAGAAGGAGAAGGGCAAATACTTTGGAGATTGGAAGAGACTGAAGCAAGCGCAACTTTATGGCTGCTCGGCAACTCCCTCTCACTTCTGCTCCACTGGGTACTACAAGGCTGCTCCAGATACTCAGGTGAGAAACCAGTGTTTTCTTCAATTCCAGGACCCAGTGTTAACATTAATTAACAATGTTAAATTATATTATAATTTAATTATATCTGGCTCACATGGTAAAACATTATTTTTCCCTCGGAAACTAACAGCTGTAAATCAATCCCCCCCCAACTGCCTTTTATGAGTCAGCTTGACAGCCCCTTCTCAATCATGACAAAAATAATAGCAATGACTATGGCAATAACAATAGTTTACTCTCTCCCAGGTGCTAAGAATTCTATGTATATTAATTCATGCAATCCCATGATAGGTACTATTATTATCCTCATTTAACAGATAAGGAAATGAGGTACAGGGAGGCTGAATAACTTTCCCAGATCAAACAGGCATGATCTGAACCCTCAGCAGTCTGGCACTGTACTGCCTCCACAGTGAGCTGTGGGAAGTTAGGTACCATCTCACATTCTTAAACCTCCTATTTACCTCTACTAGCCTTGCCCAAAACTTCATGCAGCGTGTGTTAGAACAGTGTGTAAGACATCAGATATGACAATCAGTTCCTAAGTATCCCACATCCTGGTCATCTGATTCTCAAGTGGGTAGAATCTCTTTCATCATTTTTTTCTTTTATGAAAGCACTTTCAAAAATATGATGAATGGGCTTCCCTGGTGGTGCAGTGGTTGAGAGTCCGCCTGCCGATGCAGGGGACACGGGTTCGTGCCCTGGTCCAGTAAGATCCCACATGCCGCGGAGTGGCTGGGCCCGTGAGCCATGGCCGCTGAGCCTGCGTGTCCGGAGCCTGTGCTCCGCAACGGGAGAGGCCACAACAGTGAGAGGCCCGCGTTCCGCAAAAAAAAAAAAAAAAAAAAAAAAAAAAAAAAAAAATGATGAATGTTACTTCCTGGAAATTATAGTAAGCTGTTTGGGTTTTTAACTATAGTATTAACAAGAAAAAAACAAACACCCAAAATCACTTTTAGTAATCTGTCCTTTTATCATCTTTAGGTTTGGTCTCTTTTATGATGCTATGTCTCTTTATGAAAAGGCAATCTAATATTGTCTAATCATAGTTCCATAGAAGAAGTTAATGTGCAGTAACTAACTGATACACATCCTAAGACATCACTTATCAAAAGCCAGAAAAGATTCTGCCTTAATTTTCATGTCCGAATGCTGCCAACTCTTGTGAGGCAAGTCCAGAAAAATTTAAGATCTTTCAAATTTGCAAATAACTTTTTAGGTCTGTTTATCAAATCTTCATTTATTTTACAGCATTTGTAGCTGGGTTTCTTTTCAGGAAAGTTTCCCACAGAGAAACATGTTTTTATCATTGTAGAAGCTAGTTGGCACGTGAATGCAGAATAAAGCTGTAGTGAATTTTAGACGTGGGAGGTGTGGTAGACATACTCATTAGACTGACTTACCCCTCAGAAAAATTACAAAGCACCACAAGTCATGGGCCTTCTGAGTTGCTCACAGTCAAAACTATGAATACCAATGCTCTACTGCTGCCATTTTGTTTTGTTTTGTTTTTTAAACAAAAACAACCTCAACTCCCTGTATTACAGCTGCTTATTAGCTAGAAGGCTTCTCTTCTTGCTGGGCAGAAAGCTAAAGTTGGGAAGAATGTGATAAAACCTCTGAAAGCAAAGCTAAAAAAAAAAGAGTTCAGAGGTGCTCAATTCTTGAACAGGAATGGGAAAGAAACAGAGATTGAGATCTGCTCAGTCATTAAAGGTCTTCAGTATGGGCCACCAATCACTGTCTGGTTTGACTTATGTTAGCTCCATGGCAGAGAGCAAGGCAGGACCTCCGAAGGGACTCTCCACCCCCTTGGCCCCCAACTGCTTTTAGCCCAGAAGCACCAGTTGGGATCCATGTATTCATTTATCTAAACACAGAATCCTTGTTGGGTTAATTCTACTTTTGTGGGTTTTCTCCCCACCAGCTTCATTGAGATATAACTGACACATAACATTGTATAAGTTTAAAGTGTACAACGTGTTGATCTGATACACTTAACAACTGCAAAATGATTACCACCACAGCATTAGCTTAACACCAACATCGGGTCACATAATTACCATTTCTTTTTTTGGGGGTGAAACATTTAAGATCTACTCTCTTAGCAACTTTCAAGTATATAATAGAATATTATTAACTATAATCACCATGCTGTACATTAGATCTCCAGAACGTACCCATCTTATAATTGGAAGTTTGTACTGTTTGAGAAACTTCTGGTCTTAAAAACCAGACACAAGTTTTTTCCGTAAATTAAGAATAAACAGTGCTTGGCTTTTGTACAGAAGAGCTCCTGTCCCCAAGAAAATATTTTGTGAGGTTATATGATTACTCCTGTTCCAGACCTGAATTTTAAGTTAATGGTTATTTACTCTCTGAAAACATACTTTTCCACATTGATCTAAGGGTCAGAAATAGGTATATCCTCAGTAATAAAGGAAATATCACATTACTATTAGAATAGTGCAGATACTGATATAAATCATCCCTTGAAATACAACTTACCTAGTCCATCATTTTGGTGCTGCATGTCATATTCCTGCTACACAGGCTGTTAACCACTTCTAGAAACTAACCTTTTAAAAATTTTCCCTGACGGCCAAAATAGAAATAACAATTAAATACTAGCTAAAGCTTTATCAAAATGAGTGCTGAGGAACAATCTTAACATTAAATTTCCTGGCATTTCTCAAGTTAAATCAAGAACATAACAACTTTCAAGCTTAACTATCTGGAGTGAATCAAATTCTTAATGCAGCAGATTCTTTGGGAGAGTGCCAGGTCTCACTGTGACATGTACCAATCAGCATAATCTGCAGCACAAAGCACTACCTCCTGGTACCTCCTTCAAGCAAAAGGGGAAATCGGACACTTGCCTTTGGCTCTCTTGATCTACCAGAATGGCAGGACAAAACCAGAGGAGGCGTGGGGGGCGACAACCCCCGCACAGGCTGCTGGCGATTTCACTCAGGGCCCGCAGAGCCAGCGGGATGAAATCACTCACACATGGAGACACTGTGGCAATTTCTGGAGGACGGCAGAAAATGGGAAATAATCCTCTGTCATGGTCTGTCTCTGTTTTCTAGTCTGTAAAATCTAGGAAAGCCCAGGCTCTGGACAGGATACTCTGTGGAGGCTTGGGATTTAACTTGGGGAGGTCCTAAAATCCCTTCAACCCACAAAAGATTCTCAAAGAAGCACTTACTCAGCACAATGGCAGAAAGGATGATAGAGAGGTTCTATCAACAGCTTTGCTTACACAACTGCACTGACCTCAGCCAGTTTAGACTACAGAAAAAAAAAGTAAATTGGAATAAAGCTAGACACTTCATTTTGCTCTATTAAAACTGTCAATTCCTGGGCATCCCTGGTAGCACAGTGGTTAAGAATTCACCTGCCAACGCAGGGGACATGGGTCCAGAAAGATCCCACATGCCGCAGAGCAACAAAGCCCGTGTGCCACAACTACTGAGTCTGGGCTCTAGAGCCCACGAGCCACAACTAATGAGCCCACGTGCCACAACTACTGAAGCCTGCGCACCTAGAGCCCATGCTCCGCAACAAGAGAAGCCACCGCAATGAGAAGCCCGCGCACCGCAACTAAGAGTAGCCCCACTCGCCGCAACTAGAGAAAGCCTGCGCGCAGCAACAAAGACCCGACACAGCCAAAAATGAATAAAATTTAAAAAATAAATAAATTTGTAATAAATAAAAATAAAATTGTCGGGCTTCCCTGGTGGCACAGTGGTTGAGAGTCTGCCTGCCGATGCAGGGGACACGGGTTCGTGCCCTGGTCCGGGAAGATCCGACATGCCGTGGAGTGGCTGGGCCCGTGAGCCATGGTCGCTGAGCCTGCGTGTCCGGAGCCTGTGCTCCGCAACGGGAGAGGCCACAACAGTGAGAGGCCCGCGTATTGCAAAAAAAAAATAAATAAATAAAAAATAAAATTGTCAATCGCTAAGTAGTTCTGTTTCCTCAGTCTTCTCCTATGTAGTCATCTTTCATTCTTTATTTCTATCATTTATTCTTTCATTAAACAAATAATGCCATATCAGTCTGTGTCCTAAAGCCATGAGACTAGAAGACACCACTGGGGAGTGGTGATCAAAATTTAGTGCTTTAACTTCTCTCTTCCCCCATTGCCCTCCTTTACAACGAGTTTCCACTTCATCCTCCAGTGTCTCTGGCATTCACATAATTTTTGTCATTCATATCCACAATTACTGTCTTTCATACCCTTCATTCAATCTGTCAACAAATCATATTGACTCTTCTTTAAAAATATATCTAGGGCCTCCCTGGTGGCGCAAGTGGTTGAGAGTCCGCCTGCCGATGCAGGGGATACGGGTTCGTGCCCCGGTCTGGGAGGATCCCATATGCCGCGGAGCGGCTGGGCCCGTGAGCCATGGCCGCTGAGCCTGCGCGTCCGGAGCCTGCGCGTCCGGAGCCTGTGCTCCGCAACGGGGGAGGCCACAACAGTGAGAGGCCCGCATACCGCAAAAAAAAAAAAAAATAAAAAATAAAAAAATAAAAATATATCTAGAATCTGATAACTTCTTACCAACTCTTTTATCATTTTAGTCTTAGTCATCAACATCTTTCACCTGGATTATTGCACTTAGTCTAACTTGTCTCCCTGTTTCTACCACTACTCCTTATAGTCCCCCTAATACGGCAAACAATGGGATCCTTTTAACATGTAAGTCAGAGCATGTCACTCTTCAGCATAAAACCTTGCCGTGGCTCCTGATTCTGGCTCAGAATTAAGGCCAAGTCCCTCTAATAGCCTCCCAATGCCCTTTTCACCTGATCTCCTATTTTTCTCTCCCTTGTTCACTCTGCATTAGCCTCACTGGCTTCCTTGCTATTCCTTGATCATGCCAGGCCTGCTCCCACATTAGGGCCTTTACACTGTCTGGTCCCTCTTCCTGGAACACTCTTCCCCCAGATATCTGCACAGCTAACTCCTTTACTTCCATCAAGACTTTGCTCAAATGTCACCTTGTCAATTAGGTCTACCCTGACCACCCCACTTAAATTGGCATGCCCTTATCCAGAACCCTGGGAATCCTGGTCCCCATTACTCTGCTCTCTTTTTCCCACTGATCTTATCCCCTTTATCAACTATACAATTTAGTTATTATGCTGGTTGTATACTATCTGTCTCCTTGAGAGCTGGGATCTTTGAATGTATTCCAAGATTGCAGAACAGTACCTGGAATACAGCAGGTACTCACTCAGAAGGTATATGTTTAATGAATGAATGAACAATCTGTTAACTCCAGCCTTGATTAATGGAAAGACAGCAGTGCCATTAACTATTCATCATGGGATAAGAGAGGAAGACCAAGCCTTTTTGTTTGTCTGTCCTGTTTTTATATGGGGCCGGTGAGGAGGATTAATGGGAGGAAAAGAGGGAGTTATAAAGGGAGGGAGAAAGGAGGATACAAGTTTTAGTTTTAGATATATTGAGTTGGAGTTGCTAGGATATTCATGAGAAAATCTCTCACAGGTAAATGGAAAAGGAGAGCTAGAGCTTAGGAGAAAGGCCTGGACTAGAGATATTACATGTAGGATTGGAATTAGCAGTGGAGGGGTGAGAGATAAAGATAGTCGTGTGAGTGGATGCAGTCATTCGGGGGAAAATATAGAATAAAAGAAGACGGTGACTAAGGTAAAAACTTGAAGAATATCTACATTTAGAGGGCCAGAGGAAGAAGTCGGAGAAGACAGAATGTGAAAACAGTCATGGAAGATCAGTAAGTTGATGGTGTCAAATGTTGCAGAATGGGTAAGTGGTTTAAGGACAGAGAAGGCCACTGATTTTGACAATCAGGAGGTCAAATTAGTTGAGAGAGTAATTCCAGAAGAGTGGTAAGGATAGAAGCCAATCTGTAAAGGCTGGGAGAAAGCAAACAGTAAAAATTAGAGGCAGATAATTCTGAGAAGTCTGGCAATGAGAAAAAGGAGCACTGAGAGAGAAGTTCTAGGAGGAAGTAAGATAAAAAGTGGTTGCTGCTTTTAGCTTTTAGGAAGTGAAGAATGGGAGACCAGAGCAACAATATGTCTGTGGGGCAAAACAAAAGGGATAAATTATGGCGACATTAAAGATACAAGAGACAGTCATAACGTTTTACAAAGTTAAAAGACCTTATTCACTTGGCTGTCACTCTAACACTACCCCACACCAACTTTTAGAGGTGAGGCAACTACGACTCAGAGAGACCAAGAGAATGCCAAGGTCAAGTGTCCTTAGCGACAGCCAGTGAGAAGTGAGAATGGGAAGAGAAGCAGAATCAAGTGATGGAAGGGTAGCTTGGGGAAGTGTGGGACACAATGAGTAAAGATATGGAGACAATTATAAGGAAGGCAGCTCTCAATTTTTTCTGTGAAGTAGAATGTAAAGTAATCAGCTAAATGTGAGAAGATCCTGAAACAAGTAAGAGACTGAGAACAGAAAGGGTTCCTGAAACAAGTAAGAGATTGAGAACAGAAAGGGTTCAAAGGACTATTGAAATAAAAACTACCTGTAGCAATAGGTTTCTTAATCCCGCGTTCCCCTTATATCTTCTATAATATGGAGTTTCTTACTGTTTTTAAATTGACATTTACTAAAGACCTCAAATTATCCCTTACTCTTTCTCTCTTACTTAAAAACATCTTCTGGCAGAGGTGAGTACAATTCTAGGATGAGTATGCTACTCCTGCTCTTCACCCTCCTTGTCTTTTAAAATGAGAAGATACCAAATGTCGTCACTATCAACCTGCTTATTTTGAAGTGTACATGTCTCATTCTAAAAAGCATAATGAAAGGAATTCTTTTCAGCGCAATACTCGGGAAACATCATACCTGCAGCAGAACAGCATAAAATTCTACATACTCTATGTGAAGAATCCATTTCTTACAGATCCCTTAATAAAATAAATAGGCAAAGTTTCCTTTATTGGAGGAGGTAATGTTTTCTCCAGAAGAAAGAGAGAGTCTAATTTCAGCCATGTGATGATACAGAATAACAGTCAAAGTTAGCATATTACAGATATTCTGGTTTTTTTTTTTCCTTTAGAAGCACACAAAACACAAGCCTTGTTACATTTCTGTGCTGAACACAGACTGTCTTTAAGGGTATGATTCCCTTAAATCTGAAAGACCATTATTATTACATTTAAATCTGGCTCCAAACTAGCTTTTTAACTGTGAGCTCGGGCTTTGGAGTGTCATAGATCTGGTTCAAATCTTGGTTCCACCAGCTGACTTATCTTAGGCAATGTACTTCACCCATCCGAGACTTTGTATACCTAAAGAAGTGGGAATATTAATAGTACTAACCTCGTTAAGATTGCTGTGGGGTTTAAACAAAATGATGCTTCTAAAGTGCCTGGTAATGAGGAAATACTCAGTGAATGTTTGTTTTTATTGGGCTATTAGCTAATCCTCAAATCTGACCTGAGCTATATTTTCTGGTCTCCAACCCTTTAAACATCTTTTTTCCTCTTTCTACTGGCTGAAAGACCTAGCCCAAATGTCACCTACTGCAAGAAACCTTATAAGAAACTCCTATCTGGAAATGAGATCTTTCTCCTGTGAACAACTTTGTGCTTTGCAAAGGACCCTTACTAATTACTGGCCTCTACTATGGTTATTTGTGAATAAGTTTCATCCTCCCTATTTTGGTAGGCTCCTTAGGACCATAAATCACCTCTATTCATTTTTATATTCTTCAGGCCCCACCACAGTGCTTTGTACATTTGAAGTGAAGAATGAAGTCATCAGCAATAAAATTCACAGAGTAAAAAATGAAACCATAAAGAACATGAAAAAAATATGGGGAACACTGAATTGATCTTAGAAATCAGGTATCTTAAGAGAAGATCAATTTGCATAAAAGCAAGAAAAAGAACAGTAGGTTTACTTCATAAAAATTAAGCATTCATATTTCAAAAACATAATTTCATTATAAGCAGATATAAAATTAAATAAACTAGAAAAAAATTCAGCCCATACAACACTTTAATATTTAATAGAGAATCCCTACATGTAAATAAAACTTTTAAGTAATATAAATAATAAAAGTAGTCAAAAAGGGCTTCCCTGGTGGTGCAGTGGTTGAGAGTCCGCCTGCCGATGCAGGGGGCACGGGTTCATGCCCCGGTCCGGGAAGATTCTACATGTCGCGGAGCGGCTGGGACCGTGAGCCATGGCTGCTGAGCCTGCGCATCAAGAGCCTGTGCTCCGCAACGGGAGAGACCACAACAGTGAGAGGCCCGCGTACCGCAAAAAAAAAAAAAAAAAAAAGTAGTCAAAAAAAAAAAAAGTTGACTTTTTAAAAACCACTAAATGACTAATTTAGGTGACAAAATACCATGATCTCAGTTTTCTAAAATATGAATGTGAGAGAGAATATCATAAATACAAAAGTAAAAAGACTTAATGGCTTCACATTTTGTTGTATTTCTGGGAGTGACATCATGGTAGGGTAGCATTAAAGCTATTTATGTTCCTACTGCTTTTCTAATATAACTAAAAATGAAATTTACTGCAATGGAACTTACTTTTACAAAACTGAAGTCAAACCAATGATGACCTACCTAATCACATCCATAATGGGCTTTTCTTCCCCGGGAAGACATTTTTTTAACACTACATGAAAGTTTGAACTACCTATATGTTGCATGATGTCTCTACTAAGTATACTTGAAAGCCAGAAAAGACCATCGCAGTTCCAAAGTGGATAACGGGGATGGTAAGCAAAAGTAGATAAATTACCAGTTTGTCTCCAGATTTTAAAGGTCAGGAGTTAAACTTCATGTAGAGAAATTTCCTATGAAAAAGTCCTCAAGTACCCTGCTTCTGAGAGACAAGTCCACTCCCAAAGGAAGCATAGCAAAGGGTGAAGTCACTGGTAGGGCTTTTATGCTCCACATGCAGAAACTAGCCCATGTGAAAACTGGTAGAGAAGTCCTGTCTGACAGGAGAAACTCAAGATTTCTCAGGCTTGAACACTGCTGGTGGCATTGCAAATCAGTATGTTACTTGGCAATGTATATTAAGAGCCACATAAACTTTCAAACCCTTTGGCAGAGTAATTCCACTTCTAGGAATCCATCATCAGGAACCCCTACTAGTACTATTATTACTAAACTACAGTTCAATCACTTGATGGAATATTATTTAGCCTTTTAAAAAGGGATATGCAGAAACAAAAATTTTGTGCTTATATTAGAAAGAAAATAGAAAAACTTATAAACCACATTAGAACTACATCATAGAAACAAACAAAAATTAAAAAAGACACTGGCTTTGTACAGAGCAAAATGCTAATTTAGTGCCCATGGAGATGTCAATTGTTGCAAGAAGTCTATAAATCCATGTGTACATATGCCTCTTCTCAAACCACAAACACTAAAAATACAATTACTATAATACGAGACCACAATTTTATTTAATATTAAAAAAATGAGAACCATGTGCTAGGATTAAGAATGGGACAAGGATGCCCATTCTCACTACTCTTACTCAACATAGTACTGAAAGTCCTGGCCATTGTAATAGGCAAGAAAAAGAAATAAAAAGCATGAAGATTAAAAAAGAAGTAGTAAAGCTTTCATCTGTCTGCTGATAACATAATTGTTTATATAGGGAAATTTAAAGAATCTACAAACACATACTAAGAACTAGTAAGTGAATTTAGCAAGGCCACAGGATACAAGTTAAAAAATATTCCACTTACAATAGTGCTAAAAAGAATAAAATACATTTAATAAAACGTATGCAAGACCTCTACACTAGAAACTAAAAAACATTGCTGAGAGAAATGACAGAAGATCTAAATAAATGGAAAGAAAATAAGTTCATGATGAAAAGACTCAAGAAATATTACGAAAACATCAACTGTTCCTAAATTTACCTATAGATTCAATGTAATCCCAATCATAATCCCACCAGGTTTTGTTTTTTTAATGTAAATCGACAAGTTCATTCTAAAATGTATAGGAAAATCAAACCATCTAGACTATTCAGAGCAATATTAAAAAAACAAAGTTGGAGGACCTAGGCTACCTGACTTAGAAACGTAGCATAAAACTACAGTAATAAAGATACTGTGGTACTGACAAACAGATCAGTGAAATAGAATAGAAAGCCAGAAATAGACCCACACGTACACAGTCATCTGACTTTCAACAAAGGTACAAAAGAATGGGTAAAGGAAAGTTGTGTTGTTGCTATTGTTTTTCAAACTGGTGCTGGAATAACTAAATGTTCATAATGAAGAAAGAAAATGAACCTTGACCCCTACTTCAAATCATACACAAAATGTAACTTCAGATATATCACTGACCTAAATGTGAAAGTTAAAACCATCAAACTTGGGCTTCCTTGGTGGCACAGTAGTTAGGAATCCACCTGCCAGTGCAGAGGACACGGGTTCGAGCCCTGGTCCAGGAAGATCCCACATGCCATGGAGCAGCTGAGCCCGGGTGCCATAACTACTGAGCCTGTGCTCTAGAGCCCTCGAGCCACGACTACTGAAGATCGCATGCCTGGAGCCCAAGCTCCACAGCAGGAGAAGCCACCGCAATGAGAAGCCTGTGCGCCACAACTGGAGAAGGCCCGTGCGCAGCAACGAAGACGCAATGCAGCCAAAAATAAATAAATAAAATAAATTTATATAAAAAAACCCCAAAATTAAAACCATCAAGCTTTAGGAAGAAAACTCTGAGGAAAGATTCATGACTTGAGGTAGGCAAAAGTTTCTTAGGACAAAGAAAGCAGTAACTTCATATAAAAGAAAAAAACGGATAAATTAGACATCATCAAAATTAAAAACTTCTGCACATCAAAAGACGTTAATAAGAAAATAAAGGTGTAAGCCACAAACTGGGATAAAATATTTGTGGAACATATATTTGACAAAGGACTAATATACAGAATATGTTTTTAAGGGGCAGAGTCAAGATGGTAGTGTGAGAAGATGCCAATTTAGTGTCTTCTCCCCACTAGGGTACCTGCCAGCCACTGGTGAGGGACCCTGACACCCAAGGAGACGGGAGGAAACCCCAAGTGAACTGGTAGGATGTGGGGGACAGAGCAGGGAGGAGAAGTGGAGGCCAGACAGGATCAGCGCCCCTGAGGCCAGGGAGATCAGGAGAGGTAAGCAGGAGGGACCCTCCGGAGGAGCAGGAGAGGAGCTGAGGGTGACTGCCCAGCCCACTTGGGCCCAGGGACCCTGCTGAGCTCCCAGGCTGGTCCCCTGTCCTCCAAGGCACCCCACCTCCCCAGCCACATTGGTCTTGGGGGCATACGAAGGAGGCCGAGGGGAGTTCAGGAGAGGCAGGCAGGAGGGACCCTCCAGGAGGAGTGGGAGAGGAGCAGAGGGCGTTTGCCCCACCCACTAGGGCCCTGGTAGCCTGATGAGCTCCCAGGCCACTCCCCTGCCCTCCAAGCCCCCCCAACCCCTGGCTGCATTGGTCCTGGGGGCATAGGAAGGATGCCAATGGGACAACAGGAGAGGCAGGTGGGAGGGGCCCTCCGGGACTGGAGGAGCAGGAGAGAAGAGGAGGAGCAGGAATGCCCTGCCCACTCGAGATTAGGAAGCCTGGTAGGCTCCCAGGTGAGGTCCCCCGCCCTCTGAGACCAGGGGTTGGGGGACACACCTGGGCCCCTTCTATTCCTTGAGCCTAAGCCCCACCCCCCACAGCCCCTAGGGCCTTTTCCAGCCCTGTGGGTCCTAAGCATATGCCCCACCCACCGCCCAAACCTTGCCCTTGCTTAGGCCCTGCCTTCCACAACCAAGGCCTTTCCCCTTGCCTTTTTTTTTCCCCTCTTTTCCCTCCTTGTCTTTTTTACTATTGTGGTACTGTTGTACCTTTTGGTTGTTGATTCACCTATATTTTTATTTTTATATTCTTTCTAACATATCTGTTAGTTTCCTAGTCTAATTTTATTTTTTACTTTGTTATTGTTCTCTCTCTCTCTCTCATTTTTTTTTTTTTTGCCACTGCATGCTGCTTGCAGGATCTTGCTTCACAAGCTGGGGGTCGGGCCAAAGCTCCTGCGGTGGGAGGTCCGTGTTGGAACCACTGGACTAACAGAGAACCTCAGATCCCAAGGAATATTCACTGGAGTGAGGTCTCACAAGGGTCCTCATCTCAGCACCAAGACCCAGCTCTACCCAACAGCCACCAAATTCCAGTGTTGGAAGCCTCAGGCCAAATAACCACTAAGACAGGAACACAATCCCACTCAAAAAAAAAAAAAAAAAAAAAAGAGATAGCAAAAAAAATATGTCACAGATGAAGGAGCAAGGTAAAGACCTACAAGACCAAATAAATGAAGAGGAAATAGGCAATCTACTTGAAAAAGAATTCAGAGAAGTGAGTAAAGATGATCCAGAATCTTGGAAACAGAATGGAAGCATGGATTGAGAAAATACAAAAAATGTTTAACAAAGATCTAAAGAACTAAAGAACAAACCAACAGAGATGAACAACACATAACTGAAATGAAAAATACACTAGAAGGAATCAGTAACAGGATAACTGAGGCAGAAGAATGAATAAGTGAGCTGGAAGACAAAATGGTGGAAATAATGGCCGAGGAGCAGAATAAAGAAAAAAGATGAAAAGAATTGAATACAATCTCAGAGACCTCTAGGACAATTCTAAATGCACCACATTTGAATTATGGGGGTCCCAGAAGAAGAAGAGAAAAAGAAAGGGTCTGAGAAAATATTTGAGGAGATTACAGTCGAAAACTTCCCTAACATGGGCAAGAAAATAGTCACTCAAGTCCAGGAAGCACAGAGAGTCCCATACAGGATAAACTCTAGGAAAAACAAACCAAGACACATATTAATCAAACTAACAAAAATTAAATTCAAGGGAAAACCAAAAAATAACATACAAAGGAGTCCCCATAAGGTTATCAGCTGATTTTTCAGCAGAAACTCTGCAGGCCAGAAGGGAGTTGCAGGATATACTTAAAGTGATGAAAGAGAAAAACCTACATCCAAGATTACTCTATCCAGCAAGGATCTCATTCAGATGCAAGGGAGAAATCAAAAGCTTTTCAAACAAGGAAAAGCTAAGAGAATTCAGCACCACCAAACCAGCCTTACAACAAATGCTAAAGAAACGTCTCTAGGCAGGAAACGCAAGAGAAGAAAAAGACCCACAAAAACAAGCCTGAAACAATTAAGAAAATGGTAATAGGAACATACATATCAATAATAACCTTGAATGTAAATGGATTAAATGCCCCAACCAGAAGACACAGACTGGCTGAACACATACAAAAACAAGACCCATATATATGCTGTCTACAAAAGACTCACTTCAGACGTAGGGACACATACAGACTGAAAGTGAAGGGATGGAAAATGATATTCCATGCAAATGGCAATCAAAAGAAAGCTGGAGAAGCAATACTCATATCAGATAAAACAGACTTTAAAATAAAGACTGTTACAGAGATAAGGAGGGACACTACATAATGATCAAAGGATCAATCCAAGAACAAGATATAACAATTATAAATGTTTATGCACCCAACATAGGAGCACCTCAATACCTAAGGCAAATGTTAACAACCATGAAAGGAGAAATTGACAGTAACACAGTTAATAGTAGGGGACTTTTAACATGCCACTTACACCAATGGACAGATCATCCAAACAAAAAATAAATAAGGAAACACAAGCTTTAAATGACACAACAGACCAGACAGATTTAATTGATATTTATAAAATATTCCACCGAAAAGTGGCAGAATACCCTTTCTTCTCAAGTGCACATGGAACATTCTCCAGGACTGATCACATCTTGGGTCACAAATCAAGCCTTGGAAATTTTAAGAAAACTGAATTCTTATCAAGCATCTTTTCTGACCACAACGCTATGAGACTGGAAATCAATTACAGGAAGAAAATTTGTATAAAACACAAATACATGGAGGCTAAACATGTGCTACTAAATAACCAAGAGATCCCTGAAGAAATCAAAGAAGAAATAAAAAAATACCTAGAAACAAATGACAACAAAAACATGACGACCCAAAACCTATGGGATGCAGCAAAAGCACTTCTAACAGGGAACTTTACAGCAATTCAATCTCACCTCAAGAAACAAGAAAAATCACAAATAAACAATCTAACCTGACACTGAAAACAACTAGAGAAAGAAGAACAAAGAAAACCCAAAGTAAGTAGAAGAAAAGAAATCATAAAAATCAGAGCAGAAATAAATGAAATAGAAACGAAGAAAACAATAGCAAAGAACAATAAAACTACAAGCTGGTTCTTTGAGAAGATACACAAAATTGATAAACCCTTAGCCAGACCCATCAAGAAAAAAAGGGAGAGGACGCAAATTAATAAAATTAGAAATGAAAAAGGAGAAGTCACAACTGACATCGCAGAAATACAAAGGATTATAAGAGACTACTACAAACAACTATATACCAATAAAATGGACAACCAAGAAGAAATGGACAAATTCTTGGAAAGGTACAATTTTCCAAGACTGAACCAGGAAGCATTAGAAAATATAAACAGACCTATCACAAGTAATGAAATTGAAACCATAATTAAAAATCTTCCAACAAACAAATCTCCAGGACCAGATGGCTTCACAGGCGAATTCTATCAAACATTTAGAGAACAGCTAACACTGATCCTTCTCAAACTCTTCCAAAAAATTGCAGAGGGAGAAACAATCCCAAATTCATTCTTTGAAGCCACCATCACCCTGATACCAAAACCAGAAAAATATATCACAGAAAAAGGAAATTATAGACCAAAATCACTGATGAACATAGATGCAAAAATCCTGAACAAAATACTAGCAAACAGAATCCAACAACACATTAAAAGAGTCATACACCATGATCAAGTGGGATTTACCCCAAGTATGCAAGGATTCTTCAATATATGCAAATCAATCAATGTGATACACTACATTAACAAATTAAGGACTAAAAACCATATGATCATCTCAACAGATGCAGAAAAAGCTTTTGACAAAATTCAACACTCGTTTACAATAAAACTCTCCAGAAAATGGGCATAGAGGGAACCTACCTCAACAATAATAAAGGCCATATATGAGAAACCCACAGCAAGCATCATACTCAATGGTGAAAAACTGAAAGCATTTCCTCTAAGATCAGGAACAAGACAAGGATGACCACTCTTGCCACTCTTATTCAACATAGTTTTGGAAGTCCTAGCCACGGCAATCAGAGAAGAAAAAGAAATAAAAGGAATACAAATTGGAAAAGAAATAAAACTGTCACTGTTTGCGGATGACATGATACTATACATAGAAAATCCTAAAGATGCCACCAGAAAACTACTAGAACTAAACAATGAATTTGGTAAGGTTGTAGGATACAAAATTAATGCACAGAAATCTCTGGCTTTCCTATACACCAACAATGAAAAATCAGAAAGAGAAATTAAGGAAACAATCCCATTTACCATCGCAACAAAAAGAATAAAATATCTAGGAAAAAACTTGCCTGTGGAGGTGAAAGACTTGTAATCAGAAAACTATAAAACACTGATGAATGAAATCAAAGATGACAAACAGATGGAGAAATATGCTATGTTCTGGATTGGAAGAATCAATATTGTGAAAATGATTATACTACCCAAAGCAACCTACAGATTCAGTGCAATCCCTATCAAACTACCAATGGCACTCATCACAGAATTGGAACAAAAAATTTTACAGTTCATATGGAAACACAAAAGACCCTGAATAACCAAAGCAATCTTGAGAAAGAAAAACAGAGTTGGAAGAATCAGGCTCCCTAACTTCAAACTATACCACAAAGCTACAGTAATCAAGACAATATGGTAGTGGCACAAAAATAGAAATATAGATCAATGGGACAGGCTAGAAAGCCCAGAGATAAACCCATGCACATATGGTCACCTAATTTATGACAAAGGAGGCAAGAACATACAATGGAGAAAAGACAGCCTCTTCAATACGTGGTGCTGGGAAAACTGGACAGCTACATGTAAAGAATGAAATTAGGACACTTCTTAACACCATACACAAAAATAAACTCCAAATGGATTAAAGACCTAAATGTAAGACCAGACACTGTAAAACTCTTAGAGGAAAACATAGGAAATACACTCTCTGACATAAACCACAGCAAGATCTTTTTTGGCCCACATCCTAGAGTTACAGAAATAAAAACAAAAATAAACAAATGGGACTTAATTAAACTTAAAAGCTTTTGCACAGCAAAGGAAACCATAAACAAGACAAAAAGACATCCTCGGAATGGGAGAAAATATTTGCAAATGAAACAACAGACAAAGGATTAATCTCCAAAATATACAAACAGCTCATGAAGCTCGATATCAAAAAAAACAAACAATCCAATTAAAAATGGGCAGAAGACCTAAATAGACATTTCACCAAGGAAGACATACAGATGGCCAAGAGGCACTTGAAAAGATGGGTCAACATCACTAATTATTAGAGAAATGCAAATCAAAACTACAATGAGGTATCACCTCATGCCAGTCAGAATGGCTATTATCTAGAAATCGAGAAACAATAAATGTTGGAAAGGGTGTGGTGAAAAGGGAACCCTCCTGCACTGTTAGTGGGAATGTAAACTGACACAACCACTATGGAAAACAGTAAGGAGGTTCCTTAAAAAACTAAAAATAGGATTACCATATGATCCAGCAATCTCATTACTGGGCATATACCCTGAGAAAACCATAAATCAAAAAGAGACATGTACCACAATGTTCACTGCAGCACTATTTACAATAGCCAGGACATGGAACCAAGCTAAATGTCCATTGACAGATGAATGGATAAAGAAGATGTGGTACATATATACAATGGAATATTACTCAGCCATAAAAAGAAATGAAATTGAGTTATTTAGTGAGGTGGATGGATCTAGAGTCTGTCATACAGAGTGAAGTAAGTCAGAAAAACAAATATTGTATTCTAATGCATATATATGGAATCTAAAAGAAAAATGGTACTGATGAACCTAGTTGCAGGGCAGGAATAAAGATGTAGACATAGAGAATGGACTTGAGGACATGGGGTGGGAGGGGGAAGCTGGGGCGAAGTGTGAGTAGCAACGACATATATACACTACCGAATGTAAAATAGCTAGCGGGAAGCAGCAGCATAGCACAGGGAGATCAGCTTGGTGATTTGCAATGACCTAGAGGGGTGGGAAAGGGAGGATGGGAGGGAGGCTCAAGAGGGAGGGAATATGGGGACACATGTGTGCATATGGCCGACTCACTTTGGTGTACAACAGAAACTAACACAGTATTGTGAAGCAATTATACTCCAATAAAGATCTATTAAAAAAGAAAAAGAATATGTTTTTAACATTCCCACAGCTCCAGTAATAAAAAAGGTAAACAACTCAATTAGAAAATGGCTAAATGATATGAACAGATAGTTCACAAAAGAAGCTACACAAATGGCTAATAAGCACATGAAAAAGTGCTGTCACCAGGGAAATGCAAACTAAAACTACAAAGAGATACTACCACATACACACATATACTAGAACGGCTAAAATTAAAAAGACTAACACCAAATGATGGCAAAGAGAACTCTTAGCATTGTTGGTGAAGTGTAAAATGGTACAACTACACTGGAGTGTAGTCTAGAAGTTTCTAAGAAAACTAAACACTCACCTGATTTATGACCCAGCAAATCCTCTCCTAAGTAATTTTCCAAGATAAATGAAAAAAAATGTCAACAACAACAAAAAATTATACAAGAATGTTCATAGCGGCTTTACGCATAATAACCAAAAACTGGAATAACCAAAAAACTGGAAATAGGCAAGCTTCCTTCAATAAGGAGAATAAACTATGGTACAGTCATACAATGGCATATTATTCAGCAATAAAAATACTTATCCATGTTACAACATGAATTAAAAATCTCTAAACATGTTGAAAGAAGCTTTATACAAAAGAGTACACTGTGTGATATCATTTACATGAAGTTCAAGAAGAGGCAAACTAATCTTTGGCTGAAGAAATGAGAACATATGGTTAGTGCTGAGAGGCTAGGCAGGGATTTTCTAGGAAGAGGTACAAGAGAACGTTCTAGGATGATGGTAATGTTTTTTATCTTGATAGAGGTTTGGGTTACACAGATGTAGGTATTTATTTGCCAAAATTCAGCTCTTGAACACTTATAATTAAAATGTATATGAATTTTACTTCAAAAGAAAAAAAATTAGGAATTATTGAGTTCTAGTTAATGATATACATGCCAAAGTATTAGCTGACAGTGTGCTGATGTCTGCAATTTTCTTTAAAATATATATAAAAGAAGAGATGGACTCATGGACAAATAGATGGGTAGATAAGTGGAAAAACAGGCATAGTAAAATGTAAATGATAAAATCTGGACGTGGGTATACAGGAATTCACTGCAAAATTATTTTTTCAACGTTTCTCTATGTTAAATTTTTTCATAATAAAATGTTGGGAGAAAAACAGATACGACTGCTTTTGATATTGACAGAATATTATTTTTTACTTCCTTTTTTATTTTCTAAGTTTTCTATAATGTGCAATAGTCTTTACGATCTTAAACATTTTTAGAAGAAATTACAATTATATTTCTTAAAATAATCAAATATAAATTATTTTTAAAACAAGTTAAAAATCTTACCTTAGATTCAATGAAAATTAAAATATCCACTATTTTTTTTTTTTTTTTTTTTTTTTTGCGGTATGCGGGCCTCTCACTGTTGTGGCCTCCCCCGTTGCGGAGCACAGGCTCCGGACGCGCAGGCTCCGGACGCGCAGGCTCAGCGGCCATGGCTCACGGGCCCAGCCGCTCCGCGGCATATGGGATCCTCCCAGACCGGGGCACGAACCCGTATCCCCTGCATCGGCAGGCGGACTCTCAACCACTTGCACCACCAGGGAGGCCCTCCACTATTTTTAAACTCACTGTCATTTAATTCACTAAAAGCCTTAAAATATTTAGTTATGTAGGAAGTCACGGTTTTTGAACTAATTAAAAATTTTGAACTAATCAAATGTGGTATCAAAGTTTTCTCTTTTAATGTCTAATATTAAACTTTCCCTTGTACTCAAACCTCCCCGTGTTAATTAATGTATGCTCATTAAAAGTACATCATTTCTTAAACTCTATAATAACTAAGCAGGGCAACATTTCTTAAGAAATCTGAAAGTTGGCTGTTTACTAAAGGGCTTTATCTTTAGATAAGCACAAGCTTTAAGCCAGGTGCTAGTCATTTGTGTCTTGTTAATTTCCAAAACAAACAGAGGAGAGTGCCATGCTATTTCCATTACACACACTTCACCATTAGGACCAGGGTTTATGAGCTTGACATTGCTCCAGGAATAATGGTTTCATTCCTCACTGAAATAAAATAATGTGCCACATAACTCAGCAATGTGGAACTTCTGAAAAATGTTGTCATGTTAAACATGGTCATATTTTTAAAGTCTCCATTATGCCAAAACAAAGGCCATTTGCTGTAGAGAACTCACTCTGCGCACAGAAAACTCTCACATGGGCCTCAGACTTACCTCATCGCTATGTCATATGATTCCGGGTGAATACAAGTTTGGTCCAAAGGATTTGGCTTTAGTACAGCATTCACTGCAGTTTTGCTCTTCTTCTTGCCTTGCTTCTCATTTCTGACTTCAACACCTGCTGAAGATGCCACAGCAACTCCCTGCATTTCGCCTGCAGATTCAGTATGCTGACTACTGTAACCATTCAAAACAACATGGGGGCGGTGGGGGGAGGGAGGGTTAGGGGGTGGGCAGAAAAGAGTCTTTAATTAAAAATGTGCTTATTTCTCTGCCATACAAATATACACAAACAGCAACCAGATTCTGACCATTCACTTCACAGAAATTACCACTTAGTTTAAACACTGTTAATAGGGTTTTCTGTTACTTAAAGCCAAAAACATTCTTAAGTGATTCTGCCTGTATAACTGGCATTCTAGGAGAGAATAGAGAGAAATGGAGGAAAATTAATTAAATAAGGAGAAAGAGAAGGTGATTTCTCAGAGCTGAAGAAAAAGCTCGCCAAAGGAATCTACAGAGTATAAAATAGAATGAATGGGAAAAGAATGAAAAAGACACTTTGACATATCATGGGGAAACTTTAGAATATAATTTTTTAAATTAAGAGAGAAAAATAAAACAGATTATTGAAAGGAACTAGAATCAGACTGGCATCAGTTTTCTCACTGACAAACATCAGATGCCAGAACACAGTGGAACAATATTTTAAAAGTCTAAGACAAAATGATTTTGAATCTAGAATCATATACCTGGCCAAAGTAGCATTCAAATTAAAATCATTTTCAGACATGTAAGGACTGAAGTACAACCCATATAATATACCCTCTCTGAAAAGAGTTTCTTAAGTATATACTCCAGCAAAAACAATGAATTCACGAAAAATGATAATGTGGGCTACAAGAAACAGTGATGAGCACAGAAACCATAAAAAAATTATTAGGTTAAATAACTGCTCATGAATAATGTAGAAAATATATTAAAAGGACACAGTCTGAAACTAAAATCCCAGATCATCTCACCATAGCACATAGTGTTGAAGGGAGGAAGATTGGTAAAGAGACCTGAGGTTCTAGTCTTCTCCAGGAGGAGGACAGAGAAACCTATTAACTCCAGAGACCAATCCAAATCAAATTTAAAGATAGTCACCAGAAGAATAAAAGTAAGATATACAAGCTGAAATCACTAAGAGGAGATAAAGATGAGTAAGGAAGACAAGAAAAGAAACAGGGAGAAAATGTGTTAACTGATAAATCCAACGAACAGCAATGAAAGGAAAAGAATCAGAAGGCATGAAGAGAAAATATATAATAAGATGGAAGATCAAGTCCAAACACATCAATAAATATAATAAATGTGAATGTATTAATAAGACTGAGCAAACCTAGAAAATCTATTTGTTTATAAGAGTCATAAAAAGTTGAATGTCATAGAAAGTTTGAAAATAAAAAATACCAAGCATATTCTGAAAAGGTAGATATAGCAACAATGCCAGCAAACAAAACAGACTTCAAAGTAAAAAACATTCAGTGAGATAGCAAGAGTCATTCTGAATAACAGTATGACCTATCAAGGAGATATAATAGTCATGAATCTTCAAGTCCTTCATTACCAGTTGAAAAAATTTAAGGCTTTAAAACGACCCAAATGTTCATCAACAGGGCACTGATTAGATTAAATTATAGTCCATCTATAAATTAAATACTGTGCAGGCATTATATATAAATGATAATTTATATATAATGATATAAATAAATATATAAATCAATATGTAATATTTGGAAAGAGATCCAAGATATATTACTGAAACTAATAAAACAAGTTTCAAATAGTGGTATAGCATAATTCCTTCTGTATGCATTTAAAAACAACAAATACATTATTAATTTACATAAATTTATTTTCAGGAAGCAATATATAAGAAACTATTTTGAAGTGACAAGTTGAGGTGCCCTTTTCATTTTATTCTTTTTTATACTGTTTGAATTTTCTAACCAAGTGTTCAAAAAACATAAAGTAAGAAACTCCATTTCTTTTGCTTTTGGGTTTGGTGGTCTACTTAGAAAGAACTTCCACTACTCCAGCGGTCTGCAAAATTTATCCATGTTTTTTTCTGGTACTTTTACAGTTTTACTTTTTCCATTTAATTATATGATCCATCTGGAATTTATTTGGGTATAAGGTATGGGGTAGGACTGTAGCTTCTCCCACACATACAAAATTCCAGTTGTCATAATGTCACTTACTGGATAATTAATCAATTTTTCCAACTATTTGAAATATCACCTCTATCATAAACTAAATTCCCTCTGGGCTTGATATATTTCAGACTCTATTCTGTTCTACCTGTTTCTACATCAAAACCAAGCTGCTTAATTACTATGGCTTTATAATATATTCTACTATCCAGTGGGGCTGGTTTTTCCTTAGTCTTTTCCAGGAAAAAAAAATTATTATTACAACTTTGTCAAAAGAAAAAAATACACATGAATGAATCAGGTAGTCCCAAAGAAGCAAATACATAAAAGCCATTCTTTCATGATTACAAAATGCTAAGAAGCTTACCAAATTTCTTTGCATTTGTGCTACCAGGATTAGAAAGCAAGGATTTAGCTCTTAATCGACACATCTGATAATTAATGCTTTAGCCAGTTTTCAGTGAGGAAGGAGTGGGGAAACCCAACTATGCTCAGGGTAAAAGCTGTCAGTATGAAGTGGTCATTGAGAAGTCCTCTTTGTTACCTCATCTCATACCAGTCCTTCCTACTTGTGGTGCTCCAATCACACTGGCCTTAATTTCATTTCCTGAATACACCAAAGTGGGTCCTGCCTTAGGATGTTGCACATGTACTGTATGCTCTGCCTGGAATGCCCTCCTTCTGATCCCTGTATGACTGGCTCCTTCATTTCATTCAAAACTTGGCTCAAATAACTTTTCAATGAATAACTCATATAAAGCAGTTTATTGCTCCCCAAAGGCAGTATCATATTGCTTTGCTTTAATTTTTATAATACTTATTACATCTGAAACTATTTATTTTTACTAGTTTATTTACTATATGTCTCATACATTAAAATTTAACTTCATGAGGCCAGGGAATTTGTTGATTTGCTCACTGCTGTATTCCCAGTGCCTAGCAAAGATTAGACAGTTGACACATATTGAATGAAGAAATGAACAAATAGACAGCTAGGATTTGATTTATGCCAGTGAGAAGGATGGGTAACAGAAAGAGAGGAGGTTGATAATAGAACAGACAGTGTACACTTCAATAATGACCTGCAAAATGTTCGAATATAATCCTGGTTGACTCTGATGAAACCAGCACACTGTTGGAAAGATTTTGGACCTAGCCCTTTCACTTTCTTCAGCTGTTCTCGGTTGATGAATGGCCCATTTTTCTCGCGCCATTCAATAATATTTTTGGCTCGGTTCGCATTGAGTCCAGCAATATGCCTAAAAAAATAAACAAAATGAGTAATGTGGCCAATGTAATTGTTCTAAGAGTACTGAAAGAAAACATCTCATCTGAAAAGACAATGATATAAAACATTTGCATCATAAAAACTACAATTACATCTTGTCATATGTCTCTACACTATTCACATTCCTTGTGTTTCTGAATCAAGTAATAATTCTGCCTATTCCTGGTTAGCTTACAAAGTGAGTTAGCAGTAGAAGTTACAATAGCTACAGCTGCATTGGACTATTCTATTGTTTTGATCAGCCTGTTCTCATTAGTAAAGACTTGAACTATAGAAAGGTACTTATTCATGATATAAAAACTCTATCATTACATAGTTGGCTTGGTGTTAATTAGAGAATCTTAATTTTATTACAGAATTCCATATATGGCATTATGGAATGTTTGTCACTGTGGTAGAAAAGCAACACCTAATAATGCAAGGGATATCTTCTGCTATTCCAATTTCAAAGCAGAAAGATCCAGATTTTTTCCACAGGTCCAGAATTTCATGCTGCATCAGCAGAGTTGTATAATAAATGCAAGACTAGGAACAAAAAAGCAGCTCTTCTACAGCCACAGGGGGGAAAAAAAGAACATATAAGACATGATTACAGTACAATGAAGATTTTGAGATGTGACTTGTGGAATCAAGGTAAAAATATGGTAACCATACCTTGAACCCTCAGGATTTATCTTTTGGTGACTGCCAGCTTTGACAGATGTAAGCAAGAGACTGAACTAGTGAAAAATATCTACTCTCCTGTGGTGGGAAACAGCTCTTTTCCATGTTAACCTAATTTAAGTTCTATTAGCGACATTAATACACTCGATAGTCAACCATATGTTCTTCACGTTAGATTTCCAGGATTAAAAATAACATGAATTGTTATAATTCCTTTCTTAAATGTTGCCTTCCGTTCTGACTGATTACCTAAAGCAATGTATGAACTCATAGATTTTCTACACTTGACAACTTTATACACGTGTCCCCTTGCTCTAGCTGAGTTTGAACTGGATAGCAAGTAAAACTCAAGATTCTGTGATCTTCAGCCACAGACTTCTTGTCTCACCTTAACAAAACTTCTGAACAGATGTTAATATCCACTCCCACAAAGCTGACACATTCTTCTACAACACTATCCAGTGTGGCCTTGAGTAGAGTCTGAGACACATCGTGCTGAAAAGACAAAGATCAAATATGAATCAAAAGTAAAGAACATGCAAAAAACCACATTCAAAAAAAGACAGACAAGATGAAAAGGCAGAGGGCTATGTACCAGATGAAGGAACAAGATAAAACCCCAGAAAAACAACTAAATGAAGTGGAGATAGGCAACCTTCCAAAAAAAAGAATTCAGAATAATGACAGTGAAGATGATTCAGACCTTGGAAAAAGAACAGAGGCAAAGATCGAGAAGATGCAAGAAATGTTTAACAAAGACCTAGAAGAATTAAAGAACAAACAAACAGAGATGAACAATGCAATAACTGAAATGAAAACTACAGGAGAAGGAATCAATAGCAGAATAACTGAGGCAGAACGGATAAGTGACCTGGAAGAAAGAATGCAGGAGTTCACTGCTGTGGAAGAGAATAAACAAAAAAGAAGGAAAAGAAATGAAGACAGCCTAAGACACCATTGGGACAACATTAAACGCAACAACATTTGCATTATAGGGGTCCCAGAAGGAGAAGAGAGAGAGAAAGGACCAGAGAAAATATGTGAAGAGATTATAGTTGAAAAGTTTCCTAACGTGGGAAAGGAAAGAGCCACCTAAGTCCAGGAAGCACAGAGAGTCCCATACAGGATAAACCCAAAGAGAAACACACTGAGACACATAGTAATCAAATTGGCAAAAATTAAAGACAAAGAAAAATTATTGAAAGCAGCAAGGGAAAAATGACAAATAACATACAAGGGAACTCCCGTAAGGTTAACAGCTGATTTCTCAGCAAAAATTTTACAAGCCAGAAGGGAGTGGCATGATATACTTAAAGTGATGAAAGGGAAGAACCTACAACCAAGATTACTCTAGCCAGCAAGGATCTCATTCAGATTCGAGGGAGAAACCAAAAGCTTCACAGACAAGCAAAAGCTAAAAGAATTCAGCACCACCAAACCAGCTCTACAACAAATGCTAAAGGAACTTCTCTAAGTGGGAAACACAAGAGAAGAAAAGGACCTATGAAACGAAATCCAAAACAATTAAGAAAATGGTCATAGGAACATACATATTGCTAATCACCTTAAACATGAATGGATTAAATGCTCCAACCAAAAGACACAGGCTTGCTGAATGGATACAAAAACAAGACCCATCTATATGCTGTCTACAAGAGACCCACTTCAGATCTAGGGACACATACAGACTGAAAGTGAGGGGATGGAAAAAGATATTCCATGCAAATGGAAATCAAAAGAAAGCTGGAGTAGCTATACTCATATCAGATAAAATAGACGTTAGAATAAAGAATGTTACAAGAGACAAGGAAGGACACTACATAATGATCAAGGGATCAATCCAAGAAGAAGATATAACAATTGTAAATATTTTTGCACCCAACATAGGAGCACCTCAATACATAAGGCAACTGCTAACAGCTATAAAAGAGGAAATTGACAGTAACACAATAATAGTGGGGGACTTTAGCACCTCGCTTACACCAATGGACAGATCATCAAAATGAAAACAAATAAGGAAACAGAAGCTGTAAATGACACAAAAGACTAGATAGATTTAATTGATATTTATAGGACATTTCATCCAAAAACAGCAGATTACACTCTCTTCTCAAGTGTGCACGGAACATTCTCCAGGATAGATCACATCTTGGGTCACAAATCAAGACTCAGTAAATTTAAGAAAACTGAAATCATATCAAGCATCTTTTCTGACCACAATGCTATGAGATTAGAAATCAATTAAAGGGAACAAAATGTAAAAAACACAAACACATGGAGGCTAAACAATACATTACTAAATAACCAAGAGATCACTGAAGAAATCAAAGAGGAAATCAAAAAATATGTAGAGACAAATGACAATGAAAACATGATGATCCAAAACCTATGGGATGCAGCAAAAGCAGTTCTAAGAGGGAAGTTTATAGCTATACAAGCCTACCTCAAGAAACAAGAAAAATCTCAAATAAACAATCTAAACTTACACCTAAAGGAACTAGAGAAAAAAGAACAAACAAAACCCGAAGTTAGCAGAAGGAAAGAAATCATAAAGATCAGATCAGAAATAAATGAAATAGAAACAAAGAAAACAATAGCAAAGATCAGTAAAACTAAAAGCTGGTTCTTTGAGAAGATAAACAAAATTGATAAACCATTAGCCAGACTCATCAAGGAAAAGAGGGAGAGGACTCAAATCAATAAAATTAGAAATGAAAAAGGAGAAGTTACAACAGACACCGCAGAAATACAAAGCATCCTAAGAGACTACTACAAGCAACTCTATGCCAATAAAATGGACAACCTGGAAGAAATGGACAAATTCTTAGAAAGGTATAACCTTCCAAGACTGAACCAGGAAGAAACAGAAAATATGAACAGACCAATCACAAGTAATGAAATTGAAACTGTGATTAAAACTCTTCCAACAAACAAAAGTCCAGGACCAGATGGCTTCACAGATGAATTCTATCAAACATTTAGAGAACAGCTAACACCCATCCTTCTCAAACTCTTCCAAAAAACTGCAGAGGAAGGAACACTCCCAAACTCATTCTATGAGGCCACCATCACCCTGATACCAAAACCAGACAAAGATACCACAAAAAAAGAAAATTACAGACCAATATCACTGATGAAGAATATAGATGCAAAAATCCTCAACAAAATACTAGCAAACAGAATCCAACAGCACAATAAAAGGATCATACACCATTATCAAGTGGGATTTATCCCAGGAATGCAAGGATTCTTCAATATACGCAAATCAATCAATGTGATACACCATATTAACAAACTGAAGAAGAATAACCATATGATCATCTCAACAGATGCAGAAAAAGCTTTTGACAAAATTCAACACCCATTTGTGATAAAAACTCTCCAGAAAGTGGGCATACAGGGAACCTACCTCAACATAATAAAGGCCATATATGACAAACCCACAGCAAACATCATTCTCAATGGTGAAAAACTGAAAGCATTTCCTCTAAGATCAGGAACAAGACAAGGATGTCCACCCTCACCAATATTATTAAACATAGTTTTGGAAGTCCTAGCCACGGCAATCCAAGAAGAAAAAGAAATAAAAGGAATACAAATCGGAAAAGAAGTAAAACTGTCACTGTTTGTAGATGACATGATACTATACATAGAGAATCCTAAAGATGCCACCAGAAAACTACTAGAGCTAATCAATGAATCTGGCAAAGTTGCAGGACACAAAATTAATGCACAGAAATCTCTTGCATTCCTATACACTAATGATGAAAAATCTGAAAGAGAAATTAAGGAAACACTCCCATTTACCACTGCAACAAAAAGAATAAAATACCTAGGAATAAACCTACCTAGGGAGACAAAAGACCTGTATGTAGAAAACTATAAGACACTGATGAAAGAAATTAAAGATGATACCAATAGATGGACAGATATACCATGTTCTTGGATTGGAAGAATCAATATTGTGAAAATGACTATACGACCCAAAGCAATCTACAGATTCAGTGTAATCCCCATCAAATTACCAATGGCATTTTTTATGGAACTAGAACAAAAAAATCTCACAATTTGTATGGAGACACAAAAGACCCCGAATAGCCAAAGCAGTCTTGAGGGAAAAAAACGGAGCAGGAGGAATCAGACTCCCTGACTTCAGACTATACCTCAAAGCTACAGTAATCAAGACAATATGGTACTGGCACAAAAACAGAAACACAGATCAATGGAACAAGATAGAAAGCCCAGAGATAAACCCACGCACCTATGGTCAACTAATCTATGACAAAGGAGGCAAGGATATACAATGGAGAAAAGACAGTCTCTTCAATAAGTGGTGCTGGGAAAACTGGATAGCTACATGTAAAAGAATGTAATTAGAACACTCCCTAACACCATACACAAAAATAAACTCAAAATGGATTCGAGACCTAAATGTAAGACTGGACACTATAAAACTCTTAGAGGAAAACATAGGAAGAACACCCTTTGACATGAATCACAGCAAGATCTTTTTTGATCCACCTCCTAGAGTAATGGAAATAAAAACAAAAATAAACAAATGGGACCTAATAAAACTTCAAAGCTTTTGCACAGCAAAGGAAATCATACACAAGACGAAAGGACAACCCTCAGAATGGGAGAAGATATTTGCAAACGAATCAACGGACAAAGGATTAATCTCCAAAATATATAAACAGCTCATGCAGCTCAATATTAAAGAAACAAACCCAATCCAAAAATGGGCAGAAGACCTAAATAGACATTTCTCCAAAGAAGATGTACAGATGGCCAAGAAGCACATGAAAAGCTGCTCAACATCATTAATTATTAGAGAAATGCAAATCAAAACTACAATGAGGTATCACCTCACACCAGTTAGAATGGGCATCATCAGAAAATCTACAAACAACAAATGCTGGAGAGGGTGTGGAGAAAAGGGAACCCTCTTGCACTGTTGATGGGAATGTAAATTGATACAGCCACTATGGAGAACAGTATGGAGGTTCCTTAGAAAACTAAAAATAGAATTACCATATGACCCAGCAATCCCACTACTGGGCATATACCTTGAGAAAAACATAATTCAAAAGGAAACATGTACCCCAATGTTCATTGCAGCACTGTTTACAATAGCCAGGTCATGAAAGCAACCTAAATGCCTGCCGACAGACGAATGGATAAAGAAGATGTAGTGCATATATACAATGGAATATTACTCAGCCATAAAAAGAACAAAAGTGGGTCATTTTTTGAGACGTGGATGGATCTAGAGACTGTCAGGTTTGCAGGGCAGAAGTTGAGACACAGATGTAGAGAACAAATGTATGGACACCAAGGGGGAAAAGCGACACAGGGGGTGGTGGTGGTGGTGTGATGAATAGGGAGATTGGGATTAACATGTATACACTGATGTGTATAAAACTGATGACTAATAAGGACCTGCTGTATAAAAAAATAAATAAAATAAAATTCAAAAATTCAAAAAAAAACCCCAAAGTTATGTTACACTGCAAAAAAAAAAAAAAAAAAAAAAGTAAAGAACATGCAGTTCTTGGACTAGTCCCTTTGCCTATACTACTGGTAGCAGGCTGAGACACAGCAAAGTAAATTTCTTCATTTCTTTTAGACACACTGTTAGCCAATGTAATTGAGCTGAACTTAAGGAATCTGTTCTTACTCTCTAAATTACTCATACACTTGACTCAAATATAACAGCACCAGTATTTTTCCCTTTTGTGAAATTCTGTCAGAGCAGGGGTTCTCCAACTTTAGCTTGCCATAAAAATCACCTGCAGGGTTTGTTAAAACACAGGTTGCTGGGCCCCACATCCAGAGTCTTTGATTCAGTAGGTCTGAGGTGGGGCCTGAGAATTTGCATTCTAAGAAGCTCCCCAGTAATGTTGTTGCTGTTGGTTCTGGGAGCACACTTTGAGCCATACTGGTCACTATCATTCATGCACTGCCTTGTAGTCTTATCTTCACCTGCATATGTATTCTGTCCCTTAGTTGTTCTTAAGAGGAGAGAGTGAATTATAATAGGAAGCAGAACACGAATACTCAGTAAATCTGACAGTAAACCAAACTCTCATATTTCATGAAACTGAAGATACTATTGCTTATAAGAAGCACCATTATTTTATATACCACTAAGAAAGAAGATATACTACCAATTAAACCATGACACAATGCTTTCTTGTTACTCAGAATTTTTGTTTTATAAAAATTAAAAGAACTCTTTTAGACTTATTTAGAAAGTTTTAAAACATACATCATGCATAGACAAAAAGGAAAATATAAGCAATTTAATCTGATGAAGGTATTCCTAAAATTTCTTCACATTAAACATTCAACTTTTCTGTATCACTTTTTAAAGTCGGAGTCATAGATGTCCAAATTCTTCCACCCATTTTATCTTTTATGCTACTGAGCACTAGATAATGCAGCATTTCTTAAAAGAGTAATACTCTATAGTTTCTGAGATTTTCTTTCAAGCTGTCAGATGCTCATTCTGTAGTCCTACCTTAATCTCAACATAAAAGATTTTAGACAGCAACAAAACTCCTACTTTTCCTTAAAGGTCCTTAAATGTTTCATTGTTCAATAGTTTATTGACTAGAACAGTGAAGAGTCTGCAGTTCAGCCATGTCTCCAGGATTCACAATCAAATTCACGCAGATGCTACACCATGATTTGCCACAAGGCCAGCAGCAACCAGAGGACATCATTAATTGGAAGATGCATCCTACTATCAGAGTGTTAAAATGTGAGAAAATATGCATCTTAGAATTGCAGTATCTGAATAACTATTTGTTGGTTAATTGAAGCCAGATTACCACAGTGAATGGCTCAAAAGAGTTGATGTTATTCACAATTCTAAAATTAAAGATCGCCCGTTAATGTTCCCAGACATGAAACTGTAGTTCAGCATTCTTCTCCTCTCCATATGTCTTAAGGAATCAAGGATAGGTTTGATAACCTTAAACTCTTAGGAAGACAATATAGTAAATAGACTCTCTAGGTACTGTGATTACACTATTATCATTTAATAACAGCTGAAGTTTTTGATCTGCAAGACTGTTTTTGTTTTTCAGAGATAACCTAGCTGGTAACTACTCAGACCACAGCTTAAAAATATAGACACAATTATAAAAATTTAATAAGCAAATATAATCATGAAAAATATCATAAAGTAAAACCCAAGACCTCACTAAGAATCTGATTATTTAGGAGCCACAGCTTTTAAGAAGCTGGATAGCCTTTTCTGTGTCTAAGCAGATGAGGATCAGCAAAATGAAAAGGGGACTTTACAAAATGAGAGGGTAGAAGATGGGTGACAATATAGAGGCAAGTACAATGAAAGTAACAAGAAAAAATATTTGAGGAAAGAGACATAACTTTAACCAAATAGGAAAAACTAAGAGTAATATTTAGGGGTCGCTAGAATAAATGCAAACAACTCCACATACTTCCAAACACATCAGATGCTTAGGATATCTAAATGAGTAGCAGTCCCTATAGCAGACAATCTTGGTTGCCTATCCTACCTCTAGTCTCCAACCCCCTTTTCCTCCTTCCAAACAGAAGCCTGATTGTGTTTCATGCATCCACTCAACCTCTGTAAGGCCATATGCTTTAGGGAAGCTGGCCCTATTTCCAGCAGATGATAATGACCGGTTAAAACCAATGGTTTTCAAACTGAGGCTTGTGACCAATTAGTGGGTCATAAAGTTAATTTGGTGGCTTGCCATGCAGCATTAAAAAAATCAATAAAGAAATAGAATAGACCACATCAAGCCTGTTGCACATATCCTTAACATGGAGTGAACAGTGCAATAAAAATATGCAGCCAACTGAGACTATCATGTGAGAAGAATATATAAACTGGCCAGGAACATGTGTTTTGTTCACTGATGTCTCATTTGATCTTTTGATAAATGATGGTCCCTTTGACCGCGGATTGATAGAAAGGTTAAAGAGTAACTTTACAGAGTTATAAAGCAAAGTATTTTAAAAATTAAGTCAGAAAGAAAAAAACAAATATCGTATGTATGAACGCATATATGTGGAATCTAGAAAAATGGTACAGATGATCTTATTTGCAAAGCAGAAAGAGAGAAACAGATGTAGAGAACAAATGTATGGATACCAATGGGGAAAGGGGGGTGGGTGGGAGAAACTGGGAGATTAGGATTGACACACACATACTATTGATACTATTTATAAAATAGATAACTAGGGAGGACCTTCAAGATGGTGGAGGAGTAAGACGTGGAGATCACCTTCCTCCCCACATATACATCAAAAATACATCTACATGTGGAACAACTCCTACAGAACACCTACTGAATGCTGGCAGAAGACCTCAGACTTCCCCAAAGGCAAGAAACTCCCCATGTAGCTGGGTAGGGCAAAAGAAAAAAGAAAAAAACAGACAAAAGAACAGGGATGGGACCTTTACCTCTGGGAGGGAGCTATGAAGGAGGAAAAGTTTCCACACACCAGGAAGCCCTCTCACTGGCAGAGACAGGGAGTGGCGGGGGGAAGCTTCGGAGCCACGGAGGAGAGCGCAGCAACAGGGGTGCAGAGGGCAAAGCGGAGAGATTCCCGCACAGAGGATCAGTGCCGACCAGCACTCACCAGCCTGAGAGGCTTGTCTGCTCACCCGCCGGATTGGGTGGGGACTGGGAGCTGAGGCTCCGGCTTTGGAGATCAGACCTCAGGGAGAGGACTGGGGTTGGCTGCGTGAACAGAGCCTGAAGGGAGGGGGAGGCTAGTGCAGCACAGCTAGCTGGGAGGGAGTCCGAGAAAAACTCTGGAACTGCTTAAGAAGCAAGAGAATATTGCTTCAGGGTGTGCGAGGAGAGGAGATTCAGAGCATCGCCTAAACAGCTTCAGAGATGGGCACAAGCTGCGGCTAGCAGCGCGGGCACCAGAGAAGAGCGTGAAACTCTAACGCTGCTGCTACAGCCACCAAGAATCCTGTGTACAAGCACAGGTCACTATCCACACCTCCCCTCGCGGAAGGCTGTTCATCCCGCCACTGCCAGGGTCCTGTGATCGAGGGACAACTTCTCCGGGAGAACACACGGCACACCCCAGGCTGTTGCAATGTCACACTGGCCTCTGCCGCCGCCGGCTCACCCAGCATTCCGTACCCCTCCTTTCCCTGGGCCTGAGGGAGCCAGAGCCCCCAATCAGCCGCTCCTTTAACCCCCTCCTGTCTGGGCAAAGAACGGACGCCAGAGGGCAACCTACATGCAGAGGCGGGGCCGAATCCAAAGCTGAATCCCAGAAGCTGTGCCAACAGAGAAGAGAAAGGGAAATTTCTCCGTATAGCCTCAGGAGCAGTAGATTAAATCTCCACAATCAACCTGATGTACCCTGCATCTGTGGAATACCTGAATAGAAAACGAATCATCCCAAAATTGAGGCAGTGGACTTTGGGAGCAACTACAGACTTGGGATTTGCTGTATGCGACTGACTAGTTTCTAATTTTTATGTTTACCTTAGTTTAGTTTTTGGCGCTTGTTATCATTGGTGGATTTGTTTACTGGTTTGGTTGCTCTCTTCTCCTTTTTTCTTTTTATTTTAATAATATATTAAAAATTCTTTATTTTAATAATTTTAATTAATTAATTTATTTCTTCTTTCTTATTTTCTCCCTTTTATTCTGAGCTGTGTGGCTGACAGGGTCTTGGTGCTCCGGCTGGGTGTCAGGCCTGAGCCTCTGAGGTGCGAGAGCCAAGTTCAGGAAACAGGTCCACCAGAGACCTCCCGGCCCCAGGTAATATCAATTGGCAAGAGGTCTCCCAGAAATCTCCATCTCAACACTAAGAGTCAGGTGCAGTCAATGACCAGAAAGCTCCACTGCTGAGTGCACCATGCCAAACAACTAGCAAACAGGAACATAACCGCATCCATTAGCAGAGAGGCTGCCTAAAATCATAATAAGTTCACAGACACCCCAAAACATACCACTGGACCTGATCCTGCCCACCAGAAAGACAAGATCCAGTCTTGTCCATGAGAACACAGGCACCAGTCCTCTCCACGAGGAAGCCTACACAACCCACTGAACCAACCTTACCAACTGAGGGCAGACACCAAAAACAACAGGAACTACGAACCTGCAGCCTGCAAAAAGGAGACCCTAAACACAGTAAGCTAATCAAAATGAGAAGACAGAGAAATACGCAGCAGATGAAGGAGCAAGGTAAAAACCCACCAGACCAAACAAATGAAGAGGAAATAGGCAGTCTACCTGAAAAAGAATTCAGAGTAGCTATAGTAAAGATGATCCAAAATCTTGGAAACAGAATGGAGAAAATACAAGTAACATTTATCAAGGACCTAGAAGAGCTAAAGGTCAAACAAACAATGATGAATAACACAATAAATGAAATTAAAAATTCTCTAGAAGGAATCAATAGCAGAATAACTGAGGCAGAAGAATGGATAAGTGACCTGGAAGATAAAACAGTGGAAAAAACTACCACAGAGCAGAATAAAGAAAAAAGAATGAAAAGAATTGAGGACAGTATCAGAGACCTCTGGGACAACATTAAACGCACCAACATTCATATTATAGAAGTCCCGGAAGAAGAAGAGAAAAAAAAAGGGAGTGAGAAAATATTTGAAGAGATTATAGTTGAAAACTTCCCTAACATGGGAAAGGAAATAGTAAATCAAGTCCAGGAAGCATAAAGAGTCCCATACAGTGACATACATACACTAATAGGTATAAAATGGATAACTAATAAGAACTTGCTGTATATATAAAAAAAAGCAGCAAGGGAAAAGCAACAAATAACATACAAAGGAATCCCTATAAGGTTAACAGCTGATCTTTCAGCAGAAACTCTACAAGCCAGAAAGGAGTGGCAGAACATATTTAAATTGATGAAAGGGAAAAACCTACAACCAAGATTACTCTACCCAGCAAGGATCTCATTCAGATTCAAAAGAGAAATTGAAACCTTTACAGACAAGCAAAAGCTGAGAGAATTCAGCACCACCAAAGCAGCTTTAAAACAAATTCTAAAGGAACTTCTCTAGGCCGGAAATACAAGAAAAGGAAAAGACCTACAAAAACAAACACAAAACAATTAAGAAAATGGTAATAGGAACATACATATCAATAATTACCTTCAATGTAAATGGATTAAATGCTCCAACCAAAAGACACAGACTGGCTGAATGGATACAATAACAAGACCCGTATATATGCTGTCTACAAGAGACCCACTTCAGACCTAGGGGCACATACAGAGTGAAAGTGAGGGGATGGAGAAAGATATTCCATGCAAATGGAAATGAAAAGAAAGCTGGAATAGCAATTCTCCCATCAGACATAATTGCTTTAAAATAAAGACTGTTACAAGAGACAAAGAAGGACACTACATAATGATCAAGGGATCAATCCAAGAAGAAGATATAACAATTGTAAATATTTATGCACCAAACATAGGAGCACCTCAGTACATAAGGCAAATGCTTACAGCCATAAAAGGGGAAATTGACAGTAACACAATCATAGTAGGGGACATCAACACACCAGTTTCACCAATGGACAGATCACCCAAAATGAAAATAAATAAGGAAATACAAGCTTTAAATGATACATTAAACAAGATGGACTTAATTGATATTTATAGGACATTCCATCCAAAAACAACAAAATACGCTTTCTTCTCAAGTGCTCATGGAACATTCTCCAGGATAGATCATATCTTGGGTCACAAATCAGGCCTTGGTAAATTTAAGGAAGTTGAAATCATATCAAGTATCTTTTCCAACCACAACGCTATGAGACTAGATATCAATTACAGGAAAAAAACTGTAAAAAATACAAACATATGGAAGCTAAACCATATGCTACTAAATAACCAAGAAATCAATGAAGAAATCAAAGTGGAAATCAAAAAATACCTAGAAGCAAATGACAATAAAAACACGATGACCCAAAACCTATGGGATGCAGCAAAAGCAGTTCTAAGAGGGAAGTTTATAGCAATACAATCCTACCTCAAGTAACAAGAAAAACCTCAAATAAACAACCTAACCATACACCTAAAGCAATTAGAGAAAGAAGAACAAAAAAACCCCAAAGTTAGCAGAAGGAAAGAAATCATAAAGATCAGATCAGAAATAAATGAAGAAGAAATGAAGGAAACAATAGCAAAGATCAATAAAACTAAAAGCTGGTTCTTTGAGAACATAATCAAAATTGATAAGCCATTAGCCAGACTCATCAAGAAAAAAAAAGGGAGAAGACTCAAAACAACAGAATTAGAAATGAAAAAGAAGTTACAACTGACACTGCAGAAATACAAAGGATCATGAGAGATTACTGCAAGCAACTATATGCCAATAAAATGGACAACCTGGAAGAAATGGACACATACTTAGAAAAGCACAACTTTCCAAGACTGAACCCAGAAGAAATAGAAAATATAAACAGACCAATCACAAGCACTGATATTGAAACTGTGGTTAAAAATCTTCCAACAAACAAAAGCCCAGGACCAGATGGCTTCATGGGCGAATTCTATCAAACATTTAGAGAAGAGCTAATACCTATCTTTCTCAAACTCTTCCACAATATGAAAGAGGGAGGAACACTCTCAAACTCATTCTACGAGGCCACCGTCACCCTGACAACAAAACCAGACAAATATGTCACAAAAAAAGACAACTATAGGCCAAGATCACTGATGAACATAGATGCAAAAATCCTCAACAAAATACTAGCAAACAGAATCCAACAGCACATTAAAAGGATCATACACCATGATCAAGTGGGGTTTATCCCAGGAATGCAAGGACTCTTCAATATGTGTAAATCAATCAATGTGATACACCATATTAACAAATGGAAGGATAAAAACCATATGATCATCTCAATAGATGAAGAAAAAGCTTTGGACAAAATTCAACACCCATTTGTGATAAAAACTCTCCAGAAAGTAGGCATAGAGGGAACCTCCCTCAACATAATAAAGGCCATATAGGACAAACCCACAGCCAACATCATTCTCAATGGTGAAAAACTGAAACCATTTCCTCTAAGGTCAGGAACGAGACAAGGTTGCCCACTCTCACCACTCTTATTCAACATAGTTTTGGAAGTTTTAGCCATGGCAATCAGAGAAGAAAAAGAAAAGGAATCCAAATGGGAAAAGAAGAAGTAAAACTGTCACTGTTTGCAGATGACATGATACTATACATAGAGAATCCTAAAGATGCTACCAGACAACTACTAGAGCTAATCAATGAATTTAGTAAAGTAGGATACAAAGTTAATGCACAGAAACCTCCTGCATTCCTATAAACTAATGATGAAAAATCTGAAAGAGGAGTTATGGAAACACTCCCATTTACCATTGCAAGAAAAAGAATAAAATACCTAGGAATAAACCTACCTAAGGAGACAGAAGGCCTGTATGCAGAAAACTATAAGATACTGATGAAAGAAATTAAAGATGATACAAACAGATGGAGAGATATACCATGTTCTTGGATTAGAAGAATCAACATTGTGAAAATGATTATACTACCCAAAGCAATCTACAGATTCAAAGCAATCCTTATCAAACTACCATTTTTCACAGAACTAGAACAAAAAAAATCTCACAATTTGTATGGAAACACAAAAGATTCCTGGAGGAATCAGGTTCCGTGACCTTAGACTATACTACAAAGCTACAGTAATCAAGACAGTATGGTACTGGCACAAAAACAGAAATACAGATCAATGGAACAGGATAGAAAGCCCAGAGATAAACCTATGCACATATGGTCATGTTATCTTTGATAAAAGAGGCAAAAGTATACAATGGAGAAAAGACAGCCTCTTCAATAAGTGGTGCTGGGAAAACTGGACAGCTACATGTTAAAGAATGAAATTAGAACACTTCCTAACACCATACACAAAAATAAACTCCAAATGGATTAAAGAACTAAATGTAAGGCCAAACACTCTAAAACTCTTACAGGAAAACATAGGCAGAACACTCTATGACATAAATCACAGCAAGATCCTTTTTGATCCACCTTGTAGAGAAATGGAAATAAAAACAACAATAAACAAATGGGACCTAATGAAACTTAAAAGTTTTTGTACAGCACAGGAAACCATAAACAAGACGAAAAGACAACCCTCAGAATAGGAGAAAGTATTTGCAAATGAAGCAACTGACAAAGGATTAATCTCCAAAATATACAAACAGCTCATGCATCTCAATATCAAAAAAACAAACAACCCAATTCAAAAATGGGCTGAAGACCTAAATAAACATTTCTACAAAGAAGATATACAGATTGTCACAAAACACATGAAAGGATGCTCAACATCACTAATCATTAGAGAAATGCAAATCAAAACTACAATGAGTTATCACCTCACACTGGTTCAGAATGGCCATCATCAAAAAAATCTACAAAAATAAATGCTGGAGAGGGTGTGGAGAAAAGGTTACCCTCCTACACTGCTGGTGGGGATGTAAATTGATACAGCTAATATGGAGAACAGTATGGAGGCTCCTTGAAAAACTAAAAATAGAACTACCACATGACCCAGCAATCCCACTACTTGGCATATACCCTGAGAAAACTATAATTAAAAAAGAGACATGTACCACATTGTTCACTGCAGCTCTATTTACAATAGTCAGGACATGGAAGCAACCTAAGTGTCCATCGACAGATGAATGGATAAGGAAGATGTGGCACATATATAAAATGGAATATTACTCAGCCATAAAAAGAAATGAAATTGAGTTATTTGTAGTGAGGTGGATGGACCTAGAGTGTGTCATACACAGTGAAGTAAGTCAGAAAGAGAAAACAAATACTGTATGCTAACACATATATATATGGAATCTAAAAAAAAAAGAAAAAGATTCTGATGAACTTAGGGGCAGGACAGGAATAAAGAAGCAGATGTAGAGAATGCACTTGAGGACACCGGGAGGGCTAAAGGTAAGCTGGGACGAAGTGAGAGAGTAGCACTGACATATATACACTACCAAATGTAAAACAGATAGCTAGTGGGAAGCAGCTGCACAGCACAGGGAGACCAGCTCAGTGCTTTGTGACCACCTAGGGGGGTGGTATAGGGACACAAGAGGGAGGGGATATGGGGATAAATGTATAGGTATAGCTGATTCACTCTGTTATACAGCAGAAACAAACACACCATTGTAAAGCACTATACTCCAATAAAAATTAATTTAAAAAAAAGTTTGAGAAGTTTATCATCTATTGGCAAAATGCTTTCTTTAAATCAGGTTTAGTTAAAAACTTTCAGTGTATTTTTCAGAAAGGAAGTTATTGAGTATAACTTTTTTCAAATTATCAGCAATTGTAATATTTAAACTGAGTTAGTACAAGTTGTCTTTAAAGTCAATCTTTTAAACTTTGAAGGAAAAAATAATAATAAAGCAAGCTCAACCACTAGATTTAGAAGTATTAATAGCAACAAAATTGAGAGGAAATGTTGACTCCATCAGCAATCTTTGATTTGATTTGAACCACATTTTAAATAGGAAAAAACAAACAAGCAAACTTGATTATTTTTTATATCTTTATTGGAGTATAATTGCTTTACAATGTTGTGTTATTTTCTTCTGTACAACAAAGTGAATCAGCTACATGTATACATACATCCCCACATCCTCTCCCTCCTGAGCCTCCCTCCTACCTTCCCTGTCCCACCCCTCTAGGTCATCACAGAGCACCGAGCTGATCTCCCTGTGCTATGCAGCAGCTTCCCACTAGCCATCCATTTCACATTTGGTAGTGTATATTTGTCATTGCTACTCTCTCACTTCGTCCCAGCTTCCCCTTTCCCCGCATGCCCTCAAGTCTCTTCTCTACGTCTGCGTCTTTATTCCTGCCTTGCCACTAGGTTCATCAGTACTGTTTTTTTATATTCCATATATATGCGTTAGCATATGGTATTTGTTTTTCTCTTCCTGACTTACTTCACTCTGTATGACAGACTGTAGGTCCATCCACCTCTCTACAAATAACTCAACTTCGTTCCTTTTTATGGCTGAGTAATATTTTTTTGACAGTGAGCTGCATGAGCTGTTTGTACATTTTGGAGATTAATCCTTTGTCAGTTGCTTCGTTTGTAAATATTTTCTCCCATTCTGAGGGTTGTCTTTTCGTCTTGTTTATCGTTTCCTTTGCTGTGCGGAAGCTTTTAAGTTTCATTAGGTCCCATTTGTTTATCTTTGTTTTTATTTCCATTTCTCTAGGAGGTGGGTCAAAAAGGATCTTGCTGTGATTTATGGCATAGAGTGTTCTGCCTATGAACAAAGTTGATTTTAAAAATGATTTAAAAAATGATTTTAAAAAAACCTGCAATAGTAGTATAAAGCATTTCCTTATAGCCTTCCTTCAAATAAATACGTCAGTGTGTACTTCCCAATAACAAGGACATTGTATTACATACCACTGTATGATAAATAAAATAAGGTAAGTTATCATAAATGTAATATTATCTAATGCATAGGCCATATTCAAATTTCATCAACTGTCCCAATTCTACTTAACATCATTTTCTTCCCAGTCCAGAATTCAATCCAGGGTTACACATTGCATTTAGTTGTATCTTTTTATACTCTGTGCTAGGCAGCTTCCAAGATGCTTCCCAATGATCCCCAACTCCTGGTTTTCATGCATTTGTGTGTCCTGTCTCCCTTGAGTGTAGAATTCACTGATGATTCTTGCATGTATCAATTATTATTAAGATTATTTTACTACTCACAATTATCTATTTGTGTGAAAATTTATCTTGACTCAGTCAAAATTTAGAATAGGCTCAGTAGTGTACCATATACTCTTACTGTCCTCATGTGTTCTGGACTGGAACAAATTCATGAATAGCTTATACTATATATTAAGTCTTTCCAAATTTTTGTATTTGAGGGTTTAAAAACCTTATATTTAAATATAAATAAAATAGTGTTTAAGTTTATCATAGGTAGTAAGGATAAGTATTATATTGAGACGCTTTTATTGTGAATTATGTTTGTATAGAGAGACGTACATATACACAAACATATGTGTGATGAGTATCTTGATCATGGTATAAAATGTATTTCCTACTGTGCATCATGATCAAAAGGTATGAAAAATAATGGTAGAAGCCAATCATAGTGGTCCCATTCCATTTATTCAATTAGGGAAATGAAACGTGAGGGTAAATCTGATGGGCCCTTCAGAAAGAGACTTCGCTCTCGTAAATATAGACCCTTATGAAGAGCTGGTCTTTTCTTCTTTTCATTCAAGTACGACTCTTGCAGCCAAAGTAAGCATTATATTATGTGACTGGGACCAGCTTGAGGACAAAGCTGACTCAATGAGTATGGCAGGTGGCACACATGGAAAGACTTTGGTTCTTCTTTCCTGAAATCCTGTATTGACAAGTTCTGGACTCACCCCTCCTCTGACCTTCTAGTAATGAAATTTCCTTATTGCTTACTAAAGAATAATACATTTCCTTATCATTCAAGCCACTCGCAGTTGGGATCTCTGATGTTTTTCTAACTGAAGCAGTCATTTTATTTAGGGGCTTGAAGTCCAGTGGGAAGACTAAAGCAACAAAAACAACTAACAATAACCATACTACCAAAGCCCTTGAGATTTTACTGTCAGGCACTGTTATAAGTCTTCTATAATATTACCTAATTTAATCCTCAAAAGAATTATAAGATGTATGTGTATGATTTCATGCATCTTCATATGTAAGAATTTATTTTAAGGAAATAGCAAGACAAATGTGCAAAGGGGTGTGTGTGTGTGTGTATAATCTAACAGTTCATCCAGAAGGTACTGGTACAAATAAATTATGGAACAACCACAACATGAACTATTATGAAGTCATTAAAAAACATAAGGCAGAACAGCTATTTTACCAAAATGCCCTATAAGAAAAAAGATCCAAGATAACAACATACTGAGTTGAAATACTTTTTAAGTCCTCTAGCATCTAGACTCATGTAAGAAAAATTTCTGCTGTCATCTATAATCCTGGATTTTGCCTACATTCTTCTCCAACTTTTTGCTTAGGAGCACTAAAGAGTTAATAGTATTTTCTAAAAGTAAAAATCATATATGTTTAGGGCAGGGAATACTGAACAAAGTTCCATATTGTCCTCATAATAATGTTTCTGACATTAAAGTAGTGGCGTTGATTTTGTCATTCTAAAAACATTTTCTAAGCAACTATTATGTACCAGACACTGTGCTAGTTGTGCTCGGTGTTGAAAGTACAGGAAAAAGCATATGAATTTCATGTCTTCAAGAAGCTCAGTTTACATTTGCTGAAAGCTGGGCTGTGACACATCATTCTACTGGCAGTCATGAGTATAAGAGGCAAGAGGACCCCAGGACTGATTGTGCTAACTGTCAAAGACTTGATGCCAGGAAAGATGAATTGTTCCATTTTTAAAAAGTAACCTAACTCTGAATTTCGGGGCAAGTTATTTGAATTTTATAAACAGACTGTTCGAATTCAAGGAAACATTATTTGGGCAATTAGATTTTTACCTAAAATTTATGAGATTTTTAAAAAGGAATATAAGCAGTCATTTATGCTAGTCAGCTTTTTTGAGGTCAGAATCCACATTATTATTATTGTTCTACCACAAACTTCTAAAGAATTGCTGATCCAAACTGCTCTTTTTTTTTTTGGTCCTAAGCACTAATATTATCTCACAATTAGTTTTAAAAATCCTTCCAGATGAAACATTGTCTACGGACTATAGCAACAAAATTTCACTTTGCATACTCCATATAAATTTTAGGTTTATTCCCAAGTGGTTTTCTGATGCAATATTCTTGAGTATTTTCTTTAGCAATTATCACTCACTCATGTCCCTTCCTATCCCTTCTTACTATTGCCAAAATATAAAATGCAGTTGGAAACTGAAGATGCAAAAAAAGCTTTACAGGAAAAGTCTAGCCAATTTCAAATAAGAGAAGTTTATTTCCTCATCTTACATCTACTTTTCTTTGATTGACATGTGACAGTTTAAGAGTCACCCAGAGGTGTGTGGGTTGAATGACCCATGAAAAACAGGACTGACAGAAGAATGGAAAACATTTGAGAAAACAGAATATGTATTCTTAAGAGTAGCTCCTCCTCCAAATCTTCAAATCCAGCATACGAGGTCATTATATAGTCCCTTTAAAGGTTAAGACAACATTCAGTACCATAGAAATACTGTATTTAACACTATTTTCTAAAAGTAAAAATCACGTATGTTTAGGGGAGGGAATATTAAACAAAGTTCCGTATTTTCCTCATAATAGTATCTTTCTAAAAACATATGTGTCCTAACTCTACTGGATCATACATATTTACATGTAACAGACAAACATTCTTGAAATTTCAAGTCTGGAAAAAGACTTTAAAAATATTTCTTCATAAGCACAGTGTTTTAAAAAATTCTTTTAACACTAGGAGAACATTTTTGTTTTTTAAATGAATAAACTATAGGTACAATGAACAGCTCATTGTGCCTATGGGGCTCTGGGATTAAGATGGCAAAGGGCATTTCAGCACTGGAGGTACTTTTCTGAAAGATCTGGAAACATAGATTAAAGTACGGCCAGTGGTCATAACAGGTAAGAACAACATAGGAAGAGGTTCTCCTTGTAAATCCTCCTCCTCTGATAAAGCAGATGAAGGGTATGCTGAAGAATCCTTTATTGCTAAGTCAGTATTTAGGCACCCAGTTGGCATTAACTTATACCATTTAATGTAAATCAATTTATTCGGGCTGACTTGACAGAAAGATCCCTAGGACAATGACTGTCTTCTCTGTTCCGCAGAAGACAAATGGAAGCTATTTTTTAAAAAATGAACCTTCCACCCTGACTCTGGGGCTAGAGTAGCTTCACTCCTAAGGCATAGATCTTCTGGGTCTCAAAGGAGTCCCCACAGTTGTTCAGTGAGGTCTCCCCGCTCTGGATGACCAGAATTTCTGTTTCCAGCACACTGTATAACCTCTGGAATCTCCGTTCAGCACAAAACTTCAGCAGTTTTTATGCGCTGGCATTATGAAGCCTTGGCCTACAAATGTGCACCTTGATATCTGGTCAAAGACCTATTTGCAAAAAACAAACAAGACTTCTACTTTTAGCTATGACGGTGTAATTGGTACCAGAGTACTTTTCCCACCATGAACAACTATAAAACTGGGTGAAATATATTTGGTGACTAATTTTAGATGTTAGACAACTGGCAGTGCAGGACTATGATTCTAGAGAGAGGGGAACTACATAAGTTGAGCCTCCACAATTGCCCACAATCTCTTTCTGAATAGACTTTATAGACTGTGGCACAGGGAGGTGGCAGAAGCAGATCACAGTTTTACTGAGCTGGGGAAGCAGAGACTGGAGTTCAAGATTGCTGAAGTGACTGAAATTTTAAGAGTAGTATACCAGAGGGAATGGAGCTTGGAAGAGCAGAACTCCAGAAATCTGTATGAGGCCCCTAATGTATCTAGCTAAATACTAAGCTACATATACCCAGGGCACCAGGACAAGACTCTACAAACCAGGCAAAAAACAGCTGTCTGGAGGTTTGAGGCTATACAGAGATTCCTGTGATTGCAGAGCTGGGAGACATAGGATGTTCTACCAGTCACAGTGGGGAGACCTCACTGATCACCCAGATACTCTGTTGATACCTCAGAAAGGCCAGAGCTTAGAAGTGGGGCTACTCTAGTCCTAGAGTAAGGGCTACTCTACATCCACCCTAACAAACTCTATAAAACAATCCTTTCCAGACTGGTTCACTGGTATACTTTACCAAACATTTAAGGAAAAAAATCATACCAATTCTCTACAATCTTTTGCAGAAGGTAAAAGCAGCTTTATTCATAATTGCCGAAACTTAGAAGCAACCAAGATGTTCTTCAGCAGGTGACTGAATAAATAACTGTGGTACAACCAGACAATGGAATATTATTCAATACTAAAAAGAAATGTGCTTTCAAGCCATGGAAAGACATAGAGGAACCTTAAATAATATTATTACTATATCAAAAGAAGCCAATCTAAAAAGGCTGTGTACTGTATGATTCCAACTCTGTGACATTCTGGAAAAGGCAAAACTATGCAGACAATAAAAAGATCAGTGGTTGCCTGGGGTCAGAGAGGATGGAGGAAGGGATTAGCATAGCTCAGAGTATCTTTAGGGTAGTAAAACTGTTCTGTATGATACTATAATGGTGGATCCATATCATTATACATTTGTCAAAATCCATAGACTGTACAACACCAAGAATAAACCTCAATATAACTATGAACTTCGGGTGATAATGATGTGTCAATATAGGTTCACTGAATGTAACAAATGTATCACTCCAGTGTGGGATGCTGATAGTGGGGGAGACTGTGCATATGTGGGGATGAGGGGTAATGGAAACTCTGTCTTTCCACTCAATTTTGTTGTAAACCTATAGACCGTTCTTAAAAAAAGTTTAAAGTTTATTTAAAATGACATAATAATCCTTGCAAGATTCAATCTGATCTGATAATAAATTAACTGATTGCCAGAACAAAATTCAGCACTCTAAAAGAAGACAAAACTTGCACTCCCAAGAACATAACATCCACAATGTCCACCATATAATAAAAAAATAACTAGGCACAGAAAGAAGCAGACAAATATGACCCATAACAGAGTGAAAGTGAAGAACAGTCAGTGAATAGGAACCAATGTAGGATAACCCAGATGTTGAAAATAGCAGACAAGAACTTTAAAGCACTTAAAGGAAAACAAGGTCATAAATGAATAGATGGGAAAAAAAATAGCAGCAGAGAAATGGAAGCTATAATAAATAACAAATGGAAATTCCAGATCTGACAATATAGTATCTGAAATGAAAAATTTACTGGAAGGGTTTAACAGCAGCTTAGAGATGAGTAGAAGAAAGGGTCAGTGAACATGAAGAGAGAGCCAACAGAAATTATCCTTTCTAAAGAACAGCGATAAAACAGAGAGGGGGGGGAAAGGCAGAGCCATAGTGACCTGTGAGACAATATCAAAATATCTAAATATGTGTAATCAGAGAAGAGAGAATAGGGTAGAAAAATATTTGAAGAAGTAGTGACTAAAATTTCCCCAATATTTTGAAAAACAATGTATAGATCCAAGAAGCTCAGTGAACTCCAAAAAGGATAAATACAAAGAAAACCACACTTAGGAATATTAGAGTCAAACTGCTGGAAAACAAATATAAGGAGAAAATCACGAAAGCAGGCAGAAAGAAAGAACACATTGCATGTGGAGGAACAATAATATGAGAAATGGCTAACTTCTTATCTGAAACAACAGCGGTCAAGAGATAATGAAATGACATCTTTAAATGTTGCATTAAAAAACAAAAATAAAACAAACATCCTGTCAACCCCAAATCCTGCATCTTTCAAAGATGAAGGAAAAATAAAGGCATTTTCAGGTAAATGAGAACTCCCAGCCAACAGACCAACACTACAAAAAATGTTAGAGAGAATTCTTCAGGCTAAAGAAAATTGATACCAGATGGTAAATGGTAAGTATGTCGATAAATATGTGACTATGCACATGTGCATGTGTGTGTATATGTATCCTAATTTTACTTAAAAGACATATGACCATTTAAAGCAAAAATTATAGCACTATACTTTGGGATTTATATATATGAAAACAATCACACAAAGAATGGAGGGTAGTGAGGTGGTATAATATTAACTCAGACTGTGAAAAGGTAAGAATATAAATTGTAATCCCTAGAGTAACCACTAAAAAAAAAAAAAAAAGCATGAAACTCTAGGTGAAAAGTCCATAGAAGAATTAAAATGGAAAGCTAAAAATTATTTAATATTTTTTTGGCCAAAATAAGGCAGAAAAGGAAAAACACAGGAAAGAAAAGCAGATGGGGCAAATAAGAAAAGAAACAACAAAATTGTATACCTTAATTCAACTATATTAATACTTATATTAAATGTTAATGATATAAATGCTTCAATTAAAAGGCAAAGATTGTCAATCAAGATATAACTATACACTGTCCCAAAGAGACACAGTAAATACAAACAAATGGGTTACAATGAAAAGAATGGAAAAAAATGTATCATGCAAACATTAAGACTACAAAGACTAAAGCAGCTATATTAATATAAAACAAAACAGAGAAAGTGTGTATTACCTAATCACTTCAAGAGCTTCAAAACACTTGCAGCAGTTCAACTGCTAAATGTCTACCTAAGGGAAAATTTTATAATATGGCCCTCCCAAATCTTATACAAGGATGTCTATAGCATTTTTATTCATTAATAGTCAAAAACTAGGAACAGCCTAGGTGGCCATCAATAGGAGAAAGGATTTTAAAATGTGTATTTTCATATAATGGAATACTATTCTGCAACAAAAAAGAACAAATTGCTGATACATACAAAAACATGGATGAATTGAAAGAACTTGGGTGCAATGGGATACAAATTGTATACTGTCATTTATGCAAAATTCTAGAGCACACAAAACTAATGTGTGCTGAAAAATATCAGAACAGTGCTCTGTGTGTGGGAAGGGGCAGGAGTGAACTTTCTGGGATGATAGAAATGCTCTACATTTTCAAAGATGTGGGTTATGCATTTGTCAAAACTCATTGCAGTGTATCACTTTACTCTTTTCTGTATGTAAATGATAACTTAAAAAAAACTATAAATAAACAAAAATCCAACCTAAGTTTCTGAACTAGAAACTAATTAGACCAGATAATCATTTTAGGAGGGACTGGTGATACCTTAACTATAGATCTCTCTCAGGATTCATAACTCTAGAGCAGGTATCTGGGGGTTTTGTTCTTTGGAATCTGATAGAAGAGGTCCTCCCAAGGTGGCTCACCTCCTGAACCCAAAAGGTATTTCTATATACAGTAATTTTCAAAGCCAGAATCATTCTCAGCATAGTTTTAGTAGACCACCTGGGAACTTAGTTAATGAAAAAAAGCATGCAGTTAAATGGCTCAAGCATGCTAGTTAGCTGCTTGTTTGGCTATCATTCCATAATTATTAACATAAGATACTGATCTTGCCTTAAGAAGTTTCCCATGATGACTAAAATTTAAACAAAATGTATAATTCTTCATGAATCACGAAGCTAAAAAATGAGTCTTTTCATATGCTATCATAACAGCCCAGTGTTTAAATTTTAATCTAGTCAGGCTTTCATTCCATCTTCTAGTAGGTGCTCCTATGTCCCCTAGTGGATAGAGGTCGACATCGTGGAAGAAAGACAGGGGCAATACTGGCTAAGTAAAGGTCCATAAATCCTAAATGTCTGCCTTGCCCACAGACTTTTCCAAACCAGTGCCTCACACCATCTAATATACTGTAAACAAAGAAAAACATTAACACATCTAACTTAAGCCACACTTATCTGTCCCATGTGTGGTCATGTACAGGGCCTGGGCTAAAACATAATCCTGGCTTATGACATATGCACGAACAAATGCATACCAATTAGCTAGACATTTTGACCTAACATAATACAAAGGAGTCAACATTTCCACTGTAAATCTCTATTTTTATAGATTTATAGCTTAGTCATAAACATGGACTTCAGAAAAATTTAGGCTGCAAAGATTAGCCACAAGAGGGAAATTTCCCTTCTAATAAATTAAAACACGGTGTGTAGAAAGTCTGATCTGCATCTATTGTTTGTATGGTACATATATGAGAGAGGGAGAGAAATCCTTCTGCACAGAAATTCTGACAGCCTGGTGTTTAAACTTTGGGGGTGAGGGACAGGGGTTAGCATTAAAAGGAGGTACTAATGCAAAGTAACAAAAAAGGTTTTTTCCTGCCCAAATGGTAGAAACTAGGTTCCTTGTTAATATTTAATTAATAAGTTCTAAAGATACATTTTCTCTCCCCAAATACACATACATATACTCATTCGTGGCCACACATGCCGCCAGATATGAACTGGCTTCCAGTCCAGTAATATTACACAGTAAATTTTCCCCAATCACACCTGAGGCTGACACCACCAGCACAGGATCCACATCAATGTGTTTCCAAGGGGGTAGAAGGTTAATACGGTAAAGGTAAGGTTCCCTTTTGTTGGCAAGTCCCTTGCCTCTACACGACTGTGACAACAGAGAGCCCAGGGCTCCACGGAACGTGAAATGATTACTCTACACCTGGCCTCCTGCACTGGTGGGAGTGAAGACAGGGATCCAAAACTCTGCCCCCCACACCACTCTTAACCCCACTGCTTATTTTATTTTTTTTATCCATAGTACTTATTATCATCTCCTTCACACAGGTTTGTTGTGTGTATAAGTTTAATAAATATTTATGTGTTGCTCATTGCTGTATCTTAGCACATAGTAGGCACTCACTACTGTTTCAATGTGTATTTCCTTGAAAACTGGTTTAATTGAGGATCTCTGTGTGAGTTTTCTGGCCATTTAGGCTTTTCTCTGCATTCCCACTTCTTAACAACATGCTTCCCTTAACACATGGTAGGTACTCAATAAATTACAACTTAATTGGATAAAGGGAGGAACACCAGGGGCAAATTTCTAGCAGTTTTGCTTTTGGATTCTTCTTGCTGAAGTTGGGAATTTGGTTTAAGAAAAAAGAGTTACCTTAAAATAAAGAGATATTAGTGACATGGAATTGCTTGAGGGCATTACAGCAGTACAATTTAAATTCATATTATAGAAAAACTTTTTTAGCAGGAATCAATCAACAGCAAGCTCAGAAGGTGATATTTTAAAATGAAAATCTAAGATGCCCTAACATAACATGTTAAGACTGACCATGGCCACAGGCTCTCTCACTCCAAGCCACCAAATCCTCTGGCAAATAGTTTCTGGTAGGTTTCTAGGTCAATAAAGAGTCCTGTTAACTCAGACCTTATTCATAGACTAATCACTGATGCTTCTAATTAGAAAAGCTTAAGTATTTATTTTCCTGGGAATTGAGTTAAACTTAAGCTTCTGTCATTTTGAACATGAGCTAAAGTACAAGCAACCTGTCACGTAATAAAAGAAGACCAAAGAAGCTGGAAGATTTGGACCCAGAATGCAAAGAAACCCTTAGGAAGAAAGTCCTGACTCACCAGCTCCCAGATCAGGACTTGTGAGACTCATTTATGGGAATCCATTTATTTACCATAGACAATCTCATAGTCAACATGATTAGAAACTGATTAGGCACCTCTAGCAGAAAGGCCAAAAAGCATACCTCGATACATACCTTGATATAGCTAATGGGTTTGGGGAAGAAAATACTTTTTGATATGAAAATGTTGCATTTAGACATAATCTTTTCTTTAAAGCTCAGTGTAGTATAATGACTCATTTCCCCAAAATATCTGTATGAGTCATGGCAGAATTGGGCAAAATCAAACCCATTTGATCCACAGAGTAACTAGGCCATGGACAAGGGTTAGGTCATAAAGTTAAAGAAAATACAAATTAGAGAATTCTAAAATTTAGAAGTGGGAGACAGATGTTCCTAACTCCTCTTTACCAAGGAAAGAATTCTAGGGCCTAAGAACTAAACACTGGTTCTTATAGGATCAGCTATGCAAGCAAGACCAGAGTGCAAATAATTCATCTTATTCATTCCTCAAACCACCAAGGGGAATATTCTGTTGGAGTAAATCTCAGTTTAGAACTGACAGTTTATTTTAAATAAACTGGGTTTTAAAGTGAATTAGCAACTTATTTCCATTTTAGTATGCAAGTTTTTTTTTTTTTCTGATATTGAGAAGAAATGGGAGGGAAAGGTGGTCCAGCTGTCTTCTTTACGTGCCTCCCTTTTATAATATTCTAACAAAACTTCTTTCCTTCTCTTTGAGGCAGGAGTGTCTTTTGTCCATAAAAGTAGGTTTGTAATAAATATCTGCTGTTTTGAATGGAAAACTTCAGAATCAACTAAAGTCCCCCATTCCAATGGGAAGAAGTAGTAAGCTTCACTCTCTTTAAAAGTCACTTTGACCCAGGTTACACTTAAGAAAACCAACACTTTATCATTAATTACTGTAGCAGACAGACCCTGAGGTGACCTCCATGATATTCACCTCCTCTTGTTCACTCGTTGTGTAATCCCCTCACCTTGAGTGTGAGCAAGACCTGCGACATGCTTCTAAGCTGTGGAATATGGCAGCAGTGATAGGCTGTCACTCCAGTGATTAGGTTACATTATAGAGGAAAGGTGATTCTCCTAATGTCTTGATGAAATAAGCAGTCATGCTGAAGAAGCCCATGTGGAAAGGAACTGTGAGTGACCTCTAGAACCTGACAGCGGGCTACAGTCAGCAGCTAGTAAAAAGCTGGGGATCTCAGTCACTCAGCCAGGCAATGAATTCTGCCAACACCGCGAATGAGCTTAGAAATGCCCTGAATAGACTCAAAGCAAGCAAATAAAAAATAAACTTTCTATAAGGATTCATTCATTCATTCAATAAACATTACAAATGTTTACTGAGTGTCTACTTTGTACCTGGCCTTGTTCTAATTAATGAGAGTACAGCAGCAAACAGATAGCATATATCGTTAAATAAACAAATAAAAATTATAACTTGTGATAAATGCTATATAGGAAATAAACAGAGTAACATGATAGGTCAAGGAGTTAAAGGTGGCTACCTGGGTGACTGGAAATTTACTCTTTAAAGAAATGTATTAAAACTGACACTTGAGGAATGAGAAGGAGCCAGTCATGGAAAGAGCCAGAGAGATTATTCTAGGGTGAAAAAAAAACAAGTGCAAAGGCCCTGAGGTGGGAACAAACTACAGTGTTCATGAAAGGAGGGCAGTATGGCCAGAAAACAGTGAGGATGGCAAAAGTGGTCAGAAATAAGGCTGGAGAAGCAGACAAGGATCGTATAGGTCCCATGGCAAGGAGTTAGAATTTTATTCTAACTACAATGAGAACAGAGACAGGATCTGACACACATTTTCAAAAAAGCATGCTACAGAACATGGATTGAATAAAGACAAAAGTGGAAACAGGGAGTCCTGGTAAGAGACTTTTCAGTGTATCCAGAGGGAGATGGCGGTTGTCTACAGTCAGGTGGCTGGGGTGGAAAGAGGTGGATGAAATTAATATTGGGGGTGAGAAAGCAAAAAAAGCGAGACTCAAGGATTTTAATAAAAGTGATTTTTAAAAAATGAGAACAGGTTTGTAGCTTTACTATTTGGGTGGATGATGATGCCATTATAGAAACAGGGTAAGATGAAAGAGAAACAGGTTAGTGGTTTTCGTTTCAAATTTGGAGGAGGCAGGGAGGTTAATAGAGGGACGACAAGAGTTCTTTGCTAGACACATTAAGTTTGAGAGGTCTACTAGACCTCCAAATTGAGAGCTCCGGTTGGTGGGTGGATATATGAAGTTTAGAGTTCAGGGGAGAGATCTGTGGTGAAGCATTCTAAGTATAAACTGTCTAGCACGCAAATGGGAGGAACATAATAAACATAGAAAACCTTGAGAGGGAGGCAGAGTGTAGAGAGAAGATCTGGCAACATCAAGGAACAGAAGTGGAAATGTGAATATTGTAAATAGCTAAATAAACAAAAACCTTTTGCAGTTCCTATATGCAAATAATTCTGAAATTCATCTTTAAAAAAGAAGAGGAGGTCGTAACCACCTACTTGTTTTATAAGAAATGCTGCCTCCAGAATCCTTTTTATGTACATGTAGTAATTTTCATTGGGTTAGGTATGTAACCTTTAATGACAGGTACTTCATAAGTCAATGTCTGTGACAGGGTTGAATTTTCATAATTTGGTGCAGTTGTTATTACCACAAGGGAGCAAAATACAAAGTGTCACAGAGAAGCCATACTAAGCTGTCAAAGTTCTTCAAAATCCTTGTACAAGAAAACCCATTTTATAGTAATAACACCGGAAAATATTTATATTGGGTACTATAATATGTATCGGGAATTTTACAATGCTAACTTAATTCATCCTCACAACCCTGTGGTTGTTATTATTGTTACATTATTATTTCCATTTTACAGAAGAGGAAACAGGCACAGAGAGGTTAAGTAAGTTGCCCAATGTCACACTGCTAGGGTATAGTTGAATGCAAAGGGTCTATCTCTTGAGCTGGAGCTCTAAACACCATGCCCCACTGTTTCGCATAAGTAGTATCAGTTGATCTAGCAATGCAAATTCCAGCTCTCTTACTTGGGTTGCAAAAAACCCCCACTGACTTCAGCTATTTTATTTTTTAAGGGAAAGTTTTGTATCAATCAGGAATACATTTTTTTTTGCTTATAAGATATTTTCTCTTCATTCATAAGGCTTATCATGATGAAAAATGTTCTGACAAAATAGACATGTTTTTAAAATTCTGTATCACATTGTTCTTATTACAAATCTTATATAAATGGTAACAGTGTCTATGCATAACAAAAAAAAAAGGAGATTTCTGAAGAAACATGGCAACTTGCTTTGACAGGACACTAGTCTTTTCTATCATGAAACTATAATTTACTTTCTCCTTTTCACTTTCCCTCTAATTTTTCTATCCTTCTGTCACTAAGAAGGATCCACTGCAGCATTTTACTTGACAGACTGAAAATAATTATGATTTGTCACCTAACCAGCTCAGCTATGAATGACAGATGCAAATCTCTCTCAAAGAAAACTTTGAGACATTTCCATTCCTGCTTGGTTCCTTCACAGTAGCAGCACAGTAAGTACAGAGGTTGGGACATAAGTATCCACAAGTCAGAGTCAGAGGAAAAGGAGTATGTTCCAGCCACCGGCAGTTTTCCTTCTTTCTCCTGGGTTACGATATTAGTCCTGATCAAGTTCCAATTTTGATTGTAAACAATTGCATTTTTAAAAATGGAAAAAGCAAAGATTTTATGATTACCCACCTCCCTTCTGTTGGCAAACAGTGAAGGAGAAAAGAATGACATCCAAAGGTCTTCCATTGGAATCTCAAAATTTTAGAACTGGAAAGGTTTATAAGAGATCATATGTAGTATAACCTATCAATTCACAGATGAGAAAATCTAAACCCAGATGAACTTTATCTGTTAATATACCTCTACCACGAAAAATAACTACAACCTGAGTTTCCTCAGTTTGGTGTTTCTATAGCCACGCCTCAAAAGACAACACATTTTCCTTTATTCAGCAAACACCTGAGGACACAAAAAAAGGCAAAGTTGAAAGCTACGAATAGAAACACAGTATGATGAAATACCATGGTTCCCTAATATCAGTTCATGACAAAGTTTTCAGTGATCAACAACAAAGTGAGAAAAAGAATAATGTGAAAGTTTTTCAACAAGATCAACTTATTCAATCTAAGCAACTGTCCTTTACTATAGAATTACGACTTTCCTACTGTTTTGGTACTAAAATAGTCCGTTCCCTTTTCCTTGTTTGTGATAAGGAAAAAATTTGGAAACATGTCAGCTCTCCACAACTCTACTACATTAGTTATCTACTGCTGTGTAACAAATTACTCCCAAATCTAGCAGCTTAAAGCAACAAACTTTTATTATCTCACACAGTTTCTGAGGGTCAGGAGTCCAGGAGCAGCTTAGCTGGGTAGTTTTGACTCTCAATGAGAGTTCTTGATGTGGTTGCAGTCAAGATGTCAGCTGGGGCTGAAATCATCTGAAGACCTGAGTGGGTTGAAGGATCCGTTCCTAAGATGCTCATTCATGTCATTGTTGGCAGAAGGCCTGAGTTCCTCATATGCTGTTGGCCAGAGGCCTCAATTCCTCTCCATATGAGTATCTACCAGGGCTGCTTATGACATGGAAGTTGGCTTCCCCCACAGGAAGTGATCCAAGGAACGAAAGCATCCAAGACAGAACTACAGTGTCTTTTATAACTTAGTCTCAGGAGTGACATACCATTCCGTCTGCCATATCCTACAGTCACAAAGACCAGTACAACACAGGAAGAGACTACACCAGATTGTTAGTACCAAGAGGCAGGGATTATTGAGGGCCATCTTGGAGACAGGCTACCAGAACCACAGATGTTTTAAAAAATTATTTTATCAGGCCCTGAAATCAAAAGTACAGAAACTGTCTGGAGTAGAAAGGACATAAAAGTTAAAAGATCAGGGACTTTCCTGGTGGCACAGTGGTTAAGAATCCGCCTGCCAATGCAGGGCACACGGGTTCGAGCCCAGGTCCGGGAGGATCCCAACATGCCGCGGAGCAACTAAGCCCGTGGGCCACAACTACTGAGCCTGCACTCTAGAGCCCATGAGCCACAACTACTGAAGCCCACACGCCTAGAGCCCATGCTCCGCAGCAAGAGAAGGCACCGCAATGAGAAGCCCACACACCTCAGTGAAGAGTAGCCCCCGCTCGCCGTAACTAGAGAAAGCCCATGTGCAGCAACACAGACCCAACACAGCCAAAAATAAAATAAATTTATGTTTAAAAAAAGTTAAAAGGTCATTGCTCCAGTTGTAAGTAAAACACTAGCTAGTGATGGATAAATCACCTAATTTTTTAGGCTTCAGTTTCCTTAGACACTAAGGGGTTTGGGTTTGACAGTCCTTAGACAACTTTCAGTGCTAACAGACTACAATTCTACACTAGGAATGATGATGATGATGATGATGATGATGACAATGACAAAGACTATGACAAACTTGATAACTTGCCCCAAATCAGTAGGCTAGTAAATGGTAAAGCCAAAATTTGAACTCAGGCAGCTGGACTGCAGAGCCTATGCTATCCTAACCTTAGGAAACAAATGAGAATGAAAGGTAATGAGGAAGACCAAGCAAGTCACAGAACATCTTTTTTTTTTTTTTTGGTATGTGGGCCTCACTGTTGTGGCCTCTCCCATTGCGGAGCACAGGCTCCAGACGCACAGGCTCAGCGGCCATGGCTCACGGGCCCAGCCACTCCATGGCATGTGGGATCTTCCCGGACCGGGGCACGAACTCGTGTCCCCTGCATCGGCAGGCTGACTCTCAACCACTGCGCCACCAGGGAAGCCCTCACATAACATCTTGCTGCCTTACTCTCATCAACTGTAAAAAGGAGAGGGTAATATCATCCTATCCCTATTAAGTACTTCATAAACACTAATTAACTATTTTATTATTATTGACTTAGGATAATGTAATGTAACAGCCCACTCTAAGAAACCTGTCTTCAAATAAACTTGTAATAAAATAATGCTTCTTGTAATGTGAAATTTCCATTGTAAAATCATCATGCTTACTATATTGTTATGGTATCACTTCCAGACGACTTTGGTAAAGAACACCGACAGTCAGGAAACCTTCTGGCAGGCTTACAATGGAGGTGGGGTAGTGGTAATTTTTAATCTTAGTGTTTTTCTTTCCTGTACATTCCTTTCTTCTTTTTCCTAACCTAAGAACTACTTTTAATTTCGCAGGGAAACTTTATAATAGCTTAGTTTTTAATGAATCCTTTTTTTCCAGTTAATATGTTTTTTGAGAAAATATCAAATATTATGCAAATAAATGGACCAAAGACCATACTATAATGGTTTAAAGTTCTTATCTTTCTCTTTTAGTTAAAATAATAATAATAATATACATATGCTAACTGGAATCATATTGAGAATAATTTCAGTTATGTTTTTTCTATATTTCCTTTGATTGTCCTTCTCAGTTCCCCAAATACTAATGCACCAGAAACAGAAACTACTGGGGGAACTCCTTTGGTACCAGTAAGAAACAAGGAAAATCTACAACTCTGTGATTGTTTCGTGTTCAGTAAAGGCAACCTTCTGGCATGAAAGCAAGGCCAGAAGTCAGTAGAAAAAACGAAGTGAAATTTCTCAGAAACCTTGCCAGGGGATGAACATGAAAAATGGGGGCAAAATAACGCTGTTAAAGTTGCTCTCCATTTTAGGAACTCAAGGAAGACAAGAGGCATCTCAGGAATACTAGACAATGTTTCCCTTGCTTTTAACTAAGATAGTAGGAAAAAGCATTTAAGGTTTCAGGCATTCAAGAGTGACAACTGTCTTTCAGTTAGCTGGAAAGAACTTGAAAAAAAGTTGTTGGAATAAATGGAATGTGCCTTGGCTTCTGTGGTCAAAATTTCTGAGACTCAGCTGAAACAAGATTCTGGCTTAAGACTTATATGGTTTTCATCACCCTATAAACATTAACATTATTGATGCAGATCCGTCGCTTGAAATATTTTACCCATATCCTCTACTGCAAGGAATTTTCTTTTTACCCATTCATCTCTAGTGACAAATTTGTGGCACTTACAAATTTAAAAGGCTGTCAGAATCTAATAATGAAATCTGGGGGAAGTCATGTGGGGGGCACAGATCAGAAAGAACCAAAATTAATTTCAGAGGATTTACTACACAGGTTAGGGGTCACAATGAGGTGAGTTTCTCTGTACAATGTGAAATCTACAGAAGCAATACCTTCCTAGAAGTAAAGAAAAAGTAGAAAAGGAATTAGTGCTAGTCAAGCCAATGCATGAAGTTAGAAACACATTACAGAAACCAACGCATAGATGGCACAGAAAACCGTATGTTGTCAGTGACTTAAATCCATGCCTGGGCCCATGCTTGTTTTAATAATGGCTATTACTAAAAGTCAGACATACTTTTCAATTATTGATAACTCACCTAGGAAACTTTTCCAATCTCAACAGGGATTGAATTTAAAGGCTTGAGTTCTACAACTTTTCCCCAGGAAAGTGTAACAAAAATGGAAAGGTAGTTCAAAAAGAAACAAGGACAGGGCTTTTTTCCATTCCTAAGCCTCTGTGATGTACCTGCTATTATAGAAAGTTCAATGGCTAAGAGAACATTTTCCTCAAGGTGTCTTTAGGCAGAAGGAGGAAGTTGCAAGCTGATGCATTCATGCTGGGGACCCAGTTGAGGGGGACTTATGAGTTGCCCTAAGTCAGGCAGAACCTCTAGAGAGGCTCTGTCCTGGGATATGTCAGAGATCACATTGTATAAAACCTGGAGTGTTAATTCAAAGTTAGACTATAAAACAGTTGCCTTCTGAGAGAGGTAAGAGTTAACATGCCATAGACTGATTCCCAGCAAGCTGACTTCACACAAAAGGAGATGGCCTTCAGCACAGAATATCATGGAAGCAGTAGTCCAGTGCTTAAGACAAACCTGATAGAAAGTTGGGCTGGTGAATCAGGCCACTACTTCAAAATGTCCCCAGTGCTGGAAACGCCAAGTCCTGAGTGCCCAGTCCTCTTTATCATGCCAGGGATTTGTCCCCCAACCACAAATGTCAGCTAGCATAACAAGAGTGGAGACAAAAGCTTTACTACACTGTAACACGACTGAGTCTCCCCAGACCCTATTTATACAAGAGGAGGAAATGATCCTTGCCTACTCCTTAAACCTAAAATCTCACAGCCTAGAGACTGGGAATCCTTTTCTCGAGTCTGAGTTTTCAAATGTGTGGTCTGGTCCTTTGAAATTCTTGTGTACAGTCCTCAAATGCAAGAGGCTAGGAGGCAATAGTTGCTTCAAAGCTCTGGTGAGTACGCTGGTCAGGTCATTAAGGCTTGTTTGCTGCACACCTGTTTTAGTTCCACAGGGCTACCGAAAAAAATTACCAAAAACTGCGTGGCTTAAACCAACAGAAATTTATTCTCTCAGTTGTGGAGTGTAGAAGTCCAAAATCAAGATGCTGGCAGCTGGTTCCCTCTGGAAACTCTGAGGGACAATCTGTTCCATGCCTCTCTCCTAGCTTCCAGCATTGCCGGCAACGTTTGGCATTCCTTGGCTTGCAGCTGCATCACTTCACATTCTATCTCCACCTTCACATGGTGTTCTCTCTGTGTGTCTGTTTTCTCTGCTTACAAGGACACCAGTTGTTGGATTAGGGCCCACCCCAACCCAGTATGACCTCATCTTAACTAATTATACCTACAAGGATCCTATTTCCAAATAAGGCCACATTCTGAAGTCCTGGGTAGACATGAATTTTGAGGAGACGCTACTCAACCCAGTCCACCTCCAAATTCACCAAAAGCAGCATCCAAAATATTTATTCCATCTTTCCAGCCAAATATTTACTTCTTCTCTCACCAAGAAAAAATTGCAGGGTTCTTCACTAAAGAAACTAAAAAGTTTGCCCCAAGGAAAAAGTCTTCTGAAATGTGGCGTGTACACATTCCTCAGTTTAAGAATAGCTACCTCCCCTCAAGAAATCATGATAAAGCAAAACCTGCTAATAAAACAAACTCTACCTGCATATAGCAAAGTTGCATTCAGTTCTATGCGGCCATATCCTTACACAGGAAGAGATCACCAAGGTTCTCCCAAGAAACTGAAAAAGTCTCTGTCCTAAGAGATATCAAGGGAACAAACAGAAAAATAAATGACCAAAAAAAAAAAAAAAAAAAAAAAAAAAAGCAGGAGAAATGGGGATAGAGGGAAAAATCTCTTTGGTTTGTATTCTTAGGAAAATCAAAGAAATATTATAGCTAAAAAAAAAAGAACAAAAAATAAGAACATAATGTTATGTAAAAAGGGAATTAGAGATCAAGAAAACATTTTTTAGAAGTTAAAAATGATTACCAAAATGAAATTTTTAAAATAAAATGACTAGAAGATAAAATTGAGGGCTCCACCAGAGCAAAGACAATGACAAAAATCAAGAGCTGAAAATTTTAGAAAAGAGAGACAGAGAGGTTCCACCTAAGAGGTCCCATTCCTACCTTAATAGAACTAGAGAAAACAAAGGACAAGAAATCAAATACAGAACACAAGGTATTTTCCCAGAGTGGAAGGACATCTTCAGAATATAAAGGTACAAGAGGCATCCAGCCCAAAGAATGGAAAAAGACAAGCACTCATGCTTGTAAAGGAAGATGCAAAAAACAGGTCACTCTCAAAGAAATCAGACTCAGATCACCACCAATACCACCAGATGATAGAAGACAATAGAATGGATGCAATATAATCTCTGAAGAAAAATTATCTCAACCACCTAAAATTATACACCCTGTGAAAATATTATTCAAGTGTAAGAATAAAATACCTTTTCGACATGCACAAACTCAGAACATTTACTGCTTACACACCTCTAAACAGTTACCCATCAGTGGTAGGATTTTACTTACTGCTGTCTTCTTTTCTAACTTTCCATGTACTACTAGTATAGTAAGTGTATTCATTATCAAAGTATTTATAAAGTTATAAATTATGATAAAATTATCATCAAGATATTTATAAATGTATTTGTTATATTTATTATAAAAGTACTTGCTTAATGAACACCCTTTCCCTAAAGAGTTTAAAGCAGAGGTTACTTCTGCGATTTTCTTCCTTTTCCCATCACTCGTAAATAATTTTTAAATGGCACATCACGTTTCCTAAATGGGATTCAGATATAAAAGTTAAGTGACTTAACCCTCATGAGATTATTACACATTCTGGAGAGCATATATTTTTTGTTCCATATAGAAACCAATTTTTTATCTCTAATCAGAATCCCCCACGTTGGTTTCTTTTGTCAAAAGAAAACCAAAGGGTAAAACAAAACATATTTAAGATATTAGGCATTAGGTATATAGTACTATGAAAGGTGTATATCAAAGTATTTAACAGAGAGCTTTGTTTTTATAACTTAGATGGTTATTGTAGGGGTTATGTTATGTTCCTGAATATGTTATGTAATAGAAACTGAGTATATCAGAATTAACATATTTGAAGTCAACATAATTTTATGAGAAATAGGTATACTATTCCTTAGTATAAAGAACGTTTATACCAAGTTTTCATGGTATACACCAGTATTTCCTCCCTATATCTTAACACATAATGTACAATTACAAACTAAAAATGAATTAACATGGTTTATTGTTTAATAAAGTATCAAGAATAATACTAAAAACCCTTTCTCCATTCATGCATAATCAAGAATGGCAATTGTTACTGTAGAGTTCTCTCCTCAACAGTATAAACAGGATGGTTAAAGATTTGCAGTGATGCTAAAGTATAATCATTATGCATACAACTTAACTATTAATGGCACTGACTTTGAATCCAAGTAGACTTAGCTTCAAATCTTGCCTCTATTACTAGCAGATGCTTAACCTCTTTGAGTTTCAGTTGTTTCATCATTAAGTTTGGGGGGGGAGGGCTTCCCTGGTGGCTCAGTGGTTAAGAATCCCCCTGCCAATGCAGGGGACACGGGTTCGAGCTCTGGTCTTGGAAGATCCCACATGCTGCTGAGCAACTAAGCCTGTGCGCCACAACTACGGAGCCTGCGCTCTAGAGCCCGCGAGCCACAACTACTGAGCGTGCACCACAACTACTGAAGCCCGCGCGCCCTGGAAACTGTGCTCTGCAACAAGGGAAGCCACCATAATGAGCAGCCCGTGCACCACAACGAAGAGTAGCTCCCACTCGCCGCAACTAGAGAAGGCCCGTGCACAGCAACAAAGACCCAACACAGCCAAAAATAAATAAATAAATAAAAAAGATGGGGGAGAAATAGCACCTAGCCTTGTAGAATGGTGAAGATTAGATTACATGATTAATTTAAGTTTTATTATAAGACTGGCACATACTAAGGGCTCAACAAATGGTAACTTATGATCAACATCATCACCACTACCACTATTATCAAGTGCTAGGTGAGCAAAACCAAAAACAAAACCCAAGCACTTAAGTGGACCTTCTACTATTGACAGAATTCAGCACTAGGCACAAAGCTGTACAAATAAAAACATTTGCATCTCAGAGGCCTGGGAGGTTACATAAATCTATGAATCACGCCAGGAATGAGACAGAGATGGGTAGGGGCTGGTGGTACACTGGAGAGGATTGTGCCCTCTCTTAAAGGCATCCAAACTTAAATTATTTTAAAATTCCAGGGACTTCCCTGGTGGTCCAGTGACTAAGACTCCGCGCTCCCAATGCAGTGGACCCGGGTTCGTTACCTGCTCGGAGAACTAGATCCCACATGCCGTGACTAAGAGTTTGCACGCCGCAACGAAGATCCTGTGTGCTGCAACTAAGAACCAGTGCAGATAGATAGATAGATAAATAATAAATAAATAAATAAATAAATAAATAAATAAATAAATAAATAAATAAATAAATAAATGTTCTTTAAAAAAAGGTTAAAATAAAATTCCAGTGCTAGCCAAGCAAAATCCTCTGCTGGTGGAATATGGCCCATAGGTGATTGCTTTTCACCTCGTGAACTACAACCATTATTCAAGCCCTCAAGCTGCACCGAAAGAAATTAGAAAACAGGATTCCTAGATTCCAATGTGTCACTACTATTTTTTTCTAAGTTTCTCATTTAATAAACCTGTTTTTCTTCCAGCGAATAAAAGTTATATGTTTTAATTATAGTAAATTAGGAAAGTGCACAGGTGCATAAAGGAGAAGAAAATAATATACGCAATCTTATCATTCAGAGCAACTCAACTTTTAGGGATTTTTCCTTCAACTTTTCCTAGGCATATTTTTCTTCCATAATACAAGTACAAATCCAGCTTTTTGACTGACTATTTGAACATTTTATTTAAGATTCTTTGGAAACAACATTAAACGATTATAGATTATTCAATTATATAGACACGCTTTAGTTAATCCAGTCTTTTTTTTAATTGAACATTTTCCTTTTCTTTCTCAGTTCAATTATTATAGGTAATACCATAAGAATATGTTTATGCATAAAATTTTAAATTAACTTGCTTCCTTGGGATACAATCCCCAAAAAAGAATTGCTCAAAACAAAAAAGGACAATTTAAGGTCCTTTATACATAGTGTCAATCTGTACACTGAAATAGTTACAAAGGATGACATTCCTCCAAAAGGACAGAGGAATGCCTTTTTGGCTACCTGTTCACCAACTATGGGTCTATGGGTATTCTTAACACTTATGTCAAATTAAGATTCCAAAATTGTTCCTTTCACATCATCAAATTAGGGGAAAAGAATTTAAACTCATATTTAAAAAGTGATTCTGAAATTAATGCCACTATGACTTCAAAGTTATATTATTTTAGGGCTTCCCTGGTGGCGCAGTGGTTGAGAGTCCGCCTGCCGGTGCAGGGGACACGGGTTTGTGCCCCGGTCCGGGAAGATCCCACATGCCGCGGAGCGGCTGGGCCCGCGAGCCATGGCCACGGAGCCTGCGTGTCCGGAGCCTGTGCTCCGTAACGGGAGAGGCCACAACAGTAAGAGGCCCGCGTACCGCAAAAAAAAAAAAGTTATATTATTTTACTAATAATGTGTTATAATGTATTGATCCTCTGAAATCCTCTATATTAATACAAATGGATATGGTATGATTTTATTTCAATTATCTAAGTTATTGGGGAGCAAAACCAGGGTGAGATATTGAAATTTAGGGATAATAACAAAATTATCATTTTAGCCAATAATTTCAACCAATATCAACCCTGAATTTCTGTTTCAGAGCTATAAGTTAAAACACTGAATCTTACAACAACATTCTCAGAGGGCATACTGTCCAGCACTAGCTCACACTCTTGTGTATATGCTACAGAATGTAGTCTATCTACTTAAAAGTAAAGCAGCAGCAACATGCCAGCTACAGTTAATACAAACTGTATAATCATCCTGAATCAGCTATTTAAATTAAATGTGCAGGGGTGTGAGCTGAGATGGTGAAGATCAAAGCTTCATAAAAGTGATCAGGATCTATAGTGTTTACCCGTCTCAGCTCCCTGTCTTAAGACAGGTGAAACCAGGTATCACGTATAGATATTCAGGGTTAATAGCTCCACATAGCACAACAAGTAGTGCCCCAAAATCTGGAAGTGAAACCAGAGTTTTCCATTTCCCAACAGATAACATGAGACACAAAAAACCCACAGGCCAAGGATACTAAATTTTCTTATTCATCTCGTAAGACTGTTATATGAAAATCAAATACAGTAACAGCTAGGCATTTGAAAAACTAAAAATCATTACTATTAGATGTTAATAAATTATTGCATTTTGAAGCACTAATTATCAGTTAATATAATAAGAAGATACTGAATTCAAAGTTCCTTAAAGGCGGGAATCATGTATTTTGTGACTCTTATGGTTTATAGTATATTGTCCTTGAAATTGAAGGTATAATTATTTGTTAGGTAAATTAATAAATAGTATTAATAAACTATATTTGTATAGTATATGCAAAATGTTTTTCAAAATATTTTCACATAATGAGTGAACCTATAAGTCCTTGTAGCAACATGTTTACAAACATGTTAGATCCTCTATACTGGGAGAAACAATAGCAATATTCCTAAATTTTTTGTGCTCTGTAACATTAATTGCAAAATAAGTTCTTCTCAATTAGCATCATAAAGTAAAGCACTGTCCTAGTCCATTAGATGTTCAAGGGAGGGAACAAGGGAATGACTATATATGTCAATAAAAGCAATTATAGAACAGAAAGATGTTGGGATGAATATCCATCAAGTTAGCTTTAGAACACATAAGAAGCATCAGAGTTTTGGAGGGGGAAAAAAAAAGGCAAAAGTGCCCTATCTTGGCTGAGTAGCACTATTAAATTCAGATGCAGGGTTCTATTTAGCTTGGACAGGTCCCAGCCACAGAACAAAGTCAGTCTGTCTTAGTACCATAACTGAATTCTACAAGTTAACAGCTTTTCATGAAAAGCTGCCATTTCAAAATGTCAATCAAATCTGAGCATAAGTGGGAACTCCTGCAGAAATAACCAGCTGCAGGTTTGAAAAACATTTTTCACTGAAAGTGGAAACACAAAAGATGTTTGAATGGGATCTCTTTTCATTCCTGTAACAGTAGACGGCCATTTTCACAACATCAAGGACAGAAAACAGAGGACAAAATTGCAAATAATGTCTTGAAAGGGCTATTTGCAGGGGTGATGACTGATTCAAGTTACAAATGACAGAATTATTGGCAAATGGGAACTCATTAATATGAAATTGTTTGTTTCTCATTAACTGATCACAGTCTCAGACTATTCTTTTAATTGCACTTGAATGATTATGCCATACAGAATGAAATATAGCCTCAAGTTTTGACATTTATTTCAACTTCTTTATAGAAATTGATGAGGGTGTCACCTGACTTTATGGAGGGAAAATCCACCAATTATAGTTTATGAACAAATAAAAAAGAAACATTATTTCACTTTTCAGAATGTCAAAGATGATAAAAATACCATGCATTAATATTGCACCTTTCTTCCAAGAAAAATTCCCTTACAAGCATGATGTAATAAAGTGAAACTAAATAACAGAGTAGTAAATATGATATACTATGAGAGTTTATATAGAAAGGAGATAGGACTTACTCAGGGAGACGCACATTAGAAAATAGCTCTACAGAAGATCTGCCACCATGCTAGACCTCCAGAGGCATAAGATAGCATGAAGATTAATCAGAAAATAACTTTAAAAAATTGTTCCACAACTTGAAGAAAGTGATACAACACAAAATACCCTCCCATTTTCTCTTTTACATCACACATTTCAACAAATCTTTTTAAAAATTTGTTGGCAGCTAATAGGAGAATTCAAGTTCATAGAAATGATGACTCCTCTCAATACCAATGCAATTGTCTGTGCAGTAGAGATGATACCAATGTTGATTTTCTTTTACAGAAATGAAAGGTAAAATCAAAACTAGTTTAAAAGGCACTACCCATACCATAAGGTTCTATTAGAATTTTGGGGGCTCCCACAGTTGACCAATTTTTATCTATTTGTAAGATTTAGAGAACTTGTTTGAGTCTTGTTTATTTATTGTACCCCATATTATTGTCACTTAAATATGAAAACAAAAAAGCATTATTTAGAAATTAGACTTCCCAACCCCAAATAAATGCTACAAACTGTTCAAACCAAAAAGTGCTTTCATATGGTATGGGATAATTCAGGGACACTAGAATCTGTCTTCCTTTACTTCATAAAAAAGTTCAATTTCTCTCATTTTCAGAAATTTGGACTTTCTGTGTTCTGTTGACACAAAAGTTAACACACATCTATCCCAAATGCAGATTTATTTAATTTTAGTAGGTATGGTCTCATTAACATACTTATCTCTAGCCCAAATTGTGATTCCCTGGTTTCACTCACCTTTGTATACCTGAGAATTTCTCTTGGGCTCAGACTCAACAACAGCAAAGCCTTCAAATAAACATCTAACAATATTTGTATATAAAATTAAGCAGAGATATAATAAATCTCACTAATCTCTCAATCTTTCCAAAAGAGCTACACTCATGTTCAGCTATACACTACACACATTCTCCATTATAAAGAGAAAATACGTCCTCTTTATCTGAATGAGTAAATGAATTCAGTTTTAACAGATGTTTCCAAATATGTGATAGTTAAACCTTGGCACAATAGTACCTTTTGCTTTACTTTAAGAACTTTTTCACTTAGTACTACAGCATCCATAGGTCTTCCTAAGAGAGCATCCAATATTTAGTTCCGAATGCTTTTAATTCTTGTGTTCAAACAGCTGTATGAGATTGTAGAGCTTGTTAAAAAAAAAAAAAAAAATTGTTGGGCGGGGGGTGGGCATGAGCTGGTAACCAGTTGTCACCCAAAGACAACAGTTACTTTTATTGGGGTATTACAAATGCAAATGGTTAATGTGGTATAAACTGTACAGTAGATTTTAGTTAGAATGTCTAAAGCTATTACACAAGGCATTCATCTGCGTTCCCTGTTTATGGGAATGAAATATGTAGTCATTTGAAGTCCACAATATGTATACTGTGTTTGTAATAACTGCAGATTTTACAAGCACATTATTCTTTCCATTAGGATTAAAACCTCACCGAATAGCAATTTGTGAAAGAATTCTAGCAGGGCCCCGAGCCCAGAACTCTGACCTCTGATGAGATGCTTGGCAGCAACAAACTCCGAGTCTAGGCAAAACATCTGGTTTGAGTTAGACTTCCTGAAAAAATAGCCCCTGTACTGGGTAAACTGGTATTCACTCAGCTTTGTATATATACTTTGACTGACTTCAACACTGCTATAGGAAAAAAGAGAGAAACAGAGAGAGAGAGAGAGACAGAGAGAGAGAGACAAATAGAAAGACAGACAGAGAGAGAGAGACAGAGAGACAGAAGGAGACAGAGAAAGACAGAGAGAGAAAAGTAAGACTCTACTAGAATGCTTGTCAATCACGACAGATTCCTTGGTGGCCTCTCTAGAATGAAGTTCTCTTATTAGCTAGAACAGTCTTTCTTTCCATATTCCTTGAGTATTTTCCCCCACATTATAGCATAATAAGATGTACGATAACTTCAAAGTAAGTCCAGACTTTTTATTAGCAAACACAACAATACATTACTTTTCTTTTAATCACTCCAGAGGAGGAATTACTGGTTAATTTTGACTTCACTCTGTTTACATATATGAGGGAAAAAGATAAAACAGTAATGTTTCGAGGGTTCCTATAAATTTGGTACATACTAAAGCTCCAAAAAATTAAATAGCTTCTAATTAGTGTTCCTTTCTTTTAAATGATAAACTTACTGTAGTAAATGTTTACTGGGAAGAGGTTCTTTGAGTTTTTGCAAATTTAATAAAAACTTCAATTCAAAAATGACTCTACGAAATATATACTAGAGAAAAAATGCTCTGGATTAATATGGAAACATGAAACAACAATTTGGAGACAGATCATTATTTAAAGGTTCCCCTGCCCATTTTCACATTCTGATTAGCAGGTTTAGTAAGACAAATGTGGAAATCCATCCACCGCAATTAACAGTTCATTTAAACTCATCATAAAAGGGCCATTAAATGGTTTCACATTTTTATACAGACACACCATCTTCTGAAGCACACTTCTTAAACTTCAGACTGAAAATGGCCCCAAACTATGAATGGTACTAAAAAAGAAAAGGCCAGCATCTAGGTGAGCTGTTTTTTATAGCCAAAGGTTAACGTTTGGACCTAACAGAAACAGAAAAGCAGGATATTCCAACACAGTACTCCCTACCTTGACTGTGCTTTGATTTGAGTTTCTAGTAAAAGCAAAAATATAACCCAATTTATCCCATTGTCAGCGTGCAACGTGCAAGATGAAGGTCATACGGATAATGATTCGGAACATGATTTCAACTTTGAAGGACGTGGGAGAGTTCTGTCATTCTCAGATGGCTGGTAAATTGCCATTTTACCTTTCTATATATCACCTTAGTTTAATTATTACCTTCGTGAATAGAAGTACAAACTAATTTAAATTTAGTCTTTTGAGAGAATAGTGTGGAACAGAATGCAAATTAATAGCTGTACATTTCTTTAGGTACAAATTTACTTTTCTGCCCAGTGGCATTGCTAGGGACCCTACTGAATAGTAACATGTTATGAAACATCAATATCTTTCTTCAACATGTATCAGCAGTCTGCAAACCCCACTTTTACCTTACTTCAGGGAGCTATTCAGGAATAACCAAGATTATTTATGCCCTGCTTAAAGCTTAAAAATAAAATCTTACTGACCAAACTCAAATCAGAGTCTGCTCGAAGTTCCTCAGAACCTCATGAGACACATGCACTTGTTTGTCTACTTGCCACGAACAGCATGGTTTTTAATGTATATCACAACTATCATTCAGCAAATTATAAACTTTGTACTATCTCCACATTATACAATTTTTAAAAATTCATATTTCCACCATCAAGTCTTATCATTTCTATTATAATCAGAATCAACAAAATAATCATGGAAAATAAAAAATTTTGCTTCTCCAAGCTCTGTTTCTTGAATCCATAATATACATATATTTTAACATAAAATGTTCCTTTGCCAGCTTTGAGTAAAATACCATGTAGCCTAAGTTCAGCACTTCCTTTCTCCACACCCTTGCAGCCTTCTTTTGTACACATACCATAAATGCAACCCCTCTACATTCCTTAGCTCACTATGAACTGAAATGTTTCTCTAAGATATTCATTTTTTTTTTTTTTTTTTGCGGTACGCGGGCCTCTCACTGTTGTGGCCTCTCCCGTTGCGGAGCGCAGGCTCCGGATGCGCAGGCTCAGCGGCCATGGCTCACGGGCCCAGCCGCTCCGCGGCATGTGGGATCTTCCCAGACCGGGGCACGAACCCGTGTCCCCTGCATCGGCAGGCGGACTCTCAACCACTGCGCCACCAGGGAAGCCCTCTAAGATATTCATTTTGACACAAAATAAAAGGTAATAAAGAACAATGTGACAAACTTTTCATTTAAATGTAATTTTTGAGAATATATTGCAAAATAAAATGCAGATTGATAATAGCAACTTTCTGTAAACACACATTTACTTTTCCACTCAAAACAAGGATAAACTAAAGCTGTAGTATTCATTTCAGAAAGAAGGCAGAGGCATTTTTAAAAACTGTGTAAAAATGCATGCAGAATTATCATACATATTTATACATAATCACACTGCAGGTATATGGTAATAGACTTAGGGATAAAGTTTTAAAAAATAACCATTGCCTGGGATGCCTACATAAATTATATTTGAAAGCCTGCTTTCCCTTAAACCTGACTGTGAAACAATCCATATTTGGGTCAGAGCACAAACATAAATGTACATGACCTGATACCTGTAGTTTTTTCATTTTGTCTGATGATGATAAAAAATAAAATTATTATTATAATTCTGAAGGCCACTCAGACAGAGAAACCCTCCAAAGTACAGGGAAGAGGACTCCTCTGTCATCCTCCTTATGACAGAAGCAGCAAGTAAAACACTTTCTTCCTGATACAGCTTTGGAATATATGTAGTTCAATCCTGAGAGTATAGATCCAAAAACTGAGTATGACAACGAATAGCAACAGAAAATAATGGTGGTGGTTTTGTATTCTGGTAGTACTTTTATACTGGAATTAAACAGCAAATTTTCTTTCCAAAAGGCATAAAGAGCATTTCACTGCTAACTCCCCGCATTTTTTAAAGTTATGGCCACAAAGACACATTTATAAAATAAGCCCCCACTTGTTAAAACTGTAACACTACCACCATCACTAGAGTTTCACCTTAGTGACTTAAATAAATATAAATAAAGTAATAAACACTATATGTTTTATAGAGTTCTATGAACCAGCAAAAAAACAAAAAACAAAACAAAAAAAAAAACACCTTACAAAATAACCTCCTGGCAAATGCAAGAGAAAAGCTAAATTTGGTTTGCCCATATTTTCTGAGTTCCCAGAATATAAGAAGCAGCTAGGGGAAACCTAACTTATTTAACTGAAAGACTTTTACCTATTTCATTTTCCACATTAGCCTTTCTGGAAAGCAAGGGGAAAAAAGTATTAAACAGGAAAGGATGAAAGAAGTAGAGAAGAGAAATCAATGTAATAAAAAATATCTGGGGGTTTAAAACGAGTTATCTTTCATAGTCTAGGTTTTAAGATGACCTTGATGGAAATCTTTCTACTGACTGGGGTTAAATATTGAAAATAAGCTCTATAAGAATCAGACATGATGGCTTGCTATCCTAAGTGGTCAAAATGTTCAGCAAGTAAGTTACTCGCTTTGCTTCCTCATCAATTAAGTGATGGTAAAACTCTTCATGCTACTGCTGTCAGATGGCTGTCAAGTAAACTGTTTCATTCAGAACTGAGGAATAAAAATTTTAATGGCTACTGTCATATGAACTTTAAAAAATATATAATTTCATACTTGTTAATATACTAATGGAGATTTTGTAAAGTTTGAATATAATTTTCAAGTCATCACGTGTATAATAGCAATAACAACAATACTTATTTTAAATAACTCCAAATTATATACAGTTGAGTAAATTTTAATTTGTTTTCCTTTAAGGTCTTCTAAAGTTGAGGCCAGCATGCTGAAGAAAAATATTAAACTATCTATAACCCTGTGTCAACATATGATGCTACTGGGAATGCTAAGTGAATTAATTTTCCAAGGAAAATTAATTACTTATGACTTACAGTTGTAAAAGCAAACAACGTAACTCTGGATTAGGGCACATTTAATTTCTGTTTGCAGTAGCGATTAAATTAATTTCATATAATTCATGGTATGTAATAGAAAGCAGAACAAAAATGAAATTCTAGACAATGACTGACACAGAAAAATGTATGTATTTATGAAGCTGATCCAAAAATAAGGTCATGGGTATTAATCACTGGATACTAAAACAGTAATTTTAATAGTTCTATAATAATGGATTTTTAGCATAGTTTTTGAGAAAGCTTCACCGAAAAAAGTCTAACACAGAGAAACAAGATCAAAAACTGTAATAATAGCCTGTAACATCTCCTAAATTTCTCCCTTCCCCCCTTTAAAAGGCAGCTGGAATAAGAATTTGCACGTCTTTTCTTTAAAACAATAATTTCTGTCCACATAGATTTTGGGCAGCTAAAATTAAATATACCATTAAATAATTTGGGGATGAAGTTCTTAAAATTACAACTAAATTATCTTCCCCTGACACCCAAATAGTAAAGTGCTTCTAAAATGGATCATCTGTGATTCATTTGATCGAATTATGTACCTGAGTACTATTAAGACAACAGATTTTGGCTAATAGGGCCCTAAGAATATATGCACAGCTGCACATATAAAAATATTCATCTTTACACCCCACCACAACCTACCTGTTCCAGTTAAGCCAGACATAACCTTTTAATTTTGGACTCCAACTTCATGGTATAGTTCATGTGTTAAGATAAAGAATTAAGTCTTGCCCTGATACTAATTGTAATTAAATAGTTTAAAGTAGCTATTAGAAAATGAAATGTCATTCTCATGGTATATTAAAACACACATGCAAATTCAGAACATTTCATATTCTGGTAATAATCTTAAGTACTGACCACTAGCCACCTGGTGAAATCATTGTTAGTCAAATTCCCAGTAACATTTGGGATCATCTGGCCATGAGAGATCAAGCATTTTGACACATTCTTTTAAAATAAACTATTTCTATGATTTATGCTTTTAGAAAAAAGTATATGTGGATTTCTAATGAAAGATAGAGCATAAACACGTGCAAAGAGAAATAAAAACTATACATATATACATATACTTTTCTCAAAATTTTACTTTTTACAAATTTTAAAGTATTCTCTTTTGTAGTCACACCATCTATAACAAAAAAGCACTCTTCCCACATTACTTTATCTTTAAAAATACATATTTATATAGAGAAAGGCTATCATTTATGTAATGCCTTTGAGATCAAAGAGAAAAAATTACTAAAAATATTCTAAATTCCATTTTAATCTTAAACCTATCAAAGGAAGAAGAAATTGTGACATTACTTTGGAGTTTATGAAAATAAAAATTCATGGCACCGTAGTTTTTAAAGGGATGTTTTTTTGAAGTAACTGCACTGTGAAAAGATTCATTAAGAGAGAAACTTTTCCATTCCTAGAAAAGCTGCGATTTAATCATGATTAGAAACCCTTTTTGCTCTATTTTGAAGAATAAAACTAAATGAAGCAATAGAAACCTCACCTTTCTGGCTTGTTTTCTTAAAACCCAGGGTTACTCTTATTTCAAAATGGACCTCACTCAGCATAATCCAGATTGAAAGGGGTTTGTTTATAAAATGTCCTCGATAGGTTCTCTTTAGGGGAAGAGGCACATTCAGCTTTCTTTCTTTTTTTCAGCTAGTAAAGCTACCCAGGAGGCTGAAACATCACCTTGGACTCTCAGAGAATTTAACTTTCCTTTCATTCTTGGCTTCGACACTGGAACAGGGTTGTAAGAAGACAGAAAAAGAAGGAACAAAAGAACAAAAACATGTCCTTCCACACCAAAAAAAAATCTATCCTGCTGCCCACATCAGTGCTGCCTAACTACACTCAGGAAAAGAGAACAAAGGAAAGAAATGAAAGAAAAAGAAAAAAGAAAAAGGAAGGAAGGAAGAAAGGGGAAAGAAGGAAGGAAGGAAAGAAGGGAGGGAGGAAGGAAAGGAAGGAAGGAAGGAGAGAGGGAGGAAGGAAGGAAGGAGGGGAGAGAAAGTAAGAGAGAGAGAGAGAAAGGGAGGGAGGGACAAAGGAAGGAAGGGAGGAAGGAAGGAAGAGAGAGAAAATGAGAGAACACAGAACCCTTTTCTGATTGGCAATAGTCTACAAGACAGGGAAGTTACACTGAAACTCCCTCATTAGAAAACACACACAAGACACCCTCTACATTCCCTCAAGCCTGCAATGAATTTCAGAAACCTCTTCAGGCATCTTTCTTTTATTACAACCCACATTCATATTTCAGTAGAATCACTACAGGGGAATCACTAATTTTTTATCTAAACTATGACGTTTTGGCAAATGCTATATAACCAACTATAAATCTACAACAAGCCTCAAATACTGAAGACTTGGTAATTATATGATGAGAAACAGCTTGATTATGGGCGAGGCAAGGCAGGCTGTCAACAAACAAACAGCTGTTTCTTATTGACAATCCATAACCAGATCATGCATCCCAACCAAGTGAGGAGTTTGTTTCTGTTGTTGCTGTTGTGTTTGTTTTTGACTGTTCTACCCTCTTCCCCTCCCACCTCCAAAATACTGAGTCAATTTAAACATTAGATGTGAACCACAACAGAAGAATCAGATACGCAAGGATAACAAGTAAAGCACTACAGACTTACAAAACATTCTCTAGGTAATAACTAACAGAAGTTTAAAGTGTACTTTCTAATTCAACTTCAAATGCCTATCTTTCCCTGTGCAACACGTCCTGTCATTACTATTTATACGAGGCAGCTCAGGCAATGGGCCTGTGTCCTCATCCCTGGATTATGAGCACAGCAATGCTGCCACTCTGATCCTTTGTTCTGGAAGTTCTCCTTGCAGATTCTTCCGTCCTCCCTTTTAGCGGAAGGCAGTGAACATGCTTATACCTGCTAGTGTGAACTAAATGACCTCTAAGGTCCCTTGTGACTTGAAATTAAATGATTCTAGGAATACTTGAGAAGCTTAGCACATGAATAAGTAATAGAAATAAATAGAACCTTAACACAAAGGTTTAAAAAAAAACCCACCAACATAAATGGAATCTATTTGATGGTTCCATCATATGAAATAAAATGCACCTTTGGGCATTTTCATATATATGTGAAATATATATCTGAAATATATATATTCCTTTTAACATTCAGAAACCATACAGATAACCTTATTTTATTTTCCAACAAGGCATGAAGAAGTAAAATTAGTTTCCCAAGGTCACAAAGCAAATGCAGCTAAACCAAAACAAGACCACAGCTCCCTTTGGTGCACTGGGGCTTTGTGTTCCATTTCACTGAATCACACTGAAATGAGGAAAGGACCAGTGAGAACGTTTACACAATTTCAGTCTAAGGTAAGTTCCCTTTAAACACACCCTGAATTATAACTACCCAACTGCAAGGGGGGACATGTGTCAAAGAGCATAGTTATGCGCCCTACGTATGACTAACCAAGTATTTTAATCTAGAATCCAAATTTCCTTTGCAAACTTAATGATAAATACAGAAATTCTCTACAAGAAGATATCTCCTGTCTCACTCGCAACTACAGTGTTCCATTTTATTTAAAAACCACGTCCTTACCATCTAGCTAATTGGGCTGGATGTCTTCTGTGTTCTGCTGCCATAGTGGGGTCTATGTTCAGTTAGTAGCATGCCCATAGATTTGTTTTTTGGAAAACTCATAAAGTTGCTTAAATTTATCAACACACACCTGAGTAGGTTTCAAATCACAAATGAGGGTAGAATCACTTTTTTAATAAAGTCTGGTTGTATTTCACACCATATGAATACAGGGGACCTGAGTAAGGGACTAAGGAACAGACTACCTCTGCAAAAAGCCGCTCATAGGAGGGTAGAAGGGAGACAAAGAAAGAGACACATAAGCAAGAGAACACAGCAGGAGAAAATGCTGGGGAAGGCAGAGAAGAATGGAGGGCATATTTGGAATCAGACTTCTCCATTATCCATGCTTCTAAAATAACTGTTATGTTCCACATTGGTTTGAGATGGACATTCAGGAGGCGAAGGAAGAGTCACAGACTTTTTAAAGCCAATCCCCAAGAATAATTTTTAGATCTCAATCTTTTAAAAAGTAACCCAACCACGATGAAGACAAATCCACATGGTGTCAAACATAATGTCTCTTGGAATGTGCAAAACATGGTTTCATTCTACTGGTAAGGATACCTGAAAGTTTGAGAAGCCCAACCAATGTCATTAAAATTAAGTCTTGCCTACAATCTAATTCCTTTTAAAATTAAATTCTTACCATAGTCTGTGACCATGGATGGTCACAACTAGCCCCTGTGGCTGAATCAGTCTCAGAGTGGACACGTCCTCACCAGGACTGATAGCACGTGATGACTAAATAACAACACAACCAGGGGTGCCAGCGTCCCCTCCCCGTCCACCCTGTTTACATGAACCACGGGCCTGGACCTCCCTCCTCTACACTGTCTCTCAACTATACAAATAATGTTTCTCCTGGCCTTTGCCAACTCGCTGGGGAAGCACTATGAGGGAATGACATAATTTTTAGAGCAAATTTAGGGCTCTGAAGAGATATGTGGTGTGTCACTCCAAAGAAGCAGAGAGAAAATATAAAACTGATTGTCATCCTTACTTTCATAGAGCCTTGTAATATGCCAGGTATAAAATGCTTTAATCGATTCTTATCAGTTAAGACTGATTGATTTCTGAGTCCTTCTGTTTATAAGTGGTTGATACTTGGCACATCTGGAAAACGAAGGGGTCTTTCAAAAATATCGCCAGGAAGATGACTTATTTTCCATCAGGTTCACATCACCAGATGATGCTGGATATGGCACAACTCCAGAGAAAACAACTTTTCTTGGTCTCTCAGTGGCTGTTGTTATGAGTATACAACAAGTGCTTTATAACCCTACAACCTCATCAGGTGGATGGCTGTTCTGTTAATTTCCTTCTAGAGTGTGTGTAGTTCTAGGTGGCATGACATCCTCACCTTCTCCCATAATCACCCTCCACTTCCAAACAAACATTTGTCAGAGACTATTTTACCTAAGATTGATTTTCTTTTCTACTACAGCATTTGTTTTTTTTGTTTTTTTTGTTTTTTTTGTGGTATGCGGGCCTCTCACTGTTGTGGCCTCTCCCGTTGCGGAGCACAGGCTCCGGATGCGCAGGCCCAGCGGCCATGGCTCACGGGCCCAGCCGCTCCGCGGCATATGGGATCCTCCCAGACCGGGGCACGAACCCGTATCCCCTGCATCGGCAGGCGGACTCTCAACCACTGCGCCACCAGGGAGGCCCACAGCATTTGTTTATAAATGCATCCAACAAAAGGGAAGAACAACAGGTGCCCCACTTTTTCTTAACTCATATCTGATACCAGATAGTTATCCTCATTGGTGGAGGGGTTAGCACATTTATTTATTTATGGAGTCCTCCTCTGAGGTATATGTGGGCTACCTGGAAACCGTAAAGATGTTACCCACTTCCCTAATGCCCTAACACATGGGCCCCCTTCCTTCCCCCCCACCCCTACTTAACTTGCAGGACTATTTAGATCATTCACATTCATTAAATACCCAAAATAAAATAAAGGAAAAAATTTCAAGTTTAAAGTTGGACAAAAACCTTGCAGGGAAAAAAAGGGAAGAAACCATTTTGTAGATAAACTTCATGCTCTAGTGCGGAAAGTTAAGGTCCACAAATCAAAAAGCAGTCACTTCTACAGAGCTAGGCTTTTCCACCGCTCTCTCCGTGAATCACGCTGTGGTTAGCTGAAAGTGCTGTTCACATAATAAATTAACCACCTCATTTCCTTCATCACCAAAATACACAGAGCACCCCCATACAGATTTGTTTTAATAAAAGTAATAAAGCAAGCCCAGCGGTTATGGCTGTTATGACATAACCACACCTCTGAGACTTAAAAACACTCACTTGCACATCATGCCTCAAAAAGTCTTTGCCATCCCCCCTCCAACGAACTCTAACTGTACTCGTACTCTCTGGCCCCATTTATTCCAAATAAATAATGAACAAAAGCCTTGTATATGGCAGGAGAAAATTCTCCCTTTCAACTATACATTTGAAAAGAAAATACATCCTTTTTAATAATACTGTACAATAAACAGCTTGGGTAGCCTGATCTAGATTATTAAAGAAAATATATCACCAGAGGGACTTCCCTGGTGGCACAGTAGTTAAGAGTCCACCTGCCAATGCAGGGGACATGAGTTCAAGCCCTGGTCCAGGAAGATCCCAGATACTGCGGAGCAACTAAGCCCGTGGGCCACAACTACTGAGCCTGCATTCTAGAGCCCGCGAGCCACAACTACTGAGCCCACATGGCACAACTACTGAAGCCCACGCGCCTAGAGCCCATGCTCTGCAACAAGAGAAGCCACCGCAATGAGAAGCCTGTGCACGGCAATGAAGAGTAGTCCCCGCTCACCACAACTAGAGAAAGTCCGGGCGCAGCAATGAAAACCCAACTTAGCCAAAAATAAGTAAATAAATAAATTTATTTTAAAAAAAGAAAGAAAGACAATATATCACCAGACTTAACAGTTCACAAAGAAGGCAGCCAACTATCTCACCCAAAACCAAAGATATCTTCTAAAGTTAATTGTTCAAAAAGAAAAACAACCCGTGTTTATTTCTGTGGAAGTGAGAAACAATCTTCATTCTATATAAATCCAGGCAAATTAGTTTTTCTTACCTGTAATGCTATTTAAAATTATTGAGAAAAACCCAGGGAAAAAGACCTCTCATCGATATAATTTTTCCTCAATACAGACTTTTCTCCTTAGAATTCCTTTCCATGATCACCAGAAGAAAGACATTGTAACACAACTGTCCACAGCATAAGAGATTTGCTGGACAAATGTTCCATGAGTGAACTTATACCATAAATGAACAAGGCCTGTTTTCCTGTGTCTGTACCACATTACAATCACTTTGCAGGCAGTTCATTTCTGACCTAAATTCTATCAAACTCACAGTCCTTTCTATATGCATTTATATATGCATTTAATGCATATTATTACTATGATAATGATGAAGCCTTCCCCTTGAATTTAAAATATAATATAATCTTACTAGTAATTAAATTTATCTGTGCTATTCTTAAAGCCCACGATCAACACCCACCTCCAACACACATATTTAGAGGAATGAGTTGATCAACATTCCTGAACAATATCAGATATATAGAACATAGTTTTTAAATTCTCGGAAGTGGTCTTCCTAATATTTACACATTTTATTTCTCTTCCCAATCGCTATAATTATCTAGCACAATCCTTACATTTGAGTTTTCAATAATTTTTTCTAATATGAACATTATTATGTTATACAGATAGTAGTGTTTTGCACTGAGTAAAGAATTATATCTCAGGTTCTCTCTTTAGTATGCCAAACAATTATCCACACATAATTATATACAATATTCAGCAAAATAAATAGTAATATCTATATGAATGCCAGAATTAAACATTTTTGCAATAATCGTATTTTTAGTCTATAGGCTATCCATCCACGTACAACCAATATCCGACCTAACCAGTATACTAAAAACCTCCTTAGAGCTCTGTGGAGAACAAAGATGAAATTTCAAAGAATTTCCACAAGCTTACATTTTAATAGATAATTTCACTTTAAAGGAAAGAGTCTATTCTGATGAATTCCATGGCAACAAAGATTTTTCTTTGATAAGGATATTATACTGCATTAATCATAGATCCTTAGAAATACTGATTTACTAATTTAATCACAATCAAAGAACATTCCTATATAAGTGCTCCCTCTGATCTGTCCCGGTAAGAATTATTTCCATAGGGAAAAGGATGTGTGTTGTCGGGGAGAAAGAAATGAAGAGATACGTGCTATGAAGACTAGTTCTTTCATCCCCAGCAATCCTTTACTTTCCACAGCCATTCTCACTCCACATGGCTATTCTAATGTTCTCTGCTCCTAAGTTCTCATTTTTCCCGAAAAGAGATTCATTAAAAAAAAAATACTAGTAACCAACATTTCAAGTTTACCAAACAAAATTTTTAAGTGAGAGGATAAAATTTTACGGTGCGTTCACAACAGAGTGAAAAATATAATAAATGAGCAACTATACCAATAATCTACCATTCGTTCATTCATTCGGCAAATACAATACTTACTGAGTATCTATGGATCAGGTCCTGGGAGCTGTGGATAGAGGTGGAAACACCTTGTCCTCATATGAGAGTTTACATTCCATTAGAGGAGAGACAGTAAACAAAAGAATACTATGATTTCAACAATTTTAAAACTAGCAGCTGTTTCTTTGGGGTGGGGGATAAGGCGTATAAAACAGTAGGCTCCCACTTCAAAGAGAAAAAAAACTCTCCAGGTAGAGGAGCAATCCCTCCCAGTCCTGCTTTCTTCCAGTTCTTCCCAGCCACCCACCACCCCAGGAGCTTCTGTCTTCTGAACTCTTGTCCATTTCCTTCCTTAGCCTATTTCTTAGGTAAGCTGTGGGTGTCATCTCCTCAGGCATCTAGCTTCCTCTCTCTCTAGCATCTTCAACTTCTCCCTCTGTTTCTACTTCCTTCCTATAAACATTTAAACACACTTAAATCCTGACCTCCTCTGAAAACTCTCTCCTTTAAAGATCTGTATATACCTGTCTCTAAATGCTCACCTTTCATTCAGTCCTCAATCTACTTCTGACTTCTGCCTCCACTACTACAATGAAATTATTCTTGTTAGGGTCACCATCAACATTAAAAAAAAAAACATGAAAGACACATTTCCAATTCTTATCCTATCTTTATTTTTTTCAGTGTTTTACAATATTGATTTTTGCTTCTCAAGCTCTCATCCCCCTTGGATACTTGCATGTCCTGATTTTCCTTCTACATTACAAATACTGTAATGTGAATTCAAAACACCTGGAAATCTTGTTAAAATCAGATTCTGATTCAACCGGTCTGGGGTACAGCCCAAGAGGCTTTCAGTAGGGTCTCTTGCTACTCAAAGTATAATCCTCAGACAAACAGCATTGGTATCACCTGGGAGTCTATTAGAAACGCAGAATCTCATGCCCCACCTTAGACCAACTGAATCAAAATCTGCATTTTAACAAGACCTCATGAAGGGTTTTTTTTTTACTGTACATTCAAGCTTGAGAAGCATTAGAGACCAGTGGTTCTCAAACCTTAGCCATTAAAACACAGATTCCAGTGCCCCACCCACAGAATTTGTGATCCTATATGTCTGGGAAGGGGGTGCAAGAATTTGCATTTCTAACAAGTTCTCAGATGATATTGATGCTGCTGGTCCAGGGACTGTACTTTAAGAAGCAATGGTTCTCAACCCTGCCCGTACATTAGAATCACCTGGGGAATTTTAAAAAGTTTGTTGATGTCTAGGGCCCACCCTAGACCAATTAAACTAAAATATCTGGGAAGGTGGTGTAGGCTAGGATTATTAAAAGCTCCCTTGCCTAATCTTAAGGTTTCTAATTTAGGTAATTTAGGAGTGTGTTGGTTGCAGGGGTAGTGGTGAAAAGAAAATAGTATAGGATGAATGCTAGTCATATTATGGTAACATTATTACAACACATTACACTATAACCCCTTAAACATCTGTTCTACCCAACTCTGCCCTGTAAATAAACACTAGAAGTTATAACAGTCTACAGGTTTGTCCTAGGCCATGTCTCTGCAATGACCATTTCAGGTAATGGAGCAAAGCAAATAATATTTAATTCTTAAAATTCACAGAGAAGAATCCAATATTTGTGAAATGAAAAAATATAAAGATAGTGTTAAAACTCTGCATTAAAGAGTATTTGATTTGCTGTAAAATTAGTCTTAAAGATGAAAATTTGAAAGAATATTATGAAGAGAAATGTAACCTAGTATTAAAAGTATTTTTTCATTTTCACTGGAAAATGAAAATAGCTGTATTATTTTTCTGGTTACATAAATCCTCACAGTAAAATACACACACACACACACACACACACACACACACACACACACACACACGTATAAGGCAGAAGTTAAAACCAATTGAAAGCCAAAGTTCCTGAGATAAAACACATTTATCATTTGACCCAGCTTTCTTGCATCTTTTTATAAAATTTGACTTAACAAAAAAGTTATAAAGTATAAAGGACACCATGTACCCACCAAACAGCCTAAGAAATACAAAATAGAGTTGAAACTCCTGTTATACCCCTCCCAGTTCCCATTCCCCTCCCATCTCATGCCCCACTCAAGGTAACCACTACCTTAGATTCCAGTACTTATTTCTATATTCTTACTTTGTACATTGGTATTCATAAATAGTACACAGTATTATTTTTCATATTTAAAATTTTTATACCAATCATAAAATACTATACATATTCTGCAACTTGCTTTCTCTCTTAATATTGTATCTTATGAGGTTTACCCATATTAATATAGGTAGCTCTAATTGGGTCATCTTTGCTCCTATGTCATATTCTACCATCTGAGTATACTACAGTTTTATTTTCCTGTTTTCCAGATAAGGGACATACTGTTTCCAAATTTTTACTACTATAAATAGTTTTTCAGTGAATTTCTTGTACATGTCTTCTTGTGCACATGAGAGAGAGTTTTTCAGGGCTATGAATATCTAGCAATGAAATTAAGTTGAAGAGAATCCCAGTCTCTCAATTTACTAGTTTCCAGTTGCTCTTCAAAGAGGCTGTGCCAGCTTAGACTTCTACAAATAACGTGTAAAATTCCCAATGCTCCATATTGTTGCTAACATCCAAACTGTCACACTAACTTTTGACAACCTGAAAGGTTTCCCATCGTGGCTTTAGTTTGCATTTCCCCAATTATTAATCAGAGTGATAATTTTTTTCACATTTTTATTTTCAGTGTGTGTCTTCTCTTCTGTCAATTGCCTGTTCACGTTCCTTGCTATTTTACTGTGGAACTGTTTTTTTTCTCTTAATTTATAGCAGATCTTTATAAATTATGGATCCTTTGTAGGTTTTATGTGATGCAAATACCTTCTCCCTGTCTGTGGATTTTCTATGTACTGTTTTCTGATTCAGAGATGTTTTAGATTCTAATGCAGAACTTAAAAATCTTTTCCTTTATGGTAGATAGTACCTTTAGTGTCATGTGTAATTTTTTTTCAATCATTCATGATAAACCTAGTTTAAAATACTGTGAAAATACTTTAAAGTTTTAGAAATCCTAAGAGTGATTTTTGTGCCGATGTATGAAACCAGAAGGTGAGCCTAAGTAGAAACGGAAATTGATCTAGTTTCATTGTCCAAGGTCAATGACAAAGAGTAAGTAAACAAAAGACAAAGGTAATTAGCTATTTCATTGTTAATAATTTAAGGTATTATTGGTAAAAGGTTTTTCAAACCACACCAACATTTCACATTTCTTTTAAAGATAAGTAATGTTATACTAGGGAGTGTGTATATGTACATGGCTTATTACATCGTCACTGATTTCTAAGAACCTGAGAAAACTATAGTTAATACCTCAACATAGGAAGCATAATTCAACCAGAAGTGAAAAAAACATACCCAGAAAAGACATTTTAAAACTTTAAATTTAGGAATAACAGGAAATTCTAATATATGAGTTCATGCTCCCAGTCAAGGTCAATTACTTGCTTTTGTTCAATTATAGAAACAGCTCAGTTATGGTCAAAAATAAATGAAATACCTAAACTGCAAGGCTAAGTTTGAATTTCATGCATAAATATCTGGTAAATCAGGGATTCAAGTACAGCCCGTATCCCGGGATTTACAGTTAAGGGACAAGATTGTAAAAACGTTTGTCAAGGAACTCATCTATGTGAATACTGCCCAATTTCTAGAACAACTTCCTCTATGTTTCTTTCACCTTTGCGTTTTATCGATTTCAAAATATTGCTTTAGTATAGGGGGCAAAATCCAGGTAAAGTCATCTAAGTGGATATCCACGGGACAGACTCTTTTCTATATTCCACTCTACAATAACACATAATTAAAGGATTAAAATGTTTAAAAAGATTTGGACAAACAATACAGGACAGATGAGAATCCTTATTACCCTTTACATACCTAAACTAAAACATTTCTTAATCCCTACAATATTAACTATAAAATAGGTTTTAACAGAGTAATGTCACCACTGAAGAGTTGGGTTATTTTGGTTTTGTTTAGTTTTTATCCAGAACTGATCCCACAGAGGGGGTGGGGAAATAAAATACAAATTCCCACCTTTGAGGTTTTATGATGAAAAACTGCAGCTGGGAAGATGGTTTTCCTTTTACAGTGACTCCTCATTATACATAATAATGAGGAATAAAGATGGTCTAGATATAGAAAATCCACTAAGGGTTCCAGAAACTCATTTTGGAAAACCATTTCACTCTCTAATATCATCAAATGATCTAACAGAGAGGCATAAAGAAGGAAAGGGGACTGCCCTGTCTTTCCTACTTTACCTTGCATACTCATTAACAAATACAGGTGTAAATGAGCACGAAAGCATCTAAAACACAGTCCAAAGAAGAAATAAATAGCAAGTAAATCCAATGTACTCAAGTTGTACTCTCAGGATATGACAAGGCCAAGCTAAACCATCATTCCCCATGTCCCACAGAACTCAACAGAGCCAACCCTGCATCATCCTGCTCTCACCCTGGAGTGTTTTCTTGGGAGTAACACCAAGCCACTTTCCAGCAAAGTCTTTAGGGGTCAGTTCGGGATATGCTGTCATTCGACCACACTGGCTGTCTCTCTCTCCAGAAATAATGACAGGCATGTGTTTTTGAAATCAGCTCTCCCCATTTTCTAAGACAAGGACTGGAGTGCTGCCTTGAGCATTTTAGCTGTTATTAAACCAAAAGTATTTTAGTTTCTATTGAAATAATATTATAGCTTCTATTATTTCATCTATTTAACATTCTTTGAACAGCTTTCATTTTTAAAATCAGCACTGTTTGTCTGGCTACTCATAATTTAAATCAGAATAAATATAAGTATTAAATTTATACGAAAAGCACTTAAAGGTCCCAACTAAAAAGAAATCCAGCCCCATTCTGGTTGTACCGGAAGTCTATTGTATCAAGGTTTAAAATTAAGTGGCCCATCGGTTGGGAAATGGAAACAGATACTTGTTTTACAGCACATTTTTCCTAATACATAATCACTATAAGAAGTTTGAAAAAAAGTAAAAAAAAAAAAAAAAAAAAAATGAAAGGAAAAGAAAAGATTCCCTAATCACACCAACAAAGATATAAATATCAGTCACCAGCCAGTTACCTTTTTCTTCAATGTAAATGCACATCTCTAGTTCTAAAACACAAATTGGTTTAATTCTGTATCAACAACTTTATTGCAATTTAAAAATATGTCAAGAGCAATTTCTCATGTCATTAAATCGGCCTTGAAAGCCTAAATTTTTAATGGTTGTATAAATATTTCAACCAGTGGATATACCATAACTCATTTAACTATTTTCCTATTGTAGCTGCTTCCAACATTTTGCTGTAACAGCGAACTTGTATGTGAATTTTAGAAATAGTTCTTATTACTGCCTGAGAAGAGACTCCTAAAGGAAGAACTACCAGGTCAAAGGGATGCCTTTTCTTAAAGTACATCTTGATTGGTATTAACTATTTGCTAGAAATAACAATTTACACTTCCACCAGCAGTGTTTGTGAATGCTCATTTCACTGTACCCTTCTTGCACAGATATTTATCATTTTATTACAACTTTACTCGATTGTTAGGTTGAAATAATAACCCCTTGTCTAATTTGGGTTTGTCTGATAAAGAGAGAAATTTGTATTTCATCCATGGTGAATGGTATGTAGAGGCTCTTTGTAAATGTTTTGTAAATGTTTTATATAAACCAATATATAAATGTGTACAAATCAACAAGAAAATACCAAACTCTAATAATAAAATATGTACTAGTTATATGTACATGTACATTTGTGGCCAATAACTTTCCTACTTCATCATCGGGCTTTAAACTTATGTTACATAGCACAGCAAATCCACTCCTAGGTATATATTCAAGAGAAATGAAAACATACATCATAAAAACTTGTACACAGTTTTACTATACATCCATATCTCTCTAGATAAAAAGCCAATAGACTAGTTTTGGATGGATCTACTGAACAATGCTAGCTCACCTAAGAACTGAATATCTAATGATAATTTCTTGTTGCTCACTAACCAATACCTATTTAAAAATAAAATGCTAAATCCACCCACCCCAAATAAAATAAATAAAAATAAAATAAAAACTTGTACACAAATGTTCATAGTAGCATTATTCATAATAGCCCCCAAATGGAAATAACCCAAACTTCCATGAACTGATAAATGGATAAACAAAATGTGGTGTATATATACAATGAGATACTATCACCCATAAAAAGGAATGAAGTTCTGATACATGCTACACTATGGATGAACCTTGAAAACATTATGCTAAAGGAAAGAAGCCAGTCACAAAAGGCCACATATTGTATAATTTCATTTATATGACAGATCCAGAATAGATAAATCAATAGATACAGAAAATAAATCAGTAGTTGCCCTAGGGCTGGGGAAGAAGGGAGTGCTGGAGAGTGACTGCTAACGGTTTCCTTTTGGGGTGATGAAAATGTTAAAAAATTAAGGGTAACAGTTTCATAACCCTATGAATATACTAAAAATCTTTGACTTGTACACTTTAAGTGGGTGAATTTATTCAAGTATGTATGTATGTATGGTTTGTGATTATATCTCAATAAAGCTGTTTTAAAATGTATGTGTTGCTATGTTGTGGTCTATAAAGCTCCTACCAAAAAAGTGGACTTGTCTCTTACCCTAATTTTTACAAGTGTTTAATACTGCATATTTTTTGAAGCTATGCTGTTAGCATTCTATAATGCTCAGGGCAATTATACCTTCTTAGGATACTCTATCTGTAATTAATATGAAATATCCCTCTTTGACCTGTTTAATGCATTTTGCCTTAAATTCTATTTCATCTCATGTTAACACTGCTGATTTTTTCATTCGTGTGGAATATTTTTCTCCAAATTTCAAATATCAAGGTTGCTTTTTTCTTTAGAAGTACCTTTTGCATATATACATCTTAGTGCTATATTTTATTTTTAAAAGTCTGAGGTTCTATTCATAGGGGAATTTATCTACTACTATACTTTCACCTTTACCTATTACTATACTTATTCCTCTCATCATATACTTTTTTTATTTACTATACTTTCTTATTTTCTTTTCTCTGCCTTTGGTTGGAATGATAAACTTTATTTTTTACTCTCATCATTTACATTAAATGTCCTATTTGTGGTTATTATTCATATATTTCAGATTATGTTTTCTAAAAAATTGTAGAGTTAATCTATATCTGAATCTTTTTCCTTGAAAAGAATCCTAACACTTCATCACTTCTTTTTCTTATACCCTCTCATGCTGAGTTGATCTGATCCAGACTAATATATTTAAAGATGAACATTATAGTTAAAAAACTATGAGACTCAACAATACAGATACACTTTACTGGATATGTGTGTATTGTAAAGCTCTCCACTGTTTCCTTACCTTGATCCTGTTTCCTCACAATATGCCTTCTCCTTCTTCGGACCTCCATTCCCCCTCCCCGCCCCATCCCCCCGCCCCTCCCTCCGACACTTTAGGCAGGAGTAATTCCATAAATAATTCTTTCAAAGAAGGTCTGTAACAACCAGAGAAGGTGAATCATTACAGATCCAAAAATGCTTTTATTTTCCTCTCACATTGAATTGCTGGCTTGCCTGAATATAGAATTATAGGTTCAAAATAAAAATTTTCTCACAACTTCAAAACTACTGCATTTCTATCTTCTGTTACTTGTTTTTTACCAATAATAGGACTGATGTCAACTTGATTCTTTCCTTTGTAGATAAACTATGTTTGCTCTCTGGAAGCTTTTAGTTAGTCCCTCCTTATTACTAGCATTCTGAAATTTCACAGGAAGGCATCAGAGTGTAGGTCTTTTGTTACTCTTTTATGCAGTATTCATTAGGCCTTTTCAAAAGACTTGTCTGTCAATTGGAGAAATTTCATTCTATTGTTTCTGTGATTATAACTCCCCTTCACTCATTGTTTATTTGAACCTTCTGTTAGATGAATGTTGAAGCTTTAGAAGGAGCTCTACATCATATGACATTTTGTTCATGCTTCCCACCTTTTTCAGTTTAAGACTGCACTCTAAGGAATCTCTTAGCTCAATCTTCCAGTTCATTAATTTGCTTTTAGCTGTGTCCACTCTATTTCACCTGTTTATGTGGGATTTTTTTAATCTTAACAATCATATTTTAAAATTCTTAGATTGGTTTAATTTCATTCTATCCCATATTTGTTTTAGAAATGCAATAACCACTTATCTCTCTGTGAATGTTAATTTAACTTATTTCAGAGTCTGTTGCCTGTTCATTGTTTCTTTGGGTGTTATTTTTTTAAGTTTGATACCTCATTTTTCTATCATAGGTTTTCCTCAAACATTTAGTGGTTCTTGGCATCAAGATCGTTTCAGAGTCCCTCTTTGTCTGTGTATGCTGTTTCTGTTAAGCACCATGTGCCTCGAGTGATAATGTGGGATATGATGCCAGGTGTCATGTACATGTCAGGAGTTTGTCCTGCCAGGAAGAGACTCCTTGAGCTTCTTGACAATCAAAAGCTACTTGAGGGATCACCCAGCCTCTCTGGCCTCTGTGTTATACTCAGTGCTTTAGCTGGGATTCACAGAATATTGAGGGAGGGGGGTCACCACAGGCCTAGCCGCTCTATACACACCTGCTTATCTAATCCTGCAGGTCCCCTCCCCACTACTTGAATATGACTCTGCTCTGAGAACCCTACTGATCTATATATTTTTGGGTGTGGCTCCACCATGTTTCATTTTTCTGTGGATGTGATTCTTCAGGCTTAATGTCTTTCAAGAATTCCTGAAATTTCTACCCACTGATGGGACCCTTTCTTATTTTTCCTGGACTATTATCAATTGATTCATGTAAGTGAGTGTTTACATAGGTACAGATATATATGTACAACTTTTCTGTCATCTTACGGAATTTGGAGTTCTGGATATGCCAGTGGTGGTGGTAATGTAGTTAGAATATCATGAGCTCTGCCCACCATTTTGATCATTTTCTTAGTGCCATTATTTGCTAAATAGTCTGTACTCCAATGTTAATATGGCCATATCTCTTAATCTCAGACTTGTATATCCAACTCCTAGTTTCCTGTATTTCTTACAGGCACCTCAAATTTAACATGTTCGAAACTGAATTACTAACCTTATCCTCACCAAATCTGCTCCACTCAGGCATCCTCAGGACCTTTGGAGCAAATTCTTCACAACTGTTTTCCCTTACCAAGTAGTCCCTAAAAATAGATTTAACTTCTTTCCATTTCTACTGCCATTAACTTTGTCCAAGCCACCATTATCTTTCACCTGGAGTAGTCAGAGTCAACATTTAAAAATACAAATCAGATCACGGCATTCCTCTGCTTAAAACTCTTCCTTTACTTCTCATTGCTGTTGGAACGAATTACAAACTGTTTTCACGTTAAATGCTATCTCTGAATCCAAATCTGGAGTCTAGGTCCCTGCTATTTACTTAAAGACCACTTTGATGCCAATAGGTTATTAGCCTCCTGGGTTCTATAAGTTTGACTTTCTCTTTCCTTTGTTCCACTAAGGAACTGAGGTATTCCATAACTTCCATAACCACCTTGAATTAATATAACTATAATTTCTCTTAACTATGATGCTTATATCATAAAACTGCTATAAGAGGTATACTCTTTAGTTACTAGGCATTTTATCTATCTGTAGCTAGATTAGTCCCTTTAGGAAGCATCCTCGCCAGTGAAGAAGTCCAGTTAAAGGTTTGGATGCCTCTTGGTCTAACTTGCTATAAAATGGGAAAACTCCAGTTAAGTCCCAATATATGACCGGTTAGTCCAGGCTTTGACAGTGTGAGCCTGGGTAAAAATCCTAACTACTCTAGGACACAGCTTCTTTTCCTGTCAGATGAGGAGGGTAGGGTTGTATGATCTCAAAGGTCTCTTCCATTTCTAGTGGCCACAGATTCCATGACCTCATATAATATTTCCTTAGAGAAAGTATAGTACCTATCACTCAAATCTCATGAAAATTATATAGAGAGTAATATTCTATTTCAGGCTTAAGAAGAACTTTCATCAAAGAGAAAATAATTCAACTTGAGGTTTCTGGAGACCACTTAAGCCAACATGGATTCATTTTGCCAAGATTTAGTGCTGCCCTCAATTGCCTAAGGAACACAGTTTCAAGAACTGAAAATACAGCAGCAACACCAAGAAGCACTATTACTACTATTACTACTACACAGTAACAAAAATGAAAGGTTTTAGCTCACACTGGGCAATGACCAAAAACGAACTATAATAATCAAATAGGAATGAAAACAGGAAAAAAAATCACAGTAGGTACCAAAGGCTTCTTCCTGAAAGATCAATAAAGATCAATAGTTCATACTGGTTTAGAAAAAGAGGCAACATACCCCCCTTTCTCCACACCCCTTCCATTTTTATAGCGACGTTAAAAGGAGAGGCTCTTCAGATTAAGTTACTAGTCGTATCTAGAGTTTTAATAGTTTTTAAGCTGATTATAGTTCATTATAAGCCTTAATTAAAATCATAAAGACCAGGAAAAAAAATTCCCTCCTTCCTGAATAATTTATAACACCTAACTACCTTCCCACAAACTGTATAACCTTTGAAAATGGGAACTTATTCCCACTGACAATTACTATGCCAAGTTTGAGTACTGTCTCTGTACTGATGGATTTCACAAATTAAATGATCCACACTGCTTTACCTGATACATTCCAACTCCAATGTGCTTCGGCTCAATTTTCACTAGCTCAGCTAATGGATCTTGTACACGCCTTGCTATGGAAACTGAAAAAACAGAATCAGAAAACAAGTATGGCTTAATGTAAAAGCAGTATCCAGATAATTACTATTTTAGTTCCTCATAATGCATAGTTATCCCTCTTTATTCCTCCCCCCAAGGAGGCCAACAATTTAACCAAGTTTCAGAGTTCCTTTTTTTTTCCCCACACAAAAAGTGAATGCAAAATTTCAGGATTAATTATGTCACCAGAACTCCTAGGTATTCCTGAGCACGAACACATTGAAAGGGTTATACATTTGGAAAAACAAATAAAACACTTAGTTGCTATATTTATACAATTACCTGTTTGTCCTTTAAATATAGTATAGTAGGGCAACTCACACTTTAAAGAACAAGTAGATATTTGTTTTACTTTTAAATAATCCTGCATTGCTATAAACATGATACACATTTGTACATTAAATATGCTTATTAGGACTAGATACTGATAAAGATGAGTAAATGATAGAATCATATCTTATTGCAATCAGAGATCATTAGTTGACTAGTGAATACTCTTGAATCACCTTGAATATGATTGAAAGATTAGTCTGAGAAGTGATCTGCGTCCCAACTGCTTGTTCCTAACACATGCACAGTCCTAATTACATCCCTTTCTTGACCATCACTTTCCATTTTTAAGAGACTTGAGAGTTAACTTTAAACATCCTTCGTGTCATGATTTTTATTTAGTCATCATTTATTATCATCTTTTTAAAAGCCGTATGTTATTAACAAAGCCTCATAACTAATTTAGCTTATAAGATAGATTTAGTTAGAGAAAAGAAATTTAGTTGCATTGAGTGTTTACAAATGAACAGCTTTTATTTTCTAAACACGTGAAAGCTAGTCAGTGTCACCTACTCATACAGAAGGTTGGATGAAATATAAATTCATTAAGTAAAAACATTAAGGCCATTAAAGGAAACCCCATGCCTGTTTTCGTGTTAAACTGTTCAAGGTCTGGTAAAAGAAGCCACTTCTTAGAAGTAACTATCAGATTCTCCAGTCACTGATTTGTGCCGCCTCTCATCAGAGATAAGATCTACTGTGAACATAAAGTTCACTGCACATTCAAGTCTTTTTCATATCTTTTATTATTACTGCTAACAGACAGTGACAATGGCAGCTTGCAAAGCAAGCTTAGAGAGCAATAAGCTGATGTTTTACAATCTGCCTATTTCTCCCACAGAAGAGATGGGGATTCCAAGGCCTTCACATACACCTTTCTCATCAAATCTCATAAAAGGTTAATTAGTGCAAGCATGTCAGGTTATAGGAGAAATGGTTTCCTTTAATAACCACATTTATAGTCATATGAAAACATATGCCACCAGAGAAATACCTGATATCCTCTAAAACCAAATACAGTCAGCCCTCCATATCTGTGGGTTTCACATCCACAGATTCAACCAACTATGGATCGAAAATATTCGAAAAATAAATTCCATAAAGTTCCAAAAAGGAAAACTTGAATCTGATGCTCTCAGCAACTATTTATATTGCACCTACAACTATTTACATAACATTTACATTGTATTAGGTATTATAAGTAATCTAGAGATGATTCAAAGTATATTGGAGGATGTGCATAGGTTATATGCAAATACTATACTATTTTATATAAGGGACTTGAGCATCCTTGGATTTTGGTATCTGAGACGGGTCCTGAAACCGATCTCCTGCGGATACCAAGGGACAACTCAACTGTATTATTTCTTTATTCTAGCCTTTACATATATTATACAATAAGAGTGATTTTCAAACACGTACATACATTGCCAAAATATTTTCGGATTAAAAAAACAACCCACAACAGTAGACCAAGTTAAGGTAATAGGCATCAGAACGTTTGCTGTGAAGGAAGGCAATATTAGAAATTCAATAAAAGTATATCAATAATAGGTAAATCTCTCAAATCGACACCTTCAGGAAAACCCACATTATGAAAACCTAAACTTAGAAACTGTGTGAATATAGATCCCATATTCTAACATTTCTGAAATACACAAAAGGCTTTTAAACTATTTTCTACTGGATTCCCTCCTAACAGTTCACTGCCAGTGTATCCTTTGTTCATCCTAATATTGCTAAATGTTAGCAACAATGGATTAAAAATGATGGCTTCTAGATGACATATTAATTCTACAATAAGTCCCAATGGCTTCTGGAGTTACAGTGTACCCAGTAAACAACCCCCGACATAGATCTAATATTTCTAGAATTGGCATTTCACTTTCAGATGCTGTTCATTCTGTGTTGCATAGAAACCCAAGCATGGAGATGGGAGGCAGGAGGAGGGAGAGAGATGAACATTGTTTAAAGTAGAACTCGAAAAGTAGTATGCTCAGGCTTTGGAGAAAAGATGGTGTTGTTTTCCTGCTGGCAGGATAATCAAGAGAAGGGTTATGCAATAAACAGTAATAATGATCAGGCTGACAACAGATTTCTGAAAGTCAGAGACAGGTAAGTAGTTCAGGCAAAAGGAGTTTAATAGATTGCTGATAAAAAAAAAAAGAAGAGGGAGTAAGAATCATGGCCCGAAACTTGGGGCACATTCATATCTTGAGACAGAAAAGAGAAGGAGGAAATGGTGAAAGAGGCAGAGAAGGAATGGTGAGGAAAGTATAGTAGAAGTCAAAAAGACTTCTGGAACATGTTACTTATGTAACATGTTACCCTATGTCCCTATGTCCCCAAGTTTTTACTCCTAGGTACATACTCAGAAGAAATGAAAACATCGGTCTACATAAAATCTTGTACATGGATGTTCACAGCAGCATTATTCATAATAGCCAAAAAGGTGAAAACAACCCAAATATCCAACAACTGATAAATGGATGAATACAATGTGGTATACCTGTATAACGGTAAATTATTTGGCAATACAAAGGAATGGAGTACTGATATATGCTACAGCATGAGTGAACTTTGAAAACACTATGCTAAGTGAAAGAAGCCAGCCAATCACAAAAGACCTCATATTGTAATGATGCCATTTATATGAAATATCCAGAATAGGCAAATCCATATAGACGTCTAGAAGGTAGATTAGTGTTTTCCAGGGATTGGGAAGAAGAGGGGAAGGGGGACCGACTGCTAATGGGTATAGGGTTTCTAGGGGCAATGAAAATATTCTAAAATTGGATAGTGGCAATAGTTACACAACTCTGACTATACTAAAAAATGATGACATATACTTTAAAAGGGTAAACTGTATGCTATGTAAACTATATCTCAATGAAGTTGCTATGTATTTTTTTTTTTTTTTTTTTTTGCGGTATGCGGGCCTCTCACTGTTGTGGCCTCCCCCGTTGCGGAGCACAGGCTCCGGATGCGCAGGCTCCGGATGCGCAGGCCCAGCGGCCATGGCTCACGGGCCCAGCCGCTCCGCGGCATATGGGATCCTCCCAGACCGGGGCACGAACCCGTATCCCCTGCATCGGCAGGCGGACTCTCAACCACTTGCGCCACCAGGGAGGCCCGTTGCTATGTATTTTTTAAATGCAGTATGTCCAAACGTATGGCAAATATTGACTATTTTGCCCACATGTAACGTCAACATTTCTCTGTATCACTGCGACTATTTACCACTGTTTAGGAAGTTCTAGTCAACGCAATTGGAAGAGAAAAGAAAGAAGGTATAATTACTCAAAAGACAGAAACTAGATTATTATTACTTGCAGATGATGACTGTCTACTTAGAAAACCCAAGCAAGTCAACTGAAAAAATATCAGAACTAATAAGATTTCAATCAGTTGGCTGGTTTCAAGACACCCAGACAAAAACTGATGCTCCACCATATGCCATCAACAACCAATAAGAAAATATCATGAAGGAGAATCCATTCACTGTGTGTGTGTGTGTGTGTGTGTACTGTGGGTGAGTAAGAAAAATAAAATGTGCATAACCTGGTTCAACCTTCATGGTATAAATTTAATGGAATTTCACTGTATTTCTACAGAGTTTGAAAAATATTAGTTAAATGGCTCTAAAGTTTACATAGAAAGAAAGAAATGCATAGGACAAGTGCAATTAAAAAAAAGATTAAGGCAAGTCATATTATAAGCCACAGTAATTGAAAGACTCTTGCGTTGTAGCAGACTAGACAGACCAAGGAAAAAGGGGGAAAAGTACATATAGGAATTTCATTTTTAATAAATGGTAATTTGTTAAACAGTAATGAAATATATTGTGTAAAGGAAGACAGTAAAAAGCAGAGAAAAGGAGCTTCGACTGAGTGAAGACTATCATCCTAAAAGGTAAGCAACCAGAGAGCCATATGCAGTAGCACTGAAAACAACATTTCCCCCTCATTCATAAGGTATCTTATATCCAAAGGACAAAAGGGGTTCTACTGGTTTTGGTCTTCAGTTCCATGAAATACACAGAAGCTTAAAGCTTCCAGAGCAAGTAAATGTATTGCTTAAAAGACTGTACTAAACTGTGTTCTCTTTAAAATTTGCCTTACTCTGTTATCTGAGAATATCAAAGTGGAAATCTTTATTTTTAAAGTCCAACACTCACTTCTTTTTTATACTTCCTCTTGCCATCAGACAGCAACAGAGGAATCCCCATGCTGTCTTATTTCATTCAACAACTTCAAATTAGAATTTCTTCACTAAAAAGCTTATTAAAATGTAGTTTTAATGCTCTTAATGCAAATTTATCTTAATCTTGATCCTCTAATTAGTAATTAATTTTTCAATAAGGAGCTGACAAATCTGTTGACCTAATATAAATACTCTATATCTTGATTGCAGTGGTTGTGGTTACCTGACTAGTACAAGCTTTTCAAAATTCATAGATGGTGTACCTAAAAAGGGTGAATTTTACTTTATGCAAATATACCCTTAAATTTGAAAGAAATATCTTTTCTCTATGGATATCAAACTTTTTCTTTATTTTTCTTCTTTCTGTATAGTCTCTATTTCTTCCATGTAGTGTACCCCACCTCCCACCCGATATTTTGGCATCTGTCTTTAATAGCATAAGTTTTCCTTACATGTTAAGTGACCCTAGACTTTCCATCAGGGGTAGGGTACTAAAAAGCTGACTGTAAGTGCTTTGCTCAAAGGTGAGGTTTGTCAACTGTGGGCTTCACTATAGGGTGATTTGGCCATTTCTTTGTGAAATCTCTGATCTCAGTTTCTTTAGGTGTTTTCTCTTGTGTTAGTCAGAATCCCCTAGTCTCCCACATGGAAGACTTAGTCCTCTCTAAGGTATCTACAACAGCATGTCAATAATTATTTAATCTCTTTTTTTTTTAGTAGGTATTCCCACTCTCACCTATAACCCATGTCCTCCAGTGTAGAAACCTTCGGTTTAACCCTCTCTAGAGAACAATTCTCCAGTCTTCTGCAAAAGTGGAAGAAGGACAGTTACTCAACTGTGTGGAATGGGAGGTCTAATTCATTTCTTCTTTTTTTACTGATGTGAAATTCACATAACGTAAACTTAACCATTTTAAGGTGCACCATTCAGTGGTATTTAGCATACTTACAACATTGTGCAAACCACCACCACCTCTATCAAGTTCCAAAACATTTTCATCACCCCCAAAGGAAACCCTGTACACATTAAACAGTCGCTCTTCATTGTTCCCTCTCCCCAGCCCCTGGCAACCACCAATCAGCTCTCTGTGTCTGCAGATTTGCCTATTCTGGACATTTCACATACATGCAATCATACAATATGTGATCTTTTGTGTTTAGCTTCTTTGACTTAGCATGTTTTCAAGGTTTATCCATGTTGTAGCATGTATCATTACTTCATTCTTTCTTATGGCTGAAAATACTCTTCCATCGTATGGATAGACCACATTTTGTTTATCTATTCACCTGCTGATGGACATTTGGGTTGTTTCCAGTTTTGGGCTATTGTGAATAGTGCTGCTATGAGCATCTGTGTACAAGTATTTGCTGAGTACCTGTTTTCAATTCTTTTGAGTATATACCAAGGAGTGGGATTGCTGGGTTATATGATATTCTATGTTTAACTTGATCTCACTGCTTTTTAAACAGACTTTCAATCAATCCTCTTATTTTAGACCCATTCTCAGCCCTCCCAAGATACTTCTAAAGGTGCTTAGTGCATTTCCTGAGTCTTCAGGGTTCCTACGATCTATTTCAGGTTAGCTCTGTTTTCTACAATGCTGTCTCAGTATTCCACTTTCTCAAGTTGGCTAGATCTCATCCGGTTTCCAGCTTCAAAACTACTGTTGCTGTTATCTCCTCTCCCATTCTCAAGTTTATGCCTTCATTCTATCAAGTTACTGTCATTTTAATGAGATCTCAGAAGAGAGTGAAGGAGTAACAGGTATATTTAATCTTCATTTTAAATCAGAAATCCATAATAAATGTTTTAATACCAACTATCTACTATTCTATCCATCCAATTTAAAATCTCAGTACAATGAATTTATTATGAGGGGAATGTAAGCATATATAAGGATAACTTCTGTTTTCAATAAGCTGATAAACTGGTCAAGAAGATGTAGTAAGATAAAGGTCATTTCTTACATATGTTTAACACTTGTATGAATGTTGAGGTTCTGCTATATTTGATATGGTAAACTTATGGAGGGTTGAAAGGTAAAACCCACACCCATAGATAGGTCAGGTCTCCGATGAAGTACGAAGTCATCCCAGGCATCAATCACTAGGAAAGAGAAAGATGCCTAGTGAGAAAACAGGAACTGGAATGGAAGTGGGGCCTAGAAAGCCAAGAGTGAAGACTCTCAGTTAATTTCAATATTTGCTTCCAGGACCAGACTTTGAAGACTCAGAATGTCCAGGTAGGTGTTTTGAGTTGACAGGGATCAAACATAGTCACTGCCAATGTGGAAACAAGCTAAGACAAAGAAAAATTGCACACCTGCAGTGAATCACAAACTGAAGACACAACTAGGTTTTGAAATCAGAGTAATTAGGACTATATACCAATTCCCCTTTTTATTATTTCCTATTTTCATAGAGTCTTGTTAGAATGTTGTGATTTTGTTCCCTTATAATACTGTGGCAGTTATGTATCCACACGGGCCAGTGGTGAAGAGGAAATAGCAGCCCCCTTAGCAAAGGGAAGTCTGAGGGACTGCCACCTCCTATATAATATTTTTCTAATGCCCTGTTGGATGATTACCTTTCAGTGCCCACTTGGGAGGCTCTGAATTTTATATTTTATAAAGAAAAGTATCCTTTTATTACAGAAGTTATGTACATAAATATTATGTACACACTTACTTGGCTATGAGGCCTCTTTAAGCCTTGGTTTCCTCATCTGTAAAGTGGGAATAATAAATGACTCATAGGGCAATTGTGAGGATTAAATAAAATAATCCTGGTAATGTATTTACCACAATGTTTCATATATATTAAGTGCTTAAAAAAGATTCGTGTTAGCAGCTCCCTCCTCCTCCTCCTATTATTATTATTACTATTGTTATTACAAGGCAAGTACCAAAAGAGAACATGGCAAGGAGGCAGAGACCACACTGAGTTGATGTGACAGAGAAAAGCTTCACTGAAGAAGCAAGATTTTGAGCTGGGATCTGAGTTTGAAAAGATGACCATTTTAGGGGACTTCCCTGGTAGTCCAGTGGTAAAGAATCTGCCTTCCAATGCAGAGGACGTGGGTTTGATCCCTGGTCGGGGAACTAAGATCCCACATGCTTTGGGGCAACTAAGCCCTCGCGCCTCAACTAGAGAGCCCGCATTCCACAAACTACAGAGCCCAAGCGCTCTGGAGCCCAAGCACCACAACTAGAGAGAGAAAACCCACACGCCACAACTAGAGAGAAGGCTGCGTGCCACAACGAAGACCGGAAGCAGCCAAAGAAATTAAAAGGAAATAAATAAATAAATATTTTAAAAAGAAAAGATGATCTGTTAGTCAGGGGACTGTGTCGTGGAATGAACAACTGAAGGGAAACTACAAGTTCTTTTGGATCAAAAAAGAAGTTTTTAACTTTAGATTAACGCAAAAATTTTCAAATACATATCACCAGGTGTAGATTTCAAGAGCAGTCAATGAAATTTGATGAGAATATTTAAGGAAAAAAAATTAAACAAAAAGCCTATTTCTCCTAATTTGGAATTTCCCCAAATTGAGGGATTAAGAGATACAAACTACTATATATAAAATAGATAAACAACAAGGATATATTGTATAGCAATGGGAATTATAGCCATTATCTTGTAAGAAGTTATAATGGAGTATAACCTGTAAAAATACTGGATCACAATGCTGTGCACCTGAAACTAATATAATATTGTAAATCGACTATACGTCCATTAAAAAATAATAATAATAAATCAGTAAACACACATACACAACCCACTTCTAACAAAGTAGTCTAAATATCCACCTATTACACAGAAAAATGCTCTGACCAGATCTATATTTTGCTTGTGATACCAATTATTGTCATTAGATGTACCAAAATATCTTTTTTAAAAATTTATTTATTTATTTATTTTTGGTTGCATTGGGTCTCTGTTGCTGTGCACAGGCTTTCTGTTTAGATGCAGCAAGCAGGGGCTACTCTTCATTGCAGGCTTCTCATTGCAGTGGCTTCTCTTGTTGCGGAGCACAGGCTCTAGGCATGCGGGCTTCAGTAGTTGTGGCCCGCGGGCCCTAGAGTGCAGGCTCAGTACCTGTGGTGCATGGGCTTAGCTGCTCCGCAGCTTGTGGGATCTTCCTGGACCAGGGCTCGAACCTGTGTCCACCGCATTGGTAGGCATATTCTCAACCACTGTGCCACCAGGAAGCCCTCAAAATATCTTTAATTTCTTCACACACAAGATTTAAACTATTCCACATCACAGAAATCAAAGCAATTTTATACAACTAAAATCAAATCAGGCTTATTTAAACAATGCAGTAATGACAATTCCTATTAGCAAGGAAAGAGAAACTGGTCATTTAACAAATATTTAGCTATAGCCTGAAAGTCTGTGCATGTTTATACATTTGCACTTTAAATATTTTATGTTAATATATTACTTTCCTCCAACAAAAAGCTGTAATAAGTAATATTTTGCAATAATAATAAGAGAACTGAGTATTTTATTGTTTTTATTATTAACTCTCTAGCATTTAATTTTACTAAAGATGTTTTGGGCTAATTTTTCACCATACTCTAGAATACTATGCAGTGTTCTTTAAAAGCAGTATTCTTCCACTTCTTTTCCATAATTCCCAGTATTATTCCAATCAAACACTTTCTTTCTAACATGACTGCAACATATCTTCTAAAATTTCTTGGATATTTAAATATTTTGCTTGCTACAAATACAAGTCCAAAATATCAAAATCACACGCTTTAGTGATGACCCACAGTTTCTTACCTGCACTTCTCAAATTAGGGTCCAGTCCTGGCATCTCTTTATTAGCTTCAGGGCTGACACTGTAGACTGATGCTCCTGCTTCACTGACGATACTGAAAAGAAAGAAAAGGGGAATATCATTTTCCAAACTTTCTACCTGCCCAAAGAAAATAAATGAATGAGACTAGGTATTATAAGAAAAGAAAACTGCAGGGCAAAGCACTCTCATAATTTATGTTTCAATGATACCTATACTATTTAATTTTACTTTAACATAAAGTGATTAAGCAATGCTTGTTTTCTACACATAGGAAATACACAGGCTTAAATCCATAATGAATTCATTCAGTCGTTTTCTGTTTAAGAGAGAGTTTATAGATGAACACAATGGATACTCCTCCATGATGCCAACATCAAAATTTTCAGAATACTTAGCTCCTCTTGTGTTTATAATCCATTATTGACTGATATTTATGACTCCCGTCTGAATTAATCATTCTAAAGCATCTTGGGAAGCACAGACATGTGTGTGGATATGTGCATATGTGGATATACACAAAAAACCATTGTCATGAACACTGCCATTATTATTACTTGGTTATAATTAACAACCACAATGTGAAAAGGAAGGGGATCAGACAGGATCCCACTTCTTTCCAGGAGGGTCTGAAATCATCCTTTTGGTGAACTTGAAACATACCACTTCAGGCAGGTGTTAAACCACTTCATTTCATCATTTCTTTACTCAAAGCATCACATATATCATCCTGCTCCTTTCTCTTTTGGCTCCATATACTCTACAATCCACAATGACAGCACTCTCTTACAGATGACGGTTGTATAGTGGTTGACATTTGTACAGTTTACCAAACATTTTAAAATTAGAGGCTTTCTTTATGACATAATACGTAAAGAAACATCATCTACTTTAAGTATTTACAATACCTTTGGTTCTCTACCATGTGACCATCTAGATGTCACAATGCAAAAGCAGAAACATGTTAGTGCTTAATTTTTAATCCATTCTTAGAAACCTCTCCCATTCTCTGCTCTTCAGTAGTTACTTCAATTGTGAGACAAGTTGAGCAGATAACTTTTAACATATTGCTCCACTGTAACAACTCAACACTGATAAGTAAAATGTGAAACGGTTAGTTTGCTACTCCAAAGAGTTCTTTGTAGAACTCCTGATTGAACTTTGACAACAATTATAAACCACAGAGACTTGAGAAGATTATTTGGGGGCAACGAGATGATTTATATCTTTTACAACCAAGATCTACTAACCGAAATTTCATAATAGGGAAAATGAACACTCTGCAACTGAAAAGCAAGGCTGCTCATCCTGTTCCTCATCAACATCATCATCATGATACAATAAGAGGTGCATATTATATACAAAGCACAAAACCAACCCCTTTATGAAACTTAGGATAAATAAGAATAGTCAGCCATCAGCCATGGAAAATTTGGTTTCAAACACAAATGAACACTCAGCCTAACAAATTTTTTTCTAAAAACCAGAGTATCTAGGGAGGGTGGGAGGGAGGGAGACGCAAGAGGGAAGAGATATGGGAACATATGTATATGTATAACTGATTCACTTTGTTATAAAGCAGAAACTAACACACCATTGTAAAGCAATTATACTCCAATAAAGATGTAAAAAATAAAATAAAATAAAAACCCAGAGTACCTGTGAAGTGCAGAGAAAAGAATATTTAAAAAAATCTTACCACAAATTTATTTTCTGGCATTGCCAGAAGCCTCCAAAATTACCTCTATTTGAGCAAAGGAACTTAAATGGTAAATAAAAATTCCCATTAACTGTGGGCTTCAGCAGTTGGGTACCTGAGAATTTGCTGGGTGATTCACTGTCTCTTGGAAGTTATAATTCTCAAAAGACTGAGGGAAACTGTTGCAAAGAAAAACACTCAGATAATAAATATTCCTCCAAATACCGTATTGCCACTTCTTTTAAACAGAGGAATACAAAACAGATGTGACACGCTGCACCCAAAGATTTTAGATTAACATTAATATTAAATCAATACAAAATGCAGTAAATTTCATATGCTTTAGTTACTAGACAGCATGTGTCCAATAAACTGTTCAGTACTACGCGCAGATCAGAATGCTTAAATAATCTAAATGAAGAGAAAAAGCTCAACACTGATTACTTCAATATAAAACATATAAGGATCTAAGAAGTATATGTGGCAAGAGTTAAATGAAAGAAATCAAGCTGGGAGTGGTGATGATTTTTTCCAGGAGAAGCTGCTAAGAACAAAAGTTATAACCTTCCCCCCCTTCCTTTTTTTCTTTCCTATTTAGAGTTCAAGGATAGACATTAAGTAGAAAGTATGCTAGATTTTACAAGGCACTTTCTGTTTATTAGGAAGTTTCCCAATAAACTATTAGAAAATTATTCCAATTATCTCTAGCATATTTTGAGGAAAGCAAAAGTAAACTTTGCACAAAATACAGATATCTAACATTTAATACATATTATATGTCACAAAACAAATTTCACTCAGGTGTAAACTAATTAGGCTCATAATCTTAGCAATTTGATTATTTTATTTACTTTGCCATAAAGCAGACAAGACTGAGTAAAATTTATAATTTTGGGGGAATTTAACTGACACAGTTCTAACTGAACTCAAAGGTTTTGAGGTTATTACAGTACTTGAAGCCCTTTCAAATTGTTTGTTTAGACAAATGCCTAAGTAGATACATATGGTATATCAAACTTTAAATACATGAAAGTATACTTCAGAAGCTACCACTGGACTTAACGTTTTACCAGATCTATGTGTTAATGTGCTAATTCTCTAGAATTAAATTGATAATTTTTAAAGCACTTTATCTAATTCAGCACTTTTCTAGAGTCTTTCTAGGCTTTTTAATTTGAAAATATATACATATAAACCATACACTCATAACCTAAAAAGCAAGTGAAATGCCCACAATAAGGTGCATTTACTTTTAAATTTATTTAAAAATTTTTAACAAAAACTCTGCAAGTTAAAATGCCAATTTTTGTTATCTCAAGTAAAATTCAATGCTGTTACATAAATCTGATCATTTAACAATATAATGTACTTTATTTTTTAAACAAATATATGTTTAAACCACAGAATTTATATCTCCACAGTTCATAAGTCTCTTCTACCAAGATAAATTGTATGTTGATGAATCTTTTAAAACCACGTTTGCAAGTACTTTTCTTACAGTGCCTATTCATTCTGACAGTAAAAGAATGGCAATTTCTTTTGCCAAACTGAGATGGGAGAATTTTTTTCATGAGAGAGGAAAACTAGCTGTTTGTTTTTTTTAAGTTATTGGGCTAATGGTTTTCACATTCATTTACAGCGTTGCTTGAAGCCTCTGTATGAGTCTCCTCCCCTCTTCTTATTTCCCAAATATGAAAATAGCTTTTTTGTTTTTCTTATTTTAAAATAAATTGCATGCTTCCTATGTTAACAAGAAAATTCAATTTAAAGTTAACCTACTTAAATAAAAACACAATTAATATTTAGTAAGCTATCAAAAATCAGCCAGGATATATTTGCTTAAACTAATAAAAATTGATGTTTCTCGTTTTTTATAAAAGTATACTAGAATTGCTTAAGTGTTAGCAATATCTAGAAGCTTCCTTTTCCTTCTGCCCACCAAAAAAAAATAGGTACTAAAAAGTTCCGATACTAAATGCACAGCTCATTTCACTAAAGTTTTAAAAATAATTTATCTAAAAAGAGTTTTTCCAAATTTTCAGACTGAGAAACATTCATATGAAGAGAGGGTAGGTAAATGACCTAAGTTTCTCAACAGGTAACAGAAAATGCTATAAAAAGTTAATCAACAGAGATCTTAATTCTTTGTTTTGCATATGAGAACCTGTTTTGAAGTATGAAAGGATAGCTGCTTGTATTTTGGGGATAGGAGACAAGGCCAAAAACCAAACCACCATAAAAAAAAGGGGCTCTAGGATTTAATGTTTAAAGGATACTTATTTCTAAAAAAAAATCAAAGCAATTTTAAATTCCTTTATTTAGTGATGAATTGTCATTTCAGGGAGCCTCAAATGAGCAATACCTAGTCACTTTAAAAACTAACATGGGGATTCCCTGGCAGTCCAGTGGTTAGGACTCCATGCTTCCAGTGCAGGGGGCACAAGTTCGATCCCTGGTTGAGGAACTAAGATCCCACAAGCTGTGTGCACAGCCCCCCCAAATTTTTTTTAATTAAAAATAAATAGGGCTTCCCTGGTGGCGCAGTGGTTGAGAGTCCGCCTGCCGATGCAGGGGACGTGGGTTCGTGTCCCGGTCCGGGAAGATCCCACATGCCACGGAGCGGCTGGGCCCGTGGGCCATGGCCGCTGAGCCTGCGCGTCCGGACCCTGTGCTCCGCAGCGGGAGAGGCCACAACAGTGAGAGGCCCGCGTACCGCAAAAATAAGTAAGTAAATAAATAAATAAATAAATAAATAAATAAATAAATAAAAACTAAGGTAATCTGGTGATGATAAGGAAGCAGGGAAACAAATAAAATCCTATACTATTAAAGATATTGAAACTGTAACACTCTTTTGGATGGTAATTTGAAAATACAGATCAAAAGTCACAAGAATATGCATTCTTTCTGAACTGGTTATTATATTTTTAAGAATTTATATGAAGGAAATTTTAATTCACACAAAAAATTAAACAGCGTTATTCATCACAGCATAGCTCCAACCAAAAGAAACTGAAACCAAAATGCCTATCATTAAAGAGTTCTTTAATGAAAACCTATACTGTCATTAAAAATTACTGTTGTAATGTATTAAGTGGAAAGGCTGGTTATAAAACTAAGACATGAGACCAACTTTGATATTTTTAAAATATAGGTATATACAAAAGAAAAAAAGGTTTATGTTAATATTAATAGTACTTAACTATGTTATTCCTTTAAAAGAATTCTTATTTCTTTAAATTTTTCTGCAATAACTATAATATTTATTTGTAAAAAGAAAAAGTTTAAAATTTAAGTTTCAAATGACTATTATTTACCTGGCCAGGAGATCCAATATTGCATAATAGCCAACATTTTTTTTTTTACCAAACTTTCTTTTAAAGTTATCAAAGTTATTTTGAACTTAAATGTGGGTAAATATATCATTTGTTAGTAATAACTTCCAAACATGACTCCTAGGAGACCTCAAATAATATTTTATGATATTGTTTTATAACATGAAAGAAAGGTCAAGAATAACTCTCGATTTGTACATACAGGTCATATAAAAAGCAAATGCACAATGAAAAATTTTATAAGAAAGTACATATAAAATACATTTTTAAGTTGTACTTAGTCCTTGGCCTGTGAATCCAAACCCCAAGTTATTCTTCATGAACGCCACAGCACAATCAATTCACTACCCACAACAGAAAAGGTGTGAGGTGACACAGTTGTATACCAGGAAAGTAGTGTGTGTGGAAAAAAAAAAAAACACTGAAGGCAAAATATGGTGAAAAAGAAAAAGAGCAGAAATACACCACCTCAAGATTTCAATGGCACCAAATTTACATGTAGGTATGTAACACTAGCGCCATCTGGTGGAAGACCAGTTAGAAGCCATTCTCCAACTACCAGTTTTTAAAAAAAAATTCTAAGCTATCTTTCAAAGAATGAGCATTTTCCAAAGAGAACAAGTCTAGCAATGGTACAGTAATTATTTACACAGAGGACCCATAACAAGCCTGTGAGAACTTAAAATGTCTACCAAACAGAGGGTGAGTATAACCCGGGATGGATATCTTATCACATCCACAGAGCAGTATTTCAACAATACAGAATTCCCTTGGCTACTTTTCCTTCAGTGTCTCATAGCATATCAGATGAACACTTTCTAGCCACAAAAGAAACCTAAAAAGGACAAACCCAAATTAGCAACTACCAAACAGAACTGTAATTTGGAATTTGGGGTTCCTCAAAGTAACAGCTACCGACTCCTCTGGGCCATAAACATAACAATAGTATTCATTCCACATGAGAATCTGTTTCTGGCTTATGTTCACAATGATGCTGAGCTGCTACAATGTACCACAATGTGTCAAAATATTACACTTAAATCCCTTCTACTGCTGTCAGTGGGCCACTCAATTTGACAAAATCACTGGTACCTTCAAATGCCATCAAGGGGAAAGCCAATCAACAAACTGAAGAACAAAGATGGAGAGCTTCTTTCTATTTGTAGGTTGAGTCCCTCTGCTGAGGTAGAAGCAGTTTCTGACAAAGAATGGAACCAGCAGAAATTGTCGGTCTCCACCACTCTCCAGGGTAAGCATTCCTTTTATTTTCTTTCTCCCTTCCCTTCACTGTCTTCTGTTTTCCTTTTAAAAACAAAAATCCCTCCTTTATTTTTTTTTCCCCCATCTATGTTTGAGTCCAACATGAAGTTGTTACAAGTATTGAACAATACCACTAAAGGGAGCTCAAGGAAAAAAGTCACAGGAGCAACCAACCACAAGGCCTGATGCCTAAGTGGTGTTAGACCAGGCACCAGGACAAGGGCCCCACTGAACCAAGACACGAAAAGCAGGCTTGAAGAGCAGAACACTGGGACTTCCCTGATGGTGCAGAGATTGAGAGTCCGCCAGCCAACGCAGAGGACACGGGTTCGAGCCCTGGTCCGGGAGGATCCCACATGCCCCAGAACAGCTGAGACCGTGTACCACGGCTGCTGAGTCTGTTCTCTGGAGCCCGTGAGCCACAACTGCTGAAACCCGTGCACCTGGAGCCTGTGCTTCGCAATGGGAGAGGCCACCGCAATGTGAGGTGCACACACCGTGGGAAGGAGTGGCCCCTGCTCGCCGCAGCTGGAGAGGACCCACGTGCAGTGGTGAAGACCCAACGCAGCCAAAAAAATAAAATTAAAAAAAAAAAAAAGAGCGGAACACTAACTGTGAAAGAGGCTGTTGTTTGCAGCAGTACTGTAAGCATTCCACGTTCACTACTAATGAGTTCCCAAAAACTAAGAGGGCAAGGAAGAAATACTGATCTAATTTTTGTGCTTTCATCAACATTTTGAAATGTCCTGATTTAAAGAACATGATGTCAACCTACCTGCCATCCCTACTGCCCCAAACATACCAAAAAGTATGCTTCTCCTGATTCTTGCATTTAACTCCAAAACAGTCAAATTTTTAGGTACTCAGCTTGTATTTACTTATAGAATAACAGATTATCTGTGTTTGTTTATTCTTGTTCAAATGCAACTCTACATTTAGATATAAATCTAAGAGTATGAATTGCAGAGTTTTCTTACAAAGGAAGAAGTTTATTTTTTTCTTTTCTATCCCTATTTTTTTTAAGCTTAAGTACATCTACAGGAATTTATCCACTAATAAATAAGTGGAATTCAGACTGCTACGGCATAGACTTTTCAGAATGAAACTTATTGCAAGATATTTTATTCCTTTATTATCCATCCAATAACAGTAGTCAGAAACAGAATTACTAATTTAGAGGGTTATAATATTCTAATATTTTGCTAATAATAAGTGCTAAATAATAAAATGTGAATTATTAAAAGTTTTAAGAACGAACAAAAAAGAAAGGAGAGAAGCAAAGGGAAAAAGACAATGAGAAATAAAATAATTAAAGGGAGAGACAGAAGCCAAGATACACTTTGCCAGCAACTAACAGCCCAGTTCTTTTTACCTACAGTTGAATAGTTGAATAAAGTTTTGGAAATAACAATGGTTTGTGCTACATTTCCTAATATTCTTCCAAATGCTACTGCTAAAAATCTCAGTGGACTCCACTAATAAATCACATACATTTTATCAGTTTTCACATCCTGTTACTCACTCCTCTTTTTTCTCCCTTGTCTGATGTTTGTTTTTGCCTCCCACCCCCCACCCTGCCAACCTCTACTTTCCTCTGACGTGAACTTATACCTCTGCAGAAGTCATCACCGCCCACTTAAGGGACCCTATCTACAAACTTCACTTAACACATTCACCAACCAGCAGTCTCCAGTTTGAATCATCAGGCTCTTTTCTAGGGCAGCCTCAAACTTTAGAATTTCTTTTGGCCACCCAGATAATGCTAGGGGAAAAAAACCCAAACAAACTCTGAAAGCACAGGCCAAATCTAAGATGACGACTCTAGATCAACCACTTTTTCTAATCGTGGTTTTCAAAAGTACACTGAACAGACGGAGGGAGAGAATGAGTTGTTCAGTTCAGCTGGCTGCTCCATTTACTTCTTTATCTATGGTCAGATCTTTACTTTCTTGGGATCACTGCACATTTCTGGCTCTGCTATATTACACTGTGTAAATATTTAGGAGAAATAATTCCTTTCAAGGATCTAAACTTCCACTGTCGTTATGGCAAATGAACCTGTTTATGCTATGTTCGTTAAGTAACAGCAAGCCTAAAAGAACACAGGAATTTACTAATATATGTGGTACACAAACATCACAATCATAAAGCTTCTCATAGGGGCATATCAAGAACATGAAAGGCCAGTTTATTTTTACTCCCACTGCCCTGTAATTTTCTTTAACTCTACTACAACAGTCCTTAATTCAAACCTTTCCTACAGTTACAGTAAAAGGGTAGACTGAATGTACATAAGCTGTACCAAAACTACTCACATCTCCATTTAACCTTCCTTGATTCTCAAGTGGTTATCAAACTTAATCCTACATCAGAATCTGCTGGAGGTTGTTAACACACAGATTGCCAGTCTCTACCCCCAGAGCTTCTGCTTCACTGGTGCTGAGAATTTGCATTTCTAACCAGTTCACTGGTGATGCTGATGCTGCTGGGACCATATAGGTTTTAAAGTCTTATTAAGGTATAACTTACACTTCATAAAGTTCACCCATCTTAAGTATACAATTCAATGACTTTTAGCAAATGTTGTACAATCATCACCAAAATCCAATTTCAGAACATTTCCATCCCCAAAAGATCCTTTGCGCCCATTTGCAGTCCTCATTCCCATCTCCAACCCTAGGTATTCACTAATTTACTTTTTGTCTCTATACATTCACCTGCCTGGACATGTCATATAAATGGAATCATAAAACATGTGGTCTTTTCTGTCTGGCTTCTTCACTTAGCATAATGTTTTTGAGATTCATTCATGCTATAGTATCAGTACTTCTTTTTTTATTGCTGAATAGTATTCCACTGTTCTAGAAATATCACATTTTGTTTATCCATTCACCAGTTGATAGAATTTGGGGTTGGTCCAAGTTCTCTGGTATTATGAATAATGCTGCTATAAACATTCATTTACAAATATTTGTGTAGACTTATGTTTCTTTTCTCTTGGATAGATTCCCAGGAGTGGAAATGCTGGGTTGTAAACTCATGTCTAATTTTTTAAGAAACTGCCTAAGTACAACGAATAAGGGCTCCAGCTTGTTCATTTCCTTGACAATACTTGCTGTTGCCTTCTTGACAACTATTCTAATGGTTATGAAGTGGTATCTACTTCTGGCTTATTTTACATTTTTAAATCATTGATGATGTGAACATTTACTCAATGTCTTTGTTGGCCTTTCCTAATCTTCTTTAGTAGAATATCTGTTCAAATCTTTGCCCATTTTTATTTGGCTTGTCTCCTTATTATTGACTTATAAGTGTTTTTATGTATTCTAAATACAAGTCCTGCATCAGATACATGATTTGCAAGTATTTTCTCCAAATTTTTGGTTTGTCCTTTCATTTTCCTAATGGTCTTTTGAAACATAAAAGTTTTAAATACTGATGAAGTCTAGGACTACACTTTGAGAGCCAGTGTTCTAAAGCCTCGGGTGGGGCATGCGGTGGCGCACGCGTGTGGAGCCGCTGAGCAATGGGATAAGGTAGAGGGGCGGCGCCGCCGCCAGGCCCACTCTCTGTCCACTCCACACGTCGCGCCGCCCACCCGCCCGCTGCCCAGCGTCCGCCGCCTCCTCCGCCATGGCAGTGGAGGGGGGAGACCATCTCCCCCAGAGACGGGAGCACCTTCCCCAGGCACGGCCAGGCCTGCGTGGTGCACTACACCAGGATGCTTGAAGATGGAAAGAAATTCGATTCCTCTAGGGACAGAAACAAGCCCTTTAAGTTTGTGCCGGGCAAGAAGGAGGTGATCTGAGGCTGGGAAGAAAGGGTTGCCCAGATGAGCATGAGTCAGAGAGCCAAACTGACTGTCTCCCCAGACTATGCCTACGGTGCCGCTGGGCACCCAGGCGTCATCCCACCAAATGCCACTCTCCTCTTTGACGTGGAACTTCTAAAACTGCAATGACAGGAATGGCCTCCTCCCTGAGCTCCCCGTTCTTGGATGTGCCATGGAAGGATCTGGCGCCTCCAGATGCGCACAGCGAGTCCATATGGAGCTTTTCCTGAAATTCCACTACTCTTTGTATAAGCATCTTCCTTGGCTGAATGTGTTCTGTCACCAGCTTTGCTCTTCCCCTTTCTCCTGGTATGTATGTTGAGCTGAACTACATTACATAAACCTCGAGTTACTCATTTTAGTTTGTTTTCGTTTTGGGGTGAAGACTGAGTTTCAGTCCTTTGGATCTAGGCTTCCAGTTAAGTACTAGTCAAGTGTTAACAGCACAAGTAATGGGTTGACTTCAGAATAGGAACTGGTGTGTGGGGGTGCAAGAATCTTTATTTTATTTTATTTTGGATGAAAGTTTTATCTATTATATATATCTATTAAACATTCTTGCTGCTGCGCTGCAGAGCCATAGCTGATTTGAGGCGCTCTTGAGAGCCGAATTATTCTCCAAGTTGAGAGACGTCCTCGGGTTGAATGAAAAGCCTGACCCCAAACTAAAGTGGCCTCCACTACCCCACCCCACCCTCCCCTTAACCCTCTGCCTTTTGAAAGCAGATCATTTTCACTGAGATGTTGGACACTACAGGGTCTGTCCCTGGGCTAGCAGGGACCTCTGAAGCCTTCTTCAAGGCCTGGCTTTTTTTTTTCTTTCCATCCTGTGGTTTTTCTAATGGATATTCAGGACTTTTGTAATCTCATAGCTATCCAAAGCTCCACTTCCTAAATTTTAAGAACTTTTATCAGAAGTTAAATTGAAGGTGCTGTTTGTAGACACTTAACACCCATGAAAGCCCAGCCATCATGACAAATCCCTGAGGGTTGTCTGAAGAAAATGATGCTGGTCATCACAGCTTCAGCATCTCCTGTTTTTTGATGCTCAGCTCCCCCTGCTGATCTCAGAGTTTCCTGGCTTCTCCCTCTCACCCCTCTGCTGTCCTGTGTAGTGATGTGGTGAGAGAAACTGCTGCCTACTCCCCTACCTCCACACTACATATGAGTTTCAAGTTTTATTATTGCAATAAAAGTGCTTTATGCTGGCTTTTCTCAACAACAACAAAAAATGCCTCAAAAATTCAAAAGAAATAGTAAACCCTTGAAAAATGTGAAAGCTTAGTGGTTTCCATCTGCATAAGCAATATGTAAATGTCACACATAGTATCTGCTTTTCTGTTTTGTTTTGTTTTAGCAAAGCCTATCAGAACTACCATCCTAAACATATTTACTCTTTTTATGAGAGAGGGAAAAGAGAACTTGCAACTAACTGGCTTTAATACATTATGGAATGAATAAATTCAGCTGCAGGTGGGCCTACCTGGGAACACTGGATGGCATGCTGGCATTAAAGAACATGGACCTCTGTGTCAGCGTTTTCAGAAGCATTGGTCAGTCCATGGCTTTTGAGACCGTTCTTAAGAATATAAGAAATATGTCCACCTTACAAACTAATGGGAATAAAGATAAATGGTGCACCATAGAAGATATTATAGAAAAAGAGCATATTACCTGAAAGATACATTTGATTTATTTTGATATTTTTATTAGTCTTCACGTCAGGGCATTTTAAAACAATTCATATACCAGTACAGCCCTTTCTTTGTTGAAAATTTACTGTACCTTAAGTGAAGAGGAGCCAAAGATGGCAGCTAAAATTCAAATATTGTCTAGGACCATAACTTGCAAATGTATAAAACATACTTCAGGAAAATATAGGTTACGTTTGATTCAGGTATAAGCAATATTAAGATGATTCATTTCCAGGGTGAAACCCAAATTACTACACGTTTACCTCTTGATGATTATCCATGTCCACAAATCATAACAAAACAAATCATAAGAAAAAGAAGCTTATGTGAACACTATTTCTATAACCATGACCTAAGATACAGATTTTGTGATTTTATGGAAAAACTATAATGATAAGAGGATCCAGTTAAAAGATAAAGAAAACCCATTTAAATTTGCAACAACAACTCTTCTTTATATAATTCAAGTCAACCTAGGACCCAAAGCAAGAAGTTTTGTACACTGAAGAATTCCCATGCTTCTGCTATGAAATGTTTTCAAATATTTATGTTCTAATTCATGGACCCTGCTCATAACATACAAGCCGTTAGTCCTCATTGCCTTTCAGTTGCTGGAGATGGATTTTATTATTCTACTAGTCTTCATAAATTACAATACAAGGAAGAAGCCTGTTGGCCAAAACTCATTCTCCTTTTTTCACTGAGCCACTCAAAGCCACTTAAGAAGTTGTCCAAAGAGATGTCAGAGAATACAGTTTCCCAAGTGATCCACAGTCTCTCAACATGGTCTGGCTCCTAATAAAACTTACAGGGCATCTCATCCAACCTTTTTACATTTTTTGCAATCCAAAAGAACTAAAGTTATTGGAACATCTTTCCCAAATTACACAAAAGTAAGCTATCATCATCTCTGTGATGTTCCTGGCCCTGAGATCCAAGATAAAGATCAAGATGTAAGAAATAAAGGAAAGAGTTTACTCAAGAGCATACAGCCAATTATAATTTATCCATAAGATTGAAAGGTAAGAATAAGCAAAATAATGTTAATAGTTTTTTAAGCCTTCATTTTATAACAGTGTTCAAGTCCCTTCTTCAGCCAGTTAGATACCAGTTACTAGGAGGAACAAACTCAGCAGGTTACACTACGTTTCCTGTCCTTATTTAGCAATCAGTCCTCCGGTCTTAGAACACTAAGGCTCAATGAAAAAAAAAAAAGGAAGCAGCAGCAGCAAGGACCTCCAGCAGGAGGTCTTACTCCTGGTCGTTTAAAATTTGACAGTCATCAGTGTGTGTATCTGTATGACAATATGATCGTAACAGAAGACCATCCTCCAAAATCTGCAATTCCCTAGTGAGGTTCTTGGTAACAATAAGGTGCAAGGAGAACTGCCCTCCCTGCCCCCAGCTCTTACCATTTATTCCATAAAATCCAAAAAAATAATCACTAAAACCTTTGCTTATACTAACAGCAAATTAGTGTCATGCCAAATAGGTACAAAGGTGAATAAGAACACATAAACAAACACCTTTGACTCTTCGGTACAAAATCAGTGTGCCTCTCTCCAAACTAACGAACTATACCACTTCAGCAATTCATCCATTTATGAACAAATGCCCTCAGCCTATTTCTGAGAAAGGGAAGAATGATCAGTTATATCTGTCTTTATCTTGTCTGAAAATCTTGACATTTTCCAGCAAGTAAAGGTTCCAAATGGCAGGTGTCAGAATGACTTAGCCTCACATGTGGTGCTGGAAGGCAGGAAAAGCAGCAGCAGTATGTGGTCATGTCAGAGCCACATAGAAGCTGCCTAGAGAGCACATTCTGAAAAGAGCAAACCTCAGACTTGGTTAAATCAATCTACTGCCAGATGCCACTCTCAGAAAAAGCTGCAGTGAGAAACATTCTCAAAGCTGCCCAGAGAAACATTCAACTCAGAGCTCTCACAAAAGGGAAAATAGTTGAGTGCAATGGCACCTGTCCATATCCTGTCTGATAATTTGGTCAAACTGGCTCAATGCAGAGATGAAAAATTGCCACAGAATTCTATGCTTAGTCTACAAGTGAGTATTATTTCCTCAAGGTCATTTTCAGTTAATCTGAAGTAAATAATATGAATCTCCTGCACTTCCATAATATCTATAGCTTTCTAAAAGTGCTTTAAGATCTACTAACTCCTATAAGGAAGTCAGGATCATAAGTGCCCTGTTCATTTTACCTGTGGGGTTAGAAAGAACCAAAGAGGTAAATAAAATTAAATCAAGATCATCTGAAACTAAGACTCAAAAAGGAAAAACTGGTCTCTGTACTGTTAGGCCAGGCTTCTTTCTACTTAGATGCCTACCCTCTGCCCACTTCTCGCCTCCCAATCATCTTTTCACAGGTTTTCCCAATAATTAGAAAGCTTTGGAGCTTTTTGAAAGTTGTTTGTGAAGGTCAATCAATAAGCATTTTTGTTCCCAGAAGTTAACATAATTGGCATGATGGTCTACTTTATTTCTCCTCAGATCTGAGTCTATGAAAAAGTAATGATTTCTGAGGAAAACTCAAAGCAGGAGATGGCGAAGAAGCATAAGAACAAGTTGTGTTTCAGGGAGGAGCGTTCACTGTCAAGTCATCTGGTTAGACACATCAGAAACTAAACAAACTAGGATTCATTCAGATGAACAGCACATAGTTAATGATATAACCATCCATGGAAAAGAACATTCAATATCATTTAGGTTTTTATACTCTATTGGAATATACAAAGGGATCCCTGGGCCAAGGATTGATACCTCAAAACACCTGATTTCCTCTCATACCTCAAAAGACAAAGCACAAACAAGAGCCAGGACTTCCCTGAAGTTAACAGTATTTTAAAATAAAATAGTGTCAAAATGAGGACATTTGGAAGCATCCAGAACAAGCATGATCGTCCAATTATTGCACAAAGAAATTGGATTCTTCCTTAACATTTTACTCCCTGTGGCTACACCACTGAAATGTATTAATTTGCCACACAATTGTGCACATTTTCAAACTAAAACAATTCACTGGAGTCTGCATTGTCTTGTCTTGCCTTCTAAGCACCTAGAAGGTACTGTTCTTCAACTCTGTGCAGTTGGCTCAAGTAATTTCTCATCTTTGTATTTTCAGGTCATATTCTAAGGCCAGTTAACATATACGGCACAGAAAGGATCAAAGTAAATACTAAACACAGGCCCACATTCAGATAAGGACAAAGAGTATTCTCACATACATATTCTACAGTTTGAAAATCAAATGTATTAAATAAAATTATTAAATAAACAGAAATTTCCTAAGTTAATTTCTTATTCACCATTTAGTCTGCAAGTTTCTATTTCTATAAAACAAGTCATTTTGATATGATCATTTTCCATGTCTGCTGTCTTTTTCCTACACACTTTGCTAACTTAATTGATTCCAGACTTCCCAGCATCTCATGCTTTTCTGTTTTACTCACTGAAATAGAGGGATTTGTTTTTTTCATTAACATGGATAAAAACCAATTTGTGTTATGTTTGGAGTAAAGATGAGTGTTGGTAAAAACAAAGTGTGATGCTGTTGTCAAGGAATGTTTATTGCTCAAAATCATGCAAATGATAAACAGACACATGAAATGGACAAGCTCTGTGCTGGCATCAGATTTAGTACACATTTCAACTGAGATAAAAGCAGAACTAAGACAAGCCAGAAACAGATAGCTCATAATTTTCAATGTCACTGTAAAGAGTCATACTAAGTCATCACTTTTTTTTCATTCTACAAAAAAGCAAGAGTACAAGCTAGGGCACTTAAATGTTAGTTGGTTAATGACATTCACCGCAACCTCTTTAATTAAGCCTACGCTTATTAAAAGCCACTGAACATTCTCTAAGACTTAAAATCTTCTAATATCTCTTTTGGTATCCCTGGCAATTTTAAATCTTAATTCTTGGGCCTTATTTTGGACAAATGTATTTTATCTCAACAATGCTAAGATGAAATCATAAGCGGGGGGGAAAAGGATCCCAAAAGTAACAAATGAAAAAACATCATCTCTGGAGGGGTGGGATAGGGAGGGCGGGAGGGAGACGCAAAAGGGAGGGGATATGGGAATATATGTATATGTATAACTGATTAAATTTGTTAAAAAAAAAAAAAATCAGGGCTTCCCTGGTGGTGCAGTGGTTGAGAGTCCACCTGCCGATGCAGGGGACGCGGGTTCGTGCCCCGGTCCGGGAGGATCCCACATGCCGCGGAGCGGCTGGGCCTGTGAGCCATGGCTGCTGAGCCTGCGCATCCGGAGCCTGTGCTCCGCAACGGGAGAGGCCACAACAGTGAGAGGCCCCAGTACCGAAAAAAAACAACAACAACAACAAAACATCATCTCCTGGTCTAATCTTACCTAAAAGTAATGACATCTCCCCTATCCCTTCATAAAGTTTCCTGCCCCAAATTCTTAAAACCTGGCCAGTAGATATTTATACAATTTTTAAAACACAATATACTAAAGAAAGTTAGAAGGAAGGTTGTTCGGATACTTAGTCATGCTGTAGCTTGAAGGTATAAACTCTTGAAAATTAAAAACAAATATAAAGATAACACAAATAAGAAAGCTAAAGCTGTGTTCTTGAGATTCCCAAAGGTAAGAAAGGAAAAGAAAGTTATAGCAGTCACTTAATATGTACTTAACACCATGTATAAAGAAAATCTGCGATATAATCTGATCCTGAAGAATTTAAACTACAGACTTCCTGATTCCCCAGTGCTGGCAATCACATCCAACAGTAACTGTGCACAATGGCTGAAAGAACTTTTTAAATTATTTCATTTCCCCTAAGTTTGTTTTAAGTATGAAGTCTCCATTCCAAAGTAAATTTTAAATGATTTGATGTTGTTCTGAAAATACATTTTATATCAAGGGCTCCAGTGAATTTTTCCTGTTAATTTCTAGTGTAGTAACTCAAACTTAGGACAATTATAAGTAAAGTTACAATCTCTAAAGTAATATTAATGTTTCACATCACACACCTGGTGTCATATTCCATCATTTTCATCTGAAAGTTAAAAAAAACAAAAACATGTTAGAATACAAACTCCAGTGTACATGTGTTAATGTTACATTGACTTTTTATTCCTAGAGGAAAACTGAATAGTGGTGTTTCTTCTTTATGAGAAATTATAAACAGTGAATTGCTAGATGTCATAAGTGATTTTACTAAAAATGGATACAAAAGTGATTTAAATCATAAGTCTTCATGAAACAAAACAAATTATTTATAGTCATAGGCATTCTTAACAATGCTATGAAAGATGTTTTCCTTCTTTTTCCCTTATTTAAATGGGAGGGGAAAAAAAGAAGAGAGAAAGGGAGGGAGGGAAGGCAAGGGAAGGAAAGGGAAACAGATAAATGTTTTCAGGAAAGAGAGAGTGAGCAAGTGCACACATACACATATATGACTGGCAAATCTATTAAAACTTTTTTTTCACTAAATTATGTAGGATACAAAGTAATAATGACTTGTAAAGAAGTAACAGAACATAACCAATCAACCCTAAGCAGTCTACTTCTCCAAATCGTCTACCCACCCCAATCTCAGGGGAATACATTGGTAGTGAAATGAATGCATTTTCCTCACCTGGAAAAAATCACTACCATCATGAGCAAGTTTGAGAGTATCCATTTCCAACCTTATCTACTGGTTAAAAAACAAAACCTCACATATTAGAAACACACACACAAAGAAGAAACTAAAAAGCACTCTTTTCTGTTCTTTCACCTATTTCCCAGGCATAGAAGAAACCAGGCTTCTGTCAGCAGATATTTTTCAAACACATGCTTCGGTTTCAATTTGGCCCTTAAATATTCTCCAAAATACTTGGAGAAACGCAGGTTTCTAAGATAATTTTTCAGAAATAAATTAGCATGCATGCTTATGTATTGTGTATGCACTCTATATTTTCTTCAGCCTTTAACTTCTCTATTTAAAAATGTAAATTTTCCATTATATAGAAAGAGATACACACCAAATAACTTGTACTGAAATTAATCTCTTCCACCATTTTCCAATGCCATGGGGAAAATTTTTAAAGCAAATAATACTTCTGAGTTAGAAAGAGGTAGATTATAACATAATTAAAGAGGCCAAAAAATTTACACATTTTATACCTAAATTTATTGTCCTTATGGAACACTGTTTTTGTCACAAAGATTAGTATTTACTGCATTAGCCCCACATCCTAACATCTACAGAAAAAATTCTTTCAACCGTGTAGGAGTATTTTAGGTGAAGCTCCTATGAAAACACCTGCCAAGGAGCTTGAGCTATCGTATTAAATGGATCACAGGGTTTACAAAGTGCTGCAGACGTTCAAAGGCATTCCCTGAACTGAGTATCACAATCATAGCAAGAGAAGACTTTAGGCACATGACTAAGTTGTTTCCCTGAATTGTTTCTTGTCAAATTAAAATGTCAAAAATTAGTCTATCAAATGCCGTCCCTGAGGAATCTAGCTCAACCCAAAGAGCAGCTACCAATTAGTAAAGTCGGGTGTTTTAATGGGGAAAATTTTTCTTTTTCTATTGATATCTGAAATTAGCAGGGCCCCCAAAGAAAAGTTTCATCTCAGCAGTTAGTTTAAGTGCTACTGATAGCTATAATCACATGCAGGCTGCAATTCCTTTTGAAAGGCTTTTCAAATGAACAAATACAAAAAAAAAAAGAGAGACACGAGTGTTTTCACAGTGAATGACTGCCTAGGATTACAGAGGTAATAAAAAGCCAAGGTTAGAGATCCAGATATACACGAGTATTGTGAACTAACAAAACAAAGTCAAATGAAATCCTTGCTCACTTTTTTGACAAGGTCAGTGCACCCATCCCTTAGCACAATATATGACTGAATTTCGGGTTGTAGAAGGTGCTTCAGGAAAATAAAATCCACCACAAATCATTTAATATTCTCTATTAAAATCCTCCAAGAAAAACATTTTCTGTTCACTTGGTTTTTTACCAAAAGCTGCCTATCTCTCAGAGGCTGCCTTGTGGAAGTGTTCATTTGTTAGCAGCATAAGTGTGCAGAGGTAATGGATGTTCTTTGGCAGCCAAATCATACTGTTATTTTTTTTTTACCTGATAGTCCAGATGAATTTTTTTTTTTTTTGCAGTACACGGGCCTCTCACTGCGGTGGCCTCTCCCGTTGCGGAGCACAGGCTCCGGACGCGCAGGCTCAGCGGCCATGGCTCACGGGCCCAGCCGCTCCGCGGCATATGGGATCCTCCCGGACCGGGGCACGAACCCGTATCCCCTGCATCGGCAGGCGGACTCTCAACCACTGCGCCACCAGGGAGGCCCCAGATGAATTTATATAGTGCAACATTTGTAATCTACCCACAGAAATGTGAGCCATGTTCATGTACTAGAAAGAGCTATTGGTTGTCCATGAACTTCCCCCCAAAGGTTCTAAAACTTGATTTCAAAGGACAGAAATACAAGCAACAAGACAAACTCACAGAATAAGACTGTTTACATGAGACATGTACTTAAGTTGCCTAGGCTTACAGTTTGGCAAAAATCATTATATGACCTGTGGCTACTGAAGTAATCAAAAGGTTCAACTGTAACTGTGGCAAGGGACATTAAAAGCAAAAATTCAATGATATGTATATATTCCCACATATACAGTCCTTTTGCACTTTTCACAAAAAGCCTCTTTGATTTGAATTATCAAACATTTCCCAATATTGTTGCCTTTTGAAGTCTCCATTCCCAAACACTAAGTTTCTTGCTTTGTGGCCGCCCGGAGGGGTGGGATGGGGAGGGTGGGAGGGAGGGAGACGCAGGAGGGAGGGGATGTGGGAACAGATGTATATGTATGACTGATTCACTTTGTTGTAAAGCAGAGACTAATAAAAAAAAAAAAAAAGAATCTCACTACAAGAATGCTCATTGTATCAATAGAAATGTTTGGATTTGTAGAAAATGTTGGTATTTGTAGAAAACCACAAATTCCTTAGACAGACGTACAAAAAGTATTTTGATATCTGTGTGGTGTGATTGTAACTAATTTAAATTGATTATTTAAAAAAAAGAATTATTTTCAATAGCCACCTTCAATTTCAAATGTTTGACATGATCACAGACTTCCAATGCTAATCCCCTTTCAAGGTGAAATACCCATGCTAGGGCCCGTTAAGACACACAGCATGGCTATTTTCTTGGCTTTGCCCTATCCTGCAAAGCTGCTGAAATACATTTGAATCCTTTCTCTCCTCCCCCATCACTACCAACTGTCTCTTAAGCAAAGTAATACACCTAAGACCTAAGTCTTGAACAAAGCAGTTTTCATGGTTAAAACATTTTCCTAAGTATGCCTCTAAACCTGAAAGCTATTTAAAGAAAGGAAAAGAAACTTTTCATGTAACTGACTCTCATTTACCCAAGTTCGCTGCCTATAAACTATACTTCCTTAGTTTACATACATTTGCATGACCTGAGTACATTTAATTTCCAGATCCTTATTGCTAACCACAATTCTGGACTTAGAAACTTTCAGTCTTGGCTATTCAGGAAGAATGCCCATCCCTTAACCCAATGTAAAGAAAACCTGAATCTATAAAGAATAATGTTATCAACAAACTAAATTATACTTATCCATTGAGGAGAGATTTTTAAATTTCAAAGAAAAATATAATTTTCTGGCACACCAAATTCAGGCATTTATACCAAGAGCACATATCTAAGTCTTTACTATTTCCAAATGACAACCAACTGGGGCTTTGAACAAAAAAAACCATGATTCTGCTTCATGTGTAGGTGGACTTATTAAAATCTTTTCTTAACCTGAATTTTCATAAGTCAAATTCCATTTTAACTGCATTTTAAATGCAACAAGAGAGCTCATGAGCTAAAGGAACTACAAAGCGAACTTTTTACAGTACAAAGAACACCAGTAAAGCAACTGATCATCCTTTCAATTACGAGCTTTTGACTTGTGATTTTGTGTTTAGAATTCACATAGTGAATAATACTTTTCTTTAAGCCTGTACCACACCTATGTTAATCATGGAAACATGGACCTCTATGTTCTACGGTTAGAGGAAAGATAGGTCAATCCCCTTAACGTACATCTAGTTTATGTTCCCAAGGGAACTGGGAAGAGTTAAAAGCGTCATTCTGAGAAGGACCAAGCAAGAATATAATAACCACTCACAAATTACCCTTGGAGTACACTCTTCAGCTGACAGGAAGCAAAATCAGAAAGTAAAGGGAATCAGGATATGTCACCCCAAAATATGCCACTTTGACAGAATAATTATTTTAAGGGGAAGGAATCTGAGAAATGGCAAGTATAGGAAGGACTCGCTTCCCTTTCTACCCTGAAGCAGGTCGTAAGACTCTCATGTGAGAGGTGTCCTCCTTATACTTGGAGGAAAGGAGCACCCTTATCTCCAAAGATGGGGGGATACTGAGAGGAATGCGAAAGCACAGTCTTGCTGTTTCCCCCCGTTTAATACCCTTAGCTCATATCCTTTATGTCTCCTATCATGATTTCCCACAACTTTCTATTCTTCATCAAACCTAGAATAAAAACACTCAGGCTTAATCATTTCTTTAGATCTTCACTTCCTTATAAAGGCTCCTGTGCCATGTAAAACATAATTAAATAAATCTGTATGCTTTTCTCTGCTAATTTGTCTTTGTTAGTTTAATTTTCAGGTCCAGCCAGGGACCTCAAGAGAGTCAAGGAAGAGTTTTTCCTCCCCTACAAACCCAAGAAATCAAGCTCCACCTTCAAACTCTTTCCTTCCTGTTCATGCCACTATTATTCTATAACATTTAACCCATTGCTCCAGCAAGGTCACCCCCACAGGACAGCATACTAGAAGTGGTAGAGAAATCTTCTCTTTCTTACTCCACTTTCTTCATCATATAAAACTACGTTAGGCCAAGGGGAATCCCTAAGTGATTATTTCCTGTCACCTGCTGAGATTTCAGGCTCATCTGGGTGCCGATGAGAACATATGACTAGTCTGCAGTCTAGTTATATAACAAGGGCGGCGTAACCCCGGAGAGTTCTACTCCTCCAGAATCTCCCTTTAAAAAAAACCTTACCAGTTAATAAAGTAGTTAATTAGTTTCAACTTAGCATTGAGACAAATTTAGTTCATGCTGAATTTGAAAACATTTAAAAGTTGAAGAAGGTGGAAAATTCAAGAGGTGTTGTGTTTCACTACCTTTACAAAAACTATCTAAAAGAGTTTTAGGGCCCACAAAGAACAAAATCTGGCTGGCTTGATCACGGAGCCTCAAGTCCCTTCTGGAACACGGGTTGTTAGACTAGATCTTTGAGGGTATTCTACCTCCAATACTACATCATGTATGACTTAGGAAAATTCCTTAATGCTAAAAAACAGATGAAAATGGATTAATCTGACTATAAACTCAGTTTTGTTAAGACTTTCTTGCTATTTTCTCCACCATCTCCAAATGAACAATCAAAGGCAAGCTTATTTCCTTAAGCCAAACTTTCTGGAAACACCTACCATATTTACACAACAGAGAGGTGCAAAGCACGTGTGCTGGAAATAGCATGAGATTTAAGATCAGGTAACCTGTAAGTCCCTATTCCACTAATTCTTTCATTCATATCAACCTGCAATTCAGGTTCCAAACCTGTAAAATGTGAATAATACAACCAGGGGTTTACTATGAGAGATAAATAAGAAGGGGTGTAATGGCACTTGATAAGCAGTAGTAAATACATGGGACATTATTACAAAGAATTCTGAATCAAGAATTTATTAAAATCTACTTTGGGACCTCCCTGGCGGTCCCATGGTGGAGATTCCCCACTTCCACTGCAGGAGGCATGGGTTTGAACTCTGGTTGGGGAACTAAGATCCCACATGCCACACAGCACACACACACACAAAATCTACTTTTATTCAACTCTACGAAAAGTACATCATGATTTAAGTTAGAAATACGTAATACAACACAAAGTGATTTACTATAAAGTAAAAATAGGAGTTTTCCCAAGTAAAACTCCTAAAGTCAATATTTGAAGGCAAGGTTCCTGAGTTGTTTTTCTGTTTTTTTTTTTATTTTTATTTTATTTATTTATTTTTGGCTGCATTGGGTCTTCGTTGCTGCGCGCGGGCTTTCTCTAGTTTGCGGCGCGTGGGCTTTCTCCAGCTGTGGCGAGCGGGGGCTACGCCTCGTTGGCAGTGCGCGTGCCTCTCACTGCAGTGGCCTGTCTTGCTGCAGAGCACGGGCTCTAGGCGCATGTGCTTCAGCAATTGTGGCACATGGGCTCAGTAGTTGTGGCACGCGGGCTCTAGAGTGCAGGCTCAGAAGTTGTGGCGCACGGGCTTAATTGCTCCACCGCATGTGGGATCTTCCCGGACCAGGGCTCAAACCCGTGTACCCTGCATTGGCAGGCGGATTCTTAACCACTGCACCTCCAGGGAAGCCTGGTTCCTGAGTTTTGAGGAGAGTAACTACCCCCCCCCGCCCCATTTTTTTTCTTTACGAAAAACAAACTATTTTAAATTCTTACTAAGAGCTTTAATTCCTGTAACTTAATTCTTCACAAATTCCCAGTTTATGAAATCACATTCTATGAGTCAGTGACCTACTGATAAAAGCACAGAAGCCAGGATAATTTATTGTGGAGAGGTAGCAGGCAGGATAACCAGCAGTACTAAATAATACAAATATAACTTCACAAGTTAATGGGTATGAATCTCAGCAAAAATAAATATGAGAAATAAAATTTATCTGGCAACTCACCTATGAAAGAAAAGTAAAAACGATTACTTTATTGCCACACATTATTTCCGCAAGTGCAAAAACACCATTCAAAAACACATTCCCGGGCTTCCCTGGTGGCGCAGTGGTTGAGAGTCCGCCTGCCGATGCAGGGGACACGGGTTCGTGCCCCGGTCCGGGAGGATCCCATGTGCCGTGGAGCGGCTGGGCCCGTGAGCCATGGCAGCTGAGCCTGCGGGTCCAAAGCCTGTGCTCCGCAACGGGAGAGGCCACAGCAGTGAGAGGCCCGCATACCGCAAAAAAAAAAAAAAAAAAAAAAAAACCACATTCCCAACACAGACAATTTAATCATGACTTAGTTTAGCTAACTTTCAAGGTAAAATTAGGTAGCAAAATAATTTTCTCACATGCTTACACAATCCATGACGGAAATGAAAACATATACACATCACACTTCTGGACCCTTCTCAGCAAGAATAAAATGGAATGGGGGAGGGAGGGTGTTGGGACTATCTGACACCTTCAGGCTCCATCATTATCGAAATCAATGAAGAGTCTGACTCTGGTTTTCCAGAGAAAATATTTATTTTTATCATAGTCTCTCTGGAACAAATGCCTTTCGAAGTGTTCAAATTCTCATTTAAACTGCTTTAAAAATTATTAATCACTTATATCTTATATAAACAACTTTCTTATAACTTCAAATTTTATAGCACAAACAATTTTCAAGGAATTTTCAACCAAAACTCTAAGTCTGTCTTAGATTATGAACAGCTACGACAAACCGTATTTTTTATCAAATATCCTTATTCAGTCCTTTAATCACTGTATGTCACTCTTTAATTTTAAAAGGAATTTCTCAATCTCATGAGAAAACATACCACTAAACAATATGACACGTGGAAATTAATAGTGATTCAAGCTCAAGAACAGTAAATTCAGTGAGAATCTGGGAACAAGAGAGTAGATGAAATTTTATCCTACTGGACATAAAGTGTAAAACCCCTTCAGAATGAAAGAAGACATTATTAGCCATAATAATATAATAATATAATGAGTGTTAGAATTTACAGGGTCAGACACTGTTGTGCTGCATACATATTAATGTCTTTAATCTTCACAACCACCCTGTTATCATCCCATATAACAACTGAGGAAACCTAGGTACAGAGAGGTTAGCTAATGTGCTGAAGGTTATGCAACTAGTAAGGGCAGAGTTACAATATGAGCACAGGTAGTCCTGACTCAAGAGCCCATATTATTAACCACTATTTTGAGCTATTTATTATATTCAGCACAGTACAGACCTCATTAAACTTCATAATCCTGAGAGGCAGGTATTATTATTCTCATTTTACTAAGTAGAAAACTGTAGCTCAGAGAGATTAAGAAACTTGTCCAAAGTCAGACAGCTAGCAAGAGGCAGAGCTGAGGTTCAAACCCAGACCTGTGGGACTCGGAAGTCTATGCTCTCATACTTAGCACTGTACCCACCACCTACCAAGGAGGCAGAGAGTACATCACCACCACAACCCCTCACCAATCACTGTGACACTTACTTCTCCTACAGCTCACCCAACTACTGCCATAAAAGGGTAGGTATAAAAACTAAAATACATTATGTGAAGAAGGAAAATGAGCAGCCGAGAAAGACGTGAAACATCACTTAAGTATTGTGATATTTCTAAGTCATCTCTATACTATGCCATACAGTTAATAAATTTATCTGTTGTGTATGTGTGTATCTGTGTAAAAATATAGTAACTGTACAGCAAAACCGTTTGAGACATTTTTGTGTCATCATCATCACCACCTAAGAAATCGCTGTGTATAACATTGTGCACAAAACTTGCATTGAAGTGGATAGGCATACATAGGCATACATAGGCATAAGGTGAGTGATACTTAGTATAAAACTAATAATGTGTTAGTTTTCTTACTGTTTTATTACCTTGCTTTCAAAGAATTTCACTATTGCACAGTGTGCCTCTCTTTCTCCTAACTGGAGAAACTGTATATCAGCCTACCATTACAGGTAAGTGGTATTAAAAAAAAAAAATGTGTTTCTGATACTGTATTACAAATATGACTAATACTGTATGCCACAAAAATTTTATAACGATTCATTCATTAGTGTACGGGCTAGGCCACCATGAAGCAATCTTATCAATTACACTAGGCTACCATAAAGCAATCACGTTGTTACTTCTTCATTATCAATGCTTGAATCATTATATCTATAAATATGAATTTCTTTTTTACATTACCTTTCTGCTTTTGATGTCTAGTGTTAGTAAAACTAACTGTATAACATCTACAGTGTTTTATATCATATAAGACAATACTGATGTAGGTACTGACGGATGATTCATCTTAGAAACAGATGACATAAACGTATAGTATCAATAAATATAGTACAGTACTATAAGTGTACTTTCTCTTCCTTATGATTTCCTTAACATTTTCTTTTCTCTAGCTTACTTTATTGTAAGAATACAGTATACAATACATACAACACAAAATACGTGTCAACTGACTGTTTATGTTAAGGCTTCTGGTCAACAGTAGGCTATTAATAGTTAAGTTTTGAGGGAGTCAAAAGTTATACATGGAGTTTCCACTTCATGGGGGTGTTGGCATCCCTAACCCCTACGTTATTCCCGGGTTAAGTGCTTATGGAGAGGCAAAGACCCAGAACAGCCCACATAACACTGAAAGAAAAGAACAAAGTTGGAAGGCTGACATTACATGACTTCAAGACTTACTATAAAGACAGTGGGTATTAGTGAAGAATAGACAAATAGATCAGTGGAACACAATAGAGAGCTCAGATATAGAACCACATAATATAGACAACTGACCTTTGACAAGAAACAGAGGCAATACAATGGAGCAAAGATAGTCTTTTCAACAAACGGTGCTAGAAAAACTGGACTTCTACATGTAAAAAAGTGAACCTAGACACAGACCCTACACCCTCACAAAAATTAACTCAAAGTATATCACAGACCTAAATATAAAATATAAAATTATAAAACTCCTACAAGATAACATAGGAAAGATGACCTTGGGTGTGGAAATGACTTACAGTATTTAGATACAACACCAAAGGCACGATCCATGAAAAAAACAATTGATTAGCTGGATTTCATTAAAATTAAAAACTTCTGCTCTGCGAAAAATGATGCCAAGAGAATGAGAAGAGAAGGTACAGACTGAGGAAAATATTTGCAAAAACTATCTGATAAAGAACTTTTATCCAAAAAATGCAAAGAACTCTTAAAACTCAATAATAAGAAAACAAACAACTCTAAAAATGAGCCAAAAACACTGCACCAAAGAAGAAACACAGATGGCAACTAGGCTTATGAAAAGATGCTACACATGATATGTCACCAGGGATATGCAAATGAGAATAATGAGATACCACTACAAAACTATCAGAATGGCCCAAATCTAAAACACCAATCACACCAAATGCTGACAAGGATACAGAGAAACAGAAACTCTCATTCATTGCTGGTGGGAATGCAAAATGGTACAGCATTCTGGAAGACAGTTTGATCGTTTCTTACAAAACTAAATATACTATTACCATACAGTCCAGCAGTCATGCTTCTTGGTATTTACCCAAAGGAGCTGAAAACTTACAACCACACAAAAACCTACACACAGATGTTTATATATAGCAGCTTTATTCACAACTGCCAAAAACTTGGAAGCAACCAAGATATCCTTCAACAGGTGAGTAGATAAACTGTGCTACATCCAGACAATGGAATACTATTCAGTGCTAAAAAGAAATGCACTATCAAGCCATAAAAAGACAAGAGGAAACTTCAATGCATACTATGAAGGGAAAGGAGCCAATCTGAAAAGCCTACATACTATGTGATTACAATTAAATGACATTCTGAAAAAGGCAAAATTATGGAGATGATAAAAAGATCAGTGGTTGCTAGGGGTTTGGAGGTGGGGGGAGAGATAAGCAGGTGGAGCACAGAGGATTTTTAAGGCAGTGAAACTACTTTGTATGATACCACAATGATTGATAAGTGTCATTATATATTTGTCCAAACCCACAGACTACACAACACCAAGAATGAAACACAATGTAAATTTTGGACTTTAGGTGATTACGACGTATCAATTTAGGTTCACTAATTGTAACAAACATACCACCCTTGTGGGGGACGTTAATAGCTGGGGGAGAGTGTGTGGTGTGGGGGGCAGGGAGAAGAAGGGAAATCTCTGTACCTTCCTCTCAATTTTGGTGTGAACCTAAAACTGCTATAAAAAAAAAAAAAGATAAAGCCTTAATTTAAAAAAAACTAAGAACTTTCACCATATATATGCTGTAAGGGATTTTAAAATCGTTCTGGAGGGTAAGGCATTTTGTTAATGTTAATGCAAGATAAGATATATTAGAACCCATTAAGTTCTGGTTAGACAGAATCCATTCATTTAGTCAAGAATACATGAGTAAGTACCATGTGCTACATGCTGCCCTATATCCGGAGGAGATAAGAATAAATGGCCAAACTTCCCTGTGCCCATGGAGCTTATATGTTAGTAAATATTTACTAATTATTAAATTGAAAATGTATAAAACTCAATAGCTAAAAACATATATACTGATATTGAGTCACAGTCCACCATAGCAATAAAAAAATACAAATTTCCACAAAAAAACAGCTTTCCAGAAGAGTTATACTAATTCATACACACTAATTGATACACAGTATATGAGGATATCTATCTCGCTACACACTCATCAGCATTATTACTTAAATTAAAAAAAAATAAATTCAAACATTATTAAAACATATATTCTTCCCATTGTTTTGCTATGCTTATTTTATCTTTTAAATAGCCCTGTTTTGGCATTTTCTATTGCATTTAGTGATCTCTATTCCTATTTTTGCGAGTGTCACATGCTTTGTAATATGTTTAATTTCAACTTTTACATTAGTGAGAGTTTTCATTTTAACATATTGTGATCACAAACAAGTCTAAAAAATAAGTAGGTTACAGCAGGGCAACTAAATGCAGGAAAAGTGCTAAATCCCTCAGAACAGACGAAAGCTGTTTCAGAGAAAGGAGAGGCTGGTGTGACAAGCTTTGAGTAGGTCTAGTGAATTCACTGAGCATTAATTTGTCAGAAATTTCCTGCTGACATTACATAAAAGTTAACCCTCGATTAAGTCTTTGAATATAGTTTCAGAAATAACCCGATCAACTTGATATTTTACTTTTTATGTACATACAAGAGTAAAATATGGTAAAAAATGTAAGTCTAGGTAATTCGAAAAGCTCTTTCTATGTGATGATAAAGCACGATGTCATAATTTAATAGTCACTTTTTTCCTTAAAGGTACAGAAAAAATGCTATATCTTAAAACTGATAACATCTTAGATTCATTAAAATACAATAATATATTTAGCCCCCACAACAACCCTATGAGTTAAGTATTATTATCATGGACATCTTTACCGGTAGGAAACCTGAAAGGCTAAATAAATCACCCAAGTATATAAAACTAATAAAATATCAAAGTTAACCTTACTCTTCTATGCAATACTAACCCTTCAAAGAATCTACTGAATATTTAAGTAATTATCCACAACGCCTCCCAACTTACTTGAGCCCTGCTACATGAGATTACTTTGAGCAGAACGAATAGCAGAACAGTATTATGTAGTAATTTCCAAACAAGGCTGGCAGCACTAGTCAATCCAGGGGTTTGTGAGCAGAGTGGAAGAGGGAAGAAAGAACTGAGGTACTGGAAGAAGCCTCAAAGCCCCAGGTCATTATGCCTCTCATTACCTGAATACAGGTAATATTTTGTTTGGAAAACGACAGCTAAGGATGAGGTAGGTAGTAGTCTTCCACTTTGCACTTTTACAACATGCCCGGGGCTTTCTTAAGAATCATCTTCTTTATGTTTTTGACACACTATAAAAGAACAGTTTGGGCCTCCCTGGTGGCGCAAGTGGTTGAGAGTCCGCCTGCCGATGCAGGGGATACGGGTTCGTGCCCCGGTCTGGGAGGATCCCATATGCCGTGGAGCGGTTGGGCCCGTGAGCCATGGCCGCTGAGCCTGCGCGTCCGGAGCCTGCGCGTCCGGAGCCTGTGCTCCGCAACGGGGGAGGCCACAACAGTGAGAGGCCCGCATACCGCAAAAAAAAAAAAAAAAAAAAAAAAAAAAAAAGAACAGTTTGGAAAAGGACAGATCACAGAATAACGACCCCAAGTTTTTCTACATGGAGAACATAGTTGTATTCAAGCAAATAAATCACTTTAAACACAAATATCTGATTTGATTATTTTGTTCACATTAATGAGCCAATTTACAAACTGCCAAAGCATGTTTTGTTTGTACAACTAAAAAAATCTACTTCAATCTCATTTTGCTCAGAGATGACAGAGTTGGACTTTCTCTATGACTTCCTCAATGTGAGCTCCTGAAAATGAACAAGGCTGAAAAAAGAGGTAAGGAATGGATGGATCCTAGGAGGGCACTGAAAAAGGAAACAAAATATTTAGTTTTCTCAAATACAGATAAGTAAAAGTATCAGTTATTCCTGGAAAGACAAAGGGAACAACTTTATAGTCCTTACCAAGCTACCATACTCAAGGGTGCTCAACTGTACAACAAGGGTACCCCTTTGCCCTCACTACCACCTCACCTCACCTCACATCTCTTTCAAATTACACCTTGACTTCCACAGGCACACGGAAAGGAACACCTTAACCAAAGCAAAAAAGAAACAAAAAGTTCATCTGGCCTGTTGTGCTTCCAAGGGCCCTGGTGGCCATTTGAGTTTACAAGGTTATCTTTTTTTTTTTTTTTTTTTTTTTTCTTGGCGGTACGCGGGCCTCTCACTGTTGTGGCCTCTCCCGTTGCGGAGCACAGGCTCCGGATGCGCAGGCCCAGCGGCCATGGCTCACGGGCCCAGTCGCTCCAAGGCATGTGGGATCTTCCCGGACCGGGGCACGAACCCGTGTCCCCTGCATCGGCAGGTAGACTCTCAACCACTGCACCACCAGGGAAGCCCACAAGGTTATCTTTGATTAAGTTTGATTTTCACTGTGCTCTCCCTCCCTTCCATTCTACTCTCTTTTATTTCCTTAAATACATTCAACATGTGTACACTATATTCTTTATGTGATAATCCCAACCACTGCATGTTTGTTGGTTCAAAAGTAAATTTGTTACTTCTGCTAACTCAGGCACATATATTACGTGATTTTTTTAAAGCATGGATTAATTTTCTCTGGAATTTTAACTCCAGAAAAATCTTTGATGTCTGAGTTTAACATGGTTTCCCTTCAGAGAGGATGGAATTTGCCTTTGCTACACAGTAGTGGAGTACTCTTCAAAACACTTAATCATTTAATCCCTGCAACAACGTTGTAAAGTTGCTCTTTGTGTTTAAAAAGATATATCTAAAATGTGAGACACAGAAAAGACAAAAGTAAAAGAATGGAAAAGTACATCCCAGGAAATTACTAATCAAAAGAAAGCATTTCCAGATGTCAGTCAAGGAGGGCCCAAAAGCAGTGGGCAGTGGGGCAGTGCAGAATCAGGAGCAGCAGGTTCTGTGGCCCCAGGGGTACTTCTGTGCTATTGCTGGGTTCAGTCAGGCCCATGCCTGCAGAACTATATCTGTTCAAGTTATGAATCTGGTTTGATTGAAGAGCATCTAGAAGAGATACCCCTGGCAGCCCAGGATACCTTGTGAGAAAGGAGATTCACAACTGTTCACACTGCCAAAGAGCAGTTTGCTTTTGGCATCTTTGATGACAGCTTCAAGATCTCCACATTCACCACCAGGATGCAGCCAAAAAGCTGCAAAGAGCTTGAGAAGCAGTGGAAGAGAGCACCAGTTCCAGGATATATAACTAACTCCTACAACTCAATAACAAAAGACAGACAAGCCTACTAAAATGAATAAAGGGCCTGAATAGACATTTCTCCAAAGAAGACATACAAACAGCCAATAAGCACATGAAAAGATGCTCAACATCATTAGTCATTATGGAAATGCAAATCAAAATCACAATGAGATACCAAATCACAGCTACTAGGATTGCAATCATAAAAAAAAACAGGGATAATAACAAGTGTTAACAAGAATGTGGAGAAACTGGAACCCTTGTGCATTGCTGGTAGGAATGATATATGATACAACATGGATGGACCTTGAAAATACTATGCTCAAGAAAGAAGCCAGACAGAGAAGGACAAATATTATGTGAGTCCACTTATTTAAGGTACCTAGAATAGGCAAATTCATAGAGACAAAAGGAGAAAGAGGTTACTAGGGGTGGGCAGAAAGGTGGTAGGGCAAATTATTATTTAATGGGTACAAAGTTTGGGTTGGGTATAATGAAAAAGTTTTGGATACAGATGGATGGTAGCAATTGTTACACAACACTGCAAATATATTTAATACTACTGAATGGCACACTTATGAATAATTAAAATGATAAATAACATGTTATGTATACTTTACTACAGTAAAAAAAAAAAGTTAAAGCAGTGCTGGTGATAAACAAACAAAAACTAAAAGGATAGAAATAACACAAAGTACGTTCTACAGCCAAAATGGAATAAAATTAGAAATGAGAAAGAAATTTGGGAAATTCACAAATATAGGGAAATTGAACAATACACTCAACTAATTGGTCAAAGAAAAAGATCAAAAATGGAAATTAGAAAGTATTCTGAATGAAAATAAAGACAAAACATACCAAACATTATGGAATATAGCTGAAGGATTGCTTAGAGGAAAAATTACAGCTCTAAATGCCTATATTAAAAAAAAAGAAAGACTGCAAATAAAAAGACTTATATGTCCACGTAAGACACTGGAAAAAGAAAAGCAAACTAAATCTAAAACAAGCAGAAGGAAGAACATAATAAAGATGAGAACATAAGTTAATGAAATAGAGAACAGAAAAATAATACAGAAATTCAATGAAATAAAAATTTGGTTCTTAGAAAATATCAACAAAATTAAAAAACTGTTAGCTATACTGACCAAGAAGAAAATAGATGAATTAAATTACTAAAATTAGAAATGTAAAGAGGACATTATTACCACCTTTATAAAAATAAAAAATGACTTTAAAGGAATAATAAGAAAAATACCAATAAATTAGATAACTTAGATTAAATGGACAAATTCCTGAAAAGACAAAAACTACTGAAAATGACTCAAGAAGAAAGTAGACTATCTGAATAGACCAGTAACAAATAAAGATGTTGAGCCAGTAATCAAAGAACTGCCCACAAAGAAAAACCAGGACCAGATGGCTTTATGACTGAATTCCACCAAACATTAAAAAAAAAAAAAAAAATTAACCCCAATTCCTCACAAACTCTTACACATAGAAGGAGGAACAGTTCCCAGCTCATTCAATGGGGCCAGTATTACCCTGATACCAAACCAGACTAAGACAGCACAAGAAAACTACAGATTTATATCTCTTATGAATATGGATGTAAAAATTCTCAACAAAATACTAGCAAACCAAATCTAGCAACGTATTAAAAAGAATTATACACCAAGACCAAGTGGGACTTACCCCAAGAAAGCAAGATTAGTTTAACATCCAAAAATCAATTAATGTAATACATCTTATTAACAGAATAAAAAACAAAATTCATATGATCACCTCAATAGACACAGAAAAGGCATTTCACAAAATCTAACATCCTTTCATGATAAAAACACTAAAAAAATGAGGGTAAGAAGGGAACTTCCTCAACTAGATAAAGGGCATGTTTAAAAAAACCCCAAAAGACCTCATAGCTAACATCATAGTTAATGGTGAAAGACTGGATGCTTTTCCTTAAGAATAGGAACAAGATAAGGATTCTATCCTGGCCACTTCTATTCAACACTGTATTGGAGGTTCTAGCTAGGGCAATTAGGCAAAAGTAAAATAAAATAAAATTCATCCAGACTGGAAGGGAAAAAATAAAATTATCTCTATTTATAGATGACATGATCTTATATAGAGAAAATCCTAAGGAATACACTAAAAAACTGTCAGAACTAATTAACATGTTCAGCAAGGTTGTAAGATACAATATTACAAAAATCAGTTGTATTTCTATACACTTGAAATGAACAATCCAAAAGTGAAATAAGAAAATTCCATTTATAGTAGCATCAAGAAGAATAAAATATCTAGCAATAAATTTAACAAAAGAAGTATAAAGCTTTTACTCTGAAAACTGTAAAACACGGTTGAAAGAAATTAAAGAAGATCTAAACAAATGGAAACACATCACATGTTCATGGATTGGAAGACTTACTGTTTAAAAAATAATAACAATCTCCAATAATCTCCAAATTTATCTACTCATTCAATAATCCCTATCAGAATCTCAGCTGACTGCTTTGTAGAAACTGACAAACTGATTCTACAATTCATATGGAATTGCAAGGGATCCTGAATAGCCCAAACAACCTTGAAAAAGAAGAACAAAGCCGAGGACTCACATTTCCTGATTTCAAAACTTACTGTAAAGCAATGATAATCAAGATAGTGTGATAAGTGGCACTAGGATAGACAAATAGATCAATAAAATAGAATCCACATATAAACTTACACTTCTTTGGTCAACTGATTTCATTAAGGGTGCCAAGGGGAAAAAAATGGCCTTTTTAATGAATGTCACAGGCACAGCTGGATAGCCACATGCAAAAAACTGAAATTGACTCTTACCTTACACCATATACAAAAATTAACTCAAAATGGATGAAAGACCTGAATGTAAGAACTAAAACTATAAAACTCTTAGAAGAAAACATATGAGTAAATCTTCATGACCTTGGATCTGGCAAAGGATTCTTACATACGATGACCTCAAAACATGAGCAACCAAAGGAATAAAAAAGATAAACTGGATTTCAGCAAGATTTAAAACTTTTGTGCTTTAAATGTGATCATCAAGAAAGTAAAAAAGACAATCTACAGTATGGAAGAAAGTATCTGCAAATCATCTATCTGATAAGGGACTTGTATCCAAAATTTATAAAGAACTCTTAAAACTCAGTAATAAAAAGACAAATAATCTAAAAAAAAATTAGCAAGGGATCTGAATAGGTATGTATTCAAGGAATTTATACAAATGGCTACTATGTATATGAAAAGATGCTGGACGCCATTAGTCATCAAAGAAATTCAAACTGAATCCACAAGGACATCACGTCATACCCACTAGAATGTCTATAAATCAAAAAGTCAAATAATAAGTGTGGTGACGATGTGAAGTCAGAACCCTCATACACTGCTGTTAGGAATGTAAAACAGTACCAACACTTTGGAAAACAGTCTGCAGTGCCTCAGCCAATTAGACATAAGAGTCACCACAGCAATTCCCCACATATCCACACAAAAGTTTGTACATGAATGTTTACAGCAGCATTATTCATAATAGCCAGAGTATAAATAACCCAAATGTCCATCAACTGATGAATGGATAAACAAACTGTGGTACATCCATATGATGGAGTATTATTCAGCCATAAAAATAACATTCTGATACATGCTACAACATGGATGAACCTTGAAAACATTACACTAAGTGAAAGAAGACAGTTACAAAAGACCATATATGCTATGATTTCATTAATATGAAATGTTCAAAACAGAGATATCTATAGAGACAAAAAGTAGATTAATGGTTGCTTACAGCTGGGAGGAAGGGGATGGGGAGTGATAGCTAAAGGAACAGGGTTCTTTTTGAGATGATCAAATGTTTTAAAATTGACGGTGGCAATCACTGCACATATCTGTAAATATACTAAAAATCAGTGAATTGTACATTTCAAATGGGTAAAGTGCATAGTATGTGAATTATATCTCAATAAAGGTGATATTTAAACAAAATAAGTGAATTGAGGCTTCCAAAAACAACAAACAAAACTAATAAGAACCCAAATGTCCATCAACTCTAAAATAGAAAAATACTGTATAATTATGGAATGCAACACTAAAAAGTAATGAATCACAGTTATATATGTATATATATCAAAATGAATGAGTCTATGAAATAATCTTGAGCAAGAAAGAAAAAACTACTCACAGAAGAATGCATGCAGTAGGATTCTATTTCTATAAAGGAGCCATCATGAAAAACAGGAAGGGAATGATTAACACAGAGTTCAGTAGAGTGACTATTTCTGGCAGGGGAGACAGGAGATGTGTTGAAGGTGGGACAGATGGGGGGCTTCAATAGTACTGATAATGTTATATGTCTTAAAAGCTGAATGGTGAGGACACAATATATAATTGTTTAAATTATATATTTTCTTTTGTTTGTAAGGTATATTTTAAAAAAATTTTTTTAATGTACTGATAACATTTGGTTCTAACCTGGAAAACACACCTTTTATTTTTTGTATCCTCCACAGCCCTTACAGAGGAGTACATGATGCCCAAAAGAATTATGTATGCAAATAAATATATATACATACTCTCCTCATACATATGTGCAGGTAGAGGGAGGGGTTAACCAGTTTTAAATCAATTCACACTTCTGAGTACCAGCATAGGCAAAACAGTGAACAAGGTACTCTTCTAAAAGCATGGACAACAATGCTTCCCCTAGACACAAGGAATTTTCCAGATAACAGTTACACAGTAGGAACAGTACAAAGAACACTATATTTTAAGTGTCATAGAAGTACATAGAAAGTTTTATGAGGATACAAAAAAGACAAGATTAATTCCAACCGCAGGCACCTAAAAGAGTTTCATGGAAGATGTGGCACCTCAGACAGGCCCTGAAGTATAGGTAAGACGACAACAGGCAGAGGATGAGGAAAGGGTAGTCCATTTTTTTAGTAGTTATAATAAAAATAGTAGCAGCTAATAGTTATTAATTGCATACTATGTGCCAAGCATTATTCTAAGTATTTTAAAATGTATTACCCCATTTAATCTTAACCAAAATCCTATGGTAGATACTATTATAATCTCCACTTTGGAGATGAAGAGACAGAGAGATTAAATAACTTGTCATTGTGGCAGTAAGAAATAAAGCTGTAATTTGAATCTGGCTCCACAGCCTGTTCTTTCAACTACAAAAGAGGTAGAAAAAAGAAAACCACACATGTTCAAAGAACAAATATTCCAATTTACCTGACATATAACAATTATTGATAACTGAGGATACTTGGTAAGAGGAGAAAGGGCACTTAAGTGGAATCCACTGAAAACAAGAACCAAAATATCATTGTAAATAAAGGAGCAGATCAGGGGAGGACTTAAATGAGACTACCTTGCAAAATAAAATATTGAAAATGGATACATTTTAGCTTACATTTAATAAAATATAGGCTTATAAATTATAACTGTGCTAGTTCTTATAATGAATCAACTGTTGATTATAAGATTAAATTACATGATTCCTTAATGAATGGCATCAATGGCATACCAAAAAGATAACTATGTAGACTTGGATTACAAATGCTTGAATGATGAATATCATGTCTTGGGTTGAAAGGAAGTGTAAGAGATTATATTAGAAAAGCAGCTTGAGGCCAGCTCATGAAAGGCTTAAGCCTTAACCCTCAAAGGGAGAAGACTAGCAAACAGGAGACACTGAAAGAAATAAATAGGAGAAACATTCCAGAGGGAGAATTGACAGGACTTGCTGACAGTTTGAATGGAGTATATAGCAGAAAAAGAAATAAAAGATTACCCATTTTGAGCCCAAGGAATTGCTAGCCCATCAGCGAAGGAGGGGCTTAAAAAAGAACAAAATCACAGGAAGAAAACTGGGATTGGGAGCCAAAGCAAGGAGTTAAGTTTGGTTGAAACAGTGGCATACTCAGGAGACTGGAAGCAAGCCACTGAAATTTGAGTCCAGATCTCTGGAGAGAACCTGAAACTAAGGATGTAGATTTAGAACCCAGAGGTGCAAAAGATGAAGTCCCAGAAGTGGATGGAGAAATTATCAAGGAAAAGAAGATACAGGAAGATAAAGAGAAGATAAAGGGAATGAAGAGAATATTTGAGTGCTGTCTAAGAGCATAGAAGGATGTATAGAAAGGATGACTAGCAGAAGTTCAAGTAAGATCATTCAAAAGCAGTGGGAGAAATACCAGTATACGAAACTGAGAAGGAGTCCAGATGAGCTCAACCTAAGAGTAAATGAAAGATTTCACTTCTATGTAGTAACAAAAAAAGGATGCTGTGCATACACCAGATTTTGGAGACAAACTCCCCCTCAAGATATTAAATTCAACAGAACAGATACAGTTTACATTTTTCCACTTAACAAAAACCTGCCACTTCTCACTAAGGAAAGGTAGTCAGAAAAGAAAAAAAAAAAGCAGTAAGAAATGAAAGTGAAAGAAATCAAACCTGAAAAATCTAAGATACTTCAAAAGTCCAACATGTTCCTGAGAGAGTCTCAGATCAGTTTTCTCTATCCACTTCTCATACCTGCCTGCCAAAAACCATGAATGAGAAAAATATCGAGTACCAAATTGAAAAATTTGAGCAGAGGTCCTTAACATCCTTCCAGTCTTTCTGTACCCAACAAAATCTTATTAAAATAGAAAAAAGATCAATTTCTTGATAGAAATTTTAATCATTACTCTTCCCACCAAAGTCTAAACCACCTAAAAGTACATTTCATTTTTAGAACCAGACACACAATCTCCCAAAAGGCTTAAGAGGTAGGGCTCCCCTAACAAAGGAGCGGAGATAAGAAAGAAAACAGGTACCAGGGTTCTTCTTATACAACCAGTGAATTTTAATTCAAAATAAACCTAGGACCTGGAAGAGAAGGAAATCATTGAATCCTAGAAATTAGAGCATGTGGCTTGAATAGAAATGAACATCCTTAAAGTATTTCTTGTTATACATTGAAGACATTATAGAGGCTTCTTCACATCTATATCTTTCCTCAAAGTTTTTGCATTTTGGTCACACCAACATCTGAATTCTGAGCCAGAGACAGCCACAATATGTTACTAAGTGTCGCTTAAAATAGCAAGTAGAATATGACAATGACAATGATGGCAGAATCATGATTTAAACCATGGAACTGGGCTTCCCCGGTGGTGCAGTGGTTGAGAGTCCGCCTGCCGATGCAGGGGACACGGGTTCGTGCCCCGGTCTGGGAGGATCCCATATGCCGCGGAGCGGCTGGGCCCGTGAGCCATGGCCGCTGAGCCTGCGCGTCCGGAGCCTGTGCTCCGCAACGGGGGAGGCCACAACAGTGAGAGGCCCACATACCGCAAAAAAAAAAAAAAAAAAAAAAAAAAAAAAACCATGGAACTATCTGAATTTAAACCTGTTGGGGGTTGGGAGTGCAGTCTAACTTCTTGTGGCCCCTTCTGCGGTTCATGAAAATTATGTTGAAAGGAAAAATAAAAATACTTCGAAGAATAGTAGGAGTTTTGGGTAAATGAGATAACTAAGTAAACATAAGAATCAGTCAAAAATATACTGATCAACTGCTAAGCTGGTGACTCACTTGCAAGCTCAAACTGCTTATCACTAAGTAACTAATAAATGTCACTTACAACCCTTCACTATGTTGACTCTTATCAATCAAGCTTTACATTAATTTATAGTTAATAAGTTTGAGTATCATGCAATAATATTGAATAATAATAAGTGCAATAGTAGGGCCAAATCATGTGCTTTTAACTGTACTAGTCCTAAATTAGATAGGATACACAAAACCTCGAAAAAAAACAAGTCAAAGCATGAGTCACTATGTCAACCAAAAGACTCCACGACTCTGCCTCAGAAAAGCTAAAATCCTTGCAAAAAAAGATCCTGATGACTTTTTTAGGCAGTGTCATGCTTCATTGTCTCCCAATTCCCTATGACTATGATGAGTCATGTCAAATTATTAAAGGAACATATCTTATATGCAAAAGAAGATGCTGTTAACTGTGAAGGGGGGATGGGTAAGGGGTTGAAGAAAATTGTGGCATGAATGGAAATTTATACATCTTCCAGCTTTCATTCTACTACCCATTTGCTAATTTCCATCTCTCTCAACCCCAGAAGCCAGTCTTTCTAATGCCAGGGGTGAGCCATATATGGCTTATGGCAATGGCAGCAAGCTCTGGATTTCCTATATCAACAAATGGACAAGATGTACCTCTCCTACCTCCTTCCTTAATCACAGACTCAAATGCCATGCAAACTAAATACACTGCTCACTTCCGACATATACTAAGTAAACTATCTCCCTTCAGGAGACCTCTGTAGCTCATTCTATGTTGACAGTCTGTCTCAAATATCTGCTTTCCTTAAAAAGAAAAGGCCATTACCAAACTCCTCTGTGTCAACTGTAGTGTTGGTTTCTTATACTTTATAGGCCAAACACTTTAGTTCAATAAATCACCAAGACCAGGTCTGGGTTATAATTTATTTTCCCACCATATAGGAATAAAAAGTTAAACATGTAAATGCAAACAAAATTAAAGAATATCAGGAGAATATGCTATTTGTAAAGCATTTTAATACTATAAAAATACATCTTAACAGATACTAATCACAAAAAAGTTTTTATTACAATAGATTTTAAAAGACTTCCACAAGTCAAGGGTATGTTAATAAGTTGAAAATAAAGTATAAATTTGGGAACAAGTAAATTTCATTTTATAAGACATTCTGCAATTTCTATTCCTCACTATTCTGATTAAGTTCTATGGTAAAGATGATAGGAACAGATCCAGACAATGCTTGTGATTATCTAAAAAGCAAAAATGGTTTTAAATATTTTTTCTTAAGTAAGAGAAACATCCAACAAATATTTGTGAAACAAAGAAGGAATCAGTTTCAAAACTGAGCTACGAGAAGTTCTATCCCATATATTCAGCCTAGAACAGACAATAAATAGCCCCTAAAACAGGCGTTTACAGGAAAATAAATATTCCACGATACATATGGCAAACCTCCTCTGAGTCCTGTTTCCTTTGTTCTTCTTAAGACTCAGTTTCCCACATTACTATGTTTAAAAGCTTTTTCTCAATTGGCTCAGTAAAGAATAAACAGGCTGTGAAGTTAAACTAATTAAACAATCTCTGAATAAGATACTGACACTGCCTTTTATTCTTGCTTTCACAGAGGTCTAATGAATTCTCTTTGGTCACCCTCTTCAGTCTTCTTATAACCCAGACGAGTGCCTCATCACTCTGATCATAAGTACCACATGGGACTAAACACACCCCAACGCAAAGGAAAACACAAAAACAAGCCATCGTGGGAGGAGCACAGCTGAAAAAGAATATGTCCTTAACTTTTCATTCACTCTCTTCTCTAGCTAACCATTGCCACCCAACCACCACCACCACTGCCACCGTAAAGCACCCCCCCAAGACTGGAAACAACTGCTTTAAATTTCTTTTAGTGCAGCAAGCGATAGCTTGTAAAAAGATGCAAACCAGCTGAAACATTTGACAGACAGTGTTAAATACCAGGGAATTCCTATCAACCATTTTACTTTAAAAGGTACTTTGATGTTGGCTATCTTTCATGTACCTCTTTCATGGCACATTAATAAAGAAAACGGAACTGAAGTAAATCAAGTCCCAAGGTCACATCTAGAATTACAGCACTGTAGGTACCTGATGAAATACGGATTAATGCTGCATGAGTAGTGAATAAATAAAAGCTCTTCTACCCACCAATCAGGCAAGTTTTACAAGTGCTTCTGAACTTTATTCTGCAACTAGACCTGAGACATCTTTAATCCCCTATGCCCCTGAAACCTAATTATCATAATGTGAACCCAAATGTTAGGGTCGCTTCAAAATGCAAGTGCTGTGAAGCGGAAAAGTAATGGGAATTAAGCTGGGTGTAACCTTAGAAATGTACGGATGTGGGGAACTTGAAAGTGGTATTTCAATAAGTTAGGAGAGCGTAACACAAAGATTTAGCCACATAAAATACATTAGAATCAAAAGGTGCCCCCCTCAAAAAAAAAACAAAACAAAACATATAAAACACAAATAAGGTGGATTCAAAAACTATTTACAAATACCAATTTCTGGCCCCAGAATCTTCAAGTTCTACATAACCAAATGAAAAAGATGCCAACAACAAAGAATTCTAGCAGTTTTGCATTGTTCTAATGCAACTGAACTATGAAACAGAACCATAGTGATTCTGCACAACCCAAACAATTCTCATAAAGGAAAAAATTTTAATGTTCCCAAATAATCAACTGAATACAGTGCTGGCCAAAGGTGAGGGAGAAAAACAAGCTGCTTAATGCCAAAGAAAAGAGAAAAATATGAATCAGAATAGGCCAAAGAGTTGACAATATCAAGGCAAAACTCATTCTGTTAGTAATTTGTTGATAATGCATTTACACATCTAATTTATTCTAGGAACTATGATTAAAAAAAGAAGTAAAATTACATAATACGAATACATTCTTCTTGTATTCACTATACATCTGTGTTCACTATAACACAGAATTCAGCGTAAATCAGGACTGAATTGGGCTCTAATCACAGAGACGGTCACTTACAGTTCCAAAATATCTACACTACAACCCTATAATATGGTTGTTAACTTCACCAAATACATGATTTTTTGAAAGATCAACGTTTAATTATTTCACCTACCTATTTATAAGCATTAGAATCTTAAAAATGATTTTTTCTACTCAACGATGTATCTATGACAAAACAGCATCTATCTGATGCACGTACTTTAAGAAATAACAGAACTATGTTATTTGTATTTTCATATGTATGTATGAAATTGGTGAACTCCACTCTACTTTCAAGATCATAGTAAAATGTTAGTTTAGAGGAGGATCTAAGAATATAAGACTGTACATACACAAACTGATATGGACAGAGAAAAAATATAAAACAATTGCTCAAAATAAGGCAGTGTTCCTTCCATTTCTAAATGTTATCAAAAACACTCATAACATTCCAAAGTTCATCAGTTCTTACATTAATGTTGAACATATTTAATATACATTTTTGGTTCTATTATAGCAAATACACTTGTCTAAACAGAACATCTGTTTTGGTTACAATGCACTGTATCTTTGGCAAGAACTTATAATAAAACTAACAAAAACAACCAAGAATCTTTATTGGATCTGGCAACAAAAGCAGATTTGTAACCAAAAACCTTAAGACGTGAAATGACCATCACTGGGCTCTAGGCCAGTTCTAATCTAAGTCAATAAACAAAGATCTCCAAGAGTTAAGGGGGGGGGGAGAGGGAGGCTGGGTAATTCCTGCAGATACTTAAGTTGGACTTGAAGATGCAGAAACACATGGGTTACAAACTGCTAAAACATATTTTATTTTGACCAAAAACTGTCAAACTGAATCTGAATCCAAATAGTATTTTAAAACCACACACACACACACACACACACACACACACACACACACACACACACACACACACACACACACACACACACACCCCATAATTATTCACTCCTTACGTCTCCTTTCCAACATACCTCACTGAAATGGTGTACTTATACAGGTATATTTTAAAAAATATTCTGGTCCTTTCAACAAAATGAACGTAAATTATACTGGTTGTAAAACAATTTTATTTATTTATTTATTTATTTTATTTTTATTTTTTTTTTGCGGTACGCGGGCCTCTCACTGTTGTGGCCTCTCCCGTTGCGGAGCACAGGCTCCAGATGCGCAGGCCCATCGGCCATGGCTCACGGGCCCAGCCGCTCCGTGGCATGTGGGATCCTCCCAGACCGGGGCACGAACCCGTGTCCCCTGCATCGGCAGGCGGACTCTCAACCACTGCGCCACCAGGGAAGCCCAACAATTTTATTTTTAAATTTACTTAATGTCACAAACTTCCCAGAAAGTAAGCCTTATAAACAAGAGTCTAGTGTTTATAATAGTAAAAGAAATGGAGGAAGGAGTATCAGTAGGTGAAAGGAAACAAAGTCCTAGAATATCAGCACATTTTCTCAAGTCACCCCTGTAGAAAGAAGTGAGACAAATACTATAACACCTTAACTTGTCATTAAGCATAATAATCAAACTAATATCCAAAAAACAATTTAGGCTGTTCCAGTTCTAAAGCTAATTCACCTTGTCCTACACATCTCTTCCATCTAAATGTTCATCTGTATCCTGTATAGTATCCTTTTATAATAAACCACTTAAGTAAGTAAACAGTTTTCCTGGGTTCTTTGAGCCACTCTAGCAAATTAATCGAAATTAATCAATTGGGAACTCCAATCTACAGCCAGTTAGCTGGTCAGAAGTCCAGGTGACAACCTGGGCTTGGGACTGGCATCTGAAGTGTGGGGGGTGGAGGTGGAGTTAACAGTCCTGTGGGAATGAGCCCTTAACCTGTGGAATCTGATGTTATTTCTAGGTAGATAGTATAAGAACTGAATTGAATGGTAGGACACCCAGCTGGTGTCAGAGCACTGCTTGTTATACATGGGGGACTATATATAGGGGGACGCCACACACACACTTTGAAATTGGGTCAAGGAACCCAAAAGAATTGACAATAAGAAATACCCTCTACATGTCAACCCAGTACACAATACATGTATGTAACTAAAACAAATATTCATGAAATAATACTTAGCCTTACTATATGAAATGAACTCTATTTTCTATTCTCTTCTATTGAGTTTTTTTTTTAATGCTGTTGGGACCCACTACATTGCCTTCACCTTCCACCAATGGATTGCAACCTATAATTTGAAAAACATGGCCCTAGAGAGCTCATATGACATGGAAAAGATGAGGATAATAAGGACATGAATCTGGATGATGTAGATAAATGAGGATATAAATTCATCACACTTTACTTCAGCCTGGGTGGTTTCCTTAAAATATATCTCATATACCATACCACACAGATAGAATTCCTATCACTAAAAGATAAGAATATTTGTTATATCTATATCTACCAAAAAATGTCACTTCTTGTCCCTCTCTATCCCCTTACCTTGCTTTTAATTCTCTATATAGAATTTATCACTAACTGACATAGTATACACACACACACACACACACACAATCTTTTCATCTGTTTTCCTCACTAGAATAAAGGCTTCAAGAAGGCAGCCACCTTGTCTGTCTTGTTCACTGCTCTTACTCTCAGCACATAGTATTGTGCCTGCCATACACTTTGGTACTAACAGTACTTTGCTGATTGTATTGATTGTAATGATTGATTGTATTGATTGATTGCTGATTGTGCTGATTGCACATGGGATGTTTTGTTGTGGCTAAAGTCCCAAAAGCCTGTTTTGCTAATGTTAGCAATCCTCCAACTTCATCCTATAAAATGGGTACGTGTTTGAGGAGAGGGACAGGAGGGAGTTAGAGCTGAAAGAGACAATTTCTTTAAGAAGATAGTTGGAATGCTGTGGCATTTCTCTGGCTGCTCCAATACCTCATGTCAAAGTGTCCCACTCACCCCATGCCAAGTGATGGGGGCTTCACTGGGACCAATATGTGAACATAAGAAAGAGAATAAAGGTAAGAACAAGCATAGGAGAGAAAGAGAATGAAAAGGGGGAGAGCTGCACTAAGGATAAGTCGCTGTTCCCCCTTTGAGAGCAGGCAAGGATGTATGAACCAATCGGGCCTGCAGGAGGAAGTGGGAGGTGGCTTGAAAGAGATTCTGTCCAAGAGCACTGAGTAGCAAAGGGATCCAGAGAAGAGCAGGCTGTCTGAAGCCTGGATCTGAAGAAGGAGAGTCAGAACCAGTCAGCCAGAGAAGATATCTGCCAAGTCACACGGATGGCAGTTCAAGGACGCTGTTAGTGAAAATCTCAGAAAACAAAAACAAAAGTTTTTCAAAAACAGCCCATGGAAGAATGAATCAGCAATGGTAAATGGGCCACCGAGAGGACTCTATCCTTAGACTGCCAACTGTCCCCACTTTGTAAGACTATGCTCCTTTTCCCTATTCTCAACTCTGAGGACTAAACTTGGAGAAAATTCAGCTAGTGAATTGGGGGGAAGAGAAAAATAACAAGAAGGGAAGAAAGAGGAAGCTAAACAAGCCCCCTGCAAAGCCCTACAGTAAAGTAGTATTTCCCAGAAGGACATGGAATTTAATTTATCTCAAGTTGGAGCTTTGATTATTACACTAGAGAAGATATTTTGATTGCTAAAATGAGACTGTTCTAATGACTAAAAGGAACTGAAGAAGCTGAGATCTCTCCATTATTTCAGCCAAGGATGAAAAGAACTACTCCAAACATGATTACGGAGTAGGATAGAAATTAAGTTTCCTTCTTGTACCTTACTGAGTCTACCTCAGTCAATTAATCATTTACATGTGATAAATATTTGTCAAATAAATGAATACATAAGTAAAATAACTAGAATAAAATATAATAAAATATTAATAGCATTCTCAGAGTGGTGAATTACAAATTATTTTTATTTTCCTTTTTGTATTTTCCTAGATTTTTCAAAACTCTTTTGAGCATGCTTAAAAGAAAAAAAAGACTATTAAATTGACAGAGAAAAATGTCACACACATGTTTCACAGGCATTCATACCCAGAGGAAACAAGTAAAAGAAACAAGTAATTCTTAATTCAAAAGTATAAACTGAGGGAATCCTTGGCAGTACAGTGGTTAGGGCTCAGGGCTTTCACTGCCACAAGCCAAGCAGTGCGGCCAAAAGAAAAAAAGTGTAAATCAAGATTATTTAAAATGATCATCTTCTAATTTTCACTTATGGTTTATGTCTCTGCTGTCTGAAAACGCCAAATTTTAAATTTAAAGTAGACTAAAAGTAGAAAATCAAGCATTGACCTTGTTGCCAGTAATAGGGAAGACTGGCTACCTGGATCAACAGTTTACTGAAAACAACTAAACACACTAGATATAATACATCTTCTTAAATGCATCAGTGAGTTGGCAAGAAAAAAAAAATACTCAAGCTAAAAAAAAAAAAAAAGAACATGGGAACCTTGATTTCTGAAGCCGACTTTCACCTGAGGGCATTGCTGAGCCAGATGAATTTTATGACCTCAGAGAGCTTCACAGAACTAGAGGATTAAAAGACAAAATCCAGGGTCCACCTAAGATCATGGTAACAAATGATTCCCCCAACTTCCCTCCCACATATAAAGCCAATATACCAAAGGGTTAAACCTGCAGTATAAGGGTCAAAGTATACCCTGTACCCTAACTCCAGGATATTGCAATAAAAATGGACTATCTCAAACCTTGTCGCAGGAGGAATCTCTGATGAGAATATGGAACCATAAGCCATCTCTCTCGTTTGCAGCCTAAATTCACACGACCTGGGTGGCCAAGAAAAAATTCAAGCTGAGAATTTAAGTGGTCACAAACTGGTAGTGTCGACAGGAGCCTGGCAGAAGGAAATGCAAATCCTCTTTCAAGTGATTCACAATCAATCCAGGCCTCCATGAATTCCCACAGACAAAGTTCCATGAAAATATGGAGTTTTCAGTAAAAATTAACTGAACAGAAAAGGAAACAAAGCAGAACCAGCAGTAAAAACAGATGGCAGAAACAGAATTGCAGGGATTTTAGATATTAGAATTATCACAGTCTGCAAAATAATAATACTTAGTATGACTAAGGAAATAAAAGATAGGTTTAAAAATGTATTCAGGAGGGCTTCCCTGGTGGCGCAGTGGTTGAGAGTCCGCCTGCCGATGTAGGGGACACGGGTTCGTGCCCCGGTCTGGGAGGATCCCACGTGCTGTGGAGCGGCTGGGCCCGTGAGCCATGGCCGCTGAGCCTGCGCATCTGGAGCCTGTGCTCCGCAGCGGGAGAGGCCACAACAGTGAGAGGCCCGTGTACCGAAAAGAAAAAAAAAAAAAAAAAAAAAAAAAAATTCAGGAACAAGTAAAAAACTGTAAGAATGATCAAGCAGATTTGAAAAATATAAAGTTTCTAGATATAAAAAATATAACTGGAATTAAAAATTAAATGGATGGATGTCAGTTTTCTACAAATTAAATTATAGAGTCAACTTAATTCTAATCAAAATCCCAGCAGGCCCATTAGAAGAAACTGAAAAGCTGATTCTACAATTTATGTAGAAGTGCTATGGACCTAGAATAGCCAAAACAATTTTGAAAAAGAAGAACAAAATTGAGGGACTACACTATCTAATTTCATCACTTGTTAAGCTACACAAATCAGCACTGAATAGTATTAAAGATACAAAGATTAGTGTAAAGACATACATCTCAATTAAACAGAATAGACTCCAGAAATAGATCCATACATATATGAGCAGTTGATTTTCAACAAAAATGCCAAACCAATTCAGTGGGGAAAGGAAAAATCTTTCAGCAAATGGTACTGGAATAATCCATAGCCATATAGAAAAAAAGAACTGCTTATCATATATAAAAATTAACTTTAAATGGATCACAGACCTAGATAAATTTAAAGCTATAAAACTTCTAAAACAAAACACAGAGGAAAATCACAGTGACCTTAGTTTTTCCAAACATTACTTAAACAGGACAAAAAGCAAGAATATATAAAACAAATTGATAAACTGGACTTCATCAAAATTTAAATTGTTTGCTTTTCCAAAGACCATGTTAAAAAATGAAAAGGTAAGCTTCAGACTGGGAAAAAATGTTTACAAAACATGTATTTAACAAAGGAGTTCTATTCAGAATAAATATAAAATACTCTTACTCAATAACAGGAAGAAAAAGAATCCACTTTTTTTTTTTTTTTTTTTGCGGTATGTGGGCCTCTCACTGTTGTGGCCTCTCCCGTTGCGGAGCACAGGCTCCGGATGCGCATGCCCAGCGGCCATGGCTCACGGGCCCAGCCGCTCCGCGGCATATGGGATCCTCCCAGACCGGGGCACGAACCCGTATCCCCTGCATCGGCAGGCGGACTCCTAACCACTGTGCCACCAGGGAGGCCCTCCACTTTTTTTTAATGGGAAGAAGATTCAGATAGATACTACAAAGAAAATACATGGATGACAAATAAGCAAATAAAAATGCTCAACATCATTTATTGCTAAGGATGTCGCTTAAAACTACAGTGAAATATCACTGCACATCCACTAAGATAGCTAAATTTAAAAGACCGGCCATACCAAGCAGATGGATGAGAATATGGGGAAGCCAGAACTCTGATACACTGCTGGTGGGAATGCAAAATGGTAAAATCACCTTGGAAAACAGTTTGGCGGTTTCTTAAGTTAAACATACACCTACCATACAACATAGCCATTACACTCATACTTATGTACCAAACATAAATGAAAGCATATGTCCATGCAAAGACTTGAACAAGAATGTTCATACAGTTTTATTTGTAATAGACAAAAACTGTCAACGATCCAAATATCCATCAACAGGTAAATGAACAAACTAATTATGATTTAACCATACAACAGAATACTCAGTAACAAAAAGAACAAACTATGGCATATATAACATCATGGATGAACCTCAAAATAATTACACTGTGTGAATATATACTGTATGATTCCAATTATATACAAGTCTAGATGATGCAAGCTAATCTATAGCTACACAAAGCAAATCAGAGGTTGCCTGGGAAACAGAGGGGTCAGGGAAGGCAGGATGGATTATAAAGGAACATAAGGAAATTTGGGGGCTAATGGGTATGTTCATTATCTTAATTGTGGTGATAGTTTCATGGAAGAACACGTATGTCAAAACTTAGGAAACTGAAAACTTTAAATATGTGCAGTTTATTATATGCCAATTATCTCTCAAGCTGAAAAACTAACAAATAGGACTTCTAGAAGTGAAAAATATAATTTCTAGAAATAAAAAATTCAATGGATGGGTCTGAAAGCTAAAGAAAAAGCTAGTGAATTGGAGAAAAGACCTGAAGAAATCAACCACAAAGCAGCCCAGAGAAACAAGAAATGGAAAATGAAAAGAGAGAGGCTAAAAGGCATGGAGGATAGAGTGAGAAGCCTGAATAGACATTGTTAGAATTTCGAGGGAGAACAGAGAGAAAAAATGGGACAGAGGTAATATTTGAAAAATCATGGCTGAGATTTTGAAGAATGAAAAGATATCACTCCACCGATTCAAGAATCCCAATAAATTTTAAGTAGAATAAATAAAGAAAGCAGTATAAATGCTACCTAATAGCAAAAAGGAACAATAAACAATTTGATATATTATTTCTTATCAATATAGCTATACTCTTCTGAGTTGTCAATGATAAATTTGGAAACAGAAATGCCCTTTCTCCTCAGCTCATTACAAATACCATACTAAACATGCCTATAAATAAATACTGAAATTATGGTCAATAAGTCTGTACTCATAGGTTTAAAACTAAAGATACACCAGAGATTGGAAATAATCCAGCTGTCAAACAACAGGAGATGTCAAAAATATGGTATAACCAAACAAGAGAAGTAAGGTAGGGAAAAGGGAGGGAAGAAGGAAAAAAATGAGGGAAGGAGAAAGGAAACAGGAAAGGAGAGGAGGGGAGGAAAAGGAAGGGAAGAAATCAGGTGTCTCTGCTGTTTACAAAACACCAGAGTTGGCGAAAAGAGAGGCCTTAAGAAAGAATGGGAGAAATCGGCACGCATTCCTTGTTCAAAACTACCCTCAGGTTATCTAACAACCTCCTACTCTCTGTTTCTGTTATCTAAGCTGATTGAAGTTCTCTCATTAATTTTTGGTTTCTTGGAGAATAAAGTTTCAAAGCAGCCATACAAGTAACTGAGGATAATGAGGTTTTGTGGCTTCAAAACAAAAAGTCAGAAGACATAAGGAAAAGTTTCAAGCATAATACAAAACTCAAAAGCCATAAAGAAAAAGAGAGAAATCTGAGAAAATAATATTTTAAATTCGATATGAAATACAGCTCAAATTGTAAACACAAAAACAGGGGAAATGATTAGCAAAATTTGCAAAAATTATGACAGATTAATCATTACTATAGACATTTACAAATCTGAACAAGATAAGCAATTATAAACAAGATGAAAACCTCTAAAAGAAAAAAAAATGGGCAAAGGACTTCCCTGGTGGTTCAGCGGTAAAGAATCTGCTGCAGGGGATGCAGGTTTGATCCCTGGTCAGGGAACTAAGATCCCACATGCCGTGGGGCAACTAAGCCCGCATACCACAACTGCTGAGCCCACGCACCTCAACCAGAGAGCCAGTGTGCTGCAAACTACAAAGCCCACGCACTCTGCAGCCTGCGTGCCACAACTAGAGAGAAGCCCAGTGCCTCAACGAAAGATCCCACGTGCCGCAACTTAGACCCAGTGCAGCCAAATAAATGAATGAATGAATGAATGAATAAATAAATAAATAAAATGGGCAAAAGGCCACAAATAAGCCATCCATACATACACAAAAAATCCAGAAATGGCCAATAAATATATAAAAAGATATCTGACCTCATTAATAACAATAATAATGTGCTGTTCTAATAAGCACTTTATACTATATATAAACTCATTTAACCTTCAATGATAACTCTATAGGATGCGTACTATTATTATTCCACTTTATGCATGATGAAACTGAAATACAGACAGGTTTATTGGTATGAGAAGATGATAATATATTAAGTAGGGAAAAGGTTATAAACCATGTACAATGTGAGTTCCTTTTCATAATACACACACACACACACACACGCAGACAAGAAAAATCTAGAAATATGCTCTAAAATATAAATAACAGTTTAGATAATAGAAAATCCTGTCACTTATCTATATTTTCCAATCAATCTATGATAATAAATATTAACTTTAAAGAACTGTATGTTTTTTAAATTTTAATCAAAAGATTCTCATTAGCTTCACTATTACGCAGTTTTCACAAATGAGTTAACCCTTTGAAGATCAATCTATTCCCTACAATTAAGTTATACTCTGAAAGGTACGTCAAGTTATCTCAAGCGACAGAGCTATGATTCCTTAAATTGTATCTTCCGGGCTTCCCTGGTGGCGCAGTGTTTAAGAACCCGCCTGCCAATGCAGGAGACATGGGTTCGAGCCCTGGTCCAGGAAGATCCCACATGCTGCAGAGCAACTAAGCCCGTGCACCACAACTACTGAGCCTGCACTCTACAGTCCGCGAGTCACAACTACTGAGCCCACGTGCCACAGCTACTGAAGCCCGTGCTCCACAACAAGAGAAGCCACCACAATGAGAAGCCCACACACCACAACAAAGAGTAGCCCCTGCTCGCCACAACTAGAGAAAGCCCACGCACAGCAACAAAGACCCAATGCAAGCAAAAATAATAATAAATTAATTTTAAAAAATTATATCTTCCTTCTGTTAAATGGTTGGTATGCCTCTGAAATAAAAGAATAAGAAAGAGGTCCAATGTGTATTCCACAGATGTCCAAAACCAACACTTTTTTCCTAATAGGGTCTGGCTACCTGCTTAACCTTCACTGACCAGGCCCCCTGGTATACATCTAACCTCAAAAATTACAACTCCAATCCTCCACTACAGCTCCCCTTCCCTTTCCTCATTCTGTCGTCACATACCATACCTTCTTGGTTCATTCCATTTTCTAATTCTTTTCTCTATACTAATGAATAACGTCATTCGGAAGCAAAATTAATTTCTCTTATTTTCTATATTTGCCTGCTCAAAGTCATTCGTATATTACAGCTTTTAGAGTAGAAACATTAAGCACAGGGTCTGAATTAACAGCACAAAATTTTATTTTCCATTTTCTGCTCCCAGGTTTTGAGGGGTTTCATATATCTGTGATTCTCCAGAATGTACATAGTGCTGTAATTTCTAGCAATGTTTCCACTATCAGCATGAATCTTGCCAATCATGGTTTGAAATATAAGACAGCAAGTATTAGAGATTACTTATAATTCTTTCATAGTTCATTAATAAATGTATAACTCTAACCATACAATACTTTTATTTCAGAAATCATCATTTATCTTTGGCAAAATATGTCTATAATCCATCAAATGCAAATTTCTGTATCAATGAAAAAATACAGAAAACAGTACATCATAGGTTTACCAAAGCATTAAGCAAAGGGGAAATTTTCCGTAATTGTTGCAGACATTAATTCCTGTCTATAGCCTTGAAAAGACTTATCTGATTAAAAATAGTTTTATTGTTAATATTTGACAATTCAAATTAGTAATATTTATTGAGATGCATCTATAAGTACAGAAATATGCAATGTGAAGGAGGCAGAGATAAGTAAAACATAGTACCCTGATTTAAGAAGGTATCAATGTAGGAGAAACCAGGTACAGTGCATATAAACACAAATGTCTCATAAGGAGCTAGCATATATTTCTACATTTCAATAAATTTTACCATTGCTACTACACAAAAGAAAACACTATTTTTTACCAAGGAAAAATGGATTTAAAAAAAAAAAGAAGAAAATAGTCAAGTGTGACATTTTAAAATGAATGGGAACAAATATTCAGATACTCAAAAAATAAAGTGACCGCCTACTATGGGCCAGAGAATTGAAAAGAACAGATCATTCTAGCACATACTTAAAACAAATGACACATATAATACTGTAGAATTTCTTTTCACAAACACTTGCAACTTTAAACCTGTGACAAACTAAGACCTAGCATAGTTATATTCTACAACTTAATCCATTTTTTTTTTCTCCTTTGGTAACTGAGATTTGAAGCTCTGGATGACTTCCTCCATAGGAAATATAAGTATCAGAGTTTACAAGGTATTTTAAGAGAAATGACTGAGAGAGAAGTTGGATGGATGGGTCAAGATGCATGGGGTTTACAAGTTAGAAGATAAATCATGGTGTATGTTAACCTATGGCAAGTAGGTCAGGGCAAAAGGTGTTAGAAGGAATAGATAAGAAAGAATGTGCTGGTGGATGTGTCAGGGAAAGGTTTTCCAGGATGAGGAGAATTATAGGAATGCCTATCAGATTATCTGTTCAAGAGTGTTGAAAATGACTGCTAGGGAAAGCATGGAAATTTCAACTTAAGTGTAGTTTGCGATGTAATTTCAAGCCGTTAGATGAGAAAATATGGTTTCTTCATAAAGGCATGCTGAACTGGCAAAATGATAACAAAATGAAGTTGAACAGCTGATTTCCTAAAGCACACACTGTAACTTCTGATTAAGTATTTGCATCATTGAGGATTTCAAAAGCACGTAATAAAATACTAGCAAATATATTCCAAAAGTACATTGAAAGAATAATACACTATGCAAAGAAAAGTTCAACTCAGAACTGCAGAGATGGTTCAACTGTAAGGTATCTACTACTTTTACGATTCAGCATATTGATCAAAAGAGGATAAAAAAACCTCTTTAGAGAAAAATTATTATGGCAAAATTCTGAAAAAGCATTAACGTTATCTTTTATTCTTGATTTTTAAAGTATAATAAAACAGGAATCAGTATTTTTAAAACACTCATAAAGACTATTTCCTTTAAAAGATTTTTTTTTTTAATATACAAAAGGCAGTATCATACTTAAGGGAAACACTAGAAGCATTCTAATAAAAGTAAAGGAGGAAAAAAAAATCCACTATCACTACTACTATTTAATAGCTTTTCAAAGATATTGCATGATACCTTTAAAGAGAAGAAAATAAAAAGGTATAAAACTAGAAAAACAACTGATAAATTCATCATCTTTTGCAGATGATATGACCATATCGTATCTCTTGAAATCCAAGAAAATGAGCTGAAAAACTAATTACAAACAATGAAAGAATTCTGTACTATGGTTGAGGAACCAAACTAACATTTAAAAAGTGCTCCTTCATAGAGATATAAAGTAACGTAGTGAAGTAATTCTTAATACAAACACAAAAAGAGAGAAATACAAAAGAAAGTTTTAATATTGAATATGAAAAATAATTATAAAGAAAACTTCAGAATGTTCCTGAAAGCAAAAGCATTCCCCATTTAAATGATGGAAAGAGAAACTCAGAGAGGCAGAGTAAGTCTTCCAAACTTGCATAACTAGTAAATGGTGACAACAAAAGATGAACCCAGATTTGTCTGGCTCCAAAGCTCATCCTCTTTCTACTACCATATACTGCTGCAAGTTCAATAAAGAGAGCCTCTGTAAGCAAATTCAGATGAAATCCAACAAGTCTTCACTACTTAATGTTTTTAATAATTTGAAAGTTCTATTTATAATTCACTATAAATGTATCCAAGATATTTATATTCAATTAATGTGAACAAGTTAAAAAGAAATCAAAGAAGTTGCCTGAAATAAACTGTATTAGCTATGTCAGGTCCTTGTGGTAGGTTCTCAAAAGGACTGGGTACATGTGTGCAATTCCCAGAATAGAGAAGATCCACAGTATTTCCTAGACCAAACTGAATAAGAAGGAGAGGGAAAAAAGCTGAGCCAAACTATTCAACCTGATCCTTTCCTGAACCATGATCCCATGGCACCTACAGTTTGTCCCTGACCTTCTAATCCCCTTTGGTTACTCTGCATTTGTTTTTCTAACATCTTGATTATACTCTTGGCACACGGAATATTACACTAAATACAAGACCCCTCTCTTTTGGCCTATCTGAATGGATCCTAGAATTCTTCTTCCTGTGTTGGCTTTTGGTTTTGTTTTGTTGATCCTGATCCCATACTTATCAGTTGACTATACTTAGTTATTACATTTCTCAAAAAGCAGTGGGAGATGGCTCTTACATGCTCTCCCCTAGATATTATCTATTGTAACTATCTTCTCTCCTAGAATTAAACCCTTTAGGATTTAGCATTCTACCATACATTGGAAAAGGTAAAGGTGGCTAACTGAGGTTCAAAGGGAAAGTAAGGAAACAATGGTGGATGACAGCAAAACTACTACAGATCTAGGAGCAGGACTAAAGAAATGGGTCATGCTAATACAAAGCTATTTAGAAGTCAACTGTATGCCTATACAAAATGAGAGCATGTGCTGAAGAGACTAACAAGAAAGGAACATCAGAAATGCTTAAAGGGGCTTCCCTGGTGGCGCAGTGGTTGAGAGTCTGCCTGCCGATGCAGGGGACACGGGTTTGTGCCCTGGTCTGGGAAGATCCCACATGCCGCGGAGCAACTGGGCCCGTGAGCCAAAATTACTGAGCCTGCGCGTCTGGAGCCTGTGCTCCGCAACAAGAGAGGTCGCGATAGTGAGAGGCCCGCGCACCGTGATGAAGAGCGGCCCCCGCTCGCCACAACTAGAGAAAGCCCTCGCACAGAAACGAAGACCCAACACAGCCAAAAATAAATAAATAAATAAAAGCAAAACTGTCAACAAGTAAAAATAAACAACAACAACAACAAAATTTACATTAAAAAAAAGAAATGCTTAAAAAAAAAAAGAAAAGAAACACTTTTAATTTGTAATACTTACCTTGGCTCTCAGTTCTGAAGGCCAATGATTCATAGTCATCAAAACTTTGGGAGAAGAAGGCTAAGTTATCCACGGTCTATAGCTGCTAGACCTATACACCATTCTACTTATTAGTCACTAGTTAGCTAGAGCCATCACACAAAGTACTGCTTGGAAAATCCCATGAATTCAAGTAAGCCCTAACTTGCTGCATCTGTGAGCGGTTTCGGGATACTGAAATGCCAATTTCTCCAAGAGGCAGACACTTTACATTGCCTTACACAGCTCTTATGAATAGGAAGAGGTGATATGAGGGCAAACAAGAAGTACATCTTAAAAAGACAAGGGAGAATTTATCACAGAAGGAACTTCAGAAGTTCCTTTGCCTCTCAAAGAAAACAAACATTCCTAACATCCTTACCAGTAAACGACGTCCAGTGGTGCAAAGTAGTTTTTCATTATCAGGTCAGCAAAGTAAGCTTCTGTTTCCCGGCAGGCAGTTCCATTTCCAATCACCACTGTACTGCAGCTGCAAGCAGAAACAGAATGAGAAACTGGATGAGATCAAGGCATGCTTCTAAATCAATCAGGAGAAAATGGACAGAATGCACGAACAGTATTATATGATGCTCTTATTCTCTCATATATCCATGCAATCTCTCCACTATCTCACAGGGGCCACGCAGACTTATGTAGAATCAAAGACATTGCTCCTGCATTTGGTATTACAGGAGGCAGTGGAGAAATGTCTTATGGTCACACAATCTCAAGAATAGTCAGCTTTCTTCCCATCTAGAAGGAATGAAATTTAGACATGAATAAGTAAACTCTGGAACATTCTAAGCCATAATAAAGAATTATGACTGAATTATGTGATATGTTTTCAAGTAATTTCTGAAGCTTCTCTAACTACTGCCACATCCATTCCTCAGATCCATGAAATAGAAAGAAAGAGAGAGAGGGAGGGAGGGAGGAAGAAAGAGAGAGAGAGAGAAGGCTCAAACTGAAGAATTAATAAAATCTCACTTTTGGTCATATTACCACCTTTGTTTAGTGAAGGCAGCAGAGGAAGGGAGTAGCATTCCTCCAGAGTCTCCAAATATAGAGTCCTCCAGCAATTTGCCCCAGCATTGTTTTACATGGTTCCTTTTCTAACACCAAGACACTTCCCTTAATCCCTCCCTCCAAATTAGGGACTTCAAAGATATCTCTGATTGGCTGAGCCACTGAAATACTCAAAAGGTTACTTATTTTCATACTTGAAATTCAGCAAAAGCCTCTTTATTTTCTCTGCCTCTCGGAAGCCTTGTCCACAATGCAAGTATACCACATCAGTATGAAGTATCTGACCTTAGGAAAAAATGAAAAGAAAAGGCCATTTTGTAAGAAATTACAAAACATAACACACCACTTGCTTTGATTAAGCAAGTTGAAACTGAAAAGGAAACTGGTTCATCTTTTAAAATGCAGTCTGAATCTTTCATATTCCTTAATCAGATTCCCCCTTAAGCATTCTGAAATTTTGTTACCTCCAAAGTTATTAGAACTCTATTTTGCTATACAAAAATCATTATCAACTAGATAATATGCCATGATACCTAAAAGAGAAATGATTTTTAATAACACTTAACATCAAAAATAGTAAAAGCGGGCTTCCCTGGTGGCGCAGTGGTTGAGAGTCCGCCTGCTGATGCAGGGGACGCGGGTTCGTGCCCCGGTCCGGGAAGATCCCACATTCCGCGGAGCAGCTGGGCCCGTGAGCCATGGCCGCTGAGCCTGAGCGTCCTGTGCCTGTGCTCCGCAACAGGAGAGGCCACAACAGTGAGAGGCCCGCGTACGGCAAAAAAAAAAAAAAAAAAAAAAAAAAAAGAACCTGTTCAAAAATAGTAAAAGCTGGGACTTCCCTGGTGGCACAGTGGTTAAGAATCCACCTACCAATGCAGGGGACATGGGTTCGAGCCCTGGTCCAGGAAGATCCCACATACCACAGAGCAACTAAGCCTATGTGCCACAACTACCGAGCTCTAGAGCCCACAAGCCACAACTACTAAGCCCGTGTGCCACAACTACTGAAGCCCACACACCTAGAGCCTGTGCTCGGCAACAAGAGAAGCCACCACAATGAGAAGCCTGCGCACCGCAACAAAGAGTAGCCACCCGAAGAGCAGCCCCCACTTGCTGCGACTAGAAAAAGCCAGAAAACCTGCATGCAGCAACGAAAACCCAACGCAGCCAAAAAATAAATAAAATTAAAAAAAAAATAGTAAAAGCTAACATTTACTGAATATTTACTATATATCAGTGAGTGTTGTAATACTATTCTATTTCTTCCTTTGGGTTGTAGATATGTAAATTTCTTTACCTTATGTAATTTTTTCAGCTGCATACTTATGAACTGTGAGCTTTTCTGTACTACATTTCAGCCAGAAATATATTTTAAAATTTGAGGGTAACTCTTAAAGAACAGAAATAATGAGCTAAGTGACCAAATTAGGAAGTTAGGAAAAGGACGACAGAATAATCTCAAAGAAAGTGGAAGGAAGAAAATAATAAAGTTAAAAAAGCAGAAATTAATGAAATAGAAAAAAAAACCCATAAAACAGAGAGGACCAATGTAGCTTAAAATTTTAAATCACCTGTTAAGAAAAATACATATTTTTAGCTATACCAATCAAGTAAAAGAAAGGATGACACAAATAAATTATATTAGAAATGAAAAGGGAGTATAACTAGAGATTCAGCACAAATTTAAAAGATACAGAGAGATTATTATAAACAACTTGATGTTAATTTAGATTAAATGATGAAATGGATAAATTCTTGGAAAACTCTTACCAAAACCGACTGAAAATACATATCCACGTATGTATGTATGTGTGCATAAAATTTAAAAGAGAACCATTCTATAAACAATACAAATACAGTAAAGGATAAAAGCCATATGATAGCTCAATAGATGCAGGAAAAAACACTGACAGAATATACTTCCCATTTATTTTAAAAATGCACAGCATGGGGCCTCCCTGGTGGCGCAAGTGGTTGAGAGTCCGCCTGCCGATGCAGGGGATACGGGTTCGTGCCCCGGTCTGGGAGGATCCCATATGCCGTGGAGCAGCTGGGCCCGTGAGCCATGGCCGCTGAGCCTGCGCGTCCGGAGCCTGCGCGTCCGGAGCCTGTGCTCCGCAGCGGGGGAGGCCACAACAGTGAGAGGCCCGCATACCGCAAAAAAAAAAAAAAAAAAAAAAAAAAAAATGCACAGCATGAAAAAAGAGCAACTTAGGACAGCAAAATCAAAAGCTCATGACTGTATTTATAAAAAAAAGTATCCCCATAAAATGCAAAAGGTGAGCAGGTGGGAACAATGCACCAATAACCACCAAGACCAATGTGCATCAGCATTTCTGTGGGAGGAGGCACAGAGAAACAATGGAGTATCTCATGGACCTGACTGGAGTAAGAGATTGGAGGAAGCCTCAAAATGTCAGAAGGTGCTTCCCTGGAAATCAAAACTGGCCCGTTTGAGAACAGAAAGTAAAACTGGAAAAGACCTTTGCATACTCTAATTTATAGGTCAGTACAAAGGTTGCACAGTAAGTTCAGAAAGGACTGGAAAACTCTGATCTCTGAACTCTTGAAATTAACAAGTAGAACATTCTTTTCAAGACAAAACCCCACAGTGAGAAAAAACTGTTGAGCATCATATCCACATTGAGCAAGGTAAGGACAGTCTAGAGTTTTAGGAAGAAAGTGATCTCAAATGGAAACACAGAAATGCAGAAAGAAATGAAGATAACAGAAAGGGCAAATAAATGAGTAAACAGGAAAAAAAATACTGACTGGACAAAACAATAAAAATGTCTCATGGTATTTAAAATATACACAGAATCAGGACTTCCCTGGTGGTCCAGTGGTTAAGAATCTGCCTTCCATTGCAGGGGACGCAGGTTCGATCCCTGGTTGGGGAACTAAGATCCCACATGCCACGGGGCAACTAAGCCTGCGAGCTGCAACTACTAAGCCCGTGCACTCTGGAGCCCGCGTGCCACAACTAGAGAGAAGCCCACGCGCAGCAACTAGAGAAGCCTGTGCGCCGCAACAAAAAGATCCTGCATGCTGCAACTAAGACCCAATGCAGCCAAATAAATAAATAAATATTTTTTTTAAATAAAATATATACAGAATCAAAATGTATCATATATATATATATATGCAGTCAGTATACACAGAAGTTGATGGGGGATAAACAGAGTTATTAAAGTCTGAGCCCAGTTAATCCTCAATATATCCATTGTGACCTAGGAAAGGGCATAAATGATAGTAAATGTTGACTGTCTGAGTCAACAAACAGGCCAAACAGGAAGCTTCATCCTGATTCCTATATCCCTTTTTGTGAGAAAACCATCTTCTATTCCTTGAAAATTAGCATTATTTCCAAATCCTCATGAAGTATATGAAGTGAAATTTATGACCAACCAAACAACTTCTATATAAAACGCTGAAAGGTATGCTTACTGGTAGGAGAAATTATAGCTAACTTGCAACCGTGTTTATAACCGGGATCCACTCCCATCAAGGTACGCCCTGGGACAGGGCTTGTTAAAAGGAGCTGACGAAGGTTCCGTCCAAACATCATTACTGATTCTTTCTCTGCATCTGATGTTAGTTTGGCCCTTTAGAAATAGAAATAGAGAAGAAAAAAGATAAAGTATTCAGTTTTCATTCATTCAAATTTTCTTCCAGAAAAAGAACACAATTATTCCTTATTGGAGCATTCATTATAACAAAATAACTTGAGAAAATAATCACATACAAAATTATATTAAGTCTCTTTTTGCTAAGCTCAGTAATACAGATACCACAAACAATTTTGTGGTATCAAACCTGCTGAGTTTGTCATACCTACACTCCTTCTCTATCTGCTCACCCTTATATAAGAAATCTACATGTATAAGTATCTGTGTATATGCGAGAGACAGGGTGTATAAAGATTTGGACATTACATGGGATGCCAAAGTTTATCAGCTGATTAAAAATATAAACACATAATTAGTGGTCAATTACTGAATCGTAAGTAGCCTCCTCCAACAATGCTTAGTTTTACACCCTCACCTATATATATCTCAAGGCCATCTTCTCACTCTATTCCATTCCCCACATCTACCCCCTCGTCATTCTCACAGTGATGTGACATGACCACAGATATTAATACCAGTCCAGAACCCTGCCTCACATAAATAACTTCCCAATTTTATCCAGAGAAGCTATTAAAAGTCTAATTTTCAAACTTTTTCTAGGATAAAAAAATATGTCTCTATTGGACTTAAAGGCATTTGGAAACAAAGTTTTACACCATTTGCCTATTTAACAAGAGTTCTTACCATATTATTTCCTGAAACTCAAAAGAATTTATTAAAAGTATGTCTTCTCTATTAGACCAGGTTAAAAAAAAACTGCAGGCCAATGGCCACAAGAACAAAAGCAATTCAGGGCACATTTCTATCAGCGTTGAGGTAGAATTATCTGCATATCTAAAGGCACATACAGCTAACCAACATTTGTTTTCCTGGCTTAATTCAGCTTCTTACGGCTTTTCTCTCATCTTCTCTAATACTTCACTGTCATTCTACCTGCATTCAGCCAAGCAACATGAAGATATCATTACAGGTATTTCTAAATCTTCACGTTTAACTTTATTTGTTGAGTGAGCACTTGTACTCAGTCTTATATAAGGTACTGTGATTGATGTAAGAGATACAAAGCTGAAAAAATCCCTACCCTGAAGATCACTGTCTAGTGGAAGAAACAGAAAAATAAACAGACGAGTATAGGATAGGTAGGGATAGCTAAATTAGGAGAACTTTCTGAAAGAGATGTCTTCTCAGGTGAATCAAGAAGGATAAGTAATAGTTAAGCAAACAAAGGCAGGGATAGTAGCTGAAGAGCATTGAGAAAACATTCTGGGCAATAGAAGCAGCAGATGACAAAGCCCATGTCTCATTTATAGAAAAAGCAAGTAACTTCATATGATAAAAAGAAATACCAAGACAAAGGGCTACAGAGGAAGAAAAAAACAGACCACAAAGGGTTCTTCTAAAGAGCTTGGATTTTATCCTGGAGACAAAGAAGATCCACTGAAGGATTTTAAGTAGAAGAGTATGAAATAATCAGATGGGAATTTAAGGATGGCAATGTGGAATATGTATTAGAAAATATAAGACAGAGATCATCTATGATCCTAGTATAGTAATTCAGACAAGAAATGATGATAACCTGAACTAACCATGGATATACTTTCTCCTAGTAAAGATGGAGATAAAGAGAAGGCAAAATTCAAGATGTAATAAAAGATGGCATAATAGACAGCACTTGGTAATACTGATAATGTAGTTTTGATGAAAGAGGTATGTGTGAAAAATGACACAGGGATGAATGATCATGACAATCATGGAAACAAAAATGCAGAAGTAGACTCTGAATCTTATATAGTCAACTGAATAAAATGGCTGCAAAATAATATAGTCTATTTGATCTCTTTTAATACACACACATGAATGGAGAAAAGTCTAGTTAACAATGGTTATCTCTACGTGGTGAAATTATATGGGTTTTTTTTTCCTTTGTGTTTTACTGATTCTTTCAATTTTTCTGCATTTGGACAAATTTCTTTTTAATTAGAGAATTAAAGTAATTTAATTACTTTAATAAATCAATTGAGGGTTTTCCCCCTCAACTGCTATTTCAGGTAATTACAAGTATTTCTATGAAGAGACACATCTGTAGACAATGTCTGCAAACCAACTTATGGAATGAAATAAGATATATTTTTTAACCACAGGCATTTTAGAAAAAGAGGAGGAAAGTGCTCTTGCTTGCCACTGCTAATGGAAGTCGGAGAAGAATTATACATTAAATAATCCCACAGCAAACTGCACACATTAAATCTCAATGAAATTATTCCACAAGCAGTAAAGCTATTCACACCTAATATATGCAAAAATGTCAAATGCACCACTGGACATTATATGCAACAGGAGAACATAAGATAAAAGGATGAATCAAGAGAATGAATGATTTTGATAAAAAAGAGGTTGGACAAAGGAGCTATATGTCCTTTTTAATGGTACCTGCTCACTCCCTACTCTAAATGCCTCCAAAGTCAATGGCCAAGTCCAGTAAAAGAAAAATAGAAAAAAAGGCTGCTATACGTTCTAGTGAGGCTGACGAGATGGCTAGAAATCTATAGTTTCCAGGTGACCCTTGCTGAAACACTAAATAAGTGGGAAGGAAGAAAATCTATAGCAAATAGAAAGGAATATATGAAGGCATGGCTGGTGTCTAAACATTGACTACCAAGACAAAGGCTAGAGAGAAGCAGGAAAGAGGGTTTTTGCCTCCCAACATTTCTGTCCATCTCCTCCCCTAAAAACAATTCGGTACCTCACCTCTTTTGCAGTTCTTTGTAACCTTTAGTTCTTCTGCTAGTCCATTTAGATGGTCACCTTAATAATCTCCTAATATTTGTTCATCACTGCTGATAATTATTCATTGAAACAACTCCGTCTGCTAATATACATTAGCTTTCTCTCATAGTAATACATTCATCATGTGCTCCCCTGATTTCCTTATGCTTTTTTTGGCTCTCTTACTTCTAAAACTGCTGCCAACTAACTTCTCCATTAACTTCTTAGTTTGTTTCTCCCAAGCCAAATCTCTCATCAATAAAACCATTTGTTTGGCTTAGTTGTCAAATTGCAAGACTAGTATTGCAGAACTGGAAGGGGTACACATTAAGTGGTCAAGATTTGAAAAGTATACCATAATTAAAAGCTATGTTTTGTGATCTATGCATGTGAATGCCTCTACAGATTGAAATCTATGCTTAAATTTAAGACTTTGTGATTCTGACTCAGTTCTTTGGATTGGTTAATGGATCAACAAATATTTACTACACGCTTTAATGGGCCTATTACCATACATAAAAATAAACAGTCCAGAAAGTTAAACAAGACAAGATGCATACCTGAACTCTCTACAAAGGAGAGGATAAATAAGGCGTTTAAAGGAATCATCCAGTGAGTTGTATAAGATCTTCATTAACTCTGGCTTTGCAAAGCCACGTGGTCTCCACCTGCAAAAAAGAAAAGCCTATACTAAAACTGATGTAACAATAATAAGGCCATAAAAGGGCTCCTGGAAGAGCAGAGAGAGAGTGGAAAAGAAAAGGGGGGAAGAAACTTTACTGAATCCAAAGTAACATAATCTGTAAGGAGAGACAGTGATGTCTGAAAATTATTACTATGACATCTGGAGTTCTTATTTTTAAAAACCTGGTAACCATGGTAACACATAAAACTTAAGGGAGGAAAAAACTTTCCTATTCTGGGGAGAGTCCCCAAGGCATTATTAATAATGGTAAAAATTTTTAAGATATAAGAAAGTCACCAAAAAATTACTGAACCACTGCTATAGACTGAATTATATCCCCTAAAATTAGTATGTTGAAGCCCTAACCCTCAAATCGGATGATATTTGGAAACGGGGACTTTGGGAGGTAATTAGGTTTAGATGAGGTCATGAGGGTGGGGCCCCCATGAGAGGATTAGTGAGTGCCTTAAAAGAAGAAATATCAGATACCCCCTTCTCTCTCCCCCAAGCCAGGTGAGGACATAATGAGAAGGCTGCTGTCTGCAAGACAAAAAGAGGGTTCTCACCAGAAACCAAATCAGCCTGACCTTGATCTTGGACTTCCAGCCTCCAGAACAGGGAGAAAATAAATTTCTGTTGTTTAAGCCACCTAGTCTATGGTATCTTGTTATGGCAGCCGAAGCGAAGACAAACACTATGTCCTTCTTTTCCCATTTCTTAATCTCTTCCTGAGTGTTAAAGTAGATTGAGCAAAGGAGAAACTCCATTTTAACCTTTGCCTCTTGTCATCCTTGAGTAGAACTCACTCTATTCCTCAGGTTGTACTGTTCTACTAGGCAGTGTATCTGCATACATACTGATAAATATAAATGCCAGAGAACCCACTGTTAGTAGAAACTGGAGAAAGAACAGTAAGAGAAAAACACAAGCTAAAAAGGACAAACAAATTCAGTGCTACCCCTTCTCTGCGTTCCCTACATCTACAGCATCTCTGCCCGTGTCCTTCAATGGCTCTTGAATAGAAAACATTAATATTTTACCAGTGGTTCCTAATAAACCATTAATATACTTCAGGGGCACTGTCATCTCCCTTACTTATAATGTGATACACCAAAGGCTACATAATAATAACTAATTGAATCCCTTCCATAGAAGGGTATTATTTGAGTATAGTTTTGTTTTTTAATTTGAATGAAAGTGCTTTTAGGCAGGACATACATCCTTCCTTCCATCCAAATCCTTGTTTCTCCCTACTGTCACCTATACCTGAGGGCATGAAACGTAGGGAGAACTAGGATATGAATTAGAAAGTTATTATTATTATTTTGTTATGTTACAGGCATACCTTGGAGATATTGTGGGTTTGGTTCCAGACTACCAAAACAAAGTGAATATCACAGTACAGTGAGTCACATGAAGTTTTTGGTTTCCTAGAGCATACAAGAGTTATGTTTACACTACAATATAGTCTATTAAGTGTGTAATACCATTATGTCTTAGAAAACAATGTACATACCTTAACCAAAAAATAATGCTATTGGAAAAATGGTACCAATAGACATGCTCAACACAGGGTTGCCACAAACCTTCAATTTGTAAAAAAAACAAAAACAAAAAAACCCAATATCTGCGAAGCACAATAAAGCAAAGTGCAACAAAACTTATAGCTGTGTTGTTGTTATTAATTGGGGAAATTCAATGTCAAACAAAGACATCCCAGAAGAAACATCTGAGACGGCTTTAAAAAACTGAATTGTGGTTTACCAAGTAAGACAAAGGAATAAAAGCATTCTGGGAAGAAACCATACCATATGTAAAAGCTTAGAGGCATGAAAGAGCATGATAAGCTCGAGTAACTAGAAGCAGATTAGTAATACAAGGGCATAAAGCTTCAGTATCAGGTTGCGGGGTAGATGAGGCTAGAAAGTATGGCAGTAGCCAGATTACTGAGGCTCTTATCACCATACTCTGGAGTTTGGCCAGTTAGGAGAGAACATAGCCCTGGGTCATGGGACAATACACTAGGAAAAGAGTCCTTAGAGGCAGGAAGGCCCTAATGGAGTGATTCTTATAATGAATGTATCTGATGTCTGCTGGGGGGTCATTCCCTTTAAAGACAAACCAAGGTTTCCACATTGCTTGTAGGAAAAAAATGGAAATCTTTAACATTAGATACCCAATTTCTCTGGAAGCCCCAGTAACCTTCCTTAAACCTCAAGGTTCTCCTGTGGCGTAATTGCTCACCTCCCTGGAACAGAGTGCTGTGGGTCTATTTTATAACTAAGGATGCCTCAATTATACCCATTCACAGTGACCTTTAGACCACAGACCCAGCTATACTCACTTCCTGCATTACAGAAACTCCTTTTTCTTCCTCACCCCACAGCACTCTTGACTGGCTTCCTGTGATCTATTCATTTAGCACTCGAAGGGACCTGAAACAGTATAGCAAAGCCACAAACTTTATTACTTCTAAACTTAAAGGAAATACAATGGGTTTCCCTTACAGGGTATCATTGTAAAACTTGATTCTTCCTCTAATTCAATAGTTAAACACTGCTGAATGAAACTAAGAAGGACCTCACTTTAACTAAATTTCACAGTACAAAATACATGCTATGTAAGATGTGCACAATGAAGCATACAAATTAAGACAGAGGTCACAAACTCAAATACCTACGGGGGGTCAGGAAAGTACTGTAAACAAATGAATAAGACCCAGGGCCTATACGTATGTTTTTGACAGAGACATGCTTTATTCACCCATTACAGACAAAGAAATATTCTCCACTTTGGCAAAGAAATATGCTCCCCCCCATTCGGTTTCTATAGATAAAGATAGGCTCTCTCCATCTAGCTTTCATTTTCCCACATTTAAAATAGAAACGGATACAGGATATAGTTCCCCTTAAATCTACCACAAGAAAAAAGCAGCACCATTTAGTGTAGCATTTTCTCAAAGTGATATGACAGACATTTGGGGACAGAATAATTTACCTTACAAGACTATCCCATGCACTGGCACTAAAAGCTAGTTTTAAAAAAGAAAAAAAGCTAGTAGCCAGCCTCAGTCATTCATTTGTTATTCATATAATATCTGATAAATTAAATTTTTGATTCAATTATCCTTAATGAACAAAATATTTCAGATATACTATATACAGTATGTTTCTGTTAATTCATTTTTCATAAAAGAAAATATACTCTTTATAAAAGATTCATATGGTACAGGATTACAGTAAAAGTCTCTCTCCCCAGAAATAATCACTATTAATAATTCTTATGTACTTCCCAGATATTTCCTATTTAAACATACACAACATATGTACTTTTTAAATTAAAAAAATTTTTTAAACATCTTTATTGGAGTATAATTGCTTTACAGTGGTGTGTTAGTTTCTGCTTCATAACAAAGTGAATCAGCTATACGTATACATATATCCCCATATCTCCTCCCTCTTGCATCTCCCTCCCTCCCACCCTCGCTATCCCACCCCTCTAGGTGGTCACAAATCACGGAGCTGAGCTCCCTGTGCTATGCAGCTGCTTCCCACTAGCTATCTATTTTACATTTGGTAGTGTATATATGTCCATGCCACTCTCTCACTTCGTCCCAGCTTCCCCTTCTCCTCTCCGTGTCCTCAAGTCCATTCTCTACGTCTGTGTCTTTATTCCTGTCCTGCCCCTAGGTTCGTTAGAACCTTTTTTTTTTTTTAGATTCCATATATATGTGTTAGCATACGGTATTTGTTTTTCTCTTTCTGACTTGCTTCACTCTGTATGACAGACTCTAGGTCCATCCACCTCACTACAAGACACTATATCCATTGCCTGTCACTGTTTTTGTTTTTGTTTTTTTAACACAATGGACATCTTTCCATTATCAGTACATATAGATCTCAATATAGCATTTTAAAAAAGAATATTCTGTAAAAATCTATAAACAGACCTGTTTTGGATGCACCACCTACAGAACTCATTCTTCACTCCATCAGAAATGTTAACCTTGACCGTCAGTATCTTCAAATTTTCTCCACGGTTAATTGCCAGAATCTGAGTGCAAACATATATGGCAAAGACTGATGATCCACAGAATATATAAATGATCAATTTAACCAGTCAATATTTGTGAAACAAACTGGGTGGTTATCCAGTCTAGAGCTATATCAATTTTGTATTCATTTATTTACCAAGAATGTATTCAAAAATAATCATTTCTTTATATTTTTTTCAAGTATTTTCAAAATAAAATACAGGTACAAAGCCTATGATATTCACAGGAAGAGATAGTGTTGATCTAAAAATCTCATTTCAGATTCTACTAATTGAAAGTCTTTGATCATCTAGAGTTAGAAGGATATACTTTTTATATTTGTGAAAAAACATTACTAAGATAAATACAAACATCGAAATTTCTAAGTGGAATATTTAATAACTACTGTTATCATTTATTGAGCACTTACTAATTGTCAGGCCCATCTAAGCACTTTAAATACATTAACTCATTTATCTTCAAAGCCACCAGTGATGTATGTATTAACATCTTACTCTTATATGATAATTTTTCTAAGACTAACTTGTCCTAAATCACAAAGCTAGCAAGTAGCAAAGGAGGAATTTAAATGCAGATCGACCTGTCTCTGCTTTTAATTAATATATTAAAAGAACAATTGTTTTAAAACACATTAAAAATACTCCTTAAAGAAAAGCAAACAAACCTAAAGCAAGAAGAAGAAAGGAAATAATAAAGAACAGAGGGAAAATTAATAAAAGAGAAGAGAAAAACAACAAAAAATATCAACAAAACCAAAAGTTGGTTCTTGGAAAATATCAACAAAATTGACAAACCTTTCACTAGACTGACCAAAGAAAAAAGGGAGACATTCCAGTTATCAAAATCAGGAATGAAAGAGGGGCCATTAATATGAATGTTATAGAAATAAAAAGGATCATAAGAGAATACTATGAACAACTGTATGCCAAATTAGATCACTTAAATAAAATCAACAAATTCCTAAAAAGACAAAAGCTTCTAAACTAGAATAAAAAAGAAAGAGAAAATTCAAAATTATCTATAAAAAGTAGAGATAGAATTAGTAATTTTAAAATTTCCCACAAGGAAATACCCAGGCTCATATGGTTTCACTGCTAAATTCTACCAAACATCTAAAAAAAAGAATTAATAGCAATTCTTCATAAACTCTTCCAAAAATACAATAGAAGAAAAAACTTCCTGACTCTATTTACCCCGTTCTTGCAAGAACACTGCAAGAGAAAAGTAAAGACCATTGCCTCTTATGAATATAGATGTAAAATTTCTCAATAAAATACTAGTAAACTAAACCCAGAAACATATAAAAAGAATTACACACAAGGATCAAAAGGGATTTATTCCAGAAATGCAAGGTTGGTTTAACATCCAAAAAAGAAGTAATGTAATACATCATAACTATAGAATAAAAAACAAAAATTACATGATCATTTCAATAGATGCAGAAAGAATATCTGAGAAAATTCCAGCAGTTGTTCATGATAAAAATACTCAAGAAACTAGGAAGAGAAAGCATATTCTGAATCAACATGATAAAGGGCACATACAAAAACTCCACAGATAACATAATGTTTAATAGTGAAAGACTGGATGCTTTCCCTCTAAGATTACAAGGGTGTCTCCTCTTGCACTTCTATTCAACATTGTACTGGAGGTTCTATCTAGGGAAATTAGGCAAGAAAAAGAAATAAAAGGCCTCTAGATTGAAAAGAAAGAAATTAAAACTATCTCTATTTGCAGATACTATGATCTGTATACAGAAAATCCTAAGGAAACCACTATAAAACTATTAGAACTAATAGAGTTCAGCAAGGTTGCAGGATAATCAATTTCTACACACTAGCAATAAACATCCTAAAAATATTTTTTAAAAATTCCATTTACCATACCACCAGCACAAATAAAATACTTTCCAATAAATTTAACAAAAGAAGTTCAAAATTATACACTGAGAACTATAAAATATTGTTTTTAAAAAAAATTGAAGAAGACCTAAATAAATGGAAAGACATCCCAGGTCCATGGATCAAAAGCCTTATTAATATTGCTAAATGGCACTAATCCCCAAATTACTTTATAAATTCAATGTGATCCCTATCAAATCCCAGCTAGCTTCTTTGCAGAAATTGACAAACTAATTCTAAGATTCATATAGAAATGCAAGGGACCCAGAATAACTAAGTCTATTTTGTAAATAAAGAACAAACCTGGAGGAGTCCCACTTCTTAATTTCAAAACTTACTACAAAACTACAGTAATCAAGACAGTGTGGTACTGGCATTAGAGATAAACATACAGATGAATGGAATAGAATTCAGAGTCCAGAAATAAATCTATACATCTACCATCAAGTGAATGTCAACAAGGGTGCTAAGACAATTAAATGGGGAAAATACAGTCTTTTCAACAAGTGATGCTGGGACAATGGATGGCCAAATTCAAAAGTATGAAGTTGGACAGCTTCTTCACACAATACACAAAAATTAGCTCAAAATTGATTATAGACCTTAATATAAAAACCAAACCTATAAAATGCTTAGAAGAAAATACTTGAGAAAATCTTCATGACCTTGAGTTACATAAGGCCTTAGGTAAAACACCACATGCATAATCAACACAAGAAAAAAATAAATAGATTGGATTTCAACAAACTTATAATTTTTATATCTCAAAGGATACCATCAAGAAATTGAAAAGAAAGCACTTAGCACAGGAGAAAAGTTTTGCAAATCATATATCACATAAAGGACTTATATCTAGAACATACAAATATCTCTTATAACTCAACAAAAAAGACACAACCTAACAAAAATGTGCAAAAGGTCTAAAGAGATATTTTTTCAAAGATATAGAAAGATATAGAAATGTTCAATAAGTACAGAAAAGATGCTCAACATCATTAGTTAGAAGAGAAGTGCAAACCAAAACAATAATGAGAAATCAGTTCATACTAAAATGGCCATAATCAAAAAGATAGACAGGGACTTCTCTCATAGTGCAGTGGTTAAGAATCCACCTGCCAGTGCAGGGGACACGGGTTCAAGTCCTGGTCTAGGAGGATCCCACATGCCACGGAGCAACTAAGCCTGTGTGCCACAACTACTGAGCCTGCGCTCTAGAGCCTGCAAGCCACAACTACGGAGCCCGCAAGCCACAACTACAGAGCCCAAGTGCCACAACTACTGAAGCCTGCATGCCTAGAGCTAGTGCTCCACAAAAGAAGCCACTGCAGTGAGAAGCCTGCACACCACAATGAAGAGTAGCCCCCGCTCGCTGAAACTAAAGCCCACGTGCAGCAACGAAGACCCAATGCAGCCAAAAATAAAATAAATAAAATAAAATTTATATTAAAAAAAAAAGATAGACAATAGGACTATCTTGAGGACGTAAAGAAGCGGAACTCTCATAAACTGCTGGTGGGAAGGTAAAATGGTATAGCCACTCTGGAATACAGCAACCTTAATTTATATAAATTCTAAAGGTATTTTTAAGTAAAATGTTCAATATAGAACAAATCCTCAAAGTTTAAAAAATTACAGATACTGGGGCTTCCCTGGTGGCGCAGTGGTTGAGAATCTGCCTGCCAATGCAGGGGACATGGGTTTGAGCCCTGGTCTGGGAAGATCCCACATGCCGCGGAGCAACTAGGCCCATGAGCCACAACTACTGAGCCTGCACATCTGGAGCCTGTGCTCCGCAACAAGAGAGGCCGTGACAGTGAGAGGCCCGCTCACCGCAATGAAGAGTGGCCCCCGCTTGCCGCAACTAGAGAAAGCCCTCGCACAGAAACAAAGACCCAACACAGCCAAAAATAAATAAATTAATTAATTAAAAAAAAATTACAGATACTTAAAAAAAATCTTTACATTTGAGAAATTTCTAAGGTAAACATTGGCAGAAATAAAATAATCACTTAAAAATAAACTTTTAATACAAAATAAACTTTACTTTGGACTGGACAAAATCTTCAATGTCTGCCAGCTCTCTGAAATAGTGAAAGGAACACTGAACAGTAAATAAAAGTTCTTCATCCAAGAATTTATCAGTAATAAATTCATTCATGCAGAATACAATATTATACGGGAAAAAGAGTTATTTAATTCTGATTTATATAAATACACTATTAGGGACTTCCCTGGTGGCGCAGTGGTTAAGAATCTGCCTGCCAATGCAGGGGACATGGGTTTGATCCCTGGTCCGGGAAGATCCCACATGCCGTGGAGCAACTAAGTCCGTGCGCCACAACTACTGAGCCCACGTGCCACAACTACTGAAGCCCATGCGCCTAGAGTTCGTGCTCCGCAACAAGAGAAGCCACTGCAATGAGAAGCCCACGCACCACAACAGAGTAGCCCCCGCTCGCCGCAATTAGGGAAAGCCCGCGCACAGCAATGAAGACCCAATGCGGCCAAAAAAAAAACCCAAATAGGGTTTCCCTGGTGGTGCAGTGGTTGAGAGTCCACCTGCCGATGCAGGGGACACGGGTTCATGCCCCAGTCTGGGAAGATCCCACATGCCGTGGGGCGGCTGGGCCCGTGAGCCATGGCTGCTGAGCCTGCGCGTCCGGAGCCTGTGCTCTGCAACAGGAGAGGCCACAACAGTGAGAGGCCCGCGTATCACAAAAAAAAAAAAAAAAAAAGCCCCAATAAATAAAAATATAAATACACTATTATATCAAAATATATTATTGGAGGGTGCTTTTTTTTCCACCATACCTAGTAAAGTCATAGGTCAAACTTTAAAAAATCCTAACATAGAGGATCCATGGTAGAAAAGGGAGTGGAGTAGCAGAAACAGAGCTTGGGGCAAAAACTGAGGTTGAAAGTAAATACAGAGTTAAAGCAGAATTACTGTAGATGGCAGCACTGAATGTGAAACAGGTATTTTAAAAGACAAAGAAAGTGAGACATCAGTGAAAGAAGCTACAAAAAAGAATGGGAAGGCTGAGTTACAAATTCATGTGGTGGAAAGGAGCACATTAAGGACCAATGTGGAGAAGAAAGAAAACAAGATGCAGCTAGAAGAATTAATTTAGTAGACAGCTATAACAGCTCTTCCCACAGCATTTGGAGAAGGAGTTCCAGGTACCGTTGTTCCTTTACCACTGTCTGTCATCATTCTCCCTCACGTCTGTATTCTGGGATGCTGTATGCTGGGCTATCTAGGTGAAAGCTGAAAAAGAGAGTCTGGAGTCAGGGACATGAGGCCTTAGCACTACAGGGATTAAAAATCTCTCTTTGTGAGCTGGTATATCATCACTCTAGCCTGCAAGATAACTAGAAAGTTCTTCTCAAAACACAGGTCTGTTTTTCAAAACTGACATTTCCCAAATGTTCTACCCTCTCAGGTCTTAAGACTGTCACACTTAGAAGCCTGTGTCAGTCACAAACTTAGATTCAACCACAAACTAACTCAGAATGCCACATGTGCTAAGCACACTAGTTAAAATGCAGAGACTAAAATGTTTTCAAGCGAATACTAGAAAGACTAAGTTTTAATAGAATAAATGTATTCATATTTTTCCAAAGTTGCAATAAAATTAAATCAAATAAAGAGAGAGAAAATCCAGCAGCAAAATCATTTCTGCAAAAGGAATTTTAGTATTTTAGTCACTGGTTTTATTAAAAATTCTTTTTCATTAGGCTCTATCAGTAGATAGTAGCTAGGTAAGTAAAATTTCACTCTTCTAACAATTTTTCCAATTATCAAAAGTATTCAGGGCCTCCCTGGTGGCGCAGTGGTTGAGAGTCCGCCTGCCGATGCAGGGGATGCGGGTTCGTGCCCCGGTCTGGGAGGATCCCATGTGCCGCGGAGCGGCTGGGCCCGTGAGCCATGGCCGCTGGGCCTGCGCGTCCGGAGCCTGTGCTCCGCAACGGGAGAGGCCACAACAGTGAGAGGCCCGCATACAGCAAAAAGAAAAAAAAAAAAAAAAAAAAGTATTCATTTCACCCCATATGCTACAGTGTACACAACAGTAAAAAGAACAACTTAGATATAATAGTGAAACACTTCAAAAGTTCAGCAGCAGGGACCATGTCATCTACATACCCCAAGTAGGCACCAATACATAGTAAGTGTTCAAGAAGTATTTGTAGCATAACTGAAGACTCTTCATGTTATGTTACACACACACACAGAGAATAATAACATACCTTTTCATATCTATACCACCGTAAGTTTTTTTAATTACATTTTTAAGGAAGATAACTAAACATTATCAATGAAAAGTGACACATTCTAGTCTTTTTCATTATCCTCTCCTTATAACAGTAAAATTCAGAAAGGAAGAAAAAGTAAATTTAAAAAATGATTCTTTGAGGAATTTCAGGTTTAAAGAACACTGGCAGGCCCCTCATTCTAAATCCCCCCCCTCATACTCCTATAACACCAATAAAGTGAATAAATAAAACAACACAGGACCCACATCTTCAGCATTTCTAAGAAACAGAGAATTAGATTGGCATCTGATTTCAAAAACAAGCAACAAAAAAAACTTGCAAAGTAAGACAACAACAGAGCAACATGTTTGACAAACTTAAGGAGAGAAAGTGCAGACAAAAATTATACTGGGCTTCCTTGGTGGTGCAGTAGTTAAGAATCTGCCTGCCAATGCAGGGGAAAAAAGGTTTGAGCCCTGGTCCGGGAAGATCCCACATGCCACGAAGCAACTAAGCCCATGCACCACAACTACTGAGCCTGTGCTCTAGAGCCCGTGAGCCACAACTACTGAAGCCCATGCACCTAGAGCCTGTGCTCCGCAACAAGAGAAGCCACCGCAATGAGAAGCCCATGCACTGCAATGAAGAGTAGCCCCGCTTGCCACAACTAGAGAAAGCCCACATGCAGCAACGAAGACCCAACGAAAGCAAAAATAAAATAAAAAATAAATAAATTTTAAAAAATCATTGATTAAAAATATATATATTTACTGAGCTAAGCTATCCTTCAAGTATCAAGGACATAGGAAACAATTGTGACCGTGTAAAAACTCAGAATATTACAGGCATATCTCGGAGATATTACAGGTTCAGTTCCATACTACTACAATAAAACAACATCACAATAAAGCAAGTCAGACACATTTTTTGGTTTCCCAGTGCATATAAAGGTTATGTTACACTATACTTTAGTCTACGTGTGCAATAACATTATGTCTAAAAAAAGAGAGGTACATACCTTAATTTAAAAGTGGCTATCATCAAAGAGAACACAAATAACAAATGTTGGAGAGGATGTGGAGAAAAGGGTATCCTGTACATTGTTGCTGGGAATGTAAATTGGTACAGCCACTGTGGAAAACAGTTTGGAAGTTCCTCAAAAAACTAAAACTAGGGCTTCCATGGTGGCACAGTGGTTACGAATCCGCCTGCCAATGCAGGGGACATGGGTTTGAGCCCTGGTCCGGGGAAGATCCCACGTGTCACAGAGTAACTAAGCCCGTGAGCCACAACTACTGAGCCTGCCCTCTAGAGCCCGCAAGTCACAACTACTGAACCTGCGTGCCACAACTACTGAAGCCCATGCACCACAACTACTAAAGCCCGCACACCTAGAGCCTGTGCTCCGCAACAAGAGAAGCCACTGCAATGAGAAGGCTGCGTAACACAATGAAGAGTAGCTCCTGCTCACTGCAACTAAAGAAAGCCCATGCTCAGCAACAAAGACCCAACAGAGCCAAAAATAAATAAATAGATTAATTAATTAATTAAAAAGCAAAACAAAACCTAAAACTAGAACTACCATATGACCCAGGATTCCACTCTTGGGTATACACCCAAAACAAAAACACTAATTTGAAAAGATAAATGCACCCCAATGTTCATAGCAGTATTATTTACAATTGACAAGATATGGAAGCAACCTAAGTGTCCATCAACAGAAGAATGGATAAAGAAGATGTGACAGATAGATAGATAGATATAGATACACACTGTGGAGTACTACTCAGCCATAAAAAAGAACAAAATTTTGCCATTTGCAACAACATGGATGGACTTGGAGAGTATTATGCTAAGTAAAGTAAGTCAGAAAGAGAAAAACAAATACTGTATGATATCACTTATATATGGAATATAAAAAATACAACAAACAAGTGAATATAGCAAAAAACAAACAGACTCACAGATATAGAGAACTAGAGTACCAGCGGGGAGAGGGAAAGAAGGAGGGGCAAAGATAGGGTAAGGGGATTAAGAGGTACAAACTATTAATATTATGTATAAAATAAGCTACAAGGATATACTGTACAACACAGGGAATGTAGCAAATATTTTATAATGACTACAAATGGAGTATAACCTTCAAAAATTGTGAATCGCTATACTGTAACCTATAATTTATATAATATTGTACATAAACTATACTACAATTAAAAAATTAAAAATAAATTTTAAAAATTAAAATTAAAAAATACTTTAATGCTAAAAAATCATAGTCATCATCTGAACCTTCAGCAAGCCATAATCTTTTTGCTGGTGGAGGGTCCTGCCTCTGTGTTGACAGCTGCTTTCTGATGGGGTGGAGGCTGCTGAGTGCTGGGGTGGCCGTGGCAATTTCTTAAAAGAAGATGACAATGAAGTTTGCCGCATCGACTGACTCCTCCTTTCAGGAACAATTTCTCTGTAACATGCAATGCTGATAGCATTTTACTCACAGTAGAATTTCTTTCAAACCTGGAGTCAATCCTCTCAAACCCTGACATTGCTTTATCAACTAAGTTGATGTAACACTCTAAATCACTTGTTGTCATTCGAACAATCTTCACCAGGAGCAGATCCCATCTCACAAAACCTCTTTCTCTGCTCATCCTAAGAAGTAACTCCTCATCAATTAAAGTTTAGTCATGAGATTTCAGCAATTCTTTCACATCTTCAGGCACCAGTTCTAATTCTAGTTCTCTTGCTTTTTCCATCACAGCTGCAGTTACTTCCTTTACTGAAGTCTGGAACCCTTAAAAGTCACCCATAAGGATTAGAATCAATTTCTTCCAAACTCCTATTAATATTGAAATTATATCTCTTCCCATGAATCACAAGTGGTCTTAATGGCATCTAGAGTGGTGAATCCCTTCTAGAGGTTTTCAATTTACTTCGCCCAAATCCATCAGAGGAATCATTATCTATGGCAGCTATAGCCTTATGAAATGCATTTCTTAAATAATAAGACTTGAAAGTCGAAATGACTCCCTGACCCACGGGCTGCAGAATGGATGTTGTGTTAGCAGGCATGAAAACAACATTAATCTCATTGTACATCTCCATCAGAGCTCTTGGGTGATCAGGTATATTGTGAATGAGCAGTAATGTTTTGAAAGGAATCTTTTTTCCTGAGCAGTAGGTCTCAACTATGGGCTTAAAATATTTAGCAAACCATGTTGTAAACAGATGTGCTGTTATCCAGGCTTTGTTGTTCCATTTATAGAGCACTGGTAAATGAGCATTGGCTTCAATTTCAAGTCACCAGCTGCATTAGTCCCCAACAAGAAAGACCCTATCCTTTGAAGCTTTGAAGTCTTGAAGCCAGGCATTTTACTCCTCTCTAGCTATGAAAGTCCTAGATGGCATCTTCTTCAAGTATAAGGCTGTCTCGTTTATAATGAAAATCTGTTGTTTACTGTAGCTACCTTCATTAATTATCTTAGTTAGACCTTCTGCATAACTTACTGCAGCTTCTACATCAGCACTTGCTGCTTCATCTTGTACTTTTCTTTTTTTTAAATAAATAAATATTTATTTATTTATTTACTTACTTACTTATGGCTGCGTTGGGTCTCCATTGTTGCGTGCGGGCTTTCTCTAGTTGCAGCGAGTGGGGGCTCCTCTTCGTTGCAGTGCACGGGCTTCTCTTGTTGCGGAGGCTTCTCTTGTTGTGGAGCACAGGCTCTAGGCACGTGGGCTTCAGTAGTTGTGGCTCATGGGCTCTAGAGCGCAGGCTCAGTAGTTGTGGCACACAAGCTTAGTTGCTCTGCGGCATGTGGGATCTTCCTGGACCAGGGATTAAACCCATGTCCCCTGCATTGGCAGGCGGATTCTTAACCACTGTGCCACAAGGGAAGTCCCTCACCTTGTACTTTTATGTTATGGAGATGGCTTCTTTCCTTAAACCTCACGAACCAACCTCTGCTAACTTCAAACTTTTCTTCTGCAGCTTCCTTACCTCTCAGCCTTCATAGAAGTGAAGAGAGTTTGGGCCACGCTATGGATTAGGCTTTGGCTTAAGGGAGTGTTACAGCTGATCTGATCTTCTATCCAGACCACTGAAACTTTCTCCATATCAGCAATAAGGCTGTTTCACTTTCTTATCATTTGCGTGTTCACTAGAGTAGCAGTTTTAGTTTCCTTCAAGAACTTATCCTTTGTATTCACAACTTGGCTACCTATTTGGCACAAGAGGCCTAGATTGCAGCCTATCTTGGCTTCTGACATATCTTCCTCACTAAGCTTAATCATTTCTAGCTTTTGATTTAAAGTGAGAGATGTGCAATTCCTTCATTTCACTGAACACTTAGGGGCCACTGTCGGGTTATTAAATGGCCTAATGTCAATATTATTGTGTCTCAGGGAATAGGGAGGCCCAGGAGGATAGAGACGGAGGGAACAGCTGGTCCGTGGAGCAATCAGAACACACATAATACTTATCAATTAAGTTTGCTGTCTTATATGGGTGCAGTCATGGCACCTCAAAACCATTACAATAGTAATGTCAAAGATCACTGATCACAGATCACCAGAACAAATATAATAATAATGGAAAATTCGGAAATATTGAGAGAATTACCAAAATGTGACATGAGACACAAAGTCAGCAAATGCTGTTGGAAAATGGTGCCAACAGACTTGTATGAAACACAGTTGCCACAAACCTTCAATCTGTAAAACACACAGTATCTGCAAAGCACAATAAAGCAAAAAGCACTATGGAATAAGGCACACCTGTACTGTACACATAAAATCTTCCTGAGAAATATACAAGAGCAGAGGCCAGCAAACTATGGCCCATGGACCAAATCCAGTCTAACATCTGTTTTCATAAATAAAATTTTATTAAAACACAACCATGCTCATTCATTTATGTATTAGCTGTGACTGCTTTCGTGCTGCAATGGCAGCTGTGTAGCTGCAGGAAGAGGCATCTAGCTCACAAAGTCTAAAATATTTTCTCCCTGGTCCTTTACAGAAGAACTTTGCCAACTACATACTAGACTAGAGAATAAGCTTCAAACAGCTTAAAAGAAGACTGGAAAATTTTGGCAAAAGGACTAAGGGCAAGCATTTCATGTAATTTTAGGGCTAAGAGTAAAACAAGGGTGAAATCAATTTCCATTAAGAAAATACAGGTTGCAATCCTGATACCAAAGTAGACTTCAAGCTAAAAACCATTAAACAAGATAAAGAAGGACGGTTCATAAGGTTAAGGCCACATGCTGGTTTTGGACTAGAACAGGAGAATACACACCACACTTTAAAGATGCTGTTAGGTGTGACATCACCAAAGTGGTGGAGTAGGGAATTCCAAAACTCCAAACCTCTACAAAAGCAACAAACTGGCAAAAACTGCCAGATTCAACTTTTTCAGAACTCTGGAATCTAATCAAAAACTTACAACAATCAGAGGAACACTTAAAGAAGAAGCTGCAGAATTTTGGTGAAAGAGCACTTTTCACTTACCCACTTACCATCCTCCACTCTGCAGTTCAGCAGTGGCAGTGAAGATAACAGCCTACTTTTCTGGTGCAGTCTGCTAGTACCAGAGGGAGCAATATGGACCTTATTCTCAAAAGTTTGTGATTACGTGTTTGGATCTGTCTCATGGCTCCCTGATGGTTTGGCTCAAGGGCTTGCCTTTGTTTTGCTTGTCTCAGAGCTTCCCCAGGAAGCTCCTGGGTGGCATTTGTTCAAAGCATTTAAAGGCAATGTGTTAGCTGCAGTTTCAAGGGATAAGGGATAACACTTGGGGATAAGGGATTATAGTCAGGGCAACCATCAGACAGACCAGAAAAACCTGGGAAGGAAGAGGCTAGTAAAGGAGATAATTGAGAGGAAAGGGGCTTTTTAAAATTTCCACATATTTTAGGAAATCTAAGAGGTCATGCACACATTCAGGACTAGACAGACACCTGCTCTGAAAAGACCTGGGAAGACCTTAAGTTTTCATTTCTGTCTGACCTTTGAGCTCCACACAAAGACAAAGTGAAGGCTAAGGTAGAGTTGTAAACAGCCTCGCTAAGCATTGAAGGATGCCCCAACATAGAGCAAATATGCAGGACCAGGAAAGTTGTTATTTGTTTTGGCTCTAGGAATGAAGGAAATCTCTGTCAAGTAACTAGCTGTCCACTAAGCTAATAGACCAGGGACTTCAGTGGCCAAACATGACAAAGAATACAGACTACAGAAACAGTTTAGAAGTCGCTAAATAAACCACAAAACCACACAACAGCAACAACAACAAATGCCGGGGAGGGGGGAGAATCTGATTTTCAGTGTTGCCAACTTATAATATTCAAAATGACAAGTTTTAACAAAAAATTACATGGCAGGCAAAGAAACAAGAAAATATGACCCATTTACAGAAAAAAGAAATTAACAGAAACCATCTCTGAGGAAGTTCAGACTTCGGCATTACTAGACACACTTTAAACTGTTTTAAATATGCTCAAAGTTAAAGGAAATCACAGTCCTAAAGGAAATCATGAGCATGTTATCCCAACAAATACAGAATATCAATAAAGAGCTGGGTATTATAAAAAAGAACCAAAGAGAAATTCTTGAGCAAAAAAGTACAATGACTGAAATGAAAAATTTACTAGAGGGGTTCAATATTTGAACAATCAGAAGAAAGAATCAGCAAACTTGAAGAAATGTCAAGTGAGATTACATAGTCTGAGAAGAATTTTAAAAAAGAAAAAAAGAAATAAACAGAGGCTAAGAGACTTGTGGGACACTCTCAAGCATGCCAACACACATATAATGGGAGACCCAGGAGAAAAGGGCTCGAAGAATATTTGAAGAAATAATGGCCAAAATTTTCCCAATTTTGATCAGAAACATCTAACTACACAACCAAAAATCACAACAAACTCCAAGAAAAAAAAACTCAAAGAGATCCACAGCAAGACAAATTATAATCAAATTGTCAGAAGTCAGAGAATCTTAAATGTAGCAAGAAAATCAAGTGCAATCATCATGTGCAAGGGCTCAGTGAGATTAACAGCTGATTTCTCGTCAAAACCATTAAGGCCAGAAGATAGTTGGGTAACATTCAAAGTGCTGAAAGAAAAAACTGTTAACCAAGAATTCTATATTCAGAAAACCTATGTTTTGCAAGATAAGAAAATTCTGGAGATTGGTTGCACAATGTTAATATACTTAACATTACTAAACTGTACACTTAAAAACAGTTAAGATGGTAAAGTTTATGTTATATGTATTTTATCACAATTAAAAATAAATTTTTAAAAATAAGGAGAAATTAAGACTTTCCAGATAAACAAAAACTGAGGGAGTTTACTTGCCCTACCTGAAATGTTACAGAAAGTCCTCCAGGCTGAAATAAAATCTAGATAGTAACTCAAAACCATACAAAGAAGTAAAGAATACTGGTAAAGGTAGCTACACAGGTAAATACAAAAGTCAGTATTATTGTATTTTTGGTTTGTAAAAAAAAATTTTTTTCTATATGATTTAAAGCCACATTCCACAATGTAGATATATAACCTATAACTACAATTAGGATAAAAATTAATAAAATGAAATGTGAAATTAAAAGACTGAGATATAATGAGTACGATTTATATAACTGAGATCTCTCATACTTTATTTATTCTAAATCAGTTATCTCTATTTTGTATTTCACATGGAAAAGATCCAGAATTGAGCTCAAATCCAAGCATACTGGGAAGGAAAGTCTAATAAGAAAGATCACCAGCCAGAGAGTCAAGATACCAGAGTGTTATACTGTTAGCCCAGCTAATAAATCTCAGTGTCATTTACTAACTTCTGTGGGTCTTGAGTTCCCCATTTGTCAAATGGGGAGGATATAACAATATTATAAAAATTTATATGAAGGAAGAAAATAGTTGATTGAAAATTCTTTAGTAAATAAAGTAATAAACAAATCTGAGGTATTATCATTATTACTACTATCAGCATGCATAAGCAGTTTTCTTATTTACCTGATGATGTTGGATGTTTCTTATGTTGCACGAAAAATGTTGGTAGAGCAGAAACTTATCAACATCTTTTTCATTTACTTTTTTTGAGGATACCTTTGCGAGAGATGACTGGATACAAATATATCTATTTTGGCACCTGTTCAGATACACAAATATTCAAACATTAAGTAGTTATTAATATGTGCTTTAGTAAAGAAACACGTTACATAGAAAGAAGATTAACAAAAAACTAAATGAGATTTACCAAATGAGATTTTTTTAAAATGATGCTCAACTATAGAAATGTTATTGACCCATCAAAAGGGGACTCCTCGCCTATTCATGCTAGCATAGGTGTTCCAGATCTATTTATATTTCAACCCAATCCTCCCATAAAATGCCTAAATGAGTTCAGATACTATCTGCAGTTATGCAAGAGACTAATAACTCTGGCCTAGATATCATCCTCTTCTAACCACTGAGTTAGGGAGTCAGAACCAATTAAAAGCTAAAAAGAAGGGAAACAAGATGATGTGTCAGGACAGCTTCCAATGACAATTTATGAAACTGAACCAAATTTCAGCAGTATAATTACTTATAAAGACACATTTAAAAACCTGCACAATTCTCCTACTTCAACTCATTCCTGTGAGGGCCACTGAGAAAAAAGAAAAATTCTCTCCCTTACATTAACAAAAACCCTGACAAGCTACAGTAGTCAACCGGTTCATTTTCACCTTTACTCTCCTCTGCACAGCTCACACAGCTAGAGATGTGGAGAGAGAGGAACAGTAGCCCTCTGCCAAACCCTGTCCTCTGATACACAGAAGGAAAGGAAGGACAGAGTGCCTAAAAATAAGGTTTTTAAAATAATATCTTTTTTTAATGAGGCATAAAATCTATAAGCCCAAGTAGGGTCTAGGTCAAAGGGTTTTACTCTCTTATAAATTGGGACTATGATACTATGGATAAGCTGCTCTCTCCATCAGCTAAAATTCATTTTGAGGTCAGCATTTTTATCCATACCTGATATTAAACATTCTCAAGTTAACCCAACCACTGGTAAACATTATAAAATTAAGTGCATACAACTCAATATGTTTAAAAAGCAATGCCACCCATTCTAAATGGTTATGAATCTCTCTGTAGCATATATTGCACAATGCAGTGGTTTATAAACTGTGTTCCTCAGAGGCCTCTGCTGAGATGCTTCAGGGTAAGGAGGATGAACAGGCAGAGTTCCAGGCTCCCTGCCCAGAATTCAATTAAAGCAACTTCACTTTTATCTGTTTTATGTATTCGGGTTCTGTTGTTTGAGCAGAGAGCTGTGCTACTAAAAAATTTTTTTTAATTTTTAAAAGTCTGAAATAAAGTTTTTAATGAACACTGGAGTTAGCACTAACCATGCGACCCTTAACATCATGAGTCCACAAAGCAGAAAACTCTGAGAGTTACTCACAATTTCCGAATGAAGTCAAGCGTGTCTCTGTCTTTAGCAATCATGTCTGCTAAAATATGCTGCACTCCTGTTTCAATATCCTGGAGTGCTGAAAGCCCTTTAGGAGAAGAGTAAGAGGGAAAACAAAGGCAAGAACTACAGATTGGTTTTTAAATCTATAATTAAATCACAATAAATTTATTCCAGTCAAAATAAAACCTTAAGTTGACAAACTTAAGACAGAAAAGTATCCTCTGTGGTGACCTAAATGGGAAAGAAATTCAAAAAAGAGGGAATATATGTATACATGTAGCTGATTCACTTTGCTGTACAGTGGAAACTAACACAACATTATAAAGCGACTATACTCCAATAAAAATTTAAAAAACAAACAAAAAGACAGAAAAGTATCATAGTAGTGACTAGCTTCCCTCAGCAACAAAATCAAGTCTCCAAAAACAATAATACAGGACCTTAACATACCATATAACCTAGTAGTGAAAAATGCAGCTCTGGAGCCAGCTGCCTGGTCTAATCCTGGCTCCACCATCTACCAAATGTATGACCCTGGGCAAGTTACTTGTTCTCTCTGTGCCTCAGTTTCCTATAAAAATGGAATAATAATAGTATCTACTTCATGAAGTATTTACAAAGATTAAGCATTATAGGATTAAGCATTATAGGTTATAGGAAATTTATATTAATAGTCATATCTCAAGGTATAATATTTCATTCCAGTTACAAAAATTCTCCTTTGCAAATAATTTTATTAATATTCCTATTTTGGCTTATGAGACATTTATTCACATTTTCAATGACCTATTTGAATTTCTCAAACCTCAAATGAGCATAAAACAAGAGCCACTGTGTGGTTGCTCATCTTCACAGCTGAACTGTCTACCAATGGTACATTAAGTTCTCTCCAAGTGCTTTCAATTTGCTAGTTTACAGCAGTGTGTCTTGTACATTATGGCCCCTGCAATACCAACTTATACACTGAGAGATCATTTGCAATGCATTATTTATTTCTTTTGTTTTTATTGTTCTATTTCCATTAAAGCTTCTTTTTTTTTTCTCCCATTAAAACTTCAATTACACAAGCACTGAGTATCATAAGTATGTTTTTCTGAGGGTATGGTTTTAGTGAGTAACAAGTACAGAAGACAAAGAGGACAGGACAGACTTACAGAGTAATTAACAAAGAGAAAATGCCTTGTTGGGTTGTGTTATGATAACTGATCTTAACTAATGATGTAACTGCACTTATTCCAAAGAAATTTAAATAAAGAAATTTGGCCACTGAAATTAATAGGAATCCTGTTTACATTTTAAGAGAGTTTCCCTATGAGGGAATTTTCAGGAACAAATTACCTTTGAGAGGTGGAAGACTGTGTATGTAAAGACTTACAACAGCTGTGGTACATGGTCAGCAGTCAGTAGGAGTCTGCTCTTGTGTTAGCTTTCTCACTAGATCAGTCTTTATCCTAGAAAACTACTCACTATGCATTCATTCCTGGAGTCCAAAAGTACCTCACAGCATCATTACCCGAAGTTTAATGAGAATACCAGGGTGAGAAGTCAGTAGTAAACATGGAAACTACAATGAGACCAATTAATGAGAGAGACTAGAAAGAGGAAATTATAGATTTTGCAATTGTAACAATGGGCTTTTGTAAAGCCCACATCATTCAGGGGAATACAATGTGTAAACCTTATGTTATCAAACCTACTTAGTAGGAACTCAGTATGTGTGTGAACTAAGGAAAACTTTGTACCAGAGGAGGTGAAGAATGGAAGGAAAGAAAATAGACCAGAAGAGAAAAATAAAAACTGACCATAAATCATTATGCATCTAACATTCTGAAAGCTCCAACGTTTGATTCTATTGATAATAAAACATACCATCACTGGGCACAGATAGTTCCCACTGTGGCTAACCTTAATGCTTGGCTATATGGTCTCAGTTAATATTAAAATATTAAAGTTGCAACCATTTGAAAATATAATGAAAAAATTAAACAAACTTGAATTTTACTCATTTCAACCCATCTCTAAATTCAAATATTTACCAATTTGCTTTTTCTTTTCATTATTGCCCTTTTCAATATAGACATTAGGATGTGTGTATTTGTGTATGAGCAGATATTCATATTTTCAGACACATACTTAATTTTTTTAATTCCAAATTCACATTTGCCAGATTATATAAAATAAACACAGGTTTTGGTATGCTGATTCTCTACAGTTTAGTACATGCTGTAGATTTTGTTGTCAGAGACTGCCCCCTACAGACACTCTCCCAGCCTAAAGGAAGGAAGGCTAAAAGGAACTAGAATGAGAGTAGTAATCACCAGAGCATCAATCTCCCCATTCAATCCTAGCAGAGCACTCCTTGGAAAAAGCCACTCTTACTCAAAAAGCTCTCACTCCAAGGCTCATTTTGACAATAAAACCAATATACCTTGACACGTATCAGTTGACACTCTCTTTGGGTTCTTCTTAGAAATATCTCTCCCTTACCCCCTTCCTCTCTCATTCTCTCCTGTGCACGCACACACACAAAGTGAAAGGAAGATACACTTAAGAAAAAGACAAACACTTGACTTGTGGAGAGTAGAAGTGTGGAAGTAGGACTTCACTTTACAATCCATGTCTGTCTGAATTGTTGAAGTTCTTTTTAAAAAGTAGATATGATTTTTATAATTAAAAAAGTTTTTTTTTTTTTTTTTTTTTGCTGTACGCGGGCCTCTCACTGCTGCGGCCTCTCCCGTTGCGGAGCACAGGCTCCGGACACACAGGCTCCGCGGCCATGGCTCGCGGGCCCAGCCACTCCGCGGCATGTGGGATCTTCCGGGATCGGGGCACGAACCCGTGTCCCCTGCATCGGCAGGCGGACTCTCAACCACTGCGCCACCAGGGAAGCCCAAAAAAGTTTTTAGAAATAGAATAAAAAATTTAAAAGACAATACAGGAGGATCTTTATAACCTTGGATATAAAGGAAATTCTTTAAAAAGAAAAAGAAGCAATTATCTAAAAAGAAAAGATTAACAAAATTGAAAAGATTAATAAACTAACTATGATAAAACTAAGGCCTTCTATTTACCAAAAGACAGCATAAAGAAAGTGAAAAGAGAAGTTACAAGCTGGGAGAAAAGATTTGTAGCATATGTAACTGAGCAAGAATATCTAAAAAATACTTATAAATTAATAAGAAAAAGTGAAACAACACAATAGAAAAATGAGCAAAAGAACAGAACAGGCACTTCATCAAAAGAGGAAAGCTGAATGGCTAAGCAAGAGGTATACTGGGATTTGTTTTATTAGAATTATTTACTCTTTATATGCTGTAATATTCTTTTGTATCATCATTACTTAATGAAACAATTTTTTAAACCTAGGTTTTCAAATTAAAAAAAGAAAGAAACAGGAGCGACCTCTTTATTAAGTAAAGCTGGTACCTTTAACATTGGGCCTAATGTAAGAGAGCAGATTGAGGTCCCCTGGATTCTCAAGCAGTGTCCTGGCTGCTCCTTCTAATCCCAGCTGCTTTGCCCTCTGGGCTTTGGTGCCCTTGCTCCCAGTTTTATATGGTGCTGACTAGGAAAAAAAGTCAGAAAACATACCAAATTATTCAGTTTTAAAACACAAAAGTTAAAATTAGGACACAAAATTAGAGGACATGTGAGAATGCTAAAGACATCCTCTTCTCAACCCTTTCCACTTCCTTCAAAGATTAATGCTAACAGAGAGTACAAGTTGTATGAAAACAGTTGTTCCTTATCAGACTCTTTATACTTTTCTACATGCTTACAGTTAGCTATCTGCTTGGATTCACTCATCCCACAAACTCAGTGCTTGGACTGCCAGTCCAAGTCCTCAACTGCAAGTCCTCAACTGCAAGTCCTCAACTCAAGCAAGCTCCTCTAAAAGATGTCCTCACACAATGGTTCTACTTCTTAGTCCACATTCACTCCTCTACCCACTGCCCCCTGGCTTCTCTTTCCACACACCTTGCTGAAAGTGGTATCACAAAGATCCACAATGATCCCCTAATTACCAAATATACATTTTTCAGTCCTTATCTTGCCAAAACTCCCTGCTATATTTAATTACTTAACCATCGATCATTACCTCCTTCTATGACTCTCTTCCTTAATCTTTTATGGGTATCATCATCTCCCAATTCTCTTCATACTTCTCTGACTATTCTTTCCATGCCTCCTTCTTAGGCTCTCCCTTCCTCCACCCATGCTTCAAAAGTTAGTGTTCCTCAATGGTCTATCCTGACCTGCTTACCCCATGATCTCTCCTTGAGTGAAATCTTCCATTTTCATGGTTCCAAATACCAATTACATGCTGCAGACACTCACATCTATGTCTCCAGCTCAGCACACTCTCCCTTAAGCTTATGCTTCTATTACCTACTCTCATTTTTCCCCACTCGACTGGGAATTCCTTGAAGACAAGGACTATGTATTAGTCATCTTTGTATTGGGTTGGCCAAAAAGTGCCTTCGGTTTTTAAGTAAAAATAAAAGAAATTTTTCATTTTCACCAAGAACTTTATTGAACAACATATTCACCCTTTTGTTCCACTATCTTCTGCTATTTTTTAGGCAGAATTCCATCTTCCCAAACCTTTTTTTTTTTTTTTTTTTTTTGCAGTACGTGGGCCTCTCACTGCTGTGGCCTCTCCCGCTGCGGAGCACACGCTCCAGACACGCAGGCCCAGCGGCCACGGCCCACGGGCCCAGCCGCTCCACGGCACGCGGGATCCTCCCAGACCGGGGCACGAACCCGCACCCCCCGCATCAGCAGGCAGACTCCCAACCACTGCGCCACCAGGGAAGCCCACCAAAACTTTTAATCTTTTTGAGCAAAGAACTGTTCCAGGTGCCTTTTACAGTCTTCCAGGGAATTGAAATTTTTTCCATTAAGAGAATTTTGTGAAGACCGAAATAAATGGAAATCCGAAGGTGCAATGTCTGGCGAATATGGCGGATGAATCAGAACTTCCCAGCCAAACTGTAACAGTTTTTGCCTGGTCATCAAAGAAACATGCGGTCTTGCATTGTCCTGATGAAAGGTTATGCGTTTTCTGTTGACTAATTCCAGATGCTTTTCGTCGAGTGCTGCTTTCAGTTGGTCTAATTGGGAGCATTAGTTGTTGGAATTAATCATTTGATTTTCCAGAGAAGCTCATAATAGAGGACTCTCTTCCAATCCCACCATATATACATCACCTTCTTTGGATGAAGACCAGCCTTTGGTGTGGTTGGTGGTGGTTCATTTCACTTGCCCCACTATCTCTTCTGTTCCACATTGTTGTACAGTATCTACTTTTCATTGTCCGTCACAATTTGTTTTAAAAACAGAACGTTTTCATTACGTTTAAGTAGAGAACCGCATGTGGAAGTGCGGTCAAGCAGGTTTTTTTTTGCATAACTTATGTGGAACCCAAACATCAAAGCAATTAACATAACCAAGGTGGTGCAAATGATTTTCAATGCTTGATTTGGATATTTTGAGTATGTCGGCTATCTCCCGTGTGGTATAATGTTGACTGTTCTCAATGAATGCCTTGATTTGATCGCTATCAACTTCAACTGGTCTACCCAACTGTGGAGCACTGTCCAGCGAGAAATTTCTAGCACGAAACTTCACAAACCACTTCTGACATGTTTGATCAGTCACAGCACCTTCTCCAAATGCTGCACAAATCTTTTTTTGCACAAATCTTTTTTTGCATTTCAGTTGCATTTTTACCTTTCTTGAAATAATAAAGCATAATATGCTGAAAATGTTGCTTTTTTCCTTCCATCTTTAATATTAAAATGGCTACACAAAAATTCACCAATTTTGATGTCTTTTTTTTAAATGCACGCTGATATGACAGCTGTCACATACAATCTAACAAAATTGTTTTGAATGAAGTTAAAGACAACTAAGTGCTACTAGAGCCATCGTATGGGAAAAAACGATCGAACCTTTTGGCCAACCCAATAAATCCAAGTGCCTATCACAAAAAAGCACTTAATAGATATTTATTGAATAAAGAATATTTTGTTGAATTAAATAATGATGGTGGCTGATGACTTTAGCTTTTTATTGATGACTTTAGCTTTTTATTTCCAGCTCTTTAACTATAAGACCCAAATCATAATATACTCAGTTAAGTATTACATTAAAAGATAAAAAGGATTCCTTACCACGTGTTCTAGTTCTTCAAAAGTTTTACAGTTCAGCAAGGCTTTTAACAAGCACTCAGACATCTTCCCCTCCTTCTTAATTTTTTGGATTGTGTTGTAAGTCTTCTTCGCAACAGCCCTGAAAATAGAAACTTTTATAATATACAAGACCTATATGTTAAAACTTTCTTTTTGAAGCTATATCAAACTTACAGAAAAGTTGTAGGTAAGGTAAAAAGAACTTCTTTCCCCCTCTGAACCATCTGAGAATAAGTTACCATCATCCCCAAGTATTTTAGTATGTATTTTCTATAAACAAGAATCTTCTCCTATAACCATCAAAAGCAGGTAATTAAAATTGATATTAACATTGATATAATATTGATATATTCTAACCCTCAGATCTCATTTAAGTTTCACCAATTGTTCCTATACATGTCCTTGATAGTGAACTCAGCTAAGAATGGGTTTTATGTAATTGCTATGTGTCTACAGTCTCCTTCAAGCTGAAACAGTATTTCAGTCTCTCCTTGATTTTCAAAGCCTTGATACTTTAGAATGTATTATTATTACAGCCTTTCATCCTATTTCATTACCTGTTACAATTTATAATTTCTGCCTAATAATGGTATTGCTAAAATGATGGGCAAAAGTTAGAGAGATGATAATATAAATTACTAAAAATGATTGATGGAAAAGAAAACTAAATCTACTTATGAAAAAAAAAGAAAGGCAGAAGATTATAAGTTAATGAGGAAGAATATGCAGTCCTTAGATCACACCTCTGTGTCTTCTACATTCCTGGTAGCCCAAGACTGTTTTCAGAGGCTGAAGCCTACCAGGGTCATTTCGACAAAAGGCCAATGACCTACTGGCTTGCATATAAGGGAGAGGAAAGGCATCTTTAGAGAAAGTACAGAAGTTTCTTACTATCCATAATCATAGGATCTTTTTTTTTTTTTTTTGCGGTACGCGGGCCTCTCACTGTTGTGGCCTCTCCCGTCGTGGAGCACAGGCTCCGGACGCGCAGGCTCAGCGGCCATGGCTCACGGGCCTAGCCGCTCCGTGGCATGTGGGGTCCTCCCGGACCAGGGCACGAACCCATGTCCCTTGCATCAGCAGGCGGACTCTCAACCACTGCGCCGCCAGGGAAGTCCCATAATCATTTTTTAATTCACTTTTTTAAGTGACCCTCAGTAAGAAATATATTTTACCTTGCAACCCAGTATATACACATATATGATTTCATATTTAATAAACAGTTATATAAACATATGATAAATAGTTTCATGAACCAATATTTACCTTTACCACAGAAACTGCACTCATATTTTCTATTCTCTATTTCATTTTTGTTAAAGTGGTAATGACCTACTAAATTAGTTTCACTACTCATTTATGAGTAGCAATTAATAGGGTAAAAACCAATGCTCTAGTTAGAGAAAAAGCTGAGCTCAAGAAAAACAGAGACCATACCTCATTACCAAAAAGAAATCTCTGTACAATATAAAAAGATCTTCTAAGTCCTAGTCAATGCCACCACTTACTTGGAGAAATAGTCCTCTACTAATATTTAATGTATTCCTCTATTAATAGATACCCAGGGAATGAACTCTGTTGCAGCTAAAGTGTGTTTTTAGGGAAAAAGAAAATAATAATGTTAATCTTGACATAAAGCTCCTATTTGTCCCCCACCCAATCAAAAATTGGTAGAATACCTTTAATTTTTTTAAGTAAACTATTCTTGCTTGTTTGTGACACTTTCCCCAATTTCAGATCCCAAAACCCTTAAGATTTTCTTCATTACTTTGCCTTCAACCAAACAGAAAGCTTACTTCCAAATTTGCAAATTGCTGGACTTCTAGATGTGGCCTGTAGGTGATTTTGTTTGACCTCAAAATTTTTTTTACATAAAAATTCAGATGATCAGTTTTTCAAAAATAGGAAGATACAGCAATCTGGGTAGAGAACCCCACGTGTTATAATCTGATGGAGATGAGTAGCAGCTGCCCCTCTTAGACAGGACTTGTGATCTCCAGTTTGCGTCCCTTTGTGCTTGATTATACTAGCCTGGCCCTGGGTGATCTGAATCTGAAATCACTTGAATAACTAGTCATTTATATTTCTGGGTTGGCTAATTGATTTTGCCTCTTGATGAAATATAACTTTCCACATATTAGCATTTAAATCTTCCTGGCACTAAAAGAAATTCAACAAAAGGGGTAGAAATGTTAGTGAGAGGCAAGTTCCTCCAAAATCACAGAGGCTTATTAGGCTTGTTCTAAAAATAACCCTTGGTGCTTTTAGAATGGCTTGATGGTAAGATTATATCCAATTTAAATCATATCCTTGTTGAAGAACACACAGAGCAACAACACAGCACTTGGCATGTAAGAGACATGCAATAAATAAATGAATGGTAAAGACTGTTTTAATAAACTCTACTGAATAATAGTTAGTTTTATAGCCTTTACATGCTTATTTCTGAGTTATTACAATAAATCCAGAGGAATAATTTTTTTAAAGAGTGCTTTCCATTCTATAACCATACAAAATTCACAATCCACTAACATTAAATTACCATGCCCTATAAAAGAATAGAAAAAGGAAGTATACATACTTCCTACCAAACTCTATACAGCCAAAGAACTCTCCATTTAGGGATTTCACAGTATTAAGAGGACAGTTTTATGTAAGCTATTGAAGATTTAGACTAAAATGTATTTTTCTGAGTTACCTGCTGGTAGTTCTAATTTTGCCATTATGCAAAATCATTTCTATGAGAGAAGATGACATTCAAACTCATAGGCACAGACTCTTAATAATGCAAACCACCTTTTGCAGATACATGCCCAAGTTATGCATGAACACACCAGCAGAGGGACTCTGCACACCCCTAAATAAGTAAAATGGAGCTGGCTTCCTCTGTCAGAAGGGGACTATATCCAGATTACAATAAATCAAGAAAACAAAATATTGGAACTGTCGAAATATACTATCACTCACTTCCTCACTGTTTCGCCTCATTGGCTCACACACCCTCTTTCCCCTTACACAAAGCTCATCCCTTCCCAGGTTGCTTACCGTAGCTCCTCTAGAGTTTGTTGAACTTCTCTCAAGGAATCAGCATCAAGGTTATTAATAAGCTCTTTTCGATAACGTATAATGAAGGGAATTGTGTTATCATCATTAAAGAGACGAATAATGTTGGCACAAACCCAAAGTTCAATATCAGTTCTCTCAGATAAAACCTGTAAATTAATATTTAGTGATTTAAAACTCTGAAAATTTAATATTTAGTGATTTAAAACTCTGAAAATATAAAACTCTGTATTATAACATATGGTTTAAAATACAGCAATTAAATAATGTTCTCCAGCCACTTAGAAACAAACTGCTGTGGTTTTAAAAAAAGAAGAAAAGGAAATTGTATGAAATATATATATATATACTGACAATCATAGAATAGTCATTTCACTCATTCAATAAAATCCAATCGAAACCACTCTGTATTGCCTGAATTCTACAGGGCTCAAATGAGATATGCATTTTTCATCTCTCAGATTGGCACCAAAGATCAAGGAGATGGTAACTCACTGTGCTGGCATAAGTGATGGGAAAAGGCACTTTCAACTACTGCTAGTGAGAAAGTACAATGGTAAAACCTCTGGAGGAAGAACAGTTTGGCAATATCTATCAAAATTTACAATGCATAAACTCTATGACCCACCAGTTACACTTCTGGAAATTTGTTCTGATATGTTCATACCTCTGGAAAATGATATTATTTACAGTGATATTTTTTGAAGAATTTTTTCCAGTATGGTAGAAGTCAGCAAAAAACAGTCTACAATGGGGACTTGGTAAATAAATTATGATATGCCTGTGGAGCAGAATACCACTCAACGTACTCTTATATGAACGGATATGGAATGAATTACAAGAACTTGGAACATGGCTTATTTTGGGGAAAGGTAACTGGTTGGCTTAGAGCTAGGGCAGGAAGATCCTTCTATATCTTTGGAATTTTGTATCATTCCCATATACTACATATTCAAAATAATTATTTAAAAAAAAACAAGTCTACAGGTTTCAGCAAAAATGTACATGTAAGCAGAAAAGTTCAGAGAAGTCAGCCTGGAGAAGAGAAAGAATAAAATGCAATTTCAGTAACTGTTCTCAAAACCTAAGCCGATTTTTTTAAAGTAAAGTATGAGAGGCATACGCTTTATTATTATTTCAATCTTGATGCTCAAGATATGCCAAAAATGTAAGAAAAAATTCAAAAATTATTAAAGCATTAACATGGTCAACTGCTTAACAAAATCAAGTCAATATATAAAATAGACTGAATTTCAAAACTACAGATGAAATAAATGGCTGAGCTCCAGAGACTATTGAGGATACCCTCATTCCTCTGTGCACTGTATATCCTAAGGCCTACATCTTATCACCCATTCTGAGAATGCCAGCTTTACATCTCCAGCCCTAGCTCTCTTCTGCATGAGCTCTGGACTCATTTAGCCAGCTACCTGACCTACCTCTTGAAATCCTATTAGGTATCTCAGACTTTGCATTCGCAAAAGTGATCTCCCTCTCAAACTTCTTCCTCTTCCAGTTTTCCCCTTATTATGTCCATTCAAATACCAGTTCAGGCCTGAAAACTAAGAGTCTTCAACTCTTTTGACTCCTTTAACTCTTAAATCTACTCTATCATAAGAATCAATCAACTCTAGTGGCAAAATATTTCTTTAGTCTATTACTGCTCTTCATTTCTGCCCTATAGCCCAGTCTACTTCAAGCCAGAATTACTGCAACTGCCTTTTACTATTCTTCTCGCAGCCACAGCAATCTCATCTATGTCAATTTCCATAAAACAACAAGAATTATCTTTTCAAAGTCTATATTGGATCATGTCACCTGACTAGTCAAAACCTTTCAATGATTTCCCATAGCATTTAGAATCCAAAGTCCTTACCATGACCCAAAAAACATGGGCCTCCCTCTCCAACCTCATCTTATCCAGTCTTCCCCTCATTAGAAGCCAGCCCCAATGGGCTGCTCCTAGAACAATGTTCACTTCCTAGAGCAAGCTCAGCTGCTTCCCTCTTCAGAGGCCTTCATGAGGCTGCACCATCATGCAGAAATGCTCTCTTGCTTGCTATCATCCCTGACCCCTACAAAATCATGTTCATTAGTATTTTCTCTCTCAAACCTGTGCCTCTTCCTGATTCCTATTCCAGTTAACATTATCTCCTACCACAGAAACCTTCGGGGATATTGTGGTTAACTCCCCCAACAATACCTCCCCATTATGTAGCAGCTTTGTGGCTGAAGAACAACTCCACCTCCACAGCATTTTGTTCAGTAACCAGTTGTTTTAGAATTACAACAGCCAGAGTTTGGACACAGAGATGAGTCCAGTCAGCAGGAAGCTCAAGATCTGGCTTAGAACTCTGGACCCAGGTACAATTTCTTCCTCGGGAGAAATATGGTTTATACAAGTAGAACCTTGAAGTTGGATGGCAGTGCTAAGAGAATTGTGGAGAGACTGCTGCAGTGCACTTAGGTAGCTTTCCTGTTACCTAAGTCAATAAATCTCCTTTATTGCTTAAGCTAGTTCAAGATAGGTTTTCTCTTATTGCAACCAAAAGCATTCTAATCAATGTCCTCAGTTTCACTGTGTGTTCTCTATCTTGCTCTTCTAATCTGTCACCAAGGAAGCAAACTGAACTTCTAAAATGTCTGTTCTTTCCCCTCAAGCTCCCTTTCTATTATCTTCTTTTATCTAAACCACAGAGCATTTTTTTGTTCTCTATGCATTCCACCCAACCTTTCTGCATTACTACTGATTATACTTCTAAGACACATTTATAAGTCCCTTATTTTTTTCCTCTTTTTCTTCTTTTGAACATAAGCTTCAATGACTCTTTCCTAACTACTAGTAAAAGTCCAACCATTGTAGCATAGTTTTAAAATCCTTTCCCAAGCTTGCTCCCAAATTTCACTGTCCTCACGGAATAAACGATCTAGAACGGAAGATAAAACATTAATATAAGTAAGTACAAATAAAACAGAATATGCCAGGGAATAAGTGGTATAACGTCTTCAGAGAAGAGAACGATCTCCCTGGTGTAATCAAGGAAGGCTTGCTGCAGGGGCAGCATTTCAGCTGGCCCTTGAAAGACAAGATTCTGAAAGATGGACATAAGACACGAAAATGACCAAAATGCTCATTATTTTGGAACTGAGTGATCGTGAGAACCCATGGGCCCCCACTATCCTAAACTAGTTCCGTGATTGTTAACTAAAAGGGGCCCAAGATAGCTAAGACTCCAGACCCGCATCTGAAGTGTACCAGGTCCTGACAAATCCAGAAGCATCATATGTGTTAAGAGAGTGTATACTGCTGCTTATGAAAATTTGCTTCTTGAAATTAAGGATAATAAAACTACATACAAGCAGTCACAACTTTGGGGCCTCCAAATCATCCAATTTCTTCTGTCTTAATTTAGTCAAACGTTTATTTTAGCTCATATTATATACCAATAACCATACCAAGCCAGTAATAAACAAAATGTAAAAAACCAAGTCCCTCTTGCCAAGAAGCTTATAAGCTAGGAAGAAGAAAGACAGTCAAGTAGACAGTTAAAATACAGTGTGATCTGTACTCTGACAGAAGCAAATACAGGCTCTTTGAGAGCACGTGGGAGGAAGAAACAGCTACCTCTGCAGAAATGGAAAAGCAACAAGGGAATGAAGGTATCTCAGGCAGCCAAATGAGGGCAGGAATTCTAGGGAGAGAGAAGAGCGTATCAAAAGCCACTGATGAGGAACCACTGCACATTGAAAAAAATTTCTAGGTTCAGTAATGCTAAAATGTACAAGGCGTATTGAGATGAGTGAGAAATGGAAAAAGGGATGGAGCTAGATGGTGAATGCTAAAAAAAAAGTTTGAACTTTATCCTATACTTAATATCAAGCCACTCAATGACTGATCTGCTCATTACTTGATTTCAGCTGTTGAGTCAACCCCCCCTGTAAACTCCCTTGACATTTTATGAGTCAATGAGATTTGGGGACTAGAGCAGTGGTTCACAACATGTGGTTCCCAAACCAGCAGCATAATCAGGAAACTTGTTAGAAATGTAACTTCTTGAGCCCCACCCCAGATCAACTGAATCAGAACCTCTGGGGTGGGGCCCAGCATCTATGTTTTAGACAGATGAGGCAAACGCCAAAGAAACAGCTAAGCGTTAAAAGCAGAGATCAAACCTTAGGGATGGGCAGGGAACGAGTAAAATTTTTACTTTTAAACTACTACTTATTTCAACTATTATACTTATTACTTTAATAATTTTTATAGTTAACTGGTGAACAGGAATGAGGGTAAAGTAAAAAGGAAGGCAGTCTCGATATTTTTTTCACCTCTAAGACTTAAATAAACACACTTTTTGTGACTGTTGTTGTTTTAAGCTAATACCTGTATAGGGCTTATTATGTTCTACACACTTTTACATATTCAATATTAACTCATTTTACAGATACAAAGACTGAGACCCAAAGAAGTTAAGTAAATTGCCCAAAGTCCCACAAGCTATGTTTCCTTTTCAGAAAATTGATTTGTTTGCAAAGCAAGATGATTTTCTTCAGGCAAAAGTATCAATACAAATTAATCAAATTGCCTTACTTTTCCTCCTAAATCCAACTGCGATGAGACATGATGCCTTCATACTGTCCTCTACTGTCTAAAACCTCGAACAAAATGGCCTTCTCCACAAGTGGCCTGAGAATTTCCTCCTTCAAAACCTATATTCCCATTTCCTCAGTTAAAAAAGAAAACTGCTGGGTATCAACAGCTGAACTATTGCCTTAATCATCCAGGCAGCATTTTTAAAAAACTAGCATCTAAATTAAATGACACTCAAATGAGTAGATTGAGAGAGAATTTTTTATTCAAAATCAAACCAGCAACTGGACACCTCCCTTCTAAAACAGTTTTGATTACTGCTGTTCTCTTTTCCCTTACCTATTCATTTTATTATACCACTTATTTTACCACACACATAAGTTTCCTTAAAGACTGCAAAAGGAAAAACTATGCTGTTAGAAGTCAGAAGAGTGGTTTTAGGCGAGGGGATGGAGGATTGAAAAAGGGTATGAAGGGATTGTAGGGTGCTGGTAATGTTCTGTTTCTTGATCTGAAAGCTTGTTACATGGTTACAATTTTGAACATTCATGAGTTGCATATTTAAGTACAATTTTATATGTATATGCATATATGTATACATATATACATTTCAGAAAGTTTTTTTAAGCCCATAATAAATACCACGAGCTAAATTATAAAAATAAAAAGGGCCAATACAATTTCTTTTCCTTAATCCCTCCTGGAACACACAGGCTGACCTAACAGATGGTGCATGCTTAGGTGTAGAAGTGCAGCGAGAAAGCCAACTCAGAGACACCCGCCTCCTTCCTGTCCCTCTTCCTTCCCCTATTCTTTCATCCCATGTTCTTCTTCACCTACATAATCCCACATCATCTTCTTGCAAGAATGGGGAAAATGGCTAATAAAGGGGTTTTTGCTTGCTTTTCCTCCCTAATTTAGCAAACATTACTAAGATATTCTATATGGCTACTCCACGCCCACCCCCCTCAAAATAAAGACACTACATAACAACAATCACCACTTGGGAGCATTTAATTTTCTCAAAAACTGCTTGTAGCTAGTCACCTCTTCAAATTCTTACAAAGGTTATGGTACTCACAATATATTTGTGTAATGATAAAATATACTTTAACAAAAACTAGTTTCTAATGGCAACCACACATTTGTGGCTTGGGGGAAGGGCTGAAGTAGGTTGTTTCTCAAGGAGTCTGGTGATCGCCAAACCTGATTAGGAAACAGACACACAAAAGTGTGTTTATATGTAAAGTCTACAAATAAGTATTGACAATGTAGTTTTCCCTCCCCAAACAAGGCAGTGATATTCCTGAAAAAGCTGTGGACTTTTCAGAAATGAGAAACACACCTTGAAGAGAAAAAACATTTAGAGGATCAAAGTGTCATGGTGGGCAGGGTCCATGGGGAACAGCACACAAAATGAAGGAAATATAAATGACATTTCCCTCATGCTCAATTAGTAATAATAATTCCTATACAATTAATTTTCATTGACTATTTCTTACTAACTAGGGACTTGTTAGGACTTCCCCAAAGAACTTGGACATACATTTCATTTTGTGACAGATAAAATGCATACCACAGGCATTTCACTAACTCTGGTCCTCACTCAAATGTTCAAAGCCTTCCTGACTATCTGACTTGGCATAGCTGACTCTCTCTCTTCTCAGCCCCTTTCCCCCTAACACCTACCACTATTCTCAAACATGTTTGGAAGCAGGAATGCAGTGCTAAGATAGAATGATTCTCTCTCCGGCTTATAGAGAATAAAAAGTATAGGACAGGAAGTCCACATACACTAAAAGGCTTGCCCGTAAAAGTAACTCAAGGTTAGACAAGGATGACTGTATCTGGTTAAATTTTTTAAAAACCCAAACATGTAAATCACACCTAAAGTTCCCCGGGCAAGTTCCCTAAACCGATCCAGAAAATGCTGAGCGTACTAGTTGTCCTCAGGGTGCTCAGCGAGGGCGGCAGCTGAGGCAACCGCCTCTCCCGACTCACAAGCAAGGAGTGCCACATTCTGAGTACAGGCTTGTTTGAGCTGTCAAAAATCACTTTCAGTAAGGAGGAGGAGAAAAAATGCTTGGAATTGAAAAGAAAGACAAGCACACCCATATTACCCAAATAATATGGCCAAAGGCCATAAAAATAGTTCCAGGACCTGAAAACTTGCTTCCATTTGATATTCAAACAACACAACCATGGACACTGCTGCTACCGATTTACAAATGAAGCTTTTACTCCTGGCTGCTCTTCTGCCACTCACCCTCTGGCAGTTGGGAACCTGTTCTCTCCGTACACTTTTCCCTCCTCACAAGCTTAAACTAATGGTAAATGAATTGTGGAGCTGTCATCTTCCACCTTCAGTGAAGAAGCAGGGAAATCTGGTCTGTTGAGAAGAAATAACAACTCAGACAAACAGAGAAGGGGCAAAAATGGGTGATCATGAAACCTCTGAAAGAGAGAAAACTGAGAAAATGACTTCCTCAAGTCCTCAGTTTTCCAATTTTTGGTTCAAGGCCTTTAGGAGACTCGATCACACTTTGTCCCTTGCATCTCTGAAAGGGCCCTGGTCCTTGGTAATAAACTCTTTTCTGCTTAAGCTCATTAGAAGCAGGTTTCTATTACTTGTAACCAAGAGACAGCTGGCAAAGGTAGGGTCATTTTCATCTCTTTCTCTGTTACACAGATTAGGAGATAGGGACGTGAAGCAAAGTTTCATAGAATAAGTAGCCCTTGACTTCCTTTTGTAAAACTTATTTCCACAGTTCAAGAGATTTCCTGGGCTTTGAAACCCTCCTCTCTCCCTCTCTCTCTCCCTCCCTCCCTCCCACTCAGGGTCAACTACTAAAGGTAGATCTATGTCAACAGCAGAGGTAAGCTTAAAAGTAAAGAAGAGAAGGGAAGTGGGACACATCCACCTGCCCATGTAGGTCTGGACTGGAACCAAGGAGTCTGCCTGTTAAGAAAGGCTTCAGGGTGACATGGCTCACGGGCCTAGCCGCTCCGCAGCATGTGGGATCTTCCCGGACCTGGGCAAGAACCTGTGTCCCCTGCATCAGCAGGCGGACTCTCAACCACTGTGCCACCAGGGAAGCCCAAACCAACCTTTTAAAACAATTCTTTGTAGGCCTAAATGAAAAAAGAAAAAGAAGGCATAGAAAGGAGCCTAATTATACTGTCTCTCCAGGAAACTCTGAACTGTTCAGGAACAAGAAGGAGAAGAAAGCTATGAGGCAACATTCTATTCCTTAATAAGTCAGAGAGAAGAAAAATCATAATTAAAAATGACTGGTGATGTTCGACTAATAGGTAATAGAAAAGGCAGCATGGATAAAAAGAAGTTCCTCTGAAAAAAAAGGTACACACAGACAATCCCAGACTGAGAAGTAGTATTACCCAGCAGAGGCGCCAAGCTCTAGAGCAGTAGTTCACAGCAGAGGAAGAAGTACACATCAAATCACCATGGGGCAGACAATAAGGAGGGAGGTTATCCCCATTTACACTGAGGGGCACTGCTATGATTAAGTCTGAACCGTTCCCAGAGTGTGCTGGGACAGATAAGAGGTTGAGAATCACTGTTTAAGAGTCACTCTTCAGGTCTTCTCTACCATCCCCAAAGCCAGCCAAAGAAACTGGGAGAAATCCAATTTCTCCTGTAGTAAGAAATATAATTATGGCAGCTCAAGTTAGAATTTGGGTAAAATTTTCCTTTAAGAAATTACTAGGCCTTGTTCATAGTCTATTACAACATTACACTAAAAGTTAAACAGATGTACTAATGGTCAGTGACTTAATCACTTGCACTGCTTTTATAGGCAATACAGTCCAAGTGCAAAGCAAAAACTTAACAAGGAACTTAGGAGGGCCCAATCTGTTGATGCAATCTGTGTATATAGGACATGTTCACTAGAACACCAAGGCGGGGATCTACCTTGCCTGAGGTCACAGCTTTTAGCTAAAGAACTGAGGACAATAAGCAATAATACCGAACCGCGTATCCAGGGAAGGAACCAGTGGGCAAAGCCTCCAGAGACCACTGGCAAAAGTGAAAAGAGAACTGAAAACTCCCAGCCCTTCCCTAGCCCCATCTCAAGTCAAAAAGAAAGGAATCAAACAAATTGAAGTGACAGAAAGAGGCTGCACATACCTGTACTATGTCCCAGTTCATTTCCACCTCCTCCTTAATATTGTTGGCATTTGCTGGAAACCTGACAGGCTGCCCCTGAGGACACATTTCTGTCTTCACTTTCTTCAAAGGGGGCTGACTGCATGTGAAGCCATCTTCACTCTCCTCCTTCTTGCACCCACCTTCCCACGTGGCGCTTGTGGATGGTGTCTCTGTGCTGTTACTCCCGCTCTCTAAGCTGCTGGCTTTGTTGGTTTCTTCATCAGCTTTCAGCTTTTTGGTCCTCCGAGCTGACGGTGACTGAGCTGAATTTTTCCGTTTCATCTTTGCTGTTTTCAGAGCCTGCACAGTCTCCAATTTATTTTTTCTGTCTTCCAAATCAACATCAGCAATAGGCACAGAGCTATTCTATCAAATCACAAAGAGATCACACATGAATTAGATGATAAAAACCAATGGCTCTGGAATATTATTCAGCAATGAAAAGGCACAAATTGTAGACATACACAATAATTTGGAAGAATCTCAAGGAAATTATGTTGAGTGGAGGGAAAGCACCAATCTCAAAAAGTTACATACTATGTGATTGCATGCATACAATATTCCTGAAAAAATTAGTGGTTATTGGGGGTCAGAGATGGGGGTGGAGGTTGGGAGGGAGGTGGGTATGACAATAAAAGGGCAATACTAGGGATCCTTATGATAGGACTGTCCTGTGTGGTGGACACACAGACCTATACATACTGTAAAATTGCATAGAACTAAATATACACATATACATACACACATATAAATGAATACAAATAAAACTGAAGAAATCGAAATAAGACCAGTGGATTTATCAATGTCAATATCCTGGCTGTGATATTTAACTATAGTTTTACAAGATGTGACCATAGGGGGAAATGTGATAAAGGGTACATGATATCTCTCTGTATTATTTTCACAACTGCAGGTGAAGGTTTAATTTTTTTAAATAAGTGGAGAATAGGTGTACACCTGGCAGAAAAACCAAGATTTAAAACTTGCAATCAAAAGTCAACACTTTAGAGGGAGAAGAGTAACACTCACAGGTTCATAAAACTCAACATGCTACACCTGCCACCAGTTTATGCAGAAAGAGAACAGAAAACATGGCAGGACAGCAGGGTAGTACCAGGCATTTTTCCTTAGTAAGAGGCTGCACAGCAGTACATGCAGGTGTCCAAGGGCTACTCTCTGCACCACCCACCCCTCCCCCAAGGTGACAACTCAGGTGTGAAGCAATGACATCTGGCACTCATTTTGAGACTAGAGTAGTAAATAAGATACAGACCCTGCCCCGTGGAGTTCACAATTTCGCAAGCTAGCCTGTTTTCAGTTACCTAAGTGATGTAGGTGGCACAAACTCAAACAAAAGAACTGCTCCCAAACTAAATTTCAGTCAATATTGAATTTTCTCTCCTATCAGATAATTTTCCATAATTACTGACTACTGAAAATACTGGGAACTATAATAAAGAGCACACCCCCTCCATCCTAAGGCTCACCCATCACCACCTAATCTGGAAATGATATATAATACATTAAATAGCCCTCCAAGTATTACATTTTTAATTGGAACATATAAAAATAGAATGCCTCCTCAAGTCCATAAGAGTTGATAATAACTTGATCAAATTAATTGACATAGCTAAAGAATGTGTCAATCATACAGAGTTGTCAGCCCTAGAGGAACAGAAAAAGGAGAACTGTAGAAAGCAAATACGATCAGCATTCTAAGTAACATACAAAGAAGAGGAAAGGTTAGCAAACAGATTCTGAGTAATTTGCTCCCAATGGTTCAGACAGCCCTCCTGTGAGATGGATACATCAGACTACCTTAGACTCATGCAGTTAAAACATTCAGTTCTCATTGTGACAAGGACAGTACCTCGACCACAGAAGGCATTCAATAAACCCAAGTGAATATTTATCTAATTCTCCTATTCTGAGCCCATGCTCATCAAGTAAATTTCTGATTATTATTTAATTCCCTACTTACTTCAGCCTCCAACGAGACACAGTGCTCGTCTTAAGAATTTAACTCCTTGCGACGGTTATATCCAACTATTAATTATTAAACCAGCACTCTGGTTTTACACGCCACTCTTATGAGCATGGCTGATGCAAAAACACCCACGAGAGATATATCGGTTCCTGAAATGCTGACAAAATCATGTTCTTGACTTAGAAACCCAGTTCCATTACTCACTATCTGTGATCCATGAGCAAGTCACTTAACATCTCTCCCCTTGGCTTTCTGGTCTATAAAATCAGGATAATTACAGCACCTGCCTCAAGGGATTGTTGTGAAGATTAAGTAATATCATGCAAATGCAGTGCTGAACATGCCCCCTGGCTAACGGTAAGCAATCAAATATCTGCTGTTACCACCATCATTACCGTGACTACCACACCCAGACTACCTCCCAGGAGAGAGAAAAGGAAGTAGATGAAGAAATAAAGAAAAAGTAAAATGACTAAGGGGGGGGGGGTTAAAGTAAGAGGAAAAAAAGAAAAGCCAGCAGTCAAAAATTAGACACTTAAAGGTATCTTCTCTGGAGTCTCCAGGCAAAATTTACCTAGGGTTTCTTAGTGTTGTTCATAGACCCCTGAGACCCTTTCAGGGGGTCTGCAAGGTCACAACTATTTTCATAATAATGCCAAGGCACTGTCTGACATTTCACAGATGGTGCAAGAGCAATGGTAGCAAAAAAACAAGGCAGTGGCACCAAGCTGTACTAGCAATCGCTGTTCCCTTCACTGTCACACACTTGCAATAAAACAATGTCAGCTTCACTTAAGAATGAAGCAGTAAAAGTTATTAATTTTTAAAATTTCAGTCCTTGAAAGCACACCTTTTCCATAGTCTGTACTGAAAGGTACATGAAGCACAAATGTACACATAAAGCACTTCTGCTGCAGGCCAATGCATACTGACGTGCACTGGTTGTCTCACAGTCAATCAATTAGTGAACCAGTATTTTCCAAATGACCAACACATAATGTTACAAAATCATGCATAGGTAAAAGAGCCATTCAAACAACACAGACCAATGGACTTTAATGTAATAGAATATAGTATGGTTACAGATTCCACAAGGAAACCTTTTAAACTATCACTTACTGAGTTTTGGTATAGTATAAAATACTATCTACAATTATCTGAAAAGGCTATTAAAACACCATTCCCGGGCTTCCCTGGTGGCGCAAGTGGTTGAGAGTCCGCCTGCCGATGCAGGGGACACGGGTTCGTGCCCCAGTCTGCGAGGATCCCACATGCCGCGGAGCGGCTGCGCCCGTGAGCCATGGCCGCTGAGCCTGCGCGTCCGGAGCCTGTGCGCCGCAACGGGAGAGGCCACAACAGTGAGAAGCCCGCGTACCACAGGAAAAAAAAAAAAAAAAAAAAAAAACACCATTCCCTTTTCCAAATACACATCTATGTGGAGGCTGGGATTCCTTTTTTATTTCAAATATCTCCTAGTAAATCAGACATTAAAGACATTTGCAAAAATGTAAAACAATGTCATTATCATTAAATTTTTTGTTGTTTTGGGGAAAATATATACTTATTTTTCATTAAAACATGTTATTTGCATTAACATGTAATAGGATTATTTTTTTTAAATTGATGAATATTTTCTCATTTTTAATTTCTAATATGGTAAATATTTACAGATACAACCCACCTAAGCAAAAGTTCCTTGGGGTCTTCAGTAAGTTCTAAAAGTGTAAAGGAGTCCAAAGACCAAAAATTTTGAAAAAAGTGAATCCAAACATGTTTAGATCAAAACACAGATCAATAACATATGGAAAGGGCTTCCCTGGTGGTGCAGTGGTTGAGAATCCACCTGCCAATGCAGGGGGCACAGGTTCGAGCCCTGGTCTGGGAAGAGCCCACATGCCGCAGAGCAACTAAGCCCATGCGCCACAACTACTGAGTCTGCACCCTAGAGACTGTGAGCCAAAACTACTGAAGCTCATGCGCTGAGAGCCTGTGCTCTGCAGCAAGAGAAGCCACTGCAATGAGAAGCCCGCGTGCCACAACAAAGAGTAGCCTCACTTGCTGCAACTAGAGAAAGCCTGTGTGCAGCAACGAAGACTCAACGCGGCCAAAAATAAAATAAATAAATAAATAAATAAACAAACAAACAAAAATATGGAAATAACTCTCCTTTTTTTTTTTTCCTTCAGGGACTTTATTTTATTTTGCGGTACGCCTCTCACTGTTGTGGCCTCTCCCGTTGCGGAGCACAGTCTCCGGACGCGCAGTCTCAGCAGCCATGGCTCATGGGCCCAGCCGCTCCGCGGCATGTGGGATCTTCCCGGACCGGGGCACGAACCCGTGTACCCTGCAGTGGCAGGTGGACTGTCAACCACTGTGCCACCAGGGAAGCCCCATAACTCTCCATTTTTAAAGCTTCTAAGATTCTACAGCCTTCCTCAGTGACATACTCAAGTTTAATAATCCATGAAAATATTTTTCCTCCTTATATTTAACCTGAATCTTTGACACACTGAAAAATCACAGTTCATTATCTTTTGCCTTCATGGGTTTTTTAATCACTCTTAACACTTCAAATGGTAATTATGTAGCCTATAACTAAACCCAGAACTCCAGGAAGAATCTGACCATTCTTTTTTTTTGCTATCTCTGAAAGTCGTAAACTTTCTAAATCAAAGAAGTGGCTCATTGTAAATATCTTTACCAGTTGAATCAGTCAGCAGGCCTTGGTCTTGACCTTGTGTTGTATTGCGTGAGCTTGACAGATAGCTGGAAAGGGATATGGAGTCGAGGGAAGGCTTCTTAAAAGTTAGATGTAAAAGAGCATTTTCAACTCTGTAGCAATTGAGGAAGAAAGTTGACAAGAGAAAAGAAAGGAGATGACAGAGGGAACAGAGACCTTGCACAAGAGTGGATGAGATCGTAAGCCCAAGCGGCGAACCAATCCTTGGTAGGAGGAATGACATTTCCTCCACAGCAATAGGACAGAAGGTGAACACAAATATAGATAGCTTGGTCGTGAGAAAAGTGGAAACTTCATATATTTTCAAATAAATAAAAGGCAATGTCATCAGCTGAGTGACAGAAGAGAAAGGAATTTAGGAAGTTTAAGAAAAGAGAAAAAGGTGGAAAAACAAACCTGCTGAAGAAAAATGAGGTTACCAAGTATTTCTGATGCAATTTTGAGGTCTGACATTATGAATCTAAAGTAAAACAAATTAGGTCACTGGTGAGACTGTTTTCCACAATGGTTAGCTGCTCAGTGCAGGCAGGAGAGGCTATGGCTCACCCAGTGCTGGGGTTTAATCAGCCATGTAGGATCGAATAAAAGAAGGGCAAAATGGTGAGACTATCCAATAAAAAGTGATGATGTAATCTAGGCTAGATTAGGTAGGAAAAGAAAAGGGCTGATGGACAGTGACAGAGCCCTAGAGTCAAAGACTTAGGTAATGGATCTCAACTCTGGCTGTACATAAAAATCACATGAGGAGCTTTAAGAAAACAATACCACTGGCGCCAAGGCCTACCTCCAGAATTCTTTCCAGATTTAACTGGTTTGCAAAAGGGGCCTGGGCACTGGTTTTTTTTTTTTTTTTTTTTCAAGTTCCCTAGGCTGAGAACTACTGATGAGAAGTTGTGACAAATTTGCAAAATTGCGGCAGTAAGGGCACCTGAGCAAGTAAGCTGGAAAAACAGGAAATGAGCTGATGGTACAAAAGTGAGATAGGAGGAAAAGAAATGTCAGCGGTAGCACAGCTTCTGGTCATGACAAGATTCAGGTTGAGCTCACAAGAGGTGTGGTGAGGGCAGAGAAGAAAAAGGCACTGGAGGTGGGGAGGTTAAAGAACCAGGAACACAGGGTATTAGAAGGCTCATCCAAGTGGAGGGGGGTATCGCTGAGAATAGTGACAGAAGATGTAGAGAGGAAGATACAAAGCAGGAGCTAAAGTCTTCAAAGAATGAAGAGGAATGGCCAGTGGATTGGCAAATTACAGCAACATGGAGAGGAAGAGACTGAGTAATGATGGATTTTGTCTACAATGTTTGCTAACAATAGATTTTAAAATTATTAAGAGGCTACCAATTGTATCTTCACCCAAAACCAATTCTAGCTCCACCTAATTAGGGTTTTCAATTATTTTGTTCGGTGGTGGTTACACAAGAACAAGATGCCAAACCAATGAAATGAAATAGTCTAACATGCTCCATGTGCTATGATTGAGCCAGAAAACTTGTGGAATATCTCTTAAGTGAGAGACTTTCCATGTGAATTCCCTTTTTCCCTTTAAAAGAAATACACATATACCAAGCACCATGGGAAGGATCAAGAAGTCACCATGACAAGAGTTCTTAAGCTGTATGCTCTTGAACCATACTTTAAAACTTATGTGTAGGGCCTCCCTGGTGGCGCAAGTGGTTGAGAGTCCGCCTGCCGATGCAGGGGATACGGGTTCGTGCCCCGGTCTGGGAGGATCCCATATGCCGCGGAGCGGCTGGGCCCGTGAGCCATGGCCGCTGAGCCTGCGCGTCCGGAGCCTGCGCGTCCGGAGCCTGTGCTCCGCAACGGGGGGAGGCCACAACAGTGAGAGGCCCGCATACCGCAAAAAAAAAAAAAAAAACTTATGTGTACATTTTACTGAAGAGAAGGTTCATAACTATAATCAAATTCTCAAAGGGTTTGTAACCCCAATACAAAGAACCCCGGAACTAAGAGATATTTCCTAATTAGGCAGTCAAGCTACTTTTAAGTGCAGCTATGCCATGCTCAACGAAAAACCTACAAATTCTGCCAACAAGTCAATACTTTCTCAGCTATAGGTAAAGCCTACCCACCCACCCACTAAAAGTGTGTTCAGTGAAAAGCTTGCATGCAAAGATGAAGAAACAGAGGTGCTGGCTGATAGGAGAAAAGATCGATTCAAGTGCCCTATCCAAGGGCACAGCAAGGTACAATGTAATGTCCCCTCTATACACGATAAATGAGTCCCTGGGAAGTCAGGCATCCACTGCATATTAAAAGAGTATTCTTTTAAATGAACTAGGGAAGCTGTTATTTAAAGGAATACCACAGTGAATGATTTTGGAAATGCATAATCCTTTCGGTACTGCAACAGAGCCTATAATTTATTGTTGTTGGTTTTTTTAATCCAGATTGGTGTAGCTACAGTGTTTGCTTACAGCAAGATATACATAAGTGCCAGTTGATAAATATTCCTTCTGCTCCAACACGGTGGATCTGATGGTAAATACTATTAAGGCCCCTGGCAGAAGGCACCATTGCCCTGCAGTTTTTGCCATTTACCTGCTTTGTCCTAGTCCATGTAAGGAGAAAGTAGCATCACTAATTAGGAAGGCACAGCAGTGTTCCCTCTATCCAGCTAAAGCACCTACCAGCTCTTCCTTAACAGTCACACCTTCTGAGCCACCTTTGGTCTGTAGGGTGTTCTTCTTCACCCGTGGCGCCCTCTTCGGTTTGGATTCCTTGGAAACAGGCAGCTTACGGCTTCTGGGGACTTTCTTTTGGGGCTCCCAGGCACTATCCTCCTTGTCATCTTCAGAGGCAGACGATCTAAAAGTAAAACGATAGAAAAATTTCCAGAAAAAATGAAGCCAAATGTTAAAGGTGGAAAAGAGATATACGCTTTTTGAAAAAAGAATAAGGTAGAAGGTGTTTCATATAAAATGGAGTAATGTGAACACAATATATAAAGAGATATTGCTAAGAACTAAAACAAGAGAGTTGACCAGAAATACCCTCCAATACATTATAAATCACAGGTCTCCCTCCGTTCTCCTCTCACCTAACCAATACACACACCTGTACACTCAAAACATAAGAAATCATGTATTACCTTAAGTAATAAGTGGGTCATGTCACACCATAGTCACAGTGAGGTTTTCCATTTTTAAACAATGCCTAAAGACATTTTTGATTGTCCCAACTGAGGTGGGGGAGGGGATGCTATTGGCAACTAATGGGTAGAGACCAGAGATGCTACTAAACATCCTACAATGTAAAGAACAGTCCCTGTACCAAAGGATTATATGGTCAATAGTGCTGAAGTTGAGAAACTGTGCTCTAAAGCAATATAACAAACTCCACTGCCCTTATGGACCTTATATTCTAGTGTATATATTATATCTTATATTTAGTTGGTCACTTTCTCCTTGTTCAATAATTTATCACCAACACCTAAACACAGCCTGGGACACAGCATGAGTTCAATAAATACTTGTCACATAAATGAATGAAAAAGACACAGCCTTCTTCACACAAATGACTTCAGAAGTTAGTAAATGGCAGAATGCATCTCCTTAAAATACACATCATTCTCCCACCCCATATGAAACCAATATGCTTACAACTCAGAGAAGGAAGAGAATTCATCTTTGGATATCACAGTCTGGACTTTTATTTTTGCTCTTCTTGGCAATGTTGACATCTGAAAGAAGAAATACAACATGAAATCAGTATGATTTAAATCACTGATCACTTATTTTGTCTACAAAATGATGTGCCATTCAAAACTAACACTCCAATACCTCTGCTGCGAGAAAATGTCATAGCGGGGGAAAATGACAGTCATTCACAAGCCTGAACACTTGTTTCCCTTCCTATGTGGCTGCCAACTATAAGGGCAGCTAACAGCCTTCCCATGGTTTCAAAAGCCTGATGAGTATGGGCCATCTCTGGAAACATATAAGTTCCTGTAGGGTGAGAATTCTTCATTTTTTAGAATTATATGCTTGCATATACTGCAAGTATTATTTGATAATTTATCAGACAGCAAATTATAAAGTCCTTTATTAAACTCTATCTCAAAGACAAGAAATACCTTCCTTCTTCTTTATCTCCTTACAGTATAAGTAGAGGCCCATCTACAAAGTTGGCAGTCAAATAAGCAATGCTGATTGACTGAATAAGCAGCCAGGCTCCTCCTAAAACAAGATAATCTAGTCCCTTATAATAAAAGCTCACAATTTTTAAGTAAAATAATTAATCACAAATGCCACTAGAAAATATTTCCCAAATTCAAAGGCCCAGCTCTAAAAAAAAAAAGGACTCAAATAACCAGAGACATCATACAATACAGGAAGTAAACAAATTTACTTTAGCTGATAAATTTTATTACCTAAAGACTGTATGTCAAACCATAAAAACTACATTAGACTCTGACATATTTGTAAACCTTTAAACAAGTTCCTAAACCAGTCATATGTTATAATGCCTCCGTTCTAACTTCCACTTGGAGAAGGAACAAATACCTCACAGAAATACCAAAGTGGTTGTCACAAAAGGGAACATGTCCCCCTGGCAGCTATAGCTCAACTCAGTCCAGTGGGTGCAGAACTACTGGACAGGAGAGTGCCCAGAGGGAACCAGGACAACAAAAGAAGGAGACAGGATATGCTTCCATCTTTTCCTTCACCGCCTTTTCTGAATTTTATGTTTATCAAGGTCATCATTCCTCAAATAAGTGCTCCTAGATACTGATCATAAAGGAACGGATAATTTGTGATTTCTGTGTTGTACGTATTTTACCACAATAAAACAAAAACAGAAACGGAGTAAGTCAGTGTATGATGGGGTGGCATTTCAATCAATTTTATTTATTCATTTATTTTTGGTTGCGTTGGGCCTCTGTTGCTGCACGTGGGCTTTCTCTAGTTGCGGTGAGTGGGGGCTACTCTTCGTTGTGGTGCGTGGGCTTCTTGTTGTGGCGCGGGGGCTTCTCGTCGTGGTGCACAGGCTTCGCATCGCGATGGCTTCTCTTGTTGCAGAGCACGGGCTCTAGGGCACAGGCTTCAGTAGTTGTGGTACGTGGGCTCAGTAGTTGTGGCTTGCAGGCTCTAGAGCGCAGGCTCTGGGGCATGTGGGATCTTCCTGGACCAGGGATCGAACCAGTGTCCCCTGCACTGGCAGGCGATTCTTAACCACTGTGCCACCAGGGAAGTCCAGAAATGAATTATTGAATAAGTGGTATTAAGACAATCAGCTAGGGGCTTCCCTGGTGGCACAGTGGTTGAGAGTCTGCCTGCCGATGCGAGGGTCACGGGTTTGTGCCCCGGTCCGGGAGGATCCCACGTGCCACGGAGTGGCTGGGCTTGTGAGCTGTGGCCGCTAGGCCTGCGCGTCCGGAGCCTGTGCTCCGCAACGGGAGAGGCCACAACAGTGAGAGGCCTGCGTACCGCAAAAAAAAAAAAAAAGACAATCAGCTATCCCTCTGGAGGAAAGGAAGTGTTTAATTCTTGCTGCCACACCATGAACTAAAATATATTCCACACTGACTAATGATTTAAATGTACCAAATAAAACTACAGTACTACAAAAGGCAAAGAAGACTGTTTTGATAATTCTGAGTGGAGGTGGGATAATTAAGGTTTTCCTAGGCATGACTCGAAATTCCAAAAGCCAAAAAGATTAGCAAATTTTACTATATAAAAATTAAAACCGGGCTTCCCTGGTGGCGCAGTGGTTGAGAGTCCGCCTGCCGATGCAGGGGACATGGGTTTGTGCCCCGGTCCGGGAGGATCCCACATGCCGCGGAGCGGCTGGGCCCGTGAGCCATGGCCGCGGAGCCTGCGCGTCCGGAGCCTGTGCTCCGCGGCGGGAGAGGCCACAGCAGTGAGAGGCCCGCGTACAGCAAAAAAAAAAAAAAAAAAAAAAAAATTAAAACCCCAAGTCAGCAGTGGGAGCATTTCAGAACCAAACCAATTTACTCTGCAGTATCCTCAAAAAAAAAAAAAAAAAAAATCACAGGACATGGTACCTGATACCTTGGAACTAAGGGTAAAGGGAGTCAGGGCTGGGTGTAAGCTGTCTGAAGCAAAGGAATATCTCTAGGTGCCCTACTCCACTTCGTGCTATTAACAACTGCCCCAGGAAAAAGTCTGGAGGTTTATTCTCTGGAGAAGGTAAAACAAGTCTCTAGACTAGAGGACATGAAGTACAGTTGTGGACCTGGGAACCATACAGGCTGAATGTTAAACAGAGATTCCCGGCCCCCTTCCCCCATTATGCTACTAAAAAAGCTGCCAGTCAGCTTCCTACCCTCTAAGGAGGAGCATGGGAAGATTCTTCTTTGGAGAATCTGACCGGCCCAAGAATAAAAAGCTGAAGGTGCTAAGCTCCTCGACAAACAACCCAACCAGATCATCCACTCCCATCACCCCCTTCTACATTACACCTGAATTCAGAGCTTTCCCACACAGACCACCATGCACCAATTCTAACTCCACACTTCAGCTTTAACAGAAATGTGTTATAAATAGGGGTAGACAAATCCTTGGGAAGCTCATAAAATTTTAATTAACCACTGGAGAAGACTTTCCTAAAACAAATATTTCCAAATGCTCCTTTATCAGGCACCCTGGAGGCAATGCTGCCATTAAAAGAGGTGAACTTGTCTTTTGACAAGTAGAAAAAAAAAAAAGAATTTGAAAAAGGAGGTGGGAAAGGAGAATATGCATGAACACATAAGCCTATTTCAGGCAAAGCAGTTTTAGAAAGAGTATATACAGAAGGTAAGGACTTAGAAATTCTTTCTTAAAAACTGTGTACCTATCTAGGTATACCCAGGGGTATGTATACTCCCAGAGGTATCCATACTCCAGTTTTACCATCAATGTTCTGGGAACTGTTTGTCCATCTCCAATCCTCCCATGTTCTCTTATTTCCTATCATAGGATTTGTAGATTAACCAAAATTTAATCCATTTCCATGGTTTTAAATACTTCTGTCACCTACTTACTAACAAACCTAATACCTCCATCACAAATCTTACCTCTGAGATTCAGATTTACATAATAAACTGCCTGCTTATGAAACTATTTAGATGCTTCACAGTTATCCAAAATTTAACATATCCACAATGGAACTCCTGATAACTATTCCTTGTCCTAAAACCCATTCGGACCTCAGTCTTTCCCATCTTTGTAAATGGCACCACCATCCACCCAAGATGAATGGTTCTTTGCTAAGTTAGAACGTTGTTAAAATTTTAACAGGTTCATTGAGCTATAACTGACATACAATAAATTGTTCATGTTTAAAGTGTACAGATTTGATACGTTTTGACATATGTATACTTATCTCCACCATCAAGATACTGAACATAACCATCATCCTCTAAAGTTTCACTTGCTAAACCAAAACCTTGCAAATCTGTTATTTCTTTCATCTCCCACATCCAGTCTGTAAGTAAGTCACATAAATTCTGCCTCCAAAATGTATCTTAAATCTTGATGATCTCCCAAACGCTTCTCACCTGGACTACTGTAATAGCCTCTTAACTGGCCTCCCTGCTTCCACTCATGCTCCTAAAACCCATCCTCCACAAACCCATTCCATCTGACATTTAGAAAATGCTTTAAAACCATTCAATGACTTCCTATTCCATCCTCCACTTAAGAGTCAAATCATATTTTTTACCATAGCCTTCTAGAATGCCTTGAAGAAGTGACCACTGCCTACCTTTCTAACCACCTTTACCACTCCCTGTAGCTCCACAGCCATAGTCACAACATTCTTTCAGTCCATGTAACAAGCGTGATCCTTCCCCACCCCAGGTTCCCTCTGCCGGGAGCACTATTCCCCCTGCTCATCAATAGGCTGGCTCCTTCTCAGCGCTTAGATCTCAATATTTTAGGCCTAACATGCATTTCTCAGATAAAATATTATTATAGGACCCTATTTATTTCCTTTATACAGTACTATGTAACAATCTATAATTATCCTTGTTTATTGTCTGCATTCCCCACATTTACTTCATGGCGGTAAGCACCATAAAGTTTGAAGAAACCACATTTGTCTTTTTCACTTCTGTATCACACGGAGCCTGGCACTTAATAGCTGCTCTGTAACTATTTTTAAGTGAACATAAGAATATATACATAAAAACAGTCTCTACACAGGAATATACATTTTTCCCCCAGCACTATTAGGCAACATCACACATGGCACTCATTGCTTTCTTGAAAAAGTGATGGTACAAGAGAACATCCCTATTGTTAGTGCCTTGAGATTTTCACTCTTCCAAGCTCTCTTATCTCTGTGGGTACGAAAGCCGACTCAGAATCAATAACTTGGAGGTTGTTATGATGTTACTGAGAGGAGGCACCAAGCCAGGGCAAGTGAAAAGTGGGGGAGGGGCTGGAAAGACCTGCACACACACAAATATTACACTAAAACTGTAAAAACAACAATTAGATAACTTAAAGGAAAACGGGGGGAACAACTTTTTAAGAGGCACCTAAAGAAGTTTCCCTGTGTACCAACAAAAGTCCTTGGAATGTCAGCACAGATCCCTAACTTAGTAATAAAAATAAAATACTAGAGCTGGAAAGAGCCTCAGAAATCAGACAGTCCTGCTATTCTCTTTTATGAATAAGAAGCCTGAGATCCAGTGAAGTGATACGGTTTACTCAAAGGGAAGATCTATGTGGCATAAGGACCAGAACCCAGCGCCCCAAACACAAAGCCTAGGCTCGTTTCCCATTGCACATACATTATATTTATGACATACTGGCGAATGGGAGGCTCGAGAAGAGGTGCCTGGAGTGTTCCCATTCGTTCCTTTCCTCTAGTTATTCAGTACCTCTTACGCGCCAGGCACACTACTGAGGATGCAGCTGATTCTGCCAGGGCCATGATCTGATAGTGAAAAGGGCGCTTCCTCCCCCATCTCCGATCATTTGAGGTTTGAAAACAATCTAGGTCTGCCCGGGCTTTCCCACGTCTGCCCCTATGCGCTAAGAGCTTGTCTGAGAAGACGCGCCAGGTGACACGCGGCAGGTAGGAGGGGTTTTCGAGGGTACGGAATGAGATACAGACTGCAGACAGTAAACTGTAATGAAGCTTCTCACTTTAAAAAGGGATGTTATTTCCCAAATGAGCGCTCAGAACTTTCTTAATGGCCCCAAAAATACCGGAGCCCGGGCGCCGGGATCCCGCGAGCCCGCAGGAAGACCGCCACGGCGGACGCTCAGCTCACCTTCCCGCCCAGCGTGTCAGAAGGCCCGGGATTCTGTGTGTGCGACCACATCTTCCGGTTCCCGCCGGAAGTTTTTCAAACGCCGGAAGTCCCGCCTGGTTTTTCCCTGACTCGCCGCATAGGCGCGCAGCTCCCGGAGCGGGGTGGAGCCGAGCCAAGCGGAGGCGGAACTAGGGCGAGGATCCCGTGAGGCCCGCTCGTCGGCTGGGGGCGGAGCTCCATTTACCCACATCCGGCGGAGGGGGTCGTGAGGTTCTTGCAGAGGTCGACGGCTTTCCTGTTTTTTTCTTTATCTTCTGTTAATCCGCTTTGCTTGTATTTTCTTCTAAGTTTAATCAAGAATGTTTCTGTTTATTGCATTATTTGTAATTTGCAAATGTGGAAAAATGAAAAACAATAAGCTTTATTCTTTCTAACGTCAATTTTAAACGTCAGTAATTAACTTCCCTAAGGGTGTTTTCTAAACTCTGAGGTAAGGGTTTGCTCGAGGCTTATGGAACTATCCCAGTTTTGCCTCTTCTGTTAAGCCCTCACGCAGCCCCTGAGGTTTATGGGAGAGTTTAGCCTTAGAGTCATTACTGTCTTATGTTGGTCTCTCAGGCAGCTTGGGGGAGGCTCCCATCAAGATGTCGGAATAGAAGGACAGGGGAGATCACCTCCTCTCACAGGTACATCAAAAATACATCTGCATCTGGAACAATTCTCACAGAATACCTGCTGAACGCTGGCAAAACAGCTCAAACACCCCAAATCACAAGAAAGATCTCCACATGACCAGGTAGGACAAAAGAAAAAAAAAAAAAGAAATCTCAGGCAGCTCGGTACACTGCCAAGCACACTGATTGGGAAACCCGGTTTTCTCAGGAACTTACTCGTGCTCTGGGCAAATACTTTATGTCTTTGGATTTATTTCCACGGCCTACCCCTCCATCTCACTCCTTACCTGATAAGGTACCCCGCACATATTAGGGGTGAATATTCACTGAATTAATTTACTTGAGGCAAATGCAGGTGCCAGTTACCTAACCTTTGGGGGCAAGAATGGAAAAATCCATTTCATTTTTAGATTCTTGAAAAGTGCTGTGTCTTAAGTTCTGGTAACCTAGTAACCTAGGTGAGCTATCCTCCATATCCAGCAGTTCCATTTCCCTTCCCACAAAACACAAAAATAGCTCCTACTTATTATTTTGATAAGGCCAAGTACCTCAACCCCACTTCCATACTCTAAGCCCCACTTTTTTTCACTAACGGAACTTAAAAGCTATTATAAAGGGCTCCCCAACAATTCTTTCGCTTTCCCTTTAATATATTTTCTCAAAATCAGTTCTCATTAGAAATGAAAAATGACTTGTTTTTTGGTGTTGTGTTTTTTACAAAGTACATTAAAGTCTAAGCGCCAAAGAAATTAGATTGTAAAATTAGGGAAATAAGGCTGCTGTTAGTCTAGATTAGAATTTAGCAAATCAAAACCCCATGGATTCATCTTAGAAGACTCTAAAGAGCAGCTTTCCATGCTGCTGAATCATTTCCAAGAACTCTAAGTGCTGAAGAGCTGAGCAAGCTATTGAAATGACCCTTTGGGTGCTACAGATTCACCCACAATGAACATAAATTTTATTGGCTAATTTTTGCAATGGGGAGGAAAACAGGACTCCTTAACCTTATTAAGGTCTCTTCGTCTATATCTAAGATCCTTGGTGATAAGGATCCATTTCTGAGATTGATTAGGGATTTGTTTTTTCTTTCTTAATTTGCAGGCTTATGTTGCGTTTTGCAACGGTTCCAGTAGATCTGCACCTCTCTGCTGTAATCACAGTCTGCTCCACAATTTCTAGTTCTGAAAGAATTCTAGAGAACACATTATAGTTCAGGATATGGGGAAGTGAAACCAGGTCATAATAATCAACAACAACAGTTTACAATTTATCATTCACCTACTTTTGATGTCGAAGTGTGCTACATAGGTTTAAGGTACAGGTGGGTAAAGTTTAACCAATATTCTACAAAATCTTTTGACAAAATTCCTGTCCTGAAGGAATTTTCAAACAAGACTGGGGACTAGATACAGCCACAATAGACAGAGACCCAGACAAGACAGTCTAGATTCAAGGACTAGGTTGTACATGGGAGTAGCCACATTACCAGTGAGAACAAGAGTAGGGCCTGGCCAGCGTAGTGTTGGACCTTGATTCCCCTCTCCTCTACCAGGGAGAATTGTCTTTCAACTGGGGAAGAAAAAAGATTACTAAGCTAAAGTAAATATCCTGGTGAGGTTTTAGACATCAGACATCTGGGGAAAATAAAAACTAGGGCAGTATCCTCCAAAAGTAATGCAGGTGGTGACCTACTCCAAAGGCAAGTAAGATTGTCCAGAACATATTTCCCTTAGAATTTTGCAAGAAAGCTACTCCCACTAAAATATGTCAAGGGAAATTTGTAATCACTAAGTATAAACCAGACTCCACGGCAAAAACTGCCTTTTCTCTCTAGAAGCTTGCGCCGTCTCTTGTTTACCTTTGGATCTTAAGTGCTGAATTCTAAGAAATTCATGGGTTTAGACTTACAGCCTGGAATAATCTGAACACCAGCCTGAGACTAATGCAGTAGAGTTTGGGAGTAATGAAAACATGTTTTGGATTTTCTTGGAGGTTATTTATTTTATTTCTCCAAAGCAAACAGCTCTTTGTATGCTATTCATTGGTATGTATTACTGTAATAATAATAGTAATAACTTACAGTCATTCCTCATCTACCACGTGCCAGGTGCTAAATTAATGTTTTTACATGTATTTGTGTATTTAACTCATATCAGCTCAGTGAGATATTGCTATTATCCTCTTTTTATGAAATGAGAAGGCCAAGGTATAGATAAGTTAAATAACTCTTCCAAAGTCACATCAGCTATTAAACTGCAGATCTGGGATTCAAACCCAGTGATCTGCCTTACTCCAAATCTGGAACGCTTAAAGACATCCATATACCACCAACTTGAAGCAAGTTCTTTTCTTTCTCCATTATGGTGGCCAGTGTAAGACTCGAAATCCTTGAGATGCTCAAGAACCATTGAATATCTAAATGTACTAAATAAAATACTATCTACCCACCTAAAACATAGCAAGGCCATTTTCTGTATTGACTTCAAACTAATTTATGTTCCATGAGAACAAAACTTTTTAATATAGATGCAACTGTTTAACCCACTAAATTGTAAGATATTTGGATCTTTGTAAGATATTTGGATCTAAGTCCTGGAACTAAGTCTTAATCATTTTGGTCTCCCCTTCTCCAATTTCTCCTTCCACCCACACAGTGTCTAATAATACGTTACAAATAATACATACTCGATAAAATAGTAGATTAGCTCTTGGACCCAAGAATGTGCCAGGAATAAAGAAAAATCCTTCCTTGTACTAGAAAAGTAATCTAAAGCTCCTGCCACACAGAAGGGGGGTTACCATTTTAAAAATCAAGTGTACTTTTGGAAATTCAAACATTTTATCACTTAAGAGTCAGTCACTTAGCAAAGGCAAAAAAGTCTGGTTCGGATTAGAGGATGTACAAATTGAAACTGAGCCCTATTTCATAAATGTGTGTGTTACCGCCTGCCCATCCACTTTCCCACTATCACAAGCTCTCATTCCTAAACACTAGAACTCATTGGCTTCAATGAGCTTCTCTCAATAACTCAGCCAGGAACATGGAGGATTTTCTGCAAAATCTAAGACATTGGGAAGCAGAGAGGGGACTGCCTCTGTTTCCCAAATGAGAAAGAGGTTTCTTGTCAAGTGAGGTGGACTAGGCTGGTAGACGAGTTCCCAAACTTAGACTTCCCTGTTGCTCTTTCATTCTGGCTAGGAACAGCAGCATAATTCCGGAGTGCTAGTCTAGTACTGAGGACAATGCTCTAACCCAGAGTGAGTTTGTCAGTCTTTCGTGTAAAGGAAAAAAGATTCAAGGGATTAAAATCCTGAGTTTTGAAAAAATATTGAATGGATCTTGAGAAGGCATCAGTTAAGCGTGAGGAAATTAATTGTACAGATTTTTCAAGGAAATGGATATTCATGTATCATTCAAAAGGATTATACACATTTAAATTTATCTTACGTGAAGTAAAATTGTGGGATTTACATATCGAGCTAGAATATAATTTTAATCTTTCGCTGAAAACTGAAATTTGCAGTGTTTTGTCCACTTAATCTTTTACAAATCCTCGAAGTATTTTTGTAATGAATGTAATTAAAAGCAATATTAAGGGGGAAATAAGTTTGAATCATCGACAAACTACTGTATCTATTGCACGGCCCACTGTTCCACTTATCATCTGCCTGGCGAATTCACTGGCTCAATCATTGGCTCAATCACTGGCACTCATGAGCAGACATATTGCAAAATTTTCTCCTGGTGAGTTTCTCATCCTCAAGTAAGTGTCCAGGGACCACTTCAAAGGCCTAAAATATCCATTGAATAGCCTGAGATCCAGGCATAGACACCCCAGAGAGCTCATTAGGATCCTAATGATGGCATGGCTGGTTGAGTTGCAGGGAAGGAATGAAAGGCAGTATAGTGGGACCAGATTTATTCATCACCACAGGGAGCCATGTCTGAAGACTCTATACATCAGAACTAGTAGTTTATTTGCAGTACCTTGAGTCCCATCTTCCAGCTTAATAAACTGGAACTATCTGCAAGGTGCTTGTTTGAAACACTCATCCAGAACCCTTTAGTCAGAGTTTTAATACTAGGAGCTTCACACACTAGCTGGAATTCAAATTTAGAAAAGCATCATGTATCAAATCAGTCTATATCCAAGTTTGTGTGTACTTATGTTTTTAAGTCAAGTTTATTGAGTATAATTTACATAGAGTAAAACTCAACTTTTTTATTCTGACAAACACATACAGGCATGGAACACAACCACAATCAAAATATAAAACATTTCCATCACCTAAGGAAAAAAAAATGCCCCTGTGTAGTCAACCTCCTCCCCTATGCCAGCCCCCTGGCAACCATTCATTGTCCTCTGTCCCAATAATTCCATCTTTTCCAGATTATCATGTAAAAAAATCACACACTGGGCTTCCCTGGTGGCACAGTGGTTGAGAGCCCGCCTGCCGATGCAGGGGACACGGGTTCGTGCCCCGGTCCGGGAAGATCCCACATGCCACGGAGCGGCTGGGCCCGTGAGCCATGGCCGTTGAGCCTGCGCGTCCAGAGCCTGTGCTCTGCAACGGGAGAGGCCACAACAGCGCGAGGCCCACATATGGCAAAAAAAAAAAAAAAAAATCACACACTATGTAGCCATTTGAGTCTTTTTCTTTTTTTCCATTTAGTAGAAGGCATTTTAGATGAATCCATGTTGTTGCATGTTTCAGTAGTTTGTTTCTTTCTATTGCCAGTTAGCATTCCATTGTGTGAATGTTTATTTAGCCATTCCGCAACTGATGGACATTTAGGTGTTTTCTTTCCACTTTTTGGCTCTCGTTAACAATGCTGCTATGAAAACTCACGTACAAGTTTTTGTGTGGACGTGTGTTTTCATTTCTCTTGGTAAATAAATACCTAGGAACAGGATTGCTGAGTCACATGGTGAGTGTTTAGTTTTATAATAAACTACTAAATTGTTTTCAAAAGTGGCTGTACCATTTTGCATTCCCACCAGCAATGCATGAGAGTTCCAAATGCTCTACACCCTCCCAAGGACTTGATATTGTCGGGTTTGTCTATTTGTCTGTTTGTTTGATTTTTGCCATTTAATAGGTGTGTAGGAGTATCTGATTAGAATTTTAATTTGCATTTCCTTAATGACTAATGTTTAGTTATTTGCCACTCACATATCCTCTTTGATGAAGTGTCTGTTCAAATATTTTGGCATTTTTTAGTTGGATTTTTTGATTGTTGAATTATGAGAGTTCTTTATATATTGTGGATACTAGTTCTTTATGAAATATGGCACTTGGCTTTAAGAGTTTTGAGTTATTACAGGCAGCTGCCATTATAATAGCACACAGAAAAATGATTCCTCCTCTGACTATGAAGAAAACTCTACCGCAGCCAAGTGTCCTTCAAGAGGCTAGCTAACAGATGGTATCAAAACCACCAACCTTTTTACATGTATGAATTTTCCTTAAACGACCATTACCCCAGACAGAAAACATTCTTTGTAGAAAAATGGCCTAACTTCACAGTGAAGGATGATAAAAGTATGAGCTTAAAATACCCTAAGCATTTGTCACTCTAAAGGAATGCTTTAAAATTGAGAAAGTGGCATGCACAAGCTTTTAGCAAATAATGTGGAAATTTAGCTAAACCATAATGTTCATACAGCAGAAGTGGGTATTTTGTTTGGACTGGACCATGACGTGAGTATAAGAAAATCCAAACAGTTTACCAAGAAACTCCTGTTGGTTTCTGAAAGTTAGAGAGTTTGGCAGAAGTAGGTGCTGCATATGTAAGGGCCTTTCATAACTTTCTGCCATGAGCTTTTTTTTTTTTAAGATATCTATTTATTTATTTATTTATTTATTTATTTATTTATTTTTGGCTGTGTTTATCTTCATTGCTGCGCACATGCTTTCTCTAGTTGCGGCTAGCAGGGGCTACTCTTCATTGCAGTGCACAGGCTTCTCATTGCAGTGGCTTCTTTTGTTGTGGACCACAGGCTCTAGGCACGTGGCCTTCAGTAGTTGTGGCTCGCAGGCTCAGTAGTTGTGGCTCTTGGGCTCTAGGGCACAGGCTCTGTAGTTGTGGCACATGGGCTTTGTTGCTCTGCGGCATGTGGGATCTTCCCGGACCAGGGCTCGAACCCGTGTCCCCTGCATTGGCAGGCAGATTCTTAACCACTGCACCACCAGGGAAGTCCCTGCCGTGAGCTTTTGTTAGTTAGGAGACCCAGATCTATAATTCCTATAACTTTCAGGCCTGTTTCTAGAAATCATTAGCTAGTACTTCTCAAATTTTAATGCACATAAGAATCACCAGCAGAACTTCTTTTTAAATGCCGATTTCCAGCCCCTAGCACCCAAAATCCCAACTGAATGAGTTTACCGTGGCATCTACATGTATATCAGTACACTGGATGATTCTGATGGGGTGTTTTTTATACATTACTGGAAAAACTGGCCTAATTCTTACCATGTACTTGATTTAGAAATCTTAGAGGATTGAGCTGTAGCAGTAGGGTTTCTACAGTGTTTTATGGTGCTTAACCTTAAACGCCACCTTCCAAAAGGTAGACCAGATAGTTCCTGCTAGCCACACTGACTATTATGGTATAGTTTATTAACTGAAAATAACTTATACTTACAGATTGCTTAATATTTGTAAGATAATTATGGTAATTATATACTTTTTTGTTTTTAAAATATTTTTGAGGCAGATAGATGATATATTTATCCCCATTTTAAGATGATAAAACTGAAGCTTAGAGCATTCACCCCAATTCACCCAAAATTACAGAGCAGTATTAAATAAATGTATCACAAACTAAAAAAGTAGTTTTATGCAAAATAGTTTTATACCTACTTCAACTAAACCCTTATATATTATTTATCTACTGCTGCATAGCACATGACCCTGAAATATTTTTTTCATGCTGTAAATATTTTAAATAACCTCCTGATAAATAAACTGGATGAACTGGATTCCAGAGAGACTGAGTCTGGTCAAATAAGAGTGCATATTCAAAGATATATAGAAAATAATGTCCCAACTATTTCATAATATAGCAAAAACTTCCAGTTATAAGACAAATAAGTTCTAGGAATGTAATGTACAACATAATGACTATAGTAAACAATATTATATTGTATATTTGAAAGTTACTAATAGAGTAGATCTTGAGTTCTCATCAGAAGGAAATGTTTTATGTCAGTTGCATGTTAAGTAATCAACCTTATTAAAAAGTAAATTTATGTAAAAGTAAGTCTGTCCTAATTCTAGGAAGTATTGTTTCTGTACCCCAACACACAAATCACTGAAAATTGTTCATTTTACTGCTGGGCCTTTAAGCTTTCTTCACCTCAAACCGGCCTGTTGATGAAAGGGAACCATAAATGCCAACAAGAATTGATGGTAATCACCCTGGAACCTGTTGTTATCCACACCCAACCAGTACTGGTTGTATCCTATCTATGTCAAACTTGAAAGCTCTGGCCCTGAAAATTCTGCCTCTATTCTGTATTGAACTTTTTGAGTTCTTTTTGGAATAGGCCTGAGATCTCAGCTTGGCCCTACTTGGTAACTATTCTTTGCCATCCGGAATTGCTAGGATTGATTTTGCTTACTTGAGATTTAATACTACTTTTGTGTGTATAAAACATTCAGAGTGGTCTGGGAAGTGGCTACTTCCATTTCTAAATATCATCATCAACAGAAATGAATCAGCAATGCTGTTTTAGTGACACACATAACTGCCAGCATCTTAGAGTCATTCATTGCAGCTGCCTCCTGGTTGATTTAGCAAACACTATGTATGAGCTATCATGGTAACCCAATGGTTGCCAAGTGCTTTGGTGCCAATTAAACTGTTTTTTTTTTTTTTTTTTTTACTTTTCAAGGCGTTTCTCTCCCCACCCTCCCTATATACTGCTAGATGATTCTGCTGAAAGTCATGTCTTATAAAAGAAGAGCATCTGATATATTTATGCTTTGCCTTATGGAACAATTTCATCAGTAGAAATGTGAAGGAAGCAATGAGGGGAACAGCTATAGTGAACTTAATTTTAACTAATAAAAATCTGGTTGATGATTTACAAGTAACAGAAAACTTGGGAGAAAGGGACAATGTCAGTTGGAGTTAGTGCCCAGCCAGGCACAATGCTGGACTTGGGTTGAGATTGGGGCCCGTGATGGCACAGCCATTACTAAGAACAATCACAAAACCATGTACAAATCTGCACAGAAGTAGTGGTATCAGAAGACTCATGTCCAGTTGCACTTTTTGAATTTGAATTATTGTTCAAATGTTTCACTTATTAACATAATTATGTGATTCAAAATGTGAAGGATACAAAAGGGAATGCAACAGAAATCGTCACCTCTGCTCCCCAGTCACTTTGTTCCCCTCCCTTTGAGCGATCTTTTTTACCAGTTTCTTGCAAATTCTCCTAGAGAAAATTCTTTGCATATGCAATCAAATGAAATAATATACTTTACCAAACCTAGGATCCCACTGATTGCAAGATGTGCCATTATTATGTTTATATATTATTAATATACGTATACTATATATATTACATGGTGTGTTGTATTATATGGTATGTATTATACATATACTATAATTATAGTATGTTATACTACTACAAAAGAAAATTTTTAAAAAGCACTGTCAATTAAACTATGATTTGCCATCTATTATACAATGAATTCTAATTTCAGAGACATCCAAAGTGTGAAAATAGGTGCATTTTAGAATCAATGAAGTATGACTTATATTTTTTTTTCAAATTTTACACAAAAGATTGTAGCCTATGTTTATGATTCTGTATTATGCTTGCTTCACTCAACAATACATCCTGGAGCTTATTTCGTATCAGTACATAAGGTATTTCCTCCTCCTTTTTTATGTGGGAGAACTGTGAAAAGAGGACTTTAACGAGTATGTTCCATGACAGAAAGTGAAAAAGGAAGGAATAGGACACTCTTTGGAAAAGATAGTGAATAAACTGCAGATGACTGAAAGAAAAAAACATAATAACTCTTATTTTGCTTGTTTCTTCTCCAAGGATAAAGATATTCAACTTGGAACGTGTAGGATAGATATCATGAAAAAAGGGCTCAAGTTTGCCATAAAAGAAAAAAAAATAGTAAGATGATGTCTAGATCATAGGAGCTAAAGCCTCTGAACCTGAACAAATACAAACCACAGCACTAAAACACACAGACATGACAAAATCATTTGGGGGAATTTTTGTGAAATAAGGAAGGAAGAGGTGACTGAAGATGTGGTAAAAGATTTGTACAAAAGTGAAAATTATAAGAAATACAGACTAGCAAATTTTCCCATTCATAAGTTTTAAAATACATTATTAAAAATATGGTTTATTAGCACTTAAAAAGTAAAAGTCATTCTTATTTTTTTAATTGAAAAAAGAGGTGATTAAAAGGAACCAGAATAGGGCTTCCCTGGTGGCGCAGTGGTTGAGAGTCCGCCTGCTGATGCAGGGGACACGGGTTCGTGCCCCAGTCCGGGAAGATCCCACATGCCGTGGAGCGGCTGGGCCCGTGAGCCATGGCCGCTGAGCCTGCGCGTCCAGAGCCTGTGCTTCGCAACGGGAGAGACCACAACAGTGAGAGACCTGCATACCGAAAAAAAAAAAAAAGGAACCAGAATAGGTTTGCTAGAAAGTTTATGCCATGGCTAGGTTGTGGCTATGGTGAGGGGGAAGGAACTGAAGAGAAGCTTGCTTTGCCAGCAAACTAAACGACTGCCCTGCCAACAGTCAGGGAACATTCCCTTCACTTGTGCTCTGAGTGACACACTACAAAGAACAGCAAGGTAAAAAATAGAACTGGATTCAAGTCATGTCTCAGATGCTACCTAGTAACCTTGGAAAAGTCACACATTTTGTTTTTCCTTATCTAAAATAAGAAGACTTCATTTATTGATCACTAAATTCCTTTCTGCAAATTACATTTTAACTATAATCTGGTTATAACTATATTACATATAACTATATATTATCACTCTAATGTAGAAAATTTGAAAGATCAAGAGTTTTTTGATGTAAGCAAAATGTCTGATGTCTTTCATGATATCTTTGTGGAAGTGATGAAGAAATATGGATTAGGTTCCCATCTAGTTCCAATCAGGCTGACATTTCTATGCAACAGGTCGATCAATAAATCAAATAAAAACATAAGATTGGGAAAACCAGTGTTCAAAATCACCTCAAATTACTGAAAGTGTGCCTGAAATCAATAAAAGGAAATTTAATAAAGTTGATGTTGAACACCTCTACTTTGATTGTAAAAAAAAAAAAAAAAAAGTCATGTACAATGTGGAGAAATTACGTTGCTGGTGGAAATGTAAAAATTGGTGCAGACGCTGTGGAAAACACTTTGGTGGCTCCTCAAAAGGTGAAACAGAGAGCTGCCATATGACCCAGCAATTCCACCCCTAGATATACACCCGTGAGAAATGAAAACGTGTTCATACAAAAACTTGTACATGAACGTTCAAAGCAGCATTTGTAAGAGCAGAAAAGGGAAACAACCCAACTGTCTATCAATTGATGATTGGGTGAATAAAATGTAGTATGTCCACACAATGGAATATTATTCAGCCACTAAAAGGAATGAAATACTGATACATGCTACAATATGGATGAACCTTAAAAACATTATCCTCAGTGAAAGAAAACAAACACAAAAGGCCACATATTATGTGATTCCATTTATATGAAATGTCCAGACTAGGCAAATCCATAGAGAGGAAAAGTAGATTAGTGATTGGCAGGGGGTGTGGTGGGGGGCATTGGGGAATGCCTGCTAATAGGTATGAGGTTTCTTTGGAGGATAATGAAAGTGTTCTGGAATTAGATTGTGGTGATAGCTATGCAATCTTGGGAATAAACTACATACCACTGAGTTGTACATTTGAAAATGGTAAATTTTATGGCATGTGAGTTATATCTTAATATAAAAATTAATTAAAAAGCTATTTACAGAAAATCAGTATGAGAGACCAGACTTCATAGTTTAATAAGGTGAAAACAAAACAGCAATTCTGAGTTGGCTGTGAGCTCTTAATTGAATCAACAGACTGAAATGGCTGCCTAAGAAAGTACGCCATCTTGAGTTTTGTTAATGCTTACTGAGAACCTATTGAGAGTTAGGCCAAGCATTTCCAGGATCATCAGAACAACTCTGTAAGTGGCTGTTATGATCTTCATTTTACAGAAAAGGAATCTGAGGTTAAGTGACTTGCCCGAGGTCACCCAACTAGGAAGGGGAGGGCCAAGCTTTGAACCCAGTTTATTTGACTTCGGGAACTATGTACCTGACCACTGCACCATACTGGTGTTAAGAAAAGATTAAAGTCCAAATCAAGGAAGGTGATATCCTGACAGCCAACAACACTAATCATACTTCATCGTGGCCATCATGGCCAGTTCTGGAAACCACATGATGGTTTTAGATTATGTCCGCAAGCTCTTTGATGTTGCCCCCTTCAAAAGGTGAAGCTAAACTTCCCTCCTTGAGTGAAGGCTGTGCTTTGTGACTGGCTTCTATAGCATAAGAAGGAAGTAATAGTGTGTAATTCTGATATTAGGACATAAAACATGTCATGGCTTCCCTCTTGCTCTCTCTTTTGGATCACTACCTCTGGAGGAAGCAAACTGCCATATTTTGAGGACGCTCAAGCAGCCCTATGGAGAGTTCCACACGGTGAGGAACTAAGGCCCCCAGGAACTCAGGCCTCCTGCCAAAAACCAGCAGTGACTTTCCAGGCATGTGAATGGGCCTTCCTAGAAGCAGATCCTCCTGTTCCAGTCAAGCCTGCAAATGACTGACTCTTGACTGGGACCTCATGGGAGACCCAGAGCCAGAACCACCCACCTAAGCTATTTGTGGATTCCTGACTCTTTCTTTTTGGAATGATGAAAGTGTTCTGGAATTACATTGTAGTGATGGTTGCACAACCTTGTGAATATACTAAAAATCACCGAGTTGTACACTCAGAAATGATATAAAATAATATACAGTTAAAGCGTCAACTAAGTTTTAGGATAATTAGTTTCATGGCAATAGATGACTAATACATAACTTTTAAGGGACACTGAAAAACCTAAGTATGTCCCAAGAAGGACAACCAGGAGGTCCCTAGGGTTTTAAGCCCTGTCATGTGTGGAATGTACTTGAGGTGTTTTTGTCTGGACTAGGGGAGTCTGAGGAGGACCTAGCTTCTGTGTGCAAAAATCTTCCAGCAGGGTAACATCAGCATCAAAGCTAATAAGATGTCCCTCATCGTGTCCCACCCCTCAACAGCAACAATTTGGCATCCATCCATGGACAAAAGTGCCTGTGGGAGTTGTAGAATCCAGTGTCATGCCAAGGGACCTGGGAGTAATCTTGCCCACCTGTGCATCAAGTGATAAGCATACAGACCTCAAAGCCATGAACAGGCTCTGCCCTTCCTGACCATGGACTGAGAGCCCCTGGGAAACATTGTCTTAGACAATCACCTGTGGAAGAGAGAGGCTTTGTGGAAGTCCAGATTTCCAGTGGAGGTGTTCCAGCACACCGTTGGAGCAAAGAAAATGCAAGTTTGGACACCTTGGAGAGGTTAGTAAAGACTGGAGGAGTTGACTGCTACTTCAAATGCCAAGACAGTGACGCAGAACTTCACGGAACATGAAAAATCAAGGAAACGTGACACCACCAAAGGACCACAATAATTCTCTAGTAACTGACCCCAATGACATGGAGATCTACAATTTACCCAACAAAAAATTCAAAATAGCTGTTTTAAGGAAACTCAACAAAACTAAGAGCTGTTTTTCTGAAAAGATAAAGAAAATTGACAAACCTATAGCTAGACTAAGAAAAAAAGAAGATTCAAATAAATAAAATTAGAAATAGAAGAAGAAGCATTACAATTGATACCATAGAAACAAAGAATCATAAGAGACACCAACAAATTGGACAATCTAGAAGAAATGAATAAATTTCTAGAAACATACAACCTACCAAGACTGAATCATGAGAAAATAGAAAATCTGAGCAAACCAATAATGAGTAAGGAAATTTAATCAGTAATCAAAAACCCCCCAACAAAGAAGAAACAAGGACCAGATGGTATCCCTAGTGAATTCTACCAAACATTTAAAGAAGAATTAACACCAGTCTTTGTCAAACTCTTCCAAAAAACTGAAGAGGTAGGAACACTTCCAAACTCATTTTACGAGGCCACTCTGATACCAAAGCCAGGTAAGGACACTACAAGGAAAGAAAACTATAGGCCAGTATCCCTGATGTATATAGGTGTAAAAATTCTCAATAAAATATTAACAAACCAAATTCACATTAAAAGGATCATACACCACGACCAAGTGGGATTTATCCCCGGGATTTAAGAATGGTTCAACATATGCAAATCAATAAATGTGATACAACACATTAAGATAATGAAAGATAAAAATTATATGATCATCTCAGTAGATGCCGAAAAAGCATTTGACAAAATACAACCTCCTTTCATGATTAAAAACTCTCAATAAATTGGGTATAGAAGGAATGTACTTCAACATAATAAAGGCCATATGTGACAACCCCACAGTTGACGTTATACTCAAAGGAAAAAGGTTGAAAAGTTTTCCTCTAAGATTAGGAAGCTTGAGGAGCAGGAAGCGGAACCCTATGGGATACAGAGATCTGAGAAAATCTTCCAACCTTTTTTTTTTTTTCTTTTTTAACTTTCTTTCCCATTTCAGTCCCAGGCAAGCCCCAGACATAAAACTACAGTCCTGTGATGGATGGATGACATCTGGGCAGTAATGGCAGTGGCTGCCAATAGGCACCTAAAACCTAGAGGGAGGGGATTGCTTATCTCACAATTGGAATGTGATCCTAAAAATATAGGGAGAATCCCCATTGCTTTTTTTCTCTATATATTCTCCTGCCATTTGGCCCCAGAGGTAGACTCACTTGCAGGAAGTAAATGGCAGAACAGGGAAATTAAAACTTTGGATTTCTAATCAGAAGACCAGGAAAGGGGAGCCTTGGAAACTAGACAAGAGGCAGCTCAGGAAAGGGATTCTATAATGTATGTATCAATTTTTGGGCTCACACCTGAGCTGCACATGCATGGCTATGATCCTAAATTCATACCAAAGACTTAAAAGAACTGAACTATAGAGGAGATCACCCAGACACATCTCAGACTGGTCACTGGATGGCACTGATGTGCAACAGATCTGAATAGCACAGCAAAGTCTTTGAAAGTTGAACAGACATTGGAATCATAGCTCATAGAAGGCAAATTAGACCCTGCAGCCTGAACTTAACAGGCTTATTGCCTGTTAAAACAAACAGACAAACAAAAAGTTGATATTCTCCATGGGATTTAAATGAGACACAGAATTCTTATAATATGATATTTTAACTGTCAATGTAAACATTTAGGATCCAATCCAAAAGTACTCAACTTATGAAGAACCAGGAACAGCTCAATAACTAACAAAGGAAAAGACAATCAACAGACACAAATTTCTGGATAATACAGATGTTGAAATTATCAGACTTTAAAGGAACTGCTATAACCATGCTCCAGTAAGTAAGTGTGAATACTCTTGAAACAAATGGAACAATAAAAAGTCTCAGAAGAAAAATGGAAGCATTGAAAAAGAACCAAATGGAGTTTTTAGAACTGAAAAACGCAATAAGCAAAATTTTAAAATCACTTCAGAGGATCAGTAGCAGAGTGGAAATGACAAAAGAGTCAGTGAACTTGGAGATCGATTAATAGAAATTATCTAGTCTTGAAAGCAATCAAAGAGGAAATCTCAAGGTAAACTAGAAGGTCTTTTGAACTAAATGAAAATGAAAATACACACGTCAATCTATGGGATACAGCTAAAATAATGCTTAGGGGGAAATTTTTAGCACTAAATGCTTAAATTAGAAAATGAGAATAGAAAGCAAACTACAGACTGATATCCTTCATGAATATAGATGTGAAAATCCTTAACAAAATATTAACAAATGAAATTTAGCAATATATAAAAAAAATACATGATGACCAAGACAAGGCTGATTCAGCATTTTAAAATCAATCTATGTAGTACACTACATTAACAGACTAAAGAAAAAATTATCGTATTAATTGAAGCAGAAAAAGCATTTGACAAATTCCCATCCATTCATGACAAAAAAAAAAGTCTCATAAAGCTAGGAATATAAGGACACATCCTTAACCTAGTAAAAGTGTATCTACAAAAACCGACCTCTTCCTCAAGATCAGGAAAAAGGCAAGGATGTCCATTCATGTGGTCCCTATTCAGCATTGTACTGGAAGTCTTGGTCAGTGCAATAAGGCAAGAAAAAAAAGAAAGGAAGAAATAAAAGTGTCCCTACTTTAAACTGATATGACTGCTTACATAGGAAGGTCCAAAGAATTTACCAAAAAAAGTTTCTAAAACTAATAATTGAGTAGAGCAAGGTTGTAGAATACAAAGTCAACATACAAAAATCAATAATATTTCTATATACTAGCGATGAACAGCTGAAAACTGAATTTTCTAAAATACCATTTATAATAGGGCCCCCAAAATGACACCTAGGTATAAATCTAAGAAAACATGTGTAAGATCTACATGCTAAAAACTATAAATACTACAAAACACTGATGAAAGAAATCAAAGAAGCCCTAAATAAATAAATAAAAATACTATGTTCATAAATTAGAACACTCAAATAGTTAAGTGTTAATTCTCCCCCAACTAAAGTTGCCAAATTTAGGGAAAAAATTACAGGCTGCCAAGTTAAATTTGAATTTCAGATAAGTAATGAATAATTTTTTGTATAATTACGTTCCATGCAATATTTGGAATGCTATGATGTTAAATATTAATTTATTTTTATCTTAAATTCAAATTTAACTGAATGTCCTACATATTAATGGCAATTCTACAAGGACCAATTGATTTTATAGATTTAATGGAATAACAATCAAAATCTCAGCAGGATTTTTTGGTAGATAGAGGCAAGCTGATTCTAAAATATATGTGGAAAGCAAAGAACCTAAAATAACCAAAATAATTTCGAAAAAGAAAATAGTTCGAGTACTCACATAACTCAATTTCAAAACTTATCCTAAAGCTAAATAATCCAGACAATGTGGTACTGGTGACACATCTATAGTTTCGACACATAGATCAATGGAACAAAATAAGATTCTAGAAATAGATCCTCACAAATACGATCAATCCATTTAAGACAGATTATTTTATTAAGATAAAATTCACATTACATAAAATTCACCATTTTAAAGTGTACAATTCACTATTGGGATGAAGACCAAACCAGTGGTTGCCAGGCATGAGGGGCAGGATTTCACCGATGTTAAAATAAGGGAATTTGGGGGGGGGTGATGGAACTGTTCTGTATTGATTAGGGTGTTGGTTTTATAAATCTATACATGCGTTAAAACTCATAGAACTGTACACACACATACGTACACATCCAAGTACACTTCACTCTTTGTAAATAAAAAGGGGATACATATATTGAAGACATTGTGCTCAAATGTTTACAATGCTAAGGATGAACCATCAAAAAAAGTTTGGGATTGGTGCGGGCCCCTTATTTTACAGTTGGGGAAACTGAGGCCAGAAGGCAAGTGTAACATAAACCCAAAAGAATTACAAAGCATCCACAGGGGTGGATTTTTTCTTGGGACATATCTCTGATGCCTATTTCTTACCACAGGCTCACCCAGGTTTAATTGGGCTTCTCTTTTTCTTCAGGCAGTTTCTAAATTCAGAGTTTTCTGTGAGAGACAGAATCATGGTTATGTGTACAAGTTAAAACAAAATCAGTATGAATGAAAGAAATATATATCCTATTTTACCCAGTATGCAGTCAGCATGAGCCCGGTTCCTGATAGGCAGACCTGTGGGGAGATGTTTGCAGGATGCCTGAGGTTGCAAAACAAACAGACAAACAAACAGGTGGACTCTGGGCTACTTGTGTCTTAATCCATGCTCTGCTACCTACTAGCAGTAGGACCCCAGGTACATCGCTTAGTTTTTCTCCATTTTACTTGCTTCACCTGTAAAATGCACCCTAATTTTATGTACTACTACGAGATTAAAAAAAATTTCACCAGCCATTATAATATGACATATTACCATGGATTATAAAATGTTAAAATGTGATTTTATTTATTTATTTATTTTTAGGCCACGCTGCGCTGCTTGTGGGATCTTAGTTCCCCAACCAGGGACTGAACCCAGCCCTGGCAGTGAAAGCGCCGAGTCCTAACCACTGGGCCGCCAGGGAATTCCCTAAAATGTAATTTTTAAAAATGTCTTAGAATTGGAGAAATACGGTAATACCTATTTCACTGGGCTGTTTAAATGATTAAAAGAGTTGTTGGGCTTCCCTGGTGGAGCAGTGGTTGAGAGTCCGCCTGCCGATGCAGGGGACACCGGTTCGTGCCCCGGTCTGGGAAGATCCCACGTGCCGCGGAGCGGCTGGGCCCATGAGCCATGGCCGCTGAGCCTGCGCGTCTGGAGCCTGTGCTCCACAACAGGAGAGGCCACAACAGTGAGAGGCCCGTGTACCGAAAAGAAAAAAAAAAAAAGAGTTGTTATATGTTAATGCGTGGCACACAGCTCTCAACCAGTAGTTGTTAACTGTCATTATTATTAATGTTGCTACTATTGTTACTATGACTCCTGTTACTACTTTAAGAAGTGAAGAGTAGGAGACTAGCATTGCAGTAAATGGTAAACTGCCCCTCCCTCTCCACCCTGCCTTCTGCCCCCCTCTACTGTCTTTGCTGTTGAATTTTCAAGCTCTGGCACGAGCAAACACAGAATGTGGGACGAAACCAGAGGAAAACGTGAGAAACATTTACCACTTCTCCATTCTTGTTAGAGAGAAACCACAATGACACACTCCAAGCTGTGTTGGCAAGGTCAGTTCTTGCATTGGCTTGTGCCCTGGTTCCCACGAGACGAGGGAGTCAGAGTGGGAACTTGAACGAATGCAGCAGTGTTTGTGCCAATCTTGCGCCGACGGACAGGGGACTGGAGGCCGTGTCCAGGGTGGCAGGAGTGTGGACCTGGTCTGCAGTTCTGGGTCTGCTGTCAGCCCACCCTGGCACCTTAGTTAGGCAGGTGGCTTCACGCCATTTCAGTCTGTTTCTTCTCTGAGAGACAGAGATAAATAATTACTACTTTACAGCCACTGAGGGTTCCAGTTGGGTTAAATGGCTGGAAAACTCAACCGCAGCTGCAAACGGAAGCTGGTTAGCCACATGACTTGTTTTCTTGTTATTTATATTTTTATTCAAGTTCCTTGAATGTTTCCTGCCATCCTCTATCTTATCGTAGGAAGGAGCAGTATAGAAGGGGTACCCCACACCTGGTCTCAGGGCCATTCTTAGTGGGGTGTTGGGCCCAGGGCAAATCCCTTTGTGTGCCTGGACCCTTCACACCAAAACCCCACTATCCAGAAGCCATGGTTAAAAGGCTATGGGGAGAGTGGGCTGCCAATGCTAGAGATAAAAAAGATTTTTTAAAAAATGTGCCTTAGGGAGTGAGTGTATAAAGGCATTTCCTAAGAGCTACTCAGTGTCAGGCACTGTACCCATCTGTAGCATAATGCCCATTGTTAATCTATAAGGCAGTTGTTACAACACCTTGTTACATTTGAATCAACCAGGGCCCGATGAGAGTCAGGTAATTTGCCCCAGATCCCAGAACTAAGTCCCTGAGCTTCCAAGCTGGACTCCACTCCATACTGCACTATGCTACAGGGACAGGCCAGCCTGTCCAGGTTGCCCAGGTGACAGTGCTGAGGGCTCTTAATGAGAACCCCTGGTCTGCTAAACACTAGCCAAGGATCCTTTCTTCCTTTCATTTTTTTCATTTAACAAACGTTTGTTGAGAGCCTAGCCTGTCTGTTGAGAGCTAGGAGTACCCCAGGGAACCTGACATACAGTCCCCAAATCAGGGAGTTTGCAGGACAATGGGAAATACCACAGGAAGACCCGGGTTGCATGTCGCCTGAAGCTTAAACATTTGAAAAGCCCCCTTTGGGAAAAAGAATACAAAATTAGGAATATAAAGTTAGGAACAGGGCCTTGGAAGGAGCAAGGGAGGGGCCCTGAAATTTAAACCGTATTAGCTTTGCTGTAACTCTGCCTTTGGTGAAAACCAACAAGTAGACCAGCACTAACAACAACGTGTATTCAGGGCTGATGGGGGAGCATTTCTCTGGGAAGAAGTGCTGTCTAAGCTGAGACCCACAGGATGGAGCAGGGAGCCCTGGCAGAGGGAATAACTGGGTGCAGGACTCAGGTCAGGAAAAGGAGCTGGCGTGGTTTGCAGGGAGTGAAGAGGGAAATGTCCTTTCTGGTTCCTTCACTAGACCCCAGGCCTCAGCGACCCTCCACAGCGCAGGGCCCTGAGGGGGCCACAGCCTCAAGGTTAACAGGATGCCGTCCCCGGCAGGGCTTCCACCTTTCCTCCAAGCTCCCTGGGGAATCTCAGGTCCCAGAAGAGGGTTCCCATGCTTGGTTCCTGCACCCCACCAACAAAGACCTGCTTAGGCTGGGCCTGGCTTGACTCTCCTGGTTAGCTTGTTTGCATTTGCAAGAATCAAACAATCCAGAAAAGCTTCCTTTGTTAGAAGTTAACGACAGAAGTGCAACAGGTTAGGAGAAAGAAAAGATAGGGGAGGGGAAGGGAAAAAAGCAGACAAAGACTGACTTTTATAAGAAAATCCTTCAGTGAGATAAGAATTTGAGAGATAGCTATCCTCACCCAGAGCGGGGTGCAGGTAGTGCCCCCCAACCCTCCACCACCACCCCATCCCAGGAAAAGCAATCAGCAGGGTGCCCAGTAGCTCTAAGTTCCTCAGGGGGCAAAGGGCGTGTTTAGCGCCTTCCCCGCTGGACCAGGATGCAAACGTGCCCCAGCCAGCACTCCTTCGTTAACTACCACCCACACCGCCCAGGCCAGTTAGGCAGCTGAGGGTGGGTAGAACGGCGGCCTGCACGTCTGAGCCGACGTCTCCGTGCAACCCACCAGCTGGAGCAGCAGCCTTTGCCTTGCAGGGCAATGAGGCGTCCTTGGAGACTCAGTTTCCAGGGAAATGGGAGAAGAGCCACCCACCAGTGACTTGATCATACTCAGATAAAGGGGGTAAGGTTGGTCTTGTGGGAGGCCCCATCTAGGGAGCCAGGTTCTGCTCTGGGCCCTGATCCTGTGTCCACTTGAGTCCCTTCCCTTCTCTGAGTTCCAGTTACTCTCATCTGTAAAATGGGGGACGATAATATTTGCTTTGAACTTGTGGTTGAGAAGTGAGTAGTAAAGGAGGGATAGACGTAAAATCTTCCTTAGAAGTTCAAAGTACAGAATAGTATTATTATACATCTGATGCTTGCGCCTGGTGACTCACTTTCACCCCACGCTGCACTGCAGCATCTCCCAGGTCACCTGGAGGGAGGACCTTGAGCAAGTTCACTTGTGGGTGGAGAATTTCCCCCCACCAGGAAACAACAGGTGTCTCCCACCACGCCACAACTTTCACCAAAGATGAGGGCAACTTGGCATGTTAATGGGCAGAGACAGGGAGGGGCTGGAAGACGCTGTGCTCTCTAGACACTGTAACCCAGCACACTGCTTTCTCCTGTTTCTTGACCTTTATCTTGACTCGCACCTGCACCTATATCTCTCCTCACAACTGTAGAGTCTTTGTAGCAGTTTTTAACACATAAGATAGGGAAGGAATGAGGATAATGAAGAATGGATCAAATTTGTACTATAGGTTAACCCAAATGGATCATCCTAATCTCCAGCCAAGGGGAAGGGACCAAGTGGGAAACAGCTCTTTGCTCACCAAAAGCCATGCTCCCTTCACCCTCCTGGCACTTGAGCAGACTGTTTCCCTTGCAGCTATATGTGGCCATGTGGCTAAGTCCTAGCCAATGGCATGTGAGCAGCCTGGCCCATAAATACCTTTCTGGTTCCATGATCCTTCATGATCTTTTCTCTTTCTGGATGGGTCCATTGGCTACAATCCCCAGGGTGACTATGGAAGCCTGAGAGGAACAGGGCCACCCCTCTGACCTATTCACCCACTCAATACCGTTAGGTGAGAAAACATAAACGTCTCTTGTGTTTGAGCTTTTATATATTAGAGGCTGTATCTCCATTAGAGCAGTTAGCCTACCTTAATTCAAACAGAGCAATATAGCCCACAAGCCCTGCCATTTTCAGGAAGCCCGTGCTGATCTCTTCCTTCTTTGCACCATCTATACCTCTATCAAATGCTACCTATGTTGCTTTCTGATCATTTCACAGGAACGTAAGCTAAAATTTAAACTAGGGACTCATGTCTTCCTTTTTTATTTTATGCCATGCCTAGCAAAGAGATGCTTAATAGTTTTGGATTAAATCTTTTCTTCCTTCTGTGCATTTAGTGGGAAGTTCCTCCACCAGGAATGCCATTTCTCTTTCTCTCTGATATTCTACCCCGTGTCCGGGCCAATTTCCATCTCTCTTTCTCCACGGGGGCTTCCCTTACCACTCTAGGCCATAGTGATCTTTCCTTCCTTCAAAGTGTACGGCACCTATGGTCACTCACCTGACATTTTCATTGAGAAAACGTTTGCATTATTGTCTTAGCATTCTGCAGTGTAATTAATGATGCATTTAAGAGATGGGCAGAGGAAGAGAAGAACAAAAGAAACTGGAAAGGAGAAGCCAAGGAGGCAGGGAGAACATTTTAGAGAGCTCAGATGTCATGTAAACCAGGGGAAGAGAGCATTTTAAGGACAGAGGGGAAACAGCATCCCATGCTGCCGAGAGAGTGGCCAAGCGAGGTATTCACTCCCAAACTGGGCTTAGCAGGGTGGAGGTGACTCGTCCCCTCCATGAGAGAGGGCTCAGTGAGCCTCATGGCATGGGCTGAGGAGGGAGTGGATTGTAAGAAAATAGACAACGTGAGACTAGGTAATGCTTAACTTTAGGGAGGGAGGAGAAGAGGTTTGAGAGGTAGCCGGAGAGAGATGTGTGGTGACGAAAATATTTTTTAGGGTGGGTGAGACTTACTGATGGGAAAGAATGGTGGAGAGGGAGAGGTTGAAAGTGAGGAGTGAGGCGTGATCAGCAGTGGAGTCCCTGAAACGGAGGGGTGGGTAATGGATCCAGGGCACAGGTGGGGGCCTAAGCTGGAGGGACCTGCTTCCATGGCAACCAGTGGGATGGAGAAATGACACTCATCCTTTCTTCCTTCCTAGGTGGTTGTCAGGTTAAGTGGCAAAGTCAGGTCAGCCCCCAGCTGATGGCTTCTGTGTTCTTTCATAAAAGGAAACCAAGTTATCTGCTGGAATGAGGGGAGCAACCTCTGAGGGGACCCCAATCCTCTGCCACTCCCAGTGCTTCCCGTTCTGAATGTGACTTCTCCAGCAGGGTTCCTTGGCCATTTCTCACAACCCTCACCTCAGCTTTGGGAACTGACCAGCCGTCTTAAATCAAGAAAAAAGTAGGGTTGGTCTCTGTGGCCCACAGGGAGGCCCTTTGAGTTCTAGCTCCTCAAAAACCTGGACCGCAACTCTTTCATTTCTGTTTTTCCTGGACCTAGCATGGATTTAACTGGCAAACGGATGGCTTATTGCTCTAATGCAATGATAGGGACATAATTCTTCACTTGGAGAAGCCTAGTTGTTGAAAAAAAAAAAAAGAACATTATTCACAGTATTTTCATACCGCAGATGCTCGCTGACTGCATCTGTCCCCTGCTCCCGATGGGCATGTGGGTAAAGCCAATGGTCCCGTGCCAGGTGGTCTGCCCCTTGACCTCAGCTTTTAAAGAAATCCTAGAGCTCCCAGCGTTTGGAGCCCCAGTCCGTGGACACAAGACTAAGCAGAGGCAGTCAAAGCGCTGGGCGCGCTTGAGTCCGCCAGAGGGCGCTGTCGGCCCGCGGAGTCCGGCGCGGTGGCCGCAGGCCCCGAGGTGTCCTCGCGACTCCGCCCAGCAGCCCCACTGACTTATCGCTACAGCCCCTGGTTGCCTTGGAGCGGAGCGAGCCAGCCATCGCCAAGGCGCTCATCTGGGCAAGGACGGGAGAGGCTAACAAGATTCGTGACCCTCTTCTTATTTCAGAGGGCCATCCTTGTGACGAATATTTATAGAGCGCAAACTTGTACCTACCATGTCCAAGGTACTGGGGAGCAGTTATGGAGATGAGTCATATTTCAGAGAAGGGGCAGAGTTAAGGCAGGTACCAAATAAGAGACTTACAGCTGACCGGGCAATAGGAAGTGAGGAGGAGGTGGTGGTGGGGTTCAGGGGGGACGATGCATAGCTTCAGCTGGGGAATAAGGACCGGGCCCACGGGAGATTTGGGCCTTAAAGGAGAGAAGGAATTGCCACCCTGCATCACATGTTGGTTGTAACAAAACCCGTGAATCTAACCTGTTCTGGTTTTACATTTGTTATAACTACATGATCCTTATTGGTAACGAGAAGCAATGTTCCCTGCCCTGGAGCCCCAGCTCCTTGATCCTGAGAAGTAAATTAGAAGTAGAAATGGATGAATCAAATGTCCAGAACTTGTTAGAGATCTATAACCTGATCTGAACAGTCAGATCAGTCATTCTGCTAATTGATAAAATATCCACAGGGAGCCTCGGGAAACAGCTGCTATACTTGGTGCAGGTATCATAAAACCATCTGCTGAAAATACATCTGATTGGTGTTAGGAGAGAAGAGGTAAAAATAGAGAAGTTGAGGAACAATAAAGTCCTTTGGTTTTCAGGAAGACCTCTATCAATATCATAGTCCCCCGAGAATTACTGTAAGTCTTTAATATTGTATTTCACCCAGGCCAGTTAAACTTGAAACCAATACATTAAAACAAACCTGAACCTTAGATTTACAGAAATTTTGTTTCCAAGGTATTAAAATGGAATTGGGGTTATTATCATTACATGGCATTGCATTGGTTCCAGCATGACAATGTAGAAAAAAAGTGAACTTAAACTAGTAAGTGCAAGCATTGGTTTTGACCTCTAAATAGTGTTTTGGTTATTATGATTATATTTTTTAATTTTCTTGTGTGGCAAGTCATTTAACCTCTCTAGAACTGAGTTTCCTCATTTACTAGAGGAATGTAATAAGGATTAAGGATAGAGGCCAGGTAATCTCTCAAATCCTGCAGAGTGAAACAAACAGGTTTTAGTTCTATTGAGTCCAAATGCCTCCTTGGTGCTGATTTGGTTCTGAAGTCGCTTTTGAAGGACCTGCAGGTCCTGTGAAGTTAGACATATTGAGGGAAGGGGAGGAGGAGCTTAGGTGGTTGCTAGTCTGACACTTGGTAGGATTCTCCAGTCACCGGAAGTCTTCTGTATGCCGTGGCCCAGGGCCATTGGGCGTCCAACAGTCCCACTCTGATTGTGATAGCTGCGCTCCCTAAATGACTATAGCTCTTTCTGACTGTGCCATTTATCTGCCATTTACTATGTGCTACCTTGAATTATCTCTAGGCACCAGTTATCTGAAGACAGGGTCTAGGGCAGTCTTCAGTGCTATTCACCAAATAGTCCAGGCTCCTCCCCTCTGCGGGTAGGAGAGCTTCCCAGCCCCCTCATGTCTGGGGAAGGGAGGCCACGTGACTCGTTCTAGCCAACAACTAGTGAGCAGAAATGGAGGTTAGCACTTCCGGTGGGCTATTGAATTGCCTGTGTAAGACCCTCTAGAGGTTCTTTTGCTCTCTGCCTGTGACCAGCTATGTTCCAGAAAGTGAGAATAACGTGAATGAGTGAGAATGATGCTGATATGCAGGCAGACCTGCAGCCAACCCTGCCATGGACTTTCAGCAGTGTAACAAGATATCTCTGTTATTTTTAGACCTTGAGATTTGGGGACTGTTTATTAGAGCAGCATGAACTGGCCCATCCCAACTAATAAAGGGTCACTGTGTGTCATCATCTTCATTTCCTCGGTGCTCTAGATGACATGGCACTCAATACCGACTGCTAAATATATGAATGACTGCCTGAATTGATCTTTCTATCTCCCCCACTGGAGTAGGAATCATCCACGTATCTGTTTGTTCTCCCTAGAGCACCTGCCCCAGTATTCTGAACATAGCAGGTACTCAGTAGAGACGGATGGGTTAATTCATGGATTTAAAAGTCCCAAGATGCAGCCCAACATCACAGCCAAAGAAGATGTGGTGTGTGATACTATTTTCCATATGGCACCTGAGCGAATGGGGCTCAGGGTCAAAGGAACTGAGGAGGGAGGGGCACCAGGCCCTCTCCTGTCCACATCCACCTTTAAGCTCTATGGGGTTACCTCTGGTCCCTCCATCTCTCTGCAGGGTGTGAGTGAAGCTCAGTCTCTGGGTCATTGCAACAGAGTTTAGAGCAGAGACAGGGCCCAAATAAGCAGACATGGCAGGCCAGATATGGGCCAGAAACAGGAGGGTGGGCCTAGGGTGGGGTTAGAATTGGGGTTGGAACTAAGGTGGGGACTGAGCCAGGGCAGGGCCAACAAAACTCTGCAAGGTTTTCTACTGTTGTGCTCCTGCATATTCCATCATAGGGCCCAGGTGGTTGGACTCTGTTTCATGGAGCATGTGTGGAATGTATGAGAGACCCTGACCAGGCAGACCTTTGCAGAAGCCATTAACATCCTGTAAATCGCAACAACCAGCAGAGCAACAAGGCCATGCATCTGAACGCACTAGTCTAAGGTTCTGGCGCCCCTCCCTGCTTCTTTTTACCCAGCTCAACAATATCCACAGACCGTTTCATTTTTGATCAGATGGAGTGTAAAGCATCCTCAGACTTGGAGCTCGTTTCTCTGATATCCTGTGTTTGGGATGAGCCTTCTGGAGAAAAATTACAGAAGAGAAAAGTATCCATCCCTGAAAAATGGTTTTTTAAAAGTGTTAACTCCAGTTATGCTGTTTCTCTGCTTTAGAGGGATCACTGTCTCTCAAGGAGGAAGTTCAGACTTCCTTTGCAGGCTCTACAAGGCCTTAATTATTCAGTCCAACCTACCTCACCTCCTCTTACCTCACAGGCCAGGTACACCCGGTCCCTTACTCATCCCAAACAGCCATGCTCTTACCTACCTGTGCTTTATACACTCTGTTCCCGTTGCCTCCAATGCCCTTTCCTCTCCTCTTTGCCTCTGAAGGAATTCCTGTTGAAAAGCCTAGGCCTGCAGGGTGATGCCTTCCCAGACAGCCCCAGGCAAAGGGCTGATCCTTCTTCCGTGCTCCCCGAGAGGCTGGTGCAGCCCTCCATCGGCTACTATCATACTGCCCTGGGGACTCTTGTTCCATCGGCCTTTTTCCATGAGCCTTAATTGTAAAAGGAGAAGGTCACCATCCTGATCATTTTTGTCAAATTCTTCTATCACTTTTCTTCCCTCCCTCTTCCCTCTCCCAAAGATCACAAAACAACTAGGCCATAGTTGGAATCCAAAGGGTGTTTTTACTCAATGTCTATACCCATGGCTGTCCTGTCTTTCAAGACTATATAGGGGCCAAGAGAAGGATGAAGTAGGCAATCATTTTTTATTGGAATTTTACATTGTAAAACTTCTGCCCTGCAAGGGCTTGTTTTTCTTTTCACATGAAATCTGGAACAGAGGGTCATTTTAGACCCACTGCCCCTATTCCTCAGGTAAATTTAAGGGTTTCCCCCTAAAGAGGCTCACATCTGGCATCTCCATGGTGCCCCTGGAGGATACATATTTTCATTCAGCCAAGTTTGAGAGGCGGATGGTGAGAGGTTTATTTAGAAATAAGGATGTAATAAGGGCAGGAAATTAGCAATGTTTGTATGTAGACAACCAGCATTCTCCCTTTTTATTTAAGTATTCTTCCAACACAAAACAGAAAGTTTGTTTGGCCAGGTTTTTTAGTTACCCCACCTTCCTCCACCCCCAGACAGAAAGACTTGTAATTGAAAGGAAAGGTCACCCTGGGATTGGCTGCATTTGAGGATTGCAGGCTGATTTATTCACATGGTGTAACAAACATTCTGCTAAGAGGCAGATGCTGCCTTCCTGTAACCTTACCCAGGTCCAAGGAAATGGTATTAGAAACTTGTAGCTTACTGGTTTTAACAATGCCTGGTCACTGGGATGGCAACAGACCCTATTTAATATCATTGGGGTTCTTCCCTGGGGAGGTGGGGGGAATATAACATCATGCCAAAAGTTCAAGTTTAGTGTGTCTTTAATTCTAAACGTATTTCCTGTTGAACACACAGAAGAGGAGGGATTTTGACCAATGTCCTTCAATCCTTGTACTTCTCTGTTTGCAGGTAAGATAGGACTCACCCAGAGAAAGAGTAGAGAGAAGGTATGAAACACTCAAGAATCCCTAACTTCACGAAATCTGTGCCTTTCTCCACCGCCCCAAAGGGCTGGGGCTGGTGTGGGGCAAGTGAAGCCCTCATCTCGGGCACAAAATTTCAGGGGTGCCAATAAACTCAGTAATACAAAGACTATTTTAATGCAATATTTTAAATTATTCAAAATTTGGATATTATATTCACCCTGGAATTCCACATTCATTTTGATTTTTTAAAAAGAATATTGCATTAAAATATTATTTGTCTTGATGGCCGAGTTTGTTGGTAGCCCTTCAATTTTGCCTCTTTGTCAGGCATCGTAGTCATCTCTCTCTAGCTCTTGCTCTGCTTCCAAATGCATTTTTAGAAGATCAAGCCCTATTTGCCATTCTCGCCCATCACATGCCCCATGAAGGGGGAAACATGTTTAATAAGAACAGATGATGGCAGTAAGAAACGAGGAGGGAAAAGTTCTGATGATCAAAGAAAGAAAGTTAAACCGCAATGAGATATCCCACCTGTGCTTTGTCAAACGGGCAGATTTTAAAATATGCCTCCAGTTGGTGGGAGTGGCTCTGGAAGGCATAACTTTTATAGCTTGACATTTTACATGTGAGCGGTCTCGACTGTCCTTAAGACTGCATGGTCGCTCTCTCTCTACCCCACTGCTCCATCCAACAGGGCGGGCTTCGAGAAATTACTTCTAAGTTCAGGAGAGCGCAGTGGCTGCAGGCCTTCGGAGAGGATCTGCCTGGGGCTTTTCGGATCATTTTTGCGACCTGTGTGCTGCACTTGGTATCCTGTTGTTCCAGGGGCCTGCCTTCTTCTTCACCTTTAAAGCCTTTTTAAGCCTTTAAGCCACAGACAATGATAACCTTTTTTCCACTGAGAAAAAGTGATCGAGAGGTGGGTTTCAAATTTTGGCCGACACTATCCAGACTCGAGAGATAAACACTCAGCTTACCACGATTCCTACAAACTCCCTGACTTGACTTGGCACACGGGATAGGGCCGAGGTTTTCTTTTTCCGTTTGCACAACCCCCCGGCTCGCAGGTTGCGGAGATGACCTCTTCCCAGCGCTGTCCTTCTGCTGTTCCAGCCAGGGCCGCGACCGGGACCTCCGCGCTCTCCGCCCCGGCCTCCCAGGTTCGTGTCCCCAGGCGCGAGGCCGTCCCTCGCCGGGCCGCCTTCCCCGTCCTCGGCTCTCCGCGGAGGAAATTCTTCCCCAGCAGCCCAGGGCTCGCCTCACGTGATCAGCCGCCGCCGCGGCTTCCAGCGAGAGTTTAAAGGTTACGGAGGAAATTAGCACGGACACAGCTCCTCGCCCCTCGGAGGACGCACCCCGTTTTCGCGCAGCTGGGACGGCCGCTGTCAGCGCGCTGATCAGAGCCCAGAAGGGCACAGGCAAGGTCCAGAGTAAATATGAAGTCACTTCGTAAAATATAAACAAACACACAAACCGAGCCAGGGTGCTACTAAGCTTTCACTTGTCAACAAGTTCTCGCAGCCCGAGAAGTCTGGGACAGACCCCCAAAGGGAGAATGCCCCCAAAGAAAGGGAAGAGAGAATAAATGTTTTAAAACTAACACGGAGCCTTGCACGCCCCTCCCTTTCCCCCTTCCCCCACCACCGCGGAGCAGAGCGTCTCCGGACAGAATGACAGACAGACCGACCAATACTCCGCAGGCTGTCCTTGCCAGCCACGGTCCGAGGAGGGGTGGGGCCGGGGGAGGGTCCCGAGTCCTCTCCGGTTGCGCGACCCCTGCCACTTCTCTACCCTCGGCTCTAAAAGACAGTGTTGGCTGCAGAGCCTGGAGAGATGCGCGGCCCGCTCGTCTCCCGGCGGAGACCACAGACCAGGTATCGACAGCCGGCGGGCTCGCACCCCGGCCCCCAAGGCCGCCACTCCCCGGGGTCCCGCGCGGGGTCCCGGTCTGGCTCCTCCGCCCGCCGCCGCGACCCCGGCAGGCTCGCCCGCTCTCGACCGTCCTCTCCTCGGCTCACTTTTCCCGTATTGCTCCCCCAACCGGCAAAACTTTCTATTTCCCCAAACACAGGAGCGCGCCCGCGCGCGTGCACACACACACACACACACACACACACATACACACACATACACACACACTGACGTCTTTTGCGCATTTCCTGCATTAGAGGGAGGGAGACTCGCTCGCACACCGACGGAGGGAGAAGAGACCGAGGGGGAGAGCGGGCGGGCGGGCGGCGAGCGAGCGGCAGCCGAGAGCTGGGACGCGGGGAGCGCGGCAGGCGGGCGCCGGCGCCCGGGAGGTGGGGCCGCGCGGAGTCGCAGTCCCGTCCCCGCCGCCGCGCTGCGCACCGCCCGGTGCCGGCCTGCGCCCCGAGCCTTAGCGGCGGCCACCCCGACTCCCGAGCCCGCGCGGATGTGAGATTCCCGACTCCTGGCGCTTCCCGATCGCCGACTGCGGCGCGGCGCGGCTTCGCCCAGGAGGAGGCGGCCGGGCTGGCCGTGTGGCTTGTGGATTTTTAAAAATTTGGCTCCGAGGAGGACCATTTCCTCTCGACATGCATCCCTCCGGATAGACTGCACATCCCTTGGTCCATTCCCCTCCCCGCGCGGTCAGAGGCAGGCGCTGGGTGTGCGAAGAGGATCCGGGTTGAAATCTGCGCCCCCGGTTCTCGTCCCCGCCCCGTCTCACCGCCCCCTCCCCCTCCCGGAGTCGAAATTTCCCGGGGATTATGTTTCGGAAAGGTAGGTAAGCGCCGGGCGCGGCGCCCGCTTCCCCGCAGCCCGGACCCAGTGAGGCGGCGAGGCGACGACACAGCCCCCGCGGCTTGCAGCGGAGCCAGCACCTCATCTCCTCTTCTGGAGGTGCTGCTGTTGGGGGGGGGGAGAGACTTGCTCCAAACACGGACGTCCCCCAGCTCTCCCCCCTCCCTGTTTTCCGTTAGGAACCCGGCGAGGAAATACATGCACTGGCTGAGAATCGCCCGCGCCAGGGCGCAACGCTACAAGGTGTAGGGAGAGTGTGCGGTGGGGCGAGAGGGGACCCAGGAGTCCCCGTGCTCGGAGCGCCGCGGGCGTCGGTTCTTCGTTCCTGCCCTCGGGGCGGACGGAGTGACCCCGGCCCCCACTTCCCGCCCCGACCATGGTAGTGTTCAATGGCCTTCTTAAGATCAAAATCTGCGAGGCCGTGAGCTTGAAGCCCACAGCCTGGTCGCTGCGCCATGCGGTGGGACCCCGGCCGCAGACTTTCCTTCTCGACCCCTACATCGCCCTCAACGTGGACGATTCGCGCATCGGCCAAACGGCCACCAAGCAGAAGACCAACAGCCCGGCCTGGCACGACGAGTTCGTCACCGATGTGTGTAACGGGCGCAAGATCGAGCTGGCCGTCTTCCACGATGCCCCCATCGGCTACGACGACTTCGTGGCCAACTGCACCATCCAGTTTGAGGAGCTGCTGCAGAACGGGAGCCGCCACTTCGAGGACTGGGTGAGTTGGGCGCCTCCTGGTCCAGGAGCCCGGCTCTGGGGTTCCGGGGGAAGACTCTTGGCCTTGGCTTTGGTCGTGGGGCGCGGGGTCTTAGTGCCATCTGAGGTGTGTGTGTGTATGTCTCAATTACTTTGGGGAACCACAGTCCACTTCGTAGTTGGGAAGAAGCAGGCATTGGGGCAAGGAAGAAGAGACTTGGAAAGAGGGTAGGGCCCTCTACCCGCTCCAGACAGCGGGTGCTACAGGGAGCTCGCAAGCGGGGAGCCCCGAGCCGCGGGTGCTGAAGGTTGGCGGAGAACCCGGCGCCTTCCGCAGGCGCGCGGTGGGCTGGCTGTGTGTGATTGTGTGTGTGTGGGTTCCTCCGTCCTTGGAGAGGCACGTGGAGCCCTAGACTGAAGGCTTCTTGCACGTCCTGGCTTTGTCCTGCGTAGCACTGAGGAGCTGTTTTATCTTTCCCTCCAGGAGGAAGCTAGCTCGTTTCTATTCTGTTGCCTGGCAGTTAGCTCATCTGCTGACATACGGGGAGAAAAATGTCTTCTCCTCTAGTCCCCTCCAGGGTCCCAGAAACATCGGCCGAGCTGGTTTTGCCCAATGCATTGCCTATCCATCCGGAACGAGGGTTGTATTCTACAAATGGTTCTGCTAGTGAGTAATTGGAAGTCAGTGCTTTGAATCCGACTTCAAGTTATATCGTTTCCCTGTTTTGATTTTCAAGACACTGTGCAATGAGATACTAAGTCTGAGACTGAGTTAATTGATTACATTGTCAAAATATTAGGGACTTGGAAACAGACCTTGTGCACATACTATAAGCCAAATGCATTAAACCTTGGCATTCGGAGAAGCAGGGAGAAGCAACCTTGCTTTAGCTCTTTTTTAGAGGGAAGGTGTTCAATTAGGAAATGGATTTCTTTATTTTCAGATTTGTTACATGTTTCCACCAGGAGCAGGTATGGCTCTGGGTATATATGTTTTCAGGGTTCTTTGGTCTACCCAAAAAGAGAGATATCTGATCCTCATGGAGAGGTGTTTAATTATTGAAAATGAATAACTTCATGATTGTCCTGTGGTCAAAGGTTGCACATGAATCACCTTGGCATATTGCCTTACATATATATACATATACATATATGTACACCCATATATATACATATATAAATGTATATATATTTTAAGGATATGGAATTTTAGGGGAAAATAGGAAAAAGCCTCTTCCCTTTATGCTCACAGCTGTGATGTAGTCTGCCCGAAACCATGGTTACGGGGCTTACAGGGAAGCTCCAACAAACCACACCACGTACAGCCCTAGAAGATTGTGGCTTACACTTTGGGAAGCAGGCAAACCTTTATGGAATCCCAAAGAACACAGTGCTACCCCATTCCATTCCAGTTCACCAGTAGCCCTTGCCACTGCCTCCCTCCCACCACTGGCATTCCCACTCATTCCCCATTTCCTCTCCACACTGGCCTCCAGTCCTTTCACTCATGAAAGCGGTGCATGTCTGAGGGGGAGCTGAAGGTATAACTAATTTCAAAGCCAGATCTTAGCACCAAACACCTGTGGTTTTCAAGTTGTTGTTGTTTTAGAACATGAAGGGGAAGAAAAAGCTATGACTATTGTAGTGAGGAGATGGGGCCTTTGCCTTGTATTCAGATGAAAGGGTTGGACAGTGAGGCAGAGAGCAGGTAGGGTGAACAGCAGGTCTGCTTTTATCCACACGCAGATGCTGGTTGGAGGGAAAGGTGTCTGAGTGTCTCTGATGATGCTTTGCTGGGGCCCACCCAAATCTTGGGCACATTGGGGCACCATCCCCACTTTGGAGCACGTCCAGTGAAATGTGCATTGGGCACTAGTCTTGTTTGGCTATCATTCTCTAAGGTACTCAAATTCACGTTGAACTTGGCCCTAGACCAGATCATCTGGTGCACAGGCAAGTTTCACAGACAAGGACGTTGAGTCCCGGAGCAGCTAAGTGGGTACCTGAGGTCATGTGACAAGCAAAGGGGGCAGAGTTGGAAGGAGGGACCACACCTCCTATTGCTCATGGCTGGCCCAGTAGAGAACTGACCCCTCTGGCCTCCCAGTCTAATTTTCCTTGCAGAGTCATGTGCTGTGCCCCTGATGTTTTTATTGTACATGATAATTTAAACTGCTTTCAAAATCAGTGTATCTTTTGCCTTATAGCAAGTGTGAATTAGGTATGACAGGTATTGAATAGATTCAAAAACTTGAGATACAGAAAGGCCAAAGTCACAGGATGAATCCGGTAGTGGAGCTTGTTCTGTTTGCCCATTTGTGGTTGTTTCCACGAGGATTCTTTGGCCACTCTGGCTCTTCCAGACTGAGGGTGAGGATGCAGCAGCAGAGGTGACTGGCCCTTGGAAACAGACAAGCTGCAACTTGGGTGGCTAAGGTCACCTTTCCCATCCCCGTCGGCCAGGGGACACCCACAGAATCACACCTTTGGGTAGAATTTCCTAGGCTCTGGCTTCTATGCTCTTCACCTGACAGTGATGAAGAGATGTGGCTGAGAAATCTGGCCTGGAGTAAGGAGATGCAGAGGGCATGCAACAGCCGCTTCTCTCATTGCCATGGGACATTTCATTCAACTACATGATGAATTCCCACGTAGTCACTGAGTTCCTGTTTTGTGCTCGGATCCAACCAGGGACGTTTAGCTCTCTGGGTAATCCAGGAATAAAAGATACCATGGTTACTCTCAGGAGGCTTGGTTTCACTAGGGAAATGACACTGAATAGATCCATATAGACACTTAAGTAGCAATTATGTTATAAATGAGTGGTACCTTAAGTATGTTACAGGAGTTCCAAAAGGGAGTGTGCTGGGATGGCTGGAAGTATCTGGAGGTTCCTGGAAGGAGGCATGAATTGGGTGTGAAATGATGGGTAACATTTAAAGAGATATTTATAAGAGGAGACAGTGTTCCATGGGCACGGACACTCTGGAATAAAGGCAGAGAATGCATGTGGTCAGAGACACATGGCTGAAACTGAGGGTGCCTGTCAGAAAGGACAAAGGCAAATTTGAGGTTTCCCAAATTTAAGACTTTTATCTGAGTGCTGCCTGTACTATTACATATTTACGTAATATTTTTAAACATTGATGCTTTTATTTCCCGCTGAAGCCCAGTATTCATGAAATCACAGGTTTGGATATTGTAGTTACAATTTTTCTTCATTTATATTAACATAAACATTGGGCCTCTAAAAGAAAAAGAAAAGTTTATCTCAGATGCCTCTTAAAATCATTAGTGCTACGGGGGCCACCCTCTGGAAACACTGGAGTGGGAGAAAGTTTAGAAAATTGAGGTGGATTCTAGAATGCTTAAAACCAGGCTGAGATTATTATTCTCCAGACCATGAGAGATGTATCAGTTATGATGACAAAAGGGATTGCTTTAAAGAAAGCTTATGACCGAGAGAGGGGAAGATTTCATTTGTACTTGAAGCAGAATCCCATTAAATACTATTGCCATAGCTTGTTTCCCAAGAACTAGGTAATGATGCTACTCAGACTTTGGTGTGCAGAAGAATCACTGGTGGAGGGGCTTAAAAATATAGGTTCTCCTGCCCCACCTTCAGAGCTTTTCATTCTGTAATTTAGGACGAGTGCTGGGAATACTCATTTTTAACAAGATGTCCTGGAGATTCTGACCAGACCATACCTTAAGAAACACTGAATTAGAATAGAAATTGTGGGCAGGAGAAGCCTCCAGATAATTAATGTACCAAGACTTCGTACATAGAAATGTCCTGAGATTTTTGAATGGACTTTTATCATTCCTAAAGCAAGATTTAGAAGCAGGATTAGGTAGACTAGAAGTATTGGGATTCCCATGAGAACCAGAGGCTGAATGGATGCTGGCTGGAGCAGCGCTTGCAGTTTAGGACAGATGATGGGGGAGCAGGGGGATGGCAGAGAGGGTGGGTGGAGCGTGCCGCTACAGCTGGCTGGTGCTGTCTGTCACACTCTGGAGTTTGCTCTTTGTCACCTCAGTAGTCTATATCCTTAGCCTCAGTTCTCTCCTGTTCTCCCCTTCCTGCCTCTGAAGATAGCTTTGGTCGGTGTCACTCCCATGCTTCATCCTGTGGAAGAGGCACTCGTAACAGCGCTATAATGACAGAAAGTCATTGTCTGAGAGGTGGTGTGGCAGAGCACCTAAGGGCAGAGCGCTGGAGCCTGGCTGCTTGGGCTTCAATCTCACCTCTACCACCAAATACTTTTGAGACCTTTAGGGAGTGATTTAACCTGTGTTTCTGTTTCTTCCTCTGTAAAAAGTGGGGATAGTACAAGTCCCTACCTGTAATGAAACGGGCTTGTCGTGGGGATAGAAGGAACACATAAAGTGCATAAGCCAATGCCTGGCCCTCAGTCAGGGCTCTGTGAATGTTTAACAACTATAGCTATCATTGTTATGTCCCCCTAAACCTACCATGGGGCTGGCCCTGGAGAAGGTTCTTTCCTGAGTTGATTATTATACAGGACCTAAGGAAGCCAGTTTTTCTTAGCCTCCAAAATGTTTTTCATCCGGGGAGTCTCATTTAGCAAGGAATGGGACTCTAGTGTTTCTGTTTCATTTTTCCAAAGTAGCGCATTGACAGGGCTTCTCAAAATTATCCCACCCTGCTGACCCTGGGGGATAGCCTGATGCCCCTTTTGGAGAGGTTAGGCTTGGGGTGCTGGCGTTCCCCCTGGGCCCCAAAGCCCTTGGGGAGAGTCTTACAATGCAAAAGCCAAACAGAGGGGCCTAGTGGTTCAGATGATGGTGCCCTGGGCAGAGCCTGAGGACACGTGTTCCAGTGAAACTACCCTAGCTGAGTCTGTTCTGCTGGTGGCCTGAGCACGTGTTGATATATGCTGCCTAAAGGCCCATCTCCTCTGTCTTCAGGACTCTTGTAAGGCAATCTTTCGGAGGATTTCTGAAAACATCTATTATCATTGAAATAGAGCGAGGTGGGATGGTCTGGAAAGGGGCTCCGAAGCCCTGGGAGGGGTCCACACCCACTTTGTGGCACCTGTGCCTTGAATTCATCCCCCAGCACCTGAGGTTCCAGATCTCTCCCTGCTCTACTTCCTACCGACTCATATAATACTTACCATCTAATTAAATATTGCTCCCCACGGCACATAATTACTTATTTAACAACTACCCTAAGAGTTGATTCTTGACCCAGTGCTATCATAGGGAGCTGCTTGACTTCGGGTGCCCGAAGTTAAAGGGCCTCGAGCCTCATGGGCTGTCAGGCCTTGTCTGTCTGTCCTGTTCCTCTTTCTCTGTCTTTGACCAGCAGCAGATCTAGTGAATATTTAAGACCATCAGCTCCCTAACTCCTCAGTGGGCCCCTCACCCTGAATCTGTGAGCTCTAACTGCAGGATGCCTGGACCCGTCACTAGTTGTGTGTCTTTGGGTACGTGACTTAGGCTCTTTAAGTCTGTTTCTTTGTTTGTAAAATGGGAATATAATAGTTCTTACCTCTTAGGGTTGCTGTGAGAAATAAGAGAATCTATGTAAAGTTCTTAGCAAGGGACCAGGCTACAGTACATTCTAACAATTTTTTATTAATATTTGAAGGGTTATGTGCATGCATTCATAGTTTTAGAATCTTAAATCAGAACATATTGTCTGGTGAAAGATACTTTTCTCTTTGATTTGTGAATGTATTTATATGAGAAGTCTCACATTTTCTAAAAATAAAGTTGATTTAGTTACACTTAACAATTGCCTTTTTGGAAATATTAGAATTACTTGAAATGAGATTGTTTCGGAAAGTCTAGAACTGTGACCACTGGAGTCAAAGGTTAATTATTTATTGAAGCATATGAGTAATTGGAAATAAGAATATTTGGGAGCTGCTCTTTTGGTTTTGCTGTACCAATTTCGTCTAGTTTCATGGGTTTAAATACATTCTCAGTGCTGTTGACTCTAAATTCCTAATTCCAGCCCATACCTGCTCTTGAGACTCAGAACTCATATATGCGACTGCCTTCTTGTCATGGCCATATGATGGTATAAAGGGCATCTCAAACTCAATTATGTCCCAACCTGATGTCCCCCCTCCCCAGTTTAAGCCTCTCGTAGTTTTCCCCATCTCAAGAAATGGCCACTCCATCCTTCCAATTGCCCAGGCCATTCTTGACGCCTCTCATTCTCATGCACCCTGCCCCGTATGCAGTCCCCCAGCAACATCTCTTGTCTCTGCCTTCAAAATATGTCCCAAATCTGATCAGCTTTCCATACCTCTGCTGACGCCACTCTGGCCCAAGTCCAAGTCATCTCATGCCTGGATTATTTCAACAGCCTCCTAAGTGGTACCCCCTGCCCCAACTTCATCAGATCATGTCACTCTGCTCACAAACCTCTCTGGGTAAAAACCCTTATCACCATATGTAAGGCCACCATGGTCAGGCCTCCTGTTATGACCTCTCTGACCCCATGGCCCAGTACTCCTCACCGTTCAGTCCTCTCCCAGTCATATTGACCCACTTGACACCCTTATACTTACTCACTATGTTCCTGCCTCAGTCTTTGCACCTGCTATTCCATCTTTCTAGAATATTCCTTCCTCAGATACCCTCATGGTTCAAGTCTTTACTCAAATGTTACATTCTCAGTAAGGCCTTTTCTGGCAATCCTGTCTAAAATTTTACTCTTCTCCTTGAAACTTTATATGCTCCTTTCCTGCTTTATTTTTGCTTTTTAGCTCTTATCTACCTTATATATTATATAGTTTTCTTATTTGTCTTCATCTCCAGCACCAGAACAGAGGTTCAATAAATGTGGAGGTTTTTGTTCACTGCTCTATTCTTGGTACTCAAAACAATTCCTGGCACACTGTTGCATTAAAGAATGAATTTAGTCAAACAAAGGTGTATTCCCCTAGCACCCTCTGTGGTCTAGCACTGTGGTAGATACTGGGGGCTTGATAAAACAAAAGTGGTGTATGGTATCATTCCTGCCTCTGAGGAGTAGGAAGGCTAGCTGGGAAGACCAGTAAGGTAAGCAGTTGAGTGAATTCCTTAAACGATCTTTCTGTATGGTTGAAAGAAGGATAAGGCAGAAGAAAAGGATATATTATTTTATAAAAATCTATGGGATCCTTGAAGATGTTTTTATGAGAGAATGCTGTATTATTTCCATGAGGCAATTTGCAGCAAGCTGAAGCATCTCCATCAAGTCTGAGGTTTCTTTATTTTTTATTTTTTTCCAGCCTACTGAGATATAATTGACAAATAAAAATTATATACATTTAGGGTGTACAGTGTGATGATTTACTATACATATACATTGTAAAAAATTATATATGTATATATATATACACAGACAGACATATATATTCTTTTTCAGATTCTTTTCCATTACAGGTTATTACAAGATATTGAATATTATTTCCTGTGCTATACAGCAGGTCCTTGTCAAACCATTTTTAAGGGTGGAAGCTGTCACAAAAAAATAAAAGTTCCAAAAAGTATGCAGTTTCCTCAAAAAACTAAAAATAGAGTTGCCATATGATCCAGCAATCCCACTCCTGGGCATATATCTGGACAAAACTATAATTCAAAAAGATACCTGCACCCCTATGTTCATAGCAGCACTGTTCACAATAGCCAAGACATGGAAACAACCTAAATGTCTATCGGCAGATGAATGGATAAAGAAGATGTGGTACATATATATAACGGAGTACTACAGCCATAAAAAGAGAGTGAAATAATGCCATTTGCAGCAACATAGATGGAACTAGAGATTATCATAGTAAGTGAAGTAAGTCAGACAGAGAAAGACAAATACCATGTGATATCACTTATATGTGGAATCTAAAATATGACACAAAAGAACTTATCTGTGAAACAGAAACAGACTCACAGACATAGAGAACAGACTTGTGGTTGTCAAGGGGGAGGGGAGGTGGGAGAGGCATGGATTGGGAGTTTGGGATTAGTAGATACAAGCTACTATATATAGAATGGGTAAACAACAAGGTTCTACTATATAGCACAGGGAACTATATTCAATATCCTGTGATAAACCATAATGGAAAAGAATATGAAAAAGAATGTATATATATGTATAACTGAGTCACTTTGCTGTACAGCAGAAATCAACACAACATTGTAAATCAACTATACTTCAATAAAATAAATCTAAAATAAAAAAAAATAAAGGCTACAAATGCTGTATAACCATTACAGAGCAAAATGATTGTCTGAGGTTTCTGAAAGAGGGAACTGTATACCCTGTGAGTGCTCAGGGCCCATGCAAGGTGCTGTGATAGGGGGAGAAGGAAAAGACCCACTTGTCTTCCCTTTGCAGAGTTTAAAACTAAGTTTAAATTCTCATAAGGGCTTTAGATACAACACCCTTTGTAATTGGCAGCAACAAGAAGTGAAATTTTACATTCCAGCACCTGAACTCACAGAGCTCATTGAAGCACAGGCAGACAAAGCTTCCAGGGGTTTCACTTAGTTGAAAAGAACTCTGGAGCAGGCCTGCAGTATTTAACATAAATAAAAGCTACACTTGGCAAAACATTATATTTCTCTTCAGGTCCCTCCGGGTATATATGGGCTTGTTAAGTAATTACAATCTATTATAATGCTAATTAGCAGGCTGCACCTGTTTGAAATCTAATTTTCTGGCAGAAACCATGCAAAGTGGGCAAAACTCTGCACTGTGCTGGGAGAACGGGAAGGACAGGGGCGGACTGTTGTCCTTGTACCTGGCCGACCTCTAAACAGAATGGAAACTCCAGACAGAATATGATTGAGCTCTGTAGTATCTATTGCCTGGGAGGAGGAGGGGCACAAGCCTGTCACCAGATCCAGGTTCAGGAATGAGGACCTCCCCCCATCCCCCGTCCTGGTCCCCTCTACCTCACCTTGAAGTCTCAGAGAGTTAGTTTTGAAGCTAGTGAAAAGTCACTTTCATTTGCCAGCAAGGAATAAACTCATTGAGCTACTGACCCAGCTTCAAGGTGTAATCAGGTTCAAGAAGGGTTTAGCAGGTGCATCTATGATTAATTATTGATGAAAAAATTGACTTGGAGTTTGCTTATGTCCTTCTTGAATAGATTTGTTTGTTTTTTTCAGACTAGAGCAACTCTTGGTGTCCATTGTCTTTCTGTAGCCAGATGTAAGCATCTTGTTTTCTTTTTTAAAATAAATTCTGGGTTTATTTATATATTAGGAAAAAAAAGACTTTTTTTTTTTTTTTACATCAGTCATGGAGTCACAGAAAAATTGAGAAGAGATACATAGATTTCCCATACGCCCCCTATGTATGCATATGACCCCTCATTATCAGCATCTCCCACCAGAGGTATATTTGTTACAACTGATGAACCTATACCATAATCAAAATCACCCACTGTCCATAGTTTACATTAGGGTTTGCTCTTGGTGTTGTACATTCTGTGTTTGGACAAATGTGTAATAACATATATCCATCATGCTAGTATTATATGAAGCAGTTTCACTGCCCTAAAAATTCTCAGATGTAAGCATCTTGTGAGCAGATGTGTCTTCAACGCCAGTCAGAGTATGAGCCACTCAGAAGGTGCATGTAACCTACTCACTCATCCGTGGGCTGAGTAAAAGGTTGCCTCTTTGGAGTCTGTCTTGTAGAATCTCAAATAGGCAGCCCTCTTTCATCAGACTAACTTAGCTTCTGCCCCTCTTAGAAGTTCATCATCCAGTACAGTGCTGAAAAGAAGGATGGTGGAACCCACAAAAGATTCTAACCAGTGGACAAAGAGGAGTCTTCCTTTATCGTTCCAGCCATCCTTTCAGCCATTTAGTGAATATTCACTGAATACCTTATATGCCAGGCACCATGCTAGAAGCTGGTCCCTGATCTCATGGAGTGTATAGTCTAGTAGGAGACACAATATTAATCAAGGAATAACACAAATGTCCTGCTATGTAAAATTACAGCTAAGAAGGAGAGCTCTTCACAAAACTTTCAGAGCCTGGGGACACCTAGACCTCACCTCTTCAGAGTTGGATTGGCTAATGCCTTTTTCTCTCCCTGAAAAATTTGTTGAATGGTGAGTCAGGTGACTTCTATTACCAAGTGGCATTGGACCTTAAATTCCACATCTGTGAAAGCAGGAGTTTGCACAGTCTAGAGACTTAGTAAGGCCTGTGTGAACAATGATCCTGACTTGGCTGTCTGCATTTGGGGCCTTGACTGTGCTCAACCTAGCACTTGATAGTATTTTATCTTTATTGTTCTCCATGTAGCTAAGTCTTGTCTCCCCTGAGAAACTTCCAGCTTCTGCCTTTTCCCCTCCTCATCCTTCTTTGTTGTTGTGACCAAAATCACAAAGGTATTTTTGAAAGCTCACTTCTTTGCCTAGTGTTCAAGACCCACAAAAATACATTTATTTTTTAAATGGAGCCCTCTCTCTGTATCCTTGAGCCATTCAAAGGATATTCTAAAAACAAACAAGCAAGCAGAATTTCTAGAATACAGGGTCTGTGAATCTATCTCTCTACCTTCCAGACTGATGATTACCTAAATTGTTTTGGGCAGCTGATCGAATCATCAATCAGCCAGCAAGGATGGAGCATGTGATCGACGAGTATTTGCCAGCATATCTTTCAAATATTTTCAGGTTGCTGTGATCAAAGAGTTTGGGAAATGTTACAGAGTCAAATGTACATTAGTATATTAAAGACTCCAAGATGGCCTGTAGTAAAGGGACTTGTATAACTCTGTATGTAACCACTTATTTCCAAAATTATTTTTGTCATAGAATGCTCTTATTTGTTAAAAACTATTAGCACCATAGAGCTAGTGTTTTGTGGACATATTTTGCAAAATATTATAATTAGAAAAAAGAAGGAATGGACTTTCCTCAAGTGGGCCACTTGGGGATTCGAAGGTAACGCCCTTTTATGAAAGTGAACTCCAGGAACTGTGGGAATTCACAGGAGGGGGGATTACTGTGGGTTCTGACAGTTGGCAGAGGCTTCTTGGTAAGATTTGGAGCCAGTCCTTGTAGAAAATGGAATCTGAATAGACAGGGAAGGGAGCCTCTAAGTTGAAAGGAGAGCATAAAGAATATTGGACTGGGCCTCCCTGGTGGCGCAAGTGGTTGAGAGTCCGCCTGCCGATGCAGGGGATACGGGTTCGTGCCCCGGTCTGGGAGGATCCCATATGCCACGGAGCGGCTGGGCCCGTGAGCCATGGCCGCTGAGCCTGCGCGTCCGGAGCCTGCGCGTCCGGAGCCTGTGCTCCGCAACGGGGGAGGCCACAACAGTGAGAGGCCCGCATACCGCAAAAAAAAAAAAAAGAATATTGGACTGGCAGTTTCTAGCATTTTGGGTTATGAGGGCAGTCAGGAAATCAGTGAGATTAAAGTAAGAATGCATTCCAGAAATAATTGCTTCAGTAAAAAAACACACACAAACCACCCCCCCCCCAAGGAATAAGATATCCAAAGAAAGGGAACAGTGAGTAGCATGGGGTATTCATTCATTAATCTATCCATCCGTCTAGCCGGCCAGCCAACTAGCCAGCCAGCCATTCAACAAATATATATTGAATACTTTCTATGTTCTAGGAATTTTGCTCAGAGCACAGTGTTGAACAAAATCACTCATGATATATTGAACTCTTTATTAGCAAGGAAATCTATCCTGAGGGCTAACCTCAATCTCTCATCCTGTATTTCCAGTTAATTTTCCTTTGTTTATTTCTTGATAGGCCTAATAGAGATGGAGAATAGCTTTGTAGCATCCTTCATGTAATTGAGTGGTGGCTTGTCCAAATTCATGAACATAAAAAAAATTGTGTGGGCTTTGGAGTCAGTCCATCCTGGGTTGAATTCTGGTTTATCAGTTTTGACTGCATGATCTTGGGCAAATTATTTAACTTATATCTGTACCAGTCTCTTATCTATAAAGTGGAATAAGAGCTATCTTGTAGAGTTATTGTAGTATTAGACGAGAAATGTAAAAGTGCCCAGCTTCTAGCAAGTTTTTAAAAAAAATGGTAGTTAATTATTATTGGGAAATATCTGCAATTAATATTTATTACTAGATACAGGTAAAATTGTGCTTTGTCTGAAGATTTTGTTCAGTAATTCCCAGCTAAGGAGTCTTAAGCCAAACCTTCTTCAGTCCCTACTTCCCTCCCTCCCTGAAATAAGCTAGCAACAGGAATTCAGGGTTTGCTAATTCCAAGTGTGCAGAACTAGAATCCCACACTTAGCTCTTCTTAGGTGACCCCTTGGGGTGGGAGGTACAGGGAACATAGATGACCTGCCCTTGGGCTCTCTTTGGTCCTGATGGACAGATCTTCCCAACAAATTGCTCCCTCTTGCCTTTTTAAGAAGCAGAGACAGTGTTGCATTTTGACCTGAACAACACCTGTATCAGTTTGTGAGCCTAAAGTGGTAACAGGTTTGAGGGTTTTTTAACAGCCCAGTTTGCTGTGGTCTAGGTGTATGTCCCATTTCTCTGGGCCGAAGCATCTGACTTCATTTCCCTACTATGTGTGTCTTCTGTAAGCCCAGCCTCCAATGCAGTGCATGCCGATCGCTCTGTTGTCCTAGCCGAAATGCTGGCAGCACCCAAAGCCACTCCATTTAGAGAGTAGGACTTTGCTTTTGACCCAGACACTGGAATTGCTAAGGAGTACCAAGAATTGAAGAATAGCCAGTCTTTCGAAAAGATTACTGTGTACTCATAAGGAACTATACATTTACTTGTTAATTTTCTGTTAAGACCCTTGGTCTTTCAGCTCAGATTTCATTTTAGATAATTTATATTGAAATAAGAAAAATAAGTGTGGCAGATAGCTCATCTGCCCTTCTTTATGGGTCAGTTCTCAGAAACTGCCTTTTCTTCTCTTCAGCCATAAAAGTCCTTTTCTTCCTTCAAATCCTTCTTCAGACTTCACCCAGGAGCAGCAGGTCTGGTTCTTTTGTAGCTTTATGACTTTGTGAAAATTCACTTAACATCCTCAGACTTTGGTTTCCTAGTTTATGAAAAGCATTAGTACTATTTTTCATTTTAGAGAAGACTATCTCATTTAAGTTATAGGTGCCTTAGTACTAATTCAGGACGACAGCTTTAGGACTGGTTTTCGTATCTTTATTAGTCTGGTTCTCCGGAATCCAGAGGATTTGTGCGAGAGTTGTATGGTAGCACTAAATCCCATTTCTGGGTGCTCAGAACCAAGGATAGTCTCCCCCCACCCCAGGAGCTTATAGGATAGAGTCCAGCCCCATCATCCTGCCAGACATTCAGGGCCCTGCATGGCTTGCCCCCTGCCCCGTTTAGCGGATCCCACATCTTCTGCGCTCGGAACCTCCTCCACGAGGTCTTGTTCCTGTCCTCTGCGCCCAGTGTTTCCTTGTGCTCTGATCCCCCATGTCCGTCTTCCTGGGATAGTCTTGCCACCCAACCAAGTCTCATCCTTTTTGGGCCATCATTCCTAGAACTCTTCAGGCTACTGCTCTTTTGGCCTTTGGAATCCTGGTGCGGTTTCCCATCTGTGCCCTCCATTTACAAGTATTGCTGTCTGGCGTTGACGACCCCATACCCTCTGTCTCTGTTCTCTCACAGAGGCAGCAAACGTCTCTGAGAGGAAAAACTCGTGCCATTTTGTGCTAACACTTGGCATATTGCCTTGAACATAATAGATACTTGCTGGGCCAAAAAATTTTAACGTTAAATACGTTAAATAGATTTACCTAAAAAAAGATGTCCTTTAGATGTTTGTTCTGGGATGTTCTCCTTCCTTCTATGACAGAAAAGAATGTCATATTTTAAAAATTACACGTACACACATCTGTATGTGCTTTAAAAAAGAAAAAGGCAAGAGAGAGTGCTGATACATGGGGAGGATTTTTATCTTTTACTTTTACTTCAGCATTTTTAAAAAAATTAATAAACTTTATTTTCTAGAGCAGTTTTAGGTTTATAGAAAAATTGAACAGGCAGTACAGAGAGTCCCATAAACTCCCTCTGTCCCCCCCACCCCAGGTTTCCCCTATTATTTTATATATATTTTGACTTTTAAAAAAGCAGGGGAAAGATGCAACACAGCCACTGCAAATTGAGGCAGGTGGTGTCATGGTTAAATGCAGAGGCTTTGCATTAGAGGGAGGTGGGTTCTAATCCTGGTTGTACCACTGAACCAGCTGTGTGACCTTTTAACAAACTGGGTAACTACTCTGAGCCTTCATTTCTTCATCCGTAAAACAAGGGTCAGTAATATCTACCTATTACTATTGTGTTGTTTGGAATAAATAATATAATGCATAGAAAGTGCTTAGAAAACTGCTTGTCACATAATAATCACTTTAAAATGTTAGCTATTATTATTATTCTAATTCTATTGTAAAAAATAAATTGTAGATTATGTAGTTTGGGACTTACGATGTCAGAGTCCATTTGATTTGATTTTGTATGTTGGAGGGTGACTTGGGCTTGGGGGTTGCTTTTTGTCTGAGGGCCGTGTCTCCGATAGATAGTACTTCTTGTTGTAATGAGTGACATAGGAAATGACTGTGGTTTGCCGAGTTTGTATTTGCTGTCTGCGTCAGGCATTTATAGACCAGCATACATTCACAGAGTGCTGTGTTCACAGTGGCCTGTTTATTCTTTATCAACTCAGCTCCGCTGCTAATGAGCTGTGTGACCTTGGGGAAGAAATGTAACCTCTCTGATCTTCAGTTTCCTCTGCTGTAAAATAGGAATAGTCATATTGGCTTTGCCTACCTCATGGGGTTGAAAGACTCATTTACTATACCTCTGAAAAATGAAATATGTCACACACATGTTAAGCAGCGATGATGAACCACTTTGGGATTTGGGGGAGGGGTGTGGCATTTTCATGTGAAGTTTACAGATGGGAAAATTGAGGATAGAGGTTGTCCCCTGGCAGGGACTAGAGTGGATCTTATCTCCCCAAAGTCCCTGATAAAACTGAGCGGTGAGCAGCATTTGGGTTTCTGAGCCAAACAGTCTGCCTTACCCTCACATTGTTAGGGCTGAGGATTTAAAATTGATCTGCGGGCTTTGTTTCTAGGAAACCGGCGTCTTAGAAGCCCACCCCCACAAGCAAGAGAGCATGTCTCTTTCTCCTTGCTTCCTTATCCCTTCTTGGCTCTTTAAATTTTTGTCTTTATCACTGCTTATCATATGACTGGGCACAGACAACCGAACACCAACTATTTTAAGGGGAAAAGGGGAGGAAGACAGATAAGACAGTGATTCAGAAATGAGCAGGAAAGTGGAGTCATGTGGTCATCCCCTGTGGGTGGGATGTACAGCAGTTTTTGAGACTGAGAAGGCCTCCTGAGTGCCTGGAGAGTAAATTAGGCCTGTCGTGAATGTGTTTTAAAGCCCTTCCCTGTGCTGGGAGAGATTCAGGGCCCAGATGGAGCACACGATCCACAAGTCATTCCCTCCTGCCCTGCTCTGTGCCTGGGGCGTGCTAGGTGCAGTGGAGGCTCCAAAGGACAGGCCTTGGCGCCTGTCCCCTGGGAATAGGAAAGGGCAAAGCGATGCCCACTTGAAAAGACTGCTCACATCAGTTTCAGAGTGAGAGGAAACTGGGTCTTGCCCGAACCTATTGGTGAAGGTATAAATTAGTGAAGCCTTTTTTTAGAGAGCAGCCTGGCTGGTAGTATCTGTAAAAACTAAAATGTATATAATCCAGATAAAAATGTTTATAATTAATTCCATTGTTAGTTATCAATCATATGGATATGTTACACCGATACTATTTGAGATCCAAACCATCGCTTGTCCCTGATGGCTGAAGGGGTGGCCCTCTGGGAGCCCACATACCGTTAAGACTGCCATGTGACTTCTCTGATGGAATTGGGATTTTAGACAAGTGAGCATCATTTGACCCTTTCAAATTTAAGTCGATTAAGAACTTTCAGAACTTTCGTCTATTTTTTTGTAGGAGGATCTGTTTTTCTTTTTGATGGGGAAAGACATGAGAAAAGAGAATAAGGGTACATCTTGTTGAGTTTTTCAAACCATGGGTCAGGGCCCATCCACTGAGGTCATGAGATCAATTAGGTGGCTCTCAAACAGCGATTTTAGATATGGAAATAGAATAGAACAACGTCAAAATGACCAGAATGCATCGCAGGCAGTAAGTGTAAATATTACTTTAGAAAACGTCTGCTTCTGTTTTATGTGAGTATTATTTATATGATGATCTTAATTCTCACTGTGGGTCCCAGTAAAAATTTTAAAAAATTTGAGAAACATTGACGTAGAACACAATTTCTAATTTAACAGACTTTTGATGAGTACCAGTAAGAGGGAGATAAGAAAGGAAAGAAGATAGGGTTCCCTGCATTCAATAAACTTCCAATTGGACTTCCCTGGTGGCGCAGTGGTTAAGAATCCACCTGCCAGTGCAGGGGACAAGGGTTGGATCCCTGGTCGGGGAAGATCCCACATGCCGCGGAGCAACTACTGAGCCTGTGTGCCACAACTACTGAAGCCTGTGCACCCTAGAGCCCACGTGCCACAACTACTGAGCCCACATGCTGCAGCTACTGAAGCCCGCGAGCCTAGAGCCCGTGCTCCACAACAAGAGAAACCACTGCAATGAGAAGCTCACGCACTGCAACGAAGCCCCGACACAGCCAAAAAAAAAAGAGTAAGCTTCCAATTTCTTCACCCCCAAAATTCCATAAAGGTGGTGGCTTTTGAAGAATGGGTGGGATAGACTGCTTCTGGAAAACCTGCCTGAGTCTTCCTTAGTGAACAAGTTCACAACAATGTAGGATGCAAAAGTGACCTGATGAACTGAAATACCTTATATTCTCCAAGAGCCCCCATCTCCTGACACCCCTGCAAATGGGATTCAGTATCAGATAGTGGTGCATCAGGGTTCATGTGTTGAATTATCCGAAGTTCAAGGTTAGAGAGCTCAGTTCATGCCCTGTGATGTGTGGTGGGTTTCTCCAGCACTAGCTACACTTCAGCCAGCACAGGATAGTTTTGCACTTTTTCATCAGGAATGTGGTGTCTTTGGAAAATAATGTGTTTTGACCTCACCCCTCATGGCACTGCACAAGGTTAATACATTTGTTCAAAAACCTGTACTGTTTCTCTTGATTTTCCCATCAAACTTGTATGGTAGTAAATAGATGTTCTCCCTCTTAATGTGACATTTGAGGACAACAAGACCCAGGGAAGTTAAATGATGAATTGGAGGCTGGGGCAGATGAATGCAGACCTGGGTCTCTTGGTTTTTAGGCTGAGGCTATTTACTGCACAGGTACAGGTATATAGTCTCCCAAACACACTGACCTAGGGGACCCAGGGCCTGGGCCAGAAGGTATTGATATCAATACCATTATACATTTAATATTGTTATATATATATACATTTAAGTTGTATTCAAAAGGCATTCAGATGAATCAAAATTCCTTCCTACCTTTCTCTTTCCCTCCTCTTGCTTCTCTCTCTCTCTCTCTGTCTCTTAGGAGTGATCAGATGGAGGAAAGGTCCATGGAACATTTTCCCTCCAGCTGAAATTATGCAAAAACTGCTATTTAATAAGAAATATTCACTTAACGCTTATGTATAGATGGAAAACCCTAAGAGCTCAGAATGTAGGTGATTTGACCAAAGTAAAAACTCCAGTAGAGACAGAAAATATGAGAAAACAGGTTTCTTCATTCCTATCAAGGTGATTGTATAGCTATACCACATTGGATCCAACCATCATCCACCTACCAGGCTTCCATCATCCATCATTTTCCATCCATCCCATTTATTGGTCATAAGTTAATGTCAATACCATGTGTCTAGAACTTTTAGTAAGGGAGGTTGATTTATTTATTTATCTTTTCAGTTTGCTCTTCAGCTGTTGACTGGGGCAGATGATGAGACCACCTTTGGGCTGACGAAAGTTGAAACTTGCCTGTTTGATGAGATGACCATTTGCCTGTCTCTCTGGGGTTGGTCTTTACATGTCAAGGGGATGGTAAAAACTGTGATGAGGGATAATTAAAAAAAAATAAGTTCCCTTTTTCTTCCCCCAACTTCTAGAATTCTCTAGAGTGTCAGGATGCATTGATTTTGTAATTCAGCCTACTGTACTGACAAGATCCTTCCTTTCAAGTTGGAGTAGGGTTTCCCAAAATGTGTTCTGCAGAATAAAAGAAGTTAATAGATCATATACGTTCAAAAAAGGAATGCTTTTTTGTGTGTGTCAAGTAGATTTGGCGAACAATGGATTAAATAAAGCAAAAAACTTATTGTAGGACTTTTCAGAGCCTTTAATATGCTGATTTCCGTTAGTCTTCAGGATGGCAATTGAGTGAATGGTGTTCCCAAACTCATTTGGCCATACAACACTGTTTTGGGGACAGTCCTTATATATCTTGAAGTAGTATCATTTAGGAAGTACTATCTGAGAATCTGGCCTTTACCATATAAAGCAAATACTACATATTTGGGGCTGTTAACCAGGGGAGACTGATGTGGTGAGCAGGAAGGGATCATTATTAGTTTCTGTTAATCTTTTAATCATTAAGTTTAAACCTTTTTTTTTTACATCTTTATTGGAGTATAATTGCTTTACAATGGTGTGTTAGTTTCTGCTTTATAACAAAGTGAATCAGCTATACACATACATATGTCCCCATATCTCCTCCCTCTTGTGTCTCCCTCCCTCCCACCCTCCCTATCCCACCCCTCTAGGTGGTCACAAAGCACCGAGCTGGTCTCCCTGTGCTATGCGGCTGCTTCCTACTAGCTATCTATTTTACGTTTGGTAGTGTATATATGTCCATGCCACTCTCTCACTTTGTCACAGCTTACCCTTCCCCCTCCCCATATCCTCAAGTCCATTCTCTAGTAGGTCTGTGTCTTTATTCCCCTCTTACCCCTAGGTTCTTCATGACATTTTTTTTTCTTAGATTCCATATATATGTGTTAGCATACGGTATTTGTCTTTCTCTTTCTGACTTAGTTCACTCTGTATGACAGACTCTAGGTCCATCCACCTCACTACAAATAACTCAATTTCGTTTCTTTTTATGGCTGAGTAATATTCCATTGTATATATGTGCCACATCTTCTTTATCCTTTCATCTGTCAACAGGCACCTAGGTTGCTGTGGTGAGCAGGAAGGGATCATTATTAGTTTCCGTTAATCTTTTAATCATTAAGTCTAAACCTTTGTTTTTTAAAAATAGGATCCCAAGTGTTGTTTATAGGCCTCTGACCCTAAAGAGAGAGAAGCTGAGGCTGGACAGTTGTTTTTATATGAAAAAAGGAGTGCAAATAGGGCTCTTATTAGTAGGATTTTCTACATGATATTCTAGTAGTTCATCGTTGCTCTGTCTTTAGCCAGTGACATTATAAAGCAGTCGCCAAGCTAATGTTATGGTTCCTGGGATCATTCATATAGAGTTACATGGACTGAGGTCAGAGGCCCATGGTTCCTTCTCCTTCCTGATTCAGGTCAGGCTGAATAGTATCCAAGTGCAATTTAACTCTTGCTCCTTCTCTTCAGAAATCACTTGTTACTGGGTTATTGCTACCAATCAACTCTATTGTGGAGGCATGTTTTAATATTTCATTTCCTTGTGTTTATTAGAAAAGATTGGGGGAAAGCTACATGCAAAGATCTGAGTGTGATCGTGGGAGCTGACCTGCAGTTAAAAAACGTGAGGGAGGGGCTTCCCTGGTGGCGCAGTGGTTGAGAGTCCGCCTGCCGATGCAGGGGACGCAGGTTCGTGCCCTGGTCCGGGAAGATCCCACATGCCACGGAGCGGCTGGGCTCATGAGCCATGGCCGCTGAGCCTGCGCGTCCGGAGCCTGTGCTCCACAACGGGAGAGGCCACAACAGTGAGAGGCCCGCATACCGCCAAAAAAAAACACAAAAAAACCCCTGAGGGAGTCAAAGATTGATTTCAGGTTTTCATGTCTTTGAGGGCCCCTCCTAGCCTGGGTCCCAGTCAGGGTTCCTGGGTTCCTCTTGGCTGATGAACTCATTTACAGTGGGGTGTCCACACATAATGAGTTATACAGGCTGGAGAGGGAGCAATCCTTCACCCAGAGGGCGATATCTCTACCTCTGGAGCTTTCAGATGTCAGTGATAGGTGAAGATGAGCTTTTTTGGCTGAGAGGAAGCCTTCAAACCAGGTACTGTCCTGTGACCAGGCTATTACTGAGACTATGTCAAGGGCTAGGGTCTTCACATAAACCTTCTGCAGTGGGTCAGGACCCAACTCACCTATGCTGAGTGGCCATATTTCTAGATTACCTCACATTGAAATGCTTGTCTCCCTCGTCTGTGAGGGATTAGTGCTTTTCCACTTTAAAGGAAAAACAGGCCATAAATTACTGGGGAATTTTATGGCACTGTCCAAAGCACAGTTTGGAAGCCAAGGAAAAATAAAACTCCAGCTTCTTTATGGAAAGTCAAATGTAAAAGAGAGATTGCTTCCTGAAAAGAGGGAGGCACTGCCTAGGGGGAGTGGAGGGATAAGAGACTTGAACTTAGTCCCTAGAAACTCGTCTTCTGGTGCCCCTGAGGATTTTAGGAGAACTTTGGGCCTCGAACTGATGAACTTGAAGGCAAAGGGAAAGAGGTGGTTGAACTGTTTGGAAAGTAGGTGAGAAAAGTGATTATTTTTGGTAGCAAGATTTTTGTGTTTGGATTATGCCTGCTGTATATCCAGTATCTTAATTTACATTGCCCTCAGCAAGGCAAAGAATTCTCTAGGTCATTCATACACCTGATTCCAGTTCGAGGCTTGTTAAATGTTGGAAGGGGTGGTGTGGAAGTTACCGAGGCTGGCTGACCAGGGAGAAAGCAGACAGATCCTGGGGGCTGGACTTCATCATAAATTACAGACAAACAGAACACTCTAGAACATTGTACGTTGCAAAACAAAGTAGGACCAGCACAAGAAAGCACTTTGTACACATACGTGAAGCAGTCTCCTTTCTAGAAAATGTTTCCTCAAACTAGGAAGATCCAGCAAGCCCTGTATCATCTTAACCTAAGCCTTCAACTCTGTTCAGCTGTCCTTTTCTGACAGTGGATACACATGATGCCGTAAGTCTTTGCTTTCATGCCTTTATCCCATCTCAGGAGCAGTGGGGGGATTGTGACCGTATGGGGGGAGTCGATACAGTCATTTCACTGTCATTTCTTGTTTCAGAATTGGAGTGAATCTGTATGAATCATAACACTTGCATTTAATAAATTCTCCTGGGTATTGGCTAACTTTAAACCGGTCAGACGAGTTTTAAGGTCCATGTGGTTTGGGGAAATTCAGCGGTGCATTTCTTCGTTTGGTCACCCCTTATTTCCCTCCAACTTCGTTCCTTTTCAGCAAGCTGGTCTACTTGGCACGGTTATCTTTGATCATCTGAGGTAGGGAGGAGGGGAGACTGGGGAGGGGCTGGGCTGAAGGTCATGCAAGAAACATTCAGGCCTCTGCTTGTTAGCCAGCACTGCTGGGAATTCCCAGGGGTCTTGGGGAGCTGGCCTTCAGCTCGCAGAGGGCCCCAGGTGGGAGGCCGCCATCCACCAGGAAGCTTCCAGCTAGCACATGCTGGGCAGGGGAGGGGGCAAAACTCTGATCGTGGAAATGAAAGTATCTCAGCATTTTGCTGCTTTTCCTCCAAGTCACTGCCTCCACTCCAGGCTCTGACATGAGCAGCTTTAGCCTCTCTACGTTGACTTTCTGCCTTGGCTCTACAATCATGGTGGTTAATGGATGCCAGGTGTGTTGGGGTTTTTTTTTTTTGGAGAAGTTATTTACTACCAGAGTGGGGAGATCTTCTGGGTCATGGGAAGTTCAGGGAGCCCCAAGACAGTGTCACTGGAGGAGATCATTACCAGAATCACCCGCGATCTCAGTACGTCTGCCCCCACCTCCCCTTGCTTCTCTGCTGGATGTTCAGCCCTGTCGACGTTTCATAGCTCACCTGAGCAGGTTTCCCCAGTAACCTGTATTTTGATAATTGTTTGCCTCACAGGGCAAGCATTACAGTGATTGAGGTGTTGCTCTGTGAAGGAGATTTTTAAAAACCAAAACAAGTGCAGCAAAACCATTTAAAACATTTTAATAATTTCTTAAAGGATGCAGAGCCCTTTCCTCGCTTAACACATGCAGTTCAGAATGACATCAATAAAGACTATTTTTACACTAAGAGGAGAACTCAGTTCAAGGCTGGAGTGTAGATAGAGAGAAGGATGGTTCTGCTTGAAGTAAATTCTGACCCACCCACCAAAGGAAAGCCAGGAAGTGGCGCCAGGGGGTGCAGATACCATAACCTTTTCATTCCCTACCAGACACACACATTGTTCCATTGTGATGGAAGATTTGTTGTAATGGAGAGGGTAGTGAAAAGCTCAGTCCAGGTTCTAGGGAGGTTTGGAGTAAAGGCAGCACACGCCCATCCTTCTGTGGTTAGTCACTGCTAGTTGCTGAAGGAGGGAGGTGTCAAGCATCTCCATTCTTCCCTTTTTTCTTCCTCATTTCTGGATCATTCACTCATTCATTCAACAAATCATTAGGGAACCCCTGCCTTGTGCCGGGCATCAAGCCAGGCCCTAGGGATATAACTAGGTCATGATAAATGTATGCGCCCTGACCTCAGAGGGTTTCCAGTCAAATTGGGGGACAGATAAGCAAATGGGCAATTACATAATATGGAAGTGCTGTGACATGTGCCACTTAAAAAGGGCCTTGAACTAGGTTGTGGGGTAGGGGGAGGCTTTGGGGAGAAGATGACACTTAAGCAGAGACCTAAAATGAGAAACTAAAAACGTGACTGCATTGTGAAGTGGGGTGGTGGGTAGGAGTGGGTTGGAGGTGTGGGCAAGAGTAAGATTTTTTTTGTCAGCTTCCCCCTCCCTCCCCCTCCCTCCCCTCCCTCCCCCTCTCTTCCTGCCTCCCTCCCTCCCTTTCTCCCTCCTTCTCTCCCTTCTTTCCTTAAGAATTAATCCTTGGATCATGAGGAGCTACTTTGCGTGCATAGCAATTTGTGAGTTTGGGCTCTATTCTGGGGGCAACAGGGGAGCCAGGGAAAGAGTTTTAAGCTGAGAAACAGCCTGACCAGATTTGCAATTTATCACCCTGGAGAATGGACCAGAGATGGATTTAAAAATTAGGGAACTGTGGTAGTTAGCCTGTTAGAGCTGCTGTTGACCTGGAGTGGGAATTGGCAGGGCTGATAGTGATTGGAGAAGGCAGAGCTGGTGGTGGATTGAACATGGGGATGAGGGTGGCTAGGATCTAGGATGAACCTCACGTTTCTGGCTTGAGCCATGGGGTGGCTCTGGGTGTTCTTTACTGAGATGGGTAATTCAGAGGAACGGGTGTCTTTGTGGGTGCTGGGGTCTTTGATGGCTGCTTTAGATCTGCTTTGGGGAATTTCATCTTGGAATAGATAGGGCTGTTTAAGGTAGCGAACATGAGGACAGTTGAAAGGTGAATTAAGTGATAGAAAGTCTGCAGAGATAGTGGGAAGTGAGATGAGCATATCACTAGCTTTTCCTGCCCTCTTCTCTGCCCGCACAGTGTAAATATCAACCTTATTTTACATGAGTCTGAAATATCCTTTAGGACCAAATCAACCAAGTTGGTGGTTCATCCACTGATCCAGGAGAAAAGCTTTGTTTCTTTGTTGTAACAAGGGAATTTTGACTTACCTGGTTTTTCTGCCTTCCTCATGTCTTTCTTTTTGGTTTTCTTGGATTATATGTGTATGTAAATACTTCATATTGAAATTTTGGGCTTTTCTGCTTAAACTTTTAATATTCTACCCATGTTCACATGCATTCGGAATATACAGTATAATTCTTTTGAATTATATAGTGCAAAATATTCTTAAAATGTCCTTTTTTTAAAATTAAAAAAAATAAAAGAAACCAAAGTTAAGATTTAAAATTTTATTTTGGTATTTGTTACTAGTGTGATGTATAATTCTAGTGAAGGATCAGGTTTTAAAAAATCTCTCCAATGTTGTTACATTCTGCAGATTGCAAATGTTTTGCAACAGCTCTTGCCAAATAAAAAATGCATGTGCTAGTTAAGGGCACCAATTGTTTCTAAACTTCTTTCTGATTTTAAGGACACAGAATAAACTTGGGTAAATCAGAGTGTTAAAGCAAGTATTAGGTAAGGAAATTTTATAGATGAGAAGTTAGAAGGCAAAAAAGTTTATATTATGGAAAATTTGGAGGGAACTCTTCTTCCAAGATAATTAAATTATTTATCATCCAGAAATTTATCCTGGAATTATCTGGAAACCTTTTTCATTTCTCTGAGTGTAAGCTCAGGCTCAGTGGACTCAGATTTCACAAATACAATGTATTTTTAAATTCCAGAAGTCATGCATCTGTGGGCATTTGTGAAACTTAGTGCAAATAAAATGAAGAGATAAATATTTCAATTGTTTCTGCTTTATTCTCCTTCCATTATCTCATTATCAGCAAGGTTCATCCTTGATGAAGCCTAGACAAGTGGAAAGTTTCTCATTTTGAAGTTTAGTTGTTTTTTAATTGGTCACGCCAAAGAAAGGCTTACATTGATTTTGGAAGACAAAACATGTCATTGTTTTTTTCACTCATGCCCAACTCCTACATGGCTGACTGGATATTGTTCAAATTTTCCAAAAGAAAAAAAAAAAGAGAAAGAAACACCCTTATTTTGGGTCAGAAGCCAGTCATGGAAAATTTCATCCCAAAAGGATAATTTTTCATAAATATGTAAGCAGCAAATGGCAATGTGACTACAATAGACTCTGCCTCTGAACTTCCATAGAAAATCTCTTGCTGTAAATACTCAACTTCAGGCACACATATTAGGTCCAAAAGAAAAACACAGTATTGGAAGCCTAATTATGCATTTCCACTGGAACTGAGACTTCTTCTTCTGAGACCTGTAGTGGGGTAGGCACAGGCCCCAACTTTGTTTTTATTCCACATTCATTCATTCATTCATTTTTATAGCATGTCTACTATGCAAAAGCTGGTTTTTCTAGGGAAAACTCTGCCCTCAGCATTTGCAATCCAGTTTGGAAAATAAAGTGCACATATATTAAAATCTAAGTCCGTTTGTAATAAGTGCCAAGGATGTGATAGAGACAGGAAGCACTATAGATCTAAGAAGGTCAAGCTCATGGGTATATGGGCTCTAATAGTTGGGGAAGTCCTCCTTGGAGAAGTGGAACTTGAGTGATAGGTTGAAAGATGGGGTGGATTGAGGCACATGTGCGACACTTACACAACGAAGGGGGTATGGGGAGCGTGTGATCGCGAAGAGCAGGTAGCCCAGCGCCTGCGGGTGTACGTGGGCCTCTGCTATGGGTTTGTTGATTGACCTGTGTAGACACTCTGCCCTTCCGTCATCTGGGTTCCAGCCAGCTGAGACAGAGAGGCTGGCTCAGCTCAGCCCTTCTGGGTCTTGCCTGAGGACTATGCAAAGTGAAGGTGAAGTCTTTGCCCAATAGGGCAAAGGTCATGGGAAATCTATTTTCCAAATCCAGGCTCTGCCTATTTCCCTCACTTTTATTCCATGTTATTAGATCTGGGAAGAGGTTTAGCATCTCTCGATGTTAATAGAGGATTTTGAGAGAAAGTGTATACTGAGAGAGAGAGAGGCGGAGAGAATCAGAGATGAACAGGTGTGTGTTGGGATGAAGGGTGAGGGTACGGGTTTGAAGCTAGCATTCACAGATGTGGTGCTGGCTCTCCTAGAAACAATAAAAGTCACCAGACAAATCATGAAGGGGTGGATTGGTATTGGGACTGTAAATTTCTAGAGGCTGTCAACTTTGTTGAGTTTAAATGGTGAGCACTAGCCATCACAGGAGGCCTCGCTGCAAGATTTGTTCTTTCCAAATTAGGAGATTCTGGTGTGTTCAGGCTCATAGAATGGACTCTGCATATCCCTCTCTTCCCTCACTGGGAGGGAGAATGGAAAAAGAGGATCATGCTCCTGATATCCCAAATATGAGCTAATACATGGTAGGGATGCTCACCCCAGCCCTTTAGGCTCAAACCTGTTCCTTTGACTGATAGTTTTGTGGTGCCCAGGGTTAAACATTAAAGTCAGGCTGTTTATATGCTCAGGACATGGAGAGCCAAACTGGGAAAGTAAAATAAAGACAAGCTGATAAAGCACAGCCCACTTCTGCCATTAGACCAGAACTCACACACTCTTGGATATATACATACATCCATAACCAAGGCATCTTGCTGTTGAATGATCTTCAGGAGGGCAGAAAAACATTTGAACAAATGTCCATATTATAGGGACTTGCCAATAGCCTTGTACATTTCAGCTTGTGAAAATAAATGAGAAGGTATGGTTGTCTCAAGGTGCTTATACCAAAAATCTGACTGATACACATAAAGCAGAGCTTTGTCCTAAACACTCTAAAGTTCTTATACATCATATTTGTTCTTCACTCAACAGACATTTATTGACTACTGTGCTCCAGGCACTGTGCTAGAGGTTAGATATTTTAAACCTTAAGAAACTTAGGCAATACAACCTATAAAATGTCATTTAAAGACATAGTGTTTTCTTCCTATACTTACTATAACCACTCTTCATTTTTCTCATGATAGGAAGTGATTGTGATTGAGTATTGAGGGCCACATAGTTATTCAAGACTTTAACCAGGTGTTTTTTTAAATTTCCATTTAGAAGTTGGTCCTGTTATATTTATCTGTAAACCAAGTCATAAAGTTTTCAGAGTGACCAGGTAGGAATTTATGCACATAACTAGAGGCCAGTCAGATCTGTTTTGGTTTTAGTGTTTTTACCTGTGGTTAATGCCCCATTTGACTCCTTGGGCAATTTCATCTGTGTTATTATATTCCAAAATTTGTTTAGTTGTGTTAGTTATCCCTTCCTCGGCCTGGGGGTGAGACCAGGGATACCAGAAGCTAGGGTCATTTCTTGGTGACACAACTGCCAGGCCCACATGAGTGGACAGGAATGGGTAATGCCTACGGGAATCCAAACACTGAGACTGTGAGAGGAATGCACACCCTGTATTTAAAACAGCAAAGGGGCTGGGTTCCCCCTAAGTGACTACAGTCAGCAGTCACTACTCCTATAATGTGTATTGTCTGGGTCACTCATTTGGCAATTATTACATCCTGTCTTGGGTTATTAGCAACCGTTGCATGCATCTGTTTTTTCCTCCCCAGCTACACTGCCCCATTGGTGTAGATACAGGCTTTCCTCCCCATTCAAATTCTTTACCAGCGCTTTTTATGGGGAGCAAACTTGATGATTGTTTTTATTATGAAATAGGGGTGTTTGATCTATTAAAATATAAGTATTGTTTTTTTCAAACAATTATAATTTGCCTAATCGAGCCTATTTTTTTTTTTTTTTCTTTTTGCGGTATGCGGGCCTCTCACTGTTGTGGCCTCTCCCGTTGCGGAGCACAGGCTCCGATGCGCAGGCCCAGCGGCCATGGCTCACGGGCCCAGCCGCTCCGCGGCATATGGGATCCTCCCAGACCGGGGCACGAACCCGTATCCCCTGCATCGGCAGGCGGACTCTTAACCACTGCGCCACCAGGGAGGCCCGAGCCTACTTTTAAAAAAGATTTATTGAGGCATCGTTGACATAGAATAAACTACATGTGTACAGGTGATAAGTGTACAATTTGATAAGTTGGGACTTGATAACTTTTTTTTTTCAAAAAAATTCAGTAAGCACCGACTTTGTGTAAGTTGCCAGTCTAAGAGTGTGAGGTGTAGGAAGTTTCAAAATGACACTTGTGTGGTGGTGAGAGAGTGACTTGGCTCCCAGATGACTTTCCAATTGTAGTTTTCTGCCTTGGTGAGTTGGGGTGCTTCTGGCACGCAGCGGACATGTGATAAATCCTGCTCACTGAAGGTCATGTGTGTGTAGTTGTCAAGTCTTCATCTCTGTGCCCTTTAAAAAAGCAGTATTTTACGTCTTTTATTTGTTTATTTTTTAATGAAGGATAGTTTTTTAAAATTGATTTTTTCCCAGCTATATTGAGGAAGCATTGACAAATAAAAATGGACATATTTAAAGCATACAACGTGTTGACTTGATATACTTATATACTGTGAAATGATTACCACATTAAGTTAATTAACATATCTGTCACTTCACGTAATTACTTTTTTTTGAAATGGAGGATCGTTTATAATGCCCTCAGCAACTTAGGACATTTTATCCTCTTGACAAATCCAGATGATTTTACTTCCTGTGTGAAGGGATGCTGGCTGGCCAAGGCTTGGTTGGAAGATTCAGTCAGGAAAGTAGGTGGATATTCTTATCGCTGCAGAATCTCTTACTCTCTGGATCCTTCTTTGATTTTCATAAGGGCTGAGCGAGTCCTGCAAGGGAATTGAGTGCCAGGGCAGGCCAGCTGAGTGTTAATTGATTCTAATTAACACCCCCATAGACCGTAACAATTTTTTTTTCCCCCTCCAAGCAGTCAGCCAAGTAGCTTTAGGAAAGGTGAGACATCTTTCTTTGGAATCATCGAAGAGGCAAAACTATTTTCAGGCTCTGTCTCTGCAAGTCCTGCCTTTCTCAGGGATAGGGAGGAAGTGAGATAAGGAAAAGAAATACCTGAGGAGACAGGTGCCAGGAAATATTCACTCTAAACCCAGCTGTGGGCTTAGTACAACAGGAAGAAGATGCTTAAGGTCTTTGCACTCAAGTACCTGCCAGTAGAGTTGGAAAGAATGAGAGATGGGATGTAATCAAGCCTTAATGTTTCATGGGAGCTGGGGAAATGTTTCTTGGGAGCAGTATTTATGGACATTTCAGAAGGCGTTTTCTTACCTTGAACGAGTCATTAGAGCTGGAACTGGATGCTGCTGCCAAAAGAATAAAATCTAAGAAAACAAACAGTCTGCAGACAGTCCTGAGTGCTCCCTCCCCTTTCAGCCGCACTCAGCGGGGACCCAGTGCGTGCCTGTCGTAGTAGATGCTCCTGTTTTCCCATCCCTTGGCAAGGCATACAGTTTCCATTAATGGGCAGCTAAATTTGCAGCCAATTCTCAATCATTTGTGGTGTTAGGGGGACAGAAATAATGTGGGAAGCTAGAGCCCCAAGTCAACCCAAGGCCTTATTAGTCAGAAATTTCAATCTTCCTTGCCATCCAACGCCACAAACAACTTCAGAGTACAACTGGCTTGGTCTTGGGGGACTTGGGGGTGGGAGGAAGTGAGAAGTTATGCCAGAGCTGGACAAAATTGTGAAGTGAGGTGGGGATATCTTCATTCCCCTCCCCTCCCTTCAGTAATGCGATGGTTTTGATGGTCACTTCATCAAAACTTGCTCTCCGACACATCTGCTATCAGCCATTTAGACCCCAGTATGACTATAAGCCTGTGGGTTCCCATTTTTAGGAAATTTGCCTTTTGAATTTGGGTCTTCTCGGTGAACCGAAAGGCCTGGGCTTCTGGTGAAGGAATCATAAGGAGTTGAGGAATGGGCAGGCCCGATTCTGAGATGACACTCGGGAGGAGAAGGCCTGCCTCCTATGCACTCAGAAGAGCACCGCGGGCAAGCTTCACCCTGGGTTTTCAGAGATATGAGCTAGACCCACAGTAGGAAGTACTTTCTGCCTGTGACACAGGGCGCACACATGAGGAGGAATGGAAGAATATTTACCTTCCTACATAAGAGGCACCTGATCCGTTTTAATAACCTATGGCTTAATTTAAATAATGTTAACTGGATCTACTAAACTGATTGCACTACCCACAAGTAGCATGTGAGTTACAGGGCCCGGCCAAGCTGCAGTTTTGGGTTTCCTGTACCAGGGTGCCTAGTCAGGGGGCTGGTGTGGGCTGAACCTTGACTCTCATTTCTCTTGCCAAGCGGGTGCCCAGACTTGGGGCTGGGTCTTCCAGAAGAAGGGGTGCCTTTTAGAATGTGTACACGGAGTGATCCTTGTGCCCAAGACTTGTATGCATGGGACTTGTGTGCCCACCCAACACCATTTGGAACTTACAAATAAGATCTCTGTGGCTGGTAGTGTCCGGACTGTAGGCACTGTGCAGAAGAAAGAGAGGGTAGAAAGTTACAGGTCAGGAGAGACTAGATCCAGAGTGAGAAAGGATGCTTGCTATGGCTTTGGCACTGGTGAGAGTACAGTTGAGGGGGATTGGTTCCAGCGCCCCACAGATACCAAAACTGGTGGATGCTCAAGTCCTTTATCTAAAATGGTGATGTATTTGAAGTATATAATCTGTGCACCTCCTCCTGCGTATTCAGATGTCTCTAGATTACTTGTAATACCTAATACAATGTAAATGATATGTAAATAGTTGTTAATACAACGTAAATAGTTGCCAGCATGCAGCAAGTTCACGTTTTGCTTTTTGGAACTTTCTGGAATTCTTTTCTTAAATATTTTCTATCCGCGGTTGGTTGAATCCTTTGATGTTGAATTTGCAGATATGGAGGTTCCAATTTTATCTGTTCCCGGCTTCTTCCTCACGTCCCATTCACTTTGTGGTCAAAAGATCAGGAAGGTGCTGAACCACGACAAGGAGAAAAGGGCCCATGTGACACTGGCCACTCCTTCTTAGATTTCTCTGAAGGGAGGAGCTAAATTTCTGTCTGTGATGGAAAAATTGGGAAAGAGCAATAAGGAAAAAATATATGTAATAAAAAATGAAAATAAACAATAAATGCAGCAAATGTCTGTTGAAAACTTTCTCTGTACCAGAGACTGAATCAGATACTACATTGTTTAAATAGCTTCTTAGAGTCACCATGGATTACAATAAATTCTTTTGAAAAAAGATGAGATTTACCCATCTGCATGAGTGCTCTCATTTGAATTCTATGATTTTTCTTCATTTCTACCTAGTCACTAGGCATAAATTTCCTGAAAACAGAAGAGACTCAACTACTGTTATTCAAATAACAACCATTTTGCCAGGAGGGAATGTCAGGGAGTTAATTAAAGCTAACAAAACCATTGCCAGGTTTCCTAGGGTAAGAAAAAGTTTTCTTTTCCCCCGTGTTCTGATTACACTATGGAAAGCATAGAAGACTAACAGGCATTTCTTTTGTGTCACTCAGAGTTTCTCATTCAGCAAATACTTACTGAATATCCACTGTGTTGCAGACACTGAGTAGGCGCCTGGCATGAAGCAGGACTAAGAAATCCTTGACCTCAGGGAGCAGGGTTGAAGGGAAGGTAAGGCTTACTCATGAGCAAGAAAGGGCCCTGAGACCCCCATATATGGGGATCACTAAGGGTCCTACTCAGTGTGTACCAGTTAGGATTAAGTGCTCCTGCATGTGATAGAAAACCTAAATGAACAGTGGCTTAAAGAGACAAAGTTTTATTTTTTCAAGGGTAAGAAGTTTTCATCAGGGCTGATATGGTATTCCAGTGCTTTCAGGGACCCAGGGTCCATCCAACTTTCCACTTCATCATCCTTAATGTGTGGTCCTCTCTCACATGGTCCAATGTGGCTGCCAGAGCTCCAGCTCCAATGTGGCTGCCAGAGTCATTCTAAGAGAAAGAGAAGAAGGAGGGCATACTTTCTCCCTTTTAAGAAAGGTTGGGAAATATAGTCTTTATTCTAGGCAGTCATATGCACAGCTAAAATTCAGGAGGTTTATTACCAAGGAAGAAGGGGAGACTCGATATTAAGGTAAGCAACTAGCAGCCTCTCCCCAAGCATGGGGTACAGGGATGTGGGAAGGCTTTGTAAAGGAGGTGGGATGTGACACAAGCTTTCATGGACTGGGTAGTATTTGGATGAGATTGGCTGATACCCTGCTCACTGTACACTAGAGCCGTCCTCTGCTGTGGCAGATGTAATAGAGCTTGCGAAGGTCCTCCTCTGGCAGCTTGGTTGCAACTTGTGCATTGATAGAGCCCTGACCACCCAGTAGTCCCAAGAGTCAAGTTGTAGCTTAGCATGTTTTGATTATTATTGTTATTTAAAAATTTAAGTACAGGAGATTTTGTAGGTATAAGGTAGGAAATCACACCTGGAAGTTCTTAGAATGGAATCTTAGTTCCTTGTTTTTTGTCATCCACAAAACATACTCCTGACCCTATCAAGCATGGCAAATAAAGGGGAGGGGAAGGCAAGCCGAAATCCCGAGAGACCCAGCAGGGGGAGTGCAGTTGGATGGTCCTAGAGAAAAGCTTTTCCTTCTTCATAATTTCCTTGCTTCTATTTCCCCCACATCCCAGAGTGGATATAGGCAGTTTGATATTCTCCCTTTTCTTTTTTTTTTCTCCTCTAAGCTTCTGCAGAATACAGAGCCAAGCAGGATTACATGGATTGTTAAGGGTCATGCTGCCAACAAAATAAGGATGTCTAATACCACTGCCTGTATTAAACATTGTTCTGTAGGTACTCGCTGAGGCACCTGGACAAGAGAAGGTATACATGTGGAAAGCAAGAGGTGGAATTATCATTATGTGCACATGATATGCTTATATACTAAGTGATATACTATTTATTATAAAAAACCAGAGAGTACAGTAAGGTAGTTTGACACGAAATTAATATACAAAAATAGCTTTAGAGAAAAACAACCAGGTAGAAATAGGAAATAGAGTGGAAGCAAAGACTCCATTCATAGCAAGGATAAGTGAGAATAATTAAGATGAACTAGTTTTATAGGATATTATATATTTTGAGTGATATTATACATATTTAAGTAGTATAATACTGACACTTGAATAGACAGGAAGATCAGTAGTATAGAACAGAATCCAGAACTAAGACACCGATATATATATGGAAACTTTGTCTTTAGATAAAGGTGGCATTTTATATCAGTAAGGAAAATGATAGATTATTCAATAAATAGTTTGGGACAACTGGATAGCCATCTGGAAGAACAAAAATTGGATCAATACCTCACTTCTTATGCCAACATAAATGCCAGATGGATAAAAATTTAAATATTAAAAGTAGTAGAAGACAGAAGTTTTAAGTCTTGTGGTAACACAGTCTTCCTATGTATAACACAAACCCTAGAAATCATAGATAAAAAGATTTATATATTAAATTTCAAAAAATTGAAAAAACCCAGGCCTCATTGAGGCTAGGTCCCTGACACCTTCATGGACAATCAGAAAGTCAAGAAACAAACAATGAGGGCCTCCCTGGTGGCGCAAGTGGTTGAGAGTCCACCTGCCGATGCAGGGGATACGGGTTTGTGCCCCGGTTCGGGAGGATCCCATATGCCGCGGAGCGGCTGGGCCCGTGAGCCATGGCCGCTGAGCCTGCGCGTCCGGAGCCTGTGCTCCGCAATGGGAGAGGCCACAACAGTGAGAGGCCCGCATACCGCAAAAAAAAAAAAAAAAAAAAAAAAAAGAAACAAACAATGAGCAGAGAATTATGTATAAAAACCAAAGGACTAATATCCTTTATAAAGAGCTCTAATCAATTAATAAAAGATCAACAACGTAATGGAAAAACGAGGAAAGACAAGAACAGATTATTGACAGAAAAAAGAAATAAAAGTTACTCACATATATAAGAAGATATTCAACCTACAACAGGGTTTGTTTATTTGTTTTTAATGATCAGAATGGTAGTTAAAATTTTTTTAACTATCAGAATGATAAAAAAATTTATCATTGAGAGTGAAGGGAACCAGACATTCATGCATAATGGGAGCATAACTTGGAACAACTTCCATGGTGGGTGTTTTGATACTCTTTTATCAAAATAAAAAGTGCACATTAACTCAATAATTCCACTTCCAGAAATGCTATCCTTCAGAAATATTTATGTGCAAAGATATGTATGAGAAGGTTCATTGCCTCATCTCAATGTCTTCATTACTCTGTGTTTCATTCTGCTCATCTGTGAGGTGGGAATAATGATTCTAGTTTCCTGACACTTGAAATGGCTGGTATAAGAACATCTCAGAAACAAGCTAGGCTGCCTGAAAGAAGAAGAAAGGTAGTCTTTAAATTTAGGACATTATTCTGATGTTTCAGAAAAGCGGTCCCAATTATAAAGTGATAGCCTGTGCCTTGAAATACCAGGGTAAAGCCAGCACAGCCATGCTAGGTTTACACCTGCTTCGCTACTCTGGCATCAAGAGTTGTGTTTGGAAGCACTTGGAAGGCCTTTGGAGGCCAGCGTGATGGAATGGCTGGTAGCCTTTTTGGCACAGGGCCTCAAGAGATGGAGCAATGGGTCAAAGCACACCTCACCACTTGGGGACATCTGGCCCGACCTTCCCGAATGCCTCAAGATGGAAGCTCTCCTAGGGCCGTCTTCCTGGGTCCAGCATGTGGAGAGCCCTCAGATTTGACATTACTTTCACACCAACGTTAATTTGACACAGAAAATGATGCAACCTGTTACACAGTCCATCAGCATAATTATAGGTAAGGAAATTGCTAAGGGAGGTCCCTGAGCAGTTGGAGGCCAGAAGGAAATATTTTCAAGTAATCAATGGGTGGACACGTGAAAAATTTTATTCTTTAAAACAATAAGAACCTCCTAGAATAAGATGTTATAGCTCATATCTGTCCAGAAAAGGATATATACTAGAAGAAGTTAAGCTGAAATTCATGGATGCTCAAACTTTGATTTTAATCTCTTTTCTTCTTTAAAATGTCATTTTAAAAGTACCTTGTTATATTTCCTTGTTTTTTTTCCCTTAACCCCCAAGTAAGGCCTAAAAAAATAACCATTCTGGGAGTTCATAAACAGCAGAGACTAGAATTTAGCAAAACAAAGAGAATTTATCTTGGATGAATACATTATGCATAAAAAATAGAGCATTGGTCTGGGCTTTGTTAATGGCAAACGCCTAAACCACCAAATGATTGTGTTGATTTTGTGGGTTTCTTGAAAGAGACCAAGCATTTAGAAACTCTCTGACTTACATAACACTTCAGCTAGAGCATTGGTTAAGTCAAGAAAAATAAGGCACAGGGAACAGGATTTCAAATAGAGCTTCCTATCTGATTGGAAGAATACACTCTAATGATGTGTTATGATCATTTTATAAATTGCACTGATAGCAAATGCACCTTGGGCCTGGGGTCAAGGGCATTAGCTGAAGAGACTGTCACATCAGAAGTCTTCTGAAATGCCTGCATGAAGCAAAATTCAAAAGTTGAGCATCAACAACATAAGTGAATTGGTGATGACCTTTTGGGAGCTCATGTTTCAAAGCAGATCTCACTGATGTGGCCAGAACCTAAGAACACAAGGAAAATGAACCAAATGTTGCAGGCACAGATGAGCCACCTACGTGCTCTGTTTAGAGCAAACCTCATACAAGAAAAACAGGGTGAAAGAAACGTAACTGAGTTTAGGGATCATTTCTTTGCTTTTCATGAAAGGAGAGATTTAAGTACAACTTGTAGCATCTTGGGAATAGAATTTGATTTAAAAGAAAATCTAGATCACAGATTCCCTGTTTTAAGCATGTCATATAAATAAGATAAACAGCAGTGACGCCTCATTTACCTGGGGAGTAGATTTCAGGTAACCCTGGGCAACCGGAACAGGACCATGAATACGGAAATGCTGTGGAAGAGCAGCAAGAACTGAAGGGCCAGAGGTCCAGCCTCCAGCCACCCTCAGGCCATTTTCTGGACCTCGGTTTCCTCACTGTTGAAATGAAGGTATTAGACAGTTTCAAGGTCTCTCTCCCTGTTAAAAATAAAAAATGTGTAATCTATGCTTTATTTGTGTTTATACATTTATATATTTATAATATTTCAAAAGATTTAATAAATATACTTTGTAAAGAATTCAAACAGTAAAAAGGCAGATGGCGAAAAATGACCTTTCCTCTTATCCCAGACTACCAGCTCCCTCTGCAGAGGCAACCCTTATACTAGCTCCTTGTATATCCTTCCAAAAATATTCTATAGGCGTATTATGTATATATCTCTTGAAAACGAATGGGATAATTGTCATACACACTGTCCTGCTTCTTGTCTTTTTTACTTAACAATTTTGCAGACTTTTTACTTTACAATTTCGGGAATTGTAATTATAGGCTCCATCTACTTTCTTCCTTTTAAAGACTCTACAGTATGATAATCCATAGTTCAGTCATTAGTTTAACTAATGTCTTGTTGATGAAGAGTCAGTTTATATTCATAGATCTTTCCTTCGACTCCCTATAGCTCTAAATTCCTATGGCTTTAACATCTTGGTGAAAAGATACCTGAGTAAGAAAAAAAAAAGATAGCTGTTACAAATCACATGTACTGCTCCTCTTGGGAGATAAAAGCCCACCTGTTAGCAGTCCTTGACCACAGGTGCGTATGGAGTGAGGCGGCAGATGAAACTCTAGTCCTTACATCAGCGGAGGCGGGAGATAGAGGAAGCATGTTGATCCCCACAGGGTGGGCCTCCTGCACTGTCATTTTTACCCAAGTGAGAACCCCTGTTGACGCCTGGGTCATTCATTAGTAAATGGGTAAATCAGATTTGAGACCAAAACTTCACTGTCTTTTAAAATGATCAATACATGTTAGAGATTTTGCATTTCAGAAAGTTAAAAGAAGAATTTGGGGTTGCCGAAGAACCTCTCAAAGAGAGGGCTGAGCACGTGGTGTGGGAGCCCGAAGTAAGGAAGTTCACAGTTAGGGAGGTAGAGTGCGGCGTGATTTTCCCTCTGTATCTAATGACTGAGTGACGAGACTCCTGCACTCTCAGGGTTGCCGAGGGGACAGTGGAAAGGCGATCGTGGACTGCCCGGGTGCTCCCGAGCTGCAGAACAAGGGACAGTGGCAGTGTGGGCCCTGCTCGACGAGCCCCAGGCAGATGAAGTGCCGGCAGAGTGGGGACACAGCACATTTATCTTGGGAAGAATTTTATGTTTAGTATTTATCAAAAAGCTTCAAAGTAGTCATCATGGGAAAAGCCTGAACGTTGTTGGATTTCCTCGTCTTATGGCTTAGTATTTGTTTTATTTAAACAAATAAAGGTGGCATTTTATATCAGTAAGGAAAATGATAGATTATTCAATAAATAGTTTAACAATAATAGATATTGTTAAAATCACACACGTGGGGAACACTGAGTTTTTAGGACTGAGGATCTACAGGCTGTAACCAGGCCCGAGAGGGGGCTTCTGGAAACCAGCGAGCCGTGTCCGTCCGTGGCCAGGCTGGGCAGTTCCCCTTTCTAAGCTGGGCAGGGAAGAATGGACCATTTGCATTTGCGGGGCAGGGGGTGGTCGTCTTGCCACCCCCCCGCCCAGGCTTGGTTTCCTCACAGGAACAGGGCTGGGCACACCTGCCGCTGCTCTGCTGTGTCTCCAGAGAGGTTGTGGGTTTTCACTGTGACTCATGAACCTTATTTATGGCCACCACACCAGTGGAGACACACAGACGGAGTGACACAAGCTAAGAGAGTGTTTCCCCTCTTTCCATTCAGAGGTTTTTCTGGAACGCCCCCAGCATGTTGGCTTTCAGTGTTCAAGAAAGAGAAAAGAGAAAAAACTCATTCTTGGGCAAATTCAGCCACCTTCTCCCCACCCTGTTCATTCCCAAAGGCCTTTGGTTCAAGGGTCCACTTGGCTGAATTGCAAGCATTTTGGTGTCAGCATGGACATCTTGATAATTACACTCTGCTTCACTTTGCATGTGAAGAGAGATGCTGTCCTTATCAGCCTCCACTCCCCATGCCCCTTTTAGTGAGTCTTGTTTCTGCTGGCTGGTATTTGAGGTCATTAGCTTAGTGGAACAGGGCCCTGTGCTAATGAGTCCAAGGCCACAGCTTTGCACAGAGGGTGGCCTTGCTCTCCCTTGGAGGACACCTGCAGGCCCCCGCCAGCTGCTTTGCCCACGTTTCCATGAGGTATGGGGAGGCCAGGTGAAGAGGGTACAGGTAGCTTAAACTCAGCCCATCTCTTTTTCTTTCTGGACGCAAAACACAGAGCTGAGGTTCTAGTGATTATGGGTCAGTAATTCTGTCTTAGGAAATTATAGTTTAAGTATGAATATACATTCAAGTTTAAGGGATTAATTTTTAGAAAACTCTGCATTCGTGGCCAGAGTTCCTCGGTGTGCGTGGTTCATTTTTGTTCATGAATTCACCGGGAAGTTAATGAGTTTCAAGGACTCTATGGATACTGAGAGTTCACAAAGAGAAATTAAGATGTGTTAGTTAGAAACTAACACCTGTGTTAGTTTCCCAGGGCTGCCGGCAACAAAGTACCACAAACTGGGTGGCTTCCAACAACAGAAATGTATTCTCTCAGGGTTCTGCAAGCTACAAGTCTGAAATCAAGGTGTTGGCTGGCCCATGCTTCCTCTGAAGCCTGGAGGGGAATCCTTCCTCTTCCAGCTTCTGGTAGCCCCAGGCTTTACTCGGCTTGTGTCAGCAGAACTCCAAGCTCTGGCTCTGTCTTTAAATGGCTGTCTCCCTCCCTCTGTCTTCTCTTCTTATAAGGACAATAGTCATTGGGTAAAGGGCCCACCCTAATGACCTCATCTTCACCTGATTACATCTGCAAAGGCTCTATTTCCAAATAAGGTCACATTCACAGGTGTGAGGACTTAGAACTTCAACACACCTTTTTGGGGGACACAATTCAACCCACGACCCCACCTGTCCTTAGGTACCTTCCAATTCATGAGGGAAACTGATGGAAAAGGATGGTGAAATTAGTGCTGTAAGAGCCCCAAGCACTGTGTTGTAAGAGTCCAAGGAAGGATACACACACTCCCAATACCAAACATGCACCTATGGCATGATGTGGAATGGTTAAGTTATAATGGCTCTGTGCAGGAATTTTTCCGGGCATGTGGCCTTGAAGGATGGGATTTAGTTCTAGAGAAGTAGGCAGTGAAGGGCATTTCAAACTGAGAGTAAGCAGGGACTTCCCTGGTGGCACAGTGGTTAAGACTCTGCGCTCCCAATGCAGGGGTCCTGGGTTCGATCCCTGGTCTGGGAACTAGATCCCACAGGCATGCTGCAACTAAGAGTTTGCATGCTGCAACTAAGATTTCGCATGCCACAACTAAGGAGCTGGTGAGCTGCAACTAAGGAGCCCACGAGCTGCAACTAAGGAGCCCGCCTGCCACAACTAAGGAGCCCACGTGCTACAACTAAGAAGCTGGAGAGCCGCAACTAAGACCTGACACAACCAAATAAATAAATAAATAAACCAAATGTAAGCAAAGTTATGAAAGCACACTTGGTTAGACCTGGGAAGAAAGACGCTTCTGGCAGAAATGTGAGGGCAGGATTGGAGATCTGGAGACTGGAGGCCAGTTGGGAGATTCTATAGGAGCCCCAGGCAGCTCTGGAGGGCCTGAACTTGGAAACGGTGGTGGGGTGGGAGGTCAGGGACAGATTATGAGGAGTGGGCTGAGGGCCGGGGAGTTGGTGGAAGGTGGCCATGGACGGGTAGGGGGAGATGGTCAGGGGAGAGCTGACCCTCAGACTTCTGGTGGGATTGACTGGGAGGAGGGTGGTGCCTTTCGACAGGAGGGGGAGCTCAGGAAGAAAGCAAATTTGAAAGGGAAGATAATAAGTTTGATTGTAAATATGTTGAGTTTGAGGTCATTGTAGCTCTAGGTGTAGAGGCTCAGCACAAATTCTGAAACTTGAGATTAGCACTCTGGAGGAAGTGGTCCAGGTTGGAGGCGAGAATGCCAGCATGCTAGTTGGAATCATGGGAGTGGATGAAGTGACCTGGAGAGAGAGGAACAGAGGCAGAAGAGCAGAGGGCCAAAGCCCAAGCCTTGGGGAATGCCCGGGGGATGGACAGGGGTAGGAGACAGTGCAGGTCGAAAGGCAGGGAGGGAGTGGAGAGTTTAGAGGAGAGAGTACACCCAGCAGGGCTGCAGCGGCCTTGCGTTAGCCGAGAAGACTGGAAACTAAGGAGACTGTCAGAGCTGACAGCTGATGTTCTGTCTGAAGGCTGACTGGGAGAAAACCCTCTCAGTGAAGTGATGGGGGCAGAGTCCAAATTGCAACAGGTTGAGGAGATGAGCGGGAGATGTGGCAGCGAGGGTGGCCTGTCACTCTTGAAAAGGAGAGAAGGGTAGACTGTCACTTCTTGGCAGGATGAAGAGAAAAGGCAGGTCACCTGAAGAAGCAGAGTAAAAAGAAGGAATAGTCAGTCAGGAAGATAGAAAAGAGGATCATTAGTTGGTGAACTGAGTTCTGGAAAAGATGGCAGGCTGTGGGATGTGTAGCCAGGAGAGAAGGAGAAGTTTAATTGAGACTCTCAAGGGAATTTTGAGAACCGTGTAAGGAGTCATGGTGCGACTGCAGTGTGAACCTTGTGGGGATTTTTAATCCGTGAGGATCATTCTTGTGGGGGGCTCCCTGAAGACTAGTTGACCTGTGGACACAGAATTTTGTGATTATTGGCCTCTGCTGCACCCCACTGCCACGGGGACTGAAGGGTCACCCCCAGCTCCAGTAACTTCCTCAGAGAGTGTCTAGCTTTGTCATTTTATGGCTGTTTCCCAAACTAAGGGACATCTCCGCCATCCTAGATAGTCTTTCTCTGACCCAAGAACTAATGTGTCATGTGGGTAAACAAAATTACTATAGGAGCCTGACCTAGAAATATCCATTTTCCCTCTGTCACCATCCAGAGGAACTACTATGCTTTTCTCCTCACCCTACCTCTCTCTAGATCTGAATTTCTGGATCTGGATCTGGATCTGGATCTGGATCTAGGAAATGGGCAGGAGAGTGGGGGTAGGGTTAGGAAGCCTGAAGTGAGTGACCTCAACCCCTTGCCATGCTTATTTTTACCAAAGGCATCAGTCAGTCCAGCCCTGTGCTAAGTGCTGCCAGATAAAAGAGGGATGGGTTCCCTGCCTTCATGGACTTCCATGGGACTTAGAGCCTGTGCTACGCTAGTAGAGGAGACAAGAGTTCCCTGAGAATTGCATGTGTGCTAGTTTTGTGGTTCAGAAAGGAGAAGCAAGGTCGGTGTTGGCTGGAGTGGTTGAGAAAGGCTTCGTGGAAGACAAGAGTGGGACTTTGAATGATGGGTCGATTGCATAGATCGGTAAGAAATGCAGTAGCATCCCAGGTTGATGGCCAACATGCTGGAAACAACGTGGCGTGTCCATGAGACAAGGAAAAGACTGGCCAGACTAGAGGGGACTGTACCTGGGAGTGAATGTGATCGGATAGGAAGGAGGCTGGAGTTTGGAGGGCTTTGAGTATAAGGCTGAAGAGTGTGGACTTTTTCCTGAGAGTGAGTGGGAGCTGCTGAACGTTATAGAGTAGGGGTCACATGGGCAAGTCAGTGTTTTGGAGAAAGAATTGCCTCTCCCGTCTACTTCAGTTTGGCTGTGTAGAGCTAACCGGCTCATGCAAGATGCGTTGGCTGTGTTCCCTGCCCTTGTGGAACTCACCTACAGGAAGGGCACTTCCTCCTTCCTGTTTCTCCTCTCTCTGTTGGGAAACATCCCCCAGGAGCTTGGGTTTATTCCTCCAAACTGCAGAATGTAGGTTACTGTAAAGCTTGAGGGGAAAAACCTGTTTTTCAATTTTTCTCTTCTTTTTTTCCCCCCTCAACATTGGCCTTTTGCCCTTAGCCTCTGAGGATCTTGACAACATTCTTCTTTGGATTTTTCCTATTCCCACAATGAGTTTTCTGAAACCATCACCATTCCCAGAAGAGAACCCAATCCCAGACTGGAGGTGGAGAGGCCGATTGCATTTCAGTCTTTCTCACCTTTCCTGGAGGGAGATGGCGTGTGTGTTAGATAAATACACCACCACTTAATGAAATAACTGCCTCTCACAGAGCTCCTTGAAGAAATCCTAAAATAACAATGGTAGAACATGTGCCACGCTTGTGGGAAGCAAGGGCTTTGTGGGGAAGGGGGTAGGGAGCAGAGAAAAGAAACATTTTAATGGCAGGCTGACAAGAGTTTATTATACACATCAGTGGTTAAAATAATTACTTTTTAAATTATGAAAAAGGCTTCTGGGGGGGCCCTGTTAAATATCAGCTGCAGTTCCTTGCAACAGATTTGCTGGGACCACAAAAGAGACACCTTGCTTTTCCAGATCCCTGTGGGAATTTTGGCAGGAGGCAGCGAAGCACACCCACTCTCCTCCTGCCCTCACGTTTTTTCGGCGTTTGGTTGCAGTGCTCTGTGTGTCTTTGCTCTCCTGAGGGCTTCTTCGATTTCTCCAGCTCCCATCTTGGGTTTGCTTCTGCTTCTCCATCTTCCCACTGTCTCAGGAGAGAAGTCACAGGGCCACAGGGCAGAGGAAGGTACCACTTGGCATCCTCTTTTCATTTTCTTTGAAAAATTTAAGCCTTTTCTGGAATTAAGCAAAAGGTGTGACAGGGAGCTGCCGAGATGCTGGGATGAGTGCAGACCTGAGAACTTGGATCTCAGTTTTCCCACCCAGCTAGAATCTTCTCACAGGAAGCTGAGAATGCTGATTGTCAGATTGTTCCACACGGTCTGTGTGTGATGTTCCAGCATCAGACCTCTCATTACCTTTCTAGACTCATCACAGAACTTGAAGAGCTCTAATGCCCTTAACCTGTGCAGGTAAGGACCAGGCAGTGATTGCTCAGGACACAGCTTGGTCACGTGACCACAGCTCCCTAGACACAGATCTCCTGCTCTCCCCCTGGAACTCTGAACCCCACTTCATTTCTTATTCTGAACGTCCTTCCCCCCTTGGCTTCTGTACCTGAAGGCAAGTCCTTTTATGACCGCTCTTCCATTCATGCCCATGGTGATACAGGGGATTATCCTCTGAGATCAAAGGTGGATTTCACTCTAATACTCAGGAAGATGCCTCCATATAAAATGAAATGCTCTGGTGAAGATGACAAGTGATCACTTTCTCCTTTCAAAGCCAGTGCTCTGCCTGGGAGGGCCTGGGAGGTGGGGAGGGGAATGTCACCCCTGGCCCTTCTGCGTCCTCCTGGCTGCCCACATTCTGCTTGGCTCTGGTCCTGAGGATTTTTTTTTTGAGTTTCAGAAAACTCTGGTCTGGCTCACATTGCTGCCCTCTCTGCCTCCTAATGGTGTTCTGATTCTCTATTGGTTTTGGCCAAAATATGGGTGTAAATCCATTTTCTTCTTCACTTAACCAGGACAGATAAGGACTTTTACTGTCAAAAACAAAATGAAATACCCAAAGCAAACAGACAAAACAAAACAAAACCAGAGTGGAAATGGCAACCAGAACCTCCCCCTGAAAGTGAAGAAATTGGGGTCCAACATAGAACAACAGGCTTCTGCTCTTTACTCAGTGTGGACTGGTTGGCACATGTACGGGACATCTCCAGCCCCCCTTTTTTCACTCTGGCCCTGGTTACCTCATGCCTTAGGTGGCTTCCTACAGGTGCCAGCTTCACCTGGAGGCCCAAGGACCTCACTTACCTCCATTCCCAGGAGCTGGCCGGAAGGAGCTTCCTGTTTCTAAGCCCTGCCCTTTCCTGGAGGGTCCCATTTCCAGGCTGAATGAATTTCCAGACCAGCCCAGCTCACCACCCCAATCCCCAGTGAGATTTTTGTTGATGAACTAGCACCCAGATATTCCTGCAGGTAGGTAAAATTTGTCCCCGGTTTCTTTAACTGTGTGTGGATTCGTTTTCTACCTTGAAAGAAACTCAGAACATGAAAACTCTTGAGGACTTCATTCTCAGCCAGTGTGAATGGAGTGCAGCCTTTTGACAGAAGAAAGAGACCAGTTTCCAAAGAGCTGTGAGCGTGTGTCATCTCCCTGTAGACTTATTTTTCAATTTCCAGACATCTGCGATTGGCGTGGACATCAAGCCTGTGCAAGCTTTATCTTCCACAAATGCTCCATTGGGTGCCACATACAAATGTGAGCAGTCCCCACTCATTTTGTGGGCAAGCTTCTGGACAAGAGGTTAAAATAGGATTTTGTGTGTGATTATCTACTTCATAGATGTATATTAAAGTGCCCAGATTACGGGTAGGTGAATTTGATGGAATCTTTATTCTACCAGAATCCCAAATTGTATTTCGAATCTTATTTTAGTAAAGTTAATGTAATCTGGCTTGATATAAAACAGAAATCTCCAGTTGGGGGCTGGGAGTGAAGGGAAGGGGCTGTTTGGGGGGAGTGTCCCCCCCTCCACCCAGTCAGCGTGGGGATATGGCTCCCTGAGGGGAGGGTGGGGGAGGTGACAACCTTGATTTTGCCCAACATCTCTGCTAACGATGCAGTGCTCAAGTAAACAGCACGTTAATGGACTTCCCAGATATGTGAAATTCAGCAGCTGTTGCAAACAGCAGTGAGCACAAGAAAAAAAAAATTATAGAGGAAGAGAGAAGGGAAGAGGAAAGAGAGGAAGAGGAGGGGAGGGAGGTCAGCAATGTGAGCAGGAAACAACAAGGATGAGATTCCATCTTTCAAATCCAAGTTCTTGTATCTGGGCATGATTGCAAAGGCACGGAGCTTAGGAATCCATCTGGAAAACCCACCAATCTGAGGAAGCCCCCGAGGGTGACCAAGGGCAGCCGTGTGGCCTGGAGTCCTCTGGGTTTCTTCGGATCTGGTTGTGCATGTAGAGGTGAACCGAACAGGCATCATATAGAGAGGCAATAGGTGCTTACACCCCTTTTGAGAGAATGAACATCCATGACCTTCAAAATTCACCATTAGTCTTAGGTTAAGATTTATGTATTGTCCAGGGAGTGGTAACAAATTATGCCTTGTCAGCTAATGATAAGACCCTTTATGAACTGCCCCCAGTTTTATCTTTTTAGCTTCATCTATTTCTATTTTTACTGGATACCCTACACCACAGGCAAGTGGTGTGGTTTGCTGTTGCCATAACATCTTATTCTTTGCCTCTGCTTGGAAGCTCTGCCCTACGCCCCGGACCCCCTCCCACCCTCCTCCCTGTCTTACTGGCCTTTGCAGGCCGAGGAGGGGCTTCCCCAAAGCCCTAGAACTCACCCCCTGTAGCCCTTTTGCACTTAACTCTGTTGGGGCATTTACCTCACTGCCTTCTCATTATCTGATTCCTTGTCTCTCTCTCCAGCATCTCCAAGGTAGGAACAAAATGGACCTCTGTTTTTTTTCTTTCCCTCTATCAATCCCATTGTCTTAAATTGTTCCGTTGACACTGTAAGAACTCAGTAAAGGCTGTCTGAGGGAGTGAATGCGTTCCTAGTTACAAAGTGAGAGTGAAGGAATGGCCAGATGCCCTTCCTGCATGGTACCACACAGAGCTCCTCAGGTTGAGGGGCTGCTGATGGGGGCTGAAGGACCAGTCCCCGTGCTGGGTCACTATAGGCATCGCTCTGCTCTCCTCATCAATACACAGGCCAAACTTGCTTTAGCCATGGTGACTGTTTAAAGCCGATCTCAAGGAAACCTGCCATGTTTTTGATGGCCCTCGAGAATTTCAGAAGCGTATAGGTGTGTGTGGTGTTCAGGGTTGAGCAGGGTGTTAAAAGTACGAAATTAAATCCTCAGAGAGTAGTGGCTTTGAGGAGACTGTGTGTGGCTGGCAGCCGCCGAGGAAGGTGTGAGGTGGAAACACCCCTTAGGGCCCGGGAAACTCCAGCGCCAATGTTGCCTCTTGTGTCTAGTGGGGAGTGAAGACGTTTGTTTCCCACGCTGATGAAGGCTGGATGCAGGGTGCGGGGAGCTGTGGAGTTGAGGGGGTAGCGCTGGGTGACAGCCCTTTGGTTCTCAGGGTTTGCCAGCCATGGGCTGGGCTGGAGAGGGGGTGCTGAGCTGGAGAGGGGGTGCTGGGCTGGAGAGGGGGTGCTGGGCTGGAGAGGGGGTGCTGGGCTGGAGAGGGGGGGCTGGGCTGGAGAGGGGAAGCAGGCTGGGCCCAGCCTATGAAGGTGGAAGGCTTAGGTCACAAGGCTAATGACTGCCCTCAACTAACCAGGCTGCTTGGGGCTGAGGATAAACTGGTTAGCTGAGTTTTCTTTCCAAGGACAGAGGACTAAGGTCTGAGCCCCCCCTGAGAGCCGGGAGCTGTGCTAAGAGTCAGGAAGACAGCCGTGAGCAAAGCGGGGAGGTGCTCGCGGTCGGATAGCGGAGAGAGACACCAATCAGATAATCCCAAAGCAAATGGAAAATTGCAACAGCGATGAGGGCGATGAGGGAGAGAGAGATGGTGTACAGAGATCCTGAAGTAGGGGGCTTTGACCTGGTCTGGGAGGTCAGGGTAGGCTCCCTGGGGTCAGGTGCTTGTTCTCCTTGGAGGAGTTGAGCAAAGAGTGGGGGAGAGGAGGTCTGAAGCAGAGGGAGCCGCAGGAGAAGCACAGCACTGTTGATCTTTGATGTCATAGACTCCTTCATGGTATTTGAGTCTGCGCTTTCACCTGGCTGAGGATAATCTAGGAAATGAAACTGAACGCTGCTATGACCAGGGCCTTGAGGTCATCACTCTCTCACAGGTGGGTGTTATGAGTTGAATTGTGTCCCCCTCCCCGAATTTAAGATATATTAAATTCCTAACCCAGGATACCTCGGTATTGACCTAGTATCTCAGAATATGACCTTCCTTGGAAGTAGGGTCTTTGCAGATGTAATCAACTTACGGTGAGGTCATTAGGGTGGCCTCCAATCCAATATGATTGGTATACTATATAAAGGGGGAATTTGGACACAAAGACAGACGCAGGGAGAAGATGGCTATGTGAGGATGGACGCAGGGGTTGGTATGATGCTGCTACAGCCAAGGAACACCTGGGGCTACCAGAAGCTAGAAGAGGCAAGGAAGGGGTTCTCTTTTAGTGGCTTTGGAGAGAGCACAGCCCGGCCAACACCTCAATTTCAGACTTCCAGTCTCTAGAACTGCAAGAGAATACATTTCTGTTGTTTTAAGTCACCCGGTTTGTGGTTCTTTGTTGTGTCAGCCCTAGGAAACTAATACAGTGAGGAAGAAAGGAAAATGAGGGCTTGTGTTGAAGATTAAACATAAGATATTTACATCTAGAACAAGACCTGAAAAATAATATAGTCCAGTAACTATTGTTATCTTATTGGGTAGATTCCATTTTGTTTTTCAGGTTTGTGTGTGTGTCTGTGTGTGTGTGTGTGTGTGTGTGTGTGTGTATGCATGCACACATACTTTGTGTTTCTTTTTATAAAAACTGGAAAAACTCAAAAGTTAAATCGGGCTGCCTTATATAGATAGACTATTGATAGCTACGGTAGAGAATCTTTTACTTCCTTATGCTCAAAAAATGCCCTGGTCAGTCCACCTATGGTAAGATCTCTGGCCCTTTTATCAGAGGACAGAGCTTTAAAATGCAGGTGCCCTGGGAGGTAGGTCACAGTGACTTGCAGAGGCACTAGCGGATAAATGATTGATTCCCCACATCTTCTGGGGACAATTTTGATCTAGAGAGGGGAGAGCACAGAGCCTACTAGGGCAATAAAGGCCTGAACTACAGAAGAGGCCATTCCAGAAGGGATAACACAGTGAAGAAAGAAAGTGTTGCCCAACTCGTTGTAGGCTAACCCAGGCATGGCCCCAGGTGAAGGTGGAATTCTTCCTATTGGTCCAGGCCGCTTCCCATTCCCACTTACATTCCAGGCTGATAAAGGCCCATCTTTTACATCGGTGTTTTAGAAAACATCTGAATTCTTAGACATCGATGGGTCTGGATTATTTCCTTCCTTCCTTGGTATCTGAAAATTAGACTCACCTAGCAATACAAAATCACAAAGCAAATACAAAGGTGAGTAAACCTGAAATGGGGAGTTACCAATGAAGCCTGAATCAACGTGGTTTTGGTAGCTGGCAAGGAGGCCTTGGTGTCAGGTGGCCTGGGGTTCTAGGCCCAGCCCTTGGGCAAGTTATTTGCCTTTTGTCAGTGTCAGCGTACTCATCTGTGAGATAAAGATGATAACACCTACCACTGCATGCGGTCCTTGTGCTGGTGGTCAAATGAGAGCGTCAGTAAGTTGCCAAGTCAGTTGTTGCTGTGTTTGCTCTGAGCTGTGGGATTTATGCCTCCTGAAGGCTGATCTCTCTGGGATCTAGTTTTTCTTTTTTCTATTTTTTTTCCAGTTTTGTTGAGGTATGGTTGACAAAAATTATATATGCACATATTCTTTGATGTATAATGTGGTTACATCTGATAAACTCATCATTAGTTGAAGATATCAAGTCGAAAATACTTTTTTTTTTTTTTTTTTTTTAATGCGGTACACGGGCCTCTCACCGTTGTGGCCTCTCCCGTTGCGGAGCACAGGCTCCGGACGCGCAGGCTCAGCGGCCATGGCTCACGGGCCCAGCCGCTCCGCGGCATGTGGGATCTTCCCGGACCGGGGCACGAACCCGTGTCCTCTGCATCGGCAGGCAGACTCTCAACCACTGCACCACCAGGGAAACCCCGAAAATACTTCTAATACACCTAACCTATTGACCATTGTAGCTTAGCCTCACCTACCTTAAATGTGCTCAGAACACTTACATTAGCTCGCAGTTGGGCAAAATCATCTAACACAAAGCCTATTTTATGTGATCACGTGGCTGACTGGGAGCTGCGGCTCGCTGCCCTGCCCAGCATCACGAGAGAGTATATACTGCATATTGATATCTTGGGAAAAGATCAAAATTCAAAAATCAAAGTACAACTTCTACTGAATGCGTGTCAATCTCATACCATCATAAGGTCGAAAAATCCTAAGTCGAACCCATCATAAGTCAGGGTCATCTGTATTTAGGTTATGCAACATGATTTTTTTTTAAAGGTGTACAATGGGATGATTTAACATACATATACGTTGTGATCATTGTGAAGTGATTGTGAAACGCTTACTACCATCAAATTAACATATCCGTCACCTCACATAGTTACCGGTTGTTTTTTTTTATGGCGAGAACACTTAAGATTTACTCTCTTAGCAAATATCAAGTATACAATACAGTGTTATTAACTATAATCACCATGTTGTACATTAGATCCCCAGAATTTATTCATCTTATCACTGTACCCTTTGACCAATATCTCCCCATTTCCCCCACCCCACCCCCGGCCCCTGGCAACCACAGTTCAACTCTCTGGTTCTACGAGTGACTTTCTTAGATTCCACAAATGAGTGAGATGATACGCTATTTGTCTTTCTGTGTCTGGCTTATTATTTAGCCTAATGTCTTCCAGGTTCATTTGTGTTGTCACAAATGTCAGGATTTCCTTCTTTTTTGTATCTGAGTAATATTCCATTATATGTATGTCTTCCTTATCCACAAGGGATATGTTCTAAGACCTCCAGTGGGTGCCTGAAACTTTGGAGAGTACCAAACCCTATATATACTATGTTTTTTCTATACATACATACCTATGATAAAGTTTAATTTATGAATTAGGCACAGGAAGAGATTAACAACAATAACTAATAATAAAATAGAACAATTGTATCAATATACTGTAATAAAATTATACGAATGTGGTCTCTTTCTCCAAATATCTTATTGTACAAATGTAACGCTTTTCCCTCTTGACTAAACAACACGCACTATGGCTGTAATTTTTGCAGTTTGAGGTGCGAAAGCAAAACTAGCACACATTTTTTTTTCTTCTTCACAATTTCGCACAGAAGGTTCATTCTTATCATAGGTCTTAGCAACCTCAGCATATGATTTTTTTTCCTTATTAAGTTGAGAACTTTCACCTTTTCACTTAAAGGAAGCGCTTTACGACTTCTCTTTGGCATATCTGAATTGCCAGCATCACTACTCTTGCTGGCTTTGGGGCCACTATGAAGTAAAATAAGGGTAACTTGAACATAAACACTGAGATACCGCAACAGTTAATCTGATAACCAAGACAGCTACTAAGTGACTAAGGGGCGAGATATGCTGGCCTAGTGGGCAGGATGGAGCAGGATAGCGTGACATTTCATCACCCTACTCAGAATGGCGTGTGATTGAAAACTTATGAATTGTTTATTTCTGATATTTTCCATTTAATATTTTGGGACCACAGTTGACCACAGGTAACTGAAACTGCAGAAAGTGAAACTGAGGCTAACAGGGGACTACTGTATAGATACCACATTTTTTTCTTTTTTTAAATTGAAATCTAGCTGATGTACAATATTATATGTTACAGGTATACAATATAGTGATTCACAATTTTTAAAAGTTACTCTCCATTTATAGTGATTATAAAATATTAACTATATTCCCCACATTGTACAATATATCCTTGCAGCTTATTTTTTTTTTTTTTTTTTTTTTTTTTTTTTTTTTTTTTTTTTTGCTGTACGCGGGCCTCTCACTGCTGTGGCCCCTCCCGCTGCGGAGCACAGGCTCCGGACACACAGGCTCCGCGGCCATGGCTCGCGGGCCCAGCCGCTCCGCGGCACGTGGGATCCTCCGGGATCGGGGCACGAACCCGTGTCCCCTGCATCGGCAGGCGGACTCCCAACCACTGCGCCACCAGGGAGGCCCTGCAGCTTATTTTATACATAATAGTTTGTACTTCTTAATCACCTACCCCTATATTGCCCCTCCCCCCCTTCCCTCTCCCCACCGGTAACCACCAGTTTGTTCTCTGTATCTGTGAATCTGCTTCTTTTTTGTTATATTCACTAGTTTGTTGTAATTTTTAGATTCCACATATCAGTGATATCATACAGTATTTGTCTTTCTCTGTTTGACTTATTTCAGTAAGCATAATATTCTCCAAGTCCATTCATGTTGTTGAAAATGGCAAAATTTCATTCTTTTTTATGGCTGAGTCATACTCCATTGTATGTATATATCTTTTCGAATTAGTGTTTTATTTTTTTCTGGATATATACCCAAGAGTGGAATTGTTGGGTCGTTTGGTAGTTCTATTTTTAGTTTTTTGAGAAACCTCAATACTGTTTTCCACAGTGGCTCCACCAATTTACATTCCTACCAACGGTGTATGAGAGTTCCCTTTTCTCCACATCCTTGTCACCATTTGTTATTTGTGTTCTTTTTTTTTTTTTTCTTTTTTTTTTTTTTTTTTTTTCTTTTTGCGGTATGCGGGCCTCTCACTGTTGTGGCCTCTCCCGTTGCGGAGCACAGGCTCCGGACGCGCAGGCCCAGCGGCCATGGCTCACGGGCCCAGCCGCTCCGCGGCATATGGGATCCTCCCAGACCGGGGCACGAACCCGTATCCCCTGCAACGGCAGGCGGACTCTTAACCACTGCGCCACCAGGGAGGCCCTATTTGTGTTCTTTTTGATGGTAGCTGTTCGATATCTCTTTGTGGTTTTTATTTGCATTTCCCTGATGATTAATGATGAGCATCTTTTCATGTGCCTGTTGGCCATCTGCATGAACTCTTTGGAAAAACGTCTGTTGAGGTCTTCTGCCCATTTTTTAATCGGGTTGTTTGTTTTCTTGAGGTTGCATTGTATGAGCTGTTTATGTATTTTAGATATTAACCCCTTATCAGTCATATCATTTCCATGTCATTTTTTAATCCATATCTGTTGATGGGTACTTAGGTAGTTTCCATAGCTTGGCTACTTAAAGCACCTAGTTTTGTACCTGGTTCCATAGATATTTATTGAATGACTAATGAATGAGATTTAGCCAATGTTCTACAACAGTGATATCCAAATTATTATTATATTTTAGTAGTAGGAATCCCCCTCCCCTTTTTTCCCTAAATAAAGCTCTAGGGGAATCCCAGCACATAAAGTAAATCCAAGAGGAGCTTCTCTTGTTGAACACAGGGCAAGGGCTACCTCTGTTTGTCCCCATTCCCTTTCCTTCATCCTACTGAAGACAACTCCCTAGAAGGAGCAATTTGAAAACCTTATACTGACCATAGGACTGAAAACTCTACTGGAACCAGAAAGGATTTTTGCTTTTTGCTTTTTCAGAAAGTCAGTCCTTACTCCTAACTAAAAATCTTAAAAATTTAGCTCTTCTTAGTAAGGGTGGAATGTGTTGGGCCTCAGCTTCTGTGTAATTATTTTTTACATTCCTGGTGACTGTTGTTATGTTTTCCCTACCTGAGTTAAAGACCACAACACCATTTCCTTTCCTCCTAAGTTTTATTCTGTAGCCCGTAAATGAACAACTCGATTTGACACTCCTGGAGGGCAGGGCTCATTTGGAATTTCCTGAGCACCTCCCGCTTGAAGGACACACAGAGGCCCTCTGTTCATGTTCATGGAATGATTCTTCTTTGGATTTTCTTTTATTGTCCTAAATAGAAAGCTCCACTTATGCTTGTAAAGATTCTTTCCTAGAACATTTGTTTTGTCTTTAAAAAGACAATAATTGGGCTTCTGTCACAATCTTTGGAAAACTATCTTTAACTATGCAGCCTGTTCACTTGCAAGAAAACATTCATATTCTTTCCTCCATATGCTCACAGAAGATAAAGCTAAAATAGCTTGTGTTACAAGTATTAAAATGACAAACATGTCTCCAAATATCAAATGACTGGAATAGTACAGATTTAAATTCCACCTAGATTGGGAGGCATTATTACTGACAACAGTATTATTCCAGCCATTCATCTATCTATCCATCCATCCATCCAACATTCATTGAGCATTTACTTGGGGCAGGCCCAGAGACACATGGGTGATACATACCTGCATAGAAAAAGGCCAAGGAAATCATGGCAGGGAGCAGTGTATAATATTTGAGATTATTAACATTTTAGCCCCATTTAATTTCTTTCATTGTCTTTAGATTTAAATATAGGAAAAACAACTCTATGTGCCTCTTCAGTGTAGTATATCTGAAGGACACTACTGGATTACCATGTAGGGGATGGTTTTCTGGCTTGTAGGTTGTTCCATTTCATTCTTTCCCCATCCCCTGAATATTCCATAGTACTTTTGGACTATGACCGTCTGTTTTGTTTTGTTTTGTTTTTTTAGGTGGAACTTCAAACATTTAATTACCAAACAGTGTAAGAAGTACAAAAACAAATGCATACGAAGTATGCAAGGTTCAGTGGTAGCACAAGGAAGAATGTGTCCAAAACTTGAAAAAGAGGTGCCCAGAGAAATTATTACAGAGAAAATATTTTATTTATTTATTTAATTTATTTATTTTTTTAACATCTTTATTGGAGTATAATTGCTTTACAATGTTGTGTTAGTTTCTGCTGTATAACAAAGTGAATCAGCTATACATATACATATATCTCCATATCCCCTCCCTCTTGCGTCTCCCTTCCACCCTCCCTCTCCCACCCCTCTAGGTGGTCACAAAGCACAGAGCTGATCTCCCCATGCAATGCAGCTGCTTCCCACTAGCTATCTGTTTTACATCTGGTAGTGTATATATGTCAGTGCTACTCTCTCACTTACTCCCAGCTTACCTTTCCCCCTCCCCATTCCTCAAGTCCATTCTCTACGTCTGCATCTTTATTCCTGTCCTGCCCCTAGGTTCAACAGAACCTTTTTTTTTTTTTTTTTGGATTCCATATATATGTGTTAGCATACAGTATTTGTTTTTCTCTTTCTGACTTACTTCACTCTGTATGACAGACTCAAGGTCCATCCACCTCACTACAAATAACAATTTTGTTTCTTTCTATGGCTGAGTAATATTCCATTGTATACATGTGCCACATCTTCTTTATCCATTCATCTGTCGATGGACACTTAGTTTGCTTCCATGTCCTGGCTATTGTAAATAAAGCTGCAATGAACATTGTGGTACATGACTCTTTTTGAATTATGGTTTTCTCAGGGTATATGCCCAGTAGTGGGATTGCTGGGTCATATGGTAGTTCTATTTTTAGTTTTTTAAGGAATCTCCATGCTGTTCTCCATAGTGGCTGTATCAATTTACATTCCCACCAACAGTGCAAGAGGATTCTTTTTTCTCCACACCCTCTCCAGCATTTATTGTTTGTAGAGTTTTTGATGATGGCCATTCTGACCGGTGTGAGGTGATCCCTCATTGTAGTTTTGATTTGCATTTCTCTAATGATTAGTGATGTTGAGCATCCTTTCATGTGTTTATTGGCAATCTGTATATCTTCTTTGGAGAATTGTCTGTTTAGATCTTATGACCATCTCTTTTCAAAGACTGGGCGGTTGGAGAGGGACAGGAAAGGAGGGACAGGTCTTTAGTTTAGATTTTGTTAGCAAATCCTAAAGTGATTTTTCTGTATAAAATGTGACTTGGGGTCTTGCAGTTTTCCTGAGCTTGGCATTCTGGTGTGAAGACATAGCCTTTGCCAGCAGATCCACTTGAAGTACCCACTGGGAAGTACTAGTCCTGCCAATTACAGGCACACCTTGTTTTATTGCACTTTGCTTTATTACAGTTCCCAGATTTTTTTTTTTAATTGAAGGTTTGTGACTACCCTGCATCAAGCAAGTCTATGGGTGACATTTTTCCAACAGTGTTTGCTCACTTCCTGTCTTTGTGGCACATTTTGGTAATTCTTACAATAGTTCAAACTTTTTCATTACTATGAGTTTGTTATAGTGATCTGTGATCAGTGATCTTTGATGTTACCGTTGTAATCGTTTGGGGGAGCCATGAACCATGCCCGTATAAGATGGTGAACTTTATCAATAGATGTGTGTGTTCTGACTGCTCCACCGACTGGCTCTTCCCCTGTCTTGCTCCCTCTCCTCAGGCCTCCCTAGTCCCTGAGACACAACAATATTGACATTAGACCAGTTAATAACCCTACAGTGGCCTCTAAGTGTTCAAGTGAAAGGAGGGTTAGTCAGTATGGCAGCCTTCATTATCATCTTCTTTTAAGAAATTGACACAGCCATTCCAGCCTTCAGGAACCAGACTCTGATCAGTCATCAGCCACCAACATCGAGGTGAGATCCTACACCAGCAAAACGCTTATGACTCGCTGAAGACTCAGATATTCAGCATTTTTTTAGCAAAAAATAAAGCAAAAAATAAAGCAATTCACTATCATCACTATTTGGATAGGTCGAAATTAAATTTGAGTTCCTCATTCACTATCACTTTTGGAGGCATATCTTTTCACGCCACATTTAATGCATACTTTGTCCCTGGATCTGTGGAGATTGGCCCCATGTAACCCTAGGGGCCTGAACTATTGCTGTACTCACAGGACATAATTTTATGTGGGGGGAAGTAGCAGCCTTTCTTTCACCTGCTTAAAACTCTAAGTTGCAGAAAAACTTGGCTCAGACTTTCCAAAATAAATTCACCTTTGAATTGAATCCAGGAGTGGAAAATTTTAGCTGGAAACGATGGCTTGTCAGAAAACATAGGAATGACTGCAGAGGGGGGCATAGGTCCCCGTCAGAGAAGGCTGGGTGTAATTGCAACCATACCATCCCCTGCCCTCCCCCGAGTATAGGTTACAGGCTCCACAGGAGGGGGAGGCAGGAAAAATCTTAAGAACTGTCTGTTTTTTCCACCGTCAGATCAACCTCCAGGCTCTAGCTTCTGGAGTGATGGGTGGGCTCGCTTTCATTTTGTGGCTTTGATAGCATTTGACTCTATAATTATTCCTCTCAGCTGAATATCCCTGAATATTGTTTGACATGATGGTGGTATAGGTGGCTTTACCAGGCATAATTCCTATAATCCACGGAGTGTTAAAAGAAGGTTCTTATTTTCAGATCAAATGCTGCTGACCTGATTAAGCCTCCTGTCTTGCCTTGGAGCAGAGGATAATCAGTTTGTCCAGCGCACTGGCTGGTGGGACGTGAGGGGCTTTTTAAAGATGGTTCTGAGGCTGCGTGCTGAGCCAGCTTGTATAACTATCAGACGTGTCAAGTTAGATGTATGCTTTGCAGCTCTGTGCCTGGCTTTCTATGCTCTGTTCACTCTGTCCCACAGGTCATTTTGCAGATAAAAGGATCTCTGGTCCTCCTTGAATTTTCCATTTTTTGAGGACTGGAAACTATTTCTACCAGGAACTTCACCTGAACAGAAACGTGTCCAGATGAAAGCTGGGGGTGGGGGGCGCGGGTAGAAGGAGAAGAAATGGAAGCCCAGGGCTTTTGGGGGTGGGATGGGGGACGATTCTGAGTTGATGCTGGGGTAGAAATGCCACAGGGCTGGCGGGGAGACTGGGGCTTAACAGCTGCTGTCATAGTTGGCAAGAAAAGTAGGCTATGAAGTGAAATATTACAGAGAATTGCTCTAGACTCTCAATGGAAAACTTTTTTCCCCTTCCAACAGAGGAAATAAGTACACGGTAATGGTAATGAGAAAATAAGTCTCTGAAAGTGTCCTGTTTTTCTTCATTCTCATCTTTCCCTTCTTTTCCCTGAATCCTCTCTGCCCTTGTTTCAGGCCTTACCCAATCTGTCAACCAGTCTGGAAAGGTATCTGGAAACCTGGGCTCAGCCCTGGCAAGAGTCAGGCTGGAATCCAGAATGATCTTTGCCCTTGCTTCTGTTCTGAATGAACAGTTGCAGGTGTCCCAACCTCTACTGTCTCATCCCAGCAGTGTCTTCTCTCCTGTTCATCCCAAGGTAGCATTTTGTGTTGGCTGCAGGAGAGATGAGACCCCACCCGGTTAAATTCCAGCAGAAGGAAAATGGGAACCCCTGTCTTCTGTGTGTGAGAGAATCTGAGAACACTGTAGGGGATTCATAGGGAAGAAATACCTTTCATCTGATCAGCGTCTTTTAGTTGCCAAAGTGCTTCCCCATTCTGTACTCTTCTGAGTAAGAAACTGGCATATTGGGGTGGTTAAATAACTTGCTGAAGATCCCAAACCAAATAAGTGATGATAGACAGAAACCTGTTTTGCCTTTCATGAGTCAGTTTTCCACTTGTACTTGGGAACTAGCTCGTTTCCCTCAAGGACTGGGGTCCGCACCAGGTGTAGAAGTCTGTGATTTTTTCTGTGTGTTCCTCGCAATTCAAAGATACCACACCTGAGTCTGCGGGAGTCGGCTTCTATGCCGTGGAAGTGATCCTCGTGGATCACAGTTCACTGTTTCACATGCAGATGTTTCTTGATTAGAGCGTGCATCCCAGAATATACCAGTTCTATGTCTGGCACAGGCTTCTGCCTCAGTACCCATTTCTTAAATGTGGAGGCTGCCACGTTGCTTCGACTCATTGAGGCGGAGCCTCTGCCAGATTGTAATTGTTATCAAACATCTGAATTTGCTGGAGAGGCATGAAGGGTGAGTGGATAATAACACCTTATATTCTCGTAGAAAGCGTTATACTTTCCAGAGCCATTTACACATTGATTATCTCATTCTAACTTCTGAACAGCTTTTATTATCTCCATTTGACAGATGGGGAAAAAATGGAGACAGAGAATCTGTCACTTGCCCGAGGTCACAAAGCCAACTAATAGCTGTGCTTGCTTTTTGATCTTTCCCCTCTGTTGGCCCCTTTGGTGGTGGAGGGGCTTTGTCTGTTGCCTGAAGTCAAGGGTGTTCTCACCGACGTTTTTCCTGGCTCCCTGCTTTGGAGATGCTGCAGTGGGGGAGGGAGAATGCTTCTTCTGTGGCTTCTCATGTCTGTGGGACACAGTTCGTGATGAATATGAAATAAAATGGAAACAGCTCCTTCTTCCTTCCCACACAGATGAGGCGAGAGTCTGCCTCTGACGTGAGAGCTGGGCATGGGGGCGGGTATGGGGGCAGAGGAGGCTCTGGCTGTCCCCTTCTCCTCGCTTCCCCCCTGCAAAGTGGATCAGGGAATCCCAGGCATGAAGCTCCAGTGAGTCAGACCGTGGTGTTCCTGCAAGACGGCTGGTGCCTGGCACCCCTGCAGGCCCCAGTCCTCCCCTCCTCCTGTTCAACAGACATGCACGGGGGGGCCTTGCTCTGTGACAGGCCACGTGCGAGGAACGTGGGGCTGCCGCACAAGCCACCACGCGGTTCTTGCCCTCCACGAGTTCCCGGTCTGCTACAATCTGTCCCTCTCTCTCCTCCCTGCATGTCATAGCCTGGACATTGAGGGTCATCAGATTCCCTTTAAAGTCACCTGGGCAGAGCAAGTTGCCAGCTTAAGTTGGGGCTCCAGTCTAGGACCATCAAGTGCCAGAGAGCAAAGTCGTGAGGTCGATGGCAGCAGGTGGCCTTTGTGTCCACCAAAGCCTGTTTCTTCTGTTCCCTGGGCAAACAGCTAGACTACACCTCCCAGCTTCCCTTATGGGCAGGTATGGCCAGGTGTGGCCAGGTGGCTAAATTCTGGCCAGTGGAAGATGGCTGAAAGGGATAAGTGGCTCTTCTAGGCTAGCCCGTAAACCCTCCAGGGCCACGCCCCATGCGCCTTCCACCTCCATTGGCTTGCATCAGCCAGCTGTGGTCATCGTGGGGGCCGTGAGTTGAAGGTGGCAGAGTCACAAGGAGGAAGGAGCCATGGTCTTCACATCCCATGTGGATGGCAGCACACAGTGGGACTTCAATTGCCTTGAGCCCCTGAAGATCTGGAGATTTCCTGGCTTCCCTAATAGGCCAGTTTTACCAACAGAGATGCTGGCTTGAGTCAGGAACATGGAATCAGTCTGGATGAGACAAGTGAGGTTGTGGAACTTTTTGGGCTGCTTCTTCTAGACTCGTGCTCAGGCCTGGAGCCACCTCCAGTGTGAACATGTAGGAGGTGAGGACTCGCGATCCCCACTTCCGAAAGAGAAAATTGAGCCTGAGGTCTCTAGGGACTGCCAGAGCTTGGTGGCAGATGCTGGTCTGTAACAGCCTGCGCTGGGGCCGGTGCGCGGCAGGCCCTGCCAGCCCCGGGTGGCAGCTGCTTCAGCCATGCTGAGACCTAGATGCTGGACTCCCAGCCTCCCTGGGGCATGGCCAACAGACTGAGGTGGTCGCAGCTGCTCCAGATCCAACAGCCCTTGGCTGTTGCTCCTTTCCCACACCCGCCAGCTACTGTGACCTTGGACAAGACCCTTCTCTGGCCCTCAGCATGATTCTTTTCCTGCCCAGTGGGCTGGGTGTGCACTGGATGATTTTGGATATTTCTGAGTGTGAATTTTGAAAGCTTTAGTATAAACTACACCCCAGGAATTTCTAACATTCTTGGGCCATGCCACCCCATCCTGGATTCCAAGGCCCTGACTCTGCCTTGGGAGAGCTGCTGTGGCACATTGTTGAATAGCACTGCAACTTTCCCTGTGACCCGAAATCAGTAACTTTCAACTTTTAAAAAATCTAAACTCTTAAAAGAAATAGAAACACCTCATCCCCATCCCTGGCCTCCATGAACTTGTACGTGATGGTATCTTCCACCATGAGACGTGAGATGTCTCATGTTTCCCCCAGCCCATTTATCTTATTTAACAAACATATATATAGCACTGCCTAGGTGGGATGCACTGTTCTCAGAGCTTTCTATATATTACCTCATTGAATCCCCATAACCTGATGAGGCAGGTACTATTATTATCCTCCTATAACTGGGGAGAAAACTGAGGCCTAGAGAGATGAAGGAACATGCCCAAGTCTCTAAGCCAGTAAGTGGTCAAGCTGGGATTTGAACCCAGGGAGTCTGGCTTCAAAGTCCACACCCTTGACCACTGTGATACGCAGCCTCTCGTAAGTGCTCCTTCAAAGTCCCACAGAACCTTTAAAATGTCCTCCTGGCGGTTTTGCCCTCCTGATTCAGAATCACTGCCTTAAATGGTCTGGTCTTAGCTAAACCCTGGTGAATTTTTTAGCTCTGTTTCCTTCGGTAAAATTTCCTGCATGTTTTCCTCCGTAGGAAGCCAGTCCATAGATTAATGATTCCATGGCCAGGCCCCAGGCCAGGACTCCCTGTCCCGAGAAGTGGCAGGAGAAGGCTCTGGACATCGTGGCTCCAGCATGGCCCAGAGTGTGCCTGGGGCCTGGGGCTCTGCTGTCACCAGGATTTACAGCTGTTGCTAACTGACATCTTGTTTTTGCCAAGACCAATCAGTGAAGCCCGGACCCGACTGAGATATCATTGTTTGCCAACCCCCCTGCCCCGTTCCCAGTGCCACGGCCTGCAGATCCTCACCCCCAAGGGATCTGGGTGTTTTATTGCCCAGCTGACAGGGTCTGACTTGTATGCCAGGCTAAGCAGGGGTGCTGGGAGAGAGAGGAACTTGCCTTCTCTCTTCTCTGCTTAACACTGGGTAGAAAAACCTATTCCGGCTACTTGCCCACTCCTCTCAGCGTTCAGCCTTCCTCTGGGTTGCTGCTCCTTCTGTTTTTTGTACTTTTAGAATGAAGGGAGAGGGGAGAGCAGTTAAAAGCAGTCACACAGGGTGTTAAAAGCAGACTGCAGGGTGCAGTTTGTAACTCTACCACTTACTAGAATGTGTAACTTTGGGCGAAGTGCTGGTTCTCTCTGTGTCTCGGTTTCTTTACCTGCAAAACAGGCACAAAAAGAGTGCCTACCCAGGGCTTCCCTGGTGGCGCAGTGGTTGAGAGTCTGCCTGCCGATGCAGGGGACATGGGTTCGTGCCCCAGTCCGGGAAGATCCCACATGCCGCGGAGCGGCTGGGCCCGTGAGCCATGGCCGCTGAGCCTGCGCGTCCGGAGCCTGTGCTCCGCAACGGGAGAGGCCACAACAGTGAGAGGCCCGCGTACCGCAAAAAAAAAAAAAAAAAAAAAAAAGAATGCCTACCTCATGGAATCATTGTGAGGACCAAAGTAGTAAACAATGACTATAAGGCACTTACCACAGTGCTGGGACATGACAAGCAAGAGGCCATGAATGTGACCAAGAGCCAAGGAAGGGACTGGGGTCAGATTGCCTGGATATAAATCCCAGCTCCACTACTTACTGCCTGCGTGACCTGGTGTAAGTCATTTAACATCTATGTGCCTCAATTTTCTCATCTGTAAAATGGGGATAATTAAAATCCTTATTTCCTAGGATTGTTATGAGGATTAAATGGACTAGTGTTTGTAAAGCACTTAGAACAATGCCTGATACCTATCAAATGCTATCTAAACACTATCTATTTGTTAAATAAAATACATATGTTCTCAATATATGTTGGTCATTATTTTTTTTTTTTTTTGCTGTACGCGGGCCTCTCACTGCTGTGGCCTCTCCCGTTGCGGAGCACAGGCTCCGGACACACAGGCTCCGCGGCCATGGCTCGCGGGCCCAGCCGCTCCGCGGCATGTGGGATCTTCCGGGATCGGGGCACGAACCCGTGTCCCCTGCATCGGCAGGCGGACTCTCAACCACTGCGCCACCAGGGAAGCCCTGGTCATTATTTTTATTATATTTTTGTTATTATTAACAACTTTATCATAGCCCCATAAGGGAGACAGGACAAATATTATTATTTCACTTTTCAGGTGAAAGGTTAAGTGACAAGGGCAGATCTTCTGCTTAGCTCCCTCACTGTCACTTGCCTGAACAATTATATTTTCTCACTGATCCGTGTCCCCAGGTGCTCCTGTTCACTTCTAGCCAGATCTGTTCGTGCTGTTCTGCTGTTTAACACCTCTGATGGAGGCAGGTCCTGTTGGCCTCCGGAAAATCTCCCCTCCTTAGTGAGACCTGTGAGGCTTTTGGCTAGTTGGCCCTGGCTGATGTCACCAGACATCTGCAGTCCCTTCATGATGTGTCACAACGCCAGGGCCTTGGCACACTGTTTGCTCAGCCTGGAATGGCCCTTTGCTTCTTCTCCACCCAGCAAAGCCCTCCTTTGGGTTGTAGCTCAAACGCCCCCTCCTCCTTGCTCCTACAGACGGTCAGGCTGTCCTCGTCTGGGCTCCTAGCTGCGTGGCTCTAAAATTCCATTGTGCGGTACAGGTTTGTTTAAAAGAGATGGTCAACTCCCCCAGTACACTTCCCTCTCCTTGATGGGCAGGGACCATGCATCATTTATCTTTGTACTGCCCAGCCCCTGCCACATGCCTACCTCCTTGAGGTTGGGAGAGCCTGTGGCACATGGTAAATGCCCAGAGGTCTTGAGTGGAAACATAACGATGAAAACTACAGCCCTGTTGCCTTGCATCTCCAATGCACATCATGATTTCAAGGCTCTGACACCTTTGCTTTTTTTTTTTTTTTTGCGGTACGTGGGCCTCTCACTGTTGTGGCCTCTCCCGTTGTGGAGCACAGGCTCCGGACGCACAGGCTCAGCGGCCATGGCTCACGGGCCCAGCTGCTCCGCGGCATGTGGGATCTTCCTGGACCGGGGCACGAACCCGTGTCCCCTGCATCGGCAGGCGGACTCTCAACCACTGCGCCACCTGGGAAGCCCCACACCTTTGCATTTTCATCCTAGTCCTACTCTGGGGTTGACTTGCAGCGCTGACATCAGTAAGCTAGCTCATCCCCTGGGCCTCAGTTTTTCTACCTGTAAATGACCTGCAGTCACCCTCATATCAAGGATCTTGTAGAAGTGAGTGGATGCTTACTGAAGAATTTGTTTAGGATGGAGCTCTAGACATACAGAGGGCATCACTGTTCTGCATATCTTGCCCTTGGACTTCATGGCCGATCGCCTGGCCAGATGAGAACAGCTACAGAAGAGCACAAGCCTGGGCATGGCTGCTAATGTGTGTTTTTCTGTGCCCTACCTAGTTGTGCAGTGCCTGGTGGAAATGGAGAGCTGTAAAGACTCATTATGTCCCGTGTAGCTGCAGGGATTAGTGTTCTTTTCCTGTGTTACTGATCGGGAGGCTGACCCCTCGGGGAGCCAGCCAGTGCACAGGTAAACCCTGCTGTAAGAAAACTCAGTATCCGAACATCCAAATCCGTACACTGGGAGATCATTAAAGCAATCAGAAATGGTTCTCCATTGAAAGAAAGGATCCATCAGTATTTCCTTAAGCAGGAACCCCTGAATGTTTATGGGTTGAAAAATTAAAACCTACGTAATAAAGAGCTTGGTAAGGAAAGGGAAAGGCAGAAGATGTTAAAGCTGTGATATTAGTGTCCACTGTTGGGGAATGAGAAGTGAAGATAAAACACCTCCGAGAAAGTGAGTCTCTTTGGAAATAGATGTGGATTTGCACACATTTTGTTTATAGGTATCTTTTTCAGAAGTAGGTCTGTAGTTTTAACAGAGGGACCCCATACTATGTTTGCTTACACGAAAGGACTTACTCTATAAAGCATTGGTTTGCAAACTTTTCATTTCTTGAAACAACAAAATGCCTCCTCTCCCTCCACCTTTCTCCCCTGAAAAAGGGGAAGGTACCAACCTAGAGTTACGCTCTTTTAATTTTACCAAGTAAGAATTTAAAAAATAAATTTACCATCGTAATTATTTCATAAAGAGAGCATTTTCATTCAATGATTGGATAAGCATTTATTGAGAGTGTGTGTGCTCCAAATGCTGTGCTAAGTAGTGACTGTTTAATGGCAAACAAGACAGGAATGGCCCTTGCTCTAATGGGACTTAGAGTTGGGTGGGGGATTGGCACGAAACAAGCTGATAAATAAGTGCAGGTTCTAAGAAGGGATTTGAAGAAAAACAAGGGGCTAAGATCGAGGTGAGGAGAGGAGGCTGCCTTCCAGTGGCATGTCCAGGGAAGGCCTCCCCATGGAAGGGACAATGAAACTGAGGCACAGAGGGAGAGAAGGAGCTGGAGGTAGAAAGGGCGATAAGTGTTCCAGGCAGAGGAAACTGCATGTGCAAAGGCTCTGAGGTGGGAAAGGACTTGGTGTGTTCAAGATAGAAAATCCAAAAAAGTAAGACAAACATATCTCAGAATAAAGATGGCTCTTTCAATGAAATATATTCAGTGTTATGAAAAACTCAAAACAATGTCTGTCTTTCTGTCTTCCTCCCTCCCTTCCTGCCTCATTTTGCTGTGGCCTAGTAAAAGGTTTTCTTGTCTCACCACTGTTAAGCCTGTTAAAGAGGTGATGTCCTTTCCATGTGGGGAGTGTGGATCATGTGGGGGAGGAGCCTGGGGGATCAAGGTTAGGCTTAACAGATGACCTCCCTGACTCAGTGGATGGGCCTTGAGGCTGTTGAGCCTGTCCTGGAATCTCTTGGCGTTCTTGGAGTGTAATTTCTGTGTCCCTAAAACCAAGGCAGACCTGAGGCATTGCCACTGGCCTGAGAGTATTAATATCTGTCACATCTCTGAGTAAGCTGGTTACAGCCTCATGGTCTGCGTGTTTGGGTGGCACTGACAACCGCAAGGCACTTCACCTCTCGGCTTCACGGTCTCCAACCTTTACAGGTTCCTCCCCAGACTTTGCTGTTTTCCCTGAAACAGGCTGGAATTGTTCCCTAGCAGAAAATGAGATGGGATTTCACAGAGCTTTTCCAAAGGCGAGCGACTCAAAGCTGTGAATTGAGTGAATAAGTCATTCATTCAGTTAACAAATATTAAAAAAAATTTTTTTTTAATTTTTATTTTCTTGCGGTACGTGGCCTCTCACTGTTGTGGCCTCTCCCGTTGCGGAGCACAAGCTCCGGACGCACAGGCTCAGCGGCCACGGCTCACGGGCCCAGCCGCTCTGCAGCATGTGGGATCTTCCCGAATCCGGGCACGAACCCGTGTCCCCTGCATCGGCAGGCGGACTCCCAACCACTGCGCCACCAGGGAAGCCCAACAAATATTTTTTGAGTGCCGACTGTATGCAGCTGTGTATATGGCTCCACTGGACTCCCTTGATCTGTACTTTGTCGTCTTTTGCCATGGACTCTCCCCAGTGTGTGGGCTGCCAGACGTAAGCTCTGCGAGGAGGAAGCTTCTCTTGATCTTCTGTTCTGACCCCCTCAGCACTGGTGCCCCTTGACACCCCCAGGTGGAGCTAGTGAATCTTAAATTATGTCACCCGCCTTCAGATCCTCAGGGAAATCAGTGTCCTTAAGGACATGGTTGGTTTTCTCTCTGACCAGTTCCAGCTCTTCCTCTTGGAGGAAGACCCTCACATCCTGCTTTCATCTATCCACTGTCCCTCATTGTCATGGAGCAATGTCCCTTGCCGAAGAGCGAGGGACTCCTGCTGTCTCTCACAAAGACTTGGCTTCTTCTGGAATTTTCTAGGAGTGTCTGTCTACTGTCTCCATAGAAACAGACTAGTATATTCTAAGGAGTTGGATCTCTTTCAGAAATAAAGTCTGCATGGTGGGGTGCAGATCCCACCATGAGGGGATGATGATGGGGTGAAGATGGGGTGAGTGGGGAAAGGGAGGACCATATATGGATGGATTCTGAGTGCCCCCTCAGAATCCATCTATATATGGATGGATGGATATGGATTTTTTTTTCAAATGTCACTTCTTTTTATTTTATTTATTTATTTATTTATTTATTTTATTTTTTGGCTGCGTTGGGTCTTTGCTGCTGTGCGTGGGCTTTCTCTAGTTGCGGCGAGCGGGGGCTGCTCTTCGTTGTGGTGCACGGGCTTCTCATTGTGGTGGCTTCTCTTGTTGAGGAGCACAGGCTCTAGGCGCGTGGGCTTCGGTAGTTGTGGCACGCGGGCTCAGTAGTTGTGGCTCGTGGGCTTAGCTGCTCTGCAGCATGAGGGATATTCCCGGACCAGGGATCAAACCCGTGTCCCCTGCATTGGCAGGCGGATTCTTAACCACTGCGCCACCAGGGAAGTGCACCACTGCACCATCTCGGGCCTCACAGCTCTAGGAAGAAGGCCTTGTCACCATCTTGCAGAGCAGGAAACTGTGTCTCGGAAGGTAAGCCACCTCTCCCGAGATCACTCGGCTTCTCTGTGGTGGAACCAGGCTTTGAGCCCGGTCTATGGGGCTCTGGAGCCCATGCATGTACCACTCTACCATGGTGACTCCTTTCCTGAGCTGAGAGCTCTCACTGGTTCCTGGCAAATAATGGCAGTGTGTGTGTGTGTGTGTGTGTGTGTGTGTGTTGGGAGTGCTCACTTTTTTTTTTTTTTTTTTTTTGCGGTACGCGGGCCTCTCACTGTTGTGGCCTCTCCTGTTGCGGAGCACAGGCTCCGGACGTGCAGGCTCAGCGGACATGGCTCACGGGCCCAGCCGCTCCGCGGCATGTGGGATCTTCCCGAACCGGGGCACGAACCTGTGTCCCCTGCGTCAGCAGGCGGACTCTCAACTACTGCGCCACCAGGGAAACCCGGGAGTGCTCACTTTTTATCAACGTGGCTTAAGCTGTCTTGTTTTTCCTACTTTGAACTCTTGTCTGGTAGTTCAACTTTTCTTCCTTCTTGCCATCTTTCCTCACCACATAAACTGCTTGTCTCTGGTGACTCAGTTATTTCCTCTCGCTCCTATTTTTGGGACAGGATGGGGTCTGATGGTTTGGGACAGGTTGAGCAGTGTTAGCTGAAGGCAAACGAAGTCCATAAAGCCCGTCTTTATTGCCTGTCCTCCCTCTCTGCACTTTGTCCCTGGAGCCTCTCACCTCAAAGCACCCCTGAAGCCCTCCCTCCTGGGGAGAGGCACCCAGGCCTGTCCTCCCAGGGCCGTGCCCCACATTCTCGGCTGAGTCCCACCTGCCCAAATCCAGTTTTCAGTTTTTAACCTGGAAAGTGCCTTTTGAAGCCTGCAAACCCTCCCTTCCCCTCCCTCCCTCTCTACGCTCGTCTCTTACCCACCTTCGGCTGTTACATAGAGTCGCAGGCAGAATTAGAATCTTCCGGAAGGGTTTTTTCTCCAGCTTTCAAAGGTCAAGGCCAATGCCATGTTGATAGTCCAGCTGCCCCAATCTGTTCAAGGTCCTTGAGGGAACGGATGGGGCTCCCACTGTGTCCTCCACCTCCCAGCTCAGGCTGGGCCCAGGTGACGATGACATAACTGCTTGTGGGATGAGGAGCTTAGTCCTTTCATTTGTCACCCAGAGTGCAGCTTCTCTGGCTTCCAGGTTGTTGGTGTGTCTGTGTCATTGGACAGGGAGGAGAGCTGGACCTGTGAGTTAAGGAGAGCACTGAGATACCAGCCACTTGGGAATCTCTCTCAATCCATCCATCAACCATCTACCTACCTATTCACCATCTGTCTTTTTCTGTCTATCTACACAAGGGCACATGTGTGTCAACACAGATACATCCATAGTTTGGAGCATTTTGCTTGCATAAGGAAACCAGCATTGGGTTCCCCCTAAAGCATAACTGGTCTTTGTGCATATTTGCAGGTCCCACAGAGCACAGCGTGTCCCTTCTGTCTGAGGTCTTTAATCTGTCTCGACTTCAGGAAGAGCATACTAGGGCTTCTTTCCTAATGTGTTGTGTTTTTAGTGGTGACGACAATGTTCGTTCCACTGAAGTTGTCTGCGACTGACATTCACATCTTTTTTTTTTTTTTTTTAAGGAATTTTGCCTTTTTAAAAAAATTATTTATTTATTTATGGCTGCGTTGGGTCTTTGTTTCTGTGCGAGGGCTTTCTCTAGTTGCAGCAAGCGGGGGCCACTCTTCATCGTGGTGCGCAGGCCTCTCACTATTGCGGCCTCTCTTGTTGTGGAGCACAGGCTCCAGACGCGCAGGCTCAGTAATTGTGGCTCACGGGGCTAGTTGCTCTGCGGCATGTGGGATCTTCCCAGACCAGGGCTCGAACCCATGTCCCCTGAATTGGCAGGCAGATTCTCAACCACTGCGCCACCAGGGAAGCCCCATTCACATCTTTTGCTTCTTCCCCGGTGATGGGAAAGGAGGCAACTGAGGGGCTCAGTACCCACTAGCCTGGCTGCTTCCACTAGCTGGTCATTACCTTTTGAGCAAATGACATTCCAGCTGTGTAAATGGCTTCATGTGTCCGTTAACTAAGTAGGTGGAGGACAGGGCCGAGGACCTGTTATCACAGGGTCACTCTGTGTGTGACTGGCCTTTGTGCCCAGCCCCAGGTTGTATATCTCGTGGACATTAAAGGAAAGGCTCCTTCTGTATGGCTGAGCAGAGATGGACCCCCTGCAGAGGCTGATGGCTGGTTGTCAACAGTCCTTTTGGGGTAGCATTCATTGTTTTGGTCAATTTATCAAGATTCTCAACCTTGCAGACCAAGACCATCGGTTTATAGGTTTCCCAGCCTCAGCACTATTGGCATTTTAGACCAGACAACTCTTTATTGTGGAGGCTGTTCCATGCATTATAACAGGGGTCCCCAACCCCTTGGCTGCGGACCGGTACTGGCCTGTTAGGAACTGGGCCGCACAGCAGGAGGGGAGAGGCAGGCAGGCAAGTGAGCAAAGCTTCATCTGCCGCTCCCCATCGCTCACATTCCCGTCTGAACCATCCACCCCCGCCGCCCCCCATCCGTAGAAAAATTGTCTTCCATGAAACTGGTCCCTGGTACCAAAAAAGTTGTGGACTGCTGAATTATAGGATGTTTAGCAGCATCCCTGGCCTCTACCCACTATATGCTAATAATATCTCGTTGCCAGTTGTGACAACTAAATACGTCTCCAGATATTACCAAATGCTCCCCATCCAGGGCAAAACACCCCTAGTTGGGACCCACTAGGTTCGAACATGAGAGAGGCTCCAGGTATTTGGGGAAGCTAATGATAACCGAGTGTTTGCAACAGATATATAATGTCGGGGTGTCAGTTCATCCCATTACAAGGAGAATTGGATGTTAGTCTAAAGTTTGAAAAAAAGGTTTATCAGCAACAGGTGTGGGGGGGTGCTGAGCCATCAATTCCCACCCCAAGATCCCCCTCCCCTGCGGGCAGTGCTGGGCACTGTCATTGTATGCTTTGAGATTTCCCTCTTCCCTTGCTCTCTTTGGTGGTTCCCCCTGCCCCAGCCCCATCCCAGCCTCTTACTTTTTTGAGATTATGTTAAAGTGTTGAATCTGATTGAGATCTATTCTAAGTGATTGACTTTTTAATTTTTATGCTGATTCATGATTGTGTTGATCTTACAGTTTTATTGTTGGAGGGCAAACTGTGTTTCTTATTTTAAAGTTTTTTCTTAAGGAGGATATCAGTGGAGTCAGGAGGGCTGACCCCTCTTTAGGCCATATCCCCAGGGTGTCCTGTAGACCACGGGAAGAACTGTTTGGGCATCTGCCCATCTTTGTTTCCTCCAGCTCTTTCCCACTCTCAGGAAAGCAGTGGTGGGCACTGGGCACTTGGGAAATGTGTACTGAGTGGATGGATGGATGAATTGATGGTGAGTTGCATTTGAAAGACAGGGTCAGGGTTTTATCTAACAAATGTTTCAAGATGTGATATATCTGAAATACATGTGCACAGTACATAATATATAGTCATTAAACACACGTAGTATGTGGTTATGGCGTGGAAGAAATTTCCTCTCACTCCTTTGCAATCTGGATCAAACAAATCATGGCTCCCCGTGAAACAATTAAAATACTCAGATTGCCTGTCCTGAGTTCACACAGGGCTTGTTTGCTGAAGTCCCTTCCCAGGGATCACAGTCCAAAGCAGTGGAATCCGAATTCACACAGTAACAGCATTCCTTGGCTGCTTCCTGTCGCTCTCTGATGGAGCTGCGGGCTGCCTGCCAGAGAGTGAGTGAGGGAGTGGGGCCGGAGGGCTGAGAACTGTGATGAGGTGAAGGAGACACACCCCCAAAGCTGGGAGTAGACACCTCCCCACCCCTCTGGGAGTTGAGAGTAAGTGAAGTGATGCACCATCATTTCAGCCTATTGGTTGGTGAGAGAACTAACCACCTGGAATGTTGGAGGAACAGCATGCCTTCTAGGGATTTGAGGATACCCTGGAGAGCCCCCCAGGAATGGCTTGGGCAGGAGCACTGGGGCCCCTCTTCTATGAGTGAGAGAGAAGCTTATGATCCTGAGAGGTACAATATGGGGCACCAGGATGCTGAGAAGATGTTCACGTCTGAGATAGAAATCTGTGGCATTTGGGTGGATGGAGTTTTAGGTAGGTCCCTGCCCACTAAATGCCAATAATTCATGCTCACTAAAAGCCAGTAGCCCTCTTTTCCCTCCCTTGTTTCCTAGTGTCCCTCTAGGAAGGGCATACTGTACCCCGCTGAGACCCCAACTTTGTGCATTGATTCATGCATCATTCATTCATGCACCTAATAAGTGTGGGTGATAGTTAAGGCCATTTCTGCCTATCATGGCAACACAGTTGGGAAGAAGACTGATCAGCCTCCTGCACGCCAGCACCTTGCTTGGAGCTCAAGATTGTTAGTTGTTCGTTCTCAGAAAAATCCTAACTTATGTGGTGTTGGTAGAGCAGGTAATTGCCTGTGGTTCACAGAAAGTCTGCCTACTCTGAGTTTTAGAAGTGAGGAAACAGGCTTTGTAACTCGACCAAGGTCAGCCTGCTAGTTAAGAGGCAGAGCAGGGATTGGGACCCATTTTCACAGTTCCACGTTGCCTTGGGAAGCAAGACACACCCTTGGGGAAAGTTAAATAACAACAGGAGTTACATAACCCAGGACAATAATGCAGGGGATGTCACAGGGCGGAGTGTGATGAAATGCTAGGTGGTACGGAAAAACCAGTTGTCAGGGAGATCAGAGGGTGGAATTCTTAGAGGGCTGGGTCATCTGGAAGATTTGAAGGGGAACATGGAGCTTGAACTAGACCCCGAAGGATGGGTAGGGTCTGATGGGCAGAAAGCAGCAGGGTTATTCAGATTTAGTTTCTTAAGAAACAGATGGGATGTGAGCATCTTTCTTACGAACCAGTGGTTCTCAAACTTTTGGGTCTCAAGAGCAAAATTGAAATGATTTCAATTTAAATATTTTAAAATTACTGAGGACTCCAGAGAATTTTTTGTTTATGTGGGTTATATCTATCAATATTTACCACATTAAGATTAAAACCAATACATTTAAAAACTAATTAATTAAAAAGAAACCCATTTCATGTTAATGTAAGAGCATATTTTTGTGCAATATTAACTACATTTTCCACAACAAAAATCTTAGAAACATGGCATTGTTTTATAGTTTTGCCAATCTCTTTATGTCTGGATTAATCGAAGTCAGCTGGATTCTTCTATCTGCTTCTGCCTTGTTGCCATATCACACATCATGTAGCCCCTAGAAAACCCACTGGACACTCCTGAGAGTATGAGAGTGAAAGAGACCAAAAAGAATGTGTTTGTATTATTCTGAAAATAATTTTGACCTTGCAAACCAACTGAAAAAGTCTCAGGGACCCCCAGGTATCCCCGGATCACACGTTGGGAACCACTGCTAGGAATCAATAGAACTTATATGTAGGCAGAAGAGGGGGCTGCACTTGGGATGATGGTCTTGGTGGGTCTCCCTTGGGAAACAAGAAGAAGAAAGAAAGCAGATGGGACACCATCCTTTCTGACTCTTGAATCTGAGTGTACTAATCAGGTGTGATTCAGTGCTGGTGACAGATTTGGCCTGTTTCCATTTGGAGTTCTACTCTCACCTTTTGTGTGTAACAAAGGCACCTCATGGCTCTCTTCATAGAAATCCAGGAATACACTGTTGTCAGTTAGAAGCTAAATTCACAGCATTTCTTCTCCATTTCCTGACACTGGGAAACAAGCAGAGTATGAGAGGCGACTTCTACCCTCTCGGAGCTTTCAGTCCACATGGTTTACACATGTGGTTTTCCACCCCTAGAGATTCTTGGGAGAAAATGCTGTGAATCCTCCCTGTTAAAATATGCAATAGGGGAAGAGAGGCCCCGGTGAGCCCAGAACACAGTTCCCATGTGTTTTCCTGATAGTAATTAGAGGGTGCCTGCCTGAGCCCCAGGAATCTTTCAGGGCCTGAGGTTTAAGTGTTAATTTTCAACACAGATGTGCTTCTGGGCTTCTGGGCTCTAGGTTAAGTGTGTGCTGCTTGTTGCTGTCCTTTGGGAAGGGACCGTCCTTTCTCCTAGCCAGTTTGTCCCGTGGATGGTCATGATTCACCATTCACTTCTGCCCACTGTGGAGTTTCTGCTGCTCAGGATAGCTTACTGGTTTTGAGTTGAACATTCCAACACATGTTCTTTTAATTTCTTCATGCTGTGATGACATGGCCTGTTTTTACATTCTTTTAGGAGATCCTGATTTTAGTTCTTGTTTTGTGAGCAGTTTAAACAGTCTAGAATCTCTAGTTACCAATGCCTGGCTTCAGATCCTGGACAGTGTGCTGGGTTCTCCACTGCCTAGTTTTGCTTCTCAGGATCTATTTTTCTTAAACAAAATATTACTGATTTAACGAATCAGATATGTCCTGGGAGCCTTTGGCTTCTGATAGTGCCTTGTGCTTCAGCCCTTCTGTTTTCCCAGGTGACATGAAAGGCCTTGGAGGGTGGCTGTAGGGCAGTGGAAAAGGAATTGGAACTGGATTCCAGTGCTGACTTTGCTGTGTGTTGGCTGGGTGACCGTGGTTAAGCCACTTAACCTTTCTGAGCCTCACTTTCCTGTTGGGAAACAGGTTTAAGAGTGCGTGTGAAGGCTTAGTATTGTCAAGCTCCATTCAGTTTAAAATTTGGCCTTAGAGTTCTTGTTAATATACCTGCCATTCGCTGAGAAAATTTTCTAGGTGAGGATATATTCCCGGATGTGTGTCATAGTACAGTTACTTATCTGCCCAAGGTGAAATTAATTTTCTATGACTGGGTATAGTTGATCTTTATTAGGCCAATGGTGCTATATTCTCCTGAGAAGAGAATTAGGTGTACATTAAGAATGGTTTACTTACACATTTGAGCCACGGTTATTTATTCCATGTGAGCCAAGTGCAAGGTGAAATGGGAGATAAAATAAAACCCTTTGGAAGCCCTTTCATGAGCACGAGGTGTATTTGGAGGCCAGAAAACAAGCAAGGGCAGAACGCTTTGTATGTCCAGTGAGTGCTCAGCAGTAAATGTGAGCGGGTGTCCCTAATGGGAGAGACACTGGGTGCAGTATTACCAGTGGAGGCTTCCAGGATGAGGGGGCAGGGGTGTTGAACTCTGCCTTCAAGGATAAGAGGATTTGGACTGGGAGGGAGGGCACTCCCAGTAGCTTAGAGGATTTGGCCAAGCTTTTGTGCAACATCTGTCATTCCGCCCAGATGTGCTGGCTGTCACTTTTAAGCCCTGATGACACTGGTTTCTTGCCATTGCAGTGGTCTCTGCTTCTTGGCTCCACGCTTGGGGCGTGTATTTTCACACTGTAGCAGAACTCTGGGAAGCCAAGAAGGACACCATTGATGGTGAAGCCCTGACTGGTTTAAACTAGGCTAAGGGAGGGGGAGTATTGTGTAAACACCGTGCCTCGCTCTCTGTTGAAGTGTGTTTTTTAAAGTGTGACTTCACATCCTTTCTGAAAGCCTTTTGTAGTCCATCAAGGGAGTAAGATGATGGGTGAGAAGCCATTCTATATAAATTAAAGGCACTTTGGCTTTTGGCTTCAAAGGACAAAGAATCAAGGTTAGGGTGAAGAGACATCTCTCCCTCCTGATTTCAGGGGCAACTGTTTTTAACAAGACCTGAATTGCCTGCTTGGTACCTAGATGGCTAGAAACTTCTCTGGCTGCTGGTCTAGAAAACCCAAGAATAACAATGCAAGCAATGCCAGCTGTGGTTAACCAGTGGCACCCCACCCCCTCCTCACCCCTCCCCCAACACTCCCACGCCAGACACACTCACTCACTCTTCACATGCCCCTGTTGTGCACGTAGCTTCCTTTGATGAAGGAAGGTTTCCCGTTAGGTTTTCTCTCTGCTCTTACTTCTTTCCCCATTTCCAACCCTCTCTCCTTTCCCCTGTCCCACTGGGGACCTCCTTCTCTACTATGGTACAAAGGTACATGGCCGCCATGATGACTCAGGAGCCTGGGCCCCTTCCTTTAGAGCCTTTTCAGTGGTTCAGAATCCTCATCCTGGGCATGTAAAGGGGATGATATCACATCTCTGATACCAGGAGTCCTGGGCTGGTTAAGCGAGGCAGTTAGGGCAGTGGAGGGCATAATGCAGTCCCTTATTGCATTGGTTTGTGAGAGACTGAGCAAGATACAGTAGAGAGAAAGTGGATGGAAGGCTCCATGAAACCCACCTCCAGCTCAAACACATGCCCGCTTAGCTGGAGTCAGTTGCATCATCTTTATTGTCAAAGAGTATGTTCCCAATTTGGATGGCCTAGGATATACCAGTGCAGATGTGGTGCTAAGCTAGCTGAGGGGCTCCTGCCTGCATCGTCCACCATTGCATCTGTGTTTCTCCCTTTCATTCTCTTTTCTGTCTTTCTTCTCCCCTTCTTAATAGCAGTAGCCTGAAGGATATTACTCAGACCCCATAAGGCTATGACCTCTGGCTTACGTGAATTTTAACACAGTATTGGAGGGACATGTATACTCAAGAATGTAGCCATTCTTGAATCTGTACTAGAGATTCTAGGCTGTGCCAGAGGCTTCGTCCTCTAGGGGGCTTATTTTTCAAGTTTGAGCAGAAAATAGTCCAAGGGACATTGGTAGTGTAATTGATCAGCCTGCATGCTGACTGTGATGCAGAGTGGGGGCTGAGGGATGCTGTGGTCATCCTTCACAGGGATAAAACTGGTATGTTCACCTCACCCCAAGGAAGATAGACTTGGCAATGGCTTAGAAGTCTACCAAACTGGAGGCAGGGTTCTAGACCCTTCTGGGTTCTTATGAGAGATACAGATCACTATGGAGAAGGTCTTTGGGTCACGGGCATAGTTTGCATTTTTTTTAAAGGATATAGGGTCATAATTTTATAGTGCAATGACACTGACAAGCATGGATGCTTTTGAGTCCCTTCATTAACCTTGGATTAGAGAAGAGGAAGAAAATGGGAACCACACATCAGAAGAACAGCACTGGGGGTACAGTAGTGTTGCCGAGGACACCGAGCCTAAATTGCCATTTGGGGCTTAACAGAGCACAACATTTTTTAACTGTCAAGAGCTTTCATCACCACCAGTTTCTTTTCTGTCTCTTAAGAGACACTTCTCCCAAGAAAAAGAAATCAACTTTGTGTGTATGCCCAACAGATCATAGGAGACAGAGAGTTATTATTTGTAAAATGTTTAAAAAAATTTTTAAATGAACTTTTACATTCGTGGGCCATGAAAATGATATTCCCCAGATATTCCTGAAAGGAAACCAAATCCCACTGGTGTGAAATGACACATGGAGACTGTTAATGAAAATTTTGAGATGAAGGAAATAGGAATGTGGAAAATGGTGGAAGCTTGGGTGCTTTTGAACCAGGAAGAAGTCTCAGGCAGTAGCCTAGGGACCGGTAAGAAGGTATTTTAGGGCTAGTTGATTACCATGGTTAGTGAGCGCTCTGCTTTGCTTTTAGAGAAGAGGGGTGTTACAACTACCGTCAGGGGAGCCAGGCATGACTTCACTGAGAGACACACAATCTTTGCCTCTGATTGACACGTGGTGTTTTCCCGTGGTTTAAAGATGGAGGCCACTTGCTGAAGAGATTGCCTGCTTTTCACAGCTCAGCCTCTTGGACCCAGAGTGTTCGCTTTGAAAGAGCAGCCCCTGTGGTTTTCTGGTTAATATTTCAGGGCCATCAGTTCTATGACTTATGTGGGTCTGATGTGTAAATGTACCCCTTTGGGAGAGATGCCCAAAGGCGTGGGGAGATGAGTATTATTGGAGTAATAAGCGTCTATCTGGAGATTTCTCATCGACTGAGTTTGTCTTAAGGTTTTTTGTTTTGTTTTGTTTTGTTTTTAAATCATGGTACGAACACTTAACATGAGGTCTAAACTTTTAACAAAAACTTTAAGTGCAGGGACTCCCCTGGTGGCACAGTGGTTAAGAATCCACCTGCCAGTGCAGGGGACACGGGTTTGAGCCCTAGTCCGGGAAGATCCCACATGCTGTAGAGCAGCTAAGCCCATGCACCACAGCTACAGAGCCTGCGCTCTAGAGCCCATGCTCCACAACAAGAGAAGCCACCACAATGAGAAGACCGTGCATTGCAAAGATAGAGCAGCCCCCTCTCACCGCAACTAGAGAAAGCCCGCCTGCAGCAACGAAGACCCAATGCAGCCAAAAATAAATAAATAAATAAATTTATTTTGAAAAAAGAAAAAATAAAGACTTCTACAGATTTCTTTAAAAAAAATTTAAGTGCACAATGCAGTGTTGTTAACTATAGGTACCCGTTGTACAGCAGATCTCTAGAACTCATTCATTTTGCATAATTAACACCCTATACCCATTGAACAGCAACTTCCTAATTCCCCTCCCTCCAGGCCCTGGTAGCCACCATTCTATTCTGTTTCTATGAGTCTGACCATTTTAGAGACCTCTTATGTAAGTGGAATCATGTAGTATTTGTCCTTCTGTGTCTGGATTCTTTTACTTCGTGTACTGACCTCCAGGTTCCTCCACATGGTCACACATGGTAGAATTTCCTTCTTTTTAAAGGCCAAATACTATTCCATTGCATGCATATACCACATTTTCTTTAGCCATTCATCTGTCGAGGGATATGGAGGTTGTTTCCCTGCTGTGGCTGTTGGGAATAATTAAGTTTTCCTTCTTTAGTTTTCACATTCATTTTATGAATGAAGGAAAGACACTTGGAGACATTAAGTGTCATGGTCATAATTATGGAGTATGTCATGGAATATGGAGTAACAGGGAGGCCTAAGCCTAAAGACAGAGGTCTTCTGAACTCCTGGATTTTCCTCCTACAGCAGGCTGCCATAGGTGATGCAAATTAAGCTTTAGAGACGGCTTCCCACTCCACAGAGGCTTGTCCTACCTTCCACCACAGTCCTTGAAATTCTGCCTTTAGAAAGTCTGCCCTGCAACTGAAACCTTTTTATGACTAGGTTAAAGTACAGATGTCCTAGAGAAGGACCACACCATCTTATCAGTCATTTGAACATCAGTAGAAATGAAATTTATAAGAGTTTTACCTGGGACAGACTGTTATTGAAGGTGAGATAATATAGGGGCTCTGGTCACCCCAGAGCAGACAAGAGGCCCCACATGAGGAGGCTGAGGACAGACAAGTCCCAGGAATCTGAGTTTTTCTGTAGGTGAACCCTGAATGCCAATGTAAGTACATTCTACCCCGACTGATAATGTTAAGGTCTTGGCTAGTTTGAGGCTCTTTGTGTGCTGATATCAACTCACAAGGCAACTGTATGCTTCCGAGTACCTGTCATACAACCAGAAGATTACATACTAAATAATCAAATACAGTATTATTGGTCATAGCCCATGTTATTTAGGTTTACCACAGTCTATTTTGTTATACCTTTTACAAATAGCTTATTTTGGGCAGTAGTAGTGCTGATAACAATAATAATACTATTTTTTAAATTAATTAATTAATTTGTTTATTTTTAGCTGCGTTGGGTCTTTGTTGCTGCACGCGGGCTTTCTCTAATTGTGGTGAGCGGGGGCTACTCTTTGTTGCGGTGCACGGGCTTCTCATTGCAGTGGCTTCTCTTGTTGCAGAGCACGGGCTCTAGGCACGTGGGCTTCAGTAGTTGTGGCACGCAGGCTCAGTTTCTCCGTGGCATGTGGGATCTTACCGGACCAGGGCTCGGACCCATGTCCGCTGCACTGGCAGGCAGATTCTTAATCACTGAGCCACCAGGGAAGTCCAATAATACTATTTTAGATGTCACTTCCTCCAGGAAGCCTTCATGGATCCTCCATGTCAGGCTATGTGCAGCTTTCTATGTGCTTTTGTGGTATCTTGCCTCACTTCCCCCAGTCAGTACCTAACACACTATTTGATATTTTCCTGTTCGTTTGTTTCTTTTCTTTCTCAAGTAGAATTCCACATCTGGACCACAGAACAAAAAAATGACATGAATGACTATTTTCTCGATCCTCCCAAGGACAGTACATAACTAGGACAACTGTAGATGAACAGGAGAGATACTAATTCACTATGATTAATAGATGCCTGAGATCAGAGGTTGGCAACTTTTTGCCACAAAGGGCCAAATAGGAAATGTTTTTAGCTTTGTGGGCTATACAGTCTCAGTCAAAACAATTAACTCTGCTATTGTAGCACAAAAGCAACCACAGACAATGCAGATAAATGAGTTAATAAATTAAATAATGTTTCAATAAAATTTTATGTCCATGAACAGACGGTGGCTGGGGTTTGGCCCAGGGGCCGTTGACCCCCATGGCTTAGGGCATTAGGGTTTGTTCCTCTCTCAGAGCTTGTTTGAGAAAGTACTAGATTGATGGTGAGTTTGGTGAGGGCAGGGATTCTGTCCACTCACCACCATCTCCCTGGTGGCTGGCCTGTCTTGGTACATAGCAAGTACTCAACAGATACTAGCTCTTATTCATTCATTGAACAAGTATTTATTGAGTGTTTACTATATTCCAACTCCATTCAAGGAGCTTTGGATACATCAGTACAGAAAACCGAGATGCCTGTCTTCACGGAGCTTAAATGGAAGACAAATAATAAACGCTAAATGGAGTAAATAGTAAATGATATAGTATGGGACGAGATCATAAAAACTATGGTAAAAAAAATACCAAGCAGGGTAAGGGGCACTGGAAGCCCCTGGGTGCTGAGGGAGTGGGCAGGCTGGGGTATGATTAGTCAGTAGTACGTACGGTCAGCATTAGCCTCATTGAGAGGATGGGGTTTGAGCCAAGAGTTGAAGCAGGTCATGGAGTCAGCCAGGTAGCTGCCTGAAAACCATTTCTCCTCCCTTCCACATCCCCGCATGCCATCCTCTCTTACCCCAGGCAGTTGGTAGGTGGAGCTCAGGGCTTAGGGAGTTGTGGATTCCAGATGACTCTGCCCGGCACCCTGTGGTCTCTTTCTGTCTGCTGAGTCATGATCCGCCCTAGGCCTGCTGAATCCTGCCTTCTCAGAACTCCGATTTCACAGCGAGCCAGTGTCTCGTGCGATCCAGTGTGGAACTGTTACTGTGTAACTGTTCTTGGGGCGGTTTCAAGAAAATCTCCTTGAAGGCAGGGCCATCCCCTACTTTTTATGGACATATACCATACAACAGATGGCACAGCACGGAACGTGCCATCGAGGCTGGGTCATCGTGAATTGGTTAAAAAGTGCCCAGTTTAGGTTGTTCGGGTTGGAATTGCAGCCCGATGGACAGCATTAAACTGAAATTCAGTTCTGGTCTACAGTCGACCCTCATCTTAGGCAAGGAGTGCAATCCTGAAAGGCAGCATGTTCCTCCGGGCAAGTGCATGGTTGCCTGTGTTGCGTGGCTTGGGCATTGGAAGTGAGTGAGTGTCTGGGGAACAGCCCGCTCTGTGGTGCACCTTTGGAGTCTGGCACATGAGAGATGAGGGAGGCGCCCAGGTCTGTGCTCCCACCTTCCTGGGAGCAGCAGGACTTTGGCCTGAGCCTTTAGTGTCAAGATAACCTGTGAGCCTCGGCGTAGTGGTGGATGCCGTGGTGCACGGACCCCCTACAGGCTTGAAGCATTCACTCCCCCAGCTGCAGGGAGGGATGATTGACGGCTCGCAGTCACCACAGTCCCCTCTCTTCCAGGCTGTTGCCTTCAGAGGAAGAGAGCCTTCTGGCCCAAGGTCCACCCCTCCCTGGGGGCAGCCCCTATGGAATGACCTGCTTCTGGGGAGTCAAAAGGCCCTGCCCCCTTACCTCAATGGGAGACAACTCTGTAAAGCCATCCTCGCGGCAGAGCCTACCCCTGAGACTTGGCTAAGACCTTTAAGGCTGCATCACAGTCCATTGGGCCCCATCCCGCCTCCGTCACTCCTCCCACAGGGGTTGATGCTGAGAGCAGTCCCCAGTAAACCTCCTGCACACAAATCTCCATCTCAGAGTTGGCTCTCCGGGGACCCAACCTGTGACACTAGGCCAAGCCAGCCTCTGGTGGAAACAGTTGCCGGTGATGTGAGCAGATCCCTGGAGCCATAGGGACAGACATGACTGCCACGCTGTCTGTGGTCCATCACCCTGGGGGGTGTTTTGGGGTCTATGGTAAGGCTGTCCACCATCGCTGTCCCCACTAGAAGTTTATGTCTTTGAGTTAAATGTGCTCCTTGCTTCAGGCTCTCCTATGGCTCTATGCGTTCCTCAGAGATTGTCACCTCGGTATGAACAAATATCTCAGATTGATTTAGCCCCTACTAAGAGTAACCTAACGAAACTGTAAGACACGGGGGCAGTGCAGTCTGGGGCTAAGGACGTAGGCTTTGAATGGGGACTGCTTGGGTTTGCATTTCAGCCCCTTACATATTAGCTTCGGTGACCACAGGCAAGTCCTTTAACCTCTCTGTACCCAGCTTCATCATCTGGAAAACGGGATTAATGATGGTGCTCACCTCATAGGGTTGTTTTGCAGATTAAGTGAAGTAGTGCCTGTAAAGCAGTTATGGGGGTACATGACACACACCTGTGTGAGCGTTGGCTCTTGGAAGAGTAATAGGAGGGGAAAGGAGCTCAGGGGAAGATGGGAGGAGGCAGAAAAGTAAACTGTTCGCCAAAGAGGAAATAACTCTTAGAACGTGACCATTTTGTACATCTTGTCTGAAGATGCACATGCAAATGAATGAGGAAGGCAGGCCAGACCCTTATCCTGGGGAGGATGGGAGCAAGTACCGGAGACACTTCTCATAAAAGCCAGGGCTCAGACTCTAGCGTTGGGGGCAGGGGGGAGTGGGGAAGGGAACTAACACTAGTTGGGCACCTACTGTGTGCTAGGTGCTGTGCTAAGCCCTTCCATATATTTTCCCATTTATTCCTTACCGTTTCCATTTGACATACATACTTTCATTCCTATTTCATAGGTGGGTGGGAAACTGAGGTTGTGAGAGATTAAGTTGCTTGCCCCAAATCAGAGAGCTGTTATGTGATAGGCAGGGCTGGAAGGCAGGTCTGGGTGACCATAGGGCCCGTGTTCTTGTGGCTATAGGTCACACTGCCTCAAGCAGTTTGCTTCAGTGCTGTCATGTGCCAGGGCCAGAAGGGCATGAGAAGAAAGCAGTTGCTTAAGGTTAAATCAGCCTGTTAGGCAAATCAGACGGAGAAGCCACCTCCTCCAGGAAGCCTTTCCTGAGTTCCCTTGTCCTGAAGTCTGCCCCTTGCTCTGATTTCTCTGATGCTGATGGCATCTCCATCCGCTTGAAAGCTCCTCTCACGTCCTGCCAGGTGTGGTATTTATCTGAGGAGCCGTTCTCAGTCCTGTTAACACAGTCCAGTTTCTAGAGAACAGGAGAGGCTGAACCTCTTTCCTTCCATTGCCCCACGCATTGCCTGTCCCCTAGCATCCTCCACAGTGTGCGGGAAGTCTCACGGCAAGAACGACCACGTAGGAACACGAGACAGTGGTAAGCGACTGGGTCCCGCAGCCTCGGGTGTTGTAGAAATCCGAGAGATATAAGGATCATTTTGGAGATGGGGAGTCAGGGGAGACTTCTCTGAGGAGGGGAGGCCCAAACCCACACCTTGGAGAATGGGAACAATTCGGGGATGGGTTGGGCAGAGGCAAGAGGGGCACCAGCATTCTGAGGGGCAGCTGTCACCTTTGGGGGGGTGCAGCTGTCCGTTGTGGGTGCCTCTCCTGCTGTGTGCTGTCAGGGCCTAACCTGGTGACCAGTGTCTCTCCCGCCACACAGGGGGCTGGACGGGTCCCCTGGGGGAGTGTGGATATGCCAGCCTCGCCAACTTGAGACCACATGTTCCTCCTACACAGCTGTCTTCAGAATGAAATCCTGATGGCAGGTGGGTGAGCAAGCGAGCATGAATTACCCCTGGCCCACGTCCTGGCTCGCTTACAGGCTGCCTGCCTGCTTGAGCTTCCTCTCATCTTTTAGATGAATCAGGAACCCCGAAACACTCCTCATGGAGTCATTCCCCCTCCCCCTCCTTGCCCTGGCAACATCAAGGCCTGCCAGTCGTGGGACACTCTGTGCTCTTCCTGGGGACACTCATACACATGTTACCTGTCTGCCTTTCACACAGGCGGGCCGAGAGGCAGGGCAGGAAGCAGTGTGTCCATCCACACAGCTGGAAACGGAGGCCCAAAGTGGAGGCCCATTTGTCCAAGGCTCATGGCTCCTGTCAGCCGCCTGGCAGAATGATACTGGTTCTCCTCTGATTTCTCAGCTCCTTTTCTGCCTCTTTCATGGGTGCCTTTCCTTTCATCCCTGACATGTAGATGCTCCCCAGCATCTGCGATTACTGGTCCCCTTCTACCCTGGAGCCATAAGCTGTAGAAAGTCAGGGTTGGAAGAGTCAAGTCCAACCAGGTGCCCTCTGCTGATTCTCCCTACCGTCCTCTCTTGAAGGCTCTCCGTGTTCTGCTCGGGGACCTCGTCCACCCCACAGCTCTTCCTCTCTCCTCCCTCTGGGTCCCGAGACTTTCCCCATCTGCTAACTTGTTTGCATTTCTAAATGCTCCTTGGACATCTCAATTGGACATTACCCCAGCATCCCAAATTCAACTAATCCAGCAATGCACTTAAAATCCCTTCCCTAGGGCTTCCCTGGTGGCGCAGTGGTTGAGAGTCCGCCTGCCGAGGCAGGGGACACGGGTTCGTGCCCCGGTCCGGGAAGATCCCACATGCCGCGGAGCGGCTGGGCCCGTGAGCCATGGCCGCTGAGCCTGCGCATCTGGAGCCTGTGGTCCGCAACGGGAGAGGCCACAACAGTGAGAGGCCCGCGTACCGCAAAAAAAAAAAAAAAAAAAAGAAAGAAAAAATCCCTTCTCTATCCTTAGCTTCCCTTCCTGATGGTAACCGCACCTCCATTCTTCCGGTCTCCCTGGCTTGCACCCTTTATATCATTCCTTTCCCTCCTTGTTCTCCCTCAGTACTTCCCTGGAAAGTCCTGTCTGTTGGTGCTGACAGCCTCTGGCACCCAAATCTTCCTGTGCGCAGTCCTGGTGCGGTCACGTGTCACTTGTTGCCTGGTCTCCTGTGGTTTCCTCTAACTGGCCTCCCTGCTGCCAATCTCTCTCATCTCCAGCTCAGCCTACACACTATTACCAGATTTATAGTTTTAATTATGTTAATTGAAATCATTAATTAGCACAGTTTTAATTATGTTATTTTCCTGCTCAAATCTTTCAGGGTTTTCTCTTCGCTTTAGAATTAAATAATGACTTCTTGCCTAGCAACTCTAGTCTTCTTCAGTATTCACTCAGTCTTTCCGACTTAATTCCTTTATACCTGTAGATAAACTACACCTGAAGCAAAGGGCTTATTTGCTGTTTTCTGCATTAGCTGAGTATTTCCTTCCTCTGTGCCTTCCTTTGCTTCTGGCCTTCCTACTCTTCTCCACTGTTTGAAATCCCATCCCTTTTTGAATAACGTGTCTTCAAGGATCTTATTCTGATTTTCCCAACCAGATGTGTTTTCTCTCTCCTTTGAATTGCCTTCATGATAAAGACTATATCTTATTAAGCCTTATATAACCACAGATCCTAGCTTTGTACCTTGTTCTCAGGAAGTATTGGCTGAACTGTACTGGATTTGGTCTTCTTGCAAAGAGCCAGCCTGAGCATCTAAAAAACTGATGCTGAGAAGAAGTCTTGGATATTTGGTTGTAATGTGTGGCCTAACAAATGCTTTGCCTTTGGCCTTAGGGTTATTGGGAATTAAGATGTGATAGCTCTTAAAGGTGCAGGATTGGGAATCATGTTTCTAGAGTCTGAAATAGAAGAATTTTAACATCATATATCTGTGTAGTTTACATGGCCCTGTCATAGGTGTTATTTTATGATCCTTCCAACATCTCTGAGCAGTGAGGTTCCTTGTGTATTACTTTTATTAAGCAAATAAGGGGACTGTATTGGTTCAGTCCTGGTCCAGGGCTAGATGGAAACAAAGTTGGATCAGGTTACTCACACATTGACGTCATCACATTGCTATCTTGTCCTTGTAGGCTGCTGTCTTCTGGCTGGCTCTATTCGCAGACAAGTTCTTCCCATGTGGTGGCGGAAATGGCCACCTGCAGTTCCTGGCCTAACTTCAACTATTGATATTTTAGGAACCCACAGAATGACAAGAGGAGGTATCTTTCTTCGTAGCTTTGGCAGAAGTCACTGGGAGGGTCTGTCCCTGAGTTCATCACTGTGGCCAAGGAGGTGTGGTGCTCTCATTGGCTGGGTCTGGGCCTCATTGGACACAGAAGGAAATTGTGACTCTCAGAAAGACTAAGTGACTTACCCAAGATCACAAAGCGAATTGAAGTATGTGTCTTCTGACCACAGTTCATGTTAGCCTAAGTTGTTCCCGAGCAGCCAGTGTCTTTCTATGTCTGTGTGTGAGCCCTTTTTATTTAGGGGCAGCCCTTAGCTGCAAAGGTGGCAGATTGTATTTTGGGGGTTCCTACTTTCCTTTGTCTGGACCTTTTTGGGCCTATTTGAAGACTCAGCTAATGCCCAGTTCCTTCTAATTCTTTTTCTTTCCTATCCTCTTTAAAAACCTGATATTGCGCTCAAAAGTATTATGCTAAATGAAAGAAACCAGACTCAGAATGCTACATACTATATGATCCTGTGTATATGACATTCTGGAAAAGGTACAACTTCAGGTTTGGAAAACAGATGCCAGGAGTAGGGTAGAGGTAGGGGTAGGGGATTGACTACAAAGGGACACGGGGGAAGTTTTTTGAGGTAATAGACGTTTTATATCTTGATTGTGGTGGTGTTTACAAGACTGTATATATTTGTCGAAATTCACAGCACCACACACAAAAACAGGTGAATTTTACAGCATGTAAATGATACCTTAATAAAAACAACAACAACAACAAAACCCCCTGATCTTAGATCCTGTTCAAGCCTGAGTGACCATCAGATTTGTGTCTTAATGAGCATCAAAACTTTACACTGCGATGGACTAAGTAGCTTTGAGATACCACCACAATCTAATAGCAAGAAAGAAAAACCACAAAGTATTTGAGTCATTCAAGAATAATTACTCGTGGACTTCCCTGGTGGCGCAATGGTTAAGAATCTGCCTCCCAATGCAGAGAACACGGGTTGAGCCCTGGTCTGGGAAGATCCCACATGCCGCAGAGCAACTAAGCCCGTGCGCCGCAACTACTGAGCCTGCGCTCTAGAGCCTGCGAGCCACAACTACGGAAGCCCGCGTGCCACAACTACTGAAGCCCACGTGCCTAGAGCCTGTGCTCTGCAACCAGAGAAGCCACCACAATGAGAAGTCTGCGCACCACAAGGAAGAGTAGCCCCTGCTCGCCGCCACTAGAGAAAGTCCGCACACAGCAACGAAGACCCAACGCAGCCAAAAATAAATAAATTTAAAAAAAAAAGAATAATAACTCGCATTCCCTGGGAAGGCAACGTGCCCTCCCCGAGCTGAGTGAATCAGTGGCTCTTCTGCTGCCGCCGCCATCAGACTGAAACAGGGAGGCTGTGTCCCAGCTCCCCTCCCTTGGGCTGAGTCAGGGGTGGAGGCTTTCTAGGGGATGAAGGAGATCTGGGATTGGTGTAGAGGGCTTAGGGCACAGCATGGGTGAAAGAGGCTGATCAGTTGGGAGGAGAGGGGGAAAGTAGGACCATTCACAGCGTTTAGCATCTACCCCCCTCATCCCCCTCCCCGCGGCTCTGCCACCCTGGCCACTCTATTCGTTCTTTAGGATCCACTTAGATGACTCCTCCCCTTCTCCATTGCGAGTCCTCCCCACACAGCTTCCCTGTCCTTGGCTCCAGGAGTGTCCCCAGGGGACTGTCTCATGCCAGTCTGTGTCTTCCTTCTTCTCCCAAACTCCTTCCCCCACTCTCTCTCTTTTAGCTCATCTCATTACAATGGGGGCATTTCACTTTAACATTCCTGTCTGATTATTCCCTTCCGCACCCCCAAATGTTCTGATTTCTCCCGCCTCATCGCAACTCGGTCTCATCTCAGACCACAGTTGTTCAAAGGTGAGGCGTTACCAGGTGATACTATAGAATATACAAATAACAGATGGTTTCTGAAGTTTTAGTAGCCTTCTGTTCCGTGGAAGTCTCTGCTGACAGGGAAATTAGAAATACTTTCAGCTGTAGAAATCTATCACATTTACTGATTTAAAGCATCTCATTAAAAATATACATAAGCTGCAAACATTTTTATTTTTTCTGAAATAATGCTCTTGCCAAAAAAAAAAAGTGTTGCCTGCCGATTACAAACTAAAATAGAGAAAGCTCTTGTGGTGGAATTGAGGCGTTAGGAAGCTTGTCTCAGCAATCCAGGTGGGATCCCTTCTATCTCTGCCTGTCAAGGAGTCACTGATTATGGAGGCAGGTTTGTGCTAAGCTGCAGGTAAGAGCAGTGATCAGAGTAGACGTTTATGTGTTCAGCGTCTAAGGGATATATATATATATATATATATATATATATATATACACACACACACACACATAGATATACGTATATATATATTTATATATTTTTTAGGTGTGAAAGACTCTCATGGAAAAAATTATACAACTTTATTATTTATTTATTTATTTATTTATTTTTTTGTGGTACGCGGGCCTCTCACTGTTGTGGCCTCTCCCGTTGCGGAGCACAGGCTCCGGACGCGCAGGCTCAGCAACCATGGCTCACGGGCCCAGCCGCTCCGTGGCATGTGGGATCTTCCCGGACAGGGGCACGAACCCGTGTCCCCTTCATCGGCAGGTGGACTCTCAACCACTGCGCCACCAGGGAAGCCCTATACAACTTTATTGAACGATGTAAGAGCTATATAAATGGAGAGACGTACCATGCTTTTGAATGGGAAAACATAATAGAAGTTCTCCCCAAATGAATCTGATAAGGTCAATAATTCAATTTTATAATCAAAATCTAAACTAGCCTTTTTTACAACATTAGACAACCTGATTTTAAGATTGACATAGAAGCATAAAGGGCAAGAAGAACAATGTGGGTGAACTCACCCTACCACACACCAAGATCTCTACCCTGCTACCTTAACTAGTATGGTCATGACCCAAGTAAACATGCTAATGGAAAGGTCTGCCTTTTCACCCTTGTTTCCTGACTCCTCCTTGTGTATAGCTACATGCCAGCCGCCCTGAACGATACATGCCAACACTCATGCCTTGGGAATTCCAGTACCGTGCCTAAAGGATTTTTTTTGATGAGTTGGAAATCAGATTGAAATACATACCCTGGAAACAAGGTTGAAGCCTAGACTCTAGTTGTAATAAAGCTCCTGAGAAACATTTCCTGGCGGTTGTTTATAGTTTGCCTTTAGCGAAATGGGTCTGACACTTTTCAGTTGTTACACAAAAATACTCAGTCAGTTATAGGGAGTGAGACAGGGGCTTGAGCCCACTGGGGACGAACATCAGGGTCTTCCTGGGGCAGGTAGTGCCAGAAGAATGGGGCCTGGCTTTGGCAGAGAGAGACCAGGGGCTCCTCTGGGGGAAGCCAGCACTGCCCTGGTAGAATGAGGCCTGCTCTTCTGCCCTGACATGGTGGGTCCCCAGCCAGGGTCCACCAATCACGTCGGAGATCTTGCCAGCCCAGCCCAGCAGAATGGGCATGTGCATGTTTTGGGCTCGTGCCTGGGCTGGACCGCGTTGCTGACAGGCTGTGGGCTGTGGTCTCGAAAGGCAGGTTCAGGAGGGAGCTCAAAGCTAATACAGCCTGTGCTGGATTAGCCGGGAAGGCTGTCAGCACCATCACCACTGCGGCCAGGGAGTGCAGCAGGGCTGTGCGCCTCCAGCACCATCCTCGAGGTCATGAGATGCGAGGGTCTCCCAGTTAATCCCCCGAAATGCTAGTTACCTGCTCCGCCTCGGACAGCACCGGCGGGTGCACTGTGCTCTAGTGATGCTGGGAAGACAACCTGTGGTTAGAGTGCAGAGGACTCGTGTGTTCCTGCTTCTGGGTGCTCCCGCCTCCTCTCAGGGATGGAAACAGGTGCCTTAAGACACGTATTGGAGCTATAGCAACGATAGACTTGGGCGAACCTCTGGATCTACCTCCTTGAAGGAGGTATAGACTCAGGAGCCGGATGGGGTCTGGAGGGAGGAGGCTGACAGCTCATGCCTGGGGACATAGCCAAGGCTGTCCTGGTCTCAGAGAGGCAGGCTTAGAACATATCCAGGAAAGGGGGCGTAGTTCAACAGCCTGAATATCCTTGGCTTTTTTTCTCTTTATTAACACTAAAAATTCTAAGAATCGGGGATAAAGAGTCAGCCAAGGGCATCTTGATGGAAGTCTTTCTCCTCTCCTGCTATTTCCTACCCCTCAGAGATGGGTCCAGGAGCCTTCCAGACTAGACTGATGCTTTTCTGCCTTTGAAGTTGCTTCGGAGAAAGCAACCAGGAGAAGCTGATGTCGGAAGTTAGCTCATCCCTTCCTACTGAGCCAATTCTGGTTTATCTTTCAGATCCTGCCCTGCCTGGCTACATCTGTGTACATTTACTTATTCCTCACATCCGTATTGTGGGCGTGGGTATCCCCCCTCCCACTCCCCCACTGCTTCTTTTCAAAACCTTGCCCCAAGCATGAGGTCTTAGATTCTGTTTAGTCCAAATAGTTTGAGCCAACACACCCACATTAGCAGACTCTGCAAAGAGCTTGGTTCCGGCCCTGGTCCCTACAGATGTTCTCTCAGCTTCTGGGCCATCAAAATAGGAAGCTGGCCTGGCCAGAGACAGCCTGAGTGCCAGAATGACCTCATCGCTGGGCCCTGGTGAAGGGTGCGGAGACCTGAATGTACAGGAAGGAGCTTGACTCCTGAGAGCTAAGTTGATTGTGGATTCGGCAGTTGTTTTTTCAGATAGTGCATCTAATAAATAATGTATGGGAAAGAGGCAGATAGCCCTGGGTTCAAATCCCAACCATCACAAGCTGGGTAACCTTGAGTTACTTGCTTAATGTTTCTGAGCTTAGTTTCCTCATCTGTAAAATGGGAATAGAGATACCAACTGTGTTTGATATGAGAAAAAAGAGACAGTATGATTTGTGAGTCTCATGTGGTGCCCTAGAAACTGTATTTTTCAGAGTTCTCCAGGTGATTTTGATGTGCTTTCTAGTTGAACCAAAAGGAATGAATTTTAGATATTGCTGTGAGGTGTAGTGTAGTTGGTGCAAAGAGGGGAGGTTTGCAGGGAAAGATGGCCACTTTCTGGGGACTCCGAGATCAACCACTTCTTATAATTGTCCTTGTCTGTTCTTGGGGGTTCTAGAAACCACTCCATTCTGCGTAATCTGCCCCTTCCCGAGGCGATGGAGACAGATGGTGGTGGAAGTGGTGGGTCTGGGACGGGGGAGCCCTGGTACCCAGACGCCCTGTGTCTCACTGTGCTCTGACAGGCCTGCTGCCCCTCTCCCTGCAGTGGCCTCAGAACTTGTGCCTAGAATCACACAGCCTTGGAGGCTTCCTTTCCCCATCTGCTCTGGTGTGTTTACCTTTCTCATCCCTGTGTTAAACAGCTTTTCTTTCTCATGCCCTATCCACATCAGTCACTCTGCCCTGAGGGTATCTGACCTCCGGATCTTGCTGTAATTTGAGGAAGTTTTCTCGTTTAAACTGAAAGACTTGGTTTTCCTTTTCTGGGTTTATGGCCTGTATAGATAACCTCCCCCAAACAGGAGTGGGTATGGCATTAAGAAAATTTTAATCTCACTTCTAATCCCAGTCAGTTTGTTTCTGGTGGTTAATGGGATGCCTGGGGGATGGAGAGTTGGCTCTGACCAGCCTGATTAGTTTGTCTCCCAGGGAGATCATGGACGTGGACCAGCCCCTTAGAGCATCCCCTATATCTGAACAGTGGTGAGATGGGAAAACCAGAACAATATCGGCGTTTTTTCTGAGAATCAGAGTTTAAGTTTCTGTATTTTGTTTTGTTTGGGTCAGCATCTAATTTTTTTTTTTCCGCCTTGTTTCAACTCTCTCTAGCCCTGAGTCACTGGGCTAATTTAAATGGATGGTCTAAGAGGTCATTATACATCAAGCCACAAACCTGTGGACTTTTACCGTACTATGATGTTTTTTCTCTTTTGTAAATTAATGTCAATTATTGTGTGCCCACGTGTGATAGTTAAGAGAAACCAGGCAGTGGAACTGAAGGAAATTAGGCAGCAATCCTAAGTATGCCTGTCTCTCATTTCTGAGAATTTCTCTTTTTCCACTCTTTCTTTCTTTCAAGCATTTATTTGTATTTGTAGGGAAGACTATCAGCTATATATCCAGTTCCATGGCTTCAAATACATCTTATATACTGATGGTTCTTAAATTTTTACGTCTGTCCAAACCTCCCCTCTAAGACTCATGTATCCACCTGCCTGGGTATCTAATAGTCTTCTCACACTTCAGATGTCCAAACCTGAGCTCCTGGCTTTCCTCCCCAAACCTGCTCCTTCCGCAGTCTTTCCCATCCTCTGTGTCAAGAAGAGGGAGTGCCTGGCACGTAGTCAGTGCTCAATAAATATTTATAGAACAAAGAACAAGAAAATGAAGAGTTCATACCTTTGTGCTTGGAGTCAGGAATGGATGGCTCCATTCCGAACTCTGCAGCTAATGAAATGTGTGTCACCAGGGGAGTCGCTCACCTCCCTACCTCAGTTTCTATCCCACTAAAACGTGGATAATATTACTATCTGTGGTGGAAGTACCAGGACATAATGAGAGAGTGGTGCTGGGTAAGTGCAAGACATTATACTATACACCTTCCCCAGAGCATTCAGTGCCCCCCTTTTTCCTGCAGCATCACGTGGACATTTAACCCAGCTTTTCTTCAAGGCTGCTTTACACATCTCTATCAAAACCGGTCTACCCAAATGATTTCTCAACAGCCTTCTTCTCTCCAAGAGGACGGATTTTCACATTGCTCCTCTCCCAATCCCAGGCCTGGAATGCCCTCCTCTATCTCCCAAGCCCTTCTAGACTCTTCCTAACTTTCAAGGCTTTAGTTCCCACCACCTGAGTCCCCCTGACTCTGCAGCTGCACTGATTACTTGCTTCTCTGATTTCTCCAGTACTGACCCATATTTTTTTTTGTTTTGTTTTGTTTTTTTGTTTTTTTTTCTGACCCATATTGGATGGTACCCTGTCTCAGTCTGCACGTGTTTATCTTCTTTCCTCAGAGATTGTAACCCTTGAGGCCAGGACAATTTGTTTCTCATTCTCTTTCATCCCTATAGTACATAGCATGAAACAACTATGCACTTTTATTTTTTATTTTTAACAGTTTTTTGGGGTTTCTTTTTGCGGTACGCGGGCTTCTCACTATTGTGGCCTCTCCTGTTGCGGAGCACAGGCTCCGGACGTGCAGGCTCAGCGGCCATGGCTCATGGGCCCAGCCGCTCCGTGGCATGTGGGATCTTCCCAGACCGGGGCATGAACCCATGTCCCCCGCATCGGCAGGCGGACTCTCAACCACTGCGCCACCAGGGAAGCCCCCTTATTTTTTATTTTTGACAAATTTTTTTAATGTGGTAAAATACACATAAAATTTACCATCTTAACAATTTTTAAGTGTAATGTTCAGTGGTATTAAGTACATTCACATTGTTGTGCAACCCTCACCAACCTCCATCTTTAATTATTCTTTTCATTGTAAAACTGAAACTCTGTACCTGTTAAACAACAATTCCCCATTCTCCCCTGTCCCCAGACCCCGACAACCACCATTATACTTTCCACCTTTATGATTTTTGACTACTTTAAGTATCTCATATAAGTGGAATCATACAATCATTGTCTTTTTGTGTCTGGCTTATTTTACTTAGCATGTCCTCAAGGTTCATCCATGTTGTAGCATGTATCAGAATTTCCTTCCCTTTTTAAGGCTGAATAATATTTCATTGTATGTATATACACCATTGAGTTTATCCATTCATTTATCAAAGGATACTTGGGTTGCTTCCACCTTTTGGCTCTTGTGAATAATGCTGCTGTGAACATGGGTGTACAAATATCTCTTAGAGACCCTGCTTTCAGTTCTTCTGTGTGTATACCCAGAAGCCGAATTGCTGGATCATATGTTTAACTTTTTGAGGAACCACCATACTGTTTTCCGTAGTGGCTGCACCATTTTACATTCTTTATAAGCAGTGCACAAGGGTTCCAATTTCTCCACATCCTTGCTAATACTTTGCTAATACTTTGTTTTGATAGTAGCCACCATTTACATTTTCCTAAGGATTAGAGATATTGAGTACCTTTTCATGTGCTTACTGACCATTTGCCTATCTTCTTTGGAGAAATATCTGTTCACGTACTTTACCAATTTTTTAATCATGTGGTTTCTTTTTTTGGTTGTTGAGTTGTAAGAAGAGCTCTTTATATATTCTGGATATTAACCCCTTATCCGATATATGGTTTGCAACAACTGGGTAATTTTGACTGGGAACTCATTGCTAACCATTCACACAGTATTATAGGAGTCTGCATTTGAAGGTCCTGAAATGCCAGCTGGCAGGTAATTTGAAAGAACTTTTTGGACCTGTGGATACACGCCAGGCATTTTCCATACTCACTCTCAGAGAAAACTCACAACAATCCTGTAAGGTATGCAAGATCACTTTCATTTTACAGATAAAGAGACTGAGGCTCAGAGAGGTCAAATCATTTACTCAAGGTCCTCCAGCCTAGTAAATGGCATAACCTGGAGGTGAAGCCATGCCTGCCTGCCTCCCCTCACCTCCTGGGCCTTCGGGCTGCATGTGAGAGCGTGCAAGCGAGCTTCACACATGTGTTGCTCATCACTCTCGTTCTCTGGGTTTCATTAAAGAAACCCCTGTGCCTGGCAAGCAAGCCACCGCCAGCACCCCTGACTCTGCAAAATGTGATCCCTCCCTGCATGTGGATCTCCGCCTGACTCAGATACCTGGTGTTCCTTTACCCAGTCTTCACTGGGAGGGCAGATACTCTGGCTTTTCCAATCTATTATCTCCACTGTCCTGCTTCTAGCTTAGGACTTCTCAGAGCTGCTCACACGCATTAATCAATTGGATTCAACAGGAAGTTAGTGCTGGGCAGAGGAGGCTTTGTGCTGGGATAGGGGGATGGGAAGACAGTCCCACCCTGAAGGATTAGATACCCCAGAGGCTGGACAGGGCGGCAAATGCAACTCTAGAGTAAAGAGAGATGTGCCTTTGAAAGCCGAGTAAACGGTGTAGTGCAGACTGTCAGGGCGCCAAAACAAGGAGGGAACAGGATTTTAATGTGTTCCTGAATCATCTTCCCTGACCCACTGTGGGTGTGTGCTCAGAAAAGCCAACCTGTTCAATGTCAGGCTGAACAAAATACATTCAGGAAGGAAATATGCTACAAACAAATTACACAGTGTAGCCCAAAGCTAAGAGATGCCGTCTTTGGATTATGCATTTTTTCTAGCTCCCTGGGCTTCGTGTTTCATTGGGATTGAATGTCTACCCCGGAGTGTTGTTGGCATGTGGCTCAAAGCTTATGGGATGCAGTTCTGCTACAGGACATAGACCAACCACTTAGATGAACATCAGACACAAACTAAAGGAAGTCATTATAGAGAGGGTTTCACCAGCTTCGAAGAGGGATTCCACAGTTCCAGATATGGAATGGCATTCGTAAGATGTGAATTGCATATTTTAGCACTTATAAAATTATAACCCACGTTATGAGCGCTTAACTACTTCATGAATGCAATCTCACTTATTTTTTGTAAAAATCCTGCGAAGTACAGGTACTATTATTAGTGAGGCAGAGTGAATTCTCCTGAGTCTCACAAGTGGTAGATGATGGAACCCAGACTTGAACATGATTCTGCTTCATTTCTCAAGTCTTTGCTTTCAAATACTGCATGAAACCACCGCTCCATCACATGTGCTGCCGGAAGATAGGATATCAGTTGAAAAAAGGAAGTCAATAGAAATACCTCTTACCTTTGTCCACACTTAGCATTCTTCCAGAGATATTTGTAGGGGTCAAAAACCATGTACAAGAATGAGGAATTCTGGGGGGAGAACATCTACTCTGTATTAAAGGAAAACTTACTTGTCTACAGCCTGAGTTCTTTCAGCATGGCTGATTTCTCTTGGCTCTTAAGTAGTGAATAATATACCAACTTCAATAATTCCCTTGTCCTTATACCCCAAGGGTTTTTCTTTCCTGTTAGGGTTTTTTTTTTTTTTTTTTTTTTAGCTGTGGTAAAATACGTACTATATACAATATATCATTAATGACATTTGGTAAATTCACAGTTTTGTGCAACCATCACCACTATCTAGTTCCACAATATTTTCATCACCCCGAAAAGGAAGCCCTGTACCTATTAAGCAGTCACTCCCTATTCCTCCCTCTTCCAGCTCCTGGCAAACATTAGTCTGCTTTGTATCTCTATAGATTTGCTGATTCTAGATATTTCATATAAATGGAAACCTATAGTATGTGGCCTCGTGTGTGTCCTGTCAACTTTATCACTCATGCTTCCTCCTTTCCATACCAACATTTGCAGCCCCACTGCTCTAGTGGGGAGCTGTGTCCCAAGGTGGGTACAGCTTCAGGATCAGAATGATTGAGCTGGGCAAGTTATATGACTTTGAGCTGGTCAAGGTCGTTGGAGGATTAAGTGAAATGATGTAAAGCTCCTTGTTCTTGACCTTAGACAAGTTATTTAACACTTCTTTGCCCCAGTTTTCTTTCCCTATAAGATGAAGATATAATAATATCTACATCATGGGGCTCTTCTGAGGATTAAATGAGGAAATACATGGAAGTATGTAGAAAGACGCTTGCCTACGGGAATGGCTTCATATGTGTTAGTAGCACGTGCTTGGTTGGTGGCATGAGTTAGACCAGGCCTGACATCATACACTGGAGTAATGGCCCCTCAGTGGCCTGTCTGCCTGCAGACCCAGCCTGAACGCTGTCACCAGAGCCACGCTGGTCACTCACTCGTTTTGGTTTTTTTTTTGCGGTACGCGGGCCTCTCACTGTTGTGGCCTCTCCCGCTGCGGAGCACAGGCTCCGGACGCGCAGGCTCAGCGGCCATGGCTCACGGGCCCAGCCTATCCGCGGCATGTGGGATCTTCCCGGACCGGGGCACGAACCCGCGTCCCCTGCATCGGCAGGCGGACTCTCAACCACTGCGCCACCAGGGAAGCCCCACTCACTCTTCATTTCAGGAAACTTCCAAGACTCTCTACTACCTGGAGAGTTCAGATTCCTTAGCTTTGTGCTTAAGACCCTCTGCATCTCGCTTCTTTCCTTTCTGGTTTCTCTTCCCATCCTTTTCCCCATGAACCCTTTCCCTGCCACCATGCTGGACCACCCTTGGTTCACAAGGGCCCCCTGGGCTTTCCAGCCTCTGTGCCTTTGTTCCTACTCTTCGCTCTGCTGGGAATGCCCTTCCACTCATCATCATCTGGCTGTGCTCCTTTCTTCCCCTCAGTTCTTTCATCCATCATAATTGTATGTACATCATAGGGTTGTTCTGAAATCATTTGACATAATATCATTACATGACCAAGATGACATGTGGTACATAATAATGTTAATTGAGATACAAAGCACACGTGTGTGGGAGACATCTGGTAATTGTTCAGGATGTGTTAATTATCTTCGTATCATATCATTACATCATTCTATGAGGACTGTTTGTACACACCTGCTTTCCCAGCTAGACTGCACATTCCTTGAGAATAAGGCCATATCTTCTGTTTATATCCCCATGGGTGCCTAGATGGAAGCCTGCATCTAGAGTTTCCATAATCATGTATTAAATTGAATTAAAATGAGAGATCTCGGGCCTCCCTGGTGGCGCAGTGGTTAAGAGTCCGCCTGCCGATGCAGGGGATACGGGTTCGTGCCCCGGTCTGGGAGGATCCCATATGCCGCGGAGCGGCTGGGCCCGTGAGCCATGGCCGCTGGGCCTGCGCATCCGGAGCCTGTGCTCCGCAACGGGGGAGGCCACAACAGTGAGAGGCCCGCATACCGCAAAAAAGAAAAAAAAAAAAAAAAAAAAAAAAAAGAGAGATCTCCATGTTTCTTCCCAACCCCTGTTTTCTTTCGGGGAAGAAATCACTTGTCAATGAAGTCAGAGCCAGTTGTGGAAACAGGCTGAGTTTGTCCATTTTGACCGTTCAGGCTCCCAAACTACACCCTGGCACCCAGTGTTCCCATGTTGCCACTGGGTTCCCAGCGACCCTCTCACAGGGCTGCCCTAGCCAGGCCCCCTTTTCCTGATTTAGGCGTTTCCCTCCCTCCTTCCACACTTCAGAACGTACCCATTTTGTGTCCCAGCATTTCTCCAGGTTTGTGGTAGGTAAATGGTTAATTAGTCTGACACTGATCAACGCCACCTTGCTGAAGAGGGGCCAACAGCACCACAAATTGACGGTGTGACCTTTAGCAAACCCCTTCATCATTCTGACCCCAAACTGCTTTCAGGTGCTGTTTCTGGAGATTCCTCCAGGAAGGAGGCCTGCCCCTCTGTGCTTTTGTTTACTCTCTTCCCTGTATGGAATACTTCCCTCGTGGAGACTTCTGGTTTGGTATCACTGCCCTTCATTCTCCCTTCTTCATGACTCCGTGTGTGTGTGTGTGTGTGTGTGTGTGTGTGTATACGTGTGTGCGTATATATATATGTGTATATATATGTGTATGTATATATATATATATGAAATCTTCACTTGACATCACGTACTGATTTAGTTCCCATATAGTTCCTCTTGTTTCTCTAATCAGATGTGAGTCGATCTCTGAAGGAGGCCTTTGGCTTCTTCTATTCTCTGATCTTCCATGGCATTCAGCACCAGGTTGCGCAGACAGAATAGGATTAATACATACCTGATGAATTTAATTAACTTAAAAAAAAATTAACGAAGCAACATGTATGTACCTTACAAGTGTTTGAAAATACAAAAAAGAAAACAATTACCTGTAATCTCACTTCTAGTGCTACCACTACTAACATTAAAACAAGTTAATATTGTATGCAATAAATAACATAATTAATGACTGCTTGTTATGTGCTAAGCCCTTTGCTGACTATCCATCTGATTTAACTCATGTATTCCCACTGTGAGGCAGGTGTCATTATTATCCCCATTTTATAGACTAGGAACCTCCTGAGGCACAAAGAAGTTAACTTATTTAAGGTTACAAGGCTTATAAGTAGAGGAGCTAAGTTTGAAACACAAGCAGTTTGACTTTAGGGTCTCTACTCACTTTCCCCCCTCCCCATACCCTTTGAGCTGCCCCCTCCCCCATGTTTAATAGAACAAATCAGCACTGGGACTCAGGGAAGCTGGATTTTCTTTCCTCTGTGCACTCACTGGTTGTAAGACATTAGGACGATCACTTTTTGCCTCTCTGAGCCTCAGTTTCCTCACCTATAAATCGGGGAGCTGGCCTCAGCAATCTCTGTTATTCAGCTAGAACATTCTGTGATTTTATGAATTAAACACTGAAGCAGGGACTTGCTTTGGTGTGTGTCCTTCCCCGCCTCCTCATCTCCGCACCTGCAGACATGTTATCTTCCATCCAGTCGGGTCACTCTGACCCAGGTACCTCCCCCGACTTCTGTGTGCCTGCAGAAGCCTCCAGCTGGCCCCTACGCTGTCAGTGGGGTTTGCCCAGCGGTTGGGATTTAGTGGGTTATGTAAGCCATTTACGATCCATTTTAATAGAGTGTGCACCCTTTGAACTGCAGATGGGGCGCCTGCTGTTCATGGGGCTTCCTGGAGCATGGACTTAGGGGGAGGCTCCTCAGGGTTTATGGGGCTTCCCAGGGCACAGCCATTTAATGGGGGCTGTGTCGTTTTGTTTCTCTTCCACTACCAGCTTTCTGGCCCTGGCAGTGGCTGTAGAGCAGGTTTGTCTGAGCAGGAGTGTGTGTGTTTACACCACTGCTGTGTATACAACAGGCTCAGAGTAATGTCTGGCCCACCTAGCGCCACAGGTTAAAGAGCATCAGAATCACCCAAAGCCTTGTTAAAGCACAGGTTGCTGGACCCCATCCTGGAATTTTTGATTCAGGAGGTCTGGAGTGGAGCCTGATAATCTGCATTTCTAACAAGTTTCCAGGTGTTGCTGAAGCTGCTACTCCTGGGACCACACCTTGGCAACCAACTGAACCAGGGAATTGAAACTTTACATTTCTTTAAGTACTAAGTTGAAACGAAAATATTTCTGTCCATGTTTTTAGGTAAACATCCTTCACTTGTATCCATAGTATACTGAAAAAAATAATCGAATATCTTCTTGATATCGATAGTCATAATTATGATTATTCATTATTGTGGTTGGCTGTCACTTGGGATGTCCTAGACCCTCTGGATGTTGGCCCAGGCTATTTGAGTTGCTGGTTTGCATCTGACATTTTTTTGACTCTTCCCTTGAGGTCAGATGGTCACGCCGTCTGGTGTGCCTGTAGCATTCTTCCCTGCCTGAAGCTTTAAAAAAAAAAAAACAAAAAAAACAAAAAAAACTTTCTTATTAAAACATCTGCTCTTTAAGAGTCAGGAGAGTAGAACAATGAACTCCCATATACCCATCATCTAGATTTTTAACATTTTTGCTTCATCTTTTTTTGTGGAAGTATTCTAAAGCTAATCCCAGACATCATAACATTCCCCTCTCACATATTTCCAACTGCATCTCTAAAAGATAAAGACATTTCTTGCACAACCACAAGACCATTATCACAACTCACAGACCCAATAGTAAGTCCTCAGTAGCATCTAACGTTCAAAGCATATTCAGATTTTCCCCAGTTGTTCAAAAAACTCCAACTGAATCAGGATGCAAAAAAGGTCTATGTCCGCATTGCCTTTGACTGTTAGGTACCTTTCCCTTCGAATTTGCTATTTTTGGGGGTCAGGGGATAGATAGTTGCTCCTAGTTACTGAAAGCTGATGAAGTGTGTCTAAAGTAGGGAAAGCGGGTTTTGAGTTAGGCTTTGTGAGAAGAGTGCAGTTCTCTTGCAGGGGCTTAGACACGTCTCTGCCTTAGAAACAGATGCTCTTTAACTTTCTTCTCTTTTCTTTGATCTTCAGAGGCAAGGAGGCCAGGCGTGTGACTTCCAGCTCCGTGAATTGCTTTCATGTGGGAATATGTATCTGTTAGAAGATGTTTATAAAGCAGCTAAGTTGCCCGGGGTCGGCAACAGAGTCTTTGGCCCCAAGGCCTCTTGGCTGTGGGTGTTCTCGAGTGTCTGGGATGTGTGTTTTATTCTCCACGGGCTTTCTTTTCTCTCTCTGTTAATAATCCGCCCTCCATCCAGGCTTTGCGGGGGGCAGAATGCCTTGGAGCTGCAGGCTCTGGGAGCTCACACACACACCTAGTCCCCTTGGGTGGCCTGGTTTCTTGCCAGAGGCATGATGAGTAAATATTGATGTGCTGTGCCTGGCTCCCTTGCATCCCTGCTTCCATGCTCATCCTTCACGTAGGTGTTTCAAACGTGTTACAGGCTTCTAATTTAACTTCCGCATCAAAATCAAAGGTCCCTCACTGCCGTTTAAATGCCACAGTGTACCCGTGGCTGGGGCTGACGTGGATTGGAAAGCAGAGCTGTTCTGCATCACGCAGCATCCGCTGTACTTCCATATGGGCCACAGCCTGGTGCTAAGAGGGGCTGCCAACTTCAAGCTGGGCTGAGGATGGAATCATGAGGCTGCCGGGAGGGGAGGGCCCTTCTGGACAGGGACCTGATTGTCAGTGGCTTCCGGGGGCTTTGGACCACTGGTTCAAGGTTCGGGACCAAGCAGCAACACTATGCATGGAGCTGCCCTAGATGACCCACAAGGAGGACCTGGAGGAGAGGGGAGAGAGCTTGCCTCATGGCCTCATTTCAGCCCCTGTGCTGCCTCCCCGACCCCCTGACAGCCCCCTTTGTGCATCTGTTGTGGTCCCCAGTGTGCTTCAGGGCACCAACCGCACTGGATTATAAAGGGCTATTGCCTCATTCTTATCCTGCTCTGGACAGGAAGATCCTCAGGGGCAGCGATGCTCACCATCTTGCCGATTGGCACACAGTGGCACTCAATAAATGTGCAGCAAACACATTACTGCAGCCCAGGAACTGGAGAGAAGGGAGGGGTCTTTGTGGTGAGTTAGGTTGAGCACACAGTACAAAAGCAAGTCAGAGATGGTCCTGAATATCATAGTACATCTAACCTGCCCAAGACATGGGGCTTCATTCTAACGTGACTGCTCCTGGCTGCCATCTTGCTGAGAAACCCTTAACCACGTCCTGTTCCTCACCTTTTCCTGCCTGGCAAACCCGCACGATATTTGACTCAAATGTCTTATGGCAGTTACCAGGCTGCTTAGAAATATTTCAGTTGTAACTATGTCTTATCCGTGATCTGTACTTTACGGTGCATGAGGGTGGCATTTATGCTTGGTTTCTCTTTTCATCCTCCTTAGCCTTGCCACTGTGGTTTATACATACTAAATCTAGTTGTCCAATGACATGCAAGGCTGTGTTTTGGGAGTGCTAAAGAAATGGCTCAGACTGAGGCTTCTTTTGAATTAGGGGAGGGAGAGCTCCCTGGGCGCTAGAGTCATCAGGAGAACCCTCCTATAGGGAGTTGGAACTGATTGGCACATGGAGAATTGGGGAAGGAGGAGAGAGAGCAGGTTTGGTGCTGGGAAGATCAGGGGAGGCTTTGAATCTCCATGGCTGGGTGTAATAAAAAGGTGTGGCTAATTAGTTTGGAACCACCAAGTTCTGGGTGTTTATTAGACACACAGTGAACTGCCAAGAACTATATAGACTGACCACAGGGAAGGGTGGCTACAAAATTTTTTAAAACATGATGCTCACTCAAAGCTCCTGATGAGACTGATGGGGATGAGTCAGGTTGAAGCCGAGATAAACATTCACTTATCAGATGGAGAGCCATCCTATTATCTAAGTTCTTGGATTTCGAAAAAATATGGACCCAAATACTAGATAATGGAGCAGGATGGAAGAAGAGGATAAAGGGGCTCTTGCCCCAGGGCTTTGGTGGTTTAGCTGGAAAAGAAATACTGAGATGGGTTGGAGACGATGGAAAGAAGCAAAGTTTCAGGCTTAGAAAAGTGGTGATTGTACAGTTGCTTTGGAAAACAATTTGGCAGTTTGGCAGTTTCTTAAAAAGTTAAACATAAACCTGCCATGTGATCCAGCCACTCCACTCCTAGGTGTTTACCCAAGAGAAATGAAAGCATATGTCCATATAAGGTCTTGTACAGGAACGTTCATAGCAGCTTTGTAATAGCCCAAACTGGAAACAACTCAAACGTCCGTCAAGAGATGGATGGATAAACAGATTGTGGTATGTCCGTACAGTGAACTACTATTGAGAAATAAAGAGGAAGAACTGGCTGAATCTCAAAATAATTATACTGCATGGAATGAGCCAGATTAAAAAAATACATATTATGATTCCATTCATATAAAAGTCTTGAAAATGCAAACTAATCTATAGTGACAGAAAGTAAAACAGCAGAAGGGGCAGGAGGAGGATATCACAGAGACGGATGAGGAAACTTTTGGGGCTGCAGGATATGTTCATTGTCTTGATTATAGTGATGGTTTTACAGGTGTATATATATACATGTCAAAACTTATCAAAGTTTACTCTTTAAAGGTGTTCAAGTTATTGTCTGTTAATTATACCTCAGTAAAGCTGCTACAAATAAAGTGGTGATTGAGAGTTTCAGTTCAGTTCAATCAAACAAGTCATAATTGCAAACTTACCCATTCCTGAACTAGAATTGTTTCGTTTCAGTGGAAATGAGAAGAGAAAGAAGGGACAATTTCAAGGTTAGAATGGCAAGGAAGGGCCAGCCTCGATGGAAGCTAGTACTGGCGAAAACAAAAGGAACTGCCTTTGAGAAGTGGTCAGGGAAAGCTCCTGGTGGGTGTAGGATCCAAGATGGACTTCATTGAATGAAGAGAATGTGAAAAGCACAGAGATGCCAAATGAGGAGCCCTAAAAGATAGAATCCACAAGCTGTGTTGAATTACAAAGAAGAGGCCATACAAGGAAGGCCAGTGGTGCAGTTTGAGAAGGGCTAATATCAAGAAGTAGGGCTGCATGGGCTGGTGGCCGAGGGCCCAGGGAGTGGATGCAGACTGCCTGGCTGTGTGTCTTGGATGCACACACTTAGAAACTGGGCAGCATTTGGTCAAATTACCAAATTAACTTCTCTGAGCCTCAGTTTTCTCATCTGAGAGACAGTCCAGATCTCATAGGATTACAGTGAACATGAAACAAATTAATGTACAAAAAATATTTAGAACCATGCCTGGCATATATTAAGTGCTCAGTAAATGTTATTGCTGCTGCTGTTATCCTTATCATCATTATTATCATTATCTGCTATTGGGCAGGACCTTGAATGCTAACCTTTTGCAGCTGACTTCTTTCACTTAGTATGTTGTTTTTGAGGTTCATTTATGCTGTAGCATGTATCAAGAGAGCTTCGTTCCTTTTTATGGTTGAATACTATTCCACTGTATTGCGTATGACACATTTTGTTTATAATTTCATCAGTGATGGACAGTTGGTGGAGTTGTTTCCACCTTTGGGCTATTATGAATAATAACTGCTGTGAACATTTACATACAAGTTTTTGTTCCCCTCCTTTTCTTTAAAGCTCGTACTTTTTGAGACTTAAGCCTGTTCTGCCTCCCACATGTTTGAAATGACAAAGTGAATTCAGTCATTTAAAGGTAACTTTGGGGCCTCCCTGGTGGCGCAAGTGGTTGAGAGTCCGCCTGCCGATGCAGGGGATACGGGTTCGTGCCCCGGTCTGGGAGGATCCCATATGCCGCGGAGCGGCTGGGCCCGTGAGCCATGGCCGCTGAGCCTGCGCGTCCGGAGCCTGTGCTCCGCAACGGGGGAGGCCACAGCAGTGAGAGGCCCGCATACCGCAAAAAAAAAAAATAAAAAAAATAAAGGTAACTTTGAAGATAACAGAGACCTACCGTACAGCACAGGGAACTATACTGAATATTTTGTAATTACCTGTAAGGGAAAAGAATCTGAAAAAGAACACATAAATGTGTGTGTGTGTATATATATATATATATATATATATATATATATAGGAGTCACTGTGTTCTACACTTGAAACTAACACAATATTGTAAATCAACTATACTTTAATAAAAAAGGTAAACAAACCTAATTTGGATAGTTTAATTTTAGACAGTTTAAAATACACTAGTTCAAAATTTAGAGAAAATTATTTTTCTAATTAAAACAAACTTCATGTGAAACATGCAACAAAATTGAATTTCTAATAAAATGTGAAGAAATTAAGAAAATTAAAATATTTGCATAACTATAAGGGAGAAGATTCACATACAAATAATACTGAAACTAATTTGTATAGATAGTGTTTTCTGGCTGTTATAAGTTCAAGGTATGTTCTTGATGGACTAGAGTTGAGTAAATTAAGCAAGGCACATATTGCTACCTTAAATTTTCTTTATAATATCCTAGCAATGAAATGAGTCAAAGAAGCATGTATGGTTCTAGATGTTGCACTATGAAATGGTAAAAATCTTGGTATCAGTAATATAAAATTATATAATTAAATTAAATATTTTTGAAATAGTTTCTGTGAAGTGTTAATTTTTCAAGTGTTATCCCCATTACAGTGTTTGAACATAAAAACTTACAGAATTATTCCAAGTATTGCATCATAACTTTATAAACAATTTCAGAGCAGTTTTTCCAAATTGAAGTTTTTAAAGCAAGTAAGCATATTTAAGCACTAAAAAAATAATTAATAAGGGAACTTTGTGATTTTCCAAACTTTCTCCTTTTCCCATTGGGCACGGTGCCCTCTCCTGCTCATGCCTCACAGTGAGAGTCCCAGCTCTAGACACATGCAGGAAATGAATATGCCAGAACAAGGCAGCATCAGTTGGTGCCACATGAGAGGTACGTGGGGCCATCGGTTTGCTCTGTCATGAGCTGTTCCGTTTTGAAGGGGAGCTGACTCCAGGTTCTGTGCGGAAGGAACGCGTTAGGCGGAGGGGGCGTGGAGGCTGGGAGAGGCGCTAACACATGTGTCAGAAGAGGGGCCAGCCAGATGGCTCTGATTTATCCGTGTCAGGACCGGGCCGGGAAAGAGCCCAGGCTGGCTGGGCGATGCCTGGAGGCTTCCACGCTGCTCGGCCCTTGGGAGGCTGGGCCTCTGCCCTCGCACCTGAGCTCCCTGGGGAAGCAGGGGCGGCAGCGGCGGGGAGACGCCTGTTGTTCCTCAAGGTTGGCAATTAGCGCACTCTCTTTCAGGGCAGACCTCCTCTTAGCTGTAATCTGAAATGTCAGTTATTACACTGGTTTGATTTAAGTATAGAAGCGCCTCGGTTATGCTCTCAGGAGTAAGACAGAAATAGCTAGTCAGCGTGGGTGAGTGATCTTCTAAAAGCATTCACAGGGATCATCCTTGCCATGGCATCATGTACTGTTCAAAGTTTGAGTGAATGTCAGGCATTTGGCATTTAGGGTTGGGGGAGGGGAGGTGGAAGATCTTAGGGAAATCCTGGGTTAAATCCCTCAGAGTTTCTGTACTGGGTGATCCATCAAGCACTTAATATTCTTTTAGTCCCCAGTATGTGACTGGGGTTGGATTTTATGGGAGGTACTAAAAAGTGCAGGACGCAGCCTTTGGGCCCTAGCTTAGGTGCCGGTTAAGAGGACCAGCACTTGTGCACAGGTAAGAGCCTGCATCTCAAAGCACTGCATGCGAGGGGCAGTAGGAGCTGTTAGCATTCGGGCAGGAAGGGATCCTGTGGACTGGGTGGTCAGGGAATGTTTCCTGGAGGAAGCAGCATGTGAAAAGGTAAAAATATTAGGGATAGAATGTTTTGCTTTAACTTGATCCTCGCCCTGCCTTTGTCTACTAAGGGTGGAAGCACCTTATACAAGAAAGTTAACAAACATAAATAGAAAATTGAGGCCACAAAAAAGAAAGAAGTGGCTAATCTAGTTGCTCTGATGGCGCCCTGAATTTGGTTTTGAGCAGCCAGGCCAGAATGAAAACCAGACTAATTACATAGCTCTCTTGATCAGAAAGGGGAAAATCTACCAGCTCCTGAGGGGAGGCAAAATTCTTCCTGGCACATTTTTCCAAAACCATTTTCTCATGTAGAAGGTTATACAAAAGACACAGGGGCCTAATGGACATTGTTCCATCAGCAGCAAAAACCTTTATGAATGTCGAGGATTGAATGCCAAGGTGTGACCCGGTGAAGGTAATCAGGCCAGTGGCTAAGGTGGCAAGATCCAGTTATGTGGCTTTGGGGGCTCTGACTTGATGCAAAATGCACTGAGAATCATTCGCTGGAAGAGTAGACAGAGGAGAAATCCTGATGGAGCCTTTCTAGTGGAAATTCAGAGGGGAAACCTCCTTGGTCCTGGTGAGATTATACCCAGGGAAAGGATGTGGATCCTGTCTCCCTGGGTTCCCACTGTCCAGCATGTAATTATCCTGTCTGGGGATCAGATCTGGTGCTGAGTGTCCTGGAGGCCAGGGACACAAAAGGAAACACACGTCTGGTTCCAGAGTCCGGAGCTGGTCTTGTCTCTGTTACCAGCACCCCTTAGGACACTATTCCTTGGTCTATGTTAGTTGAGGCTGTAAAGCACTGGCTGTTGTCTCTGACAATTTCTCAAGCAGTTTGAAGTCTAGAAAGGGTAGTTTTACTTTAAAAAAAAATGAATCCAAGATAGGCAGGAGTACAGAAGAGATTACATGCTAGTAGGTTGGCTTTGTAACTATTCCTACTATCGCTATCTGCCATTTGTTGAGTGTTTACTCTGTCCCAAGCACTTTACCTACATTCTCTTTATATCATCCTCAGAACAGTTTCCTGAGGTGTGTGCTGTTATTATCTCCATTTTATTGGAGAGACTGGGGCTTGTGGAGATTTAGATAGACTCTTAAGCCTCCAGTTTGAGGAAGATTCCGGCTGGCCTCACTTTGGGATCTTGTGGGTTGAGTCTTGGCTGCCGGACCAATCCCTGCCCATGGATCTCCTCCTCTCCCATATCATGCCTGGCAGAGGTTTTCTGTTTCAAGCTTGTCCTGGGTATCCTGCTAGTCCCTGGCCTTTTGTATGAGATAGGCGCTTCCCCATCTGATCTCTAAGGTTCTTCTTCTGGGCCTCATGCCACCATGTCTGTCCCTAGAGTCACACCCTTTCTCATCCTTTATGCTTGAACCAGTTCTGTCTGCGTCCCATCAGTCCGTTCCAAGAATCATAAAAGCAGTGTCCAGGTCTTCTTGTTTTTACAGCCCATGTTCCATTCAGGACCTTCCAGCAAATTCCTGCTACCCATCAGGGGTACCGCGGATCAGGGACTGAGGGAGGGTGAAGCCTGGCTCTTGGTTCCATTCCACCCCTTCACCTGGGTTCCCCTGGTTGGCTCTCTGCTCAGCCACTCTCCAGGGATATAGCTGCCATGTGTCAGTGCCATTTTCTCATATCAAAAATACTTGAAAACTGCATTAAGATTTGCGCTCTCATCAATGGAGGAGGAAAGCATTTTGTTAAGCTGTCTTCCTTCCTTCCTTCCTTCCTTTCCTCCTTTCCTCCTTTCCTCCTTCCTTCCTTTCTTTCTTTCTTTCTTTCACTGCCTTGGGTCTCAGTTGCAGCACGCGGGATCTTCGTTGTGGCACGCGGGGTCTTTTGTTACAGTGCGCGGGCTTCTCTCTGCTTGGAGCACGTGGAGCTCCAGAGCATGCTTGCTCAGTAGTTGCAGTGCGTGGGCTTAGTCGCCCCATGGCATGTGGGATCTTAGTTCCCCAACCAGGGATCAAACCCATGTCCCTTGCACTGGAAGGCAGATTCTCAACCACTGGACCACCAGGAAAGTCCCAAGCTGTCTTACTTCTGAAAGATTTGGGATTCTTCTTTTTTTAAAAAATAAATTTATTAATTTATTAATTTTTTGGCTGCACTGGGTCTTCGTTGCTGTGCGCGGGCTTTCTCTAGTTGTGGCAAGCGGGGGCTTGCGGAACACGGGCTCTAGGCGCACGGGCTTCAGTAGTTGCAGCACGCAGGCTCAGTAGTTGTGGCTTGCGGGCTCTAGAGTGCAGGCTCAGTAGTTGTGGCACACGGGCTTAGTTGCTCCGCGGCATATGGGATCTTCCCGGACCAGGGCTTGAACCCCTGTCTCCTGCATTGGCAGGCAGATTCTTAACCACTACGCCACCAGGGAAGTCCCAGATTTGGAATTCTTGCTGTCTTTGGACCCCAGGATCAGTGTGCATTTATTTCTGTAGGAAGAGATTGTGTATCTGGGGATGATGGCAAATTGGTCCCCCTGTGTTGAGAAAGCTGGTGACCAGCTGAGTAACTCGGGTTTAGGCTGAAATTCCTGCCTTTGCCCCTGTTCAGTCTCTCTTCGGCTCCCATTGACCTCTGTCACTGGGAACAGGATGAGATGAACTAGGTGGCCTCAGATGCACGTCTTCAGAGGCTCAGAGGGAACCTTTTGGAACACCAGGACTCTTTTTTATTCTTTGAAGCTTTTGAAGGATAGTATTTTCAATGGGATCCACCTGGCCTCTTGTGTTTGGCTGTTGCTGGAAGGGCTGGCCTGGGAAGGCAAAGAAGGTGGCTGTCTAAAAGATATACTGTATGGTAGAGTCACTTCGTTAAATTTGGAGAAAATATCAGTTGAATATCCAAGTCCAAATAACCACCATTTGTATATTGGTCAGTCTTTCAAATAAAGTTGCACTTCCATGAAAAAAAATAAATAAAAGATACATTGTAAGCAGCTGTCACCTGGGACTCTATACCTGAACGTGTACTGATGGCTTAATTTCTCCATCGCCACAATAGCTGCCATTTATTGAGTGCTCACTAAGTGCTTCGAGTGTATTACTTGTTTAAGCTGCACAGCAACCATGAGAAAATAGCAGGACCAAAATGGGAAGACCCTGTGCTATAGGAAGCCCTCAAGTTGTAAGGTCCAGAGTGGTCCAAGAGCCCTTTGAGGTGGTTCCCTCTTTGGCCCCTGGAGATCTTGGATGTGCTTTGGCTTGGGCGTGTGGATGGGAGAGGTGCTTCCTCCTCAGATGAAGCACACTTGCAGTACAAAACAGCAGAGACCTGTCTGGTAGAAGCTTATGCCAAAGGGTAAGGGCTGAAATGCTTTCATATCATCCTTCATCCCCATCATCCAAACCCAGACCCAGTGCTACACAGCCAAGTGCGGGAAATGTCAAGTCTTTGACCATGTCCCATCTCTCTCTCCCCTGATGTCCTCTGGAGATGACCTCAGCCCTCATTGACTTCCCTTCTTCTCTGAAAGTCCCAGCATTTGGATTCCATAATATCCAGTCTAGGGCTTGATTCTCCAGTCTCCCTTGGTAACAACCCCTCACACTGCTTCATTCATTGCCCACCCCCGGTCCCTTTTGCTGCCCTCTGGCCTAGACTCAGTGAGCCCCAGAGTCAGGAAGGACCTAAGGGGCATGTAGTTTAATCTACTCATTTCATCAGTGAGCAGAAAGTGTCTCTTTCATGGCAGAGGGAAGCATTATACCCCCTTGTTGAAGGAATCCCAAACTGAAGTGAACAGATTGGGAGCTTTGTGTATTGTTTGTTTTGGTGGATGCTTTCCTGCATGCCTGGGATTTCTCCACTTAGATCTAAAATCCTTTTACTGAATTAACCCCATTCTCCCCATACTCCTCCATCCTGCTTATATGCTAGGCTGGTTCTGATTTTTAGTATCAAATCACAGACTCTCAGAGCTGGAAGGAATCTTTGAGGCCATGAAGTGCGAGCCCTTCAGAGCAAATGCTTTAGATGATCATTTACAGCGTTCTCCTCATTCTCAAGAAAGGCTTGTGGGCACCCACCGCTAGACTGAGGTCAGTGCTTCAGTTATAATACCCCAGGAGTTCTTATTACTGGTGACTCTTCGGAGGAGCCAAGAGGACTTCCACACCAAGAACAGTCATCTTTTATCTTTCTAAAAAAATGCTGATTTTCTTATTCTGAGTTTCTTAAAGCAAAGCCCACCTGTATGCATGTCAATGGGTGAAACTATTGACTCACTTAAGTTACACTTGCGCAGTACCAGATGGATGAAATTTTAATCTGCTTGAGGAAATTCAAGCACATGTTTTACTAAGAGCCTGTAAATGGAGGTAGAAGATTTAGTTCAAAGAAAGAAATGAGTATAGTTGACAATTACAGCCAAAATAGGACCTTACTTGAGGAGTAATTAAGTGATGAACTAATTAATCTGCTAACCGGCTTCTGTTGTCACTAGGGTTCACTCTTTAGGCTTGACCTGTATGTACACGCGTGCGTGGAAGTTAATATCTGCAGCTCAAAGAGTGTATAGTGTGACGGTCAGGGCCCTTAAACCCAACAGAGAAATTCAGATCTGAGGCTGAGTGAAAGAGGTGAGCGACAGCAAGTTTAATCTCTCCAGATTTTTCTTTCTCCATTTTCTGAAAACCTATAAAAGTTGAGAACAATTCAGCTGTTCATTTAGTAAGCCCACCTAGAAGTAAATTCAAATTATTATGTCCATGCCAGAGGCTAAAGGAAGGAGTTACTATTACCTTTGAAGTGGAAAGAAATTGCCATCTGAGGGAGATGAACTAGCCTACATTAAAAAAAAAAAAAGTTGAAATCATATAGCAAAAATACCTATAATTCCTCCCTTTATTCTTTGTGGTCTTGCCCTTATATCTCACAGAATGGGTTGATTTGAATGCCTTAGAGACAGAGGGACCTCTGGCATCTCTTGGTTTTCTTTGCCATCAGGAACAGACATGCTGAAGAACCTGGACCCCACCTGAGCCACCAGCCTTCCTCCCTGTGGCCTTGGCCTGGGGCAGTTCTAGATGTCAGATCCTCAAAACCCACCCACTGACATGGACCTTGCTCTCAGCAAACCTTCAAGCCCGGATGGAGGAAATGTTCTACCCTTAACATGTTGTTAAGCCATGTATAACTTTCTGAGAAATTTAGCCATGTGCTTCTAATTAATTTGCACCTAATTCTTCAGTGGGTTTTTTTCTCTTCATTTTTTTAAAAGAAGAAGTCACATGATGAATAAGCCTGGAGATTAAGCTCTCTGAAGAGGTGTCATTGACAACAAAAACAATATGTTTCTAGAAAGATACAACTAATGGCCAAGGGCTATGGAATAGGCAGGTTGGGTTCTCAGGTGTGACCTGTGGATGGAGTTCTGAGGAGATGCTCCATTTGCATCAAAGTCACAGGGTACCCACCTCCAAACTGGCCTCATTCTCAAACTCTGCTCCTTCCTTACAGGACAGCTATGCTGTGTAGCAATACCTTTTGTGGTTTGCTGCCAAAGTCTTCATTCAGTACCTAGGATTTCTCCCCACAGTGTGTGGTCATCCTCTTCTACTTTTTTCTTCCTCCTCCTCTCTTTCCCTTTCATTTGGGGGAAAGGGATTATGGAAAGAGATCAAATATCTTGGCTGAAGTTTTGATGGTGATGGAAATAGAACTCTGGAGCATTGACCCCCGCACCCCAGGTCCAAAGATGAGACCACCCAGCAGGATCCTGGGCTGCCCCCAGAGCTGCTTCCCAGAACTGGGCTGTTGGCAGAGTTTGCCTTTCAGAACTCAGAGCATTACTGCACAGAACGGGATTTCCCCGTTTTCCGGCACCCACCCCCCCCTCCCACTTCCAGCCAGAAGAACCAGTCTCGACCAAGTTTAGGAAAAGGGAATTACATTGGGTCAATGTAGGTAGCTGAAATAACCAAGAACCTTGTTGCAGTGAACTTGCAAGTACGGAGGTTGGTTCCAACCTGACATCACCACCCACCCCCACCCCACCCCCCAACCACCTACCTCCAGGCGGCAACTAGAAAACTTAAAAGAAATACTGGAGATGGGAGAGATTCTCTCAGGACTCTGGCAAGCATAGCAGTTCCCTTGTGTTGCTGGCAGGTACCCAAGTTTATCCATGTTTATGGGGATTTGCAGTGTTGAACTGCGGTGGATAGAAGTGTGTAGTTCTGCAGGCTCCATAGTCAATTAAATTTCCTGCTCATCCCCAAGCTTTGGGTCAAGATAATCAACTGGGAGAAGGAAAAGAGGAGGTTGTTTATTAATCTGAAGAATTTACACCAATGTACTATTACCTTTTTGGTCCAGGGTGCTGTGTAGATCTTTGTCCATTCTGAAAGAATTGAGAGGCCATTCTAGCACTTTCTCACTTGAGTAAGAGAGAAAGCCCTGTGGCCACTTGCAGGTTGGTTCCATTCTCTTCTTTTTCTCCAGACTGCAGACCTTCTAGTTTACTTTGAATAAAATCAGAGAAATTCCTAGAGAATTAATGGAGATACAGAGAGAGGCAGAGAAGAGGTGTTGAGAGAAGTTTGATAAACAAATCACAGTAAGACTAGAAAAAAAAAAAAAGAGCCTGGGATGTAACTGTTTAACCCCAGTTATAATGAATCTTAAAGATGGAATTTCAGACCCTGGGATGGGCTGATGGCTGGAGGGTATTTTTTGAATAGCATATCCTGAGCCTCTTACGTCATGCTTCATAGAGGTGCCTCTTCCACTTACATTCAAGTTCCTAGCAGTGGGACAAAAAAAAAAGGTCTGACGACTTGAGTAAATTTGTGAAAATAGCATGCCCCTGACCTACTTTGGTCTTTATGTTTACCTCCCTCAGAGATGTACTATTTACTTGAATGGGATCTGCACAAATAATCACAAAAATAAGATGAAGGCAACAGTTTTCTCAGATGCTTCCCTGCAGGAAGGAGGGTGGAATTAGCCCTCCTCACTCAAGACATTGATGCTCTTTGTAATTGTTTTTTTTAAAAAAAAAAAAAAAAAAAACAGAACAAGGAAATAAAATGTCTGTACCACATTGTCTCCTTTTAATCAGCCTCTTAATGGGCCATTTTAAGCACTTTCAGAATTTGGAAGAGTGCTGATGTCAGGAATATGTATCATCTCAGCATCCTTGTGTTTATCCAAAAGTCTTGATCTTCCTGCCTCTTCTCATTCTGAGGGTATGTATGTAGAAACAGAGTATGTCATCAATCAAGTTCCTATTACAGAGAGAATTTATACAGGAAGACTGTGGCATAGTCTTTGTGATACTGAGGGCTATACATAAATAACAGAAGAATTTTCTAATCCAGCACACTTAAACTACTGGAGCATACTTTTTCTCTAATCATTGCCCTCAAGTTCTATTAAGGATCAGAGAAACTGCCTTACAGAGAATGTGCCTTCACTCTCAGCAGAAGTGCTATTGACTTGCTGGCTACCTGGCATGGGTGTCCGCTGGGAAGGATCCATGAGTTGGATTCCTCACTGGATGATTTTACTGGAGGAAGACTTAGGGCTTTATTTTAGGAGTTAAGGACCTCTCTAACCCTACCCTTCCAGCTGTCACAGGTGTTTGCCTCCCAGAGCTTGGTGAAGTAGAAACACCGAGGGATAGGAAACATTTGTGGGAATAGTAGATTCATGCAGAAATAACCTAAAGTGCAAAATTTAGCCTTATACCAAGCAGAGGAGTTAAAACTCTGAGAGCTGAGCCTCCAGAAGCTTTCTGGAGAGGGGCTGTTCCTTGATAGCAGTGCCAGTGCCCTGGTGAGAAGCAAAAATACTGGCCAGGCCTTGTGGATAGTGACCCAAGCCCAGATGTCTGAGATCATGGAAAAGGAACTCTGAGGGAATGAGCTTTTCACACCCTTTTCACTCAGATGTTTTCCGATAGGTGGAAACCACCTCTGAGGACGTTTCACAATTTTGTTAATAGAAAAAAGTCAAAACAAGTACAGAACCTCCAAAAGCCATTACATTGCTAAATGTACATTGTGGGAGTGCTTTTCTCCTTGGTCCTATCCTGGCCTGGTTCTAATTAGTTGTAGAGACATCCGATTAACTCCAAATGACATGGTCTATGTGTGAGCCCCATGGGGATGGGTTCTGGAAGGAGCCATATCGCATTTCATCAGCTGGCTCCCTTCTTGCAGGCGCTATCCAATTTGGTTGAGAAATGAAAGACATTTCAGCATTTCCTTTCCTCTTTTCCTTCCACAAAAGCTTAAGCAACTGATATTTGGCCAGAGGGATAGGAGGATAGGGGAGAGTTTGAATGGGGACAGTCAGGGTTGGGAGATAATAACAGTTAATTCTTTTCCTTCTTACCTGGAGCCCCAACTGAATAATGCTCCCTACAGATGGGCAGGAGAATGGATATTGAGCAGTGATGCTGTCTTCCCTCTGTTTTCCCAAATCCTCTGTGTCCTTCACGTGCCAAGATGAAGGAAAGCCCACCCTCACTTTCAGTTATCTGCCCCTTCTCTAAATAGCAGCAGCAATTATGGGCTTTACCACAAAGTTTAACACAAATTTTACACCCACTGACACTGTTTCTCATATTCAAATGGTGTGTGTCCGCCTCGCGGTAGGTTATTGGTGGCCTGGAACTGACTGGACATCTTTACACGACCACGTTGCCAGGACAGGGCTTAGCCACAGATAGTTATCGATCATCTGATTGTCCTCCTTCGGACGCATTTGTCTTGTCAAGCCTTTGTTTCAGTGTTTAGCAGAGTGTGGGCCATTTTGGCAGCAGAGCCGTGGGGCAAGATTTAAGTTATTTGTTCCCATTTATCAGTGAACTGGGCAATCCGTCCACATTTACAATTCCCTAATCAGCTTAGCTCCGTTTTAATCATCTGGAGTCTGGCCGGGTTTGTTCTGTGTAGGAGCCAGCAAGGCCCAACTGTTGCGCTGACTTCCTTTGTCTCTCCTGATGAAGGTCTTTTTTATCCTCGCCCACCTTGCGCCTTCAAAACTATGAGTCAAACTGCTTTTCGAAGAGCTTTTTTTCTCCTTCCTCCTCATGGGTACTTTTTAGCTGCCATTTTCTCTTCTACCCCTTTTGTTAGGTTTTATGACTGCCCAGTCATGCTGCCTCCCCTTTAGCTTGACTGGAAGGAGTGTGTGTGTGTGTGTGTGTGTGTGTGTGTCTGTGTGTGTGTCCATCTGCATTTGTGTATGTGTCTGTGTGGGTTTGTGTGGGTACTCGTGCACACATAAGTATATGTGTGTATATCTGCACACACCTATGGGTACACACACGTGTGTGGGTTTCAGTGTGTGTATCTAAGTGTTGTGTGTGCACACAGTCACACGCATTTGCCGGTGAATAGCCCCTACCTGACTGACATGGCAAGTGAGTAGGATCTAGGGCCCCGACAAAGTGAACAAAATCACTTTTTTCCCTCAAAGACTATAGTTTATTCCTCACTGACATTAAGTTTGTTTAACCAGTGGTGCAGAATTGTGAAGGGATTAAGGTTCCTGAGTTTGTAAGTTATTTTCTTTTCTCTGGGCTTAAGCCAGCTTGCCTTTAGCGTGAAATTTGTATACGGTGCTCATGTATTTTGGTGTGCTTTGCTAGCTGGGGTCATACCTAGGGTCTAGGATCAATCAGATATAGATTAACCTGTGGATGGTTAGCCTTTGCTAAGTGCATACTTGTCTCCAAACCCTCATATTCCAGCACCCTGGATAAAACCGTAGGAGGAAAAGGGAGGGCCAGATGGACAGATGCATGTACACAACCCCAGTCTCCATGGTTCCTTGCTCTTGCCAGGGTGCAGCAGGCGTGTGCCTACCCCATATTCAGTCACTCAAGCACATCCTCACTCCTGGATGCCTGGGTAAATAGTCACGCAGGGTCACCACCGAGGATTTGCAGCTCTGCAAGAGGTAGGGCTAGGAAACACTGTCCTCTTGTGCTCAGGGTCTCCTATCCCCTTTCCTAGGTGGTTCTTATATAGGGGACACCGAGCATTGGCGTGGGGGCGAGCTCCTACCCGCTGTCAGGGACCGCCCTCCTGGTGGGCGATGTTCAGCTGCCCCCCACGCCCCTTGCCCTGTGGAACTGCTTGCTTCTCTTCCCCAGGGTCAAGCGCTGAGCAGTCAGGCACGAGCTGGAATTACTATCCAGATGCATCTGGGAGGTGGAAATTCTGCTTCCTCTGTCTGGAAAACACAACCCTGGCTGTGGCTTTTTTATTTTAGGGCCATAATGTTTCCAAAGTATGAGTGTTGCCCAAGCTTTTATGTTCGTGAAGATTGTGGTGTTTGAGTCCTGTTTGCAGTCTCGGAGATGGTAACATTAGAGGTAGAGTCTGAGATGTCAGGTGCATGGCATCCCTTCTGCAGTGCTGTTGGGGCCAGCAGGAGTATGAATTTCTGTTTTCTCAGCAGCCTGGATAGCGCTTTAGCTTTATACCTTCACAGGAGGACCAGGCTGGCACAGCTGTGGTCCCGCCCCCAAACCCACAAAAACAGGTGGTGGCCGTTATGATTATCTTTACTTCATAGGTGGATGATGAAATTGAGAGAGTGAGAAGCCCAGGGGCCAAGATGCCAGCCCTCTAACTGCACCCTCTCTCTTGACCTGTGGGTTGCCAGAACTGGCCCCGTTGGCAGCCGATTATTTCTTCCTTCCTAAAAATCCAGGCTGCTTCTGGCCATGCGGAGACAATGAAATCCTCAACCATGGTTGAAAAAGACCAACCAAATCCAAACAAACAAGGGCTTTTTTTTTTTTTTTTACACTTTTCTTAGGAAGTCATTAAGGAATTATTGAGCTGATTAATGTGAGTGGAAAATATTTAAGTTTGGTCATTGTTTAGGCTGGCCAGTTTGGCTGCATTAGGAATGGACTTTTGGAAACCACTGTACTGTTCTCTCCAGGCGTCCACTTAGCTCTGGAGAACTCCAGGACTGGATCAGGCCACCCCCAGACTCAGGGATGAGGAGGGGCTGCCACAGTGTTTAGGGGGACCCTGAGTGAACAGGGAGCTTGGGAGTGGGAGAGGATGGTCATTTCAGGCTTCCCCAGGCTGACATTCTTTCTTGTCCTGTGTTGGCCAAGATGGAGATGCCCTAGAAGATTTGGAAGCTAAAGGGAAAACAAAGGGAAGGACTTAGGAAGAAGGCAAAGCAAAAGGGAACAATCGGGATCTGTTTATATAGGGCTTGCATTAAGCAGATCCTTTTCCTGGCAGAAGCTGCAGCTCGCGGTGGGCTGGGGAAGAGCCTCGCAGACGGCAAACGAGAGGTTGCTTCTCCCCGGTGCCTCCCTGCCGAGCGAGCCTGCGGAGATGGGGAAGCTGGCGGCCCCAGGTTGACCTCTCCCCGCAGCTGCCGGCTCCTCTGGGGCACGATGCTGCCCCATGTGCTCTGCCGCCCAGGGTTCTCCTCCTCCTGCGAGCAGCCCTTTGTGACGTGGACTGAATCCTGGCCATCTTCCCCTTCCTCCCCCTTTGTCTTCTCTCAGAACTTTCGTTCCGCTTTTGCACTTGCCTGAGACACAGGGGAAGTGGGGTGGTTCTTACTGGGGTGATTCTGGAAGTGGCTGTGGGGGAAGCTGCCCACCACCAGGGGCAGGCAGGGTGTACCCCTTCCTCCTCTGGACGCCCCCAGCCCCTTTCTGCCCCTGCTGGAAGCCTTTTCCGAGGGTCCCAAATCTTGCCTAGGCTGCCAGGGGTGGAGAGAAGAGAGTAGAGCTAGAGCCACACGTGCAACTCCAGCTGCCTGGCTGGGATGCTCAGTCATTGCCATTAGGGCCCAACCACTGCCCCTACCCTCTGGAAGCACGTGGTAGACGGGTGGAAGGGGCAGGAAGGGAGGGCAACCCCTCCTTGTATCATTTCGTTCTCCCAGCAGCTCTTGGAAATGTCTCCATTTGACAGAAGGGAAAACTGAGGCCCAGAGAGATTGAGTGGCTTCTTCGACCAGGTTAAGCTGTAGAGGCAGAATTAGCCCCTAGACATGCTGGTGCCTAATTTAGTCCTTTTGCATAAAGCTGGAGAGCAAGGGAAAAACAAGGGCAGTAAAAGTAACTGAAGGAGAAAGGGGAAACAGAGTTATAGGACAGAGAAAAGGGAGCTGGTGGAACCGAGGGAACGTTAGGACTCTCCTAAGTTAGTGAGCGATGTTCTGTCTGCCTGCAAGGGTCGCAGAGAGAAGGAAATGCAGTAGGACACATCTGCCAGTAAATGCAGATTTTGTTCACTTGCCCTCTTATTTCTTGATCACTTTCACTACTCAGTTAAAAAAAAAAAAAGCTTACTGATCATCTTCTGGTCACTCTGCCTGGCCCTGAGCCCTCTGGGGACACTTGAGATTGAGGAGAGATAGGCTCTTCCCTCAGTAAGCTTGCAGCCTATGCTGGACCATCATGCTTGGAAGCGCTAAGTAGTGGAGCAAAAGGTCGTTGATGGAGAAATGTGAGTTGAGCATCTGCTGTGTGGTCGGCTCCATTGAGGACCAAGCCGTGGGTTCTGAGGAACAGACTCTGAGTGGGAAAGGCGGTCAGGGAGGGCGTCTCAGGGGAGAGGAGCCTGAGCTAGAGAATGGGGCCCCTCCCGCTCTCATGGGGAAAGGCGCTGGAGAATGTAAAGTGGGCAGTGCTGTGCCACACCTGTGACAGCCTCTCGAGTGACCTATTTGCTGGGTGTTCAGAATCGAGCTTGCTGGAATGGGGTGGTGATGGCAGGTGGCCGGTGAGATGTCTGGGCTGGATATAGAGCCTTTCTGAAAGCAGGGAGCTTTGTCGTTCCCGGGAAGGCAAGAGCCCTGCCCGGTGGTCTCCTCCTGGCTTCTCTGTCCCTTCCCCTTCAGGTTACCTTGGGCACTGGCTGACTGGCCCCTGGAAGGGGTTTTCTTTCCAGGCGATGAGTCCAAGAAACTGCCTTAGCTCCTGTGACCCTCAGCCCTTCAACACTGCCCTTTGCTGGACGAGCCAGCCAGAGAGGCTGTGTCACTGTCCCCAGGATGCCCCCAAGAGAAGGGCACACAGGCTGCAGGAGCGTGGGGCGAGGTGGGAGTGGGGGCAAAGGAGACCCAGATCCAGGCTTGCTCCTGGCCAGCTGTGTGGCTTAGGTGAAGATAACGATGATGAAGGTAACAATAGTCCCCACTACTTGTGCCCAGGCTGTGTAGAACATCACAGACACAACTCGTCTGATCTTCCCAGTGGCTGTGTAAAGGGGATGCTGTCTTTACCCTCCTCCTGCAGATGAGGAAGTGGAAGCTCAGGGACTCGTGGGCACCGGGAAGCAGAGTTGAGATTCAAGCCCACTCTTCCTGACTCCTGAGATGCTGCCCTAATGATTAGGGCATGCTGCCCCCTTAGCTATTATACTGGGCCTCTTTTCTCTCAAGATGAGGACTTGAATGAACTGACTCCTTGGGCCCCTCTGGGCACCATCATTCTAGAATTTTAGGGAAGGGTGTCCCCAAGGACATTGTAAAGGCATTGGCCTTGGGAACGACGGTCCTTCCGAAATGATGGGGAGGAGACCCAAGTTGCTGAGACCGTTTGCCCCACGGCAGCCTAGGGCCAATTTCTCAGCTCTTTCTCCGCTGGCCGCCCTGAGCACACCTGCCCTGCTGGGAGCACTCGGGGACTCTAGGGCTATTTTATGGCGAGCCGCCCATCCCTGGAGGAGGTGCATTGGGGTGGGATGGCTGAGACTTCCCCCGTTGCAGGCTGGGTCCTTAGCACCATCCCCGCCGAGCGCGCTGCTCAGCGGTCAGAGCTGTCTGCCGCTGTCATCCTACAGCTGCCGCATCAGGTTAGAAATAGAAACTCCCTGCTGGGCCCCCAGCCCTTCCCTCCCGCTGCTGACGCTCATTTGGGGGGCCCCCCGTGCTGCCTTAGTTGGTGAGGCCTCTCTCAGAGGAGCAGGGGGCTGGAGGAAGCCAGGGATGTGTCAGCCTGGGAGCTCCAGGGCCAGCCCCACCGGGATGACCACCCTGTGGTCAGGCCCTGCGATGGGCTCACAATGTCCAGGCCTCCCCTCTCTCAGCAGCTGCTTCTCAAGCTCCGGGAAGGTGATTTGACGCTGGCCTAGCAGGGTGGCTCACCCTGCCACCTGCGGCTTCCAGCCTTCCGCTGTGGAGGGCCTCCCTGAATACGTGTTGAACTTGACTTATGAACACAGGACCAGGCAGAACCCCAGCAGGGCTTCCAAAGGCAACCTCGGCACAGCCTCAGGGCTTGAGTGCTGCATTTTGGGTTTTTTTTTTCACCAAATCCCTTTCCTCCCCATCTCTCCTGTCTTCTCTCCATTGTGCCAAAGCACTCTGTGCCCCCTTCTCCCCCCGCGTGGTTATCTGCCTCGGGAGCCCTGAATGTTAGGAATCAGGCGTGGATTTCTGTGTGACCCTTCAGAGCAGGACGGGGGGGAGGAGTGGCGTTCTGCCCAGGGGTTGTTCTGAAGCCGCAGGCCTCTGGGGAGACAGACAGGCCTTGGCCTCTGGGACCATCTTCCCTCCATCCCTGACTCCTGACAGCTGATGCAAGCCAGGAGGCCTGGCCACCCTGACTTTGACCCCTTCCTGGAGAGGCCAGCCCAGGCTGCATCCCTGGAGCCAGCACACACCCTTCCCCCCGTGCCTCTGAGCAGCAGCCCTGCTCCCCCCATTCCCCAGGCTGTCTCCAAGTCCAGGGTATCAGCTGACCTGAGGAAGCACAGTGACACCGTCCCAGCAGGGTGTGGTGAAGGAAGTTGTTTTCATTCATGGTAAACAGGGTAGTAAAACAACAATAGCAGTGTAGATGCTTCGCAGTTATTTACCAGTGGATTCATCTGCATTCTGGATAATGCACGGCTTTCTCTTCCCAAGGTGGGATTGGTTCCTGGGGGGGATTAGCAATAAGGAAGGAACTAAGGTTTATTGAGACTGTACTATGTGCCAGACATTGTGACAGGCACTTTACCCACATTTGTTCTTGTCATTGTCCCCTAAACCTCATTTGTCCCTGTTTTATCCTGTTTGCTCAGGAAGAACTAAGCATCATGGACTTTAAATAAGTCGCTTATGGTCACATGGTTAAAAAGTGTCCTAGCCGGGCTCCTGACAGATCTGCCTTTCTCCAGGGGTTATGTCTTCCTACCCCGAGTGTGCGGGGGTGTGTGGGCAGACACACAGAAAGATGGACTCCATAAGGCCCCCTCCCCCCATCCCCATCCTCATGCTTCATGCAGTATATTTGAGGCTCATGAAGTCTTCCCACCAGCAAGAATTTATTCATCCCACCGTGAGTTTCCAGGGGCATTTTAAATCGAGGTGGCCCCAAACATTTCCAGATAGTTGCTGTTTTCCACTTATTTTTATACCTCCCTGGAATATGGAAAGGGAGTGCTGAGACCATTACAGATTGGGAAATTGAGGGTCAAAGAAGGAAAGAAGGGCTTCCCTGGTGGCGCAGTGGTTGAGAGTCCGCCTGCCGATGCAGGGGACTCGGGTTCGTGCCCCGGTCCGGGAGGATCCCACGTGCCGCGGAGCGGCTGGGCCCGTGAGCCATGGCCGCTGAGCCTGCGTGTCCGGAGCCTGTGCTCCACAACGGGAGAGGCCACAACAGTGAGAGGCCCGCATACCGCAAAAAAAAAAAAAAAAGAAGGAAAGAAATCCAGGATCTGACCCCTCCTTTGCATTTCCACCCCCTGTTCTGAGCCCCCACCATCTCCTGCCAGGATCACTGCAGTGGCCTCCTCTTTGGTCTCTCTGCATCTACCCTTGCTCCCTCCCCACTGCCCCAGCCAACACGGTCTTCAGGTTATGTTATTCCTCTCCCTGGATTCCCACAATGGGTCTTCGTCATGGTGAAAACCAAAATCCTTCTAATAGCCTACATGGCCCTGCATGCTCTGTACCCCCATCCCTACCTCTCTGATTTCATTTTATATTTTTCTCTCCCAACTCATTCCACTGGCCTTTGTGCTGTTCCTAGAACGGACGAGGCACTTTCCTGTCTGTACTGGCCGTTCTCTCTGCCTGGATCACTTCTGATATCTGAACCTCTCCCTTCAAGTCTTGCTCCGATGACCCGGCAATGAGGCCGTCCTGGATACCCTGCTTAAAACCACCACGCCCTTCCCCATCCTGATCCTCCTCGCCCTGCTTTATCTGTTTTTTTTGTCCAGAGTACTTATCACACTCTAAAATGTCATACAATTTACTTTCCTTACTGGTAGTATGTAGACTCTCCTAGGACAGCGATTTCTTTCCCTCTTCTGTTCATTGATATAGCCCAAGCATCTAGAACAGTGCCTGGCACATAGTAGGCACTTTAATAAATGATTGATGAATGAATGAAATCACATATCAGGTTAGTGAGGGACTCATGACTAGAACCTGGTGTTTTACTCCCAAGATAAGGATTCCCCCCAAGTGTTGGTGTTAGAACAATTATATATACACACACACACACAGACACACACACACGTTTATATATTTACGAGAAAACTTAACATGGGCATAGAAAGCAGAAGAGCCTCAACATGTACGGTGCATGAGATATGTGCCAGGTACCGTGTATGCATTATCTCACGTGTCTGCACATCTTTCCCGGGAGGAAAGTGACACTCAAGGAAAATAAATGATGTGCCCATGACCGCAGCTACTTAGAGATACAGCTGGGTTTAACCTCAGATCTGTCTGGCCTCAGAGCCTCTTTCCTATTCTTCCCTGGAGAAAACAGCACTGATATGCTAGCTGTTTGGCCCTCACGTTCCTGCCAGCTGCGCAGAGAACCAGACTTGATGTTGAGCCCACTTGTCTGGGTCCTGCTCCCCTCCCCCAGTTTCCTGTGGGCTGGTCTCTGTCTTGCTCTTCCTTTCCTGGGAGGTCTTGGGTGGCCAGGACCACATTCATATGCAGTCCTGGTCGTCATGCAGACCTCGTCGTCAGATCCTGATGCTTGGCCATGTATCAGCTAAAGTAAGCCAGGAGGTTGCAAAAAAGCCATGGCAGAGTTTGGCTACTCACTGAAGGACACATTGGTGGCTGATTTCCAGGGCCCGGGCACCACTGCAGCCCTCCCCTCCTCTCCAGCCAAGCTTAGTTGTAGGTGCCCGTGAAGGGAGCCTGCAGGGAAGTGTGATCCAGACCAACTTGCGACTTGCGTTCTTGTCCCCCTGCAGGCTCCTCCCCAGTCCTCCAGGCTGGGGTCCTGAGCTTCTGAGAACCAACATGGAACAGGTTTGAAAGCCACCCAGGATGAGTATACACCTGTCTATTTTAGAGGGACTCACCATCCAGATCATGTTGGGGGCCGAGGAAGATACAGTGAGAGGTGACTTCATTCCTTTCGCTCAAGAAGTTTCTGTTCTACTCATGGAGATTAGATATACATACTATATAAAATAATTAACATTACAAATCCACGAATCAGGAACGTAAATGAGCTATGGATTTTTTTTTTTTTTCAATAAGGACATGAAGGGCTTCCCTGGTGGCGCAGTGGTTGAGAATCCGACTGCCGATGCGGGGGATACGGGTTCGTGCCCCGGTCCAGGAAGATCCCATATGCCGCGGAGTGGCTGGGCCCGTGAGCCATGACCGCTGAGCCTGCGCATCCGGAGCCTGTGCTCTGCAATGGGAGAGGCCACAGCAGTGAGAGGCCCACGTACCGCAAAAAAAAAAAAAAAAAAAAAAAAAAAAAAGGACATGAAGCCTTTATTAAACTTTTCCACTCTACCTGTGGTTTGAGAGGCCCAAAAGCGGGGCCCAGCTGACTGACCAGGCCCCTTGAACCCCACAGGCCTCCTGCATGGAAGGGCAGTTTTGAGGAACAACATAATGCACAAAAGAGGGGGTGTTTCTTCAGTTGGTAGTTTGGAAGTGAAAAGCACTATATAACCTATAACTATAATGTGTTCTTAAAAATGTAAAGAGAGAAGTGTGGAAATATGGCAAATAGAGAGTTAATCCCCATGTATTGTGGGTGCACATGTAACTGTAGGTTTTTGTGACAGAGGTAACATCATCTTTGAACATGAAGGGCCAGGATACACCCAGCTAGGCCTTGGGTTATAGTAGCGTATGTTCATTGGAAGTAGGTATCCCTTTTGCCCAGAATGGCCAGGAAAAAATCCTGTTGGCTACCGAGAGGATGATAATTAGGAACATTGAGCGCACCTTTCAGAACATCGAGTTCCAATGAAGTGAAGGCTTTGGAAGTTTCCACGGAGACAGGAACGCTTCACTTAGGCTTTGTGCGGTAATTTAAGGGCATTTCATCCCTGTATGCTCTCAGGTACCAAGGGACCCAAGCTGCTTCTTTTCCCTCAGCCTCAGATCTTCGTGGACTGTAGGGGAAAGTTTAAAGGGTTATAACAGAGACCAGTAGATTGAACTAGTTCTTGGAGTGTTTGGATTTCATTTACCACTAGAATGTTATAGAATTATAATTCTGCCTTCCAGTATTTTAATTAGACAATGGATTCAGCACTTATTGTGGGAGTGAAGAGTGAAGCTTCTGAGAAGAGACAGTCTGATGGAGACTCCACCCCTGCTTAAGGCCCGGTTCCAACTTCCCCCACTCAGCCCTTCTTCTAGAAGACATTGTTTCTTGGCCACCAGCTCCACCATACTTAGATTCTCCTTGTTTTCTCAGCCATTCCTTTGGCGTTTTCCCTGAGGTCAGGGATCAGACATTATACAAGGCATTCGTCCTCACACACCCTCAATAAATGCAGCTGACTTGAGAGGAACGGAAACTGCCGTTGCCCACTGAGGAGAATGAATAACCAGGAACTTGCAGATTAGAGGACACAGAGCAACTTTTCTCAGGGCATCTTAATAAACTAACCAAGCCTAGAATCTCATCCACATAATCTGGCCGGATTTTCCTTAGGGGACTTGAATCTTAACTCCAGCACCAGGCTTGGTATTTTCCAGTAGGTGGTCTGCTTGCAAACTTATTTGCTTTGACTCAAGCCCTGCCTTTGAGAACTATTAATTCAGATGATCTAATCAAAACCACACATGAGGCTTTAATGATGCTACTCCTCATCCTCTACCCTACCCCCACCCCCATTACACTCTGATTTTGTTTAAAGAAGTCCAAGCATGGTTGAGTGCCTTGGAGAAAACTGCCAGAGGAGGCCAGCCTCACATGGCTGGACATCCCCACTGGCCTTTTTTCATAGATGACTGATTCTGGTTCTTTTCTGGACCAGAACTCTCCAAGCAAACTCCTCCCAAGAGCCTAGAATGTTAACCTTTTCTGCTGATTATCTCACCTATGAGAAGGATCCCAGCATTAATATGATATTGTTCAGTGTGTTAGAAATGTATTAGAAATTAAAATGTAGAAATTAGAAATTAAAATTTCATTTTATTATTTCATTTTATAAGCAGCCCTTAGGAGCAGCGTGGCCTCGGGAGACGAGTGCAGGTCTTGTGACCTGACGGGGTACCAGGGGCCTCTGGATGCTGTAGACTTACTCTGTTTCTTGATCTGGGCACTGGTCACACAGGTGCTGTCACCTTGCACACTTTTCTGTAAATATATTCCACTTCAGTCCAAAGTTAAGAAGAAGAGAAAATAAGCAAGAGAATAACAAACACAAATTTAGGGTAGCACCCCCTTGGGGTGGGGGAAGGCAGGGAGGTAGTATTGGAGAGCCGTGCACGGGCAGCTTCAAGCCTCCATTCTAGTGTTTGGTTTGGATTTTAGGTTCCTTAGAATTCTTCTCCATAACTCACACATATAAATATCCTTTTATAGATATCTAGTATTAAATAATAAGCTACATGGAGGTATAGAAAAAAGATCTTGCGGGTTCTGTGGTCAAACTGACCAGGTTTGAATCTTGTCTTGCCCCTTACAGGCTGTGGGGGTCTTGAATGAAGAGCAAAAGCTCCCAGACTCTCAGTTTGCTCATCTGCAAAATGGGGATTGCAATCCACAACCAATAATTCAGTTGACATTTGGGGTATGTATTACAAAGTGAAGTATAGAGTGTTATGAGAGCATAAAACAGTGGGACCTAACCTAGTTGAAGGGGGATGGGGTGGGAGTGGGGTGTTCAGGGAAAATTTCCTTGAGAAGGCAATGTTTGAGCTGGGTATTGATAGAGGGCTAGTTTTTATGTTTTCTTTTGTTTATTTATTATTTTTGGCTGCGTTGGGTCTTCATTGCTGCATGTGGGCTTTCTCTAGTTGCGGCGAGTGGGGTCTACTCTTCGTTGCAGTGCGCAGGCTTCCCACTGCGGTGGCTTCTCTTGTTGCGGAGCACGGGCTCTTAGGAGCGAGGGCTTCAGTTGTTGCAAGGGCTAGTTTTTGTTTGTTTGTTTGTTTTTGCGGTACGCGGGCCTCTCACTGTTGTGGCCTCTCCCGTTGCGGAGCACAGGCTCCGGACGCGCAGGCTCAGCGGCCATGGCTCACGGGCCCAGCCGCTCTGCGGCACGTGGGATCCTCCCAGACCGGGGCATGAACCCGCGTCCCCTGCATCAGCAGGCGGACTCTCAACCACTGTGCCACCAGGGAAGCCCCGTGGGCTAGTTTTAAGTACACAGAGTCAGTAGCTGGATTTCTCTCTCCTCATACTCATGCACTAGCTATGTCCTGTGGCGAGTGGGAGATAAGTGTTCCAGAGAATCGCAGAACCTCACAGCCACAGTGGATTTCAGAGAACAATACCTAACCCACCGTCTCCCACCCTCACTCTTCCTCGATTTTGCCAATGAAGAAAATGAAGCCCAGGAGATAATGTGACGTGCCCAGGCCCCTCAGCTGACGAACAGCAGGACCTGGACCGAAACACACACCGCATTTACCCCTGTCATGTGCCAGACCTAGTGCCAGTGCTTTACATTCTTGATATTTAACCTTCATTAGCATCTCTGTGTACTAAGTCAGTGATATTATCTCTTGCTTACAGATGAGGAAACTGATGCCCAGAGAGGTTAAGTACTCCCTCAAGGTCACACAGCTAGCTCAGGAGAGTCAGGATTTGAACCCAACCTGACTGCAAAGACCCCACATTCCTAATTACCACCCTGCAGTTCCTCCTACCAGAACCTCGATTTGCAGTATTTCTGCTAAACCATGACATTTTCCCTGCCCTCACGGAACTACGGTCTTTTTGGAGAGAAAAGTTGTCTTCAATACAGCACAGATGAGAAAGCCCAGCTAGGGGAAGGGTCGGCTTTGGGAGTAGCCTGTCAGTTCACTTCTTGGGATTAATTTTCTTCATTGGGAACATTGAGGAAGAGTGAGGGCGGGTGATGTAATGTTCTCTGAAGTCCATTGGCTGGTAGGTCACTGGCTGGACTTCAGACCAGTAGCTGATGACTGTCAACTGGCAGAGGAGTTCAGACTTGGTCTTGAGGCACTGGGGTGCCAGTGTGAGGTTCTGGGCAGTGGGACCTGAAGAAGGAAAACAGGAGAGGGCTTTATCTTCCAACTGTGTGTCTCTGGAGGCTGGTCTCCCAAGAGGACACGCCTGGCAGCTTAGGTCCACAGAGTTTGTGCTCCCAGGAGTCCCTGACGGGGGGGACTCATGGCCATTGGTCGCATTCATGTTCCTCTTCAGATGAGGAAGGTTGAGTCATGGTTTGGACTTCTAGCAAGTTCTCACTCTCAGCTGGAGTTCCCTCTTTGAGATGGTACCTCCACTTTCGCTCAACATCCCCTCCACTGCCCCTCCCCCCATTCTTCCCAACATTCCTACCCACCCCTACAGAGAGACCCAGGGATCCTGGATGGGGTTTCATCATTGGTACTGATGGATGTTCTTCTAAGTTGGTGCATTTTCTCCTGCTAACCTCTATTTTAGTATTATGGGGAAATTAATAGAAATGTTCTCCTTTGTATCAGTATCAGAATGTTTTCCCCTTCGGGTGGCCCTCCTCTCTATTTGCATAATGGCGAGAAAACGCTACTGCCACCTAGTGGGGGTTCAGAGTGTGACCTTCAGAGCTCCTCCTCCTGACCCCAGCACATTATTTCTATTATTAAAATTTAAAGTAAGGAGCAGTTCTGAGTACAGTGTTCTTCCCAGTGTATGGATTCAAGTGGATTTCAGGTCCCCTTCCCATTCTCTTAAAACTTACAGCTGCAAGTCTCAGAGGGGTTGTTTTGTGTACACCAAACAGAGCCTTTGAAATAGGTACAGGGAGCTTGATCTACTTTCCCGTGGCTTATCTTTACAGCAGTCCAATGAGGTAGGTATCTGTATCCCCACTTACAAACGAGGAAATCAAGGCTCAGAAAGGTTAAGTAACTTAACTGTGTAGTAGGCCTCCTAGGTAGTATGCGGATTATGGCTTGTTTTCCTCTAAAAGTGTACGATCCAGACATAGTGGCAAAGTGTTGTCAGGTCCTGGCCATCTTGTGGAGGGAGAGGCCCTTGTGCCCTGAGGTAGTCCAGCAGGGCTTCCTGGATGGAGGAGGTGGGTCTGGAGCTGGGATTTGGAAGTCTGAAAGGGAGGAAAACGTTTGGTGAATGAGGGCACAGAAGTAGCACAAGAATGGGGCTGTCTGTGAGTAAAGAATATTAGCCAGTCTAGAGTTGAGCCTCATGTCATGGATGGAGGTCCAGGATGCAGAGACCTTGAGAGCTAGGCTGGGGGGTACAGGGAGTCACTGTGTCTACTCCCACACTGCCTTTGTAAATTGAGAAGTGGGGCATGCTTGATGGAAGATATTGAAATAATGCAGAAGTCTGTAAAGTAAAAAGTGAATACCTCGCTCCAGTTCCATCCTCCCCCCAAAACAGGATTGATAAAAGTTTGCTGTATGTGCTTCCAGAAGATTTCCTATGTCTGTAAACTTATACAGATAAATATGCCCATTCATATATACATAAATTAATACATGCATTCATAGTATGAGTTATTTTAAATAGGATTATATTAACTACAATTTTTAAATTTTATAAAAACTCTATACTATGGTCATCTTTTAGCTTTTTAAATAGTCTTTTACTATGGAAGATTTTAAACATATATAAAAATAAAACAGTATAATAAATCCACTCTAACAGTCTCAATATTTGTGAGTGTATGGCCAATCTTGTTTTACCTCTACCTCTCTCCATAGGTTCCTACCAACTGGATTATTTTAAAGAATGTTCCAGGCATCAAACATTTCATCTGTAAATATGTCTGTATCTATCTCAAAAGACAAGAACACATAAAAAATAACCAAAATGCCACGATCTCATTGAAGAAAGCATGAACTCCTTTATGTCATCAAATATCTAGTCAGTGTTCAAATTTTTCCAGTTGTCTTATAAACTTCCCTTTTACCAGTTGATGTGTTTGAATCATGATTCAAATAAGGTCCATATATTGCATTTGGTTGATGCTTTTTAAGTCTCTTTTCATTCATAGATTTCTATTCTCTCCTTTTCCTTTTTTGGTCTTTGCCTGTATTTGTTGAAGAAATGAGTCATGTGCCCTGTAGTTTCCCACATTCTGAATTTTGCTGATTGTATCCCTGTTATGTCTTTTAACCTATTCCCCCGTTCCTATATTTCTTTTCTTTTTTTTTTTCAGTACGCGGGCCTCCCACTGTTGTGGCCTCTCCTGTTGCGGAGCACAGGCTCCGGACGCGCAGGCTCAGCGGTCATGGCTCACAGGCCCAGCCGCTTCGCGGCATGTGGGATCTTCTTGCACCGGGGCACGAACCCGTGTCCCCTGCATCGGCAGGCGGACTCTCAACCACTGCGCCACCAGAGAAGCCCTGTTCCTATATTTCTTATAAGCAGGTGGTTAGTTAGAGGGGCTGGAGCAGGATCAGACTTGATTTCTTGGCAAAAAGGTTGGAGCTCCTTAGGTAGGGGAATGAGGTGACCAGGAGCAAGAGTGGTGGCTTTAGGAAAGAAGGGGACCCTTCATGGGCCTCCCAAAGTCAACCCCTTGATCTGCTCTTCCTAGGTGCAGGTAGGAGACAAAGGGCGGGGGTGTCCCCAAACCTCTGTAGGGTTGGCTTCTGGGATGCTCATTTGCTGGGGGGCGGGGGGGGGGCGTAGTTTGCATCTCATCAGAGCCTTCCGGGAGGCATCTGGGGCCATCAGATCCCATCATCTGACCAGCAACTGGCTCTCACGACAAGTGGAAGCCTATGGCTTCCCCCTCCTGTGGTTTTGCCCTGGCTTTCTTCCCTTCTTCCCATAAGTAGTAGATCTCCACTTAAAACACACACACACACACACACCATAAAAATGCTTTTCTTTCCTCTTCTCAACCCATTCATCCAGTTGACACTGCTGACCCACTGAGGACAGCTTAACTGTCTCAGCTCAAGAGTTAGGAAAAATCTGGACAGTGTTTACAGACACTGCCCGTGCTCTTGAAATGCTTTACACATTGTATCACAAACTCCTGCAGAAGAATCATTTAATTTAGAAATTAAATGACAATCTCTAAATCCTCCTTCCCACCTCATCCCCAGAAGCCCATCTTCAGCCACATTTTTCTTCAGTGATCATTCTGAGCTTCCCGATACCTTGGATTAGCTTCCCTCCCCCCACCATGGAAATAAACTGCATTTCTTAAAGACAGTTTGTTTGCTAGTATCATGTCAGCTTCCACGCTGACATGATATTAAAGCAAATAAACTTGATAACTTAATTTTCTATGTAGTCTTATCTCAGTAAAATGTATGCTTTTCTTTAGGCCTTCTGAAATATTAAAGATAGTTTCTCATCATCACTTTCCAGAGCTCCGAGGAGTCAGGGGTACCAGAGGATGGGGTTACTTTTCTTAGAAACTGGATTCATCGACCTCCCTGCTGGAGGGGCCACAGGTAGTGACCTGGTCCGGGATTCTGCCTGATCCATCCCCTCCCCCTGCCCCTTCACTTAAAAAAAATATTACCTGAATCGTAGATGGATTATATCAGCTCTCAGAATCAATAGGTAATAAGTAGAGGTGAGGTTTGGGCCAAGTCTTTGGTAATGTCTGTTTGAGCTTTATCAAAATCCTTATATTTTTTATGATTTACCCACAAGGTAAAGTCCATAATGAAGGACATCCTTCATATATGCAGTTTGTGAATTGCGAATTATTCCTTCTAAAACATGCCATATAAACTCTTTGGAGCTGAGTTAAGGGAGGGATGCTTTCTTGTCTAAGTTACCAGTGCTTCACCAGGGCTCTTCTTGTTGTCCTTTTGTTCACATCCTTCTTCTGACTCTGACCTAGCAAGTACTCACAGGCTCAGCTGCCCACTTCCTAGGAATCCATGCTGATTTGGGGGACTGTATGTACATCCTTGCATGGAGGCAGTGTGGTTTAATGAAACAAACCCAAGACAGACTTAGGTTCACATCCTACTTGGTAGCAATGTGGTGTTTGAGCAAGTCACTTAGGTTATGATCCTCAGTTTCCTTCTCTCTAAAATGGGCTGACAACCCCAATCCCAGGACTGGCATGACCATTCCAGACTGTACATCTCCAGCCCTTGGCAAATACCACATGCTTAATAAATGGTCACCATTGTAACCGTGGAGAGGCAGAGTTGAATCCAGCCTTCAGGGAAGCAGGGAGGAGAGAGATCTAAGATAGAAGGCCAGTGTTTTCAGGATAATGTATGCTTTTGTCTGACCCTGAGATTTGGAAAAGTTGGTTGTTTTTTATGAACTACCCACTTTTCTTCCTCACAAGCTAAAAACTGTATTGAGATAATCAGCTCTGTGTCATAAAGCCTCTTGAGTTTTTTTGTTTGTTTGACTGATTTTATATACACATATACGTGTACGCACACACACACACATGCACACACACGCACACACACACACACACGCACACAGCAAGTGGGGAAACTCAGCAAACCTCCACCTGCAAGTTGGCATGTGATTTCTGGCAAGTTGTTAGTATGGTTTCCTCATGTCTGAATCCAGAAAGCAAACTGGGTCAGAAACAGTTCATAAGAAACATGCCCTCAGTTGACCTACTCAGGTACTTCCTCTTTATTATTTCATTACTTTTCGTCCCAGAGAATTTTGCTCTTACAGTTTCAAGATAATCAATTTATTTTCATGCGCCTTCCCCATCCAAATTGGATTACAAATATAAATAGCCATGTGCTAGCCCCGGCGGCCAGGCCAGCCTGTGCTCCCAGCCTGCTGCTTGGCAGCCTGGGTCCTTGGGCAGCCTGGGCTGTTTGTTTATTTTCAACTGAAGCTCTAAGTGCTGGAATGACTCCCCCCTCCTTCACACACAGCCATGTCAACACCACCTTTGTTCTCTGGTTGCGGAGGACAAATACTTGGGCTTTTTATTAGTTGTGGTAAGAATGCCAGTTCCCTTGGCATCATCCTGCTGGTTGCTGTCCTGTGGTTGGCCTTTTTATTTAAAACATTTTCTAAATCATTCTATGCATTTGTGCACACATGCAGCCCCGCCCACCCAAGGCTGTACCCTGAAGTTTACCTTACTGTTGGTTTTCCTTCCAGGAACAGAAAAACACCATGGTGTAATGTTATAAGGAAAACAAGGTCCCAGGTCAGGAACTGTGGTTTCCTTTGCTGGGGTTCAGCTTTGCCCTCATTGGGAATCTACTTCTATCTGCAGTTTTTTACTTCATGCCACCTTTGGTTGTATGCAAGTAGTTTTCTTATTGTTTAACCCCACCTCCAGGGACAGAGGTAGAATTAACTAGAACTCAAGTTAGGCTCTGCGTGCCATCCGGGAACACCATTTTCCTTGGTCTTCTAGGTATGAGGATGTTCAGGATCCCAACTTGTTCTCTGTTCACAGGTGGTATGTCTCTTGGCATGGTCCAGAACCACTGGCATTAGAATCTTCTGGGAGCTGGGGAAGGTACAAACTCTTGAGCCCTATTCCAGACTTGTTAAATCTGAAATTTCTAAGAGTGGGCCCCAGGAATCTGTGATAGGAAATTCACAGCAACAGTGTTGGTCTGTATATAAAATACCATCATTGAAAATACTGGGGCTCCTACCACTTCTTCCTTTCTCTTTAGGGCTATGACTTTGAACCTGTAGGTAGTCACTCATACACTCATCCCTATGTCCTCCTCTATCTCCAGTATCTTTTCATTTATGCCAAGATAATTCTGTGCTTGCCTTCAAGGAGCTCAGGGTCTAGTTGAAGAGATAAGGTGTGTTCGTATTATAAGTAACAACAGAAGGCAAGGAAGGCTAAGTGCAAATGTGTAGTGTAAACTTGATTTTAAAGGAGAGGAGAGGTGCTGGCCTTGGGCGGAACCCTGAGGAAGGACAGCGCAGGGCAGGAGGTAGGTAGGTGGGAAAGCAGTCCCTCAGAGGGAGCCGCGTGAGCAGTGGTCCACTTTGGGGATGAGGGTGGGGAGGGGCGCAGAACCTGACCAAAGAAGGAGGAAGAATGGGGCTGGTTGTGAAGGAATGCAAGTCTAGGAGAAAACTTTTTATGGGGAGCTTAAAAGATAATCAGATTAATTGGGATTTAGGGGAGAAGATTTGGCAAATCAACGCTATAATCAGCATCATGTTGGGATTTGCCAAGTCAGAATCCAATTTCCTAATTTGGCATCATCCCCTTTCATTAGTTAAGGGTGCCCCGAATTGTGGGTCTCATTGCCATTGGAGTCTCTGAAGAAGACTGTAAGTAAAGTTATAGACAGGGTGTTCCATAACTGAAGAAATTATTTTTATCATGAAAAACTTCAAGCACATACAAAAGTATGACATTATCATAACTTTTATTTAACAATGAAAAAACCATCACCGTGAGCCAATAACAAGAAGTTCAAGAACAGAAAAAACTAGTCTATGAAGATAGAAATGAAAATGGTGGTGGCCTCTGGTCGTCAGGAGAGGTTGCGGGGGAAGGGGCATGAGAGATCTTTCTAGGATAATGATAATTTTTTGTCTTAATTGGGGCATCGGTGACACAGGTGTATCCATTTGTGAAACTCAGCGAACTGTGTACACTTAAGACCTGGGCATTGCACAACGTATAATTCTACCTCCCCAAAATAATTTTTTTTCTTTTCTCCCAGTTTTCTTTCAGTCCTTCAGATCATATCAGGGAGAAACTCTCAGGTTGGGGTCAGAGTATCAGTAATATGTCTCTAATATTTATCTCCCTTTTAAAACAAGAGTAGAAGGCCTCAGAAGAATATTGTTTTTATTAAAAAAAATAATTGCTTATGATCACTGATACTAACTTTCCTAAGTAGTAGTATAATGTTTGTTCTTCAAAAATAAAATTATTTAAGAAGAGAGCTAAGTGGGCTTCCCTGGTGGCGCAGTGGTTGAGAGTCCGCCTGCCGATGTAGGGGACGCGGGCTCGTGCCCTGGTCCGGGAGGATCCCACATGCCACGGAGCGGCTGGGCCCGTGAGCCATGGCCGCTGAGCCTGCGCGTCCGGAGCCTGTGCTCCGCAACGGGAGAGGCCACAACAGTGAGAGGCCCGCGTACCGCAAAAAAAAAAAAAAAAAAAAAAAAAAAAATTAGAAGAAGAGAGCTAAGTGGCGAGGATATAGAGTAAAAACTGTAGGTGGGAGGAGACTGGCAGACATGTGAGGACCATCTGTGGAATGGGGAGACTCCCTGTAGGGCAGATGAGAAGGGTCTTACTGGAAAGTACTCTGTTCTTACAGTGTCACTCAGACGTTACTCGCTGGGTTTGGTTTTGCTTTCTGAACTCCTGGCAACAATTCGCCGCAGAACCAGCAGCATGGAGAGGCGGCCGTCAGGGTTAGGCCCCCGTGAGGCCTAGAGGAAACAGCAGATGTCAGTGGTTCAGCCGGAAGCAAAACTCTGACCTCCAGCTCACGGGCAGCGCCTGGTCGCTGGGAGGCTTGGCTGCGCTGTCTACTGGAATGAGACAGAGAGGAACCTGCCCTGAACCCTCTCCCTGCTCACCTGTGACTGTGTCTGGTGCCTTCTAGGGCTCTGCTGCAGGAACAGCAACAGGTTACGGCCAGGCTGCCTGGACGCTGCCCAAGGGCTGAGAGTCTCACAGTCCTGCTGGCTTATCGTGGGGCCGAATAGATACCCCTTCTCTCCAGGGAGCCGAGGCCTTGCTGTGACACCCGCTGGGATCTTTGTTTGAAATAAATAATGTACAGGGAGCATGGGTTGCGGTCCTCCAGTGAGTTATTTATGCCCAGTGCTGGCCCTGCCCTCTGGTTTCCAGGGAGCCCGGGCTCTCCTGGACAGCTGCCCAATGTCTCTGTGAATACGGTAGAATTCATCCCGCATCTCTGGGGGCGGGAGGGGGGTTACAGTGAAGAGACAGTTCAAGTGACAGACGCTGTTTAACCACCTTCCATGGGGCTCCTAGAAAACTGTGACATCGGCAAAGTTTGTGTCCCTGCCCCGTCTTCCGTCTCTGTACACTGTCAACACACCCCACTCTGCCTTTTCTGGCTGCTCCTCGTATCTCCTTTCAGCCATTTTATCTTTTGATTCCATCTGCATACAATTTACTTCACTGCAATAAGACCAGGTAGACCTGAAGGGGTTGCTCCCAGGGACGGGATAGGCCTCCGGGGCACAAACGGTGATCTTGGATACTGGAGGTTCAGTGGGAAGGCAGAGTATTTTGTGTGAGAAGTCGGAGGTGGTGGGCAAGGCGGCAAGGTCTAAGTTCATTATCAATAGCAGCGAACCTTCCTGGTGGGTTATCATGCGCCAGGTGGGCTCTAAGTGTTTTCTGCGCCTTCTAGGCCACCGAATCCTCCAACACCCCAGCAAGGAAGCCACTGTCACTACCCCTGCTTTACAGATCTGGAAACCGAGGGCTCAGACAGCTTAAGTCGCTTGCACGAAATGGCATGGTAATAGTAGAGCAGGATTCAAACCCAGGCAGTCTGGTTCCTGAGCCTTACAGGTAACCGTGAAGCTAGTGTTTCTCAAACTCATCCAATTATAGGAATCACTTGAGGCTTTGGTTCATGTGATGGAACCCAGGTGGTTCCATCAGGAACTAGGATCCCATGGGTTTAGAAACCTACACATCCATTAGAGGCCCTTAGTGAATTACCTGGTGGTGGGTTTAGGAAATTCTGCACCAGGCCATTTGAAAGTGAGGTGCTGTCCCCTCAGCTGGGAGGAGTCAGGCTGGGGTTGTAGGCTTTGCTGGGAGCAGAGCTGCTGGCAGGTGGCTTCCTGACATCTGTGTGAGCTGGAACAGAGCCTGGACTTAGGAGCTTGGTCAAAATGAAGTTCCAGGTACAAGAGCTCAATTGGCAGACATAGATGGGTTTGGGGATGGATTTGGGGAACAAATAGAGAGCCTAACAAGATAAAATGTAAGGAGGGGGTTCTCACCTGTACCAGAATAGCAGCTGCTGGGGGGCACCACACTAGCCATTAACACTGGGCAATATTGGCTGTAGAGCTGGACTTAGCCTGTAGGAGGGTCTGGGGTGGGGGACCTGGTAGGTCCTTGCCAAATGGTTTCCTAATGGTGTTTCATGGAATTTTTATGGGAGGGAGGAGTAACAAGACTTCAGCTACTAAGAGCCCTTCAACCAGGGGTGTCCCATGTTATCTTTGTAATATATTTGGGTTCCATATAAGATTTCATCTGCAGAGGGGAAAATGTGAAAACAAGGGCCTTACAATATAAACAGTGGTCGGGATTCAGGTATTATCCCAGGGCTTTGCATTTAAAAGAATTGTCTAGATGGTGGTTAGTGTGGCCTCCAGGGAGAACGTTCTTAGCAAGGAATTGCAGGCCTGGAGACCCTGTGGATTGGAGATCCATTTAATGGGAGGCCTAGCTAGAGCAGTCAAGTCCTGCCAGCCAAGAAGGATGCCCTGGGACTTAGCTGTGCCTGATCTTAGGTTGTCAATGAGAGCTCAGAGGACTGTGTCTGTGCCCCCGGTACCTAGAAACCCTGAGGGTCAGGAGCATCCATTACCATTTCCCCCTCTCTGGCCTCACTTTCTCCTGAATCTGATAGGGAGGCAGATTTCTTCTTGGTCAAGCTGAAGCTTTTCCTGCTAAAATGTCTCCTGCAGAAGTCTGTGGCTACCTGGGAGCCTCAGGAAATGAGTCATTCTGGGTGGCAGCAATTTCCAAAGAGCTCGAGACTCATCCCTTTCGTCGCCCTTGCTGTTTATTATTACTATTTTTTAGAGGAATCATCATATATATTTCAGCTTCCATAACCACTTTATCATGAGCATAATTTAACTTGTACTGAGTGACTCTGGACTATTCTTAGGATTATCAGTGATGTGGCACCTTGATGTCTACAGTGTCCTTTCATTAAAGAACCCAGACTTTCATGCTTTTTTCTGTGCTGTGTCTACTGATTTCAGTTTTTCTCTCTTCCCTATTAGCGCTCACTTCTCACTGCAGTCAGGGGACCTGCTTCTAATAGTCTCTCTCCTCTTTCCTACCTGCCCCCTCTATCACTTTTAATTTGCGTGATTCTAATCTGCTGTTGGTTTAGAAACCAGATAAATGATCTTGTTTCGACGGTGTATGAAATGAAATGAACAAGCTCCCCATGAGGGCCCCAGGGACACTCAGCCTGAAAGATGTACGTGGGCATCATGACGTCAAATTCAGTTGTTCACTCAGATGCCTTTATTACTTGCTTCCTATTTAAGGTAGGCAAAGTAGTGCTGTTCTTTGGATTTTTAGATCTGAAAAAAGGTCTGAAGATAAATTTCCTGAGTTCTTCTCCACCTTCGTGTGTTTGAGGATAAGTGAATCAGAGAAGTGCAGTGACTTAGACCAGTGGTCCTCAACCCTGGCTGCATTCTCGAATAATTTTCAAATATCAGGGCTCAGCCCCATCCCAGACTTATTAAGTCAGGATCATTGGAGGGGTTGAGTCCCAAACATTGATGTTTTAAAAAATATTCTGCAGAGGGCTTCCCTGGTGGCGCAGTGGTTGAGAGTCCGCTTGCCGATGCAGGGGACACAGGTTCGTGCCCTGGTCCGGGAGGATCCCGCATGCCGCAGAGCGGCTGGGCCCGTGGGCCATGGCCGCTGAGCCTGAGCATCTGGAGCCTGTGCTCTGCAACAGGAGAGGCCACAACAGTGAGAGGCCCACGTACCACACACACACACAAAAAAAGTCTGCAGATTCTAATATGCAACCCAGATGGAGAACCACTGATTTAAATCCCTGCAAAAGCATCACACCAAAGACCTGTGTTCCTTTAAGACAGGGCTGCACAGGAGAACCATGTGGAGGAGGTAGGAACAGTTTGATGGCGCCTCTGCTGCCAGGTGCTTCTAATGAGCAGTCGGGGTTGAGAACCACACTGCTTTAAGATATTTTGCCTGCAATATTGCTCTTTATAAGTCTGTGTTTTCTGAAGGGCTCGGATATCTTTTTTTTTTCATGTATCAGCGTCTTTCTGGAGACAATGACAACCTTTGTCTTTAGATTAGCTTTACAAATCGAACACCCAAACGGTAGCATTTGCTTATGTTGGAGTGATAGGAAGGAAAGGAGAAATTTGATCAAACACCTGGGATGCCACAAATTTGTCTTTGATCTTGAGAGTGGAAATCCCAAGCGCAGCCATGAATTACAGATCTGGCAGGGCTCCCAAATCGTTTGTGGAAGGATCAGCTTTTGTGATGGCCGCCTGGACAGACGGCGGTGTGTAACTAGCTCTTCCGTGTTTTCTCACCTGCATGTTTGTATTTGCAAAAATGCACATATCCATAAATGACAGCATTATCCGTCAGCTTTCAGATCAAATGTGCAGTTGAATGAGGGATGCTGAAGAGATAAATCAATGCAACAAAATTCTCCAGTGTTGCATGAGAGCAGTGACTTAAACCGAGCTCGGGGGAAGAATCATGAGAATCTGTGTCGAGGAGGCCAGAATGTGAGCAAACTTGCAGGATGCGCTGCGAAAAAAAACACACGTGTGTGTTCCAATCTCACTGTTTTTGATTCTCAAATTCACTGTTAGGGCTTGTGATATATTTAGCCTTGTTATCAGAGCATAGAGCAGGTTTTCAAGGCTTGTAGGATGTATCTATTAAAATAACCTATGTGACTGAGCAGCTTCTCACTATAACATTGTTGTTCCACTGAAACACAATGAGAGGAAATGGGGCTCCAGGAAATGGCCGTTATATCAGGGGATCCAAAGCAGCACAGGGCCACTCCAGTATTTACACACATTCTGGCCATTGTGCTTGCAACCTTGGGTAACCCTCTACTTTTCTCTGCTCCTTTTTAATCTTCTGCAGACTTTGAAGCCTATCACTCTTAAGGAAAGATGTACTAAGCTCTGGGCATTGGGAAAATTGATTTGTGAACATACTGTGTATCTCTTTCTCTGCCTTCCTTGGAAGATTTCAAGGTTGTTGATTTTCTAACCAAGCAGCTGACAGTATAACTTTGTGGTCCAGATGGTGTGGTGATGGTGGTGGTTGGGGGATGGGGGTGGAGGATGGGGCACAGCCCCAGGAGACCTGTGGCTTCTACTCGATTCTAGACCTCTATAAAAGCATCTTGGGGCTTCCCTGGTGGTGCAGTGGTTGAGAGTCCGCCTGCCGATGCAGAGGACACGGGTTCGTGCCCTGCTCTGGGAAGATCCCACATGGCGCGGAGTGGCTGGGCCCGTGAGCCATGGCTGCTGAGCCTGCGCGTCCGGAGCCTGTGCTCTGCAACGGGAGAGACCACGGCGGTGGGAGGCCCGCGAACTGCAAAAAAAAAAAAAAAGCATCTTGGCCTTCTGAGGAGGCCAGGTCCATCTCCCTCCCCTTTTGTTGTCGACAGCCAGCTCACTTTGGTGACAAGGGGAGGTTTAGAAATTGGCTTGTAGAGGTGCCCATGACCTATATGGGCTTGGCGGGGATAGGTCATGGTGGCCTATACTCTCCTGGCCCCCAGCCCCCATTCCCACCTGATCAGCTCCCTCTGTCCATTTTAGATATTGGACTTTCTGATAAAGAGGATCCTGCTACTAAAAGACTGAAATCCACTACTTGGAATAACTCACCCTAGGGATGGAAAAGACCCCAGGAGCTGTAAGTCTGGCTCTGAGGCTTCCAATGGGGGAAAGGCCACAGCCGAGCAGGTGGAGGAACCGGTCCAGAGCCCTTTGCCCAGTGGAGCCCATATAGCAGCCCCTCAGCCCAGTCCTGTACCCAAGAGGTCTTGCTTTCTTCTTTCAGGCACCCCTTTGTGCCCATTGGATCCACATACACTGTACTCTTTTAAAAAATTTTTATTTTATATTGGAGTATAGCCGATTAACAATGCTGTGATAGTTTCAGGTGCACAGCAAAGTGACTCAGCCATATATATACATGTATCCATTCTCCCCCAGACTCCCCTCCCATCCAGGCTGCCACACAGCATTGAGCAGAGTTCCCTGTGCTATACGGTAGGTCCTTGTTGGTTAGCCTTTTTAAATATAGTAGTGACACATACACTGTACTTTTATAATGCCCTAATTTGTTTCCATATCCTTTCTTTCTTTAATTTCTTTCTTGAAGAATGGAGTCAGTTAAGTAACCAAATAGAAACCCAGTAAATACCTGCTGAATTGAATCCTGATAGCTAATTTGACCCCTCATCTTATGGGTAGCTTCACAAAGCAGTTGTACTTTCCTTAAAGACAGCCTGGTCTTGATGGGGGTTATGGTGCCCAGATCTGCCCTTGCTGATATTAAAGCAGTACTGAAGCTCAGATACTCAACGGCCAGCTCCACCTCCAGCAGAGTACCATGGTTGATAGCATAAACGCTGCCACCGGCTGTGTGGATGGGAATCCTGGCTCTAGTACAAGCCCACTGCGGGACCTCTCTAGATCTCGGTTTTCTCATCCATAAAATGAGGATAATGGTACCTACCTTGTAGGGTGTTGTGAATGACCATATGGGGTTCAGTTGACACATAGTAAGGTCTCAATAAATCTTAAGTGTTATTGTCACTAGCACTTCCCATCACTATCCTAAACACAAAGCTAGAGAAATAGCCCCTCCCGCCTCTTCACCTCTATTCAGCTTATCCCTCCAGCTCTAAGACACCAGAGAGTGTGGTGGCTGAGTGTGGCTTGTGGCGCCAGACAGCCCAAGTTCATGTCCACTTCTACCACTCACTGACTGTGTGACCTGGGGCAATTTACTTCACTTCTCTGTGCCTAGGGTCTCTCACTTGTAAAATGGGGTTATCCTCCAATAATCCTATATTTGTTTTTGGGATTGAATGAGATAATGCTTATTAATGTATCCATCCATCTATCATAAGAACTGATAAATGGTAGTGGTATAATCCATTTATTTATCTTCCCTTTTTCCAGAATAGATTTTTTTTTTTTTGCGGTACGCGGGCCTCTCACTGCTGTGGCCTCTCCCGTTGTGGAGCACAGGCTCCGGACGCGCAGGCTCAGCGGCCACGGCTCACGGGCCCAGCCACTCCATGGCATGTGGGATCTTCCTGGACTGGGGCACGAACCCGTGTCCCCTGCATCGGCAGGTGGACTCTCAACCACTGCGCCACCAGGGAAGCCCCCAGAATAGATTTAAAACAGGGCACAGAAGAGGTACTCAATAAACAAAATGTACTGGAAAACTCTGATGACTGTGAGAGCTGTGAAGGATCCTTCCCATTTGTTGCATTTGGGTGAATGGTGACGATGTACCGCTTTGAATCCCACTGGTTCTTGGTCCATTTCCTGGGCTTCTGCTCTTCTTTCTCGCTTGTTCTCTTTCTTCTGCTGCTAGCCTGTGTTCTGTGTTTGGTTAGACAGTTCTGAGGGAGGGAAGCAAGCTGAGAGAGGAAGAAGGAAGAAGAAATTGTATCTAGACTTCCCCAAGCCTTGCTCTTTGGAAACCCTGAGAACGCTCAGGTGTTCTGTCTCTTGTTTCTCTGTCACAGAATTCCTGAGCAATAACTTCGGGCTGTATTCCTACAGCAGTGGGAGGTTTGTGTCAAAAAGCAACCTCTAAACGACCTCCTCGGCTTCCTGATTTTCTTTCTAGCGCTCTCGCTTTTACTTCTGGATAAGCATATGTTGGGTAGCTAGCCAGTGCCAGGTGTGGGGCTCTATTTCCACAGCCCTGATCAACGCCAACCTCTGTGCTTTGGTTGAGGCCATCCGGAACCATCAATAAAAGGAACAATTGGGCTTCCTGGTGGCGCAGTGGTTGAGAGTCCGCCTGCCGATGCAGGGGACACGGGTTCGTGCCCGGTCCGGGAAGATCCCACATGCCGCGGAGCGGCTAGGCCCGTGCGCCATGGCCGCTGAGCCTGCGCTCCGCAACGGGAGAGGCCACAGCAGTGAGAGGCCCGCGTACCGCAAAAAAGAAAAAAAAAAAAAGGAACAATTGTTTAAATTTCCCCACAGATAGAGTCGGCCTTCGGTATCCGCGGGTTCGGTGTCTGCGAGTTTCACATCGCAGATTCAACCAACCGTTGATGAAAACATAGCACAAGATCTGTGGTTGGTTGAATCTGCAGATGCGGAACCCGTGGATGTGCAACCTGAGGATACAGAGGGCCAATTATGGGGTTTGAGCATGCGTGGATTTTGATATCCACTGGGCAAGGCGGGGGTTGGGTTCTGGAGCCAATTCCCTGGCGGATACCGAGGGACTCCTGTAGGTTTAGGTCCAGGATCTGGGCTCAGCCAGAACCTGTGCAGGTGCCTGTGAGGGATGAGGACAGGGTCTTACACCAACCTGTGAACAGTCTTGCTAAACAGCCAGGTAAAAAGGGCGCTGAGTCATGACTGTGCAAACTGTTGGGGTTTTGCTTGCTTCAGGTTGGTTGTGGTTATTGGTGCATAACAGAAGCTAATAGATTTAGATAAAACTCAGAGTAATCCCGCAGCCCACTTCCTGAATCCCAAAGAACATAAGATTCTGATGGTCACTGAAACATTGCTTCATTCCCGAGGGGCAGCAGCTCTGGACCTCTGGCTGGAGACTCGGGGGCCGCAGATGTTTCAGCCTGTTGCAAATGGAATTGTTGAGCAGTCAATGCAGAACGCTTCCTCGGGAGGGTGGCGTCACTGATTTATGAATTATGGCCCTTTTAAACTCTCTGCTTGCCTTCTCAGATATCGACGTCTTAAAAAGTGATTTCTCATGTGGATCCTTTTCAAAAACACACAGGGCCCAAGATTAGCGCTTATGCCAGAATAAATGGAGTGGAGCTCTCTGGGCTGATGTTTCCTTTGAATAATGAATTATTCAGGGAGAGGTTTTTGTTTTTGAAAATGGCAAATGCATTGCCAGGCCAGACAGGAAAGGGTTCCACTCAGGGTTATGTTTCTTCTTATCTTTTAGGGAAGGGTTTATCAGCCTGAATGAAACTAGAAGCTCATCTTCCCAGCTCCTGCCTTATTCTAGCACAGTCCCCGGTGCAAAACTTTTCTGTGGTTCAAAGTGCCTGGGGAAGAAGCTTGGTGTTGCTGTTGCTAGAAATCTTAGCAAGAGCGCGACAATCACCCAACAATGCCATCCCTGCGGGGGAGAAGTGTGACTGGTCTCTGATCGTTCACAGCTTTGTTCTTTTCCTTCTGAGGGTCTCTGACTTCTGTCTTCCTCACATGGTGCCAGTTTTGGGTGGTTGAAGTGCCACCGTTCTCCATTTCTAATCATTTGCAATAGTAATCAAAACGAGAGCCATCGTGTGCTGGTCACCTGCTATGTGCTTGGTCAGGGTGCTGGGTGGTACGGTGTCAGTATGGGCTGTTAGTGCCCTATTTCTTTTTTAGCAGAACCTCAAAGAAGTAGAAATTTCAAGATCACAGAGGCAATGAGAGCAGAACAATTCAGATCCAGTTTCTGTTGTTGGTTTGTTGTTGCTTTCCAAACTCTTTTCTTTATTCTCTGGGCCACCCACCCTTCCCTCGCTTCTGCCAGGTCGAGGGGCCCATTTCCACCTTCCTGAGGAGGTGAGGCCAGCCCCTCTTCCTCTCCTCCAGGTCCCACCCCACTGGGGTTTCCAGAGACTGCAGCACCCATGCTCATGAGCCAGCCAGGTGCCCGGGCTCAGAGTTCCCGGTCCTGCTCCGGCACGTGTGTCAGCCGAAGGGACCTGAGGTTGCACCTGGAGCTTCTACTCTTGAGACATCTTGTGGCACAGGTGCTTTCCGACCTCGGGCTTCTTAACTCCTGCCTTCCACGTCTTCCCCTTCTGTACACCCATGCTCTCCCTCGAACCTTGAATGGTTGAACATTTTCAATTGACTCAGCCTGTGATCTGCTGCTTGGCTGCACCAGATTCCCTGCCTGGCCCGAAGATCATAGTCAGCTACTTCAGAACCATACACCCTGGCTCCCTGGGCTCTGATTCCCTCCCTAGGGCCTTTCTGGCAATCGGCCGCTATGCTCTGAGCCCCTTCTCACTTCATTGCCTGCCAACCCCACCCAGGGAACTAGGAGTCGGGCAGAGCTGGGCAGTGCATTTGGACCCATGCATTTGTCCACTGCGGATTTATGCCTTTTTTTTTTTTGTATGATCTCTACTGAGGCGTGACATTGCTTTAAAATTTTTTCTTATTACAAACAATTTCAGGTGTTCAGGAAAGTTAAAAAGAATAGAAAAGGAAACACAGCTCATTATCTCTAAGGAATTCTCCCATCCTCGTCTCCCTTCACTCTAGCCTTACTTGCATTTCTTTGAATGCTTCGTACCGCTGTGCCTTTGCCTATGCTATCCCTTCAGTGTGGAATGCCCTTCCCTGTTGTACTTGCCTAACTCCAGCTAGTTCTCTGACATCTTCTGCAGGATCCCCACCCCAACCCCTGCCTCAGGTTCGTTGTCCCTCTTCTATGTTCACAAAACGTCCAGGTGGAGTTAGTATAATGTGCTTGGTAACACAGACCAAGGAGCCAGGCTGCCTGGATTCAAATCCCAGCTTGCTTACTAGCTGGAACCTTGGGCAGTTACTTAATTCTGTATGCTTCAGTGTCCTTGTGTGTAAACAAGGTGATAATAATAATTTCTGTTTCTTAGAGATGTAATGAGCATTAAATGTTATTATATGTTATGCACTGAAAGCAATGCCTGGTACATAGTAAGTGCCACATACGTAAGAGTTGGCTATTACTGATGTCCTATGATACCGTTTAGTATTTACCGAACTGAAATTATCAGTAACCTTGAAGCTGAGAAGAGGCACTGCCTTAACTTGGGCAGTCTAATGCCGGGCAAGTCAACTTAACCTTTCTGACCTTAGCTTTTCCATCTGGTAAACGGGGTCACTATAATATCTACTTCACTGGGTAGCTGGGGAGATGAAATGAGTAAATAGAGGTAAAGTGTTGAGAACAGTGCCTGGTGCGTTGTGATCAGTAGGGTGAGCCATCGTTATTAGTTATTGGGCATTTCGCTCAGGCTCAGGTCAAGAATTGTAGAGCTGGAAATGTCATGAGTTTTTTTTTTTTTTTTTTTTTTTTTTTACTTTACAAATAAAGATAACAAAGTAGCTTAAAAAAATCATTCAAGGTCACATAGCTCTATTTGCTATTTATTTGAGATATAACAATGCAGGAGGGTATGTGCCTAGGAGGGTCCAAGGTGTTTCAGAGAATGCAGACTTGAAAGAAGGGGAGAGAGGAGGGAGTGGAGTGTGTGATGTTTTCACACTGCCTATTACCTCCTCTGTGTAACAGGTCCAGAGGGTATTCTTAGCCTATTGTCCACGTGGAGAAACTGCCCCCAAACCCACTCTAGCCGACGTCACACAGGCGTCACACAGCTGTCCACTTGCGGAGTTCAAGATCTTGTCACCTTACTCCTTTGGCCACATTGCTCAATCTTCTTTGAGCCAAACCCAGACCAAAGACAGCTGGCTGGGTGGGTTGGGGAGCGGAGCCATGGATCCCCACGTCCTTACTGGAGTGATTCAGCTGTCCATGACTGGCGTGACAGCGCATCCCAGTGTGCCCTGGACAGTCCCGGTTTACACCTGTGGACCGAGTAAAACGGTGCATAGCAGACCTATTGACTCTCACAAGTGTCCTTTCCACAGCTTGGGGGCCACCTCTTATGCCTTATTTTGTAATCTTCTGGGAACAGGGCTGAAATCACTGTTCCCCTCAATTTATTCTCTGTGCAAACCAGTTGAGCCCACTGATGCTGTGGAAGGTGGTGGAGCCCCTCAGAGAGACTGAGCATTTGAATAGGCCCTGCCCCAGGTCCTTTTGGAGGGTCTCACCTGCTAGGGCAGAGGCCTATTGGAACGGACAGCTGAGACTCCATACACTCAGGAAGGGCTGCCTTGCACTTCATCATTTTGTTTTGTTCTAAGTCCCATCTTTTTGAACTGGGACTGCCTTGGCACCTTTGGTGTTATGCTTTTAGGGTAAATGCTGCCGTGCTTTATCTCGGTAAAGGCCGAGGGGGTCTAGGCCTCCTCACGGGGCTCTGGTATTCAGCTGGATTTTAGTTAGAAGGAGAATGCAAATTGCCAGTACAGCAAATTGCCAGGGCTTACTGAGCCCCTGGATTTGCCAAAAAACAGGGATGTAGCCTTGTTCCCATTTCCTCATCTTATATTCCTGTGAAGAATTCTCGGGGATGCATAATCTCATAAACCTGGGAACCAGCTCCTTGGTATCCTTGGAGAGGCCAAGTTTAATGAGTTTTCCAGGGCCACCTCTTTAAGTACTTTGTCCCAGCTGGATCTCAAGGAGCAACAGAGTCATTTGTGCAAATGAAGCGCACGGCTGAAACTATTGTTGCTTTGGATTAGGCTAAATGAGATTTTAAAAGGCAGATGGGAAATAAAGAAGTAAAGAATATGAAAGGGAAATTTACATTATGGAACATATAATACGAGCTAGGTTTTACCATGTCCATTTTATAGATGTGGAAACTGAGGCTCCCAGAAGTTAAGGCATCTAGCTAATAAGTACGGAGCAGTGATTTAAACTTGAAAGTCCACGCTCTTACCACTGAGGCACACTGCTTCCTGCCTAGGCTCATATACCTGCTGCCCCCAACATTCATGGGATGTGGTATAGGTGCTAACTGAATACCATGTATCTGAATATTGAAACAAATTAACTGTTAAATATGTGCTAGCTTCCTAGCTTGACAAATATATCTTCAGAATAACAAAATTTTAAAATGTGTGAAGCCAGCTCTGTTTTTCTTTCTCAAGATTGCTTTGGCTATTCGGGGTCTTTTGCGTTTCCATACAAATTGTAAAATTTTTTTTTCTAATTCTGTGAAGAATGTCATTGGTAGATTGATAGGGATTGCAATGAATCTGTGGATTGCTTGGGGTAGTATAGTCATTTTCACAATATTGATTCTTCCAATCCAAGAACATGGTATATTTCTCCATCTGTTTATGTCATCTTTGATTTCTTTTATCAGTGTTTTATAGTTTTCTGAGTACAAGTCTTTTGCCTCCTTAGGTAGGTTTATTCCTAGGTGTTTTATTCTTTCTGTTGCGATGGTAAATGGGATTGTTTCCTTAATTTCTCTTTCTGATTTTTCGTTAAAGACATAGACATAGAGAATGAACTTGAGGACACAGGGTGGGGAGTGGGAAACTGGGGCGAAGTGAGAGTAGCATCGACATATATACACTACCGAAAGTAAAATAGAGAGCTAGTGGGAGGCAGCCGCATAGCACAGGGAGATCAGCTTGGTGCTTTGTGACCACCTAGAGGGGTGGGATAGGGAGGGTGGGAGGGAGCTCAAGAGGGAGGGGATATGGGGATATATGTATGCATATGGCTGATTCCCTTTGTTGCACAACAGAAACTAACACAGTATTGTGAAGCAATTATACTCCAATAAAGATCTATTTAAAAAAATGTGTAAAGCCAGAGTTTTATATGATTGAAAGTTATTAGCAAAATGTTAAGTTCAGCTTGCACATTTGATGGGAATATTTGTCTCCCTAATTTTCATTGTTTTGATCAGTAGTTAAGTCTTGAATCTTTACTAAATCAAGAATCTGTAATATTCTGTTTCAAATTGTAGGTAGGCCGTGCTCAACAGAAGTCTCTTTTCTTTCAGTGTTTGCAGTTTTAAAAAATGTAACATTTTCCTTCATTACTGATTTTCTATTCTTTTTTTCTTTTGTTTTTTTCTTTTCTCTGAGCTCCACTTTCTTTTCTGTTTCTATTGTGAGCTCATATCCTCAATGATCTAAAGAATTGCACAAAAAATTATAATTATATTCAAGGTATAAAAATTGAATATATTTTTAATCAAACATATAAGTTGGAATAAATATAAAAATTAAAAAATTAAATTGTTTTCAAAAAATTATTTTTCTTCTAAAATATTCAAAATTATCCATGAAATTAAAAGGCAAATATATATAATTTAATGAATATTAAATTTTAATTAAAATTACTTAAAGCTAAAATTTAACTTGAAAAATTAATTAAATCTCATTAGATGTTTTCATAAAAATAAAACTATTCACAGCTTTAGGATTCTAATCCATTTAGTTGTCAATATACAGAGTCAGTATCACTTTTCTCTTGCTATCTCTAGACCTAAGTCTACACACATTTAAGAGTAATGTGAATCGATATCCCAAAATGTTCCTCAGCTGCCATTGCAACCACCACTAATTCATGAGTATCTCTGGAACAAGGAATTGGGATGCAAAGAGAAGCAAGAAAGTGATTTTTTAAAAAAATTTATTTATTTTATTTATTTATCTTTGGCTGTGGTGGGTCTGTTGCTGTGTGCGGGCTTTCTCTAGTTGCGGCGAGCGGGGGCTACTCTTCGTTGCGGTGCGCAGGCTTCTCATTGCGGTGGCTTCTCTTGTTGCGGAGCACGGGCTCTAGGCGCGCTGGCTTCAGTAGTTGTGGCTCGCGGGCTCTGGAGCACAGGCTCAGTAGTTGTGGTGCACAGGCTTAGTTGCTCTGCGGCATGTGGGATCTTCCCGGACCAGGGCTCGAACCCACGTACCCTGCATTGACAGGCGGATTCTTAACCACTGAGCCACCAGGGAAGCCCAAAAGTGATTTCTTGACACTGATGAAAAATATACTTGGTTATGCAAGACTCTGTTGCATTCCGTCATGTGATATGAAAGGAAGACTTGTTCAGACTAATTAGTTTGCTGTTTCTCTTACTTAAGCATTTAGATCCCTCAAATCTCCCTACACTCCAAAGCCAGGTTGGTCTCCGCTGTCTGAAGCAGCGCCACACACACATCTTCCTGGCATTTGGATAGTCGTCTTTGGTTTTGAGGACCTGGGACAGGAAATGTGGGGAAACATGTCCCTGGGGCCTGAATTATGTTGACACGAGAGAGATGATTAGGGTAATGTGTCGCGCTGGCTCTGTACTGTGCATTGGCTCCTTAGCAACAGAAACACCACGTGCTTTTTTAATAAATTAAACTTTTTTGTATGCTGTGATACGCATGGCTTTCTAAACAGGGCTGGGCCAGGGCTGTCCAGCGCAGGCAGGATTGGGAGCTGGCATCGCATCTTCGGGCTGTAGCTGAGGGAGGTAAGCCCTCAGCATCTGGATATCTGGACTTCTCTTCCACGAGGAGAGGAGAGCTGGGGTGGGGTACTGCCCCCCTGGTGGCCCTGGGGAGGGGGAGGACAGGTATGTGGGTAGTTCCCTCCAGGCTGGCCAAGCTGGCAGGGATTTCCTACCTGGTTCACTCAGCTGTATAACGTTGAGTAGATGAAAGTACAGTTGCAGGAGGTGGGGTGGGAGCGGGTGCCGAAGAGGCAAGCTGCCCCAGACTGGGTGACGTGTTACAGCAAATGCATGAAGCAGTTTTGTAAACTCTGCTCAGTCCAGTCACAGGCCGCTAGGTGAGGTGGGGTAGGGTGCCTTCAAGAGACAGGAAGGAACAGAACAGGCAAAGATGAGCCCTATGGGATGTCAACTTTGAGAACATGGGGAATCCTGGCCTGAGTCACATTGCCCAGGCAGGAGCCCTTCCCTAGAGCCCCATCCTAGGCCGGCCACTCCAGAGAGCATTCAGGTCACCTGTGTCTTTGGCCGTGATCTCAGGCCAGGCCTGGGGTGGCCAGACCCCCAGCGGACCCGCAGGCCCTGGCAGGTACTAAAGGAGATTTTTTGTTTTGTTTTGTTTTTGTTGTGTTTTTTTGCGGTACGTGGGCCTCTCACTGTTGTGGCCTCTCCCGTTGCGGAGCACAGGCTCCGGACGCGCAGGCTCAGCGGCCATGGCTCACGGGCCTAGCCGCTCCATGGCATGTGGGATCTTCCCCGACCTGCATCGGCAGGCAGACTCTCAACCACTGTGCTACCAGGGAAGCTCTAAAGGAGGTTTTAATAGGCAGTTGGCTACAGGCTCTGGCAACAGGCACTGGGAACCCGGTCTTAGACTCAGGTTCAAGGGCAGCCTCCGTTCCCCGGAAGGACTAAGGACTAGAGAAAAGGACAAGAGACAACCAGGATTTGGCAAAACTGGCTGCTGGGCAGGGGTCAAGGCCATGCCTTAAGCCTCGTGGGGAGTTTTAACCTATGGAGTTTGAGGCAGAAGAACAAAATAAAACTCCCATCATTAAAACTGGGGAAGGAGGGTGGAACAGAGCTAGTAAAGCTGGCTTCCCTCCTTCCTTCTACAAATATTCATGATTTGTCTCCTGTGCACAGCACATTATGCTAGGCACTCACACACAAGTATGGATGAGCCAGGGTCCCAGCTCCTCCCCACCAGGTGATTCAAATCCACCCTAAGAGGTAGACAGAAGAGATCATGACAGTACACGGACACTAGTGCAGCCATAAAGGAAATGGATTGCTGACCCGTGTCAGAAAAGATTCCTCAGCAAGTTTCAGAGATGGATAAGAATTAGCTGGTAAAGGGATTTCAGGAAGAGGGAACAGCGCGAGCCAAAGCAGAGAGGTGAGTGACAACGCTGGAGTGTTCTGGGTACACCTGGTAGGGTGTACCAGGTTTGATGGAGGGTAGTTGGAGGTGAGGCTGGAGAACGTCAGCCACACCTGGGGGCCCGGCTTGCTAGGCTTGGGTGCCTCCTTGGTGGTCTCAGAGGCCATGATGGAAGGATTTGTAGCTGAAGGGTCGCCATTTTTAGTGCCTCATTAGAGATTGGATTTTGAAATGAATTTATCAGGGATGCATTTAGAGAGGAGAAGACCAGAGGAGGGAACCAATGTGAGGGCTGTCTAGAATCCAGGCAAAAGGTGGCATGAACGGGACTGGGGCATGTTCATTGGAATGGAGGGGGCAGACTGGAGGAATATTTAGGGGAATCCACAGGACTTAGTGATGAGTGTTAGGAGTGGTGGAGGGGAGATGAGGGGTACAGTTTGGGAGCCGGTGGAGAAGGGTCTGTGGAAGGCCTGGGGTGCACAGTGAGAGTGGAGGTTCTGGGGGACAGGAAGTGAGGTCCCAGAGAGGATGTCCTTCCCTGATGTCTCCTGGCGGTCACCAGGCAAGCTGCCTTGCCCGAGGGAGGGAGGGAGGCCACTGTGAATCTGAGGAAGGTGTCCAGAACTGGTCAGGAAACCGAGTCAGGGTCCCAGCTTTGCTGCATGTACCAGCCCTGGGGCTGGGGCCAATCTTGCACCTCTCCTCCTTTCCTTTTCTGCAAAATGTGGATAAGAATACCTACCGTCTAGGCTCAGGTTTAAAAGCATTACAGTGTTTCATTGAGTCTAAGATGCAGTTTTGTGCCTTTTAGCATCTATGAATTCCAGATACATCTTACAAATGTCTGTTACACTTTAATTGGTGGCATTTTTTTCTCTCTTAATGATAGATAAAATAATGGTTTATCTTAAAAGTGATGGTGTCTGAGATTAGATGAACTGCCGTCATTAATGTGAGTGTGTTTTGAGAATCTCAACAGAGTAAGACTATTATAGGGCCCTTGACAGCCTACCTCCCACTGAGGATGAGGCTGTCTTCTGGCTTAATCTTCACAACGACAAACAAATTAAAATGGATTAAGGCACAATTCTAAACAAATGGAGTAAACCCTCCAGGAAAGCTGGAACACTTTAGAACACTCCATTCAGCCCCCTTTCATGGCAGCGGATTTGATAGCTCTCTAAAAGCAGAAAGGTTTGTGAATACATGGGGGCTTTCCTTTTGTTCCTTCCATAAAGATCCAGTTTAGGGACTTCACTAGTGGCATAGTAGTTAAGAATCCTCCTGCCAATGCAGGGGACACGGGTTCGATCCCTGGTCCAGGAATATCCCACATGCCACGGAGCAACTAAGCCCGTGGGCCACAACTGCTGAATCCCGTGTGCCTAGAGCCCATGCTCCGCAATGAGTAGCCTGTGTACTGCAACGAAGAGTAGCCTCCACTCACCGCAACTAGAGAAAGCCTGCAGGCAACAACGAAGACCCAACGCAACCAAAAATAAATAAATAAAAAATAAATGTATATATAAAAAAAAAGATCCAGTTCAGTGGTTCTCAAACTTCAAGGTGAATTAAGATCCTGGGACACAGAAACATAAGCATAAACAATATACATACTCCATGGTGTGGGTGATTTAAGACTTTCTAGGACAATTTTGACTGTTACTTCAGTTTGGTTAGTCCCTCACTTGAGAACACAGCTGGCATCTTTATACGAGGCGGTGTCACTGTTATCCCCTGTTTATTGTGGAAGGCTCAACTGTTAGATGAACTGTAGTCCAACTAGTGTGGAAGTCAACTGATTTTATGAAAAATATTACAAAATGCAGATATGTAGACAGAGATGCATATTTTTTAAAGTAAAAAGTAAAATGTGGCTTAAAAGTTGGAACCTAATTTCTAAACAATATGCCAAAGCTACTTTGATGAAAAATTCAAAATTTAAAATGTCAGACAGCGGTGGATCTCTGAGCAATCGTGTTAATCACCACTACACGTCCTGGAGCAAAAGGGGAGTGTTTAGAAGCAAGAGAACAAGATTTGGTGTATGCTCAGGTGTTGGAATTGTACAAGATGATGTGGTCCCTTAGCTGTGACAATTTTGCATTGCAAAATAAGACAAGAACAAGAATGTTGGACAGTGCTTCGGGGTCTTTGTGGGGTTGTAGGAGCTGGTACTAACCCTGAAATCATCAAGTTTCAGTTTGTCTTCCCCACTGGGATTTCACCCCCTGGGCAGTGTCAGCTGCCTTTGGCCATGGGTTGCCATCGGAAGGTGGCCTGTAACTATGCTTTTCCCACTGGCATTGTCATAGAGAGAAGGGTTCCCTAGAACCCCTTTGGCCCTGCTTGTCACATTTGACTTAATAGAGTGGTCATTGGGAGGCTTTTAACTTTAATCCCTCTCTGCTTCCAGCTGTAAACTGGCCTTTAATATTTGTTGATGGCTTGGATTTGGACAGTCCTGGACTTGTCACCATCCCTAGCAGTTATGAGTGCTGGCTCAGCCACTATGGGCTACACTGAATAAATGTTTGGTAAATTGTTTCTGAAATGTTTTAGTAACAGAGTGCTTCCCCCCAAAATATTGTATACACTATAAATTTACTTTCAAATAATGTACTATGCTTTTTTGGAGGGTAGTCCCATAAAATAGTCTATCTAAACTTGCAGAGATTCTGCAGAGAGAATGTTATTTAAATGGGCAAAGCTAGAAGTCAGGACTCCCAGGTCCTCATCCTCACCCCATCCTGGGAGAAGGACCTTTGTTCACAAGTTTGAGCCTAGCGTCAGATTCACCGTCTTGCGGGAACCCATATCTCCCTTCCTGGACAGGGGGTCCGGGGGTGCTGTCTGTGGCTGATTCATCTTTGTTTCCGCTGCCATAGCGTTCAGTTCAATGTCTTCCCTGCCATGAGCGCTTAGTGTATGACCCACATGAGAGCTTTATGAAGGTGCAGCAAGGTACAGCAAGCTTAATGCAGTGTAGCTAAAGCCGAGAGTTGTCAGGGAAAATAGTGGAGTGGGTCTCAACCCTGGCTAAGCGTCAGCATGATCTGCAGCAGCATTAAAACATACAGATGGGGCTTCCCTGGTGGCGCAGTGGTTGAGAGTCCGCCTGCCGATGCAGGGGACACGGGTTCGTGCCCCGGTCGGGGAAGATCCCACATGCCGCGGAGCGGCTGGGCCCGTGAGCCATGGCCGCTGAGCCTGCGCGTCCGGAGCCTGTGCTCCGCAAGGGGAGAGGCCACAACAGTGAGAGGCCCGTGAACCACACACAAAAAAAAAACAACATACAGATGCCCAGGCCTCACCCCAGACCTACTGAACCGAATCTGGAGGAGAGGACCTGGGCATGTAGTGTTCAGGTAGTTGCAGGTCATTCTAATGGTCTTCCAGGGCTTTGTCCTGATTAGGAATAACTTCTACTCTGAGTTGCTGAAGGCTGTGGGTAGGGGAAGGACCAAGCCCTGGGAAAACCTAAAGCTCTATGGGCTTTGGAGTTGGCCAGCTCCTCGCGGAGACCAATACTATGGGGAAGGAACATGGTTCCCCTTGGAAAGCAATTCAGCTCTCGGATTGAGAGAGAAAAGATGGCTCTTCTGCCCCCTCCTCCACCCAGTGACCGTGGAGACCCAGGGACTTAAGCCTCTGGCAGGAGACTCCACCATGTTGACGTCGGATGTCGGAAATCAGAGATTAGGGCAAGTTAGCACAGGAAGGCCGACCAGGAATCAAATTTGATTGTTTCATAAGACGTCTCTATTTCTTTGCTTCTTTGGGAGATTTTGTATTAAACCTTTAAATTCTCTGTTCATTTAACTTCATCAACTGTTTTTTGAGCACTTAGTGTATGTTCCCAGTTCTGCTGCCTAAATCCTTCTAGAATGAGGTTAGATATTGGGAAGCAAAGGAGAAGGGAATACAAAAGACAAGTCAAAGACCCAATAATTAGACTAGCCAAGCCATAAATATCTCTTTTTCCTTTTCAGATACTGTTCTGAGCATTAATTTATCCAATCTTTATAGGAACCCCATGAGTTAGACACTATTTTTATGATCCCTATTTTATAGATAAGAAAATGGAGGCACAGAGAGGGTAAGTAACTTGTCCAAGATCACACAGTTGGATTCAAATCCAGGCTAGCCACATGGTTGTAAGTGCTTAACCACTATACATAGGGCCTCTTAAGGAATTTAGAACCTGGTGAAGAGAAGTTACACAATTAGGGATGAATCCTCCTTTCTTGGCTGCGTTCAGCGCTCACCCAGACCACCATGATGTGTTTACCTGTGTCTGCCCTTTCCTCGTCTGTCTCCCTGGGCCATGACTTCTGGAGGACAGGACTGGGTCTTACAAGAACAGGCCTTGGCAATTAAAGATCCTCAAAGAACTTTCACTCATCGAGAGCTTGTGCTAAGTATTTGCATGCATTATCTCCTTGCTCCTATCACAGTGCTCCCCGTGTCACACGGGAAGAAATGACCTTTTGAGAAGCCAAGGATCTTGCCCAAGGTTGCACAGCCATCCAGTGTGTCCCTGCCCATGCCCTTGGGGGTCCCATGTCTCACTCAGTCAGTGTTTGCTGAATTGAGCTCAAGGGCTTTTAGCAGCCCCAGGGGACAGGAGGAGGTGAGGCTGGGGCTCTCATCCCGGGCTTCAAGAGGAAAGTTCATACTCCACACGTACATCACTGAGAAAGTAGATTCTAGAAGGGTTTTGCTCTGGGGACCCTGGCCAGGTCATCAACCAAACGAGCTCATGTGTATGAGAAAGCTTGTGGACTGAAGAGCACCCTACACATACACGGCGTTATTATTCCACGATTGGCACGTCAGCAGCACTGCCCCGCTGCACCCCTCCCTTGGCTCAAGCATGTCTATCTTTCCCTCAGCTCATGTTCATTTCCATCTCCTGCACCTCTGTGAGCAGTGGATACAGGAGATACAGGCTTCCTGGAGCGGGACTCAGGAGATCCCATTGTCTTCTATCACTGGATCCTCCATTTATTCATTTATTAAATTATGGTAAAATACACATAATATAAAATTGACCATCTTAGACTTCCCTGGTGGCGCAGTGATTAAGAATCTGCCTGCCAATGCAGGGGACACAGGTTTGAGCCCTGGTCCGGGAAGATCCCACATGCCGTGGAGCGACTAAGCCCATGTGCCACAACTACTGAGCCTGCACTCTATAGCCCGTGAGCCACGACTACTGAGCCCACATGCTACAACTACTGAAGCCCTTGTGCCTAGAGCCCGTGCTCCGCAACAAGGATAAGCCACCGCAATGAGAAGCCCACGCACCTCAACAAAGAGTAGCCCCCGCTCGCCGCAACTAGAGAAAGCCCACGAGCAGCAAAGACCCAATGCAGCCAAAAATAAGTAAATAAGATTTTTTAAAAATTACCATCTTAACCATTTTTAAGCATACAGTTCAGAGGCATTAAGTGCATTCACATTGTTGTGCACCCATCACCACCATCATCTTCAGAACTTCATTCTCCCCAGCTAAAACTCTGCACTCATTAAACACTGACTCCCATCCCCCCTCCCTCCAGCCCCTGGCACCACCATTCCGCTTTCCGGCTCTATGACTTTGACTGCCCTGGGTATCTCGTATAATTGGAATCACACCGTATTTCTCCTTTTGGGACTGGCTTATTTGACTCAGATGACTTGATTCTGTCCCCTCAGTTGTTCTCAGGTTGAGTGAAGGTGAGGGAGGACCTGAGGGGGGTGAGGAGGAGAGTGTGCCAGGAGAGACCATGGTGAGTCAGGGGCCTAAGGAAAGGGACTGAGGAAGCCCTGAAACCCCAGGGGCCTGTGCGGAGGGGTGAGGGCCTGACACTCAGAACTTCTGAGAGGCTGGTTTCGAAGTTGAGTCCCTGCGGACCTTTTGCCCAGAGAGCCAGTTCTCACTGAGGTTGACAAGAAGGGGCTGAAACGGCATCCAAGAGCTCCCTGCAGGTCTGGGTGGACGGAGCAGGACAGGCCACAGGGTGCAGGCCTGGCACAGGCTGGGGAGCAGGTAGACCTTGGTTTTGCATACTGGCTCTGTTTTTCATCAGATGTGATTTTTTTTTTTTTTTTTTTTTGGCCCCGTGGCTTGTAGGATCTCAGTTCCACGACCAGGGATTGAAGCTGGGCCATGGCAGTGAAAGCCCGGAATCCTAACTGCTAGGCCACCAGGGAACTCCCATATTAGATATTGTGATCTTGAGTAAGCCACTTAACTGGTCTCAGCCTTAGTTTTTTCATCTGTAAAATGAGGATGATAATCCCTACCTTGCAATAATGTATGTAAAGCGTGAAGTACTGTGTCCGGCACGTAGGCGTTCACAAATAGTAACACTGGAATGATCCCAGCTGGGCTTCTCACACTCACTCGGCATTTTTAAAGAAGGTGAGCTCTTCACCTGGACAGTGTTTTCTGGTTTCTGCTGATGACCCAGAATCATGACTGCTAATTTCTCTTTAAAACAATGTGTTTCACACAGAAATGAGAAGTGGGAGTGTGGTAGAGGTGGTAGGTAGTGGTTGACGGTCTAGTGATCCTATGTCTACAAAAACAGACAATAGCAAAGGGCAGAAAGCTATTCATAGAAATGGAAAAGAGCAGGATACAAGTTAAACAAAGCACCACTCCCATTCCATCTCTCCCCTGGGGAAAGATCTCCCGGAGCCTGCAGCTGCTCAGCATTCATGGCCCTCTACAATCTGGTGCAGTGGTTCTCACAGTGTGGTCCCCGGACCAGCGGCATTAGCATCAGCATCACCTGGGAACTTGTTAGAAATGCAAATTCTGAAGTTCCACCACAGGCATCCTGAATCTGAAACCCTGGGGGTGAAGCCCAGCAAGCTGCACTTTAACAAGCCCGCCAGTGCACCCACAAGTTTGAGGACCACTGCTCCAGCCACGCCCCTCCCCCCAGCCCGCATTTCTGCTTTCTCTCGCCTGCTGTTTAACACAAACTCTCTGGTCCAGCCAGACTAGTCTCCCTTTTGAAAATACAAGGGACATTTCTACTCTCACTCCCTTGCTGTGCCACTCCCTGCACCTGGAATGTTCTTTCTTTTACTTAATTGGGATCTTATCTATCCTGCAAGGCTGCCCTCAGAACTCAGCTCACCCAGGGTACTCTGAGTCACGCCAGACTGTAGCGGTCACTCCGTCTCTGATCATCTGTAACCCTTAGCACCCTACCTACTCACCTCGGCTTTTCTCACCGGTTAACTAACTTCTCTGGAGGTTGGTCTTGTCCCAAACTTGAGTTGTAGGTGGCTGGCTGGCAAGAAGTGAGCCTTCCAGTTCTTTCTTTCCCCTTCAGCATTCAATGTGTGTTTTACCCTGGTGAGCACCAGTGGTAGACACTCAAAATATACCTACTTGATGAATGACATGTGTAGCTTTAGAAGTTTGAGAAAAGGAACTGTAGAAAATGGCAGGGGAATACTGTTCCTGTCATCTTTGATGGTACATCGCGATCAACATTAACCAGCACAAGAAACTGTTATTCCCTGCACGCCTGGCTTTTCGTGTGATTAGAGGAAACTCAACACAACAGGTGTTGCTAGAGAGCTGATTGAACAATTATCACCCCTCCCTGACTTCCTGTTTGTGCACAGTCTAGAGAACATCGAAGTCACCAATTCCGCCAGCCCTTCCTCTACCACTGAGCTAGCTGCCAGGGAGCTGCCAGGACTGGAGCCCCCCGCTGCCTGGGGTTGGGGGTGGGCGCGAGGATTGTCTCTGCACCTGGCCCTGCTGAGCTGAAGATGCTCTCAAGGCTGCAGAGACTGTGTGTTGCTGAAAGAAGTATGTATTTTTAGGCCTGGGAATCATCTAATCCAGTCTCAGCTGAGGAATCTGAGACCCAGTGAAGGAGAGCTAATTAAGAGCAGAGCTGAAAGGGATGATTCTTCCCTGATCCTAGCTTAGTGCTTTTTCTGCAGCTGTACTCTGGATTGGCACGTGTAGAACTACAGTTTGGGGTCCTTTATATATCCTGCCCCCTACCCACTGGCAGGCCAATATTTCTAAGTCATGATTGTGCCCTGCCCCAGTCTACCCAGAATCTAGCACCGGTGGTACTTATCCATCCAGGTGACTTGTTCCTTCTGTGACCTTGTGGGTATGAGATTGTGAGTGAACTCATCGCAGGCCAGGACCTCGGTCTGGGTGCATCCTGGACTGATGGGAAGGGCTGAGACGCCCCCCTCCCCCCATCCTGAAACTCTACAGGCCTTCACATAGGTCCCTATAGTTTTCTGATCTAAATCTTCTCAGGAATAAGATGGGGTCTAAATCAATAAATTTGTGTTAGAACATGGACATTTGAGAAACTTGTGCTGATTTGTTACCCTGTAGCAGGAATAGTAATTAAATGTCATTCATGACTCTTTTTGATACTAATGACCACTTAGAATGTGACCTGAAGAAGCATTTTGAGTAAGGGCTCTGGGGGAATTGATTAATGATGTCTGCCAAGAACAGTCTAAAGGAGAATTTGTAGCTGCATAAAGATGAAATCGTGACATATTCTATTAGTAAAAATTTCTCTTGGAAGTCATTTCACTGTTAGGTTTCACTCTAACAGAAAACTCCAAGTAACAGTCACTTAAACAAGACAGACATGTGTTTTTCTTACACATAAAAGTCTAGATGAAGTCCAAAGTGGGTGGGGTGCTCCCAGATCTCAGGCACCGGGGCTCCTTCTGTCTAGGGTTTTCTCAATCTTATTGTCCAAGATGGAACCATCTGTGTTCCAAGCAGCAGGATGGAGAAAAGGGTTATTAAAGGATAATGTTTTTAAAGGTAAAATCATTACTGTCATACAAATGTAAAAATAAACACATTGTAAAGATGTTATTTAACTCAATTAATGAGGGAACTAGTAAGATGTCATAGTTGGTTCAAAGGAGAGCTGAACACATACACATATATAGGCCACCAAGAACGCTGAAGTGAACTTAGATGCAAAATGGATCAATATTCACTGCGATATCAACTTCATCTCCGCTGACGTAATTTGCATTTTTATGAATGGGGCTCATTCGTATTATTGACAGTATTTGACCACTCACAGAGTTGTAAAGTAGCTCAAAGACAACCAAAGTCTGATATAATGCAGAAGTGGGCCCTAGACAGGACACCAGTAATTATTTTTGTTCATTTCACAATGTTTCCTAGTGAGATAAAGATGAAGCAAGTAAAGGGGGTACCTTTGCTTTCTCTCAAGGGAAGTTCCTAAAAATTGCCATATATGCATTTGCTTACATCCATGGCCAGAATTTAGTCACGTGGCCACACCTAGTTGCAAGGGAGGTTGGGAAATGTGGCCTTTATAAAATTCTCTCGTATGGAAGAAGGGGAACCCCGATACTGGGGAGACCCAGCAGCCTCTGCCTCAGCCATTATCTATGGTTGTTGCGTCATTGTTCTTAATAGCAAACAGTTGGAAGCAACTAAAGGCCTATCAGATAATTTGTGGTACATCCATACAATGGAATATTATGTAGCCATTAAAAGGAGGGAGCTGTATAAGTACAGATGTAAAGATCTCCAAAATAGACTGTTCAGTGAAGAAACACATGCAGAAAAGTGTGCATAAGTCTACAATTTTAGTTGGAAAAAAATGTGTGGATATGCTTGTAAATACTTAGATTCTCCTTGAAAAGAATAAGAGAAGGGAGTAACAGTTTCTGGGTGACTGGGGACCAGAGAAAAAAGGGAGTCTGACTTTTCATTATAATTGTTTTTTGGTACTTTCTGAACCTGAGCAATGTTCATGTATTATCTATTGTCAATAAAATAAAATAAAAGTCACCATCATGTATGGCTTGAAGGAAAATTGGAGTTGATCTGAGGCTGGGAGGGGGTAAGGTTTCTAAATTGTTACAGTAGGTCATCCAAGTATGGAAAGAAGAGGGAGGCTTGGAGAAGAAGATGGGCCCTCGAATAAAAAGCCATGATAGGGAGTCTTTTCACTGCACACCATTTTGTGATTCTTGAATTTTGAACCACTTGAATTTAATATTATTTTAAAATGTTGATGCCATCTAAAAATATTGGGAAAAAAGTTTAAATCTTTTGACCCTCATCAACACTAATTTAAATAAAAATTTGAAATTATGGTAACTATTACAGGTATCTCCACACCTCTGCACATCCTCTCCTATTTTTCTCTATCTTGATCTCTATGTCTTTACCCATCTCCATCCATATCCATATATTCCTATCTGGGGGATTCCACTACAGAGCAAATCTCCTGTCAGTGTTTATAGTCATCTCTTCCTAAGCTGGGAAGAAGAGTGAACCAAGAGATAGGAAGCCTGGGTTTTAGCCTTAGCCTCAGCCTCAACCCAGAAAAGCTGTGTGACTTTGGGTGAGTCACGCCACCTCTCTGGGTAAAGGTTCCGCCTCATTAGAAGAGGCTTACACATACTTGTTCTACTTACATTACAGGAACGTTCTCAGATTTGTGTTTGGGGGAGAGGTGATCTGTTGACGCTTGTAAAAAATGTAAAGCATTGTTCAAGTGCAGAGGATTATTATTACCCACTGACAGAAGAAGCCACGGATCTCAGATCTCGGATAGGAAATTCAATCGTAGGCAGCAGAGAGGCTGTCTGAAACATGAAGCCGAAGAGTGAACTGAGGAACTGCCTGCCAGTAAAACTAGTATTTATGGAGCACTGGTGTGTGTCAGCCCTGTGTCAAGGACAGCAGGGGGTGGGGCAGTGGAGTGTGATGGTGAACAGCGCCAACTCCAGGACTGCCGGCTCCCCTCCCACCTGCTGGGTGGCCTCAGGCTGGTGACTTAGCCTCTCTGTGCCTCAGTGTCCTCTTCTGTACAATCGGGGTAATATTAGTGCCCACCGCATAGGCTCATTCTGAGGATTAAATGAGTTAATAGATGTATGAAAACACATAACAAACATGCCTGGCATATGGTCAATGCTATGAAATGCTGTGCCTCAGCAGGTGATAGTCATGAAATGGGCTATTGATTTGTAAAGTACCCAGTGCAGGGCCCGAAGCCCATGGGTGGCCTCACAGTAAGTGTGGTGGTGGGAGTGAAGACACAGAAGTGTTAATAGCATTTTTCTCTGTTCTTGTATGACTTACAATCTAGTGGAGGAAAGACTCCTGTGAAACAACGCACACTAGCAAAATAACAGTCTACCAGGTGAGTATTTTAGTGTCCAGCGGGCATATTAGAGTCATGAAGCTTTGTCAGGGTAACAAGGAGAGATTACTTAACTCTCTTAAGGAGAGTTTTTAGCTTGGTTGCAAAAAACACGAAGGGCAATTAGAAGTAAATGGCTATTGGAAATTCCATTTCTGGGTTTCCTGGCCCCGCTCGCAGCCCAGGAATGAGCCTCGTTGGGGATGGAGTTAATAAGCTCTTGGCGTCTAGTTCCAGGCTGCAAAACTTCAGGGAATTTGGCATTATCTCATCCAGTGTGCTGATCGCCAGCCAGGAGGCCACTGCGCCTTCCTGAGGCGTTTCTCTGCGGTCCTGGGCTGGGCTCACAGGCCTCCCTCTGCCAGGGCCTTAGGGCTGGCCAGTCACGGGTCATTTTTTAAAAGGGCCTAGAAGTGACCCCGGCTGCATGGGCAGGAAGGGGCTCTTGGGGTTAATGGCTAGAGGGGTGCAGATGGCTCTCGCTGGCGACTCTGGCACGAAGCAGATGCAGGTGCTAATGAGGACAGGGTTTGTCCCTGAGCAGAGGGGAGGGGGAGGGGCAGTTTTGTTCTTTCCTTCCCTGTGCCCAGCCCCCAGCAAAATGCATGTGGGACATGAAGGGACCTCAGGAGTCACCCCTGCCCTTTTACAGAGGAGAAAATTGAGGCTTGTGCTGGCCAGGCTCAGGGAGGTGCGAAGAGGTCACCCAGAAACTTGGGCCGAAGCAGGCCCAGCGCTCCGGCCCTCAGAGGCCCAGTCTGGGCCGGGAGCGGGTGGGGAGGCAGGCAGAGCAGGGCCCAGCTTATGGCCAGTCAGGAGTTTTCCTCTGCAAATAGAAATAACCCTGTGGGGTGTGTGCCAGGAATCTTTGAGATGGTGTAAAGTACCTGATATGGCTCACCGACTACATGCCCCAGAACGTCTGCATTCGTTCTCTACTGTTAGGGCACAAATACAGCTGAGTTTAGCTGCATACCTGTGAAATCTAAACCTCCGAGAGCATGTACAGTAACTCAAAAATGAGTATAGTTTCTGTGAATCCAACACGAACCATTTCAATTGACACTTATCAGGGAACAGAGCCCCCGTGGTAAGCAGAATAATCAGCAAAGGCCCCTCCCGGCCCCCCACCCCCAGGAGACTAATTTGAGAAAAAAAATGAGATGTGAGTGCAGGTTGCAGTGAGTAGAGGGTAACCACCCCCCAGCCATTGTGATGAGGCTTGTGGTGGCCAGGAACCCGGGCGTGACTTTGCCACCAGGTTGAGAAGAATCTTGAAGTCAGAGCTGGAGACTGGAAATGGCAAACTGGTTGGGGCTGATCAAATTCAGCCCACCAGGAAGGATGCGGAGCCCGCAGACCTGAGTAACCCGGCAGTCCCTGTCCCACTGCCCTGCAGCCAGGGACTGTCAGGTGACTTTGCAGAAGTGCTCCCTGCAAGGAAGCCAGCCTTTCCAGGGGACAGCTGGGGAGGTCAGGGCCCTGCCTCTGTCCAGATCTCCAGTTTCATTCCTGGCACCACTGCTGGGGTCTGGGCTCACTCCTCCTCCAGTGGGATTTTAGGAATCTTTCGTGCTGAAAACCGGGAAGGCAAATAAAACTCATGGAGAAAATATGTGCAAAAGGAGGGATGGACAGTTCCACATCCCCGTCGGTTTGAAAGGAAATGTGCAGCCCCAATTCTCCGGGGGTCCGGGCTGCTCGAGGGTGCAAGCCAAGCATCTCGATTCTTTCAGGCCTCAGGCACATTCAGGAGGGGCTCAGGCGCCAAGAATACTTGGTGCAGCAGAGTTGCTGAAATGTCCTAGCCCTGGACAGTGTCTTGCAGGGCACTTTACACTCTCTGGAGGGAGGAGTGGAGAGGAGGAGGGGGAAGGAGGGGGGAGGAGGGAGGAGGGAGAAGGCGGGAGGGAAGAAGTGGGAGGCAAGAGGGCGGAGGGTTTTCGTAGCACCTCAGCCACAAGCTGCACTTGTCCGGATGGCCCCTAAGGAGGAGAAGAGACCCAAGAAGGGGTGTGGGGATGCCCTCCCACGTCCCAGGCTGGGAAGCTGTGGCAATATGATTTTTCCACAAATGAACCTACAAGGACATTGGGTTAGGTTCTGACTTCCTTTCAGCTCTAAAGCTCCGTGCTCCTGGTTTGAAATGGCTCCAGTCGCACCCATTTAGAGCAGGGGATCACAGGTCTGTGTTTCCACCCCGCTTCATATAATCAAACATCCCCCTCTCCCCCAGAGGAGAATTACCCAGTGGTATAATTCAGTTCCCAAGCCAGAACCTCATTACCATTTAAGAAGGCACTAATCTCATAAGAGGATTATGCAGGAAATTTGATACAGAAGTCCTCGCCTTCTCTTCTCTTCCGTGGTCAAGAATATGACTTTTTTTTTTTTTTAACAATGTTCAACAAGAAATGTGTTTGGTAAAGTGCTGGTTCTAGAACCAAAGGAAAGCAGTGTGTTCTTTGAGGTGTGACCGTAGCAGGTGGGCTGTGATTCCAGGTGTTTTGAATCCTCTGCCCCAGAGCGCAGGTGGAGTCTTCCCAGACTCCCCAAGAGGTCCATCGTCTCCCTTAACCGAGTCTTACTGGATACTGTTCTTACTTTGCATTTCATTGCCTCCTTTCAGCTTTCCAACCTTGGATGCTCTGTCATTTTCCTCCTGGGCTCCCTCCACTGGCCAAAGATTACATCCTGATCAGTCACTTCAGAGGGGAGGTGGCCTAAGTGAAAATCCCCCGGGCAATTTAGAACCAACCCAAAGTTCAGCCAGAGTCTCCAGCCCCTGTGCAGGGAGAGCGTTTTATTGATAGAATATTCCAGCAAATATACCACTTTCTCTATTGTATTTATAAGAGAGAACTAGGCAATGTGGCTGAGGAGTGACATGGAATTGGAGTAGGAAATCAGCCCTCCTGGTTGTTACTACTAGTAGAACTTGTGCCTCTGCTTCCTGTTAGATGATCTTGGGGAAATCATCCTCAGGTTTTGATTTCTCCTCTGAAAAATGGCAGTGATGGTATCCGCCCCACCAATCCAGTGCCTGTGCTGACATGGTGGATGTGAACGCTTATAGTCCAAGCGAGATGAGTGTTAACATGAGCACCTCCGTGAATCTGGCAGTTAAGGCAAGACACATCCCAGGTGGAGATGGGTCTCTCATTTAACCATTTTCTCTTGGTCCCTGAGGCGTACTGAAAAGACGCGTCTTGATTTATATTTGTATTTATTCATCTGCTTGCCTATTAGCACAACTACTGAAATTTCTTCTACTGTCATCGCCTGGCACCACATAATACGGAGGTTTGCTGTGTGGCCTTCCCCCATGAATGTACTGTCTCAGGATTCTGCTTTAAAGGCCCCATTTACCTCTTCCCTGAGTCCCAGACCGACTTGTGAATGGGGAAGGACAGTTTGTCCTTAACGACCAGGCTGAATGGAATTTGTACTCTCTCCCCTGGACTGTGGGAAGGTTTAATGTTTTGGGGGTGCCCTCTGGACCTAGGAAGTCATTCAGTGATTTGTCTTGGGGATGAGACCGGGTGCACTTTGTCCAGGATGTAGAGCACAGGTGGATAACTCGGGACCTCATTATCCCTCACACCTAGAGGCGTACTTGACTTTCTGTGTCAACTAGACAGAAGCAATGCAGCGCTGGCCAGACTCCAAACTTCTTGTGAAACTTCTGGCTTCTGTTTGTTTTGTTTTGTTTTCAATTAATCTTTCTTTCCTTATCCTTAGGTTCCTGCCATTTTATTATTATAATTATTTTTCAAGTGCCAGGACTTTGTTTTTGGCATGCTCTTGCTTTCTCTTCTGTCCTCTCATCCACACCCCTTCTCCTGTCCCTGGCCCCTCCCCATGCTGTACTGCATCCCCATCCCCATCCATCAGATGCCCCTTCCCTGCCTTCTGGTTTCCCCCATGCCTCCTTGGTCTTCCTGTCAGCCTCCCTTTCCTTTTCCTTAAGTGTTAGAGGGTGAACTGGCCCAAGGTATGAACGAGGGGGTAAGTGTAATTCCCTTCAGAGTTGTTGCACTTTAAAGGAGAATGTTTTAGAGAACAAAATAATGATACTATTTAGTGTTGATGAAAATGTAAGAATTTATTCATGCACTGCAAGCGGAAGTGTAATTTATGAAATCTTTCAGGAGTGCAATATGGCAAAAAATATCAAGGACTTTAAAAACATGCATTTCTCTTGACCCAGCAATTCCACTTCTAGGTAAGAATGATCATAGATAGGTATAAAGGGTGTTCTTTTTAGTGTTGCTTAAATTATTGAAAAGCTAGAAAATAAATATCCCAAACAGGAGTATGTTATAGATACTCAGAATTAGTCAAGTTAAACACTTGATTAAAACTTGGCTCATCCATACTATGGAAGAGTGTGTAATCATGACAGTAGAAAACATAATGAATAAAATGCAAAGATTTTCAAGATATATTAAGTGGCAAAGTTTGCAGGTCATATCTTATGTTTGGTCTGGTGACTCAGTGGACTCTGCCTGGGTTTGAACCCAGGCTCTGCCACTTACAAGCTGTGTGACCTTGGACATGTTTCTTAACTTCTCTGAGTTTCAGTTTCCTCATCTGTAAAATAAAGGATGAACAGTACCTACTCGGGGATTGTTGAGAGGATTATATGACAAAAAACATGTAAAGTGGTTAATTCTGTACCCGGCACACAATAAGTATTCAATACGTTAGCTATTATTATTAAAAAATCACTCATGCACACATATACATACACACACAAACAGCTATGAAAAGCTGGAAGGAATATATTGCAAATTATCTATGGGTAGTGAGATTATGGGAAATTTTTTTTCTGTTTTATTCCTCTTTTTTACAGTTACTACTGTGAACTTTTGTAATAACAGAACTACTAAAATCCTTAGGGGCGTAGAAAGTGGGGGAAAAATGATTGTTCTGTAAGGAAATTACTCAAGTGACAGAATGTCTGCAGGGAGTGTGTGTGAGTCTGTGTGTGTGTGTTTTGGGTAGGAACATGCCCCAGGGGAGGGGCAGGCCTCCCTCTGGCACTCCTCTCCACCACCAGCTGCAACACTATCCTTACGAATAATAGCAGTAGCTAACTTCTTATTGGGGGTTGCAGGTTACATGCAATAGGGCTTTACAGTTTGCCAAGTACCAACTTCCAAATATCTTATCTTTTAAATTCCTCAAATAACCCTCAAACTCTGCTGATCCTGAGGCTTAACTGGATTTAGTAGCCTGACACCACCCTTAACAAAGGAGAAGCCAGGAATGGAGCCCTGTGTCTTAAGGCAAGGGCAGTGTTTGCTCTACCTGCCTGCAGAGAGCCGGGAAGAGCAGGGCCAGCTCCCCCACTACCCGCTGCTCTCAGGGTTCTGGGCAAGCAAGAAGCAGGGTTTCATCCAGCTGTGTTAGGAATCAGGAGAGGCTCAGTCTCCTTGGAATTTCTCCTTGTTAACCCTGGAGTCCTGCAAAATTTAAATCAGTTTGGTCTTTCAAGTATGAAAGGAGAAAAGAAGGTCAGGCATTGATTTGGTGACTTTCTTCCTTTGGGTGCAGTAGGAATTTCACAATCATTTTGCCTAAGCCGTTGGTCCATAAGGTAACCTTGATTATCTGTTAACATAGAAATGGAGGTTCTGTTTTTATTTTTTGGCATTCATAGGACATGTTTTTGTTACATCAAAGTGGACATTCCAAATATTTGGGATTGGAGGCGTAAACAAAAATCAATCCTGTGACTTGTAGATTTCTATCTCTTTGGCTTCAGAAGATGGATAGATAGTCTGGCTGCCCCACACCCCCTTCTGGATTTGAACATTGACTTTCATCTGAGCCATAAGAATAACATTTACGAGATCAACACCCCAACGGAAGTTTTAGCAAAGAAAGAATAAACTACCCTGAGTCTCAGTCATCATAACAGATGTTTCGCTCAGGAAGGACAGGACTCATGGGCAAGTCTCAGAAACTATGTTATTCAATGAGGACATCTAAAGGGTTCATCTTACACTTTGGGGTTCAACCCTTTACCCTGATTTCATCCTCAGTTTTTCCCATCTGCCTTATCTCCTTCCCAGGCCAGCTCTTGGAGCCCACAGTTTGAATTCGGAAGAACAAAAGGCTCAAGGAGTCTGTGGCTTTGGTGGAGACTGACCACTGCAGTTTTTTTATTTATTTATTTATTTATTTATTTATTTTTTTTGCTGTACGCGGGCCTCTCACTGCTGTGGCCTCTCCCGTTGCGGAGCACAGGCTCCGGACACACAGGCTCCGCGGCCATGGCTCGCGGGCCCAGCCGCTCCGCGGCATGTGGGATCCTCCGGGATCGGGGCACGAACCCGTGTCCCCTGCATCGGCAGGCGGACTCTCAACCACTGCGCCAACAGGGAGGCCCTCCACTGCAGTTTTAAGATGAGGAGGCAGAGACCTGTTTTTGACCTTTTTAATGAATTGCTTTCTCCTCTGCCCTGCTTCAGCACTCACCACACATGTTTCCAAAACACGTATAATGATAAAACCCTGTATAAGCATTATTGAATTTGCCACCAAGTGGATCCAGTAGCTCACAAGAAATCTGGGGTGTTGGCTGAGGAGAGGAAGCAAGTGAGATCAGTTCACCATGATGGTTTGAATGCTTGAATGGATATTTAATGTTTGAGATATAGGAGGTGAAAAAAGGAGGTAGGAAAAAAAAAACGATTTGGAACGTAGTCTCCAGAGACAGGAAGATCTGTGTTGAGGGTGAGGCATTTGCTTTTGTGCCTAAATAAAGCAAAGGAGAGGAATTAATAATAATAACCACAATGATGCTGATGACGATAATAATAATAAATATTTACTTTGTCAGGCATAGTTTCTATGCATTTTATATAAATTAACAACAACGCTATGAGGTAGGTAATGCTGTTATCCCCAGTCTTCAGATTGAGAATGAGGAATAATTGACTTGCCCAAGGTCACACTGCTATTAAATGGAGCTGGTGCCCAGGAAGTCTGGCTCCCAAGTCCACTTCCTGCACCATGTGCTATGGCTTTACTTCTTAGGAACTCCCCTGGCTCAGAATGCTGCCTTTCCTCTGGGGCAGTCAGGGAGAACACCACTCTTGTGAGTCCAGATCTAGAGTTGACCCAAGGGGACACACTGTCAGTTACAGCCATGGAGCTGAGTGGCCATTCTGTCCCTCCAAGCCTGGGGTTTCAGGGATGATTCTCTTCTTCCAACTTGTTCTCTGCCAGGCTGGCTGGTTGTCAGCATGTGGTTTCTCCTGTTCCTGGACTGGGGGTGAGAGTCCAGGTGATGGAAAGGCAGCACACACATGGTGCAGATGGGATGTGGGAGGTTGGAGGATGGAGGTTAGTTCTGGATGACACCGTCTAGCAAGGTGGTTTGTGAAATTGCTCTCCACAGAGGCTCGAGAATCACCAGCGAAAGCTTTGAAACCCATGTTGGTGAGCTGGGAAGTGTGGAATATAAAGCAAGTCATAATTCACTTTTCCTATAAAGCTTCAGACCTAGCTCTCTGGGTAAAAATGAAGAACAAAGGTAGGACTGCAGAGAAGCAACACAAGGAAATAATTGCATCAAGATGGGTGTGGGCCATGTCATTGCACAGCCCACTGCCTTTGTAATGTATGGATCTGGGGTGGCTGCTTCTTTGAAAGTAATAGGGAGTTTAATGGGGGTTGGAAGTGATCACTGGTCTGGGGAACGCAGATGGAAGTTGGATGCAGCACTTTTATAGGACTGAGATGAGCTCAGCAGCAGAATAAAGGAGGATGTTTTCAGGGAGTTGGACCAAAGGAAGGAGTGAACCTTCAATGGGATTTTCCAGCTGAATGTAATGGAAACGTCATGGAGTCTCAGTTTTTCTGGGTGTTACATCATTTAACAAACAAGGGTTTATTGAGCACTTTTCAGCAGTGTTCCGTGTGCTCCCGGTGGGGAGAGGGGACTCTCCAGGGATGAGCTACAAGGATATAGGCGAGGACCTGCCTTTGAGGGACCCCAGTGTTGAGAGGGGAAGCAGATTCAGGTGGAGATAGCCCGGAAAGTTGAGGTAGATTTTATTTGGGCTTTTAGTGAGGGGTGGTTTGGAAGGGACAAAGTGTGCTGAGGAAGGGACAGTGGGATGTGAAAGGCCTGGTACAGTAGGAGAACAATATGGCTGAAACATAAGGGGGTGGGAGAAAGAGCTGGAAATTCCAGTTGGGGCCCAGTTTTAAAGAATGTTAAATGCCAGCAAGAGAAGTTGTGACTTGCGGCAGTAGGAATTACAGAGTTGAAGAATATTTTTTTTTTTTTTTTTGCGGTACGTGGGCCTCTCACTGTGGTGGCCTCTCCCGTTGCGGAGCACAGGCTCCGGACGCGCAGGCTCAGCGGCCATGGGTCACAGGCCCAGCCACTCCACGGCATGTGGGATCCTCCCGGACCGGGACACGAACCCGTGTCCCTGAATCGGCAGGCGGACTCTCAACCACTGTGCCACCAGGGAAGCCCGTGAGTTGAAGATTTTAACTTTGTTATTTGGAAGTGAGTTTCCTAGGGGGCCTTCTATCCTTAAGTCTTGATTCAGAACCCAAAGGCCATTGAAGTTTTCAAACTGATAGCTTCATTCTCTTCATTTGTTGCGTTCTTGATTATTCTGAACATTCTGGTTTATGCATGATTGTGGCAGATCTCTTCCCTGCCCCTGTGGGAATTTACAGTTGAGGCAATTAAAGCTCCGAGAGATTGTCCTGGGTCATGTGGGCCTTAGTGGCAGAGGCCAGGGTGAGAAACTTGGCCTTCAAGCTCTTCTCCCCCATGACAACAAGCTGAAATCCTATGAGGTCTAGCTCCCTCCCCTCCCTCCCTCCCTCCCTCTCCCAAGAGAGCTTGTTTAGACCTGGTGACAGATCATCTTACACAAGACTGCATAGAGCCAGCGTCTCTGAGCCTCAAGGGTTGGGGGAGGCAAGCTCAGGGTAGGGAAACAGGGGAGCCCCTGGTTCAGAACTTCTAAGGCTAGTCTGGGATAATTCACCCCTTCAAGCTCCCCATCTCCCCCAACCCATACCCTGTGGTCACCTCATAGGCTGTAGTAGACACACTACCTTTTTGTGCTATTTAGAAACTGGTTGATATATAGAAAGGAGGTGTAGCATTTAAAAATTATTGTTTGTGTCTAGAGTCACTTTACTCAACATCGAACACCTAGAAGTTGAAGGAATTATCTCTTCTAAGTTACAGATGCTGAAGGAAAAGATGGAGCATCACAGCCTGGAGTGGAAGCAAGCAACAAATAAATGTTTATTGAAGAGCTCCTTTGTGGGCTGCTGTGCTAGGTCCTAGAAGCTGAGGGATAGGGGTGGGGGTTAAGGAAGAAGGAATACAGAGCGAAGGTGATGCCCCTGAAAAAGTACCTTTGGGGACTGGTAATATAGGTGAGAAGAGAGTTCCTGACAACCTAAATGATGCTCCATGCCAAAGGAGTGGCTCAGAAGGGCACAGGAGGAGGCTGGAGGAGGCAGGCTGGGTCCCAGGAAGGAACACATTGGAGCCCAGGGTAAGGCATGTGTTGGGGGGCTTGGGCAGGATGGTGGCTACGTGAGCCTGGCTGCAGCACCAGGCATCTGCGGTGGCAAATAAGGAATAAGAGGAACACAGCACAGTGTAGAGGAAGTGGGCTGCCATGTTGAGGAACTGAATGTCATCCTATGGGCAGAGGGAAGTTTTGGTGAAAGAGGCATCATTGTGATGACTGTACTGTACATCAGTGGGTTAGGTTTCCAGAAGGGTGGAATAGTGCTGAGAATAAGGAAGATCTAGGAGCTACTGGGTGGATTCTATTCAACATGAGGACTGGCACCAGGGGTGAGCATGGAACCAAAGTGTAGGCACAGAAGCTTATGAAGAAAGTTTTGGGGCTCAGTGACTGATGAGGTAGGAGAGGCAGAGTGTGGGAGGACCTGGAGATGGCTCCAAGTGAAGGGCCTGGGAGAACGGGCTGCAAAATGTTCGGGCGCTTGTCCAGCGCTCTCTCTTTCCCAGTTCTTTGTATATATCGTCTCAGAGGTTATTGTGTTAAGTCAGCATATATCAGTTATTGTGTATATCAAATACGTGTGTATACAAAGGCACAGGGAGACAGGAAAGCTTATGTTCCTGTCATCTCCAGAGGGGAGAAGAGTAATTTTGTAGTTTGGGGAAGGCCCATGGCATTTTAAGAGCAGCTGGTTTCCAGAGGATGAAACTTGAGCCAACCCTGGAGAAAAGCGCTGCAGCTCTTGGGAAAAAGGAGAAGGCAGCCCAAATCGTGCACCCATGAGTGGCCCCAGTAGATTAGGTTGTAAGTGGGTGTAAGCCCGCTGGAGCTCCCCGCTCCTGCCTGCACAGTTGGGGTTGTCTATGGATGAGTTTGTTGTTGGAAGTGGAGGATAACCGCTAAGGATCCCCAGCTCTGCACGGCTACTTTCTTCCTTTTTTCCTGGGGATGGATGCCCTGTATGCCCTGAGCAGTAGAGAGCTTTATGCCACTGGGCTTTGCACCTTCAACCTGGTTAACTCAGGTGGCTTGGCCATTGAGGTGCTGGTAGGGGTGCAGCTGGGGCTACTGTGGGTAAGAGATACAAATCGATGTCATTCACTGAATGGGTTGAATAATTAGGGGTTAAATCTTTCTCATAAGACTGACTTTTCTCTTTCGATTAGGAGTGTTTGCTTTATAACCTTCTCTGTTTGCTTTATAACTTTCTCTCTCAGTGAGGAGAGTTGCTTCTTTTAATTTTGGCAATGATTCCCTTATGCAAAACATAAACTCATGTTAATAATTATCCTTACCCCCTCTAAGAGGTCCTATGATTGATAGTTAATGGCCCAAACAAAATGTAACACCAGGTAAGTGAAGTTCCTCTTGAGTCTTCTGATTGGGTCCTGGTAGTCACTGCCCTTGTAACTGACGCGTGTTCCCCCCACCCCACCCCAGTTGCCCATGTGCCATGCCAGGCCTGGGGAGACAAAGACCAATGGGAAACTGTCCCAGAAGAGCCCAGGCTCCTGCTGAGGTGGCATCCCGTTGTCAAGCCCAGCGCCCCAGGTGACTTGGCAAAGAGTGAGGTGAGCTCCATTAGGGCTCTGAGCATTGGAGTGAATTCCCAGGATGGTGATTCTTAAGGCTTGAGAAGCTGGCCGGACAACCACATCCTTCCCACTGCCTTAAGCAACACCCCTGGGACGGCCAGGTTTGTCAGCAGTAACTTTGATCCTCTGCTGTCTCTGGATGAAAAGAAGTTTGGAATTTGTTGGAAAATATTTCGCACCAAATGGCTGAGCTATTGAAATCACTTTCTCAGGAAGGCTCTGGCAAGCTTCGGGTCCCTTAAGTTAGGAAACCTGTGATTCGCCCTTTGGTTTGTGAATTAAGGACTCAGAGTAACTTGACTTGCGAGAAGCAAGTGGTGGATTTTCTCATATTTGACTAATTGGGTACTAGGGTCTATGTTACACTCCAGGAGATTTACCCACAGTGACAAAGTCTTCGGGGGAGGGGTAGCAAGGCAGCCATGAGTGGGCCCTGGCGGCACCTCCCCACACACCCCGCCATCCCCCAGCTGCTTGGTTTGATGCTCCCTGCAGGCTTCCGAGGGGAGCGTCTTCCATCCGTCTGTGACAGAGAACTTCAGGTTTTCCATCCCTTCCTCTGGCTGAATTTTGCTTATTTCCCAGGTTGTCCTCTGAGCCCAGTTCCACCTCCGGGGGCTCGCCGACAGCCGCCGAGGCATCTGAGATGTGTGTGCTCTGGGCAGCTGTTTCTGTTCTTGTGCTGGTGGAGTTTTTGTACGGTAGATACCAGCCAGAGCGTCACAGCCCCGGGGGTGCATGAGGGCAGGGTGTCTGGCTCGGCTGACATGGCCCAAGCTTTGCACTCCCAAGGCATATGTCCATCGGATCGCTGGCTTTCCCTGGGCACCGCCGGTAGGTTGGCAGGCTTACTTCATACTCTGGAGGCTACCACAGCCTCCGTCCCGGCAGAAGGCTGACTTTGCATACTGGCTCGCTACCGGGGCACAGCCTAGTGTGGTCATATGGAAGCTTACTGGGTTTAGTGGTGGTGAGGTAATCTCCAGGCAATCAAAGCAAATCAGGGATAATTTGCAGGCTTCAGCAGGACAGTCACATTGTTAACACAATTAGTTCCATTAATCTTTCCTAATCATCTAAGGTAAACAGATGGCTTTTGAAGTCAGGGAAAACATCTCTGTGAAGAAAGGAAAGGATGAAGTGATCAACTCCCTTTTTCTTCAAAGCACTTATCATTGTGAATCCTGACTAAAAAAAAAAAAAAAAAAAAAAAAAACAGCCACCGCCTACTGTATGTGCACGAGAGGATCAGGGAAAGGACTTGGGGAGTCTCTTCAGAGGGGCATAAGAAGGACCAGATGGACAGCTGTGGCTTGGGTTTATTCATCCCATGTCCTCTGTGGGGCATTGGCTTCGACTGGTTGGAACAGGAGGTGGGAAAGGCTTGGGTTACATGAGGTACCCCGCTCCCCAGTTAAGGTCTTTAAGAAAGGCTAAGATGAGCTGTGGGACATCAGTCCAGTTGGGGTATAGAAGTTGTCCACTTTCTCCCTCCCTTCCTCTTTCCCTCTTTTCTTCCCTTCTCCTCTTCCTCTTCTTTATCTCTTATTATGGAAAATTTCAAACACCTACAGAAGTAAACCGAGTAGAGTAATGGATTCCTGTGTATCTACCACCTGGTTTCAACAGAGATCATGACCAACGACCAGTTTTCCAGTTGATGATATTTAATTATCACCACCCCCTGCCTCTCTGGAGATTTTTCTTATTCATTGTATGTTGCTCATCTGTTTATGAATGATAGGGCTCTCGGAACTTCTGGTAGAGATTTCTTGTTTCTTCTTTTTTTTTCTTCCTTAGAGGTCGAATGGGCCAACAATTTAGGTTGATACGGAGGTTTTCTAATGCTAGGAATCTGCATCCAGGGCAGGAGAAGTGGATGAGGGAGGTTGGGTCGTGGGGCCTGGGAAGACACCAGAACCTGGCTCCATTTGGTGGGCTAGAAGGATTGATGAGTGAAATATCTTTTCATTTTTAGTTTTAACTGTTGGCAAGGCCACTTATCTGCAGCCAAGCCGCCCACAGTGGAGCACATTTATCCACAGGAAATGAACATAGGAATAACAGATTCCAGAAGAGCAGCTACCTTAGCCTCACCTTTACCTGGCTGAGGTTCTAAATCCTCTCAACCCTTTACTGTGTCTTGCCTTAGAATACCCAAAGGATTCTTTATGGGAATCTTGTGCCTCTGTAGTCTAAGAGGGCACCTTGGATGGGGGTTCAGGCACCCAGCCTCTTGCTCCATTGTTTTCTTGCAACGGGCCTGGGACTTGGGGTGCCCCACCACAGCCCCCCTGCCACTACGTCCTGACTGAATTTAGAGTTGGTGTGTTTAATGGTGGGGGGAGGGATACTCAATCTGTTAGAGCAACAGCAGCAGACAGACAGGCTTCCCAGAAACAGGAAATGCCTTTATGCTAACTTAAAGCATTATTTCAGCTTTTCTACAGTTTTTTTTTCTCACCACACAAACCCCACCTTTCAACAGATACAGCCAGTTAGTTCAGTGGTGCATGAAGTCAGCATCACATCAGGTTTAACAAAAACCACTGTGTGTGTGTATGTGTGTTGGGGGGGCGGGTGGAGAGGTTTTCTGCCTTCTCTTTTGAAGACATAGAGAAAGCTAAAAAACCAAGGCTTTTATCATCCCCAAGTCTGGGATGAGTGTGCATGTTTGGTGGTGGTGGTTTGGAGGGAGGAAGGTGGGAAGTCAAAGCAGACTCCACCCAAGGCGGTCGAGGTTGGACCTCTGTATCGAGGTCTTTCTGACATCTGGGCAGGTCCCTCTCGTCTTCCCAGTCTCTATGTGTCCTCCTGGCTCACACTACAGATCCACATCCCTTATCCCAAAACCCCCAAGGCCAGATTTATTTAGAAATTCAGACTTTTTTGTATTCCTGAACAGCGGTCCCCCAACCTTTTTGGCACCAGGGACCAGCTTCGTGGAAGACAGTTTTTCTGCAGACCGGGCCCGGCGGCGGTGGTTCAGGCGGTAAAGCAAGTGATGGTTCAGGTGGTGACGGGAGCGATGGGGAGCGATGGGGAGCGGCAGATGAAGCTTCCCTCACTCCCCTGCCGCCCACCTCCTGCTGTGCAGCCCAGTTCCTAACAGGCTGCGGACAGGTAGAGGTCCGCGGCCCAGGGGTTGGGGACCCCTGTTCTAGAAGGTTATTCTGAATATTATTGAATACATAATAACTCCAGCAGATTCTGGGGCAGTCCTTTATGAGAAAACAAATTAATATTTCTATAACCCAATTGTATGACTATTTACACTAAGTGGAATAAATGGAGACAATAAATAGCCATGTGTCAGCTTGGGTCAGGGTTTGTGGCCAAAGGATTTTGACCCAAACTTCAAAAAACGTCCAGGTTTTAGAGCATTTTGGATGTCAGTGTTGTGGGTCAGGGGTTTCGGATCCGTACTGTGTCTCTCTGCTAGTGACTTCTGAATTCAGATCTTAAGGTTGGACCTTTCCCCTGCCCTTGGCTATCTCAGAGGTGTCTCCAGCCATGCCTGTCCAAACCCTGCTCTGGGTGCCCCACTCCCGCCCTTCCCCCCTCCTAGTCCTCTCCTGCTCGGCCAAGGACAGCTTGATGTTTTGCTCAGGCTCCCAATCTCCACGCTAGCCTCGAGCCCTCTCTTTATCTTATACACTGCGTCCAATCCACCGGCAATCCTTTCGGCTCCACCTTCAAAATATATTCCGAAACTAACCACTTCCCATCACCTCCACTACCCTATCCCTTCCTAGCCACCATCATCTCCCCTGGATTATTATGATAACCTCCAACTCTCACCTGGATTATCACGACAGCCTCGTAAGTGGCCTTCCTGCTTCCTCACTCGCCCCTAAAATTTATTCTCCACACAGTTGCCAGACTGGTCCTGTCAAAGTGTAAGTCACAGCACGTCACTTCTATGCTCAAACTCACCTCTGGCTTCCCATCTCGCTCAGCGCCAAAGCCCAGTCCTTACCATGTTCCACCTCTGTGACCTTGTTGCCAGTGACCTCCCTCACTCTGCTCCTGTCACTCCACCTCCTACCCTGGCAAAGGTCAAGTCCTCTCCCACCTCCCAGCCTTTGCACTTGCCCTTCCCTCTGCTCCTTACGCTCCTGGTATCCTCCCCGAAATCCACAGGGCTGACTCCTTGAGTATCAAGAAGGCTTTCCTTGATGATCTTAGATAAATGAACCCTCAGTCACCAAACCCAAACTTTGAAATTTGCCTTTTGACAAACAAGACATGAAATACTCTAAAGGGAAACCAACAGAAGGTTCAACATGTTAGAAAAGATCTATTAACTAAAACTTGGTTCCAGTTAAGTCTACTCTGGGCAATGAACAGAGCATTGACTAGTCTAAGGATAGACTTGAAAATTTTAAACTTTATTTTCCTTTGATGCCTCTGAAAGGCCAAGGACTTTTTTTGTGCTTGGACTTCTTTTGTGCTTGGACTTCTTTTGTGCTTTCTTCTATTTATTTCAAGCCCTGACTTCGTTAATTAATGATTATAGATAGCCCTAAACTATCCTCACAAAGTAGATGGAATTCATAGAATCCCTCCCATATGGTCTGTATATAACATGACATACTTGTGATATGTCTTTTCTGTGCTTGTCCAAAATATATGGAAGTCTGATGTCCACAAGAGAAAGCCACAAATTCAGAACTATTCTGACATTCAGAGCTTGGACAATTTTCTGATCCCCTTTGCTATGTGCTTCAGGAAATACCTTCCCTTCTAGTTCAGTTTTTGGTGGGGTTTCAGCACATGTAAATCTGATCTGTGAGTCCAGCTGCATTAGCCTGTTCATTTTACAATGCCTGCAACTTCATAAAGGTGTAGAAACCAAGCAGAGAATTATAAGGAGAGCTGCCCATTTTCAGAGAATAGATGGTCCCTGCTTTCATATATTATTTGTACCTGAAAACCTATGTATTCATTTATCTATAGGAAAAACCCAGTTGAACATTCACACTTGCTCATTAGGTTACATGTTAAGGTAGGCTTTATCCCAGAAAGCTGGAAATTATGTCAGACTTTTTATTTATATCTTTACTATTTTGATACAAAATCTAAAAGTTTTAAAAATTTAATGTTTTCCTTCAAAATTCAACAGTCAACTGATGAACATCTAATTGAGGGTAAGATTTTGCTAATGTTGACCTGCCTAATAAATTCCATTTTCCTCTATATTACATGTTTGAGACCTATGCTTGGTTTTCTGAGAACCAGCATTTTTAATTTTTTATTAATTAAAAAATTATACGTTTTATAGGACACTGAGGACAAATGGGAGAATATATTCCAAAGAACTGTAAAACAAAGATGGTGACACTGCATGGCTAGGTGATAGCACAGTATAGTTATGTCATAGCAGAAATGTTTGCTCATTACCTGATTGACAAAGTCTATGTTGTTATGGAAGTTTATCACATACAAGGTAGTTTAAAGGTTAACTGTGTATAAGGTATAAACATGTGGGCCACACCACCCCACAAAAATTGAGGAAGAGCATCGTACAGAGAAGGAGATTTGATCAAAGCAAAGGATTTTTAAATGAGTGTGTTCTATTTGGTTAAGCTATTGAAGCTTCTCTTAAGACGTTCTAACTACATTCAACGGAGGAATATGCCTGGCTACTAACCCCTCATAACTGGTGATTAGGATTGAGTAGTGCTGTGAACCATTTGACCAGAAAATTACACTTTTAAAGAAGTAAGTAAATTTAACATAATTTGTCCCATTTTTAACTTACACCTTAAAGAATTCTGCAGTGAAAATCAGGACAACTGAGTCAGCTATGGTTAATTTACTGAGATGCCTGAGTGGGTTGCTTGACCTCACTGTGCTTCAGTTTCCTTACCTGTAAATGAGGGGACTGAGCCACATAATGTCCTTCAAGCAACAAGTTTATTGTCTGATTTTTTTTTTATCACAGAAGTTATAATAGAAAGTAGAAGGTTTAAAAGACAGTTTAAAAAAAACTATGGATATGCACAAAGAAAAAAAATCACATTATTTTACTCTCCTGTAGATAACTTAACTGGTTTTTTCCTTTGTATATGTACCTACTTACACACATTTTATTTTTTTTAAATTGGATCATAGTATATATATTCCTTTATAATCTCATTTTTCCTCCACTTTTAATACCATATTTTGAATATCTTTCCATGTCATTAAATATAATTCTGCAAGATTTTTTTCATGATGGCATGGTCTCTAATGATTTGAATATGCTACAATTTATTTAAATAGTTTGCTATTATTGGACAATTAGTTTCTAATTTTACTCGCTTCAAAATGTTGTAATAATGATCTCTTTATTTAAATCTTTTTGCACATGTGTGATTTGGGATAAATTCCCAGAAATGGAATTGCTAGGTCAAAGGATTTTTGTTATATAATGCCAAACCACCCTACAAATTTTGTGCCAATTTATACTTCATTAGCAGTGTGTAAGTGGGCCTGTTTCTCCTCCACTCTCACCAGCCCTGGATAATATCATTTAAGATGATGTGTTTTTGGAATTTTCATTCAAGGTGGTCTAGGAGCAAATATGTTTATTGCTTTGCCTACTCAAGATCCCATTTAGATAACGGAAAAAGGTGGGGGGGGATACAATTTTATAACTAGTAAGTGAGCAGAAGGATGCCATCATTAAGCTATTTCAGTGAATTTCTGGGAAAAGAAAGGAGAGGGCAGAGTGGAAACTACAGAGCAGGATAGAAGTACAGAGGAGCCACAGCCCAGAACATGTGCGGGGGGCTACCGGAGCCTAGCCTAGAGCCAGCTGTTCTGCAGGACCCTTAAGGACCTCTGGACATGGAAACTTTAGTCACCCCAGAGGCAAGAGTGAGATGTGCAGCTGAATGCAAGTGACTATTTGAAAGTCTGTATGTGGCATGTGTAGTGAGTATACTCACTACCCTCACTGCTGAAGGACCTGGAGCCAGACCCTGACCCCCAGAGTCAGAAATTGGAAAGTCCTTTTAAAAAACAATGGAATAATGGTTTTGGGAGAGCTATCATAGATGGTGGGGACCCCTGCTATCATGGCCAGCTCCCAGTCTGTAACCCTGCGTTCACAGAAATAGGTTGTGTCCATAAAACAAAAAAAAAGATGCTATGAGGAGAAAGAAGCTGCAGAAAGTAGGAAGGTGCTTCTGGAATCTTAACATACTATTGTCAGAAATAAAAGTTCAGTGGAAGGGTTGTAAGATATAGTCAAAGAAATCTAGAATATGGACTAAAAAGAGAAGAGATGGAAATATATATAACAAATAGTAAGAGACATAGGGATTAATTCTATTGGTCCAATAGCCAAATAATGGGAGTTTCATACAGAAAATGAAGAGGCCAATAGCAAAGGACAAATTAGAAGAATATCTCCCACAAATTCAGTGAATCAAAAGAACAAGTACAATGAATCAAAAAAAGATACCCTGAGACATATCATGTTGGAATTTCAGAACACTGAGGATAAAAAAGATGCCAAAACTTCTAGAGAGTGAAAACAAAACAAAGTCACATACTAAACAACAGTAGCCAGGCTGACATCAGAGTCCATAGGCAATATTGATGTTAGAAGAAAGTTCTGATAGGTAATGATTTTTTTGTTTTTAACCTAGAATTCTATATCCAGCCAAACTATCAATCATGTGTGAGGACAAGCATGCAAGGTCTTAGAAAGCTAGCTTTCTATGCACTCTTAATCAATATTTCAATCAGAATGTACTTTACTGGCAAAAACAAGGGAATAACCCAGAACAAGGAAGATGATGGATTGCAGAAACGGTGACCGTTTCCAGCAGTGAAAATAAGTCACGGTACTACAGCTGTGCAGGAGACCAGAGAGTAGTCAGCCCAGATTAGGGAAAAGTGGACAGTGAGGGTCTCCAGAAGGACAGACCCTGAGAGAAGGGGACCCAGGGGAAACTTGAGGATCTGAGAAAGGCAATTGGTAGAGTGAAAAAAAAAAAAAAAAAAGAATCCATTTGAATTTGATGCTAGGTATATTCCCCATTGAGTGGTAGATGAGTTGTCACATTGGACCTGTGGAAAAGAAAGTATATGTGATATCATTTACAAAGTTATAATATCAAGAAAACACTATTAATTCATCTTCAGATTTTGGAACCAGCATATACACAAAGCATGGAACTCAACTACAATTAGAAAAAAATGTCAGTTTTGTCAATGTTAATAGTCTAAGAGTAAAAATGCAGAGGATGGGCTTCCCTGGTGGCTCAGTGGTTGAGAGTCCACCTGCCGATGCAGGGGACATGGGTTCGTGCCCCGGTTCGGGAAGATCCCACATGCCGCGGAGCGGCTGGGCCTGTGAGCCATGGTCGCTGAGCCTGCGCGTCCGGAGCCTGTGCTCCGCAACGGGAGAGGCCACAACAGTGAGAGGCCCTGCGTACCGGTAAAAAAAAAAAAAAAAAAAAAAAAAAAATTGCAGAGGATGGGGAGGGCGGGAAGCACTCATGTCCTCCAGTTAGAATGTGTAGGGTCAAGGGATATTGTCTATAGTTGATGGAACAAGAAATTGCCATTTAGATTGCTTTTTATTTTTGCAGTTGTCAAGAAGAATAGAGAAGGAACTGAGAATTGCGATGTGTAATTATTTTGTGAAGGGAGGAAAGCGGAGTGAGGTGGTGAGTGAACTGAATCCTCATCTCTCACAGCAGCAGGGCAAGAGTGAATGTCTGAAACAAGAAATCAGGAAATTGAGGTATAAACATTTTATTTAGGGACACGGCAGTGATGACCAGAAAAACCCAAATAGAAGTTATTAAGATTGGCTCCCTCTGGGGAGTACAGGGCAAGAGCCTGCTGCCTCTCATTGTAAGTTTTGATTTTTAAAAACTGAACACATCCTGATACTTAATTTTGTTTATATATTAATAAACAAATAACACAAGGATACATAGCCCCAAAGAAACTTTGGCTAAATTGTTAAGCAAAAGAAAAAAATTCTTACCCTTGTTTAAATCTGTATTTCTTTGCTTATTTGACCCAAGTGATTTCAAAGTTGCTTATGACTGTTAGCTTTCGTGCTTCTGTGATTTTTATAAAACTCTTCCTCATTGGACATGTTTCCAACTATACGGTGCAAAGCAGTGGCAAATAGGACTTGCTATGCAGAATATCCCAATACAGCAATATTTCCAAGAGGGCATTTACTCCCTGAAGCTGGGCGTCCTACCCTGTGTTTGTGTCTCATAGTCTGAGCCTTCCAGCTGTTTTGCTGTGGGATTGGTGTTCCTTCAACTATGAGCTCCAGGAGGACAATGAAAAAGCTTTACTTTCATTGTTCCTGTGCCCAAGAAGTGACTCCACCATCATGCACACAGCATGGGCTCCTTGAACAGCTCACGATGTGTTCTTTCCTCAGGGTCTCCTTGAGTCCATGCCCTTGGCTGGGTCCAAGGTAACCGGAGCATGGGGTTGGGAGTCGGAGAGCCCTGCCTTAATTCAGGCTGCTCTTCTTCAAGCTGTGAGAATGTGGGCAAGCCACTCAAATCCATGAGCCTCAGTTCTCTCATTCCTGAAATGGTTCAGATAAGGATATGGCCTCCCTCACTCAGATAACGCATGTAAAGTGCTCAATAAAGGGTGTTTATTAGAGTTGTGATTATTATGATGAATAAAAGAGTCTCCGTGAGGAGCTCCAAGTGCTGAATAACAATTATAATGTCTTAGGTTTTGAAGGGAGTCAGGAACTGAATGTCTTTGTGCGTAGCTGTTGGTGAAAGGTCCTGCTAGGTTGTGATATAACAGAGACAGAAAAGTTCCTGGTCTGGAGATAATTTTTCTGGTTGCACAATCTTGAGCTCCTGACTGAGCTCGGCTCTGTTCCACGTGGATCCATTCAGTTCCACTTGGAGTCTCTACTGATTCCCTGCCATGTGCCCAGTTGTGGATCAAGAACTGTGGAAACCTCCCCACCCCCACCAAGGGACACGTGGCTCTTCCCAAGAGGGGCTCACAGTCTAGGCGGGAAATAACCCTAATGACTTGACAGCTGACATTTAGAGGATGTTAGCCGTGTGCCAGGCATGGCTCCAAGTGCTTCACCCTCTCATTTGACCCTCCCAACATTTTGAAGCAGGTGCAACTGACATTCTCAATGTGTAGATAAGGAAATCGCAGCAAGGACCACGCAGCTTGTGACAGGCAGAGCTGGGGTTTGGACCCAGGTAAGTTAGCTTCACAGCCTTGACTCTCAATCACCACAGTTGGCTTATTAGTGTAAAAAATAGGAAACGTGCAATAAAACCCATGGATAAAAGTGCACCCAGTGAGAGAAAGCACTGCAAAGTAAAATGCAAAATGCAAAGTGCACATGGGTAGTGGGTATTTTTCACTTCAGAACATTGAGGGTAAGTGGCCACATTTCCTGCTGTTTGCACTCAGCATCTCCTCGTGGGACTCAGTGGGAGTACAGTCATGTACTGCCATTTCCCTGAAAGAAGAGAGGAAAATGAAAACGACACCATGACCAGGCAATGCTTCGTAAGCCATTGCACACTCTTGACATTAGGTTTGGCACTTTTGGATGTTTTCTCAGCTCAGAAAAGCATCTGCGTACACAGACTTATTTGTTTTTAGCCACCTCTGTCATCAGAGGGAGCCAGCCCTCTGGGTCTATTCTGCGCCTGTTGAAAAGAGGAAGCAGGTACTAGCTTGAGTTTACTCCATTTGTGGCCTGTGAGGAGCTGGGATCTGTAAGGTAGGCATCCCGTCCAGCCAAGGGGACTTTCACATGGAGATGATGGCTGCTGCTCGGTTGGTGTCTGGGACCTGGGTACTGGGGGATGGACAAGCAACATGTCAGCCAATTTTGAGGGGCGTTTCTTTAAGAAGTGTCTGGGAACCGAAGCAAGCTGCTCTCTGGGGGACTGGGTTAGAAATAGGTAGTGAAAAAAGGTGTTGACAAATATTGTGACAAGTTCACTCAAGGACACGATTTTAAAAATCAAATGGTTCAAAAGAGCATAGAGTGAAGAATAATGCCCCTTTCCTGATTTCTCGCCCCTCGATCCTCTAGTTTCCATCTCTTGAGGCAACCCCTGTTTCCTGTTGATTAAGACTCCTTCTAGAGATAATCTATGCCAAACAAGTGTGACAGTGTGTGTGTGTGTCTGTGTGTGTTTACCCACATGCACACCCATTTTATTCACATGATAGCCTAGCATAATAAACACATTATACCATACTTTTTTCCCACTTAATATATCCCAGAGATAGTTTCATATAAGTCAGTACATTTAGATCTTTTTATTCTTTTTTTAGGGCTTGCATAGTGATCTACCAAATGGTGTCCCATAATTTATTTAAGCTGTCTCCTATTCATGGATATTTAGGTCCTTGAGGTTGTTAAAAGCCATTCTAGAGCATTTGGCCTAATTTTTTTTTTGTTTTGCATATGAGGAAATTGAGATCCACACACAGAAAGACAGGTTTAAATAATTCAGCAGGGAACCTACACTTTGGATGTGTTTTTCTTGCTATCACCGTATTTTGATCACAGAAGACAAGAGAAGGTGGGTTTGAGCGTGTTTTGCACACGTGGGTGGTAGTGTGAATGTGTGCCTACACAGGTAGGTGTACATTATGTTGGGTGACAGATGTGTTCTTGAAAAACTCTGAATGAACTCTTTTATTTTTAAAAATGGAATATGAAATCTTAAATGCCCTGAGGGTGGGAAGATGATTTGTTATTTAAAGGGAAAATTGTAGAGCAATCCTTATGTGAAATGATGACTTCTTTTTTTCCTTTTTCAAAAGCGACTTTATTGAGGTATAATTTACATGCAAAAAAAAGAATGCATCCATTTTAAGTGTGTGGCTTGATTCAGGTTAACAAACATATACATTCATGTCACCACTGCCCAATCAACATATAGAAGACCTTCATCTTCCCCCAAAGTCCTTCTGTGCCTCTTTTCTTTTTTATTGAATATATACTTTACTGTTGTAAAATACAATACTCAAAATCATTCAGTCATCCCCTGTGCCTCTTTGAATCCAGTTCCCATGTCCACCTCCAGGAGATCACCGATACGCTTTTTGTCATGATAGATTAGTTTTGCCTGTTCTGGAACATTACGTAAGTGGAATCGTAATCTTTTGCGTTTGGCTTCTTTCCCATAGCATTCATTTTGTTGCATGTACCAGGAGTTCATTCTTTACTGCTGAGTAAAAGTCTGTCATATGGATCCAGCATGGTTTGCTTATTCATTTTTCTGTTCTTGGACATTTGGGTTGTTTCCAGTATTTGGCTGTTACGAATGAAGCTGCTAGGAACACTTCTGTACAGGTCGATGGCTTCCCAAGTAAATCACCTCCATAATTCAGTTGTGCAGGTCTGGTTTAAAATCGGGCCATTCATCCATTGAGCCAACATGTATAAGTATGTATTAATCCCTTCCATGTCCTGGACAGACAGGGTTCTGCCCTTCAGGGATGTACACGAAAGCCCACATAACGTCTTTGCACTACCGTGGAAGGCATATGAGAAAGGAGCAATCCTTCTCTCCTCTTATTTTATGAAAGCAAGTGCTATTCGAAGCCTGTGAACCGAGTGGAACTCTTAAAATATTTAATTACATGTGCACCCTCTGCTTTTTAACCAGCCAGTGCACTCTACCAATAGATCTAGTAGCAAACTCCTCAAATGAAGAGTCTTTAGTTTAATTGGTGGCTAGCTCCAAAATCACCACCCAGCAGCTGCTCAAGAGCTGCCCATCATAGTGCCTGCACGTTTTGTGCTTTCCAAAAGCAGCAGCTGGGAGGACGCCTGCTGCTTGAAGATCTCCTGCTCTGTCTGGCTTGCCTCTTGCATGCCAGGCACCGCTGGGGACAGTACGTGCCTGAGGGGCCTCCAGGGGAAAATAGCCAGCAATACAGGGGATGCAGACCTTGGGAAGTGGGTCCTCTGCCTTGGGAAAGAAGCCCTGAGTCTTCTCCCTTCTCCTTCCCACCTCCTCCTCCAGGAAAAAAAAGAAACAGCCCATTACCTAGGACTTAATTGGTTCAACATGGACAGTGCAGCCTCTTTTCCTCCTTCTCCTCCTTTCTGGAGTCATCCTTTTCTGACCGCCCCCCCTCCCTTTTGCTTCTTTCTAGGACTTGGTGCCTGACACGCGATGGAAAAGGAAGTGAAGCTCAAATTGGGTCTGTGTGACCCCTGTGGGCTGTTCTGAGGAGAGGTTTGCCTAGAGGTCTCCAGTGAAAGTTGAGCCTGTGGTTAGGAGGAAGCTTGACTATGAATTTCTTGCCTCCTTTGTCTCAAACCCAATTACCCCCAAATACAGGCACACAGACACCTATGGGTCACAGTGACACACAGTGGTGACAGCTAAGCGGGCTGCATGGCTGGGGTGCTAGTGCAGTGGTCAGGGTTCTTGCTGGACAGGTGTGGTGTGCTGGGAGGAGTATAGGACTCAGAGTCAGGAGCTGAGGGTGCAAGTTATGATGCCTCTGCCACTTACCTCTGGCTGTTCAGCTCCGGAGGACTTATCCTCAGAGACTCTACCGTGTGAACGGTGCCCCTGCAGTTGTGCCGTGTGTGTGCTCTCACTAGCCCTGCTTATCTTCCTTAACCTCAGTTTTCTCGTACATACAATGATGCTAATAATACTTGTTACCTTACAGGTTAATTGTGAGGAATCAATGCAATAATGCTTGTGAAGGACTTTGTGAATGCTCAGGCACCACCCAAAAAAGTGCCCGTGTGTCTTTTTGCTTTTCAGAGATGGCTTTTTCCTGGTTTCTGTGGTTTGGGCTCTTTCCCCATTGCTTTGTACCTAACTCGCAGGAATGGAGCTCTTGTTTATGCCCAGACCTTCCCCAAGGGCTCTGGGGGGGGTGGGGATATGGGAAGGAGGTGGCAAGGTGTTCAACGCGTTGCTCTGACTTAAACCGGACTGGCTGGGGAGCCAGTCAGTTGCACCTGAGAAGGAGAATGAACCCACGGAGGACAGCCAGAGGCTTAGAGTTATGAGAACCCTGAGACCTGGTTGTCAGAAAAGGCTTTGTGGGGCTTGAGATGGGAGCTCTGTCAGAGTCATCTCTCCAGTGTGCTCCAGGCAGCAGCGCTGTGCGGGAATCCAGCTGAAAGCTCTCGGTACCCCAGTTTTTCTATCTGAAAAGTAGGGAATATGTATTGCTGGCCTCCCAGGAGATTAGATGAACTAATGCAGGTGAAACCTCAATACAGTGTCCCAGGCCTAGTAGGTGCTCAGACAATACGTGGTCATCCTCAGCTTCTCCTTCTCTCGTAATCACCTCATGACCCTCTGATGACCAGGGCTGTAGCCTTTTTTTCCTACTGGGTTTCCTCCAGGGCTGGCTGAGAAATTCTCACCTTAGTTCTCCACCTGCTATTCACAGCACTGTAAAATCATCAGATGTCCTGAAATAATATGTAATAACATCAATTTGGGGCAAGAAAATGCTTTTTGGGGGGTGGGAAGTTTCATAGAGTGGAAAGAACATCACATCGGATTAAGTAACAGATTTGAAGACTTGGCTTTTTAATAACAATAGCAGCAACAATGACCGAGTGTTCTGTGCCAGGCACCGTGCTATGCACTGTACGTAGATTTTCACATTTTACACTGTGACACCCCCAGTGTCACAGGACCTGTTATTAGCTCCATTTCACTGAGGAGCAGTCTGAGTCTTAGAGAAGATAGTTGCTTGCTTCAGGCCAGAGAGCCAGTAAGTTCTCTGTGAACCACCATATACTGAGTAACTCCTCAGTGCCAAGTGCTTTGCATGTGTGTCTCATGGAATTGTTACAATAACCTGTGTCACAGATGAAGAGACAGAGGTTGAAGTTCAGGGAGAATAAATAATTGCCTGACTTGTAAGTGACAAAACTGGGATTCAGTCCTGGTGTGACTCCAAAGGCTGTTTGTCTCCCCCATGGTTCTACTGCCTTGCTTCTGGCCTCAGCTGGAGGTTGAAAGAGAATCATAGTCAAAAACAGAGATAGGGGCTTCCCTGGTGGCGCAGTGGTTGAGAGTCCGCCTGCCGATGCAGGGGACACGGGTTCGTGCCCCGGTCCGGGAAGATCCCACGTGCCGTGGAGCGGCTGGGCCCGTGAGCCATGGCCGCTGAGCCTGCGCGTCCGGAGCCTGTGCCCCGCAACGGGAGTGGCCACAACAGTGACAGGCCCGCGTACCGCAAACAAACAAACAAAAACCCCAGAGATAGTATCTGGGAAAGTGCATCAGATAAAGGTATGAGGTTCAAGGAGATTTGATAAATGGGGTTGCATCTGGGAGAACTGGGAGGAATCTGAAGCCTGGGAGAAGGAGCTGAGAAGAAACCCTGGGAATGGTTGGGAGGAAGGAGGAGGCCTGCTTTTATGTAGTGCCAGCTGCCTGGCGGTGATGCCAGCTATCAGCTTGCAGGGGTTATGCAGTGCTGGGCACCTACATTGCTTCATTATCCGGGCCACATGATTGTGAACAGAATTGTGATTAAGTTAATTTGGCCGTGAAGTTACAAGGCATTCCACCCCCTTTTGTACCTGATAACCCCTCTAGTCATCCACGTTGAAGTCTCACCACCCTGCATGGATTCTCAGAGCCTTCTCACTTGGCTGGCGCTCAGCCAGCGCTCTGCGGCCATCTGCCCAGGCTGCAAAGCTCTTTGTTGCTCTTGGCATGTTTAATAGCTTAATTTCTATTTTTCTGTTTGAAAATGCAGTTCATCGGCACTGAGGCAGCGGTGGGTGCTAAAATGGTTTCTGATTGCTATCTTGAATGTTAATATCCTAATACATTTTATCATCAATGACCTGTCCCCCGCCACGAGTTCTCACTCCCCTTTTGCAAAGAAAGGCACGCTGCCTGCCTTCCGTTAGGCCTCGCGGCCCATCTCATTCCTTTGCTGTCTCCCTCCCTGCTTTTCTCAGATACCATTGTACTTTGCCAATGAAATCCACAGTCGTGGGAAATCTTTGACTTGGAGGATATGAGAAAGTGTTTCATTTTGCCGGCGGGGTTTAATAGGGATGACCTAATCTCTAAAAGGCACACATTATTTAAATTCCATGCTTTCAGACAAGGGGGCCCCTGATACTTTTGAACTGTGGCAGCGACAGGATTCTGGTTGGGCTCTGTTGTTTTTCCTGTTTGTAATACAGTGCAGGGGCCAGGTTATGCTTGTGGCACGGGACAGTATTAATGGTGAGGATGGTGGAGAACATTTTCTTTACCCAGAAACCTGAAATCGTGGACTCTTTGGCATCACGAGTGTGTTATTTGGTTCTCCTCTGGATCCCAAGCTCAAGATCCCAAACTCAGGTGAGCGGTCCCTGTGGGGCTACCTGAGAGCTCCCTGCCCTCCCTCACTCTCTGCCCTGACAGAGTACCTGAAATATCACAGGGACCTCGCCTGGGGGGCACTGAAGACCCATGTTGGTGGAATTAAAATTTTGAGGGAAACCATAAGCACTCTCAACCACTAAGAGGCTGAGTCTGGAAATAATGTGAGGCTCACGAATGGCTCAGGGAATCTGGATTAGGAGTGGAGTGAGATGTCGGGGGGAGGGACCCAGGGAGCATCGGTTCAAGGTGAGTTTTTACCTCATAGGGAATATATGGTACTCCTGGTATAGCTGCCTCTTCTTCCCCTCTTGCCGCATTGGAGCATCATTTTAGTACAGATCACCTGCCTTCCTTCCTTCCTAAGGAAGGGGCTTGCAAGAGTGAATAATCCCAAAATAAGCTCTGGGACACAGAACATTTTCCCACCTCCACAAAGGTTTATTGGGTGTCTCCTGGCCAACAGACAGTACGCTAAACACTAGGGATGCAAATAAGATGTCATAGTCTCTGTCTAGCCGAGGAGAGAGACATACTGGAGCCGTGGTTGAGATATGTATGTGTACTATAAGAACACAAGTGAGGGCTTCCCTGGTGGTGCAGTGGTTGAGAGTCCGCCTGCCGATGCAGGGGACACAGGTTCGTGCTCCAGTCCGGGAAGATCCCACATGCCGCGGAGCAGCTGGGCCTGTGAGCCATGGTCGCTGAGCCTGCGTGTCCAGAGCCTGTGCTCCGCAACGGGAGAGGCCACAACAGTGAGAGGCCTGCGAACCACAAAAAAAAAAAAAAAAAAAAAAAAAAGTGAGGGTAGTTAATTCTGACTCGGAATATCGGAATATCTGGAAAGGCTTCAGAGAGGAGGCAATAACTGACCTTAACCTTGAAGGAGGAGGAGGTGTCCACCAGGCTAACCCTTCCCAAGTAGTACTTGTTAAATGTGTGCCTGCTCCTCGCTGAAGACCATGGAAAAGAAAGGGAGGGGCTAGTGGCTCCTGCCCTCAAGAAACTCACAGCTTGTTGAGACCAGCCTGGCACATCTGAGCCAAATGGAGCTCTGCACAGACAGATGGGACTGTGGAGGCGGGGGTCGGTACCAGCGGTACTCAGTGATCCAGGGTTTCCAGAGTCGCTAATGTCTCGGGGAGAATATGGTCTCTGTGAGGACAGTGCAGACCTTGGAAGGATGTCGACTGCAAGCGGCCCAGCCCCTCTGCCTCTCCTCGTCATCCTGCTTCTGTATTGGGCCAGTAGCTTGCTGGATTGGGAGGGGGGGAGGGAGGGCACGAGGGTGGGTAGAGAAGGTTGCTGGTGAGAATTTAGCGACATTGGCTCTCTCCTTACAACCCTGGTAGAGGCTGGGGTTTGCAACACGCATGCACCAGCATAGCCCGAGCATGGTGGCCCTTCAGTCCCGCACAAGCACCACTCACATGCCCAGCCTTTGCTTATTCTGTTGCTTCCACCTGGAATGCTTTCCCTTTCTTGTCTTCGTGAAGTCTTCCCAGGCTGCTCTTTTTTTTTTTTTTTTGCGGTACGCGGGCCTCTCACTGTTGTGGCCTCTCCCGTTGCGGAGCACAGGCTCCAGACGCACAGGCTCAGCGGCCATGGCTCACGGGCCCAACTGCTACGCGGCATGTGGGATCTTCCCGGACCGGGACACGAACCTGTGTCCCCTGCATCGGCAGGTGGACTCAACCACTGCGCCACCAGGGAGGACCAAGGCTGCTCTTTTACACTGATTTCAGGTTCACCAGATACTTTATATCAGTTATTCTCTGTCCCTCATTCTTAAGCTGGGTTCAACATTGTTCTGTTTTTTTTTTTTTTTTTTAGACTCCCCAGTGAGATTGCAAACACCTTGAGAGTGGGGATAATGTCTTATGCTTTTCTTATCTTCCGTGAGCAATTTGTGTAGTATAAAGAACAGGGGCTTCTGTAGACAGTCTTGGCATTAAACCTCAGCATTGCCATTTACCTTGGAACTTTGAGCTCAGTTTCCTTATTTGTGAAACGGGATTTAACACAGGGTTTCTCAACCTTGACACTGTTGGCATTTGGGGCTGGATAATCCTTTGTTGTGGGGACTGTCCTGTCTGCTGTACGATGTTTAGCACATCCTTGACCTCCACCCATTAGATGCCAGTAGCATCACTCTCTCTCCAAGCATAACAATCAAAAAATGTCTCCAGATATTTTCGTGTCCTCCAAAACGTTCCTTATGTCAGGTGTCCCCAGTGTAGTTCCTCATGTCAGGTTTCCCTTGTGCAGCAAAATTGCTTCCAGCTGGGCACCACTGGGATGACACTACCTGTTGGGTATGCACCAGACCTCATTGTTACTGCATCCGGAACATAGACATTCCACAAATGCTGATTCTCCTTGATCCCTAATTCACCCAGCACTCGGCGTGTTGCAGATTCATGGATTGAATGGAGCTGCCTCTAGGTTTTAGCAGTTTGGGGTGGAAATGCCATGAACTCTCGGGTTGCCCCTACAATCACTAACAGAGTCACTGTCATTTTCTTAATTGCAGATTGATCTGGAGCCAGAAGGAAGAGTGTATGTGATCATTGATCTCTCGGGGTCATCGGGTGAAGGTAGGAGAGTGTGAGCTCTCGTCATTGTTCTTGTCCATCGACCCTTTTGTCTTTTGGTCTCTCCCTTCCCTCCTTGGCTGAGACATATTACAGTGACATTTAATTAATTGGCACCCTTTAAAGGAAAAGGTTATTTTGAAGATGCTTACGCCTGTGTACCAAAAGGGACCAGCCATCTGTTAGCTTTGGTGGAGCAGAGGGAAGATTTTCGACTTAGGGAGTGAGGCCAGTAAAGCAGGCGTCCCTGCGCATGGGTGCCCAGGCAGGCTTCGGTGGGGCGGCTGCTCCCCCCGGAGGTGCGCATGGGGTCAGTGTGTGTGTGGTGGCCAGGAAGTAAGACCAGTTGGTCTCACGGTATTCAGAAATGAAACAAATGAGGTGTCAAATTTCAGAATCAGAAATGTTACTTCCATAAAGAGGGATAAATGAGGAGTTTGGGATTAACATATACATACTACTATATATTATAGATAAGCAACAAGGACCTACTGTATAGCACAGGGAACTATACTCAATATCTTGTAATAATCTATAAGGGAAAAAGAATTTATATGTATATATACATATATATATTTATATGTATATATACATATATATTTATATGCATATATACATGTGTATATATATGTATATATACATACATATATTTATATGTATATATACATATATATATTTATATGTATACATACATATATTTATATGTATACATACATATATATGTATATATACATATTTTTTATGTATATGTGTGTGTGTGTATAACTGCATCAAAAAAATAAAAATAAAAGAAGTGTTACTTCTCTTTACCAGTTCTTTACCCAGGCAAAAGCTCTGCTCTTAAAGAGAAATAATGGGGTGAGGATATCTGCTCCCCACTAGCTGATTAAGTAGGGTATAAATGTTTTCTGATCATTGGATTTTCCTTCTTTCTTCTTCTTACACCCTCTTCTCTCCATCCTCTCTTTGCTCACTTACTACCTTTCAAGGCTTGCCGCGTGGTGAGGGCTGAGCAGTCGGGGTAGAAGGGAAGACTGGACAATAAAACCTTCTCCACGTGGAAACAGGGAGATGGTGGCAGACTTGGGCTCTAGGGAAGTTGGGAATTAGGACTAAAGTTTAGTTACTGGGACCATCTTTCTTCTCCTCTTCTCTTGGTGGGCAGGGGACAGAACAGTTGGCTTTAATGTCATGGCAGAAAGATGGGACGAGCAAGGCGGGTTCTTCTTGGCAGTGAGAAAAAATGGGGATTAGAGGTTGTGGCCCAAAGGGAAAGGCACAGCTCCTGGCTGGGAGACTTGGGCGTTTTATAGCATTTCCCCAGAATACTGGGGATTATAAGCACAAAGTCACAACCCCACAGTTTTGGGGATGAAGCTCTAGTTTGAGTTTCTATAATGGAGGAGGGACTATGTAAGCAAATTTAAAGGAGCTGGTCAAATGATGCACTTGACACTGGGGCCTGATGACTTTCATTTAACTAATTTAATCACCTGATTTCAACAGGTGTTCAGAATAATTCAATTATTGTGTGTATATGGAGCTCATGATAGAATTCAGTCCTCTCTTAATAGATCTCAATTATTTGGCATAGGTTTAAAACTTTAAATATCCTTCCAAAATTGGTCTCTTAACATTTTCTGCTCCTTATTGCAATTACATTTTGGCATTTCCAACTTTCCCTCTCTACTCTCAGCTCTGAACAGCCCAGAATAGAAACTATTGTAGAAGATTTGGAGATTTAACAATACTTAGTATGAATTATTCAAGATGTACAAAAGGGCCTAAAGTATAATAAAGCGGGTACCAGTGTACCCGCCACCCAGATTAAGAAATAAAGCATCCAGTAAGGTAAAGCCTTGCCTTACTTTTAACACAGCGTGTGATCCCAAATTTACCAGATTTCACAATATTACAGTGATCGCCTGATTGTTGATACTGGTGAAACATTTGCTGAGCAAAATCAATCCCCCTTTTTCCTTACATAATGTATATGCAACAGGATAATTAACTAAATATGTATTCCCTGTGCCAAGATGCTGGGCAATCAATGGGAGGCTTGGATTATTTTTTTCTTTGAAAAGATTAACGACTTGCAAAATTATAGAAGACATCCTTTTTTACATTAGAGGGAACGGACATGGACAAATGAATGAATAAATAAATCAGAGGCAATTGATTTTTTTCTTCTTGCTTCTACAGCTTATTGCATATGAATGACCAAAGCAGTTTTCATTGGACTGAACTTTTAGCCTATTTTTTTTATCTCTTTCATCTAAAGAAAATAGAGTTTACTTCAGAAATGCTGACACATGCCAGACTCTGTAAAGTGTTAGCATGTGTTGCTCTGAAGAAAAGAAGTTTTTCTGCTTTTTCTTAATTGCTTTTCCTGGATTTGGAATTCTTTCTCTGGATAGTGGGAAGGACTTCCAGCAATCTCTTTCTAGAAGCTGATCTTGGTGTGTTCTGTTTGTGTTCTACACATCTGTTCTCCCACTCCTGCTGCTGGGACTGTGAGTGCTCCTGGCCCAGAGGTGGCTTTGTTTTTGGAAGGATTGAGAGGGTGAGAAGAGGAATGGGAGAATGAGTAGCCACAACATTTGCTATCTGGATTGCATGGGAAGGGTCCAGGGCAAAACACGGTTGTCACACCCAGACTATGGACATTCATTGATTCTTATTTAGGTCCCTTTCTTTAGTGAAAATTCCTAACTCTATATTCTGAGAAAGGGTGAAAAAGAGAATTGAAATGAGGCACAGCGGACATTTTCACCACTCTATTATTCTGCCATCAAGCATCCCTTCAGCTCACCTATTTCAAGTGCTCCAGTCCCATCAATGGAAAAAAAGATACTCGTAGCAATTGCACAAACTTTACACCACATGCAAATACCAAAGAGCCCAGAGAAAGGTATGGGGGTGAGACTGTGTGAATACACCCCCTTCTTCTGGGATGTGCTAAAGGATTCTTTTTTCTTGCTAACGCACTGTAGAAAGCCTGGATGTTTACGTCTGCTAGAGCTGGAGTTAATGTGCTTACTAACTATTTAATAAAATTCCATTGCTTTCATGTCCTGTGCAGTTCATCATAATGGGATTTGACTGGTGTGTGCTTTAGCTAAACCAGGCAACCTAACCCCAGGTGTAAGGGGTCAGGCTGGATGACAGTTAAGGTCATTTCTGGTCATGCAATTTTGATCGTCGGTATAATGTGAATAGACATCTATCAGAGCTCAAGGCTGAAGGCTGGCTAATATCTGTAGCCAGTAGAAGGGATTGACAGGTACAGTGCCAGGAACTTTACCTATGTTATCCCATGTAGTAAACCTTCTGAGGATGTTTTGTGTGTTGCTCCAGGCTCGCGTGCCTCTTAGTGTTTGCTTTTATTATAAGTAATGGCCATGGGGCTTCCTCGTAAACATGGCACTACAGGATCACCAGATACTTAAATCAGAGCATAATTAGCCCGGGCAACAGAAGCATAAACAACAATGGATGTAGTTCTCGATTGTGCAAATTATTATTTCCTGTTGTGGACATTAGTTAATATTTCTTCCTTTTTTGTGATGTAATTTGTATATTACTTCTGTTCTTCATAGTAATATGACAATGAACCATCGTTTGCAGGCTCCCAGAGGAGGGGCAGTCAGGGTCTGACCCAGGGATTTCTACGCTCTTCTTCCCCCACCTTCCATCCAGGTGTCGTGTTGACCCAGGAGAGTTTTTCAGAGTCTTAGACAACAATAGAAAGAACAAGAAGTGGGCCTCAGTGGTATGTTTGGGTCCCCAAACTGTTTCTCCAATAACATGCCAAAGATACAAAATAATTGGAATGGGTTTTGCAGCACGTCCATCACAAATACTGTGGTTAGATCAGGTTGCGGAATGAGTGCATATTGTGGAAGCAGAAGATGAAGAGGTGGGCTCAGGGTCCAGCCCTCTGCCCTTCTTTCTATAGCCACAGGCTTCAGAAAGCATTCAATATCCTCTCTGGGACCGGCAGCAAAGAGAAGAAAGAGAGAGCCTTAGGAGTCCATCAGTGCTGAATGTAAACCCTGTCTCCAGTGCCTACTAGTTTAGAGCTTCAGATTTCTCACCCATCAATGGGGATAATGGGATGTATGGTAGGTATTATGATAGGGCTGCTATAAGGACAGTGCCCTCACATAAAGGTGATGCTCAATAAATATCCTAAAGGCCCTGGAGACCTGAGGGCAGGGACGTGAGCAATGTTCTAACCCAGTGCCCAGGAAGGAGCAGCAGGCAGGGTATCCAGGGAAGCAGTGTGAGGGCAGGTTTCTGACTCTGGGGTGTGGCATATGCAAAAGGTCCAAGAATAGAGCAAGGTGACAAAGAGGCAATTCATAGAATAATATCTGTATCTGGCAGGGGCTGTGAGATTGCTTTTTGCAGGATTCAGACCTTCCCATAGTTTTGCCCCATTTTCTGTCTTTCTCTTTCTTCCCAACCCTTCCCCCATTGAAGTATTTCCCAGAAGAACATTCTTTAGCTTGTCTGTGTCCTGTGGCCCTTAATGTTAGAAATGTCTCCTTGTCAGAGCCTGGGCTTGTGCCCTCTCTTCTCAGTGCAGACAGAACATGTTGTCCTTGCACTCTCATCGGTCCTGGGTAAAAGCCCTGCATATATTTGAAGACAGTTATTAAATCTCTCTTCTTCAGGCTGAATCAATCAAACCCCTTAACCTTTCTGAAGAGAGAGTTTAGAAATCTTATCTCATCTTTGCAGCTCTCTTCTGGACTTTTTTTGAAGTTGCACAGACAGGTAGACATGATCAAACCTGCTTTGCTTCATTTTAAAATGATCAGGTGTGTATAGCAAGTATTACCCCCTGGTGGGAGATGGTGACTTGGAGAGGTCAAGTGATGTGCCTGAGGCCAAACAGTTGATTACAAGGCCCTGTTGGGTCCAGACCCCAGGCTACGATCCAGGGCCCTGCCTGGATCATGGCCCTAATCATGGCCCCATGAGTTTGCCAACAAAGACCTCCTCACTGCTTTTAACATTTTAGTGCTTTTCTTCAGGAAGCTTTTTACAGAAATAGGAAGGTAAAGTTTATAGCTTTGAATCCAAAGATGACCCAGAAAGTCCCTTTCATAAATAAGCAGATCTCTTTTCCACTCTCTTTGAAATGAAAACTTCCATGGTCCCAGTTCAGGACTGGTCAGCTCCTTCTCAGGCTCTCTATAAGGTGGATCCATAACTAAGTCTTGGTTGGACTCATCCCAGCAGGTTAGTAATCTTTCTTACCTGTGTCCATGGCAAGCATTAGAGCACTGCCTTCAGGGTTGAAATAGAGAGGTAGGCCTTCCTCTTGACCCTCTGCCACTGGTAGTTTCTATGGAGATAACATCTTTCAGATTCCAGAGTCCCACTGAAGCTTCAGTTCATAAGAATTCTACCCTATTCCTTAGAATTTCTGCATTATTTAATCCAATGCCTTCTGACGATCAGATAATTAAGAAGAACCATTCATTCAAATGAAAAGTAGTCACTAATGCACTTTAGCAAATGTGCCCAGTTTGGTGCCCATGCTGAATTGGGGGACAGGGAAGTGGAAAATGAGAGATGGCATTTACAAGAACACATGGCCCTTAACTTCAAGGAGCCTGCAATTCAATTAGGAATCCTAGGCTTACCTGAAGGACAAAAGCACTAGGGAACAAGGCAAGGCAATATCACATTGAGTGCCTAAGTTGGTGTTACCAGGAGTTCTCCAAATGGGAATAAATTGAAGCCAGAATAACCCAGGGAAATTCAAGAAAGAGGCAGGGCTTGGGCTGAAAAGGAAAAGTTAGGTAGACTGGAGTGACAGGGAAGAAGCAGTGAGGCCATTCTTTTTTTTTTTCTTTTTTTAATATTTATTTGGCTACGCCGGGTCATAGTGGCTGCACAAGGGATCTTCATTGCTACATGTGGGCTCCTAGTTGCGGCATGTGGGACCTAGTTCCCGGACCAGGGATCTAACCCGGGCCTCCTGCATCAGGAGTGCAGAGTCTTAACCACTGGACCACCAGGAAAGTCCCAGGGAGGCCATTCTGAGTAGAGGAGATCATGCCCTCAGTATCAAAGACAGCTTTGAAGCTCTTATTTTTAGGTAAGTCTGGAGAGACACAATAAATTAAATAGATGCAATTTGTGTTCTCAAGGAGCTTCCAAACAAAGACAGTCATCAGTGTGGTGGACAGACATTTTCAAACAAGAAAATGAAATACCTTAAATGATTAAGCTGTATTTGAAGACTGAAGGCAGTTCTTTCTGGGTGTGTCTTCATGGTCAAAGCTTCTCACTCACCTTGGTCACCAGGGAAAAGGGATGTTCTAGGTCAAGTATGGTCAAGTCTGGGACATTGAGTAGAGCACATTTTATTTATTTATTTACTTATTTTATTATTATTTTTTTTAAAGCTGTGATTTTTTTCTTTCTTTTTTTGAAGATGTTGGGGGTAGGAGTTAATTAATTAATTAATTAATTTTTGCTGTGTTGGGTCTTTGTTTCTGTGCGAGGGCTTTCTCTAGTTGTGGCAAGCGGGGGCCACTCTTCATCGCAGTGCGCGGGCCTCTCACTGTCACGGCCTCTCTTGTTGCGGAGCACAGGCTCCAGATGCACAGGCTCAGTAGTTGTGGCTCGTGGCTCACGGGCCTAGTTGCTCCGCGGCATGTGGGATCCTCCCAGACCAGAGCTCGAACCCGTGTCCCCTGCATTAGCAGGCAGATTCTCAACCACTGCGCCACCAGGGAAGCCCCTAGAGCACATTTTATAAGCATGGGACTTAAGTGATTAGGAGGTCAAGCCTGGTACAGGCATCCATGTATATCTTTTCTGCACTCTCTTGTTTCTCCCTCAGCAGTCTTATGGAGTCCCATAGTAAGCCCTCCACCACCCTCAACCTTCTTCTCCTCTCCAGACTATCTAGCTAGTGTCCCGGCATCAAGCCCTGACACTCCCACCCTTTTCAAGTTCTGTCCAGTCTCTAACGAGAAACATTGCTCGACATGTTAAAGGGAGCCCTTACCCTCCTAAATCGGGGATTTCAAAGTCAGGCACTTGCTCCAAGGAGCTGATAGGTTTGCCTCCTGTGAGGTGCCTCAGGCAATAAGATGGTGGTCCTGCTCACCCCACGGCGTCCCCAGACATCCATGGACAAGTTGGATTCTCCAGTAGCATGTGGGGAACGGAAACAGCCTCAGCATTTGATAAGGGTGGAAATAACAAAAGTCAGATGTTCAAAAACATTGATCTTGCAACGTGTACCCCACATTCCCCCAACCCAGCATCACTACTTGCCACTGCTACTCAGACTCAGGGAGTAGGCCTCTTTTTTCCAGATTTTTGTCTCCGTCCTTTGTCCTGATAGAATAAATGCTTGTTCCTGGAAGTGGCCATATGCACCCGATGAGACGGGGGAGTCAGCTTGAAAGCAATGAGTAGCAAACCCCCATCAAGAGGTTTATAATGTCACAGAGACAATGCTAAAATGCTTGATGAGAAATAAGCCAAGAGACCCTCATTTCCTTCCAGATAGGCTCGAGGTGCACAGCAGTTCCTCTGAAATGAATCATCCACAGTTAACAACACCAAATGCCAACCATTAGCAGATGAAAAACAGAATTGAATCCTGAGTGTTTGGAGAGCAGAGCCCTTTAGGATCACTACCAAAGCCTCCTTCCTCTCAGCCATTTTGGGAGCGTAGATGTGCATTTTCTATTGACTTGTGTGCCTGTTTTACTAATGAAGTAATTGAAGGAGGAATACTCAGGTTGAAGAAATAAGCTTATAGAGAGGGTGGGTTTATAATAGATCCTTAGTCAAGAAGTGAGCCCCGTGTTTCCTGGTGTGACCTCCAACTCTGTCTCTGTTGTCTTGCTATACATCATTTCTTTGTCTTATAAAGAAGATCGTTTCAGGAAATTCATGTTTGCAGCTCAGATTGTACTGGGTCAAAGTGGCTTATAATTTAATTGTTTACTGTTGTTGATGTCCTTGTGATTTGGCTTAAAACAAAAGGGTATTTCCATTCATCTAACTTAATTTAGAGAGTTGTCTTTCAGGACCAATTCCTTTATTCTTTTATCCAGTTGAAATTGGCCAGTGCTGACAGTTTTATTGATTTTCCTTATTACCTAGCTTCGTTGAAACATTCACATTTTCACAATCAAGTGCATTCACCATCTTATTCAAGCTGCTAACACTGGGGCTTTTATTTTCCTCCTTTATTATAAATCTTTGGTGTGAGCTTGTGGGGGCCTGTGAGGGTGTGTGCTTTTGCCCATATACGTACAGCTGAGAATGAACGTCTGTGAAGCTCCTATTCTAGCTCCCCTTCGTCCTCACTGTCCCTCATTGGAGTCATCATTTATTTACTTATCTAAGAAGTACTAGGCCCTGGGAGTATAGAGTTAATGAAGATGGTCCCTGCTCTAGGGCATCTGTACTCTTACAGAAGGAGGCAGGCGCTAGACCAGTAAGCGCAGTAATGTGTTTTATCAGTTGGGTAGCTGTTGGGAGAACAGGGTGCAGTGGGACCACCACGGAGACTGCTCTTTCTGGAGTAGGCAGTCAGTAAATGACAACAACCACTGATACTTCCTTCCACATGCTCTCATCAGCTCCATGGCAACCCTGAAAGGCAGGTAATAACTGTTATCCTCTTTTCTTGGTTGAGGAGCCAGAGCCGCTGTCCACTGAAGGTGCATCCAGTCAGAAGATAAAATAAAGGCAGAGTAGGACTTGATTTACCAAAATGTGAACTTTTCAGGAGTACATCTGTTTTATAAATTAATGTATTCAACATAGAGCTATTGGGCACCTTTGCCAGTTACTCTTCTCAGTACTAGGGGCACAGAAGTGAACAGTGAAAACAGAAATCCCTGTCCTTAGGCGCCTTCCATTCTAGTGGACATGCTTGCCTGTGTGTCAGCTGTCTCTTCAAGATACATCACACACTGGGAACAGCAGTTGTCTCTGGGGAAGGGAAAGGGTGAATTGAGAAAGGAGGAAACCTTTCTTGTCAATGCTAATAATCTTGGTTTTCTTTCCCATTGATGTGTATGAGCTGCTAAAACGATTACTGAGAAAATTTGAAACAAAATGAATTAGGTGGAAATGTGACCATTCCCATACATACAGAGACCGTGACTTGCCCATGGCCAGAGGTTATGACAGGTTTCAGAAGACCCAGGCAGAGAGGAATGACCGGCTTAATCCACAGCATGAACGTCTAAGGGCAGGGAGCTCAGAAATAATGCACATGGCCCACTTCATGTCCTCTGTCGCTCAAGACGCCTCTGATTTGGAGTGGGAAATACTGAAATTCAGGATTCCCTGCGATAGTGCCTATCACCGAGGACTGAATGCTCCCAACATGGAGAGGCAGGTGGGCTAGGTAGCCAGACTGCATGGAGCAAGTGATGGATGAACGATGCACACAGAGCGTTCATTCCAGGGAGCCGCTGGCCTCTGCATGCCCAGTCCTGCTGCTGAAAGGCTGCACCCCTCTGGATGGACAATCCCATGTGGGTGTTTTTACTAGTGCCAGGCAGCACCCTCCAGCGTTTAGGGTCAGCTGCTCCTGTCCCAAGCTCGGCCATCTCCACACACTGAGAGGCTTCACTAGCTGGGGTCCCTTCTGCCCAGCTAAGCAGGGCGCACTGGCCGTCAGTGGGTTATTCCTACTCTCCGGACACTCAAGTTTGCCTGTTTCCTGACACTGAGAATAATGGTGATGTTTTAGTTCAGAGAGCTGTTGTCTGCAGCAGAAAGCCGTGGTCTCGACTATTAGCCAGGTATAAATTCTTTGGGAACTGTCAGGAAGAATGAAGTCAGGGGAAGTTAAGTCTGCTTTCAGGTGTATCTGTGTGTTATTGGGACTAGGATTTCGTAGACAACTGGATTTTAGCTTTTGTTCCACAGTTAGTTAATTACTGAATGTACCGATTTATTCGACAGATGTATCTGGAGAGTCTGTTGCCTGCCCGGCCCCATGCAAGAGCTGGAGAAACAAAGATGTAAAAGAAATAGGCCTTGCCCTTGAGGAGCTCCCAAGCTAGGGCACGTCGGGCAACAAGTCATCTGTTCCACTTGGACCTCCGTGGCCTCCTTGGTACACAGAGAGGGAGGTGGGACTAACGGCCCCTTGGCCCTCTGCATTGCTGAGTTAAAACCAAGAGAAGTTTGCATAGAGCTGGGCACCTGGAAGGAGGAAGGGAGAGAGAACAAAGATTTTAAGCCAAATCTCTGTACAGAGATTATTTTATTTAAGCGTAAATGAATCTGCCATTTTATCATCCCTGTTTTACAGATGGGAAAACTGAGGCTTAAAGAGTCTTAAGAATGTGAAGCACCCGGATCCTGTGAAGATGCGGATTCTAACTCAGTGGGCCTGGGGTGGGGCCTGAGGGGGACAACACTTTGAGGAGTGAGAGACTCTTAAGACCTGTGATTTCCCCTCTGAACCAGTTTCTATGGGATTAAAAATTAAGAAGGAAATCTGCTTTCTCTCTTCCCCAACTTCCAATCATTTAGTCTTTCTCAAAGTCAAGAATTTTGAATCCCTTTTTGTTTAGTATCCTTCCCCCCACCTTCTCCTTTCTTCTGGAAAAGGGCTAGGAAGGCACTTGGCATATTCTTAGGGAGGTAGGCAATGTCCAGGCCCTGGTGTTCCAGTCCCGGCTTTAATCAAGCACAGAAGGTCAAAATGGATAGCATCAGTGTTCTTCAGCTAGGAGAACAGGCACCAGTTTATACCAGGAAATCAAAAAGCAACCAGTCAGGGTATTGGATTTTTTTGTTTTTGTGTTTGTTTTTCTATAAATACCCTCAAGTATTGAGTGGTGCTTGAATTTGATCCCACTGTGCTAATTTTCTCCTGGTTCCTGGGGCTTTAATTAAAATAACTCACCCAGGAACCTTGATAAAACTTACCTCTACGTGATCCTCCTCTGAGGTAGGCAAGTTGCACCTGCCTTTAAAGAATGGGGAAACGCAGGGAGAGTTCTGAGTTAGGTCCTGGGTACACAGTAGGGGCATAATTTTTAACTTGTCGCATAAATGAAAGCATGACTAAATGAAATAATAGGAAAGGAAATTATGGAGAGAAACAAGGTGTTGGGACTGATGTTGCTTTGGATAACCAGTTGTTTCATATTCCAGTGTACAGTCAGTTTCACGGGTGGGCGTGGGCCTGCATGATTACTTTCTGTGCCTGGTACTTATTAGGGGCGCTCTGAGGCCACCTCAGGGCCTCCACACACACCAAGTCCCCTATTATAATATCCTGTCCCCTTCCTGTTAATTCAACTTCTCTGTTCTTTCAGAATTTGATTTCAAGTTTGTCTCCTCCTTCCCACGCTGGCCCACCCACCCCAGCCTGCTGGTTCACACACTGTGCTCCCACACTCCTCCGTGTCTTTCTGTACAAGCATGTGCTCAGATATTTACATTGTGTCTCTAACTAGAGTCCTGGCTGTACCCTGCCTACCCCAGTGAGCCACAAGTTATTCAAGGGCAGAGGCTTCTGGAACATGGGCTTCGAGCTGAGAGCTGGCTCAGTGCACATGAGGCTCCTGGCTGGTCTCGTGATACAGCTGTGCTGAACCTAGGGTGCTGTCCTGCCATTCGGACTACACAAAGCCAGACTGGGAACAAGGGCCATCTCTGTAGTTGGGGCCTCTTTGTCCACTGGGGAGCCAGACCACCCCAAGCCATTGTGGGCCTGGCTGCCATGGCAGCACTAACAGAGTCCGTGGGAGTCCTGATGTCACAGGGCCTCGTAGTGGTGGCACAAGGCCCCCAGTTAGTGACACTGAATTCAGCAGAAGCAGCCTTCTGATGAAGTGTAGTGGGAGCAGCCTCTTTACTGAAATCAGAAGCTTGGATTCTGTTCCTGGCCCTGCTTCTAACCGGCCAGTTGAAGGTGAACAAATGATTATTTCTGGCCCTCAGCTGGATTGCATCAAAGGCATTAAGATGGTATGATTCAGTGAATGCTCAGGATTTTGGATTCTCAGATTTAAGACTCTCTGAATACAGGTGTGAGCCAATGAGAAGGTTTCCTAATCTCTCTTTATACTTATCATGAGGGAGCCAGACTCAATGATTCCTCACCAAAGCACAGGACCCTGAGCAGTGGGTGAGGCATGGTGGGTATCGTAAGAACTTAAAAGTGTTTCCAGGACAAATAGGGAGAGAACTTATCCTGTGGCTCCTTAGGGCAGCTCTGGGACCAGAGGGGTAGAAGTTACAGGGAGGCAACTTAAGCTTAGTTTAGTAACTACTCGTTAGCAGTTAAGCACATCTGAGCGGTAAGTAGGGAGCTCTCCATCTCTGCAGGTACTCAGAGACTGAATGAGCATTTTAAAAAATGGTAGAAAAGATTCCTCTTCTAATGGTCTTTTGTAAGATGTGAATATCTGCAACAACTTTTATAAGTATCTACAAATGGAGGATAAGGCAACTGTTTATCTTATTTGAAAAAAATCCAAGATCTGCTTGGAAAAAAAGGTAGAGAAAAAGAGTGTATGAAATAATAGGAAAAGGGAATCAGCTGGATCACAGCATCTATTTACAGAATCGTTCTATTTCTTGAAAATTTAGTCAAAAATGGAAGTGTTGAAACTTGAGTCTTATTTCCAAAGATCTAGGGAAGGATTCTATTTGAGTGGACCCCAAATTGTGTGAACCCCTCCTGGAAGCCTTTTTTTAAGTGGAATAAACTCTTGTAACACCAGTCTCGCTCCTTAATTCTCTCTCACATGGGGACGCACGTGGAATTCAATTAAAGAGTGGTCCATTGGTTGAGCAGGCCCAGGTGGGGGAAGGAAAAAGGGCAACAGAGGTCCCTGACTCGAGGGAAAACATCATTTTGTCATGCTTGTCCATGTCTGCTGGGAGGTAAGGATTTTCTCCTTAAACTTATGAGGGTATTGCATGGAAGCTACAGAAGTGGGATGAAACTGAGGTTTCTTTGCCTCTTAGCCTCTTGCCCCAAGAAAGGGTTTGATTTTGGGTAGATAGCTTCTCACTACGGTGGGTGATGATGGCCATGAACAGGCTAAACCATTTACTGCCTATGGGAGGTGGAGGTACCAGGAAGGTAGTTGACACCCTGCCCCCAACCATTGACCTACCTTTTATCTAATGCTTGAAATTACCTTTAGAGCTTTCACACTGTTGTTGGTTTTTGATGCCATTACGTGGTTAACTCCTCCTTCCCTCAAAAAAACAAAAACAAGGACTTCCCTGGTGGCGCAGTGGTTGAGAGTCTGCCTGCTGATGCAGGGGACACGGGTTCGTGCCCCAGTCTGGGAGGATCCCACATGCCGCGGAGCAGCTGGGCCCGTGAACCATGGCTGCTGAGCCTGCGTGTCCGGAGCCTGTGCTCCTCAACGGGAGAGGCCACAACAGTGAGAGGCCCACGTACCGCAAAAAAAAATCAAAAACAAAAACAAACCCAAAGAACAAACCCTTGTAGAAAGATGAAATCCTGTCTTTTTAACCTCCTCATGCATGAAGTACCAGCAGCCAGGTTTGCAGTCCCCTAAATGTGTGCATGATGCTTTCTAAAAAATCATGTCTGAAGGGCAAAGGAGTGAAAGTTTGAATAACTGAGTTAAATGTTATAATGGGAGATTCCATTCCCAGAAAATGAAAATATCTTACAAAATCCTCTCATCATGTCTCATTGTTTAGACACAATTTTTAGTAATATTTCTAGCATCTTTTTTTCCCCTTTTTTTCTCATTTGGACATACGGGCAGCGTGTCAACCTGCTTAAGTGCTAGGAGGATCCAGCTGAGGCTAAATAGGGGCCTTTGCAGCCCCCTGAGGACCCTTTGCTGATTTGCTCTATTCTCTAAAGGAGAAAAGATGCATCTTATCCAAAGAGCCAATATTTTCACTTTTTTTCCTTACCCATCATTTTTATTTAACAAAAAAGGGCAGGAGCAATAAAATATGCAACAAATGCACAAGTGCTTTCTTTAGACTCTAAACTCTGAAAGGCCAGGACTGTGTCTATTTTGGTCTTTGCTGGACTTTCCTGGCCTTAGTGCCAGCGTACAGCAGTGCTTAGGACATATTTGTTCCATGAATTAATGAGTGACCGCTGTCCAGGTGAACGTGGCGAAGGTGTGGAGGCGGCACCGGGGCTTGGCAGGCAGAGAGCACTGCTGTGAAATGTCATTGCTGGCTGGTGGCGAGTGTCCCTGTTTGGCCTGTGTGGTGTTTGAAGGCGAAAAGTATGAAAGTCAAGAACTGCCTGTAATAGGTGGGTTTGGGGTCACCAGGGCCATCGGCAGTGCGCCTGGAGCCTGGAAGACAGACTTCACCTGCTTAATTACAGATGGCCATCTAGCTACTCGACCTCTCCCTGGCTGTAATTATGGCCTTTGTAGCCACTATACTGCCAGACCAACTAGAATCACCTAGCGCTGCCTGGAGAGGGACCTATTTTGCTTTTATTTTTAATTTTTTAAAACAGAAATCAAACCAGTGTCCTTTGGATTTAACACTCACTTCCTATACTGCATGAGACCTTCACCAGGCTTCCTTGCCTTGGAAAACCAACAAATGATAATTCTTTTGTTTGACTTAAGGAAAAAATACCCTCGGTGATTTGTTTCCCTTGAATCAATCTGTCCTTTGGGATTAATTTAAATCAGCCTTACCTTCCCTCCCTCCCGCTAGTCATATGTACCTATGAGCCAGATTAAGGAAAAACGTTTCCGGTGCCTTTGCAACCTCCGGGGCCCTTCACTGACCTTGTTTTTGCCTTTTCTTCCCCTAAGGTAACTACTATCCTGAATTTCGTGTTAAATTATTCTTTTTTGCATTTCTTTATGATTTTACCACCTATATGCACGTTTTCTTAAATAATATATTGTTTTGTCTTACCTACTTTTTAGCTTTTATAAAAGAGTACCATCTTATATAAATTCTTTGATTCATCCATATTGACCTGTGACTGTAGTTCATATTATTCCATTTATTAATATATCAAAATTCGTTTATCCGTTTTCCTATTCATGGACATCTGGGTTATTTTCACGTTTTTGCTATTAGGGACAATACTGTATTCTGGGGCACATTTGCACCTATAGTTTTCTACATTATTTACTTAGGTGTGGAACTGATGTTTCAAAAGGTCTTTGCATGTCCAACGTTACTAAGTAATGATAAATTATTTACTAGGTAATGATAAATTGTTTTCCAAAGTGACTGTACCAATGGATGCTACCACCAGACATAAATGTACTTTAGTTTGCAGTTTCCTGTTACTTTATATCCTCACAAATACTTTAAAACACATTTTTAAATTTCTGCTAGCATGGTGGGTGGTGTGTCATTATACTTTTAATTTGTATTTCTCTGATTATTATTGAGAATCTTCCTGTATCTACAGGTTTTTGATCTTTCCTGAAACATATCTGTTCATTCCTTTGGTGCATTTTTCTATTATGCTTTTGGTCTATTCTTATTGCTTCAGAGGCAGTTATATTTGTTGCAAACATCTGCCCCTAACTTGTAGCTAATCTTTTCACTTTCTCTGCAGCCAACTGATAAATAGAAATCCAAAGAATGAAACTTGGTGGACCTTGAACAAGTCATTTTTCACGTCTGGGCTTCTGTTTCTGCTCGGGTAAATGAGCACACTGATGCATCCCACCCAACAGGGAGTGATGGTGAAATGGGTTGATATGCAGGAAGGCACATTTTGAAAGTAAAACACCAAATACATATATAGAAAGTCTAGTTTTCTTTCTACATTATCATACTGCCTCCATTTTTATACTAAAACATACTCTTTGGGAATATTTTTTGTTTTTGAGCTGCTTTTTTAGATAGCGTTTGGTGCTTTTTAAAAATCGTTCACTTATTTGTTTGTCCCTCTAGCATGTAAGTCTCAGAGGGCAAGAATTTTATCTTACTTGTTCATCACTGCATCCCTAGCAACTTGGAATAGTGCTGGACACATAGTAGGTGCTCAAAAAATATTTGTTCAATGAATGACTAAGCCAATGGTGTTAGTAGTAGTCATGATACCATTGCTATGTAATCATCCAAATGCTGTTTTTAGGATTTGCTCCCTGTTCAAATAACTTTCAAACTGATGCAGTGTATTGTTCAGTGTATCTCTGGCCTTTTCCTTTCCAGAGAGGGTGGGTGGAGCCAGAGGAAGGGAATTGTGCCCTAGGGAATCTGAGAGCTCAGTTTTTAGACTTGTAGCTGGGGCCCCCTGATGGGCTGGCACTCCTCTGAGGGCAGATTTCTAGGGTGAGACCAGAATTTCCCAGGCTATTTTTTTTTTTCTCCTTCTGCATGGTTGCTGTCAAATTTGCTGCTTTTTCAAACCCAGTTGGCTTTTGCTTTGTTGCTATGGAAACCGGAGCTGATAGTTTGGGGGAAATATGTGTGCACGTGAGTGCTGGGGGAGGGGCATTTTGTGGAAGTGGAGGAGAACCAGAGCTGGGTGGTGGCCATGGACATGGAGTAAGTGAGGACAGCAGGAAGAGACAGAAGTCTCTGGGAAGGCCCTGCCCACTTGGGCGGTGACTCTCTTCAGAGAGCTTTTGATTTCGAATGGTGCACACTTGGGGAACAGGCATCTCTTTGTAGATCTGCAGGGCTCCCCTGGCTCCAGTCCAGCCCTTCAGTGGAACATCTGGAAAGCCTTGGCCCCTCCCCATGCCAGAGCCGCTGAGCCCTGGAGACAGCGATCAATGACCTCTTCTTGGCTGCTCCTTAACCCATGTCCCAGACAAGCGTTTTTTTGGGAACCAGTGAGTAATGCAGATCTTTGATGCCAAGGCTTGTGGGCTGCTGCAGGAAGACTTTCACTTTTGCTAAAAGGGCGGGAGCAGAGAAAGGGTCTGTGCAGGGAAAGCAATGAGGATTTGGCTTTTCAGGAAATCAGAGCCCAAGCGGGGAGCCCTGCTTCCTGCTCACTGGTTTTCTGGCTGAGAAAACAGCAAGCTGAGCTATTGCCTAATGTTAATGCTCCTTCAAGCTGGGGCTGATATTAAGGTTGGGGGTGGGCTTGAGGCTGGAGACTAATTTGGTTCTGACCTCCGCAGGCAATCCTTGAAACCCCTGGGAGATAATTCTGAAAAAGCACAGGGTGATTTTTTATTTTATGCATATAATTTATCACACACTGGGTTGTGCTGAAAACAGTGAAAAGAATTTATGATATATAATAGATTGGGATAAATATGCCATGTGATTACCTGTTCTGCAGTAATGTTTTATAACCCATGTGTTAGGTTGCACATTTAATATTTATCATAAAAAATACATGTATACACAATAGAAAAAATATAGGAAGAGTAGAAATGCCCTTAACCTAGCCCTCAATAAATGGCCTCGTCCTACTTGAGGTCAGGTGCCCAAGATCAGTTTACCTTCAGTGTCATTAAAATAAGAGCTCTTTTTTTCTTGCATATGGTGGGTATTCAGTAAGTGCCACTTAAACTGTTAATAGGAATGCAATTAGTTTCCCTTGACCCAGAAATTCTGCTGCAGGTTTATCCCATTGGCAAACCTGCTCAGGTGATGTAAAGACAAATCACCAAATTTGAAACAGAAAAATGTAGAAAACAAGGTAAATGTCTATAGCTAAGGAGCATTTTGTACCTCCCTATAATGGAATAATAAGCAACTTATAAATTTTTAAGGCTGATTTGTATATATTAATGGGGAAATATGTTCAAAATAAATGGTTAAATTAATAAAGTTGGAATAGTGTGTGTAATGTCATTTGTGCAAAAAGAAACACACATACATACACACACACTAGACTTGTGTACACAAAAACTTTTACCTCTGAAAAGTGGGAAGGCGGACCAAAGGACTTCTGCTTTCCTCCCATGTCCTTTGAACTCATTGATCTTTTTCCCTTGAGCTTATAAATATTTTAAATCTGTTCTTCTGAATTCCTCATTATATTGCCTCCTAGTATACATGACTACCTTTCCCCTAACAGTTTGCTCTTCCCTCTCCCCTCTGGGCCTCAGCACCTGCATAACACCTCCTGGACCCTCCCTGGTGTGGTTTGTTCTCCTTTCTGAAGCCCCACAGAACTCCCTGGTCATACAATTCACCAATGCATTAGGCCTCTCTGAGGTCGTTCTCTGCCTTATTTTGGGGTGCCGACTACCGGCCAACCAGACTGTCAGGAGGGAAGACGGTACTGGGTATGAGACGGCATCGGGTACTAGCCACCTGTGCAGTCTGAGAGGCAGGGGTCTCTTTGCCTGGCTCTTTTGGCTTCCTGTGTCCCTGGAGCTGGAGCCTGAGTCACTGACTTTACGGCCCATTTCCAAGGGCTGCCGTGCTAGGAAACCTATTTCTGGGTCATACCACAGGTGATGTAAATAAGGGTGCAAGGCGCAGGGCTTTGGGCGCTGCGGTAAGGGCAGGTAGCTCATTACCGAAGTTAACTCTCTTCTGCCCCCGCCCCGCCCCGCCCCCCCGCAAGGCTGTGTGTGCGCATGCGCACGTACGTGCACGTTCACACGCACACGTGAGCTCGTGATCACCTGCGCGGCTGCTCCTGGGCTCTGAGCTCGGCTGATGCTACATCGGCGCTGGAAACTCAGGTACCCTCCTGCCGCAGATTGAGTGTTCTGGCTGAGAACCATTTTGAAAAACAGCCTTCCTGGTTCTCTGTTCTTAGTCCCTGGTGCCGAAGGCTCCACAGCCCCGCTCTACCCAGTTTGCTGGGACCCTGTGGGGGGTGGGGGGGAGGGAGTGGTTGGGGACAGTATGTGGTATTTGAGTGGCTGTAGGATTGTGGGAAGGGGCAGCCAGACTCCCAGTTTGTCCTGTTAATGTGGGTTTGGGGTTCTGGGAAGGAGTGTAAACCGAGCTAGGCTCCCCATGGCCTGACACACCATTAGCATTGGGCCTAGATCCTACTGCCAATTTTGTTGAAAAAAACTCGACTCTTTAGGAAAACGGAGGGTCTCAGGGCCACCCACCATGTTGCCTACTAATGTGGCTCTTCCTACTTCCTACTTAAAGACAGGACCCCTGAAAGAGCTGCGTTCTGTTCTCCCGGCCTGCTTTCCAGGTCAGAGTAGGCGTCCTCAGCATCAGACCCCTTGGCCTAGGGACCTTGACTCCTCTGACATTGCATGAAAGGTTTTCTGTATATTCTGGACACGCATTTTAAGAGCAGAAGGTTTATAGCTTTGCTCCAGTTTCAGAAGAATTCAGGACCTCAAAAACCTTAACGGTAATTGCTTTGGAGAATGGTCTCAGGTCCTACCATGCCACCCTGGTGTAACCTTTCTTCTCGTCTCTGCCCCCTCCCCCCCCCAAATATTTAAGAATGAAATACTTGACACAATAGACTGTTCTTAGGAATTATTTTTCACTTGAAAGAAATGTAAGATGTTGTAATAGAAATATTTCTAAAATGTAAACTTGGTGGCCTCCTTAAGGAGAATGTACTGAACACAGCTGACGTGTTTAGTATTTTGGACATTTTTATGAACATCAGTTGTTAGTAGTTTTCTGAGGACCCCAGGTCGCTTTGTTTTTAATTCTTCCCCACCACTCCTACTTACTTGTCCTGTGTCATGGGTTATAAAGAGAGATCTTAATTTATGTGTAATTGTTTGCGTGGGAGCCTGAGGGTGGCTTCAGTTTCTCTTTGGAAATGAATTGCTGTGCTTATAATCACTACTTCCTGCTTGGGCAATATGGAGTTATGTACTAGACGCCAAAGTAGTGGGTCTCAGACTTGAGCATGCATCAGTGTTACCAGAAGGGCTGGTTAACGTACAAACAGCCTGCCGGGCCCCACGCCCAGAGTTTCTGATTCTGTAGGTCTGGGGTGAGGCCCAAGAATTTGCATTCCTAATAAGTTCTGCTCTGAGAACGAAGGTTATAAAATAGCCTTTCTCAAATTGAATGTGCATACAAGTCACCTGGGGAACCTGGTCAGAACTTAAATTCTGATGCAGAAGGCCTGGGCTGGGCCCTGAGATTCTGCTTTTCTAACTGGCTCCCAGATGATGCTGAAACTGCTGATCTGTGGATCCTGCTCTCTATAGAAAGACTTGAAAGCAGTGGTTCTCCATTCTGACCACCCATTCAAATCACGTGACGAGCTTGTGGAAAAATGATGGAGGAGGAGGAGGGAAAGAAAAAGAAGAGTTTATGTCTCCAAACAGAAAAACCTGAATTTCTGGAAGTGGAGCCCGAGCATGGGTCCAGCTGCCCAGGTGATTGGATGTGCACTCAAGGTTGAGAACCTTGTTCTTAAGGTTGTAAAGTTGCTGAAAGTCTGTCCTGTAATTAAATGGAGTGTCACAGTATTCAATATTTGATTGACTAGTCACTGGCCTCCTACTGTGGTTCACATTTGAATCATCTGGGAAGCTTTAAAAGATATTGATACATGGATGAAATAATATGATGTCTAGGATTTGCTTCCAAATAACATGGTGGGAAGAGAAATGGGTGAGAGTATCGATCTGTACTATCCAATATGTAGCCATCAGCCACCTGTGGCTATTTAAATCGAAATTAATTAAACTTTTTAAAAAACTGAAAATGCAGTTCCTCCCGGACCCCAGGCACATTTCAAGTGCTCATTAGTCACATGTGGCTAGCAGCTATATTGGACAACATGGATATGGAACATTTCCATTGCTGCAGAAAATTCTATTGGGCATCACTGGTATATGAAACGAGATTGACCAGGAGTTGATAATTATTGAAGCTGGGTGACTGGGTACCTGTGGGTTCATACCCCTTTCTTGTCTACTTTTATATATCTTTACTTTTTTTTGGTAAAATGTTTTAAAAAGATGCTCAGACATTAGGAGTGGGGGCCCAGACATCAGTGGGGTTTTGGCGGCTCCCCAGGTGATTCCAAGGTTCAGCCAAGGTTGAACCCTCGACCCTGGGCTAATTGAACAGGTGGGCTTAAGAATGATTAGAGCCAGCTGTGTTCCTGACCTGCATAGCCTTCACTCCATTGTTTGGTACCTTTTTTTTTCTCTCTCTCTTCTGTTTAATGAGGGTGGAGAGAGATTTGTCCTGCTTGCCTCACAGACGTAGTAAAATCTGGAGAGAAAAGGGTTGAAAAGGCTTCGAAAAATGTCAAGCGCTGAATACACTAAGAGGTTTGATGCTTTTCCTTGTTCCAGGTCTTATCACGGTGAGGCCTTAGTGTAGGGTTGCCAGATAACGCAAAGAAAAATACAGGAGACCCAGTTCAATTTGAATTTTAGCTAAACTACAGATACCTTTTAAATTCTTTAATATGTTCCGTACAATATTTGGGACATACATACACTAAACACTTACTTGTATTTTATCTGGAAACTGTATGTTGGCACTTCTTTGCGCCCACGGTGGGTAGATGCCCAGAGGTTTTCCTTTGTAGCTGCACATCCATGAGGCTACTGCCTTCGTTTAGGGGATTTTTCTCTTAACCATCATTGTGAAGGAACGCATTTCTAAACCTCTGATTTGAGATCAGGTTAACAGAGTCGGAGAGTTTGCTTTTAAAATTCAGTGTAGGGCTGCCCATTTATTTAGATCTTCTTTGATTTCTTTTATCAGAGGTTTGTAGTTTTCCTCATGCAGATCATGTGCCTGTGTGGGCTTTTGTACGTGTGTGTGCGCGCTAATGTGTTTTTAAGTTCAAACTCAAATTGTTCATGGCTAGTATATAGATAAACAATTGACTTTTGTATATTAACCTTGTATTCTGCAACCTTGCTCCAACTGCTTATTAGTTCCAGGATTTTATTTTATTTTTATTTTTTTACAACTTTATTGGAGTATAATTGCTTCACAATGGTGTGTTAATTTCTGCTTTATAACAAAGTGAATCAGTTATACATATACATCTGTTCCCATATCCCTTCCCTCTTGCGTCTCCCTCCCTCCCACCCTCCCTATCCCACCCCTCCAGGCAGTCACAAAGCACCGATCTGATCTCCCTGTGCTATGCGGCTGAGTTCCAGGATTTTTTTGGTCAATTATTTGGGATCAGCAGTTGCCAGAGGTTTGGGTTGTGGGAGGAGAAGGAGGGAGGGAGGGATGAGTAGGTAGAGCACAGGGGATTTTTAGGGCAGTGAAATTATTCTTCACAGTAATGATGGATGCGTGTCATGATATATTTGTCAAAACCCATAGAACGTATGATCCAGAGTGAATCCTAATGTAAACTATGGATGTTAATGTATCAATATCGGTTCATCAATTGTAACAACACACCACACTAATACAAGATGTAAATAACAGAGAAGTTTTTGTGGAGTGTTTGTGGAGGGGCAAGGGGTATTTGGGAACTTTGTACTTCTTGATCAGTTTGTCTATAAACCTAAAACTGCTCTAAAATAGTCTATTAATTTAAAAAACACTGATAGAGGGCTTTGGTGAAATGAAGATGCCCAGGTTGGTTGGCACATTTTGAGTCTTCCCTCAGATGAGGGAATGACTTGCCTGATTATTTGATCATGTGATGAACCTGGGTGTTCCTTAATTTCTTTCTTGTGTTCAGGCTAAACATGCCATGCTTTTTCCTCTGTGTCTTTGGGGCCTTGAATAGATCTGTGCTTCTGTAAAGTGGTAGCCTGTTTCTAGAATAAGAATGAAGTACATTCAGGTAATGGTTACAACACTCAAAAAATAAAATGCCACGTTAGCAACCAAGTCACAAGGAGAGTGGCTCTGAAGGGGTGGGAAGGAGTGGAAGCCTCCGTTTCCTCATTTGGGAAATGGGGATGATGATTCTCTCCCCCTCTCCTTGGGCTCTGGTGATTAAATGAGGGGAAGCATGTTAAATGCTGGGTACATAGTGAGAGTCAGTGATTACAAAGACCCTAGATCTTTGAAGAGGATAAACCTGGGGACCAATGGCACTTAGGAGGAGCAGGCTTCCCAGAAGACGGTGAGGCAATGCTCTGTCCCCAGAAGCATTTGGGCATGCATTGGGGCCTGGCTGTCAGGGACATCGTGGAAGGGACTTCTCAGAGAGTGGCCTGCCCCAGGGGCCTCCAGATGCTTCTTCACAGAATCCGGGATGTCCTGTTCCTTCAGAGGGACTGCGGTTGGGTGTGGAGCGATCAAGCAGTCACCTCAGTTAACCACCGAGATGGGAAGAGGCCCTCTTTCCCCCACCTCCAAGTAGCTGACCTGGCCTGTTGGCCTCACCCCTGTCCCTGGAGAGGAGAACCTCATTTGTATATGGCTCTGGCTTTGAGAGCATTTTATACCCTCCCTGGTGGGACAGATGGAAGGTCCAGCAGGTCGACACATGCACCTGCATCTTGGACCCAGGATCTTTGTCCAAAAGTGCATTTAAATGGATAAAACCCTTTACCTGTGAGACCTGTGGTTAGATAATCCAGCACGGCGGGGGGGGGGGGAACTGTCAATAATTGCTCTGTTGCTTTGTGCTTCTTCTCTTGATAGAAATTAAAGTGTGTTTTATCAGCAGCAAGGGTGATAAAACCATCTCAGAGGAGGAGCTAGATTTTCCTGACTCCTTGAGAGCAGATGATTTAGAGGCATCTCTATAGGAGATTAAATGGAATTCGGGTAAACAGCTGAAGGGTTTACATGGGATTGAGTTTTTTTTTTTTTGCGGTACGCGGGCCTCTCACTGCTGTGGCCTCCCCCGTTGCGGAGCACAGGCTCCGGACGCGCAGGCTCTGGACGCGCAGGCTCAGCGGCCATGGCTCACGGGCCCAGCCGCTCCGCGGCACATGGGATCCTCCCAGACCGGGGCATGAACCCGTATCCCCTGCATCGGCAGGCGGACTCCCAACCACTTGCGCCACCAGGGAGGCCCGGGATTGAGTTTTTTAAAAAGCCCTCCTAGAGGGTATTTTGCTTTGCAGAGATGAGGGTGCAAAGTAGTGGCTTTGGAAGGCAGGTCAGTGGTGAAGAGCGGACTTCTCCACACTCCCTTCCAGAGGCAGCGCCCAGAGATGGGACACAGGCCTCTTTCACACCTGTTGGAGTCATCACCTTAGATGCTGAGATGTTTGCTGTCTGGGTCTGGTGACCAAGTGGAGAAGGGGCAACCGGAGGACCTCGGACCAGCCAGACGGTGACCCACAGAACTCCTCCCTCGTTCCACAAATGTACTGAACTCCTGTGTGCCAGGGACTGGGGCAGACACTGGGGCTGTCACGTGGACAAAAGGCACAAACATCTCTGCCCTCGTGGCCCTTACCTTCTGCTGGAGGAGACAGATCACAGACAAGATAAGTAACTTAGGTCACTGTAACTGCTAGGGAGAAAAAGTTAAGCAGGAAAGGGGGATATGAACGGTAGGGAGGGAGGACGCTGAGATGTTAGGGGACCAGGGAGACCTTTGGGTAAAGCCCTGAAAGAAATGAGGGAATGAGCCATGCAGGGATGAAAGAAGAACATTCTGGGCAGAGAAAACAGCAAGTGCAAAGACCCTGCAGGCAAGGAAACCTGACTGGAGCTGAGAAGATAGGGAGGCAAAGGGCAGAAAGCCGGTCAGAGAGGCAGTAGGGGGCTGACTCGGGTGTGCGGGGCACACGGGGCTTTGCAGGTCACAGGCAGGACCCTGGCCTTTGCTCTCGAGAAAGGCGGGGCCCCCAGAGGATTCTGAGCAGAGGAGTGGCCCATCTGGGTTTCAGGAGGATCATTCAGGCCACGGCATAAGAGCGGACAGCGGAGGGGCCTATTAGGAGCCGCTGCCATGAGCCAGGCCAGCGATGAGATGGCAGTGGCCTGGATAGCAGTGGTGGGATAAGAAGAAGAAGTTGGATTTTGGATATATTTAAGCAGGTAAGCTGAGAGCTGTATTGATATGTTGACAGTGAGTTGTGAGATAAAGGGAAAAATCAAGGATGACTTCAAGATCTTTGGTCTAAGCAATTGGAAGGATGGAGTTGCCATTAATTGATGGGGCAAGACTGTGAGGGGTGGGGGCCTGTTTGGGGGCTCCGTCCTGATCAGGTTACATTTGAGATGTCTGGGAGCTATTGAGGGCAGATGTTAAGTAGGCAGCTGGATGTATGGCTCCGGCGCTCAAGGGAGAGGTCCAGGCTGGAGACATAAATTGAAGAGTCCTGAGCATGTACGCGGTCTAGAGAGCTGTGCGTCTGGAGGAGAGCATGGCACCTGGGAGCTGGAAGGGTCCTTAGTAGCTGCCTGGTTCAAACTTGTCATCTTCTCAAGGGAAACTCAATCACCTGGAAGTTAAGGATTAAACCCAGGGTTATACCTTGAGTCAGTGGAAACTCTGGATTAGAACCTGGGTCTGCTAAGGCCTACCCAGCTACACCTCTTTACGGGGTTTTTGGCTGGAGCTGTAGAGCTGGCGGTGATTGCTGGAGTCCGGGTGACAGGAGGCAGCCCTCCCACATATAACACTGTGCTCACGTGGGGCGGCCACTCCTCAGTCCTCCAGCCTAAGCCCCAGAGCGCTGCTCAGGGATGGTGCTGCCCATGAACTGTCTGCTGCTGGCGGTGACAGATGAGACCAGAAATTGATGGGAAGCATTAGAAATTCGTGACAGTTCAACATTGCCGCAACATCCAAGGGTGACACCGGTGGACTCACCTTGTCGAACAGGGTGGGGACAGGTTTCGGTGTTGCTGATCTCCGGTGATAACTCGTTCGTGGTACGGGCTGCTTATTAGTTGTGCATAGTAGGATCGTGTGTTAGATTGCAAACAAATAAGTAAGAGAAACAAGTCTGTCACCACAGGTAGTTTGAGAAACTCAGCCCCAGCATGATGCCTGCTGAGGAAAACAGTAAATGCTTGTTAGAGATATGTTCAGAATCTTGTGCCCCTCTTACTGTTGTCTAAGGCTCAGGTTGTATCTTTTGCCAAATGATGAAGTCAGCAGATTACCTTTGCCCTCGAGGCATCTCAGATTTCTTCTCTCTCCTCCTGGAGGGCCTGTGGCTGCACCGTAACCATCTCCCTGGAGACAGCATGCCTCTCAGCTCAGTGTTCATCAGTCTTTCCTGAGAGCAGTTCTCCCAACGACACAAGCATTGTGCACTTGCTTCTAAAATCTGACCACTAATTGAGAAGGAACTAGCCACACTGACCACCACTAGGGCTTGGGGGGGGTCACATTAGGAACACTGAGAGGGGCAGGTGGCAGGCGACCCCAGCATTGTGCACTAAGGCACGCGTGTAACCCACAAGAACTGAGTCTCTCATCTTGGCATTTCAAGGGAGGAGATATATTTTGGCTTCAGTCTAGAGGGAGGCACTGAGCTATTGTAGAAATAATAGGAGTTTTGGAGGGAGATAGACCTTGGACAGATGACATTGTTAACCTTTCTGCGTTTCATCCTTCCCTCTCTAGAAATGGGGCAATAATCTGCAGGTCAGAGCAATGTCGGGAGGTTAGATGAAATAGTGGTGTAAGGTGCCTAGTAGGGGAACTGGTGCTAAAGAGATTGTCAGTGAAAGTTCTATCAAGTCACACCACGGGGATAATTTCCTCCTTAGGATCCAGACTTGCTCCAGTCTTCCATCTCTCGAACTCCTCACTCTGGGACCCTCCTTTCCCTGTCCCTCCCTTCCCTGCCTTGTCTGCCTATAGGATCTATGGTCCATATGCTGGATCCCAAGTTGCTGGACAGGCTGCCATGTAGGATATTCACCCACAACTCCACAGGGCTCCATTCCTGCTGGTGACCAAAGGAGGAGGCTGTAGGGGCTTCAGCAATTACCTTGGCTCGCCCTGAACTTGCACCTGTCCTCTCATCTCCCACTCTGCTATCTTCAAGGCTGAATGAAGGAGGAGGCTCTTCAGCCTAGAGCAGGCTGCCAGTGATGGGATAGGTCTTCCCTCCAGTTGGGCAAAGCCTCCCAGAGCTGTCTTTCCCACTGGTCACTTGCCTCTGAGACGGTTGCCAATTACCACTTTTTCAGGGCTCCCTACCTCCTTCCTCCTAACTCTCTGATTTGGGTCTTTGGAAGTGTCACATTGGGCAGGGCATGGCCATGGGCTGTGTCAGACATCAAGCTTGGGGGCCTCACTTGTTTTATTCTTATTAAAGTGCCATTTAGGGTAACCCTTGCCTTCAGGTTCTAAATTCCCAGTGATTAATATGCAGCTGATGGCTTATCGTTCCCAAAGCTGCATCCCACTGTTTACAGAGAGGGAGGCTTCCTGCTTTCTGCTCACTGCCGGCCCTGGATCTCAAAGAGATTTCAGAATATGCCACTGAAGAGGTGGTAACTGGGGATATTTGGGAATTAAGTGCCTCATTCTATTTGTCTGGTTCTGGCCTATTTTAATTTGGGGATATAGCTTACATCTATTTGGCCTATGTTTCAAGCAGGTAAGAGTATCCTGTTTTTCTTATTTCATTGAGAGGAAATATATACAGATATGTGAATTAATTATGAAATATATGTGTGTATATATATGCATATGTGTATGGAGAGGGAGAGAGAGTACATCTCAAACCAGGTGTACCTGGTCTCCCTGAATCCCCTTAGATGCTGCAAGATCGAGCATGTGGGTGACATAGGCATGAGGGATGGGAGTGCACAGGCCTTCAACCTGCTCCTCCAGGTGAGACTCAGAGCAGAAATGGTACAGCAGAATCTGGGAGGAAAGAATAAGCAAATGCAGATTTCCTTGTCTGTTAAAAGAGAAAGTTGTACATTTAAGTCCAGGGTTCAGCCATCAATATTTGTGGTAAAATTCAGCATATCTAATTCCATGTCTTAGCATTTTCATCCATTGCCTCAAGGTGCTATGATTTAAAGCCTACTGATTCAATGTCCACAGCTGTGTTGAAGACTTCAAGTTGGGGGTCAGTTCTGGTGTCACATACTAAGGAGGATGTTGGCATACCAGAGCCCAGCTCCAGAGGAACAAGGAGAGGGGTCCAGAGGCTCTGATGGAGGAGGGTCGATAGAAGAGACACCTTGCATGTATCAAACCCCTCAAGTCAGTCATTTCCATGGGAAGGGTGGTTATATAGATATAAGTTCATTGTGTTCTGCATTGATCAGAAAAACACAGTAAAGACCAGTGGGGTAAAAATGTAAGGTCACGATAAAGACTTCCCACAGTTAAATTGGCTGCTTTGTGGAGGTGGTGAGCTCCCATCACCCTGAGTGTTCATTGCAGATGTCGGCTTACTTTATGCCTAAAATGGATTCCAGCGATGCCTGGGAGGTTGGACTAAATGAGTTTGCAAACTCATCATAGACTTTTTAGAAAATGAATGATATATCTTCCTAGTTAAAAGTGCTGAGTTTTTTGTATTTCCCACAGTGCTAGGCAGATACCCAGTCCTTAGAAAATGCTAAATAAATAACTTTACTGTGGGCATATTTTGGAATTTCAAAATTAAGCTGATTTTTGAAGAGTTTGATAACAGTGGTGGCAGTAAGCTTCTATGGGTGCTGAAAAATCCACCTCTGCCTCCCAGATTTTGGTGTTTCCATCTGGGGAGTAGGGAATAAGAACCCATGCTTCTTGTACATCACTGAGTATGTTGACTGTGGCTCTGAAATCAACAGTGGTCTAACTGGTCTCCCTCCTTCCAGTGTCCCTCTTATTTCATCGTACACAGCCTTGTCTGAGTGGCTTTAAATGCAGATCTCATCAAATTACTCTCCAGTTTAAAATCCTTTAGCAGTTCTCTACCATCTTCAAAATATAAATGTTAACTCCTTTTCAGAATACAAACCGTCTATCATCTGGCCCCTGTGGTTCTTTTCAGGTCATCTTCAGCTTATCCTCATCTCCAAATTCACACTTCAGCCACATCATTTCCCAAATAGACCAAGTTTCTCTTTTTTTTTAATGTGTGCTTAAATGCACTAGCTGTTTATTATCTGTGCTTAAGTCTAGTTATTGTATTGCAGTTTGAGGTCATAAATGGTGCCCCCTGTACCTCTTCTAATACTTTTCAACCATTTAGGATACATTCTTGTGATTTTCTTTTGGCTTGCTCCTGTGTGGATTGGCCAAGCCTAGCCCTCCAGACTTGCTTCAGGCCATACTTGCTTTAATCTCTACACCTTAACCATACTGACCTTCTATCAGTTATGCTTTCCTACTACTGGACCTTCACAGGTGCTGTTACTTCTACCTGGAAAACTGTTCTTGGCCAGGTTGACAGCTTCTCATTCCTTATCGTTTACTTTGTTGTACAAAGCATACCACTGGATGTTTAAAAATCCAGTCTGACAATCTTTGTTGTTTAACTAAATAAGTAGTCTACTTACATTTAATATAATTACTGATATATTTGGATTTAAATCTAACATTTTATTCCTTCTACATGTGCCCTGATCTGCATTTCTTTCTTTCCTTTCTTGATTTTTTTTTTTTTTTGGACTGAATTTTTAATTTTTATTTTATTTATTTATTTTATTTTATTTATTTATTTTATTTTTGGCTGCATTGGGTCTTCACTGCTGCTAATGGGCTTTCTCTAGTTACAGCGAGCGGGGGCTACTCTTTGTTGCGGTGTGCAGGCCCCTCATTGTGGTAGCTTCTCTTGTTGCGGAGCATGGACTCTAGGCACACGGGCTTCAGTAATTGTAGCACATGGGCTCAGTAGGTGCAGCGCACGGGCTCCAGAGCACAGGCTCAGCAGCTGTGGCACACGGGTCCAACTGCTCTGCAGCATGTGGGATCTTCCTGGACCAGGGCTAGAACCCATTTCCCCGGAATTGGCAGGTGGGCTCTCAACCACTGTGCCACCAGGTAAGCCCTGGACTGAATTTTTTAAAAAAATTTTGTTTTCCCCATTTACTGCTTTGGAAAATGTGTATTCTCTTTCTTTTCTTTCTTTCTTTTTTTTTTTTTTTAGTATTAGGGATTTTTTTTTAATTTTTGAATTTTATTTTACTTATTTTTTTATACAGCAGATTCTTATTAGTCATCAATTTTATACACATCAGTGTATACATGTCAATCCCAATCGCCCAGTTCATCACACCACCATCCCCACCCCGCCACGGCTTTCCCCCCTTGGTGTCCCTACCTTTGTTCTCTACATCTGTGTCTCAACTTCTGCCCTTCAAACTGGTTCATCTGTACCATTTTTTCTAGGTTCCACATACATGCGTTAATATACGATATTTGTTTTTCTCTTTCTGACTTACTTCACTCTGTATGACAGTCTCTAGATCCATCCACGTCTCAACAAATGACCCAATTTCGTTCCTTTTTATGGCTGAGTAATATTCCATTATATGTATGTACCACATATTCTTTATGCATTTGTCTGTTGATGGGCATTTAGGTTGCTTCCATGTCCTGGCTATTGTAAATAGTGCTGCAGTGAACATTGGGGTGCATGTGTCTTTTTGAATTACGGTTTTCTCAGGGTATATGCCCAGTAGTGGGATTGCTGGATCATATGGTAATTCTATTTTCAGTTTTTTACGGAACCTCCATACTGTTCTCCATAGTGGCTGTATCAGTTTACATTCCCACCAACAGTGCAAGAGGGTTCCCTTTTCTCCACACCCTCTCCAGCAGTTGTTTGTAGATTTTCTGATGAAGCCCATTCTAACTGGTGTGAGATGTGTGTCTTATAATTTTCTGCATACAGGTCTTTTGTCTCCCTAGGTAGGTTTATTCCTAGGTATTTTATTCTTTTTGTTGCAATGGTAAATGGGAGTGTTTCCTTAATTTCTCTTTCAGATTCTTCATCACTGGTGTATAGGAATGCAAGAGATTTCTGTGCATTAATTTTGTATTCTGCAACTTTACCAAATTCATTGATTAGCTCTAGTAGTTTTCTGGTGGCATTTTTAGGATTCTCTATGTATAGTATTGTGTCATCTGCAAACAGTGACAGTTTTACTTCTTCTTTTCCAATTTGTATTCCTTTTATTTCATTTTCTTCTCTGATTGCTGTGGCTAGGACTTCCAAAATTATGTTGAATAATAGTGGCGAGAGTGGACATCCTTGTCTTGTTTCTGATCTTAGAGGAAATGCTTTCAGTTTTTCACCATTGAGAATGATGTTTGCTGTGGGTTTGTCATATATGGCCTTTATTATGTTGAGGTAGTTTCCCTGTATGCCCACTTTCTGGAGAGTTTTTATCACAAATGGGTGTTGAATTTTGTCAAAAGCTTTTTCTGCATCTATTGATATGATCATATGGTTTTTCTTCTTCAATTTGTTAATATGGTGTACCACATTGATTCATTTGCATATACTGAAGAATTCTTGCATCCCTGGGATAAATCCCACTTGATCATGGTGTATGATCCTTTTATTGTGTTTTTGGATTCCATTTGCTAGTATTTTGTTGAGGATCTTTGCATCTATATTCATCAGTGATATTAGTCTGTAATTTTATTTTTTTGTAGTATCTTTGTCTGGTTTTGGTATCAGGGAGATGGTGGCCTTGTAGAATGAGTTTGGGAGTGTTCCTTCCTCTGTAATTTTTTGGAAGAGTTTGAGAAGGATGGGTGTTAGCTCTTCTCTAAATGTTTGACAGAATTCACCTGTGAAGCCACTGGTCCTGGACTTTTGTTTGTTGGAAGATTTTTAATCACAGTTTCAATTTCATTACTTGTGATTGGTCTGTTCATATTTTCTATTTCTTCCTGGTTCAGTTTTGGAAGGTTATACCTTTCTAAGAATTTGTCCATTTCTTCCAGGTTGTCCATTTTATTGGCATAGAGTTGCTTGTAGTAGTCTCTTAGGATGCTTTGTATTTCTGCCGTGTCTGTTGTAACTTCTCCTTTTTCATTTCTACTTTTATTGATTTTAGTCCTCTCCCTCTTTCTCTTGATGAGTCTGGCTAATGGTTTATCAATTTTGTTAATCTTCTCAAAGAACCAGCTTTTAGTTTTATTGATCTTTGCTATTGTTTCCTTTGTTTCTATTTCATTTATTTCTGCTCTGATCTTTGATTTCTTTCCTTCTGCTAACTTTGGGTTTTGTTTGTTCTTCTTTCTCTAGTTCCTTTAGGTGTAAGGTTAGATTGTTTATTTGAGATTTTTCTTGTTTCTTAAGATAGGCTTGTATAGCTATAAACTTCCCTCTTAGAACTGCTTTGGCTGCATCCCATAGGTTTTGGATCATCATGTTTTCACTGTCATTTGTCTCTAGGTACTTTTTGATTTCCTCTTTGATTTTTTCAATGATCTCTTGGTTATTTAGTAATGTATTGCTTAGCCTCCATGTGTTTGTGTTTTTTACGTTTTTTTCCCTTTAATTGATTTCTAATCTCATAGTGTTGTGGTCAGAAAAGCTGCTTGATATGATTTCAGTTTTCTTAAATTTACTGAGGCTTGATTTGTGACCCAAGATGTGATCTATCCTGGAGAATGTTCCGTGCGCACTTGAGAAGAAAGTGTAATCTGCTGTTTTTGGATGGAATGTCCTATAGATATCAATTAAGTCCATCTTGTTTAATGTATCATTTAAAGCTTCTGTTTCCTTATTTATTTTCATTTTGGATGATCTGTCCATTGGTGTAAGTGAGGTGTTAAAGTCCCCCACTATCATTGTGTTACTGTCAGTTTCCTCTTTTATAGCTGTTAGCAGTTGCCTTATGTATTGAGGTGCTCCTATGTTGGGTGCATATATATTTATAATTGTTATATCTTCTTGGATTGATCCCTTGATCATTATGTAGTGTCCTTCCTTGTCTCTTGTAACATTCTTTATTTTAAAGTCTATTTTATCTGATATGAGTAATGCTACTACAGCGTTCTTTTGATTTCCATTTGCATGGAATATCTTTTTCCATCCCCTCACTTTCAGTCTGTATGTGTCCCTAGGTCTGAAGTGGGTCTCTTGTAGACAGCATATATAGGGGTCTTGTTTTTGTATTCATTCAGCAGGCCTGTGTCTTTTGGTTGGAGCATTTAATCCATCCACGTTTAAGGTAATTATTGATATGTATGTTCCTATGACCATTTTCTTAATTGTTTTGGGTTTGTTTTTGTAGGTCCTTTTCTTCTCTTGTGTTTCCTACTTAGAGAAATTCCCTTAGCATTTGTTGTAGAGCTGGTTTGGTGGTGCTGAATTCTCTTAGCTTCTGCTTGTCTCTAAAGCTTTTGATTTCTCCATCAAATCTGAATGAGATCCTTGCTGGGTAGAGTAATCTTTGTTGTAGGTTCTTCCTTTTCATCACTTTAAGTATATCATGCCACTCCCTTCTGGCTTGCAGAGTTTCTGCTGAGAAATCAGCTGTTAACCTTATGGGAGTTCCCTTGTATGTTATTTGTCGTTTTTCCCTTGCTGCTTTCAGTAATTTTTCTTTGTCTTTAATGTTTGCCAATTTGATTACTATGTGTCTCGGCGTGTTTCTCCTTGCGTTTATCCTGTATGGGACTCTCTGTGCTTCCTGGACTTGGGTGGCTATTTCCTTTTCCATGTTAGGGGAGTTTTCGACTGTAATCTCTTCAAATATTTTCTCTGGTCCTTTCTCTCTCTCTTCTCCTTTTGGGACCCCTATAATGCGAATGTTGTTGCATTTAATGTTGTCCCAGAGGTCTCTTAGGCTATCTTCATTTCTTTTTATTCCTTGTTCTTTATTCTGTTCCGCAGCAGTGAATTCCACCATTCTGTCTTCCAGGTTACTTATCCATTCTTTTGCCTCAGTTATTCTGCTATTGATTCCTTCTAGTGTAGTTTTCATTTCAGTTATTGTATTGTTCATCTCTGTTTGTTTGTTCTTTAATTCTTCTAGGTCTTTGTTAAACATTTCTTGCCTCTTCTCGATCTTTGCCTCCATTCTTTTTCTGAGGTCCTGGATCATCTTCACTATCATTATTTTGAATTCTTTTTCTGGAAGGTTGCCTATCTCCACTTCATTTAGTTGTTTTTCTGGGTTTTTTTCTTGTTCCTTCATCTGGTACATAGCCCTCTGCCTTTTCATCTTGTCTATCTTTCTGTGAATGTGGTTTTTGTTCCACAGGCTGCAGGATTGTAGTTCTTGCTTCTGCTGTCTGCCCTCTGGTGGATGAGGCTAAGAGGCTTGTGTAAGTTTCCTCATGGGAGGGACTGGTGGTGGGTAGAGCTGACTGTTGCTCTGGTGGGCAGAGCTCAGTAAAACTTTAATCTGCTTGACTGCTGATGGGTGGGGCTGGGTTCCCTCCCTGTTGGTTGTTTGGCCTGAGACAACCCAACAATGGAGCCCACCTGGGCTCTTTGGTGGGGCTAATGACAGACTCTGGGAGGGCTCACACCAAGGAGTACGTCCCAGAACTTCTGCTGCCAGTGTCCTTGTCCCCACGGTGAGCCTCAGCCACCCCCCGCCTCTGCAGGAGACCCTCCAACACTAGCAGGTAGGTCTGGTTCAGTCTCCTATGGGGTCACTGCTCCTTCCCCTGGGTCCCGATGCACACACTACTTTGTGTGTGCCCTCCAAGAGTGGAGTCTCTGTTTCCTCCAGTCCTGTCGAAGTCCTGCAATCAAATCCCACTAGACTTCAAAGTCTGATTCTCTAGGAATTCCTCCTTCCATGGTTGGACCCCCCCCCCCCAGGTTGGGAAGCCTGATGTGGGGCTGAGAACCTTCACTCCAGTGGGTGGACTTCTGTGGTATAAGTGTTCTCCAGTTTGTGAGCCACCCACCTAGCAGTTATGGGATTTGATTTTATTGTGATTGCGCCCCTCCTACTGTCTCATTGTGGCTTCTCCTTTGTCTTTGGATGTGGGGTATCTTTTTTGGTGAGTTCCAGTGTCTTCCTGTTGATGATTGTCCAGCAGCTAGTTGTGATTCTGGTGTTCTCACAAGAGAGAGTGAGAGCACGTCCTTCTTCTCCGCCATCTTGGCTCCTCTTCTGTGTTCTCTTTCTATTCTTGTAGTGATTACCTTGGAAATTACCACTTAAATATATTTATGCCTACTTATGCCTACTTATCAAATTTTAAAATTAATCAAACTTTTATCCTCTTTCTGGATAATATAAGGACCTTAGAATAATTATATTTACTTTCCCCATGCTCATCCTACATACTAGTGTTGATGAAAATTTTAATTATATTGAGGGACACTCTACAAAACATTATATTTTTTTTATGCAGCTAATTTTTATATTGATATATCCATATATTTACCACTTTCTTTTCCCTTCATTCTTTCCTATACTTTAGACCTCCCATTTGGGGTAGTTTTCTTCTATATTAAGTACATCCTTTGTAAATTCCCTTACATTTCACATTCAGTGTGCTGATGTTTTATTTGTTTGAAAATATTTTTCAATCTTAGTTTTATTTGTTTGAAAATATTTTCAGTCACCTTTATTCTTGAATGATTTTGTTGTTGCTATATAGAATTCTAGGTAGGCAGTTATTTTCTTTCAGCATATTAAAGGTATTTCGCTATCTTGGGTTGTTGTCATTGAGAAGTCACCTGCCAGTCTGTTGCTCTTTTGAAGGTAATATGGTTTTTTTCTTTTTTATATATATATATTTATTTATTTATTTTTGGCTGTGTTGGGTCTTCGTTGCTGTGCACAGGCTTTCTCTAGTTGCGGCGAGCGGGGGCTACTCTTTGTTGCAGTGTACGGGCTTCTCATTGCGGTGGCTTGTTGTGCAGCATGGGCCCTAGGCGCATGGGCTTCACTAGTTGTGGCACGTGGGCTTCAGTAGTTGTGGCTCGTGGGCTCTAGAGCGCAGGCTCAGTAGTTGTGGTGCACGGGCTTAGTTGCTCAGCAGCATATGGGATCTTCCCAGACCAGGGCTCAAACCTGTGTTCCCTGCATTGGCAGGCAGATTCTTAACCACTGCACCACCAGGGAAGCCTGGTAATATGTTTTTTGTTTCTCAGGACCCCTTTAAGATTTTTCTCCTTGTCTTTGATGGTGTAGATTTTCATAGCAGTGTGTCCAGTTTCGGCTTTTTATTTTTCCTTCTCAGACTCCAGTGGACTTTTAAACTTACATATTAGTATCTTTCAGAAGTTCTGGAAAATTATCAGTCATTGTCTCTTTAGATATTACCTCTGCCCCATCCTTTTTTCCTCTCTCTGGGATCCTGATTACATATACTCCATTCTCTCACTCTTCTGTGTCTTCTATCCTCTCTGCTGTATTTTCCATCTTTTTGTCTCTTCATGGTACACTCTAGATGGTTTCTTTTGACTGTTCAAGTCTCTCTCCAGCTGTATCTAATTTAATATTAAACTCTTCTTGAGTTTTTAAGTTTTGGTATTGTATTTTTTAATTTCCAGAATTTCTGTTTGGTTTTTTAAAAAATCTTCTAGGTCACTACATTTCCTGTTCCTGGCAGATATTTTCAAACTTTTCCTTTTTTTAAACATTTGACATTATAAGCATCATTTATAGTGTGATAATTTCAGTACTTGAAGTTTTTGTAGTTCTGTCCTTAATATGCTTTTTCAGGTGGTTCTTGCACATGGTACCTTGTTTCCTTGCAGACTTGGTTATCTTGGGTTCATTGTGCTGAACTTTTTATTTGTGACCCGTTATGAAGGTACCTTCCTCCATTGTTTGCTTCTGCGGGTGCCTAGTATCCAGATCCAACTTAAGACAAATTTAGGGCTTGAATCTCTGTTTTAGTCCATCCAGGCTGCTATTTCTGTCTTAGTCTGTTTGGGCTGCTGTAACAAAATATCATAGACTGGGTGGCTTATAAACAACAGAAATTTATTTTCTTATAGTCCTGGAGGCTGGGAAGTCAAAGATCAAGGTGCTAGCAGATTCAGTATCTGGTGAGGGCCTGCTTCTTGGTTCTTTTGCTGTGTTCTCACATGGTAGAAAGGGCAAGGTATCTTTCTGAGATCTCTTTTATTAAAAGGCACTAATCTCATTCATGACGGTTCCACCATCATGACCAAATCACCTCCCAAAGTCCTCACCTCCAGATACCATCACACTGGCATTAGGATTTAACATTTGAATTTTGATGGGGGTGGTGGGCAGCATAAACATGAAGTCTATAACTGTCTCCCAAGTCACAGATCTATATAAGGGTTTATTTCCAGTCTACCCTTACGCTAAGGCTTGGGACCTTTTGAGTCCTAGTGTATTGAGAGGAGGGTCTCTCATTTGGATCTGTTCTTTGAGCATGCCCTAATCTTTTATTTTTGTCCTCCTGATCTTGAAAAATCTTCCAAATTTTAATTTTCCAGGATTGGCAAATGCTCCGAGGGCAAAAGTGCCTCCCTGGGTTCCTATTTTTCTTCCATTTCCTTAGTTCTTCACTACTGTCTTGTCTATACTTTGATACTTTGGAGAAGTATTTTAACAATTTTATCTGGCATTTTTTTGGGGGGGCTATTTTTAGTGGTACAGTTGGTTCAAATAATGTAGTCTGATTGCCAGAAACTGGAGATCTCACTTTGAATGCCACTTCTTCATTCGAGACTTGGCTGAGCCCAGTCTTAATTAGGACTCCTTGTTATACACTTTCATAACCCTGTTTTTTTCCTTCATGACATTTATCTCCACTTATAACTTTATTTTTATGATTAAAGATTCTGTTTACTGCCTCTGGCTATGAGAGGTCAGGAAGTATATGTGGACCAGTGCCTAGCATAGCGGCTAGTTCTCACTAAGGGCACAATCAATATCTGGTCCCTCAAAAGATAAATGCAGCAGAGTATTTGTTGATAGATAGGTGCCTGGCAAGATGCAAAGGACTAGGGTGGTTTGAATGCAGTTTTGCAAAGAAGCACAAATTGTCCCATTTTTATAGATCAGTAAGTGAGAAATAGATATTAAGGGCTTGCAACAGCTCTTGCAAGATTTCAGGGTGCTTTTTGCCTTTAGGGACTGCAGCTGACATCTTAATGCGCTCACCTTCCCCTGCTCTGTGCCTTATCTGTTGGAAGAAGCAGAACCATGGAATTAAGGCAATCATATATAGAACGTGCAGTGTTTTAACTTTGTGCTGTACATACTGAAAAACTGAGGATGAGGCCAGTGTTGTAAACTAGGTGTACACGCTAAAAAAGATGTAGGTGTACCCATTTTAAATTGACAATTTCCAGGTCTTCTTACTAATTTTTGATAATATATAGTACAGATAGCCTTTAAGTACCTAAGTCAGAAATTCATGAGTGTAATAAATTTTTGTTGCAATTTAGAAGTCTTTTATTCACAGTGCTTAGTAGGTCCTCAGTAAATGTTCATTCATAATAATAGCCAACTCATAGCGCTTACTGCATTCCTATAATTATTTTAGCCATGTTATGTAAAGTGATTCATTTAATCGTTTCACCAGCACTATATGGAGGGTCCTACTATCATCCCCATTTTTACAGATGAGGACACTGAGGCCCAGGGTGATGGAGTAACTAGGTCACACAGTAAGAGGAAGAGCCAAGATTTGAACACAGCTGTCCTGGCTCTGATGTCTGTGTTCTTAATCTTACGCTCTACTGTTACAAGGAGCAAGATTGAGTGATAAGTGGCTTTTCCAGGCTACCCAGGGCTACGTGCAGCTGTGCAGGTTGACCAGAAGCTTGGTGTTAGCTGGCAGACCTCTGGGCATAGGGAGCTCCGTGCATCGTTCTACCACAGCCTCTGTAGGGACTGTTCCCTGCCTGCTGCTGGATTTATGAATTACTTCCAGAAAGCTGATATGCCAGGTCTAACTGGCTAAGGGGAAAGGCGTTTCTGTGGAAAGAGAAAAAAACCAAACATATGGAAATATTTTTTAAAGCTCAGAGATGACATTGCCCTATTATAGCCGTTTCTCCTCTTTGGTGACTTGTCTCACCGACTTCCTTCCTATTTCATGGTGACGTAATTAATAATATACGGAGAGCAGGTTCTGAATTTAGGGGAGAGGCTGTCCTGTTGGTACACCTCCTTGTAGAAGCTGTGAAGGGGCGCCTGTGGGTTAATGTGACACCCTTGCCTGATGCTCTCAAGCACACAGTGGTCTGAGGTGGTGACCTCTTGGGGGTTGCTTCGTTGGTCAGTTATCCTGTGCTGTTGGGTCAGCTGCTGGGATTGAAGAATATGAAGAGGTGTTAGGGACTGGCCTTCAAGGACGCTGGGGAAATGATGTTTGGAAGGTTATCATTGCGGTATAAGGTGTTGATTGGTCTCCTCGCAGATGCTTTTCCCTCGATATTTGGAGGGCATTTTTCCTTTCTGAATTGCCCAGAGAATTGGCCTAATTCTCAATGACTCCCTCACCCTGAGGACCTGTCCACAGATGGAGGAGAAGGATGAAGAAGAAAGTGAATAGAAAGAGCCTGCCTGACGAGCTGGAATTTCTGATCCCGCCTGCCCCTTTGGGCCTGCCTGCGCTGACCTTTTCTTTTTAAATCTTCACGTGGCCCCTCTGAGTCGGCCGATTCCAGGACAGCTCTGGCTTCTGTCCCTGCCGCCAGCCGAATGGCCCTGTGTGAGCACAGGCGGGCTCCATTCTGAAGGACTTGGAAGTTGTTAATAGAGCGGCCACTACTCAGAAGTGTAAAGGTTTGCTGTTGGTTCACCTGCCAAAGTTGGACTACAGCCACACTCTACAGCAGTGTGTGGTGGTGACCAGTCACTGCTGAAACAGTTGGCTCTCTGGGTCTTAAATCTTAGTGGGGTTTAAAAAAAAAAAAAAGTCTTTTAGGTATATTCACTCTCAGCCAGCATCGTATATGTCCACTGCCTTTGAGCCCTGCCATGCGAGGGCTGCCCTAAACAGACTGGTCCTGAATAGAGCCAGGTATGGATTCGGATTTTGTAAAGATTAACTGGCCATTGAGTTTGCATTGATTGAAGGCAGCAGAGCCTTCCAGACAGGACTCTGAAGGCCCTGCAGGGCTGCCTCTTGGCTGGCCGCCTCCGGGATGTGGGTGAGTGCCCGAGGCCCGTTACCCCACCCCATGGCCAGAGCCTGAGGCCCCGTGGGAGCCAGGCCTGTGTGGAAGGCTCCTGGGGCCAGGCGCTAGGGCTGCCTCTGCCATTCGGATCGACGACTCCTCCCGGCTCCGCCCTGTGGGTGTTGCTTTCTTTTGGGGTGGGAGGAGTTAAGTTCATACTGTGTTTTTTCTCGCATTTATAGTTATTCTCACGCAGGTGCTGAAAGTGAGCCCTCACACCCACAGTGCCGCTCCACCACCCCTGGGCGGATGGCGTCAGAAGGCTCCTTAGGAAGGAGTTGCCCTCCTCCTTGCTGGAAGGAAGGGCAGGCTGGGCCAACAAGTCCGTTTTGCACAACCAGTGTGGGAACGGGGTGGGGTCACAGTACAGGCGGCAGGGGGTGGGCGGGAGGAGTCCCTTCCCTCACACCCCACCCCAGCCCTGGGAGGTACCCGGGCTCAAGCTTTGGGCAGAGGGCCTGGGAGTCTTTCCTTGGAAGTCGCTTCCCTAATTGTCAGTGCTCTGCAGGGCTGAGGGGTTTTTTGTTTTGTTTTTTTTTAAATCTTTTCTGCAGAGCCGCTTGGAATCCTTGAGGCTGCTCCAGGCCTTCTGGGGCACAGGAGCTGTGTTCTGGCAACTGCCCTTAAGAGTGGGTGGCTCCGTGGACTGCCCGTCGGCCCTTGTTCTCACCACACACTTTCTAGTACACATGTTTCTGCAAATTGTCACAAATCAAGACCATTGTGAACATCTGGAGGCCTGAAAACAGCACTGTTTTAGGTGGAGGGGACAGCTGAAGAGGTGGCCTGGAATAGCAGCCAGGAAGTGGAGTGAGAGGGTTTCTGGATTCAAGTCCTGTGTGTCACTGGGCAGGTTACTTGTCCTTTCTTTTTTTTTTTAAATTTTATTTATTTATTTATTTATTTTTGGCTGTGTTGGGTCTTCGTTGCTGCGCGCGGGCTTTCTCTAGTTGCGGCGAGCGGGGGCTACTCTTTGTTGCGGTGCGCGGGCTTCTCATTGCAGTGGCTTCTCTCATTGTGGAGCACGGGGTGTAGGCGCGTGGGCTTCAGTAGCAGCATGCGGGCTCAGTAGTTGTGGCTCACGGGCTCTAGAGCACAGGCTCAGTAGTTGTGGCACACGAGCTTAGTTGCTCCGCGGCATGTGGGATCTTACTGGACCAGGGATCAAACCCATGTCCCCTGCATTGGCAGGTGGATTCTCAACCACTGCGCCACCAGGGAAGCCCACTTGTCCTTTCTGATTTCAGTATCCTCTTTGGTAAAATAGAATACTATTTACTCATTTGTTGAAAGGATGCCTATGATAGTGTCTCCATGTTATTGATGGGTGAATCAAGACCCAGAAGTGACCTGACGAAGGTTCACAGTGTAAAGACAGGATAGTGGTGAGGAAGGAGGCCTGAGATCAATTCCAGGTGCCCTCACTACAGCCCCTGTGGCCCCAGGCAGGACATTTAGCCTCCAGAACCTCTGTTTTGTAGAGGTAAAATGGGAGTAGTGTCTCCAGAGTGTCATATCTTGACGCCTACGACAATGTTACAGGAATAAAGGGAGGCAGTCTATGCCTTATAAACTGTAAGGAATTTTATAGCTACAAAACAGTTCCACCATTACAGCTTCTTAGTGATGAGCAGGGCTGACACTGAGCTCTTCAAAGTTCCTGGCCTGTGGGCTCTTGAAGTGATGTGTTCATGGCTAGATTTTCTAATTAAAAAAAGTAATATTCTTGGTTAAAAGTCTACTAAGACAGACGGGTGTAGAGTGAAAGACACCCTTCCCTGTATCAGTTCTACTCCCCAGAGATGACTTCTGTTTACTTCTCGCGTAACCTTCCAGTAATTACCTAGACACATGGATACACACAGATGTGTACGTATATAAGTATATATGCTGCATGTAATCGATTATATATGGGTCATAATTTTTTTCACCAAAAGCCCAAATGGTGAAGATCCAGGTAGTTTCTAGTATTTCGGTTATTAGATGCAACGGCAGGGTGAGCAGAGACACACTTCTACCTTGGTGCCCTGGATTTAAAACAAATGGTGAAAGCGGTGCCTAGCGGCTTGAGGCTTTCAGAATGGTCTCTTTTGCACTTGGCAGAATCTCTCCTCAAAAAGAATTATGTTGTTAATTCTGTGGTTTTCCACTACTCCACCCAGTTAAATTTAATCACGCCATGTGACTTCCAAATAAAATGATGTGTGTGTCTGGAGGGAAGGGACCTGAGAAAGCTTCCCTTTTTTTAGATCCTAGAGAATATGGCAAAGCTCTCTTCAGAAGACCCTGCTTTCAGAGCCCTCCTGCCTGGGATGTTTTTATTTGCAGCTCACTCTTTACTGTCCTTGGAGGAAGCTGTTGTCATTAATCGGGTTGCAGAGGGTGGCTATGTATTTTTTAAAATATGTCTTCCTACACACAAAAAAAGCCCAGCCAACTTTATTTTAAAAAGCAGCTAATCTACATGAATTCATACATCCCTTTGATAATGCTGTTTGGGCAGTGCATCATCAAACCATAACCAGATTTCTTTGCCTGTTGTTGATGACAAATGGGGTTTAGTTCTCTAGTTAAAGCAAACACTTCAGACATCCTAAAGTGCATATTTTGGGGTTAGAGCAGCTCCTCTGATTTCATGTTGCAGTGTGAAATGGTTTTTCTTACGGTTAAAAACAAAATCCGCAGATTTGTGGGGTTTGGGTGCTTTTTTATGTTGCTGTTTTCCCAAATGTTATGCATCAGACAGTTTAGAAAGCTAAATCTTCTATTTTAAATGCACTAGGGAGCCTTAAAGGAATCCTGTGGAGTTAAATGTTTTGTTCTGTTTTGTTTTAATGAGGGCTTTTTGGTCCTATAAACCCAAGAATCAGGTGTGGAAGGGATGTTGGGCCCAGCCCTCTTGAGGGCCTGAGTCCTTCCCTCAGGACTCCCAGATCAGTGGCCTCTCCCTCCTCTTAATCAAAAGGCCTGCTTGGGCTCTTGCCACAGACCCAGCTCTTGCTGACAGGTGTCACACCCTTACATTTCCTGGCTCATGGGCTTTGGGCCCCACGTGTCTTCTGTTTTGGGCTCTGAAATGCATGGTGAGTTGATTGCAGAGCTGACCTCAGCCCTGGGAGCTCTGGCTGTTGGTGACTCTAATTCCCCTCCTGTCACTTGTCCCAATTCCTCACCCACTCCCCCTCTGCACACTGAGAGCTCCGAGCTCCTCCCTTTGGTCTGGCTGCTGCCTGCTTTCCTGCCTATTTAGACTGTTTCTTCCTCAGAACCCCTGCCTTGTGGCTATCTGTTAGCTTAGAGCAGCGACTACAGATTGTGTCAAGAGGATTTGCTTCCAGGGGACATGGCATTTTAAGGCTAGCAGTGAAACAAACCTGCCATATTGATTTTCTGTTGTGTCAAAAACTGAAGAAACAGGAGTGATGCCTGCTTAAAAACAAAAACAAACAAACAGCAGCAGCAACAACAAAAACTCAGAACTATGTGGGTAAAGGAAATCTTCCAGCCATCTTGTATGACGGCACAAAAGGACAACTGACATGAAAACAATAACCTCGCAATGAGTCTTGACAATCCTGTTGAAGTGAAATGATCTTTTTTAAACCTTTCCAGTGCTTGGCTATAATCTAAAGGAAGTATTGCACTTTCAGTGCTCTGATTTTTTAATGAAGCTCATAAAACTGTCTGTAACTGTGAGACTGTCATACAGAGTGAAGTAAGTCAGAGAAAAACAAATATTGTATATTAATGCATACATGTGGAACCTAGAAAAATGGTACAGATGAACCGGTTTGCAGGGCAGAAATAGAGACCCAGATGTAGAGAACAAACATATGGACACCAAGGGGGGAAAGCAGCGGGTGTGTGGAGGTGGTGGTGGGATGAACTGGGAGATTGGAACTGACGTGTATACACTAATATGTATAAAATGGATAACTAATAAGAACCTGCTGTGTAAAAACATAAAATTAAAAAAAAGAATCTTATTACAAATAACACAGTGAGGTCTGTCATTTTCAAAGGGTTTTTCACATTTGATAAAACCATATTTTAAATAATCTTCATTAAAAATCTAAATACAATGTGCTAAAAAGTTATATGCATTAAATTTAGCAAGTTTCTTTAAGAGTGTGGAAAGAAAGGCCTTCTTTTCTTGGTTGTGATTTCTGAATGCTAGTGATAATACTAGTTAGTCATAGTAATGCTGTCCTTTTAATAGAACACTCTTTCCCCAAAGGCCTTCCAGGTCTACCCTCCTCCTTCCCATGAGGTAAATGATGTCACTGTCCCCACTTGGAAGAACAGGTCTGCAGCTCAGAGTTTAAGTGACATGGGTTGGAATTAGAGCCCAGGCATGTTGTTCCTTCCTGTAAACTCTTCTGTTTGGGTTTTACATGGTTTCTATGTATAACAGCTGCTCCAGAGGGAGTTGGGCCTCATTACTGCTTAGGAGGCAGACACCTATGTTGACCTGACCCAAGATGCATGCTTGGCTGCAGAAAGCCTGCTTTGTAAGTTTCCAGCATTTGGCTACAGTCTGCCATATGGGAGATTCCCCACCTGGATGGAATATGGACACAGTGACTCAGTTTGGAATCCCACAGCCATCAAGGTGAGACTGAGAGGTTAAATCATTCATGCTGAAACACCACTTGAGTTGGAGTGTTGGTCATGATTCAGTCGAAGAAAGCAGAATCCACTCGAGCAAAATTCAGGAGGAAGGGATTCATTGTAGGAAATGAAATGGCTTGAAGGCTTATGGAGAGTTCTGAAGACACAACTCTCTAGCGGAGGTTTCAGGAATGAGTGTCTCAGAGCCACGCTAAGGAACTGGAGCACCAAGGAAGCTGCTGCTGCTTCCACGATCATCAAGCAGCTTCTCCACAACCACGTGGGGATGGCCATGATTGAGAGGCTCCCATGATCAGAACCATGCCACACCACTATGATCCAGACCTGCAAACAGGTGTCTTGGTCCTGCCTCCTGGCACCTATGAAGTTGGCACCTGGATGCTGGCACCTTGGCCAAAACTGTCACAGAAGAATCGGGTGCCTCCTGGACTTTGCTTGATGAGGAAAGAGCAGCAACTGCCGAAGTATGATCTCTGCCTCAGTTTTCTTTCCAAATTTCACAAAAGTACATCTGGTTGGCCAAACCTAACTCACACTTGGAACCTTTGCTCTAAGACATCTGGGGGATGTGGTTTTAGCCTTCACCCACCTGCAGGGCAGGTGGACACACTAGAAATTCTTGGAAACAAATCCGTCGTATCCTCTAGGCCCGATGGTTAGTAGAAATGGACCTTGATTTCCAGAGTCAGCTGAAGAGTACAGAACTGAGGTTATAGCTAGAGCATGGAATGGTTGGGAATCTTTTTGGGGTTGTGTGTCGATGACCCCAGATAATAGGCAGCAAAGAGTTAAGAGTAGCAAAAGGCCATGGGTTTTCCCTCTGGCTTCTGCTTAGCTTCTTTGGGATGGTTAAGCTATAGTTGCATCATCCCAAGGGGGAATTCTAGAGAACTCAACTCTCACTGCATGCTATTAGGGGAAACGATATGATAAAAATATACGATACATGTCTTAATTGCAGTCTTTTACTATGCTAATATATGTGACTTTCCAGATGGGGATGCAGCATGCAGGGGTTCCTCAAATTTATTTGGCCTCAGGAAAGCCCCACTTTTAAAAGCTGCAGAATTACTGTTTCCCAATATATGTGAGGAATGCTATTTCAAAGAGGAAGCCAAGGAGCACCTTGGAGGAGAGGTTTGTTTTATTTCCAAGGAATTAACCTTTTCAGTGGCCTCGATCGGGCACATTTACCATTGAAATGATAGGATTTTCTATACTGCGGATAGCACTCTGCCCTTCAAGAAGGACTAAAAAAGAAGAGACATTGCCCAGTGAAATGAGCCTGTGTGGACAGAGGGTTCTCTTAGGAATCCACATGGCCTGAGAGTCATCCTTAGGGACCTCTAAGGAGGTAGCCTTGTAATCACTAGTAGTAGTTACAACAGTAGCAAGGTCTTAATCAGTTGTTGACCACATCTCGTGTGTTGATCTGTTGTAGAAGCAGATAGTGTTACAGAAAAGGAACTGTGTTTAGCTCAAGGAAAACAAGGGCAGCAGGATAGGGAACTCAGTCTCTGGTGAGAGTGTCCTGAGTGGAGGAGGGGACAGTGGGGGTGTGAGTGCAGGAGACTTCTGTGTGAGTGACAGCCACAGCAGAGCAGAGCATGAAATGCATGAGGACAGGAGAAGGCGGACCCCTGCTTGGAAGGACTTGCAGCCATGACGGCAAAGGCCTAGAGATAGTGATGAGAATCAAACCAGTAGTCAGTAAGCACCTTCCAAAAATCAGATGCTGCAGAGGAAGGCAAGAGAAGACACCTTCAGAGATGAACTTAGATCATATAGTGCATCGTTCATTGATTTTATTTTATTTTTTTAATTTTATTGGACTATAGTGGGTTTACTATGTTGTGTTAGTTTCAGGTGTACAGCAAGGTGACTCAGTTATACATATGTCCACTCTTTTTTGGATTCTTTTCCCATATAGGCCATGGGGGTATTGAGTAGAGTTCCCTGTGCTGTACAGTAGGTCCTTATTAGTTATCTATACGTTCATCGATTTTAATTTTCTATCTTAACCATCTAACAGAGTTTGTGGCATGTGTGCGTCATTCTCAAGCAAATCTTTTTGAAGTTTGAGTTTAAGCACTGGAACAGGGCACTGGCAGTTTGAAAAAGCACTCAAATCTGGGTGTGCTCCTCTGTGTCTTAACACTAGGAAGGCAGTCAGACATGCCTTAAGTGGATTTATGTGCAGCCTTCCTGGGAACCAGGAAATGGGAGTTAGACGATTAAATTAGTTTGCTAAAAGGTGGGAGTCATGTCTGTGCAGAATCACAAGCATGTTTCTGACTCCCTAAGTTTTTCTGTGTTCTGATTGAGTGAACCTGAAGTTACGGGCTGGTCACCAGTGTCCTGTGTATACAAAGGCATCTCATGGTGTCGACTGATGCTCCTCCTCCAGTTCCTGTCCAGAGTAGGATGGCAGTGGGAAGGGCCGGAGCCCTACAGTGGAGGGTATCACCACCCCTCCCGCCTGCTGTGTTCTTTGGGCTCAGATCCCTCTGTGCTGATTACCTTATTGAAGCGCCTTTTGTTTTTCTCTGTAAGCACTTTATTAAATGGAGGTTTTACATTATTACTAAATCCCAGCTTTTGCTAAAAACATGGAGTTTGGTGCTTACTGTCTATCCTAAGCGATTATCACACAGTCACCAGAGATTTCAATCCCCTCTCCATTTGTTCTAAGGTTCTCAGGGATAGTCTTAAATGACTATAAAAACTAAATTTTTGATAGTTATTATTCAATCTTTTAGAGCTTTAATTATGGGAAATTTCAGTGTCAAAAGTAGAGAGAATAGTGTAATAAATTCCCATGTCCCTATTGCTAGCTTAAGAGTTATGTGCTCATGCCTGGCCAGCCTTGTTTCCTCTCCCCCATTATTTTGAAACAAAAAAAAGCATAAAAATATTTTTGTTCTTCTACCCTGATTTCTCTACTCTGTTTCTCAGTATTTTTATATAATTTTCTAAACATTGCAGCAATAAGGACTTCTAACTTTTTCAGATTTTGCCTTGAATATGTAAATGTAATCCAGATGGATCTGCAGGCATAAACAGAGTGGCTCCCCTGCCCAGGGTGCTGTGCTAGGTGTGGGAACGCGTCAGGTTTTGTTGGGTGGCGGGGGAGTGAGGCAGCAGATGTGCCCACACTCAGGAGAAGCTGTGGGCTCTGCTCTGATAACCCTTGCAGTCCAGTTGGTCCTTGCGATGCAGGCTGACTGAGTGAGCACAGGTTAGGTGCCCAATGAGCATCTCTGTTCAGATGTGCTAGGGTGGCTCAGCAGAGCAAGGGGCTGTGTGGTCTGGGAATTTGGGGATGAAGATTTTGAGGAGGGGCACAGAGTGTGGATTGGGTTGGCTATTGCTATCAGCACGATTCTGACTACAGGAATTTGTTGGGAGCCCACTGGGTGACTAAATTAGGAATCGTCAGACTGGAGCGTGGCTGCCAGACAACAGGAAGCTCAGCCCAAGTTGTACCACAAGAGCTCTCTGGCTCCATCACCATGCCTGAGGCTGGCCATTGCTGCTGGATGCCTCCTCTGGGGTTGCATCCTAAACTGTCCCTATGTCTTTGTCACCCCTCAAGTTTCAAAGTCCCGATGAGACCGTCTGATTGGTGGAGTAGGTCACACACCAGAACGGTGGCTGCCCGGGGTTGGGGGTGGGAGAGACAGGAACAGGGGGTTTGTCACCTTTAGCTTCTCTAGAAGACACGGGCTCTGCCTTCCAGCAAGAAGCGTGCAGTGAGGGGTCTTCCCAGACATAAAGGAGTTTTAAATCCTAAGCACCCAAAAAGATAAGGGTCCACCCTGAACATCCCCATCATCTTAAGGCTATTTCCTTTCCATTGTTTTCAGCACAGACAAGGTCTTCGTTTTCCTTAAAAAAGCCATTTGCGTCTTTGCTCCCGGTTTCCCATCCCCATGGCAACTGCGAGCGCCCAGGTGCCCCAGAGCATCTTCTGTGCAGTTTTCCTGCTTCTAGTCGCTCCCACCTCCACTCCTGCCTACACAGTGCTGCCGCCACTGGTTTCATCTCCACCAGAACAGCACGGCAGCTCAGAACATCTTTGATACCCTCCTGTTGCCTGGAAGACAAAGGCTAACTTTTTACATTGGACCTGCCTTCCACAAGTTGACATCTGGTCTCCCATTTTCAGCCTTATCTGTCATTCCAGAAACCCTCGTCTCTGGCTAAGCAGGTCCCCAGGCACACGCTGTGCCTCGCCAGCTCCGTGCATTGCTCATCGGTAGTTCTGTTGCTTGGGGGCCCTCCCCTCTCCTAATAGAATCCTTGTTCTGCTCACGTGCTGCTGACCTCCCTGGAGAGAGGTGACTGCTTTCTTTCACTCCTGTGGCACGTGTGTGCCTTGCTCTGAGGCCCTTTTGGCCCTGGCATCTGTCTGTGTAGACCTGTGAGCTCGCTGTGCAGCCTGCTGCACGTCTGTGTGTTTCTCTCCTGTGCCAGCACAGGGCTGGGCATACGGGAGCTCACTAGATATTTGAGGTTTCCTTTTTTCATAGAAGGAGAGAACAAGGGGGAAATTAGAAATAGGGACAGTTAAATGCAAAATACAGAGGTAGAAATGCTGAAGTCAGAAGTTGAGGTCAGCAGGCTGAGGACTTGAGGACGGAGGCAAGCTGGAGTGGGAGGCGAGTTTGGGAAAATGGAGTGGTTGGTTAGGTGTTTGCTCTGTGGTATAAACCAGATGGAGACACTTCGGTTCTATGCTCCCAGCTGTGTGAGTGCTCACCTGGTTTAAAAGGATGCTCTGGAGGTGGCCAACAGTGAAACAGCAAGGATTTCTGGAGACTCGAGTGCGTGTCTGTACAAGTAGCAGTAAGAGTGGCAGGTGCTGGAGCAACCTTGCCTGATGATGGGATATGGATTTCCCGGCACACACTAATGGCAGATGGATTGTCCTCACAGCTTGCACCCGCATGGCACTTTGACGTGTATCCTTGTGTGCTTTGCAGGAAGAGGGAGTAGAAATGTGCAGCAGTCAGTGCTGCACCCCCTGGGGTTGCTCCTGACTGGTGACTTCTCTAGGGCAGCATCCCCAGACGGCTCAGGGCGTCCCTGTGAAAGTCAGCCTGGGCCTCCTGCCCATTATCCTGTCAGCCTTGTTCAGAGAAATGTTGCATGGGGCCCCCGATTTGGGCCTACTGTTTGCCTCTCTGCAGGGTTCACAGAACCCTGAAGGCCATGTCTACAAAAGAATGAGAAGGGAGAGTTGGGAAGGGTTGGGGGCACCTGGAGGGTGTTCAGCTGGACAGTTTGGTGGAAACAAAGAAGGAAGTGACCTGCGCCTTGAGACACTGTGTGCCCCATGGATGGAATGCCCCATGAGGATGCCCCATGAGGGGCATGCCCCATGAGGATAGAAGGGAATGCCCCATGAGGATGACTGTTGTCCGGCAGGGTCGGCGTGCTGGGGGCTCTCAGGAGAGGCTGGCCGTCGGGATCAGCCTCTCTCCCCCTCATCACAGCCTGGCTCACGTCCTGCTCGGAGCCTCCCTAAGTGCTATCTCCTCCCCCTGCAGGGGCCACTCCTGTTGGGACACTTATCGATCCTGCTGCAAACACTCGCTTGAATTGTAGGTTGCTTTTCTATTGGACAGCTAGGCTGGAGCTCTGAGCCCGGGGCTGGTTTGTTCTGTATAGACCCTAGGGCCCTTAGCACTGCCCCGAGCAGCAGTGGGAGACCACCAGAGGGGCTGGGGCTCTAGGGCCATAATCCTCCCTCCCTGCTTCTCGGTGAAGGACTTCCAACCTAAGTCTGCTCATTTGTAAAACAGATAAAAACATGTCTCAGATTAAAGAGGTAACGTGTGATGTCCCAGACATAGCTGGCACTCAGCGTCCAGCAAACACAGTCTGGATGACCACCCTCCCATATCCTGCAAGCCCATACATGTTGCCACGCAGGATCGGTATGTTATAGTTATTTCATCAATACATGTCTGTAGGTTAAAGGTGATGAGAGTTGTCGTGATATCAGTTGTGAAGGTCTCTTTTAGAGCTCAGCTTTTAACCTGCAAGCATTCAGAACTAGAACTGCTGAGAGGAATCCTGGAACTTGTCTTACTGAGAGTGATTAAAGAAACAGGTTGTTTGATAAAGGAAGATTAAGGCAACTAATTGCTGAGCAATGAATATCTGGCTAATGCCAGATAGAGACATCTTAAGAGAGAGCAGGTTAAGCATCCAATAAAGGGAACAATAAAAATGAATAGGGGAAACTTAAAGGGAAAAATAGATGAATGCCTTGGAGTGAGAAAGTGTTATAGTAACACCCAAGGATCTTCTAAGAGGAGGCAGCCTGGCAGTATGTCAGGGAGGGCAGATTTCTGCAAGTTACTCAGAGCACCTGAGCTGAAGTTGCCTTAACCCTAGAATGGGAATAATAATGCCATTTCACAGAGTTGATGTGAAAATGAGATTCAAATTTTTTTAAATCAAGTTTTATTGAAATATAACATACATATAATAAAATTTACCAATTTTAAGTGTAAATTTGATGAGTTTTGATAAATGTATACAATCTTCTAGTCACCACCACAGTCATGATGTGAATATTGTCATCATCCTCAAAGTTCCCTTACGCCCCTTGGCAGTCAATTCCCTCGTTTCACCTCTGGCCACTGGCAATCAGTTATCTGCTTTATGAATCTAAAGCTTTACATTTTCTAGGATTTCATAAAAATGGCATCATAGATAACATATTCTCTTGTGGCTGGCTTCGTTTACTTATGAAGTTTTAAGAATCATTCTTGTTGCACATAGTCTCCATTTGATGAAGACGGAATTTGACAGCGTATGTGAAACACTCGCCGTGTTGCCTGTCACACAGTAGTCCCCTTCCATTTCCCTCTAAAAAAAAAATGTTCATTTTAAAAGTGAGCTCATCAGTGTCATCTATCCTTCTATCTCTACCTGGGTAAACTAGGGACTTAGAGGTGCTTGTTGAGGACATTAGTTGTAAGGGTTTGGCCGCAGGCTGAGGAGAATGTCTGCTGAGAAATGAAATTTTTTCCAGGACCAATGTTGTGGATCAGATACATTTTCACCAGTTGATTTCTGTTTTTTCACTCATGGTCACTAGGTGTGCTCCCCTGGAACACAGCCACAGTAACAGTAGCTCCTAGCAGGGGTGAGCCTGATGCCGGTAATACTAACTTTGGGAAATTTCAATGAATAGAAGAGGGACTTTCTCTTTAAAAAAAAAAAAAAAAAAAAAAAAGCCCCTGCTCTGCAGAGGTCTGGCTGTCACTTTGCACCCTGATGTCATTTGGCTGGACCCTAGACCGTGGGGATAAACGGTACAGCCAACTAAGGCAAGAGAGCCATGTGATGATTTTAGAAGGACACCAGGAAAAGCCTAATTCATTCTTTACTTCTCTAGTTTGGCTAGGGGAAAAATATGCTTTTCTGAGTTTATGCAAAGTGATCATGTTTTATTCATCATTTGGTCGAAGTCACTCTTGAGGCATGCAGGGTTGATGATGTCAGCTTTTCCATCTCAGCAGAGTCAAATTTGACTGAGCCCTTCGGTATCTGTGTTCGGGGCTGGGGAAACCAAGCAGAAGAGGGCATGGTGCCCATCCCAGTGCATTAGGAAAGCAAGAATCATCTCAGCAAGGTGAGATCGGCTCAGGTGTAGAGGAAGTGCTGTGGGACCACAGAGGGAGGAGACACAAATACAGAAGGGTGGGGGGCACGGGCTGGGGGTTCCAGAGGAGCTGGTGTTTGGGCTGTGGCTGTGGCTCACTGAGGAAGGCAGAGGAGGGCGCTTCAGGCAGAGTCCCAGCTCTTTACGATTCCTGTCCTGGATGTGCCTAAACCAGGGCGGTCATCCACGAAGGAGCATGTGTTACCTTGGTGTTGCCCCTGCACGGTGGGTGTGGGAGGATCTGGGTTCTGGTTCTCACCTTCGACCTGGCTCTGTTACCTTGTCCAAGTCGCTTAACCTCTTTCAGGCGCACATAGCTCTTTGTAGGTTGGTTCAATGGTCTTAGTCATCCCCATCCTGCCTATAGGTGGTCTGTATAGGCTCCAGGGGAAGAAATTTGAAATCCTGGGCTTTAAGTGGCCATGGCTAAGAGAGAGCTCTTTGTTCCATCCTCCCTCCTGGAAGTTTCATCTCCCAGTCCTCCTACAAGGGTGATATGACCACCTGAATGCCTGGTTTTCCCTTTCAGCCTTTTTTCTGTATTTCCCTTCCTTGGCTTTTTATAGATTGGATTTACGTATTTGAATCAGGTAATTAGTTTTGTTTTTTTGTAAATAGCATAATGTAAATATTTTCCTTTTTAAGACGAGATAATTTTGAGTCAATATACCCCATCAAAGGAGTGAAGTACACAAATACTTTTATTTGAATGGATTATAGAGAAAATACATGCAGTTGGTAAATAATCCTGAGATGAAATATATACGTGTTCCTAAAACCCAGAGGTAACCTGCTTGTGATTCAGAGCTTCATGTGCAGCTTTTAAAATCGGGGATGTATGAGGAAAAAATAATGACCATTAATAACTGGATTGGTGGTTTCATTAAATATAATATGTCCTTTGAAATAGCTAAACTTGTATTAAGTAGGCACTCAAATAGAGAACTGTCAACTCTTTAGTTCAAGAAGTGGTGTAGGCATTAATATCTAGCTTATCCATCTATCCGTCCATCCATCCCCTAGACTCTATTTCATGGAAGGTGATACCTTCAGACCATTTGTAGGACATTGCTTTTCCTCATAACACAGCTCGGGAATTGCTGTTCAAGGCAGTATGCCAGTAGGTCTGATGAATCAAGGCTCCTCTTTTTAGTCAGGCTGCCCATTTTGGTCCATGCTCACAGAAATAAGTCATTTGATGGTTTTTATTTTATATTTTTATTTTTAAAAACCTGAGAAAAGTTTATATAGGTCAAAGGGATGAATGAATAGCTAGTGTTACAGAAGATAATGCAATTGAGGATCGTTAGAGGATAAATGGCATTTTTGCCCAAGATAACTGCCAAATGTCGAGTGGTGTACAGGAGATGGTGCCACATTTTCTGCAACTGCATTTGGTGCCTTTCATGGCAAAGCTGATCTGTCTTCTCTCTTGGGTGGTCAGGCTGAAGAAAGAGGAGTCAAAGTCAGTTCAGTGGTGACTTAGATGGAGGGAACGTTGCAATATGGTGTATGGTTTGAGAGGAAAGCTTCCCCAGCCACCCAAATATCTTTTTGTTGGTCTGCCAGCTGCCAGAAACTCCATCACTAGAGAGTCAATTCTTTGAGTTAAGAATTGGCTTTTAATTGGCTGGCCAGAGTTTGGTGAGAGGGACACCGTGATAAACTGTTGGGAAGATATAAATTTTCCCAGTCTTTGGTATAATTTGTCAGTGTGTATGGCACTCATTTAAGAAGTATATACCTTTTCTTATCCAGCAGTTACACGTTTATCGATTTATGCTAAGGACACAGCCAACAAGCACACAAAAGGCACATGGACAGTTTCCCACGGCAGCCTTGTTAATGATAAAGACAACTGACAATAGCCTAAATCACTTATTTAAAAAAAAAAAAAGGATTGCTTAAATACATTTTGATATACTTAATAAAATACTATGTGGCTATTCCAAATACTGTTGTAATTTTAACTTTAATGACTTGAAATAGAGTTCAGTATTGTTAAATGGCAAAAAACATACTCTAAGTAATATGAGCTCTTTTTTTTTTTTTTTGCGGTACACGGGCCTCTCACTGTTGTGGCCTCTCCCGTTGCGGAGCACAGGCTCCAGAAGTGCAGGCTCAGCAGCCATGGCTCACGGGCCCAGCTGCTCCGCAGCATGTGGGATCTTCCTGGACCGGGGCACAAACCGTGTCCCACAAACCGGGGCACAAAACCCGCATCGGCAGGTGGACTCTCAACCACTGCGCCACCAGGGAAGCCCTGAGCTCATTTTTGTAAGAAAAATAAACAGCACCAAAAAACATACACAAGTAGGAAACATGAAAAGTTATATCAAAATGATAAAATTAGTTATCTGGTTGAGAATGAGTAATTTAAAAATTTTGTCTTTGTTCTTATCTATATTTAAAATTTTGATAAAATTTAAAAATTTAATAAAATAAGCATAGATTAATAGTATAAAAATAAAAGTTGTTTTTAAAGGTAAACCTTCTTAAAGTATATGTATTTCCTAAGTATATATATAAAGAATATATATATTTCCTAAGTGATAGAAAACTGTATTAGGTACCTGTTGATGCATAACAAATTACCCCCCAAATTTAGCTGCTTTATATAATAAACATTAACTTGCAGTTTTTGTGGGTCAGGAATTCCAGAGAAGCTTAACTTTGTGGTTCTGGCTCTAGGACTCTCATTAGGCTGCAGTCAATCTTCTGTCTGGTACTAAAGTCATCCAGAGGTTTCACTGGAGCTGGAGGATCTACTTCCAAAATGATTCTCTCATATGGCTATTGGCAGGAGGCCTCAGTCTTGCTTTGTGAGCCTGTTCATAGAGCTACTTGAGTGTCCTTACAACATGGCAGCTGGTTTCCTCCACAGAGAGTGATTGGAGAGAGCAAGGATGAAGCCACGATGGCTCTTGTGACCTAGTGTCTGAAATCATGCATCATCACTTCAGCTTTTTTGTTCCTTAGAGGCAAGATACTAAGTCCAGTCCATGCTCAAAGGGAGGGGAATTAAGCTCCACCTCTTGAAGAGAGGAACATGAAAGAATTTGTAGACATGTATTCATACAACCACAAACACATGAAGTCATTTGCGATCATTAACACATCAGCATGATTAGGATCTATCCACTAGGAGCCGCCTTTCCTCTCAGTGGGTAATTGAGAACAGTCCTAAAGGGGTGAGAGTTTTGGTTTTGAGATTAATACGTGCTTGGTAATGTTTAAGGAACAGAAAGCCACTCACAGAAAGAGGACTGGGTTTTTGGAGCCTAGAGGCTTGGTTCTACCACACATTGCTCGCATACCTTCGGTAAATCAGGTGTCTACTCGGGTTTTCCTATTAGGTTGTGCTGGGGGTCAAATAAACTAATGCAGTTGAGAGCCCTGTGGAAACTGTAAAGCAGTAAAAGAAGCTGGCTCTTGCTGACACTATTACCGCCACTATTGTTATTGTTGGAAAGGGGTACCCGTGTGAGAGTCAGGGAAGAGTGGGACACAGACATGGATTAGGGAGTAGAGAAAGGGAATTGAAAACCATTCTAGCCAGATGAGTATTTCCTAGGGCTGGAGAAGGCCTATCTCAACCATGAACTCACATGAGGCCATGACAGTTATAGGGATTTCTGTGAAGGAGTGCTGTGTTGGGTCTTTACAGAACACAAAACCTAGTCCATGAGAAAGGCGACTGCCAGGGTAGAATGTATCAAGAAGACAATATTCTCCAGTCTCTGGGATCAGAAAGTCCTCACTCTTCTTAGATTGGTGTCATGCATTCATTCATTGTTTCAGGAACTATGTATTCATTCCCAGCTGGGTGCCAAGCCCTCTGCTGAGGGCCAGGCAGATACAGTTAAACTGGCCACAGCTTTTTCTCCCCAGCATCCAAATCCAGCCGGAAAGGCTGATGTGCAAACATTTTGAAAAGTGGAAGACTGAGCCTTGGCTGGTGGCCTCATTCCCCAAGCCTGGATTTGAGTTTCAGGAAATAGTTTTCTCAGATGGCCTTATTCTTTCAGAGGTCACATAGCTCTGAAAATTTTATGTCTTTGGAGATTAAACCCTTTTCCTTCCACTGATGTTTATAGGCTCTTGGAGTGTTGGGCAAAAGATAAAGCCAGGCAATTGCATTCAGATGGCTGTAATTTCCACTCCTCCTTCCTTCCAAGTCTTAATGGCCAACATCACACAGTTTCCAAAGGCCTTTTCATGCTCTTCCAGAAATGGCAGGGCCTGTAGTTAGTGCTGCACAGAGCAGCTCCTGCCTGAGATTCCACTTGCTGTCAGCTGGGGCTGTCTGCAGAAAAGGTTGCCACCAGTATGGTGAGAAAGCTACCCAGAAGTTGGTTCTCTTTTCTTTTACTTGCTTATATTTCTACTGGGAGGTACTCTAAATATTCAGAAATAATCCTTGTTCTGTTAGCCTAGGCTGAACTGTGAAAGGTAAATTATTTTTATTTAGCTGTTCATGACTTCTGACTGTGCCTTAGGCGGTAAACCAAGTCAAAGTTTTTTCTCATTAGAACCATTAATCTATAACAGACCTAACTGGGAACTGTTGCTTCAGATAAATTCAATTAGCAAAAACAAAAACAAAAAACAAACAAATCCCAAAACAAAAAACAAGTCAGAAAATAACAAATGTTGATGAGAATGTGGAGAACTTGGAACCCCTTGTGCACTGTTGGCAGGAATGTAAAATGGTGCAGCCATTATGGAAAACAATATGGCGGTTCCTCAAAAAATTAAACATAGGGCTTCCCTGGTGGCACAGTGGTTGAGAGTCCTCCTGCTGATGCAGGGGACACGGGTTCGTGCCCCAGTCTGGGAGGATCCCGCATGCCGCAGAGCGGCTGGGCCCGTGAGCCATGGCCGCTGAGCCTGTGCGTCCGGAGCCTGTGCTCCACAACGGGAGAGGCCACAGCAGTGAGAGGCCCGCGTACCACAAAAAAAAAAAAAAAAAATTAAACATAGAATTACCATATGATTCAGAAATCCTACTCTTGGGTGTATACTCCAAAAAAATGAAAGCAGGGACTCAAACAAATATTTGTACACCAGTGTTCAGTGCAATATTATTCATGATAGCCAAAAGGTGGAAACAACTCAAATGCCCATTAATAGATGAATGGATTAACAAAATGTGGTATATCCATACAATAGAATTCTGACACATGCTACAACATGGCCAAATCTTGTATGAGTCCACTTATATGAGGTCCTAGAGTAGTCAAATTCATAGGGACAGAAAGAATAATAGTTGCTAGGGGGTGGGGGAGGTGGGGTTGAAGGGGTTAGTGTTTAATGGTACAGAGTTTCAGTTTGGGAATATGAAATGATTGGTGGTGATAGTTGCACTGCCATCACCAGCCCTGAATGAGGCTCTGGGGATACAACATTGAGCCACGCAGAGGACCTGACTGTAAGGAGATCTTTTAGATTATTTTCTACTGATGGGGGATGGACGATAAACATTTAAAGCATGCGGAAGGTAATACAGGTACTCTAAGGACTTTGAGAAACATAAAATCAGGAGTGAATGTGGTAGAGAGCTGTCTCGTACTTGTGTTTGTGTATGGCGGGGTGTACTTAGCTGGGGTGGCCCCGGGAAGGACTCTGAAGAGTTGATATTTGGGCTAAGTCCTGAATGATGAGAAATGATTTGATCGAACTACTGAATATATCTGGACCCCATTTTACCTGAAATCTCATTGAGATTTCTGAGATACAGAAATGGCTACAAAATCTAAAATTTACTATGAATTGTGCTTGCAGAACAAGAGTGTCTGTGTTGCGTATTCCTAATTGATTGCTTGAGGATTGAGATGGGGACAAACAAGGCATTAGCAGTCAAGAATGTTACAGTGTTTCTTACCAAATACCAAGTGCTCAGACCTGGCAGTGTTTCCACCCAGGAAATGTGTTAGCTCGTTCACATATTTTTCCAGGAACTGAATCCAATGAAGTTTGCCATGGGCCTTCTTGGAAAGCCTTTTATGCTTTTTAGAAAGTAATTGATTTACAAAAATCAATTTATTACTGATATTTTTATCACTTGTTATCATTCAAAAGGAGATTAGTCTATTTCACCTTGGAAACCAGGGCTATTTATTTAAAGCTTTGAATGTGGAGTTTGAAATTTTTTGTATAATTGGCTTGAAATGGAAAGAAAGATGCTTCTGGGACAATGAAGCGTATGCACAGTTGATTTGTATGATGTGTTTAGATTTCCGATTATGTATTTTAGAGACTCCCCTGTTGTTGCCCAGATTTTTCTTTTTAAATCAGAGTCTCAGGGTAGAAGATGAGAACTCCATGAAGACTATGGAAATGCAGTGGAATTGTTAGAAGTCTGCATTGCACAGGCCTTGATTCATGATGGAGCTCACAGCACAATGTCTGTAAAACCCTGAAGCCCTGCCAGGCACATTAAATAAAAGAGTCCTGTGACTTCAGTGCTGGAGAGTAGGTCATTTTGCAATCTGTTCTTTTTTATCGGAGTACCTGGCCATCTTTGCCTTAGGGTAGTGAAATGGTATTTCCCAGGACAGAAGAATTGAAATCATTTGAATTTCAAAGCTGCAGATCCTATCATATTTGGGAATTTTGACCTCTAAACTAATTGGGAAATTATTTCAGCCTCATGGAAATCTCTGGTCTTCTCAGGTCTTTCCCTCTTCCACTGGTTTGGGCTGGAGTTAGGGTGTCTGCCGGGGGGTGGTGACTGATGCAAGGGGGCACACAATGCATGGCTCAGAAGGCAACTCTGAGGTTAAGCTTTTCATCTTTCCGGGCGCACAAGAGAAGACAGCTCGTGACTCTTTTAGGAAAACCATCCCTTGTTTCTGAAACCTGTAACGATTAGAACACGGGGGCATGAATAGACATACTTCTGTTAAAAAGCATTTACCAAAGGCCTACTGGATGCCCAGCCCGTCTTGCAATAAGGGGCTATGGTGAACCAGGAAAAGTGTCACCCCAAGTAGCTTCAAGCCTGGTTGAGGAGCCAACATATAAAGAATCAGAAAACAATACCTAAAGAATCAAGTCAGCATGGGCTTCCCTGGTGGCGCAGTGGTTGAGAGTCCGCCTGCCGATGCAGGGGACATGGGTTCGTGCCCCGGTCCGGGAAGATCCCACATGCCGCGGAGTGGCTGGGCCCGTGAGCCATGGCCGCTGAGCCTGCGCGTCCGGAGCCTGTGGTCCGCAACGGGAGAGGCCACAACAGTGAGAGGCCCGCGTACCGCAAAAAAAAAAAAAAAAAAAAAAGAATCAAGTCAGCATACTTGGATTAATGTCCCGAGGGCATGGGATGTGTGAATTGGTGTGCTGGGAATAATTGCTGAATGAAAAGTCAGAGAAACAAAGAAGGATGTGGTCAGTGTGGCTGGAGAGGCCAGGAGGTCAGGGAGGCTTTGTGGGGCAGGTGGGGCTTGGGTGGGCCTTGAAGGAAGATGGTGACAGAAGGGGTCTTGGAGCAGGGACAGGAACACTTCTAAAGAACCCAGAGCCCCAGACCTAAACTAGGGCATGGAAAGAAATACTAGCTAAAGGGTTAGTTTTGTTTGAAAAACATTCACCTGTTTCTAGCATCCCAGTTGTTATCTGTAGGGTTTAGAGGCATTAGATGGGGGGAGTGGCAGCCCGTGTGCTCTGTGGTCGAGTAAGTTTGGATCGTGCTGGAATAAGCAGCTCAGAGTTTCCCCTGCAAGGCTCCTCAGGCCTTTCATACACTGATGTTCACAGTGACTTCCCCAGATGGGCATAGACAGCGTGCAGTTTCCTGCTTCTTCAACCACAGAACCATGTTTTTTCCAGGAGGGTCCTGTGGGAATAGAGTTCCAAAAAGTATAATTGAGTTGGGGAAATGCTAGCCTAAATGATTTTATTTCAGTGTGTTTTTTAGTGCAAGTCACTAGCAATAGAGCCATGTTTTCAGTGGTCTGAAAGCCCAAGGGGATTGATTGGAAGGAAGTTAGAGGGACTTCATTTAAAGAAACCAGTGAATGTGAGTGGTCCTCCAGGAGAGCTCAGACTGGAGTAAAATACCCTGGGGCCATCTTAATTCAGAAGTTATTCCTCAGTATATTGAGACACTTTAACATTGGCTTTAAAAAAAATACTGTTTTTGTTAATATCCTTCCTTTCCTTCTCTTGAAATACGGAGAAGGATTTTGCATCAACAGTACAGCCTCATCATGGGGACAGAAAACTGGGTCACAGCAGGTGGGGCCATTAGTGAAGGTACAACTCAGAGCTGGAAGGACTGGAGTTGCAGAAAAAAATACAGGCTGCCCAGTCACATTGAACTTCACATCAGCTCTGCATCATTTTTGATATTAACTATGTCCCAAATAGTGCACTGGACATACTAAGACAAAAAAAGTATTCATTGTTTATCTGAAATTGAAATTTAACTGGACATCCTGTGGTTTTGTTTTCTAAATCTGCCACCCTTGCACAGAATGCTTGGGAAACCTAGACATGTGGACCAGAAAGTGACTTAAAATGTAAAGGCAACGTAGCACGGATCTATTCCGAGCTCTTGAGAGCCTGGGTCCTTCTCCTGGGAGATGGGTCACTACATCCTCCCATTCACTTTTATTACATCTCCCTCAGTTTGGGAGAGTTTATACACGAGAGGTTGCAACCTGGATGGTATTTTATTTGGCTCACACACTTTTAAAAACAAACAAATGTAAGGTCCAAAACTTTACCTTGGGGTAAAAAAAAGCACAGATTTTCAACTTCTTTGGAAAATGCAAAAAGCATATAGTTTCATAGAAGGAAGCCAGTTGTATCTTAACCTAGAAATCTTGAACCCAGAAGGACTACAAATTCCCTGCCTGCAGTGAACACAGTGAGGGCTGGCCCATTGTAGTCCAGGGCAAATGTCAGGGTTGGGGAGAAGAGAAGAAGATAGGGTTTCTGAATACCCCACCCTCCAGGTTTGGAATTTAAAATGTAATTGAGGACACTGAGTGACCTCACATGTGAAAATAAAGCAGTGGCTTAAAAATGTGTCTTTGAATTGACTCGAGATGAGAGTTTTGCGAGGGAGAGACGGGCTTGTTTGGGGTACGGGAGGTTCCGGGTGTTCCTTTCCCTGCCAAGAGGTGAAATGTCTTAGCTCCACACTCGGTGATGATTACTAAATGACCAGGGCTTACCAGCTGGCTCGGCTCAGCGATCTCATAGGGAGGAAAAAGAATCAAGCTAATCTCTTTGTGGAAAAAGTCTCCCTGTGACCTGCCGGGGGGCTGGACCGCCCGCCCCATCTGCATTCTTCTTTTCAATGACTCACCCCTCTCCTGTCTGCACCAGAAGCTCACCTTTCCCGCAGCCCTGCACGGGACATGCTCCTGAGAGCAGGGACTTGGGGGGAGCATGAGGGCAGTCCCTGTGCTGTGAATGTGTCCGCCGGTCCTGGTGGAGGAGTCAGGGATGCTGGGGAGCTGGACCATGGGGGCTGTGTTTGAGAGCAGGGCTTGGCGCATCTGCTGACCGTTGTACAGATGCTGGAAGGGACTCTAAGGTGCCTCTGCGGGCATTGTGGCACAGAGGATCACTGGCTGCCACCAAAGTAAATCACACCATGGGTGCTTGCTGTATCCTATGGCAACAGTAGCTCCTTGTTAATTCAGTGATGCTGGGGGCAGGCAGTATTACAGACTACTTCACATTGGCTGGGCAAAAACAACGTGAGCCCAGGTCATGAGCATCCTTGATTTATGGCCAAGCCCCAGGAACCTCTTTGCTTCCTCTCCAACATCCCTGGTACTCCTCCCCCCAGCCCCCCAGTTTTGGAATTTGGTAGTGGGAGGAGAGGGAAGCTCCAATAAAATGTTATTCCAGAGGTCAAGCGCAACCCTGAATAATGAGTCCATTAAACTCCACAATCAATATCCAGCTTCTAAACATTATGTATATTGATGAGCTGATTGCTAGGAGACTAGTGCTGAGGGACTTGGAATCCATTTTACTGGGACCAAATTGGTTGTTGATGGGCTATAGTAGACTGTGACCTTAATAGTCAGCTAAAAACATCCTGCCATCCAGTAAAACACAGCTTCAGCATATCAGAGCCCTCATGTGCTTTCCTGAAAGCCAGGCAGACCAGGGCTTTCACTGGGCCCTGCATCATGGCCCTGCGGGCTCTTCCTAAGGGACAGATGGGCTGACCAGGGCCCCGCTAAAGCCTGCACTGGTGCTGGGATGAACAGAGGGAGACAGGCAGGGAGGGTGGAGGCAAGGGGGTAAGCCTTTCAGCTGTGATGTGAAAACACGATGTGTGCTTCATGAAGGGTGCGTGAGAACTGGCTCTTGGCCCTTGTGGTCAGTGCACACACATGCCGACCTGAACTGCTGACCCAGCTCTGTTCCCGGGACACACAGGTCACAGACTGAGTGAGCTGTGGTTCCCACAGTGGGAAGGAGTTCCCTTTACGGTCTTTTTATCCAAGAGGCTCAGTAGGAGGAAGGCTGTGTTTGTGCACAGTATGGTGTTCGAGTGTGTGTGTACGCACAGGTGTGTGCAGGGGGGGTGCTTTCAGGGAAGCCCTTCAGCCTTCCTTCCCCACCCACACTTCCCAGGTATGGAGCATGACATGGTTTCCCGGAACACACTGGAATCTAATATAAATTCTCCTCTTAATTAGCTGGGCCAGAGCCAGTCAGATGGTCACTAAGGCCAAGTTGAAGAGTCTCGAGCTCCTGGCCTGTCGGGCATCTCCTGCGCCTTTGGGCTTCTGCTGGGTATAGAGATGCTCAGTCTGGGGGTCTAGTGCTGCTCATAGGGCATAGCCTGGGCCAGGACACTGTCAGGTTTTGGAGAACAGGTTTCTGGAGGCAGGAAGTTGCAGGTAATTAGGTTAATTAAGCCCTTACAGCTCTCCAACTGGGGAACTGCTCTGAGATACTCTGGAGATTTAAAACTGTGCATTTACTAAAACAAAGCCCAAACGCCCACAGGTAAACCAAGGTGCGCCCCTTCTCCCTGTGGTGCTGTGCACTGCTCCGCTCGGTTTGAGTCGGGGCAGGGTTTTAGGGTTTCCCACGTTCTCTCTGAATATCTTTCATCTGATTCTGAACGCAGGCCTGGCTGGCGTGACCCCGGGTCATTCCTCAGTCTTACCCTCCGCCGGGGTATGGTGGGCAGCCGCCTCTGCCTCAGCAGGGTGCTGTGTTCCTCCACATGTCCCTGGTTAAGGGGCAGCGGGAGCAGGGCCGTGATCTGTTGCTGCTGGCCCACCACCCTCTGTCAGGCAGGAGCTCTGGGTGTCAGTGTTCCAGCAGCTTCTGAGATGCCTGGCTGGGTGTGCAAGGCCTGCTGAGGCCAGGGGTGGGGGAATGGGGTCGGGGGAAGGGAGCGGCACTGTTGGAGATCGGTTCCCCTGCTTGGCTGGGCCAGTATTGGGCAGGGGGTCTGCCTGAAGGGCTACACTGGGCTTCTCATCAGTCCAGGCCCAGAGGACCTGGTGGGGGTCCTGGGTGAATGAGGGTGCACAGATGGCATCCCTCTCCCGTCCCCTGTGGGCACCGTGCTGGGTGGTGCCCCTGGTCAGCTCCAGAACAAGGGAGGGGAGGGGTAGGTGTGGCGAAGAGGGGAGAAAGGCAGTCAGAGGGGCCCCGAGTGCATTAAATTGCTGAAGAGCAAAGGTTAAAACCCTTGAAGCGATTGGATCAGCAATGGAGGAGGAAGCCGGAGAGAAGAAAATTGAGTCTTAAGTATCACGGAGCATCTGACTGGGAGTGAAAGGGTTTTAAGTTGGCAAAAGGGAGAAATAAATTGGCCCCTGTTGAGCCACTTTCAGGAATTAGCGGCAGACCAACTGGATATTGAGGAAACATTTGAATGTACTGGATTATGTTTGGTTTCAGAGGCTAAGAATGTCTGAGGCCCTTCTGTGTTTTCTGAAGTGTTTCTGGGGTTACTCTCCTGCAGAATTAGGAAAAAATCAGACTAGACTGGATTTATCCCTGGCGGGAAGGTAACCACGGTAGAATGCATTTCCCACTTGTCCTACTAGACTTTCCCTGCTGTGGAGGTGGCACTTGAGGGTGTGGCTGACTCTTGTCATGCACACGCCTTGTGTTTTCCCCCAAAGCCAGTCTGCCGGGCCTTGATTGCATCGCAAACTGTTCTATCCTGGAGAGGGAGCAGCAGCCTAGAGCAAGTGGGAAGCTTGGTTCCGAGGCCCAGACCTGCCCTGGGCCTGCTCTCCAAGGCTGAGCAGAGCAGATCTGAGCCTGCTTGCGTCCCGGCATCGCTCTGGCACTTCCCCACCTGGGTGACCATCAGCAAACTCCTTGCCTTTCTGGGTCCCTGGGCCTCAACCTAAAATGGACACACCAGTAGTATCTGCTTCTAGCCTTGTGCCAGTTAGATGGGTTAGGATTTAGAGAGTGCTGAGAACAGTGCCTGGCATCTATATTAATAAAGAAAACATTGTCCAAAATGATCTCTCATGTCTCTCCCAGTTTTCACTTCCTGTAATTCTGTTTCATCTTCTCAAACCTCTAAGGCGGGGAGGGTGATTATCACCTTATTTTGGAGATAGGAAGAGCACAAGGAGACCTTGGGTACATTTTCTGAGTGCAGGTGGTTGGTTAATGGATGGAAAACCAAGAACTGGGCTCAGAAGGGGAAGGAATTGCATTCGAGTTGAGGGGCCCCGACTATCTCTCCATTCCCCAGTCTTGTCATTGGCCCTAGGGGCCCGCTTCCCAGGCACAGGATGAAGATGATAAAGCAAGTCCTAGGCATTGGGAAGAAACAGTGCTGAGGAGGCAGCCGGGCCCCTGGCCATGGGAGGAGGCTGGCAGGCCAGTTGCTGCACAGCCTGGAGGGAGGAGGGAAGGGGAGGGCTCCAGGGTCTCGGCTTGAAAGCTCAGAGCACAGCCTACTTCTGAGTGCTAAGGAAGTGTGACCGGAAGTGGCCACTCCAGCCACTCATGCCCTTTGGACGAAGGCCTAGCATCTGGAAGGAAGCATTTCCCACAGTGCCAAAGGGGCCGACCCACAGGTTGTCCTGAGTGGAGAGGAGGAGAAAGCTGGCATCTGAAGGGGCCCATCCAGCCTATCGGTTTCTTGCTAGAAACGCGTGTGGCCTGCATGGGGGTCCTGCTCCTTACCAGGTGATCAGGATGCAGGGGCTGCAGTAACTCATCGGGATCAAGGCAGATGGTAAAAGTTCACCAAATACCCAACCAAGGAGTCTCACCCCTGCCACCACCACCCCACTCCCTGGCTCTCGGGTACCAGAGCAGCGTTTCCTCAAATGTTAACTGCACAGGAGTAACCTGGGCCTCGCATTACCATGCAGATTCTGACTCAGTGGGTAAGGGTGTGGCCGCCGATCCTGTGTGTCTACCCAGCTGCCAGTCTTGCTGAGGCTGCTGTTCAGGGACCTCGTTGAGAAGTGAGGATCTAGGGGGCATGCTGCCTGGCCTGGTGTTTTTCCATCAAGAGCCCTCCCTCCTGTGCACGGGCTCTGTTTTCCTCCTCACGATCACAGGTTTCTCAACACCAGCCAGATGGGAACAAGCCTGAGTGAGGCTAATGAGGTCTCACCAGGGCAAAGTGGAGGACCTCTCTGAGGTGTTGCTTTCCCCGAGAGGAAAGGACTGTCCTCCAGGGTTGGCAGAACCCTGGCGAGAGGGGAGCAGGCAGGCTGTGCCTCCCTCCTCCTTCCTCTGAGCCCTGCAGTCATCTGTTCAGGCAGCTTTCTACTTAGCACTCTGATTTCTGTGTCCAATCGATTGGCCACTCTTTGTGCCACGTAAAAATGCATGACTGAGTTTTGACCTTGAAGCCAGCCAGCCAGCCATTCAGGCTTCTGTCTTTCACTGTCTTTGAACTTAGAGAAAGATGAGGGAAGAAAAACAGCAAATTGTTTTGCCAAAATAATGTCGTCATTAGTAATACAACCTCTTTGCATTAAATCCTGTAATTATTAATAATACGGTAATACCACTCGCTTCCATTTGTAGATTATATTATGTTTTACGAAGCACATTCACAGTCATAATCTTATTTGATACTCAGACTGCCTTTATGAGATGGAAGGAGATTATTGTCTTCAGGAAACTGAGGCTCAGATTGGTTTAGGAGCTTGCCAAAGGTCACAGGGCAGTGGCTAACAGAACTGGGACGCGTGCACATCTTATTAGAGTGATACTGACAGTTCCATAGACTTGCCGACGCTGCGGGTCATAATTTGCCTCATCCCAAACATTGTGATTCCATACCAAGGAAGACTGTTAAGGTGTGGTCAACCCGTAGCTGAGTGTTTAGGACTGTTCCTGAAATGATATTGGCCATATTGTTCCTGAAGTGCGTAGCTGAGAATGCTCTGAAGTTTAAGAAGTGTTAAAAGAGCAACTAAAGCCAACAAAATCAGCAAAAACAAACAAATAAAACCATAGGGAAATCAGCTATAAAATGTGTTTTAAATTATTCAACCTCTCTCTTCCTCTCTTCCTCTGTTTACACACACACACACACACGCACGCACGCACGCACACACACACACACACACACACACACACCCCTTAGTGTTAGCTTTCCTGGCAGGGTTAACCTTCCACAGTGAAGCATTTAGAAAAGCCATCCAGGCAGGGATCAGCCGTGCAGTGCCTGTTGAAGTCATGCCTGGAACGTCCCCTCCGGGTCACCATACCTGTGTCCTTCCTTCAGACAGGCATTCCAAGCCACTGCCCTTGACAAGGTAGGCCAAACACATGGACAGCCACAACTTAATTTCCCCCAAACCTTCTTTGGGTCCTTATTCCACATGCTGCTTAGGGTTGCCATGGAGACCGTCTACTGCCTCCTCCCTCAGACAGAGCCGGAATCTCATGTCTGCTTACGTGCAAGGTAGAAGAGACAGAGTGGCATTTCTGTAAATGGCCCTTTCCAGTAAACTCCCCCCACCGCCTCCACCCAGTCAAGTGCCCAGGAATGTGTGAGCAGGGCACCCAAACGCACGCTGCAGGGTACTTAAAAAACAGAGCAAAACAAAACACCTGAGACTAATCACTTCTAAGTTCCATGTGTAGTTAATGATTCTAGGAATGCCACTGCTAAGTTGCTGTTTAAAAAAAAAAAAAATCACCACACACAACCAGAGCCTCCCCATAAAACAGTCTCTGTCTCTGAAGGCCATTGTCACCATGGACCGGTTGTTCTGGAGTCCACAGGGCTGCGTGCTTAGTCCTGGACTGGGAGCAACTGGGAAGTGGGAGGAGGCGGTGGTGAGGAATCTGGAGAGCGCTGAAATGGGGCCCGAACGTGCCTTTCCGATTCTAGCGCTGCCTTGGCGCTCAGGCCACTCGGTGGGCAGGGGCACGGGGGCACCGGGCACAGAGGCAGGCTGTGGGTCAGATCCTAACTCTTTCACTTACCAGCTCAGGGTCTTCGGATGAGTTTCTTAATATTTTAGAGCCCCAACTTCTTTCTCCTTCCTCAAGAAGGCGGTTATGAGCATCACATGACCTGGTGTGTGTTGAAGAGCCCAGCACGAAGCAGGTCCTCAGGGGACACTAGTTCAGTCTTCTCCTTCCCACCTGTAAAGGAGGGTGGGGCAGGGGCGGAGGGGTGGGCAGGGAGGTCCCGAGGCTGGGCGACAGCACAGCCAGGGCTTGGGGGTCAGAGCTGTGGGTGTGGAAGGGGCAGTGAGCAGTCCCTGGAGATGCTGGACAGAGACCCACCCCGAATTCCTGGCCCAGCAGCAGCCCACGTGGTGTGAGGGCCTGTCAGGAGTGTGTGCTGAGGGCAGCTTGTTGAAGGTCACGGCTCTCAAGGGGGAGTGGGAGAGGGAATGGGGACTGAGGCAAGAAGTGATGCCCATCACAAAATGAAAACCGGAACTGTTGTGCATGTGTGGATGATTTCAGTGTTGTTGAGCTGGGCTGATTGCTGTGGGCTGCTCACGTGTGTGTGCCATGGTTCAGGCTTAAGGAAGGGCTTGTGTCTTCTGCCTCAGTGTCCCAAGAGGTACTGACCATTGGCATTTTTTCCGCCTAAAGCAGTTTTCTTTACAACTTGCCCTGGACCGGAATCCAGGGAAAATGCTTCTCAGTCAACATTAAGAAGATATGGGTCATTTAACACCAACAAACAAGAAAAAGCTGTGTCTTTTCCTATAAACGCCTTCCCCAACCCCACCACTATGCACCTCTCCCCAACATTTCTGAAAACACAAATTGCTGAGGAAATGGGCTGCGGCGCGGATGCCGCCTGCCCAGCACCAGAGGATGACTGTTCTGCTTTCCAGAGGCACTGCGTTGTGCGCTCGGAGCGTGGCGGTCTCTCGGGATGACAGGTCAGTGAATCCCAAATGTGCCCCGAGCGGCTGTGACTCTCCATCTCCAGGAGGCCATGGCCCTGGGCTGCACGTGGTCTCATTTCCCCTAAACCCTGGAGACCGTATGAGAAACTGCTTTGCAAGAGTATTCTTTGCAAGCCCTGCTTGGAGGCAGAGGGTGGATTGATGAGATGAGCATTCAGAGTGTCTGTCAGTCTCAGTTTCCTGAGACTTCAGGAATCCTCCAGGCCAAAGGATAACTGGACCGCTCATGTTGTCTGGCTTCCAGGACTGGAGACAGTGTGGTGCAGTGGTTACAGATGGGGGTGTTGACAAAGAAACTAGAGAAAAATAGAGAATCTTTAGTTTGCCGGGGAGCCAGGGGAATCCTGCTCAAACCTTTTGGTAACTGAGTTCAAGGGAGTGAGTGTGTTTCGAGTTCTTTCTCTCTCCACCAGAGCAGCTTCCTGGGTGGGGGGACATATTGGTCGTAGTATTAGAATAATACCGGTAATAAAAGCAAGCATTTTCCAGAGTACTTTCGTAGTCTCGATGGATATTTATGGTACTCTGAAAGATAGGCAGGGAGGGTGTGATCCTGGATCAGAGAACAGATGAGAGGTCAGTGTCCTGCTGGGAGCCACACAGCTAGTCTGTGACAGATGGAGGACCTATAATCCATGCCTCCGCAGCTGCAGTGGCATTGCCCTCAGAGTGAGCTCCAGGTGTGGCAGGATAAGGGAAGAAGTAGGAAAGACATCACACGTGGCCCTCACCCTGGGCCTACTCTGCTTCAGGTGTGTGGAGGAGGGGCTCTGCCTTGGGAGTGTAGCCTCCTGCCTGGTGGGTGGAGGGCCACATGCTGCAGGACCCTGATTGTGGAGGGTGAGTCTAAGCCATTGTCAGGGAGAAGGCGTCTGACAGCTCCCAGCAGTGGGGATAATTCAGGAGGCTGACAGGAGCCTCTCTGGGGACAGTGAGAGACAGGCTTCGCAGGTGGCATGGAGTGGCCTCAGAAATGTACCTTAGAAGCATCTCTTGGCAGAAACCACCACGTGGAGCAGCCAGGACCCCTTCTTGGCCTCTGGCTTCAGCCAGGTGGAACTTGAAGGCTTCTAACACAGAGTAGATTTCAAAGGGAAAGCTTTGAAGAGAAAAGAGTCTGTGAGATGAAATGACAGAATAGGTTAACTTAGCTCAGGAATCTGGAAAGCGGCCATGTGGAGATTGGCAGTCTGCTTCCTGGAAGCCTCCTGGGGGTCACTGACCGACCCATGCCAGAGCCTAGAATGAGTGTCCTGCTGAAGTTCAAGCCCACACTTCACTGGGCCACTCTGGGGACACAGCAGTAACATGACGGCATTGTTGAAAATGTGTGGGATTGGTGCTTAGGAACCGCTTTCCTTAATGAGGCAGCTAGACGAGTACCCTCACCATAGGTGTCTTGTCTGACCCACGGGTGCATGGAGAAGTAAGACAGAGCCTGTGAACGCTTTGTGTAAGGAGAAGGCACAGTCAGACATCAAGGAGGCGCTGCTGAGAAGTGGTTGCTTTTATTCAGTGAGGCAAGAAGTCTGGCTCCTGGTCCAGACTCTGCTCAGTGGCACGCTGGGATCTAGTGTTCCTTGGATTAGGTGATTCTCACTGAGAGCTGCTTAAAGTCTTTGAGGACCAGCCTAATCTCATCAGCCCCAGTTTTCAGGACTTGTGGCTGAAAGACCTACTTCAGGATCAGTAGACTAGTTTCTCTGTCTACCTGTCCATTTTCTCACTCACTCACTCGACAGCTCTAATGTATTGAGCACAGCCCTAGACTTCTGAGGCTATAACCTGCAGACATTGCCCCTGCCGCCCAGTGCTTTGTGTATAGTCAAGGAGAGGAGCCGGATGTATAAAGGTTATAGTGCAATACAGTGTGTATCGCTCCATCATGATGATTCCATGACTTTCCTGGTAATGCCAGCCAGCCAAAACTTGAGTGTCTATTCCTCAAGTGGTAGAAAAACAGGGATTCTTCCCTCTACCCCACTTTTTTGGATGCAGAATTTGTGGAGGTTTAATTTGTGGCCTATAAACTTAATGGAGTCTAGTACTTTTCTTCCTGGGTAGAAACCATTAACAATGTCAAGAGCTGGTAGTGGATACAGTTTTCTCCGCATGTGTAGCAAAGTGTAATTCACATTCTGGTCCTGAAATAACTTATTGGTGACTTAAGTTACAAATATGCATATGGTATCATGCTAGGTGCTGTGAGGGCATTAAGGCATTTACTATATAATTATTAGGGAGATAATAAATCCATGTGTGAATTCAAAAAATAATGGTGCAAGCCCGGTGGAGGGTAAATGCCAGAGGGCCTAGAATAGCTAATAAGATGGGTGGATGGTAGGTCCTTGGGCTGCCTATGGGAATACAAGGGGAAGTGACAAGTTCTGTTTGGACACACAGAGTTGGATATGTCTTGGGGACATCATAACCAGTAGGGCTGGGGGATCTCTGGGCCTGGAGCTGGGAGGAGTGCTCTGTGCTGTAGATCTCAATTTGGGGATTAACATTCAGAGGATGCAATGCCATGATGGTCAAGGAAGTATGTGTAGAAAGAATACGACAGAAAGCCAAGCCAAGGACAGAGCCTGAGGAAGCTCCAAGTGCATGGAACGGACAGAGGGAGACTGACCAGAGGAGCAGGTGTGAGGTGCTAGAGTGAAGTGGAGGCTGGTCTCCAAACCAAAGAGCATTTTGAGAACAAAGGGGGTTGTTAGCAGTCTCGTATTCAAGAGGGATCAAAACGAGCTGCGGCACCTGTTGGATCCTGGCGTCCTTGGGGAGAGCAGTCTCAAGGGGAAGCCAAGGGCAGAGGCCAGAGTGCAGTAGAAAAGAGGGGCAGTGAAGGAGTAGAAAGTGCAGGAAGACCCCATTTTTAGGACTGTAAGGGCAGGAGGGAGCGTGGCTGAGAGTTTTCAATATCCCTCCCCAGCCCAAAGGTGGGGGTTATTTTCTGTTTACAGAGGAGACTGAGTTCAGGGAGGTGAAAGAATTTGCCCTTTCCTACATTACTATTATGAACAGAAACTTCCCTCCACCCCAATAAAGGTTATTATTGATAATGTTTCCAGAATATTTACAGAAAAGGAAGTGGCAGAGTGGGGATTCAAATCCTAATATACCTGGCTCTGAAGTCTAGGTCTTTGCTACTCAAAGTGTAGTCTGGGGGCCGGGAACATGGGCATCACCCGGGACCTGGTTAGAAATGCACATTCTCATATCCCACCCAGACCTACTCAAACTGCATCGTAACAAGATTCAGGTGATGCACGTGCACATTGAAGTGTGAGAGCCCCCGCTCTGGGCTTTCCACTCTAGCATGTTTTAGTAATCCAGGTATCAGGTACGAAGCACATGAATTATCAAGTTGACATAAAAGCAGAGAAATGGGAGAGGCCTGCAACTTCCTCCTTTCGCTGAGTGGCACAAGACATCTGCATGTCCTCAGCTGACCCTGTAAAGCTCATGTTCACCACGAAGGGCATCCACTGGCCCATAAGGCTTTCCATAGAGCCTGGGAGGGGCCTGCTTCACCATAGGATGATGGAGCACATTGGGCTTTGAGTAAGCTTTGCTACATTTTAATTAACAGCCATTTTCTCCGAATAATAATGCAGATGCAAAGGAAGCAAAACACCCTTTCAATCGCTAGCATAATTAAGCTGCATAGATTAGTCTGATCTTTGCTGCCTCTCCAAGGGAAGATAACTCACATGCGTGGAGATTTGCTCAGATGTTTTGCTTCTCAAGGATTCAGTAACTGCCTACCTGTGATGTTTTTTAATTACAGCAGTCTGCTCTTTGGATACTTGTTTTTGAATGAACTCTCCCTTCAGGGTTCTGTTTGGTCCCTTCTCTCCTGTACCTAAAACAACCAAACCACATGCCAAATGCCAAGAGAATCTAAACCCATGGTTCCTTCTTCCTTTGGGCACACTTTCTTTTTCTCACCTTTACGTTCTGTTTCTTGGAGTTTATGTAGTTCAATGTTTTCATGAGTTGGTTGTGAAATGAATTTAGTGAGTCTCAGCCAATGTTTTTAAAAAAATGTACAAAACGAAATAGAACATATCAAAGTGCATCACCTGCAGTAGGGGCACCAAATGTTTTGTGAAACTTCTGTTTCAGTTATGTAAATGTGCATATCCTGAGTTTCAGCGTGAAGATGGTTTCCATCCTATGGGTCACTGTCAAAAAGTATGAGAGCCACTGATCCATTTCAGTGGTTCCCTATTTATAGAATCATTGAAATCATAGAATGTTTTTCAATTACCTATTTCCAGGCCAATTTCCACCCTTTGGTTTCAGTAATCTGTATCTGAAAGCATTCCCAGAGATTCCAGCCATCAACCATGTTTAAGATCTGCTGGTGTGGTTCAGACTCCCACCCCAAGGAGGATTCCCTTTAATACTGTTTCTGGCAGGTGACACTCAAGCCTCTGGGTGCCAGCATTCTCTCCCTGTTCACACCAAGCATACGTATGAAGAGGCTGACTTGTGAGCACGCTTCCCCGAAGAACAGCAGGCAGCCCCAGCCTTGTGGGATGTGCCTTCTCGTTAGAAACTTCTGGGGACTGATCCAAACCCAGCTTGCCCGCAGCTTTCATTCTTGCAGGCTCCAGTGGTCAATCCCCTGGAGTTCTACAGAGCACATCTGTCATGTCCTCCACACTGACAGCCCTTCAGAGACTAAAGAGCAGCTTTTATTTTCTCCTACAGCTTCGTTTTCTCAAGCGAAGTCATTCTAGGGTCTGAAAGCGTCCCTTATCGGTTACAGTAGCAATGCTCTTCCTCATCCTACTTTAGCGTCTCTGAACTACTCTTCTGTCGAAAGGAGAACACAGTTCACTGAATACAGTGTAAACAGCGCTGTGAGCCAGGAGTTCCACTTCTGTTAGAACCAGTGGTGTGACCCTGGGCAAGCCACCTCGTCTCTCTGGTCCCGGGTTTCCTCATTTGTCTAGCGAGGCTGCTTGGCTGAGCGACCCACTTTACAAAGTTCTGGTTTTAGCATTAACTGGGAGGAGGGTAAATGGCTCTCAACAGAAAATATGATTCGCATTTCATGTCAAAGTCAACAAGACATAATCAGATTAGGAATTTTTTGAGAGTCCATAGGGTCTTTCATTGATGGCAACTTAATCAAGTGTTGCTTTTATTGGCTTGTCACACATGGGAAGGAATGAATACCACGCATAGCTCTCCAGAAGCACCCAGCTCTTAGGGATTACACATGCACACCCAGTAGAGAACGCGTTCTTGGGCTTCCCTCCTCAGATTTCTATTTTCCTTTATGATCAGCCCCTGAAAAAGTATCCTTTTGCTGGCATTTACCATAGTGTGTTTTAGACGGAAGAGATTATTGTTCTTTGCTTACCCTGAAGTTTTATGCAAAATAATTTAAAGTAATGGAGGACTAGGGCATGCTGTCCTTTCAGCCCAATGAGAGTCTTCATTTTTTGTTTTATTTTGTTTTAACAATAATTAGATTTTTAAAAAAATGTCCAGCCAGTGCATCTGTTGTTGTTGGCCTCTAAGCACATCTTAGGGATCCAGGGCATGAATTTGCAAGAAGGAAGGTTTTAAATATTAATAAGATTGGGAATTGGCTCTTGTGTATGAGCATTTTAGAATTCACTAAAGCTCTGGTGAACCCTGAAGAACTCAGATCCTCCTCATTAGAGAGGGAGGTTCCCTGGGGGCCTTTCTAGGAGCAAGTGCTTTCTACCTGAAACGTGAACAATGGACAAATGAAAGGCGTTTGAGCCTCCTAGAGGTGGATGTAGATTTTCACGCCTCCCCCAGGTTTGACTAAACCCACACAAGCTCTTCCGCGTTTGCCGATTAGCTGGGCAGAGGGTGGTGCTGGTGGGGCTAAGTCATGGCCTTGTTTTGGTGTCACTCAGTTACGTGTGACCTTGGTCTCAAGAGGGAAATGGCAAGCGATGTGAGTGGACTGCGGGCTGTGTCCCATGCCCACCCCCGTGGCGACTTCTGCAGCACCTGTGCCCTCTTAGAATGAAATTGACATCAGCCAGGAAAAAGTAGGGACGATTTTCTGAATTTGTCTGAGGGAGTTTACCACTTACGGTGAAAAGAGGGCAGAATTTGGAGGGTATGGTTTTGGGGCTCACGTGAGAAGAGATGGTTTTATTGAGAAGGAGCTCTGTGGACACACAGAACGACCGATGTGGTATCTGGTGGGTTTTGTATTGGCCTTGTCTGTCGCTACTTATTTTTTCTTTAAAGTCATCTAGGATGTGGAGCTCTTAGGACAGGAGAGAGCAATAGATTTCTTTGTATTGAGGAAATTTCTTACTTTAGAAAGGTAAGTCTGTAGGAATAATGTTTTATCTGGGCAATTTTCACATCCTCTCACATTGAGGGTTTCTTTAGCCAAATAGAGAATCTTACATGCTCTATTCTTTTAAAGGAGCATCATATCCAAACACAGTAAAGACTTATTACAGAGTGTCTGTTATTCGTAAATTTACTTAATATTGCAGATAAAACTTCATATTCTAGCTGTAGAAGAGGTAGGTGGAGCATTTTGTTCCCCACCGTGAGTGGGAAGTTTGTAAGGATGGCTTTAGCTTTATCTCTTAATGTCTAGTCTCTAACAAGACTTCTCTGACTCTTTTTCAAAATTGTAACTCATTTATTTTTAGTGAAGCTCTGATCATTGTATCAGACAGTGTTTATCAACAACACACATTTGAGATTAAGCATCTGCTATTCAACTAACATTTTGCAAGGACAGTGGAGGAAAACAGGACCAGAATCAAGAAGCACCTGGGGGCTTCCCTGGTGGTGCAGTGGTTGAGAGTCCACCTGCTGATGCAGGGGACACGGGTTCGTGCCCTGGTCTGGGAAGATCCCACATGCCACGGAGCGGCTAGGCCCATGAGCCATGGCCGTTGAGCCTGCGCGTCCGGAGCCTGTGCTCTGCAACGGGAGAGGCCACAACAGTGAGAGGCCCACATACCGCAAAAAAAAAAAAAAAAAAAGAAGCACCTGGACTTGTTAAAGGGTCAAGGTAAAGGTAGCTGTTACTGTTGGTGTTATTAAGGCCTGTGCTTGCAAAACACAGGCTTAAATGACAGCTATATAAGACCACGTAGGATTAAAGACCCGAAAAGGGTTGAGACAATAAATGCAATTGGAGGAGAGAAAGGTCACCGTATAAATTATTTTTAGGTTTCTATAGTTCCTTTAAAACCGGATGATTCAAATTCAGCTCAAATCCCTGAAGCTTTCATGGTTGTGTATAGTAAACCAATCTGTCCACCAGCCGGGAAGTCAAGGCACTTGTAGGAATTACTTTCTGTGGACCAGGTTTATTGCTGGCTTGAGTCCTCCATGGTGGGCAGGCAAAGGCTGGGGAGAGAGGTGAGGCACACAGGAGCATGGTAGGGGGCCCAGGTTGGCAAGGGGGCAGGACAGGGAAGGCAGAAGCCAAGTCCTCAGAGCCTGGCCTACATATGAGTCCGTCTGTGTTTTGTGGACTGTGTCATACAGAACATCTGAGGTTGGAAGTTTTCACAGCTCCTTTCAGGGCCCAAGTTATGTTCCCCTTTCTTGTCAAACAGTCATTGTCTTCAAGGGGAGGCAGAACTGAAAAGCTAAACAGCAAGGCAAGATCTATGATGTGAACACACACACACACCCCATCTATGATGTGAACACACACACACACACACACGCACACACCCCGAGAGGAAATACTTCAGAATACATAGTGTTGTGTTTGGATCGTAGAGTTTTTTTTTTTTTTTTTTTTTTTTTTTTGATCTAGCATTTTTTTTTTCTTTTCATTTTTTTTTTTATTTTACAAATTTAATCAGTTATACATATACATATGTTCCCATATCCCCTCCCTTTTGCGTCTCCCTCCCACCCTCCCTATCCCACCCCTCCAGGCGGTCACAAAGAACCGAGCTGATCTCCCTGTGCTATGCGGCTGCTTCCCACTAGCTATCTACCTTACATTTGGTAGTGTATATATGTCCATGCCGCTCTTTCACTTTGTCACAGCTTACCCTTCCCCCTCCCTATATCCTCAAGTCCATGCTCTAGTAGGTCTGTGTCTTTATTCCTGTCTTACCCCTATGTTCTTGATGACATTTTTTTCTTAAATTCCATATATATGTGTCAGCATACAGTATTTGTCTTTCTCTTTCTGACTTACTTCACTCTGTATGACAGACTCTAGGTCCATCCACCTCATTACAAATAGCTCAATTTCATTTCTTTTTATGGCTGAGTAATATTCCACTGTATATATGTGAATGATTTTTCTTGCATTCTAGTTCAGTTTGCCAGATTTTCTTTAATAATCTTGTATAGTATTTATGATGAAACGACTATTAAAAGGTAGCTATTTAAGAGATGTCACAGCAGATGAAAATGAACACCAGAGAGGGTGGCACGCACAGTGCGTGGGCCGGGGCCGTTGGGGGCTGAAGCCATGGGGAGGCGTCTGTGGACGGGAAACGTGGTCTGGGGCGGAAAGTGCGGCGGGCGGAGAGTGTGGCAGCTTCAGGGGCGTGGAGGCGCTCACCTGGGCAGAGCTGGCAGGATATGGCAGCGGCCGGAGTGTCACAGCTGGCCTGGACAGCCACCCAGAGAGCGTGTCGGAACAGTTAGGCCTGGAGCCAGCCCATTTGGGTTTGATAAGGCGGTTTATGTAAATGAAGGGTGTTATACGGAAACAGCTGGTTTCACTTTAGTTTAACTGAAAACAAGAGAACATCAGGGTTGGGGAGACGAGAGGGGAGGTGGGTGGACAGAGGGGAGAAGAGACGATGAGCTGGGCTCATGGGGCGAGCCAGTGCAGGCAGCCTGTCCGGGGAGTGAAGGCAGGCGGACAGGTGTCAGCATCAGTTTAACTGAGAAGACCAGGCATGGGCAGGCTGAGCCCGGCTCCTCCAGGCCCGGCTTGGCCTCAGAGGTCCCCTTCCTTGCCAGAGCTCGGGAGCTCCAAATTACTTGGCGATGGGGAGACCACAGGAAAGCCAGTGTTTGTGAACGTGTTTGCCTTCTACCTCCAGTCTCACTTGATTTGCTACCTTTCCACTGAAGTGTGTGTTTATGCCTTGTTTCTGGCTTAAATTGGGGGACCCTCCTCCTCTGGGGGAGCCCACGCCTCTCCTCCCTCTTTCCTGGGGTGAGCCGGCACCCAGGGGTGCTCAGTGATGTCAGGCTCGCACTTTGGATAACGCTGAGAAAATCGGGGGTGGGCAAGGCAGAAGACAAAAGGCCATGGAAGAGGAAGGAGGCAGCCCAAGAGAACACAGATTGTTGTCAGGAACCGGCTTTTTAAAAAAAAATCCAGGCCTTCTGTGGCTGTAGGGCGAGGGCCCGAGAAAAGCACGAAGTAAACAGCCTGCGGACACTTGTCACAGCGTGTGTGGGGTCCTTCTGACAAATGAGAGCAGAGGAAATAAATGAAAGAACTTCTCCAAAAGAGGTAAACAAACACGTGTGTGAAGTCTTCACTGCTCAGGCGAGCACTAGTGAGACCTTTAGGTATGGAAAGGAGGCGGGTGGTTGGGTGGAGGGAGGACTCAGACTCGGGAACTGGCTCCACTCATCCTGACCCTGCCGGTTGCTGGGTGACCTCGGGCTGGCCAGCGCATCTCCTTCTCCTCGTTTCCACATGCAGGCACGGTGGGCCCAGCAGTGCAGATACAGCCCTGCCCTCTTAATCTCCTACAGCCCCGAGGCTGGTAGGACAAGAACTGGTAGCCCGCCCTGGAAGGTAAGGACACAGCTTCGCTCTTTGACGGTCAAGCAGGGGCAGAGCAATCTCACAATCAAGTTTCTGTTTGACAAGAGAAAAACTTTGCTCCTAGGATCTCATAGAGGACAGTAAAGTGACATTAGCTTGAGGCTAAACATTTAGAAGATGAGTATACATACACTAAGGCCTCAGCTTGAGACTTTCTAACTGTCCAATAATTAACTAAATGGCAGGATATAAAATGGGCAGCTGTTTTGGAAAACATTCTCAAACGATTACGCATAGAGTTACCGTGTGACCCAGCAATTCCATGCCCAGGTATATTCCCAAGAGAAATGAGAACATATGTTCACACAAAACCTGTAATGTTTACAATAGCATTCTTCATAATGGTCAAAAACAGAGATGATTCAAATGTCCAACAACTGTTGAGTGGATAAATAAAATGTGGAATATTCATACAAGGGACTATTATGGAGCTGTAAAAAGGAATGAAGCACTGATACATACAACACCATGGATGAACCTTGAAAATATTGTGTGTGAATAAAAGAAACCAGACACACAAGATCATGTGTTGTATGATTTGGCTTATATGAAACGTCCCAGATAAGGAGGTCTATAGAGACAGAAAGCAGATTAGTGGTTTCCTAGGCTGGAGGTGGGGAATTGGAGCGTTGGGTGTGATAGTTAAAAGGTAGGTTTCTTTCTGAGGTGAGGAAAGTGTTCTAATATGGACTGTGGTTATGGTTGCGTGTATCTGTCAATATACCAAAAACAAACAAAAACCCAACGAATTGTGCAGTTACAATGAATGAACTCATGGTATGTGAATTATAGTTGGCTCTTCATATGGGGGTGGAATGGGGGTTCTGTATCTTCAGACTCAACCAAGCAATTGGAAATTCCATCCACAACTGGTTGAATACACAGGTGCAGGAACTCCCTGGATATGGAGGACTAACAATACTACACCATTTTACATAAGGGGCTTGGACATCCATGGATTTTGGTATCTGTGGCAGGTCCTGGTACCAATCCTCCATGAATACAGAGAGACAAATGTATATCTCAAAGTTGTTTTTTAAAAAAATCAACCAAATGTCCCTGCCTCCCTCCTACTCCTTCTGTCCTGCCCCCACTCCCCCTCCCCTACTCCATGCACATGCCTGTAATTAGGCTTTTCCAGCCACCATCCAGGCTCTCAGCTCTTCCCTGCTGAGCCGAGGAGACAAGAGGCTCGCTCACTCTAAGACATAGGTGCGGTGCAAGGAAGTCTACAGATAGCCCAGCCCTAAAAAATTTAACCTAAAAATATTGTCACACAGTAGATGGATTGGGCAGAGGTCTTCAGTGAACCAAAGGAGACTGAAGAATATGGGCCAAAGTGTCGGGAGGGGGTACTTTACACGGCAAAGTCCCAAGTAGAATTCCTGAAGTTCTTGTGGAGACTTGGTACCCGGGAGAAATGTATGCAGAGTTGGAGCTGCTGAAATTCTTCCAGCTTCTGAGAGGAACGATGGCCAAGAATTATAGAAAATAAAAATGAATAAGGCACGGTGTCATAAAAAGGGTTAACAGGGTCCTCTTAAAAGAAAAGATGGGGAAAATGGTGATGGTTTGACATTAATTGAGCACTTATTCCATGTCAGGCACTGTTTTATAAGTTTTGTATGTATTAGCGTATTTGTTCCTCACAACAAGCCAATGAGTTATTTGCTATAACTAACCCCATTTTCTAGATTAGGAAATTCAGTCACAAGTAGTTGGGTCACTTGCCCAAGGTCATACCGCTGGTAAGTGGTAGAACTGGAGGAAATTGCCAGGGTGGTCCTAGTGGCCAGAGCCTCTGGGCCCACTGTGAGCAGCTTCATTCAGTTACCTCTGTGTGCTGATCAAACATGATCACCTTTCACATACCCCATCCTGTAACAAGGTGGAGTTATAGAACGCCAGAGCCCTTCTGTGAGACCTTTGAGGGGATACCTAGGGTTGTCTTCATTTTGATCTCTCTTCCTGGTGTGATGCCTGCTGGCTTATAGAAAGGGCTCAATACGTATTTATTGCCTTGGACTGAGTTAATTTGGATGTATAATAAATGGAAGCAGTTAACTGATTTCTATATTGTTTTTGATATTTGGTTTAGTAGTGGGCATAACATTATCATTATAAAAATATTTATCCATATATGCCCTTTTATAGAGGAAATGACTAAGGTTCAAATGAGATTACAGGGGGCAGGTGCTCCGAGATCTCAAAAACAAACCCTTTCTGCATCGGGGAATTCTTACTCCTTGGGACTTGATTTTCTTAAGGGTACCCCATGGTGTGAATGTGGTTGCTAATGAGCTGATGTCCCTCTGGAAGGTCAAGTTGAAAGATCTGGGGTGGAGATGGCATGAGTGCCTCTCTGTTGACATAAGTTTGAGGTTGACTCTGATCCTGGGGGATTGCTGTGGCCTGGAGAATTAAAATCCATGGAACTGGTTCAGGACACACCAGTGTAAGACCTACTACAAAGGCGCTGTCCCCAAGGAACCCTCTGGATTGGTGTGAATTGCTTTTCCTATACTTTCCATTGCCCAGCTTTCAGGCAAGAGGTGACTAAACTGGGCAAATATGAAAAGGAGAGTCCCGTCTCTTAGTTCCCTTGTCCTGCAGCTCTGCCCTGCACCGGTTTACTGTTTTGCATTGTTTGATGCGTTGGCCTCTCTCTATCCAGTTTAGCCCCTTCCTAGGGTATCAGTATATTGATACACCAGCCCCACAGAAAGGCAAAACTTCTTGCAGACACACAATTTTCTCCTCTGATCAACAACCCACAGACGAGCAGGGCAAGTACTATTATCCCTTTTTTATGGATGAGGCTTGGGAAGTACTTTTTTCCAATTCCAGAGCTGGTTAGTGGAGGTCACTCGCCAGCCCATGTATCCTAGGTCTGAAATCACCACGTGCTCTCTGATCCTAGATTCTTGTTTCTGTCTCTCACAGCATCTGGAAAAGCTTGAGGTCCATAAAAATCTGTCAAATCATGACTTCAAGAATCTCTGTTATCTTTCGTATTATATTTAGCGTGATTCATTGGGAAAGATGGACTAGAGGTCCCCAAATTCAAATTTCTGAAGCCAAGCTCCCTCGTATTGGTTTGGTTTGGTTTGGTTTGGTCTTTGGCTGCGCTGCGTGGCATGCTGGATCTTAGTTCCCTGACCAGGAATCAAACCCGTGCCCCCTGCAGTGGAAGCACAGGGTCCTAACCACTGGACCACCAGGGAATTAAGCCAAGTCTCCTTGCACCCTCAAGGGGCATAGCATCTAGAGAGGGAGAGAGGGGAGTAAGAGGTTAAGTGCAAGGAGATGCTTCAGGCCTCCCCCGAGGGGGTTAACTGCCTTCCCTGTGCCTCGTTTTGAATTCCTCCTTTAACTTCTGGACAACCTGCCACCCACTCCGTTCCCACTGACTGTCTTCATTAAGCCCTTCCTCCTGCCCTACCCCAAACCCACGTGGCTGGTCTCTGCCTGGGGGCCACCAGCTCAGATCTGTGCTTCCCACCAGGCCAGAGCCGCTCTTTAATAGAAATATGCGGGCTGATCCTCCAGTTTGTGTCGCTAAGCACTGGCTTTTGGTTGCCTGGAGATTATCATGGAGTCGAGACCGCACGATGGAAACGTGTGTCTCATTCTGCACTGGGATGTGCTTGGACGGCTAAGAACCACCAAACCTTTCTTCTGCAGCTCTGATTTTACATTAAATCCCTGGAACTTGAGGATACATCCTTCACGTGTTAGTCATTGGAAATAATAAGTGCACAAAAGATCATGTTCTGATACCCCTGGGTTTATAGGGATCGGCAATTCTTCAGGATATAAGAGGGGAGAGCGATATAACAACACATGTCTTCTGTAAAGCAGGATACAGGGAAGAAACAAGCTGAGCTTTTGTGCTTATAATGGAGGGGAGGAAAACAGTGCTTTTGAATTTTCCTCAAAGTCACTATTTATTTGTAGGGGAAGCAATAATTAGAGGAGTAGGCCTCACTGGGTGGAGAGCATTTCAGCAAGTTCCTGTGGGAGAGACTTTGGCTCTACAAATCTTTTAGAAAATGCAGAAATTAGAGGTCCCTGGACCCCTGGGCTGATGCTGTGACACATTTACCTTTTCTTGAGGTATTAGCAACTTTCAGATCCAGAGATAGGAGTGCTGGATGATAATGGCAGGATTTAACCCGTCGTTCTGCCAGAAGAGTGTGTGTGTGTGTGTGTGTGTGTGTGTGTGTGTGTGTGTGTGTGTGTGTGTGTGTGTGAGTGATGGCAGGATTTAACCCGTCGTTCTGCCAGAAGTGTGTGTGTGTGTGTGTGATGGCAGGATTTAACCCGTCGTTCTGCCAGAAGTGTGTGTGCGCGCGCACGCGCCCAGAACAGTGTCCAAGAGGAGGCACTGACAGCCCCGAGGCTCACAGAGCAGGGTCTGGAGGTTTGGGCAGGAGATGCCACAGGGGGTTGGTAAGGATCTGCGACTCTGGCCTGCAGTTTGTCCATTTGACACTGGCCTTGGAGGTAGAGCAGCCGAAGCCCAGGGAGTCCTCCAGTTTCCGTCAGCCAGCCAAGTGTGTTCATCACCTCTGTGTGTTCCCAGCCCCATTTCAGATGCGGTGGCAGATAACAGGAGCACAAGACACGTGATTTCTGCCCCCAGACTAGTTGAGAAGACACACGTGAAACCAATGTGTGACGGTGTATAATTAAGCACTGACTTTTGCAGCAAAGCCTTTTCAGGTAGGAACACAGCAGGGAGCTTGCCCTCAGGATTCGAGGGATTCTGGAGGCTTCATGGGAGGTGGGGCTGGAGCTGGCCGTGGAGGATGCATTTCTATGAGCAGAGGGGATGGAGGGAGGAAATTCCAGGCGGGAGGGGCCTGGTAACCAAAGGTGCAGTGGTTGGAGTGAGCTTGAAATGTAGTAGGAACGTGTGGGAACGAGCTCACCTGAGCCGAATATTCTCAGGGGCGGCCGGCGATGCGGGGAGAGGGAGTTATGGGAAGCTTTGAGAAGAGTGGTGTAAATAAATCAACATTTCAACATGAGTTTGCTATGTCCTGGCTCCTTGAGGTGCTGGGGCAGGGAATGTGGGTGTGAGCACTCCCTCCACAAGCCTTGATTCCCCATAAACAAATGGACCCAACCCACTGGGCCACATTCTCCCTTCTCTCCTGGGACTTAAGCCTGCAGAAACTTCCCCAGGAGCCTCTCCTTGTAGGTGGGAAACAGGCAGTGGAATTGACTTTCACGCCTGGCTATTCAGTTGCTGAGTAATTGGTTTCTTGATCATTGTAACAGAGGGAAACAAAGGGAAAGCAAATACATCCACTGCCAGAAGAAAGAAATCCTCGTGCCAAATTTGAGGCTTTACCAGACCAGTTGTTTTTGAACAGGAAGGTGAAGGACTGAAGGCAGGGGAGACATTAAGAAAAGTGTGATTGCTGGGGTCAGTGAAGCATTCCTCACTGTAGTGGGTGTTCTGTGGAGGCAGGATGGCAGAGAGGCTGGGAGTGCGGCCTCCCTCTCCAGACTGGGTCAGGGCTCCGCCACTTCCCAGCAGCAGGGGCCCTTGGGCTGATGATTTAACTCACCAGGGAAAATAGCAGTACCCGCCTCCCTGCTTCATGGAGTTGTTGTAATCCTTACAGGGTTGAATACACATATAAAGGGTTTGAAAGAGTGCTTGGCAAATAGTATGTGCTCAAGTAAATGTTAGTAAGAGATGCAGTTTTATTACTGGCCTCAAACACACCGCTGAGAAAGACGGGTGTTTCATTCTGTGTTGGTTGCAGCAAAGAATTCCACAGAAATTGATTGATGGGAGAAGTGAGGCTGAATGCAGAGCGTGGATTGAGCACAGATATGATGGAAGGCATAGGCCAGTGACCAAGGCCAGGCCTGACCCGGGCTGTGCAGAAACCAGCAGAGCCCTGGATGCGCTCTGAGCACAGAGGAAAGGGACCTCTGTGGGGTGAGAGGTCTGAGGGCCCGAGGGCCCGTGGCAGCCAGGGCTGAGCAGCCAGAGTTCTTGGGTTTCCCAGTGAAGGGAAACAGGAACATTGAAGAGGATCAGGGCAGACGAGGGTGGGCAGGGTGTCTTAAAGGTATCCAATCCTGCCTCAAGGGTAAGCTTGCTAAAATCTTCAAGTAAAGAGAACTGTCTGGAGCCTGATATCAGGCAACCAGGACCTGAGGACTATTCTTTAAGATGTCCAGTTTCTCATTTTTGACACATATGACTTGTACTGAAGGGTGGGGCTTTTCTCCTATCCTTTCTTACAGGCAAATTGTCCTGATAACTTACTTCACCTGACCTTGCTAAGCATCCTGCCTTTCTATCATGTTATTTTCAGCAAGTATTTACCGTGTCCCTAAGATACATCCAGCTAGCATTGAACCCAAGGAAGAATTTTGGGGCCCAAGTTCAGGGAGCTCACAGGCTGGTCAAGGATCACTTAGACGGAGGTTACTTTTCTCAAGCGCTGAGATCTGTGATGTTGATGAGAGAAAGCTGCTGTCAATCGTTGAGGGCTAGGAAAGCCTGGGCCGACTTCCAGCAAAGGTGGGACTTGGGCATGGACGTCAGGGTCTTCATAAGCAGACAGAATGATGGGGTAGACACTCCTGGCCCCAAGTAGGGGTACCATGAGAGTGGGATTCAGTGGGGGAGGGGTGGTCAAGGCTAATTTAAGTGGGTAGGATCAGATTAGGAGAAATTCAGTAGGCAGAACATTAGGAGCCTTGGTGCCTTCCACCTTGGGTTGGGAATTTCTAGAAGAGCATTTTGCCAGTTTCTCCTACATCTCAGGAAACTGGGGATTTGAATCTCACAGACTGGTACAGTATAAATAACTCAGAAAATTTGAGAAATGACAGGGTTGGCAGGCATAAATTTTCAGTCGGCTGCTTAGCAGCTGCGTGTGCTGGGGCTTGCAATGATATGCATGGGAACTTGGTTGGCTAATTTTGAATTCTCCTTTCTCCAGAGCCCTGGCCAAGGATGTGTAGGGAAGAGGGGTTATCCTCCTTGTTTCAGGGCAACTGCCATGCATAAGCACTTTCTTCAAAGAAAAGCCTGTCACAAATTTCCATTACACAGCCAGTCAGGAAGGCGCTAGTGAATTCAGTGAGTTAAATGAGTACCTACATCCTAAGGACCCTTTGTGTGTCATGATGATGGTGGTGCTGCTGGTGGTAGCAGTATTGGTGGTGGTGGTGGGAATGGTAGTGATGATAATGGTAGTGATTATGGAGGTGGTGGTGATAGTCATGATGGTGGTGGTGGTGAGGATTATGTTGGCAGTTGTGGGAGTGGTGGTGGGAATGGTAGTGACAGTGATGGGATGAAGTGGTGGAGACCTTACACTTACATAGTTAGGGCAGGTTATGTAGCTCTTCCATACAGGTAATTTTACTTGAGCCTAAAGCAAAACTGTGGGGTAGGCAGAACAGGTATTGTGACCGCCAATTGAAAGACGCAGGCTGGGATTCAGAGAATTTGTAAGCCAGGGTTGTTGTTTTGTTTGTGTTTGTTTTATGGCACTGTGTCTCTTGCCAGCGAGTGTCAGATGAGTAGCATGGACAGTCATAGATGGAAGTGTTCAGACAAAGAAGGGCTCCTGTGGGCCAGAGCCACCAGAAAGGGTTTCTGGAACTAGAATTTGAGCTTAGAAGTTTTGGCTGAAAAGTAGGACACAGGAAGAATCAAAGGTGTTAGAATGTATATATGTGCATGTGTGAGTGTGTGTGTTGGGGGGAGGGGTTTGTCAGAGAAAAGGGAGGTTAGAAAGTAGAGATACAATCTGTGAACTAATAAATCGTGTTGGATTTCTCTGGAATTGGAACCCAGAGAAGAGAAGGAAGTTAATATTCATTGAACACTGCTCAATGTGCCAGGTCCCGTGCTTTTTATATACCTTTTAAAAATGTGTCCTTTTATAGGTATTACCTAATTTAATCCTCACAACCTCCCTGTGAAGCAGATACTGTTGTCTCCACTTTATACAGTTGAAAACTGACACATAAACAAAATAAATACCTTCCTCAAAGTCACCTAGAAAAGCCACACGAATCCAGGCCTCGGGTCATAACTTTCTACCAGGGATGCTGAGTGTGGTGTGTAGCTGCTGGCCCGAACGTCCGCAGCCTGGGGTGTGTTAGTGATTCAACAGCCAGGTTGAGGGGTGTTGGAGACGGGGTTTCGTCTCCAGAACTGCAAATCAGCAGGAGGTCACCTCTATCTCATAGAGGCTGGTACTCTTTCCTGCGGTGGATTTAAATATTTGTCTTACCATTAAATAGGTAAACACATAACTGCTAACTGCTGGTGTAGGCTGAGGAAGAATACGGCTTTATTTTTCTTTAGCTCTGGAAAGACTTTTCTGTAGTGACTTTGGACAGTCTTTGAGATATCCAAGGTTTCATTCAGGTGTGCACCTTCCATAGTAACTGTTGCCCCTTACATGTCCTGGGAGGAGGAGGAGGAGGATGGATGGGCTGAAGGATCCCAGTGGATGTGGACTTAGCTTTGATGAGCCCAGGACCTGGGGAAGGCTGTCTGGCTTTTGTATGTTCTTTGGGGACACTAAGGTCATACCCCAGCACTACACCCCTTGACTTCTAGGGCTCCCTCTCTCCTCCCCTCTAGGCTCTGGTTTCTAGAGGAACTTGTCCTGTGACCTCTGGGAGGAAGTGGCTTAGCCCCCATGCCCTCTGCAAATTTTACTCGGGGTGTGTAACCATGGATTACAGGTCAGACTCATGACAATAATGCTTTATATCTGAATATAACCTTTTACTTCTCTGGACATGTTTATTGTTCCATTTTAGTCCTCCCACACCCCGTGTATAGAAGTGATGTGGTTATTTTTAACACAAGGATGCCGACTCCGAGAGAGGTGAAGTGCTTTCCCTGGCACGGCAAGAGTTGACGGCAGGGATGGGGCGAGTGCAGGGTTTTTATAGTCCCACTTCATGCTTTTTCCCGCCTCCCAGCGACAGTGCCGATGAGCTTTTATTTTTCCTAGAAAACCCTGCAACTCGTGCATAGTTACACGCGCAGCCAGCGTTAGAGGATTCTTTTGCAGCTGATAGAGCCCTCGGCGCGTTTGGGACCTTTGGCCGGCCTCCTCAGGCCTGGCTCAGGGGCATCAGGGGCCTCTCGGTGGGAGTCCGGCCCTACCTGTCTGAGCCCTGCTTCTTCGTGCTGCTTGTAGGGCGGGCGGAGCAGCCCTTCCTAACGTGTTACCGTTCAGTTCAGAATTGTGCGTTCTTGCTGCTTTCCCCTTTTAGAAGGGCTGGATTTAGCCCTGGCACGCCAAATACAAACCCTCACTTCATCTCGAGAGCTCTTTCCACCCACCCCTCCTCGGGCAGGCTATTTACAGACTTGTCATCCCACCATGCGGGTCAGTCCACCAGTGAAATGAAAGGAAGGAGAGGCCCCAAGCCAACGAATTCGGGCAGATGAGCCTTATATAACACGTGCTAAAAATATGTAGCTAATTGGAATGGAGAAGCGAAAAATGAGTTGCGCTTAAGCCTTAGTCTGAGACACCAAAGTGTGATGGGGAAGCAGTTTCCCCCAGCGGGAGATGCCCATATAGAAATCATTTTACTCTGTGCGTACTCTCCTTTTTGTGGCTTTTCAGCCATGTTCAGTTCCCACTCATCCCCCCCACGAGACTGAATTCGGGCAGCAGAAACCAGGACTAAGGGAGCGTCAAAGAGAAGATGCAGAGAGCTTTTGCCCCTTCAGAGCAGGAGGAAGAGGCGGTGCCTAGGGGCGTGGCCAGATGTTAAGATGGTAAATAGAGCTCCCACTTCTGACAGCTTCCAAAACCAAACACGTAGAAGACTCAGATTATCAAAGGATTCTTTCTGCTCTGGAAATTAACGTTAGGGATTTTTCTAAAACTGAAGAAGATAACTGTTTTATTCCAGTTCCATCCCCATCTGCACCTCCCTGCCCCCCAGGCAGGGGGTCAACTATCTCCTCTCCTTCTCTTGGCATCTTCAATTGCTTTTTCTCGTGGCTTCTTCCCCTCTGCCTACAGCATGCTCTGTCCTCCCTCATTGTGCTATATTGTGTGTGATTAATGATTAGGCTCTGCATTTCCCATAGAGCAAGAGCACCCCGAGGGCAGGGCCTTGGTCTGGCTCAGTGCCTAGTACAACGCCTGGTCCAAAGTGAGCACCAAATCCCTGCTTGTTGAATAAATCAGTCATTCAATGGATCAGTGAATGGGCAAACCAAAGGGGATGTGTTACGATTTCCGAAAAATACAGTGTGAAAGGTATGAACCCTCTACTTCTTATTCAGATCTGATGCTGGTCTCCTTGACAGTCAGATGACACTTCATCTGGCTCATCTGTCACCTGATGACTGTTCTGTGTGACACCCCACAATGAGGACACGAGGACTCTAAAGATAGCTGAACAAGATGTAGTGTTTGGAGAGCACACGGGTTGATTAAAGATTTGGAGGTGACCTGGTACTACTGATCAGTTTTAAACTGAGAAAAGGGAGACCTGGGGTGTTCAGAAAATTTGGCCAAAATGACATGGTTAGTGAGTGGCAGTCCAGGCCAGTGCCTGCTGGCTCATGCTGGCTGCTTAATCAGTCTTACAAACAAGCACAGGGTAATCTTTGGAACCCAAGTTCAGAGCCTTCCACGGACACCACTGTGCCCCTCACGGGGGAGAACGGAAACATCCATTGATCCGTGATGCTGGACTGCCCCCCACCCCCACAGGTAGCTTCAGGGAAGGCTCTCGCTGCCCACCTTTCAATCTGAATGCCTGTCTTTGCTCTGCGGAGGGCATAGCAGTAACTCTGTAATGAACTTTGCTGCCTTGTCATTGGGAGCCCATCACCATCACTCACGTGATTTATTCCACCTAGGATCTACTTCATCCATCTTTGGCTGACTCAAAAATGTGTGCCTGCCTAGGGCTGAGTCACGTTGATAAGAGGTCCACTCCACAGCCTCCTGTTGCTGGGGTGTCCTGGGCAGCCCTGCTTTTCTCTTCCTATGGCTTGGGGTTCAGGTCTTCCTTGGACTCCATGAGGTGGTCCAGGTCTTCCCAGTAAATTCCCCTTTGTGCTGAAGCAGCTGCTTTTAATGAAAGAAGCTGAACTGATCTAACATTGGAGTAGGAAGGAAGCAGAGCATCCCATTCCTCACTTTTCAGGTAGGAGAACACAGAGGTCCAAAGTGGGGAGTTTGGTGGTCCCACATCTCAAAGGCAGAGGATGGCAGAGACTGGACAGGATCTCAGTCCCTGGGTTCCCCACCCACTGTCCACAGTGTCCCCTCTGAGAATCACAGCAGGGCTGTGAGATCCCAACACCTGCTCCTCCAACAGTAGGAGGCTCTCAGCGGGTGCTGGGTCCTTGATGGAGGGAGACCTGGGGAAGAGACTTGTAACACTTAAGTGTAGCATGGGGTACATGTTTGTACTTAGAAATTTATAAAGCTTTTTATAACCAACCCCTGCCCTAACTGGGGTATCAAATTATTCACGAGTTATGGGCCTTAAGACTAGAACTGTGAAAGTAATAAAGAGGCATCTGGTTCATGGAAAAAAATGTGTGGGTGCAAAAGGGTTCCAGGGGGATAGGTCAGAAAGGCGTAATGTGCAGTCCCCAAACCCTGGGAGCTGGCTTCCAGAAGATTTGAGGAAATGAAGCATGAAGAAGGATCTAGATTCCACCTTCTTTTCTGCTTAAGATCAGAAGTCTACATAGGCTTTAGGAGAAGACAGCTGCCGTACTTGCCTGTGTGCTGCTGGGCACATAAATGTGTCCCGGATCCCCCATTTCTCGAGCTTTATCTCATATAATTTATCTCATCCTTACACCAGCCTTATGAGGTCACTACTATCCTCACTTGGAGGTTGCAAAGCAGAGGCCGGGGATATTATGTACACCTGCCCAAGATCTGTCATGCTTCAAAGCCAAAGCTTGCTCTTTATTATGAAGTTGCCCCAGATACATAGTCTAATACTTCTAAGTCCCCACATTAGCTGACAACACATTTAATATGTACTATATCATTGTCATGTAATCCTAGTATTGTATATTATTACTGAACAAGTGGTTTTGATTCTTATGGCATGCCTGGCCCTGTGCTAGGTTCTGGTTTATACTAGAGAAATGGCACCAGAGTCCCTGCTTTCAGAGAGCTTATAGTTAAGGTGAATACTCATCAGACCTTTACATAACAAAACAACGCACCTTGTGATTAGATGCCAAGATGGATGACGTAGGTGGTAAATGCCCTAACGGCACCTTCTGGTGCCATCAGCTCGTTGATCTGAATTTTCCCCACTCCTAAATGACTCCCTGATGGTGAATTACATTCTAGTTGAAGCCAGGTGCTTTATATTTCGCTCCACCAATGTTCCATTAGGGCTTGACTTCCCCACACTCTTGTGTCCTAAATAGTCCATAATTGAATGCATTATTATATGCAATGCTGCATATGACTGACTTTCTTATTTTATGTCAACTTTTAAATTAAAGTGACATATACACACAGAAAAGTGCATAGCATATAAGTGTACAGCTCAGTGAATTTTCACAAAGCAAATACACCATGTGATCAGCATCAAGATGAAGAAACAGAATATGACCAGCCTCCTCCATGCCACCTTCCTGTCCCTGTCCCCCTTCTCCCGCCATCTTGACTTCTAAGGGCATGGAATAGTCTTCCTTGGTTTTGAACTTTAAATAGATGGATTCATATGATATACAGTTAACCCTTGAACAACATGGGTTTGCACTTCACGGGTCCACTTGTACGTGTTTTTTTGTTTTTTTTCCCCCAGTAAATACTACAGTACTGCCAATCTGCAGTTAGTTAAATTTGTGGATGCGGAGCCATGGATACGGAGGGGTGACTATGGGTCTTGAGCATCCTCAGATTTTGGTATCCACCTGGGCTCCTGGAACCAGTCGCCTCTGCGGATACTGAGGGATGACTGTATACTCTTTTGTATCTGGTTTCTTTCATTCAACATTCTGCTAATGAGATTCATCCATGTTGTTGTGTGTAGTTTGTTTTCACTCTCATTGCTGTGGAATTGTGGGAATGTCTGTCCATTCTGCCACTGATAGACACGTGGTTATTTCCAGTTTAGAGGTAGTACACATGATGTTGCTATGAACATTCTAGTTCGCATCTTTTGGTGAACAAATGTGCGTGGTGGTGTTGCACACATACCTAGGAATGGGATTGCTGAGTCATGAGGTGGCCACTGTTCGGCTTCAGTAGATTCTGTCTGTGTCCCAAAATGGCTGTACTGATTTACTGTCCCACCAGCTGTGTGTGAAGAGTTCCAGTTGCTCCACAACTCTGCCAAAACTTGGTATTGTGCATCTCTAATCCACTTTCAGCTGTTCTAGTGGGTGCGTTTCATTGTCATTTTTCTCCTTTTATTATTGTGGAAAAATATGCATAACAGACTTACCATTTTTAAGGTACGGTTCAGTGTCATAAAGTACATTCACATTTTTGTGCCATCATCATCACCACATTCTACCTCCGGAACTTTTTTTGTTTTTCCAAATTGACACTTTGTACCCATTAAACACTAACTCCCCATTTCCCCTCCCTTCACTGCTGACACCCACCAGTCTACTTTCTCTCTATGAATTTGACTACTCTAGGTTCCTCATATAAGTAGAATTGTGCAGTGTTTATCTCACTTGCATAATGTATTCAAGACTCATCCACGTTATAGCATGTGCCAGAAATTCCTTTTCTTTTTAAGGCTGAATGATATTCCATGATATGTATGTACCACATTCTATTGATCTGTTCATCTCTTGATTTCATTCTGATTTTAATTTGCATTTGTCTAATAACTTTGCATTTCTCTTGAGCACCTTTTATTTGATCTGTAGCTGTTTGGGCAGAAGACTTAAGCAGGCATTTCTAAAGGATGATATCCATTTTCCTATTGGATTGTCTGCCTTTTTCTTACTGATTTGTAGGAGAACTTTACATATTCCAGATCCGAGTCTTTCTGAATGTATGAATTGCAAGTCCTTCCTTCTAATCTGTGGCTTGCCTTTTCACTCCTTAAGAATATAGTTTGATAAATAGAAGTTCTCAATGAATGTAGTCCAATGTATCCATTTTTTTTTCCTTTATGGCTAGCATTTTTGTGTGTGTTCTACTTAAAGTGTTGCCTACCTGAAGGTCATGGTATATCCACCTTTGTTTTCTTCCAAAAACCTTATTGTTTTCACTTTCATTTAATGTGTCCGCTTTTTCAATTAGGAGTAGTTTTCAATCCTAGGGAAACGGGTTTGCAGTGCAAGCCTAGTATGTGGGCAGCACTATAGTGAAACCACATTAATTTGGGCAAGTGGTAACCGGCTCAGATGATTGGTAGAACCCTACATGGGTGCAGGTGTCCCTTGCTTGGACATCAGATTTGTTTTCTGAAGAGTTACATGTAAATTCTATCTAGCAAATTTGGCCATATTCTAAAGGTCGAATCTGCAGCTTTTCAGACATTTCCACCAAAGTTTAGGAGGTGTTCTCCTAACCCATCTCTGCTTTACAGACTTGCTAGACTCACTGTACCTCCCATTTCTTCTGACCCCCAAGAGCACACTTGAAAACTCTCATCTACGGCACAGCAGCCTGCTCTCTAGAACTCCCTGCACTTGTCTCCATCATTTTAGTCGTATAATTGTCAAAAGTCACTTGTTTGTTGTTGTTCTTGTAATTACATAATTTTGAGCTAATCTCATTTAATGTATGAAGTAGGAGCAGGAAAAGAAAATGTTTCTATGAAAACTAAGGTGAATGTGTTGGAAAGAGTCACTGAAGATAAACTGCTAATAAAATCGCTGTTGAATTATGTGCAAGAGGGAAAACAATAGAATCCTAAAAGAGGGGGAGGGGGCCAGATAATAAAGCTCTAAAAAGATTCTCAATTCATATTGTTCATAAATATCTTTGTTTTTGCTCCACTACAAAGAAATCAAAATTAGAAATGGTAGATACTCCATTATCTAGGAGAGAGAGTGCAGAACGCAAAACGGAGCATCCTTTCAAGAAAAGTCTTTGGCTTTGTTACTGGCCCATGGGTTTGCATATTTTCAGATAAATGTTTGAAGTTTGGATGGATGCTGTCAGTTAAAATACTTAAAGTATATAGATGTCTTATTTTTGCATGAGTCTCTGCTTTAATTGACTCTTTGTTAACTAAGCACTGTTCCTTTCGTCATAGATAAGGGGGTGGAGGGGTAGGAATCCCTCCCCTCCCACGGCCATCCTCAAGCTAGGAACTTCTGTGAAGTACTGTTTTGTCTTAAAAAAAAAAAAAGACTATTAATACTTCACAATTTGCATTTTACTCCATGTTCAAAAACAAAATAAAAATAAGCATTTTTCTTTTTCAAAATCTTCAAATAAAACCACAGCTCAGCTGAGTTCTTCCGTGGTAGGAGTTTGGGGATTTAAGTCGCCTTCTAATGTATCTGCTGGATCAGTGCCATTGGAATCCATGGTGATTTTTCTGGCATCATCATGCCCGCGCCCTGCAGTCCTGGGATGCAGGCTTGCCTGTGCCATGCGGTGCCTGGTGAAGCTGGGTGTCGGGGCCACTGGCCTGCCCTCGGGATGTGGACATATGTGTATGCAGTGGTGAGGATGCTGCTCTCTGTGGGTGTGGGAGCCCCTCCGTTCCAGAAGCTCGGTACTGCACTGCCTGGGGGCCAGTCTGCTGTCCTGCATCTCAGGCTGGATTCTCTCCGCTGTGAGCAGAGCTGGCAGGCACAGAGGGCGAGCATGCTTCTCACACCAAGGACACCATGTGACACACTGAAAAACAGTCTGTTGCTCCACTCACCCCCCCACTCCCAACCTCCGCCCTCCAAGGCTCCCCTTTGCGGGGTATTCATCTGCTCCCTCCGGTGGCAGGGTAAGTGGTTATTTTACAGGTAAATTTCATTTATTAGTTCCATCCTCCTCCACCCCACCTCGCCCCCCCCTCCCCGGGGGTAATAACGGTAACCAGTGCCTCAGGCCACGGTGCTGGGAAAGTGCTTAGGAAGCGAGGGGAAACCTTCCGGGCCGGCGCCCACACAGTTCTGAAACACCCGGGGCAATCAACCTGAGTCACTGCCGCCAAGGCAGGAATCATCCAGTAGCGCTTCTCCGCTCACCGACGTCGTCCTCCTCCTCCAACGTTGTTTCTGACTTTTCCAGAGAGGAAGCCTGCGGGAAGCCCAGGTCAAGGCGTTGACTCGCGCGCCCCCGTGTGGCCATGGTGTGCGGGTTTGGAAAATGCTGCCAGGTTTTCCTTTCCCCACGGCCGGAGAAGGCAGCGGGCAGCCTGCGACCCGTGCACACACCTTAAAAAAGCAGACATTTTGCATAATCTTTGATTGCTTATTTCTATTATTTTCTTTCCAAAATTTATTCAGCCGTTTACATTATAATGGTTAATTTAGTGAATATGTTGATTCTTATGAAAAATGGTGATTTTATTATAATCATTACTTGGTCATAGTAGTGTCAAGGTGAGCTTTTTTTTTAAGAGTTTTTTAATTGAAGTATAGCTTATTTACAATGTTGTGTTTCATGTGTACTATTTCTGTTATTTTTAAATTTTATTTTTACTGCCCTTATTTCTTAACAGTTAAGCATCCTCAGGTCTTATTCAACTCGAGTTACAAGGCATGGCTTTTGGAGCCCGCAGATTTTCTGTAGGTGTAGGCAATGCCCCCTCCCGATTCTGGGAGACTTCCCGCAGATTTTCTGTAGGTGTAGGCAATGCCCCCTCCCGATTCTGGGAGACTTCCCCCAACACACAGCCTATTACTGGTGCATGTTTTTATTCAAAAGGGACAAGAACAAAAGCTATAGCTCTGCCTGTCCCTTTTACACTTTCAGGCTATAATAAATCAGCAGGTGTTCGCACCTGCTAGGGCCGAGCTCTCCAATCTCCAGCACTGAGACCAGGGCCTAGTATGGATACAGGGCTCCCAGTGCTTGTATTTTGAGTTCCACAGAGGTCTGGACCTTCTTTTATGGATCCTTCGGGCAGTGATGACGAGAGAGGAGATGTGCTCCCCAAGGGATGAGCAATGTGATCCTCTTTGGGAAGAAAAGATTCAAATTCCATCCATTTAAAGAATCTGCTTCTTTAAAAATTTTCCCATTGTGTGTGGTTTTATAATGGTACTTCAGTAAAAATACCTGTGTGTGTGTTCAGGGGGATGGTTAGCAGATGCTGTTGGTGCCCTAGCACGTCTGTATTCCTTGACCTACCACTGCGGTCAGCTGCAGAATACCCTGTGACTTCCCGTGTCTCTCCTCCTGAGGTGACCTAAGCCACGATGTTATGGGGTAGGGGCTAAAACCTGATGGGCCCCCGTTGTAGGTCGTTTGATTTTAGGGAAATTCCTCTTAGGTCTACATCATTATTCCAATAATAGCTACCATTCTTGAGTGCCTACTATGTGCCTGATACTTTATAATGAGTACACGTTGTAAAGGTCACACTAACTTTGGAAGCAGATGTTATTAACTTTGATTTAGAGATGAGGAAACGAAGGCTTAGCAAATGGCTGTGGGATCTGGAGCTGAACACAGGTCTCGCTAGGCCCTGTTCTCTCCCCCCTTGCTGGCTTCTCCATGGTGACAGCGAGCTCCATTCACGTCCCTCTGAGGGCTCCAGTCCCCAGATCCCCACTGTTTCTCTCCCCTTCCAGCTCTACTCTCCTCCTCACCAGCCCCCCTCACCCTGTTCCTCTCTCATCCTCAGGAGCCAGTGTGGCCCCAGAAGTGAAGAACTGGAACCTCACACTATTACCATCTGTTCAGGAGGAAATGGGAGCTCTCCCTGCCTCAGGGCAGGCTGAGAGGGCAATTTTCAGCCCCTTGGAGAGGCTGTGCCAATGTAGAAGCCAGTGTAGGTGGTTTGGCTGAAGGGGGTGCTGTCTGGCAATTCAGTGCATGTTATGGGTTTTGAGAACAAGGTTGAGTAGTTTATCCTCCAAGAAAGAACCCAGTTGAGAGGGAGAGGTGGTGCTACTCGTGATGACTCTGGGAAAACAGGTGAATCCCAGGACTCTCCTGGGTGAACCAGAACCTACGTTCTCCCTTCCTGCTCTATACCTGTCCTGTATTTCTCACGTTGTTTTCTCTGGGTCCCTTTTAACATTTTGGGACCTACTCTTCTCGCCATCATCAATCCTTACATCAGCTGTTTATTCAGGGAGCAAACTTGGTCTGGCCTCCAGTTTTCGTTCTTTTCTAACTTATAGACCCCTTCTCTTTTGCCTAAGCTTTGCCTTTTCCTGATTATTTGACCGTAAATTCATTGTATCATGCCTTATTCAGCAACTTCTGGAACAGGAGGAACAGACGTACAAATTTGCTTAAACTGAGTAAGCGTATATTTACAAAATTGTGACCCTTTTCTTTCTCACTCATTTATTACAATCTCAAAAACATCCGCCCCATTCATCGTACGTGACATTGTAAATCCCCGGGGGCAGAGGCTGGTCCTCTTGCCCAGTTAGGCGTGGTGGGCACCTCGTGGGCCCTAGCGCTTGTAGCTCTGCCTGGCCGCTTGGAGTTCCTGGCTGAGTCAGCACTCAGGAATCCAGTGCAGCAGGTTAATTCCCTACTGGCTCGGACCCCAGCGAGATCCAGCCCAGAGCACCCCGCCAGAGTGGAGGAGGTGCTGGCTTGTCACTTATCAAGTTATTTCTTCTCCTGGAAAAGGTGAAAAAAACTACAAAAAAACCGAAAACAGACCTGTATACATTGTACTCCTCTGAGCCTCCTTCCTGGGGTTACTGTGAGTCCATAGTGAAATAATCGGTGTTAGTGTGCCTGCAGAAAGAGAAATTTGATAAAAGTGTGAAACACTATTATTAAGCATCCTAAGAGTTTATCTTGATAGCGCCCCAATAGTGACAGACAGGAGACAGGCTTGTGTAAAGTCAGCACCACTGCCTTCCTCAGGGGTCACCATTCACATTCCCTAATAAGCAGCCCTGCTGTCAGGTGGTCAGGCCCTGGAGCTGACCTTTTTTGCTGCTGTATCATCATTTTATATCCCACTGTCCTGGAGAGTAGAATCTGGGCACTCTCTTTCACTAGATTACTAAGGCTTTCAAAGAGACATTTCCAACTCCATGTCATTAAGAGAAAATGCAATGACTTAAAAAAAAACTTAAGTGATTCCAGCGCCAGTTAGCTAATGCACTGTTAAGTCATGCTTGCTGTAAAGTGTTGCGGGAATCTGCTGTCATTTCTGAGATGTGGGTGTAACCCATCCCCTCACCATGCTGGGCTGGCAAGTACATTCAGGAAACAGGCACACACACACGCCCTCGCCCCATATAACCTAAAAGAGTCTCCTTGCTTTGTTGACTTCATGTTTTAGAACTCATCTCTGCATCTTCCTGGGGCTTCCTTTGGTCCCTCACTTATTGGCTCCTAGAAAGTAACATCAGCAATGCAAATTGGAGGTTGTCCTCATGTGCAAAGGACCCCATTTCCAGCCTGGCATTTGCTTTGAATAATCCAGTGCTAACCCTCAGCAGGGTGTGTGTGTATGTGTGTCTAAGAAAGGGGTGTGAAGCCAGATTAGGGGCCATTATGGTTTAGAGGCGTGGCCTCCAATGTAGAACTTGCATATGGTGTGGGTTAGGCCAGATGAGCCAACGGGAAATGGGAAACAAACAATAGTCCTTTTTGTATCTGTTTTTGTATCTGTATTTGTATCTGTTACCTAAGAAACAAGAAAACGATTTCATTTTAATATTTAATATATGGATTGCCAGGGCTACGTGTTTATAATTTATAAGAAAGTAAACTTATACGTCAAAGTTGTTACTGATACTTGCAGCCAAAAATACTTGGAGGCCTTTGGCTTAGTCGATCCAAATAGGTCCAAGGAATGGAAGAAGCAGAGAGCATGTTAATCAGAGCAAGAGCGAAGGTGATTACTTGTGTTCAGTGTCATGTACACACACTTGTGCATGCACACTCATGCACTCACACAAGCTATACACACAGCTTGCATGTGCACCCTCACGCATGTGCTCACACTCACATGATTATATTGACACACACATCAGTCATACTTACTGCACCCACTTACCACAGGCACATCACAGATACACACCTACCTTCACTCACTCCTGCACACACTCACTCCCACTTATATTCATTCACAAACACAAACTCCCATGTTCCCCCCAACTCTCACACTCACATCCACACACACACACCACATGCTCTCAAACACAATGCACCTTTTGCTTAATAAACTTAATAGACACCTATTCCCAAGGGGAAGCAGCACGGTTAATCCCTTGGAGACACGCTCATGGCCACTTGCTGCCTGACTTAACTCATTCTGGTGGTTGGCATCAGACCTGAGCCTCAGGAAGTCAGCGCCCAGCATGCACATGCTGAAGCTTAGTGACCGGGACGTCTTCTGCATATTCAACACCATCAGTGTAGTCGTCTGTAGATCAGGTGACATGAGGGCAGGTGAGAGGGAAAGACATGGTCTCTAGACTTAAAAGACACTTAGTATCTGGATTGGGGGATTATACAGACCTTTGTAAACTAGGCACTGACAGGTGTTTAGACTGAGAAGCAGTTAAGAGGAAGGAGGGACAGGAGGTCAGTGGGAGGGGTTTGAAGAAAAAGCAGAACTTCTGCTGGGCATTGAGGGATGGATGGTTGAATTAAAAAGGGAGAGGGAAGGGAAGATTCAGCCGGCACAGTTCTATCTGTTGAGGGGCTGAGGATCAGGGGAGCTTAAGTCACTTATTCTGAAGTGAGTAGCCCCCTGGTCATTGGGCAGTTCAAGCGTGCGCTGGAGAAACCTAGAAGGATTTCAAGTGATGGAAAGTTACTGAGCTAGACACCCTTTAAGGTTCACTTGAGCCCTGGGATTTTATGATGACGTGACAGTCTTTCCTGGCTGGCTCTGGCTAAGAAGATGATAAATTCACTGATTGTGGGGAGGTTGTTCTTAGGGATAAAAGACCCCTGTTGCTGGAGAAGTTTACCTCTTCTACGCAGATTGAAACAGGAGGTCCAGGCAAGAGGCTGCTGCGGTTAGCTGGAAGTTCTGTCTGAGTGGGGTCCGTCTTTCCAAATAGTTATCAAAGCAAACTCTTAGAAACCAAACCTAATTGCTGTTTGGAATTTATTTCTTCTTGGGACATAACACCCCTAGCCTGGTCCATGGAATGTGAGCAGTCCTGCTTAGAGAGAGAAGTGTAGGAATCAGGCATGAAAAATGAATATTTTTTACTTGTCATGTTCATCTGAGGCAGATTAATACGATTCTATTTCTACCTGTTAAATATTGACAGAATGAATTGTGCTAGTTAAGCTCCAAAGACACCAATTAAAGAAACATTTCAGCCAAAGACAATGCCTTTCTGGGTGTACCCTGAGATGCCTGGAAAAGATTTACATGTGGGAAGGGATAATTACCATGATAACATCATTCGGTTGATGGCATCCAAATTGTATATAGGCAACATTTCCTTCTTAGAATCCATTTAGGTGATATAACTGAGCAAATCTCATGTACATTTCATGCATGTGTCATGTACAGAGGAACAGCCCTTGTGATGTGAAAAGTCCCAATAGCTCTCAGGAGGGGACCGGCAGGGACTGGCACAGGCTGTGCACTTAGTGAATTGTGTTGGCCTGATGATCCGGTCCTCATAGGAAAGCTTAGAACATGAACGGATTACGAATTCTCTTCTTCCCTGTGCTTTGTTACAGAAGCACACTGTTCTGATTCTACAATTAATTCCTGGGCAAGCCATTTAATCTCCTTGAGATTCAGTTTTTTGACAATAAAATGCATTGTATTTATTATAATACACATGTAATTAAACGAGTATATGGATGTCAAAACTCTCTGTAAACTTTAGTCTTACAGATTATTTAAATAATAAATACCATATGTGCTTACAGGAAAGGACTGAATAACACGGAGGAATGCTTTAGGGAGTGAAAGTAAAAGTTGCCTGACCTCTCACATCCCCTCCCCGCAAGTCAGCTGCTGTCCCTTTCTTTTATATATGTCAAAGTGCTACACAGATACATGTGACTATGATTTATTTCATGTAATCTTTCAACTTCTGTAGTATTTTGTAAATTGACAAATCATTTTAGCCAAAGAGAATGATTACATCTTGTGAGCTAGGACATAGCAACGAAGATTCAGGAGGATTTAAGAGCTCATTGTAGGTAATTTTCTACTTGTCTACTTTTATTATAGGAGGCAAATTCCTTTGTTAAAGGACACCATTCAGTTTCCCCTAAACCTAACACTCCTTCATTTATTCCTCCATTAAAAAAGGATTTTTGCACTTACCATGTACAAAGCACTTAACCAGCCTATGAAAGATTAAAAGGACCATAACCATCTCAGCCGGGAGATAGGAGTTGCACGCTGGTAACTCTATACAGTACTGGGTATACGTGTGTAAAGAGGGGTGTGGGTAGAGAGCCACAGGAATCGTCCACGGACCCCTCTAGCCAGGGGCCTCCTGGGAGGAGGTGACATCTGACCCGGGTCTTGCAGGTGAGTTAGAATTAAGACATACAAGATGAGAACTAGTTTCCTTACAAAACTTGAAATCTTTGAGATTACACAGACCAGAATTTCTTCTTTCCAGATTCCTTTTTTCTTTCTGAAATGTTTTTGAATTCCACTGCCCCAAATGCCCTTGAGGAGGACACAGTAATATAAAGTTCTCACCAGATGACACCACGGTATAAAAATGTGTCAGCTGAGTTACACTGTCTTGGCATAAACCCAGCCTCCACTCCTGCTTTCCTGGGTCCTCCTTATGAAGAGTCCCCATTTGCAGAATGAACCAGACAACTGCAGGGGAGGCTGTGTCTGTGTTGAGTAAACAAGGGAGAATTTGGAGTCCCCGTGCAGTGAAACTGCTCTGTCTAGATCATCAACGCAGAATTAAGTTGCTAGAACCAGAAAAGACACAGATGAGCGTTCGGTCCACAAAAGCGTTGTTTGACAGGGTTTGGAGACTGAGGCACAGAGCTGTGATGTGATTTACCCCAAGACAGTTAGATGGGGAGGAGATGTCTGAGTCAGGTGTGGGAAAGAACCTAGGTGTCATGAGTCAGTTCCAGTGCTCAGCCACCGTGGTCCCCCCACAGGGCCATTATTTGTAGACTCTTGCCTGGATTCATTGATACCACAGCCTTTAGAATTGAATCACCTAGTTGGTGACTCAATTCTACCACCCATTCTGCTTCACTAGTTCCATTTACTCCATTTAGGCTTCTCGGTGCCGCTTTTGTTCTGCACCTTATGGATTGCTGCAGGCATCAGGCTGTAGGGGAAGGTCCATGTCTTCCCGGTGGGCGTTCCTGATGTGTGAGCTGTGCATGGAACGCCTTCAAGCCAGTACAGAAAAGACAGCTCAGCTTGGGATGGTGGCTGCACTGGTGTGTACGTTTGTCAGGACTCATTGACTTGACACTTGCGATCTCCGTGTTCTACTTTCTGTAAATGAATATTTAATTTAAAAAAACATTCACATGACTTCACTGGTAAATCCTTGGGTATCTCGGTGGGTAAATTCCACCTACCTTCAGAAGCACTTTGCGGTGGTTACAGAGGTGTCACTCAGTAAAGAGGGGGCTCTTGTCTTCTGCTCCACCCATCGCTCACCTTTTCTTCTCCGGGAATGGTTTTTCCATTTCCTGCTCCTCTTCCAACCCTCCACCTACCTCCCATGGGCCTCCAGCTGCCATAGGTTGGTCCCATCAGGCAGGGAAAGGACTGCCACACCAGAGCAGTAAGAGTAGGGTGTGTCCTGGGAGGACTTTAGTCTCAGAGGAGGACCTCAGAGGGCCACACTGCACAGCTGGCACTGGTTGAGCCTGTACTGTGTGCCAGGCCCTGTGCTCGAGAGGAAAGAATGACTTGCTCACCGTAGAGGGTCGGGCACTGGTGAGGAAGACCCTTTGGTGAAGGGCTTTTTCATCTCCCTCAGTGAGACCACGTGAATAGCCACCTACACCTATGGGTATGGCCAACATTGGATGGCAGTGATGCCAAACCCCAGAATGGACTGGATTCAGTGCTCTGCATGTATAAGTCATTAATGAAAACAAAACAACTAGGGCTGCCATTAACCCCCTCCCCCATCTGCAAGGCCAGGATTTATTGTGAAGTTGACAGAGGCCCTCCCAGGGTATAGGATGTTGGCTGAATATCAACTAAGGTGACCAGGGTTTGCAGACCCATTCTTCAAAGGAGCCCCGAGGAGCCCTGTGTCTCTCAAATCCCTGCCCTCCACCGGGCTCCCTGCCCTCGGGACCCTTGATGAGATCATCCGTGGCTGTGAGTCATGCACCATCACCCTGTGACTGACCGTGCAGTAAGGCCACTTGGCCTATTTGTCTTCTGGAACACTTCACCTGAATCTATATTCCATTTAAATTTTATAGAAATGAAATGAGTTATAAGCGACCCAAGTCAGAACATTGGGACATGCTGGCTCAGCTCTTCCCAGGGTTTGCAGGGAAAGCAGGGACAGCTGACCCATCTGTCCACTTGAGTGGAGAGAAGGCGAGGGCCTGGAGAAACAGAGCCGTCTAATCCCAAAGACGTCAGCCTTGAGCTCTTGTTCAAAGAAGAAGGTCAGCAGTGGTGAGAGATGGGGGGAGTCACCCTGTCAGCTCACTGCCCCTTAATCTTTTTGAGATCCATGCCAGCACCCTGGGAAATAGCCAGTTATAGTTGTAAGAGGTTCTTATTGGAGTGCCGTGGAGGAAGAGATGAATTAAAGGTCGGCAGAACCGGGTTGTGATAAAGGTACCAACATGATTTGCGGGGTTAATCCTCCCCTGCTTGCCTTATGGAGTTTCCCAGGAGAGAAAGTCTGGATGAAGGGGGGTGTGACCACCCTCTTGGGTAGTTCAGAATACAGCCCCAGTGCAAACCTTGGCTCTCACTGCCCTCCAAGGGGGCAACTCCTACATACCATGGGTTGAAGAGTGAACTTGTCTTTGCAGTGGCCTGGTGCTCCAGAAACTGCTGTCTGCTGTGGATTCAGCAAACCTTCACCGCCACCCTCAGAACTGCAGGGGTAGACTTTGGAATCAGACTTGGGTTCAAAGCTTGCTTTGTCACCTTCTGTTGTATCACTGTTGTACCTCTGTAAATTTTAGTCTTCTCGTCTGTAAAATTAGGGTAGTGAGGGTACTTTCCCTGTAAGTGGTTGTGAGGATTACTGATAATATACATTAAACCACCTATCACCATGCTGGCTGCATAGCAAGTAATCAGTGGTGCCTGCTGTTATGACAGTGAATCCTTTCCTCCCTCCTAGGCCTTTGAGTTGCATGGCTCCTGTAATCCTTAAGTCAAGTTCAATCTCTAGGACCCAGGGGACAGTGTCCTCTTCACTCTGCCTCCTCTGGTGCTTCTCTGGCCTCAAACTCCTGGCTGAGTAGCCTCAGCTCTGCCTTGACCAGGCTTTCTGTAGCGGGGAGCTGCTCTGACCCCACAGCCAGGTCCATGCTCTGGCCTCCTGATCAGTGTCCCAGGACTTTTTATGCATCTGGGCCTGCCCTTGAGCCCAGTCCCATGCTTGGGCCCCTCCTCCAGTGGCTGGATCTCCCCGGGCAGCTGGTCGCCTGTAGGCCCCTCTGCCTCTCCTCTGCCCTGCACTTTCTTTCCCAGCTCCCACCTGTCCAGCCCTTCCTACTTGTGCTAACACCCCTGCCCCCCCCCACTGCCCCCGTTGCTTCCTTTTCTCTCTACCGGACTGCACTAGTTGTCAACTCTGCCCCCCTAGAGACTCTGGTCCCTGGATCCAACCCCTCCAGTCTGGCCTGTCCTACCCATCAGCCAAGTCCCAATTATGACCTAGTAGACCTAGACTCTATGAGACATTCACTACCCTGAGGTCATCATTCAGCCACCAAAAGTAATTCATGTTAGAATAGGGTAGACAGAAAACGCCCCGAACCTCTCCATCGCATAGAGTTCTTATTGCTATTGTAAAGATAGTACCACATAAATGAAGTGTGGTATATCCATTCAATGGAACATTATTCAGCAATAAAGAGAAATGAAGTACTGATACATGCTACAATATGGATGAACCTTGAAAATATTATGCTGAGTGAAAGCAGCCAGACACAAAAGGCCACATACCGTATGACTCCATTTATATGACACGTCCAGAATAAGCAAATCCATAGAGACAGAAGGTACATTGGTGATTGCCAGGGACAGAGGGAGGGAAGTGGGGGATGCCTGCTAAAGCATATGGGGGTTTCTTTTTGGTGTGATGAACATATTCTAAGACTGTTTGTGGAGATGGTTGGATGTCTGTGAATATACAAAAGACCATTGATGACATGCTCTAAGTGGGTCAGTGGTACAGTGACCCATGATATTGGGACATTGTGTCCCAATAAAGCTGTTACCAAAAAAAGATAGTTAAGGAATGAATGTATAAACATGTTAAAAGATTAAAATAATGTTTATAATAATACAGGGCTAACACAACTGTTTTAATTTTTACCTATCTTCTGATCTTCGGCTACTTGAAAACACCTTTTTATGTGGTTATAGCCTCAATATACTCTTTTCACTGTTCTTTTTAGCAAACATTTGTCCATTTTGTTACTTAGTCTTTATAAATATCATTTGTATTCTATCAGTTTGATATCTCATTTAATTATTTTCCAATTGGTAGGCATTCATGGCTCCAGATTTGTTGTGGTAGTGGTGATTACGATAGACAGTGTTTCTGTTCTGTAGAACTAAAAAATGTCTTAGGATTATTTCTTTGGAGATGGACTTTTCAGTCAACATTCCTTGCAATGAAATTTATGTTCCTTTTCTAGTCTATTTTACCCAATAAAGTTTGGAGATGTAAAAATGCCTGAGAAGCAGGAGGAAGTCAGAGCACAATGGACATGTGAGGTCAGCAGTGTTCTCGTTAAGCAGTAATAAAACTCCCTCTCCCACCCCCATCCTAGACAGTGTTCAGGCGTTACTCAGTATAAGTGTCTATTGTCTACATGTTAGACCCTGGCTAGTAACTACAGCTGTGGTTAGGTGGAAAAGCAGGAATAATTTAGTGGCAATCTCACAACCCCTAGTTAGCAAATATAAAAATGTAATATTTGTTTCAGATTTTTTTCATTGTCTTTGTTAAAGACATGAGATACAGTTGGAATTCCCTTGAGAAGGGATTTCTACTCCTCTTTCCCAGAGGTAACCACTGGGCTGAAGTTGGTGTTTAGTTCATTCATGTGTGTGCATGTGTGTATATTTATATATGTATACATATACATATATAAAACGTGTGTGTGTCTATAAATGTTTTGTGAATTTGATTTTATATAAATGGTAACATTCTGTACATTTTCTTTTGTAACTTGTTTTATTAAGGAAACATGTTTTGAAGATTTGTCTCTGTTGACATATAGTACACTCATTTTAACTACTAGATGATATTCCTTGTATGACAGTATCACAATTTTTATCCATTCACTTGTTGGTGGACATTCAAGTTGTTTTCAGTTGTTTTTTTTTTTTAACTACCGCAGTGTTCCAGTGAACATCTTTGTGTGCATCTCTTTAGGTGTATGTGTGCACATTTCCCTAGGGTATGTACTTAGGATGGAACTGCTGCTGGGTTGTAGGCTATGTACATTCTCAGCTTAGCTCATTATTGCCAGATTGTTCTTCAACCTGGTTATATTAGTTCGCACCCCCTTGGGACAGTATATAAGAGTTTGCTTCTTTACATCCTCATCAAAACTTAGGAATGTCAGATTTTTAATTTTTACCAACCAGTAAGTATAACGTGGCCCTCATTATTGTTTTCATCTGCATTTCCCTGATTACCTGTAAGGTTGAGGACCCTGTTAGGATTATTGACCAACTGTATGTCCACTGAGAAGAAACTGTGCATATCCTTTGCTAATATTTCTTTTGGATTATTGGTCATCTTCTTATTGATGGTAGTTTTTGATACATACTGAAGTACCAAATCTGAGTCTATTATGTGTGGCAGATATCTTCTCATAGTGTCTCTGGCTTGTCCTTATAATTTATTTCTGGTGTCTTCTGCTGTGCAGTTTTCCATTTTAATATGATTATATTTTTAGTTTGTGCATTTTGCATTCTGATGAATAAATACTTCTCTAAATGACAGAAATATTTTTGTATTTTTTAAATAAAAGTTTGAGTGTTTTGCTTTTTACACTTGGATCTAGTTCTTTCTTTTTTTTTCCATTTTGAAAACCTGTGGACCTAGGTTCGGGTTGTGATCATTCCCTGTTTTCTCCACTGATCCTCCTGCTTCAGATCTGTGCTTTTCCTTTGGTCTGTCTGACCATCTCTGAGCCAACACACATTGTTTTAATTGCTCTATAGCTATGAAACAAATCTTGGTACCTGTAGAGCATGCTCCCATTCTTTATTCTTATTTGTCAATTTTTTTGCAATTTTTAGCCATTTTTCTTTTGTGAAATTTAAGTTCAGCTTCTCAAATCCCATGAGAGACCTTTTGGGATTTAAATGCATTAATTTTTGAAATACTGATTTAAAAAGTGATTATAGATCTATTCAAGTTTTTAATTTCTTCCTGTGTTAAATTTATGAAGCAAAACACTTGCCTAAAATAAATTCTTGGAAAATATTTTCCTAACTAGCATCCTGGGGAACACAACAAAGATGGCTTTCTGTGAATGCAATTTTGATCAAAGACTGAAGCTGTCTTCAGCTAAGTTGGGTTTTGCCTTTAATAAAATCAATATACTTACCCAAAACGAATGCTTAGTTTTTTGTTTTTGTTTTTTTTAAGATGCTGGGGATAGGAGTTTATTAATTATTTACTTTTGCTGTATTGGGTCATCGTTTCTGTGCGAGGGCCTTCTCCAGTTGTGGCAAGCGGGGGCCACTCTTCATCGCGGTGTGTGGGCCTCTCACTATCGCAGTCTCTCTTGTTGAGGAGCACAGGCTCCAGATGCGCAGGCTCACAGGCCCAGTTGCTCTGCGGCATGTGGGATCCTCCCAGACCAAGGCTCGAACCCGTGTCCCCTGCATTAGCGGGCAGACTCTCAACCACTGCGCCACCAGGGAAGCCCCGAATGCTTAGTTTTAACACTAGTCATAAACACAATCACTGCTTTGTAGATCAGATAATTTATTACCCCATAGTGAACATCAGCCAACCTCTGATCTTTAGATGAGTGTGTTTGACTTTCATATTTTCTTATGAAGAGCTTTATCTTGAAATTTGCCGGCAGAATTTCAGTTACACTCACTGAGAGTTAATGTATTTCTGCTTCTCACTTTCTAATTTTGCGGGTAGCTGTTAAAGATGTCACAGCGCATTTACATGGGGAACTCTGGCTGGGTGAGGAGAAAGTAGCTTTCAAGGTCATCACCGAGCTTTCTTCTTGACTCTATTCCAGTTTCCCCAGGAGCTACCAGATGCCTGGTTTGATGATGCCCCAGGCCAAGTGTCTTCATAAGCAACGGAGTAAAAGAGATTCCTGCAAGCACAGAGAGGACAGAGGGGGATGGGTGTTGAGGGGGCGGGATGCAGGTCAGCACGGTGTCTGCCCTGTCTCCGTGGTTCAAACTCCTGTTGGCCTCAAGGTGACAGGTGTTCGTGGATGAGTAGCAGCTGGAGGGCAAGTGGGAGGACTGGCCTTCCTTGAGTACCTCTGAGAACTCGGCTCCCTTAATTAAATGTCCACAGACTACCAGGCTCATTTCTTTGGTCTCTCTTTGCCCACTGGGTGGCCCAGATTGTCTGCCTGGGACCATGTTCACTTGGCCACCATGACAGAAAGCCCCAGACAGTGTCCTTGCACTTCTCCTGGTATCGTCTATCCCTAGTCATGATTGTGAATTATTCTCCAATCCTTCCACAACTAGTACTTGGGGCCCGGACAATCACTGTAACCAGTGTTCTTCAAACACTGCCATGTCGTCTGTGCTGTGTTGGTGGCACTAGATGCCCTGGGGAGCTGATTAAAATTACAGATTTTTAAGCTTCACTCAGTGGGGTTGGGAAGTGGTTCAGGAGTCTGTGGCTGCACCAACTTCACAGGTCACTCCAATAAGCATCCAGGTTTTGGGAACCACTGCTCTGTACAATTTTAACCTAGGACTCTAGGAAGGAACCAGGTCATCTAGGAAACAGCTTCGTAAAGACTGTTCAGTGACTAATGTTTCCAGTCTAGACTCTTCAAAGAAGACTAAAATTCTAAAATGCCAGAGCTGAAAAGGACTTTAGAAATCACCTAGTCCAATATTTCTGACACACAAATAAATAAGGTAAAGCCCAGAAAAGGAAAGGGACTCCTTCAACGGCACACAACTAGCTGGTGGTGTGCAGAAGGACCTCGGACCCCAACCCATAATGATTCAGCTCATTTCATTGCACCATGTGGCTCCTGGGCCTTTGTAAGCACAGGAAAGTCATCATTGTTCTGTTCTGTGTATGTTAAGTGGCTCAACACAAAGAAGTGCAGTAGAGTTTTAACCAATAAAACACCCCTCCTTTTGCTGCAAATATTCTGAAGGAACATGCACTACAGCAGAATTTATTATAACATACCCCAGACCCCTTAAGGGTTCAAATTAAGGGAACATAAAACAACCTCTATTTTACATTGAAATTGCTATGTTAAAATTTAGTTTTACCAAACAGTTGAATTGTTATAATTATTAGCATTACCCCCAAAATTGTCACTCTTCAAAAGCACTCACCACAAGGCTCCCTTATATAGCACTTAATGTGCATTTAAAATTGAATTTGATTGATGGAAATTCCATTGACACACAGCTTTCTAGGAACACAACTTTTGTAGAAAAAGTAAGAACACTGAATGCTGTGTTTAAGCCCTGACCCACGACGCAAAGGTTCTGCTAGACAACCAGTTCCTGCTTCAAGGAGCTTATGAACTAACAGGACAAAACACAGTAACCAAATAAACCTACAGATTACAGAATGAGAATTTGTTTTACTTGGGAAGCTGAGTTCACCCTTAAAGGTGGAGGAAGGTCAAGTCAGCTGCCTTTTTTTTTTTTTTTTTGGGACATTTTTGAGTGATGTTTGAGATGATGACATTCTCAAATAATTGAGAGCTCCAAAATAACCCTCCACCACCTGTCCTCAAACCTTAGCCTTTGCATTCAATTGCCTGGAAGTTACTCAGCTCTGATGCCTCTTCTTCTTCCCCTTTGCCGTGGGGTCCAAGCTAATGTCTACTGAACACTCAGGTGATGTTGGTAAAACACACCTGGAGAATCTCAGAAGCAGAAGGGACTTGAAAACACACAGCTATCCATGTAATATGGGGGAAGCTGAGGCCAAGGCAAGAGAAATGGCTCACCTAGGGGTCACATATATGGTTAGTGTCAGATCCAAGACTTTATCTTCCATCACCAGGTTCTCAGTCCTGGGCAATTTAAAATTGTCCCTCCCTCTTCTTCTCTCCCTCCCTCTCCCTGAATACCAGCTCCCTTTCCTTCTCCCTCTCTTTTCCTCTTGGACTACCTCCCCTGCAATATCCATTTCTGAGTCGTGCTCCAAGACATTGAACCCAAACCCTCGTTCAGGGTCATTGGCAGCTGCTGAGTCAGAAGCCGCTGGCTTGATCAATGCTGATGTCCCCCTGGGCTTCTCCTGATTTTTAATGGCCCCGCCATTAAAAATGTGGGTGCTTCTCCACACTGGCTGCACATTATAATCTCCCGGTGGGCTTTAAAGTACTGCTGCCTGGGCTTTACGCACAGAGATTGTGAGTCAGTTGTCTGGGGTGGGCCACGGGCACCAGCAGATCTCAGGACTCTCCAGGTGAGCCTAATGCGCAGGCAGGATCGAGGGCACGTGTCATGCAGTATTAGGTCTAGTTATTTTTGTGCACCTGCTGACCCTCATTTGCCAGTTGATGTGGGTGCAGCACACTTAAGGAGGTGAATGGATTCACCAAAGCTGTCTGTTTTCCTAACAAGGCACAGAAGCTGTACCACCCCTCCCTTGCAATCTTACCTAGTGCCTTTGCCTATTCAGAAAAATAAAAAGGACTTATTGAAATGCCACTTTCTATAACGCTTGGTTTGGGGAATAAAACAAATCTCTTGGCTGTGGAAATGCTCTTATCACCATATGAAGGGCAGGAAGAAGAAGAACACAGGCTTCTTCTGGGCCATGAAGCCCTGATCTGGCTCACCAGTGGATCTCGATTTTGACTCTAGGTTAAGATCACCTGGGAAACGTTTAAAAATTCCCCGTGGAGGGCCAGCCCCATTTAAATGGGAGTCTCTGAGGGTAGGGCCAAGGTCTCCGTGTGTTTGAAAGCTTAAAGTCCCCAGGGTCTCTCGCTGGGAGAGCATAGGAAGAAGCTAATCCTAAACCAGGGCTTCTCCAAGGTGGTGAAACCCCAGAAGAGTGCAGATCTGGGTGTGCAGCCTTCGGTGCCCTCTCCTGGGGGTGAAGTGCATTCCCCACAGTCCCTCCTTCAGCCTCTGGAAGAGCCAGGCTCAGGTCTGGACACAGCAGGTGCTCTGGGGTGGACGTGGAATTGCAGGGTTCTCCCGGTGGTGCTGCTGCTGTCCCTTTTGAACCTACATATCCTCCACACAGCTGTTTGCTCGACGGCCAATCAAGTCCCTAGTCTTAGTCACCTGCTCTCAGGAGAGGCTTCCTGGCTGACCCAGTAGTTCTGCCCCTAGAAGCTTCTATCAGAGATTCACAAAATGTGGGAGCTGCAGACTCCCTGGGAACACTGCTTTTGAGACTGTCTCAGCATTTACTATTTGTAGACTTGTTGATGATGGCCGTTCTGAAATATTACTTATAGGTGGAGCCTAAAAAGTAATTCAAATGAATCTATATACAAAACAGTAACAGACTCAGATGGAGAAAACAAATTTATGGTTGCCAAAGGGGAGAGGGAGGGAGAGATGAGGAGAGTAGGATTAAAAGATACGAGCTACTATATATCAAATAGATAAGCAACAAGGATTTGCTGTATAGCACAGGGAATTATACCCAATATCTTGTAATTACCTATAATGGAATAGAATCTGCTCCAAAAAATCGCTGTACTTTACACCTGAAACTAACATAATATTGTAAATCAAGGATACTTCAATTAAAAAATAATGCCTCTGGAGTCTCCCTCCCTGGGGCCCCCTGGGGCTGTCTTGATGGAGGGATGGTTCAGAGCACTGATGGATTAAAGAAGTCTCTGTTGCTCCTCTTTTCTCCGTGGCTATTTCCTGTCTCTCAGTCCAGAATTCTCTGATAATTCTGGTGACCCACAGGACCATAGATAGTCTCGGATGGTCCGTGATTCTTAAAATGCACCCCCTTGATGGCCCAGAGGCATCAGCGTCACCAGTGAGCTTATTAGAAATACATGTTCTCAGGTCCCAACCCAGAGCTCCTGAATAGAAACCCAGGTGGGGCCCAGCAACCTGTGCTTTAACAAACCTCCAGGGATTCTGATGCAGGCTAAAGTTTGAGAACCACTGGCCTAGTGGTTTTGTTTTGTATTCACTGGTATAGTAGCACGTGCATGTCTATTTTATTGTCTACCTGGGCGTAATACCTAAACGCGAACCTTTAGGCTATCACTAGAAAGGGCTGGCCTTTGGCAAAATTATCAGCTTGGACAATGATCTCGTCAACTTTCCAAGCCTTTTCAATGCTCCCTTCCACTTTGAAGGGGGCCTTAGAGGGGCGCCGGGATCTTTGTGCAGCCCCAGTGATTCTGGGCAGGGATGAAAACAGTTCTCAAACTCATCCACACACACGACTGTGATATTACTGAATGGAGTCTGTATATCCAAACGAAGTGAAGGCTGATGGTTTCCTTATTGCTAAAAATTCAGTACAGAGTCAAAAGAGTTTAAATGCCAGCTGGAAAATTTCTGAAGAAAAAATAATTTCTTTATCAATATTGCGTTTTCCATTTATAATTTACCATAAACTAAGCAAAGGACAAATAGTGAAATGTAATATGAGATTCAGAATACAATGGCAATAACCCAGCACAATGTTCTTTTTGCATCACTGTTCTGCAGGATTAAAAGACTAATTAAATTGGCCTATCTAAGTTAAATATAAGCATGCATGAAAATTGAGAACATCTGTAGAGGGGGTCTGTTAGCTCAAGATGCTTGGCCAAAGACTTCTAGAAGAAAAAAAAATAAATGTATAGCATTTATTTGATTATTGTTAAAAAAAAAAAAAGGAAAATAGGGGCTTCCCTGGTGGCGCAGTGGTTGAGAGTCCGCCTGCTGATGCAGGGGACACGGGTTCGTGCCCCAGTCTGGGAAGATCCCACATGTTGCAGAGCGGCTGGGCCCGTGAGCCATGGCTGCTGAGCCTGCGCGTCCGGAGCCTGTGCTTCGCAACGGGAGAGGCCACAACAATGAGAGGCCCACATTCTGCAAAAAAAAAAAAAAAAAAAAAAAAAAGGAAAATAACCCAACCCTCATTTTAATGTGACATCAGGAAATGAATCTAATACAGTGGAAACAATTACACATCAAGAAATGCATGTACTTACTGTGCTATTGTGGGTCCTTTAGGGATTGTTAAATTGCTTAGAACCAGGCATGGCTTTTATTTTGTGAAAAGACATTTTAATCACCTTGCATGCAAGGAAAAAATCTACAAAGATTTTGAGCTATGAGCAGATGAATTGCAATATGTTTAATACCTCATTGCATCTCTTACCTGCTGTGGTTGATATTTCATTCAGTTGATGGTTTGAATTAGGCAATGGAGGTGCTGGGGTGAGGTTGGGAAGATGGACACAAGAAATCTTAAGGGTTTCCTCTTCTAAAGTAGCTAGCAGTGTAGTTACAATAGGAAAACCACTTCAAGCACTCTAAGTGTATAATTAATGTTTAATGGATGAATATCAGATTGAATAGTGAAGACTCCAAGTCCTAAGGTGCTTCAAAGAGGAGGAGGTCCCTGCTCTGGTAGGGAAAGTTTCATGGAAGGTTTAGATCTTAAAGGATGGGAAAGATTGAGATTAGGAGAGGGAAGAAAGCTGTGTCCTCGACAGGAGAGCTGATGTAATTAGAAGCTTGGAGGGAGGATTAAATTGACTTCTGTGAGGGGGCAGTCGGGCGATCCACCTGGTTAGGGTGGTGAGAGGAGGGAAGGCAGAACGAAAAGCCCACGGATTAAAGGCAGAAGCAGACAGTGGAGGGGACCCTGTTTATACCAGATACCCCAGCTTTCTCTGGACTCATGTTTACAGTCTATTCTGCTCACCTGAGGTCTTAGTTGTAAAACTTGTTTAGGCAGGTGTTCACTCTAAACCGTCCTCAGGGCAGCTCTTTGTATCTTTAGTAGCTTTTGACACAGAGCTGAGGCTATAGTACATCCTCCCTATTATTTTTTTTTCCTTTTTTTTAGGAAAGATATTAAGGTATCATGTAGATACAGCAAAATTCACTTGTTTTAGCATACAGTTTTGTGAGTTTTGACAAATACATACAGTCAGGTAGCCTCTACTACGATCAAAATATAGAATCGTTTCACCACCTTCCAAAATTCTCCCATTATCTTTCCCTGTCATAGTCAAACCCTGTGCTCTCCCCCAAGCCCTGGCAACCACTGATTCTTTTTCAGTGCCTAAAGTATTGCCTTTTCTACAATGTCATTCACATGGAATTACACAGTATGTAACCTGTTGAGCTTACCTTTTTTTTTTTTTCATTTAGTGTGGTACGTTTAAGATTCTTCCATGTTGATGATTGTATCAGTAATCTGTTCCTTCCTTTGCTAAGTAGAATTCCACTGTATGGATGTACACCAGTTTGTTTACCCGTCCCCCAGTTGAGGGACCTTTGGATTATTTCCAGTTTTTGATGATTACAAATAAAGCTGCTATAGATATTTGCATATAGGTTTTCGTGTGAATATAAGTTTTCATTTCATTTGAGTAAATACCTAGGGATGGGATTGCTGGATCGTACATGGTAAGCGGGTGTTTGATTTTATAAGAAACTGCAAACTGTTTTCCTAAGTGGAGAAACTGTTTTGTTTTCCCACCAGCAATGAAAGTTCCAGTTACTCTGCATCTTCACCAGCACTTGATATTTTCAAGCTTTATGTTAATACTATTGTTGTTATTTTAATGTTAGTCATTCTAACAAGTGTAGTGGTTTCACTGTGGTTTTAATTTTCATTTTCCTAAAAGTGATGTTCAGCATCTTTTCATGATTAATTGCCATCCATATATCTTTTTTGGTGAGCTGACTTTCATATATTTAGCCCATTTTTTAAAATTTGGGTTGTTTCCTTATTACTGGGTTTTGAGAGTTCTGTATATTCTAGATATCTGCTTTACCAGCTATGTATTTTGCAGATATTTTCCCCATTTTGGGACTTATCTTTTCATTCTATTAACATTGTCTTTTGAACAGTAGTTATTAATCTTGATGTTCAATTTATCAGTCTTTTATGAATTGTACTTTTAGTGTCATAGCTAATAAAGCTTTGCCTAACCTTGTGGTCACAGAGATTTTTTTCCAACATTTTTCTCCAGATGTTTTATAGTTTTAGGTTTCACATTTTTTCTGTCATTTATTCTGAGTTAATTTTTGTACAATATGCAAGGTATGAAACTGCTTATTTTTTTGCATATGGATATTCAATTATTCCAGCATCATTTGTTGAAAAGACTAATTTCTCCTTTGAATTGCCTTTCTACCTTATTGAAAATCAGTTGAAACTATATGTGTAGACTAATCTCTGGACTCTGTTCTGGTCCACTGATTTATTTGTCTAATTTTTGTTGTAATGGTGGAAATGATGGTCTTTCCAGCTTTTTCTACATCCTAAGCAAGGCCCTAATTTCTTTTGAATAAATAAGTGTATCACTTTTAGGTGATTCCGATAAGGGATAATGTGGTCTAGACTGTTCTTAAAATTTGGTCCTGGACCAGCAGCATTAGGATCACCTGCCAACTTATTAGAAATGAAATTCTCAGCCCCTCCCCAAACTTGCTGAATCAGAAACTCTGGGGATGGGTCTAGCAGTATGTTTCAAGAAGTTCTCCAAGCAATTCTGGTGCATGTTGGAGTTTGAGACTTTAAGGAGGTGAATTTAGGTTATTTAGAAGAAAACAGTGATGGAACTATGTTAATGGACTTAATGTGGGTTCTTCTGTTTTCTATTTCAGTTTTTTCTTTTTTTTTTGGCTGTTTTGGGTCTTTGTTGCTGCACATGGGCTTTCTCTAGTTGAAGCGAGCGGGGATTACTCTTCGTTGCAGTACATGGGCTTCTCATTGCAGTGGCTTCTCCTGTTGCAGAGCACTGGCTCTAGGCGTGCGGGCTTCAGTAGTTGTGGTGCACAGGCTCAGTAGTTGTGGCTTGCGGGCTCTAGAACGCAGGCTCAGTAGTTGTGGCGCCTGGGCTTAGTTGCACCGCAGTATGTGGGATCTTCCCAGACCAGGGCTCGAACCCGTGTCCCCTGCATTGGCAAGCGGATTCTTAACCACTGCACCACCAAGGAAATCCCTCTGATTCAGATTTAATAAGAAACTGTGGCCATTGTCTGACAATGGCCATTGACTGTGGCTTTATCTGAAAGAGAGAAGAACCTTTTTTCCATTCCTTCTGGCCTTTTATTCTGAGCTTCCTTGCCATCACACTCCAACAGGAAATGAGATGTCCCCTTGAGGAGTGAGAAGCCATTTCTGATACCTAGATAGGTTTTCAAGCAGGGCATCAACGTGAGAGAGAGCCAAGTTGGGGGTCTAATGGGTGTACATTTCAGGTTGATAGGTTGAGAATCAACCAGAAGTTCTGGTTAATGATTTGTCAAGTTTCAGGTCGCTCTCACCCAGAAATCAACTGGCGTCCTCTTGAGCAGCAAATAAGGGGGAAGAATATTGTGCGAGCTTATTAAAAAAAAAACCTCAAGCTTCCCTAATGCAAGAACAATAATTGTTGTCCTGTTCTACCCATTCAGCAGTAGATGCATTAAGAGCTCTCCTTTCCAGTAGATCATTTGGGCCAGACTTCTCACCAGAGTGGCCAGAGCAGCTCCAGAATAAAGGAGGGATGCCTTGCCTTCTTCAACACTGCAGTCTTTTTTTCTCAGGAAGATGATCTGAAAGAATAAAAGATATAATGTAACATCGTCATTTTAGTACTTCTACCTTACACACACACACACACACACACACACACACACACACACACACACTTGCTATTTTAGCTTCTCACTTCTAATTTTTTTGTAGCCTCAGGAGTGAAGAGGGGACTGATGTGGAAAAGAGAATAGGCTTTCCTTCGTGGCCCCGTGTTCCTGCCGACCGCAGGCTGGCTTGAGGCAGGTTTAGGGAACACCTTGACCTAAAGCTTTCTTCCTTGCTTGGCTTGAGCAGATAGAAATTTTTTGTTCCAGGAGGTTGTTGCCTATGTGATGAGTATATCTGCTCCTGCATCATACCTCACGTCTCCTCCTGCCTTTCACAATTCTGTAGGAAATGCCTGGAAGCAGTACAAATCGGCTGAAAGCAGGGGCTCTGGTTGTATTCCTGTCACTCCCCTGAGCTCCCTGGCACGTGTGCTGTGTGATGAGAGTCTGTCGTCTCTATGAATTTTCATTTTCTGTTACTTCGCCAGCCGCCTGTTTTCCAAAACAACTTTCAGAATTTCTCATTAAACCCTACATTCACTTAAAAGAAATGGGTCTCTCTCCTTCCAATCTGCTATTAATTTTTCACATAGCTTTTTCATTTACAGCATTGGAGAAAGAAAGTTCATTTTTAAAAAAAATCTATAAACCACCTGTTAGAATAACAGAAACAGCATGCTTGAATTTTCTTGAGTGTTTTTTTCCAGTTTCTATATAAGAAGAAAGGGGAGAAAAATGTCTGTTTTATTTTCTTTACTGTGTGTGGCATGGTGGGGAAACCATGAACTTGTGAACTTTGGAGCAAGACAGTCCTTGGTACAAAATCAGGCTCTACCACTTAATAACGATGCACCCTTGGGTGAGTTATTGAGATTTTCTTAGCCCCAGTTTCCTCATTTGCATAGTGGAGAGAATAATACTGATCTTGTAGGATCCTTTCAAGAAGCAGAGAAAATATAGTTTAATCACACACAGTACGGTAAATGGTACCTATTATTTCTATTATTAGATTTGCTTACAAATGGATTTTGTCTTTTGCTTTAGACTGTAAAATTTCCAAAGTTTATCTCCTAACACCACTCTCCCTGCACGTTCTACATGATTTTTCTAGCTTCCCAGTACAACCTCCCCAAAAAGGATCTGAAATTCATTCGTACTAAACTCATAATGGCCCTCCCACAGGATCTGTGTTTTAACAGGGCTTTAAGCCTCAAGCTTAAAGGATAAAGCTGACACAGTGGAGCTGAAAGTAACCGGGATCGTTTGGTTTTCAGGACACCAGTATCTCCAAATTCCCAGCTCTCAGGAGCCAGGTCAGCCTAACTCACTTTTACATAGGCACTAAGATCCATGTGATGGTGGTTCTAATATAATCTTTCCTCTCAGTATTTATTTCCCTTTGTCCCTCCCCCATAGGCAGGATAAATGTCTAACACAAAGGCCTGGTACCTAGCATCCCGGAGGCACTCAGTAAATATTGGTTGAGTTGAATGAACAGTTCTCACAGTTAAAACATTTTCCTTCTGATGTTTACCCTAAGTCTCTCCTGCTTGGTTTATCTATTACCTCCTGAATTAGATATCTATTGCTGAGTAACAGATTATCCCAAATTTAGTAGCTTAAGACAATAAGAAATTGGTATTATTCCTTACAGTTTCTGTGGGTCAGGAATTCAGGAGTAGCTGTAGCTGGATGGCTCTGGCCTGTGGTCTCTCGTGAGGGTGCAGTCAAGATGTTGGCCGGGGCTGCGGCTGACCAAGGGCTCAAATGGGGCTGGAGGATCCGATTCCAGGATGGCTGACACACCACACACCTGACTATGAGTCAGTGTTGACTGGCAGGAGGTTTCAGTTTCCCACCGAATGGACCTCTCCGTAGGGCTGTTTTCGTGTCCTCAGAACATGGCACCTGGCTTTCCAAGAGTGATCCAAGGAAGAGCAAGGTGGAAGCTGCAATGTCTTTTAAGACCTAGCCTCAGACGTCACACTCTGTCATTTCTGCAAAATCTTTTTGGTTACACAAGTCAGCAGGGCATCTCTAGTCATTGTAGGAGGGGCCTACATTGAAGGTGTTAATACCAGGAGGTAGGGATCCCTGGGGGTCATGGTGGAGCCTGGCCACCATACCTCTCATGCAACCCTTTCTTTTTTCTCCCAGAAAATGAAGTTTCTTTTCAAGGCTTTCCTCTAAGTAGATTTCAGTTCTCTCCTCCTAGGCATCTCACGACCTATCAGGGGTAGCCAGACTCACTAGCACTGTGGAGGGCCAGTGCGAAACCATCACTAGGGATTCGTGACACTCTGAAGACTCTGGTGGACCTTAACTGCAGCTTAACCTTTGTTGTCTGGTCCCAGTTAATGCTTAAGCCAAGACCTACTGAAATGGTGGGCAGGTGACCACACTGTATTCAGGGCCCAGATTTCCAGTTTAGGACAGTGCCATCTTCTGTAAGTAAAGACACAGCTCTGGGGCTGCCCTGAGGGAGTAAGGTATAGGATGGCAGTTGGGTTTTTAGGAGAGAAGTTGGGTAATATTTGGCCATAACTACTACTTCCCCAGAGCCCTGGTGACCAAGAACGGATATCTGCAAGAAGTTTGCTGAGATTCAAGGCAGGGCCTGTGTCCACAGTTCCCTCTGGACAGAGGTAACTTACTCATTTGGGGAATTTGATCTCCATTTGTACTTCATTAGCACTAAGACCTAAGCTAACTGGATCTCCCTTAAGCATCTGTGGCTTCAGAATATTTTCTTAGGTTCATTAAACTGGAAAGAAAAAAAGGTTTTCCCCTCCCCCACCCCCATCTTTTGTTCTTGATGTTTTTCGTTTTCTGTGTATGGGAGTTGATAGATATGAGACCCCAGATTTAGCAGATGACTCTGTTGTTTTCTAGAGCTATTAGAAATACATTTTTCTCCTCACATAGTGACTGTTCTTTCCCCAACGTTCTCCTGTCTCTCTGGAAGACATCTCATGGAGAGATAGGAGTTTCTGAGGCCCTAAGAAGCAATCCTGGAAATTCATTAGTTTTTCCAGACTGCAGTGTTCCCTGGAAAGAGGTGTCAGCATCGGGTGGGTGGGACACATAGCGTGTGTGTGTGTGTGTGTGTGTGTGTGTGTGTGTGTGTGTAGTTAGAGCCTGTGTACCTTGAAGGGGCACAGCGTTGGATTCTGGATTGCTTTGCTTTCAGTTATTGAAAGCATTATTGTTTTTGACCTCCTTATCCCTCTCTCTACATGCAGAATTCTGGTCATAGTCTCCATGGAACATAAAACTTTTCAGAAAAAGTTTAATGTAAGCAGGTTTTTGAAGCCAAGGGAAAAGATATAAGTTCCACGGGCACTATGGCCATGATGGCTGTATCTGTAGAAGGACCTGGGGCTTGTTCACCTATGTTAAGCTTCCCAAGGAAAGTCCATCCTCCCAACACCCTGCCCTGGAAACTGGCTAGACCTGGGTTACTTGGAGAGACAATGGAAGGAAGGTGAGCTCACTTCGTGGTCCAGGGGATGGGGAGAATAGATTGTGTGACTTAAGACAAACCCATCTGCTTTCTGGAAAGGTGTGGGGTTCACTTGGCCAATTACCAGCCTGGACTTTGTGACTTAATAATCATCTTTGCTTCTTTTAATCTTCTTTCTCCATCTCCTTTGTCTTACGAGTCTCTCATTGCCTATTTTGGTTTGTTTGTTTCTTTTTATCTTCTGATTCCCTGAAACTATTCTTCTTTCCTAGATAGCCTGATAAATACCCATCTGGCCAACTTCCTGGGAACCCTGCTCAGGACTTCAGATCTCTCTGGGAAAGGCTATGGTTTTTCTTTTTAATTTTAACTTTAAACTATTAGTGACAGTACAAAACTGCCTTAGCAAACAGGGGAGTTTGGGGAAAATAAAGAGTGAGTTCATTGTGGTATTTTGGGAAATTGTGCAGGCAGTTATTTTGAGAAGGTCTCTGGAGCCTGGGATGACGAGGTAAGGGGACCACTTGGGCATTAGAGGGTGTCATTTTTAGGTCACTGTACTTGAACCTTTCCGAATCCTGCCTGCCGCTGACTGGATGATGTCGAACGGCTGATAGCAACAACACTGATGGGTGTGGGTTTTTCAGTAAATAATCCCATAACCTTTTTGGCTGGGCTATCTTGTCATTAAAAGGCTTGTGATAGGGCTTCCCTGGTGACGCAGTGGTTGAGAGTCCGCCTGCCGATGCAGGGGACATGGGTTCGTGCCCCGGTCCGGGAGGATCCCACATGCCGCGGAGTGGCTGGGCCCATGAGCCATGGCCGCTGAGCCTGCGCGTCCAGAGCCTGTGCTCCACAACGGGAGAGGCCACAACAGTGAGAGGTCCGCGTACCGCAAAAAAAAAAAAAAGACTTGTGATATATTTGAAAAGGGGGGTGTCAACCTTCACTTGGCATTGACGCCCCGCCCCCTCCACCCATGACCACCAGCTAGCACCTGGGAATGGACAGATGCTCTGCTGAGACTTCTGCCACTGCTTTCCCACAGGCATTTTTTTAATAGAGCATTTTAGAAACATGAACCACAGACATGACCTCATGGACATGAGCTCCACAGGGCTCAGGTGCCCAGGAATTCAGCAGCAGCTAAGTTTCCTGTGATATGAATCACAGGACCATCACTGGCACCAGTGAGGACTCTGGCCCCGCCTTTGGCTGGTGCTGCACTTGGCTGATTTCCCTGGATGAGAAGGCTCTTTGAGCATTTAGCAAATCTGCCTGGAGGGGTTTTGCTCTGCGGTTTTTCTCCTGGCAAGTAGTGACTTTTCCTGGGTACCAGAAGCATGTAGTAGTTCCAGTGTGACTGCAGTGTGTAATGTTGAATGGGTGGAGGAGGGAGGAAGGGAGGGAATGAAAAATGCAGGCAGGCAGGAGGCAAGGAGACTTCCTGCTTGCTTAAGTATGATCACTGTTCTCCATTGGTTCTCCATGTCCCCGTGTGCTTTGCATCAGAGCCTGGGTGGTGGGACTGGGGGGCTGCCCGCCCCCTTTCTCCCTGGTGTGCTCTCCCTCAGTGACCATCTCACTGTCCTGCCACCACTGGGTTGGACCTTAGTTTCCCCTAGCGCTACTCCCCCTACCCTGTCAAGTGTCCAGATTTTTCACATTTTTCCCCCCAACAAAGCACAGACTAGCTTAAGCTTTATTTTAAATAAGTGGACAGAGCATACGCCCTGCCATGAACACAAAACAGGTCATTCAGAAAGTAAAGATGAGAAAGAAGAAATGGTTTACATTAAATTTGAGATGCTAATCTTGAAATGCCACCAGTGCTCTTCTGATTAGATTACGCACAGAATAACACATGCAGACAATTCCAAACCTCTCCTCCTAGACATTTCTGCTTCACATTGTGTGGCTCTTTGGGGAGGCATAGATAGCGCAGACTAATCTCTCTCGTGGAATTAATTGCTGTTTCCTCTTTCCTGTTTTGAACAGAAATTTTCTTTATTGTGTGAGTACAACATGTAGAACATGGTCTTCGGCGCCACATAAATATTTACTTAATCATTAAGACTCGCTGTCATGTAGCATTTATTTCAACTTGAAAATATTATAATCCATCTTCCTCATGGAAAATGAAATGAAAAGGCACTGCTCCTTTGATTTTCAGTACCTAGTTTTGTTTTGTTTCCGTGATCTCGCATTTTTAACAGTAAGTCCATAAAGTTAAACCAGAGATGTATCGAGAGGGAAAATTAAGTAAACTCCTCAGAGACTGAGAGGGAAAAATTCCATGTAGTCTCTGTCAGGAGCTCCCCCCCACACCCCAGTCATAATCACTGTTGTCTGGACTGTGATGGTAATTCCTTGCTTTGTTAGTGGAGACTTATCTATTAAGGACCAAATCCAAAGTATTTGAGAAGAATAATTTAGAGAGTGGCTATGGCCCTTCCATTGTGGCCAAGAGTCTGTGCTCAGAGCCCTGCCTTCCAGCCAGTATCCACATAACAAACATTTTTTAGGATGTACAGTTTTTTACCCTTCAGAAGGTCTCAGTGTGTATTTCTCCTTATGCTCTTTGAGGATATTTATCCTTTTCTCTTTCTTATTTTATTTAAATATACACTATACACGTTTCCTCGTTTTCTTTTTCTACTTATTGTTTCTAGGTGGACTTAGCATATCTGCTTTTTGAATCCACTGCATTAAATTTTACTATGTGGGTGTGTTATGAATTAATCAGTCCCCTTTAGCTTTCTTTTCTAAGTCTCTAGATGAGAGCAGGATGAATGTGTGGAGAGGTGGGTGGGCAGCAGCTGGGAAGAGACTTCCATACACACAGTTCGGTACCAGGGATCTAGGCTATTCTGCCATCCTTGGGAGGTGTGAATGGATAGGCCAGGGTGAGAATTCCTGAACTGACATTCGCTGTTAGCTGTGTGACCTTGAACAAATCAGTCATTAACATCTTGGGGCCTTGGTTTCTTCATTTGTAAGTCAAGAAGAATACCACCTCAAGATATTAGAGGGTGTATGTAAGTTGCTTTCATACCTCGTGTATATGTAATAATACTAGAATGGTGCTTATAGCACATGCCCATACATGCTAGCTGTTATTTTTCATCTTCAGAATTATCCAAGATTTGACAGTTATTTAGACAAAAATACCGGGATGGCTGAGTTATTTTCTTTGTGTTGTGAAATAACCTGCCTTGAAGACTGTATTCACTCTTTGCTTGGGTTCCAAGACGAGCCGTCCGAGGACATTCCCAGCCTTTTTCAAACTAGTCACATTTCTCACTGCGTTTGTCCTAGAGCTGAGTCAGTGCTCCTTGCCCAGCCCAGTCTTCCCGAGAGTTCTCCAAGTCTGAAGATGGAGTCTGCTTCTCCAGAGCCTCTGATGGATGGGGTTGGGGAAGACCATGACGACTCTCTCTTTTATTCACAGTGGCAGGGGTGGACCATCTGGAGGCAGCCGGACCCCAGCAGGGGTAGGTTTTGCTGGGCAAAAACCTGTTTTCACTCCCTCTCAGTAAGGAGGTGCCGTGTTGGCACCTGGGGGGAGAGAATGTGCCAGCTTGGTGTTTAGGCAGACCCATTGCACTAGCTCTTCTTGATGGATAAGAAAACAGAAGCCCAAAGAGGTTAAATGACTTGTTCTAGGATACAAAGCAAGTCTGGGGCAAAGGCAAAATTTGTCCAGTCTCCCAGCACCTATTTTAACCATACTGGTAGAAAGAGAAGGTCAAAAGAGGGAGGTCAGAAAAAATAATGAAGACCACCCATGACATACTTGGTTGTGGAAAAGACCCCTGTGTGCCCTGAACATCAAGAGCGGGTGAGCTTCCTGCAGTGAGGACTGACACTGGTGCCCAGAGGTGGCCGGTCATGCATATTTGCTCCTTCTCACTGGTCCAGGCTCCCAGGTCAAGGGTCTTGGGCAAGCTTGATCCTTGGGTTTGGCAGTCCTTGTTACACATACCCAGGGAGGAAGTTCTGGCATCTGGGAGTTCGTCAGCGTTAGCCTATTAGAAATTCCCTGCTAGATATTCTTTAACTGAAAGGCATTCCCAGAGCACTGAGGTTAAGGGTGCCCATGACCTTGTGTGGGGGATTGTGTTCAGTCCTGTCAGCTCAGCCTCATTTTTGTGCAAGAGGACATAAGATGAGGTGAGGGAGGTGATGATGAAGCGGTGAGACCTTCAGTAATCAGACTGGCCAGAAGAGGTGGCACAGGGTTTGGTGCCAGGGGCTGCCTCTCCCTGTGTCTGTGAGTGTCCCTCTGGTCTAGACTGAAAAGTCTCAGCCCAGGGAAAAGGGTCCGGCTGAAATTGATCAACAGAACAATAACTGTGAGGTGTGGGTTCTTTGTGCTTCTCCTGCCACTTGCCTGCAGCCTGTCATAGATTCTTTTGAGCACTGGGGCTGTAAGATACCTATTGGCATAGAAGCGCCTAGGAGTTTGAGCTTATAGGCAAATCAAACCAAGCAGAAAACATTCCTGGAATGTTGTTAGAGATTGGAATTGCTGAGGATCTCACAGCTGCTTCATAGGGTGTCTGCTTAGCTTTATGCCTTTGTGAATTCTTGTCATTGTATCTGACCGGCCAAGATCTTCATTTCCACAGAAAGTTTCACAAGAGTTATCCAACTTTGCGTTGGCCTTTCCCTGACTTGAGTCACCCCTTCTACCGTGTGGTAGATGCAGCCATAAAACAAAGGATCTGTGTAGGGCAGGAAGGGCCACCTGGGAGGAATGCCAGCATTGGTTTTGCCTCGTGGGCTGTGGCAAATGAAACGTTGCCCCAGGTGGGTGCGGCTGAGTGCATCCAGTGAGGGCAAAGAGCATCCTTCAGAGCAAGTCACAGATGTAGGGGCAGGTGGGGTGACTCTTCACGCAGTTCAGAACCACAGGCAACTGGGGAAGCCAATAAAATGTATATTGTGTCTCCTGATCTCCATGCCAACATCTGGTGCCCTTTCCTCCTCATTCATGCCATGCAGCCCCCCACTCCTGCAACACGAGGGACCCTTCCATTACCTAATGCTTTAGGCAGAAAGAACTGCTTTTAAAAGTCATAAAGAGCATTAGAGAACACTTTTTCAAATATACAAATACATAATCCCATCATCCTAATGTAACATAATTCTTACTTTCATGTTACCTTCAACCTGCAAATGTGTTTTACGTAGGGTTGTGTTTCTGTGCCTTCTGTTTCCCCATGTTCCTACGTAGTCTTTCCCTACCATTTTTAAATTGCTATAGATGTAATATAGTTCATTAGACCATTCTCCTAACGTGAGACAATCAAGTTATTTCTATTTGATGGCCGATTAGACATGACATGGGGAACATCTATAAGTTATAAGTGTATATAGCTTTTAGTTTCTGTTTAATTATTGACTTGGCAATTCCTTAGGAATTAAAGCTTAACCAGAGGTTATGAATCTGTTTGTGATGTTTGCTATGTACTGTAATATTGCTTCTGAAAATATTATGTGACATTGCCTCTAGCAGTGAATGAATAAGTCAGTTTCACAGCAGCCTTCCAAATAGCTGATAATTTAAAACAAATTTGTTTCTTTATTAGGCATTAAACGGTATGTCAGTGGTATGTCAAGACTGCTCTGCTTTGCATTTTAAGAATTCCTAGTAAGAGTGAATATTTTATATTTCTCCTTCTATAAATTTTATGTTCATGTCATTTACACATTTATCTATAGATAAAGATCTTGATGAATATATTTGGTTTTTTTGTGTTTTTTAATACATTTTTTTCATTTTATTTATTTATTTTTGGCTGTGTTGGGTCTTCGTTGCTGTGCGCAGGCTTTCTCTATTTACGGTGAGCAGGGGCTACTCTTCATTGCGGTGCGCAGGCTTCTCATTGCGGTGGCTTCTCTTGTTGTGGAGCACAGGCTCTAGGCGTGCAGGCTTCAGTAGTTGTGGCTCGCAGGCTCTCAAGCGCAGGCTCAGTAGTTGTGGTGCATGGGCTTAGTTACTCCGCAGCATGTGGGACCTTCCCGGGCCAGGAATCAAACCCGTGTCCCCCGCGTTGGCAGGTGGATTCTTAATCACTGTGCCACCAGGGAAGCCCCTTGATGAATATATTTGGATTTGTTGATACATAGATCTCTATGGTATGCTTGCCATTGAATTGGAAACTAATCAAAAGGGAACAAGCAAATCCAAGTTGTAGAATGTTCCATAAGACAATATCCTATATTTTTCATAAATGTATCATAAAAGAAAAATGTCAAGAAAATTGTTCTAGATTAGGAGGTTAAAGAGACATGGCAACAAATGCCATGCATGAACTCTAATTAGCTCCTGGATTAAACTTTTAAAAACAGCAGCAACGATAAAGGACATTTTGGGGACAATCAGGGAGATTTGAATATGAACTGTATATTGGATAGTTATGTCAGTGTTAAATTTCTTGACTTTGATACTGTGATTATGTAGGAGAATGTCTTTGTTCTTAGGAGATAAAGGCTGATGTATTTAGGGGTGAAGTGTTGCTTCAAATGGTTTGGCAAAACTGTGCATCTATCTATCATGTATTTCATATTTTGCAATAATATATTGTAATTAATATTATAATCATGTCATGATATAATATATCATAATGATATTATGTTAATGGCATACATATATTAATATATTATGCTATATTATATGTAAGTATATAGTATATAAATTATGCATGATGTATTTGATATATGTGTTAATTGATATTATACACACAAATATATATATGTATTTATAAATCTTTTACCCTCGCACCGTGCACTCTCTCTTACCCACGCATGAGTGTGCCTGCGCACACACACAGTGCGTTACTCCCTTCCCCGTGGAAGCTGCATGTTAATAGAGACCCTTCACATCAGTGGGAAATGCTGAAGGGATCCATTGCTAGCAGTGACTCCAGGCCCAGCAGGGAGGTTCTCTGGGGCTGCGGAACCTCATGGCCCCCCTGTGCAGAGGTGTGTGGAATGGGGGTGTTTTCATCAGTCAGGGGCCTCACCCCCTTTCTCCTGCAGCTTTGTGTGCAGGCCTCCTTGGAGCATGAAGTCTACCTGTGTTCTTCCTCTCCTGTAGCCTTTTGTCTCCCCACATCTTGGATGCAGAATCTGACTTTTAAAAGGGGGGCAAGGGGAAAGGGATATGGGAACGGGTGTGTGTGTGTAGCTGATTTGCTTTGTTGTAAAGCAGAAACTAATTTAAAAAAATTATTTAAAAAAACAAAACAACAACAAAAAATAATCAGCAAAAAAAAAAAAAAAAGGCAGTGCACATATGCTTTGGGGCAGGGTAACGGAACCCTTTGGGGAAGTTAGATCAGAGAGACCCCACATTAGCAGGAGCTGTCCTTGGCTCTCTATCTACCCTGCACCCAAGACCCTCCCATCCCCCAGCCCCCGCCCTCTGCAGGCTTGAAGCAGCTTCTCCCCTGGTGTCAGTGCACCCCACCAAGAGGTGTTCAAAAGTAAATGGAATTACATTAATTGGTTGCTGCATTTATCTGTTAAATCAGTGTAAACACAGTTTAGAATGTTCAGTTTGGTTGCTGTGGTCATTTCTCTAAAAGATTGAGAAATAAGGCCCTCAGGGAGCCCTATAACCCCCGTCATAGCAGCGCTCCCTTGAGAAGACTAGATTGAACTCATCACCATTTTAACTGAAAACACAATTTCCAGGATCAAAATGACTCGCAAATCTGAGGGATTCGTAAATCAAATTGCATCTTAAACACATTAGGGCTTACTGTTGACATATATTCCGTGGTGAATCCTTCTTAGAAAGAATTTGAAGGGTGCCTTGTACAAAGAGAATCCACATCCCCTGGCCTGAGCTGCCCAGGGCTGAGTTTTGGGGTTTGGATTTTTGTAGATCAGGTTTGTAGCAAGTAAGGGCTATTGAAAAGATTTGGGTTTTTTTTAAATACCACATTTTTTCCAGCTTATATAAATAGAATAGTCTAAATATACTGAAAAGTATGAAGCAGAAATGAAAGTCACCTCTAATTGTACAATTGAGTGATGATTGTCATATTTTTGCATGTGTGTATGTGTGTGTGTGTGTGTGTGTGTGTGTGTGTGTGTGTGTAGATGTCTCTAGTTAGAACTGGGATCTTCCTGTGAGAATTTGCTCAGCTGGGTCTCACCCCCTAGGTTGTGGCCAAGTAGGAGGTGGTGGGCTTTCTATACCCAGAGGTAGTCGGCGTCAGAGCCTGTTTGAAACAATAGGCACCGGTTAAAAAGGAAACCCAGGCAGGGTGGGGGCTATGAAGCAGGAGGTCCACAGGCAGACCCCCATCTGGGTCATCAGGGGTAGTGCTGAGGATGGATGCAGCCTGGGAGCGCAGAGGGCAACCTCCAGTCAACGGCCCTGCCTGTTTGCTTGCAGGCTGCTTCCCTCTAAAAGCACACGCTAGGCGTTTGTTCCCCATTGTTCTTGCCTTTTTCCTCCTTCAGTTTGATTTTCTCTCCACTCCTACCTTCTCTGGATTGACAAGATGCCCTTGGATTAAACAGATGTTCGGCTCACACACATGACCTCCGCTGCAGGGAACCTTATTGTCAAAGAGGCCCAGGAGGAGCAAAGCTTGTTCCCCTGAGGACTGACACTGTTACGCTGGAGTGTTGGGTGTTGGCTGGTGCAGGGGGCATTTGGGGGGCACGGAACCTTCCCCATGCATTTTCAGTTGTGCCATGCAGGTGACCTTCCAGGGCATACTCGAGAGTGACAGGAGCTTGGTAGGAGACCCATAGCCTGTATCCCCTGCCCTTGGGAAAGCCACAAGCAGCTCAGATCTTCCTTAACGAGAGCCACCCCGTGAGAGCTCTGGGGACTTACTGTAGGGAGAGTGGGCTGTCCCTCAGGGCAGCATGTGGCCGGTGGAACCTTGACGTCTCCCTCTCTGGGCTAGAATCTGGGCTCCACCACTAGACAGCCGCATTAACAGGAACAGGTTACTTGAACTCTTCATTCCTCAGCTTGCACACCTGCAAAAGGGGGGTAATAGCAATACCCCTCAGGTGGGGTTGTTGTGATGACACATGTCATGCACTTAGCATCGTACCTGCCAGAGTGTAAGCCCTCGACAAACATTAGCCATTGTCGTCACCGTCTTAGTCTCCTCAGGCTGCCGTAACAAAATACCATAGCCTGGGAGGCTTAGATAGCAGATATTTATTTCTCACAGTTGTGGAGGCTGGAAGTCCGAGATCAAGACGCCAGCATGGTTGGGTTCTGGTGAGGACTCTCTTCCTGGCTGGTTGACAGCCACCTTCTCACTGTGTCCTCACATGGCAGAGAGTGAGCCAGCTCAGGTCTTTTCCTTTTTAAATATTTATTTATTTATTTAGTTATTATTTATTTTGGCTGCACCGGGTCTTAGTTGAGGCATGTGGACTCTGAGTTGCGGCATGCGGACTCTTAGTTGTGGCATACATGCAGGATCTCGTTCCCTGACCAAGGATCGAACGGGGACCCCTGCATTGGGAGTGCGGAGTATTACCCACTGGACCACCAGGGAAGTCCCACTTTTCCTTTTCTTATAATGGTATTAATCCCATCATGGGGGCCCCACCCTCATGCCTGCATCTAAACCTAATTACCCCCCAAAGGCACCCCCTCCAAATGCTGTCACATTGGGGTTCAGGGCTTTAACATATGAATGGGGAGGGGAGGGCAGGGGTGGCACAAACATTCAGTCCATAACAATCTTTATTATTATTTTTGTTGTCCCTTTGCAGGGTGTTCTTAGGTTTGGGACAGTCTTCCAAGGGGAGGGAAGGAAGAAATGAGGAAGCTCTTTTGTCTCCAGTAGGGTCTTCAAGCCCATGGTGGTGGTTCTTGAGCCTTCTGGAAACTGTCTGCTTTCATAGTGTTTTATTTCCCTCTCCTTTTAACCTTTGGGGAAAGGCTCTTTATCATCCTAGTCTAGGTAAGAGGGAGAAGGAAGAAGAGTCAGGTTTATTAGGCAGCTGGGGGTGGAGGGAAGTCACACCACTGACTCCAGGCCACGCCCCTTGGTGTTATCCCCATTGACAGAGGACAGTGCCCGCAGAGGCTCTGGGCCAGGAACACCAGCAGTCCAAGGTCATGCTACTCAGAAGTTTCAGGGAGATTTGAATTCTGAGCCTTCTGACCCTGCCCCCTTGCAACATGTAGCTGGTGTGGAGAGGGGTGGAGAGGCCAGACCTGGAGCAGGATTGGGGTTGGGATGGTTGCTGAGTGCAGCTGTCATGGCAAAGTGCACAGTCTGAGCCTTCCCATCACGTGGTGCTTGCTCGCTGGAGCTGAGCAGTGAGGCTCCTCAGACCCCTGAGTCCCTCTACCAGTGGAGGCTGCCCCCATGCCCCCTTCTACCTCCATATCCCCGAGGCTGGAGTAGCTCTCCTGCAGGAGGTTATTTCAAGGGACGCTAATCCAGACTGTGTTTTCTCCTGTGCTCTTATCCTTCCCCAGCCCCCAAAGACAATGAAGAACGCGTGTTCCGGGAGCGCATGCGGCCCAGGAAGCGGCAGGGGGCTGTCAGGCGCAGGGTCCACCAGGTCAACGGCCACAAGTTCATGGCTACCTACCTTCGGCAGCCCACCTACTGTTCCCACTGCAGGGATTTTATCTGGTAAGGCCCTCTTTCCTGGAAACCTCTAGTTATGCTTTCTTGGTGATGAGAGGTGGGGGGAATGGGTCAGGAGATTAGAAACTTTATGTAAAAAATGCTGATGTGGGCTTCCCTGGTGGCGCAGTGGTTGAGAGTCCGCCTGCCGATGCAGGGGACACGGGTTCGTGCCCCGGTTCGGGAGGATCCCACATGCCGCGGAGCGGCTGGGCCCGTGAGCCATGGCTGCTGGACCTGCGCGTCCGGAGCCTGTGCTCCGCAACGGGGGAGGCCACAACAGTGAGAGGCCCGCATACCGCCAAAAAAAAAAAAAAAACAAAAATGCTGATGTGCTTTATTTCTTTTTCTGACTACAGAAGACTTTTCTGGAAGGCTGAGTGGTGCTTGGGGGGATAGATGGAAAGAAGAAACTATGGTTCTTGGTGCTTCTATACTTAGAATCATATCATACATCATATTTAAGGAGTTAAGATTTTATAACCAATAATGGTATTGTGGTTTGTTTTTTTTAAAAAAATCCTTATCTTTTAGAGAAACAAGCTGAATTATTTACAAATGAAATGATAGGATGTCTCAGATTTGTTTAGGAAAAAAATAAGCTGGAAGGAGGGGCCAGGGGCCAGGGGCAGAGATGAAACAAGGCTGGCCGTGTATTGATCGTTGTTGGAGCTGGGTGATGGGTACATGAGGGTCCACTATATTCATCTCTCTCTTTTAATATACATTTGAATTTTCCATTAAGAAGCTTAAAATATTTGATTGCCAATATTTATAATACAGAGCAGTTCTTAGTAACTGTCATAACACTGGTGCTGATAGGATGCTAAGATTTCAGAGGAGGGAGAGAGGAGCGTTGGCTGGAGTGCTCAGGGAAGGCTTCTGGAGGAGGTGGCATTTCTCCTTTCATGATGATTAGGATTTTGATAGGCAGAGATAGGTAAGTAGTAGGCCTTCTGGGGAGGAGGAGAAACATAAGGAACACTGGCCTTGGGGATAAGCAGGGAACTTTTGATGAATACCTACCATGTGCCAGGGTCTCTCTTTGGCTCTGGAAATCTCTAATTAACTCTTCCTGGCATCCTATGAGCTATGTATTATGAACCCCATTCCACTAATAACAGTACTGAGGCTCAGAAATGAGACCACTCTACGGCCCTCCAGCTGGGAAGTGTCAGAGGCCTGATTCCACCCCTGGTGAGCACGACTAATAGCTCATGCTCAGTCTTCCTGGCAGCCTCTCTGAAACTGATGTGGAGTTTGCCAACACACTGGGATCCTGCAGGGGAAAGTGAACAAGGCCACACTGCAATATGAACCCAGAAGAGGGGCATTCGAATTGCACTGAGGACCCCCTGGATTCCCGTGGTATCCAGGAAAGCCTCATCTCATCCTCATGGTGTTCTAGAACTAATCATAGAGGCTGGCGTGGACATCTGAGGTGACACAGCTTAGAGCAAAGTCAACCTGACCGAAGCAGAAATAATGCCCCACTCCACCAGCAGACATGTCTCATTCCTGGGGCTGACAACCATCTGACCTCCATCTCTGTATTTTGGTCAAGAATAGGGGGAACAGGTTCTGAAAGCTTAGTCTTAGAGACTCAGGTCTTCTCTAACCCATGGCCAGCACCACTGAACTCTGGGTTTCCTTAGCTGCAGCCCTAGTGACTCCTGGCTCCTTTCATGGCTGGGCTGGGCTTTCACTGCAGGGAGCTGACCATTTGGTGATGGTGCCCTGAGGACAGGGCTCAGGCCAGGTGGGTTGGATTGTTCTGTGTCCAGGCTGACCCTAAGCCTGCCCTAGGGTACCCTGCTCTGGCCATGGAAGGACTCGCTGATGTTGACCTTCAGGTGGTAGATTGAGCTCCCAGTCCTGGCCACAGACTGCCCCATAACCCTTGGCTGCTTCTGGAACGCTCAGGGACTATGCCTGCCAGCGACAGCCCTCCTCCACGATTATCCATGACGAAGGACACACTCGACGCCTCGAGGCCTGTGGAAAGCAAGCAGAGTCTTCGTGGCTTTCCAGAGCACAGCTGGGCCCCTGGAATGGTTGTTTGTATAGGAAACTGAGCCCTGACACTGACCAAACCTTGCACCCATTCCAAGAGCTAGGGCTGCCCTCAGTGGCCTTCAGAGAGAGTCATTTTAAGGCACCCTGCAACTGGGAGTGAGATCACTGCCCCACTGCTGGGTGGACTCCAGTGTGCTTGGTGCACTGTGGGCAGCGACGGGAATGATGGGAATGGGCTGGCTTTGTGTGGCTTTTGACCTATTGAAATTCATCTTCTTAAAGGGCCGTATTCTTCTTTTCAGGGGTGTCATAGGAAAGCAGGGATACCAATGTCAAGGTAAGAGGGTATTGTATGAAGTAAATCCTTGGGGCCCACAGGTCGATCCAGATCACCCCTGCTCGTGAGAGGCGGGTGCTGGGTTGGGTGACATCCAGAGCTCTGTATGCTGTGCATGCTTACGCTCCCTCCCCACAAAGCAAGTCCCTGATTTTCCTTCGTCCCTGCCTGGCCGTCTCTCCCCCATAATTGTGTGGGAGCAGATGTGCGGGACCACCATCTGCAGGTGTCCCAGGGGTCTCAGCCTTGTTTTGTAGCCTTTCTGGTGCACCTTCTTCTTATGGAAGTAAGATGCCCGTTAGAGGCCGCCTGTGTCGTGAGCTGGGTTCTGTGTGTTCTGTCAGCTCCCTCACTCTCCCACTCCCTGAAGAAGCTCCCTCGCCTGCTTGTTTTATTCAGTATCACTAATGGTCCTTGCTGGTTCTCTTTTTTGTCTCTTCAGTGCCGTCATTAGCTCTTAAACATTTCACAGTCACTGGAAAGTATGGGAGGGTTTGTTTTTCTCCCCAGTTAACTGACTACAGATGCAAGGTTAAGTTGTCCAGAACTGGATGGTGGGTACGTGATGAGGTCATGTTGAGGTTTCTCTGTGGTTGGAGCTGGGAGACCATCCCGTCTCCTCGCCCAGCCACTGGTTGACTTGGGTCTCACCCCTGGGGGACTGGGGTAGCTTCTGTGGGACATGACTGTGTCTTGGGTAACATGTACGCAGTCACACACGTGACACTTCTTAGGTTACTTGCAGCCACCTGCTGCCCAAACTGGCCCATGACGCTAAAGACGGAGCTGTAGGCCGCTTCTTGGGGAAGTATTACATTCAATGAAATTTTTTGTTTGGCACAGAAGGGCACAACCAGATCAAGAGGCTTGAGCACTTCTGTGCCACAAAACATCCATTTGCCTGCTGCCGGCCGGCCTGCCTGTCACCCCAGCCAGCCCTGGTGGGAGCCTGAATGGAGCACATTCAGAGCGGCAGCTCCCTGGGTAGACAGTGCTTCACGGCTGGGCCATTGTTCCCTGAACTTGGCATAGAGAAGCAAGAAAATTGATTGATACTCCTGGAACTAGAGGAAACTGCTGATGCCCTTTGGATATAAATGGTCCATTCTTCTCCAGAGCATTTAGGAAACCCTAATGGCTCTGATGGCAGAGTGCTTTGAAATGACTGCATAAAGGGCTTCAGGTAGGGCGTTACATTCAGACTTGGCTACAGAGACAGAAGGGCGCGCCCCCCCACCCCGGCTCCTCTGCAGAGACCTAATCAAATCTCAGGTTGGAACCTTTCTGCCCCTACTTGTCGCTCAGCCCTCTCGTGTTTTGCTCTTTGCAGTTTGCACTTGCGTGGTCCACAAGCGATGCCATGAGCTCATAATTACGAAGTGCGCTGGATTAAAGAAACAGGAAACTCCCGACGAGGTAAATATTTATAACATTGAAATTCTGGGCTTTCTTCACCGCCATCCCCACCTTCCACTGCCTCCTCTGTGGTCCCCAAGAGAAACCTTATCTCTTTGAGGGCCTGCTGCTGTCTTTACTGTGTTGATCAAAAATGAAGGGAGTTGTCCACAGTCTTCCGATATGAGGTACAGCCTACGGAATGAGTGTGGCTCCGAGTCGGGTTTAGGTGTGTGAATAGGATGCCAAGAGCTGTGTGATCCCCAAATGAAAGACCACAAGGAAAATGTGAGTTATTTTATGTCATTATCTCATCGGAACAGTGAAGGGGCTCACTGGCATGTCAAGGGACCCACACTTCATAAATAGTAAGAGACACAACACGCAAGCAGGAACCTTATCTTTATGAGGTGATGGGGGAATGGAGTGGGATTAGCAAATCTAAGAAGCACTTAGGAGCCTGAAAGAACTGCAATAATAACAGTAATAGCTGACATTCATTGAGTACTTGCCGTGCCCTGATTTAAGCACTTTATCTTATGTTTTTTAAAGCCATAACAACCTTAATGAGATCCATGTTGTTATTACCTTCACTTTCCAACAGAGAGAATAGGAGCATAGAGAGGTCAAATTAACTTGCCCCAAACCTTACAGCCCAGTATGTGAAAAAGCCACGTTCAAATTCAGCTAGTCAGTTCCGGAGTCTGAGCCCTTGACCACTGTGTTCTCTTAATCTTAGAAACTAGTGTTAGATTGACTGTTAGAGAAGTTGTTAGGGGTAAGGAAGAGAGAAGATTCGACTTGAAGCCAGGTTTCTCCTAACTGAGTGATTAGGAGAAGAGTGTTTCCACTAACAGATGTAAAAGCCTTTGCGGGGGGGGGCTTCCCTGGTGGCGCAGTGGTTGAGAGTCCGCCTGCCGATGCAGGGGACACGGGTTCGTGCCCCGGTCCGGGAGGATCCCACATGCCGCGGAGCGGCTGGGCCCGTGAGCCATGGCCGCTGAGCCTGCGTGTCCGGAGCCTGTGCTCCACAACGGGAGAGGCCACAGCAGTGAGAGGCCGGCGTACCGCAAAAAAAAAAACCTTTTGGGGAAGATGACAGGTGTGAATCTAAGTGGAGAAGTTATCTGTGTTCATGACAGTTGATTTCAAAGACATGATTTTAATTCTCAGTGAAATAAATAAATACTGTATCATCATAGGCCATTAGATTTGGGAGTCAGAGAGGCCTTGGGTGGATTTATAATCAACTGGGTTTATAATCAAATGGGTTTATACTTTGGCTTCTAAAAGGAGTCACTTATAGAGATCTTCTGCCTGCTTCTTAAAAAGAATTCAACCAAGTGACATCTCAACATCCAAAGCATTTTCCATCTTTTATCTCCTTTTGATTTCACGCCATCTCTGGAAATCAGGAAGGGACGAGGCTTAGATTGAGTGTCCCATGTCCCTGGAGGGCAGACAGTACAAGGCACCAAAATTATTTACAGAGGTTCTACTGACAGGGTAGAAATGGCAAGTCACTGTCACCCGGGTCTCTTGGCTCCTGGTCTAGGATCATAACCCGAAGTATGTTGTTACCCTCATTAGTTTAAGTAAATGAAAGAAAAAGATGATTAGCTTGCTGTCTGTCTGTCTGCCTTCTTATGGACATTTTATTGAGCGTTTATTGAGCACTCCCTGTATGCCAGATAATTGTTCCATGTCCCAATGAAATAAAGAGGAATACATGATTCCTGCTTTCAAGGGTCTCATAAGTCTCAGTAAGTTAAAAAAAAAAAATCTCGTAAATCTTATCAACTGCGAACCTCTACAGGTTTATTTATATTCACAAATAGGCACACCTATGCTACAAATCTACGGAGGGGTGGGCACTATTGTTTTCAGTAAATCTGGGATGCTGGTACTGGGGTAAGTGCACAGTAGACGGCCGAGGCACCTCAAGCAGGGCTCAGTACAATGATGGTGCAGCGGCAGGATCAGCCAGCCATTCCTTGTTGCCAGGTGATAAGGAGGTTGTTCTGAAGCTGAGTGACCCTGAGGGGTTGTGTGCACATACCTCGGTGTTTGTGTTCACATTCATGTCTGTGCCCAGCTCTCACCCCCCGCCCCCATGAGGGTTTTTCACTCACCGGCCAGCAGTGAGCCAAGGACAGCTCCTCTGCTGTGTGCCGTCCCTAATGCCTGGAGTAGCAAGAGTGATGCTCTCTCAAGCCCAGGGGCTCTCAGGTGATGGTGCCCCGCTGTCCTGAGAGGGGCAGATTTTGTTTGTGTGGCTGCTCCACTAGAGATGTATCAGTAGGTGGAGAATGTCTCTTAGAGGGCAGAGGGAGACCCCTGCTGACCTCTTGCTTCAGTTAATGTATCCCCCCTCTTCCACCCCCAGTGTGTCATTGACCCCACAATCTTGTCATATTAGGTGGGTTGGGGGTGCCATCCTTCTTTGCCAGATAAGGAATCCAAAGCCCCGAGAAGTCAGGAAACTTGCCTGAGACCTCACAGGGGGCTGGTGGCAGACCCAGGCCTGCACATCAGATGCTCGGACTCGTCTCCCCCATCCTCTGCCCTTCCGTCTTGCCACCTTCTCTTTACTCCTTTTAAATCATAAGTGGCAGCATAGTGGTTAAAAAGCCTGGGCCCTGAATTCAGCCCCACAGCCTCAAATCCTGGCTCTGCCACGTACCCGCCTGCAGGCACATCTCTTAATCTCCCTGTTCCTTAATTTCCTCATTTGTCAACTCGTGCCTACCCCCATAGGGTGGTGGTGAGGTTTAAATGAGCTGGTGGTGCCTGGCCTGTGGTCAGCACCGACGCCTTAGCACCCTTAGTGGTCACCATTCCGTGTTAGCCATCTCCATCGTGATGGTTGTTTGTCCTAACTGATGACCTACAGTTTCCACGGCTGTGCTGGGTTCTTGGGTGTTCACAGAATCCCACATCCACCATCAGGCTGCAGAAAGACTCTGCCTAGCTAGGCTTTGGTGCTCAAGCAGCATTAAAAGCACATAATGACAATTCTTTCAGGTCAAAATGTGAGGTACAGGTTGAGTGCTGTGTGCCATGGGAGTTGGAGGTCTGGAGTCCCGGAGGGGACTGATGGGGGAGGAGAGTCCAGCAGAGCAGCAGAGAGAGTGGGATAAGGGTCCCAGCAGGGAGGTTCTCTGCACCTCTTTCCCAGGGCAGCTTTCAGAGCGAGGAGCTTAGCGGTGACCCTGTGTTTTGCCGTCCCTGCAGGTGGGCTCCCAGCGGTTCAGTGTCAACATGCCCCACAAGTTCGGGATCCACAACTACAAGGTTCCCACCTTCTGCGACCACTGTGGCTCCTTGCTCTGGGGCCTCTTGCGGCAGGGTTTGCAGTGCAAAGGTAAGGCGCTGGTCCTGGCCTCCTCCCCCACACCTGCACTCCGATGTCCCTCCTTTAAAGAATCTTTTCATAGCCTTGAGAGTGTGTTCCAGGCCTGGCCAGAGGACTGAGCCCAAGCCCTCGCTAAGCCCTTATTAATTACTCTGAGCATTTGCTAAGCAGTCTCTGTGCAGAGGCCATTCAAGGGACTCTGTAGAGGGAACCAGAAGAAGGAAGGCATGGCTCCATCTTTTAAGATAGTGGACAAGCTGGGGAGACAAGATGAGTCTATGAAAGTGCAGAAGAAATTGAAGGAAAAAATACATTAGAGTAGAAGGGAAGAAAAGTTTTCAGAGTTAGGCCCTGAAATAAGTCATAGAGATTTTTCTGTCACCATCTGTGGTTCAGAGCTTACTCTTGGAAGGAACCCTGCTAAAGCACTATCACATCTTATTGATCCTTTGTAGGCCTGTGATAGATGTTACATTATGCCCATGGCCCCCATGAGGAAACGGGCTCAGAGACTAAGTAATTTGATCATGTCATGTAGCTTGTGAGCAGAAATAGGGTTTGAACCTTGACTTCTGAGTCTTGAGTTTCTTCCTCTGTTTCCTGCTGTCCTGCCTGTGTATTGATTTCTGCTCAAATGAGTGTGCTAAGTGACACAGGTAATGGCATGTAATATGGGGAGGTGGGGACATACCCTGGGGGCCTGGATAGAGTGTCCAGTTTCACAAGCTGGTCCCAACCTGCTCACAGAGTTGGACAACCATGAACTGTTGGGCAGGAACTCTCATGGACGTTATTTAAAAACAGTGTTTTATTATTTAAAATTTTTAATTTAATTTAAAAATGAAAAACATTAAATTTTATGAAATTATTTTATGTTATAAAAACAGTATTTTATTATTAGTGAATGTATTATTGATAAATACCTATTGTGGAAAAATTGGAGAAAGAGGTAAAAGTACAAGAAGGAAAGCTGAAGCCATGAACCAATTGGTCATTGAAGGGATCCCAATGAGAAATTATGAGGACTGGAAATAAGGTACTGGCTATAGTGGGAATAAAGAAGGAAACTAACTTAAGAGGTATCGAGGAGTGATTTATTGGCTGTAGTGACGAGATCCAACTGGGAGGATGGCGACACTACTCGCTGAGACAGGGAACACATGAGGGAGGGCAGGGCTGGAGGCAGTGATTGTGGAGTTGAGTTGGGGGCATGTTAACTTTTAGGTGCCTGTGGGAAGTTTACATGGAGCTGTCGGACTATTGGACCTTCTCATCGAAACTCAGAGGAGAAGTCTAGACTGAGCATTTAGATTTGGGATTTGTCAATGTCTAAGTAGTAGTTAAACCTATAAAGTAGATGTCATCCCCAGGATAAGTACCTTGAGTGTGAAGAGAGAAGAAAACAACTTGGGAATCTGGGGCGGGTACCAGCATCCTAAGATGAGCATGCAAAGGAACTGGGAGGGAAAGATCTCAGAGGTAGGAGGAAAAGTAGCAAGGAATGGCATCATGGAAGCCAAAAGGGTAGAGAGTATTTTTAAAAAAATTTAAAGAAGGAAATGATGGATAGTGCCAAATGGTTCCAAGAAGTTATTTAAAGTAAGAAGTAGAACATGGGAAAATAGAACTACCGTATGATCCAGCAATTCCACTTCTGGGTATTTTCCTGAAGAAAATAGAAACACTAATTTGAAAAGATACATGTACCCCTGTGTTCATTGCAGCATTATTTATAATAGCCAAGGTATGGAAGCAACCTAAGTGTCCATTGATAGATGAATGGATAAAGAAGAGATGGTGTGTAAACACACACACACACACACACACACACACACACAAACACAATGGAATAGTGCTCAGCCATAAAAATTAATTAAATCTTGCCATTTGTGACAACATGGATAGACCTAGAGGGTATTATGCTAAGTTAAATAAGTCAGACAGAGAAAAACAAATGCTGTATGATTTCACTAATATGTGGAGTCTATAAAACATCAAATGAACAAACACAAAACAGAAACAGACATAGATACAGAGAACAAACAGGTGGTTGATGGGGGGGAGGGGGGAGTGAAATAGGTAAGGGAGATTGAAGTAAAAACTTCCAGTTACAAAGTAAGTGAGTCAGTCACAAGGATGAAATGTACAGCATGGGGCATAGACTCAATAATACTGTAGTATCCTTGTATGATGACAGATGGTAACTAGACTTATTGTGGTGCTCATTTTGTAATGTATAGAAATATTGAATCACTGTGTTGTGCACCTGGAACTAACATAGTGTTGTAGGTCAATTATGCTTCAATTAAAAAAAAAAAAAGTTGAGCATGGGGTTGGATTTAACAACAGGGAGGTCACTAGTGCCCTCAGCAGGAGCTGTCTTGGTGGGGCAGTGGGGATGGATGCCCAAGTGCAGAGGCTGAAGTGAGAATGGAGGGTGAAGTATTTTCAGGTTATTTTATATAATCAGGAAAAAGACAGTGGAAATGGTGAGCCAGGAGAGACAGGGGACCACTGACAGAACAGGGACAGAGAGATGGATACCCCTTCTCCCAGTGGAAGGAAAGCCTCAAGGCCAGGCCAGGGTACAGATATGTGTCCTATGTTGGGGAAGGGAGTCCAGGAGGAGGTGATTAGGCAGAGTGATCATTTAAGTTCTGAATCTTTTGAGGGCATTGCAAATAAAAATAAGGATTTCTGAAACAGGAGATCCTGTTCAAAGTTGGGGTGAGAAGTGGGGGTGGTGTGGAAGGTGTGAGCAGGGTTGGAAACAGCTGTCGCGGGAAATGAGGACGACCTGCCCCAGGACAGGAGGAAGTGCTGGCTGCTGACACATCTAGTGTCCTGTGTGAGCTTCCCAGACATTCACATTTCCCTTTCTAGAATTCTAGCACATGACCTGAAAGAAACAGGGCCTACCCGAAATCCTTTTTGCCATTACGTGACGTTAAAACAAAGGAAGAGAAAGAAAAATAATGCAGCAGGAATCTCAAATGTTTTCAGAGGAGTGATGCATTTTTGGAAAGTTGAGTGGGGTTGCTGGGAAGCAGAGTGCCTGCTTTGGATGGGACTCTGATGAAGCCATGTCTGGTTTTTAGTAAATCTGTTAATTATTGATCTACCTAGGGAATCTAAATGAAGATTTGTCATATCATAAATACTGATATCTTTAGAAAGCAGCCCAGATAGCCAGACGCAGCAACTAGGGCTGTGGGTCCCTGGATGACCCCGGGAGAAGGCAAGGCCCAGGGACAGTGTATTCAGCTCTGTTTTGGCAGGAAACACTCTCAAGCCTGCTCAAGTAAAGGATGGGATGAGCGAGGCTGCCTAGAGCAAGGATTCCTGTTCACTGGAGCCCAGGGGAATGTGCGGGGGTCAGGCCACACAGAGACAAGAAGGTAAAGGCTGTTCAGAATTTAGGGCCCCCAGCAAATTTCACAGATCTTCCCTGTCCTTTTCCTCTGCTACCATGACTTGGCCATTTCCTCCTTGCTCCTTTCCTACTCTTGCTCTTCCTGTCTCTCTCTCTCAATTAATAGACTTTATTTTTTTAGAGTAGCTTTGGATTCACAGCAGAACTGAACTGAAGGTACAGAGATTTCCCATATACCCTCTGACCCTACATACACTGAGCCTCCGCCACCATCAACATCTCCACCAGAGTGATACATTTCTTACAGTCGCTGAACTTACATTGACACATCATAATCACCCAATGTCCATAACTTACATTAATTTCACTCTTGGTGTTGGATACTCTATGGGTTTTGACAAATGTATGATGACATGTATCATACAGAGTGGTTTCACTGCCCGCCACCCCACCCCCCGCCCCGCCAATCCCCTGTGTTTGCTTCTCGCTTTTGATCCTTTTTCAACCTCAAGTCTTTCTGCCCCTGCAGGCCCCTTACCCTGTGGAGAGGTTGATGACCAGAAGAGACCAGGAGGGGCCAGGGCAGGGGCCCCTCGTGTCTGGGTCTAAGCCTGGTTCCGCTCCTACGATTGCTAAGAAAAGGAAATCAAGACTTAGTTACCTGCCCGGGGTCCCAGAGCAAGTCCCCATGGAGCTGGAGTTAAACCCAGGCAGCGGGCTCCTGACCTGGCTCTGACCCGTGCTCCATGCCGTCTCCTGCTCGGGGAGACTCCGTCAGATCCTCACCTCTGCTGGATCAGGCTGCCTTGGCCTCCTGGGCTGGAGCCCCTATCCCTTGGTCGTGGTGGGACACCAGCCACTTGGCCGTCAGCTCAGCTTTGTTGCCCGTCCCGCTCCTGGCGATAATCCGTTTAGGTATTTTTAGTGAAACCAGTTTCTCTCGAGCCTGGGTCTATAGGGAAGGAGCTAGGAGACTGTCCTGGTCACTCTCCCTTCAGCCTAAAATTGCCTGAGCCACATGGGTTCAAGTGTGGTGCATACACTCTTGCAGGGATCGTCCCTCTGTCAGCCAGGGAGAGGGAACATAATTACCCCCGTTTTACTGGTGGAGAATGGAGAACAATGTGCACAAGGGGATACAACAAGGGGCCTATGGGACTCGCCTCTGTTCTCCGGGCTGCCACCTCCCTCCCACGTCCCAGAGGGGACAGATGCTTGGAGGATGCTCACGGGCTGTTTTTGGTAACTGAGTCCTTAATCAGGGCAGAAAAACACCAGCACTAAGTGATAAGGCAAAATATTTCATTCCTGTCCTTTGTTTTTTTTTGTTTTGTTTTGTTTTTGTTTTTAGCTGTGCCACGTGGCTTGCGGGATCATAGTTCCCTGACCAGGGATTGAACCTGCGCCCTCGGCAGTGAAAGCACGGAGTCCTAACTACTGGACTGCCAGGGAATTCCCTCCTGTCTTTTGTCTTATGATTTGAGTGCTGGCACAGTTGCTGTGTCTCTCTCCAGGCTCGTTGAGGGTCTGTCTGAGCCCTCAGCCACTATTAGTCCAGAAATTAGCTTCAAACGTTTAAATATTGGCATCACTGAGGCATTTGAACCCTTTTTGTTCTTCACCTTATTTGAACTGTGCTGCTTCCCCAACCTGACCACCTGCACAGTGACCCCCCTAGGGTCCTTTTGCACTTGTGTTTTGTTTTTCCATTGACTCATGGAGTTATTTCCCTGTGGAGGTAAAGACTCCCAATACCTTAGGATTTGTGTTTCCTTCTCTAAAGAAGATGTGGGATTCTCACGTGTCCTGTGGGTCACCGCCCACTTCTCTTCTGCCCATGAGCTCACACTCATGTCTCCAGCACAGCCGCCCTGAAGTCATCAGGCACCGAGGGGCAGTTTAACAGAAAGCCAGACCTCTTTACACAATCCACAGTGTGCCCTGCAGGGCCCTGCAGCAGCCCTGGCTTGCCCGTCCCCATCTGTGGTGGGCTCCCTACTCCTGCCTGTCCCCTCTGACTGCAGCTCTGTACCGAGGTGGAGGATAGGTACAGTTGGGAAAGGTCTGGCCTGGAAATTCCTGAAGAATCTCCTTCCAGGCTTCCTGACTCTCTCTCTCAGATCCTATCCTAGTAACAGCTGTGATCTGAGCCTGCTTTTGTGGGCTAAGGGGCAGAGTGTCACTTTCCCGTGGGTAATGAAGAACAGGCCATCTTGTTTGGGGGAAACCCCTTAGGCAGAGAGCTGTGGCCAGTGAAGATCCCAGATTAGGAGTCCAGGGAACTGGTCTGTCCTGGTTCTATCACTGCCTGGCTGGGCAATTGCAGGCAGGGCCCACTGGCCAGGTGACCCCAACTGCCCACCTGCCTTCTGAGAATTATAATGAAAGTAATGAAAACAGAGTGATCTTAGCTGTATATACCTCGTGGAGTGGCTGCAAGAGCCATGAAGATAGGAGGAAGGAAAGGTCTCTCTCCCTCCCTCCCTCCTTCCCTTCCTTCCTTTTTGGATATTTAAAAAACATTAGAGACATGAAAAAGGATTTTTATTCTCATCATTTTTGAAAATATCAGCCCTTCACTATTATTTTTTGACAACTAGGTTCCTTGTCATATCTTCAACTTTTATTTGTACTTTTAGAATTAAGAAAAACATGGACCTCCCTGGCGGTCCGGTGGTTAAGACTCCGCACTTCCATGGCAGGGGGCATGGGTTCAATCCCTGCTCAGGGAACTAAGATCCCTCATGCTGTGCAGCGTGGCCAAAAGACAAACAAACAAACACAGCCACAAATAATAAATAATTCTCACTAGGAAAGATTCAAGCAAGACTTAAGTCTCAAGGATATGTATAAAAAATATTAAAGTCCTTTGTGTTCTTTTTCCACATCCATCCCCAGCCTTAACTGCTACTAACAGTTTGCTGTGGATCCTTTCAAGCCTTTCTGTGTGCATTTGTTGCATGAATACTTATATACACACATATACACTGTAATAGGCATCTGTTGGTGCATAACACATTATCCCCAAACCTAGTGGCTTAAAACAACCAATATTTATTACCTCAGAGTTTCTCTGGGTTAAAAATCTGAATGCAGCTTAGTTGAGTGCTTCTGACTTAGGTTTTCTCATGAGTTTGCATCAAGCTGACAGGTGGGGCTTTGGTCTCATCTGAAGGTTCAACTGGAAGAGAATCCCTTCCAAGCTCACTCATGTTGCTGTTGGCTAGAGACATCAGTTCTTTGCCACATGGGCCTCTCCATAGGGCAACTTACAGCATGGAAGCTGATTTCCTTCAGAGCAAGCAAACAAGAAAGCAAGAGGGTATGCTCAAAACAGAAGCCATACTGTTTTGTAACCTAATCTCAAAAATGACATCCCATCACTTTTGACATTTTTTGTTCCTTAAAAGAGAATCACTACGTCCAGCCCCCCATTTAATGGGAGGGAATGGTGTGAAGGGTCAGATACCAGAAGGTGGAGATTATTATAAGCCAACTTAGATACCGCCCACCCCCCTTCCCACCATACACACACACACAGAAATATGATCACCTTCTCTGGGAGGTCTACCCTTTTAAAAACTGAAGTTCCCATCTCTTAACTTCCTTCACCTTCCTCTGCTTTTTTTTTTCCTCTTTGCAACAATTGTCACCTTCTGATAACTTAAATTACCTATATTTTATGTTTATTTCTTCCTCTCCTAATCAGAATATAAGGTCCATGAGGGCAGAGGTTTTTTTGGTCTATTTTGTTCTCTGCTGTTTCCCCAGCATCTAGAACAGTGCCGGGCACATTAGCCTTCAACAAATGTTTGTTAATTAAATGCTATATGCATTGTTCTATAATTTGCTTTTCCTACAAGTCAGCGTATATAAGGTCGCATCATTCTTTTTACTGGCTGCTTAATATTCCACATCATGGGACATTCCATACATTATTTAAAGCTTACCTTCTTGATGGACATTTACTTGTTTCTGTGTCCTCACCATTTAATGCTGCTGCAGACATCCTCATATATGCATCTTCATGCATTTGTATGAATAATTATGAAGAAATGCTCATGGAAGTCTGTAGTAACTTTAAGCCCTATCTTTTGTGGTTGAACCACATAAGGAGGGAATTACATAAGGAGACTTTTCACCTGTTTGTTGCTTGTTTGTTTTTACATAAGTCATGTTCACTGACTGCTTCACCTTCTTGTGCCTTGACATTTAATTTTGCATGATCAGAAACTGCCTATGTAGTGACTTTAGGATTTCAGTTACCTATTATCTGCTGGGGTCTGGTCATTTTTGCTGCCTGTGTGTTAACTAATTTCCACAGAGTTAGATTACACTGAAAAGCATGGCATCCTGGTTTGTGCAAGGCATCAGGGAGAACTTGGAGTTAAAACATTACTTTAGTTTTCTAGAAACTTGCCCTCTACTTGGGCATTAAAACATAAGTTAAATATAGACAACAGTTCAAGCAGTGAATCAGAAATATGTGTGAGCAGTTCAAGGGCAAGAGAGGCCAACAGGAACTTGGTCAGGACAGGCTTTCTGGGGGGAATGGGGCTTGAGCTACACCTTGAGGGAGGAGAAGGACCTGGAAAGGAGGGCAAGGGAAGATGTTCTAGGTAGGTAACGAGTTATACCTAGAGGGCAGGGGAGGAAGAAGCAGTTCCCTGCTCAGCACGGAAACGCCACAGGAGTCTCCTTGGTTGATTCTGAATCCTTGCAGTAGCAGCTGGCAATGCCTGGGGATCATGACAAATGCCCCGCATCTTAAGTGGAAGGTCAGTGGGAGACTCAGTCAGAGTTTTTGTCTGCGGAATGCCAGGTAGCAGACAGTTGGCCAGTCATTGCTTCTGAAAAGCTTTGAATGGTGGTTCCAGTGCCCATTCTCTATCTGGTGACAGTTGATGCCCAGTTTAACCCCCAAGGAGCTCCCCTCTAACCTCCTGTTCTCATCTTCTGCCCAGGACTCTGCATCAGTCACTCTCCCACCCCTGCCAGCCTCCATGGCACAAGCACACAATTTCCTGTTCAAAATTGTGTGTGCTCTGCCTCTGAGTGTGGCCTGGCTGACTAACCTGTTACAAAATCAAACCACTGCCCTGGCTCACCCTCTAGGGCCAAATAACCCTCACGGAAAGAGATTTCTGCAGGGCACATAGGCCTGCCCATCTCCCTTTGTCATTGTTCTGACAGTGTCATCCGCTTGCTTTGGGAGAAATCCCAACAGCCTGACTTGCCCCATTGCAATCCTCGCTCTAATCTCAGCTATGAAAAGGGTGGAAACATGGAAACCAAAATGAAGGTCAGAGTGCTCGAGCCCCCATCTGTCCTGAGGATGACACTGCTGCTGCAGTACCACCCAGCACAGAGTAGGAGCTCAACAAATATGTGATGAAAAACTAGGTAGTAGTACTATAATGATCCTCCTTTTAGAAGAGCCCCAGCAAGGCAGCTCTGTTTCTTCATCCAGGTGGAACAGTTGAAAATGAACAATATGAAGCTGCCTGGAAAGGGAAGCCTTAGGGGCAGCCTCGAGCTGTGAGGGGTTTGGGAGCCTTGCCACTGGGCCTGGGTGCTCACCAATCGGGATGGGCCAGAGGAGTGCAGAAGGGGTGATTTGGCTGGTTTGTCTGCCCCAAACGTTTCCCCTTTCTTTTTTTATTTAAAACATCTTTATTGGAGTATAATTGCTTTACAATGGTGTGTTAGTTTCTGCTTCATAACAAAGTGAATCAGTTGTACACATGTTCCCATATCTCCTCCCTCTTGCGTCTCCCTCCCTCCCACCCTCCCTATCCCACCCCTCTAGGTGGTCACAAAGCACGGAGCTGATCTCCCTGTGCTATGCGGCTGCTTCCCACTAGCTATCTATTTTACGTTTGGTAGTGTATATATATCCGTGCCTCTCTCTCACTTTGTCACAGCTTACCCTTCCCCCTCCCCATATCCTCAAGTCCATTCTCTAGTAGGTCTGTGTCTTTATTCCCGTCTTACCCCTAGGTTCTTCATGCCCTTTTTATTTTCTCTTAGATTCCATATATATGTGTTAGCATACGGTATTTGTTTTTCTCTTTCTGACTTCCCCTTTCTTTTGATTCCAACTGGCACATCCACTTTCTCTTACTGATCTGCAGCCTCTGGGTGTCACCTTAAAGCTTCCAGGAGCCCCACTGTGGCTGCCTAAATTATGTCAAGTTCCCCTCCCTCAGTCAACTTTGCCCTCTTGTTTCCAGACTTTTCAAAGCACCTTCAAAGTTGCTTTTTCATGTGGTCCATTTTAACTGACATGTTATTGGATTTTTTTTTTTACTTACCTATTGGGACAACTACACAGTTCTCCTAGGGAAATAACAGAATTTTAAAAAATGAAAAGCAAAGTCTCCAAAGACCGATCCTATCTTACTGACCAGCCAACCCGAGCTAATTGTTTCATTAGGATGGACAGGTCTGGCGTTACAACACTAGGGGGCGCCAGTGACTAAATCACCTAGGTAAGCTGCCCTGCTAAGAAATTCTCTCTCTTCATTTGGTTGCTTCATTCTTGTCCTTTCTGTCACCTCAGAAGAGACAGAAGACGACTTGCATGAAGTTGGTGGGCAGGTGCAGGTGAGGTGGGCTGTGTGTCAGAGGGTAGCGGTTGCTAAGGGGAGTGGGGCAGAGGATGCAGAGCTGAGTGCTGTTGCCTGGCGTCTGGGAGGCTCTGAGGATTTTCAGGCATTGTTAGTAATAACTCAGTTAATGGATTTGGCACCATGGCCAGGCTGCGGTGGAGCTTTCTCGTTTGTTTATATTGCCTGAGAAAGCTCCCCTCCCATCAGCGCACATGCTCCCCCATCCCCACACCCCTGCCTTTGGTTCTGTGGGCATCTTCAGCTCCATAATTCACTTGAACTCTTCAAGCCTGGGTTGGGAAGGAGGGGGAGTGGAGTCTGCGCTGTCCCTCCCTCTAGGTCAGGGACCAGGCCGTGAAGGGCCAGTAGGAGGTCTGGCCATCCTGCCTGGTTTCACTCCAGAAACTCTGTGTGTGTGTGTGTGTGTGTGTGTGTGTGTGTGCGGGCGGGCATGCGTGCACGTGTGTGTGTTTTAATAGACTTTAACTTTTAGAGCAGTTTTAGGTTCACAGCAAAATTGAGGAGCAAGTACGGAGATTTCCAATATACCCTCCTACCCCCACCCACGGACAGCCTCTCTCACTATCAACATCCCCACCAGAGTGATACATTTGTTACAATCAGTGAACTTAAATTGATACATCATTATCCCTCAGTTTACATTAGGGTTCCCTCTTGGTGTTGGACATACTGTGGGTTTGGACAAATGTACAGTGTGTTGTATCCACCGTTATAGTATCATACGGATAGTTTCACTGCCCTAAAAATCCTCTGTGCTTTGGCTATTCATTCTTGCCCCTCCCCAACCCCTGACAGTCACTGATCTTTTTACTGTCTCTGTGGTTCTGCTTTTCCAGAAAGTCATATAGTTGGAATCATGCAGTATATAGTCTTTTCAGATTGCCTTCTTTCACTTAGTAATGTTCATAAGTTTCCTCCATGTCTTTCATGGGTTAATAACTAATGTATTTTTAGTGCTGAATAATACTCCATTGTATGAACTTACCACAGGTTATTTAGCTGTTCACCTACTAAAGGACATCTTAGTTGTTTCCAAGTTTTCATAATTATGAATAAAACTGCTGTAGACATCCGTGTGCTGGTTTTTGTGTAGACATACATTTTCAACTACTTTGGGTAAATACCAGGAGTGTGATTGCTGGATTGTAAGCTAAGAGTATGTTTGGTTTTGTAAGAAACTACCAAACTGTCTTCCAAAGTGGAAGACGTTTTTCATTCCCACTAGGAATGAATGAGAATTCCTGTTGCTGCATATTGTCACCAGCATTTGGTGTTGTCAGTGTTTCAGATTTTGGCCATTCTAAAACGTGTGTAGTGGTATCTTGTTTTAATTTGCAATTCCCTAATGACATATGATGTGGATCATCTTCTCATATGCTTGTATGCTATCTGTATATCTTCTTTGGTGAGGTTTCCACTCAGGTCTTTTGCCTATTTTTTAATTGGGTTGTTCATTATCTTATTGTTGAGTTTTAAGGGTTCTTGCATATTTTGGATAAGCTTTTATCAGATATGTCTTGTGCAAATATTTTCTCCCAGTCTGTGGCTTATGTTCTCATTCTCTTGACAGTGTCTTTTGCAGAGCAAAAAATTTTAATTTTAATGAAGTCCAGCTTATCAATTATTTCTTTCATTAATCATGCCTTTTGTGTTATATTTAAAAAGTCATCGCCATATCCAAGGGCACCTAGATTTCCTCCTATGTTATCTTCTAGGAGTTTCATAGTTTTGAGTTTTATATTTAGGTTTATGACCAATTTAGAGTTAATTATTGTGAAGGGTGTAAAATCTGTGTCTAGGTTCATTTTTTTTTTTTTTTTTTGCATTGGATATCCAGTTGTTCCAGCACCATTTGTTGAAAAGACTGTCTTTGCTCCCTTGTACTGCCTTTGCTCCTTTGTCGAAAATCAGTTTTATGTTTGTGTAGGTCTGTTTCTGGGTTCTCTATTCTGTGCCATTGATCTGTTTGTCTATTCTTTCACCAGTACACACTGCCTTGATTACTATAATTTTACAGTAAGTCTTGAAGTCAGGTAGTGTTGGTTGTCCAACACTTCTTCAATATTGTGTTGGCTATTCTGGGTCTTTTGCATCTCCATGTGAACTTCAGAATCAGTTTTTCAATCTCCACAAAATAATTTCCTGAGATTTTGATTGAGATTTCAGTGAATCTATAGATGACACTGGGAAGAACTGTCCTCCTTACAACATTGAGACTTCCTACCCATGAACATGGAATATCTTTACATGTATTTAGTTCTTTTTTTGTTTCTTTCATCAGTTTTGTAGTTTTCCTCAGTCTTGTACATATTTTCTTAGATTTATACCTAAGTATTTCATTTTTTAGGTGATAATGCAAATGATATCATGTTCTTAATTTTAAATTCCACGTAATCATTATTGATAAGTAGGAAAGTGATTGGCTTTGTATATTAGCCTTGTATCCTACAACATTGCTATAATCCCTTATTAGTTCCAGTTTTTTGGTCAGTTCTTTCAGATTTTCTGCATAGATAATCATGTCATCTGCAAACAAAGACAGTTTTATTTCTTCCTTTCTAAGCACTATGCCTTTTACCTCCTTTTCTTGTCTTATTGCATTAGCTAGTACTTCCAATGCAATATTGAAAAGGAGTGGTGAGAGGGGACATCCTTGCCTGGTTCTTGGAACTAGAAAGCTTCTGGTTTCTTACCATTAAGCGTGATATTAGTTGTAGGTTTTTGTAGATGTTCTTTATCAAGTTAAGGCAGTTCCCCTCTATTTCTTTGTTGCTGAGAGATTTTATTATGAATGGGTATTGGATTTTGTCAAATGCTTTTTTTTTTCATTGATTGATAGGCTTTGTGATTTTTCTTCTTTAGCCTGTTGATGTGATGGATTACATTAACTGATTTTCAAATACTGAACTAGCCTTGCATACCTGAGATAAATCACATTTTGTCATCATATATATTTCTTTTTATACACTGTTGGATTCAATTTGGTAGTATTTTGTTGAGGATTTCTACATCTATATTTGTGAGAGATATTGGTCTGCAGTTGTCTTTTCTTGTAATGGCTTTGTTGGTTTTGGTGTTAGGATAATGCTGGTCTCATAAAAGGAGTTAGGAAATGTTTCCTTTGCTTCCATCTTCTAGAAGATATTGTAGAGGATTGGTGTAATTTCTTCCTTAAGTGTGTGGTCCTGGAATTCACTAGTGAACCTATCTGAGCCTGGTACTATCTGTCTTGGAAGGCTATTAATTACTGATTTTATTTCTTGAATAGATATAGATCTTTCACACTGTATTACGTGTGTGAGGTTTGGCAGATTGTATCTTTCAAGGATGCTTTTGCTACATCCTGCTAATTATGAAAAGTTGTATTTTCATTTTCAGTCAGTTCAAAATATTTTAAAATTTCTCATGAGATTTCTTCTTTGACCCATGTGGTACTTAGCAGTATGTTATTTAATTTCCAAGTATTTGGGGATTTTTCCAAATATGTTTCTGTTATTGATTTCTGATTTAATTCCACTGTGGTCTGAGAATAGATATTGTATGATTTCTATTATTTTAAAATTGTTAAGATGCGTTTTATGGCTCACATTGTGCTCTGTCTTGGTAAATGTTCCCTGTGAGCTTGAGAAGAATGTGTATTCTGCTGTTGTTGGATGAGGCAGTCAATAAATATCCAGTTGATTAATGTGACTGTTGACTTCAACTATGTCCTTACTGATTTTCTGCCTTCTGTATCTGTCCTTCTGTATCTATCTGATAGAGGGGTGTTAAAAGTCTTCAACCATAATAGTTGGTTCATCTATTTCTCCTTGCAGTTCACTGTTTTTGCCTTACGTATTTTGGTGCTCTGTTGTTAGGTGCATACACATTAAGGATTTTAATGTCTTCTAGGAGAATTGACCCCTTTATCATTGTGCCCTTTGAAAACAAAAGAATTTAGAATTTAAAACAAACTTCAGACTGATTTTTCTTATTTGAAAGACTACAGTTATTTGCAGCATACAAATGGAGAGAGTAGTGTAAAATGCATCAAGTTTTATATGATAAATATACTTTCAACCTAATGGCTGCTTCAAAAGCAAAGAGTGAAAAATTACCTCTTCTTAAAAGCCATCTAGACTGACTCAGTAAAGTTCACAATTTAGGAAGATCAATTGCTACTCTATTTCCATAGATTGCAAAATGATTTCAGAAACAGATTAAACATACAGTTGTTTTACAAAAATAGAAATATTGTTTGGGACTTTACAAAACTTTATAAAATATAACACTATATTTGTAAATTCAAGATAGTTTCACATTGAAATAGAAAATACTTCCACAAATATGAAGCCTAGGCAAACTTAACTGGTCTCTCCTAACCATTCTCATACATTATTTCTTCCAAATCTTCAACCTAAGTAGATCTGTGCTCTAGCATGATATTTTTTTAAAGAGATTGGTTAATTTCAAGAAGTTGTATAAGCTTTTTCATTCTAGAAACAATGTTAAAGCAGATGAATTTACATCTAAAAATATGTCTCACTAAAAGTAGAAATAATGCAGTGACAATTTGTATTTGATAAATTTCAAGCCAGATTCCTCAGAATGACAGTTATAATTTGGTACCTACAAAAAGTAAAAATATACAGTAATCACAACTATTTTATGGAAAAATATTTATTCATATGGAATAAAGAACCTCTAAATTTAGTTATTTGTAGCTGTCAAATGAGAAGTATTTTCTAATCACACCCATTTATAACATTCATTTTACACCTCAAAGAGCACCAGTGTATTTTTTTTTTTTTTTTTTTTTTTTGCAGTACACGGGCCTCTCACTGTTGCGTCCTCTCCCGTGGCGGGGCACAGGCTCTGGACGTGCAGGCTCAGCGGCCATGGCTCACGGGCCCAGCCGCTCCGCGGCATGTGGGATCTTCCCGGACCAGGGCACGAACCCTTGTCCCCTGCATCGGCAGGCAGACTCTCAACCACTGCGCCACCAGGGAAGCCCAGCCAGTGTATTTTTAAAACAAACTAAAAAGTGAGAAGGTAGGGTTTTATTACATGCAACAGTGCTATTATGATAAGGCACCACCTGGTATATGAAAAAGCCAAAGTATTTCCAAAGCATGTATTTCTGTTACTGGTGTCTTAACCTTTAGATAGGATGGTTAGAAAAAAGCTAATAACATTATTAACTGACCACATCATACTCCTTTTCCATCATTCTTTGCCTTTAGTTTTTCCATATTACAGAACATATAATAAACAACAGTATAGTACATGATATGGTAAATAAACATCTTTTCCCAACCATTCAAGAAAACAGTGTAGAATTAAAACAAGAATAAGAAACCAAAAATTTTTCTGATATATTCACAATAGTCTATCCCTATAGAAGAATAGGGAGCTGGGGGAGGTGAGGAGAGAGCGGCAGCAGCAGTTGGGGTTGGGGGATGGTAACAGGACCTATTTTCTATAGAATATATTGAGGCACATAGGTTAAAAGTTTCTCAGGCAAATTCATTGCTAGAGCAAAACTGACAGAAAGCTCAGGATTTTACATTCGCCCCAGAGCTGATTTCTCAGATAGTCACATCTGATTAAATATTTCAAAATATTCCCCTAGTCACTGCTATCATCATCGTCATTATCATCAGATACATCATTTAAAGGAAACTTCAGTGACTGATTATAAGAGTCCGATCTAGTAGGCTGGCACCTGGCCATGTCCCCAGTAGAAAGCAGGTCATAGTAGACCTCACAAATCCTCACAGGCTTAGAGGACTGGCTGGGAAGAAGTCTCTTTTCAGAGCAGGGCCCACCGACAACAAAACCACATTTGCGGCAGTGGTGACGACGATTAACGGGTGTGAATTTTGCTCTCTCACAGCGCATACATACAGTTGCCTCAGAGTCAGGAACCCAGACAGCAGCATGTTCATACTGGGTGTCTTCCCACTTTAGGAGAGCAAATCAGTAACCCATTTATCTATGTGATTCATCCATTCTGATTTCTCAGTGGCAGAATAAACTGCAAATGATTTAGTTGGCGTCTTGATCAGCCATCCATTCTTCAAGTCTCCCTCATCTGTGAGAGAATCCATTGTGGCATTTTCCAGGGGAATAATATGTTATTTGTTATATTTTTTCTTCTGGATGGCAATATTGCCATATACAAGAATATCATTAAATAAGAAAAACTGCCTTGCTTTAGGCTTTTTTTGTGCACAACTTAGTCAATACTCCTTCTCCAATAAGAACCCATCCAGGTGTAGTTAAGGGTTAGCCAGCTGCTCCAAAACAGTTTTCTACTATATTTTTACGTCTAGTATTTGCTTCACTGTTTGCCAAGCGATCCACCATCTTTTGCTAATAGCCTCCACACTCGGGAACTCCACACTCCAGAGGCCCTCCTCTCCACATGCTGCCTCTCCCCTTCTGCCTGAAGAACTTCTTTTAACATTTCTTGCAAGGCAGGTCTATTGGCAACAAATTCCCTCAATTTTTATTTGTCTGAGGAAGTCTTTATTTCTCCTTCACTTTTGAAGGATAATTTCACAGGCTACAGAATTCTGCATTGTTTTTTCCCTCTCAGTACTTTAAATATTTCACTCTACTCTCTTCTTGCTTATGTGGTTTCTGAGAAGAAGTCAGATGTAATTCTTATCTTTGCTTCTCTGTAGGTAAGGTGTTATTTCCTTCTGGTTTCTTTCAGGATTATTTTTCTTTATCTTTGATTTTATGCAGCTTGTATATGATATGCCTAGGTGTAGTTTGTTATTGGTTTTGATTTTTGTCATTTATCCTGCTTGATGTTCTCTAAGCTTACTGGGTCTGTGGTTTGGTGTCTGACTTTAATTTGAGGGCACTCTCAGTCATTTTTGCTTCAAATATTTCTTTTGTTCATTTCTCCCTTTTTTCTCCTTCTAGTATTCCCATACACATATGTTACACCTTTTGTAATCATTCCACATTTATTAGATATTCTGTCCCTTTTTTTTTTCAGTATGTTTCCCTTGCTTTTCTGTTTTGGAAGTTTCTGTTGACATATCCTCAGGCTCAGAGATTCTTTTCTCAGTTATGTCCATTCTACTAATGGGCCCATCAGTGACCTTCTTCGTTTCTCTTACAGTGTTTCTGAGTTCCAGCATTTCCTTTTGAGTCTTTCTTAGAATTTCCATCTCCCTGCTTGCCCATCTGTTCTTACATGCTGTCTACTTTATTGATTAGAGCCCATAGCATATCAATCATAGTTGTTTTAAATTCCTGGTCTGGTTATTCTAACATCCCTGCCATGTCTCAGTCTGGTTCTGCTGCTTGCCCTGTCTCTTCAAACTGTTTTTTGCCTTTTAGTATGCCTTGTAATTTTTTTTTTTTTTGATAGTCAGACATGATGTGTTGGGTAACAGGAACTGCAATAAAAGGCCTTTAGTAACATGGTGCTAAGGTGTTGGGGGAGGGGAAGCATTCTGTAGTCCTATGATTAGATCTCAGTCTTTCTGTGAGCCTGTGCCTCTGAACTATGAGCCTTACACATGTTTCTTAGGGTCCCCCCCTCCTCCACCTTATGTGGGACAGGATAGCTAGCATGGGCTGGAGTTGGGTATTTCCCTTCCCCCAGGTTGCTTAGGATCTGATAAAACTACAATAGTTTAGTCTCTGGCAAAATAGCTTCTCCTGAGAGTAGGCCTTGTTAAGAACAGGGTGCTCTGGTATATTTCAAAATCCTTTCCCTCTCCCCCTGTCATAAGCAGGAGGGAATTTTTCTCCAATGTTCACTGTGAGAAACCTGGTCAGACAATTAGAGGTAAAGCTCCCAAAGTGTGGGAACCCCTATGACGGGGTCAGCCTAGAGTCTTTGACTCTCAGACTTGTCCACTCTGGGACCCCAGCAGTTCGCCACTTTCAGTGCCAGCTTCCCTACCCTGCACTGGTTTCCACGGGGTTGCTGCTCGGGAGTTTCTGCTCCACTAAGTTGTGATTCATATAGTTACTTGTCTGTCTCTCCCTCAGGGCAGCGGTTTGCCCTCTGACCTTACTTCTCTGATAAATCTTAAGAAGAGTTGTTGATATTCCAGTTTGTTCAGCTTTTTACTCATTAGGGCAGAGCAACAACTTCCAAGCTCCTTATGTGCTGGCCTGGAAACCCAAACAGTTTACATCTTCGCCTTTGATGTCCTACACCAGGGACAGTGAAGTGATGTGGACAAAACAGAGACATTCAAGCGTGGCCTTTGTCCCTTTGAACCCAGATTTTGGATTTGAAAGGGGCCTTGGAGGTCACCTCATTCAGTCTCCTTCTTTTCAGATGAGCATCTTGATAGGCTGTACTGTGGGCATCCCTCTCTTGGGAATATTCCCACCTTTCAGCAGAGTAATAGAGTGAACCGTGTACAGGGGACCCATTTGGGTTCAGCATCCAAATGAACTTTCTTCAGAGAAACCAGTTACGTCCTGTGGTCAGTGTTCTGCTCCCTGAAAGGAAATTTCAGTGTGATTTTTATTTATCCATAAACTGGTGACCTCCGTATGGTGGTTTGATGGATGGTTTTAGTTCTGTGTGAGGGGATGATGGGTGATCTTTCATGTTTCTTTTTTTTTTGTCTTTCTCCATTTTCCAAATTCTAACAAATGAACATGTGTTCCTTTTACAACCAGCACAAAATGAGGTAATGTTTTAGGCTGTGACCATTTGGAAGCCTCTCCTCTGTGCTTCCTTACAGTCTGCAAGATGAACGTTCACCGGCGCTGCGAGACCAACGTGGCTCCCAACTGTGGCGTGGACGCCAGGGGCATTGCCAAAGTGCTGGCTGACCTGGGCGTCACTCCAGACAAAATCACCAACAGTGGCCAGAGGAGGAAAAAGGTAACTGGCTCTTAGGTGGTGTTTCTGGAGCTCTTTGGGAGCCAGCATCTCCGTGTTGGCTTCCCGAGAGTCACTTGGAGTGAAGTTCTGAGACTGCTGAGTTTGAGACACTGGACTTGAAGCAGCACGTGCTTCAAGAAAAAAGAAAAGGTCAGGCAGGTAACATGAAAGTCTCCTTCGGTTCCAGAGGTGGGGAAAAGCTAAGCAAGTCTCAAGTGTGGTGTTTCTTAGGGGAACGTCAGCTTCAAGATGAGGATTCTGGAATTCCCTCCAGAAAAGACTCCACTCTAGACAGGGAAATAGACTTATCTGCCTCCAGGACTGGCATGAAAGCAATGTCAGTGCTCAGACTTTGCCTCTGGTATCACTTTAATGAGGATAAATGGATGAAGAGCTGGAACCACATTCTTTTCTAGGAAGCAAGCCAAGAAGATTTGTGATAGTGCCGGTACTCGGCTGCCCGAGGAATATTGTTATGTCCCGTGACATGAAACATCTGGGCCTGTCTTTGGAGACCAAAGCCCTGTCTCTATCCGTGTGACGTTCTGAATGTCAGTAGGAAGAGATCCATTTGCTAAAATGTTATTTTGGTAAGTCAGGGCCCACAGATGTAAATAGAGCTAAAGGTATCCATAGCATTTTGTTTGAAGACCCTTCTTAGCCTTGGATCCTAGCCTAGAAAATGTAAGAATTCTCTGAAAGACTAAGTTATGAGAAAATTGGAACCATGTTAACTGGGCAAGAAATCCTGGTGGGGGTGGGTGGCCCTCGTTGCCCGGTATCAGGCTTTTTTTTTTTTTTGGTGGTACGCGGGCCTCTCACCATTGTGGCCTCTCCCGTTGCGGAGCACAGGCTCCGGACGCGCAGGCTCAGCGGCCATGGCTCACGGGCCCAGCTGCCCCGCTGCATGTGGGATCCTCCCAGACCGGGGCACAAACCCGTGTCCCCTGCATCGTCAGACGGACTCTCAACCACTGCGCCATCAGGGAAGCCCAGGCATTTTTTTTTTTTTTTTTTAACTAGAAAACAAGCCTGACTCTGGGCACCTCTACAACTTGACTCCCAAACGTTGTCCCTGAATTTTCGCTTGAAGTACCTTCTGGAGGGTATTTTAGAAGCTGCCCATGCCTTTTCCCTGCTGCCTCTCGGAGGAGCCTTTTCCCTGAAATGGGAAGGTTTGGGGTGTTTCTGTCTTCTTAAACTTCTTCTTCCTTACCTTTCCAATAAACAAAGCAGTTTTTTAAGGATTGGAGAAAAAAACCATTCTCTTCTCTGGTTAACTGTGAGATTTTGTGCTTCTGGTGGCTCTTCTCAGCTCTGTCAGTCCCGCTGGTGGAAACAGGACTTCAGTTATTGACCCAAGACATCGGAGTTGCAAGCAGAATGTCAGCACCCAGAATGCTGGGGCTCCACCGAGGAGGCGGGTTAGACGAACAGCCTGTGATGACGGTGTTGAACACACACATTTATGAGCTCTACAGGGAGCCCTGTTCAGGAGACATGATTTTGTTTCTTGCTAGAAGTAAACTGAGGCAGAATCCTTATTGTCATGAAACATTTCAGAGAAAACTCAGTACCTGCCCCCTCCCCTGTATTTACATGGGCCATAATGGCAGTAGCCAGGCATCGTCTATCTGCCCTGGATTTGGGAGATCCTGGAGGTAAGAAGCCAACATGGAGAAATTTAGGAAGGAACAAAGTCAAAGACTAAAGGACTTCAGTCCTGATATTTGTATTGCTTTGATGCTTTTAATGCAAAAGCTGGAAAAAGTCAAGTGAACCAAATAGTAGCTCAAGTTAGTACGAGAGGATGGGAGACAAGTGCCCTTGGCCAGAAGCTTAAAGGGCTTCTTTGCAGGAGCATCAGGCTTGCTAGAGCTTTGGTTCCCTTAGCATTGCCCCTTGCAAGTAGTCCATCATCCAGAAAGAACGTGTGTGCACAGCAGGTAGATCAGGAGTAAAAGGGAGAAGAAGGGCTTGCAATCTCAGAGTCGAAACCTCTGACTTAAATGGGAACTTAAAATGGATATGCCAGCACCTACGCCAGGAAACAGACTTCACTGGGGGTGTCCTGCTAAAATTTGCCAATTGCCGACAAATACCGATAGGCCTGAAGATGTTTATTGAGCTTCTGTTATGTGTATCACTCTCTGCAATCACCAGGGAATACAAATCCTAGATAGGGTCTTACTTTCAAAGAACCTACAGTCTACCTGAGTAGCGAGCCCCAAACTAAATAAAGCTGAACAAGGTAATGAATAAATGGCAAGCGGCTGTTAGAGGCAAGTGTCAAGTTGCTCTGGATGAGGTAACTTGCGTTTCTTGGGTAGGCAAAGGAGGTTTCATGGAAGGGATAAGGTTGGGCTTTGCTTAGAAAGGTCAGCTGTATTTGGATAGAATAAAAATCAAGCAAACTGACATCTCTTGTTTTCTTCCCTTTAACTGGCAAATGAAACCTTGAGTCTCTGCCTTCAGACTGTCAATTCAGCAACTGCTACTGTGCGCCAGGGACTCCTAGGGCCCCTGGCATCGTTTCTTGATGCTTTTGACCTCAGGGAAACTCCCCACGCTCCCTTCTGATCCCTCTCTCCCCTCGTTCTCTCCCTCTCTCTAGCTCATTGCTGGTGCTGAGTCCCCGCAGCCTGCTTCTGGAAGCTCACTGTCTGAGGAAGATCGATCCAGGTCGGCCCCCACCTCCCCTTGTGACCAAGGTGAGACTCTCAGATTTGCTTCTTTACCTCTGAGCTCTGTCCTTGGAAGGACGAGGGAGCCCGAGGCCCCTTCATCCAAGCATGGCCTTGTGAGCAGAAACAGCCAGCAGCCCTGGAGGGTCTCCAGGTGACCTTTCCCAGCTGACTCCTTAGCTGTGCTTTCCCTCTACAAGGCTTTCTTGAGGGTGAAGCACTAAATGGCTGTGCCAGCCTGAAATCCGCCCGCAGGCAGGGTGAGAGCGAGCGAGCTGGGGTGCTGTGGTTCTTTTTTTCTTTTGCCTCTCCCTGGTTTCACGTTCAGGAGAGGGAGAAGCCCTTCTCTTACCCCGCTGCCCAGCGTCTGCTCCCAGGCCCATCAGCACTGCTCAGTTGAGTCTGACTTACTTCCTCCCTGACTCTCATCCTGGTACCTGAAACCTGAGAACAGGGCAGGAGTCGGGGAATGGGTTGGGGAGGGCGTCTACCACGTGGGTGGGTGGGGATAGGAAGGTGAAGCTGGCGAAGAGCCTGCGAGAAGCAGTGGGGAGGAAGCCAGCTCTAGGACTGACTCCCCTCTAGAGCTCAGCTCAGGACGTTTCCTTCCCTGTCAGAATGTGCTGGAAGTCATCAGAGGTTTCTGAATTCTACAGGCATCCAAGGATGCCGAGGCTGAGGAGGGACTTAACATGTTTAAGACCTTCCCCTCTGGTGACCAGAACCAGATCTCACTGGGAAGGGATTTTTGCATCGGCAGAACATTCACAATCATTCATGAATCATAACAGTAGTGCCTTGTAGCCCCTTTTCTTTCGTCTTCCTTATCCTGATTTTATGCTCACGCCAACTCTCTTGTCCATGCTCCCTTACCATCCCCAGGTTACAGGGTAGGAAGTGGAAGGCAGAGAGTTGAAAAGGTTTTGTCCAAAGGTCAGGAACTAAGTCAGTGGTAAGGGTGAGACTGCGCCCCTCCTGGCATAGGGACCCCCTTCTCAGAATCCATGCCATCGAACCCTCCCTGGGGGTCATGCCTGTGACCCAGCCCTTCTTACCTAGGAGTAAATAAAACAGCTGCGAGGGGGTGTGCCAGTCCTGAGGCCACAGAATACTTGGTCTGAGGCCCTCTCCATGCTGCTCTGGTTTACTTTCTACATCCTTATACCCTGCTTCATTTCAGAAGAGGTTTGACCCACCTGTTAGTAAGCTGACGGTACTCTGGGGCCTCCAAGCAAGCAGGTACTGTCCCGGCCCAGTGTGGGTATTTTCATGTTTCCCTTTTTTAATGCTGAGATCCCCTTTGAGAGCTTCAAGGAGACAGGGTCATATGGTAAAGAGACCCCAAGTAAGGGATGAGGTGCCCAGGTTTCTAGGCCTGGTCCCTGCCCAGAGTGCTGTCCAGCCTTGGCAGGACACCGTGCCCCTCAGGACCTCTCTTTGGCCCCAGTCAGCGCAAGTACGGCATTTCCCAACAGTGCTGTGAGCACAAAGGGACGTGAAAACCCTCTTAGCAAGACAGGGCGTTATTGCAGAGCAGAAATAAGGCACTGTTCCTCTTCCCTCTGTTGTCAGAACACATAGAAAGACATTTTCTTCAAGTTTTGATAATCCCCAAGCATCCAAGTTCTGTCTTCCAAAATCCACTTATTAACTTGCCTTGGAAGTTAGGCTGAGAAGCTCTGTGCTGAGACCAAAAGTTATACTTAGTTAAGAGTAAGAGATAGAAAACTGCAGAATTGGCGTGGGCATATCTGTAGACTCGGGAGCTGTCTTCACCCCTCCCCTCTACCCTGCCCCGACACATCTCAGAGGAGTCAAACTCCAGATCCAAGGAAGATCTCCAGGTCCCTGGAGTGAGCTCTCATTGGCCTCAGTCCTTCTGAAAAGAAGCCAAAGTTGTCTCTGTGTCAATCAGCACGTGGCCACTAATGCGTGATTCTGATTCCCAAGGGTCAGTAGTTTGTGTTCCCCTCCTGTGATCCCAGTTATTCAGGAGCATCTTTTAAAAATAGTTTATGCTTAAGATGCCCATTTCTGCACAGAGGAGTGTACGTCTTGGTGAATATATAGCTAACAATAAAGCTTCCTCAAATAGAAAAGGTCAAAGGATCATCCCGCCTTATCATCCCCAGGTAATTCAGGTCACATACTCTGGAGGGGCACAAGGCTGTGTCATAGTTGTGAAATCGTACTGAGGAATCCCTGTCCCGTCCAAGATAAATTTGCAGCATGTCACTCTTGGGAAGCAGTTCTTTTGGTAATGATAAGCCCATTGCTCATTTTGTTAGATAACCTTGTGTAAGATGGGTATTTAGAATAAACCCAGCAACAAGGCCAAATAAAGTCCTTTAGAAGGCAAAGGCTTCTTAGTCCCAGCTATTGAAACAATTACCTCACCAATAATTACTGTAACAGTGGTTCTCCATTAGTCATTGTTCTGATTTTCAAAGGAAACTGGAAGGGTACCTGTTGCCTTTGGGACTCTGCGAGGTTCCAGAGAAGGCTGGGATTCCTGTATTACACCTAGAATAATGGAATAAATAGGCTACTGGCTGAAGGGGGCTTTCGGAGAGGTGGCCTGGTCCCAGAATAAAAGGAAGATCTGAAGGAGTTGGTTGGCGGGGACGACTTCCTCTTTGCATGCCTAGGCCTTGCTGTACGTTAGGTGCCAAGGAAAGTGTGCAGAGCAAATGAAGACACGTAAAGGGATGCCCCACTGGGTCTGCTGCTATGAAGAACCAGAAAGAGGGTTGAGAGCTCATGGGGGTAAATTCTGAGTATTAAATCCTAATGGGAAGGGCTCGTGAGGTAATGCGCTAATGCAATATCTTGTCACCCTTGGCCCTAGAAATAAAAGAACTTGAAAACAACATCCGGAAGGCCTTGTCATTTGACAACCGAGGGGAGGAACACAGGGCAGCATCATCCACTGACGGCCAGCTGGCGAGCCCGGGCGAGAATGGTGAAGTCCGGCAAGGCCAGGCCAAGCGCTTGGGCCTGGATGAGTTCAACTTCATCAAGGTGTTGGGCAAAGGCAGCTTCGGCAAGGTCTGTGACATGCAGGGGCAGGGCTGCTGGTTTGATCCAAGATTAAGTGATGAACATATCAGCCTAGTCTGATTATGTTTTCCTTCCTTGTTGAGTGCAAATGGCCCGAGGCCAAGCAGACAGGAGCCAGCACTCTGCTGCTAACTAGCTGTGGGACTTCAGTGTAGTCATTCCAGCTCTCTGGGATTTAGTTATTCTCGTTTGTCAAATGGAGACAGGAATCAAATGAGAGAGTCGGGGAGAAAGCACTTGGAACGGTTTAAATTGCATTACGTGTGCTTGGCATCCCATTATCGATAATAGTAACGATAGCTTTCTTCCCTTCAGAGATCCGTCTGAAATTCTGGCTTTAATTCATCATGAAGACTTTGGAAATGAACTCTAGAATCTCTGCCCTCAGTGAACTTGGGGCTCAAAGGAAATCTTAGCATGTATTACTTTGGAAATATAATGTTATTCAACTGACTTTTCTGCCACTGACTAAATGTCTTGTTTGTCCTCTGCACCTGGCAAGAGATTGAGCACAACTGTCTCATGTCTTGGATGAGGGATCACTGCCCTCGGTTCCATTCTCCCTCTCCTGCTCACCCCGAGCCCGACACAGCGATGTGGGGCGTGGGTGCAGAGTGTGCCCGCTAAAGTATTTGCAGTGATCAGCCAGAATTCTGAAGGTGGGGTGAGATGGAAAAATAATCCCGGTTTATTTTAGAAAGAAGAAGGAAGGGCAGAGAGCCTAGGAAGCTGGTTAACACTTCAGTTCAGACCCCTGATTATTCCTGCTCTTCCCAAAGCCATGCCTGGGGGTCGATGGGAGTCATCTTTCTAGGACTTCCCAGAGCAGAGCGCCGGTGCTCTGGGGCCCAGGTGCCTGGCTCTGGTAGCTCCCAGGGGTCCCATGCCCTCACATGTCCTGGACTTTTGCAGGCTGAGCTGCAGACCTGCTCCACTTCTCTCCGAAGGGAGTGGCTCTCTGGAACCCCCAGGCTATGAGACCTGGTTCTTAACCCATCTCACCTGCCCCATCTCATCCTGAGATCGCAGTGGCAGGAAAGGAACTGGGATTGGCTTAAATGGCAAAAGATGAAGCAATCACATTCTTTGGAGACTGGTTAAATAAGAAACAGACCCCAGTCCTCTGAGGAGGCATAACTCTGGGTTGTGAGCAGGACCTGGTTTAGTTTTGAGCAAGATTCAAGGGGAAAGGAGCAGGCTCAGAGTTTCCAGGTTTTCATAGGGTATAAGCAGGATGGGAACTTTGATGACTCCAGAGCATTTAGGTTGCTTCTTCAGAGAAATTGCAGCCAAAGTTTGAGCCAGTTTTAAAGAGTTTGTATTATATGTGGGCGACAAAGGTCTTCAGGGTAACATCCTGAACACCCTCATGAAGCCTCTGAGTTACTGTTCTTTAGCTCTACTAGAATACTGTACTTAGGAGTTATTTAATGGGAGAAAGTCTTGTCACATTTATAGGGAAATGAGTGCAAAAACATCAAATGATAGGAAAACTTTAAGAAAATAGAACTGTTGATTTGCTCTCTAGAGAAGGAATCACATTCCCAGCTTTAAAGCTATAGAGGAAACCATAAAGGTAAACAAGGACAGATTCGACTACATAAGATAGGGGACCCGGTTCAATAGAAAAAGATAACAGAAAATCATAAAACAGTCTTAGAAAAACATTTGCAAAAAGTGAAGTGGTAGTAACTTTATATACCAAGCTCATACAGATGTGTAAGAAAATAGATAACTAGATGGAGGAAATTGACAAATAATTCACACAAAAAGTAAATATAATTAGAAAACAAATATTTTTAGTTTCATTACCAGTTAAAACAGCATTGAGGTACCATTTCACACCCATGACATGAGCAAAAATGTTTTTTAAGTGAAAGCACCCACTGTTGGTAAATTTGCATGAAACTAAAGCACTTCTACGTTGCTAGTGGCAGATTATATTGTACATCCTCTTTGAAAGTCAGTTAGGAAATGTGCAAAATATTTAACTCTATAATCCACTTCTAAGGCTTTCCATCTTAAAACTGTGATATAAAAGAAAGAAAAAATTATATGTATAAAAACGCTTGATGTAGTTTATTTATATAATACTTAATAATTAGATGTAACTCAAGTGTCGAATATGAGGTAAATGGTTAAACTGTTACTGATATACTTGAATTGAGTATCAGCAACCACGATATGGTGGAGACCATGTAGAGAAATGCTTATGAAATAATGTTCAGTTAAAAAAAATCTATTTGCTGTACTCTAATTGCAAGTATGACAAATTATATGAACATACCAGTAATTATTTAATAGATGTGCATTGAACTTTTCTTTGCCTGGACACTGTTAGAGATTAAAAATAAATAAATTGTAGTAGCTGTATTAGGATGGGTAGTCTTTACATTTTAAATACTATTATGTGGGGCTTCCCTGGTGGCACAGTGGTTGAGAGTCCACCTCCCGATGCAGGGGACACGGGTTCGTGCCCCGGTCCGGGAGGATCCCACATGCCGCGGAGCGGCTGGGCCCGTGAGCCACGGCCGCTGAGCCTGCACATCCATAGCCTGTGCTCTGCAACGGGAGAGGCCACAACAGTGAGAGGCGCACGTACCACAGAAAAAAATAAATAAATAAAAATTAAAAAACCATTATATACTATTATGCTATTTAAAATTAAAGAAAACAAAGGAGTTAGTTTTTAAAGCATTTGATGTTGACTTGGGTTTCTTTTGATTCCCTACAAGTATAGACTTAACGGGGTGGTTTTGGTTGATTACAGGTCATGTTGGCGGAGCTCAAAGGCAAAGATGAAGTATATGCTGTGAAGGTGCTGAAGAAGGATGTCATCCTTCAGGATGATGATGTAGACTGCACGATGACAGAGAAGAGAATTTTGGCTCTGGCGCGGAAACACCCGTACCTAACCCAACTCTATTGCTGCTTCCAGACCAAGGTATGTTTTAGAAGAAGCTGGTGGACCTCCATCTTGGGGTTGTGCTATAGGACACTATGGTATCTTGACTGTCAGATAAAAAAATCAATCATAGATCCCCTGCATTCTTTTCTCAAAGACCTTGTAAAGTGGAATGGATTTTACCCTTGAAAAGATCAAGGTATATTTGAACAGTATTCTCTTTTTTAAGGGCAAGGGATTTTCCATTCAAGGTTATGCTTGTGAAGGGATGAGAGGGCGATAGAAGTCTTTGCAGATGTAGCTGGACAAAGCTGAATGAGTAACCCCGGTGTTTGCTCCTTGGAGAAAACAACAGGCATGGTTAGTCCTTTCTCAGCTCCTAACTTTCTGTCACTAGGCAAATCCCTTAAGTTCTTTATGGCCTTCAGATCAAATGAAAAAAAGAGTAAAGGCCGCCCGAACCACATCTAACCTGTGTAATGTCATATGAGGTAAAGGATGTGAACAAGTGCTTAAAATGCCATCGTTGGGAATTCCCTGGCGGTCCAGTGGTTAGGATTCGACGCTTTCACTGCCGGCCCGGGGTTCGATCTCTGGTCTGAGAACTAAGATCCCGCAAGCGATGTGGCATGCCAAAAAAAAAAGGATGCCATCGTGAACCACGCGTATAAGGTGACATTTTAAAACTACCAAGTAGGTGCCTGGGGACCAGAAGGTGGCAGTAAAGAAATGAAAATAATCTGTAAGTACATTATGGAGTCTGACCGATGAGTATCCTTAACTCATTTGTTACTTATTCTTAGTAAAGAAGAGAAATGCCAACATTCTTCATGAAGCTCTTTTATTACCCCATTTTGGGGAATAAAATCAGTGAAGGTCTTTCAGGATGCCTTAAGGATTTGTATTGAATCCTCTGTATTGAATCCTTTCCATGTGCCCAGTCTCTTTGGTACACTATTTCCCAAAGGGTATTTCTCTGAACCTTCCTCACTTGAGAAACTTTTCAGGATAAAAGGGACAAAGTGAGAGAGTGGCATGGACATATATACACTACCAAATGTAAAATAGATAGCTAGTGGGAAGCAGCTGCATAGCACAGGGAGATCAGCTCTGTACTTTGTGTCCACCTAGAGGGGTGGGATAGGGAGGGGGGGAGGGAGACGCAAGAGGGAGGAGATATGGGGATATATGTGTACGTATAGCTGATTCACTTTGTTATACAGCAGAGCCTAACACACCATTGTAAAGCAATTATACTCCAATAAAGATGTTAAAAAAAAAAAAAAAGAAGGAAAGACTCTGTGGCCCATAGTTTGGGACACTGCAGTCTTGACCTCTCTTAGAGTGCCTCAACATACATTTGCTTGTCGAAGTTGCTGAGGAGACCTGCAATGGAAAAAATATATATATTACCTTTACTTAATCTACCATTTTCCAATGATGTGATCCCAAGGTTTACCTCACTGTCACTACCCATTCCAAACACTGATCAAATGAAATTTTTCCTAACCCTCTGAAATCTCTCAGGAGAGTATGAAATATCTCCTGAAAATCTGGAAATCCCTTTTCTGAACAAGTATAGGACTTAACACGCATCCAAAACAAGGATAGCTAGTATGTATTGCCTGATATTTGTGGGTCCGTGCATGTGTGTGTATGTGTACATGCACAGAATCCAGTGTGATAATAGAGGGTCAGTCACGAGGTCAACTTTCCTCTTTTCTCTGCATGAGCATGATCCTGGATTAATGAGAAATGTATCCTATATCTCTTTATCTTCCATGGTACCTGTCAGAGGGCCTCACAACCGGTAGGTTGTCACTCTCAGAATTGGGGGGTTGGAAGATTCTTTTAAAATTCTCTCTTCTAGTCTTCTTTTTGCACCAGTGAGAAAATCAGATTTCAGAGAAGTAAGTTTTTTGCCCACAGTTACTTGGTATTGGCCAAGTCGAACTAACCGTCTCATCTCTGCGACTCCCAGTCCAGTGGGGGCTTGCTCTGACATCACGTTGTATCCCCTCTGTGGGGAGACCCCCCCTCTTCCCCTGCGTCTAGCAGCTGTGCCGTCTCTTTCACCCTCTGAGCTGGTTTCCTAGGCAGGGATCCACACGGGCTTGCTTTCTTTGGACATGTTGCCAAGAGGTCTGACATCCCAGGAGGGGTCCAGTCCAGTTGTAGGGACCCTGGGAACCTGTACTTGGTGGACCTGGAGAGCCAGAGCGGAGGCTCCGCTTCCCTGCCCTCTTGGTGAATGAGTGAGGGGGCAGGAACGATGTCTGCAGTGTTCCCTTCTGTGCGGTTAGAATAGGCTGAGGGTCCTCGTTGTGTGGCTGCTCTTGGAGCACCAGATGGCATCATACAACACCATGAGTTTCCTTTACGGCAGAACAGTGACCAAACTGACATGGAGATCTGTGTCTGGGTGGTAGAGGGTGAGGCTGGGGAGAGAAGGGACTCTCCTGTGAAGTTCAGAGATTCGCTAACTCTTTTCTCAGGCCAGCATCAGGTAGCGACAGTTACAGGAGCAAGTCCCAGACCACCGTTGCTCAGTAGAACATGGCACACCTCACTTTACGTGACAGATGTATGCTCATCTGATTTTTCTAAAGCAAATCATATGTGAACCTCGCCGAAGGACCTCTGCTTACTAGAAAGGAATCTTATGAGGAATCATCTTATAACCCCCCAGCTTAACCGTCAGAAAATGTGGCTTTTCCTATGGCAACCGGTCATCATGTTTTTAAAAAGGAGCTGTTGTTAACCTGACTCTGAGGTGTAGGTGCTGGGTATGGAGTTATCAGCAAAAAGGAAGGTGATTCTCAAGTAGGGGAGTTTACTCAATAAGGGATGGGGCTTCAAAGTTTTTACAAAGCAATGGAAAACATAAACAAGACTAAAAGACAACCCTCAGAATGGGAGAAAATATTTGCAAACGAAGCAACTGACCAAGGATTAATCTCCAAAATTTACAAGCAGCTCATGCAGCTCAATATCAAGCAAACAAACAGCCCAATCCAAAAATGGGCAGAAGACCTAAATAGACATTTCTCCAAAGAAGATATACAGATGGCCAACAAACACATGAAAGGATGCTCAACATCACTAATCATTAGAGAAATGCAAATCAAAACTACAATGAGGAATCACCTCACACCAGTCAGAATGGCCATCATCAAAAAATCTACAAACAAATGCTGAAGAGGGTGTGTGGAGAAAAGGGAACCCTCTTGCACTGTTGGTGGGAATGTAAATTGATACAGCCACTATGGAGGACAGTATGGAGGTTCCTTAAAAAACCAGAAATAGAACTACCGTATGACACTGCAATCCCACTACTGGGCATATACCCTGAGAAAACCGTAATTCCAAAAGAGTCATATACCACAGTATTCATTGCAGCTCTATTTACAATAGCCAGGACATGGAAGCAACCTAAGTGTCCATCGACAGATGAATGGATAAAGAAGATGTGGCACATATATACAATGGAATATTACTCAGCCATAAAAAGAAACAAAACAAAACTTATTTGTAGTGAGGTGGATGGACCTAGAGTCTGTCATACAGTGAAGTAAGTCAGAAAGAGAAAAACAAATACGATACGCTAACACATATATATGGAATCTAAAAAAAAAAAAAAAAAGGTTCTGAAAAACCTAGGGGCAGGACAGGAATAAAGACCCAGACGTAGAGAATGGACTTGAGGACACGGGGAGGGGGAAGGGTAAGCTGGGACGAAGTGGGAGAGTGGCATGGACATATATACACTACCAAATGTAAAACTGATAGCTAGTGGGAAGCAGCCGCATAACACAGGGAGATCAGCTCGGTGCTTTGTGACCACCTAGAGTGGTGGGATAGGGAGGGTGGGAGGGAGACACAAGAGGGAGGAGATATGGGGATGTATGTATATGTATAGCTGATTCACTTTGTTATACAGCAGAAACTAACACACCATTGTAAAGCAATTATACTCCAATAAAGATGTTAAAAAAAAAAGAAAAGAAACTACTAGTCGAATTTTGATGTAAAATAAATAAATAAGGGATGGGGGTGGGGAGTTATACTAACTTCCATAGCAAACAGCTTTGAGACAGTACATTCTGGGTGGAGGTGTTCGAGCTGGGAGGACTCGGAGGAGGGGGTGCGCTTTAGAGTCTGGAGGTGGGGAAAGAGCTCAATCTAGGCTCTGCAGAGTGGGGAGGACTGGGACAGGACTTGGGTGGGAATGGGAGCCGAGTTCAGTGGCCATCCGTTCAGTCCAGCTTTAGTTTCACATTTCCTGAAAAGAAAGAACAGTGTTTCTGAGCCACCGTAAGCCTGGTTTTGACTAAGACTCTAATACATGATTAAGGAACACAAGACCTGCTTGCAATCCTATTAAGATTTCTTTCATTCTTGTTTGATTATGACACAGAGAGCAGCAATAATGTTAAGTCGGGTTTGATTATTTTTAGATGGGCCTTTATTGTTTGGTATGTAGAAGAAACAGCCCCTACGGAAGCATTCCTTTGAGAAGTTCCTGAGGGATTGCACATGGCTTCAGGGCACGCGCTACGCAGATTGCCTGACAGGACTTGGAAGTGTGTGAGGTCCCATGTCTGGTATGGTGACCAATGGCAATGATTGTGTAAGCCTACTGGCGCCAATCGTGACGTCAGGTCATGAGTTAGGTCTGGTCACCACAGCCCACTGAATGACCAAGTTACAGTTAAAGAGGGATGTGGCCTTTTCTGTGCCAAGCCCACCTGCCCTTGGCTTCTGCACTCTGATCATTGTCCATGGGATCTAGAAGGAAAAAGCAAATGAAATGGCTCCAGTGCTTGGGAGAAAAGGCAGAAAGCCCCCCAGATTAAGCCAGTAACTTCAATTTCAATCAAATTCACACCAGTATGTTTGACTTGAGTTCCCACTATGCTGTGTGCTTTTTGGAATGCTGGAATCACCTGAAACAACTAGAGAAATCTACAAAACTATATTTGACTAAATAGCAAACATATGGTATGAAAAGGGGGGCAAAGGGACTTCCCACTCCATCAGAGATGGAGTAGTCTCATTTCTCTCAGGCCCTCCCTCTTACAACAAAAAAAACCCTGGGCATAATTCTTATTTTATAAAGGCATTATGTTCATCAAGACTGACATAGCCATAAAGAATTATAGACATTGTACTATCTGTTGATATGGATGAGAAACTAAAATTTTCATATTTTAAACTGATTTTTAAATGGATAATGTTAACAGCACATTTAATATTTTCATACACAAAATAATTTTTTCTTGGTTAAAAAAAAGTATGACCTGTAATTAATTCAATGAATATACAAGTATTTATTGGGCATCTGTTATATGCTAGACACTGCTAGGTTCTGGGGCTACAAAGCTCAAAACATACCAGTTCTGAACGCATGGAGACTGCTGTTTAGTGGGGAGATAGACATGCAATGAGTGATATTTTACAGCATTGTAACTCTTCTAGTGGAGCCCTGTAGGTGATTCATTTGAAGCTCTGCAGAAGGCAGTTGGGAAGGCTTCCTGGAAGAGGTGGCACCTAACGTGGATCTTGAAGCTCGGGCAGCATTTGGAAAAGGATAAAGGCAAAGAGATTCTGATGAAGCCTAGAACTTATCTTCAACTCTCATTTTCATTGTTATTTTTCCAACACTAGAACTCCCACCTCAGTCTGTGTCCTGCTTCTTCCAAGGAAATGTCAACGGCTAAACAACCACAGGGAAGGAGAAGAAGAAAGGGAGGGTATTTGGAAAATAAAGAGGGAGCTTCCTGCGTTTGCAAGATCAGATGTTGAGTGGTAGAGAGGGGAGATAATACTGGGAGCCTGCTTCTTTGGGCTCTAAAAGTTATGGGCTGCTCAACATCAGGGCTTAGGGGGAGGCGTGATTTCAGGAATTGCCTCTTCTGGCTTCCCACTCATCCACGGAAGGCTGGGGATGGGAGAGCCACTGAGTGGTAGGTTTGTTTTTGTTTTTGTTTTTCTGGTTATAAGAAATAAAATTCTCAGGCATTTTGAGCTGCTGCATGTGATCCCCATTGTGAAATCATCCCTTCCAACTAAACCTGACTTCAGTAAATTCATCCGTGATTTTTCCTCTTTAAAAATATGAGTCTCTACCTAATTGTCCTCATCCCCCACTCTTTGGCATTTCCTGCCAGGCCTGGGAAGACAACTCCTGGAGGGCTTGGTCAGTGTGAGTCGCTAAGAAGGAAACAGAGGGTGAACTAGAGAATCTCCCTTGGCCAACCTCCCTCGCTGCCCTGGGGGAGATGCAGGATGGAAAAATCCTTAAAAAGCAACCGGAGACATTTTTCAAATGAGTTTTAATAAGCTGTGTGAGCAGGGGGTGAAAACTGCTGGGAAAGGAGTGTTGACTATGCAGGGGGAAAACTGTGGTTTCAAGGAACTTGGACATTCTTGTGACTGTAAATTCTGAAGAGCAGCAAACACGAAAGCAAAAAACAGAGTAAAAGGGCACTGGTAGTTTTTTTTTTTTTTTTTTTTTTTTTAAAGAGGTGACTGTGTCAGATTAAATCTAAAAAAGCTGAAAATGAAGTATGGGTCTCTTTTGTACTAGAGCACACCATCTGAGGCAGCATGGTGTCTGAGGGGTTGGAGGGGCTTTGATTGGATTTGACGAGTGCCTCAGGGGCGTAGACTGAGACGTTCAACACCGAGAGATGGTATGTGGGTCAGGCAGCCACCTGGGAATCGATATGCTTGCTAGTAAAAGAGATAGCCTCCGTAGTTTCTAACAGATTTCAGTGAAATGAGATCTATGGTAGAGGGTACAGGCTTACCGTTGGCAGAAGCCATTGTCAAAGTGATGAGACTCCAGCAGACTCTATCTCCTTACTTCCAAAGACCATCCTGCCCTAGAGCAAGCCGGTCAACAGAGCCACTGCTTTTAATCATCCAAGAAGACATCTTTAGCAAGGGCCTGCAGCGTGCAAATCACCGCGAGGCTTTACAAGACTTCTAGGATAGGACCTCTGTCAAAGTAGTGGTTATAATCACTGTTCACTTGAGGAGGATGGGCTGAGGCCTGTGGAGGGCTGGTGGGGATTGGGGGAGCGGGGTGCGGGTGGTAGGGAGAGAGAGAAAAAGAGTGAGTGTGTGAATGAGTGTGTATGTGGTGGGGAGGGGCGTGTCTGTGTGCAGACCTACCAGGGGTGCCCAACCCAGTTGGAGAGAGGAGATGACGGTTTTCATAAGCAAGCAAGACTTCACAGAGGTGGAGGGCCAGGTCTAGAAGCATAATAGGATGCATTCTGCATGATGAAAGGAAAAGTTACAGAGTTAATTACTGCTCACATGCCCCCTGGGGCAGAGAGGTGTGTGTGTGGGAGGGGGGCGGGGGGGCTCTTAATCTAAGGTGCTGCTGCCCCAGGCAACCTCTTTGCCTCCAAGGAAACCTTGCATTTCAATAGGACAGTTAGTTTTACAAATGCCTTCATTTCATTTCGATCAGCCTTCCCACACGTTCCTAAAGATGTCTCTGTGAGACAAGTAAGGTCACTCCCTTCTATGGATGAGAAAACCACCGAGGCCCAGAGAGGTCTTAACAGCTTGTCTGTAATGGAACCCAGGTTGGAAGCAAGGTGTGCTGAAGGCCTTTGTTGTTCACGGGATGCTATTCTGTGTCCAACACCTCCCTCTTGCCCAAGTTCTCTACTTCACATATTCTTACCCCCAGCCCCCGTCTCCCCAGTCCCCATTTGCTGTCACACACTTGAGAAAGGTTCTGAGTGACAGCTCTGTTTTACCTGGATTCAGTGAGATTGGAATTTTTAAAAAATTAATGCCCCTTAAGCTGGTGAGAGTAGCAAGATCTTTCACCCTGTTTCTCGAAGCTTTTCTGTTTTCTGAAAGTGCAAGAGAGGAGAGAGGAGGAAGGGGGCATGGGCATAGGGATTATATCCAAAATGGGCTGGAGCAGGAGGAGGCCCTCACACCTGTCCATTCAGCCACTGTTTATTGACCATCTACTATGTACCCAGTGTACCGTGCCATGGGCATCATGGCCATGCTACCTGACAGCAATTTAATGACGAACTCATTGCTTTGTTCTCCTTCAGAAACTGTTGGCCTTGGCCTTTAAAAAATAATAATAATATTTTTTTATCACAAAGAATATTTGTTAATTGTAGAAAACTTGGAAAATTCAGAAAAGGACAAAAAGAATTATTCTAATGACTACTACTAACATTTTGTTGTGTATATTTCCAGTTCAAAAATATGTATCTGTTTATACATATATTTTTTAAAAATTGATATCATACTTTCAACTGTTTCACCAAACATATATCATAGCTATCTCTGTTGTCACTAAGTATTCTTTAACCAAATGATTTCTAAGGTTCACAGTGTCCGAGCGCCTCCTGTAGAGAAATGCTGAGTTTGGGGGTTGTGGGTCTCCAGTAAATGCTTGGCTTCCCATGGAGCTGATGTTAGCAGTTAAGTGAACCAGAAAGCACTGCCCAGTGTTGCGCAGAGATACCATTTGCCTCTATGCAGCAGAATGGCCTCTTTTTGTTTTTGTTTCTCTCTTTCTGTAACATAAACTTGAGTACAGCTTGTAAATACTCTGACATTGGCATCTTGCAGAACAAGATTTAAATTCCTTTGACATCATATACGTGTATATATGTTTGTCTAGTAGATGTTTTTTCAGCAGTGTGGAGTATATTTACCTGTCCTCCTAAACGATTTGCTTATTCTGCGAAGTTGTAGTTTCTGAATCAGGTTTTGTGGAGGTGCCTCAGGAATTGCTGTGTGTGTGCGCACATGTACATACACACACACACATCTGGACAAACAGACCCTGTGTGTGCTATGAAGAGAGGACTTCCACACTCCTCTTTCTATCCGCCCAGAGCAGTCCCACCTTCAGCTGCTTCTCGTGTTAGTAATCCAAGTAAGACGTCGTTTGAAGAAAGGATTTTACTTTGGGGAAAAAAGTTTAAAGCCACTGCAACTTCCGCTGACAGTTGGAGTAAGTCTTGATGGTTTTAACCTACCTATGTATAATTGGATATATATACGCGGATGTCATTTCTTGAAGGTTTCCATTGTAAATGTCCTTCTATTATTAAAATGGGCACATTCCTGAGACTTAGGTAGAGATAGAATTTTGGAAGCAGATTCAAAACTTAACGTTTCTCCTATTCTCTGTGAGTGCTGTCTCTAGTTTGGTTGGCTCATTAATAGAAACCACTTTGGCTCGCTGAGAAAGGTTTTCCGCCATAGAGAGAGTAAGGTAGAGAGAATATAGCTGGGTTATAACATTACTCTGATGGCAAGCAAGTTGATCATGAGAATCTGCTCTGTACCAGAACCTTATTAGGTGCCGCTGGGAGATAGTCAGAACTGGGACTCTTATGTGCAAGAACAGATGATATAGCATACATAAAACAGTAACTTAGAATAAAGGTGGTATGTGATAAAGAGGAAGGAAAGACTTACTGAGCACCTGTTAAGTGGCAAGCCTGGTGCAAGGACCAATTTCTTTAATCTTACCCGAATCCCATAGTGTATAGGTATTGTCCTTTCTCTGGGCAGAGGAAGAAGCTGAGACTAGGGGAGGCTTTACAACTTGGCCAGGGTCACACAGATAGATTAGTGGTGGGATTCAGATCAACCGTCCCCACCCTCGCCTCCTATGGGAGAGAAGGACCACTGTGAATGAGGAATGAGTGCTGGGTGGGGGAGTTTGGGGGGATGATGTCACTGGAGGAGAGGAGGAGGAGCAGGGCACAGCAAGTCTGAGGGAGGGAGGAGTTTGACCCCCAAATTTAGGGGGAGTGATGACATGTTGTACCAGAAAAGCAGGCTCACATTGGGAAGGCATGAGAAAGACCACTTTGTAAGGAGAGTCTGGCTAAGCCTTGGAGTTCTTAAAATTTCAGACAAGGAGTTTGGACTTATCCTGGAAGTAACAGATTCCTTGAAGGTGTTACAGGAAGTGATGACTTAGGAAGCATAGCGTGGCAGCTCTGTGTGGTTTGGATTAAAGGGGAAAATAAAAAGCCGAGCTGTCTGTGTGGAGGGTATTTCAGTGGCCTGCAAGTCTGGAGGTGGTGGGGAAGAACTTCCGAAGGAAGAATTGCCATAGACCGTTCTGTTTCCCCTCTGCATCTGGGAAGGCGGGCCTGCCCGAGAAGGAGGTGGAGCACGGCATTTAATACTCTGCAAAGTATCAGTCGTACAACCCCGAACTGATTAGAAGCAAGAACGTAGGTTGCAGCCAGTTGGGTTAAGTGACCTGCACACTTCTACGGTGTCATTTGCCCACAGTCAATGGGTACATAATGATCGGATTTAAATTAAAAGTTTCAGCTTGAAATCTAAAACCAGAGGTCCAAGTTATCTAACCTGTTCACGGAACAAAGCCAGTTTCCTCATTGGTTAACATCAGACCTCCCCTCTCCCCCCAGTGCCATCTATTCGGTTTCAGGATTTACCTTGTTTTTTATTGTGTCTATTTTTAGATCCTAGTTGAATTTGATAGTGGACTGGTGTTGTTTTCTACGTGGGGCGTTTTGGAGAAAAGCTTCTACCCAGTCTATTGAGATTAGTCAGTTTAAGCGATGGGCTTGCCTCATATAACCTGAACTTTTTCTTCCAGTGGTCTCAGATACTTCAGATAACTCTGCTGGCCCTTGGTTCTTTGGCGCTGAAGAGTTTGCCAAGGGGCGGGTATGTCCCATTTGGCTACTTGTGTTCACGTGTGCCCTCTTCATTGGTAAGGAACACGGGATCCAGGAAAGAGGGCACTGTGAGGCAGGAAACTCTGGTTCTAGCTCTGGCTTCTGCCACGGATGCTCGGCTGAGACATTTCTCTGTGCATTGATTTCCTCACTCATAATAAAAGATGCGGGAGGTCACAGAGAGGGGAGTTAGACGACCTGATCTATAAGATTCCTAAATCTGATTCTAAATATCTGTGAAAATGCAGCATTGGAACTATACGTGGGACCATTACAGACTGACTTGCTGCTGATGCATGAGTGAGAGAAGAACAGTGATAAAATCACATGAAAAGTGCTTCTGGTTAGTGCTCATTTTTCAAAGCTCAATTCAGAGAATGATCCCACCTCAAGCAATGCCTTTATGTTCACAAGACTGTCATTCTACATTACGGTTCCAAATTCAAACACACTTTGAAAATGACTAATGGTTATGCATCAGGAGGCCTACCGGGAGGTATTATAGTTGTCTTACTAAAGCACAGCACAGTTTCTAGCACACAGCAGGCACAATAAATTTTAGCTTCTGTCTTATCCAGTTAACAGTTTCAGTATGCTTTATATAAATACTCCACCCCCGCCCCCAAGCTGGACTGAGAGCTTTGCCAAGTTTCTGTTAGCCTGTAGGGATGACCTTTTCTGACCAGCTGGCCAAACATTCGTGAAACAAAATTGAGAAACCATTGTTGGTAGATTTGAACCCCCAGGTACACTAGCTTCATACAGAGAAAATAAAATATATATTACCTAACCCCTAACCTGAGCCCAGATGTCCTTAACTACAGCTATGGCCCAACCTCTTAACCTGTCTAGTCATCTCACAAGTGTATCAGGAGGGCATCAAGCCAAAGATTACCAAGAGCCATCTCTTCTCCTGGAAGAAATCTATGCCCAACCAGAGGATGAATGCCTTCTTATATCATTTTTGTTTCTTAATTATAAAATGGATTCTTAAATCTTAATTATAAAATCTAGTGAATTTAGAAGTGTGACTAGTTAATGTGAAGAACATGACTTTGATTTTGTGTCCCTAGGAGTCAGGTAGCTTGTCCTTCTGACTGCTTGACCCATAGATTGAACTGGGGCCAGTACAAGTGGGTCACCATGACATTGGCTTCTGCATGGTTCCTCTGAATGATTTTTTTCATCCACAAGATTCTGGTGAATTCTTGCTGGACCCTTTGTCTCCTTCTTGTCACTGGCGGGGGGTGGGGGGGTTGGTCGTATTTAGGACTGACTCCCCAACGTGAGAAGAAAAGGTTTCTGGTTCCAGTAAAGAACATCTTAGAACTGCCCCCTTGGTGGTTTGTCTTTGGAGGCTGCTGTCCTAAGCCAAGAACTGAGAGAGACATGGGTCATCCAGGTGGGCTACTCCTCACCTCCCATTTCAGGGTCATCCTTGGCTCAATAATAACAACCAGAACAAAAATGTATACAGTACGTGTTAAATGCCAGGTTTCATGTCAAGCATTTTACATGTATTAACTCATTTAATAATCTTCACATCAACCTTCTAGGTAGGACTATTATCCCAAAGAGAGGTCACACAGCTGGAAGTGGCAGATCCTGGATTCAAACCCAGGTAGCTGGCTTCCAGAAACTTCATTTTGTCTGAGTGCCCAGGGGAGATTAGTCTCCTGAGGATTAATGAACACAAATCAAAATCTCAAGAGACCAAGGTGTAAATAAAACAATAAAATGGCAGTTGGTTAATTTATAGTGGGGTGACCAGATACTTATGCCTGTTACACAGGGTCCCTGGAATAACCCTTTGGGGATATTATTTTAGGCAATCCAGATTGTATTAGGAAAGCAACAGAAGGAAAAACAGACGCTCTTCTTCCTGTTATGAAGACTTTTTTTTTTTTTCCAGAGGCAATGGGAAGTTGAACCATCCACTTTTGACCCCATCAGAGCATTTTATTTTACCGTGACATTCCAGGGAGAATGCCAGGAGGGACCACAGACAAAAAGAATTCTCTTAGTTTGACCCCTGTAGTGTGGTAAGAGGTACAAATTAACTCCTTTGTTGGGTCAATAAGATATTCACTTGGAATTCATCAGCAGCATGTAATCCATTTTGTCTGGAACACTTGTGTGCAGGTTGCTAGGGAACTAAGCTCATTACCTGGCCCTGCCTCTTAGAGCTGAAGCCTCCTGGCTCTACAGCTTGGTTTGGACCTGACCGACTGATAGTGAATGACATGGGTGGTGATGGGGATTGTGGCCTTACCTCATCCTCCGAAAGGTGCAGTCCAGTAAGGGTCTGAGGTTGGGAGTGGTTGGAGAAGCTGATGTCTTTGTTCTCGATGTTTCTTCCACCATTTATCCAACCCATGCCAGTTTTGTTTTCAGCTAATAACTTAAATTCGACCTCCATTATCAAGCCCTAATTTATGAATGTTTTCTAGGTGCACCAGTGTTAACACTAAAACCACACAAATGTGACCAAATGAAACACGTTGCCATCCATGTTGAAATACTTCCATGGTCTAATTCACCCAGAGTTTTGTTCTTTGCAGGGAGTTGATTAGAAATGTGGGAAGTATTTCTTGATGTATATAAATTGAAAGGGAATGTAACAAAGAAGTACAAGTAGGTCCACTAGAAGAAAACTTGAAAATAAAATCTGGCTTTCGAAAATAATAATTATAAATGTAGGTGTGATGGTTCACCTTGCGAAAGCCAACTCCTTTTATAAAATGTTCATAAAAGAATTCACCACTTTGGGGTGGCAAGACCCATTTGGATTGCCAGGTGGGGCGGCTGAGGGGTAGATGTATTAGGCAGAGTAACTGAAACCTGAAGTGCTAAAAACAGCAGCAGGAGAGGAGCAGTACAGGGAGAGGAAGACACAGGGAACACATCCCATCTATCAGGGAGGAAATGCTCTGCTTTAGTAAACAGTCGACAACCAATATTTTCCCAGAACCTGGTATGTCTTCAGCTTCGTACCAGGTATGGCAGGGATGGAAAAAGACACAGCCTTTATCCCCAAAATTTCTAGTTTATCTAGGGAGCTAAGACTAGCACAGTTGAGCCAGAAAATGAATTATGATTCTGTGTAAAAACGAGTGGCGTGGAAATTAGCTTAGAACGTTAGAGGAAGAAGCACTGTGAGTGGGCTGGAGGAGTAAGCATACTCCTGCAGGTGGGAGGGACACTCTCCTCTCACATATGAAGAACTTTGTCACAGGAGTAACATCCCTGGGTCCCATCTGTCCTAGGGGAGCACAGTGGTGAGAGCCCATTAGAATCTGTGGGATTGGCACAGTGTGACAAACCCTGACTGAGACAGCCTTGCATGTTTATGTAGTTCACATCCTCCCATCCAGCTGCCCACCCAGTGCTGATCTCTGCAGCTTTAAACCACAGCAGCCTATGGGTGAGGGAGGGGGAATCAGCCCATTACCATGGGAACTGAAGAGAGCCCAGTGCCCTAGGCACTGGGTAAACACAGGAAGTCAGTATCTTGCGGATGCCACAGGCAGGAACAAACTGGGTCCTTCCAAAAACGTAAAATGATAGATGGCTGCTTCCAGCTCAAAAACCATGCATCTACATCTCCTGAAAGGCAGATTCTATTTAGCTCTTTGAGCTACTTGTTAATTCCTGGATCTTGAAGACACTAAGTTCAGCACAAAATGCAGACATTCAGATGCTCCGTCCTCCTCTGTAGGAAATGGTACAGTTTGCAGGGCTGTGAGAGTAAAGATTCCACTTGATCCAAATAGGTATTTTTGTGGGAGGGGAAAATACAGTTAGAGGGCTTTGTGAAAATCTATACAAGTTGTTTAAAGGTTATGGTAGTGATGTGAAATTTAAAATCCCATTTCCCTAAAAAGGGACATTTAGAGTTCATAGGTAAGGAAGGACAAGAATAGTGAGGAGTGTGAGCTGTTGGACAAAACTGGAAAGAAACATAGAAGACTGTACAAAAAATATTAGGAATATGGTGCTTGGGGGAAAAGGGTCTCCTTTTGGAAGATGGTTATCATTTGGAAGGTTTGAATGCATTTCTTCGATCTTTAAATCTACCAAAAATGTCACTTTGATGTAAGGAAATAATATTTTAATCCAAAAGTTGAGGAACTGGCCACAGCTTACCAAAATGTGGCAGACAGTTCACATCCAAGGGAAAAGAATGAGCCAGTTCAGTTGTTGTGTCATGATATTTTACGGAGAATGTTTCAGGGATGTTTTTTAAGGGCACTTTGAAAAGAGAAAGTGTGAGACCCTTAAGAACTGAGACCTCATCCAGAAGAGCTGGTGATTAAAAAGGAGGAAACACAGGGCTGCCCTGGTGGTGCAGTGGTTGAGAGTCCGCCTGCTGATGCAGGGGACGCGGGTTTGTGCCCCGGTCCGGGAAGATCCCACATGCCGCGGAGCGGCTGGGCCTGTGGGCCATGGCCGCTGAGCCTGCGCGTCCGGAGCCTGTGCTCCGCAACGAGAGAGGCCACAACAGTGAGAGGCGCGCGTATGGCAAAAAAAAAAAAAAAAAAGGAGGAAACACAGACCAAAAGTGCAAGTCAGTCCAAGAAAGAGCTGTGCAGCATAACTGCATTTACATAGAGTCCCCACACAGGAAACACTAAACAATATATTGTTTAGAAATAAACATGTAGGTGATGAAACTATAGAGAAAAACAAGGCAGTGATTACCTTGGTGGTCACCCCTACCTCTGGGTGGGGAGTGGGGGAGAGGATGCAGTCAGAGAGGGTTAAAGAAGCTTTTGAGGACCAGCAACCATCTCTTTTTTGTCAAGATGCATGTGGCTAAAAGGAAGTTTGTTTTGATTATTCTTTAAAATATGTATCTTACATATACTTCTGCGGGTATATTATGTAATGAAAAGGGGGAGAGGAGAACAAGATCATGAAAGTATCCAAACTACCATAGACATTAGCATTTTAAGTGATGATATCCCATCAAAAAAAACCCCAAAATTCTCACTGTAGTAAAAACTGAGCTTGAGGACAATGTCTGCATATCATTATTTTGCCTCTAAAGTCTTGATTTTCCTGTTGTCTTTGGCAGTGAGGTCTGTCTCAAGGACAGGAAGTGTGGCCACTGGTCCCATGGTCTGTTTAGCTGGAAGGCTAAAGCATAGGACCCATCTCCTTGCCAAGACCAAGGCCAAGAGGGAGCTGAAGTCTAGGGGTTATCCACAAAGGCGCTGGCCCATCTTCAGCCCAGCCTGGGTTCTCTGTTCACAGGTTGCGAATTCTTAAGGAGTAAGCCTGCTCAGCCTCACCCTTTCAGCATGCAGCTCTGATTAGGAAAGAAATCTTTCCTAGTCTCCACTACTTCATTGTTTCTCAACATTTTAAAATCCTGTCTTATAGCCAAGAAGATGTCATCAAACATTTTTTTTGGTGACTTTTATTATGAAAACCATAGACATCTTTTCATTTTCCATCTGCAAAATTATATTATAAATTAACCGCTTTTAAGCTATATGCATACATGTTCTCCCCAGATCCTGACATATCCTCTGTGGGGGACATGCCCCTTCCTGTGCCTCCCTCCCCCCTCCCCCATACCACCAGTTGAAAATAGCTTTCCTTGCTGCCATCACCAGCAGCGAACATTTATAGAATGTTTTCTGTAAGCCCAAAATAATAGCAGCTGACATTTTTACAGCATTTACAATGGACCATTTTCAAAGCTCTTGACATATATTGATGATATAATCCTTGCAAGGGCCTTACAAGGTAGGCGGATCCTGAGGCACAGGGAGGTAGAATGCCTTGTCAAAGTCACACAGCTAATAAGTAGTAGAACTGGGATCTGAACCCAGGCAGTGTCCACTCTGTTGTCCTAGTGCTCCCTATCCCGTACCGCCTCACATAACATGCTACCCACTTTGCAGGTGTGATTGACTTACCACATCTCTTACAGTTTTATTATCCCCCCATTTTATGGATAAGCCTACCGAGGTTTGGAATTTCATTTCACGAAGCGAAGCGTTGGAGATGGGACCAAGGAAGATCTCCTTTGTTCATCCCCTGCCCCACTCCTTCATACACACAGCCCCACACAGCAATCCCCCTTCACCTCCCTGTGAAGTGGAAAGTCTTCCCTTTCCCCCAATCCCAGGGTGAGTGGCCCCTGCAGTGGGAGGAAAGAGCAGATCCCGGAGTGAGAGCATGAGCAAGCCCGTTCATGTGTTACTAATTGCTTCAACATCATGGAAAGGAGTTTGTCTTACTATGGGGTTTTTTTGGTGGGAAAGCTTTTCGTACAATGCTGGCTGACTCCTGAGCCTTAAAGTAAACAACTACATCATCCTGTACAGAGAGAGTCAGGAACAAGGAAACTGTAAGAAAATATCAAACTCCTCCAGCTCGCTCGCTCTCTTTTTTAAAAATATAAGTGGAGGAAATGAGGTTTAGGGGGATATGCTGGGGTCCGTGTAACAGAAGGCTCTGTGAATAACAGCCCCCTTCCCAAGCTGCATATTTGAGTAAACGCTTTCTTCTCAACGCCCTCACTGTGATGTAAGGAAGAGAGTACACCCAGAAAGCATGGCCAGAAGACTCTCTGAAGCCATTAGAAAGTCAAGCTACCTCTCATCAGGGAGTGGTGCAAAGTCCTCACTTGCAAAACTGCTCGGTGGCTGAGTGGGCTGACAGCTGACAGCTCTTTGTGGTCCTTGAATCCTGGGGGTGGAACGTGCATGATTAGCTCTGTCTCCGTCGTCGAAGAACATGGACAAAATTCTGGGCATCCCCCTGCACTGAGGACACAGCACTGCAGAACCTTCCAGATAAGGATGCAGTCAGAAACACAGCAGACCTGCTGAGCAAACGCCAGCGCCCCAGCCATAAATCACCTTGTCCAATGGCCGCATCCTTCAAATCCACACTAGGACTTTGTGGAGGGCCTTCCTGGTTGCCTGACTTTAGCTTTTCATGTCAACCCAGAGTCGCTCAGAGCGGTGGTACTTGGCAGTGGGGGTGACTAGAAGGGCAGAAGGTGCAATTATCCAAATCGCCTGCGGGCTTTTCCCCCCATGCGCCCACCCCAAAGGTTCTGAAGTGCTATCCGTCCTCTTCCATCCGTGTCACTTCTGAAAAGCGATTGCATCTTTCAGGGGTGATTGAGGGATGTAGAAGATACAAAGCTGCTGCCTTTAGGATTGCGGGAATGAATGTCTCCTAGAGTTGCCGCTATAGTAATGCTTTCCTATAGCAAACTGTAACTATGTCCCAGCAAAAAGGAATTACCCACTTAAATGAATTTGCCCTTTTCCCCCTCCAATCCACCACTTGTTCCTCCTGGTCCCGCATGATGCGGGACAGTCCCTGTCTTCCTGACCCGTCCCCCCCACCGCAAACCCTAGGATCCTTGCCCTCTTTGTCATCCATAGAATAAGTACGTTTCTTTACCCTGAGAGTAGTAGTTTTCATTCTGTGTTTCCTTTTACGCTAGGTGGGAACTTCTCTGGGGTGTGTATCTTGCACTTGCCCTAGCACTCATTACCTGTAGGGCTGGGGTCCCCAACCCCCAGTCCACGGACTGGACCCTTAGGAACTGGGCCGCACAGCAGGAGGTGAGCGGCGGGAGAGTAAACAAAGCTTCATCTGCTGCTCCCCATCGCTCCCTATCGCTTGGGTTACCTCCTGAACCCCCACATCGCTCCCATTACCGTCTGAACCCCTCCCCCGCCATGGGTCCGTGGAAAAATTGTCTTCTACGAAACTGGTCCCTGGTGCCCAAAAGGTTGGGAACCACTGCTGTAGGGCCTCCTAGTTTTATACAGCTTTCTTGTGAGTGATGTAGCCAGCCCCATGTGTGTAAGGATAAATATTTAAATGGGCTTCCCTTAAATACTATTTTGGGTAGTAACAGGAGCAACAGATTATAGTGGGATAACTGTTGGATTTTTATTTGCAATGAACCGCTCCTTGAAGGAGTTTTACAAATACAGCAAAAGAGCTTACCCACTTTTGCCACCCTCTTCTGAGACTTTGGACACCGCCCACGGCCTGTAAAGTAAAACGTCTTTTGTCGAATCTCCGCCGGCCCTCTTCAATTTCACTGCCCCCTTTCTGGATACTGCCAGGCAGATCCCTGCCTTCCTGCTTGTTCCCCTTGCCTAGGATGATGCAGCCCCGCTTCTCTGATTATCCCCGTCTCCCGCTGCTGCTCTTCTGTGAATCCGTCAGTGCGTTCAAACCCCTTTAGTGTTTATTAATGACTCTTCTCACTTGGCACCCAGAATATACAGCATGACTGGCTGTTAGATTTGTATGCGCCAACGACTTATCTCCCCAAGCCAACTATAAACATCCAAAGGCCGACACACACTTTTCTACCTGTCTGTGTGTGTGTGCACGTGCGTGCATGTGTAGGTATGTATAGGAGAAGCCCACTTACTTACGGAGAGTAAGTGTTCAGTAAAAGCATCCTGTGGCGGGGATGGTAGTGAGAGCTAGTGTGATTATACCCAGCAGGAATCGTTTGGGGAATTCAAATCAGCTGATTTAACAGTGACTGTCTTGCAGCTAATCCATCATTCTCCCTCTTTCAGCATATGGCTGTAGAATCCTGAATAGGATTCTATTCTGTTCTAGCCACAGTGATCCTCACAGCTTCTACTAATTGATTGGAATTAGCATGGGAGAGAATCCAAACCTTTTTTTTTTTTTTTTTACTGCTTCTCACCTTAGACACACTCATCTGTCAGCCCCTTAGAGACAGGGAATCTCACTTTGAACAGGTGTTTAGTTTTCAGAGACCTATTATTTTGTCTGGTTTTTAGGAAACTTACAGCAGATATTAAGACTGCTCATGAATCTTGGTTTCCTCCTCCACAAAGTGGAAGTACAGTTGGTCCTCTGCATCCTTGGGTTCCACATCCATGGATTCAGGCAACCACGGATGGAAAATATTCGGGAAAAAGTTCCAGAAAGCAAAACTTGAATTTGCTACGCCAGCAACTATTTCCATAGCATTTACATTGTATTAGGTATCATAAGTAATCTAGAGATGATTTAAAGTATGCAGGAGGATGTGTGTAGCTCATGTGCAAATCCTTCACCATTTTATATAAGGGACTTGAGCATCCACAGATTTTGGTGTCCATGGGGGCCCTGGAGCCAATCCGCTTTGGATGCTGACGGATGCAGCCCCTCAGAGGGGCTGCCCTGAGAATTCAGTGATAACTTGCAAGGCCTTTAGCAGAGTGCCTGGCAGGTAGCATGCACGCAACTCTTAAATTGCTTTCCGGAGTCCTTTGTACGTTGTGGCCTCACTTTATCTTCACAGAACCTATGAGACAGACCGGGTGCCAGCGTATTTTCCTGTGATAGATGAGGAAGCAGCACAGATCAGTGAAAGGACTTGCTCGGGGCCTGTGATTCATGAAGAGCCGGGACTGGATCTGAGGGCTTTCCCCGCCGCTCCAGCACTCCTCCTGCTGGCAGCATGCATTGTGGGGTGGCGGAAGAGAGGGCAGCCTTCGCCTGTGGAAGGAACCCCCGCCCCTGGCTTCTGCTGAGGAAGCTACCAGCCGTCTTTTAAAGTGGGAGTGAGTGTGTCAGCAGGACTTCCCGTCGTCTTCTTTTAAAGTGGGCGTGAGTGTGTCAGCAGGACTTGCTGTCGTCTTCTTTTAAAGTGGGCGTGAGTGTGTCAGCAGGACTTGCCATCGTTGTGGTCAGGCTGCCTCCTCCCCCCCAGCCTTCCGGAACCTTCCCCTCTGCGGCCAGCAGTAGGATTTGTGAAAGGTTAAAATACTGTGTATTTGTCTTACACCCTAGTTATCCCAGAAAGTTCCAGGATGACTTGGGGGATTTTATGGGCTCAGCTGAAAAATACTCAGGCAGTGATAGGCCTTGATGCTTGGAGGCAGGCTGGCTAAGCAAGGGGTGATTTAAGAAAAGCCCTGTAATCCTAGAAGCTCCTAATCAGGAGGCTGAGAGAAAGGGCTGAAGCGTCTTAATCCTCGCCATAGTCTCCTCATTACTCTCATTCGTCATGGGTAAAGTTTCTCTTCTGAGGTGTGTGCTTTTTGGGATATTAATGAAATTCAGGTTTCCCAGCTCAGGCTTCCACATCTGCGGTCTGCCAGTGTTTTCATCAGTGAGAAAGGAACTCTTTGCCAAGAATTCGTCATGTACTGGAAACAGGAAAGTATGGAAAATGAAGCATTTATCATCAGTGCTGCTGCTAAAGGTCACGGTTTCATTTATAGAACTGGAGCCATCCAGCTGGAAGAGAAAGGTCCATTCTTGTGTGCAGACAGCATGAAGGGTGTAGAAGCACAGATCGGATGGCCTCCACTCATGATGCGATGGCGAGAGGTCAACATGTATTTACAAAGATCAGCCGTTTCTGGGAGGATTAGAGAGGAGAAAAGGTGAACCAAACATTAGTTATGGACTTAGATCATTTTCAGCAACAGGAATGACAACACATCACCCTGTGGACATTTGGGGGCAAGAGAGAGGTCAGGGAGCCATTGCTCCCCATCTCTTTCACTAGGCAGGATATTGGGAAGTCCCCCCCAAGTGGGAGATCACCTTGGTCTCCACAGCAGAACCCCACGTTCTGTGTTATGATCACCGTCAGACATGGATCTTGCTGTCTGAGTGGATGAGTGCATCACCCTTATGGCAGGGTTCTCAGTACTTGTGTGCATTGCATCTCCCAAGGAACTGGTTAAATGGCACATGGTAGGTCCCACCCCTGGAGATTCAGATTCAGTAGGACCCTGATCAGCATTTTTTAATGCAAGGTGGGTGCTGGCAGCACTTTGAGAAACACTGCCTGATAGTGGCATCGTTACCTACTTTTGGAGAGAGCTGGCTTTAAAGTTAATCACCAAGTGGCTACCCTAGGCAGTGTCCTAGGCCTGCTGGGATTTGCAAAGGATTCATATGCTATGAGCCTTATCCTTAAGAAGAGTATATTAGGAATGGAGTGGGAAGCACAGGATTTGCCAGAATCAGGTGCCGGGACATTGTTGGGGTACCAAGAGGGCTGGAGAGTCAGGGCCCGCTGGGCGGGTAGGGGGGGCGGATTGCAGGGTTTGCACTGATGGCTCAGAGGGGAAAGAGGGCATTTCTGATGAGGGGCGACCAGTGTGCAGGCAGCCTTGAGCTTGATAGTTCACCAGCCTGAAAACCTATGTCTCCGTTTCAAGAAAGTAATAGGCTCAGTGGGCGTTTGGCCAAGGCTCCTTGAAATCTGGTGTTAATGAACTTGGAACAGGCACCAAGTTTGAGCAGTGGCCCAGCGCACCATCAACAGGTGAGGCCTTAGCCCAGACCATGCTGGTAATGACAAACACCACTCTGGGCTTTTGGAGATTTTGCTCAGAAATAGAGGATATCTGGGGTCACCATAGACTGTGGTGTTTGAGAGTTCAGAATCTCAGTATTTGTACCTTGATGTTACTTGTAAAATGTGTTCCAAATTTCAAAGCGCTCAATTCTCCATGATCCTGAGGTGGGACTTAGGGGACTGTCACCTCCTTTAATGGGTAAGAAAACAGGTGGGGTGTTCTTGAAATTCTCCCAGAGATATGGGGTGGAATTGAGTCTCTTGTACAGGCCCTGTGACCCCCAGCTAAGATTATCCTGCTGCCCCATACTGAGAAAGGTTGCATGAGAGGACCAGAGCTCTATGGGGTCATTTTTAAAGCTCTGTCTCTTTAAAACAATATTTCTTCTCTTACTGGTCTTCAAGTCTCTTTCTTTGCAAATAGCTGCGTGATCTGCGACACCCCCACCCAACTTCCTTCTAAACAAGTCTAATTTCTTCTTCCTTTTATCTCCCTAAGTCTGTTACTCTACAGTACTATGTCCCCTCTTCTTCTTTATATGGCAGTCATGTCTGTGATGGTATTTCCCATCACACTAGACTATAAAAACCTTGAGGCAAGGAGTTAGATAGTAGTCACACTTTCTTTCTTTTTCCTCTGCTTTGGCTCTTAGGATCATAATGGATAAAAATACTTGTTTGCACTTAGTAGCCCCTCATTGTGAACTTACTGATTGATTTCAGTCTACCTAATCATAAGAATTACAGTAGTTATATTGATTGATTCAGTTATCTATGGCTATGCAACAAACCACCTCAAAACTTAGTGGCTTAAAACAGGGCCTCCCTGGTGGCGCAAGTGGTTGAGAGTCCGCCTGCCGATGCAGGGGATACGGGTTCGTGCCCCGGTCTGGGAGGATCCCATATGCCGCGGAGCGGCTGGGCCCGTGAGCCATGCCCGTGAGCCATGCCCGTGAGCCATGCCCGTGAGCCATGGCCGCTGAGCCTGCGCGTCCGGAGCCTGCGCGTCCGGAGCCTGTGCTCCGCAACGGGGGAGGCCACAACAGTGAGAGGCCCGCATACCGCAAAAAAAAAAAAAAAAAAACTTAGTGGCTTAAAACAACAATAAATTATGTCTCCTTGTTCTGTGGACCAGGAACTCAGGAAACTGGGCTGGGTGGTTTTTTTGCTCCATGTGTCATCAGCTCGTGTCCCTTGCTTGGCTGCATTCACTTGGCTGGGTGGGGCGGGGCGGGGCAGGGCTGGGCTGGGCTGGGCTGGGCTGGGCTGGGCTGGGCTGGGCTGGAAGGTGCCAGGTGCCTTCACCCACATATTTGGTGCTCTCCACATGAGGTCTTATCCTTTGGTGGCTGGCTGAGCCCAAGCTGCTTTCCAGCATGGTGGTTGGCTGCCCCCAAGAGCACAAAAGCAGAGGCAGCCAGACCTCTTAAAAGTTAGACCCAGAACTGGCATAGTTAGCATCATTTCTGTGCATTCAGTTGGCCAAAGCAAGCCACAAGGCCAGCCCAGGCTCAAGCGGAGGGAAGCAGACTCTACCTTTTGATGGGAGGAGCATGCTCATCAGGGAAAGGGGGGACTGATGGGCCATCTTTGGAGACCATCTACCACAGTCATAAGGGCAGCTGATATTGAGCTTTCACTGTTGTCAGACACCGATCATTTAATCCTCACACAGTTCTATGAAGAAGGTGCTATTACCATCTCCTTTTTATATATGAAGAACCCGAGGCTTGGAAAAAATTACGTAACTTTCCCAAAGTGACACAGCTCACCTTTGAGAGGAGTGGACTTGAGACAAGGTTGTCTAATTTAGAACCCCTTCTTGACAAAGAGGCAACCTCGATGGAACTTGTAGACAAGCTCTGAATTCTCTTACGTGCATGGTTTCGCGTTACTTGTTGTGGGAAGTCAAAAAGTATAAGCCATATCTGGGAAATAAGGCTGAAACATACCAGATAAGTAGAGACACATGTGCCAATAAGTCATGATGCGTTAAATGGGATGGGCCAGGCAGTAAATGATGGAGGAGTTTGGAAAAAGAGGAAGTGCAGATACCTTGAAGGAGGTAGGGAGACTGGTCCTTTGGATGAGCTGCTGCTTCATTAGGAATGTTGGGTGGGGCTAGGAAATAGCCTGAGCCCCAGCAGGGAGGCTGGAAGAGGCTGGTGCTCACAGATGAATCCGGCAGATGGAGAATAGCCTGGGTCTTGACTCCAAGGAGCTGGGAGAGCTGACTGAGGAGTTCAGACTCCCTGAGGTAGCCTAGAAAGGTCCTTTGTAGATGGATCCTCAGATTTTATGGCTGGAGAGGATCACTCCAGGCTGTTCCTTGACAGCCAGGACTATGACTTGTCCATTTCTGCTTACCCTAGAGGAGCCCAGTGCCAGGCAGAGAAGTACCCTCAGTTAATGTACATAAAAAGAGTGACGTCAGAGGTCTTCTATCCAACTTCCATGTTCAGAAATGGGGAAATCCAGGTTGACCCCTGATCTCAGGACTCAGGAGCAGAGAGTGCTCACAGCCTCCATCAGCCAGCCCTTCCAGGTCCCCGCCCACCAGCAGCCCTGCCCACACCTCAGGTCACGAGACTACACTTGAGGGCTTATTTGGTACTTCTGTAGAAACATCAGAATTGAAGCCGAGCTGAAACCCCGGGGACTTCCCTGTGGCCCTAAGGACCTGAGCTCCTTTCTCACAGAGAACGAACGAGGTCCAGATCTCCTGGGTGGCAGGAAACACAGAGGTACCAAGTACCAGGGCTTGGTACAACTGGTCCATGTCTCTCACTGAGGCTCCCTTCAGAAAGATGCAGACTAACCTGAAAAGTTCCCCATTGACCTCTCAGGGCTGCCAGCCAGGAATTCATCCTTGAACCAAGTGTCGAATGGGTGACTCTCCTGTTCTCTTGTGAGCACGAGCCCAACCTGGCTGCAAGATTGTAATGTTGGAGATAGTGTGATAACAGGACACCTGGTCCTTCCTAGTCCCTGCCTGCTTCACTCCCCTCCCCCAGTACCTCCCTTCTTCAGACCAAGGTGTGCCCTCCCAGCCTTGAGGAAGGAGCATGTGAAATGAATAGACCAATAGGGGTCTGAACCCAAGGACAGAATAATATTGTCATTTATAACAAATATCTGTTGAGCTTTTATGCTCATATATATATAAGTGGTAAATGGTAAATGTAAATTACATATATACGGTATGTCTGTATATGATATATACCATATGTATATGATAAAAACACACAGGACATATAGCCCAACACTATGCTAAACAAAAGGGCTATAATATACAGAGATAGTCCTTCATTCAACACCTGCTTCTCATACCTGTCTACTACATACAAGGCGCTGTTCTAAGTGTTGGCGATCCAGCAGTGAACAAAACAGCTGGAAATCTGTGCCCTCATAGAACATATTCAAGTAGGGGGAAAAGGGCAATAAACAGATTAAAAAGTCCATGATGTCAGGTGGTGATAAGACAAAACAGGGGCAAAAGCAAAGGAAGATGAAAGTGGAGTTCTGGGAAAGGGCATTGGTTCATTTGTTGTAATCTGGGGTATTCACAGAAGCCTTTCTGATAAATTACAGTAACATTTGAGCAGGGCCATTAAAGTGTGAGCCATTTACCTAGGGGAGGAGTATTCTAAACAGAGGGAGCAGCCAGTGCAAAGGCCCTGGGGCAGGAGTGTACCTGGCATTTCTGAAGAACATTGAGGAGGCCAGCATGGTTGGAGCAGAGTGAGCTAAGGACAGGATAGGAGGAGATGGGTCACAGGGGAGGCACCCTGACCATCCTAGAAAAGAAGGAACATAGTCTCATAAAAACTTGGGTAATGGGACAAGGTGGGATGTGGTAAGTGCAGACTAAGGGACCCTGTCGATTTTAAAACAGAGGAGAGAGCATCCTCTCTGGGCTGGGGAGTGGTCAGGGAAGGCCCCCTGCAAGAGCTAGGACTCAAACTGACCAGAAGAAGGTCAGTGCACCCAGGTAAGGGCTGAGGATGTTCCCGGCAGGAGAAACGTGAAGGATGCTCTGAGGAGAGTTTGCATAGGGGCCTGGTGAAGGTGAAGAGGAACATAGAGGTGGAGGCTGTGTTTAGAGGGCCTTGGACGGAGGCCAGGAAAGTTGTGAAAAGTCAACAGAAGCCTGCCTGTCCCACGTTCCGTCCTACCGAGCAGGCAGCTTAGCCCAGGCCAGTGGAGATGCCGGCTCTTAAAATCTTCCCAAACCCTGCCCCGGCCCAGGCCCGTCGCCCTGCCTCGGGTTCATCCCTTCTGTGCTGACTCAGACTTTCCTGTATCCCTTCCAGTGATGACTATGGCTCTGCCAGGGGCACAAACCAGGTCCCCTCCCAACCACAGACACCCTCCACAGACATAAATCTTTGAGGTCTGGAATTCTCTTTCCATCTTGCTGGAACCGCTGGATTCCCACACGCAGAGGGTGGGCAGCTATTCTTATGAAAAGTATTGCTCAGTTTCTGGACTAAAAAGGCATGTGAGAGCTGAAGATAAGGATCCCCAACTCCAAGTCAGGCTTATCTGCAAGCAAACCCTGAGACTTACCTCTTTCTTTCCATCAGTAATGACCTGTGTGTGAGAAAAGCAGGGAGGCGTTGTTGCCATATGACATGGCAAAAAGGGATTAGCCGCTAATGCCATTTGGTTTAGAGATGCATTGTTACAGAAAATACTCTAGAGGAGTTCAAATGTCCCCCAAGCTAATGCTTACATCCCCAGGTTGGTAACACTATAGCTGAGTATTGTTTTACTTGCCATTTTTCAAAAGAGGGAGGAAAAATACACAAGCCATTATTCAGCCTAGTAATAATAATTTTGAAGGAAACAACCACAACTCCCAAACCTTACTTCTGTGGGCAGGATGTGGTGAGGCTGTTGCTCCTTCCTAGGCCACCTTTCAACCTACAGAAACTGCTCTGGGTTACAGTCAGATTACAGAGAGTATTAGGAGGCTTTTGGGAGTTAGAGAGAGAGTCTTAAAGATGGCAGCCTAGGGCTTCCGTGGTGGCGCAGTGGTTGAGAGTCCGCCTGCCGATGCAGGGGACACGGGTTCGTGCCCCGATCCCGGAAGATCCCACATGCCGCGGAGCGGCTGGGCCCGCGAGCCATGGCCGCGGAGCCTGTGTGTCCGGAGCCTGTGCTCCGCAACGGGAGAGGCCACAGCAGTGAGAGGCCCGCGTACAGCAAAAAAAAAAAAAAAAAAAAAAAAAGATGGCAGCCTAGCTCTAGCAAAGAGGACGATCACTGACTTCAAAGCCAGACACGCGTGACCTCTATTTTTGGTTGACTCTGAGAGAATTGTTGAAATTCCTTAAACCTTAGTGTTCTCATCTTTAAAAAAAAAAAAAAAAAAAAGTGGGCAGGTGTTAGCTAACGCTGAGGAGGCAATCATTTTGCAGTATGTAAGTGTATCAGATCGACAGGTTGCATGCAATGTGTTGTGTCAATTATTATCTCAATAAAGCGGGGGGAAAAAATGGGGATAGGGTTGTTTCCTAGAGTTGTTTCAAGGTTTGGATGTGTAAAGGTCTACAAAAGTGCCTAACACAGTGACTAAATAACGCCAGTTTCCTTCTTTGCTGGCTAGCATCAGCTGGGGAAATCAAGAAGGAGGGCAGTTGGGTGTGGCTCTGAGTGGCTGGAGGCCCTTCCTCTATATTTATCTTCTTTTTAAGCCAATTATACTCTTGGTATAATTTTGAGAAAAAAGAATTTAAGAGGCTACATAGCATTTAAAAGTCTTTAAAAAACAAACAAACAAATAAACATACTGGCAACAATTGCCAAATTATTGAAGTTCCCAGACAAGGGAGCAAATGTTGGGTCTTGGCCAAGTGGGATGGGGAATTTCTGAGTGTGATTTTTGAATAAAGAAATCTAAACGGGGAGGGTGGGGTGGAAACGTCCCCAGATCTGATCACTGTACAGTGAAGAGTTGTGTAACACCTGTTTGTCCCCACCGCGTGTTCCCTTACCAATGGGCACGATACCTTGCAGGCCAAAAGCTCACACTACTGTCAGCTCCCACGTGTTGTGTGAACTTCAAATGAACGGGCTTCACAGGTGGCTCGAAAAATGCTCTGACCCACAAATGTTCCCGCCTCCTACATGTTCCCCAATACTTGCCACAGTCCTGGGGGATCCGGTGTTAAATATCTGGAAAGATGAGATGAAGCCTTGGTGATAACACTCTCCCTCCCCAGTGCAGACTCTCGCTCTCAACACTTTTTCCAGATACTTCCTTGGGAGTACAGTTCTTGTTCCATTACATCAAGCTTCTAGGCTTAGCCATACTTTATAATGAAAGGCTCTGCCAACTCCAGTGAACTGACAAAAATAGATGATTTATTTGGATTCATTTCATAAATGCGGGTTTAGTTTTTGAATTTTCATGCTTTCTGCTGTAGCAACTATGAATGTATTCAAGTTGGCACCTAGGTCTTACTAATCAACATTTGAAGTGTCAGCACTATTCCTGGCTTCTAGTACAGATTCAGAAAATGTCTTCCAGGTGCAGTTTATCTAGTTCCTTAGGCATCATGTCTACTGTTGACGTGCAGTTTAGTGGTAGTAAGATCATGGCCTTGGCTTAAATCCCATCTCCGTTTTAACTGGCTGTGTGATTTTGGTCAAGCGACTTAACTTCTCTGTGTTTCATTTTCTTCATCAGCAACATGAAGATAACAGTAACTAATAAAGCTACTTTTGAGGATTCAATAAATGAATCATGTGACGTCTTTAGTAAACTATATGACACATATAATTTGCTGTGATATTTATTACTGTTCTCTTCAAATTTACCATTTCTCTCCTGCCTCATACCAGTTTCTCTGCACTTCTCACACCTTCCTCTGTGAGAGCAGTAGTTACAGGGAGCTTGGAAACCAGTTGTCAGCTCTGCCGCCATTTTCTTTTCACAATTGCACTTGCCTCATCAGAGCCTCAGGTCCCCACACTGATGTTCCTAAAATCTGTTGCTAAATCAACAACAGTCTTATTAGTCACAGTGAATAAAAAGATGGGAACAGGAGAACTGAGATCTCCAAATTCTGCCATTGTGCTTACAGCGCTTCTTAGAAGCTAATAAACATAAGGATGTCCCAAGGGGAATCTTACCTAAGCCCCAATCTTACCCCAACCAAGGTGCCCACAAACACAGAAATGACACCCATGCTCTCAGACTGCTTACCTGGTACGTAGGAAAAAAGACCTTCTCCTCAAATAAACCTAGACCTAGGCTGTCCCCTTTATCTCTACTGACTGTGTTTCTCTGGCTGCATGATGGGTTCATGTTATTAATTTAAAAAAAAAAAAGAAAAAAGGATAAATAAAACCAACTTTGCTCCCAGGGTCTAAGTTGAGTCACTGGATTAGTTCCGCCTTCCCCTTCCAGAAGGCTGCTCTGGCGAGTATTCTTTCAAGTATCTCTTCTCTTATTTATTGTTTAGTCAAGAAATAGTTAAGGATGACAATGCTTACAGTTGGGATAAGGCGGCCTCATTTAGGCCCCGGGTCTCGGCTTGCTGGTTCCCTCTGTGGCTCATGCTCACCAGTGACTCAGCAGGAGGATGTTTGGGGTCCTACCACCGTCTCCTCTCGTTGGGATTCTCTGTGGGTCTCTGTGGCAATCAGGACTTATTCATCTTCACTTGAATTGGTTCTGCTTCCAGACTGTCATGCTTACAGGCCTGTGCTGTTTCTAGAATTGCCATTTTTTAGCTACTGAAGGTAGGACATTTGATCAGGGATGATACCTCAGGAAAGTTTGACTTCTCAGCCATGGCTGGAAGCTCCCTGAAGGCAGGTCGTGTGTCTTGGGCATCTGAGCTGTACACAGGGTCTGGCTTCCGGTGGGTACCCGCAGAATGTTAACTAAATTGAACTGAACTGGGCCTCGAAGGATGATGAGGATTTAGATGGAAGGACTGGAGAGCTAGAGGCATTCCAGGGAGAATTTTCTACGGGAAAGAAGAGATGGGGGAAGCAGGAATTACCAGGGGGTGAATGGCAATTTAGTTACATATGAGAGTGATTGGAGGGCAGACTGATGGCTGTGTACTTTGAATCCTTAGAACATTGTTGCCTATTCTGGCTTCAGGTTAGAATCACATGGGCTACTTTAAAGACACACACCCTCCTGGCCTCACCCTAGTTCAGTTAAAGCTGAATCCCTGGGCTTCCCTGGTGGCGCAGTGGTTGAGAGTCCGCCTGCCGATGCAGGAGACACGGGTTCGTGCCCCAGTCCGGGAAGATCCCACGTGCTGCGGAGCGGCTGGGCCCGTGAGCCATGGCTGCTGAGCCTGCGCGTCCGGAGCCTGTGCTCCACAACGGGAGAGGCCACAACAGTGAGAGGCCCGCGTACCGCAAAAAAAAAAAAACAAAAAAACAAAACTGAATCCCTGTGGGTGGGACCTGGGGAGGTTGAGAGCCACTGACTTAGGGCTTCTAGGGACACTTTACGGACTGTTTTGAGAGTCCCACACCAGGAGTCCCCTTTTACTATAAATTGCTAACAGTCTTGGGGAAATGGCAGAATCTGCCTCTTAAGTCTTCCAAGCTGGAGTTTAGAATTTTAGAGTGATCTAGAAAGAATTGTGTAAAACGATCAGTGAAAGAGATCTGTTGATGACATGGCAGTATTATCAATAAGGACTGGTAAAAATCAGGGCAGGCAGTGCTACAGACTTCTGAAGACTTCACCACCCCTACTTTCCCTTAATTGTAACCCTTGCACTCTGAACACTGCTAATTTCCTGAACGCTTGCAAACTGATGAATCTCAATTTTTGTGTGTGTGTGTGGTACACGGGCCTCTCACTGTTGTGGCCTCTCCTGTTGCAGAGCACAGGCTCCGGACGTGCAGGCTCAGCGGCCATGGCTCACAGGCCCAGCCGCTCCACGGCATGTGGGATCTTCCCGGACCGGGTCACGAACCCGCGTCCCCTGCATCGGCAGGCGGACTCCCAACCACTGCGCCACCAGGGGAGCCCTGAATCTCAATTTTTTAAGTGTAGTTCAGATTTCACCCTATATCTAAGTCACAGCAAAAGTCGCTATATGTATCAGGAATGAGAAGTTTGCGAGCCAATTAGGGTGCTGTTTATATTTCCAGTATTCAAATAAATCATTCCATTTAACTGTTGTATCCTGACTTTCTAAAAATCATTTCTGTTCATGAGTAACATAAGTGACACAAGGTGTTCATTTCCTAAATAGGTTTAGGTTTTTCAGGTATTCACGTTCATGGCAAGGACACAGTCTCAAGTGTATCTGATATTGGTACCAGTCCTTGAGCCACAGGACTTAACCTAGCAAATAATCACCCTTGATTGTGGAGTCCTGGGTATGCCCATGCCCTATGTAAGAATTTTAAAGCAGTATTAAAACAAGACAAAATGCTTCTCATGGAAGGACCCATTCATCTGTCTTTCCTTCCGTAAGTCATCACCTGATGCTTGGGCTTTCATTAAGTCACATACACTTAATACAGCATACATACCCCTTTGGGAACATATTGGGTGTTAAAAGGAGAAAATCACATATGCATATTTCTCCCTACACCTGTCCGAACTCTGGTCATATCCCTGCTGGCTTCTAGAAGGAAGGCTGAAAACTTTACAGTGCAGAAAGTTGTAGCATTTGTAGGAGCTATAGGAATCTCGGCACATAATCTTGGACAAGCAAATATTGGCCTGAGTAACCATGAAGCCAGTGACTTTGGGTTTGTTTACCAAACTAACTGCCAAGTCACAAATAAGAGCTTTTTTGGCTTAATGAGGAATGAACAACGTGGTACTGAAGTGTTTCCTTGTGAAACCTTTCCATATGCATCATAGCAAAGTAGAGATCAGAGTACATTACATTGTTTAGTTAAATTCAAAATTCTTTGAGCTGGAGGAATTTCCCCTAAAACTGCACCACCCTGCCAACAATTTAATGTTGGAAAAGCCATGTTCCATTTTTTTTTCTTCCGGTACGTGGACCTCTCACTGTTGTGGCCTCTACCGTTGTGGAGCACAGGCTCTGGATGCGCAGGCTCAGCGGCCACGGCTCACGGGCCCAGCCGCTCCGCGGCATGTGGGATCTTCCCGGACCGGGGCACGAACCCGTGTCCCCTGCATCAGCAGGCGGACTCTCAACCACTGTGCCACCAGGGAAGCCCCCATTTTTAATATTTTAGCTTGAATACTCTTTTCTCACTAAAGACATTATAGGACATTGAGCTTTTCTGTGGTTGATTGTTAGTTATCAAAATGTGTGACTTCTATATCACAGGTTGTAATATAGTTTGATATGGCAGTCCCCTTTCCAGGAATCCCATTTTTATTTTTTGTTGTATTTTTTTTTTTTTAATATATGAGCTATTGCCAAACTCCAAAAGCTGACTGCTAGGAGTACCAGCCAGTTAATATTAACATTATTGAAAATAGTAGGTTAATGTGAAAAAGAGAGTCAAAATTGATAAATTTGCTGTCTATTAAGGACCTGTACCTGCTGGTCTTTATAGTGTGTGCAGCTCATTGATTTCTCCAGCTAAGAAGGACGGTGGCTTCCACGGCTGACCTACATTCTGTCTCTGTGAGTTCCCCCTTCCTGTTCACTTTTTCCCTCTACTGTCCTGGTCCCAAAAACATAATCTTGCCCCCTTTTATTCTTACTGAGGTGAGGAACAGAGTTTTTCCCATTTGTTTACTACCTAGATGAGTTGGAGTTTTTTCAGAAGGAACAAGAAGGGAAAACAAACAAACAGGAGAGGTTAGAGTCCAAGATTCTGTTCCAAATTTAAATAAGGTCTAGCCACAGAGTGGAATGGCCAACCAGGCTTAAGAGGTGCATATGTCACCCTGTGGTTCTTTTCCCTTTGCCTCTGGAGAACCAGGGCCAGAGCCCCCCTTTAAAGCCCATGGTATATCCCCCTCTTGGTCCTTCTATTTAACTTCAACCAGTGGAATGAGCCCTGAGCAGTATACTGTTAAGTAACCAATGGGAGGAGAAATCTCCTCCAGGCCTTCTCCGTGGGAGTCTTCTATCCGTCTTCTAAAATCCCGGAGGCGAGGGGCAAGGGCTCACTCCTACTTCTCCCAGGTTAACCAGTCTGGTTACTCCAGGCTGACTCTGGGCCTCTTCATATATATCCTTATTCATAGGCACTGCCCTGGTCAGCGTTTTGATTTTCAGACATCACTCTACTGATGCTGCTGTTTTGTACATAGGATTTTTAATAGAAGGAGAACATAGTAAAGTTTCAGAAACTATATTGTCCTCTCTGTAGCTCCTGCCTTTTCAAGCCTTTTCAAATTGTGGTGGTTTCCTGAGAGACTCTCTTTGTTTTATAATTTCATTCTACACTCACGAGACAACTGCCCATCCAAATTAAACATTTGAAGTAGGAAAACTTTGTGGGGCCTTCAGAAAAACACTTTTTGAAAGGTGTTATGTAAATATGGGATTATTACACCTCCTTGTGCTAAAATCATGTCAAATAAAAGTTTCAGATCTGTTCTTTTACTGACCCAAAGCCCTCTTTCGTCACAATTATGTCCTTAATCTGTTCTAGGATTACTGCCATAATATTATTGCTCTAATTATAGCCCCCAAAAATGTGAAATATGTTATATAGCTCAGAGCTTGTTTGGACTTCTTATAGACGTGCTTATATGGCAAGAAAAACAACTTTGAGTCCAACAGTGGAGGGGAGGAGTCATACACGTGGTCGTTATTCCAACTGTTTTTTAAGTAGTATTAGAAATGCCTGGTTGATATCTTTTTGTAACATATTACATTAAAAACTTTTAACTCGGGGCAGTTACGTAGTACACTCCCAGAGATGTGTGAGTCTGAAAGCAGTTGCTGCCTCTAAGGTATTATGGTAACTAATCTACCAGACGATGAGGGCACTCACCTGTCTGGACAGTGGGGGGGGCAGGAAGAAGAGTTTGGGTAGATAGGTTGGGACCAGACAATGGAGGGGCCATAGATCCCACTGTGAGAAAAGGCTGCCTCATTGGATGACACCGGGCAAAGCAGGAATGTGTTTGACCCTCTTTCTTCTCCAGGCTGGAGGAGCAGGTGTGAACCCATCAGTGGGTCTAGAGCTCCATCTCTGAGTGGTCGCCCCACAGCTGTGTGTCTTCATGGGTGTATGGCACCATGTGATGGTTTTGTCATTCTCATGTAGTGGTTCCAGCATCTTTCCTTACAAAATACTCAGGTCAATGGCTCTACCAATTCTTCCCCTGCCCCTCCAGCATCTGCTGGTCCCTAGACTGTTTTTACATGTCAAAGAAGGCTAGCAATGGCCTTAGGTGATCTCACATGATGCTACAGGGCTTTGATTCCAGAGTGACAGCTTAATTTTTGACTGGAGCCATTCCGTATACTAAATACTGTTGTATTAAGCTGTGACATGGTCCCTTTTCTGATGCCAGCCAGTGCTCAGAATTTTCTCTTCATGTTCTTGCTCTGGAGCTGAGGGGGTTGCTGATTTAGCATGTGGTTATTCAATTTGGGGTTTATATCATTCAGTATTTTCAGTGCAAAGTCCTGTAGAAACCTGGAACTCCCAGCAGCTCCTGAAAGCAGTAAGAATGCCGTAGCGTCACCATGTACAAAGCTTTTGCTTATGCTCATTTAATTATAGGTGGTTGGCAAATAAATACATTAAGGCGAGTGACCTCCCTGCTCATGCTCAGGGGTTTTCAGCTCCTGCCTGCCTCTCAAGCAGGGGCGATCTCCTCAGGAGGAGGGCATCGCTCTACGCTGAGTGACTCTACTGTATGTTGGATCCTGTGCTTGTATCTGATTATCCTGTTGTGTACTTTATTGTACATGTTGTATATTTGTACTCACATTTTATTTTATAGAATAGTACACACAAAACCATATATCCTATACTCTACAGGCAAGTTAAAGTAGTATTTTTCAAACTCCAGGTCATGTTTGACTAGTGGGTCATGAAATTGACTTAGTGTGTCTCTATGAGCATTTCTTCTTTAGTGAAATAGAATAGGATAGAAAATATGAGAGTGCATCTGTATTTTCTACATGGAGCAAAGATAAGGGTTATCTTGGGAAACTTAATTTCAGTTACCTGTTTGTATGTGTATGTGGGTTTTGACCTACAGTGTGGAGCCCTGGCCAGGGGAACTGAGTCAGCAGGTGAGAGACCAAAATAGCATCCCTAGAGGGCAAAGACAACTCCCGGAAGGAGGCCTGAATCCCAGAGGATTCCCCCCACCCCGCCCGCCCTGTCATGGGAAGATGGTGTCTGATGGTCAGTGAAATGCCTCCCCTTCTTCCAGAGAGATCAGTGCCCTCCCCCTCACCTAGCAAGCAATGGCTGGAATGCCTTCCTAGTGGAGGTTCTGGGGTGAGGGCCATGGGGCAGACCCTATTCCTAAAGGATCAGCTGCCATCCTTTGTTCCAAGCAAACCGTCTGCTCAAAGGTCAGCCAGTCAGCCAGACTCTGTCTCCAGGCTGGCTTGGCATTCTCCAGCAATCCCGTGTGGGTCTGGGCCTTGGCTGGCCTCCAGGGCTAGACATGACTCTTGCCAGCAATACGTTGTGATACCTAGCTCCACCGGGCAGTGTTTCTCAAAGAATAGCCCAGAGAACTTTGGCTTCACATGAATGTCACCTGCTGAAGCAGAACCTCTAGGCTGAGTCCCAGGTAATTTTTAAAAATTAATTAATTAATTAATTAATTAATTAGGTTGCATTTGGTCTTCATTGCTGCACACGGGCTTTCTCTAGTTGCATCGAGTGGGGACTGCTCTTCGTTGCGGTGCACAGGTTTCTCATTGCGGTTGCTCCTCTGTTGTGGAGCTCAGGCTTTAGGCACGTGGGCTTCAGTAGTTGTGGCACATAGGCTCAGTAGTTGTGGCTCGTGGGCTTAGTTGCTCCACGGCATGTGGGATCTTCCTGGACCAGGGATCAAACCCGTGTCCCCTGCATTGGCAGGCGGATTCCTAACCACTGCGCCACCAGGGAAGTCCCAGTCCCAGGTGATTTTAACAAGCCTTCCAGAAGATTCCTCTACACATTAAAGTTTGAGAATCTCAGCTTTAGGGTTTCTTTGATATACACATCACATTGAAAGATGGAAAAACTTAAGCTTGAAGGGTGTGTTATTTTTTAATGTTTTGATACGGTTTAATTTGAGATTATTCTTGATCAGGGTTTTTTTGTTTGTTTTGTTTTTTTGCGGTATGCGGGCCTCTCACTGTTGTGGCCTCTCCTGTTGCGGAGCACAGGCTCTGGATGCGCAGGCTCAGCGGCCATGGCTCACGGGCCCAGCTGCTCTGCAGCATGTGGGATCTTCCCGGACCAGGGCACGAACCCGTGTCCCCCTGCATCGGCAGGTGGACTCTCAACCACTGTGCCACCAGGGAAGCCCTTGGTCAGGGTTTTCATATAACTGTTTGAAAACTTAAAAGGGGGCCAAAAAGTCAACAGTTTATCTACAGCAGCAGCAGGATAGCACTGCTCTAAATGCCTATATCTTGGGCAAGACCCCTTCAGGAATCCTCTTGAAAATACCCTCTGGCAAACAAGGAATTGGATGGGTTTTAAGAGGTATTCCACATTCTCTATTTATTTCTATAGTGAGTGAACATTGTTGGAAGAGCCCTATTTCCATTTTCGTCTGTCCGTTAACAAACAGCTCTTAAAAGCCTGTCATGGTTCTGACACTGAGTCTTCTGCCTCTTTCCTCAACTCAGCATGGAAGGGCTTTTCTCAGCCTTGTTCTCTGTCGCTTCTCCTGCAGTGAATTCTTCTTAGGTCAGGAGAGATGTATCTGATATCCAAGGACTATTTGAGGGAGAGATTCTGTGGCCTTTTTTTTTTTTTTTTTTTTTTTTGCCTGGAGACCCAGCCTACCTGGCTGTATTTATCCCTAGTTAGAGAAGTTTAAAGGCACAGGATTAAGAGGAGGCTGGGCCAGGCAAGCCAACGGTTCTCCCTGAGCTGGACCACGTCTGAGAACACTTCGCTGAACTGTTTTCTAAAAAAACTCATCAGAGAAAGAGTACAGAAATCTCACTCCAGTTGGCCAAGGGAACCCAGGGCACTTGGACTTGACAAGATCTCGTTAGGGGCTGATAAGTACAAGTTTACCTGGTGATGCAGGTGCTCTTTCATAGAGTGATGAAGACTAGTGGCTGGAACAAGAAGAAGGCACAACACATGTCTCGGAAGACGTGGTCCTGGGAAGTCACCTCCCCTTCTGCAAGCCCTGGAGCTCACAGTGCTGTTAACACCAACACAAGGAGGGCTTTTGCTGGCTACGTCCTGGATAACTTACTGAGTTAGATAAGATTGCCATAGAGCTCAGGCCATTAATCCCATTTTAGATGTTAAATGTTGGAGAAGCTGTGCATTTCAAAACACTGAAGTGGCGTAGGACAGACTCAGCAATGTCTGTTGTTTCACTTGTTTAGAGCTTCATGTCAAAGCAGTTCCCTCTCTCTCTCCTCTTATTTACTTAATTAATTAACTCATTTACTTATTTATTTTTTAACATCTTTATTGGAGTATAATGGCTTCACAGTGGTGTGTTAGTTTCTGCTGTATAACAAACTGAATCAGCTATACGTATACATATATCTCCATATCCTCTCCCTCTTGCGTCTCCCTCCCCCCTACCCTATCCCACCCCTCTAGGAGGACACAAAGCACCGAGCTGATCTCCCTGCGCTATGTGGCTGCTTCCCACTAGCTATCTGTTTTACATTTGGTAGTGTATATGTGTCCATGCCACTCTCTCACTTCATCCCAGCTTACCCTCCCCCCTCCCTGTGTCCTCAAGTCCATTCTCTACATCTGCATCTTTGTGTCCTGCCCCTAGGTTCTTCAGAACTTTTTTTTTTTTAGATTCCATATATATATGTTAGCATACGATACTTGTTTTTCTCTTTCTGACTTACTTCACTCTGTATGACAGACTCTAGGTCCATCCACCTCACTACAAATAACTCAGTTTTGTTTCCTTTTATGGCTGAGTAATATTCCATTGTATATATGTGCCACATCTTCTTTATCCATTCATCTGTCGATGGACACTTAGGTTGCTTCCATGTCCTGGCTACTGTAAATAGAGCTGCAGTAAACATTGTGATACATGACTCTTTTTGAATTATGGTTTTCTCAGGGTATATGCCCAGTAGTGGGTTTGCTGGGTTGTATGGTAGTTCTGTTTTTAGTTTTTTAAGGAACCTCCATACTGTCCTCCATAGTGGCTGTATCAATTTACATTCCCACCAACAGTACAAGAGGGTTCCCTTTTCTCCACACCCTCTCCAGCATTTATTGTTTCTAGATTGTTTGATGATGGCCATTCTGACTGGTGTGAGGTGATACCTCATTGTAGTTTTGATTTGCATTTCTCTAATGATTAGTGATGTTGAGCATCCTTTCATATGTTTGTTGGCAATCTGTGTATCGTCGTTGGAGAAATGTCTGTTTAGGTCTTCTGCCCATTTTTGGATTGGGTTGCTTGTTTTTTTGATATTGAGCTGCATGAGCTGCTTGTAAATTTTGGAGATTAATCCTTTGTCAGTTGCTTCCTTTGCAAATATGTTCTTCCATTCTGAGGGTTGTCTTTTGGTCTTGTTTATGGTTTCCTTTGCTGTGCAAAAGCTTTGAAGTTTCATTAGGTCCCATTTGTTTATTTTTGTTTTTATTTCCATTTCTCTAGGAGGTGGGTCAGAAAGGATCTTTCTGTGATTTATGTAATGGAGTGTTTTGCCTGTGTTTTCCTCTAAGAGTTTTATAGTGTCTGACCTTGCATTTAGGTCTTTAATCCATTTTGAGTTTATTTTTGTGTATGGTGTTAGGGAGTGTTCTAATTTCATTCTTTTACATGTAGCTGTCCAGTTTTCCCAACACCACTTATTGAAGAGGCTGTCTTTTCTCCATTGTATATTCTTGCCTCCTTTGTCAAAGATAAGGTGACCATAGGTGCGTGGGTTTATCTCTGGCCTTTCTATCCTGTTCCATTGATCTATATTTCTGTTTTTGTGCCAGTACCATAGTGTCTTGATTACTGTAGCTTTGTCGTACAGTCTGAAGTCCAGGAGCCTGATTCCTGCAGCTCTGATTTTCTTTCTCAAGATTGCTTTGGCTATTCGGGGTCTTTTGTGTTTCCATACAAATTGTGAAAATTTTTGGTTCTAGTTCTTTGAAGAATGCCAGTGGTAGTTTGATAGGGATTGCATGGAATCTGTAGATTGCTTTGGGTAGTATAGTCATTTTCACAATGTTGATTCTTCCAATCCAAGAACATGGAATGTCTCTCCATTTGTTGGTATCATCTTTAATTTCTTTAATCAGTGTCTTATAGTTTTCTGCATACAGGTCTTTTGTCTCCTTAGGTAGGTTTATTCCTAGGTATTGTATTCTTTTTGTTGCAGTGGTAAATGGGAGTGTTTCCTTAATTTCTCTTTCAGATTTTTCATCATTAGTGTATAGGAATGCAAGAGATTTCTGTGCATTAATTTTGTATCCTGATACTTTACCAAATTCATTGATTAACTCTAGTAGTTTTCTGGTGGCATCTTTAAGATTCTCTAAGTATAGTGTCATGTCATCTGCAAACAGTGACAGTTTTACTTCTTTTCTGATTTGGATTCCTTTTAGTTCTTGTTCTTCTCTGATTGCTGTGGCTAAAACTTCCAAAACTATGTTTAATAATAGTGGTGAGAGTGGGCAACCTTGTCTTGTTCCTGATCTTAGTGGAAATGGTTTCAGCTTTTCACCATTGAGAATGATGTTGGCTGTGGGTTTGTCATATATGGCCTTTATTATGTGGGGTAAGTTCCCTCAGTGCCTACTTTCTGGAGGGTTTTTATCATAAATGGGTGTTGAATTTTGTTCAAAGCTTTTTCTGCATCTATTGAGATGATCATATGGTTTTTCTCCTTCAGTTTGTTAATATGGTGTATCACATTGATTGATTTGCGTATATTGAAGAATCCTTGCATTCCTGGGATAAACCCCACTTGATCATGGTGTATGATCCTTTTAATGTGCTGTTGGATTCTGTTTGTTAGTATTTTGTTGAGGATTTTCACACCTATGTTCATCAGTGATATTGGCTTGTAGTTTTCTTTTTTTGTGGCATCTTTGTCTGGTTTTGGTATCAGGGTGATTGTGGTGTATGTTCCTATTACCTTTTTCTTAATTGTTTTGGGTTTGTTATTGTAGGTCTTTTCCTTCTCTTGTGTTTCCTGCCTAGAGAAGTTCATTTAGCATTTGTTGTAAAGCTGGTTTGATGGTGCTGAATTCTCTTAGCTTTTGCTTGTCTGTAAAGGTTTTAATTTCTCCGTCGAATCAGAATGAGATCCTTGCTGGGTAGAGTAATCTTGGTTGTAGGTTTTTCCCTTTCATCACTTTAAATGTGTCCTGCCACTCCCTTCTGACTTGCAGAGTTTCTGCTGAAAGATCAGCTGTTAACTTTATGGGTATTCCCTTGTATGTTAATTGTTGCTTTTCCCTTGCTGCTTTTAATATTTTTTCTTTGTATTTAATTTTTGATAGTTTGATTAATGTGTGTCTTGGCATGTTTCTCCTTGTATTTATCCTGTATGGGACTCTCTGTGCTTCCTGGACTTGATTGACTATTTCCTTACCCACATTAAGGAAGTTTTCAACTATAAGCTCTTCAACTATTTTCTCAGTCCCTTTTTTTTTCTCTTCTTCTCGGGGACCCCTATAATTTGAATGTTGGTGTGTTTTATGTTGTCCCAGAGGTCTCTGAGATTGTCCTCAATTCTTTTCATTCTTTCTTCTTTATTCTGCTCTGCGGTAGTTATTTCCACTCTTTTATCTTCCAGGTCACTTATCCGTTCTTCTGCCTCAGTTATTCTGCTATTGATTCCTTCTACAGAATTTTTAATTTCATTTATTGTGTTGTTCATCATTATTTGTTTGCCCTTTAGTTCTTCTAGGTCTTTGTTAAACGTTTCTTGTATTTTCTCCCTTCTATTTCCAAGATTTTAGATCATCTTTACTATCATTACTCTGAATTCTTTTTCAGGTAGACTACCTATTTCCTCTTCATTTGTTTGGTCTGGTGGGTTTTTACCTTGCTCCTTCATCTGCTGTGTATTTCTCTCTCTTCTCATTTTGCTTAACTTACTGTGTTTGGGGTCTCCATTCCTCATGCTGCAGGTTTGTAGTTCCTCTTGTTTTTGGTGTCTGCTCCCAGTGGATAAGGTTGGTTTAGTGGGTTGTGTAGGCTTCCTGGTGGACGAGACCTGGTGCCTGTGTTCTGGTGGATGAGGCTGGATCTTGTCTTTCTGGAGGGCAGGACCATGTCCAGTGGTGTGTTTTGGGGTGTCTGTGAACTTATTATGATTTTAGACAGCCTCTCTCCTAATGGGTGGGTTTGTGTTCCTGTCTTGCTAGTTGTTTGGCATAGGGTGTCCAGCACTGTAGCTTGCTGGTCATTGAGTGGAGCTGGGTCTTAGGGTTGAGATGGAGGTCTATGGGAGAGCTTTCACCGTTTGATATTATGTGGAGCCGGGAGGTCTCTGGTGGACCAGTGTCCTGAACTCGGCTCTCCCACCTCAGAGGCTCAGGCCTGACACCCAGCCAGAGCACCAAGACCCTGTCAGCCACACAGCTCAAAAGAAAAGGGAGAAAAAGAAAGGAAGGAAGAAAGAAGGAAAGAAGGAAGGAAAGAGGGAGAATAAAATAATGTTATTAAAATAGAAAAAAATTATTAAATATAAAAAAATAAGTAATAAAAAAAGAGAGAGAAAGAAAGAAGAGAGCAACCAAACCAAAAACCAAATCCAACAGTGATAAAAGCACTAAAAACTATACTAGAAAAACAAAACAAGACTGACAGTCACAACCCTAGGACAAATGGCAAAGCAAAGCTATACAGACAGGGCTTCCCTGGTGGCTCAGTGGTTGAGAGTCTGTCTGCCGATGCAGGGGACACGGGTTCATGCCCTGGTCCGGGAAGATCCCACATGCCATGGAGCAGCTAGGCCTGTGAGCTGTGACCGCTGAGCCTACGCGTCCGGAGCCTGTGCTCCGCAACGGGAGAGGCCACAACAGTGAGAGGCCCGCGTAACGCAAAAAAAAAAAAAAAAAGCTATACAGACAAAATCACACAAAGAAGCGTACACATATACACTCACAAAAAGAGAAAAAGGAAAAAAAATATATATATATGTAAAAGGAAGAGAGCAACCAAATCAGTAAACAAATCTACCAATGATAATAAGCTGTTAATACTAAACTAAGATAAACATAAAACCAGAAACAAATTAGATGCAGAAAGCAAACTCCAAGTCTACAGTTGCTCCCAAAGTCCACCGCTTCAATTTTAGGATGATCTGTTGTCTGTTCAGGTATTCCACAGATACAGCATACATAAAGTTGACTGTGGACATTTGATCCGCTGCTCCTGAGGCTGCTGGCAGAAGTTTCCCTTTCTCTTCTTTGTTCTCTTCTTTGTTCACACAGCTCCTGGGGTTCAGCTTTGGGTTTGGCCCTGCCTCTGCATGTAGGTCGCCTGAGGGTGTTTTTTGGGAAGTCTGAGGTCTTCTGCCAGCGTTCAGTAGGTGTTCTGTAGGAGTTGTTCCACATGTAGATGTAGTTTTGATGTATTTGTGTGGCAGAAGTTTATTTCCACGTCTTACTTCTCTGCCATCTTGACGGTGCCCCCTAAAATAGAGGCCAGCTCAGCCCTTCCTCAGAAGACCTTTTGGGTCCTGCATGCTGGGCTCCTTGGTTCCCCTTGGCCTGGCTCTTCTTTGTTCTCATGAGTTCACAGCATGGAGCCAGGCAAGCTTTCTACTTCAGTGATTTCAGAAATCGGGTGGATTGTTCTTTGTCTCAGAAAGAATTCATTTTGAAGATGCTGGTGGCCTCAGCTCTGGCTGGTGGCCAGCTTCAGGAAGTGTGGTTCACAAGCTGTCAAGGACTGTGCGTACTCCACATTCCTTGGGTAATGCAATTCTGGACCCAAATCGATTCCAGAAGTCTGATCTTCCAAGAGGAGCCAATGCTCTGCTCATTTATTTTTGAGTGAGAATGCTGGATGACTCAAAAGCAAGAACTTGGGGGAAATTTTTTTTCTAAATTAATTCATTTATTTATTTTTGGCTGCATTGGATCTTTGTTGCTGCGCGCGGGCTTTCCCTAGTTGCGGTGAGTGGGGGCTACTCTTTGTTGTGGTGCACGGGCTTCTCATTGCAGTGGCTTCTCCTGTTGTGGGACACAGGCACTAGGCGCATGGACTTCAGTAGTTGTGGCACATGGGCTCAGTAGTTGTGGCTTGCAGGCTCTAGAGCGCAGGCTCAGTAGCTGTGGCACACAGGCTTAGTTGCTCCACAGCATGTGGGATCTTCCCAGACCAGGGCTCAAACCCATGTCCCCTGTGGCAGGTGGATTCTTAACCACTGCACCACCAGGGAAGTCCCGGACATTTTTTTAAGAGAGAGGCTATTTTGGCCTAAAAAAGTCCCATCAAAGCATCTCCATTTTGATTTCTGACCTTTGACCTGCATACAGGATGTTTTCTCTGAAGTACCAAACAAATCCTAGAAAACTGAACATGATTTTAAAATATAATTGTCTCTCTTGGTTTCACTTAGACCAGGTGGGTGGCTCATTAAATGTAAAAAGTGGTTTGAAAATTAGGAGGCCAATATATGTATGTTAACTATTATCAACAGTCATGAAATCAGTGTCTCTTAATTTAAGTCATTTTTCTGCACAATGGGCCAAAATTCCACAGATAAGCCCAACTGCCCACTACAGCAGGGTTTACTGACTTGCTTTAAGGGCACATGGGGAAAACTAGGAAGAGGAAGATTAAGTTCTGTGTTCTGTTCTTTTTCTGATTAGCTGTAGGCCCTTAGGGCAGCTACATGATGATTCTTTTGAGCCTCAGTTCCCTCATCTGTGAAATGGGTTCAGCATTCCTTGCCTATTCCATTCAAGGCTGTCCTGAGGCTTAAACGGCAGCATTTTGAAAAGTCCTAAGGGTATTCGTAAAATGGAGAATTCCCACCATGTGTTCTTTTTGTATTGTATATTCTCCCATCCACTTTTCACTTCCTCACCTTCAGCAGGGACCCACGTGGGGCTCACTGCACTACGTCCCACCAGTACCCCTCTGCCTGCACCTCCCACCAAACAGCTGGCTTTCTGAGCAAGGGGCACAGTGGGGTGGGCAGGTTTGCCCAGTGTAGACGTCTGCCCAGTTGTCCTTGATCCCTTTTTTTCCCTAACACTTGGCCTTTCTCCAGGGAGAGGCAGGTGATCGGCTCTGCATGGGGATTTTGGTGGCAGTGAAGGAAACCAGTGTCTGACAGGTGAGCTTTTCCTTTTGGTAGGAAATTCATTGTGCTTTGAATACAAAAGGGTCTTCTCCACCTGGACAAATTCTGCCCATCCTGCAACACCCAACTTGATGTGACTCTTGCCCTCTTCCTCCTCCTTCCGGGAGAGAATGCACTCTCCCTTTTCATACCTCCCCATGGCAAAGACCAGAGCATAGTAGTTGGCTGTGGGTCATATAACTCTCCAGTGACGCCTGATGTCTGACTTTGGTAGGGGGAATTCAACAGAGTTTCTAAGAGCAATTTGATTGGCTCGGCCCTGCTATCTGCGTTCCCAAGGCTTTCCTTGGAGTCCCTGATAGAGATTATTGACCTTTATAGTCAGAGTCAGACGGGCAGAAGGATGAGACAAGCCTTTCTTTCTCCTTCTGAACTGACCTTGGGGCAGGGCTGTCTGTCCAAGCCTCTCCTTGCTAGAGTTTTACTGACCCCATCCCTTGCCCGATTTAGTGGTCTCCAGGGCCCTCAGGGTTTCTGCTTAGAAGCTTCCCAGGCAGTCACTAGGCTTAGAGTGTGATGGAAGCCCCCACCCCTGGATCATGCTGCTGTGGTTTCTTTCCGGCCCTGACAGTGCACACAGCCCAGGCCTCTCTCAGGCCTCCAGATCCTTTAAGCCTCTGTTGACTCAAAGTGGTCCGAGACAGGGTGAGATGGGAGAGCATGCAGCAGACTGGGGGGCAGAGCCCTTTACACACACGTTTTGCAATGAACTGTGAGCCCAGATCAGAGTCCAGGCTTTGAGGAGCTGGGCCAGTTTAAGCCTGAATGGCTCCCAGGAAGCCCTCTGGTCAGGGAGGAGCATCTGTGAGTTTTATGCCTGCTGCAGGGAGTACCTTCTGGTCTCCTTGTCGCTGTGGGAAAGCACTTGCACCTGATTCCATGTAGGTCACCAAGGGTGGAGGGGCCTCACCTCTGCTCTTCTGTGAATTCTTGTAAGCCCCACCTGTTCTAGAAGGTCTATCTTGATCTCCCTTCATTGGTTTCCTTCTGCCCAATTCCTCATTCCTTTTGCCAACTTAGCGCTTGAGGATGTAGCGTTTTATGTTCTGTGACTTCTAATTCTCCATCATGCCTAGAAGACCCTTGGGGCAAAGACCAGGCCCTTGTGTCTGCTGACTCCAGCACACACTGGCTCCTGAGTGCCTGCCGTGAGAGGTCCCTGAAGCACAGTCCTCAGGGCCAGCACTGGAGGCCGGAGGGTAAAAACCAAGAGGCGCCTGATAGGGAAGTGCCAAGCCCTTGCAGGGGCTCTCAGGGCCTGGTGTTTCCTCCATTGGCCTCCCAGTGCTCTCTCCGCCTTCCTGTTCCTGGGATGGCTCAGGTGAGCTCACGGCCTGGGGTGCACAGTCCCAAATCCACAAAGCCACTTCCTTTCAATCGTGTTTACCTTTCACAAGAAAAGGGCCGAAGCAGGAAAGCTTAACAGAAACACTGCCACCAAGACTCCGGCACTGGTCATTTCTTACGAGCCTTTTGTGACTGTCAAGTTTATGAAATTTAAGTCACCAGTCTTCCTTCTAATCCCCAAGCTGTGAGAAGCTGTCTGAGCATTTGTTTGCCATCCCTGCATGCCTGTCCCGGGGCACACCTAGGCTCTGGTGTTCCGCCCGTCAAAAGGTGTCTAATTTCTGTAATCATCTCTGAGTTTAATGGCTTTCAACCACATGGTTTGCAGCCAAGAGAAAACATCATTTCTAGTCATTTGGTTTCTTTCCTGCCTTCCCCACCTCCTCTCTCTCTCCTTGCCCCTCCCTCGTGTGCTGGTGGATTATAAAATGTTAGGTGTGACCTTGGGGGTAGGAAGGAACAAAGGTTTCAGTTTCCCCCTCCCTCCTGCTCCCCCAGCAAGGCCTCCTTGATGAGGTTCCAAAGGTAATGGGGTGACTTCAGGACACAGTCACCAGGGCCCGGAAAGAACATAACTTGGTATATATTTAATTTTTTTTCCTGCAATGTCCCAGGGGTTATTGGGGGGCTCACCGGCACAATATGGGTGACTCTTCTCCAGGAAAACAACACAACACAACACAACACAGTGATTTATGCCCATGACGGGCAGCAGCGTCCTCTGTGCGTCATCCAAGAAGTCCCATGAAGGCCCTGATTCATAATCATCCTCTTCTCCCTTCCCTGCACTTCTAGCCTGTGCCCACTGGAGAGGAAGGGAGAGAACAGCTGGTGTGCCAGGCCGAGGGGTTGGATGCTGTTGTCTGTGGCAAGCCCACAAATAAGTGCTGAGATGGCCTCAAGTCCTCCCACAAGATCTACGCTGGTGACAGCTTCTCTTTGCTACTGCAGTTCTCAAGACACGTTCAGCTCATGTCATTTGATGCTCAGATCTGACCTTCCCAACCAGGGTACTGAGAATGGATTAGAGGCAGGCTGTGATGCGGCTCCTTCTGTCAGCTCTGGGGATAGCCCTGGGGCAGCCCAGGATGCTGGGACCCTGGGCTGGTGGTTCCTGGTAGCAGGGATCTGTCTGCATTCCTCAGCGTATCACACACGTGCTATCACTTTCTCTCTGAGTTGTGATCATAATGGTTGGGAAGCCATGAGCAGGGCGGAATCTTTATCTCACTTTTCCAGATGAGGAAACAGAGGTTCAGAGAAGTTATGTAGCCCGTGTCATAGCCAATCCCCTGAGTATGAGGCACTATCTTTGCTATTCTTCTCACCAGCCATGGATTTTAAGACGGCTCTGATATTTGAAGTCACACTACGTATCAGTTTCCTAGGGGCTGTTCTGTCTCTTTATTGCTTTACCATTTGCAGGCATTATGTTCTGTATTTTTTTTTTAAGGCATCACTGGAGTAAAGTGAGACACAAATACTCAGGGATAATTTACAGTGTATGGAGAGAAGGAGGAGAGAAGCTATGTAATCTAAGGTTGTATCACTGTCAGCATGATCCCCTCTTTCCTCTGGTTGTTGAGTATATCTAAGGTTTGAGCCTCTTTTCAAAAGGCAGTGTGTGCAAATAACATGATCCTGTATGTAGAAAATATTAATGAACACATACACGCAAACACACACACAAAGGACCTACTAGAACTAATAATAAATGAGTAGAGGAAGGCCACAGGATGTGAGATCAATATACAAAAATCAGTTGTATTTCTGTATACTAGCAATGAGCAATCCAAAAGTGAAATTAAGAAAATAGTTCCATTCACAGTGACATCAGAAAGAAATAAATGCTTAGGAATAAATTTAACCAAAGGAGCTGGGGACTTACATACTAAAAAATACAAAACATTGTTGAGAGAAATTAAGGAAGATCTAAATTAATGGAGAAACAGTTCATGTTTATGGATTAAAAGACTCAGCATCATTAGACTGCCATGTCTCCCCAAGTTGGTTTACATATTCAGTGCAATTCCTACCAAAATCTCAGCAGGTTTCTTTGCAGACATTAACAATCTGAACTTAAAATTCATATGGAAGTTCAAAGGACTCAAAATAGCCAAAGGAATCTTGAAAAAGAACAAAATTGGAGGATACACATTTCCTGATTTCAAAACTTCCTCTAAAGCTACAGTAACCAAAACAGTATGGTGCTAGCATAAAAATACACAGATCAATGCAACAGAATTGACAGCCCAGAAATAAACCTTTACATTTATGGCTAATTGATTTTCCACAATAGTGACAAGACCATTGAATGTGGAAAAGATGGTCTTTCCAATAAATGATGAACATTTAGATTCTGTTCCCACACCATACACTAAAATTAACTCAAAGTAGACCTAAAAACAAGAGCTTATAATACAACTTCCTGTGAAGTTAAAAGGATGAGAATGTCAAAGGCTGGGAGCACCAGCAGAAGAGTTATCAGTAAGATTATCTTTTTGTCAAGAACTTCAGTGATTTCAAAGAAACCAACTGCGTGTGAGAGAAAAAAAGAACAGTGAAAACATGGTGAGAAGTCCTGCTCTGAGGAGGAAGCATCCTTCTGTCACTGTTCAGACTCCACTAGTCATTTGCAGCCTAAGAAATTTGGACTCAATAAGGGACCTTACTATGTTATAAGGAAACTTACTTTTTAATATAAAATAGCGACTTTTTATTTCAAATTCTTCTTATTTCCTATGTGTAGCTTCCCCCCACCCCCACCCCAGTCTCCTGGTGACGTAGGAAAAGAGTTGCCATCATCTTCATTTTAGCTAACGTTTCTCTCCTGCTTGCCATGTGCCATGCTCTGCTCGCAGCACTTTACTAAGACACTGGATTCTCACAACAGCCCTAGGAGGTGGATCCTGTTATCACTGCTACTTTACAGATGAGGAAATTGAGGCCAAAGTGGTTTTGTGACTTGCAGTTAGCAAGACGCAGAGCTGGGAGACTGATTCTGGCAGCGTGATTACGGGACTGGCCACGCCCAGTGCCGCCTCTTATCACTTGTGTTTGATAAAATTGCAGTGCAGGGACATTAAGTGATTATGCAGGGTTGAACAGCAAGTTCTGTGTCATTTTGTCTAGTGTTTTGCTTCTGCATCATGTGCTCACCCAGTCCCCCACTAAGAACACACAGCCCTCGTAGGTAAGGTGTTAAGTAAAGAAGAATTACAAGAGAATGAAAATCTTCATTCATTCCTTCATTCCTTAGGGAAACTCTTATCCCAGTTTAGAATCTCTGCAATTTCAACCATGCACAGAACCCTGGGGTTCAAAGACTTCTCTTAGAAATCCCCTAGTTCGGTCTCTCTATCAAGGCTAAGAATTCATCACAGCTCTTCTGCAGCTTCTACTTGTGTATTTTCTGCAATAGGAAACTCACTACCTTGTAACTGTCAGTTATTTGATGCACCTACTAGCTAGAAAATTCTCCTTTTTGAGCACTGGTCGGTATTGGCGTTGCTGTGACTTGCATTCTTAATCTTGGTTTTGCCCTCTGGAACAATGCTCAGTATGTCTAATTTTTACATGTCAGGGCTTTGTCATTAAAAGCAGGACTCAGGAGTCCGATTGCCTGGGTTTGAATCCTGGCTCTGCCACAAACATGCTCTGTAACCTTAGACCTTAGTTTCTTCATCTGTAAAATGGGAACAGGCTGTTTAGAGGAGGCATCAGGTAATCCACATCAGCAGGAGCTCAATAGCTGCTCACTGTTATCATAGTTGGAAACAGTAATTACATTCTATCTCAGTCTTACTTCTTCACTGTTAGTATCCCTGGTTCTTCAAATATCTGTCCCCCAAAAAACAGAAGCCAGAACCGAGCTCAGTAACCCCTGACCCATCTGACCACGCCTGCTTGTGAGTAGAGCACGTAGTACTTTTTAGATGGGGTTAATTTGTCCTCATGAAGCCTTCTGATAAAGCTGTTTGTTTCATGTGCATTACCTGGAAGGACTGGGTGCTGCCTTCCTCAAACCCACTCTCCTTTCCTTTCTCAAAAGGTATTGTGTTAAGATAGAAACTGGCAGCAATTAGTGAATTTAGGTGTTTCCAGGTTTTAGATCCTTTCCTTTTGAATCACTATTCATTAGAAACTTTACTGTGCATTATGAGTAACTATCTCTTTATCTAAAATTAAGTACTGGATACTAGTCAAGCGTGGAGTTAGATTTTTGTCCTCATCATACCATGCTTCCCGTGGGTGGTGGCAGAGCTGGAATCACCTTCTCCCATTCTTAAAGGTGGCTTTCAAACTTCTCATTTTTAGTGCTGGAATCCATGGTTCTAATAATAATGAGAACTAGTTCTAATACTAATACGAAAACCCAAGTATATAAAACACATGGAAGCACTTCTGCTCTGACTGAAAGATGGAACTTGGAGCTGTTTTGATTACTTTTGCTGCAAGAGATCAGCCTCGAAAGTTAGAGGCTCAGCCGGTTGGTTCTGGCACAGGGCATTCAGAGGGTGGTTGGAACAGTGAGGGTGGCAGGAAGCTGAAGCCCCTGGGGGCCAGCTGTCGTGAGGATCAGAAGAGCAACAGCTTATGAAAAGATCTGAGTGTGAATATCTGCGTTAGGAGTATTCACGGTGCTCTTCTTACAGTGGCCGATACAGAGGAGAGGCAAAAGTCCACTCAGCAGCCGACTGGCAGATGAAATGCAGCAGTTAGATTCAGACCTCAAGAGCTGCCTCCTAACCTAGTTCCCTTTCTTCTGCTCCCTCTTTGCCCTCACTTTTGGGCTTTCAACCTGAAAATAGTGAGTGAATTCATGGGTTTCTCAGTGTTTTGCAGTTCCAGCTAGAAGGAACCTCAGAGGCCATGTAGTTCAATTCCTGTGAGGTTCAGTGGCCTTCTGCAGCTCACACAGACGGGAGACGTGGCTGGAGGGAGGGCCACGGTTTGCAGCTTCTGTAGGGAGCAGCTGACTTTAGCTTTCTCTTCTGACAGGACACAAATGTCCTGAGCCAAGTGGCCTGCAGCAGGTCAGGATGAGAGGAGGAGCCTCTGGAAAGCTGGACCAGGACTGGCTGGGGTCCAGGTGCTCATTGTGTGGGGATGAAATGAAATGTTTCCAGAGGAACTGGCTCATTGTTTAGGATGCTAAATATTTATTTGATCCAACCAAACTTTAACTGAAGAAGCCAAAGGGTCTGAATTTTAAGTCCCACAAACCCAGCTTGGAGGGAACAGGGAAGAGGAGGTGAGAGTTGTTTCCAGTCAGAAAATTGTGGGAGAGATGTTAATGCAGGACACGACAGTGTCCAGGTGTCTGCACATCACCTGGTGAGAGGGGACTTGGCCTCCCACCAAGCAGGACAGACCGAGGTGCTGCTAGTTTTCCAGATGTTACAACAGTTTTACCACCTGCCATGGGTTCAGTCACATGGAATGATCCTTCATTCTATTACTTGAAATGATACCTTTAAATGAAATAAAATAGTATCAATGCCTATTTTCTTGCACTTTAATTGTTTTCATTTGGCCTCTAAAGTTCTCTTCTGCAACTTTGTGGGCATAGTGGCCTCAGTCCATAGATCATGCCATCAACCAGGGCGATCCTTGTCACTCAGCTCCTTCAAGTAAGCCTGGCTGTAAGTGATAGGTTAGTTCTTATAAATCAAAAGACCCAGAATCTGATTCGGGAAAAAAAAAAAGAAAAAAAAAGCCATTTTCAAGACCATTGGGATTCATCTTGCTTCTGCAGGGATTAGTGATTTTGCTAATGGTTCCCAGCCAGTGGGAGAGGCATTTCATCATCTTGGTTATCCCCTGCTATGCCTGTGCATCTTCTCCAAGCCCGGTGCCTGGTTTGGGCCATCTGCTCACCACTTGTAATGTGATCCTTTAAGACAGTATCTGAATTATTTTTTTTAAATAAACTAAAATTCAAGAGATGTTGGACCTTTTAGAGGTTAGCCAGCAAGAGTGTTTTTTATTGCTAACTTGACATTTTGGTATTGCTTTACGCTAAGGTCATGTGTTTGCACTATTACCACGTATACGGTAAAAATGGAAACCAAACAAAATTAAAAACTTTAAAGGACTAAGAAAAACTAGGCATTGAATTAATTTAACATGAATTATTCTGTATTTTAACTTCAGAGCATATTTTTGGCTTTGAATTGTGTGCTGTTAAATGTTGGGAGAAGAATGGTTTTGCTGTGTATCTTTTCTCTAAAGAACATACTGCGTACTTCAATTTAGGAATGCATTTTCAGCTCCCCCCACCCCCCCACCCCCCAACCCCAACCAAGAACTGAGCTTAGCAAAATGAATGACTGAGGAAGCAAGTTCACATACAATCATTACACGTAAGATCAGACAGCCCTTCCCTTGCATGTACACAGCCTGGACAGTCCAAGAACCTGCGTGACTCTGTCCAAGGTTTCATGATACCTACTGTGAATGAGATTTGGGGTGGGCAAAGCAGCAGAGGGTAAAGTCTCAGAGCTCTACTGCTCCTAGGCAGCCCACAGGCACACACAGACAGAGCCGGCATCCAGAGGGAAGTGGGCAAGAGCAGAGAAGGCAAACAGCACCCACTCTGTGCAACACAAGCTGCACAGAGCAGTCCTTCCCTCCAGTGCTGCCGAGTTACAGTGGGCCAGTGGGAACAGGGATCCAGGAAAGTTCTGTATGCTTCTAAGATGTGTCACATCGAAGGTATCTGCATCTGTGTGTCCATCTCAGTGACCAAAAGAATACTCTGTCTAGTCCTGTCAATCTTATGGTCAGATTTTATTTTTTTCTTTAATTGTATCCTATTCGTTCTAATGTTTTCTATATATATTTTTTAGCGTTATTGTCTGGTGCAGAGAACCAGTTCTCTCTGGTACATTGTTCTGCTGAGGCCAGTGTCCTAGAACAGTGGTTTCAGGCTGTTTACAGTAAGGGAATGACACCTGCAGAGCAGTGCACTCTGTAAAATTATACAAGGGGAAGCCCCTTTTATTCAAGGAAGCCGTGGGACTTGGCTGCCTGGCAGCTGGCCCCCAGTGCACCTCCTTGGCATGTAAGATCCCTGGAGGAGAGTTTTCAATCCCCTCTTTTAGTTGTTGGGGGAAATCAGGACTGGCAGAGTTTCCTGGAGATTAGCATCACACTTGCTTTCCTGAGTGTGATGCTTTCAGCATCTTCTCATTCATGAATAAACTAAATATTTCTCACTCTCCTACTAGGTATAAAGCGCTGCGTCAGATGCTGGTGACATGGAAATGAGTAAGTTAGACATGGCCCCTACCCTCTTGCGGAGGGCAAGGTTTTAGACTTTCACGAACAAAATCTGCCCCAGTGCGCAGGCTAGTCAGTATGTCCTGGTGACAGGTCATCCCGTGGGTGCTCCCTGGGCCAATGTGTCTTACCCGATCTGGTCGGCCTCCTCAAGCAAAGTGTTCCCCTTATCAGGAAGCCATGAGAGGCCCAGCATGCCAAGAAAGTCCTGCTGTGATTCTAAAACTCTCCCGGGGAAGTAGGGACTGCACACAAACTATGGGGACTAAGAGGTAAATAGGAAAATTGGGCAGAGTGAGGGCTGAGGTTCTCTGTAATGTAATACCATTCAGTTTCCTTTATTTTGGATTGACTAACCCCTCCCCCTGCCCCCACTTTACCACCCTATTCTTTTAACTAGGGGTTGAAAGATAAAAATTCAGCTTATTAATGAAGGTTTTCCTACATTGAAAACAATAACACACAAACCTTCAAACGTGTGTCACACTTAACTAAGTGTATTCTTGGAAATCAGAAAGCAGAGGAGTAAAGCTGATCATTTTTTTCCTTTAGGATCCAGTTGTCGAGTAGCTTGCAGTTAACTTCTTTTGCCACTAGAGGGTGATCACAGTCGGAAAAGTAGAGCTGAGATGGTCAATACTGAACCAGGGAATACTGACGAAATAGCAACTGGTTATTACGTTTGATGGATACAGGGCTAGAAGGAGCAGCCTGAAGACCTAAAAGGCTTTTGGCTTAGCTGGATGAGAGAATTTGTGATATTCCAGGAGAAAAGATTTTGGAATTGCTATATACTTTTTTTTTATGAGCGAGATCCTGAAGTTAAGCAGAAAAGAATGGACAAAAAGTCAGGGGCAGAGCTGTGCTATTCTTTTAAAAATAGATACATAGAAGCATGTGTTTGTTTGTTCCTACTTGGTGTTTTTGTTTTACTTCTAAATTGAGAACAGCTGAAATAATTTCTGAATTGTTCTGGACTTTTGAGCCCAGACTCCCGGACGGTTTCTGTGGTCTGGGTCTTCAAAAACCCACCTGATGAGAGATGAAGCCCATCTTTGGAAAAAGCTATTTGAGGCTCTGTGAAGCAGCCCAAGCTTGTTTGTTTTCCCCTGCATTTGAAAATGGAAGTCAAGCATGCTCCCAGGACAGAGGATTCTGCCATTGCGGCCATCTTAAAAGGGGCAGGAAAGGATTTGCAGTTTTGCCAGACAGAGCAGTAACAATCTCCGTTCTTTGTGCTGTAATAATCCTTACTGGTGACTTCTAAATTGGAGTAGCAGTTTCCTATCAAACTCATTTAAGAAGCAGATTGTTCGATAACTCGGGAAGAGCGTAGAAGATTCATTTCTGATGACTTTACAGAATCCTAGGTCCTCCCTGACCCCAAGAGTTGTTGACTGTAATGTGCTTTTAGTCCTCAAATTTGCCAATTTTTGATGAATATAAGAATGGTTAACTGCCTTTAAGATACAGCGTTATTCCTTTGACACCCCAAAATCATCTAAATATATTTATAAATGAAGTTCACATGAATTTCAGTTAATGATGTATTTCTTAATACTGGCTGATAGGTAACCCCAGGTTAATTAGATTTCCTTGCACTGGTGGTTTCTTTAAAACATGGTATTACATGATAATGGAAAGGACAGTCTTGGCAACAAATGCTTAAACCATAGCCCAAGGGATTTAGATTATCATCAGAAGCCTGCAGCAGAAGCAAAGTCTTACTGAATGCTATCTCTTTTCTAGATTAGATAGAAAGAAGAATTGGGGAGATACAAGGAAACATTTTCTGAGGCTGGTTATACTCTGATTTGGGTGATGGTACAAACTATGGGAATTGGAAAGTACCTCATTGGTCAAAAACTGGTAGCACATAAACTACTACAGGTGGCAAAATTATTATTTTTTTAACTCCCTTGGGCTCTTCCTTTGGGCTCCTTAGTTAGTAGTATAACTACTGTGGGGGAATTGAAAGGGAGGCCTGTTGTCGCTGACAGCAAGCGTATGCTTTCTGCAGATGTGGCTCTTCGTTTTTAACCAGAGTATGGAGGAGAAAATATTGACTTTCTAACTTGCAAAACCATGCTCTTAACTTATTTTACCCTTGCACTTTCTTGGCCCTTCAAAATATTTAAATTCTTCCCCACTTCAGAGCTAGGATCATAGAGTGTCTGATAATAATTCTCCAAGCTTCTTGTATTCAGACGGGTAAAGGAGTGGGGGGTTGATGTAGTTCCTGGTTTATTCAAACCTAAAAGCCTACTATTAAGAGGGGAAGAGAAAAGGGGGAAGCAACTGTTTAAGACCTGCACCTTGAAAGAATGCTGTTTATCTAGTCTCCCCAGAGCAGGGAATGTGTCTGTGGGTGAACTAAACAACTCCAAGAATCTCAGAAATAGTGTTTTGGGTTTGTCATAGTTTCTCACATACTCTGGAAACAGCGAAAGCAGACGTCATTTCATGCACAGACTTTCTCTGATACCACCAACAGGCCTTCCATCCTACGGTCTGTGCAGTTAAGCTTCACAATCAAAAAAAAAAAAAAAGGAGCACACCCGTTTCAGTGAATAATTTGTTATTCCTCCCATCTGAATAGCCAGCGGTTATTTGTGTGTGAGGACCACAGTTCAGATAAGATCTGTTGTAACTGTAGTAATCTGGAGAAATTGCTGTTCAGATTTTAGTAGAATCCCTTTTACCTTCTTATTCTAGAATTAGCTACCTCTGACCGGCCTTGGCATTATCTTAATGATCAAGATCTGATGTCACTGGAGGTTAGAAACACATACAAAAAAGAAAATTTAAATATTTTCCAATTGGAAAATTATCCTGAAGTATTTGTGTTATATTTCCAAGCCATAAATGATCACAGGTGCTTTGAGTCATGTTGCCGATTCCAGGAAAGTGTTTGCGCAAGTTTAGAAAATAGAACAGACCAGTTGATTCATGCTTTAGCTGATGGCATTGTCTCCTGGGGAGCTAAGGCACCCTTGCCTTATGCACAAGGGGCTGGTGGAATGCTGCTGTTTAATTCGTCTTAACTCTCTCTTCTGGGGCTGTATTGCACAGAGCCACTGCCCTCACCCCCCAACCCATTTATAAAGATCCAGCAGCAACCCTCCAGAGATTATTATTTCACAGACATTCCAAAGGGCTGGCTGCCACTAGCTCAGCCATTTTAATCTTTGCATTTCCCTTGAGAGAATATAGGAGTAACAGGCTGTGACCTAGGGGAAGAATGTGCAGGTGGTAAGGGGCTTCATGGGTCTTCGGGGAGAGGAGATAGCCCAGTGCAATATCGGGTGAGGGGGAAGCGTTTGTAAATTTCCTTTCTTGTGTTTTGTTGTTTCCCCTCTTTTTCTGCCAGCACGCTCACCTGAGTGTTGGCTTGGCTTAAGTCACCCCAAAGGAAGTGTTGAAGTAATAAGAGTCACCTACCTTTATTCAGATCTTGCTTTCCTGCTCTTCCTTTCTTTTCCCAAAAATTTATGAATGAAGGTAGATAAGGCGAGGTTGAAGTGGCCAAGGCTGTAGTTTGCATCTTGATAGTCTGGTCTCTGGGAAGGAGGGCAGGGGACCATCTACTCCAATTGAAAATCCTAGGCTTATATTCATTTAACAACTTTATGTTACCCAGTACATTTTGTTGAAATAAATTGTGAAAATAAGTTATTTCTAGTGCTCAGGACATAGTCTGTGACCTGATCTGTCTGTATCTCTCGTAAATTTTCCATTTGGATGATTAGAGCAGGGCAGAAGTTTCTCGCTGTGCTGTTAGGCTACAGGCGACTGTTGTCACTGGCTGACCCTGGGTTGTAAGTACGTGGGAACTTGGTCGAGGGCTTCACAGAGAAGATGAGAGTTAGTCCTGGTGAGGTCTGCCTCTGGGTTAGTGGGGAGCTCTTGCTAATGATTCTTTTGTCAGTGCTTCTGTTTTAACCAAGTTGGCAGAGTTTTATCTTATCCAAACAGATGCATAGCAAAAGAAAACTAATTTGGGCAATTAGAATTGGTGGTAAATCTGAAATATATGGAATGTGTTCAAAAAGATGACAAGAGTTAGAACTGCTCACAGATTGTCGCCAGGTAGAGGTTCCTCAGAGCCTTCCCTGATAAAAAGATAAGGGTAGGGCTTCCCTGGTGGCGCAGTGGTTGAAAGTCCGCCTGCTGGGGACACGGGTTTGTGCCCCGGTCCGGGAAGATCCCACATGCCGCGGAGCGGCTGGGCCTGTGAGCCATGGCCGCTGAGCCTGCATGTCCAGAGCCTGTGCTCTGCAACGGGAGAGGCCACAACAGTGAGAGGCCCGTGTACAGCAAAAAAAAAAAAAAAAAAAGATAAGGGTAATTTGAATTAGCACACTGGCCAAATAGATGGGTGCTGTTGATGTACTTAAAAATGTGTGTTCTTAAATTAATTATAAAGGTTTGTACATTTGAGCATTTGACTTGGCTGTCAATTGGCTAAGCAATGCATTTCTTTATAAAGATATATTTCCAGTTTGCTCCTGTTCAAGCTATCACAATCTCATATTTGAACAAATGCCAGACTGATGAAGTGTACTAGATAGTTAGTCCTTGTCCGTCACAATATTTTGGTGCAGTGGTTTCATGAGCAAAGAATGGTATTAAAGTATTGGTTTAGAGCCCTGAGAAGCAGTTTCGGCCGTGCCTGGGAGGCAGAGGTGAAAGGGTATCTCTCAGCCCAAGGCAGTGAGCTGAGTGCTGTTTTGAAGTCATGCTCATCTCATCTACATATTCAGATACTCAGGTGTAGGCCTAGCCGACATGGTACAAAATGAAACCACATGTATAATTTCAAGGATAGACAACGTCTTGGAGTTTGGAGAGAGAGATGGAGAATGAGCAGTTTATGGGTTGGACTGTCTTGCATCTAGTAGGTGCTCAAAAAATATCTGCCAGAGATTGATTGCCTTCTTGTGAAATGAATGAACCAAACTTCCAGTTAGTTTAGCAGAGCCTGGAAGCCCAAAGTTGTAGGATTGCCCATCCTTATGGAGCCAGTTCACTTCGTAATAGTTTCTTAGCTCTCCTCCCACATGGCAAACCAAGAATCTGATGCAACACAGAGGAACAGTAAAAGTCATTTGAATCTGGAAATATACCCCTTTTCCAGGCATTTGTTAGAGTTTCCTGGCATTGGATTGTTTGTAAGTCAGTATTGCAAGAGAATGCACATTTTTTACATAGCACTGTGGTTGAAAGTGGGGTTTCCTCACCAGCTTAGTGATTATTTCACTAAGTAAGGAATTAGTCAGAAGGCAGTTGAAAAATCTTTTGTTTTTGTCATCCATGTGAGACTCTGATGGTTTGCCTGTACTTTACATCATTGGTGGGTAGATTCCCCAGTGGAATTCTTAAAAGTAGGGTCATGAATGGGTATAAACCTAAACTGGTTTGTATCCAGGAGGAAGAGAAGTAGTCCATTTGGGTGAGCCACTCAAGTAATCAACCATCTAATTTCTGAGCATGCCTGCTCTGTTAGGTCCAATAAAGGATTCAGAAAGAGACCTCAGGGGCCTCTCTGAGGACCAAGACCATGAAACAGTGTTGAATTGGCTTGTCTAGAGTAATGATACTCACCCATCTTAGTAATTTAGACAACTTTACCTAAGTCGAACCAAAATTATATTAACTATATATATTAACTATATTAACTATATTGATCAGTAAGTCTAATTAATCAGTCATTATTAATCGATTGAGTATTATATGCAAGGTATAATTCCTGCTCTCAAGGACTGAGAAAGTCCAGTTGAAGAAGTGGGGTAAAAAAAATAACACTGAGTTAAATAAACCTCTCTGTCCTAACAATGTAAGCCAATGGTATAAGGTTATAATGTACAGGGTGTGATTAATCATCACATGGCTGGTTTAGGTACTGTCTTCATTGGAAAAGGCACCACCAAGGAGGAAGAGAATAGGAAGAGTTTGTTAGGTGGAGAGGAGGGACCTGGGGCACAGTTGCCAGGATGGTTCTGAAGTGACCAAGAGCAAGGAGTGGTTGCCATATGAAGAGAAATCAACTCAAGTAGCAAGTCGTGAGATAGGCTGAAATTTAGATTACCACCAGACTGGGGGCGGTTCTAACCTGAACTACTCAAAGTGGGATCACTCAAAGTGTGATCCCTAGACTAGCAGCATTGCATCACCTGGGAGCTTGTTGGGACGAAGCTCATTTCTCATTCTGGGAAATGCGGAATCTCGCGTCCCAACCTAGACCTTACAGACTCAGTATTTTGGGGCCCAGGAATCTGTGTTTTTTAAAAAGTGTCCAGTTGACTCTTACGCATGCTAAAGTTTGGAAAGCACTACTACTGGTAATTTGGGTTTCGTTCCAGGTGACCGAAGGCTCTTGAGTGGAGAAGTAGCATGTTTTTCAGTGAGGCAACAAATTAGAGCATTTGGGAAACTGCCTTTTACATGGAAGCCCCTTTAGAACTCTTACTTACAATTCTCCCTTACCTACAGCTCACCACCTGCAGGGTGAAATCTCTCCAAATTGCCAGTCATGTAACTGGTAAAGTTAAGGTCATGTAACTGTTCTTTGGAGTGATTTCTGAAGGCTAAGGGTAGGTCTTGTCTGGGTAACAGTGTGATATGCATCTGTGGTATGTTTCTATAAGTAGAGATTTTTTTTTTAAGTGTGTGCTTTGCAAGAACTATATGAATCAGCAACAATAACAAATACATATGGTGCTTTACAGTTTAAAACATAATATTCGTTCATATGTTTTCTGACCATTTAAAAAATTAGTTTCCACCACTTTGAAATCAGTTCATTTATCTGGCATTTATCAGGAAATTCAGATTTCCATGTTACAAAGGTAATATGAGATCTTGTCAACCAGTAAACCTTTTTGATAGAAAATTTTTTCCAGACTGTATCATTGTATTATCACTAATACCAATAGAATTACTGTTGTAATATTAAAATCAGCACATATTTTTAAGTCTTGGTAGAAAGAGTTTTGAATGTTATTTTAGTTTTACTTGGTGACTTTGGTATAATAACACCTTCAGGGCTATAAGAAGTTAGGACTGCTGTTCCTACTTTAAACCCAAGATTGGCAATTTTTTGGTCAATTCTAGTATACTCCTTTATCTTTATTTCCCACCTTAGTGCTCCAATAAGCTAGGAAGAATGGAGTTTTCTTAAGATTAAAATCCTAACCTTAATTTTGCCTGCAGTATCACAAAGTAGCCCTTGGCCCGTGGACTTGAGAGTGGTGTTAGCTTCTGTTGTCATGGATAATATGGGTCGTGGCACCAGTGTTTTCTCTCCCCAACTCAGGGGTCATTTTTCCCCTACAGTTTCACAGTGGTGGTCCAGATGGTGGAATTTGCCAAAGAACAGACCACTGTATAAAAGACATGACATTGTATTCACCTAGATTCTGTGTTGACTCTAAAGAGGGTCAAGAGTCCCAGAGAGAGGAACAAATCCCTGTCATGCTGCTTCAGAAAGCACCAGAATTTGTGTCCTAGAGATTCAAGACCCCCTCTACAAATACAGCCTGAGCAGAGGTTTAATGTGCAGACGTGAACACAGAGTCTCTAACCTTAGCCCCAAGCACCATTATTTTTGATACATAAAATGTGAACTCTATTGTCAGCTTTATTGCTTTATTTAATAGCAATATTTGTAATATTGCTTTATTTAATAGCTTTGATGCTGAGTGTGACGGAAAGAGGCCTGGCTTTGGGGCAGACAGATCTGGGTTCAAATTCTAGCTGTACTACTTACCAGTAGCCTCAGGCAAGTCAGCTTACTCCTCTGAGCCACTGTTTCTTTGTGGAAAATGGGGATATTAACACCTGCTTTCAAGATTGTTACATCAGTGGAAAAGTAGCTCATCCTTCTCAGGTAGTAGGTGCTCAATAAATTATAGCCATTGTCAGTTTCCACTTGTTAATTGTGTCCTCACATTAATCGTAGATTATAATTTTCTAAGAAAAACAAAAAGGCTGAGATAGAGATGGTTTGCTTCAAACAGCTAGACCTCCTCACCATTCCCAAAGTCTACCAAATGCATCCCATCTCTGTGACTTCATGGTTCTCCTACACCTGAAAGACCCAAACTCTCCTCGTTTTGATTCCCTTCCACCTCTAAGTCTCAGCTCTTCCATGGAGCTTTCCTTCACTATTTCTTCATCATAAATCCACAAATAATAAAATACCCTCCTGTGGTGTTAACTCTTATTTCATTGGAGCTTCTCACTCCTCCAACTAGACTGTAGCCTTTTTGAAAGCCCTCTATAAATACAGACGAATGGACTGATTCGTAACGTGTTCATCACTGAGCCATATGAAGCCACTGAATGGAGGCTTGTGACTGAAAAATTGAAACTAATATTTTCCTGAGCAGTTTTTTTGGGGTCAGGCACCTACGATAAGGATAATCTATTATAATTTTCCAAGAAGTAGCTACTATCGAATTTTGATTTTACAGATGGGGAAACCAACACCCCTGATTGTCCAGTTCACACAGCCAGAGGGTAGCTGAGCTAGATTTGAACACAAGCAGTCTGGGTTCAGAGGCTGAATTTGGACCACTACACCATGCAGGTGAGGATGTGGATGGAGAAGGCTATCAGAACATTCAAAAACATCCACTGACAGAGTTCTACAAACGGGGACCGACTACATCAAGTTATGGACATTTCATTTGAGGTTCTTCAAGTCTTTTTCCTCATTCGTGTCATTAACAAGTCCATTTAGATCATGGATTTCTACATTTAGAGAAACCAGCCTCCTCTTGGAATTGCCGGCCCTCGGTTTGTATCCGAGCCATGACTTGGTCCTGAAACTCTCACTTGCTTTGTCTATTTCACCACCTTTTCAGGTCATTAAGAACAAAAGGTTTGTGAACAGATTAAACACAGGCTGTTTTTGTTCTGCTTCTACAAACACCTACACCTGCTGAATGTAGACTGCATAGTGTTGATTGGAGTCTGTGCTCATGGATTTTTTAAAAAACAACACATGCCGGAATCCAGCTGAGGTTAAACAGTTCCTTGGAGAGGACGCTGGGCTATTACACCAAATACTTACAAGTTTATCTCACCACACTGCCTGGGGTTCAGAGTAAACCTGGGTGGAAGTACGGAGATCAAAGAATTTAATAATGAAAAACCTGTATTCATGCTCTGTCTGTCATCAAATGAAAGTATTAGTGAAGTGGTATGGAAATCCTCTTCAGCTTGCCTGCAGCCACCAGCCATGCCACTTAAGATTTAAAACAATGTGATCAAGTGTTCAGAACCCACAAGATTGAGCTGTATGCATACATTAGTGTATTATTTCCAAGTTGCCAATTTCCCCCAGATTAGCACATTTTCATTTCGGCTTTATTAAAGGAGTCAGAACATGAAAGGGAATTTAGCACAGTGGAGGTGTCAGCAGAGCTTTCTTGCCATCATGGTGTGGTTTATTTGGTTTGGGGCAGCCATGCATATGAATCCACCAAGGTGTCTATAGGACTGCAAGTCAAGCCAAGTGGGACTGATAAAAAGGAAAAGACAAAGAATACAATAATGTGGTGAAACCACAGCTTTCTAACTGCGGGTGGGAATTTCAGGCCCTTGATTTGTTTTCATATGGCCCTGCAGTTGCGAAACCACGGTACAGCATGGTATCAGCTACACATAAGAGCTTTATTATGGCATTAGTGGAGTGGCTTGGATGAGCCCAGCATGGTATGAAGCATTGCAGGGATGCAGCCAGATGCAGGAGACATGGCCCTGGTCACTCCAGGAGATACGTCCTGTTGTGGAAAGCCATGGTTTTCCTGAGAGCACACCTTGTCTTTCAGAGTTCTGGGCTGAAGGAAAGCTAGAAACCACTGGTCCAAGAATTTACACCTTGGTTGTTGGACTTACCAACACATGAAATTCTCACAAAAAGATGCAGAACCAAATGCAATGAAATCACCAAATCTTGATGTCAGAAGCCAGGACAGTTGTCCAGTCCAGTGGTTCCCAAACTTCACTGAGCATTTGGAGCTACCTGGGGAATTTAAAACGAAGTGAACATTCCCGGGGCCCAGCCAGAGTTAGAAGCTCCAATCAAAGGGCCTGGAAATCTGCATGCTTTAAAATGCTCCCAAGGGATTCTTTGGCTCAGCCAGCTCATCTGGCCCATCCCCTCAATGAACAAAGTGGGTTTCTGTTAACAGCCCTGCAAAGTGATAATCCATACAAGGCTGGCATCCTCAGGTTGGAAGGAATTCACTGCAGAACAAGGCAGCAGGATCCAGATAGAAGGCTGGAGTTCTTTAAAGTCTTTCCTAGACTTTGATAAAAGGGGCCTCAGTTTATCTTCTACCCATTGGTCTTAGTTAATCTGCAATAACACAGATTGTCTTTACCAACATGGCAGTCCTGCAGTTGATTACCAACATGGCAATACTTCACACGTTTGAAGAGAGTTCCTCTTCAGTTTGTTCCTTTGTTTGATAGCTGATTCATTTGTTCATTCATTCATTCAGCTCGGACTCTCAGCATCCTCTAAGAGTGGGTTTCTTGAGGCTGACAATTGCCACTTCCTTTAGCTGCTTCTTATAGGTCTCGGCTTCTCCATACCCTCCTGTTTGCCATCCTCTGTAAGAACTCTAGTTTGTCAGCATCAAATATGGTGCCAGAATCGGATACCACGCTGACCATGTTGTATGACCAGCAGAGTCCAACTGCTACAGGAGCAGTTGCTACCTGTGTCCTGCTTCTACTAAAGAGTATTGTAAGAATAACGAAGAGCTCAAACTGGTGCGGACAGAAAGCTCCGGAGCAGATCAGGAAGGGAAAAGGTCAGTGTTGGCTGAATCGGACGTGAGCCAGGTCCTAGTGAATGGGTAAGCTTTGGAATGGAAGAGACTGCCGTCTTTCCAGCATTCCAAGTGGAGAAATAATGTTTCATTGGAAACCCAGATATTTGCTGCATAGACCACAGTGTACATCTGTTATCCGGTCTGCAGGCTAAACAGAGGTTCTCACCACATCCCTGCTCCCTACGTGTAGGATCAGCTCTGACTGCTACACCAAGCCAGGGGGTGTGAGGGGCAGCTTTCCTTTCTTCTCTGTACGGTGGGCTCAACCTCAATATTTCCATCTAAGCAGGTTATATTTCCTTCCCACAACTGAAGAGAAATAGTGATGTACCTTCTATCTTTAGGGTCAGCTACCTGGTATTTGCTTATGTTTAAAACTGTCACAAGAACCTTGTATATTCTTTGGGAAGAAAAGGAAAGGTAAGAAAAGAGGAACTATTGTGACGTTGACAGCTGGATGTAAAGTTAACTGAACAGTTGTTTCATATGTGTAAAATTGGAAAAACATTTCCTTGATTACTTTTCACTGAATAGACTGGTCATTTTAACATTGATGTGGGTACATTCTAATCCCTGAATTGGTTAGCAGAATTTCATTCTAAATCGAATTAAGCAAGCAAGCAAGCAAGCAAAGAAACAAAAAACAATGAGAGAGAAAACAGCAGCAACAATTGCAGCCGTAGCACAGTTCATGGCTGGCCTGACCCAGGACTGTAGGCTTTATTTACAACAGTAGGTGCACGAGTCTCCTGGAAATCAGACCTCAAGTGTGACCTCTGTAGGGGCTTCTTTTTGTGTTGGGCACGGGAAATAAGGTGACATGTGAAGTTTCTGGAATCAGAGTAGCAGCTACATGGGCTGCTTCCATTCTGCCTGGGGTCCATCTCTAGCATCTGAGCTAGAGACCAGAGATACTCATTTAGTTCTTCTTTACCAGCTAGACATGCACCAAGCCTAGATAAGAAGGGGATACACAAGAAAGGGGAGTCTTGAGGCCCACCTGTTGGGCCTTACATCCTGCTGGAGACACAGGAAGTATTGGCGGGACAGTCAGAGTTTGATGCAGTCACACACTGGATTGAGAGGGAAAGCCTGAGCTCATGAAAAGAATGTTGGTAAAGGACAAGACTATCACATGGGCCTCGGCTGGATGGGGGACTGGGCTTAGAACGAGAATACTTTCATTCCTTTGCTTAAAAACACTTACAGGGAACATTCATTCAGTTCTTAACTTAGGCTTCAGACAGCTGACTGCGGGTGAGAGTGGTGACAGTGTTTTCTTTCTGTTTAAATTAACTCTTGGTATCATCACAGACAGATTTGGCCTGTGGCACCATCTTGCCCAGAATGGGCAGACCAGATTCTCAGTGGGCAACAGGCACACTGCAGAGCGTGAAACCTCTACGAGATGGCCAGGCTGCTAAGTTGGGCAGACGAGTGAGGAGCAAGGTTCCTGATGCCTTGCTGCTTTCCTGCAGTCCAGGTCAACAGCCAGGGACAGAGGACAGTAGCCAGAAGCCACACCCCAGGAGCGGCCCTTGATGGAGAAAGCAGCCAGTGGGTGAAAAACCAGGAAGAAGCCTGGTACTGTGAGGTGATGCTGACGCTCTGATAATGCAGTGGAATAAAAGAAGGAGCCTCAGCAAAACCACACTGTTGCACATTTCACTGCCGTGTTCCCCATCTAAACCCCCTTGATTCTATCATTTTCAAAGAGAAAACTGGGGCTTCCCTGGTGGCGCAGTGGTTGAGAGTCCGCCTGCCAATGCAGGGGATACGGGTTCGTGCCCCGGTCCGGGAAAATCCCACATGCCGCGGAGCGGCTGGGCCCGTGAGCCATGGCCGCTGAGCCTGCGCATCCGGAGCCTGTGCTCCGCAACAGGAGAGGCCACAACAGTGAGAGGCCCGCCTACCGCAAAAAAAAAAAAAAGAGAGAGAAAACTAACGACAAACCATTATTCCTACTTACCTTTAGATGTTGCTCTTATTCATGGCATGAGGTCACTCTGGTGTCAGCATCATTGAGATGTAGCCTATTTGGGGGCTTTTCTGTATGTCCTATCATATCATGTGATAGTAACTTCTTTTTCCTAAGATGTTGATGACCCTATGAAAGGCAAGTATTCTCTGACGTATTGAACCAAAGCCTTTCCCCCTTTCCCCTGGCTTTCACACACAGATCAGTGTGCGTGGGGCAGGTTGGCAGTAACTTGAAGTTTTTCCCTGGGCTAAGTGCAGCTCTAATCAGAGGCAGGAAATGTTTATTTTGAGCTTTATCGAGTGAGTCAGTTTAATACAGCCTTAGGTCACTTTAGACGAGGTGTCCTGTGTACTTCCAATAAGCAGAGTTAAAAGCAGTTGGAAACAAATATTAGATGGACATGAATGCAGTTTATACCTTCTCAACCAGCAGACTTTTGTGTGGAATTTTTACTATTTGGCCAATTCTGATTAGGTTAATACTTCCCCCACAAAAAATACTTCTCCCCTTTTACCCAAAGGAGGGTAGACTCTACCATCTGTGACTTACAGAAGATTATTATAAGAAACAGCAATGTGAAAACCCATTCTGTATTCTCCGTTCCACTCTTGGCATTGATGGAATTGGCCATGGCTGTAGGAATTTGGTTGAGATAAATCTGAATTTGGCCAAGACCACAACAGAGTAAGGCCTTGCACAATGGGAGGTGAAAGGGGGAGAAAGCTGAGAAGGGCTGAGAATGTGTGAACATGAATCTTTTTAAACGACATTTTTTGGGTGATAATTATTAGTGTTATTGTGTAAGAAAATTTACATCACTGATCATAATTATTATTAAGATGAGACTCTCATTCTCTGTTAATTGACAAGTATTCAGTGAGAAGAAAGATCCTTTCTTTTTATTATCTACAGCTCTCTTTCACCAAACTTAGTGGAAGGTCTGTGACACCAGTTGAACAAGGTGGCCTGTAGTCCACTTATGGTACGTCTGCCTGAGAGCTGGAGAGTCTCACTCATGATTGACTGTTTTTAGTTTATTGTGATGTTGGCTGTTCCATCTTGGTAGGGAAATAAAATTGAGGTGGTTACGTTTCCCGAAGTGGTTGGATCTTTCCTTTCGTTCAGTCCAGGAAGTGTAATAGAGAAGAGGGAGGGTTGCATGTTGGTCTTTCTCAAAGATAATAAAACATTTAACACCGTGGAAATAGGGAAGAGATGGAATAACTTCGAGCAACCTTCCTTCAATCCATCATAAACTCTGCTTTTAGAATAGTTTTTTTTTTAATCAGCTTTAGTTATGCCATTTTACAGCTCAGAAGATCTCTAGAGTTCTTTACTTCCCACCTGTGTTTTCAGAACCATCTGGCCTCACCCCACCATCGATTCTGTCTTCTTCATTCCTATATCCAAGTTTTTTCCCTGGTTTACTCTTACCCTCCTCATCCCCACATGCCGTGGCCACTTTTGCTTACCTCTGCCCTTCAGGGCTGTGCTTCTAACTTGGCAGGCTCTCTACTCCTTCCACCTTCTGTTGTTCAAGACCTCAATTGTGGTCTTTCCCTAATTCAGATTTGTCTCAACCAAATTCCTATAGCAATGGCTAGTTCCGTCAATACCAGTTGTATTATGGAAAATAAAATACAGAAAGAATTTTCTTATGAGTGTTTCTTATAATGATTTTCTGTAAGTGCTAAGGCCTGGATGACAGACAGTTCTTCTCTAGGGGCCTAAGAAGATAAGGTCCCAGATACATAGGTTTCACAATCTGATTTGATACAGAAGGGTTTAGCACATAATGATAGAGCATTTCGTGTTGCTTTCTGTGGTTTCCTGTGTTCAATTCCTAGCTCCCAAAAATCAAAGCCATGGCTTATATCATCTTCCATATCTCCCAGTCACCTACCTCAGGGGAGAGCACCCAGGAGAGACCTGTCAAGTTGATAGGTTAAATGATGGAGACATGGAGAGAAAAGGAGATGCTACAGAGTGTGAGGTCAGGCCCCACGATTCCCTTAGATGGTACCTTAGAGAAATTGTTCATCCTGTCATTGGCACATCAAAGGCGGACTGTTTCAAGTCCAGTCTTTTGTTGGGCATTCCTGTAAAATTGATTCAAAAATGATAGAATCTTTGCACATATAAACAGCTAACAAACGATGGAGAATGTGTGTCTAAACAAACCCAATTGGCAGGACATGCTGTGCTGCTGAGAGGAAGCCTCTGGCTATCCATCACACCTTGAAAGATGAACAGGGAGGGCCTAGTTTTCCCTTCAAAGTCAGGAAAGGTTAGCACTCTGGGAAGATGGAGCCCAGTGGGAATTTCAAACACATGGCGTGGCCCTTCCGGCTTGTAGGTCATTATTAACTATTCTTACCCTAAATCGCCATGACATATAATCTCTTTCCTGATTTTATTATTTTACTTGCTATCACAAGACCGTAACTTTTCAGACATTCAGGTGTGCTTAAGGGAGGAGGAGGTAGAATAAGGCTTTTAAAATCTTTGATTCCCTCAGAAAACATATTTGCTTACTTTACAAGGAAGTTGGGGTTTGGTTTTGTTTTGTTTTCTACTGATGCCAAGAGGGGATTAATGAGTAGCTGCTGGGTTTGCCAGCTTTCTTTTGATTTCAGTTTATGTAATTAAGCAGTTCCCAGAATGACTTGAGATTCTCACTCTGCATCAAAACATGCTTCTCAAATGTGTTAGGTGTGGAGGTCAGAAACAATCCAGATTCACTGAATGGAGGGAGGAGAAGTGAAAAACTTGTCTTGCTTTAAAACAGTCCCTCCTATGTCAAAAGGGTTGACCATGCTTTGGGACCATGCCCATTGAGCTGTATTGAGTAGAAAACCAAGTTAAAACTGAAGTTCAGATAGGCTGAAGTTAGAATAACTCGAAACGAGGTTAACAATAGAAATAACGTGGGGAGACCAACTCTGGTTTACTGTTGAAATTCCAGCAACCAGGGCCTCGTCTGCGGTGGGTATTTAAGACTTCATGCATTCAACAAAGACACACTAGGAACCCACTCCGTGCCAGGCTCCATTCTAGTTGCTGGGGGTACAATGAGGAACTAAGCCAATGAGAATCCCTCCCTCAAGATGCTACCATGGAGTGAATGTTGGATGAGCAGATTTTTATTGAGCGCCTCTGAGCTGGTAGTGGCAATGGCGATTGCTGGGAAGTATAAGGTATGTTCCTCAAGGAACTGACCATCTCACGGGGAGGTGAAGACATCTGTGCACGGAACCAAAGAACTGTTCAAAGCTATACCAAATATTGGGTGCTAATACAGACAGACCCCCTGAGGGTGAAATGGTCAGAGTGGGCACTCATGGGCACATTCTGCAGGCAGGAGGCCTAGTGCAGTAGGCTGACTCGTCTTGAAGCCTTTAACTCCCTAAGCAGTAAGAAATTGCAGATACAAATATCAGAGCACCCTTTGGTTTTTGTTTCTCTCTTATAGCCCCCTAAACTTTTTAGTTCTCCCCACATGATGCTTGTTTTTTTTTTTTTTTTTTTTTTGCGGTACGCGGGCCTCTCACTGCTGTGGCCTCTCCCGTTGCGGAGCACAGGCTCCAGATGCGCAGGCCCAGCGGCCATGGCTCACGGGCCCAGCCGCTCCGCGGCATGTGGGATCCTCCCGGACCGGGGCACGAACCCGTGTCCCCTGCATCGGCAGGCGGACTCTCAACCACTGCGCCACCAGGGAAGCCCCGATGCTTGTTTTTAAAGGGAATTATAGCCGCTTTTCTTTGGGGTTAGACTAATTCCCTTAAAAACCAACAGGGCAGAATTACCAATAGCTCCCACCCTCATGAAGTATACAGACTGCTGGCAGAGAAAGACATAAATCAGTGACACAAATCAAAGACCCACTGGAGAGTGTCGCATGTAATAGGGGGATTTGACCTGGTCAGAAAAGTTAGGGACAGCTTCCTAGAAGAAAAGATGGTTGCACTGAAATCTGAAGGACAAGGAGGGATTAATTAGGTGAAAGGAGAGGGGAAAACATGCCAAGCAGAGGGAGCAGCATGAGCAAAGGCCCTGTGGCAGGAGGGAGTTTGCAGTTGGGGTAGAGGGAACAGGGAACAGCTGAAAGTGCTTCTTACTCAGAAGAATTAGGGCCAGATCACACAGGCCACGAGGCTTATTAGGCAGTTTTCTATTTATTCCAAGAGTATCAGGAAGCCTTTGAAAGAGTCAATAGAATGAGGGAAGGAAGGGGGGGATGCATTGTAATCAGATTTTCATTTCAGCAGGGTAACTCTGCCCATAGTGTGATGAGCGTTTGGTGGGGCAGGGCGGGGGGAGCTGGAATCAACATAGGGAGCATCAGTAAGAGGCACTTGTAAGAATCTCGACAAGAGATGATAACTGCTTGGGCGAGAATGGTGGCCATGATGGTGGTGACAACAGAAAGGCAAATGTAACAGGTACAGAGGTAATGAGTGCAAAGGTACAAAAGGTAAAAGCAGTAGGGCTTGGTGATGGATATGAGGGATAAAGGAGAGGAGGGAGGTATTGAGAATGACTTTCAGGTTTCTGATTTATACACTTGGCTGGTTGGTTAAGCCCTGCCCTGAGACATGCACCCTGGACGAGGACCAGTTTGCTGGGGGAAGATTATGAAGCAGTTTTGAACATGTTGTGTTTGAGTGCCTTTGAGGCATCAGAGGGAGATGTCAGAAACACAGCTGGGTAAATGGAGGAGAGGTCTAGGATGGAGGGAGACGTTTGCGAGTCATAGGTGTCAAGGTGCAGTAGCCACCGTGGGTGTGGATGAGATCACTCAGCGAGTACGGAAAGGGGAGGGCCTAGAACGCTGCCTTGTGGGATTCCAACTCCTAACTAAGTTAGCCTGGAGAGAGGAGAAGCCTACAAGAAAAGGCAGAACAAAACCTGCCACAATCACAGGGAAGAACCAGCTGAAAGCTAAGGGGAGCAAGCGTTTGTTGGGAGAGGAGGTGATCAGGGGAAAAGACTGCTGAAAGGACAGGGAAAACGAAGACTCGATCATTACCGTATTAACTATCATACCTCTAGCTAGAATACTGTAGTAACAATAGTAACAGACAGTCTTTATGGAGGAACAGTTATGAGCCAGGCACTTTAATATGTAATTTAACCCTCATAAGAACTTTGTAAGGGGGGTCCTATTATCATCCTCATTTTCACAGATGAGAAAACTGAGAACAGAGGGCTGAAGTCATTTGCCTGAGGTCACACAGCCAGTAAGTGATGAAATCAGCGTGGGAGCTCTTCTTTCTCACTCCATGGCCCCTATCCTTAAATGCCGTGTGTCTGGTGTTGGAGTATAAAAAGCAGCCAGGGAGGCAGGATGGGGAGGGGAGGTTTTTCCTCTTTAGAAATTTGGATTCTTTCAGACACAGGCAAGGAAATACTCCATTGTTGCTAAAGCCCAAGTCCAAGTTGGTGACCATGGACTGGCATTGCAGCAGCTGTTTCTGATGGTGGTTCAGCTAGATTAGAGCGGTGTTGAATGCATGATGCAGCTGTTCTTACCATGGGAAAGCCTTGCCCCAAGTGCTCTAGGGAAGTGGTTCTCAAAGTGGGGGTCCCTGGCCAGCAGCATAACATCACCTGGGAACTAAGAGATGCAGAGTCTCAGGCTCCAACCCACATCTTCTGAATCAGAAACTCTGTGGGGCGGGAGGAGAGGGGGAGGAATCCATGTTCTAACAAGCCTCTGTCAGATTCTGCTGCACAAGTTTGAGAACCTGTGTTCTTGGGAGATCCTTGAAAAGAAAAAAGAGGAAAACTCCAATAACTTATAATCCATATATCTCACCTTGGCAGAAACCAGATGGAAGAGTGGGTCTCCATCCTGGCTACCCACTGGAATCACAGGAGGACCTTTGAAAACTACTGATGCCTGAGTCCCATCCTCAGAAATTCTGGTTTCGTTGGATTGGGGTTGGCCTGATCATTTGATTTTTGAAATAAGGATTTGAATGGGGACTAGATGATTAAATGAATGGTTGGCTCCTGAATACTTAAGTCACTCTGCTCCTATTGTGTTTTCATCATTCTACCCATTTCCCATCTCTGCCCCTGGATCATAACCCCCCCGCCGCCACCACCGCCTCAGGACAGTGAGGGTTTATAACTCTTTGCCTCCTGTCTAGCACAGCACCCCACACTCTACGGGCTCTGCAAATTGTAGGCAAGAAACTGTGCAAAAGTGAATTTCGGTCCATCTTCTTCCCACCTCAGAATGGTGGGCAGATGAGAAGGCACCACCCCTAATGAGGTATGACTGTGGTTTGGCCCTTCTTGAGGACAGAATCCATAGGAAGCACGCCAGGGTGGGAATCCCAGAAGGAGCATCCTCCAGAGTGAGACGTGGCCCTCACGGGAGGGACTCTCACTGTCTCATTAGTCCATGTTGCTTTGTGTTAGTTTCCTAGGACTGCAGTAGCAAATCACCACAAACTTGGTGGTTTAAAATAATAGAAATCTGTTCTCTCACAGTTGTGGAGGCCAGATGTCTGAGACCAGTGTCCCTGGGCTAAAGTCAAAGTGCCAGCCAGGCCATGCTCCCTCCAGAGGCTCTAGGAGAGATCCTTCCCTGCCTCTTCCAGCTTCTGGTGGCACCGCCTTCCTTGGCTTGTGGCCGCATCACTCTAATCTCCACCTCCCTGGTCACGTTGCCTTCTCCTCCCTTCTCAAATCGCCTCTGCCTCCCTCGTATAAGGACATCTGTGACTGCATTTAGGGTCCACTCTGGTGATCCAAAATAATCTCCCCAACTCAAGATCTTTAACTTAATCACAACTGTAAAGTCCTTTTTTGCCATCTAAGGTAACATTCACACATTAAGGGATTAGGACATGGATACCTTTGCGGGGTGGGGGGGCATGATATAACCCACCACACATACCAAGGTAACTGGAGCCCGCAAAGGGACAGAGACTTGTCCAGGGTCACACTTCAAGGTCATAACAGAAATTAGACAGAGACCCAGATCTCCTTTCTGTCAATTTTGGGCTCCTCCCACTAGACCAAGCTGATGCCTATAAAAGTAAGACAGACAGATTTTAGAATAACACTTTGTACCCTAACTCCTTCATCTTCTCTCCAGAATGTGTGCTACTAGGGTCCTTGAGTCCCGGTTCTGTTACTTTGGACTCACAGTACGCTTGCTGGCCTGTGTGGGCAGCTGCAGCGGAATTCACTAAATGGCATTTCCTCCTCTCCTTTCAGGACCGCCTCTTTTTCGTCATGGAGTATGTAAATGGTGGAGACCTCATGTTCCAGATTCAGCGGTCCCGAAAATTCGACGAGCCTCGTTCCCGGTTCTATGCTGCAGAGGTTACGTCAGCCCTCATGTTCCTCCACCAACATGGAGTCATCTACAGGTACCTCTCCTCTCCTCCTCTCTTCCCCAAAAGCGAAAAAATAAAAGAGTTTTCCGGATGCTTGGACTGACTTGGCTCCTGCCCCACTGGTCTCTTAGCAACCCGCTTTAGATTAGTTGTTTGTTCCAGTTTGCTTACAGAGGGCTTTTTTGGGGGCTGTTTATCACTGTGAATGTTAATATTTGAATGGCCCCGGGAGATCTGATCCACTGTTTGTGCCAGTTTTGATTGAAAGCTTAAGCACGACATTTTAAAGGCTCAGCGCCAAGTAACCTTGGGGTGACCTTCGTTTCTCTCTGCCCCACCCCCTACCCTCTTCCTTGAACATCAGGGCATTCTCTTTACTTTTTCCTTCTGTGCCATGAACTTCCTCCCTTTCCCAACCTCTTGCCACTTCCTGAGTTTGTTTGGCTTAGTTGTCTCCAGCAGATAGAATCGGAGAAGGAGGAGTTCCTTGCGGGTCTCAGGGTTTATGATCTTGGTGGGGAGGAGGGGAGGGGAACTAGACAATGTCCAACAGGAAGTGACTCTCTGCAGATCATCCAGTCCCTTATTACTGCCTTGTCCCCCTTCCAAGAAAACATAGAACGAACACACACACACAAAAATTTTCCAGTAAGAGAGCGAGACTACGCAGGCTCTTCTGTGAGGTCAGGAATTCTGGGAGGAGTAAATATTTATAATTAGCAACAAGGACACTAAAGTTCCTTAAGGTTTTTTCAATGACTGTCAGTTTCTTTACTCAGATTTTACTTCTTCCTTTTTTTTTTTTTTTTTAAATTGGGTAGAAGAATAGCTGGCTTGGTTCAACCCAGAACTAATCCCTCACCAGAACTTCACTGACCTGCTCCCGGGAGCAATGCCCTGACTAAATGTGCTCCAAGGGGTTCTGACCAACCTTCACCAGCTTCCTAAAGTCCCTCTGCTCAAAAATAGTCAGTGGTTCCCTATGGCCTGCATAACAAAGCCCATACTTTTTAGCCTGCTTTCATGACCCTCCACGACAGGAGTCCATGTATTTGTTTCCTGTTACTGCATAACAAATTACCACAAACGCAGTGGCTTAAAACAACACCCATTGATTATCTCACAGTTTCTACAGGGCAGGAGTCCAGGCAAGGCACACCTGGGTTTCTGTGCTGTGATCAAGGTGTCAGCCAGACTGCATTCTTATCTGAAGTTTGGGCTCCTCTTCCAGGCTTACATGGTTGCGGGCAGAATTCATTTCCTTGCAGCTGGAGCATTCACATGGCTTCCTCAAGGCCAGCAGGAGAGAAAGTCTTTCCTGCTTTGAGTCTCTAACTTCAGGGAGACCTGGACCCTCTTTGAAACAGATCATTTGATTAGATTGGGCGCAGCCAGGCTAATCTCTCTTTTGTTTAACTCAAAGTCAGATGACTTAGGGACTTTAATTATACATGCAAATCCCTTGGCCCTTGCCCTCTAATGTCATATAATCTCAGTAGTGATATCACATCCCTTTTCCACATTGTTTTGGTTGGAGGTAAGTCACAGTTTCGCCACCGTATACAAGGGGAGGGGGTATGAGATTATACCAGAGTGTGACACCTTGGGGGTCGCCTTAGGTTATGTCTACTACAGCCCAGAATACCTTTCTCCCCTCACTTCCCATGATCTCTTGTTTTGAACCTACCAAGGTTCTTAGCTTTCCTCAAACTCACCTGCTAATTCCCAGCTTCCTCATTTTTCTGCCCTCCTCCCCACCTCCTCTGTCCAGCCCGGAAGCCTCATGCAATACTGCCTGCTGGCTCGAAGCCTGGTCCCACCAACCAGAGCAAGTCTCTCCATCCACCACACTTTATTTGCAATTTGGGAATGAATTGCAAGTTGAAACTAATTGCTGCACCTGCCACTCTTCACCTTGTGTTAGGGTCGGGCATCCATGTGGGTCCTTCACTAAGTCACACCCTCTCCTTTAGGGCCATGGCTGCTGCTTTTTAACCCTTTGATCTTCTTATTTTACATCCTCTTCTTATCTTGCACATAGTAAATGGTCAACAAATGAACATTGGCCTCAATTAGTTTAAAACCCTAATCTCTGCCCCCCAAACTGGTTGCAGGCTAGTTAGAGATACTGGGGTTAGATATGTGAAAAGATCACCCATACTACAAGGCAGTGCACTGTTAGGTGCCAGTGACAAGAAGAATTGTCATTCATTGATATATCATCCCCATCCCCTCCCTATTAGACTGGGTGTAATCATCCACAGTTTACCAGCAGGGATTCAGAGACTTCCCTTAAATAATTTGCCCCAGGCCGTAAGTGACAGACTCAGGAAGTGTAACTGATCAGCCAGTTCGTGCTACACATCATGACACTTGTCATGGGCTCATCAAGTCCAAGTCCACACTTTACTAGTCATTCCAGGTACTCCAAAACTTGACTTTTTCTTACATGTCTGGTTTCTTCTCCTTTCTGCTTCCCTCGCTGAATGCTTCCCTCTCATCACACCTGTGAACACTTTTGTTCTGTTGACTTCTATGAGCCATACATGCCCCCTCTCTTTCTCTCCTTCCCATCTCCTTGACCATCTTTTTTTTATCCATTTAAAAAAGATTTTATTGAAATATAGTTGATTTACAATCTTGTGTTAGTTTCAGGTGTACAGCAAAGTGATTGTTATACATATATATTCTTTTTTAGATTCTTTTCCAGTATAGGTTATTACAAGACATATAGTTCCCTGTGCTATACAGTAGGTACTTGTTGGTAATCTATTTTATATATAATAGTGTATATATTTTAATCCCAAACTCCTAATATATCCCCCACCCCCTTTCCCCTTTGGTAACCGTAAGTTTGTTTTCTATGTCTGTGAATGTTTTGTAAATAAGTTCACTTGTATCTTTTTTTTTAGAGTCCACGTATAAGTGGTATCATATGATACTGTTTTTTTTACAACTTTATTGTAGTATAATTGCTTTACAATGGTGTGTTAGTTTCTGCTTTATAACAAAGTGAATCAGTTATACATATGTTCCCATATCTCTTCCCTCTTGTGTCTCCCTCCCTCCCACCCCTCCCACCCCTCCCACCCCTCCCACCCCTCCCACCCCTCTCACCCCTCTAGGTGGTCCTTTTTTTTTTTTAATTTTATTTATTTATTTATTTATTTATGGCTGTGTTGGGTCTTCATTTCTATGCGAGGGCTTTCTCTAGTTGTGGCAAGTGGGGGCCACTCTTCATTGCAGTGCGCGGGGCCTCTCACTATCACGGCCTCTCTTGTTGCAGAGCACAGGCTCCAGACACGCAGGCTCAGTAATTGTGGCTCACGGGCCTAGTTGCTCCGCGGCATGTGGGATCTTCCCAGACCAGGGCTCGAACCGGTGTCCCCTGCATTGGCAGGCAGATTCTCAACCACTGCGCCACCAGGGAAGCCCTCTAGGTGGTCCTTGACCATTTCTCTTCAAGCTGGCCTGGTCCTTCTCCCCTCCAGCCCCATCTTCTAAATGCTGGTTTTTCCTACGGCCTTCATCCCCAAATACTCCTCCTGAGCAATTTCAGCATTTGCATGCCTCCAAATGACACCTGTGTGCCCATGACTTCCATATCACTCTCTCCAGAACCTTGCACAAGATCTCTCTCTTTCAAGACAAACTCCAAGGCCTTCTTCCTTCTTCCCTGGCTAGTTTGCAAGAATTTCTTGACTTGACTCACTCACTGCCTCTCGGTTTTCTGCCCTTCTGTCTGTCTACCTCCCTCTCCATCGCTGCCCAGTGTTCTTTCAAAGCGCAGGCTGATTGTCACAGGGTCCCCCCTGCTTAGCATCCTTCAACCCTCATAAGATAAAGCACAGAAAGGGGTGCTTTTTCTACCCAGAGGAGATGCCTTTTTGTGTTTCTCACAAAGACACCATGCATGCTGACAGCACCCTCGTGGCCCCCAATGATCTTTTGATCCTTATCCCCCTTCCCCCAACCGTGTATCCCACCCTCAAGGCCCTCCAAATTAGGCCATTCTCCCCCAAATACCCTTCTCTTTCATTTCTCCTAGTCTTTGTCTCCACTGTCCCTGGAATTCCCTTGCTCCTAATCTGTGTCTTGATCAGTGAGTGGCTTCCAGGTCACATCTATGGTCTGACTGCCTTAGAGTCCCTGGTTTAAAAAATAGGTAGATTCCAGAATACTGGACAAGGGGACTAGATAAGGATATAGGTGAGGAGAGAGTGGCCGTGAGGTGGTGATCGCTGAAGCTGGGTGATGGGTACGCGGGGGTTCACTATTCTGTCTGCTTTTTTGCATGTTTTGAATTTATCATAAATAATCATAATTTTTAAAAAAATGAATAGCAATTCCAGGAGCATTTCCAGGAGCAATTCCATAGCAATTCCAGGAGCAATTCCATAGCATTCCTAGAGCCTTTGATTCAGTAGGTCTGTTATGGGGTACGGGAATCTGTACTTTCTTAAAACATTCCTCAGGTGATTTGGGGACCACGGGTCTAGAAAAATTCCGTTCTGCCCTCAGAACTGTGTCAGATGCCCCGGCTCTGGGAGGCCTCCCCTGACCACCCAGCCTGCCGTGGGGGTCATGCCTTCCCTGAGCGACAGCATCTCTCTGGATCAGGCTGGTTCCCTTTGCCAACCTTGTATTTTCACTTAAGATACCCATTCTGTGATTGAGAACTCCATGCAAGCTGGCTGGCCTGGGATGGTACCCTGCTTGTAGTAGGTGTTCACTAAATACTTGTTCTAGTCTCTAATGCTCCAGAGCCTTCCAGTCTAGTGGGTTGCTACCTCATACATGTGCACTTTTGAAAGTCTGTGTTGGAAGCATCTGCAGCACACACACACAGTTGTTGGTTTTTTTTCTTTGCCCCTGAACGGCCCCCCTTCCTTTATCTCTCTCGATTCATAGATGAATGAGGACCATGTGATCTCTCTTTCCCATGCTGCTTTGTTTGAAACTTCCAGCACATGGGCTAGATGTTATGTGTCTCTTCATATTCGCCTCTGGCTGTTCCGAAGCTCAGGTGGAGACCATATTTTGGGTGGTGCAGGGGTTTATCTGGGAGATTGGCAAGACCAAATTTTTCAGGAGGAACCTCATTGCTGAAGTTGAGATAGAATTTTCCAGCTTTCCTGCTGGAATTTATACACAAACTAATTAGCAGCTAATTGGCCAGGGTTCAGGAACTAAGGGAAGAAGTCATTTCCCTGACTGGGGGCTCACACTTGAAGTCGAGCCCAGGCTGACAGGCTCCCTTTCCTCTGGGCCCTCTCTGCTCAGGTTTCCCCCATGGGCGGCACAGGGCACTGTCTCTGTGTCCCCTGCCCAGCATTCCTGAGCATCCTCTGTGTGCTGCAGTGGGAGCAGGCGTTAGCTTACTGTGTGTCCACGCTTCCTAACTATGGCTTTTAAAAATCTCTTCCCCTCCCTTACGCACTCACACATACCATGACAGGGGGAGGTTTTCAGGGGTGGACTTTCTTCCGAAAGTTGATTCACGGAACTTCCTCCTATTCTACATCATGCTCAGAGCTTGTCTGTTTTCCTCTGAGCTGCTCAGTACAGCAGCTGAGTCTCAGAGGATGCTCCTCTGACCATGGGACATGGAAGAGAGACTGTGGGATCCACCTCAGACACAGAGGGCAGCGGGGGTTCCCTGGGAGGAGAACCAGAGGCTTGGCAGACAGGAATGCATCTTCTTCCTTCACAATCACACGTACTGCGGCAGAGGGTGGTAAAGAACATGGCTTCTGCCACTCTGGCCAAGTGTCTTAACACGAGAAGAATGAATTCCTTCCTTCATTTGTATAAAATTGATTTCCTTTTTTTAAAGTATAGAAGTAGTAGTCATAGGAAAAAATCAAAATTTAAACAGCAAAGAAAGGTAAAGTCAGTTTTCTCTTCCCCGATCTCATACGTACCCAGGACAAAACAGTTGAACAGCTGCTAGAGGATCCTTCAAGAAATCTTGAGCAAGTGACTGAACCTCTTCATGACTGGCTTCCCTGTGGGGTTCAGATAATACCTGCCTTGTCTCCTTTCTAAAGTAGTTGAGAGTGATCATGACTAGTTGGACTGTACAGGTAGAAGTGAAGGATATAAAAACAAGTGGGGAATGACAAGGTATTTTATTTATGTCAAGTATGATTGATGATTAACATTCCTCACTTAGAGCACTAAAATTTGGCCTTTACCAGCAGGAGAGGAAGTTGTAAGTTTTAAAGCTCTCCTGATCCTTTAATTCTCCAAGATTTTCAATCTTTAATGAGCCATCATCATCACCCCCCAAAAGTCAGTCCGCCCTGGGTGCCTGTTATGTGTCTGGTGCCAGAATTGAGGGGCAATAAGGGGACAGGAAGAGAGAGAAGGGCATTTCTGCTTTGGCCCCATCTAGATCACTCTGTAGTCTGGAGGTGCTTAGAAAAGGCTTTCCTTGTTGATGATAATGTTTATAAAAAGTCAATTAAGAATTAAGAGCAGGGAACAGAGATTTCATTTACACTCAGATAAGCCTGAGTCTGAAATGTCTGGTCCTCTCCAGAGCTGGGGGACAAAGCCCAAAATGGGGGACTTGGGAGGGATTTCCCTAGAAAGAGCTGAAGACGTACAGAGGTCTCTGGCTGTGCTCTCCAAGCCCAGCCTCCCTGGGAAATGCATACGGAGTTGTGATGTGCGCCGTAGTCTTGCCTTCCTGGTGGTCTAAGGGGATTGTGTGCCTGGTCTGCGGAATGATAGCCTGCCTTGATCCCTGGAAAGCTTTCCTGCCATAGGCAGTTAGGCGTCTCCTGAGTTGAGGAAGGTCTCTGGTTAAAGGCTGTGTTAATAACTGGAAAATCTACTGTTTAGAGTCTCATCTTCTTTTAGTATATTTCCAATGTAGCTAATGCTCATACATAGCAGGGGAGGAGGAGGAATTGGCATGATCCCTTCCACTTTCCTTCTCAGTCTTCTTAGGACCTGGTCCTTAGAAAATCACGTGGGGATCTTTGTTCCCACAGAGCACTGTTCTCAGCCATCAGCATTCCCCCACCCATTGTAGAAAATGATACTTTACTGTAAAACTCCTAAGGACCTAGGGGCTGAGTGTGTAATGAGATGATACCAGTTCCCGAGGCAGGAATCGCAGTGTAAATGTTAGATCAAGGAGGCCCTCAGAGGCTGTCTAATCCAACTCCATTTTATAGATGCGGAACTTGGAAACCAAAACCGGGCATCAGTTCACTCAAGTTTATGCAATGAGGCGTTATAAAGCTTAGATGCTATTTTAATCAAAGATATTCATATAGATAAAGATTCAGACAGTTCTACACAGTGCTTAAAGAAATGAGAAGCCATTTTCTGCCCTTTCTCCCCACCAATTTCCCCTTCCACAGAGACAACCACTTACAATTCTTTTAGCTGACACTTCTGGTATGGACCTTTGTATTTCAAAATAACATGGTTTTGTTTTTGTTTTTGTTTAATTGACATATAGTTGATTTCCAGTGTTGTGTTAGTTTCTGTTGCACAGCAAAATGATTCAATTATACATTTTTTTTCACATTTTCCATTATTGCTTATTATAGGATATTGAATATATTTCCCTGTGCTGTACAGTAGGACCTTGTTGTTTACCTATTTTAAATATAATCGTTTGTGTCTGCTAATCCCAAACTCCTAATTTATCCCTCCTTCATCCCATTCACTCTTTGGTAACCATAAATTGGTTTTCTATGTCTGTGAGTCTGTATCTGTTTTGTAAATAAGTTCACTTGTGTCATAATTTAGATTCCACATATAAGTGATATCATATGACATTTGTCTTTCTCTGGCTTACTTCACTTAGTATGGTAATCTCTAGGTCTATCCATATTGCTGCAAATGGCATCATTTCATTTTTTATGGCTGAGTAGTATTCCATTGATATATATACCACATCGTCTTTATCCATTCATCTGTCAATGGACATTTAGGTTGCTTCCATGTCTTGGCTATTGTAAATAGTGCTGCTTTGAACATTAGGATGCATGTATCTTTTTGAATTAGAGTTTTCTTTGGATATATGCCCAGGAGTGGAATTGGTGGATCATATGGCAACTCTGTTTTTAGTTTTTAAATGAACCTCTGTATTGTTTTCCATGGTGGCTGCACCAGTTTATATTCCTACCCACAGTGCAGGAGGGTTGCCTTTTCTCCACACCCTCTCCAGCAGTTGTTATTTGTAGACTTTTTTTTTCTTTTTAAACAGTTTTTTTTTAATGTATATTTATTTTTGGCTGTGTTGGGTCTTCATTTCTGTGCGAGGGTTTTCTCTAGTTGTGGCAAGCGGGGGCCACTCTTCATCGCGGTGAACGGGCCTCTCACTATCGCGGCCTCTCTTGTTGTAGAGCACGGGCTCCAGACGCGCAGGCTCAGTTGTTGTGACTCACGGGCCCAGTGGCTTCACAGCATGTGGGATCTTCCCGGACCAGGGCTCGAACCCATGTCCCCTGCATTGGCAGGCAGATTCTCAACCACTGCGCCACCAGGGAAGCCCATTTGTAGACTTTTTAATGATAGCCATTCTGACCAGTGTGAGGTGATACCTCATTGTACTAAATAACATGTTTTAATGTTATTTTTTTTTTACTTCTTTTTTTATATTTATTTTTTTTTTTTTAATTTTTTGCCTTATAACAAATTTAATCAGTTATACATATACATATGTTTCCATATCCCCTCCCTTTTGCGTCTCCCTCCCACCCTCCCTATCCCACCCCTCCAGGCGGTCACAAAGCACCGAGCTGATCTCCCTGTGCTATGCGGCTGCTTCCCACTAGCTATCTACCTTACGTTTGGTAGTGTATATATGTCCATGCCGCTCTTTCACTTTGTCACAGCTTACCCTTCCCCCTCCCCATATCCTCAAGTCCATTCTCTAGTAGGTCTGTGTCTTTATTCCTGTCTTACCCCTGTGTTCTTCATGACATTTTTTTTTCTTAAATTCCATATATATGTGTTAGTATACAGTATTTGTCTTTCTCTTTCTGACTTACTTCACTCTGTATGACAGACTCTAGGTCTATCCACCTCATTACAAATAGCTCAATTTCATTTCTTTTTATGGCTGAGTAATATTCCATTGTATATATGTGCCACATCTTCTTTATCCATTCATCCGATGATGGACACTTAGGTTGTCTCCATCTCCAGGCTATTGTAAATAGGGCTGCTATGAACATTTTGGTACATGTCTCTTTTTGAATTATGGTTTTCTCAGGGTATATGCCCAGTAGTGGGATTGCTGGGTCATATGGTAGTTCTATTTGTAGTTTTTTAAGGAACCTCCATACCGTTCTCCATAGCGGCTGTACCAATTCACATTCCCACAAGCAGTGCAAGAGTGTTCCCTTTTTTCCACACCCTCTCCAGCATTTATTGTTTCTAGATTTTTTGATGATGGCCATTCTGACTGGTGTGAGATGATATCTCATTGTAGTTTTGATTTACATTTCTCTAATAAGTAAAGATGTTGAGCATCCTTTCATGTGTTTGTTGGCAGTCTGTATATCTTCTGTGGAGAAATGTCTATTTAGGTCTTCTGCCCATTTTTGGATTGGGTTGTTTGTTTTTTTATTATTGAGCTGCATGAGCTGCTTATAAATTTTGGAGATTAATCCTTTGTCAGTTGCTTCATTTGCAAATATTTTCTCCCATTCTGAGGGTTGTCTTTTGGTCTTGTTTATGGTTTCCTTTGCTGTGCAAAAGCTTTTAAGTTTCATTAGGTCCCATGTGTTTATTTTTGTCTTTATTTCCATTTCTCTAGGAGGTGGGTCAAAAAGGATCTTGCTGTGATTTATGTCATAGAGTGTTCTGCCTATGTTTTCCCCTAAGAGTTTGATAGTGTCTGGCCTTACATTTAGGTCTTTAATCCATTTTGAGCTTATTTTTGTGTATGGTGTTAGGGAGTGATCTAATCTCATACTTTTACATGTCCCTATCCAGTTTTCCCAGCACCACTTATTGAAGAGACTGTCCTTTCTCCACTGTACATTCCTGCCTCCTTTGTCAAAGATAAGGTGACCATATATCCGTGGGTTTAACTCTGGGCTTTCTATCCTGTTCCATTGATCTATCTTTCTGTTTTTGTGCCAGTACCATACTGTCTTGATTACTGTACCTTTGTAGTATAGTCTGAAGTCAGGGAGCCTGATTCCTCCAGCTCCATTTTTCGTTCTCAAGATTGCTTTGGCTATTCGGGGTCTTTTGTGTTTCCATACAAATTGTGAAATTTTTTGCTCTACTTCTGTGAAAAATGCCAGTGGTAGTTTGATAGGGATTGCATTGAATCTGTAGATTGCTTTGGGTAGTAGAGTCATTTTCACAATGTTGATTCTTCCAATCCAAGAACATGGTACATCTCTCCATCTATTTGTATCATCTTTAATTTCTTTCATCAGTGTCTTATAATTTTCTGCATACAGGTCTTTTGTCTCCTTAGGTAGGTTTATTCCTAGATATTTTATTCTTTTTGTTGCAATGGTAAATGGGAGTGTTTCCTTGATTTCACTTTCAGATTTTTCATCATTAGTATATAGGAGTGCCAGAGATTTCTGTGCATTAATTTTGTATCCTGCAACTTTACCAAATTCATTGATTAACTCTAGTAGTTTTCTGGTAGCATCTTTAGGATTCTCTATGTATAGTATCATGTCATCTGCAAACAGTGACAGCTTTACTTCTTCTTTTCCAATTTGGATTCCTTTTATTTCCTTTTCTTCTCTGATTGCTGTGGCTAAAACTTCCAAAACTAGGTTGAATAAGAGTGGTGAGAGTGGGCAACCTTGTCTTGTTCCTGATCTTAGTGGAAATGGTTTCAGTTTTTCACCATTGAGGACGATGCTGGCTGTGGGTTTGTCATATATGGCCTTTATTATGTTGAGGAAAGTTCCCTCTATGCCTACTTTCTGCAGGGTTTTTATCATAAATGGGTGTTGAATTTTGTCGAAAGCTTTCTCTGCATCTATTGAGATGATCATATGGTTTTTCTCCTTCAATTTGTTAATATGGTGTATCACGTTGATTGATTTGCATATATTGAAGAATCCTTGCATTCCTGGAATAAACCCCACTTGATCATGGTGTATGATCCTCTTAATGTGCTGTTGGATTCTGTTTGCTAGTATTTTGTTGAGGATTTTTGCATCTATGTTCATCAGTGATATTGGCCTGTAGTTTTCTTTCTTTGTGACATCCTTGTCTGGTTTTGGTATCAAGGTGATGGTGGCCTCGTAGAATGAGTTTGGGAGTGTTCCTCCCTCTGCTATATTTTGGAAGAGTTTCAGAAGGATAGGTGTTAGCTCTTCTCTAAATGCTTGATAGAATTCGCCTGTGAAGCCATCTGGTCCTGGGCTTTTGTTTGTTGGAAGATTTTTTATCACAGTTTCAATTTCAGTGCTTGTGATTAGTCTGTTCATATTTTCTATTTCTTCCTGATTCAGTCTTGGCAGGTTGTGCATTTCTAAGAATTTGTCCATTTCTTCCAGGTTGTCCATTTTATTGGCATAGAGTTGCTTATAGTAATCTCTCATGATCTTTTGTATTTCTGCAGTGTCAGTTGTTACTTCTCCTTTTTCATTTCTAATTCTATTGATTTGAGTCTTCTCCCTTTTTTTCTTGATGAGTCTGGCTAATGGTTTATCAATTTTGTTTATCTTCTCAAAGAACCAGCTTTTAGTTTTATTGATCTTTGCTATCGTTTCCTTCATTTCTTTTTCATTTATTTCTGATCTGATTTTTTTGTTTTGTTTTGTTTTGTTTTGTTTTTTTGCGGTACGCGGGCCTCTCACCGTTGTGGCCTCTCCCGTTGCGGAGCACAGGCTCCAGATGCACAGGCTCAGCGGCCATGGCTCACGGGCCCAGCCGCTCCGCGGCATGTGGGATCCTCCTGTGGGACCGGGGCATGAACCCGTGTCCCCTGCATCGGCAGGAGAACTCTCAACCACTGCGCCACCAGGGAAGCCCTGATCTGATTTTTATGATTTCTTTCCTTCTGCTAACTTTGGGATGTTTTTGTTCTTCTTTCTCTAATTGCTTTAGGTGCAAGGTTAGGTTGTTTATTCGAGATGTTTCCTGTTTCTTAAGGTGGGATTGTATTGCTATAAACTTCCCTCTTAGAACTGCTTTTGCTGCATCCCATAGGTTTTGGGTCGTCGTGTCTCCATTGTCATTTGTTTCTAGGTATTTTTTAATTTCCTCTTTGATTTCTTCAGTGATCACTTCGTTATTAAGTAGTGTATTGTTTAGCCTCCATGTGTTTGTATTTTTTACAGCTCTTTTCCTGTAATTGATATCTAGTCTCATAGCATTGTGGTAAGAAAAGGTACTGGATACAATTTCAATTTTCTTAAATTTACCAAGGCTTGATTTGTGACCCAAGATATGATCTATCCTGGAGAATGTTCCATGAGCACTTGAGAAAAATGTGTATTCTGTTGTTTTTGGATGGAATGTCCTATAAATATCAATTAAGTCCATCTTGTTTAATGTATCATTTAAAGCTTGTGTTTCCTTATTTATTTTCATTTTGGATGATCTGTCCATTGGTGAAAGTGGGGTGTTAAAGTCCCCTAATATGAGTGTGTTACTGTTGATTTCTCCTTTTATGGCTGTTAGTATTTGCCTTATGTATTGAGGTGCTCCTATGTTGGGTGCATAAATATTTACAATTGTTATATCTTCTTCTTGGATCGATCCCTTGATCATTATGTAGTGTCCTTCTTTGTCTCTTCTAGTAGTCTTTATTTTAAAGTCTATTTTGTCTGATATGAGAATTGCTACTCCAGCTTTCTTTTGGTTTCCATTTGCATGGAATATCTTTTTCCATCCCCTTACTTTCAGTCTGTATGTGTCTCTAGGTCTGAAGTGGGTCTCTTGTAGACAGCATATATATGGGTCTTGTTTTTGTATCCATTCAGCCAATCTGTGTCTTTTGGTGGGAGCATTTAGTCCATTTACATTTAAGGTAATTATTGATATGTATGTTCCTGTTCCCATTTTCTTAATTGTTTTGGGTTCGTTATTGTAGGTCTTTTACTTCTGTTGTGTTTCTTGCCTAGAGAAGTTCCTTTAGCATTTGTTGTAAAGCTGGTTTGGTGGTGCTGAACTCTCTCAGCTTTTGCTTGTCTGTAAACGTTTTAATTTCTCCATCAAATCTGAATGAGATCCTTGCTGGGTAGAGTAATCTTGGTTGCAGGTTTTTCTCCTTCATCACTTTAATTATGTCCTGCCACTCCCTTCTGGCTTGTAGAGTTTCTGCTGAGAGATCAGCTGTTATCCTGATGGGGATTCCCTTGTGTGTTATTTGTTGTTTTTGCCTTGCTGCTTTTAATATGATTTCTTTGTGTTTAATTTTTGACAGTTTGATTAATATGTGTTTTGGCGTATTTCTCCTTGGATTTATTCTGTATGGGACTCTCTGTGCCTCCTGGACTTGATTAACTATTTCCTTTCCCATATTAGGGAAGTTTTCAACTATAATCTCTTCAAATATTTTCTCAGTCCCTTTCTTTTTCTCTTCTTCTTCTGGAACCCCTATAATTCGAATGTTGGTGCGTTTAATGTTGTCCCAGAGGTCTCTGAGACTGTCCTCTGTTCTTTTCATTCTTTTTTCTTTATTTTGCTCTGCAGCAGTTATTTCCACTATTTTATCTTCCACCTCACTTATCCTCACTCAGTTCTTCTGCCTCAGTTATTCTGCTATTGATCCCATCTAGAGTATTTTTTATTTCATGTATTGTGTTTTTAATCGATGCTTGATTCATCTTTAGTTCTTCTAGGTCCTTGTTAACTGTTTCTTGCATTTAGTCTATTCTATTTCCAAGATTTTGGATCTGGGAAATAGAATCTTGGATCATCTTTACCATCATTATTCTGAATTCTTTTTCAGGTAGACTGCCTATTACCTCTTCATTTGTTAGATCTGGTGGGTTTTTATCTTGCTCCTTCTCCTGCTGTGTGTTTTTCTGTCTTCTCATTTGGCTTATGTTACTGTGTTTGGGGTCTCCTTTTTGCAGGCTGCAGGTTCGTAGTTCCTGTTGTTTTTGGTGTCTGTCCCCAGTGGCTAAGGTTGGTTTAGTGGGTTGTGTAGGCTTCCTGGTGGAGGGGACTAGTGCCTGTGTTCTGGTGGATGAGGCTGGATCTTGTCTTTCTGGTGGGCAGGTCCACGTCTGTTGGTGTGTTTTGGGGTGTCTGCAGACTTTTTATGATTTTAGGCCACCTCTCTGCTAATGGGTGGCGTTGTGTTCCTGTCTTGCTAGTTGTTTGGCTTAGGGTGTCCAGCACTGTAGCTTGCTGGTCGTTGAGTGAAGCTGGGTTCTGGTGTTGAGATGGAGATCTCTGGAAGATTTTTGCCGTTTGATATTATGTGGAGCTGGGAGGTCTCTTGTGGACCAGTGTCCTGAAGTTGGCTCTCCCACCTCAGAGGCACAGCACTGACTCCTGGCTCCTCAATTTGGGATGATGTGTTGTCTATTCATGTATTTCACAGATGCAGGGTACATCAAGTTGATTGTGGAGCTTTAATCTGCTGCTTCTGAGGCTGCTGGGAGAGGTTTCCCTTTCTCTTCTTTGTTCTCACAGCTCCTGGGTCTCAGCTTTGGATTTGGCCCCGCCTCTGCGTGTAGGTCGCCGGAGGGCGTCTGTTCTTCGCTCAGACAGGACAGGGTTAAAGGAGCAGCCTCTTCGGGGACTCTGGCTCACTCAGGCCGGGCGGGAGGGAGGGGCACGGAGTGCGGGGCGAGCCTGCAGCGGCAAAGGTCGGCGTGACGTTGCACCAGCCCGAGGCGCGCCGTGCGTTCTCCCAGGGAAGCCGCCCCTGGATCCCGGGACCCCGGCAGTGGTGGGCTGCACAGGCTCCCGGAAGGGCTGTGTGGGCAGTGACCTGCGCTCGCACACAGGCTTCTTGGCGGCGGCAGCAGCAGCCCCAGCGTCCCACGCCCGTCTCTGGGCTCCGCGCTTTCAGCCGCGACTCGCGCCCGTCTGTGGAGCCCCTTTAAGCAGCGCTCTTAATCCCCTCTCCTCACGCACCAGGAAACCAAGAGGGAAGAAAAAGTCTCTTGCCTCTTCGGCAGCTCCAGAGTTTTCCCGGACTCCCTCCCGGCTAGCTGTGGCACATTAGCCCCCTTCAGGCTGAGTTCTCGCCGCCAGCCCCAGTCCTCTCCCTGCGCTCTGACCGCAGCCCGAGCCTCAGCTTCCAGCGCTGCGTGCCCCGGCGGGCGAGCAGACAAGCCTCTCGGGCTGGTGAGTGCCGCTCGGCACTGATCCTCTGTGTGGGGATCTCTCCGCTTTGCCCTACCCAGGTATGTGGGGGGTTTCTTGCCTTTTGGGAGGTCTGGGGTCTTCTGCCAGCGTTCAGTAGGTGTTCTGTAGGAGTTGTTCCACGTGTAGCTGTATTTCTGGTGTATCCGTGGGGAGGAAGGTGATCTCCACGTCTTACTCTTCCGCCATCTTACCCGGAAGTCTCCTTTTAATGTTATTTTTTAAATTTTATTTTAGACATTATCTAGTGACTTTCCACTATGGAAGTGAGCATTTAGTTCTCTGCCCCACCTACTACCTACTCACCACCCCATCACATCCACATAGCCTTCCAAACCTCCCATCTTCTCAACAGAGTTTACTGTAATTTTTGTTAAATGAATGTACATTGTATATATTATTATGACTGTGAAATACTATTTGGAACTAAGCCACTTGATAAGCTATAATTACTTTTCCTTTCCTATACATTTTCTCTGTTTGTTTTCCCTGGAGATAACACAGATGCTCTCCAGATTGTCCACATCTCCCTTCAGGGTGGCTAGGTGCAATAGGCATTCTATCAGTATTCTTGGATAAACTTCTACTGGTGCCTTCTAAACTGCTCCAGTCTGAATGGTTGTCCTCAGTGCCTACTGCAGAGCTGTCCCCCTGGGATCTCCCTTCACTGTTGTCCAGGCATCTTTGCCTCTCCCATGTGAGAACTCCTCTCTTATATCACGTCTCCTCTTTCTTGATACACTTTCTTGATGTGGTGATGTACCTTCTGAGAAAGAGTATGAAAAGTAAATTTTTGAGATCTTCCTTTTATATCTAAAACCATCTTGATTGTACTCTCAAACTTGATAAAGAGTTTGGCTAGGTATAGAATTCTAGATTGAAAACCATTTTCACTCAAAATGTGAAGGTATTGTTCCACTGCCTTCCAACTCCCAGTGTTGCTATTAAGAAGTCCAAAACTATCTTGTTCTTGATCCTTCATATGGACCTATTTCTTTTTTCTGGAAGCTTGTTAATTACATGTTAATGATGAGGTGTAGACCCATTTTCATCCATTGCACTGGGCCTTAGATAAACCTTTTTAATTTAGAAAATCATGTCCTTCAGTTCTGGGAAATGTCTAATTTCTTTAATGATTTTTTCTGTTCTCTTTCTGTAACTATTCAGATATTGGAGTAGTCAACTTGGGCATCATTACAATGAATCATCCTATGGGCCACTTATTTGGGGAACTTCTGACTATCAATATTTTTAGAGTTTTTCTCTTGGAGTCCTCAGATTACCCTGGGAAGACTTTTCCAGAGTCCTGTCTGAAGAGACAGGGCTTGGCAGCCAGGTGAGCCAAATGAAAGAAGAGGATTGAAGGCCCAGCTCCCAGAATACATATATCCATCCAATTGCCCTATTTTTAATTCTATACGCTGGTGCCTGCCCTCTCCTCCGTTCCACCCTGGTCCCAGAGACTTTCTGTTTCTCCCCTGTTGAGAATAAATCTCTGATGTAGAGAAGGGGCTGTGCAGAGTAAGAAGAGAATCTGAGTTTATAATTGCTTTTCAACCAGATCTCTTCACTTTATCTCTTTCTACATCATCCTAATCTCCAGAGGTAACAGTTACTGCAAATTCCTGAGCTTTGTTAGAGCAGGAAGTGGGAGATTCTACAGTGTAAATTTGATCATTCTTGACTTTCCCCATTGCTGGTTCAGGATTCAGCTCTTTCTCAGGTCTACTGAGTCATGTCCCACTCACCCCTCTGCTTTCCAGCTTCCAAAATTACGTCACTGTTCTTTCTTCTCTTGTTCACTCCCATCTTTGTGTGTTTGGGCCTTTGTGTGTAATTTGGGGATGGAGAGAAAAATAATTTGTTGTGGGTATTTGAGAATAATACTATATACAATAATAATAATAATATAATACAATAATAATAATAACAATAACAGAAATAATAACCACCACAGCAGTAGCAGCAACAGCAACAACGATAGCAAGCTACTCATTTAGCCTTCCTTACCAGCCAGACTCTATTCTGAGCACTTCACACCCATTAACTCATTTAATCATCACACAACAGCTCTGTGCGGTAGATACAGCTATTATCCATGGGATTTATGGTATTTCCAAAGAAGGAGATCCTGCCAGATCCCACCCCACTGCCGCCACTGTCAGGTCACCCTGTCCCGTTGCTGCCAGCTGCGGTCTTGCGTGGGAAGCAAAGTTGTATGCTGGAGACACAGCGCTGAATTTGGAGTTGGAGAACTGGGGCTGAATCCAGTGTCTGTCTCGTCTTTATTGTGTTTTCCTGGGCAGAATACTTAAACTGTTTGAAGTGTAGTTCCCTCACTGTACCATGGGAATTAGAATGCAAAGCTCCCTGGACTCTGTGGAAAATTACATGAGAAAACATTTGCAGAAGTGCCGAGCGCAATTCTTGGCACCTAGGAAGCTCCATAAATATTGGTTGGATGAATGAGTGGGAGGAGGGTTATGGAGTCAGAGGATGTTACGGGCTGAATTGTGTCCCCTCCAAATTCGTATGTTGAAGTCCTAACTCCTAGTACCTCAGAATGTGGCTGTATTTGGAGATAGGCCCTTTAAAGAGGTAAGAGGTTAAATAAGGTCACGTTGGTGATCCCTAATCCAGTATGACCAGTGTCTTAATAAGATGAGGAGATTAGGACACAGACATGCACAGAGGGAGACCACGAAGACACCAGGAGAAAACCCATTTACAGGCCAAAGAGCAATCTCAGAAGAAATCAACCCTCCATCTGGGACTTCCAGCCTCCAGAACTGTGAGAAATACATTTCTGTTGCTTAAGTCACCCAGGGTGTGGTACTTGGCTATAGCAACCCTAGCAAACTAATATAGAGAACACAGGTTGCAGTCCCAGCATTGCTACTTACTAACCGTGTAACCCTGGGCAAACGACCTAATCTCTCTGAGCCACAGTTTCCTCATCTGTAAAATGGAGCTGATAATAAATATCAAATCAAAATAAGATGGCCAGGCCTGCAGCCTTGGCATAAATTGAAAGCTTTAAATAAGCTAATGGACATAAAAGGTTATAAAAGGACATAAAAAGCTTTAAATAAACTAATGGACATAAAAGGACATAAAATGGACATAAGTTATTTGGAGCGCAGTGAGGTGTGTGGAGGTGCAGACACCCCAGGAACGATGACACCCTGTTTGCGGGAAGCAGGGTGGTGGACATGTGAGGCTCTGTCCCCATGCAGGTCAAGGGCCCATCTAGGACAGGGCCTAGATCTCAGGGTCAGGCAGTATTCCGGGGAAGGGAGCCTCTCTTTGGCGTTATTCCAATACTGTGAGCATGCAGGGACCCTGAGGCAGGGTAAGAGAGTACTGAGAAATGCACCTAACAGTGTCCAGTGGGCTGGAACAGCCAACGGGTGTGCTTGCATAGGAAATCTGCGGAGTCTGACTTCCGTGCCTCGGCCTCCTTGACGGAGATCTACCATCTTCATGAGCTCCCACTTCACCCCCCACCCCCATCCCCCACTCCGTACATGACCACCTTCAGCAAAAAAGCTGACTTCAAAAATGTGCGTTTTGGTAATGGGAGTCATTTGGCCCCTCTACCGTGTTGTATAATTGAAGGGCTTGTCTCCTGATAAAGGAATACAAAGTGTAACTGTGGGGTTTCAGGGGTAGTCACTTTTTTGTGGGTCTAGGTTTACTTAGAGGTGAGACCATCTTTACCCCAGACTCCTTTCGTGCAGTGTCACCTGCCAATGACAGTGTAGGGTGAAGTCATTGTGACATGATGAAGGGGAGGGGAAGAGAGAGCAGAGCCTGAGCTGGTTGGGATGAAAGCCAAGTTTATATTCTTCTGAGGAAGCCATGTTATTGCCGACCAGATCAGAAGTAGAATGCTGACTCCGTTGACATTGGAGGCTCAGAGCAAACAGGAAGTTTGGAACCAGAGGGAAATTCCTGATTAAATGTGTCTGAGTGTTTCAGCTAATAGTGTGTGTTCAGAGAGAAAATGATCAGGGACCCTGTCATCTACTTTTGTGTCTCTCATTATACCTACCACAGAGCTGAGAACCCATTGTAGTGGGTAAGGACTTCTGGCTCAAACTCTTGTCTCCACTGCTTATTAGGTATGTGATCTTCAGCAAGGGACTTACTTCTCTACCCCTCAGTTTCTTCATCTGTAAAATTACCTCCCTCAAAGAGAGATTGTGAGAATCAAATACATGTTAATATGTGTAAAATCATTATGATTGTGTCGCGTACAGACTAAACACTCACTGAATGCTCGCTGCTGTTATTGCCTTCGTTGTTCTATCTCACAAGTGGCTGAGCGGACAGTTGGTCAGATTCACTTTGTCCATCTTGGAAAGTTTCCCATGAATGTATCTTGCTAGCTGGCAAACTGATGAAAACACCTTGTCAGGTTAGAGTCTCCCAAACAAAGGCTAGTTTGAGGACCTGGGACCTGTATTATGAAGGAGAATTCGGTATATGTAGCTTTTATGACCATGCAGTGTTCTATAGAAAGTAGACATCTTGGAACATGTATTACTGCAATGTATTCAACAGTAGAGCCTGAATTCTCCTGGGCTGAGTCTTAAGATTTTGTTTCTTCAATGCCTTTGGCTAATGATTGAACTGCAAAAAATGGGAATTGTTTTAGCAAACAATGGGCGGCTTTGCCACGTGGTAAGCAGAGTCTGTGTGAACGTCTGAGTGAATCCCGCGGTCTCAGCCCTGGCTGAGTCCAAGATGACTCAGGCTGTTGGGGGCGCTCCTCAGCCCATGGAAGCATTAGGGGCCACAGTTAATTAGCTCTGTTTCTCTCTTTGGTCATGTGGTAACAGGCTGATGGATTAATCCTGGTGGTTGTTGCCACCTTCTCTCTCCTTGCTTCTGGGTCTCTTCTCCCACCATTCCTACAGATTAACTAGCATAAAATAAGGAGTTGGGGCACTTTCTTGCTCAGAAGTCTGCAGTGACTCCGTGTTGTCTCAGGATATTGTCCAGACTCTTCCACCTCTTACCTGAAGCCATCCCCAAGCTGACCCTCTCACTAACTTCTTCTCCAGGATTTGCACACAGGTCTCTTCCCACCCACCCTGCCTTCCCAAGTGCTTCTCCCACCGGGCTCCTCCCTGGAAGGTGTCCTCATCAACACAGCCACACACACTGTGCATTTATCACCCAGATCCCAACATCAACTCCTCTCTTTGCCTAGGAATACCGTACATTTTCCTAGAATACCAGACCTTCTTTTTCACTTTTTATTTTTTCTAACTCTTTCCCATCCTTTAAGATTCAGCTTCAGTTCATTTTCCCCTGGCCCTTTCAAGCAAAGTTGGCCCTGTCTTCCTCCCGTTAATGCTGCATCTACTCCATTATATTCTAGCATTTCTCACATTGTACTGACAACTGTTTCTTGGTTGAATGATCTTGTAGAGCTTCTGCGGGTTATGCTGAGCTTAAGGTTGAATCCAATCGCCCTTGAGTTCATGGCCAACCTATTCAAATGGATCAAGCAAAACACCTCCAGGGAGGTAGGGGGACTTTCTAAATATATTTGGCCACAGGGATGCGCTTTCTGATGGACTTCTTGCTGGACCCACATTTTCCTGGGCTTCTTTCTGTGCGCACTGCCCCATTCCACGGTCTTTTTATTCTTCACGGTGTCTGGAGGATGAAGTGCTGCAGTAGAAAGAACGTGGGGCCAGGAATCGGGCCAGAACTCTGATAAAGCTTTGCCTCAGTTGGGTGACCTCAGGCAAATTACTTCTCCTCTCTGGACCCCGGCTCTGTACATGACGGCTGCATTGGAGGATCTTGCTCTGTGAGCCTAAGGTTGTTGGTCTGGGAATCCCTTGAACAGACTCTGAAAATGAATCTCAAAAAATGGCATCTGCAAATGACCTCAGTGAGGCTCCAGAGGTGTAACTGTATTTAACTGCCTGGTGCCTTCTGGAGAGTTTAGAGGTCCTGGAACATGAGACTTCGTTGGCAGGTGGTCTCATGCTCTGCGCTCTGAATGTCAGATCACCCTCTGTGGATCCCCCACTCCAGTGTATCCACAATCCCCCCTCTTAATCAAAACAAATGGTTTCTCAAGGGTCTGATGCTGCCAAGTTAAGCGTTTATCCCTGTAGTGAGCAGAGCTTCCTCCAAGGGCCATAACCCACCATATGGGCAAGAGTTCCTGTCTGAGGAGCAGGGCTGTTTGCTTAGAAAGTCATGGTCCCATCAAGATTGAGAATCTCACTCCCCAGGATTCAGAACCTTCTCTGAAGTGGGAAATCTCTCAGATGAAATTCCCTCCATTGTTGGAAATCTGCTAATGCAAAAGCATTCATCCAAAAGGGATTTGAGTTTGGGTTTGTACCATTTCTTGAAGAGTACCACTCTGTTGTTCAGAAGCTGTGTGTTTAAGCAGATGCTCATTTATTCAGTCAGCAATGACTGTTAAGCCTCCGTGGTGTATCAGGTGTAGGCTTTGGAGATACCATGAAAAGGAAAAGACACACACTCTCTGCCCTCTTGGCACTTAAGTTTGGGTGGGGATGCCAGGCAATAAAATGAACAATAACAATAAAAACTGATAAGGATGGTGATAGGGAAAGGATAGGGTGCCAGGGAACTACATAGCACAGATACCTCAGCTGGATGGGGAAAATCAAGGAAGGCTTTCTGGGGGAATTGACCTCTCCCAAAGAGGCCCAGTGGGGTAAGAGTTGGCCAGAGGAAGAGGTCATGGGAGAGTGTACCAAGGAGTGGGATCAGGATGTGTGAAGGCTTGGTTAGGTAGGATGCCAAAGGGGTCTGTGGGTCTAAAGAATTTCCACATGCCTGGATCTCAAAGCACAAAGGGAGGCTTGGTGAGCAGCAAGGCTTGAGGGGAGACCGCAGACCCCATCCTGAGGGGCCACAGAATGACTGTCCGAAGTCATGTGACTGGACACTGTTGTGCTGTTAGGTTGTGTTATATGTGGGAATTGTGGAAGAAGGGCCTACTATTTAATAGAATTTTAGAGGTGTGAGTAAACTTGGGGGTCAGCTACTCCAATGCCATCTTCTATAGATGAATAAATTAGGGAGGTGGTATGACTTGTCCAAGGTCATTCAGCCTCTTGATGATGCAGACAGAACCACTGGTGGGGGCTCTGGTGTTTTTTGATAGTGTGGGCTGATAAACTGACTCCAAATAAACAAACAGAAGCACCTGGTTTGTAGCTGATTTCCATGGTGTAAATATTCCCTCCAGGAGAAATTTCAAGCTACCCATGTTTCACAATCAGCTCACAACGCTCCTGAAAATTTAGCAATCTGATTTGTGAGCTGGCACCAAGGGGGAAAGCTATGCACATCTCCCCCAGGTCCGTGGCCAGTGATATTTTGTTGGTAGGTTGATGTCAGCCACGGTGGGAGTATTTGTACCGTGGAACTCAGCAAATGCTACAGATCAAAGTTTGTTTCCCCTGGAAAGCTATTGTTAAATATCTACCAGTACACCACTGTAAAATGAAATCTGTAGATTAAGTTGGGCAGTGCTGTTCGGGTCAACTGTACCCTTCTTGGTTTTCTGCTTGTTTGATATATCACTGAAAAAGGGCATTTGTGCATTTCTCCTTTCAGTTCAATCGTCTTTTTTCTAACAGTTGTATTCCAATTTAATTCACATACCATACAATTCATCCACTGAAAGTGTACAAATCAGTGGCTTTTAGTATATTCACACAGTCGTGCAGTTATCACCAAAATATTTTCATCACTCCAAAAAGAAACTCTATTTCTTTTAACCATCAACCCCCAGTCCTCTCCCACCCTCACTCCCAGCCCTAGGCAACCACTTATCTACTTTCTCTATAAATTTACCTATTCTGGACATTACATATACATAGAATTATACAACATGTGGTGTCTTATAACTGGCTTCTTTTACTTAGCATGTTTTCAAGGTTCATCCATGTCGTAGCATGTATCAATGCTTCATTCCTTTTCATGGCTGAATAATGTTTTGTTGTATGGGTATACCACATTTTGTTTATTCATTCGTCAGTTGATAGGCCTTTGGATTGTCCCCCTGCTGCTATTAATATTACTGTACAAGTCTTTGAGTGGACATACATTTTCATTTATCTACCTAGGAGTAGAATTGCTGGGTCAGATGGCTTAACTTTTTGAAGAACTGTCAAGCTGTTTTCCAAAGTGACTGCATCATTTTACATTCCCACCAGCAACCTATGCAGGTTCCAGTTACTCCACACCTTCACCAACACTTGTTATTGTCTGTCCTTTACGATTATATATCCAAGTGGATGTGATGTATATCTAATTGTGGTTTTGAGTTCTATCAGTTTTTGCCTCTATTTAGACACTCTCTTGTTCAGTACATACCTGTTTAGGATTTTTAGGTCATCTTGAAGAATTGACCCCTTTATCATTATGTAATGTACCTTATTCCTGATAATTTTCCTTATTGTGAAGTCTGCTTTGTCTGAAGTTAATATAGGTAGTCCAGCTTTCTTTTGATTAGTGTCAGCTTGTTATTTCTTTCTCCATCCTTTTACTTTTAATCTATCTGAATCTTTATTATTTAATGTGTGTTTCTTATAGACAAAATATAGTTGGGTCTTGGTTTTGGTTTTTTTTGGGGTTTTTTTGGCTGCAGTGGGTCTTCGTTGCTGCACACGGGCTTCTCTAGTTGCATTGAGCAGGGACTACTCTTTGTTGTGGTGCGCGGGCTTCGCCTTGCGGTGGCTCCTCTCGTTGTGGAGCAGGGGCTCTAGGCGTGCAGGCTTCAGTAGTTGTGGCTCACGGGCTCTAGAGCGCAGGCTCAGTAGTGGTGGCACACGGGCTTAGTTGCTCCGCAGCATGTGGGATCTTCCAAGACCAGGGCTCGAACCCATGTCCCCTTCATTGGCAGGCGGATTCTTAACCACTGCACCACCAGGGAAGCCCTGTTTGTTTCTTAACCCACTCTGGCAATCTCTGTCTTTTAATTGGCGTATTTAGAGCATTCACATGTAAAGTGATTATTGATAGAGTTGGATTGGTATCTACTATTTTTGTAACTACTTTTTACTCATTACATTTGTTCTTTGTTTCCTCCTCCCCACTTTTTCTGTTGCTTTCTTACTAAAAAAAAATGCCAGTTGTAATTGTAAGATGCATCTTAACTTCAAAATTGTTAAAATGTAAAAAAAATTTTTTTTTAAAGTGTGTTCTAGAATCTATGAACCATGGTCATAGTACCCCGCCCCCCATAAGGAGGTTGTAGAGCTTAAAAAGGGCTGTGCATCAAAGTACTTGGTGCAGTGTTTGGTATGGCAGTGAGCACTAGATATTAACCATTACCATAATTACTACATTAGTCCTACCCAATTACTCTGTGGACCTCACAGCTGACCTAGACATCGCAGTTCCATCACTGCATCACAGCTGAGAATAATTGCCCTAAATACATAGATATATGGTTCTGCACTGAGGTTTTTTGTGGTCCCTTACTGCAAATATGTTCTCTTGGCCTGTTTGTTCTGTAGTCCACAGTCAAACACAGAACTCTGAGGTCAGACAGCCCCATATTTGAATCCCAGATTCATCACTTACAGATGCATGACCTTGAGAAATTTCTTAACCTCTCTAAGTCTCAGTTTCCTTACTTGTAAAATGTATATATTAATACCTTCCTCACAGAATGTGGTCAGGACATAGCAGGCACCCAAATCATAGCTATTATTATTATCAGTTGTCATCCTATCTCTTTCTCTAAATAAGATGCTTACTGTGCCTCAGTATCCCTTTTTGAGCTGGAAATTCTAGGCAGGACCTGATGGGTGCATAGAAGAATTTAAACATTAGCAGGGGAAATGCCTTGAACCATAGGGACCAACCTCTCCAGGTAGATTTGGCAGTGGGGAAAGGGGGTGGGGCTCCTTCTTAGCATGCCTCACATAGGAGGTTCCCTCTTAGCCCTGGAGAGGCTCAACTTTAACGCAAAAAGAGATTCCTGGCGGATGCAGGCACAGCAGGGGCAACATGACAGCAGCCACCCTTCTCACATCCATCGTAAGGCAGTTCATCCTGATGGAACACTGGCTGTGTGTTCATTGGTTCTGGCTGTTGTGGGGACACCAGGTGGGTGACTGTGCTTCATCTCTGCAGTTTTCTCCTCAAGAATATTCTAGATAGCGCTATTTATTCATTTTCCTTTGCTTTCTTAATTTTGTTTCCCGAATCTGCAGTTTGGGTTTAATGGGAATGGATCACCCACCGCCCTCTCTCTTCACTCCCCAGAACACATTTTTAGTGTCTGAACAACACCAGGCTGGGCCTCTAGACCCAGATGAGCAGGAGATGCGCATTGACAGAAGAATCCTATAGTGCTTGGCTCTGTTTCATGGTGGTGGCGGTGTGTTGGACAGCATCAAACTGAACATGGGCAGAGCTAGGCCTGCCTAGAGGAAATTTCTGTGTCTGTCTAGTTTTGTGTGGTCAGGGGACTTTGTTCATGTTTTTTCTGAGTCAAGGCTGCAACTTTCCCAGAGGCCGGGCCTCGCCTGGCAAACATGGCTGGAAACAGTAGTGCCCTTCCAGAGCCCAAGGCTTCTAGAAGGATCTAAAATTCTTAACCTCAAGAGAGATACTTTGCTGTGCTTTATGATTCAGTGAGAATTTTGTGATGTACTGATGTGAGTTTTAAAAAAACCAGGGTGAATTAGAGCAATTATCTGGATTACCCAAACCAAGAAAAGGGCAGGATTTGGAGAAAAAGGATTTTAGGCCTCAATAATATATATTTGGGAATCCCTTTTTCCAAGATTATATGTTCTAGAAGATCCCAGGAAATCCTGTCCCATTGGGCTGGACTGCTGAGGAAAGTCAGCGACAGTTCCACAAAGCTTCCAATCTGTCCTGAGTCAGCCTCCACGTGAATGACACCCTTGGAGAATTTCTCCATGCTGTGTCCCACCTGGACCACAGTGGAACTCAAACCTCAGTCCTAAGCACTGTAAGGTTATATCAGTACTTGGTAGGGATCAGGGGCGTATTATTTCACAAGTTGTCAACTACCCAAAGCAGAACAAAGTTTTCAAGCTGAGTGAGTCACCTTGGACTTTCGCCCCCAACCTTGCAAGCTTCCACTGACAGGTCTGTTTTTAGACTCTGTTTCCCATCCTTTCCAGGTTCCTGTGAGGTAGTGGAGGTATGTGCTGTTTGTGAGAGTCTGAACACCTAACTTATTTTTTGCACAAAGAAATACACATATCATTAGACCCCAAACCCAGTGAAAAACGTCCACCCAGTGTGTCTTGTCCAGAGACTTGAGCTGCTAAGCACATGGCTAGAAGAATAAGCTGAGGGGTGTAAGGAATCCAGAAGCCCCACTTTCCTGCAGATGTCATGGAATTCTCCAGTGGGGACCCTTTATTGTCAAAGGCAAATTTGTGTGCATACAACATGGTACCAGCCATCAATGAGAGATATATCTTTGCAGGCATGAAGCCAGATTTGGGAGCTATGTATATGTGCATCAGTGCTTGCTTCAAAGCTACTGGGTTCTATTTGTGTGTTTGTCTAAATTATAAATCAATGTTTTTGATGGAAGCAAGATACAGAGTTATATTTAGAACCTTCTTAGAATCAGACACAGGCTCCTTTACCCCTCTGTAATTAGTACCCCATTACAGAGGGTACGCTGGGGAATGCAGCTCAGAGAGAGTTTTCCCATCGTTTGCCTTCTTTTCTTTTATCTTTACATATAAGTTTTCATCTTTGCTTTTCTTTTCAATATAAGACAAACAAAATTCCTTACTATTAGGAACCAAAGGCCTAAAGTTACAGAAAGAGAGAACTTGCTTTATAATATTGCAGGGGCAGGGGGATTGGGGTGAGATTTCCCCAAAAGGTGAATGAGTATTTATTTGTACAGTGACTTATGGGATTTCAGACAGTGGGTAGGGACGTAGTGCTTGCTGAGTCTCAAAATGTTTCACTTTTGTTAGTCTTGTCTCCCAATTTAAATTGTTAGCCCTTGGAGGTCTGGGAACATGACCTCTCCTCCTCTTGGGTCCTCCAAGGTGCCCAGCATTGGGCTGTATATGAGGTAGGCCTACTTCAGGGAGGATATCCCTGTTTGGCAGGTGGGCACATTCCTACAGATGGAGAATGTCAAATGAGAGTTGCCTTTTAGAACTTCTCAGAGAACAGTGTATGCACATGGATATGAACTGCTTGGCAGCTACAACCTACAGGAAAAGTCTTGGATTCTAATCTAAAACATCCAGAGTAATAAGCAATTCAGTAACTGTTGCCTGTATGCTTTCATCCTAATTTCAAATAAAATAAGATGATGATGAAAAATGTGAAAGGAGATTGGTGAGCTGCTGGTGACCCAGTGCTGTTGACACCTTGGAACAATTATGAAATAAGAAGACTGGGATATTCTGATGCTGTTCCTCCCACCCCCCCACCTCCATTTACCCTTAGCAGAAACCAGTGGAAGAAAACAAAAACAGTCATTCGAAAAGATATATGCACTCCCATATTCATAGCAGCATTATCTACCATAGCCAAGATATGGAAGCAACCTAAGTGTCCATCAACAGATGAAAGGATAAAGAAGATGGGGTATATGTATACAATGGAATACTACTCAGTTATAGAAAATAATGAAATTCTGCCATTGGCAACCACATGGATGGGCCTGGAGGGTATTATACTTAGTGAAATAAGTCAAACAGAGAAGGACAAATACTTTGTGTTATCACTTATATATGGAATCTGAAAAGTAAAACAAATGAATTAATATAACGGAAAAGAAACCATGTGAGCCATTTAATTGATGGGATTTGGTCTGGGCTGATAACGATCCTAAAACCACAGCCTTCACGTGCCTACTAGCCAAGTTTATGGTCCATGCGTTTGTCCCCACTCTGCTCTGTGGTTGGCCAGCAACAATAATTTAACCATCACAAATAATAATTTAATAAACACAAACATCCTACAGTGAAATTAGAGGAAGGAGAAAGAGTAGCAAAAAGAGGACATACTTCGGTAGTTAGATTTGGAGAGGGGAAAACGAAACCATGGGTAGCAGAAAGACTTTTCACATGGAGAATCTAAAGAATTTTGTGGTGGTTTTTCTTGCTATTGCTTAAAAGGAAGCCAGCAGTAAAGAATATTATAGGTCAAATTTCATAGAAGAAGGAACATGAAACAAAGGATTTTATCTTTATTAGCTAAGAACCCAATTTAATGTTTGAAGGAAAGTGAGAAAAAAAACAAAACAAAACAAAAAACCAACAATGGACTATCCAAAAGGGCTATAGAATCCTGTCAAATTAGCTCTTCCAGAAAGCATGTGAGGGCTTCAGGGGCTGGGATTTTCTCAATTCTGCCATAAGGAAATAGACTGATTTTTTTTTTTTTTTAAGCAAACACAGCAGAGTTTACACATCCAAATGAGTATTATCATCTCCTTTAAAAGAGTCCTCCTGGGAGACTTTATTCTCAGGGCCAAAATACGGCTTTTCCTTTGAATATTTTTATACTCCTCTCTAGATTTTATTTTGAATAGCCTCTTTTGTGTCTAATCATCCTCCTTTGGAGATAAATCTGGTTTCTGAACATCACTTTGTACCCAAAATAATGTGTGCCTATGATGGAAAAGCCCTGATTTCTCTGAGTGGCTGTGAAATGATGGATTCTGAAAGACATTCTACATATGGTCCAGGAAGCAAGTGGGCAGAGGCAGCAGCCTCAGTCCTTTCCACAATAACCTCCAGGGAACCCGACATGCAGCAGCATGGCTGGGTGATTACACACCTGTCGGCCAGACACACCTGGGGTGATGGGATCCTGGCTCTGCATGCTGGCCAGTTCTTCTTCCCTTCTGACCTTCAACGTCCTCATTTAAATCCTGGGATAACGTATGATTGTTGTGACTATTAAATGAGGTAATGCTTGAAAAACACATAGGAAAGGCTTAGTAATTGTTTATTGTTATTATATTCCCTTATAATACCTTAATGTGGAGCCAAGTACATGGTAGGTAATCACTAAATATTAGTCGATTGGTTGCAAGGTTGATTCTGAATATGTCAGGTTTTGACTTGAAAGTACAATTGTACTTGAAGTGTGGGGTCGTCTGAGGTAACTGCAGAAAGGCTAGGAAAACATTTCTAATCCTTAATCCTATAAAACTATTCCAGAATGGCCTTTATTTACCTCGAAGGTCCATCCCAGCTCTAACAGTCTATGAAATTGACTATTACATCAGATAATGGAATTAATATGAACAATAAGAAAAAGTGTTAAGTAGCATAGACAATTGAAGAATAAACTGTCAGAGAGTCAAGTAACTTTATAGGTACAGCTTAGGGGGAAATATCTTGAAAAACCACCTTAGGACACTTTTGTGGGATTGTCAACGGGAAAGACTCCTCTGTGGCCTCGTCACTTAAGACGATGAAGTAATTTGTTTAACCTGGGCCTGAGAGGCATTGCCAAGAAGAAAACTTACCTGAAATTCCACAAACAAAGGAGAGTGGGCCCTTGGGGAGTTGTGGGACAGGGTGGGGAAAGAGAGAGTGCCCAAGGTTGGCCAAAGAGCTTGTCACCTTTTTATAATGATCACAAGTTGGTAAAGAAGGTTTTCGCAGCTGTTCGGAAGATTTGAAACAGAGAATAGATACTGGCAGCTATGAAGACACTGTGTTGACTGCAAAACCCAGTGTGTGTATGGTATTATAAGCAAGATATTAAAATTAGGCGGGGGGAAGCAGAGACACAGTAGAGTATCCCATTCATGGAGTGCCTTGAAGTAACAAAAAAGAAAAATGGCGATGAGGCTGTTTAATTATTACTGCATTATAACTGACTTCACTAAGGAAGCTCCTAATGCAGTCTTGTAACCAGAGAAGACAAATCAGGAAGAAATTGACTTAAAGCCAAAGAGATGCAAGGTGAGGCATATGGGAGAAGACCTTCTTGCCCTTCTTGAAGATAAAACATGAAAATGAAGATCCTAGTGATGGACAAGAGCGATGGACCTGGAGGTTCAGGCATTGACCTGTCCAAAGGTAGGCCTGGAACATGGGCCCCACGGAGCCCGGGAACTTCTGAGAAAGCAGATTTTTGACCCAAGACCGTCTGATTTTAATAACCGGATCGAATCCCAGCCTGGGATGGATGCTTCTTGGGATGCTAGAAACTGCCTGGGATAGGACTGGAGGAGGAGAGTGAATGGAGATTTTCCTTTCACTAGCTCCTTGGACCCATGGAGTCAACACAATAAAATTAGCAGCGTTAAGTAGGCAGATTTGTAGGTTTGGAGGCATAATTGGTCCTGTTTTTCTCTAGTCTTGACCTAAATGGAGTTCACTGGGTATGTAATGGAAAAAAAACAACCAGCTTGATATAAAAATACAGGAAATGCCTGCAATCACTGCTGATTACAGTAGCAGCTTTCCTTCTGTTATTTTTGTGAAGGAGAAAAAAACAGGGTTTGTTAGGTTTGGTTTGGTTTTGCCTTTTTTTTTCCCTTTCCTAAATGGTAGAAACAACTTGGCCTATTAGTTCTTTTTAGGGCATTCTTTACTTTAGCTAAATGATGTCATTTAATCTTTATGAATAAGGGGGAGGGCAGGGCAAAGAAGACATTCAAATTCTTATCATAAATAAAATTCCTGTAAATATAAAATACATTCAGATGGTTCTAAATATGGTTTATTGGTCCTGGGGGCTCATGTTTTCTGAATTTCCTCCAATTTCTAATCTCTCTAGGCTGAACAGGATGAATTTAGTTTTTTTAGTGTAGTGCCTGGTTTTGCAGTGTGATTTACATTAGTGCTAGGAGAGGTAATACTGTTTCCAGCGATTTCTTTTCCTAGAAACCATCACTTTTTAGCAAATTGAAGACTACTGCAGTGAGACCTTCTGAGCCAGTGGACTAAGAGACACACAATATTCCAGGAGCAGAGAGAGAGCTCGATTCTCACTAACCAGGAGCTAGCAAGCAACATCCCACCCGGTCTGTTAGTGGAATTCAGTTAACATATCTTAATTTTGGCTTTAGGATTCTCAATTTCTGTGGCTGGAAATTGGATCGAACAGGGGAAATCTGTAGTTGCAGTGTGTTTAAAAATGCTACCAGGGAATTTGTGGATTCTCCTGGCTTTCATTTGGGGGTGCCCTGGGATTTTGCATATGAGAAGCTCACTGGGGCACTGCCCAGGAGATGCTGTGATTCGCGGGTAGGGCCATGAGGCTCCTTTGTTCCTGAGGCTCCAAGAGGTGTTGTCATTCTAGATAACAGAGTTATGAAACTCAGTTCCTTAGCATGGTGCTCAGGCAAAAAGGAGGATTTGGCTTTTACACAGCAGCCCTGTTTAGGAGGAAAAGCACTGAACTCAGGCTGGGAACACTGTCATTGGCCATAGTTTCTTCACCTCTGATGAGATTAGAGCAGCAGATCCCTGCTGCTCCTCTGGCACAGTGGTTCTCAGCTGGTGCTTCTGCCTCCAGGGGACATTTGACAATGTCTGGAGCCGTTTTTGGTTGTTGCAGCTGGGGAGGGGGCACTGTTGCTGGCATCTGGTGGCTGGAGGCCGAGGGTGCTGCTAAACATCCTGCCATGCACAGGGCTGTCAGTAGCATGAGGATGATAAACCTGTCCCAGAGTTCTGTGATGATGCAACTCTAAGGCTTGGAGAGGTCCTGAGTTAACAGGACCCTTGTTTTGGCTGGTAAGGTTTATGCAGCTTAAGTGGGGTACAGCCAGAATTGCAGGCTTTTCAGACCCTGAAGAAAGCAGATCAGGCTTTTTGAACCCTTTTGAAGACAGAGGAAGGCATTTCCTCTCCCTTTTCTCCACTCAACAAGGTTCTACAATTTAACTTCTTAGACTGTATTGGCTTTTCTTTCAAAGGGTACCACCCATGTTTGAAAAAACAAAGGTTGTTGGGTTAGGGGTTTTTTTTTTTTTTTTTTTTTTTGGTAAATGTTAAATCAAGAAAGATATTTAATCTATTCATATTATAAAAACTAGAATAGTCTAAATATGATCTTTTCTTATTAATGTATTAAAATCAGTTTCCCACCTCTGTGATTCTTCTGCATGTTTCACATGAACATGTGGCAATATCCATTTCCGAACTAAAGCCACTCCTCTCCAGATAAATTTTATTTCAAAAACAAATTTTTTCAAAAGTCATTTTACCATCACAACTCAATCTAACCAGAGCACCTTCATGTTACCCCACTCTTTCAGTGTCTTTTATGGGGAAGTTTATGCCAGTAATGGTTTGGTGTTCTTGGGATTAAAAGGATTAAGAATACACAGGCAGACAATTTTCATTTCCACTTCGGTGCACCCATCGTAAAGTAGACATTGCCTTGTTTATGGCTCTTGGGACCAGACTGTCTTGAACATTTTATGGCATGAGATCAGACTGAGGAGGCACCCTCCCCGTGCCCTGGGACGGGCCTCACCCTGCACACTGAGGGAAGTCTCCTGGGTCTGATCTCTCTGACACCAGGGTGCCCAGGGCATGCACTCCCTGACTTTGACACCCACAGGTGGATGCCTGCAAATACCTGCCCAGTCTGTACAGCATAGCATAGCGGGCTCTGAGATGGTATGGGTGCCCACAGGGCATTTACAGGACCTGGAAGGGTACTGGGCTTGTAGGGGATGGCTAGAAAATGTTGGCCAATTTGTCGATGGGAAATTCTGGGATGATGGTCAGGCTTATCAATTTCAGTATGAGGCTCATATGACACTAGGTATTCGGCACGTGTCAGGCACATTCAGACTGAAGACAGACCAGCATGCAGTTTCTGAACACTTACCCCATGGCCTCATACATCTAAATACATACCAAAAATGATGCTCATGAATGCCTCGGAACAGGAGTTAGGATCTGATCATGGAGGGAAAAGCATAGTTCTTTCCGGTCAGTCAGCTCATTCACTGAATAGGCCTCTCCCGAACTGGGTTTGTGGGTAGCTTAAAAAGAGCAAAGTAGACTACAGGAAACATCATTTATGCCTGTCCCCCCTTTTCTTCCCTCTTTTTTTCTCCCTCCCTCCCTCTTTGCCTCCCTTCCTCCCTTTCTTCCTTCCTCTCTGCCTCCCTTCCTTCCTTTCTATTTCTTTTTTCGTGGTGAGGTATAATAGGCCCACAGTTCTCAGATGTTAACAGATTTTTACATGAATGTACACCTGTGTAACCCAGCTGAGATAGAGACTGTTTCTAGCAGGCTGATGCCCCTTCAGTCAGTACCACCCCCCGCCCCAGGGGTAAGCACCATTCTGACCATAAATAAGTTTTATATTTAGGTCTCTTTAAAACTGACCGTAGTGCTGAAATACCCTAAATAGCCCTCATTGTATCCCTCTGACCTTGCCCAAGTCTGGGTTGGTATGTGAAGCTCCTCACTTTGAAAATTATTAATAATAATTATTGAGGAGTTAAATTGTGCCTGGCAATAAGTGTTTTTCCATCTGTTCTTTCATTTAACCCCTGGGAACACAGCCTGTGACGTAGATAGTATTGTCCCCATTTTACAGATGAAGAAACTGAGACTTCAAGTTGTAACAGGAAGCAAGAAGTTTCCAGAACCAGGAAGTAGGGGAGCAGCATTGGAACCTTGCTGTATCTGATACCATAGTCTGTATTCTTTAGCATTGTGCCAACAAGTGTTCGCCTCCGTTATACTTAGAAAAGCTAGCAAAGCCAAATTATTTTTCCTATAAAATTGAGTTCAGTACTCCCTAGTAAAGCTGGAGAAGAGATTCTAGAAAACTTTGCCAGACCACCTTGCCGTTGGTTATTGTGGCAACATTTACTGCCCAGTGGTCAGAGTCTGAAACCTCTCTCTGTAATGTTTGTTTAAATTCAAGAAATAAGTTTACTCAAGTTCACTAGCAAAAATGTGCAAATACAAGGAAAGGAAAAGCTTTACAAAGGAAAATACTCGAGCCCCCACTCCCCTTTTTTTGTCAACACACTGCTCAAAGGAAACTCAGAGTAAAACGATAAGCAAGTCACACACTTTAATGTCTTAAACTATTACCTCCAATTGTGGAACAGTTACTGGGAAGTAGTGAGACTAGAATAAGGTTCAGTGAGATAATGAGGATAAAAGAATTGGGGGAGGGGGTCAAAAGGTGAGGAATTACTTCTCTTGGGGGAATGAAATGATTTCTCTCTTGTTTACTGTTTAGGATCCTGAAGAGTTGTGTTTTTTTTTTTTTTTAGTTACCTATTTTATATTTAGTAGTGTGTATGTTTTTTTCACAACTCACACACACACACACACACACACTGTATTTTATTTTTACAAGAGATAAATAAACTGACACCAAGCATTGTAAATGGATGACCACAACAAAAGCAACAATTACCAAACACGAAACACACTCATACTATATCATAATATTGACATTCAGTCCAGTAATCCTCCACTGTAACAGCTCCTTTACTTTGCAGTGAAAGTTGATTTGTATATTTTTTGCCTCTTGAGTCCTTGTGGGATTTTTTTTTTATTCAAGAGTTCTGTTTTTTATCACATAGATCAAAAACAAATGTATTGGTTTTTACATTACATTGTATTTTAGTCCTTCTTCAACCCTCTTAGGTTGTAAGGATTAGTGCCTTTCCAAGCACAGAATAATCAAGTTCCCAACAATGAACAAAGAGACCAACGTTTATGAGGCACATGCTGATGGAAGGGGAAGCAAACTCAGGGCACGGCTGAGTTCAAGCACCTGACAGTAGTCAAACAACTTCGTCAAGTCTTCCCAGTTTGAAAAGTGATTTTAAATGTTTGCTTGTATATGAAGAAACATTAGTTAGCATCAAGCAGTGGACACTATTCTTATTTCTAATTAAAATGGAATTGCTGCCTTCTGAGATATCATAAGGAGTATGAATAAATAACCTTCTAGGAAAAATTTCCTCTTAAGGAATAGTTCAATCTAATCAGCCGATATTAATAGAATCAGGTCCCTCCTCCTCTATGAAACCTTATTTGATCAGTACCTATGACACTAGTCTATAATTCCACGTTCACTGCCCAACTGGAAATCCCTACTTGTGTCAAAAAAAAATTGACCATGTAAATCCACAGCTCTACATTTATGTTAGGGCCTCTGGGTACAGGAAAGAGGTCATATTCATAGGACCCAGTACCTCACTCATTGATATAACTTTGGCACACTATAAACTCTTTAAGGACTGGGAACAAGTCTTATATCTCTCTGATCTTCCACTATATCTAACAAAGATGTTTACATAGTCCATGTGGTAAATGATAAGGATGGTTGTGTTGCATGTTTATATAATGTTAGGTGACCCTGAACAATTAAAAATATTTCTCTACTAGCAGCCTCCACATAATTGGTAAATATGGTGAGTCTTGAAAAGAACTCCTTAGACACAGTTAAGTCTTTTCTGGAAAAAGGGATGTCACACTTGGATTCTCTCACTGGGGCACAAATAAGATACTTTGGTAATTATTTGTCTTGCCTACTTTAGCCACTGATTGCCCATTACTTTCTCCCTATAGCAATTTCCCGAATTCTTCACTGCCATGCTTTAGTTATATATATATATGTACACAAACTTTAGAAAACTGGAATTTAATTGATTCGCATTTATATTTATCTAAATGTTAGTAAAAATGTCTTTGGAAAGAGTAGTTGGGAAAATGAATTGATGGCCTGTACCACAGTTCACACATTCCATAGAACTCAGTGATCCAAATTCTAATAGAAAGGAAAAATAGGCATGGTCCTCATTATGGGGTTGACAAAGAGGATCGTTTGGTTTCTGATGTACTGTGCTCCTCTAGAAAGTTTTTTGGAAGCAGCCAATAAGTGAACAGAACAGTGACTTTTGGTGAACAGTTTTAGGTAGCAATGACTGAGTTTAAAGTAGAAGTTTGAGTTTACAGGAATCAATTTATCTGGAACAGAGGAATCTTTTCTGAAGTTGGTAAATCGTACCAGAGTTTGGCTCTTACCATGCAGGGCTTAAAGGGGGTAGCGGGGGACAGAATGTCAATTTCCTGGATGTGGTTAACTGTGTATCATCAGGAGGGAAATGAATTTGTCATTGACTTCATCTAGCCAAATACAACTAACTGATGGAATTTTTCCATTTTTTAGTGTCTTGGAATAATTCCCTTCTCCTAAGTTCACCCATGCCAATAAATACGTACCTTAAAAAAAAAAAATTAACTGTGCGAGAATACTTAGTAGGTACGTAAGTAAGCGCCCTCTGAGAAAAACAAATGTTTCAGCCTATGACAGTGAGTCATTCCTAATTCACATTAGGATTAAATAAGCATGAAAATCAAAGTCCATTCCGTACATAATTACTGCCATAACAAAATGGAGTGTGAATCAAAATCAAGTTGTACGTGTCTCCATTGTATCTAAGTGAAGTACTTGTTTAAAGTGATTAAAACTTATTGAAGGCAAGTTAATCTGTGCAAACAGCAGGGCAAACGTAAGCAACAGGGTTGGGGCCGCCAAGCCAGGGTACTAATAGCCCAGCAGGTTGGCTCTCGTAGTGTGGGGTTAGGCGGTGTTCTTTTAGCCACAGCCATCCAGGCTGTGGCACAGGCAACACTAAGTTTTCAGAAGAAAATTACTACATGGATCTTACCTTAGTAAGTACTCCAAGGTGCTGGCTGTCCAGGAAGCTGACCCACTTCAGCCCGCAGCGCTCTCTCCGGGTCTCCCCTGAGTGCCTGTTCATTCTTAAGAAGTCAGCCATCAGACATTTACGAAGTGCCTACAACATCGCAGGCACTGTGCAGGGTCCTGCGCGGATGAAGTGGTGAACTTGACTGGGTCCCTTTGTCCCCTTCTAGTGCCCAGTGGGGGAGACAGACAAACAGGCATTCACGTTTCATTGTCACGAATACTGTGGCAGGGGAGGTCCAGATACCTTGGCACCTCTTAGGAAGAGCAGCGAACCTAATTGGAGGAGCCCGTGAAAGCTTCTTGCAGGAAGTGATGGGTAGTGACCAGTGAGGAGTGGGGAAGAGTGTTACAGGCAGAGAAAAACAGTTTCTGAAAAAACCTAAACATGAACACTCAATATTTATACCTTTTACTTCCCGTTTCTTGATACTTAAATCTATATTTTACATTTTAGTGTCAGATGAAAAGCTTTTTTTCCCAGTGGAAACTCTTTCTTTAGTAACCTTGGGTCTCCCGCACAGAAGCTGCCACGGAACGTGGTGTTTGGTAAGAGTTTGACAAGTGTGAGCTCCCTTCCCTCTTGCCTGGAGCACTCACACTGGAGGCTGAATGCTGCTGCCACAGCCTCTTGCGGGAGCTGGTGGGGAAGAGTGGAAAGAGCAGAGAGGCCGGCAGGCCCTGGACCAGGGAGAGGGCACCACTGAGGACAGACAGGGCGAGGTGCGGAAAGCTCTGGATGGTGAAGACACACCTCACTCATTTACAGTTTTGTTTCTTTTTTTTTTTTTTTTTGAATTTTTGAATTTTATTTTATTTTTTTATACAGCAGGTTCTTATTAGGAATCTATTTATACATATTAGTGTATATATGGCAATCCCAGTCTCCCAACTCATCACAGTTTTCTTAAGGCCCAGCATTAATAGACTTACCCTAGGGCTTCCCTGGTGGCGTAGTGGTTGAGAGTCCGCCTGCTGATGCAGGGGACACGGGTTTGTGCCCCGGTCCGGGAAGATCCCACGTGCCACGGAGCGGCTAGGCCTGTGAGCCATGGCCGCTGAGCCTGCGCGTCCGGAGCCTGTGCTCCACAACGAGAGAGGCCACAACAGTGAGAGGCCCACGTACCACAAAAAAAAAAAAAAAAAAAAGACTTACCCTAGATAAGCTCCTTTGAAATATGGGTGTTGTCATTGAGCTTTAAAAACTAGAGTCCGTTTGTGTTATTTTAAGCCTCCAGACCCTTAGCCTAGGAGTTGAAGGGCAAAGTATGGAAAAAGCAAGGGTTCAGGGCCAGAAAGCCTACAGATTGGGGCCTTCCCAGTAGCTCTGCGGCTGCTTCAGTTTTGATTCTTTATTGAGCTTTCAGATTTGTTCAGTTCAAACTCATTGATCCTTGCCCTTAAACAGTTCATCATTGATATTTTCTTCCCACATTGCTAATCTAGTAACCCTAGATTCTTAATCTCTTAATACAGTGTCCCGCACGATGATTCCTCTAGGTTTTAATAATATCTCTTATTTTGAACTTCGAGGAGAAACAGCTGTATAGACTTTTTTTTTTTTTTTTTTAAAGGAAGAGAGCTTCTGGGTCATGTCAACATACACCGAGTAGCTATTATTTGCCCCGACCTTCTCTTAGAGCACGGAGACCAATGCATTTGGTATTGCTTGTCCTCACTGCTCTTCTCAGTATTGGTCTCTGCCCCTAACCAGTGCTGTGCACAGAGTAGGTGGTCAACAGGCAGTTGTGAATGTATGGTGGCCGGCAGGGCCTCTCTACTCTCAAAATACACTGGCCTAGCTCCTGAGATAGCTCCAAGTTTGTAAGCCTTTGACAACGAGCAGCTGTCCTCACGGGCAGCCTATGTGAGTGAGGGGTTTTCAAATTGGCCTGGGACTGGGAGGGTTAGTCAGGGGTCTTAGTAATAAGCACAGCTCTGGCTAACTTGTACAGAAAAGGAATTTTCTGGACAGAGAAGAGGTAGGTCACAGATACAACAGGCAAGCTGGAAAATCAAGGGGAAAATGGGCAGGGACCAAGGAGGCTGGACACAGCCAAAATCAAGGGGAAAATGGGCAGGGGCCAAGGAGGCCGGACACAGCCAGGCCTCTTAGACATGACCCTGGCACATCCCAGCGTGGGCAGCTCACAGTCCCTTCACCTTTGTGCCCTTGCTTCAGAAGTCACAGGAGTATCGAAATGGCCATGTGTGAGTGTCCCACGTCCTTCCACAATTCACACCCGAGGCACCCTGCCCAGCCACCCATAACAAGTCAGCTACAGTGGTGAATTCAGACAGAATCTGAGCAACAAGAGCACAGCCTCCATCCTACAATTCCTATTTATATTTCCTCATTCTGCTTTCCCCTTCTGTTCGTGGCGGTGGTGGTTTGCCACTGTGTTGCTCCCTTACAGTGTCACTTAAAATGTAGTCAGTCTAAAAAAAAGAACCAACAGACATTCGCATCTGTTTGTGTGGCAGACAGTCATTTTTTGGTCGGTTAGGGAGGAATAAGAAACTAGTGGTTTGAATGATCAGGTTTGGAAATTGCTCACGAAGGGGAATTGGAACTAATATTAGTCAAGCACCCACCCTGTGCCAGGAACTATAATGAATTCTTTACATATTATCTCATTTAAGCATGACAGCAAGCCTTTGAAATGAGTTATTGTTATCCCCATTTTACAGGCGAGGGGCCTGAGGCTCAGTGAGGATCACTCCCTGTCCTCACATATTGTTGATAATAATCCAGAGCCAGAGTAATCTTCAAACTCACATCTGTGAGACATCACAGTCTCTCCTGCTCGGTCTCTGGTTCTCTGTCTTACTAATCCTTACGTGGTATCACAGAGAGTCCCTGTTTTGGTGAATGTCCCCTAATCCTTATGTCACTGGTCTTTAACCAGTTTTCCAAGGGCCCCAAATCTAGATCATCGGTAGGCCATTAAAAATAAGATTGACAAGCCAATGAAATGTCATTATTGGGAAGTCAGGGCTGGATGACCACACACGCAAAGACCTTCTGGTCTGGAAATTTGAGTGGGTGATCCTGAAGTGAGAGCGTGAGAGAACAACCAGGCTGTCTGGTTTACTGACTTCTCCTGGCACGTGCACCGGAGCAGGCAGTATGGACCTGGGGAGGATGTGGACGGTGGAGCGGATGTGACTCCTTCTTCGGGGAGCTTACAGCTTCTCAGGAGCTCCTTTAGTGCAGGTGGTCTCCACCAGCCAGTGGAGACACACGTGGTTAGGAGCTTGCTCTGCAAGGTGCAAGTCTTGGTTCCCACCCCCACCTTGCTTCTAGGCAAGATATTTACCCTCTATAAGTCTCAGTTTTGTCATCCATAAAATGGGAGTGATGGTAGTCCCATTTCAGAGAATTTGGAAGAGAATTAAATAAGATCATCCACGTGAGGTGCAGCCTGGTGTCTTTAGGGTTTTCTCCTGGCTCCACCTGCAGGTGGCAGAAGCCAAGTCTTAGAATTCTGTCCCTTGAAAGTCATTTTATAAAGGCCCAGGCACTTAGAAGGTGCTCAATGAATACTTGTCACTTAATGGAAAAGAAACAAGGACATGGACCAGAGTTCATCCCAGCCTAAATGCTCATAGCACTTTTCATTTCTTAACATACTATTTATTGTTCTGTTAATTGATTGTCAATTTCCACATTAGAATGTAAGCTCCATGAGGGCAGGGCAGGGAATTTGTTTCCTCCATGCCAAGAGCAGTACATGTTACACAGTAGTTGTTCAGTAAATATTTGAATGCCTGAATAAATGGTCTTTTCTATGAAAGGGAAATAAGCTGGCTAGAAACCTGTGGGCAACCTCTGCCCTGGAAGCTCCTGAGCCCTGGGTTGACCATCCCACTGTCCCATAGGGACTCCAGCCATCCTTGCATTCTTGCTGGAGGCCATCCATGGGAAGCGGCCTGTGCCTGCCTCTGGCCCCAGCTCCAGCCAACTCACCTGTTGGGCCCAGGGCAGAGCTTTCCAGATTGGCAGCTGCTTAGTTTGATGTTGTAAGACTCACTGAGAATTGCTGCCATTTGGATTTATGATTTTAATTGTTTTATAGTTTATACTTGTGCCCTGCAGTAATTTTCCATTAAATCAGAACATTTACGTTTCAAAAAAGAGCTGATGTGGTTCTGGGTATATACATATATCTTAACAGCTAATCTCTGGCAATAAAAACTGACAGTTATCAACAGATTAGGAAATTAGCATTCGTTTAATTAACTTCTGTTTGAAGCTGTTACTGCATGAAGATAGTGATTTTTTTTTAGCCTGATAAGGTGACAGATTTTGCATTTGTATACTCTGAAGGTTCAAGAGTAATTGTTGTTTCTATCCCTGTTTAGCGTAAACAGTAGGTAAAAATAAGTTGCAAAATTGGGAGGCGACCAATAACTCCAAATATAGTCTAAGAAGTCACATAAACTTCTACTGATTTTATGTAAAACATATGCTCTATGTACATATATTATACTATATATGCATATAATATATAGAATATAAATACATATATCCAAATAATCATACCAAATATTCATCATATATATTAATCAAACTAGAAGCTTTATCATAGACATCCTTTATTGCATGTGTGTATATGAGCAACACGACTCCCAGCATCTCTCTCTATATATGGTATGTATTAATCCTACTGTATATTTATTCTATATATGTACAGTTGACCCTTGAACAACACAGCGGTTAGGGGAGCCAACCTTCCCTGCAAAAATCCATGTATAACTTACACTCAGCCCTTCGCACCCACGGATTCAACCAGCCATGGAGTGTGTAGTACTGTAGTACGTATTTATTGGAAAAGAATCCGTGTATAAGTGGACCCATGCACTTCAAACCCATGTTGTTCAAGGTCCAATTATACTTTATTATATGTACCTTATTATATACACAATAAAGTATCTAGTATGGTTAATATATGAGAGAAAGAGACTGAGAGATATATGTTGCCTGGGCTCATTCTCATGCTACATGTTAACTACTTTTGGCATACATACTTCATTATATATACATTTGCATGTGTAAATAGATATATATAATCACTGCAGGGCAACACGTAACTCTCAATATCTCTCTATATATCAATGTCTCTCTATATATTAATTTGATATTCTCTATACTAACCATAATATTGATATATATTTTATTACATACATAATAAAGTACATATACAATAATATATAATGATGTATGCATGTAATAAAGTATATAGCATGACTAACATGACATAAAAATGTACATATAAAGAGAGATGTTGAGAGTTATATATTGCCTGGGCACATCCTATAGCACATTAGCCACCTTTTAAGTTTTCGCTAAAGTTTCCGTTTTTGCCACAGCACTTGCTAAAAAAAAATTCACAAATCTTGATTTCTTTATTGCAGAATAGAGTATTTGGAGGACTTGTTGGTCATAGATCTGAATCCCCAACACATTGCATGTTCCTGTGTTTAATTTGGTCAAATCACTTGCATTCTGTTTGAGAACTGTTCCTCTCCCAGACCTCGTCACTGTCTCCACTGGGTTGAGCTCATTCATTGGCCCACTGGCTGACCCCACGCACTGGCTTCATTAAAAAACCAATTAAAATGTGTACCCTGTATAGGTAGAAATTGCTACTTATCATGGATCCTCAGGGTACCTCAAGAATAGAAAGCTATAACTGCTAAATCTGAGGGTCTGCTGTGCTCTGTGTGTGTACCCCATGCCCTCAGTACACTTCCATGACCTTGACTGTAATTGAAAGAGACTTTGTTCAAAAGCCAGGTATCACTTTTTCCCAAGGCAGAAATGGACCAACCTTTTATAAGTACCTTCCTCCATTGAATGTAACTTACTACTATTTCATCCACAGCTATGGCCAAACAACCTGCTCTACTGTGAGGATACATTCTGCTAGTGATTGCCAGCCAAGTCAGGGAATAAGCAGCACTCTGAATTTTAGCTGATTGACATCAGGAAAATCCAAATCCTGCTCCAAGAATGGTCCTAGGGTTAAAAAAAAAAAAAAAAAAAAAGCAGCTGACTGAAGCTGGACTCAGAGGCAGTGATAAGGAGGTGGCCACTAGGAGAGCCCTGGAGGGGACCTCGGCCCCCTCCAGGCAGGATTTGAGAAGTGGTATTGAGGCTGTGCCCCCTGCCCCATCTCCTCCACCAATCCTCCAGAGTCTTCTGACCAGTCTGTGCAGGTGCCTGGGGGAAGTCATATCAAGCCATAAACGCCTACCTTAGCTTAATGACATTGAACAGATTTGCAAGTCATTCAGAAAGGCTTGTAGTTTGGGGGAGAGTGATTTTTAAAGGGAAGGGAGTAAAGAAATATCCTGAGTACAGTTGCCCCTTCAGATGGAGCAGTAGGTAGGGAGTGCCAGGGAGGGCAGCCAGAAGGCAGTGGGCCTGGTGGAGTGGAGAGAGGGACCCGGGAGGCTGGGCTGTTGTTGAGCTGGGGCGCCAGTGTACCCACTCACCCGGAGGGGGAGGGGGAGGAGGGGAAGCTGCTAGGTCCTTCTTGGTTGGAGACTGGAAGGCTTCTGGAAAACATGGAGCTCCAGTAGGTTTTCTCTGAATGGGGATTCTTCCTACGTGGAGACTAGACCGTCTTATACAAAGACATGTCTCCCAGTGGTACTTGCAGAATTACTGCTTTATTTTTTCCCCTGAGTGGAATTCTGGAAATTCCTTCTCTTTTTCCCATTGACAGGTTTGACATTTTCTTTTCTTTACTAAAGCTGTTCACTGGGCCAGCCGTGGTACATGATACCTCTATTGATCTGGCAAGTCATTTCTTGAAATGTAAAATTTATTATTATTATCAGTATTATTATTTCTAAATTGGAATCACAAAGCATAAAGAGAAAATATCAAAAAATATAAATAAAGCCAAGTGACTCTACCTCCTGGGCCTCAGTTGGATAAAAAGAACTCTGAGCTACTGAATCACCAAACTTGAGACCCCTCAGCAGCATGGCAGTGACTGGCCCTGCCCTTTGGTTGAGATTGTCCCTCCTCCTTGGGCCTCATGGGCATCCAGGCTCGTGAGTTTCCTCTCCGGTGGTTTCGTTGCAAGTCCCACCCATTAAACGTTGGGCTTACTCACAGACCCGTCTTAGCTTTCTTCTCTTCTCACACTGTACTATCTATCTTCTCAGAAAATCCCACCCACACTCATTATTTTTCCAGCCCAGACCTTCATATATCATCACCTGGCCATCATGTGCAGTTAGATGTCGCCAAGGCATCTCAGACTCAGCAAATGCAAATTGAACTACTGGTCAACCCCTGCCCTCACTCCACAACCTGGACCTCACCAGTACATAGTAGGTGCCCCGTAAATATTTATCAAGTGGAGCATTGGAGGTACTCTTAGCTCTAATCGTCTTTGTTTCATAAACTCCATCAGATGTGTCCTCCCTGATGAAAGAGAGGAAGCTTTCACAGGTCCTTGCCTCATCCTCATGGACCTGTGCATCCCCTTCCACCTGAGCCGACGAACACACGTGTGGCATGAACACACCGTGTACCTGTCCCTAGTGGCATGTGTGCCTACACGCACGCGCATTCACATCCCTGATCAGCTGAAAAGCGCCACTCGGTCTCAAAGCAAATACCTTCCGTGGCCAAATTAAACAAATATAAATGTACAACTTCTTTTTTTAAGAATAATAAAATCTGTTTTCTGTCCTTTTAGAGGTCAGTCCATTTTCAGCTCCCTGGCCTTGCCGGAGGCCTCTGATATCCTCCAAGTAACTTGGGTGACCCCCGCTTTGCAGGAAGACGTGCTTTCCCTACATCCCCCTCAAATTGTCAGGGTTGCATTTGCGTTTCCTCAGCTCTTTATCTGGGCTGGGCTGACCTGCAAGGGGCTGACCACTCTCTTAGCACGTGGCTTCTTGCGTGGCTGCACACGGAAGCCCTATACTTACTGGTTCTGGCAACTTCTCGTACTGACACAGGAGCTTGAGGAGTAGTTTTCTGGCCTTCCTGTCCGGGAATTCTGGGCCCTGCCTAGGGTTCCATAGTCCACTTCTGCCAGGCTCCAGGCACGCCCCCAGAAAGGTTACTCTTGGTCTTTTAGCTGGAGTGGCCCTTTCTGTGATGACACAGTGCTGGCTGGGTTCCGAGCTGCAAATCGCTGGGCCCAAAAAAGGCGAGACCGGCAGCCCTTGCCTTCTAAGGACAGTGGTGGTGTCCTGTTTGTCCTTCTGGTGTAGAACTTACCATCCCAAGTATTCCGGACTCATTCATGTTCACTTCTCCCTTGAGTACAGGGACCCTTCCTTGAGGACAGGGACTGTGTCCTCTGTCAGTATCCTCCTAGCACCAAAGCAGACCCTGAGTGGCAACTCAGTAAGTATTGTGGAGCATTATGTAGTAGGGCCAAGTAGGCAACGGATGTATTAGGAGTTGTACTCATGCCATTAACTAGACTGTCATTAGAATGGACTTAATACAGATCCTGCTCATTAGCTCATCCAGGCACTCAACAAACATTGAGTGCCAGGTGCTTTGCAGGGCTCTGGGGACCGAGATGCAAACACGAAGATGTAGTTCTCATGGAGCTCATGTGAGGGAAGCTGTAAACTCAAGGGCATAAACAAACAAAGTAATTACAAATTGTGATCTCTGCTGCAAAGGAAATGACCATGGTTACTGAGAATACAGGAAGGGTCGGGGGCGGGTGGTGGTGGGACACTTTAGACAGGGTGGCCAAGAAAGGCGTCTTTGAGGAAAGGAAATGGGGGCAGAGACTCAGATGGCAAGGAGTCTGTTTTCCAGGGAAAGGGAACAGTGATGTGGCAAAGGTCTCAAGGCAGGAAAGTGCTCGGTGAGCTTGAGGAACTGTCAGACACCCCTGTGGCTGGACAAAGGGGAAGGTGACTCCAAATGAGATGGGGAAGGGCCAGCCCCTGGCCAGGGCCAGAGTAAGGCACTCGGATGCCACTCTGACTGCCGTGGAAGTTGCTGGGGTCAAAAAGGGGTTCTTCCTGAGTATAACCAGAGAATGGATTGGAATGTGCAAGAGAACATCAGATTCAGCTGCCTCTGATGGTTTTAGCGTTAGTTTTAATATTTTTTAATAATAATATGTTTTAGTAGTTCCATACATTATCTGAAAATAAGGTCATCTGGCTGGAGGGGCCGTGATCCACAAATTCACTTCTCTACTCACTCCTTCCTTCATCCCTTTGACCAACAGGTGTTGAGAAGCTAGGATGCTTCAGGCACCGGGGGGATTCCCAGGCCCTGCCCGCATGGTGTGGGCCATTGTGGAAGACAGATAACTCCCAGTGGGGCCTGGGTTTGCCAAGACATTGAGGCAGGAGACAGCCTCACACATCTGGGAGCCACCCACAGTCCCCAGGTTTGGATTGTGAGGGGGTGGGGTGAGGGATGAGGCTAAAAGGCCAGGCTGGTGGAGACCACACAGGGTCTTGCGCCTCATGTTAGGAAGCGAGTTCATGGGGCGCCCTGGAAGAATGCAAGCAGGAGGAGAGCGTCATCTGATTTACATTTTGTATAAAAACGCCTGCTGGCAAAGGTTTGCTCCAAAGTGGAAAGGGAAACATTTGGTGTCCAACAGCTAGGGCTGCAAGTTCAAGCTTCATGGGCTCCAGCTGCCTTGGCTTCCCAGGATCTTAGACGAGAAGGATCCTTGGGGATTAATTTATCCAGCCATCGTATCTCATATTTGAAGACAGTAAAGCTCAGAAAAGCAGCTTGCTTGAGGTCGCCATTGTCCTTGGTCCTGGTCTGTACACTGAATCCCAAATAGCCATTTCGAAGCCAAGTTGTGTGATGACCTGGAGAGGAATGAGGGGACTAGGTGTAAGTATCATGGTCAGGGCAGCCTATCCTACTTGCTGGGGACACAAGTCAAGGTCTGTTTCCCGTCAGTGGAGGTCAGGATATTATCCATGAGTATTAAGGATAAGGATTTTCCTTCATTACTGTGGGTTAAAAAAAAAAAAGTAATTGGAAAATCATGCCATCAGATAAGTGATCCTGCAGTGATTCCAAGTCTTAATGCCCAGGTACAGCCCCAGGCTATGTATTTTGGCTGTGAGCAGGGATGCTCTTTCACACCTCAGGTTTTCAGCTGTCAGTGTGGTAGCTTAAAGTCTGCTGTCTTCAGACAAGGGGTCATCTGTTTGGTCAGAACAGCAGTGTCTAGCTTATCAGTTGCATCTTTTTTTTTTTTTTTTTTTTTTTTTTTTTTTTCAGTATGCGGACCTCTCACAGTTGTGGCCTCTCCCGTTGCGGAGCACAGGCTCCGGATGCGCAGGCTCAATGGTCATGGCTCACGGGCCCAGCCGCTCCGCAGCATGTGGGATCTTCCCGGGCCGGGGCGCAAGCCCGTGTCCCCTGCATCGGCACGTGGACTCCCAACCACTGCGCCACCAGGGAAGCCCTATCAGTTGCATCTTGTAACCATGTTGCTGTGAGTCAAAAGCAGCCACCCTCCAAGAGCAACAGTTGTGTTCCCAATCCCACAAAAGGGCAGAAACGTGCTACAGTTGTTTTTTTTTTTTTTTCCTCCCCAAGCAACATAGCAAAGTGATTAAGAACATGGGAGCTGATGTCAGGCAGCATCGACTCTGTCACTCGCCACCTGTGTGTTCTGGACCAGGTCAATAACCCCTGAGACCTGTCTTTAAAATGGAGATAATAATAGTCTTACCAGATTCATAGGCTATTTGTGAGATTAAATGAGTTAATGCATATAAAAGATTTACCCCTGAGCCTGGCATGCAAAAGTACTTGATAAAGAAAAATGGTGGTTATGATTTTGTTCCTAAATGTTTGAGCTTTTCCTATGAAAAGACTTGGAGAAAGATTTCTCTGCAGACTGGCCCAGAGTGAAATATTATCGTCAACTCTCAGGTATCAGCACTGATATGGAGACTTTTTAAATCATTTACCTTGGTTCTGAAAGCAAATGATGCTTTTCTATTTGATGGAGAGGCAGGAGGTACACTCTCCTAGGCTTCTCGCTTGCCATCCCGTCATAGGGGTGTAGAGTCGTACTTGAGTGACATGGCCTTCCTGGGAGTGATGGGAGGTGGCTGCCACAGAGACAGCTGGGAGAAGGGATGATGGCTCGTCACCAGCATTGGCCATCATCTTGAGGGGAGTCTGACTGCACTGAAGGGGCAAATGGTCTTTCTCTTGAACATATCGTTAAATTTATGAAAGTGTTTGACATCATCTGCCAGAAGAGCCTGGATTCCCATCTGATTAACCACAGTCATTTACAAGTCTCCACTACTTGTCCAAAAACAAGCAGAGTTTCTTCATAACCTCGCCCGAGGGCCTGCTCTCTGGTGATCCAAATACTTGGCATCCCGAGGAGTAATCTTTCTCATCTCTTATCTTCAAGTAAATGGAAGAATTTGCTGTTGTTTCTGTGGCACTCAGGCCTGAGCTTTGTGGAATTAGCCTGCCGGTGGGGTGAGCATACCAGGAAGTGAGGGCATTAAAAAAAAAAAAAAACGGAGCCAGGGTGAAGGAGACAGGAGCATATGGATCTCTTCCTTTAGGGCAAGTTTACAAGTCCAGCAAAACAAAATTTTTTTCACTTTTTTCTTGTGTGTGAAGGGTCTCACGGGTGTCACCCCTTTGCTGACTGCTCTGTGGTTTACAGAAGCGTTTTCTGGCCCTTATTCTCGGGGAATCTACCGTCAAATTGGGACACTATAATTTTACACATGGCAATGGATGAATTTTCAGCTGAGATGGCTGAGGTGCTGTGGGAGGGATGGAGGACTTCACCCAGCTTCTGAAGTGCAGGCCCCAGCTCACCTCCCTAGGCTTTATTTCCCTCCAAGTTCTTCTGTAAATTGGAGATGATGCTACTCATTGCCAGGGCTGCATGATAAGAGAGATAAGGCGTGTGATAGCCTTAAGGTGTGTAAGCCTGGAGCTTAGGGACAGGTTACAGCTGCGACCACAGCAACCCTTCAGGCCCCATTCCCAGCATGGCCATCCAGGTCCTGAGATGTTTGCTAACTAAGGGTCTGGAAGCTGTCACATCAGTCCTGATTAGAAACACCTGTATTGCCCCACCCCCTACTCCCTACCTCCCACCCAGTTGTTTTCTCCCCTGGGGCTCTAGGTGTTCCCATCAGGTGTCATTCCCCAGGCCCAGTGGAAAGGAATCTGTGATTTTTCTCACTGGACTAGACTGAAAGTTTCAGTCTCTATCTCTGTCTGTCTGTTTCATTTAAGTATCAGTCATCACTTTCTTTCATATGTTACAGTTGCATATGCTTCCTATTTTTCATCCCAGTGTCTCTCTCAGTGGCTTATACACAATAAGAGGTAATAAGTATTTTTCAAAAATTCTAGTGACTTGCCCTCATGGGGCAGGTGTATTTTAAGAAATGACTGTTAGAGATCCCTGGAGAGGACAGAATTTCTGGGGTAACTGCCATGTCTCAGGCACTGTGCTAGAGCTTTCATGTCGGTTACATCAGTTCATCGTGGCAGTATTCTTCCCATTTCACAGATAAGAAAACTGAGTCCCAGTGATATTTTGGACCAGCTGAACATCATCCAGCTTGAAAGTAGCCAAGTTAGGATTCAGATTCAGAACTGCCTCACTGCCTATCAGGAAGAGACAAGTTGGGGGACCCCCACCCCCTGCCAGCATCTAGATCAAAACATAGAGGCACCTACAACGTCTTAGACATAGCCATTAGGTGCATAGATAGCCATGGGGGGCAGGGGCGTACAATTCTTAGAAGCCAAAATATGTATTTCAAATTGTCATGGACACATTTCTAGAGATAGCAATAGCTGATTCCATGTCATGTTAAAAGTAAACTTTTGTTAAAAGCAAAAGTGTAATGTGATCTACTGCAGGTTTCGGCCCATCTGTAACAGATGTCCCTGATATGAAGACCTTCTTTACACCTTACTTATCCTCAGGACAAGACCATTTCTTCCCCAGCTCACAGCAAACTCACTTTAGGGATCTTTGCTTTCACTCACAGATCCCCTTCCCATTTTCCAACCCAATAAAGTAGTGCAGTTGGTCATAGAAGAAAAGCATTTTTTTTCCCCTCCTTAAAACCAACTGCAAGGTCTCACCCCTACCCCCATAGGTTTTATAGAATTTTTTTTTAAAGGTATGTTGTTTAGGGAATTCCTTTTCTTGGTGCCTTTTGAGTTTCTGGAAGAGATCTGTGCTCCTGCCCCAAGGGAGCCTTGGTCATACCTTCCTGCATCTAAATCAATCCTTCCCTGTCAGCCACTGTGACCTCTTGACCTCTGTATTCCCCTTCTCACCACAAAGCCTTCCTTATCCAGCCCAAAGGAATTTGGGTCCAATCAGCAGATGGAGATTTCCAGCTCACGGGCCTTACATTTGGTGTAAGGTGATCACGGGCAGCTGTGTGAAGTCAGCTCAATGCTGCTTCTTACCAGCCCTGTGACCTTGGGCAAGTGACTTGCCTGGCCTTGGGCAAGTGAGCCTCCATTTCTTCATACAGTTAAAAAGGTGGTTGATGATAGCAGATGTCAGCAGGGTTGGTGTGGTCAGTGTTCTTTTCTCCTAGGATAAAATGGCAGAGGATACTGTAGGCAGATGCACCCTTTCCTGATAGCCAGAGCATGGCTCCCAAATACCTGTTTGGCTTAATGATCTGGGTTAGGCCATCTTGGAGCTTTGATCACTGTTAAGACTTAAATCAGAGAAGTAGGTGTCCGCCAGAGGTCCTGCAAAGAGGCATTTGGCCATGTCTGGAGCCATTTCTGGTTGTCACAGCTCGGTTGGGGATTGCTGAGAGCATCTAGTGTGTAGAGACCAGGGATGCTACTAAACATCCTACAGCGCACAGGACAGCTCCCCACAACAAAGAGTTATCCAGCCCAAATGCCAGTCCAGCAGCTCCAGTGTGCCAAGAGTGAGAAACCCTGGACCAGAGGGACAGGGCATGACCTGCTCCTTACCCACTTCTCTCTAGCCCACACACAGCCCATTTGGACATCTGGCAGCTCGGGGAGTCAGGGAGGTTCCATGGAAGTTCTCACAATCCTCAGCCTAGTGGAGAAGTACAGTAAGGAAGCCTTCGATCCAGGTGCCATGTGACAGGGGCTATAATAAAGGTATTCTGCCTGAGGAACAAATTCTGGGAGCCCCACCCCCTAAGATCAGGGACTACCAAAGGTGCTCACTCTCACCATTATTCTTTAGCATTGTTCTCAAGGTTCTAATCAATACAATCAGACAGAAGAAATAAGTTAGATATATAATCACTGAAAAGGAGGAGGTAAAAATGGTCACTGATTACAGATGATATGGAAAATCCAGGAGAATCAACTGCAAAAACTCCTTTACAAAAATAAAGATCAGGGCCTCCCTGGTGGCGCAAGTGGTTGGGAGTCCGCCTGCCGATGCAGGGGATGCGGGTTCGTGCCCCGGTCTGGGGGGATCCCATGTGCCGCGGAGCGGCTGGGCCCGTGGGCCATGGCCGCTGGGCCTGCGCGTCCGGAGCCTGCGCGTCCGGAGCCTGTGCTCCGCAGCGGGGGAGGCCACAGCGGTGAGAGGCCCGCATACCGCAAAAAAAAAAAAAAAAAAAAAAAAAAAAAAAGATCATTCAGTGTAGCAGCAGGGCACAGAATGGTTAGCAGAAATCAATAGTTAGTACAAACGTGTAACATGATAGAAGATATAATGGAAGAAAAGCTCCTATTTACAATAGGAATGTGAAATATAAAATAATAACTTGGATTATTTAGAAGTAGATTCAGTTGCACATAAAACCCAGACAACGGTGCTTTAAATAAAGTACAAGTTTTTCTTTTTCTTATGAATGTTATCTGGAAGTCCATTCCTGGGATGTGGTCCTTCTCTTTATGGTCGAAGGTGGCTGCTAGGACTCCAGGCATTACATCCTCATTCAAGCAATAGGACAGAGGAAGGAAAGAAGAAGTGTAAGGCTCTTCCTTTCAAGGAGACTTAGACACATCTGATTGGCTAGAACTTAGTCACATAACCACGCCCAGCTCTAAAGAAGGCTTTGAATTCTAGTTTATAGCTGCATCACTATGTGCATGGCTTAAAAGAAATCAACATTCTCTCACTAAGGAGAAAGTGAGAATGAATATTGGGACAACCGGCAGGCTGCCATGAAATATAACAAAAGTGTACTACAAGATCTATAGGAGAGAACTTTAAAATGCTCCTATAGGACACAGGCAAGATTTGAACAAATGGAAAAACAAACAATGTTATTGAATAGGAAGACTCAACATCATAGAAAGATCAATTCTCCTTGAGTTAATTTATAACTTTAAACACGTTTCCAATAAAAAACATCACTAGGAATTTTTTTGTTTAACTAGACAGATGATTCTAAAGTTTGTATGGAAAAATAAATATGCAAGAGTAGCCAGGAAGTTTTGAAAAAGAAGAAGAAGGGGACCAGTCCTGCTGGCTATTAAAGCATATTTTAAACCTACAATAATTTAAAAAGTATGGTACAGATCAATGTTATAGAGTGAAAGGTACAGAAATAAATCCAAATATATATAGACATTTAATACCAGTATTTATTAAAGGTGGTATTTCAATCAATGAGGAAAAGATGAACTATTTAACATATTGGATTGGGGCAACTTACTAGAAGTCTGGAAACAAAGTTGGATCTATACTTCACACCTTTTATCAGGACAAATTCCAATTATATCAAAGACTTAACGTTTATAAAATGAAAGCATAAAAGTACTAGTGAGAAACCTTGGGAGAATGCTTTTATAACTTTGAAATGGGTAAAACAAAGACTTTCAAATGAAAACATAAACTCCAAAACCCATAAAATTAAACATCAATTCAGTTACATCAAAAGAAACAAGATTGGCCTGGCAGAAACCAGCATAAGCAATGTCAGAAGTCAAAGAGTAAACTGGGACAAGCATTTGCAATTCTTAGCCCACACAAAGGTTGTTTCCTAATATAGAAAGAACTCCTAACAATCGATAAAAGACAAACACCACCAAAGGAAAATAGGTAAAAGTTCACAGAAAAAAAAATACAGATCACTTTTAAATATAGGAAAAAATGCCCAAACTTACAGAGAAACCTAGGGATATACTGAAATACTGTTTTTACCTATCAGACTACCAGAAACTTGGTAACACACCATGGTAGCAAGCAGGGACTATCATATATGCTTATGGAGTTGTAAACTGTTCAACCTCTAAGGAGGGCAGTTTGACAACATTCATCAAAATCCACATTTTTTACTATTTGGCTCAGAAATGTCTAGGATATGTGTACAATTACTTTCATATATGCACAAGATGTCATATGTACAAACTTAATCACAGCAGCACTATTTATAATAGCACAACATTAGAAGCATCTTAAATGGCTCCCCCAAAATATGGTGAAGTATCATACAGCCATAAAAATGAATTAGGAGACTCTTCATGTGCCGAGACAGAAAGATCTCCAATATAGCCAATATATAAGTTGAAAATACAAGGTATGAATGAGTGCATATAACAAGCTCCCATTCAGTTAAAAGGGAGGAAATGAATGTATATTCACATTTTCTTATTTACGTATAAAGTGTGACCAAGAGTATACACAAGGAATGCGTAAAAAGCAATTGCCTGTAGGGGGGAAAGGGGTGTCTGGGGAACAGAGGCAGGAGGGAGAATATTTCCTGTAGGCCCTTTACACTTTGGACTTTATGAATACACAAATGTATTACCTATTGAAAAAGATTGAATAAAACTATTAATAGATCAACTTAATAAATAAAGGCTAGTTACATTGGCTCATAGGGAAAGGGATGTTGCTGTATTTGTTTCCATTATTTAAAAAAAAAAAGAAAAAAACCCTACTCCTTAAAAAAATATCCCAGTCCTCAGAAGTGCCCTGGCCTTGTATTTGGGGACTGAGTAGAGAAGGATTGACATCTAGGCAGGAGCCCCTCTTTGCAAAGCTGTCAGTCCACGAGTTTGACAGCTACTTACTGTGTGCGCAACCATGACCCGAGTGCCAGGGGAACTGTCTCTCAAAAAGAAAAGTCCAGTCACCCTGCCCTGCAAGCTGGGCTTGAGAGCAGGCAAGGCTGGGAAATGATTGTTCCTGACCCTGCTTCCCAGGCAGGCTTAGGGACCTCTAGGGAAGAGACAACGCTAAAAGCCAAGAAGTAGAGAAATCTTAGGGCAGGAATGGGAGCTAGAAAGGCAGGGGTCTTGGCACAGCAGTGCTGATAGGAGAACAGGAGGGAGATCATGAGGGGACCACCGCCCTCAGCCAGCTGTGCAGCTAGCAGAACTTTGGGGATACCACCTTCTTTCTGCAGGCTCTGTCCCCTCTCCCTTGCAGGGAAGGGCATTCTCTCTCCTCTCTCTTTCTCCACTTGAGCAAGTATGGCCCTGGGCTTCCCTGAGCTCTCCCATCCCCTGAAACCCCATTCAGGAACTCACTTAGAGCCCGGGACAAGACAAATTTGGTCTCTGTGGTATGAGTATTTTTCTTTTTAATGAAACTGAAGACCCCCCAGAGAAATAAAGTTCCAGTAGCGGCCTTTCTGGCCCCCAGGGGTCTTTCAAGCTGTGCTAATCTTTCCTGTTACAAAAGGAAAGGAACATAAATCACTAACTCTTCCCTGGGACTTGGTTTCCCATGGGGAGTTGGAGTTTAGATAAATACAGGCAGTGGAGGGGGACTCCAAGGAAGATGTCAGGCGTCATCGTCATCGACAGGACAGTGGGAAGAAATGCTTTGGCCTGGGGCCTCCCTTCGCCACAGCAGAGGAGCAGCTGCTGCAAAACATGCTCGGCCCTGGTGGCCACCCTGGGCCTTCCGCAGGAGTGACTTCTCTCTCCAGGGAGCGGAGGGGCAGGGAGCCCAGGGACGGTGTGCACCTGGGCCAGGGCAGGCAGAGAAGAGCAGGAGGTGGGGAGAAACTAGGTGGTCCACCGTCTCTTGCTCTGAGTAGAAGCCCCCCCGAGCAGAAGGAAAGGCTGAGCCTGATGGGCCGGAAACACTGAGTCGCAATTTCCAGCACAAGGGCAAGGTTCGGGTTGGCTCAGAATCTTCTGAATCTATTCCATTCATACAAATGAGAATGAGTCCTTCCTATGACAACAAAGGCTTTAAAAGAGAGTGCTTGTGCGGTGGCATGCGGGGTCCTTTATATATTTGGGGTTGGTGGCTGGCACTGAAAGTCACCCACCACTGAGAAGGCAGGAAGGTAGGGGAGTGTAGTACACGGAGGCAGCGGTGCCAGCCTTCAGAGCCAGGGACCTGAGTTCACGTCACAGTCCCACCAGCACCCTGTCACCTTACAGAAGTCACTTGCCCTCTTCCAGTCTCCCTGTGCCTGTTTCTGCCACCGTCGTGCAGAGTGTGCTCTTCCTCACTCTCAGGGTTGTTCAGAATACGAATGTGGTTTGTAGACTACCAGGTGCTTTCCACGGGTCGTGGTTACTATTAGCATGGGTGTTGCCATGGTGATCATGGTGGGCAAGGGTAGGTCTTGGAAAGGCACCTCTATAGACTGGAGAGCATGTAAGGGGCCCTAACTCAGCAGGGCCGTGGGTCAGCCTCTCAACCACTCAAACGTTTGCAGGACACCCGGCTCCCTCTCAGTTTCCTCGTGAAGGAAGCGGGTGTTAGGGTATCAAAGACCGGCTACTTTCATACACCTCATCACAGTAACCCTTCACGCCAGCACATGGGGTTACAGACCAGAAAGATGACTGCACCAGGACCATACCCCAGTAGTGATTGCAACCCAGGCCGCCTGCACCCGAGTCATGTTCCCCTCACTGCTCCCCTACCCCAGCCAGAGCGGAGCCTTGACCACACACGGTGGCCAGGGTGGGGACTCGGGGAGCCCTGGTCCCAAGGGCTCAGGCACACTCTTCTTTCTGTAGCTCCCAAGCATTTGCTTAGAGCAGCACATTTTATGTGCTTTCTCTTTTCTCAAGAAGTCCCAGCTGTATGAGGAAATGGGGCCACGGGTGCAAGACAGGCTGGCCTTAGAGTGTTTCCTGCCCCACCTTTGCACTCAGGCCTGGATTCCTGACGGTGGCCGGAGTTCAAGTCCATACGCCAGCAGGCTTGTGAGAAAGGCCCCTCTTGCTCTGTGTGCCGGGGAGTTGGCCTTCTTTGCGAGACCCCCCCACCCCAGAGTGACTGCTGAGAGAGACCCAGGGTGAGGACCTCCATCTAGATCTTTATATGGGACAGGTCTGGAATTTGCAGACTTGGTAGGGGAATTCTTATCCAGGACCCTAGATTCTATACGAGATCTTAGGGGAAACCCAAACTGTAAAATAGGCCATATGGAAGCTGCACTGGCTGAGGCCTGAGAACCACCCAGCTCTATGGGGCCTGGTTATTGCAACCAATGGGCCTTCCTTCCTGCACCCAGACCCTTCCCCTGCTTGGCCTGCTTGCCCCTAAGAGACTGATCTTGCAAATGCGTCGTGCGCACTTGTGCAGGCTGGGGCTTCAGTGACCCTCAGCCCCTCAGCATGAAGTTCAGACCCCTCCTCCTGGCGTCTGGGCCCTTCGTGTTTTGTTTCAACATGTCTGTCTTGCCTCACCATTTACTGGGACTCAGTTCTCTGGTCTCTTCACTGCCTTTTGCATGTACTGTGTTGGCCTTCCCCTCCCTCCCACCTTTTCTCTTCATGCTCTGTCCAGACCTTTCCACCTAGCCAAGCTTCTCTTGAGAGTCAGTTTCCTGGGAGCCCTCCCTGCCTGCGCCAGCCATCAGTGGTCTCCCTCCCCCCCCCCCAAAACACAACAGCTCACATAGTCAGTGTCCTATAAAGTAGCACCTGGTTCTTATGTGGTTTATCTGCTTCACTGGTGCCAGTATGTGTCAGTCTTGTCCCACCACCTGATCCCCATGATTAACTGATAAAGGGAGGGGCATAAGTTCCTTCTTTCTCTCTTATCAAGATCTGAATAATATGAATTTCAGCATATAGTAGGCTGCCGACTTCTTTAAACCAAAGCCGTGTTAAGACATTCCTGAGGTTACAGAAGCTCCTCCCTCAGGCTGGAATGAATGGGGGGCACTTTTGGGGGTTGGCCATTGTGGGCAAGAGCCCTGGACTGGGGTTGGTGGTTGGCAGATCAAGCCTCCTTGAAGACTTTCCTTTCTGTAGCAGATTTCCCTGAGATGTGCACACCTCTCCACCTCAAAAAGGTCATACTGGGATGAGTGAAGCACTAACCATGTGGTTCTGGCCCATCTTATAGGGATTTGAAACTGGACAACATCCTTCTGGATGCAGAAGGTCATTGCAAGCTGGCCGACTTCGGAATGTGCAAGGAAGGGATTCTGAACGGCGTGACGACCACCACGTTCTGTGGGACCCCTGACTACATCGCTCCCGAGGTAGGACCGTGGGCGAAGGGCCACCTCCTCCTGTTGCCAGGCCTGAGGCCTGAGTCCATCCCCACATGCCAGGGTCATCCAGCGGTGCTGGGGGAGGCTCTGGAAAACCAGAATGGATTCCGGGGAGGAGGGAGAAAAGGCAAGGTGGAAGGCTTGCCGATTTCTCCATAAGGAAATGGTGGTGATGGGGAGATGATGGTGAACTGAGAGTGGCAGGCCATTCCCCAAAGCTGGCCAGGCCCTCACTGAGCATCCTCTCACCCCAGTCCAGAGCCACCAGCGAAACTAGGACCAAGAGACGTTTGTTGACTTGTATGATCGCTTTCATTTTTTAATAACCAGACTAAAGGAGAGCCATTGATAAAGGCAGTGATTAGCTTTATCAGCTATAATTTGCCTACAGTGAAGCCAAGAAGTAGTTGCCATTTCTAGTGCAGCAGTGATTCCGCATAGCAGGCACACAGGATTGAGCCGGAAGAGGAGAGTGCCTGGGCCTCATTTTAATAGAGATCAGAGACGTTCATGGTGAGCCTCGCCAATAGGTTGCCTTTCACGGGAGTTGCTTGGGTGTTTTGTTCATCATAAAGTGTTTGTTTACTTTCAGTTTCTGCGGGTCAGTCTTGCCTAGACTGAGAGATATCTAGTGTGTGATGATTCAGATTTAAGACACAGTCTGTCATAAATACTTAATAAAAATGGTCCTGGGCTTCCCTGGTGGCGCAGTGGTTGAAAGTCCACCTGCCGATGCAGGGGACGCAGGTTCGTGCCCCGGTCCGGGAAGATCCCACATGCCGCAGAGCGGCTGGACCCGTGAGCCATGGCCGCTGAGCCTGCGTGTCCGGAGCCTGTGCTCCGCAATGGGAGAGGCCACAACAGTGAGAGGCCCGCGTACCACAAAAAAAAAAAAAAAAAAAAAACTGGTCCTGAGTGTTCTGACACATGTGAGATGAGAAGGAAGTACCAATCCCTTTTAAACATTGTCCATGGTGGGAGGGGTCAGCACAGCCAGATTTCATTTCCTTCCAGTGGGCATTGTTTGAGCACCTGCTAGACACAAAGTCATGTGGGGATGAAGAATTGACTAAGACCCTGGTGGCTCTCTTAAAATGACTTTGTGTCTAAAGAGAGTGACAGATAAGTAAACAATGAATTAAGCAGAATAAATAGGTACACAACACAAGACGGTAACCTCAGGGATCGGGGTGGGGGAGGGTTTCTTAGAGCACCTGGTGGATGAATTGAGTTGTAGAGAATCAGCAGGATTTCCTTCAGTGGTATGGAGTGGGGAGCATTCCTGAAAACAGCAGGAAGGACTGGAGTGGGCGTGGGGCAGGCAAGGAGGCTCAGTATCCCTGGGCTCTGAATCCTTTAAGGCAGGGCTGTGTTTCTAATCTGGGTACTCCCAAACTCTGGCACACTAGTCAGTCTCTTAGTAATGGTTTGTTGAATGAATAAATGAATGAGAACTTATGATACTCCAACATGAGCAAAGACCAGGGGATGAGAACATTCTTGGCCATTTTTAGAAAGGAAAATAGTGTGGCTAGAACAGAGGATTTCTTAGTGCTCTTAGTAATGAACAAGATTAAGAAAAAGGACCAAGGAAAGTGGCCTTTATTCTGTAGGATCTGTGGACCCACTGAGGGTTTCCCAGTAGAAGGAGGGTCATCATCAGACCTGTCCCAGAAAGAAGACAGGCAACAGCAGTGTAGATCAGAAGCCAGAGGGTCAGGGAAGGATGGTTGAGAGTCTTTCCACAACCCAGACAAGACACGGGGAGGCCTGAGGAGGGTCATAGAGTAAGGATGGTAATAGGTAAATTCTCACTGGAACCTCCATCTTCTAAAAGGTCTGAAGAACAGAGATTTCAGTCTGTCTCTACTAGGATGTTCTCTTAGCAGGGACACTAGGGATTTAACCTCCAAGGAGAAATCATTGAAAGCAAGAGCTCTCGATTGAGACTTGCTTTTTCTACCACCGTCCTCATTCACTCTTTATCATCAGAATGCTTGGTTCTAGGTCCTCTGTGAATTGATGCCAGAGTCAAAGGGTTGACAGCCCAGTGTACTAGTCAAGGACCCAGCGCAAGATAAACATTCACTTTATGATGAACAAAACACCCACACAACTTTCACAAAAGGCAATCCCCTGGTGAAACTCACAATGAATAACTCTGGTCTCTGTTTAGAGTGGGCTCTAGACACTCTTCCTTGCCATTCTACACTTGTGCCAACTCTGCAGCATCGCCACTCCACTCGGAATGAAATCCCTGGTCTTACTGTAGGCAAATTACAGCTGATGAGGGTATCGCCACCTTTATCAAAGGGTCAATGGGAAGATTAAATGAAATTATGCCGCTAAAGCATTGAGCACAGTGCCTGGCCCACAGTAAGTGCTGGGTCCGTGGTGGCTCCGTCACAGTCATCGTGGTCGTTGGGTTGTGCAGTGGGGTGGGAAAAGCACAGTCCTGAGAGTTGAGATTCCAGGCCAGACTTAACCACTAATGCCCCCATGTGATCTTGACCAAGTGGCAAAATGTTTTTGACCCTCAGGTTCCTCATCTTTCAAATGGGAAAATAATTCCTGCCCTACCCACCTCATCAAGCTATTTTGAGAATCTAATGAGATTAGAGCATGGAAATGCTTCAGAAAGCATAAGCCTGTATTCAAACAGGAGGGGTTGTGAGACACCTGGCTAACCCCGAAACCAGAGACACGTTGTGAGGCATTAGCTCTGCCCTGGGGCTTTTCTTCCCACTGTGTGCCCTTGGCTGACCTCCAAGCCCCCCCCTCTCCTTTCTCCATGCCCAGCCTCCGCTCCCCATCAAATGGCGGCCAGCCCTGGGTAGTGCCTGGCATATCAGGCCCAATGCCTGCTCTTCTACCCTAGCTCTGACCCATCAAGGGGCTGGCTGCTGCACCAGGTGCCCTCCCATGGCATGTGAAGCCTTGCCCTTCTCACCAGCTCCATCCGTGACAAGGCGATTAGGAAACAGATAATTAGGGCCAAGCCTAAGGGGAATTTTAGAAAAGATGCCACCCAAAATAGGAAAGCTCTGGAGGGGCCTGAGGAAGGGTGGGCAGGGCTGCTCTGTGGTTTCCCCAGCGCCTTCCTGTCTGAGCACACACAGGGCCACCTGGAGGCCACCTCCCCACCACACCGAGGAGGCACAGAACCCAGCTGTGCCACTCCCCAAGGCTGGGGGGTGGCTTCCTTAGCACCAAGGCCCTCAGAGCCCAGGAGAGAAGGGGGCATGCCCAGGAAGATACACACAGTGGGCACACCTGGCAGCCAGTCTCCCTGAGTTTTGGAACTGGGCTGGTCACAGGGGTAGATTCAGAAAAATATAGAGCCCCTACCCTCTGGTGGCTTATGGATGCCCTGGGGAGACAGCTGACCATGAAAAAAGTAGCTCAACTGCTGGTAATATGTGGAAAGTGCCTGCCAGATCTTAGGGCAAGGGTCTTAGGGTGTCAGAGGAGAGGAGAAAAGCTGGAGAAATCCAGGAAAGCTTTCTGGAGGAGATGGGTGATAACCATGACCTTGAAGGTGGTGCCACGGTGAGCCAGGCTGGGCTGCTGGGTCTTTCAAGGTTGAGGGAGTCTTGGGTTTTCGCTTTCCCTTTGCCTTTGGAACAGAGCAGAGTTACTGGCTCCTCAGTGGAGCCTGTAGCTCTGACCTTACAGATACCCTATGCTGACCACTGGGCTGAGACCAAAGGTCCTAACCAAGTAGCTTTACCAGCCCTAAATAATTTAAAGTTGGCTGCATTTGCTCACAATCCTTTTCATTCTAAATTCTGAGGAGTCCTAAAATGTGCATGTTTTTACTGTTTTCAAAATGCTTCTACCCATCTTTTGATTTAATCCCAAGCAATCTACAACCTCTAGAAGGGCATTTTGAGTAGACTCCAGTCTAGATACTTGGGTTCAGCCTCCTCTTCCATCTTGGAATCTGAGAACTGAGCTGGAGCCTTGTTCTGTAACAAGTTACCTGAGAAGTTACCTGCCTGGGGTGTCCTGCAAGCCGGAATGGACTTTGCCTATTTTGGGGGGAGTCCTCAAAATACACCCCCCTTGGGTACATGCACTCCAGCCGTGCTTCTCCACAGCCTTCACCTTTTGGAGTTCTTTATAGAATGACAGCGCTCAGAGCAGCCAGAGATGTCCTCCCACCCACCTGCCTGTTTCTGGTCAGTACCATGCCCAGTCCTGCTGTGACTGAGCATTATTTCTGCTCTGAGCCAAACACACATCAGTGACCTGCTACATTCTATATAAACGTGGACACCAAACCTTATAGAAGAAAAACTGGATTTAGTACCACCTTCTAATTATATAGAGCTTTGTATTTTGCAGTAGGTTTTCAAAATCTTCCACCTTAATTAATCTTGTGAGGTTAAGCTGAGAATCTGAGCCTCATCTGATAAATGAGCAAGTCAAGTGACTGACTTGAGATCACCCAGAAATCTAACGCCAAACTTGGAGTGAAACTGGATACAACCTGGTTGATCTTCCATCTCCTTCCAGCACATGGCCAGTGCTAAAGAAGAATTGGGATGGGGCAGTTACTTGCTTTTCAAAAAGTTCTGCAGCTTCTTGACTCAGTAGAATTCCTCTTGTGCACTGACATTCTGATTCTGTTTGTAAAACTGCAGTCCTTACACACCATTCTGCAGGAAGCCGATGGTGTTGAGTATTCAGTATCATGTCATACGTGCATGTAACCTAAGTGACTTTGACTCCACACACTTGGTCAGAGGGAGAAAAGAGAGAGAGGCAGAGAACATAGATAAGAAAAATGGCCACCATCAAAGATGAAATGCACCAGACACCCAAGGAGAGGATTTGATTCGAGCTCTTGGAATAGGGAGAATGTTTATGGAACACCTCAAATAAAAAGAAGGGGGTCTGGGGCGTTATAGAGGCAAGAAAACAAGGATTCATCAGTGAGCCGTAGGAAAGTCATGGGTCTTTTCTCAGAATATGCAAGTGCACAGTGGTCTTTTATGATTAGAACACAAATGGGTGGGGAGATTTATTAACTCTAGTTTCTTTTCCAAGAGCACAGGCCTCCGTAAATTCAGCACTGTCACCATTTAAAGAGGACTAAGATTCCGCTCACCCTTCCACTCAGTGAGCCGTGCCCTGGGCTGAGCGTGCAATGGGAGACCCAAATTTGCTGCAAGCACTCACTCACCCCAATTTTAGTGTCAAAAATGTGCACAGCTTTTTACATGGCCCTCAGTTCAAGTCAGGAACTTCATCTGGTGCTCGGGCAAAGAAGCAGTCTGTTCTCCCTGGAAGACAGACTGTGGGTATTGGTTTTTGAAAGTTTGGTTTTGGTGCCTCCCAAACTCAATTTTCACTCAACTTGCTGATTTAGAACCTAATTTTTTTTTTTTTTTTTTTTTTTTTTTTTGCGGTACGCGGGCCTCTCACTGTCGTGGCCTCTCCTGTTGCGGAGCACAGGCTCCGGATGTGGAGGCCCAGCGGCCATGGCTCACGGGCCCAGCTGCTCCGCGGCATATGGGATCCTCCCAGACCGGGGCACGAACCCGTATCCCCTGCATCGGCAGGCGGACTCTCAACCACTGCGCCACCAGGGAGGCCCCCTAATTTTATGTAAGGCAGCTCCGCCCTACAGAGGAGCAAGCTGGAAATAGAGACGTGCGTCTTCCCACGGGCGCTTGTGGCGCAGGTTCAGCCACAGAGGGCAGCCTTCGGTGGACCCTGACGTTGCCCGTCTCCCAAACAGATCCTGCAGGAGTTGGAGTATGGCCCCTCAGTGGACTGGTGGGCCCTGGGGGTGCTGATGTATGAGATGATGGCTGGTCAGCCCCCCTTCGAGGCCGACAACGAGGACGATCTGTTTGAGTCCATCCTCCATGACGACGTGCTCTACCCAGTCTGGCTCAGCAAGGAGGCCGTCAGCATCCTGAAAGCTGTGAGTCACTGGCCCTCACCCACTTTCTGCTCCCCTGGCTTTTCCACCTCTCTCTCTCTCCCTGCCCACTCCTCCTTTCTATCTCTCTCTCTCTCTGTCTGTCTCTCTGTCTCTCTCTGTCTCTCTCTCTGTCTCTCTCTCTCTCCCACCTCTGCTCACTGCTGAGCAGAGGGGCGGAGGGCAGTCACCGCTGGGAGCTCAAGCCCACTGCACCCGCTCCTGCCAGAAATGGGGTCTGGGACAAATTACTGTTCTTGTGGGAAAGGGCCACCACGTCTGTGTTTCCCGAGGAAGGCTCCATGCACCTGGGTCCTCCAGTGCTGTAGAGGGGCAGAGCCAACCCCTGCTGCACTGGGGTCACCCCTGCTGCTTGCACTCTGGGGCTGGACCCTCCTTCCTTACCTGCCACCCATGACCTGTCTTCCTCCGGGGCCTGCAGTGGGGGAGGGAAGGGAGGCATTGTGCACCTGTGTCCACGACAGCATCACTGATCAAAAAAGATGCGTCCACTCAAGATCCCTGTGGCCACGCTGGATTCAGATATAATAGAGAGACTGCCCCCGCCCCCGCCAACAAATAGTCCCTCACAGGTGACAGTGCTTAGTACTTGCTCAGCATACCCGTCGCTGCATTGTAAGACACTTGTACTGTGGCAAGTAAGTGAAGTCACCTGTCCCCCTTGGAATGCTGGGGGAGCTGAGGTGTATGGAAGGTAAGCAGACCAGCTTACCTGGGAAGGGTCACCCCGCTGGGCTGAGGCCGTGACAGCCCAGGAATCTTGACTTCCGGTCCTGGCTCCTTTCGCCCGTGAGAATGCCCCAAAGTTCAGAGTCGGCGTGCCTCAGTCACAGAATTTGCCATATCCAAATACCCGCTCTACTGTGATTTAGTTTCGTTTTTTCAATCAAGTCCCCAAATCTACCTAATTATATGTATTTTATAAAGAAATGTTATGTAACTATCATAAATGGAAAGAGTATCACTTGTCATAATTAATTAACATAAATTATCCCATGAAAATGGTAAAAATGACCTAAAATCATTTCGCAGGTATCTGGCAGGGGACATGTATCATATTTTGGAAAATGCCACAGCAGAACATGTTGCTTCTTTCTGCAGTTCATTTCTTCCTTCCTCTTCCCTTCTTCCCCTCCCCTCATTTCTTTCCTCCCTTCTGCATCTGTTTCTCTTTCTCTCCCTCCCTCCCTCCCTCCCTCCCCATTCACTGATTCAACGAACGACCGTTTGTTGAGTGTTTCCAGTGTGCGGGGCATTGTGCTAGATGCTGAGTAAGCACTGGTGAGCGTAACAGCCGTCATCCCTGCCTTGTGGAGCTTGTGATCCGGCGGGAGAAGGTGGGCAATAAATAAAAAACACATCCATATGTGGTCACAATTGGGATAAGAGCAGTGAAGGAAGCAAACAGAGTATGCTCATTCACTCATTCATTTATTTAACACGTATTTATTGGGCATCTAGGATGTGCCAGACACTATACCAGGTGCTGGCTAAGGAAAAACCTGTAGCACCCGAGGCAGCCAGAACACCCCCAGCAGAGCTGGTCACTCACCCTGGGCCCTGAACACCAGCCTGACACACTTTCCTGTGAGCCCCTTGCTGGCACCCCAGGTGGGCCCTTTCATTATGGATGACCTAGCGCAATGGTCTTCAACTAGGGGTGATTTTGTCCCCCATCATCCCCCAGAGACATATGGCAACATCTGGAGATGTTTTTAGTTGTCACAACTTGGAGGGGAGGGGTGCTATTGGCATCTAGGAGGTAAAGCCCAGGGGTGCTGCTAAACATCCTGCACTGCACAGGACAACCCCCGAACAAAGAAGTATCCAGTCCAAAATGTCATTAGCACAGAGGTTGAGAAACTTTGACCTACAGAGATTCAGAAGAGGTCGTGCCTGTGTCAGCTGGTTGGTGAGGGTGAAGTCTCTGGGAAAAAAGAAGAGCCTCTGGCTCGGGGTCAGCTTCCTGAGACGCTAAAACCTGTATGTTTATCCGTAGCCGATACTTCCCCTCCCAGAAGTGAGAGGACAGGAAGAGCTGAGGAAGCAAGGAGAAGTCTTCCACTCCCTTGGCCTTGGAACACTTCACTTCCTCACATTGTCACCTGATTCTAGGGCCAGGCCAGGCTTTCCATGACTCTGGCCACTGCTCTGTGTCTCTGAGGGCTGCTGCCTACATGCAGAACTCTCCGGAAGGCCATTTGCACCAGAGGGTTCTGCAGTGCACAACCTGTGCAACAGTAGTGGCAGTCCTGCTGCCTTCCTCAGCACTGTGCCCTGAGGCCCAGCCTGCAACCCGCTGTTCACTCATCTCAATGTACTGAGTGCACAGTGGGAGCCAGGCTCTGAGCCAGATGCTGGGAAGATAGAACTGATTCCTATATCATAGAGCTCACCAAGGAGAAGAGATGTTTAGACAAATTATAATTTAAATAAATGAGAAACATGGTGTCTTAGATGTCCACAGAGTGAATCTGGGGAGGCTTCACAGAGGAGGCAGCATTTTGACTGTTTCTTAGAGGATGGTTAGGGGCTAGAGAGGGGCCTTGGACCAGTCAAATAAAGGATGCAGAAGGCGAGCGAGAGAGACTGGCTACAGACTGAACAGTGTGTGTGTGCCAAACTAAGGGGTATGGACTTTATCCTGTGGGCAGTAGGAATCAGGGGTGTGTAAGCAGGGGTGACCTCTGCCAGCTGTTCGATTAGAAGGATGAAGTGTTGGCACCATTCCTAACCCCTCACTCTCTCGTCCATGGCTCCCCTGCCTTTCAGGGGTGCCAGACAGGAGCCAGGAGGAGGCTCCTACTGCCCAGGAGAACCTCCCCTGCTGATGAAGCTTAAAATGCTATCATTATAGATTTATCCCTTTGGATTATAATTTGTCCTCTTAGCTTCCTTTGTTTAAATCTAAACTTTCAGCCTTCACCCCATGAAATATAATACTCAGTCTCTGACACACATGCACACACACACCCCTACCTTTATTCTGGGTGGCTATCAAATATTTCCACCTACCAGCACTGATTTGTTTCAAGGTTATGTTACTATACATCTGCTCAATGAAATTAACATTTGCCATCAGGACTGACTCATTGAACAGGAATAATCATTTCACCTGGGTGTGTGAGGTCACAAGACACCAGCCAAAAAGTACAAAACACATCAATGTGTTTTTTACAGACAAGCATTGAGAAGCAGTAAGCCTTTCTTTTTCTTGTTTTTTATCTGTTAATCTATGTGGGGTTTTGTGCTAGAGATTACAAAGTCAAATTTTTTTAAAAAGTAGGAGGGCCTAGGTCCAGGAAGAGGAAAGAGGAGGAGGTGCCTTTGATAATTGACCTTAACGTGAATATCTGGTCTTGTTTCCTTCCCTCAAAAAGGACTGCTGACCTCTCAGTATGAGTTTATCAGACCTCAGTCTCCCTGACGAGAAGACTTGAGAATCTGAGGGGGAATCAGAGGGTTAGAAAGAGTCTGAGCTCCTCATCCTGACTTGATACCTTGCTGGCTGTTTGACCTTGGCCAAGTTAATTAACTTCTCTGTGCCTCAACTACCTCACTTATAAAGTAGGGATCATGATAGTACCTCAGAGGGTCACGCTGGATGAAATGAATCCATGCGTGTATAATGTAATACTATGTGTAGAACAGTGGCTGGCGCACAGTAAGTTCTGTGTAAGAATTAAAGAGCCCCCGAAAGTGTAGAAAACGGGCTTGGGAGGTGATGCTAAAGGTGCTGCCTCGACTGAGTTCCGTCTTCCCCTCACAGCCTGTGCCTGCCCGGCCTTTGTCACTGATTCCGTCTCTCTCCTCGTCCCCGCAGTTCATGACCAAGAACCCTCACAAGCGCCTGGGCTGTGTGGCGGCACAGAACGGCGAGGATGCCATCAAGCAGCACCCGTTCTTCAAGGAGATCGACTGGCTGCTCCTGGAGCAGAAGAAGATCAAGCCGCCCTTCAAACCTCGAATTGTAAGTAGGCCCTGAGCTCGTTCCACGGCGCGGGCGGGCCTGGTTCCCATGCGCAGAGATGGGGGTCTGGGCACATTTTACAGCCAAGATGACAAGGGCAGGAGGTCGCCAAGAGGCCCCCTAAAAGAGAGTCTCCTTGGCCCTGGGAGTTTACTGTCGAAAACACATAACCGATAGCGGTAACCAAGGTGATGATTCATATGGGACACAGAAGAACCTTTTGTACTTTAATCAAATTTTATTTATCTTGATCAAAAATTATCGATGATACTGGTTTTCCATGTGTGGTAGCGTTATAAGGTTTCCTTATAGATAAGCTTCTTTTTTAATGAGTCAATTTAAAGAAAAATATTAAGTAACCAATTGTCACAGTCATTCTGTGGAGTGAGCACAGAGCGTGAAGCTGAGGCTCAGAGATGGCCATGTGAGGAAGACTGTCCCCCGGGCTGCCCATGGGTGCTGGCTCTATAAGATGCTGTTTCTTTAGGCCACATCTCTGCCCTCTCTGATCCACTCTCCCTTCTGCCTTCACTTCAGCCTCAGCACTCACTCCTTCCAGGTTCTTGGGCCTGTTGTGCTCATGCCAGTCGGAGGAGGGTGCAATAAAGGGTGTTTGAAGCTCAGAGGTTGGAAAAAGGAATAGACCTGTCGATTCCGGGCTTAACTCAGAGACCGTGTCGTGGCGGTGACCTTCTGCTGGAAGGGGAGAGGGTCGGCGATACTCTCCTTAAAATTAGAGAGAGAGAGTGGGTGTGGGTGTGCATGTGTGTGCATGTGTGTGTTTGTGTGTGAGGGGGGAAATTCTTCTCTCTGTTGGATCCTAGCCCAAGGAGGCAGTCATTTAGACTGAAACTTTGGGTAGCCAACTGGGTAGCGTCCCGGGGGGCGAGGGAGGGTGTGTAACATAGGAAGTTATAGGGCAGAGCCCCAGAGTCGTGGGGCTGGGGTCTCGGGCAGGGAAGACCTGAGATTATCCAGTCGGCCCTCAGTCACCCCACATTCTGTCAGAGGACCCCTTCTTCCTCACTTCCAAGTACAGAAAAGACCCTCCTGTGCTTTGGGAATCATCAGAGAGGAAATCTACTGTATTCCAAGACATTTTCTGGGGGGCAGTGGTTGAGAGTGCGGTGCTTCTCAGAAATGTTTCACGTCGGAGGTAACTCTCAGCTGCAGGGTGTGGTCCGGGCCTCAGCCAGATGCAACCATGGCAGGTGAACGGTCCCTGGACACTCAGTCCCGTCTCCATTCCTCGTTTGCTTCCTTCTTGGGTTTTTATGATTTTCACCGGCTGGCACACAGCCTGGAGCAGGCTAAATTCAGGCTTACCTTCTTTCTTTGTTAGCATCACCCACAGTTCTGGGGCCTGTCGTGCCAAAAGCCCGTGCTGTGGGCCCAGGACAGGGCTCACCGCGTGTGCCAGCCTGCCTGAAGGCCGCCCCACCCCATCCCGAGGGTCTCTGAAGGTGGCCTTTAAGGACAAGATGAGCTGACAAGGTTCCCCAGACAAAGTGAGGGGAAGCAGGAGACCAGAGGCCAGGCAGAGGAGGAGAAACTAAAGACTCAGATCTGAGGGTGAAATGTTATTTTAGGTTCAATCTAACTTAATCAACCCAAAGAAAATTGAGAAGTAGACCTGAGTAAGGAATCCAGGCCCAACAAACAGGAACCTGGGACGAGAGCAGGGACCAGTCGGCCAGTGCAGGTCTCCAAGATGACTTGGACTCCAGTCTAGACACGAGCTCAACAAAAGGACCGGACACTAGCCTTGTGGGGGGAGGGGGAGGACTGGAAGAGCAGCTTTCTCCCGGGGATGCAGCCTGGAGGGGACAAGCGCCAGGGAACCATCAGCAAAGTGTGTGAAGGGAAGAGGGGGCCTGGGTGGGGCAGAGGCAGACAGGGAGTCTTTGCCGAGAGGCCACAGGGAAGCAAGGAATTCGGGAAGCTCTTTGTGATAAAAGGTGCAAGGAAGCTCTAAAGGATGGATTCCCAGGGAAGGGTCTCTCACTGGGGTAGAATAGTGGCACATCATGACTCAGATCCAGCGGAGGTGATTCCTCTGAGATGGCCAAAGACCCGAGTAGCAGGAGCTCTTCCCAAAGCCCTAGCAATGCCAGGGGCTCCTCAGTGGGGCTTCCACCCTCCAGTCTGAACTCTGAGCCCAGTGAAAATGCCGACCTGAGCGGAGTGACACTTTGAGCAGTCCCTGGCTTCCCTGGAGTAAGGGGAGGGCAGGAAGGACAAGTGTGAGATTTCTGTGGACCTGCAGGATGGGCAAGGAACCAGACAGAGGAAGGGGGAGGAATGAAGCGTGAACCAGGAGGCCGAGCAGGTGACCCAGTCCGCTACCCTAGAGCTGCCCCTGGCCAGTGGTGAGGTGCTCCTGCGATCAGCGGGTGACGGCCCCCCAGGAACCAGCAGTAGAAGCCCATCCTGTGGGTCAGGTGGGACTACCTCTCTACCTAGAGCACAAGGGCCCTGCGTTTCCCTTCCCAGGGCCTCTCGAGGGTCCCCAGCCTGGGACCAGAGGGCAGGACTCTGCTTGCTTCCTTCGCTGAAGGGCTCAAGTAGGCTTCCAGGTGCCGTCCAGGAGCTCCCACCAAGTTCAAAACTGTCTTAGCGTTCCTAAAGACTGAGCTCATCATTACCTTGGAAATCATCCTCTGTGCATGTTCCTACTCGCCCCCCACAGACCTCCAGAGTCATCCACAACACTGTTGGGGGTCAGGGGAGAGGGCGTTTATTGGGTTGGTTTGAATTCAGTTTGGAGGAGAGAATTAGAACATCCAAAGGAAGGGTAAGAAGGGAAACTTTGTGTGTATGTGTGTGTACAAGAGGTGTTTCTGGTCACATTTGGAGCTGAGTAATGTTGATCCTTACTGAGTCCTCGGCTATAGGTCATTCAAGAAGTATTCAGGTTATTTAGATCTCTGATCACAGCTATATCCTTGGGACTAGAGATTTCTCTCCAGAGAAATACTAAAATCGGAAAAGAAAAGGATAGTCTTCATCTAGTTAGCAGGTTGGAAAGGTGTCCCAAATCTGTCCCTTAAATGAAAACTCGTTTCTGAAAAATGTTCACGGTACCACCCTGAGTCATCTGTGGGCTTGTGTACAACAGAAACTGATTTTAAGTTGAATTAAAGTCCACTGCAGTGGCGGACATACTGTGTTTCTCATCTCTAAAAGCCCTGTAAGGCCAATGTGAAAACTCACACAGGCGTTTATAAGCCATCACCCCCTCTAACCATCTCAGGACTCACCGCGGGGGTGTGGGACCTGCCTGGCTCAGACGCCAGCGGTGAGCACAGCTCTGTGCTCCAAAAGCAGGGTCAGCCTCACCCCCGGACAGAATAGATGGCCACACACGAGAGGTCATTGGAGAGACACTGGGAAGCTGGGGTATGTCTCCACAGAAGTCATCTTCTGTTCACGGGGCAGGGAGTTCCAACACCGGACAGGCTTCCCGTTGGCTTCAGGTATCACATAACTTGAGGACACATCAGATGCCTTCCGAGGAGAGCAGCAGAAGAAAGGTTTTGTCGGAGGGAGGAAAGAAAACTGGTTTGGAGCCTGACATTGGGAACAAGTGGCCAAGATGGTGGGTCGTGAGCAGCCAGGGATGGTGTGAGTTTCTTAGATCTTAGGGACAGACTCCGAGTTAAAGGAAAGCCACTGTGAGAAGGAAGGGGACAAGTCTGTGAGCAAGCATCCCCAGCCTTGCACCTTGGTGGTGGCCTGGAGAAGACACTGGGCATGAGTTTTAGCAGCAAGGAAAGCGATGCACAGACTCCCCTATCTCATCGGGCTGAAGAGCCCCAGGGCGTTCGGTCGAAGTCCTGGGGCTCGTGAGGGAACTCCAGGGCCTGTCTTGCTCCCTCCCCATGCCCCGCTGATGTCACACCAGGATACCACTAGTGCCCAGGATCCTGCTGGATAGCTCCTCTCCACTCCTCAGCTGGCCCTACTGAATCTGAGCACCCTGGGGGGCATCCTGCCTGTCTGATTCAGGAAGGAGTTGGTTTTGTCTGGCTGGGGGGAGACTGGGTGAGGTCATGTCATCCAGTCTAGGAGTTATGAAGAGACAAGACGTAGTGGCCTATTTTCCACAGCTCCTGACCGCCCCCACTCCCCTGCACAGATGGAGCCCCTCCACAGCTGGTGGGCACAGCAAGCCTGCACTCTGCCCAGGTTGGCTCAGCTGGAGGCTGGGGTCCTTGGATCACCCCCACAGGGGCTGAGGATATGGCGGGAGAACAGCTCCCAGGCCTGGTTTCCATCCCCTCTGCAGGAAGCCTCGCCCCTCTAAAGATATCACCCAGGACACTGTCCAGATTCGTAGCTGGAATTTGGCCTCTGGGCAGGTTCCATCCCATACTTCAACTGGCTGCTGTCCCCTCCAGGCCTTTGCCTTCTTGAGATGTTTGCTGGGCTGAGACTTCTGCTCCCTGGCGCCTGAGCCTCCGTATCTAACCACTGCCCTGACTCGCCAGCTGTCAGTATTCCACTGGGTTTCCTGCCTTCAGCTTTTCATCCCTTTGCACTAACCCCACCCCAGGACATTTTTCAGTGGCTTTTGCTTCTGCGTGGAGATTTCCTTCTCATCTTTCCTCCCAGCTGTCTTATCTTGTATATTCTCCCTCCTCCATTTTCCTTTTTATGCTCCTCCTGTCCACCCTTTACCCACCCACATACTCGACTGATGTTGCACAAGCAATGTGCCATCAACACCAAACCAGAGACTTGGTGCCATCACGCGCTCAAATCAGTTTTCTGGGGGTGGCTTGCTTCAGAGCAAGAGCATACAGCAGTAGACAGGTGGGGGAATAGAAACGCCAGCGAGGCTGGATCCATGGCCTTTGATGCTGGAAAAAGTCGCCAAGCGTAGACTTCACTGGTCTATCCTACTGGGCATTTGGTTCCAAAATGGCGGCATCATTTGCTGCCATTAATAGTAGCCCATTTAGCTTTTGTGTTGCCATTGGGCTTGCCTTCCTTGGGGACTGTAGGGGAGAGAAGTGATGTGTTTGGTGTGGTTGAAGGGCATCATCCAACCTTGTAGATCTTGGAGGTATTTTGCTCACTCCTAGCTTCTCTCCTGCACACGCCTCCCCTACCCCAAATGCATTAGGCTCTGAGATTATGGCTCCTGGGGCTTCGGCACTGGAATGGGGGGGAAGCCAGCAGAGGAGGGAGAGGTCTGCCTCCCCAGCAGCCTAGCTGTCCTCAGTGAAAACCAAAGATAATGAGGGAAATGCCAGCCGAGTAAACTTCTCTTTGTGTACGTGTTCTCTCTTTTCAAGTTTGCTTCAGTGTGAATGTCCCTCTTTAAGGTAAGGCCTCCAGAGTGGGGAGTCTTTCCAGGTAGGTGAGCCCTCAGGCCGGGTGACACGGAGGCCCCTTTCAACCTCATGATCTGTTCCATCCAGCCATCCACGCTGCATGGCGGGACCCCCAAGGGAGGCCTTTCCTGCATGCTCCTGCATGACTGGGCTGTGCTGAGAGAAAACTGGGAAGTGGGCCTGAGACCCTCACACCCTCACCAACTCAGCGGCCGGAGGAGGAGCCCTGCTGAACAGGCAGCCCCTTCCCCTAAAGCCAGCCCACTGGCCCAGGGACCTCCTGAAAGCGTGAACCATGAAGACAGAGCCCCAGGGACCATGAGAGGCTGTCCTCATCTTCCACCTGGCAGAGCAGGAATGGGGCCCAGTCGGTCCCTGCAGACATGTGAGGACATCCCGCTGCCCTGTGTCCGTGCCAGAGTGAGAGCCCTTAGCCTCCGAGAGGCTGCAGGGTCCCGCCAAGAGCCAGGATGCTGGCCCGGGGCTGGAGGGCCTGGGAAAAGCCCAGGAACCTGGTTTTAGCAGTTGGCCCAGGTGATGGCATGGCAGAGTGGACAGGGCACTCGCTTTCACCCCAGAGAGACCTCGGTAGGAATAAAATTGCTGTCACAGGATAGTTGTGTGAACCTGGGAATTCACTTCCAGCCTCCTAGAGCCGCGACCTCCTTATGTGTAAAGTGGGGTTGAGAATACCCGCTCACGGAAGTACTACAGGGTTAGTTTACAAACTTCAGATGCTTTGCATGCTACAGATTCTCAATAAATTTTAAGTCCTGTCTCTCCGTTCATCACCTCCAACCCAGCCTGTTAAAGCCCCTCTCCCTCTTATCCCAAGACTCCAAGAATCAAGAGTTAAGGATTGCAGGAGGTGATGTGGTATTTGGAGTCTGGGGTGTGGAATCAGATGCAGCCAGGTTCTGATTGGGGCTGTAGGATCTTGGGAAAGTCACCTCACCTCTCTGAGCCTCAGTCTGCTGATCCATAGAATGGGAATGATAAAATCTTCCACACTGGATTGCTGTGAGGAGAGGAAAAGCTAATGATGTGAGATGATTAGGAGAGCCCTTCATACACAGCGAGTGCTGGGGATGGCGTTGATGCTGATAGTGATGGAGACAGTGGGGGTCTAAGCTGATGGAGGCCGGTCTGGACAATATTTCTGTCCCAAAGGGGTGGAGGGGCTAGGAGTTCAGATGAGGGATGACACCCTGTGCTCAGGGGAGCAGCCATCCATTACAGGGCAGAAAGGCAGAGACTGGCAGAGAACACAGTTCAGGTTCTGCCCGAGAGCCTCCTGGGGCTTAATTCTGGCACAGCCACTGGTCTGAGCTGGGAGAGTACTAGAAAGGAGGCGCTGCAAGACAGTTACTCACCCTAGATGCCAATATTCCCAGTCCTTTGCCCCTTGGAAGACCCCCAAGGTTCCCCAACTTTTATTCTGTGAACTTGCTCACCAGCTTTACTCTTCTTGCCTTTGGTCTCGGCAGGGTTTTTTTTTTTTTTTTTTTTTTAATTTTTATTTATTTATTTTTGGCTGTGTTGGGTCTTCGTTTCTGTGCGAGGGCTTTCTCTAGTTGCGGTGAGTGGGGGCCACTCTTCATCGCAGTGCACGGACCTCTCACTATCGCGGCCTCTTTTGTTGCGGAGCACAGGCTCCAGACGCGCAGGCTCAGTAGTTGTGGCTCATGGGCCCAGTTGCTCCGCGGCATGTGCGATCTTCCCAGACCAGGGCTCAAACCCGTGTCCCCTGCATTGGCAGGCAGATTCTCAACCACTGCGCCACCAGGGAAGTCCCTCGGCAGTGCTTTTGCTGAGCACAGCTGTGTGACTCTCAGTGCCCCAGCCCTGAAATGGTAGCAGTCACAGCTTCCCAAGTATTTCTAAGCTAAACAGCCTCAGTGGGGCGTCTTTGACTCTACACAAGAGATTTCTCCATCAGGGAATTCTGACTGCAGGAGCGTCCCTGTGGCCAAGGGCTGGAGGGCCCACCTGTGCTTCACTTTGGTCCTCCCAGCACCCACCCCAGGGGAGGGATCTGAGCCCTAGGCTGGGCATTTCCATAAGCTCCAAAGTTTTTATTTATGACTTAATAGCTGTGAGGTTGGGATTCGCCTTCATGGATTCACCAAACTAGTGTATATTGAATTTAATCTCCTCCCTGCCCCATGAACACTTAAGGTGACACACACATCCTACCTGGGAGCATGGGACCTACTAGGCTGTGCCTTATTGAAAGTGGGGAGAGCAGGAGCCGTCAGAGAAGGTTCTCGAGAGTTGCTGGATCTTGGCAGAGAAAGCCAGGAAGGGTTAGGAAGAGAGAACTACATGGGACAAGGCATGAAAGGGGAAAAGGGAAAGGCAGGATTCAGATCAGCTCTTCTTAATGGGTATTTAGTGAGCATGTGCTCTGTGCTTTCTGAGAAGCCCTGGAGGGGGAGGTAAACATAGAAGAAAAGAATCCCCTACAAACGCAGACACGTTCACGTTCCCGTCACTGTGTGACGTGAGGAACTTAGATGGCAGGAGGAGATACTGAACACGAAATACTTGAAGAATACCAGGCAATGGGATAAAATTCAGGATTTGACTTTGGGAGGGGAGTCTTGAGGTTCGCCTGTCGAGGTTAGAGGACAGAACGGGAGAGATGGCACGAGGAAGATGGCCTCCCCAGTCAGGCCTCTGTGGGTCACAGGAGCCATTTCCCACCCGAGGTCTCATAGAAGATCTTGTCCAGGAGGGCCACGTAGCTGGATGAGCAGTGCCCTCCTGCCTGTCTCTGCAGAGAAGGCTACAGGGTGGTCCTGCAGCCGGGGGGGCGGTGGGGCATAGCAGTCAGAGGCTGGATAATGTGCGTCAAAGTAAAAGCAGATAGAATCTCAAGCTTTTCCCATGGAGGGACTCCGTCCTCCAGCCCTCAAGCCAGCATTTGCTCTTTGAAGGGTGTAGGCACCAAGGGACATTTTGCCAGCTGACAGGGTTCCCCCATCCACACCAGCCTACAAGTCCAGGACCTTGAATCTCCAGGGCTGCATCTGTCATAGCGGAGGGAAGCTCTTGGAAACCCAGTTTTGCATCTCGGGGCATCAGTGCCCTGTTTACTCCCCATTGTTTGTGCTGGGATAAGGGGTGATAACAGAATTGGATTTGGCCTCAGCTTGATGCTCAAACGTTATTCTAGAGTTCCAGGGTCTAGCAAACACACATTGGGTTTGTGAAGCTTCATTAAGGTTGTTCATCAACCTCAGTCTCTTCAAAGAGAGAAGACCTGGCTCACAGGCCTGCATCTTTTCAAGCCTGCATGTTATTCGGGCTCCTCCTTTCTGAGACCTACTCCACCCCCAAAGGGATTTTCTTGAGCACAGAGCTTGGATGTCAGTGGAGTATTTCAGGTGTGTGAGCCCAGCTAGGTGTGGAGGAGGGTCCAGAATGATGGGGACAGTGAAATAAGATCATTGCCTGAAGTAGGGAGATGAGGAGATAAGACTGGAGTGGGGATTGTCAGCTGAGATGACTTAGAAAATAAACCAGACCTTGACTGGGAGCTTCAGCCGCTCCTTCCTTCTCCCCGCAAGCAACTGGCACCTCCCCTAGTGTTGGAAACGACAGGACTGATGGTCCTCCCTGGGAGGTGTGGCAGATTCAGGCTACAGGTACCCAGGTACCTAGGATGTGGGTGTTCCACTGAATGATCCAGAATACCCTCCCCCCAAAACAGGAGATTTCAGAACTTAGCCCCGACTCTATATCACAGGCAGTGAGCTAAGAGGAAAACACTGGACGGGGCTGGGTCCAGGTCCCTGCTGTGAGAGTCTGTGAAAACCTGAACAAGGCACTGAATCTCTCTGCTCCTTCCCTGTAAAGTGAGGGACTTGCATTGTCCCTAAGGTTTCTCCCAGCCCCAGGTACTCTGTGTAAATGTGCTCCACGAGGGCAGGGATATGTGCAGGTTTTGAATCAACTTTATAATAATAACATTTACAGAGCTGAAAAGTTACCTGTTTAAAGTGTCCTTTTTTTTTTTTTTTTTTTTTTTGCGGTACGCGGGCCTCTCACTGTTGTGGGCTCTCCCGTTGCAGAGCACAGGCTCCGGACGCGCAGGCTCAGCAGCCATGGCTCACGGGCCCAGCCGCTCTGCGGCATGTGGGATCTTCCCGGACCGGGGCACGAACCCATGTCCCCTGCATCGGCAGGCGGACCCTCAACCACTGCGCCACCAGGGAAGCCCTAAAGTGTCCATTTTGATGCATTTTAACAAACCTGTGTAACCACTGGCTCGTGGATGTAAAGAACATCTCTACACCCAAGCAGTTCCCAGGTGCCTCTGCCCCCGGAAGCCCCTGATCTGCTTTCTGTCCCTGGAAAGGAGATTTCTCTTTCCTAGAGTTTCACGTATATGGAGTCATGTTGTATGCACTCTTTTGTGTCTGGCTTCTTTCACTCAGCATGTGTGTTTGAGACTTATATTTTTAACTTTTTATTATGGAAAATTTCAAACATGTACAAAAGTAGCGAGAAAAGTGGAATCCCCACGTGCCCATCACCCAACTGCAAAGACTACTAGCAGGCTCTGCTTAATGTGTTAGGGGAGGGATATGTTTCTGTTTCGTTCACAGCTGCGTCCTCAGCAGAAACTCCTGGCACATAGTAGTAATTCATATATCTGTGTGGAATGAATGAATGAATTCTGTAGATCTACAGTGTTTTTCCAGAGAATGTTTCTCTCTTAGCTCCATCTCAAAATTCTCTTCTCACCTTTTATGGCCCAAGATCTATCCCAGTATGTGCCTGGGAATTTGGGCTGATAAGATCCTGCATTAGGAAACCTGAAATTGTTGAATGGTAAGAGAAGGTGGGTGACCTCATCGTGATTTGGGAGGCATCTATTAGAGTGTTTACAGTTCCCGTTTCAAAGCCAGTAGGCAGAGCAACAATAAATCCCAGGCCAAAAGAGCTTGATCTCCATCCAGGACATGTTCATAAATACGGGGCGGGGGGTTGGAGTGGGGGATTGTTGAGTGCAGGATCAGGGCCTCTGCCAGGACTGATTGGAAAGTTTCTTCTCTGAGTACCCAAAAGCATCCCGAGAGCAGCTAAACTCAACAGCTGTCAACAGTGACACTGCTTTGAAAAGTCGATGATAAATGAAAAAGGTCCCCCTGGTTAGAGGCAGAGCGGGGCTGGCTTTGCCACTGTGTGTCTGCCCACTTTCAGCGGGAGCAGCCACGGGGCCTGCTGCTGCACGTCCCGCTGCATGGGGCCAGCTCGCTGCAGAGCCTGGCACAGGGGCTCAGGCCTTGGGCAGGCCACAGCAGGCAGGGCGCTGTCTCCTCCTGAGGCTTTTGATTCCTGCATATCAACATTGTCTTTTCTACACATTTTCAGCTCCAGCCACCCCTGCTGGGTGCCCCTTTACCCTACTTCCAGGTCTACCCATCAGTGGATTGTAAAATCAGTTTAGTGGGTCAGGTGCAGGAAACATTTTTAATGAAGACTAGGATAGGGTAGAATTGGGTAGAGTAGAGAAGAAGAGAAAAGGAAAGAAAAGAACAAAGTAGAGAGACTAGAACATAGACTGCATCACGTATGGTAAGGGTAAAGTGTAGCAAGCTGCATCTTTTCTTGGGGACGGTGGAATGAGGGGATGTCCACTAGGTCATATATAACATATATTTCTTTTTTTTTTTTTTCTGCGGTACGCGGGCCTCTCACTGTTGTGGCCTCTCCCGTTGCGGAGCACAGGCTCCAGACGCGCAGGCTCAGTGGCCATGGCTCACGGGCCCAGCCGCTCCGTGGCATGTGGGATCTTCCCGGACCGGGGCACGAACCCGTGTCCCCTGCATCGGCAGGCGGATTCTCAACCACTGCGCCACCAGGGAAGCCCTATAACATGTATTTCTTACTCTTGGGCATAATGAAGAATTTTGAAGGGCTGTATTCCCCTTCACCCCTCATGTCTAAGAAATGACCCCAAAGGGCCTAGTGGGGATGGCAGCCTCATGCACTGTGAGGGGTGCAGGGCAGAAGGCAGTTGTTTGCTTGTTGGCTGATTGGTTGGTTAGTTGGTTGGTCAGTTGGTTGGTGTTTAACGCAGCAACTATGCTGTTGCTGGAAGCCAGTGACTGGCCACCCGGGCTGGGCTCAGCGCTTCAGCCCTTTTGCACAGGTGACTGCCTTGACGCCTCTCAGCAGGAGGCAGGACAGCACACACCAGGGGCCCGGCCTGGGGTCAGAACAGGCTGAATCCAACCCTGGCTCCACCCCGGGCGGGCCCACGTTGGGCCAGCTGCTTGCTAGTCTTTGCAGTGGGAGTTGGGGTAGCTGTGAGGTTAAATGCATCAGGCAGATCTCCATCCCTGAGCTTTATTATGTTGTCCACACAGAGGGACTGAGCCGTGCCGCTGCTGGAAGTACACGGCAGGCCCCCGAGCAGAGCCTCTAGCCTGTGCAGGAGACAGTTACTGAGTAAGTCACTTTTTAGCCCCAGTTACAAGGAGGGCCAGGAAAGAGAGGCACAGGGCGATCAAGGTATGTGAGGGGGACCAGCCTGGTTTGGGGCTGGTTCCCCAGGAAGGGGCATTTCTTTCCCACATAGCAGTTCCAGACCCTTCTTATTAGCAGCAGGATGGAGGCCTTGTGGCCTCAGGAACGGTTTCCGAGCTCCTTTGCAGCATTTGAGAGGGAAACGGGCACTCCTTTCCTCTCATGTCTTGTCTTGGAGGGGGCGGGCTCCCCTGTGTGAGAAGAGCTCTTGCTCTGGGCCGTCACCTGGGGACTCAGCAGGGTCTACTTAGTTAAGGCTCGGCTGTGAGCTGGGTACTGCGAATGACAGAAGATGCAGGTGGCCCCAAGATGCTACTTGCCTTGCCAGGGAGCCAATATTCTTGGGCCACTTGGAGACACCTCTCGGCCATTTAAAACTCCAAACTGAACGTCGTCAAGGGCCAGTGAGTGCTGTACAGACTATGAGGGTGTGTCCTTAACCACACGGCCCAAAATGAATCTTGGCTGAAACGTATGCTTTATACTTTTTTACCAAGTTTTAACAGCAGATGGTCACAGCCAAAGGTGTGTCCACGTGTGGACCTGGGCAGGCCTGGGAGGGTTTCAGGAGGCAGGTGTCAGCACCGCCCTTCAGAACTGCCCAGAAATGTCTCCTTCCCTAAAAGGAATGAAGAAATGCTGTGTCTGTGAGGCTAAAGCTATGAGACAAGTGGTTCCGCCTGGTCTTGAAATAGCCTTAGACAGAGAGCCTGCGTCCGGGGGACTTTTCCCAACCATTTTCATAGGGACCCTTCAGCCTTCCCATGGAGCACCACACAGGCCCAAGGCAACGCCCCATGTGGGGGGCCTCCATGGTACGAGGGACTTGAACAAAAGGGGACATTTACGGTCCTGAGAATGCTTCTCAGAGTTACTGTACCACAGAGAATTTCAGGCCTTGTTTGAGGGGAAACTTTGAAATCTGTGATTCTTAACTTAGCAGTGAAGTTGCCACCCCTTCCAGAATCTGCTGCAGTGACCTCTCTCCAGGAAAACCCGAAAGTGCCCATACATAAAACACACTGGCTTGTATTTCACGAGGTTCCCAGAAGCCCTGAAGTCCCTCGTCTAGTACAGGGGTCGGCAAACTCTGACCCACTGGCCAAGTCCAACCCACTGCCTCTTTTTGTGCAGCCCTCAGACTAAGAATGGGTTTTAGGTTTTTCTTCAGTGGTTGAGGAGGAATGGTGACACTTGACCATTATAAGAAGTTCGAATATCTGTGTCCATAAATAAAGTGTTACTGGGACGCAGCCACTCGCAGTCACTGACACTTTGTCTAGGGCTGCTTCGTGCCACACGGCAGAGGGGAGTGGTTGTGACAGAGACCCCATGGCCCACAAAGCCTAAAATATTTACTAGCTGGCCTTTCACAGAAAACGTGCCATCCATGCTCTGAGAGTGGGAACCCAGGTCAAGAAGTCTTGTTTGAAATATTTTAGTTTTACTTAAAATGGTTGAGCCATGGAATATACAGGTAGAAGCAGCTTTGAAAATCACCTCAACAAGCTCCCCACTTTATCAAGGACTACGTTCCCTGCTTCTGTGGGAGCAGGGGATACAGGGAGTTGTATCTTGGGTTACCCTTTCAAGCTTCTGTAGTTTTCTAAGCTGGCCCTGCCTTCCAAACGAACCTTCAGGTAGAAGCCCCAAAATTTTGTTTAAAAAGCACCATATCAAATGTTCCAAGTTTGGTAACAGCTTCTTTATAACAGGGATACCTGCCCTCCCCTGTGAAGGAGATCCCAGAGGGCTGAGTCTATAGACTCCTATAAACCACTGATTTACAGACAAATTGTAGTTGGCTGAACTCCTTTGATCCCTGAAGTATTTCTAGGTGTGAGGGAGGAGGTTAGTGATAGCTAATAGGAGTTTCCAAAGCAACTCTTCAAATGGAATTTGTAAAAATGTGGATTTTTTAATAGTCTGGGAAACAATTACGAGGGGACAAGGAGAGAGGGGGAATAGTTGAATTCCATCAAGCAGTGGATTTGACAGAATTCAGCTGTGGTTGGTTGTTCAGAATGCCTGTTGGTCTGAGGGACTTAGTCCATTTAAAAAATACATTTACATATGCAGACTGCCTCGGGAGTGAAGCGGCTTTCCCTCAGACATGGTTTAGATGAGGATCAGGTTATGGGGGAGGGGGCATTCGACCTGAGGCTTGGGTGGCTCCCCATCTCTGTATGCTAGCGACGGAGGCCAGCCTGCTGCCATGATTCTCTCCTGTGGACCAGGGAATGGCCAGGAACCAAGTGGCTTCCCATTTTTACATGTCATGAAGCTAATCATTTGTGCCTAAAAAAGCAAATGAGTCTTGATTTTCTTTTTCCCTAAAAGGTGGAAACAGCTTTACTGAATAGAGGTCACAAACTGGAGGGCCGTGCAACCCATTCAACCAGGCTGCTCTACTTTTAATTGAATTCGTTGGCAAAAATTAGGAGATCTAACATGAAAATGTGTCTGGGGTATTTGTTGGGAATTCAGAAGACCTAGGAACCCTGGGTCTGTGTTCCCGAAGGAACACATCAGCTGCCGAGGCATGCGTTGCCCACTTTGCCCCCAGCTCTACAGCTCCCTGGGGACACACACACCCCCTCCGGCTCATTACAGAGAAAAGAAGACATGATGTCATAGCCAGCACTGCTAAAAGTAAAATTCATCTTCTTTCTTCCTTTTTGTTTTTCTTGCCTTGCTTTATTCCAGAAAGTTTATAGATAGCCCACTAGGATATACAAAGCACATACTGTAAATGTAATGGCAGCGAAAATGAGGAAAGACAAACAAGGTTAGGAAGGCAATAAAAAGATCAGGAATGTCCTTTTGGGTGGGTCACAATTCTGGCTCTTAGCTTTTGAGAGAAGACTGGTTAGTCCTAGTATTTGGAGTACACAGGAGATGAAAGCACACAGGTTACCCTGGTGATACAGTGATTATTCTGTGAACTGAGATCAGGGATCATCCCAAAGACAACGCTCTTTGTTCTAACCATACTGTTGTGATCAATATTGACAAAGAGGCAATACGAATAATTTACATTTACTCTCTGCTGTGTAATGTTCTCATCACTTAAATGTATTATTTCACTTAATCCTTATAACAAGTATATGGGGAGGACTACTAATATCCCCATTTTACAGATGAGGAGACTGAGGCACAAGAGAGAATTCATGATTTGCCCAAGGCCACAAAGTTTAGCGTGCATGCTAAACCACTAGGCTACGCTGCCTCTCAGAGGGCGACATCTAAAGAAACCAGTGTGGTTTGCCAGTGAGCTCTTAGGTATCCTGATTTTATAAAGGCCGATATAAAATAACTAAGGAATGGCATGAAATTCAGAAGGAATACCAATATATTGTGTGACCTTGAGGGGAAGCTGAATCCAGAACAATTAGCCCCTAAATAGGCTTTCAGACTACAAAAAGTCCGTTTGAAACTGCTAAGAAAATGAAGGAAGAAAGAGATCCACTGCTCCTTTACACAGAGGGACTCAACAAGGCTGCACATCAGAATCACTCACGGAGCTATAAAAAAAATACAGAGGTCTGGGCCCCATCCCTGGACATTCCAGTTCACAAGGTGTGTGTTGAGGCCCAGGTGTCCATATAGCTGCATGTTTGTTTCTGATGCACAGGCAGGATGGAGAACCACTGACTGAAAACAATGACAGATAGCAAGGCTGTTATTTTGCCTCTAACTTTTCCCCAAAGAGAAATATCTTCAAAGTACAAAGATTAGGGCAAAAACCACTCTTGGGTGAACTGAAACCCAAGAGAAGTAAATTAATGAATTATATCTAATGAAGTCACCTGGGTCCTATAACTCACCCAGGCCAGATCCTGGAGCGGTTACACTGAGTCTCCAGGGTGGGTGTAGCATCACTCTCATTTAAAGTTCCATGGTGGTTCTGTTGTACGGCCGAGTTTGAAAGCCACTGTGCCAGGCCCAGGTGAGTTATCTCTCAGGTTAGTGAAGAATCAGCCATGCCCACCATTTGGTTATTTGGATTTGATGGAATAGAGCAGTGGTACCAAATGATGGGACATGGGCAAACAGTCTCCCAGTATTCAGAAAGAGGGAAAATGAGGTTTGGGATACTCTGAGATGGATGTGATTAAAGTAAGTTTCTAGAAGGTTTTATGAGAAGATAGTTTGTGGACACTTAGGGGGAAATGGTAATTGCTTGGAGCCAATTAACTTCACCTCTAGACTAATAGATGAGAGAAATGCTGCAGGCATTGTGTATCTTTATTCCAGCAAAACAATTGAAAGTCTCGGAGAGCATCCTCCTGAACAAGATGGAAAAAGTGACCATGGCTGGTTGATTCACAGTGGATTTAACACCCATACCCCCAGAGTGTGCTGGTGCGACTGGGTAGGTCAGCTTTGTGAGGGAGCTCTTTGCAGAGGGCAGGTCAGAGGACTCTGAGCCTGAACTTCCCTTATACAGTATTTTTATATGCATCTTGTTAAAGAGATGGGAGGCATGCCAATCAAATTTTAGGATGACAAAAATCTGAAGGATATGGCAGAAAAGATGGATGACAGAATTAAAATGGCATTCATGTAGTACTTTAGAGTTTACATGAGGTTTACTTACCTGCTCTCATGCAATCCTCAGCAAGCTAGGTAGATTTATTATCCCCACTTTCTTGGTAAATTAACTGAGATTCAGAGAGGTAAATTACAGAATCATTATTTATGGTAATCTTAACAACCTAGAAATAAGTAGCACCATAAGAAGAAATCAGGGTTAAGTGTCAGAGGTTACATCTGGATGCAAAAAATCCATTTCAGAAGATGGGGGTTTGTATTAGTTTCCTAGGACTACCATAAAGTTCCACACGCCGGGTGGCCTACAACAACAGAGATGTATTGTCTCACAGTTCTGGATGCGAAAGTCTTTGATCAGGGCACCTGCAGAGCCGCGCTCCCCCTGAAACCCGTAGGGGAGGAATCCTTCCTTGCCTCTTTCAGCTTCTGGTGGCACCAGATGTTCCTTGGCTTGTAGTAGCATCACTCTGCTCTTCATGTGGGTTCTCCCTGTGTCTCTTCATCCGGTCCTCCCCCTGTGCGTGTCCGCCTCTGTGTCCAAAGTTCCCCTTCTTATAAGGTCACCAGTCATACTGAATAGGCCCCACCCTGATGACCTTACATCTGCAAAGACCTTATTTCCAAATAAGGCTGAGGTGCTGGTGGTTAGGATTTCAACATAGCTTTTGGGGGAGACACAGTTCAACACATACCAAGGTTAAATTGGAGTGACAAAACTGTAAGAGCGTCACTGTTTTATCACAGTTACCTCAGAAATGATAAAACATGGACACCGTTTTAGACATTGATTTAATTTGAGAGTTTCCACCAAGTAGAGGGTCATGCCACTTCCCTTGGCATTGCTTAGACCACGGAGTCAGGAATCGAGCCGTCATTTCTGGCCACCACATTCTAAGAAGGAAATGGATTAAAAAATGGTAGGGCACCACCATGGCAAGATAGGTGCTGTGAAAGCTTCCACTGGCAGCCTAGACAAACCCTCTATGTGTCTCGTTCTGTTTTCTATCAGGAAAATCCAAAAGTATGATCAATTCTTGGTTAACAAAATTAAAAAGGGGGGAAAAGGGATAGAAGAATACGTTGAGAGAAATTTCTAGGCAAATGATAGTTGACTTGAATTTTGTTCCAACCCTCGTTTTTGTCAGGCAAAACACTATGCAGTTACACGTTTCTTATTTCATTAAACTCCATGGATGAGCATGTGTGTATAAGCATATGCACATGTACTTTGTCAATATATGGGTATAATGAATATACGTGTATATGTAAAGATCCAGTTAATTGATGTTAAGCAAGGATTCTAATTATTTAAATTCTCCCTTTTTCTTTGAAGATATTTAAAGGAAGGAAGAGCTTAGATAAGAATATTGACATTTCAGAGCTAAGAGGAATCTTGGGTTTGACTGTTGCGCGAATAAAAGGATTTTGAGCAAATGAATATTAAGGGATTGCTGTGTGCCCTGCTTTGCAGTAGGTACCTTGAGGGATGTGAGAGAAAAATGTGACACATAAAAACATGACAAAGAGGGAGCAAATGCATGTTCCAGGAAGTGCCTTGGGGGACTGCAGGGGAGGGTCAGGTGGAGGGAGGCTGGAGTCAGGGAGACTCAAGAGGGAGGTGGAACCTGAAAGCTGGATGTTTGGAGACCACGTGGAGACAGCCATGTCTCCCCAGAAAGTTATGGTCACACACATGGGTCCGGGGACCCTGGCTTGTGGTCACTCTACTGCCTCTGCCCTTGCTGTCACACCAGGCACAGAGGAAGAGGTGGTCTGGGACCAGCACGGTGACTACAGCCCCGTGCCCCGGCCTGTAAGACCAGGGAGTTTTCTCGGTGCTTTAGAACAAAGTCATCTGTTGATCTCGTAGTCAGATAAAGACAGAAGCAGAAATCGCTGGCTCCTCTGAAAGCTTGTATTTATGACTTCAGTTCAGTGAGGGCTATGAAAGAATTGCGCCAGCCAGACAGGAAGCGAGCATTCAGGCAGCCTGCCCATGTCCGCACTGGGGTCCAGACACTGCTACAGTCGGCCGAGCCTCCAGCCCTCAGTGGCCTCGGGGCGATTTAAAAGGCCGATCCCCTACCTTTGCCTCTCAAATGCAGTTTCTCAGAGGCATCTGGAGTGACCTGTAACTCTGTTTCCATAAGTTCTACCTCACTCCCCGGCTGCAGATGCCAGAAGTGTGCCCTCCCCCCAGGGTCAGCCCCAGACCTCTCAAATCCAAGACCTTACTACTCAATGAAGCCAAAGGGAAGAGGAGTGTTGTTCTCCCCTGACACCAACTGCAAATACCCACCAAGTCCGTAAACTTCTCTTAGCCCATCTGTCTTGGTAGAATTTGCCCAAACCCTGGTTCATCCTCTTTCTTTCTCAGACCAGCAGTCAAGGAACCCTAGTGGCCCAGGCTGACCACTGCAGGGAGAGGAAACCCCATTCACCAGACCTAAGCCTGCCTGTCTCTCAGGGCGCTGTGAGGCAGCCGTGGGCTGCGGTGCCCTGCTCCAGGCTCTTTGTGAGTCAGACCTCAACCTTCTCCAAACAAAAATACCCTCTGGCACAAGAGTGCCACAGGTTCTGAACCCAGATCACGTCAGTGGCTCTAGATAAAGCAGCAGCAAGAGACGTGCATTCGATTAGTTTTTTCCTCTGATATTTCTTGAGCACTCTCTATGTGCCAGGCAGTACGCCATCCCAGGGATGGAATGGCGAGTTCAACCCAGTCCCTGCCCCCAGGAGCGCACAGATTAGTTGCAAAAGGAGGCGGACACCCAGGGTGGTAAGTGCCCTGATGAGAGTTAGGAGAGGTGATAGAACCCCCATAAGAGGCCTGGAGGGACAGAGAAGGCTTCCTGAAAGCAGGGCCTCTGAGCCAAGATGGGAAAGGTGAGCAGAAGTCAGCTCGGTGATGAAGACATGGGGCAGAAGGCAAGGAGGGGAGGGGGTGCTCCGGGCCGAGGACTAGCTGAACAGAGACCCGGTTGCAGGAGCAAGCCAGTGAGTCCAGAGGACTTCATGGTTCCCCCGGGCCCAGGAGATGAAGCTGGGCAAGTGGACAGGCACGAGATCCCAGAGGGCCTTTCGAAGTGGGTAAGAAACGGGCTTTTTCCGAGAGCAGTACGCCACCGTTGGAAGAATCTCAGTGGCTGGAGGAAGCACGGGATGTTCAGGCAGGCCCTGGCTCAGCGCTAGTTCAGGATTTGAAAGCATCCAGAGAACTGTGAGCTCAGGCCCTGCCCTCACGAAGCTCATGGCACCCGTGGGCAGATCACATGGGCTGTGCTGCGGAACACAGCCAAGAAGAGAGTGAGGCATGCCCACGGCACACGGTGCTAAGACTCGGAGGCAGGGTAGGGTCTCACATTTATTGGGTGCCCATTGTGTGTTGGGGTCTGCACGGAGGCACCTCACATCTGGCATCTCATTTAGTCCTCAAGGCAATCTGTAGGGCACCTGTGACCACCCCCATTTTACAGATGAAAAGACCAAGGCTCAAAGAGGTTACCTTCAGAGTGTCATCTAACCAGGATGGGAGGCCAGCCAGTGCTCTTTCTCCTCCTGCACGCAGCCTTCCTTCCGTGTGCGTCAGAGGATGCGGGCAGGACTTAGTGGAGGAGATGAGGTGGGAAGAGTTAGAAGGCTGTTCCGCTGTCCCCGTGTCACCTCTCAGGCTGTGCGGTGGGGGCTGAGAGTCAGGCATTTAGATATTAGGAGAGGCACATGGGGTGACTAAAGATCCAGTTAAACAGGGAGTATCTCTAGGAGCTTGCCCATCAGAGCCTTGGAGTGGAGTCTCGTGCCACCTCTGTAGGGGAGGCGGCAGCTTTCCAAAGAGTAAACCCAGGGAGCACAGGATAAAATCCCCAGCCCTCTCCAAATGTGAGGATGCTATGCTGCCTGCATGGTATGAACAGGGGATGGGGTTTCTCAGAAATACTTGCTTTGGAAAACTCCCTAAGCCTCTAAGGTTAATTAATAGTCAGGAATTGTTAGTTATTTGAATTGGGAATGAGTGACTGACATGCACCTAAGCTGTCTCCAAGGGAACTAGGGCCTGGGCCAGGTTGCGTAAGGGGTGCGTGAGCCAGGTGTGTTCTTCTGTAGAGCTCTTGAAGAATGGCACACTCACTCCAATGCCACAGATGATTCCGGGACCACTGGAAAGCCCAGAACAGAGCTAGATTGCTCACCAAGCCAGCCCACCATGGAGCTAGAGGCTCTCTGGGAATGACATCCCTAGCTGTATTGACTGAGCCCGATTCCCTGGTAAGCAGTCAGCAAGTTGGGACATTCAGACATCCTGTGGAATCTAGCTCCGTCACTGTGCTCATTTGACCTCAGCAAAGGAAACCCGTTTCCATGACTAATGGACACAAATGATTGAAAAAGGTGAAGCACAAGTAGTTAAACAGGGGAGCCGATGCCAGAGTGTGTACAGATTTCCTGAGGTTCTCTATACACTGGCTCCCCTCCCCCATTAGTGACCAGTGAGAGGGAGCCAGGAAGGAGGTGGTCCTGCCCCTGAAAGCACCTGGGCATAGCCCACCGTTGGTGGTGTTACCAATTGAGTTTCCCTCCCGCCCTATTCCTTGCCAATCTTCTTCACCAACTCCCGCCCCTGGTCCGCCTCTCCTCCTGCCCCCACTGAGGATGCCCCTTGGTCGCCTTCTGGGATGATACTCAGTGCTTCCCAAGTCTTGAAGTCTTGCTGCCACCTTTTCCCCATCCTGCTGCTCCCCCAGCACCACGGGCCATACTCTATAATCCCTCTTCAATCAAAGTGAGTCCATCCCTCCTTCGATAGGGGTCTTCAGAAGAGGCGTCGCCACACCCTTTCCCCGGGCACCTGCCCTCCCACATCCCTCATGTGTCACTTGGGTTTGGGCTTTGTGGTTCTCCTCTGGAGTCCCTCTCCACGAGGGCCCCCCTTTTCCTCGTGCTCTGTACACGCTGGAGGTGGAGAACGTGTCATTCTCTTGCCTGGGGCCAGCCCTCCTGTAGAAAAGACGAAGCCACTCCTCAGTTTTCCCATCTCGAGGGGCGACACACACATCCTGCTGCGGCAAGTCCTGTTTCCATCCCTTGGGCTTTTCTGTGTCCCCCTTTGGTCTCCCCTCCAAGGTCTCTGAGACCTACTGAACTATGCAGCTCAAGGCCAGAGAGAAGACGCCAAGCAGGACTGATGAGTGCTGAAAGATGGGAAAGACTAGCTCATCTCCGCTCTGTGCTGTCCACCTGATTCAGATTTCAATCTGGGGAAATTTGAAAACAGACTCCCCTGCCAAGCTCACCTCATCATGTCACCACTCTCTCCCCAACCCACAGACCTCTCCCACCATGCTGGTTTACCAGCAAGTCGTTCTGGCTTTGCTTCAGCCTAGTGGTTTGACCTAAATGTCTCCTGTTTGAATTTGACTCTTGCCGTGTCTTCCCACGTCTCCAGTACCCAGCTTTCCAGACGTTCTGCACCACGGGCGGCATCATGCTGAGAGCTGGATTTGAGTCTGGCTCTGCTCTGGACTCATTGGGTGACTATGGGCAAGTCACCAAACCTTTGTGAGCCACGGTTTCCACATCTGTAAAATCAGGATAATAACACCTGCCTGTTCCAAGGATCAGTGAGCAAATAAACCTGAAGATGCTGTAAACTGTAAAGCAGCACTTCCCCAACCATGTTCTGCAGAACTTTGCTCCCATCTTCTTAACCATCTTCTTCTCTGCCAAGGTGCCTTCCTCCCATCTCTACCAACATGATTGTAACTCATCCTTCAAGTCTCAGCCGGGACCTGACTACTCCATGAAAGTTTTTCCAATGATTGCAGTGTGTTATAGACAGGAATACTGATTCCCGATTCAGCAGTGAACCCCCAAAGGCAGAGAGCATTATTCCTACTTCCTGATTTTCTCCAAAACCCAGGATTCGTTTGATTGCTTCCCTCCACCCTCCACAGACCATAAGCCCAGTTTTGGTAACTTGAACCTCCATCTGGGTATGGGTCTTTCTGAGCTGGGAAGTCAGTGGTGGGCTTGCTGATATATTCACTCATTTAGTAGATGCTTAGTGCAGGGGACTGCTGGGGACCCAAGGCTGAGTCAGACAAGGCTTCTGCCTTTAAGGAGCTCATGGTCAGGACAAAAGCATTAACAATTCACTGCAAGTCAGTGTCTTGAGTATAATAATAGAAATAATGTGGGAACACAAAATAGCAGGTGAGGGTCAAGGCAGGCTTCCCAGAAGATGGTCCCACCCACCCCCCCATCCCATGCATCCTCCTACTTATAGAGAAGATGACATCTGGAGCAGACATGGCAAGGTAATGGGGGGTTTACCTTTATGGAAGAAAGACCACTGGAGACCTTTTGGGAGGGAGATTCAAGTTCACTTCCTGGATCACAGGAAGGGAGGTCTCAGTGGAGCCAGAGGGTTAGGGCAGGTGCTGGAAGGGGGAGTGTCCGGAACACACACACAGACATGCACACACACACTCCACCCCACACACACAGTCTATGGGAATCCCACTTCCCTGCTTTTCCATCATACCTCTCACCCCGTCTTCCTTCTCACCTGGACTCATTCTTCCTCTCCAAGTCCTCCATCACCTCCCGGTCCTGGGGCCATTCATCGTTACCTCATTGGAACAGCTCGATGTCTGCTCTCAGTAGCTAGAGGTCTGCTTTGGCGAGAGGCTGGTCAGTGCGATGCCCACTCCCTGCGGGGGGCCCTGGGGAGGAAGGTCAGCCTGGAGTCAGTGCTTTCTCTTATCTTCCCACAGAAAACCAAAAGAGACGTCAATAATTTTGACCAAGACTTTACCCGGGAAGAGCCGGTACTCACGCTCGTGGACGAAGCGATTGTGAAGCAGATCAACCAGGAGGAATTCAAAGGCTTCTCCTACTTTGGTGAAGACCTGATGCCCTGAGAAGCCGCTCCAGGTGGAGTTCGGTGATGCTGCAAGCAGGGGCGCTGGGAAGATTCCTATTTTCCCGTCGGACGGTCTTGAACTACTTCTCCTCCCCGGAGCCCCAGTCCCTTGTCCACCCTCTATTTATTGCATTCCCTCCCCCCAGGCCAGCTCCTCCCTCTTCCCACCTGGTGACCAGAAGGCACTCTTGGTTCCTGTCTCACCAGTAATGCAGAATCGTGTGGCATCAACAGTTCACTGGACCCAGTGCCTAGTCTGGTCTGTTGGCAAGCCTGGCTTCACTCCACGGGGGCTTCTGGCAGGGAAGCGACTTCAGGCCTTTTACTGAAAAGAAAAGGAAAAAAAAAAAAAAAACAACTAACGAGACTCTGGCTCTGCTCATGGACGCAGAGTCCTGACAACTCTTGCTTCTCATCCCTCCAGTCCCTCCGCCTGCCACCCTCTGCCATTCTATCCAGTAGAAGAGACTGGTGCTTCTTCAGCCCAAAGATGGGCACCCTCAAGGCATGCCCAGGAAGGAGAGAGGCTGGGAGATGCCCGGGTTGGCTCCCTGTGTGGGTTTGCTCTGGAATGGCTAATTCTCGCTTGCTTTGGTTTTAGCTTTGGGGCATGCCAAAGTTGCGTAAGCATGTGTCTTGTGGAAGAAATCGCTCTCCATAGAAAAAGAAATTTGATTTTGAACTCTATTTAACATTTGAAAAATAGGTGATCAAATTTGCTTTCTAATTGGCCAAAAGATATAAATTCCAGTGTTAATACAGGTAGATATTAAAGGGCTAATAAATCATCATCCAAGGTTTATGCTCTTAATGCTTTCGTGGCACGTGGGGCTCTGTGAATTGAGAGAAAAGGAAACTAGTAGTGCTCTTTGTTATTCAAGTTCTGCCTGAACTCCAAGGCCACCGCAGAGGTGGCCAAGGCCCTGGGGTTCTAGCAAAACTCGCCTCCCAAATTCTCTTTCCAGTTTTGTCCTAAGTCCCCAGCATCAACTCTATTTATTTTCTGCAGCAGTGTGCAATTTTTGCACACTTCTACCAAATGGTAGTACTACTGTGTTGTGGTTTTTAAACATTAAACGTGTAAAGTTAAATATGAAGTATCTGCTTTTGGAACAAGCAGAGTGAGGCTAAACATGGGTTATGCAGAGGGTATCAGGAGATTGAAGAGCGACTTATTTGAAAACTGACAGGGTGGCAAGATGCGCTCGGAGTTTTGTTTCTGTGTGACATGCAATGGCAACTCATGTGGACACTATTTAATGGATGTGACATTACCTCCTGTAGATATGCTAACAGTGTTACATTCTTTGATTTCCAAGGGTTCTCTGTGGCTTTGTGTACATGTTTCCTGGAGGTCGTTTGATTATCTATTTTACTGAACTGATTTAGCAGGGAATGGAATCCATTCCAACTGTTGCACGTGGATTTCCCAGCTGCCCCTAAATATATATACTTGTGAGTGGCAAAGTGGCACTAATGAAGCTTTTTGCCTTTTGTACATTTGAGATTTTTGTATATAGTGTTTGCTGCAAGGCCTGTGGAATTAATTCATTGAATTTAGAGGTATCAACTGCTGCATGTTCAGGCATATTATAAAACTTTAGTCTATGAAAGAATAATTATAATAATGTCCAGGTGCAATACTCTCTGAGTGTATTGGTTCAAGTTACCGAGAGATAAGGTGTGTTTCCTTCTTTCTTTTTTCTTTCTTCGGGGGGGCGGGGAGGGGTGTTCTTTGTATTGTTTATTTCATTTTGGTTCATTTTAAAAGATGTAAACTCACATATAGTTCTCCTGCGCTCTGTTATGCCCTGATAGAGATGGGAAAGAGAAAGGAATGTTCTGGATGGTGGTTTCAAAGTTTGGACAGTGACTAGCTGCGACCCATTAGCTGGTGTCCATATTTGTATCTGGCTAGTCGCATAGCCTTGGTTACTAGTGATGCCATTCAGTTCTCTTTTGTTTTGATTTTTTAAAAACTCAGGTGTAATTATTAACTGTTCTTATGATAATTTCAAATATTACGCTGTATCACTTTGTGTGTTTGGCATACCAGTGAAGAGGTGAAGAACAGTAGATTAATTGATCTTCGGTAACTTGACCTACTGGGGAGAGACTGTCTTCTGGAGTTGAGGACAAGCACAGAAACATCTTCATGGTGGCATCATCTCATTGTTTAGGAAGACATGACAATACTACCCATCTTACTCACGCATCACCACTGCTCTCTGTTTTCTCCTCTGCTTCCTTCACCCTGATGGACTTTGAAACACCAAGCAAACTCTAACTATAATGCCAACTGGCCTTGTCCAAGGTATTCCCGTGTCAGCAGGGGTTGGGCCTTCCTAAAGGACAACGGGCGTTTTTCTTGGGAAGTCAAATAATAATACATTCCACCAGGCAGCTCCAGGCAGCCACTCAGTGGGTTGCCTGGCCCAGAGATGCCCCCTTCCAGCCCCCCAAAGCTGGGCTGGCTGGGATGCCTCCTGTTTGGGGCTGGAGCTCATCAAGTTCTCACAGAGGCAGATTCAAATCCCATGTAGTCTATAGAATAAGGCTTGTGTGTTCCGTGAGTAGTCATTGTTTCATCTTAGCTTTCACAAGAGTTTGGAAGCAGACACACTGTTTCATTTCCGCCAGTTCTTTCTAATCTTTCCAGCTTGCTCACTCTTTTTTTTTTTTTTTTTTTTTTTAAGAAAAAAAGGGGGACGGGAGTGCAAAAAAACGCCAAAAAAAAAAAAAATATGAAGGATAGCTGTTCTCCTGTGTTCTATCATAATGGACTTTGTGAAGTGGAAACATTTTTTTTTCCTCCAAAGGTGAAAAAACAATGCATTCTTGCTTAAAAAAAAAAAGAAGAAGGCGGCTAAAAAATTACCTCTTTTTAAATTATGTGCAAAATAATTCTGGCTAAATATAAAATGTATTCAATTTTAGGGATTTTTTTTGTATTGTGATGCTTTATTTGTACATTTTTTCCCTTTCTGGATGTAATTTTAATCTCTTGCCATTCATTAGTGTTATTTCATTGTAAACATTATTGTGCCAAATGTACTGTATTCAAAAGGATGTGAATGTGTATTGTTTCAGAACCTAATAAATACAATGACGTTAAATCTTATTTCTCAGTCCTGATGAACATTTTTATCTCCTTGGTGAGTGTCACGGTGGCACTAATGAAGCTTACTGCCTTTTAGACATTAGGGATTCCAAGTTCCCAAACCTAGATGTGGTTTCAGCTTTTCTCTTACCCTTTGAAGATGCACAAAGGATGCAAATGACCATATTGGCAGTGCCCAATGCCCACCCCTGCCTGGCCTCTATGTTTCGGGGACTGCCAGCCAGAGGCGTGGAGGGCGCCTGAGCGGACTGGGTGTGGCTCTGGGCTGTCTGGGTGTGGAGCTGCCCTGGAGTGCCAGCAGTTGGGCAGGCAACACCAGGAGCACTTCATTTTCATCTTTCTAGAGAAGCAATGCTGGATCTCCTTGCAACGCATTCAAGCCTCTTCAGGACTCAGTTTCTGACCGGCTGCTCAGAACTTTAGGCCTTGGGAGTCCTAGAAACCCCTGCGAGGCTGGGAGCCCCTTGGTGGCTGGGCCTGGAGCACAGGCTAGCCAGTGGGGCTCCATGCTTGGCTTGCACCCTCCCTGCCGCTCAACCAGTGTTCACGGCCATCACAGTGACTCTGAGCTCTCCAGATTCCTCCTTCGCGCTGGGGCTCCTTTCTCACACTCCACTCATGTTGCACTGCTCCTGCTAGGCTCCTCCTCTTCTTTCTCCAGCATAGAATTTTCAAGAATGTTTGAAACTCAAAAGGATGCTCTAGAGTACACCAGAAATTTCAAGTAACCAGAACTCCCTGTTTCTTAAGAGCTATGGGCATGATTGCAGTTTTACGATTTGTCATCCTCAGGCCATCCTAAGGAGATGGACTATCTTATCACCCTTTCAGCCCTTACAATCTCTTCAAAAGCCCTCCCATGACTTTGCTATATCATCCTGAAGGTACTCACCTCTCAGTCCCCTCTCCCACCCCCACCAGCAACATCGTCTGCCTACCTGGAGATGTAAGCGTGGACCTCCAGACCCACTCCAAGAAGAAGGTTGTATTTATCTATTTTTCTCTCTGATTCAGGCAGCTGTTTCTAAGTAAGTGACCATCCCAGGAGAAGCAAGCTTCCCACCAGTGTGTCTGAGTTTAAATAAAAAGAGAACTGAATTAAAAGATGCTGTTCTTAGAAGGTCAGAAGACATCTCCAAGCATTTCACTGAATGAAATATGACCAGTCTACACCTCCCTCGTCTAGTGGTCCAGAAGAGACAGCTCCAAAGTCCTGGAGATGAGGAAATCCATCCTCCCAAAATCTGTGTGCTCCACAAATCACACAGAAGCTATAAGAAGGGTCAATTGCTGATCAGAGTCCCTGGTTTGGAATCTCTTCCCTCAATCCCAACCATGTTCTGGGAGAGGAAGCCAAGCACTGCCATGCCTGTTCCAGGAAAGCCATGACCACTGGCCCCTGACAAGGGCTGTTAGGTGGCTCCGGAGCTACTTGATGAAAGCCTGTCTGTGTGGCTTTGCCCCTGAGCTGAGAAACAGCAGGTCTAACATTTCTTGCAGAGGGAATCTATGGGAAGTTCGGTCCTTCTCTATTTCCTTGTACCTGAGTACAGTCCAGTGCTTGGATTACTAGGAGCCTGGAGATCTCCGTGCAATAAAATTACTGAACCACAAAGCATGTGTCGTCATAGTGCTTACAGTGGCAGAGAGATGGAGTGAAAAGAAAGCGTAGAAGCCACATCATGAAGTTTGTTTTTCACTTTGAAGTTCTTTAGCCTAGACATTGATACAACTTGTGTGGTATGCCTTAAGCTAGACCTGAAGGATGATCAGCTGTCCTAATCAGGAATACACCCTCCAGGGATGGACAGCTGATTGAATAAATAGACTGTTTATTCCGAAGGTACTACAAGTGCTTCAGCTCTCTTTTAACTCCCATCGACTCCAGGGGGTTTTGTTATTAGCATAAAGAGTGCTAGAGGGCTTCCCTGGTGGCGCAGTGGTTGAGAGTCCGCCTGCCGATGGAGGGGACGCAGGTTCGTGCCCCGGTCCGGGAAGATCCCACATGCCGCGGAGCAGCTGGGCCCGTGAGCCATGGCCACAGAGCCTGTGCGTCCGGAGCCTGTGCTCTGCAATGGGAGAGGCCACAACAGTGAGAGGCCCACGTACCGCAAAAAAAAAAAAAAAAAAAAGAATGCTAGAAAAGGATTCTTAAGGAAACCCATAGCTTGTTAATTAGCATAAAGGATGTCAGAAAGGTGACATTAGTGATGTTTGAGGTAAGTCGATTGGCAAAGATATTTTAAGACAAATCTCCATATTTAAAAAAATACAGGATATAAGAAACTAGAGAGCCTTCAATTTCCCTAGTAATCAGGGAGATGCAAATTTAAATCAGACTGCAATACCACTTCACACCCACCAGAATGACTAAATCAAAAAGGCAGACTTATCAAGGTTTTACTAAGGATGTGGAACAACCGGAACTTTCAGTGTCTCAGGTTTGAGTATAAAGTGGTACAACTACTTTGGAAAACTTTGGCAGTATCTACTAAAGCTAAATATGTATACCTTTGACGCAACAGAAAATTTATCCAGTGAATAAATGAATTTGGGGATGTTTATACAATAGAACACTAGGTAGACATGAGAATGAATGATTTATAACCACCCACAACATCATAGATGAACCTCACAACACAGTACTGAGTTTAAGAAGGCAGGCACAGTACAGACTGTGTGATTCCATTTACATAAAATACAAAATAGTGCTGCTAGAGATCAGTCTAGTGGTTGCCTTTAGGGGAGGAGAGGCCATGACTAGGAGGGGGCGTGAAAGGGCTTCTGGAGAGCTGCTTTAGTTTTGTTTTCTGAACTGGCAAACAGGTATGTTTACTTTGTGATAAATCATTGAGCCGTCCCCTTATGATCTGTGCACTTTTCTGTGTATGTATTGTATGTCAGTAAAAACGTTTCCCCCCCAAATCTAGAATGCCCTTGGTCTGTCACCCTTAGGGCTGGCACCCAGGCTGGATCTGTAAGCTGCCTGCGTCTCTCTGCTGTCCGGGAGGCATCTTGGTTGTCTTACTCCCGTAGACAGCCTGATCCTATGGCTGGAATAGAGTGGCATTTGCTTTGGGTGGAAACATCCAAACAGACAGCTGGAACTTCATGGAGCTTTCAGAGTGGCCCCAAGACTCTTCAGGGCCTGCTTGCTAGTAAAATGTCTACATATCTCTGAATGTGGTCTGTGAGGTCATTAGGGGGCAGCTAGGCTTCCCCTTTGGCAGCTACTGAGATCTATCCCCAAAGAGCCCAGGGTGTGCATCACAAAATTGGCTTAGGCAGTCCACAACAAGCAAGGTTTGGTTTCATTGCTTTCACCTTGGGCAGGTAACTACCTTTCTAAACCTGTTTGCACGTTTATAAAATGGCTATAACAAGACTGAATTTTCAAAGACCTGTTCTGAAATGTCAGTGAGATAAAAGTCTCCAAAGTGCTGTGCCTAGTACTGTTGCCTTTGCAGGACAAAAACAAAAAACAAAAAAAAAAAACGGGGCTTGAGAGGATGGTCATGTCCCAGGTCTTGGGTGAGCCCCTGGGATGGGCCACCAAGTAAGGGTCAAGAATTCAAGAGCGAGTCATAGTGGTAAGGTGAAAGCAGGTTTACTTAGAGAGATACACATTCCATAGACAGAATGTGGTCCGTCTCAGAAAGTAAGAGTGGCCCCGAAATATGGGGTTAGTTTTTATGGGCTGGGTAATTTCATAGGCTAACAAGTGGGAGGATCATTCCAACTATTTTGGGGAAGGGAGTAAGGATTTCTAGGAACTGGGCCACAGCCCACTTTTTGCCTTGGAACAGTCATGGCACCTGGTTGGGGGGGGGGTCATTTAGCATATGTAATGCATTACAGTGAGCATATAATGAGGCTTAAGGTCTGCAGGAAGTCGAACCTTCAGCCATCTTGGACCTACTTGATTCTAACCAGTTTGTGTCGTGTCCTCAATGGCTTTGTCGTTCTTTTCAAGGTGGTGCCCTGATCCCTCCCCTCCTGTCTGTCTCATTGCTACTATTCCTCCTCCTCCCCGCGTCCTTCTCATCTTTCAGTGCCCTCTCACCACTGCCTCTTCCAGGAAGCCTACCTGGATAACACAAACCTGACCCCTTTCTCTGGACTTCCCTGGCCTCATCTGCAGGGCTTTGTCCCTTGCATCTGCCTTACGCTGCTCTTCTGTATCAGGCCCGGTCTCGTCTCCTGCTGTAAGTTTGAGAGTCGGGACCTTGTCTTTGCAGCTTGTGCCCCCTTGCTGCCCCAGAGAGGGTCCTTCATGGCGTGGGGTGTGTCAGGTGGCCCAGGAGCGCTGAGGGGCAGGACGCTGGGATGATGAGGGGGACACAAGTCAGAGAGAAAAAAGAAAGGTGGCTGTTGTCTCTACCAGGTCGCTCTTCCCAGGATGCAGGCTGTGCTCTGATCGAGGAGGGCAGTGCTGCAGTAACCCTCACATCATGTCTCAACAGGGGATTGTCGAGGTCCCGGAACCCTTTAAAGCAGTGTGAGGGTCTCTGCAGGTGGTACAATCCCTGAGAGGGCCCAGCCCTCCTCTCGAGTAAAGACCCCCTTGTCTTTGTGTAGGATGGGGGAGTTCAGCTTTCACTGCCTACTCTTTCTCAGGGTCAGGTAGACACTGCCTGAGGGTTCAGATCAGAGCAGCCTCAGTCTTAGGACCCAAATGCTGAGTAAACAATTGCAAACCTCACTGCTTCTCAGGCTTTCTGCACTTTGGAGCAGCTACCCTCTTTGGCTGTCGTGAGAGGCTCTGAAAGGGCCCTGTCTGGGCACCAATTGTAGATTTGCATCCTTCATGCTTCCGTCGTTAGGTTATTAATCATTTAAGTGTAACATGTATTATCTCCTTTGTTCCAGACATTGTGCTAAGTACTTCACGTAAGGCATCTATTTAAAACCTCACAAAAAAGCACATGGAATAGATATTCTAGTTATTCCCATTTTATAGATGAGGAAACTGAGGCTCAGAAATTATATAACTTATTTAGTCCTTACAACTCCAGGAAACTGTTGTATTCTTATGCCCATTCTACAATAAAATCAGTTGCCCAAATTCTCAGACCCAGTGGAAGCTGTTTGGACAGGACATAGTATTTACACATAGGACAGATGACAGAACTATTCATTCACTCATTTATTCAATAAATGTATCCCACAAATGTTCATAAAGTTCCTACTACATGCCAGCCATTCATCTAGACATCACTAAACAAAAATCTGCATCCTTACAAAGCGTACGTGGGGGTGGGTTATTGACAGACAATAAGCAAGAAACATGACCGTTAATGTGAATTATATAATGTGTTAGAAGATCCAGGCCACCCCTAAGATTTGAAGCAAAGGTACACATGGAGGTCCAGACCAGAAGGCTGAATATTTTTTGTTATAAATCAAGCTATTGTTAAATAAAATATGCTCTAGCCTTGTCCCTTAACAAAGACACCATCCTAACAACGTGGAAGGCCAGGTGTGAATTTGGAGAGCAGGAGGAGAGTGGGAGGAGAGAACAAGGGGGGAGAGGGGCTCGTAAAGGAGGAGAAAGACCAGGGGGGAGGAGTGGGCAGTGGCTCACTGCCCTGGCAACGTGAGTCCGTGACTCTGTGCCCCCAGCCGTGTCAGCCACTCTAAGGAGGTCCCAACACAACACAGCATATGAATTCAGAGCAAGGGGGGGACTGGGTAGTCCCCCCTTGTAGCCCTCCCATTTAGCCAAGGCCAATTCCTCCCCTGGAGCTCAGCCCCACCGTAGGGGCGGGATCAGAGGGCCTTTTTCTGGTCAATACCTCCTTCAAAATCGTGGTCCATGCTCATGTCCTTCTTTAAATGGCCCTGCTTTGCATTCCACCCATCGCAGCTGTGCTTGGGGGTGTTTAAACTGTCTCTCATGTGGATACTGGGGTGAGGTGAGGGCTCCTGGGTGATCCCTGGCAGGGGAAGAAGAGCAGATAGAGTCCAGCCTGGTGAGGATAAACGCCGCCACAGGCGAGGGGGCTGGGGCCAAGCAGGAGAGTCTGTTCTCCCAAACCACCACATCACTAGGCAACAGGCAGTTAAAGAAGCGAGGGCAGCGGGGTGATTGCTAGAGACCAGGATGTGCCTGCAGGGGTAGAAGGGAGGGGAGGCGGGGGCCTGGGCAGGAGCCAGCAGCAGCTGCTGGGAGAACTATTTTGGCAGAAGTGGAGCTGATTAGATTGCTTGGGAAGAGATGTGCCCCTATTCTCTTGCCCAGGTAGCCCTCTGCCCTCCATTGGAGGGAAGGAGACCGGCTGCCGATGTGCCTTTCCTGGGCCAGCTGGGCACCATTCCACTGGGGAGGGGGTCGTTATTAGGTCCCCCGTTTGAGTACTGAGGGTTCTGAGGCACAGCAAAGTCAGGAAATTCTCCAAGCCATGCAGGCAGCCCCTGGCAGATCCAGGACGAAGCCTGTGATTTATATCTGCATCCAGTTGGGGCCAAAGACTTTGCTCTTCCCACGGGGCTCTTGGTCGTTGTCCCAACACGGGTCTTGCCTGCTTTTGGCTTCCCTCTTCTGAAGAAATTCCACCTCCTTGTGAAATGATACGATTGTTTGATGGCATTAGACTGTGTTGCTCTCTCTAAAGACTATGGACGTGAGCACTAAGGAAGGGGCGGCTGGGAAATCGGGCAGAGGCATCTGGGGACTCTTATTACCCTCCTTTCCCACCCTTTTCCCTGTGCCACCTCCTAGCAGGGCCCTGAGAGCTGGTCCTCAAGCCCAGCAAAGCCTACATCCTCTACCCTCAGACACCCCTCCCACCACCAAAAAAAGAAACCATCCCTATGGACTATGCTAAGCAGGAAGCCGAGTTTTCAGTTCACTGGAAAACAGGAAATGCCTCCAAGGGTCTGAAGTCTTTTTAGTCCCTGCGCCCTCCATGCAGGGTCTGCATCCCAGGCCAGCTGCTGAGGACGACGCCCTAGAAGCAAGGTCATCCCAGCCCCCAGCCCCGAGGGTGTGATCCTTGGTGCCACTCAAAAGCCCTCTCTACTGTTGGAGCCAGAGCTGACGTCATCTGCTGCTCAGGACACTGGACATTCTGGACCAGGCAAGAGGGCTTGGGATTCCAGGGATGCAGCGCGAAGCACCACAGAGGCTCGTTAGCTTTGCAAGGAGCAGATTCTGACCATGGACGGAGCTCTCACCCCAGCCAAAGGCTGACCGCTGATCCCCGCCACATGGATCTCTAAACCCCGTCAGAGACTGGCTGACCCCTAACAAAGCCTAACTTCCTAGCCCTCTCCTATAGTTGACTACCCCATCCTGGCTCTAGCCTGACCCTCTAACCTTGACCTTGTCCGAAGCTAACCTTTAATACTAGCCACAGCAAAGCTTTCTAACCCTGGGCACAGACCAAACTCAAGTGCTTGCCAGCCTCCTCATCCATTCACAGTCATCACTGAGCTTCTGTGGAGTTCCATGTGCTGCGAACCCAGCACAGTCCTCACAGACCCTACAGCCTGGGGGAGGAGGTGGGCCCCACACAAGCTTTAATCAGATTGTGAGCTGGGGGGAAGGGTAAGCAGAGGCTTGTCTGACACCCCGTTGCTGTCTCCAACTTTGCTGGGTGACCTTGGGTTGGTCACATCACCTCCTGGGCCAGGGTCTTCTGCCTTCCTCTGCAGTGGGCTGGTGTGTCTAGATGGTGTCCAGGATTCCAGTCCTCAGGAGCACATGCCAATGGTGGAAGCCTAGACCACCCTAAGTGTCTAGGATGGGAGGCATCATCACTAGGGTTGGTGTTGCTCTTGTGAGTAGGAAAGCCAGACTCAGAAAGATACAGGCCATCAGGCACCTTCCCTTCCGCGTGGTAGATGAGGATTCAAGGAATCCCTCCTCTGTTGGAACACTGGTTTCCTGCTTCCACTACAGACAGTGGGGCCCTGATTGGACACCATCGATTCTTCTTCTTGCCTCAGCTTTTCCATCTGTAAAACGAGCTGTGACACCAGCAGTTTGGGAACTTTGGAGGCAAACAGAGGGGCCTGTATGAACATGTGGTGGTTCAGACAGAAGACTTTTCACTGACTGGAAAGCAAAGATTCTGGCTGTCTTTGTGTTAACCTAAGTGTTAGAGGAAATAGGATGATTTATGGTTAAGATCACCCAGGGCCTGGCACAGTTTGATTTCCCCAAAGGGCACTGGGATGGGGGTAAGCAGAGTGTGGATGGCTGTGGAGGCAACAGGCTATTACCTAAAACCTTGTCCCCACCTGCCATCGTATCTCTCATGCACTGCCCACCGCCTGAAAGTCTCCTGTTACGGAGAAGTAGCAACGTCAAGAACAGGCACTATGTGCACGTCACCTGCTTGTCACCTGTCACTGGCCTACGTCCTTTACCAGCACTCTTCCTTGAATCAGCTGAGAGCAGGACCCTGAAAGAAGAGCAGATACTGACTGGGAAAATCCACCAGAGCAGCTGAAGATAGATAGGTCTAGAGTAGCAGTGCTCAAAATGAGGTCTCACGGGGCTTCCCTGGTGGCGCAGTGGTTGAGACTCCACCTGCTGATGCAGGGGACACAGGTTCGTGCCCTGGTCCGGGAAGATCCCACGTGCCGCGGATCAGCTGGGCCCGTGAGCCATGGCCGCTAAGCCTGCGCGTCCGGAGCCTGTGCTCCGCAACGGGAGAGGCCACAACAGTGAGAGGCCCGCGTACCGCAAAAAAAAAAAAAGTGAGGTCTGATGACTCCTAGAGGTCTCTAAGATTTTTTTCAGGGAATGTGTTAGTTATCTCTTGCTGTGTCATAAACTACCCCCAAAACTCAGCAGCTTAAAACAGCAAACATTTATCACCTCACAGTATCTCACAGTAAGTCAGGACTTAGCTGGATGCCTCCCCTCAGGGTCTCTCACAGGCTACCGTCAAGGTGTTGGCTGGGGCTGCAGTCTCATCTGACTCACCTCGGGGAGCATCAGCTCCCAAGCTCAAGGCCGTGCTTGTTGGCAAGATTCAGTGAGGAGCTTCCTCGCTTGGGGCCTCGGTTCCTCCCTGGATTTTGGCCAGAGGCCTCTCTCTGCCCCTTGTCAGGTGGGTCTTTCCATCCTGCAGCTTGGAACATGGCAGCTGACTTCTCTCCGAGCAAGGGAGCAAGAGAGGGCCCCCTCCAGACGGAAGCCACAGTCTCTCTGGGACGTCATCTTCAGAGTGGCATGCCATCACTTTTGCCATACCACTTGTACCACTCATTTCCTTGGAGTGAGTCATCTGACCCAGCCTACACCCAAGGGGAGGGGATTACAAAGGGTATGAAGATCAGGCAGTGGGGAGCCCTGGGAGACACTTTACAGGCTGCCTGACACAGGGCACCTGCCAGAGTCTTTCTTTCCAGCTACCTACCTCTGGGATACTTGACTTTCTTCCCATGCTTCAACCAAAACACATAAGAGATTTCATGCAGGAGCACATGTAAGAATCCAGCTGTCCTGTATTAAGCTCACAGTAAAGAAACTTGTACAAATAGAAAACAATGCCACTATAGTGGTAGATATTACTCACATTAATAAAAGCTCTTTGGGGTCCTCTAGTTCTTTTTTTTTTTTTTTTTTTGCGGTACGCAGGCCTCTCACTGTTGTGGCCTCTCCCGTTGCGGAGCACAGGCTCCGGATGCGCAGGCTTAGCGGCCATGGCTCACGGGCCCAGCCTCTCCGTGGCATGTGAGATCTTCCCGGACCAGGGCACGAACCGTGTCCCCTGCATCGACAGGCGGACTCTCAACCACTGCGCCACCAGGGAAGCCCCCTCATAGTTCTTAAGAGCATAAAAAGGACTTGAGATCAAAAAGTTTGAGAACTACAGGCCTGGAAAGACAGAGCTAGGATACTGCCCAAGGAGGGCTGCCCTGGGTGGGAAGGGGATGGAGGACACGCTGTGAGAAGCCTCTCAGCCAAACGCCATCAGAGGCCTGGCTGCCTGGGAAAGGGGTGGTTAAAAAAGAGCAAGTGAGAGGAAGGGCCTACCATCTAACTTTCACTTTCTTTACAGTTGTGCACACAATGCGTCTCTGAGTGTTTGCCCTTTCTGCGTCTGTGTGCAGAGATAGGTTCCCCGTGCACAAACACTAGCTGGTGTGAGCACACGTGTGCACAGGTGGATCTGCGTGAGCATGTGTAAAAGTTGTCGTGTGTGTGCCTATACCCGTGTGCGTGTGCCTGTTTAAGCAGGGGTGTGCCTGGGGCCCCTGGGAGCAGGCGGGGCCTGGCCAGCAGGCCCAGGGACACCCTGCGAAAGGAGAAGGGGCAGTAGAGCATTGGGTGGCACGATCACCACCGCCATGGCTGTGTGTCCCTGTGACGCCCTCTGTCCTCAGCCTCTGCTTTCAGCACGACTCTAAGATATTATCATCTTCTATGGGAACTTCCTGATCAGCTTCCTGTTGTTCTTGGACTTTTCTTTTTTAGTTCGTTTTTTTTTTAATGTTGTAATTCTTTAATCTGCCTTTTTATTTTGCCCGGGGAGGCACTGTGGTCCCCAGCTACCTCTGAGAGGGGGGAGAAAATAACCTGCCAGGGCAGGCCAGGTGCTTGGCTGGAGTTAAAAGCGCCCAGGAGTTGGGGCTGGGGAATCAGCTCCTCTTTCCATCAAGATAAACTAATCCTTCTAATCCCCCAGCTGATTCTGTAGAAGATGTTCAGAGTGAGGGCGGTGGGAGGGAAAGAGGCCTGAAGGAGAGTGGAATCGGCCTCCCCAGAATTTGTCTTCGGCACCAGGATCATGTTGAGCTGATTAGTTTGAGAAACAGAGACATGGGAGAAGTTGTAAAAACAGAGTAGAGGGCTTCCCTGGTGGTGCAGTGCTTGAGAGTCCGCCTGCCGATGCAGGGGACACGGGTTCGTGCCCCGGTCCGGGAAGATCCCACATGCCGCAGAGCAGCTGGGCCCGTGAGCCATGGCCGCTGAGCCTGTGCATCCGGAACCTGTGCTCCGCAACGGGAGAGGCCACAACAGTGAGAGGCTCGCGTACCACAAAACAAACAAACAAACAAACAAAAACAGACTAGAAGTTACTCTTTGGTAGGGAAATTTATAGGAAATCTCCCTTTGCGAGGGTGTCCACTCTCAGTTCTCAGAAGAGAGCCTTTACCAGAGAGAGATTTTCCCACTTGAGAAACTGCAGAGCAGGGCAAACTTAGTTTTCCTTACATTTCTCCTCTCACCTTCCTGGGTTGCCTCCTCCCCGCAAAAAGCCCCAGGCCCCTGTCCCTTTCCTTAGCTCAGGATGGTATATAAGCCTCAATGGTCCGTGCCGTGAGTCTCCTATGTTTGTGGGGCTCCTGTGCGTAGGTACCAGTATAATTAAAGTGTTTTCTTCTCCTGTTAACCCGTCTTACATCAGTGTCATTCCTAGACCAGTCACAGAAACCTGAAGGGTAGAAGGGAGAAGGTTCCCGCCCCTGCAGCCTCGGGGCAGACTTCTCTGGGGGTCAGGGAGGGCCCGGCTAGGGCAGTGCCCCAGGTTTGCAGGGTCCAGTGATTCAGCACTTCTGCCCTCCGCCCGCCTTTCCTGCCCCCTCTGAAGCGGTAGGAGGGAGTGCAGCTAGCAAAGAATTCAGACAGCGGCTAGGCCCGGCCTCACCTCTAGGCGGCCCCCTCCCCCAGATGGAGGGGCCTCTGCACAGACTTGCCTGTGCCCTTGCTGGCCCTCTGCTCGTGCCCTTCATTTCCCAGCCACCCGCCACTAAATCAGAGTCTTCTTTCAAGTTGCCTTCAAAAGGCCTTTGGGAAACCTTCCCTGGCACTCCCAGCCCAAGGAGAGAGCTTTGTCCACAATGCCCCCTCCCCTGGGACCCCCTCCTCAAGACTCCCATCACCTGCCCCAGTAGCCAGTCCAGGGGTTGAACCATCCTTGTTCTGACCCTCTGGATTTCCTGTGTGCACCAGTGGGTCTCCAGTTGCCGCAGGGCCCTCCCCTGCGACTCCAGCGCAGAGCCCTGGGTTTTGAGCCGATTCCTTTTTTCTCCCCACTTTTCCTCTAGATGCTCCTGAGGGTGGATCCCAGTCTGGTTTTCTCGCCGTTACTTGCCTGGGCTCTGAGCTGGTACAATTGGTCCTGACTGAGGATTTGTTTTTCTTGCTGTTTACTCCCCCAGTGCGTTGATTCAACAAACTCACCCATATTCAACTGGTAATAGCTGATGTGCTCCCCCCAACCCCAACAAAGAGATGGCCATTTTAGCTGGAGATAAAACCTAACCCAAAGGAATAAATCTGACTGTGGAATTCCAGGCACCTTGGAGGAGACGAGGGGTGGCTGCCTCTTTCACCCCTGCTTAAGGCTGAAGCCAGCTGCAAGAGATCAAAGCCAGGCCACTCCACTTTTCTTGCCTGCCTAGAAAGGGAAACCAGTCTCCTCCACCTGTTGGTGGCCCAAGAGACCCCCACATAAATGGGAAGTGGCGTTGTCATCTCCAAGTATCATTCAAGTAAAAATGTGGATTCTTGGGCTCCACCCCTCAACCTGTGAAGTCAGATCTGAGGGTGGAGGGTTTTAAAGGTGATCTGGTGCACAACCAGGGCTGTGAAACTGTCCTCCTGTGGACAGGGTGTCCTGATTTCTAGCTGAGTGACTGCCATGGTAGGTGCCCCATAAATGCTCGAAGAATTGAATGAGAGGCAGGGAGACACAGTGCAAGGAGCACGGGTTCTGAGCTCTGCCACTGTGTATGGGACACTGCGCAAGTGTCTTGCAGAGGCCAAGTAGAGACACACCCCGGCCTCACAGGGTTGTGGGGAGGGCAATGATGCCAAACGTGCCTAGGATGGTCCCTCGCAGGACACAGGGGAGTGTCCAAGAACAGTGTGCAAAGAGAAACCTCTCAGCCTGTCTTCAGGACCTAGGGAGAGCCAGCATCCACCATTTCTAAGTGCGTTTCCTCCCCAGCTTTGGCCTAAGGGGGCTCCTTGAAACTCTTATTTATGTGACCCACCAAGATTACTCCTCCGGGCCCATCCCAAGCAAGCAGCATTCCTGGAGTCTATTGTTTATGAGCAGGGATAAGAGGACAGGACACCACTTGCTGGTTAAACCATCTCCTCTAGAGCTTATCTCTGCCTGGGATGTTCAACACAGCCAGCCCAGACACTTTTGCCCCTGAGGCTGCTGCCCTCTGAAGCCACCGCAGCCTGGAGAGGTGGTCTGGGCTGTGAGCCTGTGACCCACACCACCTCCAAGAAGTTTCCCTTCCTCCCTACTGTCCCCCTCTGGACCCCCTGGGGGGGATCATCCCCCCTCAAAACCAGCTCAACTTCCACCATCTACCTTCATTTGTATTGATAAAGCCCTTATCACCTCAGGCCTCCAAACCCCCAAGCCAAGGAATCAAGAGAGTATTTTAAAATGTTTTCCCTTGGGAAGTGCCTGGCTATCCAGTGGTTAGGACTCCATGCTTCCACTGCAGGGGGCACGAGTTTGATCTTAGTCGGGGAACTAAGATCCTGCATGCCACACTGTGCGGCCAAATAAATTAAATAAATAATAAATAAGGCATGTTAAAACTATTTTTTCTTTAATTTTTTTTAATGTTTTCTCTTCTGCTAGTCCTCCCCAAGACACTCACTAATCCCTGCTTACCTCAGCCATCACTAGGGTCCTCAAGGGTCCTCCTGCTCTGATTATTCCTGGGCCCAGTTTTATCCAATCCTCTTCTGTTCCTTCCTTCCCAAGCCCGCGCATTGGACCTCCATCACCTGAAACCCACCTTTAGCAAGCTCCACTATGTTTTCAACCTCTTTGTCCCTTCAGGCCCTCCTAGAATTCTGCCTGTCCCCTGCAGCCCTCTCAGGTGGAGGCAGGCTTCCACTGGTCTAAACTGGGGTGGGTGTTTTCCTTGCCCTCCACTGACATTCCCAAGCCTTTTTATTCCTTCCTTGAAAATCCCATCTCCTGCGGCACTGAATCCATCTCACCAATATTGTCTGCTGTCGGTGTCCCTCTGCTGACCTCCCGACTCTTCCCCTCATTCACTGAAACTCTAATTCCTGGCTCACTGTCTCTCATTCCTGCCCTCATTCTAAGAGGCTTTAACATCCATGTGGCACCACATCTAACACGCTGATCTCCCCATTCCCTGCCCCTCTTGGCGCCAACTCCAACTTCCTTCTACTCCAACTCAGCCACCACCTTCACCCCTATGGTCACCCCATTCCTATTCATCACCAGCAACTACAGCACTTCTGAAATTCAACTACAAGCCTCACATCCTCACCACAACCTTCTAGGCCAAAGTGCACCTACTTTTATATCCCCTCAAGGAGTCTTCGACTTCCAATCCACTGAGCCCGTCACTTTTCCACTATCGTTCTTCTTTTGTCTTCCCATTCCTTTCTACCTAGCTTAGATTCCATCATTGTTGTACCTTTCAAGCACTGTCAGCTTCCTTGGGACTTAGTGTTACTTGTCCGGCAAAATCCCAAACTTGCTTAAATCCAACCATTTCACTGAGCTTACCCCTGAGCAGCTGAAAATTGGTTGAGAAAAATCACAAACTCTGACTCACAAATTTCTCTTTATGTTCATGACCACAAACACGGTAGGCATTTAACTCTTCTTGGCAATCCTTGGATGGTTCCCAAATAGGTTTGTTCCCTCACTCTAGAAAATGATTACCTAATTACCTTCCCCTCTCACCAAACCCCTGACAACTTCTTCCTGCCCCGCCACTTAACAGCTGATGACTTTGCCTTTTGCTTCACGGAGAAAATAAAAGCCATTAGTCAAAGAATTCCTTATCTTCCCACCTTCAAATCTACCATGGTAAAGACAACTAGGACAATTTGTATAGAGTTCATTGTAGTGGACAGTCTTGATTTGTCTGGTTTACCAGCAAACCTATAGCTTCCATATTAAATATAATGATTGCTATAGGTTTTTGAAAGCTGTCTCTTTTCATATTACTTTCTAATATTAGTTTGCTATGAGGTCTGGTTTGTTTGTCTGTTTTACCAGGAGTGAGTGTTGGATTTCATTAAATATGTTTTCTATATTGACTGATAGAACTATATGGTATATAGTGACCATAGACAAATGAGTAAGAAATAACTGTAAATCACTGGAATTTGAGGTGTTATTTGTTGCACGGCACTATCACAGCAAAATCTGACTAATGTGCTTGGTAAAATAGATTGGATAGCTTTTCTTCTTTCTCTCTTTCTTTTTTTTTTTTTTTTTTAACTTTTTGGCCACACCCTGCTGTATGCGGGGTCTTAATTTCCCAACCAGGGATGGAACCCATGGCCCCTGCAGTGGAAGCCCAGAGTCTTAACCACTGGACCACCAGTGAAGTCCCTTTCTTCTCTTTCTATTGTATGAAACAAATTGTATATTTTCTGTTCTTTGGAACAAAGCTTCCTTATAAAGCCATTTGGGCCTGGTATATTTTGAGAGAAGGCTTTTGTTACTAATACACCTTCTTTTAGTCTCATTTGGCTGATTCACCTTCTTTTAGTCTCATTGGCTTATTTATTTATTTAAAAATTTTCTTCATGAATCAATTATTACTATTTATATTGTTCTAGAAATGAATTCAAGTTTTCAATTTTTTAGCATTTTTTATTCTTTCTAATATGTGCATTCAATACTATAAATTTCCCTCAAAGCAGTGCTTTCACTCCATCTCACAAATTTTGATATCTGGGTTTTCATTTTCATTGAGTTCAAAATATTTTAAAATTTCCCTTGAGATTTCTTCTTTGACTCGTGCTATTTAAAAGTGTGTTGTTTATTCTCTACGTAATTGGGGATTTTCCAGTTATCTTTCTGTTATTGATTTCTAGTTTAATCCCACTGTGGTTTGAGAGTAGACATTATATGATTTCTATTCTTTTCAATTTGTTAAATTGTGCTTTATGGTGCAGAATATGGTCTACCTTGGTGAATGTTCCATGTGAGCTTGAGAAGAATGTGTATTCTGTTGTTAGATAAAGTACTCTATAGATGTCCATTATATCCAGTTGCTTAATGGTGTTGTTGAGTTCAACTATGTCCTACTGATTTTCTGCCTGCTGGTTCTGTCCATTTCTCATAGAGGGGTATCAAAATCTTCAACTATGACAGTGGATTCTCCCATTTCTCTTTGCCATTCTATTAATTTTTGCCTTACATCATTTGTTACTCTGTTTTTAGGTGCATGCACATTAAGGATTGTTATTGTTCTTGGAGAGTTGACCCCTTTATCATTATGTAATGCACTTCTCTATCCCTGATAACTTTCCTTGCTTTGAAGTGTGCTCTCTCAGAATGTAATATAGCTACTCCTGTTCTCTTTTGATTAGTGTTAGCAAGGTATATTTTTCTCCATCCATTTATTATTAATTTGTATGTATCTTTGTACTTTAAATGAGTTTCTTTTGGACAACATATAGTTGTCCAAACAACATAGATTCATATTTTTTGATCCACTCTGACAATCTCTGTCTTTTAATTGATGCATTTATATCATTAATGTTCAAAGTGAATATTGATATAGTTGGATTAATATCTGTCATATTTGTTACTATTTTCTATTTGTTGCCTTTGTTTTTTTCCCTATTTTTATCTTCTATTCATTTTCTGCCTTCTGTGCTTTTAATTGAGCATTTTATATTATTTTATTTTCTCTCCCTTTTTAGCACACCCTTTTTTGTGTGCATGCTTTTTTTTAGTTGTTGCCCTAGAATTTGCAATACACATTTACAATTAATCCAATTCCAATTTTAAATAACACTATACTGTTTCACAGGTAGTATGAGAACCATATTATAACAAAATAGCCCTATTTTCTCCTTCCCATCCCCTGTATCATTGCTGTTATTCATTTCATTTATGTTTAAGCATATATGAGTAACATATACATTATATATACTATATATAATTTTATTTTGAACAAAGTGTTATCTGTTAGTTCAATTAAGAATGAGAAAAATGTAAGTTTTTATTTTACTTTCACTTATTCCTTCTTCAGTGCACTTCCTTTCTTTATGTAGGTCAGAGTTTCTGACCTATATTCTTTTTCTCTGATATTTACTATGAAAACCTGGTCAAGCTCCTGGAAGTAAAATTTACAAAAGTGTGGGATCACCCCATGACTGAGTCCCCCTGGGTTTTTTAACCCTCAAGCTTGTCTGCACTGAGACTCTAGCAAGTTGTTTGTTACAGTTCACGTTTTCCTACCCCAGCGTTGGGTCTCATTATGTTTCCATTCATGAGTCTCTATTCCGGTAAGCAGAGACTCCCTGTATTCACTTGTCTGTCCCTCTAATCTGTGGGCAGTGGTTTTCCCTGTGCCCTCACCTCTATTGTATCCAACAAGGATTGGTTTGTTGTTAAGATTGAGTGTCAATTTTGGTTTGTTGTTAGGATTGAGTGTCAATTTCCAAGCTCCTTACATGCAAAACAGGACATCAGAAGTGGCAATCTCTATTTTTAAAAGTTTTTTATATAGATGAGGCATTCACAAGGCTTACAAATCAAAAGGTATAAGAGTTATATAGTAAGACTTCCCCTCTGATGATGAAGTAGATGTCTCCAATCCACCCTCCTGCTGAGAACAGCTGAAGAAGTAAGATAATATTTTTAAAAACTATCTTAGAAACATCAAAGAATTTGACAAATACTAAAGAATTGTTGGGAGACAAGGACAACCCAGAGAGTTAAGACAAGCCACTTTAAGCCATGTTTGCCTTGAGATAATATACCTGGGTAAACAGCTATAAAGACAACCTGAACTCCTAGTTGCCTCATGAAGTCAGGAGAAGGGGACAAAAGTCAGAGCCAAGAGCTTATCAGAAGTTATCAGGAGCTCTGGTTAAAGCACTCCTCACTGTGTCTTCAGGGTAGAATAAACCAGAAATAACTCAGCTCTGGCACCAACTTGCAGCCCTCCTTCCCATTATCTGGAGGTTAGGGTATCTCAAGTCTTTAACTTGGATTAAGGTGGTCCTTGACAGGAGCAACAAGCAAAGATCCATTGTATAGGAGGATAGCATCATTCTAGGAGTAAAACTGTTCCTCAGAATAATTTTTACATACAGTCTACCAGTCTTTGATAAAAAAAATAATCAGGTGTACAAGGAAACGAGTGAATGAAAACTTACAGAAACAACAGACAACAGAAATAGACCATCCATCTCAAGAAGTCAGGAAAAGAATGGCAAAATAACACAATGAAAGTAGAAGGGAGAAAGAATAAGAATCAGAGCAGGAATTAATGAACTAGAAAACAAATACGCAAAAGAGAAGAGTTAAAAACTTAGAAGTGGAAAGATTAATCTTTGGAAAGATTAATAAAGATAATAAGCCTCTAGCTAGGCCAACCAAGAACAAAAGAAAAAAGCATACATAACAAATATTATAAATTAAAAAGTGCACATCATTGAATATTCTGTAGACATTATAAAAATAATAAAGTGATACTATGAAAAATTTTTCACTACCTTTGAAAATTATACGAACTAAACTCCTAGAAAAATATAGCTTACTTAAAGAAAACTAGAAATTCTGAACAACCATAGAACTATAAAATAAATTGAATCAGCAGTTTAAAATCTTTCCACAGAAGAGACTCCAAACTGTGGATGTCACTGGTGGGTTCTACCTAACATCTAAGGAATGAATAATTGCAATCTTATAGATATGTCTGAAAAGCAGGAAGAGTATATACTCTCCATCTTATTTTGTGAGACTAACAAAATCTTGATATCCAAGTAAGATAAACATAGTTGGAAAAAGAAAATTACAGGCCCATCTCACTCAAGAAATACAGATGCAAAAGTCCTGCACAAAATAAAAGCAATCTGGACCCAGCTGCATATATCAAATAAATATATCAAACAATTTGGGTTATACTAGTAATGTGAGATTGATTTAACCCAGAGTTTTTCAGCCTGGGTCCTATTGTCATTTAGAGCTGGATAATTCTTTGTTGTGGGGAACCAATCTGTTCATTGTAGAATGTTTAGCACCATCATTGGCCTGTAGTCACTACATACAAGTAGCACCACCACCCCTATTTCTGACAAGCAAAAATGTCTCCTGTAAAATTGTCCATGGTTGAAAACTAACATTACAAAATCAATCAATATAATTCATCATGTTAATAATTACAAGCCAACCCATATAATAATTTTGATAGATGCAGAAAAATGTTTGTTAAAAATACATCAATTATGGTAAAAAAAAAAAAAAAACACCTAACAAGTGAGGCGGGAAAGAGGCAGATACAGCACTTCAAAGACATAGGTCTCCTATTTTTTTTTTTAAACAATAAGAAATGTATTGGTTCAGGTAACTGGGAGGCTCAAGAGGTGATATAACATTAGTACTGGCTAGATTCCATGCCTCCAGCAGTTCATCAAGACACTGCCTTTCTACTGGCTCTGCTTTGTTCTATTGACTTCATTTTCGAGCAGGCTCTCTCCACACAGTTTGGGGTGGATACCAGCAGCTCCAAGCTTTTACCTTCTGTGGGTTGAGTAATCACTCACTATGTGATAGTTCTAGCAAAGTCCTGGAAATGAGTCTCATTGATCAGGTCTGACTCATCCTTTGAGCTGGAGTCAGGGGAGGGAGAAAGCCCTGCAACCCACAAAGATGGTTCCCCAGAGGAGAAGAGATATTCTTTCATCATCAGAAGAAATGCTGAACAAGTGAAACAATAGATGTCTAATGTAGAGACTTTTCAAACTTTATCCCATGAATGAGAACAGCCTAGTTTATGTGGCCAGGAGTTCAGGAGCTGAATGGTTCTAGCTCTGGGTTTCTTGTGGGGATATTGCCTAGAGCTGTAGTTTTCTTAAGGTTTGACTATAGCTGGAGAATCTGCTTCCAAGGTGACTCCCTGATAGGATAGGCAAGTTTGTGGTCTTTGTTGGTTGAAGGTTTCAGTTCCTCACCATGTGAGCTTCTCCATAGGGTAGCTTGAGTGTCTTCTTGAGATGACAGCTGGTTTTCACTAAGCAAGTGATCCAAGATACCAAGGAAAAGGCTGAAATGTCTTTCATGACTGGCTTTGGATATCATCCCTCATCACTTCTACAATATCCAGCAGGTCACACAAGTCATCCCTTTCAGCTTTGGAGGGACTAAATAAGAGCATGAATACCAGGAGATGATGATCAGTGAGAAGGGGCAAACAAAATCAAATAACTAATAGAAGAAAATTCCCTAGATAGGAAGCTCATGAGAGTCTAGATTAAAGGGCTCTTCAAGTTTGTAGCATAATGGATTAAAATAGACCATCTCCAATGCATATCATGAAATTTCAGAATAGTGAACATAAAAGAGAAAATCTCCCAAGATTCTGGAAAGGAAGAAAAAATATGTCACATATAAACATTTAGAATCAGAATGACTTCATAATCCTCAAAAACAAGTTTGTATGACAAAATATAATAGTGTTTTCAAAATTCTATTAAACTATTTTAAATATAGCATTTTATACCCAAGACAAACCATCAATCAAGTTTTAATGTAGAATAGAGACATTTTTAGATATTCAAGTTAAAAAAATTGTCTCCCACCCATCCTTTCTCAGAAACTTTGGGAAAACAGAAGATCCAGGAAGCAAGGGATTCAATACAAGGAAAAGGAGAAGGAAATCCCCAAAATGATGGAGAAAGGAATTCCAAGAACAACAGCTGTGTGCCAAGTGCAGAGGGCAAAAAGGACTGACTTAAAACAGATCAGAGAACTCAGAATGTTGTTCCATGAGAATATTAAATCTATAGAACACAAAATGTGTTTGAACATAATAAGGGATTTACACAACTGGGAGAGAGTTTGAAGTTGAGTTTGTCAAAAACTAAAATAATAGGAAAATAAAGCAAGTATTAATTCCAGAGAAAACAAGACACTATGTAGGAAAAGGTAAAGCAACCAAAGTTTACTTTATGCCTCAGCTGGAACTGGCATTTACAAACTCACAAAAAATGTAAACACAGAATAGTGACCTAACTAAATTATAATGTAACTATATTGGGAAGACAGAGAATGAAAAGTGTGATGGGGCATGCCAGGGGTTAAAAAAGAGCTAAATCCTCATTTTCCATAGGGGGAAATCAACAGATAATATCTAGAACTGAAAAATCAATAAACAGCAGTATAAGAATGTTACTCAGAAATGTGGAAGTAAATACCAAATGAATCAACTACAGTTGTTTGAAACTAGTTGCTTCTGGGAAGCAGCAATTCATGGAAGGTATGGGGTAGAGGTGCTAATTTTCCTAATAAGCTTTGTATAACTAGTGTCATCTTCCAAATATGTTCATGTAAATTTAATCAAAATAAAACTAAATAGAAAGGATTCTGAGAAGATGGGAGAGTAGGGAGCACCAGGACTCTGTCTCCCCACCTGGACAACAATTGCATTGGCAGAATCTGCCTGATGTAACTATTTTGGAACTCTGGAGTCTATTGAAGGCATGCAACTTCCAGGAAAATGTTGAACAGTAAATTACTGTTAATTTCAGTCAAGTCCAACTCTTAGGGCTATTGCAGTGACCCATCCCCCACTCCCAGCCCCATGGAAGGCAGTAGAACACATATTCCAGGAGAAGCCTGCATGCAGCTTGTGAGAACCAGGGTGAGAAAAAAAGACTGTGTCCTCCAAATATCAGGGTTCTGTGCCCCATAGCTGACTGCTGCTTCTGATCATAGAAGTGCAGACAAAGAGGCTGCCACCCGTTGTGGTTGCATCTCCTCCCATTGTTGCAAGCCCCTCTCCCTCCAACTGAAGTTACTTCCAGGAGATTTAAAGGGCTGACATCCTCTTTTTCCTCCCTTCCATTTTTCTCTTTTCTCCTCTTGGGCGCCAGAGACATTAAAGGCTATGATTTAAAAAGCAACTTTGTAAATGAGGAAAGTTAGAAAGTGACCACACATGCACAGGGAAAGATGAAGGCTCAGAAGAGACCTGAGAGGACCTTAAGTTTATACCTCAGGCAGATCCCTGGCACAGAGACAGCCTGCAATTGCTTAAAAAAGAAAAACAACAAACAAAAATAATAATTAAAAGTGGCAAACTCTGGAGAAGGGGGTAGAATATGATTTCCAGAGTTATCACATTATTTGATTCAAATGTCCAGTTTTCAACAAAAAAAATCACAAGGCATACAAAGAAACAGAAAAGTATAGCCTATTCAAAGGGAAAACATTAAATCAACAGAAACTATCCCTGAAAAAGACCTAAAGGCAGATCTACTAGACAAAGACTTTAAAACAACCAACTTAAAGATACTTAAAGAACCAAAGGGATATTTGAAGAAAGTCAAGAAAACAATGTGTGAACAAAATAGAAATATCAATAAAGAGAAAAGCTTAAAAGGGTTTTTTTTTAATTTGGACTTAGGTGCTGGTCTTGGGATGGAGCTCAGGGCTAGTCTTAGGGTACAAAATGTTTGAGACATTGTTATTGAGGCATAGAATTAGGTTCAGCTCTGGGTATAAGGACCTTAAGGTAAGAGAAGTCTTGGAAGGCTGGTCCTGAGGCACCTGTGCCTGGGTCCCTACCCTTGGAGCTGCTGCTAGAGGTTCCAGGAGATGGGTTGCAGTGCATGAAGTTGCAGAAGCCACCATAGGTACATTCCCCCATCTGCCGACAGCATGGCTCCCAGAAGTCAGTGACAGGAGACAGCTTGGCATGCACAGTCTGGCTGTTGAACCAATGGTTATTGAGTTCAGCCACTCCCTGAGCTGCATCCTCCTCATGACAGAATTTGACATAGATATTGCCCACAAGATGGCCCCTCAGATGGTCACTGAACTCCCTCAGCTTTTATTTATCTGGGAATGTCTTGATTTCTCCTTCACTTTTGAAGGACAGTTTTGCTGAATATAGAGGTCTTGGTTGACAGGAGGGGTAGAAACCCCCTTAATATTCAAAGAGACGCATAAATACAAAAGGGAGAAAAGATAAGAGCAAGAGGAAAATAGACAAAGAATATGAATAGACATTACAGAAAAAAGAAATGTAATCCTCAGTAGACACATGAAGAAATGCTCCATTTCATTCATAATTAAAGAAATGCAAATTAAAGCGATGCCATGCTGATTTTTGTAGCATATTGGCACAGAATAAAAAAAAGTTGTACTCATCATTGGTGAAGGTGGGGCAGATCAGCAGGAGGTGGGAGTGCAAATTGGGGCAGTATTTGTTGAAGGCTAACTTGGAAATATCTATGAAAATGTATAATGCACCTGCTCTTTGAACATCACCTCTTCTGGGAGTTTATTCTTCATACATAGGTCACAAGTACACATTCTGTATTCAAAGGTGTTCATTGGAAATCACACAAATGTCTCTCAGTACAGGACTAGCTAGACAAATAATGATACATCCTTCTCATGGTATCTTAGTCTATTCGGGCTGCTGTAAGAGAACACCATAGACTGGGTGGCTTATAAGGAACAGAAATTTATTTTCACAAATTTGGAGGTTGAGCAGTCCAAAATCAAGGCACCGGCAGATTTGGCGTCTGGTGAGAGCTTGCTTCCTGGTTCACAGACAGCTGTCTTCTTTCTGGGTCCTCACATAGCAGATGGGATGAGGGAGCTCTCTGGGGGTCTCTTTCATAAGGACACTTGTCCCATTCATCAAGTTTCCACCCTCATGACCTGATCCACCTCACAAAGGCCCCACATCCAAATACCATTACGTTGGGGATTAGGTTTCAACATGTGAATTTTGGAGGGACACAAACATTCAGTCCATATAAGCACATGCAATACTCTGCACCATTAAGAAGAGAGACTGCTCTGTATGTGCTCAAACCAAAGAGGGCAAGATACTTTCATATAAAAAAAAGTTTCTAGCAGTATTTATTGTGTGAGTCCATTGTATGACAAATGGAGAGAAGTAATGTTTGTAATGATCTGGCACCTACTTGATGGTCATTAGAAAGTACTTAGCTACCTTCTCTAATGTAAGCTGTCAAACTAAACAGCTTTTGATTGTGATTCAAAACACAATACAAAAGTCATTTGATAATGAGTCTCCCTTGGCTGCAGAGGTCATGTCTAATCTTGACTTTACATTTTTGTGTGATGTACAACAGCTTTGTTGTCCTCATTCATCGACTTAATGATGAAATAGAATACATTTGAACTTAAAAAAATAAATTCCTATAACATTCTCATGTGCTTTTAGATGTTTTGTATGTTTCACCTATTGGGCTTTCTTTTCTTTTTTTTTACATCTTTATTGGAGTATAATTGCTTTACAATGGTGTGTTAGTTTCTGCTTTATAACAAAGTAAATCAATTATACATATGTTCCCATATCTCTTCCCTCTTGTGTCTCCCTCCCTCCCAACCATGCTTTCTTTAAAAAAAAAAAAAAAAAAAAAAAAAAAAAGTATGTAGTTCTTTAGCTTAAAGAAAAAAAAACCCTAGAAAATAATATCCCCCATTTCTTTCCCCAGCTGGCCTGGATTTCCCTGACCCAATAAGACCTCAGCAGATTTATCCTGGACTAGAATTCAGGAGACCTGGGCGCCAATCCTGGCTCAGCTCTTCACTAGCTGTATGACCTTGAGTAAGTCCTTTAGCCTTTCTTAGTTCTTTTTCTCAGCTGTCACATGGGGCACAGTACCTTTCCTATCTACCGCATGGGATTATTTTGAGGTGTAAATGAAATAATAGGCATACAAACTCATAATTTGTAAAGACTACAAAAGTGAAAGGGCTTTTGTTTTGATAATGAGGGGATCCTCTCAGAGGTTACATATTTCTATTTTCTGGTTTCCCCAGAAGGGAGGCAAGCCTGGGTATTTATTCAATTAACCTAGAGTGCCTTTTCTGGACCAGGCACCATGCCAGAGTCGAATGTGATGCAATTCTTGCTCTCAAAGAATTCAGTTTGCTAGAGGATGCAACTAATAATTGCCATAAAATGTGAGAAATGCAATAGAATGGTTATAGATGAAGAGGGGTGGGACAGCTCTCTGATTGGGAAGGCATCACTGAAACGGTGACATTTGGGTTGAGTCTTAACGAATGTGTTAGATTTTGCCAGGCGAAGAATTGACTGCTTACCTGGTTGAACCCAGGCAGTGCCCAACCTTGGACCAATTTCTGACCCATCTTTATCAAACTTTCCCTGTGCTGTGTTGTAGTACACATTACTGCCACATTAATCACATTGAATGCCTCACGGTTTACAGAATTCTGAAATGTCGTGGGTATAAAACCAGAGATTATTTGTATGCTCAAAATAGTTGTATAAATCATTCATGAATTCAATATCCTTTTCATACTAATTAGGATTTGTTGGGCTTTTTGGATAACACAGTTAATTACCAGTTGATACCGATAATCACTACCAAGCTGATATTTCATGATTAAATTATTTTCATTTACTGAAAAAAAAAATCAGAAACTTGCTCTCAACTGCCCGTCCTATTGGAAAATATTTGTGAAAAGATGTTAACCACAGGTTAGGTGTGTTTCCCTCCCAGGAATATATGCATTGGGGTCCAGAGGGTGATATGAGTCCCTACACACCAAAGAATCATAATAATGTTTTAGTTTCACAGCTTACATTAGGGGAAGTACCGACGTACTTTCTATTGGCTGCCAATCTGTGCAAGATATTTACAAACATTACTTTTCTTCATTGTCACCACAACTCTGTTTTCTCTCTTATTATAGGTGAGGGAACAGAATCACCTGGCTAGTTAGTGGTAGAGTCAGATTCAAACTCCGGGCTATGATCTTGCGCGTCCTTTGGCAGCTTGGTTCTCACAGCAATGCTGGGAAATGGGCAAGAAATGAACATTACCCCTCTTTAGGATGGGAAATCAGGACTTGGAACGCTTTGCTGGAGACCCCCAGCTAGGCTTCCTGACTCTGGCTCCATTGGGGTCTGTTACCTTGCTGTCAGGGTCAAAGCCCTCACAGGCAGTGGGGGAGATCCTTTGGGGTAAGGCTGTCTCCTTGGCCCTTCTCAAATCTCATCTCGGGAAATAGCTGCCCCCTGGGCCCAGGTGTTAGGTCTGCCCTGGCTGGGCCTGGAACCCTGCTGTTCTGGAAAGTTCTTTGGAAGAAGATACCTTTCCTTGTCTGTCTTCACCACGAGGAGGGCTGGGCGCCATCTACCAGAGTCTTCCCCAGGTTAACACTCTTCCTGCCCTTGTTCAAGGAAATGACAGGGACAGTGGAGGAGAGTGAGCCCCCTTGGCTTGGGACAGTATTTGGGGTGATAAAGAATAGCTTCCTCTTTGATGGACTGCTCGGGTTCGTTCACTGAGAATAGACCCTTTGTGGAGTTGCAGAGAGGAGTAACTGAGGAGCTAGAATAGTGCCTAGCCGGGATGAAGTCCCGTCCGAATACACATCACCTCCTGACCTCTTGCGATGCGGTCCTCAGACCCACCGAGTCTTTCCTTTCTCTGTCCAGCTGTCTCTCTTGGTCTCTGCCTCTGTCCTCTCTCTCTGTGTATCTCTGTCTGTCTGTCCCGGCTTTCTCTTCCTCACTCCCTTTTCCCCTCCCTCTCTCCCTCTGTCCTTCTCCCTCCCTTTTCCCTGCCTTCTTCTCTTTCCGTCCACAACCCTTTACCTTGTCTCCCACTTCGCCTGCCTCATGCAGACCTACACACATTTCGGATTCCTTGTTCTCCCTGAAGAGATTCTTTAATCACTTCTGTTAAAAAGTAGATGAGTTGCACTCTTCAAATGCTAAGAAAAAACCAGTCATCTTAATTTAACCTTTTTTTCGGCCCACTGGCCTGTGGCTAAAGCAAAAATAGGTCTCCCCGCTTCTGGCACACACACGGCCCTCCCCAAGCTGTAAGCCAGCCCAGTTGGCAGATACGCTGCGGGGGCCAGAATCCTGTTACCAAACACATGGCCAGGGCCAGAGCTCCAAGTCCAGTCAGGCCTCCTAGCCAAGGCCGTACATCGGCCTGAGGCCTGAGGGGGGCGGGGGGCACGGAGGCTCCTGCCCATCTGGCCCTCGGGCTGTGGCGGGTGCTGGTTAGCTGCCTCCTTCCCTTCCCCAGTGGGGCTGCAAGAGGCGTTCGGCTGGAGCCCTGCCCCCTCTCAGCTTGTCACCATACCGGGTGACACCCCACAGGCCCGGGCCAAGCTGTCAGGTTAGTGCCCAGTCTAGCACCGTTAAATTTATTGGACTAACATTTAAATGAGGATTTAGAGTTACATAATGTTCTTACCTCATAACAACCTGGTAGAGGAGGTTTTATTGAGTCCTTATAATGACCAGACTGAGGCTTATACAGGTTAAGTTATCCAGTTAGGGATAAAGCCGGTACTTAGGACTCGAATATCTTGCCCCCATGTCCCCAGACCAGGTTCCAGAACCTGCATGGGCCACTTCCCCAGGCCTGTTTTCCCAGGGGGGACTGTACCAGGCATGGACACTATCTCTAGTCTCAAGGTTGGCTGCAGGGCAGAAGCTTGCTGGCTGTGGGTGGACATTGGACATGTAGGCTGGAGTGTCCCCAGATGAGTGTGAGATCCTCTGCAATGCAGGATGTTGCTGGGAGTAGCAAGAAGACGAGAGTGGACTGAGGGCCTGGGCCTGGGGCCACAGACCACCACATTCGGGCATGAACTCCCAGGAATCTGAAAGTTCTCAATTTGAACCTGGTCTTCCAGGTCACTGTGCATGTGCCTTTGTGGAGTTAGGAGGATAAAATATATTTCACTTAATAGTGTGTTGACTCAGTTTATAACTGAAATATTGAAATTTATGTTAATTGGGCTGTCACTAGACTTATGAGCTCTGGGTCCCCTAAATGTTAGAGGAGGGCCTGGTGAGCGCATTTTCATGTGTTTATTGGTGGCTGGCTGGGATGTCCTCTTTTGTGAAGTTCCTGTTCGAGTCTGTTGCCCACTTTTTTATTGGGTCATCTCAATCACATTTGGATGTCTTTGTGCCTTTACCCTTTGGGATTCCTTATCTAGACCCAAGAGGAGGGGCAGAGTTCCAAATGGCGTCACTCAGCTTATGGCTTCGTCTCATCCCACCTGAGAGGTTGGTCATGCTTCATGGTTGAAAATATGCTTGTCGCACCCGCCGTCTTTCCACGTCCTGATGCAGATCTCCCTCCTGAGCTCCGTCTGAATGTCATAAATGGTCCTGCCACTCAAGCCAGTCTCTCTCCCAAACCCATTCCTCCTCATGGTTTCTATACCCAGGGGTCTTTGACTGTTTCCTCTCGCCCCCAAACCCCATCTACCTAACACCAGATCTGATCAATTTCACCTCCATAAAGTCTCTGAAGTCCATGCACGGGGCTCTACCCCACAGCCACCGCCCCGTTCCCCTTCAGGTCCTCCAGACTGCTGTCCCCTCCTCCAGCCCTGCTCTATCCCACTCTCCATACTGCTTCCTAAACAGCTCAGAATATACTCCAAGTGCCTCGCTGCCCACAGACTAGAACTCCAGCTTCTCAGCGTGCTCTCCAAGGTGCTTGTTTCATTACGTGTTTGTTGTAAAGATCAGGTGGCCTCCTGCAACAGGGGTGGGGAGGCGGGTGGGGAGCACAGGGAAATCGGGCAATGCAAACCTCAACCATGTGGCTAGACCTGGCAGAAGCCAGGAAGAGCCACCAAGAAAGACCAAGGTGGACACAGGGTCAGGGTTCCTGAGGCTGGAGTACAGTTTAGGGGCTCAGAGCCTGGCCATCTCATTGCCTCCTCAGCACTTGAGCTCAGCTTGCCACAGAAGGACTCGCCTTCCGTCTCTTCCCTCTTGGCCTTCTTCCTTTTACTCTCACCGCAAACCAATAATCTTTCCTTTTTTAAAAAAAATTTATTTAATTTATTTATTTTTGGCTTCATTGGGTCTTCGTTGCTGCGCGCGGGCTTTCTCTAGTTGCAGTGAGTGGGGGCTACTCTTCGTTGAGGTGCATGGGCTTCTCGTTGCAGTGGCTTCTCTTGTTGCGGAGCACAGGCTCTAGGTGCATGGGCTTCAGTAGTTGTGGCGCACGGGCTCAGTAGTTGTGGCTTGCAGGCTCTAGAGCACAGGCTTAGTAGTTGTGGCGCCCGGGCTTAGTTGCTCCGTGGCATGTGGGATCTTCCCGGACCAGGGCTCGAACCCGTGTCCCCTGCATTGGCAGGCAGATTCTTAACCACTGCGCCACCAGGGAAGCCCCTACCTTTCCTTTTTCTGTTACTACTTTAACACTCACCACCCCTTGGCACAGGGAAAGGATCTATTGACCCAATCAGTCCCAATATTCCTTGGGCAGAGAGTTCTTGCCAGACCATCTCATGGACAGGACTTGGAGCAGCTACCTAGCCTGATCCAATCAACTGCAAACAGGGAGATGGGGGTCCCAAGGTGAGCTGGCCTCCTCATCCTGGAGTGGACTGGTGGACCTCCTGAGGCTTGGCCTGCCCCATTCATCAGACAGACCCACCATCTGTAGAGGTTCAGCTATTTGAGATCCCAGTGCGCCCTTCCAACCTTCCTCATCTTTGCTCATGATGGTCCCCTCACTGGGTGCATTCAGCTTTCATGGCTCCGATCCACACTACCCATCCTTTCTTTCCCTTCTCAGCCTTCTCTAAAGCCCTCCAGCTCGAATTGACCCAATACTGGACCCCTGTTGCTAGTTGCTTATAACATCTTGTTAGCACTGATTTCCTTTTCTTTTACTATTGTGAGTTGTTACCTGTCTGTCTCCCTAATTGGGTTGTAAACACCATGAAAATGAAGATTCTATTATCCATCTTTGTATATAGTCTAAGTGCTTAGTACAGAACACTGCATAGAATAAGCTTCCAGTTAAATACTTTGTTGGAAAAATAAATGAATAAACGGTCTGGATAAGCCAGCATAGCAGATGATTCCCCAATTTTTTTTTCTCCATGATGCATCTTATAAATTTTTTTAAACGCCAAGAACAGATGTTAAAACCCTGAGAGTTCAATCCCCACCCCACCCCCACCCCCACCCCCAGCAGCGTCTCACCCTGCACCAGCTCCTCCTCAGCCAGGCCCAGGGTCCTTCCCTCTGTCCCAGCGGGCAGGCTGTGGTGAGGAAAGCATGGGCCACCCAGGAGCCTGTGTGGTCATGGGCTCTGCATGGAGGGCCTGCCAGGGCAGCCCGGGATGTGGCTGGACCGCTGCTGGAGCCCGGGCGGGCTGGGAGGCGTGGGCAGCACCAGCGTGCTCTCCCTCACGTCCTTGAAGCTTCCCCTGTCCTCTGACTCAGCTCCAGCATCACAATTCGTGGATGAATGCCCTGGTCCTAGACAGAGAGCCGATTCAGCCCAGCAGGGTTTCTGGAGGGCTCCCAGGAAGGGGAGGCCCAGAAAATGGCCGGGGGGCAGTGAAGTTGGAGTGACGGCCAGTTCACTCCAGCTGCAGCTCAGGGCATGTTCTTCTCTGCCCCCACTCCCACCCCACATTCTTCTTGTACTCTCAACGGTGCTGGGCTCTACGGGGCAAACAGGAGCCTGGAGCAGACCTTGGGAGGCCAGCTTCTAGTGTCCTATGCTTCCCAGCCCTGTCCCCATCACTTTCCCACATCTGGGTTTGTGTGTGTTCATGTGTGCTTGTGTGTGCATTCTGTCAGCGGATGCGGGTGACATCTCTACTCCAGCGGGGGTCCCTATACCCACTGCAGAGCAAGTTGAGCCCCTTTTGAGCTCAAAGAGCCCCCATATCAAAGCTTGGTACCATTTGATAAATTAACATGCAATAAAATGCACATCTCAGTTTGACCATTTTTGACAGTTTGGGTGCAGCTACCACCCAAATGGTCCAGTCTCTCCCCCACATCCCCAGGAAGTTCCTTCACGCCTCTTTCAACCCCCTTCTCATTTATGTAACCATAGATCAGCTTTTAAATCTGCATCAGAGGAGATGTCACCAGACTTTGTGTAGTGTGCGTATAGAAACTGCCAAGCAGCACCCAGTTCTGAAGCTAAGGGGCTTCCTCCCACCCTCCTTCCCAGCATCCCCACTCCACACCTGCCCCAGGTGCTGCATGACAGGACAGCAGGATCAACAAACAGTGCAGGGAAAGAACAGAGGATATGGGCCAGGGCCCTGGGTGTACGCGATGTGATTGGGGCAGTCACTCACTCTTTTGGAGTCTTGGGATCTGTAACTCTGCACTGGGGACGGTAACGGTCACCCTCGGCCCCGACATCCCCAGGGCCTCTGGGAGGACTGAAGCCAATTTTGCAGCCAACGTTATAGATGGAGAGAGGGCATCAATCAATGAATTGATTGACCCAATAGCTAGCATGTACGGAGCTCTCTTGGGGGCCAGGCATCATGCTAACAACTTCCTTTAACCCTCAAGTCCGGGGGTGGGTACTACTTTTTATCCCCATTCTACAAACGGGAAAACGGGCTCAGAGGAATTAAAAGACTGGCCCCAAGCCAAACAATGAGAACGTGATGGAGTTACATCTGCATGTAGGCAGCCACTCACGGCTCAGGCTCTTGGTCCTCTATACGATTCTTTTTCCCAGATGGATCCATTAATTGACAAAAATGAGCTGTAGCTGACAGTAGTTTGTTAACAGAGATGTGCAATGCAAATGGTGCTTGTTATCATTTCTATCAACAAGTTTTCAGAGCCAGAGAAGTAGATGACAGTCCACAGGCCTCACCTCCCACCCCAACCCTAGTCGGTCTGTCCCAATAAATTTCAGAATCATGACTCCTGCCTCTTCTCCTTGGACCCACAGACTATTTCCGCTTCAGAGACAGAAAGTCCTTCTTCACATCTAACTTCAGTCTCGCCTGCTGGAGTATAGCCAACATCAAATTCACCACTGGCCTTATACAAACGATGTGCATGAGGGTGCTAATCAGCTTTCCGCCCTGCAGGGCACCCCAAAGTGCTGAGGGGGGCAGGTCGTCACAGTCCCTTCTCAGTCCTGAGCATGTGAGTCCTAGGGGATGGAGGAGTCGAAAGGAGGGATGGAGAGAGGGCGTCTGAGCTCCCTCCTTTCTGCTCTTCTCAGCTCCCTCAGAGACCCCTGTGTCTGGCTCTTTCTCCTGGGAATCCTCCACCCACCACAGACTTCACCCCACATCCTTGTAGCATTTCTGTGAGGCTTGTCACCGGAGGGGTGTGGGAGACAGGAGAGCAGAGGGTCTGGCAGAGCCGTTCAAGAGCAAGGCCTTGCACTGGGGAGCTTAGCTCAGGGATACAGGCCTGCTAGCTCACCGCTTGACCTGGGTCAGGCCAGGTCTGTCTTCTCCACTGCCAGGGGAGATAATATTACTGCCTCTCAGGGCTGGGCCGAAGGCTCGGATGATACCAAGACTGGGAAAGGACTTGGCAAAGCAGAAGCTGAAGTTCAGCCCAAGGGATTGTTTGAGGCACATTGTGCTGCAGGGAAGGGCCTGGACCCGCCCAAGAGAGCTCAGGGCCAAGGGTCTGGCTCGCTGACCGCCTTGTAAGCTTCTCATGGACCCCTCTGAGACAGAAGGACAAACGGTCAATCCACCCCTATGCCCCCATCCACCCAAACCAAAGGGCCCCCTGCTGTGCTGTCTGTGGCCTGCCTGTGGGCCTCTGTGTTGCCTGTGAGCACCTGTCTGTGCTCTAGGGTGCAGGCAGAGGCCTCTCTGTGATGGCAGAGGAGGTTCTGGTCAACAGCACAGCTTTCTGGGAGTCTCTGTGTATGTGTCCCTCTGTGCGGGCTCATGTGGATCTGTGTCTGTGTGTACATCCATGTCACAGAGCGTCTATTTTTTAAAAAGCTATCTAGGATTTATTGTCTGTTACATGGGAAGGGGGTACCTTAGTCTCTAGGCATCTGGAGGCACAAGGATTATGTTGTGAATTGTGGGTGTGGTGTCCACAGGGCTCCAAAGCTACCCATGGCTCCTATTCCTCAGTGCACATGTCCTAGCCTGGTGTTCAAGGTCCTCCACGCCTGGCACACGGAGGCCTTTCTGGCACAATCGTCCACACTTACTGGGCACAGACAGGACAGACTGTGACTTCAGACTTGTTCCTTCTCCTCCGGGCTTCATTCTCTCAAACGTGAAGTGAGCTGGGAAAGTCATCTACGAACTGCAAAGCGTGACACACAAGCAAGGGATGCTTCCTGCAGCTTCCTGGATTTGGGGTGCATAGCCCCCTCTGGGCCTCTGCTCCTGTTGTCCCAATATCCCCACTCCCTGACTGCCTTCCCCGCCTTCTCTGAATAGTCAGGTTCTGCTGATGCTTCTTCCCTCAGCGCTCCTCTGCCTGCAACTCTCCTTCTCTGTTCCTGCTTCTGTGAGGATCCCTGTTTGTAAGTCTGTGTGTGTGTGTTGTGTTGTGTGCCCCTGTGTGTGCACTTGGGTCTACCCTCTGAATGTACCTTTTGTTCACTCAACAAGTATTTATTGAACACCTATTATTTGCCAGGCACTGTGCTGGGTGCTGGGGATTCAGCTGTGAACAAGGCAAATGCAGGAGCAGCGCTAGCGCACTGGGAATCTGCACAGATAAGAAAAAGCCACCCTTAGCAGGAGATGCAGTCCCAGGGGTGTATGGCTTGCTGAATAAATGATGCTTTTACACAAGGAAAAAGGAGCCTTTTCTTCCTGGTGGACACAGCCCTAAATTAAGGTCCACAGCTTGGGAAGTGGGGATAGGGGCTGGACTTCAGCCCCATGCCAACTCCCTTGGTTAAGCCAGCCACCCTTGGGCATTGAACAAAACACACATCTCAAGACAGCAGTCCAGGAAAGCCCTTCTTACCCTTGAAGGTAGTACTCAAGCTCCTTCGAGGAGCATCTTGAAGATGTGTGCATCTCTGTACTGCTTGTGTGCACACATGATGCCATGTGTCCCTCTGTGCAAGTGTCCCTGCTCTGGTGGACCTCTCTGTAGCCATGTCTGGGCGTGGGGGAGAAGACGTATGTGTGGGTATCAGCCTGTATACGTGTGCACCCGCAGCCCTGACGGCTGTTTCCTCACCGTCCTGCACGTCTCTCGGTTGGCTTTCTCTGCTTACCTAATTGTTCATCTTCCCCAACTGGACCCCATGCTCTGTGAAGTCCTTCCTCAGCAGAGCAGGGTGGAGCTTAGCCTCAGGAGTTAGTGGACCAGTGCTGGGCCCAACCTTCCCCCTAATCTTCAGCTTCTGCTTTTCCCTTCCCTGGAAGGAAAGGCTGGGCCCCTCTGGTACCAGCATGGGCCAGGGCAAAGGGCACAGCTGTTACATGGAGGGCCTAGGCTTCTCTGCCTGGGAATCTCTGGGAGACCCTGGGCAGATCCCTAACCCCTCCTGAAGACTTACCCACGTGGAACCTGATGGACTTGCTTGTTCTTTGCTAGATACGTCCTGCCTCTGCATCTTTGCTCAGCCCACTGTCATGGCGTGCTCCCCCATCCTTCAAGACCGAGGGCCACCTGCGCTATAAGTAGTGGCAGCAGCCACCCACTACAGAGCGCTTACCTGGCACCAACATGGTAGAAGGGTGGATTGCACACACCGTGGACCTTGGTGTTTAGATGCTTATCATACACACAATCTCATTGAAGTCTCACAACGGTGTAATGAAGTAGGCATTATTCACATCCCAGTTTTTGAGACAAGGAAACCAAAGTTCAGAAATGTCCACGAACCTGCCCAAGGTCACACTGCCTCACTAGCTGACTGAGACAATGAAGACTGGACTCAGCTCTGCCTGCGCCTCAGCTCCCATGCTCCTAACCTCAGGTCAGCCTCCGACCTCTGCAGCCCACTGTTACTCTCCCTGCTCTGAGCTCCTGGTGTCCTAGTGGGCACAGTGGCCATCTGAATTTATACCCTTAGCTGTTGTCTTAAAAATATATACTTTTCTTTTTTTTTTTTTTTTTTTAACATTGCACCTACCTCCCTGACTAGATTATGTTTCTGAGGGTAGAGACTGTGTCCTTTTATCCCTTTGTTTCTCCAGCCCCTCACACCTACAAGATGATGCTGTTGATGATGATAGTGAGTGATCCCCCCTGACTGTCTCTGGACCACAAGGTCACAGTGACAGCTTTGTGTGGTTTCCTCCCTTGTGTGACTTGAAGGAGCTGTGTCCCTTGTAGGAGAGTTTCTTGGTTTGGGAAGAGAAGCTCTGGGCAATCTGTGCCTCTGGCCTGGGGATCCCAAAGGGCTCCTGCAGCCCTGAGGACAGCGGCAGAGTCGGCACCTCCCTCGCTCCCCCTCGAGCCTGCATTCTGGCTAATTCCCCACCCCTGACTCCCCAGGGCCCTGGGCTTTGCAGGCCTGGGTGGGGAGGAAGCCGGTAGGAGGGGTACCTTCCACCCTGCCTCTGCAGCTCTGGTGCAAAACTATGTGGTCCTTCCAGTATGTTCAGAAATCCCATCTCCACAGAGGCATGGGCTAGGTGGAACTGACGCCCTGCGGGGAGCCTAGCCGGATGGTCTGGACCTGGCAGCCGCCTTGGAGGTGCCTGACTGCAGCCATGGGGTCTGGGCTGTGACGTCTCCACTTATGTGAAATCAGAGCCCTACCGTCTAAGAGGGGGGCTGTGGGACCATATTCTCTGCAGTTTCATCCAATAACCAAGGGCACAGTAAGCACTTGCCACTGGGGGTAAATCTCTGAGATGCATTTCCTGCTCCATGGGTGGAAGGGTTACATATACCCAGTCTGCTCACACAAGGAAAGGGGTAATACCTTCCGAAAGCAGTGCTGGATACCAGCAGTGCTGTATTACGTTCACAAGGGAAGAGCATGATGGGTCAGAGGGGTCCCGGAAGGCAGCGCAGTGAGAGGAAGTGGGGATGGCAGTTCGGCAGGGAGAGGCTCAGAGGATCGGGTATGTTATCCCTGGTGGAGAGGAGCAACACGACCAGGGGGATGACACTGCACACACTAGTCCATAACTGGTGGGCTTGCCCTACCCCAACAGCGTGGAGAAGCCACCAGTGCCCAGACTTGACTCCAGTGTTGATACTGCCATTTTCTAGATGTGCAAACTAGGGATAGTTACTTCACTTCTCTGAGGCTCCATTTCTTCATCTGTAAACAGCGATGAAAATTCTAACCTCTGAAGGTTGTTGACTTTTTGTTTCATCATTCTTTAGAGAGAGAGAGTATGCTCAAAGGGAATGTCTATTCGTTCTCTAATTTGAATGAAGTGGAGAACAGTACTGTTTGGATTCCCTGACTTCTATCTATCAAAAAATATTTATTTACGGGGCTTCCCTGGTGGCGCAGTGGTTGAGAGTCCACCTGCTGATGCAGGGGACACGGGTTTGTGCCCTGGTCTGGGAAGATCCCACCTGGGCCGGTGAGCCATGGCCACTGAGCCTGTGCGTCAGGAGCCTGTGCTCCACAACGAGAGAGGCCACGACAGTGAGAGGCCCACGTACTGCAAAAAAAAAAAAAAAAATTATTTCCATGAGCTCTGCCCAGTGCTGTGTGTCATAAGGGAAGCAGGGCCTTTGGAATGGTCAGGCCTCCCTGGAGACATGGATATTGGCTCTGGGGAGACAAGATTGTGCCTTGGCACAGTCCAGAGCAGTGTGGACTAACTTCATGGGCCAGACAGCAGGGGCTGTAGCAGCTTGTCAAAGGGGCACCACTGAAGTCTGAATTAGCCAGAAGATACTTGCTGTAGAAGCTGGCACTTGAATAGAACTTTTGGTTGGTTAAGATGTCCAATCATGTTTTTTTTTTAACATCTTTATTGGAGTATAATTGCTTTACAATGGTGTGTTAGTTTCTGCTTTATAACAAAGTGAATCAGTTATACATATACATATGTTCCCATATCTCTTCCCTCTTGCATCTTCCTCCCACCCTCCCTATCCCACCCCTCTAGGTGGTCACAAAGCACCGAGCTGATCTCCCTGTGCTATGCGGCTGCTTCCCACTAGCTATCTATTTTACATTTGGTAGTGTATATATGTCCATGCCACTCTCTCACTTTGTCCCAGCTACCCTTCCCCCTCCCCATATCCTCAAGTCCATTCTCTAGTAGGTCTGTGTATTTATTCCCATCTTACCCCTAAGTTCTTCATGACCTTTTTCTGTTTGTTTGTTTTTCTTAGATTCCATATATATATGTATTAGCATATGGTATTTGTTTTTCTCTTTCTGACTTACTTCACTCTGTATGACAGACTCTAGGTCCATCCACCTCACTACAAATAACTCAATTTCATTTATTTTTATGGCTGAGTAATATTCCATTGTATATATGTGCCATATCTTCTTTATCCATTCATCTGTTGATTGACACTTAGGTTGCTTCCATGTCCTGGCTACTGTAAATAGAGCTGCAATGAGCATATTGGTACATGACTCTTTTTGAATTATGGTTTGCTCAGGGTATATGCCCAGTAGTGGGATTCCTGGGTCATATGGTAGTTCTATTTGTAGTTTTTTAAGGAACCTCCATACTGTTCTCCATAGTGGCTGTATCAATTTACATTCCCAGCAACAGTGCAAGAGTGTTCCCTTTTCTCCACACTCTCTCCAGCATTTATCGTTTCTAGATTTTATGATGATGGCCATTCTGACTGGTGTGAGGTGATACCTCATTGTAGTTTTGATTTGCATTTCTCTAATGATTAGTGATTTGAGCATTCTTTCATGTATTTGTTGGCAATCTGTATATCTTCTTTGGAGAAATGTCTGTTTAGGTCTTCTGCCCATTTTTGGATTGGGTTGTTTGTTTTTTTGTTATTCAGCTGCATGAGCTGCTTGTAAATTTTGGAGATTAATCCTTTGTCAGTTGCTTCATTTGCAAATATTTTCTCCCATTCTGAGGGTTGTCTTTTCGTCTTGTTTATGGTTTCCTTTGCTGTGCAAAAGCTTTGAAGTTTCATTAGGTCCCATTTATTTATTTTTGTTTTTATTTCCATTTCTCTAGGAGGTGGGTCAAAAAGAATCTTGCTGTGATTTATGTCATAGAGTGTTCTGCCTATGTTTTCCTCTAAGAGTTTGATAGTTTCTGGCCTTACATTTAGGTCTTTAATCCATTTTGAGTTTATTTTTGTGTATGATGTTAGGGAGTGTTCTAATCTCATACTTTTACATGTACCTGTCCAGCTTTCCCAGCACCACTTATTGAAGAGGCTGTCTTTTCTCCACTGTATATTCTTGCCTCCTTTATCAAAGATAAGGTGACCATATGTGCGTGGGTTTATCTCTGGGCTTTCTATCCTGTTCCATTGATCTATATTTCTGTTTTTGTGCCAGTACCATACTGTCTTGATTACTGTACCTTTGTAGTATAGTCTGAAGTCAGGGAGCCTGATTCCTCCAGCTCCATTTTTCGTTCTCAAGATTGCTTTGGCTATTCGGGGTCTTTTGTGTTTCCATACAAATTGTGAAATTTTTTGCTCTACTTCTGTGAAAAATGCCAGTGGTAGTTTGATAGGGATTGCATTGAATCTGTAGATTGCTTTGGGTAGTAGAGTCATTTTCACAATGTTGATTCTTCCAATCCAAGAACATGGTATATCACTCCATCTATTTGTATCATCTTTAATTTCTTTCATCAGTGTCTTATAATTTTCTGCATACAAGTCTTTTGTCTCCTTAGGTAGGTTTTTTCCTAGATATTTTATTCTTTTTGTTGCAATGGTAAATGGGAGTGTTTTCTTAATTTCACTTTCAGATTTTTCATCATTAGTGTATAGAAATGCCAGAGATTTCTGTGCATTAATTTTGTATCCTGTTACTTTACCAAATTCATTGATTAGCTCTAGTAGTTTTCTGGTAGCATCTTTAGGATTCTCTATGTAGAGTATCTTGTCATCTGCAAACAGTGACAGCTTAAAGATCAGATCAGAAATAAATGAAAAAGAAATGAAGGAAACGATAGCAAAGATCAATAAAACTAAAAGCTGGTTCTTTGAGAAGATAAACAAAATTGATAAACCATTAGCCAGACTCATCAAGAAAAAAAGGGAGAAGACTCAAATCAATAGAATTAGAAATGAAAAAAGGAGTAGTAACAACTGACACTGCAGGAATACAAAGGATCATGAGAGATTACTACAAGCAACTCTATGCCAATAAAATGGACAACCTGGAAGACATGGACAAATTCTTAGAAAAGCACAACCTTCCGAGACCAAACCAGGAAGAAATAGAAAGCATAAAGAGACCAATCACAAGCACTGAAATTGAAACTGTGATTAAAAATCTTCCAACACACAAAAGCCCAGGACCAGATGGCTTCACAGGCGAATTCTATCAAACATTTAGAGAATAGGTAACACCTATCCTTCTGAAACTCTTCCAAAATATAGCGGAGGGAGGAACACTCCCAAACTCATTCTATGAGGCCACCATCACCCTGATACCAAAACCAGACAAAGATGTCACAAAGAAAGAAAACTACAGGCCAGTATCACTGATGAACATAGATGCAAAAATACTCAACAAAATACTAGCAAACGGAATCCAACAGCACATTAAAAGGATCATACACCATGATCAAGAATGCAAGGATTCTTCAATATACGCAAATCAATCAACGTGATACACCATATTAACAAATTGAAGGAGAAAAACCATATGATCACCTCAATAGATGCAGAGAAAGCTTTTGACAAAATTCAACACCCATTTATGATAAAAACCCTGCAGAAAGTAGGCATAGAGGGAACTTTCCTCAACATAATAAAGGCCATATATGACAAACCCACAGCTAACATCGTCCTCAATGATGAAAAACTGAAACCATTCCCACTAAGATCAGGAACAAGACAAGGTTGCCCACTCTCACCACTCTTATTCAACATAGTTTTGGAAGTTTTAGCCACAGCAATCAGAGAAGAAAAAAAATAAAAGAATCCAAACCCAATTATGTTTCATATGGGTGATTTTTCTGCTTATCTTTTTATTTTTTTATGTTAGTATATTAGTTATCTATTGCTACATAACAAACAATGCCAAAACATAGTGGCTTAAGTTCTAGAGTGGCTTAGCTGAGTGGTTCTGGCTCTGAGTTCTCATGAAGTTGGCATGGGCTGCGCTGTAATCTGAAGGCTTGATTGGGCTGGAGGATCCACTTCTAAGTTCACTGCCATAACTGTTGGCAGGAGGACTCCGTTCTGCACTGGCTATTAGCCTGAGGCCTCAGTTCCTTACCATGTGCGTCTTTGAGTGTCCTCACAGTGTGGTGGTTGGCTTCCCCCAAAGGGAGTGGGCCAAGAAGGAGAGAGCAAGGAGGAAGCTGCACTGCCACTGATGACCTAGTCTCTGACGTTACACACCATCACATCCTCTGTTCCTATTCATTAGAAGCCAGTCAATAGGTACAGCCCACATTTAAGGGGGAGGGGAATTAGACTTCACCTATGGAAGGGAGCAGTATCAGAGAATTTGTGAAAATATTTTAAAGCCATCACAGTTATGGACATTTTTTCTTTCTAACAAGGAAAACGTAAAACATTTGCAAAAGCAAAGAGAATGGTATAATGAACCCTTATACACCCATCATCCAGCCGCTGATTGTGAACAATTATGAAACCAGGCAAATATTTTTATCAGGTTTATTGAGGCATATATGACATATGATAAATTGCATATATGTAAAGTGCACAATTCAATAAGTTTTGACATATGTTTACACCCATGGTACCATCACCACAATCAAGCTAGTGAGCACATCCTTCATGACCAAAAGTTTCCTTGTGCCTCTTTGTAATCTATTCCTTACCTCTTACCCACCTTACCCCATCCCCAGGCAGCCTTACCCCATCCCCAGGCAATGACTGATCTTCTTCCTGTCATTATAACATAGTTTACATTTCCTAGAATATTACATGTATATATTTACAGTATATACTCCTCTTTGTTGGATTTTTTTCACTCAGCCTAGTTATTTTGCAATCCGTCTATGTTGCTGTGTGTATCAATAGTCCAGTCCCTTTTATTGCTGAGTAGTATTCCATTGTAGGGATATGTTATAATTTGTTTATCCATTCACCTGTTGATGTACATTTGCATTGTTTCCAGTCTGGGGCTATTACAAATGAGGCTGCTATGAACATTCATGTACAAGTGTTTGTATATACATCTGATTTCATTTCTCTTGGGTAAATATCTAGTAATGGAATGATTGAGTTATATGGTAGGATGTGTTTAACATTTTAGAAAATGGCCATACTCTTTTGCAAAGTGGTGTTACTAATTTACATTCCTGCCAACAGTATATGAGGGTTGGTCATTCTACGTCATCACCAACACTTGATATGATCAGTCTTTTTAATTTTAGGCACACTGAATTAGTAGTGGCATTTCATTGTGGTTTTAATTTGCATTTCACTAATGACTAATGAAGTGTAACATTTTCATATGCTTATTTGCCATCTATATATTGTCTTTGGTAGAGTGTCTGTTGAAATGTTTTGCCCATTTTTTAATTGAGTTCTTTGTTTACTTTTTACAGAGTGTTGAGATTTCTGCATAGATTCTGGAAAAAAGTCCCATCTCAGAAATGTGATTTGCAAATAGTTTCTCCCAGTCTGTGGCTTATCTTTTCATACTCTTAAATGTCTTTTAAAGAGAAGTTCTTAATTTTGTTGAAGTCCAGTTTATTCTCCTCCCCCTTTAAAATAGTTTTGTTTGTTTGTTTTTTTTAAATAAAAGGGAGCATGTTTTTAGTGTTGTATCTAAAAGATCTTTGCCTACACCAGGGTCATAAAGATTTTCTCCTATGTTTTCTTCTAGAACTTTCATAATAATTTCAGAATTTACATCGAGGTCTATGATCCATTTTGAGTTAACTTTTGTGTTTGGTACAAGGTACTAGTCAAAGTTTTTTTTTGTATGCATATATCCAGTTTTTCCAACACCATTTGTTGAACACTATTCTTTCTCCTCCTTTGTCAAAAATCAATCGGCCACATATCTGTGGATTTATTTTTATTTCTGGACTCTATACCATTCATTGATTTATTTGTCTATCTTTGAACCAATACACACTATATTGATTACTGTAGTTTTATAAGATTTTCCCTGTTTTTTAATTGAGATATAATTCACATGTTATAACATTCACCTTTTAAAGTATTCAATTCCATGGATTTTATATATTCACAAAGTTGTGCAACTATCACCACTCTCTAATTCCAAAACATTTCATCACCAAAAAAAGAAATCCTATATGCATTAGCAATAACCCTCATCCCTCCCCTTCCCCCCAGGTCCCTAGCGAGCACTGCTCTACTCCTGTCTTTATGAATTTACGTCTAATGATATGGTTGCTTCTAACAAATAACCTTTCTTTCCTTCCCCCCACATTAAATAATAGTCCTGAATCCTGCATTCTTCATTTCTTTGTACTCCTTTATAAGAGTCTTGCTGTATCTACATAATTCCTAAAATGCTGTTTTAAAAAATTGTAGCTTTATGAAAAGTCACAATGTATGCAATTTGGGGGGGACTCACTTCTTTCACTTGGTATCATGTTGCTTACTTTTATTCATATTGTTGTCTATCATAAGTTTCTTTATTTTAACCCCTATGTGAGAATATACCACAACATAATCTTCCGCTCTCTGTAGATGGACGTTTGGGTTGTTTCCAAGTTTTTGCTATTGTGAATAGGGCTGCTATGAATACTCTTGCACATGTTTCCTGAGTATTTGTGAGTGAGTGAAAATCTAGGGCATAGGTTATGTTAATTTTCAACTTGAGGAAATAATGCATAAGACTGTTTTTTCAAAATGTTTTCACCAGTGTAAACTCCCACCAGCAATGTACAAGCATGTGCCTGTGGATACACATACTCCAAAAGTGGTATTGTCAGACTTTTGAAAAAATGTTGCCAGTTGATTAGGTGCAAAATGGTGTTTCATTATGGTCTTGATTTGTGTTTTTCCAATCACCAGTGATGTTGAACATCCCTTTATATGTTTATTGACCATTTATGTTTCCTTTCTATGAAATCCCTGTTCATGTCTCTTGTCCAACTTTCTGTAGGGTTGACTGGGTCCAACATCTTATTTTAAATGATTGTGTTATATATATGAATATATTCTTTTTTTTTTTTTTGGCTGCGTTGGGTCTTTGTTGCTGTGCATGGGCTTTCTCTAGTTGTGGCGAGCGGGGGCTACTCTTTGTTGCAGTACGCGGGCTTCTCATTGCGGTGGCTTCTCTTGTTGCAGAGCGTGGGTTCTAGGCACATGGGCTTATATTCTTAATACTAATCCTTGTCAGTTGTGTATATGGCAAATATCCTCTCCCAGCATACAACTTGTCTTTTCACTCTCTTTAGGTGTTCTCTTGAAAAACAGAAATTCTTAATCCTAATATAATCAAATTTATTCATCTTTCATATTTTAGCCAATGCTTTTTGTGTTTTAAGAATCCTTCCCTACTCCAAGGTATAAAACATACTCACATATATTTTCTGCTAAGCATATTAAAGTTTTGTTTTTGTCACTTCAGTCCTCAATCCACATGAATTATAAAGAAGGGATTGGATTTAATCTATTCCAATTAGAATACATTTTTTTCCAGTTTCATTTATTTACTAGTCCTCTTTCCCTGTCGGTTGAATGTATGACATCTATCATATACCAGAGTCCCACGCTGCATGGATCTGTTTCTGAGTTCTCTGTTCTATCATATTGGTCAGTCTCTCCAACCCTGGACCACAGGTGAAGTGCACTGTCCTAACCACAACAGCTTCAAAATAAGTCCTGATATCCAGTAAGGTAATTCCCTCCTTGATTATCTTCTTCAAAAAATGCCCTGGCTATTCTTGGCCCTATAGTTTTTCAAATAAATTCCAAATAGAATTATTTTCTCAAGTTCCATAAAAATTTCTTAATGGATTTTCAGTGAAATTATATTTAATTTATACGTCACATTGGGAAGAATTGACATCTTCATGATAATCAGCTTTCCTGTCAATAAACGTAGTATTTTTTCTATTTATTTATGCTTTTCAAATAGCTCTTAATAATATTCCCTTGGTCATCAATATGTTTTTTTTAAAACCAGCATTATGTGAGAATCTTTATTTTGACAAATAAGTACACAGTATTTTTTTAAGATTTATTCCTGCGTGTTTGATATTCTTTAATGCTATTGTAAATGATGCCTTCCCTTCAACTGCATTTTCTAGTTATTTGCTGTTAGTATATAGAAGTGTAACTGATTTTTGAGTATTGCTTTTATATCCAGGCACCTCGATCAACTTTCTAGGCTTTTGTAATTTTTGTCTTTAATAACCTTAAATCTTGCTGCACTTGGATAGGTTTAAGCTTTTCCATTTTTTTCCTGTTTGGCCCTCTCTAGGTCCTTTTAATCTGAGGTTTCTCAGTTCTTTTGTTGTTTTAAACTTCAGGTTATATATCTCTATTATTTTATAAAGTATTTTCTCTTATCCCTCTTTATTCCTCTCTCTTTCTGATATCTTCTATTATTCAGATCTTAGCATTTCCACCTCTAAAATTTTTATCTCCTAACTTTTTTTGCATATTTTCTATTTCTTTCCTTTTTCTGTTTGGGCATTTTTTTTTTCAATTTCATTTTCTGGTTTTGAATTCATGTCTCAGTTGTAACCATCCTGCTATTTATCTATCTATTCTGTTCTTTATTTTAAACATTGTATGTTCATGACTAATATTTCTACTTGGTTCTTTTTTTATGAGATCTTTGAATGGCCAGCTATTTTGGCTGGGGTTCATTTTCTCCTAGAGGTATTGGCTTCTATGTCAGGCAATAATGATGGGGGTGGGCCAGACCCTAGTCCAGGAAGATTCCAAAAGGTTCAAGGGATGGCTAATGAACCTTGAGGTAGAGAGAGCCTCAGGCGCCAGGAAACCACAACTCCCTATCCATAGCTATAGCAGGCCAGGTGCCCAGGGTCCATGATACTTTTAAGGGCCCACAAAAATATGTTATTTCTAATTTATTTTAATGTAAGGAAAAAAATGAATATAATAATAATGACTACATAATAATGAATCTAGTCTGGATTATTTTAATCTTTATAGTAATATGGTCATCAAATAATTTTTACTATATTTTATGAAGGAAGGATGCCCAAGACACACTGAAGTTATAATGCAGCTCCATCTCCAACCCATAAAACACAGTCAATCACTGCTTATTCTACAAAACAACTCTCAGACCAAGTCTGCTCTTCACTCTCCCTTCCAGCCCCAGAGAGAGAAGTGCATTAGGAGGAGACACTCCTTAGAGAGTAAGTCACCAGCCCTGGGGGTTGGAAGGAGATGGGATAAGAAAGGAGGCCAGTTGTTCCCCACCTGGTTTTGTCAGCTCCTCTCAAGCTCAGGGCTCCTGCACTGCCCTGATTTCACCTCTGTGGCACCAGGATAGGGACAGGCCCTGTCTGACTCAAGGAAACGGTGGTAGAGAAGCAAGAGCAGACTGCCAACACTTCCCGTTCTGTTTGATCCTCCCAGGGAGTGCTAGAAGCCAGAGTGCTTGTAGCCTCAGGCCAAAGTCACCACCAGACATAACAAATAAAAATAGCTCCTATCATCCCAGGGGGTTCTCACTGTTTTCTATCTCACAGTTTCCCTGGGCTGATCTTGGAGGAAGAGAGCCAGCAGTGGTGCTGCTTAGAGATGCAGTTCTTACTTTGTCACTCAGCTGGCTGAAGAGCATTCAGTGGTTTCCCACTGGGCTTCTGGATTCCCAACTTGACTCGTTTAGGAGAAAGGAGAATTAATTATAACCTCCATGTGTACCCTCTTTCTAGCTCTCCTCTGAGGAGTGTTAGTAACCTGAATGCCTAAAGTGGTGAACTGCTGATTTAGCAGCATAGAGAAGTGGGCGGAGGTGCTATGCATTCGTGGGTCATGTGCACCGCTTGTCTTTCTCCATCCAGCTGGGTAGGCAAGTTGGCTTAGTAGATTTGGCCATATCTTACTCCACAAACCTGGCCGATGTACTCCCCTTTGTCCTTGAGTTCCTCCATACAACCCCAGAAGAAGACAGAAGTTGGTGAGCTTACAAGCTTTGGATTTGGGCCTAGAGGGAAGCAGGAAGTCTTTTTCAGCTTAGAGTCTCAGCTTCATGCTTCAGCCCAGCTTTTGTTCAAGATCTGCACTGGTACAGCTAGTAATTGTCATTTTGATTCCTGTTTGGCTCCTGTTCCTTCCATTGGGAACTTTCTGGGGCTGAGAGGAAGAGAGAAGAAATGATCAGCAGAGTAGGATCCTGACTTTCCAGAATTCCTGACCACAGTGTCATCAAATGCCAATAGCACCTCTTTGCTTTTGATGGAGAAAGTTGATCAGCCCCTCTGTGAACCTGCTTGTGCCCTGCCATGGCTGTTTGCTCGCCATTTCGCCTTGCCCGGTGGTGTTCCTGACATACTGGTCCTATTGAGTATCCCCCAAATTTAGCATGGTGCCTGGCACTTGGTATGTGTGTGTGTGTGTGTGTGTGTGTGTGTGTGTGTGTGTGTGTGTATAAAATATGTGGAATGGATAAAGTTAAACATGTATTGTCACCCCCATTTCCTAGATGTAACTCAGAGAAGATAATTAATTTACCCAAAGTCACACAGTTCTCTATGACATCAGGTTGGCTTGATTCCCACTCCCTCCTCCTCTCCACAGGGCCAGGCAGAGAGCCGCCTCCCTTGGCATGGCCCCACTTGCATCCCAAGAGGGAAACTCGGGCTCATGGAGATTACAAGCCCAGTGCTGACAGCTTGCTCAGCTCGTCCACTTATCTGCCATCTATCTTCTTTACTAGTGGAGATACTGTGGGCATAGTTCTTCTTAAATTAAGCATGAGATTAAATCATTTAAAGCGTTTTTACCTGTCCATTTCCCCAGGGCAGTTCTTTATGAAGTGATTTCTCACATTTTCCAAGTGACTCAGTTAGTTTGATTGGTGATGTGCCAGGAAAAGGTTGAGAAAGGGGAGAGAGAGACAGTGAGCTCAGAAAGGATGACTGGGTGGCTGGAAAGGAGAGCTCAGTACACGACGTATGAAGAGAGAGAGAGTATGCAAGCCTACAGTGAAGGCCCTCTGCCCCATAGAGCCCCTGGGAGCTAGCCAAAGTGCCCTCGTTAGAAAGTATGCCCTTTCTGAGCTTCTCCCTTTTGAGCGCTGATTTCCCCCAAGAGAAAAAGCAGCTGCCCTTTGCTAGTGCAGGAGGGTCTCAGGGCATAAGGCAGGTCCTGAGTTCCCAGAGTCCTGGGAAGCAAGCTGGAAAGGCCTAGAAAGGAGAGGAAGGGTGAAGGTAACACCAGAGGCTGGACTGCATCCAGCGTAGAGTGTTAAGGAGGCTGGACCCCTGTGAGGGAGAAAACCTCCCTAGGGTGGGATTCAAGGCCTGAGATAGTGACAGGGCCTAAAGAACCAAAAAATGGTCAAGGTCTCACCACCACTGCTATCAAAACTTTGAGAAACTCCACAGTAAGAGTGAGGAGAATTTCTGAAAAGAGGCAAGTGGATTGGGAATGGAGGCACTGGGCTGGCTGTCACTCCACTCTCTGACCTCCTAGTTCCCATGTGGCAGATGATGTGTTGGTCTGATTGCTCTCTGGGCAGGGTCTTCTGCCTGGATTGAAGCTTCCTGATGATGACTGATTTGACCCCGAACGACATCCATCACACCACCGTGTATGGATCATAGACAGGGTTCTTGAGGCCCAGATTGTGCCAGGAACCTCAGTGTAGACAAAACATCTTCTTTTACACCTCAGCCTTTGGAGTAGGCTGGCCACACAGGCAACCCAACAAGATCAAGATCACTGGCCTTGAATCAGGACACCTGAGCCCTAATACCAGCTTCCTCTGTGACTTTGGTCAAGTCTCTAACGTTTCTGGGCTTCAACTGTAAAATGAGGAAAATAATATTTACCCTTGTAACCTCAAGAAGGTTGAGAGATTTGAATGGCATATGACTGTGAAGGGACTTGGAAGAATATAAAGAGCAAGGCATTATGATCAATACTGATATTGTTATATAGCTATGAAGAGGAGACTATAATACCTCAGAAGAAAGGACACAAAAGGTGTTTTGCTTATATTAATTTTAAAATATATCATTTCCTTTAAAGAAAGAGATCATTCCAGACTAGCCATACAAGGTGCTGGTCAGAAATACTGTCCCCTACAGAGAAGCCTAGGTATTCACCCTGAGAGACTCCCATCTACAGGGTCATCAGGCTTGGTGCCATATGACATTCCTTTTGGCTATAGCCAAAAGGACAAGAAATAAGTGTAGGCAACCCTAGGCTGGCAAAGTAGTAAGTATGAAATTTCTGCCCCACAGTGGTGTTATCTACTGGATGCTGACTGAATGATCCACAACACATGCAGGTCTATCCCTCATCTTTAAAATCTTCCCTCCACCTCACAACCCTGTTCAGCCATGGCCTCATCTTCTGTTCTACTTTATTTCAAAACACCTTGAAAGAGTTGTCTAAACTTGCTGTCTCCTGTGAGGAGGAGATCTTCTCCTCTCATCAAAGTGGGTATAGAGAGTACATATCTCAACATAATAAAGGCCGTTTATGACAAACCCACTGCTAACCTCATACTCAATGGCGAGAAGCTGAAAGCTTTTCCTTCAAAATCAGGAACAAGACAAACATGCCCACTTTTGCCACTTCGGTTTAACATAATATTGGAAGTCCTAGCCACAAGAATCAGATAAGAAAAAGAAATGAAAGGCATCCAAATTGGGAAGGAAGAAGTAAAACTGTAACTATTTGCAGATGATATGATACTATATATAGAAAACCCTAACGTTTCCATCCAAAAAAAAAAAATCTGTTAGAGGAGGGGACCTTCAAGATGGCAGAGGAGTAAGACATGAAGGTCAACTTCCTCCCCACAAATACATCAGAAATACATCTACATGTGGAACAACTCCTACAGAACACCTACTGAACGCTGGCAGAAGACCTCAGACCTCCCAAAAGGCAAGAAACTCCCCATGTGCCTGGGTAGGGCAAACGAAAAAAGAAAAAACAGAGACAAAAGAATAGGGTTGGGACCTGCAGCAGTGGGAGGGAGCTGTGAAGGAGGAAAGGTTTCCACACACCAGGAAGCCCCTTCGTGGGCGGAGACGGGGGTGGGCGGGGGGGGGATGCTTCGGAGCCACGGAGGAGAGCGCAGCAACAGTGGTGCAGAGGGCAAAGTGGAGAGATTCCTGCACAGAGGATTGGTGCCGACCAGCACTCACCAGCCCGAGAGGCTTGTCTGCTCAGCCGCCAGGGCGGGTGGGGTTGGGAGCTGAGGCTCAGGCTTCGGAGGTCAGATCCCAGGGAGAGGACTGGGGTTGGCTGCGTGAACACAGCCTGAAGGGGGCTAGTGCACCACAGCTAGCCGGAAGGGAGTCCCGGAAAAAGTCTGGAACTGCCTAAGAGGCAAGAGACCATTGTTTCGGGGTGCGCAAGGAGAGGGGATTAAGACCACCACCTAAACGAGCTCCAGAGATGGGTGCAAGCCGGCTATCAGCATGGACCCCAGACACGGGCATGAAACGCTAAGGCTGCTGCTGCAGCCACCAAGAAGCATTTGTGCAAGCACAGGGCACTATCCACACCTCCCCTCCCGGGAGCCTGTGCAGCCCGCCACTGCTAGGGTCCCGTGATCCAGGGACAGCTTCCCCGGGACAACACACGGCACGCCTCAGGCTGGTGCAACGTCATGCTGGCCTCTGCTGCCACAGGCTCGCCCCGCATTCCATACCCCTCCCTCCCCCTGGCCTCAGTGAGCCAGAGCCCCCGAATCAGCTGCTCCTTTAACCCCGTCAAGTCTGGGCGAAGAACAGACGCCCTCAGGCGACCTACATGCAGAGGCGGGGCCAAATCCAAAGCTGAACCCCAGGAACTGTGCAACCAAAGAAGAGAAAGGGAAATCTCTCCCAGCAGCCTCAGGGTCAGCGGATTAAATCTCCACAATCGGGCCTCCCTGGTGGCGCAGTGGTTGAGAGTCCGCCTGCCGATGCAGGGGATACGGGTTCGTGCCCTGGTCTGGGAGGATCCCATATGCCGCGGAGCGGCTGGGCCCGTGAGCCATGGCCGCTGGGCCTGCGCATCCGGAGCCTGTGCTCCGCAACGGGAGAGGCCACAGCAGTGAGAGGCCCGCATACCACAAAAAGAAAAAAAAAAAAAAAAAAAAAAAATCTCCACAATCAACTTGATGTATGCCACACCTCTGGAATAGCTGAATAGACAACGAATCATCCCAAAACTGAGGCGGTGGACTTTGGGAGCAACTGTAGACTTGGGATTTGTCCCAAGGCTCTGTCTAGGGTTCTGTCTGTCCGTCTTTTTTTGTTTGTTTTGGTTTGGTTTTGGTTCTTTTTGTACAGTTTGTAACACTTGTTATCATTGGTGGATTTGTTTTTAGGTTTAGTTGCTCTCTTCTTTCTTTCTTTTTATTACTTTTATTTTTTTATTTTTAATACTTTTTTATTTTAATAACTTTATTTATTTTACTTTACTTTTTTCTTTCTTTCTTTTCTTCTTTTTTTTTTTCTCCCTTTTCTTCTGAGCCGTGTGTCTGACAGGGTCTTGTGCTCTGGCCGGGTGTCAGGCCTGAGCCTCTGAGGTAGGAGAACCGAGTTCAGGACATTGGTCCACAAGAGACCTCCCGGCTCCACATAATATCAAACGGTGAAAGCTCTCCCATAGACCTCCATCTCAACCCTAAGACCCAGCTCCACTCAATGACCAGCAAGCTACAGTGCTGGACACCCTATGCCAAACAACTAGCAAGACAGGAACACAACCCCACCCATTAGCAGAGAGGTTGCCTAAAATCATAACATGGTCACAGACACCCCAAAACACACCATCGGATGCAGTCCTGCCCACCAGAAACACAAGATCCAGCCTCATCCACCAGAACACAGGCACCAGTCCCCTCCAACACGAAGCCTACACAACCCACTGAAGCAACCTTACCCACTGGGGGCAGACACCAAAAACAACAGGAACTACGAACCTGCAGGCTGTGAAAAGGAGAGTCCCATACAGAATAAATCCAAGGAGAAACACACCAAGACACATATTAATCAAATTATCAAAAATTAAATACAAGGAAAAAATATTAAAAGCAGCAAGGGAAAAGCAGCACATAACGTACAAGGGAATACCCATAAGGTTAACAGCTGATCTTTCAGCAGAAACTCTGCAAGCCAGAAGGGAGTGACAGGACATATTTAAAGTGATGAAAGGGAAAAACCTACAACCAAGATTACTCTACCCAGCAAGGATCTCATTCAGATTCGATGGAGAAATTAAAACCTTTACAGACAAGCAAAAGCTAAGAGAATTCAGCACCACCAAACCAGCTTTACAACAAATGCTAAAGGAACTTCTCTAGGCAGAAAACACAAGAGAAGGAAAAGACCTACAATAACAAACCCAAAACAATTAAGAAAAGGGTAAAAGGAGCATACATACTGATAACTACCTTAAATGTAAATGGATTAAATGCTCCAACCAAAAGACGTAGACTGGCTGAATGGATACAAAAACAAAACCCGTATACATGCTGTCTACAAGAGACCCACTTCAGACCTAGGGACACACACAGACTGAAAGTGAGGGGATGGAAAAAGATATTCCATGCAAATGGAAATCAAAAGAAAGCTGGAGTAGCAATTCTCATATCAGATAAAATAGATGTTAAAATAAAGACTATTACAAGAGACAAAGAAGGACACTCCATAATGCTCAAGGGATCAATCCAAGAAGAAGATATAACAATTTTAAATATTTATGCATCCAATATAGGAACACCTCAATACATAAGACAAAAGCTAACAGCTATAAAAGGGGAAATGGACAGTAACACAATCATAGTAGGGGACTTTAACACCCTGCTTTCACCAATGGACAGATCATCCAAAATGAAAATAAATAAGGAAACACAAACTTTAAATGATACATTAAACAAGATGGACTTAATTGATAATTATAGGACATTCCATCCAAAAACAACAGAATACACTTTCTTCTCAAGTATTCATGAAACATTCTCCAGGATAGATCATATCATGGGTCACAAATCAAGCCTTGGTAAATTTAAGAAAATTGAAATCGTATCAAGTATCTTTTCCAACCATGACACTATGAGACTAGATATCAATTACAGGAAAAAATATGTAAAATATACAAACACATAGAGGCTAAACAATACACTACTAAATAACCAAGAGATCACTGAAGAAATCAAAGAGGAAATCAAAAAATACCTAGAAACAAATGACAATGAAAACACGATGACCCAAAACCTATGGGATGCAGCAAAGCAGTTCTAAGAGGGAAGTTCACAGAAATACAGTCCTACCTCAAGAAACAAGAAACATCTCAAATAAACAACCTAACCTTACACCTAAAGCAATTAGAGAAAGAAGAAGAAAAAAAAAACCCCAAAGTTAGCAGAAGGAAAGAAATCATAAAGATCAGATCAGAAATGAATGAAAAAGAGATGAAGAAAACGATAGCAAAGATCAATAAAACTAAAAGCTGGTTCTTTGAGAAGATAAACAAAATTGATAAACCATTAGCCAGGCTCATCAAGAAAAAAAGGGAGAAGACTCAAATCAATAGAATTAGAAATGAAAAAAGGAGTAGTAACAACTGACACTGCAGAAATACAAAGGATTATGAGAGATTACTACAAGCAACTATATGCCAATAAAATGGACAACCTGGAAGACATGGACAAATTATTAGAAAAGCACAACCTTACAAGACCAAACCAGGAAGAAATAGAAAACATAAACAGACCAATCACAAGCACTGAAATTTAGACTGTGATTAAAAATCCTCCAGCAAACAAAAGCCCAGGACCAGATGGCTTCACAGGCGAATTCTATCAAACATTTAGAGAATAGGTAACACCTATCCTTCTCAAACTCTTCCAAAACATAGCAGAGGGAAGAATACTCCCCAACTCATTCTACGAGGCCACCATCACCCTGATACCAAAACCAGATAAAGATGTCACAGAAAAAGAAAACTACAGGCCAATATCACTGATGAACATTGATGCAAAAATCCTCAACAAAATACTAGCAAACAGAATCCAACAGCACATTAAAAGGATCATACACCATGATCAAGTGGGGTTTATTCCAGGAATGCAATGATTCTTCAATGTACGCAGATCAATCAATGTGATACACCACATTAACAGATTGAAGGAGAAAAACCATATGATCACCTCAATAGATGCAGAAAAAGCTTCTGGCAAAATTCAACACCCTTTTATGATAAAAACCCTCCAGAAAGTAGGCATAGAGGGAACTTACCTCAACATAATAAAGGCCATATGACAAACCCACAGCCAACATCATTCTCAATGGTGAAAAACTGAAACCATTTCCTCTAAGATCAGGAACAAAATAAGGTTGCCCACTCTCACCACTATTATTCAACATAGTTTTGGAAGTTCTAGCCACAGCAATCAGAGAAGAACAAGAAATAAAAGGAATCCAAATTGGAAAAGAAGAAATAAAGCTGTCACTGTTTGCAGATGACATGATACTATACATAGAGAATCCTAAAGATGCTACCAGAAAACTACTAGAGCGAATCAATGAATCTGGTAAAGTAGCAGGATACAAACTTAATAGACAGAAATCTCTTGCATTCCTATACAATAATGATGAAAAATCCGAAAGAGAAATTAAGGAAGCACTCCCATTTACCACTGCAACAAAAAGAATAAAATACCTAGGAATAAACCTACCTAAGGAGACAAAAGATGTGTATGCAGAAAACTATAAGACACTGATGAAAGAAATTAAAGATGATACAAACAGATGGAGAGATATACCATGTTCTTGAATTGGAAGAATCAACATTGTGAAAATGACTCTACTACCCAAAGCAATCTACAGATTCAATGCAATTCCTATCAAATTACCACTGGCATTTTTCACAGAACTAGAACAAAAAATTGCACAATTTGTATGGAAACACAAAAGACCCTGAATAGCCAAAGCAATCTTGAGAAAGAAAAATGGAGGAGGAGGAATCAGGCTTCCAACTTCAGATTATACTACAAAGCTACAGTAATCAAGACAGTATGGTACTGGCACAAAAGCAGAAATACAGATCAATGGAACAGGATAGAAAGCCCAGAGGTAAACCCATGCACATATGGTCACCTTATCTTTGATAAAGGAGGCAAGAATATACAATGGAGAAGGCTTCCCTGGTGGCTCAGTGGTTGAGAGTCTGCCTGCCGATGCAGGGGACACAGGTTCATGCCCCAGTCTGGGAAGATCCCATGTGCCGCAGAGTGGCTAGGTCCGTGAGCCATGGCCGCTGAGCCTGCGCGTCCAGAGCCTATGCTCTGCAATGGCAGAGGCCACAACAGTGAGAGGCCCGAGTACCACAAAAAAAAAAAAAAAGAAAATACATTGGAGAAAAGACAGCCTTTTCAGTAAGTGGTGCTTGGAAAACTGGACAGGTACATGTAAAAGAATGAAATTAGAACACTTCCTAACACCATAAACAAAAATAAACGCAAAATGGATTAAAGACATAAATGTAAGGCCTGACATTGTTAAACTCTTAGAGGAAAACATAGGCAAAACACTCCATGACATAAATCACAGCAAGATCCTTTTTGACCCACCTCCTAGAGAAATGGAAATAAAAACAAAAATAAACAAATGGGACCTAATGAAACATAAAAGCTTTTCCACAGCAAAGGAAACCGTAAACAAGACGAAAAGACAACCCTCAGAATATAATATAACCCTCAACAATCCCACTACTGGGCATATACCCTGAGAAAACCATAATTCAGAAAGAGTCATGTACCACAATGTTCATTGCAGCTCTATTTACAATAGCCAGGACACGGAAGCAACCTAAGTGTCCATCGACAGATGAAGGGATAAAGAAGATGTGGCACATATATACAATGGAATGTTACTCAGCCATAAAAATAAATGAAATTGAGTTATTTGTAGTGAGGTGGATGGACCTAGAGACTGTCATACAGAGTGAAGTATGTCAGAAAGAGAAAAACAAATGCCATATGCTAACACATATATATGGAATCTAAAAAAAAAATGGTTCTGAAGAACCTAGGGGCAGGACATGAATAAAGATGCAGACGTAGAGAATGGACTTGAGGACATGGAGAGGGGTAAGGGTAAGCTGGGATGAAGTGAGAGAGTGCCATGGACATATATACACTACCAAATGTAAAGTAGATAGCTAGTGGGAAGCAGCATAACACAGGGAGATTAGCTCGGTGCTTTGTGTCCACCTAGAGGGGTAGGATAGGGAGGGTGGGAGGGAGACGCAAGAGGCAGGAGATATGGGGATATATGTATATGTAGAGCTGATTCACTTTGTTATAAAGCAGAAACTAACACACCATTGTAAAGTAATTATACTCCAATAAAGATGTTTTTTTAAAAAAACTTAGAACTAATAAATGCATTCAGAAAAGTTGCAGGAACAAGATTAATATACAGAAATCTGTTGCTTTTCTATACACTAATAATGAACTACCAGAAAGAGAAAGCAGAAAACAATCCCATTTAAAATCACATCAAAAAGAATAAAATACTTGGGAATAAACTCCTCTCCTTATTTCTTAAACTCATTCCAGTTAGGCTTCTGCTCCCATCCTTCCACTCTCGAAGGAGCCACCAATGGCCACTATGTTGCAAATTTGATGGTCAGTTCTCATCCCCATCTTCCTCTGCATCCCAACAGCACATGACACTGTTGGTCATTCTTCCTTGAGGTGCTTCTTCCTTTGATGTCCAAAACCACTCTTTCTTGGTTCTCCTCCAGCTTCACTGGCAGCTCCTTCTTGATTTCTTTGGTATGATCTGCTTCATTTTCTTGATCTTTGAATGTTGAAAGATCCCAGGGCTTAACCCTCAGTGCTTTCTCTTCACCGTCTATATTTGCTCTCCAGCTGAGCTCATTCAGTCCCATAATAAACCATGAATAAACTGATCATCCCAAATGTATACTTCAGTCCAGACCTTTCCCCTAAATGCCACTCGCATATTCAGTTCCCATCCAAAATATCCAGTTGCATGGCATCTCAAACTAAATATGTTGAAAACCACACTCCTGGCATTCCCCATGCCCTGTCTTATTTTTCTGCCTTAGCCACCTTATTCTTTCAGTTGCTCAAGTTAAAGCCTTGCAGTTACCCTTGAGTCTTCTCTCTCATTCTGTGCATGTAATTCATCAGCACCTCTGGTCAGCTCTGCCTGACCACTTTGTACCAACGCCACAGCCACCACCCTGACCCAGGTCACTCAGAGACCCTCCACAGCCTCCCTACTGCTCTCCTTGCTGCCCAGCCCCGTCCCCGTCCCCGTCCCCCTCCTCCATTCACAGCAGCCAGAGAGATCCTTTTATAATATGTAGATCATGTTATACATTTGTCAAAACGGGAAGAGTGAGCCCTACTATAAACTATGGACTTGAGTTAATAATGATGTATCAATACTGATTCATCAATTGTCACAAATGTACCACAGTAATATAAACTGTAAACAATAGGGGAAATTTGGGGAAGGGACATGTAGGAACCCTGTAATTGGCAATCAATTTTCCAGTAAACCTAACACTGCTCTAAGAAGTAGTCTATTAAATTTGGGGAGAAAAGTAGATCACATCTGTGCTCTAAACCATCCAGGGGCTGCCACTTCACCTTGGGCGGATGGCGGGGAGAGGGTTGGGCAAAACCCCTTCAATAACCCACAAGACCACGCATAATGGGGTCTCCAACTTCCTCCCTCAGCCTCTCCTTCACCCCTTCGATGTGCTGCAGTCACAGTGGCCTCTTTGCTCTTCCTCCAATATAGCAAACACCCGTCCCTGCCTCCCCAGCCCAGGGATCAATACCTACTCTTCCCATTGCCCGTAAAGCTCTTCCCTGGCTGTCTTCTTGCTTCACTCCCTTGCTGTCTTCAGATCTCACCTTGAAGTTCACCTTGTCAGAGAAGTCCTCCCTTACTGCTCTGTGAGGCATGGCACCTTCTCTCACTCTGTCTCCCTTTACAGTGCTTTATTCTTCTCTGCACATAGCACCGCCTGACATTCGACACATATATATATATGTGTCTGTTACATGTGTGTGTGTGTGTAATTTTTTTGTCTTCTTTCACTAAAATGGAAACACCTTGAACACGGGGACTTTGTGTATTTTGCCTACTGTTATATCTCTGGTGCCTAGAAAGAGCCTGGTACAAAATATGTATTTAATAAATATTTGTTGAATTAATGAGTTAAAAAAGGATTAGAACCAATTAGATTCCTTCCTGGGAATCTGCCCTGGAAAGTCTCAGAAATTCAATACAGCCAGAGGGCAGAGAATGGCCCAGTCACCGTAATGACGAGTTTGACAGAAGGAGCTTCAGCATCCTTGCTAAGGAGATGGCTAAATGACCATGTCACTACAGCTGTGTTGTATCCTAAACAATGAACTATCTTCTAGCAGATGGTTCAGGCTCCCTGAGACTTGGCTGTTTAATACATTTGAGGTTGTTTCCTATTAGGTTTTTTGTAGAGCCTAAACATGGCTCCTCCCTTTGCAAATAGAGGACCTAACATTCAGAGAGGTATAGACCCATCCTCGTGCCAAGTCTAAAAATTCAGTTTTAAGTTTAAAATGATTTGCCTGATTAACTTCTTGACCAACCTCAACTTGTACCAGGTTTCAGGGAATCAAAAACAACCGATGATAATGTTGTCTCAAAATGTTTATGTTACAGATAACATCTATTCAAATAAATCTTTCTTTGCATCTCTGATCATATCCTTTGGCTTTCTTCCTAACAGCAGAATGATCGAGTCTAAGGCTGTGAATCCTAGTGATGCCCTAGTGTGAGACAGGTGTTTGGTTTTTTCCCCTTCTTGAATTACTCCTCAGAAAAGAAGGCATCACTTATTGTCAGGTGCTTGTGAATACTTTTATTAGCAGCACTCTTTAAATTACTTTATTTTTAACAGCAAACAGCCATTGGAAAAAGATCCCTAAATCCCATGCTTCTCAAGCCTGGCTGGAGTTTTAGGGGAGTTTAAGAAAATCCTGATGATCCAATCCCACCTGAGACCCATCATATCAGAATCTTGGGGATGGGGGGAGGGTGATGGGCATTGCCCTTTTTATAAAGCTTCCCAGCTGTTTCTGTGAGCAGCTAGAGCTAAGTGTCTCTGCCCCTGAAATGACCTCAATCCTTGCTCATTTTGTATATTTATAAAAGTCATTGCTCAGAGTCAGTGTCCAAGAAGCTAAAGAAATTTAACTTGGGTTTTGTCATTTTTCTTGGGGTTTTGTCGTCTCTTCTTATCCACCTATTCTCAGGAAACTGGCAAGCTCAGTCACACTGAGGTGTCAGTGACTGATAACAATCAAGTGTTAGTTAGCCTTTAGGCAGGACATCCCTTGCCTTCAAGGTGAGCTGGGGGCCTTCTGCCTCCATGCCCCATTCTATCGCTCCAGATAATAGCTGCCCCCTATAAGACCATCTGGATTCCTGAGAGGCACTCTAGGCCTTCCAACCAGAAAAACAGGGCATTCCAGGGCCATAACTAGCTCTGGGCCTGGGAGCGGGGCAGTGTCCCTTTAATTTGCTGCTGGAATTGGGCAGCATCTGAGATCAAGACCTCTTGAAATATTTATCTGCTTGTTATTTATCTGGACAGGGTGCGGGGGAGAGCCGAGGTCCTGGGAACTATGCCCAGAGCCAGAGAGAGTACAGGGAAAACTTGCTAAATTTGTTTTAATAACTTTTACTGTACTTTTTTTTTAATTATAAAAGTAACAAATGCTTACTAGAGAAAACTTGGAATATGAAACAAAGTATAGAGAAGAAAACACATAACCCATAATCCCAGAGCCCAGAGCTATCCAATCAATGTTAAGAGTTTGGCATATATCCATAGAGAACTCTTTTTTAAGAACACACACGTGCACCGTGTGTAATTATATATAGTGTTGCATCCTGTTCTCTTTCCTTAACATTATATCACGAGCACATTTCTATGTCATCAAAAATTCTTTTAAGACATAATTTGGAATGGCTCCATAACATTCCCTCATTGGCTGTCTCATAATTTATTTAACTGATTTCCTATTGTTGGATATTTAGGTTATTTCCAAGTTTTCATTTTAATGAAGAATAATGAGACTAGCAACCGTCCACAGATCTCACATTTCTGATAGATTTTTAGTTTTATTTTGACCAGGAAGTCAACATAGTATAGAGAAAAGCACACTATTTTTTCTTTTCTTTTTCTTTAATTATTGAAGAAAAATTTGCGTTAACATAAAAGTCACCATTTTAACCATTTTAAAGTGTGGAATTCAGTGGCTTTTAGTACATGCACAATGTTTTGCAACCATCACCACTATCTAATTCCAGAATATTCTCATCACCTTGTACCCATTACTCAGTCACTTCCCATCCCTGCCTCTTCCCAACCTCTACGACCACTAATCTGCTTTCTACCTGTATGGATTAAAGCACACTATCCTTGTACTCAGAAATGCCATGATTCAAAGCCTGATTTACCCACTGACTAGGCTTGTGACTGTAGGGAGGTTACTTACCCTTGTTCAGCCTCAGAATCCTCATATGTAAAAAACTGAGCTCTTGATGACTTAAATGAGATACAATAGGGGAAAGCTCATGGCACACAGTAGATGCTCACTAATTTAAAAACTAAAAATATCACAGCTGAAATGGACTTTTGGAAATAATGTAATACAACCTATTTATTGTACAGATGAGGAAACCAAGGCCAAGTGGGAGAAAGTAGCTGCATTCAAGCTTATGCTAGTTTGCATGTGTGTTTTAGACTGACAGTGCTCTGTTTTTTGTGAAAAATATAGTCCCCAGTTCCAATAATTACAGACAGCCCTCAGGCCCAGAGGCCAGCAGCTTGCAGGGTTCCCCAGGGGTTCCAAAGCTGCTGGCCTCAGACTAGTGTTGAGGACCCAGGCGGTACCATCGTCTCTTTTTGTGTTCCCAAAACACCTGCAAAGATGCTAAATAAACCAAAGATGGCAGTCTCAAAATATCACTCCACATATTACTTATTAGTTACAAGGGGAAAAAGGTAACTTTACAATGGAGAAACCTGGTTGAAACCACCTTAACAACGTGGTCAAGCTTGGCATCACTAAGCATGGGACAAACTGACATCATGTGCCTCCTGATGTGATGTACTGAGAAGGACACAGTGTCATCCATGCAGTATTTTTACCCAAAATATCTGACCTTCTACTCATAAAGATATATAATCAGGCAAACCCAGAGACTGTCTCCAGACAACGGACCTGGGACCCTTCTTCACTGCCCTGTCATGGACAAAGAAGGCAGGGGACCCACTGAATAAAGGACACTAAAGATGTGTCTGACTCTGGATTAGATCATGGATTTTTTTTGAAAAGAGTCACAAAGGATATTATTATGATAACTGGGGAAGTTTGAATATGGACCATATGTTAGATACTATTATATCATGTGTAATTCCTTGAATGTGATGATCATATTATGTTTGCATAAGAATATAGCCTGTTCTAAGGATATACCTGCTGTAGTATTGAGGGATGAAGGATCATATGTTTGCAATTTATTCTCAAACATCTAGCAAAAAAGAAAGTGTGTATGTATATAAAGAGAAAGAGAGCGAAATAAAACAAATGTAAAATGCTAGCAATAGGTGGGTCTAGGTGAAGTTGGAATATGGGTATTCATCTTACTCTTCTCTCAACTTTCCTGGATTTAACATTTTTCAACATAGTAAAGTTGGGAAAAATAAAAATTAAAAAATCATTTAATCTAGCCTGTAAAAAGGTACAAGTGAACTTCGCAGTGTGTTTTAAAAAATTGAGCCAGTACTTAAAAATTGAGGAATTTCACTTAAAATTTTTACTTCCAGTTTCTTTTAAAGAACTATCAAATCTGGTCACACTAGGCCCATATTCTCAACAGGGCAGCAATTGGTGCTGCTGAGTGGTTTCCTTCTACTTTAAAGGGTCTCCCCATTCCAAGGACACATGCCTAGGCTCTTACGCTCCCTGACATTGACCAGGAAAGCCTTGATGCTGGGGAATTTGCACACCAAGGTGTACATGGGGAAGGAAGGGGTTCTGGACCAAAGCCTTCAGAAACCTACAGAGCAGGTTGGGTTGCCAACACAACCAATGAAACCAGGAGGCCCCTAACAGCATGATCATGGCCCTCATCCCAGACAGATGATTCATGGAGGATGGGGGCTGAGCCTCCTCCTTCAGACCGGGGGCCCTCTCAGGGCTCTCTCCTCACCAAATGAGGGGTTTTCATGAGAGCAGAGACCATAGGCTTCTGCCTTTATGTTATTTCCAGAGAAATAAGGGCATGTAGCCTTGACAGCAGCACCCAACTAAAATCTCAACAGGTTGAGATTTTAGGAATCTCAACCACACTAACATCCATAATGACCACTCCTAATAAAATATATTGCTCCAAAGCCTGTGGGCTATTGGTAGCCAACCCATCACCATGGTGCCCATCGTCCTGGCCAACCAATCACAGATCAAAGCAGGCTGGGGCAAGAGCAACACCTCCTGTCCTCACAGAAGATTATGACACTTAATTGGCTAAGATGAATCTAATTAGGGGACACATATACATGCTTCATATGACCTCATCATAATAGGATAATGTCCTTGACACTGGTGGAAGAGAAAGAAAATCCCGATGCTGGTCTCAGCTTCACCACTGACTCGCTCCGCAAGGTTGGGTGAGGCATTTAACCCCTCTGAGCCCTCACATGCCTCATCGATCAATTGCAGATAATTGTCCCTGCCTTGCCTACTTCACAGGGATGTTGTGATAAGAGAATAATAGGTAGGAAGGTTTTGGAAAATAGGAGTACTGAGATGTATTTATTTACTATTTAGGGAATATTTTGTAATTTTTTCCCCCTAGAGACATTGTCCACACTCCAAGATCATCTAGTCCTTTTTTTTTCTTTTTTGCCTTTTTTTTTTTTTTTTTTTTGCCATTGTCTCTCCTTACTCCAAACTTTTCTTTATTCCATCCTGGAGTTCCTGAAACTTTCAGGAATGGCTTTCCTTGAAGGCTGTAGCCCCAAAACATGTACAGATGAGGCCAGGACACTTGAGCCTCAGGCTTCCACAGGAGCAGGAGTGGCCTACCTGTCTTTCCAGCCCATGACTCTGCCATGGACCAGGCACCAAGTGGGAGCATATTACATGTTTGTTGACTGAGTGAGTGAGTGACTCAGGGATGTAGGTGGGCCCTGCCTTAGGTGGGGAAGGAAGGAGGCAGGAAGGAGCCAGCAGCCATGCTCTACCAGCAGAGGGTAGAGAGGAAGGTTCTGGATTTGGGGCTGAAGGGCAGAGAGGCCTTCCACTCTGCTGTGTGGAGAAGCCTCTGGTTTGGGCAGCTTCTCTCCTCTCACACCTGCTGACCTGGGAGCCAGCTGAGCAGCATAGAGTGGGTTCCTTATGGTCTGTAATCAGGCCATTAAGAAGCCCCTCACCTGCCCTGTGGCCTGATAGGAGGGGCTTCTGCAGCCACCACTCTTGAATTCACTGGGCGGAATGAAAAAAGCTTCACCTTAAAGCCGCTCAATTTCACTCTTCAGGTTTGTTTGAAATTTCGTTGGTGTGGGAAAGACGTGGACAGGAAGAAAGACTCTCAAGCCCGCAAAGCACTCCAGCGACAAGAAAGGAGGTAAGAAACAGATGAGAAAATGAGTGGTCGGCGTGGGGCTCAGGGGTAGCACCAGGCACTGAGGGTGCTGAAAGAGGCTCTCCTAACCCAGCCCCTTCCCCAAGCCCCCACCCCTGAGCACATGGGGCTTCCTGCAGCATCAGAGAAGGAGGATAGAGCATTAGATGGTGGTTGTTTGAAATGAGCTTTTTTAAGAACAGTTTTTTGCATGTAGGTAAGCACACACTTGTGATAAGAGTGATTTTACTTTTAAGTTACTTTTTCTAAATCCTAGCCTTTTCTAAAAATTTTATTGAAATATAGTTGACTTACAATGTTGTGTTAATTTCTTCTGTATAGCAAAGTGACTCAGTTATACATATATATATTATTCTTCATATTCTTTTCAATTATGGTTTATCACAGGATATTGAATATAGTTCCCTGTGCTCTACAGTAGGACCTTGTTGTTTATCCATTCTGTATATAATAGTTTGCATCTGCTAATCCCAACTCTCAATACTTCCCTCCCCCACTGCCCTTCCCCCTTGTCAACCACAAGTCTGTTCCCTACGTCTGTGAGTCCGTTTCTGTTTCATAGATATGTTCATTTGTGTTGTATTTTAGATTCCACATGTAAGTGTCTAAATCCTAATCTTAAATGCTTCAAAACAAGCAAAGCGGGCTTCCCTGATGGCGCAGTGGTTGAGAGTCTGCCTGCCGATGCAGGGGACACGGGTTCGTTTCCCGGTCCGGGAAGATCCCACATGCTGCGGAGCGGCTGGGCCCGTGAGCCATGGCCGCTGAGCCTGCGCGTCTGGAGCCTGTGCTCCGCAACGGGAGAGGCCACAACAGTGAGAGGCCTGTGTACCACAACAACAACAACAAAAAAAAAACAAGCAAAGAGTTGGGAAGAAGTAGTAGAAAAATGCAGGCTGTGTCGGTATGCATGCAAAATTACAAAATAAGTCCTTTACTCCTCAAATAATTACCATTCTCCCTTCTCCACCTGACCCACTCTGATGGGATCTCTTCTCTGAGGCAATCCTATGTCACCTATTCTGCTCCTCATGTGTGATAAGACTCTTCTTCTTCTTGTATTAGTTATTTCCTTCATGTGACAAGTGTTTATTTATTGAGGACATGCCATGTGCCAGGCACGGGTTAGGGATACATTATGAACAAAACAGGTATAGACTATAAGCCTTATATGGCTTATATTCTGGTGGGAAAAGACAGGCACGTAAGGAAAGAAAGAAAACATCCTATTTTTATAACGTGTCAGATGGTGATGAGTACGATGGAGAAACGCAAAGTTGGAAAGGGGAGCAAAAGTGTGTGTGTACGGAGGACGGGGGCTGGGTTGGGGGGCCTCACTGAGGATGGGTTTGAGAAAGCCCTGAGGAGGTTGCAGAATGAGCCACTTGGCCATCTGGAGAAAGAGTGGTCCAGGCAAAGGCAACTACACGTACAAAGCCTCCAAAGCAAGAAAGGCCAGCGGGAGCAGTGGGGGCCAGTGTGGCTGGAGTGGAGTGAAGTGGAGTGGGTTAGTGGGAGATGAGGTCAGAGCAGCCATAGGGAACCACATCGTGCAGTGCCCCAGAGACCATCGTAGGAACATTGGCTTTTATTTTTCTTAGAGGGTGAGTGGCTTGATCAACTCCATTTTAACAGGGTCACTTGTGCTCAGGAGAGACTGTAGGGGGCAGGGGGAGAGATGACAGCAGTTTGGACCAAAGTAGTTGTGTTGTAGCTGGTGAGACAAGGTCAGCTTCTGGATATGTTCCAAAGCAAAGCCCGCAAGTCTTTGAACATGGATGTAAGAAAAAGAATGAAGTCGAGGATGACTCCAACCCTTTAGGACTGAGCAACCGGAAGGGTGGGGTCATCATGAAGTGAGGGGGGAAGACAAGAGGTCTGGTGAGAGTGGGGGAAGAGGAGGCTGGCTTTTGACATTTTGAGTTTGAGATTTCTATTAGACATCCAGGTGGGGATGTCAGGTAGGCAGTTGGATATGTGAGTGCAGTTTTGGGAAGTGGCCCAGGCCAAAGACTTAAATTTGATAGTCATCAAATTTATATTAAATGTGTTTGGGTAGGTCCATCAGGGCAAAACCTACATCTTATTAATCTTCGAACCGTCACCTCACCTAGGAGTGGCTTGCCTCCCCATAGTAGAGACTCAGTAAATATTTATAGAATATGTGGATATATTTGTCTGTGAAAGTAAAATCAGGATTAATTGAGTTGTGAAAACAATGGTACCCCCCTTCCTTCCTGCACAGATAATGGTAAAAGCCCAAGATCTAGAATGAGCTGATCCAGACATGAGCCCTTGTTCTGCTGCTTGTAACTGGGTAATCTTGGCCAAGTTATTTAACCTCCAAGTCAGTTTCTCATTTGTAAAGTGGGGGCAATCCTAATGATTATTTACCTAAAAGGATGGTTATGAAGATTAAAAATCATGAGTGTGAAATGTACAAGCACCTTATAGATGGGAGTTAGTTGTGAGAATCAGGCAAGGATTGGTAAAGACACAATACTGTTTCTTAGGCTTGTTGCTGTCTTCCTGTTTACCTGAAGAACTTTGAGTAGGGGCCCCCAGAAGCTGAGATTCAGAATGCAGTGAGCTGGTCTCTGCCTGGCCCCATATTCCTCACTGCTAAAGTTCAATTCAGTACCATTAAATTAAAACCATTATGATACCACCACACATTAGAATAAAACAAGACAAAAACAAAAAATGTAAATACCCATAAACCCTAATAATGCTAAGTGCTGGTAAGAGTTTGGAGCAATTGGAACCCTCATGTTTCTGGTGAGAATGCAGATGGCACAGCCACTTTGGAAAACAGTTTGGCAGTCTTGTATAAAGTTAACCATACACTTATATGATCCAGGAACTCTTTTCCTAGGTATTTACTCAGGAGAAACAAAAACCTATGTTCACATGAAAACCTGTGTGTAGGTGCTTACAGCAGCTTGATTCATAGTTGCCCCAAACTGGAAACAACCCAGATGTCCTGGTGAATGAACAAACTATGGTACATCCATAATATGGATGGAGTACTACTCAGCAACAGAAGGAACAAAGTATTGATTCACACAATAACAAGGATGATCCTTAAATGTATTTTGTAAGTGAAAGAATCCAGAGCCAAGAGGCTCCGTATCATATGAGTCTGTTTATATGACATTCCAGAAAACTCAAAATGGCAGGGGCAGAGAACAGGATCAGTGGTTGCCAGAGTTTAGGAGGAGTTGATGACAGAAGTTGATGAGGGAACTTGGAGGTGACGGGACTGTTCTGTATCATGTGTTTGTGGTGGTGGATACACTATTCTATGCATTTTTCAAAACCCACAGCAGAGAATGTTATAAAAAGTGAATTTTACAGTATGTAAATTAAGAAAAAACCCAACCAGGACGTGAGGTGAACTCAAAATGAAATATAAATTGTAATAAATGAATGTAACTGTATTACAAATGATTAAGATCACCACACTGAAGCGGGTGGAGAAGAAAAGAACTAACCCACATAATTCTGGAAAACAGTACTTTGACTGGGTATCATAAGGCTAAAGAAAAAATAAACCACACAGATAATGTGGTTAGTCAATTTGTTTCTCACAGGGGTCTGCATTAGCAATTCTGAAAATGGATATACTTGGGGTGAACAAATAAGTAAACACATTATAGATAAGGAAAGCCTGTGTTGTCACTGTCAGAGAAAGAAGTTACAAACAAGGGGGAGTAAAGGCCCAAATGAACTCTGTGGTGTTGGACTGGATTCAGAGGTATCAGCACAAACTCACGTTTGTTTGTTTTTGTGGTATAGTACACATAACATTTACCATTTTAATCTTTTTTAAGTGTAAAATTCAGTGACATCATTAACTACATTCGTAATATTGTGCAACCACGACCACTCTCCATTTCCAGAACTTTTCTTCAACCCAAACCGAAACGCTGTAACCATGAAATAATTCTCCATCACCCCCTCCCTCCAGTCGCTGTTAACCTCCATTATACTTTCTGTCTCTATGGATATGACTGTTCTAGGTACCTCGTGTAAGTGGAATCATACAATATTTGTTCTTCTGGGTCTTGTTTATTTCACTTAGCATATTGCTTTAAAGGTTCATCCATGTTGTAGCATTTATCAGAATTTCATTCCTTTTCAAGGCTGAATCATGTTCCATTGTATGTTTATATCACATTTTGTTGATCCATTTATTTGTTGATGGGCACTTGTGGCTTTTTTTTTTTTAATATATGTACAGATAGATAGCTACAGAAATAAACACACCTGGCACCCAGATCTTGGTTCCTAAATACCATTCTCCATAAAAGGTGCCAGGCGTCTTTGGAGAAGTGGTTGATTCCAGGCCTGGGGCAGGGAAAATGCAAGATGAGCCTGAAGCATCTTGTGGAACCAGAGAGCAGGAAAATGCTTTTAAAAGGCTGGGAGCATGTTAAAAAAAAAAAAAAAAGGCACAGGAGCCAGCCTGAAGGAGTTCCCAATAGCCAAAGCTGAACAATTTGGGAAATAAAATTAATAATAATAATAATCCTATATTATCAACACATAACTATGCATGAATTCACTCTGATATGGATAAATAATCAAATAAATAGATAAATGGAAGTGAAATATAGCCCCTCCTTCCAGAAGAATCCAACTAATAAATGTAGAAAGAATGAAGGAAATAGAAAAGTCACTATTACAACGCCACAGTAATAGTTGTTGAACAAAGATGCTAAAATTAGTGGGCAAAAGTTCCAGGAGAAAGTGGATATTTGCAGAAGCCCAAAGTATCTATCCCAAGATATTTATCATTTACAAAGGGAAAAATCATAGCTTGACAATGGGACAACACAGCAGACGCCCCCCTAACTAACTTGTCAAAGTGAACATCACCAGGAGTAAGATATGGACATCATGGAGCCCCTGATAGGTTACAGGGAAAAGAGCATATTGGTATTTCTGCCAAAAATGTATAACCCAATGTAAACATCAAAAGACCTCATACAAACCCAAATTGAGGGAAATTCTACAAAATGTCACCATCATGAAAGACAAAGAAAGACAGAAACTATCACACTCTGGACCAGGAGATGAAGGAAGCAGGAGGACTAAATGCATTGTGGGGCCCCAGACAAGGTCCCAGAAGAGAAAGAGCACATTAGTGGAAAAACTAGTGAAAATCCAAATCAAGTCTGTAGTTTGGCTAATGGTCTTGTACCCATGTTGCTATCTTAGTTTTGATAGTTGTCCTGTGATTATGTGAATTAGTAACATTAGGAGAAACTGAGAGAAGGGAGTAAGGGAGCAGCTCTCCATACTATTTTTGCAACTTTTCTGAAGTCTAATTTTTTTTCGAAGTAAAATGTTTTCTTAAAAGGGAGGACTGAAAGCTTTCCTGCTCTCTATAGGTTTAGGCACATAAATACAATGGAATATTACTCAGCCATAAAAAGAAATGAAATTGAGTTATTTCTAGTGAGGTGGATGGACCTAGAGTCTGTCATACAGAGTAAAGTAAGTCAGAAAGAGAAAAACAAATACCGTACACTAACACATATATATGGAATCTAAAAAAAAAAAATGGTACTGATGAACCTAGTTGCAGGGCAGGAATAAAGAGATAGACATAGAAAATGGACTTGAGGATGTGGGGTGGGAGGGCAAAGCTGGGGGGAAGTGGGAGTAGCATCGACATATATACACTACTGAATGTAAAATAGGTGGCTGGTGGGAAGCAGCAGCATAGCACAGGGAGGTCAGCTCGGTGCTTTGTGTCCACCTAGAGGGGTGGGATAGGGAGGGTGGGAGGGAGGCTCAAGAGGGAGGGGATGTGGGGACATGTGTATGCATATGGCCGATTCGCTTTGTTATGCAACAGAAACTAACAGTATTGTGAAGTAATTATACTCCAATAAAGAGCTATTAAAAAATTAAAAAACACAACCCCCCCCAAAAATACATCTAATGCGTTAGTAGAATGATATAAATGTATTAATTTATAAATTAATGATGATAGATACATTGGTGGTGTGTGTGCCAACTTATTTACCTGATGGGAGTTTGTGGTTAAAAAGATTTGGAGGCCACTGTCCTTCAACCTGAGCAAAAAAGATGGCAGATACCTCGAGTGGTCAAAAGTCACAGAGACAGAAAACAGAGTGGTGGTTGCTGGGGAGTGGAAGGAGGGGGATGGGGAGTTCGTGTTTAATGGGTTTAGAGGTTCAGTTATGCAAAATGAAAAGCATTCTGGAGATGATGGTGGTGATGATGATGGTGGTGGTTGCACAAAAACCTGAATGAACTTAATGCCACTGAACTGTACACTGAAAAAATGGTTAAGGTGGTACATTTTATGTAGTGTATATTTTACCATAATTAAAACCAAAACAAGGACTGCAGAGCTTATCATTCGGTTCTGCACTTTCTCGCTTCTACATATTTCTTGCATGTTAGGCTTTTCTTCCCAACAGGGCTTCATGTGATCTGCATCTGGAACACAGCTTGTTTTGAGAAGCAGAGCCCCGGGACTGGGTATTAGTTCATGCTTAATCCACAGATATGGATGGACAGCTGGGAAAGGTCAGAGTGCAAAAACGAAAATTCTGTTCACTTAGGGAAAACTATTAACAAGGTTCCATTGAAAGTTATCTTAATCTCCCAGAGACAAGACAAGCCTGCCCTCAGATCTCTGAGGTCTGGTTCCTCGGGGCTCAGGAGTAACCTGGGAGTTGCACACTCGCCCTCCATCTTCCTTCCCCACCTCCCTGAGGGGTCGGGCCAATTATGTATGTTCCTTGGTTCTGTGGGATCTTCCTACAGGCTACATGCTCACCCATCTGTATCTATACATGCACCCATTTGTATAGGCAAGGTTATGCCATGGTAATAACAATCCCCAAATCTCAGTGGTTTAAGACATCAGATGTTTATTTCTTGCTTATTCTGCACGTCTAGCACAGGTTGGCTTGGGCTCTTCTCTGTGTTGTTGTCCCTCTGGGATCCAGGATGATACCGCCGTCACTGTTGGGAACACTGCGGTGACCATGGGTGCTAGCTCTTACAGCCTTTGCCTGGAAATGACCCAGGTCACTTTTGCTCATATTTCATTGTCTAAAGCATGTGGGATGGCCCAGCATGACTTAAAATCCTCCTGCAGGGAGAACATTAACTATTGGGAAAGAGTAATTTAGTCTACCACACTCACCAAGCCCCCCACTAGAGGAAGAAATTTGGGGGCTGGAGGAAACTCCATCCCCACCTCCATCCACACCCCACACACGCTGCCCTCCGAAAGAGCCCTCAATGCCTCTACCTCCTGCGGTTGAGGCTGCAAAGCCCAGTTAGTGGAGTTTGTCTGGGGTTTGGAGTTGGTCCTCTCCATGTCTGTTCATTTCCTATTCCATTCCCATGTTCCAGGCTGGGTCTGCCCCTAGGGCTGCAAGGGTCCCACCCTCTCCTCCTGAGAGCAGATTCATGGTCATTGATGTGGAGCACATGTGGGTTGCCCACAGGGGCCACTGTGTGACTCATTGGCTTCCCAGAATCTAATCAGCCAACTGGTGATTGGTGATGCACCAGCCTATTTTCCCCTCTTCCCCTACGGGGAATCAGTGGCTGTAATCCTGGAAGATAAGGAGAATCCCTATCACTTGGTTGCATTTTTAAAGGCAGTAGTACCACTGATTTTTCTTCTCTTTTTTTTTCTTTTTGAATAAAGTAAGGTAATCTTTATTTAAGATTGCTCCCTTAGCAACAAAGAAAGATGTGGAAGTGTGTAATGAGTGTGTATCCATGTGTGTGCCTAATTTCTGTGACTTAGCTTGATTTCACCTTATGCTAATTTAACAAATTACTCACTTTCTATACAAATTCACAGCATTCCTAAAATAACCAATTCCCATTGTGCATTTAAAATACTCATTCTTTTCCAAAAATCTGATTTACACGCAACTTTTGGGGAGCATTGTTTCATTATAAAGCAAAGCCTTGCTGTGCTGCATGACATTCTCTGGTATGTCTTTCTGCCCAAAGACCAGAAATGGAAACTAAGCCCCGGAGAAGTCAGGCCTCTGGCCCTGCCCCACACGACCCTGGCTGAAACCGCCTAAGGTCCAGCTTCAGACTTACTCTACCAGACAAATCGCTGGGCAGATGTAAGCGACAGTTGCCGCCCTGGCCCTGTGAACAATCCGTACACACCTCCCCTCAGAAGTCATCCTTAAAAGAGACAACTCCCTAGGGCTTCCCTGGTGGTGCAGTGGTTGAGAGTCCTCCTGATGATGCAGGGCACATGGGTTCGTACCCCAGTCCGGGAAGATCCCACATGCCGTGGAGCGGCTACGGCCTGTGCTCCGCAAAGATACAACTCCCTCTACCAACCCTGTGGCCTGCGGGACCCAGCCCTGGCCCCAAACGGACCCAATCGATCTGACACGGAGCATTGAAACTTGTGGGCTTCTCTATTTGCCTAAATTAATCCTTTGTTATTGTTTAGCATTAATGTCTTATTAAATCAGGGTGGACCGTAATTGGCCTGTGAGTGCTGGTAAAGGCAATGTCTTTGCAGAGCCAGGCAGAATCACTTTCTGGGTACAGAAGCCAGCACCTTGGTTTGCCTGGGCACGCTGGTAGCAGTGGTAGCTCAGAGCAGCTGTCAGGACCTGGGAGGTCTGGTCGGTCACGCTGTCAGTCGGCTGGGACTGTTGTGATGGAGAGAAGCTGCTGGAAAAGGTCAGTCCCTTCTCAAGAGTGAAAGCACTTGTTGCCCCAAAGGGCAGACAATTCTAACACTCACGGGGGAAGACTAATAATACATTGGGAAATTTCTCTAAACCTGACCTGCCATTTGGTTTCAAGATCTCGCGTGTGGAACAGTTTTACAAAGGGGTAGATAAAACAACCTTGGCTCCTTGGAGGCTGATTTAAGGCCCCCAGAACGGCTGCAAGGACACTTGGGGAGAAGATTATCTTAGAATGCCAGCGACAGCATGACACAAGCAGAGTTCCAGCCTGGCAGAAAGCAGCTGTGGCCGGTGCAGAAGTGTAAGTCAGGCAAACTGGTCGACTTGGGACTTTTCTGGGATTGTTTTTATCTCTCCCTGGGAAATTATTTCTCCAAACATAAACACCGCCAGGTTCATTTGGGATTTTAAGGTGTGCTCTAACTAGCGCGGTCCCCTGCCTCTGGATAGGATGTCATTTATGCTATGTGGGTTTTTTTTTTTTTTTATGCTTCCTTGCTTTTCCTTTGATCAGGGCCACCCTTTATCTGCTCATCTTCTTTAGAACGTCCCCCTGAGGAAATGTTGGTCCCTCCTCTGTTTTTGCACTTTGTTCACGTCTCCGTTCCAGACAGCACAGTATGGCAGTGGGGAACATAGAAGGCGGGACCTTGAACACGAGCATGGTGCCTGTTACAAGCGGATGCTCACAAAATGTGGCGGAATTAAATCAAATGCTGTGGCCCTGCCCTGCCCTGGAGACTTAATGGCCTCCCTCAACTCCTTTGCAACTTCCCCAGCCAATTCCTAACCAAAATGCTTTACCCCGCATCTCAACCCTCTTTCCTTGGAAATAAATGACTAGTTCTCTGTACCTTCCTGGCTGTTTGCTCCCCACCCATCATCCCTGCCCGCAGAGGGGAACTGTGTGAATTGAGAAAAGAATTCAGAAGGAGGGCAGGTAATGGAGCTGACGCTTCCCCCTCTATCTGCTGAGTCTGTATTTCAGAATTTGGGTGGGGAAAACACGGGTGTTGTCTATGGACCTCCTCAAGCCCCATCAGGCCCAGAAAGAAACCACCCAGGCCTTTTCAAGAAGTGTCTCATACCCTAGAGGCATATGGTAAGCTGGGTGCCCAGAGCCTAGCACCCCATTTTAAAGAGTAGCTGTTTGGGTCTTTAAATCCCTTCCCTGTTGTTCTATGTCCCTAGGGCCTACTGACATGTATAGATGCCTGGCTGGGTCCCAGGAGCTGCGAAATGTTGAATTAGACACTGTGCCCTGCCCAGTGTAATTATCCAACTTAAAGCTGAGTCAGCAGGCAACCCAGATGAAAAACTATGGCTCCTGACTCAGGCCCTCACTCACTGTACCCACAGCCTTCTGAAGGAAATCTCTAAAGTTGGGGGGAGGGGAGGGGAAACAGTGAAGAGCCACCAGGGAGCTGGCCTAGATTCTAGGTGAGGCAGGAAGAAAGTCAGGGCCCCCCAGCACCTATTCTTCCTTCATAATTGGAGTTTCCGCCTGTCCTGCCCACCCCAATGTAGCTCTCTGCTCTGGCCCAATTCCCTGGAGATCAGGAGTACTGGCCAATACCTCCAGTTCACAGCAGACATTCACTTCGGCTGAATTCTGTGCCCAACCCCTAAAATGGTGACATATGGAGGGCCACCTGAACCTAAAAGATACACGTATTTTAAGGATTTAGGTCAGACTAAATTGTCCATTTTCTGAATTCATTGTGGAGGATTCCTTAGCCTTCTATTGCCCTGAGGAGTTGACACCTGACAACTTTCATGGAGCAGTAGTTGGATGAATATTCCTGTAAAGAAGTGCTGAAATTTCTGAGCCCAATGTGGGGCCCAAGTTAAATAATTCTAGGAAGTCACTCTATCTTCAACCAACTCCGTGACCCAGCTGACCAGGAAGTAAACAGCTCTGGGTGATTTTATAGCCCAGTAACCTCAAACCATCATTTCCATGGCTAGTGGATTGATCACTTAACAATCTTTTGGAATTTCAAAGTACTCTGGAAGCATCATTCACATTGCACAGACCTGTTCAATCAGATAGTGGGAGACCCAGTGGGAGGAGCCAGGGCATTTAGCCTAGAGAAAGTAACACGCAGTCTATAAATATGGGAAGGGATGCCTTGTGGATAAAGGCCAAATATAGTACACCCCAAAGAGCAGAACTGTGTCTGGTGGATGCAGGTAGTGAGCTTCCAGCCGCTGGGCAAGTTCAAAGGGAAGCTGCATATGCATCAGTCAGAGGGGGTGTTTATGTACCCATGAGGGTTGGCTACCAAGTCACTTCCCACCTGTTGTGGACTGAATGGTTATGTCCCCCCAAATGCATATGTTGAAGCCCTGACTTTAATGTGATGATTATTAGGAGGTGGGGCCTTTGGGAGGTAATTAGGTTTAGAGAGGGTAGAGCTCCCATGATAGGATTAGTGCCATTATAAGAAGAGGAAGAGACACCGGAGCTTCCTCTCTCTGCCATGAAGCGAGAGGGTGGCCATTTACAAGCCAGGAAACGGGCACCCGCCAAGAACTGAATCAGCCAGCACCTTGATCTTAGACTGCCCAGCCTCCAGAAATTCGAGAGATAAATTTCTGTTGTTTAAGCCATACTGTCTATGGGTTTGTTTTATAGCAGCCCAAACTGACTAAGACATCACCAGAGAGTCATTGATTTCATGGAGATTCAAGAGATGGGGGTTGAGTTTACACCAACCTTGAGACCCTGTGAGATGCTCAGAACATTATAAAAGAGAAAGAAAAGATTTCTCCCTTATCTCCTCAAAAACACAGGAAGAAAACTTTCTGTGGTTTGTAAACTTTCAATGGATTGTGGATGAATAGGAATCTGCAAACTTTCCATGTATTTTCCTGGTAACTGGAGGGTGCTATTTAGGGGTGCTGGGTTTCACCATATCTGAGGAGTCCATGAGCCTCCTCATAAATTCCCCACTCACTCAGAGACTGCAGTGACAGAAATAGACCTGAGTGATGACATTGGCTGGACCCCCTCCTGCAGGAGTCCACCTCTGAGGTGTCATTTTCTGTTCAGCAAACTCCTCCACCCTCTAATTCATGTGGCAACAATTGACCTCTAGCTCAGATGCAGAAAATAAAACATGCAGGAAGCCAAGGAAGTAGGCCTGCCCTTTCAGTGGGAAGAGAAGTTGGTTCCCTGTGTGGGGAGACTTGAAAGATCCTGAGAAAGTGCCTTGGCCTCCCACCCTACCCACACCTTAACCCCCCCGCCCCCCCCCCCCCAGATCTCTTCTTCCCACAGAGCTGTTATGGGTACCTTGATCTCCCAACTGGTGAAACAGCAGTGCTGAGGCTGGGATCCAGGATATTCAGTAATTCAGCAAACCTCCAAATAATCATCCTGAAAAAGAAAATATGAATCTTGTTGCTCCTCTTTATGTTTATTTGATTTTGAATCTTGAGATATTTTAAAGTTACAGAAAAGTAAAAAGAATAATATAACCAGCACCCACATTTTCACCACCTAATTTAATTTAAGCTAAGATTTTTTTCACCTTTGCTTCCAATCATCTTTTTTTCTGTAAGGAATAAACATTTCAGATAGAGGCACGTGCCCTTCTATCCATGCCCCAAGCCCATTCTTACATTTCTGTTTAGTTTATGTAGCTTTCTGTTTATCTAAATAAAAATAATGTAGTTCTAAAATTACAAAAGGACACCGGGACAGACACCGTGCTATTTCCAGGGCTAGGGGCCCCACTTAGGGGGTCCCTGGCGTCTGAGAGAGAGCGGCAGCGCCGTGGAGGCGTGGCCTGCGTGCCCAGCTGCTTGGATGGGCGGCGGGTCGACCCCAAGTTCTTTCTCGGGGCGGGATCGGACGGGGCCCTGAGGTGAGGCTGCTTCCTCTAAAACCCCGCCCAGGCTTCCGCTGCCGCGGCCTTGCTGCGAGCCTTTGTGCCCGTGCTGGGACCCGCCGGGCCAGCGTTGGTGGTGGTGGTGGGGGGCGGTGGGTGGAGGGGGCTTTTCTGGGATGCAAGACTGGGCAGCCTGGCAGGGCGGCCCCGCCGAGGAAGCCTTGATTCTCCGAGTGGCACGTTCGCCCCGGGCCCTGCCAAGTACCCCGCTGGGCGGATGGGGGTGTCCGGTGCGGCGCCACGCTGGGGTCCAAACCAGGCCTTGGGGGTTGCCGTGGGAACCCGGGTGCACTCACTCCTTGGCCCCTTCCTTCCTTACATCTTTCTCCTAATCATCACAGCTCCTCTTCGTGGCAAGCTGTGTTGGGCGTCGGGATTACAAAGACAGTTTCTGCTTTCGTTCATTCATTCGCTCATTCACTGGTTCCGCGTATTGAGCGGCTGCGTGTGCCCGGCACGGTTCTAGGTACTGGGATGTACACTGGGAACAAAGTAAAGACCTTTACCTCCTGGAGCTTGCATTCTAGCAAACAGACAGACAATGAATAATGGATGTGATAAGGAAGTATATTATGCAAGAGATGATAAGGGCTATGGAAAGAAAGAGTAAAAGGGGTGAGGAAGTCAATAATGGGGGGAGGGGCAGCTATCTGCAGGAAGAGCGTTCTAGGTGGAGGAAACAGGCAGTGTGAAGCCCTGAAGTGGGAGTCTGCCTGGTGGAGGGGGAGTTCTACAGAGATGGTTTTCTCCCTCATCCACCTGTGCCTCACCTGGACTCCCAGAGCTCAGCTGGAAGGAAAACAGTCCCCCAGAGGCAGGTCCAAGAACAAGGGGCCATGTCTGTGCTCCAGCGGCTCCCCAGGATCTGCAGAATAACACTTACTCGCCTTGGGATGCCCACAGGTATCCTCTGTATCTGGACCTTGTTCCTCTCTCCAGTCCCATTTCCGCCCCTGCAGCTTGACCCAGGACTGGTGGTTCCCCGGGTGCACCGTGCTGCTTCAGGCCTGGGCATGTGGCATCTCCTGGAATGTGATCCACTTTCCTCCTACCTCTGTCCACCTGACAAGCCCTTACTCTTCCTTCAAGATTCTATTCAACACCACCTCCTCCATAGAGCCTTTTTTTTTTTTTTTCCACTTCCCCTTGAATGTTCCAGCCCCATCCTCTGCTGTGTGACACCTGGCACAGACCTTGACTGGCAGGTGTCTGGCTGCATTGCAGTTATGGCCCTGTCTCCCTCACCGCTGTGTCCTCAGCCTTCAGCACCTGCCTGGCACAGAGTAGGTGCTCATAAAGCCATGTTGACTGACTGAGCAGTGCTTGGCTGCCTTGGTCCCCTGTGAGGGTCCCAGGGGGCCTACGTTAAATATACTCTTGGATATTTAACAGACTGTATTCACAGCTGTGGGCTCCAGGGACTCAGATTTCCTGTGGGTGAGGGACTGGCAGGAGAAGGGCCCTCACTTCAACCACAGAAAATGGCTGGCTGAGGAGTATTGTTGTACGAGAGAATAGAAGAGGCCGCCCCTCTCCCTGACTCCACCCCTGCCCTGGGTGCCAGTCTACAGCTGGCTACACAACTCCTGGAAACCCTGGTCAAAAGTGTGCTTCCTCTCCAGCCCCTGGGAACTCTGAGTCCTCCTGGGGCAGCGGCACTTACAAAGGGTGCAGTGGACTGGCTGTCCAGCCACTCCTCAGCCCCCAAGTCCTGCCAGTCATCCCTTGAATGTCCCTGTCCTTCTCTTCTCCCTCCCACATCCACAGTCCTGATCCACTCCCCTGTCTTCACACTTGGGCCTAGAATGTCTCCTGGCTCATCGCCTTGTCTCCACCTCCTATCAGTTCCTACCCTCTCCCGCCAGTGTTAGAATCATCTTCAGAAACTTCTGTTTTCCAAGTCACCTCTCACTGTCCAAGGACAAAGTCCGGACACCCAAACCTGGTGTCCTGGATCCTCTGAAAATTGACCCCCAACTCACTTGTGTACACTTTTTCTTCCACCTCCCTTCACCAACCTCCTGCCAACAGTCTGCTCGCCACCCCTCCTCTCAAGTACCCGCCTAGCTCTGTGCCTCATTTGTCTTGAAGGCCCAGCCTCTCCACCCATCCAGTGCTAACAAATCTTTCCATATGTGAAGCCTTCTTAGACAGTCCTGGTGCAATGCAACTCTGAGCCCTGTATCACTTATGCTTACTACCTATAACAGTGATTTAATAATCAGTTAGACAGTCGACCTTGAGAGCTTTGAAGGTCCCGTCAGTCATGCAGTTCTATTCTGACCATGTGTTTTTGCTGTTATTTTCCACAAATTTGTCTTCCTTCTTCACTTTTAGAGTAAGAGACTTGAAGACCAGACCTTGCCTTTGTCAGTCTGTATATTCTATGATATAGTAGTGCCTGGCACATGGCAGGAGACTCGTTACAGGTTTGCTGATGGAAAGTTTCCAGACCCCCATCCCCACATATGCCTGTCCTTGGTAGTTCCCCGTTCAGCCACCATACGTTGAGGCTGTCACACATGTGCCTTCTGAAGGGGAGCTGATAAATACATGCATATTGGGGGATTAGAGACTTAATATATTTGTCCCCCAAAGGGAATCTGCATTGTAAGAGGTGCCCAGAAAGAGCACTACTGAACCATCATTTAGCTCTAATGATGGAACAGCATTATCTGCGAGGGAGGAATGGTTGGCATGGGAACCTTTCTTGGAGCCATTCAACCAATACCCTTTTCCCCTACCTTCTTTGCCTGGGTGTTCTGCCTGCCAGTTCTAGACTGGGGAGTAGAAAGAGGAGAAAGGAACTATCCATTTACAAGGAAACTCACCTCTCACAGCTTTACTCCATGCAAACCTGACCTCCCTAGATGTCATTCCTGAGAAGAGACCTCATGTGTGGGTTGTGTGGGCAGAGGGAAGCAGGTGTCATCCTTGTTCCTCTGTCTCTGGTCAGCAAGGCTGCCTGGAGCTCCTTGCCTGGAAGGAAGAGCTGGGCCAACAGACCACTGGGGAGACAAATGTTACTCGAGTGAAGGAGAGCAGGACAGGCTGCCAGTGGCGCATAGAGTGCAGAATGGGAAAGATGGGTGTGGGGATAGGGGGAGAGGAAGGGATGAATCTGTATTGATTCAACACCTATTGTGTGCCAGGCACTGTGCTAGTCACATTCACATCTGTTACCTCATCTAATCTTCCCAGCGATCTTGTGAGATAATTGTCATTAGCTTCATTCCCCAACACAGGAGTTTATTTCCTCTCACACCCTTTCTCCATTGTTCTTTTTCCTGTTTTGTTTTTTTTCTTTTCTGGTCATAAAGTAATTAGTGTTCATTATAGACATGGTATATGAAAATAATTAAAAAATACAAGAAAAAAAATCATCTGTCATGTAACAACAGATGATTAGCATTTATCTGTGTATATTACAGTTTTTAAAATTCATTTTAAACATGTGATATAACATAGTATATACAATTTTCTATTTTTTTATTGACCTGTATAACAGAAATATTTTCATGTCATTAAAATTCTAAAAAAGCATCTATAGTGTTTTCACGATGCCCCGTTATATGGATATACAACTAGCTTTTTAACTTTTCCCCAACTGCTGGACATCTGTTTTTCTATCTTTTGAAATTATAAATAATAGTTCAATAACATCTTTGTACCAACATCTTTCTCTGAATTTCTGATTCTTTTTTAAGGATAGATTTGAAGAAGAGAAGTTATTGAGTCAAACTGTGTAATTGTGATTTTAAATAACAGTTTTATTTTCTGATTTTAAAAGTAACAGTTGTTTATTGTGAAAAATATAGATCGCATAAAGAAAGAAAATAACATCATCCACAACCTTTCAAATTACTATTATAACATTTTGATGTGATTGTTTCTCAGTCTTTTTTCCAATGACATACAACATAAGTGTAAATAAATATAGCTGCATAAAACTGGTATTACACAGTTTATGCAATGCTATATCTTACTTATGAGCAAGCATTGTATTATAATCATTATATTATTAATTATCTTTGAAAATATTATTTTTAATAGCTGCGCAATTCCACTTTAAGGAGGCACCATACAAATCTAAGCATTCTTTTACTCATGGCCATTTAGATTTCTGTTTTCAAAAACTTCCTATTAATAACTCTGGTATGAATATCTGAACATCTGTGAATATTCACCTTTGACCTCATCTCTGATTATATCCTTCAAACAGATTTCTAGAAGCGAAATTACTAGGTCAAAGTGTATCAGCCTGGTCAAAGCCGCTGGTACATATTGCCAAATTGTGTCCTAAAAAGCATTCCTAACAACCAAGCAGAGATTGTCCATCTTCACATGTCTGCCCATGAAATATTATTTTAGATTAAAACTGCAGTAGCTTTTTGTAAGCAAAATGTGCTTCACTTCTTTAATTTTCACTTTTATGAGTAATGATATTAAACATGTTTTGAAATGTTTATTAGCTACTCACAGTTCATTTTTTGGAATTATCTGTTCATGATCCCATTTGCTTATCATTTTTGTCTTTGTGTATTTCTTGTTGTTTTAGATGAAATCTTTATATTTTAAGGATATGAATTTTATGCCTATTATATTCATTCATAAAGAATTTTCCAAATAAAGAAGAACGTATGTCCATCTTTACAGATGAGTAAACCCAAATTCAGTGAGGAAAGTGAATTATCCAAGGTCACCCAACTGGCAGTGGTCTAGTTGGGATTTGAACACAGGTCTTACTGACTCCAGAACTCTTGATCAGAAAAAAAAAATAAGAGGAGAGGAAATGGTAACAGTAACTGTGGAAACCTTAGTGGTGGTATTGAGTATGTTCTGTGGGATGAGTCAGCTGTTGGAAGGGTTGGGAGCACATATGGAGGAGAAGGAGGAACAAAGTGCTGGGGGACTTGGAAGTGAGGAAGGGGCTTGGCCTGGTGCCAGCTGTGCATCTTTCCATTCATTGCCTCCAAGCTTAGAAGAACATGCTCCTAGCATCCCTTATCCCTTCATAACCCTTCAGAGGACTCACTCCAGCATTTACCCGGGTCGTCTCCAAATCCTTGCTCATCAGCACAACCTTTGGTTTGTCCTCACCTGTATGTTCCCAAGGCTTTGAGAAACTCCTTATTATCTCTTGCAATGATATTTAGAGATGGGAGGGGCCTTGGAGGCAACATCCTCAGCAGAGTCCAGAATCTGAGGACTTCTTTGATTCTCTCTTCTTACCCAGTTACATTCATTCCAACCGACATTTCTACCAATCCTTGCTGATTGGCAGGGAAAGAAAGGGGAAGAGGATGGAGAAGAAGGAAAAACAGAGAAGATCGGACAACTGGTCTCCTGAGGATGGGTGCACATGGTCTCCCAACCAGTGTAGTAGCCCCTTGTCTTCCACGCAGCCCTCACCACCTCCGCCTTTCTGTTCACCTGGCACAGGGCCTGCACGGAGACGGGGCTCTCTAAGAGCCTGTGGGTGACTGAAGGGGACCCAGACTCTGCCGAAAGGGTATCTGCTTTCCTCCCTCCCCCAGGGAAGAACAGACGTAAAAGCAATAAATAAATGCAGTAGTTGAATCTTGCATTCTGGGATCAGACAGATGCCCTTTAGAGCGAGGTTAGAAGCAGGGAAGGGGGAAGTGGTATAGGAAGGAGGAAGAGGGGGAAATCCCTTGTTACTTGCCCACTCCTCTCTCATAGCTCCATCTGGACCCATCCTTAGGGAGTTTGGAAATGCTTAAAATTTTACCTTGGCAGTCAACTGCACTCTGGGAACTGGAAGGAAACTTGAAGATTTTGAAGCCTTTGTGAAAGGGGGGATGGAAGGGTAGAGAGGCCCCAGTATCCATGGTGGTGGGGAGAGAATTGTAAAGTTCTGCAGGATCTACAGAAAAGGATGAAGAGCACCAGAAATTATAAGTATATGGGTAACTTTAACAGAACAATCTTTCAGTTCTTAATTTCTTGAAAAGACAGTTGTCTAAAGCAAAACAAGACTGTATCATGGGACTTGTAACGTCGTCAAGAAATGTGAAAACAGTAGAACAAAAGATGGGGGAATAGTAAAAGGGAATTATACTGGTTTAAGTTCTTATATGTAATAAATTAAGGATGCATATTGTAACCCCTAGAACAAATACTTCAAGAATAAAATAAAGAGGTTTAGGTAAAAAGTCAAAAAAGAAAGTAAAATTGAATACCAAGTAATAAGTGGTTGACCTAAAAGAGGGCAAGAAAAAGGAACAAGGAACCAAGGGGACAAATAGAAAATAAATGATGGCACTTATTAATTGTAATATTAACCACAAAGAGAAGAAATTAGATGATCCCTGAGGGCTTTCCCAGCTTTCGGTGTCTCTGATTTTAGTTCACACCTCCATGTCAGCATCCAGTCATGGAACTGAGGCATAGTTAGTTAAGGTTACTTATGGCAGAACTGGGATGGGTGTGGAGTTAGCTGGTTCTATAATGGGCCCATCAAGTAGAGGAGACTGTGGTTATGGGTTCGCATTGCAATTAGAGTCGTAAGTTCAGGTGATGACTGGGGGGCGTGGTTGTAAATTTAGAGATGTTACTTCTACCAGGTGGGCCTGGGGTTAAGGCCGATTTAGAGTCTGCTTAGAGTTACTGCTGGATTTGGTTTGTTGGGCAGATCTGTAGGGCGGGAGAGGACATTAGACTGGGTGGGGATGGGCTGATCCAGCAAGGCTCCTGCAGTCTCTCACGGCAGTAATTCACGTTATTCAAGGCATATCCTTTCCCATAGTTAATAACCTTTTTCTCCCAGAACTTTTTGTCTCCAGGACTTTTTCTCTCTTTCTTTTATAAATGCAGTATAGCATCCATTGATTCAAAAAACCTTTATTACCTGCTGCATATCAGGCCCCATTCTAGGTGCTGGGAGGGCAGCGTGAACAAGACAAAGTCCCCGACCCCAGCAGGCCAATATTCTGATGGTGGGAGACAAGAAAAAAACACAGTTCCAGAGAGTAAAACCAGGCCAGTAGGTCAGAGTGGCTTGGAAGTCTGGGAAGATCCTGTGATTGACGATGAGGAGGCAGGCTGTGAAGAACCAAGGGGGAGAAGGGATAGCATGGGCAGAGGTCTGGGGATGGGCGGAAGGAAGGCAGCATGGCGTGAGAGGTGGGCAAGAAAGGAGCTTGGAGAAGGAGCAGCAGCAAGCAGGAGCTTGGAGAATACAACCCAGCAGCAGAGAAGTAAGGCTCCTGGGTTGTATTCTACTTCTTTTTTTTTTTTTTACATCTTTATTGGAGTATAATTGCTTTAAAATGGTGTGTTAGTTTCTGCTGTATAACAAAGTGAATCAGCTATGCATATACCTATGTTCCCATATCCCCTCCCTCTTGCGTCTCCCTCCCTCCCACCCTCCCTATCCCACCCCTCTAGGTGGTCACAAAGCACCGAGCTGATCTCCCTGTGCTATGCGGCTGCTTCCCACTAGCTATCTATTTTACGTTTGGTAGTGTATATATGTCCATGCCACTCTCTCACTTTGTCCCAGCTTACCCTTCCCCCTCCCCATATCCTCAAGTCCATTCTCAAGTAGGTCTGTGTCTTTATTCCTCTCTTACCCCTAGGTTCTTCATGACTTTTTTTTTTCTTAGATTCCATATATGTTAGCATATGGTATTTGTCTTTCTCTTTCTGACTTACTTCACTCTGTATTACAGACTCTAGGTCCATCCACCTCACTACAAATAGCTCAATTTCGTTTCTTTTTATGGCTGAGTAATATTCCATTGTATATATGTGCCACATCTTCTTTATCCATTCATCCGATGATGAACACTTAGGTTGTTTCCATCTCCTGGCTATTGTAAACAGAGCTGCAATGAACATTTTGGTACATGACTCTTTTTGAATTATTCTAATGGAAGCCATAGGAGGGTAGAAACAAGGGAGTGAATGGTCTCCTTTGAGATCTAAAAGATGACTCCAGCTGCTGTGTGAAGAACAGCCTGGAGCAGTGACAAGAGAAACCCAAACAAAAAGAAACAAAGGGCCGAGGGATAGGAGCCCTGGATTCCTCCACATGCTGTGCAGAGATGTTGGCTACTTCACTTGGTCTCTCTCCCGTGCTATCTGTCTGTAAAATGCCAATAGTGGTATCTATGCTATTTATGTCATCGTGACATGGAGATGGTGCTAGATCATTTAAAAAGTTATTTTTAAAGAACAAAGGGCTCCACAAAAGCAAAGCCTGTGGTATCTTCTTGGCCCCTCGGTATATTAGACACTCACTAAATTCAACTGATGAGGTGGGGTCTATATAATAGTAACTTGAGTTCATTTTCTGCGTGAACACTGTGGCTTCTGAGACTTCACTGGCACAGGGGCTGGTTAGTTAATTTGGTCCATGGGGCCAAATTCAACTGAGTAACCCAAATGCCAGCCAGATCCTTTCCCTCCATTCCCAGGCCATGACCTGATCAGACTGCTTTTAATGGGAAGTTACTGGTCACCACTCGCCCCACTGCTGGTGACCCTCCCCACTGCTGAGGCAGCCCCTGTGCAAGGAAACGAGAGAGCGAGAGCGACACCTGGGACTGATGACCAGCTTGCAGCTGTCTTGCTGCTGAGTTGCTTCATTTTTCCTCCAAGGCACTTTCCCCTTAAGGAGAAGAGTGATAAGAATCTGGTGCTGGCTTCCTCACAGGGGGAAGTAAGATCAACAGAAACCCCTGGGGAAAGGTCAGAGTGTTAGTAGAGTTGTTGCTGCTGCTGCTGCTGAGAAATTACCTCTGTTGTTAGTGGATTGGGAAAGGACCTGTGACACACTGGGAAAAATCTTAGTGCTCCTCCAGCATGTCACCCTTTGCCCAGCCCTGCAGGCTGAGTTTGAATGAAAGGAAATTTAAAAACACACACGCACACACACACCCATGTGCACAAAGAGAAAAACAAACAAACAAATGCAAGAAGCCAGACTCCATCTGCACATACACTTTGGGTGATAGTTAGGTGACTTTTGTGCCTAAGGGTTGTATATGCATTAAAGTTCACTTAATCCTCAAACATCCTTCCAAGTGAGTATCATCATCCCCATTTTACAGATGAGGAAACTGATATTCAGAAAAGGTAATAAATTTGTCCAAGGCTATCAGGTGAGTTGCAGAGCTGGAAGTCTGCCCAGGTCAGCCTGATTCCAAGGCCTTGTGCTCCCCAGTCCTCAGACTTACGGTCCTAAAGCATTCAATGTACGTCTCCTTCATTCTTTCCACGAAGGCCAGCACTCCAGACATCCTGGGAACCCCTCAGGCCAGAGATGATCGAGGACAAGCTCAGACCTCTTGGGACTGGTTTGTCATTCAATCCTTCAAGAGACAAATAATCAGCCAGCAAACATTAATTGAGGGCCTGGGTGAGAGGTCTGGAAGGGGAGGCAGAAGGTGTACAAGCCTGAGAATAATTCAAGAGCAAGACACAGCCACGTCTGTGCCCAGTGGAGGGGCAGTGCCGGCCACCGAGGAAGGAGCTGACCAGGGGCTGAGGGTGAGGCAGGTCAGATGGATGGAAGAGGGCGGTGCCATGGGCTCAGCTGCCACTGTCGGGAAGCCAGAGGGCCTGAATGCTTCCCTTCCAGGGCCTGGGATCCCTCTGGGGCATAGAAGAAGGCCAAGAAAGGGCCATTGGGGGGGCCCAGCACCCACCTCTCCACCTTGCTCAAGTGACCCAGGCCCAGACCCTGGACCCATTGTCCATTTTCCCCACAGAGCCATCCTCGGCATTGCCAGCTCCTGGCTGATGACTGTCTGAGTGACCGAGGCTGCCCAGGGCCTGGATGCAGGAACTGAGCTAGGAGAAGGGATTTCTTTCTGTGTGAGGGGAGGTCCCTGAGGAACAGAGAAACTCAGTGGGAAGGACAGACTCTCACGGAAAGGCTGTGTGGGGACAGCATAGTGCCCTCGAATGTGCGGGGCTGGGCTGATGGCTCCCCCGGGTGAAAAGGTGACGGGGTGTGAGGCTCAGCTGAGACGGGAGGCGGGCAGGGAGGCAGAAGAACCTGCCCTTCCTGTCAGCTTGGCCTCCCTGCCAGCTTCCCTCCCTCTCTCTCAACACTATTTAAAAAATGTAACCAGAGGCTTACCTTGTCCCTTCCCATCTGCTCCGGAGGAGGGGAGGCCGTTTACCTAAGCAGCCCTCTGCTAGTGGATGGGGAGGATGAAAGTGGGCCCTCCCCTCTTGAAGGAGGCTAATTTAGCAACGGCAAAGAGCAGGGGAGAGGGGTCTTTCCTGACTCAACTGATATAAAATAATCCGATTTTAAACGATATCAAATAAAAACTAAGTGGTTTTTTTTTGAATTTTTGAATTTTATTTTATCTATTTTTAATACAGCAGGTTCTTATTAGTTACCTATTTTATACATATTAGTGTATATATGTCAATCCCAATCTCCCAATTCATCACACCACCACCCGCCCCCCGGCCACTTTCCCCGCTTGGTGTCCACACATTTGTTCTCTACATCTGTGTCTCTGTTTCTGCCCTGCAAACCAGTTCATCTGTACCATTTTTCTAGGTTCCACATATATGCATTACTATACGATATTTGAAAAAGTAAGTTTTTAAATGTACAGAATTTGTAGTGTCCTAGTGTGCAAAATTGAGGTTATTGTTTTTTTGTTTGTTTTTACAAAGAATTAGAACACTTTAATTCTGGATGATTCTATCGGTTTAAGTGACAATGTGCTAAATTAATATTAGTTTTACTATTTTTTATTTCTCTATATATTTACAACTGACAGTAAAAGGGTTTTGAATGTTTTGACAAAAAATTTTAAAGGTGATGGAATGATCATAAGTTTTCCATTAATTATTAAGATTATTTTTGCTTGATTTCAGGTTGCATGATCAATTTTTACAGTCTCACACTATCATGCAAAGCAAAGACAGAATTTATTATTTTTAATTGAAGTATAGTTGATTTACATGTTGTATTAGTTTCAGGTGTACAGCAAAGTGGTTCAGTTATACATACATATGTATCTATTTTTTTCAGATTCTTTTCCAATATAGGTTATTGTAAAATATTATGTATAGTTCCCTGTGCTATATAGTAGGTCCTTGTCGGTTATCTATTTTACATACAGTAGTGTGTATTTGTTCATCCCAGACTACTGATTTGTCCCTTCCCCCCTTCCCCTTTGGTAACCAAAAGTTTGTTTTCTATGTCTGTGGGTCTATTCCTGTTTTGTATATAAGTTCATTTGTATCTTTTTTTTTTAGGTTCCACATATAAGTGATATCGTATGGTATTTGTCTTTGTCTGGTTTACTTCACTTAATATGATAATCTCCAAGTCCATCCATGTTGCTGCAGATGGCATTAATTCATTCTTTTTATGGCTGAGTAATATTCCATTGTATAAATATACCACATATTCTTTATCCAATCATCTGTGGATGGACATTTAGGTTGCTTCCATGTCTTAGCTATTGTAAATAGTGCTGCAGTGAACACTGGGGTGCATGTATCTTTTCTTTTTTTTTTAAATTTTTATTGGAGTACAGTTTATTTACAATATTGTGTTAGTTTCTGCGGTACAGAAAAGTGCATCAGTCATACATATACATATAGCCACTCTTTTTTAGATTCTTTTCCCATAGAGGTCATTACAGAGTATTGAGTAGAGTTCCCTGTGCTGTACGGTAGGTTCTTATTAGTTATCTATTTAGGTTGTTTTCTTTTTAATTGAGGTATAGTTAATTTACAATATTGTGTTAGTTTCAAGTGTATAGCAAAGTGATTCAGTTTGCGGTCCATTTGTCCTGACATCTTCTCTTAAACTCCATAGAATCTTCTGGAGAAAAAAAGATATATTCATCAGGAAAGAGAAAGGAAGGAGAGGAAAGGAGAAGAAGAAAAGGAACAGGCACAGAAGGCAGGTGGGGGATGGGATTGCCCAGGGCAAGAAATTTAGTGGAAACTTGCAGGGCCCAGGGATTCCCTCTAAATCCACTCTTCCCAGCTCCAGGGATCTCTTCATGCTGCTTCCACCTAAATAAGTCGAGTTGGACTGTGGGGAAGAGTTCAATTTGCCTTTGACCCTATTTAACATCCCCAAGATGCTACGGCCTCCACAGCCACCTGTCCGTGCTTCCAGGGATGCACATACAGACCGGGGTCCCCTCCCACGTCAGGGCTGTAATAATTGGCTCCTCGTTTAGAGAGGCATACTCAGGAGATTCTAGAATCCACAGGAATTTTGGTCTGATGCTAATGCCTATTGTGCAAAATTTCAGTACAAAGAGGGCATGAAGGTTTTGTAAAAAATTGGGCTGAACAAGAAAGATAAACTGTTCTTCCAAAGCACTGGAAGAAGTTACCTGGTAACCTGAGCCAAGGGCTGCCCAGGTCAAGGCATTCACACTCCGTTCCACAGATGCTCCTAGAGTTTGCAGAGAAATACTCACCACCATACGTTGATGTCATTACGCTATGATGGCTACCTAATTATTGGGAACAAACGCGTGGTGGGAAAACTGGCATGTTATGGCTAAAAGGTGAGGGTCCCATCCCATTCCTCACCAGCACACGTGTCACTGTCATCCTCCAAAGGCCCTGTGAGGCACTAATTCATGTGTTCTGAGTACTCTACAAAACCAGTAATAGCTGATAATCTCAGATGGACAAAAATAACTAAACCTCCTCAAAGGGTCTTTTGTGTTGCTTCCGTATGCCCTGCCCTTTGCTTTGAGAGTTGTAGAGAGGACTCAGTCCCTACCCTCAGCCCAGAATGCTCTGCCACTTCTCTTTCTAGCAAATTCCTCGTCACCCTTTAAGATCCAGCCAGAATGTCACCTCCTCTGGAAGCTCTCCTTAACATCCCTCATCCCCAACCAGGCAGACAGGATCATTCCCCATTCTGAACTCCCAGAAAAACAGGGTTTTAACTTCTTAGCTGTGGTATTTCATCTGTTTACAAGTTGGTTTCCAGCAGTAGACTGTGAGCTTTAGAGGGGAGGGCTGTGTTTTATTTATCATTATAAGCTAGGTTTCAACCACATCGATGGGTATGAGCTGGATGCTCAATAAATGCTGAAGAATGGAAGAATGAATGAATGAATGAGATTAATTAATTAAACAAAGGTTAGAATACACACAGCCCAGGAGGGTGATGCCTCAAGTGCAATGGAATTTGAAGAGGGAATTTGGAAACTTGCACTTTGTGAACACTATCATTTTATTATGTTTTAAAACTTCTAAAACGCTTTCTACTCTTTTTTGTTTTGGTTTTGGGTTTGGGTTTTTTGTGTGTGTGTGGTACGCGGGCCTCTCACTGTTGTGGCCTCTCCCGTTGCGGAGTACAGGCTCCGGACGCGCAGGCTCAGCGGCCATGGCTCACGGGCCCAGCCACTCCGCGGCATGTGGGATCTTCCCGGACCGGAGCACGAACCCGTGTCCGCTGCATCAGCAGGCGGACTCAACCACTGCGCCACCAGGGAAGCCCCGCTTTCTACGCTTAACAGGTAAAGTCAGTGTGGAATTGTCTATGGGTCTTTCCAGTACATTTCTAATTCTGGCCTTAATTATTAAACCTCAGGCAGATGAGCTTCTCTTTGTAATGCTCTCGTACACAATGAACTCTGGGCTCTCTGCCTTGGAGTCATTTACTTAGAGCTTTACCATCAGCATATTTCTAGGTCAGAAGGCATCTCTCTATTATAAATTGCTATCTGATCAGGAGCCTCTTTAATTTAGCCTAAGATAGAATAATTAAGAGGGCTAATCTGCTATGATATAAAAATAACAATTAAGCTAGGGCATGCCAAGCCGCATTGTCTAAAAGCTTTAGAACATCTGTGCCTCCTCTTGCTTCTATTGGGGTACATCATTGAGCACGTTGATCACAGCGAGGCTTGCGACCCCAGCATTCAAGCACCAGAGACTACAATTTTCTGAGTGAGACCAAGAGAAAATCCTCAGAGTTTAAAATCTTAAGTATTTACAGGCACATTCTCAGCATTGCATCCCTGGTTTTCTTCAAAGGGCAAAGACAGAGGTATGCACTAGAGAGAAAGGAAACGTTTAAAATGAGGTTTGTGTGGGGAACTTATTTCTTGGCTTGGCACCTGGGGAGGTACACGTGCATGTATATGTGTGTATGTGCGAGTGTAGTTGGGGGGCATGTTAATGTGTGCTTTAGAAGGTGCCCCTGAAGTTCTCCCCTCCAGCACCAACACTACAGAAGGACCCAACACCGGACCCCAGAATCGTGCAGATAGAAAAGGCCTTTGCGCAGCCACTGGAAATCATAAAGGGGCAAACATTTCCCTCATTCTTTGTGTATTAATATATTTCAAAATCAAATTCCTGCAGCGTCCAGATCCCTTAAATGCCATGTAACTATCCTTCTCAATTAGCTTAGCTCCAAAGCCTCGGTTGTCTCTTGCTATCTCTAACTACTTCTTGGATCTGCACGAGGTTTGCTGGGAACACGTGATGATGACTTGGAAGGAAAGCCATTTCTGAGGTTGTGAGGCCCTTTCCTCCCATTTTCCTTTTCTGAGATTTAAACCTGGAGAGTGGGCCAGACGTGACTATGATCTCTCTGTGTCTAAGCTCCCTCATAGACATGGCTGGTGCTCCGTTGTCTGCCACAGGAGTGCTCTGAGGATGGCAGGAGAACAAGGAGATCAAGAGAATGTGAGGCAAGAAGATGCTGGAGACCAACTCCTGCTAACTCACATTTTAGCAGAGCATCTGCCTAGACAAGATGCCCAGAATGGTTATCTTCCCATGTAGGAAACAGAAGCCCTGAGGATACAGTCTATGGCCTAACCCTGAGAAGCCCAGAGATGGCCTCACATCTCTGCCAGCCTAGGCTAGTGGGGCAGAGACCACCATGTAATTCAGTGATGCGTAGACTATCAAATGGCAGAGCTTAAAGAATTCTAAAGATCCAACCCTCTCACTTTATTATTTTATTTATTCATTTCTTTTTGGCTGCATTTGGTCTTCGTTGCTGCACACGGGCTTTCTCTAGTTGAGGTGAGCGGGGGCTACTCTTCGTTGAGGTGCGCGGGCTTCTCACTGCGGTGGCTTCTCTTGGTGCGGAGCATGGGCTCTAGGCACGTGGGCTTCAGTAGTTGTGGCACACGGGCTCAATAGTTGTGGCTCGTGGGCTCTAGAGCACAGGCTCAGTAGCTGTGGTGCACGGGCTTAGTTGCTCCACGGCATGTGGGATCTTCCCGGACCAGGGCTCGAACCTGTGTCCCCTGCATCAGCAGGTGGATTCTTAACCACTGAGCCACCAGGGAAGCCCCCTCTCACTTTAAAGAAAAGGAAACTGAGGCCGGAGATAGAAAATTAGTTGTTCAAGGAACTCATACCAGGCTGTCAGTTCCTTGAGGAATGGAATATGTCTCTTTGCTCTTGGTATTACCAATGCCTAGCAGGGTGCCTGGCATACACTGAGCAGTCAAGAGATGCTGATCAAGTAAATACTGCATATGAATGAATAAGTGAATGAATGAATGAGTACATCAGCCAAGATTTTTAGCTGCAAGTAACAGAAATGATCTCTAGTTAATTTGAGGAGAAATGGTTCATTAAAAAGTTCTGGGTACCTCACAAAATCTCTGGGAGGGTTGGAGAGCCAGCCTCAGAGGTACAGCAACCAGAAACAAAGCCTCAAACTGGAACCGTAGTTGTCATTGCAGATGACTGTAGTTTGCACGAACGCATGACTCTGGATGCTGATGCCAGCAGTGCTGGCATCAAGATGCTGTCACCAAGGTGACACCCACTTTGCAAGGTGCCTGCTTCCCTCAACCACTAGATTCAAAGTCTGGGCGGTTGTGTCTGATTCAAAGAACCTGAGTCTCATGTCCATATCCTGAGTTCCAGGGAGGCCTAGGGCATCTGGTATTTTTACTTTCTGTAGTGAAAGGCAGGCTTTGCTTCACAAGGTAAATGAGGAACTCCCCAAACATAGAAAGATGCTACGGTTTAGATGCCAAGGGGCTAAGAAGAAAGAATGTCCATTACCATGAATGAATTAAGAAAATGTGTGGTGCACTTGGCTAACTCTGGCCTCTGTTTGCCCCATTTGGCTGACTCTTGCTTTAAGATGTCCCTCCCTCTTGCAGCCTCCCTATCACTTATTTCTGGGAGTCCCTGGAGCATTTTCCACAAGTTCTCTCTGTTGCTGCCATTTTCTTCCTAGCCTTCTATAGCACTTCCTGTGATTTCCATAGTTAAGTCCTCCTTCAAAATTGGGTCAGTACCTTTGCCACTGCCTCCTGGGCCCACTTTCTTTTCCTGGGCCACCTCTTGACTCTCTTCCAATGAGTCTCCAACATTACTGTGGCTTTTGATGTCATCCACATGCACAGCCTTGAAGGGACCCAAAGACCCCTAAAACAGTTATGTTGAACAAGTGGGATTTTTTTTTCTTTCTTCTTTTTTTTTTTTTTTTTTTTGTGGTATACGGGCCTCTCACTGTTGTGGCCTCTCCCATTGCGGAGCACAGGCTCCGGACGCGCAGGCTCAGCGGCCATGGCTCACGGGCCTAGCCGCTCCACGGCATGTGGGATCTTCCCGGACCGGGGCCCGAACCCGTGTCCCCTGCATCGGCAGGTGGACCCTCAACCACTGCGCCACCAGGGAAGTCCACAAGTGGGATTTGTATGGTACAATTACAAGGTGACATTATTATTTTCTTCCATTAAACTTCTGATGGACTATTTAGTTCCTATTTTGAGTAAAACCTCCTTTAGGTCCGAAGACTTTTCCAGTCACTCTTAAGCAGTAAAGATGCTCATACTAAATAATAGTCTGAGTCCAGTGTAATAATAAAAACTCCAAGCTTCATCCCAAGTTAAAGCTCTGTCCTCAGCTCAGACCTCCTTCAGCCTGGAAGTCTGTGTGGACGGAGGATAGATGGTGTCTGTTGCCTGCAACGTAGAATCTTGACTTAATAGATTCATTCGTTTGTCCATTCATACACTCATGTGTTCATTTGGTCAGCATTTACTGAGTGCCCATTTTATGCCAGGTGCCCTGCTAGGTACTGAGGATACTAAGATATTCCTCACCTGGCACATTTACTCCCATCCCCCTACTACCTTACCTTTGTCTCTCTAGTATAGGAGGGAGGAAAAGTAGAGTAGGAAAGGGTTTTCTTTTTTTTTTTTAACTAACATGGGTGTAACTCCCTGTGGCAGCTGTTTCCCTTTCGTTATCTTGGTGTGTTTGCTGGATATTCCCCAATGGTCCCCTCTAATTGCAGCCCTCATGGCTCCTGCAGCTGGCCACTTGTGATCTTCCCAGAGTTTCTTCCTCCAGTGGCACTTCCACTTTCTTCTGCTGAGATCTCCTTGAAGAAGTGCATTTGGACAGTATCCTCTTTAAAATCCTAGATGGTTAAGCCTGTGGATTCCACATCCAATCTGTAAACACTGGGCAAGGTAATAGACCTAGTGATGGCTGCCCAGATCCCCCTTCAGAAATGAAGGGCGTACTCCCCCAGGTGCTGTTGCCCAAGGTCATACCTCTTCCCCAAGGGCGGCCAGCACCAACGGCTGATCAGTGCAGAGGTATAAAGTCCTGGCCCCTCCACCTCACTGTAGGGCAACTCTGAAGGGCCATTCCAGCTTCAGAGGTTCCTGGGGCGGGGGGTTGGGGGGGATTGGATGAGGTCTTTGTTGAGGCTCCACTCCTCCCTCTGCCCAGTTCAGCTTCCTTCCCTTTCCTCCCACAGGTGCTGATTCCAAGACCACTCCCTAGTAAACCTCCCTCTATGCTCACCTCCCCCTCACGCTGGCTTCCAGGGAATCCAACCTGCAACATGCACCATCGCCATGATGTAGGTGAGAGGGAGGAACTTCCGAACCCAGCCCTCCCCCTGGCTGCAACAGGCCACTTCGGCCAGCCTCTCACCCATAGGCAATCTCCTGTGTCCCTCAAGCTCTAGGGGACAGGTATCAACCTCAGTACATGGTCTACAGGAAGCCCCAGTCACTAGACCTGGAGAGAGTGGTCAGGAGGGTCCTCCTTTCCTCCGTGGTATGGGAAGGGGGAATTCCATGACGTTGACAACTCTACCCTCAAGACCCAACGTCTAGTCCTCATCCATATCAATCCAGGCACTCCCCTGAGGTAAGCATTGGCTAAAGCGTGCAAAACCATCTTCAGAAAGCTCTTTCTCCGGGTCTGTATTTTGGAAGGAAGGGGAGTTGCTTCCTCTCGTCTTGGGACCTCAGTTGAAACTGAGCTAGAAAAAGTCCCATTTTAACAACCGGTGATAGGCCAAAGCCACACTACAGGAGTGGGGAGGGTGTCTCTGACCCCCATTCTGTGTCATCCTTAGTTATGCAGGCTCCAGGGTAGTGCTGTTTGGCGACCAATATCATCATTTTTAGTGACAGTAGCACCTTCATTTCTGCTTGTGCCTTTTTCTCTCTAAGGTGGGGCTGGTGTGTCCTTTCTATCGGCTGTTCCTCCCACATATGTGTGGTTTGACCACCCTGGTGATGGCACCCACCAGCCTGGCAGATGGGCCAGTCTAGGTGGGGCTTCTCTGGGCCCTAGCTGCTTCCATGGCTGGGACTCTAGCTTTTTCTACTTTTTCACTCAGTCTCTCCACCCTCCCACCCTCCATCACCAAATTCTTACAGCACGTATTGTTTAGACTCTATGATTTTTCTCTCAATTCTTGTATTAAAAAAAATTTAAGAATATATAAATTGTATATATCAATTTAAAAATAGTTTTGGGGAGAAAACGGGAATCGTTACTACATTAAAAGATTCTTATTGATTTCAGAAGCCTTGAAAAGTGAGTAAATGTGTGTCTCATTATCTGGAAATGCAGGGTGTGCACAAATAGATTGTCCCCTCCTGGAGGGAAGGGAGCCACTGGTTCTTCCTCTTCCACCAGATTGATGCCCTGAAGCAGGATACATGGTAGCCATGGACCAATGACTCCTTTGCTACTAGTTTAAGGACAGCATGATAGACAGGACCTTTCATGGGCAAAAACCTCATCCCTAGACCTAGAAATGGAAGCCATTAGTCTCTAAGTCATTGATTAGCCAGACTTGAGATGTTGGGTAATCTGTGGTTCTTTAAAACTGGATCCTTCTTATCAATAAGCACTTAGGAATTCAAGTAGGAAAAAAAGCTTGACCCTTTCCTCCATAAAATTCACAGAACTCTTTTTGAAAGATGACAGATTCTGGATTGGGGGTGTCAAAAGTCACAACATTTAATGTTAGATATGGCATATGTCTGTGTGAACTATCCCATAGCTTTGGCCTGAAGCCAGACACGGGAGGGGTAGGGTATGGTTTTCTGGTGCTGGAGTTCAGTGACGGGAAGTGTGAGGATAGATTTTTGTCAAGTCACAACTTAAGAGTTGGTTTCGTTTGGAGGAAGTAACATGCAAGTGTTACTTGTTATTTCAAGTGTTATTTCAACAGAGAAAGAGCCTGGCCTCTGTGATTGCCCTTCCTCCCATCTCTGCTCCCAAGCCTGCAGGCTCTCCCACCCACCAAACAACTAAATGGCCAGATGAGGGCCAGATGGGTAATCCTTGAGATAACATACCTGGTAGCACAACATACCTGGTAGCACCAGGACTAGTGCGGGGTCTTGCATGACCCTGAGAGCCTCTCTTGCCTCACCTGAGTTTCAGCCCTGATATATGATAATGCACTGAAAGTTGTAAAATACTAAAGAAATAGCCCAGCCTTCCAATATCTCTTCTCTTGGGAGATCCTACCATTCCAACATAATTTCCAACCACATCCTGGACCATACTGTTACTTTAACGGATTACTGAGGTCTTATTTCTTCCATCTGCACACTGCATCCCAGGTGCCTGCTATCTATCAGGTTTGTAACTTAACTCCTTGTGTCTATCCCATCCTCCTAGGGGTGTGCTCTATAGAGGAGAGGAAGCTAGAGACCCAGTCTTGTTCCTTGTTAAAACAAGATGGGTGTTTCCCTGCTGCCACAGCCTTTGTCACCAAGCAGTTCGGTCTATAGTTGGGAGAAGGTGGGAAGATTTGCTGGGAGATGGGCAGTTTGCTCCCATCTTAAGCAGCTTGGGTGCTTTGCCTAGCAGTGCCCTCTGCTGCCCTCTGTGGCCAAAACATCAAGGTCTCTAGAGACACTAAATCCTGGGATCCATCTCTCCCTGCCATCATCTTTTAAAGCTTTTCTCCTTTAGTTCTCCATGGGCTTTAAAAAGTAAAATGGGACACTCTAGCCACAAGCCTGCATCTGGTTTACACTCTCAGCTCCTTCCTGCAAAGGTTGTTGAACTGAATCCTAGAAGAAATCTTGAGAGGTCATTGGGCCCCTCAGCTCTGCAGCCTCCAATCCTTCTGAGAATTATATAGGCTTTTAGCGAAACTCTCACTGCCAAAATCCCAGATTCTGCAAAGTTACTCACTGGGATTTCCACAAAATCTGCGTGGTTGTTTACTTTAGCTTGGGACCTTTCGCTTAGAGGGCAAAAGTCCCGATTAGAAACATGGGCAGGCTGGCCATGAGAAGGATCTATGTTAATAGAGTTGATGTGTTCTTGACTGACACTTTACCTTTCCACCTTTTTTTTTTTTTAACACCTAAGAAGTGAATTTCATAAGCTCAACCTTGCTGAAATGTTCTCTTTGGTTTGGAGGTGTTGCTTTGTGACTGGAGAGCACAGCTGAGGACTCAGAGGTTTCTCCTTGCTCTGGCAGTGCGTGGCTTTCGGCACCTGAAAGCCATCAAAGCACCTGTTTCTTCTCCCACTCCAGTCCCAAGGGAGGTGAGTAAGCTTATTGCTAATTAACAGAGAACTGTGTCTCACAACTTTGAATTCTGCATTAAGACAAGTAAATGTGTCCATGAGGATCGGCTGGCTGGAGAAGCCCGATACAAAATCAACTCATTCCTGAAACCCACCAGCACCAAGAAAGGGTTCCCTAGAGGAATTTGCAATTTTTGTTTGAATTTCTTAACTGTCAGGCCTGATATTTGGTTTCAAAGTCTGTGTGCACAGTGCTCAGCCACCCTAGGAAAATGAGAAAATGTGCCTGGTTCCTCAGTTCTCCGCTGCTTTTTTCGCCTATCCTTATTCTGCTTTCCAGTGCCTTCCAAAGGCTCCTGAAAAATATCTCCACCCCTCTTACAGGATGCAAGGGAAAAACACGTTTATTTTGTATTTTGGTGGTGACACAGACTTATACCAAAAAATTCTTCTTATGTATATTACTTTTTCTTGACATTTATTTTTGTATTATGGTTTAAAAAAGCATAAATTTACCACCTTGACCATTTTAAGCGTACAGTTCAGTACTGTTAAATATGTTCACATTGTTCATTGTCTAGAACTTTCTCATCTTGCAGAACACAAACTCTATGCCTATTAAACACGAATCCCTCACCCCACCCCCTTCTAGTTTTTTTGTTTGTTTTCTATGAATCTGACTAGTTTAGAAACTTCAAGAGTGGAATCACACGGTGTTTGTTTTTGTGATTGGCTTATTTCACTTAGTATAACAGTCCCGAAGGTTCATTACGCAGATTATTTTTATATAAAATGTGGGGAAACTAAGGGGGGAAAAGGAACAGCAAGGCTTAGGGTCTCAGGGTGCCACCCACGCTTTCTCTTCAACTCATACCTGTGAAGCCTGCAGGGACCTTCTCAAATGAGCTTCAAAGATTAAAAGCCCCCGGTCCCTTCCAGAAATATCCCTGCTGGATCGGGGCCATGTAGGTAGGGAATAGGGTGGGATTCTTGGGAGAGCAGCTCAGCGAAGAACAGAGCAGAGGCTCCCTAGCGGGCGCGGGTCCATAACAGCGCTTAAAGATTAGAAGCTGGAAAAATCCCTAGGCTCTAACGGCCTGCCCCTGGATCTCTACGATCTCCCCACACCCAGCACCTGCAGTCCCTTACCAGGGCTTCAATCGGACCGTGGAAATACACTGGGCAACCCTGAAATTCTGCGATTTGAGGACACGCTGTCAACTCTTATCCCAAGATTACACTGTAAAGCCAGACTGCCTTCTCCAATCCTGAACCGGCCCGGACCCGCGCGGCGGTGGCCAGGTGTTGGGAGCGGGGTGCGGCAAGCTAGACCTCTCGAAGGACCTCCTCTCCCGCATCCCCGCTAGCTCAGCACAACCCCGCAAGCAACCGACGTGCCAGCTTAAGGAAGAGAAGAGCAGAGGCAGCACTAGCTCAGTTTCACTGCACTGTTTTCCGCGGACTCAAAGGCGCAGGGGCTCAGTCTTCCAGCCTCTCTCTTTCCGGACGGCAAAGCCAGCTCCGTTCTGCCGGAAAAAAAAGTGCATCGCCCAGGCCGAGAGCACAGCCGCTGGGGCCCTCGGAATTACCGTCACCGGGCCCAAGGGGACACGCAGCGGGGCGAAGGACGCAGGAGCGCTGCACCGCCGAGCGGCTCTGCGAAGCGCGGGACCCTCGGCGCTCCCCTGATCCCATGGCAGAGGTGGGAGGACGCCGGCGCACGGGGGCACTCCCGCTCCTGCAGCACTCCCGGAGACCGACTCCTAGCTGCCGCCTAGGCCCACTTAAGGTGCGCCTCCCCGGTGCGGAATCCCCCCTAGCTCCCCGCCACCCCGCAGACCTCATAAACAACTTCTGGAACCGCAGAGGGCGGAAGCGGGGCGGGCGGGCCGCAGCCGAGCGGAGCGCGGGGGCAGTGGGGCGGGCCGGGGTCAGGGCAGAGGCTGCGGCCGCGCTTCCCTATTGGCCGGGACGCCGTGGGCTGCCCGAGCGCGCGGCGCGGGCGGGGCGGGGCGGGCGGGGGCGGGGCCCTCTGGCGCGCGCCCGCCCCCGCCCGCTGCGCCCGCGCCCCTCGCGCCCGCCCCACCCCCCCCGCGGGCCGCCGGAGTTTTTAAAGTGGGCTGGCGGCCCCGCGAGCCCGACATTCGCGAGCGGTCCGCCGCACAGCTCCGGCGCCCGTCGCCTCCCGCCCCAGCTTTCCTGAGGCGGCCGTACAATCCTCGGCAGTGTCCTGAGACTGTATGGTCATCTCAGCCTCCGCGTCCTCCCGGCCCCGGACTCTGCCAACTCCCGTCGTTTGAGCCACTTCTTCTTTTTTGAAAACCCAGAAGAGTGACTCCTGACTCCTTTTCAAAGGAAAAAGGAACCTCGGCCCCCTTCTCGCTGCCCTTCTTTTGCGTGTGACAGCCTCCTCCCACTCCTTTTCCCGACCCCGCCTCCGCGTGCAGGTTCCTCCCCGTCACCTTTCTCCACCCCCTCCCCCGCACCTAGCCAGCCGCCCGCAAACTTCCACCTGGCTGTGCGGGCGCTCGGGACCTGCGAGCACTCGGGACCTTTAACACAGGCGCGGGCCTCCGGGAGTGGGCTAGGGCCACAGCGAAAGTAGCGGCGGCAGCCCCCACCGGCCCTGGAGCTCAGGTGCTCAGCGTCTCAAAGGGCCCCCGCGACAATGACAGCTGACAAGGAGAAAAAAAGGTAAACGGGCGGCCGGAGCTGGTCCAGGGTGGGGGGTGGGAGTGGCGGGGCTTCGCGGGACCGGCGCGACCGCGAGCCGCTGGGAGAGGAGCGCGGAGCGGTCTTTGAGGCCGGGGGATTGATTTGGAAAGTTTGGCAGGGGAGGGCAGGTGCCCCGTCTGGGGACGCGCGGCTGCGGCTTCGCGGTTGAGACTTCTGTGGCCCGAAGGAGTCGGGAATCTGCGCGGGCAGCGAAGCCAGGAGGCCGAGGGAGATGGCCCTAGAGGTCGGAGGTGCTCCCGGGGTACCTTCTAAAATCCATCCCCTCAAACCCACCCCCGCACCAAACCCCCGCGGCCAGCATGTTGAAATGTTTCTTGGTTGACTCGGCTCAGGTCAACTTTCGACTTTCTCATGGCCCCCATGAGGGGCAGCACCCACTCCTCTCTTTTCCTCGGGACCCTTGGGGTTCTTCCAAACGAGCTCTGCCGGTGCTGCTCCCCAAACTGGCAAGGGGCTGGAGGCGGAGCGCGGCGCTGGGAAGGGCCCCGGCAGAGCGGCCAGGACGTAGCAAAGGGCCCCACTCCAGGGTTCCAGACCCCACGGAAGATGGGAGAAGCCCCTTTCCTGCTCCCGCACCTTGCCTCGGCGGGAGAGTGGGTAGTGGGCTGGGCTGCCTCGCGGAGGCAGGTGTCTTGGTGTGTGGGGAGGAGATGGCGACACCGGGCGCTCCCGGCATGTCCCGCTGTCTCTCTCCCAAGAGGACAGAGAAGGGCAGCCACGATCTGCCCGCCTGCCCTCGCCAGCCTCTCGGCACTAGCGGAGAGGCAACCTCACTGCCCTCTCCCGGCGAGGGTGAGAGCGCACGGCGTGGCGCGCAGACGTGGGAACCGCCTTGCCTCCCGCAGTCGTGCGTGGCTTGCCGCCTGACCCCCCTCTCCTCCCAACCTCCATTCGTGCTGCCCCGTGGGTTGGAGCTTTCAGCCCCGTATTCGACAGCGGCTGGCGGGGCTGGTGTGCGGAGAACTGTAATCGAACGCGCGGCCGGCTGCAGGGCCAGAGCCGCGGGAGATCAGCTGCTGGGAGGCTGTGCGGTGGTTCGGGGATGGGGGACCCAGCCGCGATGGGCGGGGCTGACCGGCCTCGAGCCGGGGAGCCCGAAGAGCTCAGTGCTTGGGTCGATTTACTCTTGTTCCGACTTCCACTGTGGGAGCGGAGCCAGAAACCGTGTATCCTCTGGTCGAAAGCGGCGGTTCCCACCTCGGGGCACCGATAAGAATTTGATAAACAGGAGCGAATCGCGCCCGTTCTGGCCGAGCGCCCGGGCCCTTCGCTCCCGGATCGCTGGGGGGGGGGAGGGGATTGAGCTCGGCTCCCGGGTTGCGGCCGCAGCTCCCCTCCCGCGTCACGGTGGCGCCCCCAGGCTTGAGACGGCTGAGGGAGCCTTGCCCTGGCCGTTCTGGGCCCTGAGACTGCAGCCGTCGCTCGTCCCCGGGGGCCTCGGAGCAGCCCTGGAGTCCTGTGTCTTTGAAGGGCAGCGAAGCCGGGAAGGGACTTGAAGATTCCAACGCATTTTGTTAAACCAGTATAGCCTGCCAATAATAATGACTGAACGATCAGAAGACAAAGTTATAGTCAACTCCTCTGCGCGCGCTGGGCTCTGGAGCCGGCGAGGGAACTTATTGTACATTTTACAACTGTGATGCCTATCGGTGAATGTTGCAATCGCGGAGGTGGGGCCTGATGGTAATCTTGACAGATGTGTGAAGTGTCAGCTTCTCCCGCGCGGCTTTGCGCGGGTCCTGTGCTATTATGTATGTTAATCGTCGCAAGAAACTTGGGAGCAGGGGCAGAACTATTTCGACATACCTGGCTGTAGTGCCTCTTTCGTTAGAGATAGAGGGAGCCAGAATCGGAGCAGGAAAAAGTTGGGTAATCAGACTCCGAATTATTCGCTAGAGCGGCAGGTTTAAGAACCACTGTGGGGATTGCCTGTGAGATGCGTAGGAGGCTAGAGGCGGTGGCCCCGCGTGTCTGCTTTCTGCGCCTTGCCTTTGGTTTTATGTCGCAGACTGGCAGGGCAAACTGTGTCCCTCACCAGCCGGAGTCCTAAGAGAGGTTGTCCAATTCCTGTTGGGCTAATTGTTTTGAGACATATTTACTTTTCTAGTCTGGCTCTGTTTGCTGGGGGCATGCTCCTTGCAGGACCAAGGTGTAATTCAAATATGTGAACCAATGCATTGAAAGTTGGTGTGTCATGTAAGTGGCGGTCCTTAGCTTTGCCAGAGTGCCTCACAAGTCCGGTGTGACACCTGCTATGGGCGCTTTCAGATTAGGATTCTGTGTATAGGTTCTTAAGATGTGATTCTTCTGGCTCTGCAGAGCCATTTCTTCCCCCAAATTCCAGATTCATGGAACATTAGCAATGTTCCTTCTAACAACAGTCTTTCAAGAAGTGGACAGGATTATTTTGTTCCAGAATGTTCATGCATCGATGGAGATGTTAATGTTTAATAAAAAAGAGTTTGCTTTCTAAACGTTGGCTGGCCGACTGGGTTTCAGAGTGTGCTCTTTTAGCCGTGGTGGGCATTCCTAGTGACATCAGAGATGGCCAGAAACAAGCTTGCTAAGGGTGCTGCACTCACTCACTTTCTGCGCTCATCTGTCAGGAGTGAAGTTGAAGGTCTCATTAATCAGGGTTCCTAGTTCTGTGAAGAGCTAGAAAGTGTCTGGGCTACTCAATTCCTGATAAAACAATTTCTGAGCCCCTTCCCTGGAAGAGAAAATAGTCTGGAAGTTCTTAGGTACATGGGGATTGGAGAGTGGTTTGGGTAAATATAAGTTGGATCTTTGGATAATCAGGGATCAAAGTCCATTCCCAAAGCCAGACCCAGCTCAGAGCTGCTTTCCAGAAAGCTTCGATTGCTTAGGGTGGGGCCTTCAGTTGGAGGAAGATCAGGAGTAGCAGATCAGATGTTTTCTATCTCTGTCTCCCCCTGCCAACTGGATGTAGTGGTTCATCTGCTAAAATGAAATCAAAGCCCACCTGTTTTTCTATTTGGAAGGCAAAAATATTGCTGGACAGTTTTCCTCAATTTAAATATATTTACTATAAATATTCCTTCAACATTTGATGTCTCTTTCCAATTGCATTACCAGAATGCAGGTGTGATAAGGAATTGATGTAACACATTATAGGTTCAGGTGAATAAAATTTAATTCACACAGCTTTCATGAAGTTCAAAAGAATGCTGTGACTACAGGTTTTTTTCAGCATTGCTGATGGGAAGCTTACAATTATTTTATGCAAGGACTGTTCTCCAGTGGAGCAAATTGCTTTATGAGGCAGAGAACTACCTGTCAGCAGAGACCTTCAAGCAGCTACTATTGATAGATTGATTCCTGTATTGAATAAGTTGGCATTTTCACTAGGAGTGAAAACCATGAGACCAAAACTGTTTAATTCACTTTGAATGTAAGTCAGTCTGTGTGTGTGTGTCTCTCTCTCTCTCTCTCTGTGTGTGTGTGTGTGTGTGTGTGTGTGTGTGTGTGTGTGTAGGGTGATCCTCAACTTTCTAGGAATCTATTCTGTAAAATGTTTACAAATAGAAGGAACCAATTAGATAATTCTTAGTGCTCCAGGATTTCAGCCCAATACATTTGAAAATATTTGCTGTCATTAATTATCTCAAGATTTAGGCTTTTCTACTTCTCAGGAAATCTCTCCAGTGGTATTGGCTTTTTTTTGTGTGTGTGTATTTTCCTCAGTTCTGTCCCATACCAACATGTGTTTTCATTTTAGCCTAATGAATCTTCCCTATTGTATTTGGTACTGACCATCATTGATAGTTCATAGCAGGTAGGGCTTTTGCCAATATTGTAAAGTTAGCAATGTTTGCTCTCAGGGTCCCCAGTACCCTTTACCCCCACCCTCCCCAGTACCAATGTCTAGTTTCATGATGAAAACCAGCTCTGCTATTCACGATGTAAACCAATAAAGACAACAAATGTGTATTGAACACCTACTTCCTCTTTGGATAAAATGCTAAGAGATATTAAGAAATAAGGGAATGTGGTCCTGGTCTTCAAGTTGCTTAGTTTGTGGGGAGGGGAAGAACACACAAGGAAGCTTAACTAAAAATACAGTAGCTGGCAGCTTACCTGTCACTTTTCTGTTGAGATCAAATCTTTTGAAGCTAAAGATAAGAAGTTCTTTTTTCTTTTCTTTTCTTTCTTTTTTTTTTTTTTTTTTTTTTTTGCAGTACGTGGGCCTCTCACTGCTGTGGCCTCTCCCGTTGCGGAGCACAGGCTCCGGACACGCAGGCGCAGCGGCCATGGCTCACGGGCCCAGCCGCTCCACGGCACATGCGATCTTCCCAGACCAGGGCACGAACCCACGTCCCCCGCATCGGCAGGCGGACTCTCAACCACTGTGCCACCAGGGAAGCCCAAGAAGTTCTTAATAGCATTTCAGTCAGTAACTACACATTTAAGCACAGACAATTATTGAAAAGTATTGTGTGTTGGGGAGTGGGAGAATGGGTTCCTGGTTTTCCCTGGAATCACACAGGGTAGGCCCTGATCACCAGCATGAAGACTGGCTCTGAGGGAGGTCAAACAGGGGGAGTCAGTGTTGAGGGTAATGAGAGTAATGAAAAGTGGGGGGGGGGGTTCGAGGGTATCCCTGTGGTGTTCTCTGACACCATAGACAGAAGGGCCCCCAAAGTTGAATGTTTACTCTTCTTTGTACACTTGCTTTGGTGAGGGGCATGGAGGGAGGCTAGGGATAGAGATTCTGGTCCCACTGAGGATAATCGTGGAGATAGCTATGATTCTAGGAAGACCAAGAAGGGAGAAGGAGTTTCTTAATCTGGGCTTTGTGAATGGGATTCAGAGGGGTGGTCCAGGAGCCTCTGAAATTGGCTGCTGGTATTATGGATAAAAGCATATTTTTCCCCAAGGGAAGTCAGTTCAGCTCTAATAGGCTTTCAAAAGTTCTGTGATCTGGAGAAGGCAAGCCCTTGCTCTTGGATGTCTGATTTGGTGACTGACTTACCTTTTAGGATCTTACTGTTCAGGTCTCAGAGAGGTCCTACATTTCACTGCCAGTGTCTCTCCCTGTCTTGGAGATGGGGGAGGAGGTTGGTGTGTACATCTCGTAAAGATTCTGTAGTGCAGCTTAACCTTACCTGTACCCACCTGTCTGTCCACCCACATGTCTACCCTCAGTAATGGGAGGAAGGGGAACCGAGTGCCCTGCACAGGCTTAGTTCTGGTGTGGTTCATTCTTTTTAAAAATTTTTATTGGAGGGCTTCCCTGGTGGCGCAGTGGTTGAGAGTCCACCTGCTGATGCAGGGGACACGGGTTCGTGCCCTGGAACGGGAAGATCCCACATGCCGCGGAGCGGCTGGGCCCGTGAGCCATGGCCGCTGAGCCTGCGCGTCCGGAGCCTGTGCTCCGCAACGCGAGAGGCCACAACAGTGAGTGGCCCGTGTACCACCCAAAAAAAAAAAAATTTTTTTTATTGGAGTACAGTTGCTTTGCAATGTTGTGTTAGCTTCTGCTGTACAGCAAAGTGAATCAGCTATACATATGTCCCCTCTTTTTTGGATTTCTTTCCCATTTAGGTCATCACAGAGCACTGAGTAGAGTTCCCTGTGCTATACAGTAGGTTCTCATTAGTTACCTGTTTTATACATAGTAGTATATATATGTCAATCTCAACCTCCCAGTTCATCCCACCCCTCCCTTCCCCCACCCCCTCCCCCAGTATCCATACATCCATTCTCTGTGTGTGTGTCGCTACTTCTGCTTTGCAAATAAGTTCATCTGTATCATCTTTCTAGATTTCACATATAAGTGATATTATACGATATTCATTTTTTTCTTCTGACTTACTTCACTGTGTATGACAGCCTCTGGGTCCATCCATGTCTCTGCAAATTGCACACTTTCGTTCCTTTTTAATGACTGAGTAATATTACGTTGTATATATGTGTGGTGTGGTTCATTTTGTTACTGCTTCTTAAAATGGCCATGAAATCTTTTCCACGTGTTTTCCATCGTCCTCAAACAATTATTGGAGGTCTTTTTAGGTACTAGGAATGTGTGTGTCCTTAATAGAAATTATATCTGTAGTAGGATGAAACAAAAAAACTCAAACACTTAGTGTTATTTGTGTAAGCACTGTCCTCAGAACTCTCCATGGGTGAACTCTTTTAATCCTCATAACAAGCTGTGAGATAAGCCCTGTTATTATCCCCATTTCACTGATGGGAAAGCCAAAGTATAGAAAGGTGAATTGCCAAAGGTCAAATAGGTAGTATGGGTGGAGCTGGGATTCGAATGGGGCAGAATCCCTCCAGAGCCTGTACTCTTTTTTGTTGTTGTTGTTAGTATGTTTTCTAAACTTTTATTTATTTTTTAACATCTTTATTGGACTACAATTGCTTTACATTGTTGTGTTAGTTTCTGCTGTATAACAAAGTGAATCAACTATGCGTATACATATATCCCCATATCCCCTCCCTCTTGCGGCTCCCTCACACCCTCCCTATCCCACCCCTCTAGGTGGACACAAAGCACCGAGCTGATTTCCCCAGAGCCAGTACTCTTAACTAGTGATCCACACTGCCTTACCTTACCTAAGATATCTATAAAGTATCTAGTACCATGCCCAACCCATGGAAAATACTCTATAAATGATAACTGCTTTTGCTGATGTATTTATAAGTATTATAATTACTTTTCTCTTTTGCGACTCATCACTTGTATGGAACCTCACACGCAGACAGGGATTGAAGATATGAACGGTAGACTTGGAAGCCCTGGAAACTCTAATTTTTCATGGGTTTTCCTCCACTCTGGCAGGAGATGGTTCTCTACTGCCCCCAAGAAGTTCAAAGCTTTCCACCTCCCACTCTTAACAGGTGGCAAGACTTAAGTAATTCCTGTAACCTTCAGACTCCATTGTGCAGAAGAACTTGTTCGAAGCTCTTCCTCTGTGGCTTCTGGAGAGCCATCTCCAAATCAAGTTGCACAAGACTGCCTCTGGCCCTTTTTTGATCTTTTGAAATTGTGAGCACAGGAAGGAGAGAATGGACGGGAAAATAAAGAATAGCTGTGATCATTGCAATATAGTATGGTGCATTTTTTTTAGAGACCTTCTCTGATGAGCCCCAAGCTTTCACAGCCATCACACCATTGGCCTCTGCACTGTGAACCTCGAAGGGCTTGTTGAGTTTTCCCAGTGCTGTAGAACACAATTGCATGAACATATCATAACGGAGAGAGAAGCAAGCCATATTGGCAATTGCACATCACTGTATGTGTGGTGGCCATGCATGGCGTGCCAGTATCTGTGATTTTCAAGTAGAGGTTGGTGCAGTTTGTCACCAATGGTCTGGTCCCGCTATGGAAAGCCACAGAACTGATCTGCAAGTATGAGATCAAGAAGAGTGACGGGGCCCTGTGAGCTCTCTGGAGCCAAGCAGACAGGTGTGTGGAATGGACCAGAATGTTATCTGCCTCTAAGTGGTCTTGTTTTTTCCTATATTCTCAAGAGTACCGGTTTGCTTGACCTCCTTAGACTGTTTCCAGGGGCCAGCTGTACATCAGCAAACTTATAATATGGCATGACCATCAGAGCCTTTACATGTTCCCAGGAGGCACATTTTCCCCCCTTCACTTGGAAAAATTCTATAGTTTTAAAGTTACAAGTAACTTCTATGTGAGATAATGACTCTGGGAAGCAGGTCCTTTTCTCACGTGGAAAGATATTTCAGAAAAGGTTTGTCAGTAAGGAAAATTACCCCATTAAAAAATATTTATTGATTTGCCATGCCCCCATCTGGTGTTTTCCCAATTTTACAAAGCCAAGGAAGTGGATTGTTAGAAATCTCTTCTTATATTCCTCCAGTGACTTTCTGCATCCCATATCCATGGTACCTTCGAAGAAAAAACTCAAACCTGAGAGGTTAGTGCTAGGAATCATAACAGATGAGTGATTTTATTGGATGAAGCTGTATAATAAAGCACACGAGTGGGAAAATGACTCCATTTTCTGTACTCACACTTGTAATGTTGGAGGTTAACTAACCCCCATTGCTGTGTTGGCTGCCCACAGATGCTGGGGATACAGCTGATATGATAGTCTTTTTGGAAGTTCATGAATTCTGTAACAGCTTTAGTTGACTCTTTTGGTCTCATTTTCAATCTGAGTCTCCCTGCTCTTGACCTATGAGTGTGGGGAGTCAGTGTCTCACTATGAATAAGGGGACACACGGCCTCAATCTGTGTTCAGAAGCATTTTATAAATCCTTTAAAAATACATTGGTTAAAGTGTATGTTTTTTTTTTGGTAATAATCATTTAAATCACTGTGCTGGGTATCTAGTAGTACAGTTCTCTCTCTCTGTCTCTCTGTCTCTTGATGCTGTATTTGTATTAACAAATATGTATATTTTACCCTTGATACAAGTTTTTCATATTGTTACCACTTTGAATAAGATTTGTCCTGCCTGCCTCTGGGTAGAGGGCAGGGGGAAGGAAGGGTAACACATTATCCTAATTTTATGTTTGAGAAATTGAGCTGTGAAAAGAAGCAAACCATGTCACCTGCAGTGAAAGCTACAACTGGACCCAGGTGTCCTCTTGGGCACCTGTTATAAGCTAATGAAGGAGCATGAGCACAAAGGCGGTGACTCAAACTTCAAAGCTAACTACTCTCATTACTAATGAGTAATTACAGCAAATATCTACAGGCCTCCTTCCTACCTTTACAGCTTCCTGTTGCTGAAGCACTTTGGAGTATTGAGTAAGATTGTCCCGGAAAATACGTCATACGCAGTTGCAGGAAATGGCTTTATGTGCACACACAAAATCAGCTGCTTGTCTCTGTTTATGAATTCCACGTGGAAATAGCAGAAAATTGTGCCTGTGAGGAGCTGTTTGAGGGCCCATTCTTCAGAACTTCAAAACAAAATTTAAAAAATCAATTCTGGATGGTCAAATATATGGGGAAATGGGACTCTGTGATATTTCTACAGAGTGTTCTAGAAATAATAGGACCGTGCAAGTAAAGCACAGATCATTTGATAACCACTCTTTTATGAGCGGTTTTATAACCTCTACACTATTTTTCTGAATGGAAATACTCATGTTTAATTGAGTATGTCACGGTATATAAAATATGCCATGTGGAGAATTCAGGGAGCTAGAATATCATTCACTCTGTGAAGATTCCAGGCTAAACCCCAATAATGCTCCTTCCCTCTATATTTGGTTTAAGAAACACTCCAGTGAAATTGCTTTCTTCAGTGTTTGTAAACCACCGTAACCTCATGTTTCTCTCCTGTGTTTCCAAGAGTTCTCAGATACTATTTTAGCATGGCAGCCTTCACTCCAGCACTGGCTGAGGTTGATGAAGCTAATTTTGGTGCCCAGGGTAAAGAGAGAGAGAAGTCATCTCCAGAGCCAAAAGGAGTTTTCTGGTGCCTGGGTTCAGAGCTGCATGGTGTTACTGGACACACCACATTTCACCCTTAGAACCTTTATTTGTGTGCTTGCACAACAAATGTTTATCCAGATATTAAGATAAGAAAAGTATGAAGGTCACATTTTGCTGGTGACAAGGGAGCTTCTATAAATGTAACCATATCACCATGCCACAGGAGTCTGTCTTTTCTTCTATACCAGGGATTTAGGGGAATTAGTGGGAGGGGCATGGGAGCCAGCCCCTTCACCATTTTTTGGCTTCCTTGCCTTCGCTCTGCATGTCCTGGCACGGCTGGCACAGCCCCTCCCATTTGGTGAGGTTCTTTGGGGTGGTCAAGAAGTCAGGGGGAAATCCCGGTCCACTGTGTGGCTGCCCCACTTTCTGGTGCTTTCTGATATTCTCTGGAAATTAGCACCCCCATGCATTTCCCTGCTATCTGACTGGCTGGGAAGCAGCCTGGCCGCTAAAATAGCTTTCCTAGCCTCTCAGAACAGGTTTGCAGGGTGCTGATACTGCCCCTATTTTAGGCAGGGTTGTCATGACCTTGGAGCACAGAGAGTCTTCAGGGTGGGGAAGGGGTTCCTTCTGTGGATTTGAGTGTTTCTCTTGAAGGTCTCCAAGGATTAGCTAGACACATTCAAAACCTGAATGAGGACATGGATCCTTGGTCCAGCTTTCTTCCCAAGGGCAGCCTCCACAGCTGTGGGAATTCATCTCATTGACAATAAGGGACCCCACTCCAGCCCTCTCACCCCATTCCCCATCACCCAGTGTGCTTCCTGAACCCCAGATGTGCCGGTCTCCTCGCTCTGCCGCAAGGGCTGGTTCACTCCACGTCCCAGGTCTCCTTCCCACCTCTGCTCCCTCAGCCCAGTCCCTCCATCTAGGATGCTCTCCTGACTTCTCTTTGTACTCAAGTATCTCCCGCTTTCCTAGCATGAGCTCGAGTCCCCCAAGTCCTACAGAACCTTCTGCAGTAGTTCCCACACCAGCACCTCCCCCTCCACTCCTTTCTAGCTCTTGGCAACTTAGGCGAGAGAGCCCGCCTGATTATATTTCCTTGTTATCTAATGACATTTCACGTGTTCTTGTCTTTCCAGCAACATTACATGTTGCTCAAGGGCAAGGATGTCTCATTTTCTAATGTGCCTTGTAAACACCGTGCATATTTTGAGTCCCCAAAATCATGCTTAATTAAAAAAATCATACAATTGCTTAATGTCTCTTGGTTCACTTGGAAAGCCTGGCTCTTGGGCTCTGCTTTTCTTTTTCATGTAGATTTGAGCCCTTTATTTATTTTCCTTTTTAAAAAAAAAAAAAAAGAAGAAGAGAGAGGAAAAAGAAAAAAATACCCACAAGACCATAGGCAGGTCCGGTTGATACATGATTTTACATCAAATGCAAACATTAGGCTAGTATTGTGAAGTCAGTGCTTCACTTCAAGATTGCCCAATGCACCAAGGCAAGTACCAGCCAAACAACAAAGTACTTACTTGCTCTAGGTTAAAGTTTAAAAAAGCCAGGTGGGAAAGTGTGTGTAGGGGAGTACCCACTCCCAGTTTAGAAATCATCTTCCCTACGGGGCCTTCCTGATTCGCAGCACACTGGTTACCCCTGCATTTATATGGTCTTCGGTCTGTGTCTTATTACTTGTATGATGCTCTTACAATTTGCTTTTCAGTGTGTGTGTGTGTGTGTGTGTGTGTGTGTATCTGTCCCTGATCACCACATAAGTGGTAAGCCCTTCAGGAGCAGAAACCCAGTTATCTTTTTCTGTTCTTTCTTCTCACAGCACTCAGAACAGAGGCCCACATTTGGTGCCCAGTAATTGTTTGTAGACTCAGTAATTCGATCTATGTCATGAACTTTGGGCTTAGTGCAGTGGGTTAGAGATTTAGGCAGAAACCTTTGCTCAGATCAACTTACCCATCCTCCTTGGTCACCCACCATACACATAGTGAAGTTTGTGTGGATACTGTCATGACCCTGTACAAGCATTCTAGGTTACCTACTAAATTCAGGCGCCATGCCATGTAGTGAGGTTACAAAGAGGCATTAGAGTCTAGTCCCCTGCACTCAGGAGGCTTAGAGTCTAGTTGGTGAGTCAAGGAATTCCTAAAATGATTTGTTTAAAACAATGCAAGATGGCTTATGTTAATGGTTGTCTTAGCCCCATCTTTACGATGTTGCTGTCTTGTTAGGAAGTCAGAACTAGCTCAGATAAAACATTGAGCAAACTGTGGAAGATGCGTAGTAATTGAGTGCGAATAAGGGCAAACAGATCTTGTGTGTTGTGAATAGTTTCAGGAAAGGAACTGATCAGCATAGATTAGAGGGAGGCTTGATGGAGAAGCATGAAGAGGTAGGTCTTGAAGATTAGGTAGAATTTGGATAGGCAGATGGGTTTGGGGCATTCCAGCGGGGGTGAACAGCTGGAGTAAAATGAGGTAGGAATAATGAGGGTGTACAGGCCAGTGCTGGGGAGCCCGCTCCTTCCAGAGCTGAATCTGGAGCTGTGTTAAAAGATGGGAGATGGGGGACCAAGCCCAGGCTGGTGTTGGGAAGTTGAGGACATCATGATTCCTCTTTGAGTCATGATGTGATGGAATCTTAGGGCTGCCTTGGGGCCACAGGAGCAGTGCCTGCTTCTCTTGGGAGTTATTTGGACTGGGAGCTGCTCAGGGCACGTCTGTTATCTTCCAGCTGGCTCTAGTGTAAACACCAAAGGGTGGTTGGACGGTGGGGTAGGGTAGTTATACCCACAGCAGGTATAACCTTTCTCCTGGAGGTATTTAGAAGCATTTGAGGTCATGGCTGGACACTTGCGAGCAGGGACTTGGCAGAGATCCTGAATCCCTGAAGAAGTTCCCTCACCAGGGCCCAGCAGAGGCCAAGCAAGTCACTTTAGTGCACCCTGTCCAATGGTACTTCAAGGGAGGCTGCTACTGTTGATAGCTCTTGTCTTGGAATTTAATGTCATTGTCGCAGTTGCGTGTCCCATCTCTTCTTCCTTTTCCAGCCCCTCAGTAATTCGTAAATGGTTGTCGAACTGGGAAATTGCTCCCCCTCCCAGGGAGGATTGCTTTATTCAGTGATGTGCTCATATTTAACACCTACTCTGTGCAGCCTGCTGAAATCTGGGCCTGAGCCCAGGAAGGGCCCTCTGGAGCCAGGTGGATGGGGGCTTCCTCCCCCGGGACTGCAGGTGGTGGAGAGCCACAGAGCTCAGTGCAGCCAGCCCAGACACAGGGGCTGTCTGGGGCCTTGGGCAGTCCCTGGGAAGTGGCCTCAGGGATGTCCTGAGAAACCCCATAGGCCAGGAAGTGGTGTTTACCTTAATCTAGCTAGAGCTAGAATTCCAGTCTAGCATCCACCTGTCCACAGCTCCAGATAGGCCCTCGGAAGGGAGAGGAGGGTGATCTAACCCAGCTAATCTGTGAGGACACCATTAGGGTAGGAAACCTGTGAACTTACCATGTCTATTCCTCTCTGTTTTTTTTTTTTTCTTTTCTCTTCCTTTCCAAAGTAAAAGTACTTTTGAAAATAACAATTTTACCTCTGCGAAACTCCTAGCAAACTGTTTGCCCCACCTGAGTCAGTTCGGTGATGGGACCTGGGCACACTTGGTGGTGGTGTGGTCACAGAAGCCACTGGCCAGCGTTGGGCCTTGAGAAATCCTGGTGACCAGAGCACCCGGGCAGAAAGGAGTCTCAGATGACCATGAACGGTGATTCATTCTTTCCTGAGCCATTCATCTGAGCACATTTGAACCATTTTCCACACTCAGATCAACATAAGCCTTGGGACGCTGGCCCACCTGCAGCTCCTTGTATGGATCCAAATGTTACAAGGGTAATGACGTAACAATTCTCCTGGAGTTAGATTTTCTGGGCCAAGGCAGAGTACATGTTTATTTTGGAAAGGGACAAACTTTCACCCACTTGAATTCCTTTGCCTCCAAAATTAGTGTCAGGGGATGACCACAGCATTCCATATTTCTTACCCTTTGCTTTGCCAAACAGCTTGTAAATGCCCCTAGGGCCACTTTTTACTTCTTTTGTGTCCCTGGCAAAGCCAGCCTCCATAGGAGGTTCAGAGGAGCTCTCAAAAATCTCTAGGACTCTGAGAGACTGTTCTAGATCTTTTTCAGACTTGTGTGACCTAGAAAGGTAACTTAACCTCTCTCTGTTTCCTATTCCTAAATGGGGGTTAGATACACTAACTGCTTTCTATGAGTACTGTTATTATAAGTTTGATATGAGCTAGAGTTTCAGTAAAACCATGCATTTTAAGAGCGTATTGCACTTTGAAAATAATTTTTGCAACCATTATCTCAATAGAAAGACCTTTGAAGAGTATAAAGTACAGACCATTAAGGCAGCGTTGTTAACAAGAACAGCAATATAACCATTTGGCACATCACTACCTGTTGGAGCAATTTGACTGCAATTGGGAGGGAATCTTTTTTTTTTTTTTTTTTTTTTTTTTTTTTTTTTTTTTTTGCTGTACGCGGGCCTCTCACTGCTGCGGCCTCTCCCGTTGCGGAGCACAGGCTCCGGACACACAGGCTCCGCGGCCATGGCCCGCGGGCCCAGCCGCTCCGCGGCACGTGGGATCCTCCGGGACCGGGGCACGAACCCGCGTCCCCTGCATCGGCAGGCGGACCCCCAACCACTGCGCCACCAGGGAAGCCCTGGGAGGGAATCTTAGCAGACGCTGAAAGCTGAAAGGAGACGCTAGCTGTCCAGCCTTTAACTGCCGCTACCCACAACTGCCCCCAGGGTTATGTGCTCTTGCCAATCATGATTTTCAAGTTTGAGTTGTATTTCTCCCATCTCCTGAGATGGGAGGAAATCTGATAACACCAAGAGATCAAGGAAACTTCCAGGACTCCTGAAAAATGGTCTGACAGTGGATGTGCCCCTTTCCGTGCGTGGCCTGTTCTCCCCCTCACCTGTGGAGACGAGGGTCCATGGCTGCTGCCATCCTGTTACAAGTGGGGATTTGCCCTTCGATTCAGCACCCCCAGATCTCGAGACCTAAAGAGCTGTATCTGCACCGCCGCTGCTCGGGTCCCACTTGTTGTTGTGTTTCTCACAAGCAAAACCTAACTAACTATGGGCCCCCAAAGGGACTAAGTGCCGGGCCCAAGGTGTTCAGAAGGTCAGGCAGCTTGTTGGGAGATGTAGAAATGAGGGGCACACTGAGGCCTCGAGAGGCCTGGGCTTCCTGGTCTTGCTGGTAGTGGGAAGAGGCTTTGGGTATGAAGAGCTTGGCTCTGCCACATAGTGACAATGAAACTTGGCAGGTCACTCCATTCTGGCCTCAGATCTGTCACCTGCAGCATCCCTGACTTCTCTTGTGCCTGAGCTGGCCCTTCCCTCAGCCCCATCTCGAGGCTGAACAGCTGCTGGGGCCTTAGGGCTCCGCTTAAATATCACCTCCTCAGGGAAGTCTATCCCCACCTCCCTCAGTTAACTGCCAGCCCTCCAACCCCCTTCTCCATTTTTTTTTGAAAGATTCCCCACATGCTGTCATTCACTTGTCCGCTTATTATCTGTTGCTGCCTCCTAGTTTGTAAGCTTCTTGAGGGCGGGGGCCGTGCTGCCTTGCTTGCCACCATACCCGCAGCGTTTGGGGCAGTGCTGGGTACCTATGAGGTGCTCCTTAAATATTTGTTAAGTAGGGCTTCCCTGGTGGCGCAGTGGTTGAGAGTCCGCCTGCCGATGCAGGGGACGTGGGTTCGTGCCCCGGTCCAGGAAGATTCCTTATGCCGCAGAGCGGCTGGGCCCGTGAGCCATGGCCGCTGAGCCTGCGCGTCCGGAGCCTGTGCTCCGCAACGGGAGAGGCCACAACAGTGAGAGGCCCGCCTAACGCCAAAAAAAAAAAAAATTTGTTAAGTGAAATAATTATTCTAGGGTTGCCGGGTCTTTGTCCTCAACCTGGCATTATCATTGCTTGCGTTTGTTCAGTCAGTGCTTAATTTTTTCCCAAAACTCATGATGCAGGTTAAAGTAGTTGTCATTCTCACCATATAGATGAAACAAGCAAGGCACAAAAATGCGATCGCAAAGTCAGAGAGCAGAAGAGCCCACGTTAGCAGGTCCCTGACCCCAGCCTCTCTCCACTGGCTGGTGCTCTCTCTCTGGGCACGTTATTTTTCTGTCGTGGTGATGTTATTGTTTGTCTTATTTGGCAGTGTTTACACCAGAGGAGTAGGGGCCATTGTGTGTTGGTGGCGACTGGAAATACACAGCAGAGTCCCAGGAGAATGCCACTGTCGGTCCTCACCACAATTAGCAATTGTCGGGCCAGGGGCAGTGACCGGGTGGGAGTTGTTCCCTACGTGGCTGGTTCTGTGTGTTAAAATACCACTGCCTGCTCCTGACAGAGGCAAAAGAGAGTGGGGGGGAGTGGGGGAGTGGGGGGACCTCAGTCCTATTTCTGCCCAGTCCTGTCCATCCCACTACTTACATCTAGGGCCTTTCTGCTTGGGAAATGTCCTATTGTATGTCTAGCAGAATTCCTGTGGCCTGGTGGAAAGGAAACAGGAGTGCTAACCAGCTGGGTGACCTCTGGGCCTCAGTTTCTCCATCTTTAAAATGGGCTAGTAGGTGGGAACCAGTTCCATTGTGAAATGAAGTCCAGGTGGAACCTGGTCCCGACTCTTGTTTCCAGGTGCTTCCTTAGGGAAGGAAGATGGGAGGTTAAAGGTGATCAGTGGAGATTTGGAGAAAGCATCTCCAATTCCCCTGTAATTTCCCCCTCTCCAAGAGGAGGTTCTGTTAAAGTGGAGAGGGGCAGAGACTTGCGAGTCATTACTGGACATGGCATGATGCCAGAGAGCAGGGGCTGGACCCACTTCACTGACAGCAGCAGGACTGGCTCCCCACCCCCCCCGTTAAGGAGAAAGTGGGTTGAGGTGGGACAGAATGTGTGCTGCCCAGCAGTTTCTACAAAAGGGAGCAGTTGGGGCTTCCCTGGTGGTGCAGTGGTTGAGAGTCCGCCTGCCGATGTAGGGGACGCGGGTTTGCGCCCCGGTCCGGGAGGATCCCACATGCCGCGGAGCGGCTGGGCCCATGAGCCATGGCCGCTGAGCTTGCGCGTCCGGAGCCTGTGCTCCGCAACGGGAGAGGCCGCAACAGTGAGAGGCCCGCGTACCGCAAAAAAAAAAAAAAAAAAAAAAAAAGGGGAGCAGTTGTGTTACCAGGCAGGGCCGTGTCTCATCTCCTAATGCCAGGGAAGAAGGAGGCAGGCTTCTCGGGTGAGTGAGAGCATCCTTAACCAGGAGACCTGGCTCCCCACTCTGATAGCATCATGCTGCAGCCGTCATGCACTCCCTCTGAGCCTCGGTTTCTACAGCTGTCAGATGGCTGGTGTTATCCCTGCCCTGCCAGTTGGATTGGGGCTTGGAAAATATAAACTACTGCAAAAGAAGGGGTTATGACTTCTGTGATTCACATATAAATGTGTGTGTGTGTGTGTGCATATAAATAAACATATCCGGGGTGCTCAGGGTTGATACTGACCTGAGATGATGGACACAAGCTAGCTGAAAGTACTGAGTCCTTCAGTCTGAGGCAGTGAGAGAGAGAACTGAGTTAGAAAGCTGGTGGCCTTGAGAGGAACAGGCCTGGAAATTGCTGAATGGAGTCATGTTATGTTTGGGGGGAGGAGGAAAGCGATGTGGGACAGAGGTGAGTCATGGTGCGTGAGTGCTGGGGAGTCACCTTGAACTTGGGCCAAAAAATAGAAATATTGGGACTTGGGTTTATCTGCCTTACATCAGGTACATCAAGTTCTGGATGGCCGCCCACTGGCCAGAGACCTGAGGTGGCCGGCTCTCCCTTGCCGCCCTGGAGGCTTTCTGCTGGCTTCAGCCCTGCTGAGCAAGGTCCACTTGTCCACTGGAGTTCACACAGACTCCTTGCCAGGCCTGCCCAGAATCCTGTCTCCTCTGACTTCCTGTTCTCTTGCATAATATTTCCTTGCTTCTTGAATGGCTGCCCCCAGTGCGGGGGCAGCTCCCTGACGCTGGTGGATGGAGAGCAGGATGTGGAGGGAGGATAGGGATGTGCAAACGTCACCCAGGGATGCCTGGGCCTGAGGGAGGAGGGTGGTGCTCCCCAAATTGCTTGGAGGGAGATTTTAGCATAAGGGTAGTTAGGGAGACTATGCAAGAGTATGTGTGCATACACGCCCCCACCCCCTGTCCAGACCCTATAAGTTGTCTCTCCTGTAAAATTATTATTGTTATTATTTTTTTTTTTTTGCGGTACGCGGGCCTCTCACTGTTGCGGCCTCTCCCATTGCGGAGCACAGGCTCCAGACGCACAGGCTCAGCGGCCATGGCTCACAGACCTAGCCACTCCGCGGCATGTGGGATCTTCCCGGACCGGGGCACGAACCCGCGTCCCCTGCATCAGCAGGCGGACTCTCAACCACTGCGCCACCAGGGAAGCCCTAAAATTATTTTTAAAGTAGTTGTTTTCTTCTGATTATAAAAAGTATACATGTTCCTGTAAAAAAAATTAAAAAGTCATGGTACAGAAAGGCATCAAGATAAAACTAAAAATCACCAAAATTCCACCATCCAGAGATAACCACTGTTAACACTTTGACGAACATACTTTCTTCTATAGAGTCACTATGGACATGTAATTGCAGAGTATAATCATACTATATACTGTTGTGGAAAATGCATTTTTCATACAGCAACTTATCAATATTCTCTCTTGCTATCACGGTATATAGATTTAATACAGCTGTATTTAGTTCCACTTACAGATGTATCATAACACAAGTCCGATTCATCGACACATCCTGGTTCAGAAAACAAGCTCTAACCAGCCCAGAGATGTTTGCAAACTAAGAAAGTAGCATCTCTTGGTTACGCCTGACCAGTGTGTCAGCTCTGGTGTCCCAGAAGTAACTACAAATTAAAAGTTGTTATATCCACGTAGGCCTTTCTCTGGGCTTAGAGTAATTCATGAGATTACATAGAAGAGCCTGTAGCGGTGAGGGCTGTCAGGGCTGGGTATCACTCTGGGTAAGGTCATCTCCCAGTGTGGCCCATGTGTCTGCTCTGAGCCAGGAGCCACTAGCTAGAAGAACAAGTTTTTCTTCAGTGATGTCGTTCCTGTGCCCAAGATTTCAAATATGCATCATTTAAAATTTTAATTGGTTATCACCCTCCCCAAGTTTTGTGACACAATCCGGATTTTGTAAAAGGCACCCTTCCTTCTTTACACAATAGTGTATTCATGATATTGAAAACTTTAATGCATATACAGTATCATTCAGAGTTGTGACAGAAGATAAAAACAAAAAAATTTTTTAGCTGAGGTAGATGCTATTAATACGTTTCTATCCCATACCTGAAAGCTGTATATGTTTAAGAGTTGTGGTGAGCTTTTTGTCTTCCTTTGCTGATCCTGGTTGGAAGTGTGGCATTATATTTACAGCAAACTTCAGCATAACAATGACTCCTGTTCGTTTGGGAATCTGTTGTCTACACAGCATTTGTTTGTTTCCTATGAATCATTTTTAAACCGGATTGGATATTGCTTTGATTTAATCGGGAGTTTTTAGTATGAGGCTGGGCTCATTGTCTGTGGTTGGAAATTGCTTGTTAGGTTTACTTTTGAGTCAAGACATTGTTTCCTAGAGCTCTCTGTTGCAGACATTTCTTCTAAATCAAAACACTTGCTACTGCTAGTCAGTTTAAATATATTTACTTAAAACTTTGCAGGCATTGTTTAAAACAAAAATTTGCAACAAAATTTAGCACCAATAAAATCCAAGTATCTTACCCCATTTTGTTTATAGTTGTGTGCTCTCCAGGCAAACAATCTATTACAACAATTTGTGTAATTATAGTCTCTCCTTCAATTTATTCACCCAGGATTCCTTTTTTGAGAATTACTGGCCAAACAGTTATTACATCAGATTCTTTGATTGTACTTCTTTGGGATGGGGATAAGAGTTAGAGAGAGGAAATAATATAATGTTTGTCTGCCTTGCAACATTTTCGGTACGTGGACATTTAGCAAGTCCGCTTTTTAATTGCTCCCTTTCTTGGTCATTACCTGATTTTGGTGGGGTCTTTGTCATGTGTGCACATTTGGGAAGTGCGGAGGGACAGTAAGATGGAATTGGTCCTCAGAATTATGAAACAGGACTTTGTTGAAGTTGATACTCCTGTACAATGAACATGGAGCAGCCGTTGGCATGGCAACCCCTACGTGGAAAAGTGCACGCCGCTTGCAGATGACTTTTGCAGTACTCAGTGTTAATCTGATAAATGGCTTTTTTAATAGTAGTTTGTGGGCTAATGGAAAGGTCGAAGCAAACCTTCATTAACGGGAAGGAGGATGGGGATTTTGAAGCCTCTGAGTGAACACATCGGAGAGTCACAGCCAAATCTCCATTTTCAGCTGTGTCTCCTTTTCACATCAGATGTGCTCGTAACATGGCAAGCCAAAGTAAATTGAGAATACTGTTTGTCTTGAAAGGGTGTTGCTGCCATAATCAGTTTAGATTTTCAAGCATGCAGAGGTTTTAGAGTCCTTTTTATTCAGGACATTTACTTTGGTGAGAATTTAGTAGTACTGTAGATGTAGAAGGTTTATATCGTGATATCTTTTTCCTTTTGTGGCCGTGGTGGGGTGAGAGTGGTTAACTACTCTTTTGTTTATTGTGGTAAAGTATATATAAAATGTAAAATTTACCATTTTAACCATTTTTAAGTGTTCAATTCATTAAGTATATTCACAGTGTTGCACAGCCAATACCACTCTCCATCTCAAGAACTTTTCCATCATCCCAAATTGGGAAGTCTATATCCATTAAAAAATAACTCCCATTTCTCCCTCTCCCAAGCTACTAGTAACCACTATTCTATTTTTCTCTATGAATTTGACTATTTTAGGTACCTTGTAAGTGGAATCATACAATATTTGTCCTTTTTTGTCTTGCTTATTTCACTTTTCATAGTGTTTTCAAGTTTCATTCGTGTTGTAGCATGTCAGAATTTCATTCCTTTTTTAAAAATAGATCTTTATTCGAGTATAATGGCCTCACAATACCGTGTTAGTTTCTGTTGCACGACAAAGCAAATCAGCCATATGCATACATATGTCCCTGTATCCCCTCCCTCTTGAGCCTCCCTCCCATCCTTCCTATCCCACCCCTCTAGGCCATTGCAAAGCGCCGAGCTGATCTCCCTGTGCTATGCTGCTGCTTCTGAAAATGGTACTCATTCCTTTTTAAGGCTGAATAATATGTATGTATATACCTATGTGTATGTATATACCACATTTGGTTTATTCTTCCATAAATGGAATTTGGTTTGTTTCTACCTTCGGCTGTTGTGTATAATGCTGCTAGGAATGTGGGCATACAAATATCTGTTTGAGTCCCTGCTTTCAGTTGTTTTGGGTATACACCTAAGAGTGGAATTGCCGGATTGTGTGGTAATTTTATTTATTTATTTACTTACTTACTTATTACTTACTTACCTGCGCCGTCTTAGCTGCTGCATGCATGTTCCTCAATGCTGCATGTGGGCTCTTTAGTTGCAGCATGCAAACTCTTAGTTGCGGCATGCGAACTCCTAGTTGCAGCATGTGGGATTCAGTTCCCTGACCAGGGATCAAACCCCGGCTCCCTGCACTGGGAACACAGAGTCCTAGCCACTGGACCACCAGGGAAGTCCCAATTTTATGTTTAATTTTTTACAGAACTGCCTTAGTGTCTTCCACAACAGCTGTACCATTTTACCTTCCCACCAGGGTTCCAATTTCTTCACATCCTTGCCATTTTTTCTGTTTTTGTTGTTGTTATTGTTGTTTTCACATGAAAGCCATCCTAGTGGATGTGAAGTGGTATTTCACTGTGGTTCTAATTTGCATTTCCCTAATGATTTGCAGTTTATTTGTCTTTATAAATACATTGCCACATGCGTGATGGCCTGTGGGGATGGACATCATTGCACCATTGTTTATACCTGTGAGGCACATGAAACTGTCAGTGCAGTGATGTTTGCTGGGGGTGAGAGGAGGGAGGGAGGGGAGCACCGTGCGATTATTATGTACAGCCACCTCGGTGGACCTGTTGTCAAAGTTTGTACTGTGGAACAAGTGAAACAATTTTAAAATAGAGGTCTTTGACACCTGAAACTAATAGAAAATTGTAAGTCACTTATACTTCAATACAAAACAAATAGGGCTTTGGGACTGAAGGAACGGCAGCTCTTTGGATGAGGTTTAACTAAGACAAGCCTGCTGTGTGTGACCCTTCCTGCTTTAGCATGTTGTGTTGGCATAAGCAGCCCTCATCCCTGAGAATATCATTGTTATCATCAGCTCCAGAGACCTGAGCCCATCCTCCTTCCTCTCCGTGGGGAGGAAATCCCCCAGACATCTTGCCACAGGCTTGCTTAGGTCTTTGAACCACGCCACTGTCTAATTTCTCCACCTGAAACAACATGCACACCCCTGCTCTTCCCCACCCCATAGGTTCTTGTGCTGGCAGCTTATATTTTGACAAGAAAGGGAAAGAAATTAGAATTTATTGAGCACCTGTGGTAAGCCTGGCACTTTGCTGGACAGTGTGTAGCAGGTGAAAGACCTGACTTCTGTCCTTAAAATAAGTACTACAGGTCTTATCATTTAGTATGGGATTCTACAGTAGGGCTTCCAAACTTCAGCAGGCATCAGAACCACGTGGAGGCTCATTAAAACTCAGATTGCTGGGCCTCATACCCAGAATTTCTTATTCAGGAGGTCTGGGGTGGGGCCTAAGATTTTGCCTTTCCATCAAGTTTCCAGGTGACGTTGATGCTGCTGGCCTGAGGACCACACTTTGAGAACAACTGCTTTACATGGACCCTATGAAATAGAAATTATTCCCATTTACAGATAAAGAGCTGAGTTGTAGAGAGGCAAAGTGACTTTTCTCAGATCCTATAGACAGAGCGCCAAAGCCCAGATTTGAAGCTGGGGGCTCTCACTCCAAAGCCTCTGCTCTTCCCATGATATCAGGAGTGGTAGATGCACAGCCCTTGAGCATCCCTCATCTAATCCACCCCTGGGGACAGGCAGTATTAATCGATCACAGGACCTCTGAACCCAGAGGTGGCCTTGGAATCCTTCCTACTCTGCTCCTGATAGCCATACCTACCAATCCGTGGGAGCTGAAATGAGTTATTGTACCAACAAATACATCCTCCCTAAAATAGAGACATTACCAAAAAGCAATCTATTAACATCTACAAAGAGCCCTAACCTGAGCTCAAGTCTGCTCTGCTTAGGAAGGAAGCGGTTGGTGGATTGGGAGCTATGGGAAGCATAGCAGTCCCACACTGTGCTGGGACCTCGTGGGTCATCAGCTAGATTCTTCATTCAGCACCCAGGCAGGGCAGGACTAGGGGCCCTTACCCTTAAGAAGTTCTCAATCTAGATGACGTTAATAAGGCGATTTTTTTAAAGCTGCCATTATTTTTCTAATTTATATCTACTACATGTTATTCTAAAAATTAGTTATTCCATTATTTGGCACTAAGTTCAGTGATGAATAGAAAATAGTGCTCAATAAATACTTAAGAAAGATAAAGCAGGTGCCAGAGACAGCTGTGTCCTCGCCTGATGAAGTCTTCTAACAAACGGACAGCAGAAATAAGTAAGATTGAACAGGATAACACCTTGAATTTAAATAGCTTCTCTGACTCCCAAAGTCATCCACAGATTTGAAATGAGAGATTGGTAGAAAACTGATTAAACTGGTCAAGGGAATAATTAATTTTTTCCTCTAAAAATTGTGAATTATATGAGGCATCACCATTGTTATATCCCTTGGACACTTGTTTATATATTTTCCAAAGGGAGTTAATGGACAACAAAGCGGAGTTTTATAGAGGTTAAGAGTCTCCTAAACTATGTATGTGAGTGACCCATGGAAGCTGATTGTGTCAGGTGTGATTCTCCTGTCTTCTAGAATAATCCATCACTATCTTTCATGTTTCTGCTAGCCCACACAATGTCTGACCCTCACCACCACTAACAACAAATATTTAGTCTGTTGCTAGTGTGTGTACAGGGAAATCTCTTGTCTCACCTGCTGTTTTTTAAAAGCAAGGGCAGGATGAATTAAGTTTTTATACGTCTAGAGTGCCCCGCTCTAGACGTATAAAAGTACTTAGCAAGACCTATGTTAGTAGATACTCAACAAATATTCATCATCTGAAAATACTACAGATCTCTTTTTAAAAACCTTGGGAAAAAGAAACAGTGTAATTAATGTTCATATGCATACATGTAAGGCGTGCTTGTGTGTGCATCTACCCTATATATCTGAAACAAGAGGGAGCAGGTGTCTGGGTGTTTGTGTGCATGTAGTTTTCTAAGTGATTTGCATTTCAGATCTGAATTGCGCACATGACGATTAGAGGTTGAGAGGAAGATTAGAGATGAAGTCATCTGTGCCAGGGTTGAAAAGTGCATGAATAGGGAAGGTGTATGTTGGAGGTGGGGAAAAATAACCCTGAGAACAAACTGGTCCAGGGCTGTCTCTGGCCAAACCAGCACACAATGACAGGGAGCATTTATATTTATTGCCTTGAAGGGCCTTCCTGGGTTTTGCCTTCTGGATTGTTTTGAGAGGAAAGACTTTATGGTATTTAGCATCCCCACCTTTGTATAGAAAACTCAACTCTCTCTGCACATTCCTAATGCCTGTGTTTCTATATGAGCATGCTTATAGTCATGCTCTTTTTTTTTTTCTTTTTTAATGAGACTTCCTGTGTAGCCCAACTGGCAAAAGGAGGAAGGAATATTTCATCCAACAATATGTCCAGAGACAAGAAAACTTTCCAAGATGCTCTGTGGGTCTTTGATGAAGCTATTTATGGGGTTGGAAGTCAGTCTCATGCAGACACACAAGGACGACTCAACTGGCCACTGAAAGCGATGACCGTGGCCATGCAGGTCAAATGAAATAGATTAGTAAGTACAGGTTATTTAATGGTTAAAAAACTTGAACATAGGGCCTCCAGAGGAAAAAAAGAGGTTCCTTCATGATGTCCCCTGTTCTGGCTGAATAGTATACATGCCTTGAGAAATCCACCTTGGTTTGGGAATAGCATATAGATATTGTGCTCAAAAAAGGAGTGGCATCCTCTCTGACCACTTCGGTTGTGATGATGCCTTGTGGTGGGCAAGACTGAGGCTGGTTAGAATGAAAAATGGTCATCTTTGGGCAGCTTCTGGATGACAAGATTTTTTCCAGGGTAAGTTTTAAAGCCATGTATTAAATCCAGCTATGTAAGTGGGAAACTAACTGCACCTTATAAAAGGCTTTACATGCAAGGCAGAGTCCTCCATTTGGAGCCTATTTTGTTCAATGGCAAGGGTAGGGAAATCCAAAACCCATTAACATTTCTGCTCTGCCCTGGGAATGTATTTAGCTGGAGCCAGTCTCGCAGTCTGTATGTACACCTGTCCTGCCTAGTGTGGGTAGAGACTTTAGCTATAGTGTTAGATTGGGGAATTCCCCATTGACAGAGAAGTTGTTTAATAGCTTAGGTATGTTCTGTAGCTCGTATAACATTGAAAGAGAAGACAAAAGATCCAGTTAATCCTTAGGGTCAAGTGGACCTTTCCAGATGGAGCAGAGAAGCCCCCCTAAGGACAGGCCCCTGGGAAGAACCTACTTCCCTACCAGAAAGCACAGAGAAGAAGGCTTCCTTAGACCTGTTTGACCCAGTGCTCTCCAATGGGCAGTGCTTCTGGATGTTCTAAGTCAGAGGCTTACATGATAAAGGGTTTTAAAATAAGCATTGTATTATATTAGAATATTAATGTTTCTTGACATTTTTAGATAGTTATTTGAGGGGGAGGGTTCTGTTTTGCCCCATCCATTGGAGATGGGAGAGGAGCATATAAGACAGAGCATAAAGAAAAATCCTGCTGATGTGGGTGTTTCCTTGGGGTGAGGCACTGGAAGAGGCACCAAGGGTGTGCTTCCTTCATGGTTAAAGCCCTAATAGTCTCAATGTAAGAATGTCCCATAGGCAGGTGAAGGATGATGTGATTCACTCGGGTGGTGACCTCCTACCAGTTTATCTAAGAATCCAGGTGAATCAGATCAGTAGGGGGTAATTGTGCAGTCACTGGTCAGCCTTCTATTGCTCAGCAAGAGAATTCTGGCCTGTGGACCAGTGGAATCAGGCAGGCGTTGGAGGAGGATTCCATAACCATCTTCTCTGTTCTGCCATCGTTACAGAAAAGCTCCATCAGGATGTACACCTTCACTTCCAGAATGTTTTATTTACAGTTAACCATAGCTGCTGCCTGGGAGAAAAACTTAAAACTTTAGTAGCATGATCGTTTTCAGAATTTGTGTTAGAGCCTTTGACTTTTTTTTTTTTTTTTTTTTTTTTTTTGCGGTATGCGGGCCTCTCACTGTTGTGGCCTCCCCCGTTGCGGAGCACAGGCTCCGGACGCGCAGGCTCCGGACGCGCAGGCTCAGCGGCCATGGCTCACGGGCCCAGCCGCTCCGCGGCATATGGGATCCTCCCAGACCGGGGCATGAACCCGTATCCCCTGCATCGGCAGGCGGACTCTCAACCACTTGCGCCACCAGGGAGGCCCCAGAGCCTTTGACTTTTAAGACAAGGACACCAAATATAGAAGAAACAGAAAATAGCTATGTATAAGGTTAATAAAAGCCCCTCACCTCCACCCCATTTAAATCCTGAAGAGGGAAAATAGCTGAGCTGTAGTGATTATTTCCAGCAAAGAAAACTATAATTATGGGGCCCAGTTAGTCTTCATAAGGGTCAGCCTTGGAATAGCATGGATGCTATTTTGAATATTTGAGAAAAGAGTGACATTCAATGTGAAATGGAAATGCTTCTGTGCTGCTGGGATTGGGCTAGCTCCCTCCAGGCTTCAGTTGCCCCTTGGGATAGCCCATTTTCCTCTCCTTGGTGGGTTTGGGATACACTTGAAACTCGTAGTCATTGCTGGGACTCCCACCAGCAGCTCCTGGGAGAAGCCGGGGGAGTGGCAAATCTGCTTTTCACATTGGCTTGCAGTCCCAGCTACCTAATATCAAGGGAAATAAGACTTAGGTATGTGGATGAAGTCTTCTGTACAGAGTGAAAGAATAAGGGAATAAAAACCATGAATAGGCTGTGGAAAGGAGTGGCTGGGTCACCTGCCTCGGGGGATGAACCTCCCACAGGACTTCATGGTTGTGCAAGAGTTGGGCAACGTTTGGCCAGGGTGGAGAGGCCTTGGCAAAGGCATTTGCACTCCTAATAGATTCCTATCTCCTCCATGGGGCAAACAAGTATTAAAGTTCTGCACAGCCCTTTAGGAGGAAGAAATCGATTGCCTTCTCTAGCCTAGCATACTTGATTTGTATTTTCTTGGAGTTTTATTCAACAAACACCCACTGTAGCAAAGGCACTGGGCTGGAGACCCTAGAGCATCAAGAGAAAATGAGGCATTTCTGTTTCTGCCCATAGGAGCTACAGTTTAGTGGGGGCTGGGTAAGGGGAGGACAAGCATAGAGGCGATCACAGCCAAGGCAGGAGATGATGAATGCCATGATGGGGAAGCGGGGCATGTGGTTTCAGGGCTTCTGCAGCGGAGAAGTGGGATACAGTGGTGTTGAGCATAGCCCTGGAGCCAGATAGCCTGCATTCAAGCCCTGGATCTGGCCTTATTTGTTGAGGCATCTGGGATAAGTTCCTTAAACACTCTGTACCTCTGTTCCCTCAACTGCAAAGTGGGAGTCATTATAGTACTGTCAGAGGGTATGTTTTAATGCTCATAAAGTTGGTCTTAGCTCTAAGACTAGAAAGGAGGGCCTGTGCTGACCTTAAGTTAGTGATTGACAATCTCCAGGCCTCAGTTTCCTCATCTGTACATTAAAGGGACTGGGTTGGACTGGATAAATGCTAATATTTTATTTATGCTAAAATTCTTTTATTCTGCAATTGTGTGTACATTAAGTGCCTGCTGTGTACCCAGTACTGTGTTAAGCATGGTGGGAAAGAGAAAAGGTAGAATATGTGCTCCCAGCCCTCAGGAAGCTATAATCTACGTGAGGAGAGGACATTAATATTCAGGATAGTTTTGGAGAATTAGAGAATATTAGAAATTAAAAACTTGGTCTTATGGGTATGAGAGAATAGAAATAGAGAGCTTCGAGTGGACCAGAATAGTCAAGAGGTTTGACAGCAACCATCAGTCCAATATATAGAACTACAAAGGCTGTAGACAAGAGCTCAGACTTGTTCACCAAATCCCAGGATTCTGAAGCTTGGGACATTGCATTAATATTTAAGTTAAAGTTCAACTGTAGGGGCTTCCCTTGTGGTGCAGTGGTTAAGAATCTGCCTGCCAATGCAGGGGACATGGGTTCGAGCCCTGATCTGGGAAGATCCCACATGCCCCAGAGCAACTAAGCCCGTGCTCCACAACTACTGAAGCCTGCGCATCTAGAGCCCGTGCTCCACAACAAGAGAAGCCACTGCAACGAGAAGCTCGTGCACCGCAACAAAGAGTAGCCCCCGCTCGCCACAACTAGAGAAAGCCCGCGCAGCAGTGAAGACCCAACACAGCCAAAAATAAATTAATTAAAAAAAAAAAGTTAAACTGTAGAAAGACAACAGTTATCTATTTAGGATTTAGACGGAGTAAGATCTGTAAAACTCCTTGCTTAAAGCAATAATATGGTCTGAAACTATAAAGAGGCACACCCTGGTTTTCCATGTATTCCTGGATGGTCATTCTGGTAGAACCTATAGTGTTAGTTCACTTGCACGCCTCAGATTTGAACAGCCTGGGCATCTGGCGGTGTTCTCAGCCCCTTCTCTAGAGGGCAGCACACAGAGGTGGCCCTGCAGAGCCCTCCAGCCACAGCTTTGGTAGAGCTTAGTATTCCTCATGCCTCCCTATCAAGGACGAGTTCTGCTCCTAAGGTTCCACGCCCTCCCCCTTAGGGACTCTAGGCCCTCTCTCTCCAGCAGTGTTTGCACTTAGGTTTTGAGAAACCTGCCTCCTGCAGCCCTACTATCTCAGTTTCTCAAGGTAGATGTGCAGATTAGACCATTAGTGACCCTGGCCTACACAGGTGACAAGACGCTTAACAATAGTTAGCAGATTGATGGGTGCCAAAAGACTGGTATAGACAGTAAGTTTACCCTGTCTAGGAAACTGGGGACACCTCCTGGAAGGGGTGAACCAGGGGCTTGAGTGGGCCTTGGAGAATGAGTGGAGGCCAGGTCAAGTTGGCAGATAAGGTGGGTAGAGGCACCAGGTATGTCCATTTCCCCCACCAGTGTCCCCCCGCAACTACTCCTCGCTAAACAAACATGGGAGGTGGCAAAGCCAGTTAGGTGTGGGGGAAGGAAACGAACTAGAAAGGACAGATGAGGCACAAGCATGATCTCCCTGGCCTCAACCAGTCACTGAGAATTCCTGCTCATCACCCAAGCGGTCAGCGATGGCCTGGCTTGATAGGCCAGTTCATGACATCCTGGCTTCAGATGAGCAGACCACAAACCCTCACAGAGCTCTCGGCCAAATTTCCTTCAGAGTAGGGCACCCAGAAATCCTGTGATACATGTCAGCACCCTCTGTGAAGGCATGAGTACATATCGTATTTGCCATCAAAAACACACCTCCACACAGGCACCCACCAAGGTAGGGACGACAGATGGGATCATGGAGGTTCAGAAGGGTGAATGGTGCAGTGACTTGCTGTTATAGCCCTTTGGAGAAAATCGGAGATGAAAACAGTTTGGAACTTGGGTCTGCTTTCTAGGACAGTTTTCCAAGCACCTTTCTTCTCTCCCAAATTGTACGCTCTCTCATTCTCCCTCTTCCACTCATTTACTTTCATAAAAAAGTTATTTTTTTCCCAAATAAGCAAGATGGAATCAAACTTTGCAACCTCCAAATGTATGAAATAAACATTATTCCTAATGAGCCTCTGGGAAAGTGCTCACCTTTGAACTTGGCCAAGGATTACGGAGCAAAGAAAATGTCTTAAGAACTTGATAGAGTGTTAGAGCTTCCTGGATTTTTTAAGTCAAGTTACATATTACATTTCTTTTCCTTAATAAGGGCAGTTCCAGAAATCCTTCCTGGATGATTAGACCATGTCCAAAAGCGGAGACCTACACTACTGACGCTGGTTTGGGGATTGTCATCTGGGTGCTAGGCAACAACAGGATGGGAGGCACCGTTTCCAGAATGCTCCTACTTGCCTAGGTCTCAGCCCCTACTCTCTGGGTCCTTGCCAGGGAGGTGAGGAGCATGTAGGCTATCCTAGGGTGAGGTAAGGGGAGGCCTGGACAGAACAGGGAGATGTTCCGGGAACCCAGTAGCTAAAAGGTGATAGGGCCGAGGAGGACTCCCACTAAGACGAGCTTTTTTTCTGGACACCTTGCCTGTTCATTGGCCTGTGCTCATCTCTATTTCAGTTTCTAAGAAAATAATAAGAGTTCTGTTAAAAAAAAAAAACACAATTTTCCTAAGGATAAAACACCACTGGCTATCTCTATAGTCTCTGCCTGCCTCACATGGACTATTAGACATTTTAATTTCCCTAGCTATTCCCTCACAAGCCAAGCAGTTCATCTATAGACATCAAGGTGCATCATTCACAGAAGGACTTATATCCAATTAGGAATGTGTAACTGCAGAACATATTCTGCTTGAGGTCCCAGAACATTTGTGCTGCCCTGGGTTTGTTGTAACACGTAGAAGATATTTTGTTTCCCTTTTCTTGAAACTTTCCCTCCAAGTTTCCATCTTCATGCTTTTAATCATGACCAATAAGCTCCGTGCTCCCTCATCCCTGTGATGGCATGAGCTGCACCAGGCACCCCTAGTCCCACAGAGATCTACAGTACCGGGGCTTTATAAACAGAGCCCAGCAATGTGGATGTCTGTTGCTGAGCTGTTACTGCTTCGTGGCAGAGGCTGCCTTTCTCTGCACCCCAGCCCCCAGTCCCTGCACACGGGGAAGTTTAGTACACAGACCCTGAACTGAAAATACCGCCATGAACAGGCTGCCTCCTGTCCTGCACCTGCTTAGTGCAGCTTATCTTTTAAAATAAGCCATCCTGCAAAGAGGAGTTTCCCTTAGTGGCCTTGGGGTTTGTTGGAGGTTCTCTAGAATCGGCAACTTAGCTGTGACCTCAGAAGCCTTGGCTCTGGCTAGGCAAGGTCTTTGCGCCAAAACAGGCTCAGTGCCCATGGAGATAATCACCTCCTGTAATATCCACACAATCCTCTCATTGTCAAAGCACAAGGAATGCAAAAATAGAAGAAATGCCACAACAGGGTTGCCCTATGGTTCAGCTAACCCAGGCTTCTGCTTCTGGCTGAGGGCACCCTGGGACACCTCGGGAGGGACAGTCCCACCCGTTGTTCTGGGTCGGCCCTGATTGGTTAAGGCCCATGCTCCTAACACCTGAGCCGAGCGCCTCTTTACCAGGCCTCACCAGGCCTGATTCTGCACCATCTTCTTGGGAACCCCTTCACCCGCTCTGTCCTGGCTCACTCCTGTTGTCCTTAATATCTCCCTGAGAAGCCCTCTGTAGTCTCCCTTTCTCCTCGCCTTGGTCAGGGCACCCGCTGTGCTGCCAGAGCTCTGGTTACTGACTTCTGCAGCAACAGTTTCAATCCTACACGCCAGGCATGATTCTAAGCACACTGCGTGTGTGTAGCACTTATTCCACACAAGAGCCCAGGTGGCAGGGACTTTGAGAGGAGCTGTTTTACAGGACACCGAGGTTTAGAGAAACCTAAGTGACTTGCCCTGGGTCACAGAGGAAGCGTCTGAGCTCCCAAGCCCAGGTGGTCCATCTGGCCCATGCCCTGGCCTGCTTGTCCATCTCCCTCACTAGGCTGTCAGCTCGTTGTGGGCAGGGACCTGTCTTTCCTCTGTATCCCCCAGTGCCGAGTGGACACTCAATAAATGTTAACTTAATGAAAGCAAAATTTCACCAAACATAAATGCCAGATGGGATTTAAATTCCAAAGAGCCAAACTTCTTGCCAAAAGGCTAAAATGCAGAGGAGTACTTGCTCTTTGAGCTCAGTGATGGTGCCTTTTTTTTTTTTTTTTTTTTTTTGCGGTACGCGGGCCTCTCACTGTTGTGGCCTCTCCCGTTGCGGAGCACAGGCTCTGGACGCGCAGGCTCAGCGGCCATGGCTCACGGGCTCAGCCACTCCGCGGCACGTGGGATCTTCCCGGACCGGGGCACAAACCCGTGTCCCCTGCATTGGCAGGCGGACTCTCAACCACTGCGCCACCAGGGAAACCCTGATGGTGCCTTTTTAAAACGCTGGTTGCTTTAGGACTTTCTTATACATGCCACAAAGTTGGGGGATGTAGTGTGTATAGGACAGATGGGTTTGTCACAATCTCGAAGGCGATCAGAAGTCACTCCAATGAAACCAGAGCTGCATCTGGCATTTTTTAAATAATTAGAAACAACCAAGCAGGAACACAGAAAAGAGCATTTCTTAGCTGATTCTGGAGAAATGAACCTTATCCTCCTTCGCACCGGCAGCAGGATTTGCAGTGTCCCAGGCACAGCTGAGACACAAGTCGTGAGAACCACCACCAGGGTTACACAGCGCCCCTCCACTCAGGTCTCCCCACATGGGGGCTAATCTTCTAAATGGTTTAATCAAGCCCACTGTGGCCTTTGAGGCTACAGGGACGTTGGGGCTGTTTTTTCCCTGGGCTTAAAGTCTTTCTCTGCTGCTGACTCACATGTTAATTATTGCTTTCCGCAGAATTAGCAACGCTGCCCCACTCGCCTGCCTGGATGTTATACGGCTGTGCAGCCCCCGGCCCTTTCCCGAGCAGTCAGGGGGACAGCGTCCCAAACACAGAAACCAGCCTTTGCTTTAGAGTCTGTGGGGAAAGGGCTGCTGAGGGTGCTCTGCTTGGCCCAGGATTCTGAGGGTTAACCTCCCAGTCTTTTGACCAAAATCTCCTGAAAAGTATAGGCAAGAGTTTCAGTTCCCTGTCACCTGTCAGCATTAATGGACAGAACTGGTGCTTCACAGAAATAATATCGACTTATTTTCTCTTTGACTGCTGGGCTGGATAATGAAGTAAAAATGACATTATCTCTAATAAAAGTGATTTGCAGCAATCACTGATAGAATCTCAGTACCAGAGATTTGCCATTAGCAGGTTAGTCAGATAAGGGGAGCAGCTGGGTTCTGTTAACCCCCTCCTGGTCTGAGATGTGTGTGTGTGTGGGGGGGGTTGAGATTAGGGGACTAGATTTTTAAACATTGACGCTTTAGCTAATGGTTTATTCCAAAGTGTGGGTTATTCTCCAACCCTACTTGCTTACCTTTAGGGTTGTATTGGGTTTTTTAATTGTTTGGTTCTTTTCCCTTAGGATTTTTGGGTTTGGTAGCTTTCTTTCTTTTTCTTTTCTTGGGTTGGCCCATTTTCTCGCCTCCATGTTACATCACCGAAGGGGTGGAACCCTGGCCAAGCCCTGGCATCCTCCTTGCCAGAAATCTGACTCCCAGAAGGTCATCTACACATATGACATGAGGGCTTTGGGCAGTGGGTGGTATTGGGCAACAGACTGTTCTGTTGTGTCAGGGAGGTGGGGTCAGAGGCAGAAACCTCCCTGGTCTCATCTGGAGGGTAGGGAAGAGGAGGGAGAGGAGGGGAAGGGGGGAGTAGGGAAGGAGGGGGCCACCGCTCTCCACGCTTGTTCACCAGTGTCAGTGAAAGCTGACTGGCATCTGGCTCACTGAACACCCCCTGTGATGTGGACAGCAGGCACAGCCAGCAGCTTCATATGAAAACATCCTTAGGGTATGGGGATCTGTTTCCCAGGAACAGCAAGGAGTCATCGGATATTAGGTAACCTAGCGATGAATGCAGCCACCATCACACCTCTTTATTAACCCACTTTCTACCCAGAAAGCAGCAAAGCATTATAACTCTACAATCCTAATCCCACTGCTAGGGGATCACGGCTGGTTTAGACTTCATCCAGCTCACCGTGTGTATCTGAAAGAGCTAGACGAAATTGTTATCGTTGGGGTAAGATGCAGTGCCAGCCTCTGTCAATACACAAGCAGCTTGAAATTTTGCCTCTGCCCTCAGAGAAGATCCTTGAGATGAGGAATACTAAGGTGACGCTACCTTGCAGTTAAGTGAAACAGCTCAGTTCTCCAGGCGTTCAGGGCAGGGGTGAGATGGGGAGATCAGTGTGGGCTGCGTAGTGTGATCAGGAAAACCTCTGATGGTGGTGGGCCTATGTTGGTTCTGAAAGTATAGGGTTTGGAATGTAGGAAAGGAAGGATCACATTTCAGATGGGAAAAAAATAGCTGGGTGGCAGGTGGGGAGCTGAGTTATGGGTGGTGGTGCAGAATGTAGTCTGGCTGGGGCAGGGGGTGTGCTGCAGACTTGTGGCAACTAGGGTTGGAAAGCAAAGCTGGGGCTGGTAGACCTTGAGGGGCATCTAGAGCTTGAACTTCATCGTGAGGACAGTAGGGAGCCACTCCTCTTTTTTAAAATAGGGGAATGACATGCTGAAATGGTTTGGGGGAAAAGGGGGGTGTGCTGGTGTGCTGTTCCTCTCTCTGAGGTCTGATTGGAAGTGTATTCTTCTTGATTAGGGGTCAAGGAGGTGAGGGGCAAGGGGAAACAGCTAGAGGACGGGGGCTAAAGTCTGAAAATAAACGCAACACCACTGGAGCCAGAGGAGGCGTGCACCCTTGGTCAAGTTTGTTTTTCATCCCATGGGTAGTGTTTGAGTTACTATTCAGCAGGAATGCCTTGCTGAGGTCTCTGTGGGCTGAGCCGAGGCTCCAGCTTGTGGTGGCCCAAGGGTTGCTGCCATATTTAGAGCTCTTAACAAAGGGACTTGTTTCCCCTGGCTCTTCTCCCAAGGAAGAGGGGTTCTCATATTTGCTGTCCCATGTGGCAAAAACACAGCCAGCAGAAGAGGGATCCAGGCTGGGTTCTATGCTGCCCACCACCTGGTACCTCAGCCACTAACTAGTCAGTGGGGTAGGCAGTTATCTGATCATCAGCTTTATTTCCCAGTTCCTTTGTTGTTGACAGCCCTCCTCTGTGCTTGGCATCTTGTGGTCACTCGGCCATGTGTGTTGAGTGAAGGCATCCTCCCCACTCTGACTTTTCCCATCTTGCACCCTCCCCTCCAGCCCATCTCCTGAACACCGGCACCCCGGCTCATTCCCCAGCAGTGTCTTTGTTCTCATTCCTCCTGCCCTCGTGATTGCCCCCCTGCCCCGTAACTGCCCCTCCTTCGAATGCCCCCTCCTGTGCCGGGTTCCCCCCATGTCCAGCCTTGCAGACTTTCTTTGCTCAAACTCCCGTGGCATCCACTGACCACTGGGCCAGTCCTTTGGGACTTGACTCTTCACTTCTCTGCAAGCTCCCTGAGGTCAGGAGTGGTCATTCCATCTTTCACTCTATTGCTCACAGCCCCAGCACATGAAAAGAGATTAACAAATATTTGTTGAATGAGTGGAGAGAAAAAGCTATTGCTGGGGGAAAAAAAGCCACAACCCTGTTTCCCAGATTGCTCAATATTATCATTTGAGAGCATGATAGTAATATGGGGAAGATTTTTTGGCATTTCCCATGGTTTTTGATGACTTCTCTACCAAAAAATGGAGCATAGCTTCTTAAATGTGTGTGAACATCTCACTTCACATTGTAGTATGACAGGGCAGAAATGGGACAAAGCAAAGGCTTGACATGTGACCATATAAACAGGCTGAAAATTGTGGTTCTAAAGGAGAGAAAGGGTCTCTGAGTTCTCTCTGGGTTCCTTTCTCTCTCCTTTCATTTTGCCTTGGCCTTTGCTTGCTTTCTTCATTCTGTAGACAGGGAGGCTAGAAGGGGTTGTGGGATGGGGGAGGAATGAGAGATCCCATTCAGACCCCAGCCTTCTCTTGCTGTTCTGAAATGCTTTAAAGACCAGGCACCAGAAGTTCTGGCATCCAGTTGGGATTAGTAAGGCAGATCCTATGGGTGTTTCACTGTTAACATATGATCAGGCATCCGTCCTGATGAAAAGGCTAAACAAATGTTGTTTCCTTTGAAATTAAAGTGTCTAAAATAAAGAAGAGAGAACTGACCCTTAGAATCATGTTCAGTACTTGAGAAGAGTTCCCTCTGACAACTGTCTATTCCAGTTTGGGCTTTTTAAATTTTTTTCAGCCAGAATGTCTGACGACACTGCCAGGGGAATTTCTGCCCCCTCCTTCCTGAATATACCCAGCTCTGGCCCCTGAGGCAGCCCGGTTCTGTTTTCTCATGACACAGTGATTATTTTTGGCACTGCACATATTTTCTCTAATGTTATTACTCCCCCCCGCCCCCCCCCCCCAGCCCTTGGTTGCCTTTTGAGGAGCAATTGTTTGGGCAACTCGGTGTAAAGCAGGGGGTTAATTTTAGTTCCGTGTGGTGTGGAGGGGGAGTGGGGGACAGGAGGCCTTCTCCTTTGCCTCCCCTGCAGCACCCCGGCCCCCATGAGGGTGCCAGCGCAGGGGTCCTGTCCCCCTCACCCCCGCTCATGAAAGAGCCTGCTTTCACCAGGCTCTGGCCTCACCATTCATCCTCTCTGCCGACAAGATTTGAGGGGCTATCTTGAGGTGACGCTGGGGGCTGCACCTCAGGGACGGCATCTTAATGACTCGCCTTGGCGGGCGTTAGAACAGCCCCATTCAGAGGGAATTCACTCCCTGTGTGGTTGGCTCGCTCGGCCTCTGTCCATAGATGTTCTCTTGTTCACGCTGCGTGAGGAAATGGAGATTTCCAAGTGGGAAGCAGACTTCCCAGCGCTTTAACTCTTCCCTGAGGGGGAGAGGAGCTGCAGAGAACGAAACACAGTCTCAGCTGACCCAGCTGCAGCTCCCGGGAGAGGAGCAAGGTTTTTATCTAACGTCTCCAGGGCTGGGGATGGAGGCCAAGGCACCAGGGATCACATTTTCTTTCCTCCCTGAGAAGGAAAGGAGAAGAGTAAAGGGCACACTTGAATTGTCCTTACAGTCAAGCAGCACATATTTACCTAGTTTGTCTGCCCTGGTCCAAGGTCCCATGAAGGATGCACAGAAGTAGAAGATGTTGTGTCTGTGCCCCACCCCACCAAGGCACCAAGGTACTTACAGTCTAGTTATAGCAGCAGGAGGTTTGCATAGAAAAGCCAGCAAGACCGTTTAATGAGGGCCAGTGAGAAATTTGGGCAGGAGGCGCCTTGGAGAAGGGAGTAAAGGTGGCCAGGGAAGTGGCTGGGGGAAGTAGGGCTGGAACTGGCCCCAAGGCATGGAGTTTTAAGAGATAAGAAGGGATGAGATGAGAGCAGTGGGGAAGATGTGAAGGGAGAGAGGGGCACCAAAGTAGGGCTTAGTGAAATCCCATAAAGAAATATAAAAAGTAAGATGCTTCCTGGCAGAAGAGGAGACCTGACTTGTTAGACTTTGGGTGGCTGTGGATGGATAAGGACAGCATCTGAGTAGCACTGACCCAGGCAGATGTCCCTCATGTCCTTGGTCTCCAGATCTCATGTGTCCCCCGGTCTCTTTCTGTTTAAACTGTGGACACAGACCAGTAGAATCAGCATCATCTAGGAGGCTGTTAGAAATGCAGAACCTTAGGCCCCAGCCCAGACCTACTGAGTCAGAAACTGCATTGTAACAGGATCCTGGGGTGATTCGTGGGCGGAGTCAAGTTTGAAAAGTTCTAGACTGTGTGACCCCACTGGCAACTGTCAGCAGTGCTAGTTCAGGCCCCAACTTTGATTCGAAGAGCTGGGGAAACACACACACAAAAACATCTTTGAGTGTCTCTGAACTACAGCTCTTCCCAGATGGAAATCTTTTTTTCTAATTAGGAATTGGATTCGAATTTTTATGTCTTCCATTGTTTGTTTGTTTGTTTTGTAATTTATTTTTTGGCTGCATTGGGTCTTCGTTGCTGTGCGCAGGCTTCTCATTGCGGTGGCTTCTCTTGTTGTGGAGCGTGGGCTCTAGGTGCATGGGCTTCTGTACTGTGGCAGGCAGGCTCAGTAGTTATGGAGCATGGGCTTAGTTGCTCTGCGGCACGTGGGATCTTCCTGGACCAGGGCTCGAACCCGTGTCCCCTACATTGGCAGGCGGATTCTTAGCCACTGCACCACCAGGGAAGTCCTAGATTTTTATGAATGATCTAGAACAGCAAGCGACTCTGAAGAATTCACAGAACAGAAATCATTTAAGTGGTTTTTATCTAATGTCTCCAACTTGTACCACTTTGTACTAATTATGCTTTAGAGGACTCCAGAAGAACAGATGATGGGGTCCTTTCCCTCCAGAATAGGTGGTCTAGTTAGGGGGACAAAAGCTACAGAAGTAAAGTGAGTGGAGAACAACACAGGGCTGGATGGTGCAGCACAGAGTCTCTGGACTGGGATGCGGAGAGGTCAGCGCAGGTGAGGCCTTCCTGGTGAAAATGGACGGTGGGAGGTCCTGGAAGATGAGTGCAGTTAGGTCGAGGGGTGAAGAGTGTGTCCTCCAGGAAAGGTGTGGCGAGGGGCAGAGCAGGCGCTAGGTCTTAGCCACCAAGGGGACAGTAAGCTGCTCCCCACTCCCTCTAGAGAAAGTGCTTGCCTCATGCTGGGAAATTCATTTTACATCTGGGGCAGGGCACTTTTTTCTTTATCCTTCTGCTGTGCAATTTCTTTGTCAGTTCTCTTGGCTGAAGGCAGTGTTGTAGGAACAGGATGGCTGCATAGGCAGAATGGCTTGAGCCAAACCATAGATTGTGCTGTTGGAAGCTTGTGGGATCCAGAGGAAGTAGGCTGCTGACGGATAGAAGCCTTAAGGAAAACCCTAAATCAGATCGGGTACCAGCTTGGGTGTGGGGAAACAGCCTCACGCCCAGGGAAGTGGCACCAAGGAAAAGAGTCCAGTGAGAGTGAAACCTGTAACCTGTGGTGTCTGTAGATGCTGAGAGCAGAGTAGGAACTTGTTTCCTTTGTGAGACAGACATCTCCAAGCGGAGACAGATGATCCCGCTGGGCCCGGTTTGTCATCGTGGGTCTGACCTAGGACAAGAGGGTGACCAGGATGTCCCCTCTGCTGCTTCCCAGACCAAGAGCTCATCCAATTAAGTATCCTTAGAGGGTTTCACCCCCGATACACCCGGCTCAGCTAAACCTTTTGAACTTGCAAGAGAGATCTGCTTATGGGCATTTTGGGGAAGGTTGCCTGATGGCCATCAAGAGTATAGGATTTAGGGTCAAATGGTAGGTTTGAGTGCTGGCTCCATCACTGGGCGACACCAGGCATGTCACTAACATCCTTGGAGTCTGTTTCGTCATGTGTGAAATAGGGATGGTACATTCCTACCTCCCCAGATTGTTTCAGGATTAAGTCAGAGGCAGTGTGGTGAAGAGTTCTTTATCAAACGACAAGCACTGCGTGTGGTTCTTTCTTAGCTGTAGCAGCAGCAGCCCTTCAGCTGGCTGAGGTTAATTAGTCCCTCAGCTGGAGTCTGCACAGCGGAGGGGTTCGAGCAGTAGCGGGCATCAGAGGCCGGAGGGAACAGTGGGGAGCCAGGCAAATGCTCCTTGTGGACACACGCTTTCCTCCCCTCTTCATGGGGAGTCTTCTCTATCAGTGCACTAGACATGCTGAGATCAGGGTAGGTGGAAAGAAAACCTTATTTTTACACTGGGGCATGAGGTCCTGCTGACCGACAAGAGTGGCCCTCTTCGCAGCACTGGATTCTCCAGGTTCAGTACAGTTGGTCATCTTTCTTCAGACGTTTTAACCTGGACACTGCATGAGGGGAAGAGGAAGCCCCAGAGAGCCGGTCAGAGGGCAGGGAAAGTTGCTGAGACAGTACGCACACCCTGCTTTCCTTCCCCGGGTGCCTCCCTCTGCAGCACTTCCTCTGGGGCTCCACATTCAGTAATGGTGGCCATGATCCTGAAGATGCTGTTACCAAATTCATCTCAACTTTCAGAGGCGATCATGGTGAGGAAGCCATGGGGAGCTGGCGGCAAGCTGGATATGTGTCATCTTGTGTTATAAAAATAAATTAAAGGGGCTTCCCTGGTGGCGCAGTGGTTGAGAGTCTGCCTGCCGATGCAGGGGACACAGGTTCGTGCCCCGGTCTGGGAGGATCCCACATGCCGCGGAGCGGCTGGGCCCGTGAGCCATGGCTGCTGAGCCTGCACGTCCGGAGCCTGTGCTCTGCAATGGGAGAGGCCGCAACAGTGAGAGGCCCGCGTACCGCAAAAAAAAATAAATAAAATAAATTAATTAAAGGGGCTTCCCTGGTGGCGCAGTGGTTGACAGTCCGCCTGCCGATGCAGGGGACACAGGTTCGTGCCCTGGTCCGGGAGGATCCCACATGCCGCAGAGCGGCTGGGCCCGTGAGCCATGGCCACTGGGCCTGCGCATCCGGAACCTGTGCTCCGCAGCGGGAGAGGCCACAACAGTGAGAGGTCCACATACCGCAAAAAAAAAAAAAAAAAAAAAAATTAATTAAAAAGCAACACCTGATACAAAGGTAGTTATCATAGTGTAATTTATAACAGCTGGAAATAAGAAACTATTTCTGAACATCTGTCAAGTGCATTGTGATCCACCCATACAATATGATATTGCTGGCTGTTAGGAATATTTCTAAAGAGTTCTCTAAAATGTGATAAATGTTAAGTAACAAGCATAAATCCAGTGAGAGCTCAGTTTTTTTCTTTATACCTTTCTGTATTTTCAAAATTGCCTGCACTAAATATGCATTACCCTTATTCCACCAAAGCCTTTTTAAAAAGTGATATCTTAAACTAGGTTATGAGATGGTGATGCATAATGAAGGTCTATTTCCAATTGTGTGACACATCTAGTGCTGCTTGGCAATGGGCTCTCTGTTCACGTGTCCTTGAAAAAGTCAGAGCTCAGGGGTTTGGTTCCGGCTCCACACATTCCCATTACCTTTCTGAGCCTCAGTTTTCCTCATCTCTAAAATGGGAATAACGGTACCTGCTCTTTGTATCCTACTGGGCGAGATTTACAGATTAACATCTAAAGTGCTTTATAAGGTGTAGTGAGTGGTACAAATGTAAAGCCTTATTACTCACTAATATGTTGAATAGAGAACCTCGCTAAGGTTTGGGCTTGTGAAGCTCAGCATAGACACAGATCGTCACTGTCACTCCTGTGCATGCACGCTTTTCCCAGCTGGGCTGGAGACTGCACATGTCCTCAGATGACGTAAGGAGCTGGGTTATCTGGAGCCCCAGATGGGCTATACCTATGGGGCTGCTTGGTAATTGGGTCTGCTGCTCTCTTCCCCAAGGCTGCCTGGGGCCTAGAAGGCCACCAGATAAGCATCTCCAGTGGGGCCCGAGCAGATCTGACCATTAGAGGGCCATGTTGGGTGGGCCCCAGACATTACTGTCAGCTCTGAATGCAGTCCAGGCCCTGTCTTCAGGGGCACAGACCACCAGAGTGGGTCAGGGAGCTGGGGGCTTAGCCTCAGGGGAGGGGAGATGGGGAGGTTGAGAAATGAGACACTTCCCAGGATTCCTCCTTCAGGGCAGGGCTGAGTGAAAATATCTGTTCTTGTTTTAGCCACTCCAGCCCTGACCTCTTCTTTGTATCCCTTCTTTTAGGGCTTTTGATACACTAGTCTGGAGTATTAGTCTTATCTCTCAGTTGGGCTGTGCTCTCTTTCAGGGCAGAGACCAGGCCTCTCACAGAGGTATGCATATTGAAGTGTATTGATGCCTTTCCCCCTTGTGGAGTTCTGTCTGATCTGCCCAGTTTCTCCTGAATTTGCTAATGTAATTTCTTCCATTTTGACTGGCTAACTTTGATGCCCTTTCCTCTTGTATATAATATATAATCTATATAATAGATTCCCCTATGCATCACTACTGTCTTTGGCAAACATCATAATATCCCAGAAAGTTGGCCAACACCACCCTCTTTTAAAATATTTTGCCACTCCTTTGGAATTGCCTTCAAAGCCAAAGACCATTCTTTTCAATACCTTCAATTGTGGCAAGGCCTTATCTTTGAGGGCATATTTTATTCTTTCAAACAACTGAGACCCATCCACAGCCAAGTCTGGTGACTAAAGGAGGTGGCTACACAGGATAATGTCATTTGGGGTTTAAAATGATGTATGTTCTATGAAGTATTATGATTGATTTTCTTGTGTGACTCTGAGGTTCTTTCTAAAGGACCTCCCAAAATACTTAGAGCAGTGGCCATTTCACCAAAATAAAGTTTGTACCTTCTCCCAAGGTGGCTATTTTGAGGGGTTGTTGCCTTTTATGTGGCCTCGATTCAAGTCTGTCTCCTTCCTTTCACCTCCCTCTTTCTGTCAGTCATAGCCTCTGGGACAGTGATGGCCACATGAGCTCCTAGATAAATAACTGTTTGGTTTATGATGGTGACTCCAAATTAGCTGAGTGTGGACACAGTGCATGGTAGGGGAGAGATGTGGTTAGGTTTAAGAAGTAGATCTGGGTTTCAGTCCTCCAAAGACAGGTGATCACAGGCTCAGAAACCTTCTAAGCCCTCCAGGTGATTCTTCTGCAGGCTAAAGTTGAGATCCATTGCTCTGCAAAATTGGGACCAATACCACTGCATAATTTAAATAAGGATCAGATGAGAATGTTTATGAAATGCACCTAGCCCCAGTGATCAGTAAATATCTGTTTCCTTTTCCTTCCACCAACAAAACAAAACAAAACAAAACACACAAAAAAACAGCCTTTTTATTTTAAAGCTGACTGCTTTGCAACAGTGGTTCTCAGCCCTGGCTGCACAGGAGAATCACATGGGAAGCTTCAAAACCCCTTAATAGGCTGCACCGCAGGCCTATTAAATAGGACTCTCTGGGGGTAGGTGTAGAACCCAGGCATCAGTTTTTTGAGGCTTCTCTGATGATTGCTGTGAGCAGCCAAGATTGAGAAGCACCAGCTTTGGTTCTGCTCTAATTTATTTATTTATTTAAATTTATTTATTTTATTTATTTATTTTTGGCTGTGTTGGGTCTTTGTTGCTGTGCACAGGCTTTCTCTAGTTGCGGCGAGCCGGGGCTACTCCTCCTTGCGGTGCGCGGGCTTCTCATTGCGGTGGCTTCTCTCGTTGCGGAGCACAGGCTCTAGGCACGCGGGCTTCAGTAGTTGTGGCTCGCAGGCTCTAGAGCGCAGGCTCAGTAGTTGCGGCCCACGGGCTTAGTTGCTCCGCGGCACGTGGGACCTTCCTAGACCAGGGCTCGAATCTGCGTCCCCTGCATCGGCAGGTGGATTCTTAACCACTGCGCCACCAGGGAAGCCCTGTTCTGTAATTTAATCCATGAAGCAGTCAACCCCTAGGTGTAGGGCAGCCACTCGCCCTGATCTCTGGGACCTGAAGCTGGCGTGCTCCTTCCTTCAGGCAGCCCTCGTGCAGCAGTGGTACAGCCTCAGTGAAGGGTCACAAAAGCTCCCTCCCCATTGCATTTGACCTTCATTTCATCCATTTACAGCCTTCTGCGAATTGGCACCAGCTTAGAATTTCACCACCAGCCAATAGACTGATCCAAGCTGGTTTAATTAGCTTCAGTCTTTCTCCTTAACCTGCTGAAATCCATTCTGCTTCTAAGCCTTCGAACCTTATAGGGAACAGGTGTATTGTTTTGATACCCTGATGGCCCACAGGCATTAGGCATGGGAGCCCTAAAAGTAAAGATCAGGAGACTATGGCTAATTAAGCAAGCAACCCCATTGGTGCAGTGGGTGACATCTTGGGGGCCGCAAGGCAGGCTGACCAAGAGCTGATGATGGTTCCATTACTGACTTAAGTAGGGATCTCTAAGCCAGGCTTAGAGCAATAACCCCAAATCTGAGGAGAAAATTTTAAGATAATGAAGCTCTGGGCAAAGTGGTTTTTCCCTGGTTGAGTTATAGCATGTGCATGCTGAAGCTTTAGGACCGTCAGTTTTGTCTTATCTTTTGATTGGCCGCCCGGTCCCTAAGTTGTTTTTTCCCTTAGTTGGGATCAAGTGTTTCAGAATTTGAGTTTTTAACTTGGGGAGAATACATATAAATTTGTATATAGGAAATGTCCCCCCAAAATGAGAGAAACCGCTTGTTTTCCAGCTGTAGCTTGGAGAGAGACATTCATGCAGGCTGGAACTGCAGCTTTTTTTTTAATGGAGCACTGTAGAGTCCCTTCAGATGGCACTGCACCACACGCCCAGCCTTGCGTGATGCAGGCTGCATGCTGCACTGATTCCCCTTCTTCCTACTCACACTCCATTTGAGCTCGGGTATTGTAAGCCTACACCTAAGGTTCCAGATCTTTTTCCGAGGTGAGTGGGTGCTCACCTAAGAGCAGCATCTCCCCCTTACCCCACCATGTAGTCTTTATGTCACTGTATCTTTTCCAAATCGTCACCCTTCTCGTCTTCCTGTAGTGTACATGGACATCCAGTTGGTGGGAAGGTATCTAACACTGCCTGGTCCATGTTGAAGGTAGACAATAAATAGCAATTTCCTTGCTGCCAGGGGAGAACCTTTGATCTTGGACCCAGAAGAACTAGGTTTGAGACAATGTCTTTTAGCAAGTCACTCTGCCTCTCTAAATCTCCACCTCTTCATCTATTAAATGGGGATAGGAGTTTCTGTCTCTCAGGGGTTTTGTGAGACTCACATGAGATCAAGTGTAAAAAATGTGCTTTCTGCACCCCTCAAACACTGTAAGGTATCGCCGCCACTTGTCCTTCTAGGATCAGCTGGCCTCCTGCCTCACTGGGTAGCCTGCCCTGACCTTGTTTGCTGACATCAGCTTGTTTCTTATCTTAACCACCTATCGTGCTTATTGCCTGTGTTTATTTCGCTGGTTCATGGTCATGTTTCAAGTTGTTGGCTCCCCAAACAGACTGCGTACTCCTCGAGATCAAGGAATGTGCACCTCCTCCACAAGGTCCAGAACGGAGCTCAGTAAACACTTCTGGGTCCACCCGAGACACAGTCAACCAGGGCCACGTTCATGTGGTGTGTTCCATATACCATGTATTGTGTGGGAACCCCGTGTGGTCTCAGGAGGACCTCCAAGAAAGACAGGAGCAGGGACTTTGTAGAAAGAGCAATTGGAATAAGAAATACATTTCTGAGTCTTTTCTGATGATCCGGAAAACTTAGATAAAATATCTTTTTACAAAAAGCCAGAGAATTCTAATATGCCATGTCTAGAATTATCATTAAAAATAAATTCTGGTCTATTGCAGTGAATTCTAACACCCATCTAGGGAGAGAAAATAAGGCACAGGTACTTTAGGAAATGAAGCCTTGTTGACCTAAGAAGGGTCAGCTGCATGACCCAACAAACTGATCAAAATCAGCCTGACCAACAAATACACCTGCAGCCCTGAGACAGCGTTGACTTGGCAATGAGCAGCTGTAGGGCCAAAGTCTGACCGTGACTAATGCTCAGATTAGCCTGGCAGTGGGATCATTACTATCTGTCTTGAGGGTTTCATTGGTGGAGAGCTTTCTAGTACTTCCAACCCTTCTACCCTCATCTCATTTGATCCTGACAAAGAAGACATGAGCTGGCTCCCGTTTCAGAGATGAGGCAATCAGGGCACTGAGAATGCATTTTCTTGTTCAACATCAGATAGCTAGATAGTGTGTGGCCAGCATGTTAAAACACCAGTCCTCCTAACTTCCCGTGCCCTGCTCCGTTGGCTTGAGAGGCCCAACCTGTGGTAGATGGGGTGAGGAAGTCAACTGGGTGCATCACTTAGGCCAAGGCAGGTCTCACCTTTACACTTAGCATTAATTATTCTTGTTCTTCCGTGTTGCTAATTCAATATGGCAGCATTACACATGTTTGTCTGTTCTTCCCAGAGTCAACGTTAGACAGATATCTCTGGGCTGTGTCAAGGTTAACTAGATAATCCAATTAAAGTCATGCTGGTCCCAGAGCACAACTGCAAAAACAAGGTAGCTAAAGTGGAGCTCAGACTTTTAAACCAAGAGACTGCATGAGATTCTCAACCTTTCTTTTTCTAAACGTTAAGATGTTGCTGTTTATTCCTTGCTAAAGCCACTACCTCCTACGGTTAAGCAGTAGAAAGAGTATGTATTGGCCTGAGAAGAGATGGGTTGTAGCCCTAGCTCTGCCACTAATTAGCAGAACTGCCCTAAGTAAGTAATTTAACCTGGTCGGGCCACAGTTTCCAGATCTGTGAAATGGGGACAACAGCAGTGCCTGCCTTGCCCATGTCCTATGCAGGGGGTGAGGATGGAATTAGACAGGGAGCACCCACGTGTCTCAGGACTTCTAAGTGTCTGCTCACTGACTGTACACCCTCCAAGAGCTTATGTAGGCACTTGCTTTGTGACCTTGAGAAGTTACAGATGATGTCTGAGCCTCAGTTCCCACGTGTGTAAATATGCTCACAATACCTACCATAATTGTGTTGTTAAGAGGATTATAATGCGGTAATATATGTAAGGTTCTCGGTGCAGCACCCGACACAGAAGTGGGTGTCAATAAACATTTGTGTGGCCAAGAGAACGTAGTAGGAGCCAAATCTCAAAGGCCATTGGCAGACAGAGCACCGACCCCAGACGGCCTTTTCCTTCCCTGGCTCTTCCTCTCTGTCTGCTCTTCCACTTCAAAGAAGGGGCAATGGCAAAGGGAAGCGCTGTGCGTGCAGACATTGATGTAAATGTCACATCGATGTAAATGTGCTGATGTCTCTTTCACCCAGGAGGCCTTCTCTAGAGGCCCCTAATGGCCGGTGATGCGTTGATGATGCTTCTGTTGGGGAACACGACGGTTGTGCTGGAGAGTGGAATCCAGTGTCCTAAAGACGCTGGCTCTCATGACACGCAGGTGTGATGGGTACATTTGTAGCATCCTGTCCCCTTCTCACCCTCCCTTCCTGGGCCAGGATGCGTGCAAACCTCGAACAACTGCTTTCGCTCCACAATCAGAGGTCAGGATTAAAATGCAAATGAGAGGGACTAGTATACAAACTGCCACTACAGGCTGGAGCAAGAGCAGGATGATCCTAAGGGCAGGTTCTGAAGGCGTGGGGTGCAGGGACGAGAGTTCTGAGAGCTGGAAGTCAGGGGCAGAGGAGGAAACGTGAGTTGGGTAAAGGAAACAGAAAAGGGAGATAGGACAAGAAAAACAATTTCACTCATTTCACAATTTTTCTGAAGGTTCTTCCTGACCATCAACAGCTGTTGGAGTTTCCTCCTGCAGTCTGAGTCTACGATGCTTGATCCGTCCAAGGAGCTGGTGGTTTTGTTTTTCTAAAACGAAGCAGGTGGTAAAGTCAAAACAGTGCCTCTGCCCCACATCTTGGCGGTTTGAGAGGCGGTGTGTCAGCATTCCGGGAATCCCAAAATACTGAATTTTCAGTCCAGATAACAGGCTGCAAAGCCAAACAAAAGGAGAAGCAGCCCCTGGTTTTGGAAGTCTCAGGAGAGAGGATAGACAGAGCAAGCCGGAGCGGGTTCGGTGAGGCCTTGAGAGCCGTGAACTGCATTGGACACCTTTAAAAAAAAAATAAAGACAAACTTGTTTATTCAACAAGCAATATAGTTTTTTTTTTTTTTTATAGAAACATAAGAAAATACAGAGAAGCATTAAGAAAAAAATTCCTCCTAACGTCACTGACCTGACACTGTAACAATTTTGAGGCTAGGGAGGCAGGACATCATTGACGGAGAAGAGCCTGGATTCCAGGGCCCAGCTGCCCGGTGCAAAGCCCCACTTCCCCATTTACCTGCGGAGAGGCTGCAGGTGAATTACAGCAGTCTCCCCTTATCCACAGTTTCACTTTCTATGGTTTCAGTTCCCCACAGTCAACCCCAGTCTGAATATATTAAATGGAAAATTCTAGAAATAAGCAATTCATAGGTTTTAAGTCTCACGCCATTCTGAATAACATGGTGAAGTGTCCCACCATCCCATTCAGGACATGAATCATCCCTTTGTCCAGTGTATTTGTGCTGTATACGCTACCTGCCCATTAAGTATAGGAAAAAACATAGTACAGGTAGGGTTCGGTTGTATCCAGGGGGTCAGGCAATCCACTGGGAGGCTTGGCATGAATCCCCCGTGGGTAAAGGGGGACCACTGTACTTAGTCTCTATGGACCCGTTTCCTCATCTGTAAATTAGGGGTAATAATAACAACTACTTCCAAGGGTAGTTGTGAGAATTAAAGAAGCCAGCGCAGTAGTGCTTAAGACCGTCCCTGGAACATAATAAGTACCATATACGTGACAGCTGTAAGAATAACAGTTATTAGTACTTTATTATATTTCTAGATTTCTTCCTATATAAGAAGTGTTATGTATAATACATTTCCATGAAAATAGGATTATACTGTACTCTTTTGTAACATTTTTACTCTCACGATTATCTTTTCATGAATATATTTGTTACTGATATTAGCTAACATTGACTGCTTACCATTGGGATAGGCCTGGCACTAAAGACTTTACAGAAGTTGGGGGCTTCCCTGGTGGCGCAGTGGTTAAGAATCCACCTGCCAACGCAGGGGGCATGGCCTGGAGCCCTGGTCTTGGGAAGATCCCACATGCCATGGAGCAACTAAACCCATGCACCACAACTACTGAGCCTGTGCTCTAGAGCCTGCGAGCCACAACTACTGAGCCTGCGTGCCACAACTACTGAAGCCCACGCACCTAGAGCCCATGCTCCACCAACAAGAGAAGCCACCGCGATGAGAAGCCCATGCACCGCAACGAAGAGTAGCCCCCGCTCGCCGCAACTAGAGAAAGCCCGTGAACAGCAATGAAGACCCAACACAGCCAAAAATAAATAAATGAAAAATAAATAAATTTATATTAAAAAAAGATTTTACAGAAGTTATCATATTTGATCCTCACATTAACTCTGTGGGGCAAGTACTGTATTACCACTTTACAGATGAGAAAACTGAGGCTAATCAGGTTAAATAATATAAACATACAGAGCTGGCGAGTGGCCCTCTGTCCTGCAAGGAGAAGGAAGATAAGGCCTGCTGGTAGCCTGTCCTGGCAGGATTAAAGAGGAATCGTGTTTGTGCTCAGTCCTTTTTAACCCTCAGCAGGTGTCCACGTCGGGACATCAGACTGACGGGTGTCTGGCTGACTGTTCTTGGGCTCTAGTGGCATTTTCGATTTTTACAGTGGAAATCACTCTCTGATACGAAATGGGATCTAAGGTCCAGTTCTGGGCTTCATTGTCTCTAAGAGCATTTTATCCAGAAGCAGATCTTCGTCTGGTTCTCCAGAGGCTTTGGCACAGCCATCTGGGCCACTGGCCACAGCTTCCTCGCCCTTCCCTCTCCGTCCCTGGGCATTCACCTCAGTCCCCAGATAGCCCTGGACCAGGTCCCAGGCATTGCCAGTGGATTGATTCAATTGGCAAGGCTTTGCTCAAACCCCACCCACGTGAAGCCCTGTCGTGGACTCCGTGGCGCGCAGGAGGGGAAGGCGGCTGAGAAGACACGAGACGCGTGAAGGCAGAGCTGTCAGTACAGAGCTGACTCTCGGCAGCTCAGGTGACTGGCGTGAGCCCGCGTCAGCTCGTCGGGAGGGTCTGGCCGTGCCGTGGGTGGGGAGTCCCGGGGATGTCGTGACCAGGGGTGTGATGGGATGACAGTGACGTGCTAGAGACTAACCCCTGCCTCTCCATGTAGGAGTAGCTCGGAGAGGAGGAAGGAGAAGTCCCGAGATGCTGCCAGGTGCCGGCGGAGCAAGGAGACGGAGGTCTTCTACGAGCTGGCCCACGAGCTGCCCCTGCCTCACAGCGTGAGCTCCCACCTGGACAAGGCCTCCATCATGCGGCTGGCCATCAGCTTCCTGCGTACACACAAACTCCTGTCCTCAGGTGAGGCTACGGGCCCCCGGGCTCCTTCCCCACGTGTCCTCGCATGCAGGAGGCGCCACTGGGCCAGAGTTGGAAGGTCTTCCTCCCCAGGAACGCCCACTCTGCAAACCTTCCACCCACAGAAACGCCGTCATTGGCGCTTTGTTCTCTTTCGTTGAACATCTTTCCAGCAGTGGCCTTTGCAGTGAATACAGCCATGGGCTGAAGAGCAAGGGCAGGACCAGGGGAGTGCTTGGAAGCTGAGGGGACAGAGAGGGCTGGGAGAATGAGAGCAGCTTTTGCTGGCTCCCCAGTTCCCGTGCTCTGGCTGTCAGACCCACACTCCAGTCTAGGGTGAATGAATCCTTAGGAAGCATCTTAGTGCTTATCCGCCGGCCACTTTCTCCAGAAGCGGAGGTGTGCCCATAGGATCTTTCCCTCTTACTAGCCAGGGTGCCAGGCAAAGTATTCAGTGTCTCTGCTCTTAGTTTCCTCATCTGTTAAAAGGGGTTAAAATCCTTACTGCGTGGGGTGTCTTTAAGCATTAACTGAGAGAACATCTGTAAGGTACCAGACCCAGCCACGCTACTCACCGGGGAGCCCCTGACAGGTAACGGTCTCCCCTCAGAACCAACTAATCCTCACCTCCCCCGATAATCTCTGCAAGTCTCAAGTTCACAAAACTTTTGTTTTTTTTTTTCCCTCAGAGCTCACCTTCTTCAAAATACCATTTCCTGTTAGTCCTGACCAGAAAGAGGTGGCCTGGGGATTCTGCCAGTGTCAGGTCTGATGCGACAGTCCCCTCTAGTCTGCCAGTTTCTTAACACAACCAGGCAGCGGGCGGTGCCCCTCCGCACCCCACCTGGCTGTGGTACTGCAGGTGGCAGCATCCCAGGTGACGAGCGGAGGAGGGGGGGCGAGGGAAGGTCCTCTCGTGCTGGCGTCTCAGTGTTCCCGAGTGAGCCGCGTGCCTTGGAGTGGGGTTGACTCTGCCATCCTGTTATGAAGTGGCTATTCTGGGAAGGAAACCCAGAGCAGAGGGAATCTACCGTGAGGCGGGGAGGCCAGACCGGCACGTGCTATTCTGGGCCCTGGAGTACAGGAAGGATATGGGGGGAAGACTTTCAGAAAGTAGGATAACCGCTCAGTGGGTCCAAGGGTTGGAGGGCTAACCCTGGACGGCGAATCTAAAGAGTCTCAGGAAAGAGCAGACAGGAGGGAGAGAACCCAGGGCGAAGACTTGCTCTATAAATACTTTGAAAGAAACAGTGCAAGGCAATGGCAGACTTGTCCTCCTAGATGCTACAGGAAGAGGGAACTATGGGCTGAAGTATAAGAAAGGCTTGGAGATGCCATCACAGGACACGTGTGTACTTTTTTCCGGACACAGGTGAGGGCAGTGTCTGGCAGTGTTGGAATCATCTTTACATCTGCACAGGGTAGGGAGTGGAGGACTTCATGACTAAATGGAGACCCCTTCCCCACACCCAGAAGCATCTCAACTTCCCTGTTACAATACTTGGGATTCTCCTCTTAGACACCGATTTCTTTGAGTTTGTCGCTGCTTCCTTCCACCACCACCACCCCTGTTCCTCCACCAGCAGGGAGCCCCGAAAGGAGTAATACATTAATCCTGGGACATCTCTGTGATTGATTTGGACTTGCAGGATGTTTCTCCTCATTTCACAGATGATGAGAAGTAAGGCACAGCAAAGTTAAGGTTGCTCCAAGTCACACACTTAGCACCTGGAGTTCAAGTCCTTTTGAATCCATGGGAAGAGAGACATGGAGGGCAGGAGCATTCTGCAAACCTGGTCAGGCAAAGATGTCGATGAGGGCTGAGGACTGGGGGAAGGGGAGGGTTCTCCCTTGGAGGAGGAACCAAAGTTAAACAGAGGCACCAGGGGCTAGCCCTGAGCACTGGGGTCTGCAGGAGGTCCTCACACCCTCAGTGACTGTTTCTACCCTTGCTCTTGGTGCACGGCCTTGGTTTCCGAGCTCTCCCCTGCGTAACCGTCCCCCTCAGTGGTTCAGGGTTGGCTTGGACGGGACACACATTGGAGGCTCTGAGCACATCTGCCTGCATGTGTGCTGGCGTGAACCCCCTGTGTGCCAGATATGCCCAGGGAGATAGGACCAGAGTGGCCACAGCAAGACATCAACACATCCCCTCCCAGGGCGGTTGCAAGTGTGGAAGCAAAGTGCCTGTGCTCTGGCTGGGCTTGGCCCTGGACTGACCAGAGCCCTCAGCGTGTGAGCTCTGGTCCTCTCGGTCCCGAGGAAAGAAATGACAGAAAAGGATAAAAAGTGTCCACATTTGGCCATCTGGTCTGGGCGTCCTTGAAGGAGCAGTTCTCATAAAACATGCTTCACCTGGGGGAGGAGGAGATGGATGGCTTTCTGTACCTTCTCTTCCAGCCCGCTGCCACGCATTCTTTAGACCAATTGTTGTTATCGTTTTTAGGAATTGTATGCGAGACAGGATCTTGTTCTTTTTAAATCACATTTTGCTTCTTCAAAACATGCAATGCAGCGAAAAGGAGTACAGGATTTGTGGACAGTTGGACCTGCCCTGGAACCTCAGTCGGGCTGCCTTCCTTCTCTGCAGCCTTGTGAAAACCTCTTGACTACCTTTGAGCTTTACTTTCTCATCTGCACAAAGAGGATACCAGTACTTACCGTGGACATTGGATATGAAAGCCCTTTTCCTCTTGCCTGCCACATATGGGCCATCAGTAAGTTATAGCTTAAGAGATAAAACTTACTATGAACAAGCAAATTGATTTATAATAAGAGTAGTCTTCTGGAAAAAATGATGTAAATGAAAACCCAGTGTAAACCCTTACTGTCCTCTTACCACCTTCTAGCAATTTCTAGCAAAACGCAGAGTTGCCAAGCTTTCCCAAGTCAAAACAAACCACAGATCCATTATTGAAGCATTTCTAACAAAGGTGAGTGGCGATGTTGGCTCACTTTATGATAGGAAATAGCTGGTTGCATACCTCAGAGTTCAAAAGGCTAAAAAAGACCAGGTTTTGCTTTAGAAAAGTTTCTTCTTTACTTAGTAACACGTTTCCCTTTGATTTTCACAGTAGGCTGTTCTGTGTGGGAATGTTGGAGAGGAAACCTCAGTGCTGAGAAATTCAGGCTGGGAGTCTGGGCGGCCGATTGAGATTTGTATCACAGGAAGCAAACTGAAACAATAGCTTTATGATATTAGCTTCCACGCTGGGCCGAGAACAGAACACACTCTGACGGGAACATCAGTGGAAATACCACTTGATTGTCTTAAATCCTCTTTCAAGAGGAGCTCCGCAAACTGTAACCAGATGAGGTTCTCTCCTGCATTCAGACGGCCTTAAACAGTGGTAGATATGCAGAGCTGGCTTTTCACTATAAAATTGATTTTTGGCTTCCCCCATACTCATATGAGGTAAAATCAACTTCATTTTACATGAGAGCTAGAGGTCAATGTGCAGCAAGCTTTCTAAGACAAATGTCAGGTTTATTATTAATTCACTGGCATTTGCTTAGTGAAGACATCAGTCTTAATAAGAGATTATGATTTTCTCTTCTCTAGACTACTAAGGGAAAGACATTAAAATGTGGGACAAGTGATTTTAGTTTTTTGCCATGACCTTTTCATGCAGGAAAGAGTGAGACCAGAGGGAAAATTGTGGAGGCAGATATGGTTTCTGGTGCCCTCTTAGGTACCCCCGTTCGGACTTCTTTTCCCAGGCTTTCACCTCTATTTTTTTTTTTTTTTAACTGTCTCACCCCCTTGCCCCACTCATCCTCCAAACCAAGGCCTTTTTCTTTCCTGTTTGGTGAAGAGCTGAGAGGCTGATTCATGCTAGGATGTTAATGGCTGAGAGCAGCTAATCGTACAGTCTCTTCTAGAGATGCTTTGTTCAGATCATTCCCTGAACTTAAACCAAAAAAGTCTGGTCAATCAGCAGGTATGTACTGACCCCAGCCCGGCACGACATCTTATGAAGGGTAACACAGAGAAGTGAGATAGGATAGTAAGTTCTGCACAGAATAAAGGAATGAATTTCTAATGGTGGACTTTCAAAGCCCTTTGGGAGGCCTGCAAGGTCAGATAAAACACAGTGCCTTCTGCCAAAGATGTGAGGGTAGCCCAAGCCTACTACCAGGCAATGGTGGAGTTTAAAGGTGGGGCTAATGACCCAGTAAGTGATTCAAAAATAGTTTCCTCATGGCTTGACTGGGTCTGCTTTTGCAGTCAGCACACCCAGGGCCGGGCGTAGTTGTGGGCCTGTGGGCCGGAGGGAAGAATTGGTGTAAAAGGAAAGCCCTTTCATTGATAACTACCCGGTGACACATCTGCACCGGGGGATCACATCAGGGTGGTTTGAAGGCCAGTCAAAACACTCCTGGAACTTCTCAGACTTAGGAACAGAGGTAAAATAACCCTGGTGGAATAAAAATGCACCCTGAGCAGCAGCCCTGGGACGATCTGGTCCCAGAGGTCCGGTCAGGAGCGTTTGCCCTGCCACCCTGCCCGCTTGCCCCAGACGCCCAGCTGCTGCTGCTCCTCGGGTCCCGTCCCCCCTCCACCCCCCCGCGTGGTGCTGCCTGAAGGAAATGCGCGGTGCTCCGGAAAAAGTGCTCCGAAACCTCAGCCCGCGCATATCCTGGCTGTGGGGAGTCATCAAAGCCTGTTTACCGGGGCTATTTTTAGCATTAAAGAACCTTGTTGTGCTCCTGGGCCCAGCATGCTGCATCTCGGCAGAGTGCCTCTGAGCTGCACGACCCACCTCTCTTCTTTGGGGTCAGACCCTGAAGGGTCCTGGGAAGCAAGGAACTGAGGCCTGGAGCCCAAGGCAATTTAAAGACCCTGCTGAGGGTTTATGGAGCACCTACTGTGGGTTCCTCTTTATTCGGCACCAAGGATTTCTTCTGGATTGTTGTGCAGCCTTACGGCCGTTCATCTTTCTCTTCCCCACCAGTCTGTGGATTCCCTGAGGGAAGGGATGCTCTTACACCTGACTTTCCCTAGGACAGGACTGAGCATCTAGTAAGCGTCACTTGTTGACAGATGACCTGACTGATTTCCTGCTTCGTGCCCAGCATGGGGCAGACGTGTAGCAGGAGCGCAATCACTACGTAGTGAATGAAGGAATTTTCTATGTGCTTAGCACTGAGTCAGAGATTAATGATCCAATCAGAAGATGTGATGCTCCCAAGAAAGGGCAGGGGAGAAGGCGGAGCCGTCTTCAGCCAGATGATGTGCCTGAGCCCCTGGCCCCTCGGGTGAAGGGTTGCCTCTGGCCCCGCAGTTTCCACCCTCAGCTCCAAGCTGACAGCACGCTGGCCAGGTTCCTTCTGAAGCCCCCAGGAGTATAGGCAGGTGCTACGGCAGCAAAGCCTTCCACAGACGAAAGAGGCCTTGCTGTCCCAGGGTTCCTGGGGGCCAGCCTGCTGGCTTCCTGGCCCCCCAGCCGTTGTGACTTCAGTTCCAAGATGTTCTGTTTCCATTCGTGGGCCCTGTGCACCCCTCTCCCTCCCTCCTGGAGGCCAGCTGCTACAGCCAATTTCGCCACCTCCTGGAAGCAAGTGTACTGGGCACGGATGGAAACCAGTTGGGCTGTGTCGGAACTGTTCACAAACAGGAAATTTTAAGCAGAACTATTTCCTCTGGGCCTAGTTAACCCAAATAGGGTTGTCTTGGGATTACTCCAGATTTTGAAGTCAGTGTTGCCACTGAGATCAAAGACATTGCAGAGAAGAAAATCTCAATAGGCCAGAAATCACAGGGCTGGCCTCTGCTGTCTGGAGAAGGTGCTCACCTCTCTGGTGTGATTTTTAACAGTGCCGAAAACCTCTCCTCACCCATCCCCCAAATAGGTCACCACCTGCCAAACTTGGTTGATTTTCCGGGCATTAGGGTCACTCGTAGGACCTTGAGTTAAGGCAGTGATTCTCCACCTGCGGTCTTAGGGCCACCAGCATCCACATCACGTGAGAACTTGTTAGAAAAGCACATTCTCAGACCCCAACCTGAGACCTGCCGACTCAGGAACTCTGGTCAGGGGGCACATCCAGGGTGGCTCCATGACTCTGTGTGACCTGTGCGGTCCCGCACAGAAGGGCCCTGGGCATGGTTTAATGTTTCAACAAGAGGCCCCACATTCTTACTTGGCACTGGGCTTGGAAATCCTTGTTTTAGCAAGTTCTCTTGGTGGTTCCGGTGCACGCTCCAATCTGAAAGCACTGAGTCAAGTCATGGTCTCTCCTGAAGCCCTTGTTTAAATATAGGTGTTAACCCAGAGCACGAACATTGGCCGAGGCACCACCCACACCTGGAACTTTGGTTCACTATCATCAGTTCAGCTAACCAGTTAGATGGCAGGCGCCCGAAGCAGGGATCAAGTGTGGGTAGGTGTGTGGTAAAAAGGCCATTCCCAGACAGTCTCCCCTCCCATAGGCTAGCCACCTGAATCAGGTTATGAAGAGGAAAGAATGTCCCTCATTTCATTCTACCATTTTAGCAAAACAGAGGGAAGTCACTAGGCTACTACTCTGTATGGCCCAACTCTTGGCTCTAAAGGCTGGCCTGTCCCTGGGCAGCATGAGTGACCTAGGCACATTCACCGATCCTGTGTCCTGAAGGTGGATGGTCCACAGTGGTGCCACTGAGGCCCCTTGGTAGGAACATCTCCTAATTTGGATTTGTTCTTCTTGAGGAATAACAGCATATGGCCCAGAGCTTAAATTTAGGAGCTCAAGGGAAAAGAGAAAAGAGAACCAAATAAATCCAGTGCCCCTGCAGAAAGGCCCTTGAACCTCATTTCACAGCATCCATGTGTCCCTTGCCAAGTGGCCCCTAAATGCATTACATTTTACATTCCCTAGAACAGTCTCAGTTTGAAAGACTCCTTTTTTTTTAGTTAAGCGAATGTTAACGTTTACAAGTGACAAATTATTCTCTAATCCTCTTGTTCTGTAAATTAAGGGAGGCATACTGGGCTTGATGTTTGTACTGGCTGAATACAAATTTTTATAAGTAAATGTATATTTGGAGTTAAATAATGAGCTAGGAGAAGCAGGGCTGAAATACAGTTTGTGGTCTGAGCCATAAGAGCCGAGGGTCTGGGGCCTGAGAGCTTTATTTGCTGGGACAAGAGCTGAGTCTGCCTTTTGCACATAGCAGAGGTGTACTTCGTAGGCCAGGGTTCCTCAAAGCCCTTGGCTGGGGAGTGGACGCCTTCCCAGGTTGCCCCTAGCAACCACCTCTGCAGCCTGCCACCAGCACAGCAGCAGCCGCCTCACGTGGCTTCACACCTCTGGTCCTCACTCCAAACCGCCTTGCACGCCACTGCCAGATGAATCTCCCCAAAGCAGTGGTCTGAGATGCCACTGCTCCAGGCCACTGGACCCACCTCATGAGGCCAGTCGATAAGTCTGGGAAATGGACCCTCCTCTTCAGCCAGGTGGACCTGTCCTCCGTCCCTGGAGGGAGCGTTCTCCAGGCTCTGCCACCTCCATGCTTTCCAGTGTCGGCCCAACCCACTAGGCCCAGAAAGCCTTCCTTTCATTTAACAGAGTGAGGTCCCTGTTTTTCATGCATGTCTTCGAATGCCCTTCTTTAAACAGTTGTCTCTGACCACCCCACAGCAACCCCCCTCTTCCTATGAACGCTTCAGCACTTACTGTCTATATGCCTCTTGGGTGCCCGATTCTGTCAACCTGAAGTTTTTACTTAGATTTGTGTCTCTGTGTGCCACACAGCCCCCGTCCAGGTTTTGAGCAATCTGAAGGCAGTGACAGTGTCATGGAGGGGGAGAAGGGAGAGAATCATAATAGTTCATACGTTTTAGGCATTTTACATACGTATTTAATCCTTACAACTCAAAGAGATGGGAATTATTATCTCTATTTAACTGATGAGGAAACTAATATTCAAAGAGGTTGTTACTTACTCAGAGTCATAACAGCCCAATAGGAGGAATAGTCCAAAGCCTATGAATGGTTGCGAGTGTGGCTTCTGTATTCAGCTGCCTGAGTCCACTAGCTACAACCTCTATAACCTTGGGCAAATGACTTAACCTCTCCAGGCCTCATCTGTAAGATGAGACAAAAAAAAATAGTACTTTTACACCACAGGTGTCTTGAAGATGATATAGCATGCTCAGTGCAGTACCTGATAGGCTGCCATTGTTCAGCATCCATTAGGGAATATTATTGTTCTGACGACTCCTGTAACTGCCTTTGCATCTGTGACCACTACTGCTGCCATTGCCACTGGTACCACAAGTATGCGGCCACAACAACCGTACTGCCCGCAAAGCTCCTGTCAGGGTGTCCTCTGTGCAGTGGTGTTCGTCAAATGCCTGCTGCTTGAGCCTGTGGTGGACACTTAGATGGTTGGCAGTGTGCGTTTCCAGAAAAATCCACTTAATGCCTTTGAGCCATCCCTGGCAGACATCCGTCCATGCCAGTCCCATCTGCTTTAACACATTGATGCAAGCTGTCCAACCCCTGTCTCTTTCCAGTTTGCTCTGAAAGTGAGCCTGAAGCTGAGGCTGACCAGCAGATGGACAACTTGTACCTGAAAGCCTTGGAGGGCTTCATTGCCGTTGTGACCCAAGATGGCGACATGATCTTTCTGTCAGAAAACATCAGCAAGTTCATGGGACTCACACAGGTGACACCCTCCTCTGGCTCTTTCAGAAAGGGAAAGCATTTCCACTTGGGGGTAGAAATTAGTGGAAGGTTCTGATCACATCCCTCCTGACCTCTCCTTGCATATGCCCACCCTGCTTCTCTCTGATTTCAAGCCTCAAACCTCAGGAACACACTGAGAACCCCTGGCATTGGGCTTAGCATTGCTGGTGGCCACCCTGGTGGACAGCTCTGCCGACTGGATTAATAGAGCCACCCTTGTGAACCACATCCGTCATGAAGTCTGTTACACCGGTGTGTCTGTGGACCTGTGGAGTGGAACATGAGAAGACCTGATTTAGCCTCCTCCCTCTCTCCAACTGTGAAAAGGGGGCCCCGCTTCCTCTTGGAGACTTCTTCTTCAGTGTTAGGAATAATGAAGCCCAACCTTGTTTTTGAAACAGGTGGAGCTAACAGGGCACAGTATCTTTGACTTCACTCATCCCTGTGACCACGAGGAGATCCGTGAGAACCTGAGTCTCAAAAATGGTAACGTATTCTTCATTGCGTTTCTTTCCTTTTCACACCACCTGGGAGGGGATCTGCCTTACCTTTGTCTACAGATGTAGGATGGTTGGAACATGGCCATCATGACCTAAAAAAAACTGACATCCATAAAAAACCCAGCAGAGCCTAGGAGATGAGATCGAGGGCCCTGGAAGGACCCAGTACTCAGAAGGGTCTCTTGCTGGCTCTTCCTGGGGCCTGACGTCACACTCCTAGGGCACTCCTTAAGGTTAGGACACTGTCTCCAGAAGGTTTCATCACCTGAGCATCCAGCATCTCTGCCAAATGACACCACCCAAACCAATCAGCTCATCTGTGCCAAAATGTTCATGGGAACTGTTGTGATTGTCTCTAAGACAGTTGTGTAACAGACTGCCCCAAACATAGTGGCTTAAACAGTACTTTTATTAGCTCTCATGATTCTGCGGGTTCTGTGGGTGGTTCTTTTGCTCCATGTGATGTCAGGAGGCTGGACTTGGGGGGATGACCAGAGGGCTCACCCACACCTCTGGGACCTTGTGGCCGGTAGCTGGAGGCTGGGGCTCGGCTGGGATGAGGGCATGGCTGGACCTCCCTCTCACTCTGGAAGGTATTGGAGCCTCTCCCTCTCCACATGGGGTCTCTAGGGTAGCCAGACTTCTTACACGGCGGCTCAGGGCTCCCCCAAAGTGCAAAAGTAGAAGCGGCCAGGCTCTCCGAAGGCTTATTCCCGAAACTGGTACAGCACCACTCTGCCTCGTCCTGCTGTTAGAGTGAGTTACAGGCCAGCCCCATTCACTGTGGGAGGGAACTACAGGAGGCCCTGAATACTGGGAGATGTGGCTCATTGGGGCCACCTTTAGAGACTAGCTACCCCGGGAGCCAAGGAAGGAATCTGGCCTCCTGGTGATAAGAAATGGGACAGGTAGTTTTTGATGGAGAAGAGATTTATAAGGTCTCGTGTACTGCACCCTTCCTGTGGGGCCTCCAGCAGATGCCAGTGGATTGAAGGGCCTATACAAGCAGAAAGCACTTTGCAGTGACAATCAGAGCTTGCTGCTTCATCTCTTGTAACTGGGGACAGTCAGGCAAAAGCACAAATGGGCATATTGTCAAGTGGACTGAAGCTTTGAGAAGAAGGGGACTTAATGACTTTCGAGGTCCCTTCTGAACCTGAGAGTCGATCTCTGCCCTGGGCAGATTGTGCCCGAGTCTAGACATCCCCTTTTCTATCCCTCACCTGCCACTGCCATGGGGTGAGTGCTTGTCCAACCTGAATGACAGAGGCAGTGGTCTCAAGCCTGCAAGGCTTTGCTCTTATTACCACACATGCTGCAAAAGCAGACACTTCATTGGCCCACTTCTACCCTTGTTACAGACCGAGCCTGCAAAGCGCAGGCTTACCACCACCTCTGCCCACCCCACCACGGCCTCCCGGCCCAGCGCCTCTGCTCTCCCTCCCGAAGGCCACCTGGCTCCGGGCGTACACAGGCGGGGGAGCGCTCTGGGCTGTTCACTGTCTTCTCTGTGCCGCTGAGAAACTCTTGTTTGGTTCTGTGAGGAAGGGGCTGCCAGAGCTTCTGAATCCCTTTCTAAAACAGGTGCTAGAAGCCCGAGAAAACCAAAAAGTCTCTATTTCTTCTCTGCTCTGGAAACCCTTGGGCCCTTGGGTTCTCAGTCTTAGTTCAACCTCTGACCCTAGTCTCAATCTGACCGTGTGATCTGAACCGAGTCACTTCATTGCTCTGTTCCTGGGAGTCTTTCTTTTCAAAGTGACAGTATTGGACCAGGCAAAGTCTAGGACCTTCCAGCTCCCAAGTGCCGTGATTCAGCAGAACTCTACTCTTTTGATCCGAGTAGAACTTTAGATCTCTTGGTCTCTGTGTTGAGGACTTGGGATCCAAATCAGTGAATCAGCAAAGCCTTTGAAGGTGCCGACCTGAATGATCTGTAAGCACAGGGTTAGTGCGAGCACCCAGAGAAAGATAAGGCTGCGAGGCTGGTGTGGAAGGCTTTGAAGGCCAGGAATTGGGCCTCGGTCCTCTTCCTTGTAGACAGAGGGGAGCTGGTGGAAGTTTTTGGGCAGAGGTGGAGTAATCTGTTTGGAGATGTGTTTAGAAATATTAACCAAATGGCAGGATGGGGAAGACTCAGAAGTTAACAGGTCAGGAGGCCATGGCCCTAACCCATGTCACAGCCACAAATGAGTCCTTCCAGCCCACTTCTCAGCACCTGAGCTGGTGCTGGTGCTGTGACCAGGCCCCAAGATACAGGAATGTCTCATGATGTGCAAACCCCACTTGTGGGAATTAGAATTGTAGGAAGAAACATAATTGATTATGGGAGAGATGGTTTTTTAATCATGATGGAGGAATATTCTCTCTTTAAAAAAAAAAAAAAAAGATTCACCATCTGGTCTGTTACTTAGTAGGCTCTCCTAGGGTTGTTGAAGATAAATTCGAAGGTGCCACAATTCATTCAACACACAGTGATTTGGGGCTGTGTCACCCAAATAAGTCACAGCCCCCTGGGGGTTCAGGTGCAGAAGCTGGTGGCCATGCCAGAGGGAGGGGTGTGATTATTTGAAACAAGGCTCTAGTCTGTTCTGAGATGCTGGGCAGGGGGCAGGAGTGTACCTTGGAAGGTCCAGGATGGCAGAATTTAGACATGGACAGGGGGGCTCAGCTGGCAGTTACTGCATTCATCACTTTTTTTTTTTCTTAAACAAAAAGTGGGAGAGGTTCTGAATGGCAGGCTATTTGGAGACTCTAAGGAAGGAAGCAATCTTGTTTGTCTTGGTGATTTATTTAATTCTGGCTGAGAAAGGATATGATCTGTGTTGAGTTAATCCTCAAGGTGAACTTGCTCCCCACAGGAGATTTGGACCAGCAGTCTCTCTTGAGCCTTGACCTGTGTCACCTTAGGGAGAAAGCAAATGGAGCAGCATCCTGAATGCAGCCATTGCAGGTTGAAACTAGGGCACTGGAGGGACAGGAATGAAAAAAAGACAGGGGTGTCTAAGGGACATTTCCAGCCCGAGAGGCTTATCCCCTTGGAGTAATTGTGGTCTCGCCCAGACTGTCCCTTGGAATTCCATCTCTGGAACCTGGACCCGCCCCGGGAGAGGTTTGCTGAGATCACGGCCGATGGTCACTCATCGCCTGGCCTCTCTGGAGTGCGAGGTGCAGTGGGAGATAACACACTGGAACAGCCCCGACCCTTCAGCAGTGGGAGACGGGCTGGAGATGAGCGAGCCTTGGCCCACAGCCAGGGTGGCACGGAGCATTCAGGGCAGGCTGCGCGTGCTCAGAGAGCCGCTCCTCAGGGAACACACACACACACGCACGTGTTGCCCTGAAAAACTGCCCCCCCTCTGAATACAAACACGAAACTTCAGCTGGCTCCCCTCCCCTTCTCTATCCAGGCTCTGGTTTGGGGAAGAAAAGCAAAGATATGTCCACAGAGCGGGACTTCTTCATGAGGATGAAGTGCACAGTCACCAACAGAGGCCGCACCGTCAACCTCAAGTCAGCCACCTGGAAGGTAGGACGTCAGGCCTGGGTTGGAGTACCGAGTGCGCCCCCCCACCCCCAACCCCGCCCCTGGCTCTCGGCTCCACGTCTGACCCTCCGCGGCTGGTCTCCAGGTCCTGCACTGCACGGGCCAGGTGAAGGTCTACAACAACTGCCCCCCTCACAGCAGTCTCTGCGGCTGCAAGGAGCCGCTGCTGTCCTGCCTCATCATCATGTGTGAGCCCATCCAGCACCCGTCCCACATGGACGTCCCCCTGGACAGCAAGACCTTCCTGAGCCGCCACAGCATGGACATGAAGTTCACCTACTGTGACGACAGGTGGGGCCCGGTGGGGTGCGCGCGCGTGCGCGTGCGTGTGTGCGCGCGTGCCTGTGGTCGGGGTGTGGGTCTGTGGCATTAATGTTGTATTGCTGGGTGCAGGTCACTGTTTCATCCCATCAGTGCCACCAAGGGGTTCCTCATACCATATTGGGCTGTCCCCTGTTGTCACAGCAGAGCTGATCTGGGGTGCAGCTGCTGTCATGGTGGATCGCGGTAGTGTGTACACATTCCTCCACATACGTGTCAGCCTCCTAGGAAATCTCCAGGCCACTCTCCCTCCCCAGGAGACGAGGGTCTAGAGATCTCCATTAGCACCCCCAATTCAGAGGCCAGCTGGGAGCTTTGGTTTCTGGCCTGGAAGCGGCCCTGCGGCCTCGTGGCCCCTGTGTGTTCTTTTCAGTGAATGAGCTCTTTCCTCGGCCTTTGCTCCTCCTGTGTCACCTCCATTCCAGCCGCTGTCCAGTCTACTTGGGAAGGCTTTTCAAGCAAGGGAACTAAGCCAGACCCTAACCCCCAAAGCCAGGCCTAACTGGAGATTCTCTTATGAGAACGTAGTGGTGGTTAAGAGCCTTGATTCAGTGAGATGGCCTAAGTTCCAATCCAATAGGAAGCGTTCGGTGTTAGCTGTGGTCCTCACCTAAATTGCTTCATTAGAGTAGTTGAAAGAGCACCTAAGACTGCACATGTAATCCATGTCACTCTAGTTTCAGCTTGAGGAGAGGCTCGAAACAGATGGGGAAGAGGCTTGGGTTGTTGTGGAAGGGGCGGGAGGGATAGCTCTGACTCCCTGCTGCCTGTCCTCTGCCCTCCCCTCTGTGCCTGGGCATTGGGAACATGGGCGGATCGGGAGGTGGAAGGAGGAAGACAGGGAAGGATAGATGCCGTGGGCAGTGGCTGCCATCAGAGAGGGAAGGACAGGCCAGGAGCAGGGGCTGGGCCGGGCAGGCCCGGCTCGAGGAGCCGCCACTGCAGTCTGCTGACTAGTGCATGACCAGAGGTGGCCTTCAGGGATCTCACCACCTGACCCCAGATTTCAGCAGTGTCCAGAGTTACCACGTTTGTCCAGAGTCACAGTTTTTGTGGCAGCTCTTTGCTGCTCCAACCTCTCCCCTCTCCCCTTCTAGGGTTTCTCCAGAAACCCTGAGATCTCAGCTTCCCCTTCTCTATAATGCAGATGAGAATACTGTCCGCACCTGTTTCACAGGATCAGTGTACGATGAGATGATGGCTATGGAAGCGCTTTGAAAACCACAAACCCCGTAACTGATGGGAGGCTTTTTGTTCCTGCTGATGTCTTGCTCCCTGTTTTTGCCCTCCCCCAGAGCTAGTCTCCCCACTAACCTCAAGGGGCCAAGACTACTTCTGGAGGCATGTAGAGGCTGGGAGCCTGGAAGAAGGAGAGACCACTAGCAGGAAACTGCCTCACCTTCCCAGCCAGCAGGAAGCCAAAGACCCCAGGAGAGAGCTCCTGCTCAGCGGCCCCCAGGCCTGCCCACCTTTCTCTCTTCTGCTGCATGTCCCATGGGTGTCTGGATTTCTTCATGGGTGCGGCCCTACTTTCCAGGCTCAGCTGAGTTTCTCTCCCCTGATTCTAGACTGACCTGGTGTTGGCTGGTGCCACTCCAGGTTTAAGAACTTTTGTAAAAGTGTCCTTGAGTCACTCCTGTCCCCAGAGTGCTGGATTCAAGGCTCTTGGAGGTAGTGCATAGTTCCAGATGTAGAAAGAAGCGCTCTAACCTCATAGGGAGAAAATGTCACGTGTGAAGCCTTGTGTCCTGAAACTTTGATACAGTCAGCGTTTATCATGGCTGTTCATATTGTCATTATTGTGATACAAGGATAATTAGAGAGATTATTCCAAAGGCAGGCACCTGAGAAATCCATGCTGTGTGTAACGTTGTTTCTCAGAGGTAGTCTTTGTATTCCAAGAACCATCCTGGGCAGAAGATACAGTTTTGTAATGTGCACCCCTCTCCGTAATCTTCTGAGACAAGAGAAATCCTGCCGCGTAGCCCGCGTGTCTCCAGCTTCGAGGTGGGGTGGGGCGGTGCGGTGCTCCGCATGCCTTAGCCTTAGAGCAGCTGGAGCAGTGCAGACAGTGAAAGCTGCGTGTGAAGCACAGCCCTAATGTGACCCCAGAAGCACTGGGAACACCCTCCTGTCCTAGAAAATAACTCCTCATCCCTAGATAACAGAAAAGAAGGATTTTTTTTTTTAAACTTAAGACTTTGACCCTTGTTAATGTGAAGGGAAAAACAATCCTCTGGAAAGGGTAACTTGAAGTTATCCCTCATTCATTATCTTGTTGTGAATGAATTTCAGGTCGTTTCTTGAAAGCATCTAACCTTTGAGTAGAAGGAAGAGGGGACAATAACATGAGCAATTGGGTGCCTAAGAGTGGAGGAGGCCCTCTTCCCAGAAAGGGGAGGGGCCCTGCACTGACTTCTTGGTTTGGTTCAGGGCTGGTAGACAGAGTCGATCCTGGCTTGACGGAACCTGTGATTTAGGGCTTTGTGACTCGGAGTGTGGAGGGTGATATTGCTTATAAGGTTTGCTAGACACAGTGCACTTTCAGCAGAATCTTGCCTTTCAAGAACCTAATTACATGGCCCAAACTCTGAATTCAGAGGTGCTGGAAAGATGGATGCAGAGGCATCTAAAGACACAGGATGCTGTGCCACACAGAAGTTGTGTTTAACGGATTAGCAGATTAGTTAACAAGGGCACAGACATGGCTTAGACAGTTTATAAAGTGACTATTTTAAGTCCTTAATACCTATGTGTTATTTCTCAATTGCCTTGATGAAGACTAGGATTTTTTGGTTTTGTTTACACTTTTTGTACTGGGCTGGGGAAGGATATACACACATTCATTCTCTCTCTCTCTCTCTCTCTCTCTCTCTCTCTCTCACACACACACACACACACACACACACACACCTCTTCCAAGATCAATGCTTCAAAAACCAACACTTATATATCATAGCGGGGTGGGGTGGGGGGCATTCCATTTTAATCAGGGAATTCACTAGATTTAATGACATCTGGCACACATGAGGGGCTGCGATTTCCCATAAAGGGGATTTTTCCCAATGGGAAAGTTAGGAAGAATCTGATGAAAATGTAAGGCAAGTAGAACCCACAAAATCACTTTTGAGGCTGTTTGGTACTTTTTCTTAGATGTATTGAGACCATAGACATAAACAAACAAAAAAAGAGAAGGATCATGGAGAAAAAGACAGGGGAGAACAGAGGAAAGGGGGGAGAGACAAATAAAATAGAAAAGAGTACTCTAATCTTGTGTTTAAGTCTCAGGTTTCCAAAATCAACTGAACCTGAAACAACTTATTCTGAAACATCTGAAGTTGAATAAAGGAATGCAGATGATTCAAAATGCATTCATCCTGCTCCTCTTAACAAAGGGTGAGAGGACCATGTCAAGTCCTGTATTAATGATCTGAAACAGCAAATATTGTTAGAAGTGAATTCTGTAACAATTTATATGTCAGTCACACTTATGTGTATATACAGTCAATTGCTCTAGATAGGGGGAGTAAAGTTGAGTAGCACGTTTAAAGAAGAATATCCTGATTATCAGTGTAATGGATGATCTCGTCTCCATTTACGATTCAAATAGAGGTGTTATACTCTGTCTCCTAAAATGAGTAGCCAATTAATGAACTGTTATTTATTGAGCATCTGCTGTATATCTAACCCAGTGCCAGAGACTAATTATATCAAAGAAGAAAAGAGATGATTCCTGATCTCCAAGAGTTTGGAGTTAGAGACATGAGCAACTTAATGAACCATTCACCCAAAAGGAAGACAAAAATTGTTCTCAAGTAGTTTAACTTTAAAACGGGGGTGGTTCTGGGACTTCCCTGGTGGCACAGTGGTTAAGAATCAGCCTACCAATGCAGGGGACACAGGTTCAATCCCTGGTCTAGGAAGATCCCACATGCTGCAGAGAAACCAAGCCCATGTGCCACAACTACTGAGCTTACGTTCTAGAGCCTGCGAGCCACAACTACTGAGTCTGTGCACCGCAACTACTGAGCCCATGCGCCGCAACTACTGAAGCCCGCACGCTCTAGGGCCCGTGTGCTGCAACTACTGAGCCCGCATGCTGCAACTACTGAAGCCTGTGCGCCTAGAGCCCATGCTCCACAAGAGAAGCCACCACAATGAGAAGCCCGCGCACCACAGCAAAGAGTAGCCCCCGCTCATCACAACTAGAGAAAGCCCGCACGCAGCAACGAAGACCCAATGCAGCCAAAAAATAAATTAAAATTAAAATTAAAAAAAATAAAATGGGGTGGTTCTTAAATTCACATGGAGGCGCCATCTAGTGGACAAAGAGAATAACTGAAAGAAGCCAAGCCATCAGGCAGAGTGGGGCAAATCTATAATGCATATAATCCCACTGTGATTTTGTGTGTTTTATGAGTCTTCCTGTATGTTAGAAATAAATTATAAAAGCAAATTATGTGGATGAGAGAAGTATCACTGGGGGAAAAGTTACCATAACAGTAAAAACGTTAAATTAACAAAGAGGGTCCTGTAATTTTTACAGATAAAGAATTTGAGGGCAACCCTGTTTTGTCATTGGGTTAAGGCAGCGTAGGATGTAATAATATCAGGAGTTACAGTTTGATAAGATGCCTGCATTTCAAATTCTGTGGATCAAATCTGTGATGAATTCTTTTTATACGAAGAAGTTGGCAACAGTGATGATGATAAAAGTGAGGAGATAGTTGAGGACTGTGAAGAGGCTGTCAATAAAATTATAGACAGCCATGAGTTGTAAAACACACACACATCAAAACACCTGAAAAGCAACAGTATTAAAGTCTGAGAAGAAAATAGGCTGACTTCGGGCAAATTAATAGTAAAAGATTATATACTTTCATTGTGTACTGAGATACATTTAACAAATTATTTTACTTTTTTTTAGAGGATAGGTGGCATCTTTAATTCAAAGTGATCTTTCAGACTGATATATTACATGTCATTTTTAGTTTCATATTTAGTGTGTTCTAAATATTTTTGCGGACATACACAGTAGTCTTTCTTTACCTATCTTATGTAAGATGGTAGAGTATATTTCTTCAAATCCTTGAGTTAGAAGAAGCTTGAAATGCTCTCCGTGTGCATCTGTGTCTCCTCCAAACGACGATGTTCTGAAATCAGCCCTAAGAAAGTTTGAACATATTTATGAGAAATGCTTGTATATCATCCTGTCTCATCTGCTTGAAATACTCCTTGGAAGAGGCAGCTTTACAAATCCTCTTTGGAATTTATTTCAAACTGTAATATTACATACCTCACAATTCAAAAACTATTCCTCTGCATGATCTGCTTCTCTCCTGCTACAATTCAAGGCAAATTTCCCCTTCTTGCTTGTGGGTTTCAAGGTAATGCAAGGCAGCTGTGGCATTTGGTGGCACTCAGGGTCGGTCCAGGCTTGAGCCAGGGCTACACTCCTATGTATACTATGAATAAATTCACCCCACCTGTAACACGTAACACTGATAGGGTGGAAATTCATTATCCATTAACTATGGAGCTGGTTGTATAGATATTCACTTAACCGTGTACTACTGGAGGAAAACACCAGGCAAAAGTATTGTTGTTTAAAGCCAAGAAAATCTGGATAGAAATATATTAAAACAAATGTCATTGAACTCTGTGTTAGTGAATAGTTTGGGTATTATTGGGGGAATGCAGTTTCAAAGCTAAAAGCACATACAGAAACCAAAATGAGGTGAGTCAAGTGTTGCCTAGGAGAGGGCATTGCCAGAAGGCAGGAACGAAAGAAAGCAGACCTTAATAAAAGGATGGTTTTATTAGCAAATGCGTTCTTTGGAAAACAAATAGGTGGTTAGGAAGTACTTACAACTTTTATCCTCTCAAATAGTTTAAATGCTCTCTAACCGTCCACGATTAGTTTACTGAGTGAATCCTGTACTCCTAGGGAACAGGGCTAAAAACTGCAGCCAGACCTTGTCTGACTCCAGGCTTGGCGTGTGAAGTAGGGAGCTTGCTGCCTCGTCCCTCGTCCCTCGTGGGCGGGCGCGTGATGGAGCCGGCCGAGGCCTGCGCCGCATTCCTGCTGCCTAGGAGGCCGTACGGCACTGACACTGCAGCCCCGCCGGAGAGTCCATTTCTTCCTAGAGCTCAGCCACAGGGAGTCCATGTCGAAAAGGGCCTCGCCGCATTTTTAAGGGTAAAGAGCAATGGACGAGCAGTAACCGTCATCTTACACCGTGAGGCAGACCTGACTCGGAAATCCAGGGCCCGGCTGTCTGACCCACATACTTCCTTGGGGCGACAGTAACTTCAGATTGTAACCACCTTGTTTTCCCCTCTACATGCTCTACTTTGTTTCTTTCTTCCTTCTGCCTCGGCCTCCTGGGGCTGCCTATCAACGTCTACATTTCTCTCCTCACCTCATCCTTGAGCTGGTTCTTTTCCTACTTTATTATTAAACAGGGACCTCTGTGCTTCTCATTTCTGAAGTCTACTGAATTGTCCTTTTATATGTTCTTCCCCTTTACAAAGAGAACAGCACTACTGAGTTGACTTTTGAAATTTATGGGTGACTCCAAACTGATTTTATTTTTTTTCTCCAGAGAGTCAGGGCCCCTTAATTAGAATGAAAGAAAGAAAGAAAAAAATAGTTCCCCTGCCCCTGGTGAAGAGAGCAGATGAAATGGTGTTATCACAGCCCAGCTCCCGAGGCTTCCCTGGGACAGAGGGAAATGAGCAGGGAGGGCCCTTGTGTGCCGTGGAGGCCAACCCTATAAACAAACCGGGTTCGTTAGCCTCCCCGCTGGCGTCGGCATGCCTGCAGATTGAGGGCAACGACCATTAGCTTTGAGTTGGGGTTTCCTGGTTTTGTGAAGTCTGACCAGTCGAATGTTCTTCAATTGTGTTTGGGGTATGTGTATTTCCCAGTTTTTATAGTCGTCTGTTTAAAGGCATGAAGGAGGAGACGTTAAATATTTATTTTAGTTGACAAGATAAATGAAGGCTGCTACTGGGAAGAGAGCTGGTAATTCTGAAATCGAGGTTTGTTTGTCCACTTCCAAAACATGCCCATTGTGTGCCTCTGGATGGATGGTACATTAATTAGATTAAGAAATATTGCATTTGAGGCTGACTATAATAAACATTTACTTTGAGCATTTTAGAAGATTCTAATCTTGAAAGAAAGTATGATCTCTTCACGGAGTAGACTCAGATCTTTCCCAGAACAGCCTCATTTTTGAGGGTCTCTAGGAAACTCTAGACCTAGTTCAGGAACAGAAGTAGTTTACCTGGCACATGGGTGAGCCTGTAAATGGCCAGCCCGTTGTCAGCACAGCCCACCGGTGCAATTCTCATTCCCAGGCGAAGGCTGAAAGGCATGGGACCCATCAGAAAAGCTACGTGGGCATAGGAAAGGACGGGCCAGCACTGTGCGGCCGTCTCCTTGTTCTCCCTGAATCTCCACCTTGGCTAAGGTGCCATGAACGCCAGCCCTGGAGGTAGGCTGCCGAGGAGCATGTCTGTTGCTGATGAGTTCAGAGACCTCTCTGCTCAGGGCCAAGTGAGGGGACAGATCCTCCTGGTCTGAGACCAACTGGCTGGTGCAGGCGAGCTGCTGGAATCTCACTGGAGAAGCCTCCGCTGGGCTAAATCAACTGAGACCTAAGCTTCTCAGCTCTGTTGTGTTGCCCGTTGTTTGACAAAGGCTTTAACCCCCAAGTCTCACCTAGGCAGAGAATTTGCCTCTTCTCTGCCCACTTCAACACCAGACACACCTTACGGAATGGAGAAAGGATGGATTGAACATCGTGAGGGCTGTGCTGAAGGCTGTGTGTGTGCATCACCATGCACTGAGACAGCTGACCATGCTCTAGGAAGAAAAGTGGACCATTAGTGCCCAGGTTCCTTAGCAGTGCTGGGCTAGACAGGGCTCTGATTATACCTTAGGCCCCCAAAGACTATCCGCCCACTGGTCGGCTACTCTAGCATTTACTGAGCACCCGTTGTAGCAGAGGCCAAAGGAGAATGTGGTCCCTGAGCTCGGGGCTTGGCAGCCTAGGATGTGGAGAGCAGCATACATAACTCCTTGTGACGTTGTGTTTGCCTGTTAGGACTCGATGAGAAGGGGAACCTGGAGAAAGCTCCAGGGCCAAGGCGAGACCTCGAGCTGGCCCTGTCATCATCAGGGCTCGGAGGAGAGAAGGCCTCAAGGCTCTGCGGCAAGCGTGGGTTTGCCAGAGGGGGGAACTGCGAGGAGAGGGGTCTACCGGGGAGGGGGGACCTGCCACGCTGCCGATCAGCTGCAAATCAGACTGCTTGGAAGATGGAGACAAGACCCTGGGGGCTTAGAAGTTAGGTGGAGTTTATTTACTCTGGATGTGGTTGGTCCTAGGTAAGCTGGGGATGCTTACGTAGAGGGGTGACAGAATGGAAATAATATTTTAGGATGATTTCGTCTGACCTGTGCAAAACCCGTATGGAGCGGGAGAGAAGAGCAGAGACAGGAGACCAAGGAGCCACGGCGTCTGCTTTCCTCTCCACACTGTTCCTCTCCAGCGTGGACAGGTGACAGGGCTGTGCCCCCGGAGTCATGTATTCCAAAATAGAGCTTGTAATGGTGAGGGTATAGCACCACTTCTCGCTCGTGATAGGCTAAGTAAACAAGACAGTGAGCCGGTGAGAAAAAACGTGAGAGAACAAAGATGATGAGAAATAATGTTTAGGTATGACGTGGGAAAGCAGTTAATCTGGTGGTTCTTGGGCAGGGCTTTGTTTATTTTAATGATTCCAGCACAGAGCAGAGGGTCCTCAGAGAGTTGATTCTTCACGGTTCTCCACATTTGCCTTTTCTCTGCCCACTTCCTATCTAAGGCAGACACCCTACACGGAAGCTGCCTATTTATCAGAGTGTAACGAAGAGGCACATTTCTAGGACTATGATTTTGTATCTGTTCCTCTCGGCACCTCCTGCCCTCCCTCCTTTCCTTGAGATAGAAAGAGCAAGTAGAACCCATGAAGGCAAACCTGACGTCTAGGAGGTATCTGAGGTCACCAGGCACGACCCGAGGGGAGAAGGTTTAAGCGCAGACAGGGCTCTACCTGCCTGGGTCCCTCCTCAATCCGTGGCTAACACACATGCAGAGGCCACCTCCATGCTTTTCCCAACTTGGGACCACATAATTTTCACTTTTCATTTATATCGCCCTCTGCTAGAATAAGCTGGAATAGTCAGGATGTTCCCATTTTTGTTCTTGCTCTGTCCCCGGACACTTGTGTAGACATCAAGCAAACTGTCTACCCTCTCTGCATCTCTGCTCCCTTGTCTGCAAAAACTGTGGGTAGGGGGCAATGAGAGCCCCTTCCAGTGGTCACTGGAGCAAGGCACATGTGTCTGTTTGGGGGTGGGAGGTAGGGAGCCCCTGAACAGGTGCTTTTCCTTCCTCCCCAGACACAATCCAGGAAGGGCAGGAAGAGTGGAGGTTCGGTAGACCCACAGTTGCAGGTTGACCACCATGTTTGTTGTTGTTGTTGTTGTTTGCTTGGATGAATGGTACGACCGGGATGTTGGGAGTGTGTTTCATTGAATGTGTGCATTTGAATTACCTTCTACATGTAGGTCCTTGAGCCCCTGCTCATATTCATGTGGTCTTTCTCTTCCCCCTTGCTTTTTTAAAAAAAAATTTAGAATCACAGAACTGGTTGGTTACCACCCTGAAGAGCTGCTTGGCCGCTCAGCCTACGAGTTCTACCATGCACTGGACTCAGAGAACATGACCAAAAGTCACCAGAACTGTAAGTTCCAGGAATGCCCTATATGTCTGTGGAATCTGGCCTTGAGTGCGGTGTGACTGGTGAGAAAGGAGAAGATCCAGTCGCTTCCTTCACAGAGCCATCATCTCGTGTGGCAGACAAGACTCATGCCCTCAGGATGGTTAGAGAACCAAGGCTGCCACCATCCTGTGTGACATGCTCATGCAAATTAGGAAAAGGGCACTTTTGGTAGGGGACACACAAACACACCAAGGCATACAGCCTGGAGAGTGGAAGGTGGGCTGAATCTCAGTCCCTACTTACCACCTCACTGAGCACACTTATGCAGTTCGCAGCCTGCTTAACCTATGCAACAGCCCCGTAGAGTGTAATACAAGACAGCATGTAATCAACTTGAGTTATGCGCTATAGAAACATGTACATCCATTCAAAGAAGAGGGCTGGGAGAGTTCAGGAAAAGAGAAGACAGGGCACTTGAGTTGGACCTTGAAGGATGGGAGAGCATTGGTCTAAACAGAGGTAGAGGTTGCACGATACCAACCTAATAGACGTGTTGAGGCGAGCCCTGGTTTTCCAAGAGCTTGCTTGCTGAATCAAGAGAACACAGCTGGGGAAGGCTGTCCAGGCAACCCAGTAATGGCATGTGGAAATTGTGCCTTGCAGCTTGAAAGAAAACCTGAATTATGAAAGGATTCTAAAACAGGGCTGTCCAATAGAACTTTCTACAATGGAAATGTTCTTCATCTGCATAGTCCATAGGTGACCTATGCTGTATATTAAATATGTCTAGTGCAACTGAGGAACTGAATTTTTTAAATTTAGTTTTAATTAAAGTAGCCACACTTGACTAGTGGCTACCATACTGGACAGGGCAGTTCTAGTGCATTTCAGTTGACTGTGTTCCCAATTAAGGCTTCCCATTTGCAGGTGATCCAAGACAATTTTCTTGAATCCATACAGCCCATCAACATGCAAGGACTATGGGTTTATAAGCCTATACCTGGCCTACTGGGGGAAAAAGAAATTGATAGGATTGATCCCTGCCCTAAGGGATCTCATTTCTGCGTAAGAAGGAGGGCTTTGGGCTCCGTGGGAGCACGGTGGTTCATACCTTCCGCCTCAGTATCTAGCATAGTGTTTGGTACAGTACAGGCACTAAATGAATGACACACCCAAGGGCAAAAAAAAAAAACATATTTGGGAAAGAATGCTTCAAAATAAGTGCCCCCAGTGCAGATCAGGGTGCTGAGAGGATTACAGAAGGATTTAAAATGGGTAAGTCTGAGAAGATTCCCAGTGGCCCTTTTGGTCTTGGACTCCAAGGATTAGCTGTGGCCTTGGAATGGCAATGAAGAAAATGGAAGTGCAGTTATTTGTCCGTTGTTCCTAAATCCGTCCATCCATCTATCCCAAGGTTAGGACACCTGAAGTTCAGATCAGCAGGCCATAAGCTGTATAGAAGCACAGTTAATATTCTCTTAAGGAATGAGATCTTCTCTTTCTAATTGGTTTCTTTGCTTCGTCCTCATGGCTTTTGGGTTTGATCCAACAGTGCAACAGGGCCCCTAATGATATCTCAAAGAAGTTTCTCATTGTGTTCTCCAGCAAAAAAAACAAACAATCCAGCTTCCCCATTCGGGGACCCAGGGATGCGGGAGGGAGGTGGAGGTACTTTTGTGTGCCCATGGGTGTGGCCCAGCTCTAGCCTGCCCCAGCTTTGAAACTGTAGGATGTGGCTCCAGCCTCCGCTCTGGGACTCCCCATGCTTTTCTGGCCCATGGTGGTTTCAGCTCCCAAAGTCATCCTGGTACTGGGACTCAGGGACCTGGCTCTGGCCCAGCTTACCCACTGATTCCCAGTGCCTGGCTTTCTGGGGCTTCCCTCCTTTAGATGTAAAACTGGGGAAAAGCCTAGCCTTCCTTCTCAGCCAAGGGTGAGTCAGAGTAGAGGACAATAGCAAAAGTTTCTGGAAATTCTTGCAGGACAGTATTGTACTTTACCTTCTGGGGTGGGAAAGTAGAGGAAACTATTGTCAAAGAGAACAAAAATGATGGCTTCTCACTAGGCCTATGAAAATGATTTTTTTTCCTTCTCTTAGAAAATCTTTGATCCTTAAAACAGAGCTGGGGTAAAAAATTGTCATATTAGTTTTCTGCTGCATCCAGGGGAAATATGGTGCAGATTTATTGAATCTGTGGTTTTAAGCATTAGGCACACATAAAGGTAATTCACAACCCAAATGGAAATCACAGGTTCCCTTCTTCCCCTGATGGAGCCAAGTAAAGCAGCTCTGAGCTCAGAGGCCTCTACTCAGCCAGCCTGAATCCAGCAAAGGGAGATCTTCATGGGGTGGAAATTGGGTTAATGCCAGCTAAACAGAAGCATCTATTTCTGTTTCTCTTTCCCTCTCTTTTTTTTCTCTCTCAGTCTTTCTCAATCTCAATCTCAATCTCTCTCTCTCTCTCTCTCTCCCCCCCCTCCCTCTCCCTCCCTCCCTCCCCCTCCCTCCCTCTCTCTCTCTCCCCCCTCTCCCTCTCCCCCCACACACTCCCTCTCGCTCTCTCCCTCTCTCCCCTTCTCTCCCCCTCTCCCCCTCCCCCCTCTCTCCCTCTCTCCCTCTCTCTCTCACTCTCACACTCACTCTCACTCTCTCCCTCTCCCCCTCTCTCCCCCTCTCCCCCTCTCTCCCTCTGTCTTTCTTGTTGGGTTTATGCTGATAAAGTTGCACCACAGACCCACACTCATACTGTGGAATAATTGGAGGCCCAGGCTTGAGGCTCATCCAGGTTTACACACCAGCATCCCGAATTTATGCTCGTATGTGTGTCTTAGCCTGTGAAGGTTTACCGTTGAAATTACTGGGGAAGCTCAGACCTCAAACCAAATTTAAATAATTGAAAGCCATCATTTCCAAATGGGTTAGTAATTTATACATTGTTACCCTCAGAAGGTAAGGGTTTGGGGGAAGGGGGGTTGGTTTCTCTTTGTTGTGTGAGGACATTATGTGCTCTTAGGAAAACAAGATTAAAGGCCATAAAAAGCCTATCTACCAAGTAGCAGGCCCCTCACCCAGGCTGGCATTAATGAGCAGATGATTAGAAAGCTGGCGTAATTATATTCTACTGACAGAGCAGGCCCTCGCCTGCAGTCGCTAGAAATGCAGTTAAAAACCTTTGCTCACTGCACTGTTTAATCAAAAAGAATAAGATCCCTGAATCTTGTCTGCATTAAGAATAAGTTAATAAGTTAATGAATAAGTTAACTCCAGGCACTTGAAATTGTGCAAGAATCATGTCTCTCGGGCATGGGAGCCTCAGTGGGGTAGATAAAGGGAGATGAGGGAGGACAGAGTTATTTCTTTGGCCAAAGGGTCCATTGATGGTTCAGGACAGCAGCAACCACCAATTCAGTCTTCCTAGTGAAGTGTCGCCCGGGGGCATGTAGTAGGAGGGCACTGTACTGCGGGCCACAGGCTGTCGAGTAACCCAGACTGTTGTCCTGTGTGATGTAAAGCAGGTCACAATCCCTCTGGCCTTAGTTCCCTCATGTTAAAAAAAGATGGTGTCTGTATTCCCTACAGCACAGGATTTTATTAAAAAGATTAGACAGTGATGATATGACCACTTTGGAAAATAACTTGGCCGTATCTTATAAAGGAAACATGTACTTACCCTATGACCCAGCCATTGCACCCCTAGCTGCACTCACACTGTATGTCCATACAAAGATTTGTACACAAATGTTTTTAGCACCTTTATTCATTATAACCCAAAACTGAAAACAATGCAAACATCCACTGACAGGTGAATGGATAAATTAGTTATGGTATCTCCATGCAGCGGAATATTACTTAGCAATGAAAAGCAAACCAGGAATACCTACAACAACATGAGGGCTCTGGGAAACATGCTGGGTGAAAAGAAGGCAGACACGAAAGAGCTCTTGTATGATCCCGCTTACGTGTGAATGGAGAGAAGATCATTTCTATGTATAGTGACAGAAAACAGATCAGTGGCTGCCTGGGACCAGGGGTGGCAATGGGGATTGACTGTCAAGAGGTATAAGAAATTTGGGAGGTTGGATGATGGAAAGTTCTATACCTTTGATTGTGGTGACTGTTACAAGGGTCTGTACAGTCGGCAAAACTCATTGATCTGTGCTTAAAATGGGTGCATTTTTTACTGAAGGTAAATTAAACCTCACCAAAGTTGACTTTTTTTAAATGCAAACAAAGCCAAAAAGACTTAGGACCCTTTAATTTGGACTATAAGCCTGTGGACTGTTTCCACTGAGGGGGCCTTTCAGCAAATCACTCTAAGCCTGTTTCTTCAGATGGAAAACAGGAATAATAATAGATACCTCGTGGTGTCACTGTACAGTGAACGAGGTGAGGCTAACACTAATCCTGTGGATGCTTTGTGTGCCAGGCACTGTTCCAATTCCTTTGCAGAAATGAATTTATCTTACGAGATGGTTTTGAAACCTGCAAAGCACGATACACATGTAAGTTATGTGTAGTATGGTTATAGTGCTTCCTGTAGCTTGGAGGTGCTTGTTAATTTCTGAACAGGAGGAAATGTGCCAAGAAAAACATAAATGTGAAGGATTACAAGCATGGTTAGTACGAACTGAGCTGCATTCCTCAACCACACAGTGTGGTGAATGGGGAGTGATTCCTGAGCCTACACGGAAAAGTAGGGAGGTTTGTGACGTTTACAGAGAGTCTGCATGTTCTCCCACAGGGCCCCTTGTGACATTACCTACAGACGTGTCCTGTAGACGTGACAGGGCCTGGGCACTGTACATGTTAGTAACTTTGGGGCAGAGGGGCTTTTCCTAATACAGCATTTGTCAGTGACGTCAGCCACATTTTTGTACCTGATAAACCAGGCAGACTTGGTCCTCAGTACAAACAGCTCTGGGACACTGGGTACTAATAATTATTATCATTACTGTTATTATTATCAATACCCCATTTTGCAGATGAGGAAAACCGAAACCAAGATTTCCTCATCCTGCCAGCATGCTTCTTTCTCTGTGATTTGGGGGTTTCTGAGACTGGGATTCAGAAGAATGAATTCCCAAGAAAGAAAGTAAATGGGCAGTTCAGAAAGCTATCAGAAATCCTAACATTAGTAAACTTTCATTTAAAGGGACTTGATTCTTTTTTTAGTGGGAGCAGATAGAGCATTCTGGACTGGGGAAGAGGACAATCTGGGATGCAGGGCCCTTTCCCCGATGTTTTTATAGAGTAAAACAAATGTTAAATGAACATTTAGAGCATTCTGGAAGAGGAAAGAAGTCATACGCAGGCAGCCTAGCTGGGCAGCTGGGAGGACTTACCAGGGCTTGGACGAGGCTGTGTGTAGAGGCTGGCGGGGGGCTTGCTGCTGCCTTTGCTGTGGGTCACAAACTTGCTGTGGCCCCAAAGGCGGCAGGTCTGACGGATGGCCTGGAACAATCGAGGATATCTGGGGGTTTCTTTAAACTGCTTTTATTCACAAGCAGAGTACCGATGGTGGGCCTGCTACCAGTGGCTGCCCGAGGACAGGCGTTCTCCACGCTGCTTGGAAGCACCCTGCCGCCTGTAGTGTGAGGCAGAGGAGGCTCGCCCGTTCCCTGCGTGCCCATTTGGATCCAGAGGGCACCCCGTGGGGAGGCTTCCTCTCGTTGACCTTGGGGGGGGGGAGGAAGGGCAGGTGCTGCTCTTGGTTTCTGCTCCCAGCTGAGCCAGGGGTGAGCCAGCTTGTCAAGGGCTTGGCGGTGGCCACTCCCTCACAGCCAGCCTAGGGAAGTCAGTTAACCTCTCTGGTTACTTTCCTCATGTTTAACAGGAAGAGTTGGGCGAGATGCTCTAAGCTCCCATCCAGCTCATTCTCCCCCATCTTTCCCCTGCATGCTGCCCTCCCCATGGGGTCTCCCTCCCCCACCTCCTGACCTCAGGCCCCATTTCTCCTCCCCTAGTGTGCACCAAGGGTCAGGTGGTGAGTGGCCAGTACCGGATGCTTGCGAAGCACGGGGGCTACGTGTGGCTGGAGACTCAGGGGACGGTCATCTACAACCCTCGCAACCTGCAGCCCCAGTGCATCATGTGTGTGAACTACGTCCTGAGGTGAGCCTGTGAGGGCCGGGGGGGGCACAGGCTGGGGTGCAGGGTGCTCCCGAGACTGAGGACACAGCCCAGGAATGCCGAGCCTTTCAGAACCCGGCACCACATCGGCGAGCTCTTTTGCAGTGGGCGTCCTGGGGACGGTAGAACACTGGGATTTCCCCTTTACAGGCTTTTTCTGCCCCTTCCCCCTCTGTCTGTCATCTGTCATGCCTCTGACCCACGTGGGGAGGCAGCTAGAACACAGTCGTCACTTAAGTGCTTTCTGAATGGGAACCAAGGGAAGAAAACCACGGTTACTTTTTGGGAGAAGATGTAACACCTCTGCTCGGTAGCACCTGGGAAGAAAGCTAGAGAAAGTCATTGCTGGGGTGCAACAAAAGCAAAAGCCTTCAAGTCTCATGCATACCACGCAGCCCACGTACACTATTAACACAGCATCCAAGACAGATACATACTCAGCGGGTGCTCTCCGCGTCGCTAGCTCCACGACTCCAAACTTCCAGTGCACGGTTCTTTACGGAATGCCAACCCACTGTCCATACCCGTGTTTTTGTCTGAGAGGCTTAGCTATCAGGACTTCCACGTGTCTGGAGAGTAAAAGGGTTTTGCTGGCAAGTGTGGACGGTCTGAAGCTCGCTCTTGTCCCACCAGTGAGATAGAGAAGAACGACGTGGTGTTCTCCATGGACCAGACGGAGTCCCCGTTCAAGCCGCACCTGATGACCATGAATAGCATCTTTGACAACAGTGGCAAGGTGGCTGTGTCTGAGAAGAGCAACTTCCTGTTCACCAAGCTGAAGGAAGAGCCCGAGGAGCTGGCCCAGCTCGCACCCACCGCAGGAGATGCCATCATTTCTCTGGATTTCGGTGGGTGCTTCTTAGCTGAGCCAGGGCCTGTCGAACCCTCCTGGGGTGGGGGGAGGCCTCCCTGGCCACAGCTTTTCCTTAAGCAGAGCTGCCACGTGCCTTCCCCAAGTCTTGCTGATCATCCGTTGGTGGCCAGACCCTATGCTGGGCATGTGCACTCCCCGCAGCATAAGACCGTCCTCTTTCTGACCTCGTAAAGCGCTGAGCGGGGTCGGGGGAAAGGCGTTTTGGTAGATTCTCCACCGTGGGGAGGGGGGAGCCTGAGACGAGAGAGTGGGGCAGCGAGGGATCTGCTCTGAGGCCACGGGCATCTTTCCACAGGGTGGGCAGATCTCCACCTGAGCCTTGAAGGACAGATTGCTTGTTTAGGCAGAGGCCTAAAATAATGAAATAATGTTGAAATAATGTTGGGAGAAATCCTTCCAGAAACATGGATGGAGAAAAGATTCAGGCCCGGGAGTAAGCCCTCGAATGCACTTCTTTAAACGTTTGCCTGTCCCAAGGGGATGCGAGCCCTGGTGGCCCCAGCGGAGTCGGTGGCTCTTGCCCCGTGCTCTGAAGGCGGGAAGCCCCTTCTTCCCCATGTTGCAACCCACAGTCACCCCCCAGCCTTGCTGTGGCTGCTCAAGGAACAGCTACACCTCCCTGTGCTTGCTCTGGACTGGCTCAGCCCCGTTAGGTGTGTTGTGAGAGGCCACCGGGGAACAGTGATCTCAGAGAATCACAGAGAGCAGCCCTGGGACAAGGAGTCACGCAGCTTCCCAGTTTCGTGGCAGTAATGAGGCAAATTGCCCAGTTTTCATAACCTCCTCCTCTACGTTCTGGATTGCCCTTCAGGGAAGAGTGGCTCCTAATACATTTAGTCTCTGAAAATTAAAGGCTCCAGGAGGGTGTTCCCATTAAAGGGAGTCTGTACGTTGAACCCCAGTTGAAGGCCCCTTTGTCCCAGCGAAGCCTCAGCACACAGAGGGCCGAGCCCCAGGCACGCCGCAGGCACGTTTAGGATCACTTGTGCATCCTTCATGCTTCCTCTGCCCTGGGGTGAGCCCAGCAGTTGGGGGTGCGAACCAAGCCAGGCCCTTGTCTCCACAGGGAGCCAGAACTTTGAGGAGTCCTCAGCCTACGGCAAGGCCATCCTGCCGCCAGGCCAGCAGTGGGCCGGAGAGCCCAGGAGCCACGGCGCCCACACTGAGGCCGGGAGCCTGCCCGCCTTCACCGTGCCCCAGGCAGCCGCCCCTGGGAGCACCACCCCCAGTGCCGCCAGCAGCAGCAGAAGCAGCAGTAGCTGCTCCACGGTGAGCGCCCCCTGGGGTTGAGGCCATGGAGAGGGTGGGCTCCTCCTCTGGCTGCTACCCGATGGCTGAGTGGACAGGCCAGACCCAAGTCCTGCCCTCCTCCTACTCAGTTATACTGGAGCCCCCTAGGGGGGCTGTGATACTTACTTGCCATGCATTAGAGCTGTGCGCTTGCTCTCAGTACCCACCCCCCATCTATGTGATAAGGTCCTTGAAGACAGGGGCCGAGTGGCACACAGCTGTGAGCCCCGAGCTCAGTCCCCATGCGGGGCAGTAAGCATCCTGCTGGGGGCACAGAGCCACACAGTTTGCAGAGCCCGGCCAGCCATGCCTCTATCCTGTTTGCTGTTCAAGACAGCCTCATTTTATGACGAGGAGACTGAATTCAGAGAGGTACACACAGCTCCTAGGGCGTGGCTTCTTTACAGATTCTTATTCCGAGGCATAGAGTTGAATCTGTGGGTCCAGAAACGTATTTCTCCTTCTACCTTGGACTTCTGGGGAAACCAGTGCCGTAGCCTTGACTTGGTCACCTTCCTTCCTGGCCCCCAGCCCAGCAGCCCTGGAGACTATTATCCATCTCTGGAGGATGATCTGAAGATTGAAGCAATCGAAAAGCTCTTTGCCATGGATACAGAGGCGAAAGACCAGTGCAGCACCCAGGTAGGTGGCCGTGGGGAAGATTGGAGTGGCGGGCCAGGCCTACCAGCTGCTGGTGGTGAAGGCTGAAGTCTCTTCTTGCAGCCTCAGCCCTTTGTTGCAAAGACTAGTGGGAATGCTTGGCCAAGGCCACAGTCCCTTAACTGGGTGAAGGTGCAGGGCAACGGAGCCTGTGGTCGTGTGCTTCTCGCACTTCTGCCCTCTGCTTACCCGTGTCAGAGCCAGCTCGTCTACTTTTAACTCTCGATACATCATGTCCTACTAACTTGGATATTTCTTAATGCTTATGAAAACGAAAACTACAACTGAACCTTTCTTTAAGGATCCCTGCATTTAAAAAGCATACCCAGATGTATACGACTTTCGTAAGCATAGGGAACAATTATTCCCCTTACAAACATTTCCATTTTAGGATTCTTTGAAATACCTTATTTTAAATGCATTTTAAAATGACATCTGAACGACCAATTTTTATTTACACGTAACTTTTCAGAAACTTATTACATAAGGCCAAACGTCTTGTAAAACCTGTGTAAACAGGCTAGGGTGTGCGTGGACGGGTATGTGGGTCACAAAACCCAAAGGAAAATCATTCATCCCCATTTGTCTTAGTCTGGGTTACTCATCCGGATTTCTGCCTTGCCTCCTCAGTTTGTTCTGCAAAACTTTCCCTATTTCTACCCTGCACTTTCTTCTCTGAACTCCTATAGGATTTATTACTTAGTATTTAGTTATCACTGTCTGCTTCTGCTCTTTAACCATTTCAGGCGGTTGTAATCAGCTGCATCCTCCCAGTGAGGGCTGAAACATTTATTTTTCTGGGTCTGCTTGTGAGAATTCCCTACGGTGCCCATCATGGTAGTGGGAACCTGCGGGTCCATGTCTGAGTCCTTGTTGATCAGAATGAAGGTCCCACAGGTAGCACTGGGCCATGGTTGCCCTATGAGCATTCCACCGATACACCCTGGGCAAGTGAGGTGATGAAGACAAAGCTGCCCATGGCCCCCTGGGAGCCATCGTGCTCACCGGAGTGGGCAGGGATGGCTTCGTGGAAGAGGTGGTGCCTGCCCAGCGTGTGGGAGTGAAGGCGGGGTTTGGACTGGGAGACAGGAGAGCATTTTGGGCTGGATGGGGATGGTGGCACCAGGGAGTGTGTGGAAGGATGCCTGAGTGGAGACTCAAATGACCGGGGATTGGTGGCACAGGCTGACCAAGGGAGAAAATGCACGGGAAGCTGCTGGCACCTGCTGGGAGACGGTGCAGACTCAAGGGACACATCTGAGTTTTCTTCTCCTGGGCCCTGAAGGCCTCAGCACGGTCAGGCCATGCAGGAGGAAGGCCTCTGGCAGGGGTGGGGTGGGGAGGACGAGGGGCTAAGATGGGACAGGATCCCTGAGGCAGCGCCAGCTGCTGAGCTGCTTTGCCTGTGGTCTGTGTCTCCTCAGACGGACTTCAATGAGCTGGACCTGGAGACCCTGGCACCCTACATCCCCATGGACGGGGAGGACTTCCAGCTCAGTCCCATCTGCCCCGAGGAGAGCCTCTTGCCGGAGACACCCCAGTCCACCCCCCAGCACTCCTTCAGTACCATGTCGAACATCTTCCAGCCACTGGCCCCGATGGCCTCTCACAGCCCTTTCCTCCTGGACAAGTATCAGCTGGAAAGCAAGAAGATAGAGCCCGAGCAGCGGCCTGTGTCCTTCATCTTCTTCAACGGTGGGAGCAAGGTGTCCCTACCACCGTGCTGTGGCCAGACCTGCACCCCTCTCTCCTCCATGGGGGGCAGATCCAACACACAGTGGCCCCCTGATCCGCCATTACACTTGGGGCCCACGAAGTGGCCCGGCGAAGATCAGCACGTGGAGTCCTTGGGGGCCTCGCCCTTGGGGCCCCCCATCACTGCCCACCATCTCTCCATGTTCAAGAAGAGGTAAGTGGCAGAGACCCTTGGCTGCTTCAGCAAAGGCTGTGCTGTACAGGGAGGGGACAGACAGGTGCCCCGAAAGGCACCCCCGCCCCATCACCAATTCCCACTCCACAGGGGTCTGATACTCCACTCAGCCCTTCTCAGAACTTTGAGAGCTTGGGCTTTAGGGGACTCGCCCCTGGGTATGTGAGGCCTCGAGTGGGACACGTTTTATCAGGGCTGGAGGACACCACGAGGGGCCTGCGGCCAGGCAGAGGAGCTCGTGCAGGGCCCTGAGCACCAGTGGCTCTCCGGACCACCCCTCAGAGCACCTCGTTTTATGCAGAGCTTGTGAGCTGAGCCGCACAATACCCACACACACAACACAGAGGGGTGGTTCCTTGGCTCGGCCGTGGAAGCCTGGTTGCCCATGCCTTTCCCCTGCCGGGGTCCAGCACACCCTCCCCATCCTGCCTTCCCCCAGCTCCTCCCCGTCTCTCCCCCCAAGTCCCTTCCACCCACTGGGAGCTCACCTCAAGCTCCCAGGGCCCATTGCTTAGGCTTCCTCGGGGCCCTTACCTTCTACAGAGCCCCCTCCCTGGTTCTCGGCGGGGGGCAGTCCAGGCGCGCCGGGGCGGCAGCCCTCCCACAGACTGCTGTCAGAGCTGGGCGGCTGCAAACCAGGACTGGAGGCTGCCCGGGTATGGGCCGGCACGTGTGGAGGGAGGTGCAGGTGCCCTGAACCCTCAGCATCTCACCAGGTAGAGGGCGCTGCGGAAGGAAGGAGAGCCTGGGCCTCAGGCCCACCACCCCGCCTCCAGGACTCTGCCCTTGGGGTCTTGGAGCCGCCACGCCATGAGTGTTCATTCTGGGAGGGCCCTGGGTGTGTGGGGCTCCAGACTCCCTCACGCCCATCTCTTGGGCTTGGCAGGTCTGCAAAGGGCTTCGGGCCTCAGGGCCCAGACGTGATGAGCCCGGCCATGGTCGCCCTCTCCAACAAGCTGAAGCTGAAGCGACAGCTAGAATACGAGGAGCAAGCCTTCCAAGACCTGAGTGGGGTGAGCGCTGCCCTTGGGGAGGCCGGCTGGGAGTGGGGGCCGAGCACAGAGATCCAGGCTGGCGCGGAGGGCCCTCCCGGGCCGGCTGACTGGGCAGAGGGAGCGCTGCCCACCTCACCCTGACGCAGTTTGAGGACCTGGGTCTCTGGCCTCTCCCCTCAACCTCTGCACTTCCACACCCAGGGGGATCCACCAGGCAGCAGCACTTCACATTTGATGTGGAAAAGGATGAAGAGTCTCAGGGGCGGTGGGAACTGCCCTCCGATGCCGGACAAGCTGCCGAGCGCAAACATCCCCAGTGGTGAGCACAGGCCTGGGCCTCCTGGGGCGCTGGGGGAAGGCGTCTGCCGGTGGAGGGGCTCGGAGTGCACCCTGGCTCCCCACTCCCTCCCCGCCTGCCCCTCCGAGCCTTGCTAGGACAGGGGGGTGTCTCCCCCCCCTTCCCACTCTGGCCCGGGTGACGCCGTCAGAAATCTCCGGGCTCCTTGCGTGAAGGAAGAGGGACGTTGCGGGTGTCATGGTCTCTCCCCTCACTGTCTGACATTGGCCTTTCAGATGAGTTCGTCCGAAATCCCATGAGGGGCGGGAGCCAGCCCCTGAGACACTTAACACCGCCACGGCTGCCGGCTGCCGTGAGCCCCGGGGAGCCTGCCAAGAGGGGGTTCCCCCCGCATTGTTACACCCCCCAGTATCAGGACTACAGCCTACCAGCGGCTCACAAGGTGTCAGGTGGGTGCGCTCAGGCATGGGGGCACTGTGCCAGGGCCTGCTGGGTTTGGGAGGGTGTGGGCCAGGGGACGGACAAGGCAGCGGGTCTCAGCTCAGCACCAGGATGAACTTGCTCATGACAGGCAGCTGCCTTGAGAAGGGCGAGCCCTCTTTTCCCCCAAGTACTGCAGCAGGGGCTGGAAGGCCACGTGTCCACAGGGCTCGAGAAGGAACCCTCCACTCAGCAGGTGACACCCGGGGCTCTTCCACCTTAAGAGCCCCCGAGCCTATCTGCCTTTTGCTCAGTTCTTCACATTACCGCCTGCCGGGGGCATCGCTCTGAGCTCAGGCAGGAGCTGAGCTGAGGACGTGCTGCTGGGAGGGGGGCCAGGCTGGTCTGGGAAGAGTCACCCTACTGGACCTTGCTTTCTGGGAGGACTGGCCACCTTAGTCTGTTACCATCTTGTGAAATGTAGATGTTGTCACGGAAAGGTTGCTATTTAAACATGAACATAACTTGTAGTTCGGGTGAAACATGCTGGACCCCTGCCCTAAAAAAGAGAAATTTCCTCAGCAATATGGTTTGGGACAAACTGCTGCTCAGTGCTTCAGAGCTTTAGAGTCACAAGACAGGCCTGGGCTAAAAATTCTGCTCGTTACCAGCTGGAGTTTGGACGGAGCAAGCCACACATTTAAATAAGAGGCTTGCATGCAAAGTGTAGAGTAATGTTTGCATTAAGTCGGAGCCAGCGTTATCATCCTTGCTGTGCACCCAGGAGTTTCCTTGAGTGGAAACTCATCCTTTTCAGGGGAAAATAATATTCTTTTTAAAACTCAGGTCGTTTCTTAGGGTGAGTCAAAGAAGGGGGGATTAGAAAGGGCTGGTGAGCAAGTATCCGTTGCTACTGTGGTGCTGCAGAGGTGTGAGACCCGCCCCGTCCACGAGGGAGCAAGGTTGAGTGCGGGAGGCAGGCATGGGGGGCTGGGAGGGGGGCCAGGGATGAGGTGCTACAGCTAAGCCAGGGGAAGGGAGAGCGGGCACCTCGCGTTACTGGGGCCGATGAAGGGCTTCCAGGGCCGCCTCCAGAATGCGGGCCTGCTCTTCCCAGGAAGTGGGTTTTTGGGTGCTGGGAGTCTCCCCTTCTCTTCCTTCTCAGCAGGAGAGAAAGAGGGGCTGCCAAGGGTGGGGATCCTGAAACTGGAAGTCAGGCCTTTGAAGGACCCGTGTGTGTGTGTGTGTGTGTGTGCACACATGTAGATATGCATGTGTGTACATTTTGTGTATGTGCATGTAAATGTGTGTGTGCAAGTGCGTGCAGGCACCAGCTGGTTCAGAGCTCCCTCTCTCTCCGTTCAGCCTTCCGGCTGCCAGTGCACAGTGGGCACGGGTCAGTTGGCAACCCCGAGCCTTGCCCAGGCGCTGGCTCACGCCTCCACCTCCCAGGCCAGGAAGCCTTCGTGGGCGCTCCTTCCATCCAACCTCCCTGTCCCCTCAACATTCCCTGCTCTGTCTGCACTGCACACACTCCGCTGCTTGGGTCTCAGCCCCTCTCACCTGATGGGATGGAGACGACATGCTTTCTGCTGGGTCCCTGCTCTCTGCATGGGCTGGGTCACTAGGGAAAGACAGACATTGAAGAAAGTGAAATGAGGGCTGCCGCCGAGTCACGAAAACTGGAAATACCCCTTGCTCTCCCAACACGTCTCATCCATGCTGGGCTCTTATGGAATAGACCCTTTTCCAAATGTTTGATTTAGGGTTTTGAAAATAAGGGCACTAACTCTTCTTTCAGGCATGACAAGCCGGCTGCTCGGACCCTCGTTTGAGCCCTACCTGCTGCCGGAATTGACCAGATATGACTGTGAGGTGAACGTTCCTGTCCCAGGAAGCTCCACGCTCCTCCAAGGAGGGGACCTCCTCAGAGCCCTGGACCAGGCCACCTGAGCCAGGGCCACCCACTGACAGGCACCCCTTCCCATGCCGTCCCACCAGCTTCACGGTCTCCGTCTGTTTTTTTGCAACTAGATATTTCTAACACCAACACACTTTTTACAAGATATACTTACCTGGCAAACTTGCCCAGGTCACCAAGTAGTGGCCTTTTTCTGAAGATGCTCACTTTATTATTCATATTTTTAAAATACAATTGTTTTACCTGCTATGTTTTGCTCTGTCAATGGAAATGTTCTTAAATTTTATAAGATTGTTCTCTCCCCAACTTCAATTACTTCTAATTTATATTATTCACGGGTCCCTCTGTCTCTCACACACAATATTCATACTAACAAGTTTGGTGTATGTTTGTTTGTTCTCCTTTAGGGAAAGCTTTGGCTTCATTTAACTAGAAGGATTTTGTTGTTGTTGCCAAAGAGAAACAAAATAATTTTGCTTTCTAAGCTTGATTTGTGGCCTCTTTACCGCTCAGCCCTCCTCCTTTTGTAAAACTAATCATCACTATTGTAAATTTCAGTCTTTTTTTTTTTTTTAAGCCAACTCTTTGCTCTAATTTTGATATAACTTTTGGGGGAAAAAATGTGAAGGGTGAACTCCATTGTATGTGGTGGTTATCTGTGAAAGTTACACAGTATGGCTTTTCCTAAACTGGTGTTTTTCCCCTGCATTTGGTGGAGTTTTTTAAATTATTATTATTCAAAAACATAACTGAGTTTTTTAAAAAGAAAATTTATATCTGGGTTAAGTGTTTATCATATATATGGGTACTTTGTAATATCTAAAAACTTAGAAATGGAATCCTGCTCACAAAATCACTTTAAGATCTTTTTTAAGCTGTTAATCTTTTTCCTGGTGTTGCTGACACTGCAGAATTGTACAGAACTCCACAGGCCCGTACTAACCCTGCTCAAGGTCTCCCTCTGTTGCCTTTTTGCTTTCGGGACATGCCGTAGGCGTGACACACAATCCAGAAAGTGGAATCATTCTGTGGGAGCACTGCAAGCTGTCTTCTCCTCATGTTCTGTATGTATTATGTATGTATGTATGTATTATTATTACTGCCAAGAGGGTCTGACTGACAGCACGTCAGGGGTGGGGGGTAGGGACAAATAGGGGAAGCGCTTTAAACTCTTCTTCAGGTTTCATTGCCAGCCCTTCAAGTGCACTGAGCTATGTGACTCTAATGGTCTTTCATGGGGCACATTTGGGTATTTCCAGAACTACCATGAGATGATTTAGATGGGAATTCATGAAAGAAAGTGAGGATTTGGAAATGGTATAGGGACCCAGTCCACATCCTCCCAGTTCACCACCTTGGAGCCCATGGAGCTGGGCAGAGGGAATGCACAAAGGGGGGCTCCTGGTCCTGACCAGCTGCATCCTCATGCCCCTTCCTCAGCCACGCCATCAGATCGCCCTACACGGCCGAGGTGCAGCAGGCAGCCCCCCGGGGACAGCCCCTGGCCCTCCTTGAGGTCTGTCTGTCCCCAGAAGTGATGTGTCTAGGGTAGGAAGTACTGAAAACAGTGTTCTCAGAGCGTCTTATAACTCACCAGGTAAGAGGGACGATGCCATGTGTTTTTGAAATAGCAATCACGTGAAACTTTTCCGTCATGGGTACAATGAAGAAGTTTCTAGAAACACACAAAGCAAAACACAGCAAGCCAAGAAGTTGGTAAGGCTGGATGGACTTACTGCCCAAAACAAAATAAAATTTAAATTTCAAAAGAAAAATTACCTAGTCACTGTGTTGCCAAAAATGTTACTTGAGCACCACAGCCCCGCCTCACGTACGGCAGGCGGCAGAACTTGAAGGGTTACGGACATGTAAGCGCTGGTGTTTGGTTTTCTCTGTGTGTTTGCCTCAGCACGAAGGGCATTTTACCCTTGCAGTTGTACTAAAACACTCTGAAAAATATTCCAAACTGCATATTAACTTTATCTATCAACATAATGATTTCGTGAACATTATTATGAATGTCAAATTCCTACTGACAGCGTTGTTACTATACGGGAGCTTCACTTTATACGGAGATGTATTTTGACACCTGCCATCTCATTAAAGTCTTCTGATCCTACCACTGCCGGTGGCTCTTGTTTCCTGTGGGTTTATCATGGGCTACACTGATGTAAAGGGACGTATGTATTTATTAAACAGTTTACAGAAAACGAACATGGGCCCTGATCTTTGTGAGACGACTGAGGCCAGCTGATTGATAGGAATCTGGAGAATGGAAGAAAAGGCTAATGTTAAAACTCGGCAACTAAGACCAGGAAGCCATGCTGCATGGTCCATATTTCTGCAGGCCTCTTTTTCTATGTTCTGTGAGGGACCCGAGGAAAGAAGTCAGGGTTCCTGTCTTCAGAAAATTATAGGAAGCAGTCTGAAAACTCTGCCGCCTACGTGTATTCACACGCCGCACTTTGGGATGAAGGCTCTCAGGGGAAAGGAGCAGCCTGAGCTCTGGGGCTCAGAGGGGACCTCAGTTTGGCGGTGGCAGGGCTCACGCGGGCCCTCCCAGCTAGAATGGGCATGGGAAGGGCCAAGATAATCTCAGACGGCGACAGAGCCCGGCAATAGCCCCAACTGGACAGGGGCGTGATGGGTTCCCTAATTCAAATTTTACTTTTCCAAGTCATGGTCCGCTTGGAAAGAGGCGCCATCTCCACGGTGGGATGGGGGGAGGGACCCAGCAGTGGCCTCTGCTCAAAATGGTCAGTCCTAGAATCAGCGTTCCCGGGTCACACACTTAGTTCCCCTAAGAGTTCAGTCCACGTGGTGTGGTTTCACACTTACCTTGTTAGCTCACTCAATCCTCGGGCTGAGCAATCCATGAGCACCCATTTCACAGATGAAACTGAGGGTCATATTAAGTGGCTTAGGCAAGTCACACCCTGCTAACAGAAGAAAGAAATGTAAACATAGTGTTGGCTGTGCTTTCTCCTCTCACACCGACCGTGCCTGCTGGGAGGAATAGTTCATGGCAGGGCTCTGTTTTCATTTCCAAATAGACCATTCCTGTCGTTATTACTTTAACCTGTAGACCTCCGTCTGGTTCTGTGCTTACTCATCTCTTCTCTTCCCAACTGCCTGGATCTTCAGCTTGGATTTTCTGGGCTCTGCCCGCCATCTTGGACTTCCTGAGAACATCATCTCTTCTTTTTCTGAAGCTCCTCCATGAATGACATATTTTAGCTCGTCCTTCAGGAGCAGAGTTGCCTCAAAGCATTGGCAAGCTCAGGACTCAGACCTGGGTGGGTGCTATCCTGACCCCCCAACAATCTAAGTGGGCTGTGGGTCTATGAGGTGTCCTTAGACGAGGCCACTGAACCACCACCTGAAAGCCATGATTGTGTCCTCCAGCCCTTGGGGGTGCAGGGCAGCTCCAAGCTCCTCTTGCTTGCAAGTGCAGCAAGCTGGGGTGGGGGGACACTGAGGCCACTGTCCCTGATGGATTAGAGGAACTCAGCCCCTCCAAAGCACTCAAGCACAAGACACGGGCCCCACCCAAGTCACCCTGCTTCCTTTATGTTTTGTCTCTAGCAATCGGGTGAAGACTCTGATTTCAAAACTCCTGATTTCAGATTTCACTTTCCAAAATGCAGGTGGCCACTCTGCCGTACACCTGGAACTAACAACAGTGTAAATCAACTATACTTCAATTAAAAAAATAATTTTTAAAAAATCCAGGTGGCTTAGGAGTAGGTGTGAGCCTGCATGGCCAGGTGTGCAGGGGCAGCGGCCTGTGTAGAATTAGCAATAGATCAGCCGTTGGGGTTCCTCCTGACTCTGGATATGTTCTCCTCCAGGCGGGCAAACCTTGGTGGGACGCGGCACCTTCCCAGAGCTTGCTTTGCTTGGCAGCCTCCAGATGAGAAGTCTGTCTTTTGGGGGGGTGGGGACACTCAGACCCAGAGCTGAGAAAGGAGACAGCCCCACCTGGTGGAGTTCCCTCTGATCCATGTAGGGCAAGATTTACCCGCTCCTGAAGCATGGGCTCTGATGAACATTTCAAATTGGGCAGGGGGGTGAACTGTGGGTTTTCCTGGAGATACAATGCAGAGCCATTTCCTTCATAACATACAAGATTCAACCACCTACAGCCCTGCTTTCCTGGCCCCTGCGCATCCTCTGCTTTACGTGAAAAATACTTTTATCAGGAGGCCTGCATAAGAGTGACCAGGTTAGCTGGGCTCTTCCTCTCTCGAGTCAGGAGAGTCCCCAGTAAGACAGAACTGGATGTATTTTCCCAGATGGACTCAAGATGCTGAGAAGGACCTGGAAATGACGTAGCCCAACCCTGTCATTTATTTTTTCAACCTCTTAATTCTAGAGATGAGAATACTGAGGCCCAGGGAGACAAAGTGGCAGGGCTGGGAGCAGAACCCAGGCCAGCATACGGGGACTGAGCCTGAACTCACCATAAGTGAAAGGGGCCACGTCCTTGGCCCATGACATCAGGTCTTGATTTCTCAGCCAGTGCACAGGCCCTTCCCACACATGGCCCTTCCCACCACCACCTCACAGGCCTGGGCCTTGTCTCTTCCCTCGGGGCACTTTCAGTTCTTCTAAAATGATCATGATCACAGCGTCACCCCATTTCTTCAAAATATTCCTTTGAATTCAGTGGCCCCCGTGGGAACTGCTTGGCCTCTCTGTGACCTCGGTGAAAACTAAACCAACTCCTTCACTTCTAGACTGACTCTTCTTGGCCTCCCAGGCCCCAGGAGAAAAGGGTTTTGAAGTACTTCTCAAATAAAAACCACCCTGGATAACTCAGACGCCCGTACAAGCTGGTGTACAGTGTTGGAGGCCCACAGCCCACATTTTCCCAGGCAGTCCCAGTCACAGATATCGTGTTTCAATGTCACCCAGGTGCACTTGTACTTGGGCCAAGGACCCCCATCTTGGGTTCAGAAAGCGGGAGCCTTATGGATACAAATGAGCCCTCAGTTGCTTTAGGGTGGACCCCAGGTCCTGGGGAAGTTCAGAGGAGGCCAGGACAGATCAACCTGGGCCTCAGGGGTGGAAAATCCTCCCAACCAGCCCTGGGATGGAAGAGGATGCAGAGGGAGGCGGGGTGGGGGCGGGTTATTCTAGATGTGGATGGACGAGGGGGACAAAGGCATGAGGCCAGAATGAGCAGCACGTGCAGAAAACCCTGGGGATCAGGCGGGGTCAGGAGCTGGGATGGAAGGAGAGGGCGGCCTGGCCACTCACAGCACAGGCCTGGAGTCAGACAGACCAGGGTTCAAATCCTGGCTCTGCTGCTTCTAGCTGTGTAACCTTGGGGAAGCCCCTTCATGTCTGATGGCCCGTGTCTGCTTTCCTGTGAAAGGACCATGATAAGTCCCTACCTCAGAGAGTCGAGGCTGGAGATATTAATTTGGGGATTGACGGTAGGTAAACTGTACTTAAATCCCTGAGATTGGATGAACTATACCTAGGAGGTAAGAGCATAGACAAACAGTAGAGCCCTAAGATAGAGCCCTAAGATAGAGCCCTGGGCCATGGCAGCGCTGGCAGAAGTCAGCGAGAGGAGGAGCCAGCAAAGAGGCCGGTGGGAACAGCAACATCTAGGGGAAACACCAGGATTTCAGTATCCCAGAAGCCAAGAGAGGAGGGTGTTTTAAGAAGTAGGAATAGTTAACTGGATCACATACTAGACTGAAAGGCCAGGTAAAGTGAGGAGGAAATAATGGCTCTGGGGTTTGGCAACATGGAGATCATCATTGATCTTGACTAGAGAGGTTTTGGTGGAGAGCTAAGGACGGAGGTGTGATGGGAGTAGATTGAGGCATGAGCAGGCTGGGGTGAGGGCACAGAGACCACAGCAATACACAACTTCTTCAAGAAGTTTCCCTGTGAAAAGAATGAAATGACGCCATTTGCAGCAACATGGATGGACCTAGAGATTATCATGCTAAGTGAAGTAAGTCATACAGAGAAAGACAAATATCATGATATCACTTATATGTGGAATTTAAAAAATATACAAATGAACTTATTTAGGAAATAGCAACAGATTCACAGATATAGAAAACAAATTTATGGTTACCAAAGGGGAAAGGAGGGGAGGAATAAATTAGGAGCGTGGGATTAACAGATACACACAACTATACATAAAATAGATAAGCAACAAGGACCTACTGTCTAGCACAGGAAACTATATTCAATATCCTTGATAAACCATAATGGAAAAGAATATGAAGAAAAATGTGTATATTTGTATAACTGATTCACTTTGCTGTACAGCAGAAATTAACACAACATTGTAAAGCAACTATACTTCAATAAAATAAATTTTAAAAAATAAAGAAAAATTTTCCCCATGAAGGGAAGCAGGGAACTGGAGTAGATCTGGAGGAAGGGGTCAGGGGACGTTTTTTTAAAAAACATTTAATGAACTTTTGTTTTAGAATAATTATAGATTTACAGAAAAGTTGCAAAAATATTAGAGTTCCTGCACTGAGCTCCCTCTATTGCTAACTTAACTGTGGCACGTACGTCACAACTAAGGAAGCAATATTGGTATGCTTTTATTATCTAGAGTCTGTACTTTATTCAGACTTCTTTAGTTTTTACCTAACATCTTTTTTTCTGTTCCAGGATCCCAAGAGACCACATTACAGCTAATTGTCATGTCTCCTTAGGCTTCCCTAAACGGTGACAGTTTTCATAGTCCATCATAATAGTTATTCACACCTTCTGAGTTGTTGATGACCTTGACAGTTTTGAGGAGTGCTGATCAGATATTCTTAAAGAACAGTGTCTTTCAATTTGGATTTCCTGATGGTTTTCTTGTGGTTAGACAGAGGTTATGGGTTTGCGGGAGGAAGACCAGAGGTAAAGTGCCACTGTCATCACCTCATATCAAGGGTGCATACTATCAATGTGGCTTATCACTGTTGATGTTAATCTTTATCATCATTTTTATTTTTATTTATTATCTTGGCTGAGGGAGGGTTTGTCAGGTTTTTCCACTGTAAAGTTACTGATTTTTTAGGGGAAATTTTTTTTGAAGCTGAGCAATATTAGGGAATGTTTCTATTGTGACAGCAGAGAGGAATGTTTCTAAGAGAATGACGATTATGATGGACCATGAAAACGAAATTGTGTGAGAAGGAAAGAAAAAATATGAAGAGATTGGTGGCCAATGAAAAAAAAGGTAGGTTCAGTGAATTAGAGGTCTAAACGAGGTCAAAGAGGGGTCAGAGTGAGGTGTAGAAAGAGGGGACCATGCAGACAGTCATTGTCAGAGGAGGGGAAGCTTTTTTTTTTTTTTTTCTGTGGCTCTGTGGCCTACACAGCCCTGGAGGTCCTCACGAGCAAGAAGTACAGCGGGCAGCAGGCTGACCCGTGGAGCCTGTGAGCACCACCTCATGGGCTCCAGGACCCCTAGGGAGGGGAGGGGAGTGGTGGGGTGGGGAGGGGGCACGCCCTGGGAAGCCCATGCCCCCGGAGGCGTCATCCTCTACACCATGGTGACCGGGAAGCTGCCCTTCAAGGAGCGCCAGCCCCACCACATGCTGTACCTGATGCGCCGGGGCCCCACCTTACGGCCAGGCCTGTCCCCAGGTGAGCACCTCCACCCTGTGTCCCTCCCCTGTCCCAGCCCGCACCCAGGTGGGCAGTGAGAGAGAGCTGGGTCCGGAGAGGGGGAAGTGGGTTGGTGGCCCCGCTAAGCTTGAACCCTGCACTAGCCCGGGGCAGGCCACCTCACCTCTCTCTGCCTGTCTCCCCACGTGTGAAATACGGGCACCCTATGGCCGTTTATTTATACTTACATATGATCCAGCAATACTACTTCTAGATATTTATCTTAAATAAGTGAAATTTTTTTTATTATTAGTTTCTGCTTTATAACAAAGTGAATCAGTCATACATCTACATCTGTTCCCACATCCCTTCCCTCTTGCGTCTCCCTCCCTCCCACCCTCCCTATCCCACCCCTCCAGGCGGTCACAAAGCACCGAGCTGATCTCCCTGTGCTATGTGGCTGCTTCCACTAGCTATCTACCTTACGTTTGGTAGTGTATATATGTCCATGCCTCTCTTTCGCTTTGTCACAGCTTACCCTTCCCCCTCCCCATATCCTCAAGTCTATTCTCAAGTAGGTCTGTGTCTTTATTCCTGTTTTACCCCTAGGTTCTTCATGACATTTTTTTTCTTAGATTCCATATATATGTGTTAGCATACGGTATTTGTCTTTCTCTTTCTGAGTTACTTCACTCTGTATGACAGACTCTAGGTCTATCCACCTCATTACAAATAGCTCAGTTTCGTTTCTTTTTATGGCTGAGTAATATTCCATTGTATATATGTGCCACATCTTCTTTATCCATTCATCCGATGATGGACACTTAGGTTGTTTCCATCTCTGGGCTATTGTGAATAGAGCTGCAATGAACATTTTGGTACATGTCTCTTTTTGAATTATGGTTTTCTCAGGGTATATGCCTAGTAGTGGGATTGCTGGGTCATATGGTAGGACATGATACTATACATAGAGAATCCTAAAGATGCTACCAGAAAACTACTAGAGCTAATCAGTGAATTTGGTAAAGTAGCAGGATACAAAATTAATGCACAGAAATCTCTGGCATTCCTGTACACTAATGATGAAAAATCTGAAAGTGAAATCAAGAAAACAGTCCCATTTACCATTGCAACAAAAAGAATAAAATATCTAGGAATAAACCTACCTAAGGAGACAAAAGACCTGTATGCAGAAAATTATAAGAAGTGAAATTTTTTAATTCACACAAAATCTTCCCACTGATATTTATAGCAGCATTATTTGTAATCACCAAGAACTGGAAACAACCTGAATGTCCTTCAATGGAGGTATGGATTAAAAAAAAAAACAACCCTGTATTTCATTGATATGATGGAATACCACTCAGCAATGAACGTTAACAAATTTGATTCAAGCGGCAACATGGATGAATTGCAAAGGTATTGTGTTGAGTGAAAGAAGCCAGTATCAAAAGGCTCATTCTATGTAATTCCATTTATATGACATTCTGGAAAAGGCAAAAAATATAGGAAGAGAGAACAGATCATTTCTTGCCAGGGCCTAGGGGTGGGAGAAGTTTGAATATAAAGGGAGAACAGAGGGAATCTTTGGAATATCGGAATTGTTCTATACCCTGTCTGTAGTGGTGGTTATGAGAATTCACACATGGGCAAAAATCACAGAACTGTACATCAGACAAAGAATCTTACTGTATGTAAATTTCTTTTTTTTTAAAATAAAAGCAAAATTTGAGATTTCAGAGGCAGCTAAAATAACACTGAGGAGAAAGTCTGAGGAAGTAGGGTAGAAAGGATGCTGTCAGGGCTATGAGGTGGATGTTATGGTGACACGGAGCATAAGGGTGAAGGAGAGACATGAGCTGAGAACTGAAATCACTGAAAGCCAAGGTTGAGAGCCGTGAGGCGAAGCAAGAGTCCAGTGCCATGAGCGGGAGGCAAAAGGGAGGAGAAGGGGTTTGGAAGCAGCATGGCGAAGCTAGGAGGAGCCCTCTGCCTCCAGGCCCTGCCCAACACCTGCCTGTAGGAGAGAGAATCCAGACCCTTCCTGAGTGCTGGTGGGACAGGGGCCCTCAGCCGAGAGCCGGGCCCCAATTAAAGAGGAAAGTGATGACATGTTCAGAGAAGACAGGGGACCTAGGAGGTGGCTGATGTCAGACTGAGCTCCAGAGAGTGCATGGCAGTATCTCAGGGCGGGAAGGGATGGGAGATGGAGAGAATGATGGATGAGCAGGTCTGGGGACAAGGGCCTGGTGGTAACCCGTGGCCTGGAGGCCCTGGTCTGCCACAGGTGACTGAGGGGAAGAGAGTGGGAGAGATGGTGTATCCTCCTGAGGGCCTCTTCGGGGTTCAAGCCAGCAGGCTGGGGTCTGACCCCTCCCGTAGCCTCAGGGGCAGGGCAGGGAGGCACACAGCTTCTCCGCCATGTCTGCGGAGGTGGCTAGGCTCTCCTCATCTCCCGCAGCACCCAGGGACCATCGTAGGGATGCACTCATTCAACGTAAGGTGGGCTTGTTGCTTTCTAAGGCAGGTGTGAGGGTGCAGGGGGCGGCCCCCTCCCTTTCTGCCTGTGGGGACCTTGGTTTTAAACCCTGTGGGTGGGCCCAGCACTTGCAGGAACAAAGGAAGGCAGTGCGGTTGGAGGACCCAGTGGCCTGAAACAAAGTGATGTTTTCTCGTCCTCATTAGCCTGGTGGAGGCGAGGGCAGCTGAGCATGAACATTGACATCGTTTGGGGGCCTTGCTTAAAGGCCAAGGCAGGACTCCAACTAAAGATTCAAATCTGGACGAGAGAGCTGGCTCAGATTGGGGCAGGTTGGCTGGGACGGTGTGGGAAATCCAGGGCTTGTGCATCTGCTCCTGCTGCAGCTTAAAACGTGGACTGGCAGCTGTGCTGACCAGGGTGGCCTCTGCCGAGGGGTGGGGGTGGGGTACATGCCACCACCCCACTCACCGAGGACCCATGGGTTAGGCACCAACCTTGCTGAGCTGATAGTTCTACAATAGCGTGAGGAGGCAGCAACTGCGATATGTTCTGTCCCTCTCTGAAGCACCATATACTCTAGTAGAGATCGATCAACAGGAATTTGTTCAAAGAAGGACAACTAAAATGGGGATGGGACTTGCAGCATAGCACAACAATAGACTGGAGAAGTTGGGACAGTTGATCCTAGAGATTTGGGGGAGCTCAAAAGACCACCTTCAAATATCTGGAGAAGGGCTTCCCTGGTGGCGCAGTGGTTGAGAATCTGCCTGCTAATGCAGGGGATACGGGTTCGAGCCCTGGTCTGGGAGGATCCCATATGCCGCGGAGCAACTAGGCCCGTGAGCCGCAACTACTGAGCCTGTGCGTCCGGAGCCTGTGCTCCGCAACAAGAGAGGCCACGAGAGTGAGAGGCCCGTGCACCGCGGTGAAGAGTGGCCCCCGCTTGCCACAACTAGAGAAAGCCCTCGCACAGAAACGAAGACCCAGCGCAGCAAAAATAAATATATAAATTAATAAACTCCTACCCCCAACATCTAAAAAAAAAAACTATAAAAAAAATATCTGGAGAAGAGTTTTTCTGGGTGGCCCCACTGGACAGAACTAGGCCTGTAGGTTCAGAAAAACAGTTCAGCTCAATGCAAGTACACTCAAGAGTACACCTCACTCCTCTCCGCATGTGTCAGCATTTGCTTGCTCAGTATAACAGGAAATAACATCTTTACTCCGATCACCCAAGAAAGTTATTTACCAATTAATGCCAGGGAAGGCTATCGGGCAAAGATAAAGAAAAATCATAATTTCACATCTTTGTTCAGGTCTTTGTGTAAATAAAGGCTGGCCATCAGACATAGATGGCCCCATGAAACCCAAGATGGGCAGAGGGAAACTGGCGCTGCCCCTTAAGTGTTATCCTGGCACTGCCCCTTAAGTGTTATCTCCTGTCTGGGCAGGAGAAAGTTAGTAATGGGGGAAGCAGGTGCAGGGCAAATGGTAATTCTCTGTGCTATCTTTGCAATTTTGCTGTAAGCCTAAAACTATTTTTTTAATTTAATTAATTGAAAAATGATGCCAGATAAAAACAAAGAAATACAGGAGGAAACAAAGAGAAAAAAAAGGATAAATAAATTTAAGTGAATACTGACTGTTAAAACAATAACAATGATAATATATTGTGGGGTTTTAAATAAATGTGAAATTAATGTATATGAAAGCAATAGTATAAGAGGTGGGAAAGGGTAAACGGAGTAAAATGACTTTTAGTCTCTGCATTGTCTAGGAAGTAGTAAATGTACTAATTTATATTAGACTTTAATAAGTCAAGGATGTGTGTTGTAAAATAATGTGTAATTAACAAGCTAAAAGAGCAGGGAAATGGAATCTTTAAAAAATATGAGATTATTCTAAAAGAAGACAAAAAAGGATAGAAAAAATGAACATAGGATAAGTGGGACAAATAGAAAACAAATAAGATGCTAGATCAGCTTGGTGCTCTGTGATGACCTAGATGGGTGGGATGGGGAAGGGGGGAGGGAGGTCCAAGAGGGAGGGGACCTATATACATATACATATATGTATATGTATACATATAGCTGATTCACTTCATTGTACAGCAGAAACTGACACAACATTGTAAAGCAATTATACTCCAATTAAAAAAAAAGATGCTAGATTTAAATCTAAATATATCAGTAATTACATAAAATATAAGTAGGTTAAACATTTCAATTAAATTAAAAATATCAGACTGGGTTTAAAAAATAAATATAAGCAGCTTACAGGACACATGACTTCTAAATAAGAATACAGATAGGAGAATACAAAAGGACAAAAAAAAAAGGCAAACACTAAAAAAAAGCTGGTGTAGCATACTAGTATTAGCTAGGTAGACTTTAAGGAAGAAACATTACTAAAATGAAGAGGGACATTTCATAATAATAAAAGTGTCAATGCAACAGAAAGATAATTCTATATTTGTATGCACCTAATAGGCTTAAGAAATTGATACCACTACAAGGAAAAGTAGAAAATCTATCATCACAGCTGGGGATTTTAACACACCTCTCTCAGTGACTAACAGAACAAGCAGGAAAAAAGTAAAGATAACCCACAAAATGGGAGAAAATATTTGTAAATTATATATTTGATAAGGGACTAATTTCAGCATATATAAAGCATATTTACAATTCAATAATTAAAAGAAAAATAACCCAATTTAAAATGGGCCAAAGACTGTACACATTTCTCCCAAGAAGATATACAAATGGCCTATAAGCATATAAAAAAGATGCTCAAGGTCTTTAGTGATTAGGGAAATGTAAATAAGAACCACGATGAGATACCACTTCATACACCACTAGGATGGCTAAAATCTAAAAGACAATAACAAGTATTGATGAAGCTGTGGAGAAATTGCAACCCTCATAGATTTCTGGTAGAAATATAAAATGATACAGCCCTTCACAAAACAATCTGGCAGTTCCTCAAAAATTTAAACACAGAATTACCATATGACCCTGCAATTCCAGTCCTAGGTATATACCTCAGAAAACTGAAAACATATGGTTACAGAAAAACTTATACACAAATGTTTATAGCAGCATTATTCCTAACAGCCAAAAAGTAGAAACAACCCAAACGTCTATCAACTGATGAATACGTAAACAGTATGTATATAATGCAATATTATTCAGCCATATAAAGTAATGAAGTACTGATATGTGCTACAGCATGGAAACACCATTCTGAGTGAAAGATGCCAAACGCAAAAGGCCATATATTATCTGATTCAACTTATATGCAATGTTCAGAAGAGGTAAATCCATAGATACAGAAAGTAAATTAGTGGTTACCAAGGGCTGGAAGAAGGGGAAAATGGGGAAGGTTTCTTTTTGGGGTGATGAAACGTTCTGAAATTTGTGACAATGGCTGCATAATTTTGTTAATATACTGAAAACCACTGAATTGTACACTTTAAAAGGGTGAATATTATGGTATGTGAATTATATCGCAATAAGAAGTAGATAAGGGTAGATAAGTAGATAAGTAGATAAGGGTATGAAAGATTGAAATACACAGTTAAGAAGACCTAATTGACATATGCAGAACTCTGTGCCCAAAAACTAGAGAACAGACATTCTTTAAAGTGCACACAGTCTTCCTAAAATTACTAAAATGGCTAAGTTACTAAAATTAGCCATGTACTAGAGGGCACAGTATTAGTACTAAGCAAGCCTTAACACATTTCAAAGGTTAAAATGACTCAGAGTATATTCCCTGACCACAGTGAAATTAAACTAGAAATCAGTAACCGAATGCAAGTTTAAGAATCACATGTTGAATTTTAAACAATACATTTCTGAATTACCCATGGGTCAAAAAAATCACATTGGAAATTAGACCATATTTTAAGTATGAATGAAAGCAATGTGTCAAAGCTTCTGGGATTCAGTTAAAGCCATGCTTACAGGGAAATGCATAGATTATATTAGAAAAGAAAAGGGATGAAAACCAATGATATAAGTATTTATATCAAGAATTTAGGAAACAAACAGCAAACTAAGCCTAATAGAAAAAAGAAATAAAGAAAAAACATGAGAGAAAAACTTAATGAAATAGAAAACAAGTGTAAAACAGAGAAAAATCAACAAAGCTAAGGTTGTATTAATCTTTGAAAAGATTAATAAAATTTATAAACACCTAGCAAGATGTATCAGGAAAAAGATATAGTAGGTATAAATTACTAATATCAGAAAATAAAAGATTATAAAGGAATATTAGAAAAAACTTTGCCATTAAACCAGATGAAACAGACTAACTTCTTGAAAATTCAAAATTATTTACACAAGAAGTGATAGAAAATATGAATAATTCCATACTTATTAAAGAAACTGAATCCTTAAATAAAACTTTCCCACTAAGAAAATTTCAGTCCCAGATGGCTTGACCATTAAATCCTCCCAGATATCTGAAGAAAATTAACCTTTCTCGGGACTTCCCTGGTGGTGCAGTGGTTAAGACTCCACACTCCCAATGCAGGGGGCCAGGTTTCAATCCCTGGTTGGGGAACTAGATCCCACATGCATGCCGCAACTAAGAGTTTGCATGCCACAACTAAGGAGCCCACCTGCCGCAACTAAGGAGCCCATGTGCCGCAACTAAGGAGCCTACCTGACGCAACTAAGACCCAGCGCAACCAAATAAAAATATATTAAAAAAAAAAGAAAATTACCCTTTCTCAAACACATTTAGCAAATAGAGGGAATGCTTTGAACTCATTTCTGAGGCCAACATACCCTTGATACCAAAGCCTGACAAACATTTAACAAAAAAGACAACTTACAGAAGGCCACTCTCTCTCATGAACATCAATTCAAATACCTTCAACAAAATATTATCCAATCAAACCCAGTAATATATGGGAAGGAAACTGCACTGTAAGCAAGCTGGGTTTATTACAGGAATACAAGGCTAATTTAACACTGAAAAACTGATGTACCTTAACATTTTAACTGAATAAAGAAAAAACTCAATAGATGTAGAAAAGGTATTTGATAAAATTTGAAATGCATTATTAGGAAAAGAAAAGAATTCAGCATACTAGGAATAAAGAGTAACTTCCTCAATATGATAAAGGGTTTTAATGAAAAGACTTACTACAAACATTATACTTAATGGTGAAATCAATACTAATAGTAAAAGCTTTCCCCCTGAGAGAAACAAGATAAAAGAGGCCAACTATCATCACTTCTATTCAACATTATACTAGGGGACCTAACCAGTGTAATCAACAATAAAAATAAATAAAAGTATGAGGATTAGAAAGAAAAACCAGAACAAAACTCTGTCATTATTTACAGTCTACATGATGGTGTATATTAAAATGTAAATGGATCTTCAGATAAACCATTATGGTTTATTAGTGAATTTAGCAAGATTACTAAATTCAAAGACAATATACGAAAATCAACTATTTTTATTTATCAACAACTGAAAAGTTACATTTTTAGGGACTTCCCTGGTGGCGCAGTGGTTAAGAATCTGCCTGCCAATGCAGGGGACACGGGTTTGATCCCTGGTCCGGGAAGATCCCACATGCTGCGGAGCAACTAAGCCTGTGAGCCACAACTACTGAGCTTGCGTGTGGCAACTACTGAAGTCCGCGTGCCTAGAGCCCATGCTCTGCAAAAAGAGAAGTCACCGCAATGAGAAGCCCGCACACCGCAACAAAGAGCAGTCCCCGCTCGCCACAACTAGAGAAAGCCCACACGCAGCAACAAGGACCCAGTGCAGCCAAAAAAAAAAAAAAAGTTACATTTTTAAATGACAATATGTACTAAATCAATAAAAAATAAAATGTCCAAGAACAGATATAAAAGATGTACATGAGTGCTAAATATAAAACTTCAAAAAATATTGAGAAAAATAAAATACTAAAGTAAATTAAGGGCTATCCCATGTTCATGGATTGGAAAAGTGAATATATTTAAGATGTCAATTTTTGTCAAATTTAGTTATATATTAAATGCAGACCCAATCAGAATACTAGAATTTAGTTTACGTGTATATGTGTGTCTGTAGTCTGAGAAACATATTCTGAAATTTATATGGAAATGCTAAGACCAAGGGTATCCCAAAACAATACTGAAGAACAAAGTTGGAAGACTTATACTACTGGATATCAAAACTTATTTTAAAACCACAAAAATTATGAGAGGGTGGTATTATGTAAGGATAGACAAATAGACCAATAAAACAGAAAAGACAGTCCAGAAATTGACCCACTCATGTCTGGACACTTACTCCATGACAAAGGCAACACTGCAGAGCAATGAGAAAAGGATGGCCTTTTCAACAAATGTACCAAGTTAATAACATATCCATATGGGGGAAAAATTATATTCTTAACTCCTACTTCACACCAAATTTAAAATTTCCAGATGGAGTAGAGATCTAAATGTGGAAGACAAATAAAGCTTCTAGAAGGTAATATAGGAGAACATCTTCATGACCTCAAAGTAGGCAAGACTTCTTTGACATGAAAAGGTCATCCACAGAATGGGAGACAATATTTGCAATATTTACATCTGACCCCAAAACTCAGGTCTGGGATATATAAAGAACTCCTCAAATCAATTTTAAAAGCAATAGAAAAATGAACAAAAGACTTGAATAGACACTTCACAAACGTTTTTATGGTCAATGAAAATATAAAATGGAGCTCAAAATCAGGAGAATGAAATTAAAACCACAATGAGAAACCACTTACACACCCATCAGAATAGCTAAAGTTGAAAAACGCTGTCAACATCAAGCCGTGGAGAGGACATGAAGCAGCTGGAACTCTCATACAACACTGGTGGAAGTAAATAAATTGGAGTGTAGTAAAAAAAAAAAAAAATGAGTATATTTAACTTTCTGTCATTTTTTAAGGCATAAGCTAGGTGCTAACAAAATGAAAAGGTCTTTCTTTACAAGCCCTTTCCCAAATCTCAGTTAGCATTACTAAGCTGCAGAGACACACTGCTTTGCTCAGCTGAGCTGAAGTCCAACATGGCTCTCTTGGCAGGCTGTTGGTAAATTGGTTCAACCACTTAGGGGAGCTGAAGATAAGCATACTCTCTTACCAGTCTATTCTCATAGAAATACCCAAGAGAAATGAGTTCATTTGTCCTGCAAGACAGGTATAAGAACATACATAGCAGCATGATTTCCAATGGCCCCAGACTAAAAATAACCCAAATGTCTGTCACTGGTAGAATGGACAAATAAGTTGTAGTATATTTAAAATATGGAGTATGACGCAGCAATGAAAATGAACTACTGCTACATGCAAGAACACGGATGAATTTCATAAATGCTGAGTGTTAGAAACCAGAAGCAACAGATTACAAACTATACAATTCCATATATTCCAAAAGTTTGCTACTAACATAGGTTGGGCAAAACTAACCTATGGTATTAAAAGTCAGATGTTATCACCTTTGGGCAGAACAGTAGTGGGGAAAAAAAAAAAAGCACAGGAGTGGGGCGTCTGGGATGCTGTTAACATTCTATTTATGACCTAGAAGGCAGTTTCACTTTGGGAAAATTAACCTAACTATACAGTTATGATTTGTGTACTTTTCTATGTTAACTTTATACCTCAATAAAATTTTATTAACTGGAAAAAAAAAGTGGGTAAATATTATTGGTGCAGGCATGTGGAGAGATGAACACTCTATTGTGGATGGAAGTATAAGTTGTAAACATCTTTGAGAGGCAATTTGGTCATATCTATACACAATGAAATGCCACAGTTATCTTCTGAATCAGCAATTCTATCTCTAGTATTCTTACAGTTACACTTCCACATGTGTACAAAGATACATGTACAAGGATATTTATTGCAGCATTACTTTTAAGCCTAAAGGTCAGGGGTTGAATTATGGGGCATCTAAATAATAGCATTTCAGCATTAGAAACAAACAAATGTCAACCCAATCTGGCCCATGTCCTCAGGCCTCATTCTAGATTTACATATGCTGGAATGTCCCTTGAAGACACATGAAGAACTGGCAGGGGTGGTCACCTCTGTGACCTGGCAACACGAGACAGGACCACAAGGGTGGGAGAATGACCCTATTGTACCTTTTGAATTTTGTACCATGTCAGGATGTAAACTCAATCCAAACAAACGTGGTCTTGGCCTCACGATGGCATCCAGGAATGATAGCACCGTAGCACACCACAGAAGGGCAGGGTTTCAGAGGTCATCAGGTCCACTTCCTCATCATGCAGATGAGGATACTAAGATCTCCATGGTCCACATTCCTTCAGAATGGAAGATATATGATCTGGGAGGCAACGCCACCCTTCTGCCTGTGCAGATGAAGCTGTCAGATAGCAGCTAAGGCCCCAGGAAATGTGTACAGGAAAAGCAGGTTTTCTGGGGGAGGGTGCAGGTGACAAAGTAAGGAGAGTAGGCAATCACCAAGGATCCTGCATGGCATCCTGGGCAGACCGGAGGCAGGGGACATAGGAGGGAACGACTGACAACATTCTTCTGCTTCAAAGTAGTCTTGAAATATCAATAGAGGAGCTGATTCCATGCCCAGTCACTTCTTTTAACCGAATCTTAGTTTCCACAGCCATTCATTCATTCATTCAACCAATCACTCAATCATCAATCTTTTTGCATGCCTGCTAGGCACAATGCTCTGGGCTAGGCATGAGGAATATGACCATAAGCACAGTCCTTGCAATGCTTATGAGTTTAGCACATACTGGCCCAGGTCACAGATAAACTGTGATGGTCTGTTGAGATGACTCCTGACGAAGCTTTTTTTTTTTTTTAATGTTCTGTTGTAGTTTAATGAAATGTGAATGTAGCATTAAAGCATATTTTCATCCTCTGTGCTCATCTGAGATATCTTTTTAAGCATCTCCCCAAATTTATTGTTACATCACTGAAGTACAATGAACTGCACCTATTTAAAGTATACGAATGAATCAGTTTTGACATACACCTACAAACCCATCACCACAATCAAGATAGCGAATGTTGGGCTTCCCTGGTGGCACAGTGGTTGAGAGTCCACCTGCCGATGCAGGGGACACGGGTTCGTACCCCGGTCCGGGAGGATCCCACATGCCGCGGAGTGGCTGGGCCCATGAGCCATGACCGCTGAGCCTGCGTGTCCGGAGCCTGTGCTCCGCAACAGGAGAGGCCACAGCAGTGAGAGGCCCGCATACCACAAAAAAAAAAAGAAAAAAAAAGAAAAAGATAGTGAATGTTTCCGTTGTCCCATAAGTGTCCTCCCTTGTGCCCTTTATAATCACCCCCTTCTTCCATCCCTATCCCCAGACAACAACCATGGTTGTAGAGGAAGTCCTTTTGGAAATAAGAAAGGCTATTATTACTTTGCTATGTTCTCAGGCCAGTCCTGTTAGGGCAGGGGTGAAGGAGGACAAAGAAATACCAGGAAATGAGGGTAAGTGTGCAGATAACATAGGCCAATAGAATTATGAGAATTGAAGGGCAAAACAGCTGCAGCAACATAATGGTATTTAACCCTCACAGCAAACTTAAGGGAAAGGTATCATCATCCCCCTTTTATGAATGAGGACACATGCCTCAGCGTGGTTGAGGAACCTGTCCAAGGTCACTCCGGCAGTAAGTGGCAAAGCTGGAGCTCAGTGGCCTGGGTGCAAAGCCTGCACGGCTCACTAAGTGCTTTCCCTCCAGGCCCTGCAGCCACTGCCAGGACTGGCTGAACCCGCTGAGGGTCCCACCTGGGCCCCAAGGGTGGCCTGCCCTCTGTGCACTGAGCCCCACTCTGTGCCCTATGGGTTTCTTTTTTTTTTTTTTTTTAAGATTTATTTATTATTTATTTTATTTTTGGGTGCGTCGGGTCTTAGTTGTGGCACACGGGATCTTTGTTGAGGCATGTGGGATCTTTCGTTGCGCACCGGCTTCTCTCTAGTTGTGGCGTGCGGGCTTCTCTCTAGTTGTGACACATGGATTTTTCTTTCTCTAGTTGTAGCACTCAGGCTCCAGGGCACGTGGGCTCCGTAGTTTGTGGCATGCAGGCTTAGCTGCCCCGTGGCATGTGGGATCTTAGCTCCCGGACCAGGGATCGAACCCCCGTCCCCTGCATTGGAAGGCGGATTCTTTACCACTGGACCACCAGGGAAGTCCCTGTGTCTTATGGGTTTCTTAGTGCTCCTCCCACGGTCAACAAGGGAGCCTGCAGGGCCCAGGGGCCGAAAACACTGACTTCCCAGCCAACCTGTGGGCCAGCCTGATCTGAGGCTGTGACCAGGAAGCCTCACCCTCTGCAAGGGCACCTCCCAGGGAAATCCCCAAGCTTCAACACTTTGCAAGAGGGTCTTGTCGGGGACTTTTTTTTTTTGGCTGCATTGGGTCTTCGTTGCTGTGCACGGGCTTTTCTTGTTGCGGTGAGCAGGGCTACTCTTTGCTGCGGTATGCAGGCTTCTCACTGTGGTGGCTTCTCTTGTTGTGCAGCACCGGCTCTAGGCACGCGGGCTTCAGTAGTTGCATCTCACGGGCTCTAGAGTGCAGGCTCAGTAGTTGTGGCGCACGGGCTTAGTTGCTCTGCGGCATGTGGGATCTTCCCGGACCAGGGCTCGAACCCATGTCCCCTGCATTGGCAGGCGGATTCTCAACCACTGCACCACCAGGGAAGTCCCATTGTTGGAGACATTTTAATGCCACCTAAAACCAATGCAGCAACACGCACACACACTAAACTTTTTGCTTTTGAAAAACTACAAAGTAATGTACAAATGCTCTATTCTCTCCCTGACCCCTACTGGATCATCTGAGATCTGAGGGTTAAAGCAGGGGTTGAGGGATGTTGAGGGAGTGAGGGATGGGGGTGGGGATCGAGGTACAGGGAGAAGGACAGGTGAGGTGGGGGAGAGGCAGCTGAGGGAGGCCTGCGGGACATATTACTTGGTAACTTAAATAACCAGCGACTTTACATTTGGACACAGCCACTTGGATGCATCCACACCTACCTGGCTCTACCTAGGTGGCCGAGAGAACATTCAAGCCCTCTCTGAGCTTCAGATTCCACAGGAAGCGTGAGGTAGAGGCTGCAGGAAGCATCTGGGAACAACACACGTTTAAGGATGGGAGGCTTCTTGGAGGAAGAGCCCACACTGCAGAAGCTCACAGATCTCACTTCCTCCCAGGAGCTGGGGGACAAAGGCTGAGGTGTGCATCCCACCTGATGGGACATGTCCAAAATCTTGAGTGATTGGCATCAGAGCCATGAGATGTCCCAGGGGATGGACACTTGGGGGTGGGCAAACCAATTCCTGACTTGGTTTCTGCCTCTGCACACAGGGCATGACCCAGCTCCTAGAGTCTCAGTGAGGAGGGCACGGGACTATGTGTAAAGGGTGTCCAGCCCAGTGCTTGGCACACAGAAGGAGCTCATTCAGTGGCAGGGCCCCGCTGTCCCACCCCCATCCTGTCAGCACCCCCTGAAACACAGGCTATCAGATTGAGGAAAGCTTCTGGGTGCTGTGGGAAATTTGCATTGGCTTCAAAATGCCCTTCCTGGCCCCTGACTCACAGTTTCAGTTTCAGAATGAATACTTTGCGAGAAAGACACTTCCTTTGTGCTGTGTATGGATACCTTGATCACAGCCATGTGGGGACAGGCTGGCCCCTAGTTCTGCCTTTGGATTCCTTGTTACTCTGTCATTTGAACTGGGGAGAAGGTGGCTGTGGAGGCAGAGGGATGTCCTAACGGGACCCACGGTTGGGCTGTGGGTCTCCTGCCCCCGCTCTGCCCTCCCTCCGGCTCAGCATGATCTGACCCAAGTCCACCAAGTCTCCTGCTCCCAAAACAAAGAGAACCAGGGTTTCTCCCAAGTCCGCTGGCTCCCCGAGGCTCCTGGGCCATCAGCAGACCTCACCAAGAGCTGACCACATACACCAGGGCCTTGCGGGGAGGGGGGAAAGGAACATTCCAAGCAAAAGAAGAGAGTGAGGGTAGGCAAGGCTGCTTGGTGGAGGCAAGTCCCAGATATGTCTTGGAAACCGAGTTTCGCCAAACTTTGGTGAAAACAAGAAGGCAGGTGATACTTCACCCATGGATCTTTGGTTTTTATTTAGTAATATGTACTGGGCACCCACCAAGTGCCCAGCACAGTGGGCAATGGAGATGTGGAAATGAACAGAACATGGTCCTTGCCCTCCAGAGGCTCATGGGAAAGCAACATGAACAACGCTGTGACAAAGGAACAGTAGTTGCCAAACTGGGCTGGGAGAGGCCATGGAGGGCAGGGCCGTGAGAATCTTGAAGGTGGTATACGATCAGGCACAGGTTCTAGAGCTGGCTGCGTGGGTTTGCACCCACGTTCTCCCAGTTACTAGTTCTATGAGCTCAGGCAATTTATTAATCTCTCTCTGCCTCTGTTTCCTCATTCTGGAAATGGTACTTATTTCACGAAGTTGTTGAAAAGATTAAATGAATTAATACATGTAAAGCATGTTTAGAACAGTGTCGGCTATTAGGTTCTATAAATGTATTTATTAATATGACTGTCTTGATGGAAAAGCAGGCATTCCGTGGAAGAGGAAGGGCACAAGTAGGTGTCCCAGGAAGCGGGCCCCGCAGGAACAGAGGCAGGGAGGTGGAAGCATGGGCTGGGGTGTGGCACGGCTGCTACCCAGGAGCATGTGCTGAAAGGAAGCCAGGAAGGTGGGCAAAGGCCAGAAGCTGCCAGGCCATGCACACCTTGGAGGGTGGACTTGGTCTTGGAGCTGACAGAGAGTGACTGGGGGTTGTACCATGAGGCTGCTAGACTGGAAGAGGTGAGACTGGAGGTAAGGGACCCAGCCGGCAGCCTAGTGGGAGAGAAAGGAGAGATGTAAAGAGGTCCAAAACCAACGCGGTGAGAGCAGGAACGGAGAGGAAGTGAGTCACTGGGGCCTGGAAGTGACTGGATGCAGGAGGGACAGGCCAAGTCTGGGATGCTTCAGGTAACCCGAAGCCATCCATCAGGACGAGGAAGACAGCCCTTGAGGGGGTGGGGTGTAAAGAGGAGGAATAACAGAATAAGAGGTGCCGGGCACTGAACCGGGAGCTGTAGATGAATTACTTCATTTAGTCCTCACATGGACCCTTCGAGAAGGTACTGTTATCATCCCCATTTACAGCTGAGAAGACTGAGGCAAAGAGTGATTGAAAACTTGTATCAGAGCACATGGTGTGGTTTTCAGGGCCTGCATTCTGAGCCCCTCTGCTCCATGTTGACCTTTGAGACACGGGCTGTGTGTCTACTGCCTAGCAGGGGGGCCTGGGCTGGAAGCTAGGGGTCATTAGAGCCATGGGGGGATGAGATGGGCCGGAGTGAATGAGAATGAGGGCGGAGAGGGGCAAGGGCTGAATGTGGAGAGAGGGGCTCTGATGTGCTGGGGGGTTCCTGGGGGAAGCGGTCCAGCCGGGAAGCTCCCCAGGAGGAGCCAGCAGGCATCCTCCTCTCCCTTCTCTCCAGCCCGCAGGGAGGGAATCCAGCCCTAGGACTGGGCCTCTTGCCCTGCAGTCCTCCCCACAGCCCGCAGAGAACACAGGAGGGCCTGGCCCTCTCCCGGTGCCTGGAACGGGTTTCGTAACCGCCCTGAGCCTGGTGATGCCAGGAGAGCAGTACCTTCCTCTCCCAGAGGCTTCGGTAGGGGAGAGCTGAAAGGATCAGGCTCAGCTTTTGGAGACAAAACGAAGTCCTCTAAGTGGAAGTTCTCCAGCCCTCTCTGGGCTATTGCAAGGCCCACACGCGGACAGGGCTGAGGCTCTGTCGACAAAAGCATCTCAAGATGTTTACCTCAACCCTAACGGCTGCTGGCCCAGGTCCCGTTTGGGTGTGTCATGGGCTCAGATGAGGCCACACACACACACACACACCCTACTCCCTGCCCAGAAGCCTGCTCCCTGAGTCACCTCATTCCCAGCCAAGTTCACCTGAAGCACCTGGCATTTCTCTCCACAGCACAACAGGTTATCTACCTAAGAGCTGTCAGTGAAGAAGAGCCTCGCCTGGTTCAATAATTCACATAATGAGCTTCTTAAATTACCAAGGGGTGCTCCAAGTTCTGAGACTTCTGCAGCACTTTCACCTTGAGGAAAAGGAGAGGATAAGAAAGGAGGGAGAACTACCTCACACCTGTCAGAATGGCTGTCATCAAAAAGACAACAAATAATGAGTGTTGGAGAGGGTGTGGAGAAGAGGGACCCCTGCACACTGTCAGTGGGAATGTAAACTGGTACAGCCACTATGGAGAACAGGATGGCGGTTCCTCAAAAAACTAATAATAGAACTACCACATGACCCAGGAATTTCCCTTCTGGGTATTTACCCAAAGAAAACAAACACACTAATTCAAAAAGATACACACATCCCAATGTTCACCGCAGCATTATTTACAATAGTCAAGATATGGAAGCAACCTAAGTGTCCAATGGTAGATGAATGGATAAAAATGATATGATATATATACATAACGGAGTATTACTCAGCCACACACACAAAAATGAAATGTTGCCATTTGCAACAACATGGATGGATCTAGAGGGTATTATGCTCAGGGAAGTAAGTCAGACAGAGAAAGACAAATACCACATTTCACTTATGTATGGAATCTGAAAAACAAAACAAAATGAAACCAGACTCATAGATAAAGAAAACAAACGGGTGGTTTGCGGGCAGGGGGTGGGGAGGCTGTGAAATAGGTAAAGGGAATTCAGAGGTACAAACCTCCAGTTATAAAATATATAAGCCACAGGCATATGACATACAGCATAAGGACTATGGTAAATAATAGTATAATAATTTTGTACGGGGACAGATTGTTCCTAGACCTATAGTGGTGATCATTTCATAATGTATGCAAATGTCAAATCAGTATGAAGTACACCTGAAACTAGCGTAACACTGAGCACCAACTATACTTTAATTCTTTTTTTAAAAGTGAGAAAAAAGGAGGAAGAGTGAGAGTCAAAAGTGGGAGAAATTGCCCCCCTCCCCACTGCCACCCTTCCCCCACTATTTCTACTCACACACAGCTCCGATGTTTGGTCCCCAAAGTGGTGACAGAAAAGAGAGAGAAAAAACACAGAGAAGTGGGGATCATAGAACATAAACTGTGTGTCTTCAAAGGGACCTGACGGATCATTCATTTGTTCCACCCTCTCATTGTACAGATGAGGAAACTGTTTGTCCCATGACGAGCTAGGGACAACCCAGGGCCTTCAGTATCCACTCAGTGCTCTTGTCCCTACAGCACAAAGGCTCCAGACAAGAAGAACTGGAAGAGGCTACGATGCCCCTGAGCCTAACCCTACATCTGCTCCTGGAGGTGCCCCAGAGCCACGGCCACCCTCCTCTGTGCTCTACGGGCCACACAGCACTGCCTGTGCCCTTGTTTCCCTCATCTCCAAATTTTAGGGGTCACTGTCAGCCCCACATATCACCAACAGCCACCAACCATCACAGAGAACTGGAAAAATCCGGACTGGCCCAGGTTGCTGGAGCTGGCTGGATACTGATGCTGCTGCAATGTCTAGACAGAGTGTGCACCTTCCTGTCCCCCGACAAGCACCTGGACAGCCCATGAATGTCCCGGGAGCACCTGCTTGGTGACCAGCGTGGCAGACCAAGAAATCACACATTTGGGCAGCTACTTTCTCCAAGTTCTTCTTTCTGCCAAGCACACAAATGAACAGCCCAAAGAGGGCAGGGAGAAATAAAGCCCAGAGTTCTCATGCTCCTGATTGAAAACATAAAAATAAAATAAATATGCCCACTGTGCAAATAACAAATAGACCAACCCTTACTCTCCAGACAAATATTGATATTTCCTTTAAGTTTTTGGCTCAGCCACAACTTTGGTAGGGAGAGACTTGTGGTTATTGGCCAAAAGCTGCTCCAAGTCATATATGGCCATCAAAATTATGACTTTCAAACAAAAGTTACAAATTTAGAATGACTTTCTGAGTCCAAAAGTTATTTTGACATTTCATAAAATAAATCATCGGACAAACATGTCACCACATTATGTTGATGATAGTGTCCAAAATGGTTTTACTAACTTTAGCGTTTTGTTATTATTGTATTTTAATTGATTCATAACTATATAATTTATATATAATTTACAATTAAGCAAATAATATTTAATTATTTATATGTCTTTATATTTAGGATTTTTAAACAGCCAGTATAAACAGACAAGAATGGACCAGCTATAGTCACGCATATGGCAGGCAATACATAAAGTACACTTTCCAGAATTCTCCTTAACTGAATGTTAACTGGATTCATCTCCCAAGAAGCTTGGTGTGAATTGGGTACACCAAGCAAAATAAACGATAATACAGCACAGGTCTGACAGCTCTAAAGTTGCCATTTCAATAACTCAGACGGTATCTTTCTTCAGTCATGGCCAGCAGCTCAGCCTAATGCCATAATTGATTTCTGTCCAGAATCAAATGCCAACGGCCCTGTTTTTAACACTCTTGACCTGACCTCCCCCACCAAGGTATGGCAATGGAGGCCTAAAGTGGAAAAGCGGTGCCTGCAGCCTTCCTGCACCTCTTGTAAAACGTTGGACAAAGAAGCCCCAGTTTACAATTCATTGCACAAAAACTGACATTCATTTTAGGAGCAATGCTTAGTCAGCTGGCTTGGGTGAGTTGAGGTAGGGAGTGGCTATTTCCAAAAGGGACATGGCAGCACCAGATAGGACTGCCAGGAGAGATGATAAAGGCAAGGAGAGACTGGATCCCAACATGCTAAGCAGCTCTTAAATGGCTTGGGGACAAGATGTCTTCTTGACCTTGGATTTGTAGAGCTGCGTATGAATGGAGGTTCTGAGCTAAAAAGCATACCTGATGTAAGCTGACCCCAGAAACCATCAGAGTTACACAGAGAGGCAGCACAGCATGATGCTTAGGCCAAACTCTGGAAAAGACAGAATTTGAATCTCAGCTCCATCCCCTACTAAATGTGCCACCCTGGGCATTTAATTTATCTCTCCTTTTCTGTAAAAAATAAGCCTAATAATGGTACCTACCACACAGGGTTGTTTTAAGGATAGTATAAAGGTATGTGTATAAGGAACCTATATAGTCCCCAGCACATAGTAATCACTCAATAAACGTTAGCTATTACATAGTCAAATCTATCAATCTTTCACTAGAATGTAAGTTCCAGAAGGGCAAGAGTTCTCATATGATTTGTTCACTGCTGTATTCCCAGTACCTAGAACAGGGCAATAAATGTAGGCAATAAATCAACACTGAGTGAATCTAAAGGCATATTAAGAAGCCCCAACTGGATTACTGTACCTACAGTTTTAGAACCAATGAGAATTTTAAAATAGGCTTTAGCTCAAATTACTGCGTGTCATTTAGAGTATTGGGCTAAGTTTGGGACAGCTCATTGTAGGAAGTAGAAAGGCAAGATCCACTGAGTCCAAAGGAGAGTGGTTAGTCTTTTTGAGGCCTTAAAATCCAGTTGAGCTTCTGTTTCTTGCCAAGATGGAGTAATAAGAACTAGATTTACCCTCCCATCTTCAACAACAGAAAAACTGTGGAACAGCAACAGTTTTTAGACACTGGGTATCAGACAATGCAGGACAGGGATCCCTGGGAGATGGGAAACAAATAAAGTGAACCCCATTATTGCCTCAGCTTACTGCCCAGAGAGCATTTTCAGGCCACAGTGTGGGGTGGGGAACCTGGGCAGAGTCTGGCAGTCTTTCTGAGAATCTGAGGAGACAGAGATAGCTGCAGCAAGTCTGGGAAGTCCAAAGCAGCTAGAGGTCACTGGGCAGAGGACAGAGCTACATGGGGGCTGGGGAGAGAGCCAAAGATCTGCAGAGGGTCCCCCTTGAGTCTTCAGATAGGAACAAATCAATGTATTCATACTGAGGCTAGTGAAAGGACCACTCAAAAAACAGAGGAAAAAGACACTTCAGCTTACACAGGGCTAAGAGTACTTTGTATTCCCATCAGCCAGAATAGAAAACCTTATAACTTATATCAGGTAGAGGACTCCGAAGGGTATTGCCTCAGTAATGGGGAGAAGGTTAGCCCTAGACTAAAGGTTATGATGTTTCCACCTAACTCAAAGCAAGCCTCAGTGGTATCGAACTGTTTCCAAATAATTTAAATACATCTCAGAACAAAATTCAAGAATATTGGTGGGAATACAAGAATATCCAGCACCCAAAAAGTAAAATTCATAATATCTAGCGTCCAATAAAAAAATTACCAGGCATGCAAAGAAACAGGAAAGTATGACACATACGGGGGGAAATATCAATATGAAAATAACACACATGATAAACTTAGTAGACAAAACATTAAAATACTTAGTATAACTATATTTCATATGTCCAAGAAGGTAGAGGATAGATTGAATATGGTAAGTAGAGACATGGAAATGTTAAAAAAAAAAAAAAAGAACCCAAGTCTAATTCTAAAAATGAAAACTTCAATGTCTGAAATAAACACTAGATAGAATTAACAAAAAAACTAGACATTGCCAAAAAAAGATTTGTGAACTTAAAGACAGAGCAATAGGAAGTATCCAAAATGAAACAAAAAAAGACTGGGGAAAAACAGAAAAATAGAGACTCAGTGAACTGAGTGAATAAAATACATCCATCTGGAGAGGTAGAGAGAGGCAGAAATACTATTTGAAAAAATAATGGCCAAAGCTTTCCCAAAATGATGCAAACCGTAAGCCCAGAGATACAGGCAGCTCAACAAACCCCAAGCTAAAGAAAAATGAAGGAAACTATGCTAAGAATATCATAATTAAATTACTTAAAACCTGTAATAAAGAGACAATCTTAAAATCAGGCAGACAAAAAAAAAAGATACACTATATAAAGAGTAACAAAGATAGAAATTACACAGAATTTTCATCGGAAACAATGGGAGCTTGAAATCAGCAGACTAAAATCTTTACAACACTGAAGGAAAAAACCTGTCAACCTAGTAATCTAGAAACTCTTTTAAAAATAAATACAGCTCTTTCGGCCTGTTCAGCGCAGGAGTTTCGGAAGGTCCCGGGCCTGTGGCCGCCTGACCTCCGACGGCTGGGTCGCAGGGCAGGAGCGTGCGGCTGCCCTGAGTCTAATGAGGCTGGCACCATGGCTGGGCCAGGTCCGAGGCTCCCGGTCCCTGAACGCGGGGAGGGCAGCAGCCTGGTCTGGCTTCCGCCACATTGTCGGTTTTAATTTTCGCTCAGGTGAAAGATGGACGCTTGAAGCATAGACTGCTGCTAGCTGACTACTTGCTATCTGGGAGCACAAAAATGACCTAAGGATGTCCTCGGTGAGGAACTTGACAACTTGATCTTCGGGAGTTGCTTAGAGTATTTAAAATTGCCTGGATTGCTAAAAAAAATACTGCTTTTGGAAAGTCCATAAATGTACATCTAAAACAGTGGGGCTATAAATAAAATAATTTAATGTGTTTAAAAATAAAACACAAATACAAAAAAAGACTTTTTCAGAAATACAAAAGCTGAAAAAAATTAATCATCAAGCAGCAGATTTGCATTACAAAAAAATGTTAAAGGAAGTTTTTAGGCAGAAGAAAAATGATACCAAATATACAAAGAAATAAAGGATTAATGTGGGTAAATATTAAAAAGTTTACCTTCTTATGTTTAGAATCTTTAAAACATAATTAAATATTTAAAGCAAAAATAATAGCAATGTGTTATGAGGCTTATAACACATGTAGAATGAAAATGTATGACAACAGTAGTACAAAGGTCAGGAGGAGGAAAGTACAAGTGTTGTAAGTTTTTTATACTATCCATGAACCAGTATAACTTGAAGGTATACTGTAACAAATATGTATACTATAAACCTTAAAACAACCACTAAATAAACAAAGAATGATAACTATAATCCAACAAAGAAAATAAAATAGAATAATAAAAATAGGCAATAAATCTAAAAGATGGTAGAAAAAGAGGAAAAGGAAGACAAAGAACAAATGGAACAAATATTAATAACATTCAAAGTTAATGGTCTAGGGCTTCCCTAGTGGCACAGTGGTTGAGAGTCCACCTGCCGATGCAGGGAATGTGGGTTCATGCCCCGGTCCGGGAAGATCCCACATGCCGCAGAGCGGCTAGGCCCATGAGCCATGGCCGCTGAGCCTGCGCGTCCGGAGCCTGCACTCCGCAACGGGAGAGGCCACAAGAGTGAGAGGCCCGTGTACCGCAAAAAAAAAAAAAAAGTAAATGGTCTAAATATCCCCAATTAAATGACAAAAAATGTCAGACTGGATAAAGAAGCAAGACCTAACTATATACTACTTGTAAGAAATGCATTTTATATATAAAGACAAAAATAGGTTAAAAATAAAAGGATAGATACACCATGCTAACAATAACCACAGCAAAGAATATTACCAAGAATAAACAGGGATATTTCACAATAAGAAAGGAGACAGTTTATCAAGAGGACATAGTCCTGGGACTTCCCTGGTGGTCCAGTGGTAAAGAAGCTGCCTTCCAATGCAGGGGACCCAGGTTCGATCCCTGGTCAGAGAACTAAGATCCCACATGCCATGGGGCAACTAGCCCCACCACAACTACTGAGCTCACGTGCCTCAACAAGAGAGCCCACATGCTGCAAAAACTACAAAGCCCACGTGCTCTGGAGCCTGCAACTAGAGAGAAGCCCACGCACCGCAACGATGACCCGACGCAGCCAAAAGAAAAAGAAAAAGAAAATAATAAATAATTTTTAAAAAGAGGACATAATCCTAAATGTATATGGACCTAATAACAGAGTCAAAATACATAAAGCAAAAGTTTATAAAAGTATAAGAATAAATAACAAAATCCAAATTTTAGTCAGAAGTGTCAACACCCCTCTCTCAGTAATTGATAGAACAAGAAGATAGAACAGGAACACAGAATATTCGAAAAACACTTTCAAGGAACTTGACAAAATAGCAACTATAATTGATGTTTATAGAACAGTCCATCCAAAAACAGAATATACATTATTCTAATGTGCACATAGAATATTTACTAAGATAGACCATATTCTGGGCTATAAGATCAGTCTGAATATTAAAAGGTTTCAAGTCATATAAAGTATGTTTTCTGACTACAATGGAATTATATTAGAAAGGAATAACAGAAAAATATTTAGAAAACCCCCAAATATTCAGAAACATGGGTCAAAAAAGAAATTAAAAAGGAAATCAGAAGGTATTTTTAACTGAAGGGAAATGAAAACACAAAATATCAAAACACTAATTGGAATATATCAATGTTTCTGAGATACAGTGAAAGCAGTGCTTTAAGAAAAAATCATAGTACTGAAATGCTTTCATTAAAAAAGAGGAAATGGCTGAACTTAGTGATCTCAGCATCCACTTAAAAATATAGGAAAAGAAGAGAAAATTAAACCAAAGAAAGTAGAAAAAAATAAATAAAGGTAAGAGCAGAAATCAGTAAAATAAGGAAAAGGAAAACAATAGAGAAAAAGCAATGAAAGCAAAAGCAAGTTCTTAGAGATCAATAAAATTGATAAGGTCTTAACCAAATGAATCAGGAATAAAACGGAGAAGATGAAGCTGCCAATATCAGAGATAAGAGAGGCGATATCACTATAAATTCTACAGATATTAAAAGGATAGTAAGTGAATATTATGAATGATTTTACGCCAATAAATTCAAAAACTTAAATGAAGTGGACAAATTCCTTGAAAGGCATAAAATACAGAGCTCACTCAAAAATAAATAACCTAAATAGCTTTGTCTCTTTCAAAGAAAGCTCCCAGTTCCAATAGCTTCACTGATGAATTCTACCAAACATTTAAAGAATAAATACTATCAATTCTACATTAAAAAAAAAAAGTGAAGACAAGGGATTACTTCCCAAATCATTATTTGAATCCAGCGTTATTCTTATACAAAACCAGGTAGATACTCAAGTAAATAAAATCATAGATCAGTATTCCTCATAAATGAAGGTGCAAACATTCTTTTAAAAACTTTCAGCAGGGCCTCCCTGGTGGCGCAGTGGTTGAGAGTCCGCCTGCCGATGCAGGGGACACGGGTTCGTGCCCCGATCCCGGAGGATCCCACATGCCGCGGAGCGGCTGGGCCCGCGAGCCATGGCCGCGGGGCCCGTGTGTCCGGAGCCTGTGCTCCGCAACGGGAGAGGCCACGGCAGTGAGAGGCCCGCGTACAGCAAAAAAAAAGAAAAAAAAAAAAAAAAAACTTTCAGCAAATTGAGTCCAATGGTACATATAAAGGATAACACATGATAACTAATGGTGCCTAATCCCAAGAATGCAAGGTTGGTTTAACGTTTCAAAAATCAACGTAATTCATCATTTTAACATACTGAAAAAGAAAAATCATATTATCATATCAATAACACAGAAAATGCATTTGATAAAATTAAACATCCATTCCTGATTTTAAAACTCTCAGCAAACTAGTAATAGAAGAGAATTTCTCTAAACTGACAAAGAGCATCTACAAAAAACCTGCTGCTAACATCTTAATGGCAAATGATTGAATAGTTTTCCCCTAAGGTTATAATTAATGCAAAGATAAGTGCTCTCACCACTTCTCATCAACATTTTACTAGAGGTTTTAGCCACTGCAATAAGGCAACCACCACCACCACAACAACAAAAGGCTTCCAGATTGCAAAAGAGGAAGTAAAGCTATCTTTATTCACAGATGACATGATTATCTATGTAGAAAATCCTACAGAGTCAACAAAATATGAAATACTTAGGAACATGCTTGACAAAAGATGCTTATGACCTACACCTTGAAAACTAAATAATGTACGGACATGCTGAAAGAAAAATAAAGAAAACCTAAATAAACAGATATGTTCACAAACCGAAGATTCAATATTGGTTAGATGCCAATTCTCCCAAGTTGATACGTAGATTCAATGCAATTCCAATTAAAATTCCAATTTGCTTTCTCGTAGAAATTAAGTTGATTCTAAAACTCAAATGGTAATACAAACAGCCTCGAAAACTAGAAACAAAGTTGGAAGAACTACATGATTTTAAGAAATCATGAAGCTATAGTAATAAAAAGTTGTAAAAAATACCAATAATAAAGACAGTGTAAAGACAGAAAAATAGATCAATGAAAAAAAACAGAGTCCATAAATGGATCCATACAGATATAGTCAGTTGATTTTTGAGAAAAATACAAAGGTAATTTAGTTGAGAAAGGATAATCTTTTCGGCAAATGGTGCTGGAACAACTGGCTATCCATGTGCAGAAAAAGCGAATCTCCATCCATACACTGCAACACACACACAATTTATTAAAGAATGCATGGTCACCTCTGTTACTTAGGATCTGGTGCTCAGCATCAACACAATGCATAATTTAAATATCCACTATCATGACTAACACCATTCAGGCTCCCAGAGAATCTCAGAGAATCCCTTCCACCTATCAGATGACCGGGAAGATTTATAGGTTTTGTTACTGCCAACATCAGAGATGGACAAGTCTTTAGAGTGAAGGAAGGATTTAAGTAACAAAGCACTTAGGTAAAAGAAAACACAAATTAATTAACCTGTCAAATCCTAACTCTCAGGATGAATTCAATGGATTCTTACATTAAATTTATTATTTTCCAGTAGTGCTGAGTGTACATTTTCTTGCTTCTTTTATATTCCAATTAGCAGTTCTGGAGGTATTCACAAATTTCCACAGATTTCACAATAGGTGCTCACAAAGACTGAGGAGCATTTTACAATTTTAAGCCATTCATATTGTTTTCAAATTTGTATATATGTGGGGCTAGATGTAATATGCACAACATGTAATTCTGATTTTTCCTTTGGGCAACTAGATAAACATTAAACGTTAGAAGTGTGAATAACTGTTAATAAAAATTTAATGTTCTAAATAAATAGTAAAATATTTCAATATATCAGATTTAGTTAAAACAATTTAAAAATTGTTTAAAATTTAAAATTTTGATAGTTCAATTATTGTTTGTATTTTGCTTTTTTAGTAAAGAATTTAGCATATTTTAGAAAAAATAACTTTTTGAAACACATATAAAAGATAATTTTAATTTTTAATATTAACTATAATTTTTGGTGAAAATATATTCAATTTTATATTTATATATTGAACACTTGTATTTCATTTGAATACATTTAAATTTTTATGCTTTAAATCTTTGAGCATGTGTAGAAGTTGAGATCATGCTAAAAATAAAAAATAGAAAATTAGAAGTTAAGAAAAAAATTGAAAAAAAAAAGTCATAGAAAAATATTCAAAGTGATGATCTGCTTAAGTTTCATTGCTTTTGTTATTTAGAAACTTAACAGACTTCTGTCAAACATGACCTGAAACAGAATTTTAGAAAAAAACATTAGAATATCTTTCCTTAATGAAGTCTTACTTTTTTGATCAAAACAATAAAAATGAGCAAGAAAATGATTCTTGTCAAATCTACAGCCTGAACACATCAGATGAAACTCTTGCAACATCATAACAAACAAAGGTTTGACTACTGTTCCAAACAATGACAATGAAAAGAACTGATTGAATTCATAACTCGGAAGCAACAAATTAAACTCTGGCCTTCCCACTAAAAGAAGAACCCATAGCTTTCACATATTTTTCAATTTTATTGTTATATAGTTTTATTTGTTAAGGAGGAATATAATTTGTTATTTTAAATATACAGTGTAAAAATATGTAATGTAAGCCTTCATTTGTACTCTTGCCCTTGACTCCACAAATGCTTGGAAGGGGCCTTTACAACAGAGAGGATAAAAAGAGCCAAAAGTTGATTCTCTGAAAATACTAGTAAAACTGATAAATTCTGGTGACATTACTTGAGTAAAAAAATCCTAATATTATGAATAAAAAAGGGGCATCGCTACAGATCCTGCATGCACTGAAAAGATCATAAAAGATACTTTGAACAACTTAAAACCAACAAATTTGAAGATCTGGATGAAATGGACAAATTCCTAGAAAAACGAAATGCACCAAAACTGACAAAAGACAAAATGGAATGTCTAATTATTCATATTACTATTAGAGAAATTTAATCTATAAACCTTCCCACAAAGAAATTCTAAGCACAGATGCTTACAAGTGAATTCTATCCCACATTTAGTGAAGATATTTACTAGTTGTACACAAACTCTTTCATAGAACCAAAAGAGAGGGCAAGCTTCAAAACTGATTCTATAAGATCAGCATTACCTTGATACCAAAAGTTGACTAGGATGTTTTAAGGAAGGAAAATTACAGGCCAATCTCACTATGAACATAGATGAAAATTTCCTGTATAAAATATTAGCAAACTGAATCCAGAATCCAGTGATATACAAAAAGACAACAAATTATAACCAAGTTGATTTGTTTCAAGAATATAAGGTTGATTAGGTAATCAATTAATGTAATTTGTCACATTAATAGAAAGGAGAAAAATAGTATGACTGTACCAGTAGATGCATAAAAAATGTATTTGACAGGGCCTCCCTGGTGGCGCAAGTGGTTGAGAGTCCGCCTGCCGATGCAGGGGATACGGGTTCGTGCCCCGGTCTGGGAGGATCCCATATGCCGTGGAGCGGCTGGGCCCGTGAGCCATGGCCGCTGAGCCTGCGCGTCCGGAGCCTGCGCGTCCGGAGCCTGTGCTCCGCAACGGGGGAGGCCACAACAGTGAGAGGCCCGCATACCGCAAAAAAAAAAAAAAAAAAAATGTATTTGACAAACTTAACATCAATTTCTACATGATGGAAAAAAAAACAAAACACCTTCTAAGTGACCAAGAATAGAAAGGAACTTCCCTAATATGATAAAGTTTATTTTTAAAAAATTAAAAATAAAAATCTATAGCAAACACTAATTAATGAGGAATGTTAAAAGCTTTCCCTTTAAAGTCAGAAATGAGACAATTTTTCACACTGTCACTACTTCTATGCATTATTGTATTGGAGGTACTAAACAAGCAATTAAACCAATAAGAACTGGAAAGCAAGAATACATGTTATTTGCAGATGACGTAAATTGTGTGCATAAAAATATACAGATAGGGCTTCCCTGGTGGCGCAGTGGTTGAGAGTCTGCCTGCCGATGCAGGGGACACGGGTTCGAGCCCTGGTCTGGGAAGATCCCACATGCTGCGGAGCGGCTGGGCTTGTGAGCCACAACTACTGAACCTGTGCGTCCGGAGCCTGTGCTCCACAACAGGAGAGGTCACGACAGTGAGAGGCCCGCGCACCACGATGAAGTGGTCCCCGCTTGCCACAACTAGAGAAAGCCCTCGCACAGAAACGAAGACCCAATGCAGCCAAATAAACAAACAAATAAATAAATAAATAAAATTTAAAAAATTTGTACAAATATATTATTACAATTAATAAGTGAATTAGAGCAAACTGAATCCAGCAACACATTAAAAGGATCACACACCATGATCAAGTGGGATTTATCCCAGGGATGTGAGGATTCTTCAGTATAAGCAAATCAATCAGTGTGATACACCATATTAACAAATTGAAGAATAAAAATTCTCCAGAAAGTGGGCACAGAGGGAACCTACCTCAATATAATAAAGGCCAAATATGACAAACCCACAGCAAACATCATTTTCAATGGTGAAACACTGAAAGCATTTCCTCTAAGATCAGGAACAAGACAAGGGTGTCCACTCTCACCACTATTACTCAACATAGTTCTGGAAGTCCAAGCCACAGCAATTAGAGAAGAAAAAGAAATAAAAGGAATCTAAATTGGAATAGAAGAAATAAAACTGTCACTGTTTGCAGATGACATGAAACTATACATAGAAAATTTAAAGATGTCACCAGAAAACTACTAGAGCTAATCAATGAATTTAGTAAAGTTGCAGGATACAAAATTAATATGCATAAATCTCTTGCATTTCAACACACTAATAATGAAAGATCAGAAAGAGAAATTAAGGAAACAATCCCATTTACCACGGCAACAAAAGGAATAAAATACCTAGGAATAAACCTACCTAAGGAGGAAAAAGACCTGTATGCAGAAAACTATAAGATACTGATGAAAGAAGTCAAAGACAACACAAACAGATGGAGAGATATATCATGTTCTTGGATTGGAAGAATCAATATTGTGAAAATGACTGTATTACCCAAAGCAACCTACAGATTCAATGCAATCCCTATCAAATCACCAATGGCATTTTTCACAGAATTAGAACAAAAAGTTTTACAATTTGTATGGAAACACAAAAGACCTCAAATAGCCAAAGCAAACTTGAGAAAGAAAAATGGAGCTGGAGGAATCAGGCTCCCTGATTTCAGACTATACTACAAAGCTACAGTAATCAAGACAGTATGGTACTGGCACAAAAACAGAAATATAGATCAATGGAACAGGATTGAAAGCCCAGAGATAAACCCAAGCACCTTTGGTCACCTAATCTATGACAAAGGAGGCAAGAATATACAATGGAGAAAAGACAGTCTCTTCAGTAAGTGGTGCTGGGAAAACTGGACAGCTACATGTAAAAGGATGAAATTAGAACACTCCCTAACACCATACACAAAAATAAACTCAAAATGGCTTAAAGACCTAAATGTAAAACCGGACACTATAAAACTCTTAGAGGAAAATATAGGCAGAACATTCTTTGACATAAATCACAGCAAGATCTTTTTTGACCTGCCTCCTAGAGTAAGAAAAATTAAAATTAAAATTAAAATATGGGACCTAATTAAACTTAAAAGCTTTTGCACAGCAAAAGAAAGCATAAACAAGACAAAAAGACAACCCTCAGAATGGAAGAAAATATTTGCAAATGAAGCAACTGACAAAGAATCTCCAAAATATACAAACAGCTCATGCAGCTCAATATCAGAAGAAAACCAAACAACCCAATCAAAAAATGGGCAGAAGACCCAAATAGACATTTCTCCAAAGAAGACATACAGATGGCCAAGAGGCACATGAAAAGATGCTCAACATCATTAGTTATTAGAGAAATGCAAATCAAAACTACAGTGAGATATCACCTCACACTGGTCAGAATGGCCATCATCAAAAAATCTATAAACAACAAATGCTGGAGAGGCTGTGGAGAAAAGGGAACCCTCTTACACTGTTGGTGGGAATGTAAATTGATACAGCCACTATGGAGAACAGTATGGAGATTCCTTAAAAAACTAAAAATAGAACTACCATATGAACCAGCAATCCCACTACTGGGCATATACCCAGAGAAAACCATAATTCAAAAAGACACAGGGGGCTTCCCTGGTGGCGCAGTGGTTGACAGTCCGCCCACCGATGCAGGGGACACGGGTTCGTGCCCCAGTCCGGGAAGATCCCACATGCCGCGGAGCGGCTGGGCCCATGAGCCATGGCCGCTGAGCCTGCACGTCTGGAGCCTGTGCTCTGCAACGGGAGAGGCCACAACAGTGAGAGGCCTGCGTACCGCAAAAAAAAAAAAAAAAAAAGACACAGGCACCCCAATGTTCACTGCAGCACTATTTACAATAACTGGGACATGGAAGGAACCTAAATGTCCATCAACAGAGGAATGGATAAAGAAGATGTGGTACATATATACAATGGAATATTACTTAGCCATAGAAAGAAATGAAATTGGGTCATTTGCAGAGACATAGATGGACCTAGAGACTGTCATACAGAGTGAAGTAAGTCAGAAAGAGAAAAACAAGTATCGTATATGTGGAATCTAGAATAATGGTATAGATGATCTTATTTGCAAAGCAGAAATAGAGACACAGACGTAGAGAACAAATGTATGAATACCAAGGAGGAAGCCGGGTGGGATGAACTGGGAGATTGGGATTGACATATATACACTATTGATACTCTGTATAAAACAGATAACTAATGAGAACATACTGTATGGCACAGGGAACTCTACTCAGTGCTCTGTGGTGACCTAAATGGGAAGGAAATCCAAAAAAGAGGGGATATATGTATATGTATAGCTGATTCACTTTGCTGTACAGCAGAAATTAATACAACGTTGTAAAGCAACTATACTCCAATAAAAATTAATAAAAAAATAAAAAACAAAAATAAAATAAAAATAAAAACTTTCTGATGGACCCAGGGTTGACCTTTATTATTTTTATTATAATGTTTCTTGAATATGTGTGAAACTATATATAAATGCCTTATACTTATAGAGCTTATATTATAAAACCAAACAAATAAAAATACAAACAAATTGCAAAACCAAAAAAAAAGCAAATTAGGCAAGACTGCTGCTACAAGGTCAATAAACAAGTTTCAATTACATTTCTATACACAAGCAAGAAACAGAAAATAAAAAAAATTTTTAAATACTATTTACAATAGCAAAAAGACATATCAAATATCCAGGACTTTAACAGAAGTTCTGCAAGACCTTCACATAGAATAATATAAAACATTACTGAGAAAAAGTAAAGATTAAAACAAATGAAAGGCTTTACCATGCTCATGGACAGGAAGACAATATTTTAAAGATATCATTTTTCCCCATATTGATCAATAGAGTCAACGCAACTCCAGTCAAAATCCCAACAGCCTTACAGCAAGTACAGACAACTCTTTCTAGAAGTTCGGCTGTGTGGGGAGATGAAAAATAGGGTGATAGCTGGAAAAGGCCATGGGATCAAGAAAGGATTTCTTTTTAAGATGGGAAAGACTTAATTATGCTTACAAAAGTGAGAAATGGTTGATGGTTGGTTCAAGGGATGAGATCCAAGCCAGGTGGAAGGAATGGCTTTAGAAAGAAAAGGGAGCATCTCATCTATTCAAACGGATAGACAGAAGGAACAGGTGGGTGTAAACATAGGTTGGTTTGTAGATTTGATATGGGAATTGAAGAAAGTTCCCAACTGATAATTTCAATTTTCTTAGCAACACAGGAGATATTGAGGAGCGAAATGGAAGTTCGTAACAGTAAAGTGTTTAAATTATACTTGGGGAATATGAGAAAAACAGCTGACAAGAGAAACATGGTACAATTGCTGACCAGTCCCAAGCATGTATTTGAGATTGGAAAGCATGAACGTACAAAGACAGCTGACAGTAAAACTGAGGCAGGATGGGGTTTTCAGATACTGGCAAGAGTGATCCTGAAATAGCAGATGACAGTATCTAAGCTGGATAAGGTAGGACAGGAAGGATGGAGGTGCTGATGAGGTGGGAGATGGGAAAGGGATCAGTGGAAAGTGAATATCCCAAGAAAAACCACATCTTCATCTTTGTCATCTAATTCTGCACCTTCCTATAGCTTGTCTCACTCATAGGCAGTGGAGACCTTGAAGTGATGTGATAAAGTCTCCCAGGGACATAGCCAGGAGTAGAAATGTCTCCTCAAGAACACTGGTCCTATCGTTAGGATACCTTCAGCTCCAAGCAACAGGAAACCTTGACTAATAATGCCTTAAAATAAGATCCAAACACAGAGCAAACTGCAAGATTGGCATATTCAGAGGCCCAGCAATGCCATGGAAGACCCAGGTCCTTTCCATCTCTCTGCTCTATCTTGTTCTCAGATGACTTCTCCTTGTGGTACCAAGTGACCATGTGTCTTGGTCAACTTTATATTTACAGTGCATGACACAGATTAGATTCTCTAAGTGTCCTTGTAAAATTGAATGAATGAATGAATGGGTTTATTTCCTGGTTTTTCATAGGCTTACAAGTCCAATCAGCCTGACAAAGTAAGGATTTTAATACCAGACTTGACTCATATCCTTGGAAATATCTGGATGCTAAGATGACCAACTCTGAGAGCTGTCCAAACCTGGACAAACCACCATCCTTTGGTCCTGGGTCACAATGGGTCTTGGGAGGATGCCAAATTAGTTGCTTTAAGTAGATGTCCTCCATCCCTTAAGCTCAAGCCTCCTACCCATTATGAGTCTACTTTAGGCACCAGCCCCAGCCCTCAGCTCCCTGGGATCTCCCCTTCCTTTCATGTCCTGGAGCATATATATTGCTATGTCCTCATCTGTTTATATGCCTTGTCTACCCACCTATAATGTAGGTCACTTGAGCACAGGGGTTGTGGCTTGCACACCATTTTGTATTTTACACACCTTATTAATCTTTGCATTTGAGTTTGGACTCCATAGTTATCTCCCCGGTAACCTTAAGCAAAGCCATTGCACACTCTGAGGATCAAGTCTCCTAGTTTACAAAATGTTCTCTAAGGTTCCATCTAGCCCTCACAACTCCTTGGTTCTTTTTGAATGTTTTTTGTGGCTCTTTGAAAAGATATAACAAGAAACAAGTATGGTTGCTGAACAGCATAGTTTCAGTTGTTGATGGAAAAGATAAGAGGCAAAAACTCAAGGAGAGAACAATGATAAACTAATGACAAGGAAGGGAGAGGAAAAAAAAAAAACAGAAGCAGGGAGAGTGATCAAACCAAGGAGATAAGGGTCATTAGCCTGGCAACTTCATGGGACATTGTCTGCAGAAAAAGGAAACCAGTGAGGGTCACCAAACATTCCTGGAACTGGAACTCTGAGTGTAGGGCTATGAAATTGTGGCAGCTAGTGGGAATGTACCACTGCAAAGTGTACTGCCTTCTGTCCAACAGAAGTTTAATACATCCCACGCATAATTTTAAATTTTCTAATAATTACATTACAAAAAGTAAAAGCAGGTGAAATTAATTTTAATGTTTTAGTTCATCTCATATACCCAAATATTATCATTTCAACATACAAAAATTTTAAAACTATTGATAAAGGGGTAAAGAAGATATGGTATACAAAATAATGGAATATTACTCAGCCATAAAAAAGAATGAAATAATGCCATTTGCAGCAACATGGATGGACCTAGAGATTTCATATTAAGTGAAATAAGTCAGACAAAGACAAATATCATATGATATCACTTATATGTGGAATCTAAAAAAATGATACAAATGAATTTATTTACAAAACAAAAATATACTCACAGACATAGAAAACAAACTCATGGTTACCAAAGGGGAGGGAGAGAGAGGGATAAATTAGGAGTTTGGGATTAAATTATACATACTACTATATATAAAATAAACAACAAGGACCTACTGTATAGCACAGGGAACTATACTCAATGTCTTGTAATAACTTATAATGGAAAAGAATCTGAAAAAGTATATATATATAAAAATATATATATATGTATAACTGAATCACTTTGCTATGCACTTGAAACACAACACTGTAAATTAACTACTTCAATTAAGAAAAAAATGTTTAGCTATTAAAAAGATATTTTACATTTATTTGTTTATACTATGTCTTTAAAATTCAGCATGTATTTTACACACTGAATTTGATATAGGATTTGCCCTATATCAAGGATTTGATATAGGATTTGCCCTATATCAACTTGATATAGGATTAGCCCTATATCAAGTACTCAATAACTGTATGGACAGCCCAGGTCTAAATGATATGGACCCCAGGATGCAAGGGTTCAGTTGTATTTTAAATTTCAGACATTGTTCTGAAAGGTCCCTTTTCTCATGGAATTTACATTCTTATGAGACAGGATATGAACAGGCTTCTTTTTAAGTTTCAGATGGTGACAAGTGCTGTGAAAAGGGGAAAACATGGTAACTTGATAGAAGGCAACTGGGGAGAAAATGGTGGAGACAACTTTAGAAAAAATGGTCAGAGGGTTAGAAGGACTCTCTGAGAAGGTGAAATTTGAGCAGAGATCTGAAAAGCAAGAAGGAGCCAGTCAAGAGACTTGAGGGTGAGGCATTCCAGGTTAAATGAAGAGTCCTGGGGTCAGGATGAACTTGTCTGGGCTTGAGAAACAGAAAGAGGGCCAATGCGGCAGGAGTGTGGGAATGAAGGGACAGTGATAAAGAGAGTTCAGAAAGGCAGGCAGCTACCAGACCACATAGGGCAGTAGCTCTCAACTCTGGCTGCAAAATACAATTGGCTCTACAGCATCTAGAAAACACTCATGCCCAGGCCCTCATCTCCTCACTCTGATTCAACTGGTCTGTGGAAACCTGAGGCATCAGTATGTTTAAAAGCATTCCAAGTGATCCGAAAGCTTAGGCAGGGTTGAGAGCCACTGAGTTGCGGACCCCAGTAGACAGTCTGAATTTATTCTAAATGCAGGGGGAGGCATTGAGGGTCTAGGGGAAGGTGTGACGTGATTCGATTAATAGTTTAAGGCTGATGCTTTGTGGAGGCTGTGGAGGGATAAGAGGAGAAGGAGAGGTGCTGGCAGGGAGCCCACGGGAGAGCGAGGGCCCAGTGAAGAAGGATGCATACGGGGCACAGGGCTGATGGAATCTGCTGATGGAGGAGGTGCTGAGAATGAAGGACAGAGATGAAAGCTGACCCTATGGGGACACAGCAGCAATGACCTCCACAAATCTGATGTGGACTATCTGGAGGAGAATCACTTGTCATAATGACTTGGCAGGGAGGCAGAGGCTAGAGGAGGGTGTTCCTCAGAAAGGTGGCACTTACTTTGAACATTCGTATTACATTTATGAATTGGACTTATTCTCCCTTAGAAATCTAATCTGTGTATGGGCCTCAGCGTTGGCCTTACCCCAGCATTACTGGTGCCATCTGTTCCCCCATCCCTTGGAGACTTTTATGACCCTCTCTCTGCTCCATCTGAATGACCCAGGAGTAGACGGCTGATGGATGCTGGGCCAATAAGGGAACATCATCATAGAGATGGAGAGACCGGGAGGCCGTCATGCTCAGTGCACCTTGGCACCGTCAGCTGCCACAGTTCCTACACGAGTGAGCGCATGACGCAGACGAATGGAAAGCAGCAGAGAGAAGCCTCCTAGAGGCCTTGCAGTCCCTGCTGCTAGCTGTTTCTGAGGACCAGCCATGTGCCTGTCCTTCCTGAGGCTGTGGGAGTGACCCTTAATGAGGTGACATTCACACAACATAGAACTAACCACTTTAAAGTGCACTCTTTAATGGCATTTAGCACATGCACAATGTTGTGCAACCACCACTCCTAATTCCAAAACACTTCCATCATCCCCAAAGAAAACCCCATCCCCATTAAGCAGTCACTCCCCAGCCCTGCAGTAACCACTAATCTACTTTCTGTCTCTATGGATTTACCTATTCTAGACATTTCTATAAACGGAATCATACAACATGTGACTCCTGTCTCTGGCTTCTTTCACTTAGCATAATGTCTTCAAGGTTCATCCAAGTTGTAGCGTGTATCAGAATCTTTCCTTCCTGTGGCTGAATAATATTCGATTATATGTACACACCACATTTGGTTTATCCATTCATCCATTAATGGACATTTGAGTTATTTCCACCTTGTGGCTGTTGTGAGTAGTGCTACTATGAACATGTATGTACAAGTATTTGTTTGAGCCTATTTTCAACTTTGAGGGCTATACACCTAGGAGTGGAATTGCTGGGTCATATGGTAATTCTTTCTAACTTTTTGAGGAACCACCGATAGTAGCATTTTCTTTTGGCTTAAAGTTGTACACATTGGCGAGGGCATAAATTAGGAATTTGAGATGAACAGATACACACTATATATAAAATAGATAACAAGGACCTACTGTATAGTACAGGGAACTATATTCAATACCTTGTAATAACCTATCATGGAAAAGAATCTAAAAAAAGTATATACATATATATGTACAATTGAATCACTTTGCTGTACACCTGAAGCTAAAATAGCACTGTAAGTCAACTATACTTCAATTTCTTTAAAAAGTTGTACACATTGTATTTATGTCACATTCGTTAAGCTTACTGCTGTTATGGGCTCAAACCAGCTTTCCAGTCCATTCAGGAACCCATCAATTCCTTTGCGAACGCCTGGTCCCAAACACCCCAACGGCAGCAGCAGGACAGGATGCAGGGCCAGGGCTGTCACCTTGTCCTGACTCTACCCGTGCTCCATCCTCCCTGCCCTTCTTTACGCCCTCACTGCTTGCTCCTAAGCACCCTCTGCTCCCCTCAGTGCTGGCTTGGGCTCCTCCCCATTCCCATTAACTGACACACTCATTAACCACAAGCCTCCTCATCCTCCCCTCTACCTCCATAGTGCTTACCTGCAGCCCATCCTAAGTCCCCATAAAGCCTTCTACCCCTGACCCTACGGGCCCCTGTACTCCCATCCTCCTGGCTATACCCACAGCCTTTATTACAGGTTTCCACTCAGGTCAGCTGTCAGTTTTGTGGTTTCTGCCTGCTGCTCCTCTAATTTCAGGTGTCAGATGGTAATCTCCGCCACCCCTTTCTCTGATGGCCCCCACAGCCTCCAGCAGGGCAGGCCCTGGGGAAGCACACACAGATGGTCAAAATGAAGCAACAACCTCTCTGATGCAATGAACCTCCGCCTCTGTGGGGAGTACAGATCTCCTGTGTGATTGTGGTACATTCCTTCCCCTCTCCAGCCTTCATAAAACAAGAATGATATTTTCCAGTGCCTACCTCACAGGGAGAGGTATCCTGAGCATCCAAGGTGATAATGGACAATGACAGTTAATAGTTTCTTTCGAACATAACAACCCTGCAAGGTAGGGATTGTTATACCAATTTTACAATGAGGCCATCAGGTCTGAGATATTGAGAAAGTACCTGAGGTCGACCTACTATCAGTGCTAATTGTTGGGTTTTGATCCAGACCAGTTTGACTCCAAATTCTAGATTCCTTTCCCCACATGAAGCTGAAATTGCATTGAAATTACAACATGTTAGACTATATATTAGCAAGAAGGCAGGGAAATAGTTACATTCGTTCATTGTACCTCATAGGGGAGACCGCTGGGATTCTTTTGAAAAGCAGCTTGGCAATAAGTATCAAACCCCTAAAAGTGTTCCTACCGCTTGATCTTGATGAATTTATTCTCAGGAAAACAATTTTATAATATAAAAAGGTACATGCATAAGTATTTATTTCTGCATTATTTGTAACATCAATAAATTGGGAGTAATCTAAATGTCCAACTAAGAAAATTAGTGTCAAGTCAAAGAATATTATACAGCAATGGTGCTCAAGTGGGGACAATTTTGCGCCTGCAAAGGAAATTTGACAGTGTCTGAAGACATTTTCTGTTGTCCCAGCTGGGGATCAGAGGGTGAATTCTATTGTTATCTAATGAGGAGAGGCCAGAGATCCTGTTAAACATTCTACAAGGAATAATACAGGCCCCCAAATGTCAATAGTGCTGAGAAACAGAAATTAAATGTTATTGATATAAAGACCTTATGATTTCATGTTAAGAGAAAAAATTCTAAATTTGGGGTACACCATGATTATAACCATGGAAAACTATCTTGCATATTAAGGAACACTAGATGAAAACATATAAAACTGAAAAAAATACATTGTTAAAGAGAATTTTCAAAGAGAAAAGTTATATATATATATTTTTTACACTAAACAAAAATTGGAAAAACTTGAAGGACAACTTGCTACAGATATGAGTTGCAATTGTTGTTTCCAGATCTAACATCGTACCTGGTACATTTTTGTGCTTGATAAATACTTTTGGAAAGAACAAAGGAGTGCACATTTTTTTTTAAAACAAAAAAAATGTTAACAGATCTGGATCAGAACTGGCATTTTTAGCAAACCACCCAAGTGTCATATCCATTGTATGGATCAGGCCTCCTTCTGATGCAAAGGACAGAAATCAAGTTGAAACTAGCTTACATAAGAAAAGAAGTATATTGGTTCATGTGACTTGGAAAAAAAGGGGTGGATCAGGCATTAGGTCAGACAGGATCCAAGAGCTCAAACAGCACTACCTTCAACCTGGTATGTTCTGTGCTCTCTCTCTTTCACTCTCAAACTACCACCGCACACACACTCTGTGAGTGTGGCCCTCGTTCTCTACTGTATACGGCCTCCTCGTGCAGAGGGGCGACAGAAGAGGCACAGCTGGCTCCAGACTTAATGTCATTTCAAGTATCCAGCTATGAGCCCAGAGAAAGAGAAAGCACCATCTCAGCTTCCTTGGAGAAAATCTCAAGGAAGGTTTCTGGTTGCCTGTGTTTGGGCCACACATCTACCCTTTGGTCCAACTGCTATGGTTGAATGCAGTTAGTAGAAAGCAGGAGCAGAATTGGCAGGAAAGAAGGCAAAGCAGACAAAAGCAGCAAGTGTCCACTACCCTCATGAAGCAGCAAACATTCAAGTATTTGAAAACGACTACTGACACAGATATAGGAGTGAGGTATGAGGACAGAGCCCAAAAGATGCAAAATGTTTGGGGTTTCACCTTATCCAAAAAAATAAGATAGTTTTGTGGACTGCTTTTATTCTGCAACAAAAGAGGTAGGATCATGGAATCATAGAGCTGAAGGGGGCCTTAAAGAGTATCTTGATCAGCCATCTTTTTAAAGAACTTTCAGCTACATGGCATTATAGTTCAACATCTGTATACACTATAGAGTCATCACCACCACAAGTCTAGTTACTATCTGTCATCCTACAGTTGACCTCCATCACCCATTTCACCCAACTCCCTTCCCCTCTGATAACCACTAATCTATTCTCTGTCAGTTTTTGTTTAATTCTGTTTGTTGATTGGTTTTGTTTTTTGTTTTTTTCAGATTCCACATATGAGTGAAATCACTCAGCATAAAATCCTCAAGGTCCATCCTTATTGTAGAAAATGGCAGAATTTCATTCTTTTTTTTTTTTTTTCAGTATGGGGGCCTCTCACCGTTGTGGCCTCTCCCGTTGTGGAGCACAGGCTCCAGATGCACAGGCTCAGCGGCCATGGCTCATGGGCCTAGCCACTCTGAAGCATGTGGGGTCTTCCCGGACGGGGGCATGAACCCATGTCCCCTGCATCGGCAAGCAGACTCTCAACCACTGTGCCACCAGGGAAGCCCTCATTCTTTTTTTTTTTTTTTTTTTTTTCTTTTTGCGGTATGCGGGCCTCTCACTGTTGTGGCCTCTCCCGTTGCGGAGCACAGGCTCCGGATGCGCAGGCCCAGCGGCCATGGCTCACGGGCCCAGCCGCTCCGCGGCATATGGGATCCTCCCAGACCGGGGCACGAACCCGTATCCCCTGCATCGGCAGGCGGACTCTTAACCACTGCGCCACCAGGGAGGCCCCTTCATTCTTTTTTATAGCTGAGTAGTATTCCATTGTGTGTGTGTGTGTGTGTGTGTGTGTGAGTGAGAGAGAGAGAGAGACACACACACACACACACATCTTCTTTATCCTTTGATGGACACTTCCGTATCTTGGTTACTTTAAATAATGCTGTAAAGAACATAGGGGTGCATCTATCTTTTCAAATTACTGTTTTCATGTTCTTCGGACAACCATCTTGTTTTTGTAGACAAAAGGTAACATAACAAACACATCTTTTTTGGAAGCCTACAGAATGTCTAGTCCTAGGTTAGGCCCTGGATATCTGGAAGAAAGGGAGAGCTCATCCTTGTCATCCAGGTCAGCCTTCCATGGCAGGACGGGACATAAAGATGGACTTCGACATTCAAAGCTATACATGAATTGGATCTAAGAATGGACCCAGTGAGTGAACTGAAGGAGGTATTATTTGAAGCAATGGCTTTTAAAACTTTTTGGATGGCAACTCAATAAAAAACACATTTTACATGATAACTCTGCATATGTGTATCTGTTACATAACACATACACACACATTACTGAGACATAAGTTTGATGAAATAAAACTTATCCTTACTACACATGATAGAGTTTAATACTTTTTACTCCATTTTATTTTATTTAATTTTTAAAAATATATTTTAATGACCCATTAAGTTGATTTCAAGTGAAGACCCACTAATGGTTTAAGAACAGCAGTCTGGAACATTTATTAAGAGAGGCTGGGGGCTTCCCTGGTAGCGCAGTGGTAGAGAGTCCGCCTGCCGATGCAGGGGACACGGGTTCGTGCCCCGGTCCGGGAGGATCCCACATGCAGTGGAGCGGCTGGGCCCGTGAGCCATGGCCGCTGGGCCTGCGCGTCCGGAGCCTGTGCTCCGCAACGGAAGAGGCCACAACAGTGAGAGGCCCGCGTACCACAAAAAACAAAAACAAAACAAAACAAAACAAAAAAATGTGTTCATTCATTCATGCATTCTTTCATTCAAAACCTGCTTAAATTATCTGAGCTTCAGTTCCTTGTTATAAAATAGGGCTAAAATTGTTACATGCCATAAAACTACTATACTTGTGGATATACATACATTGCCTTATGCTGCAAGCAGGGCCAAGCACCTAGTAGGAATCTGTGGTAAAACGTTTCATTGTTCCCAGCTCTTAGCCCCCTTCCTTAAAACAGGATCATACCATTGCCACGTGACTTAAGAGATTTCCTACAGGTTGGGTTCACATCCTCGCCTACGTCAGGTTGGCTGTGTAACTTCCTTGAGTCAGTGGGATGTGAATGGAAATGACAGAGAAAAAGCTTCAGGGACAGTGAGAGTTTCTTCCAGTTCTCTGGCTCTTTCTTTCAGCCATGGCTCATCTCAGATGAGGGCTTCCCCTTTAGCTGGGGTCCCAGATGAGAAGACACAGGGAGCAGAGACACAGCTGACCTGGAGTGCTCACGACACACAAACAAATCTATGTTTTCTAAGCCACTGAGGTTTGAGGGTTACTGTTACCACAGCAAAATTGATTAATACAGAGCCCCACAAACAGAAGAAGCCGCAGGGGGAACAGGAAGAGGACAATGCAGAACAACAGGAGGGGAGGAGAAGAAATTTTTGAGTATCTATTGGTGCTCAGAATCGTGTTAATGTCTGTGAGAGATAGAAGACTAAAGTTAGGAGATACATGCTGCCCTCTAGAAGTTTACAATCTAGTTGGAGTGGAGCCACGGACAAGTGAAATGGGACCACAGGGACAACAGAATTTAAGGGCCAAGCATGCTCCAGACCTAAGGCTGCCATCCTTCCAGGTGAGAAGGGATAACTGTTAGTGGTGTGGAGAGAACATCAAGGACTCGACTGAGCCCTGAAGGATGCACAGCACTCGGGAGACCGCTATTGGCTGAGAAAAGGGCACAGAGCACGAGGAGTGAGGACACCTCACGGGGAGAGGCCGTGGCTGAGGAAGACATTCTTGGCTTGAGGCGTCCATGACTTCTCCTAGGGGTCATCCCAAGCACCTACCTCTTCATCAGGATTATACAGGGCTCACTGGCCCTCCTGTTTCTTTGGTGGGTGAAATAAAGATAATTAGAGACCTATAGATACAAGCAGAGCCCCAGAGATGCATGGAGCTCTGGTGGCTCTGCCATGCAGGGGGTGGGTGGGTGTTCAGAACAGCTGCTGAGCCCCCCAGAGGTGAAGCAGACTGGGGCCGTGAGGTCTTGACAAAAGGTGTGTTTGGTTTTGGTTGTGACCCCAATCATACACTTAGTATGACTCCATTTCTGGTCAACGAGCCCAGACTTTCATTTCTGGAACATCTCCCATGATTTCCTGAGAAAACTAGAGCTTGTGGCCTGAGGGTATTGCACATAACCAGTGAGAGTTAGAGAAGAGTTTTGCAGGAACTGAGATGCAAACAGATGCTGACCTTTGTTCTTTAAGGAGAATGCCTCCCCTTTGCTCTTTCCTCTGGAATTTCCCACATACCACGCTGACCTTCGTCAAGGGAGAGTAGGCTTTTACAAATTTAGACTTGCCCTGATCTACTCATAAAGGGATTTGCGCCAGTTACAGATATCCACATAGTACAACTAGAGTTTTGTTTCAATGAGAAGACCGGATTGAAGGAAAAATAAAGCAGGCAAAAGAGATAAAAGCAAAGAGTAAGACACAATGCTAGGCAAAAAGAGAACCACATATCCGACAGTATGCTTCCCAGGGCAAATACACAGAGGGTAATATTGGTTACAAGTCTTCTGGATTCTAAAAGGTGAAAACAGGTGCCCAGGTGAAGCACATCTTGTACTGGAACTGAAACCAGGGAGTATTTTCTTCCAGCCCCGATGTTGTGGGTTGGAATGAATTCCACGTTCAACAACGACCCACAATGAATACAACAGCAGGTTTCAAGGGGCTATTCTTCAGTATAGACTAATGGCATGGGTCAAAGTTCAACTCATCAAAATGAATTATCTGAAAGACCAAGACAATGCAGTCCAAGTCTGCAGCCATCTGATGATATCCTTTGACCCAAGGATAATATTTAGAATATAGAGAAACAGATGAATGGCTTCTCCTTCAAGTAATCCTCCTTGAACATTATTGCTTTAAAATGAGCTTCTGATAAGAATAGAGCTGCAGAGTTTAAAGCTACCAGGCAAAAGTTTGAGGTTTAGATAATCTATTGTTCCCATTAAAGGAAGACTGAATATGCTTTGGCCACAAACCAAGTGGAGGGTGGGACCAATGTCCTCTTTTGCCAAAGAGCCTAATCAGGATTGGAGCCAGCATGAAAATCCACTGAACCTCCACCCAGAAGGGGGCCAGGCAGAGCAGCAAAGTTTCCCACAGGAATTAGTTCCCTATCTACTCCAACCTACGGCAAAGTCCCTAAAGCTGTACATCATAGAAATCAGCCACTGGCATGTTAGCCTAGAAAATGTTCAAAGCAGCCATTACCAACTGCCCACTAAGTCCACAAAACATTTAATAAAGTGCCCAGGACACTTAGAATCTTAATACCAGTTCACAGATTAAAAATAAAAAACACTGCATTGGCCTAACCAAAATGAGCTACCTACAGTTATCTTTCCAAGTCACAAAATGAAGAGTGCTGGCATGAGAAAGAGGGGGGGAAGAGTATACCAATGTAAAAAAAAAAAAAGAAAAAGAAAAGAAAAGGTTTGGATATCACTATGAATTATTGTCTTTGAAAATAGATACTTGTCCCCACAAAGTCTTCTGATGACATGAAAAGAAAGTTCTAAGGAATTCTCATTTGTTTTTCCCCCTCTTGCCCACTGTCCACAACTCACTCAGCTCACCCAATAACCCTGAGAGTCTGTTTCACTTTTTCGTTCCCACACAAGCGTCACACTGACAGTCTGGCCTTTCCAAACCACCACTGGAAACTTCAACTGAACTGATCATATATCAGACTAGCCCTGATGCCAAAAAACTGTGACATTGTCCCCATCAGGAATCAAACCCTCATCTGCCAAGCTGGACTCATCTCCTGGGCAAGTGAAGGGACAAAGTTTTCACCTCACTTTACCTAGAGCAACAATTTTGGGACACAGTTCAAATTAGCCTTAAGTGGGAAGTATTAGTTTATACACTTCTGATTCCCCATGATACCTGATAGAGTATTGTGTACACAGTGGGAGCTCAATAATTGCTATCACTTGATGAATACTTACTTTATTCATGCTGCACTTGAAGCTTTACATAATCTATTTCAGGCAAACATTTTGTCCTTCATTCTAACAATTCTCCTAGAAAGATATATTGTCCCCATTTTAAAGATGGGAAAAGAGAGGCTCTGACAAATCCATTGAATCATCCAAGACAGTACAGCTAGTAAGTAGCAGAGTGGACTTTGATCCCAAGACTGCCCAAAGCTAAAGCCTCAGTTCTTTCCACTCCATTATGCTGCATCCCTAAAAGCACATCATGAAAGCTACAAGCTCTTCCAGTGACTGTTGAACCAATAATGAAAGTCATAGGTGGACAAAACTTGGCTCAACATCACATGAACCTTCTAACAGTTACAAAATCCAGCAACAGAATAGCTCATGAGACAGTGAATGCTTCATCACAGAAACAACTTTCTGTCTGACATAATAGAGGGGATTGCTACTCTGCATGAAAAGTTGAACTAGATGATCTCAATATCTGGAAGAAAAAAAAAAAAAACAAAGACTGAAAGATTCTGAGGAATGAGGTCAAAGTTGAATTTTAGGCCCTTTCATAAGCACCTTATATATGAGACATTCTGTTTCAAGAGATAGAGATGAAAAAGACAACTCCCAGTATGGAAAAAGGGTTATAGTTTGAGCTGGGTATTAGAAAAAAAAGTCAGATTTTAGAAAATGGGAGTGGAGAAAAGTTGAATATTATGCCTAGTTCCAAATGAGGGGAACAGAATGTTCAAACACATGATAGTGAGAAAGTATAGAACATATTTAGGGAAACAGAGGGTACCGGGAGAGAAGCACAGAAAGGTTGGCCAGATTACAGAGGGCTTTGAATTTTAGTTGATTGCACTTGAGAACCATTGAGGCTTTTGAACAAGGGAGTGATTTATTCATGACTGTGGCTTAAATAGATCAATCTGAATCCTCAACAAAATATTAATAAATAGAATCCAACCACGTATTAAAAAAAATCAATGTAACCCACGTCAATAGGCTAAAAAAGAAAAACATATGATCATATTAATTGATTCATAAAAAGCTTTTGACAAACTCTAACACCCATTCATGGTAAGAACCCTCAGCAAGCTAGTAAAAGGAGGGTACTTCATCAGCTTGATAAAAAACATCTATAGGGGCTTCCCTGGTGGTGCAGTGGTTGAGAGTCTGCCTGCCGATGCAGGGGACACGGGTTCGCGCCCCGATCCGGGAAGATCCCACGTGCCACGGAGCGGCTGGACCCATGAGCCATGGCTGCTGAGCCTGCATGTCCAGAGCCTGTGCTCCACAACGGCAGAGGCCACAACAGTGAGAGGCCCGCGTACCGCAAAAAAAAAAAAAAAAAAAAAAAAAAATCTACAAACACTGGCAGCTAACATATTTAATGGTGAGAAGAGGGTAATTTTTCCCCTAAGATCAGGAACAAGGCAAAGATGTCCACTCTCACTATTCCTCTTCACAATCATACTGGAAGTCCTAGCTACTGCAAGAAGACAAGAAAAGGAAATAAAAAGTATACTGATGGGAAAGGAAGAAATGAAACTCTTTATTCACAGATGACATGATTACCTATGTAAATAGATCAATCTGGCACTCAGTATAGGAAGGAATCTTACTAATTTGGTGGCATAATTTTGAATCAAGAGAGTGGAACTAATGTCTTTTTTTTTTTACTTGAACAAAAATGTTTATTATAATATTCTATATAAAGGCTAACAGCTAGGGGAGAAATATCCAACCTTTAATGGTTGAATCACACAAATGCTACATCAAACAGTAAAATAATATATAGCCATTTAGAGTTGATGAGGAAAAAGCATTTTTCTGTCTCCATATTTTTAAATCTTTCTACAATTGACATGCATTATTTTTTGCAAAACATGTACTAAATAAATAATAAAAATTAGGATAAAATAAATTGGGGGGGCTTCAAAAATTAAACTCCTGTAGAAGAAAAGCTCTATTGTTTATATTCTGTTCTGTGACAAATAAGAATTTAAATGTATTTTATTTTGCTTCTTTTCTCATAAATAACCTGAAGTGGTCTTTTTTTTAATTTAATTTTTATTTTATATTGGAGTATAGTTGATTTACAATGTTGTGTTAGTTTCAGGTGTACAGCAAAGTGATTCAGTTATACACATATCCATTCTTTTTCAGATTCTTTTTCATACAGGTTATAACAGAATATTGATAGAGTTCCCTGTGCTATACAGTAGGTCCTTGTTGATTACCTATTTTATATATAGTAGTGTGTATATGTTAATTCCAAAAATTTATCCCCCACCCACCTTTCCCCTTTGGTAACCATAAGTTTGCTTTCGAAGTCTGTGAGTCTGTTTCTGTTTTGTAAATAAGTTCGTTTGTATCATTTTTTTAGATTACAGTGGAACTAATCTCTTAAGCTCATGCTAGAGTACAGACCTGTCAGAGCCCACATTAAAAACAAATAAACAAGGCCAAATTCCCAACTTAGATAGCAAACTTGACCTGTGTTGATATAGATGCTAAGGCACTTAGATTAAAAGTGAGGAATTTCACTAGATGTCAGGTATCAAGTCATCCGTTCTGTTTAGGCCAACTCAGTAGCACTCTCCCTCTCCTCCTCCACCCTGGAAATAAACTTCTGTTCTGGAGGGTAGGGCACGATGTGATAGCTGTGTAATAATAAGCTGCTTTATAATGGTAATGAATTTATTTCATTTTCTTCTTCATCTTCTGCCAGGCTCAGCCCAAGCAATTAGAATAACATTAGAAACAAAAATGGCCACAATACAATCCAACATTTCCATATTTCTGTGATGGTTTCCAAGTGAATATGTCCTTCTGTAACTACCAAACTAGATAGAAAACTTCAGAACAATTAAATCAGTGAGAATGTTATTGACAATGTGTAAGATTCAACAGAGAATAAAAGGAATGTAAGACAAGTATAATGTGGTGAAAGAGAAAAAGTAGGAGATTTAGAGTCAGATGGGCAAACCAGAGTTTTGAGTTTTGCACTGTTACCTTCAGCCACGTGATAAGCAAGTTTCTTAACCTCTCTGAGCCCTCAGCTTTCTTGCTTTTGCAATGGGAATGATAATACCAACCTAACGTTGTACGAGTGAAATGTAGAAATACACATGAATTTGATTGACTGCAAATGGCTAAACAAATATTAGGTTTGTTATCCAATTGGCAAGGCAAAGCCTACCTATTGAGAGCATTAAGTGTACAAAGCAGATGTGGGGTACAGGCAGTACCAAGAGCAGAGGGAGAATTCCGTAGGCTGGGGTGGGCAACTAAGGCATCCTAAGGGATATGGGATTCCAGTTGAATCCTAGAGGAATCAGAGTAGAATTTAGATAGTCAGCGAAGATGAGAGAGCTGCTGGCCATAACAGAGGAGCTCAGAAATAATTATCGAATGAATTAATGAATGGAAAGCATAGAGAAACAAAAGAACAAATTGGAATGTCCACGATATATTCTAGAGACAGTGATAGGCCAAAGGTTAAAATTAAAGATGGTCCTTGACTCTGCAGAAATTTTGTTGAAATGACTTTTCTCCCTACAGGTGCCCACATGAACACTCAGGCATTTTCTAGAGATGGGCATTTCTGTTCCTCTGACCTTAGAGAGGCCACATGTCTATGGAAACCACACTGTGGCTGGTTTGACCCTTGGGTACTGTGCTATCTCTCTGACTTATCTGTGACTTGTATATTTGGGTGAATATATTTCCTGTAGCCCCAGTGGGACAAGGCAGCTCTTGCACCTGCTGACATATTTAGACACATACATTATCTCAACGGCCACCGTTCCCTCTTGATAACCACCACATCACCTAGATTGCTAAGTCAGCTTTCTCCACAAACCACAGTACAAAATATTCTCATGGGAAAAAAAAGGTGCCAAGGCATCTTCTGACTTTGGTGTTTGCGTTTTCAAAATGAAGCTTTCAGGTAAGAATAATGGTCAGAGGGACAAAGAGCTTTCGTGGCCTGCGGGGAGGTACAGAGGTTGAGTCTGAGAGCATCAGAGGAGAGAGGTAGAGGCAGCAGAAATTAACAGAAAGAACCCTAGAGATTTGGGCTCTGGACTAGGGCCTGTCGTTAAATACCTCTGTGATCTTGGGCAGGTCACTTAACCTCTCTGGGCATTCGTTTTGTCATATGACCATGGGGAGGCTGATGGAAGTGACCTCCAAGAATCTTGTAGCTCTTACATTCTAGGACTGCAAATGAAAGAGACCCTATTTCCTGTGCTGGGAAGAGGCAGGTCAAGCCCAACTCTTCTTTTCTTATGCTCCTTTATCTGCTCTCCCCCCTCACAACCCCTCGTGACCTGGAAAAGTAACTGGCCCCATTATTAGAAAGCCAACGAATAACTACGAATAATAAAGTCAGGTGGAATCAGTAGGTCTGCTTTTTTCTGTTTGTTACTCTCACTGTCCCACAAAGAAGAAAAAGTCACTGCAGGGAGGTTTCCCCTACCCACTGAGGCTTTAAGTGGGATTGCTCATCAAGTCCTAGTCACCAAAACATTATTACGAGTACCACACTTTTGCTAGACACTGACAGACTGGACTTTGATTGGAGGACACAGACCAGGACGGCACGGGTCTGGGACCCTTGTCTAATGAGGAACAAGAAGGAATGAGAGGGGGCTTCCCTGGTGGCACAGTGGTTAAGAATCTGCCTTCCAATGCAGGGGACACAGGTTCGAGTCCTGGTCTGGGAAGGTCCCACATGTCACGGAGCGACTAAGCCCGTGTGCTACAACTACTGAGCCTGCGCTCTAGAGCCCACGAGCCAAAACTACTGTGCCCGCATGCTGCAACTACTGAAGCCCATGCGCCTAGAGCTCATGCTCCCCAACAAAGAGAAGTCACTTCAATGAGAAGCCCGTGCACTGGAACCAAGAGTAGCTCCCCGCTCGCCGCAACTAGAGAAAGCCTGTGCACAGCAACAAAGACCCAACACAGCCAAAAATAAATAAATAAAATAAATATTAAAAAAAAAAAGAAGGAATGAGGGCACTTGAGAGAAACACAGTGATGGCTACAAGCAGCTGAAAGGTGGACAGAGATGGTAGGTTTGCTTGACATTGCTCCACAGGGCAGAACTGAGCGCCACCAGAGGAAGCCTGAGGGAGGCAGATGACACCGCCACTGGAAGAAGAGCTTGCCCACAATAAGAGCATCCAGAAGTATCTCATGGGGGTAGTGACCTCTCTGTCCCAGGAAATGTTTTAGCCCCAAAGGCTCCTTGCCCATCTGCCAGGAGACCTCATACACTCAGCATGGCAAGGGGTCAAGGGTTCTTTCCAAGGCTGAGATTCTGTGATTCTACCATAGAGTTGACTCTGAAGCTCAGCAAATGTTGTTTGCCTTACTTTCTAGCTCTTTTTTTTTTTTTTTAACTTGCCTGAGTTCTTATATATTGAATCCTGTGCTTTGACTGTACTCATTGCTTTTTCCATTGAGGGGGCAGGGACTCCAGGCTTTTGGTTTAAAGCCCCCTAATTTCCATCTCCTTTCCCAATCAAAAGTCCCACCAATGGGATCAGGAATAAAAGTTTAGATGCACAGAGATGATCAGTTAAAGGTTTTGCTAAGCCAATTGTCCTTTTACAAAGTAGAAAAATGCCATTGTAAGTTTCCATTTTTCTGATCAGACTATTACAGAGGGGGCCCACCCTTCTTGTACTGTACAGAGAAGAATAAAACACAGTCACTTTTACACAGCATCTGAGGGGACCTCACACAGGTCAGTGGCAGGGATTCAGAACAAACTCCAGAGCACCCCCAGGAGGCAGGACAACTGACTACGGCCACTCTTATGCTGGTTTCAAGTTTCTTTGCCCACTTTTGGGGTCCTTGGCTCAGATTTCCTTTCTTAAATTGTTATATAATTTGCACCTAAGACATTCCTCTTTAAGAAATCATTAAATTTGGGGCTTCCCTGGTGGTGCAGTGGTTGAGAATCTGCCTGCTAATGCAGGGTTCAAGCCCTGGTCTGGGAGGATCTCACGTGCCGCGGAGCAACTAGGCCCGTGAGCCACAACTGCTGAGCCTGCGCGTCTGGAGCCTGTGCTCCGCAACAAGAGAGGCCGCGACAGTGAGGGGCCCGCGCACCGCGATGAAGAGTGGCCCCCTCTTGCCGCAGCTAGAGAAAGCCCCCGCACAGAAACGAAGACCCAACACAGCAAAAATAAATAAATAAATTACTAAACTCCTACCCCCAACATCTTCTTTAAAAAAAAAAAAGAAATCATTAAATTTGACATAGCAGTACTGTTTATAAATAGAAACAACCCAGCTCTACAATGAAAGAGTACTATCTTGTTAAACGTTGAACTGTTCATGCATTGCAATGTTATGCAGCCCCAAGAAAGAATTATTAAAAATCCATGAAGCGGGCCTCCCTGGTGGCGCAAGTGGTTGGGAGTCCGCCTGCCGATGCAGGGGATACGGGTTCGTGCCCCGGTCTGGGAGGATCCCATATGCCGCGGAGCGGCCGGGCCCGTGAGCCATGGCCGCTGAGCCTGCGCGTCCGGAGCCTGCGCGTCCGGAGCCTGTGCTCCGCAACGGGGGAGGCCACGACAGTGAGAGGCCCGCATACCGCAAAAAAAAAAAAAAAAAAAAAAAAAAAATCCATGAAGCAACGTGTGCTGGAGATCCCCAGACCCCACCCCTATCTTCTGGTGTCCTCAGTTGTTACAAAAGAGCACACAGCCAGAGAAGGACTTCAAAACAGGACCCTTGCCCCATAGTGCTCCTGAGTTATCGCCTCATGAACATTCGCCACAATCTGACAGTTGGAGAGATCCCTCCCACCTTTGAGGAAAACTAAAGAACTTTTAATGATAACCTCAATGTTGTAGACCAAAGCCAATGCACCCCTCTCTCCCATCTCCCTGGAGAAAACAGTGCCTAGAAATACATGTGCAGGGGCCCTGGGCCGCTCACATCCCCCCAAAGGGCCTGATGTCCCCTCCATACAGGGACCCTAAGGCATCTTTCCAGATGGAGCCACACAGGCATTTCTAGTCCCTTAAATCCTAAACTCCTAGACACTAACTTTATTCACCTGGGTGATAAATCATGTCAATTTCACTGGAGATGTTGAACATTTCATAACACAGGGAAAGTCACCCTGTGTTGGCCGAACGGACCATCCAGCCCAATGTCTGCCCTCTGATATCTGTCCTAACACCACTCGGCTTAAGAACAGCCCTTTCCAAAACTCCAGCCCACACTGGCCCTGCCTCTGCAGGTGCCTGAGCCCTTCCCCTGAGCCTTCAGGGTCATACTCTGAATGTCAATCTTGTCTCCTTTGATCCTCCTCTAATTCGCCCTGTTTCTTTCATTGGACTGAAAGCTCCTGCTGGCAGGGCCCGGAACCCAGGCCCAGGGAATCCAGCACAAGATGCAGGCCCACAGCGTGTGCTCCCTAGGGACTTGTGGAATTAAATTCGAAGCAGAGGTAATCCCAAACAGCCTAAGTAGCCCTTAATAATCCAATAGGAATGCCATCCATGAGCTTATCCATAACACGAATCAAGCAATTTGTCATACAAATCCTCCAAGTATTAGCTTCTGGAATATGGCTGGCAGCCAGAGTCCCCTTTGCCAGATCATCTACGAATATCTGAAATAAGGAATATATCCTCTAACCGCAGAGGAATGTTAAAAGTTTAAGTAACAGAAAATATCACATAGCACGTGTAACAGAAAGCACCAGGGCTCTGTGGGCCCCGCCTCTTCTCTCCCTGCCCCCTGGGCACACACAACCCAACAGACACAGCCCTCCTGAAGCCCACTCTGTCTCCCCAGCTCACCCCAATGTCTCCAGTTCTCCTGCTTCTCTCACTGCCAGTGTTCTTTTTGAGTCTCCCTTTAGGCCTCTTCCTCCAATGGTCCTGTTTTCCTGTTTACACATTTCTCAGGCAGTAGGGGGTGAGAATTTTCCCAGTCTCCTAGCTTCCAGCCAGGGACCCTCTAGAGAAGAGGAGTGCCATAAGCTTAGTCTTCTCTAATTAAAGTGGGACAGACTAAGATGTCCTAAATTCAAGTTGTCCAGGACTCTGGGGAAAACTGCCCCACGTGTCTGACACTAGAACCTCATCCCTCAGCTCTGAAAGCCCTTCCTTGGGGCAGAAGCCGGAGAAACACAGGGGCTCCCAGTCACCGTGCTGACTTGGTGTGCTGACTCTGCCCCTCTCACGTGTCTTCGAGGATCCCTTACAACATGAGTACTCGTGATTTTCCACAGCTAAGGGCTTGTGACAACACACACTCCTAATCCCTGCAAACACGGAGAAGCATGGAGTTCTAATCAGGAAGGGAACTCCAGTGATTTCGATTTTTATATGTCCATACATTCAGTCCTTGGAAGTTTTCTGTCTACAGCTCAGGTCAGAAGGACAGACCTTTCCCCTCAAGCACTTGGCATTCATGGAAAGGAAGCTTCCTTTCCATGAAACTTGGAAAATATTTAATTATAGAAAACGTGCAAAATTTCTCATGTGCACATGCAAATGCACATGAACACAGAAGCATGCACACTTGCTTGAAAAACTGGAAAGCCAGCCTAGCGAAAATCAGCAAGCAGTTAAAAACAATTCTAATATAATTCAGGCACATTCAAATTCAATTTATTTAATATTCAAATTACTCATTTCTTTTGAGTGGGGGGAAAGAAGGTACTTTGTGTCTTTCAAGGAATTCTACCATTTCCTCTAAGTTATCAAACTTACTGACATAAAGCTGTTCATAATATTTCCTTATTACTCTCTTCAAAGTGGTATCACCTCTCATTCCTGATACTGGTCACCCATGCTTTCTGTTTTTCCTGGTAAGTCTGACAAGGGGTTTATTTTTCTTGATCTTCTCACAGAACCAGCTTTTGATTTTTCTGTATTTATGGTGTCTGAGTCTTTTACTTTTTCACTGATTTTCTCTCTGATCTCTCTGATTTCCCTTTTCTGCTTACTTTTTTATCCAATCTGACAATATCTGCCTTTTAATTTGGGTGCTTACACCATTTCCATTTAATGTCATTATTGATATGCTGGAGTTTGAACTTACCATCTTGATATTTGTTTTCTACTTGTCCCATCTGCTTTTGTTCCCTTTCCTTTTTTTTCTGCCCACTTTTGGATTAATTGAGTATTTTTTATGATTCCTTTTATCTCCTTTGATGGCTCATTCACTAGACTCCATAGTGGTTGCTTCCAATAAGCATATTTTCTTTCAAGTGTTTACTCCTTTACATAGAGTATGAGAACCCTCAAATAGTACTTTCATTTCTCCCCTCTTGCTCTCTGTGCTATTATTGTCATACGTTTTAATTCTACATGTTATAAAACTCACAATACATTGTTATTTTTGCTTTAAAATTCTACTATCTTTTAAAGATATTTAAATAATAAGAAAAAAGCTATACATTTACTCCCATAGTTACTATTTCTGGTGCTCTTCATTTCTTGTGTTGATCCAGGATTACATCTGATATAATTTTCCTTCTACATGAAGAACTTCCTTTAACATTTCTTGTAGCACAGGTCTGCTGGTGATGAATTTTTTCAGCTTTTTTTTTTTTCCTAGGTCTGATAAAGCCTTTATTTCACAGTGAAGGATGTCACTAGGTAAAGAATTCTATGTCAACATTTTTTAAAATTTCAGTACTTTAAAGATACTGCTCCACTATCGTCTTACTTACATTGTTTCCAGTGATAATTCTGTTATCATTCGTATCTTTGTTCCTTTGTCCTTTTTCCCTGGTTGCCCAGTTGGTTTTCTCTTTGCCATAAGTATTAAGCAATTTGATTATGATGTGCATTGCTTTAGCTTTCTTCATGTTTTTTGCACTTGGGTTGTTTCTGTAGATGTATAGCTTGTATCAAATTTGGAAATTTTTAAGTCAATTTCTTTAAAGATTTTTTTTCTTCTCTCCTCTCCTTTGGGATACTTTGACTACTTGAAGCTGTCCCACAGTTCACTGATGCTGTCCTTTTTTTAATTTTTTTTTCTTTTTCAGTCTTTTTTGCCCTGTCTCATTTTGAATAGCTTCCACTACTGTCTCAAGTTCATTAATCTCTTCTTCTGCAGTTTATAACTTGCCATTAATTCCATCCAGTGTATTCTTCACCTTAGACATTATAGTTTTCACCTCTAGTAGTTCAGTCCAGGTCTTTTTAATATACCTTCCATGTCTCTACTTAATATAGTCAATCTTTTCTGTAGCTTTTTAACATACTGGGTATCGTTACAGTAATTGTTTTAATTTTTGTTTACTAACTCTATCATCTGTATCATTTTTTGGTCAGTTTCAATTGATTTACCTTTCTCATTATGTGCTGTACTTTCATTTGTTTCTTTTGCATTCCTGAAAGATTTTGATTGCATGCCAGACATTATGAATTTTATCTTGTTGGGTACTGAATGCTTTGTACTGTTACAAATATTTTCAAGATTTTTTCTAAGATGCAGTTACTTAGAAACACTGATTCATGCAGGCCTTTCTCTTATGTACCAGAACAGCAATTTGTCTAGGGTTCATTTTCCCCATTACCAAGGGAAAACCCTCCTTAGTTACTCTAAGAAATACCCTGTAAGTTATGAGGTTTCTAGTCTGGCTACTGGGACTAAGCACTATGCTAAACTATATGTGATGTCTGGTGACTGTCCCCTCTAATCCTTCAGGTGGTTCCTTCCCAGGCCTCCCAGGTAGTTTCCTCACATGCATGCATTGATCAGTACTCAACAGTGTACTTGAGGGGGAACCCTCTAAGGATCTCTACAACTCTGTGTGCAGTTATCTTCTGTTTTCTAGTATGAAAAGTCTAGCCATCTTGGCTTCCCCAGACTTCAGTTCCATCTCTTTAACTCAAGACCGGTGGACAGTTTTTGAATTCCCCTTTCCTAATCTACAGCCTGAAATTTTTCTCCAGGCAGTAAAAGCTGGGGAAACTGCAAGACTCACTCATTTTTTGGTCTTTCAAGGATTACTGTTCTTTGCTGCTTGATATCCAAAGTCTTGAGAGCTATAGTTTTATATTTTGTCTGGTTTTTTTTTTTTTTTTTTTTTAGGTGTTTTAGGTAGGAGGGTTAATCTAGTTTTCGTTATTCTATATTGGGCAGAAGTGGAAGTCAGGACTGTGGATGCCCATTTTAATATCTGCTATAGTGGTAGCCATGCCAGAGTGAAAAATATGAGGGAGAAAAAGGAGGTTTATCCACTCCTAAATCAGATGATAAAATTCAGAGATGACAGCATTATTTTGTGAGGGTATAAAGAGCCAGAGCAAAATACATTCAAACATATCAAGTAAGTCAAAGAAATGTAAACTTTAACCGAAGCAGTGGTAGAGTTTGTTGTAATCTTGGCAAAGTAATAAAATGTCACAAAAATTAGGCAATGTGTACATTGATATTGAATGTAGAGGAATGGGCTTACAGTGCCCATTTGGAGGTCAGGAACCAGAGCCCTGTTCCAGCATCATGGGCAAGAATCAAGCCCTGTGGCCTGCTCACGGTTTTCTCTGATCAATGAGAAACTTGTGTCAGAAGCCCTGAGTCACTCAAATTGAAATAACACAATTGTTTTCCTATTGGATAAGTGCCTTTCTAACACTAGGAGATTTAAAACTTAGTATAACAATGATTAAATAAATTAAATCTATACTAAAGGTAAGATGTTAAATTTAGGAACAATCTCTGTAAGTCTAATATTCAAGTCCCATATAATGTTTAAGAGAATTTACATATTAGAGTATCTAGCAAATTAAGCTTATGATTCTAATTTATAATGTGTATTAGAATTTTCAACTTAAAATCATGTCTAAGATGCATTAGGTTTATGCAGAATATCAGGAATTTTAAAAAAGAGAATATCAGGAATTACCTTATTTATATGTTTAATTTCATATCTTTTAAACAAATACATAAATACTTCAGAAGATAGTGTTGATTAACTGGACAGTTGGAGAACTTAAAAATAGAATTTGAATGTTAAAGGCAGTTTGAATATTTTTGAGTGAATTAGAGTGGGCCCCCTTCAACATGATTCTATTGAATAAATATTTGCTAGAGTGACAAATAGAATTATGAAATTTTCAGGTTAAACTTAAAAGCCTAGGGGAAGACTAGAGTTATCTACAATGTAAATATGAATTTTGAAACAAAAGTAGACCCTGAAAAATCTTGTGTGTGTCAATGCTCCCTCCTTCCCCCAGAATAACAAAAAACTCACAATGACACCACAAACCCCAGCCCTCCTAAAGCACAGTGTGAAAACTATTGCTGTGAGCTGTGGGCAGTCACTGAAGGGTTTTCATAAGGCCAAAGATAGCTAACCCTACTGAATGCTAACTCTGTACCAGGCACTGTTCTTTACCAATTTGCTCACTGAATTGTCACAATAACCCTCTGAAGTAGGGATTATTTTTAGTCCTAGTTTTACCAATGAGGCAACTAAGGTTCACAGCCAAGCTGTGGTTCAAATCAGGCCTCTTAATCCAGAGTCTGTGCCTTCAACCACCATGCCATGTGCAATATGATCCCTTTAGGTTTGGTTTTATTTGCCTTTGTTTTCAAAGAGTATTCCAACAACAACACAGAGGATGGGTCAGCAAGAAGACAGAGTCAGGGAGACCAGCAGGGAAATGGCTGCCCCCATCCAAGTGATGGGTAACAAATACATGAGTTAGGACTGTATTACTGGAGTTGGAGAAAAGAGGACAGATTTAGAGGAAAGTTGGAAGAGGTATGCTTGGGAAGTAACCATTGGACTAGCTGAGAGAGAGGTGACCCTAGGTTACTACAAGGAGTTGGGCAGGGGAACTGGGGAGGATAGCAAGGGACAAGGTGGAGAGGAGAAGAGAAGGATTGAATCTGAAGTGTTTGTGGAACAGTCAGTAAATTGCTGGGCATGTGGGTCTGAAGGTTAGGACAAAGACAGGGGCTAAAAATTGGGATGCCAAAACATTTGTTAGCACGCATAGTGATATGAAAAGAATAATGCTAATCCAACTCAACCCATAACTACTTTTTGGCTAAAGCTATGGTTTTGTTTGCTAATTTTTAGAGATCCAAGTCTCTAAGGGTTAACACGGAATCACGGTGGGAAATAAAACTGCCTTTTACAGTCACCCTAAAGAGAAAACTAGGTAGCCAACGGCATCAAAAAGAACAGCAAAACAGAGTGTTCCCCAAACGGACCATGGCCAAGGCCTGTTGGCGAGTGAGGGCAGAAGGATACCAAAGAGTGTTAAACGTGGTACCTGCCTTCAGGGGGCAACCAAACTCCCTCTGTCCCTGGTATTCAAATATCTGCTATCCACCAGGGAGCTAAATGGGTCAATCCAATATGTATTAATGCATCTGTAAGTATCTTTCACAGTTTAGGATCTGGTCTTGCCTTAGAGTTGCCAGGTTCTAGAAACTTTGATATTTCTTCTTTTATTCGCTTGGATCATCAAAGGGGTAGGACACATAATCATTTTTCCATTGTTTGAGCAGAACCCATTACAGTTGCTGAGAAGCGGTAATTGAGTTTATCAAATGAAATTACCTCCACTCAGCCCACCTCCTCTTCAGCTTGCCTTTCTCAATCAGGAAGAACCGACAGCACCTTTCACAAAGGACACTTGCATATTTGAATGGCTTCCCAGGAGTCTTTGAGTGGCATATAATTACACATAATTTAATTTTTTTTGTCATTAGTCCCAGAGGCTTTGATCCAGTCTGTATTATTCTGATATAAGGAAAATAAAGCCCCACCTCAAATTAAATATTTGCCTTTGAGTACAGTTTGCTGTTCATTGTACAACTGATCTTCTGGTAGAGTCTTCGGTTTCCAGGAGCCACTTCGGGGCTTGGCATCTTTTCCAGTTCCTTGTGTTTCCCTGTCAGTTGTCAGGTCACCAGGAGCCCAAGCACCACTCAGGTTTCAAAGAGACTTCCAGACACCAGGTCTCAGGAGGTGACACATACGGGAATCTCCTATCTCTTGTATCTTCCATGTGAGGCTAGCCACCCTGACCTTGAGGTTAGGGGATGGGGTGCTCGTGTTGAAACAACACACCGATGGAGGCAAAATAAAGCACTCATGCATTTGTTTCAAGCAATGTACCCAACACCAGTCATAATCTGGCCAAGTTTCCATTTTTAAATTAACATTTATTAAGTACCTCCAATATGAGAATATATTATACCTGCCCTCAAGGACCTAACACTATTGAAAAAGAAAGAGATTGGAAAAGGTCAGCAGTAGAGGAGGCAAAATGAAGTACAAGCTGCTAAAAATATGCAGAGGAATCTCAGAAAGAGGAATGAACTTACCAGGCCATTCCTCTTCATCTTCTAGGAAGAAAATCTCCCTCCCTCCCTGGTGGCTAAGCCAACCATCACATTGTTCCCAACTCCCCATTATGATCCTTTAGGAGCTGCCTAAATTCTCCCCAACTTAGATTGAAGAGTTTATCACCCAGACCCACTGATTTCCTTTTCACCCCAATTCCCAGCATCATCTCAGGGGAATTTTGAATCCATGTAAACGATCTCTAGCTTCCCAGTCTCCAGGTCATTAACACCCTCAGCTCCAGTGACCTTCACCTCCTTTCCATATTGGGCTGCCCATCCCCGTGGTCCCACCTCCTATATTACAACCACCCAAAACCACTTCACCCTTACAGTCTTAACCTTACTATTCCACTCTCAGATCATAACCTTTGATTTCTCCAGCTCTCACTCAGGTCTTCCCACTATACCTACTCTGACCTCATCCTGACCTCTGAGCTCCTGACTCTACCTGGTTCTCCATATCTGTCGGCATCTCCTGACTTCACTTCATTCCCCGTCTACATGGTTTCACTTCCACTGTTCTCTCACTCCAGTGCTATCATCATCCGCTTGTCTTTCTATCACATCCACCCCATAAACTCCTAAACCTGGGTTAATCTAAATATCCACCTTCTATACTAGGGCTACTTTTAGGACTGCTGGGGAACATCTCACTACAATGAAGAATGGCGCCCCACAAATTCACAGCATCAGCTGTAACCTCACCACTCTCAGCAACTCCCGGACTTCTCCCACTCCCTTCAGGTTTCTAACATTCGTGTTTTTCCTCAAGTTCCCAACCCTTCTCTTAGTTGACCCTAATTCTTATCTTAGAGAAATATAAATTAAACTCTCTCAACTTTCTGCCCCTCCATGACCACTACGTAGAAATCTATCTAGGTCTGCCCTCAGCATTACCCTTCCTCAGAAGACAAGACATTCTGGATGTTCAGATGTATCCATTATCACTGACTTCCTCAAGGACTTGGCTCCATCAGGAACAATTTCTCTTCTGTAATTGTCAGCCTAGGGATTCCTACTGGATTCTTTACTTCTTCCTGTAAACAAGCTCATGCCTCTTCTTTAAAAAAAGAAAAAAAAATCTCCTTCAATCCATCCCTTCCCTCTCACTTTCACCATACAGTACACCTTCCTTCCACAGCCAAGCTTATAGGACAATCTCCACTTCCTCACCTCCCATCCACTCCCCAACAGGGACAATCTGGCATCCACCCGTCCCAGGCCTCTGAAAATGCCTAGTCAATATCTACACTCAGGTGTCTCATGGACAGCTCAAACTCAACATGTCCAGAACTAAACTGTTCATCTCTGAACCCAAACCTTCTTCACCCACAATCCTTACCAGCTCAGCTGAGGGTAATGCCTTCCTTCCAGTTGCTCATGCTGAGAAATTCAGAACAATCCTTTCTCTCATGCCCTGTAGCCCAATTCATCAGGAATTCTGTTGCCTGTACCTTCAAAAGAGATCCAGAATTTGACACTTCTGACCACCTCCAGTGCCACCATCCTGACTCAAGATATCACCACCTCTTGCCTGGATCACTCCACTAGGAGGTCTCCCTGCTACTACCCTCCCCTCCTACAGTCTACCATCAATGCAGTAGCCAGAATAATCTGCTTTTTTTTTTTTTTTTTTTTTTTTTTTGCGGTACGCAGGCCTCTCACTGTTGTGGCCGAGCGTTGCGGAGCACAGGCTCTGGACGCGCAGGCTCAGTGGCCATGGCTCACGGGCCCAGCCGGTCCGCGGCATGTGGGATCTTCCCAGACTGGGCACGAACCTGTGTCCCCTGCATCGGCAGGCGGACTCTCAACCACTGCACCACCAGGGAAGCCCCTAATCTGCATTTTTAAAGCATAAATTATACCATATCATTCCTTGGCTCAAAACATTCTGTTGCTACCCGAAGTCAAAGCCCTTCTAATGGTCGGCCAGGCCCTAGAAGGTTTGCCTCCACTCTACCCCTTACCTCCCTGATGTTATCTCCTACTATTTTCCCCTCACCCACTCGCCTCGAGCCATGCTGGCTTCCTTGCTATTCCAGGCAGATTCCACTTTGAGGCCTGGCTATGCCTTTTGCCTGAAATGCTTTTCCCCAGATATTCACATGGTCGACTTCTCACCACTTTCAAGTCTTTGCTCACATGTAAATTTCTGACCACCGTATTAAAAATCAAAACCCCTACCCAACGTTCCTGATTTTCCTCTTAATATGTTTGACTTTTTTATCTATAGCACTTGCCACATGTAAGCATGCTATAAATACACTAATTTGCTAATGCTCATTCTTTATCAGCTGTCTCCCCTCACTAGAATGGAATTATTTACTGATATATCCCAAGTTCTAAGAACAGTACCTGGCATATAGTAGGCATTCAACATATGTTTGTTGAAAGTGAGTTGAATTACCAAGGTCACTGGTGACCCAAAGGAAACTTTCCAGGCCTTGCCTTTGTGGATATCCCTGCAATTCTGACACTGTAGACCAGTGCATCACCCCTTAAACTCCTCTCCTCCTCTAATTTTCCTTCTACATCTCTCTCCACTCTTCCCTGTTCACAGGTTTCTCTTCCTTTAAGCAGTGATGGTCCTCCCGCTCCATTCTCAGTCCTCCCGCCTCCCCAGTCTTCACATTCTCCCTAAATAAGCTCATCCACTCCAGGTTTCAACCACCACCTAAATATTGATCTAAAACTTACAACTTCAGACAGACCTTTTTTTCAGCTTCAGACCTATGTAAACCATCCGGTTACCAGATAATCTGAAACTCAATGTGTCCAAACCTGCTCCTCTTCCTGAGCTTTCTCAGTGAGCACCACTTGCCCAACTGTCCAAACCAGAGACCCGGGGAGGGGGTGCGTCCTAGATCACTCCCTCTCTCTCTCACCCTCCACATCCAATCCGTCACCAGTCCCCTTGTTTCCATCCCCACTGCCATCTCTAATCAGCCCTTTCTTTTTTATTTTTTTTTGCGATACGCAGGCCTCTCACTGTTGTGGCCTCTCCCGTTGTGGAGCACAGGCTCCGGACGCGCAGGCTCAGCAGCCATGGCTCATGAGCCCAGCCGCTCCGCGGCATGTGGGATCCTCCCGGACCGGGGCACGAACCCATGTCCCCTGCATCGGCAGGCGGACTCTCAACCACTGCACCACCAGGGAAGCCCAGCCCTTTCTTGAACTGCCATCACAGGCTGCTCACTCTCTCTGCTTCTAACCTGGCCCCTCCAACTCTTTCCGTGCAGTCTCAGCAGGATCACTCAGGCTGCTTCCTGCCCCTCAGCCATCTACAGGGGAAAACCTAAACTCTCCGCAGGCAGGAGTCCCAGTTCCTAACATAACTGCCTCCCGTCCAGCCACCACCCTCCCACAGCCCACTTGGACAGTCTTGAGCTCATGCTTGCAGTCTCCCCTGAACGTGCACGCCTGCGTGTGCCTCCAAGCCTTTGCACATGCTTTTCCCTCTGCTGGTAAAGTCTCACCTTACCTCTCTCTCTAGACATCTCGTTCTTCAAACTTCGGGTGCCACATCCTGCTAAAGCATTGTCCGATTCCCCCAAGCAACCCAGAGCATTCCACTCATTCTTCGGCCATATTGTGTACATGCCTCCACCATGGCAATTACCTTGTGGTCTTATAATTATAATGAACCCTCCCTTTGACCTCCCGTGGTAGTTGTGAGGGTCAAGTCATAATAGGAGAAAGGGCTTGGTAAGCTGTAATACCTCAAACAGCTCTTAGTCATGCAGGGAGGCAGGAGCCAATGGTGAGAGCTTCAAGGAAAGAATTACAACGTAATGAGATTATTACTACCATGGAGTTTAGATGTGGAAATTGAGGCTCAAAGACCATTTCAGGCTTCAACAAGGAGCAATAAGCCTGGGATCTAAGCATCCTGGTAACCATGGAGCATTAATCAGGGCTCAAGTACAGGAAACAGAATCCATTCTCGTTTATTAAGGAAACATGCTGTAACATAAGGAATTCAGTGCTTACGGAATAGATCATGGAAAGAGCATAAGAGAACTCTAAGCTGGGCCATCAGAAATGGCAATCAGAACCTACCACCTAACTTGCCCACAAGGCGAGCTACCACCTCTGCTATAACCAGGATGGCAGGGAATAAAATCTCAACACACAGAATCATTCACTGAAATCAGTAGCACACTGCCAAAACTCCAGTTACAAAATCTGGGAGGCATTGCCACCCCACCGACACCCATGGAGCTAGTGACTAGACATGGAGTCACAGCTGCAGAAACATCCACACCCAGAATCACGCTGGTCACCAGCAAGAGCCAGTGCAGCATGAAGATGACCTCCCTTCACTTCCACCTCCAGATACTGTATTAGTGCATCTAGTAGCGGAAACTAACTTAAATCCAGAATCCTAGGAGCAGGGGAATCTGAGAAATGATGTTTTTAGCTTTCCAGCCTCTCAGACACAGGAAGACACATAGGAGTTTGAAATGGATGCCTAGTGCCAACCCATAGCATCCACGACACAGCACAAAGAGGAAATCACATTAAGGGATACACATCTTATAATGGAAAAGTTCCTCTCAGGGAAGACACAGTGTTTGCTTATTGGTTGGTTGGTTGTCTTAGAACAAAGAACTGAAGGACATTTTAATTCCTAGGGAAAGAAAGTTTTTCTTCATATGAACTGCTGAAAGAAAGTTCTCACATGAGGGCATTCCATGGAGGACATTGTATGATGTGACATACAGTGTCTTCGGCGGAAGCTTCATAGCAGATACAGAGGAGGCATTCATGTGCTTGCCGGTCCTTCCGTCACTTTTGCTAAAAGCAAAGGTATAACACGGACCTGGAACCAGGGACCTCACTTGTCCCCGTAGCTGTCATTAGACTGTCTGACTCTTAGGTCGGTCACTTTCAAACTGTGCTCCATGGAGCCTGGGGGTTCACAGAGGAGCCTGGGGACTCTCGTCCCCTCTCCCAGAACAGCCAGAGTTTTATCGGTCTTATCTCAAGTCCACATAAAATTCTCTTTGAAGAAAAGGATTTAATTGTTTTTTTAAATGTTTGAAAATTAGTCTTTGACCATCTCCCGTAAAACTTACTTCTTACAACTGGCTTTTGGTAAGAGGCAAGCTGCGAACAATGTGAAATCTGACACTGGCCCACAAGACCAGAATTCTGTTGAGCTGATCAAGACAGATTCAAAAGCTTTCAAGAGGCTTGAGGTGGGATAGGGAGGGTGGGAGGGAGACGCAAGAGGGAGGGGATATGGGAACATATGTATATGTATAACTGATTCATTTTGTTATAAAACAGAAACTAACACACCATTGTTAAGCAATTATACTCCAATAAAGATGTAAAAAAACAAAAAAACAAACAAAAAAAAGTTAAAAAAAAAAAAAAAAGAAAAAAGAGGCTTGCAATGGCCAGTTGTGAGGTGGCCTTTTCAGGATGGCAAAGTCTGTGCATTTTTCTCCACCTTTGCCCACAGAACCCAGGTCCAGGTTGGGACCATGACGCAAAATAAATCGCAGAATGTTAGGGTACAAAAGGAACTTGGGAGGTCCTCCAGCCCAATACCCTCATTTTACAGGTGAGAAAACTGAGGTCTGGAGGGAGGAAGGGGCTGGTTAGCTGCAGAGCCGGGCTGCCCCTCCCCCACCCAGCTCCTCCCGTGGGCACTGACACCTACCTGCTCCTGCCAGTTCTATATTTAATCAATGTCTTGCCTGCATCTGTAACTCCCTTAGAATTAAAATGCACACCTCACAATGCTAGCAGTGTTTTCCCGCAGGGTGCTGAGCACTTACTAGAGATTAGTGATTCCAAGAAAACTGCAGCAAGTAAACGTCTCCATCAAGCATACGAGCAGCTGTCTGCAAGGGTCTGAACTGAGGAATAAAATGCCTCCTGCTGCCTTTTGCCCTTCCAGAAAAGGATCTATCACCTTTGTTGTTTCTCTCCCCACTTCTTAGGCAGAACCCCTGGTCTCTACTCCCAAAACAGAGCCTACCAAATGCGGCTCAGCTGTCTACCTATCCATCAAAAACAGCTGCATCCTGGTTCTGCAGGGAGAGGAACAGCAGCCCCTGGTGAAGTGAAGCCCAGCCACAGCCAGGGATTTTCCACTTAGGCCAAGGTCTGCTCTCCATTCCTTAAACTGACTGGTAGCTGGAGGCCGAGTCAGGACGCAGGGGCGGGGTGGAGAGCACATTCTGAAAGGCCCAGGAGACCAGGGTATGAGGAGAGCCTGTTGGAGAAGTCCCATCAGCTGTGGGCGTCCACGCTCCTTCTCACCTGTTACTGCTTATATTTGGCCAAATGATATCAGTCATTTCAGGTGGAATACCTTTAAAGCTGAACATTCTCCCCTCACCAGGCTTTCCTCTATGGCCTTGTCCGTTTCTTCCAGGGTCCTACCACCCTCCTTGTCTTGGAGGCCTAAACCCAGTCAAATACTGTTGATCCTTTCTGCGTAATGGCTTCTGTGTCTGTCCCCCAGGCACCATCTTGGCCTCCCACACCATCCTCTCTGGCCCGGAACTTACAAGGGTCCCCAAAATGGGCCCCTCCCCTTGGTCTCTCCAATCCCCTCTCATACACAAACGGCCACGTTAATCTTCCTCACACTCCTTCGCATGTGATCGTCACTTACAAACTTGCAGTGCTCTCCAAAGTAATGAGCCGGGACTTCAAGGCCCTCCATAACTGGGCCTCCAACCAAGTTTGCAGAATGGTCTCTCCATCATGGGCACACATGCATGGGCGTGTACACACATACACACACGGAGCTTTTAAACCTGAATGACGTCCCCACCGTTCCTAGGAAATGTTCCATGGATTCCTGTCATTGTGCCATTGTTCCCACCACTTCCCCAGCCTGGCACTCCCTCCCCCATAATATGAGCAAAATCCCTCTCATCCTTTCGACCTTCCCTCCTCCTTCCACCTTCCAGGTCCACAGAGAGCCCCGCCCATCCTGACTGCACACGCCACTTGTCATCGGCACTGTCTATGTGAACACGGCCTGCAGACAGCTGGCAAGTCAGAGCATATGTCATTACCCCCGTCTTGCAGGAGCAGAACCTGCACCTAAAGAGCCGAAAGGCTCATCTGCCAAGTCCGCACAGCAGCGGGTAGTTTCAGCAGAACTCGCCCGGGTCTCCAGCCCAGTCCTCTCCCAGGACCCCAGCAAAGCCAGAGGCAGAGGAGCCAAGGGGCTGGAAGGAGGAAGAAGAGGCGAGAAGGGGGGGAGGGAGGAGGGGCCGTGCTTGGGGAGTGTAGTAGGGGGGGAGAAGCCATGAGTAATGGTCAGCTCCCCCAGTCAGCCAGAAAAAACAGGGCCAGCCCTGCCTGCAGAAGCATCCGGCACAGCACACACCACGTGATCAGCCAGAACCGGGACCGAGGAGCGGCCGCTTCCTATAAACAGCCCCATTGCCTTGTGGTAAAAACACGAGGGGGCAGTGTTTATGGTTTCCTGGGAGGGAGGCCGGAGGCCACTGCCTTATCTGCATTCTGCATTATCACATTGACTTGGGGGAGTTCAACACACTTTGTCAGGCTGTGTAGGAAAACGCAGTAGCCAGGCCTTCCAAACAGGGCCCTTTTGTCCACAGCTGACACCCTGGCCCAGAGCCCAGCTCAGCTTCAGGGAAGATTTAGGTCAGAAGGAAAATGGGGGCGGGGGCGGCTGCAGCCTTAAAATCTGGTCTAGCACAAGAGGAGGGAGACGTTTCCCCTCTTCCCACGGTCACACCTGCACCCCTGAGGCAGGGGCAGGGGCTGGCTGGCCTTCCCTTAACCATTACGGCTGGCTTTAAGGAGAAAATGTGGGTAGGTCTCAACAGCCCTGCAAAACAGCTATTTGGCAAATTCCCATGGTGCTGGAAACTCCCCATTTTGCCATTTCGCTCGGTTGTCACCGCTCTCCAGTCAGCTCAAGTCAGAAGCTCTTTCCTTACCTGTTTGGAGTTTGCACACCTGTGCAAAGGGGGAACATGACCCGAGAGAAGCTTCCAGTCAGCTGGGGAGGTGGCCACGGAGCTAGGAGCCATTTCCAAAGCAAATGAGCTTCAAGAGGCGAAAAGCATGTCGTCCTGAATCACGCAGAGTTTGAGGGCTGTGTCTGCTTTGTAGGAAGTTCATTTTCCACAGTCTTTTCTCTACTCAAAGCGGGGTTTTTGAGGAGCAGCGCTTTCACCACCTGCTGCCACGTTTCCCCCAAAACACCCTCCCAGAAAGGCTCCTCTTCCCAGGAGTCAGCCCGAGAACCTCCCCCGAAAACCAGTTCTCATCACCCATGCGCATTTATAGGGTTGGCAAATAGGCTTCAGGTGCCCGCATCTTTTGTGAATAGGGGTCACCTGTGCAGGCCTGGCTCTGGCCGCCCCGCGACGCTTGCCTGCTGGCCTCGCCCGCCATCTTCTGGACGAACGCGGTACTGCTGCCAGGGAGAGGCTTCTTGGACGGAGGATTCTCCTTGGGCTGAGGCTTCTAGGGCAAACTTGAAAACCAACCAGGGGCAGGGCCATGAAAAAGAACTACACTTGAATGCCTAGGAAACAGTCACCGACTTCATTTTCAACAGCAAAGACGCATGTAAAGGTACATCTCTTTGTTGTTGTTGTTGTTGTTTGCGGTACGCGGGCCTCTCACTGTTGTGGCCTCTCCCGTTGCGGAGCACAGGCTCCAGACGAGCAGGCTCAGTGGCCATGGCTCACGGGCCTAGCCGCTCCGCGGCATACGGGATCTTCCCGGACTGGGGTACGAACCCATGTCCCCTGCATCGGCAGGCGGACTCTCAACCACTGCGCCACCAGGAAAGCCCTCCTTGTTGTTTTTTTAATCATTTCCAGTGTGTCTTGCCTCACTTACCACTAGACAAACATGCATTTGAACCCCAGCTATGAGCCAGATGCCTTGCTAGGTGCTGAGAGACAGATGAATCACACAGTCCCTGTCCTAAAAGAAAGCCTGAAGTCTTTTTGGATGAACCTAAAACTTCTCTAAAAAATTAAGTTAAGGGACTATCCTGGTGGTGCAGTGGTTGGGACTCTGTGCTCCCAATTCCGGGGGCCCGGGTTCGATCCCTGGTCAGGGAACTAGATCCCACATGCATGCTGAGACTAATGAGCCCGCGAGCCACAACTAGGGAGCCTGCCTGCTGCAACTGGGACCCGGTGCAGCCAAATAAAATAAATATTTTTTTTAAAATTAAGTTAAAAAAAACCAAAACCTGAAGTCCAGAGGTCCAGAAACAGGTAAGCCAATGGTAGCACTGCAGTGTGATCACTGCCATGAGGGCGTGTACCACGTGCCATAAGGCCCCAAAAGAGGAAGTCTTTCTGGGTCAGAAAGGGAAATGGTCCAAGGGGAACAGAGAAGGTGACATTTGACTAATGGTGAGCAGCCAAAAGGGAGGGCAGGGAAGGCTCAAGTAAGTCTCATAGAGTCAAAAACTCTCACCACTTCCTCCCCTCTCTGTATTGGCCAGCAACATTGTTAGCAGAACACTGGTCACTGGGAACCTTAGAGGGTGTTGAACCTTGGTGGGAACCTTGGAGGGTCTAGAGAAGGCAGAGAGGCAAAAGGTCGTGGGATCTTTTTCAGGATGACTTGGGGGCTGCAGAGATACTGGTTCAGTCCACAGGTGTGGGACAGACAGTAACTGCTGTGGCCAAGAGGAAGTAAAACACCAGACTTCGGAGTAAAAGAAAACTGGGTTTGGATCTCGTCTTTGCTACTTCAATAGCTGTGTGACATGGGCAAACCACTTAACTTCTCTGAGCCACAGTTTCTTCACATATAAATAGGGGTAATAACAATCACTGCTGAGAGGACTTAAATGAGGCCTACAGGGCCTAACACCTGCAGGTCCTAATCAGTGATTGGCTGTGGAGACCTCGGGGCATGATGCTGAGGCCCTAGTGTGGTTCTTCCATGGAGCTCTGTGTCTGCCTGTTCCCAGAAGCACCCCACACCTCTCAGACATCTTCCAAATAGGGTTGGCGCACCTCATGAGACATACTTATACTAAAAGATGATTAGTTGTTTAGCTGGTCCTCCTGTATTTTTAGTGGCTAAATCTGGCAACCCCACTTCCAATCCCACATTTGGGGGGATGAGCCAAGGTAGTAGCCAAGACAGATAATGGAAGTCGTTTTGACACTGCCATGGAAGCCCCTGGAAGCCGCTGGGAACTCAGGCAAACCAAAGTCAGAGACTTTCAGGCAGCTTCGGCAGGTCAAAGCTCATTTCAATCCACTCTCTAATAATGATCCCGGCGTCCCTAAGGCAGGGTCCCTGTGAGTTCTGCAGGAAACTAGTTCTAAGGGCAGGAAACACAGCACACAGGGGAAAATGAGTCTAGATCAAATAAATTTGCGCATTAAACAGGCTCCTTCACTGCTAGACATTTATTATGTTGATGTGAACTGGAGATTTCTAGTGGGGGAAGGGGCGATGGTTTACTTGGGGGATGGCTTCCCAATTCCCTCCTGGTCATGGAAACTTGATCTTCACATGCATCCTTGAGGGCTGGCTTTCTAGGAAAAGCTGCTCTAAGGTGACACCTGAAAGCAAAATTACATCAAAAACTCCTATAAACCACAGGCAAGACACAGGTGCTAACCCAGTTCCTGTCAGACTGAACCATTTTTGATCCTGCCAGCGATGCAAGCAGCCTCTTAGCCAGCAGAGATAGCATAGCCATGGCCCACGTGTGGGTTTTTAGGGAGGCTCTCACTTTAAGTGCTGGGATTTTAAGCTGATGGGGTGCTCATCGTCTTGTGGCACAGTGAGGGGTTCTCAGAAGCCTTCCCCAAACTCCCAGCCATCTCTCTCATTATTCTGCTTCTGCACCTAAAATTCCATCACTGGGGTGTGGAGGCCTTGATACTAGTTCAAGTGCAAATATGCCTACAAAGGCTGGCTCGTGAGCCTCCATCAGCCACCCCCATGCGGCGTGAGTCAGTAGATGGGACCCCTCTCAGGTGGCAGTTGTGATGGCACCTTTGTTTTCTTGGCTGGGAAGTTATTCTGAGGCTCAGAGCAGGTGCACATGTTGAAGGGGGAAGCAGGCCTGAGCCGTCAGAGGGGAGCCGGGGCCCTGCTGGGGCCAGCAGAGAAGAAACACGACCTAAGCTCTTTCAGAGTTTGCCAAGCCCAGGCCTTACTTGGAATCCTATAAAAATCTAAACACAGGCCTGAAATGACAACCCCTCATGCACAGCTAGAGGCACTTAATCCTTTCCCACAGGTTTCACTCCCCTCTGGAGACTTCCATCTATCCAGAGGCCTCTAGTCGCTGCAGGATTACATGGCATGTACAGGCACAGGTCAGACTCGGGGCCAGGCCTGCTCTAACCTAGCCCCCAGTTCTGGAAACCGAGCCACCTGCTACCTCAGGTCCAAGACCTGAGTGCTTGGTCCTGCCCCGTCACCTTATTTCCTAAGCCCAAACGTTGATTCCCTGTCAGATTCACCCATCCTAGTGTCTTAGTTTTCTGCCTGTCATTCCACCTTGGGGCCTGCATCCCTCGGCCCTTCACCCCTGCAAGGACTGGAAGTTGTATCCCAGGGCCCAGGACAAAGCCAGATGCTTCTATCACAGCTCTCCTATGCCTCCTGCCTGCTGGGACCAACTGCTTCCCACTAGAGGTCCTGACGGCCTTCCCCCTTAAGGAGGGGGCAAGGTCCCCCCTCCTTCCATTGCTGGTCTCATTCCCGTGGTTCTGTCTAAGCTCAGCTGGTGGGTATTTCTGTTTATGACGTATTCCTCCCCACCTCAATCTCCTCCCTGCAACACAGACTCCACAAAGCCAGTTCTGCAGATTTGGGCTGCCATCAGGCATTTTTAGAGCTGGAATCCCTCCCAGGGGTCTTATGGATTTAGCGTGTCTGGGGTGACCTGAGAATTCTGCAAACGACCAGGAGCAAGAACCTCTGGAAAAACTCCTAGCCTGAGAGCCGCCCCATAAGGACAAACCGGACCACAAGGGGGCAGTGTCGGCCAACATTGCTTCACTGAGTTAAGGTCACCCTCCTGTTGTAGCTGCAGAGGAAGGATGCAGAGTAAAGTTCTTTACAGGAATACGTTTATTTTATGTTAACTTACATGAAATGAGAAAAGAGTTTCAGATGAAACATTCAAGGAGGATTTTTTTGAGGGCGACTTCAGCATTGTCATAGGGGAGACCTTCCATACCTCATTCAGCACATTCTAGAAGGCCAGCTCAGGGCAGAAGTACCACCTGGCTCCACGCCCACCTGTTGTAAGGTGGGAGCAAGGATAACAGGCCAGTATGAAGCAGGGCAAGTTTCATGGCCCCAGGTTTTACGTGCAGAAGCTGCATCCCTGGAGGGTTCCGATGACTTGCCTGGGTCTTGGCTTAGCCAATGGCAGAGCTTAACCCAGGACCCCAGGACCCCGATCCTCGGGGCAGAACATTTTCTGCTGCACTCTGCTGGGCCCCTCCTCTAACCCCAGATGAGTTATTCAGAAGTTATTACTGAGAGCCCCTGAGGCCCAGGCTAGAGGGTCTCCATGCCCCCTTCCAGTTCTGAATGATGGAAGTCCAGAATTTCAGCCTTACACCAGCTCTTCATTGGAGTATTCCTCCCAACAGGAGCTTCCACCTGGGTAGAGCATAAGGGCACTTGTATTCAGGCTTCACCACAGGTGGGCTTTGCTTTAATAAGCCCAGTATATAAATGGCCCTTGGACTTACAGAAATTATAGATTGGGGGCAAGCAGCTTTGTGAAATGATGCACAGAATTCCTTTGAATAGCGAGGTTCTCACACTCATCACCCTACTTCGCAAGCATTTAAAAGAGAGTTAAACTTACAAGCCTTTAATTTATACCCAACTTTGTGGGAATTCATCTGCTGCTCATTCACTCACATCGGAGTAGAGGGATCAAACAAGGAAAGTGGGCAGGAAGTGAGGCCTCTGGTCCTACTTGGAGGTTGTAAGGACACAGAGGAGAAAGTGTAGCTACTCGACCCTTTGGTCTGCCTGCCTATGTCACACTCACTAGCCAGAAGGGAGTCACAGCCTGACCAGGGCCATCAGCTACACTGACCCTTCACTGGTCCCTGCTGAGAGTGAGGCAGCGTGCCCTGCCCTCATCCAGCCACTGCTCTAAGGGGAGGATGAGACAAGCACCAAGTCATTTAACACAAGGCGGCCAGAGAGACACAAAGCATACAGTTTCACTGGAATGGGCCTTGAAGGCGGGAGGGACTTTCATAGGTGGAGATAAAGGAGAAAGCAATTTGTAGGCTGAGAAAAACACCAGCAAAAAGTCAGGAAGGCAGGTGAGCTAGGGTGTACCTAGGGAACATCAAGAAGCATTCTCTCTCTCCAGCTAGACTGTATACTCCACAAAGGTAAGAGGTGCATATGATGATCTTGGTCTTCCCCGCAGTACCTAGTTCAGGGTCATGAACCTGGAAGGGACTTGTGATATATCATTTTGGGTGAATTTCTCAAAAGGCAGGACCTTCCCCCAGGGCACTGAGGCAGGTGTGTTGAAAGGGGACTGGATTCCTGGTACATGCATGCTGTGTCACTTATCAGTTTACTGCCTCTCAGCTGTAAATCCTTAATTGACCAGCTCCTGACACTGAAGCAAAGCCCTATAAGCATTTCTCTTGCCGGCCCATGATGTTAAGCTTTGTCAATAGAGGGTGCTGAAGAGACATCAGAAGAAGAAGGGGCTTCTCTTCCGGGTTCTGGTACACTTTGCTTTTTTCTTACTCTCACAATGCTGGGCTGGCACACTGAGTGGTTCCCATCTTCAGAGGGTTTCAGGGGCACCTTGGGGGCAGCTTGTCCCAACCAGTTTCCCAGCTAAGGGTCTCCAATGACTTCCCGGAAAGTTTAACACCAACTTCTCGGCAGCTTCTGGGTGAGATTTGTTGGCAACACAGTGGACAGTTTCCCCCTTGACCTTGACCTCAGTGAACTTTTACATGGTTCAGTGGCCCCAGCCACACTCTCTCCAGTGAGATCTGAATTTCAGCCTCTAAGAAGCACCTCTCCCAAATTCACTCCTGTATTATTTAGAGTTCTCTTTACCCCTAAGTAGCCAATCCCCTGTCACTAGTTAATACTTCTTTATAGTCTACCTTCCCTGTTGGAATTACTGTGTGGTTTCTGTCTCCTGATTAGGCCCTGACTGATACAACGCTCATACACATGCTGTCGGGCTGCACACCACAGGCCTGCAAGCCTTGTTATGGCCCAGCCTCGAGGCCAAAGGAAGAGGCTGGAAACAGCAACAGAGCTATCAATGGTTTATTGGATAGGGGATCTTACACTCCTGAAGCCAGGGAGGCTACCATTTATAGGGGGAATTGATGTCAGGTTGGCTCATCAGTTACCGGGAAGACCAGCTGCTGGGGCATATCCCTCCCTCACAGCCCCTTTGGTTAACAACCATCACAAGGGCAGACGTTTCCCTTTAATAAACTGGCAGTTGGAGCCGTCCTGGACTAAGGATTAGAACAGTCACTAGCTGGGGCAGGAGGCAAACACGTAAGCAGTTACTGGTTAAGTTCTATGATTAAGAGGTTCGGATAGTCAAGTGAGTAGCGTGCAGGTGAAGCAGGGACTGGTTGAGCAGGGGACGTACAGAGAGCAAGAGTACAGCCATCTTGAGTGGCCTGACCATACACATGCCTTCACACACATCCCTGCGTACTCCCTGGGGGGGCTGTCCTCGAGCAGCTCCTTGCTCCCTCCTTACTCGGATTTCCCCAGCAAATCCTCTGGGCATTTAGGTCACCTCTTCGTCTTGAATACCTGCTGTATCAGCCAGGGTTCAGTCAGGAAAACAGAAAACACTTCCAGTATTTCCAGTAGGAAGGGATTTAATACAGGGACATTGGTGCTTAAGTCCTGGCTTCACCTGATCCTAACTGTGTCACTATGGGCAGGCGACTTAGCCTTTCTGAAACTCAGTTACCACTTCTAGGAAGACAGAGACAAACATAGTACCATGCAGATGGTTGCTCTGAAAAATTACGTAAAATAATCCTTGAAAAATTACCAATACCTGGTACATGGTTAGTGTCCAATAAGTGTAAGATAATGTTGGCGTTACTACAATAGTAGGTTGCTTCGTGGGCCCCAACTCTTCATACTGCCTCATATCCGTACTTTTTTACCCTATGTCTTCACAGTTCTTCCCACTAAAAGGATGGAGAACATTTCCGCATCCTTTGGCTTTGAGTTTGGCCAAAGCCAAAGCCAATAGCATAAGATAGAAGTGGTGGTATGCCAATTCCAAGACCTCTGTGCTTCTTCCATTGCCATGAAAAGAGAATGCCAAGGCTAGCCCACTGTCCCCAAGAAAAGGAAGAGGGACACATGAAATGAAGCTGCCTTGGCCGAGCCCCCTAGAAGAGCCCAGCCTAGATCAGTCAACTATTAGACGTCTGAGCTAAATAAATGCTACTGTTATATGTCACTGAGATTTTATGGTTGTTTGATATACAGCTGATACAACTAACCCTACAACTCATTATACGTTATAGTACTTGGTGATTCTTTTTTTTTTTTTTTTTTGCTGTACGCGGGCCTCTCACTGCTGTGGCCTCTCCCGTTGCGGAGCACAGGCTCCGGACACACAGGCCCCGCGGCCACGGCTCGCGGGCCCAGCCGCTCCGCGGCATGTGGGATCTTCCGGGATCGGGGCACGAACCCGTGTCCCCTGCATCGGCAGGCGGACTCTCAACCACTGCGCCACCAGGGAAGCCCAGTACTTGGTGATTCTTAATAGCAGCTCATTATTTGGTTATATATGATTGTTTCCTTGGGCAGGTCTCTCCTAATTAAGATCGTCAGACTTAGCAAATAAAAATACAGGATCCCCAGTTAAATTTGAATTTCAGATAAACAGTGAAGAATTTTTTAGTTTAAGTGTGTCCCATGCAATTTTTAGAACCTATTTATACTAAAACTTATTTGTCTGAAATTTAAATTTAACTGGGCACCCTTACATATATTTATCTGGCAATCCTACTCCCAGTGCTTGAGGCAGGATCAACATCTTACACAAAAACTGTGAGATGGTTCCCATGGTCACCATCATAATTCTGGGAGAGGAAAGCCATGGTTCAGTTAAAGATTTGCAAGAGGGAGTTCCCTGGTGGTCTAGTGGTTAGGATTCTGAGCTTTCACTGTCATGGCCTGGGTTCAATCCCTAGTCAAAGAACTGAGATCCAGGGCTTCCCTGGTGGCACAGTGGTTGAGTCCGTCTGCCGATGCAGGGGACATGGGTTCGTGCCCCGGTCCGGGAAGATCCCACATGCCGTGGAGCGGCTGGGCCCGTGAGCCATGGCCGCTGAGCCTGCACGTCCGGAGCCTGTGCTCCGTAACGGGAGAGGCCACAACAGTGAGAGGCCCGCATACCGCAAAAAAAAAAAAAAAAAAAAAAAAGAACTGAGATCCTGCAAGCCATGCGGAGTGGCCAAAAAGAAGAAAAAAAATATTTGCAAGAAGGTAGATCTTGAGCACTTTCTTCTCTCCAGTGACGAAGCCCCTTGTAATAATGATGATGATGGTTTCATTTACTTAGCCCCTGTAGAGGCAGATACTATGCAAAGATACTATCTTAGTTTCACATCAGTGTTGCAGTGCAGGGGAGTGACTAGATCTTTATCCCCATTTACAAATGAGTACACTGAGCAGCAAAAAGGTAAAATAACTTTCCCTTGGACACACAGCTAGAGAGAGTAGCAAAGCTAGAATTCAAATGCAGCCTTTTCTCTTTCCATATGCAACCTTGCCTCCAACTACCAAAAATGTTTTTTGTCATTTCCACAAAACTGAAGACAACAAAGTATATTCCCCAGCCCCCAATCTCTTTACTGGTCCCATTCAATCCATTCAATTAATAATTGAGATTGTATTAGTTTGCTAGGGCTGCCATAGCCAAGTACCATAGACTGGGTGGCTTAAACAACAGAAGTTTATTTTCTCACAGTTCTGGAGGCTAGACGTCCAAGATCAAGGTGTCGGCAGGGTTGGTTACATCTGAAGGCTGTAAGGGAAGGATCTGTTCCAGGCCTATGATGATTAATTTTCTGTGTCAACTTGACTAGGCCCTGGGATGCCCAAATATCTGGTTAGACATTATTTCTGAGTATGTCTGTGAGGACGCTTCTGAAAGAGATTAGCATTTGAATTGGTGGACTGAATAAAGCAGATTGCCCTATCCAGTGTGAATGGGCATCATCTCATCCTTTGAGGGCCTGAATGGAGCAAAAAGCTGGAGGAAGGCTGAATTGATTTTCTCTGTCTGTCTGAGCTGAGATCTTGGCCTCCTCCTGGCCTTGGACTGGGACTTATACCAGCAGCAGTCCTGGTTATTAGGCCTTCAGACTCAGACTGGAATTTATGCCACCAGCTTTCACGAGCCTCCCACTTGCAGACAGCAGATCGTGCCACTTCTCGGCCTCCATAATCCCATGAGCCAGTTCTTTATAAGCTCTATTTGAATTTATGAGGCTGGGCTCCTACTGGTTTTCTGGAGGACACTAATACAAGCCCTGTCTCCTTGGTCTTTAGATGGCCATCTTCTCCCATCTTCACATCACCTCCTTCTGTGCATGTCTGTGTCCAAATTTCCTCTTCTAAGGACATCAGTCGTATTGGATTAGGAACCACCCTAATGACCTTATTTTAACTTAATCACCTCTGTAAAGACCCTATCTCTAAATAAAGTCACGTTCTAAGGTCCTGGGGGTTAGGACTCCAACAAATGAATGTGCGGGGTGAGGGCACATAATTCAGCCCATAACAGGGTTTGTGGAGCTAATCGTGACTCATCTCAGTACAGGCTGCATTTAAGAGAGGAACTCAAGAGAACAGATTTCAAATGATGGAATTCTGGATTTCAAGTGGTGGAATTCTAGTTTTCACAGCAGTCCCTAGGGGTGGCAAAGGCCCATCCTATAGTTCTTAATAATGGCACCTCAAAGGTATCACACCCTCTGCCAAAGGGGCCTTAGCAACTGGTGGAATGTGGGTTATTATGAGGACAGGGGGTTGTGATGGTGGCCGGGCTGTGGAATCTTGTGAGGCCAAATGTTAATGCCTCAAAAGATGTCCTTTGGCCCCAACCGGCAGTATTGTGGTTTTCTGGATGGCAACAGAGGACAGGGAGATGATGGAAGGCCGAGGGGGCAGGAGAAAGCCGCCCAACCTTCCCCAAGATGGTGCCTGATGACCCCATGCCCGAAGGGAAGTCAAGGGCTTCTTTGCTAAGGAGGATGCCTCTTCTCACTGCCCCAGCCTGTCCCAGCAGGGGGAGGAAGAGCATAATGGGGACACCACAAGATAGGAGCTGAGTGCTATTAGATTCCAGAGAACTGCTAAGAAGAGTAGAAGACGTGCACCCTATCCCCACACTGGCACCCAGCTGTAACCGGAGACCAGGTAGCCCTTCGTAAGATTGTCAAACTGGCTTTGAAGCTGGCTTTGAAGACTGAAGCTGGCTTTGGTCTCCCCCATCTAGCTCTCCATGTGGGGCCCTTTCCTCCTCCTGCAGATGGAACCAGGCTTCCCCATAACCCTATCGTTGGTTCCCATATATTGAGGTTCTCTCAATGCAGACCTTGGGTTTCTTCCTCCCTCTGTGGCCCCCAGAGGACTGGATGTCTAACTGGCCTCAAAGTAGAGTGGGAGGTGGGAAAGTTACCTCCAGTAGTGATCTGAAGATCATGAGGAAGACAGACTTCTACTCAACCCTCCCAAAGGCCCCACTTGCAACTTTAGGGCGCCATTCTTCTGTGTCCGTTTGTCCTCTCCTCCTTAACTCTCAGGTCCTGATAACTCCATTGAAGTTTCTCGGAAGAACTCAGTCTAGATGTTTACAATTCACACCACTTTCAAGCACCCCAGTGCACTGTGCCTGGGGCTGCAGGAGCGTGGCGGGTTAGGGGGTGGGCGGCCCCATGCTAACCCCTCCCGACCCCCCACTTCCCCCTTCCCAGGCCCAGGAGGCAGAGTCCCCCAAGCCAGACTCGTCCTACGACTACCTTGAGGAGATGAAAACTTGTGAGGACAGAGGCTGCCCAGGACCACCTAAGTCACTGTCCTCCAAGGCCGGCGCCGCCACCACCAATGGCCAGGCGGGCGATGGACCTGAACGCGCAGAGCTGCCCCTGGCCCCAGCCGCAGTGGCCCCGGGGACCCCAGGGCCCCAGCGAAACGACGAGATGGAGTTGGAGAAGGTGCGCATGGAGTTCGAGCTCAAGCGGCTCAAGTACCTGCAGGAGGAGAACGAGCAGCAGCAGCAGCACGAACAGGTGATGGAGCAGCTGCGGCAGCAGGCGACGCCCCGCCTGGTAGGTGACAGGTCCCAACCGGGAGGCGAAGGGTGCAGGGAAACTAGGGGTGAGGGGGGCCCATCCCTGACCCGCACGGGGAGCCCACCTTACCTGCTTCTCAGCTGTTCCCCGCCCTACGCCCGCCAGCTCACTGCTTTAGAGCTTCCATGTTAAGCTGAGATCCAACTCTTCAAGGATCAACCCTCCCCAGGAGGGACCCGGAAGCCACCTTGTCCACTTGCCTGTCTATGGGTTTCCTCCTCAGGGAAGACTCTTCAATATTTCCTCTATGTCTGGATTTCCACCACTCTCTACTCTCTGCATCTCTTAAAATAGGACGCCTGGGACTAGACCCAGAACTCCCCACTGCAGTCTGGCTAGTGGATTTTGATAGAACCATCCCCCTGCTCCCCTGATCAGGGCTGCATGTATTCTGTTGGATCACGCTGCCTTGCTGTCAACTAAAACTTAGACATCTTTTGGCAAGAAATGGACCACTCTCCCCTAATCTAAATGGGGACAAGAAAGCCTGCTTGTGATTAAGTGGCATGGGAAATGCTTAGCACTCTGGCTGGGCCATCATAAGCACTAAATAATGAAAGATGTTATTGTTTAAAGCAGTGCTGTCTGGGCTTTAAAATCAGACAGTCCTGGGTTAAAATTCTGGCTCTACTACATATAAATTGTTTGACACTGGGCAAGTTACTGATCCTCGCTGGGCCTTGGTCTGCTCATGTGTAAGGTAATACCTACCTCATAGGGTTGTCATGAGGATTAAATGAAAGAATGCATGTGAGGCACTTTGCAGTGAGCCTGGCACATTGAGGTAAGCACTCAGTGTTAGCTATTACCATTTTTATGTACTCATGCAATTCACTTCTTGACAGAAATGCAACAACTTACGTTCATCACTTCTCAATTTTATCAGGATGTAATGTATTAGGCTATGCTTCCCAGCTCTGAGTCATCCTCAGTTCTGAGAAACTTGCCTTCTGGCTTTATCCAAGTCATTGCTATAATTGTTGAGGAGGCTATGACCTAAAGTAAATACCACTAAAAGATCTCCCTACAGGTTAGCAATGTTCCATTAATCAGCACCCTTGAGTTACATTATCTCCAGCTCACATTTCTCTACCTTGTCCAGAAAACTGTACTGAGACACACTGTCAAATGGTTTCCCAGAATTAAGATATTACACTATAGCATTTCCCCAATTGACTGGTCCATTTTTTTTAAGAAAATTAAGTTGGTTTTGCATGATTTGTTCTCAATGAACACATGCTGGCTTCTTAACAATTATCTTTTGTTTTTCTTGCTCACAAAATACCTGCTTTTTAGCTTTGAAATTCTTTCTCCTTGCTGGAGGAGATGGAAATCCTTGGTGTATAGTCCTATCTGCTCTCTGTCTTCTGCTTTAAAAAAAAAATAGACCATTGAAAGTGTTTTGAAAAGTCTAAAAGGTTTCACAAATGCACAATTTGTTATCAAAATCACAAATATCAGCCATTAGCATATAGACCACAAACAGTGGCAGAAAGTCCATGAAACCAGAGCCACACCAGGTCTGCAGAGAAACACAAGATCTGTCCAGCCCTCCAGTCCCACCAGAACACTGGGTTTCTTCCTCTGGTCTTCCATCTTCCTGACTATTCCTTTTAGAGGTGGCATCACTGGAGTCATTTCCTGCCCCCTCAGTTTTATTTAGTTACTCCCACATTTTACGTAGTTGGTTCAACAATAGTATGACCAAAACCCCAGTCTTTAACAATAGTTTACAAAAGTGTTTTACTTCCTGTGCATTTACTTGGAGAGTTGACTTAATTTTTAAGCCTCCCACCTCCCTTTTTCTGGGTGGGTGGGTGGGTGGGTAGATAATTGTCATTGTATTGAAAAATATCTCTATGAATATGTTTCTAGTGAATTTAGGGCATCACAGTCCCTGCCATATGCCTGCTTACAAAAAATGTGGCATGAGTTGAAAAGATATTTTAAAGAATGAACCATGGGTGATGCCTTCTTAACTATAGATCAAAATAGTTATATCAGTTTTTACTCTACTTATACGTTGATGCTTTCTACAGTTAAAATGGGGGTCTGTTCAACTTTAATTATATAGATTCTGGAAAAGAGCAACACACAGGCAGAATCAGCCAGACAGCTCAAGCTGCCTTCCCCCACATCCAAAACCCTAAGAGTTTAGGGAGGCCCCATCACCTGTCTCTTACTACCTGTCCGCGGGAGAGACCACACCCTGGGCTGAAGGACCACAGCCTGACCTTATGTGACATGCACTTGGGCCCAGAGAGTCAGACACAGTCATTTGTGCCCAAGGGACCCCCTCTCATTGTGCCACCATCCAGAAAACAAGGTGGAGTATCTGGGGACACTGTCCAGAGAACACGCCCAAGACCTGGTGTCCAGATGTGGGGATCTCAAGTAGGAAAGAGACTGCCCACCTGTGGGCTCAGAGGCTGCATAGAGTGTACCAAGAAAGGAAGGGGGCGGCCTGACTCAGGAGGGCTAAGACCAGGCTCAAGAAGTGAAAACTCATGAGTCCCCTCTGTGCCTTTGACCTTGCCTAGAATTTTCATTCTTGTCCTCACCCTTCCTCATCATCATCTTGTGGGGTGGGCACGATTACCCTCACCTTAGGTGAGGAAGACAGCTTGCCCGAGGTCACATTCAAGAAGGGACAAGAGCAGGATCGAAGCCCAGGTCTGCCTGGTATCCAAGCCCTGGTTTTGCCATTTCTACTCTCTTCTTTCCCCCACGTTCTCGGGAGGCCTCCAGGACCTCCTGCTCCCCCAGAACCAATTCACCATGTTTCTGTACTGCTTCATCTTCATACACATAATCTATGTCACCAAGGAGATGATCTTCTTTCTCTTCTCCAAGCACTACCTGTTCAGCATCGCAGCCATTTTGCTCTGTTTGATTAAAACTTTATGGTCATACTTCCAAGTGCCTTCGCTCTCTCCATCACTGGGCACCTCCTTCCCTCACCTGTGCCTCCCTCCCATCAGAACTTGCTGTTAGGAGAGGTTTGCTGTCAACCATTTACACCTTAGGGTGGAGACATGTTGAGGCCTTGTACTAAGCCTGAGTTCCCACTGTGGATGAAGATGCTTTATTCCCCAAGAGGAGAATTTCAGAAGGTAGCAGGCCAGGGAAGTATCTGTAGGGAGAAGGGTTTAGAAAGCCTTTCCAGAATCACAGAAATCATACCATGACCAGGCTGACTTGGGATCCACCACATCTACTCAGATAGATCTTCCCTGAGGTGTGGGGAGCTGTGGTAGGCTTTTGAGGGTAGGCCCCCCAAAGACATCCACATCCCTGTGAATATGTTACCTTATGTGGTAAAAGAGACTTTGAGATTAAATTAAGGGCCTTGAAATGAAGAGATGATCCTGGACTATCCAGATGAGCACAATGTAATCATAAGGGTCCTTGTAAGAGGGAGGCAGGAGGGTAAGAGGCAGAGAAGGAGATGCGGCCATGGGAGCAGAGGGGAGAGTGATGCAGGACCACAAGCCAAGGAATGCAGGCAGCCTATAGAAGGTAGAAAAGGCAAGAAAATGGGTTCTTTCCTAGAGCCACCAGAAGGAATGCAGCCCTGCCAAACCCATTTTAAACATGTGACCTCCAGAACTGTAAGAGAGTAAATCTGAGGGGTTTTTTGTTGTTGTTGTTGTTTTTTGCGGTACGCGGGCCTCTCACTGTTGTGGCCTCTCCCGTTGCGGAGCACAGGCTCCGGACGCGCAGGCTCAGCGGCCATGGCTCACGGGCCCAGCCGCTCCGCGGCATGTGGGATCTTCCCGGACCGGGGCACGAACCCGCGTCCCCTGCATCGGCAGGCGGACTCTCAACCACTGCGCCATCAGGGAAGCCCCTGAGTTGTTTTAAGCCACTACATTTGTAATAATTTATTGCAGCAGCAACACTAATACAGGAAACTAATACAGGAGCCAAGGTTACCCAAGCTCTTTCCAGCTCTGCAGACATGTCAAGATGGCATCAGCAAGGCATCAGCAAGGGTCCATCTAGCCCTGGGCCTGAGCAGGACTGTACATAGTCCACCATGCATGCTTGGAGCCTGCCCTCAGCAACATGCAACTCAAGAAGAGAGATGCTGAAGCTCCAGGAAACCCAGGACAGGCCTATCAGATATCCTGATCGCTGAGCAGCACATGCCTGGGTGAGGTGGGGGCAAACTCTGGGCACAGTCCTAGGGGCACTGGTAAGGAGGCATTGATTGATTAGGCGCAGTCAGCAATGCTGCTCCAGTGGAAAAATAGGAGAAAAAAAAAACTAAACAGGCCACACGCCCAACCCTCAAATCACATACACACACATACACACACACACAGAGATACATAGCAAATAGTTGTCTACAATAGAGATATACACAACAACAGGCAGCAACAACCAAAAGGAACAGACTTTGGGCACTAGGGGACTCACAGGAGGCACAGAAGTGGCCCAGTGTAACAAGGGAAAGGAGTTCACCTCCCCCATCCTCTACACACATACGTGCGCGCGCACACACAGCAAGTTGTCAGCGGGCCCCACCTCGCCAGCCCTGCCCAGGAATGACGGCCAGCATGGGAGACTTTAAGGATAACGCAGCAAACTGAATGGACACAGCTTTGCAATCAATCAAGTCTTTTTTGACCCTTCCTCTTCCTGGACATAAGGCTCTGCTTTAAGAGGAACAAAAGAATACGTTTCTGTCTTGCTGGGCTCTCTGAGTGATGCAGAGTGAAAACACATGAAAAGAGAAGACCGCCGCGGGACTCATTGTCAGTACACATTATCATGCCGTTTCAGTCCACGGTGACGTCTCATTTTCCACCCAGTTCAATACATTCATTCCCATTTATAGCTGCGCGTGACAGGTATTTACTTGGAAGTAATAAAACTGTCATTTCTCATTAAACTTTCAATGGCAGAATTTTTTTGCTATGGGTCACTTCTCACAATCTAATTTGATCTGGGTTTCTGGGGTGGGATTGAGGCAAAAGAAGGAGGAGATCAGGATATCAAAAAGATTAAGGCCCAGATGTTTAATTCACTAGAACAAACAGAATTGGGAGTTTGTTTATAAAAAAAAAAAAAACAACTGCTATAAGGCCATTCAATTCATCATCCTGTTGCCAGGTAAAACTGGACTTAAATACACCCATTTTCCTTACAAATCTTCAGAGAAAGATTAGTAAACTCCTTTCAGTTAAGTTAGCATGTCTTCTCACCCCCTTAGCAAATGGCCATGAAATCTCCCCTCTATCCTTACTTCCTACTCTGATAGAAGACTGAAGCCAGTAGCCGAAGATCTACCCTAAGCAAAAATGAAAACAGCTCATGGTCACTCCCCAAACTTGATACAGACCTCACTGTTCAAATGCAACCCAGAAAATCAGAAGGAAGGGAGAGACAAAAGTGGAGAGAGATACAAAAGATAGAAAAAAGGCACAGCCTAGGGTTACCAAGCAGGCAACAAGTCAACATACAAGCCCTTCTGGAGCACCTCCAATGTGCCAGGCACTTGGCTACATGCTTTATGGAGGCCTGGGAGGCAGACATGTACATTATTATCCCCATTTCACAGACAAGGATACTGAGGCTCAGAGAGGTTAAGTGATGTACCCAAGATCATCTTAGATCTCAAGTCTGACTCCAAAGTAATCTTTCTGTATTTCCACACTCCCAAAATCCTGCCTTGGAGGATCTCACAGCCTTGCCGAGGAGATGCAGCTAATACACACTAAAGTATAAAGAAACTATCAGGCACATAGACCTCAGTGATGAAGGAGATTAAAGGAGAGGTCCCTGGAGCCCAGGGTGATAGGAAGTCTTCTCAAAAGAGCAGCCCACAAGGGCAGGTAAACCTGGGACAGGTAGAAAGGAGTAGGGAGAACTCATGTGAATTAAGATCAGGGTGGGAGTGTATAATCTATACTCAAAGAAGGAGCAGGCACATCCTTGCTCCAGTGAATGGTAACAGGCCTGGAAAACTGATTTGGAGCCAAATTTTATAGTCTTGAATATTGACCTGAGGAATATGAACTTAGTCCCTTGGCAAACAAGGAATCCCTGAAGATTGTAGAGTGAGATGGTGACCCTCCCCCCCAAAAGAGAGGAAATCCTCCCCCCTCCCCTCTCCTGGGGGCCATATTCTTCCTTGACCTTCTCTTCCCATTTCCAATCCAGGAACGTTCTTTCTAAGGTCCCAGTGTGAAGACTGCATTTATCTATAAGAGAAACCCAGCCACAGTGGCTTAACCAAATAGGGGTTTATGTGTCTCACATACTAAGAAGTCCCAGGTTGGGCAGTCTGTGACGGTGAAACTTCTCAAGGAAGTCATAGAGAACTCAGTCATAGAGGATCCTTCTTTTTGTTCCACCATCCTTAGCATATGGCTTTTATCCTCCTCACCCCATGGCTTTTAGCCTTATAATCTCAAGACGGCTGCTATAGATCCAGGTATCAACTCCAGGTCAGCAGAGGGGGAAAAGAAAGGGAGCCATCTTCTTAAAAAGCTTTCCAGAAAGATCCACCTAGAGACTTCTGCTTACATCTCATTGGTCAGACGGGTCATGTTGCTGCTCCTAGCTTCAGGACATATGAGGTGTGGTAAGTTTTTGGCCTGGACAGTGTTGCAGCCTTGAACAAAATTAAGATTCTGATAATATGGTGGGGGTGGGGAAGGGGAGGGGTGGATATTGAATAAGCAAATAACTGTGTCTAACTTACCTTGCTGCTTTCTTAAGCCCAGCTCCCACTCCCTGCCCCAGTGTCATGGTCCAGGTTGAGAAAATTGGGTAGGGCACAGCTGTAGCCAAGCTGGGCCTGGCCCACAGCTGCACTTCTGCCTTAAGGCCTGGCTCACATACCACAGCAGGAAGGTCATGGTTTTCTCCGGATACACAACTGGAACAGCTCTGTCTTCATCCTCCTGACCTCTGCCTGAGGCCCCAGTATCTTACACAACCAGGGGCACAGCCTTGCCTGGGGACTTAGAAGGGCACACCCCTCTGTGCTGGGAGCCCTCAGCAAAGTTGCAGGAGGAGGTGAGTCTGCCCTGAGAGTCCCTCCCCTTCCTGAGTCCCAGATTCCACAGAACAGAACCCAGTGCCCCCAGTGTCTGTCCTGTCATCCCACTCACACCGTGATGCTGAAGACAGAGTGCAACAAACAGATCCTACACATTACACTCAGCTTCAGCCCAAGCAATTAAGCACTAATAGTGAACTTTCAGGAAGGCTTAGGAGGAGAAAGATAGAAGAATCTTTCCTGCTCCCCAAATGGAATCACATACGTTGCAACCCTAGGGACGGGGCTAGAGTCCTGGAGATGCTGAGATCTGCAGGAGGGAAGGGGGAGCAGGCTTGGTTTCCAAGGCCACTTCCCTGCCCGATCTGTTTCTAATCCCACTTTAGGAGGTGACTGCAAGCAAGTTGGTTAAGCTTTCTAGGCTTTATTTGGGTGACCTGAAAATTATCTAGACTCTAACTCAGTTTAAAAAAAAAAAAAAAGGTGGGGAATGGGGAGAGAAAGGGACCAAAGAGCCTTGGGTCTGATTTCAGAAATTTCTATCTAACTGACCTGAGATGTTGTCCAGGGAGCACCTGAAGAGTGTCCCAGTTGATTGTAATGTTCAGCTTTATTACAAAACCTAAATCCTTGCTACTCTACACGTGATCTGAGGACCAGCAGCCCCAGGCATCTTAGAAATGCAGCATCCCAGGCCCCACTCTGGACCCACTGATCGTTTGCATTTTTGACAATATCCCCAATGACTCTTGTGCACCTGAAAGTCTGCAAAGCACTGCTCTAGGTGATGTGACTCAATTCAACCTTTGCTCTGTCGTGAAGACACTGCTCTTGGCCTGGAGGGTCTTCGGGGGTGGGAGGGTACGTGGAGGCAAGATAGGAAGGAGTGGAGAGAGGATAACTGAGCATGTAGCCCCCACCAGTACTGTGGGAGCCTCCATCACAGCTGGCAGGCACAGGCTGGATGGCAGTGCATCCGCCCCTCCTCCCTCTGTGCTCTTCACCAGTCCTTGCTCTGGGCTTCTGAGCAACCAAATGATTTCTCCCAGCACTCTGCGATTCACCAGAAACTTCCGGAATCCCCCCAGGCCTATCTCTGCCTCTGTCCCTTTTATGATCTAGCTCCGTTGTGTGTAGCTTGGGGGAAAAACATCTCGCTAATATACATTCATTCATTATTTAAAGGTTGCCACTGTTCTTTCAGGAAGGTTAAGCATGATTAAAAGATGGGATTTTTTCCACAGGGCACAGCAGAAAAACTAGGGCTCCCGCATTTTTAAGCTGTTTTGGCCAAGCCTTATTGCATAATTTAAAGTCTGTGACTTATTTAGATTTAATTAGCCAAAGGAGTAGCAGCTGCAGGTTCATTAGTCAGTATTTATTAAGCGCTCCCAGAGGGCTTGTCCACGGCTCTTAAGAGCCAAGTGGAGGATCGGCTTTGGACTTGCAATCTTCCTACACTTAAGTAGGAGGGTATCGCAGATAGGGTCAGGAGGTAGGCATTTTTATTCCTCAGGAACAAAGGGGTGGCATCAAAGGGCCTGGGGTCATGAGACAAATCCCACAAACAACTCTGGCATGAGTCAGTGATTTAGGGACTTGTGGTGACAGGTATGATAATAGTGTGCAGGCTCATGGAAAATGTAGAGCTGTACAAATGAGAGGTGTTAGTAAAAGATGAGCAAAGACCGGGATCTAAGATAGGGATCACGGACCTGACTTTAAGAACTGGGAGAAGTGGAGAGGATCAGAATTGGCTCCAGAGTCTGTGAGGCCCAGTGCAAAAGGACAATCAATGCAGGGTGTCTTGCTCAAGAACTATTGAGAATTCCAAGGTGGTGACAGCAGAGCCTGAAACCAAGTGTGAGGTCTCCCTGGGTGCAGGGTCCCCCTGAGCATGGGGCCCGGTACCAATGCCGTGGCAGTCCGCCCAGGAGGCCAGCCCTTGAGGTGGATGAAGGAGACCCTCTGGGGTGGGGGGCTTTTGTGGATCCCCTCAAATCCCATCCTGGTCCTCGGCACCCCATCAGCTGGAGGAAGGGGAGCAGGTGCTATGCATTTTGAAAGGGGGTGGGGACCACGGGAGCAGGCCCAGCAGTGGAGGATGCTGAGTCTGGTGGCCTGGGGGGACAAAAGGTCCCCTCCCAGGCAATGCGGGGGTGCCCCTTGTACAACCACCGGCTCTGGAAGCAGAGTCTGGCTGAGCGGGAGGCACCTCTTGGTGTGCAGGTCACGCCCCAGGCTTGCAGCTGCTAATCCCAGGGCTAACAGAAGCATAGAGCTCTCCAACTCTTGGCGTTTCCCCTCCCTCCTGGCTTCCGCCCCCAGCCCCATCAGCTGCCCATTTTTCTCTGGGCTAGAAAATCCCAAAATAGGAGAATAAAGCAACACTTTTTACCCTCATGAGCCTCATTTGTATCAAATGACACAGTCACTTTGCCGCAAACTTTTCATCAAAGGAGCCTTTGTAGGGTCCTGGGACAGAAAGCAGGCCTTGGAAGACAGCCACCAGGAAGCCGGGCAGAAAGTGCTGAGCAAGGCAACCCTTAGTTTAGGCAGTTGGGGGGAAGGGAGGCAGGGGAGGGCGGTCTCAGACATCCTCTATCATGGACCTGCTCTCCTCCCAGCACTCTCTTTGACCAGGAGATGCCAGAGCAGCTAATTGTGTGCTGCAGGGACCAACCCACTGCCGGGGGCTCAATCAGTGCTTGGAGCAAATGAATGAATAAGCCAATGAACTAAAGGATACACTAGACAACCTGAGAGAGGATCCTGAGCTCAAGCCTCTGTGAAGATGTGCTGGAGAGGAGAGAAGGGAGCACACGCTTCCCCAGTACCTACTGGATATTCTGCCCCATGCAACACGCTTTATGTCAACTCATCTCATCCCACGGCCACCCCGAGGGAGTGCTATAACCATCCTCACTTTGCAGATGAGAATGAGACTCAGAGAGGTTCAGGAGTTGCCTGAGCTCCCTCAGCAAGAAGGTGGCAGAGACCAAGTGTGGCGCAGAGCTGAAAGTTGCTTTAAAGAAAGCTAAGAAATCTATGTCTCATTTTTTGTATTTGTGAATGAAGATTCAGAGCTGCTTTGATAACGTATGTGAAGAGTACTGTTACTGTATTTCACATGGTATTGTGCAGTCCACTATGTCTCTCTATATTGTGCACACCTACGGATAGTGGCTTCAAAGGAACTTGGCTTAAAAATCTACCGTTTCGGGCCTCCCTGGTGGCGCAGTGGTTGAGAGTCCGCCTGCCGATGCAGGGGATGTGGGTTCGTGCCCCGGTCTGGGAGGATCCCATATGCCGCGGAGCGGCTGGGCCCGTGAGCCATGGCCGCTGGGCCTGTGCGTCCGGAGCCTGTGCTCCGCAGCGGGAGAGGCCGCAGCAGTGAGAGGCCCGCATACCGCAAAAAAAAAAAAAAAAAAAAAAAAATCTACCGTTTCATTCCACCCACTCTCTCCCTTCCTCCCACCAAAGGCTGTGGAGGGAAATGTCTCTGAGAGGGGACAAGGATGTAAGTCCTCACTCACTAGCCCAGGAACTCCACACACCTGCTATTTTCTTGGCAAGAGGGAGATCCATACTCAAAGCCCTCAATAGCTTCCTCTGGACCCTACCCAACATCCTCTGCTGGGTTCATCCAGTCATGTGAGTGGGTCTGTCACTGGCCTGGGGGGTCTTCCCTCTTGAATCAGCCATGCCTGGCTCATCCTGAAGACCTGGATACTATGGCAGGTGTGAAAGGGAGGTGGTCGGACCCAGAGAGAAATCTTACAGTTCACTCTCATTGTCTTCACTTCTGGACAATTTCTGTATCCTCACATACACAAAGCCTCCCCTGGTATCAGAGCTGGCCCGAGTGGGCTCCTAGAAAACAATGAGCTTTGACTGGAAGACTCTGGAAGCACAGAGAAGTGCAGAAAGCCCACCTGCTCTCAGATATCAGACTAATATTGGTGGAACTCCAGACGGCTGCCCTAAGCAAACCACACACTGCAGGACCATCCTGATTCTCAAAACAGATCAGCTAGGGTGGGAGTCAAAAACTGGGATGCCAGAAGGACCCAGGGGGCGCAGGTAAAAGAGGGGAGCTGGCCAGGTGCAGCTAAGAAGAAAGGAAGAGCCAGTGTAAAAAAGGCAGCCCCCCACTCCCCTCCCTCCCTCCCATTTCCACCGTGTGAGGATGCAGGCCCCCTGTCTAGTTGTTCAAGGGCATCCAGGAATCCAGTCTTTTTATGTGTTGGTTCCATCTTTTAACTGTTGGTTCCATCTTTTTAAGCACTCTGTGGACCTAACAAAAGTCTGTGGGCCCACCAGTTCACAAACTTTGAACTTGAGATGTGATTTCCCTTATGATAGAGTCTTCTGTTTCACTCAGAGACATGCTGGGGGATTTCTTCAAACAGAAAACACTCCTAGTTACGAAAATAGAACGTGATTCACTCTAGCACCGCGTTTAAGCACAGAAACAGCAGTAAAGCATGCTTCTTCCCTTCACAAATAGCCTCACCTTGAGGTGTTTCAAGAGACAGATCTCTTAATGCATTTCAAATCAGGTTAGAGTGGCAAAAATCCAATTTTCATACAACTTCTTGAAGGAAGATGGGAATTTGGCTCGAGCCTGGATCAGAGTTAAAGAAGGGTCAAGGCAGGGGCCTGGGGGTGGGGAAATGAGGCAAGAGAGGGCGTTGAGGGTGGAGGGCAAAGCTGGGTGCCCTCACTGAGAGACGTGGAGAGAGGCTGGCAACAGCTCTGTGAAGTTGGTGAGACGGAGAGGTGGGTCCTGGGGATCGGAGCCAACTGGAGAGGGGAAGAGGGTGAGCGAGCATCCTTAGTTGCCATGGTGACAAAGGAATAAGGAAAGGGGCGGAAAGAGTGAGGGGGGAATCTCGGAGAAGAGCTATATTGTGCTGCTACAACCAGCTCTCTCCTCTCCACCCAGGACCCCTGCCTATGACTCCCTGGGCCCTCTGCCACCTACCCCACCTGACTCCATTCATCCCCGGCATGGATAAAGTACTATGAAATTACGTCAAGGACATTTAGATCCTATACATGGGTGGTCTGGACAGATACCTACTTACGGTGCATCTGGGTCTCCAAAAGGCCTCTTGAATTCAAAAATATTTTCTCCACTGTCCTGCTATATAAAGCTTACAATTCTACTATTAGGGCAAAATTTCCTGGACTAAGTATTTGTTCATGTTCAATTACAAACCCTCCTTAGGAACAGTAATATCTTGAATATTAACTTCTAGAATCTCATAAATTAATTTATCACATGTAGCAGGGATCTCAGCTTCAGCCTAGGAATGTCCACTACTAGGATTCAGGCATATCTAAACATGTATGATAAATTAGTAGGGCAGACCCCAGACAGGCCAGTTCATAGGATGGTTCCAGTGACATCTGCTATGTGTGTTCAATGTTCATTTCCCCTTGATTTTCTTTTGGGGAACTCCCTGTCCCTCAATCTTTGTCCATGAGGTTCAAGTGGGCTGACTTCCAATCGAAGGTGGACCCAAGACCCAGACCTGGCCAATCAGAGCATTCCATCTCCTGGCCAAGTGATTGGTTCTGGTGTGGACACATGACCCAAGCCTAACCAATGAGTCTCAGACTTAGGACTTTTGCTGGAACTCCTGGGAAAGACAAACTCTCCACTGGGTACTAAGCAAGCAGAATAAATGTCCAGAGCTACTGGAGGCTGTCTTGTTCCACTTGGGGAAGGCCTCACTGAGAATAAAGCTGACATGAAGAAAAGCAAAGCCAAGAAGAGATGAGAAGACTCAGGGAAGGAGAGGGAGGGAGGGAGGAGAAGGAGAGAGAGTGAGTCCTTGTTGGCATGATTTGAGCCCCTGGATCCACCTGAAACAGAGACATCCCTAAGCTTTTCAGTTGCTATTAACTTTGATTTAAATTGTGTTTCTGTCAGTTGGAACCAAGAGTTCTGAATCATGCAAGGGCCTTCCCATTTGGCTAAGGAGAGGAGGATTACATGAGTTGGAACGTGGGCTCAGCAATAGCTAATGGAGGTGATTTGGCCCCTGTTCCCAGCCTGTCCTCTGGAGAAAGCCGTGGGGATGAACCTAAACAAGGGAGTGCGAGAGACATGGGGAGAAGTGGAGCTATTAGAGCATACATGAGAACCCACATGTGGAAAGGGAGCCATTTCTCCACTTCTGGAGGGAAAACAGCCCTGCTCTGGCCCCATGAGGGGTTGAGGTATTGATGTCTGTGCCAAGGGAAATGGTGGTAGGACCTTGCTGAGAGGGGATGCCAGTGGGAAACCACAGACAAACATAGTCTGTACACTCACAAAAGGCTCCATGAAAAGACCATGAAAGGTCTGGAAGCAATCCAAGTGTCCATCAACTGATGGGTGGATAACTACCGTGTGAGAGAGCCATACAATGGAATATTATTTGGCAATAAAAAGGAATGAAGGGACTTCCCTGGTGGCGCAGTGGTTAAGAATCCGCCTGCCAGTGCAGGGGACACGGGTTCGAGCCCTGGTCCGGGAAGATCCCACATGCTGTGGAGCAACTAGGCACGTGCGCTACAACTACTGAGATTGCACTCTAGAGCCCACAAGCCACAACTACTGAGCCCACAGGCCTAGAGCTCGTGCTCCGCAACAAGAGGAGCCACCACAATGAGTAGCCCCCGCTCACCGCAAGTAGAGAAAGCCCACACGCAGCAATGAAGACCCAATGCAGCCAAAAATAAATAAATAAATAAATAAAATTTATTTTAAAAAAAAGGAATGGAGCATTGATCCATGCTACCACATGGTTGAACCCTGAAAACATCATGCTAAGTAAAATAAACCAATCACAAAGGACTACATATTTTATAATTCCATTCATATGAAATGTCCAGAATACGCAAATCTCTAGAGACAGATTAGTGGTTGCTTAGGGCTAGGGGAACAGAGGGATTGGGGGATGAGAGCTAGGGGTGCACAGTTTCCTTTAGGGTGATGAAATGTCCTAAAATTAAATGTGGTGATGGCTGCAAAACCTGAATATGCTAAAAGCCATCTAATTGCACACTTTAAATGAGGAAATTGTATGGTATATAAATTATATCTCAATAAAGCTGTTACCCTCCAAAATGGCTCTTGAGGTACCTGCCCAGTCTGCGTGTGGCAGGGGTAGGGGTGGGGGGTTGGCCTCCAGGAGGCCCAGGGCACATGATGTAGCTCCTGCTACTCTGGGAGAGAGTGTGCCCTTCGATCCGATAAGAGGGACCCCACTCTGGGCCAGCACTTTAAGAGGGCTCCCCTCTGATTCTTATCTGGTCTCACCCCTCCCCACAGGGTAAAAAGTCTGTAGGGCCAAGTGGACGTGCCCACCACACTCACACCTCCCAAGAACATACCCTAGGCATATAGGACTAAGGAACTCCTTGCCCAGAAGGTCCCAAACCTGTTTCTCCAGCCTGCAGTCAGTCCTCTTCCCCACGTCCATCCTCCCTCCACAGGGTAGACTGAAATGGTGGTGAGCATAAAAGAGGTGTGATTGGAACCTGGATATGTAGGCTGGATGCCCACATCAGGCCCTTCCAAGGGTGAGGCAGAGCTGGGGGGTGAAGGAGAAGGGGACAAGCCATGGGCCATGAGTGCAGGGGGGCGGGGCGGGGGCCAGGTCGCCCCCAAACCACCATGTTCCAGCATGGGGATCAGAGGAATAGGAGCATTCTCAATTCAAACTTGACCTTCTAGGTCATCATGAAGATATATTTTTCAAGATAGGAAGCTGGAACATTGAACAGTTTGTTAGCTCGCTTTACAGGTGTAAGATACGTAAACACATGGCTTGTGGACCTCCCTTTGTCCTCATGCTCTGGACCCTCTCAAATATAAAGATCTGATGCTGAGAGATGCTACACTTGAGAGAAATCTATCAGAGCTTTTCTTTCTAATGAATCCTGCTGTGGGGTTTCCCAGGTTGCATTTACTGATTTAGGAAACAGTTCATAGATTCTTCGCTCCAGGCTAAAGAGAAAGCTGATACTTGGCTGCCCACAACCTTGAAGTTTAATGATTTCTCTCAACGTCTCCTCAGCTTAGCCCATGGCTTAGGCACGTAGTGAGGGGTAGGCTGGAGACTGGGTGGTTCCCTGAGCCATACTAAGGAATCCGTGTCTGTCTGGCTCTCTTGTCTTCAGTGTTGCTGTTGTTGTTGTTGTTGCTTTAGGATATAATGTAATAGAGTCCAACTGGCAAGGAATTCTAGCAGAGGCTCATGGGAAACATCTGAGAGCAGGGCTGGGGCAGGCCAGAGAGTATCTCTTCATCCTTCCTCTGTATCTTCCTGATGGACAAAAACTCTGGGGGATCCTGTGCTAGTGCCTTTAGGGTACAGACCTGCAAGACACACGGTCTCTGCCCTCCAAGCAGTTACCATCTGGTTGCAAAATAACACTGACACTGATCATTAAAACACAATATAAAAACCCCAAAATATAACTTAGGGTGTGACATAAAGCGTTTTCAAGACTTGAGATCATCTCGTCCAGAGTTTCTCCTTGGCACTGTTGACACTTTGGGCCACATTATTCTTTGCTTGGAGAGAGGGGGAGCTGCCCTGTGCACTGTAGGGTAGTTAGCAGCATTCCTGGCCTCTACTCTCTAGATGCCAGTAACAGGCTCACGGCCCCAGGTGTGACAATGAAAAATATCTCCAGACACTGCCAAATGTCCTGTGGGGGTCAAAACTGCCCCCAGTTGAGGACCATTGCTCTAGTATAAATACCCCTCCATCATTTCCAGTATAATTAATGTCTATAGACAGAGAATTGCAGGAAGCCACATGATGGGGAGATGATTGTGGGCTGGAGGAGCCTGGTTCTTGGAGGAGAAGGCAGCACCTGAGGCCGTCCTCAAAGGGTGGGTAGGGTTTGGCGAATCCAGCTAGAAGGACAGCACTCCAAGAGGGGAGACAGTATGCTCGAAGACAGAGAGGCTAGAACAAGCAGCGTGCCCCACATGGTTATGAGGTTGTGCAATGCCAAAAGGTGCCCAGTCGAGGGGACAAGGGGGCGCTGAAATGCGGCCCACCCTCGCCCGGCCAAGCCATGCCCCTTGGCACTGGGCTGCATCAGTCCACAGGAAGGGGAGAGATTTTCTTAGTACAGAGGTGTCTTGTGAGCCCCACCTCATATGCTCACAGTGCTGTACTGCCCAAAGAAGGCCTTTTTCTAATGACAAAAGTGCCACAGCAGCAAGCCAAGACCCCACGAATGAGCACACCCTGGGATGGAGAGGATAGAGAGCCAGCAAAGTAGCCAGCCCTCTGTCAGGGACGGATGGAGACTCTAGCTTTCTCGGGCCCTCGATGGTCCCACTATGCTCCTCTCCACTCTGATTTCTCTGTGTGGAGCCCCCCAGCCCCCCTGCTCTGCAGAGGCCCCACATGGAAGAATAAGAAGGAAGATCTTTCAAGAGCTCAAAGTAGGTTGAATCAAAAGGAGAAGGAGGGGCTTCCCTGGTGGCGCAGTGTTTAAGAGTCCGCCTGCCGATGCAGGGGACAGGGGTTCGTGCCCCGGGCCGGGAGGATCCCACATGCCGCGGAGCGGCTGGGCCTGTGAGCCATGGCCGCTGAGCCTGCACGTCCAGAGCCTGTGCTCCGCAATGGGAGAGGCCACAACAGTGAGAGGCCCGCGTACCGCAAAAAAAAAAAAAAAAAAAAAAAGGAGAAGGAAAGCCCTAAGAGTCTGGGTCTGAGACAGACAGCAGCCAGTGTGCCTGGCTCAGATCCTTGCTGTTTCCATCCCCTCCTCAGAAAGACCCTACAGAGAGGTGGTCACCCCTCAGGGAGGTCGCCTCTGCCCAGGGCACCTTTCCTCCTACAAAGAGACCTTCAGACCCTGCAGGGACCCCTCGCCCCATCACCTTCCCTTTCTTTGCTCATCCATCCAGCAATGGACCAGCACAAACTAAGGTACAGGTGCTCTTGGGAATACATGAAGACCCTCCAAAGGGTACGTACTTTGGTGTAAGTCATTTTAGGAGCCTCACATGACGAGTCCTCAACTTCCACAAGCGCTCTCTTATACAGCTGTCCTGTCTGAGCACATGGACGAGGGATGCTGCTTGTTCTCCCTCTTGCTTCGCTTGCACAATCACCCTTCTCCCACTTCCCAAAAGCAAGGCACACTACTTACCTGTCCCAAGTCTTCCCACAGTGCATTGGCTTAGGGAAAAATGTATGGTGCAATGAAAGGACAGTCTAAATGCCAGCATCCATGTGGAGAAAAGGGGTGACTAATGACTGGGCAAATCAACTAGCTTCCAATTCTCTGCTCTCATTCAAAGTGAAGGAGAATCTATTCTTGTTGTCAGCTGATAGGTTTTTAATGATCTACCCATATGATCTTTGAGATTAACTCAAAAGAAGTTTATAAAACTGAGCGACATTGCTACAACAAAACTCCTTACATTCCTTTGTACTTATGTATGTGAAAAGATTTCTGAGCTCAGCTCTTGTGCCTATTTAAAAAACAAAACAAAACAAAATAAATAGAATTAATACTGAACCTTGACCCCTTCTAGCGATGAGTAATATTCATCCATGGATATATGAACTAATTGGGTAGGGAAAAAAAGCTTCTTCTCATTAAGAGATGTATTTTCAATTAATCTTTATTTTTTATGCTTCCTTAGTAGCTATTAGATTTTCTAATAGCATTTGTTTTGATTTAACTGTATATTAGTTGTCATGGTACAAATCCAGACAAAATATTCTCTAACATTTAGAATCTATGGTCACAAGAAATTTTAAAAATAAATTCATTTTATATGCATAGCTTGGTTGGAGAGAAGTATGATAGGGTGATGCATAAAAGATATACAATCATAAAAATGTATTAGGATAAAATTCTGAAGGGAAAGTAGAAGGAAATATAAATTCAAGGAGGAAAAAGATGAAATTTTTCCAACTGTTAAGGCAGAATTTCATGTATTTTTTTAAAAGGATTACAGTGGGTATCCAATCACTATAGTATTTCATTTAGAAACATTTCTCAGAGTACTGCAACACTTATATCTTTAAATGTCAATATTTGCGTACACCAGAAAGTACACCCTATGTAACTGTTTAAACTATGGAAAAATTTTGTGTTGGCTCCTAAAAATGTGCAAAGGGGTACGCATATTTTCAAAAAAATTTTTTGGAGTCTACAAGAAAAACATTTAGAGCACCACGTCACAGAGCTTGGCTCTTGCCTGCAAGGGGAAGGCCTACAATGAATGCAAAATTAGCACCTTTGAAGATTCCTTAAAGCTTGAGGGACCTGAGGGCACCCTTAAAGCGTTGCCGTGGGGGGTGAGGGCTCTCACTATTGTGAAACTGGGCCAAGGAGCTCCCCCTTCGTCCTGTCAATACCTTCCTCCCTCGTCTTTCTCTTCTCACTTGTTTTATTTGCAGCTTTCCTCCAAAATCCACTACAGATGCCCTGTCAGGTCAGTGTGAGATCTGTTCTGCTTTGTTGTGTCCCACCTCACCGGTCCTTTCTCCCAGAAGCCTTCGGGTGGGCAGTGTCCCCACCCACACCCACCCCCAGCCTCGCTGGCCGCAGTCTAATACCCCATGTACACGCGCGGCACCCACTGCTTCCTCCAGTTTTCTCTTGCTTTGGGCTAGTCCTCACTTCCCAGCTAAGCCATAAGTTTTCTCATCTGTGTCTCCAAACCTCTCTTCTCAGCAGTAAGAGGCGGATAAAAGAATTAAGCGCGATGAAATTTGAACAGCGCCTGGCACCAAGCCTGGCCCGCAGCCAGAACCTGGCACCCAGCTGCATTCAGCAAATACTTGCTAATCGTGCTGTTGAATTTTCTCGCTGGCCAGTGATTAGGAAGTCTGGGCTTCCTAGCGTCCCCCTTCTTCAACCAGGGAACCAAAGAGAGTTCCCAAATCCCCAGGTCTCCTTTAGATAGCTTGCCAAGTAGGGGTGATAGAAATGCCTTCCCCCTCCCGCCACCGCTGCTGCCGCCGAGTCGGCTCTGGGTGCCCTAGCCCAGGCTGGTGGGGTGAAGGGGGTGGGGGGAGCCGGGAGCTATGAGGTCATACTCGGGTCACGTGACCGCTGCCGCATCTGTCAACCGTGGTACAATTACTAAGCCGGTCGGGGCTAGCGACATTCAAACCAGTGCTCTCTTCCTCCTCCCTCTCCCAGGCTCTGGTCCCTTTCACACCAAGGGACCGTCTCAAAAGTCTAGGACCCTGAAGGCGTTGGCTTCCACATGCTACAATTTAAAGGGCTGGGATAGAAAGAAAGGAGCGGGGCGGGGGTGGGGAGAGAAAAAAAAAGTCCAAGACTGCACTTACTGCTGCTGCAGTTTGAAAACTGTGCTTAAGGTTCTTTAAAATCTTTTTCTGTCAAAGCAATTTGGCATATGTATTACAGAGTCTTAAAAATCCTCATACTCTAACCCATTAATTCCAGCTCTAGCATGCTTGTAAGGGAAGTAATCCAAACAGGGGCAAAGGTTTCCGGACACGAAATTCACTGTCTTGTTGTTGAAATTAACAAACTATATAACGAAATTGAATAGATTAGGGTATAAAAGAACAATAAAATATTGTTCAGTTGTTAAAAATGGTGATTTCCAAGAATCTTTCATGACATGGAAGATGTATGAAAAAATGACCACAGTGAGTATTTGCTGAGCACTTCCTATGTGCCAGATATTCTGCTAAACGCTTTCTATGGATTGATTCTTACAACCTAAGTAGACAGATACTATTATTATCCCTCTTCTAAAAACCGTGGCCTAGAGAAGGAAGCTGCCTAAGGTTGACTAGCTAATAAAGTGTGAAAATTGAGGCTTAGCGGTTATCCAAAGGGTTTACCTAAATAAATGGCAGAGGCAGGATTTGAACTCACAGAATCTGAGTCTGGAGACCAGTCTTTTAACCTCCATGCTCTTAACTCCCTGCCAAGTAGTAACTAGCAAGAAATCAGTATGAACACTGCACACATACCATCAGGCCAGTAATATGTATACACACATGTGCCCCTACACACAATATATGAGTAGCAAGAGTGGAAGGACAGACACCCACATTTTCACACTGGTATCTGTCAGTGGTACAATTACAAGTGATTTAAGTTTTCTTTATACTACTCTAAATCTTTTAAATTAATACAATGTATATGTATTAATTTAACAAGTAGACAAAATATTAAATACAGACTGATCCCACTAGAGAGCCATGTGTTAATTATGGGATTATTTATTATAAGGAAAACTTGAAAGTAGCTCAAGTGTCAATTATTGTTTGAATAGTTAAATGAATTATAAAACATATTAGGTGCAATAATTTGCAGGCAATGAAAATGAAGGATACAAAGATCAAGTGATACCATTATATGAAAAATCAAGGTACAAAATGGTAGGCATATTATGTACAATCATTTGAAAATATTACTGTAAAATATGAAAGAAAGGAGAAAAAGATAACTATATCAGGATGATAAAATTATATGTGATTTTTAAACTTTTCTGAACTTCTATAATGTCTTTCATTTCTTGTATACTAATAAAAATATTTTCATTGAGTTAAGGTTCCATATCAAAATTAGCATGGAGCACATGGGAATCTTTTTTGCCTTTTTAGAATGCTTTCTGTTTTATCTCATTTCATTGACAAAACACCCCAATGAGAATACTGTAGGCACTTTCTTATTCATTAAGAAAAGTTAAGGCACTGAAATGGTGAATGAGTTACTTGGAGTAAACCAGCAAATGCATGGCAACCCCTGGGACTAGAACCCAGGCCTGCAATCTCTTACCCCAGAACTCTGGCCTATAAACCACACCACCTCCTTTCTGTGAAGGGCTGCATGGTGCTGCCTAGAGAATACAAACTACTATTACAAGACTCCAAACTCTGAGATCCAAGTGTATATTCTCTCAGTGAGCAAGAGCCTGGAGGCAGGGAGCATGCATTGCCCTATTTCTGCTCTTTGTCTTCAGAGTGAGAATGTCTAAGGCCCAAGGCTTCCCCCGCCCCTCCAAACCCCTCCACACACACACTCCCTACACACACAGCCAACCACGTCCCCAAAAGCAGGCCACCTGCGAACATGCCTTGCTCTTGGATGGAGAGAGAGACCAGTAGATGTGCAGTGTATCCTCCCCAACACCCTTTAGTGTACAACCTTGCCCACGGCCCCCACAGGAGAAGGATCAGGGGCCCTACAGGCCAGCATGTGTCAAAGGCCAGTCTCAAACTAGGTAGGCACCAGACAAGCAAGCCTAGAAAGAAAGATCAGGACATACGGACAGCCAACAGGCACATGAAAAGATGCTCAATGTCACTAAATATTAAAGAAATGTCAATCAAAACTACAGTGAGGTACCACCTAACACCGGTCAGAATGGCCATCATCAAAATGTCTACAAATAACAAATGCTGGAGAGTGTGTGGAGAAAAGGGAACCCTCCTACAGGATTGGTGAGAATGTAAATTGATGCAGCCACTATGGAGAACAGTATGGAGGTTCCTTAAAAAACTAAAAATAGAGCTACCATATGATTCAGCAATGCCTTGCCTGGGCATATGTCCAGAAAAGACAAAAACTCTAATTCGAAAGATATGTGCACCCCAATGTTCATAGCAGCACTAGTTACAATAGCCAAGACATGGAAGCAACCTAAATGTCCATCTACAGATGAATGGATAAGAGATGTAGTGTGTGTGTGTGTGTGTGTGTGTGTGTGTACACACACACAATGGAATATAAGCCATAAAAATGAATGAAATAATGCCATTTGCAGCAACATGGATGGACCTAGAGATTATACTAAGTGAAGTAAGTCAGACAGAAAAAGACAAATATCATATGGTACAAGTGAATTTATTTACAAAACAGAAATAGACTCACAGACATAGAAAACAAACATATGGCTACCAAAGGGGAAAGGGGGGATAGGGATAAATTAGGAGTTTGGGATTAACATATACGTACTGCTATATATAAAATAGGTAAACAACAAGGACCTACTGTATAGCACAGGGAACTATACTCAGTATCTTGTAATAATCTGTAACAGAAAAGAATCTGAAAAAGGAAATATATATGTATATATTACATACATATATATAATACTGAATCACTTTGCTGTATACCTGAAACTAACACATTGTAAATCAACTATACTTCAATCAAAAAAAGAGAGAGAGGGCCTCCCTGGTGGCGCAGTGGTTGAGAGTCCGCCTGCCGATGCAGGGGACACGGGTTCGTGCCCCGATCCCGGAGGATCCCACATGCCGCGGAGCGGCTGGGCCCGCGAGCCATGGCCGCGGGGCCTGTGTGTCTGGAGCCTGTGCTCCGCAACGGGAGAGGCCACAGCAGTGAGAGGCCCGCGTACAGAAAAAAAAAAAAAAAAAAAAAAAAAAAAAAAAAAAAAGAGAGAGAGATCAGAAGAGGTCAAGTGTCAGCAACAGTGGGTGAAGCCAGCAGTGGGGAGCTGGGGGGCTGAGGAACCCCAAGGAACTGGGTCATCAGGCCCTGGTCCCTCATTTAACAGAAGGAGATGTGACTTGCCAGGGTCACACAACAGCCAGACAGAGTAGAAGTAAACCAAATCCAAAGCCCAAAGGAACCAGTCAAAGGCCAGGCCCAAACTCTACAGAGCCAGGCTTCATTTATTCATTCAAGATATAACCACTGCCATTCCTGCTCACCAGATCTTCCTTATGTCATGGGTCCAGAGCCAGTACCCTGTCCCCAATCCACCCCCTTCCCGGGGGATCAGGTGACTCCCACGACTCAAGAAGAAAAAGAAGTCACAAGCAGGAGAAGCTACCCCTCCAGAGAAACAAATCCAAACTACAAAGCATGGAAGACAAACCAATGGGCTGAGTCCAGGGGCATGACAAGTCCAAGGATTCCAGAGCCCAGTGAGGAAAGCTTCCAGGAGGAGTAGTCAGGAAGAGGTATGACTTGAGTGGTTCAGAAGGATAGATGTGCTATAAAGAGCTAAAAGAAAACCAAAAGATTCCATAGGTATGGTAATGCACAAGAAGTTAAGAGGGGGAGGGAAGCCTAGGTTTACAAATCCTGATGGCAGGGGAGGGTCCCAAGTAAGGAGAAAGGGAGGTGGAAGTGCTTGGATAGGGTAATTTCTGTAAACAGTACATTTAAGTGTTTGTCCTCAACTTGGAGTGGAAGCATGGGATACCTGAATATTAGCAGTTCCTGCTACCAAAGACAAAGGTAAAGGTAATGGTACTTTCTGTCAGGAAAAGGGATGCCATTGGCCCCAAATGCTATTTACAAAGGGCTTTTCAGGAAAAAAAAAAAAAAAGTCTTGCCTATAAAGAGACCTGTCCATTAATCTGAGCTGATGATGACTGGGTGTTTGTTTTCCTGTTTCCATGGGATCTGTGGGGTTTCTTTTGAGCAAAGGAGAGGGGCAAATGCTGTGTTGGGGACCTAACAGAGAAGCAGGGACACAGTAAAATGAGGTCATGTCCCTTCCATGCTTGCAAGCCCTAAGTGGCTTCCCACTGTACTTAGAATAAACTCAGATCCCTTTAAGTGCCGCCCACAGGACCCCTGGGATCTGGCCCTGCCCCTTCTGTCTCACCTTCACTCGCTTGGTGAAGCCCCACTGACCTCCTCTCTGCTCCTCAAGCCAGCAGAGCTTTCTCTGCCTGGTGCCTCATACTGGGGTTCCCTCTGCTCAGAACGTCCTTCCCTTCCGTCCCCTTCCCTCCACCCTGCTGTTTGCGTGGATGCCTCCTTCTCCTGCCTTAGGTGCACAGGGCCCTACCTGAGCAGAGGCCGCCAAAGGCCTCCCTGCCCATAACCTTTTACTTCTCCATAGCACTTAGATCAACCGAAGTCACCAGCTGTCTACTTGCTCGGTGTAGCGAGTGTCCCCTCCTGAGCCCTCAGCCCTCTCACTTGTGCCCACCATCCCCATCAGCAGGTTCCTTCGTAAAAGCTGGGGTCTTAACTGCCCTGTTCACTGAAAGGGATGCGGTGCCAGGCAGAGCGCCTGACATTGGTAACCAGCCAATAAATATTTGTGGAATGAATGAATGAATAAGAGGTCTGCTGATGTGAATGTAACTGAGTGAAAACCCAGAGCTCAAATTCCAAAGGAGAAAATCAGAATCTTCACACACTCCCTATTGCTTCCCTTTCTCCAATTGAGCCCCAGGGCAACTGGCTTCCACTTTCTCCTCTCCTCCCTCCCTCCCTCTCTTCTTTCTTTTACACAGGTTCACAAGCACCTGCTCTGGCAGGTGCTGTGTGGTGGGCCCACCTTCCCACCCACTCTGCTCCCCAACATGCCCCCGGGGCCCTGACCTCATCCAGGACCCCAGTCTATCCCTGGGCCCCCTCAAGTCACATCCCTTATACAGTCACCCCCTGGTACCTCTTCTCTGTAGACCTTCATTGTGACTGAGCCCTGAGGACAGAACATCCTGGGAAAGAGAAATGAAGGATTCTCCAAGGAACCAGCTATAGCCATGTATTTGCTAACATATTTGTCCTGCTGGGAGGCAAAGTTTTGGAGCTTTTATACATTAAGTTTTTCATAAAAATGAATGACAACAACCCAGTCTTATCAGATTTTTTGTTTGCAATCCCAAGGGTCTTATTAGCTGGCTATGACCCAGGACTGCTTCCTTTCTTCCTCTGAGCCTCAGATTCAAATGAACATTTGGCTTTCAAGATCCCTTCAAGTTTTAAATTTTGTGTGATCTTGGGGCTGTGAATCCACTCAGGCTTGGTAACAGCCAGGAGTCATCAAACATCGCCCTCTCTGGGCTCATCTCCCAGTGACAAAAAAAAACATGTGCCCGATTCCATCACTCCACGGGTGTGCAGGAGGAGGTGGTGAGCTGGGCCAAGGGTCTGCCAAGACTCTGTCTGAGCTGGGGATCCCTTCTGCTGCGTCTGCGGAGAGAATGGAGTAGCCTGCCTTCCAGTGAAAGGGGTCCCGTCCTGCAGGAAAGGACCACGGGGCGAGCTGTGAGGTTGTGTGGGAAAGCTGGGGGGTTGTGAGAAAGTGAGGGTTTATCATGCTTTAGAACAGAGCGTAGGAAGGTGAGGGTGGGAGGAGAGATTCAGCCTTTCCTAGTGTTGTCAATGACGAGGCATGATGTCAGAAACGAGGTAATGAACTGGGAGGGTACAGTGAAAGAGACAGGGGAGGGCAGAGGAAGGGGGCAAAGACTTGAGTATCTCCCTGGAGAGTTCAGTGAGGGGCTGCACTGGTTCCCAGAGCCATGCGGGTTGGGGTTGGCCCAGCATAGGTCTGCTGACCCCCTTCCAGGGATCTTGGGACCCTAGGGATAGAGAGGAAGCCCTGCAGCATCTTCTGAGGTTCTAGCGTGTGCTCAAAGTATCCTTTCCATTTCTGGCTCTCCAGGCAGCTCAGGATCGGAATTAAATCTACGCTCTCCCTCCACCAACTTATCTTTGCCGACAGCCTTCCTGCGGGGGGGCAGGGGGGCTGGCCTTAGTGAGGGGCAGGGCCTGGCTGCCCGATGTTCAGTCTCCCCCAGCCCTCCCCAGGCAGGGAGTGAGCCTGCAGAAGCAGCCTCGCCATAAGCACTGCCTGGGTCTGTGTCAGCAGCAAACAGCTTCCCTTGCACCTCGGGAGGAAGTGTTAATGAGGAGAGCGGTGGGGAAGGGTTGTGCCTGCCTGCGGTTGTAACAGTTTGCTCCTTTTGGCTCCTGGGGACTGAGGAACTTACACAAGGAACACGCCTTCTTCTAATAAAGAATGTGTGTACGTTTGTACCAGACAACTAACATAAAAGGCCCAGTGCAAACATTTCTAAAGCAAAGATCCCGACAGGACTGCAGCTGCCAGAAGGGACAGGATGGTGACCAGCAGCCTACGCCACAGGTCTAGGGTGGCACTGGGAGCTACAGAAAGGTGAGGGCTAAGATTTGCCTCTCCATGGCTGAGGCCCCTAAGGACGACCCAGCCCATCCACAGCCCCCTGCCTTCACACCCAGGTCCAAAGCAAACCCCCTCCCGTTTGTTTCCCAGGGAGGTAAGGGATCCAAGAAGCCCCGACTGAAGTGAGTCCTGCTTGAGTTCAGGCTCTACCCATCTGCAGCCTTCCCCCCAGGAGCAGTAGAGAGGGATTTTCTTGTCAAGAACCATCGCTGGGTTACAGGGCAGGTGTCCGTCCCCTGGTCCTCACCTCACATAATTGCCCTTTTCTATGGCACAATCCATGGTTGAAGAGAAAGCCTCCATCCAGAAACCAGAGCCAGGCCGGGAATGAAGAATGTAACAAACATAAATGTCTGTTCAGACCCTACTATGTGCACACTCAGCGTCAGCACTAAAAGAACAAGGCAGCAGGAACCACAGAGAAGAATGAAGACACAGTCCCTACCAACAAAGATCTGTGTCGAAAAAGATGGGCCGAGTAGACAAAGCAGCTGGCAGGAAATAACGGCAATGCATGGAAAGTCCTCATCAACAGGGGCTGCGGTCCTGGTAGCCAGGGGCTAGGAGGGCAGGCTTGGTTCACCACCAGTTTTTGTTTTGCTGAGGGGATATTGTGAGGGTGGAGACTGGAACCCACGGGGTTGAGAGGCTGAGGAGAAGGAGGCTGGGGAGAAAGAGTATCCGGCAGCTCTGGGAGAGAGACAAGTTTGGGAAAACAGAGAGGTGTTGAAGTGCGACTGGGGGAAATTTTGTCCCACATGTACTATGTAAAGCTCTCCTCAACTTCCCAAAAAACCTTTCATTAAAACTGTTTTGCAGGGGAGATGAATTAATGTCAATTTGGGGGATATGAATTATTGTCAGGGGCCCCAATAACGGATTGAGGCCAGCTCAGAGGGCCAGACCTGGGGTGGACCAGGGGGATATACAGCTTGAAGTGGGGTTCAAGTTCCCAGAATGGGAGGTGGCTGGGGGCTCAGGCAAGTGGGAAGGGAATGCTTTGCTGGGCCTGGAATGATGGCTGGGAGAGAAGTGGGGGGGGACTCTGACGGGGAGTCCAGGGGGGCTTGTAAGATGGTGTGAAACTGTGATGGAAAGCCTCAAGCCCTGGACAAGTGAAAGGATTTATTGAGGTGGAAGGCAGGGAGGTGGGAGCGGATAGGACACAGGTCACTGATTCTGATCTCTTCTGGCCTGTGTATCAAAGAATTTGACCTACCTCACCAAAAAGCTGGGGAGACTTTCATCTCTCACCTGGGCTGATAAACAGTTCCCCAACCGGGCTCCTGCCTGCAGTCTCTCCCACCCTCCAATGTGTCCTCCACATACAGTGGCACTAGAATAATCTTTTAAAAGTCCAGCTCTCAGGGACTTCCCTGGTGGTCCAGTGGTTAAGACTCCATGCTTCCAGTGCAGGAGGTGTGGGTTCGATCCCTGGCTGGGGAACTAAGATCCCGCATGCTGTGTGGTGCGGCCACAAAACTTAAAAATAAATAAATAAAGTCCTTCAATGACCCTGCATCACCTACACCCCACCCCCAAACACACATCAGATTTCATCTAATTCCTGAGCAGGGCAGGAAGCACACGTAATCAGGCTTTGTCCATCTTTCCAGCCTCATCCATGTCACTTCCTTTCACCCCTCACACTTCATCACACTGAACTACACACAGGTCCTCAAACACAACTTGCTTTTTCACACCTCAGGGCCTTTGCATATGCTCTCCCCACCCCATCCCCCACCTCTGCCTGAAGTTCTTTCCCCACCTCAACTGCCAACACCCCGGAGCGTTCTGTGAACCTCTCTCTCTACCTGCTACTGTATTTCCACAGTACGCTGAATACAGCACTTCCACGCTGTATCATCACCATGTTATCATCTGTGTATGTGTCTATAATCAGTGAAAGGACAGGACCAGATGGTATTCTTTGCAGCACAGGAGCCAGCACAGCACCTAGCTCATTGCTGGCATTCAGAAATTTTTCAACGAATGAGTCAATTCACAACTCAAAAGGGCCCACAAAGAAGACACCCTTTAAGGAGTCTGTCCAGCTGACAAGGACCCCCTTTTCTCTTAGAACTGCCCAGACACCAACTGAACTGTATGTGGACATCTAATCTGAACTGGGCCAAATGGATTCCTTCTAAGAAAAGAGGAACTGACTCCAAGAAAAACAAATTTGTTTCTGGAACTACAACATGTAAACTCGGGACCATGCAAACTCCACCATTGAAAATGGACAGTAGAAGACTTCGCTGGTGGTGCAAGAATCCGCCTGCCAATGCAGGGGACATGGGTTCAATCTCTGGTCCGTGAAGATCCCACATGCTGCGGAGCAACTAAGCCCATGTGCCGCAACTCCTGAGCCCAGGTGCCGCAACTCCTGAGCCCACGTGCCACAACTACTGAAGCCCACGTGCTATAGGGCCTGTGTGCCACAACTACTGAGCCCGCGTGCTGCAACTTCTGAAGCCCGTGCACCTAGAACCCGTGCTCCACACTAAGAGACGCCACCACAGTGAGAAGCCTGCACGCCGCAAAGAAGAGTAGCCCCCGCTCGCCGCAACTAGAGAAAGCCTGTGTGCAGCAACAAAGACCCAATGCAGCCAAAAAAAAAAAAGATAAAATAAAAAAATAGAGTATCAGTCCTTATGTTTAAAAAATAATTATAATAAAAAAATAAAATGGACAGTAGAAAAAGTCACTGCTTAAAAAAGAAAATGAACTAGCCATCTAGAGGACTTCAGAAAGCTTTCTGATGCCCAGTTCCAGCCCTCCCCTGAGACCATGACAGATTCCTGTCCCAAGCTTCTGTGAGACACCCCTGTTTACTAATAACCTGCCTCCTACTCTGTGTTTGAGCTTCATGGGATTTCTGTTCCTTATAAATTCCTGACCACACAAGCCAACCTTTGCCCTTGGCAGAGTTGCCTGGGGATTCTTTTTTTCAAAAAACTTCTATTTTAATACATAAATCACACTCAGGCATAAATTAGACTTAAAATCACCATACACATGCAGAACCAGCTACATAATTTATGGGGCCCAGTGTAAAATGAAACTGTGGAATCCTTTGTTCAAAAAGTACAGTTAAAGGTACTAAAATACTTATAAAGCTTTTTCTTTTCTTCTGCAGTCTCTCTTTTGGCTTGTCATGGTGTTTATTTGCTATTTAATGTCTAAGTAAATAAAAATTCAATATAAAATCCTTAGCATGAATTTTATCATTTATCTTTATATTGTGCAATGCCCATATAAGAGAATCACCACAATGACTGTATTTCTTGGCTTCTCCCAGAAGATGCATCCAGCTGGTCACAAGAGATGAGCCCAAGTCCCCCCACAGACACCGAGTTGTCTAATGCAGAACTCCATCAGGCACAGGATACTTTACAGGGCAAGTGCAGACCCTTATAAGCTCCTGAAGATCCCTCCCCTAGACTCAGGCCCAGCAACCTTGACAACTGCTGGGCCCTCCTTCCCACCAGCCCCCAGATCTATGTGTTGTACTGAGGCCAGGGTCAGGGAAGCCAAGCCAGGTATCTCCCATTCCAATAGGCTGGCTGATCCAATCCACAGGAGACAGGTGAACCCCAGGGTCTTTAAACCTCCACACTGAGATGTGCCCAGTATCTGGTGGGTGAGAGACCCACGCTCACCAAGTCACCTGCTGAATGTGCCATGGAGCTGCCAACCAGAGCAGAGATGGCCACCATTATGCCCAGCCCTAAGATTCTACGGAGCATACAGACCCTCCCCGCATGCACACTGGGCAGAGGGCAGCAATGTGCACTAGTTGAGGTAAGGGAAGGCAGGGCCTTGGAGCACCAGGGTGCTGGGAAGTGGGTGGTCAAGAACCCATCCCAGGGAGATGGGTAGGCTTTGGGAATTAGTACTACGTGTGAGCCAAGGTCCAAGTCCCTGACACATGCTCCAAAGTCCCACTGGACCTCACTTATAAAGCACACATGCAAAAATAAAATTAAGAATTTCCAGACAGTGGCTATAAAGCATTAGACCCCCAAGTCCCAGGCTCTTCTGACATGAAGCTCTGTGTGACTGCACTCACCATATGCCCATGAAGTTGACCCTCTACACATGAAAAAGAGTTCTAGACCTTATTAAATAACATAAGAACAAGAAGCTGAGACAAAAGAAGAAAAACAAACTTCACATACATATTAAAGAGCTTTAGAACACCCAGACCCATAGGTCAAGAATATCATTCACATCTCAGTTGGAGGACGAGCTAAAGAACAGATGTCTCTCCTCCCTTCAACCCAGACTGTAGAACTGACAAGAAGCTGTAATATGTATAGATAAAGTGGAAATAGTTGCTAAGCACTAAGTCAGGCTTTATTCCAAAGTATAATGCCTTTAGCTAGTCAAAGGGTATTTCATGAAGATAGACTAATACCAGAGCAAAAAAGAGGAGGAGATATTACTGGTTTCCTTTGTCCTAATAACTCATGCTTTTATAGCTTAGAAGTTCAACATGAGCTTCACTTCCTAGAGGCTTAAAGAACTTCCTGTTGGCTCTGGCTCCAAACAAGGCCTTTCGTATTTCTGGTATCTTTTGCCGGGATAAGAGATCCAGTCGACCTTCCAGAGTATTGGAAACCATTATTCTCTGATCACCACTGTAGACCTCCACACCTCCAGCCGCATCTGTAGCCAGTTGCATCTTTCTGTCAACTTGGACTTCCACGCGTTTGTGGGAGACTGTCGTGTATTGAGGGATGGCTTTTTTCACTGCAGCCTTCACCAGGAGGAGGTCCTGTGGCCTGCAGCGTACAATCACCACAGGCTCCAGCAGTCGGAGCAGACCCTGGAGCACTAGTTTATCCAGCAGCCCCTGGTAAAATCCTGGGTCTGCCACAATCCTGCTGAGTCACAGCTTTGCATCATTCAGCAACTCTGAGATGAGGTCGTTTCGGGCTCTCAGGACTTTCAGCCTTGCCTGACTCCTCATGGTAGACAACTGGATTTTCTTCTGCTGCTCTATCTGCTTCTCTTTCTTCTCATAATACTCCATAATCTTCAGTCATTGGGTTTGCACAAGGCATCCTTTCTCAATGTTGAACTCTTCCTCAGCCTTGGCATCTATTTCTTCTACCTTCTCACTGGCTTCCTGCTCAGTGAAAGCCATCATGTGCTTAATCTGCTTCTGCACATTGACATCACTCAGGGCCATGGCTGCTCCTGGAAAGGGAGGTGGAGGGAGAACTGGTGGACTCTCTGGTTCTTTTGACTTAGGGCAGTTTCAGGAGTGTCTCCAGAGTTCCACGTTCTGAGCTGTGGAATGCATGAGGGGAGGAAGGATACAGTCAGAGTCCAAAGGGAAGGATCATGGAGATCATCTATTCATGAATCATTTGACAGATGAGGAAACTGAAGCCCAGAGAGGGAAAGCAACCTGTCCAAGGTCATACCCTAGTAGAACAGAGACCAAAACCTGGGTCCCCAGAGTTCCATTTCTACTACACTCACCACCTTTTTGTCATCAAATAATAATGAGATGATTAGGGCAGACCTCCAGAAGATTTCTAGTCAGCAATGGCTCAATCACAGATAGCAAGTGGAGAGAATGGAAATGCCAAATTAATACAAAAATGGAAAGTGTAGGCACATTTTGGGTTGGAGAAGGCTGGGGAGAGTCATAAGAAACTTATGGTTAAACAGGAAGGTTGCCTTGAAGCAAAATCCAGGAAGGCTGCCGTGAAGCAAAAAGATTTTTAGAGCCTCAACTGATACAAAGAGACAGAAAACTCATAGGCAGATAGTAGCATCCTGGAGAGAACTTCAAGGTGGGAGGGGTTGAAGGTAGTCTTTTAACTGGAAGTGGTTTCCAAACCTAGATGTACATATGAATCACCTGGGGGACCTTTCAGAAATACAGCTTTCCAGGCCCCACTCCAGACTACTGAATTAGAATTTCTGCCAGTAGGGTCTGGGAATCCATATCTTAAAAAGACTCCCTGGACCCTCCTATACTGTTGGTGGGAATGTAAATTGGTGCACTCACTATGGAGAACAGTATTGAGGTTCCTCAAAAAATTAAAAATAGAGTTGCCATATGATTCAGCAACCCCACTCCTGGGCATATATCCAGACAAAACTATAATTTGAAAAGATACATGCACCCCTATGTTCATAGCAGCACTATTTACAATAGCCAAGACATGGAAACAACCTAAATGTCCATCGACAGATGAATGGATAAACAAGATGTGGTATATATATACAATGGAATATTACTCAGTCATAAAAAAGAATGAAATAATGCCATTTGCAGCTACATGGATGGACTTAGAGATTACTGCACTAAACGAAGTAAGTCAAAAAGAGAAAGACAAATACCATACGATGTCACTTATATGTGGAATCTAAAATATGACACAAATGAACTTATCTACAAAAAAGAAACAGACTCACAGACATAGAGAACAGATTTGTGTTGCCAAGGGGTAAGAGGTGCGGGGGAGGGTTGGATTGGGAGTTTGGGACTAGCAGATGCAAACTATTATATATAGAATGGATAAACAATTCAGTCCTATTGTATAGCACAGGAAACTATATTCAATATCCTGTAATAAACCATAATGGAAAAGAAAAAAAAAAGACTCACTGGGGTGCTTAATGAGCCCAGGAAAATACATGAAAAATACATGAAAAAAATAAGACTAGCAATAAAGAGATGGAATATATTAAAAAGAACCAAACAGAAAATTTGGAGCTAAAGAATACAATAACTGAATTGAAAAATTCACTAGAGGTGTTCAACAACAGATTTGATTATGGAGAAGAAATAAACAGCAAACTCGAAGACAGGCCATTTGAAATTATCTATTATTGTTGGAGAAGTAAATTTTTTTAAAGTGAAGGAAGCCTAAGAGACATACGGAACACCATCAAGTGAATTAGTATATGTAATATGGGAGCCCCAGAAGGTGAAGAGACAGAAAGAAAGGAGCAGAAAGCTTATTTGAAGAAATAATGGCTCCAAACTCCCCAAGTCTGAGGAAGGAAACAGACATCCAGATTCACAAACAAAAATGAGAAAGGAATCAAATCATGTCACTAAAACAAATCAGTGAAACACAAAGACATCAAGAGAGGGGCAAAAAAAGCTACAAAGCAGACAGAAAACAATGAACAAAATGACAATAGCACATCCTTCTTTTTTTTTTTTTTTTTTTTTTTTTTCTTTTGCGGTATGCGGGCCTCCCACTGCTGTGGCCTCCCCCGTTGCGGAGCACAGGCTCCGGACGCGCAGGCTCAGCGGCCATGGCTCACGGGCCCAGCCGCTCCGCGGCATATGGGATCCTCCCAGACCGGGGCACGAACCCATATCCCCCGCATCGGCAGGCGGACTCTCAACCACTTGCGCCACCAGGGAGGCCCCACATCCTTCTTTATACGTAACTATTTTAAATGTAAATTAAACTCCCTAATCAAAAGCTATAGAGTGGCTGAATAAATTAAAAACAAAACAAGATCCAATTATATGCTGTCTACAGGAGACTCACTTTAGGTTTAAGAACACACATAGGCTGAAAGTGAAAGGATGGAGAAAGATATTCTGTGCTAATGGTAACCAAAATAGAGCAGGAGTGGCCATACTTATATCATATAAAATATATTTTAAGTCAAAAACTGTCATAAAAGAAGGAAATTTTATAATGATAAAAAGGTCAATTCACTAAGAAGATATAGTAACCTTAGATATATATGCACCCAACATCAGAGTACCCAAATATATAAAGTAAACATTAACAGAACTGAAGGAAGTAATAGTCAGGAACACAGAAATATTAAGAGATGTCAATATCTCACTTCCAATAATGAATAAACTATCCAGAGAGAAGATCAATAAGGAAACACAGGACTTTAACAATGATATAGATCAAATAGACCTAACAGACGACATAGCAAAATATTCCACCACCAGCAGCAAAACACACATTTTTCTCAAGCACAGTTTTAACACTCTCCAGCATGGATTACATGTTAGGTCACAAACAAAGCCTTAACAAACTTAAGAAGACTTAAATCATACCAAGTATCTTTTCTAACCACAATGGAATTAAGTTAGAAATAAGTAGCAGAAGGAAAAATGGAAAACACAAATATGTAGAAATTAAACAACACTCTCTTGAACAACCAATGGATCAAAGAAGATATCTAAAGGGAAATTAGAAAATATCTTGAGACAAACAAAAATGAAATACACATACCAAAACTTGGGATGCAGGAAAAGCGGGTACTAAGAAAAGTTTATAGCTGTAAAAGCCTACGTCTAAAAAGAGAGATTTCAAATACACAACTTAACTTTATACATTAAGGAACTAGGAAAAGAAAAACTAAGCCCAAAATTAGCAGAAGGAAGGAAATAATAAAAATTAGGGCAGAAATAAATGAAATAGAAAAATGGAAAAGAATCAATGAAACTAAGAGTTAGGTTTTGAAAAGATAAAACTGACAACCTTTAGCTAGACTAAGAAAAAAAGAAGACTCAAATATATAAAATCATTATACTGATGCCACAGAAATAAAAAGCATTGTAAGAGACCACTCTGAACAACCATAAACCAACAAATTAGAAAACCTAAAAGAAATGGATAAATTCCTAGAAACATACCATGTACCAAGGCTGAACCATGCAGTAATAGAAAATCTGAACATATCTATAACTAGTAAGGAGATTGAACCAGTAATCAAAACCTCCCAACCAAAAAAAAAAAAAAAAAAAAAAAAAAAAGCCCAAGACCGGATAGCCTCAAAGGAGAATTCTACAAATTTTTTTTTTTTTTTTTTTTTTTTTTTTTTTTTTTTTTTGCGGTACGCGGGCCTCTCACTGTTGTGGCCTCTCCCATTGAGGAGCACAGGCTCTGGACACGCAGGCTCAGTGGCCATGGCTCATGGGCCCAGCCACTCCGTGGCATGTGGGAATCTTCCCGGACCGGGGCACGAATCCGTGTCCCCTGCATCAGCAGGTGGACTCTCAACCACTGTGCCACCAGGGAAGCCCTCTACAAAAATTTTTTTAAAAATTAATGCCAACTCCTGAGAACTCTTCCAAAAAACTGAAGAGGAGGGAACCCTTTCAAATTCACTTTAAGAGGTCAGCATTATCCTGATACCAAAGCCAGAAAGACACTACAAGAAAAGAAAACTGCAAGCTGATGAACACAGATGCAAAAATCTCAAAAAAATATTAGCAAACCGAATTCAATAGCACATTAAAAGAATTATACACCATGACCAAGTGGGATTTATCCCTGGAATGCAAGGATGGTTCAACATACAAAAATCAATCAATGCGATACACCACATTAACAGAAAGAAAGATAAAATCACATGATCATCTCAGTAGATGCAGAAAAGGCATTTGACAAAATTAAACACCCTTTCATGATAAGAAAAACACTCCATGAACTAGGAATAGAAGGAAATTACCTCTATATAATGCAGGTCATATATGAAAAGTGCACAGCTAACATCATTTATACACAACAGTGAAAAACTGAAAGCTTTTCTTCTAACATCAGGAATAAGGAAGGCAAGGATGTCCACTCTTGCCACTTTTATTCAACATAATATTGGAAGTCCTAGCTACAGCAATTAGACACGAGAAAGACAAAAAAGTCATCAAAATTGGAGAGATATAAAATCAACATATAAAAAGCAATTGTTTCTATACAATAAAAATGAATAAGCCAAAAGGAAAATTAAGAAAACAATTCCATTTACAATATCATCAAAAAGAACAAAATACTAGGAATAAATTTAACCAAGGAAGCTAAATACTTGAACACTAAAAACTACACATCACTGCTGAAAGAATTTAAAGACAGAAATAAATGGAAAGACATCCCATGTTCATGGATTAGAAGACTTAATACTGTTCATACTACTCAAAGTGATCTACAAATTCAGTGCTATTCCTATCAAACTCTTAATGGCATTTTTTGAAGAAACAGAAAAAACAATCCTAAAATTCATGTGAAACCACAAAGAACCCTGAACAGCAAAAACAATCTTGAAAGAGAACAAAGCTGGAGGCTTCACACTCCTAACTTCAAAATATATTACAAGCCTACAGTAATCGAAACAGCATAGTACTAGCAGACAGATAGACCAATATAATAGAATAGAGATCCTAGAAATAAACCCACACAAATACAGTAAAATAATCTTCAAACAAGGGTGCCAAGACTACACAATGGGAACAGTCTCTTCAACAAATGGTATTAGGAAAACTAAATATCTCGTGCAAAAGAATGAAATTGGACCCTCATCTTACATCATATACAGAAATCAACTCAAAATGGATTAAAGACTCCCATATGATCCAACAATCTCACTTCTGGATATTTACCCAAAAGAACTGAAAACAGGATCTCAAAGAGATATTTGCATTCCCATGTTCATTGGAGCTTTATTCACAATAACCAAGAGGTGGAAACAACCTAAATGTCTATTGATGATTGAATGGACAAAGAAAATGTTGTATATACATTGAATGAAATATTATTTTGCCTTAAATATGACAAGGAAATCCTGTCATATGCTACATAATGGATGAACCTTGAGGACATTATGCTAAGTGAAATAAGCCAGTCACAGGAAAAATACTGCATGATTACACTTAAATGAGGTATCTAAAGTAGTTAACTTCATAGGAGCAGAAAGTAGAATGATGGTTGCCAGGGGCCAGGTGGAGGGGAATTAAAAAGTTGTGTTTAATGGATATAAAGTTTTAATCATGCAAGGTGAAAAAGAGATCTGCTGTACAACAATGTGCATACACTTAATACTGTACTGTATACTTAAAATTTTGTTAAGAGGGTAGATTTCATGTTATGTGTCTTTTACAATTAAAAAAAAAAGAATGCTGTCTCAGAAAGATGCACCGTTCACCAAGCTTGGTGGAAAAACAACCCCGTGTTTCTGACAAAGACCAAGACTTTGGGTTCAACCTTACAAACTGTCATTGGAAGTTAAAAAGAAAATGATTTAGCCCACCCATTCCCCACTATTTTAGGATGTAATTTTTCTTAAACTGCACTTTTGTAAACAGAGCAAAACATTCTCTTCTCCTAAATAAGACAAGTCCATTAAATATGTTTTTTAAAAAAGGGCTCTCTGGGTAACCCTGCTAATCACCAGCTTTGGAAGCCACCATGAATGAAAGCAGAGAGAGTAAGAGATGCAGGAAGCCCCAGGTTAAGTGTGTAAAGGAAAAAATGTACCAGACAAATCCTTACCAGTCCCCTGCCAAGGGCCAGCCTTTGCTTTGGCGCCGGGCGTCTGAAGGCAGAATGTGGAACTTGGAACACGCACTGGAACCTGGCACTGTTGCTTCCTTCTTTCTGCAGACCCTCACAGTTTGACCAGGCAGCTCGAATCCAAAAAGCCAGACTGTCACTGGGGAAGGCGGGCCAAACCTGCCAAAAGGAGGCCAAGAGGAATTTCCTTGGCACAGAGGGCCTCGGCTGGGGGCTACGCTTGCATGCCCAGAATCTCAATTAAGTTGGCACATGCTGGGCTTCAGCTCTGAGGTGGGCTCACCTTAACCAAGCTGTCAGAAACAGGTACGTATGTGAACCCAGGCAGCCAGTTTATTAAGTTACTAGTGAAAAATACAGCTGTCATGTTGGCAGGTCATGGCCCTCTTTTCCTGTATGTGAGTCGCATGGGAAGCCAAATCCAAAGGTTGTTTTAGTGAGAAACCAGAGCAAGAAAACTTGCCAGACAGTCTTTAAGAATGCCACACCAGCCACAGGGGCTGGCAGGCTCTGGTCCCTCAGGGAGGACATCCTCTCCAAGCCCAGACAGGGCTTAAGGAGGCATCGCCGGCTTCCACAGTATGGCTGCTGGAGTAAGACTGCTGGAATTCAGATCCTACTTCTGCACTTAACATTTGTATGACTTTGGGAAAGCAGCTCATGCCTCGAAGCCTCAGTTTCTCCATCCGTAAAATGGAAATAATAATAGCATGCACATCATAGGATTATTGTGAGGCTTAAATGAAAGAAGTGAATGTTTAGCATACCGTTAAGCACAAAGTTAATCTTCACGCTTGGTAGTTACTGTCATCATCAGCATCACTAGTACTACTACTAATATATTATTACTAGCTCTTCTCCTCCGCTTTAAGCCTCATCACAGTCACTCTTTGTGTGCACAGAGTACTTATGCCTGATTTGATTTCCACTCCCTAAAATAAGTGGAAACACATCCTAGTCTTGCTTCCTTATATTAAAATTAGTAGCCCTGCATGGAGTTTGGGAACCTCACAGCACTTCATGGCACATTCACCCATGGTCTCAGGTGGCCAGCCATATCCTTGGTGATGGTAGGTGAAGTCCTGGAATTCCAGGGCTCTTGGGCTGAGGCTGGGGTAGAGTCATCCCACAGCCTGTCACAGTCTCTGAATCTGCAGTCCTGAGTTCTCATGCTTCTTCTGACTCCCACTTCTACTCAGGCTATCAGTGCTGGGACTTGAAGGCAGCTGAAGGGTGGGGCAGGGCTAAAAGTCAGGAATTGAACAAGTAAGTGTCTCTGCAGGAACTCGGGTGCCCGAGTAATGTGTCTGGCAGATGTAACTTCCAGTCTGTCCGGGATGGGGATTATGAGCCCACTTGAGCCTGTGGCTTGAACAAAACAACAAAACGGACTAAGAAATGTGAAACACACATGTCTGCTCTTGCACAAGGGCACAGGATTCTCCATTCAGATAAGGCAGGCTTGCACTGTAAGTGGCATCCACCCTGCCCATGTTTGGGGCTGGGGGCAGATGTAGAGCTCTCCAAGACAGTCTTACTCCCATAAACTCTTCAGTACTAGGGTTTCTTCATTGCCCCCAGACACATCAGGCTCAGTCTTACCTAACAGCTCTTGATCATACAGTTCTCTCAACTACAATGCCTTCCTCTGCTTCTCTCCACTTACCTAAATCCCACCTACATCTTCAGCCCAGTTTGAGCCCCACTACCTCCTTGACCTCTGGACTCCTCCTCAAAATGACAGCATGGCCTATTTTCCAGATATAATTCAGAGCTGGATTCAGAGTCTTCTGATGCTCTAGTTACCTTCCTTCCTCCAGGAAATTCCTTGAGGACAAGAATCTCTTTCTCTAGCAGGGGCTGGATGCAGACAGGCACTGGTTAAACATGAATTGATTGGATTAAGGCCCTGAGGCTGAGGCGGGCGGCGGGGGTGGGGGTGGGGGTACTTTCTTTTTTACTGTGAGATGTAACACACATTCAGAAAGGTGTATGGCTTAATGAATTATTATGAGGCAAATATCCTGTAACCAGCACCCGGGTCAAGCAGCAGGACATTGCCAGCATCCCCAGAAACCCCTTCTTATGACCTTAGGAAAGAAGACATTTCAAAACTGATGATTTTGTATTTGTACGCGTAAGAGGCATTCTTTTTTTTTTTTTTTTTTTTTTTTTTTTTTTGCGGTACGCGGGCCTCTCACTGCTGTGGCCTCTCCCGCCGCAGAGCACAGGCTCCGGATGCGCAGGCTCAGCGGCCATGGCTCACAGGCCCAGCCGCTCTGTGGCATGTGGGATCTTCCCGGACTGGGGCACGAAGCTGTGTCCCCTGCATCGGCAGGCGGACCCCCAACCACTGCGCCACCAGGGAAGCCCAAGAGGCATTCTTAGAGGAAGTGTGAGCTTGGAAATCTCTCTTCCCTGGCCTCACCTGTGTGATCCGGTGTGCACCTTGGGGAATCCTCATCACCATTAGAGGGAGGAAGGGGTGGCAGGCGTGCTTGGTGGGCAAAATGTGTCTGTCACCCTGGAGCCCTGCCCAGACCCTGAAACAACTGTTCCTCATTCTAGCTGGGATTTGTAAGTAAGTCTGAGGGTGGATGTGTCTGGGTGTGGGCTCCGTAACCCTGGCTGAAAGAGAAGCAGCACCAAACCAGGGCCTCCAGACACTTAAGAGATTACAGCGTGAGGAAGGGAAGGGGCTTTCCAGAGCTTGGAGCATGGGGCAACTTGCAGGGCCCAGGAAGTGGGCGAGGAAATTTAGAATACTAAATTTAAATACTAAACATGTGGAAAGGGGGACTTTCCTGATGGAGCAGTGGTTAAGACTCCATGCTCCCAATGCAGGAGGCCGGGGTTTGATCCCTGGTTAGGGAACTAGATCCCACATGCATGCCGCAACTAAGAGTTCTCATGCCACAACTAAGGAGCTGGCGAGTTGCAACTAAGTAGCCTACCTTTTGCAACTAAGGAGCCCACGTGCCATAACTAAGGAGCCAGCGAGGCGCAACTAAGGAGCCCATGAGCCACAACTAAGGAGCCCACCGGCCTCAACTAAGGAACACACATGCCACAACTAAGGAGCACATGCCACAACTAAGGAGCCTGAGAGTCACAACTAAGGAGCACACCTGCCACAACCAAACAAATAAATAAATAATTTATAAATAAATAAATAAATAAATATGTGCGAAGGGGGCATTCCCTTTTCTGTCTTTCAAGAAATATTTGTTGAACATCTACCATGTGCCAGGCACTGTGTAGGCACTGGAGACAGAGAACAAGCAGACACCAGCCCACCTCCCAAGCCTACGACGTCATGAGGGAGATGTACAGGTAAAGAGGAAATCACACTACAGTGTGATCTGTTAGGAATCACCAGTTCCAAGAAAGCTAAGCAAATGAAGGGATCCAATCCCTAAAAGCCCCTCTCAAGCTCACCATGGGCTCTTTTATAATGAACTGCTCTGCAACCAGGTACACCATGTAGTGGGTGGTTTGAGACACACCATTAGTGACCACACATGTTTTAACTGGAGGCAGGTCACCTGGAAAAGGTTAGCCAGTAGACAGTATTCATGAAGGAGGATTTATCCAAATAGGCAAGAATCGATCAAGCTGTGATGGATACCTGACTCGAAGCAATGCCTTGGGGTTTCCAGAGAGGACTTTGGTTCAGAAATATGGAAAGGTACCTGCACCCAACATGGGATGGGATAAAAGCCAGGAGAGCACACAGGCTGTGTGGCCACAGGCTTCAGCTGAAGGAGTCGTCCTCTGAGCAAGGGGTCAAGCTGGGAGGGAGAAGTACAGATGGGCACTGAAGAACAAACAATTCTGAGAAGCAGGAAGAGAGAGTGAGATTGTCTAGACAGGGAGAACACTGTGGGCAGAGACACCGTGCTGGGAATGTGTAGGAGGTCTGAGTGCAGAGAACAGATTGGTGTAGCAGCAGCAGACAGGCCTGCAGTGGCAGTGGGAGTGAGTGATGCCTAGAAAGACGGAGTTCAACTGGGGAAGGTTTGAAATGTCAGACTGAGAGCTGGGACATTAGGCTAAGGAGCCCTATCAAAGGCTTCTCAGTAGGGATGTAACTTGGCCATACCTGGGTTTAGAAAGATTAGCCTGGTGGTGGTGGAGGCAGGAGAGCCTGGCTGTAAGTAAATGCCAGGTCGAGACTGCATGGATGAGGGCTTGGACATGAACACGAGATGGAAGGAGATGTGGTACAAGAGCCAGCAGGTTTGATGACTCAGGGACTGGCCCTGGCAGCACCTGCTGCAGCTCCACCCACAGGGCTGAGCAGCTCAGCTCAGCGTGAAGATGAGGGAAAGCGGGTGTGATGCACCCTGCTCCCTCCGGAGCCAGCTGTGGGGAGAGAAAGCAGCAGCCAGAGAGTTCATTTGGTCTGAAAGTAAAAGGAGACACCCAGAGCGGAAATCAGAGAAGTGTCCACAAAGCTTTATCTCTGCTTCAATTGCTGGTAACTAAGGGGCCACATACAGTTTTAATCTAAGAACTCCATCCCAGTGGCAAAGCAGGCTTTGGTTGGGGCTGGAGAAAGCTAATGCCCACTAGAGCCAGGCAGGTAATATAAAGGAGAGAACCAGGCAGGGTCAGAAACATTTCTCCCCAAATAATTTACATTAAGAATTCACAACTTAGGGCTTCCCTGGTGGCGCAGTAGTTAAGAATCCACCTGCCAATGCAGGGGACATGGGTTTGATCCCTGGTCCAGGAAGATCCCACATGCCGCAGAGCAACTAAGCCCGTGCGCCACAACTACTGAGCTTGCGCTCTAGAGCCCGCGAGCCACAATTACTGAGCCCACGTGCCACAACTACTGAAGCCTGAGCACCTAGAGCCCGCGCTCCGCAACAAGAGGCCACTGCAGTGAGAAGCCCACGCACTGCAATGAAGAGTAGCCCCCGCTCGCCACAATTAGAGCAAGGCCGCGCGCAGCAACGAAGACCCAACGCAGCCAAAAATAAATAAATAAAATAAACAAATTTATACATTAAAAAAAAGAATTCACAACTTGATTTCTCCTTTCAAACATCTGCAGGAAGTTTACTTCAAAGGAATCAAGCTCCCCCCAAGAGCAATTTGCCACAAAGTTGCATAGCTAAAGGTTTTCAGTAGTGGTTCCCCCAACCTGCAAAAAAAAAAAAAGCCCTTCTGTTTCATCCCTGCCTAAAGGGCCTTTAGGCAGGCTTCTGCTGCCTTTTGGAAATGGGGACTTGGGGGGCACAAGATCTGATATTTTAGAGAAGCCGGAAATCCCATTTGAAAAGTAAAATCCATTTATCTTTTTTCTTTGTCTTATTGTGGTAAAATATACATAAGTTTTTATCATTTTAACCACTAAGTAATGTTCAGTGGCATTAAATATATTCACATTGTTGTGAAACGGACAACACCAATCATCTCCAGAACTCTGTATCCATCAAACACTAACCCCCATTCCCTCCTCCCCCTAGTCCCTGGCAACCACCATGCTACTTTGTGTCTACGAATTTGATTATTCTAGGAACCTCATATAGGTGGAATCATTTAATTTTTGTCCTTTGTGACTGACTTATTTCACTTAGCATAATGTCTTCAAGATTCATCCATGTCATAGCACTTGTCAGAATCTCCTTCCTTTATAAGGCTGAATAACATTCCATTGTATGTACGTATCACATTTTGTTCAGTCATCAATGGACATTTGGGTTGCTTCCACCTTTTGGCTATTGTGAATAACATTCCTCTGAATATGGGTGTACAAATATCTGTTCAAGTCTCTGCTTTCAATTCTTTGGGGTACTTACTTAGAAGTGGAATTGCTGGATCATATGGCAATGCTGTTTACTTTTTTGAGGAAACTGCCGTACCATTTTCCCCAGTGGCTACAGCATTTTATAATCTCACCAGCAATGCAACAAGGGTTCCAATTTCTTCACATCCTCACCAATTTTTGTTATTTTCTGGTTTTTTGATAACAGTTTTCCTAATGGGTGTGAGGTGGTACTCATTATAGTTTTGATTTGCATTTTCCTAATGATTAGTGACGTTGAACATCTTTTCATATGCTTATTGGGCATTTACATATTTTCTTCGGAGAAATGTCTATTCAGGCCTTTTGCCCATTTTAAAAATCAGGCTGTTTTTGTTGTTTAGTTGGAGGAGTTCTTATAACTTTGTGGTCCTGAGCACTCAACTCCAGCTGCCAGCCAGGTAGCCACTCAGCAGAGCCCCTGGAGCAGGGTTTTTCAAAGTGTGGGCCGTGAAACCAAATGGAATAGAAAACCCAGAGTTCATTACAGGTAGTAAGTTTAAGTGTTGTTCTGTCAAACCTTTGTTAAATATATGATATATACGTACATACGTATTCTGGTTCACAATGAAAATGTATGGGTTACTGTGATTTGCCGTACAAAATATTTGGAAAACACTGACCTCATGTTAATTGAATCCACCCTCCTTAGAAAACAACCATTGTTACTCAAGCAGACCCTTGTAAGTTCTCCCATAATTGATTTATCAAAGGCCTATCCCCCAAAACAGGCCTCTTTTAAGGTGGGGATGGGGGTGGGTGGGAGTGATCTGAGATTCTGGCTACAAGATGTATAAGCAGCTTATATGGCTAATATCTATTGAGTGTGTCCCATGGGCTGGTTGGTCACAGGACGTCACGGGATGGTAACCAAGGGTGGGAACCAGGCTGCCCCTGAAGTAGGAGGCCTCTCTCTGGCTCGGATGCCCCCACGGGCCATAACTGGTGTCATGAGAAGTGCACTGGATGGAGCATCAAAGGTAAAAGTTTCAGTCCTCATGTCACTCACAGGCTGGGTGATCTGGATAAGGGTTCACAATCTGCCTGAATTCCATCCGGATAAAGACACAAAGCCTCATCTGTTTACAGAAAGGGTGTTAATGAGGAATTTTGTGAAAGCCAAATGATGTGAGGAGTGAAGAAGCTTTGTACAGTGCTAGGTGAATGTCAGAGGTCGTCATTCACAAAACACCACCCCAGTCATCCTGTCCTTCCCAGAATTGCACTCCCAAGCTGCCTGTGGGGTGGTAGATGCGGGCCAGCAGTCAGCCCAGAAAGCCTCCAGGGGCCAGAGGGTGGGTTTGAAGTCAGTGAGGAGCCCCAGGACACAAGCCCATCAGAGGGAGCTGGCTGGCCAAGCCTCCAGCCTCTGAGCCAGTCAGGGACAGGCCCGAGATAGCAGATGCTCTGCTTGTTCAGGGACATCAGGAGCAACGTTTGGTACCCGTCCCCAGATCAGGGGATGCATTCAGATGCCAAACGCTCCTTTAGTATTGACTTAACTCTCACTGTGATAGGTCCTGACTGGCTTCACCTCTGCTGAGAGACACAGCTCAACCCCAGACGCAGGGAAGGTACTGGTTTGCAAGGAGGAGAGTGTATCCACCCAACTCTGTCCCTCACCATGCATAGTGACTTCCACAATGACCTGGTTGGGAAAAGTGCTATTTCTGACCCCCTCTGCACTCATCTTAACACTTCACCCAGAGTCTAGTACATAGCAGTAGCATTAAGCATTATTTGTTGGACCCACAGATGAATGGATGGGTAGTGAGGAAAGAGTCTCCCGTATAGACTGTCACAATCCTAGGGATTTGTAACTCTCTTTCAGATGAGGAGAGACGAATATGAAGATGAAAGAGGTGCTGCAGTGGCCTGCCACAAGGGGGACACCTCCTCCTGTCCCACCCACATTCCTGCAACACAGAGCTCAATAAGAATTTTTTAAATGTAAATTATTTAAATGAATTTGCCCAGGGTCCTCTGGTTGAGACTATTCCACTCAGAGAGGTGATTTGAAGGCCCAGGCAAGGCTCTCACAATCCTAACCTACACCCCACTCAGGGATGACACTCGACATACTTAACGACTAACCAACCAGAACAGTCCTGCCTCTGCTGGAACAGGGTCTTGAAGGCCTCCTTCTCTGCTGGGGACATTACCCTTTAGATGTTGAATGAGAAAGTCAGAGGGAGCCAGGGAAAGGCCTAGGTTGACTGGAGCATGTGGGGGGTAGAGGTGGGTTCAGGGTAGGAAGCATTTACCAACCAACATAAAATTATTTCAGGGCCTTCCCTGCTGGTGCAGTGATTAAGAATCCACCTGCCAATGCAGGGGACATGGGTTTGAGCTCTGGTCCGGGAAGATCCCACATGCCACAAAGCAACTAAGCCCATGCACCACAAGCACTGAGCCTGCACTCTAGAGCCCACGAGCCACAACTACTGAGCCCGCATGCCACAACTATCAAAGCCCATGCACCTAGAGCCTGTGCTCCGCAACAAGAGAAACCACCCTAATGAGAAGCCCACGCACAGCAATGAAGACCCAATGCAGCCAAAAATAAAAATTAATTAATTAATTTTTAAAAAATTATTTCACTATCTTTGTAAAGGGGTTGACGGTTAGTCCTGCCCCAATGACATCTGCTGGAAATTCCTATCTTTAACTGAAGGTCTCAGGAATGCAGAGTTTAGGATACAGCTATGGTGTATTAGTCTTTTTCTCTTTAGTTTGGATACTGCTATGTCTTCAATGTCACAGGCACTTTCTTCTACAGTGTCCAATCAGCTGTTAAGCTCAGTCGGTGAATTTTTCATTTCAGGTATTGTATTCTTAAATTCTAGAAGTTTGATTTGGTTCCTTTTTTAAAAAATTATTTATTTATTTATTTTTGGCTGCATTGGGTCTTCGTTGCTGCGCACAGGCTTTCTCTAGTTGTGGCGAGTGAGGGCTACACTTCGTTGGGTTGTGCGGGCTTCTCATTGCGGTGGCTTCTCTTGTGTCCCCTGCCTTGGCAGGCAGATTCTAAACCACTGTGCCACCAGGGAAGCCCTTTGTTCCTTTTTATATTTTCCATTTCCTTCCTCCCCATGTTCACATTTTCCTTTAAATCTTTGGGTTTATTTCTAATTCCTTTTTAAGTCTTTGCCTGCTAATTCCATTACCTCTGTCATTTCTGGGTTTGTTTCTATTGACTGATTTTTCTGGTTACAGTTCTCTATTCTTTACATATATAGTGATTCTTGACCTTCTAAAATTTATGTTGTTTAATGTCTTTATTTTGTTGTTGTCCTTAAAAAAATGATGAAATTTGTTTTGCTCAGCAGTTATCATAATAGTGGACAAACTCGTTCTATATGAGGCCTGGGGGTCTAGAATTGCTTTTACTTCAGGGCTAATTTAGCCCTTCTACTAATGCATAACCCTTCTGGAGTTTCTACTGATTTCTCTGGACATTCTATATGTCTCTTCACATTGGCTGGTTGAAACTCAAACATTCCCCAGCCCTGTGTGAGCCCTGGGAACCAATCAGCTCATGTTCCCTGGCAGTTCTTTGCCTACCATGGTGGAGTTTCACTCTGTGCACGAGCAACTTAGTATCAGCAACAGACTCAAGAGGACACTCCCTCCTTTCTGGTACTCAGCCTTGAAAAGCCTCCTCAGCTGTCTCCTCAGCTGTCTCTTCGACTCAGCAAGACTACTATGGTCAACGTTGGTTCCCCCTTACTGTGCTGCAATTCAGAAAGTACTTCCAGCAGAAAGGGTAAGTAGTAGTAGAGCTTGCCTCATTTGTTCCTTTCTTTCAGAAATCACAGTCCTGTGCTATGTTCAATATCTGAAAACAGTGATTTCATATATTTTGTGCAAGTTTTGAATTGCTTACATTAGGCAGGTATACAGGTTGAACGTGTCCCCGCAAAATTTGTATGTTGGAACCTAATGCCCAAAGTAATGGTCTTAGTAGGGGCTTTCGAGAGGTGAGTAGGTCATGAGGGTAGAGCCCTCATGAGTGGGATTAGCACCCTTATAAAAGAGGCCCAACAGAGTCCCTTTGCCCCTTCTGCCATGTCTGCAACCCAGAAGAGGGCCCTTCCCAACCATGCTGGTACCCTGATCCTGGATTTCCACCCCCCAGAACTATGAAAAATAAATTTCTGTTGTTTATTAGCTACCCAGTGTGTGGCATTTTGTTATAGCAGCCTGAATGGACTAAGACAGAGGTTGGTCTGGTAGAAGTGGGAATCTCTGCTCCCACTGCATGAAGCACATTCAATATAGTGATCCACTCCTCCAACCTCTTCTCAAGAGGCTGCGGTGCAAGGAACAGAAGCTGTCAGTGGCTAACTGAACAGAAAAGGAACCTCCATGGATCATGCATAGCACACAAGATCGTGGGCAGGCTAGTAAAGCTGCTCAAGACTGTCTTTACAGGAACCACGCCCAACACATGCCTCAGGACCTGCTCTGATGAGAAAATCACTTCTGGTATCATTGCTGCCACCAAATTCTAGATAGTCAGTGTGTACAGCAGTCACTTTTGCACCAGGAACTCAGTTACACCACAACCAACACCACCACCCACCTTATGTGCCACTTCCTGTGTTTAGTACTGAGTTGTGTACCCAACACTAAAGCTGCAACCTACAGAAAGTGTGCCCTGTATTTAACTCTAGTCACTTTAGCTCTTGAGTCTGACAATGAAAGCAAGAGTCTGTAACTTTCGGCTTCCATAAGGGGTGATCTTTTCTTCCTACCACGACTTACAAAGTGGAAGATTTCCCAAATTCAAAATGTGCTTATAATACTCAGTGACCACAACATCCACTATGCAAGAACAATCATAAATGAGTCTTGGATGGTTTTCTGGCACTCTTAGTACTGAAGCCTGGAATAAAATCATTAATTTCATTTCTGGAAGAGGGATCTATGATCCAGCCTCCTTTGGACCTTATAAGAGGTGGTCATTCCAGATCATATGAGTATTCTGCACCAGCAACCTCTAAAGAAGTGTCCTTTTCATGATTCAGCAATGGGGGCAATGCCATCAGGTATAATGACTGGTCTCCTAACCTAGGCTGCAGCAAAAGATAGTTAGAAATGAAGATCGGAAAACATTATTAAAGATGATTGAGCCCAAATTCTCAGAGGCTGGGGTTTACTTCTGAGTTCCTGGTATGTAATGAACTGGATAAAAGAGATCTAGATGCATTCTAGAAACATAACTCGAAATGAAAAACAAGTGAGCCAGATTTATTGGATTTTTTTATCATTCTGATCACTAGGAATCATTGACCTTTAAGAAACTGCTGCAGTGTTTAAGCCATTAGTATCTTAGCTAAAAAATGGTGCAATGTATATTACATCTGAGCCCTAAGAGAAAAGGATGCAGATGGGAGGTTTTAGTGGTAGGAAGGAAAAGAGGAATAGGTATGGCATATAGCACGATGCTATGAACGTGGGACAGGTAGAGTCTGGGAAGCAAGAGAGCTCTGGGGAATGAAGAGTCTGCAGTCTGCAAAGAGAAAAGAAGCATGTATGGAGAAAAGAAGCATAACTGAAGAGCAGAGGGGACAGGGTAAAAGGATGATAACCACTTTACCTCCTTACCAGTAACTCTAAGAAGGACATTTGAAGGGGGGAAAGTGTACCTACTATCAGCCAAGAATTAGGGATTCACACCAAGCATGGATTCATGTACTGACAAACCAACTGACTGAAATTTGAAACAAATCATAGATTTGACTTAGATCCTTCTCACTTCCTTCTTCCCTTGGAATCTGCTTTTCCTAAAGTTCTTTATTTTTAGTATAGCTTGGGGAGGCCTAGAAACTTTGACTGGTGGGCAACAATCCAGATGTAATAGATATTGCTGGTTGCCTCCCCAGCATATATTCCCCCGATGCCTGCTGCCCACTGTGCAGAAACCATAGAATCTAAGTGGGATTAAAATCCTGGCCTTGGGGTGGGCCCTGATAGGCCTAATCAGGATAGTCCCAATCCCTTGTCATAGTGATGGTTTCAGGGATGGCCAGTAGCCCAGGCCTAAGGCAACGAGCATCTGACATTCTGATGGCCACCATGATGAACTCAGCTAATCTGATCAGAGAAAGTCCAAGGCTTTTGTGCAATCAGTGAGTCAAGAGAAGCTCTTTCTCCTCCTGGGCAGTGTGGTGTACGGGTGGTAATGCCTGGACCTGGTACAACCATTTCGTTTTCAAGAGAGAAGGCAACCTAAGTAAGAGGTTGGCCCAAAGAGAAGAGAAAAACTGAGAGAAGTGAAGAAAAAAAATAGATCCAGAGTTTTGATTAAGCCATGCCCAAAGCTTGAGCTACTTCTGTATGTTTCAGTCAAAGAAGTCCATATACTCCCTTTGCTGTTGAAGCCAGTTTGGGTTGACTTTCCTATTACTTGCAATCCAAAGCATCATGACACCAAATGATCCATTGGAATCCAGTTTTCCATTTTGGGGGTGAATGTGAGGGAACACAAACAAAATGACAGAAACTTAATGTCCTTCTGGAGATCTACTCTCAGCTTGATTTAGGCAGTTGGTCTCATGGTTAGGCACCAAGAGGAGATGGGAAAGTTTTTAAAAGTAAGGAAGAAAACTAAAATAAGGAGGATAAAAACAGAGGAGATTAAGAAGGAATGGAGAGGGGCTTCCCTGGTGGCGCAGTGGTGGAGAGTCCACCTGCTGATGCAGGGGACATGGGTTTGTGCCCCGGTCCGGGAGGATCCCACATGCCGCAGAGCGGCTGGGCCCATGAGCCATGGCCGCTGAGCGTGCGCGTCTGGAGCCTGTGCTCTGCAACGGGAGAGGCCACAGCAGTGAGAGGCCCGCGTACCACAAAAAAAAAAAAAAAAAAAAAAAAAAGGAATGGAGAGAAGGAATGCATCAATGGAATCATACGTCAATGAGTAATGCCTCAGAGGTATCCCAGCCCTTCCCCATGCTGTGTTACCAAGCCCTGTGGACTTGGTCATCTAAATATCCTGCTAGGGACTTCCCTGGTGGCACAGTGATTAAGAATCCACCTGCCAATGCAGGGGACACGGGTTCGAGCCCTGGTCTGGGAAGATCTCACATGCCACAGAGCAACTAAGCCTGTGTGCCACAACTACTGAGCCTGCGCTCTAGAGCCTGTGAGCCACAACTACTGAGCCCACGTGCCACAACTACTGAAGCCCACATGCCTAGAGCCCATGCTCTGCAACAAAAGAAGCCACTGCAATGAGAAGTCCGCACACTACAACGAAGAGTAGCCCCCGCTCACCGCAACTAGAGAAAGCCCACGCACAGCAACAAAGACCCAATGCAGCCAAAAATTAATTAATTAAAATATCCTGTTACCCATGGTCTCCTCTTCATTTACACAGTCATGCCTGGTTCAGACCTTCGTGACCTCTCTCCTCCTCACTTTCTCTGCCTTCACTCTCGTCCCCTCTAAATTCATGTTCTAACACCACTCCCAGAGTGATCTTCTCAAAAGACAGCTCTAAACTTGTCATTTCCTACTGAAAAACTTTTAATGCCTCCTTCATGTGGAACATGGGAAGTAGCATAAGCTCAGAAGACTGATCATTTTGAAAGCGAGCTCTGCCACTTACCAGCTACATGACTTTGGGCAAATTTCTGGATTTCGCTGCATATCACCTATCTCAACTGTAGGGATAATACTAACATAGTAAAGATTCCTTTGGTTACCAGTGACAGAAAACCAACCCACACCCACTAGGCAAAAAGGGAAGGGGGACTTGTTAAATCAAGTGACTAACTGAAGACCAGTAGTACAACAGGGTCCCAGGGATAACCAGAAATAGGAACTCACGAATATCCTGTGAGTCTCTTCCATTCTTCAAGGTTCTGGTGGGGCCCTGCATGCCCTTAACGTGGCTTCCAGAGGCCCATGGCCTGGCAGCACCACACAGTTCTCAATTACATACAAACCAGTTCCGCTGCACCACTAATCCTGCACTCTGCCCACCTACATGGCTCACCATTCCCAAGAAGTTGTGTGCTGTTCCTTCTTGCTGGGGGCGGGGGGCAGGGCTGTCTTTCCTAGGCATTCTTACCTTACTCCTATTGGCCTCTTAAACCCCAGGCCAATGACACCCTTCTGCAAATCCTTCCTCAGCACATCTAGAGCTAGGTACTAACAGCCTCCCTGCACTTCCCAAAGACTGTTCTTTATCCTCTACCACAGCACTGATCACATTATATAGTAATTATTTGTTGAGATCTGTTTGGTCCTTCCAGCTAACCCATCATTGGGCTGACCTGGGCATCCAGGATAATTCTCCCGTCTCCCTCCTACTCTACATTCAACTGGTGGAATCAGTCCAGAGCTCAAAGTACTCCTGGCAGTCAGTCTTGGCTTTTCTATGGGCCAAAGGGATGAGGTCACCATCATCAATCATCAATGAAGTCATCACTGCATGATTCATCTGACAGCAGTTCCCCACTTGGAGTGTTCTGATATTCCCAGAGCTTCTCCCAAAGCAACCAGAACCTGGAGTCCCTTCCATTTTTCAAGGTTCTAGAGCTAATCCTCCAGCTCTCTGGATCCCTGGTAAATATCTGCCTCACTGAAAAGCAGCATGAGAACTGAGAGGCTGGAGTTCTCAATGGGGGAAGCCTCCATCCTCCAGTCCTGGGACAGACCTCATTATCCCTCAAAAAGGCCATCCCCATGTCTCTAGCAACTGCTTCTCCCCTGGCCCAAAGCTTTTGCCAGGATCTCTCAGGACATATTGTGAAGAGCCGTAGCATTCTCAAAGGTGAGCCCTGATCTCACCCTTATGGATGAGCTCACATTTATAGATGAGAAAGCTGAGGCCCCGAGAACAGAAGTGGCATGCTCAAGGTCACACTGCTAAGTATTGTCAGAGCCAGAACCAAATGCCCTCTCTAGGCTGAGTGCATCCGGTAGCTCCTTAACCTCTCCTGACAGACCCTCCTTTCAGAATCCCAGGCCCAGCAAATGCTGTCTGAAGAAGTAGTCCTGTAGGCAAAGGGGGCAAGTCCTCCTTTCTTCCCCTCTAGAAGAAAGTGGCAGAGACTAGTCTTGAACCAAGATCTGACTTCAAGGCACTGAACTGCCTTCCTTAACCTGTCATTCAGTACATAAAAAATATCTTCCAGATTCACTGCATAACCTAAAGCAGCTGGCAATGTAAATACCCACACTCAGACACAAATGGAGGGGTCTGGTGAGACGTCCAGTGGGACTCCACAAGGAACTTCCAAGAATCCAGGAAGTCTTGCAGGACAATGGAAATCAGATTTGGGGTTTGAGAGTTGAGGTCTGGGAAGTGTGGCGTGAGGACATAATTGAGCATTTCCCAAAGTGTGTTCCAAGTCCTTGAATGCTGGAATTAGCTGGAAGCCTTTGAGATAACCACTTCACCTCTCTGCGTCTCAATTTGCTTACCTACAACTTCACGGAGATCTAAGGGAGGTGGTCCAGTTGACCTCTGCGGTGCCTCTCAACACACCATTTTCTGATCCTGTGAATTGATGAAAGGAAGCGATTTATCTCCTGTCAGCAAGGGGAGGGAGGGTGTGGTGTCAACGTGCAGAGTATTCTCCCCCACCCCCACGCCCCCACCCCACCCCAGGGCCTAAAGTTAGAAGCAGCACTCTTGGCGAGTGAACGAGACCTGGCCTGACGGGTGTTTCCAAGCATCGCCCAGGCAGGAGGACAGGGGTTGTTGCCTGGATCACAGGCCACGTCTTAGAGCTCCAGAGTGTATCACTCCTCAGGGATCACAACCTAACACCTTCGAGGGACACTGGGACTGTAAAGGGGCCTCAGAGAATGTCGCCTCTAGGGGGAGCAAAGGTACACCCGCCGCATCCAGAGTCGCAGAGTCTCCCTTTTCTGGCTGGTGCGGGGGTGCGTCAGTGGTTCAAGATGCTGTAACTCCCTCAGACACCAGTTTCGTAGTAAATGACTCAAGCTCTGCCGTGAACAGCATGGGGTGGTGGGGATGGTGAGAGGCGGGACGGAGCAGTAAGCCAGGAGTCCCTACTTTCCAGCTCAGGGACCACCGCCACCCCTCCCCCATCACCCCGTGCGTGAGAATGAAATTTTTTTTTAAATTAAAAAAAATTTTTTAACTCTCTTGCCCTTTCTTCCTTCCCGATTTCTAGTTTTGTTGTGCACTTAGAGGCCGACAGAATGGATCCTGCCTTCCGGATGGAGTTTAAATATACGTGAATAATTTTCCATGACTATTGCGTCATCATAAGAGTCGTCGCGGTTCCCCAAGAGGCCTCCACGTCTTCTCCCAGCATCGGAGCCTGTGGACGCTTCTGGGCGTTGCGCGCACTTTCGCGAGGAGCCCTCGGCTCCTCGCGAGCGCGGGTCGCTCGGCCCCCTCCCCCAGTCTCACCTTCCTCCCCGTCGCTCCTCCTCGGCTCCTCCTCCTCGCCCCCTCCCCACAGCCCTCGCGGGGAGTCAAGCTAGGGTGAGCCGGCAGGGCCGAGCGGCGTCCGCGGGCGGGGCGCGGGGCGCGGAGCCGGCAGCCCGCAATCCGGGGAGGCGCCTGGGCCCGCCCTCCTCCGGGGCCGAGCGGGGAGGGGGCCCGGGCCGGCGCTGGGCGGGGAGAGCCGCCTGGCCCCTCCCCTCCGCCGCCCTCCCCAAAGTTGCCGTCTCCCCCGGGGCTGGCCAGTCTTATGATCCAGCGGATCCTCCTGGGGAGGCCGGGCCGGGGAGAGGGCGCGGGCGCCGAGCGGCGGGGGAAGCGGGCGGGCGCGGCGACCGGGGCCCGGGCGGGGATCCGGGCAGCGACCGAGGCGGCGGCAGCGCCCCGGGCCCGCCGCCCCCTCCCCTCGGGCGGGGGGAGTCGCTGCATGGAGCCGGGGGGTCGGCCGTGCTGCGCTGAGCGGCGGCGGCGGCGGACCCCCCAGGCGGGCTGGGGCTGAGCCCGGGGCCGGGGCGGGGGCTCCGGGGGGACCATGCCCGGAGGCCGGCCGGCCGCAGCATGGCTCACGGGCCCGGCGCGCTGATGCTCAAGTGCGTGGTGGTCGGCGACGGGGCGGTGGGCAAGACGTGCCTACTCATGAGCTATGCCAACGACGCCTTCCCGGAGGAGTACGTGCCCACCGTCTTCGACCACTACGCAGGTAAGCCTCGGAAGTGCTGACTAAGGGGCCGCTCCCCGGGCCGGGAACTTTGGAGCAACTTTGGCTGAGCCCCCTCACCGCCTCCCCTGCGCGCGCTCCCCACCCCTCCCCCGTCGCGCCCTCCGCCGGGCGCCCGGCCCTCCCCCCAGGCTTTCCCTCTGGCAGTCCCTAGCCTGCCGGACCCAGCCTTCTTCCCACCCCCAACTCCGGTGCCCCGTCCTGGCGCCCCGCATTTCCCATCCCCCTCGGCGCCCGGGGCCGACCTCCTTGACCTTCCTACAAACGCCTTCCTTATTGCCCCAATCCCCGAGGGGGAAACGTGGCTACGGGACTTGGGAGAAAGGAGTGGGCAGCTGGGCGCCACATCGCCCCGGCCTCATGCCACTTCACAGTGAGCCGGGCACAAGGGAAAACGGGTGGCATCTCCCTGGGAGCTCCCGCTTGCCTCCAGCTGGGTTAGGAGGGAAGGGTCCTGGTGGGGAACGAAACTGCCCCAGAGCCTAGATGATTGTGAGCTTCTCTCCCCGCCCCCACTTCTCTGCCCTTGCAGTCAGCGTCACCGTAGGGGGCAAGCAGTACCTCCTGGGACTCTATGACACAGCCGGACAGGTGAGTGTCTTGGCCCCTGGCCGCACCCCCCGCCCTTTCCCCAATTCAGGGTGTCTGTGAAGGGCCTTTGGAAACTGACGTGTCTAGGAGGGAGGGTGTGTCTGCAAGGGTCCCTCTGGATCAAGTATTTCTTTCTTCAAGTCACCACATTAGGAAAAGGAAAAAAAAAAAAACCTCAGCAACAAACCCAGACCAGCCTACCCCATGTGAACCCCTGGGCTGAAAGTTTCTGCCTGTGTGTGCCTTCTGTCTGGTGCCTGGTGTGTGGGTCCCAACTCCTGTTGCAAAGTGGCAGCGGCCAATCCTGAAGCACTCTTATTTTTAGTTGCCGATGACCAGGTCTCCCCTCACAGCCTTTGTCTGATCCCTCATTGGTGAGTGGTCTGCCTGCCCGAGGAGCCTGATTGGTGGGAAATGGCATCATCTAATATGATGGGAAGGCATTTGGTCCTGGTTATGTTTATTACAACATCATTGCACTCTGGGACTCCAGTCCCTGAAAACGTAATTTGTGGTATTACCAGAGGGCCACAGGGAAAAAAGAAAAGAAACAACAACCATCGAGCCACTCCCAGGGGCAGGGAGGGGAAGGAGGGGTTAGGAGATCAGTGTGAATCTTGGAGGAAGAGCTTTTTTGTTGTTGTTCCCTAGGAAGGGCAGGTGACTTTGTCTGGGTTTTCTTTGGTAGAGATTATTGTGCAGAAAGAAAATGCGCCCTCCGACCATTATGTGCAAATTAGAGGTGGCTTCTGAAGGATTAAGTCCTCCTCTCTGTCTCTGTCCCAGCTCCACCCTCTTCCCAAACCCACTTTTGCTGTGGGCCTAAGATGATTTGTTTGATGAAGTTTTGCAAAATCCAGCCCTGTGATTAGACATGAAAATTTGGGCAGAAGTTTCCACGTGTCATCCAGACTTGGGTCCTTGAGAACATGTGAGCGGCTGAGGGCCTTGGAGAGTGTCTTTAGGGGATGTCCAGTAGTACAGTTTCCTTATCTGTAAGACGGGGTTTAAAAAATTCAGACGGGGCTTCCCTGGTGGCGCAGTTGTTGAGAGTCCTCCTGCCGATGCAGGGGACATGGGTTCGTGCCCCGGTCCGGGAAGATCCCACATGCCGCAGAGTGGCTGGGCCCGTGAGCCATGGCCTCTGAGCCTGCGCGTCCAGAGCCTGTGCTCCGCAACGAGAGAGGCCACAACAGTGAGAGGCCCGCGTACCGCAAAAAAATAAAAACAAAAAAATTCGGACCATTCCCCTGGGCATATATTATATGCTGGATGCTTAGCACTGAGTCTGGCACACACTAGGCACACATTAGGTCAATAAAGAGGAGCTTTTCTTTGTAGCCCTTGTAGATTTGGATTTCAGAATTGTAGTACCAGGTTAGATTCCGAAGAATGTCTTGTTGGGGGGCACCTCAGTGTGGCCTCTGGTTTCTATACTGTGAAGTTAGAGGAGCCTCTGAGAATAGAGAAACCACTGGCAGAGCACTAGGCACCGCCCACTTTCACCAAACTGAACCAGGTGAGTACAATGAGTTCTTAGCTTTCCAGGGCCCCTTTTCATTACCTGCCTTGTAGTTACTCCTTCTATCATTACCAGACGGTATGGAGGGCAAGAGGCAGAACCCATTCAATCAAATGAGACCAACTTTTAAGAAGTACAGCTGGTAAACAGCAGGTTGAAATTGTTGTTTGAAAGGTGAGAGGTTAAGAATCGTCTCTAATATTAACTTCTCTCACTACTGCCTCTTCCCTTTTCTTTGTCACACCATGGCCATCTTTTGACCACGAGCCCTATTCAACAGGACATGTGTATGTCAGAGCTGTTCTGTGCACATTCAAATCTGGCTAATATCTACTGACTTCCTTCTACATATCAGGCCTGGGGCAGCCACATGCAAATATTATTTTCTCCACTAAACAACCCCATGAGATAAGTGATCCTCCATCTTTGCAGATGAGGAAACTAGGGCTCAGAGAAGCTAGGTTGCTGATCTAAAGTCACAGCTACGGAGGGGTGTTGCCTGGATTAGGACATGAGTCTGAATCTGCCATAGTTTGAGGTGGTTATATACAGAGGAAGTCATGGGAGGTGCTGAGGTGCCACCTGGGTTGGTTGGGTTGCTTGTGTCTCTGTAGACATGGTCCCTGGAATCTTCACAGTCATTCTCTGAGTGGGGGTTGTATGCCACCCCTGCAGAGGAGAAAAACCAGGTCCAAAGAGTCAAGTGCTGTTTTCAGTGGAGATTGTAAGTTATCTTCTAAGTGGGATCAACCGATTAGTGAGAGTCAGATATTACTGTTTTTATCCAATGGTGGATCACTTACTCTATTGGCCAAGAGGTGTGTTAGGCCCCCTTGGTGTTTCTCCCAGCATCTAAGACTTTTCTTAGTTAGCAATAATTCACCTATCAGCATCCAAGGGTTTATTACTAATAAGCAATCTTAGCAACGTAATCATCAATGAGATTAAATGAGTGCCCACTTTGTACCTAGCACTGCGCTAAGCACCAGAGGGGTACAATAGCATAAATTTAAGATAGGGATCTGCCATGTCTGAGGACAGCATGGGTGGAAGTGTCTGAATTAGATGCAATGTGTGATATGTAGGAGATTCCTGTGTTGTACTTGGTCATAAAGACCTCGTGCCTCTATGAATTGGTAGCCGATTAATCTTACAATAATAATAATGATAAAGAAACACATTCACATGCATATACATATAGAGAGAAATTTTCAAGTCTTGATAGGCAGCAGAGGAAAGCCCATGGGCTTTGGAACCAAATAAGCTTGGGCCCAGATCTCCACCTTGCTGTACTGGTCCTGTGATTCTAGCTATATTATTAACCTCTGTGATCTAGTAAAAATGTGGTTAATTAGAATCTGCACTGCAGTGTTATAGGTCGGCTTAAATTGTTTAATGTATATAAAAGCAGCTGACACTGTTCTTCGTTCATAATAGTAGATGTGTAATAAATATGAGAAATTATTGTGCTCCACCGTGGGCAGTTTTATGGGGGGAAGAGGTCACACGTGGAAGAGGACCGTGTATTATACTTGGAGTTGATAGAAATTCTGCTAGGATGCCAGATCCTAGAGGCTTTTTAGCGGAGGTATGATGCTAGCTTTGTACTTCGTATTTGCCACGGTCCCCATCACTGGACCCATGGACACTGTCAAGTGCTCCCTGCTCTAAATGCCCTGTTGTGTCAAGATGGTTTCCTTTCTTGATCAGAACCTGCATCCCCAGTGATGTAAGAGAAACTCTTAGAAAAATGAAGAGTTCAGCATAAAATTTGAGAACCAAGTGGGGTATGCAGGTTTCAGTTGATTCTACTTTGGGAGGTAAGATGGGACGAGGGAGAAGCTCACAGCACTTTACAAAGTTCACTCATGCACTTGGGCTCTCACTATATTTGAACAAGAGCACATCTCCCTTGGGTTGGAACTTCTAGTCTGTGTGCTTACTCTTGGGTCCCCTCTTTGACCCCAGTTGAGTTCAAAGCCATAGGTAACCAATGGCCCAATTTATATATTAAAGAACATATTACGGAACTTCAAGAGATGATTGTAGTAGATAACCTCATGCCTTCCGGAGTAGGCTGCTTCCCCCTTAACCTCCGCTGCTATTGGCAGAGAGAGAGAGAATACATAGTGAATGTGAATGTGTCGGGCATCACGTTCTGAGTCCCATCACGTTCTCTGACTGGGCACATCCCTCCACACCCCCGACACGCTAGCATTAGGCCAAAGGGAAGCCCCCCTCTCTTGGCCAAGCCCCTGGTGGCCCAGGAGCAGCCCGACATTTTACTGCCAAGCATTTCAGAGTGGAAGTTGAAGGCGCTCCTTCCTCCTCCCTGTGGCCTGCTGGAGGGGTCCGGCTTCCGGTCCGGGCCTCTGCAGTGCTTCTCTTTTCTTGCCTGGCGTTCAGGGCTTCAGGGTCGACTCTGCAGCAGCCCCAGTGTCTGCTCAGGGAGGTGCTGGAGGGGTGAGATTTTCCCTCCTGACTCTGCACTGTTTGGAGCTCAGGGGAAGTGAGAAGAGCTCTGGCTCTGGCAGACGAGCCAGTGGGAGCTGCCTGGCAAGCTGCTCTCGAGGTGCAGGCTCCAGGCTGATCTCTTAATCCTTGGCAGGAAGGCAGAACTTGATACCCTGAAGAGGGAAGGACGGACGCCCAGTTTATCCCAGGTCCCGGAATACCCACACTCAGGAGGGTGTGTTGGGGGTGAGTTTGGGTTCCCTAGAGTTCCAGATTTAGCCACTGCCTCAGTGTGTACAAGTCCATATGTGTGCTTTTGGGTGTGCTGTTGCTATATCTGTTAACTTAAACACACACAAGTTCAAGGATGCATATAAGAGAGCTATAAATACCTTAACTCAGGTGTCCCCTGGGGTTGGTTCAGGGACAAGCAAGGTCTGTTTCTTACTTGACATAGCCCAGCAGCTGTGGCTGCCTTGTAGGCCCTCTGGGTGCCCAGGGAAGCACTTCCCCTCCAGAAGGGAATCTCCAGGGAGGCAGCCTGGGAATGCCCTGCCTTCTGGAATGCCCTGCAGCACCCAAGGGCCTAGTTTAACAGGAGGGGGGAGGGGTAAGCCCAGGGTATTGCCACTCATAGAATGCCTCGCACCTTCAGGCAGGCATCCTCACAAAACCTTCTGAGGTAGACTCTTCCCAGGTGAGGTAATTGAGAGTGGGTGGGCTTATGAGAACCAAACCAAGATGTGATTGGGAAAAAGGTTTTCCTTAACTTTTGGAGGGGCCTGCAGGGAGCATCAGTAGGGCTCAGGAAGTACCTACTCACATCACCCAGGCTCCAGGTCCCTGCAGCCCTGAGGGGCCCCGGGAGCAGAGTTTGGGAGGAGCTGCAGGGTTCCTTCCAGACATCAGCTGCAACAGGTGAGATGCTGGCACTGAGCATCCTGGTTTCCCTTAGTAACCTACTGTAGATTTGTCATCTGTGCATTTTGCTAACCTTTTTAGAAGCTATTTATATTTCCAGTCTGCACTGCATCATAGGGAATGCTGGTCTCCTCCTCCGCGTGGGGAAGGTGGATGGCCTTTCTTGGCTTCAAAGCCTTTGCAGTGGCCGAATGCCCTGTGTCCCCCCTCTTGGCACTCTGATGTGGGTTTGGGATGTGATCCTCTGATCCATCCGGCTTCACTTCTCTCATGATTCTCTTGAGGTTTGGTGACATTTACGCTCTGGGAACCAAAGCTTACCAGCAGGTGTGTCAGCAATGGTGTTATAGGTGCGCCCAGATGCCATCCACTCAGCTCAGGAGTTGGGGGGGGGCCAGTGTGTAGCTTCCAGGGGGCTGAGCTTATATGGTCATTTTTATGTGTGCCAGGATGTGAAAAAGGTCGGAAGCATTGCTTTAAAGCTCATGGGTTAGAGGCCTTATGGAGAACTGGGTGTTTGTGGTTTTGTTGTGGAATCGGGGGTTTCAAGAGATGAGCCCTAGTGGTATTAAAACAAAACAAGACAAAGCCGTTCTCCATGGGGCTATCGGTTTCTAGCAATGACACGTGTTGGCAGCAGCTGGTACTACCAAGAAGCCTCAGGTACAGAATAGCAATATGCAAGGAGGAGGAATGAGAGGCTGTTACAAAGAAACTGAGCCCACAACCACACGTCTTTAAAATTCGGGTGCCTCAGCTGAATTTCCTTTCACTCAGAGGGCTTGGTTTTGCCCTAATTTGGTGTGTTTGGGTCAAGGAGTGGCTTTCCTTGCCCTCAGCAGTTTGCTGTTCCTCTTTTAGTTTCTGGCAGGCAACTGCTTTGCACGAGGAAGAGAGGGGAGACCCAGCCAGGGAGGCTGCGCGGGGCGTCAGGATGGCCATGGCGGGTCATCCGAGCCCTTCCTGGCCACCCAGCTCTCCGAGTACAGTTCTTCCAGATCCACTGCCTGCTGGACTGGCTCGATTCTCTCTAAGCTCCATGAGGACAGGTGACCGTGTCTCTTTTTCTCCACCGTGTTTCCAGCACGTAGCCCAGTGCCTGGTGCGTGGTAGGTCTACAATGACTGTTTCTTAAATTGAGTTGATTTGCATTTGGCTGTCAACTCATTTCTGCTAAAAGGTTAACCAAAGACTAGGGTTATTGCTGTTAAATAAGAGCTTCTGGCACAACCCCTTTCTTGGAAAAAAGCTTTGTTAGTTTAGTAGAAGTCTCTAAGTTTCAAAGGAGTGACAGGCATGGAGGTAAGCAGCAGGCCAGGCGCTGTCCCCTGACCCAAAACCTGGGGGCTTTCAGTGGTCCCCAGTGGGCCCGTCCCCCAGTGCTGTCCCTCAGGTGCCGGCCTCCACGTCTTTCCTGAGACCTGTCACTCTCAGATGCCCTGAGGAGGAGGCAGCTCGGCAGTGACAGTGTGGGTTCTGGATTCTCTGGAACATTTTTGAATCCTGCTCCTCCTCTCTGTATCTGTGAGACCATCAGGCAGCCAACTTCTTCCCTCCCTGTGGACGGGGGAGATGATGGCCACCTCGCAGGGTTGCCGTCAGGGTTTGTTAGAGATGATGTGTAGTTGTCCCAGATGGCCTCACGCTCAGTCAGGGGTGATGGTCCCGGCCGGCTTTGGGGGCTCTACCCCAGTTCAGTTCAGCTGGTGCTGATTCAGTGCCTCCTCTGTGTTCCAACCTCCTGTGGGAGAAGAAAGGGGGAATCAGATGGCAGAAAGCAGTGGGGAACACTCCTTATGTGACATTGAGTGGTACACCATCCCAGTTGACAAGAGGTAGTCGGGGTAAGCTCTGGAAAGCTGTAGGCTTGCAGGAAGAGATGGGAGGCAGTACAGTAGACTGGTTACCACTGTGGGCCCCCACGTTGGACTGCCAGGGTCTACTTTCCAGCAAGGGGCTTGACTTCTCAAGACCTCAGTTTCCTCATCTGTAAAATGGGGATTATAAAATCAAATCAGAGCTTCCCAGCTCCCAGGTAAGGGATTTTTCTTAGCCTCAAGGCAGCTGGGTAGGGCCTGGGATGGACAGCTCTGGGCTCAGGTTGTCCCTTCCAGCTTGAGCCGTCTAACCTCAGTCACTTAGCCCATGGCCCCTCTACCCCACCCACTGTGTGCTGAACGCACCTCTCTCTTCTCTGTCCCAGGAAGTGAAAGCTTGGGAACCATTGGGCTGAATGAGGTCATGCAGGCAGAGGGGCATGGAAAACGGATATTCTGGGTGGAGAGGAACAGCATGGGGAGCACAGGCACGGGGTGTCCCAAATGTGTCTTTTTATGGTACCTTGGATCCCTGCTGTCAGTGTCAACGTGTGGAGTAGGGATGAGAACTAAATTATGGAGTTTTTCACCCAGTAACTGACGACTTAGTAATTAGAGAGATATCAATCGGGTGCTGCGTTGCTTGTTGATTTTAATAGAAAGAACAGAACATGGGGGAAGGGGCCTCTATTATTGTTGCTGTTTCTTTTCAAGTGACTGGTGGGAGTAGCGGCCCAGCCGCCTCTCTCCTGATGCCCACACTCGCCAGCCCTTCCCAGACTCAGGGAAGACTCTGGGGTTTAATAATGACACTCTTGTCACTGAGTGGCACTTTTACAGGGTGTGAAGCACGTTGCACATGGTGCTCCGTGAGGCTTCTCACCTGCTCTGAGTAAAGGAAGCAGGTCGTGGTTGCCTCCTTTGCAGGTTCAGAGAGGTTAAGTGACTTGTTCAGACCACACAGCTGGTAAAAAGGCAACACCAAGATTGCAGGCCAGACTGCCCAACTCCAGGACCTGGGTTCTCTGTGTTAAACCACTCACAAGAATCAGCTTGATGGTGTTATATGTCTCCTTTACATCACGTATATTCTGTTGCTGATGATTTCATTAAAAAGTACATACTGGGCACATTGCTTTTCTGGACAGAAGAGTTGGTGGAATGGTGTCTATAGATGGGACACTAGGAGCTGCTGCTGAAATGGCTCCTTAAAGATACCTCCACCCCACCTCCACCCTGGGAGATTAAGGGTGTTTTGTCCATTTGTTCATTAACCTCCATTGTTGCTGAAAAAGAGGACTTCCCCTGCGTGGTGCAGGTAGCTGCATTGCCAATGAGGCTGTGGAAGAAACTTCATGCTGGTGCAGGTGTCACCTGTTCCCAGGAAGGAGCTCTGCACCCCTTTGCATTGTCACCCCTGCTCTGCCTGCCAGCCCTGACTTGACATGAACTTGCTGTGCGGGGGCTGCCAGGCAGATGTCTTTTCCATCCCATAGGGGCTGCCCCAGGCTTTTCTTTTCTCCCTTTAGGAGTTTCCTTATTTAGGTAAAAACTGCCATTTTCAGCCTGTTTGTCCCTCTTCCATCGGGGTATGCCCTGAATATGCACCCAAAGACTTCCTCTGCCACCCACTCCTCATTTTCCCTGCCTTCCTGAGCATCCTGTCGACACCACCTCCGCATGGGCTCCCACATCCCACGTCCCACAGCCTGGGCTGCGTCCCGCGCTGTGACTGCAAGGACTAGATGAAAACATTAGGTCAGTCAGCAAACATTCCTTGAGCACCAAATCTGGGCCGGTACCTGTGCAAGGGGCGGGGCTTACGAGACAGATCGGGCCCAGGCCCTGCCCCCAGGAGCACACAGTTCAGCAGAGAGGGGAAGGGAGAGGGTGCCTGTTCATCCGGGGCACAGAGGAGGCTGGGTTCTGTCCTTCCCAGGAGATTGAGAATGGGCACAGCAGCCTGGGGTTCTCCAGGTCGATTTTAGGTGGAGAAAGTGCTCAGATTGGATTCTTACATGTACTAGATGCTCAGTGAGGGTTTGAATTATTGCACTCGTTCTCAGATGTGGTCCTCAAACCAACATGCATCTTCTGGGAATGTGTTAGAAATCCAGACTCTTAGGCTTCACCCCAGACCCCTGGAATCAGAAAATCTGAGACAACTCTGGTCTGACAAGCCCTCCAGGTGATTCTGATACTGGCCGAGATGTCAGAACCACCACGTTAGTAAACGTGAACTTAATATACCTTGTCTTAGCAAGCCACCTCCCCTCCTCCCCTCCCCCGATACACACACACACACACACACACACACACACACACAAACTCTCTCTCTCTCTCTCTCTCTCCATGCTCTACTTATACACTGTCTCCAGAGTGCAGGTACATAACTTATCCGTCTTTTAATCCTTATTCATCTTTTAACCCCTGCCTATCCAAACACGCCTCCACACACCCTCATCTCTAGTTCTTTATGTGTGGTTGGGATGCTCCATATTTGTTGGAATGAACTGAATCATTCAGCCACTGGTGCTGCCTTCCTCACCTGCCTGGTGGAGATGGGGCCAAGGCACTATCAGGAGAAAACGGAGGCAGAACTTCTTAAGCTGCCCTTGACTCCACTGGTGTGCTGTCTGGCCCAAGGCCATGCACACAGTAGGCGCCAGGGGTATTCCTTGATGAGGCCCAAGTGCCAAGCCATGTCCTCCCCCGTACATTAAGCGTAGCTGAGGTTAGCACTCTGGGAGGTGACAGGCCTGCCCCTGAGGACAATGCTGGTTTGGTTTGTGCTAAATAAGTTCCAAAGCAACAGATGGGCAATGATGTCCTTTTGTATTAAAACTCCCCATTGGGACGGTTGGAGGAAGGGCTGTTACTGACACCCTTCTCCGCAGTAATTACTTTTCTGGCTGACCATGGCTTTCTGCATAAGTGTCTTCCTCTTCCATTCCCCTGCCTTCCCTCCACTTTTAAATTCCCCCTTTCTTTCTTTCTTTCTTCCTTCCTTCCTCCCTCCCTCCCTCCCTCCCTCTCTCCTTTCCTTCCTTTCTTCATTTTCCACTGCTCTCTCTTTTTTTTTTCCTTTTTTTCAAAACTTATTCCAGTGTAGAAAAGCCATCTTCTTTCAAATGGCCTAACGGTTGGGATTATAAATGAGTTGGCTCAAAGTATGCCCCCCTTTAAGAGCTGCCACTGAGAGAAAGAATTTAATTCTGATTGTCCAGCTCAATTAAAATTCCACTTACCAATTTCGTCTCTTTTTGTGGCTGAGTTGAGTTATTTGTAGTGAGGTGGATGGACCTACAGTCTGTCATACAGAGTGAAATAAGTCAGAAAGAGAAAGACAAATACCGTATGCTAACACATATATGGAATCTAAGAAAAAAAAAAAAAAGTCATGAAGTACCTAGGGGCAAGATGGGAATAAAGACACAGACCTACTAGAGAATGGACTTGAGGATATGGGGAGGGGGAAGGGTAAGCTGGGACAAAGTGAGGGAGTGGCATGGACATATATACACTACCAATCGTAAAATAGATAGCTAGTGGGAAGCAGTCGCATAGCACAGGGAGATCAGCTCTGTGCTTTGTGACCACCTAGAGGGGTGGGATTGGGAGGGTGGGAGGGAGGGAGATGCATATGTATATATGCATATACATATGTATATGTATAACTGATTCACTTTGTTATAAAGCAGAAACTAACACACCATTGTAAAGCAATTATACTCCAATAAAGATGTTAAAAAAATAATAATAAACAATCAAAAAGATTTTAAAAATTCCACTTACCCCAGCGTAATTTTCAAAGGGCCGTCCCGCCCAGTGAGCTGGTTCAGGGTTCACAATTAAGGTGTTCCTTGTGGCCTCCCTGGCTCTGCAGGTATGGGGGATGGGATAGAGGTGAGAGGGTCCCTGCTTTCTTCAGACAGGGGCCTTGTCTAGCAGCAGGGAGCTTCTGGTCTTCAGCCTGCAGAAAGTGAGAAGTCCTTCTGAGGAGGAGGCACCCCGTGAACTCCTCCTCTGAGACTCCAGCCCTCTTAGGGTTGAACCCCATCTTTGAATTTCAGCTGAGAAAATCATCTATAGGCTACAGTCTAGCATTCTGTTTTATTCTTGTGTAAATCTTTATTCAGCACCCAGATTGTAAGCCCTCAGAGGGGGTCTGCATGTGGCACGTAGCACTTAGCACAACCCACAACCAGGTGTGTGCTGGATTTAGGAGAACCTGTTAGAAAGATGATCATGAAAAGAACATCTCCCATGACTTTACATCACCTCCATATTGGTTTTCTCATCAGCTCATTTTTTCTTTTTTCTTTTTTTTTCTTTTTGCAGTATGCGGGCCTCTCACTGTTGTGGCCTCTCCCGTTGCGGAGCACAGGCTCCGGATGCGCAGGCCCAGCGGCCATGGCTCACAGGCCCAGCCGCTCCGCGGCATATGGGATCCTCCCAGACCGGGGCACGAACCCGTATCCCCTGCATCGGCAGGCGGACTCTCAACCACTGCGCCACCAGGGAGGCCCCATCAGCTCATTTTAAAGGGAATTCTGTTCTGTCTTGACGTTATTGAAGGTTTTTAAAATCAGGTTATAGGTGGTCGGTGTAATGCGTTGCCTGCTGAGGCACAGTAGAACTCATTTCTTAACTCAGGGAGTCCATTAGCAGAAAGGCTGCCAGGTCTCTTTGGATAAAATATTGGCCAGGATGTGTGCTGTTCTCCAGCAAGTCTGGATCTGTAGGATTCCTTCAGTGTGTTTTGTGTCAGGTGTCCCTCTGTTACAAGCAGGGGGAGCCCTGACATCCTGCTGCTGGGCCAGGCAGTGTGGAAGCATCAGAGTCTAGGCAAGCTGGTGTTATAAACAAAGCAATTCCTCAGAAATTCCTCGTGGGCCAGACTGCTTGTTTACTCCTCTTTCCTTTTAAAAAATTGAGATATTATTCATATTCAGTGGGTTTTATGTATTCACAAAGCTGTGTGACCATCACCACTATTTAATTTCAGAACATTCTCATCACCCCCAAAGAAACCCTGTACCTATAATCAGTGACTCTCCATTCTCCCCTTCCCCCAGCTCTTAGCAACCACTAATCTACTTTTTTTTTTCTTTTCTTTTCTTTTTTTTTTTTTTTTTTTTTTGCGGTACGCGGGCCTCTCACTGTTGTGGCCTCTCCCGTTGCGGAGCACAGGCTCTGGACACGCAGGCTCAGCGGCCGTGGCTCACGGGCCCAGCCGCTCCGTGGCATGTGGGATCCTCCCGGACCGGGGCACAAGCCCATGTCCCCTGCATCGGCAGGCGGACTCTCAACCACTGCGCCACCAGGGAAGCCCACTAATCTACTTTTTGACCCTGTGGATTTGCCCATTCTGGACATTTCATATAAATGGAATCATACAATATGTGGCCTTTGTGTCTGGTTTCTTTCACTTAGCATCATGTTTTCAAGGTTCATCCATGTTGTAGAATATACCAGTACTTCATTTCTTTTTTGTGGCTGAATAATCCCTTGTCTGTCCTTTTTATTCGTTTTCGTCAGTCTTCATTACATGGACATTCTTCCCGAACCCTGGAAACCACTGGTCATGTACTTCTGGTGCTGTCTTCACCCCAGCTCTGGTAGGGCTAGGGGCTGGTCTCCCTCTACGCTTTCAGTGTTCCAGTTCTCCTGTTGCCTCTGTTCATAATCCTCCCCACCCCTATCCACACCCTTATGTCTTTATTCATCAGATATGTGAGTATCCATTAAATACAGGTGAGGTGAGGAACATGAAGATCCACCAGATAGGGTTCTTTCGCTGTAGGAGCTTAGAGTCCATTGGGAAGAGAAGATGTATACAGATGACCAAAATGCAAACAGAATATGGGACGTGCCAAGAAAAGGTAAAGTGTGAGCAGTGTCATAAGGGTGCCTGACTGACTCTTAGGCTGCTTGCCTGGAGCCTCCCAGAGAGCCAGGGCCTCAGTCGGGCCATCAAGACTCAGAGACTTGATTTTATTGAGGAACTCACATATCATCAGGTCCACCGGTCTGATCTGTGTTAACTCATAGAGATCTGGATATAAATAAGGTTGTGGAAGGATTATTTATCATGTGGTCTTGGTGGAAAAATGGACTCAAGCCATAAACCAGTAGCTCACAAGGAAGAAAAGCGAACAGCCAATTGAACACACAATATGCAAAGATATGCAAATAAAAACTTTTTTTTTCACTTATCAAATTGAACAACATGGGAAAAATTGATATTCAGGAGTCAGGGAAGTGGATGCTCTATGTACCGTTCAGTAAAAACTGACACAATCCATTTGGAGGTTAATTTGGCAAAGACACTTAAATTTTCAATGATCCATTTCTATGAAATTATGCCAAGGAAACATTCAGTGTACACAAAGATTTACATAAAATGATATTCTTCACAGCCATATTTATAATAGTGATAAATTATAAACACATTAATGCATAGTAAAAAAGGATTTGTTAAATGATAGCATGATATGTATTAGAATAATCACAGCCATTAAGAACTGCTTTCAACAAATATTTAAAGATATATGAGGGCCTCCCTGGTGGCGCAAGTGGTTGGGAGTCCACCTGCCGATGCAGGGGATACGGGTTCGTGCCCCGGTCTGGGAGGATCCCATATGCCGCGGAGCGGCTGGGCCCGTGAGCCATGGCCGCTGAGCCTGCGCGTCTGGAGCCTGCGCGTCCGGAGTCTGTGCTCCGCGGCGGGGGAGGCCACAGCAGTGAGAGGCCCGCATACCGCAAAAAAAAAAAAAATTAAAAAAAAAAAAAAAAAAAGATATATGAAAAGGCCAGTGGTGTGTTAAGTGTGAAAACGCAGGAATGAAAACTATATATTGCATTATTACAACTTTGAAAAATCTGCATATGTATAATGTGTAAGAAAAATATTGGTATAAAATTGTCAAAATGTTAAAGCAGTTGGCTCTAGGTAGTGATATTGAATACTTGTAGAAATTTACTTCTTTATACTTTATTCTGTTTTTCTCCAATTAAAAAAAAAGTCACTTTATTTTTATTGAAGTTATATATGCAGATGGTTTACAGAGTCAACAGTTCTATAAGATCCTGTTATGGAGAAACAAAAGATCCCTCTCCACTTTCCTACAGAGAAGTCCTTTTCCACTCCCCCAAGGCAACCGCTTTCAGTTCTTAGCTGTTTATGTTGGTAAAAGAAATCCTCTATTGCCTTCACACCATGAATGATGAGGCTTTAGCTGTCTTTTGAATATGTCTTCCACTTCCCATCCACCTATCCCCAGTAGCTATATTGTAATTTCCATTTGATTATTGATCAGTGGTTATGTTTTTATCACTGTGTTAGCATAGCTGAGCCATGTAGTGTACTATAATTACTTTTCCTTCTTTGTGCCGCTTTTTGTTTTCCTGGAGTTACTAATTATCTTCTTCCCTTGCTCAGTTTTCACCACCTGTCTGTTTCATTCTAAACTCACCTTTCCATACATTCCAGCATATCAAGTATTCTGTCAGTTTCTTCTTGGAGACATTCGTCATGAGCCTACTGACCTGCTTCAGTTTGGGCTAGTTGCCTCGAGCCTACTGCACAGCTGTCATCCTAGGATTTTCCTTCATCATTATTGGGATTCCCTTTGGCTCTATGTCTTGTATTAGATGCCTATTTTTATTTTTCATGTCTTCATAGTTTACTTCCTCATTTTGGTAGAGTATATATTTTATTAGTTTCCTGAGAAAAGATGCATTGTAGGCAAATTTTTTGATACCTGGTATGTTTGAAAATGTTTTTATTTCCTTCATACCTGCTTGACATTTTGAAAATAGATTAGAAATCATTTTTTCTTCAGAACTTTGAAGACATTGTTCCATCATCTTCCAGCTTCAATTTATGCTGTTAAAAAGTCTGATGCCAATCTGATTCTGGATTCGTTTTTTTAGGAACCTGTTTTTCCTGTCTGGAATTTCACACTCATGGTCTTCAGGGTAGGGTGTAGCTGGCTATTGTGGGCTATTTCATCCTAGGGCCTCGTGTCCTTCAGTTCTGAGAAATTTTCTTGGTTTATTTCGTTGATTTCTTCACTTCCAATTAATCTCTTCTGTTTCACTAGAACTTCCAGTATTTAGATATTAGAGGCTTTGGGGTGGTCCTCTAATTGTCTTATATTTGCCTTCTCTGTGTCTTTTTGCTCTATTTTTGGGAGAGTTCCTCAATTTTATCATCTGCCCCTTCTATTTTTTTTTTAATGTGATTCTATTTTTAATTTTCAAGAACCTTTTCCTGTTCTTTGGATGTTCCTTTTTTTTTTTTTCTTTATCATCTAAGTTTGGTTTGGCTTGCTTTTGGTTTGAATATCTTCTCTAATTTCTCTGAGGGTATTAATGATAGCTTTTTGAAATTTTTGTCTCCCTGCATAGTCTCTCGTTTTGATCTCTGCCTTTTGTGGCAGTTCCTCAGGTGTCTACTCATATTTATGAGAGTGGCATTGGAGAATGGGAAACTCTGGGTTTACATGGGGCTGGATGACTCTGGCCCTTACTGAAGGTCTGGGTTTCTCAGCCTCAGCACTATTGATATTTTGGGCTGGACAGTTTGTTATGAGTGCTGTCCTATGAACTGTAGGATGTTTAGCAGCATCCCTATTGTCTTCCCTACTCCAATCATGATGATCAAGAATGTCCCAGACGGGCTTCCCTCGTGGCACAGTGGTTAAGAATCCGCCTGCCAATACAGGGGACACGGGTTCGAGCCCTGGCCCGGGCAGATCCCACATGCCACGGAGCAGCTAAGCCCGTGCGCCACAACTACTGAAGTTCGCGTGCCGTGCTCCGCCATAAGAGAAGTCACTGCAATGAGAAGCCCGCGTGCCGCAATGAAGACCCAACGCAGCCAAAAATAAAATTTATAAAAAAAAAAAAAGAATGTCCCAGACATTGCCAAATGTTCCCTTGGGGCAACATCAGCCTTTGCTCCTTCTACCCCCGTTTGAGAACCACTACTGTAGGGTGATTCATCTGGGTCTTTTCACTGGGGAACCTGGTCCTTCCTCTTGCACTGTTCATATTCCCCAGAAAAGAATCTTCCACTCTACTGCCTGAGTGGTTCCTGCTGGGCTGCCACTGTTCTGGGAGGTGAGGGGAGGAAGCAGGGTAAGGATCTCAATTTTCAGTGTACCCTGGCCTTGTGTGTTCAGTATGTTCAACTGGGCCCTGGGTCCTCCCACCCAGGGAACCCTCTGTTCTGCCCTTTCCGGGGAATAAATATCCTCTGCCTTTCATCAGGGCTGGGGAGAGTATTTATCATGATAGAGAACAGATCTGGGGTTTAACTGCTTCATTAGCAGACTGTCAGTCCGCCCTCTTGTTTGTGGCTCCACCTTCAACCCACTTTCAGAACACACTGCTCCAGCTCCCACACCTTTAGGGGGTTGTGTTGTACGGAACCGGGTGCTTCTTAACTTCTCCTCATTGCTGGCCCAGGATCTGGCTCCCAGGGTCTGCTAAATCAGTTCCTACTTGTTCTTTGGTTTTCTAGCTTCTAAAATTGTGTGGCTGTTGTCTCCTTCCCTGTTTGCTTTTCCTGTGGCTTTATGCCTTTTTTTTTTTAATTACTGTACATGTCAGAGGATTTTGGAAAGATCAGAGATAAATTCATGTGTTCAACTGGCTAGCATTTAACTGAATTCTTCTCCAATTTGTTTTCATAGTTAGAAAACATAAATATGAAGATCAAAGCTATAATGATAGATACCTTTTCAGTGCCTGTTATCCAGTGTACCTTTCCTTAGCATAAGGTACCCAGGAAAATGAATTCATTAGAAGCTTTCTTGGGATTCAGGCTTTGGAGCAAAAGGTCTTAGAGGAGATGTGAATTTCATCTGGATCCTGGAACCACATGGTCAACTGCCCCTCCCACACCAGAGCTCTGCTTTCTAGTGTTCAGGATCTGTTTGTCCACCACGTTTAGCGTCTTACCGTTGGGCAAAGCTAAATGGACACAAATATTCTAATTAGGCAATTTCTCCTTTGCTAGACTCTATTTAGAGTCTCTCTAGACAATAACTTTTAAGTCAACATTTTTCAGACAGGCCAAAACATACTCTATTAGGTTACAGCTTCCTTTAGTTACATTTTAATCACCTTGATTAGATTCGGGTGTTTTCAAGAATCTCGGTCATCTCTTAGTAATGACCCATACCGCAGATGACTAATGACGATTATGGTTTCATTTTCATGAATTTAATTCTCAACGTGTAGCCATATGTCAAATTATTAGGGTGTCCTACTATAGTTCCCCTATATTTATTAACTACACCTCCAGATACTGACATTGGGAGGCAGGAAGGGGCACTTGCAGCTCTGGGGATGGGGGTGGGGGAGGGTCGGGACTGTTTTCCTAGGTGAGGAGGTGGCGTGAGTGTGTGGCTTTGGGGTGGGGACAGGACATGGGTAGAACAGGTATTCCATGCAGCCTTTTCTAGTCCTCAGGTGGTAGACATACTCACTGCTGTGAATTCCGGTGGCACTTAGCGTGTGTGTCTCTTGTCATTAATCTCGTGCCTACATCAGAGGCCTTCTCTAGACCTGTTTATCCCATTTAATCGTAACAACAACCTCTGAGGTAGGTGATATTATCCACCCCTCCCCCTGCCCTTGCTTTAATGGATGAGAAAACAGGCACACTAAAATTACTAGTGTGAGTTACATGTGCAGCCCGTGAGAGCAGCACTGGACCTCAGACCAGGCCCACAGGCCTCTGATCTGTATGTAAGTCGTTTAATTAGTGACTTGCCCTGCTGCCAGGGTCTTACTAGATTGCTTAACTAAGCTAGTGGCTCTCTGAAGGGAGAGGTGTGCTGTTTGATTTTCCAGGAAGCAGCAGACTCCCTAACGGGGTTGATGTGTGGGCTTGGAAAGGACTCAGCTTAGTGGGTTACACCGGGCAGGGCTGAGAGCTGGAACCTCACAGGTTCCCGTGCAGCTTGACCGGGCTCTATGGTCCACACCTGCTATGGTTGAAAACTGCCTCCACCTCCACCCTGACCCACCCAACTGCTCCAGCCACAGTCTCGCCGGCACTTCACCGATGGCCCTGGCCTCAGCTGCTGCCCTCCACCCCAGATGGGGGGATGACAGCTGCTGGCCCAACACTGCCTCCAAGGGTTTTATGAGGATACGCAGAAGAGAATGGATGTTCGAAACCCCTGGAATGACCGGGGTTTTTCTTGCAAAGCTTTGTTGTTTCCTTGTCTGCCCATAGTGTTGCTTCTTTTTGATTTTGTTTCACGGGCTCTTGGTTTGTTTTGGTCAATGTCACATCTTCCTAGCCAGGTTCTCTGTGGTGGGATGTCCAGCTCCTGGATTGGCTGAGCTTCTGGGAACACGAGGATGCTCATACAAACGTGGGTCCAGTGAACCTTTTACAGGCAGCAGCTGAAAACTGCCTGTGCTGTTTGTAGCACAGGGCAGAGAGGGCTTGGCGGTGAGGGCTGGGTGGCCACATCAAAGTCCACGTGCATCATGATTCTTTTTCAGTTCTCAGGTCCCGTTAACCATTGTTTTAAAAAAAATACATTTGAGGTATATTAGTTTAGCTATCTTCAGTTGTTTTAATAAAATTCCTGACTTCAGTTCTTGCCTGCCATGTAAACATATGCACTTCGTAAGCAGCCACATTTCTCAGTGTGTTTTTCACAAAGTCGCTTTTACCCTCAATCCTCCTTTTCCACCGATTTATTCCTCTGTGCCAAATCTGCCGAAACTGAAGAGCTAAGGAACACTACTGGGCATGGTGATAAGCTCGCAGCCACCACACAGGCTCCACGCTAGCTCATTTAATCTTCCAACAGTTTAGTCCATTTTATAGATGAAGGAAACGGAAACGGTAAGTAACTTGCCTGGAGCCACATAGCCAGTAAAACTATGATTCAAAGATTTAAAAGGTCTGTGTCTAAAACCTGTGACCTACTGCTTGCTTAGAACAAAGGGGCCAGGAGGGTCCTAAACTAGTTGATGGGAGAACTGCCTTCCTGCCTCATTTCTCCCCAACTGTCCTGTAACTTTGGACAAGTTGGACGAGTTTCTCTGAGCCTCACTTTCCTCATCAGTAAAGTGGGAGCTGCCCTATCTCATAGGATGATGGTGAGGATTTGGTGGGATAGTAGGTCTAGTGTGAAAGCAGGAGCAAGGTGCTCTGTGCTGTGAAGCAAAATAAGGCTAGAGTAACGTAATGCGGTGACTCGTTAATAAGCCTGGAGAAGAGCTCTGCTGGGAGCCTCCTGTAGCACAAGAAGGCCAGAGCTGGAGGGGAGAAGATGAAGTGGGTGATGCAGAAGAGGCAGAGTAGGGGTTATGAGACATGCCCGCAGGAGGGTAAGCTGTGCTCCACAACGTGGAAGCGTGTCACGGGGATGAATGCAGGTCCTGAGGAGTGGATGGCTTGGGTATTTCTGCCAGGGACTCCCTGCAGGGAAAGGGTATTTCTGCCACGTGCAAGCACCTCTCTGAATTTCAAAGAAATCTGTGTGTGTGTGTGTTTGTGCACGCATGTGTGTGGGCCCATGAGGACCCAACTTTGCATACTTGTGGACCTACGTTTATTTTCCTTAAATTAAGGTGAAATTCACACAACATAAAATTAATCATTTTTAAGTGTACAATTCAGTGGCATTTAGTACTTCACAATGTTGCATAACCTCCACCTCTGTCGAGTTCCAGAACATTTTCATCACCCCACAAGAAATTGTGTGTACTTTCTAAAGGGTCTGTTCTGTGAAAATGTATTTGTGAACAGCATTAGGTCATCCTGATTTTGCCTACCTGCCCAGAAGCCTCCCTCCCTCATCTGCCTGTCCCGTGTCTTTGGCCAAGGAGTGTGGTCCAAGACCTCAGATTCCAAATGGGTTTGCTAGTCATGGTAAACTCCTCCATGCAGTGTGGCTGTCTCTGGTGGGCATGGAGAAAACCAGCATTTCAGGGTTAATCAGAGGGTAGTTCCTGAGGCTTCTCTCACCGCTTGACTGCCTGTTCTTAGTGTATTAGAAGTCTGTGTTTAAGGGTGTCTGCCAGTGAGAGACTTCAGTCATCGTAAGCCTCTTCCTCAGCCTCAGAGGCAAAGAAGGTAGGTGTTAGTCCACAGTGGAGGAAAATGATGTTTCCTCCACATTTGGCCATCTGTAACTCCTAGTTCTATGTTGGTGCCCTTGCCGCATGGGAAGCCCAGGTGACCTGAATCCACATTGCCCAAGGGTCCTCTGTAGTTCAAGCATTAAAAGGGTAAGAGGGCTGTTCCCCTGGAAGTGTCAGGCCTGGTACTTATATATGCCTGCCTCCAAATAGCTGGCCCTGGGCAGCATCCACTCCCCTGTGATACAGGGACCACAGCACTGGCCAATGTAGTGGGGATCCCTGAATAGTCTCCATGATCTGCAGAGATGGGGCCAGTGAGTAGCAAATCCTTCCATACTGAGTGAGGGGTGGAGGGAGAGAGAGGGAGACAGAGACAGAGACAGAGAGGAAGAGCAGCAGAAGGAGAAGAAGGGGTGAGGAAAGAGCTGCCTTCAGTCATCTAGGGACTACTTCATGCTGATTCCACTACTTAGATCTTGTGCTCACCCAGGAACCAATATCAGGCACACCTCAGAGATACTGCGAGTTCAGACCATGCAATAAAGTGTATATCGCATTAAAGTGAGCATATGAATTTTTTGCTTTCCTAGTGCATGTGAAAGTTATGTTTATACAGTGGTCTATTAAGTGTGCAAAAGCATTATGTCTAGAGAAAAAGTGCATACCTTAATTAAAAACTATTGCTTAAAAATGCTAACCATCACCTGAGCCTTCAGTGAGTTCATAGTAGTAACGTCAAAGATCACTGATCAGGGACTTCCCTGGTGGTCCAGTGGTTAAGACTTCACCTTCCAGTGCAGCGGGTGTGGGTTCAATTCCTGGTGGGGGAGCTAGGATCCCACATGCCTCACAGCCAAAAAACCAAAACAGAGAACAGAAACAATATTGTAACAAATTCAATAAAGACTTTAAAAATGGTCCACATCAAAAAAAAAAAAAGATCACTGATCATAGATCACCATAACAAATATAATAATGATTTTTTAGAAAGGCCTGAAATATTGCGAGAACTACAAAAGTGTGACACATAGACATGAGGTGAGCAAATGCTGTTGGAAAAATGGCACCAATAGACTTGCTCGCTGCAGGGTTGCAACATGCCTTCAATTTGTAAAAAATGCAGTATCTGCAAAGTGCAATAAACTGAAGCGCAATAAAATGAGGTATGCCTGTGCTTTGGCCAGGGGGCAGAGAATGAGCCCCGTGGACCTTCATTCTGAAGGACCTTCAGTCCTTCATTCTGATTGGACTACTTGGATCATGTGCCCACCTAGGAACCAGTGACTTTGGCCAGGGGGTAGGGAATGAAACTCCATGATTGACTTAAATCCAACCGGGAATTCTTTAAGCTAAATATGAGGTCAGGGTTCCCAGGGGCATGTGTCTGAATAGAGGAGTGGTGGGTCTTGAACTAAATCAGTTTTGGAAAGAAAGAACAAGTAGGAGAAGGATGCCGGGTAGACAGTCAATGATATCCTCCATCCTAGATAAAACAAATGTCAAGACAATGGAAAAAACTTGGTGGTGAAAAACAGTAGCAGGAACTAAAATGCTGGAAGAATTGCTCCGTCTGAGGCTCTGCACCTTACAGCTCACCTTATTATTCAGGAAGGTGGGTTGGACAGAGAAAGGGCCCTGATCTTAGGAGGCAGTTGGAATCTTGGCTGAAAGTGGTAACTGCAACCTGAGAAATTCACCTGTTAGTGGAGGATTCAGATGCTTTATCCACCATCTCCAGCTTTGCAGCCGGTAAAGGAGGTGCAGGCCACCGTGATCTGGCTGCAGTTTGCCCTTCTGACTTCATCTCCCACACGCTACCCTCATTCATTCAGCAAGAATTTAATAAGCAGTTACTATAAACCAGACTTTGAAGAGTAGTCCTCTGCCCTCACGGAGTCCTGTGGAGGATACAGATAAAAGAGGTAGTTGTATTACCATGTAAGAAATGGGACGACAGGAGAAGGTGTTACAGAGGGACCTTGATCTGAATTGGGGGTTTAGAGAAGGTTTGTTGGACCAAGAGATTTTTAGACCAAAGCTTGAAAGATGAGTAGGAGCTGCCCAGGTGAGTGTGGAGAGGGAAGAACAGACTGGCTGGGCAAGTGGTTGACTTACTTTGTGTTTGGGGTTGATACTGAGGACTCCCAGGGTTACTGTTTGATCCTGATGGAGTGGTGATGTCTTTTCATGAGACGGTGAACTCAACAGGACTTGCAGATTTGAGGGGGAAGAAATGACTTTAGAAATGTCGAATTTGAGATACTTCTGGTTCAGCCAAAAGGAGGCATCTAGAGCTGGGTCTGGAACTCAGAGGCAGAGAGCTCTTCCAGATACTTGTTTCCCACTGTCTACTCAACACCTTGAGCTTAACGTGCCCGAAATTGGCCTCTTGAGTTTTCTCCCTAATGTGCTTCTCCACCTTCAATCGTCCTCATCCCTGTAAAAGACATTACCCATCCAGCTGCACAAGCTGAACCCTGGATTATTCCAGAAGGATCTCTGGAGGCATCTGTCAGGGCTTTTCTGCCTTGGGCCTTTTGCCCCTAGTGTCCTGTACCTGGCTTCTCAAAGCATCCCTCACATCTCAGGTTAGACGTCGCTCCCTCCGAGAGGTCTTTCCAGACCACCCAGACTGAAGCTGGTCGTCCCGGTTATTCTCTCTCTCCTGGCTGTTTTCCTTCACAGCACCTATCCCAGTTCGCATTTATAATCATTTTTGTCCCAATTTGCTAAATACCTGACTCAGTGCCTCTAGTGTATTAGATCCATCCCCCCTTTGATAACAATTTTTATAACATGTTTCTCCTATACTTATCTTCAAATGAAGTCTATAGCTAATATAACCTTTCTGTATATATAATTTTAAATCAGTATAACATCCTGGCAGTAATAGGAAGGAAAAATAAAAGGGAAGTAATTCATAATAAAAATATTTATTTCAGGGCTTCCCTGGTGGTGCAGTGGTTGAGAGTTCGCCTGCCGATGCAGGGGACACGGGTTCGCGCCCCTGTCTGGGAAGATCCCACATGCCGCGGAGCAGCTGGGCCCATGAGCCATGGCTGCTGAGCCTGTGTGTCCGGAGCCTGTGCTCCGCAACGGGAGAGGCCACAACAGTGAGAGGCCCGCGTACTGCAAAAAAAAAAAAAAAAAAAAAAAAAAAAAAAAATTATTTATTTATTTATTTATTTATTTATTTATTTATTTATTTCAGTATTAAATTCCTAAGTTCCCAGGGCTGAGTACTCAGAAATCATAATGAAGTAGTCAGGTGAACAACCATGAATGCAATAGCTCTAAAAGTTGACTAACGGATTTGTGTTTTAGTGAGATATATTGCCAGTGGTGTGTAATTTTCTGCAGTGGTAAGCAACTCCTGTAATATTTGAACAACAACAAGTAAATCTACCTTTCTACTAATATGCAACAGAGATAGATCCTAGATTCAGATCATTATTAAAAGGTTTTTCATAGTCATGCAGTGTCTAGAGGTACACTCATCAATCATGCAGGACCCAGGACTGTTTTTCACTACACAGGTCAGGTAGCACCCTGGCTCCCACCCCTAAATGCTGGTAGAGTTCCCCCATTCGTGCTGACGATCAGAAATACCTCCCGCATTTCCACAGTGTCCCCTGGACCTAGAGTAGTCCTGCCCTAGTGGGGAGGCACTTGCCTCTCGTCTGTTGTACCGTGAATTCCACGAGGGCAGGATCCACGTCTGAATCTCACTGGAGTACACAGTGTTCAGCACCTAGTGGGCATATATTTGTTGAAATGAAAGAATGCATGACTATTCCATCAACATGAAATTTGTACCAAAAAATGTTAGGAAAGGAGTACACTGCACAGAAGTGTGACCTGACATTGACCTTCCTTCTGCATGCCTTAGGCCAGCTGACCTCTGTTTTAGTGAAAGAGACTTGCAATTATAGCTCCAGACAATGTAGAATTGCAGCTCTTAAATCCTTTACAATGAAGGAAGTCATCTCACCATGCACAAAAGAAACTGCACTGGCTCTGAAGTTGTGGTTTGTCTTTTTTTGGAAAGTCAGGCTTGTCTGTTGAAGAGCTCAAAACACTTGACCAGCTCTCTCATTTATCTTAACATGTGTATGCTATATTTATTCTCCCCTCACAGATGGGGAAATGAAGCTTGCCGAAGGGCCATATTTAGTTGAGTCTTGATCCTCTGCCTTGGGGGGTCAGCTTAGATAAAACAGTATCCTAAAACTCAATTTTTATGCAGTAGTTTAAACCTCCACCCACATTAAATCTGTTACTAGGGCTGCTCACAAGGGTAAAAAGTGTTAGTTTGTGCGTTTTTAACCATGTGACGTGGCGATCTAGTTCAGTCCTCTCCTTTTAGAGATGAGGAAGTGCAGGTTCACGAGACACGGTTAGATAATGGCAGAACCAGTTCTCCAGCTGGTCGTCTTTCTGCTACCTCACATTTAAACTTTTCTCTCTCTCTTTTTTTTTTCTCCAGCTAACCTAAACAGGAGTTATAATAAGGCAGGCAGCCAAAAGGAAGATAATAATGGAAAAGAAGCCAAAGATCTGGTCCACTAGCTGCTAAATAATTAATAAATTAACTAGGAGACGGACTTATTCTAATCAAAATATAGGAAGATGACAGTTGCTTAAAGTTAGAAGCTGAACCTTCAGTTTCAAGAATTCTTTTACCAAGAGCTAATCAGGCTCCTGATAAGTAAATACCATCTCACAACTGAACAGAGATTTTAAAAAAAGGAAAGGAAGGAAGGAAGGAAAAAAAGTCAAATATTTTTAAAGTTTTTGAAAAACAATGACCTCTTAGGAATTTCTAGCACTTAAAAAAAATTCTCCTCCCCAAATTTTCTTTAGTCCACCTGTAGCAGGAGAGTGGTATGTAAATTGAGTAAACTCATCATCGATGCATTTTGAACCAAACTTACCAAAATATTCCACAAAAGAACTCAACCCAGCTTCCTTGAAAAAGTTATTTTTAAGGGGGTGAAAGGTGATATTTCACAAAGTTAAATACAAAATGAACTTGAAAGTGACAAAAGGACAACACAAAAAAATGAGGTTTCATAGACTACTGTTACCAAGAATTATTGAAGAAATGTTGAAAATTAATAAGATTTCTGACAAAACACTTCATCTTCAGCATCTAGCTTCAGTCCATGTGTCCTCTTGGCTTTAGTATAGCACCTTTTAGGGGTTAGAGTGATTCAGGAGCCATGCCTGATACCTATTTTAGGCTTCTCACCAGAAACAGATGTTTCAGATGGAGATTACTACTCCTTCATTTACCACAAGCCACCAGTTGTCAGGGACATTCTTACTTAGTTCCCTTATATTTTATATATCTCAAAGTAGTCAGAAGCTGTTTTAGACTTTAGAAGTCTGGGGCTTGTCTGTTAAAGAATTATTCAGTTGTGGTCCCACTTTTTCTAGGTTGTTACAGAGGAAAAATGCTTACAGGTTTTGATAATGACTGTTTTCTGAATCAAAGTAACGTCCTGGATTATTCAGAGGCATAATATATTCTTATAGCACTTACAGTCTTCAAAGCACTTGTCGTTGATAATCTCCCATTTTACAGACTGATAAACAAAGGCTCTAAGAAATAAGTGACTTGACCAAGGCCACATGCTAGTAGGTCATATATGTTCCAATCCTCTCTGTTCTGTAAGGCCCAACCCAAATGCCACCTCTTCTAAAAGTCTTTTTTTAGAGTCCCCTAATTACTACCTTTGGTTTTCACCACATTCTGACTTGTAATACAATGTCTGCATACATTTGTCTCCCTTGCCGTGAACTCCCTAAGGGCAGAAACCGTTATAAATGTTTTTGTCTCTTCCAACTTATCAATTCTTCCTCCTCAGTGCCAACTTTAAGCATGTTCTCTCATCAGCACCGCAGTTTCTTCTTCTGTTCTAGGCTGTGGCTTTGAGGTCTACAAAGTTCTCGTGAGGTGCACAGGCACACCATGGGTATTATTGCTCATTCGTGTTCATTGCCATATTTTTAACATACAGGTATCTTATGAGAGCTTTGCAAATGTTTAAATTGTTTTACAAGTCAGAAAGGATCTAAATCTTGGCCTTCCTTCATTTCCCTGATGGTTGCACATTCTGGGCACATAGTAGTGATACCAACCAGGGTTCTTGGCCTTCCCCAATCAATAGAAATTGACTAGAGGCCAGACAAGAGATTCAGGCAAGGCTTTATTAGGACCCCTGCTGCAGCAGGGGGGAGCGAGGGAGAACAAGCAGCAGATTTCCTTGCTTGCTCACTGGCTGAGCAGGGGCAAGCTTGTTCCTTACATGGGGTGAGGGTAGGGGTGTGTCCAGGTGTTGGGCTGGAGGGGTGGCGTGTGCAGGGGGCATGCGCAGTACCCTGCTTTTCCTCCTGACACCCTGTTTTTGCTCCAGGCTCTTCAAAAGTGGCAGTTGGGTTTTTTGGTCTCTTTGTATTGATCTCTTTTGGGTACAGAATTTGCCCCAACTGCTTATGCACACAGTTATTTTTAGTCTCATATAGTTTCTTTGTACCTTGTTGCTCCAGGAGAGGTTTATTCAGGCACAAGCATTGCAGCACTGTAGCAAAGGTTCCCAGGTCCCAACCTTTCTCAGTAGGTGCTTATTAATGTTTCTTTGATTAAGCATTTATATATTCACCTGCTCCAATTTACACTCTCCCATTGCTGTATCTGACTGCCTTTTTCTATGTACATGTCTTGAATTCCCAACTAAACTATAAGCTCCAAAGGGGACGAGGGGACGATTATTTCTTTTATTTGTGTGTACGTGTCCTTAGAACATCTTCCATGCAGTATGATCTCAAAACATCTTTGCTAATTGATTTTCAGTGACCAGTTGTGTGATAGAATACCACAAAAAGCATGGCAAGGCCTATACCACCCAACGTGAGTGATTTTGCTTAAAGTACATATTTTGGATAAGTATTTTAAATAGGTGTACACATTCTAAAAACATGTATTTTATTTTATTTTTTTAAACATTTTTATTGGAGTATAATTGCTTTACAATGGTGTGTTAGTTTCTGCTTTACAACAAAGTGAATCAGTTATACATATACATATATCCCCGTATCTCTTCCCTCTTGCGTCTCCCTCCCTCCCACCCTCCCTGTTCCACCCTTCTAGCTGGTCACAAAGCACCGAGCTGATCTCCCTGTGCTATGCGACTGCTTCCCACTAGCTCTCTATTTTACATTTGGTAGTGTATATATGTCCATATATACACTACCACTCTCTCACTTTGTCCCAGCTTACCCTTCCCCCTCCCCGTGTCCTCAAGTCCATTCTCTAGTAGGTCTGCATCTCTGCGTCTTTATTCCCGTCTTGCCCTTAGGTTCTTCACGACCATTTTTGTTTTTTTTTAGATTCCATATATATGTGTTAGCATACGGTATTTGTTTTTCTCTTTCTGACTTACTTCACTCTGTATGACAGACTCTAGGTCCATCCACCTCAATACAAATAACTCAATTTCATTTCTTTTTATGGCTGAGTAATATTCCATTGTATATATGTGCCACATCTTCTTTATCCATTCATCTGTCGATGGACACTTAGGTTGCTTCCATGTCCTGGCTATTGTAAATAGAGCTGCAATGAACATTGTGGTACAAAAACATGTATTTTAAACAGAAGTCACTAAAGCGGGAGGGAGCACCCAGGTCCACACCAAGGGAACAAAGGTGGTACAGAAATGGGCACACTTCTGGGCTGCTGACTGAGCTGGGCATAAAAAGGGGTCTCCTGACTGATGGCCATTTGCTACAGTTCTCTGTTGCACCTGAAGGTGTTTTGTTTCCTCTCAGAGCACATTTCGTTGGTCTCTTATTGTCTGTGGACTCTTGTCAGATTGTCAGCGTGTGATATTGTTGAAGGGTGAAGCTTGTCATCCTCACAGATCAGGCACTCTTGATGAGAACGGAGAGCCTAATCACTAAGCTACCAGAATACACTGTAAAAAAATGGATCCCGCTGGTACTTAGCCAATTGCTAAGAAGCTAAAGATTTTACTAAGCAGTTCAACAATCCTGTTGACCAAATTCACCATTGTTTTTTTATGGTTTTGATGTAAGACAGTTGTCTTTAATACACTGAGAACATTTCAGTTACCAGGCTGAAATGTTTAAATATCTACCTTTAAAAAAAGTTTTTGGACTAAAATGTAATTGATTTCTTAATTAGGAGGACACTAGAGAATTGGCTTTGAGGAATTCTTTTAAAAGAAAGGGCAGTTCCGCATTTAACTTTCTTTGTGTTGTCAAATTTTAAATATATACCTGGAGAGGAAAGAATTGCATGCCTCAATTTATTTATCCCCAAATCTAAAATTTCACATTAAGTTCACTCAACATATTGCACAGTAGATATGAACAATTGTATATGATGCAGGGTGCAGTATGCACAGGGGATCGTTTATTTTTTTAATTTGCTATCTATTATTAGACTTCTAATTACTCAGGCTGGATGGAAGCAGAAAGGTCTCATTCTGATAATCACTGCCAATTATTTAGCTGGAGATTACAGGCAGAAGGAGTTCATTTTAGGTGGTTCAGACTTAAGAAGAAACATTTCTTTACAAGGAGTTCTAAACACACTTGTCTTTTTTTTTTTTAACCCCAATTCTTCACATTTTAACTATTCCAACAAAAATCTACAGTTTAACAAATCTAGAAATGATTAGTCTAGTTCCCTTCCTTTGTGCCCACATGTCTCTCGAGGAAAATCAGTATGCACTGTGGTTATGAAAGGAATCTGTACGATAGACTTATGTTCTATAGAATGTTTGGATGAATATTTGAATGTTAAGCATTTCTAAAGAACTTTGCATTCACTTGCTTTTTATTTCTTGTAATACCCTCCCAGAGAAAGAGTGCACTTTCTATTTCCCTGATGAGGTAAAATTTTCATTAAAAAAATCTAATTTGATTTTCTGAAAAAATGTGTAATTCTTTTTTTTTATTACATTTTAAATAGTCTTAAGGCTCTCGAATCCCCCAAATGACTAATTAGTACAGTAATAATATATCATTCTCTTTTATTAATCTGAAAATTATACTGTCCTCAAGAGACCTCAGTTTGATTTGTGTGTTTTGATGCCAGAGTAGAAAATTTTATCTTGTCACTAAAGGAGTTTCTTCCCTGTGGTTGGAGAGAGAACGATGCAGAGCCAGGGCTGATGTGCCACTGATGGGACCCTGCGTGGACTGGCAGAGAATAGGAGAACCAGTTTCCCGTGGGATGAAGAATTTACGTTAAAGAGTTGAAAGCGTTCTTCTATGTGCTTGGCACTCTCCTGAGTGCTTTAGTTGCAATATCTCATTTATTCCTCATAATCCTATGAGATAGTATCCTCATTTCTAATTCTGTGAAAACTGGGTCTCGAAATATGGATGAGGAGAGATTTGTAGCAAGAGACCCCCACTCCCTGACCGTGCTGTGTGCAAGTTTGCTCAGGAACAAACTGCTAGGTAGTTGCCAGGTAGAATGCTAAGATCAAATACTGTCCCTTTAATTCTTCTTCTCGACATGCAGTTTGAAATAGGCAGTAGAGTACAAGAAGTATACTTAATTCACCAAATTGTACTATTTAACACTCAAACATTTTTTTTCATTTTTTTTAATTGGAGTATAATTGCTTCACAATGGTGTGTTAATTTCTGCTTTATAACAAAGTGAATCAGTTATACATATACATCCGTTCCCATATCCCTTCCCTCTTGCGTCTCCCTCCCTCCCACCCTCCCTATCCCACCCCTCCAGGCGATCTGATCTCCCTGTGCTATGCGGCTGCTTCCCACTAGCTATCTACTTTACGTCTGGTAGTGTATATATGTCCATGCCTCTCTCTCGCTTTGTCACAGCTTACCCTTCCCACTCCCCATATCCTCAAGTCCATTCTCAAGTAGGTCTGTGTCTTTATTCCTGTTTTACCCCTAGGTTCTTCATGACATTTTTTTCTTAAATTCCATATATATGTGTTAGCATACGGTATTTGTCTTTCTCTTTCTGACTTACTTCACTCTATATGACAGACTCTAGGTCTATCTACCTCATTACAGATAGCTCAATTTTGTTTCTTTTTATGGCTGTGTAATATTCCATTGTATATATGTGCCACATCTTCTTTATCCATTCATCCAATGATGGACACTTAGGTTGTTTCCATCTACAGGCTATTGTAAATACAGCTGCATTGAACATTTTGGTACATGACTCTTTTGGAATTATGGTTTTCTCAGGGTATATGCCCAGTAGTGGGATTGCTAGTTCATATTGTAGTTCTATTTGTAGTTTCTCAAGGAACTTCCATACTGTCCTCCATAGTGGCTGTATCAATTTACATTCCCACCAACAGTGCAAGAGGGTTCCCTTTTCTCCACACCCTCTCCAGCATTTATTGTCTGTAGATTTTTTGATGATGGCCATTCTGACTGGTGTGAGATGATATCTCATTGTAGTTTTGATTTGCATTTCTCTAATGATTAGTGATGTTGAGCATCCTTTCATGTGTTTGTTAGCAGTCTGTATATCTTCTTTGGAGAAATGTCTGTTTAGGTCTTCTGCCCATTTTTGGATTGGGTTGTTTGTTTTTTTGTTATTGCGCTTCATGAGCTGCTTGTAAATTTTGGAGATTAATCCTTTGTCAGTTGCTTCATTTGCAAATATTTTCTCCCATTCTGAGGGTTGTCTTTTGGTCTTGTTTATGGTTTCCTTTGCTGTGCAAAAGCTTTGAAGTTTCATTAGGTCCCATTTGTTTATTTTTGTTTTTATTTCCATTTCTCTAGGAGGTGGGTCAAAAAGGACCTTGCTGTGATTTATGTCATAGAGTGTTCTGCCTATGTTTTCCTCTAAGAGTCAAACTGATTTTTAAAACATGTTATACTTTTGATAATAGTCCTTTTGTAACTGACTGGGGTGCCAGCATGTTTCATACCCATTTTGCATGATCTCTTCATTGATCATTTCTTAACACCAGAGCACTGCTTTATTCGAAACCAATTAGAGGCCTCCACTTTTAAAAATAAATGCTAAAGAAGATTGGGGGTGGCATTTCCCGTCTTGTCCTGAACCAACACTTGAGAAATCTTTCAGTGCCCTTGGCTCCAAACTGCAGGTGTGCCCTTCAAAAGCATCGCAGAAAAACAGGAGGGTTAACTCCAAAGTCAAGAGTTTGAGATAATGATATGAGTTTGAGTGTAACATTGTAGTAAGAAAAATGTCAGAAGCTGACATGAAAGGAAAATTGTCCCATGAAAGAAATACTACCTGAAATTCTGAGTGGAAGATGTTTTTAATATGCCTTTAATTCCACATTCATGCAGTTCTAGTAGTGAAGCAGGTCATTTAAGAGGGGTGGTGGCTTAGGCCAAAAATAAAGTTTCCTTGAAACCAGATGAGAGGCTAGCCCTGACAAAAATGGAATCCTGACTGTTCACTCACAAAAATGTAAGCAAGTAGAATTTTGTGTCAGAGGAAATAATCTAAATGAAACAGGATCTTCACTGTCTTTTGTGATGGAGAGATGCTAAAACAGCCATCAATAGTACAGCCCTTCTATAAAATGTGAAGCAGCAGTTTAAATATGGAAGGCATATTTTGTAATAACCTATAAGGGAAAAGAATCTGAAAAAGAATAGATATCATGTGTGTGTGCATATATATATATATATATATATGCACACACACATACATATATATATAACTGAATCACTTTGCTGTACACCTGAAACTAACGCAACATTGTAAATCAACTATACTTCAATAAAAAAAATAAAATAATATAGCAGCCTAATGTATTCTGGTCTGGAACCATGTCCAAGACATATTGAAAGGTGCAGAACAACATGGGTTGCACGGTTTTCGTCTGTATACAGATGTTTAAATATGTACAGTTGTAGGCATATACATGCACAGAAAATAACTGGAAAGATACATATGAAAAATCTACATTTCAGGAAAGAAATGGAAATTGGAGAGGAAGGGGGATTTTGTGGATTTACTCAGTATGTTTCTATCTTTAAACTTTCACACAAACATGCATATGCACACACACACACACACACACACACACACACACACAAAATTAAGAAAACTATATAAACAGCGAAAGCAAAGATTTAAGGTCTCAGTGAAGATGTATAGTGGTTAAGGCATAGGTTCTGACGTAAAACTGCCAGGGTGTGAATCCCATCTCCTTTACTTGCTATATACTTCCTTACACAAGTTATTTAATTTCTGTTGCCTCAGTTTACACAAATGCAGCATAGAGATGATGGTTCTTATGTCATATAGTTGTTACAAGATTAAATAAGTAATACATGAGAGAGCATATGGATCATATGTTTAATAACATAGTGAACATTCAGTATATAATATTTTTATAAATGACTATACTTAAACATCTAGCTACAATCAATTCTGTGTGCAAACTTTTCAGTTAAAAATGCTTCCAGTGACAACTCTCGTCATCACAATGTATTTTCTCAGAGTTTCACCGTGGACGTTAATGATACTGTCATATTTTACCCCAGTGGTGTTCAGAGCTTCCAAAGGAAGAATAGCAAAGACAAATGGAATTATGTTGTTTTTTGTACTATGTCATACATTCCATTTGTGGAATAGTCCTGACTTTTTGCTTCTTTGACCATCTAATCTAATGTACATATTTGTTAGTAAACTCTAGAAATGGAAATAATGAGGTTTTTCTTTCTCCCTTAGGAAGACTATGATCGTCTGAGGCCTTTATCTTATCCAATGACTGATGTCTTCCTTATATGCTTCTCTGTGGTAAATCCAGCCTCATTTCAAAATGTGAAAGAGGAGTGGGTACCAGAACTTAAGGAATACGCACCAAATGTACCCTTTTTATTAATAGGAACTCAGGTATGTCTGCTTTGATTTTACCCATTTAAGAATAACCTCTGTGGCCTGCCTTGTGGTGTTGCTCTCAGGCAAATGGCCCCAAGGTTTAGCAAATGAGATAATATATGTTTAATCTCAGTTGTTATAATAAATTCTGTCACATTTTTGGAAAAAGTAGTGTCAAAGAAAGCAGTTACTATATTAGTTGGTTTTAAAGATGAGGTTCTTTTGTAATCTTTTTTGATACGTGGGGTTAAATGGGACTACATGCTTTATCTTTAAATTAAAGACTGAGAATGTTATGGGACATTATTAACGTTTCTTAACTAGATTGATCTCCGAGATGACCCCAAAACTTTAGCAAGACTGAATGATATGAAGGAAAAACCTATATGTGTGGAACAAGGACAGAAACTAGCAAAAGAGGTAATGCAACCTTTACAGAATTTAAAAATAAATGTAAATGAAGCTAAGGTAATAGTAGAAGCTAATGTTTATTGTGCTTTACTGTATGCCAGGCACTGTGCTGAGTGTTTTACATGCATTAGCTCATTTAATCCTTGCCTCTATTCAGTGAGGTTGGCCTGCTAGTACCTCTGTTTTATGGAGGAGAAAACAGAGGCACAGCCTTGTCAGGTAACTTGTAAGGTCCCGCAGGTAGTAAATGGCAGAGCTGGGCTTCAGTAAAGGCCTCACTCTGGCCTTTACACCTGTGCTACACTGCCAACAATATTTTCCTAGTAAGTCATGTGTACAAAGAGGCGTCACAAATAGGGGCTGCTTAATCAGGCCCTTTCTTCAGTGAAGACTCATGGAGTAGGCAAATGGAGTGGAATAGGAGGACAATTTAAGTCTGCAGTTAAAAACAAAAAATTATGACTAGGTTGGAGAAGAAACGTGTTGTTGAATTCTCTTCCACAAGAGAATTTTTATGAAAGGTGGAAAATATTATCATTTTAAAAATATAACTGTGATGCACAAAATACCTTTTAACTTACATTCTTCCTCTCCCCAAAGTGAGGCTTACTTTTTTCTCCATTTGCCCCTAACATGATTGGATTCTATTTTTTAGATGTTATGACTTTAATAGGACTTTTGTGGAAATGGAATATAATAAGTTGTTTTTAAAAATACTCTCAGGAGGCAGAAGAAAGCAAGAAAACTTTTTGGAGAGCAGTTTTTCCTAAAGCAAAAGATAAATAGCTTTACTAACAAGTTACTAACAAGGAATTTCACATATTAAATTCTGTCATCTAGGAGAGAAGGAATTTCTAAATTTCATAAAGGTAGAAGTCATAAATGAAAACATTGATGATTTAACTATGTAAAAATTTAATATGACATCAAATGCCAGAAATAAAATTAAAAGTCATGTAACAAACTTGACATTTATGGCAGAAAAATGGGTTAATATCCTTAGTGGACATGAACCCCTTGCATATGGATTAATCAGAAAAAGACATACGCATACCCCAAAAGGAAAAGGGACTCAGAACATCAATGGGAGATTCTCCAAAAAATGCGGATTGCCATTGAAGATAAAAAATATGTTCATATTCCTTAGTAGTCAAATGCAAGTTCAGTTTCCATCTATAAAACTGGCACACAAAAGAAGAGACATTAATTAGAATACCCACTGTTCCAGGTGTAAGCAAATGGGTACTCTGTTGTTCTGTTGGTCTTTGAGTAAAAGCCTCGACAACATGCAAAAGCCTTAAAGTCATGTACACTTTTGATCAAGCAATTTCATAGGGAGGAGTTTATCCTAAGAATATTATACAGGATGTGCTTAAAGAGATAGCCATAAAGTTCCTGCATTGTTTATAATGGCAGAAAAAAAAACCCTGCATCTATTAAACGTTTATACTAATTTACTTACTGAGATGTTCATGTTTATTATGTAGTCTAAGGGGAAAAAAGTGGTTGCAAAACACCATTTCTAGGCCTGTCAGCAGCATTTGGCACAGGTGGTCCCTTCTTGAAACACATTCACTTGGCTTCCTTGAACGCCCTCTCTTTGGCTTTCTCCCCGCTTGTTGGCCTCTCCTCCATCTCCTCATCTCCCCATCTCTGAATGTTGAGGGTCCAGGGATCAGCACTCTGCTTCTTGGATGTCTTTCCTTCTATATCCATACTCAGTCTTTAAGCTTGGTAAGCTTCTATCCGTCTTGTGGTTTGAACAGTCTGCTACTGAGATTCCCAAATTTCTATCTGCAGCCTGGACCTCTTCCCTAAACTCTAGACTTGGTTATCTAACTGGTCATGCAACAAGTCCATCTGGGTGGTAAGCATCTCAAAACTAACATGTCCAAAACAGAATTCCCAATTTTATCCTCTAGGCTTAGTCTTCTCAGTTACTCGGATCAAAAACCTTGAAGTCACGCTTGACCTTGCTCTTTCTCTCATACCATTCAGTGAACCCTCCAGCAAAATATATTTCTCTACGTTCAGAATATACCCAGAATCCAAACGCTCCTCTCTGTCCCCTCCTCTGGCAGCCTGGTTCAGGCCCCCTCCCTCTCTGGCCTGGATTACTGGAACAGCTGCTCACTCACCTTTCTGCTTCTGTCTGTGTTTGTTAACCTGTTCTCAACACAGCAGCCAGAGTGAGACTTTAAAAATAGAAGCTCCATCAGCTCCCTGCTCTGTTCAGAACCTTCCAGTGGCTTTATTATCTTCCGAATAAATAAAGGCCCAAGCCCTCACCCTGGCGTACAGGCCCCGCTACCTCTCTGCCTCACTCACTGTGCTCCAGGCACTCGGCCTCTGTGCGGTTTCCCCAATCTTCTGCCTCAGAGCCTTTGTCCTTTCACTGCCCCCTCTGCCTGGGATAGTCTTCCTGATGTAGACATTGTCCATTCTTTCACTCAAATATCACTCTCTCAATGAGGCCTTGCCTGACCTCTCCCCACTCCCTATCTCCTCCCCCATTTTTCTCCAGACCACATATTCTACCTCTATATTTATTAGTCCATGGCCTTCTCCCTCTAAAATATAAGCTTCATGAGAATAGCTTAGGGACTTAATTTTGTTCCTTGCTATATTCTCACAATTGGCAAATGAGAGTGCTCTGAAAGTTTTCAATGAACGAACGAATGGATGGATGGATGGATGGGTCCCCTCTCACAGTAGAAGCCGAAGTCCTTACTCGAGGTCGCTACCTCGAGGCTGCCTCACTGACTGCCTCTCTTGCCATTACCCCTGCTCACCCTCTCCTGCCACTCTGGCTTCTTTCCCACCCCCTGAATGCTCCGTGCATGCTCCTGCATCAGGGTCTTTACATCTGTGGCTCTGCCTGCCTGGAAACTCTTCCCCTAGGTAGGTAGCCCTCAGTGCTCAGACTTTACCTTGGTGAGCAGCTTTCTCTGACCACCACCACTGTCCTCTGCACCCTTTCCCTCCCTCACTCTGCTTTTTTTTTTTTAACCTGTAGCAGGTGCCACCCACCATCTGCTCTATATTCCTTTGTGTGTTCCTCCCCCAGTAGAACTTAAGCAAACGTAAGCATCACACAGCAGAGACTTTGCTGTTTTGCTCAGTTCATTGACATGATCCCCAGCACCTAAAAACAGAGCCTGGCATATAGTAGGTACCCAGTAAATATTTGATGAATGAAAGAATTTTCCATAGAGAAAGTCTGGAAGAATATACACTAGTATTTTAACAGTTAGCTGTCTCTGGGTATCATAAATATGGATGATTTCATTCTTTTTGCATTTTATGATTTTCCTTATAATGGTGTATTTGTGTGGTATCAGGTGTTGTAAAAAAGACTGTATATATTTGTGATTTTTTTTTCTCCCTCCCAGATAGGTGCGTGCTGCTATGTAGAATGTTCAGCTTTAACCCAGAAGGGATTGAAGACTGTTTTTGATGAGGCTATCATAGCCATTTTAACTCCAAAGAAACACACAGTAAAAAAAAGAATAGGATCAAGATGTATAAACTGTTGTTTAATTACGTGAGAAACGTCTTCAGTGGCCAAGTAAACTGTCCATTTCTCTCAGAAAGCATATGAAATGCTAAAGCTATACCCAGACCTCTTAAAAATAATGAAGCAGTTTAAAACTTGAAAGGAAAAAAAACAAAACAAAACCCTGTCCTCAGAATTCTATAAAGTTGATTAAGAATGTTTCTTAAAGGTCCAAGAAGCAACAAACAGCATCTGAAGCCACAATCTATTATAAATACTTTATTTCAACTAGAAGGTACAATCTCTCAGGGGTTTCATAGTTTAAAAAGCTACAATCACATCATGTTGTAACTACATAAAAAACAGTGCTGTTAAGTGGAACTGCCTGGCTTAGACCATATACATGTCTGCACAGTCTTTATGGAATCGGCACAAAGAAATATCTTCTCCCTTTGCTCCAATTAATTGTTCTTGTATGTAAGTTTCTTTCTATTCCAGTATATCCAGAGTGGTGAAGTAACAAGGCCAGCCACGTAGCCAAAGGTTGCTCCAAGCGTGCAGGAGATGGGCCATTCCTGAGGAGAGAATGTATGAGATCAAAAAGAACAAATGTTTTATTATTACTTGAGCACAAGTGTAACCTAAATATTTCTATATTAAAGCTTAATGTGCTTTCTTAAAGAATGCCAAAAGTGTAATAAGGTCATATCTGCATTTATCATGAACACTAAAAATGTACACATTTTAGTTAATGTGCATTCAACTGTAACAAAGGTTTCTGGCAATTGTAGATTTAGTTTGATGCTCCCCAAACTGCATGAGATACATGCTGAAATTACAAATTAAAACTTTGGGTCAGACTTTGCCATAATCCTGGACTCAATTTAGCTCTCTGAACTAGTTGGTAGTTTTGTTTTTCTAATTTCCACATTGGCTTGTATATCAAATGAAACGAAAAGGGTGTATGCTGACCAAACCACAAGAAACTTTAAATTGTGTTAAAGAGAAAAGACCTAGAATTCAAGCATGTTACATGGAATTTATAACAAAGCAACTGCTTTCATAATAAAACTGATTTCACCTTTCAGATATAGATATTGGAACCACAGTAGAAGTTACAGAACTACAGCTTATGTACACACCTAGAGTATAAGTTAAATGACTTACTGGCTTCCAAATACCCATTTTCTCCAGCCATATTACATTTCACAATATTACATCAAGCCAGAAGTAAATAACGTTGACTTATTTCATCCTTGAGCAGTGCATGGTACTCCCTAGGTTTTGAAAGGTCCTGCTTTAAAAAAATTTTCTCATGTTTATCTATGAAGCTTATTTGGTATACTGGAGCCATTTCTAATCTTTCTCTAGGGAAACAGGCTGTATAACTGTGGTAGAGGTGAACCATCTTAATGACTAGTTCTGTTACCTAATTAAGCTTTCTTGTTTGGTCTGCTGTTGACCTACCTTATTCCAAATGCCATGCAACAGACAATAGTGTTAGACAAAGTTTCAGTCAGTGTGAACAAACTAATGCAGTTCAGAGAAGCATAATCTAATCCATAAAAATTTTCCTAGCCTTTCCTACATTTAAAAATGCTGTTGCCTAAATTATGATTTCTTTATGTCTTTGGTGAGCTTCTGTTAACTTCCATGACTTGAGCTTATAGCTATGTCTATTGCACAGATTGGGTAATGGAACACTAAACTTTGATACTTGAAAATGACAGCCTTAAATGCTCATAGCAGTCACAAATCTAGGATGTACTGTCTTGTATGTGAGCTTTGTAGAGATTTTTAAAAAAATATAAGCATCATCTTCCCCATTGCCGTGCGGAGAGTCTACTGGATAACTGGTCAGGAGCTTTCTCTCCTGAACTGGACAGTGGATGTCTTCTTTCTCCCAAGAAGTGGTGGTTCGCATTAAGTACCATGGCCTTATGTATGCTCAAATGGAATCTGATGTAACTTTCTCATTTAATTTTGGTCTGCTATTTTTAGATAGAATTGAAAAGAACTGTATAACTCAATTAGTGTATTAGCTAAGTTGTCCAACACATGGTATAAAGGAATTAAGACAGTATAAAGTATTATACATTTATTTCCAACTTGCCTTTGGGGATTTGATGGGAATTTTTTTTTTCTTCCTAAAATTCACATCTCTGAAACTCTTCACACTTGGTTTCCTAGCCAATAAAGTTAAAATCTAGAATTTGTCCTGCCCTAAGAGAAATGGACTAGGACTCTGGTGTCACCTCTGTTTCTTAACTGGGCCTCATTTTCCTCATCTGGGAGGTAGAGGAGATGATCTCTAATCTCTCCCATTTATCAACTCTTAGGATTTTCTTCTTTCTTACAATAATCATTGTTGGACATTACCTTTTTGGCTTCATGTTCTTAAGATGGTAAAAATCCTGTATATAGATGATTAGAACTCTAAGCAAAGATGATTGTATCATCTGAACCTGAGGTGCCTTAGGTACTCTATTGACCTTGATGGGGTTTGGAGTTTCCCATTGCTTATTAAGAGCCTTTTCGTTGCTTTGGTTCTTTAGTATTTCTTTTTTGCAAAATCCTTCCTGCTAGTTTAACTAAAACCAAAGATTTTTTTTTTTTTCTGTTCATAAACAGATTGTAGAAAAGCTGCCTTATTTTCAGAAGCATGTCTTCATTTAAGACTTAGGTTTCCATTGAAATGCAGGCTAATCACTGGAACAACTAGTTCAAAGTAATGAAATATCTGGAAAATAAAATACTTCAAAAATATCTTACTGACATGAGTTTTGCTAGTGAATGAAAACACACTGCTTCAAATACGGTCATGTACGAATGAACTTAAACTTATAGTTAATATTTTTTTGCACATAGGTAATCAGTTCTGAAGTTCTTAAAAATAATTTTAGGGGCTTCCTGAAATCTTATTTAATATTTTGCTTATATCCTTATTCTATCTCTAAAGGTACATTTTAGGTTAGCCTATGTTGAATTATCACATTTCCAATAAGTAGAGCCTGCACTAATGGTTTTTATTGTGAATTATCTTAGTTACTTTAGGCATTGCTTCCATTTGGTTTTAATTATTAATTTTAAGTACCAAATTAAATACTGGTTTGTTGGTTGTTGCTTTTTAAGTGATTGTTGCTTTAATAGTGTCCCATCTTAACACATGGGGTTACAAATAAAATAATATGCATAGTTTACTATCTATGTAAAGCACTGACCTTCTTACCTTAGTAGTTTTTATTTAACACTCTATGTAAACATTTGGGATAATATTCTTTCCTCTGTTTCTCACGTGGTGGATCTACGCATCATCGGCCAACTGTGAGCATCTGCACTTTGGTAAAGAGCACATTGTCAAAGTGTAGGGAGAATCGTAATCCCTCATGAATTCCGCCAAATTCCAATTTGGGTTTCTAAATTCTATTTTAATCACTTTGTAATTACAGTGTGGCTTTTTGTTTCCAAACACATATATACACATTTACACACACATTCTTTAAACAGCTGCTATACTTCACCTCCAGTGGAATGCCAAAAATGAAGTAAATATTAGTTAGAAAGTTTTGCCTTAAGAGGGGTTAAGGCTTGGAACACCTGCTATTCAACATGTCAAGGAATCCATGCCATCAGCAAATTAAAATGTTGGACTGGCTTTGGAGACTGTTTGCTAGTGATGGACCAGGCTTTCCTGCTTGATTTTTTCTGAAATAAGTAGTCCTTAACTGTAACATAGTCATTTTTTAAAAGAGAATTTCTTTATATAAGGGCAACTTTCCTTAATAGGGAATGGCAAAAGGAGCTGTTGAAGGGAGCTGGGGAAGGTTGCCAATGAACAACCTTTCCTCAAGCAATTTCCTGCTAACCTTAATATTGCTTTAAAAACATTAAAACTATCCTATGGCAACAATTCATTTTGACTTGTCAAACAATCTTAGCTTAATCACATATTTTCATAATTAGATCTTGAAGTTTTCCATTTAAAACTATTGTCTCACATACGGAGATGTTTCTATTTAACGTTCCTCATGCCACAAATAGAATTTTAAAAACACACATGGTATCATCTATTGAAGAGACAATTCAACTGCGTTGCTATAAACATTTCTCCAAATCATGATAAACTGAGATGGCTCTATATAATTGTTTTGTTTAAGGAAAATAGAAAACTCAAAGACATTCATGTAAAGGAAGTCACAAGTGATTACCACCAAACGACCATCTTCTTTTTATCCAGTTCTTTATAAATTTAAATTTTTTTTAAATCACTAAATAAAAGAAAAATTCCTCTTGCATAACGAGATAATATGGACAAAAGATAATGCAACAAAAGATAATGCAACTGGGTAAAATTATTACAGTTACTGTCAAAAAGAAAAACTTTTAAAAAATGAGTAGCTGCATCATGTGAAGAAAGTATCTTGCTTAGAGTACTAATATTATCCTTTCTCTAAATCAAATGATTCCTTATATGTTTCAGCACTTAAAAAAAGGTCAGTGTTCTCTTAAAATAATCAGCATTAACAAAGGCCTGATACATAGGCTCTTGGTACATGGTACTACCAATAGTTATTTTTCTCTTAGAAATAAAACAATTTCACCCTAATAAGCTTTAAAAAAACACCTTAAATAATACAGATATAACTTTTTTCTGTTAAAAATCAATATTATTGCTGGTTGAAAGACATTTCAAAATTATATAAGTTTATTTCTTCCTGAAGACCACACTGCTTTCTTCTGATCAGGTGTTACTATAAAACTCTGCTTACCTTTTAGGAAAGGAAAATGTACCAATATAAAGAGTTTGATATATTTCAAAGCATGTTGTAAGTAGTACAGAATAGTGATTAAGAACACTGATTTTTGGGACTTCCCTGGTGGTGCAGGGGTTAAGAATCTGCCTGCCAATGCAGAATGCAGGAGACAAGGGTTCAAGCCCTGGTCTGGGAAGATCCCACATGCCGCAGAGCAACTAAGCCCAAGTGCCCCAGCTACTGAGCCTGTGCTCTAGAGCCCGTGAGGCACAACTACTGAGCCTGTGTGCCCCAACTACTGAAGCCCGCATGCCCTAGAGCCTGTGCTCTGCAACGAGAAGCCACTGCAATGAGAAGCCTGCGCACCACAACGAAGAGTAGCCCCCGCTCACCTCAACTAGAGAAAGCCCCGGAGAGGCAACGAAGACCCAACGCAGCCAAAAATAAATAAATTTTAAAAAAACACTCATTTTTGTATTAGACTGGATTTGAGTCTCAGCTCTGCCATTTGTTAAATATCTGACCCTGGGAAATTAATCTGGATGGAATCTAGGATACAACATGACGCAAAGGAACTTATTTACAAAACAGAAATGGTCTCACAGACAAAGAAAACAAACTTACGGTTACCAAAGGGGAAAGGGGGAAAGAGATAAATTAGGAGTTTGGGATTAACAACATATACACACTACCATATATAAAACAGACAACAGGGATCTACTGTATAGCACAGGGAACTATATTTAGTATCTTATAATAACCTATAATGGAAAAGAAAAAGAGAATATATATATATTCTGAATCACTTTGCTGAACACCTGAAACTAACACAACATTGTAAATCAACTTTACTTCAATTAAAAAAAAAACTTTAGATCAATGGAACGGGAAGAAAGCCCAGAGATAAACCCATGCACATATGGTCACCTTATCTTTGATAAAGGAGGCATGAATATACAGTGGAGAAAAGACAGCCTCTTCAATAAGTGGTGCTGGGAAAACTGGACAACTACATGTAAAAGAATGAAATTAGAACACTCCCTAACACCGTATACCAGAATAAACTCAAAATGGATTAAAGACCTAAATGTAAGGCCAGACACTATAAAACTCTTAGAAGGAAACATAGGCAGAACACTCTATGACATAAATCACAGCGAGATCCTTTTTGACCCACCTCCTAGAAAAATGGAAATAAAAACAAAAATAAATGGGACCTAATGAAACTTAAAAGCTTTTGCACAGCAAAGGAAACCATAAACAAGACGAAAAGCCAACCCTCAGAATGGGAGAAAATATTTGCAAACAAAGCAATGGACAAAGGATTAATCTCCAAAATATACATGCAGCTCAATATCAAAAAAACAAACTACCCGATCCAAAACTGGGCAGAAGACCTAAACAAACATTTCTCCAAAGATACACAGATTGCAAACAAACATATGAAAGGATGCTCAACATCACCAATCATTAGAGAAATGCAAATCAAAACTACAATGATGTTATCACCTCACACTGGTCAGAATGGCCATCATCAAAAAATGTACAAAAAATAAATGCTGGAGAGGGTGTGGAGAAAAGGGAACCCTCTTGCAGTATTGGTGGGAATATAAATTGATAAGAGCCACTATGGAGAACAGTATGGAGGTTCCTTAAAAAACTAAAAATAGAACTACCATATGACCCAGCAATCCCACTACTGGGCATAAACCCTGAGAAAACCATAATTCAAAAAGAGTCACACCCTCAGATCCAGCAAATACTGGATTTCATTGTTAATTTCTTCTTTGCTAGTTATTCGAAAAGCAAGTGTATCATATGATTGAACTTATAAATGGAGAGATGACCCACAGTCATTATCCCAGACAGCATTCCAAATCTGCAGAAACCAACACTGACCCAGACAAAGAAATTATTGAAGGCATTGGGTTAAACATACAGATCTGTGTGCCATTTCTTTATGAAGATACCACATTTTGGATTTCTCTTTTTGTGAAATCTAGAGATTGTGTTGCAATTTCAAGAAGAGGGTGGGACTGTATGAGACAATGACACTCTTTTAACAGATACATTTTTGGTGTTATTCTTTTTTAAAAACTTTTCCTGTTTAAGCAGTAAATGGTTAGAATTGTTTAAAAAAAAAAAAAGAGTCATGTACCACAATGTTCATTGCAGCACTATTTACAATAGCCAGGACATGGAAGCAACCTAAGTGTCCATCGACAGATGAATGGATAAAGAAAATGTGGCACATTTATACAATGGAATATTACTCAGCTAAAGAAAAGAAACAAAATTGAGTTATTTGTAGTGAGGTAGATGGACCTAGAGTCTGTCATACAGAGTGAAGTAAGAAAGAGAAAAACAAATACCGTATGCTAACACATATATATAGAATCTTAAAAAAAAGGTTCTGATGAACCTAGGGGCAGGACAGGAATAAAGACACAGACGTAGAGAATGGACTTGAGGACACGGAGGGGGAAGGGTAAAAGCTGGGACGAAGTGAGAGCATTGACATATATACACTACCAAATGTAAAATAGCTAGTGGGAAGCAGCCGCATCACACAGCGAGATCAGCTCGGTGCTTTGTGACCAACCTAGAAGGGTGGGATAGGGAAGGTGGGAAGGAGACGCAAGAGGGAGGGGATATGGGGATATATGTATACATGTAGCTGATTCACTTTGTTATACAGCAGAAATTAACCATTGTAAAGCAATTATACTCCAATAAAGATGTTAAAAAAAAAGTTTACCAAAATGTGACCCTGGACAAGTCACCTAACCTTTCTGTGCCTTGGTTTCTCATCTACAAAATAAGGATCACTGTAAAACTCACCTCATAGGGTTATTGTAATGATCAAATGAGACAATGTGATGTGTGATACTTATAACCATACCTATAACAGTATCTGGCACATAGTACAGGTGACCAATTAATGTGAGTTATAATTGATAATAATCTTTTAGTTCATATTTTTAATAGGCACATATGAAATAAGTTGTCATTACAATCAAGAATACCATCATTCCTCAAATATACCATCTCTAAAGCTATTTTTAAAATCCTGCCCAAATTTTAAGTACTTTAAAAGTCTTTTTTAAAAATTACATCTAAAAATTACATCTAGGGGCTTCCCTGGTGGCGCAGTGGTTGAGAGTCCGCCTGCCGATGCAGGGGACACGGGTTCGTGCCCCGATCCCGGAAGATCCCACATGCCGCGGAGCGGCTGGGCCCGCGAGCCATGGCCGCGGAGCCTGTGTGTCCGGAGCCTGTGCTCCGCAACGGGAGAGGCCACAGCAGTGAGAGGCCCGCGTACAGCAAAATAAATAAATAAATAAATAAATAAAAATTACATCTAGGGGCTTTCCTGGTGGCGCAGTGGTTGAGAGTCCGCCTGCCGATGCAGGGGATGCGGGTTCGTGCCCCGGTCCGGGAAGATCCCACATGCCGTGGAGCGGCTGGGCCCGTGAGCCATGGCCGCTGAGCCTGCGCGTCCGGAGCCTGTGCTCCGCAGCGGGAGAGGCCACAACAGTGAGAGGCCCGCATATCGCAAAAAAAAAAAAAAAAAAAAAAAAAAAAAATTACATCTACATATATATGGATCATGTTTAACGAGAAGGAAGCATGAATTCCATTACATGGTAGTTGGATGTGTATATACACACATCCATATAATTTCAAGGGTTCACAGACTTGAAGCCCATATATGGACTCCTGGTTAAGAATCCCTACACTTGGAACTATATTCAACATCTTGTAATAAACCATAATGGAAAAGAATATGATACATATATATAACTGAATCACTTTGCTGTACACCAGAAACTAACACAACATTGTGAATCAACTATACTACAATTAAAAAAAAAAAGAATCCCTGTACTCTTCATCACTCTACCCTAATAAGTATTTTTATTAACTGTTCTAGTTGGCCAAAGAAATACAATGACCTTTCACTTTTTGGTTTCAGAATTTTAAGGATCAATTTCAATGATGTAGACGGCATTTGTGTGAATTGAGAGTAAACAGTTTAAATACATTTTAATTATAATATGCACAATATATCAAGTGCAAATAGATTACATTTTTACTCCATAAAACAGCTAGTTTGGTATATCACTGACTATGGCAGTTTATAAGCTGCTGCAGGTTTCATCAGCTATTTGGGATTGGATAATGGTGACATTTTTTGAAATTAGTTTAAAATATTCAACAAAAAGTTTAAAAAGCTAATTATATAAAAACATTAGGCTACTTTTAAAAATACCTTATATTTTACTTGGGAGCTTTACTTTGCTTTTCTAGGAAATGGCATGGGACAGTGGAGTGAGAATGATCTGAGATGCAGGGCCAGGTAGGCCACTTACTGGCCACATGACCTTTGCCAGGTCACTTAACACCTGAGCCTCAGTTTCCCAACTGCAAAACAGGGATAATAATACCTCTTGTACTTAAAACTGGGGCTCTTGTATTAAATGAAGTAATGCTTAAAAATCTGTCATGAAAGCTATGAAGTACCATGCATCAGTATCATTCTGTATATTACATATTTTAACTTGAAAAATTAAACTTACATGATCACTAATGGAAGTACTTCTTAGGTATTCTAATAGGTAATAATTAGAGCCTGCAGTTTAGAACAAATAAAATATTGATAGTTTATGAGCAATGTTATATTGTGCTGTAGGAACTATTCCCTTGCCCTTGTAATATAAGCATCTTTAGTACCTGCTTTTCTTCACATGAAATGTCTGGGGAGCATAAAGCTTACAAGAGAAAACTCTCAAGAGCTATACAGCGTATGGCATTATATTAACCATATGTAGCCTTACCACTGAAATAGACGGGTGATTCTTGCTCCTAGCTGTCGTTTTTCTTAACTTTTAAGAAGTATAAGTACAGAAACTGATTTTAAACCAACCACTGGTAGGCATTTCTATCATTTTTAAGAGTCTCCATTTGAATGGCTCTGTGTATTCAAAACTATTTATTGAGAGCCCCTACTATAAACCAAGCAGTTAAGGGGCAAACTAAGATTATTTAATTTTTTAGATAAATTTTAATAACACAAACTTTAAAAAATATGTTGCAAAATAATTTTTGGAGAGGTATGTACTATGATAGATATCATGGGAAAACTGACCTATCCGCAGATCAAAAAACCCAGAAACACTTAGAACAACTCACAACCATTAGGATTACTGGCTCTTTCAGATAAAAAAAGGGAGATAAAACCCAGGCAGTTCTAAATTTCACACAAACTACTTTTTAATATGTTTTGTTTATCATGCTTACCACAAATTTACATTTGCATGACTGATAGAATTCATTTTTAAAAACTTACTTTCAAAATTCTACTGGTTTTAAATGATTATTTATATTTCCCTCTGAATTTGGTTTTAAGTGATGTGTTTTTCCAGATGTCCTTAAAGCAAATGCTATTGTCTGATGCAGGAATACATGTACAGATGAATCTACTCATCTGGATACATTTCTCTAGTTGTAACTCTTCCCTGTGCCATGTATACCATACCACTATCCTGTGACTAAGAACACAGATTTAGGAAGAGCTATTTGTGGAGAGGTCCACAGTCTCCAGGCTGGAACTTCTTGTCAAAGTGACGATAAATGGTCCTTGGCAGGACCATGCAAATGAGTTGCCTTAGCCAGCACTCTTCTCCCTCACATGAAAGTCCTGCTAGCAGATCATTTTCAACCTCACTGCCCAACAGTGAACCCACCTTTTAAATCCAAAACCATTTTCTATCAGTTAAGTATTATAGTTTTTTTTCCATGCTCGAAATATGTAACTCACGTTTCATATAAATTAATATTTTATTTTGGTCTGTCTAAAATACTGTATAACACCTTTAGTTACAGAAACACCAATTAACCTAAAAATATGCACCCTTCAATAATTAAATCCATAATCTTAGCTTTATCCCTCACTCTGTCATTATTTGCAGTGATTCATTTAATTATCCTTATGATCTCCAGCTTTAATTTATGAAAGTATTATCTGTGGCATCTGTGACTTATAAAAATGAATATATATGTTTCACAGATATTAATTTTTTAACCTGATGAAACCAGAGAAAACAAAAAAGAGTTTTTAAATATAACAATGCCTCTCATTTATCTGGTATCTGATGGGAATAAGTACAAATATTTTTAAACAACTTAAAATTGTTTTAAAGACAATCTCAATCCATTTTGCTTTTTAATTTTGTAAGAAATAAGTATGCTCAGAAGAGATTTGATTCTCTGGGTCAATTCCATTTTGAAGACAGTAGCATGGAAGTCCAGAGTTTAAAGATATTTGTTGGTTTTCTAGGTACAAAAGCTTCACATCTTAGCTTCAAATACTCTCCTACAAATACATTAAATTTTATGGTCTAAAATACAAACACTACCAGAGTGGTCACGGCACTTAAATGAAATTCTCACGTGAAGAAAGAAACGCAATATAATAACTACTCAACCTTTCCCCCCAAAATTCTAAGCTATGGCCATTTTTTAAAAAGAAAAGCTATGTTTCAGAGTCTCCAGGGATAAAGAGAATCATGGTGTCCTGGGGCGCTGGATCCTGAGTCTTCCTCTAATCAGCCAAGAAATGTTGAACAAGATGTGTACCCCTCTCCTCACACTTTGCTTTCTTTTGTGTAGAAGTGGGACTGAACCCTACCTTGTACTAGGGTTAACCAGGATTAAGTTGCCTGTGTGACAGTGCCAAGCCCATGCCTGGTACATACACAGACAGATACGATGTTTTCTTTCTATTGCCATCCAAAATGTCAGACAGAATTGAAAATTACATGAAATGCAATTACCCTAAATACCTAAATACCAGGGAAACAAAGATGGTTTAACAATCCACCCTACCAATTTAAGGATTATTGGGCAGAATGAATACGATAAACTGAGACAGTTAACAGGCTCTAACACTTGGAGAACTCAAATAATGGAATTTGCAGGGGGTTTTGGTAATGCTAAAAAAAAATAGTCATTAACCTACTCCTTTTATAGGTCATAAATGCCTATAACATTAATTAAGCAGTAACTATGTGTCAGGTTCTGAACTAAGTACTTTAGAAGGATTATATTATTTAATCCTCACTAGTAAGTGGCAGAGCCAGGATTTGAACTCAGTAATCTGATGCCAGAGCTCTTAATCATCCTGTTATCTGTCTACCTATTAATAAAACATGTGGGTTTAAAAACTTCATGGTAAATTTCCTTTGCTCAGAATAACCAACAACAATTCCTAACCTCCCGTTAATTTTTTTAATAACATGAAATACTAGCCAACTTTTGATAATTAAGACATTTTCCAGATGAAAAGCTCATAACCATCTATTCTTCAAAATATTTAGAGCATATTAAATCACAATATGAATGTAAATTATCATTACCAAACAATTAAATTCCAGTCCTGGTAATATTTAAGTATCTGCTATAACTTACACAGAATATGTATTTTGTACACAGTAAGAACTCAACAAATATTTACTGATTAGCTATTTTTACAGCAGATAATGCATCAAATTATAATGTACAAAGATCTTCCATGGTCAAAATATTCATTTTGTCAGTAACTACAGCTATAAGCTTTCTCTGGGGCTGAAGAAGGCTGTCTGGGTTATGGACAATTCAAACGTTTATAATGTAATAACTAAGGCAAGGAAGAGAAGCAAGATGACTTTCAATTATTTTTAAAGAAAACAATAAAGATGACCAACAACATAGTGGGCAGCCACCGACCACATTCTCTTTCACCAAATTCTCTTGCTGCCTCCTAGAAAGGGAAGGCTTCCTCCAACTATAAAGATGCCTGGTATCTTTCATCATTTGTCATTACTTAAAATTATTTAAAATTCCTATTAGTAAGTGAAAAACATTTTTCATTGAGGTTATATATTTTCAGTGGGCCTTTCTAGTCATTTAATGATGAAACAATTTTAAAAATATAAATATTCTTGAAATTGCTCAGTACAGAACTCACATCATTATAATCTTATGTTTGGCCTCTGGAAATTTTACACAAAGTCAGATTTGAATTCAAAGTAGAAAAAATGGAACTAAACATGCAAAAGTTTTTGTGAGGTGGATGGTGTGTATGTGTTTTTAAAGAAAGTATAACTGCTTAACCAGATACCCTTGTTTCTCTGACTGAAACATCAGTAAAACCAGATCCCAATCCAGAAAAGCTTGCTTTACCACAAACATATCAAACCTTTATTGGGCTATAAGGAATAGAGAACTAACCTCTCTTCCTAATACTATAATATTACAGTTTAGATAATGAAGTATATATAGTAGTTATCGTCTCGTGAAATTTTACTCTAGAAAAATCTCCATTCTGAGGTGACGCCATGATCTTTCATTTGGTTTATTGTTTCTCTGGCAGATTCTGTCAGCACCATGAGCCACACGGAGTACTTATTCTGGAGTGAGGTTTATGAAGAAAAAAACCAAAACAGAACAAAAAACTTGTTCACTGAAAATAAAAAGTGAACAAAAAAGATGCCTCATCATTTCTCTAGTTTATCAGTAAATCATTGCTAAAAGGGAAAGGGGCAGGTGATTATTATATGAATAAAAGATGATTAATTATACATCAATTCTATTATTTCACCAACAGTATCTATCATAATTTTAAAAGATGATAGTGAATAAGTGGGTCATTAACTTGGAATACTTTAAAAACAACTCAACAGTAAAAATTATTAAACAACCAGTAATATTCCAGTCGAATGAAACATTCTTAATGAAGACGAACATTTGTTACATATTAAATTAGCTAGTTAGAAAATCCTTTTGAAAGTCAATAATTCAAATAGAAACTTTATATTAATTTTAAAAGTCTGATACTATTAATTTGGATCCGGCTCACCTCTTATTGTAAACAAGAACTGAGGTAGAAAAATGAGAGTCAGTAGCTAAAAGCCCAAACAATCAAAAATAGATAACTGAATTGTAAATAATCAAAAAATATATTTTCTACGGAAACCTAAACCCAGATTGTACAAAGGGCATCTACTCCCCATAATTCAACATCTATTTCTGCATAGTCTTATAAAGAGAAGATTTATACAAGTGTAATATATCAAACTTTTACACTCCAAAATATTCCATCTATATGCAAACTAACATGTTAATTACATAGTACCTTACCAACTCATAAGCTGAGGGCCAATGGTGCTTTATATATCGATACTTTGTATTTAGATTTAATTGCATACATCTGAAAATAAGGAATTAAAATACAATTTCCTGTATATACTTTTCAATGATTTTGATTGTCCTCCAATTTAGAAATCACTGACACTACTGAATGAAATTAAGTTCCATAAGATTGTAACTTGAGTACAAATGAATCCCCATTTCCCAGTGGTCACTGAGATGGCCAAGAAAATACAAAGGAAACCTTTATTAATATTATAACCTTGGGAAGGGTATCAGTGACACCACACACCCCAAACCTCCAGGGATTTCCATAACATATAGTAGAGAAGGGCAAACCTACCAGACTTACTGAATGTAAAAGAACAACTCATTTGTCTAGGAGACACAACATCTAATAGAAAGCACAAAGAATGGACTTAAAAAGTAGGCAGTTAAGTGCAAGACATATAATTCAGATCCCTCAAGGGCCTTTGGAAAGTGACATACATATCAGAGATTTAACCCAGCCACTTATTACCTAGGAATTTACACTAAAGAGAAAACTGGAGGGACTTCCCTGGTGGCACAGCAGATAAGACTCCGCACTCCCAATGCAGGGGGCCTGGGTTCGATCCCTGGTCAGGGAACTAGGTCCCACATGCATGCCGCAACTAAGATTTTGCATGCCACAACTAAGGAGCTGGCGAGCCGCAACTAAGACCTGGTGCAACCAAATAAATTAATTAATTATTTTTTTTTAAAAACCTGGACAAATCTGCAAAGATATATGCTTTATGATAATCACAATAATTCGTAATAAACTAGTAATAGTGAAAACTATAATCTAAATGTCCATTCATAAGAAATTGGTATATGATTTTACCCAAATAATGGAGTATTATAATACATATATGCAAATTTTCACTGACATGGAATGAGCTCCATAATATGCTGTTGAAGGGAAAAAAAAGATTAAAAATAATATGTGTATTATGAATAGTTACACACATCAAGAGAGAGCTGCAAAGATTACCACCCAAACACAAATGGGAGTTGTCTCTGGGTGGCTGGATATTTGATAATTTTTACTTACTTTTTATAATTATTAGTATTGCTTAAATTTTCTAAATAAATGTAAACTGTCTTTGTGATCAGAGAAAAATTCTCTTCATGTTGGAAAAAGAAAATATATTTATTTTTTAATACCACAATTGATTTGGGAGAAATCATCTTAATAATTGGAAAAATCCATTAAGATATAGATTCAAAGATGTTTATCATAGCACTGTTTATAATAGTAAAAATAGTACTAATGATCAATAGTGAATTTGTTAAATAAATTTTGGAATAACTATATAAAGGTTTACTATGAAGCCATTAAAAATTACAACAAAGATGTATCCATCACTATCTCAGTGACCTTGGAATATTACATGTCCTCTAGGTATCAGATTCCTCATCTGTAAAATGGGGATAAAAAGAACATGTATAGTGTTCCCCCTAGCTTATTAGCTATATCCTATTGTCATAGAAAACAAAAAACCTGATGCTTATGAGCTTCCTCTAATATCACAAGCCCCTATTTCAAAACCTACTTTGCTATATGCTTTAAGAAAAAAAAATCTCAAAATCAAGGTTCAATTTGGCTATCAATCAAGCTAAGAAAATATGAATCTAAGACTACAAAGGCAATGTATATCAAAGTTAAAAATAGGGAATTCCTGAAACTTCTAGGCTATTAAACTCCTATACATATTCTCAAACTAAGCTTGTTTATTCACCTATACATGTAGAAAAAAATAGTGTTAGAAGATAGAAACAGGCTGATCTGGATACCTGTGGCACTGAGACAGGCCCTAATAAATCACCCAGATTACAGTGACAGAGGGAATTGGCATCCCTACTTAACTGAACGATAAAACAATTTAAATATACATACTCGTTAGCTTCATCAGTTTTACCATCACTGTACAAACATCTACTTTGTTGCTTTAAAGAGTTGAAACCAACCTGCCATGGTCTTCCCCAATCGAGTGGAATAGGAAAGGCTCCAAGCCATGTTCCTACAAAACTGGAAACTGTAGTGATCTGGAGACTATTCTCCCAAATGGATGTAACCCTATAAAACACAAATATATAAATTATTGGTGGTATATATCTTAGCTGCTGGGGAATCAAACAAACAGCATAAATTAACACTATACATATATATATGTTGTTCATTTAAAATAAGCATCTGATATTGACACAAATATTTGCCATGAATCATTAACAATTAATTGGTAAGAAGATACAAGTGTTTTTCAGCTGGAAAGGTAATATATGTACATAGTGAAAATCAAACAATACAAAAGAGTGTCTGCAATGAAAGCTAAGTCCTCCTCTCACCCTTATCATCAACTCTGATTCCTTTTCCCGGAAACAACTGCTATCACCAGCTTATTACATATCCTTCCAGAAATATTTTATACATATACAAATAAAGACACAATTTTGTTTAGAATGATATATGCACATCTGCATATATACACACATATATGTATATATCCTTCAAAACAAAACTCAAATGCACCATTTTATAAACCCAGTTTTGCTGTGTGTTTTCCCTTGTTAACAGTTTTACTAGTATTCCATTGTCCAAAGGAAGCATCATTTATTCAACTAGTCCCTTATGGCACATTTCATTAAAGCAAATCAACTCTATTTGGTGGGGAAGGAATAGAGAAAGAAAACAAAATATTATAAAAGATCCAGTGATTCTGCCTACCATTCTAATTTATTAAGTGCACATCTTAAGAGTGTGAAGGTAGAAAGACATAATTCTGCCAGTCTCTTAATAAGTTTTGGTTCCAGCCTGCCCCTCATAGTGTGATCACTTAACCATGTGGAATAAGAGTCTAGTTACAGTCGAGTAAGACCCCACCACCATGCAGTAACTGGAGTCCAAATATTCAACTGTTTCAAAAGCAGTGTTTAGTTATTATGAAGTTTATGAAAAGCAGTTTCTTCCAGCTAGTGTGGAAAAAGGGGAAAACATTTGTTTTGTTAGATGACTGCTTTCATTAGAAATAGGCTAATTACTACACACAAAATGTACACTGAATTAAAGTAATCCTGAATGACAAGTCAGTGCATAAACCAATGCCCCATCACCTGTCCATCTCATTACTACCCCTCCCCCACTACACAAGTTAAAAGCTTTAGCCTGTTTCTATTGAAAACTGGGGCTGGAAGAAGATTGGAGGCAATCACCATACATCCCAATTTGCATTATTTGCTGGGCTTTATTGTTCTTTTTTATTTTGTGATACACTTAAAAATGCACGTCAGGGGCTTCCCTGGTGGCGCAGTGGTTGAGAGTTCGCCTGCCGATGCAGGGGACACGGGTTCGTGCCCCGGTCCGGGAAGATCCCACATGCCGCGGAGCGGCTGGGCCCGTGAGCCATGGCCACTGAGCCTGCGCGTCCGCAGCCTGTGCTCCGCAACGGGAGAGGCCGCAAAAGTGAGAGGCCCGCGTACCGCAAAAAAAAAAAAAAAAATCCTGTGAAACCTGCACTCGGATGTCTCACCACAAAAGAGGCTGAACAAGAAACTATAGTTGTTCCAATAAACATTTTTAGATGGTGAGCCCCAATTCTACATTATAAGATGTACAGAAGCAATTTGATCTGTAGCAATTTTATCACAGTGATAAATTATCCCCGAGGAGGGGTTTTCAAAGTTTTCTTTTGGTAACAGAAACCTTTTTTCAAGCAAAAAGCTAAGTGGAATTCTACCATACAAAAAAAAAAAAAAAAAGCAGAGCTGATCTTGCTAACGTGGAAGGAGAGGCCTATAGTTCTGCCTGCTTGGGTCTCCCTCAAGTGCATGCCACCCTTCCCTGGCCCCAATCCCCAGCTGCAGTGGGCCCTTACAGCATCACTGAGAACCATACAGTGCTGAGAGACACTCAAGGAACAATCAGCAAGCTGTCATGAATAGAAAAGTACCTCATTAATTTTTTTTTAATTTCAAACATCACTAGAATATAAAATTAAAACGTACCCATTTCTACTGAAAACTCTTAGCCACGCTTTGAAGTTTGGTCCTAACAAACATAAACAAGGTACAGTAGTAAAAGTGGACAAAGTAACTGCGAGTAAAAATGTTTCCAATGCCAACCTAGGAAAAAAACACTGTATTAATTTTCTTCAAAGTGTTAAAGGTGCATGTACACACACATGCATAATCTTTTTTACTTAAACAGATTTAGTATAAAACTATTTTCTTACACTTAGAAAGGTAACATGAGTCTTACCAAAACGATGACTATAAAAAATGTTACTACCAAAATGCAAGCTATAAAAAACAATCTAGCAAATATTTGGCTTTGATGATAGAGTTCAGAAGTGTTAAATACCATACGATACTGAGACTGTCCATTGCAAGAAAACCCATTTCTAGATCATTAACTTTTTCCTCAATAGTCTCTGGAACTTTCTCTGCAATCCATGGTTCAAATTTAGCTTATATCGGAACCACTTGGAGAACTAGGTAAATTTGTTTCTGACTAAGGCCTGAGAATTTGCATTTCAATAAAATGCTGATGTTGTTGGTTTTAGAACCACACTTGGAGAACCACTGCTCCAGACATTCATTCTACTCTAAAATGGATTACAGAGAAATTATCATTTCCCATTACAAAGGTCTTGTCCTTCCCACTCTAGAAAATAATTACCTGTTAATCTATTATGTGTATATATAACCAGGTATATATATATATATGTAAAACTATACATATAGCTGTGTGTGTGTGTGTGTATGTATGTATTGCATCACTCATTTCAACATGATCATTTATCCCTGCTAAACTGAACTTTCCCAAACTATAATGGAACATTATATAAGACATATTAATGAATTTGGCTTTCACTAATTCAAAATTGTTCAGTTTTGAAAAGGTGTTGAGTTAAATTTTACCTTTAAACTATAAACATTAGCTTCTATGTAATTAAATACAAGAATCTATTGACTTTTCTTAAGAAAACAAACTCTTTTCAAGCACTTCAGAATCACATTTACTATTTATAACTAATTTATACATATCATTATAGTCAGTTTCCTTAGAGGTTCTAAGGGCCACACACCTATTGGTATATGACAGTTTCTCATCTACCACCCCCTTTAAGCAATTGCGTGACAAAAGGCTACGTAATAGAAGCATTTAATGAATTAAGTTATTCCATTGTCTTTTAAAAAAAATAACACTGCCAAGGGCAATGATGTCAGTATCCTTCTGTGATCCACTGATTAAACACACCATGTTTTTTCTCTAATCACCAATAGAATTAGCACTTGGTTTAATAAACAACTGTTTTAAAATATAGTTGGCTTAAGGTAAAAAATTTCAGACTTACTCTATTAGTGGTGCTCCATATAGAACAAAAATTACATGAAAGGAGAAACAAGACATAAGGAAGTAGATACAGCATTTCAAAAATCTGGTTACCTAAAAAAGAAATGAATAACTTAAAGAATCAAGAGAATGACTAAAGGACAGCAAATGCTTTGATGTTATCTACAAATACAACTTAGTCCTACAATGTGTGACACAGCTGAATATTCTTTGGATCTGCTCCTGAAGTCAGATCACGTGTTCTTTGCACAGCATCGTAAAAAAGCCACAAGACAAAAATCGATCCCCATGTTCCACTCACCTAAACAACAGTAGAATCAGAAAATGTTTTTGTTTCTATGCTAAGTATTGAACTATGTTGTTAATCAGTATTTATGAAATATTTACCAATAAGTGTGCTAGGATACAAAAAAAACACAAACACAGTCCTTCTTCTGTGATGATACATGAAATATTTATAGAAAATAATGATTATAATAATTTTTTTCATTTTAAAACAAAATTCCTAGGAAAATTGGACAAAAAAAAGCACAATATTAAATAATTCCCCAAATCATATTCATGTTACTATATGATCCACATAAAAAAAGACCTGCATGTCTGCAAATCAGTGTGTGGGACCTACTTGACTTCGAGCTCAAGAAGATCTAATAATAGAACACACAATGAGCGTTTTAAATCATAGGGCAGTAAATGTGTTTTAAATTACCTGATAAAGAACATACACATAGTACTGAATAATGTTAAGTGAGGACTTTATTAATTTAAATAATAGTCAAGTGTTACACTGTAGTTAATATTCCAGAAAATAGATTCCAATGTCTGAAAACTTCAACTGCTATTTAGTCAAGGAAGGCCAAGCTTGAAACAAGAGCTTATTTTGTAATTTATGAAAAACCCATTGTGTCTTTCAGAAATGCAAAAGATGAATGAAAATAAACTGAAATGTCTTATAAAATAAGATTTAAAGGTATGATTGCTACATTTATATTTATATATATTGCTACACTGAAGATATATTTATCTTCAATGATGGCATGAATCATGACTATATAGGTTCACAATGCTATGATATCCAATTAATACATGGCAAGGATCTATCAAACATTGTGGATAGTCTTCCAGCAAGCAATAGGCTACTGACTAGAAAAAAAAAATCAGCTTCTTTATTCACTGTAAATAACCCAATAAGTACTTGACTAATACTTTATTCATCCAGTAAAACAAACATTACTTACATCTAAAAATCAGTTGTCAAGAAATACGCCTTACCTTGTATGATAATGAACTTCTTTTAGAAGATGCATTTGGTTTCACTACTAAATACAATACTAAATTGACGGCAGTTACAGAAACAGAACAGATGCACAACCATGTCAAGTGTGTTTCCAGTACTGAGAAGTTCTCCAAGAAGAATGATGGAATGAAGATGCTTAGGATAATTGAAAATATGCATAATAGATGGACATACAGTAGTCTCTTGATGTCAGTATCTTTCATGGTGTTTTCTTGAGTGGCTATCTAATGAAAAACAAATTAAGAAAAGAGCGTAGGCAATAATGACTTTTTCCATTGTCCTAAATGCTCCAACGTCTAAAAGCAAGCCATGAACCAAAGTCAATTTTCTATGGGCAATAATGTCTTAGTGTTAGAATATAGGAAGATGCATATGTGTAAAAACTAATAGACTAATATAGTATAAACAGCTCTCAGAGCCTGAAAAAGGACAAATTTACTAATTTCTTAAATATTTGTGCCTAGTTTCTATAAAACAGTCATGTGCTAGGGCTAATTAAGCGATTCGTTTTTTTTTTCTTTTTGCCAAAATCAGAGGTGAAAACAAACAGCATGTGTTAATGATTTGCCCTGTTGGAAATATAAGCTATGCTTTCTAGAAACCCCATAATACAATTTGGCTGAACTGTTGGCATTTTTATCATTATGGACCCTTGTCTAACATCACAGTAGTTCACATTTTCTAACAAATGCCAAGTAACACCAGGTACACACTGGAATGGTGGCCAGTGTTACCAAGAAGCTTCAGAGAACATTATGCTAAATTAAGGAGTCCCACTGCTGCAAAAATACCAAAATGACAATGTCAGTTACAGATGCCAGATTCCAACCAAAAGCAGAGCATGAATGGAAGGTGGAAAAATATTTACGTTCTCTCTCACTCTCTCTCTCTCTCTATATATATATATAAAACACGTTATTTTATATATGTATGTATTTACAAATTACCTAACAGATAGCTTATACATAGTATTGACTAATGTTAAGTAAGGACTTTATTAAAGTAGTAGTCCACATGTTACACTGTGGTTAATATTCCAGAAAAAATATATATATATGTGTGTGTGTCTATTTTATAGACACACACAGGGCGCCCACTGGGGCAAAGGGGCGAATCCACGCCTTATACTAACACTCTCGTTTAATTCACACTGTACTTTTACAAGGCAAACACTTTACTGATAAGGAAACAGGCTAAAACAGATTAGGAAACACTCCAAGGTCCCAAGCTCCCAAGTGCTAAAGCCATTTCAAAACCTAGCCTCTTTGATACAAAGATACGCACTAGGGGTTCGAGAAAAGAATGCATGGCAAGAAAGGAGAAAGGAAATGTTTCTCACAGATCCTAGCCTCAGCTGAGGGGCTGGGAAGGGAATCCAGAATATATTCTTTCAATAGACACACCTTCAGATATTTTTCTGGGCCACCCTCAGAATCGCAACTGACAGCAGCAGATCTGGACCTAAGACAGTGAGTGGTACCCAAAGTCGGACGCTTGCTGAATGAATGAATGAATGAATGAACGAACGAACAAAGAGTTGGTCCAGTGTTGCTCCTCCTGAGAAACCAGCCCTGTGTTAGGCCCTGGCGAGCCCAGGAGGACTCTAGTCAGGTGCCTCCTCGGGTGGCCAGGGCCCCGGCCTCCACGGCCTGACCTGGCCCGAGTCCTCAAGCCTTGCAGCGGGAGAGAAGGCTCTTCTGAGCGGCTCCTAGAGGAGCCTTCGCGGAAATCGGGGGACCTTAACCTGCAGCTCCATCCCAAACTGGGTCACTCCGAACTCTGCGCAAGCCTCAGCCGACGGGAATGTGGGAAACGAGGGACGAATTGAGAAGCATAATCAAAGAGCACAAGCGTGGAGACCGAGAGGAAAGAGGGGACAGACACAGAAAGTCGGATCCGAAAGAGGCCAGTCCATCAGGGCAGCCCCTGGGTCACGCAGGAAGGGCGGTGCTGGAGGGGCCGGCAGGCGCGGATCGGCAGGCGCGGAACGGCCAGGGACAAATATTCCCGGCCAGTTGGGCAGCTGGCGGAAGTGGCTTGCAGCGCCGGGAGGCTTACCTAACTCTCCCGCCCGCGGAAGAGAACGGAGGGTTACTACCTCCCACCATCAGGTTTGACTCGGACCCTGTGCCTCGCGCAGGCGCAGGCCTGTGGGGAGGAGAACCAAGGCCTCACAGCCAATCGCAGAAGTGGAGAGGCGGGCCAAGAAGGCAGCCCCGCCTCCCCACTCGCGTTTATTCCTCCCGCGGCTTTCCAGGTGTTGGATAGGCGGGGCGGAGGGCGGAAGGGCCGGAAGTGGATTTTCGTAACCCGGAAGAGGAGTGCTTCCCTGGCTGTATTGTTAACTTCTTCCAGCTGCCGCTCGTCCTGCGGCTGAGGGAATCGTCGCGGAAGGATGGTGTGCGAAAAATGTGAGTTAAGGAGACTCTTCTGCGGGAGAAGGAGGCTGGGAGAACCTAACTGGAGTTCCCCGGGAACTTTGCTCTTTTTTTGTTTTTCCTTCGGCCACAGGTCCTTGATTCTAGCCTCTGTCCTCCTATACTGCCCTTTGACCATTCCTGCCCCCCACAACGACCGTATCGTCCTGTATTTGCATTCAGAGTGGTCTCAGTTTTGCACCTCTCTGTCTATTTCCGTTGCTTCCCATAAATCCCGGGTATCATCCTGTACTGCTTCTTGACGGGCTTCCTCCCTTCACAGACCCGCCGGGTTGGAATGGATCTTAAAAGTCACTTCCACAGCATCTGGAGTTGATGGATTTAGCAAACAAAAGTACCGGACGCCCAGTTAAATTTGAGTTTCAGGAAAACAACAAATAATTTTTAGTGTAAATATGTCCTATGCAATATTTGAGACTTGGCTCTGTTTGCTGTTCCTCACTACAGTAAGTGCTTTGTCCCAAAGCACGCACTTTTAGGACATTCTTTACTAAAAAAAAAAAAAAAGTATTCATTGTTTATATGAAATTTAAATCTAACTGGGTGTCCTGTATTTTATCTAACAAACCTAAGTCAGTATCCCATCCAATGGCTTAAATGCTCTTTGCATGAATGCATAGAGGATTGAGGCACAGGGGTAGGAGAACCTCACCACCTTCAAAGCAGTCTGTGTAGATTTCACTGGCTTTTAGAAAAGTCTTTCCTCCCTATAGTTGCCGTCCAGTGATTCTAATGCCAACCCTTGAGATTTCTAGAAAATATCTTATGATTTTTTGACCTCACAAACTGGTTATGTGTTTAAAAAGAGCTGTCATATCCCCAAATCCCTTTTTCCTACAGCTAGATATGTCTGACTCTTATGTGACAATTTCAAGTCCTCTTATCCTGATAATTGTCTAATTAACGTGATCCACTTTGTTTATATCCCTATAGTATATAAAACTTTGAACACAGATGCCCTTGAGTTTGAATCACAGTTTTTATATTAAGTGAAAGAATGACCATGGATGGTTACTTTAATAAATTCTCAGGGTGCAGAGAATAACTTGGGATTTCTATATTTGGAGGCTGGCATTCAGGAGGAACCCTCCTCAGTGAGGCCTCAGCTTACCTTTTTAACTGCATTTTCACTAACCCATACCCTTTTCACTTCAGCCAAACCAAACAATATTTTGCCCATATGTACCCTGAGTTTTCAATGCCTTTCCCCAGCATGTGTCCCTTATCCAGTTTACCTTCATCCTCTTTTCTCCTCTTTCTTCACAGTCTCATTGCCACTAACCCTCTCTATTGCCCTCCCCACAAAGCTTCACTGGATTTCCAAGGTTATTTCTTCCTCCATGGAATTTCTCCTAGTACTTGAGCTCTCAATTGTCATACTATTTACTTTCCAGCTTATATTTTAGTTGAATAATTCTTAACTTTTTTTTTTTTGGTTCTCTGAGCCCTTTGAGACTGTGATGAAAGCTGTAGACTTAACATAGTCTATTAAAAAATGGATATACAAAAGGTTTGTGTACAATTTAATCTTGTTCATATATCTCCTAAGGTCTACCTGTGAAACTCAGGTTAAAGACTACTATTAGAGAAATCAGTGTGCTATAAATTCCTTGAAATCTAGAGCTTTATCTAATTCGTTTTATTTTTATCTGTACTTTGTACAATGGCTTATACATTAGAGATGCTTAGTAAATATTTATGGAATGAATCGATTTATCAGATTTGTTTAAAGGATATATGTACAGAGGAAGCCTATTATAAGCCATACTATTATCCACAAATTTTACTGAAGAGTCAGTTATCCATTGCCCACAGTTGATATCTTAAGTCTCAGTTCACTGGCCCCGACCCCAGCATTAACAGGCTTGTACGTAATATGACTGGTGATGCCATTGTGAACTTTAGGCACAATGTAGTGTATTTATTAAATAGTAAACACTAATCCCCCTTACTTTTACTGTCTTGTTATAACAGGTGAAAAGAAACTTGGTACTGTTATCACTCCAGATACATGGAAAGATGGTGCAAGGAATACCACAGGTATTTTTCCTTTTAGAACATGGAAACTGAATCAGATACTTCCTGTGAATAATGTTTTCACTTTTACATTATTTGTAAAATGATATGTTGTTATGTGTACAATGTATTTTATCTGTTAAACATTAAGGAATACTAGATACCCCAACAATTTAATATCTTTTCTATTTAGTTCTCTCAGTGACATGTCAGGGTTCCTAATTTGATAGGCAGGAGATAGCAAAATATTTAAATGATTTGTAAGCAATGAGTATATCACAGTAATTGATTTGATTCAGCTTAATTAAGGTTAGTATGAAAGCCCCCTCTCCTCACCTGATTTTTATATTCTTGAACAAATTATTTAAATGTTTTCACTTTCATAATCATTAAATACAGTGAAGATGTTTTCAAAGGGAAGAAAAAGAAACATTTTTACTGTATTCAAGATCAATGGCACCAAAGTAGCGGCATCTAGATTTTACATTAGATAGAGTAAATATAGACCCATTCCTAAAGTCCTACTCTGAGTCTGAGAAATAAAATGATCGCCTTTTATCCAAATTTTTATTTTCCCAGTAAATAATTGTGTGTTTTGTTTTTAAGTAGTGTCTTTGAAACCTGGCTACTAAATGAAATTTTTTAAAATTTTGATATAGGCTAGTCTATTGGTAGGAGGTCAAAAAATGAACTTTCTAACTAATTGTTAAATGTTTCATGTATGTGTTATGTGTGAAATGTGTAGACATACCACACTAAAATACATGTATATTTCAATGCAGAAAGTGGTGGAAGAAAGCTGAATGAAAATAAAGCTTTGACCTCAAAAAAAGCAAGGTAGGTATAAGAGCATCTATAAAGCAGTCATATAAATTTCCACTCTTTTTAATATTAAGTGTATTGGAATGAATTTGTTTTGCCTCATTCTGTTGTGATAAAACATAGAGTTAGATAGTTCCAAGCATGCATAACCAAGCTGTCTGTTATAACCTGCTGATTTCACCCTGTTCATTTTCACTGTATCAATATATAAAGATATTATACATTATTTTTATAATTTCACCAGAAAGCATGACTTATTTTTTCTAGTTCTTAATTTTCCTGCAAATCAGAGGCCGCAGAGAAATGTGGACAGGTCATGAGCTCTGGAGTCAGACCTAAACTTGAATCTAGATTTTGTTACTGTCTAGCTCTATAACCTTAAGCAAGTTAAACCAGTTCTAAACTTTTCTGAACATTACTTTTTTACCTAGGAATAGGGATAAAAATGTCTCCCACCATAAAAACAATTTTTGACACCATGCTCTATTATATCCAGTCTTAAAAATTTCATGAATCCTTCCAGCTGCCATCCCATTTCCTTGCTTCCTTTTACAGAAAAAGTTTTCAAAACCCTTATCTAGATAGTACTTTCTCAGTGTCCTTAAGTTCTATTTACTCCTTCAGCCACTCTAGTCAGGCCCCCATCTCCACCACACTCCTAAACCTACTCTTGTCAAGATCACACGTGACCTTTATAAGTGATGGCTACTTCTCTGTTCTTACCTTATGTAACCTTTCAAAAACTCTCTTTTTTGCAACGCTTTATTCTCTTGGCTTTGAGATACCACACTCTCCTTTCCTCTTAACTCACTAACTGTTCCTTCTCAATTGAGTGCTTCTGGTCTCAATCCTAGACTTTTTTTTTTTCCTATTTATAAATTTATGATCTCTCCTCAAGTGACTTTAGTCCAATGGCTTTAAATTCAAACTGTATGTTAATGAATTCCACATGTATATCTCAGTCCTGACTTTTCTGAGCTCCAAACATATATCCAGTTGCCTCCTTGACTTTTCCAATTTGATGTCTGACAGGCAACCTCTTTTTCCTTCAGTCGAATCATAGTCTTCTCATCATTGCTCTGTGGTCCAATCTAGCTGTGCAAAACTGGAATCCCTCACTGATTTCTTAATTTCCCTCACTTCCCATATCCACCAGCGAGTTCTTTGGCTCTACTACCAAAATATAGCCTGAATACACCTGCTTCTGTTCATCTCACTGCTATTACCCTCTTCTAAACCATCATTGTTTCTTACTTGAGTATTGTAATAACTTTCTGTCTCCCTGCTTCCTCTCTGGTTCCCTATAGTTCATTCTCATAATAACCAGGGTGGTCCTTTAAAGGGCATGTAACTCCTTTGCTCAAAACCTTGCACTGGTTTTCTTTTTACATTGAATAAAAGCTAGGTCCCATACCATGTTCTTTCAAGGTCCTCTGTGATCTGGCCCCTCCTGCCTCTCTGACTTACTATTGTGCCAACTCCTGCATCAGATATGCCAAGCCCACTCCCATTGGAAGAGGTTTGTGCTTACTACTCTCTCTTCCTAGAATGCATCGCTAAGAGCTTAACATAGCTGGCTCTTTCTTGTTACTTGGGTCTCAGCTGAAATGTCACCTCCTCAGAGAGGGTCCCTAACCAGCATCTAAACTAATGTCTTCCTTCCTTCCCCTCATGTCCACCACAGTATCCTCTCTGAATTTTCTCTACAACAGGTATTACTATCTTAAAAGTGTGGTTGTTTTCTTACTTATTATCTGTCTCCTCTCACTAGAATGTCAGCTTGATGAGGGCAGAGGCTTTGTCAAGTTCATCTTTGGTATTTAATAACAATAATATAGCTTTTAATACATAAAGTGCCCAACACATAAGGTGCTTATTAAATGATGGGTATAAAATAGCATGATAGACTTAAACTTCAATGCATTATCACATTATGTATTGTTGACTGACTTATTGATGTCTTCTAAGACCACGCAGTTATTATTGACCAAGTTGTTATGTTTTACAGAGTGTATAGTTTTAGGTACTTCCAGTTCCTTTATGCTCCCAAACTTACTTCAGTGTCATTAATAAGTAGCTATTACTTTTGGGTATTTTAAACATCTCACTTTGGAAAGTGTACGTAAGATTTCTGAGAAATTAAAATGTACATTTTAGAATAAAATACGGTTTTAAGAAAAAGTAATCTCTAGACATGTAGGTCCAAACAAATTGAGCTTATTATTAAAAGGAAGAGTAGTGTCCACTCTTAACTTCTCTTGTGGGAAGTAAAGTGACATTCTTTTGGATTTGGAAAAATTAACCTTTAAAAATGAGCTGTTGGGCTTCCCTGGTGGCGCAGTGGTTGAGAGTCCGCCTGCCGATGCAGGAGACGTGGGTTCATGCCCCGGTCCGGGAAGATCCCACATGCCGCGGAGCGGCTGAGCCTGCGCGTCCGGAGCCTGTGCTCCGCAGCGGGAGAGGCCACAACAGTGAGAGGCTCGCGTACCACCAAAAAAAAAAAAAAAAAAAAAAAAAAAGAGCTGTTGTATCATACCAAGAGAAGAAACCAGGTCTAGGACAGTGTTGGTATTCAGTATATGAGTACGGTTACAAAAAGTTATTGCCAATTTAATGGGAAGTATTTCCTCTAAAGTTATTTTGCCCTCCAGTCACTGTAAGGTCACATTTTTTTTAGTAGAAACTTTTTTATCCAAAGGGATTGCACCAGTTAATTGAAAATGTCAGTTAAAGTGGGCAATCATTAAAAGATACACATACCTTATTTTAAGTCAAAGCACATAACTGTACATGCATTCATCAGTCATTTGGCATTGAGACAAGGCTTTTTGAATATGAGTCTACTTTATAATTTTCCTTACATAAATCATAACCAGAATATATATTTCCAGTATCTTTAAGGTAGAGCAAGAACTGACACTTGTAAAGTGCCAAATCCTTCCACTTAGGATTTTTCCTCAATTTTTAAGTTTTCTTGCCCATGCCTAATTCCATAGCAGTTTTAATGATTCACACTTACCTGGTCATCCTAAAGTATTCATTTAGTTTTTAATAGAATCACTCTTTTTGTACTCTCATTACATGAGTTTCCATAATATTTAATTATATCACATGAATAGATTGACAAATACAACTGTTATAAACAGGTTTGGGATTAAGTACAGCTGACTCTTTACAAGCATACAGCTTACATGGAAGGGGCAGAAGTGTGGAGACATATTAAGAGAGTAGCCAGTTAGAAGAGTGCTGTGCCTATCAATTGTAGAGCTTGATAGAGGGAACAGGGAGCATGAATTCATCACATTGTTACTTGAGTGAGGTTATTTAAGAGTATTTCTATTGTATTGTACATTTTTCTTTCTTTAAAAAAAAATCTCTAGATTTGATCCATATGGAAAGAATAAGTTCTCCACTTGCAGAATTTGTAAAAGTTCTGTGCACCAGCCAGGTTCTCATTACTGCCAGGGCTGTGCCTACAAAAAGGGTAAGTTTCCTTTAATACCATTTTTGAATTCATATCAAACCCACTTCTTTTGATACTGATTTGGATAACATAGTAAAGGAGTAGCCCTTCATAAATTAGTCAAATGCTCTTTTTTCTAAGGCAAAATAAACTTAGAACTTGTCATAGTTAAAAGTATATATTTTCTTTTTTTCTTTTCTGATGCTGTTAAGTTATGTTCTAAGCTTCAAGAGTGACTTAAATAAACCAAATCATTTGTATTGGTTAGCTATTTGATTAGTATTATTAGTTGTTATTAAGATTTGATTACTTACATGAGTTTTTGTTTGTTTTAGGCATCTGCGCTATGTGTGGAAAAAAGGTTTTGGATACCAAAAACTACAAGCAAACGTCTGTCTAGATGTATTGAAGTTTCTGGCTTTCCGTATGATTTTACTTTTTGCTTGAATTTTCAAGGCATAATATAGATGTTCAAGTTACAAAATAACATGTCTTAAGACAAGTTTAAACCAGGGAAGTAGATTGGTATTCATTTTTTTGCTCTCAAGAAGTTCTGAACAGCAGCAGTGTAACTAGTTTTTGCCTTAAGTTTTTATTTTCCTTACAAACATCTTATTGAACTGGAATAAGTGACAAATTTAACGAAAAATATTTTCCCAGTTCTGTATGCACTTTTTATTTATCATTACTCATGTAATTTTTATTATCCTTTCCCTCTACTTTATAGATATTGCAAAAGTGTGAGAAGGAGGTTGTTGATATTTGGCTTTGAACTTGGCATCCAGATTTGGAATTTTTCCCTCATTCCCTTTTGGTTGCATAGTTCTTAGGATCAGCAGTCCCTTAATTAATTGCAGCTTCATAAGGCATTTAAATATCTGAGATCATTATTGCTAAATAGTTCCTTAAGTAATTAGCCCAGGCCCAAATCAAACAAAAATTGTATTTATATTATTTTATATTATTTTTTATTTGTTCTTGAAGCCAAAGTGCCAATACCTTTCATATGAGAATGGGAATGCAAGGAACACCCCACATAAATCCAAATGAATACACTAGATTTCAGAAAAACACATATTACACATATTACCTTGAATTCAGACCATCACGAAAGCCAGGAGAACAGTGTGCTGATGATGTGTAATGAATGAGTCACCATTCCTTGGGAAAGCACTTTGAAGCAGAAGCCAAACTTCTTTTTAACCTCCTCCTCTCTCTTTCCCCCACCAAAAATAAATAGACTAAGCAAACATTTTGACTCTTTTTTTTAATATATATATAACATAGACTGCTGAAAGACTACTTTGAGGTTTCTTTTTAATTGAAGTAAAGTTGATTTACAACGTTGTGTTAATTTCTGCTGTACAACAAAGTAATTCAGTTATACATATATATACCTTCTTTTTAAAATTCTTTTCCTTTATGGTTTATCACAAGACATTGAATGCAGTTCCCTGTGCCATGTAGTAGGACCTTGTTGTTTATCCATTCTATATATAATGTTTTGCATCTGCTAACCCCAAAATCCCAATCCATCTCCCTCCCCACCCCACCCGCACTGTTTCTGTTTCTTAGATAGGCTAATTTATGTCATATTTTAGATTCTACATAAGTGATATATAGTATTTGTCTTTCTCTTTCTGATTTATTTCTCTTAGTATGATAATCTCCAAGTCCATCCATGTTGCTGCAAATGGCATTATTTCATTCTTTTTTATGGCTGAGTAATATTCCATTGTATATATGTACCACATCTTTTTTATCCATTCATCTGTCAATGGACATTTAAGTTGTTTCCATGTCTTGGCTATTGTGAATAGTGCTGCTATGAGCATAGGGGTGCATGTATCTTTTTGAATTGTAGTTTTGTCTGTATATATGCCCAGGAGTGGAATTGCTAGATCCTATAGTAGTTCAATTTTTAATTTTTTGAGGAACCTTTGTATTGTTTTCCATAGTGGCTGCACCAACTTACATTCCCACCCACAGTGTAGGAGGGTTCCCTTTTCTCCACATTCTCTCCAGCATTTGTTATTTGTAGACTTTTTAATGATGGCCATTCTGACGGGTGTGAGGTGGTACTTCATCATAGTTTTGATTTGCATTTCTCTGATAATTAGTGATGTTGAGCACCTTTTCTTGTGACTGTTGGCCATCTGTATGTCTTCTTTGGAGAAATGTCTTTTTAGAGTTTCTGCCCATTTTTTGATTGGGTTGTTTGTTTTTTTGTTACTGAGTTATATAAGCTGTCTGTATGTTTTGGAAATTAAGCCCTTGTTGGTCACATCATTTGTATTCTCTCCCAGTCTGTAGGTTGTCCTTTTAATTTTGTTTATGGTTTCCTTTGTTGTACAAAAGCTTGTAAGTTTGATTAGGTACCATTTGTTTATTTTTGCTTTTATTTCTATTGTTTTGGGAGACTGACCTAAGAAAACATTGGTACGATTTATGTCAGAGAATGTTTTGCCTATGTTCTCTTCTAGGAGTTTTATAGTATCATGTTTTATATTTAAGTGTTTAAGTGTTTAAGCCATTTTGAGTTTATTTTTGTGTATGATGAGAGGTTGTATTCTAACTTCATTGATTTACATGTGGCTGTCCAACTTTCCCAACACCACTTGCCGAAGTGACGGTCTTTTTTCAATTGTATATTCTTGCCTCCTTTGTTGAAGATTAATTGACTGTAGGTGTGTGGGTTTATTTCTGAGCTCTCTATTCACTTTGAGGTTTCAGACAAAGATTTTTCTTATGCTGCCTTCAGAGGTACAGGACTTCTGCTTTTGAAACCTGCAGCTTACTGTGGAACACCAAAAAAGTATTCCTCATTGCCAAGTGCAATATAAATACATAACACTATAAAATGGAAGAGTAGATAACATGATGATATATATGGTGTTGATATCACATTTTTATTTGTTTAAAAATACTATGGAAAGTATTTAAAGTTTTAACCGTTTAATTTGTCTATAAGGTTTTTTTCCCTAGGATGCATTCTTATTCTTACCCAGAAAAATCATAAGGGTAATGCAAAATATAATAAATAACAACAGCTCTGAGGGCAAGAAGTATCTTCTCATGCTTTAATTGGGAATTTTAAACTAAAATCAATACAAGGGACCCATAATAGGACCTGGTTAAGAGAGTGACCCAGACCCATCAACAGCTGGGTTGGCCAACTTTGGGAAACTACATTTCTCATGTATCAGCTGGGATCTGGACTTCCCCAACTCATATTTCATATTCATGCCTTGACTAGCCTTCTTCTGTAAATGATCCAACAGCCAGACTGAGGTTCTCCTATGAAGATATTTGTCAGTATTATACCTCAGAATAGTTAAGTATTATAAACCTTCATATTGTTGAAATAACAATATGACTCCCATAAATTGAATAGAAGAAGTTATTAAATGAGGAAGAAATTCCCAAAATAAAACATGAACGTAAAGTAGTTTTTAAAAAGAAGACATAAAAACAGAAACGATAGCATTAAGATGACAGGATTAAGATCAAACATAGCTTTTATTAGAGTAAATAACATGTTTTTTAAAAAATCTCAGATTGTATTTAATATGTGTATATGTCAGAAACAACTTAAATTCCAACAAGAGCACTTCTTAAGTTCATTCATTTAAAATATGCACCCATCAAAATGGTACAGGAATTACATATATGTGCAGAAGTTTATATATACAGATAGAAGACGTCTGAAAGCTACTAGTACTGTTTTTCTCTTTGGGGTGGAACTAAGGGTTGAGAAAAGAAAGACAACCCTTTACAGCCTCATGCCAACTACCTAATACTTTTTAGCTTCTAGTTCCCTTACCTGGGGGAGCAGGAGAGTACTAATAATTTTAGTATCTTAGAAATATATATTTACATGCATAGATATGTGTATATATTTTTTGAGAATTTCAAGCAGAAGAAATATATACATTGTTGTGCATTTCAACTTCTTAATGTTTCTTCTATTTACTTTACCATTTTCTCTCTATGTCGTTACATGTTTTTTTTCTTGATCACATGATGAATACACTGCAGACATCATACCCTTTAATACTACGTATATACTTCATAAGAACAAGCATACTAAGTTTGGTTATCAAATTCAGGAATTTAACATTGATATAATACTTTCATCTAATTTATAGTCCCTATTCCAATTTCATTTGCTGTTCCATTGGTAATTTTTGTTTTCAGCTACAGGATGTAGTCCAGGATCATATGTTAGATTATCATGACTCTAATCTGGACCAGTTCTTCGGCCTTTTTTTGTCTTTTATAGTATTGATTTATTTGAAGAATATAGGACAATTGAAGTATAGATTATCCTTCTTTTTTGGGTTTTTCTGATTCTTCCTTATGGTTAGATTCAGGTTATGCAATATGGGCTGAAATACTATGAGTGATGTGTCCTCCCAGGGTCACATCCAGACTCCCAGAATGTCCCATTGCCTATTATTGGTGATGTTAATTTGATCACTTGGGTAAGATGTTGTCTAGTTTCTCCACTGTATAGTTCCCATTTTTTTCTTTTGTGATTAGATAATTTGTGAGGAGAAAGTTTGAGACCAGGTTGATTGATATTCTGTTCCTCATCAAACTTTCCCCACCTAGATTTAGCATCTTTTGATAATTCTTGTCTGAATAAATTTTTACTGTGCTGTTTACAAAATTGTGATTTTTCTAACACATTATTCTTTCTGTATTAATTAATTGTCATTCTACTCTATGGAAGAGGTTTCCCTTTATCTTTATCATGAGTATAGAATAAATGCTTTTTTTCTGACCATTTGAGTGTTAGTTACAAATAGTTCCTCTTTACCCCAAATATTTAAGTGTGTATTTTCTAAGAACAGGGATATTTTCTTCCATAACCACAGCACAATTATCAAAATCAGAAAATTAGCATTAATATAATACATTATCTAACATTTTCCATATTTCACTAGTTGTTCCAGTAATGGCCTTTGTTGGGGGGAAAAAATAGTCCAGGATCCAATCCAGGATAACACATTACATTTAGTTGTCAAGTCTCTAGTCTCCTTCAGTCTGGAAAAGTTCTTCAACCTGTCTTTCAAAAATGTCAAGGTCATGAAAAACATATACCAGTTATTTTATAGTGTCCCTTAATTTGACATTTTCTGATGTTTGTTTATGATTAGATTGAGCTTATGCATTTTTGGCAGGAATTTCATAGAAGTGATGCTGTGTCCTTTTCAGTGCATCATATCCTGATAGCAGTTGTCCCATCACAAGCTGTTAATTTTGATCACTTGTTTTAGGTGGTATCTGCTAGATTTTTCCACTGTAAAGATTCTTAATTTTTTCTTTTAAATTAACAAGCATTTTGTGGGGAGATACTTAGAGACTGTAAATATTCTGTTTCTCACCAAATTTTCATACACTAAGTTTAGCATCCAGTGATGTTTCTTGGCTGAATTAACTGCTACTCTGATGGCTGCCAAATTGTGGTTTTCCAATTCTGTCACTCCTTCTACATTTACTAGTTGGCATTCTACTGTAAGGAAAAGACTTCTCTTTCTCACTTATATTAGTATGAACTCATAAATTCCTATCTTATTCAGTCTGTTACTCTCATTTGTTTTAATGTCAAATTGCCCCATATTTGGCCAGTGGGAGACCTTTTAGGCTGGCTTCTGGGTCTTTTTGACATGTTTTTATCATTCTTTGAGAAATTTCTTACTTTTCAGCACAAAATGTTCCAAGTTTATCTTGTTTTTTTCCCTCCACCCTATCCCTGAAATCAGCTATTTCTTCAAAGATCCTTAGTTTCTTTTAGTAGAGAATGGTGTTTAGAAACTAAGATCTGGGCCTGTTGGGTGTCATTGTTTCTAGGCCCCTTCAACAGAAAGAACTAGGAAACATATATTAAAAATCACCAGTTTTTCTGATATCTCCATTTCCAATCCAACCCCACAGGGTTCTTCCTTGTCTTTACCCATTCCATATTTGTACCTTCTTCCACAGTGAGAATCCGGGCCTCCAGCATCATTATTTGCAGAATTCTGATTTTTTTTTTTTTTTTTTTTAACTTTTGGTTGTGCCACGTGGCATGCGGGTTCTTAGTTCCTGGACCAGGGATCAAACCCGAGCCCCCTGCGGTGGAAGCGTGGAGTCTTTAACCACTGGACTGCCAGGGAGGTCCCCAGAACTCTGAATTTTTTAATACTGGTCATGTGTTTTGTAATTAAAAATAGTTTTAAGTTTTAAAAAATCTAAGTAAGCAAGTAGGAGAATTATACATATGAATGTCATTCATTAGTCTGTTACTACAGAAAAAAAGTTTGGGAACTTTTGTGCATGTGCTGTCTTCCAGATAAATTTGGTAAGTGAATAAATGGTAGTAAATACTTGTTTCAAATCAGCTAACATTTATTGGATCTATACCACATTCACATCCCTAATCAGACTACTGTTATTCGTTCCAACTTTTTTGCTCATAAGCAGGAACTTGATAAACATCCCATCAAATTAATGTAAAGTTGTAAAAGTAAGGGGTGATGATAGGCACAAAGAAAATATATTGAAAGAAATAAAGAGAGAGACTGGTTCAAAAACAACAATTCTAGCAAAAAAAAAAAAATAGGAACTAGACTAAGGTGATACTAGGAGAATCGAAATGAAGGGACAGATTTGAAAGAGCTGATAAAAGATTTGACAGCCTTGTTGACTAAATGAGGAAATCAGAAGTTGAGTCATAGTGGGTCTCATTTAGATGTTGTAATAGTATTGGTTCTCCACCAGAGGGCAATGGTGTTTTTTCTTGGTTTTTAATTTTCCATCATGCTAAAAGATTTTGCAGTTTTAGCAACTTAAAGATCAAATAGATGGACGTAAATCTCCAACAACATTGTGAACAAGATATCCAGAGAAACTTAACCATACAATAAAAATCCTGGAAAATATTTACATATATACATATGCATATAAGTATATAAAATTTGTACATATGTATGATTTTAAAATATAGAGTTGATTAAACTGGCAAGAAAGTGATGATGATCCTCAGAGGCCAGAAACAAAGGGAAAGTGCAAGTCCAAAGTGTAAACTAGCACCAAAGCCAGTACTTGCCTTCAAGAATATCTTCCAATCTCGCAGTGCCTAAAGCCTACATCTTAAAGCGTCATGAGCATGGAAGACAAAGCCCTGGACTTGAGCAAGGTGGGAAGGTTAGATAAGAGACATGTGCATTAAGCATGGAGCCCTACAAGGCAACGATTTCAGTGGATTTACTTTAAAACCCCACTTATACACAAAAAGGCAGTGGGAATACGTTCCTATGGCCTTAGCCCTGGGAGGACCAGGGGAAGAAAATTAAAATCTCTCCAGAGACTTTAGCACAAAGATCCAGAGATAGAAAATATGAAGTAGAAATTGAGACATGAAAGGTAGAGGCAAAAGGTCTGACCTACATCCAAAACAGACATGTTTAAATTTTTTTCATAATAAATAGTTTTTTTAAGAACAGGAATGAAAGAGGCATTTTTAGGCAAGCGAGTTTAAATCAGCAATGTCCTCAATAGAGGACATTCCATAAGGCATACTTCAGGAAGAAGAAAATGAGCTCAAAAATTAATGAAATGTAAGAAAGAATGATCAGTCCCAGAAAATGGTAAATATGCAGGTAACTGTAGACAAACATTGATTATATAACATGATAATATCTAATTTGTGGAGTTAATAAGAAGTAAAATACTAGGAAATATTAAAATATAGTTGATCAGTTTAAGTACTCAAAAAGAAAAAGATATTGACAAACTTTCAACTTGGTCAAGTTAAAAAATACATGTTAAAATTTCTTAAATAACAAAGAATAAAATAGCATATTTTCCAAACCAGAGGTATTATATGGAATGAGGGAAAATATATTAATCCAAAAGAAGTCAAAAAAGGAGGGGGTCGGGGGGAAGGCATTTAGAGAATAGAAGGGACAAAGTAAGATGAAGGCAGTAAATTCCAGTATATCTCTAATCACACCTGATATGAATATACTAAATTTTCCAGTTAGACAAATATTATCACTTTTTAAAAAAAATTTCCAGCCGAATGCTAAAGTGTGTTTATAGTAAAAGGATGGGAAAGTATGTCAGGCAGACACTAACTAAAATAAAACTGGTGTGGCTATATTAATGTAGAAAGAGTAAGTCTTCAGGCAAAAAGCATTACTAGAGGGAATAAAGACCATTACATACTGATAAAAGGTTCAAGTTTCCAAGAAGATAAAACAATTCTAAGTTATATATTGCTAATGATATAGCTTCAAAGTATATAAAGCAAAAATTGACAAGTGTTCTAGTGAAAGATTTTATGCACTTTTTGCGCTAATTGATGAAACAAGCAGACAAGCCTCTTAGATAGCCTCATCCACCAGAGTTCAGACAGCAGAAGCAAGAAGAACTACAATCCTGCACCCTGTGCAACAAAAACCACATTCACAGAAAGACAAGATGAAAAGGCAGAGGGCTATGTACCAAATGAAGGAACAAGATAAAAGCCCAGAAAAACAACTAAATGAAGTGGAGATAGGCAACCTTCCAGAAAAAGAATTGAGAATAATGATAGTGAAGATGATCCAGGAACTTGGAAAAAGAATGGAGGCAAAGATCGAGAAGATGCAAGAAATGTTTAACAAAACCTAGAAGAATTAAAAAACAAACAGAGATGAACAATACAATAACTGAAATGAAAACTACACTAGAAGGAATCAGTAGCAGAATAACTGAGGCAGAAGAATGGATAAGTGACCTGGAAGACAGAATGGTGGAATTTACTGCTGCAGAACAGAATAAAGAAAAAAAAAAAATGAAATGAAGGCAGCCTAAGAGACCTCTGGGACAACATTAAACACAACAACATTTGCATTATAGGGGTCCCAGAAGAAGAAGAGAGAGAGAAAGGACCCAAGAAAATATTTGAAGAGATTATAGTCAAAAAATTCCCTAACATGGGAAAGGAAATAGCCACCAAGTCCAGGAAGCGCAGAGAGTCCCATACAGGATAACCCCAAGGAGAAACACGCCGAGACACATAGTAATCAAACTGGCAAAAATTAAAGACAAAGAAAAATTATTGAAAGCAGCAAGGGAAAAATGACAAATAACATACAAGGGAACTCCCATAAGGTTAACAGCTGATTTCTCAGCAGAAACTCTACAAGCCAGAAGGGAGTGGCATGATATACTTAAAGTGATGAAAGGGAAGAACCTACAACCAAGATTATGCTACCCGGCAAGGATCTCATTCAGTTTCGATGGAGAAATCAAAAACTTTACAGACAAGCAAAAGCTAACCGAATTCAGCACCACCAAACCAGCTCTACAACAAATGCTAAAGGAACTTCTCTAAATGGGAAACACGAGAAGAAAAGGACCTACAAAAACAAACCCAAAACAATTAAGAAAATGGTCATAGGAACATACATATTGATAATTACCTTAAATGTGAATGGATTAAATGCTCCAACCAAAAGACACAGGGTCGCTGAATGGATAAAAAAACAAGACCCATGTATATGCTGTCTAAAAGGGATCCACTTCAGACCTAGGGACACATACAGACTGAAAGTGAGGGGATGGAAAAAGATATTCCATGCAAATGGAAATCAAAAGAAAGCTGGAGTAGCAGTACCCCTATCAGATAAACTAGACTTTAAAATAAAGAATGTTACAAGAGACAAGGTAGGACACTACATAATGATCAAGGGATAAATCCAAGAAGAAGATATAACAATTATAAATATATATGCACCCACCATAGGAGCACCTCAATACATAAGGCAACTGCTAACAGCTATAAAATAGGAAATCGACAGTAACACAATAATAGTGGAGGGCTTTAGCACCTCACTTACACCAATGGACAGATCATCCAAAAGGAAAATAAGCAAGGAAACAGAAGCTTTAAATGACAATAGACCAGATAGATTTAATTGATATTTATAGGACATTCCATTCAAAAACAGCAGATTACACTTTCTTCTCAAGTGTGCACAGAACATTCTCCAGGATAGATCACATCTTGGGTCACAAATCAAGCCTCAGTAAATTTAAGAAAATTGAAATCATATCCAGCATCTTTTCTGATCACAACGCTGTGAGATTAGAAATGAATTACAGGGGATAAAACGTAAAAAACACAAACACATGGAGGCTAAACACTACGTTACTAAATAACCAAGAGATCACTGAAGAAATTAAAGAGGAAATCAAAAAAATACCTAGAGACAAATGAAAATGAAAACATGACAATCCAAAACCTATGGGATGCAGTAAAAGCAGTTCTAAGAGGGAAGTTTATAGCTATACAAGCCTACCTCAAGAAACAAGAAAAATATCAAATAATCTAACCTTACACCTAAAGAAACTAGAGAAAGGAGAACAAACAAAACCCAAAGTTAGCAGAAGGAAAGAAATCATAAAGATCAGAGCAGAAAGAAATGAAATAGAAACAAATAGCAAAGATCAATAAAACTAAAAGCTGGTTCTTTGAGAAGGTAAACAAAATTGATAAACCATTAGCTAGACTCATCAAGAAAAAGAGGGAGAGGACTCAAATCAATAAAATTAGAAATGGAAAAGGAGAAGTTACAACAGACACCGCAGAAATAGAAAGCATCCTAAGAGACGACTACAAGCAAGTCTATGCCAATAAAATTGACAACCTGGAAGAAATGGACAAATTCTTAGAAAGGTATAACCCTCCAAGACTGAAGCAGGAAGAAATAGAAAATATGAACAGACCAATCACAAGTAATGAAATTGAAACTGTGATTAAAAATCTTCCAACAGGGCTTCTCTGGGGGCACAGTGGTTGAGAGTCCACCTGCCAATGCGGGGGACATGGGTTCGTGCCCTGGTCCGGGCAGATCCCACATGTGGTGGAGCGGCTAGGCCCGTGAGCCATGGCTGCTGAGCCTGCGCATCCGGAGCCTGTGCTCCACAACAGTGAGAGGCCCGCGTTCTGCAAAAAAAAAAAAATCTTCCAACAAAAGTCCAGGACCAGATGGCTTCACAGGTGAATTCTATCAAACATTTAGAGAAGAGCTAACACCCATCCTTCTCAAACTCTTCCAAAAAATTGTGGAGGAAGGAACACTCCCAAACTCATTCTATGAGGCCATCATCACCCTGATACCAAAACCAGACAAAGATACTAAAAAAAAGAAAATTACAGACCAATATCACTGATGTATATAGATGCAAAAATCCTCAACAAAATACTAGCAAACAGAATCCAGCAACACATTAAAGGATTACACACCATGATCAAGTGGGATTTATCCCACGGATGCAAGGATTCTTCAATATATGCAAATCAATCATTGTGATACACCATATTAACAAATTGAAGGAGAAAAACAATATGATCATCTCAATAGGTGGAGAAAAAGCTTTTGACAAAATTCAACACCCATTTATCATATAAACTCTCCAGAAAGTGGGCATAGAGGGAACCTACCTCAACATAGTAAAGGCCATGTATGACAAACCCACAGCAAACATCATTCTCAATGGTGAAAAACTGAAAGCATTTTCTCTAAGATCAGGAACAAGACAAGGATGCCCACTCTCACCGCTATTATTCAACATAGTTTTGGAAGTCATAGCCTCGGCAATCAGAGAAGAAAAAGAAGTAAAAGGAATACAAATTGGAAAAGAAGAAGTAAAACTGTCACTGTTTGCTGATGACATGATACTATACATAGAGAATCCTAAAGATGCCACCAGAAAACTCCTAGAGGTAATCAATGAATTTGGTAAAGTTGCAGGATACAAAATTATTGCACAGAAATCTCTTGCATTCCTATACACCAATGACGAAAAATCTGAAAGAGAAATTAAGGAAACACTCCCATTTACCACTGCAACAAAAAGAATAAAATACCTAAGAATAAGCCTACCTAGGGAGACAAAAGACCTGTATGCAGAAAACTATATAAGACACTGATGAAAGAAATTAAAGATGATACCAACAGATGGACAGATATACCATGTTCTTGGATTGGAAGAAACAATATTGTGAAAATGGCTATACTACCCAAAGCAATCTACAGATTCAATGCAATCCCTATCAAATTACCAATGGCATTTTTTACAAAACTAGAACAAAAAATCATAAAATTTGTATGGAGATACAAAAGACCCCAAACAGCCAAAGCAGTCTTGAGGGAAAAAAAAAACGGAGCTGGAGGAATCAGACTCCCTGACTTCAGACTATACTACAAAGCTACTGTAATCAAGACAATATGGTACTGGCACAAAAACAGAAACATAGATCAGTGGAACAAGATAGAAAGCCCAGAGGTAAACCCATGCACCTATGGTCAACTAATATATGACAAAGGAGGCAAGGATATACAATGGAGAAAAGACAGTCTCTTCAATAAGTGGTGCTGGGAAAACCGGACAGCTACATGTAAAAGAATGAAACTAGAACACTCCCTAACACCATACACAAAAATAAACTCAAAATGGATTAGAGACCTAAATGTAAGACTGGGCACTATAAAACTCTTAGAGGAAAACGTAGGAAGAACACTCTTTGACATAAATCACAGCAAGATCTTTTTTGATCCACCTCCTAGAGTAATGGAAATAAAAACAAAAATAAACAAGTGGGACCTAATGAAACTTAAAAGGTTTTGCACAGCAAAGGAAACCATAAACAAGACAAAAAGACAACCTTCAGAATGGGAGAAAGTATTTGCAAACGAATCAATGGACAAAGGATTAATCTGCAAAATATATAAACAGCTCATGCAGCTCGATATTAAAAAACAAACAACCCAATCCAAAAATGGGCAGAAGACCTAAATAGACATCTCTCCAAAGAAGACATACAGTTGGCCAAGAAGCACATGAAAAGCTGCTCAACATCACTAATTATTAGAGAAATGAAAATCATAACTACAATGAGGTATCACCTCACACCAGTTAGAATGCACTTCATCAAAAAATCTACAAACAACAAATGCTGGAGAGGGTGTGGAGAAAAGGGAACCCTCTTGCACTGTTGGCGGGAATGTAAACTGATACAGCCACTATGGAGAATAGTATGGAGGTTCCTTAAAAAACTAAAAATAGAATTACCATATGACCCAGCAATCCCACTACTGGGTATATACCTAGAGAAAACCATAATTCAAAAAGACACATACACCCCAATGTTCATGGCAGCACTATTTACAATAGCCAGGTCATGGAAGCAACCTAAATGCCCATCGACAGACGAATGGATAAAGAAGTTGTGGTACATATATACAGTGGAATATTACTCAGCCATAAAAAGGAACGAAATTGGGTTATTTGTTGAGACCTGGATGAATCTAGAGACTGTCATACAGAGTGAAGTAAGTCAGAGAAAAAGAAATATCGTATATTAACGCATATATGTGGAACCTAGAAAAATGGTACAGATGAACTGTTTTGCAGGGCAGAAATTGAGACACAGGTGTAGAGAACAAACATATGGACACCAAGGGGGGGAAGCCGTGGGGGTGTGGGGGTGGTGGTGTGATGAATTGGGCAATTGGGATTGACATGTATACACTGATGTGTATAAAATTGATGACTAATAAGAACCTGCTGTATAAGAAAAATAAAATTTAAATTTAAAAAATAATTTTCAATAGAAAAGTTTAGAAAAAAAACAGCTAAAACATAAAACTTCAGTAAGATTTGAACAGTACAATTAACTAGCTTGACCTAATGGACACATAAAAGATCATCCCAATAACTGAATAATTTGCATTTTTAAGCATGCCAGGAACATTTATTTTTTAAAAAAATCATGTACTAAGCCATAAGATAGGTCTCAACAATTTTCAGAAATTTGATATCAGAAAAACCAACCTTTAATCACAACACAATTAGGTTAGAAATCAACAGCAGAAAGATTATTTTTTAAAACTATGCAGTCGGCCCTCTGTATCCTTGGGTGCTACATCCATGAATTCAACCCACCACAGGTTGAAAATATTCCCCCCCAAATTTTCCAGAAATGTCTAAAAAGCAAAACTTGCTTTTGTCATGTCCTGGCAACTATTTAGATAGCATTTACTTTGTATTTTACAACTATTTACATAGCATTACATTATAGGCATTATAAATAATCTAGAGATGATTTAAAGTTTACAGGAGAGAAGATGTACATAGGTTATATGGAAATACTACACCGTTTTATGTAAGGGGCTTTAACATCTGTGAATTGTGGTGTGTGTGGTGGGGAGGGGTGTCCTGGAAATAGTTCTCTGCAGATATCAAAAGACGACTGTATTCGGAAATGTAAGACATACTTCTAAATAATTAATGAGTCTGAAAAATCATAGTGGAATTAGAATATACTTAAGATCAAATAATAATGAAAATAATTTATCAAAACTTGTGGGATACAGCTCAAGTGGAATTCAGAGGCTATAAATGCTTATATGGGAAAAGAAAGTCTGACAATGAGCTAAGAATCAGACTGAAGTTAGAAGACAAATCCAAAGAAGGTAGGGAGAAGGAATTAATAAAAATAAGATCATAAATGAATCACATGTAAAACAAAGATACAGTAGAAAAAATGGAGCTCAAAAAGCAAAAAGTTCATTCTTTGTAAAAACTAGTAAAATTCTAAAACCTATAGCAAGACTGATAAAGAAAAAAATCAGGAATAGTCAATTTTAAGAATAAACAATGGAACATAATTATAGATAAAGCAAAGCAAAAAAAAGAATATTATGGATGCTTTTATGCCAGTATGAGTTGAAGAATATTAGATGAAATGGATATTTTCTTATAAAAATAATAATGATGGACTCAAGAATAAACTAGAATACCTGAAAGGTCCTATAATCACTAAAGAAATTTTATCAGGAGTCAAACATTAGAATGAGATGGTTTTACAGGTGAATTATACAAAAATTCAAATAACAAGTGATTCCAAACTTACACAGACTTTTTCAAACAAGAGAAAAAGTGGGAATACTTCTCAACTCACTTATAAGGCTAGTATAACCTTGTTACCCAAATCAGGCAAGTACTGTAAAGAAAAGAAAATTACAGAGCATGATCAGTCATGAGCATAGATGGAAAATATTAGAAAACTAATTCAGCAATGCATAACAGTTGATAATATTATTTTGTGACCAATACGAGTTTATCCCAGGAATGCAAGACTGGCCAACATTTTTAAAAATCTATTAATTCATTCCCCACATTAACAAATTAATGAAAAAAACTATATGATTTTTTATAAAATCCAGCAAACAATGAAAAGTAGAATAGAAATTCCTTAACCTAGTAAAAGGTAACATCAAAAGCCCACAGCAAATATCCTATCAAGGATTAAATGCATTGCCTTTAAAATTAGTAACAAGACAAGAATGCCTACTGTTACCACTTTTTTCAACATTGTAGAGATTCTAGCAAGTGCAGTAAAACAAGACAAAGAAGAAAAAAGGTATAGAGATCAGAAGGAAAAAGCAAAACTAATTATTTGCAGTATTCCAGTATTTTGTGGATCCCAAAAGAATCCACAGCAAATTATTAGGCTGAATAAACAGTTTATCCAATTTACCACAAAGGAGATCAGTACACAAAAGCAGAATGCATTTAAGCATACCAGCAAAAACAAACTGTAATTTAAAAATATACCCTATATAATAGAAATCAAAAATATAAGAGTAAATATAACAGAAGATGTCCAAGTGCTTTTGGAGAAAGTTATAAAATTTATTGAACAAGATAGAACTCAAGAAGCTGATCATAAAATTTATATGGAAGAGCAAAGGGCCAAAAGACACTTTTAAAGAATAATAAATTGGAGGGTCTTGATGTACCAAGCATCAAAGTTTTTCATAAAACTGAAGTATTAGGACTCTATTGTACCAGCACAAAGACAGAAACAGAGAGACCAGGAGTCGATGAATACATATATGGGAAGGTGGTATATGAGACAAGTGGCATTGTAAATCAGTGGGGAAATTCTTCAGTAAATTCAAACCGGATCCCTGTACACACAAGTCAAATCCAGGACTTAGATGTGAAAGGTAGTCCTGTTGTCCAATATCAGAAAACAGTTTTCTAGATTTTGTCTGGTTTCTTAACTGTTTAGAGCAGTAAGGTAAGTTTGGTTCCTGGCAGTCTATCATGGTCATAAGTGGAAGTCAAGTGTGGTTTTGTAGAGTTTTCCTCTTCCCACACAGTCTGTTTCCTCCACGTTGCTTTTATGTTTGTTTAGGTCTCTGTCTTCCTTGTTAGTTTTCTTCAAATGTCTGGCCTTTTTTTCTTTCTGCTTACTCTTTTTTTTTTTTTTTGCGGTATGCGGGCCTCTCACTGTTGTGGCCTCCCCCGTTGCGGAGCACAGGCTCCGGACGCGCAGGCCCAGCGGCCACGGCCCACGGGCCCAGCCGCTCCGCGGCATATGGGATCCTCCCAGACCGGGGCACGAACCCGTATCCCCTGCATCGGCAGGCGGACTCTCAACCACTTGCGCCACCAGGGAGGCCCTCTGCTTACTCTTAATAGTGTGGGGAGACTATTGGAAACTCTGCTTGTGTTGGTAGACAAGTTGACCATGAGTTTCATGTAAGGTAGAGGTTATCAACAGTAACACTACTGATGTTTTGGATTGGATAATCCTTTGTAGTGGGATGCTTTTCTTGTGCATTGTAAGATATTTAGCAACATCCCTAGCCTCTACCCACTAGATGCCAGAACCCCCAACCTTACCAAGTTTTGTGAAAATAAAAAATGTCTCCAGACATTGCCATATGAGTCTTAAGTTGAGAATCACTGATTTAGGGTGATTCTATCTAAGCTGTTTGCAAAGGGACTGTTGAAGTCAGTATATTTAGATACTTCTTTTTGAGGTGGTCATATTCTCCACAGAATAGTCCTCCAATTTCTCTTGCCTAAGGATAAAGTGGAAGAAAGCAGGAAGCCTTAGTATTCGGTATACAGGCATTCACTTATTTTTCCTGTTTTAAGTACTTCATACCGACCCTCAACTGTGCCTGGTTTTCCTCCATCCAGAAACCATCTGTTTACCCATCTCTGGAGCCTAAATCTCTAGACTTTGGCCAGAGTGTGGGATGGGCAATCACCAGTGATGTGGAATATGGGGAGGGGAGAAATCCAGGAAGCTACATGATCCTCAAACAGCCCTCATTCAACCAGTCTTCCTTATTTCAACACCCTGTTTCACCCCACTTCCAGAGGCACCATCAATCCTTGAGTCTTTTGAGGATTCTGGAGTGCATATAGAATTTATTTTTATCTTTACTTAATGTCAGTTTACAATTTGGTCTTTCAAGTTTGCCAAGTCCATTACTATTTGTCTGCTTTCTACCCTCCAAAATTTGGTTCCTTTGGTATCCTCTTTCACTCTCTTTATCCTTAGGATTTATGCCACCCCCTTAAGTGCCTTTACTGTATTTTTATGTGAGGAGATTGAGCAGGATAAAAATTAGATATGTTTCATTCCACTGTCTTTATCCAGAAGCTTCAATTCCATATACTTTTGATAGTTGTCATGTTTCTAATTGTCACCAAACATTTACCCTTTGGAATGTGGGCCGTCAGGTGGAAGGGAACAGATACAGCCTTTATTTCCTTCCCCTCTTTCTATTTCTTATAGATAATATTATAATTGGGAGGTGGGAATGAAGAGAAAGATGTTAACAGAGGATATGGGAGATTAACTGGTTGAAACTGAAGTTCATGTTGAAGGGTTATGGGAGATATGAATACAATAAATAGATAAGGTGGGACCAGATTATGAAGCCTACAATACTGCTTTGAATATATCATATTGGATCCAGGAGGCAGTAGAAAAGCATTATGGACTTTTCATCTGAGAAGTGATTTGATGAAAGTAGGTTTTATAAATATTAATCTTAAGAGCTCTGATAACAGATGGACAAGAATAGGGAATGAGTAGAGGCAGAGGAGCTTTCCAGGAGACTGTGGCTGATATCCAGATAGGAGTGATAAACTAGGCCATAATGGGAGGGATGGGAATGGAAAGGACAGATTTAAAAGTCATTGACAAGGAAAATTCGATTGTATTTGTTACCCCCAGCAGGTACAGAAGTTAAATAGATCACAGTTGAATGTACAGAATCTCATATTCATGGGTGGTAGATCTAAGCACATTAAATAAAATGTTGGTGTGGCAGGAAATGTGCCTGGTAGAGCACCGCATGATTCAGTCACTGAGAAAAGGCCCAATCAAGACAGCTCAAGAAAAAGGAAAGGGAAGCTGTTGAGAATTCACAGAGGGGTCTCATTGGAATATAAACATTCCTGAAGAACAAGCAGCCATCTGGGACTGGAAACACTTTCTCTGTTTTACTTCGGCTTTTTCCATGAACACATCTTGTACAAGGCCCACAGACGGCTATTCTAATCCCTGAGGCTGTGTGACCTTTCTGGCTACATCTCTACCACCAACTGCTTCTTCCCTCTAGTCCTTCAGTTAAATTACTGAGAGAGAATTTGGACCCAGCTCCACCTTTCATTTCAGGGCACAAGTTACACATACCTGAGCAGCCAGCAGTGACAGAGGATAGGTTGGGGAAGGGGTGGTTACACAGTGATGTCCAGTCAACACAACCACAAACACAGCAGGCACATTGACCCACCCAGGTGAAAGAATTGTTTTAATGAATTTGAATTAGAAAGGAAACTGAAACTTTTTGGTGTATAACCTTACCTTTTAAAGTTGGTGTCAGCTACAGAATCCCCAAGCTACCTTACAAAGCCACCACGAGTGGTGGAAGTGTGAAAAGATTATAGGATTGGCTTAGTGTGCTTATTCCTTCTATGTAAGTAGTTTGCACTTCAGACTAAAAACTCTATGAATCCAGCACCAGGTCTGCTGCCTACGAGTCAGCTGGCCTCTTTGACAACACCAGACAATCCTCATCCAGGCTTCCTTATGTAATGTTTGTAGAAAAAGGGCACAGTTTGCTGACCAGTAGACCAATACACCATCATCATGGCTCCACAGAAATTGGTCTGCTGTGGTGCTCCAACGAACTCATAATTTTTTCAAATGAGCTTATAATTTTTCTACATCTGTGCAGTTGTTCAAGATCAAGGGTCAGCAAACTATGATTCACAGGCTAGTTGCCTTTTTTTTTTTTTTTTTTTTTTTTTTTGCGGTAAGTGGGCCTCTCACTGTTGTGGCCTCTCCCGTTGCGGAGCACAGGCTCCGTACGCGCAGGCTCAGCGGCCGTGGCTCACGGGCCCAGCCGCTCCGCGGCATGTGGGATCTTCCCAGACCGGGGCACGAACCCGTGTCCTCTGCATCGGCAGGCGGACTCTCAACCACTGTGCCACCAGGGAAGCCCTAGTTGCCTATTTTTGTATATAAAGTTTTATTGGGACACAGCTATGGCCATTCAGTAATAGATTGTCTATGGTTTCTTTCGTGTACAGTGGCAGAGTTGCAAACCTAAAATATTTACTACCTGGCCCTTTAAGAAAAAGTTTGCTGACCCCTGTTCTAGATAGTTCTAGAAATGATCAGCATTTTGAGAAAAAATCTTGGGTAGATATAAAAGACTAGCGGCTGCACAGTAGTGGTACAATGTTTTCCCACACTGCTACTTTTATTGTTTCTTCGTTCCTTAATCACTTTATGGACCACATTTAGGGCCAGAAGTCACTCAGACATCTCTCAAGATTGTCTTATTGGCCTAAACTCCTATTATTCTACATTCATAGATTAAACTATTAAGTAATTTGATCTAGATGACTAAAGCAAATGTCTTTAGTCTGTTCTGATTATTTACCCTCAGATTTTATTTTCTTGCTACATTCACTCAAGAATAATAGTATGTAATTATTTCCTGTGTGATCTGGAATGTCGGGGCCTCTTGCCAAATGCAGTCCTTTGATTTGTTTCCACAACATGGAGCTGGCCTTTAGTTGATGTGGTTGAGGTTCCCCAAACAGGATATTAATTTTCGCACAGCTGGAGAAACATAATCCTATTTCATGATTTAGTGGGCCAAAGATCCTTCTACCTTCTCTCACTATCCTTCATTTATAAAATAAATGTTAATTTGGTTTCTTTGTGGATCGTTTGCAACACACCTGTATTTTCAAGGAACTCACCCCATACTCAGGTGAGCATACTCAGCTAAGGTAGCCCTTTTGGAACAAATGAGCTTTGGCCAAGAGTTTAATGATAAAAATACATTGCTTAAGAAAAGTTCTAATTTCGGTCTCTGGTGTCTCCTGCATGGTTTTGCCAACAAATTATTCTTCGCCTGAGATACAGGATCTTTCAAGTCAACTGCCATCCCTCTCCAAAAGGTGAGGGGGAGCGACTTTGCGGCTGTCGCATTGTGAAGGACCCACCCCACCCCCACGCGTTCCTTCCCTAGGCTCCTGATTCAGCACAAATTGAGAAACAGGGAAATGGAACATTCTTGCCTAGGCGTGCAGCACTTAGCTCTTTTGAATGAGAAAAATGTGTGTTCATAATCACCAAATTTGAAATGTACGGCTACCGGAAATTTGGGCTGTTTCAGAGCCAGATAAGATGCTCCCAGAGCCCTCTCCCACAGCCTGTGGCCTGGCCTCTCAGAGTCTGCCCTGCCCCCAGAGCCCTGGTGCTACTTCTCTCAAGTTCTACCTGTTCTTCTTCTACCCGAAAGCCTTGTCTGACACCTCAAGGCTTGGCTAGGTGTCCTGCCTCAGTGTTTCACTACAACCTGCATTTTCCCCATCATAGTATTGGCATTGCTCCTTCTCCTGTCTTTCCATGGGCTCCACCCCCATCCCCAACTAAATTATAAGATCTTGAAATCCAGCAACCATGTCTTTTCTGTTCAACAAGACAGATAAATTCACCAAGACCAAAACAGGGTTGCTTGTTCCCCAGTGCTTAGCCCAGCATAGGAATTCAATGATTATGAATGAATGAACGAACGAACCGAACAAACTTCAGATCTACCTAGGGCAGGAACATCAGAGTTGGAGGTGCCTTTCCAACAGCCCCAGGGGCAGGGAAGTTCCAGAGAGAGCCGTACCCCGCCTGGCAGTGCGTAGCGCCTTCCCTTTCTTCCCATCACCACCCTTCCTCTCCCAACACCCAGTCTGAAGGCTGGAGAGCCTTCATGTACCACAGAGAGAGCTTTCATCCTTCACCCCATCCCTAGAAAAGATCCCTTTATTATTCAGCATTGTGTCTAAAAGTCATTTAGCTCCAGATGCAACCACTGCAGAAAACATGAAGAGCCTTAGAAAAACTGCACCACTGCTGGGGATCTTATTTTAATTATTCTATAAAATTTCACTTTATGCTTAGTGTCTGATTTCATTTGGGGCTGGTTTCCTCTCTTGCAGGCCCTGGATCCATGAAATCTGTATTAATTTGTATATGTGGCAGAATAGTATCAGCCAATCCCTTTCCCTGTGTTTAACCTCCTTCTTTCTTCCCCTCACTCAGGAAGCTAGCCTAGTTTCTGCTTCTTACCCAGATGAGGGATGTGATAGCTAGAAGCAGAGAAATGAGTGTCTTCCTGGCTTTTGGCTTCAAAAGCTGCCCTTAGGAGAAAGAAGATAAATTACACCATAGACAAAATACTTGGAGGAAAAGATAATAAGAGTAGAAAAGAGCTCCTTAGTCCTGTGGGGATGAATTCATGGGAAAATACCAAGGGCAAGAGACATTGCTAGGTCCTGTGTGCTACTCTACAGGCTCACCCTGGAAAGGTGGCACAATCCCAGATGTTTGTATGGGGCCTGGGAATAGAGAAGATGTTTTCCTTACATCCTCAGTAGAGCCCCAGGAAGGTTGCAAGACCTCAAAGAAGAAGTGGGTGCATGGTGAGTCGCTGCTGAATGGGCTTTAGGCAGCAGAATTTTCCATGCCCCAGTGAGACATAAAGCATGTCTCCTTGTGCCCAAGACGATGCCAGAGAAATGGAGGGTGCCTCTGAACCTGAAGGGGTCATGCAACCAGGATAAAGGATGTCTCAATAACTACCAGTGTATTTGGTAGAATGACCTTGAGGACCAGATTCCTCACTCCCTCCACTCCCCCTCCCCCACTGCATACCTTGACACCTCATAAGCCCCTCCCAGGAACTAGACACAATCCAGGGGAAAGGGGAGGTTGACATCTACAAATTCACTGAGATTAAGTTTCTGACAGTGCAAAGAAATGGAAGATTGAAATAAAAATCGGGTTATATTTCTTATATAAATTTGTGGATAAAGACATGTATCCACTGCTCGTATCTTACACTTAGGGATGACATTTCCCACAGAGGAGCAGTGCTCAACTAGCCACTAAAATGTCTTCTTAACAGGTTTCAAGTTTCTAGATACCAAATGGTGAGTGTACTATTCAACATATGCCGTGAAAGTAGAGCCAATAACAGGGGGAAAGTTTCTCTCCTAATGGTAAGGTGTCCGAATTCTCTGACCCAGTCAATAAAGTCAAATGATCTGACAAGTGTAAAGACTGCATTTCAACATTGAAAAAACTGATTTTGCTTAAACTCAAGCTTAATATTAACTCTACTTTTAGTTTCAGCTGATTAAGAAAATACATAACAAAAGGCTAAGCTATATCCAGCAACATTGTAAGATAATTTCTTTTATTCATCATAAAAACACTTATGCATATTTGAGAAGTAATCCATATGGATGAGCACATTTTTCATTCAGTCTACAGACAGAACATGTACGTGGGTTTGCAGATCCTGTGAGGTAACTCTACCACTCCCAGAGGTCTGAGGTCCACAAGTTGGGACCTGCTGAGCCAATTAATTTGAAATCAGCCTTATTTGGAAAATCCAAAATGTATGATGGCGATGCCTTACAGAAATACCTCTTTTAGTATTCCAGTCTGTGGACTCTGACAGAAATAATAGATTTTTGCAAAACAGATCACTCTTTTTTTTTGGCTGCATTGAGTCTTCGTTGCTGCGAGGGGGCTTTTCTCTAGTTGTGGCGAGCGGGGGCTACTCTTCGTTGCGGTGCGCTGGCTTCTCATTGCAGTGGCTTCTCTTGTTGTGGAGCACAGGCTCTAGGCTCACGGGCTTCAGTAGTTGTGGCGCATGGGCTCAGTAGTTGTGGCTCGTGGGCTCTAGAGCGCAGGCTCAGTGGTCGTGGCCCACGGGCTTAGTTGCTCCGCGGCATGTGGGATCTTCCCGGCCCAGGGCTCGAACCCGTGTCCCCTGCATTGGCAGGCGGATTCTTAACCACTGCGCCACCAGGGAAGTCCTGATCACTCTTTTTTGTTTGCAAAGTCTTCATACCAGCTGAATCACAGCTTGCTTTTCACTTCTCGTAACACCTTGCAACATCGCAAAATATTTGCTGGAGTTTGGGAAGGGCGGCTACAGAATTAGTAAACTGAAAGGAAGCCTGCCTTCACTCCCACCCCTGTCAGCACCTTCTGTTCTAGCAGACCGAAAGGCAGCTTGAGAACTCTGATTGCTTCTCCAGATAAGGACAACTCTTGGCACTGTTGCCTGGGGCAAGAATGGAAGCAAAGGAAACATTAGGGAGTTGTGCAGGTGCCAGTACATAATACTGTCACTTCACAGAATGAAATTTATAAATGACTCCATGAAGGTAAATTGCTATGGCAACCAGCCTTCTCAACTTTTGTATCTGTGAATGCAATAGTGAAGACAATAGTGAAGACAATATGGGCCATTTCTATTTGGGAGTATATAATCTGGGTTTAATGAATAGCTACCATGCTCTAACTCCTAGTACTAGGCTCATATAATGCTAAACCAGGAAGGGACCTTTGCAAGTATCTAGTTCACATCCCAGGTTTATAGACGGGGAACTGATACTCAGAGAAGTGACGCTACACAGCTAACATGTCTCACACCTGAGCCCATGTTTCCTCACTTAGTTTTCTAGTGCTCTTTTCCTTTCACCATGCTGCCTTTCTGAATGGACTCACCCAACTTCCGTGAGTGGATAAGAGAAATGGGACCAGAGTTAGACATAGGGCCACCATCACTTCTTACTGAGATGTCAAATCAAGTATTATGGATATGCTGGTATCTAAGTATATAACTTTCTCCAGAGTTATGACATTCCATATTCCAACAATTTTCATTTAGCCAGCTGATACTAAAAGTAGAGTTAATATCATGCTTGCGTTTAAGCAAAAACACTTTTTTCATTGTTGAAATGTAGTTTTCACACTTGTTAGATCATTTGACTTGATTATTGGGTCAGAGAATTTGGAAACCTTACCATTAGGAGAGAACCTTTCCCCCAGTTGTTGGCTCTACTTTCATGGCATATGCTGGACCACCAAAGGTACTAGGAGAAGACATAGCAGTGTGGAGAGGTAGGTAGTGACCTGAAGAGACTTGATCCAGTATTATGGTTCTATCATACATAGGTTAGCAAAGAATTAGAATGTACCAAAATTATATTGAACAGGTATAGTAGGTAAACTTCTTTTAGTGATTCAGAAAACATCCTTTAGGAATTTTCAAGGCCTAGTTTCTTGAATGACAATTTCCATTGCATAAATACATGCAAAGGTGCTTTGGATAAGAGCTTTCCTTCCAGTTAATGAATCACCAGGGCACAGAAAATTTGGCTCTTAGGAATCTTCATAGGTTCTTGCTGAGAGAAATGGCAGAAGTTTGGAGTATTTAATACCTTTCTTTTGAAAGCAAATCAAAATCCAAAGTTAAACTAAACAGTGAAATTAAGGAGTGTTTTAGTTAGAGTATTATTTCATTTTAAAGGGACATGTAAATACAAATACTTAGTTCCCCAAAGTCTTTAATCATCTGGAGATCTTGTTAAAATACAGATTCTGGTTCAGGAGGCCTGAGATGAGACCCACAGTTCTGCACTTCTAACAAGCTCTCAGTGGTATCAAAGCAACTGGTCCTTGGTTTACATCTTTAGAAGAAAGGGACAAGTTTACTTGCTGCCCATCTCTTTAAATGTGTTTTCTGTGGAGGTCAACCCTGACTTTCAGATCTATCACCACCCCAGTCATAGGAATCTTCTGGCCTCTGAATTCCTAGGGCTCTTATTATATAAGTCATCCATGAGGCACTTAGGTACTTCCGTGTACTATGTCCTATATATGCATGTCTTGTATCCCCTACTAGATTATAAACTCATCTGTGTTTGCTCAGCCTTCTGTGTGCAACACAGATGCTGAGTGAAGAACTACTGATGACTGATTGATACACTGAATATCATTTACTCCTTCCTCAGAATGCTACACATGCTGTTGGAGGCCAACAGTCCTGGGTTCAGAGCCTCATTATGTCACCTGCAAGGTGTGCTGGATAGTTTTCATGCAGGGTATTAGCTCCATCTAGTGGCTTACTGCTGCTAAGCTTCCTCACAAAACTGTCTTTCCCTAGTACATTTATTTATTTATTTGTTTGTTTGTTTTTATTTATGGCTGCTCGCTGGCTTTCTCTAGTTGCTGTGTTGTGGTGCCCGGGCTTCTCATTGCGGTGGCTTCTCTTGTTGCTGAGCACGGGCTCTAGGCACACGGGCTTCAGTAGTTGTGGCTCATGGGCTCTAGAGCGCAGGCTCAGTAGTTGTGGCGCACGGGCTCAGTTGCTCTGCGGCATATGGGATCTTCCCGGCCTAGGGCTCGAACCCGTGTCCCCTGCATTGGCAGGCAGATTCTTAACCATTGCACCACCAGGGAAGCCCCTGGCAGGCGGATTCTTAACCACTGCACCACCAGGGAAGCCTGCTTCCCCTAGTACATTTGATGGTCATTTGATTCATTCATGCAACAGCATTTATTGAATGCTTACTGTGTGCCGAGCATTGATTTGTCTGCTAAATCCACAAAACAGTGAACAAGATCGACATGGTCCCTGCCTTAAGGGAGTTCTTGGTCAGATGGGAAAGATAGAACTTAAATAATTTGTCAAGTAAATTTTTGTTTTTACTTTTGTTTTTTAAATTTTTATTATTTTTAATTGAAGTATAGTAGTACAATATTATATAAGTTATAAGTGTACACTATAGCGATTCATAATTTTTAAAGGTTATACTCCATTTATAGTTATTATAAAATAATGGCTATATTCCCTGTGTTGTGTAATACATCCTTATAGCTTATTTTATACATGCCAGTTTGTACGTCTTAATCCCCTACCTCCTTCCCTCTCCCTGCTGGTAACCACTAGTTTGTTCTTAATATCTGTGAGTCTACTTCTTTTTTGCTATATTCACTAGCATGTTGTATTTTTTAGATTCCAAGTAAATTTTGAATTCAAATTGTGAAAAGCAGTATGAAGAAGAAGTACAGGATCCTGTGAGTTTGTAATAAGGCTTCCCTAGAGAAGTGACACTGAAGAGAAGGAGTTGGCCAAGAAACAACATCAGGCAGGTATCAGACACCCAGCAGCATCCCTCTGGAGACCTCAACTCCCATTTAGGCTCAGCATCCTGCCAGTTCATTGGGAGCTCCAACCTTGAGCTATGGCCTCTTTCATCAGTCATTTAGCATCTATCAACCCACCCTATGCAAATCAGTTTACATTACATCATCACTAATCTTCTCATATTATCCTTTTACAGACAATATTCAGAGAAGCTGTCATTCGCACAAAGATATAAAATGACATGTCAGAGACAGGATACACATGCTGATCTTTCTGCCTCCAAAGTCCATGTCCTTTCTTCTACTCATGCTGTCTTCCTAATGCCAAGCCCAGATCTCTTTATTCTGCTGCTTGCCTTCCACTAAAAGGAAATCATTAGTGGAAGTGTCTCTTAGGAAGAATGAAAAAATGAAGGGAAAACAAAATAATAGCTTGGTGGGTCATGTGTGAAGGACATCTTACTGAGGGATCTGAATCACCCTTTGTCCCACCTTTTCTGCCTTGGTCTATGACTAAGCCCTTCTTTGGACCTCAGGTTTTGATAACTGCCCCAGCCTGACTTTCATGGGTATAACTTTCATGGCCTAACCTTCAGACCCTCCCAGTCTGGCCCATTTCTAAGATGACCAATCAACATGGTTTGCCAAGAAATGTCCCAGTTTTAAAGCTGCAAGTCCTGTGTTATAGGAAACCTCTTAGTCTTGGGCAAACCAGAATGGGTTGGTCACCCTATGCACCAAACAAAACTGCAGCCATTTTCTGATCCACTGAAGTTTTTTGCTCCTGGTTTTAAATCACAAGAGGGTAAAGAACATTATTGGGGAGACTTTCTCTACTTTTTTTTTTAATATTTATTTATTTATTTAGGCTGTGCCAGGTCTTAGTTACAGCATGCAGGCTTCTTAGTTGCGGCATGCAAACTCTTTAGTTGCGGCATGCATGCAGGATCTAGTTTCCTGACCAGGGATCAAACCCTGGCCCCCTGCATTGGGAGCACGGAGTCTTACCTGCTGGAACACTAGGGAAATCCTGGGAGACTTTCCTTCCTGATGGAGGAGATCTCTCCAATTTACTTTTCTAAAACACAATGATGGACCATAACTAACCAAGCCAGCAGAGCAGTGCCTGGCCCATAAGAATACATAAACTGTCACCATGGCATTCTCAGGAAGAGGAACTCACGTCTCACCTGGTACTGATCACTTCTATAGCTCAGTTTGTCCATCTTTGTACAGTGGAAATCAAAAGCCCTGCCAAAACTTTCAGAAGAAACAGAACAGGCCATGATCAACAAGGAAATGGATAGTGGTTAGGAATGTGTGCTCTGGAATCAAACCACCTGTGTTACATCCAGCTCTGCCATTTAGATGTTCATTTGTTATTTCACAAACACTTATGGTCCAGGCACTGTGTGAGCACCTTACACATATCAGCTCACTTAATTCTCATAGCAGTCTTATCAGGTAGGTACTGTTATTCTTCCCATTTTACAGATGAGACTGAGGTGAAGCACAGAGAGGTTATTTAACTTGCTCAACTCATACAAGGAGCCAGAACCTTGGGCTGGTTTGTTGACATCTCTCTTCCCCTAGTTCCCCCAGAAAAGTGGGGCTAATAAATTATGATACCTACTTCACTGGGTTGTTTTGCAGATTAGGTGAGAAAATCTATGTAAAGCACTTAGCAAAGGGTCTAGAACATAGTAGACTCTCCATACTGAAACACAAAGTATGTACTACTTAATTGGAGTGACAAAACACACATTATATGCTATAATTATCAAAAACATAACTGGAAGTTAAAGAAAATGCCTAAATGAGTAAAGTAGTAAAAGTCTGGGGTGAGGCAGGATACATAAAATACCCTGAGCTTAGGAAAAGGAGGGCAAGCCTAAAGGTCTTACTTGCATGAGAGACAATTCTCCCATTTCTTTGGGGAGAAATGGCAAAGAGGACTGTAAGGATTGACAATTGGTCCCAAAGCTCCAGGCTTTACCTTCCTGAAAGAGGGACAATAAAAAAGTCCTCAGTTCTGGGAAGAAGTTCTTGAAAGCCCCAGGTAGGAGAGCTGAGGTACCTGGAGAAGTCCACACCTGGGCCTGGGCTGGGCTGGCCAGGGAGGCCTGTACACGCAGCTTTTTCTGGCCTCTGGCTGGGAAAGCCTGGGCAGGGGCAGGGCTCCAGCCCACATTCCAGATTTCTACCATGACCTGCTTGCCAGTGTGAAGCCACTGTTGTCTTGGCATTATCTCCCTGGCTTCATCCATTTAGACTCCCATCTTTGGCTCACAGAACTCAGCCCTCTCCTCTTCACCTGTTCTATTTTTGATTTGCTCCCCTGATTACAGGGAAGACACATGCCCATCTGCCCCCAAGCAGGGGGAACTTGAAGGCAGAGGGGATTTAGCAGGGATGGGTGAGGTAAGAGGAATACCTTTGATAAGAGACATGGCAGCGTTACTCACAAATAGCTTTAGACTCCTGGCAGAGTCCTAGGAACTCGCCCAAGTTCTTCATCAGAGGGGGCATTAAACTTCATTTCGGAAACCTAGTAAGAGTTGTAATTAGCAGCACAGAGAGAACAAGAATCCTCCTCTGGGTTGAGTGACCAGGGCAGTAAGCATTGAATGGACGTAGCTTGTCCAGTCAAGCTGTGGTCCCTTTCTTCTTCTCCTGTCTCTTAAAAAGTGGCTGGAGCTGTGGTCTTGGGCTCAGGGAATTCTTCCTGGCTGCACTGCTTTGCCTACAAATGGATCCTCCGTCTCTCCTAAGCTCTTTTGGATAGATGACTGGATTGGATGGGACCGGATTTGCATTTCCATTTCTCCCCTGGATGTTGCCCTCTTCAAATCATCGGCACCCAGGATTGGCAGATTCCATTTCTCCCCCTTGTGTGAGTGCTACTCCCTGTCCAGAGTCAGTCCCTCAGGACCCCTTGTCTGTGTGGAGGATTTGGACGTTGGTTGCTGCAACCTTGGTTTCTGCGGTCTTGGATTGTGGGTAAGAAGTTGCAGAGTGGAGCCACCACATGGCAGAGTGGGGCACAGCAATGAGGAGATTCTCCCACAATGATTTTTGTGGGAGGAAAGGAGCACCTGGGAACCCAGGTAGTGGAAGGCAATTAAGTTGTTGCCTACAAATTGACGTTGCCTGGGGAGACACAGCTAAAGTTATCATGTGCCTCTAGGGTTCCTCTAGGAAAGCTTCCAAGAAGAGACTGAAATTGAGCTTCAGTTGGGCTTGAAGGGTGGTCCACCCACATTGTGCATTCAGGTCTGCATTTCAGCTCCCAAGTGTTGCAGGAAAAAGGAGCGTGAGAGGATGGTCATGTCCCAGGTCTCAGGTGAGTCCCTGGGATGGGCTGCCAAGTGAGGGTCCTTGGCTTTGCGCAGGAAAGACTTCAAGAGTGAGCCATAGTAAAGTGAAAACAGATTTATTCAGGGAGATACACACTCCATAGACAGAGTTGTGAACTGTCTCAGAAGGCGGGAAGCAGCCCCAGGGCATGAGGTCATCTGGGAAACTGCGAGCAGCCCCGAGATGTGGGGTAGTTAGTTTTTATGGGCCGGGTAATTTCCTAGGCTAACAAATGGGAGGAATATTCTAACTATCTTGGAGAAGGGGTGGGGATTTCCAGGAATTGGGGCACCGCCCACTTTTTTGGCCTTTTATGATCGACCTCAGAACTGTCATGGCACCTATGGGTGTGTCATTTAGCATGTGCTAATGCATTACAATGAGCGTATAATGAGCTTCAGGGTCTACTGGAAGTCGAATCTTCTGCCATTTTGGATCTAATGCGTTCTAACTGGTTTTTGTCCTATCCTCTCAGATTTGAGGGGAACCTGTCTATGAAGTAAGGTGTGGACTTATTTTATTTTTGTTTATTGTGATTTTAAAGGGTAAGGAGGAGAAAATACAGACTGAGGCAAGGAATGGGGAACTAGCATTTACTGAGCCCCTCGAGTGCTTGAGATGGATGCCTCACACGCATTAACTTATTCTTCCCCACACTGATCTTGGGAGGTGTTATTTATTCCATTTTAACAGAGGAGGAAACAGAAGGTACTTTGTAGCACAAAGTACCACAGCTAGTAAACAGAGAAGCCAGTTGCTAATTTGCTCTTTATTTAGTGTAAAACTTAATGAAAATTTTCTGAATAATTCAGTCCTTTAAAAAACAAAAAAGACTTCATGAAGCATGCCATCCAATGAGCTGTGTGACCTGGGAAAAGTCAGTGAACCTCTCTGGGCTATAGTTTGAATTTCTGTAAAATCAAGAGGCTATTCTGGAGTGATCTACCATCTAAGAGCTTTTGACCCAGTTTTTAATTACCCTTGCTCTCAAAGAAGGACTTCCTCTTGCCCAGCCCAAATCTCTCAAGACCCTAAATCGTACTAATAGGAAGTAAGTGATTCGTACTCATCAGGAGTACATCAGGAATTCACAACCCTTTTGGCTGGACAGCACTTGTACAGCTATGCTGTAACTCCCCCTAAATCAGGACCTATGAATAGGCAGGAGGATGAAAAAATATAGTGAGTACTGAAGGGTTTCTACCTCCCCTGGGTTTCTACCTCACCACTCTCCGACAGCCGCTGCAGCCAGTGTGCCTCAACCCTGCCATTGTTCCCTGTGCAGCACAGGTGCTCCCCCGCAGCTGGCCACCAGCATCATGGGAAGGGCCGATGCCTACCATGCTTTATCCCTGGGCAGGCCTAGCCAAGACACAGAGGCTGGACTGGCATGGCCTCCCCTGCACCCTGGGAGAGCACTGCCCAGGTAGGGGAAATAAGATAATATTTATGAGAAACAATAAAATCTGCAGCAGCATGTGCACCTTGAAATTCTAGGAGCCATGAACTGAAAAGGCACTCCCTGACTCCCCGTGCAATTTGTCCTCACCTGGCCTCGGTGGGGAAGGGATCACACATACACACACATATACGTGCATGCATGGACACACATGTACACCTATGTATTTATATGCATGTATGCATACCAGCTGTCTCCTTGGGGTTTGCTAAGCCTCTTACATGAAGCATCAACAGCCCTAGGAAACTGTACTTATGAACTCTAATTCAGCTGGAGCTTGCCAGCATTCCAGGGCCAAGTCAAGGCTTTTAAATAGCTGTGGACTAGATTCTGACCTCAGAGCACAGACTGGACAAAAAAGGGCCTAAAGATCCAGGGAAGCCAAAGCCTACCTTTCTCACCATCCATGTCCCTCTCTCCTCTCCAGCCTCCCAACCGCCTCCCCCGCCCCCCCGCAATACATACACCAAAAAAGCATTAAATCCCAGAATGGGCAATTGGGTATAAGAGAGACAGACACCAGTTGAAGCTTTGTGAGCGGGTGTAGCTGTGCCCAGTGCTTGATCCAGAGATGACCACCAGAGGCAGTGTTATAATTTAAGTCAGGTCGTCTTTGGCACCCGCCTGCATCTCACAGTTTAGCCTCTTTGTTCCCATCCCAACCCTCCTCAGGCACCCCTCCAAGCTGCTCTGTGCAATTCAACTAAATTTATAGGACACTCCTCTGCTCGGCACTGTACTGAGGAATACAAAGTCACTCTGGTACTAGGTCTGTTGCAAACTCTGTGACCTTGGGCTTCTCAAGTGACTGTGCTCTTGCTCCACCTTAGAGAAACTGGCATGATGCAAGAAAGATGACAAGGAACTTGTACTTAGCGGGAAAAGCCTAGGTTTCTCATCAAAAGACTGGCAAATAAACCCCTATCTGTATGTTTTAAGTTAAAATAAGATGCTTAAGGCTTGTGTGTTTCCTTGTCTTATCTGCTCTAGCCAATGTTTTCAAGTAACTGATCAACAGTAGTCCCATTTGCATTTGATGAGAGCATCTGCGATGATATCTTAATTCCTTTTTTTATTAACATCTACAATTTGTAAGGGACTAAGGACGCACTGTGCTGGAACCAAAGGGAGGAGGTACTGGAGGGGTGGGGCAGGGTGGGGGGTCTTGAGCCAGGTTGATTGACAGGAGAAAGGATCAGGCTGGGGAAGGACACATGGACCCAGGTCTGGATGCAAGGCCAGAGTGGGGGGACAGGGAGGAGATGGGGCTGGCTGGGGCACAGGAACTTGTAAGAGAGTAAACAGTAGGAAATAGAATTGGATAGGTAGAATAGGGAAGAGGGAAAAAAATTATTATGTACCAATTAGTTTATCATATGATTTTGCATACTATATATAGTTTCATTTAATCCTAACATCCCTGGGAATAGGTGGGCCTGGAGATGGTGGTTCCTCAGCCTCTAACAGGGTTCATCAATGAAACTAACTTGCTCGCTTAATCTCAAACAGCTAATTAGTGGTAAAACCTACACTCTAATCCTCCATTTCTGTCTCCAGGTCCAATGGCTATTTCTTTTCATTTTACCTCACCTACCAAGTTACTACCATGTTAACTTTCTAACAATATTATATGAAATGGATTATATGTGCAAATGAATATAAATAATATACAAGTATTATTTAAGAAAATTAAGTGCTTATGAACCCACCCCTCAACTTAAGTAATAAAATATTACCAATATTATTGAAGTCCCATATGCCCCTCTCTTCCCAGCCCAGAGGTAACCACAATCCTGAAATGTGTGCCAATGATACCTTTGTGCCTTATAATTTCACCACGTGTATTTGCTGTGTCATTGCCATTTGCCCCTCCAGATCCATTCTCCAATTTCTCCATCCTTCCCGGTGCCCCCTGAGGCTGCCCTGTATGGACTGTACCAGGAGGCTCCCTTGATGCCTGGCTTTCTGATGGGTTTGGCTGAAGTGAACTGCTGACAGGAGATCAGAGGATGAGGAGAATGAGGTTGGGATGTTAGCTCCCCTGCCCTTCCCTGCTGGGTCACCCACGATAAGTCGGTTGCATTCCTCTACCAAAGGCAGGCAGCCCTCCATACTGCTCCCTGCCCACCCCTGGCTCCTTCAAGCCTAGGGAGGGTGAAGCTTCGGACTGTTTTGCCAGCCCCCAGGGCACTACACCATTATTTGTGGTTACCCAAACCTAGTGTTTCTCAATCTATTTTTTTTTAATTTTCACACCCGCCCCCAACCACTATGTAGCCTTTTCAGATTTTTTTTCCTAGTCTTCTTCCCCACCATGAAATTTTAATACCACAGACATACTATGTATCTATTTATGTACTATACATATCTATGCTTTATACATGACAAGAATAATACTTTTTTGCCCTCAAGAATCAAATTTTGCCCCCTTGGGGATAATATTGGCCTCATTGAGAATGCATACCCTAACCCAACTCACATTTTTTGTAAAGAGTACCTTTAAAAAGCTTCATCAGCCACCCAGCTTGTGTGTGCCATCTCTTTCTTGCTAGAATACTGACTAGAACATACCTGTGTCCCTGAACAATATGTTTTTAGTTTTTCTGTGTTTTGATCTTTACATAAATGAAATGACATAGTGTATTTTTCTTGGTCTTGTTTTTCTCACTCAATATAGTTTGGTAGATTCATCCATATTGAGGTGTGTAGCTATTGTTCATTTTCACTGCTGTATAGTATTGCATTGAAAGGAACACATCAAAATTTACATGTTCATTTAGTGTTGATGGATATTTGGGTTGGTTATTCTGAACATGTGGCAAAAACATTCTTGTAAGTGTCTCCAGGTTTGGATATGGATATGGATATCCATGAATGTGGATGTGGATATAGGTATAGGCATAGATATAAACATAGATAGAGAGTATCTAGGGTACATACCTGGATGTAGAATTGCTCTTGGTAAGGTATGCCTATCTTAACCCTTAGTAGGAAATACCAAATTGTTTTCCTATACCTGTACCAGTGTACACTCACACGAATAAGGAGTTTTGGTTGCTCCACATTTTTTCCATCATTTGTTTTTGTTAGAATTTAACATTTTTGCTCATCTGGTGGGTATGAAATGGGTGTCTCACTGTAGCATCTTGTCACTTGTTCATTAGCCATTTGTGTTTCCTTTTCTTTGAATGCCTGTTTATGTCTTTTGTCCATTTTTCTATTGGGGTGTTTCTCTTTCTTCTCGATTCATTGGTATCCTTTGTATATTCTGTACACTAATCCTTTGCCAGTTACATATGTTGAAAATATTTTCCCAGACTGTGGCTTGGCTTTTCACTCTCTTTAAGGTGAATTCTGATGAATAGGAGTTTAAAATTGTAAGGTAGAAAAATGTCTTAATCATTTCCTTAATGGTTTATGCCTTTTGTGACTTATTTGAGATACTCTTTCCTATCCTGAGTTCCTAAAATTATTCTGTAGTTTTTTAAAGATCTTTTAAATTATGCCTTTTACCTTTAAATTTTTATTCTGTCAGAAATTCATTTTTGTACATAGTAGGGATCCAGTTTCCTTTTTTTCCGTATGTTAATAGAAACTAATTTTCCAGTCTCACATGAATAGACCCTCATCTCACTTGCCTATCTTTAGTGCCTTCTCAGTCATATATTTATACATGTGTGACTTTGTCTCTGGATTCTTTCTTCTATTCTACTAGTCTGTTAATGTATCCCTGAACCAATAACACAGTTCTAATTTCTATAAGCTTAATAATAAGTCTTGATATCTGGTAGAGTAAGTCTCTTCTCTTCTTATCTATTCTTTGCTCTTGGCTCGTCCCTGTAAAAATTTTTAAATGGTTTGTCAGCTTCTTAAAGGGACTTGTCATGGGTAAAAGCAGGAGCAGGGAGCAGCATCTACATGCAGAGCAATGAGGACCACTTGGGGCAGAGTAGGTGATGAAAGGTGGTGCCAGTGACCAGGTCATATTTGAAATCCAGGAGCCAAGGCCTCTGGGAGCCAGAACAAGATCACCCAGTGTGGGGAAGCTCAGCCAATGTCAAAAAGTGATATGAGGCTGTCTCTGCTTATTTTTATTAACCCAGTGGCCCAGGGATATCATAAAGGTACTAAACCTCTGCCTTTGGGGAGGTTTATTAATGAACTGGAATTATTTATTCTGAAAAAAGAGAAAAACTAGGAGTGACTTAATTGTTGAATACTGTTCTAGGCCAAGAAGGCTATAAGTGAAAATGGGAAAAGAGGCCAGAGTTGGGGATTCAGACTCATAGGGATCAACTAATATCACAAGGAGACAAACCTAGCTGAACCCATAACACCCACCTGTTTTCTTCCAAAAAGAATAGATGGTTCTGGTACAAGTCCATGTCCATTTACTGGTATTTTTGTTTGTTTGATTGTTTGTTTAGACAGCACTGAGCATTTGCTATGGGCCTGCCTCTCTTCCAGGAACTTACCATGTAGTAATTTATTTAAATCCTGCCTACCCCAACCCAAATCAACTCAGAGTGCATATCCAACTGATGATTTTCCTGTCGGTGTGCTCCTATGAGGAACAGACCACTGAGGGAAGCTGAAGAATTCTGTGTATAGACTTTCCAGAGCCACTCCTCAAGCCAGGCTTTTAAACATTTCCTAGTGATATTGTTTATTTGACTAAAGCCAGGTGTCAAGTTATGCAGTTTAAAAACAAAAAGAAACAGGATTGTGGTGACAACATTTTCTCTGTGGAAGCAGGCAGAAGGAAGGGGATGAGCAGGAAGACGGGTATTCTAGAACAGGCTGCCTGAAGCAGCCATCATACACTCCACAGAGACTGTATGAATAAGACCTGGCCCTCTGCTACAGGCCAGGAAGCCCACGGTATCAGGTTCCAGGTATTGGTAACAAGCGTTTTCTAACAAGAAGGCAGCACCTCAAATCCTTTGTGGAGCAAGACAGGTTATAAATAGACCTATAAATTTTTTTAAGTAGAAGGCAACAGGCTTAGCACAGCTATTCTTCCTTGCTGGTTCTCCTCCCTATGCTGCTTTGCCTATTAAATCCCTGCTACCAGGCAGATCCACCTGCCTCTTAGCCAATCCGCTGCAGCAGCCTCAGGAGTGCTAGGCTGGAAACTGGCTTCTATTGACTCCAGGTTGTGACCTTGTTTGTGGAAAAGAGTAAATCTTCCTATCTTCTCTCTGGCTAATTGGGCAGGAGGTAGAGGAGACAAGAATTTATGCTATAATTTGCCACCTGCTGACTAGAACACTAATGTATCCATTTCAGAGGCAGGCTCTGATTTTAGTGACAGGCTGAAGAGAAAAAGGATGTAGGCTGGGTTTCTGGAACATGTAGTGAAGACCTGCTCATGAAGCTTTTAACTACAGGATCCAAAGAGTGGTATTTTACTGGCCAAGTTATATGTGGCTTGTGTTTTGTGTGTGTGTGTGAGAGAGAGAGAGAAACAGAGAGACTGATTTCATCTCTCCTAACAGATCCAAAGGCATCTGAGCATTCAGGGCCTTAGAAACTATTTAGCCCAGGGCATCTCAAATTTTGTTGTACATCAGAATCACCTAGGGCTTGTTAAACACTGATTGCTAGGTGCCGCCCTCAGTGTTTCTTTTTTTTTAAAAATAAATTTATTTATTTGTTTATTTATTTGGCTGTGTTGGGTCTTCGTTGCTGCACTCAGGCATTTTGTAGGTGCGTCGAGTGGGGGCTACTCTTCGTTGCAGTGCATGGGCTTTTCATTGCAGTGGCTTCTCGTTGTGGAGCACGGGCTCTAGGCGTGTGGGCTTCAGTTGTTGTGGCACATGGGCTCAGTAGTTGTGACTCGCAGACTCTAAAGCGCAGGCTCAGTAGGTGTGGCGCACGGGCTTAATTGCTTCGCAGCATGTGGGATCTTCCCTGACCAGGGCTTGAACCTGTGTCCCCTGCATTGGCAGGCGGACCCTTAACCATTGCACCACCAGGGAAGTCTCCCACCCCCAGTGTTTCTGACTCAGTAGTTCTGGGTGGGGCCTGAGAATTTGCATTTCTCTTAAGCTTCTGGGTGACACTGATGCTGCCAGTCTGAGGACCACACTTTGAAAACCACTGATTTAGCCCAACGTCCAGATCACAGATGAGGAAACCAAAGCCCAACAATTAATAAACGTATGTGTTTAAGGGCCCACAACTGATTATTAGCTAAAGTCGGACTAGAATAGAGACTCCCGACTCCTAATCTGGTGCTTTCCCCACCATTTCAGGCTGGTGCATGGTCAGAGTGCCAGGGAGGTACCATTCTAATGATAACCATGTTTTCCTTTATGGCTGAAGATTACCAGTCTCCACATTGTTTCCTCTTCTGCTGCCCTCCCCAGCCCAACGTCACTGGTCCTGCTGTCTCAGTACATAAATAGCCCAGCCCAGCCCACTCACTCCACCATCCAGTAGGACTAAGAAACAGGTCCTGTTCCCAAAGCCTGGTGTCTACTCCTAAAGGCTGGTGTCTACTCATTCCCGTCATAGCCTCACGGGTAAATGAGTGGAGATCTGAGGCCTCTGCAGTGACCATTGGTCATGCATATTGGCCCCGAGTTACAGCTCTTCCTACATCCTCCATGTTCACCAGAGCTTTGACCATGATGTCTGACATTTAAGTCTTTTATCCTGCTTAGCAACTAAGTCCCCTTCTGAGGCTGGAGCTCCACTCTGAATGACCATCCAGCATTGGGGGACTATGTTTCTGTTGGTCTTCTTCCTGGGCTGGACTGTTGGCCTATTCCCAAACCTGGTGACTGGGTCCTACAGCCCATGGGCAAACCTCCTACATGGTGTTTGCCCACCCAGAGGTCTTCTGAGCACTAATTGTCTCTTGAATTCCCCAGGGCTGTGCTCTGCCTGCCAGATTGGAAATCCCAGGCTTGGCCTGGTATAAATCATTGCTGAGATTTTCATCAAGCTTGGGATGCTTGTCTACCTATCATGGGCCAGCTTCTACATTGGGTCAGTTCCCCAAACCCATCTCACCCTAGCCATATTCCTTGGTTTTCCCAGTGAGATCCAGCACAAAGATGTCCTAAAGAGGACAGGTGCTTCGAGTGGGTTTTCCCCAGTGTGGGGAAGGGACACACTGACCCATCCACGATGGTACCTTGGAGGCCTCTTTTCATTTGGAAGTGATGCTCCAAAGGCATGGTCTGAAAGCAGACAAAGAGTTGGCTAAATTATTCTGCATAAGGAATTGGTGGATACTGGAGGTGATGGAGAGAATACAAAAGAGAGGACCCTGGAGAAAGTTGGAGTAGTTTGAGTGACACAGCAGGATGCTGTAACCTAGGGGGAAAGGAGCCAATAAGAGATTCCCTGTGTGGCATGACCAGAGGACTTCTGCTGTTCAATTTTTTTTTAATTTATTTATTTTGTTTAATTATTTTTGGCTGTGTTGGGTCTTCGTTGCTGCGCCCAGGCTTTCTCTAGTTGCAGCAAGCGGGGGCTACTCTTCATTGCAGTATGCGGGCTTCTCATTGCGGGGGTTTCTCTCATTGCAGAGCATGGGCTCTAGGCACGCAGGCTTCAGTAGTTGCAGCACGCGGGCTCAGTAGTTGTGGCTCACGGGCTCTAGAGCACAGGCTCAGTAGTTGTGATGCACGGCTTAGTTGCTCCGCGGCATGTGGCATCTTCCCGGACGAGGAATCGAACCCGTGTCCCCTGCTTTGGCAGGCGGATTCTCAACCACTGCGCCACCAGGGAAGCCCTGCTGTTCAATATTAATTTGTCTGCTGTGGGACAATATGACCTCTTCCCTGCTAAACATCTGGATACACCTGTTCAACTTTCGTGGTGGAGACATGAAGGGTGAGAGAGCAAGACAGTATAGAGAAACGTGCTCTGCTCCACGCGCCTCTGCTGAGACTCACGTGTGGCTGGCAGCACTGGATCTCGACTCTAGGCTGGAATCTGCTAGTTCCAGGTGGCCAACACTAGAGGGGTGAGCAGAAGCTAAAAGTGGGTCTGGGAGAAGCAGGGAGGAGTCCTTGACACAGAAACAACCGCGGGTAGACTTAGGCAGGGACATGAAACAGACCCCCTGTTTGCCAAACATACTGGAGGCTTTGAAGGCAACTCTTAGATGACTGTGCCGGTTATTCTGGGATTCATTGTCATTACACGCTCACCATTTGAGAGAGCTGGCCTGATATGAGACACTCTAGAGTCTCTTAAATTTGGATCCAATTAACTTGGAATTTGTGTTCCCAGGGTCAGGGGCTTGGGTGAAATTATCTTTTTCTTGTCTGTGAAGAAACAAATCAGAAGTAGAGACAAGATGGTAGGAAACATGTTTAGCCTTTGTAAATTTAGTAATTCTTGGTTTATCACTCTAGGGAAAAAATTACAATAGATACATTGATAGTTAATGGGGGTTTACAGTTCTGGGGAAAATTGTTTTTAAAACCCTTGATCCTTTTTTTACAATTTGATTTGAGGATAGTTCCAAACCTCTTCCTAGCCACTCCCTCCCCTGTAGAGAGTTGATTCCTTTGTTTCTCCCAAGCATACCTTGCATGGTGAGAAGATGCTATGGAAAGCCAGATCGCCATTTTAAAGGCTCCCCCAAGCATCCTGGAATGGGACAAATTTTCTTTCTTGCGTCCAGGTAAGTGTCGATCATCAGGGCTGGAGTAGATTGTCAGGATGTGGCAGTGGGAATGAAAAGGGAGGCGAGGAGAAGGTTCTTGCTGAAACCATTCCCTTTCCTTCGTTTGTTCCTAATCCAAGAGCTGCTGGAAAGTATCTCTCAGAGCACACCTTGATCCTTTTCCTGAGAAATCCAAACTTGGAAGTGACTAGCAGGTCTAACTGTGCCTCTGTGGAATCTAAATTCTGGAAGGAGACAAAGAGAGTTCTGGAGGCCTCTGACTGAAGAGCCTAAAGGATTAAATCCAAGTCTCTTAACAGTCCCAAAAAGCTGTCAGGGTGCCTGGGCAGTGTGGAGCCAATTTGGGCAATGCATTCCAGATGGTTTGCCTTCCTTCCTTGGGTTTGGGGCCAGTTGGAGCTCCCGGGCGGTCTCCCAAGGTAGACCCCCAGAGAGCACAGGGCAACTGTCCAGATGGGAGGGACCAGGCTGAGGATCACTGTGGCAGGCTTGAAATTAGAGGGAAGGGCCTCCTCCTTTGTGTTGAGCATCTGGATATCATTTTTCAGGATATTAAATAAACTAACTCTACTCTGCTAAATGCAGCCAATTCATTTTTTTCAAAAAGCACTTGGGGGCCAAGCAGTTGCCCCAGAAGGGATCCAAATAATTTGGGGCTATATGATATGGTGAAGCTCAGAGAAGGCGCTCCAAAACTCTCTAACAGGCATCCAGCCACCACCCCCACTCCAACCTCCCAACTTCACCAGTTCACGGGCAATGACGCCACCAACTGCAAAGACTCAGGACCATGCCAGGTCTTTGCAGTATATTTTACTTTTTGCTTTTGTGCAAAATGTACGAGGCAGATGTAGAAGTCTTTCTTCCATGTTGAAGGCTTTCTGATTAGGTTACTGAAAATAAGCAGGAGACAGATAGAAGGGTGGGGGCAGGGAGAGCATGTGAGAGAACAGAGAGAAGGAGCAGACTACATGAACCACCAAAAATTCTCGGTGGACTCCAAGGTCTGTGAATCGGCTCTAGCCATGACTGAATTTTCTACTGCAGAAAGAAGGCCTATTTGCCTATGGTCCTGTTGCAACTGTGTGCTTTGGCCAGCAACCTAAGGGCAGGCAACTAAGAGCAGCCCCCTCCCCAAGGGGCCTGGGGAGGAGACAGGAGGTGAAGAGTGAGCTTCTACCTATGAGTGTCCCAGGCTGGTTGGAAGAGAAGTGGTCCCTGTTGTGGGGAAATCCTGGCTAACGAGGCAGCAGGTCCCAGCGCCGGGGAGCTTCTGGCTTCACTAGAGAAGAGTGATCACAGAGCAGCATGCAATAAACAATTGCAAGGGAAGGGAACCCATAAACATTGAGGGGATACAGGGAAGGGGTGAGCAGAAGAGTCTGCGATTATTTGGAAGGAGAAGAGTTGCTAACAGAGAAAACCCTTTCCAATCCAATAATAACCTTACACAGAGGAAGCAGAGGAAGCCCAGGCACAGATCCTGCCCAACCATCCCAATGTCTAGTCTGTTGCTTTTGGACCTGTGCTTTAGTCAAGCTATTTTGGATACATTTCCAGAGGGTAAGTATTAGAGAATTAAAATCTTACACACCCAACTAATCCCCGAAAGTCACCCTATTTGAGGAGTGGAAATGTCTTCTATATATATCTCCCAACTCTATGAACTACCTATGATGGCAGAAGCAGGTTTCCTAAAATTTTCAGCCTAGTCCATGTTGGAAGAAAGTGATGACATTCAGGACATAAATGTCTAAATATGCATCATTATACATGAACAAGCCATGAATAATCAAATACACAAATCTGTATACTCCGAACTTGTGGTGGCATACCCCAGTGTGATGTATCCACACACCCCTAACTCTTACGCTTTGTCCTTAGGAATCAGTTAAGAGTATGGTTATTGCCATTATTTAGAGACCTCACTTGACCCTGGTCCTCCTGGATGCCTGCAAATCTCCAGCCCCGAGCCTCAGACCCTCGCCTCTCTTGACAGGGCTTTTCTAGGCTGCCAAACAGCTCCCTGTTGTATGTATTAATTAATTTTGATCTCGTTCATGGCAGCTCTGCTGTGAAATGTCAGTCCTGTTAATAGCTCACCATCAGGCTCTGTGCTTATCTTCTCAGAGTCGTACCTCAGGACTAACCTTTACCTTCTTTTATGATACCAGAACATTGACAGACTCTCAAATGCCATAAACAATAATTTTCTGAAACTCATCCGCCTTGTAACTGAAACACGTCATGAGCACCAGCCAATCCTGAAACAATATTGATGTAAGTGACAGGCACACAAGGAAATGATAGGTATTTTTGCCTCCAGATTCAAATGGAGTGTTTTGATATTGTTTCTCAGACCAGAAGACTTACATGGTGGAGAACTTTCCTGGACTGAATCTTTCTTGCTCACCTGCATATTAAGAGAAACTTTCTCAAGGGGTCCAGACAAGTGTTGCTGTAATTCTTTAAATGGAGCAACGTTAGTTCTTGTCTTGTTCATACTTGGTAACCAGCATTGCTCTTCGGCATGATGTTATGTACTTTCCTGCTATGGTTGGACCTCTGCCCTTGTGACTCCTGCTTCTCCACAGTAGGTTGATGAGGGAGCCCGGGATTCTCCCAATCAGAGAAACCTGAGACAGGCCCCAAATCAGTTAGCCTAGGTAACAGAAGCAACAGGGGCAGGGCATTGCTACCCAGCCCCAATTCCATGGCCATCCCATCCTCATTTATTTTCCTGGAGTTGCCATGAGCTCCACTTGAGGTAGAAGCTCTGGTGCTTGCTCAGGAAGGAGATGCCTGAGGAACTATTCCATGATGAAAACTGGACTCCTTAAGGCTCTGCTCCATAGGGGTTTGGTCTATAACTCATCCCACCAGAGGAAATGAGTTCATCTGGTCACTGACCTGACAGATGGCAATGATTTGGGTCCAGGGTGCCAAGGAAAACTCCCCAGAAGATTGCTGCTCCTCCCTGCGGCTTTAGTGGCAGTGCCACATGGATGGGTCTGTCTGCCTGGTAGCCTTCTCACACCCACAGAGTGTAAATACCAAGAGCAGCCACGTTCCTTGGGATTTGCATAGGGGATGCCTCTGAGGGCATCTGACCTGATTTGAGTCAGCAGAGGAGAATCTGTCAAGCCAGATCTCATTCGGGCAATGTGGAGCTGTTTTTAGACTCTGACCTGGTAGAGTCCATCCTGGAACCATGAGCTGAGGAAAGGTGGCTGAAGGGAGCAAGACTCATTTAAGAAGCTGTGACGGAGGAACACCCATCCTGCCCTGGTGGCTGGCTGCCAAAGTAGATTGGCTCCAGGTAAGTCACTGGCAACTAAAAGAAGACTTCTTCCTGCTCTGCCTCAGTAAACTGTGCATGGATCATGAGCTGCTGGAGCAAGGGCACGCCATGGAATTGGAAGGGCACCAGGAGGTTTTTGCAGCCTGTACTCCTGGGGCTCAATGAATTCTTCCATATGATCTACTTCCAGGAGGCTTCCTCTCCTCGCTTCTCTCCAGGTACCGTGAAAGGCCTTTCATTTGATATTGAACAGCTATTTCTATACCATCTCTGTCCATGCCTTCATCTAAGAGAATTTGTTGTGTTCTTGACTGACCGGGGTGAATACAGTCTGGGCTTTTCTTCCCCCAGTTTCTTTCACTTGTAACTGAGAAATGAGATTACCATGCAGGAAGTACTCTAGGAAGAAGGTACACATATTTGCTGTTACCAAGAGTATCTAAATCCATAGCAGTTCGTGTTAGAGGGAAAGGCACAGCAGTTTTCCTTTTTCAAGAGTTTTCCCTCTGATTGTTCATTTTGTCCTTGTAACTCTTAGGACCTTGTAGGAACGAGTCAAATTACCTCCATTTGACAGCTGAGGACAATACAGCTCCACAGTGACTTGTTTGAGGGAGTCCAGAGAATTGGTGACAAAACTGATGTCTGGTCCTGATTTCCATTCCAGGGTTCTTTTTACCAATCTTCCTTATTTCATTCATTCAGTGTAGCAACTGAAGTGAAAAACTGCGTACTACATGACATGGTAGAAACAGGTTTGTAGTCTTATCTCCCACAGCCTGCCCACATAAACCATCTGTCCAGCCACACCAAAATAGCATCGTGTTTCAGGCTCTGCACCTTTGCTCCTGCATGTCACTTGCTTGAACTGCCCTCCCCCAATTCTCTGCTTAATGAAACTTCACCATCCCTCAAGCCCAAGCTCAACTGCCCTCGCTTCTATATTGCTCTCATGATTATAGCAGCAAGAAGTAGTTTTTCTTGCTTGGGATGGAGTTAATAAAAGAGGGGCAACTTTGATGCCATCATATACTGCCTTGGATTATAGCTTTTTGCAGGTGAATTTTATCTCCCCAAATAAACTGTGAGTCAAAAGGAGACAGAAATTTGTTTCACAGATCTTGTGTTCCCTAGAGAGTCTTGCATAGACTATAAGCTCAGTATTTACTGAATGAGCAAATGTGATATGGAGGAGGTTAAGTGGCTCCTCTACAGTTTCAGAGTACTGAGACTTGAATTCAGAATTCCAGAAGCTGATCTCCATGTTATTTCCACCAAGTCATGCTGAAAACAATGCAGTTTTCACTATGATTAGCCTCTTTGCAGGTCAAAAATGGTTGAAAGTAGGCAACTTCATATTGGCTCAATGTAATACAATGCATATTGAGTTATTCTGAAAGAACAGAATAGTTTAAATGATTGGGCTCAAAAAACTGAACTTCCTGGGCTGTTGGCTTGCATGAAATGAGCAGCCCTTTCCCAGGGATGCCACTTCCTTTCATAAATTAGAATTGATTCTCACCATGAGTCAATGTGGGAATAAAACGTGGTGGTCATTAAGGTGCCTTCATGGGCCAAACAAAGAGGAGAGTGAGAGAGTGACCCAGTGTTACCTTCTTTTGATCATCCATACACTATTTACATCTGCGCTGACTAAGCATGCTCTGCCCACAGTGGACCAGTTAATGTAGATACAGAAATAACACAAAAATCCCTAATGGAATGCCAATCTAGTGACCATCTACAGCTACTGCAAATCATTTAAGTAAAAATCTTAAATTCAGCGGAATTTTTTGTCTCTCTTCTTTTTGTTTCATCTGAAGAGTTGAATGAAGGTTGGAACTCCAGGTATCATTCTATAAATGAAATGTATACTCAGTCTGTATACTGAATCAATCTATATACTGAAATGGAATAAAATAGATATAATTATGCTTATTTGGAATCTCTCAGGAAGCTGCTTGGGGAGGGAGACTCCCAAGGGAGTTACTCAAGTGACAGCAGAAGTGTGCTCACCTGCTTCAGAGAGGGGTGGGGTGTGGTCAACTGTAGAGCTCTTCTGCTGAGCAGAGGGTACAAGTTTGGGTCAGAACTAATTGCTCAAGCCAATAGAGAAGAGACAGATTCTGTCCTCTTTCTCTTGTGGTTGTCAGGCTGTCTTTAAATAAATATTAAGCCCATATTTAAGATTATGTGTTTGAAGCAATACCAAATTGGCCCATTAAGGCAGCTGTCTGTCTTGGTCTAGGCTTGTTTATCGGCGTCATTTTACTTATCGAAGGAAATAGACCACTCCTTGAGGAGTCACAGAAACCACAATGGAACTCAGGTATCTTAACCCAGTCTTGCATCCTATGCATTAACATCCCATTGCTAATAGCAATTCATTCCATTTGTTTATTTATTAATGACAATTATCTGCATTGCTCAAATGACTTCCTCATCCAAATTAAATATTAGGATATTAGGTCAACAACATCAGTTTTCTGAAGGCCATTCCTCTCTGAAGTACAAACGAGAGTTAATAAATCAAGCAAAGATCAACAGCCTACTTCCTACCAGGCGCTGTGCTGGGCACTGGATGTCACAGTAGGTTAGATCTAGTTTGGTTTATTCAGAAGACAACTCTGGTAGACAAACCAAGGAATGTTTTTGTAGAAGGATAAAAATAGTCTTTAGTACATAATCTTTACAAAATTATAGACACATCCTAAGCAGCTCTTGCTTCCTTTAACAACTCATTGTGAATTCTTTATCCATGCAGTTACCTACGTTCCTATAGCATTTATTTTGTTCATGTCTCCAGTGCTTCTTGGTATGATGAATTTATAATTCAAAGACTAAAAGTAGAATTTCCTCTTACATGTTCTAAAATTACTCCTTTCAAAGTTCAATGGCTCCTTCTTCCCTTTAGTTTTAGTGATGGAAAATCTGGTGAATCATTCCTGATTACACAGTGTATAAACTTTGTATTTTCATAAAATCTAATCATGTTTCTGTTCACTCTTCTTTCCAAAGTGCTTCACCCCATTCAGTAAGTCAACAGTCCTCAAGTCATTTCTGAGACCTTTCTGGAACTTTTCTAGATCTTCATGTTTATATTGATATGTATTGTTTCCAGGAGAGAAGGCAATAAGTACTCGAGGTATAGGCTACTACGGTTCTATATATATCCAGGTTGATGTCTACATAGTTCTTTAATAATAAACAGGTCAGTATTTCACACCACAGTTTGTCATTAATCCATGCTTCTTACCCAGATATTTCATTGCTATATAAATTTCCTTACTGCAAAAACAAACAAAACACCTCTACTGAAGCAAACACCTGTCTAGAACATTCCTTCAAAACTCCTTGTCTACTGCTACATTCTCTTCCCTGATTTTGGTTTTCTGTGTACACGTAAGCACTCATCTATGTGCTCAAAATAAATAAACATGCAAAACAAAAGAAAACCAACATATCCTTCCTTTTCTCCTGCAAAATACAAATCAACAAACCCTCTCCTTATTGCCTACACATCCCGATTTTTCTCTTTACCATACTTCTACTCCCTCACTAAATTTCATTTTCTCTTCTGGCCCATAGAGGTTCTTTGTCATCTTTTTTTTTTTCCCCTACTGGGTATATGTTGAAAACACAACAAAAAGAAGACTTCCCACTCTCCAACTAATGTGTAGCCAATGCAGCAAGGGGAAAATAGGTCTCTTAGGCCAGATAAATTTTAGCAATTAACAGTATCTTCTGTGCCTCATACTTAAAAATACAGCTTTTGACATTTCATACTTCACAAACGTCAATTGTGAAACTTACATTTAGGTAATAATTAACTACTTTAAAAATAGACTCCACAACATTGACTATGATTTAGCATGGCGCCGTGTGTATAGGAAATGTATAGTAAATAACTGATGAGGCTTTACTCTGATAACTACATGAGAAATGCCTCACTATCCTATAGGTTATACTTCTTACTGCAGATGTCTGGTGGTAGTTTAGTTAGCTCTATGAATGTTTTTGTTGGATGGATAGAAATCATGTGGTGAATTGATGAGGAATGGATGGAGTGTCTGGGTTTTAAGTTTTTAGGAGGTAATATTCCCTTTGGGACCTTCTAGATAGTTTGAGGGCTAGTACTCTGCAGAATTAACACAAATATGACAGCGATATATATTTAAGTGAATTAATTAGTTCTAGAAAATGATGCATTTTAATGTTTCATTGGTGTATCTTCAAAAAAGTCAGCATTGTATCCATTCACTCAGGAAAGGCTTTTGTTAAAAAAGCAGATTAAAATTGGAAAATTGTCCAGGGTGTCTTTAATCTTTCACTGAACTGTCCACTCTAAGTACTTTTAGTCTAGGGAATCATCATTGTCCTCAAAACTTCCCAAAGAAAGCCTCTACTGAGTTTTTATCCTGAGTTTTCTAGTGACAGGTTCAATGCCAGTAGGGCTGCATGGACATGTAAGTGGGAACTTCACCTTTACATACTCAGGCCACTGAGTAGGTGACATCATATTTCAGTATTGGGAGTGAACACAAAATTCACAGGGACAAATGTTGACCCAAGCATAAGAAGATTGTTGAGTCTAATATTCTAAAATATATAATTAGTCAATGACTAGGAACCCTTCCACACATCAGTCTGGAAAGATAGTCAAATACAGAATGTTTTCTTTTTCTTAAATATCTGCACTAGTTAAGTAGACAATACTATGTCCATTGCTAATTTTAGAGACCTTGGACTCAATTTTACAGTATAGACATAAAGAAAATATGAGGACAAAAAAAAAGCAATTTTTTGAGAACATAATGAAAGTCCCTGTCAGAAGCTACATGTTGTTCATGAGAATCCTGTTGAAATAGAAGAATATAATAAAAACCAACTGTCCTTCCCTGCTGACTTTTACTTTTTGAAGAAAGTTGAAAAAACACAGACACATGACTTGTGATTTGAGAGATGCCCAAATAAACTCCTTCAACATATTTATATACAAATAACCCCACAGAGATCTTCAGTTTCTGCTTCAAAGATGCTATGGCTTATGGAAGGATCCATACGCACCTTCCTCCTGACTGGGCCTCTGAAAGGCAGTATGCTTCCCTGTCCTCCAGCTGCCTTATTCATCTCAGAGCAGTCCATAAAGATTCTATAAAAATTCTACAGAATTGAAGATCCCACCAGCTCTTATTTACAAAGCTCTCTGATACCTATTCACAGACTTTTGGTTCAGAATGAAAATGCACAGGACGTACAGCCTCTTCCTAGAATATTCACTATTTTCCTTTTGCTATTTAATAATAGGAAGTGTATTAATTTAAAGCAAATGTCCACAGAAAGCACCTCATCCTCCAGGTAATTTGGTCATATGTACCAAATTTTAAAGTGAGGAGGGAATTCTGGGAAGATGGAGGAAGTGGTAGCATAGCTTTGAATGCCCCCAGATCCCTTTCCCAAAACAAAGTAACTAGGTAACAAACTCAAAACCCTTGAAAATATTTACAGTAAAGCTAGGTGACAAAGTAGCTCCATGAATATCAAAATATCAATGAAAGGGGATAGCCAGAAGACCTGCATGTTATCAGCACCTATGCAGGAGGAAGCAGAGAAATCCAAGAGAAACAGCGTATCCGAAAGATCTGGGGACAGGAAAGTTCAACAATAGCTAAGGGATATTCACTGGAAAGCATTGTGGGCTCATGTGACAACAACCCTGAGTTCTTCAACAGAGAAACTGCATGGAAAAGAAAAGTTTGGAAGGGAAAACTGCATATTTAAAGAGATTTAAAAGATACATCAAAAGTTTTTTTAATGGACAAAACTAAACTATCATGTTTATGGATGCCACTTGGGTGGTAAAACTACAAAAAAATAGAAGGAAGTGATTTCTATAAAAGAATAGTGGTTATTTTCAGGGAGGGAGGAAGTTTTGATCACAGAGCACATGGAGGGCTTCTTTCGTTGCTGACAAAGTTCTGTTTCTTAATCTGGGTGATGGGTAAAGGGGCCTTGACTTATAACAATCCATTAAGCTCTGCATTCACTTTGTTTGGTTTTCTGTATTTGTATTTTATAATAAAAAGAGGCTTTAAAAATTTTTAATGCACATATCCTTTGTCCTAGTAATTCCACTGTGAGGGATTTGTCTATAAGATATACTCACCAAAGTATGCAAAGATAGGCATGCCCATTGCATCACTCTTTGAAATTGCCAAAAAGTTGGGGATGGTGGTGGTGGAAATGAATGTCTGTTAGGTGGGGACTCTGAATAAATTATGATACAGCTAGCCATACAACAGAATACTATGCAGTCAAGAAAAAAATGAGATGGGTCTGGTCTATGGGTTCCCAGATATATCGTTAGGTTTTTAAAAGAGAGAGGTATACAACAATATTATTATGATCCCTTGTGTGTAAATACACACAGAGACACACATTGTATTTGCATTTAAAATATTTGGAAGAATATCTAAGAAACAGTTAAATTCTTTACCTTTAAAGTTGAGGTGGGACTAGGGATGGAGTCAAAGGGTGAGAATTCACTTGTCACTTTATATGCTTTTATACTTTTCAAAAGTATGTATATATTTTACTTTTACAATTTTTAAAAAGCTGATGCCTTGATTGCAGTCTTGTGAGAGGCCCTGAGTGGGGGAAACCAGCTAAGCTGTACCTGGATTCCTGACAGAAAGAAACTGTAAGATAATAAATATTGTTGTAAGCTCTCAGTTTTGGGATATTTGTTACACAGCAACATAGAATTAATATGGTTGACTAAATCCCATCCCTTTTGGAAGTAGACCACATAAGGAAAGACACTTGCCTTTGGGAGAATATCTGGCACATTGGGTGGATGTAGTAAAGTCATGATGGTTTGTTTTTTAGCTAATGTCCTCACCTGTGCCACTTTGTTTTGTTTCAACCCTTCCAGTGAGGTGACCTTATCTGTGAAGGCTTAGTTCAAAATGGGCTTTCTTTACAAATTCATTTTGTTTTCTGACATTGAGTTTTTTCAATCTCATTTTTTAAAAAAATAACTTTATTTATTTATGTATTTTTGGCTGTGTTGGGTCTTCGTTGCCGCACGCGTGCTTTCTCTAGTTGCGGCGAGCGGGGGCTACTCTTTGTTGCGGTGCGTGGGCTTCTCATTGCAGTGGCTTCTCTTGTTGTGGAGCATGGGCTCTAGGCATGTGGGCTTCAGTAGTTGTGGCTCACGGGCTCTAGAGCGCAGGCTCAATAGTTGTGAGGCATGGGCTTTGTTGCTCCGTGGCATGTGGGATCTTCCTGGACCAGGGCTCGAACCCATGTCCCTTGCATTGGCAGGCAGATTCTTAACCACTGCACCACCAAGGAAGTCCCTCAATCTCATTTTTAGTTTGAAAACTGCAATTTGAAAGTGATTTAGTTAAGAATCATCCCAGACTCCAATTTATTACTCTATACACTTACTATTTTCTGTCCTTGACTGCTTTTCTCCATTGTCTGCATTCTTCTACCTTTCTTTAAAGTTTTTCTTAATTCTTTCAGCTCTTGGAAGGAGCATAAGAATCTACTTGAGTAAGATCTCATATTATTTCCACATTTCAACATTTTTTCTTTTCTTTTTCTGGCTGGAACTGCATTTTTTATATTATAGTCATTGCTCTGAAAGCTTGTGCATGACTTCCTTTTATTTCTCATTTAATTAAAAAAGAAGGAATAAATTCTACTTTAAGAGATAGACCATATGACCACATTTAGTAGTGGGAGAACAATATTTGCATTATTTTTTGCAGAATTGTCAGAATACTTGTTCTTTGAACAACATAAGGAATCCAGATTTAGGAGGCCTGAAATTAGAGGGGTGCTCTTCCTTCCTCTCCCCACCACGTCTCAGAATGGCAATTCCTCAGCTATGTGGGAGAATTTAGAAAGATAAATGGGAAAGGAAGATTTCTGAGTACCATTTTACTTTGTTTACCAAGTTCTGAGAAAGCCTATTTGGCATGAAACACAAAGGGATCCAAAGATTATTTTGACTGAATCAAGATTATAGGCTCTCTGGGACTTCCCTGGTGGTCCAGTGGTAAAGAATCCATCTTCCAATGCAGGAGATGTGGGTTCGATCCCTGGTTGGGGAACTAAGATCCTACATGCTGCGGGGCAACTAAGCCTGTGGGCCACAACTACTGAGCTCGCGCGCCTCAATGACAGAGCCCGCGTGCCACAAACTACAGAGACCACATGCCCTGGAGCACACGCGCCACAACTAGAGAGAGAAAACCTGCACACAACTAGAGAGAAACCCACGTGTCACAACTAGAGAGAAGCCCGTGTGCCACAATGAAGAGCCCATGCCACAACGAAGGATCCCGCATGCCTCAACTTAAGACCTGAGGCAGCCAAAAAAATAAATTTTTAAAAAATGAACAATGCATTGAACACAGTTAAAGCATTAAAAAGAAAAGATTTTAGGCTCTCTAAGTTACAAATAATAATAATAACAAAACAAAAGAATACATCACTTTTCCTTCTAAAATATTTAGAGAGATGCACGCAATGTGAGGAAAATGGCCTTAGAACAACATAGCAATATATGTCTTCTACCATGAAACACACACATGAGATCATGTCAAATAAGAGATCAAAAAAGCTGGCAACCAATCCTGCAAGGTTTTTACTTGCACTAAGTATTTTACCCCTTTCTAAGTGTAGCACAGACCTGACATAGTAAACGTACCCTTCACCAATCAAACCACAGGGGCAACAACAACAAAGACATGCATAAAAAAATTTGTTAAATTTTATTTTGTTCCTTTGTTTATTTAGCACATGGCCCCAGAGAAGCTAACCGAAGACTCAGTCCTCTAGCTCTATGGTGTTACTCTAAGTTGCTCCTCAGGGCAATGCCGACATCAGATATGGGTACTTGAAGAAGAAAGATACTCCTTTCCAACCTAGAAGAAAATATTCAAGGATTTGGGAGACAGCATATGATATTTTTCAAAGTGCCACCAGTCTTTCACAATAAAATATCACCAGTGAAAAAACATGGAGGCCAGAAAGGGCTGGTGAGGGAGAAGTATGACAAGGAGGGCTGGCAAGAGTAAACCCTTGGTGAATTCAACCCAAGGGAAAATAGAACATAAGTGAGTATTTCTCAAAAGTTTTCCTCACCAAATTCCTTTCATTTTAGAGTTGAGGAAACTGAAACATGGGCATAATGACCAAAGGCATACAACTAGTAACTGACAGAGCTGGCTCTTTCTACTATATCCCAGTGCCTCTTCACGTTCCTAATTTCCTACCTCTGTTCTATTCTAAATTGCCCTTGTTAATTGGCATTACAGTCTCTGCACCTAGTGTTTTAGATATATTTGGAAACTTCTTTTAAACACATTGATTCATTCATTCAGGGCTGAATTATGTGTGACAGCAGTAACAACTCCACCCTGGGGCGTATCCAACGGGGTGAGGGATTCAGAATCAATCATGTTGTGTTCCATTCTTCCAGGCTTTCGATATTTTCACAGAGGAGAAATCAGTTTCCTGAGAGTGCACAAGCCCCAAAAAGCCATCATAAGGGTGTCTGTGGAGAAAAGAAGGCAAAGTCCCATGGGTCCAGCTACCCTCCACAATCATCCTTAGGATGACCTTGGGGAACCTGATTCCTCCTTTGGCAAGGATGTATGTGGATTGTGTGATTTGGGAGAGGCAGGTTAACGAGCTATATGTATGTAGTTAAGTCTTTGGTCCCTCTTAGCATCAGCTGGCAAGACCATGTCCTTGTCGCACTGCTTCTGAGAGCCACTGCCTCTAGGCAGGAAGAGGAAGAGGGAGTGATATTGCATCTAACTTTGAGAGTAACCATTACCGTGTCAGTGTGCAAATGACATGTTCCAACGGGCAGGGTAGGAGTGCACAGGATTGTCTACCTATCTTGTATATTATAGGCATGGTCTAATTCTTCCTCATATTCTTTCTTCTAATAATGAATTGTGAGAGAACAGGATGTACTGTTGTGCTTTATAATTCAGGAAAACAATACAGGTATTGGCTAACATTGACATGATCAACTGCTTTGTAAATTTTTTTTTAAAGCTAGTCTGGCAGAAAAGCATTGGCCTATTGTGGGAGTTGCGTTGGCCCTTCCAACACTTTTCAGTCCAGTCCATTAATCAGCAGCAGAATTGCCAAGAGACCACATTACTACGCTGTAGCTCAAAAAGGTCTGTGGTTGTGAGTGGGTTGACTGGGAACAAAGTTATATCATTCCAATTCCGATTGATTAATGCTGAAGTCCTTGCTAAATAATGATTACCAGTCCCAGTCCCCACAATTCATTCAGTGGTGAATAAGGACTAAGTTAAACAAAGTTGGGCCTGTGAACACAGATTTTTCTTGCAGTGGTGGGCAGAGGTGTAGAGATGGTAGGAGAGGGGAGAGAAAATCTAGATTTGACTGAATAAGCAAAGAAAAAACAACTGCAGTCTGGGTTCTCATCACTTCCCTTCCTCCTGCTGTTGCCTTGTCCCCATCTCTGCATTCGCCATCTCTCCGCAGTCAGATTACCTCCAAATGGTACCACCATAGTCACTCCCTTCTATCACCCTTGGCTCTTTCCTTACAGATGCCCATTACTAGCCAGATGGAGTTATTGCCTAGTCAAATGGTTTAAACCTCCCCTCTCTGAAGGCTTTTCTACCCAAATTCTCCAACTCCCCCCAATTCCTCCCAATTACTTGTTTCTAGCAAAGTACATTCCAAGTCATTCCCTTTGTCTCTTTCTCCCAGTTTCTCTTCTTTTTCACTCCCATATCCAAGTATGCTCATGTGTGGAAAGATAGCATTCTTCTGCTTCGGTTAGATGGCCTTTTCAAAAATGCTTAGTGTATTTCCACCAATCCTGGACATGGAGTAGGTAGGGTATTAGAGTTGCAAGAATATTTTGGACAATATCAAATTTAAATATTGCTTTTCTGTTTGGGGTTCTTTGAGACATATCCAAACAATAATGGGAAAAATTTTTTTTCAGTTTTATGTAAGCTCTGGTTGCTTCGGTGTCAGCAATCTCAAGTGTTGCTTCTTGCCAGCTTTCCATTTGGGAGAAGGTGCTTCCTAATGATGAACTTCTGTGAAGTCAGAACCAGCATAGACTGAGCCAAATCACGATTAAAATGCTTGCTGGCTGCTCCTTTTGCCAGGATAGTTCTGTGTTTCCACTTGTTGGAAAGCTATCTGCCTATCAATGTTTGCAAACGCCAGTACCTTTTGTTATAACAAACTCACAGTGTTCCTCTTCAAGAATGTCAGCATTCGTAATTTTTAATCCTCCAACTTTGAAGAAATGGAAGCCTCTGAATTTCTCTGCATTTAAAAGTAGAAATGGTAATATTACATAGCTAGAAATTTCTGTAAAGTGGATTGGCAATAATGTTATTTATGCTTTCAAAAATAGGGTTCTTCTAAATTTATGCCTGTGTATCAGTCACAAGCTAATAAATTCTTTGACTTTAAACTACTTTCTTTCTTGTCCTAGAAATCCTGAATGATTGCTACAATGTAGACATTTACAGAAGTTTGACTTGAGACAAAATATTTCAAAACTCAGTTAGATGTAAATTATAATTTATTACTGGCAGGAAAACACTTAGTTCCAACATCTCTGACTGGAAAGTTTTTGAATTTTCTAAATATGACAAATAAAGATTTATGAGGTGTGATTTCACAGAAGAAAAAGCATTTTGATGAAAACTTTTTTTTGGTAGGTAAAATAGGAAATCACAAGAGTAACCAGGATGAACTTCAGTGGAAATCATCTGTGAACTTAATTGATCAAATGAAATCCATTAAACTCTGGGAAACTAACATACATGTTTATTATTTAGTTTCTGGTATTGAGTCCTTTCCATTTCCCTACAGAGTTGTTTGTGGGATCTATTATTTGGAAAACATGCTATTTTAACTTGAGTTGTCAATAACTTGATCCTAGTAATTTGGTAGAAAGGGCATTAGATTAGGAACCAGATGGCCAGGGTTTCATTCTCACTCTGCTACTCACCGAGTTTGTGACTCTGGACATCTCCCTTCCATACTTTGGACCTCTGTCTTCTCATCTGTTCGACAATAAGAAGAAATACCTGATCTTGTTGCCTCTTAATGTTGTTGTGAGGATCAAAAAAGGTCCTAGTTGTTAAATCATTTTGAAACCATAAAGTGCTATATAATATAAGGCAGTCTACTCATTATCACCTCAGAATTCCTCTCAGATTACATTGCCTCAAATGCATTATTTAGCAAAAGCACAAACTTGGATACCATATGGAGTCCCTGTTGACACTGCAGATGTTGGTTAATTTTAGATTCTAAAAGAACAAAAGAACAGAAGCACCACCAAGCAAATTAGCCTCTCTTTAGCTTTTTCTTCGAAATCTCCTATTATACAAATACCAAACTAAAACTGGCATGCTAAATATTATAGAAAATTACATCATTTGGAGCATTGAAATTCTGTATATCCAAGCCTTTTTGTAGTTTATTTTTGCAGGAGTTTATCCCCTTCAAAGCACATCACCAATGAATTTAATGCTATAAGATTAATTACGGTTATTTCTTCGAGGACCAAGTAAGAGGATTTTCATCTTAAACTTTAACCTCAAATAGCACAGAGACGGGGGAAACACAAAAGTTTCAGAAGAGTCACAAAAAGATACGCAATCCATTTTGGTCTCTCTTGCACTAATGGAAAACTGAACTAAGCTCAGCTAGCCTTGGGCTCTGATTCTGAAGGTTCATATTTATGAGTGGGAATTTCCTTGTAGAACAGGTGTGACAGACTTGCACATACTCATGACAACTGCTTTTACAGCCTCATCAGTTTGGGAAGACCTGTTCTGCTCATGTGTGCTATCTGTAAGACATCTCTTTATATTTTGTCAAATCTGACTCCCTGCTTACACATGCACCAGCAAGAGGTGTTTTTGTAAAATATATAGATGGCATCTGTCTTTCTATCTCTTGTTTGTATACCACCCACTAACAAAAAATATCCTGGAACAAGCTGAACATTCTGTTAGTGTCTTGAAATTATTTATATTATAAGTATATAATAATTATATATATATATATATATATATATATATAAAGGTCCAGTTGATATTCTAAACCTAGATTTTTACTTTTTATTTTAGAGGATAATCAATGTCCCCAAATTGTTCACTAAGTCTTAGTGCCTTGAGATATTGACAGACTATCACTTTAATTAGAAAAAATTTTCAAACTCAGGCCATAAATGTTTCATCTACAAGACACTTGCTCCTCTAAAATAGGCAAAATTTTCACACTTGCTCCTCTAAAAGAGGCAAAATTTTCAAAGTATGTTTCAACCTATCTTTTAGTGATTTGGTGGATACTATATGATATTTCAACATATGCTCTCATGTGGATTAGAAATATTAAAAGCAAATCCAAAGACTAGATTTTATGACACAGCTTATTATGGATGCAGTCTAGGCTGATTATTTTAGTATTAAGTATACTATTAATCACCTCCCTCTCCTGCCCATATGCTACCTCTTTTAGCACAAAATGCCTAATAAGGCAGGTGCAACCTGATTCTACGTTACATAGTTCTGTCAAACTGGAACAAAATTTTAACTCCCCCAAATATTTTCTCCTTGTGAAGGACTTTGGATTACTGCAGATGATTACAGGCCTAAACCAGAAATGGATTCAAACAACTCTCATTCACTGCTGAAACTGAACTGGAACTGACCCCCAAAATAAATTGGCTTAATTCCCTATAAGAGGAATATGAATCAGGTTGCCATCTGTTCCCTTCTTTCTTTAACTTCACCAGTGGGCTGGGTTTAAACATAGAACTGGAGGAGTCTTTAGGGGAAGGGGAAGAGAATTCTGGTTTGGTGTCTAGACAGGTATGCTGCAAGGGTAGATTCACTCTAGATGCAAGAAGAAAGGAGTCTGTGTATTAGCTGGGGAAATCATGTAATTTGGCAAACCGTGGGAACAACGTGAGTTTAATTTGTCTAATTTTGTTTGAAGATGTTGCATCAACTAAAAATCCTTTGCTCTCCAGAGGTGAAAAACATAATCCAAAGTAGCTTAGTCAAAAAGGTAAATTTACTGGCTCATGTAACTGAATAATTTAGAGTATTTGGTTCAGGTGAAGCTTGATCCAGGGCTCAAACAGTATGACCTAGGACTTGGTTTCTCTCTCCATTTCTCAATTCAGCATCTTCAACATTGGCTCCATTCTTGAGCAAGCTCTCACCTCGTGTACCCAATATGGATGCAAGCTGCTACTTACCTCTAGGTTCAAATCCAGAGCCAACTTTTCTAGTAGATCTAGAATGGATCACTGTGACCAGGGGAATAGGATATACTGATGACCTAGACCTAGGTCACATGTTTCACCCCTGAGGCATGGGGGTAGAGATATCGCTATTCTCCCCAAGCCCTGAGAGTATGGAGGACCAGAGTCCCCAGAACAAAATTAGAGTGTGGTCAGTAGAACTGATGTTCTCTACAAATACTCAGGGACCAGATGCACAAATAATTTTATCAAATATTATTCCTCACTTAAGCAGGAATTCTGGCTATCTCCTAAAGACAGAGTCCAAGTCTTACCAACTGAAGAGAAAAAAGGAGAATGTATAATTGACATTTCCTAATGTTCACATAGAAGAGTTAGTGCTTAATGAAAACTTGAAGGATAAATATCGCAAATAGAGAAACCAAAATATATGGAAGGAATTTAAAAATTAATTTAAAAACAAAAAGGGGGGGGATGCGTAATGGCCAAAAGAAAGACTGTAGAATCCTCATGTGAGACATTTAAAAAATTGAAGATAGTTTCAGTTAGAGCTGGGACTAAATACTCTTCAGAGATATTGTACAGTTCTAGTTCTACAATTTGTAGATTTTGTGATTTCTGAGGAAGAGAGCTTTAGAGCTAAGGAAAGCTTTCTAGATGGCTGTTGGCTAAAACTTGTCAATTTCATGGGTTTTTTTTCCTTTTAATCAATTTATTTATTTATTTATTTTTGGCTGTGTTGGGTCTTTGTTGCTACACGCTTTCTCTAGTTGCTACACCCTTTCTCTAGTTGCGGCGAGTGGGGGCTACTCTTCATTGCGGTACGCGGGCTTCTCATTGAGGTGGCTTCTCTTGTCGCGGAGCATGGGCTCTAGGTGTGCAGGCTTCAGTAGTTGTGGCACGTGGGCTCAGTAGTTGTGGCTCGCAGGCTCTAGAGTGCAGGCTCAGTAGTCGTGGCCCACGGGCTTAGTTGCTCCGTGGCATGTGGGATCTTCCTGGACGAGGGCTCGAACCCATGTCACCTGCATTGGCAGGCAGATTCTTAACCACTGCGCCACCAGGGAAGTCCCTCATGGTTTGTTTTTAAATACCTCCTTTCATGCTACAATTAAAATGAACAAGCAAATAAACAAACCTCCCCACACATAAAATGGAACCAAAGAGAAGTTCTATGTGGAAAGATAATTTTATTTTCTAATAATGATAGTAATATGGACGGACTATCTTCTTAAGATGTATACATATATTTTTTAAATGGCAGCTCTCACTGACACGTTACTTGTACATATTTCTACATCTGTATATGCTCTCCTAAATATTTCATGTAAATTAAGTGCCCTAGGATTCTTCCATCCTGGTCTCATGTATCTGGAATCTAATAAATAAGAAAAAGTATGGGTGGTGGCTAGTGTAAAGACAGGATACTTACTTTATATGGCTCAGTTATAAAGCACATTTACCGAAGTCTACCCATTTCACCAAGCCATTAAACCTATTTTCCAAAAGCAACCATGGAAAACTGAAGAATTACAAAGAGAAATGTAAAGGGGTGCTAATAAAAAATGGCTGAAGGATATTTGACCCTGGGGCTAGGGTAGCACTAGAGCTGTTTGGGGCGGTGTATACCTTACAGGTTCTCAACTCCAAACCCATCAGTCCCATCTGAGACTTCATTCTAGAGATGCTTCTATAGGTTGAATTAAGAAAACTCAAGTATTTTCTAGAGCTTAAAATTCATTAACTGGGGCATAATCAAGCAGAATTTTATTCTCTTTTTTCTTCTTTTTTAAAACATTATGCCAGCTATTACTGGTTGCAGGAGAAACAGATTAAATATTTTTTAAATTTGCTTTTTGGGGCTTCCCTAGTGGCGCAGTGGTTAAGAATCCACCCGACAATGCAGGGGACACGGGTTCGAGCCCTGGTCTGGGAAGATCCCACATGCCACGGAGCAGCTAAGCCCGTGCACCACAACTATTGAGCCTGCGCTCTAAAGCCTGCAAGCCACAACTACTGAAGCCCACGCACCTAGAGCCTGTGCTCCGCAACAAGAAACCACTGCAGTGAGAAGCCCCTGCACCGCAACAAAGAGTAGTCCCCGCTCGCCGCAATTAGAGAAAGCCTGTGCACAGCAATGAAGACCCAATGCAGCCAAAAATAAATAAATAAATATTTTTAAAAATTCCTTTTTGGAAAAAATACAAAGATATAATTTACAGGCCAACGAATGAGGAACTATTCTTAATGGAACGTGAGAGTTAATCCTTGGAAAGCTAAGGTTCTACTTTGGAAATCTAGTCATACCACCTTAGAATATTCCTTTAGAAGATTTTATTAAAGTGTTTCGGAGACTTCTGGGGATTTATCCTATGGATAAACCTGCAGACATACGTGTCAGGTTATTCATCATAGCATTGTTTGTAACAAATAACAAAGATTGTAAACAGCCCAAATGTTCATCAATAGGGGAATGGTTAAATAAACTATAGTGTAATGCTATGCAGCTGTTTAAAAGAATGAGGACGCTCTCTTAGTACTGATATGAAAGATCTCCAAGAGAGGTTGTCAGAGGGAAAGCAAGATGCAGATCAGGAGATATAATATGCCACCTCTTGTGTAAGAAGGGAGGAAGAGAAGAAAGAAGAATTGCTTGTATTTGTGTGAAGAAACACTGTAAGGACACATGGGAAAACAATATAAATAGTTATCTCTACCTATGAGGGTGGGTGGGCATGGAGAATGGGGTGGAAGAAGCAGGGTGGGAGGGACATTTTTCACCATATACCTTTTAATTTTGTTTTGATTTTTGAAACATGTGAATATATCAGCTGGTCAAATATTAAAAATTAAATAAATACCAGAAAGAAAAAAGCTTGAGAACAGTCATTCAGAAGTCATATGGTAACTTCATAAAAGTTCCAGTTACAATTACAATAAAAAGAAGAAGAAATCTGAATTCATCCTCAACCAAAGGCATACTGTTGGCCTGGTACGAGTAGGCGGGTACAGCAGAAGCTCAGACCATACTGATTCCCATTCCTGTTAGCTGAGCACCTTGCCTCTGTCCAGCATCTTTAACCTACTGGCTGTTTTTCCATATCCTTCCTTCCTCTTCTCTTAAAAAAAAAATCCAAGATCCTGGAAGATGCTGCTGACAACTATGGAAAGTTATTCATAAAGAGTTAAATTAAAGCTTTATCTAGAATGTGGATTGCTGCACATATTCACAAAAGCCAAGAAAGTGCCCTAGTTATCTTCCCAAGAGAGTAGGCCTCCTGGTTCACTTAGCTGGACTAGACTAGGGGCTCCTTCCTGACACTCTCAGGGTACTCTATGCAGAGCTCTGACATTGTGCTTAAAACATCCCACAGAAATCACCGGGGTAGGAGGCAGACCTCCCCACTAGCCTGGGTTTTTTGAGAGCAAGTACTGTGTCTTAGTGGGCTTTGTATTCTCAGAGCCTAACACAGCGCCTCTGTAGGCACTGTGTCAACTCAGTAAACTGAACTTTTATCCACCTCACTACTTAGCTCCTAATCCTAAGGGTCATCTTTAATGTCTTTCCCTCACTCACTGTCACTAAATCCATCAGTTAGACTGGTCAATTCTATCTGCCAAACATACACCCAAACCTACTACTCTTTACAATCTTCAGGCTACCACCCTAATCCAGACCACCACCATCTCTAGTCTGGACCAAAATCACTAGTCTGCTTTCTGATCCTCTCTCCCATCGCCCCCAGAACGCATTCTCCAAATGTAGTTAGGGAGATCTTCTTAAAAAACAATCAAATCATATCATACTCCTGCTTAAAATCCTTCAGAGGTTTCTATTACAATTAGAATACAATTTAAACTCTTTACCCTGCCCTTCCAAGCCCTGTCTGCTTATTTGACTTCACCTCCTACCACTATCCCTCCCTTCCTCCACACCATGTCGGCCTTCTTTCAGTTCCTCACATCTACTCTGCCTTCTCCTGTCTCAGGGCCTCTGTCTGTGCTCTTCCCTCTGCCTGGAAGGCTATTCCTCCTTCCTTCTGTAGGATTGTCTCCTCATTACTGATGCTCAAAGGCCACTTTCTCAGGGAGGCTTTCTCTGACCACTCCTGTTCCATCAGCCCCACTCTCAACATTGTTCTATTTGTAGCACCTTTGACCCTACAGATTAACATCTTTATTTGTTGGTTTGTGCTTACTGTCCCCACTCTAATGTAAGTTCTGTGAAGGCTCTTGTTAGCCTCTGGATGACCAGTGCCTAGAACAGGGCTGACATTTAATGGCTCTAAAAAGTTTTTGTTGAATAAAAATAAAGGCATTTAAAATTAATCATGGATAGATTATATATTCCATTTCCTCAGAGACCTTTTGATGAAACTATTTAATTATAAAGGCAATAAACAATTATAAAAAGAAATGAGGATGTCATGATCGGCTTTTATATTGTACAAAGTAGGCTAAGAGAATAAACGGAGAGAATATGATTCTGCAAGAAATGGTAACTTATGTCATAAACCAGTCTAGGCAACAGGCAGGTCTGAGCATTATGTTAGGTAGAAGGGATATAAAGATAACCAGATGCTGGTTTTGCACTCAAGGAGCTCACAATATATCAGAAGATACAGCTTTGTTATTATAGCTCTAATATCTGTATAGTACAAATCACATTCACATTTATAATTATTTCATTTAATCATCAGAAGAGTCTTATGAGGGGGTTATTATTATGTGTTATCACAATTTTATAGATTAAATAACTGAGGTTCAGAGAGGTTATGTGACTTGCCTCAAATGCACAGCAAGTGGTGAATGAGATTTTTAAGTTAGACCTAGATCTTCTGACTCAGCTCTCCTGTTCTATTTAACCACTTTGTCTGTTCAGTGTGATAAATGTATATGCAGCATGCTATGGGAGGTCAAGTGTAACAGACAGAAAGACTTTTTATCTGGAGAAGTCTGGGAAGACTTTACCGAGGAAAGTCATATAAATGGGGCTGTGAAAGTTGGAGGAGTTTCCCGGTGGAGGAAGAGGCACATTTCAGACAGAGATCTGAGAAAATGCACAGAAAGATGAAAATGTATAGCATGCTGTATGTGGCAGGGAGCAGAGGAATCCAGGAGGGGAGGTTGGGACCATACGGTGAAAGATTTTCAGTGCCACATTGTATGCAGTTGGGCAGTCTCTGAATGTAGAGGTTTTAAACAGTCAGATCTGGGTTTTCAAAAGAAAATTAGAGTGGCAGACTGGTGGATGAATTGGATCATGAAGAAACTAGTCAGGAGTTTTTTTGTGATCATGCGAGGGAGATGTGTCTGAATGAGGATACTGGAAATGGAAAGGACTGATGACAAAATGTTTGTGTGACGTAGAATCACTTTTTTGGGAGGTTGAAGAGAGGGAAGAGTGAAGATTATTTTTTTAATTTTCTAGCTTATATGACTCAGTGGATGACGACTACCTCAGCCAAATTGAAGAATACAGAAAAATGATTTGAGAAGGGAATTGGAAGTAGGAGATGGGGGTTTTCTTGTAGCTAAGATAAAGCACTTGCTTTATCTTTTCATCCTGTTTGATTTGAGGTACCTGTGTGTAGTATCCAGGTGGATATGTTAAGTAGGTAGCTAAAAGTATGGGCCTAGAATTTGAAAGCAAGGTTGAAGCTGGCGATCTAGGTTTAGAGTAACCAAAATATAAGTTGTATTAAAATTCCAACTGCAAAAGGGGCACAAGGGAACTTTTTGGGGGTGATGTAAATGTTCTATTTCATGATTACAATAGTGGTTACAAGGGTATACGTGTCTCAAAACAGATCAAACTGTACACTTTAAACAGGTTCATTTTATTGAATCTTAAACTCCTTGAAAAAAACCCCACTAAAAATAGAAGTGAACTGCCTTGTACAACATAGTGCTAAATAGTTTTTTAAAAATTATTAATCAATTGTTTTAGAAGAAATAAGAGAATGAGGAATTGTTCTACATACATCAGTTAAAAACAACTGATAGGCATCAGAGAAAGCTGCCATGGTTCCAGTTGTTTCAGAAGCCAGTGCCCAATGTGCCAGTTTATGGGCGATTTGGGAGTCCTCCATATAAAAACTTATTCCCTCCCCAAACCACCCTCCTCCATCCTCAGCCCACCCTTGTACCACCTGGGTTGACTTCCTCATTTGGAAGAACTGAGATAATAAAGGTACTTGAAGAATATAATATGACTCATCGCTGAACAAGAAATCTTTCTCCTTATTGATTGATTTTAGGCTTATGGCCAATTTGGCCTCCTTGTTTGGCACCATTCCCTCAGCATCACTTCTGAATTGTCCTTTCAATGCTCAGCTTAAAATCTATTTTGTTCAAAAAACCATTTTTAATTTGACAGAAGGAGGTGGTGTCTGATACCTATATTCATCTCCCAGTGTGGACACACCTACCATGAGTATACAGTCACCAAATTTGTATATTTATGTTAGAATCTCAGTTCTGTCACTAAGTCTTTGAGACCTTGAAGAAAATAAGGATAATAAAACCCACCTTGCAGGGTGGTGTGGATCAAGTCAGTTAGCATATGTGAAAATGCCAAGTATGGCATTGAGTAGGCGCTCAATAAAAGGCAGATGCCTTGTCAAGCCTGACTATATTTGCTGAATTATTTAGTCTGTATTATAAGTTTCTTGAAAGTAAAAGCACTCTTTTCTGCACTCTGTACTCCCACCCTAACTAATACATCCTCTGGAGACATTGTAGAATGATGTTTAGAAAGCTGGCAGGTCAAGGATAAAGTTGAAAAAGATTTACACAATAAATATGTAGATGAGAAGAGGTCATTCAGGGGACATGGGAAAAAGGAACTCCATTTAGAGGTGGTGGCAAGGTCTTTCTTTACATTTCCTCTTTTCATTCATTTAAAATTTTATCTTGCCAAAAAGAGGGGACAGAAGGTTTCATTTTGATGAGTGGAGCTGCAGGACTGTGTGCCAATACACCTGGTATTGATTCATGCCAGCTGGGAGAGGAGCTTGGCTTCTCTGTGTTTTACTACTGTGGTTTTCTGGGCTGGGCAGCTGGGTGCCTAATAATGATAAAAACCATAATAATACTTCATAATTACGCACCGCCCTTTGCCAGAACTTGGGTTTAATTACAATGACTATGACGGAACTGGCAACATCTCACTCCCTGTTGGGGTGCAATACCCAAGGGCCCGGAAATAGAGTCAAGTGGCAACTGCAATTCTTCTCCTGCAGAGCTCTCCTGGCAATTCACCCAGAGTGCTCTGGGTTTGAATGAAGCTCGTCATCAGAAACAAAGAATACTTCTAAATTGCCCACATGTACTAGGCACTGTCAAGTAAAGTAGTGCTTATGATGCAACTCCTGCATGACATGGGGCACAGCATCATGGAATTCCAGGCCTGGAAGGGACCAACAGACATAATCTCATTCATTATTACCCTGCCCCCTGCCATGAGGCATAACTGCCTCTACACTCCAATAGATGAGCTCACTGACCTATCACTCTGACTGAGCTGGAGATGCTTCTGTGGCAGCCTGATTCAGGGGTCAGGGGATTCACCAGTTCATTTCAACACGCATTTTGTGAGCACCTATTCTGAGCCAAGGCCCTGTGGAGGCATAAAAATGTATAAGGTGTGATCCCTGCCCTCAAAGTAGCTATCTCCTAGTTGGGGGATTTGTATTAAGGCAGCTGTAACATAAAGATAGAGGGAAGTCCTGGCAGATGAAAGGAAAGAAAATCACTCCAGTTGAAAGGATCAGGGCTATCTTTTCTTTGAGAATAAGAGGAAAGGATGAGAAGGTGTTGAGCAGGGTGGGGATGCCGAGGGGCATGGGGGAGCGGGGTGGGGGAGATTGAGGCAAAGAGCTGGGCAACAACTTTGGGAGATTCTTGCAGTTTTCCCTGTTTTTCTGGGGCGGGGGGAGATCTTTATAGCACATATCACCCCTGAATTATTTTTTATCCTTAAGAGATATAGCTTATTTATTTTATTTTTAAAATTTTTATTGAAGTATAGTTGCTTTACAATGTTGTGTTAGTTTTTTCTGTGCAGCAAAGTGAATCAGCTGTACATATACATATATCCCCTCTTTTTTGGATTTCCTTACCATTTAGGTCACTACAGTGCACTAAGTAGAGTTCCCTGTGCTATACACTATGTTCTCATTAGTTATCTATTTTATATATAATATCAATAATGGGTATGTGTCAATCCCAATCTCCCGATTCCTCCCACCACCACCCCCTTACCCCCTTGGTATCCATACATTTGTTCTCTATATCTGTGTCTTTATTTCTGCTTTGCAAATAAGATCACCTGTACCATTTTTCTAGATTCCACAAATATGTGTTAATATATGATATTTGTTTTTCTCTTTCTGAGTTCACTCTGTACCACATTCTCTAGGTCCCTCCACGTCTCTACAAATGACCCAATTTCATTCCTCTTTATGGCTGAGTAATATCCGTTGTATATAGTACCACATCCTCTTTATCCATTCCTCTGTTGATGGACATTTGGGTTGCTTTCATGTCCTGGCTATTGTAAATAGTGCTGCTATGAACGTTGGGTATCACCCCTGAATTATTTATTTGCTACTTTACTCATATATGCTTTGTCTCACCCTACTCAGGAACTTTGTCCGTTTTGTTTACCACTATATCCTGAGCACCTCAAAAAATGCCTGGAACATTGTAAAATGCTTAGTAAATACTGGGTTAATGAATAAATGGCCCAGGTGAGGCAGTGGCTGTAGAAATTGAGACAAAAGGGCATTTAGTAAATATAATCAGCATGACAAAGTTCAAAGGGGTAGGGAAGTGTTACAGCAGTGAGGGAGTAGCCTGGAGGACTGCTCAAAGATTCTGGTTTGCTTAAGTGAATGAATGGTAATGTTATCAAAGAAGATAAAGAACAGATGGGAAGGAGCAGGTTTGTGGTCTTCTTAATAGGTATTTGAGTTCTGATTTGGATATGTCAAGATTAGATTCAGGTGGAGATACCCAAAAGCACTTAGGTATGCAGATCGGGATCTCATTAAAGGTACACTCAGCCATCAAAATGGTGAGACCACCTAATGTGCAGTAGAATGACTATGCACCAACTGAGGATCAGATCCTGGGACTCTTAAAAAGCCAACCAGAACCGATTTATAAAGGTTAACTGAAGAGAAATACAATCTGAGGGTTTATGGTCTTAGGTAAACTGGGGTGAGGGATACTTTGGGGAGGAGAAAAAGGATGTAGTCCATATAATCAACTGCAAAAGAGATCATATAAGAACGAAAAAGTGATCCTTGAACTCGATCATATGGTTGTCACTGGTAGCCTTAAGAGAAGCACTTACAGTGGGTTAGTAAGGAGTATAATTTAGCCTGTACTGGAAGCATGAATTTAAATAAGGATGAGAACTAGACAGGGTCTCATAGTCAACTTTGTTTTGTTCTGTCTGGAGGCGTTGTAATACGATCAGGGGTATGTCTAACACCGAAGTAGCGGGTAAGTTTGTGAATGACGACAAGGCTTCTATAAGGCCAGATGGCCTGTCCTGGCGTCGGCACAATGCCTCAACTAAGCTTTTATTCTTTCAGCCATTTCTAGGGCGGGGGCCCTTCCATACAGAGTGCAAGCAAAAAGTGGGAGACACTCCTCCATCTGATCATTGAGTCACGTTTGTGACAGCTGGGAGTGGGGATGGGAATGCTTGAATTAAACGAAGTGCCCTGGTTCCCGTGGATCTTGGACTTTAGTAACAGGGAGGCTCCTTGCTGGAGGGAGCTAGGGAGACTCATTCACATTTTCCGACCGGGCACTCACGCCCTCCATTCAACATTTTTCCTTTCCTTTTCCCTAACAGAGTTGAAACCAGGCACAAAGCTTGCCGGTTTCTCCCACCTCAAGGTTGACCTTCCGCCCCCAAGCCCACCTCTGGACCTTCTCCGACCACGTGACCCTCTTCAGCCCCCGTGACTCGTCGCCGCCAACCCCTCCCCTCCGGCCGCAGCCCGCCTTATCCCGCCTCTCAAGCCCACGTGACCCCCTCTCTCCCACCTGACTGGCTCCTCCCTTTCCCCCGGGCCGGACCCGGCCGCCGTCGCAGCGGCCCGACTCCAAAATGGCAGCCGCGCACAGCGCGCACCCGAGCGGCCGGACCTCCCTGACTCCCGGGCCTCCCCGCTCTCGCTCCCTGCCTCCCTCCTTCGGCCTTCACCTACACGCCTTCGGATTGGCCGTTAGGAATCCCGCCCCTCCAGAGCTCCGCCTGCTATTGGTCACGGTAGGCTGCCCTTCAGAGAGGCGTGCCCCCGCCGCCCCCCGCCCCGGGAGGTATTTTCCATTCCGGTGGGGGTTGGGGGGAGGGGGGAGGGGAAAAGGGTGAAGAGGGGGAGGTGGCCGGGGAAAGGGGTGGGGGCTTGGCGGGGGCATCCGGCGGAGCTGGGGTCTCCGGACTCCGTCCGGAGGAAGCGAGACTGCGCCCGTTCGGGCAGTCGGAGGGAACGGGACGGGACCGGCGGGCGGGCGGACTCGCCCTCTCGGTGACTACGCCGTCCGGGCCCGTCCTGCCTGGCTGCAGGTGCCCCTGGATGAGGCCGCCCCGCGCGCCCGGACCGGTGAGTGTCCCCGGTGGCCCGGCCCTTGAGTGCTCCCTGGCCCCCGCACAGCCGTTAGCGGCCGCCTCTCCGGCCCCCGGTGCTCGCGCCCGGCGCAGTCCGCCTCCGGCCGGCGCCTCCACACCCCGGGCGGAGGCAGCGCCCGCCCTCTGGCCGAGAAGAGGACGACGGGCAGGGGACGGCGGACCCGGGCCGCGAGCCCCGTGCAGACCGTGCGGCGCGTAGTGGGAGCTTGCGCTCAGTGGGCTCTTGATGCATTTCGTTGAATTGTTTTTCTGGTTGGAGGAACGTAGGGCCCCTGAGAGGAAGGGGGTCGCTCCGGGCTAGCCGGAGGGCGTTCGTGATCTGGGTCGTGGTGAATCGGGGGGGAGGTCACCGGAGACTGGGGGGTATTTGCGCGCGCTGCAGGGGAGGGGGCACCCGCCAAGTCACTTGGGGCTCTAAGGCTCCGATCCGGGGGTCCTCAAGGTCGACGACAAGATAGGTTCATCCGGAGATGAGAGAGGGAACTGGGGAGCTTGGATGGGGGAAGTGACTGGAGCACCTCCGGAGTTTAACCCGAGGTGGAAAGGGATGCGCAGGCGGGCGCTGGAAGACCCTCTTGCAACTACTTGGGGTCCTAACATTCTTTGGTGCTGGGATTTGGGGATTCAAGCAGCAGAAGCGAAGTGACTTTCTGGAGAGGGAGTTGCATTTAAAAAAGGATGCTCAGAAACAGTTTAAGCACACAACTTGCTTGGTTCTGAACTTTGAGAGGTCGGGGTATTGGAATCACGAGGTGATTCCAACCAAAAGGTGGACCTTGGCAGTTATCTTTTATTTTAAAAGGTATGTATGCGTTCGATGGTGTTTTACCAGTTACTAGTTTTGCTGGAAATTCTCAAACTGCACCTTGAAATTCTTGTAGCAGCTTCTCCATCTGCTGAAGATCCTTTCTTCAGGTCTCTCCATCCATAGCAGTAGCTTACTTCCAACTTAACATTTAGACTGGACTCTATTATTACAGTTTGCTACTGGCTTTTATTCTAGAAGATTAATAAGTAATTCACATGCTCTCTTTCCCTTGCTTTTAATTGTTTCTTTACAAGGTCATGCAATTTTAACTTTTTTAAGTGTTGGACTGGGAAGATGTTGGTAAGCTAGCAGCTCTAGAAAGCAGTAGGCAAATTTGGGAATCTTAATGTCAGATGCTTAGTTTAATTTTAATAATCTTGTATTTGCATAACGCTCTTGAGAGTTAAGAACATAGAAAATGTATACCAGGGTTGGTCCACAGAATCCACCTCTGTGGCAGCCCACGGAGGTTCTTCATGTCACTGAGAAGAGGAAGCTAAGAAGTGCACAGCTAGCTTTTTAATCTTTTCTTAATCATATATGTTATCTTACTAATTCCTCACAATTTACAAAATAAAAGCTTTTTTTTAAAGGGAGCACTTAAACATGTATGAGAAAATTTTGTAGATTATATTTTCCCTTTGCTGTAAAATGTAATTCATCAGAGAAAACATTTCTGCAAAAAGGTGTTAATATATTCAGTTGGCACCTTCTTAGTTATTGAATAAATAATGGATAATTAAATTTTTTCTCCCTATTGTCCTTGAATTTTACTATCCGTCTTTAGGGAGAATGTACTGGCACACAAAATAGTAGCCTAAAATATTGAAACCTAACACCTTTTAACATTAGAATAGCTTTTACATTATGCACCTTCAGACTCATCTATGGCAAACCAGTGGTCACCTTTGTTTAGAATGGGCTGTTTTCTCCCATTGTAAAACTAAGGAAAAATAACCCTTAATGCCTGCAAAGTAGTGGTAATAACTAAACAGAATGAGAATGGGAAGCTTGGAAAAAAGATGTATGTGTATGAGTCACATTTCTTTTAGAGCTGGAAGAGTAGACCATGGATATGATTATGTTGCAGATCAGGAGACCGAGACCCAGACCAGTGGAAGGGACTAAAATTCTAGCTAGAGATGAGCCAGGATTGGTGGGCAGGTCTCTGAACTGTAGTCCAGGGTTTTTCTACTTTATGACATTCACATTGTTTATTTCTAAAGCATTCTAGTGCCAACTGTAAGTGGTTTTAGGATTATGGGTGATGTTGCTCCCTTCTAAGGATGGGGAAGTTTGGGTTGACTACTTTTATGCATGAAGTGACATAAAACAAGATGACCTTTTATTGCAAAGTTTAAAACAGTATGCTGCAGTGTTAGTGGAAGTGCTGATGTTCCCCTCTCATTGGGAAGAGACAAACTGTCATCTAGATTGAAGTATTAGATGAACTTCTTAGAGTAGGCTAGTGTGCTTTAACTTTTATGCTAAAAATTAATTGCTTAAAAATTTCTCAGAATTCAAAAGGCTCTAGTATTTTCAAGATAAATTATACAAACAATTATTATTTTAAGGAAGTGTGGGGGTTTTGTTATGTTAAAATGGATTTTGATACCTTTGCAAAGAGCAGTAGTAGAATTACATAATACTTATGAAAACATGATTTTGATCATAGTTGTGACTGGATTTGTATAATTAACATTACGATCCTTGGCAAGTTATTTAACCATTATGTACCTAGGTTTCCTCACTTGTAAAGTGAGGTTAGTAAAAGTACCCACCTCAATAGGGTATTGGTGAGGATTAAAAGTGTTTCCTTAGCACAGAGAAAGGGTGCAACAAATATTAGATATTATTTGTAATGTTCATTAGGTATGTACAGGTACTTGTATGCTCATTTGTTTCCTTGCTGTTAACGAAGTCACTTTGTGGCTACAGAAAATTCCAGATAAATACATGATCAGTATTTATCATATTTATTTTATAAATAACAGTCTGCTTTAAGGGGCACTTAGTGCAAATGATGCCCTCATTTATTTATTTTTTTTAGTCCTTACTCTGCTCACCTTGGACCTTGAATTAGGTGTACCTATCAAGTTAGAGTGAAGGTGACTGTTTTTCTGAATGTCATTGGGAGACCCTGTTGCAGTTTCATTATTCTAGAATTAAAATGTTAGTAATTGATTTGCAGATATTCTACTGAAAATACAGTGAGTTCTGGAGTCCTACTGGTTAAACTTAGCTGAGGAAACCAGGGCTTTATAAGGTCTATTATTATTTGCAATCCCCTTCTCCCAATGGAACCTTGAGAAAATCACTGAACCTTGTTTTCTGTTAAATGAATATTTTGATGACTTCATTCATTAAACTGTTAGGTTTTAGTGATAAAATTTGCTTAGCTCCAATTTTGTAACGTTTCGTTCTTTTTGATTTGCTATAGTCCAGGCCTAGTTAGTCTCAAGAACATGTGGTTTAGCAAATGTGCTTTATGGTGACAGTGGTGGATTTCTTCTCCTGGATATTCTGGAGTTCTTCCTTATCAGGTTCTGCAGTTGATTTTATAGCAGCTCGTCTTCCGTTTACAGTCCTCTTAACTTTTATTCTCCCACATGTTTGTGGTCTTTCCTTCTCACAACATCTTTACCATCTGTACCTCCACGTAGCTTCTTACCAGCTGTCACACGTGAGCTTACTTTTTTTTAGACCTCTTTTTTTTAACATTAATTTCAGTTATTTTTAAAATGTATATCACATAATATTTAAAAATTGCCCTTATTTTTAGAGTTTCATTGAATTGAGCCCATTTTACAGGTTTGAGATTAAAATCAGAAACAGGTTATAGCTCAAAAGCATCTTTATTATGCCAGTAGTTGATTTTTCCTATTTTGTTTTAGATCTCAGGCAGAAGTTCTGTTGGTGGTACTTCAGATGATAAATACATCCCTTTACTCTGAAGTAATGCTAACCATCAGGGCTAAGAGAGTTACATGGAGCCATCAAAAGCTTCCAGTCATTTTTTTTCTTTCATTGATACAGAATTTTAATGTTTGAGAGTGACCAGCTCCTAATCTTCTTCTGATAAATAGTTTTAATAAAGATTATGAAATTATTACAATTTGTTGGCCGTTTTTGGCCTCATGACATGCTTTTAGGGATTTTGTAGAACTTAGACATGCAGACCTTTTCTTCACGTCTATTGCATAATCTAATTACGTGAATAAAATATCTAATTAAATATGGTTTCAAAAAATACCGTAATACCATGCTATAATAAAAAACAACCAACCATTGCTCAGTTTTTCATTAAGTTTATTTTCTTTATATATTTAAAAATAATAAACACATATATATGGAGTCTAAAAAAAATGGTTCTGAAGAACCTAGGGGCAGGACAGGAATGAAGTCGCAGACGTAGAGAATGGACTTGAGGACACGGGGAGGGGGAAGGGTAAGCTGGGACGAAGTGAGAGAGTGGCATGGACATATATACACCACCAAATGTAAAATAGATAGCTAGTGGGAAGCAGCCGCATAGCACAGGGAGATCAGCTCAGTGCTTTGTGACCACCTAGAGGGGTGGGATAGGGAGGGTGGGAGGGAGGAAGATGCAAGAGGGAGGAGATATGGGGATATATGTATATGTATAGCTGATTCACTTTGTTACAAAGCAGAAAGTAACACACCATTGTAAAGCAATTATATTCCAATAAAGATGTTAAAAAAATAATTATGGCTTATGAATTGCCTGTTAGTCATATTGAAAATTCATGGGTACATGGACTGAGTAGATACAGACCATGCAAACTACTTTCTTAGCTTCAATGTAGATGTTAGAGAGTGAGAGTTAGAGATGTTAGAGAGTGAGATAGTCTAAATTATATTTAGAGGCTGAGTTGTGACCCAGGAAGGGGATCAGAAGTCCTGGAGATAACTTCCTTGAAGGCATTTATTGTAGTTACTGGCTGGCTACAAAGTCCGAGGAAGAACATGTTGAGTGTTGTGGGACATGGTTCTGAAAACAAGAATGATGTTGTACATGAAAATAATTATAAAAGGGGTTACCATTTTTTGACTGTTATGTTCCAGGCCAAGTGATTTGCAATCATTCTTTGATTTAATTCTCTTAACAGTTCTGAAAGGTGGGTGGCATTATCCAGTTTTATCAAAGAGGAAATTTGATTCAGGGAGGTTAAGTGACTTTCCCAAGTTGGCCAATATGTGGTACAATTGGGACTAGGGCCCTGGTCTTTTGATTGTTAACCCTAAACATGTCCAGGATATTAGGAGGCAGCTCTTAAAACTTGTAATTGTTTAATTTAGAGTTTATGAAATGTTGTTTTACTTCTTTGCTGTGGCAACTTTGGATGTCATTACCACAAGAGGTAGTATCTAGATATTTTGAGAGGATTTAGAGACATTCCTTAAATTCTTGATTGTTAAGGAAATCTAGGGATGTTTTGGTGGACAGTCTTATCTGCAGTTCTGGCTGCCCATAAAGTGTTTCTCCTGTTGCCTTTATAAAATGCTGGATCATTAATGTGCATTAATAAGGGTAACATTAACAAAGAAAATAGTTTTTGGTGGAAAAGCCTACAGAGTAGGCGTCCAGCGACCTGGGTTCTTCTACTGGTCTCAAAGACTGGTGTGAAAACATTAGGATAGCATTGAAACAGGCTTAACGTTCTTGCTCTGGGAGTAGGGAAGGCCTGAGCTGTGTCTTAAGAGATGAGCAGGTGAGGAGAGGTTGTAGAGTTGTAAGCAGAGGAAGTACCAGTGTGTTAGATGAATCACTGAGCTGTATTTTTTTGAACTGTAATTTCTTCAAATGTGAGTTAAAATATAAGAAAATATTTTATATTTTACTTATAAGGGTAACGTATTGTATAGAAACTGTTACACATATTTTGTATTTGTTGATTTTGGAATCCCCCAAAAATGAGGTTCTAAGAACCAAGTAAATGTGAAAGTGCTTTGTAAATTTTTAAGTGTTCTACCAGTAAGAGGGATAGAGGAATACTGATATTCTTGTGAAGGATGGACAAAGAGGATGCTGTGAAAACTTAGGTAGCAGAAAGAGAAAAGTACAAGAGGAGAAACAGCAGAAGTGGAGAAGGGAGGTGTTAAAAGATGAAAGAAAGGAAGTGAATAGATGTGAAGAAGATTGAGTTGTAGTTCTCTTTGTGCCTGTCAATCAAAAGGAGGGTTATAAGTCTGTAACTGAAGACTTTTAACATTAATTTATGGTCAGGAAAAAGCTCAGCAGGTAGTTGAAACATTTTATTCACTTCTCCGTTTAGTCTACACTGACCATGTTAACAAGGCTATGAAAATAGGCTAATTGAGAATTGGCTGTATTGTCTGATTGTTTCCTCACTTCTGTATAGGTTTAGCTAATGGCTTTAAATTGTATAAGGGTGCTCATAAAAATAAAATAAGCTGCACTGAGTTACTGTTTTTTTGGGGGTTTTTTTTGTGTGTGTGATACGCGGGCCTCTCACTGTTGTGGCCTCTCCCGTTGTGGAGCACAGGCTCCGGACGCGCAGGCTCAGTGGCCATGGCTCACGGGCCCAGCCGCTCCGCAGCATGCGGGATCCTCCCGGACCGGGGCACGAACCCGTGTTCCCTGCATCGGCAGGCGGACTCTCAACCACTGCGCCACCAGGGAAGCCCTGAGTTACTGTTTATTCTAGCTTTATTGAAAATAAAAGGGCATAGTGTGTTTAAGGAAAAGGGTGAAGTTTGATCTGTCAAAATGAGTGCAAAAGAAAATTAGGAAATCAGACTAGAACCAAGGTAGAATGGGAACAAAATGCCATATAGTAGGAGTTAGTTTTTTGTTTTTGTTTTTGTTTTTTGCGGTACGCGGGCCTCTTACTGTTGTGGCCTCTCCCGTTGCGGAGCACAGGCTCTGGACGCGCAGGCTTAGCGGCCATGGCTCACGGGCCCAGCCGCTCCGCGGCATGTGGGATCTTCCCAGACCGGGTCACGAACCCGTGTCCCCTGCATCAGCAGGCAGACTCTCAACCACTGCGCCACCAGGGAAGCACGGAGTTAGTATTTTTATTTTGTTTTATAGATGAGGAAGTGATACGAATAGTTTGGTCCTTTAAAAACTGATTATAGCTGTAATGAAGAATACAGGCTGGAGGGACAGAGAATTGAGACATTTATTCACCAAGGAATATGTATGGCAGGGTGAGTGAATGAGGCATTTTCTGTGGCCTCTGGTAGACAAATCACAGTCAAGGATGCCATTTAAGGCTCTGCCCTAGTTCAGGAACGAGATTATGATGGTCTGAATTAAGGAATTTGTAGTAGGGATAGAAACGAGACCACTGATTTCAGAGATACTTAGGAGTTTAAGTCCTCCAGACTTGGTTAGTGTTTGGAGGTGATAGAAGTTGAAGACGAGTCTAAGGTTCCTGACTTGGCAGGAGAATAATATGTGCAAGTTTGAGAGAAGGGGAATACTGAGTTTGCTTTCAGATAAGTCGTTATACTTTTTAGATAAGTAATAACAAGATATCAGTTGGAAATAACGGGTCTAGCTCAGGAACATGGTTAAGTTTATAGATGTGATTTGGAAGGCATAAAGTTTATAGTTGAAAGTTTTGAAATTAGACAAGTAATGACCATAATTCCTAAATAATAATGCATGCAGAACAAAAAGTAACTGCCAGTGCTGGCCCTAAGTTCGAGAGTGTAGACGTTTTAAAATATGTATTTTAAATTTTGCCCACCTCCAGTCAAACCCCCACCGCGTAGCTTTATAAAGAATATATAGAAGTATTTGCTGCCAGAAATATTTTAGTGTCCTTGAAATAGTGTACCACATCCTGTTTGGCCATCAGCGTAACAGGGAATTTGTAGACAAATGCACTTCCTTATTCTTCACTTTAGTCTCTTTTTGGAATTCTCTTTGCTTCCTTGAGCTGGTGAGGTAGTCTGAACAGATTTTGAAGCCTGAAGGGTTTTTTCACCTTCTTTAAAATCTAACCCAGATCAGCCCTATTCAACCATCTCTTTGCCTCTCTTTCTCTCCTACTCCTACAGCCCTATGGAGCTCAAGGCTCTGGCAAATAAAATGGCACTCCAGGAAAGAAAAGTAAAAACAGCACAAGAGAAAGAACCTTGAAGGGGACTGTAATCTTTTCAGTTCTCCCCCAAAGGTTCTACTCTGTAAGCCAGGGGATGGAGTTGGTGAGTCATTAAGAAGTGATGTCCAAATTCAGTAAAATAAATACATCTATTGGGAGCAAGGTCTTCAAGTGCTGAGGGAATTTGGAAAGAATCTGAGGTGGTTTAGCACTTAGTGGAAAAGATGAGTTTTTGGTTCAGTTTTAAAGGAGGTAGAAAGACAAGGCTGTGCAGCAAAAGGTAACAATAACATTATTAAAGAGGGAGGGAAAACAGTATGTACCAAGGAAGTAGAACATTAAGAAAAAACAAAGGAAATGGCGAACAGGACTCTTTATCTAAAATGCATGGTTTGGGATGGAGTTAATGAGAAATTAGGGTTGTTAAATGATTGAAGACAAATTTGGAGTTAGTACTCCTTGAACACATAGTAGAAAACTGAACATGAACAGAAGAGTATTGTAACATGATTTAAATAGCAATTAAGCAATTATGGAAGATGACAACTGTTATATATAGGTTATGATGTATATGGTACTGATTAATTTATATACCACCCAAATCCCTTATATTTTCTCTTTCTGTTTTCTTATTATGTACTTCTATACCCGTAGTTCTCAAACTTTCCTGGGCATAAAAATTATATGAAGCTCTTGTTTGAAATATAGATTCATCCATGTTACATGTAACAGTGTTTAGTTCCTTTCAGTTGCTGACTAGTGTTCCATTGTATGGATATACTATAGTTTGTTTATTATTATTGTGGAAAGGGTTGTTCTAGTTTTCAACTGTTATGAGGAAAGCTGCTATGATCATTCCTGTATAGGCTTTTTGTGACACATGTATTCTTTACTTGTGGGTGAATACCTAGAAGTGGAATTGCTGGGTATATGAGATAGGTGTGTTTAACATGAGAAATTAACAGAACAATTTCCAAGGTGGGTTTACCATTTTACACTCCTACCAGCAGTGTTCCCTCTTCCTTTCTTTTAGGGAGGAGTTTGGGTGCAATTGATGTTCTTCCTTAAATGTTTGTAGACTTCACCAATGAAGCCATCTGGACCTGGAGTTTTCTTCGTGGAAAGGTTCTTAATTAAGGATTCAGTTTTTAAAAGAATAGGTCTAAGACTGTTTTGTGCTACAGGTGGCAAGGTTAAGTAGCTGGGACAGAGACCAAAGCGTGAAATATTTTCTGGTTCTTTATAGAAAAAGGTTGCCTACCACTAGCTTAGACCATTTACACTTAATGTAATTAAGGTTGGATTAAAATGTACTATCTTACTATTTGTTTACTATTTGTTCTTTTTTCCTTGGTTTCCTTGTCTTCTTTTGGATGGATTATTCTTTATGGTTCCATATTATTTTTTCTGTTGGTTTATAACATATTTCTCTTAAAAATTTTTTTAGTGGTAGTCCTTCTAGTTAATTAATAACAGTCTGCTATCAAATAATATTATACCACTTCATGAGTAATGCAAGAATTGTACATGTTACAGTTTCTCCTTCCCATCTTTCGTGCTTTTTTGTCATACATTTTGATATGTGTGTTTTAACCCTGTTGCTGATCTTTTTGCTTTTGTCAGGCAGTTACCTTTTAGAACAATTAAAAATGAGAAAAATGTCTTTCTTATTTGTCTCATTTTAATCACTTCTTTAGATCTTCATTTCTTTGTGTAGAGTCAATTTTGTGTCTAATATCATATTCCTTTTGCTTGAAAAACTTCCTTTTATATTTCTTTAGTGCAGCTTTCTCTCTCTTTCCCTCTCTCCCCACTTTGTCCCTCATTTTGCCTTCAGTTTTGGAAGTTATTTTTAGTAGTTACAGAATTCTAGGTTTTCAGGTTTTTTTCCCGCTTTGAGCACCTTAAAATGTTATTCTCCATCTTCTCATTTGCATAGCTTCTGACAAGAACTCTGTGGTGATTTTTATATTTGCTTCCCCATATGTAATATGTGTTTTCCCTTTGGCTGCTTTTATGATTTTTCTCTTTATCACTGGTTTTCAGCAACTTTATTATGATGCTCCTTGGTATGGTTTTATTTGTGTTTATTCTTGTGATTTATTGAGCTTCTTAGATCTGTGGGTGTATTGTTTTCATCATACTTGTAAAATTTTTAGCCATCTAACTTCAAATTTTTGAATTCCCAAGTATTTTTCTCCTCAGGCTCCAGTCCTGCATATGTTCGTTCAGCCACTTAATATTAGTTCACAGGTCACTGAAGTTCTCTCCATTTTTCTTCTAATCCGTTTTTTTCTTTCAACGTGAAAAGTTTGTTTCCCAGTCTTCAAACACACTAACTTAAAAAAATTCTCCTTTGTCTAATATGCTGTTATACCCATCAAGTTAAATTTTTATATCAGGTGTTTTTTTTGTTTTTTTTTTAGTTCTAGAATTACCATTGATTAAAAAAAATAACTTCCACTTCTCTGTTAAGATTTTTTCTTTTTTTCATTATGTCCATGTTTTCCTTTAAGCCTTTGAACTCTTTTCTAATAGCTATTTTGAAGTCCTTGTATTAAAATTCTCTTTATCCCTACCACTCCTGGATCCTGATTATAGGTTACCATTTCTTATTTTTTCATACATCTGGTAATTTCTTTTGGGGTTATGGTGTTGAATATTTGCCTTGATTTTTTTTTTTTTTTTTGTCTTTCTTTTGAGTATTAAGTTTTATTCTGGCAGGCAGTTGCTTTGTGGATCAGATTGATCTTTTGAGTTTTGTTTTCAGGGTTTTTTGGGTTTTGGTTTTGGGCAGTTCTAGAATGGCTTTCAGTTTAGGGCTAGTTTGGGCCCATTACTGAGGCATGCCCCTTCTTGTGTCTCACTTGATTGCCCCATGTGTTCATCAAGGTTTATTCATCCCAGCTGGTGGAAACTGAATGATCCTGGCCCTGTATGAACTCTGGAAGTTGTTAGGCTTAGAGCTCCCTGGTATTTGTTATTTTCTTGAAGTTTTTCTTTGTCTAGCCTCATAGATTTACATAACACACATACGCAGATTGGTGTTTAGCCAGAAACTCAGGGAGACCTCTTCTGTAGATTGTTGAGTGTTTCTGTTTAGTTTCTTCCTTTATGGTAATATGCCGTGCAAATTCTAGTTGTCTCAGACTCCACAAATTCTGAGCTCTGTCACCTTAACTCAGTGAGACCGTTGGCTTTGTTTGGGTTCCCCCTCCTTTTGTTGTAGTTCCAAACAGAAAGGTGGGGCGATCTTTGGGTTCACCTCATTTCTTTCCCTTTTTTCAGAGATCATATTTCCATACTGCCTGTTACCTATAACAGGCAGTATGGAAATATGTCTGAAAATAATTGTTTTATGTTTTGTCTCGTTTTCTATTTGTTTGGAGGAGGACAATTCTGGACTTTGTTGGTCCCTTTTTTTTTTTTTTTTTTTTTTTTTTTTTTTTTTTTTTTTGCGGTACGCGGGCCTCTCACTGCTGTGGCCTCTCCCATTGCGGAGCACAGGCTCCGGAGCCATGGCTCACGGGCCCAGCCGCTCCGCGGCACGCGGGATCCTCCCGGACCGGGGCGCGAACCCGTGTCCCCTGCATCGGCAGGCGGACCCTCAACCACTGTGCCACCAGGGAAGCCCCCTGTTGGTCCCTTTTGCCTTCATTTTTGAAGGGTATTTATGCTGGATGTAAAATTTAAGTTGGCAGCTCTTTTTTTTTTTTTTTCCTTGTAGCACTTTAAAGTCATCATTTCAATATTCTCTCGTTTAAGTTGTTTCTGATGAGAAGTTAGTAGCCATTCTTACCATTGTTCACTTGATGTAATACGTCTCCCCCCCCCCCCCGGCTGCTTTAAAGATTTTCTCTTTATCTTTGGTTTTCAGCAATTTTATTTATTCTAGGACTAGATTAGCCCTAATACCAAGACATGGCCTTTCTGAGATCTCTATCAAATGCATGTCATGTTCATTGAGGTCTCTCTACTCTAGCTGCCAGGAATTTGAACAACTCCCAGGTAGTTGTTCAGCTCATGCTCCATAGTTGTTCTTTCCCCAGATTTTGTTCTTTGACTCACCTCATGCAGTTTTGCCTTGTGCATATTCAGCTTAGTTCCTAGGCAAAGGATTAGGAGATCTCTCTACAGGTTTTTGAAACTTTTTCTCTCCACAGCTCCCTTCTTTCTTGTATTCTGCTCCTTAAATTCCATACCTTCAGTAGCCTCAGACTTGGAGCTCTAATTTTCTCAACTCAGTGAAATATCTGTGTTCTTTGGGGGTTCCCCTTCCCTGTGGCACAAGCAGAAAGCCAGGGTGTTCGTGAGTCTTTGTTTCCCTTCTCTCAGAAATCACAGTCCTATGCTGCCTGTTGTCCAGCATCTGAAAATTATACTTAATATATATTGCCCCGTTTGATGGGCAATATGTATAAAGTATTATTTTCAGATGTTGGACAACAGTCAACATAGGACTGCCTTTCATATCAGGAGGTCATAACTGGAAATGGAAGTGTAGAATTTCATTTTAATTTTTCTTCTTTTTAAAAACTTTTTTGCCTCACGGCTTGTGGGATCTTAGTTCCTGACCAGGGATCGAACCCAGGCCCTCGGCAGTGAAAGTGCAGAGTCCTAACCACTGGACCGCTGGGGAATTCCCTAAAAACTTTTAAAATTTTTGTTACAGTATATCATACCTTTTAGAGTATGGCTCCATTAAAAAAATAATGCCAGCTCATATTTTAATTTGCAAGCCATACAGAGAGCTACAAAGAAGGAAGTTCAAAAGAAAGAAAGAAAGAAAGCTCAATATCCCAAAACCCAGAGTTTACCATGGTTACCTTTATCATTTCAGATCTCATATTGCAAATACGCACATAGAAGAATAATTTATTTTTAAAATGGATTTATTCAGTTCATGCTATTTTTAATTAAAAGCACTTAAATTTAATTAAAGGGGTAAATTTATTAAACAGAAGCAACACTGGAAAAATGGTTCAACCACAGATAAATATTTATTTACTACAAGAGATATTTCCTAAAAGATTTTTCTCTAAGGTTATGAAATAAGATTATGGAAAAAGGCTAAAAGGTTAGAATCATTATGTCATAGTTGGCATGCTTCAATAGGTCTCTCATATAAAAAAGAATCACGTGTTGGCAAATACCTGCTGTTGGTAGGAGAAAAAATTGGTACAAATTTCTAAATGGCTATTTTAGCTCAAGCTGCTATAACAAAATACCGTAAACTTATGGTATTATAAACAACAGGTGGCTTATAAACAACAATTTATTTCTTACAGTTCTGGAGCCTTGAAGTTCGAGATTGGGATGCCAGCATGGCTGGGTTCTGGTGAGTGCCCTCATCAGGGTTGCAGACTGCAGACTTCTTGTATCCTCAAATGGCAGAAAGAGAGCTAGCTAGCTCTCTGACTGCTTCTTATAAGGGCCCTAATCCCATTTATGAGGGCTCCATCCTCGTGGTCTAATTACCTCCCAAAGGCCCCACTTCCAAATACCATCACATTGGGGATTAGATTTCAATATATGAATTTTGGGGAGATACAAACATTCAGTCCATTACAATGGCAATTTGGCAATATTCAGAATCCTTAAAAATGTTCACATCCTTTGCCCCAAATTCCATTTTTAGGAATTTATTATAAGCAAATAAGAGATGTGTACATTATGTGTACACATGAGTGTGTGTGTGTGTTATTCATTTCAGTGCTATTTATAATGTTTAAAAATTAGAAGCCTGTTAAATGATTAAATTATGATACAGCCATATAACCAAATACCATAAAAACATTATAAATTGTTTTTTAAATATTTTGTTTAGTATACTACTAATAAAAATAATTGGCAGGTGATAAAAATCATGAGCTTTAAGATGTTTAAGGGTATAAGGTATAAGAAAATATTCAAATATAGTAAATGAAAAAAGTTAGATGATATTTTGGAGTATCTTAAAAAGGACATATTTATTTAAAAAATAGGATGTAAAATAAAATATGCTGACTTTGAGTAGTTAAATTGTGGGTTATTTTTCAATTATATACTGTTTAATATTTTTCTACAATAAGCATGTACTATGTTAAAAATCATACAAAAAACTTAATTTTTAAAATTCTGATAAATTGAATGATTGGGAGGATGAGGGAAGAAGGATTTAAGTGATTGTAGTTTTTCTCATCTTAATCATGCCTCTTCTCCACTTTTGCAGGTACTTTAGCTTGAACTTTATCTGTATAGATTTAGTGAAACAGGCATTTATTCTTATACTGTATACGTAATATATATCCTAAACTTTTTCTAATTTAAGGCAATCTCCCATGTTTCACAGTTTAAAATTGTGGGTTTCTATCAAGCCCTGCTTTGTACACTTGAAGAGATTTAATATTGCTTTCTTTCCCTTTTCCATTTTTTTCCAGAGCTGTTTTTCTAAGTTTTTGTCTTGCTTTCTCAGCCAGTGTTACTGCCCACCTCCTTGCAGATGTGGATGCCCTTATGTTAAAGAAAGAAGTCGTAGTGTTTAGTTTTCTTAATAAAATATTACATTTGCTGTCTCAATCCCTAGCATCTTAGGCATATGGACCTGGTGCTCTTCAGGAACTCACTCTAGTGACTCAGCTTCACATTTTTTGCTATATATTGAACCTGTTAGAAATCCAATGGAGAAAGTTAATATTCTAAAGAAGAGACAAAGGAATGTTGTGGTTAATGAATAAAGAAATAGACATGTCCTCCAGGGAGGTATGATTTATACCAGACCTCAGAGAATGACCTTAACTTGAATAGTCTAGTGTCTATACCTCAGCAGTTACAGATCCAGAAAACTCATTTTGGTCAGGGGAACTGATTTCATGCTAAGCAAATTTACTGAAGACTCATATGGGAAACAAAGTTAATTTCTTAATTTACATTAAGAAATAATAACAAGCCATAATATTTTGATAGCTACATCTTCATTGTAGAGCTACATCTACCAAAGGGATGTGAACAGTTGGGGTCCAATAATCAGACTGTGTTTTCCTGAAGGCCCAAGGCAGTACATTCTTCTTCGATTACCTTATTTTTAGTCTTTGTGAAGGGCTCTATAGCTGTGGGCAAATTTTTTAACCTCCTGAGTCTCAATCGTCTCATCATTAAAATTGTGATAATAACTAGCTACTTCCTAGGCTTGTTGTGAGAACTAAATAAGATAATCTATGAAAAGTGAGTAACCTAGTGTCTATCAGACAGTTGCCATTCAGTAATTGTTCAGATGATTTGTTGTCTTCTACTTCTAGATTTGAGGTCTGGGGGTTAAGAAAGGCACTCTTGTTCTTTTCTTTCCCTGTGCAGGCATTGCTGGGAACTCTACTGGGCTAAGTGGTGTTGAGGTACTAACACTACTTGATTTACAAGAATATTGTTGTTCTGAGTGATAAAGTTTAACTTAATCTAGTGAAGAACTGTAATGAATCTTTGCATAGGTTATGTTTCACTGTGAGATCTAGCCATTTTAATATCTTGAGACTAAGGTAAGAATCATTCTTTTAAGGAATTCGGTAGTGTTGCTTTTCCAATTTGACATTTGTAAAACAGCTTGCTATTTCTTGCAAAACAAGTAAATTCCAGATAACTAATAAGCTGTTTTTACCCGTTGCTGACAACTTAGTAACGTTCGTGCTCTGTAGTTAATATTTCTAATTTATTATATTCATAGATTGTAATGTTGTGAAGGACCAAATCCCTTTCCCTTTCCTTCAGATGAGCTTACTGAGGCCCAGAGAACCAGCCTGAAACTAAGCCAGACAGCTGATGCATCATAGCGGGTCCTGGGACTGTGAGGTGCCAGTGCAGCTGGGCCCAGGACAGTGAGGCCCTTGATATAAGAGTTTGTACTCTGGAGGAGGCAAGGAGAGCGGCCAGCTCCATGTCAGCATCCTTTCTTTCACATGGTTGTGAGAAGGCGGTATTGAATTCAAGCAGTGAGCTTGCCATAGTCCTGAGTGGCAGACATACTAAGTGAGTCCCTTCTAGAAGGAGGCCCTGCTTGCCCCTCCTTCGTTGCTTAGCCAAATCCAAATCAGAGTGAATGAACAAATGTCCTTTTTGTGTCAGGTACCACGTCTACTAACTAGGCACTGTGGAGCAGTTGGGACTTACCTGGGAAGTTTTTTATTTTTAATTTATTTATTTTTGGCTGCGTTGGGTCTTCGTGCTGCACGTGGGCTTTCTCTAGTTGTGTCGAGCAGGGGCTACTCTTCATTGCAGTGCACCGGCTTCTCATTGTGGTGGCTTCTCTTGTTGTAGAGCATGGGATCTAGGCGTGCAGGCATCAGTAGTTGTGGCACATGGGCTTAGTTGCTCCGTGGCATGTGGGATCTTCCCAGACCAGGGCTCGAACCCATGTCCCCTGCATTGGCAGGCGGATTCTTAACCACTGCGCCACCAGTGAAGTCCCTACCTGGGAGTTTTTAATGGCAGAGCTGAGACAGGTCTCTAGACTCCAGCACACTCTTCTTTTTGCCATATCCCTGTCCTCTTTACATCAGATGAATTTTTTTTTTCTCTTCTGAATTACTGTTTGACTTATATGGGAGACTTGTTAAAGAATATTTTGACATCTGTTTAGATGTTATTCTCTAATTGTCCTACGTAGTACTTTCTTATTTACAGTTCTGGTTTCTCATTATCTCATGGGTGTGTATTATGTCCTCAGCTAAATCCTTGTGGACCTATACCATTTTGATCTCTTTCCTGTGACCCTTAGGGCTTGGAATATTTTAAGCATTCAGTAAATTGTTGATCAATAAGTAAATATTTGTTATCAATTTTTTAATTGCACCAGACTTTACATTTTAACATACTTTCAACAAGAGGAGAATCTGGATTTGCTACTTAAAGCTTGTAATCTCAGAATATTTAAGATTGAAAAGAGTTATAAAAGTGCTGTTGTCATTTGAAAGAAATTGAGTGCTCTCACAGATAACTAACTTCAAATGCTTTAGGATCTAGGAAAAGCTAGGGGCGGTGAGGTTGGTCACTTATTTAAATAAATGACTTGTGGTCATCTGGTGTGTTTTTGTTTTTTAAAATCACAGTCTAAGATCTAACTTTTTTGGCAGCCATCAAAAAATATATATGGTTATAGAGAATAGCTGTCTTGAATTATAATCCTCTCTGTGTTTTGGTGGACTAATTTGCTATGGGTTTATTTCTTGAGAAGAAAAAAAAAATTTCATGCCTCCTTAGGATGGTTTACAGAGGGATGCAGTTATGACCAGTCTTAGCACCTGGTCCCAGTCAGCAGTCTTTCCCCCCGCCCAGCTTTATTGAGGTATAATTAGTAAGTAAAAATTATATTTAAGGGATACAGTGTGACGATATGATATACATTATGAAATGATTACTGCAATCAAGCTAATTTATATATGCATCATCTCACATAGTTACCCTCTTTTGCGGGGGGGCTGAAAACATTCAGGATATACCCTTTTTGCAGATTTCAAGTATACGATACAGTAGTATTAACTGTAGTCACCATGCCATACATTAGATCCCCATAAATTATTCATCTTATAACTGAAAGTTTGTGCCCTTTGACCAACATCTCCCTATTTCCCCCACCCCCAGGCCCCTGGCAACCACCATTCTACTCTGTTTTTATATATCTCATCTTTTCTTTATCCATCCTGTCAGCATTCTTTAAAGTGTATGTTTTTTATATCAAGGAGAATCAGATGAGAAAAATCTGGATAAACTGTTGTAAATCTATAATTGCTATTAGAAAAAATAAGGGACATACCATACTAATAATGGATAATAATGTCATTTTTATTCAAGGACCAAATGAATATCTAGTATGAATGTGGAATCTTTCTTTTGACTTGATATTATTTGTTTTGTCTCAAATTATCTTTCTTACATGATGATGTTAAATATTTACCTTTAGTTGTTACTAGGTGTTAACAACCTCTATGGTTGGTTGAGGGATGTAATTGTTTCTGAGTCTAGAATTTATACTTATGCCATATCTTTGTATAATTTTTTAAAATTTAAGTCTCCTGTCTGCTGTCTCTGCATGCTCCCATTTCACTGGTGTTCCCATTTATTTTGAGCCTTAATTTGTAAACAACTAGAAAGTTCTAGGATAATTTATACTACGTATTTCTTTTTAAACAAGTTTTCATACTCAGAACAATTTTTGGTTTTTTTTTTTTTTTGACTGTGCTGGATCTTTGTTGCTGCATGCAAGCTTTCTCTAGTTGTGGCGAGCAGGGGCTACTCTTCGTTACAGTGGCTTTTCTTGTTGCGGAGCACGGGCTCTAGGCACGCGGACTTCAGTAGTTGCAGCACGTGGGCTCAGTAGTTGTGGCGCACGGGCTTAGTTGCTCTGCAGCATGTGGGATCTTCCCGGACCAGGGCTCAAACCCATGTCCCCTGCATTGGCAGGCGGATTCTTAACCACTGCGCCACCAGGGAAGTCTCTACGTATTTTTAAAAGCTTTAAAAACCTTTGATTAACATACAGTAAAATTGACTTTTTTGGTGGGGAGGGCATATGGTTATTTAAATTTTACCTCGTATATAGATCCATGTAACCACCACCACAGTCAGGATACAAAACAGTTCCATCATGCCCCAGAACTCCCTCATGCTGTCCTTTTGTATCACACCCCAAACCCCTGGCTATCCCCTCTTAACCCTGGACAATCACTGATGGTCATATAAATGGAATCATATACAGTATGTATACTTTTGAGACTGGATTCTTATATTTGCAGTAATACTCTTGAAATTCATCCAAGCTATTGCATATATCAATAATTCTGTTTTGTTGCTCAGTAGTATTCCATTGATAAACTCTACTACAGTTTATCTGTTCACCTATTGAAAAACATTTGGGTTATTTTCAGTTTGGGGCGATTATGAAAGAACTGTTATAAACACGTATGTACAGGTTTTTGGGTGAGCACAGATTTTCATTTCTGTAAGATAAATACCAAGGAGTGGGATTGCTGGGTCATATGGTAAGTGTATATTTAACTTCATAAGGAACTTGCCAAACTTTTTCATAATTTATGTCCCATTTTGCCTTCCTACTTAGAATGTATGCAAGTTGTAGTTGCTCTGCATCTTCTCCAGCATTTGGCGTTACACTTTTAAAAAACAATTTTAGCTGTTATAATATCGTTATGCCTTTAATTTAGATTTCCCTAATAGCTAAAAATATTGACCACCTTTTAATGTAGTCAGTTGCCCTCCATCTAGCTCTTTGGTGCACTTTTTGTTCAAGTCTTTTACCCAGTTTTTAATTGGGCTCTATGTTTTCTTACTGTTGAGCTTTGAGAGTTCTTTACATATTCAGAATTCAAATCCTCTGTCACATATGCCATTTGTAAATATTTTCTCCCAGTCTTGTAGCTTGGTATTCATTTTCTTGACAGTGTCTTTCACAAAGCAAACGTTTTTAATTTTGAAGTCCAATTTATAATTTTTTTTCTTTTATGGATCATGCTTTTGGTGTCATGTGTAAAACTTTGCCTAACCCATGTCACTACAGTTTTATCCTGTAGATTCTAAAAGTTTTATAGCTTTGTATTTTACATTAAGATCTGTGATCCATTTTTAGTTAATTTCTGTATAAGTTGTGAGGTTTAGGTTATATTTTTGCCTATGGATGTCCAGTTGTTACAACACTATTTTTGGAAAGGACTATCCTTCTTCCGTTAAATTGCCTTTGCAGACATCTTTGTCCAAAATCAGTTAACATATTTGTGTGGATCTGTTTCTCAACTATAGTCCATTGATTTATGTGTCTGTTGTTTAACCCAATACTGTACCCTCTTAATTACTGTAGCTTTAGAGTAAGTTTTAACATCAATTAGTATGATTCTTTCATTTTTATTCTTTTTAAGAATTGTTTGGCTTTTTTAGTTCCTTTGCTGCTGTTTTTAGAACAAATTTGTCTGTATATACAAAAAATATCCTGGGGGGTGGCAGTTTGATCAGAACTGTGTTTCTCTACAGATTAAATGGGAAGAATTGACACCTTTACTATGCTGAGCTTCCAATTCATGAATGTGATACAGCTTTCCATTTATTTAGATCTTCTTTGATTTCTTTAATAGTGGTGTAGCTTTGACATACAGCTCTTTTACCTGTTCTATTAGATTTATACCTCTGTATTTCAAATTTTGGGGAGCTATTATAATGACATTTAAAAATTTTGGTTTCCACTTTTTCATTGCTAGTATTATATACGTGATTGATTTTTGTGTGTTGACCTTATACTTTATGACTTTGTAATTTTACTTACTAGTTCTGGGAGATTTTGTGTAGATTCTTTGAGACTTTTATGTAGACAATCATGTTGTCTGCAAATAGGACTTATTTTTTTCTTTGTAATCTGTATGCTTTTTTTTCCCCCTTGCCTTCTCATATTTGCTAGGACTTTGAATACAGTGTTGAATAGAAGTGGTGAGAGTAGGTATCACTGACTTGTTCCCAATCATAGGGGGAATGTATTCAGTCTTTCACCATTAAGTATGATGTTAGCTGTAAGCATGTCCTTCCTTCTACTTGATTTGGGTTTACTTTGCTCTTCTTTTTTTCTAATTTAAGGTGGACACTTAAGATTATTGATTTGAGAATTTTCTTCTTTGATAATGTAAGTATTTAATGCTATAAATTGTCCCCTGAGCATTGCTTAACTGCATTGTACAAATTCTGATGTGTTTTAATTTTCTTTCAATTAAAAATATTTTCTAATTTTCCTTGAGATTTCCTCTCTGACCTGTCGATTATTTGTAAGGGCATCATTTAATTTCCCAATTTTTAGAGATTTTTCTGTTATCTTTCTGTTATTGATTTCTAGCTTAAATTCATTGTGGTCAGAGAACATATTTTGTTACTTAAGTTCTTTTAAATTTGCTAAGATTGTTTTATGACCCAGGATAAGGTCTGCCTTGATGAACATTCTCTGTGGACTTGAAGAGAAGGTTGTTGGGTGGAGTGTTCTACAAATGTCAGATCCAGTTGGTTGACAGTTTTGTTCAGTTCTCTATCCTTGTTGATTTTTTGTGTACTAATTAGATAGATTACTGAGATAAGCATGTTGAAGTCTCCAGCTATAGTTAGAGATTTCTATATTTTTCCTTCCAGTTCTGTCAGATTTCACTTCATGTATTTTGAAGCTCTGTTAGGTGCACACACATTTAGGATTATTATAATCTTCTTGGTGAATTGACCCTTTTATCATCATATAATGTCACTTTTTATGCCTGGTAATTTTCTTTGCTTTGAAGTTTACTTTATTTGGTATTAATATAGCTACTCCACCTTTCTCTTGATTAGTATTTCTATGATATATCTTTCCCCATCCTTTTACTTCTAACCTACTTATATTATCATAGTTGAAATAAATTTCTTGTAAGTGGCATGTAATTGGATCTTTTTTTTTTTTTTTTTTTTTTTTGCGGTACGCGGGCCTCTCACTGTTGTTGGGCCCTCCCGTTGTGGAGCACAGGCTCCGGACGCGCAGGCTTAGCGGCCATGGCTCACAGGCCCAGCCGCTCCGCGGCATGTGAGATCTTCCCAGACCCGGGCACAAACCCGCGTCCCCTGCATTGGCAGGCGGACCCTCAACCACTGCGCCACCAGGGAAGCCCCTGGATCTTATTTTTTTAATCCATTTTCATAATCTTTGTCTTTTAATTCGTATGTTTAGGTACTTTACATTTAATGTAACTGTTTATATATTTGGATTGAGTGCTACCATTTTATTGTTTGCTCTCTGTTTGTTCTTTTTGGTTTTTATTCTCTTTTTCCCCTTTCTGCCTTCTTTTTGGTTATTTGAACAGCTTTTGGAGTTCCATTTAAGTTTATTATTTGTTTTTTCTTTTTTTTACTATATCTCAATCTGGTGTTGGTGTGGGTGTGTGTGGTTGCTCTAGGGATTGTAATATACATATCTAAATTCTTATAATCTACTTAGGATAAATATTTTCCCACTTAAGTGGGATGTAGAAATCTTAATACTATATATCTCTTTACCCCCCTCTTTTTTTGTTGTGTTGTCATATAATGTCTACATACAGAGAAAACTCCATCAGACAGTGTTACAGCTTTTACTTTTAACCACCAAACATTTTCAAGAATTCAAGAATAGAAAAATAGTTTATTGTATTTACCCATATGGTTATTAATTCTTCTTTTTCATAATTCTTTTTCATTCCATTTTTCCCTTGGCATCATATCCCTTCTGCCGTTTAGTAATTCTGTTAGAGCTGATTTGCTTGTAGTCAATTTTCTTGGTTTTACCTTCACCTGAGAGTGTCTTTATTTTGCCTTCATTCCTGGAGGATATTTTCACTGGATATAGAAATTCTGTGTTGATGGTTCTCTTCTTTCAGTCTTTTAAAAATATGCCATTTCCTTCTGAACTTAATGGTTCCTGGTGAGAAATTCACATCCATTCAAATTGCTCTTCCCTTATAAACACTGAATCACTTTTCTTTTTCTGTCTACTTTCAAATTTTTTCTTTGTTTTTAGTTTTTATCAGTTTGACTTTTATGTGTCTGGGCATGGATTTCTTTTTTTTTTTTTGAATTTTATTTGACTTATTTTTTTATACAGTAGGTTCTTATTCGTCATCTATTTTATACATATTAGTGTATATATGTCAATCCCAATCTCCCAATTCATCCCACCACCCCCCACCACCCCCGCCACTTTTCGCCCCTTAGTGTCCATACGTTTGTTCTCTACATCTGTGTCTCTATTTCTTTCTTTTTTTTTTTTTTTCACCATGAAGAGGCAGTTATTTTAATTTCTTAACAATAATATGGAAGAATATTTGCCAATGCCTGGCTGTATCTAGTTTCTATTTTCTTTTTTTTTTTTATTAGTTTCTGCTTTATAACAAAGTGAATCAGTCATACATATACATCTGTTCCCACATCCCCTCCCTCATGCATCTCCCTCCCTCCCACCCTCCCCATCCCACCCCTCCAGGCGGTCAGTGTGTCTCTATTTCTGCCCTGCAAACTGGTTCATCTGTACCATTTGTCTAGGTTCCACATAAATGGGCATGGATTTCTTAGGGGTTTATTCTGTTTGAGTTCTCTGAACTTCTCAAATCTATATATACATTGTGTCTTTTACCAAGTTTGGAAAGTTTTCAGCCATTATTTCCTCAAATACTTTTCTGCACTGCACTCTTTCACTTTCCTTTTAGGATGCCAGTGACTCCAGTGTTAGACCTTTTGGTATCCCAGAGGTCCTTGAGGCTTTGTTCATTTTTTTTTCTCCTTGTTTTTCAGACTTGATAATTTCTATCCATCTGTCTTCAAGTTCACTGACTTTGTTTTGTCATCTCCATTTTGCTTATTGAGCTCATCAAGTGAATTACTTCAGCTGTATTTTTTATATCTAAAATTTACATTTGGTTCTATTTCTTTGCTGAGACTTTTTAAAAGTCTTTTAAAGTATTAGATTAATTATAAAAATTAGTACATGCTTGTTGTAAAATAAAGATATATGTAGAAGTATATGAAGTTTTAAAATCTCATTGTGTGGCTGTTACTAATAATGGCCGTATAAATTGTTTTTACTTTTTGTCTATTGCACACCAACATGCAAGTTTATACGTGTATATTTGTGTGCACACACTCCCACCTGTATGTCTATAGAGTAAATTTTAGAAGTAGAATTCTGGGTAGGCATCATTTTGAATACCCACAAAATAGTCCACATAACCTTTCCCCATTGAGGTGTAGTGTGAAGGTTATTTCTTGTTTTGCACTAGCATAAATTCTTGGAAAAAAAATTTTTTTTGATCAGAAAAGCTTTTCTTATGTTTTAGATTAGTTCAGTAAAATGGCTTCCCAGGGCTTCCCTGGTGGCACAGTGGTTGAGAGTCCGCCTGCCGATGCAGGGGACACGGGTTCATGCCCCGGTCCGGGAAGATCCCACATGCCGCAGAGCGGCTAGGCCTGTGAGCCATGGCCGCTGAGCCTGTGCGTCCGGTGCCTGCACATCTGGAGCCTGTGCTCCACAACGGAAGAGGCCACAACAGTGAGAGGCCCACGTACCGCCAAAAAAAAAAAAAAAAAAAAAAAAAAAAAGGCTTCCCAGAACTAGAATTAGTTGATTAAAGGTTATGAACATGCTTAAAGTTTTTGGTAATTTGTAAATTGATGTTCCAAAGACTTGGTTGATTGACACTTGTAACTATGGAATTTAAGCTCAGGAATAAAGCCTTTGTGTTTCCACTACCAAAGAACAAGAGAGTATTAGCAATATGCAGAGACCTTCTATTCATTTCAAAAGTGTTTGCCCCTCTTGGAGCATTTTTTTTTTTTTACAAGTATTCGGAGCATTTTTACAGTAGCTGCTTTGAAGTCTGTCAGATACTTCCAACAACTGTGTCATCTCAATTATTGATATCTCTTTATTGTACCATGCAAGTTGAGATTTTCCTGGTTCTTCATATGCCAAATAATTTTGGATTGCATACTGAAGTGTTATGAGACCCTGGGTCTTGCTTAAATTCAGTGGTGAATGTTCTTTTTTGCGTTTTAGCAGGCAGTGGACCCTGTTGGTTTAGGCTGCAAGTTGCAGCTAGCTTTCTGTGAGTTGTGATTTCAATATCAATTTGGTTTTCAAAGCCTGTAGTGCTTTGCTATTTGGATCTGTCCTGTGTGTGCACTGCCCATTGGCCAGTTTGAGGTAGGTGACTATTTTTTCTTTGTTCAATTCTCAAAACTTTCTGGTTTGCTCTTTAGGATAAATTCGATGCCATTTTCAGCTCTGGAGTGAGCCCAGGCGTTCATAAGCAACCTTATGGAGTCGCTTTTCTGAATTCCTCCCACTCAGCTATTTCCCCTATACTTTCTATTTCCCCGGGAACTGCCCTTTTTAGTCCTCCAGCCAGAAAGCTTTGTCTACTGTGCTCACTTCCTGTGATTGTGCCCACATGGAGGGACCAGGGGTAGGAGCACAGAGAGGGGGAAAAAAGGGTTAGGAGAGGGTTTTGCCCCACCCTCTTGAAACCACAGCTTCTGGGATTGGAGAGGATTTCCCTCCCTCAGACCTATAGGTACCTGTGGGCCCCCTGTTGTTACCGCCTCCCTTTTCCTGCCCAAGCCTGAACTAAAGCACTTCACATGAAACACTGTCTACATTGCTGCCCACTTCCAGGTTTCCCCCAGTCCACGTGGCAGGATACAAGAGGGAAGAAAGTAAACCCACCCTTGGTTCCATGGCCCTTTGAATTCTGGTCTTCTTCCCCAATCTACCTGCTACCATTTACTTTTTACAGTCTTTAAATAACTGCTCCATACATTTTGTTTAGATTTGATAGCTGTATTCAATAGGAGGGACAGGGTGGAGTGTTTTTACTTTATCTTAGCTGGCACTAGAAAGAACCCTGTATTGTGTACTTTTAAGAAGGGCATTATTTATTCAACCAACATATGTCCTTATCATTTGAGTCCTCACCATGTGCTGGACACTTTAAATATATTATTTGTTTAATTCTCTGACAACTGTCCCCCTTTTAGACATGAGGAAATTGAGGAGTAAACTCTTAAACTAGGTCCAGAGGCACAGATAGTGACATGCTGGGATTTGAACACAGGACCCAAGGTGTGTTCCCAGGACCAGCATCATCAGACCCACATGAGAACTTGCTAGAAATGCAAAATCTCTAACCCCGCCTCAGATCTACTAAATCAGAATTCTGGGAATGGGGCCCAGTAATTTGTTTTGATGAGCCTCTGTTAATCTGATATATGCTAAATTTGAGCACCAGTTCTCTATGCTGTAGGACTTAACAATACTATGTTTTAGTTTCTTAGCAGAACTTTAATATAAGAAACAGAAGTAGCTTTTCACCCTTGTTTGAGACATATGGTAGTATGTTGAGTGAGAACTAATTTTCTTACTCATGTCACTAACATATAGCTTTAAAATCACACTTTTCTATATTATTCAAGCTTATGGTAGTTAAAATATAAATACTATGAATTTTAAAAATTTTAATGTGTGTGTATGCAAAGAAATCAATTTAGATGTGGTTTTTGACCAATAAATCACTTAGCCTCTGGTAATTACTATGTTATATAATGCTCTGTATTTTAAATTTTAGGATATTATTACTGATCTCCCTCAATTTCAGGGTAGCTTTTGATACAGGTTTAGAATAATATTGGGTTGGAAAAAATGGCCCATATTTGGGATAGGTCCTATTTTGTGTAATTTTATTTTTTTTCACAAAAGATTAAATGTATTATTATAACTAAATTTAATTTGCATATTCTTGTAAGACTTTTTTTTGATTGAAGTATAGTTGATTTAAAATGTTGTGTTAGTTTCTGGTATACAGCAAAATGATTCAGGTATACATAGCCATATATATTCTTTTTCACATTCTTTTCTATTATGGTTTATTACAAGATATTGAATATAGTTTCCTGTGCTCTACAGTAGGACCTTGTTGTTTACCTGTTTTTATATATAGTAATTTGTATTTGCTAATCGCAAACTCCTAATTTATCCCTCCCCACCTCCTTTCCCCTTTGGTAACCATAAGTTTCTTTCCTATGTATGTAAGTCTGTTTCTGTTTTATAAATAAGTTCATTTGTATCATATTTTAGATTCCACATGTAAGTGATATCATATGGTATGTCTTTGTCTGATTTCACTTAGTATGATAATCTCTAGGTCCATCCATGTTGCTGCAAATGGCATTGTTTCATTCTTTTTTATGGCTAATTAGTATTCCGTGTGTGTGTGTGTGTGTGTGTGTGTGTGTGTGTGTGTGTATGCATGCTTCATCATCTTTATCCATTTATCTGTTGATGGACATTTAGGTGGCTTCCATGTCTTGGCTATTGTGAATAGTGCTGCTGTGAACATAGGGGTGCATATATCTTTTTGAATTGTAGTTTTCTCTGGATATATGCCCCAGGAGTGGAACTGCTGGATCATATGGCAACTCTATTTTTAGGTTTTTAGGGAACCTCCATACTGTTTTCCATAGTGGCTGCACCAATTTACATTCCCACCAACAGTGTAGGAGGGTTCCTTTTTCTCCACACCCTCTCCAGCATTTATTATTTGTAGACTTTTTAATCATGGACATTCTGACCGGTGTGAGGTGATATCTCATTGTAGTTTTGATTTGCATTTCTCTAATAATTAGCAATGTTGAGCATCTTTTCATGCGCCTTTTGGCTATCTGTATGATAAGACATTTTAAATAAATTTACCAATCAGGAAAAAAAGTCTGTTAGAGCACATCTTCAGAATCTGTTTTTTTTTTTAATTAGCTTACAATCCACATATACTTTGAGGTATGCAGATTAGTAGATTAGATTAGTAGGTATATGTAGATTAGTTATGGAGCATTTTCTTTTGTTATAATCTCTCCTCTTACTAATAGAGTAGCTGGCGGTTGGGGCAGAGAAGATATTTTCTATTGTAGAAATAGGTTTTATAGTTATCATTATTTATATTAGATTTTAAGTCTGTTACCCTCTGGTATCTGCATTAGCAAGACACATAATAATCACTGAGTATTCTTGAGGGAATGTCAGCAAAAAGGGCTCTACCCTCAAGGAGCTTGCTGCCTATTGAAATAAACAGAGAAACAGTTATTCAAAAAAATAATTACTGTGACAAAGGTATGTAAAGTACTGTGGGTATGGTGTGTTGGAGACAGGCTGGACCCGTGAACCTAGCTGTTAGTATTTGAAATCATCTGTGGTGGTATGTATACCACACAAGTCAGCAGATGCTACATACATACAGCCAGTTCTGCTGTAATGGGATGCATTCCTAAAAATCACTAAGTGTAGGGAAAAATGGGATTGGGCACAATACTTAAAAACTTCCTTAGCAACACATTAAAAAAAAAAAAAAAGGAGAACCAAATTAAAATAGTAACACAGTTTTGCATGTTAAAATGGAAATGGTTAAGAAAAAAGTAAATATGGTGCTTTACCTTGAAAAAGACGAGAGGTTTGCTTGAGAAGTGGGCGTGGGAGAGGTTGCCTCTTGTGAATTATTGTGGAATGGTGGAGGGAAGGTGTCTGAAATCTGAGGAAAAGGTAACATCTTATGTGGATGGGTGAGGCTCCTGACAGGAGGTGGGCTGAGGTAGCTGGGAGATGTTTGAGGTAGGTGTGTGTACTGTGTATTCCCAGGCATTGGGCTCAGTGCAGCTGGGCGTAGTTTTCTGCATTCATCTAGTGTTTAATGGCACGTAAGCAAATAACAGTTACTCAGTGATCTTGTTGTTCCCTAGTGTAACAAGCACATTGGAACAAATTTGAGTTTTCCAGACAAATGTTAGAGCAAAACTGACTGTAACAGGGCTTTTTTTCCCCTTCTGAGAACTGATTGACCAGCACACCTCTGGAAATGGAACTCTTCGGTCAGCCTGGAGGAGTCTTGGAAGACTTGACAGAGAAGATGGCACTTGAACTGAGACTTGGCAAATAAGTACAGTGTTCTGCCAGGTATTGCATAGGTAGAAGGAGGGCATTCCAGGCAGGGGGACAGCAGCATCTGAAAAAACATGCAGATGTAAGCCTGGTATGTTCAGGAACCTCTTACATAGTTCAGTGTTAAAAGAGAAGTTCAGTGTTAAGGTTAGAACTTGGAAGGAAGGAAAAGGAAACATTGTAAATAAAACATAATGGTTAGGCAGGGGCCAAAGTCTCAATAACCCTGTATGCCACGTGAAAGAATTTACATTTTATCCCTCAGGGGGTAGAGAACACTGAAAATTTTTCCACAGTGAATTGTATTTTCTAACACTAATTTATATAGCACTCACTGTGACAGTATGGAAGGTAGACTGAAGGAGACTCAACTGGAGTCTGGGAATCTAGTGGGATAAGGAGGAACTAGTGTGGATCTTTCATAGGCTTGACCCCTTTGAGAGTATTATAAAAGCTGTAGATGCTTATTAGCAACTGTGTCCTTTCTGTGTTTTTAGAAGCTACTGCTTCTGTAACCCTGTTTCTTGGTTTTAAGGGCTAGGGCCATGAGAGTTAGTCTTCTATATGGTAATAAGTCAGGTGAATTTATAACCAGCTTTCACAATACCTAGTTTCACACTTAGCTTTATTTATACAATGTTTAAAACCGGAAGCAAAAAAAAAAAAAAAAAATGAAAGCACATGTACACCAAAAAAAAAAAAAAAAAATGATGTGGTGAATCATTCTTGAAGTTTTATCATTGTAATGTACATTCATTGAGAAATAACTACATGGGCCAAAGGTCTCTTTGCCCATCGGATTCCTATTTTTGCCCAAATTATTTTATAATAAATAACCATTGTAAGGGATAAGTAATTATCGGATGAAGTTCAGGGGATAAGAAAATGATATAGGACTTCCCTGGTGGCACAGTGGTTGGGAGTCCGCCTGCCGATGCAGGGGACACGGGTTCGTGCCCTGGTCCGAGAAGATCCCACATGCCGTGGAGTGGCTGGGCCCGTGAGCCATGGCCGCTGAGCCTGCGCGCCCGGAGCCTGTGCTCCACAATGGGAGGCCACAGCAGTGGGAGGTCCGCATACTGCAAAAAAAAAAAAAAAAAAAATGATATAACTAGAGTCTTCCAAGCAAAATTTAGATGCAGATGATTTTAATTACAAGTCTAAATTAAGAAAGCCATCTAGCCCACTCTAAAAAATTAAAATCTTTTATCACAGGGTTCCTTAGCATATTTTGATGCCTGTTACCAGAGGAGAGTACTGATAAAACCTCATAATCTGGTTGAAGATACCAAAGATCCTCTAAAACTAATTGAAAACAGGAATATCAGGATAAAACAGAAAAAAACATGTCCTACAGTTTTCTATCCAGTATTCCACACAGTACTTATGGTCTGATCAGCATGTAATAAATATTTGTTAGGAGGCTAAAATGCTGTACTTAAGTTTAGGGAGAGCTAGAGACAAAAATAATGGAAACATTGAGAGACTTTTTAAAAAGAATTTTCTGATCTTTGAAACTTTGATGCACACAATTAATGGATTATGGATTTATAGAGGCCATATACCCTCTCAGTAGTTTGCCTCTGATACTTTTATGAGGAAATAGTTGCTGCTGTTTTTTAATTTTTTTTGATGGGGCATTGGTGGTTGGTTGTTTCCTTAATTATAAAACTAAAAATTTACAAAAATGATACATGATTTTTGCAGAAAAATAAAAGAATACTACTTGCATGAATAATAATTAAAACTCTTAATAACCTTAAAGAGTATTGATTTTTTTTCCTCCCTCATCATTTTTATAACTCTTCTTTGATAGGGAAAGGTGTTTGATCATCAAATACCAAGTTCTTACCATAGACTAGATGCTGTTCCGTTATTACTATGATAGCCACTTGTGAAAAGAAACCATGGATGTAAGCATATAATAAAAATGTGTTATAATCAGATGGTCATAGTTATACTGTAGTTCATGGACCTCATTTGCCTTAAAAGGCAGATTCTAATCTTTACCTAATCCAGAGATTACCAAATTATGTGTATGCTTCCTCTTTTCTGTATTGTCCATATTCCTCTCCCATAACTCACAGGACTCGTAATCTTTTCTTTGTGCCAGGTATTTCTTCTAGTCCTCAGCATTTACAGAAATAATAGTGTGCCCTTCTCTAATAGAAATAAGGCTTTCTTTTTCTTCCTGACCCTGTCCTCACCATACCTTAATCTGTATTGCTTTGTTTTCTGACTGAGCCATTTGGCTCTTCTAGAATATGCAGAGAATTACCAGTGAAGTCATAGTCATTTAATACAACCAAGTACAGGAATAAATCACCCTTTTTAAGCATGGCATGTAAGACCCTTTAGAGTCTTTCTTCCCGGCTTTTCAGGTTGCTTTTTCTTTTACTTCACTCCACCTATCCTGTACTTCAGCCATCTAAACCACTCCTCACCTTTGGAAAGCCAGATCCTGTCCTCTCTCTCTGCCTAAAATGCCTTTCTCCACTCAGCAGGCAACTAATTCATTCTTTAAAACCTAGCTCAAAATCACCTTTTCTGTGAAACCTTCCCCGACCCTCTGCATTAATTAGGATTAGGTACAGTGGCAAGTAACAGAACCTCCAAAATAACAATGGTCTAAAAACAAGAGAGAATTTATATCTCTCCTATAACAGTGGACTTTGCAGTGTGGGGCTGAAATGACAGCTCTGTTTCATGATGTCATTAGGGAAGTAATGTCTACCTCATGGCTTCAGAATCTCTCACATTTAACCCTTGTCCTCACCATCCAAAATGGAGCTATCTGTCTTATGCTCTATGATGTACAAGGAACAAAAAAGGCACTAAGGGCATTTGAGAGCTATCTCTCAACATTTCCCTAAAGCTCCCAAATTATGTATCTACTTGAATCTCATTGGCCTCAAGGAAGGCCTGGAAATAGTCTTTATTCTTGGTGGCTCTGTACCAGCTAATCGTATTATTATGGAAGAAAGGGAGAACAGGTATGGAGTACAGCTAGTAGTGTGCCACACTTCCCCAGCTAGAGGTAGTTTCTTTGTGCTTTGTGTTCCCGACAGCACTCTAATTAATTAGTATTTAAGTTGTATTAGAATTCATTTGTCTTCTTCACCAGATTGTGGACTTCTAAAGGCATTCAGGAAAATTATAGCAAAAGTATCAGAGACAAAGGCAGGGAATGATGTTTAAATACCCATGTGAACAAGGGAATTGCTTATATAGAGCTGATTTCTTAGACTTACATTTTTTTTCTATTTTCTCCATTTTGTAGAGGGAAGTGGACACTGCCAATAGTAGAGGGCATGGCTTCTTTTCAGTAATGCCTCAAAACTGGTCACACAGAGAGAACAGTTATTTAAAAGGTGATATATTCTCTGTATTATACTGTTTTTTTTTAATTGTGGTAAAATATACATGAAAGTTACCATTGTAACCATTTTTCTTTGTTTTTGTTTTTTTGCGGTATGCGGGCCTTTCACTGTCGTGGCCTCTCCTGTTGTGGAGCACAGGCTCTGGACGCGCAGGCTTAGCAGCCATGGCTCACGGGCCCAGCCGCTCCACGGCATGTGGGATCTTCCCGGATCGGGGCACGAACCCGTGTCCCCTGCATCGGCAGGTGGACTCTCAACCACTGTGCCACCAGGGAGGCCCCATTGTAACCATTTTTAAGTGTACTGTTCTGTGGCATTAAGTTCATTCACACTGTTGTGCAACCATCACCACCATCCATCACCAGAACTTTTCTATCTTCCCTGAGATTCAGAACCCATTAAACACTAACTCCCTGTTACCCCCTCCCCCAAGCCCCTGGCAACCACCATTCTACTTTCTGTCTATGAATTTGACGACTCTAGGAATTTTATATAAGAGGAATCTGTATTTGTTCTTTTGTGACTGGCTTATTTCACTTAGAAGGTCTTCAAGGTTCATTGTGTTGTAGCATGTGTCAGAATTTCTTTCCTTTTTAAGGCTAAATATATTGTTATATATATGTACCACATTTTATTTGTCCTTTCATCTATCAGTGGACACTTGGATTGCTGTGTTACACTGGTTTTTTTGGTAAGATTTTTGTTTTCTAAAGATATTCTCCACACAAATAATGTCTTATTATAATTTCACCACAACTACCCCCAGACACAAACCACATAATAACATATCTTTTTAAAAGGAAATTTAACAAAAATGCAAAGAAGATAAAAACAATCACCTATATTAGAAATTTATTTTTATAGGAAGTAATCCCCCCTCCCAATCACAGTTTCTGAAGTATAAACTAAAAAATAAAATTAAGTTATGAAAAACATTATCCTGGTGTCAAATCTGGAAAATAGGTACAAGAGTGGAATTAGAAAGAAATATAGTTTTTCACAAGAAAATATTAAATTTTGTTTTATTTAAGTCTCTTGATGATATGATAGAGACACAAAGGAGAGTGCAACCTATGAATCCCTAATTCTTTTGAAATATGGAAATTTTACCAGTGGACAGTGAGAAGGAAGTGGTTATAGCTGTAGCCTGCTGGATTTGCTTTTATGATATTTTTCCAGCATTGAAGAGAAAAGGGTTATAAATGGGTGGAGTAAGGAAAAGTAGCTCCATTTCTCTCACCTCACCTCCTTTGTTATCAGATGGGAGTTAGTTTAGTGACAATAATTATTGGATGTTTGATTGCCAGTAATGTGACTGATGCCTAGAAAATTCTGGGTTTTGGCCTCTATCCCACTGTATACATAGTCTAAATTGGTAGTTAAATTCTTACTAAAATTCTGAGTAAGCTTTCAAATAGTTACTTAAATAAAATGCATGTCCAGTGGTTTAAACTGGATCTCACAGATACTCTCCCATTGCAGCTCATTGTTTGGTCAGTTTGGCAAAATGGTGAGTCATACTTCTCTAGCCAGCCACAGACCAGCTGTTGATTTACTCAGTTACTTGAGCCAAGACCGAAGCACCAGAATAGAATAGAGCACCTTGGCTCTGATACCGTTTTATCTTTTTCCTAAAAGTCTGGATGTAAATTTCCATCTTTCCCCTAGGTGTTTTGAGTTACAAGAAGCAGTCTAAGAGTTCTTTGTCTTTTAAATCTTTTAGTACTGTTGTAGAAATAAAATTGACATGCCTGAAAGGATCTGAGAAGAACAGAACACATTGTGGTGTTAGCTGTAAACTCTTTTAGGGAAATTAGAACTTGATGTAGACACTAAAAATAGAATTGAATGGTGAAGGACAAAGTAGTGGAGGTGTTTTAGAGCAAGAATTAAGTTTGGATAAAATGAGACCTAATTATGGATGGCAGTGAGTGAAGGTCAGCCACGAGAAGGTGTGTGTGACTGTTGAATGTTCCTGAAAGGAAATGAGTCTGGCGGTGTTAGGAGTTAGGAAGAGAGGAGAGACTAAGGTGTTGCAGAAATCTAGGAAAGTGGCAATAGAAATCTGGACAAGGTTATTGGCAGTGAAAGGGCAGGAAAAAAGGTAAATTTTAGAGCCATTCTGGAGAAAGAAACTATAATTGTGTCACATGGAAGAAGAGTAAAATTTTAAAAATTCTAAGAAATTCCGTGGTGTACTGATATCCCATTTTGGGGAGAACTCTTGAATTAGCTTTAAGTATGGTGAATTTGAGGTGCGATGGGGAGTAGCCAAAATAAGACAGATTTTTTAGGCTATTAGTGGACTGAAAAGTGGGTGGAATGTGTGGACTAGACTTGTGCTTCTGGTACAAATCTAGCTGTACTCAAGGAGGTAAGAATTGGTCCTAGAAAATACCTGATTGTAACAGTAAAGGCAAGAACATATGTTCTCACAGCTTCTGCATACCTGAAAAGCTCTTAAAATCAAATAAGTTTTCTTTTCCCCCCCTTTAGCTTTATTTCAACTGAAAGGATTAGGTTAGTTAAATAGGTTTAATTCATAAATTACATCCAGGACACTGAAGTTCTTCTCCCATACTATTAAATAAGAAAGTAGAATCTAGATTGCCTTACATAGGAAGATGCAGAACAGGGGCAAGAACTTAGATTCTTTCATAAAGAACAACATCTTAGAATACATAGATATTGTGGCAGAATAATGGCATACCAAGGAGCATTATGTTCTTAAATATTATAAGTTAAGTTATTGAGTTAACTGTATTTAACCTGTAGTGTAATTTGTAACATTTGAGTAATCTAGTGTGGAATTGGACGTTTTGTGTTTTTCTTTAGTGGAGCCTTTAGTTGGAGCTGCTGTGCCCAGTGTTTCTTTATGGCTTTCTCTCTCGGAGCGGCTCTTCGTATATGTAGCAAAACATTTAGAACCCTGTGGAGTAAAGTAGAAAAAAAAACTTGGCAAAAGAGTATTTCTCTTGTAATTAGAAATTGTCTTAAGATACAATATGTTACAGCAATGATAAAGCTAATATATTAGATAAATAATAGCTTAGTGTAGAGATGACTGGCATTTCGCTGAAGATACCTAAGGGGGTAGCGTTTCCCTAGTGCCCTAGTACCTGCAACAAATACTGCTTACTGCTTTCTTCTCGCTCGAACCCGCGCCCCCTGCAGTGGAATCGCGGAGTCTTAACCACTGGGCCGCCAGGGAAGTCCCTCTTCTCTCTCGTGTACACCTCTTTTTTTGCTCTTTATTCCTTCTTTTTATGGTGAAATATAACATATATATAGCACAGTGAATAAAATAGAAAGGTACAGTTTAATGAGTAACTATAAAGCGTATTCACCACCCAGATCAAGAAACAGTACATTGCAAGTATACCAGAAGCCTGCTACGTGTCCCTTGCCAGTCAAACCCCACTTGTATGCATCCCATCCTATCCTCCAGAAGTAAGCAGTCTCACTTCGGTGATAATCATTTCTTCCTTCTCTTTGAAGTTTATCACCAAGTATGTGTCCCTAAATGATGTAGTTTACTTTTGCCTCTTTTGTATACATATATACAGACATGTTTATATGTCAATACATAGTCTTTTGTATCTGACTTATTTTTGTGCCATTTATCCATGTGGTGTGTGTGTATAACATTTTCATTTCTCTGATCTATTATTTGCATACTGTTCCACTGTATGAATATGCCATAATATGTGTATTCTGTTCCGTTTCCTAATATTGAAAAACTCAGCCTGTGACCATTCTTGTATATTTTTCTTGGGGCACATGGGCACCAGTATTTCAAGAGTTTATACTTAGGAATGGAATTGCTGGATCATAGGGAATTCACATCTTCCAATTCACTGGATAGTACCAAAGTGTTTTCTAAAGTGGTTATTTATACTCACCCAAGCAGGATATGAGCATTCCTGTTGTTCTCCATTCTCGCCATCACTTGGTATTGACACACTTAAGTGTTTTGGGCAGGAAAACTGTGTCTCTTATGATTTTATTAAGGAGGATGAGCCCCTTTTCATATTTGAATTTCTTTTTGTGAAGTGCCTGTTAAAAAGGTCTTTTATCCCCTTTTCTATTTGGTTATCAGTTTTTCCTACTGATTTTTAGAAGTTCTTTATATTTTCTGGATATTAGTCTTTTAGTCTCTAAACAAGTTTGTGTATTGAGAATTTTGTTTCCTTCCCTGTGCTTCTGATGATTAGAGAAGCCTTTAATTTTAATGTCATATTCTTTTCCTTACAGATTATACTTTTTTTTCCTGTAAAAACTTGCAGATATTTTCTTAGATTTGTCCTAAGTACTTCATATCACTGATGCTATTGCAAGTGGTATGTAATTTTACATTTTGTTTTGTTTGTTGCTGACAGGTAGGACCACAATAGATATTTTATATACTGATTTGTATCTACCAATGCTTCCACATTTTTGTTAATTCTAACAATTTTTTAGATAATTTTGAATCTTTTAAAATACACAATTATTTCATCTGAGAATAATGATAACTGTTTTTTTTCAGATCTATAGAGATGAATTTAAACAATTCCTTTTATTCCTTAACTTGCCTTTTTCTGCTGATTAGGACCTCTACCACAATGTAGGAATAGGAAGGATGATAATAGGTATCCTTTTCTTCTTCCATTCTCAGCATTTCTTCAAGGATAAGGTTAGCTGTCGTTTTTTGGAAATGCTCTTTTTTGGGGGGGGGGCGGTGGTACGCCGGCCTCTCACTGTTGTGGCCTCTCCCGCTGCGGAGCACAGGCTCCGGACGCGCAGGCTCAGCGGCCATGGCTCACGGGCCTAGCCGCTCCGCAGCATGTGGGATCTTCACGGACCGGGGCACGAACCCGTATCCCCTGCATCGGCAGGCGGATTTTCAACCACTGCGCCACCAGGGAAGCCCTGGAAATGCTCTTTATTTAAGTTAGGTAAGGTTACTTTTCAGTCTTAGTTTACTAAAAATTTTCATTAGAAATGCATGTTGAATTTTATGAAATACTTTTTTTTTCATTTTATTTTTTATTTTTATGAAATACTTTTTCTACATCTAATGAGATTATCATGTATTTTTTGTTCTCAAACTATCAGTGTGATAAATTACATTAATTTTCTAATGTTAATTCAACCTTGCATTCCTAGGCTGTACCTAACTTGATCATTTTTATATACTATTGGATTCAGCTCGCTAATATTTTGTTTTTAAAAACTTGTATTTATATTCATGACTGAGATTAGCCTGTATTCTTTCTTCTCATAGTGTCCTTGTTAGGCTTTGGTATCAGGTATATTAGCCTAATAAAATAAGTTGGGGAATGTTTCCCTGTTCTTATCTCTGAAAGAGCTTGTGTAAGATTGGAATTTTTTTTTCCTTAAATAATGATAGAATTCACCAATGAAGTTATCTAGGCCTTGGGATTTTCTTTTTGGAAAGAATCTGACTACAGATACTTTAATATTATTATATTTTATTTCCTGTGGACTCTTGTTCTCACTTATGATGTCTTCTGTATGCTTATATTTGACTGTGTCTAATGCTTTTTGTTTTTAAAATTACTTGTGGGTATTCTTTTTTTTTTTTTTTCTTTTTGTGGTACGCGGGCCTCTCACTGTTGTGGCCTCTCCTGTTCCGGAGCACAGGCTCAGCAGCCATGCATGGCTCACGGGCCCAGCCGCTCCGCGGCATGTGGGATCTTCCCGGACTGGGGCACGAACCAGCTTCCCCTGCATCGGCAGGCGGACTCTCAACCACTGCGCCACCAGGGAAGCCCATTGTGGGTATTCTTTGAGGCCTAGAATGAAGTTGTCTTCCTCCAGAGAGGGTTTATGTTTCCTTCTGCTAAGATGTGTGTAGGTATCATTAGCCCAGGAACATTTTAAAAGAATTTCACAGTTTGAAGTTCCCTGGATTAGGAGTCCATGCAGACACAGACTGCAAACCCCTGCCCAGGCTGCTCAAACTTCTTAGGGACCTACATCCTGGATGTTCTATCCACCATTCTCTTTTTCTCGTGCTTCTCTCTGAGCTAAAGCAATCTTCCCTGCAATCTCCTGAGGGTGGGATTAGGCTTTAGATTCAGTTGTAGTTTACCTTTACCTGAGGTTATAGCCTTTTAGGATCCCAGTTTAATGTGGGGAAGAGTTCCCTTGCACTGTCTACCTTTTGAAGAATCTGTGTTTGAGAAATTTGTTGCCCTCATCCTATGAGACCAGTGAAAACCAAAGACTTAATTTACTGAGCTCTATCTACAATTGCCCTCAGGGCCAGAGTATCTTCAGGGAGTCCTATTACCTCTCTAGGTTCTAGTTGCTCCTAGTTTGTCTGGCAGTTTCCCACCATCTTGTCAGCTTTTTATTTTAAGGTGTTTTTGGGTTTTTTTGTATCTAAGGGTTTTTAATTGTTTTCAGTAGGAGGGTTGATCTAAAAAATCCTAGTCTGTCATTACTAGAAATTGTAGTTCCTCTTAATTTTTTTCCCCACTTAGTCTTCTATTTCTTTTGTTGACGTCAGCCTCCATGTTAATGACTTAGTTTCACAAACATTCATATATTGAGCATCTAATATGTATCAAGCATGGCACAAAACAAAGTCCTTGCTTTCTTGAAGCTAATAACACTGTAGTGGATTCTGGATTGTGGGGAAAGTTGCAGCACCATTGGACAGCATTTTCCACACTGATTCGCAGAGCATTGATGACCTGTGAAATCCTAGTAAGGTTGCCATTGTCAAGTAAATTTGAGAAATAATGCCCAGGAGGATATCCTCTCTTAGAGAGCTAAGGCACTAACGTATTTGAACTGAAACCTTTATTTGTAGAATACCTCTTAATATCTTATTAGCATACTAGAATTCCAGGGGACATGATTTATGAAATGTTGGAGTAGGACTAATGTATTAAACATCTCTATATTATTTACATGTTGTCACAGCAGTTTCAACTTCTGCTTTCCCATAGTCATGTTTAAGGGGAACATCTGCTGAGGGAGTAAACCAAGGCAGCTGTGCTCTGCATTCTGAATGACTTTCCTTACTTGGCCGTGGGTAGTTAGACTAGCATGGGTACCCAAATCAAAGATGCCAGACATAGGTCAGTCACTGGCCAACCAGAGAAAGTGTAGAAAGTGCTGAATTAAGTTCTCACAGATCTCATTGGTTGGTTAAAGAAATAGAGCTCCTGCTTTCAACTTTATGTCTAGATGTACTCCGGATTGACAAGTAAGGGAGAGTGGTGGTTTCTGTAAGGATACATCTGATGATGCGGATCACAAAACTCACACAAAGAAATATATTTGGCAGTTAAGCAGTGGAAGAAGCAGAATTTGAAAAGTCAAGAGAAAGAGATAGAAGGGACCTATGATGGACCAAGAATTAGCCAAAGGTATGGCAGGGTGGCAACTATGAGATAGAAAAAGAATCAAGTGGAGAAGCACAGAGACCAGCTTGTGGTTAGAGGCAAATCAGATACCAAAAGCCTGGTATCCAGGGAGTTGCTGAGCCGCAAGAATGGCAGGAGCACTAAAATAAGGACCCACCAACTCCTGAGGCTTGGTCCTCTAGGGCAACGTTGGGACTGGACCAGGTTCTCAGTTCCAGTATCCTTAGGGCCTAGGCCCACTTGTTACTGATTTTGTTCTTGGGGTTTTGTATGAATTCTTGTTTCCCTTATCATCAAATTCATACTTATAATCGGTTCTCCTCCCCCACCACACACACCTACATCTGCCAACCTGAGTGTCAGTGACTGATACTTAAGAGTTGGATTCATAAGACTGATGTATGAGTTGAATTCATATCAGTGTTGCTTTTTTGATTAACATTTTTATAACAATGGAATACCCACCATGCCTACCCCTGCTTTTTATCTTCTCTTTTTATTACATTTTGGAAACTCATCTTCTAAGCTCAGCTGTGCTAGCAGTGTTAATGTTGTATTGCATCACATAATCTATTTCTGTTGGTTATCCTATAAATCAGGGGTCCCCAACCCCCAGTCCGCGGCCCAATACCGGTCCGTGGCTTGTTAGGAACCAGGCTGCACAGCAGGAGGTGAGCGGCGGGGGAGCGAGCCAAGCTTCCTCTGCTGCTCCCCATCTCTCGCATGACCGCCTGAACCACCACCCCCCAACCCCCTCCGTGGAAAAATTGTCTTCCACGAAACCAGTCCCTGGTGCCAGAAAGGTTAGGGACTGCTGCTATAAATAGTACCTCCATATACAAAAGAATGCACATTACTTACTCTTGGTACTCTTTGGCAAAGAATATTTCCTACTTCCCAATCCAATGTTATTTGCTGCCGATCCCCAATACTGTTTGAGAATCACGCTGGCTTTAGTGGAGATCTCCGTATTTGTTATTCCTTTCTCCACTGATTGTGTTCATCTGCCCCTCTAACCTCCATTTCTTTGTGTCTTTTTCCTCCACACTCTTCCCCCACCTTTTCTTTGAAAAGTTTTCTTAATACTTCATTATTTATTTCTTCTGCATTTTACACATAATTTTGGGTTTATAATATGAAATTAGATTGGTCTTTTTGAAGATCTACTTCCTTTTTAAATAACATTTTTTCCAGCCAGGAAATTCGTACATTTGAATGTAATGTCTTGGAAAGTACAGAAAAGAAAAAAGAAAAAATGAAATTACAATAATCAAAAACCACCCCAAATAACCACAGTAGTATTTCCTATCCATAATCTTTTTATTAAAATATGTTTATATGTATGTGTTGAGGTCAATTTATATACTGTTTTGTAACCATATTTATTTTATATCATGAATATTTCCAGAACATTAAATGCTCTAGAAACATGGTTTTAATGTCTATTATTTCAGTAAATGAAAGCACTACAATTTATTTAACCAATCCTCTGTTAACTGAACAATACAGTTATTGCCAATTTTTTTGCTAATATTATGCCATGGTGAATATCTCTTGTATATAAACCTTTGTGTCTTTATCTGATTATTTTCTTGGAATACACTTCTATTGTGAAACCTTGAGTCAAAAGGTATATACATCTTTTTAAAGTTTTGATAGATAATACTATATAAAATTTCCTTCTTGAAATGCCATGTGGATTTATATCCTCACATCAATGTGTAAAAATACTAGCTTCGCAATACGATGCTTAGATACTACCATTAAAATGTAAAAGAAATAAAAACAAACTTTGCCAAGTTGATAAGGGAAAAATCTTATATCACACTTTAATTTAGATGTCTGATCAATACTAAGAATGACCTTTTTCATATATTTATTGGCCAAGTGTATATCTGATTTTGTGATTTTTCTGGACATGTCCTTTGCTATTTTCTATTTGAGGTGGTGTGTTTTATCTTCTTCTTATAAATGTATTAACACTTTGTCATATGTTGAAAATTTTTTCCAGCTTATCACTTGTCCTTTAATTTTGTTTATGGCATTTTTTGACATGTAAAAGTTTAAAATGTTCAGTCATTAAGTATTTTGATAATTTCATTTTGGTCTCTTCAGCATTTTGTTTAAATAGACTTTCCCACCTCTTCTTTGAGAGGTTAAATGGTTTCTTATATTTACTTCTTTATTTATGTTGAGTCTGTTTTTACAATTCATTGAAATGCTCACCCATTCTTCTAATATTGGAACATTTGAGATTACAAACTCTTAGATCCAGATGTATAGAGTTTTCTAGTTTCAGAAAATCTGTTAACTTTATTTTTACTCCCATCTACTTCCAAAAAGAAGGAAAAAAATTAATTAACAATAAACCTACACTTGGACATTTAATATGATGATAATTGATTTAGACTTATGCAGGGGCATGCGAGGGATATCTGAAAGTCTGTCAGAAATTTATAAACTAAGGCCTTCCATTTGGGTTTCCTGTTAGTAATAGCAGAAAGGAGGAGGAACAATGAGTTACATGTTTCTCATTGTCTGCTTAAAGGAAACATATCAGTTTTCTTAAAAGAGAAATCTTGGCAGTAAAGTCAAAGATGAATTTTTTGTGTGGGTGTTTATGTGAGGAATGATGTCTTGATACCATTTTTATAGAACATAGAATAATACAAGGCAGTTTATTTTATAAACTCTTAATAAAAGTTAAGGGCATAATATTAAGTTCTAATTATGGTAAAGTACTATGTCTGCAGGCAGTCAAAATAATACAAACCACATATGTGTCTTTCTGGTGAAGTAACTTGATAAGGGGTAGAGCTTAGACAATCTCTGGTTAGATATTTCTTAAACTAGCTCTTTCAACATAATAGTTGAGATTTTTAAAACTCAGATTTTGATTCATGTATATTTGTGATTTCTGGTTAGAAATAGCAATTGTGGAATGATTCATACACATTAGGTCCAAGTGTTTAACTGGAAAGTTTGACATTTTATTGTGAGAATTAGCCTATTATTTGAGAAGGTGGAGAATTATATAAGTGGGTTTCCAGAACTACCTGCAATCAATTACAATTTTTACTTGCTACACTTCAAACAGTTATAATGTGGACAGTTTAAGTAAATAGTAAATCTTACTTCATTTCAGATCTGACAGAATGTCTAAGAATTTTTTGTTTTTCATGAAGTACTGCTTCCTTCATTATCAAAGAATATTGAGAATTAGTGTACTTTAAGCTGCTCAATTCATCTTTGAAACTTTTAAACTTACTTTATCTGTGAAATAACCCTCATTTTTAAGCTGTGTGTAAGGGAAGTAAATATATCTTAAACTGTGTAGGAAGGTTTTTTTAAGGGAAAACAGGAAGGGGAAAGTTTGTGTTGACAGAACAGTATTGCTTTTATTAGTGGTTTTTTTTTTTTTTTTTTTTTTTTTTGCAGCTGACACTAAACTTGCAGTGTTTATATTGAACATTAAATCAGCACCTGACTGGAACATGACTAGCTAGAGAGTTCAAGACTATCTAGATAACTCATTATGTTGGACGTTAGGGGATTGTACTTTAATCAGACAGTAGTATGATTAGGAATCAGAGTTGTATCTGATGTGCTACCGCTAGACCTGAAATAACTTGAGTCTAGTTTTGGAATGCTATGCTTATATTTTAAATTCTAATATTTAAAAAAGTCACAGATCGTTGAGGTTAGTTAATTCAGTTGCTTGTAGAGGAAGGACTACCTGGGCTTGCTAGAGACAGAGGGTTGCTTATCCTCTTTAACATCTCCCATGAAAGACTCCTCACAACTCTCTTTTGGTTGTTTATTTACATTTTTAACTATTTGAAATATTAGTTTTTTTCTAAGAGTTTCTTTGTTTTTAATCTTCAGAAGGATTGAAGAGTGACCACTCAGAATTCTCCTTTTTAGAGACTCTTTATATACATTAAAAACAACCCATTGGTTATGTTATTTTTCCAGGTGAGATGATTTTAGCTGTATCTTTACATTCCTAAATTATAATACTGATAACTGTTGTTTTGTTGCTCCTTTTGTGCTGAGTTCTTAAGATGTAGAGGAAGCAGCCAGACATCGAGTCCCTTGACTTTTCTTAGCTGCTTGAAATTCTGGGATCAATTTTATGGCAGATGTTCTAGAGGGGAGTGAGAGTGGAGGAAGGTGCACTATTTAAACAGCTGTTTCAAGTAATACATGCAAATGATGATGAAGACTGAACCTGGGAGAAGGGCAGTGGAGATAGAGAGGAGGGGAGGACCTGATAGGGCTCTGGAGTGGACTGTAGACCCCATTTTTCCAGTTCACCACTGCCTCTGGGAAGTATAAAGGCAGTGGTAACTCTAGGATATCTAGCATATTTCTCCCCCTGCAGTTTGAATCTCCTCATCCTTCTGGAACATACAGAAGTTAGGGCTTTGGCTAAAGGCATTATTTTATTTTTTATTTATTTATTTATTTTTTTTGCGGTACGCGGGCCTCTCACTGTTGTGGCCTCCCCCGTTGCGGAGCACAGGCTCCGGACGCGCAGGCTCCAGACGCGCAGGCTCCGCGGCCATGGCTCACGGGCCCAGCCACTCCGCGGCATATGGGATCCTCCCAGACCGGGGCACGAACCCGTATCCCCTGCATCGGCAGGCGGACTCTCAACCACTTGCGCCACCAGGGAGGCCCTAAAGGCATTATTTTAAAGAAATGTCCCATCAGCCTGTTTCCTTACTCTTTTAGGTCATGTTCTTTGTTGCATCCATTTTTTTTTTTTTTTTGCGGTATGCGGGCCTCTCACTGTTGTGGCCTCCCCCGTTGCGGAGCACAGGCTCCGGACGTGCAGGCTCCGGACGCGCAGGCTCAGCGGCCATGGCTCACGGGCCCAGCCGCTCCGCGGCATATGGGATCCTCCCAGACCGGGGCACGAACCCGTATCCCCTGCATCGGCAGGCGGACTCTCAACCACTTGCGCCACCAGGGAGGCCCTGTTGCATCCATTTTAATTTCAGTTTCCTTATGTCTGTTTTTAGCATATAGATCTTGTATCCTGTAACCCTGCTGGGTTTTCTTTTCCTTTTTTTTTTTTAAATTTTTTTTAAGATTCCTTAGGGTTTTCTATGTGGACAATCATGTCATCTGAAAATGGGTAGTTTTGTTTCTTCCTTTCCTATCAGTTTTGCTTTTTTTTTTTTTTTTTTCTTGCCTTACTGTGCTGGCTCTCGCTTCTCTTTTGACCCTAACCTCTTGCTCTGGCCACAAGTGATTAGAAATCATAGTTGTTAGACAGATTGACTTTTGCCTGGAACAGAAGTCAGGGTTGCCTGGGTTGGTGCTTTTCTTATGCAGAGATTTTTAATTACTGATTCAAAATCTTTTAGAGTTATGTGCTTTGCTTTTTCATTTGTTTTTTAGTCAGTTTTGAAATTTTATGTTTTTCTGAAAATCTAGCCATCCCTTTTTAAAAAGCTTTTTAATTTATTGGCTTGAAGTTCTTCATCATGGTTCCTTTTAAATGTTTGCTCCTTTTTTAATGTCTTACATCGTTTATCCATGTAGTTTGTGACCCCAGGCTATTATGCTTTCTAAGGTTTTTTAGTCTCTTGCTCTGGTCTGTGTACTGGCTCAAAGCACTTCTCTTCTCTCTAAAGCCCCTGCCCCCACTGCCCTTTTCTCATTTGCAGTTTCCAAACTGCTAAGCACTTCTGCATGTAGTATCAGTAAATGTTAAAATGAATATATATTTTTATCATCTTTTCAGATTACCTGTTTTTCAACTTTTGATAGGTGAGGTTTTATTTCATTTCTGTTAACAAACTAAAGGTTTTTTGATTGTCCTATTTTTTTTTAAAGGGTAGTTGACTTTTAAAAATTAATTAATTAATTAATTAATTAATTTGGCTGCGTCGGGTCTTAGTTGTGGCACGCGGGATCTTCGTTGCGGCGTGTGGGCTTTACTCTAGCTGTGGTGTAGGCTTTAGAGCACGCACGCTTAGTTGCCCCACGGCATGTGGGAGCTTCCCGGACCAGGGCTCGAACCTGCGTCCCCTGCATTGGAAGGCGGATTCTTAACCACTGGACCACCAGGGAAGTCCCTCATTGTCTTATTTTTAAAAAATAAAATACACAACATAAAACTGGGGTATACTGCTTGGAATTTCTGGTCTATAATTTTGGTCAGAGTGCTTCTCTTGGAATTAGTTTTCTTAAATGGTTAAAAGGTATCCTGTTTGTCTTTACCTCTCCCAGTACTCCTCCCAAATATCTTTCTAAAGCATAGACTAATTTCAAGATGTTTAAAATTTCTTTTTACTTAGGCCAGTTTGAAGATCTAGATTAAAAAACAAAGGAAGTTGTCCTGATTATGGTTTTTTTTTTTCTTTCTTTCTTTCTTTCTTGGATTCATTACAAGCTGTCAAATTATTTGAAGACCCTGGTTTCTTCAGGCCTATAATCTGGCGTAGAAGAGAGTAGTATACTTCTTTAGTTTGTAAAGGAATGATAACTGTATTCTAAGTAGTCTTAGGTAAACAATAGAAGGAAAGTGTTACTATTTTTAAAAAAAATCATTTTAGTCCTTAGAGTCTTTGTATTTCTTGTGATACTAAACTACTAGAGTTACAAAATGGTTATCCTTCCAAGAGAAGGAAATGGTCCAGATTACAGCTGCTCACTTACCATTGGTTATTGAGTATACTTTGTAAATTATTAGCAGGATCACAGTGAGCTCATTGTTAAGCAGTCCCAAATCAGAGATTCTTTTCTGGGTTAAGGCTAACCAGTGTGGTAGCTTGATCCACTAGGTTTCTCAACTGAGAGTTGTTTTGCTTTGTTGGTCTCCATTTCTTTCTAGTTCACCTTTTGGCCGTAAGGGAGATTTGTGTGCCTGTGTGTTGTGGGGTAGGGGTGGGGTTGATGCCCTGTGCTCTAGGGAACGTTACAGGCATTGCCAAGACAGCACTAATCACATACCGTTATGATGCTTAGTAGAAACAGTTTTGCTTTTTGCTGCTATCACCAACATGTAGCTTCTGCTGCCCCGTGGATTGGTTGTCTAACAGAAGCTACCATTTTTGAGCCCCTGTTACAGACTCAGCTGTACATACCTTTATGTCATGTTATCCTCTTAAAAACCCTTGTAAGAGAGGGGTAGTTGTTCCTGTTTTTAGATGGAAAGGCTGAGGCTTAGATTTCACACAGCTAGTGAGTGCTTGAATTTGCTTTTAGGGCTCTCTGAAGCGAAAGCACATGTTCTTTGTGTTCCACCACAGTCTGCCAGTAATGCTGGCCAGATAAGAAACATTTCAATGAATAGTATGTTTGTTAGTATATTACATAAGATACTTTCTCCATAGAAAAGGAAGCATAACTTAGGATTTTATGTCTCCCTGGTGTGCAGTATCTATATGGTAAAATTTAAATTGTGGTGGTGTTAAAGACTAAAAAGGAATTTTGAAGCAAAAAAATGAATAAGGATTATGTTCCTGGGCCTTGCCCAGTACTACACAGATTGGCTATGCTTAGTTCAGGTTGTAGATGAGCTATAGCTTCAACTGCTAAGGAACACTGAAATCCCTGTAATGTTTCCTAGGGAATAGTATAGAGGTTTAAATGATTAATAATAGAACTTGCGATCCCGCATGTGTTGTACATAGGAAAATACTGACATTTGTGGCATGTTCTAGAAGAAATGAAAGGGAGAATTATTTTTAAAAAGAAAGAGAAGCTAAAGCTTTATGCTAGATAGTACTGGTAACATTTTAAAAGTTCCTGTCTTCTGAGTGTCTCCTGGGAGCCAAAGGCTTTATAGATATGGTTTCTAATCCTCACATCCAACCCATGAGGTAGATATTGTTATCCTCATTTTATCAAGAGGCACACTGAGGTTCAGAAATATGAAGGACTACATCAAAGTTCACAGCATTCTTAAGTGGTGAAGTTGGAATTCAGCCTCCTCCCTACCACACCCCCTCAACTGACTGTCTCTTGCCTATGCCCTTTTCATTATGTTTGTTGCCCTAAGCAAAGTTCAGGCAGAATCACTACAGGGTTTAAGAATCTGGGATTTTGATGGTTCGGAGAGCCCTCCTGTATGACACTGGAAATTAGAATTGTGTGAGTAAAATTGAAGAAGCAGAGATGCAAATTTTAGATACTTTTTTTTTTAAAATCAGAAAAAGAAATAGCTCTTAAATTGTCTTTTTTGGGGGGTCGGTATTAATGTAGAGTCTATATAACACTGTTACTCTTAATTTGTCCTTTTTCTTCTTTTTTAAGATGTACTACTGTATTTCCCTTAATATAAAGAAAGAAATATAACAACTTCTTAAACTTCTTTCATCCCTTGAAATTAGCATGTGGTTTCAAACGTATTCTTTTTTTTTGATAATTTTATTGTTTTTATTTATTTTTACTTATTTTATTTTTTAACATCTTTATTGGAGCAAACGTATTCTTTTTTTTTTTTTTTTTTTTTTTTTTCCGGTATGCGGGCCTCTCACTGTTGTGGCCTCCCCCGTTGCGGAGTACAGGCTCCGGACGCGCAGGCTCAGCGGCCATGGCTCACGGGCCCAGCCGCTCCGCGGCATATGGGATCCTCCCAGACCGGGGCACGAACCCGTATCCCCTGCATCGGCAGGCGGACTCTCAACCACTTGCGCCACCAGGGAGGCCCCAAACGTATTCTTAATTGACCATATAGTTGAAAGTAGTATTCTAGAAAAGAAGCGAAATTTAGTCATATAGATCCATTAGTTATAATAATATCAGAACATTTTTGAGTGGTATACAAGCCTACAGAAAGAGTTATGACTTTCATAGTAGATAGGCATAGAATATAGACACCAAAACATTCACAATAGGCCTGTGAATATACCTTTTGCTCTGGGTTCTTTTGGTCAGAGTAATGTTTCACACATTGCAATTAAAATGGAGCAAGCCAATAGTTTTCTCTTGAGTGTGCACGTGCTAGGTTTGTCAAATTGTAATATCAGTTCCCTCCTTTAATGGAACATTTCGATAAACCACCAAATTGCCATACAGAAAAAAAATCCCCCAAATATTAATATGCTATTTTCTAAATAGTCTAATTTTCAGTTTTGAATTCTTCTTTTACTTAAGAGTTATGAGAGCCTTTTACTTTCCTAGTGGGTTTTTTTGTTTGTTTAATATTTGGTTATTAATTCCCATTATGGTCAAAATGTGGCTGTATAATTTTTAAAATTTTATTGTGCAATGTATCGTGTACAGAAAAGAATGTGTAAAATTGTAAGTGAAGTCTAAAGAATATTTAATAAGTAAAAACCATATAGCCATTACCCAGCCAAACAAATAGGAAATTAACAGTGTTTTAGAAGCCTTCTGAGTGCCTCTCACTAATTCTATATCCCTCCCCACAAAGGTAACCATTTACCTGCTTTTTATATTCTTACTATATATGTATACATATCTCAACAACATATTTTGGACTTTGCCTGTTTATAAGATAAATTGATTCATAGTGTGTATATCTTAATTTCGTATCTTTCTCTAAACATTATATCTTTGAGATTCATATGTATAGATGCAAGTAACAGTAGTTTATCACCCCTGCTGTATAGTAATACATTATTTGAATATACACTCAGACTGATGAGGTTTCACTGGGATGTCTCAATGACAGTCTCAACTGCAATGTTTCCTAAGTTGAATTTATTAACTCTCTTCAACCCCTCACTTGCCAAAACTGCTCTATCTATTGTGTTTTCTGTCTCTGAAATAGCATCTCTTTCCACCCATTTGCCCAAGCCGGAAACTCGTTTTTGACACCTCTTCCTCATCCCCCATTTCAAGGCAATCTTTAATCCTGCAGGTTTATCTTCTAAACATTTCAAATCTATCTCCACTATCACCACCCTAGTCGAGTTCTTACGTGGACCTCTGTAGTAGTCTTTGTGCAGTATCAACATCCTTTCTTATTCTCTTACCATGGATTATAGGCCTGCCTACCTCTTCCACTTCATCTTGGCACTCTTCCCTTCACTTGCTAGTCTATGTTAGCTTCAGCCATTGTTCATGCCATGCTTATTCCTGCTTCAGGACCTTTGCAAATGCTGCTGCCTCTACCTGTGGAACACTGTCCCTAATTCATTCTTACTCATCCTTTAGGACAAAATTTTGAAATACCACCTCCTCAGAGAGAAGTCTTCGTTGCTCACCATCCCTGACTCCCTGTTATCATTAGGACTTTGTACTACCCCCACCTGGCACTACTATAAAATTAATTAAATGATTATTAAGGAAGACCTCTCCTTTGATTCAGTCAGTGACAGTAGTCTACAGAGTCTAATAAAGCAAGAAATCATAAAAAGGGATGCATGCCTTAAAATTTTTACTCTAAGAACATGACTGCATGTTCGTTTGTCAGTCTTTTTATTGAGGGACAAAGGCCTTTTCTTTGGGAGTAGGTCCATTAGCTGCCAGTTCCATATTGTTTATCTTTCAGAAACCATACCCATAATATATCATCTCAGATTTCCAGTTTGGGTTTTTTAAGTAGAACAAGAATTTAGACTCTTCTGATACATTCTGAGTTTAGAATCCTTACGTATTTCTGCAATATTTTTTCCAATTTTAAAAACTATTTTCTTGCCTGTACCTAATTCAGCAACATAAGTATCTCACTTTTACTGAGTATTTCAAAATCATTCAACCCAGTCTTCCCTACTCCCCCGCATTCTGTTAAGTTAATTAACAAATCACCTAATTACAATAATAAGTATAAATGGCATGAACAGGTCTGGAAGTGAACTCAGTAAAAGTATAACTTAGCAGATGGGAAGAAGTCTGCAAGTGTAGTAGGTCGGTGGACTCCACAGTTTTTGAGTGCACATGTACATGGTCTACTGTATTGATATATTATCTATAGTGCAATACTGTAACTCTGAGGTTGAATTATGTGGCCATTTATTACCCACAAAACAGCAATTTTATATGGTTGAATATAATATTAAATAACAGTATAAAAGATAAACAGGCATCCAGTTGGATAATATAAATCAAGTCACAGTAAAGTATGTAAATATTTTTAAAATAAATAATTTTCTAAAAAAACTCCAGTGGTTCTCAGACTCTTTTAAGGGACTATAGCTATGATAGCCATGCATCCCTGGATTTCTGGGTCAGTCTTTAATATTCAACATTTTATTATTTTTTCTAAAAATTATTGAAACGTCACCAAAATATCAATCAAAAATGGAATCTCCTAAACTGCCTCTTGTACCTGACTTTAGCACAGAAATACCTTAATCAGCCATGTGTCCCAGTTTTTGTACTGTAACTGAAGAGCTTTCTATTGGAAAGGTATTACCATGACTTAAGTAGTCTACGTAGACTAAACAGTAGAGGAGGGATTTTAGTTGGGTCACATTCTTCCTCTTTGCTCACTGTGGCATGCCACGTCGTCTTAAAACTTGTTGAATTTAATTTGTTTCTAATAAAGTGTGGATCAAGTCCCATTGAAATGAACTCCTGGGAACTATTTCAATTATTTTGTTTTGTGGAAATTTTGTAATAGATACTACTTGGTATTAAGAGGGCCATTGACTATGGTCTTTACTTTTTTAATGTATGTAAATTTTTGTAGTAATGGAATTTTGACCTCTGATATTTCATAATTCTGATTTATAGCTTATCCTGTTAACTATCATTTTTCAGCAAAAGCTATTTTACTTACTACATTATTATAAAACCAATTTCAAATTATGATTGTCCTTCAAGGAAGGAATGACTTTTTAGAACTTTGCTTTGGATAGTTTTAAGGATAACTCTGCAGGTACAGAAATGTGAAAGATGATGAACTTTCAATCTAGAGTCAATACAATTGAAATTTAACACTTTTTTATAGCCCTGTGTAACTTTATATAAAACCATAAAGTAATAGAGTTTTGATTTAGTTCTCAAAGGGTTTCAGCCAAACACATTTCCAAAAATTTAACAAGAAAACAAAAGAACCTCAGAACTGACATTGTAAATAGTAAGATAGTTGAAATGCCTTCCTGATGCTTACATGGACTCTTCTATGAATCACTATCAGTGATTTTCTTCCCAGTATTACAGCCGCCCACATAGCATTCCCCGTCTTAGGAAAAATCTACGTTCTGTCCCCAAAGGGGTGTGGAAGCATAATAGTCTTTCTTTAAATTAGGGTATTTTGTCACGATGCAATCTAGCAGCAGTCTCCACATTAGGAATAGAGAAACCACTAAATTTCATGCTCTGTCTGTGAAACTGAACCAAAGGCTTAGTGTTAGAAACTGCCTACTGTCACCTGGCAAGTACAGATGTTTTCTGCATGTCCCACTTGTTTATACAGCTTACAAAGAACTGTATATGGAATAAGTGGTTTTAAGTTTGGTCTCTTTCTAAAATGGACAGTCATTTTTTTAGGTATAATTTGCTTGTCAAAGAAATATCTTTAGATAGCTACAGAATTTATCTTATAAACATGGAGAAGAGAGATTTCTGTACTTTTTGAATATTGCTCTTTTAGTTTCTGCAGTGGTGTGGTTTATAATCTTACATACACTAGACCAAGGTCAACAAGCTTTTTCTGTAAAGAGCCAGATAGAAAATACTTTAGGCTTTGTAGGCTACATGTGGTCTCTGTCGAATGTTCTTTGTGGGTTTTTTGTTTTTGTTTTTTTAATCCCTTTTAAAAATGTAAAAACCATTCTTAGCTGAGTCTATACAGAAATAGGCCACAGGCCAGATTTGCTTCTTGGTTTATAGCCTGCTGACCCCTTCTCTAGATCAGTACTGTCCAATAGAAATATAATTTGAACCATATATGTAATTTAAAATTTTCTAGTGGCCACATTTAAAAAGCAAAAAGCAGATGAAATTAATTTTAATACTATATTTTACCAGTTGTATGCAAACTATTGTTATTTCAATATGTGGCACCAGCCACATTTCAAGGACTCAGTAACCACATTATATCAGACAGCACAGCTCTAGACCAGAGCTATTTAAAGTATGGACCATGAACTGGTGCCGGCCTACAGTTTGTTACCAGTTTATGACAGGTTAAGTATAGAAATTAAAGCAAGAATTTAAAATACTTTATAGCAATTTAACAGTTACTTTATATCTGTTCAATCTAATAAGAAACTTGGCACTTGTATTTCATATATCTTTTTTTACATTTCATTTTTACATTTCATGTTTTAAGCAATTTATTATTATATCTTACAAAAGAATCAGTCTGTGAAGTTAAAAAGAAACTGGCTCTTCACTACAGATAATTTAAGAGGCACTGTTCTAGACAGTTCCTCCTAAGATTCTGCAGGCCTCTTGTATACATGGCAAAAGTAAAAAAAGAAACAGTGATAAGATTGTGGTAGGTAGTTTCTTTAGTACTATTCACATGCCACCAACCACTACAGAGCAGTGTCCTTTTACTTGTCCCTTTCAGAACTACCATTGGAGCCTCTGACCAGGCTACCCTAGGCCAGTGGCTTTTTTACACTGCTCTAGAATCACTCAAAGAGCTTATAAAAACTAGCCGTGTCCAGGCCCAACTCCAAGCCAGTTGAATCAGAATTTCTTGGGAGGGGACCTGTGTACAGTTTAAAAAGCTGTCTATTTTTCCAGTTACATCCAGGTGATTATGTTTTACAGCCAGCATTATTGTATGGATTCCCTCATCCCAGAAAAATCTGCTCTTTCTCTGTTTGGAAGAAATCATTAATCTGGGTGGGGGATTTTCTATGTGGGACCATTCACTCTCTTTTAACAGTGAAAGGGGGACTTTCTGGTTAAATATGTCAGATTGAACTTTGGCATTTTATCTTTACGCCCTCCTAGAACCCCACTGAAATGAAAGGAATAAAACAAATAGATAGAAAGCAAGTGAGAGGAGACAGAAGCAGGCCTGATTGGTCAACAAGTTTTTGATAGAAGCAGGTTTGTAGAAATTAGCAGAACTGAGAAAGCTGATCTAAAAACCTGATGTTAAAAAGAAGCAACCCAGTTTATGCTGCTGGCCCAAATTCAAGGAACCAGTTACCTCAGAAGGTAAGGATGGAGTATGGAGCTGAAAACAGGAACGGTGGGAAGTCTGTGTATCAGTCTCCCATGTGTCCTTCACCCTGAGCAGCCTGGAAACGACTGTTCCTTTACCTTGGATAAAACAACAGGTTAGAGCTGGAGAATTTTAATCTAAGAAGTTATTCGTAACTGAAGTTGGGATATCTTGTGAAAATAAGGACAACTTTTGAGAAACAGGGACTAAGCCAAAGTCTGAATATTGAGGTTAAGACCTCACCATTCCCTTTTCCCTGTTCTTAGAACGTGGCAGTCAGGTGTCTATGCCCCAGACAGGAGATTGGAGCATTTCTCTCTGGGATGAGCAGCCAGGAGACAAGGTTTACAGATGCTAACTTCTGAGGATTCCCTAATAAAAAACCAACTCATTGTCTCATCACCCCCACCTCCCCAAGTGGACAGAACTTCTGATCAGCATGTCAGTGGTGATGCATCATCAGACACTGAAGGCTCTGAAGTAAAAAAACAGAGACCTAAAGATTTAAGGAGAAAAAAATAAGGTACTAAGAAGAAAGAGATAAAAATATTTAAAATGTTAAAAAAAGAAAACATTTTAAAACTTTGTATCCGTAGAGAAATGAGATATTATATCCAAGAAGCTAGAATAGGATGCTATTAAAAAGAACATTCAGGACTTCCCTGGTGGCGCAGTGGTTAAGAATCTGCCTGCCAATGCAGGGGACACGGGTTCGAGCCCTGGTCCAGGAAGATCCCACATGCTGAGTAACTAAGCCCATGAGCCGCAACTGCTGAGCCTGCGTACCACAACTACTGAAGCCCGCACGCCTAGAGCCCGTGCTCCGCAACAAGAGAAGCCACCACAATGAGAAGCCCACGCACCGCAACAAAGAGAAGTCCCCGCTCACCGCAACTAGAGAAAGCCTGCACGCGGAAACAAAGACCCAACACAGCCAAAAGTAAATAAATAAATAAATCTATTTTTTTAAAAAAGAACATTCCGAGAACAAGAAAATGGTCTTGGAAATTAAAACTGTGATAGGAAGAATTGTAACTGCAAGAGAACTGTTAGAAAGTGATGCCAAAGAAATCTACCAATAGAAAATGAAAAGAAATGCAATCTTGAAGATATATGATAATCAAAAGATGAATCTAAGTTGTCAAGCATCTAATGAAAAGGACTTGTCAGGAGAGAGGGAGGGAAGGTGGGGGAATAAAAAGACACTGAAAGGGCCTGGCACAACGAGTGCAGAAAAGGCCCCACACTAAGGAGAAAAAGAAGAGGTACAATTTTTCACGAAATAAAAACAGGTCACATACAGAAGACTGGGAATTGGTGTGATATTAGACTTTTCAACAGCCATGTTGAAGCCACTAGAACAGTGGAATAATGCCCTCAAAATTTGGGGGGTAATTATTTCCATCACCCAATAGAATGTTATCAACCAATAGCAATATGAACATGTTATCTAGAAACAATGAGGAAAATAGCAGCAAGAAACAACTAACAGAATTCAAAGTAATTTTCCTTGATTCCCTGGGAGTGGGAATCAAGAATGGAGAGGATGTTGCAGGCAATGCTCTTTTTTGTTATAAGCCTCGTAGTAGCATTTCACCTTTGGAATTATAAATGTATGAATTAGGTAAAAATAAAAAGCAACTCAAAGAAATGAGAAGGAAGCCAGGCTAGAAGGGACTAGGGTATCAGAAGAGTAGATCTACAAATTTTGGAGTCAACAGGAATGTAGCAGGAATTAGTCCTAAAAATAACAGGACTATAAGTGAAATCTTAATATAAAAAACAGTAAGTGATAACAACAGGCATGTTAAGTTCAAATGGTGTAAGCCTCAAAAAAGGCTTACAAAAAAATTTTTTTTGCGAGGAAGAGACAGAATGTTCTGACAGAGTTTAATAAGATTTAACAGTTCCATCTAATAGATTTTATTAGAATATATACCACTTAACAGTATGCTTTTAATAAAGAAGAATCTGAAAGTACAATTTATGATTTTGTAGACATAAATTCTCTATGTTGGCATTGTCACTAGTCCAAGAGCACTGTTAGCCCAAGAGCCCTTTCTGTAAGAAACTAAAGGGAAGATATGTAACTCATCTTAAGAAAGTTTATTCTTTATTTCTCTTGATCCTACTCAGCTTCTTGAAAAATGCAGGTATTTCTGACAAAGAGGATTAGTTAGTTATGGAAGGATCAGCTCTAATGACTCTCACCACTGTAAGAAACAACTCAGGTAGTTTTCCGATACTGATTCTAAACTGTGCAGAATAGTACATAATGACATAGTAAACATGAACAAAAAATTCAGAGGAAAAAATGCCATACTTACTAAATGGCAAAATAGAAACAGAACACTTTTTAAAAACTTCTTGCTGTCATGTTGTGACAAAACTAGTTGAATTTTAAGTTTAGGCTTTTCCATTTCATCTAATGTTTACTTTTAGGTTACTGAATGAGTGTGCCTATAAATGTTGTAGTCTTAAAATAACTCACTTGTAAAGTGCCATAAGCTGCTTTAGATTTTTTTTTAAAGGAGTAAGAATAAAGATGCCAAATTGCATATTTTTTGTTTTTGTTTTTTATTTACTAAAGTATCATAACTTTTTTTCTATTACTCTGTTACTTTCAAGCTCTTCCAGGGTTAAGAATTGGGAAGCTTAAAGACATCTTCCATTTAAACCCAAATTTTATATTCTCTTTCTTTTTTCCTATTTTCCATTATACTCAAACTGCTTCTTCAAAATCATGGATAAAATTTATGTCATAGGGCGAGGAGGGCAGATATGGAATTTTTACAGGTGATTGACCTGTAAGGTTTAGACTGCCAGATGAGTAGAGCGGCAGTTAGTTGGTAAGTGAAATTGGTAAGATTACTGCTTAAAGGTTTTTAAACTAATTTTAATGTATTACAGAAATGTGGCCCTGATTTATCACTTTTGAGAAGCTGAATGCAGATACCTTTCAACAATACAGAGCATACTTCCCCTTTGTAATACTTGAGGCAGAACCTAAATTATCAAAGAAAGGAGACAGAAATCAATGTCATAATGAAATTAGGTCGATGCATAGGAAAAAAACAACCAGAGTGTAAGGGTTTGTTTCCTTTCCCCTGAGTTCTGAGTATTCTATCTGAAAGGAAGTGGATAGTGAGGACTAGCTTGAATAATGGTGCCACAGAAGGGCCTGATGGCCTTACAGCTGCCAAACACTGTAAGAGCCTCATCACCTTAGCAGGGCAATGTAAGGTGAATTTCTGACCAGAACCCCTGAAATTTCCAATGAGAAGAAGGGGGGTGGGTACTTACTGCCTTTTCTGTTTTTACACACTACTTTGATTAACTTATTTTCTCCTTTTCCTGTTTTTGTCTTTAGGTCTTATAATCAATGGATAAAGTGGGGAAAATGTGGAATAACTTCAAATACAGGTGTCAGAATCTCTTCAGTCATGAGGGAGGAAGCCGTAGTGAAAATGTGGATATGAACTCCAACAGATGTTTGTCTGTCAAAGACAAAAACATCAGTATAGGAGACTCAGCTCCTCAGCAACAAAGCAGTCCCTTAAGAGAAAATGTTGCCTTACAACTGGGGTTAAGCCCTTCAAAGAATTCTTCAAGGAGAAACCAAAACTGTGCCACTGAAATTCCTCAGATTGTTGAAATAAGCATTGAAAAGGATAATGACTCATGTGTCACCCCAGGAACAAGACTTGCAAGAAGAGATTCCTACTCTCGACATGCTCCTTGGGGTGGGAAGAAGAAACATTCCTGTTCTACAAAGACACAGAGTTCACTGGATTCTGATAAAAAGTTTGGTAGAACTCGAAGTGGACTTCAAAGGAGAGAGAGGCGATATGGTGTAAGCTCTGTGCACGACATGGACAGTGTTTCCAGCAGAGCCGTAGGAAGTCGCTCTCTGAGACAGAGGTTGCAGGATACTGTGGGCTTGTGTTTTCCCATGAGAACTTACAACAAGCAGTCAAAGCCCCTCTTTTCTAATAAAAGAAAAATACACCTTTCTGAGTTAATGCTTGAGAAATGCCCTTTTCCTGCTGGCTCGGATTTGGCCCAAAAATGGCATTTGATTAAACAGCATACAGCCCCTGTGAGCCCACATTCAACATTTTTTGATACATTTGATCCATCCTTGGTTTCTACAGAAGATGAAGAAGATAGGCTTCGAGAGAGAAGGCGGCTTAGTATTGAAGAAGGGGTTGACCCCCCTCCCAACGCACAAATACATACGTTTGAAGCCACTGCACAGGTTAACCCGTTATATAAACTGGGACCAAAGTTAGCTCCTGGAATGACTGAAATAAATGGGGACAATTCTGCAATTCCACAAGCTAATTGTGACTCTGAAGAGGACACAACCACGCTGTGTTTGCAGTCACGGAGGCAGAAGCAACGTCAGGTATCCGGAGACAGCCATGCCCACGTTAGCAGACAGGGAGCTTGGAAAGTCCATACACAGATTGATTACATACACTGCCTCGTGCCGGATTTGCTTCAGATCACAGGTAATCCCTGTTACTGGGGAGTGATGGACCGTTACGAAGCAGAAGCCCTTCTGGAAGGGAAACCTGAAGGTACATTTTTGCTCAGGGACTCTGCACAGGAGGACTACCTCTTCTCTGTGAGCTTCCGTCGCTACAACAGATCCCTGCATGCCCGAATTGAACAGTGGAATCACAACTTTAGTTTTGATGCTCACGACCCGTGTGTGTTTCACTCCTCCACTGTAACAGGACTTTTGGAACATTACAAAGACCCCAGTTCTTGCATGTTTTTTGAACCATTGCTTACGATATCACTAAATAGGACTTTCCCTTTTAGCCTGCAGTACATCTGCCGTGCAGTCATCTGCAGATGCACTACATATGATGGAATTGATGGGCTCCCTTTACCGTCAATGTTACAGGATTTTTTAAAAGAGTATCATTATAAACAAAAAGTTAGAGTTCGCTGGCTAGAACGAGAACCAGTCAAGGCAAAGTAAACCCTCCTGTCCCCAAAGGGCATTAACTAGATCTGCTTTTATGTGCATCGGGCAGTACACCTCTAGCAAGCACACATATCAGTGTTAGGTTTTTTCAGTACAGTATGTAAGCTTAGTGTTAGTATTTGTCAGGTGCAATCTGCTGTTACTTACTCAGATAAACGTGGTGCCTATTGAGACAACAGAGGATACAGCTACAGGTGTTCAGTAAGGCTACAAAAACATTCTGCCGATTTAGCTGACAGTTTGGTTTTTAATGGCTGTAGTTAACTGAGTGAAGCAACTCTGGGGCATTTGCTATGAAGAATTCTATTTCTTACTGAAGAACAAATTATTAATATTGGATGAGTATTTCAACAGTGTGACTAATGTTTGAAATTATTATTTTTTCTAAGAATTTTTCTATAACCTTCCAAAAGTAGTGATGTTTGTAGTTACTATAAATCAAGCTTTGGAAGTCCAAAAAATAAAGACTGCCTTCCTTTTAGAAAAAAATGCAATTTTCTGGCCACAAGGGCATAGTGCAGTTCACTTAAGTGTTGATATAGTTTATAGTCAGTCTCTTTTCTCTTCTGCAAAAGGTACTGTTAAGTAAACCAGTTTTCTAAGTAGTAGTTCTTAAAATTTCAAACTTATGAAAAGTTGGTAGTAGAATTTTATTTAGAATTTTATTTAAGGCCTTAAGTATTCATTTTTAAATGAGTGCTTTAACATAACACATTGGGAATAGCTGCTGCAAAGCAGGCCTGCGTGTGATTTTTTTAAGTTGACATGTGCAGTCAAATCGCTGATTCATTAAAGTTGGATCTTTTTCTATGCCCGTGATGAGTTTGTGAACCATGAAGAAAATGAGACTAAAAGATACCCAAACAAGTCAGATAATACTACAGTGGTTGCTGATTGTTGAGATTATTGTTAAACTGTAATTCATAATTTAGATGGCAGTATTTATCTCTTTGTTGTAAACTCTCATAGCTGAATTGCTTAAGTACAAGTTATAGAATTTCAGTGCACTTAATTTTTAATGGAAAATCTTAAACCTAAATTGCTGATTTAAAAGGTACTGTACAACCATTGTATCTGTAAATAACTTTACTTAGCACCTTTTTGTCACTTAGAATAGTATGCAATACTACTTGAGTGAGCTATTTTGGAAGTAATACCAAGTTCTAGTGTTTGCTTCTTAGTATTGGACTGAATTTACAGTTCCGTCCTGGACATTTTGCACTAAAGTAGTCGAATCCATTCTTCTGTCTTTTTGTTAACGTGCTCTGTACCACTGGTGAGTGCTCCTTAGTTTCCTTACCTGCTGCTACAGAAAGTTCTTTTACATCCCAATGGCTATTGCCAAGGCCACAAAAAAGAAAAGCTATATTTGTATGCAACACTAACCCTTTGACTGCTAATGTATGTTTCCGCTTGCTGTGCCTTGTTACGGCTGCTTTTTTGTGCTAATAAAGTACGTTTGGTGTTCTCCTTGTATATCTGCTGTTTTATACATTTGCAACAATTTCTCTTGTAAATGGAATGGTTTGGGGTTTTTAAATAAGCATTACCTGACAATACCTACTATAGTTAATGCAGAATTACTGAACAGTCTAATACTGACTTATTCCTACTAAGCTAACTCTAAATTTAATTCTATACATCTTTCCAATCATAATCACATATACTGTGGAACAGTATCTATAGTTACTGCAAATTACTGTATAGTTTAGATTATAACAGAAAATGAACAGAGAAATACTGACTAAACCTATTGATTTCTCTGCTTATAAGTGAAAGATTGAAACTATCAATGACATGTTATAATAAATGAATATCTATAGCCTCCCACTGCATCAGAAACAAGTTAAATGAAGTCTTGTAAACTAATAATACATCAGCACCATTTATTGGTTTGGGGACCATTTTAATTAATAATAAATGCCCAAAATGTAGAACTTTAACCAAAGACTTGTCCATTTTAAAGCAAAATGGGGATTGAAGGGACTTACAATTCCTGTTGTTTCTAATAGAAGTCCCTGAAGAACATATACCAAAGTGTTTGAGAACTTCATCCAAACCTACTTTAAAGCATTATGTGCAATTAAGTTGTTATGACATAATTACATTGCATAATTGTTGGGTCCGTTTTCTTGAGCTTATAATGTACCTGGAAAATAAACCTCTTGGGGAAAAAAAAGTTCTTACTGATTATTGGAGAAAGACTATATATGCAAGCAAGATCTTATTTTAAAGAGGTAACTTGAAACTCCAAGAAAGCACTTGATGTTTTGTATGCTTCTAGCAAATTGATGTTTTAACTGTAGTTTTATAGAAAGTATTAATGCTTTTATGTATTTCAGAAATTTCATGTTAAATGGAAATTGTTTTAAATGTGTAAATATTTGAGTTTATGTAAGCATGTATGTACTGTGCTAAAAGTCACTTATGTTTTGGTTCGTGTTTAATATTAATATGCAACTTTTGGTTTAAAATTTTTTCTTAAACAATTAGTGGCTTACATTTTAAAAAAGAAAAATCACCAGCATGAAACTGCACCTAAGTCTATATTCACTGTGTCTTTTTCTGAATCCTGTTGTAGCCTGTCAACTAAATTTGTGTTTTCATGGTCTTTTTGAAGTGCATTTTAATGAGAACTAGGAAATTCTTTAGAAGTTTAGACACTTCATAGTGAAGTAATTATAATTTAACCCAAGGAAAGATTGCCCTGATTCATATCCATTCTCATTCTTACATTCACTTATTCATTCATTCACACTCCCTATATACATATGCATATATATACATATATATATTTATGCTGTTATTAATTTCAACATTAATATTGCCATCTGATTCAAAATCATATAAAGGCCTTATTCTATATATATACTATCCTTGTACCATTCAAATTTGATTATCTGCACCTGAAGTTTAGTCTTACAACTATAATCTTGTTTGTAATACCGTTACCTTAAAAAGAGAAAGCATTCATTAGTATTTTCTTTACTGGCTAAACACAGTAAAAAAAAAATTTGAAGAAACAGCTTTGTTTAAATATAGTTACTAAGAGTCATAATTAAATTTATATTTTTTAGACAAAAATTGAACCCAAGTAATCATACTCCACAAACTGATCTGTGTTCCTATGGTCCATGAGAAGGTTTATATAAGATTTATAGTGGCTTGAACTATAAAAATTGATACTTGAATTCTAAGCTTCATTTTGACAAAATGCAAAGTTTATGAACATTTTTATTTGACATTTTGACCTGGTTGCTATTCATTTTCCATCCTAAGCTTCCTTTGCTCCATGGCCCTAATTACTAGTTTGGTAAGTTTTATTGAGATTGATGTTAGATCCCTTATTTTTGTAGCAAAGAAAGTTATAAAGTTCCTTTTTGGTAGAGGCAAAGAGTCTCGAGTGAGTCAGAACTCTCCTAGGAAAGATGCAGAGCCTATATCCATCTCTGGGAGTGTGTTACTACCACAAATCACACTAGTTCCTTCATTTATTCTGTACCGCAACACATAACAGTTTTACCTAGATGAAATTAGGTAAACATGCACACTAAGGGCTGACTTAAAGGTGAGAAACGTTTCCAAAGGGGGCAATGCTGCTTGGTGCATAAAACCTACATATCTATGAGGCTCAGGTTTTGTTTCATATTTTTGCAACAGCCAATAGAGAGCATAGTCTTTTATAATGTGGTATATTTCTAAGGAGATTTGGGGTAGGATTTCTGTGGGAGGTGGTTGGTTGTTGTTTTGGAGGGTGGGGCGTGGAGGGATTGTCCTTTCAAAGTAGGGATCAGTTGGAACAACTGTTTCCATGCCCAGGAAGCTTGTTGAATATTTAGACTCATTTCAGCCATTCATTCAACAAATACTCATTGAAGACCCATGTGCCAGTCACCATTTTAGGTGATGGGTATATACTGGGTTACAAGACAAAGTTATAGGGTCACTGGAGAACAGTGACCTTGAGTGATGAGAAGAAGATCACCAAGATCAAAGAAAAGAGTATTTTAATGAAAGAAACAAAACTAAAGATCTCAAAGCAGGAATGAGCTTTTATACTGAAAGAATGCCAGTAAGACAAGTCCAGTGAGTGTGGTGAGGAATGGTGGGTGATAAGTTTGTAGAGATTGGCAAGGGCCTGATCATTTGGGACTATGGGCCCAAAGTAAGGAATCTAAATTTTATTCTGAGTCTGATGGTAAGTAAGGGAGTGACATGGTCTGCTTTATATCCCTTTAATAGATGGAGAACAAGCTATAGTGGGGCAAAATTCAGGTGACTGTTGCAGTTTCCTAAGTGCGAGATGGTGAGAGCCTGGACTGGAGTGGTAGTCATAGGGAGGAGTTTTTTTATGGAAAAACCTGACAGGATTTGGTGATGGGTTAGATGTGAAGAAGAAAGAAGAAATCAAAGATGAGTCCGATTTTAAGCAAAGGATGGTGATGCTGAGATTTCAGAACAACAGTGGAGGAGCAAATTGGAGGGTTTAAATCAAATCTTGCCTTGGATATGTTGAGATTTGAGATTCCTATTAATTATCTCAATGGAGACAGACGTTGGGTAGACAGATGTATGAATGTAGAGTTAAGGGAAAAAAGTAAAATATGGGGAGTTGCTATATGGATAATATTTAAAACTATAGGACAGGATGGTAACAGCTAGGGATTTTGCAGGGGGTTAAGTATTTCTTCGGGGGAAGTAATTATGGCAGCATTTATCTTAGTTTGTCGATTCAAGATTCTGTATCACTGAAAGCCATCTACTTTCAATAGAGGACTTGCCATTCAAAGAGTTTTTAAATACTGGAATCATAAGCCCTGCACTCAGTTTTAAAACTTCATCCATGTCAAGTTGGTTGTCATGTTTTCTATGTCAAGTTGACTTGTATATCTTTTTTAGTACAAATTTTTATATGAGAAATGCAAATTTATTATGGAATATTTAGAAAAATACTGAAGATTATAAAGAATCAGAACCACGGAAAAGTCCATATTATCATTTTCTCTACCATCACCAACCCCGACCCTGACCCTCTCAACTCCCATTTTGTAATCTTCCAGAGGTAACTGCTATTAACATTTATTATATTCCCTTCCACTATTTTTAATGCATTTCTAACAATTAGAGGATGAAAGTTTATGCAATATGGATACAGATAGATGATAACATACCAAGGGAGGAAGAGAGTTATAGGCCTTGAATCACTTTTAGAGAGTATACTCAGATGTGCTCCAAATTTACTTTTTACCTAATTCAGTGTGGACCTAGGTTTCTTGAGAGTTTTGAGACAGGTCATTCAATGGATAGAGTAACTGACACTGCTAAGGCCCAGTCACTGAAGGTTTCTTGAAATAAAATTTCAGTAGAAGATGAGAACCCTCATCTCATAGAACTTTTAAACCAATGGGGACAGAGGCAAATATATAAATGTGTAATGACGAGAATACATGAAAATAAGCAAAAAGTACTTGAGGAAAAACTGGTTGCATGCTTGATAAGGAAAAACACAAAAGTGACCCACATGGAGGCAGGGTGATTTAGTGCCTTAGATTTGTTTCATCGCAAGAATGTCTAAGAAATTGACTTAGTGGATGGTGGAGCAGTCAGGTGTGGAAGTGTAGTGGTAAGTAGCAACTGATGAGGGCAGGGTGTGGTAGAAGAATTTGTTGAGTGTAGCATTTGAGTATACTAGACTGAAGAGTCTGAATTTATCTAGGTTCATAAGCAAGGTAGAATTAGAAATTCTGCCAGCAGCTGTAAAATGGATTATGACCAGGAGAGATTGGAGAAAGGACGCCCTGTGAAATTTGCCTGGGTCAGATTGATAGCACTGGAATTAAGCTGAGGAGCACATCAGAAAGAAACCACACAAGGGAAAAAAAAAATAGCACCAAAAATTTGGGGTAAGGAAAACAAGCAGTTTGCTTGCCTAGAAGATTGTTAGTTAACTATGTCATAATTTCTCCAAATCCAAGCAAATTATAAGAAAGCCAAGCTAGTATCTCCCATTTAATATGAATATCCTCTCTGTTTTTAAATAAAACTAAATATGTATAGTATATTTTTGAAAGGCACATTTTTAATGCAAAAAAGTAATATTTAAATAAGGAAAATTCATCACTCTTAGCTATACTTACATAGAGAAATTAGGAAAACTGTAAAATCTAAACATCAAAACTTTTTTTCAACCTGACAAAAATGTTGAGAACAGGTGGCAAAATAAGATTTAAGAGGGTGTTACTGAATTTAACCACCCAAATACTAATGTGATTGATGTATTTTTTTCTCATTCTTAATTTGAGTGAGTGAAGCCTGCACTGAGTTTTTATTTAGTAGTCAGTCTTACATTTAGAAATGTATAGTATTACTGCCTGATATTTCTTCCTCTTAAGTATTTACTAAGCATCCCTCTATAACTGGAAACCCAAGATTTTAGGGTATTTTTTTAAACTTAATATAACTTTATCATTACATTGAATGGTTTAATACTTTCTCATCTGTCTTAAAATACATACAATTATGCACTTAATCCTACTTTTTATTTGCTTCTATTTTTAAGATGAATTATTTTAAATTTACAGTGTTTTTTGTAAACACTTTAATATATTTTTAAAAATTGAACTGGAATAATTTAAAGATTTTGTCATCTAATTTTATAAATATTTTTTAGGTATCCTTGGGTGTAATACAGGCAGTATGGAATTTTAATGACATTATAGGAATAGAGAAAAATTTTGGTATACAGTAGTAGTTACAACACTGAATGATAAAATCTGTAAATTATATTTTTAAAATACTGTCTTTTAGCAATTTTTATCCAACTAATAATAATAGGATTAGAAAACTAAAATTAATTTCTAAAATTTGGCTATGCTAAGTTTCTCATCTTTCAAATAGATAATCTTAGAGGCAGTATAGTTTATTGGTGAAGTGAACAAAATAAACGTTAAGGGCCTACATTTGATCTATGAATTCTGCCAGAGGCCGAGTGATGTACCTAAAATAATCCTAGAGGGAAAGCTGCCAGAATAGCTTCCTGGCCCAGCAAACAAACCATATATAACCTGATGCAGCAGACGGATTATTATGTAATACATAAGAACTACCTGAGCTGCTGTGTTCTAATCCTCTACTTGTCTTTGATATGTGACTTAGAGGTGTTAAGTACTTGTCCAAGGTCACAGGAAGAGTGAATGTTGGAGCTAGGTTTTAAACATGGGTTGAGGCCAGAACCTAAGCTCTTATCAATGATACTTTAATTTTTGGATCCTAACTTTTTTAGCCAAGTTCATATCTCTTCCAATGCTCTGTCCCTTATTTTCACCTCAAGGGGACAATAGATTTTCAACAACTGATAAAAATAGATTCTAAACCACTGATAAAAGTGTTGAAACAACAGACCTCTAGAGTTTCCTTAATTCATATTCTCCAGTTCATTATCTAGGGAGTCACCCACATATTTCTCCAACTTTTTCTAGCACTGCTCTTCCCCTTGCTCACTTCTCTGCTGTCACGCTGGCCTTCATATGATGGCTCCAACACTCCAATACCGTTCCCACCTCAGAGCTTTTGCACCTGTTGCTCCCTCCTGAAATTCTCAACCTTTCCTCTCTTCCACATAGCAAGATAGGTTTTCATTCTTTGTCTCTTAAGCTTAAATGTCACCTCCTCAGAGAGACCTGATTATGCCATTTAAAGGAGATCTCCCCCATATTAGTCTCTGTCTCTGCCCTGCTTTTGTTTTCTTCATAGACTTTATTACAAAAAACTTGCAAATATGTTATTCGTTTGGGTTTGGGTTTTGACTTTACCTCTTGAGAAACTCAGAAAAGAGACCACCTCTACCTTGTTTGCTATTTTATCCTCAATGCCTAGCAGAGTACTAACCCAGGGTAGATTATTAATATTTGTTAAGTGAGTGAATGAATTAATCATCCTCTTATATATATTTATCCACTTTACTGACAAATATATCATGAAAATCTTATTGCATGTCCTCCTAAAATCTAGATTTCTAAGAGGGAAGTTTATAGTGATACAAAGCTTACCTCAGGAAACAAGAGAAATCTCAAACAAGAGAAATCCCACAACCACCTCTAAACACACCCTTTGACATGGCCCTGCCTACCAGAGGGACAAGACCCAGCTCCACCCAGAAGTGGGCAGGTGCCAGTTGCTCCCACCAGGAAGCCTGCACAAGCCCCTGGACCAACCTCACCTACCAGGGGGACAGACAGCAGAAATGAGAGGAGATACAATCCAGCAGCCTGAGGACTGGAGGCCACAAACACAGAAAGTTAGACAAAATGAGATGGCAGATAAATGATATGTTCCAGACGAAGGAACAAGATAAAACTCCAGAAGAATAACTAAGTGAAGTGGAGATAGGCAATCTTCCTGAAAAATAATTCAGAGTAATGATAGTAAAGATGATCCAAGATCTTGGAAAAAGAATGGAGGCACAAACCAAGATGATATATGACATGTTTAACAAAGAGCTAGAAGATTTAAAGAACAACAGAGATGAACAATACAATAATTGAAGTGAAAAATGCACTAGAAGGAATCACTAGCAGGATAAATGGGGCAGAAGAATGAATAAGTGAGCTGGAAGACAGGCTGGTGGAAATCACTGCTGCAGAACAGAATAAAGAAAAAAGAATGAAAAGACATGAGGACAGGGACTTCCCTCATGGCTCAGTGGTTAAGAATCTGCCTGCCATTGCAGGGGACACGGGTTCTATCCCTGGTCTTGGAAGGTCCCACATGCTGTGGAGCAACTAAGCCGGTGCACCACAGCTACTGACCCTGCACTCTAGAGCCTGCAAGCCACAACTACTGAGCCCACATGCCGCAACTACTGAAGCCTGCATGCCTAGAGCCCTTACTCTGCAACAAGAGAAGCCACTGCAATGAGAAGCCAGTGCACCGCAATGTAGAGTAGCCGCTTCTCACTGCAACTAGAGAAAGCCTGCATGCAGCAATGAAGACCCAACGCAGCCAAAAATAAAAAATTAAATTAAAAAAATAAAAGAAATGAGGACAGCCTCATAGACCTCTTAGACAACACTAAATGCACCAACATTTGCATTCTAGGGGTCCCAGAAGGAGATGAGAGAGAGAAGGGGCCTGAGAAAATATTTGAAGAGATAATAGCTGAAAACTTCCCTAACATGAGAAAGGAAACACTCAAGTCCAGGAAGCACAGAGAGTCCCATACAGGATAAACCCAAGGAGGGACATGGTGAGACACATATTAATCAAACTGACAAAAATTAAAGACAAAGAATATTAAAGGCAACAATAGAAAAGCAACAAAAACATACAAGGGGATCCCCATAAGGTTATCAGCTGATTTTTCAGCTCAAATTCTGCAGGCCAGAAGGGAGTGGCACGATATATTTAAAGGATGAAAGGGAAAAACCTACAACCAAGAATACTCTTCCCAGCAAGGCTCTCGTTCAGATTCAATGGAGAAATCAAAAGCTTTACAGACAAGCAAAAGCTAAGAGAATTCAGCACCACTAAACCAGCTATACAACAAACGCTAAAGGAACTTCTCTATATGGAAAAGAAAAGGCCACAACTAGAAACAAGAAAATTATGAATGGGAAAGCTCACTGGTAAAGGCACAAAAGACAAAAAGGCACAAGAGACAAAACACCTGTACTCTGAAAACTATAAGATGCTGATGAAAGAAATCAAAGATAACACAAACAGAAAGATATACCATGTTCTTGGATTGGAAGAATCAATATTGTCAAAATGACTATACTACCCAAGGCAATCTACAGATTCAGTGCAATCCCTAACAAATTAATAATGGCATTTTTCACAGAACCAGAACAAAAATTTTCTAAATTTATATGGAAACACAAAAGACCCTGAATAGCTAAAGCAATGCTAAGAAAGAAAACCAGAGCTGGAGGAATCAGGCTCCCTGACTTCAGACTACACTACAAAGCTACAGTAATCAAAGCAGTATGGTACTGGCACAAAAACAGAAATACAGATCAATGGAACAGTGTAGAAAGCCCAGAAATAAACCCATGTGCCTATGGTCAATTATTCTATGACAAAGGAGACAAGAATATACAATGGAGAAAAGACAGTCTCTTCTATAAGTGCTGCTGGGGACACTGGACAGCTACATGTAAAAGAATGAAATTAGAACGTTCTCTAACACCATACATAAAAATAGACTCAAAATAGGTTAAAGACCTAAATGTAAGATGAGATACTATAAAACTCTTAGAGGAAAACATAGGCAGAACACTCTGTGACATAAATCACAGCAATATCTTTTTGGATCCACCTCCTAGAGTAATGAAAATAAAAACAAAAATAAACAAATGGGATCTAATTAAACTTAAAAGCTTTTGCACAGCAAAGGAAAGCATAAACAAAGCAAAAAGACAACCCACAGAATGGGAGAAAATATTTGCAAATGATGAGACTGACAAGAAATTAATCTACAAAATATACAAATAGCTCATGCAGCTCAATATCAAAAAACAACCCAATCAAAAAATGGGCAGAATATCTAAATAGACATTTCTCCAAAGAAGACATACAGATGGCCAAAAAGCACATTAAAAGATGTTCAACATCACTAATTATTAGAGAAATGCAAACCAAAACTACAGTGAGGTATCACTTTACACCAGTCAGAATGACCATTGTCAAAAAGTCTACAAACAATAAATTCTGGAGAGGGTGTGGGGAAAAGGGAACCCTCTTGCACTGTTGGTGGGAATATAAATTGGTACAACCACTATGGAGGACAGTATGGGTGTTCCTTAAAAAACTAGAAATAGAACTACCACATTATCCAGCAATCCCACTCCTGGGCATATATCGAGAGAAAACCATACTTTGAAAAGATACATGCACCCCAATGTTCATTACAGCACTATTTACAATAGCTAAGACATAGAAGCAACCTAAATGTCCATCAACAGAAGAATGGATAAATAAGATGTGGTACCTTTATACAATGGAATATTACTCAGCCATAAAAAAAGAATGAAATAATGCCATTTGCAGCAACATGGATGGACCTAGAAATTATCATACTAAGTGAAGTAAGTTAGACAAAGACAAATATTATATGATATCACTTATAAGTGGAATCTTAAAAAAAGGATACACATGAACTTATTTAAAAAACAAAAACAAACTCACAGACTTAGAAAACAAACTTATGGTTATCAAAGGGGAAAGGTGGGAGGGAGGGATAAATCAGGAGTTTGGGATTAACATATACACATTACTATATATAAAATAATCAACAAGGACCTTCTTTATAGCACAAGGAGCTCTACTCAATATTCTGTAATAACCTACATGGGGGAAAAAACCTGAAAAAGAATGGATATATGCATATGTATATAACTGAATCACTTTGTTGTACACCTGAAATTAACACTACATTGTAAATCAACTATACTCCAAAATAAAAATTGAATTTAAAAAACAGCATGAAAAAAAGCATGTAAAAAAAACAACCATAGGATTATCTCAATAGATGCAGAAAAAAGCTTTTGATAAAATTCAACATCCATTTATGATAAAAAGCTCTCCAGAAAGTGGGCATAGAGGGAACATACCTCAACATAATAAAGGCCACAAACCCACAGCTAACATCATACTCAATGATAGAAAAACTGAAAGTATTCCCTTTAAGATCAGGAATAAGACAAGGACACCCACTCTCACCACTTCTATTCAACATAGTTTTGGAAGTCCTAGCCACAGCAATCAGAGAAAAAAAAGAAATAAAAGAAATCCAAATTGGAAAGGAAGAAGTAAAACTGTCATTGTTTGCAGATGACATGATACTATACATAGAAAATCCTAAAGATGCTACCAGAAGACTACTAGAGCTCATTAATGAATTCGGTAAAGTTGCAGGATACAAAATTAATACACAGAAATCTCTTGCATTTCTATACACTAACAACAAAAGATCAGAAAGTGAAATTAAGGAAACAAGCCTATTTACCACCACATCAAAACGGATAAAATACCTAGGAATAAACTTACCTAAGGAGGCAAAAGACCATACTCTGAAAACTTTAAGATGCTGATGAAAGAAACTGAAGACAACACAAACAGTTGGAAAGATATATTGTGTTCTTGGATTGGAACAATCAATATTGTTAAAATGATCATACTGTCCAAGGCAATCTACAGATTCAATGCAATCCCTATCAAATTAACAATGGTATTTTTCACAGAACCAGAACGAAAAATTTCTAAATTTGTATGGAAACACAAAAGACCCCGAATAGACAAAACCATCTTGAGAAAGAAAAATGGAGATGGAAGAATCACACTTCCTGACTTCAGACTATACTAAAAAGCTATAGTAATCAAAGCAGTATGGTACTGACACAAAAACAGACACATAGATCAGTGGATCTGGATGGAAAGCTCAGAAATAAACCTACACACTTATGGTTAATTAATCTAGGACAAAGGGAGCAAGAATATACAATGGAGAAAAGACAGTCTCTTGTATAAGTGCTACTGGGAAAACGGAACAGCTACATGTAACAGAATGAAATTTAAACATTCTCTAATACTATATACAAAAAATAAACTCAAAATGCATTAAAGACCTAAATGTAAGCCCAGATACTATAAAACTCCTAGAGGAAAACATAGGCAGAACACTCTGACATAAATCGCAGCAATATTTTTTTTGGATCTGTCTCCTAGAGTAATGGAAACAAAAGCAAAAATAGGGCTTCCCTGGTGGCGTAGTGGTTGACAGTCCGCTTGCCGATGCAGGCGACACGGGTTCGTGCCCCGGTCCGGGAGGACCCACATGCCGCGGAGTGGCTGGGCCCATGAGCCATGGTCACTGGGTCTGTGCGTCCGGAGCCTGTGCTTCGCAATGGGGGAGGCCACAACAGTGAGAAGCCCGCGTACCGCAAAAAAAAAAAAAGCAAAAATAAACAAATGGGATCTTATTAAACTTAAAAGCTTTTGCACAACAAAGAGAACCATAAACAAAATGAAAAGACAACCTACAGAATGGGAGAAAATATTTGCAAATGATGTGACCGAGATTAATTTCCAAAATATGCAAACAGCTCATACAGCTCAATGTCAAAAAAAACATACAACTCAATCAAAAAATGGAAGAAGACCTGAAGAGACATTTTTCTAAAGAAGATATACAGATGGCCAATAGGCACATGAAAAGATGCTCATCACTGTTAATTATTAGAGAAATACAAATCAAAATTACAATGAGGTATCACCTCACATCAGGCAGAATGGGTATCATCAAAAAGTCTATAAATAACAAATGTTGGAGAGGGTGTGGAGAAAAGGGAACACTCTTGCACTGTTGGTGGGAATGTAAATGGGTGCAGCCACTATGGAGAACAGTATGGAGGTTCCTTAAAAAACTAAAAATAGAGTTACCATATGATCCAGCCTGGGTGTATATCTGGAAAAGAAGAAAAATCTAACTTGAAAAGATAAATGTATCCCATTGTTCATAGCAGCACTATTTACAATAGCCAAGAGATGGAAGCAACCTAAATGTCCATCAACAGATGACTGGATAAAGAATATGTGATATATATATATATATATATAATGGAATATTACTTAGCCTTAAAAAGAATGAAATAATGCCATTTGGAGCAACATGGATGGACCTAGAGATGATCATACTAAGTAAAGTAAGTCAGAGAAAGACAGATATCATATGATACCACTTATATGTGGAATTTTTAAAAAATGATACAAATGAACCTACTTACAAAACAGAAATAGACTCACAGACATAGAGAACAGATTTGTGGTTACCAAAGGGGAAAGGGAGGGTAGGGATAAATTAGGAATTTGGGATTAAGATACACACTACTAACACTATTATGTATTAAATAGATAGAAAACAAAGACCTATTGTATAGCATAGGGAACTATATTCAATATCTTGTAACAACCTATAATGGAAAAGAATCTGAAAAAGAATAGATATAGATACAGATGTATAACTGAATCACTTTGCTGTACACCGGAAACATTGTAAATCAACTATACTTCAATTAAAAAATACAAAAAAAAAAAAAAGAGAGAGAGAGAGAGAGACAAGGAGGTAACTAATATGATGGCCCTTCTGTGGTGAATGGGGAAACCCATGAATAATACACAGAATAAATGAATGCTGCAAACACTAAGGCAATAGTCTTAAGTAGTTGGAGGCAACTATACCTGTGAAACTACAGGCCCTAAGTTATATGTTACTGAAAGTTATCTTTTTAAAAAAATGGAAGACAATGCCCTTGAAGAAACATTGTATGAGATTTTATGAGATTTTAGGGAGTTGGGATGTGATGGGGTTAGAATACTTGGGTTCAGGTTTGGAGGCCACCACTCATGTCACCTTGGTCAAATCACAGTTTCTCTTGGCTTTTCTTTCTTCTCATGGTGAAGGAAATATCTGTGCATTTCACAGAATCACATTTTGGAAATTATCTCAAATAAGAAATGACAGAAAAAGCACCAACCTGGGCCTCCCTGGTGGCGCAGTGGTTGAGAGTCCGCCTGCCGATGCAGGGGATACGGGTTCGTGCCCCGGTCTGGGAGGATCCCGTATGCCGCGGAGCGGCTGGGCCCGTGAGCCATGGCCGCTGGGCGTGCGCATCCGGAGTCTGTGCTCCGCGATGGGAGAGGCCACAACAGTGAGAGGCCCGCATACCGCAAAAAGAAAAAAAAAAAAAAGCACCAACCATTAATTTTCAGAATGCTGGCCTTTGGGAAAATGAACATTTCGTAATATGTGGCTTAATGTAAGACAGAGATTTACCTAAAATAATTTTTTAACTAAGAAAGAAGTTCTTTATATAACGTTTTTCTTCTGAAGAGCTCAAGTTCATTTCATAGCTGTGTAGCTGTTCTCGGACTGCTGGGGTTGTGCTTCCACTCAGCTACCTACTAACTGGTAAGTTTCTTAACCCTTCTCAGGCTCAGTTTCTTCATCTCGGGCTCATCTATCTACCCTATTGTGGTGTGGAAATATATTCAATAATCCTTGAGAAGTACATATCACACTGCCTGGCACATAGTAAGTGCTCAGTAAATATTGTTACTGTTTTTTTATCCTTCCATCCGTCATTGATTTCATTAGCAGACATGCAGAATTGCAATCTAGACCTTCTGATCTAGACCTTTTCTGTTAAAGCCTTGACTAAAATGTAAATTCAGCCAGTAGTTCTCTTATATACTGGTTTAATATGGTTAAATATGGAGTTTTATTGAAGGACATAATCAAAATGTTGAAACATTATCTCTAAATCTCAGAAAATTACTGGGGAGCAGGTAGGATAAAGCAAACCATAATTCTACCCAAATTTTTATTTCATTGCTTATAAGATGTAAGATGTTTTTGTTTTCCATAAAGCAAAAGATTTTTGGAATCGACAGAAATATAGTTATTATGAATTTGGTTCATGTTTTTACATCCCAGTAGAAATGTGGCAATACACATAGAAAAGTTTCAAGAATTATTTTTCTCCAAATGCACCATTTTATTTTATAACCTTGGCTATGACTATAGGACAAGGAAACACACACACACACACACACACACACACGGCATAGGCATGGCTACAGGAAGCCATAAGATCTGTTGTAGCCATCTTGTACCACCAATACAGATTACAACTGTGTCATCCTGTGAGAAATCCACATTGCTATCAATTGCTGCCTGAGACTTTGAAAACCAATGTGGCTCCTTTCATGATTGAGATTTCTGGGAAAATCCCCTAGTTTCACTTTTCATCTAATTTGTTTGTCCCCTCCCCACTTTACATGCTGAATCATTGCTATTCGTTCCTGTGGGCTTTGTGAGGGCAGAGAGCGCACTACCACATTCCCAGGTGTATTCCTAGTGCCCAGCCCACTTCATGGCTCATGGCAGGCACTCAGTAAATATTTGTTCAAAGAGTAGATTAATCTTTAAATATTAAGGAATTTAAGTATCTATTTTGCCTACATTTAAAAAGCATAAAACACTATGTTTTGCCCTAACACTTAAATCTCTTCAATTTGAAGGAATTAAAGAACAAGATAGCATTGTGTATCTGCTAGCTTTACCTTGTCTTATGTCAGAAATGTTAATAAAAGTCATTGTACTTTAGTCTAACCGTATGACTTAATTAGCTGACTGCCTTATAGTTAAAAGTCTCTTAATTTTGAAATTGAGACAATCTTTTTGGGCCTATTGCATCTTTCTGCTGGTTATATAACTCCTTTAAACCCTAAAGAGATTGCATTCACATCTTTTGATTCTAGAACTGCTGGAGGTTTAGAAGATGTCAGTTTTGCCTTGAGGCTGCAGAGCCGACCATTCGTTGAGAAGTGAGGCTCAGAGGACCTGCAGTGTATCAGTTAAAGGAGGAAAGTGCTTCTACCTAATCAACAGCAAGTATTTCCTGAGAGAGAGAAAAGAGATAGTGGGACATAGGTAAAGGCCACAGAGCTGTCCCTCCTGAATGTGTCTATCTACGCTGGATGGATATCAGAGTGGTACTTTCATTCTCTAAGGCAAAATGCTTAGACTCTTGGGACCGACGCTGGAGCAGTTTCTACTGGAACGTTCTCAAAACTATATGACACTTTAAGGCAGCAGTCTGCAATCTTTTTGGCAGCAGGGACTGGTTTTGTGGAAGACAATTCTTCCGTGGTGCAGGGGGGCAGTGGTGGATGGTTCAGGCGGTCATGCGAGCGATGGGGGGCGGCAGAGGAAGCTTCGCTCGCTCCCCCGCCACTCACCTACTGCTGTGCGGCCTGGTGCCCGGCTGGGTACCGCTCCGTGGCCCGGGGGTTGGGGACTCCTGCTTTAAGTAATGTCTCTGAATGCCACTATACAGATCAAGCCAAAGAAAGCACTGTTTTGATTTTAATGGTTTGTGACTTCTAGTGCGTGTCCTGTCCTTGGGTCCTGGCCGCTGTGATACTGTGTGTGCTCTTCACTGCAGAGGCCTGTGTTTCTCCAGGTCTGTCAGCATATGGGAAGGAAGGTCAGGGTGAAGGAAGGGTGTCCTGAAACAAACCACTTGGACCATACCATTCAACTGAAGCCCAGTTCTACCTTAAGTCATTTGATTCTTCTTTGAGTTCAAGAAAGCTAATGATACCGTAATCATACCAGAAAAATTTTGAGGAGAGAATAGTTCCAATCTCTTTGGGTGATTCTAGTACCTTCAGGTTAAAAACTTGATATTATCTGATCCTGTGATTATTTTATTATGTTATTAAATGAGAGGATAATATTGAATGACCCCAAATATATTTAATTTGAAAGTTTTGGTTAAATATATTAAGTGTTTAAAAATAGTAACTGTCTGGCAGGAATAAAGATGCAGACGTAGAGAATGGACTTGAGGACACGGGGAGGGAGAAGGGTAAGCTGGGACAAAGTGAGAGAGTGGCATGGACATATACACTACCAAATGTAAAATAGATAGCTAGTGGGAAGCAGCCACATAGCACAGGGAGATCAGCTCAGTGCTTTGTGACCACCTAGAGGGGTGGGATAGAGAGGGTGGGAGGGAGATGCAAGAGGGAGGGGACATTATGGGGATATAAGTATACATATAGCTGATTCACTTTGTTATACAGCAGAAACTAATACAACAATGTAAAGCAATTATACCCCAATAAAGATGTTAAAAAAAAAAAGTAACTGTCTGGATCTCCCAAACTCACATCTTGGAAAAAGAATATCTCCATGCCTACCATGAGTCTCTCTGTCCAATAAATGACTCCTTCAAGAAATGATATGGCCCCCACCCACACAATAGGTCTGCTCTAGTCCCTACCAGACCCTCAGGAGTGGCAGTTGTGTGGCCTTTTACTTGTGTCTATGTTCTTTTGTCTCTTTCTGGAATTAGAACCACTTCCTTCCTCTAACTGATGCACACCTCATGTCACTTGAGCCCATTGCCCTGATAATCCTAGGTTCCCATCAGTTTAGGGCAGCAGTTCTCAAACTTTTCGGTCTCAAGACTCCATTACACTCTATAAAACTATTGATGGCTCCTCAAAACTTTTATTTGTTGATTTATCTATCAATTTTTACCATTTTAGAAATTAAAACAGAAATTAAAATATGTATTTATTTCTTTTTAAAAATCCATTATACATTAACTTTAACATTTTTTGAAAAATAACATATTTTGAAGAAATTTAGTAAGAAGAGCAGTATAATTTTAATTTTTGAAAGTCTCTTTAACATCTGGCTTAATAGAAAATATTCTTATCTGCCTCTGCATCCAATCTGTTGCAATATGTTGCTCTGGTTAAAGAATATGAAGAAACTCTGGCCTCACATAGATATGTAGTTGGAATAGGAAAGGAGTATTTTAATAGCCTTTTCAAATAATTGTGGCTATTCTTCAATAATACTAGAGTAAAACTCAGCAGATCATAGTTTCTTAAAGGCTGGTTACAAAGCAGAGTCTGAAACTGTATCAATGAACTTTAAAAATTTATTACATTAAAATCCAATGGTCTGGACTTCCCTGGTGGTGCAGTGGTTAAGAATCCTCCTGCCAATGCAGGGGACACGGGTTTGATCCCTGGTCTGGGAAGATCCCATATGCCGCGGAGCAACTAAGCCAGTGCACCACAACTACTGAGCCTGCACTCTTAGAGCCCGTGAGCCACAACTACTGAGCCCGTGTGCCACAACTACTGAAGCCCACACTCCTAGAGCTCATGCTCCACAACAAGAGAAGCCACTGCGGTGATAAGCCTACACACCACAGGAAAGAGTAGCCCCTGCTCGCCGCAACTAGAGAAAGCCCGTGCACAGCAACCAAGTCCCAATGCAGCCAAAAAGCAAAACCAAACAAAACCAATGGTCCAGTGGTCTATCGTGCACTCTGAATGAGTTTTGTAGCATCATGCATTGGTTATTTAAAAAATATTAGTTCACTGATTTATGAAGTTCTTCCAAACATTTACTCATTTTAATATATAATATCCCAAAAAATCGCATTTGATAAAAGCACCCCAATCTCATCTGTAAGTATTGGACAACTCATAATATTTGATACAAGTTCTCCAAAATTCTAATTTTTGATTGAAAGCTCAAATTTTATCATTAGCAACAAATACTTTCAATTACTTACCTTGAAGTGACATTTTCAAGAAAACATCTAAAGGATAAAGTCTGGGGCTTCCCTGGTGGCACAGTGGTTAAGAATCCGCCTGCCAATGCAGGGAACACGGGTTCAGGCCCTGGTCTGGAAAGATCCCACATGCCGTGGAGCAACTAAGCCCGTGTGCCACAACTACTGAGCCTGCGCTCTAGAGCCTGCCAGCCACAACTACTGAACCTGCGTGCCACAACTGCTGAAGCCCGTGTGCCTAGAGCCTGTGCTCCACAACAAGAGAAGCCACCGCAATGAGAAGCCCATGCATCGCAACGAAGAGTAGCCCCCGCTCACCGCAACTAGAGAAAGCCTGCGCACAGCAACGAAGACCCAACACAGCCATAAATAAATAAATAAATATTTTTAAAAAAGAGATAAAGTCTGAATAACCACAGCTTGTCAGTCATTCTTTCAAGTAAAAATGGTGTTCCATTAAAAAGTGGCTTGGGGCTTCCCTGGTGGCGCAGTGGTTGGGGGTCCGCCTGCCGATGCAGGGGACGCGGGTTCGTGCCCCGGCCCGGGAGGATCCCACATGCCGTGGAGCGGCTGGGCCCGTGAGCCATGGCCGCTGAGCCTGTGCGTCCGGAGCCTGTGCTCCGCAACGGGAGAGGCCACCACAGTGAGAGGCCCGCGTACCACAAAAAAAAAAAAAAAAAAAAGTGGCTAGTTCAGCTTGAAATTCAGTCACACAAGTGCTTTTCATGGAAACAATTTACTTCGAGACACAGCAGAATGCTTTTGTGCACTTCCTATTTTGTCACGCATAATATTAAAAAGATGTGTACTCAAGAGTTGAAATTGAATAAAACGTCCTTTCTACGGCTTCATCAAGGACTTTCTTAGGGGGAGCTGGCTCTTTCTGTTTTGCCAGTGCACAGCAGTAAAGAATACAGTAACTCCTAGTACAGTTTAGTATCACCTCCTTGATTGATGTAAGGGCACCGTTTTTGCCCACCATGGCTTTTGCACCATCAGTGCAAATTTTGACACAGTTGTATAGAATAAACCATGAGATGTGAAAAAGTTATTGAACACTTTGACCATTTCAGCACAACTATTTATATAATAAAAGATCTTCAATGACTAATCAGGGCTGATATGGACAAATATAAGCAAAACAGCAAATCCAGTCACATCTGCAGATCTGTCCATTTTTAAGGCACAGGTGCAATTCTGTAGATGAGATATTAATCTTCTTGTTTGCAGTGAAATCTGTAATTTGATAAGTTCTTGTGTCTTTGGGAAGTGGCACTGGATGCTTTTACTGATTTTTCATCCAGCAGGCATTCAGCAATGTCAATTTGCAGGACTTTATTATTCTTTCAACTACTGTGTATACTTCTCTAGCCAATGCTAGACATGTAACTCACCCTGGGAGATGATTCGGCATCTTTTCTGTGGCTAGTTTGAAAACCTGAAACAAACAATATTAGCTTTTAAAGAGCATATCATGTCTACATGTAAACTATTCCTTTTTCTTTAAACTCTGATCAGTCTCAAAATGACAATTTGAAATTGTTTTGTTGCATAAGACATAATAAGGTGAATTATTAGCATCCATATACAGGTGAGAGAGAAGGTATCTTTCCTTGTATTTTCACTTCTTATTAATGGTTTCATCCAGCTTCTTTGAAGTTGATTCTCTCTTCCATGTGTCAGAGAACTCTGATATTTCACTTTCATCCTCTTCAGCATCTTTGGACATAGATGCTACATAAGTGGATTGAGAAAGTGAGTCATCTCTTGTTTTTAAGCCAACAATCCATCCTTAAAGATAATAAAAGTGTCCTATAGATATTTCTATTGATTGATTGATTAATTGATTGCCATGCTACATGGCTTACGGGATCTTAGTTTCCTCGACCAGGGACTGGACCCGGGCCATGGCAGTGAAAGCGCCAAGTCCTAACCACAGGACCACCATGGAATTCCCTATTTCTTTTTATTTAGAATAAAATAATGAATTCTAAAGAAACCATATGAGACTTAAATTTCTTTTTCTTTTTCTTTTTTTTTTTTTTTTTTTGCGGTACGCGGGCCTCTCACCGTTGTGGCCTCTCCCGTTGCGGAGTACAGGCTCCGGACGCGCAGGCTCAGCGGCCATGGCTCACGGGCCCAGCCGCTCCGTGGCATGTGGGATCTTCCTGGACCAGGGCACGAACCCGCGTCCCCTGCATCGGCAGGTGGACTCTCAACCACTGTGCCACCAGGGAAGCCTGAGACTTAAATTTCTTAATTTGAAGTTTTTGAAAAAATTTTAAATATTATTGCAACAACAACAAAGTATACTTATTTCTTGTTGAGCCTCCAAATGTATGCAAGGAAAACTTCAGGATTTCAAAACAATACATTGGACAATAAGATATACAAATTATAGCAGGTGTAAGGAAAGATAGTAAGAACATTGTCCAAATATTATGAACAAACTGAGTTAATCTCTGAAAATGCACATATACGCTAAACCTAACACCTTAGAAAATTCTGGAAAACACAAGAATACACAAAGCACATCTTCCATTATTTGCCAGAACAATGATGTCATCATACACCATGTGGCCTCTGGAAAACTCCACTATATACTTGTGAGAGAATGAAAGTGAAAAAAGCAAATAATGTCTTAGCATTATTATAAATTACTTTTTTTTTTTTTTTTTTTTTTGCGGTATGCGGGCCTCTCACTGCTGTGGCCTCCCCCGTTGCAGAGCACAGGCTCCGGACGTGCAGGCTCCGGACGCGCAGGCTCAGCGGCCATGGCTCACGGGCCCAGCCACTCCGCGGCATATGGGATCCTCCCAGACCGGGGCACGAACCCGTATCCCCTGCATCGGCAGGCGGACTCTCAACCACTTGCGCCACCAGGGAGGCCCTATAAATTACTTTTGACCTCACAGACCTCCTAGAAGATCTCAGAGCCCTCAGGACCCCCCAGACTACACTCTAGGGAGCCATCAGTTTTTAATGCATTTAAATTATCTTAAATATGCCAAGGGGGTGAGGTATAATACTTTTTCTTTATTTGATGCACCTTAAAAAGCCTAAATTAGATTTTAGGATTTACTGATGCCTTGAATGAAATAATCAGTGGTTCCCAAGGTTAACAGTCCAAGAGCCACGGATTCAAACTTAGATCCAGCAACTCCTTCCACCTTTGCAGTATGAATCTGGAAGCCTAGTCAGTTCTGGTAAAGAAGCTAGAAATAGCTATTTGATAAATTTATGAATTTAAATTCCCACATGCTAATCCTCCAGATCCCTTCATAATCACTAATTTTCCTTCAAATAGGAAACTGAAGCAGCTAGAAATGTTTGTATATGGTTGGAATTTAATCACTTTATATTTTGAACATTCCTTCTGAAAGAAATTTCCTTCAATTCAATACAAAATACATGAGTACCATGCACCCAATACTAACTAGGTACTTCAGGGAATAAAACAGGTGCATACTCCTCCTTCTCAATTAATTTTTGCAAATACTTACTGCAAGAAACAAAGGACGTATAGTTAAATGTTGCCTCAGATGTAGGTTATGAGCAATAAGAATAGAGATTTGGGGGTTTCACAGAGAAGGTGATGTATAGAGACAGGGTGGAGGCTCATTCCAGGGGATTCATGGTTTGGACTAAGGAACTGAAGCTGGAAGCTGGAGCCAAGCCTGAGGGATTGGAGGTCATTGGGACTGTAAATATTTGCACACAGCCACATCCAGAGCTGGAGAGGTGAAGGGAAAGGACTGGAATAGTTCTTTCTTCTTCTCCCTCCTACCCTCCAATTGCCTTTAGTTGAGCCAGGAGGATAGAAAGTAAACCAAGGGACATGGGGGAGGCAACTCCAGAGTGAGTCATAGCCAAAAGAGGTTGTCAAAATAAAATGACCAAGAGCATCAGGACACCATTGTCTGTGGTAGACCAGATGCACTGCTTAGATCTCCATCCCAGAAGGGACCTGCTACCCATCTACAGGAAGCACTGGCAGTCAGCCTCCAACTGTCAGCTCCTTCAGGTTCGGCCTCAGCCACAAAGAGCCACTTCACTGCAAAAAGCTACCATGCTCAAGGTCATACCCTTCCCAGGGCAGTTTGCATCCTTAACAGAGAGGCAGGGATGTAAAGGCATAGCCATCCTAGATGACTCTGCAGAATGGTATTTGCTCCAAAGCTCCCTGCTGGATTGGCTGAGGCCTTGACGCAATTCAACTTCTCCTTCTGACCCATGCTTCTTTCTGCTTCTTCTCACAGGTGGGATCCCTAAGAATATCTTGCACTCCAAATTCTGCCCCAGTATCTGATGGTGGAGAGTCTAACCTGTGACATTCTCTCATCCAGAGCAGAATATATATATATATATATGCATGTTTATGTATATGTGTACACATTTATGTATATGTACATATGCCCATGTATACATATATTTATTAATTACTTTCTCCATTCAAAAGTACACTGCCTACAAATTATCACCAAATTGTGTTTTCAACCTATATTCTAAATATAGCTGTTATTTCCCCCTAATGCAAACCTTTGTTGCCAAAAAATTTTTATAATGGCAAAATTATTTATTTTTCCCACTAATCCCTATGTAATTTTTGACCATTTTGGAGATACTAAGATCCTAAATATGCACCATTTGTTCAGAACAGTAGGGCAAGATATAAACATATACAATCAACTAGTTTACTGGTAATTGTAGGCATTAGCTGTAACTTACATATGACACAGCTATGAATGTTGGTACCAGGCTCTCAAAACTTGACTGGGAGATGGGATAATGTTTATTTTTTATTTTACTTTTTATGTTCGGCCACGCTTCTCGCCTCGTGGGATCTTAGTTCCCTGACCAAGGATCGAACCTGCACCCTTGGCAGTGAAAGCATGGAGTCCTAACCACTGGACCACCAGGGAATTCTCAAGAGATAATGTTTATTTAGAACAGGACGTCCAGCAGTTATACTCAGCTTCAGATCCCTGCACCTAGCGTTACTGTTTTGGCCTCAGTAATATTAATCATAAGTAAGAGTAATTCTTGGTAAGAATGGAAAATATTCCAGTTGTAACTTCAAAAATATGATATCTGGAAGACTGAAAGTCACTTTCTCAGCAGTGCCTGGTGTAAGCCTTAGTTTTGACGCCTCTATTTAGTAGCACACTCCGTCCTTTACACTCGTGTGCAGTGCAGAGGACCAGGGTCTGATTGAACTGGATCTGTTTGCAGGAAACTCAAGCAAGGTCAAGCCTTTTCTGAAAGACCTTCCATCAAAGGAGTTAGACTAGAGGATCCCTAAGGTTGTTCTTTTTCTAACATCCCAGGTCCCAAGTTCTGTGTTATATTGACACATGGGTTATTTTGAGTCCCGAGAAGTAGATTAAACTATGATTTGAAATGTTTATTTTAGGCAAGGCTTTTTATATAAAACAAGGACAAGCAAATGTGACACCCCAAAAATTTGTCATGAGAAATAGGTGTTCCTTTCGTGAAGCCCAGGTGGGAGGGCAGCCCTGGGCTGGACTGGAAGCCCTGCAGAGGCACCTTCAGCGTTCTTCCCACGTCTCCTCTCTGTGCCCTGCCTGGTGACTCAGGCCTGCCTCTCACCATCCTGCCGCTCTCACCACAGCTCCTGAATATCTTCTACAGTTGCTGCTCCACTGACTCCCCAGGACCACAGAATGCAATCCAGATCCCACAGGCTGGCATACAGGACCTCTGTGGTCTGAGCACTGGCCACCTTTCTAACTGCCCCTGAGCCCCTCTCCCACCTACGCACTCTGTCTCTAGCTGCTCTGGAACGCTCACAGCCACGAACACATCACTCACTCTCTCAGCTCTGCCTTTGTGCCCGCTGTTCCTCTTTGTCCTCACACCGCCCTTCCCTCTGTCCACCCACCCCCACCTGCCTGGCAAAGCCCTGCCTAACCCCCTGCCCCATTACCTCCCTCTGTTTTTTCCTCTGACTCCTCCCACCTGCTCTGGATTTCCTTTCTACTCTGTTCGTAACTCCATTACAACCAGGTTTTGTGCATTAGAGACCATCCATTTTTCACACCAGACACCTCACGTGAATGTGATGCCTGAGGAGCAAGAGCAGGACCTGGTTCACCTTTGATCACCGGCGCTGCCACGGCGCCTGGTACACAGCGGGCCTCAGTCACTGCTGCATGTAGAAAATGGAGTGAATGCCCTCCTGCCACCACAGCCCCCGCCCAGCTCTGCTGAGGGAACTGTTTTTGTCTTGTTTTGTTTGCTTATATTAATTCTTTCCTTCTGGCCAAAGCATCTCCAACAAATGGGAGAAGTCTAGAGAGTGACTTTCAGACAAATCATATGCCAACTCCAATGCCCAGCATCTAATAAGCAAGTACTAAAACGTCACTAAATTAATGACTAGAGCCCCCATCAATAGGCAACGTTATACCTTTCTTTTCTAACCCAGTGGTAACTCAATTTCAGGCTAGCGGGAAGAGATATGGCGGAGGGAGAAGTAGGCCTCTCAATGCCCTCAAGTCATGGCATATGGGGGTTACTGTAGTCTAAATGTTTTGTGTCCCCTCCCTCCCCTGGCAAATTCCTACTGTTGAGATCTAACCCGCAAGTTGATGGTATTAGGAGGTGGGGCCTTTAGGATGTGCTTAAGTGATGAGAGTGGAATCCTCATGAATGGGATTCATGCCCTTATAAAAGGGACTCCAGAGAGAGCCCTGGCACCTTCCATCAGGTGAGGATATAACAGTAAGTCTGCAACCCAAAAGAGGGCCCTTACCTGACTATGCTGGCACCCTGATCTCAGACTTCCAGCCTCCAGAACAGCGAGCAATGCATTTCTGCTGTTTTTAAGCTACCCAGTCTCAGGCACCTTGCTAGAGCAGCCTGAATGAACTAAGGCAGGGGGCCACCTGCTCATACACCTGGTTAAATATGGCTCCCAGAGGGTAAAAATGAGATTACTTCAACCCTTTTCCTGGGCTCTGAGGGTATTAGTATTAGCTTAGTAAACTGAAGCAAAAAGATATAGTAAGCCTTGGGAAACTGGGGTTGAGTGCTGGTGTGAAGCTGAAGTTGGGAAGTCTCCCTCATCTACAGGTTTCATGGATATGATTGATGTTTGACTCTTATCAAGTGGGGCTGCGGGGAGGTTCCAAGGCAGCCCTTTCACTAGGACTAGGAAACAGAGAAGGTGTGGGAAAATGTGTCTGAGAAGCTCACCCAGCACAAACATATTTGCTGCCAAACTATGAAACTGGTAACTCCATGCCACTAGCCTGTTATTTAACACCTTGTGGTAAAATTGCCTGCTGAAGCAGAAAAGAGAGCTTTGTGCACCTCTTGAGGGAGTGTCAGGTGCTCAGGTGTGAGTCCCTGCCTCCTCCTCTCCTCAGTACTTAGTATCTGTGTTTCCTAAGACCCTGTGCTGCTCTCTGCTCCATGAGTTTCAACTAGGATTTGAGCTCCTTGAGAACAAGGTCTTTACTATCATCTTCCTCTCTTACGCTGGGCACACAGCAGTGGCTCAATAGATGAGCATCTAATTAGACTGGAAGATGTTAACATTGCCAAGGGTGAACTGCCACCATGTGGCAGCATGGAGAGTCCAAAAATAGCTCCCTTTATTGCTCTGCACCAGCTATGCCTGTTATCCCTTTTAATCCTCATCAACTACCCTGTATGGAAAGTGCTCTTATTATCCAGTTTAGGGATGTGTACACTGAGGCTTGGAGAAGTTAATCAGCTAGTGTGAGGTCACAAAGCTAGAGACTAGTGAGGGTAAATTTTAACTCAAGAACTTTCACTTCTGGTATTGCTTGAGAACGATCCTACCAGACCAGCCCTCCTGCAGATAATAACTATAAACTCTGAACAGAATGCAGATGATAACTAAAGTAGAACACAGCTATCTGAAGGCACTGGTGAGTGAACAAAAGCAGGCAGATTCTGGTGAGGACTCCATGCTTGGAGGAGGGGAGTTGTATGGAATGAGTTGCCATTTCCACAGCTTTTAGTCTAGAGCCAGACAGTCAGTGTGGCACATGGGACAGTGGGACTGCTGGTGGAACAACTGCTGTCTTTCTGGGGAACCAGAAGACTAAACACGGGGGAACCACAGCTGCTGGAAGGGACTCCCAGAAGAGAGAGAGCTGGAGAAGGGATCTCCAAATTCTGCCTGCCCACATCTCTACTGACCCCTGAATCACACTTACGCAGAACAAACTCAAAGCAGCTCTGTTGAGGACAAAAGATCTGAATTGAGATTGGAGGTAGTGGGCAAAAAAAGGATTTGCTGCAGTTTGAGTCCAACAAAGATAACTGTCTGCTTTAAAAAGAAAAGAAAAAAAGAAAGAAAGAAAGAAAGAAAAAATGTTTAAGAAATGAAAAGAAAAGAAAGAGTGCTTATCAGGGTAAAATAACATAATCCATAATCCAGAGTCTCCATAAATTAATGTTCATAATGCCTGGGATACAGTCCAAAATTACTCAGAATAAAAAGATACAAAAAAAATGGAACACATTCTCAAGAGAAAAGAATATCAACTGAGGAAAAAACCTGAGGTGAATGGGATATGGAATTAGCTGAAAATTTTAAAGCAGCTATCATAACTATCCTCAGTGAAGTAATAGAAAATATGCTCACAATGAAGACAGAAAATTTCAGCAGAAAAATAGAAAAAATGATATTCTTAAAAAATTATATGTAAATATATAATGGCTGAATTTTTAGAAAATCTACTGGATACATTTAAAAGCAGAATGGAGATAACAGAGGAAAAGTAAGTGAACTTGAAGATAGAGCAATAGAAACTATCCAATATGGAGAACATAATTTTTTGTGTTTTTTTTTAAAGACTGAAAATAAATAAATAAATAAATAAAAGCCTCAGGCATCTCTTAGATAATATTAGTCTAAAATGTGTGTAATTGAAATTCCAGAATGGGAAAAAAAATAGGGCAGAAAAAAAAATACTTGAAGAAATAATGACTGGAAATTTCCTCTATTTGTTTAAAACATAAAGCTATAGATTCAAAGTATTCAAAGAACACCAAGCAGGCTGTGCTAAAGCACATTATAGTCAAAATATTGAAAGTTGAATACAAAGGGCAAACGTTGCAGAGGTAGCAAGAAAAGAATAGCATATTGTGTTCAAGGAAAAACAATTCAATAAATGGCTGACTTCTTATCGGAAATTATGAAGGCCAGGAGAGAGTGGAACAATATTTCCAAAGTGCTAAAAGGAAATCTGTCAGCCCCGAATTCTATATATAGCAAAAAAAAAAAATCCTTTAAGAATGAAGGTAAAATAAGGACATTTTCAGATAAAAGAAAACTAAGAGAATTTGACACCATCAGACCTTCACAAAGAAATGCTAATGGAAGTTTTTCAGGCAAAAGGAAATGATATCAGAGTGAAATTCAAATCATCAGAAAGGAATGAAGTAAAAGGAGTGACTAGGCAGCATTAGAACCTGCTTCCTCTTTTTTGGCCCAAACCCCTCTGCTAGCCCAAAAGTCAGAGATAAGACTGCCAGGTTTCCATACAATCCATGTCATTTTGTTAAAACTATTGATAAATACCATTTACAATATTGTACTATTTACAACAGGATAAAAAACATCAAGCACCTAGGAATAAATCTAACAAAAAATGTTCAAGGAAAATTAAAAACTACAAAACATTGCTGGGGGGAATAAAAGAAAAGAGGAGACTATGCTGGTGGAGCACATTTGGTCCACCCCCTCTGCAGGTTCTGCCTTGATGGTCTAATGCCCCAATGTAGAATGGGGAGCAGATGGAAAACATGGGCCTCTGGCTGCTCTCCAGCTCTTGAGTTTATGTTACACATCTAACTACTTAGAAACAGTCTGACTTCTCTCTTGCTAAGTCCATATTCTAAATTTCTAGCCAGTTGGCCCACTCCTGAAACAATTAACCATAACCATGCATTATTGCATAAAAGGGCTACCAGTACCAACTGCTTTTACCAAATGAGTTGGTAGGAGGCCTTTTCTACAAAGTGAGCAGGATGGCAGCTCATTTGGTGTCTAGTACAGTAAGAAAAGAAAGAAGAAAACTCTCTTGATGTTCCAGCAGGCAAATGCTAGGGTGAAACTACATCTTAGGAAAGTCTCCTTATTGGAAGGGCGCAGGATGTGCTAGTAAGGGGGAAAAGAGAAGGAACAGGAGGAGCTGGAGACCAGAAAAACATTTGAAATCAGGCATGTGAGATGTTGGCGGGGATAATCAGCAGGAATATGCAGGTGTAGCCACACGAGTTCTTGTTAATATTGAAACGTCCATGATGGTTGCTCACGAGTGTAATAGTAACTGCATCATGTGGTAAATGAATGATACACATTTTGGCACGTGGCATTTATCTCAAAAACCACACAGCAATGCCATTTCAGAATATTTGTCTGGTTTGGGCAGTGGAGTTCAGAGCTGAGGGGAGGAGTACCGCTTGGAGGGTGGCAGACATCCTGCTGTTTATTTCAGATGTTGGGGACTTGCTTATTGTCCATGATCATTTACTTTCCTAGAGCCCTCTCCAGTATTCTCATCCATTTCCTCCTTCAGGACTCGCAACGTTCTTGAGCGGGACTATGAGTACCTCCATTTCAACTGAAGCGGAGGGCGAGGCTTAGAGGTAGGGGTAGCTGTTCAGGGTTGGCTCTGGGGGCAGAGCCAGCTTTCAAGTCACCAGCGATGACATCAGTGCCTGCTGTGAGAGCCTGCCTGGGGGCCTTGGTCACGGTGGCATTGTGCCCCCGCCTTGGCCCACTGGGAAGTCCTCTGCGGGCTCAGAGGGCAGTATGTGCATATGACTTCCTGCTTCAAGCACCTGAGACTCTGCCCAAGGGCTCTGTCTGGGCCTGAGCACACTTTGCCTGTGGGCAGGTCAGACTGAAGGTTTGGGGGAGTTAGTTCTTTTCAGGGCCACCCCTCAAACCACAAAGGATGGTACTTCCCAGAACTTCTGCTGCCAGTGTCCTTGTCCCTACGGTGAAACCAAGCCATCCCCCGCCTCTGCAGGAGACCCTGCAACACTAGCAGGTCCCCCAGGCCCACCAGGGATAGTGATCGTTGAGGAAATCACTGAGAGCACAGCCACACTTTCCTGGAGCCCAGCCACTGACAACCACAGCCCAATCTCCTCATACAACTTGCAGGCTTGCAGCCCCTTCTCCCTGGGCTGGCAAACAGTAAAAACAGCCGTGTGGATGAAAGGCTCTTGGTGCTGCAGCCAGGAGTCAGTGCTGTGCCTCTGACGTTGGAGAGCCAACTTCAGTTCACTGGTTCACAAGAGACCTCCCAGCTCCACATAATATCAAACGGCGAAAATCTCCCAGAGATCTCCATCTCAACACCAACACCCAGCTTCACTCAATGACCAGCAAGCTACAGTGCTGGACACCCTATGCCAAACAACTAGCAAGACAAGAACACAACCCCACCCATTAGCAGAGAGGCTGCCTAAAATCATAATAAGGCCACAGACACCCCAAAACACACCACCAGACGTGGACCTACCCACCAGAAAGACAAGATCCAGCCTCATCCACCAGAACACAGGCACTAGTCCCCTCCACCAGGAAGCGTACAGAACACACTGAACCACCTTTAGCCACTGGGGGCAGACACCAAAAACAATGGGAACTAAGAACCTGCAGCCTGCAAAAAGGAGACCCCAACCTCAGTAAGATAAGAAAAATGAGAAGACAGAAAAACACACAGCAGATGAAGGAGCAAGATAAAAACCCACCAGACTTAACAAATGAAGAGGAAATAGGCAGTCTACCTGAAAAAGAATTCAGAATAATGATAGTAAAGATGATCCAAAATCTTGGAAACAGAATAGAGAAAATGCAAGAAACATTTAACAAGGACCTCGAAGAACTAAAGAGGAAACAAGCAATGATGAACAACACAATAAATGAAATTAAAAATACCTAGAAGGGATCAATAGCAGAATAACTGAGGCATAAGAACGGATAAGTGACCTGGAAGATAAAATAGTGGAAATAACTACTGCAGAGCAGAACAAAGAAAAAAGAATGAAAAGAACTGAGGACAGTCTCAGAGACCTCTGGGACAACATTAAATGCACCAACATTCGAATTATAGGGGTCTCAGAAGAAGAGAAAAAGAAAGGGACTGAGAAAATATTTGAAGAGATTATAGTTGAAAACTTCCCTAATATGGGAAAGGAAATAGTTAATCAAGTCCAGGAAGCACAGAGAGTCCCATACAGGATAAATCCAAGAAGAAACACGCCAAGACACATATTAATCAAACAGTCAAAAATTAAATACAAAGAAAACATATTAAAAGCAGCAAAGGAAAAACAACAAATAACATACAAGGGAATCCCCATCAGGTTAAAAGCTGATCTCTCAGCAGAAACTCTGCAAGCCAGAAGGGACTGGCAGGACATATTTAAAGTGATGAAGGAGAAAAACCTACAACCAAGATTACTCTACCCAGCAAGGATCTCATTCAGATTTGATGGAGAAATTAAAACCTTTACAGACAAGCAAAAGCTGAGAGAGTTCAGCACCACCAAACCAGCTTTACAACAAATGCTAAAGGAACTTCTCTAGGCAAGAAACACAAGAGAAGGAAAAGACCTACAATAACAAACCCAAAACAATAAAGAAAATGGGAATAGGAACATACATATCGATAATTACCTTAAATGTAAATGGATTAAATGCTCCCACCAAAAGACACAGACTGGCTGAATGGATACAAAAACAAGACCCATATATATGCTGTTTACAAGACACCCACTTCAGACCTAGGGACTCATACAGACTGAAAGTGAGGGGATGGAAAAAGATATTCCATGCAAATGGAAATCAAAAGAAAGCTGGAGTAGCAATTCTCATATCAGACAAAATAGACTTTAAAGTAAAGACTATTACAAGAGACAAAGAAGGACACTACATAATGATCAAGGGATTGATCCAAGAAGAAGATATAACAATTGTAAATATTTATGCACCCAACATAGGAGCACCTCAATACATAAGGCAAACACTAACAGCCATAAAAGGGAAAATCAACAGTAATACATTCATAGTAGGGAACTTTAACACCCCACTTTCACCAATGGACAGATCATCCAAAATGAAAATAAATAAGGAAACACAAGCTTTAAATGATACATTAAACAAGATGGACTTAATTGATATTTATAGGACATTCCATCCAAAAACAACAGAATACACATTTTTCTCAAGTGCTCATGGAACATTCTCCAAGATAGATCATATCTTGGGTCACAAATCAACCCTTGGTAAATTTAAGAAAACTGAAATTGTATCAAGTATCTTTTCCAACCACAACACCATGAGACTAGATATCAATTACAGGAAAAGATCTGTAAAAAATACAAACACATGGAGACTAAACAATACACTGCTTAATAATGAAGTGATCGCTGACGAAATCAAAGAGGAAATAAAAAAATACCTAGAAACAAATGACAATGGAGACACGACGACCCAAAACCTATGGGATGCAGCAAAAGCAGTTCTAAGAGGGAAGTTATAGCAATACAATCCTACCTTAAGAAACAGGAAACATCTCGAATAAACAACCTAACCTTGCACCTAAAGCAATTAGAGAAAGAAGAACAAAAAACCCCCAAAGTTAGCAGGAGGAAAGAAATCATAAAGATCAGATCAGAAATAAATGAAAAGGAAATGAAAGAAACGATAGCAAAGATCAATAAAACTAAAAGCTGGTTCTTTGTTTGTTTGTTTTTTCTGGTACGCGGGCCTCTCACTGTTGTGGCCTCTCCCATTGTGGAGCACAGGCTCCGGACGCGCAGGCTCAGTGGCCATGGCTCACAGGCCCAGCCACTCCATGGCATGTGGGATCTTCCTGGATCGGGGCACGAACCCGTGTCCCCTGCATCGGCAGGCGGACTCTCAACCACTGCGCCACCAGGGAAGCCCTAAAAGCTGGTTCTTTGAGAAGATAAACAAAATTGATAAACCATTAGCCAGACTCATCAAGAAAAAAAGGGAGAAGACTCAAATCAATAGAATTAGAAATGAAAAAGGAGAAGTAGCAACTGACACTGCAGAAATACAAAGGATCATGAGAGATTACTACAAGCAACTCTATGCCAATGAAGTGGACAACCTGGAAGAAATGGACAAATTCTTAGATATGCACAACCTGCCAAGGCTGAATCAGGAAGAAATAGAAAATATGAATAGACCAATCACAAGCACTGAAATTGAAACTGTGATTAAAAATCTTCCAACAAACAAAAGCCCAGGACCAGATGCCTTCACAGGCGAATTCTATCAAACATTTAGAGAAGAGCTAACACCTATCCTCAAACTCTTCCAAAATATAGCAGAGGGAGGAACACTCCCAAACTCATTCTACGAGGCCACCATCACCCTGATACCAAAACCAGACAAAGATGTTACAAAGAAAGAAAACTACAGGCCAATATCATTGATGAACATAGATGCAAAAATCCTCAACAAAATACTAGGAAACAGAATCCAACAGCACATTAAAAGGAACATACACCATAACCAAGTGGGGTTTATTCCAGGAATGCAAGAATTCTTCAATAGGGCTTCCCTGGTGGCGCAAGTGGTTGAGAGTCCGCCTGCCGATGCAGGGGATACGGGTTCGTGCCCCGGTCTGGGAGGATCCCATATGCCGCGGAGCGGCTGGGCCCGTGAGCCATGGCCGCTGAGCCTGCGCGTCCGGAGCCTGTGCTCCGCAACGGGGGAGGCCACAACAGTGAGAGGCCCACATACCGCAAAAAAAAAAAAAAAAAAAAAAAAGAATTCTTCAATATACGCAAATCAATCAACATGATACACCATATTAACAAACTGAAGGAGAAAAACCATATGATCATCTCAATAGATGCAGAGAAAGCTTTCGACAAAATTCAACACCCATTTATGATAAAAACCTTGCAGAAAGTAGGCATAGAGGGAACTTTCCTCAACATAATAAAGGCCATATATGACAAACCCACAGCCAACATCGTCCTCAATGGTGAAAAACTGAAACCATTTCCACTAAGATCAGGAACAAGACAAGGTTGCCCACTCTCACCACTCTTTTTTTTTTTTTTTTTTTTTGCAGTACGCAGGCCTCTCACTGTTGTGGCCTCTCCCGTTGGGGAGCACAGGCTCCAGACGCGCAGGCCCAGCAGCCATGGCTCACGGGCCCAGCCGCTCCGCGGCATGTGGGATCTTCCCAGACGGGGGCACGAACCCGTGTCCCCTGCATCGGCAGGCAGACTCTCAACCACTGCACCACCAGGGAAGCCCCTCACCACTCTTATTCAACATAGTTTTGGAAGTTTTAGCCACAGCAATCAGAGAAGAAAAGGGAATAAAAGGAATCCAAGTCGGAAAAGAAGAAGTAAAGCTGTCACTGTTTGCAGATGACATGATACTATACATAGAGAATCCTAAAGATGCTACCAGAAAACTACTAGAGCTAATCAATGAATTTGGTAAAGTAGCAGGATACAAAATTAATGCACAGAAATCTCTGGCATTCCTGTACACTAATGATGAAAAATCTGAAAGAGAAATTAAGGAAACACTCCCATTTACCATTGCAACAAAAAGAATAAAATACCTAGGAATAAACCTACCTAAGGAGACAAAAGACCTGTATGCAGAAAATTATAAGACACTGATGAAAGAAATTAAAGATGATACAAATAGATGGAGAGATATACCATGTTCTTGGATTGGAAGAATCAACATTGTGAAAATGACTCCACTACCCAAAGCAATCTACAGATTCAATGCAATCCCTATCAAACTACCACTGGCATTTTTTGCAGAACTAGAACAAAAAAATTCACAATTTGTATGGAAACACGAAAGACCCCGAATAGCCAAAGCAATCTTGAGAATGAAAAACGGAGTTGGAGGAATCAGGCTCCCTGACTTCAGACTATACTACAAAGCTACAGTAATCAAGACAGTATGGTACTGGCACAAAAACAGAAAGATAGATCAATGGAACAGGATAGAAAGCCCAGAGATAAACCCATGCACATATGGTCACCTTATCTTTGATAAAGGAGGCAGGAATGTACAGTGGAGAAAGGACAGCCTCTTCAATAAGTGGTGCTGGGAAAACTGGGCAGGTACATGTAAAAGTATGAGATTAGAACACTCCCTAACACCATACACAAAAATAAGCTCAAAATGGATTAAAGACCTAAATTTAAGGCTAGACACTATTAAACTCTTAGAGGAAAACATAGGCAGAACACTCTATGACATAAATCACAGCAAGATCCTTTCTGACCCACCTCCTAGAGTAATGGAAATAAAAACAAAAATAAACAAACGGGACCTAATGAAACTTCAAAGCTTTTGCACAGCAAAGGAAACCATAAACAAGACCAAAAGACAACCCTCAGAATGGGAGAAAATATTTGCAAATGAAGCAACTGACAACAGATTAATCTCCAAAATTTATAAGCAGCTCATGCAGCTCAATAACAAAAAAACAAACAACCCAATCCAAAAATGGGCAGAAGACCTAAATAGACATTTCTCCAAAGAAGATATACAGATTGCCAACAAACACATGAAAGAATGCTCAACATCATTAATCATTAGAGAAATGCAAATCAAAACTACAATGAGCTATCATCTCACACCAGTCAGAATGGCCATCATCAAAAAATCTAGAAACAATAAATGCTGGAGAGGGTGTGGAGAAAAGGGAACACTCTTGCACTGCTGGTGGGAACGTGAATTGGTACAGCCGCTATGGAGAACGGTATGGAGGTTCCTTAAAAAACTACAAATAGAACTACCATATAACCCAGCAATCCCACTACTGGGCATATACCCTGAGAAAACCATAATTCAAAAAGAGTCATGTACCAAAATGTTCATAGCAGCCCTATTTACAATAGCCCGGAGCTGGAAACAACCTAAGTGTCCATCATTGGATGAATGGATAAAGAAGATGTGGCACATATATACAATGGAATATTACTCAGCCATAAAAAGAAACGAAATTGAATTATTTGTAGTGAGGTGGATGGACCTAGAGTCTGTCATACAGAGTGAACTAAGTCAGAAAGAGAAAGACAAATACCATATGCTAACACATATATATGGAATCTAAGAAAAAACATGTCATGAAGAACCTAGGGGTAAGATGGGAACAAAGACACAGACCTACTAGAGAATGGACTTGAGGATATGGGGAGGGGGAAGGGTAAGCTGTGACAGAGTGAGAGAGTGGCATGGACATATATACACTACCAAACGTAAAATAGATAGCTAGTGAGAAGCAGCCGCATAGCACAGGGAGATCAGATTGGTGCTCTGTGACCACCTAGAGGGGTGGGATAGGGAGGGTGGGAGGGAGGGAGACGTAAGAGAGAAGAGATATGGGAACATATGTATATGTATAACTGATTCACTTTGTTATAAAGCAGAAACTAACACATCATTGTAACGCAATTATACTCCAAAAAAGATGTTAAAAAAAAAAGAAAAAACAAAGAAAACGAAACAAAACCCACAAAGGACCAGAGTGGGTGGAGATACCCCAGCTTCCTCGCTGTTCCAGCCTCCTCATCCTCAGTGGGGTGACTCCACGGTGAGTTGTACACTCACCCTCTGTGGGTCCTCGGCAGCATTGCCTCTCAGTTGCCTGAGCTCCAGCCCAGAGCTCAGTGACGTAACCCTGAGTGGTGTCCTCCCTTCCCTCTTTCCCTCAGGTCTTTACCATGCTTCTGGGTATCATCTCCCAATAAACGACTTGTACCCAAATTCTTGTCTAGAGCCTGCTTTGGGGGGCACCCACACTGGGACAGATAGCAATCCTGTCCAAAGGCACCAGGTGTCTGAGCCAGTGGACCCCTCTGCCCGGACTAGTTGGGAGACCCTTGGTGGGGGGGTGCTCAAGGAGGGACAGGATGGGGCTGTGAGGTCAGAGGATGGCATTTCAGGCAGGGGGCCTGGCATGAGCCTAGTCTGGAGGATGTGTGGGTTGAAGTGGGAGGCTGGGGGGCAGTGGGAGTCTGCAGGGTGGTGGGAAGGGAATCAGGGGTGAGACCCTGCCTCGGCCAGCAAAGGGGACTGTGCCGACGGGCCTCAGAGCAGATGCCAGAGGCCACAGTCACCCTCTCAGCTCAGTCAAGGCTTTTAAGGGATGGAATTGGAAATGCCATTTTCTGGCTTGCTGTTGGCCCAGTATTTCTTGTTTTACATTTTTCCTCTGGAATTTCCATTGTCCTTACTCCTTAGAGGAGACTAGACTTCTGTGGGTAGTAAAATATGTCCTCCAGGTTAAATGTCATTTCAACAAATGCCATCATTACATTTTTCAGTGCCTGACCATTTACATAGCTCTTTCATTTTGTGCTGATAAAATAGCCCTTTGCAGTCAGAAAGGCAGGGCTAGTATTTCCATTTCTGAGATGTTGGCTAATGTGCCCAAGGTGACCCGGCTATAAGTGGCAAACACCAACAAAGGTGAGAGGGGGCTCCCAGAGCCTGGCGTGTGGCTTCACTCCTGCAGCAAGACAGAGTGGGGAGTTCAGCAGGATGCCTGGGGGTGCGGCCCCTCCAGGGGGCCAGTCAGCACTATGACAATAGTGGGCAGGGCTGGCCCCCTGGGGGCAGAGAACCAGCGCCTGGATGCAGACGTCAGAGGCCCAGGCAGTGTTGTTCACACTGATTCCACCACACCTGTCCTCTCAGGCCCCTACTGCAGCTAGCTGAACTTTCTAAAAGAAAGCTCTCTTTACCAGGAAGATTTCCAAGCCTAGTTCTTGCAAGTGGTTCTGGAGATGGCAGCATTTGGACAGAACATTAGCACTTGGCCAGTGTCTGGCCTTGCCAAGGGCGGGCAACCTGGTGACTTGGGGCCCAGCTCAGGATCAAGTGTGACCGGTCTCAGGTCCATCTGAACCTCCCAAAGCACAGACAAATGGCCAACTCTTTGTAGGTTTTGTATCTTTATGGCCTGCTGCAGCTTCCAAATATATGTGTAGGATGTTGAAAATGCTTGTTATTCCTTGTGTTAATAGGATGAAAGCAATAATAATAAAGTGTGCTCAGTCTCTCAGAGGGTCTGTGAACAGGACTGGGCTTCCTGCTCTCCTGACCTTGGGCGAGGTGAGCTGCTCTGTGGCCAAGTCAACTTCAGCTCTGGCAGAATCCTGTGACCCTTCCAGCAGTTCTGATGCCCTGGATCAGAGCCCTCAGCCTGTTGATTCCCAGGGGTGGTCCCAGGCCAGGGAGTATCTCTAAGGGCTGGCAGGGCTGGCTGTGGAGCTGGAAGCAGGGGCCCTGGCCCATCCCCACTGACTCCAAATCCTCCCGGGCCTGGCCATGTGGAGTGGGGCCTGCCTTATGGACGGGAGAACTCAGAATCCCAGAGATGCCCTGAGGTCTCCCGCTTTAGGGGGCAAAGGTCAGGGGGTAGGGGTTGACCAACCCCCCCCCCTTTTTTTTTTCATTTTTTGGCCATGCTGCGTGGCATGTGGGAACTTATTTCCCCGACCAGGGATAGAATCCGCGCCCCCTGCAGTGGAAGCACGGAGTCCTAACCACTGGACCTCCAGGGAAGTCCCCCAATGCCCTGTCTGCTCGAACTCCTGCCTCTTTCTCATGCCCACCACCTTCCGGGAATTACAGCCTGTCTTGACCAGCATTTCACTCTAACCTTCTCAGTTTCCTCCCAGGAAAGTGAGGATTTAACAAAGCAAATTAGGAAACTCCTCTGCTGGAATCAGACAAAAAGGAAGATCTTTAATAAGAGAATCAATTATGAATGTTACACTGTTAGGCCTAGTTCTCCAAGATGGCAAAGATGACAATGAGAACTAATGTTCTCTTAGCTCCTTTTCAAACCTTCAAGTTCTGAGTCTAGCTGTTGCCTCACGGAAACATTTTCTCTGTGCATGCTCTAACATTCCAATTGCCATGAAATTAACCTGGATTTTAGAGATGACATTTTTCTTCTCTTTGGAGAGTATTGTAAGAAGCCCATCTCTGAACGCAAAAGAATGGCTTTTGTCTCCTCCTTTCTTCCACTAAGGGAAAAGATGTCAGCTGGCCAATCTTCTTTCATCCTTCACAGCCTCACCCCCATGAGAAGCTGACGCTCTGCCCATCTCAGGTACAACTGCCTAGACCAGGTGGACCTCTGACCTAGGGTACCTCTCCGCAGCCTGCTGAGTTGTGGCCCGGTGAAAAAGATGATCTGAGCCACTAAGATTCCTCCTTCAGGCCATAAGTAGGGGAGACTGAGAGGCTGTTGACATTTTGGAAATGGGAACCAAACCAGAAGGTTGTGGTGCAGAAAGGGGAGAGAAGCAGGTGATCGTCATTATGGTCACACACGAGATGAGGGCACGGAGGAGACCCTGACAATAGCAACAACTAGAGGCCACGGGTTCTTGGCAAGATGGGGAATGTGGCCTTAGCTTGGGATGGCTTTCCCATCTCAGTCCCAGCTCCCTGGAGAGCTAGCTGAGTCAAGGCTCCCGTTCTAGGGGTCACCATCCCTTCCTCACAGATCCTTGCAGTAAACCCCTCTTCCCTGAGCCAGTTCAAGGAGAGTGGGGAGGTCTATTTCTGAAACACATCTGCTCATCAAGGGAAGGGGTTCAGATCTTTTACACTTAATGTAATTATTGATAGAGTCAGGTTTATATCTACCATCTTGCTACTTATTTTCTACTTGCCCCTGTTCCTTTTTTATTCTTTTCGTCTTCTTTTACATTAATTGTGCAATTTTTAGTATTCCATTTTATCTCCACTATTGGCTAACTATATCACCTTGTCTTATATTTTAGTAGTTGCTCTAGGATTTAAAATACGCATATGGACTTCCCTGGCGGTCCAGACTCTGTGCTTCTACTGCGGGGGGCACCAGTTTGATCCCTGTTTGGGGAACTAAGATACCACATGCTGCACTGCACAACCAAAAAAAAAAAAAAAAAGGTTGCCAATATAATAAATAAATAAATAAAATATGCATAGTTGACGTATCACAGTGTACCTTCCAATATTATACTACTGCATCATATATAATATAAAACCTTTCCAACAGTATATGCTCCCATGTTTCCACTCTGTACTTTGTGCTCTTGCTGTCATATATTTTCCTATTGTATATGCTAGTAACACCACAATACATTCTTTGGATTTAAATCATTATTCTTTTTAAATTGTTTTATAAGGGGGGAAAAAGGTCTTTTATTTTTACCTACATTATTTACCATTTCCCAATCTCTCCAGGCCTTTGTGTTGATCCAAGTTTCCATCTGGCATCATTTTCCTACTGCCCGAAGAACTCTAATACTTTTTTAAGTTCAAGCCTGTAAATGCTCTCATCTTTTGTCTGTCTGAAAAAGTCATCATTTCACCTTCACTTTTAAGTTACTTTTTTGCTAGATTTAAAATTCTGGGCTGACTTTTTTTTCTTTCTTTCAACACTTTAAGATGCATTCCACTGTCTTCTGGGTTGCACTGTTTTTTATAATAAATCTGTGATAAGTTTTATTTTTGTTCATCTGTACAAAATGTGTCTTCTTCTCTGGATGCTTTAAAAATATTCTCTTTGTCACTGTTTTTCAGAAACATGATCATATTGTGTCATGGTGTAAGACATTTTGACCTGTAGATTTATAGTTCTCATTAAATTTGGCAAAAAATTTTGGCCATAATTTCTTCAAACATTTTTTCTGTTTCCTCCTCTCTTCCATCTTTCTGGAAGTCCAATTTCATGGACACTAGACTGCTTGTTATTATTGCATGGGTGATTGGGACAGTGCTGTGCACTTAAAATGTGTACATTTTTATATGCAAATTAAAACTAAATATAGTTGATTTAAATCAATGAGATAATATATAAAAGCCCCCCAGCACCATTCATGGCACACAACAGGTGCTTAATAAATGTTATTTTCGTCTCCCCAACCTCACCTCTTGAATTTCCCTCTATGCTCCTGCTCTTTTTACCCTCTTTACACACTCAGCCTCTTTCACTTCTCACACCCCTCTGCCTCTCCAAATTCCTCTCATCCTTCAAGGTGCAGCTTGAATCCCTCCATCCTGAACATTTTCCAGGTTACTCCAGGTCACAGTTCAGATCTAAGCTCTCACTGTATGTTTCCCCAGAAATGAGCATTATCATATATTGACATGTGTCCTTCATAATGTATGGGTGCATCTGTGTCTTGCCTCCCCTTTGGTTGTGAACTCCTCAGGGATGAGTACTACTTTATCCCCCTGCAACCTCGTCACTACCTGCTCCGACACCGCCAAGAGGCATTTCCCATCATCCATCACCTGGGATAGGGCCTCCCAAGCATCCTGGAGCCCCAGAGGTCTCCTGCCCCTGGTCAGCCAGCTCCCGGAGGAAAGAAACTGCTCTAGAGTGACAACGTGGTGGTCTGAAGGAAAAGGGACTTTGGAGCCCAACCATCCTGGTCTGAATCTCAGCCCTGTCTGCTTCCCACCTGTATGACTCTGGCCAAGTTACTTAGCTAAACTGAGCCTCAGCTTCCTCCTCAGTGTCATGCGTGTGATTGTTGGAGCGAGAGAATTGTGTCAGCACCCGGTTGCTATCTGCAGTTATGAGAGATGGGTTAATGAATGCAGCGTAGGGCCCCAGCGTGGCAGGCAGTACATGGAGCTGGTACTCTTATTCAGAGAACACCTCGTGGAGTTTTTGCCAGTTATGAACTCATTTCCCCAGGCTGTGTCTAAGGGCTCTGCATCCCTCTCAAAGGCTTACTGTGTTTCTTCAGCCCCATCCACACATCTGGTTGCACTTACTGATCTAAAAATGTATCCATCCTGCTTGCCATTTTCACATTTCAGAACACGGTGCAGCCCCAGGGGAAAAAAAACCTCATAAATACCATGCATTAAAAAAATTAATGCCGTGCATTTACATCCTTCCAAAAGAGGAAGGTCTAGGACAAAGAACATAGCCCTCTGTAAGCAGCAGGCACCTGGACAGCTCTGTACAACAGAGGTTGACACACCAGGGTCCCCAGGACTTGAACCTAGTGGTCCAAGGCTAGGAAAACCCTTCCAAAGCAGTGAGGAGGACTTCCAGGGCAAGGAATCCAGAAAATAAGAGGTTCTTTTGACTGCCTAGTAAAGGTTTACCTCCAAAGATGGGAAGGACAGCAAGGAGAGGTCAAGAGACAGGACACCTGGCTCTGCCTTTAGATTTCCTGAGTGACCAAGAGCATGCCGCTCAGTGTCTATGGGCCTCTCCTACCCATCTGTACATAGCTGCTTATGTCTCCACTGCAGCTGTGATTCTGTGAATGTCTCTGAAATGAATGAGGCAGGGGGTGTTTGTATGAATGAGTCTGTGTGTTTGTATTTGTCCATGTTCTCAGTGCCTATTACAGTGCCTGGCATGTAGCAGATACTCCACAAATGTTTTCTGAATAGATGAATGTTATAAGGTTGAAACTGTAAGCCTCTATTTAGATATGCACTTTGCCTTCGACTACTATGACATTAAGCAAGTAACTTCATCCCTGAGCTCCAGTTTCCTCATTTGTAGAATAGACAATAGGCCTACACGTGATGATTGTGAAAATTAATAAAGGAAAGCCTCATTTTAAATGGAACTGAGAAGCCTGGAAGGGGGAGCTTTCATGTACACACCACCCGTTGCATTTTATTTTACAATTCTGGGCAGGAAGATGCTTATCTTACTAACCCAGTAAGAGGAAGGAAGGTTTTCTCTTCACCCAGCAAAAGCCCAGCCAATGAGTAAGTACCACAACTTACCACCCAGAACCCTCACTTTACTCCGATGGACTTTCATTCAAAGAAGTCCCTCCCAACTTCCTCCTTTTTCTCTATGAAGTTACATTCCTCTCCTTTATTCTCCAGACCTGCCCATGATTTGCCACAGCTTGCGTGTCCAGGATTGCAATTCCTCTGCTATTCCCAAATAAACCCATTTTGCTAGTAAAATAAGTGATTGTTTTATTTTCAAGGTAGAAATGGTCAAATGAAATGTTCGTAAAACCCATAAAGAATGCCTAGGGACTTCCCTGGTGGCGCAGTGGTTAAGACTCCGCGCTCCTAATGCAGAGGGCCCAGGTTTGATCCCTGGCCAGGGAACTAGATCCCACATGCATGCTGCAAGTAAGAGTTCACATGCCACAACTAAGAAGGCTGCGAGCCACAACTAAGGAGCCAGCAAGCTGCAACTAAGGAACCCACCTGCCACAACTAAGACCCAGTGCAACCAAATAAATAAATAAAGAGTGCCTAATACAGAGAGGGTGCTCACTAAATGATAGCTATCATGGTTATTGTTGCATCTACCACAATTCTGCTTGTTACTTTTTGAAATGGCTGTAGGAATTTCCTCTCTTGTCTCTTTTTCCCCCACCCTTCCACTCCCAGTATAATGGCACAGAGCCTGCATTTTCTCACTAAATGGTCTGTCTCTGAGGACCTGACCAAAAGAACTGACTTGTGTTGTAGTAAGAGATTAGATTCAAGTTAGAGCTGAACAAGGGGTGTCAGATATTGAGAGAAGTTATGAAAAGAGATGGGGAAACTTTCCCCAGGAAATCTGTTGGAATATATAGATGTTTTCATCAGTGACTGGCTCCTGTGTTGACCCACGAGGAGCCATGTGGGACTATATGACCTTTTACTTGATGGCCTCTACAAGCCATGAACAGCTCAAGGACATGTGATGAGACCAGTGGGCTCAGCCAGAGATGCTCTGTGTGTGATGTACTCCACAGCAACCCACAGGTCTATGAGTTTACAGAGCTGCTGAGATGCATCAGTGCTACCCACGACAAAATGAGAAGAAGTAGAGCCCTGCCTGGCACCCAACCAGCCCTGATGCCTGACTCTGAAAGAGGGAATAGAGAAGGGCCTCACTAGACCTCCTTTCCCATGAAACTCACATGTGCTGGGTCTTTCAAGAACCTCCTCGCAACCTTTAAAGCCAATCTAGGGCACTTTGGAGCCTCACTGGGATTCTAGCACAACGTCAAGGCCAGGTCAGGTGGGGTCATGGGCCTACAATGACCCCTTCTCTCCTTCTGCCCATTTCCCTGTGGGCTCGGTTTGTAAGGGGAAAAGAGGAGTCACGCTCTAGGCTGAGCTCAGTGTCCTCCAGAGGCTCTTCCGTCAGTGCTGGAGACTGCCAACCATCACCCAGGGCCACTTCACGAAAGGAGCTGGGCCCTTGGTCTCGGTAGGAGAGACTGGGATGGGGGTAGGTGGAGTACAGGGGAAGGGCTTGTTGTGAGTGAGTTTGGGGCAGAGAAGAGACAGAAAACTTCTCTGCTTGTGTGTCTTACCTACTTCACTAGCTCTGTTTGTGGCAGTTGAAGATAGGGAGGGCTGACCTAAGACTGGCAGGTAGTGCGAAGCCCAAGTTAAACTGGGCTGAGCTGAGTTAAGTGGAGTTGGAAAGACAGATCCTGCCCTCATAGGCTCCCCTGGGCTGAGGCATCCATTCTGTGCAGAGATTGGGTTTGTTTTCCTCAGAACTGCTTCTGGCAAATGAAGAAGAGAAATGCTTTACTTATGGACAAGACACCAGGAAAACCATCTTAAGTCCCCAGAAGCAAGTCTCCGGCAGGTATCCCCACAAATCTCCTGGGCTGCCTCCATTCCCACTGTGCCTTCCCGTCCCTCTGCTCTCACTCCTCTTCCCCCATGGGCCTGGATTCTTCCCCACAGGCCTTTCTGGAATAACCCTGTGCCAGCCAGACTTCTGCACTCACCTGGCTGTATTCTACCTTTCACTGACACCCATTCTCCATTTGTTTTGTCTCTCTGGATCCTTTCCCTGAATAACTGACTGCTACAAAGGAGAGACTTGTAATTCTTTTGTGTCTCCTAGAATACAGAACTCAGTGTACAGTAGGTGCTCAATAAATGCTTCTTGAATGGATGACTGAAAGGTTGCATTACCTCATAACATAAGATGCAATTCTAAAAAGTTTGGGTCATAACAGGTGTGTACACTCAACTTACACCTTAAGGCTTATTCCTGAGAAACTTGGGGTTTCTCGGGCTCCAGCTCTGAGTGCCCTGAGGCTGGTGAGGCGGGCTGGATTAGGCCGGTGTGCCCGCCCTGCCACCAATTTGTGTGTGATTAAGAGTAAGTCATATAACCTTTCTCCACGTTCCTACCTGTGCAGTGGGTCACCACCACTTGTATAGAGTGTTGTGAGCAGAAAATGGGGCAGAGTTTTGAAAGAGCTTTGGTAAATGCTGTATAAATGAGGGAGATTATTATTCTCGGGGGCTCGTGAGGGATTCATTCAACACACCTTAGTGAGAATCTACTCTGCATCAGATACTAATAATGCAAATATAAAGGTGCTTCAGACCTTGCCCGTGGGAAGCTGGGGAGAGAGACTCAAAATACTAACTACAGGATAAGCATTACAGGAAAGGGGGAAGGAACGCATATGGGGGTGCAGACAGAGTGGCATTTGAAGAGGCCTTGGAGAGTCCTCAGATGTCACCAGGAAGAAGCAGGGAGAGGCAGTAGCTCGAGCCTGACAGTGGGCGCGGACGGGAGCATGAATGGTGCCTTGTGGCTACAGCAGAGACGCTGGGAAGGCGGCAGGGCTGGTGAGCTCCGACTCTGGCGGAGTCGGGTAGAGCATGGTGGTGGTGTCGGGGGAGGAGGTTGCAGAACCCCTCTGCGACTCTGGGCAGGTGCAGGCACAGGTAGGGCCTGGAACTACCGGGTGTGCAGGGAGGCCTGGCCCTCCGGGGAGCTCCGAGCGGATGGGCAGAAGCACAGTGTCTGGTCCTTCCTTCTCTTAAGAGCTCCAGGGGCAGGCAGGCCAGATTACTCTCCTGCTTCTCAAATGTGTAAAACTCTTCTCACCTCTGTGCCTCTGCACAGGCTCTCCCTTTGCATGGAGTGTTGTTAACGGCTCTCACCCTCCAACTCCCAGCTTCCATGTCACTCCCCCAGGGCCCTTCTGTCTCTATCACGGCGCCCCCATTGTTCCTTTCACGGCACTTAACACAATTGGTCCTTGGCTTTCTCGTAGGTGTCTCCCCACTAAAGTGTCAGTTCTGTGAGGGTGGGGACTTTGTCTCTTGTCCAGAGCTGTCGCTGGAACCTGGCACACAGTGTCTGGTGCATAGTAGGTGCTGAATAACTGAATCAATGGCCTGACGGTAAAGCATGACTTGAAAGGCATTACATTTAAACCTGCAGTATCGTCCATGGGTTACAGTGGGGATCCGTATCCTCCATAGTAGAGATCAAGAAACCAGGGTCATATTCTTAGTCTTAAATATGTGTCACGTTAAATTTCATAGTAGGTGACAAGCAGAACCGACCACCAAGCCCCAAGGCTGAAATCTGGCTTTCCACCCCCCACTCCCCACTCAAGTACTGAGCATCATGTCCTAAGTCCTAAATCCCAAATCCAGCCAGAGTGGGTAGTCCAGGGTAGACACAGTCCTAAATCCAGCCTGGTCGAGGGAACCATGCTGGCACAGGAGGGTCTCCCCTGGGGCCACGGCCAGCTACAGAGAATGAAAGAACAGGCTTCAATGGGCAAAAGCTGCTATTGCCTTACTTAGCAACATACGTGTCTTTTTAAAGAACAGATTTAAATAAGTAATGCAAACTGTGAAAATCTATGGCTAAAAATGAAAGGGGAGGAGTGGGAATAAAGACTCTAACAGATGGCTGCCAGGCCTCCCTTTGTGACAGGTGGGATAGAATCATCTGCACCAACACATCTCGAAAAGTCTTGTAGCGGCGCGTTTTTTGGCATCCTGCAGAATGAGCCCTGTACATTCAGACTGCATCGTGAGCCCAGCCTAGAGCAGCTCTGGGAAGGAGGACCTCAGCCTTGGCTGGGCCTCACCTGTGGCCACAGAGTTGCTGGCGGGCAATGAGAGAGATCCAACCACAGGTGGGGAGGAAAGACCCGACGCTAGCCCTTGGGATTTCTGAGTCAGCATCACTCACTCACTCACACACTCACACACACACACACACACACACGCGCACGCACGCACACGCACGCACGCCTTCTGCAGCCCCAAGGCCTTCTTCACGTCTGTTCCACCCACACCTGCTCTCTGATGGCCAGGACTGTGGGGTCCTTGGAAAGACGCCACCTGGTCCACTAACTGGTTCACATAGGAGAGTTGTGAGCCCCCAGCCAGACTGTGCCCCACTGGGAGGTGGAGACCAGGCCAGGTCCTTCAGCAGCCCTGTGGCCAGGCACAGGCCTCTCATGTCCCACGTCCAAGGGGGCTCAGGTGCGGCCATCCTCATTTCCCAGCACGGCCATCAGTTTGGGGCCAGGCTCTTCTCCGTGGTCACCACTGTGTGTCTTGGGCAGGCCTCCTCCCCACGTCCTCCAGCCCCTGCGTGTGAGAGCGCTGAAGGCCGGATGCTGATGCTGAGTCCACAGGGAGTCCTGCGAGGGGCTGGCAGGGAGCTCTCCCAGGAAGCATACCCTAATCTTGAAGACGCCTGCCACGATCAAGCACTTGTCAGGCCAGCCACTGTGCTGAAACCTATACGTGCAGAATTGCTTTAAATCTTTACAACACCCTATGAGGTGTGTCAGCATCACCATCATCATCATCATCTTCATTTCATATACGAGGAACCTGAGACACAAAGAGGGCAGGGAACTGGTCCATGGCCACAGAGGCAGTCATGGCGAGCAGGACGCAGACCGCACGGTCGCGCCAAACCCCAGTGAGGCCGTAGCAGTGCTGCACCACCACCCCGACCTCACCTGTCCCGCAGGCACAGGCACCTGTGCAGAGGCCACAGAACCCACAGCACCGTGCCGGCTCAGGGGCTAGTTCTCCGGGTCAAGTCAATGCCCCTCCCGGAGCCTCCACTTTCTCATCAGTAATACAGGGTTGTGAGAAAAGCTACCTCACAGGGTAACTAGAGGGAAAACGTGCTAATACATGTAACAGGCTTAGAACAGACACACTCAGTAAATGTGAGCCTCTGTCACTATCATGAATAATATGAGTGTTCCAATGGAACATTCCAAGTCCCTGCCTGATCCGTAGTCCCTTCTCCAGGGGGTCCATGTACTGACTTCCAATATCTGCTGTCTTTTTGACATCTCCCTCCAGCTCATTCTTCCACCTTCTGCTTTTCTCCTCCTTCTACTCACGACTTGCCATTGAATCTGTTTAATTCATTTTAATGCTCAGATTTGCAGATCCCTGACTGTGACAGATTGAGGGGGTGGGGTGTAGGCGGAGAACGGAGGCGCTTGTGTAATAGGACATAAATAAACTTGCACATGCTTCTCTGTTTTACTTGCAGATTTTATCCCATCACGGGGCAATCTTTGCTTTGTCTTCTCTTGAATCGGTGGGAGGATGTTTTATTCATGCCCATCTCCCCAGCACGCAGCACAGGAGGTGCCCAGCGCATTATGCACTTGGTTCTGTGAGGGCCAATGTTTATGTCAGGTGCTGTTTGTTCTCAGGATCTCACACACTCCCTCACTGACGTTCTGATACCATCTTCATGTCCCCACGCCTGGCAGATAATAAGCACTCTGACATCTGGCTAGCAAGGAATCGTGTTTAGTTTCTACCCTCCTAATGGGCACACCATTTTAAACTCCAACTCGGTCTTGGTGACTCATTACTGTCCCCCCTTACTTCTGGCCTCACTCCTCTCTAACATTTAGGGAGGGGGTTTCAGTGCAAACTTTCAACTTGATGAGTGGCCCAGGTGAGAGTGACAGGTGAGCACACACCTAAAGGGACAGATGTTTTCCTACAGGGTTTGATTTGAGAAGCACCAAGAAAACCCCTCAAATTATCAAAAAAACATCTCCCTCAGCAATGGAAAGACATTCCCTTGCATTAGTTTTCCAAGTAACTCTCTAGAAATTGCAAATCATGGAGGCTTCACACATGACGCCAAGTCACGGTCAGATAGGCTTGGGTTCACATCCTTGTCCTGTCATTTTTTGAGCAAATTCCTGATGCCCTCTGAACCACAGCTTCCTCAGTGAAGGAGCACAACTCGCGGGCTACCCCTTGGGGCTGTGGGGAGATCACCCCGTTCAAAGATCTACCGTTTAGTGGGTGCCTTCCTCACTCTAAGAGCCCACCTAGTACAGGCTACTACGCAAAGAATTTCGAGGGAGAGAGAGGAGGGAGAAGAAAGGAAAGAAGGACGCTTTTAGGGTCTGTCAGGCCTGGGGTGGGACAGGGTGGTGGGTGGAGGCTGGGAAAGGAACGAGCTGTTTACCGGCACAGTCAACAAACAAGGACTGAGACTATAAAGCAAGGCATTGTGCTGAGTGCTGAGGAAGTAAAAAGGAATTTTTATTTATAAGTTATACTCCACCTACTTCCCCAAAGAATTTGAAGGTGACTCACAGTGAAAACCACATAGGCAACACGATCACTAAAATTGAAAATCAAATCCATGGAAATGAAGAAAGGAAACCAACACTGATGATCACCATGGGCCAAATTCTTGAGTGCCATCAGTCATTTAATCCAACGAGCCCATTTTACAGATGAGAAAGGCAAGAGCAAAGAGGCGGGCCCAGGCCAAGTGCAAGTACAAGCCACGATGGGCTCGGGGCCGTGATGCTTTAGGAGCCCGTGAAAAAATGTATTAAAGGTTCTTTCAAAATCAGAATAAGAAAAAAAAAGTTTAGGTCGAAGAAAATGTTTTAATATATAATGTTAATATATACCAACATAATCATAAAATATATTTTTTATACCAACATAATCATAAAATATAATTTTTACTATTTTTTAATGGAGGAAGGGGCCTACAAATGTAAAAGTGCCCCAAAAGTCATCATGCAGCCCCAGACTTTGACCTGCCTAGCTCCAAACCTGTGAGTGAGAATATTTGTTGTTATTGAGTATCAAGGGCAAGTCAGCTCTGAAACTAGAGAGAGAGCATGATGAGATAAATAATTCTCAGTTTCATAAGAAGGATGTGTAGTGGGGCACGTGTCCTTATTTTACAATGCGATTGTGGGGAAAAAAATGTAGTCTTCTCATTTTCTTTGTAATGAATCAACAATTTCTTATCAGTTCCACCAGGGAGCTGACTCCTACTTGGCTGGGGTGGGGGGGGTTGACTAAATTTTGTCCAATTTGATAAACTTCCAATCTGATTCAGTACTAAAATTGTCTTTCTAAGTAATGGATGACTCCGTTGAATCTCAACCTATGGGAGACTCTTTTCTCTGCCTCCTGAACCCAGTGTGGCAAATGGTTCTGACAAGATCCTCGTGGCAGCCCAGGAGAAGGTCTTTGGGCTCCTGGGTCGTGCCCGGATCCCCACTGCTCTCCACTGCCAGAGGCTGGACCAGCCTTCTCCCTGAACTGATGGACCACTGCGGTGGGACAGGCCCCATCTTGCTCTGCAGGGTGCTGTGTTGGGATGCATCGGTGAAGTCTGTGGTCCCCACCAGCTTCCCAAATGAGCACTTGCTCCTGTCCTCTGCCGCCTGCTGGCTCTCCCAGCACCTCCTTGGGTGCTGTCTCAGGCTTCCCCACCTACCACTCCTGTTGCACATCCTGTGGGTGCTCCTGGACTTGTCATCTTCCCCATGTGCCTGGGGGCAGATAGAATACTAGCCCAGACACTCACTTTCTCCTTCACATGTTCTAGATGCCTCAAACACTCCAATAGGTTGTGCCCTGACATATTGGTAGGGAAAGAGGAGGAGGCAATAAAGAAAGTGGCAGAGAAAAACCCTGGTGCCTGATCTACCTGTTCTCTCTCCATCCCCCTTTTCCTTCCCACTATCTATCAGAGGAGAAGAAAGAGGATTTCCTCTCTTCATTTTCTAAGAACTAGTCAGGCAGGCCTAACTCTTGATACGTTCTATGAGAGTTAAAGGAATTCAGAAAACCTTTTCTCTTAACAATGATTACATTCCATCCACAAATCTTGCTACAGACCCAGGAAAAATCTAATCGGAACATACTGATCTAATATTCTATCTGCCTTCCCCTCACCTCCTGCTCCAAACATTGCTTCAGTGGACAAGAAATCCCAGAACAATAAGATTTATAGGATGTGAAAATTCATTTAAAAATAATTTCAAAGACTGTTAACCCTGTTGCAGAAACATGTTAGTTCAACAGGAGAAACCAACTATGCTGTATTAAACCCCCAAAGAAATGTATTCTCTGGGTCCTTATACAAGGAATATTGAACAACATAGTGAAAACCATCTTCAATGCTTTTTTTTTTAACCTACTACATCACACGTTTATTATAAAAGGATATAACTCAAAACAGCCAGATGGAAGAGATGCATAGGGTAAGGTATGCGGAAAGGACAGGGAGCTTCCATGCCCTCTCCAGGCACACCACGCTCCCCACATCTGCCTGTGCTTACCAACCCAGAAGCTCTCTGAACCCTGTCCCAAAAGGGTGTTTATGGAGGCTTCATCACACAGACACGATCAATTAAATCACTGGTCAGAGGCAACTGATTCAACCTCCAGCCCTCTCTCCTCCACAGAGGACAGGGGTGGGAACTTCAATGCTTGTTTTACAAACCTTCTTCCAATAGATATTTGTTATATCAACTGTCCAAAAAAGTACTAGAACCTTAGGCATTTCTCTATAAAAGGGAGCTCATTAGGTGAGTTCAGTTGTGCTATACCTGGTGTTCTTACAGCTGGATGCAGCTTAAACACCCAGAGAAGACAGCACAGCACAGCACGCCTAGGTCTTTCAGGCAGGGTTTAGATGGGGGAGCACAGTCACTGCCCTTCCCTCCCAACTTGAAGGAGATCAGGGAGAGTTTCAAAAAACCAACCTCTCAGCCATGACAGTATTTTTAAGATTAGTCATGATTCAAAATGTGAGCCAGAAGTGGTTTGAGAGTTCCAATAGGAACTGAGTTTGGGGAGGAAATGACCCTACAAGTATGAAATTTTGGAGAATAAGAGATCAGACTCCAGGATCTTTTAGATTCAGGCTAGAGATATGCAACTACTAAAGGTCACCCAATACAAATATGACTCTTATTCTGGATCAGGAGAAAGACTCTAGAACAGCGGTCCCCAACCTCTTCGGACCAGGGACTGGTTTCATGGAAGACAATTTTTCCATGGACCAGGGAGGCGGGGGGATGGTTTGGGGATGATTCAAGCACATTACATTTACTGTGCACTTTATTTCTATTATTATTACTGGGTGGGCCAAAAAGTGCCTGGGGACTTTCTCTAGTTGTGGCGAGCAGGGGCTACACTTCTTTGCGGTGCACGGGCTTCTCACTGCGGTGGCTTCCCTTGTTGCTGAGGACGAGCTCTAGGCACGCGGGCTTCAGTAGTTGCAGCACGCGGGCTCATTAGTTGCGGCATGAGGGCCCTAGAGCGCGGGCTTCAGTAGTTGCGGCGCGTGGGCTTAGTTGTCCACGGCATGTAGGATCTTCCTGGACCAGGGATCGAATCTGTGTCCCCTGCACGGGCAGATGGACTCTTAACCACTGTGCCACCAGGGAAGTCCTGGTGTTTTAAGTAAAAATAAAAGACACATATTTCATTTTCAGCAAGAACTTTATTGAACAACGTATTCACCCTTTTGTTCCACTACCTTCTGCCATTTTTCAGGCAACTTCATAATTCTATCTTCCCAAAACTTTTTATCTTTTTGAGCAAAGACCTGTACCAGGTGCCTTTTACAGTCTTCCAGGGAATTGAAATTTTTTCCACTAAGAGAATCTTGTAAATACCGAAATAAATGGAAATCCGAAGGTGCAGTGCCTGGTGAATACAGCGGGTGAATCAGAACTTCCCAGCCAAGCTGTAACAGTTTTTGCCTGGTCATCAAAGAAACATGTGGTCTTGCGTTATCCTGATGGAAGACCATGTGTTTTCTGTTGACTAATTCTGAACGCTTTTCGTCAAGTTGGTCTAATTGGGAGCAGTACCTGTTGGAATTAATCATTTGATTTTCTGGAAGGAGCTCATAATAGAGGACTCCCTTCCAATCCCACCATATACACAACATCACCATCTTTGGATGAAGACCGGCCTTTGGTGTGGTTGGTGGTGGTTCATTTCGCTTGCCCCACGATCTCTTCCATCACGTTGTTGTACAGTATCCGCTTTTCATCGCCCGTCACAATTTGTTTTAAAAACGAAACGTTTTCATTATGTTTCAGTAGAGAATCACATGTGGAAATATGGCCAAGAAGGTTTTCTTCACTTAACTTATGTGGAACTCAAAGCGACACACATAACCCAGCTGGTGCAAACGATTTTCAGCGCTTGATTTGGATATTTTCAGTATGTCGGCTATCTCCCACATGGTATAATGTTGATTGTTCTCAATTATTGTTTTGATTTGATTTCTATCAACTTCAACTGGTCTACCCAACTGTGGAGCATCGTCCAGCAAGAAATCTCCAGCACGAAACTTTGCAAACCACTTTTGACATGTTCGACGGCACCTTCTCCATACATTGCACAAATCTTTTTGTGCGTTTCAGTTGCGTTTTTACCTTTCTTGAAATAATAAAGCATAATATGCAGAAAATGTTGCTTTTTCTTCCATCTTCAATATTAAAATGGCCACACAAAAATTCACCAATTTTGATAAGTCTTGTTTTAAATGCACGCTGATATGACAGCTGTCACATGCAATTTAACAAAATTGTTTCAAATGAAGTTAGAGACAACTAAGTGCTACTAGAGCCATCTTACAGAAAAAAACGGAAGAACCTTTTGGCCCACCCAATACATTGTAATATATAATGAAATAATTATACAACTCACCATAATGCAGAATCGGTGGGAGCCCTGAACTTGTTTTCCTGCAACTAGATGGTCCCATCTGGGGGTGATGCGAGACAGTGACAGCCGAAGTGTGTGGCTTACGTCCAGTCTACTCTGTAATCTCGTTTTGGTTGCTGTCACTGCAGAAAACCCTGCTTCACAAAGACAGGACGCTGGAAATGGAAGCAGGCTTTACAGTGCTTTTGTGGCAATCTCAGGATATTCCGCCTTGACTTTAATCCAAAATGTATGGAGATTTGAAGTTGTCTCAAACATAGTTTTAAGGCCACCGTCATTTGTGATCTCAAGCAGTTGATCCTCTTCTAGCATGGACAAAGTCGATTCACCTGGCTTATTCACAAACAGGTCGCGGATCCATTCCTTCCCTGTCTGGGGGTCTTTTGTGGTTGGGAAGTAATGCTCAAACTCTTTTGAAAGCTGAGATAGGTGATCATGCACCGGCTGGGAGAAAGAAGGCCCTGGCTCAGTCTCTTTCAAAATCTCTGCTACTGTTTGAGGCATGTCAAAAATCCCAATGTTCACTCGTCACCCCCATAATTCATTTGGCTTTGAATGCAGCCACTTTATTTGCCGACTTGAACACAGTTGTCGTTCTCCCCTGAAGTGAAAGATTGAGTTCGCTGAGCAGGTTGAATATGTCACAAAAGTAAGGAAGTTTTGTGACCCATTCTGTGTCACTGAAATGTGCTGCCAGTGGTAACTGTTTTTCTAAAAGTAATCTCTGGAGCAGCTCTCATATCTCAGAAACCCTGGGCAGTCATCTACCTTTAGAAAGCCACCTCACTTCTGTGTGTAAGAGAAGACGTGTGTGTTCTGCATCCTCACAGAGCTGCACAAAAAGACGTGAGTTAAGGGCATGTACTTTAATGTGGTTGATAATTTTAATCACATCCTGCAAAACATTGTTAAGTTCAGGTGACACTTTTTGGCTAGCCAGTATTGCTCTATGGATGACACAGTGTGTAGACTCACATTCAGAAACGACCTCTTTGACCAGAGCAGTAAAACCAGAAAGCCATCCAATCATGGCAGCCACTCCATCTGTTCATATACCAACACAAAATGACCAATTCAGTTTTCTTGATATGTAATCACACAAAGACTTGAATAGTTCTGCAGCTGTGGCGTTGATTGCCAACAGAAGTGCACATAACATATCCGCATGCACATCCTCCTGAAAAATATATCGCACAAAAACAAGCATTGTTGCCTTGTTGTCAACATCAGTAGACTTGTCAACCTGGATTGCATACCACGGTGACTCACTAATCCACTCTAACAATTATGCCTCAATATCCTCTGCTATTTCATCAGTTCGTCTAGTTATGGTGCTGCCGAAAGAGGGACGCGTGCCACCTTTTGAACTGCAGCCTCTCCTAAAAGTTCATGACAAATGTCCTTAGCAGCAGCAGGATCAACTCTTCACCAACAGTAAAGGGCTTCTTAGCCTTAGCAATGTGGTTAGCCACTAGGAATGATGCTCTCAGTGCAGACACATTTGATGAAGTGGTGGCCTTCAATAACTGCTTCTGTTCTTCGTGTTCACGTTTTTTTCTTTTGAAAAATTCCAAAGCCTTGTCTTTTAATGCAGGGTGCTTCGTCTCCATGTGATGAAGCAGTTTTGAAGGTTTCATAGCTTCGCTGGATAGTCCGTCGCCACATGTTATACAAAGCGGGCTTGGAGAACGTGAATCACCTGTTGCGATGAACCCATAATTTAAGTACGACTCTTGGAATTTTCTTGTAAATGCAGCTTTCTTTTTGTTGGCAGTCGTACAGTCTTCTGCTGTCTCATCATTGGGTCTTTCCCTCTTTTCAAAGAAGCTCCAGGGACGTTTGTTTTTTACTCATTTTGGTTAGGGTTAACTTGTGGGCTTACCAAAACTGTGACTGAGACAAGTGAGCAGTGAGGGAAAGAGGCCCAGACAGAAGTAGTAAATAAAATAATGAGCAGGCCATGCACGGACTGAAATAAGTGTCGGATTCTGACTTAAAGCCTGCCACCAGATGCAGCTGTACAACTGAAGTACATCAACTCACTTGCCACTATAAAGCCTGCCACCAGATGCAGTTTAATTGTCACTTGCCACTCACGGATAGGGTTCTGATATGAGTCTGCAAGCAATTGATTTATTATGGTCTCTGTGCAGTCAAACCTCTCTGCTAATGATTATCTGTATCTGCAGTTGCTCCCCAGCGCTAGCATCACCGCCTCAGCTCCACCTCAGATTATCAGGCATTAGATTCTCATAAGAAGCCTGCAGCCTAGATCCCTTGCATGCACAGTTCACAGTAGGGTTCATGCTCCTATGAGAATCTAATGCCGCCACTGATCTGACAGGAAGCAGAGCTCAGGCGGTAATGCAAGCAATGGGGAGCGGCTGTAAATACAGAGGAGGCTTCGCTCGCTCACCCACTGCTCACCTCCTGCTGTGTGGTCTGGTTCCTAACAGGCCACGGACTGGCACAGGTCCATGGCCCAGGGGTTGGGGACCCCTGCTCTAGAAGACAGTGAGTACCTGCCTTAGCCAGAAAGAATATATCATGAGGAAAATCAAGATCTTTGCACTGGAAGGGACTCAAGAGATCAACTTGCCCAATCACTGCCTTCGAGATGGAGAACAAGGCAAGGATGGTCACTATCACTACTTCTATCAACATAGTACTGGAAATCCTACTCATTTCAATAAAGAAAGAAAAAATGTAACAGCTAAAATTGAGAAAAGAAGAAATAAAACTTTAAATATGTACAGATAATATTATTGTGTAAATAGAACATCCAAGAGTCTACAAATAGTATTAGGCCTAGTAAGAAAGTTTAGCAAGATTGCTGGGTATAAAATTAACACTCAAAAAAATGATTCTATTTCAATATATAACAATAAACATGAAAAGAAGAAAAATTTTTAAAGTGATCACTTACATTTACCACAAAAATGAAGTATTTATGAATGAGTCTAACAAACTTTATGCTGAACTTCTATAAAACATTATTAAACTTTATTAAGAGACATTTTAAAGGATGTGCTAAGAAATGCAGAGGTATACTATATTCATGGATGGATGAGTTGGTATTGTAAAGATGTCATTTTCCCCAAATTTATATATAGATTCAGTACATCTCAATTAAAATCCCAACATATTATTACATGTGGAATCTGGCAAGCTTATTGTAAAATTCATATGAAAGTATAATAAGAAGAAAAACAAGGTGAAGGAATTGTCCTATCAGGTATCATGACTTACTACAAAGCCATAGTAATTAGGACAGTGTGGCATTGGCACAGACATAGAGAAATAGATCAATGAAAGAGAATAAAGAGCCCATGAACAGATCCACACATATATGGATACTTGATATATGATAGAGGTAGGATTACAGAGCAGTGGGAAAGAAAAGAGTTTAAAAATGATACTGGGGCTTCCCTGGTGGCGCAGTGGTTGGGAGTCCGCCTGCCGATGCAGGGGACGTGGGTTCGTGCCCTCGTCTGGGAGGATCCCACATGCCACGGAGCGGCTGGGCTCGTGAGCCATGGCTGCTGAGCCTGTGCGTCCGGAGCCTGTCCTCCACGACGGGAGAGGCCACGGCAGTGAGAGGCCCACGTACCGCAAAAAAAAAAAAAAAAGATACTGAAAAATGAGTTATGGGGAAATGTGTTGAAAGGGAGGAGTAAGTCCCTTGTAGGATCTTTAAGGATCACTCCAACATAAATTACACTTAGAGAGGCATATGAAATGAAAGGATTTATTATACTCACAGGTCCTAGAAGAGGGAGGCATGGCAGGCTACGCAAGGTCAGTTATATCTCAATTTAAAAAAAAATAATGCAGGGACTTCCCTGGTGGCACGGTGGTTAAGAATCTGCCTGCCAATGCCGGGGACATGGATTCGATCCCTGGTCCGGGAAGATCCCACATGCTGTGGAGCAACTAAGCCCGTGCACCACAACTACCAAGCCTGTGCTCTAGAGCCCGCGAGCCACAACTACTGAGCCCACGCACTGCAACTACTGAAGCCCAAGCACTCTAGGGCCCACATGTAGCAACTACTGAGCCCGCGTGCTGCAACTACTGAAGCCCACACACCTAGAGCCTGTGCTCTGCAACAAGAGAAGCCACCACAACGAGAAGCCCACGCACTGCAACGAAGAGTAGCCCCCACTCGCCACAACTAGAGAAAGCCTGCGCACAGCAACGAAGACCCAACGCAGCCAAAGGAAAAAAAAAGAATGCATATAGTATATTACTTATTTACCAAGCCTAAAAATAGACTAAATTACTACCTTAAACTACAGTTGGCCCTCTGTATCCATATGTTCTGCATCCGTGGATTCAACAAATTGGATATCAAAACTATTCAGGGAAAAAAATTCCAGAAAGTTCTAAAAAGCAAAACTTGAACTGGCTGTGCTTCGGCAACTATTTACATGGCGTTTACATTGTATTAGGTATTATAAGTAATCTAGAGATGATTTAAAGTATAATAGAAGGATTGCATAAGTTATTTGCAAATATTACACTATTTTATATGAGGAAGTTGAGCATCCTAGGATTTTGGTATCTGTGGGGTTCCTGGAACCAATCAATACTGAGGGATGAGTGTTTATCAGATACTGTTATTCAACCATTTTTGTTAAGACAAAATGGCAACTTCCTACAGTTTACCCTAGTATTGTTTAGGGTGCATACACAGATGGTAAAATCATAAGGAACGCAAGGTAATGATGAACTGAAAGGTCAGGATAGTGTTACCCCTCTGGGGAGGAGGGAGGGAGATTTGACTGAAAGAGGTGGAGGTGGGGGAGGGGGGACTTCACAGGTACTATTTCTTGACCTCATGGGTGTTTACAAAGATATTTGCTTTATAGTCCTTCCTTAAGCTATAAATAAGTTTTATGCATTTTTAAAAAGGAACATAAGAAAAATATAGATGCCGATTCTGAACTCAGGGCACACTAGCCAACAAGTCTTCTACGGTGGAAGCCAGGGGGCCCACATTGCAGATTACCTGCAACAGTTGCCTGGCACCATTGATTTGTCTTGTTTTGTTTATCCCAGATAACGATTGGTAATACTTTTATTATCCCACTTATAAGGTATACTCATATATACTAAATTAGTTATGTGTGTTTCCCCAATAAAGGGTGAGCCCATTGAAGGCAAGGACTGAGAAGTTTCCATGGATGGCCCAGTGAAGCTGAGTGCCTGGCACACTGTAGATACTCGATGAAAAATTGGCTGAGAGGATAAATTCCAGAGGAATGGATGGATGGACAGATGGATGGATAGACAGCTTAATGGTTGCAGGTCTTTATTGAATAGGGGATTTTATTTTCAGAACTAGTGAAGAGAGTTTTACAGCTAAACACTATGAATAGAGTGGCTTTATATGTGTAAAAGTATAGTATAAACGGAGTATAGTATGAACTATATTTAATGATTTAGTGACTGGGACAACACACGCTGTGTTTTGAATACTCAGCAATGCCCCTGTCTAATTATGCCGCTAAGACTTGCTTCTACGACTTGCCAGCCACACAGGGCCTGCTATTTCCTTGCACAGCTGCAGGGCACCTACTCACTTCGTGTTTATGTAAATAGCACTCCCTGAGTTGTGCAATGAGGAGCTTCTCAAAACCTGCCTTTGTTGGGGGAACTATAGAGCAAGGGGCACAGGGATGACCCAGGAAGGGGGTTATCGGAAAGTCACCCCATGTGCAGGTTGGTTGCTTGATGCATCCTCAGTCTTGGAGGCTGCACTCAGAAGACATAGTGCAGGGAGACAGCTTCCTTCTTCACTCTCTCCCCTTCCTGTTCCCTTCCTTCTTGCCTGCTTTCCTCCCTCTCTCCCCTCCTCCTGTCCTTCTCTCTTTTTCTCTCTTCCCTTTCCCTTCCTTGATGCTCTTTGTCCCCTCTGCCTCTCTCCGTCCTTGCCCTTGTCCCTGTCTCTCTCTCACTCCCCCTTTCCTTCCCCACCCCTGCACGCGGCACTCTTTCCAGTCCCCTATTTCTCTCTCCTACTGTCAGTCAGCTGGACCCAGTGTAAAGAAACCCAAACATTTTACCTATCCTTCCCTCCCCTCCCCGAGGGACAATACTGCCTGTGGTTTTCAGGAGGCTGAATTCCCTCTGAGCCCTTCACCCCATCTACTCTCCATCCATGCCCACAGTCCATTGACCCCTCTGGGTGGCCTGGAATCTGCTCCACCAGGTGGCCACGAAGCCCCCTTGGGCTGGCCTGGGACCCCTTCCCAACCACAGCCAGAGAAGGGGCCATTTGTTACTTCTAAATGTATCCATCCTCAGCTCCAGGAGCAAATGCCCCAGTTTCTGGACCCCATAATAGAAACAGATTTTGGCTGTCCTTCTCTTCACCCTAAAGAAGAGCTGTTTTTGCAATAAGGGGCATTAGAAAATTGTTGTCTGCCAGGAACACATAGATGTTTTTTCTCCACAGTCTCTGCCCTGGGCTGATCTGGCCTGATTGACAGGAGAGAGAGAGATCATGGGATGAGGGGAAGAAGGAGGCTGGGAAGGGGGCTGGAGAGAGTACACAGAAGCAGAGAGAAAGAAAGATCAAATTCCAGAATTTTAGAACTGGAGGAGGAGAAGGATGGTCATCCAGTAGGACTGTCCCAACACACACCCCAGCCATTCTGCAGAGGAGGAAACCGAGGCCACAGAGACAAGAAGCAGTCTGCTTCCACCCTTTCCCACATCGATAATTGGCAGAGTCCGGACCAGCCGGCAGGTCTCCTGACTCTAATCCCAGCCCAGCGTCGCCTGACTCAAGGCAGAGAAAGCTGACTGTCTTGGCAGCAAAATGAAACCTTTTGATTTATAAGGAATTCTGAGCTATCTTCCAGTTGACAGTCTGGAGAATTGCATAAGCCCACACTTCTGCGGGGCAGCATTTAATGAAATGAACACATGAGTTATTCATTTTTCATTAAGGATGACATGCAGAGAGTCCATATCTAAGGATGAAAAATAGGTCCCATGGTCCCACGGAGCACTTGTCTCAAAACACAAACATTGACTGTCATATTCATTATCTCCTGTAACTCTCACAGAGACACGGAAAGCTAGGTAATATTGCTCTAGTGTTAGAAAGGAGAAAACTGAGGCTCAGAGAGAGCAGGTAACAAACCCAAGTCACCTAGCTAGGGAGTGACAGAGTCAGATTTACATCCCACGAGGCTTTGGCTCAGCTTCAATAAGCTGTCCAGGCAGGAATGGGAGGCTACTGGGCAGGGCCTGGGGTCTAATCGTGCAGATGCCACTCAGAGCAGGGCCCAAGTTGCAGACACTCACTCAAAGACAAAGGGGCCCTGGGTCCTGGTGAAGGGATCCTGGGCTTTAGTGTTCAGCCAGGCCCAGCTGGACAGTGGCCAAGCCTATGAAGTCTAGGGGACAGTGGGGCCATGAAAATGTTGCCTGACGGGCTCTGATTTCACTGCTTGCCCATTCCCCAGCCTCGGAGCAGCTTGGCATCTGCATCAAGAAACCCAGCCAGGGCCCCATCTCAGATGCAGGTACAAGTGTGGGCCTTGGAGCCAGGCAGACCCGAGTTTGAATCCTGAGTCTGCCACTCAGAAACTGTCAGACCCTGAAAAAGTGCTTCAATAGTTACATAACAATACCTGCCTCTGGGCATTGTACTGAAAATTATTATTATTATTAACAGCAACTATTTAATAGTAATGACAACTGATATGTACTGAGGGCATTTTCTGTGCCACGCACTAGACAGCATTTTACTATGCGACCTGAGTTAACCTTCAATACAACCCTCTGAAGTGTACTTTTATTAGCTCCATTTTACCTATGAGGAAACGAAAGCGCAGAGAAGTTACTTGCTTGCCCAGACCATAGAGTTAGCAAGTGACAGGATCAGCCTTTGAACCAAGGTCTGCGTACACCCCCAGCCCACTGACATGACTATAAGCAAAGTACTGAGCACACAGAAGACACTCAAGAAATGGGAGTTCCAGTCCCTTCTTTTTCCCCTCAAAGCCCAGATTCCCACAGTGCCCTCCGGGACTTGCTTTTGGGCTTGCCTACACAGAGTTATCTGGAAGTCAGGAGAAAGCTGGAGGTGGGGGGACGAGGGGGGATCTCTCATTCCAGGCTCCCCCCCACCCCGCTTCCTTATAGGGTTTGGCAAAAGCTGCTTCACTCAGGGCCTCTTGTGTTGCTGGAAACAATGCAAGTTTATTTTGGCACCGCAAAGAGAGTCCGATTCTCCTGCTCTGGATGGCTGTGTGGGAAGAGGACCCAGAGAACGTGGCCCAGACCCCGTTAGTTCCCATTATCCTCCCAGCACGTCCATGGCACAGGCATAGCCATCACATGCAGCTTGGAGAAGGAAATGAGATAAGAGCTTTATTTCCACTTCATACAGATAAGATTTGCCCACCCCTTCCATGTTCCCCCTCCAAAAAGAAGTCAAGCTGAGGGCATGGTGCTGCAGTTAACCACCCACTCTTATCCTATCCCGCTCTTATCTCAACCCTGTGGGCCCTTCAACTGGCAGTGTCCTCACCGGGGCATCTGACTACCTGTGCTGATTAAAGTCATCGACACTCAGAGTTGCAGGGGGATCGCCTGCTCCAAACCCCTAGCTGGCTTAGATTCACAGTCAGCCAGCACTTATCCAATGCCAATCCTGGGCCAAGCGAGGAGTACTTTTGCATCTGTGCGTTCGTATTTCAGAACCCTCATACTGCCCTTTTTCAGAAAAGCCTTCTTTCCCCGTTTTCACAAAAGCAGAGCCTGTGGCTCAGGGAGGTGAAGCAGCTGGCTGAAGGTCATGGAGCAAGTAGGTCAGAGGTCGAACCAGGATGGGGTCTTCCAACTCGGACACCAGCCTCAGCTGTCCCAGCCCAGGAGGTGTCCCTTCTGCAACCCTCCAGGCTTTGGCTGAGCTCCTCTGGTGTTCCCTGAGAAAGCTTCATCTAAACGGTCTTTCAGGTGAGCTAAAATCTGCCTTCTTGTCACTTTCTCTCACAGGTCCCCAAAGTCCTAAATCTAACTCCAGGAAAAAAGGGGAAATCCAGATCTCTGCCCTTGGCCATACCCATTCTTCAGAGATGGGAAAATGGCTCCAGATGGTCCCTCATCCTGTCCCAGGACTGGGCGTGGGTGGGGCTGGGAACCCTCCCAAGGAGACTGGCCATCAGAACACTGGCTCTGTGGGCCTCCTCTGGCTTTCTCTTCTGACTGCCCCACCTGGCTCTGCGTGGGAGTTAAGGGAAGCTTGAAGTGAAAGGTGCAAGAAGGTGAGCCTGCCAGGCAGGCCCCAGGTGAGAGGAATGGATGGGGACTCCTGCCCTGGCCCAGAGAATTGGAAATGTTCAGAAACACCGAGGAAGGCACCGCAGAGTGGGCTGTGACCCGTGGTGGGGGGAGAGCCCTCGGGTCCCAGAGGGCACACACACACCCCACACACCCAGCTTAGCCCAGGGCCAGGTAGGGGAGATGCGGATCTGCCAGCAGTAATGGCCCGGCTGACAGCTTTCAGAGCTCGTTGGAGGAGGCTGGTAGGGCAAGCTTCATCTTGGTTTCCAGATGTGCAAGATGAGCCCCAGAGAACTCAGATGCCTTCCCAAGAGGCCCGAATGCAGGACCTCGAGCTCCTTTTCTGCTCTGCTGTGCCCCCCTCTTCCTCTGTCGACTCTAGGAAGACGGGTCCGGGCACAGCCGCAAAGACGCAGGTGGGAATAAGTACGCTCGGTCAAAGGGCAGTGAGGAAAGGGACAGATGGATTGGTGGATTGAATCCGCTAGACCTCATCTTCCTGAGCGCCCCCAGCCCAGGCCAGCCCCACTCGGTCCGCCTTCTCTACTGCTTCCCCGCTCTGAATACGAGACCAGATCTGTGCTTGAAGTTCTTGCCAGGGCGAGGCTAAAACACTTATGGTTCCTATTTAAAGCCATACCTCATTCCTCATTTCAGCACCAACCAACAATTAAACCTGATTCAATCAATTTAAACCGGGCCTCACAATCGGCCTGTCCCTGGCTATTTAAAACCCTCTCCTGGCCTCTGAGGCCCTGAGGAACCGGGACTGTTTGTCCTGCCAAGAGCAAAGCTCTGCCTGCCTCATTCCGGATATGGATCCAGATCTGGACGCATATAGCGTGCAGGACCTGCTCTAGCGGCTGGGGCCCCTGCAGCTCTGTGCCCCTATGGCCTTCTGTTGGGGCTGTCTTTGCCAGCCCAGGCCTGGACTGGCTCTCTGGTGGGGCTCAGGGGTGGCTTCTGGAAGGGGTCAGAGATACCGGGGAAGGGAACAGGGGGAAGCCAAAAAAAGGCAAGAGCCCACTTAAGAGGTCATATGAGCCCCAAGTGCACCCACTTTTGGTTCTTTGTTGGTTTTATTTGGGCCCTGAGCAAATGTGGCCACCTGGGGAGTGATGAGAACATCATAACCTGGATTTGAATCCTGATCTGGCAATCGACTACCCAGTCCTGTGACCTTGGCTGGGTCTCTTGGGCATTCTCAGCATCACCATCCTCACCAGTATAATGGGAATTCCAAAAATGTCTCCCAAACCATCTGCCTGGGTTGCTAAGAGATCCCCTACATCTGACCATCTTGGTAAAAGCACTTGGAAAATGAGAAGTTCTATGGCATGGAAGTTATGAGTAAAGCAAGCTTGAGCTTGTACTGGGTCTGGTGATGTGAGGGCAGCATGGTGGAGTCCAACACATGGTCATAAGAGTGATGCCTGGTGTTCACATTGCGCTCTGGGGCTGCAGGAACACACAACGGATCACCAAGTGCAGATGATGACCCTTCCAGTCTGAGGACTCAGTCCACAATGGTGTAGTCAAGGAGGTCTTCTGGGAGGCAGGGGGCTGGAGCTGAATTTTGAAGGCTGAGCAAGACTGGAATAAACTGAGTGGGAGGGAAGCTAAACTAGGTAGAGAGCCACTGAGAGCTGGCAAAGAACTTCCTCGGCCATTTCCCATTTAATCTTCATGACCACCCCCATTTTAAATGACTGGCCACTGAGAGATCTGGGCAGCCAGATACTGGCTTGGAACTCCTGACACCAATTGCCTGGTCCATTCTGCCCCACCCGGAGAGCAGAGAACACCAGAGATAAGAGAGGGGAAATCCAGGAGAGTGGGAAGGCAGAAGGTCTCCCAGCAGGGCTCTTCCCTCGGGATTCCTAACGCATATCCTTCTCAAAGGAAGAAAATGCACAGAAGATGCCATTTGGAGGCTGAGAGATCATGGGAGAAATTGAGGAGGGGGTACTCTGTCAGGGGCCGAGGAGAATGCGGTAGTGACAGCCTACCATCCCGGTCACAGTGGGGAGCCTGAGCTGCCCCGACAGGGGAGAAGGGTCTTTCAGGTCCCCAAGTGCTGGTGTGTGGGAGGAAACAATAGCCTCTTCTCTGAGTCCCCAGGGACAAGGAGGAGTGAGATCACATCTGGGGAGGGGGCAGAGACACAGGATGTGAGCGAGCTCCCGGGGGAGGCGGGCCTTGAGAGCGGCAGCCTCCCTCCCTGAAGTCCTCCACGGCCTCTGTCCCAGTCTTCCTCCCTCCTCCAGGTTCCTGGGCCATAGTCAGGACTATCTGACCCTTCTAGGATTCTTCAAGGGTCTCGCAGACCCAACTAGACTGTCAGTGCCTCAGTGGCAGCTCCACAGCCTCACACATGTTAAGAGCTCAGGGCCTGGCATAGGGCAGCGCCTTCGTTGGGGGGGGGGGGTGAGGCTCCAGTCCTGCCACTTATCAGCTGTGTGATTTTAAGCCTGTCCCTTAACCTCCTTGAGATTCTCTTGTGCAATGAAGGTAAAAATAGGACCTATCTCACAAGGTCGCAGTGAAAATTAAATGAGCTAATCAGAGTACGTGTTTACCAAAAATATCTTCATTTGGTGCACCCCAGGGCAGCTAGCACAGACTCAGTATTTAGTAGTGTATAACTCGCTAATTAGTTGATTAGCTACAGCACTGAGGACTGGGGTCGGATAGGAGGGAAAGCTCTCTGACATGGACCCATGATTCCAAATGCAGGACGGAGGTTATCTGGGGAATTTCCTTCCTTTGAGGCCTCAGGAACATGGCAGTCCCCAAGTCAGTCTGCCCTGAGCATCTCACACCCCCATATCCTGGGCAAATCAGGAGCACCTAGACTCTCCCTGGGATCTTCCCGGGGAGTCTTGGCCCCTGCCTCATGATTGGGGTGGGTCAGGAGACTCAAAGACAGAGCCGCCCTCCTCTGGTTGAAGCTTAGCAGGCAAGCATGGGGATGCTGGCTTCCTGGGAGGGGGGATAAGGGGAAGAGAAAGGAACCCCTAATCCAAGATTGTGCAGAGGCTGTGTGAAGATTAAGTAAGAGGTCATACATCAGTCTCTAAACCAAGGCCTCTGAAATTTTCTGTAAGTGACCAATTTTGAAAAAATTCAGTCAGTCACAGACCAATACTTTTATAAAGTACAACAAACATGAATTACTAGAAAAAAATGATCACACTGTTGAATACTGTAGTGATATCAAATGGCTCTAAAAATGTGTGTTTAATCTCAATTTCCGGACTTATCAGCAGCTGGTGACAAATGGTTTATACCAGACAACACACTACACTTGGTGCAGACACTCCATAAACGGTCATTTCCCTCTTTTCCTTCATACAGTCTTACCACCTCCTTGACTGGATGGGCAAAGGGGTTCTGAGAGCCGCTCACCATGTGCTTAGAAACCACCATCACCCCTGGCTTCCCCTGGTCCTCATCTATGGCCATATAGCCTCTGTTTTTCTGGGACAGTCCTAATTATATATATCCTGTCTCGTGGAAATGTGTTCTGACTGTTTTTGATGTCTGCCATACAACAGACATGTTCCTGAAAGGATGAACATAAATTCTGTATTTATGCAAAGCAGGATGTGGGGAACAGGGTCCTAAGGCAGAAAGCCCTTCCCAGGGGTAAGTGTAGAAACAGAGTGTCCGTCTGTCAGGATATAGTGCAAAGGCTTCCCCTGGGAACTAGAAGTTACTATTTTTTGAGCACCTAAAATATGCCAGACCCTGAGCTCCACCAGCAATCTATCTGTCTTCCCCAGAGATTCTACAAGGTAGACATTATTTTGTCTGACTTAACAGGTGACATTTCAACTCTGTGAGTTCCTAGAAGGAGCTATGTAGGTGCTTTACGGCAGCCCAGAGGGTTTCAAAACAGCCCCTCCCAAATGCTGATCCTGAAGGGGCTTCTTAAAAATGCAGATTCTCCAGTCCCACACCCTAGGTTCTGACGCCAGAAGCCTGGGTGGCACCCACGATGTCCAGGTGATTCTGAGGATGGGCCTGCTCTGGCATCACTGTTCTCACTGTTGCTTAAGGCCTGGAGGCAACCCGAGAGAGCCCATACGATGCAGTCCTCAAAAGTGAAGACTTTTTGGGCCAAGATGGCAGAGTAGAAAGACCCTGAGCTCACCTCCTCTCACAAGCACACCAAAATCACAACTATCTGCAGAACAAACATCGATGAAAAAGACTGGAACCTACCAGGAAAGATCTTCTACAACTAAAGACATAAAGAAGGAACCACAATGAGACGGGTAGGAGGAGGGGTGGACTCGAGATATAATCAAATCCCATACTCCCTCCCCAACTCCGTCGGGCAAACCACAAGCTGGGGAATATATTGCAGAGATTCTGAGGCTGGAGGGAAAGTGGCAGGACACAAACGCTAGATAAATGAAGAGGGGGAGCAGCTGCTGGGATGCAATAAAGACTGGCTGGAACCAGCTGAGACAAAGGTGGCTTCAAGAACAGCTGGGTCATTGACTGTTAGCTCATTATACCTTCATTGTAATACTAAAAATCACTTCCCCTGATGCCATGACAGTTCTGAGACAGATCATAAAAGGCCAAAAAGTGGGCAGTGGCCCAATTCCTGGAAAATCCTCACACTTCAGACCCGTCTCATTGTGACATCCAAACCAAAAATGGGGGTGACTACAAGCACCCCAAAGGACTCCCTGTTAGGATGCATGTTAGCTAACTGGGGTAAATTTACACAGGATGGCTTAAGAAACAAGAAATTAATTTTCTTTTGCAACACTGCATGGCCCCAATACAAACTAGGGGACCAAGAGATCTGGCCAGAAAATGGGTTACTGAATTAAAATACCATCTTGCAGCTGGACCTGTTTTTGCAAAAGGGAAGGTAAATGAGGGGAAGTCCCATATGTCCAAATGTTCATGACCCTATTCCAAGATCCAGATCTAAAAAACTCTTCCTGAATGTGCCGGGCTCACAACCCTTCAAAGTGCCTTCTTCCCCCACAGGAGCCCAGTGTTTTAGATGATCCCCTTATGAGTTCACCTCCTTGAGGTCCACAGCCAGGAACTCCTACCACCCCCCCAATTCTGAGGAAGGACAGTCTTCTGGAGTCTACCCCTAGCGCCACATCTGGGCTGCTGGAAACCCCACCACCTTATCCAGCCCTGTCCTATAACCTGTTACCAGTGCCATACTACACGAAACAGGGTTACCTACCGGCCTCCTACTATCAAACTCTGTCCCTTAAGGGAAGTGCCAGGAACAGAGTCCACGTCCCTTTTCCTATGGGTGACCTAACTACTTGCAAAGAGAAACCTGGACATTTTTCTGAGGACCCCAGTCGGTTCGTGGAAGAATTCACCAAGCTGACAATGTCTTAAGAACTTACTTGGGGGACCTACAGGTCCTCCTGTTTACCTGCTGCACCTTTGAAGAGAAAAGCCAGATCCCTGTTGCAGCCCAGGCACATGCTGATGAACTGGCAGCCCCAAATTAAGGACCTATAACCTACCTTACAGGAGGGGATGCAATCCCCAACCAGGACCCCGACTGGGATTACCAACAGGAAGGTAGAGGGCTTGAACACAAGAACCACATGATAAATTGCCTCACTGAAGGGATGAAAAGGTGTGTTGTTAAGCCTGTTAATTATGATGAAGTCAGAGAATTAACACAGAGAAAAGATGAGAATCCAGCCCTCTTCCAGGGCCGTCTGATGAAAGCCATTAGAGAGTATACCAATATTAATCCTGACACCCCCAAAGGGCAGGTCCTAGTAAATACCCATTTTATCACTCAATCGGCCCCAGACATAAGGAGAAAATTACAGAAGGCAGCTAGGGGACCCTAAACCCCCATGAATCAGCTCATGAACTTCACCTTTGGAGTATTTAACAATAGAGATAGGGTTGAGGAAGCAGAAAGGATTCAGGGACAACAACAAAAGGCACGATTACTGGTGGCAGCCCTGGCCCCTGCACCACCAGGGTTCCCCTCCCTGTAAAAGCCCAGGGCAGGGGCAGGATCCGGAAAATCTGGGTCAGAGTCACTGCCTCGCCAAGAAGGGTCCCGTTTTCAATGCAGCCAGGAGGGCCACTGGAAGGATGAATACCCTCTGTATAGGAAAAGTCCACCGAGACCCTGCTTGACAGGCAAACGAGAGGACCACTGGAAGCGGGACCGCCCCCCGTCCTGAAGAGGAACTGGGGCTCCCAAACCGAGGATGGCCAAGAGGACTGAAGAGTTATGGGGCCCGGGACCCTTTGGCTCCCAAAGGACACCCGGTCATTTCCCTGAAGGAGCCTCAGGTAACCCCCGTTGTGGCAGGTAGGAAAGTTACTTCCTCCCCATCCTGTATAGCAATGGGGATCGATGGACAGCCCAAAGCCAAACAATTCACAACCCACCCTTAGCTGCTTACTAGGAAGTTTTACCTTTGCACATCAGTTCCTGCTCATGCCTGAGTGCCCCGTCCCCTTGTTGGGAAGGGATGTGCTCACTAAATTCCATATAACAGTTCAATTCAGAGACCCTCCTCAGAGAAGACACCCACCAGGAGAAACAATTGCTCTTGGCCATGGAAGCCTGCCTCAGTCACGAGTCAGAGGAGGTGTCCCCTCTACCCCATACTGTTTCTCAAGTAAACCCCTCTGCCTGGGACGCTGAAGTTCTGGCAAAGCTACTAATGTGCCCCCAGTTCAGATTTCATTAAAACCCAATGCTGATGACCTGTGGAAAAAACAGTACCCCTTGAGGCCCAAGGCCCAGTGAGGTATCCAGCCTTTAATAACCAAGTTTTTAAAACATGGGCTGTTACTACCCTGCCAGTCTGTGTGTAATACCCCCATTCTGCCCATACAAAGGGAAAGTGGAGAACACAGGTTTGTTCAAGACCTGAGGGCAGTTAATGAGGCAGTGATCTCAGTTCACCCGATGGTCCCTAATCCATACACCATACTGACCTAGGTTCCAGAAAAACGCAAACTGGTTCACAGTGCGAGACCTAAAGGACGCCTTCTTTTGCACTCTCCTGCAGCCAGACTCCCAACATCTCTTTGCCTTTGAGTGGACAGATCCAGACACTCATAACACTTCCCAGCTAACCCAGACTGTGCTGATCCAAGGCTTCAGGGGTAGACGCCACCTGTTTGGAAATGCATTAGCAAAGGAATTAAGAGAATTACAGTTGGTGAATGGGTCTCTCCTACAGTATGTGGATGACTTCCTAATTTCCAGTCCCACTAGGGAAGACAGATAAAAACATCAATTCAGGGACTTCTCTGTTGGCACAGTGGTTAAGAATCCGCCTGCCAGTGCAGGGGACATGGGTTCAAGCCCTGGTCCAGGAAGATCCCACATGCCGTGGAGCAACTAAGCCCATGCACCACAACTACTGAGCCTGTGCTCTAGAGCCTGCAAGCCACAACTACTGAGCTCGTGTGCCACAACTACTGAAGCCTGCGTGCCAAGAGCCCATGATCCACAACAAGAGAAGCCATTGCAATGAGAAGCCCGCACACTGCTACGAAGAATAGCCCCTGCTCACCACAACTAGAAAAAGCCCGTGCACAGCAATGAAGACCCAATGCAGCCAAAAATAAATAAATACAATATAAATACATTTATTAAAAAAAAAACATCATTCAGATCCTTAGCTTCCTAGGGGAATGAGAATACTGAGTCTCTCCTCACAAGGCCCATATTCCACCCAACAAGTTAAGTACCTGGGACACATGCTCAACCCTGGGACAGGGACTCTAGCCCAGGACCAAAAGGAAGCCTTATGACCCCTCAACTCTCCCAGACTAAGAGGCACCTGAGGGCCTTTTTGGGGATGGCAGGATTTTACAGGATCTGGATACCTGGATTTGGGCTCATAGCAAAGCTTCTCTATGAGGCCCTAAAAGGAGGTGAACACAAACCCCTCAACTGGCATGAAAACTGCCAACAGGTGTTCCTAGCTCTAAAATAAAAATTAGGGACTGCTCCTGTGTTAGGTCTCCCAAACTTAGAAAAACCCTTTACCCTCTATATAGCTGAGAGACAACGGTAGCCCTAGGTGTCCTCACCCAAAAACTGGGGGACCTCCCTAGACCAATAGCTTATTTCTCAAAACAATTTGATCAGGTGGCCACTGGACGGCCAGGATGTCTTAGGGCAGTGGCTACCACTGCTCTGCTGGTAGAAGAAGCCAACAAGTTCACCCTGGGACCATCACTGGAAATGCTACCTCACCAGGCACAAGGAGTCCTAGGAGCAAAAGGACACCAGTGGCTGGCAGATGGATGACTCCTTAAATACCAAGCCCTCCTGCAAATCAAAGCTACAATGAGGTATCACCTCACACCAGTCAGAATGGCCATCATTAAAAAGCCTACAAACAATAAATGCTGGAGAGAGTGTGGAGAAAAGGGAACCCTCCTACACTGTTGGTAGGAATGTAAATTGCTGCAGCCAGTATAGAGAACAGTATGGAGGTTCCTTAAAAAACTCAAAATAGAGTTGCCATATGATCCAGCAATCCCACTCCTGGGGCATATATCTGGAGAAAATGACAGTTCAAAAAGATACATGCACCCCTATGTTCACAGCAGCACTATTTACAATAGCTAAGACTTGGAAGCAACCTAAATGTCCATCAACAGATGAACAAATAAAGAAAATGTGGCATACATACACAATGGAATACTACTCAGCCATAAAAAAAATGAAATAATGCCATTTTCAGCAACATGGATGGACCTAGAGATTATCATATTAAGTCAGACAAAGACAAATATGATATCCCTTATATGTGAAATCTAAAATACAATACATATGAACTTATTTATAAAACAGACTCACAGACATAGAAAACAAACTTATGGTTACCAAAGGGGAAAGGCAGGGGGCATGGGGGGACATAAATTAGGAGTTTGGGATTAGCAGATACAAACTACCATATATAAAACAAACAACAAGGTCCTACTGTTGTTAGCACAGGGAACTATATTCAATATCTTATAATAAATCATAATGGAAAAGAATATGAAAAATATACATGTATAAAATGACTATACATATGAATCACTTTGCTGTACACCAGAAACTAACACAACATTGTAAATCAACTAAACTTCAATAAAAATAAATAAATAAACAAACCAAGCCCTCCTACTTGACATCCCATGCATAACTTTTTAAAATTTTTATTTATTTATTTTTGGCTGCATTGGGTCTTTGTTGCTGCGCACGGGTTTTCTCTAGTTGCAGCGAGTGGGGGCTACTCTTCGTTGCAGTGCGCAGGCTCTCACTGCAGTGGCTTCTCTTGTGGATCACAGGCTCTAGGTGTGTGGGCTTCAGTAGTTGCAGCATGTGGGCTCAGTAGCTGTAGCTCGTGGGCCCTAGAGCGCAGGCTCAGTAGTTGTGGCGCACGGGCTTAGTTGCCCCACGGCATATGGGATCTTCCCGGACCAGGGCTTGAACCCGTGTCCCCTGCACTGCCTGGCAGATTCTTTTTTTTTTTTTTTTTTTTTTTTTTTTTTGCGGTACACGGGCCTCTCACTGCTGTGGCCTCTCCCGCTGCAGAGCGCAGGCTCCGGACGCGCAGGCCCAGCGGCCATGGCTCACGGGCCCAGGCGCTCCGCGGCATGTGGGATCCTCCCAGACCGGGGCACGAACCCGTGTTCCCTGCATCGGCAGGCGGACTCTCAACCACTGTGCCACCAGGGAAGCCCCTGGCGGATTCTTAACACTGTGCCACCAGGGAAGCCCCCCACGTATAACTCTTAAGGTTTGCCAAGTCCTGAACCCAGCTACTCTAATGCCAAACACCCTACCCCAAGGGTTCTTGTTCACTCCTGTGTGGAGACTACTGAACAAGTTTACTAAGTAGGCCCGAACTCAAGGATGAGCCCCTGGCCAATCCCAAAGCAGAATGGTTTACCAATGGAAGCAATTTCATGCATGAAAGGGTTAGAAGGGCCAGCAATGTCATAGCCTGTGGACAACTGTTGAGTCTGGGGCTCTACCCTCTCACACTTGCACCCAAAAGACGGAGTTGGTTGCCTTGACCAGAGCACTCCAACTAGGAAAGGGATTAAGAATCAATATAGGGCCTCCCTGGTGGCGCAAGTGGTTGAGAGTCCGCCTGCCGATGCAGGGGATACGGGTTCGTGCCCCGGTCTGGGAGGATCCCATATGCCGCGGAGCGGCTGGGCCCGTGAGCCATGGCCGCTGAGCCTGCGCGTCCGGAGCCTGCGCGTCCGGAGCCTGTGCTCCGCAACGGGGGAGGCCACAACAGTGAGAGGCCCGCATACCGCAAAAAAAAAAAAGAATCAATATAAATACTGATTCCAAGTATGGATTCCTAGTGCTACATGCCCATGCTGCCATCTGGAAAGAAAGGGGACTACTAATAGCAAAAGGGTCTCCTATAAAACACCAGACAGAAATTCTAGAACTCCTAAAAGAGGTCCAGCTTCCTAAGGAGGTTGCAGTCATTCACTGCAGGGGTCACCAAAGGAGCCACACCTCCCTGTTGAGGGGAAATGTCCTGGCCGACAAGGCCACAAAGACTGCAGCCCAAGAACACCCAATCCTACAAGCTGTAGCTCTCAGACCCGACAGTCCACCCTTCCCAACGGTGCCATCTTATACACCTGAAGAAACTGAGGGGGTTAAATATAGGGGACTGAAAAGAGAACTCTCAGGGTGGCTGACAGAAGATAACAAGCTTCTCATTCCTGGGGCCAAACAATGGAAAATAATTAAGCACTTCCATGAATCCTCCCACTTAGGATGGGACTTCATATTCAAACTAGTACTCAGGTGTTCCTGGGCAAGGGACTGTCGCAAACTGTTAAAAATGTCACCAGGGCTTGTGAGCTTTGTAAAAAGCCATTGCAGAAAGCCACTCCATACCTCCACCCCTCACTCGGCCCGTATAACATCGGGGAACCTATCCAGGGAAAGATTGGCAAGTGGACTTGACCCAAATTCTTTCATGTAGGGGATGGAAATACCTATTGGTATTCATAGACACCTTTACAGGATGGTTAGAAGCTTTCCCTTCTAGAACTGAAAAGACAATAGAAGTATCCAAATTTCTGCTTATAGAGATAATTTCAAGATTCGGGTTACTAAAAAGCCTACAGAGTGATAACGGACCTTCCTTCACTGCCAAGGTAACCCAACAGCTTTCCTTAGCTTTGGGTATTAACTACCGCCTCCACTCTTCCTGGAGGACCCAGTCCTCAGGCAAGGTAAAAAAAGCAAGTCATGTTCTAAAAAGAACCCTTGCTAAGCTATGCCAAGAGTTTTCAGGAACCTGGATCTCCCTCCTGTCTGTAGCCCTTCTATGGACCGGGATGTCCCCAAAGGGAATTTTGAAACTTAGCCCATTTGAAATGACCTATGGGAGGCCCTTTTTGACTTCAGACCTCTTGTTTGATAAGGAAATCCCCAAATTGGTTGCCCACATTGTTTAGCTTAAGCCAAGTTCAAAGGGCTCAAGAATATGGAAATGAAGTCTGTTCACCCACAGGAAAGAAAGGTCGAGGTCTCCATCCTGTCAGGGGACTTTGTCCTACTAAAATCTTGGAAGGAAGAGTCCCCTGAGGACCAGCTACAATCACAATGGAAGGGACCATATCAAGGGTTACTAAGTATCCCAACTGCTGGCAAGCTATGGGGAGTTACTAGTTGGGGTACCTGTCTAGAATGAAACCTGTACCTTATAAGTCCCAACAGGAACCAGAAGAGACCTACTCCTGTGAGCCAGTGGAAGACCTCAGATATCTGTTCAAGAGAACAGATAAGTGACTTCACGTGGCTGTCATGCGGCTTCACGTAGGTTGGCCTAGTCATCCTGTGTTTCTGAATATCATGCTCTTATTCTGCTGCTTTTCAGAACCCCCTCCCCCTGGTAAACATCTTCTTTTCCCCTGCTGGGTCTGAAAGGAAAAATATAGTAATATAATGTCAAAAGCCATAATATTCCTATTAGGACTTCTGACGATGGTCTCGGCTCACAGGGAATGGGAAAACAATGCTTTAGTAAACATGTCTAAAATAACCACCCGGGGAGAAAAACTAGTTAAGTGTTGGGTCTGCCATAAAAATCCTGGCTTACAACAATTTTACAGGTACAAATAGGTACATACCACAAGAGCTATACCACAGACTCACAGATTTCAAAAACAAACCTATGGTTACCAAAGGGGAAATGTAGGGGGGAGGGATAAATTAGGAGCTTGGGATGAACATACACACACTACTATATATAAAATAGATAACCAACATGGACCTACGGTATAGCACAGGGAACTCTACTCAATATTCTGTAATAACTTATATGGGTAAAGAATCTGAAAAAGAATGAATATATGTATAACAATCACTTTGCTGTATACCTGAAACTAACACAACACTGTAAATCAACTATACTCCAATAAAATTAAAAAACAAACAAACAAAAACCAAGAGCTTTATCAATTCAAACACATGGAAACAACCCCCTCACACACACACACACACACACCCTAATACGAGCTCAATGGGCAATACCCCCGTCAGGCCTGATACCTTGCCTATGTTTAACTCTTTTTAAAAATGTGACATAACTTTTCCATTAATCATGGCTACTTTTGTCATCCAGAAAACCAGTCATGCTTCCAATGCCACATCTCTAATGGTTCTCTTGGCTATGGTGAGCCTCTTGGAATAATCCCTGGCCGCCAGATGGTAAAATTACCACAGTGTTTTGGAACCCAGACCCAAACTGCATTTTCATGAATGCCTCCATTCTGTGTGCTTATAATGAAGCCCAGGTCCAAGGTGCCTATGGGATAGGGAGGGAATGGACTAAAAATTGGGCTAAAAATTGATGGGATCTATGGAAGTGTTGGGTAAAACCCTCTTACACCACCATCTCATCCAAGCCGAGGGCATGGAATACTCCCAGACTTAACTATTTTGAATACACTAATGGGCCCTTGACCCGCATTGTTTTCATAACTTGTCCCTTCCATGGATCTGATGGCTGCTTCCTTGCTAAATTCTTCTGTTCCCAGATCTCTTATTGCACCCTCAGGATATGTCTGGATATGTGGCACTCCCCCAAATGAGGGCCCAAATACAAGGGTACCCCAGATAAAATTTGGCCCCTGTGTAAATGCTTATCCTTATATCGATAATGTGTGGCACGAGGGGGTCTATACATTAGGACATTTGGCCCCATTCATAGTCACAGTACATAATAATACTCAATATCATCCCAGGAGGGTCACTGGATTAATAATGGTGGGAAAAGGACTGCCAGGGGGATTGGCATCTCCATGGGAAGGCTTTGCCTACCATGAGATAACTCTAGAAAATCTAACCAACACTTTTGAGAGCCTAGCCCTGACCCCTGGAAATGCCCTAAATAGACTTTCAGCTTCTTTAAAGTCACAGGCCAATGTGGTTATGGACAATAGATTGGCCTTGGATTACTTGCTGGCCGAGCAGGGTGGTGTTTGTGCAGTCATAAACAAAACCTGCTGTACCTGTCTCGGTAATTCAGGCCTGATCGAGGTGGATATCAAAAAGATTCATGAGCAACCACCATGGTTACACTGCTACAACCAGGGGTCAGATCCTAATGCCATCTGGTCCACCATTAAGGGCGCCTTCCCTAGCCTTACTTGGTTCCCATCCCTCCTGGGCCCAGTAACGACCATATTCCTACTCCTCCTCTTTGGACCCTGCCTCTTTAACCTCTTGGTAAAGTTCACGTCTTCCAGGTTACAACAGCTCCACATCAAAATGATGGCTGTGCAGGGATTCCAACCCACACCACCTTCTGACTTCAAACAAGAAGCTGTCCTGTCCCTGGGACGCCTAGACCAGGCATCCGGAGATTTTTACTCCCTGACAGGCAGGGTCAACACCCCTGCCCAGCCCTGAAGCAGCTACAGAAGACGACCCATCGCCCTTCTGCTTCCCACAAGAATATGGGAGTAAAATCTCTGAGAGGGAAATGAGACAGGAGGGGAAGTGGCAGGACACAAACACTAGATAAATGAAGAGAGGCGCAGCTGTTGGGATTCAATGAAGACCGGTTGGAACCAGCTGAAACCAACCAAGTTGAGAAGAGTCCGGTCAATGACCTAATTTAGCTCATTATACCTTTATTGTAACACTAAAAATCACTCCCCCTTTTGCCACGACAGTTCTGAGATGAACCATAAAAGGCCAAAAAGTGGGCAGTGGCCCAATTCCTGGGAAATCTCCACCTTTCCCTGAAATAACAAGAATATTCCTCCCACTAGTATGAAATTAGCCAGCCCATAAAAAAAGACGACGACCCCATGCCCTGAGGCCACTCTCGCTTTCTGAGCCAGTCCACATTCTGCCTGTGGAATGTGTATCCCTCTAAAGAAACTGGCTTTTGCTTTTCTCTGGCTCGCTCTTGACTTCTTTCCTTCGTGAAGCCAAGGACCGTCACTTGGCGGTCCATCCTAAGGACTCCTGCAGGTCCCAGGATGTGACATTTCCCTCTCCTGCAACAGTTCTTCCACAGGAATGAGAGTTCTGAGCCCCATGTTGGGCTCCCCAGCCCGGGGGTCCGGCACCAGGAAGACAAGTCCCCAGAGCGTTTGGCTTTGAAGGCCAGTGGGGCTTGATTGCAGGAGCCCCACAGGACTGGGGAAAATGGAGACTTCACTTTTATTTTTTATTTTTTATTTTTTTATTTTTTTGTGGTACGCGGGCCTCTCACTGCTGTGGCCTCTCCCGTTGCGGAGCACAAGCTCCGGACGCGCAGGCTCAGCGGCCATGGCGCACGGGCCCAGCCGCTCCGCGGCACGTGGGATCCTCCCGGACCGGGGCACGAACCCGTGTGCCCTGCATTGGCAGGCAGACTCTCAACCACTGCGTCACCAGGGAAGCCCGAGACTTCACTTTTAAAAGGCACACACCAAATGTCACATTCACCGGGACCGGGACAAAAGCAGTCATTTGATAGGAGCCTGAGCGAGACCTACCTGCTGGTCTTGGAGAGTCTCCTGGAGAGGCGGAGGGCAGCTGCAGCACGTACAGGGGAGGTCCTTCTACCGCATGAAGCCCGTGCTGGCGGACGCCATTGTGGAGGCTCCTCCTCCTCGCTCGTTAGCGCCCTGACCTTGCCCCGCCCAGCAGCCTGCAGGTGCCAGTGCTGAGAGCCTCAGGCTAAATAAGTAACTGGGCGGGGCCACAGCCCCACCCATCAGCAGACAGGCTGCCTGAAGCCAACCGTACTAAGTGAAGTAATTCAGACAAAGACAAACATCATATGATATCACTTATATGTGGAAGCTAAAAAGTGATACAAATGGGGCTTCCCTGGTGGCGCAGTGGTTGAGAGTCCACCTGCTGATGCAGGGGACACGGGTTCATGCCCCGGTCCGGGAAGATTCATGGCCCGTGAGCCATGGCCGCTGAGCCTGCGCGTCCGGAGCCTGTGCTCCGCAACGGGAGAGGCCACGACAGTGAGAGACCCGCGTACCAAAAAAAAGAAAAAGTGATACAAATGAACTTCTTTACGAAACAGAAACAGACTCACAGACTTAGAAAACAAACTATGGTTACCAAAGGGGAAAGGTCGGCGGGGGGAATAAATTAAGAGTTACGTACTACTATGTATAAAATAGATAAACAACAAGGACCTACTGTACAGCACAGGGAACTGTACTCAATACTCTGTAATAGCCTATATGAAAAGAATCTGAAAAATAATAAACATATGTATATGTATAACTGAATCTCTTTGCTGTACACCTGCAACTAACACATTGTAAATCAACTATACTCCAATATAAAATAAAAACTTAAAACACTCCCTGAGCTCACAGCCGCCCCTAGGCACATCCCCTAGACATGGCCCTCCAGAGGGCCAAAACCCAGCTCCATCCACCAGTGGGCAGGCACTGGCCCCTCCCACAAGGAAGCCCACACAGCCTCTAGACCAGGTTCACCCCCCAGGGGGAAAGATACCAGAAGCAAGAGAACTATGATCCAGCAGCCTATGGAATGAGTCCACCAACACAGGCCAGGCCCTGTCCTGGGATCAGCTGGGCCCCAACCTTGCCCACTATCAGGCCAACACAACCTTCAGGACACCCCAGATCCCATACCCAGTTGTGTCAGGAATCGGCTCCACCACCATCAATCATCTGAAACGGGCTCTAGGATCCGTGGGCCCTGCAGCCAGGCTCCAGGGAGCAGCTCTGCATGCCAGTAGTCTGGCATTAACCCCAGGATCTGGCTTCATCTGCCAGTGGTGGGGCAACAGCCCCAGAATCTTTGGGACCCTGACTGCACCCACCAGTGGGCTAGCACCAGCCTCAGGCCCCCTAGGGTTCTGTTACCAGCTACCTTGTGACCAGGCCCCACTAAACAGCAGCCAGCAGCATCCACACAAGGCAGGGCCTGGCAACTAACCAGCCTAGAGGCCAACCAAGCCTACCAGACCACCCACATGGTCAGCCCGCCACAAGAGAAGGACCCACGCAGCCTTCTTAGGGGGAACCCCAAGAGCATATACCTTGGGTGACAAGAGGGGAGTGCATTGCTGAGACACATAGGATGTCTCTTACGGAGGGCCACTTCTCCAAGGTCGAGAAACATAACAAACCTACCACATACATAAAAATACAACTAGCAACTTAGACAAAATGAGGCAGCAGAGAGACATGTTCCAGATGAAGGAACAAGATGAAACCTCAGAAGAACTAAGTGAAGTGGAGACAGGCAATCTACCCAGGGAAGAGTTCAGAGTAATGATTGTAAAGAGGATCAAAGAACTCGTGGGGGAAAAGGGAGGCACAGAGCAAGAAGTTAGAAGTCTTTACAAAGAGTTAGAAAATATAAAGAACAACCAAACAGGGATGAAGAATACAAATGGAAATCAAAAGCTTTACAGAGAAGCAAAAGCTAAAAGAATTCAGCACCACCAAACCAGCTTTACAACACATGCTAAAGAACTTCTCTAGGCAAAAAAGAAAAGGCCACAACTAGAAACAAGAAAATGACAAAGTGAAAAACTCACCAGTAAAGGCAAACATACAGTAAAGTTAGGAAGTCATTCACACACAAAGTTAGTAGGGAGGTTAAAAATGAACTTTTTAACAATGTAGGAACATATTTATGTTAAGGGAACAAGGCAGGTAATAAAATTGTATGTATAGGTTTACCTTAACTATGTAACAACTAGAAGGAAAACAGAAGGACAAACACAAAATATTGGTGCCAATGAGCTCCACATGGAGGGATTATATGTGATTTCATTTTCTTCTTTATAGTTTTCTCTATGGAACACATATACCTTTATAAGTAGAAAAGCAATAAGCACTGTTTTTAAAAGAGAAAGTCATCCATCCTCTACACCACCACACCCACAGGGGTCAACTTTGACATTCTGGGGTGAAGCAGGAACTGCTGGGGTTTTGTTTTCTCCTCTCTAAGGGCAGGAAGTAACTATTTCCCATTGGGTTTCCTGCTGCAGTTGGAGGCTGAGAAAAACTCTGGCTGAAGACTCAAGATAGGTATAAAAATAGAAGACATGCAGGCCTTTTGCGAGTGGCTTCTGCTTATCTCTCTGTCCCCCTACCTCTCCACCACCTGCTTGGGGAGTCTTTTCTAGAAAGCACCATCATTACTCTTGCCTCAAGGACTTGGGCCCCTGTTGCCTCCACAATCTGGAAGGCTCTTCCCTAAACTCACCCCCCTCACTTAACTACCACCCTCCAGGCATCATCTTAGGTGTCCTTGTTCTCTGAAGTGCTGCCCTGACCCCAGTAGCACCCCAAACACTCTGCCCTCCCCTACTGACAGATGTGTCACTTTTGACTGTCATCATGGCTTACTTCTACTCTTTCCCACCGACCTTTAACTCCATGAGCGTTGGGACCCTGTATCCCCCAGCCTGCTGTAAGTACCTGCCTCTCCCGGAGCCCCTTGGAACAAAGTGGCCCCAGATAGTTCTTTCTGCATAAAGGTGTTATGGTTCATGCCATGTGCTCAGCAAACCTACCTCCCTGACCTGCTCCAGTGGATTAGACCAGGGGGTGGGACCCCAGCCAAAGGCAACCACAGAGGCTGGTGGGAGGGAGGCTGGTCTCCCCTCTGATGGTTTGCTCAGAGATTCTGCACAGTATGTGACTCTACAGGGGATGGTGGCTAGCTGGCCAACCAGATAGCTTCCTGGGAAGAGGGTCGCTGGCACGGGAGCATTTCCCTCAAAGCCACTGACTTTCATTCATGCTCGACAGCCCAGTCTGGAACCCCTGGCGGCAGAGCCCGCTTCATCTTCCCATGCCTCAGAACTGAAGGGATCTCCATCTGTCTCTTCCACAAACACTGGAGCCTGTGTCACAGGAGAGGGCAGCCAGCCGTGCTGTCACTCTCTCTCCCTCTGGCTGCTCATGGGCCACCCTGTGGCCACTCCTCTGGGTGCCCCTCCTTCTCGAGCTGGGCAGAGTTCCGGGGGTTGCTCCTTGTTCCAGGGGCCTGGCCCAGCTGGCCACGTGCAGGGAATGGCTGGCATGCTTGCTGGACCAAACCCAGACTGGCAGGTTTGCAATTGCTTGATGATTTCGGGGCTCGGCTGTCCTGTCCCCCCAGCCTCCACCCTGCCCGGGGCACTGGGGCCGAGGAAAATGTGACCCCCCTTCCCTCCCACACACTCTCTCTTGACAGAGCTAGGGGAGGCATTTGGCCCACAGGCTCACTCTGGTGCGGTGGAATGAGCTGCACCAGGGAGATGGGTAAAAAATAGAAACATGTTGCTGAGGCTGTAGGAAGCGTGCTGGGAGCAGGGGTCCCGAGAGGACGAGAAGGAGAGGCTTCCAGGGTCTAGGAGGGGTTGACCTGCTTGTCTGCAGGCAGCATCCTTCCCAGGCCAGCCCTTAGTAGGTTGGGCGTTGTGCTAGGTTGGTCTTGTCCCTCCCCACCACCTCCCAACCCTTTCAACACTTTCTCTCACTTCCCCTCCCCCTCTTTGGGAAACCAGTGCCCTACTGGGTCTGGAAACCACATGTTCCCGACTCTGAAGGATAATAACTCAGAGTTAAAATATTCTCATCCCACATCAGAGCGTGTGTCACTGTGCTGTGGCCGCCCCAAAGCCTCATGTCCAGATGAGTGGCCGACACACTCATCCACACTGAGGAACTGGGGTGGCCGGGGCAGAGGGTGAGGAACACGGATGGATTAAAAAGAGAAGCCCCTGGGAAACAAGGCTCCATCAAAGAAATGAACCTCTTAGACTGGGATGGACCCATTTGGCCAGGGATGCCGAGTGTGGGCTTGCCTTCTCCACCAACGCAGGACTTCCTGCTCGAGGCAGGAAGGTGGGGAGGGAAGCCTAGTGGTCAGTGTGACACAGGCTGCTCCCCTCCCCCTGACCTTGGAAGATAAGCTGCCTTCTCACAACAGAGGGGGAAAGAGCACTGGGCTGGGAGTCCAGGGCACTCTCAGTTCTGATCCCTGAATGAGCCTTGGGACTTTGGACAAGTCACCCACCGGGCCTCAGTTTCCCTACTGGTAAAATGGGAATAATCCTACCTACATCTCAGGGCTGTTGTGTGCGCCACTGAGATAAAAGACCTGAAAGATGCAGGCAAGTTAGACTCAGGACACCGTGAGGAGGTGGAAGAATAGTGAACAGGGCGTGTAAAGATGAGTCTGGTTGTGTGGCCTTGGGCAAGTTGCTGCCCCTCTCTGTGCACTGAGAGGGTTGACCAGCCAATCTCAACTGCAGTTGGGCTCCTCTCATCTTCATTTATGAAGAATAACACCTTTATCTTCACCCTTCCTAAGGGATCCTTTCCCAGGAGATGCTGCCAGCAGTTTCCATGGTGTCCCTCATGACACCTCAGAGCCACTGGCCAGGGCCTTGTTCTGGACACCAACCTTTCTGAGGACGTTTTGTTGGGGGAGCCCAGGGCAGAGTGAGGGAGACAGGCCCTACACTTGTCCTGCCTGGGAATGATCTGCTGTTTCCCTTCTCTCCACACCCTCTGGCTCCCTGGGTGGGTTCTCCTGCCTGGTCTCTGTGATCCCCTGACAGCCAGCTCCACCCCCACACACAGGCTGGCCCCTGCCCTGCAGGTCACTTCTGGCCAAGCCTGGTCTTGGGTCCTGAGCCTAACTCCTATAGTCTGGGGCTCTCCAGTGGGTTCTGGGAGAAGCAACTAGAAACTCAGTTCTAGGAAAGCTGCCTCCTCACCCCCGGCCCAGGTCAGACTGAGGCCTGGCCTGCGGGGATGTGTTGTCAGGGAAGGGTCTGGCCGTGGACCTGCTCTGGGGACAAGCATGACTCACAGCCATCCAGTTCAGGAAGACCACACTCTCCGGAAAGGAAGGCGACTCATAGCCGATGATGCAAATGTGTGATTTTCTCTCTCTTCACCGTCCCCCGTCAACCCTGGGTCTTGATTTCCTCTCGCTCTCAACAGCAACACAGTGACTGAGAAAGGAGTAACGTAAAATCCTGGTGACGGCCCTCGGTTGTCCCGTGGGCCCTGGGGCTAAGAGGGGCTTCCCAGGTCACATCCCTATCCCCGGCCTCTAGGCCTGGCCACACTCGACCCATCAGAACAGCCACCCTGTCAGCTCAGACCCCAAGGTCCTCAAACCTCCCCCTCTAGGCCTGACCTCCTCATTTGGAGGTGAGGGCTTGGACCAGAGGAGAGAGGGCAGCCTGGTGAGACTGAGGGGGCACCCTGATGCCCAATGAGCTACACAGTGCTGGACGGGGTGGGGGATGAGGGCTGAGAAGGACCCCTCTGTCTGCCACCCACCCCCAGGCCCCTTCCTCCTTCAGGCTTTTCTCCCACCCCAGCTCACCTGCCTTAGGTACTCTCTGTATCTGCTAACTGACCCCATCTCCCTTGTGTGTGTCTCTGGACCTTTGTCACTTTGTCCCTGTTTTCTCTCTGTCTCTGGCTCCCTGTTCTCCTCTGTCTTTGCCTGTCCCCATCTCTCCCGATGGCTTCACAATGTTCTCTGCTGTCTCTCCCACAGTGTCTCTCTGTCCTGTTGTGTCTCCCTCCGACCATTTCTCTGACCCCCCTTCCCTTCCCCAGCCCTCCCATCTGCATTCATTGCTATGGGCTTTATAACCCACTTGGCAGCAATCTTATGAAAAAGAAGAAAAAGGAAAGAAGAGGCACCAGTTGGTTTTCTTCAGTGCAATGAAACCCTGATGGCCTTAGAATTTAGCTACAGGGCCTGCCCACCTCCCTGCTACGGCTTTCCCTCACTTCCTCCTGGACCACCTGTGCTGGAGGAACATCCTTGTGCACCAGCCTGAGACACCAGCTCCAGTGCAGCTCCTACCTGACTGGTCCTTATCAGGCTAGAACAGAAACATGTCAGCCACGATGCATACCCTGAAGGCACAGCCAAGTATAGGGACAGAACAGGACTCCACAGGAGCCAGGCCATGTTTCCAAGTTCCAAGTGGAGTTAAGTGTTCATTATAGACCGAATATTTGTGTTCCCTCCAAATTCATATATTGAAGCCCTAACCCCCTTGCCACAGTATTTGGAGGGGGTGCCTTTGGGAGGTTAGTAGGCTTAGGTGGGGTCATGTGGGTGCGGCCCCATGATGGGACTAGTGCCCTTACAAGAAAAGGAAGAGAGACCAGAGCTCTTTCTCTCTGCCACGTGAGGATACAGCAAGAAGATAGCTGTCTGCAAGCCAGGGAGATAACCCTCACCAGGAATGGAATCAGCCAGCATCTGAATCTTGGACTTCCCAGCCTCCAGAACTGTGCGAAATAAATGTCTGTTGTTTCTACTAGTCCACAGTATTTTGCTATGGCAGCCAGAGCCTACTAAGACACTGCTCTATCCTTTTGAGCCCTCTATCGGGAAGCAGCAGCCTGGTCAGGTCTCCAGGACCTACCTAGACCAAGGCCAGCCCAACCCTGCATTCTCCACCCTCACCTCAGGCTTCTGCCACAGGTGCTCCTTTAGGGATGTGAATGAGGCCCCTGACCCCAGGGCTGGCCTCCAACCCAGGAGCCTGGAAATCTCTCTGGCTTGACTACAGTGGGCATGGGAGGCCCAGGACTAGCTCCTGAGTCAGCACGTGGATATTGACCCACTCGGCTCCTTTTGTGAGGGAGAGAAAAGGGAAAAGGCCCTAGGGCAATGCAGCCCCGCCCCACCCCTGCCATTCACCCATCACTGTCTTGCATCCTAGGAGCATCTGTTTGCCTTGTCCGTGCCCCACCAAGGGCTCCTGTCCTCCTGTCTGCCCACATGTCCCCACTCATCACCCACATCCCCCATCCACAGGAGGGAATCACAAGTGGGGAACCCCCTGGAGGGTGGAGTGCAGATTCCTCCCCCTCCCTATCCAAGCCTGGGCCCATGTCATGATGACAGCGGCTGTTGTTTTTTGAACATCTAAAGTGTTCAGGAACCTACAGTTTATAAAGGGCTTCCTCCTGCTGCATTTCACTGAGTCCTCACAACAGGATCGACTCTGTGTATGAATTACAGAGGAGGAAACCAGACTCTGGGGGTTAAATGACCCCCTGCTGATTACACAGTCAACACAGGGTTGACCTCCTGCTCCCAGGGCTGTGACCCAGCTAACTAGCCAGGCTCCTGACACAAAGCCCTTTCTGGCCAAGACAACTCTATTAACCCACAGGCACACCTAGTATGTTCCTGCCTTTGGGTCTTTGTTTGGTCATTCCTCTGCCGGAAATGCTCTTTCCCATCCTTTCTGATCATTTAATCATACTCACCTTTCACAGCCCAGCTCCTGCCCAACTCCACCTGAAAATCTTCCATTACCGTCACAGAACAAGCCTTCCTGGAACCCTATGTTGCACTTGTAATCAGCACCATGGAGGTTAATAAGTGTGGCAGAGCCTGCTACTTGTCCCTCAACATTCATTTTCCCCTTCTTCCTCAGTAATGGAACCCATGAACTTTAGTGGGGTACACGGCTGCCTAGATGAAAGCCTGTATTTCCCAGTCTCCATATGGTTAGATGTAGTCAGATTCTAGCCAATAGATATAAGCAGGGTGTCCTTTATGACCTTGGGGAAGTATTCATAAAAGGAGAGATGCCCGTTTTCTTCCCTCCTTTCCTATACCTCCTGCAGGCTGAAATGTGAACATGATGGCTGGAGCTCGAGCAGCCATTTTGGTCCATAAGGTGGACGCCATGTTTGAGGATGGCAAAGCAACATGATCAAAGGAACCTAAGACCCTGATGGTCATGGAGCTGCACTACAGTCCCTGGTATATTTACTTCCACACTGTTTACCTACAGGGTTAATCAACTTCCATCTTGTTTAAGCCATCATTATTTTGGGTGTTCTATCACTTTAGCCAAACGCAGTCCTACCTGTTGGTACAAAACAACCACCAACAAGTTTTCTTATCGAGCACAGGACAAGACAGGATTTTTTTTTAACTTTTAATTTTATATTGGAGTATAGTTGATTAACAATGTTGTGTTAGTTTCAGGTATACAGCAAAGTGATTCAGTTATACATATACATGTATCTATTCTTTTTCAAATTCTTTTCCCATTTAGCTTGTTACATAATATTGAGCAGAGTTCCCTGTGCTACACAGCAGGTCCTTTTTGGTTATCTATATTAAAAATAGCAGTGTGTACATGTCAACCCCAACCTCCCTAACTATCCCTTCCCCCCACCCTTCCCCTCTGGTAAGCATAAGTTCATTCTCTAAGTCTGTGAGTCTGTTTCTGTTTTGTAAATAAGTTCATCTGCATCATTTTTTTCAGATTCCACATATAAGCTATATCATATGATATTTCTCTTTCTCTAAGACAGGATTTTTTAATGCTGTTTTTCTGTTTAATTTTCACAGCAACCATAAGCTGAGTATAAATACCAATTAATTAGAGTTTCATCTCCCAAATGAGTTTTGTTCATCCTATATCATTTGTTCATTCTTACTACATACCAGACACTGGGCGAGGCATTGAGGATTCAGTAGTGAGTAAGACAAACTCCTTTTCTTCAATACATTGACAGTCTAGTGGAGGAAACATACAAGTAAATGAAAATAACAATGCAATGTGATGATGATAATACTGAATCACCATTTTAAGATACCATCATTTGTAAGACATACTGCTTGTACCATCAAGAAAAATAATACTGCCATTAAACGGAGACAGGATGCCTTAATAATTGTCCCACGTGACACATGAACCAGTCACACCAATCTCCCATTACTTTGAAATTTTTTTATTATCTATGCCAAGGAATTTCATAACATCCTCAGCCTTCAGTTGCCTTGCTTCAAATGTGATAAGCCATCTTTTTAGACATATCTCATTAACAAAATATAACACAGCTTCCTCTATTTGTATCTGCCTTTCCTGTCTCATAAAGCACTTGGTTGTTGCTTTGGAAGAAGCACAGAATGGTGATTCCTCTGATGATGAATATTTGTTTCATTAATATCAAATTTATGCCCTGCCACTCTGTTTTGTGTCTTTCCACATACTTAACTTTTTATTCCTTTGCTGAATCATAGCATTCTTGAAGGCAGTTTGAACGGCAGTTAAACTCAAGAAATAAAATTTTAAGAATGCACAAAACTCTACTGAAGAAGGATGGCCAAGTTCATGCTCATGCAAGCAGTGACGATGATGTGGGGCTGCCACCTGAGAAACAGTGATCATAAGATGCTTTTGATTGTAAGCACAGCTCCAACTCAGAGATGTGAAGATGTAGGGTTGGCGGGGGGGGGGGATGTACATCCTCCAGAGGCTGGAAGAGGGGGAAATGAGGAATAACGCTTACTCTGTATGGGGTTTCCTTTCAGGGTGATGAAAGTGTTCTAGAGATAGATAATGATGACGGCTGCGTATCTTGTGAATGGACTAAATGCCAGTGGATTGGTGCATTTTTAAATGATTAAAATGATAAGGTTTATGTTATGTGTATTTTACCACAATAAAAAAAAGTATGTCTTAGATTTGATGAAAATGGTAGTTGCTTTTATTTAAAAATTATCAAGTTCCAAGCACGGTTCTCAGTAAATTACAGCCATAAGCAACTGCAATCCTGGCAATAACCCTCTACCTTAGCTAATAATAATCACTAACATCGATTGACTATGGACCGGCCAGTGACTCAGGCCCTTACAGGCACCAGTTCACTTTCCCCTCACAACAACCCTATAAAGTTCAGTCACTTCTGCCATAATGTTTGTTTTAAAAATACAAATCTGTTCCCATACGACTGGGATATGAGGGGAAAATGTGAGCGTAATGCAAGTTTCACTTTTGCTCACGTGCGATTTCGTCCATGAGAAACACTAGGTCCGGGGCTGGCAACCACAGCCCTCTGGCCAGTGGCTTGTTTTTGTAAATAAAGCTTTATTGGCCCCAGGACACTCATCTGTTTATGTCTGGTCCGTGGCTGCCTCCACACCATAACAGTAGAGTTGGATCATTTCAACAGAGACCATACGGCATTGCAAACCTGGAAGTATTTATCATCTGGATTTTTAAGAAAAGTTTGCTGAGCCCTGTGTTCTGTGACCCCAGAAAACTGCACCCAACTGAACCAAGCTACAGAGACAAAGCACACTGTCTCTCCAGTAGGAAAGATAGTCAGTAACCAGATAGCCACAGCGCAGGGACAGTGGGGACTGTGATGCACAGAGGAGGGCTGAGAGGATCAGGAAAGGCTTCCCGAGGCGCTCAACCACCCTAAATACCGGGGTTAGATTCCAGAGTCAGGCGAGGGGCAGAGGCCCAGTGGCAGGAGAGCCTCCAGAGTCCTTTGGGTCCCACCTCTGCCCACCTGGGGCTGCATTTCCCTGTGGCCCTGCCCCTGAATGGGGGGCACCAGTCATCACTCTGGGTCCTGGTTGATCCTCTGAGCCCCCATGCCCAGCCTTCCTTGGAGTCAGCCCTGGGTCCCAGCAGAAAGCAGCCCAATGACAGATGAGACTATTTGGATTTGGAAAGCAAGAGTGTTCCAACCTCTCCTGGCTGCCTCCACCCTCGGCCAGGCTCTAATTTCCCCACATGAGGTAAGCCCCTTTTCTCGTTTCTTTAGACACCAGGAACTGAGACCAAAGAGAAAGACTGCTGCTAAAAGAGACGAGAAATGAGTACTAATTTCCCTCGTGGTCTTAACCTTCTGTGATTCAACTAAGCTCATCCAGTTAGAAAGAAGAATCTCCTGAGCAGCAGCTGAGGGTCCAGCCCTGTGCTGGGCTCTATGGGGGCACTTAGGGGACACCTTGCAGCAGCAACATGAGGAAACGTGCAGCAGGGGCAGGGCCCGAGCTGTGGAGTCAGGCAGACCTGGGTTCACATCTTTCCTTTGCCACCTACTTTGTGATCTTGGGCAAGTCATTTGATCTCTCAGAACCTCAGTTCCCTCATCCATAGAATGGGGATCCAGCGTTCCTCTGAGGGTTAGGTGAGATGACCCTTGCCTCCCGGTGAGCCCTGGGAGCCACGTCTTTGCCAGTAGCAGCCCCTCCTCTCCACTCCTGCTTCAGATGGAACTGTTACGCTGAGCAGACACAACTCAGGGCTGAAATTACAAAGCACCTTTATTTTTTTCGCCTTTATTCAATGGGAAAAGTTCTTCTTCCATCCCATGACCTTTCTGTTCATTTCTAGACAACACAGACTCATAAAATGCTGTTTTAATTAAGATACTTGCAATATCCTATTCCCATGAAAGAGCCCATGAATTTAATTCAAAATTACAGTTCCTCTCCTCCAGCTAGCTACCTGCCAGCCATCTGAGGAGGGGATTGACTTCCTCTTTCTTCTTTACTTCCTCTCCAGCTCTTTGGCTATTATTTCTGACTCCACTGGGGGTGGGCAGGGGATGAACAAGAAAGAGAGGAAAGGGATCTCGTGGTCCTCTCCAGTTCCGTAGGCTGTGGCTGCCTTAGTTCGCTGGGCAGCCTCTTTAGACAGAGCATCATAGGACCCCACATGGACCTTGTATTTGTTTCCTGGGGACGCGTAACAAATTACCACAAACTGGGTGGCTTAAAACAACAGGAATTTATTCTCTCAGTTCTGGAGGCTAGAAATCTGAAATCAGGTAATAGCAGCTCCCTTCGAAGGCTCTAGGCAAGAATCCTTCCTTGCCTCTTCCCAGCTGCTGTTGGTTGCCGGCATTCCTTGGCTTGTAGCTGCATCCCTCCAATCTCTGCCTCCATGAGGACATGGCCTTCTCCCCTGTCCCCTGTGTCCTTGTATCTCTGTGTCTCAGAGTCTCACTCTCTTTATAAGGATCATAAGGTCATTGGATTTAGGGCCTGCCCTACTCCATCATGACTTTGTCTTAACTTGATTACATCTCCAAAGACCCTGTTTCTAAATAAGGTCACATTCACAGGCACTGGGGTTTAGGTCTTGAATGTATCTTTTTTTGGGGGGGAGGGGGGAGCACAATTCAACCCTCTCTGCTCTGTCCCATGGGATACATCCATGCATCCTTTCTCCCAGAAAACTCAGGAACTTTAGGTTAATCTCAGCCGCCTCTCCTTCAGCTCATCTATTGATCAGCTGGCTAACCATCTCTAGCCCTTCAGGTTTCTCAGGTGCGAGTCAAGTGCCAGTCCGCTGGCCCCATCATGCAGGGATCCCATCCTCACCTCCCTGAGAAGCTCTGACGAAGCCCTCTTATCGGTTGATATGAGAGGCAGGCACCTTCCACTCCTCTTCCCTGAAAGGGGAGGAACATGGGATTCAATAAACTAATCATTTCCCCCAAATTCTCCTCGTTAATCTCCAAGAACCTGACCCTCAACCACAAGAAGAGCTGTAAGATTTGTAAAGTTTTAAAATATCTCTTTTAAATTTGCATTTTGCTGCAGTGACTCTGGGAACTGATACCTATCATCTTCAGATCTCAGCAGACACTTCCATTGCAACATTCCACTTCACCCCCTCCCGAAGCCTGAGGAATTGCAGACCAGACAGCCCTTCCCAGAAGACCTCTCCGACTGGCCAGTTAGGCCTTCTGCAGGGGACAGAGGTCTCTAGGCTTGGCCCCCAGCCAGGTCCTGCCTGCTCTGGGGCCACCCCTACTATTAGCAGAACCCTAACAGTGTGTCAGAAAAGAAGCCCGGTGGACCTGTTGTATTACTACTTCCTCCATCTGTGACCTTATACAAACTATTCACTGACCTGCATTTTCCTCAGCATAAAATGGAGAGAAAAATACTAATAATACAGTCCCAATCTCTCAGAGCCATTGTCAGAATTAAATGTGTTGAGTGTGATCCCAGTGGATCCAGTGGATTCATTCAGCTCCTGACAACAAGTCGTAATTGCAGCCTCCTGAGCAGCACAGGAATCCAGGGAGGGAGAGTATGGGGGTCTTGCTTTCAGAGAGCTTACCTTCTAGTGGAGCAGCGAATGGGCACAGGACTGAAGACAGAAATAACAGCCCACATCACGTACCAGCCACAGGGAAGATTCAAGGCAGGCCATGGATCCCTAATCAAATCAGCAGCACAGTATGACTCCATAGGAATTTGGAGGAAATACAGAGTGCTGATTTGGGACCGCCTCTTAGAGGGGTAGGCCTTGGGCAGGACCCTGACAGGAAGGAAGATTGGACTGGGGGTGGCGATGGGGAAGAGGCGTGAAATCTCTCCCCATGGTCTACCTGTGAAGAAGGCCCCACAAGCATGCATGGTAAACAGAATTCCCCATATGCCTCACGTGCTTATATACTTTAGATTCACAAATCAGCTGACAAATTAATGCAGGGACTGGTGGTTTCCAACCATGGCTGCTCATTAGAATCACCTGGGGGGCTTTAAGAACTACTAATGCCCCGGCCCAACCCCAGAGATTCCCATATAATTGGTTTGGGGGTTGGTCTGGGCACTGGGATTTTAAAAATATCCCAGGAGATTCTAATTTGTAGCCAGGGTTGAGAACCATTGCTAGCCTCTCAAATCTCAGTGGGAATGATATGGCTTCTGTTAAAAAAAAAAAAAAAAAAATTGCTTAAAGAGAAAGCAACTTTATTTTTAAATGCCAAACTGCCAGCGTTGGGTGATGGTGGTGTCAGATTTCTGCACTACCTTTGCCTTCCTCCAGCCACTGCCCCCATATTCTTGCAGCTGCTCCAATAAAGCCAAGCCCCCTGCTCAAGATGCTTCTTTCCCTTCCTGGAAAATTCTATTCCCAGGAAACTCCCTCCTGACTGTGGTGGCATTTGTTCTCAGTACTGCTCCGTGCTTGTCAAAGTGCTCGGATCCCCCAACATCAGGCGGTTTTGCTCGGATGTCATCAGATAATACAGAATTTTCCAGAAGGGTGGGAGGAGCCCGTCCTGAGGAGGCCACTGCTGCAGAAGAGGACAAGTGCAAAGGGTGCTGGATTTGGGAGCCAGGATCCCCCCCAACCAAGTTCTGACACTGCCACTAACTGGCTCCTCCCTCTGAGCCTCAACTTCCACCTCTGTGAAATGGGGGTGGCCCCGGTGACCCTGAGGGCCCTCCTCACCCAGGCCCTCTGAGACCTCAGAAGCTGCTCCAAGCTGAATACAGCTGGACCTGAGTGCAGCCACCTCCGGGCTCTGCTTCCTGGGGCCTCAGCCAAGCCCTGGGTTTCCTGCCTGGTGAGCCGCGGGCACAAGGGCCCTTCACAGAGACTCCGCGTGGTTTTCCTGGGGAGCGGGGCAGGGAGGCGGGGAGCCTTGCAGAACTAACACAAGGCTTCGTCTGTGTGCAAGCAGAAGGAGGGTGGACTGAGCAGCCCACAGGGACTCTACCTTGCCTCTGGATTTTTCCGTGGCCTTTTTCAGGACCTTTCATTTGATCATCAAATAACCCCGCAGCAGTAGAAACCAATAAGGACAATTAGCTCCATTTCACACCTGAGGAAGCTGAGGAGCTGAGGTGCAGTGAGGCAAAGTGATGCTGGAGGACGCAGTACATCGGAGCAGTCAAGAGTATCTGCTACACTACCACTTGATCTTTCTAAGCCTCAATTTTCTCACCCAAGAAAATAAATACTCTTAACTGCTCTGGTAGACCTGCCCATGCTCTGTGGTGAGGGAAGCTCCAGGTCACCTTTGGGCAGGAGGTGGGGCCCAAGAGCCAAGTCAATGCAAAAGCAGGACCCAGAGATCTATGATGGTCCAGGTGGTGTTCTAGAACTTTCTCAACTTCATCTCCTATCATCCTCACAGCTGCCCTGTCAGTCAGGCATCCTTTGCCCCGTTTTGCAGAGAGAGGAGAGGCTGAGGGTACACACACAGCCAGGGGTCAAACTCAGGTTGCAAGTTCTGTTTTTTCCACCACCCTCTGCTGCTCCCTTGGAGGTGGGTTTAGCTCAAGAGGCAAGGGCTGATTCTGATTTATCCCCTCCCTCCCTGCAGACAGATGGCCCCAGGCAGAGGCAGCCCAGGAAACCAGGAAACGAAACCGTTGGAGTCTGAGAAACTTGTGCTTTGAGATCATCCCTTTCTTCAGGCCAGCGGGAGTTTTTACAGAGAAATTTTACAGGATTAAAGAGTTACATACTTTTTTAAAAACCTAGAATAACTAGAAGAGAAACAAACTTTCAACAAATCTCTGGAGGGAGAGTGTCTTTTTTATACTTGGAATCATCCACGAAATCGCAAAGGAAAGATTAGCAGGTTTGACTACAGAAAAATTACATTTTCTGCACTTAAAAAAAAGACTGAGAAGGGGCAAGTGGGGAGAAAAATAGCAAATAAGGGAGATAAAGTGTTGTCTCTTTTTATTTATTTATACTCTGCCTCCTTCCTAAAGAGTTTTGAGGAGGGAATATTTCATAAAAAGCACATACAAACTGACAGTTTAAAAATAAACAAAGGGTCTTATATACAAATAGGCAAGGAGCATGAAGAAGCAATTTACATAAAACAAATTATGACTAGTAAACGGATGTGTAGAAAAACGTCCAACCTAGTTAACCGTCAAGGAAATGCAAAGTTAAATAGAAAAAAATTTCAACTAACATCCAGCGCTCATGCATGGGTGATAACAGTTACACCTTACAATTCTTAAAGAAAATATAGTGATAGATACTGAGAACTATAAAAATATTTGTTCTCTTCAACAGAGTAATCTTACTACTAGGGACTTATGCCAAAGATTCTAAAATGTGGAAAGAGGTACATGAAGATGCTCACTGCAGAATAAAAAAACAAACCCCAAAAAGCTGAAAGTTGAAAATGACCTAAATGTCCTAAAGGTGAGAAATGCTTAACTAAAGCTTGCCCCATCCACTCAATGAAATGCAATGCGGCTTCTTTTTTTAAATTTTTATTTATTTATTTATTTTTCACTGTGTCGGGTCTTAGTTGCAACACGTGGCATCTTCATTGCAGCATGTGGGATCTTTCGCTGTGGCGTGTGGGCTTCTCTCTAGTTGTGGCGCACGGGCTCCAGAGCGTGGGCTCTGTAGTTTGCAACACGTGGCCTTTGTTGCCCCCGTGGCATGTGGGATCTTAGTTCCCCAGCCAGGGATCAAACCTGTGTCCCCTGCATTGGGAGAAGGATTCTTTACTACTGGACCACCAGGGAAGCCGACAATGCAGCTTTTATAAAAGAAGTTCATAGAGGCTTATGGTAAATAAAAACGCCTACAACAAAATGTTAGGTTTAAAAAGCAGGATATGGAATTGTAGCATTCATAATATATAATTCATAGTATGAATACAGTTATGTATGCATACAGATATGAGACAGGTGTGCACCCAGCATGTGCGGGGCCTGGGGCAGGGATACAAATGGAGACCACATGCCAAATGACTAAATATTAAATAATTATTATTTATTAAATATTTATTCAATCAATTTAATAATTAATAATGTAATAATTATGTATTAAATAACTATTAAATTAATAATTAGTCATTTAAATTACTATACATTAAATATTTAAATATTAAAATAAAAATACTTATTACATATTAAACTATTAAATAATTCATGCTGACAAATTGTCAAATAAAATGTCAAATATTCTGCTACCTTGTGATAAGCTAAGATGCCTGTGGTAATCCTTAAAGCAACCACTAAGAAAATAATTCAACAACTCCAAACTAGAAATAACTCAAATGTCCGTCAACTAATGAATGGATAAACAATGGAATACTAGTCAGCAATTAAAAAGAAATGAGCTATTGACACACATTATAACATGAATAAACCCCAAAACCTTTATGCTAATTGAAAGAAGCCAAACACAAAAGAACACATATTGCATGATTCCATTTATACTGACATATCCAAAACAGCCAAATCTACAGTGGCTAGCTAGGGTTGGCAGTTTAACAGCAATTAACTGCAAATGGCCCAAGAGCTTTTTGGGGGGTGATAGAAGTGTTCTAACACTATATTATGATGATGGTTATGGAGATGCACAACTCTATAAATTTACTAAAAATCATTGAATTGCGCACTTAAAATGGGTGAAATTTATGGTACATAAATTATACCTCAATAAAGCTATTTTTAAAAATACGCTAAAATTTTAAAAATTGTGCTGCAAATGATACCATCAAGAAAATGAAAAGACCACCCACAGAACGGGATACAATATGTGCAAATCATATATCTGATAAGGGACTTGTATCCAGAATATATAAAGAACACTTACAATTCAATAATAAAAAAGATAAATAACCCAAAATAAAAATGGGCAAAGGATCAAAACAGACATTTCTCCAAAGAAGATATGCAACTGGACAATGATCACATGAAAAGATGCTCAGTATCATTAGGTATTAGGGACATGCAAATCAAAACCACAAAGCCACATGAGTTACCACTTCATACCCACTAGGAAGGGTATAATGAAAAAGATGGATAAACAAGTGTTAGCAAAAATGTGGAACCCTCATATACAGCTGGAGAGAATGTAAAATGGTGCAGTCACTTTAGAAAACTGTTTGGCAGTTCCTCAAATTTTTAACATGAAGTTCCCTTATGACCCAGAAATTCCACTTCAGTATAATACTCAAGAGAAATGAAAACATATGTCCACATACAAAGTTGTACATGAATGTTCATAACTGCAGTATTCATAACATCTCCAAAATGGAAACAACCCAAGTGTCTGTCAATGGATAAATGAATAAATTAAATGTAGTACACCCATATAGTGGACTATTATTCATCAATAAAAAGGATTGAAGTACTGACTCACTACAACATGGATGAACCTTGAATATATTATGCTAACTGCAAGCAGCCACTCACCAAGGACCAAATATTGATTAGGCAAATCTATAGAGAGGGAAAGTAGCCTAGTAGTTGCCTAGGACTGCGGGGGTTTGGAGGAAAATGGGGAATGAGTACTAATGGGAATAGTGTTTCTTTTGAGGGTAAGTAAAATGTTCTAAAATTGATTGTGGTGATGGTTGCAGAACTTTGTGGACATAGTGAATACTGTTGAATTGTACACTTCAAGTGGATTATATGGTATGTGAATTATATCTCAGTAGAGGTGTAAAAACAAAACAACAGTGTAGGGCTTCCCTGGTGGCGCAGTGGTCGAGAGTCCGCCTGCCGATGCAGGGGACACGGGTTCGCGCCCCGGTCCGGGAAGATCCCACATGCCGTGGAGCAGCTGGGCCCGTGAGCCATGGCCACTGAGCCTGCGCGTCCAGAGCCTGTGCTCCGCAACGGGAGAGGCCACAACAGTGAGAGGCCCGCGTAACGCAAAAAACAAAAACAAAAACAAAACAACAGTGTATGCTACTGTCGCTAATATCACTGCTATGCTCCCAGAATCCTCGTGTCATTGTTTCCTTGGTGTCTCCACAGTTCTTCCCAGAATGGCCCTTTGGCCCTTTTTGCAGCCCTCCCCTCACGCAGTGGCAAAGAGTCAGTAGACAGGTACGAGTCCCAACTCTAGTAGCCTGGCTTGGGAAACTCCCGTATCCTCTTTGGGGTCCAGTTTCCATGACTCTCTATATTGATTTGTTTTCTCATTCATTCAACAGACGTTTCACTCATTCATCAGAGCAAACATTTGCTGAGAGCTCACTGTATCCCAGACACTGTTCTAGGTGCTAGGGATACAGCTGTGAACCAAAGTTGCTGCCCTCCTGGAGCTGGTAGGAGGAGGGAGTACAAACAAGTACAATTAATTCTGCAAATACATTACAGAAAGCATGTGTGTCTGGCTCCTTGAGGACAGAAACATGCCTGGCTTCTCCTTCTGCTAAGGCTATCTCAGTCTCATACAGGAAGGCACCTATAGATTGTAACTAGACTTAGTGCTTTAACTGGATAATTCCTTGAATAAATCTGCCCAAATAACACTGTGAGATTTGATTCCCAAAGGAGTATTCCTATAGTAGGAGGGGAGAGACCTTTAGTCACCAACTCATTCATTCATTCATTCATACAAGTGGTTTGAGCATCTTACAGTGGTTAAATCATTTTGTCTGCCAGTAATAGAAACCTAATTTAAACTGGCTTAAGCATAAAAGGGAATTTGTTGGCTAAAGTAACTAAAAAAGGACAAGGGTGGCTTGATCCTGGTGTGCACACAGCATCATCAAGAACACCTCTCAGCCCAGTTTTCCTCTGATTGGCTCCATTCCTGAGCTAGTGCTCCCTTGGTGGAGGCAAAATGGCTGCAGATTGTCCCAGAATCTCATCTTCCAGTTCCAGACCCCAAGGATAGTGAGCTCTTCCTCTCCCATCCTAAATTCCCTTTCTAAGGCTCCCTCTGCCCTTTTCCACAAAAGTCCTGCCTGGGGCCCTATTGGATTGAGTTCAGGCTTGAACTAATCACTGTAGTCAGCGAGTGAAATGAGCTAATTCCTAGCTCATCAGGGCCTGGGCATTTGCCAAGGGCAGGAGCAGTCAGCCCTGTCCGAAGCACAAGGGCTGAGAGCAGGGGAGGGGGTGGCTCCCAAAGGAGAACTGGGATGCTGTTACCAGAAACTGGAGAACAGATGCTTCATAAACAAACAAAAATAACCCGTGACCCCACATACTTTGGTACCAGGCCCATCAATTACTGCCTTACATATGTAATGAATATAGGACATGGGAGAGAGGTGACAGGGGTTTAGAGAAGATGCTGTGGAAATTCAGAAATCAAGGATCACCTCATACAGGAGGTACCATATGAACTTGACTTTGAAGGATGAGTAGAATTTGTCATATGTATCCATGAGAGAGGGCACTCCAGGCTGGGAGGACTGTGTGACCTAAGGTATGGGGGATGGGGACTATAAATGGGGAAACTGAGTGATTCAGTGTGGCCAGAACACAGGCCCAGGAAGAGGTGGTGTAGCCTATGAGGGAGGAGGTGGAAGCAGGGATCAGATCTTAGGGGGCCTCAGGTGCCAGGATAAAGAGCTTGGAAGACAGTCTAGAGAAAGCAGGAAACCACTGATCATGGCAGTGATATCACCTGGGGCATTAACCTGCTCAGATAATTTAACTTAAAAAGGGGAAAACATGGAGAGCAACCAGTTAAGAGACTCCAGATATGGTTTAAGCAAAAAGCAAAGAGAATCTAAATGTCCCATTGACACCTCCAGCCCAACATGTCTGAGACAGAAGCCAGCCAGCTTGGTTTCCCCATGCCAGTTCTCTACCTGTGTTTTCTGTCCTGATGAATGGCATCAGCATCCCCATGAGTCATCCCAGACTCCCACCTCTCCCATGTCCCCCACAACAAACTCATCCACGAATCTGGTCCATTTTTCCTCCTGTTTCTTGAATGTACTTGTCTTGTACCTCTGCACCACCTTACTCCTCAGGCCGTCATCATCTGTTGCTTGGATGGCTCCAACAGCCTCTTAACTGGCCTCCCGGCCTCCAGCCTTATCCCCTTTCAATCCTCCATACAGCAGCCAGAGTCATCTATTTAAATTATAGCCAGCTGGGGACTCCCCACTGACCAACCCCTTTCAGGATGTGGTTTCCAGCCTCACATCTTCCTGCACCCCCAGCCATTCTGAGCTGCGTTCAACTCACCAAATGTTGCTGATCTCTTTCCCCTCTGGACACTTGTATGTGCTGCTTCCTCTGCTCTCCCCCGCACTACCCTCCCGCCTCCTCTGTTCCTAGTGTAGGAGCTGGAGGGCTGTTCCTGGTGGGAACGTGTTTAGGAGGCTGGGAGACAAGAGAAAAGAGTAGGGGGAGGGCTGGGAGCTTCCTGTGGTGGACATGTTCCTTGTCTGCCCGGCACTTGCCTCCTCCTGGGAACAGCAGTGCCTCTCCCCACATTTTGTATGAGCTGGTCCCCCACATGCAGGTGTGTGGTCCAATGGGAGCCGCCACCTTACATGGTCTTGCCTCCCTGTCATAGGGATTCACTGTGAGGCGGATGACCCAACCAGGCTGGTCCCCAAAAGTTTTCTAACCAGAGCTATGGAGAAATGGCCTCTTCCCTTTTTGGTTGAGGCTGAAAAGCTAGATTGTGGAGTTCCTTGCTGCCAGGTGCCCCGCCTTGTGGCAAAAGGTGACATTCAGAGAGAAATGAAAATGACAGGCTGAGGGGAGGGTCCTGACAGGGTTCTGGTCACTTCTAAGATCCAGGGCGACTTGTTAACTTGCTGTCCTGTAGAGCAGTGCTTCTCAGACTCTCTGTGGGGAAGGGCCAGATTTTTTTCCCAATCTACTATAAATCACTACACAATAAAAAAAACTTTAAAAAAATACCCTAAACACATTTTTTAAACGCCTCATTTTTTTTTACTGTTGTATTCAACAGACCTAACATTAATTCGTCAATTTGTTATAAAAATTTGTCAACACTTGATCCTAATTTCTGTACTCACCTCATCACGGGCTGTATCAAGCAGCCAGTCAGTGGCACACTCTTTGAGTAGCCCTGCCCCAGAGGCCTTTGTCCACCCTTGCTGGCCCCAGCTCTGCATTCCAGCCTGAAGGAAGGGGGAAACAGAGGAAGTGTAGGGCAAGCAAGTTCTTTTTAAAGAAGTAATGCTGCCCAAGGGGGAAGTGGGGAGGGGGAGGGATGGAGTGGGAGTTTAGGGTTAGCAGATGCAAACTATTATATACAGAATGGATAAACAATAAGGTCCTACTGTATAGCACAAGGAACTATATTCAATATCCTGTGATAACCCCTCATGGAAAAAAATATAAAAAAGAATGCATATATATATGTATAACTGAATCCTTTTGCTGTACAGCAGAAATTAACACAACATTGTAAATCAACTATACTTCAATTTTTAAAAAAAGAGGTAACATAGAAGTTTCACACATCCCTTTCATTCCATTCCACTGGTGAAAAACATGGTCACACTTAGTTGCAAGGAAGACAGGAAAAGATAGCCTCTAGTTGACTGGACTTGTGCCGTTACTAAAAAGTTCCATTACTAAAAAGAAAAAGGGGAGGACGATTATGGGAGACCACGGCTTTTGCCACATGCTGCTGAGAGCCACTAGGGGGCTGTCCCCAGGGCCTGACCCTATGCTTGGGAGTGTGGGAGGCTTGGCTACCTGGGGACTATATTGGTATCTGCTGCTTTGCAGCAAACCACCCCAAATTTAGTGGCTTAAAATAACAACCATTTTCTGTGGCTGGGTTCAGTTGGTGGCTCTGCCGGTGGTCTTGCCTGGGGTCGCTCATGCAGTTGTTTTCATCTCGTGGTTTGATTAGGGCTGGATAGGCTAAGATGTCCTCACACACACATCCAGCAGTCAGCAATCTTGAAGCTGGGGTACCTCGGTTCTCCATGTGGCCTCTTCAGCAGGCTAAGCTCAGGCTCACTCACGTCCTGGTCTCTGTTCCAACCACAACCAGAGAGAGGGCAAACCTCATGCACAGGTGTGCTTCAAGCCTCTGCTTGCATCACATTTGCAAACGGGCCATCGGCCAAAATAAGCCATATTGCCAAGCTTGGGTTCAAGGGGAAGAGAGAAAATCACTTCTTGATGGGAAGAGCAGTAAAGTAACGTTGTTGAGAAGCACAGGAAGAATGTTTCATAACATCTTCACAAAGAGCCTTCCATGGTAACCTCAGCTTCCACCTATAAGACAAGGAATGTCTGTCCTTGTTCAGGCTCTTGTGGCCCTAAGAAAAAAAATCCCCCAATGCCCCAAGGAGTGAGTTCTCTTTTTCAGGGTACATATGGCCTTGCCCTGCATCTGAGGGGCTGCCAGGAACCAAAGCAGTCCCTGGAGGCCGAAGCTCTTCCTCTGTCTCACGGCTGAGCTGCAAGGTCTTCCTCATGACGCCTCTTCCCCCTCTGTCTGCTCCATTCTCCTCTCTGCTGATTGTTTTTATTTCTGTTTACTTCCGACACCTGCTCCCTCACAATTTCTGCTTGCCCTGGGCACCAACCTATGGCACCCTTTCACCTTCTGGCCCTGTGGCTAGTTGGCTCAGCCTCTCCATGTTTCCCCCATTCCTGTTCCAGAAATCATCACCTTGACTGGCTGGCTCATATCCTCAATCTGGACCACTTTGTGGTGGGCAGGCCAGCCTATGGATAGGCTGTCTGGAGCTCAGGTGTCCACATTTCCTCCATCACCTGGAGAAGTAGAGGAGGACTATTGTAGGTTGAATGGTGGCCCCCAAAAGATATTCCATGTCCTAATCCTCAGAAGCTGCGAACATGACTTTATTTGGGAAAAGGGTCTTTGTAGACATGATTGAGATGAAATTATCCTGGATTATTCAAATAGGCCCTAAATTTTAAAAAAAGTGTCCTTCTAAGGAAAAGACAGACACAGAAGAGGCCATGCAAAGATGGAGGCAGAGGTTGGCATTATTCAACCACAAGCCAGGAAATACCTGGCACCACCAGAAGCTAGAAGACTCAAGGAAGGATTCTCCCCTAGAGCATCTGGAGGGAGTGTGGCCCTGACAACACCTTTTCAGACTTCCAGCCTCCAGAACTATGAGAAAATAAATTTCTGTTATTTTAAGCCACCAAGTTTGTGGTCATTTATTACAGCAGCTCTAGGAAACTAATATAGACACACTGCTCAAAATAGAGTCTCCTGAGCAGCAGGACCCATTGGTAAGGCAATTTCCCGGCACAGACATATAGGTCACATAAGCACATACCTCATTCCCCGACCAGTGAGTGAACACTTCTGCTCTATCCTTCCAAGGCCTGAGACCTGCAAGTCAAGACAGATCATACCCCAGTGTCCTACTCCTCAGCATCCACAAACATGATGCTTTCAAGAGGTCTCAAGAATAAAAGGATGTGAGAGACATATATATATAGACTTACAAATATATTGGAATATTACTATATATATACACACACACACACAAAACACATACATTGGAATATTACTCAGCCATAAAAAAGAATGAAATCTTGCCATTTGTGACAACATGGGTGGACCTAGAGGGTATTATGCTAAGTGAAATAAGTCAAACGGAGAAAAATAAATACCGTATGACTTCACTTATGTGTGGAATCTAAAAAACAAATGAACAAATACAACAAAACAGAAACAGATTCATAGATACAGAGAAGAAACAGATGGTTGCCAGAGGGGAGAGGGATGGGGGAAATGAATGAAATAGGTGAGGGAGATTAAGAGGTACAAACTTCCAGTTACAAAATAAATGAGTCACAGGAATGAAATCTATAGCATGGGGAATATCGTCAATGATATTGTAACATCTTTGTATGTTGACAGATGGTAACTAGATTTGTCACCATGTTCACTTTGTTATGCATAGAAATATTGAATTACTACATTGTGCACCTGGGACTAACATAGTGTTGTAGGTCAACTTTACTTCAATTAAAAAATTGTTTTCTGGGCTTCCCTGGTGGCTCAGTGGTTGAGAGTCCGCCTGCCGATGCAGGGGATACGGGTTTGTGCCCTGGTCTGGGAAGATCCCACATGCCACGGAGCGGCTGGGCCCGTGAGCCATGGCCGCTGAGCCTGCGCATCCGGAGCCTGTGCTCCTCAACGCGAGAGGCCACAACAGTGAGAGTCCCGCGTACCGTGAAAAAAAAAAAAAAGAAAAAAGGAAAAAGTTTTTTTCATTCCCTCTGAAAAAAAGAGTGAAAGTAAAGCGTAAGATGGAACAGTATTTTAAGAGAGAATTAATTATAAGATCATGGGAAGTGTTTTCTTTGGTTGTCTGTCTCTGAAGGACACAGAGTCCTGTGCCACAGCATCCTTTTAGAGGCAGAGGGAAGAATCCAGGGAAGCAGAAGAGGAGACAGGAAGAGTCACATCCGGATGCCAAGCACATCATATTTCTGTTCATACAAATCAGAGCGTCATGGGAGGTTAGGACAGAAAGGGACTTTCACATTTAGCCCTTTTGCTTTATGGATGAAAAAGCAGAGGTCCGAGAGAAGAGTGACTTACCCAGGGCCACAGCTGTTTGCTCCCCACATCCAATCCTTTCCTTTTCCTGTGCGGCCAGGACTTCACAGTGTGCCCTTGGCAAAGATGACTATTTTTTTAACTGACTTTATTCATGTCTCTACCCGTTGTAAAACGCCTCTTCTACTTCTCTATTCCTGTGCCCTTTCCCTGCTTCCCTGGACAGAGTGGCTCATGAACCCCTTGCTCCTGCCAAGTGCAGCTGAGGAAATAGGAGCGGCCGCTTGGCTGAGCAGACAGGAAAGGATACACCGAAGGGGTGCTGGTCCACCAGCCTGGCCGGGACCGCAGCATCTCCACCTAACTCTGCACGTTCCTCTGCCTCCAGTGGAGAGCCCTGGGGTCTTCGGTTCCTGGCATTCCTTGCCAGCATGGTTCTAAGTAAGATCCTGACAATAGAGTCACTTGCACAAGATTCGATAAACCAAAGATAGGAGAGCCCACCTTCTCTGAATTGGCATGGACAGGCGTGAGGTTGGCCGTGGCCTCCAGGCGAGCTCCTGCAAGCTGCCCACATGGGTGCTGGGGCGATCCCGGCATCTTCTCTGCAGTCCTGGCACTTCCCGATTTTGTGCAGTCTGACGGGAGCTTCCCTGACCAGCCCTCCCATCAGTTAGGTAAGCCACTAAATCCCCAGTGTTGTGTATTTGGGGTATGTAGAGTGGCTTCTGTTTCTCTGACCAAACCCCAACTGGCACAAGTAACAAAGCTGTGTAAAAGGATGTGTGAGGTGGGGGAGGATCCCTTTGGAATGTAAAAGGTCCCTCCTAGAAAGTGAAATTTTTTATATAGAGTGACAAACCGGCTCCTAGGTTTGTTTTTGTTTGTTTGGTAGGAGCCATCGTGGGTGTGTGACCTTGGAACCACGAGGTTAACATCAAAACTCTCCTCTGAGACGTGTTCCAGGCAGGAGAGCCCCTCTGTCCCACCCTCGCCCATCACAAGATCCAAGAGAATCATGGTCAACACGGCCAGCTCAAGGGTGAGTCTTCCTTCCCTCCAGGACTGATGACACATAGGGAAAAACCCAGAAGCCACAAGGAAGTCCAGAGCAATCTCTTTGAGTATGGCCATTCTATTTTATACGAACAAGGAGAAAAACAAGTTTACGTTACCTGATTTCCATGAAGAATGGGAACAAAAGTTAATCAAGTACAACTAATCTTTTAAGACACACTTCCATTGATATTTGGGCTAAATCATAGTGCTTCCTGCCTTTTATTGACACTTTTCTATGTACTGCCTGAAGCTGTTTTATATATTATCCTATTTAATCTTCCCAACAATGCCAAAGTGAGGACAGCATTTTCCCAGGTTCATAGAAGCCTGAGGCTCAAACAGGTCAAAACTGCCTGACTCTTGAGCCATCCTCTTTCCCCTGAGTCAGTCGGCTTCTTTTACTAGAAAGGAGGAAGGAAGAACAAGAGGGAAAGAGAAAGGCAGCAGGAAGAGGAAACGAGAGAGACGGACAAAGGGAGAAGTGAGGGGAGACACGTGTATAAGAAGAAAGGGGAGAGAGGAGAGAGAAGGCCCAGGGGTTGTGCGAAGCTGGAGAAACTCATCTCCTCACCACCTCTACTCAGACCGTGTGCTTCAGAATGTCACCTCTGCTCTCGGCTGTACTGATTAGCCAGGTAGCCACTGTTCACAGCCCTTCAACTGCTCCTTATTCTCAGGCTTTCTGAGCCTCCAGTGTGAATGGAAAAAGCCACAACAATCCACCGGGTAAAGAATTCTTTGGGCTGCCCCATCAGGGCTCAGAATAATGTTACACCAGAGGGTAGATTAAATCAAGCAGAGCAACAGCCCCAGCTTCTGGGCTAATAGGGGATGGGAATCAGGTTTGCCCTTGTGTCATAGGGTGTCTCATGAAGACTGCCTTGGATACTCTTCTGCCTCTCCTTCCAGGCCCTTCTCTAAGCACCCTCAATCCCACCCTGGTATCCTATGCTTACCATCATGAGATAAAGACATCCTCAACCCCCAGTGACTCAGCGAGCCCGTCCTTGCTCTGTGTCCTGTGAGAAAGCATCTAGGCTGAGGAGGCGGGGCAGTGGCAGGTCTTCCTGGAGCCCTCCAGCCACACCCTGGCCATGGTCCCTTTCTGTGTACATGTAAGGCAAGGCCAGGCCAGGGCTGGGAGGACCAAAGAGGGCACTTGAGAGCTGGTCCATATCTCCTGAGATCCTAGAGTCTCAGAGGTCCTGTGAGCCAGTCCTTTCATTTTATCAGTGGGCAAACTGAGGGTCAGAGAGGTAAGGGGAGGAGCCCAAGGCCACACTGTCTGCACACTGCTCACAGCCCCGACACCCAGCCCAGCGCCCTTCCCTCTGGCAGCTCCCAGGACCCCAGCGGCCAGTGAGCCAGCAAGAGCCTCACATGTGATTACAATTACCGTGGGCTTGGCCTGAGCCCAGCCACACCGCAAGCACAGCCAGGCCTGGTCACTGGCCAAGTTTCCATCTCAGTAGAAAAATGAATAGGTTCAAGGGATACATGTTAATCTCAAACACACGAGTGGGAAGGAGTGGGGTGAGAGGGAGAGGCCAGCCAGGATTTCTCGGGCAATGTCAGTCCGCCAATAGCTCCTGAGTCCCCCCACCCCAGGAGGCAGAATGCCCCTGGCCAACAGAGAAAAAACAGGCTGTGTGCCTGCTAGGGGACCAGGACTGCCCACCTGTTGGGCACTATGGTTCAAGAACCATCTCGGGATTGTTTATGGTTATAAACCCTGCCGGCTCCTGGGCCCAAGATGGAACTCAGCTGGTAAGACTTGGCCGGGGGTCCCCATAGCAGTCACCCCTCCTCAGTAGGCTCCTTTCTTGCAGTAAGCATTTTCCACAGCCCTTGTGTTTCTATCTTTCCTTCAACATCACCATCCCCTGCCACAGATAAAGAAACTGAGGTGCAAGGATGAAGGATGGCCCGAGGCCGGGTAGCCAGAGGAGTTGGGATGGGCTAGGACACAGGCCAGTCTGGCCCACAGCCTCCCTCTGATGCTCCTGAGCTGCCCTGTAGCAGCCTGGGCTGTGCCTGGGACTCTCCTGCTTTCTCCTGCCCAGCGCCATGCCCAGCATCTGAAGACTTACTTCATGAGCTGTCGTCTTCATCTGCCCTACCTCAGCGGCATGGCCCTGGTGGGGCCCCAAATTCCACCCTAGCTGCCAACTTTTGCCCCCCTAATAATGACGTCTCACATCCTTGAGGCTTCTACACTGTTTCTGCAGCCCTTCCACCCTCGAGACTAAAGTTCCTTCTTTCCCCCCAGACTTGAAGCAGTCATGAGCAGCACACTGCTCCCAGTCTACCTCAACTCCCAGAACACCCATCTGCAAGCTGTGCTCGGTTCTGGCCTCAGAGAAGGCAGGACATTTGAATTTTTGACCTATGATATATGTGCATTTACCCTTTGGGGGCTTATAACAGGTTCAATAGATATTAGGAGAACCACCACTCTCTGCCCTGGGGGCAAAGGAGTTAACACTTTGCTGGAACTGTACTAACACCATGTGATATGCTAAAAACTCTATGGAGGACAGCAGCCATCAATTAAATATCAACTGTCAAGTGGGGAAGATCTGTGGCCCCCAAAGGGAACAATGGACTTTTTGATTAGTGATGCCTCTGAGGGAATACGATTCCTCAGAAAATGAGATCTGCCTCCGAGAAATGTGCTTATTTACACTGACTTCTAGACTGGCTGAGGACAGCCCAGGGCCTGCAGCCAGGCATCTGAGTGAAGGGGCGAGCAAGCTCGAGTGCGGTTTCTTGCCGACTGGGGGATTTACGGGCTTCCTGGATGGGCCAAGCAGCTCGGGTTTGAGGCCAGCAGCTGGGCCAGGAGGTTGGCCAAGGTTTTCTTAGAGGCTTTGCAAGCAGTTGGGCCCTTGGGGAAAATGTCTTGGACACATGGCAGGGCGGAGGGGGGAGGTTACCTGGTCTTCCATCTCCTCCAGAGGCGAGGCCTCAGCAGGGGCATTTTTTCCTGATGAGGCAGGGGCGGGAGCCATGGGGGTGGGATGGGGAAACGGAGCACAGAAATGAAGCATTATTCTCAAAAGGCCATCTCTCTCTTTTTTCTGCTTTCAAAAAGCTCCCGTGATCACTTTGTATTTAAGCCAATCTTGCTTTTTCAAAGAAATGAAGAAAGAAAAAGAAGTTTTTCCAGGTCTAATTATAAAAACCGTAAGTCTGGAAAGATATGGAGGAAACTTCTGTCTCCTGGTTCTGCCTCCACCAGGTACCAGTGAGGCCCACAGGAAGGTGCTGGTCTGTGAACACCTTGCCCGGGGTGGGGAGAGCTCCATCAGCAGCCCCAGGGCCCCCAGTCTCAAGACACCCCACCCCCATTCTAGTTATATCTCCATTGCTGGAATTAAAGTCCATTTCTTTCCTTTCAATTGTCGTGAGAACTGGACAATGACCAAGAGACTAGAAGAGCTGGTGATTTGAGTCCTTCTAGGCTCTGAGGGAAAGCAGGCTGGGGGGTCTCTGTCACCCCAGGGCACCTAGTTCTTAAAATCTGTGCCATCCCCTGAAAGGGCAAGCCCCAGATCCAGGGCTGCCCCAGTAGGACAACTGTCTGAACCGCATGGCCAGGGCGGCATCCTCCTAAGCAGATGGCATCAGTCTCCTGGTCTTGCGCTGACCAAGAAAAACAGAGCGGGTGGCCCTTGATTTCCTGTTTGAAGATGTGCTAGTGGGTAGGGGGAAGATGGGGGAGAGAGAAAGCATCTCATTCTCTCCCTCATCTATCAAATCTACAAATCTCGACTTCCCAAGGTGAGGTAGAGGTGGGCTGTCGGGGCCCAGGGAGGAGGCATCTGGCAGGAGCGGCCGGTCTCTCGCAGCTCCTCCAACTCTGACAAGCTTTGAGCTCTGAAACCAGGCCCTGGGGGACCCCCATCACCCCGCAGCAAACCTCTCCTTGCTCCCAGAGCCCCTCACAGCCCTGGCCACTCAAGATGACATTTTCTTAACACTGGAGAAAGAAGCAGACGGGAGGAGGGTCCTGGGAGCTGGAGACGGTCCCAGGAGGAAAGCAGGTTCCCTGCTGAGAAAGGCCGAGGCACCCAGATCCCACAGGGGACTGGACGAGGCCAGAACACGGCTCTCACCCTGGCTCTGACACCACGCTGAGTGGGAGCCACACAGCGGCTGGAGCCAGAGCCCTTGGCCTGGCCAGTAGTTCTGTGGTCATAACTCGTGCTCCCCTGAGCAGCCCGAACACAGGCACTGCCCCCCACCAGCACCCCGTGCCCCAAGAGCTCCTGCAGAGCTGCCCAGAGGGGCGATAGCAGAGCTAATCCTATCAGCGGGTTTGAACGAAGCACTGTTCCCTCTGTGCTTCAGTTACAGGACCAGATCTGGCTCGTGGCCTTGTGGCGCTCAATATATATCTGGGGACAGAAAGACTTGCTGTATTACTCCACCTGGAAGGAGCTGGCGTTTTTGCTAGGACAAATTCCCCAGGGATGGAATCTCAGAGGCAGAAAGGACAACCGGGGTCCCTTAAAGCAAACACGGAGGGGCTTGGTTAAGTGTAGGTGGCCTGCATGGGGGAATCTGGATGCCCTGAGCTCTTGACCCACCTGGGGTGTTTTTAGGTGTTTGTAGGAAAGTCATCCAACAATAACGACAATAAGAGTAATGATGGGTGCTACAGCGCAGAGGTGGCGGGGTGGGGGGGAATCTGACGGGCTCCAGAGTGTAGTTACAAGGTCACTTCCGGCCCCCCTTGAAACCTTCAGAATAACTGGAGCAGCCCAGCCTGCTGCCCTGTAACCCGAGAACCCCTGAAAAGTGGGCTGTTTGGGGCTCTGGGCTGGCCACTCATTGAACCCCTACCCCCTTAAACTCTCACCTCCAAAGACAGTCATGCAGCCAATGCTTCAAGGGAGATCTGCACACCTCACACATCCCATGGATGATCTTTGGTTCCCCTCCAGCCTGGACAGGGTGAAATATAGCCCGTCGCCACTACCCAGCTCAGCGTGCTGATGTCTCAGGGCAGGAACCTTGAGAGGAATCTCAGCTTCGGCCAAGGTAAACAGAGGAGTCGAGACTGGCTAAGCCAGGTGGCTTCTTTCTCCCCACCTTCCGTCCCCCTGCCTACCATCCCCTGGAGCCAGGGAGGTGTTTGGGTAACCCCAAGATCCCTCTCCACACTGTCTACAGCCAGCACCGGTGTTCCGGCAGCATTCCAGAACTGTGGCCTGGCTGAGGGTCGCTGCCTTTGAAAGGGTGAGAAGTATGGGGCTCTGGCTCCCAGGAGAGAGACTACCTCAACCGGCCTGCCTCCTGCCTGCTTGGCCTTCCCTGAACAGGAACCCCTTTTGGGGAGGGGTGATTGTCCTCTGAGCAGGGGTCCACTCCCTGCCCCCTGCCAGAAGCAGCACAGAGTCCCTATTCTACAGGTAAAGGAAGAAATTTCCCTATCTCTCTTGCCATCCCATCCAAGGTCCTCCACGCTCCTCCAGGCCTAAACTCATGCTGAAATGCTGACATGTCCTCGTCTGCTGGGCTTTGGGAAAAAACCTTTCCTACCTTTGTGACTTCGGGTTCCAAAGCTTCACCACTTTCTCTTCTCCAGATGAAGAACCCCAGCATCTGACACAGTGTTTCCTTCACTCTGCAACACCACTGTACCACAGAAATAAAACGCAAGCCATAAATGAGAGTTGTATCTGTAATTTAATGTTTTCTAACAGCCACATTTTTAAAAAAGAAAGGTGATATTTGTTTGAATGATACGTTTTATTTAACCCAATATATTTATATTAACTCAAATGAAACTTATCATTTCAACCTTTAATTAACATAAAACATTATCGATGAGATAGTTTACATTCTTTTTTTTCATGCTAAGTGTATTCGCTTCCTAGGGCAGCTAGAAAAAAGTGCCACAAACAGGGTGGGTTAAAATAATAAAAACTGGGCTTCCCCGGTAGCACGGTGGTTGAGAGTCCGCCTGCTGATGCAGGGGATGCGGGTTCGTGCCCCAGTCTGGGAAGATCCCACATGCCGCGGAGCGGCTGGGCCTGTGAGCCATGGCCACTGAGCCTGCGCGTCCGGAGCCTGTGCTCCGCAACAGGAGAGGCCACAACAGTGAGAGGCCCGCGTACCGCAAAAAAAAATAATAAATAAAATAATAATAATAAAAATTTATTCTCTCATAATTCTGGAGGGTGGAAGTCTAAAATCAAGGTGTGGGCAGGGCCGTGCTCCCTCTGAAGGCTCTAGGGAAGAATCCTTCCTTGCCTCTTGTTAACTTCTGTTGGTTAGTCCTTGGCGTTCCTCGGTGTTCCTTGGTGTTCGGCTGTCTCCCTCCAGTCTCTGCTGCCCTCACCACACCACCTTTCCTTTCTGTGTCTTGATCTTCACATAGCCTCCTTATAAGGATACCAGTCACTGGATTTAGGGCTCACCTTAATCCAGTAAAATGTCATTTTAACTTAAACAATTACAAAGATTCTATTTCCAGTTAAGGTCGCGTTCTGAAGTTCCAGGTGGACATGAATTTTAGAGGGCGCACCATTCAACCCAGTGCAATGTCAGATTCAACTTGATCTGGTCAATAAAGTCCATGACTCCTCCCCCATCTGATTTTTGGCTCCTAAGTTTCTGTGACTGTCGTCTGTTCTGCTGTCTTTGTCCCTTTGTTTCCACTCTGGTGGTGCTTGGGGCAGGACCCCAGGTAAAAAGAAACAAGTGAGATTAATTTTAATAAGATTAATTTTAATTAACTTTAACCCAGTTATCTCCAAAATATTATCTCAACATCTAATCAATACGGAAAATGATCAACGAGATATTTTACATTCTTTTCTTCACACTAAGTCTTCAAAATCATGTATGTGATGCTTACAGCACATCTCAATCCAGACGAGCTACGTTTCAAGTGCTCCACAGCCGCAGGTGGCTAGTGGTACCTTGTTGGACAGCGCAGTTCAAGAAATTAGAAAAACAGAGTGAGGCCTATGGTGATGCAGGGGACGCCCCTGGGGAGGTCGGGGTCGGGCCAGGAGTGGCATTTCTCCAGTGGCTCCACCACCTCCAGGTTCTGGGTCTCTCCTGATTATCTTTCATCTGTGTCTCCTGGTGGTGGAGACGGGATGAGGAATCTCTGAAGTTAATTCAGAGTTACTGCCAGTCTCTTAAAGCTGCAAATGACATCTCTCTCCTCTCTCTCTTTCACACAAATGCACACATACGCACATACTCACATATCCTGAGAGCCTTCCAATTTTCTTCTGCTGTGCCTGGACGTCACAAAAAGTGACTCAACCTCACGTAAGATCGGAGGGGGCCCCGGAGTGTGACTCACTGCCTTGAAATTTCCAATGGGTTACACACGTCTTCTTAGATGATTTTTAAAATTTTATCTTTAATGGTTGTCACAAGGAAACAATTTGGTGTGGGAGTCAGATTGGGACGAGAATCCCACCTCAGGGCGGGAAAGGATAGTTGTGATGGACGGGAGGGGACTGGGACCCTCGAAGTGTCAGGATTCAAAAGGTTCTGGTGAGAAAGGAGGATGCTTCCTCTCAGGACCTCAGGGCATTTCAAGGTACTTTAGTGTTAACAATCCCCTCAGATAGCAAGAGTCAGCCCCTGGGGTCTCCAGGAAGTGCTTTGATTTAGGGAGGTTTGAACAACTTCAGGGTCACTGCTGCCTAAAAAGCTGCAGAACGCTGCAGGGCAGGGGTTCCCAGCTATTGCCACACACTAGAATCCTCTGGGGAGCTTTTTAAAATCCCTACTCCCAGTCACACCCCAGACCAACTCGATCAGGACCTCTGGAGACGGGGCCCAGGCATCAGTATTTTTTGTCGGTTTCCCAGGTGATTGCAACATGCAGCCCATGAGGAGACGCTGCTGGTGGGAGGGCCTGGGGCCCTTTTACACCAGGTGGATAATTCCAGTCCTTGATCCCTAATGAGGCCCTAATGCACAAGGGGGAATTGTTAGTTTACAGGTGATGGCGACTTCCCCCAGAGAACTAGAGCCTCGGTTTGGCCAGGACTAGGAGGTGTCTTTGGGTGTGAAACGTGCAGCCCCCAGGGAATGGCCTGCACAGGCTGAAAGTGTGGAGGAGGGCTACCGAATTGCCTCATGTGAAAGAAATACCAGGAATTGGAGAGTTGGGGCTGGCAGCTGGAGGAGAGAGGCACTGCCAAGGAGAACATTCAGGCATTCAGCTGGTATCTGTGTGAAGGAATAGCCATCGACAGTCTTAGGAGTGTGTGACAGGGACTTCTCTGGTGGTCCAGTGGTTATGACCAGGCGCTTCCACTGCAGGGGGCGCGGGTTTGATACCTGGTCAGGGAACTAAGATCCTGCACGTTGTGTGGCCAAAAAAAAAAAAAAAGTGTGACATTCTGTTTTAAGGTCTTTGCTATGTCATGGCATGGGGTCACCTCCCTCTCCACCCTCGTGCCTTTAGTAAGTGACAGGACAGAGTATTCCAATGCCAAGGAGACAGGACAGCTGTTCCAGGCTGGTTCCCACCCCACCGCACAGGTGCCCTCAGAGCTGCCAGGAGTGCTGCTGGGTCTACCACCGTACCTGGTGTATCAGGCAGGGGCCCAGCAGGAAACAGATGACGCGCGGGACTGTTTACAGAGCTGTGGGAAGCTTTGTGTGTGTGTGGATACCATGGAGCTGGTAACAGCCCAGCACCATTAACTCCACTAGGCCTGTGGGGACGGAGACCGAACAGGCTGTGGGCCGCATGACGAGAGTTGTGACCTTCTGTTTGAGGGGCACAGACGGCTCTCAGTGGCCCCACAGGGAGGGAGTAGGGGGAATGATGTTATGGGTTGAACTTCATCCCCCCACATTCCTGTTGAAGCCATAACCCCCGGTGTCTCAGAATGGGACTGTATTTGGAGACAGGCCTTCACAGAAGTGCTTAACTTTAGACAAAGTCGTTAGGATGGGCCTTAACCCAATCCGGCTGGGATCCTTATCAGAAGAGGAAGTTTGGTCACACAAAGTGACACCAGGAACAGAAGTACAGAGAGGAAAGACTGAGTGAGAAGACAGTGGAAAAGTGGCCATCTGCAAGCGAAAGGGAGAGGCCTCAGAAGAAACCCACCCTGCTGAAACCTTGATCTTGGACTTCTAACCTCCAGAACTGGGAGAAATAAATTTCTGTTGTTTAAGCTACTCAGCCTATGGTACTCTGTTATGGCAGCCCTAGCAAAGGAATATAGATGAATACCCCAAATTTACCCTCCTCCCTCTTTACAAGCTCTGGTTTGTGCCTCACCCCCACTGGCCAAACCCCACCAAAAGCAGGGGGGCATGAGAGCAAGTGGGCATGGTCCATACACGTCAGGCCCCAGGGAGGAGAAGGTGGAGCCTGGACCTGGAACTACAGACAGAGGGTGTCCGTCTACTTGGGAGGGGTGTTGAGCCAACCTAATGTATCAAAGGACGGGTGACCAGGCATCTGACACCAAATTTACAGGTAGGACACAGGATGGTGTGGTGAAAGTAGGCCACCACTTGGACCAAGACTGGGAGAAAACAGAAAAAAATGACGATGTTTGGCAAGATGGTAGCTGACTTTTTTGTCAAACTTTTCTTTACCAATATGGTTAGCTTTTTTAGCCTAAAAAGAGAAAATCCAGAGGCAGACTTTTCAGAAGAAGCAACTCAGTCTAGCTTCGGGGACAGCTATTAGGGGGCAGGGAGGCGGCAGGGGTATAGTGGATGAGGGCAGGCAACTCCCTTGAAAAATTACAAGCACCACTGGAAGAAAGGTGTCCAGGTATCTTGGGCATGAGAGCCCCCTTCTTGCATAGGACAGGTGATTCCCCAGCCCTGGACTCCATCTCAACATGGGGCACACCCAGGGCACAGTTCAGAGAGGAGCTGCCCTAAATGCCCCTCACCCCTCACTTCTGCCCCCAGAGTCCCTGGGGAGCTGCCATTCTAGACTTGGTCCGGTGTCCCCACCTTAGGTCTCTGAGCACCGTGCGTGTCCTCCTACGGGGTGGGACAGGCCAGGCTGCCAGCTGCCCACCCCAGCCCTTCTCCCTCTCCACGCTGGAGCCCTCGTGTCAGTGTCCCAGGACTGCTTACCAGCCTGCCCTCCCTGCCAGCCCCTTCCCTGGCTCAGCCCCTGGCCCCGCAAGCCTGGGTTTTCCAGATTAGAAGATGCCGGTTGTCCTCATAGGTTCTCCTCCTGGGGACCTCAGGCTGGGCCAGGTGGAGGGGCTCTGAGGATATACCTGTCTTCCTTACCCAGAGCTGACATGTACTCAGCTGCTCTCCGAGCCTCCTTAACTTACAGGAATCGATAAGAGGAAACCAATAACGCAGGATCACCTACCTCACCAAGCCAATGTGAGGGCTGCTTGAAAATCAGGACTGGGGTTCAGAGTGTGTGGCATACAGACGTTTCTGACAAACGAGATTACAACCAGATTACAGAGGCCTCTGGGAGGGAACACAGCTGGATGCCTCCCTTTCTGGCTGGCCGGAGTTCACGGTAAGAAGTCCCATGTGCAGGGCACCACCACGTGCTGATCTGAGAGCTCTCCGCGTCCTACCTCTTATAACACTCCTGATCATTCCCTGGGGGTGGGCGAGGGGGAGAGGGAGGCTGTGATTCTCCCCGTTGTCAGCCTGAGGCAAGCAGGACAGAGCGGTCGTGTAACCAGCACTCAGCCAGGCATACAGCAATGACACAGCCAGGATTTGAACCCTGGTAGATTCAGGGGCTACTCTCTGAGTCACTGGCTCAGTTTCCTTGTAGCTGAAGGTAGGCAGAAAGGCACTCACTGCTTCCAGAAGAATAAGAAGAGGCCCACCTGAAGACAACTGGTCCTGTGAAGTCCAAAGGAGCTCCCTGCCTCCTACGGGCTGAGGTCCACCTCTGTCCCCAGGCTATGGAGGTTGTCCCTGGAGAGACCAGCTCTTTCTTACCTCACTGGGGCTCAGCTGGGCTCAGAGTTCCTGCAGTCCTGCCCCTCCCCCCGCTCCCCCTCCCCTCCCCTCCTTAGTATCGACCCACAGATTCAACCAGGGATTTACAGATCTCCACAGGAGGAATGAACTATGGGTAACAGTAGGAACAGCTCCAGTCTTCTGAGTCCAGCCTGGGGATTGCTTGACTTGAGCACTTGACCTCCAAGATATTAAGCAGAGGTCTACATGTTTAGGATGTACTAGTCAAATATGGGACAGGGGCTGGGAGTCCTCTCGGGGGGAAGTGGACTCCTCCCTAACCACTGCCTGGCCCCCCCAGCATTGGAATGGCCCCAGCTATCTGGTTTAGAAGTGTTGGGGGAGGGAGAGATGTAGGCCTTTAATCTTCCTCTTCTTGACACCAGAAAGAATTGATGGTCCTACATTAATCAGCTTCTCCCTCCAGGCAAAGCACTGAGCAGGGAGACGCAGGTGGGGCAGTTCTGATATTATCCCTTGTTAGAAAGCCAGAGATCTCCAACAGGCATCTGTGGAGTTTTCAGTCCTCAGTTCATATACATTCAGAAAATGCAAGACATTCTGATACTAATACTAGACAGTGGGTGCTTAACAATCACCAAGATCGCCCAACGCAAGCTTGCAATGTAAAATATCTCATAATTCTAATTAATAGTACATACTATGTGAGGGACGTTTATGGAACAGGCACTTCCTAAGATCATTTTACGTCCGCCTAAGAGAATACACCTGCCGTAATGAGCACTGTCTAGCAAAATGGCTTGAGAGTTGCAGGGGCAAAGTGGTCGTTACTTGAAGCCACACAACCTGACACCCTAGGGATATGTTTGCACCTGAGGGAGTGACTTGTCACATGAAAAGCTAAAAGAATGACACCACAGGGACCAAAAGATGCAGCTAAGGACCCTCCAACGTGGGGAAGAGAACATACTTCTACCCATTTTTCAGTGAAGCAAGAAGTGGTAGGGACACATAACTACCTTTAGCAGGAAACCCAACTCAAAAGTAGCTTAAACCACCTCACATAACAAGAAATCACAGTTAGGCTGGCTCCAGCAAGGGTTAATTTAGCAGCTCAATGTCATCACAAAGGACCCAGGTTCTTTCCACATTTCTGCTCGGCTATCCTTGGTGCTCTTGTCAGCCTCGGGTTGGTAACTACATGCTTACAGTGGTTCCAGGCACAATATCCAGAGGTGTAAGAGAGATCTCCTCCTATGAGAATGAGAAATCTTCTTCTGAAGCACCCCTAATAGACTTCCCCCTTATCTCTCACTGGCCAGAATGGGGTCACATGTCCAGGCCTAAGCCAATCACAGACAAGAGGAATGGAACCTTCATGATTGGCTTGAACCAATCGGGACCCAACTTGTGAAGCTAAAGATAGGCTCAGCCTGGGCTGAGGCACAAGGCTGGCTGGGGGAGAGTGGGTGCTTGGATTAAGTCAGGTTCCATTACTGAGGAAGAAACTACACGCCAGCTGAGGCCAATTCCAGGAGCTGGCACATAGCAGGCACCAAATACTTATAGTCATTTCCCTCTAAGCATCTTGCCAAAGGGCACAGAGCTATAAGTGGCCTGGCCAGAACTCAAATCCACAGAGAGGAGAACAAGAGGGCTAAAGATAAGCTGGGCTTGTTCACAGTTGTCCCCCAGGACAGCTCCCACGATGAAAGGCCTCGTTCTCTGGGGAGCTGGCCATTTTGTCATCCTGCAAGTGAGGGCTGCAGCAATAGCTTTCTGGAGCAGGGGTCTCCCCTCCACTCCATGGTGACCCCGTGAGTCCCACCTCTGCCAATATCCAGCCAGCCCAGCTCTCACACCACAGCTGCATTTTTCCACCCCTTCTGTACAGAATAACTCCCCAAAGTCTGACAGTTTTTCCTCTGTCTGCACTTGATTTATGGCTACAATTACAAGCTTTCCTTCACACAGTCCGCATGCCAGCAGATATCTTTTGCAAGTCAGCAGCGTTGCCCTCCCAGCTCCTGGCTCAAATCCCCAGCATGAGTGCTGCGGAGGACCCTTCCCTCCACATTCTGAGATACCAGGCACTGCTCCCCTCCCGCCCCCCGCCCCATCCCCAGATGGCTGGGCTGCCTGGGATACATCAGAGTTGGGCAAGAGGTTAGGTGATGTCTTTCAACAGAGACCCGAACAGACAGGAAAGGCGGCTCTCCGCACCAAACAGCCACCTGGGATGGCTCAGAGAGCAGCGTCTACAGTCGAGGGGGCTGGCTACCTCCCTAATGAGATCTTTACCATATGTTTCAGAGGGTTCCCATCTTCAAGAACAGAAAAAACCCTGGGCCATGTTTGATGGGTACCCCAGCCTCACTTCTGCCCCTTTGGCCGCCTCTTCCTAAAGTAACCACTCTGGAGTCCAGGTCTCTGGTTTGAATCCTAACTCTGCTTCTTCAACAAGTTACTTACCTCTTTGTATCCCAAGTTCCTTCTGTAAAATGGGAATAATGATAGTACCTACCCCATAGAGCTATTCTTGGATTAAATAGGATTAGATTTAAGTCCTTAGCATAGTATCTGGCATGTAGTAAGTGTCCTCTCAATGTTCTTTTTTTTATCCTTACCATCATGGGTGTTTATTTGCTAATCCAGCGTGACTGTTGGGTACCACTGAGCATCTCATCCCACCAGGCACGATGCAGGTTGTCTCTGAGTGGGATCCCAGTGGTCCTCACAGCCTCCCTGGAAGACAGCATCCCCATCCTGCAGTTGAGCAAACCCAAGTCCGAGGGGCTAGGAACTGGTCCCAGTTCTCACAGCCAGAAAGTGGGAAAACAGAGGTTGCATCCCAGGTCTGGCTGGGTCCACTTTTTCACTACAGCAACTGCCTTGCAACTCCATTTTATCTGAGGGAAGTTTTTGGAGGATTTGGGGGCAACTGGAGAAATCTGAGAGGTGGGAAAGGGACGTCGCCCAATTAGGAAACAATGCCACAATCCCAGAGGTCACCAGGCATCCTGGGGCTCCTGAGAAAAGAAGGCAGGGTCTGCAAAACCCTCACAACCTCCCACGTCTGTGACTTTTGTTGTCTGCCACCCAATGCTCCACAGCGATCCTGGGAAACTTGATAAAAGGAGAATGGCCTCCAGGGTCACTTCATGGAAGCAGGCTGAAAAAAATAAAAAAGAAAGCCAGGCATGTCAGGGCAGGGAGGTGCAGGTGTGGCCCTCTGCCTGGAGAGGAAAAAAGTTCTCTCTGTCCCTTCCCACCGCCCCCCTGGCCCAATTCAAGGATGTCGATGGGGCCTATGGGCTAGTGGGTAGGGTCACTGTGCACTAGGGTGTGGCCCCTTGCAGGGCAAGCCAGAGCAGTGCCCAGCTGGGGGCTGAGACTAGAGACAAAGGCACAGGGGTCGCTTTCCCTTAGAACAGATGTTTCTCCATGCGTCTCCCTCTCCCCACTTGTTGCAAGAAGCCCTAGACGGCGCTTCCCGCCCCACCCCAAGCCTGCTCCATTCAGAAAATGTGAGCCTGAGTCTGATCCCAGGAAGGCCACCTGGGCCATGCAGGCCCACATGTCAGGCCCTTGCTGCTTCTGTGTTGGCCTCTGCTTGCCTGAAACCCGGGTGTGGCCTTGTGGGGTTAAGAGGCCCTTTGGTCCAAGGCTCTGGGCCCCTATTCTGAGGAAAAAGGTAGTCCTGTGTTGGTTCCTAGGTTTAGGGTCAAGGCCCCAGCTAGTAAAAAAGTATCCTATTACTTTGCTTGACCTTTTTCTGAGAGGGGCTGGGAGGATGGTAAAGATCTGAGTACTTGTGAGTCCTCTGATCTGACCGCCATCTTATGGCCACCTCAGTCTCACTGTGATATCGACAGTGGGAGGTGGCAGCTATACTGAAAAAAGAAAGATGGGATTCGACCCCTTCTGGTCCCATAATACAAGCTCTCACGACACCAAGGCAGCTCTGACAGACTGCCCTGTGTCCCTCACACCAGAGCAGGTTTCAGGCCTTTGGGCTGAGGATGGGATAGCCAAGGCCAAGGTCCAGCTGGCCAATGGGAAGGTGGGGTGGGAGGGGGGTTCTCAGGAGGGTGGCTGCAGGTTCGGAAGCAGAGGCTGAACCTGCAGTAATGGGCGACTGGGTGAGGTGGGGTGGAGTGGATAGGGCTGTGCAGGGAGCAGGGGGGAGGCCCCTGGGAGCACAGTGTTCTCAGGAAGCAGCAGTTCCTGTTGTAAATCCTGGCCCGTCGCCTCCGACAGACTTCCCGATTCTGAACTGCCTGGCCTCGGTGCTGGCACCTTCCCCACACAGAGCAGGAGGGGAGACTGGCCCCTGTGAAGGTCTGCCATGTGGCATGGGCTGCAGGACGCCCATCCTGACTCCCTGGGGGGCGGGGGCCGTTCCCACTGTGCAGAGGCTGAGCCTCACCCCGTAGCGAGTCGCTCAGGGCTCCTCAGAGCGGTCACAGTCCCCAAACCGGGGCTGCAGGGACTGCATTCTCATTCCAGTTGATGCGCTACGGAAGGGCATGTCACTTCTTTGTGCCTCCATTTCCTTGCCTGCAAATAGAATGCTGGATCTTGGAGCCCCCTTTCAACGTCAAGGTTCTAGATGCCTCTTTTGGAACCACTGGTACCACGTTAATGACTTGCCGTGTATTCCTAAATTGGTTTACATTTGGGTGTCCTCAAAGCTCCCATGGTAAGAAAGGCAGCCTTTCTCTCTTGGCATGTCTGGACCTTCTAGGGGAGAGGCTTCTGCCTTGCTAACAGGGGCTGAATCTCCCTCTGCCTCCGAATTAAATTCCACTCAACAAACATTGACTGGGGGGCTTCCCTGGTGGCGTAGTGGTTGAGAGTCCGTCTGCCGATGCAGGGGACACGGGTTCGTGCCCCGGTCCGGGGAAATCCCACATGCCGCGGAGCGGCTGGGCCCGTGAGCCATGGCCGCTGAGCCTGCGCGTCCGGAGCCTGTAATTTAAAAAAAAAAAAAAAAAAAAACATTGACTGGGCCATGCCATGTGCCTGTCTCGGGGCTGGGCATCATTGAGCTTAAGGAACTTCCCTCCAGGAGTTCTTAATCTAGTAGGGGAGACGGTCAATAAAACCTCGCTGACATGGCGTAGGAGAGCAGGTCAGGGAAGGAAAAAATTGCTCAGTCAGGGAGGTCAGGGAAAGTTTCACAGAGGAGATGGGTCCTAAACTGGGTTTTAAAGGGTGAATAGGAGTTCAATAAACTAAAGCACAAAAATACTCTAAAAAAAAAATACTCTAGGCAGAAGGAATAGAATGTGCAAAGGCACAGAGGTATGAAACACCATGGCATAAGGGAGAACTGCAAGGGTCTAAAATGGGATGAATGTGAAGAGGAGGGGAACACCAGGGATGAGGGTGAGGCTGTGAGTGGGGGCAAAGCGAAAGGCCTAGTGGGCAGCCTGAAGAGCTTGAGCTTTATCCTGAGGGCCATAGGGAGCCATTGAAGGGTTTAGACAGGAGAAGATGATATGAAGATCTGTTTCTCAGAAAAAAACACTATAGTGTGGAGGGCAGATCATGGGCGAGGGTGGATGAGGGGAGAGTGGAGGCAGGGAAAGCTACTGGGAGGTATTGCAACAGCCCAGTAAGAAGCAAGGGGGACCGGACACGGTACGGTGGGCATGGAATCAACAGCCACTCAGGGGAGGGAGGCAGCGGGAGCAGAAACCATCAGAAGTGGCTGGGAGGAAGAAGGTCCAGAAACCAGTTAGGTGTGTTTCATGCTACAGGCGGGCATGATTTTTGTGCACCCAGTGCAGCTGTTCTCAAAGGAAACAAACCTGGGCTCCCAGCCACCTTCCCTGACCACGTGACGTGCCTCTCTCCTCGTGCTCTCCGGGGTGGGGGTGGGGTGGAGTCTGTGACCCCAGCCTGGCCAGCCCAACTTAAAAACACCTTTCTGGGTCCCAAACAACCTCCCACCTTCCTCTGTCTCAAGACCCAGAGTTCTGGTTCCCATGACAAGGGGCAGAAATTCGAGGACTGGGGAGAGATGAAGGGACCCACCCAAGGTCCCACCAGTCCAGCAACTGCCAGTCCCAAGGCTCCTCCGGACCTGAGCCCTCCCCTTAGACCTGTGGTTATCAATGGGCACAATTTGTCAAAGTCCTGAGACATTTTGGGTTGAAGGGACAGGGGGTGCTACTGGCGTCTAACTGGTAGAAGGTGGGTGTGCTGCTACACATCCTGAAATGCACAGGCTGGGCCCTCACAACAAAGAATTATCCAGCCCCCAAAGTCAGTCGTGCCGAGGCTGAGAAACCCCGTTTTAGACAAGGGTGTCAGGGGTGCCCCTGATCACAGAAGCCAGCAGGAGCCTAGATGCTCAAGCAGGGCTCCCAGGAACATGTCCCAGTGATAAGAATAATCCTGCCAAGAGCAAGAGTCTGTGTTAACAGGGACTGATGTGCTCAGAGGGGCTGCGACCAGCCCTATGTGCCCCAGGGGCAGGGGCAGGGCCAGGCCTGGAGCGCACCTCTGCGGCTTCCTCGGCCAAGTCCCAGAAGACCCCTGTGCCCTCTCTGAAGGGCAGCACCTGCCTGAGTCTGAGGGGCTCCTCCCCTCCCCCTCCCAGCACCCTCACTCCAGCCGGCTAGGGGAATTTTTTCTTCTTTGGAGCTTACAGCGTCCGTCTCTGACACTGTGGGCTACAGGGGCCCGGCTGGGCGTCCGTCAGGAGCTGCCCAGAGCCCACCCTCCGCCAGCCTGGCTCAGTGTTTTGGCAACTCACTCAGAGCACACACACGCCAAACGAAAGCAGGGCTGTCTCCAGGACGTGTGTCTGCCCCACTGTGGCTCACTTTTATTTGTTTATAGACCAAACTGGCCTGCATTTGCTGCCGGTTTAACCCAGCACTCCCCATTCCCCACCCCCCACCCCGCCGTGGGCCCATGCCCTGTCCACCCTTCGGACCCCCAAGGTCCCTCTGCCCGGCTGGCCCTCCCCTCCTGAGCCTGGGACACGGATGCCAGAGGCCCCCACGGCACCCAGCCTGAGTTTGGCAGCATCTACTGCCAAGTCAGGACACTCTAAGGGGAAGTGTGCCATCAGACCAGTTGGGGTTGAGGTTGGAGAACAGGCCCAAGAGAGTGGGACTGTCAGGCTTGGAGTCCGGCTGCTCCCCGTCTGCCCTGTGACCTCGGGCAAGTCCCTTCAGCTCTCTGTGCCTGCCTTCACATCTGTAAAATGGGGGCGGTAATAGCAGGGCTGTGGTGAGGACTCCCAGCTGCGAAGTATCACTACGTAGAGCAGGGCCAAGCACTGGATAACGATGAAGAGCTATTATTATTATCATGTGCCTTGGTGCTCCTTTGTGAAGCCTGAGCCCTAGAGTCCTGGTCTTCGGCCCACCAGGGGCTCTACACAGGGGTGAAGACCAGCCCCCTTCCTGGCCAGATCCAAGGCCAGGATGCTGACTGGGCGAGGTAAGGTAGGGGACATTTTTTCGGGCAGAGGCTGTCATATTCCTTTTCCCTCAATGGGCACCACCCTGAGGCAGAGTGTACGGTTCATTGGCGGCGGGGAGAGCAAAGCCTGGCCCTTGCGTCTGGTCTACAGAGAGACTGTGGACCTCACTTCCAAAGCCTGGATCCCCCTCCCTGTTCCTCAGGCCAACCCCTCTCCCCATGCCAGCCCCGCCTTCCCAACTGCCACATCCACAGACCCCCAGGACTTTTCTGAGCCTGCCTCTGGGCAGAGGGGCAGGGGTACCCCTGGTCCTGAGGCTGAGGAGGTCAGCCTTCTGCTCCTGGCTTTCATGTTCTCCATTTCTTTTCTGTGTGTCCGTGTGTATCTGAAATGTATACATTGCTATACAAGTTCAGTCTCCTGCCACAGTCCTCATGGGTCAATATACAAGATTTCTACCCCCTGATACCATAAATTTGTTCCATCGCTTCCCACCCTCGGACACGTACTGGGCCCCCTTTCATCAACTTCACCCCAGGAGGCACTGTACCCTTTTCTCTTTCCCAATTCCCAGGCTTCCTCTGCACCCCCTCCCAACCCTCCCTAACCCCAGCACAACAGTTCCGCTGCCTTTTTTTTTTTAATTCCTCACCTCTTTATTCCTCTGCCCTGTGGTCCTGTTTCCTCCCCCAAGCTGGCCCTGCAGGAGACTGCCTGTTCCCGGGGCGACCCCTCTAGGGGGAGGGAAAGTTCCAGTCTTTAGAACACCTTTAGGGCCTTGACTTCCAGCTAACACATCTGTAGGCCCTGGTTTTCAAATGATCTGTAATTAATGTGGTTTTTGTTATTTAGCACTCTCTCATCAAAGGACTCATTTATTCTTTGCAACAATCTGACAGATAAGGCCATGTTTAAGGCTTCTTGTGGGTAGCCCCAGTGAGATGAATGGAAGTCCCAGACTCCTCTGCCCGCCTTGAGTTCCCGTTGCCAATGTTAATTAATTGCTATGAAGGATGGGAAACAGGAAGGGGAGAAATTCCATCTTCCCTTTCAGACCAGGGATGCCCTGAAAGCATCACCTATGGTTATCTCAAAGGTAAAGGCCCCATCTCCTCCAAACGGGGACATCCCCAAGCTACTGACCTACTGATCTGGGTATCTGGTTGCCCAGAACTGTGGAAGCCTGCTCTAGAATGCAGCAACATCTCCTCTGAACTGGCCCCCAAATGGCAGTCTTTCTATACACCTCCACCCCAGGATAAGAATTTAAAGCCCCCCTTCCCTAAGCACACCACATGGGACTCTTGGCTAAATAGCTGGCCTCTTGCATCTCCCCTCCCCCCCCCATTACCCTAGAACGTGGGAGATCCACAGTGAATGCTTGATAAACACTGGTGGCAGGGGAAGGAATCTGATCCTCTGGCACAGTGTTCTCAGGAGCGGCTGAAGAGAATCAAGCTGCCATCAAGGACCAGGACAGCCTCTCCTCTCAGTCTCCAGCCCTGAGCGCAGGGCCAGATGATGGGGAGGGGGGGCAGCCGGAGGGGGGTAAAGGTGATGACAGGGGATCAAGGTGGTGGGAGGAAGTGGCCCCAATGGTCCAAGGCCCCCTCTGACTTTTCAGCTGGGAATTTCTGCTCCCCGCCCCCCCATATTCCTCACCCCCAACACTCCAACCTCACTTTGCACAATCAGTGGATTCCTGAAAAGATGCCAGGAAATCGGGTTTTTTGGGAAATCATACCCTGTTCTGAATGCCCAGTGGGGAATGCTGTGTTGAAATACATTTTCTGTAAATCCTTTTGTAAAGTAACACCCCCTCCCATGACCCCCATTGCCCAGACCGGGCGAGTTTCTCTAGGATGCTCCCCCACTTCCTACGTTAATGAGCTGTCCCCCCAACCCCAGACTCACTGGGTCTGGAGGTGGAGGCCAGGCTGGGGGGACCCTCCCTCTCAGAGGACAGAAAGGACAAATAATGAGATGTTTGCCCTGTGCCTGCGGGACCTTAGCCCCGCAGCGCTGTGAGTCACAGGCGATGAGTCACCCCTGCATTGTTTGTGTGGATGATCCTTGGAGAGATCAGTCAGACTGCAGGGGAAGTTGACTTTTCTCATCCCCCTTTGGGCTTGTGAGTTTGAGTGTGTGCGTGCCTGTGTGTGCATATGTGTGTGTGTATGCGCACATGGGGCAGCATGTCCCTGGAAAATCACTGTTTCCTAACACGTCTGGGGTAAAAATGACTACCCTTCAATCACAAGCTTGTGTCTTAAAGATAACAGGGTCAAGGCTGTGCAGCATCAGCCTTTGGAAGCATCCCTTAGGGGTGCAGTGGGGAAGTACCACTCCCTGCTCCCCTAAGCAGGGCACCCCTTCCTCCTCTGGCTCACCTCTCCCCTCTCACCAGTCACATCGAGGTTGGTTTTTGTTTCCTCTCTCAGACTGAGCTCCTTAAGGGCAACAGCTGTGGCTCATTCATCTTTGCACACTTGGCACAGTGCGTTACACATAATGTATGTTCCTTAAATAATTTTGGGCCAATGTCCCAAGCCCGGTGTTGACCTTGACCCCCGCTGTTCCGTACACTGTTAATGAACAGAGCCTCTCTCGCCTCTGTGGAAGCCTGAATTCACCTGGGCTGACAGGGCTGAGAGCAGCTGGTCTCTACATGCCTCTAAGACCCCATCCTGGGGAAACCGAAGCAGGAGGTACGTGTTTTCTGATACAGGGAGCATTCTGAAGAACACAAACCCTGCAAAGAGGAGAGCTTGTTTCTGAATTGGTTGGGATGTGTTTGGCCACCAGGAACTAACGCCCCCTGGAGCTAGCCTCAGGGAACTCAGTTTAAGAAGTAGAGGGTGTCTTAAACCAAGGATGAGGGCCTTAGAAATCACCCCAAACATTTTCCATACAAATGTGGATACAAGTATAAGTTTTTACAAATATGAAATCAAACTGTACATGCATTATTTTGTTATTTTCGTTCAACAACATATCACAAACATTTTTTCATGTTAATAAACCTAGACTTAAAACTTCATTCATTACTGGTAGTATTTCCGTTGTAAGAACATGTCAGGGTTAGATGCACGTGCCTTGTTGTTTGATAGTTAGCTTATTTGTCATTTTAACATGGAAAACAACATTATGAAAGAACGCCATCGTACATGCATCTTGAGTGATCAGACAGTTATTTAAGTAGCATCGCTGGACTACGGGGTAGGCATTGGGGTTTTCAAGTGTTTCGAGGCATATCACCTACCTCTCTCCAAGGAAAGATTGTATCAATGAAACTCCCCTCTCCAGCAGCCTGTGAGACTGTACATCCCCTCACGCCTCACCAGCACTGGGTCCTATGAGCCTGCAAATGATTATCAAAGAATCAATCAGTCATAAATAAATTTTCCCCTCCCTTGCTTAAAATACAGCTTCACAAGGGATGATCCAAACTCGCTGGGGAGGGACTGACATTACTGAACAGCTTCTACCATGTGCCAGGCATGAGACAGGTTCACTCTCATTTAACCCCATGAGGTAGATACTATTGTTCCCATCTTACAGATGAGCAAATAAAGGTTCAGAGAAGTTGGGTGACTTGTCCAAGGCCACACAACTAGGAAGTGGACAAAATTAGGCTTTGATCCCAGGTATGAGAACAAGGTCCATGACCTTTCTCCATATAGATCCTGGTGACACAAAATAATCTGGCCTTAATCCACACCTTCCAGCCTCATGCCTTCCAAGCCACACTTTAGCCACACTTCAAAGGGTATACAGCCTGTGTTAGCACGGCCACTGCTAGGTGCTGGAATCGGAGATGATTTTTTTTCTTGCTTATTTGTACTTTCTATCACAGCAATGTTTTACTTATTTAATAAAGAAACAGAAAGGGGTTTTAATTTTTTTTAATTCATTGTCAAGATTCTCTTGGAGAAAAGAGTCCCCTCCAGTGTGTCCCAATGTCCCCAGACACACACACACACATACACACACACACACACACACACACACACACACACCATGACAACCTGGCTGTAGGCAGGAGGGAGCAGAGCATCTCAAAGAACATCCTGTGACCTTCTGAGGCCATGAAGAAAGGCTGGGGCCAAGATCACCCACACTCAATTCTCCCACAACAGGCCACTGGCCTTTGAGGATGTCCTAGAGCTACTGCTGGCCTCCTTCTCCCCCAGGGACCTGACCTCCCCTGACTCAGGCAGGCTGGCTGTCTCTGGCACAGACCCTCCACCAGCCAGGCCCTGGGGAAACAGCTGGAACCAAATGACTCCAGCGGCTGTAGTTAAATGGCCAGATCTTCCAAAATAAGTAAAGGGAAGCTGAGGAAGACAGAACTGCCAGCATCAACGAGGGAGTCAGCTGAGGGCAGTGGAAGGGTGGGGTGGGGGTGGAGGGAGGCAGAGCCTGGGAACATATGGCTCAGGGGTTGCCAGGGCAGCAGCAGGGGCTGATCCAGGAAAAGGGTAGAAACTGGGGGACAGGATGGAGGGCAGGGGAGGGACTTCCCCCACTACACCCACATCCACACACACCTACCAGAATGCACGCTCGTTTGGGACTTCTGCAATATATTTAAGGCTTAGAGGACATGCAGTATACATTGGATGGATGGATGGATGGATGGATGGATGGATGGATAGATGGATGTGTGGATGTGTGGATGGATGAATGGATGGATGGGTGGATGGATGGACGGATGGATAGATGGATGGGTGGATGGGTGGACGGATGGGTGGATGGATGTATGGATGGATGGGTGGATAGATGGATGGTGGATAGATGGATGGGTGGATGTGTGGATGGATGTGTGGATGGATGGAGGGATGGGTGGATAGATGGATGGATGGATGGATGGGTGGATAGATGGATGGGTGGATGGATATAACTGACTAAACAAAACAAAGAATGCATACATTGATGGATAACTAATAAACAGGCTTGGTTCCTTTAGAGGTCAGTGATACTAAGGTGAATCAAGAGTCATAAAAATGTTCTTTCCATTAAATACCTTTCCACCTGATTTTTAACATAGCTCTACAGACTTACACATTTTAAATTCTTTTATTACTTAATATTATTTCAGAAATAGTGTTACCTTTTTTTACAACCTCATTCTGGTTATCATTTGAATGGCTGCATAATATAACATTTTACCATAATTTACTCATCAGCCCCAGGTCATCGCTCATTTAGGACATTCTGGTGCTGCTGTATTAGAAGTAATGCTACTATGACCTTTTGGGGCCAGAGCAATTTTCTGCCTCTGAATTATTTCCATAGAGTGAATTCACAAGAATGGGATTAAGGACTCAATGAGTGTGAACATTTTTATGACTCTTGATTCACCTTGGTATCATTGACCTCTAAAGGAACCAAGCCTATTTATTAGTTATCCATCAATGTATGCATTTTTGTTTTGTTTAGTCAGTTATCCATCCACCCATCCATCTATCCATCCATCCATCCATCCATCCAATGTATACTGCATGTCCTCTAAGCCTTAAATATATTGCAGAAGTCCCAAACGAGCGTGCATTCTGGTAGGTGTGTGTGGATGTGGGTGTAGTGGGGGAAGTCCCTGCCCTGCCCTCCATCCTGTCCTCTGCTCCCTGGAAAAAGACCAATAAATTCAGATTCACTGAGCTTGGAGTACCTGCTGTGTGTTGGTGCCTTCAAGGACACTTTAGGATGATAGCAGACACGAACATAGTGTTTGCTCTGGGCCAGGAACTTTAAGAGAGCTTTCTTTGTGTTAACTCAATTAATCCTTGTAACAGCCCACTGAGATAGATACTATTATGCACACTTTAGAGAGTGGACATTGAGGCCTGGAGAGTTTAGCTGGGCCCAAGACCACATGCTGGTGACCAGAGAACCAGGGTTAGGAGCCCTCAGCACCTCTCACACACTCTCGCTGACACGCGTGCTGCAGTCTCCTGAGATCACCTTCCTAACAGTTCCAGACCTGGAGTCACAAGGTAGGCGTCCCTAGCTCCACTGCAGGGCTCTTTCCAGAGGACAAACCTGCTGGTCAGTCAGCAGTTGGCCATTTTTTCCTGGTGAGTTGGTGCCTTTGCTGCACTGACGCAGCAGACCCGGCCTGGACCAACCCCAGGTCCTCATGCCCCATCCTTCCTCTTCCCAGGCACTCTGCTTCCCCATCTCCAGTCCTTGGATTTCTCAGTTCAGTACCCTGACCCTGGGGAGGGGGCTCCCAATGCCAGAGTTCTCTCTCTCTGAGACTCCACTCTCAGGAGAACCCAGGGGGCGCCCTCACCCCCAAGTCCAGAGGGCAGGATCATCGCTGGGCACCAAGCCTGGGAGAATGATTGGAACAGAGGAACTAGCTCTGTGACCTGGACGAGTAGCTTAGTTTCTCTGAGCCTGTTTCTTCATCCGTCAGGAGGAAGAATGATAGCTATTTTGTTCTTGTGTTTACTTACCACACAGCGTCCCAGGTGAGGTGAGAAGGCGGCCTGACGAGTAACAAGGGCACTTCATCCTGCCACTAGGGGCAAGGAGGGGGCGAGCCCTGCGTCTGGACCGTGGGCACTGAAGAGAGGACGGGGCTTCTTGGCAGGTAAAGGGAACGGGCTTAAAATCCCCTACCAGTATTATCCTAACCTCCAGCTGTTTGGAATTCAGCTCACAAGTATTTCTCAGCTCATGCTGCAGGTAAAATGGTGTTTGTGTGTTTGGGGCCCTTTGGGGAAATGGAGGATGATGCAAATGGAAGCAGCAGTCGGGCGGCTTAAATGAACCATTACCTGCTACGCACAGATTTTTCACCTTCACTCCTTCCTTTAACCCTCACTGTTGCCCCAGGAAGTAAACACAGTCACCTCCTTTTACAGAAGAGGAAGTCGAAGCCGTTCCAGATTTTTCCACCCACCTTGGTATAGTCTGAGCGAACTGAGGGATGAGATGAACTGAGCAAACGGGAAGAGATGCTCTCCAGGGACTCGGGTTCCCGCTGAGTCACCTGCCTGGATGTCCATTTCATATGGCTTCTCTGTTACTCACTGACCAAGAATATGACTTAATTCCCCGTGGGCGATACCACCAGCCACATAAAGAAATGGATGATGACTGTGATACAGAAGCTAAAAGCCGCAATTACCCTCCATGACAGGAACATGGGACATTTTTATGAAGAGAGAAATTCTTGCCTCGTAAATTGCACTTGTGAGAAATCAGCCCACGCTGCTGGTGACCCTGTTACATCTTCCACAGCCAGAGGCAGCCTCACAGATGGCGGGGATCACCTCAGCCTCACCCCTGCTCATTAAGCCCCAGATATGTGTTTTGAGAGAGCGCTTAGGGGTCAGCCAGGGCCAGGATTAGGCCGGGATAGGCAGCCGGAATGCAAGTATATTCCTGACTCTCAACCTGGCTCTGCTGGTTCGTATCAATTGTGGGGGATGGGCATAAGGGAGGGTCTTTAAAAGGTCTTCTTGACAGTCCCACCCCGAGAGATTCTGATGTAATTGGTCTAGGGTGCAGCCTGGGCACTGGGAGCTGTAATAGCCACCCAGGTGATTCTGATATACAGCCAAGCTGAGAGCTAAATAGACCTCACCCCGCTCTGCCAATCAATGAATCAAACAGCAAGGTTTTAGCAAGTGTGGGCTGGAAGGGGGACCAGAAATAGGACACCGTTTGTGCCCAGGCTCATTTACATGAAGCGTATTGCTGACTCCCCACACCCCATAGGCAACAGAGACCCTGGGAGGATGCCTAGGTGCAGGATATGGTACCTTGCGGAGCAGCAGCTGCACCAGATCCAAGCCCAGGAGCTGAATTTGGGGGCTCCCAACAATGCACACAACAATTGCTCCCCGCCCCACACTGTCATCACACATGCATGCGTCCTCTTTCTTACTTTCTTACCTGCTTTCTTACTCCTCTGACCTTCACCAAATGTCCTGAGTGCAGCACACCCAGCTGCCTGAGGATCCCCTTTCATGCCTCTTACAAACGTTTGCTGACCACCTCGGGCACCAGGACTGCGAGGGGCAGCGGGCTGGTAGAAACAGGGACACAGGCAGCAACACGGCTCCTTCAAGGACACAGCAGTTCTTACCTCTAACAGGTGGAATCCATTCGTTTGATGCGCTGCCTCGGGCGGGGCGGGGCGGGGCGGGAGGTGCAAGCGGAGGTTCAGAAGATTCTCTAGCAGCTCACTTCCTCCAATGAAATCGCAGGCAGGTTCCATAGCTTTCCACTTACTTTTGGGTATAAATAAAGTCCTATTTTCTGTAATCAAAAGCCAGTTCACTTGAATATCAAAGCCCCAAACTCTCACCCAATTTCGCCGTCTCCCCTTCCCTCGGCCAGCGGATCAGCCCTGAGGTGGCTAGGGGGTCTCAGGGTCCATGCTGACACTCTGGGGGAGACTCTGTGTGCTCTTCAGAGACTTTCCAGGGCTGGGGGGGCGGTGTCCCTGGACTCGACAATATCTCCTCCCGAAGCTGACACGACAGCAGAAGCCCTGTTCAGCAGGGCTGTTTTACTTGCCCAATATTCAAATTTCTGTGGGTTGTTGATATTTTGTTGTTTGTCTTTTTTACTTTTTAAAATTATTTTTTAATTTAAGTATAGTTGATTTACAATGTGTTAATTTCTTCTGTACAGCAATGTGATTCAGTTATACATATATATATATATATATACATTATTTTTTATATTCTTTTCCATTATGGTTTGTTGATGCTGTTGTTTGTTTTCTTTCTTTTTTTTTTTTTTTTGTGGTACGTGGGCCTCTCACTGTTGTGGCCTCTCCCGTTGCGGAGCACAGGCTCCGGACACACAGGCTCAGCCGCTACGGCTCACGGGCCTAGCCGCTCCGCGGCATGTGGGATCTTCCCGGACCGGGGCACGAATCTGTGTCCCCTGCATCGGCAGGCGGACTCTCAACCACTGCGCCACCAGGGAAGCCCTGTTGTTTGTTTTCTAATGAAGATATTTAAGAATATGAAATTTCATCAGAGTACATCTTATTTTTGTTCATTAGCATTTATTGCTCCCCCTACCCTTCAATAATAAATAAAAGTATTTTACGTTCATTGTACTATTTCTATTGATACAACCCAGAAAAGCATTCATTAATTCATTCAACAAATATTCAGCCAGTGGCTCCTGTATCCCTAAAATCGTTCTTGCCACTATGGACACATCAAGAAATACATCAGCATGGATCCTGCATTCAGAGAGCTTACCATTCACCCAGAACTCAGAAAGTAATAATTATGATATCATCTGCTGCAGAAAGATAAAAAGCACGCCACCCTTCATCTCAAAGCCCAGAGATTTCCAGAGTTCACATTTCAGTACATGACTTTCTGGTACCAGCATTATCATTTATACACAGCATTACATTGTGAATAATTTTTCCATATCGACAAATATTTTTCAACAAAATGATTTTAGTGTTTCAAGATGTGGAAGAATCATGAATATCTTGATCATGGAATCTTTAAAGCTGAAGGAGTCCTTACCAGTCTCCTATTCTGTGGGTGTGTGAAGTGGGTGTAAAAATCAGGAGTGAGAAGTATGAATCGTAGCAGCATTTCCCTCCTAACGGCACACACATTTTTGGAAGGGAAGGGAAGAAAAGTTAAAACTCTGCATTGGCCAAACACCTCATGTGCAAGATTTAGCCCCAGCTCCTAAAAAACAACCCCTTCACTGAGCCACAGATAAGGGCTGAGAGACTCAGAGGGCTGTGTGCCCAGGTGGCCCTGGGGTGATATGATCAGGACAGCTGATGGTCACCATCATGTTGCACCATGTCCAGAAGCTAGATGGCCGGGTCCCTCCTGCTCTCTCTGGATTCCTGAATTATTTGAATAATTGCCTCTATCTTCTCAGCAAAGCCCAAGGCTGAGGCAACCAACGTTGGAAGCCAACTTTTTCCCTTTCTAAGGGAAGACATTGTGCTCCTTGAAACCACAGGGCTGGACCCTTAAACACCTTCTGAACACGAAGGCTGAACTTGACTCAAATTCCCTTTCCTCAACCGCAGCCAAACTGCTGCTGAATTTCAACTTTATTTAAACTTTGGAAAGGTCTGGTGAGTGTCTTTAGTTGGAAGAGGTTTTTTCTCTTCCTTTTAATCAGCTCATAAGTCAATAAGCAGCTTGGGCCATAAAGTTCATACTTGGAGAAACCAAAGACTAAATCACCATCTGTATTCACACCCAGGGTGGACAGCCTCAGCTTTCAAGAATTTAATGTTTGTCTTGGAGAAAACCAAGAGCCTAACTGCAGCCAAGGGAAAGAGAAAGGCCGCCTCTCAGCCCCAAGCTCGGCTTCCCCTGCAAACACCGGAGCAAAGGTAGTAGAACCACAACACAGTTGAAAAACACAGTCCAGGGGAGCATCTGTTCAGATTTGTTCATTTGAAGGTTCTGAGATGGTCTTGCATCACCCTCCATGTGTTTGAGTATGTGAATTCACTAAGCCATCTGCTGATGGCACCTTTTGCAGCTCTGCTTGGTCATCATTCCCAAGTGATTCCCTTGTGGGTGTTTTAGGTTTTCCAACTAAACTTTCAGCTTTGGGCAGGAACTTTGTGGGGCTCGGGAGTTTGGTTTGTTTTACTGCCACCCACCTCCCTGTCCACCCATGGCCCTTCACACAGGCTCTGTTGTAATGCGATGGGGAAGAAAAAAGTATGTCAAAAGTCGTGGTTCCTTTTTCACTTACAAGCCACCTGACACAGAATAAGTCACTGACACAGAATAAGCAGGGGAGCTGACATATCAGAGGAGAGAGAAGACAGCATCCTGAATCACCTGTACTGGGATTCTGGTTCTGAGTGTCGTTTAGAGGCTGGATCATGGTGGAGAGCTGATGACTCTGTCTTTGTGATTGTTACTGGTTTTCACCAACTCTAAGATTTCACTGATTGTAGTCACACAATTAAGTCACACCATTATTCCATTCTCATTTACCACCAAGAAAGAAGAAGGTCTGCCAAATTCAAATATGTGAAAACACGAAGATGTACATTTTAGAATCGATGTAATATATGTGGATGTATATACATTCATAGGGTCTCACTTATCATTATTTATGGCCTCAGAGATCCATCAGATTTGGTTGAATGAATCCATGCCAAGGAGCATATTGATACATACAATTTATCCATCAGTTATCAATAAATGCTGCAGGCACTTGACACTTAATTTCCACAACAATCTTATGAAATAGGCACTAGATTATCCACACTTTACAGAGGAGGTAACTGAGGCTCTGAGAGGCCACCTAACCCCTAGAATCCTGACCCCGTTCAGTCCTGGCTCTTGAAAGATGCTCAAAAATGCTGTCTGAACTGATCTGTAGAGCCCTGTTCCTCAAGGCCTGACAATAAATAAAGCAGTTTGAGTTCTCTTTGGTGCTTGTGTTGCTAAAGGATGAGAAACATTTCTAAGAGCAAAGTTTTCTCACCTCTGTTGGGGTTTCAGCTTTCTTAGACTTTTTAAAAATATATATTTATTTATTTTTGGCTGCATTGGGTCTTCGTTGCTGCGCCCGGGCTTTCTCTAGTTGCAGCGAGTGGGGGCTACTCTTCATTGCAGTGCGCGGGCTTCTCACTGCAGTGGCTTCTCTTGTTGCGGAGCATGGGCTCTAGGCCCACAGGCTTCAGTAGCTGTGGCATGCACGCTCAGTAGCTGTGGTGCACGGGCTCTAGAGCACAGGCTCAGTAGTTGTGGTGCACGGGCTTAGTTGCTCCGCGCCATGTGGGATCTTCCCGGACCAGGGCTCACACCTGTGTCCCCTGCATTGGCAGGCAGATTCTTAACCACTGTGCCACCAGGGAAGCCCCTCTTAGACTTTTTGAAGAGAAGTGTGGCAGGAGGATTTTCTCAGCTTTGGTAACATCTGAGGAGCTTGCTGGAATCAAACCTTAAGGATTAAGGTTAGGATATAAAGACCAAGGTGCAGGGCACTGACAGAGCTCCCCCCATTCCCGTCTCTCCCTTGGGGTTTGGCTCCTTCAATCTACCCCGTTTTCCAAATCCAGGTTGCTTCCCATGAATCCCCATGCCTCTCCACCTCCATCCTCACAATGTGGCAGCCTCTGGGGTGGCCTTGCTCCCCTGGAGAGCCATTCTGATTGCAGTGGAGGAGAAATTCCTTTTCTCCTTGGCCGAGCTGCCATAGGGTGGAGATTTTTCAGAAGGCATTTGTATTAGGAAAAGAAAGCACAGTGGCACAAAAGTTGATAAAGCCTAGATTCCATACACTGCTTTGGCCTGTTCAGAGTTTACTGGGTCCACAGCACCACCATCTCTTCTTCGCAGCCAGGTCATCACTTCCATTGTTTGGGGAAAGGTTAATAATGTCTTTTCCCAAAGTAGTTCAATCTGAGCAGTTTCATTCTCTTCAAGTTCTTATTCATTTTTGAATGGATTTGTTGTTGTTTTTATTGTGTGTGTGTGGTGGTGGTGGGGTGTGTGTGTGTGTGCATGTATGTTTTAGAAGAAGGGCTCTAGTGGCCGTTTGATGGTGAGAGATTTGAAGAGGAGTCAGCTTATCTTTTTGCCCGTGTAAATGATCGTGTGGAACGGAGCGCAAGTCACCTCCGATTAAAAAGACACTGTGATTCGGCTCTGCTGCTCAGGAATACATATAAGCATTTGATGTCAGCCAGCCTGCTGCTTGAATTTGAAGATTAAAAGGCTTTTGTTCCACCTTGAAGCAAACAAAGCTGCCTACCCCACAAGGAAACGCTCTGTGTTCTTGTCAAGTTCAGTGACCCAAACACAATCTACTGTAAGGTTTCTCACCAAGCCTGATTCATCTAAGAATAGCATGTGTAATAGGTTTGGGGCTAACTTGAGGTCTACTTCTTACTAGGATCATCAATGATATGTTCTTTAATGTTTTTATTTTTTAAATTATATAATGGCAATGTGACAGAGCAGTTTGTATGGAGAATATTTCATATAGACCATCATCCTTCAACTGCATCCCAGCTACTGACTTCATGTTTGCATGTCACCTTTGAGGCTTCATCCACATACATACTTTAGCTTCGTTGCAATCAGAGTCTCTTGTAACTTACATTTTCCAAATGGACTGAACAGCCCAGTGAGAGCAGAACTGCTCAGACCAGCACTGGTTCCCACTGCTACTCTAAACCGTTCTCCAACCTCCCCACCCAAAGACCACAGCTACTCTTTCCCTTCATTCTCAGGACGTGGCCACACATCTGTGACAGGGACAGTGTATCCTGTAAATGAAGCATAGCATTAGGTCTGACACATAATAGGTGCCCAGTAAATGCTGGTAGGAATTGAGTTCCTCATGCATACCAATTAGATCATTTTGTACTGACCTTAGACAGTCTACCTACCTACCCACACCCTTCCAATTTTCCCCACCGCGTTCCCACTGGAAGAGCAAAATAATGCAGTGACGACTCTGTCTGGGAAATCCACATGGGTCGGGGGAGGTGAGGAGGGTAATGACCTTGGATTTTCCAGGAGAGAAATAGAACTGACTCAAAAAATAAATAGCCCTTGGATGGGCGTTCAAGGGCTGGGAAAGGAGATTCTGTGAGATGCTGCTGCCATCTAGTGGTGCACATGCCAATGACAAATTTTGCATCAAGAGACTTGAGGGGATCAACAGGGTAGATAACAAAAATCTCAGAATCTTAAAATATAGACATTCAAAGAGTCATCACAGGCAGAGTCAACAAATGCTGATTGAGTGGTCCTTCTTGGCCCAGCCTCTGCTGTGCATTCAAGTCGGGGTGGTGGTTCAGCGGACAAGAGAAGACAAACTTAGGTCCGTCGAACACAGGACCCTGCTAAGACAATGCCATGTAGAACAGAAGCAGACCCCAGTGAAGGTCAGGCAGGCAGGCGGAGAAGTGATGGGGCCTGGAATCTTACTTTAATACACATCTCTTTGGCATTTTTAAAAATACATTATTTCAGTGGCTATAATTAATTTATTACATATTACTGACCAGGTACTTTCTAGGGCAAGGGTTCTTAATTTCAGGTCCACCAACCGTCCCTAGATATACTTCAGGGGATCCATGAACTTGGACAGGAAAAAAAGTACATCTTTATTTTCATGAAACTCAAGCTGAAACTTAGCAGTTTCGTCAATTATGCATTAGGCACAAACCACGCTGGTATTAGCAGAAACCGTGACTTTGTCATTCAGAGAAAATTATAAAACGTTTTCCTATCACAGTGCAGGTGTTGCAAATGTCTCAAATCACTTACTCATCACAGCTTTGAAATTACAGTGATTATTAGAAGTGCTGCTAGATCTTACTAATGTTAATTAAGAAGCATATATATTAAGTTGCTCACCCTTTAAAATATTTTGATATCTGTATTTCAATATAATTGGCTTCTTTGAAATCCTTTGTCTTTTATTTTATTCATTTGAAAACATTATTCTGTAAAGGGATCCATGGCACACAAAAGGTCAAGGTCTGCTGTTCTGGAGGCTCAGAGGAGGGACAGGTGACCACAGGCTGAACTGGTCAGAGGAGAAAGGATGAAGGTCTTCTTCAATACAAGCCTTTCCTGGGGAAGCAGAACCAGGCTTTGCCAAAATGCGAACATGGAAAATTCTCTGACTTCTCATGTGTCCAGCCCAGCAAATGATCCCTTTGCAAAGAATCCAAGAAGATAACTTTGTCCTAAAGGATGAATGGCTAAAATCATTTTCATTTGGCAGGGCGGGGGGTGGATTTTCACTGAACGTGACTCAAAGCATCTGTGAATACAGAGGACTGACTGTCTGTTGATGGAATTCAGTTGGTATGGCAAACTGGGTCAGCCTGCCCTTGAGTTACACTGTCCCCACCGACTTGTCCCTGTGCATTGGCGAGGTTCTCTTGGTCATAAACAATATAGAAACCAAGTTAGCCAGACAGAAAAAGGCAGTTCAGTGGAGGCCACTGGAATCCGAAGGAGAGTGCAACCAAACCTCCCAGAGCAGCAGATACAGGGCAGCTCAGGCCTCCTGGCAAAAGGTGACTAGGGACCTTCTCTCTGGAGCAGCTTCTCCAGTTTAAATGAGCACATGAGTCACGGGATCTGTTAAAGAGCAGACTCCGACTCAGCTGATCTGGGGTGGGCATTCATAAAGCTCCCAGGTGATGCTGCTGGTCCACGCCACACACTGAACAGCAAGGGTCCCACACATGCCTCCACCACTGTGCCTCCCTGCTGCTGTGTCCCTCGGTCCCAAGCATCAAATCCCTGGGAGGGAGAATGCACTGGCCCAGCTTGAGTAGGTATCCAGGCCTAGCTCTGAAACTATGATCAGTATGGTCTTACAGCCTGGATGTGTCCGCCTTCTTGGAGGGGGGAAATGTGAGGACATTCCAGAGGGAGGCACACCTGCCCGAACTCTTGGCTAGAGGTCCCACCTCGAGGCAGCCCTATGGCTTCACCATCTGCCTCTGCTCCTTGCCTGCCCCATCTACACCATCTTCTTCCCATCCAGTGACCTCCTTCCACAACCCAAGGATGGGTTTTGATGAGGTTGCTGTTGATGGGGCCCTGGGCTCCCATAACCCGCAGGCTACACGAATGGCTACGTTCAAAACACTTATCCCTTCGGATGTGGTCCCCCCATTCTACCTCTCACCCCAGAGAGCTCATAGAATTTAGCTATGGATGCCAGACCCTGGCCTGTGGATGACCACCCCCCCCCACACACACACACACCATTTCCCACACTCTGATTCCCTGACATCTGTGAAGCTCAAGGTCTCTCCCCAAGATCTCCTCCATTTGGACACCTGTTGCATCTCTCCTCTCAGGTTCTCCCACTACAGCCACACCTCCCCCCACTCCACTCCTCTTTGGCTGTACCCACAGCCAGGGACAAGGGACACTCAGCTTCTTCAGTCCTGTGGGACTCCAGCCACTTAGGTCAGCCCCTCGTAACCCCCTCCACCGAGGTGCAATGACTTCCTCACCCTTCCTCTCCCCTCCCTGGGCCTCTTAGCCTTGGCAGGAGTGACCTGTACATCCTTCCCCAGCCACCCAGTGGGAAGCAATTAGAAATTCATGGACAGAAAATGCCCAGTGCAAAGTTTCTGGCAGAGCAAAGCGAATTCTCTGAAAGCCTCTGGAAAAAGGCTCTAATTGTGAACATTGCCAGTACAGCCCCTGGGGCACTAACACCAAGTAACAGGCCTATTCTAACACTGTCTCAGAGGGCCCACGTTTAAAATTGTTGTGGTGGGGCTGAAAAGACTATGTCTTTCATCACTTTATTTTTTAATTAAACTTTTTATTTTGAGATAATTGTAGATAACTCACATGCAGTTGTAAGAAATCATAGGGAGATCCTGTATACCCTTGACCCAGTTCCCCCCAACGATAGCACCTTCCAAAACTATAAGGCAATATCCCAACCGGGATTTTGACACTGATACAGTCAAGATACAGAGCATTCCCATCATCACGAGGATCCCTCCGGTTGCCCTTTTATAGCCATGATCACTTCTCTCCTGCTCCCACACCCTCCTTAATTCTTGGCAACCACAAATCTGTTTCCCGTTTCTTTAATTTTGTCATGTCAGGAATCCTATATAAATGGAGTCATAGAGTATATAATCTTTGGGGATTGGCTTTTTTTCACTCAGTGTAATGCTCTGGAGATTCATCCAGGTTGCTATCCTTATCAATAGCTTGTTCCTTTTGGTTGCTGAGTAGGGTTCCATGTTATGGATGTGTTATAACTTGTCCCTCTTGAGAGACCTCTCAGTTGTTTCCAGTTTTTGGCTATTACAAACAAATCTGCTCTGAACATTCACAGGTGGTTTTTTGTGCAAACATAAATGCCCAAGAATTCCATTGCTGAGTCATGGTTGTTACAGGCTTAGTTTTTTAAGAAACTACCAAATAATTTTTCAGGGTGGCTGTATCATTTTACTTTTATCATTTTACCCACCTGAGTGAAGTACAGAAAACTCATCTTTGCATTGTTCTGCCCTCCTGCGTTTGCAATATAACAGTCTTAAATATTTTCTCTACATACATTTAGAACCACATCAGACTGTATTATAATCTCTGCTTCAACTATTAAACATAATTTAGAAAATTCAAGAACAGAAGGAAAGTCTATTGTATTTACCTATATTTTGTTTACCATGTTATTCCTTCCTGCCTGCTGTTCTAAGTTTCCTTCTTTTATTGTTCCCTTTGTGTTTAAAGAACTTCCTTCAGCCATTCTTCTAGAGTAGATCTGCTGGTGACAAAGTCTCTTTATTTTCCATTGTCTGAGAGTATCTTGGGACTTCTCTCGTGGTCCAGTGGTTAAGACTCTGTGCTCCCAATGCAGGGGGCCTGGGTTCGATCCCTGGTCAGGGAACTAGATCCTGCATGCTGCAACTAAGAGCCTGCATGTGGCAACTAAAAGAGCCCACATGCTGCAACTAAAAGAGCCCACATGCTGCAACTAAAAGATCCCACACACAGCAAAGATCCTGCATGCTACAACTAAGAACAGTGCAGCCAAATAAATTTTTAAAAAATTTTAAATAAAAAAATAAAAAAAGAATACCTTGATTTCCCCTACATTCCTAGGGGATATTCTCACTAGATGTAGGATTCTGTATTGAGGGTTCTTTTTTTTTTTTTTTTTAATGGTACTTGAAAACGTGTGCCAGTTCCTTCTGGCTTCCATGGATTCTGATGAGAAATGGGCTGTTATTCAAGTTGTTTTTCCCTTATAGGTAAGGTGTTGTTTCTGTCCCGCTACTTTTGAGATTTTTTTTCTTTGCCTTTAGTCCTCAGAAGTTTGACTATGATGAGTCTCAGTGTAGATTTCTTTGGGCTTATTATTCTCTTTGGTGTTTGCTCAGCTTCTTGAATCTGTAGGATTGTGTCTTTTGTCAAATCTACAAAGTTTCCAGCCACTATTTCTTTCAGTATTTTTTTAGCTTCAGTCTTCTTTTCCTCTTCTTCTGGGACTCTGGTGACAGGAAGAATGTTAGATCTTTCATGACAGTCTCACAGGTCCCTGAGGCTCTGTACACTTTTTTTTTCAGTCTGTTTTCTTTCCGTTGGTCAGACTGGGTAACATCAATTGTTCTATCTTCCAGTTCACTGAGTCTTTCCTCTCTCCCCTTCATTCAGCTGCCAAGCCTAGCCACTGAGGTTTCTATTTCAATTATTATATTTTTCAGTTCTTAAATTTCTATTTGGTTCTTCTTTTTAAATTTTATTTTTTTTATTTTTTAGAACTCTGGGCAATTTTATCAGCCAGCTAGTAGTTTGACAAGCAATTTAAAATTTTTTTATTTTATATTGGAGTATAGTTGATTAACAATGTCGTGTTAGTTTCAGGTGTACAGCAAAGTGATTCAGTTATACATATATATGTGTCTATTTTTTTTCAAATTCTTTTCCCATTTAGGTTATTACAGAATATTGAGCAGAATTCCCTGTGCTATATAGTAGGTCCTTGTTGGTTACCTATATTAAATATAGCAGTGTGGACATGTCAGTCTCAAATTCCCAATCTATCCCTCCACTTCGGTAACTATAAGTTCGTTCTCTAAGTCTGCGTGTCTGTTTCTGTTTTGTAAATAAATTCATTTGTATCATTTTTTTAGATTCCACATATAAGCAATATCATATGATATTTGTCTTTGTCTGACTTACTTCACTTAGTATAATAATCTGCAGGCCCATCCATGTTGCTGCAAATGGCATTTCATTCTTTTTAATGGCTGAGTAATATTCCATTGTATATATGTGCCACATCTTCTTTATCCATTCATCTTTCAATGGACATTTAGGTTGCTTCCATGTCTTGGTGGTTGTAAACAGAGCTGCAATGAACATTGGGGTACATGATCCTTTCGACATTTGGTTCTTCTTTATAATTTCTGTTTCTTTGCAGAGACTTGTTTTTTCCATTTGTTTCATGCATGTTTGTGATTGTTTGTTGAAGTACATTTTTTTTGTATTAACATCTTTATTGGAGTATAATTGCTTTACAGTGTTGTGTTAGTTTCCGCTGTATAACAAAGTGAATCAGCTATATGCACATGTATGAAGCACTTTCTTTTAATCACAACTAGTTTAAAATCTTTGTCAGATAGTTCTAACCCACCTAATTACCTAACAGCTAATACAGATATCTAAGAGATAACATCTGTTACCTCAGTGTCAGCATCTTTTTTCCTTCAGTTTGATGTCTTCCTGGTTCTTGGTATGAAGAGGGATTTTTTAAATTGACACCTGGACATTTTCTCATTATAAATGGGGCTGGATCTTATTTAAACCTTGTTGTCTGGTTTCCTATGTTATCACTCCAACAGGGACCTGGCAGGGTGCCGCCTCATTACTGACAGGAGGAGGGAGAAGTCCAGGCTCCCCACTTGGCCTCTGTTGATACCCAAGGCCAGGAGCTCCTCATTCCTGCTGGGAGGGGGTGGGAATTTGGGCTCCCTGCGTGGTCTCCACTGATACTGTGGTGGGGGTGACCTTGTTATCACTGCGCAGTGGTGAAACCCCAGCTCTTTACTAGGCCTCCTCTGATACGCCCAGCAGGAAGGCGGAGAGAACCCAGGTGGGGCTGGAACTCCAGATCCTGGTTCCCTGTGTGTTCTCCACAGACCTAACGGGCAGGAGGAGGGCCTTGGTACTGCCTAGGGGGTGGGAGGAATGAAAGTCCCAGCTCCGTACTTGGGCTCCTCTGGCATCACCTCAAATACAGGAAGGAGGAGGGGCACCTCATTACAGCTGGCAAGGGAGGACATCTGGGCCCCACTCAGCCTTTGCTGGCAGGGCCACAGTTTTCCCTGGTGTTTGGCTGGAGTAGGGCAGTTATTGTCTAAAAGTGTTCTGCTTTGTTAGGCTGCTCTTTTCTTCATCCTTGGCTAGAGAGAGGAGGTTTTCTTGGGAGCTTTTTTATGTCTGTGCTTTTTGGCATTTCTGGGTTGCCAGCTTCCTTAGCTCCAAGTCTGGGATATATGAGATAAAAAAATGAAAACAGAAAGGCAGGGAACTCACCACCACGTTGTTGCTGAAGCCCCAAGTCCCCTGGCCAGCCTGTCTCTTCTCTCCACCTTTCAGTCTTCCTATGTTTGTTTTGTGCTTAGTGTCCCGGGGTTTTGTTGTGCTTAGAAGAACAGGGAGAAATGTGTCTACTCCATCTTCCCAGAAGCAAAAGTTCTGTATCTTTTTTTAACATCCAAAGTGTACAGATATAATGCTCATGGTTTCTGCAACTAATTCCCTGTTGAAATGCTAGATGTTTGGTTGGGGCCTTGATATAATGGATTCCCTCTTGAGGTAGAAATGTGATTTAGCTTTTGCTTTTATTGGAGATGCTGTGCAAGAATATTTCTGTGTCTCCCTCAGCACCTTCAAGGGAAGCCTGGCCAATGACAAACAGCCTTTTTTCTTTTTCTCTTCAGCAGGAGTTATCGAAATTTAGAAATGAAACCAGAGAGGTTACATGGTAAACACACAGTACATATACAATAAGTGAATCAACAAATGAACAAATGGTAGATATATAGCATTGGTGTAGATTGTACTATTTTGAGCAAAAATTTAAAAGCACTGATGTTTGGTCACTCTATGTTTAGGGAAACTCATTGGGATATATTGATACTCTGGGTCTAGGTAAAAGAAATGGGCTCTTTATATACAATGGAGATGAGTATTAATTAACCCAACTCTTCTGGACCGCAATTTAGCAGTGCTTACCAAGGCTTAAAATTATTCAAACCACACTAATTCAATTTCCTCAAGAAATAATAGTAAAGATAGAAATGGCTTTAGGCACAAAGAGAGACATCGCAATGTAATTTTTTTTTTTTTTTTTTTTGCGGTACGCGGGCCTCTCACTGCTGCGGCCTCTCCCGTTGCGGAGCACAGGCTCTGGACACGCAGGCCCAGCGGCCATGGCTCACAGGCCCAGCTGCCCCTCGGCACGTGGGATCTTCCCGGACCAGGGCACGAACCCACGTCCCCTGCATCGACAGGCAGACTCTCAACCACTGCGCCACCAGAGAAGTGCCGCAATGTAATTTTTAACACCACAAATGAGAACATTCACTTGTTATCTAGTCCCTCAGTAGACAAATGGATTGACATCATGGTCTATCCGTTCAACGGAATAACCTGCAGCTGTTAAAAGTGAAGTTTACAAGGACTGTGTCATAAGACATGAACATGCTTTTGATAAAAATATATACAAATTGTATAAATACCATTATTAAAACTATGTAAAAAAATACTAAGAGGAAATACACCATTGTACTGTGGCTCTATTGAATGAGACCATTTTTCCCCTCCCTCTATTATTCTGGATTTTCACATTATTTCTAATGAAAATGTATTATATTCTTATAATAAAATCCCAGCATTTTATTCCTATAGTGCCAAGAGGAAGAGAGTGAACTGTGGTTGGGTACATAGTCAAGCACAGAGTAGGAAAATGAAGCTGACACATTAATACATTTTAAAGCACATTATTGTGAAATCAATTACCTTTGACATCCAAACTCCCCACCCTTGAGTTCCCCCTGCTGAAGCCTTGTCCTCACAGAGCATCCCTTGGACTCTCCCCACCCCGCCTTTGTCCTCAATTCAGTTCCCTGGTCCCCCTGAGTCCTGATCACAGACTGGAGTGTTGCCAACCTTCCTATCGGCCCTCTGTCTCATTTCTCTAGTCTCTCTTTTGTGTCCTTGACATATTTCCATTCTCTCCTCCTGGCTGTGGGACTCGGTTACCTCACTTCTGTAGGCAGATCTGTCTTCTTGTTCAGGAAGCAGCCTCCAAGGCGCTCCGTCGATCTCCTGGTTGCAAGGCAAACACTCATGGTTCCTAGGGAATACCTTGGACAGGAGGAAGTAACCCCACTGTAGATCCAGGTGTTGAGAGGTGTAAATTGGTTCAAAGAGCCCTACTGTGTGCCCTGCACAGCTGAAGATTTTTTTTCCTAAAATGGTGTCAGACTGGACCATGTCTGAAAACGATGATTTGCTCTTGGGAGGTGAGTGTGAGTGATTCCAGGAAGTCAGGGTCCAAGTTGGATGATGAGGTGCTGACAGAAAGAATACAGAACACAGCTTCCCCTCATGCTGGTAATGGAGGCCCAGATGGGAACACGCAGGAAGCTGTGCTTTCAAATAAGAGTAGTATTTAACTGTCTCAGCAGACCATGAGGCTGGGCCCCTGGCTGGTGAGGAGTGGGGAGACTTCCTTGAAAGAAGGGACAGTTCCACTGCCAACCATCCTAGGGCATGCCATGGAGAGCTATCCACCTTCCTCTTCTAGAAATTGTATCCTGATTTCCTTCGCAGAAACACTTCCTCCTCACTGTCAGTCATTTTATGCTAGTAGGGCTCCAGCCCCTCCCCAGAAATGCAGCTCTAACCAAGGCCTGAGCCCAGCAGTCTGTGTGGCATGGCCTTGGCCTCGGTGATGGGTTCAGGGATGGGCTCAGAATAATAGCTCTGGCTGACACAGACAAAGTGGGCAGGCTCCGTGCTTAGGGTTTTGCCTGTGTTACCTATATGTTACCTCAGTTGCTCCCCACAAGAGCCTCATGAGCTAAAACCATCATCATCCCTGTTGTCAGATGAGGAAATGGAGGCACAGAAGCATTAAGTAACAAGCTCAAGTGACACACAGTGGCAAAACCAAGACTCACGGTTAGGTAGTCGGATGCCAGAGTTCACGCTCTTAACACCATGCCATAGGGCCTTCTAGGTCACCGTCAGGGCATAGGTGTGCTGCAACAGAGACAGGCTTTCTTCTCTGCTAGGCTTGAAGCCGAGGAGGAGGCGGATGCTCTGGGGCTGCTGTGTGGGACCCACAGGTGAAGCACACTCTGCAGGGGGCAGAGCTGAAGATGGGAGGAGAGCAGGTGCTGGTGGCCGGGGGAGCCCTGGGATTGGCCACATCTGAAGCCAGTTTAGTAATGTGACCAAAACATCCTCACATTCCCCACATCCCTCACCCATTTTTTCCCCCTTATTCTAAATAGCTTGAGTTGGCTTTTGGTTACTTCCTCCCTGTCATAGTTTCTGTTTTCTCTTTCTAAGAACTCCTATTAATTGGGTGTTGGATCTCCCCAGTAAATCCTCTTATTTTCTTATCTTTTCTCTGCTATCACCCATCTATTTATTTTTTTTGTTCTACTTTGTGGGAAATTTCCTTGACCTTACCTTTTAACCCTTTTAATGGAAAACATGGTGGGGGTGGGGGGTGGGGCGCTTTTCACTTCTAGATTCATAGTATCACGTTTTTCACTTCTAGATTCCGCAGTATCACATTTTTCACTTCTAGATTCCGCAGTATCACATTTTTCACTTCTAGATGCCGTAGTATCACATTTTTCATTTCTAGATGCCGTAGTACCACATTTTTCATTTCTAGATTGTTTTTTCCAATTTTTCCTTTTTCATGACATCCTAATTATGTTTCATGGATGTGATCAAGTCTCACATCTCTGAGGACACCGATTATAATTTTTTAAATTGTCTGCTCATCCCTGCTTTAATTCAGTTCCCCCAATGTTCCTTTTCTCAGTTTGTTTTGGTTACTGTCTCCCTCTGGTGTTGAAGGTTTCCCTGAACTGCCTTATGATCCTAAGTAAACCATTCATATTTAAGTGTGACACTAACAAGCTGATTGGCAGCCATAGGTGTGTGGACGGGCTCCACTTGGTGGTTGTCTGCTGGGGGAGCAGGTGGCCATCCTGATTTTTCACTAGGAGCCCCAAAATGTTAGTAATTGAAGGTCTTGGTGGGGGGCAGCTCAGTTTCTCAAGAGAATGAACTTGTCGTTCACAAGGAACACAAGCCTGGCTCCTGGCTGTCTGGAGCTATGTAATCATGTGCAGAAGTGCATTTCACTTCTGTTTTTAGCGTGGTCCCTCATCCCCACTCTTCTCCACTTGGCATTCCCAAGACAAGAGCGTCTCTGACTCACCTCCTTCAGAGCCAGCCTGCAGTATTCTGGGGAGGCCAAATGGGGGATGCCCAGATGAGACAGACTGGGCCTGGCTGGGTCTATCCCCTCTTCTCACAGGGTTGGAATAATCCCTGCCTGTGGCTCCCCACTTCATGTCCACCTCCCATGGTACCTCATTCTTCTAGCCCCTGAAACTTTCTAGAATTCTAGGGGACAAAGAAGCTGCTTCCTTCAGTGCCACCCCCATTCCTTTCCTGTCAGCCTACCTACCACTCTCCGCCTGCTTTCCACCCTCACATCTGGCAAACCCAGGTCACTAAAGATGCAATTTGTTTTTTTGTTCTTATTCTTAATTTGGGACAAATTACTTGAGATGGAGATATAGATGCCTTTATTCTATCATCTTGTAGTTGCCATTTATTTTAAAAATCCTTCTCTAATGCTTTCTTAAAACTACACACCTCCAAAACTCTCTTGGGGAACTGCAGGTGAAAAAGCAAGTTTGGAAGCAGCTGTCCTCTGGTGGTCTCTATCCCCACAGCCCTGCACACTTGCTGGTGCCTCTCTTCTCTTTTCCAGATCTTTCTAAGGAGGGAGGCATAGCTAATGGCTTGATGCCTTCTGTGTGCCGACTAAGGAAATGTGGGAGGTGGTCAGTTCTCCCCTTTCTCAGGGGGATTAACTGAGGCCCAGTGAAATCAACTGTCAGGAGGCCAGGTGAGAAGAAAACTCCTTTGGTCTGATTTCTATTTCAACGCTTTTGTGTCTTTCACCACTGCATTTAATACGACCCTTCATTTCTTCTGAGAATTCATTCACTCACTCACTCATTCATTCAGCACTTAGACTGAGGAATATAAGAAGCAGAGAAGAGGGAGTTCCCTGGTGGCCTAGTGGTTAGGATTTGGTGCTTTCACTGCCGTGGCCTGGGTTCAATCGCGGTCAGGGAACTGAGATCCCTCAAGCTGCGCGGTACGGCCAAAAAATTTTTTAAAAAATTAAAAATTCAGATTAAAAAAAAGACAAGCAGAGAAGACCCTTTGATGCCAGCCCCTAGGGGTCTTACACTTCTATCCAGCCCCTCCAGCTCCCACTCTCCAGTGAGAAGGGGCCCTGACTCTTCAGCCAGGCTGAGGAACAAGGGACTGACCGTGTTTAGCTCCTACTCTGTGCCAGCCACTTACTTGATGTTTTATATAGTTTCTCTCACTTTGTTAATACTCTTAACCACTCTGTGGGGGTAAGCTTCATTATAGTTTTAGATGAGAAACTGCAGTGGAGAGAACTTCAGAGCATAGCTCTCTCTGCCTCAGTCCAAGGCTTGTGCTGTTAGGAGGCGGCCTCTCTCAAGTATACTGATCTTCATTTTAGAGACAAAGAAACTAAGGTGCAGAGATGTTTCTTATACATTCTGAGAAATCCTTGAGGTGAACCATGAGAAGGCCAATGCCTCACAAGAGGGAGAGGAGATAAAGGAGGTATGAGAGGGAAGGGTAGACCATGCTCTGCCCCTAATGGTGCCGGCCCCTCTCCCACAGGGAAATTTCCTAAGAGGAAAAGTAGGCTAACAGGACCACAGAGGCCAGCATGGAATAATTTCAAATAGCAGCCAGCTGTGGAGGAGGAAAGAGGTGTCTTGTCTGGGTGACTCTACCTTGTAAGAATTGGCTTCTTGCTCCCCAGTTGCCTCACTCCCTAGCTGCCAACAGTGCGAGATCCTTTCAACCGCGAGCCTGCTCACTAGATCCATCCAGAAGGGCAGCTCTGGATAAAGAAAGGGTTTCAGGCAGGGGGTGGGGCTGGGAGGGGGAGGCAATGGTAACTTCTTCCCTTGCTCACTTTTCAACTGGCAGAACAAAGTGTCATTTCCAAAAAGCCAGGGAAGACTGTGATTTTTGCTTGGGCCAGGGAGGCTTTCAACAACACTATCTAATTAAATTTTCTGGCAAAGAAAAACCAGTCACCAGACTCAAGGAGAAAACCTTGTATTTTCCTAATCTAGAGAATGCAGTCATAATCTGAACTTGGCCAGAGAAGAAAGGTCCAAAAAAGTGATTTCATTCAGAGGAAAAAATGCCTAAAAGGGGAAAGTGACTGTGAATCCTGGGAATCTACCCCTGCAGAAAGGAACAGGGTAGCGCCGGGGTGGGCCCCAGCACCTGGGATGGAGAAGACACGTGTAAACTTCTGCATTAAACCAACCGACCCTTCGTGTGGTAGGAGAAGCAGCCTATGTGGACAAAATCAACTGCTCTTTCTTTTGTTTCATCAGTTTTATTAGTCATATATCCAGAATTCATTATATAAATCTTTCAAAATACTAGATATTGCAAGAATAGTTTACAATTCAGCTCTGATTGCACAAATACTTGACACGAAACCATTTTTACAAATACTTATTTTTCTTGTAAGAATACTTTGGTAAAGAAAATAAGTCTCTATATATCTTACAGCAAATCTTATGCAGTTGTTTTCCCATTCAACCATCATTTCAGGTTTCCTATCACAGCACAGGCGTCACATCCCATAAACCAAATTATAATCTGCTGCCACTGCTTGTTTTCAATTACGGTTGAAATTCACAATGTTCAGAGTTTTTAGGCTTCTTTTTCTAATCTTTTCTGATCTGAAAGAATTCACGTATTCAGGCTAGAAGAGGTAATTTAAACAACATTCTTTCTAAATCTAACTTGCATTGGGTTAATCACTGTGCTTGGTGAAGCATCTTTACACTTCTCACTTACGCTAGACCAGCTAGTAGTTCACCCCTGCTGTATCAAGCAGAAGGGATAAAGTCCTTTTATTCCTAAGATCTTCTAAACTGCAAAACAAAACCCTAGAAACAAGAGTTAAATACAAATATTTAGAAAGCTGTAACATTTGCTAATGATGAGAAGTAGAGAACACTTTTAGACTCGAGGTCTCTCCTAGGTTGAAAAAGACATAAAAAAAAGTGTAAGGAAGTGGCAGTAGTTTTATAAAATATTGAAAAACTGAAAAAGGTGAATCACTTAGGTCAGTGATGTGTTGTTTCCAAAGTGCCAGGAGATATAGAATCTTAGACTCTGTGGCTAGCTGAACTATTTGACATTCTTCGAAATAGATGCTGTGGCTTTGAAATAGCCTAATAAATACTCCCTTGGCCAGAACAAGTAATCATTTAGGCCAGGGGAACTTTACAGAATACTGACCACGTTTCCTGAAGACAGGACCCACCAGGGAAAACAAGTGGCATACCTTCCATTCCTTCAGTTGCTGAAAAGTGTGTCCAGTTAGCAAGAGCTTGTCTTACTCTTCAGGTAGCGTGAATTAAAACCAAGAGCCTGGCAACATTCTCCAGTCTAGTTCCTGAGTGTTCAGCTCCAATTACCCAATATTCTTAAAAGGATTCTTTAATCAAGCCCTTGTCCAATAAGAGATTTAATAATACTTGGGGACTACAGTAGGTCCCATTTCTCTGCTTTTTGATTTCTCTTTCTCACCCCAGTGTAACAAGCTGCTACAGGTTTGTACCAAAATCCCGTAGCAGTATTTTGGAAATGAGTTATTTTGCATTACCGAAAGTGTTTGATCACATTATAATGGTTCACATTTGCATCTAACTGGGAGGTGGCCACATCGTGTCTACTGCAGTGATTTTGCGAACTCGGCATAGTCAATGTATCCGTCATTGTTCTTGTCATCGTCTCTCAAAACACCATCTATTAAGTTGATCAGTTCATCTTCGTTCATTGGTGTCTGTTCATTCCCTTCCTACAAGGTACAAATTAGACAAGGATGAGCGGCATCTTTTACTGGAAGCGCTTGGTTAATGTCCAAAATAAAATGTCAATAAACTCCTTCAGATGTAGTACTTCTACTTCCAGGAATCCACAAACCACATATCAGATCCAGAGTCAATTCATAATAATCCAATTTAGAAATGATTTTTGGCAGTGAAAAGGACGATACAATCAAAGTAAGCCCTTGCTTATTTGTTTTAAAAATTACTTTTCATTCTTTTCTCATTACAAAAGTCATATGTGTTCATTGTAGAAAGCTGGGTCCACACAGAATTCTGAGCTTCAGAGATTCCAGGACCCGAAGCCCCATCCTAGAGAAAAGCTCACAGCCCAGGCCCTCCTGAGGGTCAGCTCTGCTGAAGTGGAAACAGTCCATGTTAGACAACATCTCGGGGTCAGAACAAGAGGAAGAAGGCACTGCCGAGCAGTAGACCTCATCATGATCTTTGAGGTGAAGGCATTTCTGCTCACAGGGCTGAGCGCTGAGCTACAGCCGTTCACGTCCTCGGCTGATTCTTCCCCTGCCTCCTCTCCCACGTCCCCCCTCCCTCTTCTGCCGCCACCAGCATCCTCGCCTGCCAGGGCTGCTGGACCCCAGTCCCTCTGCCTGGCGTCCGCCCGTATGCCTCCTACAGCAGACCCTGCGCTCATCATGCCAGCCTCCTGTGCGAGCCCTAGCGCTCCCTGCAGCCTTCAAAGCAAACCCCACCCGGCTCAGCTCGCAGCCGTGCGAGTGCACGCCCTCCCTAACTTTGCCTCTCTAGAGATTACAGTGTGGCACAGTGGGACAGACATTAGATCTGGAGACATAAGATCTGAACTTCAGCTTCCTTACCTCTCAAACTGGGGGCAATAACAAGGCCTGCCCCTTCCTGCTCCCAGGCTACTGCAGTGATCAAACGAGATCTCTAACCTGCCGGAAAGTGCTTTGTAAACTACGAGCACTGTACTGTTTGAGCATCACCCAAACCCTCAATTATCACCAAATCCCTTGAGCCCTTGGTCCCCTGACTCGCCATTCTTCCCAAATGAGATAACTTCTCCCCTGTTCTGCATTTGGAATGTGGTCTGTCTTTTAGCTGGTTCTCAGATGCTGGCGTGCAGCAGGAATGCCAGCGGCACTTGCTAAAGATAAAAGGAAAGCTCTGGGGCTTCTGCCTCAGCCCGTCACCCTGTATGAGAAGGACCGCTGAACAGGAAAAGAGGCAGAACAGAAGGCGAGCAGAAAAAGGAGAAGCAGCAATAGTGTTGCACAAGGACGGGGAGGTCATCAAGTTCGGGGACTGAGTCACCAGAGGGAGGCCTTTCCGAGATGCTGTCTACTGAGCCATTGCCTGACCTACCTCCTTATGGACATGAGTGATGGCTGTGGAGAGTTCTAGGCCGTCAAGCAAATTATTGCCGTCATAATCATGCATTTTGAAATAATGGAGCTGCAGTTCTTGTGGGGACATCTCTGTCTCTGGTTTGTTGACGACACCTTCTAGATGCTCCATGATATGCCTAAAGACCAACAGTGAGACTCAGACCACTTGGTGGCAATGCTGGGATCCTACCAAAATCTTAAGGACTCTGAAACGTTCAAGATCTTAAAGTTCATCCATCCCAGAAAAACAAACATCAACAGTGGCAGACCACACTCAAGGAAGACAGATACAGGCAAGGCCCTGAAAGGAGCAGGGGAAAAAAAAAATCAAATAGTTCATCTGTTATGCTGGCAAGATTATGGGTGTTTTTCCTTTTTATTATTAGAATATTGTTATAGCATTTTGGGGAGCTATTAATTTTTTTTTCTTAAACCAATTTAAGGATAACAGAGTATAATGTGTGAGGCTAACTGGCCCAGGGCAAAAGTGGCAACAAATGATTCAATGTTTGAACATATGCCGATACAAAAGAAAAAGGTCTTGTCAGAAGCAAGAAAACTTAGCTCTATTTTGGACTCTGCAACTACCACTGTGTGTGTGTGTGTGTGTGTCTGTCTGTCTGTCTGTCTGTCTGTGGTGAAAGAGAGAGACAATGAATTCAGGCAAGTCATTTATCCCTTTTGGGCCTCAAGATCCTCCATCTGTGATATGATGGTGAAAAAAGAATACCTGACTTACAGGTGGCTATAAGGAATAAATATCATCCTTGGAAAATCTTAAGGGGTCGTACAAATAGTAGAAGGAAAGTTGGACAGCGTGTGCCCTTGCAGCTGGCTGCAGCTGCAGATGGGGAGGCCCCTGGACCACAGCCCCGGCTGAATACGTACTCTTGGTCATGCACTGTGCTCTTATCCAGGCCCACGCTGCCGGGATGGGAGAAGCTGGCCCCGGGCTCCTCAGCCCTGGCACCCAGGGCACAAAAGGCCCAGAGCAGGGCGCACAGGAAGCGGGGTCTGAGTAGCTGCAGAGATCTCATGGTCACCGGTACCTGGGAGGTGGGGAACACAGAAGATGAAGGTGAGAACACCAGAACTGAGGTTCTTTCAAGACTTGACACAGCGCACTCCTGGGAACCTGGGTGAAGAAACAAGGCTGGGAAAGAGGAGGACTGGGCCTAGGACAACTCTGATACCAGACTGTAGGACGACCTTGCGTTCTCCAGGTCCCCATCACTCAAACGGGAAGGCAGGTCCATGACGTTTCCTGAAGCCCCTTTGGAATGCCAAGCAACCTGATGAGAGCTTACAGGGATTTGGAGAGTATTCCTGCCTACAAGCAGCTTACAGTCCGGTGAGAGAAATACTTCCTACTGAGAGTATGAACCAAGGCACAAAGTGAGGTGTACTAAAGAAAGATTAAACCCTCTGAGAGCTCAGAGGAAGAAGTTTCCTTTGGGCGAGGGAAAGCCAGAGAAGGTTAACAGACATGGGGATACTTCAGCAGGGCCCGGATGGATGGGCACGCAGTGGATGTGCAGGGACTGAGGGACAAAGGGAAGGTGCGAGCAGAGGGGCAGGTGCAGACAAGTGGGAGAGAAATTCCGAGTGGTTTAGTCAGGCTGGAGCTTAGAAGGTATGAAATAGACGGAATGGTGGACAACAGGCTGCAGAGGTTGACCAGGCCGTGCTGGATGTGGTTTTGCCCGCTAGGCCAAGGGGGCTGAAGTTTCCTAGGGATAAATGGGAGCCACTGAGGGTTCACAAATGGGAGATGAGATCAGAGCTTAGTTTCACAATGGCTCAGCTGGCAGCACAGCAGGGAAGGTATTAGGTGGAGTGAGTCCAGAGATGGGGGTTGAGGGAAGCAATGGGGCAGGTCAGATCAAGGCCCGCAGTGGCGGACACGGAAAAGAGGACGTTAACCCTTGCCTTGTCCACCTCCCAGGGCTGTGACGGAGGCAAGTAACTGAACCAGGTGAGAGAGCACTGGAGAGGAGAGTTCCATAGGAATTAGGTTCCGTCAAGTACTCCTGGGGTTTGGCTAGACTTGGAATCGTGGTCAACAAGAAGACACAACTGGCTACACAGCAAGCTCCCCGAGGGCAGGAGTGCTTTGTTCCCATCCATATCCCCACCAAGGCTCAGGCCTTTAGTAACTGCTGTTAAACAGAAAGTCCTGGTCTTTCCAGGGGCTTACAGACTGACCTCAAAAAGGAAGGTGAAGGACAGCCAGGAGACCGCCATACAACACAAAGGAAACACCTGACTCACACATTCACTTCCCTGGATAATAAGGGCCAGTGATTTCTAAGGGGCCAGCTGCAGCCAAAAAACCTAAAGCAGCGAAGAGAAAGCATAAGGTACTAGTCAGACCCTCGCACATGCCACACAGAGCTCAGCTCCGAAGCCACCGCCATCTCCACTGAGGTATTACAGCCCCTCTCACACGCCCTGAAAGGCTCTGTAGGGTAGGACCCTGGGAGAATGCCATCCCCACGATGTTTAAGAAAATTTCCCAAACCCACTTTGCTGGATATCAGCAGTATCCTCCCTAAGGAGACAATGGTCACTGGGATGTATAACTTCTAGGGTATAAAAGGAAGCATCTAGTCTCACAACTGAATAGTGACATCATAATGCAATCATCATAATTCATAACAGAAACAAAAAGATGTTCAATATATACCAAGAGAAAAAGAGCAGGCTACAAAAGTCTGTAAAGAATAATTCATTTTTGGGGAATTCCCTGGCAGTCCAGTGGTTAGGACTCAGTGCTTTCACAGCTGTGGGCCTGATTCAACCCCCAGTTGGGGAACTATGATCCCACAAGCCACGTGGTACAGTCAAAAAAAAAAAAAAAGAATTCATTTTTGTAAAAACCAAAACAATGTATGTATATTTCTCATACACAGAACAATGACTAAAAACTATTAACAAAGATTATTTTCTGAATTATGAGATTAGGAGTGATTTTTTTTTTTTTTGCCCATGCCATGTGGGATCTTAGTTCCCCGACCAGGGATCTAATCCACGCCCCCTGCAGTGGAAGCTCGAAGTCTTAACCACTGGACCACAGGGGAAGTCCCTAGGAGTGATTTTGATTTTTTTCTTCTCTTTACTTTTCTATTGCTTCTAAAATTTCTACTATAAACATGTTTTGTCTTTACAAATATGTATTTAATGCACTTCATCCCATAATTTTGTTCCAGACTATATGGATGGAATAAAAAGGGGGATTCCAGTTAAGTCTCATCTCTACAAAATAATTCAGGAACAGCCAGAAACTACATCCCAATCTTACCAAATAAAAGTGTCCAGACCCTGATGAGGCCACTGCCACTGTACCTGGTACCAGAAAACAAGGTCTCAAGTTACTCTCAGCAGAGACTGCCCCAACTAGAGCAGAACAACTTGTTCTGACCACACACCATAGAGTTCTGGGACAAGAGGGACCAGAGGGGGAAGCCAGTTCCTCCCAAGTCTTTCAGATTCATATGCATTAGATGTCTCTTTCTCCAGCAAGCCTTCTTCAATTCCAAGTCTGGCTTAGGCATTCTTCCCATATGCTCCTAAGTGATTCCCTTCAGAAGGGTCCTGTCCATCGCTGACAACAGCTGTGCACATGACCTTGAACATGCCTGATTACCTCTCAGTACCCCCCGCGGAACTGGGCTCTGTGAGGCCGGGGACTGCATCCACATCCCCAGCATTGGGGACAGTGCCTGCACAGAGGTTGGTGATTCTCAGCCTGTGTGACATGGTCCTCGGGAGCTGGGAGGGATTACACCTTCACAGATAACACTGTCAAGTTTTGATGTCAATGTAACTGAGGATGAAACTTATTTTTGGAGGTATCTATCAGATAGAAAAGCTGAGTGGTCATCGGACCCATGGCACCATTTCCTATAACTATGTGGTTGGATACTTAGTATATCAGATAGGGGTGGGGTAGGCGGGGGAGAGGTTCTATTCAAATAACACCAAAAAGCAACCAAGTGCTTGAGTCCAAATTATCCCCTCTTCATAGGAGACAGGATAAAGGTCAAGAACCATACATTTTGGACTTACCCCATTTTGGTCTGCTGTGGCAGGTTTCTAACCATTAGACCACAACAAAAGTCAAATCTACAAACACAGAAGAGAAACTCTCCCCTACAAGTGCTACAAGGAGCACAGGGAATCTGGCTGCCACTTAACAAAGTAAACTCATATTGAAAAGGAAATATTAGAAGTCCCTTCCACCGAAAGAACAAGTTGCATCATCCACACTCCAACTACTTAGCTCAAGGCCAAAAGCAAAGAGCTTGGCAGATAAGCCCCAGGAGTTCCTGGGATCACTGGCCTCTGAGAAATTAAAGGCTAGGCTGGAGAAAAATCCAGAGGAAAGATTTCTGAGAGAGTGGAACACAACCATTGAGACACCCTTCACAAGGAGAAGCATCATTCCTGGGAGGAAGCGCTAGACCACTGATGGTAGGGAGCTCCCGCAGTGCCCTGACTGTAACAGGGCTTCCCTCACAGCTCCAGCAGCCTCTTCCAGTCCCAGAGCATTTGTTCCCACTGTTTCCACCTGTCTGTCCTCCCTGTTCCTTCCAGGCCCAATTCAAATGTCACCTCTGTGTTCTCCCAGCCAAGACCAACTGTTCTCTCCTCTGACCTCAGTCTGCAGTCTCTCACACTCACTTGGCCTTAACATATGGTCACATATTGTGCTCCATTTGTTTTTCTCTTTTCTCTCCCTCTCTGAGGACAGGGAACCTATTTTCTCTGTCTCTCCTTTACCCTAGTGAATTGACTACAAAGTGCTGAGCTGACCTGGCATAGCACACCTTCACTCTGAATCAGGGCAGTGGATCCTGCAACCTAGGTGTGTTGTTCCCTATCACAGAGGATCTGACTACACTAAAAAAATAACTTCCCTTTGGAGCCGTCCCACCAGTGGTTTGGCCAGGCCCACGCTCATTGTGTCTTACCAACACCTAAGAATTTGCAGCGAGCCTTCCTCCCACAAAAACCACAGCAGCTGTTAGCCACTTTTCTCTCATGCTGGGGCCCTCAGCTGAGAATCAACCTCAAAGCAGCCACACATCCTGTAGCCAGAGGTGATGCCAAAGAAAAACCTGACTGGCATTTCCCCATTTAAAACTACCATGGTCCTGGACTGAAAGCAAGAAAAGAACCAGGTTCCTAGGCAAAGAAACCTCTACATGGGTTGAGGATTGAGAACTGGTTCTGAAAAAGCAGGCATTTAGTAACTTGATCTCTTTGTTCATTTGGGGAGCCCAGGGAGCTGCCATGCTTCATTTATACATTTAACTAACACTCTTCACTAACAGCTTGGTGCTGCACAAGGTTCTAAGGATAGGGCTGTGAACCAGACAGGCTCCTGTCACACAGATTACAGCCTGCTGGAAAAGAAAGACCAGTTAATGCAACAGTGTACCACAGAAGCCCCAACCCATACCTGGGTTAATGCATGAAGGATGATTTTTTTTCAAGGTGCTAAAGGATAGCACCTCAGGTAGAGGGAACACAATGTAACAAACACCTAAGCCTAGAAGGAACTTGATCCAATCTGGGAAATAAAAAGCGTTCAATATGGTTGAAGACACAGTATAGTGGAGATGGATGAGTTAAAGTAAAAAGAGGACAGGTCACGAAGGGCCTTGTAAGCCCTGTTCAAGAGGTTATAAGGGCAATGGGAATCCACGGAAGGGCGATAAGGGAATGGGGAGAGGGGTCTCGTGACGTGATCAGATTTCTGTTTTAAGACCATCACTCTGGCTTTCCACTACATAACAAACTACGGAGGATGGAGAAGGGATACAGGGGACCAGTCAGGAGGCTACTGAGTAGTCCAAGGGAAAGATGAAGGTGGCCTGAACTAGCTAGAGCAGAGGAACTGGGCGTGGAGAAGTGAGTATATCCCAGAGAGATTTATGATGGATTCGTTGTGGGTGGGTAAAGAGTGTAGGAGGTGAGAATGACGCCCAGGTTTCTGCTTGGGCAACTGGGTGGATGGCGGGTGCCATGCCCAGACAGGGAATACTAAAGGGGAATACAAGCTTTCCCTGCCTCCCCGCCTCCCCACTCCTCTGGCACGGCCTGGCCAAGCTCGCCCGCCCGACAGGACCTGTTTATTGTCTCCCCCAGAGGGAGATGGGGTACAGGAGCAGATGGAGAGCTACGACTCAGGCCCGCGCGCAGGTCCACGGCAGGTCTCCAAGAGGGCAGAGATCGGCCCTGATCGGGCTCATCTGCCCCGGGGGAGAGGCTCTGCTCCTAGTCGGCTAGCTTCCCGGGCCGACTTGGGGTCCGATACCCTAACCCAGGCCGCTCCTGCCTCCCAACCTGAGCCAGAAGCCCCGAGCCCCCCGAAGGGACGCCGGGATCCCGCCCCGCTGCCGACACCTGAATGCCGTCCCACGGACTTCCTCCTCCAAGGTCGGGTCACAGGCCACACAGGCCGCAGCCGGATTGCGGCTGCTCCCTGGTTCACTCACCCTCGCAGCCAGCAGCTGCCAAACAGCTTTCTTCGGACACGAAGCCCTACGGCGTGAACCTCGCCAGCACCCGTCCTCAGAACGCTTTTTCTCGGCCCCGCCCCACCTCCGTCCCTCTGTGCGCACGCGCGCCCCTTCCGCCCGCCCATTGGCGCCGCGGGCCCCGCCCCTGCCAGGCTTCTGGCAGTGTGGGCCGCTGGGCTGATTCCGCGTGTAACGGGCTCAGGCCCAGTAAGGGCTGGGCGGAGACATTTCTTCTGCCTCCCTTCTCGAGGGCGACACTTGGTTGGGCCACCTGAACCCCCAGAGTCCCCGCAGGTCGCTAGGCAACCCCGGAAGCCCCCAGGAGGACCTAAGGTGGCGAAAGCGGATGCTGCGGGTGTCAAAACTGGCTTTCAGGGCCTCCCTGGTGGCGCAAGTGGTTGAGAGTCCGCCTGCCGATGCAGGGGATACGGGTTCGTGCCCCGGTCTGGGAGGATCCCATATGCCGCGGAGCGGCTGGGCCCGTGAGCCATGGCCGCTGAGCCTGCGCGTCCGGAGCCTGCGCGTCCGGAGCCTGTGCTCCGCGACGGGGGAGGCCACAACAGTGAGAGGCCCGCATACCGCAAAAAAAAAAAAAAAAAAAAAAAAACTGGCTTTCAGCTCCAACTCCACCTCCACCTCCACATTTACAGGTTCCTGGGTTCCTCTGACTGCAAGTTGGGAAGAAAGATAATAGCGTAAAGGAAAAAAATGTTGCGTGCCATTCCAGTTCTACAAGGATCAAGCCATTAGCCACTGCAATTGACCACCAACAGTGTGCCCCGAGGGGAATTCAGGATGGAGGAAAACAGGAAACTTTCTGTACTCTGGATATACTGATCCTTAGATAGGTAAGATGCATGTCTAAGGAAAAATTCCAAATAACCCCAGGAAATATGGAACTGCTGGGGGCTCAGCCAGGGACTGAAGAAGATGCAGGGACTTGGTTGAGAGGACCATGTTGGGTGTCTGGGAACTGGGAGAACAAGGCACCCGGGCTTCCTATCTTTTTATGTGTTGGCAGAATGAAGAAATAAACATGGATGGGGAAAACATGGTCTAGGATCAAGAATCACTTAATAGCTTAATAGCCCAGAGAAGGCACTGTTTTTCCACTGAAGTTCAGAAATCTTTATTTCCTCCCTTCCCTGACCATGTGGCGAAAGAGCAGGGGCTTTGTAGGATAGAAGAAACCCTATTAATTCCAGGCTCCTTCCCCTTTCCTTACCCTGAAGTTTGAGTTAGTTAGATCTCGTTCATTTTTCAGCCCTCCCTCTGCCATCCATCCATTCTTCCATTTGTTCATTTATTCATTAATTCAGTAACATTTCTTGAGTACCTCCTAGGTACTAGGCACTGTGCTAGGAGTTACCAGAGAAACAAATACAAACAAGATATGTTCTCTTCCTTCAACAAGCTCAGTGTCTGATGGATAAAGCATTCTCATTCTATTTAACCAACGCTTACACTTTTTCTATGGATCTTATCCTATGTCCTCTCTCTCGCGAATCACAAATTACTCCCCCTCTAATAGCCCATCCCCACGATCATATAATCTTGCTCTGGTTTCTTCCCCACTACACTGCTGAAACTACAATCTCCATGCAAATTCAGTGGTGCTTCTCCTTCTCTGTTTTTACTTGCCTTCTCAGTACTATTCCTCACAGTCAGCCATCCCCACTTTGAAACACCTTCTTCTCTTGTTTTCTGATGCCATGTACTCTTGGTCCTCCTCCTACCTCATTGACTATTCTTTCTTGGGTTCTTTTCACTGACTTCTCATCTTCTGCTCAACCTGTAAATATCAAAGTGCTTAATGTTCTATCCTTAGTCCCCTTCTTTGTCTCCCTACCCACTCTGCTTCTGTGATTTCATCTAGTCGTATGGCTTTAGCTGCCATTTGCAAGCAGATGACTCCAAAAGGTAGATCTCTAACAATGACCTCTGCCTGTAAGTCCTGACTCCTCTAAACAACTGCTTACTTGACATCTCCACACGAGTGTCTGACTGGCATCGCAAACTTAACCTGGCCCACCAAAATATTAATTTTCACCCCTAAACGTGTACCTCTCTGTTTTTCCCATTTTAGTGAATATCACTGCCCTCCATTTAGTAGTTCAAGCCAAATTCGAGGAGCTATCCTTTTTGCCCCCTCAACTTTATTGAGGTATAATTGACATCCAGGAAACTATCACCTGCTACCTACCTTCATTCTTGCCCCATTTTAGTCCATGAGTCAATTGTTTAAGCTATTTATAAGTGAGCGTTCTATAACTTGTACCGGAACCCATTCCTAACAGGCAAATAACTTGGTACCAGAAGTAGGACACAAAAAAAAACAGATACTAAAACGTGAAATTGGCTAACAGAAGGTTAAGGTAGCCAGTGGTAAAGACTCTATTCCAAATGGAAAGTTGGTGACCTACGTGTTAAGCAGTAGTTAAACCGTTGAACCTGCTGTCACTTGCTGGACCTTGGGAAAAACCCACATGCCAACCAAAGTTGTATTACAGGAGAAATCTCAGGAACAATACAGAACATTCGTGACTGTTGGCTTTTTTTTTTTTTCCTTTTTTAAATAGCTTTCAGCAAAGTCCTTCAAGAGAGTGGCAATTCCAGATTAGAGATAGCTGATTGGAAAGCAGAGATTAAAGAAAATAAGGCCTTGGTGGGAAAGGAACATCTTACCTGCAGTTTACAACCTAAATTACCTGAGTTCCACAGTTTGAAGACTTGCTGGGTTGAAATAAACAATTTTCTTTAAATACCCAAGCTGAAGCCAGCACAAATGGAGACGGAAGAGGCAGCTTTATCAGGAGAGAAGATGGAGACCCAAGGTAGCAATGACTATAGGTGGCTTCTCTACCTGCTTTGTTTTGAATTGTCTCCACTGCAATTAAGCACACAGATACCAGCCCCTAGAAGACTTAAATCTTCTAATAGTTGGTTTTGCTTGTTTTGCAGAAAGAAACATTTGAGGTATACACAAGAAACTAAAAAAAGAGAACAGAGGTGAGAATAAGACCTCATTTTATATCTTTTTGTTTGGCTTTAATTTTTAAAACATCAAGTAAATATATTAATTATTTGGGAGGAAAATATAGTCTTTCATTAGAAAACCATTTAAAGACTCCCTAGATAAGTTATTTGATTGTGATTACTCATGTGTGAAATTGACCAGAAGCCTAACAAATGATTGAGGGAATCATGTGTCCCTGAAATCTCAAGCCTGATCAACATTGGTCTGTTCCTGTTTAAACAAGGGAAGGGCTGCCAGATTTCCCAGCAAGAACTTAATACACTGCCACTGAAGGGGATACTACATATTTTCCATTCTTTTTTTCTGAAAGGAAGCATTTATTATTTTTTCACATTGTGCATTGAATGTGTTTCCCTGTATTTTTTGTTTGGCTTTGTTTTTTACATTTTATTGATGCACAATTGTTTAGAAAAAACACACTTCTGTTTCCCGTTACTCACACACACAATACTTCTGACAGTAGATGTGTGGTTTTTTCCCCACACCAAGCAATTCCTTACAACACCAGCTGAGTGTCCTACAATGCAATTCAATTCGGACACTAACTGAAGTTAGTACAGTCCGCACAGGTAAAGGGCTCAGCCCCGTAAGACTGCCGCCCACTTCAGATGCCAAGCACAATTAGTAGGTCCCCAAATTACCCATGACTTCTGTCCGACTTTACAAATTGAAGGCTCCCATGACTCCCTCCTGGGATTTGATCACTTGCTAGAACAGCTCGCAGAACTCAGGGAAACACATTTACCAGTTTATTTTATAATACACGATATCATAACGGGTACAGATGAACAGTCAGATGAAGAAATACACAGGATGAGGTCTGGAAGGGTCCCAAGCACAGGGGCCTCTGTCCCTTTGGAGCTGGGGTGCCCCATCCTGCAGACACGTGGATGTGTTCCACCAACCCAGAAGCTCCCCGAACCCTGTACTATTGGGATATTTTGGAGGCTTCCTCACATAGGCATAATTGATCATTAACTCAATCTCCAGTTCCTCGCCCCTTCTTGGAGGATAGTGGGTGGAGCTAAAAGCTCAAAGTGTCTAATCATGATTTGGTCTTTATGGTGATCAGACCCATCCTGAAGCCATCCAGGGGCCCACCAAGGGTCACCATATTAGAACAAAGGACACTCCTATCACCAAGGAAATTCCAAAGGATTTAAAAACTGTCAGGAACCAGGGTCAAAGGCCAAGTATTAGAACGAAAGATGCTCCTAATTTTCTTATCACTTATGAAATTACAAGCGTTTTAGAAGCTCTGTGCCAGGAACCAGGGGCATATATGTAAATATATGGGGTTTTTTCTATTATTTCAGAATAGTATACACAAAAGTACCCATACAGCTCAATAAGTTTTCAGAAATTGAACACCCCCATATAACCAGCACCCAGATCAAGAAACAGAACATTACCAACACCCTAGGAGACCAGCTTGTGCTCCCTTCCAAGCACCACCCTCCTCCTAAAAGGTAATTGCTATCCTGACTTCTAATACCACAGAGCAGTTTTACCTGTTTCTGTATTTTCTATAAATGGAATCACACAGTACATACTCTTTTATCTATGGCTTCTTTTACTCAACGTTATGTTGAGATTCATTCATAGTGTGTAGATTTAGAGCATTCATTCTCATCTCTGTATGCTATTCTCTTTTCCCTTCTACTGTCAGTGGATATCTGGGTGGTTTCCAATTTTAGGTTGTTATAAATTATGCTACTTCAACATTGTCAATGTTGCACATCTGTTCAGGTCTCTGTCAGGTATTAACCTAGGAGTAGAACTGCTGGCTCCTGGGAACGCAGATGTTCAACTATATTAGATAGTGCTAAAAGGTTTTCCAAGTGGCTGGGTCCGTTTACACTCCAGCAAGTGTTCTATTGGTCCCCATTCTCTCCAACACTTGGTACGTCCCATCTTTCTCATTTTAGCGGAAAATAAACTTGTCTTAGCTTAAATCACCCAACCATGAGAAGCCACATCTGGACCTGAAAGGGGCCTGCACAGTACACAGAGTACCTGGACTCCCAGCTGTATGTAGGAGCTGGCTGGGACTTTAGGATTACCTCCTTTATGGACTGAGTACCCCTCATGTCAGATGTGTATGTGAGAAAGAGGGATGCGCATGGGTTTCAGGTAACCAAAGAGCTACACCGGGCCAACACTGATGAGTTTGAGTCGGTGGTAGCCCAGTTTCCATTTTCAACACCCTTCTCTCTTGTCTGTCTCCACAATGAAGGCTAAAAAACGTTAAACACTCACTTCCCCATCTTTTCTGCAGCTAGATGGCTAGGTAACATAGTTCTGGGCAATGAGACAGAAGGGGAACTTGGGAAATCTTGCTTTTCTGATAAAAGAGACAAATGATGGGTACAGACCTTTCCCCTTCCTCCAACCCTGAATGGGGATGTACCGTCTCAGCAGTCATCCTCAATCATGGACGGAAGTGGGAAAGAATTTAGAAAGGCTGCCCTAACGCTGTGGGCCACTGAACCAACACCAGCAGCTGCTTACTTCCAGATATCCTGTTATGTGCGGAGAACTCCTATTTGTTTAAGCCACTCGAAGACAGTTACTTGCAATCCAAAGCATTCTCAAGTGATACAGAGGTCGAGCAACATGTGGACTCAGATGTGAACTGGATTTATCAGTGTGAGGTCACTGGGGGCTCAGAGAGCAGTTTATGTGGAGTGCTGGGCAGCAGCCAACGTACAGTGGGTGGTGAGTGGCTGGTGGGTAAGACTGGGTATGGCAAGTATGGGCAAGCCTTTCATGCTTGGCTGTGAGGGAGAGGAAAGTAGCTAGAGGGGGACACAGGATCCAGAAGTGTTGTCTTTAAGGTGGAGGGCCTTGTGCGTGTTTAAATCCTTTTGGGAAGGAGCCAGCACAAATGAGACTGAAAAGAGCAGAATGGACAAAACTGAAAGAACAAGGTTATTGAGGAGGCAGGAGAGAATGGATACAAAGCCCAGATGGGTGTTAGCCTGAAATTTGGGAGGCATGGCTGTTTTCTGAGAGAGCCGTGATTGGGGGAAGGGCAGGTAGATTGAGTGGGTCGGAGTTTGAAATCATCATTGTGTATCTGGGAAAGCAAGCTGCCTAAAGGAGATAGAAGACTTCCTGGCCTGAGTTGAAGGCTCAGTTGAAATTGGAGTTTGTTCATTTAGAGTGGTACGGTCTGCATAATTATTTGATTGTATACGATGGTTAATGTACCTTTCATGAATTTTAATTTAAAAATTTTTGCATCTAAGTTACACATGGATGTGGCTAGAAAAAAGTAGAACAGAAAGTTGTCTAATAAAAAACCAAGTTCCTCTCTCTCAATCACCAAATCTTCCCCATCTCGCTAGCTGCTGTTTATGACCACACTAGGGTTGAGTGGGGGGCTGGACTGGAGAGTGGTAAGGGGGATAAGGAAGTTGTTACTTAACTGGTACAGTAAGTCAGCTCTGCTTTCCCCACTCCATCTGACTGATGTTTAATGCTGAGTGCCTTTGTGTGGCTCCCCTGCTGGACCCCTCACTGCAGTCCCCCTGACATGGGTAGCACCTCTCTTTTGGAAGGCTCGTGGTCCTCTCTCAATATCTGGTTTTCCCTAGCAGTCCAACAGATACTCTTTTGGGCAGAATCCCTTTAAAAATGATCCCAAGCTGGTTCAAGGGCTCATGACTTGGGTTAGGTTTGAGAGGAGACCAGGGTAGAGTCCCCACTTTCCCTTGGGTGTTTTCCAGGAGATGGCAAGCCCCGTGGGGCCCAGTATGGAACCTGAACAATGGAGAAGCAATTCTGAGAGTGATGTCTAGGAAGATGGGCCTGAGAGCATCCTCAAGCCCTCAAACCCCAGCATGGTTCAGCCAAAGGAGGCAAGACTTCCAAAGCCCTCCAAGAGGGCTGGGTGTGAGAGCAAAGCACACCAGATGAGACCTGGGATGAGGAAAATGCAAAGTAGATCCACCCGACAGAGAGAGGCCATGGCAGGACTTTGGACACTAGTGACACATGCAGAAAGCACAGGGGTGTCCTGTCCTGGCGTATTGGCCTCCAGAGCCATGCCTCACTCTTCCCCTCTTGTGTTCTGCATCACAAGCAGGCTGACCCCAGTGGGTTGCATTTCCTAGCCTTCCCTGTCAGCTGGCTTCCTGCTGGCTCAGCTAATAGAGAGTACCAGCAAGGGATCAGAGGATGGAAGGAAGAAGCTGCCTCTACTGGGAAGGGAGACCCAGTGAGTTTTAGGAATGCCAGGTACTCAGATTGAAATCCACCTAGATTCCCCCATTCTAATTCCCAAGGTCCCGTATGTTCTTCATCAATGCTGTAACTTTCTTGTAAGAGACAGGATTCGTTTTGTAAACAAAAAGAACAAAGGGTGTCATTCATCCCCTTGTACAAAGGGTTAAGTCGTAACCCACTATAGTTGTCCACCAGTGGTGCGCCCTGAGCAGAATTCCTGACGGGATAAACATGATGAGACATTCTGTGCTTTGGATACATAGGACCCTAGATAATTAAGATGCACATTTGAGGAAGAATTTAAATGATCCCAGATTCTTGTATCTTCCCAGACATAGATATCCATTCTTTGTCATTAGCAGTAATCTTTTACAAAGATGTATGCTTGACTATAGGTATTTCCCGGCTGAAAAATTAATATATATATATATATATATATATATATATATATATATATACCGGCTCTTCCCTCCCTCTTCAGGGTAGTCCCCTCAGAACTACTGAGAGCCCATTTCTCAGGCCATAGTCCTCAGTAAGTTCCCTGAATAAAACCTAACTCACAACTTTTTTACGTTGTGCATTTTTTAAGTTGACAGTTTGTAAATTCATCTTGCGTTATAATATAAATTACCACAGTATCAGACACTGCATCTTGATTTTAGCTGCTTACGTTCAGCAGCTCTAAGACAAAAGAGATCTTTTAGGACATTTTTAGAGGCTCTGACTTGTTTGAGGCAAGATTTTAAAATTCTGGGTTGGTGATTTTTTAAATTAATTTTAAAAAATTCTCCATTCATTCATAATGACCCATCACTGTTCATACAGAGCATGAGTACTAGAGGGTACATGCAGATATTCCAGGGGTGCTCAGGCACGGGTACTTTTAGAGATTACTTTCCAGCTTGTCGGTTTTTCTATGCTTTCCGCTGAAACTGACCTGCCTGATAAGGACCTGCCTTAGAACATCATGCCATTTGTCCCTTTCACAGTCATGTTGCCTCCCTGCTTTAAACAATGAAATACCACCCTGAATCTTACTAAGATGCATTGTCCCAGGGTATAAGAACCTGAGGATAACCAAAGGAGGCAATTCAAAATACTGATGTCAGTAAAATCTGCTTAATCAAGACAGTGGGGTAGGGTTTTGTATTTCTCCGTCTCTTATTCATATTTCTGAAAAGGGCAAAACATGGTGCTAAAAGTTTGGAATTCTGGCTTCTCTTGGGATGTTCTTTTTCAGCTATACTATAAACTGGGGTGGTGGGAACGATACCCATCTGTATTTAATGACCCCACTTCTTCCATCCCTGACTATTATCAAAGAACACATAACTCCTGATGAAAATTCCCACAACTGTTGGTTTCTTAAACTTCTAAGTATATATACCTCCCTCCTAACAAGTCAAATGCATTAGCATTTTTTAATACCCCTTTTGTCTCCCTCTCCTCCCCCATCATGTTGTTCTTGTTTGGAATTTTCTTTAATAAATTTATTTTATTTATTTTTCTATTTTTGGCTGTGTTGGGTCCTCGTTGCGGTGTGTGGGCTTCTCATTGCAGTGGCTTCTCTTATTGCGGAGCATGGTGCGTGGGCTTCAGTAGTTGTGGCAGACGGGCCTAGCTGCTCCGCGGCATGTGGGATCTTCCCAGACCAGGGCTCGAACCCGTGTCCCCTGCACTGGCAGGCAGATTATTAACCACTGCGCCACCAGAGAAGCCCCTGGAATTTTTGACATTAGTTATTTTGGATAAACATTCTCTTCTTTAGTCTTAGCTTTTTAATTTTTTTAAACAGCAATAAATTTATCAAAATATTTGATCACCCTGACATCTCATATCTCTTGAAGGTTCTCCTGGATTTGTTTCTCTTACATAAACACTTCTTTTAAAGGTATTTTCATTGTGGATTTTGTGTGTTAAACTTCTGAGGCCTTGTGTGCCTGAGAAAGTTCTTATTACTTTCTCTCATTGAAATGAAAATTTGGCTGTATTGTATATAAAACTTCAGGTTCAGAGCTCTTTTTCTTCAGTACCTAAATAAAGAAATAAATACATTATCGTAAGAAAAGCAATCTTACAATCATCTAAAAAGATGGGGAAAAAAGTGTTTGACAGAAGTCAATACCTGTTCATAATAAAAATGTTCTGCAAACTAGAAACAGAAAAGTAGTCTCTCAACCTGATAAAGGGCATCTATTAAAAACCCACAGTTGGGACTTCCCTGGTGGTCCAGTGGTTAAGACTCCGTGTTCCCAATGCAGGGGGCCCAGGTTCGATCCCTGGTCAAGGAACTAGATCCCACATGCCACAAGTAAGATCTCACATGCGGCAACAAAGATCCTGAGTGCTACAACTAAGACCCAGAGCGGCCAAATAAATAAATAAATATTAAAAAACAAAAACCCACAGTTAATGTTCTTGTAGCGGAAGACCGAATACTTTGCCCCTAACATCAGGAACGAAGCAAGGATGTCCACCTTCAACACTTCTATCGACCATTATACTAGAGCTTTAAGCTACTGCAAAAAAAGATATAAAAGCCACACAGATTGGAAAGGAAAAAGGAAAATGGTCTTTACTCACAGATAACATGATCATGCAGATAGAAAATCCTTCTAAAGAATCTACAAAAGAACTACTAGAACTATTAAGTAAATTTAGCAAGGCCACAGGCTGCAGGTCAATATACAATAATCAATGTTATTTCTGTATGTTAACAATGAACATGTAGAAAACGAAATTTTTAAAATACCATTTCAACAGCATCCCAAAACATAAAATACTTAGGGATAAATCTAATTATTTTAAGCATACTTTGTAATAGTCTTGAAACTGAGGGCAGTCATTAATTAGAATCCTTGAACTATAACTTGCTTAATAAATAATAACTTATAACCTGCCTTCTCTAATCAAGCTTGCTTTAATTGTTCTTGCAAATTGCATACCCTCCAAGCTTCACTGTAGCCTGGGCAATATATCATAAGATTCCTTTAACCACCCCCTCCAGATAAGACCTCTGACATATGGGTCACTATAGTAATGGTTTCTTATTTTATTTTTTTATTATTAAAATTTTTTAATTAAAAAAATTTTTAAAATCTTGTTTCATTTTTGGTTGCCTTGGGTCTTCATTGCTGCACGCGGGCTTTCTCTAGTTACGGCGAGTGGGGGCTACTCTTGGTTGCAGTGTGCAGGCTTCTGATTGCAGTGGCTTCTCTTGTTGAGGAGCATGGGCTCTAGGCATGTGGGCTTCAGTAGTTGTAGCATGCGGGCTCAGTAGTTGTGGCTTATAGGCTCTAGAGCACAGGCTCAGTAGTTGTGGCGCACGGGCTTAGTTGCTCCGCGGCGTGTGGCATCTTCCCAGACCAGGAATCGAACCTGTGTCTCCTGCATTGGCAAGCAAATTCTTAACCACTGCGCCACCAGGGAAGTCCCAGTAATGGTTTCTTAAGTTGTTTTTCAGGAACATGGAGTTAGTCTTGCCCAGTTCAAACTGGTCAAGCACACTGACCATTCAACTGGGCCTCTGCAAGTGTCAGATGGATAACCTATTGTTGTCAGAGGGACAAAAACTCCATCATCAGATCATGCTAATGCCACCATTTTCTGAACACTTGTCTCATGAAGCATGTAACTCACATACACCTGCGCAGAACACTGATTACTTCACCTTTTTCTGATCTTCAACCCCCTTTCCCCATGTCTCAGACCACGCTGCTTCTTTATCCTGTAAATATCCCAAGCCCCTCACCTTTAGGGAGGAGGATCTGAAACTTGTTCTCCCATCTCCTCGCTTGGCTGTCTCGTGGATAAACCCTTTCCCTACTGCAAACTTCCACATCTCAGTGTTTGGCTTGTTGTGGAGTGGGGCAAACAAACCTGGTTTTGTAATAGTCTGGTAATTCTGTTCAATATTATCTGAAGTTATTGTGGTCTCGTCCTGCTGTTGTGTTTATTCTTTTGACTCTGTGAAAGCATACCTCAGAGACATTTGGTTATCTGCATGCAAATGATATACTTGCTTATTTTAAGGAGAATAGTCATTAGGCTGTTGTCAACAAAAAGGGCTTTATAAGAGAAAAGAAAAAACTACAGACACTCTAAGCACAGTAAGTTTTTGGATTCTTTCCATTTGATATTTGGGTGGGGGGAGGCTAATTGATTAGCTGTCATCTAGCAGAGTCTAGTCTGTGAAGTGTGCTCCTGAACGGGTTGCTTAGGGTAAACAAAGGAAATAATTTCAGCCACTGACAGATTCTTCTGACAACTTGAAGATTTTAACTGTGGAATATTCATGCCAGGCCGAGGCTACCGTGTTAGGCGAGGTCCATACCACTTCCATCCTCAGAATTTCTCAGTTCTCACTCATGGTGATTTTTTCCTCCTGCATTTTGTAATTTTAGATGATGAGCTCATCTTTAGTGGGGTTTTGTCTATGGGAATCCTGTGTGGTCCAAGTAGAGAGTATATTCCTTTCAAAGAGATTTTATATTTGCTTCTATCTGCTTGGTATCCATTTTTAAGTTAATTTTTCAACTTGTGGGCCCCTGGTTTCTATAGGTAGTATAAGATTGAACTCTAGACCAGAGTAAGGGCAGACTATAATTTTAAATTCTCAGGGGAAATTTTTTTAACCAAATCAAGAGGCTCCACCAGGAGATTCTCTGTTTCCTTGTGCATTTCTGCAGTTTTGTTTCTGGTACATGCTTTCACCAAAGGTACAGCCCTTGCAGAGTTCTAACTTTATGTGAAAGCATCAAGTCTATCTCTTCATTCTTGTTAACCCAAGGTCTCTTCTGTTGCTATATGTCCATTAAAACTCAAAGTCCTTGGATCCTGAGACCAGTAAACCCCAGGAAGGCCTCCACCTCACCTTATCTGACTCCCGCTCTCCCCTACCCCACAATTTAACTCCCTCTTAATTTTGTGACCACTGAGAATGTTCCCTACTTTCTTGTGAGCTTAGCTTTCTAATTAACAGAAAGCTTAATTTATTTTACCAGCATTTTAAGGTGTTTTGAAAGAAACAGAAGTGAATACATTTATGGAATATATTCATATACATGAAGAAAAATATATTCTAGAACATATTGAATACAAATGTTTTAAATTAGAATATGTGACAGTAATATCTTGAAGACTATCCTGAATAACACATATTCCCTACGATACTCATAAAAAATACCTTAATATTCATTGGATATTTTCAAGAGTAATCTTAAGTTTTTGGTAAATCACACACTTGGCAAATTGGGAGTAGCTTGGACATTGAACTAACTGATCCTTCTGTGAACTGGACTTTAGGGATCTGGGCTGCTTCCAATCAGCTTCCAGTACTTTTTTAAAGTACAGGTCAGTTCAGTACACTGCACTTGTTTTTCGGTAAAATGTTGACTCGTGCCTGCTCAGGATAAGTTAACTTGACTATATCAACTGACTTACTTGGTGGAAAAAGGCAATTCACAAACCAGTTCCTATGCTGACTTTTCTTCTGCCTTCCCCCCAGATTCCCACCATTATAGTTTAATCTTCTCTAAGTAACATTAATAATTATTTTCTTTTCTCCACCCAATATCTCACACAGTTTTTTTTTTTTTTAAAGACTTTTTTTTTTCTTTTTGACAGTTTTGCTTTATTTATTTATGGCTGTGCTGGGTCTTCGTTTCTGTGCGAGGGCTTTCTCTAGTTGTGGCAAGCGGGGGCCACTCTTCATCGCGGTGCGCGGGCCTCTCTCACTGTCGCGGCCTGTCTTGTTGCGGAGCACAGGCTCCAGACGCGCAGGCTCAGTAGCCGTGGCTCACGGGCCCAGTTGCTCTGCGGCATGTGGGATCTTCCCGGACCAGGGCTCAAACCCGTGTCCCCTGCATTGGCAGGCAGACTCTCAACCACTGCGCCACCAGGGAAGCCCCTCACACAGTTTTAATAACAATAAATGAAGGAATAGACTAGTGAATGAAGCAGTTAATCAAATTTTTTCCTATCTACTTAGTATTTTTCTCCTTCCAGTTTTATTGAGATATAATTGACATAGAACACTGTATAAGTTTAAGGTATACAGCATAATGATTTGATTTAACATATACCATGAAATGATTATCACTATAACTTTAGAGAACATACATCACCTCATATAGATACAAAATTAAAGAAATAAAAGATGTTTTTTCTTGTGATGAGAACTCTTTAACAACTTGTCACATATAACATACAGCAGTTGTACATCACGTTGTACATTACATCCCCAGTACTTATTTATCTTATAACTGGAAGTTTGTACCTTTTGATAATCAATTTTAAAAGAATGGTAAACTTTTAAAATTTTATTTATCATAGTGACACCTGTTGACCTATACCTGAAATTCTGATTATTATAAATAAACTGAAGAATGCAATGATAGAAATAGAGAAAAGAAGGACGAGGCAAGAGAAGCAATTAAAAATGTATTAAATTGTACCTTGTTAAAAAAAAAAAAGACATTGTAGGAATTGAATACTGAAAGCCAAAAGAGCTGAACTGTAGGACACAGACAATATTAAAATTGAGTTCAGAGATGAATGAAAGTGAATTCTAAAACCCAGGTGGGAGGGTAAGGCTTTACAGAGCGGGTGAGTGTTGAGCTGGAGCCCCTGGGTATTGTTTCAGGAAACTAGGATCCTTACAAGCCATTGGCTAAACAAACCCAATAAACTATAGGTTACAGCCTGACTATTCACATTATAAAAGTCTCTTCGTATAGAGGGCATTTTCTATGATGATCATTTCTGCTTTTCTAATAGTATTTAACTTTACAAAACTTCAATTGATATGTTACTTTCCAGCATCGCAGCCGCTTCATGAACTGAGGTAGTTACTTGTTCTGGAGTCTTCCCAGCCACAGTGTTTACTCCAAGCATTAGCTCAAACCCTCTGCTTAGTCATCAGTTGTTTCACTATTCTTTGTAAATAATTAGGATAAGTGTTCTCAGGGTCAACAGTACACTCACACCACCCTTGACATGGATGAAAGGAATGTGTTAAAATTAAAAGGACTTCTTTTGACAGAGCATTCTTTTTCAGAAAAGGGTAAAGGTTTGAATCCTTCTGATCCTTCTGGAAGAATGTTAGATTTTAGGGGCTGCCTTACATCCAAAGAACCATGCAGAGTGTTTACATGAACCTCTCTATACTGATTGATGGCTCATCCTTTACTGTTTGGAGATAGAGTGGGGGAAGAGGAGATTAAAGTAGGTCCATTTTAGATGCCATCCTTTGGGTTTATTACCAGAATTGCCAAGAGGATTTTAATAAACAACTTTCTCCCATCCAAGTTTAAGGAGAGAGTTCATTGTAAAATGCTATTGTGTACTTTGTCTTATTTTTCTTGGAAGGTCCTTATAAACTTGCTCCATATCTGCTCGAAATGCTTTAAGAAATGCTCACGGGCTTCCCTGGTGATGCAGTGGTTAAGAATCCGCCTGCCAATGCAGGGGACACGGGTTTGAGCCCTGGTCCGGGAAGATCCCACATGCCGCGGAGCAGCTAAGCCCATGTGCCACAACTACTGAGCCTGCGCTCTAGAGCCTGTGAGCCACAACTACTGAGCCCATGTGCCACAACTACTGAGCCTGCGCTCTAGAGCCCATGCTCCACAACAAGAGAAGCCACCACATTGAGAAGCCTGTGCACTGCAACGAAGAGTATAGCCCCTGCTCTCCGCAACTAGAGAAAGCCCACGCACAGCAACGAAGACCCAATGCAGCCAAAAAGAAAAAAAGAAATGCTCACATACTTTTTATCCTTTGTGATCAAAACCTTTCCTCTGGTGTTCTGAGTGGCTTGGTGAGGCCAATCCAGAGTCTATCAGAGGTATGTATTATCTACACCTGCAACCTATGGTGGACAGAGACCACATCTATGTACATACTGGGGACGGGGACTTCCCTGGTGGCGCAGTGAATAAGACTCCACGCTCCCAATGCAGGGAGCCTGGATTCGATCCCTGGTCAGTAAACTAGATGCCACATGCATGCTGCAACTAAAAGTTTGCATGTCACAACTAAAGAGCCCACATGCTGCAATTAAGGAGCCCACCTGCTGCAACTAAGGAGCCAGCAAGCCGTAACTAAGGAGACAGCAAGCTGTAACTAAGGAGCCTGCAAGCTGCAGCAACTTAACACACCAGCACAACTAACTAAATAAATAAATACTGGGGACACAAAGTATGAGCCTGGAGCAGAGCTGAAGGCACTGCAGTCTTCCTGTGGACTGGACAGCAGACGGCTGGGCAGCCCCTGGCTCTCAGAGTCAGGCAGGGTGGCTGCAGCTCCAAGGTTGGAGCCGCAGCTGCAGGAGAGGGAGGTCCCTGTGTCAGGGAGAACAGCCCCTCTACTCTACCTATCTTCCTCTCCCTGCCGTCGCAGCCGGGTTTGGGCTTGCCCAGGGCTCAGTTCATTACCTCCTTATCTTTACAACTTTAGTTCCACAGTTTACAAGCAAATTCTTTCTGGGCTTCTTAGCTGAAATCCCTGGGAAGAAGAATCTGGTTGAGGTCATTTTTTTGTGTCAAGCCATCCATAACAGTTAATTGGTCCATGAGTGGCCTGGCTTCCCTTGGAGCAGGAGGCCCCTCTTCTGTCTCGTGGTCACTCGTATCTAAACTCACAAGGTTCCCTGGCATGGAATGACCTGCTTAGGCATAGTTTGGGGCTATGAATGAGTGGGGCAGATTCTCCTAGAAGGGAGGAGCGTGACTGATCAGGCCTGAAGCAGCCTTGATGGTGGCCTCTTAAAGTCCCTTGGGGACGTATCTGCTTCAGCCTTTACTCCTGTCAGGGCCCACCTATACCCTGGGGCCTGGGGAAGGAACAGGCCTCTCACAGTCCGCTCTGGAGCCCACTTGTTTTAGCCTGGATTCTTTAAAAACTGAGCCTGGGGCAAAACTTAACTAAGATTTTATTGGGAAATCAAAATGGAAACTTGGGCAAAGAGAGTATATTGCCTTAATAACTAGCATGTGTCATAACCTAATGAAAAATTTGCTCAACATTGTTACAAATCAAAGAAAGGCTTAATTCTTAATTTTGGCTTATTATAATTTTGGCTTATTATACTGGCAAAACCCACAATATCCAGTGTTAATTTTGGCTTATTATACTGGCAAAAAACACAATATCCAGTGCTAGGAGAGTATAGGGAAAATGTAAGAGAGGGTGTGCTCTCACAATGGAAATGCTTACCAAAAGCCTTAAAAAGGTGCATACTGTCCAACCCAGCAATTTCATTTGTAGTAGGGATTTGAAAATTTACATGATACTCCCTAGTGTGAAACACAAATGCAGCCCTTTGGTTTTCTACAACTGATCTTATTTCCTCTGAAGCAACTATCTCGATGGAAAGTGAGAGAAAACTAAATTTAGTCCACTCCACTAAATCACAGTTTAATTAAATAATGTAAGCTGTCCATTTAGGTCCTCAGTCTATCCAGGGAATTGCTCAGTCTCTTAGCTTTTCTCTCTTCTCCTATTCCACTCCAAGATACTTTTACGTATATAGGTGATGGGAGGGCTTACATATCCTTATGGTGGAAGGGAAAAGGCTCCTTGGAGTTCATATATGTTACAATCCCATTTTAGTTATTAACAAAGAGTGCAAGTGTGTCAAAGAAAAAAAGTGTAAAGCTACATAGCAAAATCCTACCTTTGAGTTATCTCTGGGAGGTGAGATTGCCCTGGGTCACTACATTCTTTTACATTTATGTATTAGTTCAATTTTATAAGAAGCATACATTAATTTTATAATCAGAAAAAAATAATGATGTTTTTGTTCCAATAAAAAACAAATAAGTACAATGAAGGATGTTAAGTGGGAAATTTTGATTGAAATGCCAAGATATGATCATTACTGATCATCAAAGGTGTGAGTGGACCACAAAGATGCAGATCTTCAAAGGAAATTTTCCAAATCTGGTTACCTGTCTCTTGGTCCTCTCATCTAGGGAATCCCTCACCCAGAAAGATGATATAGGAGAGTCAGAAGCACCGAGGTTGCAGGGGGGCAGATTCTGAGGGGAGGATTTCTTTGGGAAAATCTAAGGAGTTACCTGCTCCCTCCACTCCAGTCTAGTGAGAGAGGCCTCAAGGAGACTGACCACTGCGGGAGCTTGATGTGGCCTCTGCCACCACTGGCTGGCTCTGGAAAGCTAAGCAGCCTTGGCAGACAGAAGAGGATCTGGGCATGAACCGCTCTACCCTCAGAGTACAGGTCAAAGGAGACAAGAATTCTGGGACCAGATGAGGAGGGGGCGGAGGCAAGGTCCACCTGGGGTGAAGCCTGACCAAGAGGGTGTCTAGTCTCTCAAAAGAGACTCAGCCATTAGAGGCCGGGAGGCAACTGCTGCAGCAGAGGCTGTGGGAAGCAGAGGGGCAGGAGGAGAGGGAGCTGGGTCTGAGGAACCCAGCAGGGGAGTCTCCCATGAAAGCCCCTAGGAGTCAGCTTTAAACATCTGCCAGGAATCTGTGGGTCCTCAGGTGTAGAACTTATAAATCCATTCTACCAGGAACTTTCCTATCCCCCTTCCCTCTGCTCCTTTTCCAACTTCAACCTTAAAGGTCAGAAGCAGCAGCAAGATGAGGAGGAAGAGAGTAAGAAAGAGAAGAAACTGAACACAGCCTCCTCCAAGGCTGCAGACCACCCACCTGCCATTGACCCTAGCTTTGTGGGAGTGGGAGAGACATATCATCTTTGAATGAGGATTTAAACATTGATTAATTAAGTCCACATGTGTGACCTAAAGTGACCCCTGGACTTTTATCTAAGGATGCACAGAAAAATTTATGAGCTTGACAGGATTTTTACACATGGCCAGGAAAAGACCATCCTAACCCCCACTGGAAGTGATTAGAAAGCCATGGAAGGGGACTTCCCTGGTGGCACAGTGGTTAAGAATCTGCCTGCCAATGTAGGGGACATGCGTTCAATCCCTGGTCCGGGAAGATCCCACATGCCGCAGGGCAACTAAGCCCACGAGCCACAACTACTGAGCCCACGTGCTGCAACTACTGAAGCCCACACACCTAGAGCCCATGCTCTGCAACAAGAGAAGCCAACACAATGAGAAGCCCATGGACCACAACAAAGAGTAGCCCCCGCTTGCTGCAACTAGAGAAAAGCCTGCGCACAGCAAGAAAGACCCAAAGAAGCCAAAATAAATAAATAAATAAATTAATTAATTCTTAAAAATGTAGACACAAACTTTAAAAAAAAAAAAGAGCCATGGAAGGGATGGACTTGGAGGGTATTATTATGCTAACTGAAATAAGTCAGACAGAGAAAGACAAATACTGTATGATATCACTTATATGTGAAATCTAAAAAATAAAACAAACTAGTGAATATAACAAAGAAGAAGCAGACTCACAGATATAGAGAACAAACTAGTGGTTACCAGTGGGAAGAGAGAAGGAGGGAGGGACAAGATAGGGTTAGAGGATTAAGAGATACAAACTATTATGTATAAAATAAATAAGCTACAAGGATATATAGTACAACACAGGGAATATATCCAATATTTTATAATAACTATAAATGGAATATAACCCTTAAAAATTGTGAATCACTATGTTGTACACCTGAAACATATAATATTGTACGTCAACTATACCTCAAATTTTTAAAAAGTCAATGGAGGACAAAAATAAAGTGGCTTTGATGAATACAACCCACAAGTCCTGTGTGTTCAACATACTGGTTGTACAAGATTCTTTTCTCAGAAACCACTCTGCCTTGAGTTCCTAGATACACTGAAACAGTACCACTTAGATGTCAGCAAGAGTCCCTCATTCTTTGGAGGTCTGGGTAATTCCACAGCCTGGAAAAGTTGGATCTTGTCCAATAATTTCTCTTCATTCCCAGAAACTCACCTGAGATGCCCCTAGCCTCTTATTTCTGTGTCTATTTTGCTTTCCACTCTTTCCTCTCATCAGCCTGGATGCAGAAATAGCAGCTCTTAGCATTCCCTCCATAGAAGAATCTCCTCACAACAAAGAGCAGTTGTGAGTAGTGGAGACTTAACTGAAGTTTTTCCATCTCCTCAAAGTGGGGCAGTGTTTGATGGTCGAGGAGGTTTTCTTTAGTAAAAGTTCAGTTGAGTTCCACAACATTTATTGAGTGACTGCTATTACCAGGTACTGTGATAAATGCTGGAGACACAGAGTAAATGATATTCTCTATCCTCAAGATACTTATAGTCTAGCTGGAGAGAGAATGTAAAAGAACACGGTAAATGCCTGTTAGAGCCCAGGTTGCCATGGCAGCACACAGTGGTGGGGGGGGCATGTAAACAAGCCTAAGGTGATTATGGGGGGAGTCAAGGAAGATGTCCCTCTGTGATAAAATAGAAGAGTGATAAAATAGCAGACTGGAAAGAGAATCAAATAAAAATTTGAGAAAAAAATACAATAAGAGATGTTAAAAACTCAAGGGATGGGTTCAACAACAGTTTAGACAAATGAGAAGAAAGAGTCAATGAATCAGAAAACATGGTAGAGGAAACTATCTAGAATGAAGTAAAGAGAGACAACAAGAGAGAAAATACAAAAGCAAGGGTAAGAGACACAGAATACAGTGAGAAGGTCTTACTTATACCTACTTGGAGTCTACTTGGAGCCGAGAATGAGCAGACAGTATTTGAAGATAATAACTAAGAATTTTCCAGAACTGATAAAAGACTTCAAGCTCAGAATCAAGAAGAGCAACAAATTCCAAGATAATTAATTAAATCTATTCTTGGAACATTAAAATAAATCTGCAAAAAACAAAAAAAATTAAAGATAAGCAGAAGAGAAAAAATATTTTCAAAGGAGCAACAGACAGCTGACTTCTCAACAGCAACAATGGAAGCCAGAGAACAGTGTAATATTGTCTAAGTGCTAAAAGAAAATTGCTAGTCCAAAATTCTAAATCCAGCTAAACTATCCTTCAAGAATAAACATGAAAAAGTTAAAAAAAAAAAAAAAGAATAAAGACGAAAAGACTTTTTTTTTTTTTTTGGCTACACCGTGCGGCATGCGGGATCTTAGTTCCCTGACCAGGTATTGAACCTGTGGAAGTGCGGAGTCTTAACCACTGGACCACCAGGGAAGTCTGAGAAGACATTTTTAGACAAACAAAAACTGAGTGATTTATTGACTAGCAGAAACACTCTATTAATTTTCTATTTCTGCATAACAAATTACTACAAACTTAGCAGCTTAAAACAACACCCACTTATTATCTCACAGTTCAGGGAGAAGTCCAGGATCAACTAGGTTCTCTGCTCAAAGTATCACAAGGCTGAAATCAAAATGTTGACCAGGGCTAGGATCTCATCTGAGGCTCAAAGTCCTCTTCCCAAGATCACATTGTTGAAAGTGAGGTCTAAAAAAAATCTGAGATTTGAGAGTATACAAATCATATTCTCTGATACAATGCAATTACACTAGAAAAAAATTTTTTTAACTCCACATTTACTTGAAAATTAAGAAATACTTCTTAATAACACATAGCTCAAGTAAGGTATCACAAAGGAAATTAGAAAATATTTTGGACTGAATGTTAACAAAATTTCTATGTATAAATATTTGTGGGATACAGCTGATAAGGGGAAATTTATAGCCTTAAATGCATATATTAGAAAATAAGAAAGGTTAAAAATTAATGGGCTAAGATTCTACTTCAAAAAGTTAGAAAATAAGACATGGGATACTATATTATTATTCACAAAGATTCACTCCCTCTGGGCACCGGCATCAGGTTTAGCCGTATTTCCTGCTCTGGTCAATGGAATGTGTGCAGAAGTGTTACATGTCACATCTAGGCAGAATTTTTACATACGGTTCACCATCCTGTCTCTTCCCTCTGCCATAATGATTGTCAATGCTCTAGACAGTGGCTGTTCTGCCAGCGTGAGCCACAAGGTGAAGACAATGTGAAAAGGAACTCAGCTAACCTGGATGGAACAGGTAGCATGAGTGAGAAATAAACTATGTTGTTGAAAGCCTGAGAGTTGGGGGGGATTGTTTGTTACTGCAGCCTAACTTAGCCAATCCTGACTCTTACAGAAGTACAAAAGAAACCCAAATACAGTAAAATAAATGAAATAATAAGGATAACAGCAAAAATCAGTTAAATGGAAAATAACATGCCATAGAGAGGATAAACAAAATCAAAAGTTGGTTCTTTGAAAAGACCAATAAAATTTACAAATCCTTGAAAATTATCAAGAAAAAGAAAAAAAGAAAACACAAATAATCAATGCCAAGAATGAAAAGCAGATATTACTATAAATTCTATAAACATGAAAAAGATAATAGGATTTTTATGAATAACTGTATGTCTAAAATGTGAAAAACTAGATGAAATTAATATATTTCCTAGAAAAATACAACTTATTAAATATTGATCAAAGAAGAAATAGAAATTTGAAGTCCTATAATTTTTAAATAAATTTAATCAGTATTTATAAACCTCCCCATAAACAGCTAAGGCAAAAATAATGCTTACCATATACAGACTCTTTGGGGAATACAAGAAAATGGCATACCCTCCAATTCATTTATAAGGCTAGTATAACTTTGATATTAAAGCCAATGAAGTTTATTCCATAAGAGAAAAATTAGCCAAATCTCACTCAGGAACATGGATACAAAAATCTTAACCAAAATATAGTATTAGAAAATCAAATCAAACTATATATAAAAAGGAAAATACAACCAATGTCAGAGACAGAATGGCCCCAAAGATGTTCACATCCTTATCCTCAAAACCTGTAAATATCAATCTTACATGGCAAAAGGGACTTTGTAGATGTGATTAAATTAAGGGCCATGAGCTGGGCAGATTATCTTTTTCTTTTTTAAAAAAAATTCATTTATTTATTTGTTTGTTTATTTTTGGCTGTGTTGGGTCTTCATTTCTGTGCGAGGGCTTTCTCCAGTTGCGGCGAGCAGGGGCCACTCTTCATCGCAGCGCACGGGCCTCTCACTGTCGCGGCCTCTCCCGTTGCGGAGCACAGCCTCCAGACGCGCAGGCTCAGTAGTTGTGGCTCACGGGCTTAGTTGCTCCGTGGCATGTGGGATCTTCCCAGACCAGGGCTCGAACCCCTGTCCCCTGCATTGGCAGGCAGATTCCCAACCACTGCGCCACCAGAGAAGCCCTGGGCAGATTATCTTGTAGCATCCCTGTGGGCACAATGTAATCACAGGAGTCCTTATAAGAGGAAGGCAGGAGGATCAGAGTCTGAGAGAAGATGTGACCATGGAAGCACAGATTGGAGTGATGAGCTTTGAAGATGGAGGAAGGGGTCATCAGCCATGGAATGCAGCTGGCCTCTAGAAGCTGCTAAAGATAAGGAAACATGTTCTCCCCTTGAACCTCCAGAAATGCAGCTCTAAGCCAACACCTTGATTTAGCCCCTAAGACCCATTCTGGCCTTCTGACCTCAAGAATTGTAAGATAACAAATGTGCTAGTTTTAAGCCATTATGTGTTTGGTAATTTGTTAAAGAAGCAGTAGGAAGCTAATACAACTAGATTGATCTTATTCTAGAAATGCAAGGATGGTTTAACATTTGCAAATCAAAGTATGTCACCATATTAATAAATTTAAAGGAGAAAAATTATAACTATCTCAAAAAATGTAAAAAAAAGTATTTGTAAAAATCAACTTCAATCATAATTTTTTAAAAAATTCTTTTAACTAGGAATAGAAGGAACTTCCTAAATCTAATAAAGGATATCAGAAAGCAATGGAGTAATTACCATAAAAGCTAGCAGTTACCTTTACAAGGGCTGGGGTTCTGTTTGGGAAGGGATATAAAGGGAGACTTCTAGCAAGCTGGTAAAACTTTATTTCTTGACTCTAGTTGGTGGTAAACAAGAGTTTGCTTTAGTCTAGCACACAGAATATAGTCAATATTTTATTGTAACTTTAAATAGAGCATAATTATAAAAATATTGAATCACTATGTAGTATACCTGAAACTAACATAATATTGTAAATCAACTATACTTCAAGTTTTAAAAAAGGTGCTTTATAATAATTATGTTTTATGTACTTTCCTTTAATTGTGTTATTTTTCACAATAAAAAATGTTTTTAAACAGATAGAAAAGAAAGATTTGAAAAGCAGATAGAGCAAAGCTATTGTTTAAGGCCTAAAAGTGCTATAGTCACTGAAGGGCAGACACTTAGGTTGGCCTTAGGAGTGGTGGGGCTTAAAGTCAGACCAGCTAAGGTGAGCTGAAAAGGCTCTGGGTGCTGGTGGGTGAGGCTGGCTTCTCTCCCCAGGATGGCAGTAACTGGGCAGGGAACCAGTACTGACCAACGCTAGGAGGAAGGATGGGCCCCCATTTTTGGGAGGGTACCACTGCAGCAGTCCTGCAAGATGCCACAAAAGCCACCAAAGAGAAGCAGGAGTCACCTGGGAGCCCAGGGGACAGAACAGACAGGCTGATGGGAGGGAGTTTCGTGCGTGGAGGGAGGTGGTAGTATCTCAGTCATGAAGTGGGTGGGTGGAGATACGAGACACTCCGGAGCTCTCATCTCCCAGGCCTAGGAAAACTTTTAATGTTCTAGGATTCTAAAATTAACATAACTGGGGGGAGGGGAATTGGATAAAGGTAGTCAAAAAGTACAAGTTTCCAGTTATAAGATTAGTAAGTACTAGGGACGTAATGTATAATATGATAAATATAATTAACACTGCTGTATGCTATATATGAAAGTTGTTAAGAGAGTAAATCCTAAGAGTTCTCATGAGGAAAAAAGTATTTTTTTTCTTTTTGTTTTATTTTGTATCTCTGTGAGTTGATGGATGTTCATTAAACTTTGCTGTATGTAAGTCAAATCATTATGCTGTACACTTTAACTTATACAGAGCTGTACATCACTTATATCTCAATAAAACTGGAAGGAACAAATAAAATAAAATAAAAAACATAACAAATAATTACTAATTACACACAAGCACAAAGAATTCATGGTTTTGAAACTTGCCTTTCTACGGCCTTTTTCCTTATCTAGTGATCACACCCAGCTTTTCTGGCAGCTGTCAAAGGGAAAGACTGCCCATACAAGCCAGCCCCTGGCAGAATTCATGTCAACATTCTAGGAGGGCTGGTTGGGCTAGCCAGTCCACAGCACTGATAATTAAGACATGAGTTACATCATGGGCCAGAAATGCTATGAGCCAATAATCATGGTAATAAGTAAAAGTTGGTTTCTGTATATAAGGATTTGGGCTATGACTACAGAAGACTGGGAAGGCAGTTGTCATTCTGCTCTACATCACATACCCTGATGACCTGGGTAGATGAAGGGACTGTTGACTGTGAACTAAAGGTTTAATTCATATTCAAAGTTAGTATTTTTAGGGTTCCTGTTGGGAACCCCAAATGGCAAATACAATAGTGTGAAAGAAGAAGCTGGAGAGAACATCTGAAGAGGTGGGAGAACATCTCTTCATCAGGCTGTCTCTCCCTCTGGATGGCCTAACGACTCATGGCCACTGTGATAACCAGTATAGGTAGGTGTGATTCGATGGGGGCAAGGGGATGTTGGAATAATCATATATAATACAACTTTGAGTCAGTGCATAGGAAGAACCAAACATCCTGACAGCTTACTGTTGACACTGGCATGACTTTTCTATTGCAGGAAACTCTTGTCCGGGATAATAAAAGTTGTAACTATCATTTTTTGCAGAAATTTCAAGAAGAAAAACATTTAAATGAACTTTGCAGCTTTTCAATATTTTGCATCCACCCACTCTCTAAGACTCTGAAATCTTTGCCTCAAAACCCTCCCCTTGCCCTAATAATCCTCAACTATTGTATCATGGTTCTTGTCCAGTCCCTAATCAAGCCCCCTCACTGGAAGAGCTGCCTGCAAATAGACCCCAACACTTCATAAATATCCCGACTGTGCCTCCCCATTTTAGATGGTACTCTGGCTCTGCAGAGTAGTTAGTGTTCTCCCTTCCTGCGATGAGAACTCAGCTTTACTTGACCACAAAGTTGTTGTGAGGGTATTTTCAGGGAGCCACCATTCAATTATTGAGGCCCACCGAGATCCAATGGAGACCCCCTTCACCACTGCAGCGCAAGACCCCTGATTCAGAAACAGTGTCCCCTTCTGAGGCCCTCGATCCCCTCAAGGGTCTTTCAGGCTTCACTAGCGAGGGATGTAAGGCTTGTCCTGGGCCCAAGTTCCAATTTCTTATTTTAAGTCTCCTTTTTATTGAGCTCCCCAAATACTGAATCTATTTTGTCTCCTAGAAATAAGGACCCCTTTTCAGGAATCCTTTAATTACCTGACCATATTTGAAAATCTTTTCTCCTTGGTGCATATCCGCCTTATCACTAACCAGGCAATTATTTGTCTATGTCCGTCCTGGTCATTTATTGTTGTGTATATATTAGAATAAAGTTTACGGTGAAGAGGACAGGTGTGGGTCCCAATAAGTCCGTCCCTAAGCCAGCCCAGGGAAAATTTTTGTCTCAGGCCACTGAACAACACCTTATGAGAACTTTCCTCAGACTAGTTTTGTCTGTGAGAGTTTGGATCAGCAGAGATCTCTCCACACCCTTCATCTGCTGAGAACTGTAAGTTCAACAGAGTTGCCATTGGGTAAGGTCTGCCTGTGAGGTTGGGGGTCCCCGAGCCACAGGATACACAAGCAACTCTCCACTGACATTCCCAGTCTTAGTATAAACCTCAGTCCATGCCTTCCTTGGACCAACCTTCTGCTTCTTACCTGTATTGATGCTATTGCCCAAATTTGTGCACTTATCTTTCTAAACAGCATCATTTCACCAAGGATAATTCAGAATTACAGTGGCCACTATAAGAACTTTTGATATGAACAATGTTATTCACTTGAGAAGTTCCTTTGAAGGAAAAGGGAACATAATTCCAAACATCCAATGGTCTTCATTTCTTAATTAGCATGAGGAAGTATCCAAAAGAAATTGGATTCCAAAATTGCCTCCTTAACAGATTCCTTGGCCAAAGCAAAAGAAAAATATGAACAACTTAAAACTATCTGTCTTTTAGATCTCCCACAAATCACAACTCAGACACACTATTCCTCTTCCTCTATCCTACAGTCTTCCATCTACTGCTGCCCCATCTCTCCCTCTGACCCCCTCTCCTTCCCTCCTGGCCGGCCAGGTACCCCAAACCTCACTTAACCTCTTTAACAGAAACCTCCTTCAACACAGAGAAAAACTCTTATGGTGAATTTTAAGCTCTGGTTCCATTCTCAGCTGAAATCCATTGCCTAAGACTCTCCAAGGCCTAGATAAGATAGAACATTGCGGAGGAATTTAGAATAGTTTGAGGGACATGTAATCCAGAGTGGCCAGATATATACCAATAGTGCATATGTTGCAAAAAGTTCGATGAAAAAGTCAGAATGGGAAGACCTCCAATGATGACTTAAAAGACTTTGAATTGTACAGGAAGCTGAAGGGGCTTAGAAACACTGCAGATGTCAGTCAAGAACTTTTGGAGGCTATCCTCTGCCTTTCCTGTGAAATTAGTGTTCTGATTCAGTTCTTCAAACCAAAAAAAGAGAGGCCTGATGGAGACTTTAGGGATAGGTTCTTTAGTACGTTGCGACAGCATTCAGTAGTAAATCTTGAAGCAGATGTGACCCTGGCTCTCCCTCTTATCTTTTTGTGAATGGCCTCAAAGCAGAAATAGAGGATTTAATATGCAAGCAAAAAGTAGGGTGGGAAATAGGCCCATGGCCAGACCTCCAAAACCTTGAAAGAGCTCTATTTTAAAAGAGCTCTAGAACTAAGAAACTAAAGGGGAAAGAAAGAAAGAAATTATCAATGAAGGTGTTCAATTTCCCACTCTACCTGCAAACCCACAAGGAAACATTTCTCTAAAAATTAAAAGACAATCTTACAATTTTGATTGATATGGTCACAATAATATAAATCTTAAACCTGAGCACTATTATACAGATCTTCCTCAACTTATAATGGGGTTACATCCCAATAAACCCATCATAAGTTGAAAATATCCTAAGTCAAAAATGTATTCAGGGGGCTTCCCTGGTGGTGCAGTGGTTGAGAATCCGCCTGCCGATGCAGGGGACACGGGTTCGTGCCCCGGTCTGGGAAGATCCCACATGCCGTGGAGCGGCTGGGCCCGTGAGCCATGGCCGCTGAGCCTGCGCGTCCGGAGCCTGTGCTCCTCAACGGGAGAGGCCACAACGATGAGAGGCCCGCATACCGCAAAAAAAAAAAATGCATTCAGTAAACCTAACCTACCATCATAGCTTAGTCTTGCCACTCTTAAATGTACTCAGAACTTACATTAATTAGCCTGCGGTTGGGCAAAATCATCTAACACAAAGCCCATTTTATAATAAAGTATTGAGTATCTCTTGTAATTTATTGACTACTATACTGAAAGTGAAAAACAGAATGGTTGTGCGGGTACAGAATGGTTATAAGTGTATTGGTTGTTTCCCCTTGTGATCACGTGGCTGACTGGAAGCTGCCCTGCCCTGCCCAGCATCATGAGAGAGGATCTTACTGTACTTTGCTAGCCTGGGGAAAAAGACCAAAATTCAAAATTCAAAGGGTGGTTTCCACCAAACTGGTATCACTTTCCTACCATCTTAAAGTTGGAAGAAATCAAACCATCATAAGTAAGGGACCCTCTGTACAACCCTTGCCTTGGAGTCAACAAACTACTTGGTCAGGCATCTATCTAATAATCCTAAATATCTAAAACCACACCTTCCCTAGGCCCCGGCACTTAACCATCAGCCCTGTACTTTTAACCAAGGAATGTTCTTTTCTCCTTTGTGACACTACACTCATTAACTTAATAGCAAGGGATTTACTGTGTGAATGGAATTGCCACATTAAATGCTCTCCTGATGGCCTCTTCCCTCCAGTCCCTGAGGACCTCCCTGTTCATAATGAGGTCCTGGCTGATTTGGATATTTATTTGCCAGTACTTTTGTGTGTAAATCAAACATAGATTGAAGCTCTCTTGTGGGCAAACAATTCCACTGACATTCTACTAGAACTAAACACATCAAGGTTCAGACTGACCCACCTAAACCTCTACCCAAGCTTGCTCAATAGCCTTTAAAACAAGGCACTAAGGAAGGAATAAAACTAAAATCAAAAGCCATAAAGAGGGCTTCCCTGGTGGAGCAGTGGTTGAGAGTCCGCCTGCCGATGCAGAGGACACGGGTTCATGCCCCAGTGCGGGAAGATCCCACATGCCACAGAGCGGCTGGGCCCCTGCGCCATGGCCGCTGAGCATGCGCCTCTGGAGCCTGTGCTCCTCAACGGGAGAGGCCACAACAGTGAGAGGCCCGCGTACCGAAAAAAAAAAAAAAAAAAGCCATAAAGAGAAAGGGCCTTCGTACCTCATCCTAGCCTTGTAATACTCCTGTCCTCCCAGTCAAAAAGCCCAGTGGCAGGAGTATAGATTCACTTAGGTCCCTGGGGCCATAAATAAGTCACTCTCCACTTCCCTTTAGAACCAAACTCAAATAGTGTTCTATCCTCAAGGCCTAAGGAGACTGACCACGTGTTGTACAATTGTAGAACTCTGTTGTGCTTTCTTTGGAGTCTCTTTAAATCAAAAGTTAATACCTGTCTTCTCCAAGGAAAATCAACAACATACTTGGACTGGTATGCCTCAGTTTCTGAGATGCCCTCCTACTTTTCCCAAGTCCGCAACCAGGACCTCCAGAGATTTAAATTGCCCTGTGACCCTATTCTTAGCCAATATGTGGATAATCTTTCTTGTTCCAAAGATTAGGCAAGCTCTAAGGCTGATTCATCTCTCTGCTTCCTCTTTTAGCTCAGGGAGGGCATATGGTTTCCAGAGAGAAGTTAACAATTTGTCAAAGGAAAGTGCACGACCTAAGACAAGATTTATTCCATGGAGGCAAACCTCTTAATCCAGACAACCAGCTGTGCAAAAGGTACCCGGACAACTAAGAGACAATTATGAGGATTCCTGAGCCTCACTGGCCACTGCAGGCTGTGTGTTCCCGAGTTTTCTGAAACTCCCATACCATTATTTGACTTGCCCAAGTCTCTGGTAACCATACCTTTTCTCTGAGAACAAACATGAACTTGTTTTTTGTGAGTTCAAATGAGGTATTCAATACCCTCCTACTCTGGGCCTAACTAAACATCATAAACCTTTCAACCTATAAGTAAATCAGAGATCTCACTAAGCCCTTAACTTCATGAGAATAAAGACTAATAGCTTAGCCTCTCTTGTGATCCAATGGCAAGAGCTTCCCACTTTGTTGAGGGGCAGCAGCTAAACAAATAGTCTCCTATTGGCTTGGCTTTAGAGTCTCCTTTAAACCAGATGGTCCCTCGTGCTGTACCATCTTTGTTGCTCCCTGAAAATACACATTTCTCATTAAGTCGATTTACCTCCTGCGAACTTCCTTCCTTTCTCTGACAAAGATTGTCAAGGCAGTGATCTCCCTCACTCTGGTAAGCAATGAACTCAGCTTCACCTGATCAGCAGGTTATTTCGGTAGCATTTTTGAGCTGGCAAATGACAGTGGTCTTTATCAGAATGTGTCCTAAACTCTCATCTGAGAAATCCCAGATTATTAAAAAATAAAAACAACCACCACACTTTCTATTTGTCATTGATTTTGGCAAATATTACTGATTGGATCATGGTTGTTCTTTGTTCTTGTTCCTACAGCCTCTTACTCCCCTGAAAGATGTTGGTCACTAATGGGCTGGGGTCCTGTCTCTGCTGGAAAAGAGCCGTGAAGGGGTCCAGCATGTGTTCCGTGGTGCTGAGGGGCAGTTTGTCATAAGCTTTCACCATGATGCTGTGTTCCTCCCTCCCATGCCCCATGCCCACACAAATACTGATGCACCCGCGGAAGAAACAGGCAGCAATACCCCTTCCGTTAGTTCCCTGGAGTCCAGCAAACCGGGGGAGGGGTTGGCAAAGGATTGGAGAGAAAAGAGGGAGGAGAGGAGTTTTCCTTATTTTGTCAGGATTCCTCTTAGCAGCTCTGCTTTTCTTTGCCTGCCCGAGGGCTGACTCTGGGGAACGCCAGATTGGGGCAAATCGCAGGGTGTCCTCAGGCCACCCTCACCGGAAGGACACGCACATCTCTCTCCAAGTGAAATCTGGTTCTGGTGACCAGCAAGGGCAGGCAAAGGGTAACAAAAAGCCGGCCAGAGCAGTTGACAGGAGCAGGTGTCGAGGAGTTGGTGTAAACTGAGTAAACTGCCAGAGCTGTCCCCGTTTCCCTTCATCTATCTCCTGGTCTCTAAGAGCTCAGACCCCAGAGCAGCAGCCAAGGTGAGGAATTCTGCCCCCCAAACAAGGAATGGAGCAGCACTTGAAACCTAGAGAAGAGGACATCCACGCGGGGGGAGCGGGGGGGTAGGGGGGAGTTGGGGGCGACAAGGGCGGCGGGGGGTTAGGAAGGCTGCCTTCAACAGATAACCCCTTGTGGCTGCAGAGGCAAAGGGCTCAGGAGCCTGAGCTCCACTTGACAAAAACTTCCCACAGTTACAGATGTCTAGAAGCACGAAGCAGTGAGTCTCCCGACACTTAAAAGCTTGCTCTGACTTTCCCGTATTCTGGAATCTTCGGTCTGTGCCATGCACTATGTCATTTAAATAGTTTTGTTTTGTCGCTTTGGTCTCGCTGTGATTTCTTGAGTGATGGCCTCCACCCCCACACGGGACTGACTGTACGCTGGGGTTGCCCGGAGGCGGGGGCGACCAGTGTCAGGCAGAGGGTGTCAGCCGCCTCTGCCCCCGAGGCCCCCCTGTAATCCTTTGAACTTCTTAGTCCCCACAGCACCGAGCTAAGTCCTAGAGCTCGGTGCAGCTTTTGTGTGTGTGTGTGTGTGTGTGTGTGTGTGTGTGTTCTTTATGAGCTTTATTGAAGATAATTTCACAATATGTAGACTTTTAAAAATAATTAAGCTGAAAATAGTCTTCGTTAGAAGAAATGTTTCCTCCAATAAAGTTTCTCCTATACATAAAAAATCAATTATCTAAAAACTACTAATTAATTACATAAATAAGCTGGAATTAGAAATTACTAAAATAACTAATGAAAAGCACAAATTAACAGCACAAGTATATTGAGTTTAATTTTAAATGGAGACATCTTTTTAAAATATTTTTTCATTCATGTTAGTCTTCATTAGTGCTTAGTAAATCTTTACTTTTCACGTCTGTAAATAAAAGCAACAAACAAACAAACGTTAGCAGGGAGCCAGGGAGCATAAAAATGGTATTTAGTTTTTTTCATTTTTTAATTCTAAAAACTCCTTTTAACCATTATTTCAAAGAACCCTGAAAAAGATGCTAGACTTGAATCCAAAGTTGAAATACTAACCAAATTATCAAAAGTCTTTGGGGAGGGTGGGAGGGAGGGAGATGCATGAGGGAAGGGATGTGGGAACAGATGTATATGTATGACTGATTCGGTGCAGCTTTGATCAGCCTTCAGACACCAGAATTAAATATGTAAATACCAAGTTGGAGAAACAGCTTAAAAAGTTTAAGAAATCCAGAGCAACAGAATTCCGCAGAGGACAGGCCTGCCAGTTGGGGTGGGGGGAGACAGGTTGGAAAGAGGAACTCCGCTCTGAAAAAACAACGTTCAAGTCTCTCGCAGTGGAGGCGTCCCGAGAGTCGCTGGACTCCGAACCGGCGGGTTCTCCCGAGAGCCCCGCGGGTGGCGCGCAAGGCTGCGCGGCCCAGCAGGGCGGGACCCGGGCGGCAGCCGGCGGCTCTCCGGGGAGGCTCGCTCTAGGAGTTGGGAGTGACCGGCCGGCCTCTCCCGGAATTTGTGACGTGCCGGACAGCGGTGGTAACAGAGCCGGGTCGTCGGGGCGGGGGTCTCCCAGGCCAAGAGCCCCGATGGGATGGGGAGGGGGTGGGGAGCGAGGCGCCCCCGAGCTCCGGGGCTCCGCGCAGCATTAAAGTGAGCGCCGAGTCAGCGGGGGCGGCGGCGGCGGCGGCGGCGACGCGGGGCTGGCGCCGGTACGGCCGCGAGCCCCAGCACGCGCCTCGCTGCTCTGGCCGCGTTGGCGGCCCGCGCGCCCGGCTCGCTGAGGCCGGGCCACGCCCCCGAGGGGGTGGAGCCTCGGCCGGGGGTGGGGCCGAAGCTGGCGGCGCCCAGGCGTGGGGCGGGGGCTGTGACAGCAGCTGCGGCGGCGACGGCGGCGGCGCCTGAAGCTGCTGCAGCAGAGGCGGAGGCTGCTCCTGGAGGCGTCCGGGCCGCTCAGCCGGAGCCCCAGCCCGGAGACGCCGGGCGGTGCGCTGGGTGCTGCGGCTGCTGCCCGCCCGCCGCCGCCCGGGCCCCAGCTACCACCCGGGCCCCGGCCGCCGCTCGCGCCCCGGTCGACCCCGCCCGCGTGTGTGCCCCAGCCGGGACGCCACCCCCGGCCGGGTCTCCACTTCTCGGCCGCACCTCCCATGACAGCGCCCGCTCGAAGATGGCTGCGAAGGGCGCGCACGGCTCCCACCTGAAGATGGAGAGCGAGCTGGAGCGCTGCCGCGCCGAGGGCCACTGGGACCGCATGCCAGAGCTGGTCCGGCAGATGCAGACGCTAGTCGTGCCCGGCGGCGGAGGCGGCCGGCGAGCCAGCCCGAACGCAGTGCTCACCTCTGTGGACACCGGTGAGTGAGGGAAGGAAGGGGCCGGTTCACAAGCGCGGAGCGCGCGAAAGGCGCCTCCTCCAGGAAGCGGGCCCCGACTGCGTGGGGCCGGCGGTGGCTGCTTTCGGTGTTACCCTTGCTACAGTGCTGGTCTTAGGAGCAACCAGGGTAGTAAGGAAGGTTCTTCTGCCCAAGGAGAAAACTCACATGCAGGGTGCTTTGGGGAAACGAGAAAAACGGCTTTTGCTCTCTGCCCTTTTGGATCATGTGGGCTGCTCGGACTGCTGTGAAATGGTGGTTTCGGCACGCATCAGACTGGGGCTTAGGCCGGACTCTTGCGCCGCCCCTCCAACCCCCATTCCGGTTCCTAAACTCCGTCAGGTGAAGGCTGTGCCTGTTTCTCCTTGCCCTCCCCCTCTTTCCCCCAAGTCAAATTGACGGCGAAGCTCTGTGCACAGCCGGTATGATTGGGGGCTTGACGAGCGCCAGGGTGGAGTGGTGGAGAAGTGGGAAAGAGGCCTGGTAAGCCTCAGTTTCTTCTTCTGAGTTCTGGCTGGGGACGCATCTAGCCCTGGCAGTCTGTGGCTTTAGCAGTAGGGCTGGTTTGGCTGGGCTGGGCTCTTGTGCTGGGGCGGGAAGGAACCCTGATGTGGCAGTGGGGGAACACCGCGCCCCAGTCTCCAACCTCAAACCTGTTCCTGGTGCCTTCAGCTCAGCCTGGAGAGCCCTCCCTGAGCCCTCTCTTTGTGCGCGGCCAACTTTAGAGCCTTTGTGGAAGGAGGCAGGGAGTAAATAAATACAGATATAAAGAGTTTTAAAGACTGCCCAGCCTGTGGAAGGCTCTGTGAAGAGAGAGAATGATAACGATAATAGTAACAGTAATAGTAACTCGCTCACTCACTCTGTGCCGGTGTACTAAGCACTGTAATCAACTCAGTTTCTCCCAACAACCCCATGAAGCAGGTACTCTTGTTTGCCACTTACAGATAAAGAAACTGAGGCACAGAGAACTTAAATAACTTGATCATCCAGCCAATAAGTGGTGGAACCAGGATTTGAACCCAAGTTTCTGAGTACATCCTTTTAACCACTTGCACCATTACCTCTCCAAGAAGTATAACACAAAATCCCAGCTTGAAGAGTTGACAAAATGGATGGGAAGGCAGAGGGGCGATCAGAGGGCAATTGTGTTAGATTATGGTGCTTAGAGGAAGAGGAGTTTTCAGGAAGCAGCAGAACTGGTACTGGCCTCTAACTGGTGTTGGGAAGGGCAGAGTATGTTTGCCCAATGAGGAGGAAGGATAGATGGACATTGAGGGGTCTAGGTGGCAGGGATGGACAGTCGGTTTGAGGCTTTGAGGTAGGTCTGAGCGTGGCAGTGAGGGGTAGTGGCCAGAGCTAAAGATGCACGTTTGGGGGAAACTGATGAGACCCCGCCTTCCAGGGAAGGACAGATACATTTCAGGTTCCCCTCTGTCCCCTGTGTGGGGTGATGTGGTGGGGTGGGGCTGGTGAGGGTGGAATGGAAGATGACCCATGCAGAGGGCACTGGGGCCTGGTCGAGGTGTGGGAATCTGGGTGAGGTTGGCAGTGCCACAGAGAAGCATGCTGGGCCCAAGACAGTAACCAGGGCCGCCTAGAATCTATCCAGGGCTTTACTTCCTAAGCTGTTCTTTAGAGGTCTCAAGGAGGTTGAGTAATTAATTCCTTGGTATTCTAGGATAAAAGGGTTTGGGGAGCCAAAAAAGCTGTCATTAGACCTAACAGATTCAATATTGTTAAACTGATCTTTTTTAACTGCAGGACTTCTCAGAGCCTTTAATATGCTCACCTGTGTATGATGTTCAAGCCAAGGTTAGAGTATAAACACCACATTTCTCAAATAAAGGCTTCATTTGGGAAGGATTCTATGAAGGATTATTGGGAAGCACTGGTATGGCATAGTTTATAAATGGTATGGTATGGTTATAAAATGCTGCTTCTATTTGAAAAAACTTTTTTTGTAAACAGCCCTGTGGGGAGGGCAGGAATTATTGACCCCATTTTAGGCATCAAAGCCCAGAAAGGTCACATAATGAGTATGTGGCAGAGACTGTACCCAAACCGGAGTCCCTGACACCAGGTCTACTAGAGACAGAGGGAGGAGTGTGGAGCCTGGGTTGGCTTCACTGTGGGAACTGACCAGCACAAAGAGGGAGGCTAAGGTCAGTGGGGTCTCTCCTGCCAATTTTGGGGTTTGGTCCTATGAGCGATTTTCTCCCATTGTTATTTCCAGATACATTTATCCCAGAACGCACATGTACATGCCTGCATGCACGTGCACACAGAGACACACACAAGGAAGGAAAACAAATGACTCCCGAAGCCCATGCTTAGGGCATTTTTTGGATTGTCTTTTATTTTGGTTCTCTCTCCACTGGGTTCCTTGATCACTGGAGGGATTAAGGGCCTGTTTTTTTTTTTTTTTAATTTTTTGTATTTTTTTATTGTGGTAAAATAAATACACATAACATTTGCTATTTTAGCCATTTTAAAGTGTACAATACCAGGTATTAAGTACATTTACGATGTTGCATAAACATCACTGCTGTCTAATTCCAGAACTTTTTCATCATCCCAAGCAGAAGCCCCATACCCATTCAGCGGGAACTCACTATTTCTGCCCCATCCCCCCTTCCTGACCACTGATCTTTCTGTCTCCATAGATTTGCCTCTTCTGGACATTTCATATAAATAGGATCATACAGGACGTGGCTAAGGGCCTGTTTTTTGAGGGGGTGTGGATACTGAGCCCCCTGCAGCCCAGGAGGGAGATTCTTAAAAGTCCCACCTGGTCTGTTAGACTCAATGACCAGAAGCTTCAACATAATTACATAATTTGGGAGAGGTGAGGAAGGTGCTGAGGGAGGAGGACGAACCCCAGCTGAACGCTATTTTACAGACAGGCCCTGCTGTATCTGTGGGATTTCCCAAAGAAACGAAGAATAGCCCCCAGAACATGGGTTTCACTCCAGGGAGCAGAAGGGGAAGACCCAGCTGAAGGAGGGGGACCTCTTTCTGGTCTGGTGGGAGTAAAGGATCAGGAGATGCTCCCGCAGAAGGGGCCCCCTTTTCCTGTCTGGGGAGGCTGCTCCCCACCACCTGCCCAGGGGGAAGGTGGTTACTACTGTTTGTACATTTTCTTTCAAACTCACATCCGGTTTAGATTTGGTCAGGATGGAGCAGGGGAACCCCAGAGGGTGGCTAGCTGTGATGAGTTTTGTTCACATAAAAACAAAGAGCCGCATCCAAGTGGTTAAAAAAAAAAACTTTATTAAGAAAAATTTCCAAAACGTCAAAAAAGTAGAGAGAAAAATGAATCCCATATACCCATCAACCAGTGTCAGTGATCACAAACTCATGAATAGTTTTGTCTGAGCTACACCCTGGGCCATTTTTCCCCCACGTTGCAATATTTCAGTATGTATTTATTAAACAAGAACTCTTTTGAAAAATAAAACTACCATATTTTTATTACACCTCCCCCACATCTAATTATTTAATTTTACAGTTTGTTTGCTAGAATGAGGATCCAAATAAGTCCACACATTGCATTTGGTTAATGGGTTGAATCTTTCTTTTATCCCCAACATTTTATTATGAAAATTTCAAACATACAAAAAGTTGAAAGAATTTTGCAGTAAACACCTGTATTCCCACCAGCTAGATTCGAATATTCTTTTACTATACTTGCTTTAATCACATCTGCTACTCTCTCCATCCATCTGGAGTCTCTCCTAATCTGTAGTCATCCCCTATCTTTTTTTTTCAATTAGTGATTTTTTAAAAAAAACTGGAGATTGTTCTGAGCATTTTTTTTCAGTTGAAGTTAGCGGGAGTACATTTGAGGCAGGTGGCCTCACTAGTTTTGCCCTCTTTCTCCTCTTGCCACGGTTGGAAGGTCCCAGCCCTTTGCAGTCCTGTGAAGTGAGCAGCTGCAGAGACCACCATGTCCCCATTTGACCCAGTAGGGAAGGGTCTGGTCTGAGCACCTGGCCTGCCAGCTGGAACCACCTTTCCTGACTGAATTGGCAGGTGGAAGAGTGGGGAGCACTGCCCTGCAAATATGGGTTCCGGGGAGGAAGCCAGTAACCTTGAAGTGGGTCCCTGGGAACCGGCACGCTGCGAGAGGCCTGGAGAGGGGTGGGAGTGGAGAGGAAGCTAGCCGCCAGAGGCCTCCTAAACAAGGTGGGGAGACTGGGCGGGCCACGAAGTGGGGACTTGCTTTGGGCCTCTGCTAAGAGCAGAGAGCTGGGCTGGGCTGCCAGAATCAGGAGCCAGGCTCCCAGAGTCTGTTGCACTGTCCGTGAGGAAGGCCTTCCTAATGCCCCAGCAAGGGAAAAGCTGGAACACTTTACCCAAACCAGGATAGGGAGTAGGTTTCGGACAATAAGATGATGAAAAGCAATCTGTTTTACCTTTGGAGAAGGATAGGAAAGCCTTGATCCACCTGGATTCTTATTTAACAACTGAAAACCTAGAACTTTTCATTCCAAACTACCCTTCAGTTCCATAGACTGACCAGTTGAGAACAGTGGGATGGAAAAAGTGGAGCAGGGAGGAGAGTTGGACAAGGAAGAAAAGAAAGTAAATTCCCGATATCTACTTGAGTGTCTACTAAATGGAAAAACAGAGAGACTGAGTTGGGTGTGAAGAGGGAGGGCAGAAAGACTCTGGAGAAGGATCCGGAGTGTTAATCTACAAAACAGTCTGAAACTCGCAAGTGTGTGACAGTGAGAACTACTCTTATTCCTGCCCTTGGAATTAGGATTAGCTTTTAACCTACTGTTTGCAGCTCTTAGACTGTTCTTCATTTCCAAACTGTCAGAAGCTCTGCTCTGCGTGGGATGTGGGGAAGAGGGACTGTTCTTTGGCTGTGTTACGTTATGTGAGTTGTGACCATAACAACATTGCATCTTTATTGTCATCTATAAAATGGGAATAATTTCTACCTATCAGGGCTGTGCTGATTAAATGATACTATATAATAAAGTACCTGGTACTCAGTGGGCCATCAGCAAATACCAGCCCCCCTTTTTCAGTAAAAGGCACTTCTGAAGTTTAGAGCAGTGCTTCTCAAACGGTCTGTGGTGAAGTCTCAGTTTTATGTTCTGGTTTTTTTTTTTAGATTCCCAATCTGTTGTGTTCCGATACTTTCTTAAAATACATAAACTGATACCTGCTCCCCCCACCACCAATTTTTTAGTATTTGATTCAACAATTATTCTGTCACATGGTTATCAACGTTTCTGAACATATACTCTATATTTGTGCACTCACCCCGCAGGACTGGGTCACGAAGACGTACAGACCCACCCCAGCCCACGGACCACACTTTGAGCAGCGTGTGTTCAGAGGACATTTTGAGGAGAGGTGTGGGCCCTGAGGAGTATTTCAAGATTGAGATTTGCCTAGAAGGAAGCTGGTTTCTCTTGGCATGAAAGGAAAGGAACCCTAGGGAGTTCTGGGCCGGGTAGCTGGGTGGCGGAGGCGGGACCCGGTGGCCAGAAGGCTGGGCTGCAGACTGGCACCTGCAGACTGCGGGGCGGGAGCTGTGTGCACCGCTGCACCTGACGGCAGAGGGGCGGGACCAGCCGGGCAGGCGGAGCCTGGGGAGGGATGAGGTTCCCTGGGAAAGAGCAGGTTCATAACTCTACCTCAGGATTTACAGATGCAAAACAGATTAGAAGGGGACCGCCAATTGCCAAGTGGCCCACAGCTCAGGAATGCTGCTCAGGCACCCACTTCTAAGCAGCCCACTCCCCCTCCTGGCTGAGATTTTGGAAACGTAGAAGATTCCTTCTATTCTTGGGTCGATTTAAATTTTATTTTTGACTAGGTGATATATTCACATGGGTCAACCTTCCAAAGGTACCCAAAAGTAACGAGTGAAAAGCCTCCCTCCATCTCTGCCCCCGTCCCTGTAAGGTAGAAAAGTTAGCAGATGTTTGTGTTATCCTTTTACATATTTTCATGCATAAACACACAGTGGTCCACTGTGTGTGCTCTACTTTCTAATCAGTTTATCTTGAAGTTCATGTCATGACAGCCCATATAGAGCCTCCTCATTCCTTTATATGGTGGCATGGTGTCCCTTTTAATGGATATATCATGCTTTATTTAATCAGCCTTCTGTTGATGGACATAAAGTTTTCTCTGGTTTTCTGCTATTATAAACAACGCTGCAGGAATGACCTTATGTGTTGGTTGTTTTACACATGTTCGAGGACATCTGTAGGCATGGGATTGCTGAGTCAATGGGGATGTGCAAGAAATAATTTTGATATATGTCGCCAAGTTGCCCTTTGTAGAGGTTCTACCAACTTCTGTCCCACTAGTGATGGATGATAGTTTGAAACATCATTTTTGGCCATTTCCTCCTAATGTTATTTTTAGAAATCATGAGGTAGGTAGCAAAGGATGGGCTGCTAGGCTGTGGCATCCTCAGAAGGAACATCTCCTGTGACTGTTCTCTGGGATCTGGGCTTCCGGGATGCTCTCTGTGGGGAATCTCCCTTACGAAGAGAGACCATTATTCAGGGACATGCAATTTTACACCTGTGGCTTTGAGTTGTGAGCAAACTGCAGTGGTCCTGAGAGTAAGGAGTGAGTGGCATTCTGAGTAGGTCTGAGAATACCATCCTGGCAGCAGGAAGAGCACTAGAGGACGTGGGATCGAGCACATGTTCCTGGAGGCATTTTGGTTTTTTTTATAAATTTATGTATTTTATTTTATTTTTGGCTGCATTGGGTCTTTGTTGCTGTGCGGGCTTTCTCCAGTTGTGGCGAGCGGGGGCCACTCTTTGTTGTGGTGCGCGGGCTTCCCACTGCAGTGACTTCTCTTGTTGCGGAGCATGGGCTCTAGGCGCGCGGGCTTGGTAGTTGTGGCTCGTGGATTCTAGAGCACAGGCTCAGTAGTTGTGGTGCACAGGCTTAGTTGCTCCGCGGCATGTGGGATCTTCCTGGACCAGGGCTTGAACCCATGTCCCCTGCATTGGTAGGCAGATTCTTAACCACTGTGCCACCAGGGAAGCCCCCCTGGAGGCATTTTGGATGAGCACAGAACTCCCTGAGCCTCAGGGCTTCCCCATGGGGGAGTGGAAAGGATCCCACTACTCAGCAACTGTTTATTGGGTGCCTGTATTAAGTGGTCCTTGCTCTGTTCAAGGGGGACAGGCCAGGAGCCAGTCACCAAGCAGAGACACCCAAGGCGGTCCTGAAACCACCCTCAACCTCAAACCCTGCACCCTGAGCACCTGGATCCCATCCCACTCAGGTCGCCCCTGCTGTAGGTAGCAGGGATACAGTGGCTCCAGGATTGCAGTTTTCAGTGCTGTGGGGGAGACAGCAAATTAAACCAAGCAATAGGAAATCAGTAGCCAAGGGGTGAGGTCTGTGGACAAGCTAATGTGTGCGGGAACTCGAGAAAGTGCCAAGGATTGCCGTGCTACACCAGTAAATCTGCCTCTGGCCTTAACTCTCCTTGGTTGCTAGGTTATCCCTGGGTCATGCTAAAGTACCTTAATAACAGAGAAAACCAATTCTGCTACATGGAAGATAGGAGCACCTGACAATGTGTTATTAAGCCACCTTGTATATTTTTCCTCTTCAGTTGTTCGGAGGGAATTCCTTCCTTGTGTAAGAACTTATCACCTTGGAGCATGGGTGTGACTTTGTCCCTCATTTTTTTTTTTCCTTTTTTTAAATTTAATTTAATTTTATTTTGAATTTTATTTATTTTTTATACAGCAGGTTCTTATTAGTTATCCATTTTATACATATTAGTGTATACATGTCAGTCCCAATCTCCCAATTCATCCCACCACAACCCCCACCACCACCACTTTCCCCCCTTGGTGTCCATACGTTTGCTTCTCTACATCTGTGTCTCTATTTCTGCCCTGCAAACTGGTTCATCTTTACCATTTTTCTAGATTCCACATATATGCATTAATATATGATATCTGTTTTTCTCTTTGACTTACTTCACTCTGTATGACAGTCTCTGGATCCATCCACATCTCAACAAATGACCCAATTTTGTTCCTTTTTATGGCTGAGTAATATTCCATTGTATATACGTACCACATCTTCTTTATCCACTTGTCTGTCGATGGACACTTAGGTTGCTTCTGTGACCTGGCTATTGTAAACAGTGCTGTAGTGAACACTGGGGTGCATGTGTCTTTTTGAATTGTGGTTTTCTCTGGGTATATGCCCAGTAGTGGGATTGCTGGGTCATATGGTAATTCTATTTTTAGTTTTTTAAGAAACTTCCATACTGTTCTCCATAGTGGCTGTATCAATTTACATTCCCACCAACAGTGCAAGAGGGTTCCCTTTTCTCCACACCCTCTCCAGCATTTATTGTTTGTAGATTTTCTGATGATGCCCATTCTAACTGGTATGAGGTGATACCTAATTGTAGATTTGATTTGCATTCCTCTAATAATTAGTGATGTTGAGCAGCTTTTCATGTGCTTCTTGGCTATCTGTATGTCTTCTTTGGAGAGATGTCTATTTAGGTCTTCTGCCCATTTTTGAATTGGGTTGTTTGTTTTTTTTAATATTGAGCTGCATGAGCTGTTTATATATTTTGGATATTAACCCTTTGTCCGTTGATTTGTTTGCAAATATTTTCTCCCATTCTGAGGGCTGTCTTTTCGTCTCTTTTATAGTTTCCTTTGCTGTGCAAAACCTTTTAAGTTTCATTAGGTCCCATTTGTTTATTTTTGTTTTTATTTCCATTACTCTAGGAGGTGGGTCAAAAAATATCTTGCTGTGATTTATGTCAAAGAGTGTTCTTCCTATATCTTCCTCTAAGAGTTTTATAGTGTCCGGTCTTACATTTAGGTCTTTAATCCATTTTGCATTTATTTTTGTGTATGGTGTTAGGGAGTGTTCTAATTTCATTCTTTTACATGTAACTGTTCAGTTTTCCTAGCACCACTTACTGAAGAGACTGTCTTTTCTCCATTGTATATCCTTGCCTCCTTTGTCATAGATTAGTTGACCATAAGTGTGTGGGTCTATCTCTGGGCTTTCTATCCTGTTCCATTGATCTATGTTTCTGCTTTTGTGCCAGTACCATATTGTCTTGATTACTGTACCTTTGTAGTATAGTCTGAAGTCAGGGAGTCTGATTCCTCCAGCTCTGTTTTTTCCCTCAAGATTGCTTTGGCTATTTGGGGTCTTTTGTGTCTCCATAAAAATATTAAGATTTTTTTGTTCTAGTTCTGTAAAAAATGCCACTGGTGATTTGATAGGAATTGCATTGAATCTGTAGATTGCTTTGAGTAGTATAGTCATTTTCACAATATTGATTCTTCCAATCCAAGAACATGATATATCTCTCCATCTGTTTGTGTCATCTTTGATTTCTTTCATCAGTGTCTTATAGTTTCCTGAGTACAGATCTTTTACCTCACTAGGTAGGTTTATTCCTAGGTATTTTATTCATTTTGTCGCAGTGGTGAATGGGATTGTTTCCTTAATTTCTCTTTCTGATCTTTTGTTGTTACGGTATAGGAATGCAAGAGATTTCTGTGCATTAATTTTGTATCCTGCAACTTTACCAAATTCGTTGATTAGCTCTAGTAGTTTTCAGGTGGCATCTTTAGGATTCTCTATGTATAGTATCATGTCATCTCCAAACAATGACAGTTTTACTTCTTCTTTTCCAATTTGTATTCCTTTTATTTCTTTTTTGTCTCTGATTGCTGTGGCTAAGACTTCCAAAACTATGTTGAATAATAGTGGCGGGAGTGGACATCCTGTCTTGTTCCTGATCTTAGAGGAAATGCTTTCAGTTTTTCACCATTGAGAATGATGTTTGCTGTGGGTTTGTTGTATATGGCCTTTATTATGTTGAGGTAGGCTCCCTCTATGCCCACTTACTGGAGAGTTTTTATCATAAATGGGTGTTGAATTTTGTCAAAAGCTTTTTATGCATTTACTGAGATGATCATATGGTTTTTCTTCTTCAGTTTGTTAATATGGTGTATCACATTGATTGATTTGCGTATATTGAAGAATCCTTGCATCCTTGGGATAAATCCCACTTGATCATGGTATATGATCCTTTTAATGTGTTGTTGGATTCTGTTTGCTAGTATTTTGTTGAGGATTTTTGCATCTATATTCTTCAGTGATATTGGTCTGTAATTTTCTTTTTTTTGTAGTATCTTTGTGTGGTTTTGGTATCAGGGTGATGGTGGCCTCATAGAATGAGTTTGGGAGTTTTCCTTCCTCTGCAATTTTTTGGAAGAGTTTGAGAAGGATGGGTGTTAGCTCTTCTCTAAATGTTTGATAGAATTCATCTGTGAAGCCATCGGGTCCGGGACTTTTGTTTGTTGGAAGTTTTTTTTTTTTTTTCTGTGGTACGTGGGCCTCTCACTGTTGTGGCCTCTCCCATTGTGGAGCACAGGCTCTGGATGCGCAGGCCCAGTGGCCATGGCTCACGGGCCCAGCCGCTCTGCGGCATGTGGGATCTTCCCGGACTGGGGCACGAACCCACGTCACCTGCATTGGCAGGCGAACTCTCAACCACTGCGCCACCAGGGAAGCCCTGCTGGAAGATTTTTAATCACAGTTTCAATTTCATGAGACTTGTGATTGGTCTGTTCATATTTTCTATTTCTTCCTGCTTCAGTCTTGGAAGGTTATACCTTTCTAAGAATTTGTCCATTTCTTCCAGGTTGTCCATTTTATTGGCATAGAGTTGCTTGTAGTGGTCTCTTAGGATGCTTTGTATTTCTGAGGTGTCTGTTGTAACTTCTCCTTTTTCATTTCTAATTTTATTGATTTGAGTCCTCTTGCTCTTTTTCTTGATGAGTCTGGCTAAAGGTTTATCAATTTTGTTTATCTTCTCCAGAACCAGCTTTTAGTTTTATTGATCTTTGCTATTGTTTTCTTTGTTTCTATTTCATTTCTTTCTGCTCTGATCTTTATGATTTCTTTCCTTCTACTAACTTTGGGTTTTGTTTGTTCTTCTTTCTCTAGTTCCTTTAGGTGTAAGGTTAGATTGTGTATTTGAGATTTTTCTTGTTTCTTGAGGTAGGATTGTATTGCTATAAACTTCCCACTTACAACTGCTTTTGCTGCATCCCATAGGTTTTGGATCGTTGTGTTTTCATAGTCATTTGTCTCTAGGTATTTTTTGATTTCCTCTGATTTCTTCAGTGATCTCTTGGTTATTTAGTAACATATTGTTTAGCCTCCCTGTGTTTGTCTTTTTAAAGTTTTTTTCCCCTCAATTGATCTCTAATCTCATAGCATGGTGGTCGGAAAAGATGCTTGATATGATTTCAATTTTTTAAAATTTACTGAGGCTTGATTTGTGACCCAAGATGTGATCTATCCTGGAGAATGTTCTGTGTGCACTTGAGCAGAAAGTGTAATCTGCTGATTTTGGATGGAATGTCCTATAAATATCAATTAAATCTATCTGGTCTATTGTGTCATTTAAAGCTTGTGTTTCCTTATTAATTTTCTGTCTGGATGATCTGTCCATTGGTGTAAGGGAGATGTTAAAGTCCCCCACTATTATTGTGTTACTGTTGATTTCCTCTTTTAGAGCTGTTAGCATTTGCCTTATGTATTGTGGTGCTCCTGTGTTGGGTGCACATATATTTATAATTGTTATGTCTTCTTCTTGGATTGATCCCTTGATCATTATGTAGTGTCCTTCCTTGTCTCTTGTAACATTCTTTATTTTAAAGTCTATTTTATCTGATATGAGTATTGCTACTCCAACTTTCTTTTGATTTCCATTTGCCTGGAATATCTTTTCCCATCCCCTCACTTTCAGTCTGTATGTGTCCCTAGGTCTGAAGTGGATCCCTTTTAGACAGCATATACATGGGTCTTGTTTTTTTATCCATTCAGAGACCCTGTGTTTTTTGGTTGGAGCATTTAATCCATTCACATTTAAGGTAATTATCGATATGTATGTTCCTATTACCATTTTCTTAATTGTTTTGGGTTTGTTTTTGTAGGTCCTTTTCTTCTCTTGCATTTGCCACTTAGAGAAGTTCCTTTAGCATTTGCTGTAGAGCTTTTTTGGTGGTGCTGAATTTTCTTAGCTTTTGCTTGTCTGTAAAGCTTTTGATTTCTCCATCAAATCTGATTGAGATCCTTGCAGGGTAGAGTAATCTTGGTTGTAGGTTCTTCGCTTTCATCACTTTAGATATACCGTGCCACTCCCTTCTGGCTTGTAGAGTTTCTGCTGAGAAATCAGCTGTTAACCTTATGGGAGTTCCCTTGTATGTTATTTGTCATTTTTCCCTTGTTGCTTTTAATAATTTTTCTTTGTCTTTAATTTTTGTCAGTTTGATTACTATGTGTCTTGGCTTGTTGCTCCTTGGGTTTATCCTGCCTGGGACTCTCTGCACTTCCTGGACTTGGGTGGCTATTTCCTTTCCCATGTTAAGGAAGTTTTCGACTATCATCTCTTCAAATATTTTCTCAGGTCCTTTCTCTCTCTCTTCTCCTTCTGGGACCCCTATAATGCAAATGTTGTTGTGTTTAATGTTGTCCCAGAGGTCTCTTAGGCTGTCTTTGTTTCTTTTCATTCTTTTTTCTTCTGTTCCATGACAGTGAATTCCGCCATTCTGTCTTCCAGGTCACTTATCTGTTCTTCTGCCTCAGTTACTCTGCTATTGATTCCTTCCAGTGTATTTTTTGTTTCAGTTATTGTATTGTTCATCTCTGTTCATTTTTAAATTTTTCTAGGTGTTTGTTCTTTAATTCTTCTAGGTCTTTGTTAAACATTTCTTGCATCTTCTCAATCTTTGCCTCCATTCTTTTTCCAAGCTCCTGGATAATCTTCACTGTCATTATTTTGAACTCTTTTTCTGGAAGGTTGCCTATCTCCACTTCATTCACTTGTTTTTCTAGGGTTTTATCTTGTTCCTTCATCTGGTCCATAGTCCTCTGCCTTTTCATTTTGTCTTTCTGTGAATGTGGTTTTCGTTCCACAGGCTGCAGGATTATAGTTCTTCTTGCTTCTGTTGTCTGTCCTCTGGTGGATGAGGCTATCTAAGAGCCTTGTGCAAGCTTCCTGATGGGAGGGACTGGTGGTGGGTAGAGCTGGGTGTTGCTCTGGTGGGCAGAACTGAGTAAAACTTTAATCCGCTTGTCTGGTGATGGGTGTGGCTGAGTTCCCTCTCTGTTGGTTTTTTGTCTGTGAGGTGACCCAGCACTGCAGCCTACCTATTCTTTGGTGGGGCTAATGGTGGACTCTGGGAGGGCTCACACCAAGGAGTACTTCCCAGAACTTCTGCTGCCAGTGTCCTTGTCCCCATGGTGAGCGATAGCCACTCCCTGCATCTGCAGGAGACCCTCCAACACTAGCAGGTAGGTCTGGTTCAGTCGTCTATAGGGTCACCGCTCCTTCCCCTGGGTCCCGATGCACACACTACTTTGTGTGTGCCCTCCAAAAGTGGAGTCTCCCCTTCCCCCAGTCCTGTCGAAGTCCCGCAATCAAATCCTGCCAGCCTTCAAAGTCTGATTCTCTGGGAATTCCTCCTCCCGTTGCCGGACCCCCAGGTTGGGAAGCCTGACGTGGGGCTCAGAACTGTCACTCCAGTGGGTGGACTTCTGTGGTATAAGTGTTTTCCAGTTTGTGGGCCACCCACCCAGCAGCCATGGGATTTGATTTTATTGTGATTGCACCCCTCCTACCATCTCATTGTGGCTCCTCTGCTGTCCTTGGATGTGGGGCATCTTTTTGGTGAGTTCCAGCATCCTCCTGTCAATGATTATTCAGCAGTTAGTTGTGATTCTGGTGCTCTTGCAAGAGGGAGTGAGCGCACATCCTTCCACTCTGCCATCTTGAACCAATCTCTGTCCCTCATTTTCTTTTTTTTTTTTCCTTTCTTTTTTTTTGCGGTATGCGGGCCTCTCACTGTTGTGGCGTCTCCCGTTGCGGAGCACAGGCTCCGGACGCGCAGGCTCAGCAGCCATGGCTCACGGGCCTAGCTGCTCCGCGGCATGTGGGATCTTCCTGGACTGGGGCACGAACCCGTGTCCCCTGCATCGGCAGGCAGACTCTCAACCACTGCGCCACCAGGGAAGCCCTGTCCCTCATTTTAAATTCTGAAATTCCGGACTTGTTCCAAGTCCTGGGAATTCCACCTCCTCAAACACTGAACTACAGAAAATAAACCCAAGGGGGCAGTTTGTGCTGTGACCATGGTAGAATGTGTGTTTTTTCTTTAAAGGCTATTTAAGTGCATAGAAACTATGTCTTTATTTTCTCAGATCCGAGCCATTCAAGTGCTGGGTTGGGGGTGGTTGGGTGGGTACAGGGGCATGTACCAGTCTCCACATCTGCCATGTTCAGGGGACTACTGTCCTCACGTAGCCACTCTGATCCCTGCCCTGTTTTCCAGATGGCTTTGGGAAATTGCTCCTGGCCGAGGCCCTCCTGGAGCAGTGTTTGAAGGAGAACCATGCCAAGATAAAAGACTCTGTCCCTCTGCTGGAGAAGAGTGAGCCGAAGATGAATGAAGCCAGAAACTATCTGAGCAGTATCCTTAATCACGGGAGGCTGCCGGTAAGTTGTAGACCCCCCACCCACCCAGCTTGGAGCTGTCTCTCCTCTCTCCTGCCTCGTCTCTGCTGTGAGGACCTTCTGGGGTCATTTGATCACCTGAGCAGCAAGTTTCCCTTAAGGGTTGGCCTGCCCTGTTCAATACAGTAGCCACTAGCCACATGGCTTGTCCAAACTGAGCTGTGCTGTGAGTGTGAAACACACACTGGATTTCGAAGACTTAGTGCAAAACGCGGAATATAAAAGAGCATCAATTCTTTATATTGATTACATATTCAAATTATAATATTTAGAATATATTAAATAAAATGTATTAAAATTAATTTTACCTATTTTTACCTTTTTTAATGTGACTAGAAATGTTTACTAGAAAAATCTAAATTACACTTGTGGCTTGCACTTGTGGCCCAAGTTATATATTTCTATTACACAGCATTTGGTTGACCTAGTTTGTGCCTGGTCCTTTGGCTTCTTTGAGGATCTCAGGGAAATAAAACCTCAGTGAATGTATGATCTAGTTGGAAACAGGCAAACATTCTGAGTTGGCTAGCAACGGAAGCACTCCATAACATGGCAAGCTAGTTGGAGTCCACGTGCACTTATTGAACAACTACTATATGCAAGGCACTGAGGGGCAGTATAGAGGGAAGTACAGTCACAGCTTTCTTTAGACCTTTACTGCTCAAAGTATAGTCCACCTACCCGCAGTATGGGCGTCATCTGGGGGCTGGTTAAGAATGCAAAATCTGATTCAGAACCTGCATTTTAACAAGCTCTCTTGATGATTCTCAGGCACTTTCAAGTTTGAAACTGTTCTCAATTACCATGTATCCTAAACTATAATAGAAATATGGGTATGTCATTAGAGACCCAAAGGGGAAATGATTTTTCAAGAGATGTTCCAAAGTAATATATTTCCTGACTTAAATATTTTATTGCAACCTACTATGTGCAAGGCATTGTGTTATGTACTTTGAGGGCAATAAAGATGAGTCCAGCATGGACCCTGCCCTCAGGGAGGTTGCAAGGCTACCGGGAAGGTAGTCCTATTAAAAAATTATTCAGGGTGTACTGTGACACATGCTACAGGAGTAGCATACATGGGGAGGCAAGTCTGAGGAGGACACTCCCTGGCGTGAGGTGGGGAGTCAACTCAGGATTACGGTAGTGCTGGAATTGGACCCATCTGGGGGCTGGACTTTGAAGGAGGTTAGGATATGGACATACACAGATAATACAAGGCATTCCAAGCTACAGAAGCAGTGTATAATCAAAGAGCTCCTCTTAGAAGAATTTCCTTAAAGTATGTCAGTTAGCAAGAGTGTAAGGGACTGGTGTGTAATTGGTGTAAAGGGACATTAGGGCGAGAGAGTGGGACTGGAACAGCAGGCCAAGAAGTGGGGGGCATTTTCTGTAAGCAGTGTGGGGAGACTATACTGGAAGTTTAAGGTAACTGCATTTAGACTCCTTGACAGGGATTATTGTAGCTCTGGGAGGTTTTGTCTCGGATTAAAATAGCTGCTTGACCCTGAGCCTGTCCCTTGATATCCTGGGCCCTCCAGTTCCTCATCTGCCAATCAAAATGGTTGGACTTGATTGATGGGTCTCAAGCTTTTCCCACCAAGACCCTTTTAATTTTTTTCTTTCCAGTAGACTCTATTATATATTTAAAAATTCTTTTTTTTTTTGAGAGTTTTGGGGTGAACTTGATTTTCTTTTTTTTTTTAAATTAGTTGCTGCTTTATAACAAAGTGAATCAGTCATACATATACATCTGTTCCCATATCCCTTCCCTCTTGCGTCTCCCTCCCTCCCACCCTCCCTATCCCACCCCTCCAGGCGGTCACAAAGCACCAGGCTGATCTCCCTGTGCTATGCGGCTGCTTCTCACTAGCTATCTATTTTACCTTTGATAGTGTATATATGTCCATGCCTCTCTCTCGCTTTGTCACAGCTTACCCTTCCCCCTCCCCATATCCTCAAGTCCATTCTCTAGTAGGTCTGTGTCTTTATTCCTGTTTTACCCCTAGGTTCTTCATGACATTTTTTTTTCTTAAATTCCATATATATGTGTTAGCATACGGTATTTGTCTTTCTCTTTCTGACTTCACTCTGTATGACAGACTCTAGGTCTATCCACCTCATTACAAATAGCTCAATTTCGTTTCTTTTTATGGCTGAGTAATATTCCATTGTATATATGTGCCACATCTTCTTTATCCATTCGTCCAATGATGGACACTTAGGTTGTTTCCATCTCCGGGCTATTGTGAATAGAGCTGCAATGAACATTTTGGTACATGTCTCTTTTTGAATTATGGTTTTCTCAGGGTATATGCCTAGTAGTGGGATTGCTGGGTCATATGGTAGTTCTATTTGTAGTTTTTTAAGGAACCTCCATACTGTTCTCCATAGAGGCTGTACTAATTCACATTCCCACCAGCAGTGCAAGAGAGTGCCCTTTTCTCCACACCCTCTCCAGCATTTATTGTTTGTAGATTTTTTGATGATGGCCATTCTGACTGGTGTGAGATGATATCTCATTGTAGTTTTGATTTGCATTTCTCTAATGATTAATGATGTTGAGCATTCTTTCATGTGTTTGTTGGCAGTCTGTATATCTTCTTTGGAGAAATGTCTATTTAGGTCTTCTGCCCATTTTTGGATTGGGTTGTTTGTTTTTTTGCTATTGAGCTGCATGAGCTGCTTATAAATTTTGGAGATTAATCCTTTGTCAGTTGCTTCATTTGCAAATATTTTCTCCCATTCTGAGGGCTGTCTTTTTGTCTTGTTTATGGTTTCCTTTGCTGTGCAAAAGCTTTGAAGTTTCATTAGGTCCGATTTGTTTATTTTTGTTTTTAATTCCATTTCTCTAGGAGGTGGGTCCAAAAGGATCTTGCTGTGATTTATGTCATAGAGTGTTCTGCCTATGTTTTCCTCTAAGAGTTAGATAGTTTCTGGCCTTACATTAAAAATTCTTTTTAAAATAAAAATGACTCGGGCTTATTGTAAAAAAAATTCACTAAATAAAGAGTTTGAATAATAAATACCTCCATGTTTCCACCCCTACCCCCATGCCCACTACCATCCCCAGAGTTGAGCGCTGGTCACCATTTGGTGTGAATCCCATATGCTTTCTTTGTGCATTAAAAAACACACATACACATGTGTGGAGCTTTCTTTTCTTATTAGTCATAGGATTCATATTTGTCAAGTTGCTCTTTTGCACTGAAAACTTTCACTTGAAGCTTTCTGCATGCCAGTACCTCATTCTTTCTATTGGCTGAATGCTATCCACGTGTATTATTGTGAAAACTATTTTGTCTACCATATCACATTTATTAAGTACAAATTTTACCATGCTTGGGAGTTCCCTGGTGGCCTAGCAGTTAGGATTCTGGGCTTTCACTGCTGTGGCCCGGGTTCAACCCCTGGTCAGGGAACTAAGATCCCCCAAGCTGTGCGGTGCGACCAAAAAAATAAAATTAAAAAATGGAGCTTCCCTTGTGGCGCAGTGGTTGAGAGTCCGCCTGCCGATGCAGGGGACACGGGTTTGTGCCCTGGTCCGGGAAGATCCCACATGCCGCGGAGCGGCTGGGCCCGTGAGCCATGGCCGCTGAGCCTGCGCGTCCGGAGCCTGTGCTCCGCAACGGGAGAGGCCACAACAGTGAGAGGCCCGTGTACCGCAAAAAAAAAAAAAAAAAAAAAATTAAAAAATGGCTAGCAGGGCCTCCCTGGTGGCGCAAGTGGTTGAGAGTCCGCCTGCCGATGCAGGGGATACGGGTTCGTGCCCCGGTCTGGGAGGATCCCATATGCCGCGGAGCGGCTGGGCCCGTGAGCCATGGCCGCTGAGCCTGCGCGTCCGGAGCCTGTGCTCCGCAACGGGGGAGGCCACAACAGTGAGAGGCCCGCATACCGCAAAAAAAAAAAAAAAAAAAAAAAAAATGGCTAGCAGTTAATTTTAAAAATTTACCAAAAACACAACAGCAAAACCATACCATCTTCTATAACCATCACTCCATAGAAGAAAAAACAACACTGAAACACAAGACAGATGTGTTTAAGAATTAAGGGTAACGTTTTAAATAGTATAACTTAAGCTTTAGAAACATTCACCACATTGTCCTTAATTTTCTGCCAGCTTGGTGGAAGCTCTGTTGTCAACCGTCTTTGATCCACCAGGAACCACTCTGAGCTACACCCTGTCATCTTGCCCTGAAACGTGTCCTGAGCTTAGCTGCCCTTTTCCCCCTTTATAGTAGGACAGGATAATAATAATAATTACTCATGGCCTGTGTTTATCTAGCTCCTTTCTAAAGAAAAGTTCAAAGCTGTTTTCTGGACTTTGCCCTATTAATGCTCTTGGCATTGCTGTGCTGGGAGTTGAGGGGTGGCTGTTATTTTCTCACCCTCAACAATGGGGAAAACCAGGCCAGAGCAGAGAGGAAATGTGCCTGTGGCTTGAGACCAGGGGAGCAGGGATGGCAGAGCTGTTGCTCAGCTTGAGGGACTGTGGACCACATGCCTCTGGGGGTGTGTGATCTGTGGCCCTGGCCCAGGGTGTAGGCAACCTGTTTGGGGAGACTAGCAAATCCCCTTGAAAAATTCAGCCTTTGAGAGTTAATCACTAGTCAACAGGTCAGGCATGCAGGGGCCCAGTGGGTCCACTTGGTGGAGACGTTGTAGGAGGTCAGCAGAAGAGAGCTATCTGGTAGTCAGGGAGGCTTCTAGGAGGAGGTGGGCCTGAGCAAGGCTCCGAAGGATAGAGGAGGATCTGGATAGACCGAGGGGAAGGGAAGGCTCTTCTAGATGGGGGCTTGTGCGAGCAAAGGAAGAATGTGTATTTACAAAAACCAAAGACCAGTGAGGAAGGAGAATTTGGCTTTGCCGTGTTCCATTTCTCTTCATTGGCTTCTGAGAGGGCAGTAGATGGCGAGGAGTGGTGGACGCCTCCCCTGGGGTCACAGGTTCCCCAGACTCTGCTCTCCCTGCAGGGAGTCAGGGGCAACACCTTCCTGTTGGTGACAGAGGCCGGGGTGCTGACCAGCGCTGCATCTCCTGGGAGCTCCGTGGACAGAATTGATGCTGTGTGGCAGGGGTGGCGCCCAGAGCCTGGCCAAGAGGGTGGTGGGTCGGCTGAGCACAGACATGGAGGTGGAGTGGCCTCAGAAGGTGGGAGCTCTGGGCCCACGTCCAAGGCCAGGACTCTCAGGCAGGGCTGACCACACGTCCTTGGGCTCTGAGGGAGGCCCTAAGAGTCCTTGTATGGGGTGGAGATTTGGGCGTAAGCAGCACTTGATCAAGTAGGGGAAAGAAAACTGGTTTGAATGCAGGCACTTGATTCTGATGAGATGAGGGCAGTGGCCTCATGGGCCTTCACTCTCCTCCTGTCTTCTGTCCATGCTGCTGCTGTGGCCGTCTCCCCGCAGGGGTTCTGCTGCTTTGAGTGCGGGCTTCAGCTGCCTCACCTGCAGGACTCTTTCCAAGGCCTTTCACCTAGTTATATATTTGTACATATATGCATATATAGAGGAGCCCCCTAGTTATATAAGCTTTAGGCCCTGCGAAACTTGGCTGGGCCCCTGACTGCCCACTTGTGTTAAGAACAAGTGCCTGAACTGAGTGCCAGCCTTGGGCTGAAGCTTCTGGGAGCTTCAGGAGAGAGGAGTCAGGGCCAGTCTGCAAGCTGCCTGCAGTCTAGTTGGGGGCATAAAGTACACGCGCATGAAGCAATTAGGGACTCGTATAAGAATGTCACTAACAGAGAGAGAAAGACAAATACCGTATGCTAACACATATATATGGAATTTAAGAAAAAAAAAGTCATGAAGAACCTAGGGGTAAAACAGGAATAAAGACACAGACCTACTTGAGAATGGATTTGAGGATATGGGGAGGGGGAAGGGTAAGCTGTGACAAAGCGAGAGAGAGGCATGGACATATATACACTACCAAACGTAAGGTAGGTAGATAGTGGGAAGCAGCCGCATAGCACAGGGAGATCAGCTCGGTGCTTTGTGACCACCTAGAGGGGTGGGATAGGGAGGGTGGGAGGGAGACGCAAGAGGGAAGAGATATGGGAACAGATGTATATGTATAACTGATTCACTTTGTTATAAAGCAGAAAGTAACACACCATTGTGAAGCAATTATACTCCAATAAAGTTGTAAAAAAAAAAAAGAATGTCACTAAGAGCCACTACATAGGCCACGGACTGCAGGTGTGCAGAGAGGGGAGCTGTCCACATGGGTTTGAGGGTCGGGAAGGCTTCCTGGAAGAGGAGGGGAGTTCTGAGCAGGATCGTAGGCAAACCCTCATGGCTCGGTGAGAAGAGCGTTCATTCTCAGGTCCCCAGTGGGGGTGGGGCCGGGGTCTCTGGGGCAGGACCCTGCTGATGTGGTCCTTGGCCTTTCAGCCGCAGTACATGTGTGAGGCCATGCTGATCCTGGGCAAGCTGCATTACGTGGAGGGCTCATACCGAGATGCCATCAGCATGTACGCGCGGGCCGGGATTGATGACATGTCCATGGAGAATAAGCCCCTGTATCAGATGCGGCTGCTGGCGGAGGCCTTTGTCATCAAAGGTAGGTGTGAGCACCGGCCAGGTCTCCCCACCACTGTGCGCAGCTCGTTACACTCTGGCCCCCACGTGCCGGGAGCGGGTGGCAGCTGCAGGGCAGCAGTGCTGCGTTGAGGGTGGGCCTGCAGGGCAGCGTTTAAGGTACTTAACCCCCGGGAGTGCCCAGGCACTGACCAGCCAGGTGGATGCCAGGGTAACCAACCACATCAGCACATGCCGACTGACGGCAGGCGCCCGGCGGGATGTCAGGTCAGAAGACTCAGGTTCCTGCCCTGGCTCTATCGACAGATAGTCACCTGACTGTGTGCCCTTGGGCATATAGCTCTTCACCTTTCTTGGCCTCAGTGGATTTACCTGAAAGACAGGGTTGTAATACCTGCCCTCACAGGGTTACCATGAACAAGAGGAATCAGTTGTGTAACCAGGGTGAGAAGGGCTTTAAAAGCGTGCCACCCATTGTTAGAGTGGCACTAGTGACTGGCGTTGGCTACAGATCAGGTGCTCGATGGCACAGAGCAGCCTGGCTCTCCTCAGGTATTTGCTGGGCACCTGCAGTGAGCGGCCCAGGGAGGCAATGCTGGGATCCTGTGATGGGCAGGTCAGAGCCAGTTCCCAGGGCGAGTGATGCTGTGGCGGGGAGCCAGGCACACAGGGTCAGTGATACAGGAATTTCATCATGGGCGCTGTGGATGCCCACCTGGGGAAAGAGTGCCCTTGAACTGACCCTGAAGATGTTACATGGCAGTAAAAGCCCTCCCCCAGACTTTGTGCTTCAGGCTCCTTCTTCCCTGGATCCTTGAATCCTGGGATCACGGAGCCTGAGTGGTGGCTCTTGGTGGCAGTGAGGTCCCAGGAGCCCCTCTGTCCACACTGTTGCCAGGAATCTTGGATGTTTGATCATCTCTTTATTCCAGCACAAACCAACCCCCAGAGAAAAGTCTAGAAACACGTGTGACCCTGTGGGGATTTGGTGCCTGGCATTGATAAAGTATTTGTCACCTTCTTTTCTCTTATAGATGGGGACATTCTCCCATCTTATATACAGGGAAACTGAGGCCCAGAGAGGGGATGTACCTTACCTGGAGTTACCCAGAGATTTGTGGTGGATCCAGAATTGGAACCTCCACTCTCTGACATCGGCCTTGGACTATGAGTCCCCACTCCCACGCCTCTGTGTCCTTTGGGTCCTGGGAGATTGACTGTGACATCTGTGCAGAGCACAGCCTCCTTTAACCATGGCCGATGGGGCTTCTTAAGAGCTGTTTGTCCACCTGTGGGTCCCTGGGTCCCTTTCCCCATTGAGAGACTGTTCACACAATCCCAGGAAATCTGCTGAGATCTTCCCCCAGACAGACCTGGTGCCAGCCTGTGGGAGGCAGGTGCCCATCTGGGCCAGTCCAGTGTGTGGGGTCTTCTCCCTTTGCTCTCTCATCCCCTGCTCTGTGCCCCCGGTACAGGCTGGTCTTGGGGGTGATCTTCATTTGGCATTTGGTGATCTTCTTTCTGGCCTCTTGGAAATCACTTATGCCATGGACTCCCGAACCTAACACCCTTTCTTAAGGCTCCTTTCCGGCACTTTTTCCTGTAGACCTGGCTCGGTACCTACTGCTCCCTGTCTCCTGCTCTCTACTCTTTCCAGCACGCCTCCAGCTTCTTGGGGGAACACAGGCCCGGTGGTCACAGGTGCTGCAGGGGAGGTAAGGAGCTGGGTGTCCCTGGCGTGGGCTGCTCGGTCATGGGCTGTACTGGCTCCCCACCCCCCACTGACTGCACTAGGCTTCCCATTTGCTTGCCTCGTCTCTGCCTGTCCTCCCTGTCCTGTCGCAATGCCTGCACCCTGCTGCTCAGCATGCTGAGGTTCATCTGACCCTGTGTGTGCTTGAGACTGTGCACGTGGCCTCCAGGGTGTGCATGGTGTTGATTTTCCTGGGTTTGGCGGGCCCTGGTGTGGTTCCCAATGCAGAGAGTAGGGGATGGGGATGGCTGGTCATTGGTCCTGACTTCATTTATGAGCATGGGGCTTGTCTTAGTCTGCTAGGTTGCCATAACAAAGTATCATAGACTGGGTGGCTTAAGCAATAGGAATTTATTTCTCACAGTTCTAGAGGCTGGGAAATCCAAGATCCATGTACCAGCAGTGTTGGTGTCTGGTGAGGGCTCTCTCCTTGGGTTGCAGATGGCTGCCTTCTTGCTATGTCCTCACGTGACCTTTCCTCCATGGGTGCTCATGGAGAGATCCCTCTCTCTTTGCCTTCTTACAAAGCCACTAATCCCATCATGAAGTCCCCACCCTCATGACCTCATCTAACCCTAATTACCTTCCAAAGGCACCACCTCCAAATACCATCACATTTTGGGTTAAAGCTACAACATATGACTTTGAGGGGACACGAACATTCAGGCCATACGAAGAATGGTGGCAGCAGCCTACCACAGAGTTCACAGAATAATAACAGATATTTATTAAACCCTCTGTGCCAGGTATGCCCTCATTCAGCCCACACAGTAACCCCCCTCCCTGAGTGGGTGTTCTCTTCATTCCCATGTTACAGCCCAGGAGTTACGAGTAGAGAGGTGAAGGGACTCTTGTGGATTTCACTGGAATTGGCAGAGCCAGGATTTGAACTCAGGCAGCCAGAGCTTGTAAACACCCCTTGATGCTGCTGCTCAGAATTATAGACTGAAAGGAAACATAGAAATGATCTAGGCCAATTCTCAGGTTACAGATGAGAAAACTGAGGCTGGTGAAAGTGAAATGTAAGTTAGTTTGTGTGTGAACCAGAATGCCACCAGGCTGCCACCAGGCTGCCTCTTTTCAGGCTCTGTCAGATGCCAGGCGGCCTCCTGCGGGAGCCTGATGTGCCTTCTCCACAGTACTCGGCCTGGCTAGGCCATTACATCTCAGCTTATTTATCATCTTGCATTGTATTCTGCTCCATGGTTCCACTTGGTGCCTTCCAGGGGGGCAGGGAGTTGAGTTCTCAGGCACACCTGGTTGGCGGGAGGAGGGCGGGGCAGTGTGTCATGGTGGGAGGGGACTGAGCTGCCAGGCCTGGAGGCTCAGTGGGGGCTTGTGTATGGGTGTCTCAAGAGCAGGCTCTGGGTCTCTTCGCCCACAAAAGACATACTCAATGCACCTGCTTTCCCCTTCAGAGCAGGGAGACCTGGCAGGGTGTCCTCTGGCGGGTCACTCACAAGGACTTGACCTTGCTCTGAAGTCGTGGGGACATGGATTAGACCAGAAGATGCTTTCTGATTCCCAGGGAGGGCTTCAGACACTGTCTCAGGAGCTTGAGAGAAGGGGGCAGTTGAAGCAGTCGTGGGTTTCTCTTGCTTGAAGTGCAGAAACATTACGTGCACATATTTATATATTGCTTGGTGGGGAGGTGGGTGATATATGACCCTCCAACTTCTCCAAGGGGAAAAAGGTTATTGTCCATGTCAAGTTTGTTTAGAAACAATATGAACACCACAGGTTTTTCACTAAGATAGAAAAATAAAATAGCTTCACTTCCCTGTCTGAGCGAACTGTCACCCAACATCACAGCTGGGCTCAGACTGACCTGGTCCTGCCAGGAGCGGAGGCCTGGATTTTAGGGCCTCATTTTGGCCCCCGGGAGGTGGGCTGGGCCCTGTTGGGGCCTCTGGCTTTGGAGGAAGAACTCCCTCTCCCCAGGTCCTGCCTCTAGCTCCTGGCTGCCAGGTTAATGGGTCTGGCCTGGCCTGTGGCTAGCTGCTCCCAAGTCACCTGCCAGCCCTGGCAGGGCTGAGGGCCCTTCTCCTGCCTAGCACAATCCCCCATTTGGTCCCTCCTCCCCCAGTCTTCCAAGCTCCTCTGGTATACCTGACATCGATGGTGTACCCAGAAACTTGAGGCATGGACCCTTCGCCTCTGGAACCTGAGCGTATGATTGTCAGGGACGTGGGCGTGGTAAGGGTGCAGGATTATCACATGTGCACCACCCAGGAGTCTAGAAATGTAGACTCTCAGGCCCCTCACCAGATGTATTGAATCAGAATTTACATTTTAACAGCATTCCCAGGTGACGTGTATGCACCTTACAGTTTGAGAAACACTGCCCTGGAACTCTGGTTTAATAAATATTGATATTTGTTGGCTGGTGGGTTAACTTTCAGTTGATCTCTGTAGAATGGGAGGGAGTTGTTATATGCCCACTGTATGAATGGAGGAACTGAGGCTTGCCCACGATCGTGCAACCTGTGAATAGCAGAGCTTGGTCTGGTGGCCAGTGGTTGTCTCCCAAGCCTGAGTCCTGCCTATGACAGAGGACCCCTCCAGAGGGGTTACCTCCGAGATGCATTCGCACAGACAGAGGAGGGTATGGGACGTCCAGGAGCCCTGAGAAGGGAGAGGTAGGTTCCTGGCACTTACTGCAGAGCCTGGGGGGCTGGCCAGGATGGATGATGCCTTTGGGCACTGTCATTCTGCCCCTGAGGGTAGCCCAGAGGGGGCCCTAAGTGGGCCCTGGGGACATGGGGGACTCTAGCAAGGTTAGACCCATAGCAGGGTTCTTTGGGGGGTCCTGGAGGAATCGGGCCTTTCCCGGGCTGCAGCCTTAGCTCCTGATGGGGTCCGATTTTCCTGCCCCTTCCAGCACTGCCTTCAGCAGGTGCTGAGAACTGCCAACTCCGATTGTCTGATTTGATTCTCAGCCGTCTCTGTTTTGATTTGTCCCACAGGCAAAAAGGGCCTGTTTGCAAAGCTGTGTCATTCCGAACAGCTGCCGCGAGTGCAGTTTGCCCCTTTCTGTAGGCCTTAACACAGGCTAATTACCCTGAAATGTTCTACCAGATATCCTAAAGCTCCAGCCTTCGTGGCCCAAGGTCTCGCCTCAAGACAAAATAGGCTGCATTTCAACTGGCATTGCTGCCGCCTTGTATCTGGAATTCCAGTTTCTTAGCTGAGAAATGGCAAAATCCTCACTCCCATACCTGACCTCAGCTCAGCCAGTCCTGCATTTCAGGAATTGTTCCTCCGACATCATGCTTCTAGGGATTGGTTTCTGTATAATCAGACTTACGGTTGTAATGACAAAAATGCAACCCCAACTAGCTGGAAAAGCAACAACCGAAAGGGGGAGGGACTGAAAATGTACGGGCCTATGTAACTAGTAAGTCGTTGGGGGCAGATAGCATCCAGCATCAGCTGGATCCAGGGACTCCACGTGTTGTGGTCTTGCTCAGCAGCTCCAGGTTTACGTGGTCCTGCAGCCTAAACTCACAACCTCAGGAGGAGAGAATGCCTTGGGGAAGGTTCTCGTTGACCTGGTTTGGTCTCATGCCCACCCTGGAACCAATTTCAGTGACCGGCATCTAGGTGGCTGGTTTGGTACCCGGGGTGGGATTTCCCCACTTGAATCTTGTGGACCGAGCTGGAAGAATGGTTCCTCGAAGGAAAATCAGGGTGCTGTTACCAAAGTAGGTGAAAGGTATGGAGGGCAGAACCCCAGAGCTCAGACAGAATTGACTCTCCTTGGGTTACACCAGTAGTGACCAGGTGAGGATTTGAACTTGGCTCTCTCTGTTTCTGGCTTTGGGGCTCATCCCCAATGCCCGGGGAGTACTTGTTTGACTGACGCGCTCTGTTCCGGAGAGGGAAGTGAGTGAGACCCAGCTAGCTGTGGCGCCTTCCCATGTGAGCTGGGAGGTGAGGCTGAACTTTAGGAGGAATCAGCTGCTGATGAGTGGAAGAGGTGCCTTCCAGGTAAAGGCAAATCCAGAGGGAGGCCCCTGGGAAATGGAGGTGGCTTGTTTGGCGCCGGGTGTTGTCATACCTTTTTGGAGCTAAGAGAGGTTGTGCATGGGAGGACTGGGAAATGAGGGGGCATTGAGAGCCCAGCAGGAAGGCTCAGGGTCTCCCTTTTGCTGGTGTTCCAGAACTTTGGCCTTAGGTAGCCATACCATGAAGTGTGGCCCAGCCTGTTTCCCGTAAAATCAGCTCACCTGTTGGTCAACAAGCTGTCTGGGTCCATCTGGAGCAGAGTGCTCTGGGCCCTAGACTAGGCAAAGCCGCTGTAGATCCAGGTGACACACTGTCCTCTTTTCTGTTGGTTTGAGTCCTGAGGGGTAGCCCCAGCTTTGACGGACGTGCAGGATGCTTCAGGGACTGTTCTTTTGACATCTCAAGCCTTACCCGGTTCAGCCCCCAAAGCACCAGTGTCACTGTCCACCTCTCAGAGGGCCGTTCTGTGGCAAACGGCTTCCTTCTCTCCTCCGGCCTGTGTTGCTTCCCTTTCTCTGGCGCTCGCTCAATGTGGTAATGATGTGGGGAATGACCCCCCATTTCTCCAGCCATGAGTCCTGCCCCGAGCCCTAAAGACCTAGTCGTTGCTACCTAATCTGGGGCTCGTTGTGTCCCAAGTGGGCCCCTTGAAAGCCAGTACTGCCCTGTGTTTCAGCCTAGCAAACCCCTTTGCCGCTTGTTCACAGCCCAGCGCCAGCGAGGCCACTCTGGGCAGGCTTGCCTGCTGGCTGACCGATAGAAGACCTGCCGGGCTATGAAGGAAGATGCCCCCGGTTCACCCAAAATACTGCAGTGAGATGCTGAATTGTGAAGGTGCTGTGAAAAGTAAAAATGTAAAAAACATGAGGCAGCTGGGAGAATTCTGACTGCAAATTCTCTCCTCCTCACCCCTCCAGATTTTTTTCTTCTTTTTTTCTGTTCTTTCAGCCTCTGAAACCCCCAGCTCCTCTGCCCTCACCTGGGATTTTATGGCTTTAGTAAAACTTTCAAAAATAAAAGAACACCAGGCTGCTCCTAGGGCAGGACATGGTGGGATATTGGTTTGGGTTTTTTTTTAGTCCTGGTATGGCAGGAATTAACTGCTTATTTTGGCTTCCTTCTCAAAGGGGTGTGGGCCGTCTGCCTTGTGGGGAAGCAGGTCAGCACTTTTGGTGCTGCTGCCCTGGCCCCAGACTGTGATCCACGGAGTGAGAGGCTGGCCTCCAGATGGAGAGGAGTGAGCAGATGAGGGTGTCTTGGAAGGAGGCTGGGTGTGTTAATTGTGTGCTTACCAAGCCTTCATTGAGGTTCTGCCTGGACTGCGGGGTACGAAACAGGGCAGGAGGGTAAGTGGACTCATGGAGGGAGACCATGGGGAGTTGGAGTGGTCTCCCCGCATCTTCTTCTGGCAGGCCTTTCCTCCATTATTGGAGGTCACCCCAGAGAGTAGTTGGTGGAGGTGTGGAGTATGGACAGGGTTTTGAGGAGTGTATTTGAGAAACCAGCACCGACACTAGGGCCCATCCCTGCCAGGTTAGACAGCTATAATTCAGCCATTGGATACACATGGGAAAGGCAGGCCCCTGTGCGCTGGCCAGAAGCCTGAGATGTGGGAACCCCTGGTGGGTTACCAAGGGTAAGGAAAGACGCATGGAGTCTGGGCCGAGAGAACGGACGGTGTTGAAGCCAGAAGGCTTGGATCTAGTTGGCACTTTGAGCTGAGGGGTGTTGGAAGGAATATCTTCTCCCTGAATTAGCTCTCTCATTTGTCATTCTAGGCAAAGGCTAAACACCTACATAAGAGGTCATTTTGATCATCACTTGAAGCGTTTTCTGAGAGCGTGCTTTCTGTTCTTTATAAGACCCATCTAATTTAATTTTCATAGCTACCCTATGAGGTGGGCATTGTTAGTGATCTTATTTTGTCTTTGGGGAAACTGAGACTAAGATCTCTCTAAACATTTTGAGGTATATCCTTCCAGTCTTTTTTCCTATAGGTTTTTATGTTTTAAACGAAAATAAGTTCATACAATCATATATTTTATACGCTTGTTTTTTAAAGTTAATATTTTACAAAATAGTTTCTAGTATACATCTACATCACTACATAAAGTAGCTTTATAGCATTTCATTGTAAGAATCTATTGTAGTTTAGCAAACTTGTCTCCTGTTATTGAACCTGTAGGTTAAATCTCTTTTTTTTTTTTTTTTTTTTTGCCATTATAAACAATACTGCACTGGATATCCGTGAAGCTCAACTTTTGCGTTTTTTGCATACATTATATTTTTTAAGGATAAATTTCTAGAAGTAGAGTTACTGGATTGAAATGTGTACACTTTTCAGAAACTTTGATACAAGGAGTCAAATTGTCTGCTTTTTTTTTTATCAACTGGTAAAATGTAACATAAAATTTAGCATCTTAACCATTAAGAATTTTTTAGCTGCAGTGAAATACACATAACAAAAGTTATTATCCTAAAAGTTTTTAAGTGTACAGTTCAGTAGTGTTAAGTACATTCATGTTATTGTGCAACCAATCTCCAGAACACTTTATCTTGCAAAACTGAAACTCTGCACCCAGTAAACAGTTTTCCATTCTCCTCCCCCAGCCCCTGGCAGTCACCATGCTATCTTCTGTCTCTATGAGTTTGACTACTCTAGGTACCTCACAGAAGTGGAATCATACAGACTTTGTCTTTTGTAACTGGTTTATTTCACTTAGCATAATGTCCTTAAGGTTAATCCATGTTGTTGAATATGGCAGGATTTCCTTCTTTTTTAAGGCTGAATAATATTCCATTGTGTGTATATACTACAATTTTTAAAAAAAATAATGGCTTTTTTTCTTCTTTTTTTTTGGTTGCATTGGGTCTTCGTTGTTGCGTGTGGGCTTTCTCTAGTTGCAGCGAGCAGGGGCTACTCTTCGTTGTGGTGAGCAGGCTTCTCATTGTGGTGGCTTCTCTTGTTGTGGAGCACAGGCTCTAGGCACACGGGCTCAGTAGTTGCGGCTTGCAGGCTCTAGAGAGCAGGCTCAGTAGTTGTGGCGCACAGGCTTAGTTGCTCCGCGGCATGTGGGATCTTCCCGGACCAGGGAATTGAACCCATGTCCCCTGCATTGGCAGGCGGATTCTTAACCACTGTGCCATGAGGGAAGTCCTATCCTACATTTTCTTTATCTATTCATCCATCAGTGGACACTTGGGTTGCTTCTACCTTTTTGCTGCTGTGAATAATGCTGCTATGATCATGGGTGTAGTACACGTATCTCTTCTAGACCCTCTTTTCAATTCTTTTGCATATATACCCAGAAGTAGAGTTGTTGGATCATATGGTAATTCTGTTTTTAATCTTCTGAGGAATGGCCAGACTGTTTTCCACAGCAGCTGTACCATTTTATATTCCCACAGTTGCCCGCTTTTGAGTGTGATTTATGAGGGTTCTTCCCAACCTGGCCTGAGGCTTCCTCCCTGAAGGCTGAAGCAATGACTTGCATTTCTTCCTCCCTCCCATCCTCCACCCCCACAGGGCCTACGCCTCTCAGGTGCCCTGTGCTTTTGGACCAGCTGGGTAGGCAGGAGGGCGGGGGTCCACCCATCTGGAAAGTTCCATTACAGGGGAGGCATCGTGCTCTCCAGCTCTGCATCCAGGGCCCAGGGCTCCAAGGGCGGGGCTTCTTGGAAGGGCTGCTGTTTGGGATGTGATGAGTCACTGAGACCGATGAGGCCCGGACCAGCCTGGGTGTTGAGCTGTGCCAGGGTCAGTTTGCCTCCAAACCGAAAGTTCAAAGTTAATGAAAAAGCAAGCGTTCCTCTTGAAAGGGGATCTCCCCTGGCTTGCAGGACTGGGTGTTTTCACATAAAGGCCCCTCTGCCAGTGGGAATCAGGAGGCGGTGCCCGTGCTTCCTGACAGCCTCTGGCTTCCTGCCTGCTCAACAGGGCTGGGATCCACTGGGAGGGATCCTTTGAGGGCGGGCTCAGAAGCAGCCCGTCTCCATCTTGGACCTGGTCTGGCCACTTGTGCAGAAACACACAGGGCAGAGGATGAAGGAACCCGGGGGCTGGAATCCCCGGTAGATTTCCCATCAGATGTTTGTGACAGGAAAATGGCCTGTCATATGACTCAAAGAGCAAATATAAGGCAAAGAAGCCTCTTTTTTTTTTTTTTTTAATAAATTTATTTATTTTTGGCTGCTACCCTTCGTTGCGGTGCACAGGCTTCACATTGCAGTGGCTTCTCTTGTTGCAGAGCACAGCCTCTAGGCACACGGGCTTCAGTAGTTGTGGCACGTGGGCTTCAGTAATTGTGGCACGTGGGCTTCAGTAATTGTGGCTCGTGGGCTCTAGAGCGCAGGCTCAGTAGTTATGGCACATGGGCTTAGTTGCTCCGCGGCATGTGGGATCCTCCCGGACCAGAGTCGAACCCATGTCCCCTGCATTGGCAGGCGGACAAAGAAGCCTCTTTTTATGGGCGGAACTGGGGTGACTGGACTGTGACCCTCACTAGGAAGAGCTGTTGCCAGCTCCAGGAAGCTTTTTGGTCTGCTGTATGTTAGAAATTTTTTCACAGACCACTACCTCAGTGACTGTAGCCCCTTTACTTTGATCTTCATTAGTTCTCTGGAATCATAGTTGCTTCCTTTCAAAAAGGAATATATTATTTTTAGATATATTTTTACATAGTACATAGATCTTAAGTGTGTAATTTGATGAGTTTGTCAAGTATAGATACCCATGTAACCAACACCGCAATAAAGACAAAGAACATTTCCATCACCCCAGAAAATTCCCTCAGGTCCTTTGCCAATTGATCCCCTCCCCAAACCCACCCCAGGCAGTGACTGGTTGGTTTCTGTTAATATAGATTATAATTTTGCCCTTGTTTTGAATGTCATATAACTGAAATCATATGGCCTGTACTTTTTGATATCTAGCTTCTTCTGCACAATATAAATTCTGAGAGATTCACCCGTGTTGTGTGTATCAAGAGTGTGTCCTTTTCTTTATTTCTGAGTAGTATTCCATTGTATAAATATGCCACGGTTTGTTTACGAATTCCGCAAGAACCATTTTTTAGATGGAGAGGGAGAAACCCCACCAGCCTCTACACTCGGCATGAGTGGATGTGTGTGTTCGTCTGTGTGTCCATCCACTCACTAAGCGAGGGCCTTGCCCTCGCTGGGTGCAAAGATCAACCAGAAATGGGCAGAGAGGATGGTCACAATGTAGAGGAAAGGCATACGCAGAGGAGGCGCAGCTAAAACGCCCTGCTGGCTCTGAAGTCGGGAGACTTAAGAAGGCTTCAGAGAAGAGGTGGTGTGCTGTGAGCTTTCAAGGAGGATGGGGTTTCGAATTCTCAGAGAAGCCTGGAGGAGAGGCCCCTGCTGGGAGCAGAAGGAACAAATGGAGCACGGGCAATGTGGCGGCCCCACAGACAGACACTGCTTTGCCGTGGCCAGCCCACCGGAGGCTTGGGACTGGCAGCCTGAACCTGGTCCATCCCAGTTCTGGGCCCAGAGGTGGGGCAGGAGGGAACCCAGACAGCAGCACATCTCGGGGGCGGGGGAGGGAGGAGCACAAGGATGTGTTAAAACAGACCCTCTCTGTGTCTTCTGGAGTTGGCTCTGCCTTCCTGCCATTTCCACTTGGCTTCCAGGCCAGGCCCTGAACAGTTTCTATGTCCCACTGTCCTGTAGGGTACACGGGGGCCATGGGTCTGGAGAGGAGTGGCTGGGCCAGCGCCGGCAGTGAGCAGAGGGGACCAGCCTTCTCCTGCCTTCTTGCCACGTCTTCTCCAGTGCGCCCTCTGTTCCTCCTCCCCCTTAGTCCTTTCCTGGTCGTGAGTCATTTGGCGGGAGGCACATTGACACTTGGTGACCCAGGTAACTGAGTCTTTGTGTTGAGTAAGGGCCCTCACGGTCTATGTCCACCTTTCCCCAGGCTGAGGCATCCCGACCTTTGGACCCACTCACACCCCAGTCTGGCAGAGGGCAAGGTCACTGAAACCATATGAGTTGGGAATCTAACCAAGAACAGCAGTATTTCTTTACCTTGTGTTTGTAGAGTACTTTGTACTTTGTCAGACACCATCAGGCTTGTCGTTTCTTCAGCCAGCCAGTGCTTGCTGAGTGCCTACTGTGTGCCAGGTTATAGAAAGGTGAACATGTTAAGGTTGATGCCTTTAAGGAGCCTATAGTCTGGCTGATCAAACACATGAACAAATAAATATAACAAAATGTTGGGGCAGGAATACGTAAAGTGTAGATCAGGGCCCAAGGAGAGAATGATTGGTTATACCAGGGTGTATCGGGGGGGCCCCATAGAGGAGGGGGCACTCAGTGGCAGAAGGTGAGCTATAATTTTGGGTGGCCTCTGGGGGGTGGGGTGGAGGGTGCATTCCAGGCAAGAGGAGCAACCTGAGCACAGTGGGAGCAGGAGGCTGGGTGTGGATGCAGCGGGTACGGTGTCATAGTCAGCTCAGGCTGCTAGAACAAAGCACCACAGATTGGGTGGCTTATACCCAACAGACACTTATTTCTCACAGTCCTGGAGCCTGGGAGTCTGAGATCAAGGCACCAGCATGGTCAGGTTCTGGTGAGAGCCCTCTTCCAGGTTGCAGGCTGCCAGCTTCTTGCTGTGCGCTCACATGATGGAAGGGGCTCTCTGGGGTCTCTTTTATAAGGACACTAATCCCTATCATGAGGGCTCCACCCTCATGACCTAATCACCTCCCCAAGGCCCCGCCTCCTCATACCATCACCTTGGGCATTAGGTTTTCAACATATGACTTTATGACTTCCAAGGGGACACAAACATTTGATGTATAACATGATGAGAGACAAGGCTGGGGAGATGATAGGGATGGATCTTGGAGGGCATGGTATGGAATGTCAGGAGTTTGGACCTCACCCTGCAGCAGTGGGGACCCCAGTGGAGGGTTTTAAGCAGTGGAGTTTTAGAAGGATCACCCTGGGATCCTTGAGCAGGATGGATGAGAGTGAGACTGGAGGCAGGGAGGCCAGCTAGGAGGCCAAGGTGGTCATCCACTCAAGAGATAAAGCCTAAAATAAGGAGATAAGAGAAGGGAAGGGGAGGGGAGGCTTGAAATGTTAAGGGCTTGGTCATCAGTTGGATATTGGGGCCAAAGCGCAGGAGAGAGTTGAGGATTCTCTTCTTGGACCTTCCTTCAGTCACTTCATCTTGAGCACCTACTACATATAAAGTACCATGTGGGCACAAAGGTGAGAAAGACCTGGGTTCTGCCCATCGAGAACCGCAGTCTAGGACAGTGCTCTCTAGTCAGGACTGTGAGTTGCATGTGACAGCAACGCAATTTAAGTGGACTTTGACCCCACCCCTCCCTGAGAAAATGGGGGAAGGGGTTTATTGGTGCATATACTGGAAAGTTTCAGGGGGTAGTGCTTCAGGCAAGGTGTTCACACAGTTCTTTAGGAATCTGCCCTTTTCCATCAAGTCTCATCTCTGTTCTGTGTAGACTTCGTTTGTTTTTTTTCATGACTGAGTTTATTCAGTCTTTTTCCTGTCTCAAAAAAAAAAAGCAAAAGACAAAAAACCCAGACATAAATATAGTTGTTTCCCTTTACAGCTTTCCCCTCTTGGTTTCTTATAGTTTTGGGGTTGTTTTTTTTTTTTTTTTTTTTTTTTTTTGCTTTAGAGCTATGCTTTTATATTAAAAAATTTTTAAATTTTGGTAAAAAACACAAAACATAAAATATACCACCTTAACCATTTTCAGGTGTACAATCATGTTAATGACATTCACGTTATGTAGCTTCATTTTAAGGCAGCCTTTCCCTAACATTTCCAGGCTGGCCTCTTAGCAGCTTAACAAGCCCAGTGGAAGGGATAAGAATTCTGGGATTGGGTCTTCTCGGCCCAGACCAGGCCACGTGCACACCCTTAGCCAATCACTGTGGCCCTGATGATGGGTCAGCCTGGATCACGTGCCTGCCTTTGAGGGGGACGGGGTCTTCACCCTGTGAGCCACAGGAGCTGAGCGAGGCTGCACAATGGGTGCTCCAAGGGAAAGAGAGGTGCTGCTGTGGAAAGAATGGGAAATGGATGCCAGGGACGCAAAAACAGCAAATCCCACTGCAGGCACATAGGACCCGAGCGCCTGACTTAGGCGAGGTAGAAACTGTTTGGTTCCACGGGAGGGGTGCATATAAATGCTGTGTAATCAAGGCATCTACCATGAGCTAGGGACTGTGGCAGTCCACACAGGCTCATTTTGCCCCCATTGAACTACTGGGGGAGCGAAGAGCTAGATGTACATAACCACTCCATGATGTAAACATGGTGAGTGCCTGGGGCGGGGTCAGGATTGCTTCCAGCAGGCACTGCCTGGGAGGCCAGGCAGGAGTTGGCCATGGGGGTGCCACCAGTGTGGTTCCCCACGTGGGGCATGGGTGCCTGCTGTCTGTCCACTGCTTGATCCCAGCCGCTGCTAATACCATCCTTGCTTTAGCCCCCTCCTTCCCCTCCCAGGACCTCCGCCTCCCACTGGCTGCTCCAGAGTCTCCTCGGATGAGCCCACCCTGGGCCCCTGGGAGGGGCCTGGAGTTGGGCCCCCCCCCCCTCCCCCGCCGAGCAGGGCAGGTCCGAGGTGCTCCCCTCCTCCCGCAGGCCTCTCCCTGGAACGCCTACCCAACTCCATCGCTTCCCGCCACCGCCTGACCGAGAGGGAGGAGGAAGTGATCACCTGTTTCGAGAGGGCCTCCTGGATCGCTCAGGTGTTCCTGCAGGAATTGGAGAAGGTGAGTTGGAAATAATAGCCCCATGGTCATCACTGCCCTCTATTGAGCACCTGTATCTATGCAACCCCCCACCCCACTAAAACCGTAGGTCCTGCTTGTACAAATTAGAAAAGAGGCCCCTCCACCTGCCCTGAAGATGCTCTGCTTTATCCATGGGAAAACTCATTATAGTATCCTGGTTCTGTAAGCATGAGACTCTCTACTGCCAGAAAAGAGGTTTTTTTTTTTTTTTTTTTTTTGCGGTACGCGGACCTCTCACTGTTGTGGCCTCTCCCATTGCGGAGCACAGGCTCCGGACGCGCAGGCTCAGCGGCCATGGCTCATGGGCCCAGCCGCTCCGCGGCACATGGGATCCTCCCGGACCGGGGCATGAACCTGTGTCCCCTGCATCAGCAGGCGGACTCTCAACTACTGCGCCACCAGGGAAGCCCCAGAAAAGAGCTTTAATAAACAGAAGAGTCCACGCCACCTGCGAGCGGCTGGGAACCTCCTTGGTGAGCTCAGCTTGTATGACCAAAAGTGTGACAGCCCTGTTGTGTTCGTTAACTTGTTTACCCCTCACAGCAGCTCTCTGAAGTAGGTATTACATTCATCCCTGTTTAATACATGAGGTTTAGAGAGACTAAGCCATTTGCCCACTACTCTTCCCTTGGAAGGGTACAGTCAGGCCGGTCCGTGTAGGCACTCTTCCCAGCTCTCAGGTGCCCGGGAAGCTCCCTGCTGGACCCTTTAGCGGGGAGGAGGCCCATTCTTAAAGCCTTGCAGAGGCTGGCAGAGCTGGCCACAGGGGTCTGGAAATTCTCAGGCCTACTTATCTCCCTGCTTCTGCTTCGGGGGGCCTGAACGAACTCTCAACAGGGCAGCAGTTCCAGGTGTTAGCAGCATACTGTGATGTTACCCCCAGTTCTTCCCTTCTGGGGACTCCTGGTTTAATGGGGGGGTAACAGGCAGCCATATTCAACAAAGATACTTGCAGTTCCTGCATCCCTGTTTTCATGTCAGGCACTACTTTGAGTACTTTACAGTTGTTCTCTAATTTAACCTTCAAATAGTAACCAACTGCAACAGGTTACGATTGTTATTCCCGTTGTGTAAGTGGGGAAACTCAGGTGTGGAGAGTTACATAGCTTCCTGGAGCGCAGACAGTTCGTAAGTGGCGTTGGCAGGGCTTGGGCCCTGTATGACTTGTGACTTTGGGGTGGTGCTTAAGCCTTCGGTTCAGTAGATGTTAAGTAGATGCTAGATGGCAGGCTTGACAGAGGAGATTTAGGATTGGCATCCAGACAGAGGAGGTGGGCACGAGCTGAGAGACTCAGCACCCAGGAGATATTTGAACCTCACCTACTTTGGCAAATGCCAAAATGTCAACCCAGCACCTGTTTGTGACGGGCCTTTTTGGAGGTGTCCTCCTCATGCCAGGTCAGTTCCCACGGAGCAGGATTCTCAGCCTCAGGACTTCTGACGTTTGGGGCCAGATAATTCTTCATTGCGGGGCTGCCCTGTGTAGAATGGCCAGCAGCACTCCCAGCCTCTACCTGTGGGCTGCCAGCAGCCAACCCCCCTCCAACTGTGACAACCAAAAGTGTCTCTAGATATTGCCAGATGTCTCAGGGGCAAAATTGCCCCCCCTGTTGAGAGACACCATCCTAGAGTCCCTCTGCTTGGCTGGACTTCAGCGGGAAAGAAGTGATTGGCGGCTCAGCAGACACAGGACTCGACTGTACTCCCTGGCAGAGGTCCACGTGGAGACTTGAGTTGACCTCTGCCAAGGTCGCCTGCAATGTTTCAGGAGCTCTTCATGTTTGAATTACCTATAGTTTGTAGGAAGCTTTCATGAAAACTTGAAAGTCACCCATTCAGTCAGAAGCCTGGGTTTTGGACTCTTAAAAGGGGATTAAGGTGATGAGCTGGAATGGTGTCCAGGACTGGAATCAGCGCCCCAGGGGCACTGGGTGGACAAATGGGCCCCGAGAGCTGGTTATCTCAGGTCGAGGGAGGGCAGGCCATAGAACCCTGTGCACCCTGTGCACTGCAAAGCTGGATGTCCCTCCTAAGAACCAGCGCCAACCTCTGAGGAACTAAGAATCTCTCTAAAACCTATTTCAGTTTCTGAAAGATAAGGTGGATGGCTCATTGATTTTTTTTTTCCCCCTCATATCAGAGAGGGAGGTGGCATAGTGAAGGCAGGCCTGTCTCGGTGGGGCTGGGTGACCCGCTCAGAGCTGAGGCTTAAGAGACAGCTCAGTTAATAACAATTGTTCCTCAGCTTTCTATGAACCAGGGGTCAGCTGTTGGACTGTTCTGAGGTTACATGGTTATGTGACAGGGACAGTGCAACGTCTGGCGTCTGGTAGGCGCTCGAGTATTGAAAGAATGCACCAATAAGTAGTAGAAAGAGCCTGGAATGTGTAGCTGGCCAGACTTGAGTCTGAGGTCCAGGTCCAGGCCAGCTTTGTGTCCTCGGGCACTTTCTGAGCCTCAATTTCCTCATCTATAAGGTGCAGATAAAACCAGTCTTGTAGGGCTGTTATGGGCATCCAGCATTTGCACAGGGAGAGTGCTTTAGACCTATTTTGAATTAAAGCAAGTTAGGTTGAGTTTGGTCTGAGTATTGCCCTACGTGCCCCTAAGGTGGCTGGGGGCTTGGGTGGCGACAGGGCCGCCACCTCTGCCTGGGCTGACCCTGGCCCTGGCCTCTCAGCTTTGGAACTTAGAGACAGCGGCTCTCTCTGTGTTCCCCTTCCCAGATCACAAGTAACACCACATCCCGGCACCTGAAAGGATCTCACCCGGTCGACTACGAGCTCACCTACTTCTTGGAAGCTGCACTCCAGAGTGCTTATGTGACAAACCTGAAGAAGGGGTAGGTCGCTGGCAGCTGGGTGGGACCCGGACATTTCTTTCAGGCCTGGGAGCTGCTGACATTGCTCAGGCCTCCCTCTTCTCTGGGCTGTGTGTGTACGGGCTCCCTGGAGAGGACGATGGGGGCTGGCTTGTTGCCGTCTTGTCAGACTGAGCTTGCCCAGGCCCTTGGGGGAAGAGCTGAGCTTCAGGAAGCTGCTGAAGCAATAAAGCCTGCACGTGTTGGAGGTGGTCATCTTTAGAAGGGGGAGTTCTGGGAGCCCGATGACGGTGTGGGAAGAGTGAAGGACAGTGAGCTGGGCGGTCTGGAGGTGGTCACTGTCGCCTGAAGTGTCAGCTAAAGTCATTTTGCTTCTCTGAGCCTCATTCTCCCCAAAATTTAATGGAAAAGGTGATTCCTGATTATCCCAACTTTCAAGGGGCTGTGAGATCCGAGGGGAAGTGTGGTGAAGGTAAAGGCCTGGCATCGTTTTTGGGGTGCGACTACCCTGCTAGTGAGGTGGCAGGAAGCTCGTTTCCCTGTGTGTTGACTGGAGGGTCCTGGGACCCAAGAACATGGTGCCCAGAACCCCTTTCTTTGTCTTTTGCTCCTTGGGGTTAAGCAAGGCACCCTCCCTCTGTGAAGAGTCTGGTGGACGCTTCCATCTGGGTGGGAGGGGCTGGTGGTGTTTCGTGGGTGCGTTGGGTGGTGGTGGAGGGGGAGGGGGAAGCGACAGGACCAGGAGGGCGTGTTGCTGGCCACCGTGGCTCTCCGGCGGTTCTGCAGGGCTGAATGCCTCCACCAGGCTGGAGACTAGCAGGTGGAGGCCTGGGTTTCCCGTGCCTCATCGGCTCCCTCCTCAGCATCATTACTACCCTCTGCAGACACCGTGGGCTGGGGCCATGAGGACATCCGGGCAAGCGGAGGGACTCACGTGTGCTGAGTGCAGCCAGTCACGGTGGACGCTGGGCACACGTCTCGGCCCTCTCGAGCCTCCCAGGTGGAGGTGGGCCAGCCACACAGGTGTTCCCTCCTCCCCACAGGTGAGGAAACGGAGGGTCAGGATCACAGAGCTTTCTTTGCTTTGACTGGCTAGAGTCCTTTGAAGCCCCTGTTTTGTTTTTGGTATGATTTATTTTGTTAAATTTCACTTTATTCCTCCTTTTCATTTAACGTTTTTTGGAATAGATGATTCTTGCACAGGATACCAAATTAAAAAGGTACAGAAGACTAGACAATAAAACGTTTCCCTTCCATCTCCATCCCCTGCCTCCTGGTTCCTCTGTAGGCAGTGTTCCTAGGCTCCTGGATCATTCCATGATAGTTAGCAGCATACACAAACGATTATACGCACATATTATTTTCTTCCTTTTTTAAATGCATATTCTCCCCTTTGCCTTTTTTCATTCAAAATATATCTCTTGGAGATGGTTCCACATCAGAGCTGCCTTTTCTTTGCACTGCTGCATAGTGTTTGTAGTATCGTACAGTACAGATCTCCTACAATTTGTTTACTCAGTTCCCAACCTAGGAACAGATAGGTCACTTCCAGACTTGGGCTCTTTTCATCGTATGCCAGAGTCCAGAACAGAACCATACCTATGCATTGTTTCAGTGGGAATCTGTCTGTAGGGTGGATTCCGAGACAGGAAAGTTCTGGGTCAGAAGGTACGAACGCTGGTCATTTGGGTAGAGGTTGCCAACTTGGACCTCATAGAGGTTGTTTCAGTTTCTGTGCCACCAAGATGGGGGAGAGAGGCTGCTTCGTAAGCCCTCACAACATAGTGCAAGCTTTTTTTTTTAAGTTCTTATTGAAATATAGCTGATCTACAGTGTTGTGTTAGTTTCAGGTATACAGCAAAGTGATTCAGTCATGCATGTATGTGTGTGTGTGTATATATATATATATATGTCCTTTTTTAGATTCTTTTCCATTATAGGTTATTATGAGATATTGAGCATAGCTCCCTGTGTTATACAGTAGGTCCTTGTTGTTTAGCTATTTTATATATAGTAGCGTGTATCTGCTAATTCCAAACTCCTGGTTTATCCCTGCCCCACCTTACCCCTTTGGTAACCATAAGTTTGTTTTCTATCTCTGTGAGTCTGTTTCTGTTTTATAAATAATTCCTTTGTATCATTTTTAAAGATTCCACATATAAATGATATCATATGATATTTGTCTTTGACTTACTTCACTTAATATGATAATCTCTAGGTCCATCCATGTTGCTGCAAATGGCATTATTTCATTCTTTTTTATGGCTGAATGGTATACCATTGTGTATATATGCCACATCTTCTTTTTTATGGCTGAATGGTATTCCATTGTGTATATATGCCACATCTTCTTTATCCATTCATCTGTCGATGGACATTTAGGTTGTTTCCACATCTTGGCTATTGTAAATAGCGCTGCAATGACCATTGGGGTGCATGTATCTGTCTGAATTATAGTTTTCTCCAGACACATGCCCAGGAGTGGAATCACTGGATCATATGGTAACTCTATTTTTAGTTTTTTAAGGAACTTTCATACTGTTCTCCATAGTGGCTGTATTAGTTTACATTCCTTCCAACAGTGTAGGAGGATTAGTGCAAGCTTTTTGATGTTTTATTAGGCGTGATTGGTGAAATATGCTATCTCAGCATCATTATTGTTGGTGGGGGAGATGATATTTATCTGTTCACTTTCCCATTGTTGGTACTTGGAAGGTAATTACTTCTTTTGTTTTTTAAAATAATTTCTGTTGAAGTATTTTGATTTATAATGTTGGCAGTTTCAGGTGTACAGGAAAGTGATTCAGTTATATATATATATATATGTATATATGTGTACGTACATATATATATGTATATATGTATACGTACATATATATATATCCTTTTTCAGATTCTTTTCCATTATAGGTTATTACAAGTGATTGGGTATATAGGTCTCTGTGCTATACAGTAGGTCCTTATTGGTTTAGCATCATTTTAAATATGCACTTTTCTTAGGAGTGAGGTTCATTAGATTTTTATGTTTTAATTGTTTGCACCTTGAAAATGCATAATTTATTTTAAAAAATCTTAATTGAAGTATAGTTGATTTACAATGTTTTAGTTTCAGGTGTACAGCAAAGTGATTCAGATATATATATATATGTATATTCTTTTTCAGATTCTTTTCCCCTTATTGGTTAATACAAAATATTGAGTATAGTTTACTGTGCTATACAGTAGGTCCTTGTTGGTTATCTATTTTATTTATAGTAGTGTGTATATTTTAGTCCCAAACTCCTAATTTATCCCTCCCTCCCCAAAATGCATAATTCATTGATCCCTCCCTCCCTCCTAGTTTATGTAAGTAATATAATGTTTATGGTGGAAAACTTGGAAAATACATAAAAATATAAAACGGGCAAATTTTAAAATCACATATTCAATCTTTAGATCAGGGACTGGCAGATTATAACCTTCTGGCCAGTCATCTGCTTTTGTGAAGTTTTTTGGAACACAGCTTGCCTGTTGGTTTAGGTATCTTCTATATCTATGGCTGCTTTAGAGCAACAACTGCAGAGTTATATGACTCCAAGCCTAAAATATTTACTGTGTGGCTCTTTACAGAAAAAAATTTGCTGGCCCCGTATTCTAGGTAATCACTATTAACATTTTTTTAAATAAATTTATTTTATTTTATTTTTTTATTTTTGGCTGCGTTGGGTCTTTGTTGCTGCACACAGGCTTTCTCTAGTTGTGCTGAGCGGGGGCTACTCTTCATTGTGGTGCGCAGGCTTCTCTTAGCAGTGGCTTCTCTTGTTGCTGAGCACGGGCTCTAGGTGCGCGGGCTTCAGTAGTTGTGGCACGCGGGCTTAGTTGCTCCATGGCATGTGGGATCCTCCCAGACCAGGGCTCGAACCCATGTCTCCTGCGTTGGCAGGCAGATTCTTAACCACTGCGCCACCAGGGAAGCCCCCCACTATTAACATTTTGATGTATGTCTTTTCACATCTTTCTGTGTACAGATATGCAGGTATATTTTTTTCTTTTTTAAACAACAACAAAATAGTATCTTATAGTACTGCTGCTTTGTAGCCTGCCTTTTCCACTCAGGGCTTGGTTGGGAGCCTCTTTTGTGTTCCTGCTAATCTCTCTTCTGCATGAAGTCGCTCCCTGTGGCATCAGGGGAAGGTGCCAAGCCCACGCCTGCAGGTGGGCTTAGGGCTTGGTGGGCTTTGTGGCTGGGACAGTCATCCTTGAGCTGGGCCCCGAGGGAGGGGAGATTCCCAGAGACAGGAGGAGTCTGGTTGGGGCAGAAGAGGTAGGATGAGGCTGAGGATTCCAGGATGGGGAACTTGGGAGGGCCCAAGGCCAAATACACTTGGGAAACAGTGGGTTAAAGACTTCTCAGACCCTTTAGAATAGGAATTCCAAGGAGCATGGTTGCAGATAGTAAATTTTCAGGAGGAGGCAAAGACATGTAAAGTTTTCAGTTTCGTTTGACATGGAGCCCTTGTTTGGTGTGGGTCTCTGGGGACCACTCTTTAGGAACCAGCGCTCTGGGACTCCAAGGGGAACAGCTGGACTGAAACGCAGTTTCTGGCCCAGGCAGCTTTTCCATCCAGCAGGCATCCCTGTCCCATCAGAGCTACATCCCATTCGTGGTGTTGGAAGCCCCCCGAGCTTCAACCCTTAATGCCTGGAAGAGAAGGAACTGGAGTCCTTGCTCAGAATGCAGAGCAGGCCATGGTGAGGCCACTCCCAGGAAGCAGCGGTGGCTGAGATGGCTGGGGTGTGGGCGTGGGCCTGGGGGGAGGCAGTCCTGCCGCAGCTGGACCCCGGCCTGGAGGAGGCCTGTGTCCTGCTTCTCTCTCACCACCCTGCCCTCGTGTTAGAGGAGGCGGGGTGCCGCCTGAATCCTGTCCTCCAGATGGTAAGAGCAGGGAGAAGGTCCCGGCCAGGAAACAGGCTCTCTCCCTGTTCTCTCCTCGTGCACGAACACCCACCAGAGCACCTGATTCGTCACAGCTGCTTAGAAACTCTAAGGCGGTATTATCGTTTGTTTGTATTCTTATTTTTTTGAGGCAGCCCACAGCTGGATGGGCTGCTGCTTCAAGCTTAAAGTTTACTCTTAAAAAATAAAATTCTCAAGTGCTAGGCCACGGAGGCAGTGGTGTCCCGTTTGGGACATGAGGATCGGGAGGCCCAGGGAGCCAAGGTGGTTTACCTCCCAAGGGTGGGACTGGGCGGGGAGTCACCGGGACACGCACGCTGCCTCTGCTCTAGCTCCACCATGGCTTGGTTGTTCCTATTCAGTTACTGAATTTCAGTTTCAGTGAAATGGTGGCCTAGCAGGCTGGTTCCTGTTTATACTTCGCAGGCAGCTGCCACCCAGCTGCTTCTCTTTAGCTGGAGACTGTCGTCGCCCTGTTTGTGCAAATAAAGTTTTATTGGCACATAGCCACACCCGTTCATTTACATACTGTCTCACCCTCAGAGCTGAGAAGTTGGGACTGAGATCACATGGCTAATCCTGAAGTATTTACTCCCTGATCCTTTAAAGAAAAGAGTTTGCTGCTGCCTGCTCTTTGTTTAAGAAGTTCTCCCTCCCAAGGCCTCTTGCAGAAGAGGTGCTCTTCTTGCATATGGGAGCCCCATGGAGTAGATTTTGTGGGGAGGGGACAGTTCTAATTTTAGTGTTCTGTGTCCTTCATTCATTCATTTAACAAATATTTGTTATACTGATACGTGCCACCTATTAAGAGCTGAATTTGTGCCAGGCACTTAAGTGCTTTGCTGGCATGTGTCTTTAGTCTTTCCAGGATCCCTCTGAGGTAGATGCTGTTGTTAGCACCCCCATTTTACAGATGGGAAAACTGAGGCACAGAGAACATAAGTGACTTGTCCTGGACAGAGTCAGGGTTGTGTGTGCCGGTACTGTCTGACACCATTAACCACCAGTCTACACTGCCCACAGCAGAAACCCAGCAGTTAAGACCCTGCTGCCGCCCCCGAGGTGCTCACAGCCTAACGTTTGTCCCCCCGAGTCTGCCTCTACTTGGTATGCGTGGTCCCGGCTTCTAGTTTGAAGAGTTGGTGGGTGTCAGGGCAGGGCCGGGGAGTGGAGGCCACTCAGTGATCCTGGGTGAGTTCCTCCCCTACTCCCCACCCCCACCTCTAAAGGAGGGTGTCTGTCCTGCATCCCAGGATGTGAGGGTCCAAGAGGAGGGAGGGAACAAAAAGACACTGGAGTACAGAATTCAGAGCCCTATTAACTCCCCTCTCTGCTGAGGTCCCCCCACCTCCACCCCTCAGGGCTGCCTGCTCCCTTCCCCACACCAGCTTCTCTGCAGATATGATGAGGTCAAGGTGAGCGTCTAGGACAGTCAGGAGGGAAAGAGAGAGAGAGCCAGCAGTTATCAAGCACATGCTGTGTGCTAGGCTGGACCACACGCTCTGTGTACAACACTCTGTGAAGGAGGTCATGTGACCCCGGCCCACTAGTGAGGGGCTGGGGCTCAGAGAAGGTTGAGTCACTTGCCCGACCTCACCCACTGGGATTCCAGCTTTAGATCTGAGCGGCCTGGAAACCCATGCCGTTTCCAGTTTTGGGGGTGTCAGAGGGCAGCCTGGGCACCTGTGGGGTGTGTGGAAGGACAGGACCCTGGTGATGGGGCTGATCCTTGATGAGTTACGGCTCTCCTTCCTTCTCTGGGACCCTGAGTCACATGCTCAGAGGGTGGGCCTGCTACTCCCCTGAGTGGGCCTGCTTCCTGCCCTGTCTTTGTTCTGCGCACTCAGGGCGTGTGTGTGTGTGTGTGTGTGTGTGTGTGTGTGTGTGCGCGCGCGCGTGTGCGTGTGTGTCGGTTGTGGGCAGAGGCATTAACCAACCGTCACCCCTCCAGGAAAGCCCACGTAATTTTAGTTAGTTTTCTGTTGCTCTCACTTTGTTCCCCTGTCTTTGTCCTCTTCTTCCTGAAGCACAAATTTCAGTCCTTAAAGCTGATGCTGACTCCCTCCCCACCCCCGCCCTTTATTCCCAAATAAAGAGGAATGGAAACTGGATCATCATTTCTTTCCAAGCAAACAGCCCAAATATTTGAAAGCTTGAATGTGAAGAGCAGTTCCCAGGACACGTGGGAACAACTCAGCCCCTCTCTGTTTCCTGTGAACACATCCAACCCAGCAGTGGCCCTGGAATGTGACATATATAAAGTAGCCCTGGGTGCCTGGGTGGGCTTTAAATAATTTCTTTACACCTTTCCTCTTGATAGTAGCTAATATTGTTGAATACTTACTGCATGTCAGGCAGAATGCTAATGCCTTTACGTGTAATCCTGTGAAGTTGGAACTAGTAATATCCCCATTTTCCTGAAGGAGAGGTTGAGTAACTTGCTCAAGGTCACAAGGCTCACAGGTGGTATTGCCAGCGAGCCTGGTGCCGAACTGTGTCTGCCCAACCCCACAGCCTGAGGCCATGCTCATTACATAGTCCCGGGCCCAGGATACCACCCACCCACGGTAGGTCTGCATCAGTGAGCTCCTGTAATTATGTATCATGGTCTTCAGGTCACAGTTACATCTTCCTGGGTGAATCACCAGTTCCAGTGTTTTTCTTATACATTTGTCATTATTAGGAAGTTAAAAAAAAAAAGTCACCTTAGCCCAGGGTTTTTCAGCCTCAGCACTGCTGATGTTTTGAGCCAGATCTCCTTTGTTGTGGGAGCTTGTCCTGTACACTGTAGGTTTTAGCAGCATCCCTGGCCTCCACCCAATAGATGCCAGTAGAACACCCCACCCCTCAAGTGTGACAACCAAAAATGTCTCCAGACACTGAAAAGTGGCCTGGGCTGTGGGTAGGGGGCAAAATCGCCCCCACTTGAGAACCACTGTCTTAGCCCAAGGTATGAGAGGCAGGAGGTCAGGGGGAGATTGGGATGCAGACGCCTGATATTGGGTCACCTTCTCCAGGGCAGCTCTGGAGAGTCTTTTAAAGGGCTCCAGAGCCATTTCCTGCAGGTTAAACTCACCCGCACTTGCCTGGGCTCTTGCGGTGTCTGGGAAGGGCTGGGGAGAAATCCTTCCCTGTGTTCAGAGAGGTCACAGCCCAGTAGCGGGGACGGCGCTTGGGTGGAAAAGCCCAGCAGCTCATTTCCCAGCTGGCCTCCGAGAGCCCACGGAGTGTCAGGCCCCCTGCCCAGGGCAGGATGAGGACCCACTTCACGGAGCTCACGTCGCAGTGGGGAAGCGGCAGTGTGGGATCGAGATGCTGACGATGGACAGTGCTCTCTGCACTAGAGGAGAAGAAGGCCGAGAGGTGTGAGTGCTGCCTGGGACGGGGGGACTCTAAAGTGACATTTCATCCTGGGGCCAGGTGGAACGGAGCCCCCGGGGCTCAGGCGCTGCTGGGTGTTAGAAGAGGTTCCTTAGGGCCTGAAGGACAGGAAGAGGTGGTGGGATCTGCGTCAGAGATTCTGGGCTATAACCTGAGAGCCTGAGCTCATTCGCATGTGGGCATGGGGTGGACCCAGGTTCCAGAGGGCCCAGAGGAGCCCTTGCTGAGAATGGGGTGCTCAGCCCCCGGGGCCAGATGGCCACAAGCAGTGCTCTTCCCAGGGTCCAACTTGCCCCTCCAGTTGAGGATTTGACATAATTTAAAGGGTGTGGTATTCTCCACTGTGTAATGTGGGTGACGTTTTCTTGGCCTCCAGACAGTGCTTCTCCTTTAATTCTGAGCTTTGGTGAGGCCTGGGCCTCCCTTATGCTGCCCACTTACTCATTCAGTGTCTGAGGGACATTCATTTTCCCAAGGGCCTTGCCCTATTGATCCAGCGGGTAATTCCCCCAGCTGACTCCTGCCCCCTTGCTCTTCCTAATTGACCTGGGATTGAAAGTGCTGGCCTGAAAGTCAGGAGTTGGGAGGCCCCTACCTGGGGTCCGCTTCCCCTCACTGCCACCAGAGGGCAGCCGTGGACTCTGGTTGGAGCCTCGCCCTGGGCAGTTCTGCGGATGCCCCTGCCAGGAGGCAGCTTTCTGTTGGGCTGGGGGTTGATGGCTGCTGGGCCCAGGGTCTTGGCTGTGGGGGAGGCTTGGTTCTCCTTTGCACGAAGTAGCCCAGGGGTGAAGCATCAGGGGACATCTGGGGGTGGTGCAATGCCAGGGAATCTGTTGATGACCCTGACCTCACTAGGACCTGGTCTCTGAGTATCTCCCAAGAAAAGAATGTGAGCCGGGGCTTTCCCTGGTGGCGCAGTGGTTAAGAATCCGCCTGCCAATGCAGGGGACATGGGTTCAAGCCCTGGTCCAGGAAGATCCCACATGCCGCGGAGCAACTAAGCCCGTGGGCCACGACTACTGAGCCCACGTGTTGCAGCTACTGAAGCCCGCATGCCTAGAGCCCGTGCTCTGCAGCAAGAGAAGCCACCGCAATGAGAAGCCCGCATGCCGCAACTAGAGAAAGCCCGCGCACAGCAACGAAGACCCAACGCAGCCATTAAAAAAAGGAACGTGAGCCACCTTGGCTCCTTCCCCCACAGCAGGCAAGAGGCCATTTCTCTTTGGGGTGGTTTTTTTCTCTTCTCCCTCGACCTACAGAGCCCATTCTCGGCTCAGGGCTGAGAGTGAGCTTGGGCCATGTGTGTTGAACCAGGTGGGCTGCATGTTTTGTGCGTGCTCTTAAAAAATTTTTCTTTAATCACTAAAGCAATATATGCTCATTGTACCAAAACCAAACAGTAGAGAAGAGAGTGTTTTCTGAGGGAGTTGCCCAGGGCTTGGCAGGTTGTGCAACCTTATGAAGACACTCTCCCTTTCTGCTGTGTGTGTGTGTGTGTATGTGTGTATGTAGGTGCCTTAGAAAACCTGCTTTTGGGTATGACCCCGTAAAGGGTGTGTTCAGTCAGTAGTAATTTTGTATTCTTAGCAACCACCCAGTATCTGCAGCGCTGGGGGAGGGCACGAGACAGAAGGCTCTCAGGGGCATTCAGGGGCCAGAATCACCCAACAGTGAAGCCCAGGAGAGCCTCCTGGTGGTCACAGAAGAGACCTCTTTGGGCACAGGGAGACCTCTGAGGCCCATCGGAGAGAGCACATCCTTCCAGCGTCTCTTAATGCACAGCCTTTATTTATTGTCAGCACCCACCGCCCATACCCCACCTCACTAGAAAGCTCCCCTTGCCTGGATGTCTTCAGTGTCCTGCAAAGGAAGTGTCACAGCCTTTTTCTGGGGCTGGGAGTGAAGAGGGAGCCATCAGTTTCACATTTGAAACTGATAATGTGAGCCTGTGGCAAGAAGGAATAGCTTCATAACCATTTGAACTTCACCTGACCTTGTCTCCTGATTCAGCCCTCTAGCTGTTGGGATCTGCCAACTGGCTGAGCATTTCTGGGTCTTTGACCGGAAACCTCTCATACACAATTAGCAATGCCAGCCCTGAAACAGGGACCTCTGGCCATTGTCCTAGGTACCAGAGCCTGTTTAGGTTCCATTCAGTGAAAAATTCCATGCATTTTCTCATTCTCTGTTTCAAATCCAACAAAATCCCTACCCCCTCAAAATTTGTTGAGCACCTACTGTATGCAAAATATTTTGCTAAGCTCTTGAATAAACCATGAGCGTGTCTAATTTTACAGACTGTGAGCTCCTTATGTGCAGGGCTGTGAATAAGCTATTCATTCACTCATTCGGTCTCTTAATTCTTTCTCTCTGAATTAGTTGGATGCCTGTTGAGAACAGGACACTTGGTGTACAGTATCCAGGCACTTGGTACACAGTAGGCATTTTGTAAAGACTTAGTTGAGGGAGTCCTGGAGTTCAAATAGCCAGGAAAGGAAAGTGTAACTGTGCCATTGTCTTTCTCAAGGGTCTTGTTAGTTAAAAAGGAGTGAAATCTGAACCCCTTGGTACCTGCGGTGAACCCACCTCTCCCCTTGTGTGAGTGATGGCCTGAAAAGGCAGGCATCTTCCAGGCTTTAATTTTGTGATTGGAAAATGAGGATTTATTTATTCCATAATGATTTCTTTTTTAAAAAATAAATTTATTTATTTATTTATGGCTGTTTTGGGTCTTCGTTGCTGTGCGTGAGGTTTTTCTAGTTGTGCTGAGAGGGGGGCTACTGTTTGTTGCGGTGCGCAGGCTTCTCATTGCAGTGGCTTCTCTTGTTGCGGAGCACGGGCTCTAGGCGCGCGGGCTTCGGTGGTTGTGGCAGACGGGCTCAGTAGTTGTGGCTCGCGGGCTCTAGAGCGCAGGCTCAGTAGTTGTGGCGCATGGGCTTAGTTGCTCTACGGCATGTGGGATCTTCCCGGACCAGGGCTTGAACCCACGTCCCCTGCATTGGCAGGCGGATTCTTAACCACTGCGCCACCAGGGAAGTTCCTACAATGATTTCTTGAGTGCCTTCTATGTTCCAAGCATTGTACTGGTACCCGGGAATATGAAGCTTCCCTCACCAACCTCATTAGAATTTGCAAAGACTGGATAAGATGAAGTGCTTTGGAAAAATCTGCCCCGCTGCCTACTGCTGACCAGGGGCCTGGGGGAGCTTGCCGCCTCCTTGCATGACTCCCCTGGAGGCCCCCCTAAGATGAGCTGTTTCCCTTGACCCATCCCTGCATGTACATATCCTCTTTCTCTGCTCCTGGCCAGCCAGAGTTTACTTGAGTTGGAATCCATGACCTCCTGGCTTCTCCACATGCAGCCTGATTCTGGGCCAGGGTTTGTTTGAGGCCCTGTTTGGATATTGTTAAAAGTGGCAGCTTTGCTCAGAAAGGTCAGTGTGAGAGATCAGAACAAAAAGATCTTTCAAGCTGGCCTCTCACGGGGCTCAGGAAAGCCCCAGCTCTACCTGGCACTGGCAGCTTAGACCCAGGACAGGATTACTCAAGCTGGTGGGAGAAACCCCATCTAATTTCCCATTTCCCAGAAGGCTGAGCTGAGGCGGAGGGGCATTCCCGACATTTCAGAACAGGTCGGCACCAGCCAGGAGCCCAGATCTCTCCCTGTCTAGCCCTGGCCACTGGAACCTATGTTGGTTTTTCTCTTTACTTGCATTCAATAAAAACTGGGATTTACCCAAAAGACGCCTAAGGGTGATTATTTGCTTTGCTAAAGAATTCCTGGGAGCTTATTTAGATGTCAGAGTCCCGTATAGATTTGAAAATAGTAAAAATATACAACTTTGGAGACACAAGATCTTGTCAAAATTGCAGTTCTCGGGCTTCCCTGGTGGCGCAGTGGTTGAAAGTCCGCCTGCCGATGCAGGGGAAGTGGGTTCATGCCCCGGTCCGGGAGGATCCCACACCGCGGCTAGGCCCGTGAGCCGTGGCCACTGAGCCTGCACGTCCGGAGCCTGTGCTCCGCGACGGGAGAGGCCACAGCAGTGAGAGGCCCGCGTACTGCCAAAAAAAAAAAAAAAAAAAAATTGCAGTTTTCATTCCTAAAGTGAGTGTGTATTGGGGGAGGAACCTGAAACGAAGCAACTAGTATACCAAGTCCATGATTTCAGGTATGCTTGATTAAGGTGAGATATCTACTGAAGTAAAAAGAAAGATCTAAAGAAAAGTATTACACAAAATAATAACACTGATGGTGTACAGCTAGTAGCAAGGATTGTAGATGTGGTATGCAGATGACAGAAGTCGGGGAGATGCTGATTGCAACTGAAGACCTGATTTTATAGAGGAGAGGGCCGTGCATAGCCCACAGAGGTGAGCTCTGCCCTCAGTAGCAGTGCCCAGGCATGAACCATCTCTAAGGACCCTGTGGAGCCCTGTGCTGCTTGCCCCTCCTGGTGCTTCAGAAGCTCTAGGCAGGCTAGGGAATATCGTTGTGACTCTGACTCTATCCCCCAGGTCTTCTCAGCCTTACAAACAGGAGTCTGAGTTCATAGTGTTGGTTGTTTGCACAGTTGGGGCTTGCTTGTATGAAACCAGAGGTTCCCAGAAGGCAAGGAATTGATCTCCTGTCCTTTTATGCCTCCAAGCTCCAGAGCCCCCAGGAATCTATTTCATTCATGAAAGCTGCAGGAGGGGCTCAGGTGACTTTCCCGGCTGCCACCTTTGGCTTTTCACCCTCTGTGATCTTTCATTTCTAAATTTGCTGGCCTGGGAGCCTCTGCTTTCCCTTGCGAGCTATTGATCTAGGGAACCACCCCCTCCCCCGGAACAAGTGAGGATGGCAGTCCTCAGACATTTGCTGAGCACACGTGCCCGGGCTGAGCTTCAGGAACAAGACTGCCCTCAGGGGGTGCACAGTGGGAAAGGGGTCAGCCTGTAAATGGAAAATGACTGCAATGCCATGCTTGCTTCAAAAGAGGACTTAACATGGGGCAAGAGCTATGCAGTCAGGAAGGGTGGGTGTGGGGAAGGGCCCAGGGAAGGCTGCAAGAAGGAAGTGGTATTGGAAAGTGATGTGTAAAAACACAGTTTTTTTTAAGGATGAGTAGAGGAAGGGCTCTTTAAGGCAGTGGGGGAAGCCTGTTCCAAGACTTGACATAGGGAACTGTGGACGGTTGTTCAGAAAGGACTTGAGTGGTGGGAGATGAGATGGGAGAGAGGCAAGGGGCAGACCCGACAGCCCTGGGACACCGTACTGAGGGCCTAGACTGAATTCTGTAAGCCTGGGGGCACCGACGAAAGGCCAACATGGGAAGGAACAAGATGACTTTTGCGTGTCAGGTAGAGCCCTCAAGGGGCAGTGGGAGTTGTTTGTCAAACTCAGGCCACACCCATCAGTGGGTTGCAAGATCTGTTTAGTGGGCTGCCGCCAGCATTTTTAAAATGGGGAAGTAGTGGGAGACGTAAAATAGAAAATATCAGAGTGGATTACATTGCACATAGTAGAGATAGGTAATATATCAAGAAACTTAACTTCAGTTTTATGTAAGCAGTGTGTGCATATATACAGGGTTGCAATGTCAGGTGTATTTCTTACTATGGATCACACTTTAAAAAGCTTGCAGATGACTTTAAGGCACAGAGGGCTGACTGGAGTGGTGAGACCAGCTGTCACTGTCATCTAGGCCCCAGGTGATGCAGGCCAGTCTAGGGCCCTGGTGGTAGGGATTGAGAGGTGAGGATGGATTCCAGTGTAGACCAGATGTGGCAGATGAAGATGGAGAATTTTTTTAATCTCATTAATAGCTTTTTTAATATGATTTTTTAAATTAATTAATTAATTGTATTTATTTATTTTTGGCTGTGTTGGCTCTACCTTGCTGCGTGCATGCTTTCTCCAGTTGCGGCAAGCGGGGTCTACTCTTCGTTGTGGTGCGTGGCCTTCTCATTGCGGTGGCTTCTCTCGTTGCGGAGCGCGGACTCTAGGCACGTGGGCGTCCGTAGTTGTGGCTCACGGGCTCTAGAGCGCAGGCTCAGTAATTGTGGTGCACAGGCTTCGTTGCTCCGTGGCGTGTGGGAACTTCCCGGACCAGGGCTTGAACCCGTGTCCCCTGCATTGGCAGGTGGATTCTTAACCACTGAGCCACCAGGGAAGCCCGAAGATAGAGAATTTGAGGTTGACTGAAGTCAGAAAGTCTGGCACCAGCCCAAATCACTTGGGCCAAGATAACATCTTGTTTGAAATACTCCATCTTGGTCTCTTTCTGGTGGTAAACTGGAGGCCTGGGTTTCTAGAGGGCTACGGTGGAGAAGGATCCTTTCTATTCTTTGATCACTGATGTCCTGGGCCTCTAGGATCCTGGTGTTACAATTCTGACCTTTCATACCAATTATTGGATGTTTTCAAATAACACTCAAATGGACAGGCTGCTCCTAGTGTCTGCAGGTTTGATGAGGATGTCTTTATGGGAACTAGGCTGGTAATGACCCTGCTTCTACTGTCTTCCCACTAGGAACATCGTGAAAGGCATGAGAGAACTCCGGGAGGTCCTACGCTCTGTGGAGACCAAAGCAACTCAGAACTTCAAAGTGGTAATGGAGGAGGCCCCAGGGCTGGGTGCTGGCTGTGGCTGGTTTATTCAGGGGTTGATTTCAGTGGGAGGCAGCAGAAATCCTAGCAGGCAGCCTCTGAATCAGGGATAACAATATGTCGAGTGTGTGCTTCTCCTCTCCCTGTCATGCTCATGGCAGACATTGCTAGTCAGTCTCAGCATTCTTTTCCTCCAAGCCTGGGACACACCCTCAGCATCCTTCTCATCGCAGCACTGCACAGCCCCTCATGTTAGATCAATGCTGAAACCTCCTGTCATCCCTTCCTAGCAAGGTGGTGCGCTAATTCTTAGGGATTTGTTTATGATCTTAACAAGTAACCTTGGCTTGCTTTCCTGCCCCAATTCAGGCCTCCCTTCTTAGGCTTCTGCCCCTAATCAGAACCACAGCTGCTTCTCACTCTAGACTTTTCGGTCAAATATCAGAAAGGTATCTGGTGGAGAGAGCTGCTTGCGCTGAGGGCTTTATGCTTTGCAAGGGCTATGAATACTCAGAGCCGTGCTGGGCTCCATGGGGCCAGGAGGAGGAGGAAATGTACCTCTTGTCTAGGAGAAGAGAGAGGACAAAAGATGAAGTCGGAGCCATCAGAGGCCAACAGGAGGGGTGGGGCAGCGCAGTGCTGGAGATACAGAGAAGCAAGGGGGCTCCTCGGGGCACAGTGGTAGACCTCCTGGAGGGGCAGCAATTTGCCAGCAGGCAGATTTGGCTGGATGGTGGATGGTGGGTGGAGGGCACGGCAGGCCGCGGCCGGGCAGAGCCAACACGTGCCTGCATCTGAGTTCCTCCCTCTCTGCCAGATGGCAGCGAAGCACCTGGCAGGGGTCCTGCTGCACTCCCTGAGTGAGGAATGCTACTGGAGTCCCCTGTCCCACCCGCTGCCCGAGTTCATGAACAAGGAGGAGAGTTCCTTCATCACACAGGCCCTGCGGAAACCTCAACTCTACGAAGGAGACAAGTAAGCCTATCTGCTCTGGGGACCACCCCAGGCTCAGGCCACCGTTTTCAGGCTTCGGTCCGCACTGGCGGCCCGTCTCTGCCCCATGCTCTCCTGCAGCCGCCGCCCAGCTCCCTGCCAGGCAGGCTCTTCAGAAGCAGCAGGAGACAAATAGACTAGAGAAGGCAGGTCTTGGGGTGGGGGGTGGAGGGGGCATCCTCTAAGGCACCCAAAGGCCAAACAAATTATTTGGCGGGTGAGAGGAGGGGGGTGCCTGGCTTTCTAATGGTCTTAATGCACCGTCTGTCGTGTTTTGTGCCAGTAATCGAAGGTGGGGTCTGTGAGCTGCTTTCTCGCTCTTGTCTGCTACTGGCCCCACCCACTTCATGCAGTGCTGGGGGCTGGAAGGGGGCATCCCCCTCAAGAGCATTGCAGTACTTCCAGCCCTCGCCCACCGTAGGCTTTCAGATCCATGACTCTGGGGCGTGATAAAGAGCTGCAGGTGGGATCCAGTGCCTGTGAATTATGCAGGAGAAGGTCACCTTACCAGGGCTGGTGCTGACTCCGGGGCAGAAGGGCCAGCATGGCAGGCCAGCCGTGCTGCTTCGGAGGGCCGTGCGGGAGCCAGGCTGCTATTTGTGTCTTCCAGCCTCTACTGCCCGAAGGATAACATTGAGGAAGCCCTGCTGCTGCTGCTCGTCAGCGAATCCATGGTAAGCTCAAGGCCTCTGGCCCGTGGAATAACGCTGTGGGGCTTGGGCACAGGCCACCAGGTCCCGGCCGAGCTCAGCCCCCAGGGATGTCCCTGAAGCAGGCTTCTCGGATCTGTTCCGCCTTCAGGGGGTGCGGCTCCCTCATGAGATTTAGGTGTGGAGTACAAGGCTGCTTTCGGGGGCCTGGGTCCTACCCCTAAATGAGTAGGGACTGGGCGAGCTAACAAATTCCCACCTCCTGCTTCTGGAATTACAAAAGGTGTCATCAGCAAGTCAACAGAAGGTTGCGTGAACAGTTCTGCGCTGGGTCGGTGATGATGGAGGGGGGTGGAAGGAACGTGTACTTTCACGGCAGGAGGCCTGGATTCAGGTTCCGGCCCTGCCACTCACTAGCGGAGGGCCCTGGGCAGATCACCTAAGCTCTGTGAGCCTCAGCTCCCACCTCTAAGGTGACAGTGACTCACAGAGGTGAGGTGCCTGTACAAGGGATCCACTCATTCATGCCACTCCTAATACAGAGTGTCATCCACTTTGTGCCAGGCCCTGTTCTAGACACCAGAGAAGCAGCAGCAAACAAAATGGAGAAAACTCCCCGCCCTCATGGAGCTTACATTCTAGTGAGGGAGGTGGGCAATAAATGAATTAACTACTCAACTACCCAGGGTTGCGATGTCTAAGTGCTATGGAAAAATAAGGCTGAGGGGGTAAGGTGTGCCAGATAGAGCACACGTGAAATGCTCTCTAGATTTTTTTCACAAGACCCGCTTCTCCTGCCCCGGGCAGACACACATGTGCACATGCACACACACACGTGCCGTGGAGGCTCAGTGTCAGGGAGAAGTGTGTTGAGTCGTCCAGGAGGTGGTGAGATGAAGGATGGGTGATCCAAGGGGGCTGAAGGAAGGGTGGGCAAGAGCAGCAAAGCCAGGTGTCCTCTGACTGAGGGGCCCCTCAGAGCTTATGAGCTGGGGACCCCCGGGTTGAGAACTAGGTTTTTTAAAATGATGCATCTGAGAGCAGTGTGTGAAAGTGGAGTTTAAGAAACTGGGTCCCCAAATAGCCAGAAACAAATGTCCCTTTGGAAACCTGGGACTGTGTGATGCCAGGGTTTGTTTAGAGAACTCTGGTCAGTGGGTTGCCTCTGGCTGAGCAGGTCCCCCAGCAAGTAGACAGGAAGAGGGACACTGGACTCGGGGGTGAGAGAGTGTATCCTTCCCCAGCCAGGCGGGGTCCATTCAGATCCAAGAGTGCCAGGGAAGGGGCGTGGATATTTGGATCCTGAGGACAAACTGGCCGGGACATGGTCCTGAAAGGTTTGCACGGGGCATGCTTGTGTGGAGGTTAGGTGGTTGCTGCTGGGTGGGGACATCTATCTGGTTAGCCCAATGTGGAGGTAGAGGTACCAAGTGCCAGATCTGATTTTCATGGGAGAACAGTGTACTTCTCACAGACTGAACCCCAGTTTTTAATTATGGAACCTCAGCCATAGACCAGTATCCTCTCCCTGCCCCCTTCACATACCTCAGCCATCTCAGCACCTACACCATCAGGTGTGACTGCACAGAACTCACCTGTCTTGGGAAACACAGGTCGTTATTGTCACTTTCCTATGCTGACGGTTACAGTGTTGTCCGCAGGTGGGAAGTAAAAAGGTGAAAATGGGAACGTTTCTTAGGTCCTTTCTCTGCCAGATTCCAAGCTGATTATCTCATCTAGGTAGGCGTTGTGTTGAGCGGTTTGAAAAATAAGTTTCATATGATTCAGTCTAATACTAATATGTTCCCATCTTACAGGTGAGAAAAGTAAGGTCCAGGACAGGTACATGTCTTGGTCAAGGTTACATACGAATAATCCTTGCAGCCTTGATTCAGATCACGTCTGTGATTCACTGACTGCTCTAAGTCTTGGTTTTCTCATCTGTCAAAGGGTCAAGGGGGTAACTTTGAGGATCAAGTGCGACAGAGCTTGGGGAGGGCTTTGTAAACAAGGAAGGCCTTGGCTGTCTGTGTGAGAACGGTCAGCATTTTGACCCCTGGCAGGGATAGAGGCTGGGCTCTGTCTCCCTAAGCATTTTCTGTGGCCACGGCTTGATCTGGGTGCCCAGAACCAGAGCTGAGGTGCCTTTCCATTAAAGTTATTCCCCCCAAACCCTCAAGCTGCCCGTGTATCTCAAAGTAGAGAATGGCCTTTTACTAAAGGGTGACCCATACTTGGAGCCAAGGTGGTTTCCCTCTAAGCAGCTCTTTCAAGAGGGTATGTGGCCGGCTGGCGTCCACCGACGACTCAGGGGATCCAGGCCGGCTGGCCAGGCGGGTGTCGTGGGACTTCCCTGTGGCCTGCACAGCGGCAGAAGTGCTCAGACGCCGAGTGTGCTGTAGCTGGGAGGAGGCACTCTTCCAGGGCTGGCTGGTTGGTTTCCTCCTGCTCACACCCAGTCTTTCACACATCTAGAAGCTTCAGGTATTTGGGGGAGGACGTTGGCGATGGACGTAGCTTTGGTGTCTCATCTATTGAGGGCTTTCCACCTGAGATCCGGTTCTGGCCACTGTGGTTCCGCGCGGTTTCTCGGAGTGACCAGACCGCCTCTGACTTCTCACTTACCCTTATTTTACCCCCTCCTTTCCTGCAGGTCACATTCTCCATCAGATGTGGGCGCCGGGCTCCTGCTCTGACCCTTCAGCTGACCCCTGAGGCTCAGCCCGGCCCCTGTACCAGCAGGGTTTTCCTCATCTCCCTTTAATACTGGCTGGGTTTGGCTACAGATGATAGGGAGAAACCTCTAGAAGCAGCAGCTGCCTTGGCTGCTCCTTGGGTTCTCCTAATCCCTGCAGAATTCTTTATGCGGCAGTAACAGCTATTCCAGCACAACCAGCCCAGGAGGCATAATCATCACAGCTCTCCACTTCCAGGGTTGCCAGAGCTAGCTGCTCCAGGAAAGGGTGTTGCAGGTTTCCTGAGCGCGTCCACCCCTATTTTGTGGTTTGCAACTCAGAGGAGTAGGCTGCATGGGGTCTGGGTACCTGAAGTATGGTTTTTGTTTTGGGCTGAGTGTGATCAGAATGAATCGGGCAGACCTTGTCTTTCAAGAGGTAAATAGAAACCTTAACAAATGCTTTCACAGAAATGCAAGGGACATGAGTTATAACTTGCTAAAGGAGATTTGTGTTTTGGACTCAGTTTTGAGTTTTCAGGACCAAAAGGACACTTAAAAATGCCCATCCACCTACCCATCCAGCCACCCACCTACTCATCTCTCCACCATCCAGTCTTGTTTGAGCAGCGACAGTGTGCTGGGCTGTGCCCAGCACTGGGGGTAGAATGAGGAATAGTTAAATCACAGCGCTCGTCCCAGGCGTCTCCCTACCCAGTGGAACACGTGTCTGGGGACACGGAGGAAATCCGGGTCCCCAAATCAGAAGGAATTATCTCAGTCTGCTGAACCTCAAATGCATATTCTAGTTGTTGTTTTTTTTTTAACACCTTTATTGGAATATAATTGCTCTACAATGGTGTGTTAGTTTCTGCTGCATAACAAAGTGTATCAGCTATATGTATACATACATCCCTATATGCCCTCCCTCTTGCATCTCCCTCCCACCCTCGCTGTCCTACCTCTCTAGTTGGACACAAAACACCGAGCTGATCTCCCTGTGCTATGCGGCTGCTTCCCACTAGCTATCTGTTTTACATTTGGTAGTGTATATATGTCCATGCCCCTCTCTGACTTCGTCCCAGCTTACCCTTCCCCCTCCCCGTGTCCTCAAGTCCATCCTCTACATCTGTGTCTTTAGTCCTGTCCGGCCCTTAGTTTCTTCAAAAACTTTTTTTTTTTTTTAGAGTCTATATATATGTGTTAGCATACGGTATTTGTTTTTCTCTTTCTGACTAGTTTTTGAAAGAACCTTGTGTCAAAATCAGCCTGATTTTCTCAGTTGGGTAACCAGGAGGTACAGGACTCTGCCATTTCTCAAATCTTGATCTAAGGCATAAAAATATGTGTTAGAGCAAATTGAATCCTCGAGCCCCTGTTTCGTTCAGGTGGGGGAGAAGCTGCTGCTGGTGTCAGGCTTTTTGGGAGCTGAAAGGACACAGAGGCTTGGGTTGGGGGGGTGGGGTAAGCCCCTGGGGCCTGGGATCCTGCAGGTTAACAAACTAACTGCCATCCATGCCCAACATCAGGCATCCAGTGATTTGAATCTTGAATTGGCCGTTCACAACCTGTGTAGCCTGGGCAAGTCTCTTACCTCCCTGATCCTCAGTTTTCTGTAAAATGGGGCTAATAAGGTCTCTCTTGCAGGAATTGGGTGGATGAAGTAAGTAAATGAGCACGAAGGTGCCTGGTACATTGTGGGTGTTGAACATGTATTCGTTTTATCCTGATGACTACCTGGTTCTGAGTCATTAATTTTAGAAAACATTTAGATTCAGGTCTGGTTGGGAGAAAAATTGGTTTGAGGATACTGTTTGGTTAAAAAAAAACCAAAACAAAAACGCTTCTTGGGCTTGATTCCATATGGGACTCAGCAGATGAGCACAGATTGTTCCAGCTTCTGGCGCCTGGTTTGCTCTGACACGAGGCCCTGCTGTGCTGAAGGCTGCAAGCGGAAAGGGTCTGTTAATGCTGCCAGCTGAGAACCCTTGGAGCAGTGGAGGTGGGAGATCCTCGCGCCGTCGTTGGCAGGAAGATTTCTGCTGTAGGAGCCCGATGCGCAGGAACGTGGGCTGGCGGGGGCCTGGCCGGGGTCGCTGTGTAGATGGGACACGGCACAGAGCATGTTATTTCTTGGCTCTGTGGACTGGCGGCTCGAGAGCCGGTGGTGATGATGTCTGCCAGTGGGGGTAACAGCACGAGCAGAATGTGCTACCATCCTCCAGGGAGGAGGGGCAGGGGCCAGGCACTGATGCCACCAGGAGACTCCTTTCTGGGGCTATTGTTGAGGGAGGTGAGCAGCAGGCCCTGAGGCTGGGTCCTTGGCCAGCAGAGAGGTTGTCTCTGAGAACAGGACTGACGTGGTCCAAGGAGCTTGTTCTCTGCAGAGGAGCAGCACCTGAGGCCTGACTGAGAAAGTCCAGCCTGTGTTTTGCTTTGGTGCTTCCCTAAGCAGAGACATCTGAGGGCCTCTGATGGCACGGGTGGGGCTAGTAGACACTTCCTTGGAAGCACCTGGAGGCAGGGGACGAGCCAGGGGTGAAGTCAGAATGTCTAGGTTCTAATCTGGGTCCTAAACCCCCTATCTGTATGCCTTGAGGAGCCTCCCTGGTCTCTCTGGGCCTCAGTTTTCTCATCTGTAAAATAGGACAGTAGAACGGGAGATGGTTGTTGTCAGCATTATGAGATACCACTTACAAAGTGCTCTACAAGTTAGTTCCCTTTCCTTCTCCTACCCTGCTTTTGTCCAGGATCAGGAGAAACAGGGCTGGGCGAACTGAAGGTCAGTGCTGTCTGTAGCCCTGCAGCCAGCAGAGGGTGGGGACCAGGGATGGCAGAGGAGCCCACGAGGCAGCAGGTGCTCAGGGCAGCAGAAGCCATCCTGGACTGGCTATTGGAGGTTCAGCCTTAATTCCTGGAGACCCCGCACATGTTAGTACACCCTCTGGGGCTCAGTTTCCCTGCCTGCAAAGGGGGCATCAGCAGTTTCATCCTGCCCCTCCGTGGGGTTACTGTGGGATCATGGCAGTGATGATTCAGTTCCTAAAATGCATGGCACACACATGAGGGATGGCTATTTGAGCAAGAACCATCTTGCCTGAGGTGTCACGTGGGCTGCCCCAGCTCGGGGAATGGCGATGCCCTTGTGGGCGTTTTCTTAAGGCCCCATATTTGCTTCATGGATACGTGTCCAAGGACCACAAGTGGGTCACACTGGATGATGGGGAGGTGTGGAGGACCACGTTTCTTTGGCTTTTCCTCTTCTGACCTGCTGGAGGCCTGGGGTGAATGTCCCTTAGTCTGGGGAGACTGCCCCTGGGAGGACAGCAGAGGGTCCAAGGCTAGGAGCTTGTCTCAGGGACAGCTGCTGAGCCCTGCCTGGGATTAAATGCATGGATTAAATAAGGGCAGGGCACCTCCAGAGGTGGGGGGCCTGGGGGTTTTGCAGGGGAAAACAGAGGAGAATAGCCTGCCATTATCCCAAAACCAGTAAGGAGTGTGGTGGTGAGAATACCATTTAGTTTCTGCATGATTCATGTCTCTCACTGCATCTGATCTGGAGGATTTCCATGTGAGGACATTTAAATGGTGGAAGGGAAAGAGTGTGACTGGGACTAGTTCAAGGCAGGCTGCTGATGGAGCTGGGAGCATTATGTGGCCTGAGGGAGGTGAGTGCAGCAGAGGAGGGAATGGGACACCTGGGGTGCCCTAGGTGGGGACTTGAAGCCCCCAGAGGGTCTGAGGCCCTGTGCCCTGAGGCCTGCTCTGGCCCCTGAGCTGCACGTGAGTTTCTACCCTGTTGCCAGCCCCGCCGAGGCTTCTTTTTTTCCTGCCCCAGTTCTCCCCACCCCACCTTGTTGCATGGTTACGTACACAGGCTGCCCAGCTGCCCTGCAAGCACTGGAGCAATTCATTGCGGCCCTGCCCCAAAGCCATAGCAACCACTCGGCAAACTTCTGCTTTTGGCTTTCCTTTGGGGACCCACGCTTCCCTCTTGGTGCAAGTGCCAAGTCCTGAGGACCCGCGAGAAGATAACTTCCCCACTGTCTGTGTGTTGGGGGGCAGTCCCCAGGCAGAGGAGACGCTGCTGTGAGCCCCTCTTCTGTTCCTGTCCTTCTGACCTAATGCTTGCCCAGAGCTGGAAATCCAATCCATGCCTCCCTCCCACCAGGCACCACATTCAGAGACGCTGTTCTTTTTTTTTTTTTTTTCTTTTTGCTGTACGCGGGCCTCTCACTGTTGTGGCCTCTCCCGCTGCGGAGCACAGGCTCCGGACGCGCAGGCCCAGCGGCCATGGCTCACGGGCCCAGCCGCTCCGCGGCATATGGGATCCTCCCAGATCGGGGCACGAACCCGTATCCCCTGCATCGGCAGGCGGACTCTTAACCACTGCGCCACCAGGGAGGCCCAGAGACGCTGTTCTTTTAAAGGTCAAGGTCTAGGACAACAGGAGGAAGTTTCCACACCAGGCCCAGAGATCCTTCTCTTTCTAATGTCACTTGAGAATGCTGTGTGCGGGCCTGTGCTGGGGCTGGGAGGCTCGAGATGAGCGAGATGCATCCCCGAGAACCCATGAGCCAGTGGGGTGTGCAGGGGCCCGGGTGTGTTCCCAGGGTTGGGAGAGGATGGCGGGGGGGCAGCCTTGCCTGCTGAGGTAAGTCGGGGACAGTGGCAGAAGGAAGGGATCCTTGAATTGAGTTTGAGGAGCCAGAAGGCATCCACGCTGACAGATGGGACAAAGATGGGCCTCGGTGAGGAGAGGGAAGGGAGTCCTTCCTGCAGGGAAGGACTTGGGAGCTAGTGGAGGGAAGCTGGCCAAGTGGGCGGGGTCTCATGGCAGCCACAGAAAGGAGGGGAGTTGGGAGTGGGGGTCTGGCAGGGGCTGCACCTGGAGGATAGGCCGACCAGAGCTCACTGCTCACCATCCCCTGCCTGAGATTAGTCTGCATGGGTGGGTCCCCGATCCTGGATGTGTCCTGCAGGAAGGCCACCCCTGCAGGCAGCCTTCCATCAGGACCTCTCTCTCCCACCAGAGTTCTAGGTCAGATCCACTCACTGTGTTCGTTGTGGACTGCTGCTGCATCCCGTTTCCATAGCCCCTCCCTGAGTGCAGAGACTGTGCCTCCCATCCTCTCATTCCCTGACCTCCTGCCCCCAACCCCACCCCCATTGCTGCCTGGTGGGGGCCGCCTCTCCGGGGCCCACCCAGGGCGGCGAGAGCTGGGGCGTTGCTGGAAGTGGAGGAGTGGGGAGGTCCACGGCCAGGCGCAGAGCGAGTTTTGTGCTTCTCGGTGTAATAGTTCCTGCCATGGCTCTCCTTAGAATCTCTTCTCTCTTCCTGTTGCTGCCTGTGTGGGTGGATATCACCAGGAAGGAGGGGGATTTCTCTGGCACTTCTCCTCTCCATTCCTCTTCCTTAACCCTTTGGCACCTGACCGTCAGCTCTTGTTTACCAGGCTGGCACTGGTGCTCAGCCTTTCTGGGGATATCCTGGCATCCCCGGCACCTCTCCTGGGGCAGGTCCATGCCCGTCGGGGCGGTGGGCAGCCCTTGCCTATTGTGCCTAGAAGGGCAGCCATCAGGACCCCTGGCCACTGGCCTGCCTTACTGAAATGCCCCCCTGGGTGAGTCACATCCTTGGGTCTTATAGGCATTTTGGCTTCCAGAAGCCTCTATGGGAATGTGCTTCAGGCCTGCACGGTAGGACACATCCAGAGCCTACAGTCCAAAGACTGTTGAGCTTCTCCCTCTGCAGTCATCACCCCTGGGAGCCTCAGCCCCTGACCTGGAGGAGGGGATAGTAGTCCTGCCCGGAAGAAGGTTGTGAGGACCACCTGTGGACGCATTGTTTGAACCTGACCAGTGGGGATCTGGGTTTTAAGAGTCAGCAGGTCCTTTTTATTCTGTCAAAAAGCCAAGTTCTTGGATCTGCAGTCCTGTGTGGGGAAGTAGAGGAGAGCAAGTCCCAACTCATGGAAGGGGATTCAGCCTCTTCTGCAGACGGAGGGGGATGCTGGGAAGAGACCCCTTTGGCAGAGGGGAGAAGAGGCAGGAGAGGAGAGGATGCTGGGAGCAGCCAGTGGGGGCGTCTGGCCAGAACCCAGCTTCGCTTCAGCTCAGGCACAGCCCTCTGTGTGTGTGTCTGTGTGTAGGAGACATGGGGGCCCCAGAGCACCCCCAGCCTGGTCCCCACCCTGCGGGGGATCCCCTTGACTCCTGTTTAGCTACTCCCGAGCCTGAGTGCTGTCCCCAGGGTGTGAGTGTACGAGAGAGGGTGGGACTACAGGCCACAGAACAAGAGGGTCCCCAGTTCCTGATGGGGAGATTTCACCCTGATGGGGTGATACAGAGTTCCCCCCTGCAGATCGTACAGAATCGCCCACTCCTAAAGCACGTTTTCCCTCACCCCTCCCCTCCCTGAGCAGCAAACCCTGCCCCGCCCAGGCATCTCTGAGCTACTGGACTCCTGAGTGCCAGATGCCAAGCACAGAGACCCTGGGTTTTGAGGAGGGACAGAGAGGAGGGTTCCATAGTCAGAAGGAGTCAGGGATAGATCTGGGCTGGACGCAGGGGTGATGGGAAGGAGGTGTGAGGTTCCTTATCAGAGGGACTTGGGGGGCCTGCAGAGGAAGAGAAGAGGGCACAGAGGGGCCACAGCCCAAACGCCCGTCCTGTGAGTCAAGCTGCAGAGCCGCCCCCCTGATCTAGTCAGTTCCAGATACTATCTGAAGCTCTTTCTGTGAGTGGACGGTTACAAACACACAAGGAGCTGTCCCCCAGAACAGCTGGCCTGTACCCTCAATAATGCCAGTATCCTGGAGCCAGGCAAGGGCTGCAGGGCTCTTCCCATGAAAGGCACGAGAGACATGGCACCAATCCTGGATTGGATCCTGGCACGATGACTCTACCAGAAAGGCCATCAGTGGGACAGGCGGCGAAATCTGGATATGAGCTGGTATTAGAGAATAGAAATAACGGTGTTCCGCTTCTTGAATTTGGCATTTCTGTTGTGGTTATAGAAAGAATGTCCTCTTTTCTTTAGGGGTGAAGTGCCAAGTTGCCTTAACTGACTACTCCTACTACTACTGCTATTATTAGAGCGACAACGCTGGGTGGTCAGTGTTAACCGTTGGGTTACTGCTGTGGTACTGTTCTTGTGGCTTTTCTGTAGGTTTGACTGCAGAATAAAACACTGAAGGTCAGCAGCGTGGGCCCTCAGGACTGCTGTCTTACCCCAGCCTGGGCTGTGGGTGGAGGGTTTGCTCTCTGTCTTGGGGGTGGGGAAAGGCTCTGGCTGGTTCTAGGAGTGTGGCCTGGGTCAGCGGCGAAAGGGTGACGGTCACTGGGCCTCAGAGGCTGGGGCCCTGTGGGGGGGACAGGCACCTGCTCATTTTCTGTCCTTGCTCTTTCCTAAACCGTGTCTCCCCACAGGCTACTCGGGATGTGGTGCTGAGCCGGGCACCGGAGCAGGAGGAGGACCGGGCAGTGAGCCTGCGGAATGCTGCGGCCATCTACGACCTCCTGAGCATCACGCTGGGCAGGAGGGGCCAGTACGTCATGCTCTCCGAGGTACAGCCTCCTCCACTGCCCCTCCCCTGCCTCCACCAAGGGGTACAGCTCTGTTCTTGGGAGACCCAGCTGGGGACTGTCTTATTTCCAGTGCCGAGAGGGCTACCCTTCTCCTGGCAGGGTGGTTTTTGTTTGTTTTACAGATTTTTTTTTTTTTTTTTTTTTTTTTTTTTTTGCGGTACGCGGGCTTCTCACTGCTGTGGCCTCTCCCATTGCGGAGCACAGGCTCCGGACGCGCAGGCTCAGCGGCCATGGCTCACGGGCCCAGCCGCTCCATGGCACGTGGGATCTTCCCGGACCAGGGCACGAACCCGTGTCCCCTTCATCGGCAGGCGGACTCTCAACCACTGCGCCACCAGGGAAGCCCTGTTTTACAGATATTTTCATGTGTTTTTTGTGAAAGAACGCATGGTGTTGTATAGAGAAGCACAAGAGAAAAATTATCCACCCCTCAGTTTCCCCCAGAGATGATGCTGGTGTTTTGTGACTACCTGTCCTGGCAGGGTTCTGAGCTGGGTGTGGTCGGGAGCCTGGATCCCCCTCCCACCCTGGCTAGACAGAGCACGCCCACTGTATTGGGCAAACAGTGCTGGGGCAGTGCTCCATGGGCTGGGCCCAGAGGGTGGTCCCTCTCCAGGATGTGGGGACCAGGAGCACAGAGCTGCCGCTCTCTCCCGCCCCCTCCCCACAGTGCGAATGGCTTGCGCACATTTTTGAGCTTTCAGATCCAGGCTGGGATCAAGGGTGGCTTGGGGGCCCTTGGCTCCTTGTACAGGTGGCCCTCTAGGTGGCAGATTCTCTTTGCACGTGTTTGGGAGGGCTCCCGAGGAGCCCTCCCGAGGAGGGGCGGTCACGCCTGCTGAGCCCTTGCTCACACCAAGGCACTGTGCGAGGTGCTTCCAGAAAATACCTTCTTTAACGTGGGGGGATAAGTGGTCTCTCAAGTTCACCAGTGAGGAAGGCGAGGCCCAGAGAGGTGGGTTTCTGCCCAGGATGGTGCAGGGGGTGCAGTTGAGCCAGCACGGGGGGACCCAGGCCACCAAGCTCTGAAAGTACCTGCTGTGTGGTCCTGTACCCCTCACCTCTGTCCCCCACCCGCCTGACCATGGCCACACAGTGAATCCTGGCCTCGAATGCTGGCTTCTGCCTCCGTCACCTGGAACCACTTCTGATGGTGACTGTCAGATCTCACAGGCAGCCTCTGACTTCGAGTGACCCAGGATCAGAGTGGCCAGGGAACAGAGGGTTTTTCTCGGTGGTCGTAGAGAAGAGCAGAAGGAAGCCTGTACATTTGGGCAGCGTTTTATGCACAGGCTTTAGAGTCAGTATGTCTGACGCTGGCCCTATGACTGTGGCAAGTCGTTTACTAAGCTTCAGCTTCTTCATCTGTGAAGGGGGTAATTAGAGAACCCGCTTCACTGGGTTGTTGGGAAGAGTAAATGAGTTAATACACGTAGAAAGCTGAGTATGGTGCCAGGCACCATAGTAAGAAGAATTGTCAGCTGTTATTATTTTTATTTGATGTTTACATTTTGAAAGCACTTTAACCAATCTCATTTGCTTTTCACCATCGCCCTTGTGAGGTGTTCACATGATATGGAGGTGGGAACCGAGGGCCAGAGAGGGTGAGAGACTTGCACAAGGTCACACAGCATGCGAGTGGCAGAGACAGGTTACCCCTGGAGTTTTCCGACAGGAACCAAGTATGAGCTCTGGCGACCTCCTGCGGGAAGTGACTTGGGCAGAGATTCCCCTGGAAGGGCATGGGGTGGGCTGGTGTGGGGAGGACCCCTGGAGGGGAAGTACTGACCGTCTCCCTCTCCCCAGTGCCTGGAGCGAGCCATGAGGTTTGCTTTTGGAGAATTTCACCTTTGGTACCAAGTGGCCCTCTCCATGGTGGCTTGTGGGAAGGTAAGACCCAGGGTGTGCTGGGGGTTGTACACTCACCCTTGGCGGGGAGGGTGGTCTGCTCTCCTCTAGTCCTTCCCAGAGGTGGGTGGAGGGCGGGGCAGTGATTCAGAAATATTGTCCAGCAGCTGATTTTAATCTCCAGGGAACGAGGGGCATGAAGGGTCACACACAGACCCCTGTGTGCATCTGGTGCCTACCTGTGAGTTACGACTGTGCCAGGTAGGCAGGTGTGTCTGTGGATGCTTTTCTCTGAGGATATGTGCACACCTGGGGCATCGTAGCATTTCCGCCTGTGAGTTGGTGTGACTGCCTGAGGCAGGCATGGACGTGGGTTCCAGGCGAGGGGAACATTGTTCCATTTGGGCTGCAGCTCTCTTCCTGCCCAGGAGGGAGCGTGGCATCAGGAAAGGACATCCGGAACTCACCTAGGAGCGAGCAGGGCTCCCCCCCTGCCCAGGGAGTGTGGAGGGAGCGCTTCGAGGAGAGGAGGACGTGGCCGGGGGTGGTCAGGAGGAACCCTGCTCGGCGCAGGGCTGACCTTATTCCAGTTTCCAGAGCTGCGTTTGCTCTCCACCCGCCAAGCCCTGCCCCAGCACCCACTGGTTTTCCTTCCCATGAGAATCACACTTACATAAGCCGCTATTCTCAGCAGTGACATGAAAGGAAAACCTTTCCGGAGCTGGGCGCTGAGGGTGTTGGGGCTGAGGATGCTACGAAGGCAGGAAGTAAGGAGGCATGAGCTCGCAGATGGTTCCAAGAGCTGTAACACCCGGAGCCCATTTGTGGGGCTGAGGGGATTCCTCCCTGCCCCCCCACCGCCCCGCCCCATCTGCGCCACCTGCTGTTTCTAGCCCCGCAGCCATCTCCGAGGAGGGCCCTCCCGGCCTTGCCAGCAGCTCCTCCATGAATGGAGGGTGGCCAGGTCCTGGCAGGAAAGGGCAAGAAAGGCAGGTGCTGCAGCCTGACAGGTGGGAAGGGCCCGGAGAGGTGAAGCCGAGAATCGAGTGGGAGCCTCCTCTGCACCCCACTTTCCTTGCCAGGCATTTGTCTTCCCAGACCTCTCCCCCTTCCCCCATCACACTGGCCACCTCCCCGAGCATCCTGAAGTCATGACATGATGTACCCTGGCTCTGCACTCCGCAGGGCCTTGTCGAGGCTCAGAGTTCAGAACACAGATAGGGCGAGGCCCTCGGGGTGGCGAGGTGCTGGAGCTCGTATGGAGCCTGGGCAGACAGCTTCTTCCCACCTCCAGGGAACAGAGAAAGAGCCTCTAGTCTTGTAATAGTGAGTATGGTCCAAGAGGCCCAGGGCCAGGCTCTCACCCTTCTGTGAGTCATGGACCCCTTTGAGATGCTGAGGGAAGTGGTGACCCCTCCTCAGAAGAGTACACTGTGCTCAGAAGTTATCTTTAATTTCTGGGGGTGCTCCTGGAAGCCCCCCCCCCAGTCTCAGGAAAAGGTGTCACATTACAGGGTCTTCAACCTCCTTACTGAGAAGAGCCAGGCTCAGAGAGGTCCAGGTATGCAGCCTGGCATACCCCAAGATCCAGGGAGCTGGTGTCCTGGCCCGGCTCCTTCCCAGACCATCAAGGTGGATACGAGAATGGCCTTACAAGCAGGAAGTTGGGGTGATCAGTGAGTTCCTCATGCGTGAGGCCCCACAGGCTGGGTTACACCCACCCCTGCATTCAGTGCAGCAGGAGATCGTTCTGGAAGCGCACTCTCCACCCCCGCCCCTCAGGAACCCTGCGCACCGGATCAGTCTGCCGGGTTGGCTCAGGCAGCCATCGGAAGCGTGGCCAGACCTCGCCTTTGCCAAGAGCCTAAGGTGGGAATCAAGGTTCTGTACCTGCGATTGTGCGCAGAAGGCGAGGCTGAGCAGATATCAATATATCTGGCACCTCCACCTGCAGGAAGAGAGGAGGAGTTCCATGGCATGATTTAGGTCACTCCTCTTGGTCTCCTCGGCAGTCACAGCGGCTGCGTTGCTAGGTAACCAGAATGACAAAAAAAGAAAAAAAGAGCCGGCAGCCCTGACTGTGGAGTCCTCAGATGGCTCCTTAAATAGCAGTGTTTTGTGGTCTGGGTGGGGTGGGACGTGGAGGGTCGGGGTTAGAGCAGCCAGTGTTTCAGGGATGCAGAGGTCAGCAGCCAGGGAGGGGGCAGGCCTGCCGGAGTGTGTGGGCAGAGGGGGCCGCGCCGAGGGAGCTGGGAGCGACCTTCACAGGAGGGGGTCTCCGGAGAGGGGGATGGCCTGGCAGCTCTTGCTGAGCCCCTCACCGGCCTCCCTCGCCCCAGCCCAGGCCGGGTACCTCCCTCCCCCGCAGCCTCCTAGCTGGTCATGTGCTGACACCCTCTTGGTCTCATACCCTCTTCTTTCATGAGAGAGCAGTGTGGTGGGGACTTTGTCCTCTCTCCCCGGCCTTTCTGTGGGCACCTGACAGGCAAGAGCCATGGCCTCTTCCCCCCTCCATGCAGTGACCCCGCATCCCCCAGCCCCATGCTTGGGGCTGAGAAAAGCTCTCTTTTCTCAGGGGGAAAGGAAAGGGAGCTAGAGAAAGGCAGGGGTCCAGAGTGGACACAGGCCAGTGGGGCCCCAGGTCTCCATCAGCCAGTCCACACTGTGCTGTGGACAGGAGAGTCCTCTAGATCCCGCATTTCCCCAGCGGGGGTCTGGAGTGGCTGGGGAGGATGAGAGCTAACTAACGGTGGGGAGCTTGGCCCACTGAAGGGCCCAGCTTGTGGGAATTGTAGTTACACGCACTCGCTGTGTGTGTGTGTGTCTGTGTGTGTGTGTGTCTGTGTGTGTGTGTGTCTGTGTGTGTCTGTGTGTGTCTGTGTGTGTGTGTGTCTGTGTAGAGCAGGGAGAGAGAGGCCTCCTCTCTGGCCAAGGTAGTCACCACAGAGGCAGCATAGGGCAGTGGTTACAAGCTTAGAGCCAGACTGCTCAAACCCCAGCTCAGCCACTTAGAGGCAGTGTGGCTTCAAACACAGTATTTAACTTCTCTGCATTTCAGTTTCCTCATCTGTAAATAGGGACATAGCAACCTACCTCATAGGAGAGCTGTGAAAAGCAAATGACTTCATATTTATAAAGCAGTTAGAACAGGGGTCAGCACGCCTTCTGTAAAGCGTCAGAGAGTAAACATTTTTGACTTTACAGGCCAAACAGTCTCCGTGGGAACTACTCCACTCTGCCTTTGCATCACGAAAGCAGCCATAGGCAATATCCATATGAATGAACGTGGCCAAGTTCCAATAAAACTTTATTTACAAAAGCAGGCGGAGGGCCAGATTTGGCCTGTGGGCTGGGTTTTGCAGACCTTCCGCACTTGGCCATCCTCAGCACGTCTAGTGTGGCCCCGTCTCCATGGCTTCTCTCCTGCTGCTTCTCTGTCGCCCTTTATGCTCCCCGCACTCCCCACCACCGGTCCTGCCTCCAGTCCCCATGTGGGCTTATCCTCATCTTGCCACCTATAAACTGAGGGTGTTGAACTCAGGGGTCTGAGAGAATTCCTTCTACCTCTAAAATTTCTGTGGTTCACATTTGAATTCCTTTTGACGAGCTTCCCTCTGTTGTCACCTTAGCTCTTATCACATCACTTCTGGGCAAGGGTCACAGCCTTCATTCTCCAGATGAGGAAACTTGAGACCCGGGGGGGACTTGCCTGCCACCACCGCCTGGGCTCCTCCCACTGGGCCTCTTCCTGACTTGGGAGGAACGGGGCGCAGAGCCGGGGCTGGTTGTTTGGGAGCTGCCCCCACTGTGGGCATGAGGCACCCAGCCTGCCACATCCCAGGGCTGCAAGTGACTGTGTTGCCCACCCTTTCTCCTGCAGTCATCCTATGCCGTGTCGCTGCTGCGGGAGTGCGTGAAGCTGCGACCCTCGGACCCCACGGTGCCCCTGATGGCCGCCAAGCTCTGCATAGGGTCCCTGCACTGGGTGAGTGAGCTACGGGGTCAGGGCCCAGGTCCTGGCGGCTTCCTGTGGGAGGATGGTGGCAGGTGGGCACCAGGTGATCGTGTGCACACCTCGCTGTGTGTGTAAGGGGTGGGGGAGCATGGGAAGCTTCGAGGCGGGCAGGCCTGGAGGGGAGAGGGGGGTGGAGAACGGCTTCTGAGAAAACTCCAGCCTCCATCTCCAACTCAGGATGGTGTCAGGTTTGTGGTTCAGCCTTGAATGTCTCCAGGGAGCCAAATGTGGAGTCAAAAGTTGGGGTGCCCCCCGCCTGCCCAGCAGCAGGGGCAGCGGGCAGGACCTTGGAGTTACCTGGGCCAACGCACCATTTGGAGCCAGAACCAGCTCTGGGCCAATGGGAAGGTGGCCTCTCTGTCAACCCCCTCCTTCCTCTGGGCTCCAGCACCCTGGTCCCTGCTTTGTGCTCAGCTGCCTGCTTACCACTCTGCTGAGGCGGCTGAACTAAAGATGAGCTCGATGTGTGCCCTCTGCCCAGCAGCACTTTACCTCGAGGAGGTCAGCAGGGGGGGTGAGCAAAGAGCCCTGGGCCCGGAACCCAGAGCCCCAGGCCTCGCCTTCGTGCTCCCCTCCGCCAGGCTCCCTGGGCTGCTGCTCCCAGCCTGGGGGGGTCTAGCGGCGGGGCCTCTCCACGGGTGTCTCCTCCCGCTGGGAGCTCCCTTGCCTACGTTCCTGGCTTCCTCAGGTCCACATCAGCCTCCTGATGTCAGGGGAGGTCCTATTTCCACCCTCTTGAGTGACATAGAACAGTGCAGCATCTCTCCCATGTGTTGGCTGTCAGCCCCACCCACATCTCCTCTCTTCAGGCTAAATAAGCCCAGTTCCTTCATTGGCCCAGCGTCTCCCAAAGGGGGAGCTTCTCCCATACATGGTCCTCCCCTTCCTGAAGCCGTGACACCCCAGGCTACCCTCGCTGTCGGGTGCCCAGCTTGTTCCAAGGCAAAGGGGCCAGGCTCCAGGTGCCTACAGCAGGCACTTCAGAATTAGCAGCCCCTCCAACTCCTCCAGTCCTGGGAAGGGAGACTCCGCCAGGTATCCTGAGGACCCTCTCCGAGGGGTCCCTGCCTCACCACCCAGCGGGCCTCATCCCCCCCTCTGCTGCAGGGACTGACTCCCTCGCACGATTGGTGGAGGGGGGAGGAAGCAGCACCTTTCCCTCTGTTCCCTGGTCCTCAGGTCCCCATGTATGATATGCACACATGGCCCTGCCTTGGCCCCAAACGACTGTGGATGATGGGGGAGGGAAAAACATGGCTTTTGGCCCCAGGCTTTATGATGTTTTTCTATAAGACTGATCTATAATAGGCTCTAAGCATTTGGAAGGGGCATCATGATGAGGTGGGTAAGAGTTTCACTGTTCCTCATGTGGCGTAAATGACATAAAGTATGGAGAGGGCTGAACAGGTCAGGGAGGCTTCCAGGAGGAGGAGGCCATGGACTGGGCTCCGAGGTGGGCCAGTGGCGGGCCCTTCCATCACAGCTTGCTTTCCTCAGCCGCATGATTAGTGGGGAAACTCGTCCCCCAAGTGTTTTTAGGGAGACTGTTAGCGTCTTACACCCTAGAGGGTAGGGTGCCGTTGAGATGTGGGTGCCAGCAGAGTGGGGACCCAGTCTGAGCGCATTGCAGCAGTGGGTGGGGGCGTGAGCCGGAGGCTGCAGGGGGTGGGCTCGCCGACCCGTGGCTCACACCCCTGTGTGTTCCCAGGGCTCCTGAGAGGGGCCTCAAGTGCATCCCTGGGATGAAGCCCAAGGGATGGGGCGGGGAGGGCATCTGTGCTCCCAAGGGCTGCCAGCTCTGAGTTGGCTGTGGGTCCACCCAGCCAATGGCCGCCCTTGCTGGGAAACCCTAAATGTAGGTCTTCCCGCAGCGGAGGAGCTGTTTCCCTCAGCAGCATAATTACAGTGATTATGTGCATTCAGATTACATGGTAATAAAATTAGGATCCAATCAGTCCAAATTGAAAACAGATGAGTTAGGAGCAAAGTAATCAATGACAACATAAATAGAAATGCCCAAAAGGAAACTGAAACATGCAGACTCAACCTCAGAATTGGGGAGGAGGGTGAGTTGTTTAACCTCAGTGGAGAAGTTTATTTGGGTTTGGGGGCTGGCTTGAGCCAGGGTTTAACTCGGGTGCAGGCTAGAGCGTGGTCCTGCTGGAGGGCTGAGGGTGGGCTCCAGGCAGCCTTCCCTGCCCTAAACAAAACCTTCTGTGCCTCCCTCCCTGCCTTGGACACTTAGCACAAGGCATTGCATTTTTTGTTGCATGTGTGTTTCTTGAAGGCAGGAACTCACTCTCTTCTTTCTTGAAACCCTAGCCCAGAGGTAATGCCTAGTGCCTACTGGATGGATCCTACTTGCCCATGAGCACAATCACTTGTCGAGGAATTCTGTCTTGTTTGGTACTTGCCTTTCTATCTAAACGGGGAGCTTCTTCACTTACTGTTTCTCACACCCTCAGCCCTTCTCTCCCACAAAGAACCCTGCACATAGTAGGTGTTCAGAAATACAGAATAACACCTGCTTCAGCAGTCCACGAGGGACAGGTGTGGGAAGTCTACATCTGGCTCCCGGTTCTCCCTGGCTCCCGGTTCTCCCTGGCTCCCAGGGTTGGCGCTGGGCTGAGAGCAGGCTGTAGGTGGCCCAGGGCAGCCTGTTCTCCTAGGAGGCCAGGAGAGGGGCAGCCCAGCACTCTCTGTCCTCAGGGCCGAGAGCAGGAAGAATGGGTCTGACAGGCGGGCAGAGGGGTGCTGGTGCTTATAACGGGGCACAGATACTGCAAGGCGACTGATGCCACCTCCGCCTCCTGCCTTCACAGCTGTCCTGGCTCACCTCAGCCCCCAGCAGGCCCAGCCATTGCCCAGCCATTGCCCAGCCAAGCCCCATGAGCAGGGGCCCGAGATCTGGGGATAAACAGTTTGGCCCGGGTTGCAGGAAGGGAGGCTGAAACTGGGACACTGGAAAAACGAGTTGTGCTGGGTGAAAGAGGACCAGGTGGCCGTGTGCCCAGAGGTGGAGCACCTGCTATCCCCGCGTCCTGTCCTTATGCCCAGAGCCAGTGTAGGATGCTCCAGACTGGGTCTGGGTCTGAGATCAAGGTTGCCCCTGGGTGAGGGTGGGTGAGGAGGGGCCTGGGCAGAGGTGCCTGCATGGGCCCATGCTGGCTGCCCTGGGGTTGAGAGCACTGGCCCCGCTGCTTAGCCTGAGGCTTGCCTCGGTGGGGGAGGGCGTCCCAGGCTCTGACCCAGTGACAGCAGTGGGGCAGGCCCCTGCCTCAGCATGACCAGCATCTTGCCGGGGTCCCCAGCCAGTTATCTGGGGCAGGAGAACAGGGAGCTGTAAATATTTTTTCACATCCTTCCAAACACAACTAGTTCAAATTCATTTAATTAAAAAAGTCAAAACCTTTCTAGGAGGATAGGAGATGGGGGTGTGCCTGTGTGTCACACACAGGAGGAGAGGAGGTTGTGGAATGGAAAAGCAGGCCATGCTCATCTTTGGAAGGGTCTGTGGTGCTGTCCCTCGGCCTCTTCCCCTAAGGGGGTGGGATGGGATAGTGGAAAGAGCGCAGGCTTTGGAGGCTGAGAGGATAGGGTTCAGATTCCTAGCTGTGTGACTTTGGGTAAGTAACTTACCCTCTCTGTGCCGCATCAGTAACCTGGAAACAGTCACATCCACCGTTACAGGGTGGCTCTGACTACCAGAGCTGAGCAGTGTCCCTGCTTATTTAGCATGTGGGAGGTACCTGGTAAATGGCAGCCATCCCTGTGACAGCCCCTTCAAAATAGCAGACTCTCAGGAAGGATGCGCCTTTGTGTTTTGCCTTCATTTTTGAGATTCAGGGATGGGGAGGGCCAGGAAGATGGATTAAGTGTTCAGGAGGCCAGAAAGAATGCCAGCTCTCCTGCCACAAGCTTGTGGAAATTAGGAAGAGTACCTGTTCCTTCCAGGAAGAAAAAAGTGCATTTTCAGTAGAGCAGATAACAACAGGTCCTGGATCCTATGGGAAGCAACTAAGTAGAAACCGGAGGTGCTGTTTAAGCAGAGCTCTGGGGGCTCAGAAATGACCTTTCTCTGGTTCCCGGGGAGGGAAGAAGAGGTGAAGATTCCAGGGGGACAAGGTCTTTGGCCCACTGCGAGATGAACCAGGCAGCCTGAGCCGGAGCAGAGTGTACAAGCCAGGAGCCTCTCTGTGTGGGGACCAGATGAGGAGAACTGGAGAGATGCAGGAACTTGGAAAGGCGTGGGAACGCTTTCCGTACTTACAGAGAGCAAAAGCAAAGGGTCAAAACGTTACATCCTTCGATGCATCCTTTTCCCAAAAGGAAAATGAAGACCCACAGAGGGCAGCCGTGAATCAGGCAGCTCAGAAAGATCCAAATGTAGACTCAGAAGACCTGGGTTGGAAATTTAGTTCTCTCACTTATCAGCCAGTGACCTTCGATAGGTCCCCTAAGCACCCTGTGCCTCAGAACCTAAGCTGTAAGACACCCATTCCATCAAGTGGCTGCCGGGCTATGACACGCCAGGTGGGCACCCAACTGCTCTAGAACTGCAAGGGAGGCAGAGAGAGAGGATCTCCACTTGGGTTTTGTGACAGTTACATGGCCTCCACAGGAAAGGAGGTATTAAAAAGCAGTGTAGGAGAATGGTTGAAAGCTTTGGAAACCCCTCACCCTAGAAGTATTTTGATGAGCAAGGAGGTCCCAGTGCTGTAACCCGAGCAAATCTTGCAGAAGCAGCGGCACAACTCCAGAGCCATTAGCTGTTAACTTTGGAGGCCACAGGAGGAAGTATGTGGAGATTGGAAAGGGCAGGTGAGGTACTAGACGGCTGGGTGGTTGTAGATGGGCAGGCGCTGGGTGGATCAATCAGCAATTTACGTTTCACATTGTAGGTTGAGACCCATTAGTGGATTGTGAAATAGAACTTTTTCAAAAAAAGAAATAGACAATCAGAGAATAGCATAGAAAATATCCGAGTGTATTACCCACAGTAGAGGTGAGTATTGTGACCGGGTAGGGGGGTGGTTACACGTATGTGTGTCCCAGACCACGGGACAGAGAGGTTGACCGACCTGGCGCGGCTGACTGCACAGGGAGACTCCGCTGTCCTTGTGTAGAGTTGTTCCTTATCTGAGACGAAGGGTCAGGCCAGAGACAAAAGGCAGACAGTGGTGCCCCCTCTCTGGATTCCAGGAGGGTCTTTGATGCCACTTCCTAATTTGTCAGTGAGCTCATGTAGCTTTAGGCAACAGGGACTCTATTCAGATGGCACTTGCCACATGTATTAGGCTGAGACTTAAAAAAAATTCTGGAAGATTAACTATAGATCTAAAATCACAACCAATAATAATAATAGTAGTTTATGTTTATTCAAGCACTGTTCTGAGCATTCATTATGTCTTTATTTCATTCGGTCCTCCCCACAACCCTGTGAGACACACACCCGTTATCCTCATTTTACAGAAGAGGGAACCGAGGCACAGCAAAGTGAAGTGACTTGCCCAAGGTCACACAGTAAATAGCCATGCCAGGACTTGAGCCCAGGAAGCCTGGCCCCAGAGCTTGTGTTCTAAGCTGCTAGGCCGTCCTGCTCTCTGCATGGAAAATTTACCCGTGGGCCATGGTGCTGACTCTGGATTTAGGTGGGATTATCATACTTCAGAACAAAGGTGGCAAAGCCATATTTTCAAGGGCTTTAGGATTCCCACTCCTGTCTTAGATGAACAGGAATTATGCATTATGTACATATTTTTTAATATATATTTTATATTTAAAATACATATTGGGGTTTTTTATTGATTTTTGATGTGACTTTTTCCCTTTTGCTAGCTAGTTAGAGCACCCACGTATAAATATATTAATACTGTATGTTATCATATTGTATATTATCATATTTAATAGAATTGATAATACTTCTTTTTGTTCATAATCACATGACTCCACATGCAAAAAACTGTTTTGTGGTAGGTAAGAGAAATCAAAATGGTGTCGGCCATGTAACAAAATGGTACATTGAAGCCTTGTGGGTTTGATTTGAGACAGATGCTGACCCCACACTTAAAGACCATTTTAAACTATGTGGGCAAGGCTGGCAAGTACTGGCCAAGGACAGCTACTAACCTAGGGTCAGAGGGGACCACAAGTTGGACAAGCTAAGGATGTACGTTGTCACTTTTTAAAGCTAAAGGATGGTGAGCTTTATTAATCCAGAATATGATATATATAAATTGGAGAGTAACTTTTCCCTGTTTGCCAATCATGGCTGAGCTTTGTTCCTGGCACCCTCTCTACATGGGTTGCAGGAGATAGAAGCTGGCATTTGCTGAGGAGAAGGCCATGGCCGTGAGAAGAGTGTATACACATGGAGTGCAGGGGGTTTCTAAATTCTATTTATAATTCGTACTCGGTGGTTTATAAAAAAGCTCGCTCCTGTTTGAATGGGGCATAATGATGCCTAAAGACAGTGTGGGAGACCAGCTGCACCAGCAGTAGGGATATTAACAAAGAGACTTACCCTTCCCCTGGTGCCTCCTGCCCGCCCTCTGCATGAGGCCTCCTTGGACAACCCCCGCCAGGAGGTTGCCTGCTCCTGGGGAGCTCCCGTGGCCCCAGGCCAGCACCATACAGTGGAGCCTTAATTAAGAGCCACCTTGTCCTGTGGGGTCTCTCCCTCCTTAGGGATTCCGTGCGTGCTCATCCGGGCATCCTGCCCCCGTGTCATTGGGACTCCCCAGCCAGGCCCAGCCTAGAGCCTGGTGCTGCAGAAGGCTCAGTGGGGGTTTGTAGGGAGGAGTAGTTACATTGTGAGAGGAGGTCCAGCTCCCCATTTTGCAGATAAGGCCCTTTGGGACGTAGAACTGAAGTGACTTACTCAAGGCCCCATGTCTGTCGGGCCGAGCCTGTGTCGCGGGGCTTGTCCTGTGCTTTTCGCTCAGCCTGGCTCTGACTTCAGGGCCCCGCAGCTCTCCTGAGCCCTGCTGGGCCACGTGCTCCAGGGGACAGATCTCCGCATCTACAGACTTGGGTCCGCCCGGCCAGCGGGCACTGGGCAGCGGGCAGCTGTAGGGTTTACTGAGCTGCTGCCTGCCCCTCAGGCCTGATGGTGTTACAGGCCCAGCTCCCCAGACTCCCATGTCCTTTCGGTGGCCAGCCCACCAACCTGGAGGTGGCCCACTACCCAGGCCGGCAGCTTGAGCTCTACCACAAGGGGGCTAGAGAGCTGCCGTTGTCGGCATTTGTCAGGGGTGGCGGCCAGGCCGCTGGGGTTCAGCCCCCCTTCCACCGTCTCTCTCTGGGCTGTCACCTCACCTGCACTGCCTCTCCTGTAGTTTGAGGGTTTTATCCCCGCTGTTCAGCGGGTTCTCTGCTGCATCAGCCTTTGTCCTGCACACAGCTCACCATGGCTGTGCCCAAATGGTGACCTCAGCCCAACTCGCCTCCCCACGGCGAATGGCCTCTATCTCAGGGTCCCCTCGTACTCCAAGGAGGGAGAGTCCACCAGTGCCCCCAGCTGTGGCCAGTGGTCAAGCCACAAGATGCACAGAGCTGTCCCTCTCCTGCGGGGTGGGGTGGGCCTGAGCAGGGACGGGAGCAGAGTGCGGGCTCACTGGCTGGGGTGCCAGAACCCAGCTTCACTTTGTGGGCCCCTCCGGATGGGGGAGGGGAGCTGTTCCACACCAGGGGGCCCTGACACCTGGGCAGCAGTGGGGCTGTGGGTGTGAATCGTTCAGCCCCTTGGTGAGGGCGGTACCCGTTGTTCTTGGTGACACTACCACAGCAGGCACACGGGCAGATGCCATTCCTGGGTGGGTAGGAGGGCAGGGACCTCTGGGAGGCCTGTGGGCCCTGAGTGGGCACAGCTGAGGCCCCCAGCTGTTCGCTGCCTCCCAATAGGCCCGCCTGCCGTGGGTGCCCCAGAGGACTGCCTGCATGCCCCTCTCTCCGTGTCACATGTTGTGTGTGATGTGTGCACACGTGACCTGAGCCAGTTGGTCCCCTTCCAACTAGAACCGTCCCTCCTGCTCTCAGGACAAAAACAACCTCAGGCCTTTTCCCCCTGAAAAGTTAGAGCTCCCGGTGTCAGGGAGCAAGCCCTCAGCCGGAGCCGGCGTGGTGTCCTGCCCGCTCTGCAGGGTTGGCGGTGTCCCGGAGGCCCAGTCCCCGAGCCCTGCCTGCCCGCCGCTCCCAGCTTCCCTCTCTCTGCCGAGCGGGGCAGGGACAGACACGGGCAGCGTGAGGGAAGGAGCTGGCACGGACTGGCCTGCCCCTGGGTCCAGGCTCTCAGCAGAGCAGCTGTCGGGGAGCTGGGATCCTTGGAGCAAGGGAAGCTTTCCCTGTGAGAGGGGCCGTCCCGTGATCTTGAGCACAAGGCCTCGGGGTGGGGGAAAAGGTCCAGGCTGGTGCTTGTGGAAGAAACAGCTCTCCTTCCATTCAGTGACTGTGTGGCCTCAGGAAGGCGCCTGGCCTTTGTGGTCGGGCGCGAGGAATTGCAGTTCTGAGGGTCCCGGGCTGGCGACTATGAATGGTGGCCCTCCGCGGTGACCTGCGCCTCTCCTCTTTGCAGCTGCAGGAGGCACAGCGCTTCGCCATGATGGTGATCCAGCTCGGAGAGGAAGCCGGGGAGTTCCTCTCCAAGGGCTACCTGGCACTGGGTCTCACCTACAGCCTGCAGGCCACCGACGGTGAGTGCTGAGGCCCAGGAGCCTCTGCTCGGGGTGACTCAGGCCTCCTAATGGCCCCCTGGCACAGCCCACGCTGACCTCTGCCCCTGGAACTCCTGTGGCTGTGCCGTCTGTGATGCGCCTCCAGCCCTTGACCACACAGTGTCTTCTTTCTGGTTCACCTTTACCGTCAGCACCACTGTCATCTTCTGGGGTCTTTTAAATCCCCCCCAGTGCATGGCATAGAGCTGGGTACACAGCAGGCGTTTACTGAATACTTGTGCTTGGCGCGTGGGTTTGCCGCCTGGAGTCTGGCGTTCTGTCCCCAACCCCGCCAGCTCAGCCGTGTGTTCCCCCAGGGATCGGCAGCCACCTACTTCTGTATCCTTGCAGCTTGAGGGAAAGGGAGTGATAGGCCCCCACCCAGACCAAACCCGGAATAGTAATCAGCTCCAACCCACACCGCCTGAATGCCAGCCCCTGGGAGCAGGCTTCAGAGGCCCCGCACAACGAGAGGTAAGAACAGCTGGCACTTGCACGACGAGGGGAGGAAGAGGGGTGAGATCCTGGTGCCATGCCAGTGCCTTGTTCTTGAGTGACAGTAGTCACTGTCTCTTCAAGGCATCGGTGAGGCTCTGATAAGGAACCCTGGGCTCCCTACACACTCGTCAAGTGAGGGAGTCATCAGGCCCTCGGTCAGAGTCCAGAGCCCCTCCATGTGCCTTTAAGCCTCTAGAAGCGGGACTGCTTTATAAGCTGGGCACCCCTGACATCCATCCATGCCAGCAGCATCTTGACCTGGTCTGGTTGGAGCCTGACAACAGTCATCTTAAAGCTTCCCAGGGGTTCAGGGTGCCGCTAAGGCTTCGAATGCCTGTGCTACCCCATTTAAAGATGATTCAATTTACCAGAAAGGTGCCCGGTTTGGGTTAAATTGAGAAGCCTCATGGGGAAAGTATAATAGAGGTTTCTGGTGGCCTAGTGGGAGGGGAGTTAGTGTTCAGTGGGTGCAGACCGTCTGTTAGGGACGATAAGAAAGATCTGGAGATGGATGGTGGTGATGGTGGCACGACATGACGAATGTACTTAATGCCATGGAATTGTCCCCTTGAAATTTGTTGAAATGGTTAGAAAAGAAGAAACCTCATCAGTAAGGAAGCCCAGGGAGGCATGTGGCCAGGACAGAGGTGGTAACTTTTCCCTAGAGGCTTGGGCCTCTGGAAGGGTCAGTGTGGCCCAGGTGGCAAGGAAGGCAAAGGAGTACAAGGATCTGTTGTGTCAAGAATCATGCCAGGAGGCTGGGACCAGGGCGACACCTGCACCCCTTCCCCCAGTAACCAGGGCAGAGGGTGGCACCATTCCGGAGCTGCTTGAGTGTGAGCATTTGCCAGACGGGGTCCCAGTGGGGCGTCTCCCCGCAGAGCTCTGTGCCCTGGGTGGGACAGAGCTGGGTCGGCCCCCCTCCGGCAGCCCCTCATGGCTTCGTCTCCATCCTGTCTCCTGCAGCGACTCTGAAATCCAAGCAAGATGAATTGCACCGGAAAGCACTGCAGACGCTGGAGAGGTAAGGGAGGCCCGAATGACTGTTGTTCGAGGTGGCTCGTTCTCAGGTTCTCTCAGGAGACCCTCTGATGTAGACAGAGCAAAGGTTTCTGTCCCCATGTTGTTGACCAGCTAACAGAGGCTCTGAGAGCTCACACAGGAAGCAGGGATAGGCCTTTGGGGTTGGGTGGGCGGGATGAGCCCTTCCACATGAGTAGAGCTCCCCCCAGGCTCAGCTCCCGTCCCCCTGAGCTCAGCGGACGTGAGCTGTAGCAGGAAAGCACCTTGCACAGTGACCTACAAGTAGAGCAGGGACTCAGAAAGAGTGTTTGCCTCCTCCCAGCCCCTCCGCAACCTGAGGGCTGTGAGGACCCCTACCCCAAGTCCTCACAGAGATTTCCTGGGAGCCCAGAGTCCAGGAGGGAAGGAGGAAGGGAGGGAGGGGGCGGCAGAGAAGCCCCTCCCCCAGCGGCAGCCCCTCCTCCCTCTCCAGGCCCATCCTGGCCGAGCCTCCTCGCCACCACAGCCCAGGGACCCACCTGCGCATCCCTCCCCTTCCTTCCTCTGGCCCATCGCAGGGCTCTTCCCCATGAGCCCCGTGTGTCTTTCTCCCTCCGAGCACGGATGGCGGCTGCTGGGTAGGGGCCTGCCCTGGACTCCCTATGCCAGCTTCCTGGGAACTCCCCTCTGGGGCAGGCTGTTCTCGAGCCCAGGGAGGGAGGAGAGGCCCATCCTGGCAAACCCCCTCTGAACCCCCAGGATCACGGGACGTCTCCTCCCCTCCCCCGCTGGCTCTTCATTCCCAGCACTTCTTGCCCAGAGAGGCCATCCCAGCCCCACATCCTCCGAGACCTGAGACCTGTTCCCTTCTGTCGCGCGGCGGAGAGGGCAGACTCCAGGCTCTGTACCAGGCCACAGCCGGGTCAACAGCTGCCCGGAGGAGAGGGCTTCCCCCACCCACCAGTCCTGTCCTCCCAGACGGCCCCCACCTCAGCCAGAGCCAGCCCTCTCGGCACCCACTGCCCCTGGCCTTGGGCTGCCCGTGGGCTTTCTGCCCCAGCCGTCTCCCGCGGGGCACCCTCCAAAGCAAGCAGAATCTCCAACATTTGGCCCTGCAGCACCCAGCACAGGGTGAGGGCAGGCACGCTGGAGACCCACGTCACATACTGGTTGTCGACCTTGATGGCTGACTTGCTGCTCCCTTGCCCCACACAGAGCCCAGCAGCTGGCGCCTGGTGACCCCCAGGTCATCCTCTATGTCTCCCTGCAGCTGGCCCTCGTCCGCCAGGTGAGTCCTCACAATTCTAACACCCAGGTCTCTGGGGGCTGCTGATCTTCTCCGGGCTCCGCTGCCTTTATCAGCTGTGTGACCCTTTGCAAGTGACTTGACCTCTCTGAGCCTCTATTTCCTTGTCTGCTATGTCAGCACCTTCATACTCCACCTCAGAGGGCCCTAGTAAGGATTAAGTCAGCTAATGTGGTAAAGCCCCTGGCCCATGGTGGGCGCACAGGAAGGGGTTATTCTCTGCCCTCACTCCCCCTACAATGTATCCGTCTCCGGAGAAGTTGACAGGTGACCACAATAAACATTTGCTTGTGTCCTCACCTCCTGTTGAGCTTTCCCCAGGGGTCTGGAGGAGCAGAGTGACTGGCACGTGGAGCTGTTTCCGTGTGACCCAAAGCTTTCCTCTGACCCTGTGGACGCCACCGGCAGGCTCGGCCTCTGGGGGCTGACGGGGACCTGCTGTCCACCAACCACCTTCGACCTACATGGCTCTCCAGGCCGACCCACCTTCCTTCTCCAGGCTGAGCTGTTGGTGCTGAGAGGACACTGGTCTGTCCAGGGAGTGAGGCCGGGCAACCCACCCAGCCAGTTGCCTTTCAGAAACGAGCAAGAGCCCCCGTCGCCCAGGCCCCTCAGAGCCTCTGCTTTCACGTATGCCCCTCAGGCTGGTGCTCTGTGTGAAGCAGGACCTCTCGGTGGCTTTGATTGGGCGAGCGTGGACGCTGGGCCACTCAGGAACTGCAGACAAGCCAGCAGGGACCCGGGCTGGGCTCCAGACTGTTGGAGAGGAGTCCACAGAGCCCCCATCTGCTCGTGGTCAGGTGACAGGCAGCCTGGCTGACGAGGGTGCTGCCGTACCCCCACTGGCCTGGGCGAGCCCTGCGTCTGATGAGGAGGGCACCGGTGGCCCCATTTGACACCTGAGGCGCTGAAGCTCTCCTGAGCTCAGGAACTGGGAACTGGCCAGGCCAGCACAGTGTCTGCTCCAGAGCCCACTCTGACCCAATGAAGCAACCCCATGGGGCTCTAAGTATCCTGTTCCCCTGTCCCATTTGGAGACTGGGCACTTGGAGCCTTGTCCACCGGCCTGGTGGTTGGTTTTACTGGTCGATGTCAACTTCTAGCCCCTGGTCTCATCTTCAGGGAGCTGTGTTTCCAGCCCCTCTCCCACTGTGTCCTCGGCTCCTGACTTCCAGGTCCTGGAGGAGGCACTTTGTACCTCTCTGCTGCTCTCTCCAGAAACATCAGTCTGCTCTGGTGCTCCCAGGAGCATGGACGCAAAGATACCCGAGACCCGTTTATTTTTAGCCCTCTGTAAAAGAACCGGTGCTTTCCTTGCCAGTCAAGTTCCTGATAAACCTTTGGTGATGCATTTTTTAATATGTTTAAGTATTCGGCCACCTCTGCTGAATGGCGTCTGTCCTCCCAGAGAGATGGCTGGGCCAGGCCAGTGGAGCCTGGCACCCATTGTCCTTGGGGACCCAGATCTTGGTAACCTCAGGGGGTTGAAGGTTCCTGAACGAACTCTAAGCTAGTCCTGCCTGCCTGGGTCTCTGAGCTCCTCTGGCCCATCCTGCCCAGAGCATGCATGGCTGCTCAAGTAGTGAGGGCCGAGGATTTAGACACCCAGCCCAGAATAACGGGGCAGGAGCAGCCTTGGGGAGGCATGGGCAAGCCAAGCCAGGAGCCACACTGACCTTAGCTTTCTCCTTTACTTTCAATGACCTTTCCACAAAGGGAGGTCCCCGTGGGAGGACTCTGGGCCTGGCAGTAGTGCCCACAGCCTGTGCAGAGGCCAGGTGGAGACCAGGCAGGTGCCAGGCATGCCAGGGACCAGAGGCCCCAGCTGACCTGTGTCCTGTAGGCCCCGCAAGGAGCATTGGAGACCGGGGTCTGAGGTTTGGTGAAGAACAAGACTTTCTGAAAAGGGCTCCTGAGGTTCCTGGGAGGACGGGGTCCTGGTGTGGATAGGGTCACAGGAGCTGACACAACCACCAGGCCTGAGCGCCTGAGAGAACACGTCCCTCGGGACTGGAAGAAAGGATCTTACCTGTTCATTAGCTGCCTGGGCTTTGGGGGCTTGAAGAGGGAAACTCACGTTTTCAAACGTGTTCGATACTCAGCAGGACGTTTTTCCTACGTCGTCTCACCCCCTCAGCCACTGTTATAGGTATGACCGTTATCCTCATTTTGCAGCGTAAGGACTGCAGCTCAGACAGGCGAAGTCCCCTGCCCTGGGCACCAGCTAGGAAGTGGCAGAGCTGGGATCCATGCCCCCATCTGACCCCAGAGCCTAAGCTCTTGCCACTGTGAGCCTCTGAGTAGGAGGCAGCATTTATCTGTCAGCCCCCATCACTGCGTGAACAGGTTCGGAGAAGAGTTCTGTAGCTCGTGGTCCGGGTGGCCTCTCCTCACAGCCCCACTCCTCCGGTTTAGTTGGTGCTTCCCGGCCGATCCTTCGTGGTACACTGTGAACCTGCCCCTCTTTTCCCTCTTGCGTGGGGACAGCGCTAGCTTCCAGGGCCTGACTTTGGACAGCAGATCCCTCTTGGCCATGTGATTTGGGGGGGGGGGGTTCTCATCAGAGCCCCTGCCTGCCCCACAGTGCCTGGGGTCTCACTTGAGTCTGCTGCACCCTTGTTGGCTGGCACCTGGCCCCAGAGTCCAGGGAGAGGTATGGGCCTTGGGGAAGGTCGCCCAGCTGGCAGTTTTCTCCGGCAGATCTCCAGTGCCATGGAGCAGCTGCAGGAGGCCCTGAAAGTGTGCAAAGATGACGCCAATGCCCTCCACCTGCTGGCGCTCCTTTTCTCCGCCCAGAAACACTATCAGCATGCCCTGGACGTCATCAACATGGCCATCACGGAGTATCCCGAGAACTTCAAGTGAGTTCCCCACGGACACTGCTGGGCTGGCGGGCTGGCCAGTGCACACACTGAGCGTCAAGGCGGGGCGCGGACCTGTGGGGGCAGAGCCTGGCTCTGGCATTCTGTTCTGGCCAGGTGTGAGCAGAGGGCACACACCTGCTGTGTGGCGCGAGGGCAGCTCCACGTAGCCTGTTGTTTGTATTCGGGAGACAGCCCTGCGTTTGAGAGATTATTAAAACTGAGATCAGTTCACTTTAAAAGACAGGTCGCTTAGGGAATACTACACGTAGATAAAACAACCTGTGCGGACAAGGGATTAGTTAGCTAATCCCAAATATAATACAGCAAGACCTACTGTGTAGAAGTTTATTTTTTACTTTTATACAAATACACGAAGGACAAAGGTCCTCCTCTTCCAGTACCAGTTACCTGGCTTTTTTCCAAGCTCCATCCTCATGCCTAGCTGGCAGGGTCTGACGCACGGTCTGCTGCCAGCCACGCGTGTGCACATACGTTGTATGAGTGTGCCTCTGTGTGTGTGCGTTTATTGTCGGTTACGCTTCGGTGGAAACAGACACTGTCACGATGAGAGGGTTAGAATCCTAGAGTGGGGAGGGGTTGCCTCACCCGGCCCGTGGGTCAGAGTGCATGTCACAGAAGAAACAAGAGGCTGGGCTAGGCATCAGACACTGCCCTTTTTCTGAGTGAAACCTTGCACGCAGGTGGGAACCGTGAGCAGATGGGAGCGGAGCTGTCCTGTGGAAGCCAGGGAAGGGGGCCCACACGCTGCCCCGCGGTGCCCCGTCCAGTGCAGGAGCCTCCCGTGCCAGCGTCTCCCATCTGACTGCATGAGCTGAGGGGGGGGTGGAAAAGCCACCTGCCCCGCAGCCCTGTGGAGTGACCCTAGGGTGTGACCATGGCTCTTTGCAAATAAGTCCGTACTTTTCCCCATGGATGAGACCCCTGGATTAGCAGGAAATGTCGCTGAGTCCATTACTGGTCAGGGATCACTGAAAAATGTCATTGCTCTTCAACTGAAAGTGCGTCCTGCTCCTCCAGCTGTGCCCTGCATTGGGAACAAGCTGCCTGTGGCTCCCGCTGTTGCCACAGCAGTTCATTAAACCCCTGATCCAGTAAATATCACTGCAGCCAAACAAAAAAGTCAGCCTCCTTCGCCCTGACCTCGGCGTCCTCAACAAGGTCTGTATTGCAGGCACTTAAAGGCCCCTGGTCTGGGTCTGTCTGCCACCCAGTGCCTCGCGGGTCCCAGCTGGCTGAGACCTTGTAGAGGCTTTTCCTTTCTGCAGAGACTGCCTTAGTGTAGGAGAGGCTGGCAGGCTGGTGTCAGGGGTCTGGGAGGCCTGGCCCAGGGGGATGCTGGTGGGTGGAATAGACCCCTTTCCTCTTGGCGTTTGTCCCCATGTGGGAGCCACAGCAGGTCCCTGGCTGTCACTACCTGTGGTGCCTCCAGCAGCTTGCCCCCGCGTCTTCTCAGCTGCTGAAAGACTGACATCTGTCCTGCCTCCAAGGACTATTGTGAGATTCAGACAAGAAGAGATCTCACAGTCAATTTACAACTGGTTTCAAGGGCAGCAGTGGGGGTGGGTCTGGAAGGTGGTCCACAGTGTAAGGCTGGGACCTGGGACCCAAGGGAGGCAAGTGCCCGCAGTGGGCCGGGAGGTGGGGGAGGGGGTCCTGCACGTGAGGGCAGGGGAAGCTGTGAAAAGGTGTTCAAGCTCCTTAGCTGCACAGGAGGTTGCCATTCCTGGGGGGCAGACTCAAGACTCCAGGAGAAAAACCCAGCTTTCGTGGAGCTGACTTTTGAAAATCCTCCTGAATTCAGAGATTAGAAAGCAAAGCAAAGAGAATCTTGATTTCCAAGCTGTGGGGTGACCTTTAGTTAATGGAGCTTGAGTTTAAAAAGGCAGAAACGTGGTGAGGCAGAGACTGATGGGCCTGCGGGGACAGTGGGAACCTGGCACGGTGGGAACCAGACACCCGAGCAGCTTCCTGAAATCCTGAGGGCTTCCGACGGAGCCCTGGACACATGTGCTGGCCCGGCCATTGCTGGCCAGTTTGCCGGGGGCCTCAAGGGGGCAGCAGGCTCCCTATTTGCACCTGGGTTCCAAGCCAGGCCAGGCCTCCGAATGCAAGAGATCCCCACAGCAAGCTTGGAGGTGCCTTTGCTGGTCCCTTCTCCAGTCCTGGGATTGGGAGGCTCAGCGGGGAGGGTCACGGGGAACAGGTCACTGCTAAGCTCGGTCCCTGAAGCCATGGGCTCCGTGGGGTGCTGGTTTTAGGTAACAGATTCCTTGTGCTTTAGTCAGGCCGCTTGTAGGGGAGGTCGCCATAGGAACCAAACAACATTCCTGGGCTAATGATGGGAGCTTTCCAATAACCAGCCTGTCAGTCACTGCTCCCACCCCAGACCTGGCAGCCTGCCAGACCGGTTTTGAAAGCCCAGATGATTGGGCTGACAGAAGAGGAGCAAACTGGTTTGTCCTTCCCCTCCCCTCCCCTCCCCTCCCCTCCCCTCGGTGGCAGGGCCAAGTCCTCCCACCCCTCTTGGGTTTCTGGCCAGCCCAGCCCAGGTCCTGGGGGCCTTGGAAGGTCCTGGGGGAAGGGGTGTCGGAGCCCTAGGGAGCCCTCCCCAGAGCAGGAGCTATTTGGCCCTCTTGACAAGCCAGAGCTCACCACTTGTAAGCAAATGGAACCAGTCACAGCATCTCCCCCAGGAAACCTGGGCTGTTTTGGAAAATGTTTGAGCTGAGAACTAGGCATTAGCTGGGGCCAGACCATGACTGAATCCGGCTAAGGCCAAGCTGGCCTCGAGGGTACCCCTCTGACCTCTCCCTGGCCTGCCTCACCTTTTTCTCAGGTTACGTGTGATAGATTTCTAGTGGTGCATTCCACTGAGCAGAAGGGATCAGAGTCCTGGGGCTTCTGTTAATGTCTCTGACTTAAACCCGGCGTGTTTATTGGATGGTTCTTATTAGGGACTTGGAGTAGATCAAAGGGACGCTTAAAATACCAGCACTCTAGTGAGGGGGCTGGAATCAAAGGTATTAGCACAAACATAGTTTATCACTTTGCCAGGTTCATGAAACATTTTTGGCTGCCACATCCCCTGATTGGGACAGGAGCCATGGGGTAAACTTGCAGGCCATGTGGTGGAGGGAAGTGTTAAACCAGACATAATCACTGGCACCGGCACACTCTTCCCCAAAGGTCAGTTCCTCGTCGGCGAAGCTAGTCTGACATTCAGCATTTCCCTTCGCTGGGGGCTCTTTGGAGCCCTCCTGAAACCTCACTCCACGTGACACTGCGGTCAGAGGGTCTTCAGTCTCCCTGTAGCCTTCTGCTGACACTCCAACTAGGAGGGTAGATGATCTAGGTTATTTTGTTTGGGGAGGAAGAAGGAAAGGAAGGAAGACAGATATTTGCAGGTTTTTCCAGAAGGAATTCTTTGTTTTAAAGCCGTTTTAGCTCTTTGCTCCCTGATCCTCAACGCCTATCAACATTTTCTGGTGGCAGGCACTGTGGCCTGGGGCCCTTGGCTTTCAAGCAAGAGTGGCCCAGCCTTTCTGCCCCTGGGAGAGGGCTCAGGAGGCGAATTTGTGCCCATGAAGTAGGGCTGGCCTCCCCTCTGCAGTGGGTGGTCTTCAGGTCCCCAGGTCTGCTCACTGGGCAGAGATTATAGACCAAGACCAAGGTGTTTGCTTCTTGGTGTCTCATACCTGTCTGGGAGCCAACTTTTCTTCCATCTAAGGACGTGATTTCTGGAAGTTCTTCCACCCCAAAATGGTTATGGAATGGCTCTGTGTGGTTTGTGTTCATATCTTTCAAGGTCAAGAATTTGTGTTTGGAGAGTCACCTGGAGGTAACTGGAGGTGACCTGCAGCTGAGGGAAGCTGGGCCAGCCATCAGTCAGCACAGATAAGGCTGGGGGTGCCATGGGCGCAGGCGGCTGTTCTGCAGGTGGGCGCTAACTCCTGGATGTGGAAGCTTATGGGCTGTCGATTTTAAACGTCGGATCACATTGAATGAATTCATTAAGAGGTAGAGAATCAGTGTGAACCTTAAAAGACTGGGGGACGTGAGTCAGTGTAATCCTCCAGAACCAAGGAAAAATTACTGGTTTTTTTAGGGCTAAGAAAAGCTGCCGTAAGTGTCCCTTGCAAGTTAGGGATTAGTCTATGGGAAGGTAATAAAGATGGGCCTAACTGTGGCCCTCTCCCTTTTAGGGAGGTCCCTCCTGTTAGAGCTTTAAAATAATATCCTCAAAGGGCAAGGGTGTGAGCTTAGTCAGTTAATTGCCCTGGTGGAGTCTCTCCCAGGGGCATGGCATTTAGAGGAGCCTGAGACCTGTGTCCTTCAGCACTTCCCTGGCCAGGGTGAGAGCCAGGTGATTACAGCCCTTGGAGGCGAGGGAGTGGGTGGTTCCTACTCATATATGGGCTGCTCCTCCCCTTCTCCCTGCCCCCCATCCTGGGCTACGGATGGGGCCTCTGAGCCCCACCTCCAGGCCTTCAGACCTGTCCCTGCCAGCCCGGCCCCAAGGAGTACCTTACCTCGCCTTGCTTCCTTCCCTCGCCTTGCTTCCCTCGCCTTGCTTCCAAATCCTGCCCATCCTCAGAGACTCCCCTTGGGCTCCACTTTGCCTTGAAGCTCCTGTACTCAGAGCTGAACCACTCAACTGAGTGTCTGATTCTCTTCTTCTGTTTCGTTTCCTAATTGCCTTGGATGTGTTTCTTGAGCTTCCCCGAGAGTGTGGAAGCGCCTTTGGGGCAGAGATCATGGCCTGTCCTCTGCCTCCCCTTGCTCCCTGTAGGGAACCCACAGCTGGACACCCAGCACACCACTAGACCCCCGATGGGTAGACCCTAGGAGTTGTTTAGTTCGTTGTTCTGGAAGGAGGGAAGGGAACACATGGGGATGTTGGCTCTTACAGCCCTCAGAGCACTCTCATACCCCTTAACCCTGTTTTGTCGTTGCTTTGGTTTGATTTGTTTACTTTTTGGTCTTTACAACCCTCCTACTCTAAAGGTAAAGAAACTAAGGGGAGAGTTAGATGGTCTCTCAAGGTCAGAAAGCTGATGACTGGCAAAGCAGGGACTAGAACCCAAGGCAGCTGATTGACTGAACAACCCTGGTACACTTGAACCCCAAGTGCTTCAATAATAACGAAAGAACAACACACCCAGTGCTTGCTCTGTGACAGGCACTGCTCTAAGCACTTAACATTAACTCATTTAATCCCCTCAGCAACTGTGGGAGGTGTAGGAACTATTGTTACTCCCACTTTCCAGATGAGGAAACAGAGGCACAGAGGGCTTAAGTAAGCAACTGTACATAATAGGGGCTAGGTAAGTAGTAATGACAGGTCATACGTGGACTGAACCATTTATGAAGTGCTAGGCCTTTTATGTGCATTGTTTCCTCATAACAGCCCCCAGGGTGTAGTGATACAGTCATTCCCGTTTTACAGATAAGAAACTGAAGCTCTGAGAAGTTGAAATGACTGGCCAGGGCTACATGGCTACAAGAAGGGAAGCTGGGATTTGAACTTGGGTCATCAGACTTGGGCCCCGTTTTCCGGGACAAGACCCACTTCCTGTAGAAGCCCACGCTGCATGCAGGCTCTGGCCTCCTGGCTGAGGAGTTAGACTTTCCAGAGGCGTGGCCGCCTGACTCAGAGAATAGCCTGCATTTTCCACTCAATTATGTGTTTTCTATAAAAATAGAACTCTTCATTAAAACAATGCAGCACAGCCATCAGCTGGAATTATTAATTACCGTCCTTTAAAGAGATAATACCCCCTTTTGTGCATTCACCATACCTACCGCCACCCTCTCCCCGACTACGGAGGGCCAGGAGCCAGAAGCCAGGGTCCCGGAACGCACACATGGGGCAGTGGGACCAGAGGAGAGAGTTTCTGCAGGATGCTCTGCAGCTTTGTTTCCTTGGTTCCTGGTCATGGGGATGCTACAGCTTTCCAGGCCTCAGTGAGTCCTTGTGACTCAACTTTCTTCTTCTGTTACCCAACAAAGATTTGTTGAGTGACATTAGGTGAGGCACTGGGGAGACAGAGATAAGAAAGACGTGCTTCTGCCCCGAGCGTAGGGTCTGGTAGGAAAGACCCGTAATGCTGGAGCGGTCTCAGGCTGAGGGCTGGCCTTTCTTGAGGGGTGGCTGTGCACCGGGGCTGGCTGCCTTGACAGTTTCTGTTGGCCTTAGTCCTCCCAACAGCCCTGCTTGGTGGCGCCGTAACTGTCCCTGCTTTACCAGCATCCGGTAGAGCTCAGAGAGGTGAAGGCACCTGCTAGAAAGCAGCAGGACCTGGAGGTGTACCTGCATTGCCTGATGCCAAAGGCCGTGTTTCAGCACGACATCCTCCTGTTTGCTGGGGAGTGAGTCAGGGGCCAGAGGTGGTTCCCTCAGGTGCACAGCAGGTACCGTGTTCAAGTGTTTATTGCACATGCTGAGTAAATTTTATAGGGAACTTCTTTCAAGGAACATGAAAGTAAAAACGTGGGCCCGTTGTGCGTGCCTCCCACACAGCCCATGTCCTTCCCTGCAGCCAGCTCTGCTCTGCCAGCATCCCCCTGCCACCAAGAGTGGGGTGCTGGGGTGAGCAGCAGGGAGGGAACACCAGGGAAGATGGCTGGAGGCCCTGGGTGAGGGGGATGGACGAGATGACCTCTGACCCCAGGACAGTGCTTGCTTAGCCAGACCTGCTGTCAAAAAAATATCCCCCGTTTACAAAATAATTCTTTTTTAAAAAAAAAAAAGGTTTTGGAAAGGCTCATGCTCACCCAGTTCTGAGGAGGCCCACCCTGAGATGGTTCCTCTTCACAGCAGTGGAAAGAAATGATTTGTCTTAGCCTCAAATGGGAATAGCTCCAAGTCTTAATCCTTTTGACAAATAATTAGCAGGCTGATCCTGGCCCAGGAGTTCAAGCCAGGCAGGGCCTGGGAGGAGAGAGAGGAGGCGGGTGCTAGGCCCACCCGAGCTTTCCCCTGGGAACCTCCATCATCAGCCCTTGGCCGGAGCGATCACGAAGATTGACAAAGCCAGTGACCTGTGGCGACACCCAGTGACGCTGACCTCTCTGGTGTCTCTCTTCCCCCACTGGAGGAGGGCTGGCCCAGATGCAGACAGACAGACTGACTGACTGCAGAGCTGAGATCATTCACGGTTCAGCAGGGACTGGCTCTGTTCAGGTCTGATGGGCACCTGTCTTTGGCCCCAGGTGCTGACCCATATAGGTGACTCGGAAGGTGGCCGGCGTGGGCTGCCAAGGCTCCAGTGGCCGTGAGGGAGGGCGTGCGCCCTTAGAGGGTGGGCCCGCGGCTACGCTGGGCCTCCTTGCTAGGAACAGGGTGCACATGCCTCAGCCTTTGGAGTGCACAGAGTGCCAGGACCCGGGACTCTCCTCCCCGCAGCCCAGCAGCCTCACCCCTGCAGCGGGGACAGAGGGCACGGCGTTTGCGCTGACGCTTGCTCCTTCGCCTTCCCCAGAGAGAACTCTCACTTTCACATCTGCCTTCAGATGCAATGGCGGCGCTGCAAAGGCGTTCGCCTTTAAAGACCTCAGTGTTTATTCTACATCTTAAAAAACAGGAAGGTGTTTGCAAGACAAGGTCACGGGGCCGAGGTTAGTTCACCCTGAGCGGGTTGGCTGCGGCTCTGTCCCTCCCCTCTGGTCCTCCTCCTTTCTCATGCCCATCTTTGGTCCCCGGAGCCACCTGGAGCCAAAGGTGCCACCTGCCTTGCTGAAGAGGCCACGAAGCTCTGGGGTTTTCTGAGCGCCTTCAGAGACACCTGGCCTGGACACTGCTTTTGGGGGTCTGCTAGGCCTGCAGTTTTAAAGGAATCCCTTCCCTGAGCCTCGGGCAGGCCTGTGCTTAAGGACTTAGTACAGCTGTGGGTTTCTCAGCTGCTGCTTCTGGGTCATCACAGTTCATCCTGCAGGAGTCTCTGGGGCAGACAGGGCAAGAGACTCCACTCCTATTTCACAGGTTTGGACCCTGTGACATGCCCAGCTGGGTAGCAGCAAAGCTGGGACTTTGGCTCGGGTTTCTCACCCCTGGGCCAGTGTCTGTCTACTGAGTGACGTTACAGTGCAGGGTTAGGACAGCAATGTGGCCACTCCTCTTCCGGAATGGCTTTTGTCAGGTCGTTGGAGGGCTGCAAGATTCCAATACCCCAGCCTTCCTGTCTCAGAGACTCTCCTCAGTTCTGCTTTTGGCTCTGCCTGGGTGACTGTCCTCTGGGATGAAGACCCCCGGTCACATGGAGCCAGACACTTTCATGTCACGTCCAGAACTCCCTGTTCCTCCCCAGGCCCCGGGAAACTTTGCTTCTGGACAGCTTAAAGTAGAATCACCCAGCGCTTTGCTTGTGGGCTGCGTGAGTCCAGCCCTGTCTGCAGTTCTGAGGCATCAGTGAGCAGATTCCCCGCCTGCCTCCTAGCCAGGAGCCAGCAGCGGGACGTGGGGCTGTCAGAAGCCGGCTCTGATTCAACATGGATTGCGAGATGCAGAGCGTGGCTGGAGGGTTGTAACAACACGCATTTTCATGGTGTTAAGCTAAGCGGACACCATGTGCTCAGCTCTGTGCCAGGCACTGGGGAGGCGAGGAGGGCACTGACATGGAGGGAGGCAGGATCCTGTCCTGCAGGCAGTCGTCATCCAGGTGGGGACACACGGCAGGACACGGGACAAGATAAATGGTAGTTTTGCCATCTATAGGCAGGACTGGCTGCAGACTGTTTCTAGAGTATTTGAATTTTTCAGTGCTTGATATGAGTTTATATTTACTGTTAAAAGCATAAGCCTATGTGACAAAAAAGAAAAAAGTGTGTGTACACACACACACATACATACATATATGAGAGAGAGTAATTAAGTGCTAACTGAAGATTGACCTGAGTGTTCAGAGAAAGGCAGGGGTGGCCACGCTTCTTGGAGGAGGACTGGAACCGTTGGATTAAAATTGTGGGTTTTTTTTTTAAGTCTCAGAATCCTTTCTTCCGATGACATTTTAGACTCATTCAGCATATAAAACAGGTATGCCAGGGGCTGGGCTGTTTGAAGGGAGCGGGGAGCCCGGGCTCGCCCCCTCTGTTCGCCAGCCCTCACTGCAGCGGCCTCCACACGGCCCCATCCACGAAGCACGGTGCTCTGATGAGGCTTTGGCCTGTTGGTGTGGACCCCAGCAGCCACAGTGGCACCATAGGGCACTGCCAGCCTCCTCGTACCATTGTGTGAAGAACTGGGCCACCCATCCCGGCAGATGGGATGGAGAGGGAGCCCTGTGCTCCAGCAGGACCAGTGGTTTGGTTGTCTCAGAAGAGTGGCAAGGAGCGGGATTGTTTGCTGATCCCCGTTGCCAGGCGGAGAAAGTTCAGTGGTGAATTAGAGGCGTGGCCGCTGTGTGTGGATGACTAAGTCCCCACGATGTAGTAAAGGCCGTGGGGGTTGGGGCGGGGTGCAACACAGAAGGTCAGAGGGTGACATCTGGTTAGGAGCTGGCCAGATGTCAGAGAGGAAGGGTGAGCCCCAGCAGGGGCAAGTGTGAAACAAAGCCTATCCTGCATGCCAGGGAGCCACTTATGCCCTGTGAGCAGCCCACAGGTACCGAAGGTCATGGGGAGAGGTGGCAGGAATGGAAGGTGGCACGGACAGTCGGGGCAGGGCCCCTTGTTGAGGAAGACGGTTCTGGCAGCGCTGAACTGCGAGACCAAGGAAATCTCAGGGGCTAATCTGGAGCCTCCCAGGATCTGGGAGTGAGGGATCCAACCGGCGTGTGACTGTCGGAGTGCTTGCCCCAGCCCAGAAAGGATGTGGTTGGGTTGAGAAATTCCGCTCTGGGTCACTCATGCTAATGGAATGTCAGAGTCTGTGTTGGTAGAAGTCACTGTAATGCCAGCTCAGCTTTCAGCCACGTCTGTTCCGGGCACACACGGTGTGGCCAGGTCTGCCACGGACCCCTGCTGGCTCGCAGGGGTGCAGGCAGCAGTAGGGGGAAGGGCTGGGGTGAGAGGGGCGAGCTGCAGAGGAGGCCTGTCTGGGGAGATTTGGGAGCAGGGGAATGCTGCAGGGCTGGTTTGCCCAGGGATGGCTCCCAGTGGCCCTGCCCCGGGGAGGTGCAGCCTTGGAGTGGACTAAGCCTGGGTGACCCGACCCTCCAGGGGGAGGAGCTTTCACTGGCACCAACCCCTGTTCCAGCTGCAGGCCCTCCCCCTCCCCCATGCTTCTCTTCCCTCCCCCAGCTCCCAACCATATCCCACCCCACCCTCCTCTTCATCAAACACCAGCCCCGGCAAGACCCCTCATCTGTTCTTTCCTTGCACTGAGTCTGATCCAAAAATACAGCCCTGGATTCTCTGGGCAATTTGTCATCTTTAGCACTGATTGTCACCTTGAAGGCAGACATTGTGTCTTCTATTTCATGTTCCTAAAGCAGAGGCTCCTAATACTTGTGGAGTGTTGGACCTTTTGAGAGTCCGGGAAAGGGGAGTGGGGATGGCAAGCCCAGGGTCCCCAGCAGCTCCCACTGGGGTACTGAGACCACGTTCCTGACCAGGCCCGTGCAGTCTGCACTGTGGGGAACACGCTTTCTGCCCTCTGGACCTCGTAGGCCTGCCAGGTGATTCATTAGTAAATGTTCTAAGGAGGGTGCAGGGCATCCTGAGAGTCTGGGAAGGCTTCCTGGGGGAGGTGGGATTTACAGTTGAGCATGGGGGAAGGGATGAAAAAGGAGAGGAGAGGCCATGTGGTGGTGGGGATGACCCTGTGAGCAGGGGCAGAGAGGGACATGGATTTTTGAGGGAAAGTGAGGAAGAAAAATAATACTTGCCCAGAACCCAAACCCTCTCCACCAAAAACAGGCAAATTCCACCCTTTTAATTCTCTGCCAACAAGTCACAATCTGAGAAAAACAAGGTGTGAGAAGAAAGGAATGGAGAGAAGCCATCCAAGTCCTTTGTGAGGCTGGAGGCCCAGGACTCAGTGCAAGCAGGGGAGGCCAGGACCCTGACTGAGGGGGAAGGTCAGAGGGAGAAACCCCCAGATGGAGGCCTGGCCTCCCAGTGTGGGGCCTGCCCTCTGGCGCAGCCTCGGTCATGGGGGTGCACCCTGTCTCCATGCAGGGCTCGGCTTCTGTGATCCACGAGGGCCTGTGTGCCACCCTCAGGTGGGCCGGCAGCACCACCAGGCAGCAATCAAATTCAGGGCCTGATACTCGGGTTTGCCCAAAAGCAGTGCCGTGAACGGAAGGGCATCACTGCTCACCACCCACTGAGAACCAGGAGTCTCAGCCTTGTTTGGGCCTCAGTGGCTCAGCCAGGTTCTCCGCAGGCTGCCAGGCAGCTGGTGCGCGTCAGTGTGGCTGGCAGTACCCGTGGGAAAAAGATGGCAGTACTTCCATATATGTGGGTAAACAGCCACTGCCTTGACCCTCCCCAGGACCCCAGACTCCCCAGCAGTTAAAGATCTATCACTTGGCACCACAGGGCATCCAGACCCCGTCCTGGTCATGCGGAGCCAGTGTGCTGCCGGTCTGTCTGTGTCCTGGGCAGAGGGGGGCAGCCAGCCAGCCCTGCCTCCTGCCTCCTGGTGGGCCAGCACTTTCCCTCTCTTCCCAGGCCCTCTCACGGCCACATCAAATCACTGCGCTTACCCCAGAGGACTTCAGGGTTGGGGGTTGAGAGAGATTCTGAGGTTGTTCCTAAATGGTGATGGAATAAGACTTCATGTCACTTTCATCCTATTGAATGTATAAGGAGGGCTGGTAATTTTTGGCTATCCAGGGAAGAATCCTTTGACAGAGTAAAACCTGACCCTCCTCAGGTATACAGGGTCAGGACACAGTTTGCATTCAATTAGGAGATGTTAACTGAGCACCTGTTGCCTGCTGGCGAGGCGGAAAGCAGAACCCTGTGCCCTTCTGTGACCTTTTCACCAGTCCCTTGCTTAGCCTCATTCCTTGAGTCAAAGTTTGCTTCTGGGTCTGTCTCTTATATAAGGCCCCGTCGTGGGCCTGGTGGGCCATATGAGTAAAAAGATAGGCACGTGTTCAGTGGGGATGCTGCACAGCCGAGGGTGTGGAGGGAGAGGAGGGGCAAAGAAAGCAAGACCGTAACCACCCTGGACAGTGCTTCAGACGGTGGGCGGGATAGTACACCATCAGGGGACAGGCGTGAGCGACAGGGACACTGGTGAATGCAGAAGAGTGCTGTGCGCCCTGGCAGAGAGGATGGAGAAACTGAGGCACAGAGAGAACACGTGGTCCCGGGATACAGCTGAGGCCCCTGTGCGTGTGGGCACTCTGCCTTCTAAGGGCTGGGGAGGTGGGCAGAATCCCTTGGGGTTCCACCCTGGGAGGAAAGCCAGGGGAAGGGGGCCCCCTCAGGCATCCTGACTGCCGTGCTCTCTCCCCACAGCCTGATGTTCACCAAGGTGAAGCTGCAGCAGATACTGAAAGGCCCAGAGGAAGCCCTTGTGACCTGCAGACAGATGCTGCGGCTGTGGCAGACCCTGTACAGCTTCTCCCAGATGGGGTGAGTGGCGGGTCCCTCCAGATGGAGTTGGGAGGCGGTGGTTGCCGAGGCAACAGCACACAGCTGAGTGGCCATGATGCCTGGTGGGTGGAGGTGGTGAGGTTGTTTGAATGAGGGAATGGGACTTACTGCTGCTGGGGCCTTTTACATCCCTGCTCTAATTTTAACCTTTTGACAATCCTCTATGAAGGACAGAAAGAGGCTGTTTAGGAAACTAAAGTTCAGAGGGGTAAGAAGGAAGAGAAATCATTATTAAGCATCTCCCCCATCAGCTGCTTTTATCTTATCCACTGTCAGATTTTACCTCACCCCAGGGGGTAAACTGGGACTCAAGAGACCTTACGTAACATGCCGGAGCCACTCTCCTGTAAATGGTAGCGGTGGAGCTTGAACCTGGATCTCCGGAGCCCCAGCCTATGGAGCCTGTCACTTCTTTCCTGGTTCCATTTGGAAGCTGGGAGAGGAGGGGAGGAGGAAGCTGAGTTCTAAAAGGGCCCCCCACTCCTCCCCACTCACCCACTGTCCCCACACATCCCATCTCCTTCTCCAGTTCCCAGCCCAAGCTCTGGGATTCTCCTGGGCCAGAGCAGGGCACTCTTGTCCAGGCTGAATCTGCAGATAGTCTTTGCTCAGACCTACTGGGACACCTGGGCTCAGCCTATACAGCCCAAAGCAGAAATGGGCCTCATTTCCGCGTGGGGCGGTGCACCGCCCCTTCCCGGCCCCCTGGTACCACCTCCTCCCCTTGTCTGGCTGGGTCATCTCCTCAAGGGACCCCACTCTGGTAGGTATATGTATTTTCACAGGGACTCTGGCAGCCCAGCAGCCTCTTACTATCCCCAGAGGAATATCTCTAAAGGTGCAATTTACAGAGGAGGCCTCAGGATAATCTGATGGAATAAAATCCTTGGGCAGGGTAGGGTCGGCCCTCTCTTTGCAGGCCTTTGGGCTTGGGAGATTCCAGGGCCCAGCAGGACCGGTGGGTGGAAGCTGCCAGCAGGCGGCTCTGGGGTGAGGGACTTTTCAGAAAGGAAATGGGGAACCACCTGGCAGCTGGGTGCCGTGAGGGTGAGGGCCAGACTCTGGTGTGAGGGGGGCCCGCATCTGGATGCCCCCCCGCTCTGCCACTCACTGGCTCCGACAGGTCCCGCAGGTGCACAGCCTGGCTCCCCTTGCAGAGAGGAGCTGCCCCCAGAGCTGGCAGAGAGCGCCTCTTCGCCGGGTGGCCGGTTGCCTGCTCATCCAGGTGATCATGATGGGGCCCCTCTGAGCTTCAGCCTCATCTCCAGCGTGTAGGGCTTAGCCTGTGCCACCCCTGCGGGAGCAGCGGAACTGTGGAGCTGTCAGGTGCTCTCCAGGGTGGGGCGGTCGGGTTTGCCTTGGGGTCTTTTCAGGTCACCACCCGCAGCCTCATCTCTGGGGAACCCCCCGGCAAACGGCCCCTGGCCCCACCAGCCCAACCAGCCCAGGGTGGAGCAGGGCTCAGCCCGGCCAGCTGCCTGCAGGCAAATTGTTGGGACCAAAGGGTTGGATCCAGTCCCCTCCTGGCTTGCCCAAGAAGAGGGAGCATTCTTTCTGAACCTGGAGCCACAGAGCAGAAGCTAGGGCTTGTAAAGTCTGGGCTGGGGCAATCAAGGATCAAGGCCAGAATCCACAGCCTGAAGGTCTGGCCTGCCCCGCCCCACCCTCCCAGCTCCACCTCCACTTTGCTCCCAGGCCCCGCCTTCCTCTGCTCTGCCTGGGGCCAGCCCACACGCCCCCTCCAGGAGGCTCCAGTGCCCGGCCTCTGATGGCCCAGCGCAGCCCTCTCTCCACCTGGGTCTTTGTTAAACGCTCATCTTGGACTGTCTCCTTCCATCTGGCTGTCAGGTTCTTCCGGGTAGGGGCCTAGGACCAGGAGGCAAGAGGTCCCCAAGATGAGCTGTTTCTGGAGCCCCAGGAGAGCCCGCTTCCGGACGAGAAGCTGTGTCTGTGCATCCGCTCCAGGCCAGCACAGGCTGGGCACCTGCCCACGTTCTCACTTAGTCCTCACAACGACCTCGTGAGGTGGACATTCTCATGCTCATTAACTCCACAAAATAACTGTGATCATCTCAAGAAGAGAGGACTAAGATCTAGAAAGGTTAAGTAGCTTTGCCAAGGGTCACATAGCTAAGGAGGGCAGCCCTGTGGCTTTCCCCCAGTGTCCTTGGCTCTTCTGCCCTGCACTCAGATGCCTCCCGGGAATGAGAAGGGGGTGTGAGAGGTGGGAACCAGCCCGACCAACTATGTTTTTGTGGATGGTTTCCTCTAATGCCCACAAAGATGGCTGTGCACCCAAAGAACCAAGTTCAACATGAACCAGAGTTAGGATGGCAAGGATACCCCGGCCCTGGCGTTATTTGTGGGACCATCGTCTTGGTGCCCCTCTGAAGGGAGGCGGCCTCTGGCCCCCAGCTGGGCCTGCCTTCTCCTCTCCTGCCCTTTCCACCTCAGTCCTCTAAGCTTCCCCAACCAGCAGGTTCAAGGCCACAGACCCCCCCACCCCCAGCAGTGGGCAGGGGCTGCCTGGGGGCTGTGTGTGCCCCAGGATGGGCACAGCCAGTTGTGCTGCCTTTCTGAGCTGGTGGTCCCCCCGCATCCCACTTTTGAGAAAAGAGGAGCCTCCCTAGCCCTGTGGGAGCTGCAGGGACCTGGGGAATTGGCAGGTCTTGTTTATCTCCCACCCTCGGGCCCCCTCTGGCTCTTCCGGGGCCACCCTGGCAGCTCCGGGGAGGGGGAACCTGAGGCAGGGAGTGGCATCTGGGCCTTCCTTCCCTGGAAGGTGGGGGGCTGCAAAACCAGGCTTCCCTTGGAAGCCAGTCCACAGTGCCCGCTCTGTGCCTGGCTCTCTGCTAGACGTTGAGAGGGTAACGAAAAGTAGAAGAAGGAATAGATGGATGGGAGAGGTTCTCATCCTTGGCGTACGTGATGCTGGGATCCACGCTAATGGAGAGCAGGGAGGGGAGGCAGCATGAGGGCGGGGGAGCCACAGGAGGCCTCTAGATGGATGTTGGCCCTCGGGCTGGGTTCTAAACAATGCGGGGTTTGGGTGGACCAAGAAGAACGGCGAGAACATGCTTGGTGGCAGCGGCATGAGTAAGCATGTAGCTTTGGAAGCAAGATGTGGCAGCGTTAGGGAATAGTGAGGAGGCTGACGGCCCCACAGGCACACAGCGGGCACCCTGTGCGTGTGTGTGATCAGGACTAACGTGTCAGGTTAGCGTCTGGGGTGAACCAGATTCTAGAATCCCAAGCCTGAGCTCTGATCTGGCCTGCTGCTCTGGTTGTCTTCATCCTTCCTAGTGGTCTTTGGCTCTGTTCTCGGGCCTGAACTCTTCAGCCCCAGAGCCTGCCTGGCATAAGGCTCCCCTCATTCTCCATGCCAGCCCCCTCCGCCTCACCGGGGCCTGGCCCTCCCTTACCTTCCAGAGGCCTGGAAAAGGATGGCAGCCTCGGCGAGGGCCTCACACTGAAGAAGCAGAGTGGCATGCACTTGACTCTGCCCGATGCCCACGATGCAGACTCCGGTAAGAATGTGCCCTGTGGGCAGCCGTCCACGTGAGCCCACAGCTCCCTCTCCCAGCCTGAGCATCTGCCCGCCTGGTCAAACCCACCCCACCTCCTGCCGGCCGCTGGGCTAAGGGGCCTGTGCTACCTCGGGCCTCTTTAGGGCCCATCTTGGCCGGATGGCTGCTGGCCCTGGGGCAGGAAGTGGGCAGCTGGCGTAGGCGAGTGAAGGACCCCACCCCGTGTGGGGAGTGAAGAGAGTGGGGGAGACTGGGGTGGAGAGGGGGCTGTGGAGCACGGAAACCGTTTCCCCTTAGGAAAGCTCAAGGCCAAGGTCTGCCATGATCATGTCCACCGCAGATCCACTGAGTAGAAAAGAAGGGCTGAGCTTCTGTTTACAACTGCAGACCCAAAGCTGACTGTTGTTTCCTGGAAAAACTCATCCTGACGTCCGCGACTTGTAAAATTCAAACAAGTTCGGGATCTGCAAACTTACATGTTTTAACCCAGGACCTGATTAAAGCAAACACCTTCCTTAAAAACACAGGCAGAATTAGTCACGGGAATGGAAGCATGAGGGAGTTGTATTTGGTGGCATCGCTCATCTTTTCCACTCCTGTGGCCGTGAACCAAGTTGTGCCTTCGTTGTCAAGTGATGGAGCTGATTTCTGAAGCCACGCCCAGCACCTGACTTGAGAGGCAGGTCTGAGGATTGCTGGGCTGGACGTGGAGCTGCGGACTCCGAGGAAGCAGTGGTGACAGAGAGTGTAGCTCCCTTGCAGTTCGAGAGGGAAGGACCCTGGACAGGGTTATTAGGATTCTGTATACACCCCCCTATACACTGAAATCACCTGTGGTTTGCCCTGAGGTCTCCTGAGTTTACTGGAGCCTTTGCTCCCTCTGAGAGAGGGGAACAGTGCTCGCATTTCACGTGCATGTGAATTGTAAATGTCAACAGCTTATACATCCTGAACAGGGACCCATGTCACTCTGAACTGCCACATGGAGAAGTTCTCCAGAGGGCACAGGGTCTGGCCTGAGCTGCTACCCAAGGATCCTTCACAGCCCAACCACCGATGGGACCTTTCTATAAAGAAATAATAGGCACTTGTGAAAACAGAAAGTAAAAATGTACAAGGAAGAAAGGAAAAGTCATCCGTCAGTTCATCACTCAGACCTTAATAAATGGCCTTTCAGACTTTTGGAAACATGTCCATATTTTCTTGTTTGTAAAAATGGGATCATACTCTTTTGCAGTCTGCTTCTTTTTACCAAACTGTATAATGTCAGCCTCTTTCTGCATCGATACCCTTATTTATGCATCGTTATTTTAATGACTGCATAGTCTTGTATGATTATACTCTCACTTCTTTTTAATCAGGCCCAGTTGGCGGACAGGCCATTTGTGTCTTTGGTGTCCCAGGCCGTGGTAGAATGCCCGCAGTTGCCGACATTCATGGTGTTTTTCCCTAGTGATTAACTCCTAGAAGTGGGCTCACCGCCTGATTGCCCCTCAGAAAGCTCCTCTCTCCGACCTGGGTGAGGGTAGGAGGTGGGCCCCTCCTAGTGGGTCTGTGCGCTGTTTAGCGGCTGCTGGGCCAGGCTGCCCTGCCCTGACTTGGCGTGCCCTGTCGGTCCCGAGGGGCTGCGCAGCTTCTGTCCTGGGGCCTGCAGTGGGGCACTCGGACTCTGTGGCTCAGCCCCTCCCACCTTGCTCTGCAGGTTCTCGGCGGGCATCGTCCATCGCAGCCTCCCGGTTGGAGGAGGCCATGTCGGAGCTGACCGTGCCCAGCTCGGTTCTGAAGCAGGGCCCCATGCAGCTGTGGACCACGCTGGAACAGATCTGGCTCCAGGCTGGTGAGTGTCCCCAGCCCCAGTGACACCCACCCCCCTGCCTGCGGGCCACCAGGGTCCCCTCTGGCTCCTCCGGGTCTGCCCTGGCAGCCCAAGTTCGCGGAGCTGTGTCCTGAGGAAAACTAGTTAGGACTCAAACCCCCGAGAACTCACGGGAGAGCTACAGCAGAGGTGAGATGTGCTGGCCCCAAGAAAGCGAGGCCTGGTGGTCAAGTTCGTTGAAGGCAGAGGGCTGGTAACCCTAGGGTTGCCATTCGGGCGACAGCCTCTCTTGACAGCTAGTGGGCACCGTTGCCACCATGGAGTTTGAGGGTCTCTCAGATTGGGGAGGCCGGCGGCTTCAGAGTTGCAAGACTCACTTACTGCCTGTGCTGATCTAAAATGAGCTAGTGTGTGTCAAGCAGTTAGCACATAGTAGGTGCTCGGTAAATGGTTCTGGGCTTCTGTCCTGTCCACTAGAATGACGGTAGAGGCAGAGGCAGCGTGGTACCCCCAGCGGTGAGGTTCCTTGATGTTTGGCTAAGGGATGCTGAGGAGTGACTCGCTGAAGTGATAGAAAATTTAATCCCACAGTGGTGTGAGAGGTGGATTCGAGTGAAAAAAGAGAGAATCAAGGCTGGAGATGTACCTGAATGAGATAAAATGGCAGCAGCAAAAGAAAGAAGGTGGCGGTAGGATAAGTGGAATCCTAAAAATGCACCAGGCCAGCATGCTCCCCTGACCCAGGAGTGAAGCTCCTCACCTTTTACTGATTACCCTCCTATCTGCCTCCTCTCCAGCAAGGGGGTGTCGCCGATAGCCCCGAGGGGAGATGGAGAGGAGGCAAAGTAGATATTCCGTTCTTGGGACCTGCGGATTTTGCAAGTCAGAGTTAGAATGTGCTTGTTGATTGAGGATCTAAGGTTCCCCGCTGCATGGATTTCACATATGGACACATTAGTATGCAGACGCCCCCGCTCTCCCCTCCACAGGCTCTAAATCTGGGGGGAAAAGTTGGACCAGGATTCACAGAAAGACTAGACCGGGAAGCATGTTAATAATGCAAATATTGCCCCAGTTAGCACATCAGGCTCCCTTAGGATGCTAGGGATATGGGGCTGTGCTCCACCGTCAGCTTGTTACATCTGAAGTAGGAAGAGGAACTTTGAAAAATCCAGAGGGATAACAAACAAGGCCCTAGTCTGGGCCAAGATAAATTGTATCCCAGTCTGTCTTGGCAGTAAGTTCCGTCATTAACTCAGTCTTAGGCTGGTTAACGTTATATCCTTCATCTCCCAGCTGTCATCCTCCTCCCCTCCCCCTCTGCAAGCCTCTTTCCCATTCCAGTCTGATGTGAGAAGCCTCACGGAGGGTTTCCGCCTGAGAGATGAGTTTCAAAAATGTTGCCTCTTTGGCAGTGGGTTCGTGTGAAAATGCGAGAGGCACCCAGCCCCATAGATGCTCCAGGATCCTGAGTGTCAAGAGATGCCTTCCAGGGCTTCCCTGGTGGCGCAGTGGTTGAGAGTCCGCCTGCCGATGCAGGGGACACGGGTTCGTGCCCCGGGGTGGGAAGATCCCACGTGCCGTGGAGCGGCTGGGCCCGTGAGCCATGGCCACTGAGCCTGCGCGTCCGGAGCCTGTGCTCTGCAACGGGAGAGGCCAGAACAGTGAGAGGCCCGTGTACCGAAAAAAAAAAAAGAAGATGCCTTCCAGAAGGGCAGGATGGCCCCCCTTTCTCTCTCACTGCAGCTCACATCTCTGGGAGCTAACATTGTGCTAGAGAGAGGGAAGTAGGTGTAGGGAGAGTTCCCCTGCCCTGGAGGTCCAGGGGCTCACAGGCGGCTGTGGCCTTTCCCTGGGTTAGGGGAAGTTAGCCCGAGTCCCAGCTCCCAGATGGCAGATCGACACTGTCTGGGCTGTCCTGGCTCTTTAGGCGGCCCTGAAGGTGGAAGCTACCCCTGCTGTCAGCTGGGCAGACTGGGGACCTGGGGTAGGGCCGTCAGGGCCGTGTCTAAAGAGCGTATTTATTATAAAGATAGAGTTGAGACGGAAGCTACGTCTGACCCTTGGTCCGACAGGCTCGTCTGATTCTTCTGTCTCCTCCTTTCCTCCTCCTTTCTTCCCTTACCTTCCTCCACTCTCCATTCTTGCCCAGCTCCCTGCCCTTCTCCCTCCGGCCTTCTGCGCCCGCTTCCCACGGCCTCTTTTCCTTTGCTCCTGCCTGTGCTTCTTCCCTCCTCTCTGCCCGTCAGCCCCTCCTCCTGAGTCCGTGAGGAGAGCACTCCTGGGACAGGAGGTCTGGAGCCCAGGCCCGTACAGCCCTGACATCTGTGTGGCCTGAGGAAAACGGTGCCCCTCTCTGCATCCCAGGGATGGAGCGTCTCAAACCAACCCGAAAAATCCCTTCAGACCTTTGGATTCTCTGTGTTACTCTCCTGGCCGGTCTCCCTTCCAGCCCCCTGCTCTTCTCTCTCATCGCTCCTCCCCCACCCTTCCTTCTCCTTTTTTCTGGGCATCCATATGTCCTGAGGGTTTGCTCCATGGGGAACTGCTTATTTCCTTTAGGGGACAGTTTTGGGGACCCCCCCTGGGGCTCAAGGTGTATTCTTTTTAGGGTCTAACCTTCTCTCCTGCCCTGGGGGCCCCTGCCCTTTTAGCTCGGGTGGTCCCCCTTCCTTTCTGGGGCCTCACGGAGGGCCTCTAGGAAGCGCATCTCCCCTGGCGAGGCCCCTACAAGGCCTTAAGCGTGGCCCTGGGCCCTCCCTCACCCTGCTTCTCGGCTCAGCAGCAGCCGAGCGAGGCCTTCCTTCCTGCAAAGAGGGCCCAGTACTGGCAAGATGGGCAGGAAGACTGGAGCCAGCTCTGGGTGCAGGGTGAGATCAGGATGCCTCAGAAAAAAACATAATAAAAGGGACTGTTGCAAAGCTCCAGGGAACAGATGTTTTCCATTTGGAGCCTGCTGAGAGAAAGCACAGAGGAGGGTGGGTGGAGAGAGATGGAAGGAAGAAGAAAAGCCGAGACAGACAGACAGACAGACAGACAGGAGAGGAGGTCAGGAGCAGGCAGAGAGGGAGGTGAGAGAAGTGAAAATCGGAAGGGAGGGGGAGAGAGAAGGAACCAAGGGGATCAGAGAGGGGCCTCTGACACGGAGTGGGCAGCAAGGCCCCTGTTTGCTGGAGTGGTGACCTCGACTATGAGAATTCAAGGAAAACCCAGTAACAGTGGTTGCTCATCCAGCCCTGGCCAGGGGAGGCCGGGATGGGTGTGGGCACCTCGGGGCCCTGGCAGCCAGGACTGGGAGGTAGAGGATCGGGCAGTGGGTGGGCACTGTGCCACGCGGCTCCTGCTGCAGCCGAGGCCGGCTGTCTGGGGAGCAGCATGTTGGGTAAAACAACTGCCCAGGGACGCTGAGGCTAGGAAAAAGGGGTGCATTGCAGCCCCCAGACCTGTGGGTGTGTGTGTAGGTCAGGGACCCTGCCCTGGAGACTGGGCCTGCCAGGGGCTATCTGTAAAGCGGCCAGGAGCCCTCACTTCTCTGGCTCTGTTCTGTGTCATCTGGTTTCCTGCCTGACTGGTAATGAAGTTCATCGGAGCAAAGCAGTCCTACCTATTTTTCAGGGTATGTTCTCTGGTGTGGGCCCAGGACCCCGAGGAAGAAAGAAGGTGGAGATCCCTATAATTGAAATCTGTTGATGTGAAGGCACTGTGAAGAGTTCCCAAGGGAGGGACCGGAGCCAGCCTCCAGAGATGGGGCTCAGGAGACAGGGCAGCAAGTTGTAAACAGCTTAATGAGGCGGGCCAGGACCAGGTGGGCGGTGGGCCAGGCCTGGGGAGGGTCTGCTGGGACAAGGTCCAGGGGAGTGGAGAGCTGGCCTCTGAGCTCAGCTCCTGGCGATGGAGGAAGCAGCCCCAGGGGCTGGTGCAGGACAGGCCTCCTCACGCTCAGCACTCACACCACACACTTCCTTCTGCTTCTCCCTTCTCCTCTGTGACCCTGAAAAGTCCTGCCGCAGTGCGTCCCAGCCCTCCAGGTCAGCACAGCCTCCCTTCTCCTCTCTGCCAGTCCAAGTGTCCCTGTGCCTTCAGGCCCCAGCTCAGATGCCGCCTCCGCCAGGAAGACTTCCCTGACCACACCAGGGTGACCCTAGCCTGACCCCATCCGAGCGCCCAGAACACTCAGCGATGGCACTTGTCACTCCACTGCCCTCGGTCACTCCAGTGGTTTGGTGGCTCAGCTGCTCTGCTTTCCCCCCTTCTCCTCTTTCTCCTTCTCATGGGAGGGCCAGGCATACGGTCAGTCCTCAGCAGCTGGACATTGGACCCACGTATAAAGGCAGCCGGCGGAGAGCCCCAGGCGGCAGCTCCGGAAGGGAACACAACAGCAGAGCAGAGGAGAGCAAGGCTGAGATAGGCAGCCCTCCCTGCCGGGCCCCAGGTTCAAAGCCTACCCCTACTGGCCTGGCCTTCCAAGCTTTCCACCGTGGGAATCTCCAGTTCAGGCCGTCTCTGAGGACAAGAGCCTGTGCTTCTCTCTCACCTTATTATGGGAACCTGTCTCCTCTGAGTTTAATTAATTCTCTGATTCTCCCAAATTCTCACCTCCAGAAGAGAAAAAGAGTACCCTGCTCAGAATGCCTTCTGCAGCATTCAAGCTACTTTGATTACAGTGGACCTTAGGCCACATTCATGCTGAGTGCCCGCTGTGCTGTGTGCTACAGTCAAGGCCTTAGGCCTCCTTCCTGCTTCTTGTTGGAACCAGAAGTCGGGCTGCCTGGGCCCAGGTCTTCCACCTTTTCTGGGAGCTTTCTTTGGGGAGTCTGTTATCCGCCCCCAGCCCCCAGACCTAATCTGAACTCGTGTAACCTCAGCTCTCGGCCTGTTCTGGGAACAGCTCTTGGCAAAGCCCCCAGCCCGGCTCTGCTTGCCCTTCTGTGCTCCCTCCCATCCGTGCGGGGCAGCCGGGCCCGCACTGCCACGAGACGAAGGCTGAGTGGGCTGCGAGGCACCTCCGATGCTCCGCGCTTCTGAGGGTGCCCCCAGTGGGTGTGTACCTGTGCAGCGTGGGTTTGAAATGCGCGTCTGTGTGCGTGGGCCCGCAACTGGAGAAACTGCCCTATTTTCTACTGATCTGGGGGAAGAAGGCAAAGTGGTTGTGGGGCGGATCTTCCCCACCTGTTGGTTGAAAGGCGTGTGCGTCCCTGATTCCTCTCCATGCGACAGAAAGTCCCGAGTTTGGAGGGAGGCCAGGAGCTGCCCCTTCCAACCGAGGGACTGGGGTGAAGCCCTCCCTCTCTCAGCCTGGTGTGTCAGCCTGGGGCGCGGGAGAGTCTCCCTCCCAGACTCCTGAGGATTAAATGAGAGGAGATGCTTGCGTGGCCCACGGTCAGCTCTCAGTAAGCGCAGGCGGGTTTGTAGCTCCTCAGCGTGAGCCCCAGCCCTGCCCTCCGCGGGCGCTCCCTGGGCCTCCTTCCTCCCACCCCTCCGTGGTAGCATCACTTGGCTGTCCTCGTCCTGATCACGCAGGTGGATTAGCTGTCTAGTCAGCCGCCCTCCCTGGAAAGCGACCTCATCTGCCTCCCGCCCCCTGTTCCCAGATACGTGATGAATAGGTGAAGTGACGGGACGGAAGAGTCACCCAAGCAAACGCTTAGCTGCAGGGGACCCCACTCACGCCAGGCTCTGAAGTCAGACAGCCCAGCGCAAACCCTGGCTCCATCGCTTACTCTCCCTGTGGCCTTACGCGAGTTCCTTACCCTCTCTGTGCCCGTTTCCTCCTCCCTGAAGTGGGTAATAGAAGTGCGTTGTTCACATAGGGTTTTGTGAGTGTTGGTGGAGTCGGCCTGCGTGCAGTGCAGAGCATGAACTTGACACAGAGTGAGCGCTCAGAAACCGCGGCCTGCGGCGACCGCCGCACCCCAGAGCAAGCCAGCCCCATGCAGCGTCTCGGTGGGATGGCTTCCATCACCCAAGACCAGTTCCTGGACTCCGGGGGCTGGCGGTCGGATGCGGGAGGGGGCCGCTGCCTCTGACTTTTCCCACCGCCTCACCTGCCCTTCTGGTTTCACAGCCGAGCTGTTCATGGAGCAGCAGCACCTCAACGAAGCAGGCTTCTGCATCCAGGAGGCCGCGGGCCTCTTCCCCACGTCACACTCGGTACTCTACATGCGGGGCCGGCTGGCCGAGATGAAGGGCAGCCTGGAGGAGGCCGAGCAGCTGTACAAGGAGGCGCTCACAGTGAACCCCGACGGCGTGCGCATCATGCACAGCCTGGTGAGTCAGCGCCGCACCCGCTCCCGAGGCCTCAGGGCCCCTCCCTACCCCACAGCCTCCACTGCCTACAGGGCCCTGCTGCCACTGCTCCCTGCTGTCCAGGGGGAGGTGGCTTCCTTCCTGCTCTGTTGCGAGAACAGAGACCATTCTCTGTTCTTTTTCTTTTTTTAGATGTTGGGGTAGGAGTTTATTAATTAATTTATTTATTTTTGCTGTGTTGGGTCTTCGTTTCTGTGCGAGGGCTTGGCAAGTGGGGGCCACTCTTCATCGCGGTGCGCGGGCCTCTCACTATCGCGGCCTCTCTTGTTGCGGAGCACAAGCTCCAGACGCGCAGGCTCAGTAGTTGTGGCTCACAGGCCTAGTTGCTCCACGGCATGTGGGATCTTCCCAGACCAGGGCTTGAACCCGTGTCCCCTGCATTGGCAGGCAGATTCTCAACCACTGCGCCACCAGGGAAGCCCCATTCTCTGTTCTTGTAGAGACAGGCCATCCCCCTTCAATCAGAGCCTGCCTAAGGGGATGAGGAGGATTGGTTGATTCTTTGTGACTCCCTTTTGCTGTGTTTCTGTAAGGCGATCTAGCCCCAAAGGTTTTCACTGTTAGTCATCAGGTCCCTGCCCTGGAGACTCTAGGCAGATAACAAAATGCTTTTTCTCGGGGGTCCCCAGGCCCTCCCTGATCACGGGGCTGCCTTGCCCATTTGAGAGGAGCTCCATGCCTCCTTGTGGGATTCAGGCGATGTTTTGGGGTGGGCTGTCATGTCAGGCCTGACTCAAGCACACATTGAGAATGGCCTCGGGGTGCTCAGAGGGGCCGGCAGCCCCTAATCCTAGGACATGGAGCCCAGGACTTGGGTGCCCAGGGCTCAGTGACTCTCCTGTGGGAAGGTTCAGAGGCTGGGAGCAGGATGCCGGTGCTTTTGTCCTGGCCTTGCCATTCTCTTCCTGGGTGATCCTGGGCAAGTCAGCCCCTTCTTGGAACCTCAGTTTTACTCACCTGTGCAATGGGGATTCTCTGGTCCAGGAAACATCTAACAGGTGGTATAGCATACCCTAGGGAAGACTGTTTTTCCTTACCTTCCTTATCTGCTTTCAGAGAGCAGGTATCAGGATAAATGTAGTGATTGAAAGTGTACAGGCCTGCATATGCACAGTGATTTCTGAAGTATAATTTAGGAGCCCACAGCAACACAGTCTTTCCCAGTCTCAGGGTCTGGGTTCCACCTCAGATGTCTCACTTTGAGAGCTCTCTGAGGAGAATGGCCGTGAGGGTATCACTGATGTCTGCCCCATGGAGAACACAGAAGCATCAGGAGCATGGCTCCAGGTGGCTGAAGGCTTATCATTGACAAAAGGGGTCTGATGTGTTTGTGAGTAGAAGCTACGAGGAGTTAGATGTCAGCTCAGTGTCAGGAAAAACGATTTAACGCTTGGCATAGTCCAAGCACAGACTCATGAATCAACTGGTGAGGATGTTGCCCAGAGAATGTAAATATCCCATGTGGAAGGAGCTGGACCAGGTCATCTTTATAAGGTCCTTGCTAACCCTGAGAGTCCTTGAAAACAGACTAGAACAGAGATTCCCATCTCAGCCTGATCTCTTAAAGGATTTCTAGCTCAGGCCCATGTAGAAACATCTTGGCCTGGTCCAGGTTCCCTCCACATGGCGCCATGTTGCCTTCCTGTCGGCTCAGCAAATGTTTGTTTTTTGCAAGGCACATCCTCCTTCCTCCCACAGTTCAGACATTATCTCCTCTGATAAATGCCTCCCCGGAGGTCACATCCAGAAACTTGATTAGGGATCTGGGAGGGGGGATGTGGGCTCTGTCGTTAGGCCTGCGGCCAGGCCGACGGCTGCCTTGCCCTGTGCTCGTGGATATGAGCCTGCCGTCTCGGTCTCAAAAACCCGACCAAATCCAATAACAAGTAGAATTTTGAAGCAACATGTACCGTTTTTCATTTATGCTTATTATTGTTTGTAGCTATTTTCCTGAAACTGAAGCAGTTTGCAAGGGTGGGTTTCCATGGTAACTGAATAAGTTGTCTGGAGTGTGTCCCTACAGATGTTTCTGAAAAGGTCCCTTTTCTCTTCCTGGGGTGCCTTGCTGATTTGATATAATCGGAGGAAGGACTGCCCACTGTTAAGTTACAAGCAACCAGAGGGGCAGTCGGCTCCGGCGTGGGCAGCCCATCCCCTTTCCACACTCTGTGTTCCTGCCAGCATCCCACACATATGCATAAAGAATAGCAAATTTCAAGCCTGGGGAAGATTTACTAAGCACTGTTTTCCCAAAGGCATGCGAACACTTTGGCTTGTTGGACTCCAGCGTTCCCTGAGCTAAGTGTCTTCCCTGTACAGTCCTCAGACTCAGGACATATGGAATCTAATCCCGGCTCTGGCCCTAATTCACTTGGGTGATTTAGGAAAAGACACACTTAACTTCCATGCTCCTGATGTCTCCTTTTATAAATGAAGAATGAGCTTCATCATTACTAGACCAGTGTCGTTCTAATCAAATGAGGTGACGCACGTGAGAGTGCTTCTGGAAGTCTGCAGTGCGGTATCAGAAAAGACAGAACACGGCACATGCCACACTCTCCAGTCCCACGCCTGTGACAGGTGTCGCTTATCAGTCACAGCATTTTTTCCCACTGAGCACAGATGGGATCTTGGGATCTTTTTCACCATGGTGTACTGCATGATGGGAATCACTCCCCATCGGTCTAAGTCAGCTTGGCACTTATGTAAGGGATTCACAAATCCCTTCGATTTGATGTGAATCCCTTAGATTCACAAATCTAAAAATAGTAGCGAATGAGAGACACAGCAGTTGTCTCAGCGTGAGGTTGGTGCATGCTTGGAGAGTTATCCAGAAAAAGGAATATGGAGGGGAACTGGTACACACACCCCCGCTGGAGTCATTGCCAAGGCAGGTTCCCAGGGAGGATGTCCTGGCCTTGCCATGCCACTGTGTCTCTTTGAGGACATCGGCCTCTGCTAGGTACAAGGGGAAGGAGACACAGCCCTCCCCTGAGAGCATGGCCACCCATAGCCTGGTCTGGAAGAGCTCTGGGCTCCTCAGTGAGCCCTCTGATATAGTGGCTGAGTCCCACGCTCCGAGTTCTGGAGAGAGGAGGGCAGAGATGCACTCAGTGAGCTGTGTGGGTGCCCGGTTCTGCCCTGCAGTTCTTGGGCAGGATGGTCCAACACCAGGAGGCCGGACTTGTGGCCTCTCCCGGGCTTTGTACATGGGACAGGAGATTTGGAGACAGGCTGGAGAAAGCCTCTGGGAGGGGAGGGCTGTTGTTTTCAGGAGCCGGGATTCAGGCTTCCAAGAACATGAACTTTGGCCCAGAAGCATATTCTCTGCTCTTCCTGTCCTTCTGCTCTCCCGGCCCTGGATGTGATGGGGACGTTTCCATGGTTCCAGCTCCACCCTGGGCTCAGCTCAGGCTTTTCCACCCAGATCAGGCAGGAAAGAGACACCTCTTTGGCAGTGCTGTGCCAGCAAAGAGTTCCCGCCGTGCGTCCTGAGGAGTCTATGCTATCGAGCCCCGATCCCACAGGCTGCCACCTCCACCAGGCTCAGGGATGGCCAGGTGGCTTTGGGAGACTGCCAGGTGTGGAAAGAGAAAGACACGCTCTCTGCCAATGGAAATTCCCAGTGAAATCCCAGAAGCAGGTCCTGACAGTCTCTGCCAGCTCCGTCTCAGCCTCCCCTCCAGGTAGCCGGAAACCCCACTCACTCAGCCTGGCTGCTCAGAACTTAATTTACTGGCAGAGAATCTAGTTGAGAAGGGGAAACCTGAACTTTACCTGCCTGTCCCTGAGGAAACCTGAGAAAGGAAGAAGGGTCCTTCCCAAGATCAGCAGAGGAGTTGTCCGTCGGGTGACACTGTTTTTCAAAGAAGGCTCCATGGGCTTGGCCGAGAGGGGACCTCCAAGGGAGCAGGGATGCTTAGGGAAGGCAAGGAGCCCAGGAGTGACTGATGGAGTCATCACATCCCTGAGAACCCTCCCAAGAGGGGGCTCCTTTGAGGTAGGTCACCTGACCTTAATGGCAGGAGGGTCACTAGCCCTGGCCACAGACTGCCTCACTCTGCCCTCCACTTGGCTGAGCCGGGACTATGGATGCTTTGGTGCAGACTGTCTCACTGCAAGTGATAGCTTCTTGAAAGCCTCAGCCAGGAGTGGGCAGGTGTGGCTGCGTCCCTGCCATCTGTGTTTGTGGTGGTTGGCGTCCCGCCCTCCTCTCCCAGGGACAGATCCTGGGAGGTAGTGGTTTCCTGGCCCCTCTCTGGGCAGGCTTCCCTGCTCTTCACTGGCCTCTGCCCCTGGTCACGCTTTCTTCTTGGGACAGAGCTCCTGCTGCCCCCTCTCCCCAGAACCCTTTCCACGTCAGACACCCCAGCAGTAGGGGGAGACAGCCCTGCATAAGCTTTGGCTCCTGTCATGTGATTCCCAGAGATGTGATTTCTGAAGCAATCCTGGTTGTGTGACCCGGCCTATCCTCTCTCCAGATGCCCCTGGAAAGACAGGAAGACAGTGTTTCTGTCATCTGTTGCCCTCTGATGAGAGGTGGTGATGAATTATTCCCCTGCATTCGTTCCCTCTGGCTCCCAGCGTGGTTGTCTTTAAGTGGACTTGGGGCACGGCCATGGCGTGCGACCACCCCAAGTTGGCCCCTAGAGCTTCTTGCCTCCCTCTCTCCAGGCTGGGGTTTGCCACTTCACGACTTAAGTCCAGCAGAAGCTCCCTCCCACCATCCCTCTCCCTCCCCAAGGCGGGGCCTGAGTCAGCAAGGACCAGGGCTCTGCCCCACCCAAACCTGAGGTTCTGGGTTGGGCCTTTTGCAGGTGCTCCAGGAATCTAACCTGGAAGGCTCTGCTCTCTAAAGTCAAAGAGATGAACTCTGGCAGCACAGAGCTCCACCCACCCTCCCCTGACTGGTCCTATCCCTAATCCTGGAGGGTAGGACCAGACAGGAGAGCTCTGAGACACACAGTCAGCCCTGCCAGCCCGCAAGTTATGGGGGTACTTGGAGATTACTTCCCCTCGCTGGTTCAGTTTCTCTTCTATCAAATGGGGATAATAATTCAGGCCCTTGTGACCTGAAGGGGTAGTTTTAGGGGATGAGCCGAGAGCTGTGAAAAGATAAGTCAACACTGGGTATTTTTGCCACCATTCACGTGGAAGACCAGGTGGCCTGAGCTTGAGCCCCACCTTTGACTGGGCTGCTTGGCCTCACTGCCATGGGACAAGGGTCATTGGCCCAAATTTCCTTGTGCTGTTGGGTGGCCCTTGGTGCCAGCAGAGCTGCCTTTGGGGTTGCCTCTGGGGCTGGTTGGCTGGGATGGTTTTTAAGCCCCCAGTATCACGTCTGGAGGTTGGAGCAAGGCATTCGAGTATGACTGAGCTGGACTTGAGTTCCACTTTGCCTATACTCACCATTTAACCTTGACCAAGTTCTTCAACCTCCCAGAACCTCAGTGTCCTCCTGTAAAATGGGACTCACGATGCCAAGCACCTAGGGCTCTTGTTAGGATTAGGTTAAAGAATTCTGTAAGTTAAGGCCCAGTAACAGGGTTACTTTTACCTTTTTCTGATTTTTACATTTATTTTTTATATTGGAGTATGTTTGATTTACAATGTTGTGTTAGTTTCAGGTGTACAGCAAAGTGATTCAGTTATACATATACATATAGCCACTCTTTTTCAGATGCTTTTCCCATTTAGGTTATTACAGTGTATTGAGTAGATTTCCCTGTGGTTTTTTAAGTCTCTGTTTCGTAAATAAATTCATCTGTGTCATTTTTTAAGGTCGCACATATAAGTAGTATCATATGATATTTGTCTTTCTCTGCCTGACTGACTTCGCTTAGTATGATAATCTCCAGGTCCGTCCATGTTGCTGCAGATGGCATTATTTCATTCTTTTTTATGGCTGAGTAAATAGTCCATTGTATATGTGTACCACATCTTCTTTATCCATTCCTCTGTTGCTGGACATTTAGGTTGCTTACATGTCTTGGCTATTGTAAATAGTGCTGCGGTGCATGTATCTTTTCAAATTGTGGTTTTCTCTAGATATATGCCCAGGAGTGGGATTGCTAGGTCATATGGTAGTTTCTATTTTTAGTTTTTTAAGGAACCTCCATACCGTTCTCCATAGTGGCTGCACCAATTTACATTCCCACCAACAGTGCAGGAGGGTTCCCTTTTATCCACACCCTCTCCAGCATTTATTGTTTGTAGATTTTTTGATGATGGCCATTCTGACCAGTGTGAGGTGATACTTCATTGTAGTTTTGATTTGCATTTCTGTAATAATTAGCAATGTTGAGCATCTTTTCATGTGTTTTGGCCATCCGTTTGTCTTCTTTGGAGAAATGTCTTTTTAGATCTTTTGCCCATTTCTTAATTGGGTGGTTTTTTTGCTATTGAGCTGCATGAGCTATTTGTATATTCTGGAGACTAATCCCTGTCGGTCGCATCATTTGCAAATGTTTTCTCCCATTCTGTGAGTTGTCTTTTCATTTTGCTCATGGTTTCCTTTGCTGTGCAAAAGCTTTTACTTTTACCTTTTTCAATTCAAAGTGTGGCTCCCAGGCCAGGTTCAGATGCTCTTGGTTTGCAGAGGAAAGGGGATGCCCAGAGCTGAGCCCCAGACACTCATTGTAGCCAAGCCTCTCCGTCCTCTGAGTCCACCAAGCGACTCTGACCAAGGCACAGAAGTCTGGGACATCAGCCCCAGCTGCCCTGTGGATGGGACAAGACAGTGCACAGTGCGAGGCCAGGCTGACCCTGGCTGAGAGCGGGAGCAGCCAGCACAGTGAGCTAGAGTCTGCGTTGGGGGACGAGGGGGATTTGAGACCCCCTCTTGCGGTCGCATACGTCGGGTGAGACTCTGCAGCTAAAGGGGCATGCTGGGCCCTGAGGCTGCTGGAGAGGAAGAGCAGGGAAGGCCAGGCTCGGGGAGGCCCTACGCTCGGGCCCATAGTCTTGTTAGGCTGGTTCAGCTGCTGCTTCCTGACTTGAAGGAGGAAAGGTGTCCTGAGCAGCTGAGAAGTGAAACTCAGCACCCGGCCTTCTGGAGGTTCCCTGACGCTGGATGAGGCGGGCAGTACATAGAACAGCAAGGTCTCTGGTTCCAGGGCCCCATGCCTCCGCATGCAGGACAGCCCGCCTGCTCTAGGCTTCTTCTTCCTTGTTGGCTTCCTGAGCCGTGGCAGAGGGCTGAGAGGACCTGGAAGTCTTGCGCGCATGTGTGTTTGTGTGTGTGTGTGTGTGTGTGTAGAAGCTGAGTTCTTGCACACACACAGCCCCTTATCAGCGGAGTCTCCCCAGCTCCAGTGGGGCAGGAATATTGCTTCTGTGTGGCGGGAAAACTCAATAGGAATGTCTTCTTGGCCATGTGACCTCCTAGTGCAGTGGTTTTAATGGGAGCTCTCTTCCTGGTCCCTCCGCAGTGCTGCCTGCGGTCTGTATTCCCTGATGCGGCAGTGGAGAAGGGAGGAGGGGTGGGAGGTGCCAGGGCGTGTCCCCTCAGCCTGGGCCTCCTGTGTCCAGCGGCCACCCCCAGCCCGCCTCATGCCCATGCTGGCACAGCCCCAGCACCCCCCTGAGCCCGTGCCCCGGGCTCGTGGAGGCGGGTCCCCCTGCCTCTGACCCAGGACTTTAGGCAAACCTTAGGCCGGTGTGTGGACTCCCGAAGTCCACACCAACCCTGATTAGGAAGTGGACAGGAAGCTTTCTGGCAGTGTCACAGACTCAGCTCAGAGCCATGGTTAAGCACTGTTAGCTTAATTTAACCCCAGAATCAGTGGTCGGAAAGACATGTCTGGAGGGTGTAGCAGGGTTCAGGCCTTTGCCCTTGTGCAGAAGGCCAGCACACCCCACAGATAGGCCATCACCACCCCCTTCGGCTCTGGCTCCTGCTTAGAGAGGAGCACCTGCCATGGGGTCCCCCTCTCACTGCCCATCACAGGGTGTTCACTTCTAGAATCCAAAGTCCAGAAGCCTCGCTGCAGCCTCCTGGCCTGGCCCTGTGGGCCTGGCTGTGCTCCGGGGTGGGCAGAGCCCCCAGCCAGCCCAGAGCCTGAAACCAACCCGAAAAGGCCCAGCCCCCTGCCTAGAAGGGGGACTGGCAAGACCCCCTCCCCCGCAGGCTGTGCCCGCCCTCTGACCAAGCCGGTGCTTGTCCTTGAGCCTGGCTGTGGCCCTCTGAAGACAGACGCCACCCCCAGCCGAGGGGCCCCGCTGGTGTTCACGACATCTCACCTGTGGAGGCCCCAGGAGGAGGAAGGGACAGGCGTGAGGAGGAAGGGACAGGCGTGAGTTCCGGCCTGTGAAGAGCACAGCCACCTCTGCTGCCCCACAAGCCCCCCAGCTAGGCTGGGCTCTGAGTGAGTCTGGGGGCACTCTGAGCCGAGGCCTCTTCCTGTGAGAGAGAGCCAAGGGGAGCTCTGGGTGGGAGCTCATCATCCAGGTCTCGGGTGGGTCTAGAAGGAGTCATACCCTTCCCCCCACCAGGAGGTAGGACCAGCCTGTGGGCCTGGATGGAGCTGCCCCAGCTCCAGGCGGGATGTGGTGATGTGTGGGCTAGGTTCTCAGCCGGGACAGATTCCACATTCCCAGTGTGGTTGGACGGGTAGGGGCTGATACACCTGGGAGGATCCGGGAGTGCATGGAGAGAGCTGTGAGCTCGGCTGGAATGTGGGCCTCCCTGAAGGGTGTGTCAGCCCCCCTCCCCTCCCATCCCCACCCCTGGGGTGGGTGAAGGGAGGGAGCCTTGGAGCAGCCTCAGAGGTTGTCCCGCCATGGGCTCCTTCCTGCAGCCCCATGGTCCCCAAGCAGGGGGCTCCAGGGACCAGGAGGCTCCAGCAGCCTCCAGCTGATTCCCGGCTTCCCAGCTGGAAAGGCTGTTATAGAATCCCAGGAATGTGCCTTGAGCTCAGAAAGAAAATTCCCAAAATAACTTCTATAAATACTTGAGGGTAGGGGTGGGGAGGGAGCCCTCAGCCTGGCCTGCAGCTGCCTAGCCCTCTGGGCTGCTTCCCAGGGCCGCCCTCCCCCCAAAGAAGAAAAAGGCTCACACAGCCGGGACCTTCCTGCCGCCCCTCCCCTCTGGGGGACAGCGTCAGGCACTGAATCAACCGGTTGAGATGGTGCGCAGTGGTAATTCTCCAAAAGGCAGGCAGGACCCCCGCTCCCCTTCACCCCCATCCCAGGCTGCGGCCCCTGACCCCAACCTGTACTTCCCCAGAGAACCTGGGTTCCTAACAGGGGGAGTCTGAGACCAGACCCTAGCCAGGGAGGCGGCCCTCAGGCTGCCTGCCTTTGTGGCCCTAAGCAGGTCACTAAGTATGCATAACAGCCTCTGGTGTGCCTGGCTTTGCATCCGGGACCACCACCATCCCCCCAAACTCTTTTGAGCTGCTGTCCTGTGGGAAATCACGGAGCAGGCAGGAGCTGGGGACCCTGTCTCTCTCAGCCTAAGGGGGTGGGGTCAGGGATGGCACTGGAGAGCTGCAGTGAGGAGCATATACCCTCCAGGCGGTGGTGTGGCAGCAGGTGCTGCCCTTAGGCAAGAAAGACAGACTTCCTGGAGGAGCAGGGTCCCCGGTGCATGAGATGAATCCCTCCTTCCTGAGATCCAGGAAGGGAGGGAAGGAAGAGGGAATGGATGACCTCGGGAATTTCTGGGGACTCCCCCATAGCCCTGCCCCTCCCTGAGCTCCGGCTATAGGCGCCAAGCTCCACCACCATCAGGTCAAGCATCAGAAGCTGAGGGTCACTTAGCAGGTCTGGTCTCTTCTCTCGGCACAGGGAGGGAAGGGGTCAGCCGGGATATTTGGATGGAATTGAGACACCAGTTCTGTGTTCCCACCATCTCCCTGGAGACCTGTTCTCGGGGCAGCTGGGGGTGGGGTGACTGACGGCAGGCCCTCGGCTCAGCGCCGGGCTTTGGGAGAGCAGGTGAGACCTCCCATCCTCCTGGGGCAGGGCCCCACCCAGTTGTCAGGCAGCAAACAGCTCCGAGTTGCTACCAAACATGAACCCAACGGGCTGGTGTCTCGGGCAGGTGGCAGCAGATCCTGTTACAGGCCCTGGGCCTCCAGACCCCAGCCTGACCCCGGTGTCTCCTTTCAGGCTCTCGGGTCAGCACCCCAGGGTCGGGGGGATGTGATCCAACCCCACGCCAGCCACACAGTGTTCCCTCACAGGGAGCCTTGCCCTCCAGAGAAATCCGCTCTTCTGTGCCCTCCCCGCCCCTCCACCCAGGACCCTCTGTTCATCCTGGGGACACTTCCGTTTGCCGTCAGCCCACCATGCACCCCTGCTATATAATTCCAAATTCATCCTTGCAGAATCCTCACAATAGCCTACGAGGTAGGACTATTCTACCCCCTGGTTTACAGATGAGGGAACAGCAGCTCAGAGAAAATGGGCCACTTCCCCATGGTCATGGCACTTGTCAGTGGCACAGCTGGGATTCTAACCTGGCCAGGTCTTCTGGCTGTGCAGCCCTGGGGTTTTTTCCTCTACATAGAACATACAGAGGAGCCTGCCACAAACCTCCTAAACCACGAGTAAAACCAACACACACACACACACCCTGTTCAGCCTGCAGACACATCTGGCCCCTTCCCAAACACCTACATACTTCTTGAGATCAGGGGTTTTCAAACTTGTTTTTAGCTATAAAGCCCTCTTTTCAAACAAAAATCTCACATGGAAGCTCAATATAGAAAACTTGGTGTGTAAAAGCCACTGTGGCCCCGCCCCCACCCTGGGTGGCCCCACTGGCCTTCCCCATCTGTCCTCTGTTGCTCCCCCATGGGCAGCACTCACAGGGCTCAAACCTTCCATTTTTGGTGCTTAATTTTGGTGTCTGGCGGCCTGTTGTCTCGCCTTCCTGCCCTCCTCCTTGTGGGCCCTGTTCCATCATGAGCTGCTCAGGGTCCAGCTCCCAGGCCATGTGGACAGAGCCGCTTGGCCTGGAGCCCTACTGGCCAGACTGGACACTGCCCACTGGTCCTGGACAGCCCTGAGTCAGCACTGCACCCATCTGGCCAGATCCAGGAGCCCTGCCTGAGGCTCTACCCTGCCCTTGGTTCCCCTGTCCTCCCCCATCCCTGTGGTCCCCTGGGGACAGCTTCATCCCCGGTTGAAGAGCTCCCCTTCCTTTCCCTCCCCCTGGCCACCAGACCGCCAGCCAGTGCCTTCAGAGAGGGAGGCTTTTCCTAGGGCTTCCTGAGCCCCATCTTTCACTCTTGCCTAATTGGTCGTATTCCAAGCCCTCGGAAGACTTTATGAAATCAGCCATGTGCATCTTCCCCAGTGGGTCTCCATAGCAACGGAGGGCCTAGCTCTGGGGAGTGTGGTGAGGAGGAAAATGTTCCAGCTAAAAATGTACATGGCCGCCAGTGGGCGGGCACCCAAGAGGGGGCTCCAGGCACACAGAAGGCAGCTCCCCACCCCCATTCCCTGTCCAGGAAGTCGCTGTTGTTTGGGCTTTACCTCATGTCTGAATGAGAGGATGGCCCCCCCATGCTGCTATCCTATGGCACCTTTGAGGGCTGGGATACAGATTAGTGGGATGGTGCAAAGCAGTCTTTCTGGGACTGGAGGTCGAAAGAGGACCCTGGCCCTTCCCCCTGCTCAGCACCCTGTCCACCCCACCTCCTCATACCCCTCCCAGTGTGGGTGGACGTAGAGGGGGACAAGGTGCCAGTTTCACTTCCCAACTCTGTGACAGTTCCTGTCACTTCCTCTATCTATCTCTCCAAACAACAGGGCCAAGCTTCCCGGGCAGCCCTGATCCCCTCCCAGAGGCCCTCCTTTCACCCAGCATCTGTCCCTGGTTCCCTGGCCATCTGACTCTCCTCCTGTGACCCTCACCTGCCTGGCCAGGCTGGGATGGGCTCTAGGTCCCAGGAAGACAGGCTACCGATGCGGGCACGGGAGCTGTCCATTCACCCACAGGCTTGAGGTCCTCCCCAGGCCTGTAGCGCACACTCCTTGGTCTCACAGGCCCCTGGGGAGGACAGCGCCACAGTGCAGCACGGGGCCTTGGGGTAACAGATCCGTTGACTGAGAGCTCACGCACGTCAGGCACGGTTCAAGTGCTTTGCCTATACTGTCGTGTAAACTTCACAACAACCCTAGAGGTGGGCACAGTGGTCTCTCCCATTTACAGATGAGAAAACTGAGGGCCAGAGAGGGGTGACTTGCCCGGGATCCCTCAGCTGTAATGGGGAGGCCCGAAGCCAGGTCTGCTGACCTTAAAGCCCATCCCCTGGGGCAAGGAGGATCAGAGCTGCCACAGTGGGTGACCCGGGAGGCCGGGCTGGAAGCAAGGCTGGGATGGACACAGAGAGGGTTTGCATGGGTCAAGGGCAAGGTCACTTGACAGTACCCGAGCCTGAGATGCAGGGCCCTGTCTGGCTCGTGGCCGTGCTGCTTCCCCTCCTTACCCCGATGGCCAGGATGCCCCTGCCCCGGGACAGCCTCACTCACCCCGTCCTGTGCTTGCTCCCCAGGGTGTGATGCTGAGTCAGCTGGGCCACAAGAGCCTGGCCCAGAAGGTGCTACGGGACGCCGTGGAGAGGCACAGCACCTGCCACGAGGCGTGGCAGGGCCTGGGCGACGTGCTGCAGGCCCAGGGCCAGAGCGGGGCCGCCGTCGACTGCTTCCTCACCGCCCTCGAACTGGAGGCCAGCAGCCCAGTGCTGCCCTTCTCCGTCATCCCCAGGGAGCTCTGACACGGCCTCGCAGCTTCTGGGAGGGAGGGAGCTGCCCAGCGGGCAGGCGGGCAGCAGGGAGCGTGGGTCAGGGGAGGTACGGGGCCTCAGGGAGATACATCGCTACGGAACGTGTCTGCAGGCTGCAGTCCTAGTTCTCCTCGCCTCCCCGCCCCCACCGCACCCCTGCTTTCCCTCCAGGGCCAGCGGGAACTGGGAGCTGCTCATCTGGAGCAGGGTGGACCAGGTCTGCATCAGAAACAAATCCCTTGTTCCTTGGGACTCAGACTTCGTGGCGTTTATGAGCAAGGAAGTAGCTGGGAGGCCAACACGGGGGATGCTCCCCAGTGTATCTGTGCATCCTCTAAATGCGCAGTAAGGGTCTGTGAGGCTTGGGTACCTCCCCCGGCCCGTCTAAAAGCCCCTGTACTGCACCTGCCACCCTCCTTGTATCTCTGGCCCTGGATTTCCCGGCTTTGCACGAGCTTTAGTCTCGAACCTCAGCTCTCTGCTCCCCACGCCAAAGACGAGCTGCCCTTTGGCTGGGCCAAGAGGGTTCTTTCTCCTGGGTTCCTTCCTCGGCCCCTCGGGAGGCAGTCTGCTTGAACCCTAAGTGACTTAGAGTCATGGTGACTGGACTTGTTCCCCAGGAGTGCTAGTGGGGGAGCCTCACAGCTGTACTGCACCCCCTGCCCTCACCAGGCCTCGGTGCCTGGGGGAGCCCCATGGCCCTGGCCTCACACCCCACTGTCAGGTCGTTGCCCAGGGCAGTCATGGCTTGAAGAATCTGCTGGCAAGCGGGAAGAGGATGGACCTCTGGGTCCTCTCCCAGGTTTAAGTTAGTGGACAGTGCCTGGCCTTGCCCCTCTTTGCTTGGGCCCGCCTATAATCTCCCCCTCTGTTGCCAAGTGCCTTTGGGGCCTCTGGTGTCTGGCCAGGGGCACTGACTGGCCATTCCATTTCTGCCCACCTCCATCTCTCTAGAAACAGGCCTCAGCCACCTCCTCAGGCCCTGGGCTACAAACATGGCCGCTGGACCCAGCCCTTCCTTGCATCAACACCTCACTCCTTCAAGCCTTACCTTTCTGGGCAATGGGTACAGTGTAGATTCCTCTAGGGGTTATAATGTGGAGATTGGCAATCTCTAGGACTGCCCTTAACACCGCTCACCATCCACAGCCCATTTTCACCTCAGGCTCTCTCGGGTGACCCAAGCCCCGCCCTGGCCATTTGCTTCCCCCTGCCTGGGGCCAAACAGGGACTGTAATTAGAGACCCAAGGAAGGGCCCGAGCCTAGCCCCTCCCTGGTTGTGCAGGCCTCTGTGTATGTGACACCCGTCCCTACCGGGGTCCTGGTGGGTGGTGTCTTCCCTGCTGGCTCCCCTAGCCCTGCTGCGTGATGCTCTTGGAACTCTCCCCAGGAAGGCAGCCCCCACAGGCCTATCAGGGAACTCCTTTCTTATCTGCACTTTGGGTTTCAGTTTTAAAGCCCCGTGTGGCACATCTCTCACTTGAAGGTGTGTGGAAAGGTCAGGTGAGGGCTGCCCTGGCTCATCAGAGCCCCGTCTGTTCCTCGGAGGCGAGGGGAGAGGCTGTTGGAGACCTACCCCCCTCCCAGCCCTGGCTCAGCACTACACACCCCCAGGTGCTACCAGGGAGAGCCTGCGCCTCTAGCCTTCCCATGCCAGGCCAAGGGACACTGTAAGGACACCAGATCCTTCATCCCGCCTGGTTGAAGGATCTCTATATGTGTATGTATGTGTATAAATATATATATATATATGATAGAGATCTATTTTTATTCTGGAATTCTGTTAGAAAAAAAATAAACAAGAAAAAGCAAATGCTGTTGGTTTACATTGGGATGCCCAAAGATGTTGGTAGTGAGTCCTTGGCAATAGGAAAGGCAAAGGCAACAAATGCATTTTGACTTGAAGCATTCCTTATAGGAAGCCTCAGTGGGGCTGGGCAAGTTGCTTGACAATTCAAAACAAAGGTCTTGAATAAAGAGGCCCATGAAGGGAAAGCAGGTTTGTGTGAAGCAGTGTGTTCATTTATCTACCTAACCCATGGGACAGGCCTTGAGGGAGCCCTGGAGACCAGGCAGAGGCCTGAGAGGTCATGAAGGCTGGGCGGGGACGCACAGGTGGGGAGGGCAGTGGGAGGGAGGGGCCCACTGAGGAGATTGTGATGAGGGCTTGGGGAGGGTGCTAAAGCCTTGCGGAGGCGTGGCCACAGCCTGGAGGGGGGTGGGAGGGAGCAGAGGGGTCCAGAGAGGGCCGGAGACCCCTGCTGCCTCCAGAGCCTGGCTGGGAGAAGCCAGGGCCAGACGTGCCACCCGAACAGGAGAGACTGCCCCAAAGGCACTGCCAGTGGGGCATCTTCAGCACCTGGGGGAAAGCGCCAGGGGAGGGGGGTGTGGTGAGAATCCAGGCCACATCCAGGGCAGCCACCTGCTCTGAGAAGTCCATACCGATATTCTCCTAATAGAAGTTATGCCGCATACAAATACACTATATGTTATAAAATGTGTATCAAAGGATGACATCAGTTTACACAGAAGCCCTGTTTTCTTCGTGCACCCCAAGGGATTATCTGATGGCCCCCCAAGGCTGCACCCACACGGTCTGAAGACAGCTGCCCTTAAGGCTTCCCCTCGAACTCGGGGCCTGGCTTAGACACAGCTGCCCGCTCAGCGCCCTGGCCACCTCCACCCTGATCCTCAGCCCTATTACCGGGATTACGGTTTGCTGTTCGTGAGGAAGGGCCCTTCTTGGAGCTCTTGGGTGCCCAGCTTTGATTTCCCTGTGATACTTTTTAGAAAACACGTTCAGTCTTTAGTGGTTTAACAATTAGTATCAGATTACTTGTCACACACCCTCACCTGCCAGCTCACAGCCCCCTGGGGTGAGAATTAAAGGCTGCTTTAGGCTATAAATGGTGTCACTTGTCTGCCAGCCTGGGAGAAAGGCCTAGAAAAGCTCATCCTACAAGGACAAGATGAGGGAATCTGGAGGGAGGGAGGCACAGGGAGGGGTGGCCTTCCTGTCCCTGAGGAGGGCTTTGCTGAGCTGACCTCAGGGTGGTCAGATGTTGGAAAGTCAGGCAGTGGTGGAGACCCAGGCGCTTCCTGACCTCCAGCTCCCCACCTGCAGACCTCTCATTCACACTCGAGCCCTCCCTGGAGAGGGAGGGGGCCAGCCCCGTGTCCAACCCATTGTACCAAAACAAGGGCTGGAGTTTGGGGCTGAGACTCAGTTGCACTGTCACCCCCATGGACCTCCAGCCCACAGCCCTGCAGTATTAATAGTGTTTATCTGCAGGCACAGGTATGAATGGAATTTCAGCCACCACCCCCAGACTCCTACCAAAGTACTCACTGTTGCATTCACACCCCCGACCTGAGCGCTCAGATGTCACTGTGCAAATATTTCTTGGCCTGCTTTTCGGGAAGCATCCAGCTAAACAAATATCCCCCAGCCCGTGCTACCAGCTCTTGATGACAACCCACAGGCAGCGAGCCTCACACATAAGCGACCTGTGGGACCACCCCACGTGGTGCAGGCTTGGATTCTGGAAGCTAGGGAGGTCCTACTGGGAAAGTATCCCATGCCAGAAACTCCTTCGAATTTTCATCAAGCTCTCTCAGTTGCGAAAAGCAGAGACCCACTGAAGGTGGCGCCAGGAAAGAGACAAGGGGGGTTCCCTGGAGCCCTAGGGCAGGGACTGCAGTGCACAGATATGGGGCCAAAGCAGCCACGCATCTGTCTTTGGTGATGGAGTCAGCACCCAGACTGAGCTCGAAGGCCACTCTACCACTGGCTGGCCCTGTGCCCTTGAGCAAGTCACCTACCCTCTCTGTGCCCGTCTCCTCATCTGTAAAGTAAGAATAATCCTGGAGGGCTTCCCTGGTGGTGCAGTGGTTGAGAATCTGCCTGCCAATGCAGGGGACACGGGTTCGAGCCCTGGTCTGGGAAGATCCCACATGCCGCGGAGCAACTAGGCCCGTGAGCCACAACTACTGAGCCTGCGTGTCTGGAGCCTGTGCTCCGCAACAAGAGAGGCCGCGATAGTGAGAGGCCCGCGTACCATGATGAAGAGTGGCCCCTGCTTGCTGCAACTAGAGAAAGCCCTCGCACAGAAACGAAGACCCAACGCAGCCAAAAGAAAGAAAGAAAGAAAGAAAGAAAGAATAATCCTGGAATAGTGCCTGCTTTGTGGACTGTCACGATGATTGAGAAAAAACATGGAAAGAGCCTAGAACAGTGCCTGGCCCATAATAACCACTGGATACCTGTGTGATGATTTTCTCTGCCCCGCCTCCTCCCTCCTCCTCTCCCTGCTGGCCGACCTCGCTCACTCAGAGATACTCCCATGGGGCGACGTTCAATCTACATACCCTGGCTGGCCTTCCACCTCCAGTGCTGCAGCAACCCCCCTCTGTGCATCTGAGCTTAGATTCCTGGATAAGAGGATCCCACTGGTCCCACTCATTTTTCCATGGGTCCCTAAGAACAACCAGCTGTGACCAGGGGATGGGCCTCAGGACACAAAATATGGCTGCTTGAGCAGCTGGAGTTCTGGGTGAGCAGTTACGGGCCCCTTCTGAGACCCTGCATCAGCCCATCATTCCCTCAAGCCTTGCCCTCCTGGGCACTCGGTATGATGCAGGTCCCCCGGAGGAGGAAGACAACAGAACTCACACCCCCTTGAACACCCACCCCACCCCTTCCCTATCACTGTCACTTATGGTACATCATGGGGGCTCCTGTCCTGTCTCTTCTCTTGATAACAATGACAATCCTAACATTCTCCCTGCACTGTACTAGGCATAAGGCACTTTGCTTATCGGTGGACTCTCTCTCCGACATGGCTCCTTTGGTAGTCAACAACCTAGGGAAGTGGGTTTTGTGCCCATGAAAGGTGATGAGATCATGGCGCCTCCACTCACAGCTAGGAATATGGCAAAGCTGAGAGCAAGGTCCTCGCCCACAGAGCCAGCACCAGCTCACCAGACGATGGGAGAGAGGCAGGCAGTGCCTGTCACTGAGGCAGCAGAATGACCCCTCTGGGATCCACGGAAACGTGCATCACCAGGAATCCTCCAGCAGGGGAGAACAGCCGATGCTCAGTGCTGCCTGCCACCCTTGCCCCTTCTGCAGCCGGAGAGGAGGTTCCTTAAACAGAGACCACTCAACAAGCCAGAAAGTCCTCCAATGAGCAAGAGGGTTCTCAAGATGCCAGGCAACCCAGAAACAAGAAAAGGTCACCATGGGAGCTGTGCGCTGGGCCACGTGACCCCACTGTCCTGCCCACCAGCTGACTGGGCCATGGGTGGTTTCTAGAGCCAAAGTTCCTCCTCTGTGCGCTGGCCCACAGCCTATGGGTGGCCTGGGCACCCCACACAGAGACCCCCAGACTGGTGGTGACCGTCCCTGCTCTCTCTCACTCTGACTCATTCTCTTCCCCCCTTAACTGTGTCTTTGGAATTTGGCAAGAAGTAAGTCATTGTGGGCCTCTTTTAAAAACATATTTTTTTCGAACCATTTGAGAATAGGTTGCATAAATCATGCCCCTTTACCCCTTAATAAGTCAGTGTGTTTTCTCTAAGAACAAAGGTCCTTGTCTTACATAACCACAGCACAGTTCACAAATGAGGAAATTTAACCCCGACACAGTATTTTTCTCTCCTCTCCCGTCCATATGCCAGTTGGTCACCACTGTTCCTTGTAGCACTGTCTTCCCCTGGCCGGGCTCACATATTCCACTTAGTTGTCACATCTCTTTAGTCTCCTTTAATGTGGAACGGTCCCTCCACCTCTCCTTGCCTTGCATGACATTGACAGTGCTGAAGGCTGCAGAGGGTCTGGCCTCTGCGGTGTGAGCTGGGACAGAGACAGAAGCAGTTGGTGGTGGGAGCAGAGGCTGAAAAGCGGCAGAAGCCAAGGGCCAGAGGCAAGAAGGAAGAACAGCTGGGCAAGAAGATAGAAAAATGCAGAGCAGGTGAATCTCCATAAAGATGGAGCTCTCCAATCAAAATAAAAGGATGCCCATTTTCAAGGGGGCAAAAGATGATGGACTCAAGAGAGCTCCATTCTATCCCGGACGACCTTTCCAGCTCCTGCAGCCTGAAGTCAAGACTCCCATCTGAATCCTTTCCTCGGTCCTTGCAATGACCCCCTGATGACGTAAGGGACCTTGAATGGGACCTTGCCCATCCCCAGAGAGGCACACTCTCCTTCCCCAGGTCTCCTCTCAGTGTGCACCTGGAGACCAGCCTTTGGGGGTGGAGGGGCGCATGCCAGGGCACCTGCCTATGGGGGGAGGGGCTCCGACCCGAAGCAAAGGGGCACCGGTGGGCATGGCGAAAGCCCATCTCACAGGGGAGGGAAGGCAGTGCAGGAAGGTGAGGTGACCGGCCCGAGGCCCCCAGCCACCAGGTCAGTGAGTGATCGACACTCGGGCGGTCTGCATGCGAGAACCTCGGTCTATGGCATTCTTCCTGGGACACCCGCCAACCAGAGGAGGAGTGTGTATGCTGAAATGGGAATCAGAGCAGGCATACGGACACTGTCACAAAGACTAACTGGCCTCAGGTGTCAGCTCTGACACCTGAGATGGGTCCCTTCTCTGTGCGGAGGTCAGAGCACAGGTGGCTTCCCCAGCTCCCCGTCCCCAGGTCTCAGCAGCTGGGGCAGTCTCTGTAACTGACTGTGACCTCCATGGCCTCAGCTTGGGCCCAGAAGGAGGAGGCCGCTGCAAGCTCCCTCTCACCTGTCTCATGCCCAGGAGCCCACAGCTCACTACCCGACCCCCAACAAGGCCCCTGGCTCACTGGCTGTGAGTGGGGCCCCCTACACCGCTCACACCCGCACCCCTGAGAGCACCCCGCCAAGGGTGCAGGGGCTTTGATGGCCTGGCCCAGTGCAGGCCGGTGTGAGCGCACAGAGGGCCCCGGCAGTTGCTAGCCTGGGGCCAGGCACTCTCCTCCATCCAGACAGCATCTCCTCTGAGCTGGGAACACCCCATCCTGGGCCCTCGCCCTACCTGTGAGGCTGTCTCCTGTGCCCTCAATGACCCACGCTCTTCCACGTCCACTCCACTCCTACTGGGCCTCTTCCCAGAATTCACCTTGTGCCCCTTCTTCTTCAAGACCCAGTTCCCACACCTTCTAGAAGTTTCTCTCCCTCCCTCCCTCCCCCCTGCACCTCTCACCACTCACCTCATGGGACCCTTATGCTTTGTCAGAACACCCTGGCTGGCACACAGGCCCTGGGGGTTCTGCTTCCCGGGGGTGGCCCCCACATCCCACACACCTGGGCTCAGCCACACCTACACGTGCCCTCATTAGCGGGACACTGGCTGGCCTTTAGGGAGGCTCTCCTGCCAGTGGGAGGCTTGGGGTACAAATGTGGACTGAGGCCACCTTGGCCCCACCCACCGGCTGACCTTAGCCTTCCCTCTTGCCCAGCACACACACCATCCCAGCGCTTCACCCTGGGGGTGCCTGGGACAGGGCTCCGAAGAGAGACCTTAGCCCTCCTGAGTCTGTTATGGCCGTTCAAGGACCTACAGTTGGTCTCAATCCATTATATTTTCTTAATAGAGTTACATGTATGTTTCATCCCATTGTAGAAATTATTTTAGAAATACTCATGCATCTTTGCCATTAGGATCTTCATCTGCACTACAGATATGTGGGTCATTAAACACAACTTTCCAGAAGCTTCATTTTCATTTCCATATAAGATAGGGCACATTTAAATTTTTGGAATAATGTGGCTACTGGAGATTTTAACTGGAGCCATAAGTACCATATGTAAAACATTAGGAGCATTCTCCCCCCTCCCAACCCCATTCCCCAGAATGTAACTTTTAATGTGACTGCTTTTTTTTTTTTTTTTTTTTTTTTTTTTGCGGTACACAGGCCTGTCACTGTTGTGGCCTCTCCCGTTGCGGAGCACAGGCTCCGGACGCGCAGGCTCAGTGGCCATGGCTCACGGGCCCAGCCGCTCCGCAGCATGTGGGATCTTCCCAAACCGGGGCACGAACCTGCGTCCCCTGCATCGGCAGGCGGACTCTCAACCACTGCGCCACCAGGGAAGCCCCTGCTTTTTTACTTTTTTTATTTTTTAACTTTTGACTGCTCCTCACAGCTTGTGGGATCTTAGTTCCCCAACCAGGGATTGAACCTGGACCCACGGCAGTGAAAGTGCTGAGTCCTAACCGCTGGACCACCAGGGAACTCCCAACGTGACTGCTTTTTAAGTGGTCTTAGAGAGCTTGTTTGTAACATCTAACACCTACTATCTTAAGGTCAAACCTCCAGGAATGATTTCTAAAATCAGTACTAAGTTTCTTTACCTCCTCTTTTGAAAAACTTATTTCATCAGGTGACTTTTGTCAGCATCAAACACCATAAATGGCTGATGATATTCAGGCTAACAGCCCTTCCCTAGACAATTCTTTGTGGTTCAAAATAATCAAAGGAACTTCCATAATATAAAAGATTTCACGAAACACAAAAGACCCCAAATAGCCAAAACAATCTTGAGAAAGAACAAAACTGGAGGTATCACACTCCCTGACTTTCAGACTATACTACAAAGCCACAGTAATCGAAACAGTATGGTACTGGCACAGAGACAGACACATAGATCAATGGAACAAAACAGACAGCCCATAAATAAATCCACAAACTTATGGTCAATTAATCTATGACAAAGGAGGCAAGAATATACAATGGGGAAAAGACCATCTCTTCAGTAAGTGGTGTGGGGAAAACTAGACAGCTACATGTAAAAGAATGAAATTAGAACACTTTCCCCACATCATATACAAAAATAAATTCCAAATGGATTAAAGACCTAAAGGTAACACCAGAAACCATTAAACTCCCAGAAGAAAACATTAGCAGAACCCTCCTTGACATAAATCATACCAATATTTTTTTGGATCTGTCTCCTAAGCCAAAAGAAATAAAAGCAAAAATAAACAAATGGGACCTAATTAAACGTAAAAGCTTTTGCACAGCAAAGGAAACCTATGACAAAACAAAAAGACAACCTACTGAATGGGAGAAAATATTTGCAAATGAAATGACCAATAAGGGGTTAATATCCAAACTATATAAACAGCTCATACAACTCAACATCAAAAAAAAAAAACACACACACACAACTTGATTAAGACATGGGGAGAAAACCTTAATAGACATTTCTCCAAAGAAGACACACAAATGGCCAACAGGCACATGAAAAGATGCTCAACATCGTTAATCATCAGAGAAATGCAAATTAAAACCACAATGAGATTTCACATCTGTCAGAATGGCTACCATCAAAAAGAATACAAATAACAAATGTTGGCAAGGATGCAGAGAAATGGGAACGCTCCTACACTGCTGGTGGGAATGTAAACTGGTGCAGCCACTGTGGAACACAGTATGGAGGCTTCTCAGAAAGCTAAAAATAGAACTACCACATGACTCAGCAATTCTCCTCCTGCATATATATCCAAAAAGAAACAAAAAACAAAAACACTAATTCAAAAAGATACATGCACCCTAATGTTCATAGCAGCATTATTTACAAGTGCCAAGATATGGAAGCAGCTTAAGTGTCCATCAACAGATGAAAGGATAAAGAAGATGTGGCACATATATACACAATAGAATACTACTCGGCCATAAAAAAAGTGAAATTTTGCCATTTGCAACGACATGGATGGACCTGGAGGGTATTATGCTCAGTGAAATATGTCAGACAGAGAAAGACAAATACTGTATGATATCACTTATATGTGGAATCCAAAAACTAATACAAACTAGTGCATATAACAAAAAAATAAACAGATTTACAGATATTAACTAGTGGTTACCAGTGGGGAGAATTAACTAGTGGTTACCAGTGGGGAGAGTAAAGGGGCAAGATAGGCATAGAGGATTAAGAGGTACAAACTACCATGTATAAAATAAATAAGCTACAAGCATATATAGTACAACACAGGGAATATAGCCAATATTTTATAATAACTATAAATGGAGTATAACCTTTAAAATTGTAAATCATATGTTTTACACCTGAAACTTACATAATGTTGTATCAACTATACCTCAGTAAAATATACTATTCAGTGAGCATCTACTATGTGCTAACACTGTACTAGGCACTGGGAAATTCACTGATGCCCCAGTAGATCCCAACTCTATGATCTCAGAGCCCACAATCCAACGCTGGCCTCAGGCAAGGATCTGGGGACTACTGGAGCCCTTAGGAGAAGCACCAACCAGCTTGGGGAAGACTGGGGAAGGTGAAGATAGCACAAGAAAGGCCAGGGGAGAGTAGCATTTCAGGCAAAAGGATGCCTCACATCCTATCCCAGCTACAAGTTAGACAGATGGTGTGGAATACTGAATAACGCCCTCCCGAAGGTGTGCATGTTTAATCCCCAGAACCTGTGAATATGTTCTTTCACATGGTAAAGGGACTTTGCAAACGTGATTAAGTTAAGGGTCTTGAGATGGGGAGAGTATCCAGGTGGGCCCAATATAATCATAAGGATCCTTACAAGAGGAGAGGAAAACAGGAGGGTCAGAGTCAGGAGTGGATGTGATTGTGGGAGCAGGAGTTTGCAGTGATTTGAGGAAGCAGCCATGACCAACAGAATGCAGGTGGTCTCCAGAAGCTAAAGAAGAGAAGAAAATATTCTCCTCTCAGAGCTTCCAGAAAGAGATTCCTTCTGGAACCAGCCTGCCAACACCTTGACTTTAGCCCAGTGAGACTGATTTGGGGACCCCTGACCTCCTGAACTGTAAGAGAATAAGTTTGTGTTGTTTTAAGCACCAAAGTCTATGGAAATTTGTTACAGCCGCCATGGGAAACTAACACAGATGGTCAGTTTACACAGCAAGCTACCCGGGGCACACAGGTTCTCTGTGTGCTCCCAGCTCCCATGCCCAGCACAGGATGGATTGGGGATTAGAAGCCTCAACAGCTGTGACCCTGCCTGGCATGTTTCCAAGCGTCCCCTCTGGTCCTGATGAATAAGAGAAGCTCCAACAACTTCCTTTCTCCGTGATGGCCCTCAGTTACCATGCAGGACCTCTGAGCTCTGGGACTTCAGAAAGGGGGTGAGGGGACAAAGGCCAGCCCTCATCAAGCCCAGAGCTCTGTTTGTGACCTGCACAGCTCCAGTGCACTGCCTTGCCATCCAACCCTGCCCCCTCCCAGGTCGCTCAGTTCCCTGGCTCCTCATCCCCCCGCCCCCCCACCCCCCGAGCCCACTCTGGTGACCAGAGATGCAGTGTCACTGGGCCTGAGCTCCCTTCCTGCCTACACTTCTCAGGGACTAAGCCACACTCCGACCCAAAGCAGCCACATTGCCACCTCCCTCCCCTGATGGCTGGGCCTCTCTGAGCCCCCATCTCTCTTCAAAAGGGTGACACTTTTCTGGGCTCTGATAGAGCTAAGGGTGCTGTCAACAAGGCAACGCGAAGCACCTGCTGAGAGACATCCTCCGCGCATCCACCCCCGCGCCTCCCCTTACTCTGGCTCCTCCTCCTCTGTCCGCCACCCCCTCGCCTACTCGCCACCCCCAACATCCAGGCCTCCCTCAGCCTTGGCTCTTCCTGCCGTCCAGAGTAGCCCCTTCTCTGGGGAGACGGTTGGCAAGCCGGGCCAGGGTCTGGGTCTCTGGCACTGGCCCCCACAAGCCCACCCGGTCCTTGGCGGCCTTGAAACCGGAACCCAAACCCCTCCCTTTGGGCCTGGCAGGCTCTGTATGCCTGCAGCCCCGCCCTTGGCCAAAGCCAAAGATCTGTGAGAAGCCCAGCCAAGAGTCAGGCTGGCGAGAGATGCCTGAGTTCAGGGCCCTGCTGACCTCTCTATGCAGAATGACCTCCACCGGTAACGTTCCAGGAACTTACTTTGCTCAGACCATCCGGCCCGGCGCCAGCCTCTTCCCTTAGGACTCAGCCAGATGCTAACACCGACGAACCTCTTCTTAGCTGGAGCATGACTTCCTAGGGCAACCGCGACGTCTTCTTAAACCTTCAGGGGTGGGGGGAACTACCTGTGGCCCCGCCCAGAGTTATTGGTGATTGGTGCCTTCATACCGTCTCAGCAGCGTTCTCAGCCTTGGCTGATCATTGCAATCACCTGGGGTGGGGGGGCGGGGACGGGGAGGCACATTAGAAAACTACTGGGCCTGAATCCTGCCCAAGAGAGTTTGATGTGATCTGTTTGGGAACTGCCAGGCACTGAGCTTTGTAAAGTCGCCCCCGGGGATTCTAAAATGCAGCTTAGAACAACTGATTCTGAACTTGTAGAATGTGTTTTCAAGATAATAGGACTTTCAAAGTAATCCTAGCCGCAGGGACCAGAGCCCAGGCAGCTGTGTGCTGCTTTGAGGCGGGCGGCACCCAGCAGGTGAGAGGTGATGCTGGAGGCCGGGCCGATCACCTGAGCAACCTATGGCCCCAGGTCTCCAGGTCTGCAAGGTGTCCCCTGTGGGTCCAGAAAGCAATGGGGGGGGGGGCGGGTGCCAGTGGGGGTGAGGAAGGAGGGAAAGAGATGCGGGGGGGAGGACAAGCTGTCCCCACGAGGGCTGCGACTTTTGACATGCTCTGACTTAACGCAGACGGAATTTCACATGGCAACAGCAGAAGATATTTGCAGCCAAGAAAACCATTCGCTTTGGTTGAAGCCAAATTCAGAGGGCAGTTGGCGTGTGGGTGGGGGAGGGGAGAGGAACAGCAGGATGCTCAGGGAAGCCAGGGCCGCCGGGACCTCGAGAAGCCAGTGTCACAGCGGTCCATGGGGGATGGAGGAGGGACCCTGCAAGGAAGGCCCCTCGGGACGTAGGATAAACACCACATTCCCTTCCATCTGCCAGCTCTTGGCTTTTCTAAGTCAGTTTGGACCTGTCACTGGATGCATACAATAGCCGTAGCTGCTAGGTGTTTATAACCCAATCTCAAAGCTCAAGCTCAAAGTCAACCCCAGTCTGTCCAGTCTCTCCATGTTGGAAAGGACGGAAGGAGGCCCTGCTCTTCCAACATTGTCCCAGTTTTTAGGCTTGTGGCAGGAAAAAGCCATCCAGAATCCCTCTGGTCTATTTGGAAAAGCCTCTCCCTACCTGTATGAGATACTATAAAAAATGCTGGAATATGTCAAAGAAGAGAAGCAAAACACTGCTCTCTGGTGCCTGCCAGCTCCTCTGCTAGCACCTAGGGAAAAGCCTCCGTCACATGACCACAGAGGAGACACAGAGGAGGGGGAGGCTGCATGATGGGCAGGTGGCAAGACTGGACAGGAGGACCGGGCTGGGGGACCCCCAGCTCCAGAAAGAAGACAGAAGTCACAGGAGCCAAGGGCAAAGTTAGTGCATGGACCGGAAAGTCAAGGGTGGCCCTGCAGAGTGTTCTCCAGCAGTTCCACCTCCAGGTGATGTCTCTGCAGGCCTCCCAAGCCCCCTTCTTGCAGGCCAGGCAGGAGACGCCCTCTCCTTCTTATTCTGAAAGGGTCTTCATTCTCTTCTAGAACACAGGGGAGCTGCCCTCCACCCCGGCACAGCTGGCCCCTGCAGCTATGTCTGCACCAAGGGTCTAGGCCCTCCTGGCCACAGCTGGAGGGCCCAAGGGTGGACCCCTGACCCAAGCTGGCCAACTGGATTCTCTCTCCTGGGAACGTGATACTGGAACCAGGAGGGGCTGCTTACGTTCTTTAGGGCGTGGGCTCAGGAAATGATGCGAGGAGAAGGCTGCATTAGACCCTAAGCATGGGAAGAGGCTGGCCTGAGGGAGAAGCAGAGGGGAGACAGAGGAAGAGAGAGGCGGTTCCTGCCCGCCCCTGGTTCACACTGCTGTCGGGGAGATACCCCACATAGCTGCAACACAAGCTCCCTCCTGCCCTTGCCAGTGTGAGGGGTTCCCCCAACCTTCCACCCACGAGCCCCAAGACAGACGTGACCGCCTCTCACCTCCCTCTGTCTAGAACTGCTGCCCCGAGCGCCAGGCACAACCCGACACACTGCTTCCTCGAGAAACACGCTCTGTCGGAACTGCCAGCATTACCTTCCGACACTGCAGGGGCCTTTGACCCACTTGGAGAATAAAATTGGGAACTATCTGCCCTGCAGCCGTCTGCTGATCAGAGTGGGACAGGAGCTGCCACCCCTGAGGCATCTGCCTCATCTTCCAAGGGGCCGTTTTCTGCTCTGAAGGAACACAGTGCAGGGAGTTTCTTCCACAAATGTGAGACGTGGATAAACCCAGGGAGATGATGACCTCCCCTTCCTTGCACCCAACGCCCGCTTTATAATGGTGTTTATATGACTAGAGAAGAGAGCTGGGGTTTTTTAAAATATAATAAAATATAGAGATTTACATTACGTTTTCTTCTTTCTTTTAGTTAGAAAGAAAAAGATTCCTTCCTATTATTGATTAATGACTCTAGTCTGCCCATCCTTCATGAGACCCTGGCTGTCCAGCATAGGGTCTGTCTGGCTGGAGCTCCCAGAGCAGGACTGACTGCTTGGCCTGTGGTCTGGGTGTTGCCCAAGCCCCCTCCCACCCCCATCTGCACCCTCCACTCTAGTTGGGCCAGGGTCCCTCTGTTCCCCTCCAGCAAATGTTTCTTCCTGCTTTTCGCCCAAACGGGGTTCCTTGCCCTCCATCTTCCTCCCTCTCCTCTCTGCCTGTCTCGGCCTCCTGGTCCCTTGGGTACCAGCCAAGCTGCCTCCTGCACCCGGCCGTCCTTCCCCGCTCGGGCCATGCTGACCTGTCCCTGCTCTGAGCGCCTGTTGTGGCCTTTGTTGTCAGAATTTGCTCCTCCACGCACCGGGCGTGGTGATCTCACAGTTTCCTGAGACTAGGGCCTGTCTTGCTGGTGGAGCTGCCATCCACATGACGGCCACCCCTGAGCTGCACACACAAGGTGACCGGAGGAGGCTCTTGGCATGGTTTTCAAAGCCTTCCTCAAGCCGGGAACTATTCCAAACTACCTTTCTGGCCTTGTCTCCCCTCCAACCCTCCCTAAACTCGGTCACATGCCTTGTTCATCTTTGTTTCAACCTCCACTCCCTAACCCCAGCACAGCACCTGACACGGAGCAGATCCTCAAAATATTTCTGTTGACTTGAAACCACAAATGCTCGTCGGGTTGAATCAATATTGTTCTCTTCAGGGAGTTGAGAAAGAGAAAGAACCATCTGTTGGGATCCTGTCAAGCTCAGGTTGGCCTTGGCTGAATCCCGACCCCCCAAGAAAGCCTCCATGAATCTGTGAGGCATGATAACCCCAGTGCAGTGGAGACCCAGCTAGAGAGCCCAACGTCGCACAGAGCCCACCTGACATATCAGGGCCCGTCCAGGTGCTGTGAGAGCTGCCCAGGGGCACAGCCTCTGGGGATACACCCTCTGACAACACACAGAGGTAACATATAACTGATTGTACAAACCAGGAAACTTCTGCACATGAACTGGACATTTTGCTGGGACAATTCCAGATAAGCGGGCTGGGTGGTCCCCGCAGGCCATCGATTATGGTCTGTGGTCAAACCCTCCTAAAGAAGAGACAAAATAGAATTTTCTAAACATAAGAACTTACTAAAACTCAAAGTTGCTTCGGGCCAAGATGGGTTTATTTTAAAAGCCAATTGTGTTGTTGAAGAAAAGGCTATGTTCTCGGCCCATTTTGGCTATGGTCCGGGGCTGCTTGGGGAATTGTGCTGAAGATGTGTATGCTCCTGGGCCTGGCGTTTTCTGAAAACACAACGGAAAACAGGGAGTGATGAGATAGTGACACCAGAACCTGAAACCTCCTGAGCCTGGCTGTGGGCTCAGACGTGGCTGGCAAATCCCCACGGAGGGAGACGAGGGCCACAGTGGCCGGGGCTGGGGCCTATGCAGCCTGAAATTGGAGCCTGTCCTTGGGGCTGAGACCTGATCCTGTCCACGGCTCTCCCCAAGGCTGCAGAGGTGCTGAGAGAAGAGAGGACAAGCAAGTGACAGCCCAGGGGAGGCGGGCTCACATCCCACCCTCACCTCAGGGCACGCCTTCTCCAGGGCACCCCCTGTCCCTGGGGATGCCAGCGTCTCCCCCCACCTCCACCCTCAATGACCTCAGTCTAGTGGTAATGGGTTGGAGAGAATGGATTGTGAACCTGGGTGGTTGACCTCAAAAGCCCAAACTCGTGTGTTTCCATCATTTTCCCCAGTATAATAGAGTAAGGTGCTTCACTACCAGGGGCTGTGGACCTCGAGCTCAGAGGGATGTATTCTCAAGGGACTGACGAGTTCTAATTTTGAAAAGCCATGTTTTCATTTTGATGAAATTCTTGAAAAATTATTTAGCCAATTATTTAAACAAAGCTTCTCTTCTGTAGTGATAAGATATGAATGTCATTCTCATAGACGAAGACTTTGATTTCTGAGGTCAGTGTTGCCCATGCTGAGGTGCATCCACATATTCTTGAATGCCCCAATATTTTATCTTAGAGACACACTGGTGTCTCTGGGTATCGTTAAGGGAAGGGTTTTAATGTCAGACAGGGCTGGGTTTGAGTCCTAGTCCCACCACCAATGGCTCAATATGACCCTGGGCCACGTGCTTCCCACGCCTCAGCGAGCAAATGAGGTTTTGAGGTTCACTGGGGGCCCCCAAAGACAGACAGCAGCACCAGCTGGCAGCAGGTACTGCTCCACGCGCTAGCCACCACCGCTATTATTATCCCCTATCATCACCTACTTGTCACTGCCATCCTTCCTTGCAGTTCGTTATCTCTTCAGGAAACAGTGAGAGTGGAAACAGGATTACTAGAGCGTCAGCCCAAAGTGGATGAGATCAGCTGCCTGCAGAAGCTGCTGTAAACGACAGGATGTTTCCCTTGCCAAAAGCAGGGGAGCAGCCTGGAAATCTAATCAACTCCTGGCCAGACGTCAAAGGAAGCTGAAGCCTTTATTAGTGCTCTTAATGAGGAAGCAGCATGCGTGTGGAGTCCTGGAAGGCCAGTCCCCAAACAGGAGGTTCGTGGGCCTGGGCCTCACAAGGCCATCCCTCAGGAGGCTACTGGTTGTGGTTCTCAGACCTTGAGAACATCCGGCTCCGTCCCCCAGCCCTGATTCCACTGTCACCAAGCAAATTTCTGATTGTCGTCGGCTTCCTTCCGAGTTTCCTACAAGGGGAGACGCTCCACAGAGCAGCAGCCCCAGACACCAGCCCCCTTGCTGGACACTTGTAAATGAATTCCACACCTTCCGGCTTCTCCGTCAGTCTCCCTGGAGTTTGGTTAGCATGACTCCAACTTCCTGAGGAAGCTCAGCCCTGTGAGCTCTCACAAAAATCTGTGTTTGGATCATGATAATGCCACTAGGGTGTGAGGACCCGCTGAAGGGATGCACTAGCCTCCTGCTGTTGGTCTGTTTTTAATATTAGTGGTGGGGCCTCCCCAGTATTCCTGCAGAGAAAGACCACACTGCTGCCACACTGTAGCACTGCAGCCGGCAGCTCTGCAGCCAGATGACCTGGGACAACCCAGGGGGTGCTGGGGGAGGTGACCTGCAGGCAGCTGCCTCCTGCCCACTGCCCCAGCTCCTCCCACCCTCCTTGTTCGCCCCCCACCCCGGGGTGGTGCCATTTTCTTATGAGCAGAATGCGTGTTTCTGTCTTCCTAACCATCTCCAATAAGGCTACAAACCACTGAGTTTGGGGGACTTTCAGACTGAGGTGCTGGCTAGGAACCACAAGGCCAAGGGAATTCAAACTTTTAGCATCAAACAAACAACAGCCCTAGCCACTTTCATAAGCTCCATGTTATGCTTTTGCCATCTTTCTTGGTCTTCTCTAGGCCTCAGAGGTTCTCACACACTCCCAGAATCCACCTTCTTTGTGTATCTCCATGAACTTGAGCCTCTTCCCTGTCTGTCCCGAGTCCTTGGGGGCAGGATGATGGCTCAGGCCTTAATGGTCCCCTTTGGTTCAATCATAATGTTTCTGCTGTGACTTTTTGCTCCCAGAAGACACATACACAAAGAATGGCAGTTCTGGATGGGCGAGGGCAGCCTGTGCCCACTGCTGGCTTCAATTCGTTAAAGGAGTTTCCCCCCAGAGCATCCAGGACATAACACCGATGGCTAATTACTGTGCTGGCTGTTCGCAACTGGACCCATAATTCAGCCACGGGCTTCAGGTCTGGAGTCACTCTGAGCCTGAAGCTGGCCGAGGGCTTGCCGAGTGAGCTCTATGCCCTTTGCTGCCTTGATAAGCAATTTTAGTGTATATATACTAGAATTGTATATAACTCTGCTACCCCCATCCAACCCCCAATGCCCACTCCCCACCCACCCACCAGCCACAAAACCTACAACCACATCTGTCTTTTAGGATACTTACTGAACAGGCAGGCAAGAATCGAGGTACTCTGGATTGAAAACAGGAAGTAACAGAACTTACTGAAGGTATTTTCAAGTTATAATGACCTGGTCCTGGGCCTTCACGCTGTAGAAAAAAAATTTTTTTAAGTGTTTCATAAATAGTGATATCAGATATATTTTGATGCTATATTTGCCTTTTATGAATAAGCATATGAATCAGTGTGATAGGGTAGGAAAATCGCTGGATTGGGGCTCTGAAGATCTTATTAAGGTGTGCCCTGGCACAAGCCACTGTGAATGGGAATAATATCTGCTTTACCTGCCTCATGGATGACTGTGAAGACTGGAGTTAGGTGACCTGTGAAAGTCTCCCTTGTCCCTGCCTGGATGCCCTCCCCTCTCCCAGGCCCCCTGCCCACCCCTGCAGGCCTCACTCCATTCTTGTCCCTCTGTTGACGGTGACTTGCTGCTCTGAGGTGTTAGCTTTATAAAACATGCTTATTCTTTCATATAAATGCAGTATATGTTCTCTTAGTCCAAAAAAAAAAAAAAAAAAACAAGTATTCACAGCAATTCACTGACCTAAGTATTGATACAATGCTATGAGGTTAACAGAAATGCATGAACACAATTTTAAAAAGACAAACACCTCAAAAGAAAAGTTAGCAAAAGGCAATTCACAAAGAGGAAATGCAGTGAGGAAATTGGGGGCTGGGGCGGGCTTTAAGGTCATTAATAACCAAATAAGGTGTAATTAAAACAAAGAGATACTTTTGTGGGGGCCAGGAAAGAAAGAGAGGGAGAGAGGGAGGGAGGAAGAAAGGGAAGGAGGAAGGGAGGGAGGGAGGGAGGGAAGGAGGGAGGAAAGCTTTATCCACAGCGTGGACGCTCCTATATGACTCTGGTGGAAGTATTAATTTGATTAGCCTTTCTGAAGCACACAATTTGGCAAGCTATGAAACAGTTTAAAAACAGATATACGTATCCAAAGGGAGAGAAAGAAGAAAGGAGTCTGGTTACAAGATTGTTGCAGGAACCCAGAAAACAAATGATGAGTCCTGAGCCCAGGTATGGCAGGAAAATGAACACAGCCCAAACAGCACAGTAGATAACATAGACAAAATGTTAACCGTTTTTTTCTTTTCTAGCAATTCACTTCTTTTCCTCTCCCATTTTCAAATACCTGCGCTATTTGACAGAAAAGAGTCTTTCTGGCATGATGTCTTGGATCTGTTTCTAAACAACACAGAAACTAGGGGAAGTGGGTGGGGTATGGACTGGCCAGGAGCTGGTCATTTTCGAATGGGTACCTGGGGGTTCTGCCTATGTGGTATACATTTTTAAACTTTCTACAGTACAAAGTTAAAGACAATATATATTTATCATTTTGACCCATCAATTCCATTTTTAGGAATTCTTCCTAAGAAAACAATTGAGAATGTATGCAAATATTTGGCCACAGAGACATTCACTATAACATTGTTTCTAAAAGTTGAAAATTGGAAACAAATGGAATGACCAATGACGTGTGCCTGGTTAAATAAATTGCGATTTTTCCATCCAGCCATCCAGGTTGATGAATTTTTAGGGACATAAACACTATTCCCAAATATTGTTAAGTGAACAATGCAAGCTTTAAAAAATGTGCATAAAAAAAACTGGAAATGGAATGTTCACTGACAGTTTTCTCCAGGTGGTGGCATGTTGAGTAAAAAGAAACTTTTTTTTTTTTTTTTTTTTTTTGCTTATTGGCAGTTTCTAATTTTTCTATGATGGACTTAAGTACTCTTGAAATATGAAAAAATATATACCTAATGTATAGATAAGTGAATATGGAAATTGGGTAAGTGAAAAAGGGGGTAGGGAAAAAAATAAAATGAGCAGTAAGGTTAGAACAGAAATGTTCCTGTAAGATCCTGAAACACATGAGGCTGAGCCACAGGGTAGCTCAATGGCTTTGGCTGAACAAGCACCAACTGCAGCCCCTCCTCAGGATTTAAGAGCAAGGCTTTCAAAACCCTGTTCTCCTTTGGGTGGCACAGCAGCATAATTAGGGCTGCCATTCTCAATTACCCACCACGAATGAAGTCTGTTATTATCAGCCAAGCACAAATCTGATAATCAAGGGATGCGCCTCATCATTTTACAATTCATGGCAGAGAGATGAAAATAGCAATGTTTTCAACCTGATGCATCCATGGGACAAAGATCGCTGTCAGGGCAAGGCTCTCCGTACGACGTGACCAACCTCTGCACTCCCACTGGAGAAGTCCAAGCCACGATAAGAATACAGGCATAGAGGGCTTCCCTGGTGGCACAGTGGTTGAGAGTCCGCCTGCCGAGGCAGGGGACACGGGTTCGTGCCCCGGACCGGGAGGATCCCACATGCCGCGGAGCGGCTGGGCCCGTGAGCCATGGCCGCTGAGCCTGTGTGTCCGGAGCCTGTGCTCCGCAGCGGGAGAGGCCACAACAGTGAGAGGCCCGAGTACCGCAAAAAAAAAAAAAAAAAAAAAAAAAGAATACAGGCATAGAAAGGTGGGGAAATCTGGACAGGAACGGTTTGCACAAAGTCCCTTTGGTTTGGCCGTAAGAAATGCAAGCTCTCAAGCCAAAGTGGTAGCTGAGGCAAAAGATGCTGCTGAGGGTGCTAATGACTCTATGCCTACGACAGTCTAGCTGTCTGCGGGATGGCTAAGAAATGCTGTGACCTGCACCCTTTCCCCCCAAGCCTCATGTGGCTTTCACTTCTAAGCTTCCAAGTCATGAGCTGCTTGGGAGGCCGGGTGCCAGGCCTGGCGAAGCCCTGATGTGTGCCTATGCCAGCCAGCAGCCTCCCTGCATGTGCCTGGTCATCTGAATCAAAGGGCCTGAGACTTAGGGCAGAAAGAAATTACTAAATGCTATTTGTCCCCCATGTGTTACATGGGATCTTTTAAGTGGGGAACATTAAGGAAGTGGATATGGGCCCAAGTTCATATTCCAGAAGCCACAGGAATCCTGCTCTAAGTGAGAAGTAACGGTCAGGCCAGGGCCCTGCAATGGGCGGGAAGCAGCTCCAGCAGAGTCCCCGATTCTGCCCTAACCAAGGATGGCAAGTGGGCAGAGCTGAAAGGAGGGAAGGGGACTTGGTCCAGGATGCCTCTGAATGTGTGTTGAGAAATGGACCCAGTTCAACGAGAGGGGTGTTTAAAACAAGGAGAACAGGGAGGGGTAATATAGGGATAGGAGATTAAGAGGTACAAACTATTATGTATAGAATAAGCTACAAGGATATATTGTACCACACAGGGAATATGACCAATATTTTATAATAACTACCCTTTAAAAATTGTAAATCACTATATCGTACATCTGTAACTTATATAATATTGTACATCAACTATATATCGATTTAAAAAAAAAAAAGAAGGACATTTAACTGTGTCTTACTCCTCCCTGAAGTTGGGGATTCTGCTCTCTGGTTTGCTGGCGATCTTTGAGCATGATCCAGAACTTTGGACCACATTATGTACGATGTGTGGGTGAAGGGTGGCACCCAGGTTCATCAAGCAGTACTAAGCACCTCTTGCACAAATTGGATGGACCATTTCTTAAACCTTCCTATCATCAGGGCCATGCTTTGGCAACTCTGGGTTTCCCAAACTAAACTTTTCAAAGACCATTGACATCTGGTGCCAAGGGAGAACAGAATTATCACCTTCCTAGAATCCCAGAACCTGCTGCCAAAAGAAACGACAGGAACCTTTTATAGTTCCCATTCCTCAATTCGGGGCATGATTACATCTCAACCCTCCTGGTAAGATGATCATATCTTTCTCTTGCCTTTGAAAAAGTCTTATCTAATTGAGTTTCTATTTGAGGACAATCTTAACCTTAACACAGTATTTTATGTATGATAGTATTTTATGATAAATAAAATACTATCATCGACCTAGAGGAGTTTATGGTCCAGTGAGGGACACAGGCAAACAGAAACACCAAAAAAGAATAAATGAAGATGTGAGGAGCTAGGATGGTGCTGAGTGAGGGCAGAGCTAGCTGCATGGCTTCAGGATTCCTAGCCAGGCCCTTGGTGTACCTGGCCTGTGCTAGGTAAGTTTGATCGCAGTGGGATGTTACAAAGTGCAGGAGCTTTCCACTTACTGCAAAGGACTCAGAATGCATGGGTCTCACTCATTTTTCTGGAGTGTTCCTGGGACCGTGTCGTACCATGAAGACATACCATAGCCTTCACCTTGGCCTTCTTGACCTATTTGGTTCCAACCCCTAATGGGCAATAATGCTCAGTACCGTTGTAGGCCTTTGGTAAAAGCCTTGCCACCCCCTCACCTGCCACTGAACACACACCTCCTCCAGGGCTGAGAGGATGGGACTGGCTTATCTACACAACACCGCTCAGAAATTGAGAGGTGCCAGGTGCCTCTGAAAGACTATGTGAGAGTAGATGAAATTATCCCACAATTTTGTGTATTGAATTATGTTCTCCCAAATCCATAAATCCTATGAGTTTTTGGTGTGTTGAATTACGTTGAATGTTGAATGGTGTTCCCCCCAAATTCTTAAGACCTGTGGATTTGGAATTCCCAGTACCTCACAATGTGACCTTACTTGGAAATAAGGTCACTCCAGAGGTAGTAAGTTAAGATGAGGTCATTAGGATAGGCCCTAATCCAGTATGAATGGTATTCTTTAAAAGGGGGGAATTTGGGGCACAGAGACACACAGACTGGGAAAACATCATGTGAAGATGAAGGCAGAGATCTACAAACCAAGGAATGCCAAAGATGGCCAGGAGACCACAGGAAGCTATGAGAGCGGCATGGAACTGACTTTCCCTCACTCGAAAGGAACCAAAACTGCTGGCACCTTGATCTTGGACTTCTAGCCTCTAGAACAGAGACAATAAATTTCTGTTGTTTAAGCCTCCTCAGTCTATTGTCCTTTATTATGGCAGCCCTAGCAAATGAATACATAAGTGTTCAGTTCATTTCTTCATTCAAACAATATACAATGTGCCAGACACTGTGCTGGGAGTTGGGAATACAGTGGTATATGATTGCCTCCCAATCTCTGTTCTCCTAATTCCTTAGTATTAGGACAATTTTAAACTGGGCACATGTCCACCCAGAATAAAGACTGAATTTCCCAGCCTCCCTTGCAGCTAGGTGTGGCCACATAGCTAACTTCTGGCCAATAGGATGGAGGTAGAAGAGGTGTATGCAAATTCTAAGGAGCATCCTAAAGGAGGGGGCAGCTCATCCATCTACCCTGCCCTCCTGCCTGCTAGCTGGTCCCATGTTCTCAGCTTTCTGGGACCATGGGTGTGGAAGCAATGCTTAGCAGAGCAGCACACAGAAATCTGGTGCTGCAGAATTACCACACCAGCCCTAAACTGCCTACTGCAGGTACTTTATATAAGAGAGAAGTAAGTTCCTATCTTGTTTCTAATATTGTTACCTGTGGGCTCTGCTAGTGGCAGCAGAACTCAGTCTTAATTGACAAGGTAGGCATGTTTCCTACTCTCATGGGGTTTACGTTCCAGTAGGGAATGTCTACCTTACAAAAATATGATAAATGTGTGGAGTATCACACAGAGGACATATATGGTGCCATGAGAGCATGTAAGAGGGTAAAACTGACCTGGACTGAGGGGCCTGAGAAGCTCTTTAAAGAAGTACATTTGAGCTAAGACCAAAAGAACAAGGAGGAGGAGGAGTTTGCAGGGCAAAAAGGCTGGAGGAAGGGTCTGTGTAAGAAGAAGTAATGGGGGGCTTCCCTGGTGGCACAGTGGTTGGGAGTCCGCCTGCCGATGCAGGGGACACGGGTTCGTGCTCCGGTCCAGGAAGATCCCACATGCCGTGGAGCGGCTGGGCCCGTGAGCCATGGCCGCTGAGCCTGCGCGTCCGGAGCCTGTGCTCCGCAGCGGGAGAGGCCACAACAGTGAGAGGTCCGCGTACCGCAAAAAAAAAAAAAAAAAAAAAAAAAAAGAATGACTGGGATTTGTTGCAGTTTGTTTTCTACTCTTTAAAAAAAATCCTGCTATGAGGGAACTGTGCCTTTGGGTCTGGGGATTTGAGGGGCTTGGTCATTATTATCAATGTGCTAAAAGGGAATGGCGGCTGGTAGAATTTTCCAATACAATTTTTTTCTGTGGGTACAAAAGGGCCCTTTTTACTTTTGGTAGAACATATCTTCTGGTGTCTATCCCAAAATGCTCACATAAACACTCTTCTGTCTTTCCTGTGGACAAAACAATTATGCTGATCCATAATCAATTATTATTATTATTTCAACAATAACTGAAATAGCCAGTAAGTATGCAACCTTACATTGGTAATCTGAAGATTAGAAACCATCTTCCAACCAGACAAATCCCTTCCCAACTGCTTCTCTTGAGAGCCACCTACACCTTGGGACAAAGTGTAATTCATCAATGGAATCCTTGACATAAACAAGAAGGCTGCATTTTTTTTTTTTTTTTTTTTGCGTTACGCGGGCCTCTCACTGTTGTGGCCTCTCCCGTTGCAGAGCACAGGCTCCGGACGCGCAGGCTCAGCGGCCATGGCTCACGGGCCCAGCCGCTCCGCAGCATGTGGGATCTTCCTGGACCGGAGCACGAACCCGTGTCCCCTGCATTGGCAGGCGGACCCTCAACCACTGCACCACCAGAGAGGCCCGGCTACATTTTTTTTAACAAGTGATAATGGCTTATCCACATGGAGGGGCCTTCAGGCACATAAGACCCTAGAGGATTTTCAAATTCAAAGTTACTGTACTTTTTACAACTAAAAAATGGTGTAGTAATCTGCCATGCCTTCACATGGTCATCCACTCATTTTTTGATAGGCTGCTCCTGGAGATTCTATGCATAAATGATTAACACATTTCAATGAGCTAATTTTCACAGAAGATGGAAAGAAAGAAGGAAGAGATACACACCTGTATGTATCCATCTTTTATAACCTGCCTCATTCCCTAAAGGGTTTAAAGTGACTTGGTGAATGTCTAGAGGTTGTCCTACTCTATTGCACCTGATCTACAGGTCAGATTTCTGGTGATCGTAGGTTTCATGTATATCAATGGTGAGGCAACCTGTCCTAAATCAACAGGGCTCAAGTGACACTGTGACCTTACACAAAATACATTTCAGAAGAATTAAAGAGTGACAAGTTGGTTAAAAAAAAACAAAATGCCAAAAAAAAACCCAAAGAAAATTAAAGTGACATCATGTCTCTGGAGGGAATTTTTTTTTTTTTTTTTTTTTTTTGCGGTACACGGGCCTCTCACTGTTGTGGCCTCTCCCGTTACGGAGCACAGGCTCCGGACGCGCAGTCCCAGCGGCCATGGCTCACAGGTCCAGCCGCTCCGCGGCACGTGGGATCCTCCTGGACCGGGGCACGAACCCGTGTCCCCTGCATCGGCAGGCGGACTCTCAACCACTGCGCCACCAGGGAAGCCCTGGAGGGAATTTTTTAAGTGGTGGAAAGGATACATAGAAAAGGAAAGGATACATAGGTTTCATTCATTCATTCAACACATTTTTGGAGCACTGTCCTAGGTGCTGGGGGCATTGAATAAGACAGCCCCTTCTTTCATGGATCTTACATTCCAGAAGGTGATTACAAACTCTCTAATTTGATGACATAAACATTTTACATTTTAGGAACTTCCCTGGCAGTCCAGTGGTTAAGACTTCGCCTTCCAATGCAGGAGGTGTGGGTTCCATCCCTGGTCAGGGAGCTAAGATGCCACATGCCTCGCAGCCAAAAAACCAAAACAAAGAACAGAAGAAATGTTGTAACAAATTCAATGAAGACTTTAAAAATGGTCCATATCAAAAAAAACTTTAAAAAAAGTTTTTTTACATTTTAAACTTCTGTATATAAAAAAACACAAAGTAAAAGGGAAAAATCCCCGAAAAACTTCCACAAATAGAAACTTCCACAAATAGAACTGCTAATATCTCTTCACTATAGAGTTTATACAAATCAACAAAAAAGAATGTTAAAGCTCCACCCAATAAATAGCTGGGTAAAGAATGTGGCCAGAAAGTATGCAAGAAGGGCCACAAGGAACTGGCTAACAAATAATTAGAATGTGTAGCCTCCCATCCTACAGATTAAAATAATGAAATATCATTCTTTTACCATCAACTTAACAATGATAAACAAGATTTATAAAAATTTTGTGAAATAGGCACTCTTTTTTTTTTTTTTTTTTGGCCGAGCTCTGTGGCACACGGGATCTTAGTTCCCCTGTATTGGGAGCACAGCATCTCAACCACTGGACCGCCAGGGAAGTCCCAGTACTCTCTTTTGTTAATCTATCTATCTATTTATTTATTTTTGGCTGCATTGGGTCTTCATTGCTGCAAGCGGGCTTTTCTCTAGTTGCCGCGAGCAGGGGCCACTCTTCGTTGCAGTGCGCAGGCTTCTCATTGTGGTGGTTTCTCTTGTTGAGGAGCACGGGCTCTAGGCACGTGGGCTTCAGTAGTTGTGGCATGTGGGCTCAGTAGTTGTGGCTCGCGGGCTCTAGAGTACAGGCTCAGTAGTTGTGGCACACGGGCTTAGCTGCTCTGCAGCATGTGGAATCTTCCTGGACCAGGGTTTGAACCCATGTCCCCTGCACTGGCAGGCCGATTCTTAACCACTGCGCCACCTGGGAAGTCCCCCGGTACTCTCTTGATTGCCGGTGGAGATATAAATTAATGTAATACTTTTTTTTTTTTTTTTTTTTTTTTGCGGTACGCGGGCCTCTCACTGCTGTGGCCTCTCCCGCTGCGGAGCACAGGCTCCGGACGCGCAGGCTCAGTGGCCATGGCCCACGGGCCCAGCCGCTCCGCGGCATGTGGGATTCTCCCAGACCGGGGCACGAACCCGCGTCCCCTGCATCGGCAGGCGGACTCGCAACCACTGCGCCACCAGGGAAGCCCTGTAATACTTTTTTAAACAGATCAAGAACCTGTATATAATCTTTACTCTAGTAAATCCTATTTGTGATGATCTATAAAAAACGATTCCCAAGTTTAGAAAAGACTTTATGCGTTGTCTTATCATAGCATTAGTCTTTTGATCTGTGTATTCAGCACCATTGTCCTTGCGTAACAAAGCTGTGAATGTAGACAGAATTTGTCATAGCACAAAAGAATTCTCCAAAGAGTTGAGCACTAATAAAATTATATCCTATTTAAATATCCCTCCCTGCTTAACACTAGCATCCATCACTGCAGACAGGTGAGGTTCTTTGTGAGTCAGTTTCTCTCCCTCATTAAATGATATTCAACAACACACTGCAAATAAAATGCAAACCCACTTCACATGAAAATGCAAATTTTACCAAATAATGCAAGATTTCGTGAAGTTGATGTAAGTAATGAAGTGCCTAAATCACAGGAACAGTCTTTGATTGACCAGTGAGGTTCCAACAAAGTTAAATCAGTTAAAAAGAAAGAAGAAAAGCTGGACAAGGATTGTGACATTATTGGCACTTCAGTAAAGAATGATTTACAATATCATAGAAGACACCCTTGGGAAAACTGATGAACCTTCAAATATTTTTTTCTAAAATTTGTTCTTTATGATTTCATTAGAATATCAAATATGAAATGAAGGATATCACAATACTATCATAAAATATTGTCAGAAAAAATAAACTAAAATCAACACAATTTCCTTTTTTAATATGATTTAGTACATAGTTGCAGTTATATTTTCATGATTTTTAGTTTAACTCTTTTTTTAATTGAAGTATGATTTATTTACAATGTTGTGTTAATTTATGCTGTACAGCAAAGTGATTCAGTTATATATACATATATACATTCTTTTTTTTTTTTTTTTTTTTTTTTTTTTGCGGTACGTGGGCCTCTTACTGCTGTGGCCTCTCCCGTTGTGGAGCACAGGCTCCGGACGCGCAGGCTCAGCAGCCATGGCTCACGGGCCTAGCCGCTCCGCAGCATGTGGGATCTTCCCGGACCGGAGCACGAACCCGTGTCCCCTGCATCGGCAGTCGGACTCTCAACCACTGCGCCACCAGGGAAGCCCCATATGTACATTCTTTTTAAAATTATTTTCCATTATGGTTTATCACAGGATATTGAATATAGTTCCCTGTGCTCTACAGTAGGACCTTGTTGTTTATCCATTTTATATATATAATAGTTTGCATCTGCTAACCCCAAACTCTCAATCCATCCTGCCCCCACCGCCCCCCTCCTTGGCAACCACAAGCCTGTTCTCTATGTCTGTGAGTCTGTTTCTGTTTCGTAGATAGGTTCATTTAGTTTAACTCTTTTTCAGTAAAGTTCAATAACTTTATTGATTACTCTGAAATTTTGATTCCATTTAAAGTAGGTTCACCTTAATAGGTCTTTTTTTGTGGGTTAAGTTATACTTAGATAATGAAGCCTCCTGTATAAGGAATACTTGAAAATGAGGTTAATCATCAACAGGAGAATGGGTGAATAAATTGAGATGTGATAACTTGATTATTTACCCAGTAAAAAGAAATTTTAACAGGATTTCTAATAACATGAAAGTGGAACATACGCTAATTGAAAAAAAGGAAATAAAATTGTAGTGTACCATAATCACAAGTATGTTTTTAAAACTGCACAGAAAAAAAGGGAGAAAATTACTTAACATTATTGGTTGCTTACGAGTAATAGGAAATTTTAAAAATATAATTTTCTATATTTTCCAAATTTTATTCACTCATTTTTATTCTAACTTAAATTTTTTTTTTTTTTTTTTGCAGTACGCGGGCCTCTCACTGCTGTGGCCTCTCCCGTTGCGGAGCACAGGCTCCAGATGCGCAGGCTCAGCGGACATGGCTCACAGGCCCAGCCTCTCCACAGCATGTGGGATCTTCCCGGACCGGGGCACGAACCCGTGTCCCCTGCATCGGCAGGTGGACTCCCAACAACTGCGCCACCAGGGAAGCCCTAACTTAAATTTTTAAATATATTTTTACTTAAATTTTAAGATATTTTATTAAATTTATAGATAAAAATCGTTTTAAAAATCAACTGGAACCAAAAGTCTTATAATGAAAAACATAAGTCTTTGGTCTCATCCCCCTCCAATTTCATTCCCTAATGGGTTTTGTTTTTCAGAGAGTATAACATGCAGCACAGGACGGTGAACACAGTTCTTTCACTGAAATGATACTATTCTAATTCTTTTAGGCAACTAGCACTCTTAGAAACATCTTTTCCACATATGTCTTAGGCACACGTGTCTGAGCAGGCTCTAGAGAGCCTAAGATAGCTATTTTTAACTCTTAGTTGTTCTTCTGGGAGTTATTTCCTTATCACTAAATATGTTCATATTGTTATTCCTTAATTTATATTTTAGAAATTATCTCTTGGTAACGTCCTGGAATAAATGAAGATATGGCTCTCTTGCTCTATCCACTATTCCTCTCTCCCCATCCACTCAAAGTAGCATTTTAAATCACTAATCAATGTTTACTAAAGAAATATTATTCCTTGCAGAGTCAAGTTATATAATATGATTTCTTGTCTTGTACCGTCTTTTGTTTTACCTGGAGTTAATTAGTGCCTTGTTTTTTCACTTGCACACTTTGCTATACATACTTTCTTAAATTTTCCCATCACATCAGCTGTTCTTGAGTCCCTTTTTCCTTAGAAACATTCCTTCTGGAGTTCTTTACTTTCCTTCTCAAATGTGGATTGTTTCTCTGTCAGCCTGCTGTACAGTGGTCCACCTGGGACATCTTTTAACTACTTTCCCAAGTTGGATCCACTTTCTCCTGGATCCTATTCCTTCCTCTTTCTGGATTACTCCTTTGTTTTGCTGTATTTTGTCACCAATGGCACCTTTAAAAAGGGTATCTTGGAGGTAATTCTTATGAATTTTTGCGTGTTTGAAAATGTCCTTTAGGAATTTAGGATTAACATATATACACTATAAAATAGATAACCAATAAGAACCTACTGTATAGCACAGAAAACTATACTCAATATCTTATAATAACCTACAATGGAAAAGAACCTGAAAAAGAATATATATATGTATATGTATGTGTGTAGGTATAACTGAATCACTTTGCTGTACACCTGAAACTAATACAACATGGTAAATAAACTATACTTCAATGAAAAAAATTTTAGGGCTTCCCTGGTGGCACAGTGGTTAAGAATCGGCCTGCCAATGCAGGGGACACGGGTTTGAGCCCTGGTCCAGGAGGATCTCACGTGCGGCGGAGCAACGAAGCCCGTGCGCCACAACTACTGAGCCTGCGCTCTAGAGCCCGTGAGCCACAACTACTGAAGCCTGCGTGCCTAGATCCTGTGCTCCACAACAAGAGAAGCCACCACATTGATAAGCCTGCGCACCGCAACAAAGAGTAGCCCCCGCTCCCTGCAACTAGAGAAAGCCCGTGCCCAGCAACAGAGACCCAACGCAGCCAAATAAATAAATAAATAAATAAATAAATTTATTAAAGTAAAAAGTTAAAAAAAGAAAAGAAAAGCCAGTGTAGCAAGGCTCTCAGCGGGAGCCTAAGCTGCAGCCCTCCATCGTAAGGATGTTCAATGATCAAGGCCCAGTAGGCGGGCTGGCATGTGGGTCTCGCAGGAGAGAGAACCCATCCCACTGCAAACGGGGTCAAGCAGGCCAACCCGGCCCCATGAATAAGCCTCAGTCATCAGTGGGGAGTTGTGATTCCAGAGACAGTACAATGTCTGCCACTTGGATTTGACCCCAGATCAGCTCTACACATCTAAAGACATTAAGCAAGCCACTTGGTCAAGCTCACTCATGGGGCTGCTCAGGTTCTGAGTCACCAAAGACTGGGTCTAAGTCCTGGCTCTACCTTGGGCCACTGACTTCCATTTCCTAACCTATCAAAGAGAGATGATAAATAGCACCCTCCCCACATTGCAGTGAGGATGAAATGATATGGGGTATGTCAGTCACTGAGCACTGTGCCTGGCACCAGAAAACCAATGAACGATGGTCACCACCATCATCAAAACTGACCCCAACAGAGTAGGTAAGTTTCTTCTAGTTCTAAGAGTCCTTGGCAGTTCTATGACTATGACGTTAATATCTAGAACAAGGAAACTGAATGATAAAAGTGATCAAATCAGTTTCCAGATAAAGGCCTAAGGATTAATGCATTTATCTCCGGAAGGTCTGGGATGATGTTCTCCTAGCAAGCATCATTTCTTCACCACACTCACACTGCGTGCCACTATCTCCCACCGTTGGGATCAAAGCCATTTGCTCTGTGCAGTTTACAAGTCTGTGGATCTAACAAACCCGCAAGTCTGCTCTGGGAGTGTGTGTTTAAGACAGAAATGAATCACAGCCCTGAGCTATTTCTTTGTCTTGGAACATTTTCCATGAAAGTATTCTTTTCACTTTGTTGAAGGACAGGATGTTCCAAATTGTGAATCACTTTTATTTATAAAATGGGATGAATGAGGTGACATCAATGAAAACGGCAGAATAAGGATATCCGAAAAACTCCTCCTCCATAAAGCGATGAGAACAAAGGCAAAAGCTGTCAGAATCAACTGCTTTGTGCTACTTCACATACCAGGCTGCTTATCCTTCAGGATGCCTAACCTGGACTAAAACCAAATTAATTTTAACTGAGTCTGTTTACTAATAGTAAATAAATCATTATTAACTCATGGCATTCATTTAAAACATGCATTTCAAAGGAAATACAGTATCAGCCAGTGGGGGAGAAAAAAAACTGATGTCTTGACTGCTTGCTGCCAAATCGACCTGAACACATGCATTTATCTCCATTCCTCCCCAATCAAATAAAAAAGGCACAACTATCTCCCCTCAGACATATACACCTGTACACACACAACTGTACACACACACACAGAACCAAGCGAAGAGACAACAGCCAACAGAGATCATGTGTTTGGGGAAGATGTGAAACGGTGTGGAGGAATGGTCCCTGAGGTAGCAGGGTGGAGAATGCTAAAGCCCAGTGTGTGGAGAGGGCCTGCTGATGAGAAGCGGGCTGATCTGCTCCACAGAATCCAAGAAAAGCTCAGAAATTTCAGGCTTTAGACACCTGTGAGGTGGAGGCGAGGGTAAGGCTGAAAGCAGGAAGATTGACTGAGTGTCTTTTCCCCAGGTCCCTACCTACCTACTCCCAGCAGTCAGGTAGCTACCCTTCCCTCATCCCTGTAGGAGACGGAGGTTTTCATTTCCAGGGAGACTGAGCCAGAGATCTGGACCCAGGAGCCCCAGGCACTGTTAGGACAGGGGCTTTTACTGAAAACAGGAATTAAGAGAACTTCTAGACATACAGATGGCCAACAGGCACATGAAAAGATGTTCAGCATCACTGCAAATCAAAACTACAATGAGGTATCACCTCACACTGGTCGGAATGACCATGATCAAAAAGTCTACAAATAATAAATGCTGGAGAGGATGTGGAGAAAAGGGAATCCTCCTACACCGTTGGTAGGAATGTAAATTGGCACAGCCACTATGGAGAACAGTATGGAGGTCTCTTAAAAAACTCAAAATAGAGTTACCATACCATCCAGCAACCTCATCCCTGAGCACATACCTGGAAAACATGAAAACTCTAATTTGAAAAGATACATGCACCCCAATTTTCATAGCAGCACTATTTACAACAGGCAAACATGGAGACAACTCAAATGCCCATCAACAGATGAATGGACAAAGTAGATGTGGTATGTATATATACAATGGAATATTACTCAGCCATAAAAAAGAATGAAATATTGCCATGTGCAGCAACATGGATGGACCTAGAGATTATTATACTAAGTGAAGTCAGAAAGAGAAAGAGAAATACCATACGATATCACTCACATGTAGAATCTAAAAAATAATGCAAGGGAATCTATATACAAAACAGGAATAGACATAGAAAACAAACTTATGGTTACCAAAGGTGGAGGGGAGGATAAAGTAGGAGTATGGGATTAATAGATATAAACTACGACACGCAAAACAGATAAGCAACAAGGACTTACTGTATAGCACAGGGACTACATGCAATATCTTGTAATAGCCTGTAACTGAAAATAATCTGAAAAAATATATATATAAAACAGAATCACTTTGCTGTATACCTGAAACTAACAAAATATTGTAAATCAACTATACTTCAATTAAAAAAGAGAGAGAGGCCTCCCTGGTGGCGCAAGTGGTTGAGAGTCCGCCTGCCGATGCAGGGGATACGGGTTCGTGCCCCGGTCTGGGAGGATCCCATATGCCGCGGAGCGGCTGGGCCCGTGAGCCATGGCCGCTGAGCCTGCGCGTCCGGAGCCTGCGCGTCCGGAGCCTGTGCTCCGCAACGGGGGAGGCCACAACAGTGAGAGGCCCGCGTACCGCAAAAAAAAAAAAAAAAAAAAAAAAAAAAAAAAAAAGAGAGAGAGAACTTCTGCACAACGAATGGTGAAACACCACCATCCCAGCACAGCCCGTTCCCCCACTCAGTAACCAGAACACTGGCAACCAGCTTATAGCCTAGGCAGGAGGCTGAGGAGTCATTCTGAAGCAACTGACAAGTTCAAAAGAGAAAGCCTAACAGATACAAACATTTATGAGCTACAGAGAGGAAAAGCCAGTCCTCATCTTATCAGTCTACTGTGAAATCCACCTGGAAATAATCCCCACCTGTATTAGTTTCCTGTGGCTGCTATAACAAATTACCAGAAATTTGGTGGCTTAAAACAACATAATTTTACTCTCCCATAGTCCTAGAAGCCAGAAGTCCCAAATCAATTTCACTGAGCTGAAATCAAGGTGTCGGGAGGCCTGTGGTCCCTCTGGAGACTGTTAGAATCCATTCCCTGCCTCTTCCATCTTCTGGTGGTGCCACCTTCCTTGGTTTTTGGCCACATCACTCAAATCTCCACCTCCCTGGTCACATTGCTTTCTCCTCCTTTCTTAAATTTCCCTCTGCCTCCATTTTATAAGGACATTTGTGATTGCATTTAGGGCCCACTGGATAATCCAGGATAATTTTTCCATCTCAAGATCCCTAACATACTCACATCTGCAAAGTTTTTGCCATCTGGTAACATTTATAGGTTCTGGGCATTAGGACTTGGGCACATCTTTGTGGTCTATTATTTAGCCCACCACACCACCCACATACAGAAGGTTTTCAATTAGCTTTTTAGTTTCTCACACTTAAGTATTAGTGAAATAAAAATTTTTTCACCTTTAATGGATATCTGAATTTCTTATTTTATGAATTGTCTATTCACTGCCTTCATCCGTTTTACTTTTCTATTGGTGTTTTTCCTATAACTCATCAAGAGAATTTCAGATAAGGCCATTAACCATTTATCTGCCATGTATGTTGAAAATACTTTTCCTAATTCACATTTGCCTATTAACTTTGTTTACAGTTTGTTCCCTGATATACAAAAAATTCAAAATGCTATGTAATCAAATCTAAGACTTCTTTTCCTTTGCAATTCATCCACTGCTGTTATCTCAGAGAGTCAGCCTTATCCTAAAATTAGATATATGCTAATATATTTTCTCCTGGTTTTATAGTCTCAAAAGTACTTAATTCTTTAATCAATATGGAATTTATTATAATATGTGGTATGAAGAGTCTAATATTTACAAGTTAATTCATCAATTGTCTAGCACAAAATAGCTCTTCCTTTCCCTACTGATTTGTCATACCATCTTTATCAAATATAAAAATTTTACATATTCTAGAGTCTGTTTTTGAGCTCTGTTCAGTTGTCTCAACTCCTCTTTCATATGCTCGCTGTATCTTTTCCCCCTCAAGTTTCTAGTTACAAATAAATAATCATAGTCCATCAAAACACCCCAAAGTAACTTCATATTTTCTCATTCTTTCTTTTTTTATATTTTGGCATCCTACTGATTAGTTACTTATCTAAAAGAGTTCATTTTTATCAAATACATGTACATGTATTTGAAAATTTTTAGAAACAGGAAAGCACTTTCACCTTTTTTAAGGAAAGAAACTAGGACTACTTTTCTTTCTTGCTGTTCATACAGTGATATATTGAATATCTTTGATGATTTAAATAATTAATTAATTCAACAAACACTATGTGTCAGCCATTTTCCTAAGCACTAGGTATACAAGACAAAAACAGACAAAAATCCCCACCTTCATGAAGCTTACATTCTGGTGGGGGAGACAGATAAAAACAGGATACATAAATTTTTAAATGTAATGTATCAGACAGTGATGAGTGCTATGGAGAAAAATAAACCAAGAAAGAGGGACAGGAAATTCTGAACAGGTGACTAGAGATGACCTCAATAAGAAGGTCATATGAGTCAAGACCTAAAGAAAGTAAAGGAGCCTTTACTTTTCTTCTATAACTTGACACAAATGGGTTACTTACATTGAAATAACCAGTGTATCTGTAGATATATTTTAAGTATATATTTTTTTAAAAATTTATTTATTTTTGGCTGTGTTAGGTCTTCATTGCTGCACGCAGGCTTCTCATTTTAGTGGCTTCTCTTATTGCGGAGCAAGGGCTCTAGGTGCATGGGCTTCGGTAGTTGTGGCTCACGGGCTTAGTTGTTCCACGGCATGTGGGATCTTCCTGGACCAGGGCTTGAACCCATGTCCCCTGCATTGGCAGGCGGATTCTTAACCACTGCACCACCAGGGAAGCTCTTCAGTATATCTTAAATCAACTACATTAATCATTCATTGCTTTTCTACTACGATGAGCGAAATGTTAATCTTGATATATCAAAAAGGAATCATCGCATATTTTAAACATCAAATTCATCATGAGTTAATTGTCTACCAATGTACTTACAGGAGTGAAGCAGCCTGTTGGAAACCTTTGAACTGTAGAACGAAATACAAAGCTCCTATATTAAAAAAACAAAAATAGGGCCTCCCTGGTGGCGCAGTGGTTGAGAGTCCGCCTGCCGATGCAGGGGATACGGGTTCGTGCCCCGGTCTGGGAGGATCCCATATGCCGCGGAGCGGCTGGGCCCGTGAGCCGTGGCCGCTGGGCCTGCGCATCCGGAGCCTGCGCATCCGGAGCCTGTGCTCCGCAACGGGGGAGGCCACAACAGTGAGAGGCCCGCATACCACAAAAAGAAAAAAAAAGAAAAAACAAAAAAAACAAAAATAGATATGATCTTCTAAATCTATTTTTTTTTAATGTGAGGATCTTTAACATATTCCCTGTCTCTCATTAAATATTTTAAAATGCTAATCTGGGGACTTCCCTGGTGGTGCAGTAGATAGGGCTCTGTGCTCCCAGTGCAGGGGGTCCAGGTTCGATCCCTGGTCAGGGAACTAGATCCCACATGCATGCCACAACTAAGAGTTCGCATACCACAACAAGGAGCACACGTGTTACAACTAAGGAGCCCACCAGTCACAACTAAGGAGCCCACCTGCCGCAACTAAGGAGCCCATGTGCTGCAACTGAGGAGCCAGCGAGCCGCAACTAAGACCCAGCGCAACCAAATAAATAAATAATAAATATTTTTTAAAAATGCTAATCTAATATGATGGGCATAAATGAGGTTTAAAAGTCGTTAGTGTTGGGACTTCCCTGGTGGTGCAGTGGTTAATAATCCATCTGCCAGTGCAGGGGACACAGGTTAGATCCCTGTTCCTGGAATGTCACACGTGCCGTGGAGCAACTAAGCCTCAGCACCACAACTATTGAAGCCCGTGTGCCCTAGAGCCCACACACCACAACTACTGAGCCCATGTGCCTAGAGCCCGAGCTCCACAAGAGAAGCCACAGCAATGAGAAGCCCGTGCACAGCAACAAAGACCCAACGCAGCCAAAAAAAAAAAAAAGTCATTAGTGTTGGTGGTTAAGTATGTAAATAGAAAGGCATCAGTGAAATTAGTAAAAGCAATTTAATAAGTATATAATTACCTGGAAGCATGCTTGGGAACTTGTGCAGGAAGTAGCTCGTATTGTCCTGGTGAAAGCTGAACAGACTACACAGAATGGACAAGGACACCAATAATAGATCAATACAGGTCTCAAACTCACTTTATTATCTATCATTCATAATCCTTTATTTTATTACCATACAACATTATATAATTTATTTTCTATTTTGAGAGTGGAAAAGGTACACTTTCAAAGGTAGAGCTTCAAAACACTCAACAGATATTCATTTTTCATGATGAATATTATGACAGTATGCCTACAGTGGTATGGAGAAAAATGCTGTACAATTAATCATATTTTAAATGTACTAGATTCAACAAATCCAATTGATCACCAATTAGTGAGCCTGCTCTGTTGGTAAAGAACTGTGCTAGGTATGGTGGGGAATACAGGAGTGTTCTCATAATACATAAACAATGCTAATATAAAACACTATAATCAACACTAAAAGAAAGATTGAAGATGTTGGGGATAGGGAGAGATTAACCCAACTGGGTGACCAACAGCTAACATCACATATTCAATGGTGAAAAGCTAAAAGCTTTTCCTCTAAGGTCAGGAACAGGACAAGGGTGCCTATGTCTCCATTCCTATTCAACATAGTACTGGAAGTCCTAGCCAGAGTAATTAGGCAAGAAAAAGAAATAAAAGGTAACCAAATTGGAAAGGAAGAAGTAAAACTGTCCCTGTTTGCAGATGACATAATCTTATATATAAAAAACTCTAAAGACTCCACCAAAAAACTGTTTGAACTAATAAGGAAATTCAGTAAAGTTGCAGGATACAAAAACAACATACAAAAATCAGTTGAAAAAAAATCAGTTGAGTTCCTATACACTAACAATGAAGTATCTGAAAAAGAAATTAAGAAAACAATCTCATTTACAATAGCATCAAAACATAAAATACTTAGGAATAAATTTAACTAAGGAGATGGAAGATCTGTACACTGAAAACTATAAGACATTGATGAAAGAAACTGAAGAAGACACAAATAAATGGAAAGATATCCCATGTTTATGGATTAGAAGAATTAATATTGGTAAAATATCCATATTATCCAAAGCAATCTACAGATTCAGTGCAATCCCTATCAAAATCCCAGCAGCATTTTTTCAGAGATATAGAAGAAACAATCCTAAATTCAGTATGGAACCACAAATGGCCCCAGATGGTCAAAGCAATCTTAAGAAAGAAGAACAAAGCTGGAGGGATCACACTTCCTGATTTCAAACTATATTGCAGAGCTACAGTAATCAAAACAGTATGATACCAGCATAAAAACAGACACATAGACTAAAGGAACAAAATAGAGAGCCCAGAAATAAATCCACACAGAAACAGTCAACTAATCTTTGACAAAGGCACCAAGAATACACAATAGGGAAAGGATAGTCCCTTCAATAAATGGTATTGGGGAGACTGGATATCCACATGCAAAAGAACAAAACTAAACCCTATCTTATGCACAACTACTAACTCAAAATGACTGAATACTTAAACATAATATGTGAAATGATAAAACACCTAAAAGAAAACATATAGAAAAATCTCCTGGACATTGGTCTCAGCAATGATTTTTTTAGATATGACACCAAAAGTACAGGCAACAAAAGCAAAAATAAACAAGTAGGACTACATCAAAGTATAGCCAAGGAAACAATCAATAAAATGCAAAGGCAACCTAAGGAATGGGAGAAAATATTTGCAAACCATATATCTGATAAGGTGTTAATATCCAAAATATATAAGGAACTCATACAACTCAATAGCAAAAAGACAAGTAATCAAATTTAAAAATGGGCCAAAGACTTGAGTAGACATTTTTCCATAGAAGACATACAAATGACCAACAAGTACATGGAAAGGTGCTCAACATCACTAATCATCGGGGAAATGAAAATCAAAACCACAATGAGATATCACCTCACACCAGTTAGAATGGCTATTATCAAAAACACAAGAAATAACTAGTGTTGGTGAGGATGTGGAGAAAAGGGAACCCTTGTGCACTTTGGTGGGAATATAAAATTGTATAGCCATTATGGAAAACAGTATGGAGGTTCCTCAAAAAATAAAAACAGAACTACCATATGATCTAGCAATCCCAATTCTGGGTATATATCTGAAGGAAACAAAATCAATATTTGGAAGAGATACCTGCAGTCCCATGTTCACTGCAGCATTATTCACAATAACCGAGCTATGGAAATAACCTAGGCACCCATCCATGGATGAATAGATAATGAAAATGTGATATATATTCCCTTAATGCATAAACTATATTGGAATGTTGTTCAGCCATAAAAAAGAAGGAAAGCCTACCATTTGCAACAACATGGATGAACCCGGAGAACATTATGCCAAGTTGAATAAGCCAGAGAAAGACAAATACCATTTTGTAACAGTTATATGTGCAATCTAAAAAGGTTGTACTCATAGAAACAGAGAGTAAAATGGTGGTTCCCAGATTGGCAGGTGGGGGAAATGGGGAGATGTTGGTCAAAAGGTACAAACTTTATTATAAGATGAATAAGTTCTAGAGATAGAATGTACAGCATGGTGAGTATAGTTAATAATACTGTATTGTATACTTGAAAATTGCTAAGAGAGAAGATCTTATGTGCTTTGTGGTTTTGTTTTTTTGTTTTTCTTTTAATTATTTGGCTGTGTCCCATGGCATGTGGGATGTTAGTTCACAACCAGGGATCGAACCCGCACAGTAGAAGTGTGGTCTTAAACACTGGACTGCCAGGGAAGTCCCCATTCTTATGTGCTCTTATCACACACACACACAAAATGGCAACCATGTGAGGTGATGGATGTGCTAATTAACTTGATTGTGGTAATCATTTCACAATATGTGTGTGTGTGTGTGTGTATATATATATATATATATATATATATATAACAAATCATGTTGTACACCTTAAATATATTCGATTTTATTTGTCAGTTACACCTCAATAAAGCTGGGGGAAATAATTAAATAAATAAATCCAACTGGGGGATCTAAAGATGGTAAAGACAGTGAGATTTGAGTGGGGTTTTAAGGAAGGTAAGACTTCCTTGAGGGAGGCAAGAGAGGGATTCTAAGAAGGAGAAACACCATAGAACTCTTCCATCTTGGGAAGGATTCTTCCCAGGATTCAGTAATATAACTCCTCCCTGCCAGCTCCTTGAACATAGGAAGTTCTGGAGGTCCGGTCAGTCTTCCCCTGGCTTCTCATTCTCTTTCCTTCCCTCCCTCCCTTCCTTCACACATCCCACTCTCTGTGCTTACCAGTTCCTGACACTCCCTTATTTCCCTTACCTCAGGGCTAATATCCACAGACCCAAGGATAGTGGAGCCACCCAGGTAGTTTGCAATGTTTCACAACGGGCAGAGAGATAGTCTCTTCTACAGTGGATTTTTCAGTCCATTAGAAATCCTATCAGGATACTCATAAGATGAATGCAGCCAAAAGACTGTCAGGTACAATATTTTTAGGTACTACTGGTGGAAATTTCATCCGGTGTGTCTTCTTCTCTGAGAAATGGTCTCTTGCTTCACATGGAAGTATCAGTGACTCACCACCTAAACATCTTTATGGTCTGAGAAATAGACAGCATTGGACTTTCTCAAAAAGATGCCTGTCTAATGGTACCAATGATGTTGTTCTTACCAGCACCCTGTAATTTTCATCAGCTCCAGAAACTATGTGAGTCCCAGTCCCTGAGATGTCTTCTGTATCAGATTCACTTTCACTTACCATTCTCTTCACAAATTTACTTGTGACAATCACTGCTCTGCCTTGCAGTTGCTCTATGAGAGTTCATCCTCAAATAATACCTGCTAAATGAGCCAACTTTGAGCACCATTTTTTTTTCATTTAATTGCATGATGAATTGTTCCATCTTATCAATGCTTTGCTCTTCATTATTCTAACACTTAAGTCTTCGATTCCCTGAAGTATTACCTGCCAGCCCCCTCCTAGACACAAAATTTCTCTCTGTTGACACCTTGCTCAATGAAAAACCATCCTGTTGAAAATTCATTCCTTCAGCCATTATTTTACTATGAAGCACTTTGCAAATAAACATGTCTTCAGAGATACTTGATCACAGCTATGAACACAGCTAACAAAAACCAATGAACCGGTTAGATTTTCTCAACCATCATCTCCCAATCAGCTGTTCAAGGATGTCTTTTGAACGCATTGAAATGGATCCTTGGATTCATTCTCTGAGTTAATAGAGGTGCCATTCCATCCTGCCTGCCTCCTTTTGACCTAAAACAGATATTGGGAGGTGGTGGTGGGGTGTGGGCAGAATCACCACATTTGTTTCTTTTCACATAAGTTTCATCTTCTAAGACAATGCTAAAGCTAACCTAGACAGAAGTTTGAGGCAATTTTAAATTTTGTTTAATTGTGCTTTTCATTGAAATGTCTCTAGCCTAGGAAGTGAATAAGTTTTAAAATGGAAAATAAAAAGAAATAAGAGCAAAAATATTAGTTGGAAAAATTTTTGATTTCTACAAATGAACATGAATGAAAAGACTATTACTTGCACACTGAAAACAAGTCAAATCTATAGAAAGAAAAAAAAATTAAAGGTAAGTCTCTTTGCTCCCTACCTAACCTCTGCTTCCTAAATGGAAACCACTGTTAATGATTGCTTAAGTATCACCCAAGAAAACAAGTATGCATTTAACATCGTATATATATTTGTTTTTATTTTTACAAATGGGATTATGCTATAAATATTGGTCTGTTCCTTGAGTTTTTTCATTTAGTAATATATCTTGGAGGTGCTTCCATATCAACACAGATAGGCATACCTCATTTTTTTTTTTTTTTTTTTTTTTTTTTTTTTTTTTTTGCTGTACGCGGGCCTCTCACTGCTGTGGCCTCTCCCGCTGCGGAGCACAGGCTCCGGACACACAGGCTCCGCAGCCATGGCTCGCGGGCCCAGCCGCTCCGTGGCATGTGGGATCTTCCGGGATCGGGGCACGAACCCGTGTCCCCTGCATCGGCAGGCGGACTCTCAACCACTGCGCCACCAGGGAAGCCCCCTCATTATTTTTAATGGTAGCACAGCATTATATGGATGTAGCATTATATAACTAGCCCTCTAGTTAGATAAATTTATGAACAATGCTGCAGTATTTTATATAAATATCTCACTGTACTTTCATAAGACTATTTGTAGGAACTACTGAGCTCGCGTGCCTCAACGAGAGAGCCTGTGTGCCACAAACTATAGAGCCCAGGTGTGCCTGGAGCTGGTGCGCCACAACTAGAGAGAGAAAAAAAAAAACCCATGCCACAACTAGAGAGAAGACCGCACACCACAACTAGAGAAGCCCACACGCAGCAACGAAAAATCCCGCATGCTGCAACTAAGACCTGATGCAGCCAAAAAAATAAAGAAATTAAATAAATAAAATTAATATATTTTTTAAAAGACCATTTTTAGGGTAAATTCCTGACAGTGGAATGGTCCCTATGTGCATTTAAAATATGAACAAGAATCATCAAACCACCCTCCAAAATACCTGCAACAATTTTTATGCATACAGAATATCTCTTTCTGTACTCCCTTTGCCAATATAATGGGTATCATCCAACTTAAATTGTTGATCATCTGACAGGCAAAAAATTGTGTCTACCTGCTTTTGTTCTTTTGTAATTATTTAATAATTAGTGGAAGCCAAGCATCACTTTATGTTTTTTAGCAACTGGTATATCTCTTTGTGAGTTGCTAGCTCGTATCATTTTTTCATTTTTATTTGCATTTCTCTGATCATTAGCAATGTTGAGCATCTTTTCATGTGTCTGCTGGCCATCTGTATGTCTTCTTTGGAAAAATGTCTATTCAGGTCTTCTACCATTTTTAATTGTCTTGGTTTGGGGTTTTGTTTTGTTTTTATATTGAGTTGTGTGAACTGTTTATCTATTTTGTATATTAACAACTTCCTTCTTGGTCATATCATTTGCAAATATTTTCTCCCATTTAGTAGGCTGTCTTTTCATTTTGTTGATGGTTTCCTTTGCTGTGCAAAAGCTTTTAAATTTAATTAGGTCCCATTTGTTTATTTTTGCTTTAGTTTCCTTTGCCTGAGGAGACATATCCAAAAAAATATTGCAGCAATTTATGTCAGAGAGTGTTCTGCCTATGTTTTGTTCTAGAAGTTTTATGGTTTCTGGTCTTACATTTAGGTCTTTAATCCATTGAGCTTATTTTTGTATATGATGTGGGAAAATGTTCTAATTTCATTCTTTCACATGTAGCTGCCCAGTTTTCCCAGCAGCACTTACTGACGAGACAGTCTTTTCTTCCCCACTGTATATTCTTGCCTCCTTTGTCATAGCTTAACTGACCATAAGTGCGTGGGTTTGCTTCTGAGCTCTCTATTCTGTTCCATTAATCTATGTGTCTGTTTTTGTGCCAGCACCATGCTGTTTTGATCACTATAGCTTTGTAGTATAGCCTGAAGTCAGGGAGAGTCATGATTCCGGCTTTGTTCTTTTATCTCAAGATTGCTTTGGCTATTCAGGGTCTTCTATGGTTCCATATAAATTTTAGGATTATTTGTTCTAGTTATATGAAAAATGTCATGGGTATTTTCATAGGGATTACACTAAATCTGTAGATTTCTTTGGGAAGTATGGATGTTTTAACCATACTAACTCTTCCAAGCCATGAACGTGAAATATCTTTCCATCTCTTTGTATCACTTTCAATTTCCTTCATCAGTATTTTATAGTTTTCAGAGTATAGGTCTTTCACCTCCTTGGTTAAGTTTATTCCTAGGTATTTTATTCTTTTTGCTGTGATTTTAACTGAGATTGTCTTCTTGCTTTCTCTTTCTGACAGTTCATTATTAGAGTATAGAAAAGCAATAGATTTCTGTATATTAATCTTGTACCCTGCAACTTCACCGAATTCATTTATTAGTTCTAATAGTTTTTGTTGGTGCCTTTGCTCATTTTTAAACCAGAATGTCCATTTCAATTGCATTATGAGAGAGCATGACTCATTTTTACCCTTTGAAGCAAGAGTGTTGAAGCCATGCAGTTAGTGGTCAGTGTTTCTTGAAAGTCCCTTGCAGCTTCACTACCTGATGGCACTCTACTCTTCTGCATTGGCTGACCTTGGCCAGTACTGACTCATTGCCTACAGACTGGGGCAGAGTCACCATCTTCTCCTCGCCCCGTTCATTGTAGGGAAACTCTGGCACAGACTTATTTGACTTTGGGTTGCTCTGAAACTCCCCTACCATGTTGATTTCAAGCTTAGGCTTTAAACTTTCCCATTTAAATCACTGGATCCAGGTTTCCAGTTGAAAACATAAACAGTGCATTTTAAATGGTCCTGGACTTATACTCTGCAAGATGGAGTGGCACTGGGGCACAATTTTTCTGTGGGGCATTTTGGCAATGCATCTCAAAAGACTTAGACATCTACATGCCCTTTACTCAACAACTCCACTCTCTGACTAAAAGCAGGAAATGACTGAATATGCAGTATTAGTATTAGGTTATGTCCTTACAGTAGAATACTATGCAGCTATTTAAAATGATGTAGAGAATACATGATGGTGTGAAAAAGATTCACAATATACTTCCAAGGGAAAAAAAGAGTTCTGCTTTCTGCTAATGGCAGGCTAGGTTATTTGGATGATGAAACTTCCCACTGCAGGCAACTACTAGAAATGAGAGTTGAAATATTAAAAATAGACAGAGCTTTTAAAAAGATATGAAATTGATGACAATAAGGAATATAAACCCCACAAACCAAGAGATAGCAAAAAACCAGACAGGCAAATGGCCCAGTTTTGCTCAGAGGATGTATGCTGGTCCAGACTAAACTCAGCAGAGGAACAGAGCTGGGTTTGAGTGAACTTCAGAGCCCTAGAAGGATCCAGAGGCCAAAGCCTGGACCATCAATGTTGCTGATTTAATGGAAGTCCTACCAACAGGAATTGGAGGCCCTAAAAGGGGACTTCCTGAAAGCAAACCTACCACCTCACCCCAATGCTAGGGACTGCAAAAAGAGTTGTCTTGGTGCTAAGGAGAATTAGGAAAGGGGGAAGAAACACATCCTTGAGAGACTGTAACCGTGGGCTGGTTCCTTTCATGGATTCAGTCCAAATGCCCATCACTAGAGTGATTCAAGAATATATAAGCAGTGTATTTCAAGTGGCACCAAACTGGTAGCTCCCCTAAGTATTAGCAGAAGCAAAAGTAAACCTTCTCTGAAGGAAAAAGGCTTTCATCTTAGGGAATTCATGAAAACAACCTTTCAGTGGGAACGAGCAACACACAGTCAAAGATAATCACACATCCAAGGAACCAAAATGAGTAAGGCCGAGGCAGATTTCAGAAATGTAAGCAATCATTAATTCATTCATGTATTCAAGAAATATTAACCATCAGACACTGTTCTAGAGGCAAAGATGTAGCAGTGAACAAAGCAGGTAAGTATTCATGTCCTCATGAAGCTTCACTCTCACGGAAGGAGGCAGACAACAAATAATAAATGCAAAGTGCAAATAAATTATATAGTATACTGAGGGCTCTAGGTGCTATGGAAACAATGAAAGAGCAGGGTAGGAGGGTCAGGAGTGTCAGGTGGCCAATTTAAATGAGGCTCATTGAGAAGGTGACACTTGAACAAAGACTTGAAGGAGAGGGGATAAGCCATGCAGATATCTGGGATAAGAGCATATGAAGGAAGATCCAGTGCAAGGACCCTGAGGTCAGAGTGGGAGTAGCAAATTCAAGAAGCAGCCAGGATGAGGCCAGTGGGGTAGGATGAGAGTGAGGGAAGACACAAGAGATGAGGTCACAAATGAAGCCTATCCACCATCAACCTGTTGGTCCTGAAAACAGCCACTCAGAGATCACACCGACTATCACAAAGCCTGAACCCAGAGGTTCTCAATCAGGAATGTTTTTTTGGTTTTTGGTTCCCCCCTTCCTCAGGGGAAATTTGGACAATGTCTGGAGACAGTTTCAGTTGTTACAGCTGGGAGGGGGGGATTGCTAATTGGCATCTAATTATCCTGAAATGCTGCTAAACATCCTACAAAGCACAGAACCGCCCCCACCACAGAGAATTATCCTGACCCAAGAGTCAATAGTGCCAAGGGTGAGAAACCCTAAATTCGACATAAAATGGAGAAGTCAAAAAGGCAGTTGGATATACAAGTCTGGAGTTCAACAGATAAGTTTGGGCAGGAGATATACATTCAGAAATTCATAAACAAGTAACTGGTGTTCAAAGCCTTGAGACTGAATCAGATCAGCGGGGAGTGAGTGTAGATGGGGAAGAGGTGTTGTGTGCCTGGCGTTCCAACAGGAAGAGGGCAGGGAAGAGGGGCTGAACTGGTCAAAAGACTGAGAAGAGGAAAACAAGAATGAGGTTTGAGGAGGAGGTGTCAGGGGTTTGGAAAGAGGGGAGATGTGAGAGAAAGCTACCCAGGAGAATGGGAGAGTAAACAGACTAGGGAAGTCCATTCTGGGCCCACAGGAGGTGAAGAATTTAAAATGAGACTAGTCATCTGGCTACACAGATGCAGGTTCAAAGTTCGAAGAGAGATTTTTTTTTTTTGCAGTACGTGGGCCTCTCACTGTTGTGGCCTCTCCCGTTGCAGAGCACAGGCTCCAGACGCACAGGCTCAGCAGCCATGGCTCACGGGCCTAGCCACTCCGCGGCATGTGGGATCTTCCCGGACCGGGGCACGAACCCGTGTCCCCTGCATCGGCAGGCAGACTCTCAACCACTGCGCCACCAGGGAAGCCCTCGAAGAGAGATTTGACTAAGGTTGTGGCTTTGCCAAACAAGTGAGATGAGCCATCAGGGGCCAGGGAATTGAGGGCGTATGCAGGGAGTAACTCTAATGATTAACTTAAGCTTTGAAAGGAAGGAAAGCACTGAAAGTTGAGAGGCAATGAAAGGTGGTAGTATAATCAGATAGGGTAGGGAGTCCGCAGAGAAAGAAAATGAGGCATGGCTTTCCTGACATAAGAGAAGCCATTTTTGGCCTAAGCCATTTTGTGATCTAAGCCTGGCCTCGGTAATTAATGATCTTACGGGAAGTGAGGAAATGCAGGAACAAAGAAAAAGCAGTCAAGGAACAATAGGTCAGCAATAAAACAGAGTCCCAGTTCCTCCTCAAGGGATATACATAACAATTTGATACGTGTCTTTGAGTTCTGCAGGAACTAAGGCCTCTACCCAGGTGGAGGATAGAAGGATGATGCTGCCCCTCCTGACTTCAGTCAACTAAAGCTTGGACTCTGTCGACCTTTGCCCTGATCCTACGCTGAATTCTCCTCTGCTCAAGCCCCATCATGAATATGCATGTACCTTTAGCTTTAGACTTCCCCAATTTTGCTGTTGGGGAGACACTGCTTTGGGAAAGATACCTGTTTTCTCCTAACTTGCTGCAAGTAATAAATCCTTCCTCCTCCCGCTCTTTGGCTTAGTTGTATCTTTTGGTTCGACACCCACCAGGAGGCAAACTCATTTTTCGGGCAACAGTGAGATCAATGGATTGTAGACTGGGTGGGAACAGAAAAATTGTTGAGGTTGGGATATTAGAGTGGGTAAGGCAGAAGATCAGGGGAGAGTGATCAGAGTGGGATGCATGCAACTGAAATTAAGGAGGGTTGAAATGATTGGTGTTGAAAAAAATTTAAGGAGTGAGGGCTGAAGTGCAGGAGAGTTCAAGAAACTGAGAAGCCAGATTGTTGGAAAATCATCATCTACGAGTGTACTGAAATTATGACAGGAGTAGTGGAAAAGAGTGACAGGGTGCAAAGGGAGCTAAAATCATCCAGAAATAAGGTGGAGTAACACAGGGGTTACTGGGATGACTGCAACACTGGGAAAAAGCAGGTCACAAAATTATATAATGGAGAGAAAAGTCCCACTTCTGTTCATATATTCTAAAATAAAAACATTATTTCTCTAATAAGAAAAAAATTACTGTAAAAGTTGTAGGTCTATATCAAATAGTCTTTGGAAAGAGCCAGATATAGATGAGTATACACACATACACATTCAAATGTGAATATAAATATATCTATGCACATATGATTCTTTGATATAGATTCTCCTCTTGAGTTACATGCTTCAGAATAAAGGTGTTAAAAATAGTAAAAACTTTCTTACAAATGAAGAACAGCACTAACAAGATATAATGTGAATATTCTATTAATAATTATGATGCTTGAGAATGCTGTTCTATCTTAATAAATAACAATAATGTATACTGTATCTACCTCGAATTCCAATTATTATTTTACTGAGTTCTGCTATTAAAAAAACAGAATTATGAATTTTTTTCTCCTACTTCACTTCATACAAACACTTTAATGCAAGCAGGATCATATGCCTAGATGCAAAAGATAGAACTATAAAGTTTCTAGAAGAAAGCATAGGAGAATATGTGTACAGCCTTAGAGTAGGCAGGGATTTCTTTTTTTTTTTTTTTTTGCGGTACTCGGGCCTCTCACTGCTGTGGCCTCTCCTGCCGCGGAGCACAGGCTCCGGAGGCGTAGGCCCAGAGGCCATGGCTCACGGGCCCAGCCGCTCCGCGGCATGTGGGATCCTCCTGGACCGGGGCACGAACCTGTGTCCCCTGCATCGGCAGGTGGACTCCCAACCACTGCGCCACCAGGGAAGCCCTCTTTATTTTTTAAATTAATTTTTATTGGAGTATAGTTGCTTTACCAGAATTATGAATTTTATTGGTCACTAAACAGGGTTACATCTGAATAGCTCTCCTCCCGTGAATATATTATTATATGCCTTTGAAACAGAAAATTAGGAAAACATTTAATTCTTCCAGTTTCTGGAGCTCAAGCCTTTGTGGGAGGTAGGGAGAGAGAGGAGAAAGAAAGGAAAGAAACAGGAAAAGTATGTTTTCAGAAGGTTTTTATCCATCCCTCTGGGTAAGCCACACTCTTTTGGTCTTTTAAAGCTTTAAATTTTGCCTAATACCAATCACCTATGTTTTCTCCTTTCAGCAGTGGGCCTGGGCCTACCCTTAGAAACCTCTAAAAGCCAGAAGAGAGGAAGCAGACGAGAAGTAAATGGCGAGGGAGGCTAACGAAGAATGATTTTGTATTGGAGGTGGCCAGAACGATTTCACACGTTGCCTGTTTACCTGATACCAAGTCATAAAAGTCTAATTTAGTGTTTGTATTCAGCCACTGAACCAAACGGGATAAGATTTATCCCATGAACGTTTATCATCCTGTCCTGTTTCAAAGCTATAATTTGCAAAGCTGCAGGAAGGGTTCACGGTTGGATACGACAGGTGCTCATCCTGCTGAAGGTTCCTTGTCCACCCTGCTAACCACACCCCTTCCATTTAATTCAACCTCCTGTGGCAATGCATCTTCTCAGGTTATCACTATATTATTCTGATAAGGTGGTAAAGACTGATACTATTATTAGCTCCTTTATAGATGGGAGATATTAAGGCCCAAAGTCCCAAATAACAAAGTCCAAGTCCCAGCTCTGGCCCTTGGGCAGGCCCCAGACACTGCTCTGCCCCTCCCGTGAAACAGCTCCCTCGGATTCCACCCCCTGAAACCCTGCCCCTCATTCAAGGCCAGAGGCGCAAGGTAGACTGGAAAAAGCACCAAATTGGGGCTCAGAAGCCCTCCGTTAAAAGTACTGCCTCCCCTCTTTATTAGCTATGTGCCTCAGAACCAGTTACTTCATCTCTGTTCACCTCAGTTTTCTCATGTGCAAAATGGGGATTAACATCCGTTTTGCCTATCTCAGAATGCCTGTGACGAACTACTAGGAGAATATATGTGGAAGCTCACAGCAAACCGTTAAGAGCCACACGAATGTCATAAGTTATCCAAGGTCCAGCTTGAGTCCTACTCAGTCCAGGGAGCCTTCCAGACTTTCAATCCCACCCCCTGGCATTTCCTCTTACACTATTTATCTCAGTACTTGATCTACGGGCTCTTGTGTTGTTATTTAAATATTTCCAAGTCAGGAACATCTTCCCTCAGAAGAGCCTAGCCCAGGGCTATAAGCAAGCAGTTCTCTGTATTCTCAATGTGATGCATGAACTGGTGGAGCTGAGAGTACACCCTGACCCTCCTGGTACCAGGGTGCTCATTTCTACAAGAAATTTTGCAAAAGCTTCCCTATGGTGTATAGTTATACTCACGCTCTAATAAGAGGATTACTGACTGAAAGGCAAAGTTTTCTCTTTAAAAGAAGAGGGCACACCATATCAACTGCTTGAAGAGACCAGAAGCATGGCCCCATCACAGATAAGACCCCAAGTCAGGGGAATCCTGCCAACAGTTCCCAGCGAGGGAAAAAAAATTTCCCCATGCACTCACTTTAGGTTGAAGAGGTCTCACAGGGATACACCTTGCTGGATATATTTGCAAATGAGACAGCCCTTTGTTTGATTTCTGGACGAAATAAGGCATTCTACAGGTTTTCAGTTTCTCCTGGGGAAGATACACTCTGAGTATAGAGAATATTTTCCTCAGGGCCTCTTGGTAGCTTTCCCATACAAAGCCAGCTGCTAGTAGTGTTTTACCTGATCTCTGTAAACCAGCGTGCTGGGGTTTGACCGTGGTTTGTCTTTAAATGAGTAGGTGGCCACTTACTACTTTAACAAGTCCAAGAAGTCAGGAGGCATGTACTGGGGAAGGTCATTTAATACCAGATCGTTTCTTTGCAGAAGAGGTGGTTTTTTCCTTCCTTCATTTTTAAAACTGTATGTTGCTATCACTGGATTTAATAGATATTCTTCAATAAAAGTTTTCAAGTGGTAAGTGCCAGGATTAGGAGCGTTCTGTGGAGAACTGACATCATTTTTAAAGTCAGTGTGAAAAAAAAAAGAAAAAAAAAAAAAAAGTCAGTGTGTACACTGGTTAACATCTCTTAAAGCATCGTTCTTGCAAAGGTCACTCCTAAGTAGCATTTCTCTCTGTTTTACAGTTTAATAAGATTCTATCAAATAGAGTAAACACTCCCACCAGAACAATACTTCAAGACAATCATGATGATTTCCTTTCTGAGACAATTGCTAAATTATAGCAAATGGGTTACAGCCATAGTTGAAGTTTTAACTTTTTAAAAAGTAGCTTCAGAGATACTTAAACTTGAGATTCAATTTGACTGTAAATGTCAGGCCTCTCATGAGAGCCCTCAGGATAAGCTTTGTGACTAAACAGAAGTTATCCTACTTCTGCTTAGTAGATACCACGTGTTTCTTTCTAGCCCTCAAGTGGGAAGCTAAAGGATAATAACACGAGACTGAGGATGAATTGGCAGAACACATGGCCTAATTAGTCCCATAAGAGGTTTGGTACTTTTAAATCACAACCACAGTATGGCTGAATGGCCAGACCTGACAGTTTAGCTGCTGCTGCTTTTGTGGCCATCTTCCCACTGAGCACTCAGCTCAGTTCTACCATTAAAATTAGTTCAGTTCCAAGGAGGCTTTGGATCCTGAGGCCCCTCTGTTATAGAAAGGTGTGAAAAGAAAATATTTCTGCCGTATAGAAACAATGTATCTTGAGAGGCAGATCTTCCAGTCATCTTTCTTTTGTATATTACCGTCTTGTTTTCATACATTGGTCATGTTAACAAAAGTTATCGTAGACTCTTACTTTTTATCTAAGTAAGATAACAACCAAAATCAAACACATTTCCGGAATGCATGCTTTTTCTTCCTTGTGTAATCTCACCAAGGTCATAAACTAGGTTGACTTTATCAAGATATCCTGTAAAACACCTGGATTCCTAGAGTTGTTTTACTTCCAAGCTTTTACTGCATTCAAAATTTAAAGTTAGTTTCTCAGTCATATGCTGATACTAAAATTATAAATATGAAATAAGGCCCATGTAGATTTTTTTTAAGGCCCATGTAGATTTGAACAACCATTGTTTTCTTAAAATTAAGTATTAGTGACTTAATCAGGTTAGACTGATTATAATACTAATAGAAATGAGAATACTTTGAATAGGAAAGGATGAAAATATACATACTGTTAACGCTATTCTCCACCATCCTTCTCTTTCAAAAGATGACTTCCGGCTTGGTTTCTATTAATAAACATAAAATGTGCTTATTCATTTTAGAAGTGATCCCTGGAAGTTAAGTATCACTTATAAAACATGTACTTGAAGAAATGGATACCAGTACCAAACTGGTCAGCCTGAATTAAAATAAAAGCTACATAATGATAAATTTTGCCTGTAATATTTCCTTAAATTACTATTTTATGATCTTAAGTGCTTTTTAAACATCTAAATTCCCTTTGGGTAAATTAGAGTAATAAACATCCCCATCTCACAGAGATGTCATGAGAATAATTAGAGGTGACAAAATTTGGTGCTCTTAGGAAGAAAAGAGTTGTATAAACCCAAAATTGTGTTAGTATAATTGTTATTAAGATTTATGGCTCAGGGAGCTCAAGGTAAAAATGTATAGTCATCAAGTTAATGGGATATTGGGATACAAATTCCTGGCAATATGGCAAATGTTGAACACTGCCATTTCCTGGATTTACATATGCTATGACTTGGGCTTGAACTCCAGCTCGGCCACTGGCTAGGAGCACTAGGCAAGTTAACCCTCGTGAACCTCAGCTTCCTCTTAGGAATACAAAAAAAGGCACCAGGCCTGGCATGAAAATAAGGCATTGTAAAACCTGTACCCACAACCAGGGCTCAGTAAGTGGCAGCTTTTATTTTTAACATCTCATCTGTCAAGTTAAGAAGATTATTTTGATATTCTTCAGTTTCCAAGGACGCTCGTCTTCCATTGTAAGTACTTTACACCCACTTATTATCCCATACTTGTTTCAGCTTCACTGTCAACAGAACACGGTTGTTTAGTTTTTTCCTTTTGTGCTATTTCCAGTAGGTAAAATCATTAAAATACTGAGTTCTACTTTCATTTAGAATACTTTTGTTATTACTATGAAATATAGGTTATCTCAAGCAACAAGGCATTAAAAATAATAAACAATCTAATCAGTCAACGGATATAATTAATATTCCTGTCTAGCAACTTATATCCACTTACAAGTACCCTTGGGCTTTAGTTTTACTATGAAATATAGGCATTTCTCTAAAAAAGCATTGTTTCATACTCACTGCTAAGTCTGAATTTCTTCCTATACATTCCCTTTATTAGATTTATGTTGAATCTTCTCTGTTGCACACTTATAGTCACAGAAATCAAACTTTTTCGGGCAGGTCGAGACAGGTCTCCACCTCTACCTAGGACCAGGGAAATGAGGTGGGAAGAAGGGAGAAGTAAACATATATCTAAAGGAAGGTAATTGGCGGCTGCTGTTTTGTTTTGCCCAAGACAGGTGATCTCAACTTCACCTATCTCCCACTTCCAATTCACTTCAAGGGCGAATCACTTTACACAAGACGGGCTAGACATCCCTTGCCCAAATTTATTTAAAAACTAAACAAAGATACTTTCAAATATTTTATAAATACTAAAGTAGGAAGCAGGGCAAAAACGTGTCCAATAGACTAAGGAAGGAAAAACGCATTCTCTCGGCAGACAGAGGGGAAAGTGAAAGAAATCTAATTACCCTATTAAAACAGTTGTCCAGTGCAATTAGCAGTAGGTAAGAGGGGGGGAAAAACAACACAGAAAACAAAGGGCGAATGGGAAGGATAATGGAGAGCGAGGGAAGAGGAGAGCAAACGAAGTGGCACTCAAATACCGATCGGGATGAAAGGACTGCAGGCGCCGACGTGAACGTAGGGAGAAGCGGAGGGGCGCCAGAGCCCAGGATTAAAGAGAGGTGGGACTTGGGGCGGAGCTCGGCGAGGGGAAAGTTGTTGTAGAGGTGGGAGGGCAGGAGAGGAAGGCGGTACCGAGGCCGCCCCGCCTCGCTCCTTCCCTTACTGTGGCGGAGGCGATGGCCATGATAGGCTGGTCCATTGCTGCCGCCTCGCTCCCTAGGCCGAGGCTGGCGTCCGGTTGCCAGGAGGCGCCTCAGTCCGCCAGTTCCTGAGCGTGCGCAGGGCACCCGCCAGGTTCGTCTCCCGATGCGGGGTAAGGGAGGCGGGCACACGCTTGGAGGGCCCACAGCAAACAAGACTCACGCAGAGGAAATGGGTCGAGACCGTCAGGCACATGCGTGGTAAGGAAACCTAAAGAGCGCGGGAGTCGCCAGAGAGCCCTCGGCAAGTATCTGCGCCAAGGGAGACTTGCAAAGGCTAAAGCGCCCCAGGATCTCCATCAGCCCTTTCCCAAATCACCTCATGCTTGATACGCATATTTAGATTTAAGGCAAAAATCAACCTCAGCACCCACTTTATTTTTTGAATTTTATTTTTTTATACAGCAGGTTCTTATTACTTATTTTATACCTATTAGTGTATACATGTCAATCCCAATCTCCCAATTCATCCCACCACCACCTCCACCCCTCCACCCCTTTCCCCCCTTGGATAGCACCCACTTCCTAAGATTGTTTCTAAACTCCTCCAGATGGAAATTCTGGGGGTGTCACTTTTGAGAAGTGGAGTACTAGACACAACAGGCTGTAAAACCACGGATTACCCTTTACCATCCGTATAGACCCTCTTCATTTCCAACCTCTCTTGGCTGTAGCTTCTCAACCTATAAACATTACCATCTTTAAACAAACGTCCCCTTAAGCTTAACAGTTCCATTTTACGGAGTATCTGCTGTGTTCCAGATATTTCACATATATTTAATCCTCAAAACGACCCTGTGAAGTAGGTATTAATCCCATTTATGAACAAGGAAACAAGCTTCCTTGGACAGTTTAGCACAGCTTCCTCTGCATCACACAGAAGTGGCAGAGCCAGAGTTCAAGTCCAGGCCTGACTCCAGTGCCCCACTGTCCACTACACTGCGGAGTTTCTGCCTCTGTTCACAAACTTTCAAGAGTAATGTGGATTCAATTCCTTCCTCACCCCACCCCCATACTTTCCTAAAACCATCTTAATCTGACATGTGCAGGCACCTTTCAGTTAAAACTGCATTTACTAACTAAGCTAGCCAGTTATCTAGTTGCCAAATCCAATGGGGATTTTTCAGGCTCTTAGCAAACTTGGATCTCTGTCATCATTGCATTGATTATTCCTCTCCCTGGCTGCATTTGCTGATTTATTGTGCTTCTTTTCTTTGTCTATAAGGAGGTGGTAATATAGTGGTACCTACATGGGGTGACTAACTTGAGTGAAATGTCTGGAACCACATCTGGCACAATGCATTCAAAACATATAGTCACTGCCTTTAGGACAAAAGCAAAATTTACAAATTTACAATCCAGTCTCACCTCATTAGAACCTCATGATCTGATGTATACTTGCAAATCCCAAACATGCCATCTTCACACTTCTATTAGTCTCCCCATATGCTAGCCCTTCTGCTTGAAATGCTATTCTCTTCTTCGATGGCCTGGCAAACCTCAAGGGTCAGCTCCTCTGAGAAGTCCTCCTAGGCCTAATCCCTCATACCCCAAAGGACCCTGTTCCTCTCTTTATTGCAGGGCTCATTGTGACAAATCATGTCTCCCCTAATTTTAAACATATCCAGAACACAGGTTTTTGTCTTAATTCTTAGCCCTTTGAACACAGGAAGAATTGAATATTTGTTAAGTTTTCCTTTATAAATAAAACCAGAGGATGGACTACAGTAGTGGCTTTCAAAAACTAATGTGCATACAGATACCAGGAAATAATGTTAAAGATTCTGATTGAGATTCTAGGGCAGGGCCTAACTTTCCGCATATCTAACAAGCTCTCACAGGTGATTCTGCGGGTAACTTTTTGAGTAGCAAGAGAGGAGGACGCCATTAAATTTCTCTTTAAATACTGGGATTCTGAACTCATTTAACACAGCCTTAAAAATAGCAGGAAAAACGGGGAGGTGAGGAGCCAGGCACCAGGTTTGAAATCAAAAACTGAAATAATAAGACCAAGAGACAAGTAAAAAACAGAACTTTCACAAAACTGATTAAGCCAGTCCGTCACTGTGCCTCATTTCATTTTCTTATTTTGGCTCAGCCTGTAAAACTGGCTCAGCAGACTAGGGACTGACTGGTACCCTAGAGACTGAATATGATGAAAGGTACAGAGAAGTCCAGAAACCCATGCAAGGTGTGAAGTATAAGGAAACACCTAGATGAGAAAATAGTTTTGGGTATCGCAAAAATAGAAACAGCTTGGGTAAATGATTTCAAGGACTTTACCAATAAAGCAGACTAAGTATGTAGAATAAACAAAATGTCCCCATAAGAAAACACTGTCTTGCATAATATCACTGAGAAAAGTTTAAGATTTATTTTCAGGTTATCATTACAGCAGTTTTAAAGGGAGGAACCATTTCTCTTTGCAAATACGAGACTACACTTCATAGAGATCAGCAGTGCTTCTGCTACGCATCAAACTTTTAATAAAAATTCTAGGTAAAATACTTCATATTCTACATATTCCAGAATCACTTTTAACTGCAACAGTGATAGTTTAGGTTAGAATCATCTGAAAGCAAACATGCTACAGACAGTATTTGGAAAAAGAATCAACTACCATGATGCTGCTAATATAAAACAGGTAATATGGGTAAGATTTGAAGGTTTTAAAATTATAGTCCTGATTTGAGTAAGATTATGTAATGCTTACTGTGTGATTTTCATGAAGATTACAAGAATATAAAATCAGTAACATGACACATGAAAGTACCCCAGAAACATGTTTTCCCCTTCCACCTTGTTATCAACAACTTTACTTCAAACTACTGGAACTGGAAAAGCACCAATATTAACTTTGCCCAATTCCCTCATTTTACAAGGATCATAACTGATCTAACAGCATAGACTGAACACTTAATGCAAATACCAGGAAGTATGCTAAGTGCTTTACCTAACATTATTATAAAAACAAAGTTAGAAACCAGCTGGGTAAATTACACCCATTTTACAGGTAAGATAACCGAGGCTCAGGTAATACTGACCTCTTCAAAGTTATACAGAGCAATGATCTGAATACTGTTGCAATAAAACTCCAAAGCCCATGTTTAATATTCTGGAGATTACTGTGCCTCAACAGCTAGACACATGAATCTTCTCCCACCTTTGACTAAACTCTTACATCTAATGAAGCTCTTCCTAATTAGTACTGCCTGCCTAACGTAATAATACCGTTAGGATGATCAATTCCTGTTAACTTCCCTCATCCTACCTAAAACATACTTAACTCTTTTCCTTCACTGACCATCCAGTTTTCCATTTTCCTGTAGAACTAATAACAGTGATATTAAAATAGTCAAAGATGCACAGTAAACAAATTGTGCCCCTGGGAAATTAAAAACTTTGTGGCTGTAATAATCAAGTAACAATTATACTTAAATGTTTTAATCTTGGCTCTGCTTTGCTATGCAATCTTTCCTTAAGTATTTAAAAGGTAGTTAGAAAAACAGAAACCCTGATAACCACCGTTTGAGTAGTTTATAGAGAAAGCAATAGTTTAGAAGCAAGCAAATTCTATAACAAGGTTTAGTTACTGTCAATCCACTACTAAAGATACCTTATTTGTAAAGTACGTTGCAGATAGGCAGGCACAACTGAAAATTCTCCTTTGTTTTCTGGTAGTAGAATTAAAAAGCACTGATTAAAACATAAAAAAATAGAGGCAAAATATAATGACTCACCCTCCATTTGGATTTTTTGTGTTTTTAAACACAAACATTTTTAAAAAAATCACTGCATGGCTGAAGTCTATATGGATAAACAAATGCCAAAGTTGAAAAATATATTAAAAAGGTAAGCAGCAACACTGAACACCTACCTTATGCCAGTCCCCATGCTAGGTACACTTATAAAAGGTTTCTTAATCTTTCACTTAAACCTTTTGAAGGAAGTATCATAATTTAAAAACCAAACAGTCTTAAGTAGTCAAAAAAATTACTTATCTAAACTTAAATTATGCCAAGTAGAAACCACCTCCCCACTTGATTCTCAAAATTATTTAACCTCAAGTTAATTAAATGACTCAGATTCAGAGCAACAGTTGGGTAAATTGTAATTTTTTTATTGGAAAACAAATATACAACTTGGAATGGATTTGAGGCAAATTGTGCCATAAGCAGATTTTCTTTAAGTGGCTAAAACAAAGTTTAAAAAGCAAGTAACAATAAAAGAAAATGTTTCTGGTACAGGACCAGCAGTACAAAAAAATAGTGTACGAGTACCTGGATAAAACACCCGTTTTGCAATAGTGCAACTTTTAAGTACATATTGTTGACTGTCCATAGTCCACGCAGAGTTACAACTCCACACTTCAACAACAACATGCTGACAGTTCCTAAAGAAAACTACTTAAAAAAAAAAGGCATAACCCAGATGTTCCCTCATTTGACCAACTCCATCTAAGTTTAGATGTGCAGAAGGGCTTATTAGATATATCCAGAGTAAGCCACATGCAACATGTTACTTGATCAATTTTTCTAAAAGAAGGTTTCAGGACAATGACAGTAAGATAAGGGAAGAAAACATGGAGGAATGAAGTCCTAATTACTATACATGCATATTTTTTTTGACAATAGGGGGAAACCTTTTACAGATAAGTTACAAACAAAGAAAAGGCAAATAAACAATTTTGTACAAGAAATTTAACACATTCTGTACAATGTCTTCACTTTGCTGTCATCATTTGTACAAACTCTGAAAAAGAAGTACACAAAAATGTTGAGTCAATGGCAAAAGTCTGACAAAACCAATCACATTTACTCAATCACTGAGCAGTCTCCATTCCTCTTTCTTTCCTCAAAATTATCATAAAGTACAGAGGAAAGCTAGTTTACTGCCAAGGCTGGACCTTCATAAATCAAAATTATTTATGATTATTAATAAATAAACCAAATTAATGCTTTAGATAAGCTATTACAAATAAAAAGCATTCTTGCTCTTAGTTCAATATCACATATGATACTTCTGAACTGAAGCATGTATAATTTTAGATTTAAAGCTAATCAGAGGGAAGGAGAATCCAATGAAAGAAAGTCACCTTAACTTTGAGGATCTTGAAATAAGTTTGAAGAAGCTTTTCACACTGTTCCACAATTGTTAACAAAAATTGTTTTATCATAGTTTGGAGTGTAGTGCTTCTCAAACTTTAATGTGCATTATGAAATCACCCAGGAATCTTATTAAAATGTAGATTCTAAGTAAAGGGGTAGGATCTGATAATAAATAGTTCTAAAAAGTTCTCAGGTGACAATGATGTTGCCTAATCTGTGCACAACACTCTGAATAGCAAAAGGTTGGTAAATATCAGTAACTGTTTTAGCATCTCCATTTCTGGAGGGGGAAAATGTCACTAATTTTGACCTATCAGATACCTAACAAGAACCTCTACCTTAAAGTCAAAGCACAGAATAAGGCAGTGACAGTGAAAGACTTACCTTCATAGTTTACTTGACCATCACCATCAATATCTGCTTCCCTGATCATTTCATCAACCTCTTCATCTGTTAACTTCTCTCCAAGGTTTGTCATCACATGGCGGAGCTCTGCTGCACTAATATAGCCATTACCATCCTACAAAAAAATGTAGTAAAATGTCTAAGCAAAATTATAGACGTAACGAGTTAGAATAGAAGTTTATTAAACTTCACATTAGGGAGCAAAATATACTTTAGTAAGCTATACAAACTAAAGAGAGTTTACAAATAGCTGACCTATATATCAAATGTCACTGAGAGTCAAGCAGGATATCCTATATTGAAATCACAATTTCTTGGTTCCAAAGTCAAGTGATGCCTCTTTCGCCACAAAACTAATGCAAAATATATGTTATTAGGAAACCTCCATCTACACTGAATTCTTAAAAAGCTTTTGCTTGATATTAAAGTATGTTGGTAAGTCATCAGAAAAACAAGTCTTCACAGATTAAGAGGTCCTGATACCTTTTTATCCTCAAATTAAAATTGAACAAATCCAGTCTTTGGATACTTACCTTATCAAACACACGGAATGCTTCTCTAATTTCTTCTTCACTGTCTGTGTCTTTCATTTTTCTTGCCATCATTGTCAGAAATTCCGGGAAGTCAATTGTGCCGTTACCTGAAATGGTTTGTTTAGTTGAAACATTACAACAGAACTTAAATGCCACTTCTTCAACTCCCCCTTCCCAAACCCTGAAACTAAGAAGACTTACCATCAGCATCCACCTCATTAATCATGTCCTGTAACTCTGCTTCTGTGGGATTCTGCCCAAGAGACCTCATTACAGTTCCCAACTCCTTTGTTGTTATAGTTCCATCACCATCCTTGTCAAAAAGTGAAAAAGCTTCTTTGAATTCTGTTTGAAAGAGAGACCACAATCCAAATGTACAGGTTAACAATAAAAAAGTAACCTCCTAAAATGAAATGTATTAATCAACCGTCAAAGCAAACATATATATAGAGATAGGACCTGAAATGGGATTTTGATTCCTGAAGGATTAGGTGGGGAAACCTTGTGATATTTCAAACATTTTTAGCTAATCATATGCTCATATATTGATCTACCTAAGAGTTTTTTCATTTAAAATCTTACAGGGAACTCCAAAATCTAGTCCAGATAAAAGTCAAATTATTGTTGAAAGAGGAAAACACTCAAAGCCCCAGATGACTGGCTTCTCTATTTTCTGTTGAAGCTGCTCTGTGGAACACAATTCAAAATTACAGATCTAACCTACACTCAGAATAGAAAAGGAAAACTACTGTTACCAAATACATACTTCTATATAGCAACTGTACTACTTACAGTAATCCCCAAAGTTAAAATTAAGTCTATTTAATCACCTACTAAATTAAAAACAAAAAACTTTAAATTTCAGAACAACCTCAATAGGCTAGCTTCCTTTTCTGGAAGATAGAAGGGACTATCACCAAATAATCTATAATGATGTTAACAATGGGATGATCAAGATATGAATGGCCAGTTTTAACTAAGTGCTGTATCACTGAAAACAAAATTTAGACCTTTCTTCAGAATATAAAATCCCAAGCTTATAAGATGAGTGAGATATATTATTGCCTAAAATCTTTTAGATCTTCTTGTGAAATTATGTTGCTTTCAATTCACCACTAGATTACATGGAAAGCTACTGGAGCAACAGTCCAGAATACCTGAAAACAGAGAAACTAAAGCAGAGATTTAATTTGGTAGTGCAAGGGCATATAAATGAGCTAGTTAACAAAGCTAGCAAAGATATTAGGCCCAGTCAGCAAGCAAACACAAAAGCATACAGCACAGAAACTAAAAGAGGACTTTGGAACTCAACTGCCTGGGCTAAAAAATTCCAGCTCTGCTACTTACTAGTAATATAAATAACCTTGGGCAAATTTTCTGCCTCAGCTTTCTCATGTGTGTTAAGTGGAGATAACTGTACCTACTTCCTAAATTTAAGAATTAGTATAGGTAAAGCACTTAGAACTATGCCTGGCAAATAAGTACTTAATAAATGTCAAGAAAAAGATTGTCTCATTTTCCTGTGGCATCCACAACTACACTGGAAAACTCTCAAACTTCTCTTGGCTTTCACAACAGTAATTTACTTTCTACCTCCTACTGCCAAAGGGTCTTGCTCCTATTTGTCTCTTACATATAGATGTAACCAATTTTCTTATCCTTTTTTCTCTCCTTGGCCATTTCATCTATGCCCACTAATAACGAAGACTTCACATCTTTAGTCTACTCATCACTCTCAACAAAATATTTTTATTTCTCACTCCTACAGGACATCTTCCCTGGCTGACCTCAAGGAAAACTTAATGAAAATCAATTCTATACTCCTCAGCAACCCTAGAAATGCAAACAAAAGCCACCTTAATTTTTTTTCCCTGAAACCTGTCAAGGCCTGATGAATTCTATTTAAATACTGCCTGATTCTTTGCTCATCTCTACATCCAACATTTTGGCTAATGACCCTATCATCTTTTATCTGGACTATCACAATAGCCTCCAAATGAATTCTTTATTTAAAATTACACACACAACTACCCGAGTCCTATTACCTTTTTGGATTATCACATTATTTTCTTCTGCTTTGATTCTTTTAATTGCTTAGCTTTAAACCAGGTATCACTGACTAGTTAATAGTTTGCTACACTCAGTAAGTAGAAAGTGCCACTTACTACTACTGAGTGCTAAACATTCCACTCCATTTAAATATTACTTGTCTTCAGAGGAACTCACCTGATATCAGAAGCTTAGTACCAAACTACTGACTGATCTTATGAAAATATGCAGTACTAACCTAGACCAACCACCCAATGACAAAAATAAATTAGAGTCCTACAAATAGCAGAATTTGATGAAAACATTTCCATTTTACACTCAGGTTTTTAAAAAAAAAACAGGATGTACAAATAGTGTGTAGAAATATATAAACTATTAGGTTCGGAACACAGTAGCATCTATCACCTAATAACTTAGGCTCCAAGAAAATTAAAGTACTTAAGAGATTTATATTTATTTACATTACATTCTCTGCAATAATACAGTTATCGTGTAACACCACCACTATGTACAAAAATTCCCAGTATAACTAGCCATAATCATTTTACTAAGTGATTTAACTTACAGGACAAATTCTGAAAGATGCATGCTGTAAGTTTATGTATGTGTGTTCTAAATTTCAATAAGTTTAAACATCTAATAACTCTTAAAATATTTGCTGGAATAAGTGAAAAGCAGAAAATAAAGCCATTTCTATGCTGTAACTAGTGTTTACTTCATGCATACAAAAACGAATAAAAATACTTTGAAGGTCAAGGTTTACCCCAAATCTCTATTTGTATTTTTACACTAAAGAGGCAGAAACACCTGCAAAAACTTAAAATAAGAATAAACTGAAAACTACAATTTTATTTCACCTGCTTTTATAGCTCTCCACCTGTGCTTCAGAACAGTTTAATCTTAATGTATAGAAGCATATCATTCTAAACAGTTATTTCCCAGGAGTGAGTTGAATATAAACCTAGGAGTCAAAACCTCAATTCACGATAAGAAAACAACAGGTCCTGAATGTCACAGAACAGCTATCTTCAACATAATTGATGGAACCTCCCAAAATCCATTCTAGTTATGCCCAAGTTGAAACTTTCAGAAATCATACTATTACTTGTTTCATTTGTTCATTAGCAACCCCAGGATACCTTTCTATATATTTTTTACATAAACTTATAATTCTATTAAAACAGGTCATCATGAAACAATCACAAGAAAAATCAAATGCCTGTTTATCCATTTCTATTTATTTATAAAATTCCAAACTTATTAATCCTGTAAAGGCCATGTACCAAACCTTTATTGTTGAGTAAGATTAGTACTTTTTTTATCAAATAAGTTTTATCCCTACACTGAACTTTAAAAGTTTAATGGTTTAGGCATAAATTTCTTTAAAGAAAAAAAATTATTTTACATTTTTCTTTTAAATATTAAATACCAACAACTAATGACATCATGGCAGAGTCATCAACAAAACTAACTTGTTAGTGATGTCACACTAGACTGTTGTGGATTGCTCTTTAAGACCAGGGTAACGTAAACAACTCTAGAAACTTCACCTAAACAATAAGCATACTTTTTTCTAGACTAAGTTATTTGTTAGAGGAATTTCAAATCTGAAGTAGTAATGATTATCAGATGAAGACAAAGCCAACTGAAAAAGTACCTTAGTATATTCAACCTTGCATTATATGTATGAAGCTTGTTAGCACAAGTAGAGCTAAGACTCTAAGATATTAACTGGTTACCAGCAATTACAATTTACCAGATTAAAAAATTTTTTTGCCTTCACCTCAAAGGTAGACATTGAGAGGGGACTTTGGGAGGAGGCAGAATAATTCTTAGGAATAGGGTAGGTACTGTTCTAGAACATATATGTGTGGCACACCTCTTTGAAAATTTATCTATTCAAGAAATATTTATTCAAATTTTAAGGGAATTTAATAAAACTGTAAATGGCAAAAAAAGAGAAATATTTATTCAGTCCTTACTGTGTGGGAGGTACTGGACATACAAGAGGAAATAAAAAGGTCCCCAATTTCACAGGATTTTTATTTTAATAGCATAAAAGCTTTGGCTCTGCTACCTTAAAGGTTCGCTAAAACCTAGCGTCCAAGAACAGCTTTATTAAAAGCCTAGGAAAAGGCAGGGTATGGAAAGAACCTAAAATAGATTTTCCTACCACTCTCACTAGAAATTTAATTGTATGATAGGAACCAATGAAAAGAAAGAATTTATCTTAAAGACAATGTTCCATGAACTGCAAGTATTCTTAACAAAAATGCAATCAGCCAGAGGATTGAGCCTCTCCTATTAACAGACACAAACTACTTTTTAAAAGAGTTGCATGTGTGTTTGGGAGAGGAGTAGTGAGCATCAACTATGTGACTGGCACCTTGAGTAATACATTTTCTATCCTGAAGTGAACATGCTCTGCCATGCAGAACTACCTGACTGGGACTACCGAGAAATGACAGGCAAAGACAGGTGTATTAGAGAGGTAAGAACTTAAGAGTGGAAATAATACCCCAAGTCATTTCCTCAAGACATTATATAGAAAACTATTCCAGAATAATCTACATTTCATCAATACACTTATATATGAAGAAAGAAATTATTTCCAAAGCTGCGCTTGACTACTTCAACACACCCTATACATGCAAGTTTACCAACTCTAAAAATCAAATTCCCAGTTTAAGTCAAATGCACAAAGAAATAAAAATAAAACCTGCTTAAATTGGTCCTTACTACTAATAGTTTTCTACTTTACACAGTCCTAGCAAATACTATTTTGTGATGAGTATTTGAGGAGACTAATGATTTCTGGCTCCACCAAGTTTGTCTATGAGGGGTGGAGCTTACTTTAAATGGGCCACATAGCTCAGTTCCAACTGGGTTTCTCAGTTTACTCTAGCATTTAAAAAAAAAAAAAAAGCTTTAGTGATTTTGAGCTCTTGAAATTCCTTGCCTACCAGGAAAACTATGGCAGTCAAAACTGCTTGATGGGGCTTCCCTGGTGGCGCAGTGGTTGAGAGTCCGCCTGCCGATGCAGGGGACACGGGTTCGTGCCCTGGTCCGGGAAGATCCCACATGCCGCGGAGCGGCTTGGCCTGTGAGCCATGGCCGCTGAGCCTGCGCGACCGGAGCCTGTGCTCCGCAACGGGTGAGGCCGCAACAGCGAGAGGCCCGCGTACCGCCAAAAAAAAAAAAAAAAAAAAAAAAAAAAAAAACCCCACCATTTATTAAGTTTCCCCAACATTTTGATGTTAACTAGCCATCTCAAAGTAGTAGAATAAAATCAAAAGTACTAATGGTTCGGCATATTGACATCTCATCAAGTTTTATGTAGCAATTCCACATACTTCCATAGCAAATCAAAGGATACAAAACTTAAAACTGATTTCAACAGCTGTCACTGCTTTTTAAGATAAAATTCAAATGACTACATCTGTAAAGTAGAATGCTAACTTTTGGACCTAAGTGTTTCACTAGAGAAATGGTTACTCCCTGAATGACCATATATGCAACTCTAAGTTTAAAATACTTTAAACCAGGGTAAATTCAACATTCATTTTCTGATTTTACATTTCGAGTTACCTATTAACTACTATTTGGCCTCTTTTCCTATGGAGACTGATATGAAGCTGAAGTGTTAAAAACTGCCCAGAATTCAAGTTGTACAGCAAGATAATATTTACGAAAAACAGACCACCCCTACCAGGCTCAAAAGTATATCCACATAACCTAAAAACATGTCTTTAGTTACAGTTAGCCCCACACATCTTTCATAGTCAAGTTTACTTTCTCACTTGCCAGAGTAGGTTCAATTACCGTATTACACTCATTTGTTACCATCTACTACACAGATCAAAGTTAATTCTGTCGTACAAGTACCTTATTTTGAGACCAGCGAATCAAGTTATAATAAAATCTGATGGATATAATCTAGTAAGTAATTTCTCACCTGCAATCTGCTCTTCAGTCAGCTGGTCAGCCTACAAAGAGATCAAAGAAATAGTTAACAGAAACAAGTTTAAAAACATTCAAGGTGGGACTTCCCTGGCGGTGCAGTGGTTAAGAACCACCTGCCAATGCAGGGGGCAAGGGTTCGACCCCTGGTCCAGGAAGGTCCCACATGCTGCGGAGCAACTAAGCCCGTGTGCCACAATTATTGCGCCCATGTGCTGCAACTACTGAAGCCCGCGTGCCTACAGCCCGTGCTCCACGACAAGCTGCCACAATGAGAAGCACGTGCACCGCAACAAAGAGTAGCCTGTGTTCGCAACAACTAGAGAATGCCCGCATGCAGCAACAAAGACCCAACCCAGCCATAAATAAATAAATAAATAAAAATTAAAAACCAAAAAAACATTCAAGGTTCACCCCGTTCCATAAATTTTAGTTCAACATTCCTTAGTACCAAACACAGGTGGGCAGAAAATGCACACACCTTATCTTCAAAGCTAAGCTAACTCGCCCCCAAGTCTAAGATACGAAAATATTTCAGAATACGTTTGAAAGTCTAATTTTACACAAATTTTTAAAAAGCAAATCTAGCATACTAGAAAGTTTAATTGGAATTGGTATTCTTCTAAAGCAAGGATAGATCCAATAGAAATGTTTCCTTTTTCAAAATTAAGATATCTAAACTTAAGCTCACCTCCTCAGGTAAATACAAACCATTAATACCAGAAATCTCCACTGAATCAAAAATAATGAACAAGGACTACATTTAAAATTCCCCTGTAAGTGGCTAAATACTTCACTTGGACATATATGTGATTTTCCAAACCTCAACAACAACAAAACTACTAAGCAAAACTATCAAAAAGACAAAAATCCAAGCTGTCCTGGTTGGAGCAACATGAAAGGTACCAATTTTTACTTCTCCTCACCTGCCATGCAACTGCAGAGAATCCAGGATTCTCAATATTTGAAGTACATTACTTACAAAATGTTAAGTCCAGCTACTTATTTTCTCTTAATGTTTGAAATTCCAAAGTGAGCATAAGATTTGTGATGTTTTTAGCAAATGGAGAAAAGTTACTTGTTTTTACTTAAAAAAACACACATTCAGGCACTTGCTAAAACCCATCACATATGTTGTTTTTATTCAATCTTCACAACAACCCCTAATGGTATTAATAATATCATTAATACCCTATCTTACAGATGGGGAGAGAGGCTCAGGTTAAATTTCAGTGAGCGGGAGTACAAAACTAGTAACTAGTAGAGTCAGAATTAAACAGTAAGGTGTCAGACATATCCAATACCTTCAATTTTAAATTCAGAGCACACCATAATATAATAAAAATATTTGCAAAATAACAAGCCTCCTTGTTCTTCATGTGGCCTTCATCCTTGGACATTTCATTGCTTATTGGTACATATATCCAGAGGCACTGACAAGAAATAGCCTCCTATCTAATATTCCTACCTACAGAAGTCAAGTGTACTATGATTAATCCATTCACTTATTAGTATGAGAAGAAGAATAAACACTGACTGGTTTCCTTCATTTTAAATGAACACACCCCTGGAAAGGATAAAACCTTAATACAGGATAGCATCACATTTTTTTCTCTAGGAGACAGCATGAGAACATTTGAGAAGAAACCCAGAAAAGGAGAATTTTCTTTCCCTGATAAACAATTTTGATTTGACCTTGATGCAAACTCAACTCGTTGCTTTAGAAAAAAGAAAAAAAGCCAATAGTCCAGTAACTTAAAACTGAAGAGCCAATAATTAAGCTCAAATGCATTAGTTTATAAAATAAAAATTATCTACTTTTATCCTTACAAATCCCAATCCTCCAAGTTATTTGGTATAAAATCAGTCGATTGTTTTCTATAGGAATAAGATTTAAAACCCAGTAAATCCACTTAGTTAATTTTTACTTTGTTAGAGGTTATAGATGATTTACTTCTAGTCTCATTCCATTCTGCTGGACGTCTATCATTTTTGAAAGAAGGGCAACATGGCATGGTCGAAGAAAAAAGCATGGTGCTTTGAGTCATCGCTGGGCTAGTATCCCAGCTCTGCCACTCAATAGCTGTGACCTTGGACATGTTACTCAACCTCTCATTGTCAACTTCACCTGTGACACAGAATATTAATACCTACCTTGCAGGGTTATTGTGCACAGTAAGTGAGAAGCTATGTAAAGGGCTAGCCCAAAGAGTTCAGTGATAACTGTTTTATATAAATTAATTAACCAAAGAACCTACAATGTAATGTTAAACACCAACCTGACTAGTTCAACTTCCACACAGAAGGTAGACAGGTGGGGCATTATCAAGCCCTTTACAGCAAACTCACCACATTCCATGTTAACTTTAAGATGAGAAAATCTACTACCACAAACTGAAACCATAAGGTGCAAGCCCAGGGACAGATGTGGCAGGACACATCAGTTTAGGACTAGTTAAACCAAATGTGTGGAACACACTGCAGCATGTGTGAAAGCTGAAGGAATGACTCATATGTGCAGAAACAGCAGGGATTTTTCTCTTGACAAGTTGTGCGGGAAGAGATTTTGAGAAGACTCATTTGTATGAAAGCTGAGAAGGCCTCAGGAAGAAAACTTTTAAATTATCCAATTTTGCTTGAAAAGTCAAAATTTTAATGGCCCCACACCATCCTGTCTGCGATCTCAGTAAAGATCACAAAGGAGCTTCAAGGAATAAAGAGGAGACTAAGTTACATAGCCTGAAAGTGCTGGATATTGCTTGTAATATTTCAGGAAACTTAAAGACAATTTTTTTGTATTTACTACTAACCCAGAGTTCAAGGTTTTAAAATAACCTTTATCAGCAGCATTCAGGTTAAAGCCTACTAAAAGCAAGAACACAAAGCTCCCTAGCACTGTAATTTGTAAGCCTTTTCCAATGAAATACAAATAAATTTGGTTACTTCTGTCTATGGAGAGAGTCATTTTCTTGACAGAAGAACTAGAAGAATTATACTTTTGAGAAAACTCAAACTCATCAAAATGTGTGTTTGTCTCAGTAAATAACTCACTAGAGAGATGACTAGTTCTTACTCCTTTGTTTCTACAAATACAAATATTAATGTAATTCTTCCTATTGCTCTTGTCAACTCTAGAGAAAGCTCCCAGGCATCAGTACACTCTCAGGTTCCACCTCAGACCTACTAGACTAGAATCTGCATTTTGGAGAAATGCAGGTGATTTGTCAACACTGAGAAAACACTACTAATCTAGACTACATGTGTGACCTTAAGGAAATTACATACCTATTAAACATTTCCCAAATGGCATTCAAAAGTAGGTATGGATACCCTTGGAGCATATCTAGTGAAAGGTGGTATAAAAATAATCCAAAATTCATATCTGAGTAAGTGTATCAGTCCATAGGCTTGAAATGAAACAAACTTCCACCCTTCATTGATTCCTGTTTACTCCAAGTGCTATTTAGATACAACAAAGGCTTCATAAGTAAACATTTTCCTACAATTTCAGAAATCGGGGTATTTGTTTTATCTTTATCAAAAGCAATCTCAGTAGAGTTTAAGATACCTTTTATTCTGATAGAACAGCACTTATACGGCATCTTGGCCCCAAAGAGAAAACGCTAGAAGATATTACTTCTTAAAAATTACCTTTACTAACGGCCTAATTTGATCATTCTAGATCAATCTAGAACTTTCTATATTTTAATAGAGCCTTGGTGAATTTCTTCAGTCTAGTAGAAACAGATCTTCTTGCTGTTCGATGAGATATTTAATTAGACTGAAGTGACCAAATTTTCTACCTCTTCACATCTTTTACTTATCACCCCAGCCTCAAGCCTTCTTAATGCAATCAATCTCCCTTCAATGAGCATGCATCAACTATATGTAAACCCAAGAACCATGTGAGCAAACTTATTCCACTTCCACATCAAATACATTTCATTCTTTGACTTTACAGAGTCCTAATTTTAAATCGTCAGGTCTTATAATTATAAAATTACCTGAGGACAATTCCCAAATTAGTTAACAATGACTGTCAATTTAACTAACTGAACCAAAACATCAATGATGTGAACAGTAACTACAAAAGCCTACCCTTGGCAAAGGACCCCGAAGGGTGGATACAAACTCTATGCCTCACCGAGAAACTCCATTTGAGCTCTTGATTCAATTATCAGACTGATCAGGAAGAAACCTTACCTTTCATATGAGAAATTAAAAAAAAAAAATTTACCCCACAATTTTGAATCTTAATTACATGCCTATACTGTACACCCTGTTTCACCTAAAAGTAAACTCAACCAGCACATTCAAATTTAGAATAATTTAGAATATCAAGATGTAAGAGCACATCAAACAAATGCGAACTCCTCTCCCCACACCCATACATGGTGGAGGTTTCAGTTGGCAAGGATTCCCAACTGTTTAAGATGTCACCTTGCCTCCTGGACACACCCATCTCCCATAACCACTTGGCAGAAGAAACGACAAAATAAGTATTGCAAATTACCGCCCTCCTTAGTTTTGTTTTTTTTTAAAAACAGGAAAGAACTGGAGTTCCGGTCTTTAGTGACAGGAAAATGCTTTTAAAAATTCCCTGTCCCCCTTCTTTCACGACGGTCTTTGACAGCCATTACTGTACAAATGAAGTGAACTGCACGTTAAGGTATCTGGCACTTTCTCTACGGAAATACCAGTTATTTTCAAGGGGGTTGGAGCGGGGCAACACTGTGTGTGGTAGTGGTTCTTTAACATTTCGGCGTGCACGTGAGCACTCAAGAAGAGGACTGTGGCCCTTCTCAAAGGCATCCTTCCAACTGTTACAGGAGAGTAAGACCGACTTTCACAACAGAACGACAGTCACCACGGAGCTGGATTTCGGTAGGTGAACAGGAAACGCCTTTCAGACCCTAGCTGGAGCCTCTGGCTTTCTCTAACGAGATGAATAGTGGGAGGCTGCGCCTGACTTCAGATATACAGCCATTTCCTTCAACGACAAAACCACTTAAAAAATTTTTTTTTGTTTTAATTGTCCAGCCTGGGAGGTGGAATTAGGTCTCAAGGCGCAGCGGGAGCAAAAGGATCAGGATTCACCGAGCTTCCTTCGCGCCGCCAGAGGGGGATGGGAACCGGCCAGGCTGCCCTCCCCAACCTATGCCGGAACGGCCGGCCTCGCAGCGCCGCGGGCCGCCCAGACCTCCGCAGTCCTGCAGGTGCCAGCGCAGCAGCTGGGGCGTGAGCCTAGCCGGGCGGGCGGCGGCCCCAGCCCCACGCCCGCCCCGCCCCGCCCCGCCCCGCCCCCGGCCGTTCCCCGCGCCGCGCGGGCTCGGCCCACTCAGCGCACCCGCCCCTCGCCCCCTCCCGGCCTGACCCGCAGGGCTGCGGACTGACGGCCTCGCGCGCTCCCGCCCGCCCCCTCGGCGCAAGGCGGCCGCGCGCGGACAAAAGCGCTTCCTGGCGTCCGCACCAACGGCACCAACCGTCCGTTGGGCTTTTGAATCCGGCCCCGGGCTGACCTTTCGAGATGCCCGACCCAAAGCTTCTGCGCCCCGGCTCCCCCCCGCCCTTCCACTGTCGCCTCCCCCGGAGGCCGACCTGCCCCCCGCCCGGGCTCCATCCTCATCCAGCCCCTGAGGAGCTCCGCAGCGCCGGGGGCGGTGCACCCGGCCCCCAGTACACTAGGGGACACCTCCCTGAGGAGAATGGGGGGTGGGGAAGCACCTGCGACACAACGGCCGCGGGCGCCCCCAGCCTCATGTGCGCCATCCCTCTGGCGAAAACCACTCCTGGAGGGTGTGAGGGTGGCAAGTTCCCTTTCTTTCGTCAATTCGCTTCAGCCTCTTCCCCCCACAGGCCGAGCGCCGGCAGCTTAGCGACGCACTCACCATGCTGCAAGCGCTACCGGTCTCCGAGACTCGACTACACAACCACTCAGCTCGCTCGCTCCACTCGAACTAATTCTCCTCCTCCGCCCCCAGCGCCTCATAAACACCTCCCTCCGCCAGATCCCTCCGCCGCACGCCAGATAACGGAACATCACAAACGAGTCCCGGCCAACCCCCTCCACTCCAACTTCTCTCGAGACCCCTTTATCCACAGTTGTGTGATCGACGATACAAGAGGTAAAGGGAGGGGGGCGAACGGATGGCGTAAGTGGGTTTCGCTTCCCAGCGAGCCGTTGAAGGGCCGGTGGAGTCGCGCCTGAGAGGCGCTACTTTGCGGCGCGGAAGAGCATCGTGGTAGCTACGCGTAACGCAATGATCGTTGAACCGGCCTCTGATTGGCTGATTCGTACCTGCAATGCGTCACTGGGGCTCGCAGCCACCGCCGCCGGGACGCGGTGTGGTTTCTGCCGTTTGTGCCGTTGCTGCCCTGGCCGCACTGTCTTGGCAACTGCGCCAGGCGGCGGAGTCGCTTGCTTTGCGCTTGGCTGGAGAGTCTTCCTCCTCCACCCATCCTTTCTCTCCACAGTCGTACGCACACTTTCCCGCCCCTGGTATAGGGGTCTACGAAAACGCTGATTAAGAATGAAGCTGAAAGACCCAGTGAAACCCCTACCCCGCGCTCTTTTTCTCAGCTTCGGTTATTGGCCTCGTGGCGGCCACACGCTTACCATTTTACTCCCTCACAAAACCCGAATATCTGAGTAAGGGCGAACGCACCTGCTCAGCTGACTAATCTGAAAGGGTCTTCCGTTTATACTTCCCCTTCTCCGCGTTTGTCTGGGGTAATTTACCGGGGGGGGGGGGGAAATCACTGAAAAAGCGCAGTATCCTGGATTCTGTGGAATTAGTCACTCCCAATAGCCACTTGATGTCGTGGAATAATAGGGGTCTGGCTTGGAGTGAGACCTGGGTATGAGTATCGCTTGGGCCACTTTCTTAGATGTATGACCTTGGATGAGCCATTTAATCTTTAGCCTCATTTGTGAAATGGAGGTTATAATACCTATATTGAAAGATTATTGTAAGAATTAGAATCATATAGAGACTGGCGTCTGGGTAAAATGTTAAAGTACCTGGCACAGGGTACAACAAGTGGTTACTATAATAAAACCATAATACATATGGTCACAATGAATTTCATAATGAATTTGCCCCTTTGGGTTGCTAACCTCTCAGATTTAATAGAACATTTCTAAAGCCACATAAAAGTTAGCTCTTTGGAACTGACACCCTTGTGCACTGTCGGTGAGAATGTAAAATGGTACAGCCACTGTGGAAAATAGTATGGTAGTTCCTTAAAAAATTAAAAATAGAATTACCATATGATCCAGCAATTCTGCTTCTTCGTATATACCCGAAAGAACTGAAAGCAGGATCTTGAAGAGATATTGGTACACCCATGTTCATGGCACTCTTCACGATAGCTAAAATGTGGAAGCAACCCAAATGTCCGTCAGTGGATGAATGGATAAGCAAAATGTGGTATATGTTTGTTGTTACATACGATGGAATATTATTCAGCTTTAAAAATTCTGTAGGGCTTCCTTGGTGGCGCAGTTGTTGAGAGTCCGCCTGCCGATGCAGGGGACACGGGTTCGTGCCCCGGTCCGGGAAGATCCCACATGCCGTGGAGTGGCTAGGCCTGTGAGCCATGGCCGCTGAGCCTGCGCGTCCGGAGCCTGTGCTCCGCAACGGGAGAGGCCACAGCAGTGAGAGGCCCGCGTACCGCAAAAAAAAAAAAAAAAAAAAAATTCTGTAATATGCCACAACATGGATGAAGCTTGTGGACATTATGCTAAGTGAAATAAGTCACACAAAAAAACAGATACTGTATGATTCCATTTATATGAGGTATTTAGAATAGTCAAAATCACAGAAACAGAAAGTAGAATGATGGTTGTCAGGGAAAGGGGGAATGGGGAGTTATTGTTTAACGGGTATAGATAAGAGTTTCAGTTTGACAAGATGAAAAGAGTTGGGATGAATGCTGGTGCTGGTTGCATAACATTATGTATTCAGTACCACTGAACCCTACACTTTAAAATGGTTAAGGTGGTAAATTTTATGTGCATTTTATCACACATGACATTTTTTTTAATTTTTGAACTTTTTTATTTGGAAAACTTTAGACATAAGCTATATACAAGTGGAGAGAAAAGTATAACCATCACTTAACCAAGTAGCCATCACTCAGCTTTACCAGTTAACAGCATTCTGTCATTCTTGTTTCGTATATTTCCCCCATTAAAAAAAAAAATTAACTCCTTGGTCCCACCCAAAATAAGCACGGGTGTGCATAACCTGGAATATTTAACAAATGAATAGCAATAGTTTACCTACTGTGTAAACTCATTCGAATATAATGTAATTGTTACCTTAGAGGGGGCTTAGAAGGCACAGAGGAGAGGACCTTTGCTCACCACAGAGGTTCCAAAGAGGGTTCCCAAAGAACATGACTCCTAAATTGAGTCTGACATGATAATGGGCTAGGAAAAAGTGAAAAGCCAGGGAGGAAGAGAGAAGCAAGTTTAGATGAAAGAAAGAACAGAGCAAAAGGCCCAGAGGCATGCAATTGCATGGCACAATGGAGGAGCGTCAGTGGTTAGGCATTACCAGGGCCAGCCGATCTCGGGAGAGGGTGCTGGGAAGTTAGAAAGGAACTAAGGGTCATGCTCAAACTGCAGTTCCTCAAGAAGGTTGGGAGAACCACTGTCCAGAAAGAATCCTCTTAGGCCACATCAAGGCTTTAGAATTTTCCAGTAAAAAGCACAGCCATGTGGACCCTTGAAACCTAGTGAACAGCATTTTCAGCAAGCCAAGGTAAAATCTGCCTACTGAGAAGGATCCTTCCAGAACACCTTCCTGCCCAGCAAGACCAAGATATTCTCTAACAGCTTATCTGCACCCACTTGGAAAGACTCAGTGGAATTTAACCTGCTTTAAACAATTTAGGGATTTTCTCAAGCCATCTAAAGTATTTCCTTTACTAGTCCGGAGATGGATTCTCTTTCTTTCAGTCATACAAATCAGACACAAAGTAAGTGCTCTTTCAGTTAGTATTGGCAACCCTGTGACCTTCCTTTCAGATGAATGACTGTTCAGTAAAAACTCAGGACCCCCATGCTTCTATTGTCCTTGCTAATGTGATATAATGATTCCACAGGGGAGTGGGTGGGCTTAATTAAGTTACCCCACAAATGAAATACACTGTACCATTGAGAATGTTACTTAAAAGTGGGTACCTCTGCTTCAGAATTGAGCTGAAAACAGAGCCCTAAGGCCACCATTCCATTACTCTCCATTGTGGTAGCGCCCAAGTCTTTCCAAGATTTTCCTCAGAAATTTGTCCCTGATTCTTCCTCAGATGGAAGGGCTATCAACAGTTTTTTACCCCATCAGTATGCAGTGCTTTTACATATGAAATTTTTAATGATGGGAAATTGAATGACAAAACGAATAATCACTTCTTCTAGAAAATGAATTTTTAAAAGGATTGATGCATAACGTATAACAAGCTTGAGTATAATATACAGGTGCATGCTTAGAGACGTATGTATTGAATCAAGGAGCTTTTAAACAAATATTTGGTAATGAAATATGTCTGTTAAAGAGAACACAGAAGAGTTCTTCCTGGTTTCTTAGGTTGAATTTCAGTAAGGCCTCTCTTGCAGAAACTTCCTTGCTGACCTCTCCAATAAGAGAAAGAAAATGAGAAAAAAAGTCAAGACGTACATTTAAAGCCATTGTGGTTTCTGTGTATTTGAGACAGTTCCAAATCAATTTATTTATAGAGAATTTGTCTTCCACAAGATGACATACAGTACAGCCTGACTTTGGCAACTTCCAGCTGAGAAGCAAAGTTGGTGACCACCATTACATCAAGGCCTAAGAGGTGGTTGGTTGTTTATTTTCCTCTCCTGTCTGGTGAGGTATTACAGCTTTCTACCTTTATCCATCCTGGGAAAATGAGAATGCACTTCCTCTCCAGGCCTCAGTTCCTCAATTTGCAGAATAGAGATAACACAAGCCCCATCCTTTGACACTTCCTTCCCATAGTTTCTCTCCTCCAGCCAGCTGTGCTATGAACAAGGGCAGAGGACAGTCACAGTGGCTTTCTTGATTGTAGGCCCTATGTGATTCTTGACAGGTGAAAGAATTAAGCCCTAAATGCCCTAAGGCAGCAACAGTATGCATCAACTTCTCTCCTATGCGTATAGAATGCAACTTGTTACGTGCCAACCTGGAGAGAATTCAGAAAATAGTACTCAAATGATCTTCTTATTCTGTGGTTCAGATAAGGAGCCCTGGCTGAGAAAGTTAAGCTATCCCCTTCCAGGACTATGGGGAAAAACAGAGCTGGGACAGGAATCCAACCAGGTCATGAGAATGTCTCGCCCACAGCATCCTCAGTATGATGAGGAGTGAAGAGTATAGGGAAAGCACTGAATCCTCCAGACTTACTGAATGGGCTTATGCTCATATACGTGCGGGAAAAGTTGAGGGTCATTAACTTTGATATTGACACTCTGCCATTCATTCATTTATTCATTCAAAAAAATTGAGATGTCAATTTAGGGTGACTAACCATATAGGTTTGCCTAGGATTAAGGGGTGTCCTGGGACACAGGACTTACAGTGCTAAAACCACACAGTCCCAGGCAAACCAGGATGGTTGGTCACCCTAGAAACCATGACCACTCATTCAATAAATACCAGCAGTCTATTATGTGCTGTAAATGTGCAAAGAGAAGAATGAGCTATGATAAGAATGACTCTGGGAGCACATAGGAGGACAACCTAATGGACAAGAGGAAGACTTCCTAGAGAATGTGATCCATAGGAATTTGGGTTAAGGGGGAGAAAGAGGAAAAGGTGTTTGAAGCAGAGAGAAAAAGCACAAACGAACAGAGACATCATCATTACCATCATCACCTCTATCATCATTGTGACATTCACAGCCACTGGTAATTTGAGGCTCCCCATGGGCCAGGCCCTGTGCTGATCACTTTATGTACACTGTCCGCATTATTGACCATTCCATTCTTCTTGAAACACTCTTCTTGCTTGGCTTCTGGAATATTACCCTAGTATTTCTCCGACCTCTGTGGTAGTTTCTCTGCAGCCTCCTTGGCTGGCTCCTTCACCTATTGCTTAAAAGATGGCATGCCTCCAGGTTTAGGCCATGGCTCTGTTCTCTTGTGAATTTTGACACCTGCTCTGGCACCCTCCCCACTCCCACAGCAGTGGCTCTGTGCTGATCACCCCCAAATATGGATGGCCTGAGGTAAAATCTCTTCTTAAATCCTGATCAGTATTTTCAGCTGCTCAGGCCCACCCTAACATTTGTGGACTCAGCCAAGAGTACAAACAGAGGCTTATACAGCATATGTTACATGTGTTAAAGTTATAAATCAAGCTAACAAATAAAATATGTTCTATCCTCCTACCCTGACAAATAAACTTTCATAATAACCCAAAGGCTGACGTTAATTGTAGAACTTCAGATTTCCACACCAGGTCATGAAGTGTGAGGAAGCCATCTTCTAACCCACAGCCCACCGTTTCTCCTCTCACCGTCAGCCCCAACATACACTACAAGGGGGCTGGCATCCATATGCCCACTCACTCTGGTCCTTGTAACCATGTCCATCAACAGCCCCCAAAATAGCTGCTTCTCGACCATCCCTCAGGGTCTAGGGGCGTGCACGCTATAGAGACAGTCTGCTCCCTGGAGAGTAGACCTGAGACAGAAGCCAGAACAGGCACTGGAAGCAGGCTCTGTACTATCTGAGCAAGGAATTCTGGGATCCTGGGGACCTAGAGGAGTCTTGAGTAGGAGGGAGGATGGGCTCTGGGTAGGGAGGTCCCCTTGGCCCTGTATGGAGGTGTGCATCTGGAAGAGGGCCAGAGCAGGGCCCTGTAAAGTGAGGCTAGGACACGGTCCTCTCTTGCAGTCCTGAAAATGTCTACTGGCAACTCCTCCTGGAGGCCCTCAGGCCCTAAAACATCACATCAAACACTGAACCCATCATCCTTTCACCCAGAGCTGCTTTCCTTTACTCTGGCCTCACTGAAAAGTGCCTCCCTCCACCCTGTCACCTAAGCCACACTACTTGCAGGTACCTGTGTCCTTGCTCATGCCGCTCCCTCTGCCTGGAACGTCCTTCTTCCCTTTCCCACTGCTTGCTGTACATTCACTTATACTTGGCCCAAGCATCGTATCCCCTGTAATGTCTTCCTAACCCCACCAGCCCTCTCTTCTTGGTCCAAAGAGAAAGAACCAGTCTCTCTCAAAAATATCCTTATAACACTTTATGGTACTATTTCCTTACAGGTTAGTTGCCCCAACTGGACTGAGTTCCTTCAGGGACTTTAACTATCTTTGTACCCTCACCACCTTGCCTGGTACTGGGACATAGTTGATGCTCAGTAAATTTGTTGAATGACTAGGTGGATGACAGACAAAGATATTATTGTTTTGTACATGCTTTTTTCACGTGGCTTTAATAACACTCAGAAGATTTTTACAAAGTATGAGTTGTCTTATGAATACCGAAATCTTTATCAGAGAAAGTAGCCAGAAGATAATTCTGATCTTCTTATGTAACTTAAATCAAATTGAAAATGGTAAATATGTTCTTAGTCAAATGTAATTTTCATCCTCCTTGGAATTTTTTGGATGTCATTATACAATAGTTGTTTATACAATTTTTGGATTGTATTTTTTTCTCATCTTATTTAGAGAATTTATGGTTTAGACTATATTAGCTTGATGAAATTAAGAATTAAAGCAATTAATCACCACATAATCAAGCTAAACAAAATTGTGCTTTCAACGTCGAATGGTTTCACAGAAAAGAAGTGATTGATGTTGTGGTTCACATTGTGTTGGCAGTGGGGGAGCCTCCATGGATGTTTGAATTCTCTACAATGGTACCTCACATTTTAATTTCATTTTCTTCATGCTAGCTTGGTTTTTTATTATCCTTTGTCTGGTTTACCAGGTAAAAATCAGGATTCCTATTCTCAAGACTGGGAAGTTGGCATTGTTGGGGATCCTCTCTTCCTTTCTTGTTGTTTTCCATTCCCCATCTGACTAGCCAATATTTCTAGGTTCTGCTCACGGAACTTGGAGTAAACCTTTGTCTGCTTTGAAAAAAGATTTTTCAATATTCTAAACTAAACTTGGTGAGATGTTTTCCCTAAGTGACTCCCTTCTGCCTGAGAAAAAGGGAGTCACTCAGGGAAAACATCTCCTTTATCTTACTGCCACATTCTCACATTCACTGGGTCCAAAGTGAAGTAAGTCACAGCCCCTGCCATTCATGTGGAGGCTGGGGAAGACATAGATGTACCCCTATTACAATAACAGGATTGATCAGGAATAAAAGAGCTTCTGTTTTTCCAGATGTAAGCTTTTTTTCTAACTGCCAAATATTTCCTCAGTAATTTGCTTCTCAATTTATTTTTTAAACTTTGGACAGAAAAGTTGAAAGAATAATACAATAAACCATTCATATACTATCCACTTAGATTCAACAATGGCTAACATTTGCCATACTTGCTTTCTCCTTCTCAGTCTCTGTCTCTCTACGCACGCATGCATGCACACGTGCGCGCGTGCATATATATACACACACACACACAAATGTGAAATTTTTTTGGATGAACCATTTGAAAGTAAGTTATGGACATTATACTTCAGCCCTAAATTTCAGCATATTTCTCCTAAGGATATTCTCCTACAAAACCATAACACCATTACCACATTTTTTAAAAATTCCTTAATTTTATCTTTGATCCAGTCTATGCTTGAATTTCCCTAATTGTCCCTAAAATGTTTTTTATAGCTGTTTTATTTTTCCTGACTAGATCTGACAAGGATTGCACTTTGCAACCTCATGTCTCTTTAGTCTCTTTTAATTCTTTTAATCTAGATCAGTTTCCCCACCTTTGTTTGTTTGTTCATGACATTGATATTTTGAAGAATCCCTTACAGTTTTCTTTCACAATGTCCACACTCTAGGTTAGTCTGATTGTTTCCTTCTATTGTCATTTAACTTGTTCTTCTAAAGGCTTCACAGTTTCAGGATGAAGACTTCTGGCAAAAATACTTCACAGGTAATGTTGTGTATTTCATACTGCATCATCTCAAGAGCACATAATAGCCATTGTTCCACTCTTAGTGATTATAAATTTGATCCCTTAGTTAAGATGTCATCTAAAGAAGATGTGGTACATATATAAAATGGAATATTACTCAGCCATAAAAAGGAACGAAATTGGGTCATATGTTGAGATGTGGATGGATCTAGAGAGTGTCGTACAGAGTGAAGTAAGTCGGAAAGAGAAAAACAAATAACGTATATTAACGCATATATGTGGAACCTAGAAAAATGGTACAGATGTACCAGTCTGCAGGGCAGAAATTGAGACACAGATGTAGAGAACAAACGTATGGACACCAAGGGGGGAAGCGGCGGGGGGGTGGGGGGGAGTGGGGGGGGATGGTGGTGTGATGAATTGGGCGATTGGGATTGACATGTATACACTGATGTGTATAAAATTGATGACTAATAAGAACCTGCTGTATAAAAAAATAAAATAAAATTCAAAAATTCAAAAAAAAATGATATCTACCAGACCTCATCGTTGTAAGGGGACATTTTCCATTTTTAATCAATAAGTAATCTGTGGGACAATACTCTGCCACCATGTAAATATCCTGTTTCCCAACAGCTCTTCACCTAGTGATTTTATCACCCATTGATGATCCTTGCTTAATGCTTTACAACATTGCAGGTTGTAAAATGGTTTTTCTAATTCTTTGAGCCCTTTCATATGTATTAGCTGGCATTCTTTTTGTAAAGAAGGACTTTCCTCTCCCCTTCTTTCCTTTTCTGAGTATTCCTATTAACTGGTGTATTTTTTAAAAATTGAGTGTAAATGTTATCAATTACATGCATTTTACTTTTTTGTCCTCAAGTTGTCCCAAATTTGGCCAGCATGCACTGTTCATGCCAGCTCCTGTGTCCTTTTGACACATCTCCATCAGTTTTGAGTAGTTTCTTGCTTTTTGGCACAAAATGTTCCAGGTTTACCTTGTACTTTCTCTGCTCAGAACTGGAATCAGCCATTTTATTCAGGATCCTCAGAGACTCTAAACGCATCCTTTTTCGTTTTTCATTCCAAACTTTTTAAAAGTCATCATTCTGGGGCTTCCCTGGTGGCACAGTGGTTAAGAATCCACCTGCCAATGCAGGGGACACGGGTTCGAGCCCTGGTCTGGGATGATCCCACATGCTGCGGAGCAACAAAGCCCGGGCGCCACAACTACCAAGCCTGCACTCTAGAGCCCGTGAGCCACAACTACTGAGCCCGCGAGCCTACAGCCCATGCTCCGCAGCAAGAGAAGCCACTGCAATGAGAAGCCCGCGCACTGCAACGAAGAGTAGCCCCCACTCACCGCGACTAAAGAAAGCCCGCGCACAGCAACGAAGGCCCAAGGCAGCCAAAAGTAAATAAATAAATCTATTTTAAAAAAATAAATAAATAAAAATAAAATAAAATAAAATAAAAGTCATCATTCTGTATTTGTTGCACTCAGCCAATCAATAAACACTTCAGGGCTTCCCTGGTGGCGCAGTGGTTGAGAGTCCGCCTGCCGATGCAGGGGAAACGGGTTTGTGCCCCGGTCTGGGAAGATCCCACATGCCGCGGAGCGGCTGGGCCCATGAGCCATGGCCGCTGAGCCTGCGCGTCCGGAGCCTGTGCTCCGCAACGGGAGAGGCCACAACAGTGAGAGGCCCGCATACCGCAGAAATAAATAAATAAATAAACACACACTTCAATGGCTCTCCTTAGGTCCTCAGAAGTTTTCATTCCCAGTTCAGCCCTTATCCTGGACCCTTGCTCTCAGTGCTGTCTCTGTACAGCTTTTAGCGTCTCCTTCAGTCCTCTCCCGAGGTGTCTTATCGGTGGGTGTAAAAAGTGAGCATTGAGTCAAACTGGAAAATGGATAATTTCACAAATGCCATCGGGAAGCTGCAGGTGAAAGCTCAAACAAGCAGGGCCTGGGCAAGAGAAAAGGACAGACTCTCAACCGGCAGGATGCAGCAGCAACTGCCCTTGACAGAGAGGCCACATCTTCCAGCAGCCCCTGCTCTCATCCTCACACCTGTTTGCTTCCAAGAAGACAGAGAGGACTGGGGGAGAGCAGAAGCTCTGCTTTAATCTCAGAGTTCAATGCTTGGGGTAGGGTGACCTCAAGATCAGGAGAGAAAAAGGAAGGCAGCTACTGCCCTAGGTCCCCAAAGGTCACTCCAATATTCATATGAACCCGTAAGACTATCATTTTGGCTATTTGTATAGAAAACTCCTTTGTTTATTTTTCTCTTGTGTTCATGTTTAAGTTTCTGTATTTGAAAATATTCTATCTGGACTTCCTATATTTTTAGTATCAATAGTAAATAAAACTAGAGTACTAGTATGTACCAGTGATTCCTAGTTATCTTCATCTTATTAAAACTCTTAGCTGTGGATCAAAGGTCTCCTTCAGCTGTGCCTTTCTGTGGCATTATCTTCCAGCAAGCCCTGTATTATGCTTTCCTTGCCCCAGCAAGTGCCTCCTGGCTATTCCCTCTTCTGCCTCTGAGTCATTTGACATCATGTAGAGGGCCCATCACTGCACAGGGACTCTGGAGGTAGGGATTTATATCGAAGTCACCACAAACCAGCTCTGTGATCTCGGGGTAAGTTCATAACCTCTCTGGACCTCAGATTGCAAACAGTCATGTAATCTTTTGATTCTAAGGTTCCTTTTAGTAAGGGCAGGGGGGGCAAAGGAGAGGGAGAGAGACAGCCTAGAAATCTTTCTTCTCAAATTATATGTTGTTTGAGTGAGAAGTGATTTCAGAGGTCATTTAATGTAACTTTCTAATGAGGAAATTAAGGCCCTAAAAATGAGGTGATTTGCCCAAGGTCCTGCTTCTAGTTGAAGGAAGAGCCAGGTCTAAAACCCAGTTTCCCTGATTCCCAATCTAGTCCCTTATATACTATACACGGCTGGCTCCCATCTCCATCCTCTTTAAAATTCTGCTAACCCGGGCTTCCCTGGTGGCGCAGTGGTTGAGAGTCCGCCTGCCGATGCAGGGGACACGGGTTCGTGCCCCGGTCCGGGAAGATCCCACATGCCGCAGAGTGGCTGGGCCCGTGAGCCATGGCAGCTGAGCCTGCGCGTCCGGAGCCTGTGCTCCACAACGGGAGAGGCCACAACAGTGAGAGGCCCACGTACCGCAAAAAAAAAAAAAAAAAAAAAATTCTGCTAACCCTCTAATCCAGCCATAGTAACTCCTATCTCCCACCCTCCTCACCTTTCTGTCTGTGTTTTTGTCCCTTCTGATTATAATAGTCGCTAATATTTTTCAAACACTATATTCTAGGTTCTGTGCTAAGCATTTTACAGTGTATCACTTTTAATCCTCATGGCAAACTTTCAGGGTCAGTTCTACAACCATCCAAGTTTATAGATGGAATAGCTGAAGCTTAAAGGATTTACATAATTTTCCCAGTCACACAAGCTGGTAGATCTCGGAATTAGATTTCTAACTCATCTCTATCTGGCCTCCAGATCTATTCACAGCACTTTTCTGTCTGTGAATACAGTGTTCAGTCATTCATCCATTCATTATCTGGGTTCTTACTAAGTACCTACTAGTGCCCAGCACTGTTCTGGGCACTATGTGAAATAAGAAATGGAAGACCCTGTTCTAACTGGAGATACAAAATCTATAAACATAAACAACTAGAATACAATTCAAGGCAATGCACATTTTACAGGAATTCCAAGAAGTTCTTTTTTATGTCAATATCCTAAAAACTTTCTGAAGGCAGGGTTTCAGTCTATGGTTTCTAGAATACAGTGGGCTCCAAATGGATAAAAGGAATAATCTCTTGTCAGAAAATAGAGGCTGGAGCTGAAAAAGCAGGTTTACTGCTAAGAGTCAAACCTAAGTCCTGCATTCATATAGAATTTGCAGATCCTCTAAAATTGTGTCAACAAACTATCAGCAACAAGAAAAGTTGAGTATCTACTATATGCTAGGTACAATCATGGACACCTGTAAGATAAAAAGACAAGGAAGACAATGGGAACACTCAGACCAATCAGAGGTAAAGCCAGACTGGGGTGCATGTAGTGCCTTATCGCTGATGTGATCAGAAGGGGCTTTAGGGTTATCTAAAGCACCTTGGGGAAAGAGAATTATCTTCCAGGGAGAAGTGGAAAATGACAAACTTAGTATTTGGGGGCTTTAAGAAGAGGAGAGGGGGCTTCCCTGGTGGCACAGTGGTTGAGAGTCTGCCTGCCGATGCAGGGGACATGGGTTCGTGCCCCGGTCCGGGAGGATCCCACATGCCGCGGAGCAGCTGGGCCCATGAGCCATGGCTTCTGGGCCTGCGCGTCCGGAGCCTGTGCTCTGCAGCGGGAGAGGACACAGCAGTGAGAGGCCCGTGTACCGGGGCGGGGGGCGGCGGGGGGGGAGAAGAAGAGGAGAGGAAGTTTGGGGTTTGAAGTGAGGACTTAGTAAGCCAGGCAGTCCTCCAGCCTTCTCACCACCCTCTACATCCAGGGGCAGGCTCCCTTAAGATGGGAATTTGATTTGCTTCCATGGCACTAACCTGTATTGACTCACTCCTAGGTTGCCACACATTTATGAATGAATAGTTTAACTGTTTGTATTCCTTTGCTAGACTGGAATTATTGAGTCAACTTAAAATCTTAAAGTCAATACATTTAAAATCGGTTTGGTCTGTGGCCCGATTTAGTTTGATCTGAAACACCCAAGTCTCTTCAATGGAGGCTGCATTAAAGTTGTTGAATTATGGAATGAACATGCTACTGTCACTAACAATGGAATCGTTTCTTCCAAAACTGATGTTGGGTGATGACTTCCTCTCCACTGGAACTTTGTATCCTTCAATCTGGAGTTTTATGATGTAGTAAAATAGCAACAACAGCAACAAATGGAGTTTCCTGGAGAGAGGTAGAATCTTCCCTCTTTAGGCAATTAGCTTTTCTAGCCCTTTAGACAATAGCTTTAATACATTAAAATATGCCAACTGGCCCCCAGAAAATGAAAATGAATGGCCTCCCAAGGTCCTCCCCAGTCTCAGCATTCTGAGATACTGTACTTCATGTAGCTACTAATTCCCCTTTCAGTGTTTTCATTAGTCTAGTAGGGCTGTGAAAATTACAATCCCTTTGTGAAAAGATTGAAATTGAACAAGTTTTTACAATATGGCACACTTCTGGAGGGCCATCTTCCCAGAGGCTCCAGCTCTCCTGACAGGCTGCCTTTCTCTACCAGGGCCCACTCTATGTAACTTTCTGAATTGCACATGCAAACATTTCCCCTGACTTTGAGGTCAGTGTGTTGGTAATTCTGTGGTATGCAATGATCTAATACCCAGAGAGTCTGTTACCATGCGACCAAAGCTGAGGTCAATTATGATTCCCCATCAGTGACCCAGAGCAGCTCTCATGCCTTTCACTGCAGTCTATTTCGAAGAGCAGACACTTTAACATTTTTCAAGGGAACCAGAATTATCATTCAGATGATTAACTGCCACACAGGCAGACATTCTCTTATGATTCATTGAAGTGCAGGTCTTAAGAGGTTATGCATTCCATCCCAGTGTATTAAAGAGAGTGAAGACAAATAGATCAGAGCAAATCAAACGTTGCACATCAGAGATGCCAAGCGCAACAGAATAATCTTCTAATGTTAATATATGGGCTATATAATCCCACTGGGCAAAAACATGTTTTATTCAGGAAAACAACAAATCAAGTAATCTCTCTATAGAAAGCCATTTACAGGTCATTTGGAAATTGAATCCATAATCTTTCATAAAGCCTGTTTATACCAACGATGATGGAGTCTCAAATAAACAAAACTGAAAGCAATGATAAATTAGCTTCCTAGCGTTTATGTGTCTATTAAATTGTAATCATTCAAACCCACTGAAGTCAAATTTGTTTTGCCCATTTCCTAAATTCAATCCAGTGAGCTCCTTGTCCTTACACAAAACCAATTCATATTGTCAAGTGACAGCAAGAAAAATTAATATTATGGTGGTTTTTACCATCCAAAGGGATTTTACTAAGTGTAAGTAATAATACAAGCTTTTACCATCCAGAAATCTATTATTTAGGTGTAAATTCTAGCCACATGCTCTGATACCCTTAAAATGGCAATGAAATAAAAACTGACCCAGGGGAATATGTCATATCCAACATGTGAAAAAGATCCTTAGGGCCTTAGGAAATAAAGAGCTGTGCTAGAATTTTATTGAAAAATCGTGATGACAAAGCCCTTTCCATTTAAAAATCACAGTTCATCAACATCATTGAATCAATGGCTGGAAATGAATGGAGAGGGTCTCATTTTGCTCTCCGCTTGGTGCCCAGCTTTGGGTAATGCATTCATATCACCAGCTACAAATCAGGTCAGGAGACTGCTCAGAAAATTCCCTAGGATGACAGGGTTCCTGCTCGGCAGAGGCCCAAGCCGGGCTGAAGCTTCCCTGCTGCTGCTGGCTATAGACCTACTTCTCACTGATCCACTGTCAGTCTCTGGAATGCCGGCTTTCCCCAGAAAATCCAAAATGCCTTCCTACCTAGGAGCTCAAACACAGGCAGTCTTCCTTGACATTGAGGCTGCGAAGGCCTCAAAACATTGATTCCTCCTAAGTCGGCCTTATTAAGGTATTTCTCTTAACTAGGATTTTCGGATAGAGGTTGCTATCTGAAATGAGACAAAGGAGACCTGGGGCTGCCTAAGGCAGGTCTGAGACAGGCTCTCTAGAGCCTGGTTTGCAGTTGAGGGAAGGGAGGGATGATGATTCCTTGCGGGGGGGTGGGGGGGGAATATGGGAGGAAAAGTAATCAGTGCACGTGAACTGCCGAGAGCTGCCTAGAGCCAAGAAAGGAGCATTCTCCCCTTCCCAATCACAGGGCAAATATTTACCGAGCTGGACTCCGTGCGCGCGTAGCACTGCAGGCAGCTGGGGAAGGGCCTCGGAGGCCTCAGGTTAGGGCTTCGGAGGTCTCCCGTTTCACCTAGCTAGCCCGGCTGGGGAACGGAAGAAAGGATCTCAGAGGCAGGAAGACCTGGTTTGAATGCTCTGGCGCCACATAACTGTGGTTGCCTTTGCTTGAGTCACTGATTCTCTGAGCTTCCGTTTCCTCATCACACAGCGAAGGCTAAGAGAGTCTATGCTGCGGGGTGACTGTGAGACTGAGTCAGTGCTTGTCAGTTGCCTGGCACCGCAGAAACCTGTTTTCCATCAGCCTGCCCTCACTGTCCCCACCCTTCCCGGACTCTGTATTGGACAGGACGTTCTGCATCCAGCAATGTAGCCCTTTGTCACTTTCCTTCCTGGGGCTTTTCTTATTTCCATGGCAAAGTGGCAAGGTCCTCGAGAGCAGGAGTTGCATCGTGCCCAGCTCTGCCTGTCCCCCAGGACCAGCCCCAGCTTCACTGTGGGTTTCTGAATCACACGCAGACTGTCTGCTCAGACACAGAGGAGAAGGAAGCCATCCATCTCTCCGCAGCCCCCTCTCTGCTGCAGTCAGGCCTGCAGCCAGAAAAAGCCCAGTATCTCCCTTCATCGTTTCCCGCAGCCTCCACAAGCTTGAACAGTGGCGGAGGGGTTGAGACAAGGAGCCGCTTCAGACCATGGCTGCTACTCGAGATCCCCCTCCAGCCTCCTGAGCTGCACCCCTCCTAGGTTCCCTTGTGGAGTCCTGAGGGAGATGAGGGAAGGGAGAGGTGCCACATACGGAGGGGTTCAGAGAGAGAGAGAGAGAGAGAGTTTCCTGCCCCTCCTCAGCCTGTGCCCTCCCCCACCATCAAATCAAGATGGTGTCCCCAAATTCACAGCACCCTTCTTCCTTATGGGTAAAATCAGGGGAACGAACTCCCTTTCCTGAGCGCTAGTGGCCCAGGCCCTATGCATGACGATTTACAGAGGTTGGTTTAGTTCATCCTCAGAACATGAGGAAACAGGGTAAATCTGACTGGCCCCATTTTACAAATGAGGAAACTGAGGCTAAGAGAGGCTAAGTGCCTCCCCTAAGTCACAGCCAGAAAGTGACTGAGCTGGGATTTGAGGGCCCCAAGCTGTCTGACCCCCTCAGCTTCAGCAGACTGCCTGCTAGCAGGTGGCAGGAGGGAGCTGGCTCAGGGCTTTGGATTCGTTCAGTTCTCTTTTCTGCATTAGCGTTGTTACTTGAGCCTGATGAACAGATATTTCAGTATGCACCTCTCACTTTGCAAAACAGCCACATGAGGCTGCTTGCCTGCAAGCCCAAAGGGTCACGGCATTTCCAGCTAACAGCCTGACAGACTGCTTGTTGGTAAGTTAAAAGAGAATGTTTGAGTGCTTAGAGGTCATCTAAATCAGGGATCTTAAGCTGGAGTTCAAGGGTGGACCTCAGGGGAACCTGTAAAGCCCTGAATTTGTGTATACAGACATTCTTCTAGGGCAAGGGTGCAGAACTTTCATCAGATTCTCAAAGAGGTTTTAAGCCCCAAAGGGTTAAGAGCTGTGCCCGGTCTGGCCAACCAGACCTCACATTCCCAGGCTCCTGTCTTTGATCCATGAGGCAGCACAACTTGTGATGGAGAAAACCCAGAGCTAAACACCAGAAGCAGAACCTGAGCTCTGAATCTTCTGGCAAACATTTTAAAGACTCATGAATTATTAAAATAGCTAATTAAGTCAACCTTCACCAGAGAATATTTGCTTTTCCCTCTCATCATTGAGCTCCCTGTGAAGTTCGAGTTCGCTGCATCTTAAGCACAAGGTCAGTTCCCTTTGTTCCTTCCTCGCTGGTCTAGGAAGAACTTGGAGTGGCCTGCTGTGCTGAACAGTAGCAGCCTGCTGTAAGCACCTCAGTGCACACAGCTGGGAGGCTCTGAACCCATTTTCTCTCCTTTGCCTGACACGATGCAGGGTTGGTGCAGCCAGCCTCCCACCTTAACCCCACACCTTCCGTTCTGTCAGGCCTCTCACTCAGTGATCCACATCAGCTGTGCCTGTTCCCGTATCTTCCCCTCTTACCAGGATAGTCCTGCCCTTGGAATGCTGTGAGCGAGTGGCCTTGAACCAAAATATGCAACAGTCATCGAGTCAGCATAAGTTCTGAGGTTGCGCTGGCTTCCCTACATTTTGTTTTGATTTGTTTTTTATAAATTTATTTATTTTTGGCTGCGTTGGATCTTCGTTGATGCGTGCGGGCTTTCTGTAGTTGTGGCGAGCGGGGGCTACTCTTCGTTGTGGTGCACAGGCTTCTCATTGCAGTGCCTTCTCTTGTTGTGGAGCACGGGCTCTAGGTGCGTGGGCTTCAGTAGTTGTGGTTCATGGGCTCTAGAGAACAGACTCAGTAGTTGTGGCACACGGGCTTAGCTGCTCCATGGCATGTGAGATCTTCCCGGTGGCTTCCCTACATTTTGGAACACATTGACCAGGTATCTTCCTTCCTCTCCTCCATACCTAAATCCTACTTTCAGGACCACTCTCTAATTCCGCATCCTTGATGAAACCTTCTTGCTATTTCATCTATGTCAATTTCATCTATTTCCAACTAGGTTAAAAATCCCTTGAGAGCAGGAACATATTTTCTTCTACTAATGTTTTTACTAACAGGTTTTATACCAAGCTAGATGCCATATAAAAACTCTATTCATCAAGAAGTTGGCTTCTTCCCATCTCCACAGTCTTTGAAGTTGACCACTTGCCAACCAGGTCCATTGCAAACTGAAAATACAGGGCCCTGGCCAGGGGTGAGGAGATCAATCTCCCCCTTCTCATAGGCCCACTGGCCCAACCCACAGTCAACAGGTGACTCCCTGAGAGATTGCAGCCTCCATGCTGGCTGCACTCAGTACCTAGATCAGAGGCTGCCCACTGCAGCATTGCCAGCCCAGGACAGAGATTGCTGCCACCTCACCCTGCCATGAGATGCCATGAGCACACACCCCACCTGGACCCTCCCCACACCTGGACCCAGACCCCTGCCAGGAACAGAAGGCAACAGTGGCACGCAGGCCTCCTCCCACCGATGCAATCTGGTCATCACTCCAGGTGGAGGGCGGCAGTGATCACAAGGCAGGGATGGGGAAGGGGAGGCCAGGTGAGGCTCAGGTTGCCAGGGGATAGGGAGCAGATAGTCAAAAATCCATCCCAGGGAGGCAGGAAGGCTAGGAAGACAGGACTGCAGGAGGGTAAAGGCTACCAATCCCTGGGCACATGCTCCATTGTCCTATTCACTTACAGAAACAAAATCAAAGATAAAATTACTAAGAATTTCAAGACGGTGAATGGTGAGCATTAACCACCAAGTGTGGGTCCCTTTTAGTGTGCAGCCTTGTGTAACTGCACTGGAGGCACACCTATGAAGCCAGCCTGTGGTTTCCTGAAATCTCTGCCATAACTCTACCTGTAAAAATACAGAGGAACAATGGGTAATTCACTTAGGGATACAAAAAGTTACCCTAACAGCTATGGATACCCCCAGTTACTACCTCTCCTGTCGTGTATGGATAGGAGGATTCGTGACTTGGAAATATATCTGTAGGGGGATGAGTAAAATTGGCCAATAAGGCACTCATTTGATATTTAGCAAACAGATACACAGCTTTGGTGGAAAATTCTGGGGTATTTTTAATCAGAAAAAAAAAAAAAGTTGATTTAGGCATGACTTGCCTCCCCTTTCCCCACTGAAGTCATTCCCCTTCTTATCTTCCACAAAATTCAATAATTTTTAATGCTTATCAATCAGAACAGAAATGGTTAAAACAAATTTTACTCAATTCCTACTAGGCCTCAACAAGATTAATGCAGTGTCACTGGTTTTAAACCCAGTGTTAACCATTGTAAGCTGTGCACTATTTTTCTCTCCCTCACATCTTTAACTCATGACTGTAGCTGAATCTTTACCCTAAGAAGATTTTTAAAAGGTTGATTGATCCAACTGACACTGGCCTGGATTGGATCCCATGATGGATAATGCATTTTTTTAAAGCAAATAGTCCCTTTTCTCAATAACTGGTCTTTTTTTAAATTAATTAATTAATTTCTTTATTATTTATTTATTTATTTGGCTGCGTTGGGTCTTTGTTGCGCAGGCTTTCTCTAGTTGTGGCGAGCAGGGGCTACTCTTCGTTGCAGTGTGCAGGCTTCTCTTTGCAGCGTGCAGGCTTCTCTTTGCGATGGCTTCTCTTGTTGCAGAGCATGGGTTCTAGGGTGCACGGGCTTCAGTAGTTGTGGTGCGCAGGCTCAGTAGTTGTGGCGCATGGGCTTAGTTGCTCTGCGGCATGTGGGATCTTCCCAGACCAGGGCTCGAACTCCTGTCCTCTGCATTGGCAGGCGGATGCTTAACCACTGCACCACCAGGGAAGTCCCAATAACTGAAGTCTTGATAGAGTGAGGCTGTCATCAAGAACTGAATTTCTGAGCTGGGCTGGGACAGGGCCTGCTGCCTGTTTGCACCAATGACATCTGAATTTCTCTTTTTCCTTTCAAGCATCCTGAGATTTTGGCTGGCTGTGTGTGCCTCATCCAGCACCCAGCTGCTGGGTTAACATCTGTGAGCTGCTAATTAGCTGGGGAGTTTTGTAGCCCACAGAGTGAACTGTGCTGCCCAATAATTGTAACAGAACAAGGTCTCAGAATGGAAATGAGCTGCTGGGATGCCGGACAGTTTTGCATAGCAGTGTCTGAATCCTGGGGAAAATTTCCTCTGTAGTTGCTAGTTCCTACTCATCTGCAAGTGTTTCCAGGGACAGAGAGGTTTTATTTATCTCTTGGTGTCTGCTACATAGTTAGCACCTAGTAAGTGCTCATTGAATTGACACAGCCCAGTCCTCTTTCTTTTCTCCATTTCTCCTCCAAATTCTTCCCCTGGGAACTAATATTAGTACCATTAGCCACATCCTTGCTAGAGATTTTCTCACTAAGAAAATCTTATCAATTGCTTCAAGGGTCAGGTGAAGAAGCACTGGCACTTTTTTTTTTTTTTTTTTTTTGGTACGCGGGCCTCTCACTGCCGTGGCCTCTCCCGTTGCGGAGCACAGGCTCCGGACGCGCAGGCTCAGCGGCCACGGCTCACGGGCCCAGCCGCTCCGCGGCATGTGGGATCCTCCCAGACCGGGGCATGAACCCGCATCCCCTGCATCGGCAGGCGGACTCTCAACCACTGCGCCACCAGGGAAGCCCAAGCACTGGCACTTTTAACACACTTTCCAGGCCAGTAAGAGTCTGCTGGATTTCTTCCTTTCTAGGTTTCCATGCCACAGAGGTGATTTCTGATCCTAGGGGTCCCTGGAGAAATAGCAGGTGATCCCTTTCCTCACTGGCTCAAGAGATCACTACTAGGATCCATTGACCTTTTGTCTGTGGGTTGTTTCTCTCATCTGAGGCAAAGAATCAAATTATAGACCCAAATCCCCATTAAGTCAATATTCATTTTCCCTGTGCTTTTACGGAAAGTAGTAATAAATCTTGCTTTGTAAGGCCTTTGCCTCCTTATTCAGTCCCTCAGCTAATAAGATCAAGACTATTCCTGGAATTAGATTAAATAATTTGACTCTCCTCTTTCTAGAAGTTTCGGAGCTCTCACTGACCTTTCTTGCAGAAGTGCAAGCTGTCTTGTTTTTTTTCTTCCCAGTGGCCTATGAATACCCTGTCATTTAAAGAGCAAAAGTAAAAAGGAGTAAGATAAAGGCAGGAAAACTGGGAGTCAGCTTCCACTAACTAGTTATATGGTCCCAAGCTCTCTCAGAGCCTGTTTCCTTTCTGTAAAATTCAGGACTCAGATGAAAAGACTATCTTTAAAGGTTCCTTTTGACACTCAAAATCTAGATATCTCATTGGGTTGAAGCCTTCATAAATAGACTATAATTCTCTAGGCCTAAGGAAATTGTTTTCTTTGTGATGAGAACAATTTTTTTTCTCTTCTTTTCTTTCTTTCTTTGAGTTCAGATGATTTCTTTCTAAACCACAGGATTCATTTTCTGAAATTGCTGTTTCTTCCTTCAAAAGCGTCAGTAGTCCTCAGACTTGTCAGCCAGCTCCATCACTTTTATATAAGGGAGCATTTTAGAGCAGAATGTGAATGAGCAGTGACAGGGCACAGGCATGGCTGAAGAACCCCCAAGGAGGCCAAGTCAGCCCCCCTTCCATCATCTCCTAACATCCAGAACCCTGTCCAGAATCTGAGTGAATAAAATGCTGTGTGTCAATGAACCCATCAATAATGATTCTTCCAGTGACTAATATGTGCATTAAAATATCGATCCCTCACATTTAGAACTGCAACAATCATGCTGGCCTTAGTTTTTATTTTTATATTTTTAACATCTTTATTGGAGTATAATTGCTTTACAATGGTGTGTTAGTTTCTGCTGTATAACAAAGTGAATCAGCTACATGTATACATACATCCCCATATCTCCTCCCTCCTGCGTCTCCCTCCCACCCTCCCTATCCCACCCCTCTAGGTGGTCACAAAGCACCGAGCTGACCTCCCTGTGCTATGTTGGCCTTAGTTTTTACAATCAGAGCAAGCTGTGTTACTGAGATTTAAGGACAACATTTCCACGGAAGGAGATCATGTCAGAAGACTCCAGAGATTAAGAACATGGACTCTGCAGGGGTCAGGATAAGTTCAAGTTCTGATTCCACCATTTACTAGCTGTGTAAGTTTTAAATTCCCTAAGTTTCTACATCCTCATATGTAAAATGGAGATAATAAATAATACCTACTTCATAGGGTAGGACGAGAAGTAATTGAAATAAATTGTGGAAAGAGCCTAGGAAAGTGTCTGGCACATAGTAAATGCTCAATAGATTCGGTTATTATTAATAGTGTTACTGCATTAATAATACATAAGTACAATGTCCCTTGTTTGCCCTAATCTAGACAAGCAACTGTGGCTTTGGGCATCACATACCTTCCTGGACTTCTCTTGGGTCCCTGAAGCAAAGATAAAGTGGGAGAAAATGCCTTTATATTTCAATCATTGAAAGTAATGGTAAATTTCTTTAAAATACCTAAGATTATGGTTTAATGTAAAAAGAGCTTTCTTCAAAGAGACAGAGAATAAAGAGTTTAAGCAACTAAGAAAATTAAGAAGTTCTTAAAGGAGAAAGAATGATTTGGGCCCTCCATTGATGACATGGGTGAGTTTCAACTCTCACCCTTGGTTGAGGTTGATGCTCTGGTTCTAGCCAATTAGAGAGGTAGTGAACCAGAGAAGAAGGGAGAGAATAAGGACTTTCATGGACTGTGGCACCATATGGCCTAAAATAGTCCAGAACTCAGTAACGCTTGTTTGACTGAAAGCATCTATTCTTCTGTCATCCACACTCCCTGGAAATCAGATGGTGTTATAAACCTGGAGGGCCAAGGCCGATGAAACACAGTAACTCATGCTAAATGGAGATGATGCCCTGACGAAACAGCAGTCTTAGTTTTTACTTTAGAATACAGATTCATGTCTGAGATGATGTTCACATATTCCCTTGGGTCAGGGGCTGGCCCAAAAAGTCCCAAAGAATTTGTGTTCAGGTTTGTATCTGCCCTAGCTCCTAATAAAAGCCAATATAGTATTGGCTATAACCACCAGAGGGTCCCTAATGGGATTTGCTTATATTACAGAATCAACAGTACATTCAGTCTGCTCCCAGTCAGGGAGGAATAGACAAACACAGAAGTGTGGAATTGCTTTACCAAGTCTGGCTCCAAATTGTGAAATGTCTCAGTCTGAGGTGTAGCTCAAGCAACCCTTGGAACAAGCTTGCCGAGCTGGCTGGCTAGATCCAGAAGATGGAGATAACATAAGTGGAGAGGGAAATTGTGTCCACTCAGAAGTGAAGACAGTAGGTAGACTGACCCAGCCAGCCACTCAGATATAGTGAGAGGCCATTTGAATTGGGGAAAAAAAAAAAAAAAGGTATCATGCAAATCATAACTAAATTATTGCAGGGAAGACATAGCAGAACAGGAAATGTGTGTGCAGATAAGTGAAGCCTCCATTAATGCTTTCCCTGAACTTATCAGAAGGGGTTTCAATTAACCTGATGAAGACCAAGGCAATCACAGTAGAGTGAAGCCATGGATTTAGGATTAAACTCCTGTTGTTTCCTACACTAATTTATAAGGGAAATGCTTCTAATGAGAGCCTAGTTGGGAATTAACCCCAAGATGATTAGATTTTTTTTAAAAAAAAGAAGACGAACCTTAAAGACAGTGATTCCCAAACCTGGCTACACACTGGAATCATTTAGAGATCTTTATAAATTTCCAAAGCCCAGAACACACTGCAGCTCAGTGACATCATAATCTCTAGGGATGGGACACAGGCATTAGTTTTTGTTTTTGGGGGGGTTTTTTTGGCATTAGTATTTTTTGAAGCTCCCCTTGAGCCTAAGGTGCAGACAAGTTTGGGAACCACTGTCTAATGGACCATATACGTACACTGTGGAAATTTGTTAGGAAATGGCGTGTTAGGTTAAAGGAAAATTAAATACAGTCGTTAAGAAATAGCAAGAATTTAGCCTGCCTTAAAACAGAACAGGATGCATGTCTCTCATTTCCTTTATTTGTAATTTTAAAAGTGTGTGTCAGTGTCCAAGAGAAATGGATGAAGAGAGAGAGCCACATTCAAAAAAGAAGAAAAGGGGCCCAGATGGCAGCGTAAGAGAATCCTGAACTCACCTCCTCCCACAAACACACCGAATGTACAGTTACACGTAGAACAACTTCCTCTGAATAAAAAAGCCTCCGAACTGGCTGAGTGGCTCCTACGCAGCTGGCAGAGGAGAGGAGACCCACTCTCCTGAAGCTGGTGTCACTGCAGCAGGAAAATGCCTGGAGTGTTTCACCTCTAAAGATGAGCGGGAATTTCCCTGGTCACTGTGGACCAGGAAAGGGAGCTGTGTGGATCCCACACAGTCACTATCTTATCTAGATGTAATCTCTCCCAGTTCAACATCATCCAGCTCTTAGAAAGGGGAAATGAACCTGCTTGCTCCATTTTAATCTTGTCAGTGGCATCACGTGGTTAAGAGCACAAACTCTGGAGCTAGACTGATGGATGTGATCTTGGGTAAGGAACATTCCATGTATTACAGACATTCTCTCCATCCCCAAACCACAAATGCTGATAAGATGTCACAGAATCAACCTAAGTATAACGATCCCTGCAGAAGAAGCAGGGCAAGATTTTCAAATTGATAAATTCTCTCTCTTTCTGAGGTTCAAGCTGTAAAAACCACATAATCTTGGCACTTCTAAAAAACATGTTTTCTACTATGTGTAGAGGGCATGGCAGCAAATCAAGTCGAAGAAAGGCATGGAGATTACATCCTTAATTTCGCTGTCTTCCCCATAACACATGATCCATGAGGCATTGAATTTCAGCAAAAAATTATACCTAGAGGCAGAAACTGTTACCTGGTCAAACAAATTAAGATAAAGATGTCTTTTTTAGTGTGGATTCATCTTATCTTTGCTCCATTTTGTTGTTGTTGTTTTTTGTGGTACACGGGCCTCTCACTGTTGTGGCCTCTCCCGTTGCGGAGCACAGGCTCAGCGGCCATGGCTCACGGGCCCAGCCACTATGCGGCACATGGGATCTTCCCGGACCGGGGCACGAACCCGTGTCCCCTGCATTGGCAGACGGACTCTCAACCACTGCGCCACCAGGGAAGCCCTCTTTGCTCCTTTTTACATATACTATCATTCCTCAATGTATCACTCTTCTTCAATATAAAGTAAAAAAATCTATGCCTAACACACAGAAGAAGTGGCTAACAATCTTAAGCCAAGTTGGGAAGCAGACAGTACAGTTTCTTTTTTGTTGTTTTTGGGGTTTTTTTGTTTGTTTGGGTTTTTTTTTTTTTTTATTTAGTTGGTTGCGCTGGGTCTTAGTTGTGGCAGACAGGCTACTTAGTTGCGGCTCACGGGCTCCTTAGTTGTGGCAGGCGGCCCCTTAGTTGAAGCTCCCCAGCTCCTTAGTTGTAGCATGTGAACTCTTAGTTGCGGCATGCGTGTGGGATCTATTTCCCTGACCAGGGATCGAACCCCGGCCCCCTGCATTGGGGGTGTGGAGTCTTATCCACTGCACCACCAGGGAAGTCCTGACAGTGCAGTTTTTCAGAGTGCTAGTCTCACCTCATGCACTCGGCCAGTCGTGAGGACCACAACATTTCCCTTCTTGTCAATGCTGGATATATTGAGAGTAGGTGATGAATCGGTGGGTGTTAAATGTGGAAATCTGGGAAGTGTTCAACCCCTCGGGACAGTATGTAAGGTGGGAGGTTCATGTCATCTTGCAGGCTTTTTTTACCTAGTATTCCACCATTGCTCACAGGGAAAATGGCAGTGGATTCTGAGGAAGCTTCCCTCATGGAGCTGGTGTGGGGAAAGGCAATGCAGCTGCTGTGGTTGGGACACAGAGCACTCCTGGGCCTCTCTCCCCATCTCCTAGATGGAAACAAAGTCTTAATCTGAGAGGGTAGGGTAATAGAGACTATCACCCTTAAGGTCCTGAGGAAGGGGAGGTGAAACACACACACACACACACAAACACACACACGCTTCTATTCCCAGGGAAGAGGCAGAAACATGTACAGAAGGAACTACGACAGGCAAGGCTGGAGCACTGAACAGGCCACACCATGATACCAGCAACACAGGGCCTTCCCAGGACTGAAGATTAACCAGGTCCTCAGGAAACACTCTCCCCTGCCCCCCAACCACTAGGCCACGGAGCATCAATAACAAGCAGCAACGGGATGCTGCTAGCAGAGTTGGAAGAAAGACTCTTAAACTAAAGCACAGCATGAGGCCAAGAGCTAAAATTGAAATTCAAAAACACACGAATTAAAACCCTCTGGAAAACCAGCCTCTACCCTAAACATAAGACATGGAGAGATGTCTTCTCTCCATGATTTGAGGTCTGTGGTACGCTGAGGGTAACAAAAGCAATAACAATCCTCCAAGGCAGCCTAACTCCTGATGAAGAATTAATGAAAAACCAACACTAAAGGCCTAGCAGAAGAAAAGGCATAACGCTTTCCAATCATAAAAATGACTTTCCTCAGTCTCCACTTACTGACACCACCTGTCTAACCTACAACCAAAAAACTACAAGGCAGAGAGCCCCAGGCTTGCCATCCCTGTCATGCACCCATGGGGGCCCTGCTGCTCACCATGCCCAGAAGAGCCCAGCCCGACCCCTTTTCCTGCATTTTCATCCAGGATTTCACATTACATTTAGTTTTCATGTCTCCCTACAGAGTTGGAACTATGGTGAATTTTCAAAGGCATCAGTCCCATCCCAGCATGTCTTCAGAGACACCCCAGGCCGAAGGGGAGTCTGCAGAGTGCCCCTACCTCTCAGGGGCTCTCTAGGTTTTTAATATAGTCATTATGTATCTTAAAAGAAAAGAAAAGGGGCTTCCCTGGTGGTGCAGTGGTTAAGAATCCACCTGCCAATGCAGGAGACACGGGTTCGAGCTCTGGTCCAGGAAGATCCCACATGCCACGGAGCAACTAAGCCCGTGTGCTACAACTACTGAAGCCTGCGCACCTAAAGCCTGTGCTTCACAACAAGAGAAGCCACCGCAATGAGAAACCCACGCACCACAACGAAGAGTAGCCCTCGCTCTCCGCAACTAGAGAAAAGCCCATGGGCAGCAATGAAGACCCAATGCAGCGTAAAATAAATAAACAAAATAAAATAAATTTATTAAAAAGAAAAGAAAAAACAACTAGAGTTAAATCCAAGTAATTATTAAACGAGGACCTCAAACTTGGTGTCTGAGTGGGATAGAAATCAAGGGAGTTCATTACCATTTTAGATACAGCAGTTTATATATCTTTGCCTCATAGCATGTTCACATCCATGACCTAATTTTAGCTTGCATTTCTGTGCAGTAGGCAGAGAAAGTATTATTTTTCTCTCCCACTTCCACAGATGGGAAAACAGATCAAGAGCATTTCATGATTTACTCAGCATTACAGAGCAAAGCGAGGGCAGGATAGGACTGGAATTTGGTTTTGCAAAACTCCCTGCTGAGTGTCCTATCCTCCATGCTGTGCTACCTTGCTGCCCTTGAAAAGCTCTATAAGAGTGGGGAAAGTTACAGTGACCACCAAATCAAGAAAACATGACATTTGGAGAGCTGAACAAAACAGTTCTGCTATTAGGGGAAAAAAATCTAGAACAGATGCCAAAAGACACATCAAGGTGGTAGCAAAGCACTGGACACCCTGCCCTTGAGGATGCATCATGAATATTATGTGAGGTTAATACACTGGATTGCCTCCAAATTTACATTGGGTTGGTGGGCAAAGGTAATGTCAGTGAGAGCACAAGAAATGACAAAAAAGATGGAAATAACCTTACAGATATTTTCTTTTGGCCTACAGTTTGAAGGCCCCTCTTCAGTCAAGTAGGTTGTGAGAGTGCCAATGAGTTGTTGCTGCCCTGGATTCTATTACTTGTAAGAAATAGAAATTCACCAGAGTTGGCTTAACCACAGTAGGATGGAAAGGTGATTTATTGGCCCTAAAGGCAAGAATGTGTCAGGCCCAAGGAAAATCCAGAACTGGGAACTTGTAGGCTGTCAGAAACTCGGGGGATATGTGCTCTCCCCAGCTTTCATTTCTGTTCCTCTCTGAGTATTTGTGTCCATTTTTTTTTTCTGGGGAGTTCCCCCTGTTGTTCTGTCTACATGTGGGATCAAAGACAAACTGCCACAGCTCCTAAAGTTCATATTTCAGCCATATGAACCCAGGCTCTCTCCTCTCATCCCTCTCTCTCAAACAAAGCCCCCATGGAAGGAACTCTTTTGGCCCAAATTGGCTCAGGAATCCCTGATCCAATCAACTATGACCAGGAGTCAGGGTCCCATCAGGCATAAACAGCTGTTGGGAGCCACTCTCTACATATGACAATAAAGCATTTATAGATGGGAATCGTTTAAGCTGAGCATGTACTTTGAAATATATCTACGATACATGCCCACTAGCATGGCTATGCTAAAAAAAAAAAAAGAAAAATATAAAATGTTAGCAAGAATGTGGAGAAATTGGAACCCTCATGTAATGTAAATGGTATATGAATATACATGTAAAATGGTGCAGTTGCTATGGAAAACAGTTTGGTGGTTCCTGAATAGATTAAACATAGAATTACCAAATGACTCAACAATTCAACTCCTGGGTATACCTCCCAAAGAACTGAAAACAGGTGTTGAAACAAAAACTCATTCACAGATCTTTGTAGCAGCACAATTCACAGCAGCCAAAACGTAGAAACAACCCAAGTGTCCATTAGCTGATGAGTGGCTAAACAATGTGGTATAGCTATTTGGCCATACAATGGGATACTATTTGCCCATAAAAAAAAGAAATGAAGTAATATATGTTACACCAGGGATGAACCTGAAAGATATTATGCTAAGTGAAAAAAAAACAGATATAAAAGACCACATATCATATGATTCCATTTATATGAAATATCCAGACCAGGCAAATCCACAGAGACAAAGCAGATTCCTGATTGCCAGGAGCTGGGGGAGATAGGAAAGAAGAATGACTGCTTAACGGGTATAGGGTCTCCTTTTTGGGGTGATAAAAATGTTCTGAAACTAGAAAGTGGGTATGATTGCACAACATTGTGAAGGTACTAAATGTCACTGAGTTGTACACTTTAAACTTTCATATTATATGTATTTTACTGCAATTAAAGTACATTAGATATATAGGGACTTCCCTGGTGGTCCAGTGATAAAGAATCCGCAATACAATGCAGGGGACTCGGGTTTGATCCCTGGTCAGGGAACTAAGATCCCACATGCCACAGGGCAACTAAGCCCGAGTGCCACTATTACTGAGCTCGTGCGCCTCAACTAGAGAGCCCGCGTGCCACAAACTACAGACAGCCCCCACACCGTGGAGCCTGCGTGCCACAACTAGAGAAGAGAAAACCCTCCCGCCACAACCAGAGAGAAGCCCACGTGCCGCAACGAAAGATCCCGCGTGCCTCAGTGAAGATCCCGAGTGCCACAACTAAGACCCGACACAGCCAAAAATAAATAAATAAACAAATCTTTTTTTTTTAAAGTATATTAGATATATAAAATCACCTAAAAATGCTCTGAGAAGACTGATCACATCTACTACCCTGGAGTAGCCTAGTTGAGAATAATAACTAATACATTCACTCATTCAGCAAACATGAATGAATTGAGCATGTATTATGTGTATCAAGCTGTGCCAGGCATATGGGAGCTAAGAGGCTCAGTCCCCAGCATCAAGGGGCTGACAGATTCGTGGAGCAGACACAGATAGATAGATAATTTCAATATAATGTGCTAAGTGCTAAGACTAAGACATGCTCACGGTGTTTGGGGAATTCAGATGAGGCATGATCATGACTTAGGGATGAGGCAGCACCTGAGCTGATCCCTAAGAGATGAATAGGACGTGTCCTGGTGAGGTGGCGAGGAGGGAGAAGGGCATCCCGGACAGAGGAAAGCAATGCACTGAGGCCCACGACGAGGCGGAAGGTGGCCAGCGGAAGAGGGGGTGAGCCAGGAGCACGAGAGCACCAGCGGGAGCAGCAGAGTGTAAGAAGGTTGGAATGTGAGGGGGTGGGAAGCAGGAGAACCAAGTGTTCACAGAGGGTGACCGTGGAGAGAAGGGAGAGAAGCCAGAAGAGAAAGGGGTCAACCGTGTCATGACTTCAGCAAAGTCAAGTAGACAGGCTGAAGGTGACCATGGACCTGACAACGTGTCCTTTGCACACTTTCGGTCATGGCAGGCTATGGTCTCACCAGGTATACCTTGAAGTTTGGCTGGGAAGGAAGTCTCAGTGTGATGGAGAGGGAACGTATTTATGTGCTCAGGAGAAAGACAAGATGAGTCAGAGAGAAAGAAGGTAGAGAAGAGAGAGAACCGATGATGCCAAGGAGGGGCCACAGCTGTGGAGCTCTCAGGAGGGGTTAACTTTGGCCAGGTAAGGGAGTCCCACAGCCTCTCAGATGAGGAGAGGCAGGAAGGATGAAAGAGGGCAGAAGGGGGGATACATCAGGGTGAGGGAATTCCTACCTGATGGCTTCTATTTTCTCAGCAAAACTCAAGGAGGGGGTAATGCTTAGAAGAATCACTGTGGGGAAGGATGAGTTTGCTGACAGGGACTCTGAAAGGGTTTCCAGGCTGCTCAGCGCCACGGAGCCTGGCAGATGACGGCTCTGTAGTAGCGTCAATCTGCGTGGGCTCTGATTTCTCCAGCAGAGCTCAGGAGCCCAGATGTCAGAGAAGGAAGAGCTGACCTGAGCAGGCTGGGGTACAGCCAGACAGCAGCAGCAGCAGCAGCAGGACCTGCAGAGGGCAGGGAGGGTTTAGGCCGGGGAGGGTGATGACGTGGCTCCTGAAGCTTAGGCTAAATAGGGACGGAAATGAAGAAGAGGAGGGTAGGGTTCTGAGGCAAGGACAGAACATGGCAAGGGAAAGAGACTGTAGGTTTTGAGGAAGTTGAAAACCCAGCATCCTGGGAGGTAGGAGTGGGTGGGCTGGAAGGTAGGAGGCTCTGATGGGAGTGGGCTGGAGAACAATTCGAGGCAATATGTAATCAAGTGCTAAATAGGATGATATGAAATGTAAGTGGGCATAAGTGCTGGGGAGGAGGGGGTATGTTCCAAACCGAGTGCTCAGTGCGGATGGGGGAGAAATCCAGTGCAATTTGCTGTGTTAAGGTTTACAGCTGGCGTGGCACCCCCAGTGGGGAATTCAAGGTGACAATGTAGCAAATGGAATCTTGAAGCCTAGAAAGCACTGGCTGGATCAAACCTTTCTGAGGACACAGTTTTTTTAGTCTCAATAGAGGTGGAAAATGAACAGTAGGAGAGACTATTAAAATACTCTTAATCCTGCCTATGAAATGCTGCTGTAAAATTTCAGTAAATCATGAAATTTACTTTGCCTGTTTCATTCACTCCCTGCTTCAAGCCCCCTTTAATACAATGTCCACACTCCCCCTCCTCAGCTAGTCTGGAAATTTCAAGAAGCCTAATGCATGCTGTATATTTCTATAAGATAAGGCCATGAATTAATGTGCGGTGGGGGGCGGTTTGGGAGGGGGGATGAGAAAAATCATCAAGGTGGTCTTGGATGAAGACGAGGTTTACAGCATTTGCTCTAGTCCATAGGAGCCTGGAGCCAGAGAGGTTAAGCCGTGGCCTGAAGTAGCACAGCCAGTGAGCAGCAGAGTGCAGACCAGGCCAGCACTCTATCCTCAACTCAACTCAGAGGGAGCCAGCTGATTTCCTTCCCTGCCCACTTCCTGGTCAGTCAAAACCAGAGCCTCTATTTCATTCACCTCTTAAACTCTATGCTGGAATTGAGTGTAAGTAACGGTGGTTTTTTTGCCCAGTACCTATTTTCCCCTTCTTTTGATCTCAGCCCCTAATTTGACTCGTGTGAAGTACCTTTTCCTACCCACTCCCCACCCATCCATACATCTGGTGGCTCCATCCAGTGATAATCATGTGGCCCAGGGTAGCCTTACTAGCTCTCTCGCTGAAATTTGAATCCTGAATTGAGACTGCTAGAGCTATTCGTCCCGTGAATGGGGCCTTACCTGAAGGAAAACTCCCGGTACTAAGATCCCAGACTCATCCCTTCAGAACCCATTTCTAAAGCTTTTCCTTCTCGTCTGCATATTCTTCCAGAAAAATCCTCATTTGTAACTTCACGTAAGTGGGATTTGATGTTTGCTGAAGACCCCGCAGATCCAATATTTGTCATTAAATGAAAACGCAGTTTAGACCAAGTTAGGCCCAGGTAATGCCACACAGTCCATCTGTCAGCAAACCCTACCAGCACTAACTTCAAAGCACATCTGGGGCCTTCCCTGGTGGTCCAATGGTTAAGACTCTGTGTTCCCAATGCAGGGGGCCTGGGTTCAATCCCTGGTCGGGGAACTAGATCCTGCATACCGCAACGAAGATCCCACACGTGGCAACAAAGATCCCGTGTGCCGCAACTAAGACCTGGCACAGCCAAATGAATAAATAAATATTTTTTAAAAATTTTAAAGCACGTCCATAACTGGAGCAACGCTTTTCACCAACCCGATGCCACCACTCTGGTCCAGCCATCAAGGTCTTTGGCCTAGACTATTGCAGCAGCCTCCTCACTGGAGGCACTGCTTCCACTTGTGCCCCTGAAGTCTATTCTCCACACAGCAGCCAGGGGGATGCTGTGATAGTGTAGGTTGGACCATGTCAATCCTCTGCTCATGTCCTCCCAGTGGCTCCCATACCACCACTCAGAGTAAATCCAAAGCACTAACTATGACCTTCACAGCACACATGGTCTGGCCCCATCCCTCTCCCACCTCCCCTTCTCCTCCCCCTGTCTGACGCCTCTGCCCCAGCCACATAGACATCTTCACTGTTGCTCCAACACCCAAGGCACGCTCCCACTTCAGGGCCTCTGCCCATGCCATCTCCCCCACTAGAAAGTAAGCACCGGGGGCTTCCCTGGTGGCGCAGTGGTTGAGAGTCCGCCTGCCAATGCAGGGGACTTGGGTTCAATCCCTGGTCCAGGAAGATCCCACATGCTGCAGAGCAACTAAGCCTGTGCGCCACAACTACTGAAGCCCGCGCACCTAGAGCCCAAGCAGCGCAACAAGAGAAGCCTATGCAGTGCCAAGCCCGTGCACCTAGAGCCCATGCTCTGCAACAAGAGAAGCCACCGCAATGAGAAGCATGCGCACCACAATGAAGAGTAGCCCCTGCTCGCTGCAACTAGAGAAAGCCCACGCGCATCAACGAAGACCCAATGCAGCCAAAAAAATAAATAAAAGAAAGAAAGAAAGAAGGAAGGGAGGAAGAAAGGAAGGAGGGAATGGAAGAAAGAGAGAGAGGAAGGACAGAAGGAAGGAAGGAAGGAAGGAAGTTCCAATGAGGGCAGGGATTTTTGTCAGTTTTATTCATTGCTGTATCCTCAGCACCTGGCAAGGTGTATGACACAAAATAGGTGCTCCGTTAGGATTTGATGAATGAATGAATGAATGAATGAGTGATCACATATGAACTGGGCAGCCCGGTGCTTCATCCTTCTTTCTCTTCATGGCTACCCCCAACCTGCAGATCTTCTGACAAACAGTGGAACTTTGGGTGGGTGATTTTAACACTGGAGGAGTCCTCCTTGTGTTACTTTTTGACTGCAGCTATAAGAACCAGAATCACTTTTTTTTTTAAGACTATTTTTTAGAGCAGTTTTAGTTTCACAGCAAAATTGAGAGGCTATGTCTCAACTAGGAGGATATATCTCATATACTCCCTACCCCAACACATGCATAGCCTCCCCCATCATCAGCACCCTCCACCACAGTGGTGCATTTGTCACAGTTGATGGATGTACACTGATACATCATTATCACCCAAAGTCCATAGCTTTAGAGTTCATTCTTGGTGTTGTACATTCTACGTGTTTGGACAAATGTACAATGACATGTATCTACCATGTATCATACAGAGTTAGTTTCATTGCCCTAAAAATTCACTGTGTTCCACCTGTTCATCCCTCCCTCCCTAATCCCTGGCAACTATTGATCTTTTTACTGTCTCCATAGTTTTACCTTTTCCAGAATGCCATATAGTTGGAATCATACAGTATGTGGCCTTTTCAGATGGGCTTCTTTCACTTAGTAATATGCATTTAAGGTTCCTCCATATCTCTTCACGGCCTGGTAGCCCATTTCTTTTTAGCATCATACACTGTATGATGTACTAGTTTATCCGATCACCTACTGAAGGACATCTTGATTGCTTCCAAGTTTTGGCAATTATGAATAAAGTTGATGTAAACATCATGTACAGGTTTTTGTGTAAACATAAGCTTTCAACTCCTTTGAGTAAATAGCAAGGAGTGCAATTGCTGGATCATATGGTAACAGTATGTTTAGTTTTGTAAGAAATTGTCAAACTGTCCTCCAAAGTGGCTGCACCATTTTGCATTCCCATCAGCAACGAATGAGAGTTCCTGTTGCCTCATATCCTCACCAGCATTTGGTGTTAGCAGTGTTTTGGATTTTGGCCGTTTAGTAGATATGTAAACAATCACTGTTTATATTTGTTTCTAGAGGTGAAACTCAAAGCCTACTGAAATATATAAAAAAATAATTTTACAATCAAAGAGAAGAAAACAAACCTAAATAAAAGTGCATAAACATATAAACATGCCTTTCTAAACCGAAAAAGCCCAAAGGCATGGACTTTGTGGGACCGGGGTTCTTAGGAGAGCAGAGCTGGTAGGGAGGAGTTTATATATATGTGTAAAATATATAAATATGATCTTTGGAGATTACGTTACATAAATTCCCCAGAACGCTTTCTCGGAAATGTTTCACTTTGCTTAAATACTGCCTTGCACTGGAGAAATCTACAAGCTTTCTAATTGCCCTTGAAGATGTCTGCTTCCTGGAAGCACATTATAAGTTATAAAAACAGACAACTAGGATATTTTCATCCTATCCCGTGGCAAGCACCTGAGAGACAGCTGCCCCAGCTGCAAACCCACTGGAAGACCTTCAGGTCTCTACTATTGGATAATTCTGACAGTTTTCAGGGTCCCTTAGCTTTAAAAAGTGACAATGTACATCCTTAGCTTGTCCAACTTGTGGCCCACTCTGACCCCAGGTTAGTAGCCATGCTTGGCCAGTACTTGCAGACTTGCCCACATAGTTTAACACAGTCTCCCAGCATGGTGTCAGCATTCGTCTCAAATCAAACCCACAAGGCTTCAATGTACCACTTTCTTACATGGCCAACACTAGTTTGATTTCTATTACTTACCACAAAACAGGTTTTTGCATGTAGAATCAAAGCAGTAATTATGAATGAAAAGAAGTATTATCAATTCCATTAAATATGACCGTATACAATACGATAACATACAATTTTAATATATTTATACACTGGAGTCCCCAAGGTGGATGGATGTGAGTCTGGACTGAAATGGCCAGAGACCTCTCTGAGATAGGTTTTGCTCTGGCCCAAGCAACCCCCCGCAGAGGTTCCCCTAGACTCAGGGACTGCCTTCTCCCTCATTCCAGGTGCTTCTCAAAAACAAAGATGTAAAAACAGAATTCTCTGGAGCTCTTTATGACATTCCCTTTCATTTCCACTCAACCAGGCTTTTTTTTTTTAAAGTACAGGAAGTTCTCTATTGGCCCATGAAAACTGGCTTTGAAACTCCTTAACTCTATTGTGGGTGGATGATTCAGGCAGGGCCCGCAACACTTTATCTTCAGTGTGGATCGTTTTTACCCATGCCCCCCTCTTCATCTTTCCCCCATCAAAACCTACTCTCAGGAAAGGTTCTGCAATGTATCAGTCATTTACACTTTGGGATTAATTTCAATGGCAGTGTTTTCTCTTTTCCAGAGATGATTATGTTTTCAGCCACATTTCTCAGATTAAGCATTAACAGTCTGGGGAGGAGGGAAGCGAGAGGAGCAAGAGGCCTTCCTTGTACCTCTGAAATAATACAATAGCAGCAAATACTGTAGAGTTTATACATACCAGGCACTTTGCAAATATTATACCATTTAAGTACTGGGCTCTGGTTACATGATTTAATATATGTAAAGCGTTTAGCACAGTACCTGGTGCACATAATAAATAATCAATTAAAAGTGGCTATTATTAAAAAAATAATAATCCTCATAACAACTCAATGAGTTGTGTATTACTCCATTTAACAGATGAAGAAACAAAGGTAAATGACTTTCCAAACACACTCAGATGATAGATGTGGGGTTAGGATTTAAATCCAGATTTATCTGACTCCAAAGATGTGTCCTTCTTATAACATCATTTGGATTTCAAATCACAAAAGCCTCAGCTGAATCTGCCTACCAGTGAGTCTGGTCGGAAATTTGGGCACAGAGGGAAGTGTCGTAAAATGCTTTTTCTTCAACTTCCCTGGTGGCAATAGTTCAGAATCCACCTGCCAATGCAGGGGACATAGCTTTGAGCCCTGGTCCGGGAAGATCCCACATGCTGTGGAGCAACTAAGCCCGTTTGCCACAGCTACTGAGCCTGCACTCTAGAGCCCGCAAGCCACAATCACTGAGCCCACGTGCCACAACTACTGAAGCCAATGCACCCTAGAGCCCGTGCTCCTCAACAAGAAAAGCCACTGCAATGAGAAGCCCGCACACTGCAACAAAGAGTAGCCCCCGCTCGCCACAACTAGAGAAAGCCCATGCAGCAACGAAGACCCAAAGCAGCCAAAAATAAATATTTTTTTAAAAATGTTTAATGCTTTTTTTCATATTTTTATTTTATTTCTTTTTATTGCAGTATAGTTGATTTACAATATCATATAAGTTTCAGGTGTACAACATAGTATTCACAATTTTTAAAGATTATAAGCCATTTATAGTTATAAAATATTGGCTATATTCCCTGTGCTGTGCAATATATTCTTGTAGCTTATTTATTTTATACATAGTAGTTTGTACCTCTTAATCCCCTACCCCTATCTTTCCCCTCTCTTTTTCCCTCTCCCCACTGGTAACCACTAGTTTGTTCTCTATATCTGTGAGTATGCTTCTTTTTTGTTGTCACTAGTTTTATTTTTTAGATTCCACATGTAAGTGATATTATATAGTATTTGTCTTTCTCTGTCTGACTAAGCATAATACCCTCCAAGTCTATCCATGTTGTTGCAAATGGCAAATTTTCATTCTTTTTAATAGCTGAGTAGTATTTCATTGTGTATATACACCACATCTTCCTTATCCATTCATCTGTTGATGGACACTTAGGTTGCTTCCATATCCTGGCACTTGTAAATAATGCTGCTATGAGCATTGGGATGCATATATCTTTTGAATTAACGTTTGCATTTTCTTTGGATCTATACCTAGGATTGGAATTTCTGGATCATACAGTAGTTCTATTTTTAGTTTTTTGAGGAACCACCATACTGTTCTCCACTGTGGCTATACCAATTTACATTCCCACCAGCTGTGTATAAGAGTTCCCTTTAATCCATATCTTCCCCAGCATTTGTTATTTGTGGTCTTTTTTTAAAAATAAATTTATTTATTTATTTATTATTTTTGGCTGCGTTGGGTCTTCGTTGCTGCGCGCGGGCTTTCTCTAGCGAAGACCGGGGGCTACTCTTCCTTGTGGTGCGTGGGCTTCTCATTGCGCTAGCTTCTCTTGTTGTGGAGCATGGGCTCCAGGCACACGGGCTTCAGTAGTTGTGGGGCACAGGCTTAGTTGCTCCGCGGCATGTGAGATCTTCCCCAACCAGGACTCGAACCCGTGTCCCCTGCACTGGCAGGCGGATTCTTAACTGCTGCACCACCAGGGAAGTCCTATTTGTGGTCTTTTTGATGATAGTCATTCTGATAGGTGTGAAATGATATCTCATTGTGGTTTTGATTTGCATTTTTCTGGTGATTACGGATGTTGAGCATCTTTTCATGTACCTGTTGGCCATCGGTGTCTTCTTTGGGGAAATGTCTATTCAGGTCTTCTACCCATTTTTTAATCAGACTGTTTTTTCTTGATGGTGAGTTGTATAAGCTGTTTATATATTTTGGATATTAACCCTTTGGTTGTCATATCATTTGTAAAATGCTTTTTTTTTTTTTTTTTTTTTTTTTGTGGTATTCGGGCCTCTCACTGTTGTGGCCTCTCCCGTTGCGGAGCACAGGCTCCGGACGTGCAGGCTCAGCGACCATGGCTCACGGGCCCAGCCGCTCCATGGCATGTGGGATCTTCCCACACTGGGGCACGAACCCGTGTCCCCTGCATCGGCAGGCAGACTCTCAACCACTGCGCCACCAGGGAAGCCCATGCTTCATTTTTTATAAGACTTTACTTACCATGAAAAACTTTTCTATCAGTTTTCTCACCCTCACCACTTCCCAGAACAGGGGAGGTTATTCCGCACCCCCACACACCCCGTACTCATAGCACTTATTGTTGGGGAAGTGACAGCCTGAGAAAAGATGAAAATCCCTAACATCCTGGCATGTCAGAGTCAAGCGCCAGCATAAGCCTCTTTGATTTACTTCTGTTCCCAAGCAAGCTGGGAAAGAGTCGAGCGTTGTTCTAATTTCTCTGAGACGAGACCCAGGGCCAAGTGGCAAATGAGTATATGATGATGCTAATCCATGCCTCCTTCCTTCCTTCTGTTTCAGTCACATCCATGTACTCTGTCCATTTGACAAGGCCCACAAGCGAAACAGGCTATGTGCATCTCCACTTCCTGCCAGGGGTGGTGGGGACTTGAGTTAGGACTTGGTGTTAATGGGATCATCGCTGAATGAACCAGGTAGGACAACACTAACATAAAACTCTGTTTCAGGTCTGACCACCTCCCAGACTAGAGCTATTGGCTCACAAAGGCAAGAGCCTAAGGGCAGCTAGTGGCTGAAGAAACAACTCAGAGACCAGGGCCCACGCAAGACATGTTCATTCATGGTGTCTGCCCTTCCAGCCTCTTGGATATGGAGGGATATTTGTAGTAGGATATGGCCTCCCTCAAATGTTCCTCTGAACATATGCTAACTACAGGGATTCTTTATTCCTTGTGGAAAATGTTTTTGCCACGTGATAAAGCCTTACCATTGATTTAGATGTTCTGTGCAGTGTCCTCTTTTAACTGAATTCAAAACAAAACCCTTCCAGAAGTCCTTCTTGCAGACTGCTTTGAGGGTCTAACATGAACAGTCTGGGAGGTAAGCCGCACAGCCCCTGCTGAGATCAACATCCCCTGGGTCCACCCTGATGGATACAGAGTGATGTCTCTCAACAAACTTGAGCCACTCTCCCAGTCTTCCAGATTGTCAGAGAAGTCTAAACAATGTAAAGAAGTCACCCCAAGGCTTCTTCCAGGTTTTGTTAATCAGACATGATGGCTGATTAGGCAGAAATCACCACTGTGGTTCTTCTGCCTCTAAATCATATAAGGATACATGGGCTCCATAGTGCTGTCCTTGAAAAGGTATGCTTAATAAAGTTTTCTTTCCTTATGGGGGAACACTGATCTGCAAGGCTCTGCATTTCCCTTGTTCAGGTTATCCATCAATATTTTGTCTGCAGTATCTTATTTCTGGATTTAATGGGGCCTCAATGACCAGGGAGGTCTTGAGAAGGTCATTTGCTATGAGGGCTGGTTCTCTGGGCTCCCATATCAGGGTTTCCTGAGTAACTGGCTGGGAAAGTCCGCTGTGTTAGAGTTCCCTGGGCCCTGAGCTGGGCCCATCTGCAGCCCTTGCCCTCCAGGACTCTGACGGCACCAGGGTTGTGGGCAGCAGTGGGACCCAGGTGCTGGGCACAGAGCCCAGGCAAGGGAGGCTGCTGCAAGGCTGGCAGCGGTTTAGGGGACAGGCAAGAATCAGGTCATATCTGGAAAATACCACTAAAAATCTATCAGCCCGTGAGGAGGGAAGGTCAGAGCCAGAGCAGGGCAGAGTGACAAGTGGGGGAGTCTATACAGGAAGACAGTATGTGAAGTCAGAAGGTAACCTGTCAAGAGTTAGAGTGAAAAACAAAACAGAAAAATTGTGAAAAAAAATGGATTTTTGACAAAAGTGTCAGTGTAACTCAATGAAAAAAGGATAATGTTTTCAACAAATGGTGCAGGAACAAGTGTTTAACCCTATACAAAAATGAACTTTGACCGTTTCATATGCAAAATTTAACTTCAAATTGATCTATAAGGGCTAAAGTTGTGAAACCTTTAACAGAAAACACAGGAGAAAGTCTCAGTGACCGTTAGCTTGCCAAAAATTCTTTAAAAGGACTGAAAAAATACTAACTATAACAGTGTGATGTACTGAATGCCACTGAACTGTACAGTTAAAAATAGTTAAAATGGGGCTTCCCTGGTGGCGCAGTGGTTGAGAGTCCGCCTGCCGATGCAGGGGACACGGGTTCGTGCCCCGGTCCAGGAAGATCCCACATGCCACAGAGCGGCTAGGCCCGTGAGCCATGGCCGCTGAGCCTGTGCGTCTGGAGCCTGTGCTCCGCAACGGGAGAGGCCACAACAGTGAGAGGCCCGTGTACCACAAATAAATAAATAAATAAATAAAATTTTAAAATATAAAACTTCTGGTCTTTAAAAGAGGCTGTTATAAAAATGAAAAGGTTGCATATGAAAAGTTGCAAAACCTTATCTGACAAAGGACATGTTCCAAAATATATAAAGAACACTTACAACTCAATAATAAGACAAACAATCCAATTATTTTTAAAATGAGCAAAAAATTTGAACAGACATTTCACCAAAGTAGATAGATAGATGGCAAATAAGACCTGAAAAGATGTCTAATATAATTAGTCATCAGGGAAATGCAAATTAAAATCACAATGAGAAACTGCTATATATCTACTAGAATGGCTAAAATTAAAACGACTAACTATACCAAATGTTGGCAAGGAAATAGAGCAACCAGAACTCCTCATAAACTGCTGAGAGGGTAGTAAAATGGTACAACCACTTTGGAAAATAGTTTGGCCATTTCTTATCGTATTAAATATATACCTACTATATGATCCAGCTGTTCAACACTTAGGTATTTACCCTGGGGAAATGAAAGCATATGTCCACAAAAGGCTTGTCCTTGAGTTTTCTTAGTAGTTTTATTTGTAATCGTCAAAAACTGGAAACAATTCAAATATCCATCAAGAGGAGAACAGATAAACAAATTTAGTGTATGTGTACAAGGGAACACTACTCAGCAATAAAAAGGAATGAACTATTGACACATGCAATAACATGGATGAACCTCAAAATAATTATGCTGAAAGAAGCCAGACCAAAAAAAAGGACATGCTGTCTGCTTCCATATATAAAATTCTAGAAAATGCAAATTAATCTATAGAGATGGAAAGCAGACAAATGGTTGCCTAGGAACGGAGGAGGTGAGAGTGAGGGATGGATTACCAAGGAGCACAAGGAAGCTTTGGGGAGTGATAGACATATTCATTATCTTGATTATAGCAATGGTTTCATGGCTGTATACATATGTCAGAATTCATCAATTTGTATTGTTAAATATGTGCAGTTAATTGTATACCAATTATCATTCAATAAAGCCTTCAAAAAAAAAGAAAGAAGGAAAAACCCAACCCCTGCCATCAATAGGCAATACAGAGTCATGGCTAGAATATGGGCTCTGGAGGCTTCTCTAGGTTTGGATTCAGAATCTGTGTATGACTTACTAGCTGTGTGACCTGGGCCAAATCATGTGATCTCTTTAATCCTTGCTATCTTCACCTGTGAAGTGGGATAATAATAGTGTTGTGAAGACAAAATTATCTAGAGTTTATAAAGTACTTGGAATAGCAGCTAAAGTATGGAAAATGTTGGCTATCGTCGTTGTCGTTGTCATCATCATCATCATCATTTGTAAAGCTGATGACTGAAATGCAAGGCAGACAGATACTGGAGATCAGTGTCCAGGTGGGTGGGTGGAAGGGAGTAGGTGAGAAGTCAAGAATTCAGGTTTGACAGGGATACCCAGAAGTCCCACCGCCCCAAGGAATGGTGTTGTGGGGCAACCTTCCAAGCAGCCACGTTTAGCAGGTCTAGAAGCTGCAGGGGAAAGAGAGACACGTGGACACACCTGGATGAAAGCGTGCAGATAGAAAATACAGTTTCACAGACTTCGTGGGGGCCCTTTCAAATGTTCCTGAGTCTCTAGCCAACACTTTGTTGGTGCCACATTAGACACGGTGAAAGATAAACTCTTCTCCATCCCTCTTGCCCTGAAAGTGGTTTCCTGACATATCAGAGGGACCACCTTTCAGTGTTCCAATGCTTTCCAGTCAACCACTCCTTGTGGCTCATACCAGATCTGGGGTGCCACCCAAGAGAATCAGCACTGCCTCAGCTTCTGTCTGGCCTGGACAATCAGAACACTCACCTAGTCCCTGCCCAGAAGAACAGCGACAGGGCAGCGGTAATGCCACCAGCAGCTGACTGCTCATGGTAAGGGCAGCAAAATCGGTAGAGAAATGCAAGGCTTAGGGGGAAATACTGAGCTGGTACTGGTGGAAGGTGAGGAGGGGAAATGGCTGGTTAGAAACTGGAGATTTCTCCAGGATCCATCAGCGAGCCAAGTAAGCACAAATCCAAAAAACAAACAAACAAAAAACCCATGAAATCAGCAGTCAGGGCTGTGGTGGGATCCAGCTGGCCAAAAGCCTGGGTCCAGGCAATTTCATTCTCTGGGAGAGGTTCCTACAGGAGGAAGGAGGAAGGGAAAAGTGGGAGAAGGATCATGCTAATTAATAAATAGGTAAGCCAGGCCAGTGCGTCCATCGGATGCTGCATGGTAAAAGGGCGTCTCAGCTTGTAAGAACTGCAGCAAGGGACAAGGACTCTTAAGAGCTCACGGCTCAAAACCCGGCTGTGGGCTTCCCTGGTGGGGCATTGGTTGAGAGTCCGCCTGCCGATGCAGCGGACACGGGTTCGTGCCCTGGTCCGGGAAGATCCCACATGCCTCGGAGCGGCTGGGCCCGTGAGCCATGGCCGCTGAGCCTGCGCGTCCGGAGCCTGTGCTCCGCAGCGGGAGAGGCCACAACAGTGAGAGGCCCGCGCACAGCAAAAAAAAAAAAAAAAAAAAAAAAATGTACCATGGAATATAGAATAAAAAACCCAATCCCTCACATTTTGTTTTGGCCTTTCTAGGAATCATCAGAAATCACATGATTTTCCTTCAAAGCATCTAAGAGCAAACAGTTAACACTGGCTGACCATTTCCTATTTGCCTGGCACTCATCCAAGCATTTACATGTTATCGTAATGAAACAAGTCGTACTTTCCAGAAATGGCTGCCATGGGACTTCCCTGGCAGTCCAGTGGTTAAGACTCCACACTTTCACTGCAGGGGGCACGGGTTCAATCCCTGGTCAAGGAACTAAGATCCCGCAGGTCACGCAGTGCGGCCAAAAAAAAAATCAAAAAAAAAAAACAACCAACAAAAATGGTTGCCACAATACATCCCATCCTATATGCTCTTCTTATGACATGATGTTGCCATTCCTCTCATTGAGGTAGGATCTGTGTCCCTTCCCTTGAATCTAGATGAGCCTTTGTGACTGCCTTGACCAGGAGACCATGTCACAAGTGAAGCCAAATGACTTTCAAGTTTGTCATAAAAATGCCATGCCCTTCTGCCTTGCTTTCTTGTTTGGAAACCAGTTGCCATGCTGTGAGGAAGCCCAGACCGCATGAAAAGACGACATGTAGGTGTTTCAGCCGACAAGTCCATCTGGGATCCCAGCCAACAGGGCAGGTATGAATAGCCACACATGTGAGCGAGGAAACCTTTGAGATGCTTCTAGCTCTAGCTCCAGCCAATGTCTGGCTGACACTGCATGAGAAACCCTGAGCAAGAACCACCTAGCTGAGACAGGGAATAATAAAATGATTGTTGCTTTAAGCCACAGAATTTTGAGGTGATTTGTTACACAGCAATAGATAACGAAGACACGTGGTTGTTTTGATGATGATTTGATTCCCTATGTCCCCTACTGAAGCGTAAGCTAAAAGCAAGTGGGAACTGAGCTCCTCTTATCCACGGCTGTATCCCTAGGATCTAGCAGAGAACACTCGCTCATTAAGAATTTGTTAAATGAAGGAACATGTCATTGCTCTTGACTCTTACAAACCACTGGAAGAGGTCAGTAAGGTAGGCACTCTTATATTTGTAGGTAAGGAAAACAGCCCAGAGACATCAAGGGACTTGCCTAAAGCTACACATCCAGCAACTGTAAGAGTAAGACTAGATCCCTAGGACTTCCCTGGTGGCACAGTGGTTAAGAATCTGCCTTCCAATGCAGGGGACACGGGTTTGAGCCCTAGTCCAGGAAGATCCCACATGCTGTGGAGCAACTAAGCCCGTGCACCACAACAACTGAGCCTGCACTCTAGAGCCCGCGAGCCACAACTACTGAGCCTGTGTGCCACAACTACTGAAGCCTGCACGCCTAGAGTCTGTGCTCTGCACTAAGAGAAGCCACAGCAATGAGAAGCCTGTGCACCGCAACGAAGAGTAGCCCCCGCTCTCTGCAACTAGAGAAAGCCCGAGCTCAGCAACGAAGACCCGATGCAGCCAAAAATAAATTAATTAATTAATTAATTAATTAATTTTTAAAAAGACTAGATCCCTAGTCTCCTGACTCCTCTGACTGGTGTGCTTTCCCCTGTGCCATGCTGATGTCAAGCAAACCCCATGTACATAGCTCTGTGTAACTGTCCTAAAGTGGGGTGGTACCCTGGAATGATGGCATCCAGATGAATCCAAGCCTGGCATCCTTCTTGGAACAGGTAGTCTTTACATTAGATGTTGAAGCAAGCATGGACTATGGCATGACTCTGAGAACTGAAGAGCCAATTCCAGGGGGAGAAGAAGCATTTTGAATGACTTAGAGTCTAAGTGAACTGGGCACATGTGGAGTTGGCAGTGGCTTTGCTAGTTAAAGAGAATGGGCGTGAGAAGTCTGGGATGAGCAGAGATAGGGAATCAAGGGCTCTAGAGTGGGGGGAGGGGACTCCTCTACTGAGCTTGACATCTGCAGAAACCCCGAGTTGTCCTCCTTCTGGCCCAAAGCAACTGGCTATCCAAAGGGGGATGCTGGCCCCAGGAAGGGATCTCTGTTCCTAGAGCACCACAACACAGATGAGGAAGATGACATGACTCCATCCGTCCTGAATACAGAGGTGAAAGACCAGGGGAGGGGAGAAATGCTCTGCGTTTTCTCCGCTATTCCTTTTCTTCTAGGCTTCCTGAATTTGACAGTCTCCATTTTATTACCAATGGAGGGAAAAATGACAACTAGGATTTCTTTTGAATCTTGGCAACAGAGCTCAGGCTTTTATTAGCATGCAATAAAAATGGCATTGACCTCAGGAACAAACAAATTAAATCCTGGTTGGCTTGGAGTTTAACATCTTAGCCTTTCGAAGTTCACTTACCAAGTGATTTACTTCCTTAGCTCCTTTAACCCAATATACTCAGCAGCTGACCTTCCAGTGGATGCCATTTATCTTCCCTCAGTGATTCAGATCACAGACAGACCTGAACATTGGTCTCAGAAATGATTCATAAAGATTATACATGTTTCAGACATGCATACCATGGAGCAGTGAGAGGCAGCTTGGGGGACAAGAGTGCTGGGGTTGTCTCAGGAGTCTGGGAGGCCAGTCCTGATTGTGACCGTGCCCTAAACTTCTTGAAGCCTCAGTTTTTCCATCTGTCAAAATGGGAATTGTGTCACATTAGCATGGAGGACTACTCCCTAAAAATAAAATTCCATACTAAAGTATTTAACTTGTCTCCATAAGAACGTACTGAGTACTTTCCATGAAGAGATTGAGATCCCCAGTGGATTATACAATGGAGTCCCTGTTCTCAAGACTCCCTGTCTACTAGGGGAGATAAGACACATATAGAACAGCAGCCAGTAAAGGCTGGCAAGAGTAGCAGAATGAATTGTAGAGACAATAAATGCTGTGATCAGTAAAGAAGGCTGCATGGAGGAGGTGAGACTTGATGTGGGCATTGAAGGTTAGGTAAAATATAGGTGGACAGACAAGAGTCATATGGATTTAATGTACAGCAAAATCTGCAGTACTTAGTTTATTATTACATAAACATTAGTATATTTACAGCCATAGCATATTCAAAATATGAAATGGCTATGTGGGTAGATTACTGTTTGTTTAAAAATATTTGCTACCCCCCCTACACTGCCCCTTCCTAGTGCTCTTCCCTATAGGAAGAGTATGCCTCCTGCCCCACTGAGGTCAGCGTTGAATGTGACTTCATTTCCCAATGGAAGTGATGTACATCATAAAGCTTTGAGAGCCATTGAGTGGTTCCTCATGTTCTTTTCCTCTCCCAGAAGGTAAACATGCCCCAGAGAGGTTCTGCCTCTATAGCCCGAGTCTAAGAATGAAGACATGGAACAGAGTTGAATAATGAACAAGTAATATGAGCGAGAAATAACACTTTGTGATTGAGATTGCCTGTTACACAGAATAATTTAGTCTAAGCTGACCAATGCAAGCTTCATGCAGAAAAACCTGACACTGTCAGTGTAAAATAAAACATGCACTCCTCCTGGACGTCTCTTATACTCTCAATACTCCACTCCAACACTGTTACACTTCCGACACCAGATGTGTGGGTTTTCTGCACATCAAACTATCCGGGTTTGCCGGGGAGGGATAAATTAGGAGTTTGGGTTTAACATATACACACTACTATATATTAAATAGATAACCAACAATGACCTACTGCATAGTACAGGGAACTATACTCCTATAAGGGAAAAGAATCTGAAAAAGAATATTTTATATATATATTATATATATATATAATATATATATATATATATATATACACACAGACATATATATAAAACTGAATCACTGTGCTGTATACCGGAAACTAACACAACATTGTAAATTGACTATGCTTCAAAAAATGTATACATATATATATATACATATACATATTTATATAAAAGATTTTTAAAAAACCAATTCTGTGACACCAGCAGGGTATTCTTCAATTTAATTGAATTCTGACACTATTTACCTGGAGATAGTATCAGATCCCACAGGTTAAAGGCTCAGTCCCACAAGATTGTCCCCCATCCCTTTTTCAGATACCAGTTGCAAGTCCAGGTTGTCACTGTGCTTCTGAATGACCAGCTATATAGATCAGAGATTCCCACAACCCCCTCCTCAGGCTTGATTCATTTGCTAGAGAGGTTCACAGAACTCAGGAAAACATTTTACTTACTAGATGACTGGTTTATTATAAAAAGATATAACTCAGGAAGAGACAGATGGAAGAGATACACAGGGCAAGGTACATGGGAAAGGGTACAGAGCCTCCTTGCTCTCTGGGGGGGCCACTCTCTCGAATCTCCACGTGTTCACCAACCTGAATGGTCTCTGGACCCTGTCCTTTTAGGTCTTAAGGAGTTTTCATTACAGAGGCACGATTGATTAAATTATTGATCATTGGTGATTGAATTCAGTCTCCCCCAGAGGTGGAGGGGGAGCTAAAAGTTGCAACCCTCTAATCACATTGGCTCCCCTGGCAACCAGCCCCCATCATTAGGTTACCTATGGGCTTTCTAAAAGTCATCACATTAACATAAACTCAAAAGTGGTTGAAAGAGGCTTGCTATGAATAACAAAATGCACTTTTATCATTCTAATCACTTAGGAAATTTCAAGGTTTTTAAGGAGTTCTTAGACCAGAAAAGGAAGAAGAAGAAATATATATCTCTTATTATAAATTACAGTATCACGATTAGTTACTTATTGACCACCTACACTGTATGAAGCCCCTCAAGAGGAGCTGGAAATGATAATGATGATTTTTTTTAAATCAGTAAAAGTATTCATAACTACCCTCAGTATTGAACTTCACGGTTCACAGAACACTAGTGTACATTATCTCAGCCAGACCCAGGAGGTAGGTATTTTCCCCATTTTACAAATGAGGACAGCTGAAGTTCAAAGAGATTAAAGGCTCACCCCAGTTCATACAGCCCAAATGTAGACCAGCCCCAGGCCAAGCTGGATCTTTGGACTCCCAATCCTGTGCTTTAAAAGCACCTATGATGGGACTTCCCTGGTGGCACCTGGGTTAAGGCTCTGCGCTCCCAATGCAGGGGCCCCAGGGTCCATCCCTGGTCAGGGAACTAGATCCCACATGCATGCCGCAACTAAGAGGTTTCATGCCACAACTAACGAGCCCGCATGCCGCAACTAAGACCAAGTGAAACCAAATAAATATATATTTTTTAAAAAGTAACAAACTTAGTTTAAAATGAAGAAAATATTTGATTCTAAAAACAAAACATAAAAAAAGCACTTATGATGTACACACTGCTACATTTAAAATAGATAACCAACAAGGACCTACAGTATATCACAGGGAACTCTGCTCGGTATTCTGTAATAACTTAAATGGGAAAAGAATTTGAAAAAGAATAGATACATGTATATGTATAACCAAATCACTCTGCTGTACAGCTGAAACTAACACAACATTGTTAATCAACTATACTCCATTATAAAATAAAAATTAAAATGAAAGAAAAGAAAAGCACCTACGACCCAGTCCCTGGCCTGAGGGAGCTTAGAGCAAAGGTCGGAGTTGAGACCGTCTCACAGGTGCTCCAGCACCACCAGGCAGCTTGGGCTAAAAGCCAGCCTAGCTCTCAGGACAGAGTTGGATCTGTCTCCAGGGGCCCTAGAGCTCAGCCAACAGCTCTGGGGCTACAGGCTTTCCTGGAAGATCTCCTTCCTCTCCAGTCCACTTTACAAGCGAATTCTGAAGGATTTACTTGCCTTGGTGAGGGGGTCAAACCACTTCCTTGAAATAGTCTCTGCAACTGCCCCCTCCCTTCAGTCTGATTTATTTTCTGTGATAAGCTCTGGGGTTGGGATGCAAGGAGTGAGGGACTTAACATTAGAGGAAGGCAGAAAATGAAGGAAAGGAGAGAAGGGGGGACAAAGAATAAAGGAAAAAATAAACAAAATGAGCTCCCTACACGTAGCCTGGGAGGTTCCTACCGCTCTGAGGAAACGGAGGTCCTCTGCCCTCTTCCACTCCCATACTACGCCTTTACCTTTCTGGGGTCCTACACCCTGAGTGAGGCTCCCCAGTTATGAAACGCAGAAGTTGCAGAACTAAACCTGGTGAGTGAGACCAGCACCCAAGCTGGCTTGATATGAAAGTGTAAGTGCATCACCTACTGCTTTCGCTCTCCCCTCCTGCACCCCACAGCCTCAGGGCTGGGCTTCACACTGTGGTTTGGTTTGACCAGAGCAGGTGACTGGGAACTATTAGGGAACTGCTGTTCCTTTCCTAGCTTCTGGGACCACTGACTGACGGATGAATGCCGGGGATCAGAGTGCCTTCCCCACTCAAATTTGACTCTTATTGGATTGCAGCCTCCTTTGGGCACAGCCTTTCATACATAATGAAAATGAGTTGAGTTCACATACACCCTGTTCTGAGCACTTATTATGTGCCACACACTGTTCTGAGTTCTTTACATGGAATTAAGTCAATTAATAATCACCTCTCCTACTATTATCTCCGTATTACAGATGAGAAAACTGAAAAATTCTGGTACTATCTGTAGTGAAATGATCAAAGGAGGTGTCCTTAAGGCTCCTGAAGGAGCGTAGGAGATCGGAAGGACCAAACCTGAGCAAGTGTTCGGCGATCTGGTAAATAAAGGGCAAGCTGGCTGGATGTCCTGAGCCAGCCCCTTTTTCTCCAGCGAAAAAGAAATTCACCTGAGGTGGACTTCCCTGATGGTCCAGCAGTTAAGACTCCACCTTTCAATGCAGGGGGTCCGGGTTTGATCCCTGGTCCGAGAGCTAAGATCTCACATGCCTTGCGGCCAGAAAACCAAAACAGAAAACAGAAGCAATATTGTAACAAATTCAATAAAGACTTAAAAACAAAATGGTCCACATCAAAAAATCTTAAAAAAAAAAAAAGAAATCCACCTGAGTGATGGGCTATCCAGAAAGAGTGTTGAATTAGGAGTTGGGGGACCTAGAACCCAAGTCATGAACCTGTCCCTGATCAATAGAGTGACCTTGAACAAGTCATGTTACCTCTCTGAGCCCAGGTTCCCTACCAGTGAAGTGGAGTTGGAGTTGGGGGGGCAGCTCACCTCCTTTGATCATTTCACTGCAGATAGTAATGGCCCCAGAATTGGTCAGTGTCCTCATCTGCAGTAGGGGTGGGAGTTATGACCTAAGGTTCAATGACGCCTCTAATCGCTGGCTCTGAGCTCCGCAGAGCAGCTGGCAGTGGCGTTCCTGGGAAATGAGCTGGAGGCTGCTACAGTTTGGCAATTTCCCTGAACAGCTGGTGTGGAGAGCAGGGCGGGCAGGACAACCTCTGAGACTCTGGCCAACTGCAGTGTATATTAAGGGCAACCCAGATGGCCGCTAGCCAACAACCCGTGCTGTGTAATTTGCAAGCCGTACTTTCTCCTTCTGAAGGTCTCTCTCTCTCCAGGATATGGGGAAGGAAGTCTGTCCCTTTCCACTTCTCACCTGCCCACCTGAGCGAGGCCTCAGTCTGAGCCTCTATCATCCCCTGGATCCCATGAGTCTCCTTCCCCAAGGCCAATCTGTGGCCCCTCACGTGGGCTCCAGAACCACCATGCCTCCTTGAACAGGCTTTAGAGTAGGGGGTCGAAAGGAAAATCACATTCTCCTGCCCCACCTTTGTTCCAAATGTGGATACGGGCTCTTATTTTTTTTTTAAGGCTGTAAGGTTAAGAAAAGCGCTGAAAGCTTGGGGTTGACAAAAGAGAGTTAAAATTACACAAGGAAAACAATTAAGTTGGAGACTGCCTACAGGCTCTCCTAGAGTCCACTGACCCATGGCCTGGGGTGCCCTGCATGCCTCCCCCCAGCCCCACACTGCCTTCAGGCCACCATCAGACTGCAGAGCTAACTCAACTCCCGCAGGCAGGAGGGCCATTGGCCAGATCTCCGCTGCCTGGAGTTCAGGCCCCAACTCTGTTTTCCCCAAGAGAGAAGAGGAAAGCCTCTCCTCCACCACGTGAAATTCTGCCATGAGTGGTGGTTCTGTCTGCGCACTAGAAAGAGAGCCTTCTGTATTGGTATGCATAACCATTGCTTTCCTCTTGTCTCAACCTGTCCATGGCGGAATAACGCCAACCTTCCCTCTGCATAATCAAAAAGCCCAGTGTTTTTCCCAAAATAAAAAGCAGTCTATTCCCTTAGGTGGATTTCCTTTTGTCCTCTTGCTAAACAGAAAACAGCTGAGGCTTTGAAATTACTGTGTCCCCTGCTTCAAGCCATCTAGATTGCAGGGTCTGATATGAGAGCACCCCATCACACAAGTCATAATCAGACATGAACAACCACATTTGGACCAGTCATGGTTGAAGGCAGAAGGTACCCCACAGCCTTCAGAAGCAGGTCCTTCTAAGAGTCGAGGTTTCAAACTAAGCATAGAATCAGAATGGCCTGCAAGTCTGTAGCACATGGCTTCATCAGCCAACAGGACCAAATTACCCCTGTGTTTATTTTTTTTTTAAAAAGGCATTGACCTATGAATAAACAGCACTCGACATTGAAAATTGCCACTTAAATACCCTGCCCGATTACAGCAGCCTTAGGAGCTCTTCCAAATTGTCACCTAGCATGAATATGACAGCAAACAATGCTTTAAAAGTAAGTAATCTGCTCTATAATTATTTTAGCTGCTGCAACTGCCAACCAGCAAGATCACTTATGAGAAAGGATGCAGTCGTCCCTTATTAAAAATGCATGAATATACAGTCTCTTGATTGTGGAAATAATCAGCAGACTATCTAATGCAACAAGACTTAGCCACAGAAGAATTAATTAGGGTGAAATCGATTAAGGAGAAGAGGGTAAAAATCTATCTGTGATGATTCAGGCTCCGATTAAACTCAAGCATTAATTCTCACATTCTTTTCAAATTAAGAGCCTCATCTAAATACTCTGCATTAATATTCCAACATACTCCGCTCTCCCTTCACCAAAGAGAAACACAGGCGTTTCTAATGAAAGCTAAAGATCCTGCTCTTGTTACCCATCAAGCCACTGTCATCAAGATTTCAGGAGCTTGGAGCTTTTATTATTTAAATAAAAGACAGCTGGGGACCGGTAGTGAACTCCGCAAATTCATTGTGGTCTTGAGCGCTTAGGACTTTCGTTGGGAGATTTTCTTAAAAGCTAAAAGAAGCATACAACACAACTAATTATATGATAGCTGCCAGAATTCTCTTTGTCTTGCGGTAACCTGCTTTGGTACAGATAAGGGGGCCTTGAAGGGGTCATATATTCCATCCCTCTCCCTGAGAGGGAGCTGTGTCAAACCAGAGACCCGTCTGTAATTATCTGCCATCTCGTGAGAGGCCGCTGGGCACTGGGGTTCCACAACTCCCTTGGTAACGCGATCAGGCAGCTAAGACATACCCAGATCCTGCTCGCCCTCCCCCTCTTCCCCCAGCAGCCGTTTGAAGGATGTGAGGAGAAGCTTCCCGCATCAGTGATTTTTCTCTTTTCACCTTTCTTCCATTAGGAGCCCGCTCCGTGCTTCCTGGCTCTCCCTGTCCAAACCTCCAAACAGTGCTTCGGTTTCACAGGGTCACTGACCTTTCCGTGCTCCTCCAACGACTGCTATCTTTGCAGCTCTGCTTCCACCTGCCGCCTTGCCTTCGGTCCCATGGGCGTTATGGTTGAGTACATCCTTTGTCCGAGCCGGAACTCGAGGCTGAGAAGCATCCCAGACGGCTCGGAGCAGTCCCTCTGCCTGGGATGCATGCCCTCAGCACCATCCGGGGGACCCGCTGGTCCAGGTGCTCCGAGAAGGAGGGTCCGGGTTGCCAGCCTTATGGGAGACATGTGGGGAGACAGAAGTAAAGCAATTTCAAGCCCTTTGTTTGGCCTGAATAGGATCTGGTTTTCCTCTTTCGCAGCCCTGGGGGATAGTCATCGTTCCCATTTCACTCAGGAGACAGCTGCTTACAGAGGCCTTCAAGCAGAGTCTTCCTCCACCGTGCGGAATCCAGCCAGGTCCCCCTGGGGAGTTTACCAAGCATCACCCAGGGGAGAGGGCTGTCCAGACACGGAGCAGCCTAAGGGGATCTGGGAGCAGCGTGAATGTGGCAGGTTTCCCCTTCCTGGGCCTACAAGGGAGATCCCATTTACATTTACGATAAAATATCCACGGTGACCCTCTCCCCACACAGTCCTACTTGCTGGTCTCAACTGCTTCTAGCATAGCTGGGCAGATGTCGGTGGAGGAATCCCGGGTAGGTCACCAAGGAGCTACAGGACTACTATTACTGAGAGCCTCAGGGAGAAGTCCAGTTACTCAGGGGTGCAGCCATACTATTCTGCAACCTGGCTCCACTGCCCACACCTCCAGGTCCAGACTCACCACAGGCGACTTTGAACAACAAAGGAGGAAAATGGCAAGGTGGTCGGGCCCTGCCTCCTCTCAGAAAGCTCCTTCACATCTATGTAAATTCCTGGATGCAAATTGTTATGAGGGGAGGGGCAGAGACCCCCCCAAAGCAGCCCAGCCCCAAATGCAAATAGTTATGGGGGAGGGGAGGGATGGTCACCCTAACAACATCCATCCACAGAGCCTGGAATCCCAGACTCAACGGAAGTGGCCATGCCCTGCATGAAAACTGCTACGGCCGGAGCCCATCTTCTCCCTCCTCTTTCTCCCCTACAGCCTTTCTTTCACACCGTTCTTCTCCCAAATTTCCTTCAATTCGATTATTAGCAACCTGGTTCTGAGGACCTACCTGGGACTCTAACCTTGTCCTAGGAACTGAGGAGGATGCAAGAGATAAAGATGGGATCCCTGCCCTCGAGAATTTCACAGGTTGGCAGGAGGATGACGTTAACTCAACCAAAGCAAGTGAAAACCATAGTGGATAGTGTATCATAAAGTATTAAATCAGGTGCCACCAATTTCACTTTGAATGCAATCAGAGAAAGGGAGCAACCTTTGGGACGTGGGCCGGGGTAATCAGGAAGGCTCCTGGGAATAGGCGGGAGTTGAAGCTGAATGGGCATCACATGGATTGAGGGGAGAGAGGAAGGATTCCAGGGAAGCGTGGGTCTGCGCAAAGGCCCAGGCTGGAGGGCAGGTTAGGGAACCCTTCGGCCTGGCTGGAGGGGAAAGTAATGCTGGGGAGTAAGAGCAGCCAAGCTTTGCAGGCCTTGAATGCCAGCTTTAGAGGTTTGGGTTTTAGCCTAGACTGTTAGATCTCAGACTTTGGTGCGCTGCAGTGTTGCTTGCGGTGCTGGTTAAAATAAGTTTCCCTGGGGCTTCCCTGGTGGCGCAGTGGTTGAGAGTCCACCTGCCAATGCAGGGGACACGGGTTCATGCCCCGGTCCAGGAGGATCCCACATGCCGCAGAGTGGCTGGGCCCATGAGCCATGGCCACTGAGCCTGTGCGTCCGGAGCCTGTGCTCCGCAACGGGAGAGGCCACAACAGTGAGAGGCCCGCGTACCGCAAAAAAAAAAAAAAAAAAGAAAAAGAAAGTGTTGTATGGATAGAGCTAAACACATCACAAACACAAACACTCAACATGTGTGTCTACACCAATACTCGGGGAGGTAAAGGTCTGCCTTGTGGTCACTTGGCTGAGCAAAGAGCAGAGCCCGGATTCAAGCCCCATCCCCCTGACTCCAAATCCAAATTGTATCCCCATTCTCCACACGCCATCCTGAGGCAATGCGCTAGCCAGCACCGCCACCTAGGAACCATAGGATCAAAATCATACGAGTAGTGTGTGAAAACTAGACTTGATTTCAAACATCTTATTCACACCTAATTTCAAGATGCATGCAGCCTGGCACTATTGCTCTGATCATACAGGGCTGGCCAAGGGGCCCCTCACTGATGCCCCTTCTTCTGCCATGTATGGCCTTCAGCTCATCGCTGTGTCACTTGGCAATCTCATAACATCCCCGAACTCACCACATTGAAGAGCAGTCACCGTGCTCCCGGATGCAGCGCACTGTGGCTAGAGATCACTGTGTGTTTAACCAAAAAGTTTCCCCTGCCCTGGCCCTGCAGAGTAATTGGTCTAGTGTAGGGGCAAGACTGGAGAATTGGGCTTCCCTGGTGGCGCAGTTGTTGAGAGTCCGCTTGCCGATGCAGGGGACGTGGGTTCGTGCCCAGGTCCGGGAGGATCCCACATGCCGCGGAGCGGCTGGGCCCGTGAGCCATGGCCGCTGAGTCTGCGCGTCTGGAGCCTGTGCTCCGCAACGGGAGAGGCCACAACAGCGAGAGGCCTGCGTACAGCAAAAAAAAAAAAAAAAAGACTGGAGAATTGTCCTTGGTTTAAGTGGGGAGGCTTTAGGGTTCCAAGCCAGGCAGAGGTCCCTGAAAGTCTCCTATTGTTTTCACTGGAAATTCCCATTCCTTCTTTCTACCCCAGCCCCAATCCCAGTCTACAGAGGAGAAAGCCACAGCAGCAGCAAACCATGGTTTTGAGCCAAAGTTCCTTATCCCGTATGAACTAGGATGCGTCCAGTTAAGAACTAATCCCACCTGGGTGGGATGGTGAAGTGTGTGTTTGCTGTGTTTGGGGTTCAGGGGAGGGAAAGATCACTTCTAATGAAGATTTCACGGAGATGGTGGGCCTTGGGGAAGAGTGGGTTGGAGCTGGATAGGAAGGAGGAGAAGGAGGAAGGGTCGTCCTTATTTGGGGGGGGTGACGCTTGGGGCACAGAGCATCAGTAAAGGCACAGAGGTAGGATAACAAAGGGCCTGGTCTGGGGATCAAGGGCAGGTGTGTGCAGGGCAAGAGTGGGAGACAGGCACTGAGCAGACGCGAGCCCCTCCCTTTCAGGTGCAGAGCAGACCGTGGCTGTGGAGCGGCTGAATATTTCATTGATGGAAAATTGGATGTGGCTGTAGTGTCTGGGATGCAGATTCTGATTTCATGGCCAGTGTACCCGATGGCTGATTAGGCCATCTCCTAATGGAGGGGGAGACACCGCCCCCCTCCTCCCCCAAATTTCCCAGCCCAGGAGGGCACAGATACTGACCTTCCTTCCCAACACCTCCAGACCCACCTTGGCTCCAGTTACTCAACAGACATTATTTAGCACCTATTGTGTGCCAAGCATCATGTTAAGCACAAAGGAGACACAGATGCCTCTGCCCTGGGTGGCAGCTTGGGGACACAGACCCCCTAACAGGTCTCTAACTGTGGGAAGAACAAAGCACTGTGGAGTCCTGGGGGTGATTCAACTTCCTGGGCCTGAGACTTCACAGAGGACTGGCCCCCTGTGCTGATGGGTTCCCTAGACAGAGAGGAAGGGAAAGGATGCTAACCAGCATTTAGCGAGGACTTCATTTTGGCAAAGCACTGTGCTAGGAGTTTGTCCTGTACTACAGCCTTCAATCCTCACAATCATTGTAAAAATAGATATGCTAATTCCTAATTGTGTACACAAAAGGCACTTCTGGTGGGAACATGCACAGGAACACACGCGAAAGAACTTGGGAATATGGGGACCATTTAGCAATTTGGAGAGGCTGAAGCATTGGAGGCTTAAGGAGAGGCTGGCAAGAAATGAGCCTAGGAAGGCAAACTGGGGCTTCTCACGTCAGGATAACAAATCTGGACTTTATCCACCTGGCCAGGGAAAGCCTCTGAACAGTAATGAAGAGGACAGTGCCAAATGTCCCACTAACTCTTTCTGCACTGATGGCCTCCCTGGTCCTTGTCTCCTCTCCAAATCCTAACCACTGCTCCTCATATCAACAGATACTGACTGTACACCTCGACTGTGGGCCAGGCGCTGTGCTGGGTGCTGGGCATGTGGCAGTGAACAAGACAAGGCCTAATGGAAGAGGGGTTAGTAAAGGGAGACAGATAATAGACAATACCTAGTAAACAAACACACAAACAAATAAAAGATCATGACAGGTGCTATGACAAAAATAAAACACATAAAGGGGACAGAGAGTTGGGGGCGGGGAGGGGAGGCTGCTTTTAGTTGTTTTCTCTCCTGTCCATGGAGCTCCGGTTGTTATGGGGAACAGGGGTCTTAGAACAGGGAACTGGGTGGGTGGGTGGGTGGGGGTCAATTTCCCCCACTGCACATTCTCTTCTGAAAGGAATTAAGTTCTTAGAGAACCATGGTCCATGCTTCCAACATTCCTGGGCCACTGATTCTGCCTCTCCCCAAGACCCAGGCAAAGAGCACCTAACTTGATAAACCAGCGAGAGGCATGGGCTGGGGCGGCCAGAGCGAGCAGTCCCTGAATCCCAGAGCTGGAAAGGAGGACCGCAGAGACCACACAGAACAGATGGTGGATGTTTGGAACCCATTTCCAGAGACGGGTTTCTTTCCCTTCACCCATGAGCCGCTACAGAACTTCATCTTCTTGGCAGCCACCAGGGTTCTTCTTTCTCTGAACCGACCCCTCTGCTTCAGGGCCCAGTCCTGGCCATTCCTCACAGGCAGGGAGAAGACAGACTTAAACCCAGGCCAGTGGTCCTCAGAGAAACCAAGTCAGCCTGAGTCATCTCTTCACAAGCTCACAAAATCCTGAGCCCTTTCAACGTCTCTGATTACCCGCCCTTGGTGGCCAGATCGATGTTTGTCCTGAGAGTAAGGGAGGAGTACGTGGGATACGGGCAGGGGGATGGGAGGGGGAGCTTGTCATGCCCCAGTTTCTGGAACATGGAGCTGGAAAAGCCAGGAGGCTACGATGTGGACCTAGAAAGCCCAAGGAGGGGCCCTCAAAAATGAGCCGAGTGTCAGAACTGGAACAGACCTGATGGGACGGGGGACTACATGCCTGAAGGGGATGGCGAGCAGGTCAGACTGGTGGGGCTGGATCCCAAGCAGGGCCATCCTGGAAGGAGATTGGGAAACCAGCAGATGCTAGGCTAGGCTTGGAACAAGAGCCTAGCTCATGACTGCATCAGCCTGGAGGGAGGAGGGAACAAGAGGGAAGGGTGAGGATGGGCCCTGGACAGCCTGCGGGCCGAGGCTGTGTCGGGGTCTGGGCTAAAGTTAAGACATGCTCCTAAATACAGAGAAGGAGGCAATCCATGTTGGCCATCAGTGTCTTCCATCCCTCAAAATAATCCTGCTGGGTCTGGTCTTATCACAGCACTTTTGCCCTCCTGCTTCCTTCAGGAAGTCATGGAAACAATCTGGGGCCCTGGAAAATAATTTGGTAGCCCCCTCACATGCTTAGAGGACCTCTTTCCACCTTTCCACTCTCCCTGGGGGATTTCCTAAAGCCCAGTCTTCTGAGAGCTGACAAGAAAGGAGAGCGTTTTCTTGATTTCACAGAACGGAGCATTACGCCTACCTACCAAAGCTCAAGATGATGCAGAATTTGAGGCCGTGTGTGTGAAAGAGTGCAAATCCATCCTCACAATTTTTCTGAGATTCCATCTCAAGCATCCTTAGGCTGAATAATGAGGAATTCAGCACTCTTCCCTACCCCCTTCTCTCTCTTTCTCTCTACACACACACACACACACACACACACACACCCTCCCCCGCACCCATCTCAGAATCTTCTCTGTTTTCTGCCGCAGTCTCTGCTTCCTTCTCCTCCTTCCCACCTCCCATCTCAGCAGGAACACACCAGGACCAGCAGCCTCCCAAACACAGGAACAGGTTTCTCACAAGGAGTGGTTAATGCAGACCTGACCACAAAGTCAGTGCTGCCCTAAGCCCATGTCTCAGCCTCACCACGTCTAATGTAACCCAAGGAATGCACGCATGTGCATATGTGCATTTTTCCTGGGGACGAAGATCTGTTAGTTCTGTCTGATTCTCAAAGGAATCAGAGACCCTCCGAATGGTTTTACTAGTCTGGGGCAATAGGTAAAACAAGGAATTGAAATTCACCTCCTCTCATTTCGCTCCCCAGTGTGTGTGAGTTTTATGCAATTCCTCATCTAAAAAGGAAGCCTGAGCCCATGGAAGTCGGGGGTTGAACATCCTGAATATACAGTTCTTTGGATAGTCACCAAAAGAAGATCTGAGCAGGAGACATGAGGTCACCTTCAGGGAGGAGACTCTTGAGCTGTCTGGAGTGAGGGGACGAGGAATGAGGAGGATCGGCAGACTTGAACCCCACAAGGAGAGGCCAGAGAAACTTTCTGGGACGCAGTCCAGGCTCTGCCTCGAAAATGCAGCTCCAAAAAGAGATGCTGTGCAGATTCCAAGCTGCCAAATCCCGGAGGCCCTATTGGACAACCCATCCTCCATCAACCCAGATGGTACTGGGCATCCTGGGCCCTACCCCCCAAGATCAGGAGCCCAAAGTGCAGAGCCACTGCAGAGTCAGACCTGAGAAGCTCAACACCAAGCCCCAGCTTCCCTGACCTCCCACGGGAGGGGTAAGAGAGAATGGGGGCCTCCACCCACCCACTCACAAGCCTCTGAATCTCTTTAGTCCTTGGCATTGGTAATTAACAGCCGGGAAGTTATGCATCAACCTCAGCAAGCTAATGTGGCCGGACCTCCCTCCTGACAGCAGAGCTAATAAGAAATTTGCTAATGCAATTGATCACTTTAAAAAGCCATATGTCAGCCGAGATGAGTGCTTCTTTGCAGCAGCTAGTCTAATTGTCAGAGCAGAGCTGCGAGCTGCTCTCCAAAGGGGGTGAGGATGATGTCTTCACTGAATCAATGGTGCAATGCAGCAGGCAGGGCCTGGGAGGAGGGGGTGTGGTGCTGAGCACGAGGCCCCCAGCTCTTGCGGCTCCCAGGAAGCCAGTCTCTGCAGGCCTGTTCTAAGGACATATTAAGAGTCCTGAGCTGCAGCCCCTGATGGAAGCTGCACTTGCAGTCTCTCAGTTTATGCCGCAGTATTAAAATAAGAAACAGCTCTGTCTGCAGTAGACAGCTGATCTCAGCCTCAGCCAGTGAGTGTCAACACTCCAGACCCCACTCAGGCTTCTGCTGGGGGCAGGGCTGATACCTCCGGCGAATTTGCTTTTTCTCTCCCAGACCCTGCAATGATTCCATCCACCAGTCCTGAGTCAGATGCAGGCAAAGAAGATTGAAAATCCACCTCAGGGGGCTTCCCTGGTGGTGCAGTGGTTGAGAATCAGCCTGCCAATGCAGGGGACATGGGTTCGAGCCCTGGTCTGGGAAGATCCCACATGCCACAGAGCAACTAAGCCCGTGCACCACAACTACTGAGCCCGCATGCCGCAACTACAGAAGCCCGCGCACCTAGAGCCCATGCTCCGCAACAAGAGAAGCCACCGCAATGAGAAGCCTGCGTGCCGCAACGAAGAGTAGCCCCCGCTCGCCGCAGCTAGAGAAAGCCCGCGAGCAGCAGCAAAGACCCAACGCAGGCAAAAACATAAATAAATAAATTTATTTATTTATTTATTTAAAAAAAAAGAAATCCACCTCAGGCCCACCAAAGTCTGCTCCCAGTTGAGACAAAAGGCAACTTGCTCTGAATGCCTGGTGCTTGACAAAAACAAAGTGTGTTTTCCAGAAGGAGGAGAAACCTCTGCCATGGGATTTTGCTTCCAACACTCACTCCAAAACATTTGCCCTCCAAGCAAATCCATGGAGAAGCAAGAGAATCAAGTGACCTCTGTGGGAATGGAGCTCAGCGCTACCAGGAACACTGTTAGAGGGATTAAGGAGGTCCACGTGTCCGGATCCCCACTGCTTTCTGGAATAGTCCTCACTCTCAGTTATCCGTGGGGATGAGGGGAGGGTGGGGAGAGGGATGAGGGAGGACAGGCCACCAACACGCAGAGAAACGTCACACCCAGTCTCGATCAGTTCAGCTTTCCTCTGAACCACATGTTGATCCTGATTGTTCCCCATCCTTTACATTAATGCTTTGAATTTTGGGTGGAGACAAAGAAGACAAAACACAAGGACCCAGGTCATCACCAGTGTGTGTACCACACCCAATAACCCAGAAGAGCCTAGTTCCAAGTGTCGGCAGTGCCTGATGCAGCCTGCCTTCCTACTCAAGACCTTCCTTGGCCTGATGACTCCCCTAGCCTCTGGGGTGAGGGCGAGGCCAGGTACCAGGAACTGGTGCAAATTTCTTCATGAGTCTCATCTGTAGGAGAGGAGGTTTTGCAACAAGACCCCCGCAGTGAGTTGAAGCCACCTGTGTGTCTGTGAGCAACCTGAAGGCAGTGGGCAGTGGGCAACTCCTCTGGCTTCGCAGAAGGCCCTGTCCAGCACCGGGGCAGAGCAGCCAGAGAGGCTTGGGGTCTGAGCAGCACAGCCTCCAAGCCCTGGTCCCGGGGCTTAGCGGCCAAGGATACAGGAACAAAGAGGACAATCCTCTGGACCTGTTCGAGCTAAGGGTCCCAGGGGCCCCTTTATGTGCCCTTGAAAATGTACTTTAATATCTAAAGTCCTATCCTCTTATTAAAAAAAAATTTTTTTTTAACTTCTCCTGATTCTCCTCCCAACTTTATTTTTCCCAAATCAATTTTAATACTATTTTGGCCAAATTTAAAACATTGATTAGAATGACACTGAATTAGATTTATTTAGGGAAAAATTTTCAATTTTACAAAGTTGAGTCTTTCTATTCAAGAGTATGAGCATGTTTTGCAATTTAAATAAAGCCTTGCTATCCAAGGACTTTTAAAAACTCCACATTGGCTCTGTATTACCTCCCTTGAAGGCTCATTGCCAAAGGTCCTATAGACTGTTTCTCACCAGGGCGGTAATGTGTTACTTCATCCTTGGCACTGAGGTGAATTACACTCTAAAGAGGGCTTCCTGGGTGCCTTAACTTAAACCAAAGGCAATGGGACAAACGGCCACCTCAAGGTGTCTTGGCTCTGTGACCTCTAACAGAGGCCCCCTCATTTTGGATCCACTCGACACACAATCTCTACTCCAAGGCCAACAAGACTAAAACACCCCTCACTTTCACCTGGTCAATGGTGAGCACCTCTGGGTCCCAGGAAGGAGACCTAAGGGAAAAAAAGCCCCTTCCTTTAAACTCAGGGTTGGTCGTTAACTTGTGAACAGGTGTTAGTAGAGACTCTCCCCCCACTCACACTTTTCTCCAGTAACCCCTCTGTAGGGCCATCTTCATGAGGGTGACCTTGCTGTTGCCCAGGGGCTGGTGCTTAGATGGACCCTGTGCTTGGCTTAAGGCTATCCTGTCACAATCTTGGAATTCTTAATCATTTTGAATAAGGCACCCCACATTTCCATGTTGCACTGGCGCCAGAAGTTACATAACTTGTCCTGCTCCTCTGCAACACTTGCAGGCAGGCTCCGAGATGGTCAGGACCAGCCCAGGTCACACTTGGAGGTGGCTGGCATTCGAGCACAGGTCAGTCCAGGTGCTAAGCTGGGCCCCCGGGGCAGGCTCTGTGTCCAGCCGCAGGCAAGTCCTCACTCACGCCTGCATATAGGCCTGGCTGATGGATTTTTAAGGGACACATCACAGGGGACTTGATGCTTCCTTCCTGGGCTCCTCCTCCCTGCCCACCTCCCAGGGTCTGGGCTCTAACAGCCCACTTAGATAATCCTCAGCAAAACTTGCTGGCTGTCATCTGGACTGCTTCACGCACGGGCCTGCTCAGTATTTCCAGAGTTTAGACCCCAGGAGCGAGTGAGCAGTCTGCGTTATCTCTCCAGACTTCTGCCTCTCTCAAGACCTCCTGGGAGTCTGGGTCAGCAGGAGAGAGCACTTCCAGGCCATTAGCAGGAGCACATCCGGTCTCCTGGGCCAGAGAAAGCCACCGCGGTGGGAAAGAGAAGGGCCAGAGCTCCTGGGACATAATCCACGAGGGTTACTCAGCCACCAATCAGTGCAGTTGGGGAGGAGAATGAGGTGGGGCTCCAGCCTGGAAAGCTCGGGGTCACATGTGCCTGGGAACCCTAGGATCTCCCCTCCTTCAGATCCCTCAGCCAGGAGGATGAAGCCAGCTTGGGCAATAAAGGAGTCAGGGTACCACCGGGAGGGAAGAGGCTCAGGGAACTCCCCATAGACATTCAATTTTTTTTTTTTTTTTTTTTTTTTTTGCGGTACGCGGGCCTCTCACTGTTGTGGCCTCTCCTGTTGCAGAGCACAGGCTCCGGACGTGCAGGTTCAGCGGCCATGGCTCACGGGCCCAGCCGCTCCGTGGCATGTGGGATCTTCCCAGACCGGGGCACGAACCCGTGTCCCCTGCATCGGCAGGCAGACTCTCAACCACTGTGCCACCAGAGAAGCCTGACATTCACTTTTGAAGGAAGCCTTTCTTCCTGAGGCCCAATCACGAGGATTCTGGCAGCAAGAGAAGGATTCATTTGTAACCTCCCAACTGGAGAGGTGGAAGGAAAATGTTTAACTGTTTATTTAACTCCATCTATCTATTTACACATTCATCCCTTCATTAATTTAGCACTTATGTGAATGCTTATTTAGGGATCAGTTGTGCCAAGGGCTATGAGGACTATTGACTCACACGGTGGAAAGAAGGCAAGAATACTCCCTGGGGTCCCTTTTATAAGAGCACGAATTCCATTTATGAGGGCTCTACACTCATGACCTGCTTCATACCTCCCAAAGACCCCACCTCCTAATACCATCACATTGTGGGGTCAGGATGTCAACATATGAATTTGGGGGAGACACAAACATTTCATAACAGATTATAAGCTCTGTGGGGTGGGGACCATGTCTGTCTTGCTCACTGTTGTATCCTCAGCCCTTGCCCAGAGTGTGGCACATAAATGGGGCTCAATAAATACTTCTGGAATGAATAGATGAGAGATTTGACTGCTATTTGGAAGCTCTATAAGAATTCAGAGAACATCTATGTGGGCTGGAAGAGCTGGTGTAGACTTCATAGATAAGACATAAACAGAAAAAGTTAAATAATGACACAAGACAACAGTACAATAAAGACGACAAGGCAGTATGTGATATGTGTCAGGCAAACAGTGCAAATACTGTGTGTTAAAGCAAGGAGAGTGTATCAGCTATGATGTTTTGTCAGCAAGTAACAAAAAACCTCAGCTCAGACTGTCCTCAACTGCAAGGGAATTTATTATCTTTCATAGCGCAGGTTCAGAGGAAGGGCAGGTTCAGGGTGTTTGACACCGCAGCTCAAGGAGTCCTTTCCCTCCTGCTCTGCCATCCTCGAGTGGGCTTCATCCTCATGTTGGGTGGCAGGATGTCCACAGCAATTCTAGACATGGAAACATCCTACTGAAGAAGGACAAACTGTCTCTTCCCATGTCTCTTTCCCAGGAGCTTTCCAGCAATTTCTCCCTTCATCTCACTGGCCAGAGCTGGGCCACATGCCCAATCAATCCCAGGCTGACTATTGGTGAGGGGAGTAGGAGTCTGTGAAGAGCATAGACCAGCCACAATCCACTCTTGGAGCTGGGATGGGATAACTATCCACTGAGTTTAAATGGAGGAGTAAATATCCCATAGAAATTAGAATCTGTTAGACATGAATAAATGGGAAGATGAATGTCGGCTAAAAATCAACAGTGTTCACTGTAGCCCACCCCTTTGTATATCTAACGTCTACTCACACCATACAAAGAGGTCCCCCTGTGCCAAAATCGTCTTAAAAAGGCTTGATGGAGGAAATAAGATTAAGTTAGGTCTTTTTAAAAAAGGTAGGACTTGTACAGGTGGAGAACAGGCAACAAGAAATGCGAACCTGGAGGTGGGAATTAGCAAAGATTGCACCCAGAAAATGCCCCCCACAAGAGACCAAGAGCTCAAGAGCTACTTAAACCCAGGCAATTCTGTGTAATGGAAAGAGCTGGACTTTGGTGGCAGAAAGGCTTAGGTTCACATTTTGGCTCTGCTACTTGAGTTTCTTACCGTCTTGGAATCTCCGTTTCCTTCCCAGTGACGTAGGACTGGAGTGTCTGCCTCCCTGGAATGTGATCAGGATCACACTAGACTGTTCAGGACAGAACCTTGCACATACAAAGTGCCCACCACATGTTTTTCTCCTACCTTTTCCTTCCTCAGAAAGGAAGTCTGTTCTAGAGAGTACTTTGAGTTGCCAACACAAACTTCAGTCCTACTGTGAAACAGAGGCACCAGCCTGTGCTCTGATGCCAAGAATTGAAGCACGAGTTTTCACTTCTCACTTTAGTCTTAGATGAATGCTGGGCCTCTTCTCGCCTTCTTTATTTCTAACCCTTGACCTCTTGTGGTATAACCTTTGACTGCAAAAATCCAGATGAGAAGCAGAGGACCTTATCTAGAGCCACGGAGGCAGAGATGGAAAGGAGGACCCATCTAAGTGCCTCGGTTAACAAAGGATCTAGCTAAGGGCCTGACTGCCCAAGGAGGTTAGAGCTGTGTTTCAGGACCATTGGGGCCATCACACACCCACGAGAGAATCAGAGAATGCTGTAGACGCTCTTATCAGAGAAATGTACACATGTAAAAAGATTATTGTACATATATTATTACATATTATTGCATATAATTTCCACAGGTTCTGGGACACTCTAAAGTATCTCTTTAAACCCCAGAATGAGAAGTCCTGCATTAGTGAGTTTGTTTGGGATGGTCCAGGCCTGGTTTCTGCAAGCAAATGGGAGAAGACCTGGCTTTGCACCAGTGTAACCCCGCATAGTGACCTGCAGCTTCAGGATGGGGACGCCGCTGCCGGCTCCTTTGTTCCTGGCTCCACACTCACACTGTCCTGAGCACAGTCTGGGGGATGGACTGTGCACCCGCCAACCCTTAGGGAGGGTTTGGGTGATGCTGACACTCTTGCTGACTTAAGAGAAACCAGCTCAATGTGTTTTGGATGACGGGTCCTTTGTCCTGAGAGTGACGATTACCTCCCTAAGAGCTCTTAAGAATACAGGGACAAAGATGCAAAGCCGAAAAGACAAAGACGCAGATTGAAAGATCAAAAATGGCACGGAGATTTCAGAACAAAAGCAAAAAACCATCGGGAGAGCTGCCTCGGAACTTGTCATTGGGGCGGCGGGGGACGGGTAGCTAATCAGAGCCGGGGTCCGGGAAGGGGCAGGTGCGGGGTTTAGGGCTGCGGATCTGGACACCGTGAGCAGCACTTACGTAAGACTGAGAAAACATCGGTTGTCCGGATCAGAGAATGGGGGAGGGGTGCCTTCCGGAGTTTAAGAGGAGGCTGAAGCCGTCCCCAGCCTCCCACCCTTGGCGCCGCCTCTGCGGCTCCAGCTCTGCAGCCCCGAGGTGTACAGAGGCCCAAGGACGCCGGCCGCCCTGGCCGAGGGTTAGCTGCTGCGAAGATGGCAGCCGGGCTCCTTAATGGAGCTCCCCAGGAGCCCAACTCGATCGGCTGCCTGCATTATTAATGCATTATGTCATCCTTCCTTGCACTCGCTCTCAGCTGCGGAAATTTTATAGAGCAGTATTATTAATTGAAGCAATTAGTGCGGGGGATATCAGCACAGCTACGTCAGAGGGCTGCGGACGTGCAAGGCCAGGATCTCTCCCTCCCTCTCTTTGTGCCCAGCTCTCCCTCTCTCCCACCTCCTCCCCGTGCCTCCCCAGCCCCTCCTCCCTTGTTTCTACCCGCCCCCACTTTCTTCTCTCCTGCTCTTCCAGTTCTCTCTCAATATCCCTCCGGGGAGACTCTGGGTACCCACCACCCTTCCCAGGCTGCAATCATTCCGTCTCCAACCAGCACAGGCAGGCAGACAGAATGACAGCATCACCGTGGCTGGCTCCTGGCCTCGTTGAATTAGGATGGAAGACCATCCCTCATGGTTCTTATCTTGGCTCAGAGCCCCTAGTGGGGGTGGTGGGTGGCAGGTAGAAAAAGGAGGGGCTCACTGCCTGTCAGACCCATTCATTCATTCATTCATTCATTCATTTTTCCTCTGTGGGTACCCAGCCTTATAGTAGGTGCTGTGGGAAATAAAGAGGAGATAACAGAGCTTAGGCCCCGGAACTGAGGTTGTAACCAGAGAGACCAGACTGGCCACTGAAACAGAGCAAAATAGGGTGCAGCACAGGGTCTCAAGGGAGTGATCCCCGACAGGTTGATTGCCCAGCCCCGTGAAACACCCGCTGTGGCCCAGGAAGTGAGAAGTAAGGCTTAGGGAAGCGAAGGAGCCGTGAGAGGTGAGGAAAGCGAGCTACCGGCAGGCTGCAGGAGGGTGGGAGCAGATGGAACTGCAGCGGAAGGAAGGAAGGAAGGAAGGAGGGTGCAGGCTGAGCAGGTTCAGGGCAGAGCTTGGGAGGGACTCCAAGCTGAGCTCCCCGCCCGCCCCATGAGACTGAAGTTCTCACCGGGCGGAGGCTGAGACCTAGAAGCAACTGGAAAACCTGGCCAGGGGCCAGGACACCAGGAAACCAGGGCCCACACCCCAGATCCTTTCATCAGGAATCAGAGACACCTGAGAGGCCACAGGCTCAGGTTCCCTGTAAAATAAACAGATACCAGGATGGAAACATCCAGGATGAACATTCACCCTCTGCCCCTCCCCACTCTCCCTGCTCCCCTCCAGGCTCATGGGAACAGGTGTACCTTGTGTTACAGAGAGAGACCTTGGAAATCTGGGGGCAAGTGGTCTGCTTGGATATATTAAGTTTTAGTGGGAGAATGCTCTTAGCTTTTAAACTTGTTTTCTTATGAAAATTTTCAAGCATACACAGTGAGAGAAGAGACTAATGAACCTTCATATTAATATAGCTCAGCTTCAAAAATGATCACCTCATGGTCAGTCTTCTTCTATCCACCTTCCCCCAACTTTTGCGGGGCAGGAGCACGCGCTTTAAGGTAACATGCTCTTGTAAAAAATGATCTGCTCATTTTTCTTCTTTTTTTTTTTTTCTTTATTAAAAACAAATGTAAGGGCTTCCCTGGTGGCGCAGTGGTTGAGAGTCTGCCTGCCGATGCAGGGGACACGGGTTCGTGCCCCGGTCCGGGAAGATCCCACATGCCGCGGAGCGGCTGGGCCCGTGGGCCATGGCCACTGAGCCTGCGCGTCTGGAGCCTGTGCTCCACAACGGGAGAGGCCACAACAGCGAGAGGCCCGCGTACCGCAAAAAAAACAAAACAAAACAAACAAACAAACAAAACAAATGCACGCACACCCCCTCTGACAGACAGATTTTCATATACAGTGCTTATTTAAATGTGAGAAAAGGATCTATCATGGGTTAAACTCTCCCAGTGTGCCTGGGCAGGGGTAGGGTAATTGTTTACTCCTCCCAACAGCTGGAGAAGTAGAGATAATTAAACGGTGAGAGGAAGTTCACACACAGTAAATTACAGAGGCCCACAGGGTCCAAGACCCCTGCTGCTACCCTCTACTGCCCCCTATCTCCTTACTCTCCAAGGGCACCCCTGGAGAGGCTAAGGCCAAAATGGGGGGAAAAAAAGAAAGATGTTGGGGAGTGAGGATATTGATGGCTACCCCGGTGATCTGACCTCGGTTCCCTGAGCTCTGTTTACTCCTTTTCCTGGCCTGGTGGTGCCCACTCCCCACCTTCCAGGTCCCTCGTGCTGACCATTTTTACCCCATACCTCTACTGAAACCTATTCCAAGGAAAGGGGCTCAGGTTAGTGAGTGAACTGTAGTATCACCTACAGCAGGGCTGCCCAACAGACTTTCTACAACGATGGAAATGTTCTATTCTGTGCTGTCCAATATGGCAGCCACAAGCTACATGTGGTTGTTAAGCACTTGAAATGTGGCCCTACATGGAAGGTCTTGAGTGCCAGGTAAAGAAGGCAGGATTTTGTCCTAGGGGTGGTAGGGAATTATAGGCGGTATCTGAGCAAAGGAATGTTTTATGGGAGCAGGAACGCTTTATGGTTTTATTTGCTTGTTGGTTTGATTGCTACTGTTGACTGATCATGGCCTTCCAGGTGATGGACCCTGGTCTAAGCTCATGCACAATCTCATTTAATTCTCAAATACAGCCCTCTGAGGTTGATGTTTTACAGATGGAGAAACTGAAGCTCAGTTATGGTAAGTGTCATGCAATTACTGAGTGACAGAAGAATTGAACCCAAGTCTGTCTTATTCTGAAGCCTCAGAGCACTATGCAGCACTGACTTTAAGAAAATTCAGCTGCTATCAGGATTTGAAAATGGACTGGAATAGGAGGAGAGAGGTGAAGTGCTCAGAAACAGCACCGGCACTCAGAGAGGCTAAGTAACTCCTTGCTCATTTATAGTGAATTGAGTAAAGGTTCTGGAAAGTCTTTAATCCCAACCAGTCTGCCAGGAACTAAATCTGGCCCAGGCCTCTAAGAAACCAGTTTTCACCTGTCAAGCTGGGGATCCACAGCCCTTATAGGCTCTCACACAATTACTGTCCATTAGAGAGGCTAACAAGAGGAGCCACTTGGCAGGCCTGCTCCTGGGGGCTGTGGCCAAGCCTAGGACCGCCTGAAGGGGACAGGTGTGAAGACTTGCTGTGTGAAGGTGGCATTTCCGCTGGCCCTATCCTAGGGCCCTGCCAGTCCCCAGGTCCTCTCCAGGGATATCTGAGCTAACCTCCCCAGCTGGGTAGAGGGGCCTGGACCAGGGGCCTGTAGGGCCCAAAGACAAGGTCAAATGCAGAGATTCAGAGTTCAGGGAAGCAGGATCAAGAGGCTCTGATCTCCAGAAAATCACTTTAAGTGAAATTTGTCTTCACACCCTGGTTCAGCCCTGAGTCCTCTCCCAACCTACCCCCAACCAGAACTTCAGTTTCTCATACCCTCGAGGTCCTCTTGTCAGAAAACTTTCTGCAAAACACATTTATCCTAAGATGTTAGGACATTATAATCATCTATTCCCCTTACAGGAAAGTTGTTCCATGGTGGAATTCCAGGTCCTCAGTTTAGGAGGATGGGACTTGAGTTAAGGTCTAACCTGTTTGTAGACAAGACCAGATGGTTGATATGGAAGCAATTGGGAGAGAGTTTCTGAGAAAACAAGCAAGCATAACTAGGCATATCAAATTAGATGAGGTAACTCCTTCAGTCTGCAAGTATTTCCTGAACACCTCATCATATTCCAGGAGCTGAGAGGCAAACAGAATAGTGAAAAGAGACAGCAGGTGAAAGAGCTTTGGACTTGGTGACAGAAGACATACCTGAGTTATGAATTCGAGCTCTCCCACTGATGAGCTGTGTGATCTTAAACAAATTATTGGCTTCTCTGAGTCTCATTTCCAGCTTTCTATGATTTGGTAGACAGAGCCGAGAGGTTAAGAGCTTAAGCTTTGGCAATAGACAGACCTAGGTTTGAATCCTAGTGCTGTCACTCACTGGTGGTGGGCCTTGGGAAAATTCCTTGATCTCTCTATGCCTCAGTTTCCTCATCTGGAAAATGGGGACAGCAGTTCTACATTTCCTGGTTGTTGTAAGAATTAAATATAATAATAAATGTACAGTGCTTCATATACTGTCTCAGATAGAATCTCAATATGTTAATTATTATTATATTCATATATATTCATGAATATATATTCATATATTCATCCTGTTGCCCCAGGATTAGGTGTCAGACGAGGAGGAAAAGGAAATGCTGGGAAACTGGGGGATGAATATCAGAAATGAAACTGGGTCAGTGGGAGGATGAAGCCAAACAGAGATGGCCCAGGCTCAGGACCCAGGCGAACTTACTCACAGTTGTGTGATCATGCACAAAGGTGATGGCTGAAGGGGGGGTTGGGGGCTGAAATCCCACCTAAACCCCACTCACTAAACAAGCTTTGCCTGTGCTGGCAGCATCCTGCACAGGGCCAGACAGGCGATAGGACAAGGCCTGCTCTAAGGGGTGGGAGCAGGCCAGCCTCTGGGAAAGGCAGAGGCGGAAGGAAGGCAGTCTCGCAGCTGAAGGAGTCTGGTGGCAGCAGCTGGTGTTCCAGGGACAGGACTCAGCTGCAAAGACCTCGCATGAGAGGGCAGGGCACAACTCAGTTCCCAGAGCCTTTCGGGGTTGATAGGAAACCAAGGCAGGTATTCACGCAAGGGGCTACCCAAACATGACGGTCAGCAGGCACAAAGCAAAGGGCCCTGATGATGGAACAGACTGCAAGGTCAGGCCAGGCCCGGGCACAAGGTTGACTCTCTCCTGGGTCACAGAGGATGAGCAACTGGGGCCTGAGTTTGCTGCTACTGATGATGCAATGGGCAGCTGTCGATGCTGGAGGGGGCAGGCTGTGGGGACAGGGAGCTGGGCAGATCTATACAAATTTTTTCCAAACCCTTTGGCAATCGAATGCTCTTCATGATCTGTGAGGCTGTGTGGTAGGATTTACCTCTTTCAGGAAGGGTGGCCTCCCTAATGAAATGGTGTTAGGAGCAGGGGGATATCCCTCTGCCCAGGAATACTGCCCTTATGGTTCTCTGTGCCGGTGTAATCTCTTTGGATAAAGTCAAAGGTCACAAGCTCAGATGCTACAGGAGCCAGGCAGTGGCATAAATGGGAGAAGGAGACCAGACATAACGATAGGGAGCAGTAGGGAGTGGTAGGGACTGTGGCAAACAAGCAAGCGGATGTTTTAGTGAAGGTTTAAGGAAAGTAGCAGATGCTCAGCGCAACCAACTCTTACCCAGTGGGAATATATGACCAGCACTTTCAGTTCTTCCAATTTTCCAAAAGAAGCCAGAAACCTATATTTTTATGTAAAAAAATTCTTTTAAATACCTGTTTTTTAATACCAGCAATGAATTATTATTATTATTATTATTTTAACAAAACTCTTGATGTTATCACGATCTGACCAAACTCGCAAGCATTTGTGGGTCACACGTGGCCTCTGGTTTGGGAATTCCTCTCTCTAGAATCCCCTGGAGATGCAGCCCCCTCTGAGAGAGGTCTCACATTGGGTCGCTAATCTCTCCAGGAGGGAGTGCTACTCCAATGCACTCTTTCTTTCTTGCCCCTAGGGTGCTCCTTCTTCCTTTCCCCCTGTGAGAGATCACGGGGTAGTAAAGGAGGCGGGACTCACCCCCTGAGCTTTGGCATTTGTTTTATTATACATTATGGTCAGGGTTACAGGCTCTGTCTCCCAGAGGTCCTTCCCCCAACTTCTACCCCCTCCCCCAACTTCCAGTTAGGAAGAGGGTTTGAGACCAGACTGCAGGCCTGTGCTGGGAGCTCTCTGGAGAATGCAAGAGAAATGCAAGATGAAGTCTTTCAGTCTGGCTGCTAAGAGGAGACACACGTGAAACACCACAGAAAGTCTCCACTGTTCCTTCCTTCCTTCCTTCCACAGGCATTGACTGGGCCCCAACTGTGTGGCCTGTAACCCACTGGGGAGAAAAGACTTTGACTCCACCATGCTAAAGCTGTAAGCATCTTTTTGGATCATCTACTTATGGTTAATCTGGAGTTTTCTATCTCTCTCTCTCTCTCTTTCTCTTTCAGCAGCATTTTAGAAGCCTGGTCCATTCATCAGATTAAGGTGGGTTCTCTGATCAAAGCGGGTAGGGGAAATCCTGAAGTTCCTGTCCACTTGGTTTTCCTCCCCACCACCCAACCTCCCACCCCCAACCCCCAACTTCCAGCCGTCTGTGAGGTCTCTGAGGAACCCTTCTGAGAAAAACAGTTTGAAAAATCATTAATCCAGTCCAACCCCTGAAAATCCCAGTTTTGGAAACTGAGACTCTGAGAGGTTAAATTACTTGCCCAAGGTCATACAACTGCACCTCCTGATTGCAGGCAGGTCTCTTTCTTTGGCCACCGTCCCACAGTAGTGTAAACTCAAAGTCTCCAGAAGGGGAAGGTAAATGGTGGGAAAGCTGGAAGGCAGATAGCTCAGCATGGGCCCGCTCCCCTGTCAGGGAGGCAACAACTTGAGTGGAGGCCCTGCTGGGTGGTTGAGGGGGCACAGGGTCAAGCAGGTGTTAAATTCCAGAAGCCTAGAGATAAGCAGCGTGAGGCCAGTGGAAAACTGGGATGGGGCTAGGATCAGGTTTGATGTGGAGAAAAGGCCTAGGGGGCAGGCTTTGGGTGGAGGTAGAGTTGGAAGATTGGGGTTTTTTCCCTCTCAGTTCACCCAGTCGAAGCTGCTGATGGACCTCAAGCGTTATCAACTTTGAAAGCACAACAGAAGGCTGGAAAGCCCAGGCAGACAGGCAGGCACACAGTCGAGTGAAAGTGGTGTATTAAGTAAGCCTTAGGACGGCAGCTGGGTTGCATTAAAAATGAATCAAGATGATGTTTGAATGAAAACAAGAATGGAGTGCTGGGGAAAAGGTGCTCTGAGGGCTCCCTATGGCCAGGGCGGGGCAAGGTTCCAAAGCAGGGCTAGGTCAGCCCCAGAAGCCAGCTGGTGGCTCCCAGTGTCTATGCAAACGAGACAGGAAAGGTGGAGGTAGGCTTGAAGAATGCCCCTTCCTGGGAGCTTCTGGGGACTTTCATTCTCTTACCCACAAAATGGACACAACCATCTCAACTCTGCCTTCATCTTGGAGGCTGTTGTGAGAAGCAAATGACATCAAGTTGAGACCCATTGAAGGCTTTTACCAAGGCTAGGGTCACAACTATACATGCCATCAGAGGTGGCGAAATGTGTACAGTGGCCCTGGAGTAAAATTAGGGGGAGTAGAGACTGGAGAGTGCTTGCCCTGCCTGAAGGCTTTCAGATTAAAGATTCTAAAGCCACATTCTGGCCAAATGAAATGCATCTGCCCCGCAACCTGTCCCTGGCATGCACTCCCTGAACTAAGGTTTTAACAGATGATTGCTTAAGGTCTGAGCCTCCCAGTGGGACATATATTCTAGAGAGTCCTCAAGAACTGCCCTGTCCGTGATGATAGCCACTAGCCCCATGTGGCAATTTACATTTAGATTCCAATTAATTAAAATAAAAGATTTAGTCAGTCACACTAGCCAAATTTCAAGCGCTCCATAGCTACATGGGGCTAGTGACTACCGAACTGGACAGCACAGATATAGAACATTTTTGTCAGCACAGCAAGTTCTGCGGGTCAGGGCTGCTCTAGGACTATAATTGATGGAATGATAGGTATTGGAGAGGGAGGTTTCTTCCCTGAGGCTTCTCAATATAATACATCACATATCGGCTCCTTACTCAGCCTAAATCCAAGGTTAATCCTGGAGCCCTTCACTGCTTTCCCACTTCCCTTAAGCCCCAGGCTTTGTTAACTCACTAACTCCTAAGAGTGAAATCTTCATGCTCATTTTGCATCTGCTTAGGACGCAAGGTCTGGTGGGAGAGGGCAAGGGTGACAACTGCTGTCTTCCTCTTCTAGCCAGAGACCTTCTGAGGTTACCATGTCTTCCACTACATTAATGATTGAGAGCAGGAATTTCTGAACCCTAAGGGAGATGGCAAGCATGATAGAACTGAGGGAGAAATTCTGGGCCAGTTAGGACTGAACGGTACCCAAACGGCCTGGTGGAGGTGGCCACCGGCTCTCCTACCAGGGAGGTAGGATAGCAAGGTCGTGATGAGCACATTCCAGCTCCTCCACTTACTAGCTGTATGACCTGGCCTTTATCTACTCTCTGAGTCTGTTTCTTCATGGATAAAATAGAAATGGTACTTACCTCAGAGGGCATTTTAAGGATTAAATGAGTTAATGGAAGGAAGGCACTTAGAACAGTATCTGGCCTGGAGTAAGCATTGGTAGTAGTAGTATTTGATTATTTGTATCATGGCCTTGATTGAGGTTGTGAATAAGGCAAGTTCACATACTCAGTGCACTGGTATCCTCTCAACCCTCCCCACACACCTGCTAGATTTTTCCATCATGGCGCCTGTTGAATGCTTAATTATTTGTTTCTTCAATTTTAAGAGCCGCTGCTGGGCCCCATCACCAAGGTCTTACCCTGCCTTTGCCCCACTGTAGAGCTCCCTTGGTTTTTCCAACACTGCCTCTACAGCACTCTGACTACTGCCCAGGCCAAGCAGTAGCCTGCCTCCCAGGCCCCAGGGCTCCTTCCGGAAAGCAGCACAGGCTTGTCCTTATGCATGGCAGTCGAGGGTTGGTCCTGAAGGTCCACGTGATCCAAAACCAGTGCATACAGACACGGGTACCTCAAAAGGAGAGCAACTGAAGCCAAAGACGGGTTGAGTCAATCAGATTCCTTCTCTCCAGAATTTGAATAAAGGAAGACCCAAAGACTGCGCAGCTTGTTAGCAAGAAAGGCTGATGTTGGGGACTTCCCTGGTGGTACAGTGGTTAGAATCCGCCTGCCAATGCAGGGGACACGGGTTCGAGTCCTGGTCCGGGAAGATCCCACATGCCGTGGAGCAACTAAGCCCATGAGCCACAACTACTGAGCCAGTGTGCCACAACTACTGAAACCTGTGTGCCTAGAGCCCGTGCTCCACAACAAGAGAAGCCATCGTGATGAGAAGCGTGTGCTGCAATGAGAAGCCTGCGCACTGCAACGAAGAGTAGCCCCCCACTCAACGCAACTAGAGAAAGCCCGCGCACAGCAAAGAAGACCCAACGTAACCAAAATAAATTAATTAATTAACTAATTTTTTTTAAAAGGCTGAAGTTGAAAAGTGAGGGGACCACAGAAGTTCACGATGGTCATATGAGAGCTGAGGGGAAGGGGCAACAAAAATTACGTGTGCAGGAAGAGAACCACACGGGACTCTGGGCTGGGAAAAGAAGATCTCTGGCTAGAAGAGGAAAACAGCAGTTGTCACCCTGTGCTCCACATGTGCTTCCTCGGCACTTGTCCAGAAATGTTGCTTCTTTTGCCTTCTTCTTCACTAGAAGCCTGGAAGGGACGTGGAGTAACTATTAGCACAAAGGCTCCGTAAGCACTTTTAGGATGTGCTAGAACCACTAATAGAAAAAAGCAGCCACCATCAAAATAAACAATTTCTGGGTCAAAAATTTCAGTGCAAACACAGCACAGAGCGCCCTCAACTGCCCAGCAGCTCCTTTCTGGTGGGCAGATGAGTGTCTGGACCCAGGGCCCATCAGAGTGATGACTGCTTTCTCCTCCTGGCTCCAGGGTGTCCCTCCATCCAAGAGAATTGGCTTCCTAGGTAAAGAGGCCATGCTTGGGCTTCCCTGGTGGCGCTGTGGTTGAGAGTCTGCCTGCCGATGCAGGGGACACGGATTCGTGCCCCGGTCTGGGAAGATCCCACATGCCACGGAGCGGCTGGGCCCGTGAACCATGGCCGCTGAGCCTGCGCGTCCGGAGCCTGTGCTCCACAACGGGAGAGGCCACAACAGTGAGAGGCCCGCGTACCAAAAAAAAAAAAAAAAAAGAGATGAGTCAACCCAGGTGGCAATGTTAACTCCTTGAGCAAGTCCATTTACCTCTTCGGGACGCAGGGAACTTGTCCGCAGAAGAGGAGGAGAGAACATGGAGCAGATGCATCTCTGGGGCTCCTTGCATTTTATTCATTGATCCCAAGGACCCTCAAAAGACACATCCCCTTCTTTAGCCTATCAGCCCTTGGCCTTCCTAGCAAGCTAATCTCCTATTAAACAAACCACAGAAATCCTGCTCTTTCTTGTTTGTCTCCCCCTTTCCTTCCTCTGACATAACAAAGGTCTGTGTTGGGGATCCTCAGCTGGGCTGTAGGGTAAGAACAGTTAAGGGGTAGAAGCAGTGACAGGGTCCCACTGAGCAGTGAGGGCTGGCGTCAGCCTTAGCTGTTATGTTGACACCCCACTTACATGGAAACTGGGTGAGGCAGCCTGGCATGTTGTAGGTACCTCTGGGAAAACTGCGAAAGGAAAATTTTAAACACACACACATAACAACCACCACTTCCTAGGCAGTCAGTGCCTCCTCTGCTTGTGAAAAGGAGCCTGGCCCTGTTTTGGGGGTGGAGGGGTGTGGGGAGAGTGTTAGGCCCTACCTACCTGGGCCCCGAGGCTCTGGGAACGCAGAGGCCATTTTCATCCAGCCTTCAGAAGTTTCCTTTTGTGGCATCGCGGGGATAAAAATATTCCTCCCTGAAGGTGCAACCGCGGCACAGCAGATGTCCCTGACTGAGCACTTGGGAAGGAGCTATTAAAAGGAACGTAATTAGGTTGTCATCCTGGGGCCTCCGAGCCAGGCTTCCGAACGCCATCTTTGTTGAAAGTTTTCCAGACGTCAAATATTTGCGGAACCCGATTTACCAAGAAGTCTGTCCTACACAATAGGACTGAGTGCAGCAAAAGCAAAATGACACATCCGGTCAATGTTGGCCTCAGGCCCTAAGACTCCTTTGTCTGTGTCTTTTGCCCATTTTGGGTCCTGGCCTCTCTCACTAATTTCCTCTCCCTTCCTCCACACACATAGCCTCCCATCACAATTTGCTCTTAGGAAAGGCTCTCTCAGTCATTTACCCCTTAGCATGAATGAGGGTAACCCTCTGAGCACTTCTTCCCTCTCCAGGAACATGGGATTCATGCCTAGCTCTGTACACTTCAGGGAACAGAAGGCTTTGTCTCCTTTTGTAAAAGGGATGTGACACACTGGAGCCACGGTGGGGGAGGGCCTTCCTAGTGACCCTGCAATTGTGTTACAGGCAGCTACCTACTGGTCTGTGTCTGGAGCCAGTCCTGATTCCAAGCTCCTTTCTTCCTTGGAGTCTGTTGTAATCACTCCCCTCCGTTCTGCTTATTTATCCTGCAGGTTCATCTCCCCATCCGTCTTCTCGGCCATTCATCTATCTACGCATCCGACAGTTATTGAGAGGAGCTGTGCTGGGTGGGAAAGAGAGGGGTGAGCACCAGCACCCACGAGCCTTGTCATCATGGAGGGAGACAGCATAGAATGAGAAAGACATTCATCAGATAATTCCAGAAATAAGTGGAAACAAAGGAGAAGGAAGTCCATGGTGCTGTGAGGATGTGTTAGAGAGGAAACTGACCTGTCAGGGACAGCATGTGTGTGTGTGTGTGTGTGTGTGTGTGTTTTGAGGGGGATATGTGTTATGTGCTCGGTGATTGGTTCCTTCAATTGGAACAACTTGTGCAAAGGCCCTGGCTGAGCCTGAGAGGAAATAACACGATTTTCATGAGATCTTTCTCCTACTGGACTTCAGGAAACATCAAGGATTGTGGTTATAAGATTTTAAAAGTAGGGAAAAGGAAGGAGAACCTGAAACCGGTTTCTGAAATCCTGTGCCGTAAACATATTTCTTATAGGCAGTTGAGAGATGGCTCTACAAACAAACAGATTTTCTTTGGTAGCAAAGAGAGCTGGCCCTGGCCTCCTCCTCCTCCCAGAGGCCTCCCCTGATATTTCAGCCAGCTTTTTACCCTTTAGCAATATATCACAGTATTTCCCCAGGTCAAGAAATATTATTTTACAATAGAATTGTTAATGGCCACCTAATACTCCAGAGTAGAGAAAGCCACAGTTTGACTCGATGAAGCCCCTGTTGTTGGACATTTAGCTTGTTTCTAATGTTTTGCAACCCTAAGTAACTCTTCCATGAATGAACATGCTTGTATATCAACTTTGCCCATTCCTTGGACTTTTGCTCAGGATAAATTTTGCTACATAGTAACAAATAAGGGCCGGTTTTACTAAACACACGTTTTCTTAACTGCTGAGCCTGTATACCTGATATACAGGTAAACATATACGTAGGGCTCTTCCCACTCTGCAGGGACCCTGCTGGGTCCTCATCCATCCACTGAATTTGCAAGAAGGGATGGGAGGAGTCTCAGCAGGAAAGAACCTAAGTGGACAGTGGCTAAGGGCTATGTGTGGGTGGGGATGATCAGGGGCTCAATCACCATTTACCTCTTTCTCCACCTGTTCTTCCCCATCGTAATGGACCCAGTCTGTCTATGCTGGTGGAGGGTTCTGCCCTGATGCTCAGCACTCCACCTGCGGAGACAGAGCCTGACAGTGGGAGGGGCTAGGACCTCTAGCAGGGAGCTCCCTGCAGGAATTTTCTCCAGAAAGCTCACAGCCCCAAGAAGAATTGTGGGGCTACATGGAACATATGCCAAAAGAGAGAGTCCCTGGCGGAGACAAGGCTGAGAAACAGGATACCAATCTGTGGTTTAGAGTTCGTTACAGATGTGTTGTGTAAATCACCTAATCTCTCTAGGCCTCTGTTTCTCCATCCATCACATGGAAGTAATCCTCTTTTATCCCTACTTGACCAGGATGATGCAAAGATGAAGTAAATGAATATATAGCTACTTAAAATGAGCTACTGAACATGTAAGTATATGGGAATACACAGGCAGAAAAGAAACCAAGATTGAATAAAGCCATAGAGTATAAGTGGGCTTTGTGTTTTATCCCCAGGGCCTAGAACTGTGCCTGGCATATAATAGGCACTCAGTACATATTTGTAAAATGAACGAAGAAACACATAAACATCTACTCCATCCTAGACACATGCTAAGTGCTTCATAGGCATTATCCCACTTAGCCCTCACAAACAGCTCTTTACCATGGAGGTATAAAATACTCCCATTCTGCAGATATAAAAGCTGAGGCTCAGACTGGTTAAGTAACTGCCAAGCATCATACAGCTAGTGTTTGACAGGATTTAAATTTAAATGTAAGTTCTTCTGATGCCATTCTCCCAGCTCTTCCCACCTCTGTTATATGTTGCAGGAGAAAACTTGCTGTGATGTGTGCTCATGTTACTGTGCATTAAATGAGATAGTACTTGTTGAAAGCTGCAGCACCTGGCATGCAGTTTGTGCTCTACGAATATATTATAATACTCTACTCATTAATTTCTATTTTTTAATCACTGCATTATAAGCACCTCAAAGGCAGAGGTTATTCTTCTCCACAAGCAGGACAGAGTAGTTGCTTACCATACCAATTAACTAAAGCATTATTTTTGAATATCATAATGTGGAAGCAGGATTGCTTCCATTAAGGCAGGGCTTTGTGCTTTGTGGACAAAGCTAATCTGACCATGACTTTAATGGGAAGCCAGAGCAGGCCATGACTGTCCAGTGGCTTGGAACCCTGGTGGTCAATAAGGAAATGGGTAGAATCAGACCCCAAGGAAAAGAACAGTAACTGTCAAATGGAACTCCTGCTCTGCCCCTCCATTGACACCAGGCAACCATTCTAACAGCCTCTGGCCCCACCCCCAGGACCTGCAATCTGATAGGCTCAGCGAAGTAGAGGTGGGTGGGGCCTTGGAGAGACTCTGACCCAATCATCTGGCTCCACACTTGCTGCCTGGGACTAGGTGGTACTGGAAGTGACTTGACCCGGCAAGAGAAGTCAGGGTTCCTAGAAAACTTCCCTCCCCCGGCCCACCCAGAGATGATGCAGGAAAAGAGACTTAGTCTTTCAGTCTTTGGCTCTGCACTTTACTAGCACTGAGCCTCAGTGTCTTCATCTACAAAATGGAATAGTAATTCCTTTTCCATAGGGTTGTAACAACTAAATAAAATATAACATGGAAAATTGCTTAACATAGGTACCTAATTCATTTCAAGTGCTCAAAAAAATCAGTTGCCTCTGGATACCAATGTGCCTCAGGGCAGGAACTATATCTGAATGACGGCTTGCCTGGGTGCCCTAGTACTTTTAACTGTTCATACAATGTTGAAGAATGAATGCCTGAATGGCTGGAATCCTCCATTCATGCTTCATCCTTTCTGGTTAGCTTTGCCTGTTTTTAGTCTCTCAAAAAATCTCTAGAAGATTTAATACCCTAATCTTTTCCCCCACTCCCAGGAGGGCCTGGGGACAACATGAAGGCCTGGGTACCTGGGGAGGAAAAGGGGCACTTTCATAACAAAGACAACTTCATGGTGTGACCAGCCCCTCCCTGGCTGCTTGCACCCTCATTTTGGACCTTCTTGCTCCAGGATGCTAGGACAGTGGCTTTGACCCACCGTGGGCTATATGAAGGATATTAAAGATACATTAGGCTGCCGGTGAGGATTTGAGAGGGGCTGAGTTGCCCTTAGTGGGTGTGGAGTGCTGTGTGTTCCAGTTAGAATTAAGGAATGAACAATTTAGATGAGTGGTTAGAATTTGGGCATTAAGATTAGAGTTTGGAAGTCAACTGGAGTTAGGGTTTGGTTATTAGCTACCATTGAATTTCCGAATGAGAAATGGAGAGTTGCTAGTAGCCAGATATGGTGGGGGCCATCTCTTTGATCTAAAATTTTAAATGTTCTATTCCAAGGACCTGCCTCCTTCATTATGGGGAGCCAGAAATTTCTCTCTTCCGACTGGCTCCTCAACAGGCCTGAGTGTACCTGCAGACAGAGCAGGTTAAGCATCTACGACATCTCAGGTGTGACGTCTAGCATATGTGGTCCCCAAAGTGTCCAGGACACAGCCCCCTATAATGAAGCTGAGGAGACCAGGATGTGAATGATCTGGTCTAGACCCACCCCTGCCATAGCCCAGTGACTTTGGAGGAAACGTAAATCTCCTAGCCTCAGTTTTTCCATCTGGCAAATGGATGTAACCTCAGAGGGCTGTTTGGAAAACCTCAAGTGATCGTAGAGGAAAAACTTTGAAGTGAACATGCTCTCTGGCAGACTAAGCTGTTCCAAAATGAACTTTAGGGCTTCCCTGGTGGCGCAGTGGTTGAGAGTCCGCCTGCCGATGCAGGGGACACGGGTTTGTGCCCCGGTCCGGGAAGATCCCACATGCCGCAGAGCAGCTGGGCCCGTGAGCCATGGCCGCTGAGCCTGTACGTCTGGAGCCTGTGCTCCGCCACGGGAGAGGCCACAACAGTGAGAGGCCCGCGTACAGCAAAAAAAAAAAAAAAAAAAAAAAAAAAAAAGAACTATAAAGCAAAGTATGGGTAACTTACCCTCAGGAAAGGCTGAACATCCTCCTTCTCTCCATGAAATCCCAGGTTTTCCAGCCCTTGCCACACTCAACCAGTCTTTCCCAAGACCATTTCCGGCAGGGACTTATGCCTCTGAACAGGAACTGACAAAGAAGCAACTCACACCAAAAACTTTCCAGGCTCCTAGTCCTCCCCAACACACACACGCATGCACGCACGCACGCACACCAGCCAGCTCTGGGGCTGCAGTATGTATGACGAATCCTATGAGACACATGGATAAAGTGAGGACTCAACAAATATTTATCACATGAATGAATGAATGAATGAATGAATGAGGGTGTGGGTAAGTGGCTACACGAATGAGCAGACACACCCTTAGAGAATGAGACGTCTTCCTAATCCAGGATGCTGAGTGCTCCCAAAGAACGTCATTTGGGACTTTCCTAGTGAGTGCTCCATGACAGAGCCATACCCTCTTCTTTTCCTCGAGCCCCATATGTCTTCTTTTCTCCCCAACTTCATTGTGGGGGACTGTGTCCTAGACTCCTTTGGGACCAAATATGCTAGACTCAATACGTGGTATATAGTAGATGCCCAATAAATGTGTGATGAACTGAAGTGGAAGATAAATAAGACTTGGACCCTGTCTTCCAAAAGTTTACAATTTAGTGAGAGAGGAAAACATAGGCATATAAGTACTATATGACAAAGCATCACAGGTAACTGGTACCAAAAAAGAGCCAAGGAGTATATGCTATAGGTCAGAGCTGAGAAAACTTACTATGGGTTGAAAAAGCAAGGGAACGCTTCATGAAGGAAGGGAATGAGGTTTAAAGGCTAGACCCTGAAGGAAGAGAAAGATTCGGAGGCAAGGGAGAAGGTGCTGCTGATAGGGGCAAAGGGCTGTGCCCAGGAGGAAGGCCAGTTCAAACTATGTTCAGAAAACCTGAGTAGATTTAGTGTAGCTGGACAGCAGATTCAAGCGGAAGAGTGCGGCATGTGCCACAAGTAGGTGGTGGTGACTGTAGGAGCTTTGAATTCGAGGAGAAGGGATTTGTATCCGGAAGCTAGTGAGGGCGTTTGAGCAGTGGAAGGAAGTGCAAGTAATGCTGTGAGGCGTGGAAAGATGATCTGCAGGAGACAGACAGGTAAGGAGCAAGGTGAGCGGCAAACCCTGCTGGGAGGTAATGTGCCAGCACAGGGCTGGCCAGAGCCAAGTCTTGGGCAGAGAGACCACTTTCCATTTCTTTCTTTCTCTCTCTTTCTTTCATTCATTCAGATATTGATTGCCCCCTAGCAGGCCCCGCACAGGTAAACAGAGCAGATGCCTTCCCGCCTTTCCCGGGCCTGGGTCTCTACCCTCGGCCCCCACCCGTGTGCCCAGCCCCAAGGCTTGGGGCCATACGGGCCAAGGGCGAGGACTGGGTGTGGAAGTGCAATTGGCTCTGACCTCTCACCTGCAGCTTCTTTCCACGAAACCTCTAATCCCCACGGTCCGGGGTCCCAGGCCTACGTCCTCCTGATCATGCCCCACCCTGACCACCGCCCTCCCCCACCGGCCACACCTGGAAGGGAAGAAATTGCGGGAACGGGGGTTGGCCCTGTGGACGGGGCGGCGCCACCAGAATACGGGCTGAGGCCCCGGGCCGGGGCAGGGGGCTGAGGGATGGCCTAGGAAAGCGCTTCCCGAAAACGGCCACACACGCCCAGAGGCTGGGTGGGGCCGTGGGGCGGTGGGGCGCGCAGCCGGCCGGGCGGGAGGAGGGGCGGGGGACGGGAAGCGGGGCTCCGGATGCGCCGAGCGGGTCCTCTGCGCCCCCTGCCGAGCGCCGGCCTCCACTGCACGCGCCACCGCCGCCGCCGCCGCCGCCCCTGCGCGCCAGGAGCTGGACCCGGCGGCGAGCACGCCCCGGGAACCCCGCCGCCGACTCCTGACTCCTCCCTACAGGTCCGCGGTCTCCGCGTTCCTCCCTGGGAGAAGGGAGGTGGGAATTGGAGGCTTTTTTGTAATGGAAATAGAGGCGCTCGCGGAAGTCCCCTGGCCTAAAGCACTTTAGGAGCCGGCCTTACCAGGTGCTTGAAATTCCAACATTAGAGATACCATTCTTTGGAGGGGTGGAGTGGTGATGTCTTCAACTTTTATTGGATATTTTAACAGTGAGGACTTACCAGATATGCCTGGGAAGGGGCTTGGAAGGAGTAGGTAGGCAAAGTCGTTCATTCCTTCCCTCAGCCAAGCTTTTATTAGAGATTATTTGCCAGGGCCATCCTGAAGGTGACTCAGAGCCAACAGTCATACTGTGGCAGTGCTGGGTTGCGAAAGGCTAGTTTCTCCTGTCATGTTTTGCCTTTTATTAATCGCTGGATAATTGAATCCCCCTACTCCAGGAAGTCTGCCTTGACTTTTTGGGTGTATGGTTACAGGCAAAGTCAGTATCTGTCAGTTTAGCAGGCCAGGTTCTCTGTTTATTTCCCATGAGTTCTGTCTGGTCTCTCCAGGCTCATTCGGTGACCAGGGACAGAAAATCCTCGTCAGCTGGGGCACTTCTCTAAGGGACAAGAATCAGAATATAGAGTAAAAGGAGCCAACGCTCCCATTTCCTGTCCAATCAAGGATAAGCCCATGCTGTCCTCAAGAGCCATTTGCATCTGGTCCCACATTCCATATGACCTTCGTGAGCACCCAGCCTGGACAGTCTGTTCTCCAAAGAGAGCCAGGAAGTCACATAAGATCATGAATGCTCCTAAATTTAAGTTAGATCGTCTCTCTTCTCAAATCCCTGCCATGGCTACCTGGCTCACTTGGAGTAAAAACTGAAGCTTCTACCTTGGCATGAAAGGTCAAAGTGCTCTGGCCCCTGCTGCTTAGTAATTTCTTGAAGCCCCTCTCCTACTGCTCTCTCATCACTCACTCCTGTGGCCATATCAGTCCCCTAACTGCTGTCCCTTGAATTCAACAGAGACACTTCCACCTCGGACTCTGGCACTTGCTGTTCCCTCTACCTGGAATGCTGTTTCCCCAGGTGCCCACGTGACCCACTCCCTCCCCTCCTTCAGGTCTCTATTTAAATGCCACCTTATGGAGAGGGGCTTTCCCTGACCGTCCTGTCTGAAATAACACCCTCCATCATCCTCTGTGCCCTTAGCCCCCTCGATTTTTCTTCTAGCACTTATCACAACCTGACCTGTTACTTATTTCTGCTTATTTGTATGTTGTCTGCCTTCCCAACAAGAATGTAAGCTCCACGAGAACAGAGAACTTTATCCGTTTGTTCCTCGTCCAGCACCTAGAAAACAGCCTGGCACATACTCAGTGCTCAATAAATTTGTGAAATGACTGAATGAATGTGCCAGGCACTAAGCCAAGTACGGGTACAGGCCATGAATAAGCCTGGGCTCTTGCCCTTGAAGAACAGATGGGCAGACAGGCAAATAATTACAAACCAGAGTGATGAGTGTTCTATCCAAGTACAGATGTATGTAAAGTACACTCAAAGGCTCAAGGAAGGAAATAATTCACTCTGCCTGGAAATCAGAGGAAAGCACAAGGATGACATCATCGGGTGGAGGAGAAACGGAAAAGGCATTCCAAGCCGAGAGAAGAGCTAGAGCAAAGGCAGAGGTGTGAAAATATGAGCGAGAGCAAAGGCAGAGGTGTGAAAATATTTGACTAGTTCGGGGCGGGGGAGTAGCAAGTAGGCTGGCCTGGCTGGAATGCAGGATGCAAGGCAGGTGTGGCAGGGGATAAGTTTGGAAAGACAGATTGAGGATGTATTATTAAGGGCTTGTTAGAATGATGATGACTGACTCTAAATTTCAGATCCGTGCCAGGCCTGTGGGGACATTTCAGGGCAAAGAGCTTACTTCTAACCTCAGACAGGGCACCACAGGAACAGCCATGTCCTGCTGCTGGGAAAGGCCTGGGAACACAGTGGGGGTCTCCCCAGGGCCTCAGGCTAGGGTCTGAGGACCCATGGGAGCAACCTGGCAGCACTGCTTGCCTTCCTGTTTCTGATCTAAACAGGACCCTCAGTAAGGACTGTGCCCAGCTCCATGGAGCCCAAGAGTCCTGGGCTACATCACCAAGAATCCAAGTTTCAAAATGTTCTTATTTTCCAATCTGACTCAAAAGGGTGGGGAGTGGAAAAATTATAGACAGCAGCCATCAAGGGACCTTGGCTTAATATAACTGGTGACCTGGGAAACGAGAGAGGCAGAAAATAATTTCCCTCTCAGACTGAGGAACAGAGAGGGCCTCTTACAGCTGACTCAAAATAAAGACTTTTCCATCAAGCAGAGGGAGAGCATTTGTGTGTTTGCAGGACAAGATTCTTTTTTTTTTTTTTTTCTTTTTTTTGCGGTACGCGGGCCTCTCACTGTTGTGGCCTCTCCCGTTGCGGAGCACAGGCGCCGGATGCGCAGGCTCAGCGGCCATGGCTCACGGGCCCAGCCGCTCCACGGCATGTGGGATCTTCCCGGACCAGGGCACGAACCCGTGTCCCCTGCATCGGCAGGTGGACTCTCAACCACTGCGCCACCAGGGAAGCCCAAGAAGATTCTTTTCTTTGGCTTCCTCTTTGGTTATGTTGTTCCTCACCCCCACCCATCCCCCTCTCCTGCTATCTCTGCCCTCAATCCTTCTCTCCTGACTTTTCCTTTCTTTTTGTCTTTTCTCGTGTCCTTCCACCCTGCCCACTTCCCTGCTCTCCTCTCCTCCCCTCCCTCTCTATTCCTTTAACTTAAGCACGAGACAGGTATTTAAAACTGTTGAAGGATAATTATTTTAAATGGAAAACCATGACTCTTACGCAGATATAAAATGAACACGTGACTTCTACTTCATTTAACTAATTAATTAATGAGGGAACCAGTAAGATGTTACAGTCAGTTCACAGAATCCAAAACACAGACCCATTTATATAGGCAGTCAAGGATGGGGGAGGGAATTTGCTAACTGATGCGGAGCTGGCATCTTCGTTTGCATTCCTATGAACAGGCTCTTGTGCCTCTGCGGCAGCCCTCCATAAGTTAACATCTATCTCTACAGGGATGCAACATCATCAATGACAATAAAAGGCACAGATCCCCATAGAATCAGACAACTCAGGAAGGGTCCTCTAGTCTAGACACCAGTCTAGACAACCCCTGACATTCCATTGAAAGGATGCCCAAGGACCTTTGCCCATTTCAAAGTCTTTCACAATTTTTCTTGACAAGACCTCAGAAGAGTACAGGAAAGAGAGGTGGGAGCTGGTTAATTTTCACAAAACTGCAAACTGGTCTCTGTTTAAGGGTGGAAATTGATTCTGGCCCTGAGGCTCAGTCCCAGGGCAGAGGGGGGATGAGAAGAATGGTTGCCTGGCCCTGAGAAAAGCTGTGGGTGATGGGGCAGGTGAGTGTTGGCCAACACTCCATAAACCTTCATTCCTTTCCTCCTGCCATCAACCTCAAGCCTTGGAGATACAGGGAAGGTCAGGGCAAGGTTGGGACAAATCTACCCTACATGAGGCCAGACCAGTGGAAGTAGTACTGGGCATGAAGGTGGCCATGGGCCTCCTCCGAGTCAGTCCCATTAATGTCCCTGCCATTTGGCTCTTCCCCTAGATGACAGCTTTCGGGACCTCCTCACCAGGCTTTCAGGTGCATCTCCTGGGGTCTGTAGCAGTCGCTACACTGCTCAGACTTTGCACTGATCCTGTTGCCCACTCCCAGGCCTCACCCAAGTTCCCCCTGACTGTCTCTTCCCAGATGTGGCCTTCCTGGACCTCTCTGTCATTAAGCAGAGAACAACCAGGGACATGTCCAAGATGCACCTTCTAATGAGATATGTGAGCTTGGGAGCATGAAGCCGCCAGCGAAAGTTCCCTGGAGGCCACTGGGTGAGACGCTTGGCAGATGCTGGGGTGATGGTTGAGGAGGGGATGAGGCAGGGTGACATTTGCAAAGAAGATGTGATCCCTGCTCTCAGAGAATTTCTAATCTAGCTTGGGAAGCCAAGTACCAAAGAAGCCCCAGCAGCTGGTGGCCAGGGGCAGTGTGTGTGGAGAGAGGGATGTTGGGGGCAGGGAGGGAGGCTAGGGAAGCTCTGACCACAGAACCATCCCTAGAGCAGGACAAGGAGACCATCCATCACCAGCAAAGTTCCTACAGAATCCCTCATCCCCATGAAAGAAAGGCAGCTACCTTGCTTACCTGTACCCGGAACCGGTGTCTTCACAGCCCTATACATAACATAGGGCCTCATCCCCATCCCCCATTTCTTCTTTCCCACCCTTCCAGAAGAGAGAACTGTTTGGCCTCAAGGTAGAAACACCGGGTGGGTAATCAAATGATTAAAAGAGTTTCTAGGATGCAGAGTTAGGGCAGGTGATGAAACCTGTTCCACCACACTCAGGGCCTTGAGGCAGGGCTTTGAACCAGGTGGAAGATACCCAGGTTTAGTTCTTCTGGCTACTCAGGTAGCAGTGTGATTCAGAGCCAATAATTTCTCAGCTCATCTATCACCAAGGGGGTGGGACCCCCTAATTGATTGATTGATAATTAAATATTTTTATTATTATTTTTTTTTTTTTGCGGTATGCGGGCCTCTCACTGTTGTGGCCTCCCCCACTGCGGAGCACAGGCTCCGGACGCGCAGGCTCCGGACGCGCAGGCTCAGCGGCCATGGCTCACGGGCCCAGCCGCTCCGCGGCATATGGGATCCTCCCAGACCGGGGCACGAACCCGTATCCCCTGCATCGGCAGGCGGACTCTCAACCACTTGCGCCACCAGGGAGGCCCCCGATAATTAAATATTTTTATTGTGGCAAAATATTCATACTATAAAAATTTCCATTTTAACCATTTTTAAGTGTACAGTTCAGTAGCATTAAGTACTTCTACATTGCTGTGCAACCATCACCACAATCCATCCGCAGAATTTTTTCATCATCCCAAACTGAAATTCCATAACCATTTAAACAGTAACTCCCTGTTACTCCCTTCCCCCGACTCCCTGATAACCACTTCTCTACCCTGTCACTACAAATTTGACTACTCTGGGTACTTCATCTAAGTGAAATCATACAATATTTGTCCTTTTGTGTTTGGCTTATTTCACACAACATAATGTTTTCAAGGCTCATCCATGTTGTAGCATGTGTCAGCATTTAATTCCTTTATAAGGCTGAATACAATTCCATTGTATGTATATACCACATCTTCTTTATCCATTCATCCATAAGTGGACACTTGGGTTGCTTCCAACTTCTGGCTATTGTGAATAATGCTACTATGAACATGGGTGTGCAAATATCTCTTCCAGTTCCTGCTTTCGAGATATATATATATATATATACACACATACATACATATATATATATATATATATACCCCAAAGTGGAATTGCTGGTTGATAATTCTATGTTTGATTTTTTTGAGGATCCACTGTAGTGTTTTCCATAGTGGCTGCTCCATTGCTACATTCCCAAAGGTTCCAATTTTTCCACGTCTGCACCAAAAGTTATTTTCTGTTTTTTCTGATTATAGCCATCCTAAAGGGTGTGAAGTAGTATCTCATTGTAGTTTTGATTTGCATTTCCCTAATGATTAGTGATGTTAAACATCTTTTCATGTGCTTATTGGCCATTTGTATATCTTCTTTGGAGAAATATCTATTCTGGTCCTTTGCCCATTTTTGCATTGGGTTGTTTGGTTTTGGTTATTACATTTTAGGAGTTCTTTCTATATTCTGGATATTAATGCCTTATTAAATATATGATGTGCAAATATTTTCTCCCATTCTGTGGGTTGCTTTTTAGTACTCTGTTGATGGTTTCCTTTGGTCCACAAAAGTTTTTAATTTTGATGAAGTCCAAATTGTCTATTTTTTATTTTGTTGCCTATGTCTTTGCTGTCCTATTCAAGAAATCATTGCCAAATCCACTGTCTTAAAGCTTTTCACTTATGTTTTCTTCTAAGAGTTTTATAGTTCTAGCTCTTATGTTTACATTTAATCCATTTTGAGTTAATTTCATTTATGGTCTTAGATAAAGGCCCAACTTCATTCTTTTGCATGTGGAATCCAGTTTCCCCAGCACCATTTGCTCAATCCCTGATGTCTAAGATCCTGTATCAGTTAGGAATTTTGTTTAGCTTCAAGAAATAGAAACTGCAGTAACTTAAACACAGACATTTTTATTATTTCACATAGAAGAAGTCCATGGGTAGGCTGTGCTCAGCTACTAAGAAGTTTCCATGGGGATCTAGGCTTCTTCTATCTTTCTATTCCACCATGCATGACTCCTATTCTAGGTCCACTATGGCTGCTGGAACTCCAGCCAATATCTGTGAATTCCAAGCAGCAGGAAGGAGGAAGAGGGAGGGATAAAAGAGTACCACTTCCTTTAAGGAACCTAAGTCCTGAACAATTCCTTAAAATCTCATTGGCCAGGTCTTTTTTTTTTTCTCCCAAAAGAGCAAAGTTTATTTCTCTGGTCACATTCCTTATAATGATGTACATTGCTACAAACTTCATTTCTTTGTTCTTTCTGTCTGTGTTCATTATAACAGTGTGCCTATATTGCTTATTATGTGTCAGGCATTCATCTTGACATTTATAAATATTCTGCTTAATCATCATAATAATTCTATAAGGGTAGGTACTATTATTTTTCTCACTGTGTCATTGGCCAGATCTTAATCACACAGCTGCAAAGGAGTCTGGGAAATACAGACTTTTCTCTGGGTACAGTGCCATCTCAGATAAAATCAGGACACTCTTACCAAGGAAAAAAGGGAGAAGGAATGCTGGCTTAAATATTTAGAAGCCTCTGCCTTGGGCACCTCATCCATCTGTAATTCTGTGGCAATTTGTCTCTTGGAGAAGAAAATGAGAAAATGGTTGCAAAGTGCTCAAAAAAAATGCTTTGCTCGGGCTGTGTACTCAAAAAATGCTAGCTGGGGCTTCCCTGGTGGTGCAGTGGTTAAGAATCCTCCTGCCAATGCAGGGGACACAGGATCGATCCCTGGTCGGGGGAGATCCCACATGCTGCAGAGCAACTAAGCCCGTGCTCCACAACTACTGAGCCTGTGCTCTAGAGCCCGCAAGCCACAACTACTGAGCCCGCGAGCCACAACTACTGAAGCCCACGCGCTTAGAGCCTGTGCTCTGCAACAAGAGAAGCCACCGCAATGAGAAGCCCGCACACCGCAACGAAGAGTAGCCCCCGCTCGCCACAACTAGAGAAAGCCTGCATGCAGCAACAAAGACCCAATGCAGACAGAAATAAATAAATAAGTAAATTTATTATTTTTTTTAATGCTAACTCTTATTTTCTTTTATTATTCTCTGATCTCAGGCCTTTCCAATATCTTTGCAGAACAGACAGTTCTCTGATTTGGAGGTGAAAACTGCCCCCCAGGTATCTTCCACACCAATGCCTTGAATATACCATTAGTGTTCTAAGTCTCTGTTTCTCTATTTAGGCCTTATTTTCAATCAAAAGGGGGTGAAGTAGGAGGGGCACAGGTAGCCTAAGGAATGACACACTCAGCCACTCTCAGCCTCAGTCTGTCTGATGCTTTTTTGCCAGGCTGCTGGCTGGGATCTGGGCTCCAGGGGAATTGGAGTCAGAAGGGGAGGGTCATACACAGCCCAGAGGATACCAGATGAGTGTGACACTGTGGTGAGGATGGAAAGTGTAGGAAAGGGGCTGGATGGCTGCCTTTAAGTATGTGCAGAGGTGAGGGCATTTAAAGGTGGTGGAGGACGTGCTTTGCCCCTCTCTGCTCCTCCTGGGCTTACGTGGACACACTGTCAGGCACAGCCCGGTTAATTCCAGTGAAACAGGGCAGGATGGGAAGGCCTGGAATCTGAACCAAAACCACCCTTCAGGTGTGTGGAGGTGCTGCAGAACCCAGAGAGAGTGCCAGAAGACGTAGCCAAGCCCAGACATGGGTCGGCAGTATGGTTACAGAGACCTGAGTTCCTTCAGGCCGTCTCCAGAGTGATTGGTGAGAGAGAGGAGGCCGCAGACAGCGCCATGCTGGGCTGCAAAAGTCCTTCCTGGGAAGACTGTTCGGACCCCTATCCTTGGGGCAAGGTGTCAGCAGGTACACACTGCCAGGGAGAGGAGTGGAGCTGGAGCTGGCCACGTCAGAAACCGGGCCACATGGGGCCCATTTAGTAGCAGAAGAGGGAACAAAAATCAACTCCAGGAGCTGTGATATTCAGAACATTGAATCACAGTATAGCCAGACTCCCACCAGTCAGGGCAGACACAGGCCTCAGAACTGGGCAGGGTCCTGGAAGCCTCCTACTGGGCCAAGGGCCAGCCCTTTATCTTGTGGATCATGGGAAGGTCCTGGGGACTGTGGCACAGGGGCTGGGGGGCTGGGTTGGCAGAGGGCACTCAGGGGATGTGTGGCTGCAGTTCATTACTCATTGATATTAACATATTTCAGTAGTTTAACCACTGGTACAACTGAAACCATTTATTAATCAGCCTTGACCCCAAGGGGACAATAAGTCTTGACTTTCCTACAGTCTAGGGTCAGTGGGATGGACTTGTTCAGAGCTGAAAGGACGGTGGGCTCCATATACACACTAAGGCACACACTCACCCCATTTTATTGGACCCCTCAGTGTAGGGGTCCTGGGTGGACCTTTGGATTTCTGTCTTGGCTGAATCAGCACTCTGACTGGGGCCCAGGGACAGGTGTGCAGGTACCTGGGGCTGGTATTAGCTGGAGATACGTGAGCCAGAGGCAAGCAAAGGTCAGATTCTGAGGTAAGGTCAGCCTGCAGGGTCAGCTTCCGGGGTGAAGACAGAGAGCACGGACAGGACCTGGGACAGAGCCAACAGCAGGGGACAGGCACCAGGGCCCGGGGACCTCCTGGTGGTGTGCAGGGGGTGACGCCTGTGGCCACGTCTGGGGTGAGGGAGCTGTTTAGGCCTGACCTCTTGTTGGTGCTGCCAGACCCCAGGGGAGAGCTAGGAAGAGGCCACAAGAGTCCATGCTGGCCAAGTCAAAGGCAACCCGTTCCGCACAGTGGTGAGCAAACACGGCACTCCCCAGTTAGAAGCATAAGTAACTGCCAGACGGGGTCAATGGCAGCAGATTCTTGATGGATGATTGGGTGACAGTCAGGAATAACATCAGGAAGACTTAGATTCAAGGGGACAGGGTGGAAAGAGAATCTATATGGGACACAGGGGCTCCAGTTTCCTCTCTAAGCTCTACCATTAACAGGCTGTGTGACCTCAGGTGAGTCACTGCCCAGCTCAGGGCCACATTTCCTCTACCCGCAGAATGTGGGCTTTGGCTTTGACCTCACAAGGATCTCAGGGGGAGAGATCATGATCAGAGGAAGAACCAACCCTGAGTGAGTTGAGGACCAGCCAGGGACTGCTCAGAGTATATCACAGTGGGATTTAGCTTCGACATCTGGGAAGACTCCTGAAATTCCCAATCCAGAAAATGCAGTGGGGCAAATGTTGTTCGAAACTTGGCCTGCTTCCAGTGATGCTCAGATCTCAGACACACATCAAGTCCAGAAGCAAGAGGCAGAATTATCTTGAAACTAAAGAAGCTTCAGCCTCCTCCACTTGCAAGGGCCCCTTTCAAGATCTTGGAGAGGCCCAGGCCAGAAGTTCACATTTTTTTCCTTACAGAGCGTATCCCCAAATTGTATAAGGTTTAAGCCCCACAAAACCTGGCCCCAGCCCTGTCAGTTGCCCTGGGATTTGGAGCCATTATTATGGCAGGTGGAGTACGCTGACAAGTACCCATCCTAATCAGATGGGCAAAGCTCAGCAGCAGACAGCAGGCGGCCACACCCTTGGTGGCTTGACATGACTTATTCACCTGTGTCTGACAAAACAAAAAAAAATACCATACACACCTATCCCACTTTCACCTTCATTATCACATTCAATCTTCCCCACAAGCCTGACCAGTCTTATCACCTCTGATTTAGATGATGAAACTGAGGCTCAGAGAAGCTAAGTTTGCAAGGCTGGCTGGAGACAGAAGCAGGATGCAAACCCAGGACTTTCTTAGGACCAGTCCAGGGCTCTTCAGTTTTCCAATTCAGGACCAGACACAGTCATCCTAAAGCATAGCATAAAGACATTCACCCCAAATCTGCCTGGAGAGGCTGCCAGTGGCACAAACGTCTCCACCTTGGTTCTGGGGACAAAGGAGGCACACGTGGGGATAAAGCACATAACATGACTTAGAATCATAGGACCATAACAGTTCAAGAACTTTGGGAAGAAGAGGGTTTTTTTGATTTTCCCCTATGTTCTTCCTGAACTTTGCATTCCTACTCAAAACACAAGTCATTTGGATCAGCTATATTTATACTAAATATAAGCACAAATGTTCAGCCATGGTATAGTTTAGTTGGCAATAATTTCTCTACAATATCAAGCCTGCAAACAACTAGAATTTTAGGGGCCCAACATAAACACACACACACACAAGCACACACATGCCTCCCTGTGACAACTCTAGTCTCTCAAAGCCACACACCACATCAATAAAAGACAAAAACCACATGATCATCTCAATAGATGCATAAAAAGCATTTGATAAAATTCAACATCCATCATGATAAAAACCCTTACAAAAGTGGATATAGGGCCTCCCTGGTGGCGCAGTGGTTAAGAGTCCGCCTGCCGATGCAGGGGATACGGGTTCGTGCCCCGGTCTGGGAGGATCCCATATGCCGCGGAGCGGCTGGGCCCGTGAGCCATGGCCGCTGGGCCTGCGCATCCGGAGCCTGTGCTCCGCAACGGGAGAGGCCACAACAGTGAGAGGCCCGCATACAGCAAAAAGAAAAAAAAAAAAAAAAAAAAAGTGGATATAGAGGGAACATATCTCAACATAATGAAAGCTATTTATGACAAACCCACAGCCAATATAATACTCAATAGTGAAAAGCTGAAAGCCTTCCCGCTAAAGTCTGGAACAAGATAAGGATGCCCACTCTCACCACTTATATTCAACATAGTATTGGAAGACATAGCCACAGCAATCAGACAAGAAAAAGAAATAAAAGATATTCAAATTGGTACGGAAGAGGTAACATTGTCATTATATGCAGATGACATGATACTATATATAGAAAACCCTAAAGACTCCACACCAAAACTACTAGAACGGATAGACGAATTCAGCAAGGGAGCAGGACCATACAGAACTCAGTTGCATTTCTTTACACTAACAATGAAATATCAGAAGGGGAATGTAAACGAACAATCCCTTTTAAAATCACATTTTAAAAAAGGAAAATACTTATGAATAAACCTCACCAAGAAGGTGAAAGACTTTTACCCTGAGAACTCCAAAACGTTAGTAAAGGAAACTGAAGATGATTCAAGGAAATGGAAAGATATCTCCTCCTCAGACCACAACTTTGTGGGAGAGGGAGGTCCAGCCTCCACCCTACATGTGAGCCAGATCTTTAGACTTGGTTTGGTCTAGTGCAATATCCCCACCCAGGAAACCTCACGACCAAACCCACCAACCGAAACAGTTGGCAAGGAAAACAGCTGCAGAGTGAGCTGCCCAGATTCCTCCAGTTGCTTTATTCTGATGAGGCCGCCTGGGACCCCAGCCTAAATAGGGCCCAGTCTCAGGGGCACTTGAGAAACTATGCATGTGACACCTCTAGGGCAGGATTCCAAACCTAGGGAGCTTGCCGAGGAGCAGTTTGGAGGAACCGTGTTGACCTTTTTGACCTCACCTCAGAAGGTGGTGTCTACATTCTCAACCCAGAGCACCCCAACAGACTGGGATTCATTGGAAGGCAGCTTTGAATGTTCCTACAACTTTCTGGCTTTAAAAAGGGAACCCCTCTCCATTCTCCTGTAATTTGGCAAAATGGGATCTCTTCCAGCCCCTTTACATATTCCAATCTAGTTCTTTCCTTTTTTCTGATGGGTGACTCTAAACCCTTCCTACACTATCCTCAGTGGATTTTCCTCCCTCTGTCTAATCCCTGCTCCTTCCTCTGGCTCTTCTGCTAACAGGTGAAATCTGCTCTTTTGAGGTGTCACAGCCAGGATTTAGGGTTTGTGTTGAGAGACATAGAGGGAAATTCCCAGCTAATTCCATTGAAATGGCCCTTTATCTTATGGCTTATGTAGCAGTCAGCCTCCAAGGTGGCCATACAATGGTTCCGCCCCTGACATTCACACCCTTGTATAGTCCCTTCCCACCATGGGCTGACCTGTGTGGTCAACAGGGCATTGTGGACATGATGGAATGTAACTTCAGAAGCTAGGTCATAAAAGACGTTGCAGCCTTTACCTAGAATAACTACTAGAATAATTTGGCAGAGTTCCAAACAGGTCTCTGTCCTCTGTCCTCTGGGATCACTTGCTCTGGCAGAAGCCAGCTGCTGTGTTGTGAGGACACTCAAGCTGCCCTATGGAGAGGTCCATGCGGTAATGAATTGAGGCTTTCTGCTAACAGCCAGCATGAACTTGCCACACATGTGAGAGAGCCAACGTGGAAGTGGATCCTCTAGCCCCCATCATGGCTTCAGATGACTGCAGCCCTGACTGACATCTTGATCCTGCAACCTTATGAGAGACCCAGTGCCAGAACTACCCAGCTACGCTACTCCCAAAGTCCTGGCCAACAGAAAATGTGAGATAATAAGTGTTTACTGTTTTATTATTATTATTATTAGTGTTTACTGTGTAAAATCAGTAAGTTTGGGGGTAATCTGTTACACAGCATTAGATAACTAATACAGTTAATAATATTGTACACCAAAGCAAAAGGGGACAGGGTACAGCGGACTGTTTGGAACTCTGCCAAATTATGCTCGTTCTGGTGGGATGCCCAGGCCTCAATGGTCCCAGTGATGGGCACGTGACCCCTGCTTGGCACATTGTACTCTGTCTCCTTGGCTCCTTTCTAACTGAAGCATCTGGAAGTCTGAGTTGAACTTCTTCTTTCTCTTGCAAATGAAAGAGTCCTGAGATAAGAGGATCTCACATGGAGAAAAGCCACACAAAGTAGAAATATGAGGAGAGCGTTCAAGGGCTCTGTACTTCAGCTCAGTCAAAGAGTAACAAGGAAAAATTACCTAGTAACAGGAATGTGCATTTCCTTAACTATTTTTGGTATGAATTCCTATGCCCTACTCCTTTTTTTTTTTTTTTTTTTTTTTTGGCGGTACGTGGGCCTCTCACTGTTGTGGCCTCTCCCGTTGCAAAGCACAGGCTCTGGACGCGCAGGCTCAGCGGCCATGGCTCACGGGCCCAGCCACTCCGCGGCATGTGGGATCTTCCCAGACCGGGGCACGAACCTGCGTCCCCTGCATCGGCAGGCGGACTCTCAACCACCGTGCCACCAGGGAAGCCCTGCCCTACTCTTTTGATGGGAGAGAGTGACACTGTTTGCTTTCACCTATTTAATTAAATGGATCAAACTCAGTATTGGATTTTATGGAGCTGCATTTTTTTCTCCTACAATTAAGGAAAAGAGGAAAAAGTTTGTCTCCATGTTCTGCGTATGGAAATAGATAGCTAAGGGGGGCAGGGGTGCAAGAGTTGGAGAAAGTATGGTCCCTCTCTTTCAATAACTTACGTCTAAATAGACAATCACCTGTACTGGGAAGAAATGCTACAATTGCTAGGGCACAAGGCACATGCTGTCACAGCTTCTGAAGTCATCTGGCCAGACCTTCCAATCTGAGTCTGAAATAAACTCTGGCTGTAAACTTCTAGGGGAGGAATGCTGTAAAACCCACATTTGCCAGAAACTTCTTAAATAAGTTGCCATTGCCATGTTACTGAATGTTGAAAACCATGGTAGCATTCGAATATTTAGAAATATTTAGCAGAAAACTCATGGTACTAGTGAATGGTTTTGATTTGTTTTTGTTTCTTTTTACAGTATTTCTTTTACCTTTTTGAAAAAATTGAGATATAATTTACATACTATAAAACTCACTATTTGGGCTTCCCTGGTGGTTCAGTGGTTGAGAGTCTACCTGCTGATGCAGGGGACATGGGTTCGTGCCCCGGTCCGGGAAGATCCCACATGCCGCAGAGCAGCTAGGCCCGTAAGCCATGGCCACTGAGCCTGTGTGTCCGGAGCCTGTGCTCCACAACAGGAGAGGCCACAGCAGTGAGAGGCCTGCATACCGCAAAAAAAAAAAGTACTATTATAGCTAAAGATACATATTTTTAATTTGTCATGTATTTAAATTATTCTGGCCTTCTATTGCCCTGGTAATTGTGAAATGACAATGACACACTTGCAAACTTTCCCAACTGCAATGATAACGATAAAAAATTCTTTTATGTAAAGAAAACAAAACCAAAAACCTGTACCTGCTAGAAGTCACTTCCATCCCTCCCTCCCTCCCTCCCCTCAGCCCCTGGCAACTGTTAATGTACCTTCTGTCTCTACAGATTTTTCTATTCTGGACATTTCATATAAATGGAATCATACAATATGTGGTGTTTTCTGACTGGCTCCTTTCATATAACATGTTTTCAAGGTCCATCCATGTTGTAGGAGGGATTAGTACTTCGTTTCTTTTTGTTGCTGAACAAGATTTCCGTTACATGGATATACTACATTGTGTTATCCATTCATCAGCTGATGGACACTTGGGTTGTTTGCAGTGAACAGTTTTGAGGGAAGCCTGATCTACGTTGAGTTCAAAATGATTATAAATGCTATTTCCTGTCCCCTCTCTCCTTGCCATAGAACTCCCCCAGGAAGTGGTATACTCTGTTGCTGCAGTGCAATGTTCAACACATATATTGTGTTCTGTAAGCATGAAATCAGCTACATAGCTCTGCATTGATCACAGGAAGTCCCACGTCATGAAATTCCCCCGCTGGGCATTTTTCTTGGTGTTCAGCCAGTGTAGCTATTATTGCAATCCTACCCCAGTGAGCTTGTGAGAATTCCCTCCCAGCCCTGGGTCCTGCAGAGAAAGCCCTTGGCAACCTCCCATTTCCAAGCTTATTGATAGCAGATGTTTTGAACCCAGTTTTGAAAGCAAATGTTTTGAAAGCAAATGATTGCCCTGCCCCAGCCTAGAGATGAAGTAGATGACCATCCTTGGTTGGCTACATGTGGAGAGGAAGCAGAGTTGTGCGTGAGAAGGAGAGCAAAGATGATGACCAGGAAAGAGTTCTTTTAAGAAGCCACATTACTCATTCAGTCTGTAAGTATTCAGCCCTTCTGTGGTCCTGTCCCTGCACAAGGCACTGTTGGGGAGAGCACGTATCACTTCCTTTGAAAGACTTTATGACCTGGATAGGGAGGCTATGAAATATCTCAGTAAAAGATGACCAAAAAGCCCCAGCTTCTATAATATAGACAGGAAAACTGCTTTGCACACACACAGAAAAGAAGTGAATATTATGCCAGCGAACAAAAAGTCTGAACCCTTGAAAGGGAAGATAACTGCTAATAAGAGAAGTATAAAGAAACTACACCTCTGCTTCATTTACTAGGTGATTATTAAGAAACTAGAAAAAGCTGGGTATGCCATTTATTAAGCTATTACCTCTGAGCTCCCCACCCAGCCCTTATACTCCACCTGTGATGCTGGCTGGGCTGTATACAAGCACTTTTCTTCTTCCCCATCTGCTTCTGATTGCCTCTACTAGTAGCGGGTCATTGCCGGCACCTGCAAGGCTGGAGCAGGGACATGGGATTTGCTCCTTCCTGTTTGCTACCTGTTCCTGACAGCGTCACCCCAGCAATGCATCTTCACCTGGCAGTGGCAGTTCCTTCCAGGGAGCAGCAGAGTCACCTTCATTGCACTCCCCTCAGAGGCACTGGCAGGGTTTGGACTGCAGCCCCTCCTCAGAGGCTAAGTTCCAGCTCCATAGAACCCCTCATCCATGTTCTACGTTTTAGTAATCCCAACCTCTTTGCTCCGTCCCCTCAGCCCAGCGTTGGCAGGAGCTCCCCACAGTTCTTACATCTGTGATTAGTTGGTATTTTCTTTTTGCCTTGTCAGTTACCTTTTTACAACTAGTCAACAATGATTTATTCTGAACTCTGTTGAAATAAATGGGATGGTTTCCATCTCCCGATGACCTCTGAAACCTGACTGACAGAGTGGAACCAGAGAAGCTGAGACAGATGCTTTTGACCAGGGATGATAATTTGTCTAATACATATAACCAGTATCAAAAAATTAAAAAGTCCAAATTAATTCGGCTTTCCAAAGAAAACAAAAAAATAACCCAAATCTTACCTAAAATGAGATGTACATTTACATTACACTCCACATTGTGGTAAACTCAGGATGAAGCATACAGCTGTTTTTAAACCAGAACTATCAAATCAGTCTTATCTGTTCAAGGATTCACCTCTATTAAGAGTATTGGTGGTGGGCTTCCCTGGTGGCGCAGTGGTTGAGAGTCCACCTGCTGATGCAGGGGACACGGGTTCGTGCCCCGGTCCAGGAGGATGCCACATGCCGCGGAGTGGCTGGGCCCGTGAGCCATGGCCGCTGGGGCTGCGCGTCCGGAGCCTGTGCTCCACAACGGGAGAGGCCACAACGGTGAGAGGCCCGCGTACCGCAAAAAAAAAAAAAAAAAAAAAATTAGTATTGGTGAATGTGGATCCAGATATAATTCTGTATTCATGTATCAAATATTTAAAATACTTCATAGAAGTTTTCCTTAGTACTTTTTTTTTTTTTTTTTTTTTTCGGTATGCGGGCCTCTCACTGTTGTGGCCTCCCCCGTTGCGGAGCACAGGCTCCGGACGCGCAGGCTCCGGACGCGCAGGCTCCGGACGCGCAGGCTCAGCGGCCACGGCTCACGGGCCCAGCCGCTCCGCGGCATATGGGATCCTCCCAGACCGGGGCACGAACCCGTATCCCCTGCATCGGCAGGCGGACTCTCAACCACTTGCGCCACCAGGGAGGCCCCTCCTTAGTACTTTTTAAATGACTGTGTATTGACTATATGTTCTAATTTTTTGTATTAATATTCAAAATGCTTTGGCACTTGAGGCCTTGAATCTAGACAGACTGCCCCTCCCAGGACTAGCTAATTCCTAGAGAGCAAACACCCCCTCCTGCATTCACACCTTTGATATACAAATCAACCAGTCCAGAGCCCACACCCCCAACTATCTCTTTCATTCAATTGTCACACACCTAGTCAATATTCCCTTGGCACTAAGTCACCTCAGGGTTAGATATCAGACAACTAGGGACCACCTCTACAGCCCAGAGCCCACCAAAGTTGTTTATCTAATACTAAGCTTACTCGACATACCTACCCTGTTTCGCCCATTCCTTCCCATGAAAACCCCAATGAAGGCTCTGGGTCATGCTTCCTCCCTTCTGTCTCCTGATGGAGCCTGGGGCTTCCCCACATGGCCCTGCATGTCATGCCCTGCCTCTAGCTTCTGTAAGTATAAACTTCTACCCATGACAATCATTGCCATGTTTGCCCGTCTTACCATACTTGATTGAAGCAAATCCTCAGTGCATTTTTAGAACAGACTGCTAATTGTTAGCTTGATACCTATTTGCATTTCTTTTCCTTCTCTTAAGATCCCTATAATGAGTACAAATGACAGATACCTATCATCTGTTATCCCAGCTTCCCCTAAGGAAGCCGACTACAGATATACAGGGCTACAATTACAAACAGATGGTCATAAATGGTCAATTCCTTTTCCTCTGTGGGGAGGGGCAAAGGTTTTTCTCATTTACAGATGCACAAACAAGAAGTACAAGTGTCAGTACTACAACTTCAGCCATGGGTCAAACACAAATACCGACACTGACACATATGCATTCAGGAAAAAACAAACAAAAATAAACTGCAGGTAAACAACCCTGAAAGTGCAGAGCTGGACAAAAAGAAAGCTGTAGGCTACTACCTTCTCATCCACTCTGGGGATCTTTCATGGTTCCATCCCACAAAATTCCTTAAACAAAGAAATGTTGACAGAAGCCTGCAAGCCCAGGTCTCCACCTCACCTTTGGAAGCTTCCACAGACTTTCCAGCACAAGCCATGGTACCACAGACCCTTACCCAGGCTTCTGTTAGGGAACCATTGACTGGAACCGCCTGCCTTGGCCAGGCACGATGATAACCACTTGCCTGAGTTGTCTCACACAGGAGGTCCTGATAAAGACCACGATGCTGCCACAGAAAACTAACCAGGAGAATTCCGGAAGGGCCGAAAGGAGGGAGGACACGCCAGCCCATAGTATGTCTTGTAAAACTAACCTGGGGGCTTCCCTGGTGGCGCAGTGGTGGAGGGTCCGCCTGCCGATGCAGGGGACGCGGGTTCGTGCCCCGGTCCTGGAGGATCCTGCATGCCGCGGAGCGGCTGGGCCCGTGAGCCATGGCCGCTGAGCCTGCGCGTCCGGAGCCTGTGCTCCACAACGGGAGAGGCCACAACAGTGAAAGGCCCGCGTACAGCAAAAAAAAAAAAAAAAAAAAAACTAACCTGGAAGCATTCAGCAGAGGCCAAAAGGAGGAGGGAGAAGACCATATGTCCTGCCAACCTCCCAGAAACCCTCAGGAATTCATCTTGGCTGAGAGATGAACATGCCACCAGGAAGAACCCTGAGTCAGATGGCCAGAGACAACCCAGAAACTTACCCCATTACCATAAAGTCTGAGTCTGCGAGCCACGTGGCAGAGCAGTTCTCCTGGGTTCCCTTCCCCTCCTGCTCTCTGCCCGGTAACCTTTCCCAGTAAAGCCTTTTGCTCTGTCAGTACGTGTGTCTCCTTGGACAATTCATTTCTGAGTGTGAGACAAGAGCCCATTCTGGGCCCTGGAAGGGGTCCCCCTTCCTGCAACACTTCCAGCCTCTAAGCTGGAAGATAGGCATTCAACCGCCAACCTCGTCTACCAGGGCTTTTCTCTGATCAGCACTTCTGGGGCCTAGACCTTTCAAATTCTCCTCTGGAAGCCAATAGCTAGGTCCTACAAGTTTCCAGTGGGCAGATACACGTGACTTTGAAAACCACATCTTCTGTTTCTAATTTTTGAAAGACAGACATCTTAACCACAGCAGACAGGTAGGTATGATCATCAGACTTGGATGCATAAGAGCTATGAAAATGAGTCAAATATGCCATATCCTGGCAAAAATTCGCTGGTTGGTTAAAGCAACTCTGACACAAGAATGCTGGGGAGGAACAAAGGATCTCAAAATTATATTTTCTGTGGGTTCTTCATCTTAGGGGCTGCTCTCTACTTTAGGGAGTTCTTGGGAGGCAATAGGACCTCCCAAAACTGTGAAATTGTTAAAATAACAATAACAATCAATTGTTCGTCAAATGCAGTTATATTTCTTCAGAGAATCTGCTGACCCTCAGCTGGGCCTATTAGGGCATATTCTCATATGATATTAAAGGTCACACAAATATCTCTCTGCTTTATTTCCAAGTTTTATATTATTTTTTCCTGAACAAAACTTCCTTTCTGGAGAGTAGAAGCAGCAACCACAAGGAAAAGCAAGTTCAAATGCTGGATTTTCTGGTTCCTCAGAAATGAGAAAATATTAGCAGAAACATTAATAACATAGATGCTAAAAGTGTTCACAGGCTTTGAGTTCAAAATTCCACCTCTAAGAGCTTATTCTATGGAAGTATTCGGAGCTACTTGTGCCTGAAGCTTCATGCCCAAAGATGTTTATCTCAGTGCCTTTGACCATAAAGAAAAACTGGGGACAGCCTATAGGGTTCAGTGATGATATGTAGTAGAAGGTTTTGACTCCTTCAACAGGTTCAGTTTTATCCTGACCCTACTCCTTACCGACTGACTACGTGCCCTCAACTCCTAGCATTTACTTCCTGGTCTATAAAATCAGGACTAACAATGGCCAGGCTTGGATTACCCAATATACAGATATGTTCAGGCACTGGTAAAGCAGGGGCACCAGAGACAATGCTTTCGAAAAAATTTCATGTTTGATAGAAAGGGAAAAAGCGCACTCAAATACTCAGAATAGGAAATGTACACTTTCTTACACTGATTTTGTGTTTTGTTTTTTAGTTTATGAATAATCTTTTTTTTTTAAGAAGATGTTGGGGGTAGGAGTTTATTAATTAATTTATTTATTTTTGCTGTGTTGGGTCTTCGCCTCTGTGCGAGGGCTTTCTCTAGTTGTGGCAAGCGGGGGCCACTCTTCATTGCGGCGCGCGGGCCTCTCACTATCGCAGCCTTTCTTGTTGCAGAGCACAGGCTCCAGACGCGCAGGCTCAGTAGTTGTGGCTCACGGGCCTAGTTGCTCCGCGGCATGTGGGATCCTCCCAGACCAGGGCTCGAACCCGTGTCCCCTGCATTAGCAGGCAGATTCTCAACCACTGCGCCACCAGGGAAGCCCCTATGAATAATCTTTATTTAGGTTATCTGAGGCTCAAATTTTGGGAGTCTGCGAATTAAACTGACAAAAGACAGATTAGCAAGAGAAAAGATGGATTTTAATCACGTTTGTATGGGAGTTCACAAAGAAGTGTGGTTCAAAGAAGCAATTAGAATTTGGGGCTTATATACCATCTGTCAACGAAAAAATTAATCAGTCAATCTAAGAAATAAATGGAAAATTTTATTTGAGCTACACTGAGAATTATAACCCAGGTACAGCCTCTCAGAAAGCTCTGAGAACTGCTCCACCCATTAGAGGTCGAAGCACAGTTATATACTTTTTTGAGACAGAGGACCGTGCCCCAAATGACATATTACTGACAGTTTACACAATCCAGATCTACACCTCCAAGAGTAGTGGGTCATGGGTCATGTGTCCCCTTACAAGATTAGGAAGGTTATCTCCTAAAAAACTGTGACTCTTGATGAGATTAAGAAGGAATGTTATATATACACTACCAAATGTAAAATACATAGTTAGCAGGAAGCAGCGCATAGCACAGGGAGATCAGCTCGGTGCTTTGTGACCACCTAGAGGGGTGGGATAGGGAGGGTGGGAGGGAGACACAAGAGGGAGGGGATGTGGGGATATATGTATACGTATAGCTGATTCACTTTGTTATACAGCAGAAACTAACACAACAATGTAAAGCAATTATACTCCAATAAAGATGTTTTTTAAAAAAAACACTTTTATACAGTAAAAAAAATTAAAAATTTAAAAAATAAGAAGGAATGTTATTTCCTAAGGAGGTCTGGTTAATGCAGATGCACAGTATATACTACAGGGGAGGGAGGAGCCCCAAACGGGCAAAGAAAAATTGTATGTTTAAATTTTTCTCATCTTTATGAATTTTATTTCATCACATCTTAAGAGATGAAGGGGAGAGGAAGAGGGCACCATATAAGAAAGATAAGTGGGCCCTTAAGGGTGGATGGGAGATACAATAGTTTTGTGACCACGTCTGTTTGGGCGTGGTGCTGACTTCTCTCAGATTAGAGTTGCTCCTAGAAAGGGGATTTATGACAATTGAGTTCTTTACAGTTCTTTTGGGAGGCTCTGCTTTTAGGCAGATAAGGGATTTCAAGAACTCAAAATATTCCCCTTCTAACTCCAAAACAATTTTTATAACTTAGTTACAGAGGTTTAAAAGAGGACCCCATCCACCTTCTCATAGGCAGGCCTCCAGAGTCAGTGATTGGGTGTTACAGGGAAAAGCTACTTCAGAATTTGGAAATGAGGAAACAAAGATTGTTCCAGATGTCGAACTGAAAACGCTGTGACTAATGGATCAGAGAACAGATGCCACCGAAAAGAGGCTCAGCTGGCCAGCAGGACTTGACTGCAACCTGATTAAGTATATTAACATATGGAAAGAAAGAGTCAATTAGAAGGAGGGCTGAGCTACTCCCCTCCTGCTTGCCTTTAAAGCAGACTGCCCACAAATGTTTATGAATTTGAATTGGAACGGAAATAAAATTTACCTCCATGTATTGACCACCAGATGCCAGACATCGTGCTATAAGTCTTTAGTACATTATCTTATTTGAGTCTCATGATAGCTGAAGCCAAGATTATTAACCCATTTAACAACTGTAGAGAGATGCGAGTGTTGCCCAAGTGATACCTCCAAGCTGTCAGGTGGCAGAGCTAAGACCAGACCTCAGAATCCAAGCCTCCTGTCTTCCATGCTGCCCTCGTCCAGTCTCCATCCCACGTATCCTTCGCCTGGACCTCGAGTGGTTTGCTTGGATCCCCCCACCCAAACTTGTGCTCATTTTGACAGTGAACCAAAGAAGTGGGAAGTAAATTCAGCTTTCCTGCCTCCCATTTGGGTGACCCACAAGAACATAAATCTTGTAGGGTTTTTAACATCCAAGCTGCCTAAAACCTCAGACATGTCAAACCCAAGCATCGCTGTGGAAGAGAACCAGAAGGTCCCTGTCTGAGCCCTGATTCTGCAAGCAATTACCTGGGTGATATGAGACAAGTCTCTAAGCCTCTCTGGTCCTAATTTTCTCATTTTAAAATGAGAGCAGTAGACGAGCTCAAGTCTCACCAGATCAGTATTATCATCCTGGGATTCTGGAGTTTGATAAAAGGGGTAAAAGTCTCCATAGAGGTAGAGGTTGCAAGGTGAGAGGCAGAATCCTCACTAAAGTGTTTCCAGTTCCAGTGATGGAGCTATTTTTAGATTTGATCTGGTTCTCTCATGCATGATACATGTCGTAGGATGGTTTTCTGGGTCAACCTTTCTCAAATAAACTGTCATGTAATCCATGACCGGGACAGTTGCCACGATACAGTAACAACTTTTCCCCACATTAGCACTGGCTGTTTTAAAATTGCTTTACCCCACTTACAGACCAGACTTCAAAGAACTGTGATGTAGGGGATCCAGTGTCTTGGTTTTGAAAGGGGTATCCTGGAGGGAGTGGTTCTAGTCTGTCATATGTGGAGTTTCTCCTCCAACCTTTATTCATGCATTCATTCAATAGTTTGTTTTTCTTGTGTGCCTATTTTGTACCAGGAACTTAGAAAACGATAGTGAGCAAAAATAGACAGAACCCCTAACACAAAGAAGCTTACATTGGGGGAGAAGACATTAATCAGATAATCATACAAATTTTAATTGTGACCATAACATGTGCTACAAAGGAAAAGCACAGGATGCCCCGAGGGCCTAAAACTGGGAGGTCAGAGAAGGCTTCCTTTGGGAGGTGCTGTTTGAACTGAGTTCTAAGGATGAGCAGTAGTTAATAGGTGCCAAGAGAAGGGAAAAGCATTCCTGGAAAAGGAAAGAGGTCTTTAGAAGGAGGAATTATGAGACTAAAAGGAAGCCTGTATAGTGGAGTACAGAGAACAAGACAGCGTCAGGGAGGAAAGACTCTGTCTACCCTCTTAGGATCTGTCATGGAGAAACTAAACTGAGGCTCAGCAAGGTAAAGAGATTGCCTAAAATTTCATAGCTAGGACATAATAGAACTAAGATTCACACTCATATCTGACACCATTACCCATGCTTTTCCTTTTTAAAAATTTTTTCTCCTGTAGTTTGCAAACCATCCCCTCACTCCCAAACCTCCCCCGCCACCACCCGGGACACACACACACAGATTTTTCAGCTCAAACAGTGTAATACAATCAAAGTAAATATCGAATGTCATAGGGTCATAAGGTCAGGCCTGGGCCACCGCCTCCTCCAGAGGGGTAAAGCTGTTATTCTGACACTGAGGAAATGAAGAACAAGGTCAACCTGGGTCCCAGCTGCCTGCCATGCAGTTTGACAAACAGTGTTACATTGTTTATCAACATATATATCATCACAGACTTTTTATATGAAGGATTGGCAGTTGTTTATCTAATCTAAAGGAGCTAGAAATTTATAAAATTCTCATCTCAGTGCCATGCTGATCAAATCCTATCACATCAAAGGTATTCCCAAGCCTCAGCCAACCGTTTTTCCTTTAGTATAAGAACAACTCTCAATGGAACAGCAAGGAAAAATTTTGGACTGTATAGGTGGATAGTTATTCAACAAATATGTACTGAAAACCTTAAACACTATGGAGGATATATATATATATATATCTCCTGCCCTCAAAGAGCTTACACTGTATATATCATATAGCAGCCATCCTACTGGTCATTGCAAGTGAGAAATAGCTGCTCTCGCTTTAGTGACTAGGGAGGCTGAGGACAAATTCACAGGAGCAGAGCTGCTTGAGTTTTGAAGAAAAGGCAGAGTCCAGACGGGTGCATAGGGGAGCCTTCCAGGAGGGGGGAACCACACCAACAAGGCACAAGGTTGGAACTAAGAAAGGAGGGTAAGGGGGACTTCCCTCATGGTCCAGTAGTTAAGAATCTACCTTCCAATGCAGGGGACACCGGTTTGATCCCTGGTCTGGGAACTAAGATCCCACATTCCACAGGGCAACTAAGCCCGCACGCAGCAACTACTGAGCCCTCACACTCTGAGCCTGCAGCCCACAACTAAAGAGAAGCCAGTGTGCTGCAATGAAGATTCCACGTGCCGCAACTAAGACCCGACACAGCCACAAAAATAAATAAATAAATAAATGAATATTTTTTTTAAAAGAAAGAAAGGCAGTTAGGAATGGGGACAGGACCACCTGAGGGGAACAGGAGTGCGTGGTGGGAGCCATGTCTGGACATGGGGGTGAGGGGCACATCACCACGGATGCATTGACTACTGAGTCAACTGAACCCAGGGTTCCTCAGCCATGGCACTGTTGATATTTTGGACCAGATTTTTCTTTCTGTGTAGGAGGTGAAGTTGGGGAGGATGGGAGCCTCCTGTGCATTGTAGGATGGTTAGCAGCACCTCGGTTTCTACCCATTAGATGCCAGTAGTACCCTCACTCCCAGTTGTCCCCGCCATTCACTTGTGACACACAAAAAATGTCTTCAGCCATTGCCATATGTCCCTGGGGAACAAATCATTCACTAGGTTGAGAACTACTGAGTTAAGGCATTGTGATGGTGCATGTGAGCTGTGTGTGGTATTTCTCAAGGTCAACACATTCTTCCATTCACCGTCAGGGCTCCTGTCCTCAAGGCCGTGTGACAGCAACCTGCAGCCCATAGAGAATCTATCCTACTGTTGGACTCTGGGATCCAGTTGTGGGTGGTATCCTTATTCACCAGCCCCTAGTTCAACATGCCTAGAGAATGCCTCTAGGGGAGAAAGGACGGGTAAAAGGCAGAAAGCCAAGGTTAATGAGGGTGGCCTGGTATCCCAATGGAAATGAAACACCTAAAACAAAGATACTAGACAAAAACACATGAAAAGCTCTGAAGCAATTTAATATTAACATCAAACCTCACAGTCATCAGGGTGACTACTATCAAAAAAAAAAAAAAGAAAGAAAAGAAAAAAGAAAACAAGTGTTGGCAAGGATGTGGAGAAATTGGAACCCTTGTGCTGTTGGTAGGAATGCATAATGGTATAGCCACTGTGGAAAACAGTATGGAGGCTCCTCAGAAAATTTAAACTAGAGCTACCATATAATCCAGCAATTCTACTAATGGGTATACACTCAAAAGAATTGAAAGCAGGGTCCTGAAGAGATATTTGTACACACATGTTCATAACAGCATTAATCACATTAGCTAAAACATGGAAGCAACCCAAGTGTTGATTGACCAATGAATGGATAAGCAAAATATGGTATATACCTACAATGGAATATTATTCAGCCTTAAAAAGAAAGAAATTCTGCAGTATGCTACACCCTGGATGAAACTTGAGGACATTATGCTAAGTGAAATAAGACAGCCACAAAAAGATAGATACTGTATGATTCCACTTACATGAGGTATTTAGCGTAGTCAAAATCATAGAGACAGAAAGTAAAATGGTGGCTGCCAGGGGCTGGCGGGAGGGGGAAGTGGGAAGTTATTTTTCAGTGAGTATAGAGTTTCAGTTCTGTAAGATGGAAGAGTTATGGTGATGGATGGTGGTGATGGTTGCAAAACAATGTGAATAAATTTAATACCACTTAACTGTACACTTAAAGGAGGTAAAGATGGTACATAAAATAGATAAGTAACAAGGATTTACTGTACAGCGCAAGGAACTATATTCAATATCAATTTCCTATAAAGGAAAATAATCTGAAATATATATATATATACTGTACACCTGAAACTAACCCAATATTGTAAATCAACTATACTTCAATTTCTAAAAGATGTTGGAGATGATCAGTTTTATGCTATGTGTATTTTACCACAATAAAAAAAAGTGGAAAAAACTAACATCAAGAATGATGGGAGGGCTTCCCTGATGGCGCAGTGGTTGAGAGTCCGCCTACCGATGCAGGGTACACGGGTTCGTTCCCCGGTCCGGGAAGATCCCACATGCTGCGGAGTGGCTGGGCCTGTGAGCCATGGCCACTGAGCCTGCGCGTCCGGAGCCTGTGCTCCACAACGGGAGAGGCCACAACAGTGAGAGGCCCGCGTACCGCCAAAAAAAAAAGAATGATGGGAAAATGTTCAATTTCCTTCTGAACGCTGAGCCCTTTAGCAATAAAAGGACACATTGTGATTGTCCCAGAGTTGGGCAGTGAAATGCTGTCCAATTAGACCTGGCATCAAACCAACTAGAGCCCCTGATTAATGCCAGCTGGATGCTTAGAGGTGGGTGTATTGTTTTCTTGCCCTCTGTGACAGGCAGGTTGTTGATAGGAGAACTCTGTGAAAATGTTTACCATTATTCTGGCTTTTCCAAATCAGAGTTTCTAGAACTCAGACTTTCCTCAGGGACTCTGACATGGGGAATGGAATGTCAAGGGCAGTGTAGGAACAGAGCTCGGAATGCAGCTGAGTGACCTCAGGGGGCCGAGCTCTCCATCTCCCACAGCCTTTCTGCAACCTGTTCCCTTCTGGTTTTGTCGGGAAAGAAAAGCTTGTAAAACAACTGTGGTGGAGCCCAGGAAAAATTTAACAATTTCATTCTAGTACTGTTAGAATGAATATTTGAGAAACTAATTCTCCATTAAAATGATAGCTAGTATTTAATGAGTCAGGCATACCTCGCTTTTTGGAGCTTTGCAAATAATGCATTTTTTTCAAATTGAAGGTTTGTGGCAACCCTGAGTCAAGCAAGTCTATCAGTGCCATTTTTCCAACAGCATTTGGCCACCTCATGTCTATGTGTCACATTTTGGTAGTTCTCACAATATTTCAAACTTTCTCGTTATTCTTATATTTGTCATGGTGATCTGTGATCTTTATTTATTTATTTTTGGCTGTGTTGGGTCTTCGTTTCTGTGCGAGGGCTTTCTCTAGTTGCAGCAAGCGGGGACCACTCTTCATTGAGGTTCGCGGGCCTCTCACTATCGCGGCCTCTCTTGTTGCGGAGCACAGGCTCCAGACGCGCAGGCTCAGTAGTTGTGGCTCATGGGCCTAGTTGCTCCGCGGCATGTGGGATCTTTCCAGACCAGGACTCGAACCCGTGTCCCCTGCATTAGCAGGCAGATTCTCAACCACTGCGCCACCAGGGAAGCCCAATCAGTGATCTTTGATGTTACTAGTGCAAAACGATTATGACTCACTGAAGTCTCAAATGATGGTTAGTATTTTTTTCCCCTTGGGCATGAAATTTTTAAAAATTTATTTTATTGAAGTATAGTTGATTTACAATGTTGTGTTAATTTCTGCCATATGGCAAAATGACTCACTTATACATATATACATTCTTTTTCATATCCTTTTCTATTATGGTTTATCACAGGATATTGAATATAGTTCCCTGTGCTATACAGTAGCACCTTGTTGTTTATCCATTCTATATACAATAGTTTGCATCTACTAATCCCAAATTCCTAATCCATCCCTCCCCACCCCACCCCCATTGGCAAGATGGTTAGCATTTTTTACCAATTAGGTATCTTTTTAATTGACGTAGGGTTGATATACAATATTACATTAGTTTCAGGTGTACAGCATAGGGATTCGATATTTTTATCGATTATACTACACTTAAAGTTATCACAAAATAATGGCTATATTTTCCTGTGCTGTACAATATATCCTTATTGCTTATCTATCTTTTTTTTTTTTTGCGGTACACTGGCCTCTCACCGTTGTGGCCTCTCCCGTTGTGGAGCACAGTCTCCGGACGCGCAGGCTCAGCGGCCATGGCTCACGGGCCCAGCCGCTCCGTGGCATGTGGGGTCCTCCCGGACCGGGGCACGAACCCGTGTCCCCTGCATCGGCAGGCGGACCCTCAACCACTGCACCACCAGGGAGCCCCTGCTTATCTATTTTATATATAGTAGTTTTTACCTCTTAATCCCATACCCCTAAGTATTTTAAAGTTAAGGTATGTATGTTGCCTTTTTTTTTTTTTTTTTTTTTTTTTTTTTTTCTTTTTGCGGTATGCGGGCCTCTCACTGTTGTGGCCTCTCCCGTTGCGGAGCACAGGCTCCGGATGCGCAGGCCCAGCGGCCATGGCTCACGGGCCCAGCCACTCCGCGGCATATGGGATCCTCCCAGACCGGGGCACGAACCCGTATCCCCTGCATCGGCAGGCGGACTCTTAACCACTGCGCCACCAGGGAGGTCCATGTTGCCTTTTTAAACATAATACTATTTCACACTTAACGTACTACAGTATAGTGTACACATAATTTTTATATTCACTGAGAAACCAAAAAAAAAAAAAATTCAGGTGACTCACTTTATTGTAATATTCACTTTATTGTGGTTGTCTGGAACCAAACCCACAGTATCTCCGAGGTACACCTGTATTTACCATCCGTAAAGGTGGTGCCAGCCCAGCATGAGGAAGTTGAGGTTTGGAGATGATAAATGAACTACAAGGACACACAGATGGTAACCTGTACAGTGAGAATCTGAGCCCAGTTCAAGTTCTGTGTCTCCTGGAACCCCCTGAAATTTCAAAAGACATTGATATTCAGCAGTCAGGCCTGTCTGTGTAGGAAGCTGACGTGTGTCTCCGACTGTCACAGAAAAACCTGTCTCCATTGATATGTGCTTTACATTAAGCCTGGGAAATGGCAGCATCTTGTCTGAGTCCCCTACCTGACCGCTTTCACCTCGTAGCAGCTGAGAACCCACCACTGTTCCCTTCCTGCTCTTAAAAAAAAAAAAGTTTCTTTTGGTTGTTTACTCACTGTAGAAAATTAGAAAAATCCTGAAAAGCACAAGAGGCAATCTTTTAAAAAAATCATCCATAATGACAAAACCTCGAGAAAATCCTCTTAAACAGCTTGACGTATTTCCTACATACAATGCATCTTTCAGAGGCCTGTTGATCCAGCCTCTGCATGGGCTCTTGACTCCTGAGCATTGGTAGTGTTCACAGGCAGGCCCAACCCAAGGAGCTGCCGACAGAAGGTCCAAGAAACAATAACCTAGCACCCCTTACCTCATAGAAGTTTCTCCCTTTACTCTCAGGGGTGAGGAGTTTTCCAAAGTGGCCCCCACAAAACCGAGTCCTGCTGACCTCAGCTGACAGTCAGAATTCTGGACCCAACTTTTGGAGAAACTTGGAGAACTGATACTCAAAAATGGATACACCCTTTTTTCCCTGAACTTCTTATTCTGAGCGTAATGCTAATTTGGTTCAAGTCTGAGCCTGGCACCTTTAGAAGGCAGGCACCCCACCCAGGCTAATATGGGGTATATAGTCACAGCCTTAGTAATTATCCAGGTCATAAATCACCCGGTCCTTATCCCTCTATACTGTCCAATAGAAATATAATGCAAGCTGCATGCACAATTTAACATTTTATAATGGTTACATAAAAAAGTAAAAAGGGAGACTTCCTTGGTCGTCCAATGGTTATGACTCCGCACTCCCAATGCAGGGGGCCTGGGTTCAATCCCTGGTCGGGGAACTAGATCCTGCACGCACGCTGCAAATAAGAGCCCGCGTGCCGCTACTAAGAGCCTGCATGCCACAACAAAGATCCCGTGTACCACCACTAAGACCAGGTGCAGCCAAATAAATAAATAAATATTTTTTTAAAAAAGGAAAAAGGAGGGCTTTCCTGATGGTGCAGTGGTTGAGAGTCTGCCTGCCGATACAGGGGACATGGGTTCATACCCCGGTCCGGGAGGATCCCACATGCCGCGGAGCGTCTAGGCCCGTGAGCCACGGCCACTGAGCCTGCGCGTCCGGAGCCTGTGCTCCGCAACGGGAGAGGCCACAACAGTGAGAGGCCCACGTACCGCAAAAAAAAAAAAAAAAGAAAAAGGAAAAAATGAAATGAACTTGAATAACATTTTATTTAACCCAGTATATCCAAAATATTATTGCATCTGCATGGAACAATATTAAAAAATATTATTAATAAGCTATTTTATATTCTTTTTTAGTGCTCAGCCTTTGACATCTGGTGTGTATTTTACCCTTAAATCACTTCTCAGTTTGCAGCAGTCACATTTCAAGTGCTCAGGAGCCTCAAGGGGCCAGTGGCTGCCATATTGGACAGCGTAGTTCCAGACCAACTTTAGCTCCATTCAGTGACCTGCAGCTGCCTCCCTGACCACATCCTCATTCTTGGGTCATTTCCCAGCTAGTTCTGAATGCTCCAAGGGTGGGAGAAATGAAGAAAGGGCCTTTTTGCACCCTGGAGAGGCCCTGATCTCCATAGTAGGGGGCAGGAGACGAACTGATGAGAGTTTCTGCAGATCGGATGAGATGGGTTCAGCATCATCTTCATATGTGAGCCCATATTGCCCTCAGGGAAGAAAGGAGAAGCAGAACCCACTCCCTTCTCAAAGCCCTCCCCAAGGCTTCCTACTGCAAACACAATAAAGTTTAAACTCTGTAGTCTCCCACCTGGCACTGATTTACCTACTCTCCAACTTTATTTCTCATGACTGCCCTATGGGACCTTAGCTTAAGCCAAGTCAAAGCAACCTGACACCCCACCAACATGCCCGGCATTTTCCTACCTCCACACACTTGTGTATGCCGTATTTTCCCAGCTAGAATGTCCTCTTCTGCTGAATGAGGACCCAATTCTGCAAGCCCTATTCTCCATCTCTTCCCTGAAGCCTTCTTTAATGATTCCTGCTTGAAAGGTCTTTGTCCTCCTCTGATTTCTACAGCACACTTATCAGGTCAGTGGTTCTATTTTAGGACATGCCTTACTTACTTTTCACTTAAGGCTGTAAATACCTGAAGAGTTAGGGAGTCTTGGGTAATAATAATAATAAATGATGGTTAATGTCTACCGAGCATTTACTTTGTTTCAGTCACTGTACTAAGCATTTTACATTGAATCCTCACAACAATCCTGGAAAATTAGTCCCATTTTATAGGTGAGAAAACGGAGGCAAAGAGAGAGACCTTACCTAGTCACAGAGCCAAGTGTGGCTTCAAAGCCAGGCAGTTTGAAGGCAGAGCCTAATCACTTCCCAGCCAACCAACGCACTCGCCCACCTCTCCTGCTGTGGTTGTTCCTCCCCTAACACGATGCTGTGAACTTGGTAGATAGTAAACACTCATTTAATTATACATCAACTACTTGGGGGTTTTCCAGACCGTCTAACAAAGTATTAAGCATATAATAGCGATTTAACAGAGACTTAAAAATTAATGCTCTGAAACTGCTCGGCCACCAGGGGACCGGACATTCCTTGCACAGCCAGAGGGGCCCATTCCTCCGTCTCCTACCCCCTCCTCAACACCTATGGCCTCAGGTTGTGCCCTCAAAGGCTGCCCTATAACTAGATGTCAGCTTTCTTCTCAGTCTGGGCGGCCTTGTGCAGCCGAAGATGCGGATCCGGAGAGTGGAGGGCAAAGACCATCCCCACGGGACACAAAGAAATCCTCCCCATTTTTATCAACCTTATCTGCTTACTTGGGGCTCTCATCTCTAAGAGATTTAATCTCCCCTCCTGGAATCCAAAAGTCTCATACCCGTTCCCCAGGGAGCTGAGGTAATAAGAAAGCCCAACGTTTAGGATTACTCTTCGATAAGAGGCTTGTTTAAACAAGATCGCATATAAAAGCTGGGCTGATCCGCACACCCCTCTCTCCTTTCTTGCTCTCTTGCTTGGAAGATGGCAAGATTGTGCAATCCGCTCCCCAGACCCACCGGAGCTCTGACAGACCTACTGCAAATTGCTTTCAAACACAACCTGTTTTCCAGCCCTGGGTGTCGTCCTCCGCTCCCCACCGCGCACCGGGCGGCGCTCCGCCTCCCCGCTCCCTCCCTGAGAGTACCTGCTTGGGGCTCCCCTGGGGGCTGATTGCTTAGACCTTCTTTCTGGGCCCTTACTACTGGCACTTGCTGATTTACATTTTGAAACTAGAGCAAAGTTCATGGGTGCTTGTCTTCCTCACCCTAGGAGTTGCCTAGTCCTGTTTAGAAAAACGCAGACAATAGCAACCTTGGGAAACTGCCCTCTGTAAATAGCACAGCCCCACAGTATTTTGGCAACACGTTTCTTTGTAGTGAGTCTCTGGCTTTGCCACGGTGGAAACACCCAGGGATTTAAATAGTAATGAGAAAAGGCCACTTGTGCCACTATTCGGTTTTGTGGTGGCAGGTTCTTTTTATCCGCCCCACCCCCCGCCAAAGGGTCGGTGGTCTTTTGACTTTGTTTTGTTTAAACTGGAGGTGAAAGCGTCCACATCACGCGTTGAGGCCCTGGGGCCCTGCCCTTGAGCTGTGAGAGTCCCTTCCTTCCCCGCCCCTTTCAGTGCCCTGGCCCCTCTGTCTCAGCACTGTCCCCCCCAGGTCCCCTTCTGAAGACCAGTCACACCAGCTGTAAAGTGGGGCTCATGCCACTGCAGTCTCAGGAGCTGGGAGCGTGGAACGAGGCGGCAAGGCTCCCGGCCTGGTGCCAAGCCTGCCTTGAGAGGTCCACAGCATCTCGGCCACGCCCGCCAAGGCTGGGGTTGTGGCAGGAGGACGTGGGGGCACGGTGACAGGACTGGGGGACCCTCTTGGCCCTCCCCTCCATGCAGGTATACGGCAGGCTGGCCCAGCAGCTGGGTGGGGCCCTGGGAGCCTCAAGCGGAAGCAGCCCCCCTCTGATCCCCGTTTTCAGGATTCCAGGCCAGGCCTGGCAGCCCTTCGGCACAGAACTTTTTGTACATTCCATGGCAACTGAAAGGGCTTTTGTTCCCACCCAGGAAGAACAAACGACAAAGGCAATTGTGTGTCTCCTTGCAGGCCGGCACAGCTTGGAAAGAGAAACTTCCTTCTCCAAGAAGCCGGCTCTACCTAAACGGCTGCAGCCCGCAGATGTGGTCACACAACCTACCAACTGAGGAGCTGGGTGGTCTGAGTTGCCACGTGTGTGGCAGGGGGTACATCACACACACAGCACACACACTCACACACACACACACACACACAAACCCGGAAACCGCTCCTGGCCAGACTAGCAGGGCCGTGAGTCACAGATGCCCCGGCTGCAAGGGGCCTCGGGAGGGCATGCATAAAACAGGGGGTCCTATGACTTGTCACAGGTCACACTGTTCTTTCAGGCCTCACAGCCCATTCTAGGGAAGAACATTGGGCAGCATCAGAGAAAGATCTATAAAGTCTATCCTGAGGTCCCTTCAAACACATAGTTATTTATGGCCTATTGAGAGGGTTGAAACTCCAGATAGCCCATGTGAGATCCATTACATGGAATGGATTCTAATTCTGACTGAGGGGGGTGGATCTCTCCTTTTGCCATTTTCTCCCTTTTTATTTTCCCCTTTCTCCTGTAACAGCCATAACAGGGGAGTGAAGGTTTGGGGAGTTTTCAATTTTGCTTGTTAAAGGAAAAAGCTTTTCTTATCAAATAAAATTATTATGCATCATTTTATTGCCCCCTTGAATGGAATCACCCAATTTGTTTTCCCTGCAGACGTAGCTGCCGGAATGCTCAGTGCTGAGTTTGGGGATCAGTTATGATAATTAATTCATCCCAGGTGCATGTGATACTCCTAACAGGTGTCTGCCCTGGTGTTTGCTTTTATGTTTTGTGTCTTGTTGTATCCCGAGTTTAAACATCGTAAGCAATCTTTGCACTGTGCAAAAAATTTTCGTCAACCTAGAGGGGTTGGGAAATTTCAGTGTTGTTTCTGGCTCTACCTGAGTGACCGACCAGTTCCAACTTGAGCAGGATGTCCCCTCTCTCTAGGCCTGATATCCTCATTTCTGAAACACGAGGATTGACCTGTCTGTATCTCTCAAGCTTGCCTGTTACAGAATCACCTGGGACTCTCATGCAGTTTCCCAGGCCCCTTCCCTGGATTAGACATGGGGGGAGGATGGAATCTGTATCTTTAAATCAAGAACCCTAGTGGAGGGACTTCCCTGGAGGTCCAGTGGTTAAGACTCTGCGCTTCCAGCGCAGGGGGCATGGGTTCCATCCCTGGCTGGGGAGATCCCACATGCCAAAAATTAAAAAAAAAAAAAAAAGGCACCCCAGTGGATTCTCATCTTCTGGCAAGTTTGGAAAACAGTGACACCAGATGACTGCTAAGGTTCAGCTCTAAGCTATGATCTATAAATTTAGATAAATAATTCTTTAGAAAGGTGAGGTATGATAATGATTTTGAAATATATCATATTTACTGAATGTCATGTATTATGATCCTCAATTTTCATGTATATACACATGAGGGGCACACCTTGTATTTCCCTTTGCAAATAAAAACCCCACCCAGAGGCTGTTCCTCATGCAGCTTTCCTTCCCCTTGGATTTTTACAGGGGTCAGACCTCCCCATTCTTGCCTGAGGGGGCTGCTCTTCTTTTTAAAATAATGAGCAGACTAATGTAAATGTGGTAGCTATATTATTTTTCTAGTTGCTGTAGCAAATTATGTAGCAAAGACTCTTGCAGTCTTTGCAAGTACATTTTTTCTTTTCTTTTCTAAAGCTTGTATCTGTTTTCCTTTGATAAACTATGATGTAGGTTGGCCCCATTATTACCTGTGTTCAAGAGATGAGAAGACTGAGGCACAGAGATGTTGAATGACATGTGACTGACATGAATTCACACAGGCAGTCTGCTCCAAACACACCCTCCCCCATAACTTAGCCACTCAAGAGATAACCAACATTAACCCTTCAACGCTTAAACTTCTGGTCTTTTTCCCTTACATGTGTATTTATTTTTACAGAATACGAATCAGCCTGCTTCCATTTCACTACATCTTCTTCAGCCCCATTTTTAGTGGCTGTGATCATCTGTCACCTGGAGGTCCATCACTCAGTGTTATCAGTCTTACATCTTTCAATTCTGCACACCTGTGTGTAGCCTTTCTCTGCAAAGCGCTGCTGTGTGAAGGACGAGAGATGAAAAAGCCAGGGTGTCTCTCCTCCAGGAGCTCACCAGCTAGAGTGTGATGCTCAACCCAGGCTGAATACTAGAATCATCCGAAGAGCTTTGAAAATACACCCAGCCACTCCGCCCCCTCTGACCAGCTACCTGACTCCCTGGAACAGAGGCCTGGGCATCAGCATTTTTTTTTTTTTTTTTTTTCCGTAAGCGGGCCTCTCACTGTTGTGGCCTCTCCCGTTGCGGAGCACAGGCTCCGGACGCGCAGGCTCAGCGGCCATGGCTCACGGGCCCAGCCGCTCCGCGGCATATGGGATCCTCCCAGACCGGGGCACGAACCCGTATCCCCTGCATCGGCAGGCGGACTCTCAACCACTGCGCCACCAGGGAGGCCCTGGCATCAGCATTTTTAAAGCTCCCAGGTGATTTCAGCGTCCAGTCAGGGTTTAGATCTCAGGGCCTGGGGACAGGGCTGCTCCCACCAGATATGCTAACAGCTGCTCTCTCTGAAGCCCCCTTCCTGCCTCCTGGGCCTAGACTCCAGCTGCTTCCCTGGGTCTGCAGAATTAACCCTTTAGTTTCTGCACTTAGGCCTGGCTGACTTCAGCAGCAATAGCCACAGCCTCGGGGGCCTCCTGCCCACCGGGATCACCCTCTTCTTCCAGCTCTTTTCTCTGTGCCTTTAGGTGGAGAAAAGGGGCAGGATATTAGTAAGTGGTTCAGGAGAGACATCATAGGTCTGGGAATCAGAAGGCCTGGGCTTTAGTCCTCTCTTGGAGCCCATATGACTCTGGCCCAGTCACTTGACCTCTCTAGAAGATGGCAGAACTGTGAACTTGCTTCATTCAATATCTATAATCAGATGGGTCAGTTCCGCGTTTCAGGGAAATCCATAAACTTGTGACGTGACCACGGATGCTGCTGGTCCATACTGTGCCTTTGTACAAATCCAGGTGAATTCTGGATGTCAGCAGTCCCTCAGCTGCACACTCTTAAGCAAAGAACAACTTGAACAATTAAACCTGACCTGAAAGGAACTTACTTTAAATGAAATTTATCTGACAAAGAAAACACTGGACCTGGACCTTCGCTTGAGCTGAAATGAAGGGACTGCACATGGGAAAGGGTGGGGGAGACAGAGGAGGTTCCAGGAGCCTCTGCAGAAGCTCATGCAGCTTCAAATGACTCGTGAGCAAGGATAGGCCGGTCATGGGTCACGGGACGGACCGCCAAGCGTGCCCACTCCCAGCGATCCAGCATGGCTGAGAGCTGGTTTGTAAACCAAGCAACACAGGCTCCCTTGCCCACATTCACAGCTTTGCAAAGACAGGGTGTGAAATAAAAAAAGAAAATTAAACAGAATCATCACAGCTACAGATATTAACCTTCCTGAAATGGGGCAGAGCCCATCTGAACATTTGTGAAATTGGGCAACTTTGCTCTGAGATACTTCCATCACTGCTCTGCTTTTTTCCCCCGTCTTTTGTGCTCACTGAACTTTTTTCCATGTCCAGTGCCCCTGGCTCCCTGCTTGCCATGCTCCCTCCCTCAATTACCCCACCCTCATCCCATTCCCAGTCTACCCTTCCCGTTAATTCGAAAAGTTATTGGAGACTCTTCCCTGGTGGCTCAGTGGTTAAGAATCTGCCTTCCAGTGCAGGTGACGCAGGTTCCATCCCTGGTCGGGGAACTAAGATCCCACATGCCGCAGGGCAACTGAGCCCACTTACCTCAACTAGAGAGCCTGTATGCCGCAAACTACAGAGCCCACGCACTCTGGAGCCTGCATGCCACTAGAGAGAAGCCCACGGGCCGCAACCAAGACCCAACGCAGCTAAAAATAAATTTAAAAAATATGTTTTTTAAAAGGTATTGGAAAGACGACAGACTTTGCAATCATACAGATCTGGATTCAGTTCCCAGTGAACTGTGTGCACTTGGGTCAGATACAAAATCCATGAAAGCCTCAGCTTTCTCATCTATAGGATGGGGATAATGACACTTAGCTGATATAATAACACTTGGCTGATTAGTGTTGCTGTGATCATTATTTAAATTAAACAAAAATATACACAGAGTATCAGGCATGTAGTAGGTGCTCAATAAATGCAGATTCTACCATTTTTCTCTCTGGAAAGGCTCTGCCCTCATTTATTTAAGTCCTAGTATAAATTTGAATCATATCTTCCTTTTCCTATGTGTCTGGATATTTACACTTTTTATTATTAAAAAACATCTTTCTTACTACAACAGCAGTGCATGTTAATTTGCTAAAAACCCAGAGAAGCAAAAAGAAAACATAAAAAACACCACACCACCACCATCTGCACATTTACAACAACAGCCACTTGAGCAATATAAGCAAGGCAGCTGCTAAGCCCATTTGAAAATTTAATCCTCATGACCCTATAAAATAGGTGTTATCTAAATCTCCATTTAACAGATGATTAAACAGTCTCAGAGAGACTAGGTGTGCTGTCCAAGTTCACACAGACAATAAAGAGCAGAGCTGGGATTTGCAAGGCTTTATTCCTTATTAAGAAACTTTCAGGTGGCAGAGAAGATATTTGGGATCTGGGGAGCTTTTCAGGGACTCAGAAATCTCAGTCCTTCAGCAGCCTCCCACTCCGGAGTTCCTTGCCTGGTTTGGCTGTCCCTGGCCACACCCACCTGCCCACATGTGCGAGTCCCCATGGTTGCTTCATCTTTGTCAGCTGCAGCAGCCATGTATTTGCATGTAACCCTTTGGGGGGTACTACAGAGCGTGGACAGAACTCTCTCTGGGAGGGCTGCTGACACAGAGCCAGAGGTCCTGCCCATCACTACCTTTCAGGGTAACCTTGGACAAGTCTCTTGAGAGCCCCCATCTCTTACAGGAATAATAGCAGTCAGTTTTTCCTGTGGCTCTACTGGAGGTAAAGTAGATAAGACCACCCAGATAGTTTAAATGCCATATAAAAGTTTCTGGGGCTTCCCTGGTGGCACAGTGGTTGAGAGTCCACCTGCCGATGCAGGGGACACGGGTTCGTGCCCCGGTCCAGGAAGATCCCACATGCCGCGGAGCGGCTGGGCCCGTGAGCCATGGCCGCTGGGCCTGTGCGTCCGGAGCCTGTGCTCCGCCACAGGAGAGGCCGTGGCAGTGAGAGGTCCGCGTACCGGGGAAAAAAAAAAAAAAAAAAAAGACAGTTTCTGAGATAACTGAAAGCAAAAGTAATCTACATATAACGTCTTTTTTTTAATTTTTTTAAATTTTTTTATTTTTTATTAGTTTCTGCTTTAATATATAACGTCTTTACAATGTTCAAAGGGCATTTGATGAATTGAGATTGGGAGAAGCAGACCAACCAATATCAAAGTTGCCTTAGTCATGGTATAGGAGTAGGCAAATGCATATTGATCAGAAAATTTACCTGACATGCAAACCCAGAACAGATAGGTTCAATGTGGCAGTGGATGGGGGGAGGCTGGAACCCTGAGGATGAGACTGAGATTGGATGGAATCAGGCGAGTCTGAGCTGAGGAATCCCCACTTCTCATCTGATCCGGTGGGACCCTTCCTGGAAGAGGCTGAGTTCCATGATCCTGGTCAGCCTGGTTTAGAGAGTTTCTGGAACCTAGGCTTTGTCTAAGGGTCATTTACATCTCTTTGAACCTCAGAATAAGAAGATTAAACTGAGAAATAGGAGGAGAGCGTGGGCTGAGGCTACCCTCCGATGCTCAGAATCCCAGGAGTGGGTCCTGCCGATGTCCGCATCCGAGCATGGGCAGCCCAGACAGTCCAATGTGCTCAAATCCAGTGACTCATTGGTCAGACTCATGGCTTTCTTGGTCTAAAGCCCTGTGGTTTTATTTATTTATTTTTTTTGCGGTACGTGGGCCTCTCACTGCCGTGGCCTCTCCCGTTGTGGAGCACAGGCTCCAGACGTGCAGGCTCAGTGGCCATGGCTCACGGGCCCAGCTGCTACATGGCATGTGGGATCCTCCCGGACTGGGGCACGAACCTGCGTCCCCTGCATCAGCAGGCAGACTCCCAACCACTGCGCCACCAGGGAAGCCCTAAAGCCCTGTGGCTTTAGATGGCCAAAAAGGACATGAAAAGATGCTCAACATCACTAATTATTAGAGAAATGCAAATCAAAACTACAATGAGGTATCACCTTACACCGGTCAGAATGGCCATCATCAAAAAATGTACAAACGATAAATGCTAGAGAGGGTATGGAGAAAAGGGAACCCTCCTACACTGGTGGGAATGTAAGTTGGTGCAGCTACTATGGAGGTTCGTTTAAAAACTAAAAATAGAGCTACCATATAATCCAGCAATCCCACTCCTGGGCATATATATGGAGAAAACCATAATCTGAAAAGATACATGCACCTCAGTGTTCATTGCATCACTATTTACAATAGCCAGGACACAGAAGCAATCCAAATGTCCATCAATTGATGAATGGATAAAGAAGATGTGGTACATATATACAATGGAATAACTCAGCCACAAAAAAGAATGAAATAATGCCATTTGCAGCAATGTGGATGGACCTAGAGATTGTCATACTGAGTGAAGTAAGTCAGAGAAAGACAAATATAATATGATATCGCTTATATATGAAATCTAAAAAAAAATAGTACAGTGAATTCCCTTGTGGTCCAGTGGTTAGGACTCTGCTCTCACTGCTGAGGGCCAGGGTTCAATCCCTGGTCAGGGAACTAAAATCCCTCAAGCCATGTGGCATGACCAATAAAAAGAAAAAAGGTACAAATGAACATATTTACAAAACAGAAATAGAGTCACAGATGTAGAAAACAAACTTATGGTTACCAAGGGGGAAAGGCGGGGGGAGGGATAAACTGGGAGATTGGGATTGACATATACACACTACTGTACATAAAATAGATAACTAATAAGGACGTACTGTATCGCACAGGGAACACTACTCAGTACTCTGTATTGACCTATATGGGGAAAGAATCTAAAAAAGAGTGGATATATGTATATACATAACTGATTCACTTTGCTGTACAGTAGAAACTAACACAACATTGTCAATCAAATATACTCCAATAAAAATTAATTAAAAAGAAATAAAGCCCTGTGGTTTTAAACCATCAGCTTCTGCAACAGGAAGAAGAAAGTACTGTATTTCTTCTGGGCTTCAACAGGCTCTTAAAACAATGGTGTTTCTGTTTCAGACAATGATGCCCCGAAATAACCTGCCCGACCCTCCAGCTTTGCACACACCCAATCAAAAATTAATCAGCCAGGGACTCCCTGGTGGCGCAAGTGGTTGAGAGTCCGCCTGCCGATGCAGGGGATACGGGTTCGTGCCCCGATCTGGGAGGATCCCATATGCCGCGGAGCGGCTGGGCCCGTGAGCCATGACCGCTGAGCCTGCGCGTCCGGAGCCTGCGCGTCCGGAGCCTGCGCGTCCGGAGCCTGTGCTCCGCAACGGGGGAGGCCACAACAGTGAGAGGCCCGCATACCGCAAAAAAAAAAAAAAAAAAAAAAAAAAATTAATCAGCCAACTAGCATTCTTGGAGACGCCAATAAAGACCTGGTGCTGTGTTGGGCCTGAGAAGATACTCAGAGGTTCACAACCCTACTCCTGCCCTCAAGGAGTTTAGCATCCAGATGGTGTTTGAATCACATAGGAGCTCACCTTGGGCACAGGAGAAAAAACTGTACAGGAAATGCCTTCCTTAGCATCGGCTTGAGCAAAATACCACCCCTGATGACATTTGCCTGGGTCTGGAAATGTTTACCCAGGGATGGCCCTGTATGGAGCATTCATTATACATCTACATTTGTCTTTGCAGGCTGCATTGTCCTTGCATGTTTCCCAGGGCTGAGAAAGGGAAGGCAAGGAATATTAATGAGTTGCTAGGTGAGTCAGCACTTTGGCAGCAGGTTTAGAGGTGTCATTTCATCCCCACAACCACCTGGTGGGAAGTCTCATTGTTCCTGCTTGCATTGGGGAGACTGCAGCTTTGAGGGGCACCGAGGTGCTTGGGCTCAGGGGCTGGAGCTGAGGGCCCATGCTTGTGAGTGAGTCGGGGTGAGGGGGATTAAGGAAGGTTCCAGCTCATGAAGGAAAAACCTTGGGTGCTGGCTAAGGCATGGGACTTTCTCCTGGAAGCTACAGGGGCCACTGAAGGACATTAGTGAGAGGCATCTGATCAAATCTTCAGGAAAGTTGTCTGACAGCTGTGTGAGTGCTGGTGGGGCTAGAGGAAGAGGGATTGCAGAATGAGACCAGAAGAGAGGGCTCTGGAAGGGCAAATCTGTTTTCTCCCCCTCCCCAAAACACACACAGAATAATGGTCTCTGGATTCAAATAAATCATTTTAATAACCCAGTTTAAAATTTTACACCCCAGTCGGTGGTCCCTGTGTTAATCTGGATAATCAAAATTGGCTAAATGGTGTCAGCTGAGTGAGAGAAGTTTGTGCTGTGGGCAGCAGCCCTGGTAGGTGGCTGCTATGAGAACAAGCTTGACTGAGATTTGGCATCATGACTGAGGGAGTTCAGGTGGGTGTGAGGGGAGGGATGGGAAGGCCCTGTATTTTCAGTTTAGGCAGACTTGAGTTTGAATGCTGGCTCGGCCATTGAAAAAGTCATTCAGTCTCTCTGATCCTGTTCACCTCTTTACCTTGTCTGTAAAATAGATTTCATCATCCCTCTCTTTCATGACTAGGGAGCTAGAGCGTTCATAGTGCCTAGCACATCAGTGGTGCTGAGGAAATGCCAGCTAATGTCATCCCTTTCACCTGGTTACTCCACTGGGGTCAGCTCCCGCCAACTTGGCTCTTCCCTGTGGAGCAACAGTGCCCCTTAGTGGCTAAACAGAGGAATGACAGATCTGCCCGGTGCCAGGGCCCTATCCCACCCCATGTCCCACAGGTTAGAAGTCTCCTTAGTTCTACACTGTCAGAGCTGACAACTCATGCCCACCCAGCACATACCTCTCACGAGAGCCACCTTCTCATCCTGACCAGCAAGTGATAGGCTCAGTTGTCCCCAGTACTGGAGGACCTCAAACCCAATGGGAACCGTGGGCTAGGAAGAAAACGTAACATTGAGTAGCCTGGGAACAGTTTTCTAGACATGACCATGACCTCCAAGCCCTCCCACCCCACCCCCAAGAATTATGTGAGTTTTAAAGCAAAATGCCAACTGCACAGACAGGCAGTCCTCAGCAAAACAAGGAAGGAAGGAATTCATTCAACATGTAGCATAGAGGGCACCATCCAGGCCCCTGGCTCCAGACTGGGCTGTACATACAATGGCTAGCAAAAAGCAAAAAAAAAAAAGCCCTGCCATCAAGTAGCTGACTATTAAGTGAAGAAAGGACATTAACCAGACAATCACCCGGATATGTAATTATAGACTGTAACAAAGATATGAAGGAAAGGTTCAGGGTGCTGACTCCACCCAGGACAAGATATGTGTGTTCCTTGGTGCTGCCATGGGCTTCACAAGCACCCTGCTGGCTGAGGTGCTGCCCCTAGGCTCTGTGCATATAGCACACATTTAAATGTTCACTGCTTTTGAAGGTGGGTCCGTGTGGCTCTGGGCTGTCTACCCCTCCACCTGGTAGACAAGAGTCGGGGAAGTCACCAAAGAATGAATAGGCATTAATAAGTACTGTTGTTTGTTTGTTTTTTTAAAAAAGGGCATTCTGGGCCTCCCTGGTGGTGCAGTGGTTGAGAGTCCACCTGCTGATGCAGGGGACACGGGTTCGTGCCCCGGTCCAGGAAGATCCCACATGCCGCGGAGCGGCTGGGCCCGTGAGCCACGGCCGCTGAGCCTGCGCGTCCGGAGCCTGTGCTCTGCAACAGGAGAGGCCACAACAGTGAGAGGCCCGCGTACTGCAAAAAAAAAAAAAAAAAAAAGGCAGAGGAAAAGTGCCATTAAAGTCACTAAATATGAAACTTTTTTCTTTCTTCCATGGTCTCTCTCACCTTCTCATGGTGTTTCTTATTTGCTCTATAATGTTCTGCTTCTTCCTTGGACACAGGGATATTTGTAAAATGAGTGTAGACCCTCACAGGCACTGGGGTGGGGTGGGAGTGGCTGCCCCCTGACTGCTCCAGCTCTGGGATTCCTCCTCCAGCCACCAGACTGACATGCCATGCTGTGGGTGGGAAAGCCCCAGAGGATTAAACCTCTGTGCCAGGACATGCTTGGTACCTGGATCAGGGGTGGGTGAGAGGCTCACCTCTGCTGCTACCTGTCAAATGCACTGTGGCACTGACAGCCCAGGGTAGGGACGGCTGCCACTAAGCCTCTCCCCGAGGTACTGCCCGGCACACGTGCTCAACCGCAATTCTCCCTGTGCCTGTACCCAGGTGGAGGCAGCAGAGAGGAGGGAGCCAGGCAGGGCCCAGGGAGTCAGAGAGCAGGGAACAGACAGCCAAGGACCCATCGCAGGGAGGCAGAGAGGCAGCAAGAAGCAGACCTTGCATGCAGGAGGCTCCAAGCCCGAGTATACACTTCATTGGCCCATCAGACTACACATACAAAACATAAAATTCAAAGATAATGTCATTAAGAATGGTGAAAGTATTCTTAAAATTATCTTCTTTAATACTTCTTAAAGTGATTAAAGGTGAAAACTTCAAGACAGTGGCCACAGAGCATTAGCCCCAACTGTGGGACCCCTTTGAGCCCGGAGCCCTTCTGAGCATGTGTTGCTGTGACTGCAATGGTTACACACCCATGGCTACGACTCAAGACACACATCTTTCAGTTTGGGCTCTCAGCAAAGTCTCTTGCCCCACTTGCTCCTATCAGAGCTGAGATGGGTTCTGAGACTGGCATTAGGAGAGGCATGAAGCTCCCCACTCTAATAATAAAACACCAGCGACGGGCTGAGGAGGTGTAGTTAAGCATCTTCACACTCAGATCACTGCCACTTCCTCAGATTCTTCCAGAGGCTAAAGAGCACCTCAGGGTCTTGGGAGTTTGGGTTGTTTGTGTCACAAGTAATAACTTGCATTTTATTTGCTTTTAGAAATTGGATATGCTTCCATTTGCCAGCCTCTGAAATCAGACCCTTGTTTCATGTTTCCCAGTGTACTTTGAAAAAGCTCTATAAACCATACATACTTTCTTTTTTTCTCCCCAAGGTGAATTCTTTTTTTTTTTTTTTTTTTTTTTTGTGGTACGCGGGCCCTTCACTGCTGTGGCCTCTCCCTTCCTTTGCAGAGCACAGGCTCTGGACACGTAGGCTCAGCAGCCATGCCTCACGGGCCCAGCCGCTCCACTACATGTGGGATCCTCCCGGACCGGGGCACGAACCCGTGTCCCCTGCATCGGCAGGCGGACTCTCAACCCCTACGCCACCAGGGAAGCCCCCCAAGGTGAAATTTAACCCTAGTACTTAACGCCACTGATTATTGGAGAGTCGTGCTGGGAACATCTTTTCTTTTAGGCTCCATTTCTCAACCTAAGGGATTTGATGAATAGCATCCACTCTTCATTATGGAAAGTTCTGAAGGCCTCTGAAGAAAGGAAAAGCAAATTTTGAGTTAAACATTACAAAGAAATAGAGAGAAAATACTAGGGAAGTTTTCACTGTGATTTCAGAATTGATTTGTAGGAAATTCCCAAGAATGAAAGAAAGCCCCTAAGCATGGAAGCTTAATACCCAAACATAACACCAGGCAAATGAGAGCATTTAAGTTGAGTTATTTAGTCATACAGGTATATCTGAATAAATCCCAGATCTCTGCTGGGCCCCTTCTTACTATGTCTGCACACAAACTGGCACCAGCCAGAATGGCAGCTGCGTCAGAGCGGAGAATCAGCAGTGCTTGGGCCTCAGTCAGCAGTGTAGCAGCAAAGTCCCTTCAAAGGGCTTAACTGGCCAAGAGCCTTTGTAGAGCCAGGAGCCAGCGAGAAGGGCACGGCGGACTCTCTCTGGTGCCCACAGCCCCTGACCATGTGTCTCTAGCCCCTGAGAGCACTGCCGAGGCTCTGAGGGAGGCTTTGGGAGGTGGCCAAGACCCTGCAATCAGGTGGGTGGGGTTTGGAGCCACTGTTGTTTGAACATTTATACCAATGTGACCTATTTTGCTGAGCACAGGCTGGAGAAGCTAGATACACCTGTTTAAATGCAAACCCAAAAAACACTAAGGGGTGATTTCTGAGGGGGCGTGGTGATGGGAAAACCATTCCACATTTGATTTCTCTCCCACCTCATGTGGAGGGTCAATGCGTTAGTCTTCCCTAGATTGTGGGAAAAGGACTTGGGAGTCATTGTTTGTTTGTTTTTTGCGGTACGCGGGCCTCTCACTATTGTGGTCTTTCCCGTTGCGTCCAGACGCGCAGGCTCAGCGGCCATGGCTCACAGGCCCAGCCTCTCCGCGGCATGTGGGATCTTCCCGGACCGGGGCACAAACCCGTGGCCCCTGCATCGGCAGGCGGACTCTCGACCACTGCGCCACCAGGGAAGCCCTCTCTTTGGTTTTGATGAACTATGCCCACTGTAGCCAGCAGAGGGGAGTACTACGTTTCAAAGGGGCAGTCTGAGAACTATTAAAGAATTTAGACAAAGAATTTGAGCCCCCTCCTCACCCCCCATCCCCCTCACATTCTTAGTTACTTGTCTAAAAGAAAAGGTCTTATTTTCTTCTGTTTCCCAGTTCTCGGAAACCTTAAAGAAATTCTGGAATGATTCTGTGGCTGTTATGAGGGAAAAAAATTTTCTTCGTTGGATGGCCTTGAGCAAAATTATACCATCCTACACGCCTCCATCACCAACCCCCTGCCCTGCCAGGCCAAGGCGAACTGGACTTTCTTTGTCTCCTTCAATGTCATGTATACCCTCTCTTCTCTCTTTCTCCTCTCACGATCATTTTAAGCTTGCTGTTTAGTTCTGTAATGCAAGTCTTAGCTCCGTGTTAAAAGGAATGTCAGGCGTCAGTGAGCACATGGGGAAAACATTTCAGGGGACAGAGAGCTTTCCCAGCACACCTGACATCAATCATACCTTGAAGGCAGGTCAAGCTAAGTAGAGTCTGAATCTGAATCTCTGGGCCCTGAAGCACCTGCTGCTCTAACCGGAGGTCCTGCCTCCTAGCTCCGGACCCAGCTTTCCATGGTGGGGACAGTCATGGCTGCCAAACTCTTTCTTAACCATGCCTGTAACTAAACGTAATGTGTTCACATTGTAACAAGGGGAAAATACACAAAGGAATTAAAGTCTAAAAGTGGGACTCCTAGCTTTGGGCAGAGACATATTTAAGTGGAGGAGACCACCACATAAGTAGCTTCCTCTTCACCCCTCACTGAAGCCAACCTTGAATCTAACCAGATAATACAGGGCCAGACACACCCAGCCAGGTTTGGGAAGCCACCACCTCTGCCAAATACTGTCTCTTTCACAGAACCCCAGGTGATCTCATCACGGAGGCTGCATTCCCTGTTGTCTATTCTGAGCACAGAATCACCTCTGATAACCTTTGCAGGTGATCCTGAGCTCATTCTATCCAGAGCAGCTCCTGTATATTCCACACTGGCCTAAATTCTGAAGAGGGGACAGTCAAAGAACCCATGAACCCTCATGAAGCTTTCCACCCCCTCTCCTCCCAGGAGCTACCTTCCCTCTCCATGTTTTTCTCATGAACTTTTTTTTTTTTTTTTGCTGTACGCGGGCCTCTCACTGTTGTGGCCTCTCCCGTTGTGGAGCACAGGCTCCGGACGCACAGGCTCAGCGGCCATGGCTCACGGGCCCAGCCTCTCCGCGGCATGTGGGATCTTCCCGGACCGGGGCACAAACCCGTGTCCCCTGCATCGGCAGGCGGACTCTCAACTACTGTGCCACCAGGGAAGCCCTCTCATGAACTTTTAATGGGCCACTTCAATAGTCCCAGTCCATTGAGCAACACTGCATGCTTGAAAGGGTGATGCCAGACTTTAAGACACACTCCCATTCAAACATCAGCATGTAATATTTACATCTGCACTGGCTCTCACCAAGGAGGTCAAAGCCATTTATGGACCCTGTCTCATTAGGTCCCACAGCAGCCCTGAAGGCAGAAGAGCAGATTCATTCTATCTGGGAACAAACAGGCTGGAAGAAACTTCCAGGCCTTCTCTGATATAAGAAAAGAGTTAATCATGGCCATCAATCTGTGCTTTCTAGAAACATTTTGAGTTGATCATTCTAGGGCCATTTTGTGAAACTTGCATGTGCAGGATGATAAGCCTCACTCAGGAGCCAATGTTTTCCTATCAAGTTAATGAGGCAAATTAGAACATTGTGAATTCTGTGGCAGGTGTCAGCATAAGGACCAAGGCTTACTTAATAGCCTGCCTAGATGGCCAACCAGATGTAAGCATTGCAAGCCCTAGGAGATTAGTCTCAGGTTAAAAACAGAAATGAGAACAACCTAGACATTTTTATTAGAATGGCAATTCATTATATAGACACACGAGGAAAGGTAAGAACCCAGATGTGTGATGGCATATTTAGGGAAATGACAACAGGACAGTGTGTGGCCAGGAGACTGAGGGCAAGTGCAGTGTGAGAAGTGGCTGGAGAACCAGGTGGAGGCCAAACCATACATATCCTGTGACTTTCAGACTTCTAGACTTCTAATGGTTCTCTAAAGAGTTTAAATAGTAAAGAGACCTAATTAGACTTGCGTTTTGAAAGAATCTCTTGGCCTACGAGGAGAAGAATAAGTTAGAGAGACCAGAGTAGGTGCAGGAAAGTCAGGCAGAGGACAGTCCCCTGTACCAGAAGGGTGGCACAGGAGGCAAAGAAAGTCGATGGATTTGGGAGCTATTTAAGAGAGAATATCCTGAGGGAGATGTGGATAAGGACTCGATACTAGAAATTGGATTTCCCGGTATAAACTTTGTCATCTATTACAGTTCTACAGCCCTTGAGTGTCCAGGTATCAGGGAGGATAATAAAGGGGGAATCTAACACCTGAATTCTCAGATTCCTACTATGTGCCAGGCACTGCCTCAAGCTCTTATAACCCATAGGTTAATATGGACTTTGAAATAAGAAGGGTTCCAGTTCTGCCTTTATCACGTATTTGATCGTGGACAATTTACTTAAACTTTCTCATCTATATAATGGGGTTAATAATGTCTTTCATTCAGAGTTGTTGTGAAGTTCAAATATATGTGAGATACTTAATATGAGTTACTTAGGGTGAGGCCTGGCGCATACTAAACACTCAGCAAACGGCAGCTACTACTATAAGCATGTATTATCGCATTTAATCTTCACATTATCTCTGGGATATACAAATCATTGGCTCTGTTCTATAGAAGAAGACACTTGGGCTCAGAGAGGTAAGTAATTTACCCAGAATTTTCACTTCTGGCCCACGGTGGAGTTACAGGAATCAGAATTACCCTCTCACTGTAAACAACCAGAAAACTAGACAAAAATATAGAAGACAAACGTTGTTAGACGTTGGACGACAGGCAGCCCAGTCTGTGATCCCTAAGAGAAGGAAACAAAGGAAGTGAGACCTGCCGTTGCCCTGGTTCTGCCTGGAGGCACATGCTAGACCATGGCACAGGGAGAGCCCAGTGGTCTTGCTGAGTTGAGGAGAGAATCAGAGGTCAGGGGCTGGGGACTGAGAGTAGTGGAATTAGTGGGGCTGAATTCCAGGGAGGGTGGGGTTACAAAGGAGAAAGGGCTTGGGGGTCTCCTTGAATCTTTGTTGTAAGGTATACATGAGGAGTGAAACTCCATGAAAACATGAACACACAGAAGAGAAATGGAAGATACTTTAAAAAAACCCAAATGGGGGACATCCCTGGTGGTCCAGTGGTTAAGACTTTGCCTTCCAATTGCAGGGGGTGTGGGTTTGATCCCTGGTCAGGGAGCTAAGATCCATGCCTCGGGGCCAAAAAAATCAAAACATAAAACAGAACAATATTGTAACAAATTCAAGACTTTAAAAATGGTCCACATCAAAAAAATCTTAAAAAAAAAACAAAACCCAAATGGAACTTCTAGAGATGGAACTAACAGTAGACTATATACTGCAAAAAAAACCAAACAAACAAGATTACTGAACTTGAGACACAGAAATAGGAACCAACGAAAGTGGAGCAGAGGAAAAAAAAGACTTTAAAAACTGAACAGAGGGCCTTCCCTGGTGGCGCAGTGGTTGAGAATCTGCCTGCCAATGCAGGGGACACGGGTTCGAGCCCTGGTCTGGGAAGATCCCACATGCCACGGAGCAACTAAGCCCGTGCGCCACAGCTACTGAGCCTGCGCTCCAGACCCCGTGAGCCACAACTACTGAGCCTGCGCGTCTGGAGCCTGTGCTCCGCAACAAGAGAAGGCCGCGACAGTGAGAGGCCAGCGCACCGCGATGAAGAGTGGCCCCCACTTGCGCAACTAGAGAAAGCCCTCGCACAGAAATGAAGACCCAACACAGCCAAAAATAAATAAATAAATTTATTTAAAAAAAAAAAAAAAACTGAACAGAGCCTCAGTGATCTGTGGGACAATATCAAGTGATCTAACATAATTGGAGCCTCCCCAAAACAAGGGAAGGCACAAAAAAAATTCTGAAGAAAGGAATCGCCATTGTAAATCAACTATACTCTAATATAAAATAAAATTTAAGAAACACTACTATATATAAAACAGATAATCAACAAGGACCCACTGTATAGCACAGGAACTCTGCTCAATATTCTGTAATAACCTATGTGGGAAAAGAATCTGAAAAAGAATGGACATATGTATGTGTATAACTGATTCACTTTGCTGTACACCTGAAACTAACACAACATTGTAAATCAACTATACTCTAATATAAAATAAAATTTTAAAAAAAAGAATCACCAAAATTTTCCCAAGTTTGATACTATTTGAAGTAAAAAATAATAACAATGTCTTATGGGGTTTATAACATACGTCGAAGTAAAATGTGTGATCACACTAGCTTAAAGGATGGGAGAGAAGAAATGGAAATACTTTGTTGTGAGGTACTTAAATTTTACATGGAGGTGTATAGTAACATTTGAAAGTATTCTAGGATACATGGTTTAGCCAAGGTTGCACATATGGAGCTGGGATTCAAATCATGGGTTCTAGCTGGCAAAGCCTCACATGGAGAGAGAAGATGGGAGAACAAACTCACATCAACTTAGAGCCATACACGCTCCAAGACAGTTTTACCAAAGGCTGTGGGAATTAAGCTCTTTTATCCCTGTAATGGGTAGAATTATGTCCCCTAAAAAGATATGTTCAAGTCCTAACCCCCCGTACCTGTGAATGTGATCTTATTTGGAAATAAGGTCTTTGCAGGTGTAAACAAGTTAAGATGAGGTCAGACTAGATTAGGGTGGGCCCTAAATCCAGTGACTGGTGTCCTTATAAAAAAGAGGGAAATTTGGACACGCAGAGAAAATACCATGTGACAGTGGAGGCAGAGAATGGAGTGTTTACATCTATAAGCCAAGGAACACCAAGGGTTGCCAGCACTACAGAAGCTGGAGGAGGTTGGGAGGGACCCTCCCCTATGATCCCCAGAGGGAGCATGGCCCTGCTCACCCCTTGATTTTGGACTTCTAGCCTCCAGAACCATGAGAGAATACATTTCTATTTTTTTTCTTGTTTTTAAGTTGAAATATAGTTGATTTGCAATGTTTCAGGTGCATTATAAGATAGTGAATATAGTTCCCTGTGCTATACTGTAGGTCCTTGTTGATTATCTATTTTATATATAGTAGTGTATATCTGCTAATCCCAAATTCCCAGTTTTTCCTTACCCCTCCCCTTCCCCTTGGTAACCACAAGTTTGTTTTCTCTCTGTGAGTTTATTTCTGTTTTGTAAATACGTATCATTTATTTAGATTCCACATATGTGATGTCATATGATATTTGTCTTTCTCTGCGTTTCTATTATTTTAAGTCTCCAAGTTTGTGATACTTTGTACAGCAGCCCTTGGAAACTAATATAATCTCTAAAACTTTCTTTTCCCTGACGTCACCAGTCTTTTTTTTAAACATTAAAAATTTTTTTTAAATACATTTTCTTTTTTAAAATTTTTATTTATTTATTTTTGGCTGTGTTGGGTCTTTGTTGCTGTGCATGGTCTTTGTTGTGGCGAGCGGGGGCTATTCTTTGTTGTGGTGTGCGGGCTTCTCATTGCAGTGGCTTCTCTTGTTGTGGAGCATGGGCTCTAGGCGTGCGGGCTTCAGTAGTTGCAGCACGCGGGCTCAGTAGTTGTGGCTCGCTGGCTCTACAACACAGGCTCAGTAGTTGTGGCACACGGGCTTAGTTGCTCCGCGGCATGTGGGATCTTCCCAGACCAGGGCTCGAACCCGTGTCCCCTGCATTGGCAGGCGGATTCTAACCACTGCGCCAGCAGGGAAGTCCAGTCCCCAGTCTTTATAAGCTTAAAAGCTCTGGGGGCCCAGGTGTGAAGAGAATGCTGAAAGCAGGGCTCTAAGCTGACAAAATAAACCAGCCTCAGGATCTAAGAGCCATGAAGGAGGGAACTGGTTGGACTGGTTTTCCCATAAAACTCAGTGACTTTAATCCCAACCAGGTCGAATTTTAAAGTTAACTGATTCAGTGAGTGGGCCTGAGCAGCTGTGTGTGAGGCCCTGTGCTAGGCCCACTGGGGAAAAGCCGGAGAAGTCACATGTCCTCTGTCTGTGAGGAGCTCTTTCTAACAGGACTCGTCTGAGTGCAAGGTGTAATGGAATCCATGAGTGATTAATCAAAGTGTGACTAACAGGCTGTAGAGGCTCCAAATCAAGAGAGTGATTCATTCCACCTGGAAGAGGATCAGCCAGCCCCTCCTCAGAGGAGGAGGCGGGGGTGGAGGAGGAGATGTCACCAAATAATGCCTGACTGTGGAGTCCACAGCCCAGAGGAGATACCAGTCTTATGAGCTGATCAGAGACCAACAGAGGAAAACAAATTTGCCAGGAATGCTGGTGTTTTTCTGGGGAGTGTTTCACCACCAATTAGGTAGTGCTCTCCGCTCTGTGGAGAGGTATAAAGCTGTCCAGCCCCTGCTTGATCAGGGGCAATTCTTTGGGCTCTTGGAATCTTCTCTTCTTTTTCTACCTGGTTTTCCACTCACAGTCAGTTTTCCTCACCACCTTCTGCAGAGGACGAGGAAGGTGGCGAAGTGGAGAAGGTATGGGGGGATGTGCAGCTGCTAATGAATGACCCCTTAACAACTACGTTTTCTTCGAGAGCTGGTGGTGTAAGGAGGGGACAGGCCCTTGTCTGACATTTGCAGTTTCCAGGGTAAGAATATAGCCTGCTTGTCCGAGCTCCATCCACACTGCCAATAAGTGACACTCCTTGGCCCCAGGTGGGCCTCTTCAGTGGCATGGCCCACATGGAAAAGGGACCCAGAGTCTGGAAAAGGGACCCAGAGAAGAAACCATGTCAGCCCTGAAAGCAGACTTGACCCTTTTGAGAAAGGAATTTTGACGTGCCAGAATGTGGTCCAGAAGCAAGGCGAAGGTTCCAGTGGGCATATTCTCTTGGCCCTGTTGGTCCCTTGTCCCATGGGAAGGGACATGGCTGGGATAGGCCTAGAGCAGGACCCTCTAAAGCCTGGGACCCCAAGCTGACTGACCCTTAGATTTATCTAAGGTAGAACTGAGCAGGAGCACTCTTAAACTCAGCACGTACTGACATTGTTTCTTGGTTTTGTTCTCGTAGCTGGATGAACTAATACCGATCATCACAATAGACTCTATGAAGAATTTCACTGAAGGTAAATTGTCTGAGGCAGTGGCTCTCAACTGGGGGCAATTTTGCCATCGAGGGGCATTTGGCAATGTCAAGAGACATTTGGATTGTCACATTTGGGGGATGCTACTGGCATCTAGTGGCTAGAGGCCAGGATGTTGCAAAATCTCCTACTACCCTACAGTCCTACAGAACAGCCCCCCTGCAACAAACAATGATCCAGCTCCAAATATCAATAATGCTGAGTGTTTGATAAGTGAATTTTAATATCTTGAGCCTGTGCATTTGGACCTGCCTGCTGCAGGATGCTGCGCCTGGAAAGTATAAGATCACAGGCAGTCAGGGCTCCTAAAGAAGGACCCAGAGTGACTACTTCCAGAAAAAAAAAATGGGTCAGTATCAGCAGAAAAGCAACTTGATGGCGAACTTGGAACTGTACCATCAGCCTCAGCAAGTGCACTTGAGGCCCAGCAATTGGCCATGCCAGGCTCCCATGAGACCAACCAGTCCTGAACCATGGATCCCTCTTCCTTGTGCAACTTTGCCGCCCCTGCCTCCCACCCCCAATCCCCTTGTCTTTGGTCTTCACAGGAGCAGCTCTCATTCAACTAAATCTCCAAGGTTGAAACGAATTGGCTGAGTTTTCTTTACAGCTTAACACCATGCCCCACAGTGTCTACTTTTCTTTTATCAGACTCTACACCTCAGGACGCAGACAGAATTTGGACTTAGGTCTGTATGGTCAACAGAGCAACCAGTACTATCTCCCCAGAGCAGCCAGGAGTCTGGGAGAGATGCTATGGGCAACACTTTACCAAATGTTTCTGTCTTCCCTCTTGCCCAGAGCAGAAAGTGGTGGTCAGGACTGGTTGGGTTCTAAACACCAAGCCCCCTTTACCCCTTCCCCAGGTTGATGACAACTTTTTTTTTTTTTTTTTTTTTGCTGTACGCGGGCCTCTCACTGTTGTGGCCTCTCCCGTTGCGGAGCACAGGCTCCGGATGCGCAGGCCCAGCGGCCATGGCTCACGGGCCCAGCCGCTCCGCGGCACATGGGATCCTCCCAGACCGGGGCACGAACCCGTATCCCCTGCATCGGCAGGCGGACTCTCAACCACCGCGCCACCAGGGAGGCCCGATGACAACTTTTTAAGGTGAGAATATTGCAGCCACTTAATTCTTCTAGACATAAAATAATCAGTAGCTGTGTCCACTCTGAGCCTGTGAGCAGGATGGACCAAGTTCAATACCACTGCCTTGTCTGCACTGTACGGCCTGGGATCCCAGCAGTTCTGGGGTCTAAAGGCTTTTCAGTTTCCTAAAACTTCCTCTATGTCCAATAACATTTTTCTCTGAAAATTTCCCCAATAATTAGCTAAGTGAAAAGGAAAAGGTGTACCTTTATTGACACTCAATTCTTGATTAGTCTAGGAGGAATCCTCCCATTTTAGATATCACCAGCTTCCTCTTTTGTTCCACTGTTCTTCATTCATTCATAAATATTTATCTGACATCTCCCAGGTCCCTTAGCACAGGGGTGTACAGTGGTGAATGGCCATTTTCCTGTATAATATTACCCAGGCTGACTCCAAGATTTGACATCTCAGTCATGAAAAGGGGAAAAAGTTTTAATGAAATACGTGTCATGCAATTTCACCAGTGTAAAAACAACATCCCAGGAAGATAATTCTTTATACCTCAGTTATTTGGGTGATATATGAAGGAGACTTAAAAATAGTGATATCATCCTAGAAAGGGAAGGGAAGGATCCTGAGTGACTGGTTGTTTTTTTAAAAACACCTTGATCTCGCGCATTTCCTACAAGTAAATAGGCGCCCATCTTTCAAGATCTGAGAACTACTAGTGAGTGGCAGTTTTATGGAGAAATAGAACAAAGCTTTCTTTCTGTAGTTAAGGATATATTAGCTTGACGTTGTTTTTTTAAAAAAGTTTCCACTGACCTTAAAACACTGAAATCTATGAAATTGGATACTGGAGGATGAGGGAATCCCAAGGTTGTGGACACAGAGCCACATCGACAAAAAAAGAAAAGGAAAATGACAAAAGGGGGCCGCCGCCTGAAAGACTAGGAATCCTGGTCTCTGCAGGGATCCCAGGGGACTGCGAGGCACACGGCCCCATTCGTGCCACGTGACCCTTCTCTCAGCCTCCCCAGCCTGCCTGGAGACAAAGGAGACGGGAGGAGACTTGAGGACAAAGAGCTGTAGAAACCAGCCCTCGGGCGAGAGATTCTGCCTTTGTTTTTGATCTCACCCCAAGGAAGTTAAAAATTAACCCAAGCTGGTAAGAGGACTTAAGACTGTAAAGGCTGTGAGGATCCTTAAGGGTCCCTGCTCCTCCAGTCTGTTCGCCGTTCTGAGACCAGAGAGCGGACGAGAAAGACTTTCATGACAAGCTTGAGCCCCGCCCCTCCCTTCAGGTTTCTCCTACCCTCAGGGTCTCCCCTCCCACCCTCCCGGGAGCTCTGGGCAAACCTCCTCTCCCTGCCACCGATCTGAGCGTTTGTGCCTTAAGTTCCCTGTGCCCCGGCCGACTCGTTACAGAAGAGAAACTGTGCAAATGAGTGTCACCGAAAAGCCAAGTGGTGGGAAAGGAGATCTTCTGTTATTTGATGTTGTTCAGAAAAATGCAAACATCATGATAATGAGGCCAGACTAGAACAGGTTGGGAAAGCAGGACAGAGATTCAGGTCCCTGCATGGCCGTGGAATCCATTTCCTCTGGGTATGGTGAAACTATTTCCTCTAGCTTCAAATTTATGATGATATTCGTTATTCGGAGTGTTTATGAGTTTCTCCTTCTCACTCTCTTCTCCCCCTGCCCCCTCCCGGCCGCCCCCCCCACACCCACTGAGAGTGAGATGCTGTTTAGAAATCATATCTCTGTTGAACAGACTATGAAATTAAATTTTGGAGAAAAAGAATAAAAATCCCAGTTCTGGGCTTCCCTGGTGGCGCAGTGGTTGAGAGTCCGCCTGCCGATGCAGGGGACACGGGTTCGTGCCCCGGTCCGGGAGGATACCACATGCCGTGGAGTGGCTGGGCCCGTGAGCCATGGCCGCTGATCCTGCGCGTCCGGAGCCTGTGCTCCGCAACGGGAGAGGCCACAACAGCGAGAGGCCCGCGTACCGCAAAAAAAAAAAAAAAAAAAAAAAAAAAAAATCCCAGTTCTACAACTCGATGTTGAGTTTATCTGCCTAGTCTTTTTATTAGTGGTTTTGTACTGGTTTCCCACCTGCTCTCTTCCCCTCTGATTTCTCTTCTGGCCGATGGAGAGGAATCTTGGAGTTGCAGGCTCTTCTAATCCTTTTCCAATCTTAGAGTGAGGATGTCCATTGATGAGGTCAGTTTCTCGAAACCTGCCCGGTAGGCAGATATAAGGAAACCGCACGTCATATGTTTTCTTTGGTTGCTTATTAGTCTGTCATTAGTTCTAAGGACACCATTTTCCTTTACTTTTCACTTTTTTGAAATTGAGATACAATTTGCAAACAATAAAGTGCACAGATCTTAGGGGTAAGGTTCAGGGAGTTTCTTTTGTTTTGTTTTGTTTAAGCATCTTTATTGTGGTATAATCTACACACCATTAATTAACTTAAGCATACATTTCAATGAGTTTTAGTAAGTTTATGGAGTTACAACCATCACCACAATCTAATTTTAGGACATTTCTCTCATCCCAAATCTGTCAACGTATTTTTTTAAAAATAAATAAATTTATTTATTTATTTATGGCTGTGTTGGGCCTTCATTGCTGCATGCAAGCTTTCTCTAGTTGCGGAGAGCGGGGGCTACTCTTTTTTCATTGCGCGGGCTTCTCATTGCGGTGGCTTCTCTTGTTGCAGAGCACGGGCTCAAGGTGAGCAGGCTTCAGTAGTTGTGGCACGTGGTCTCAATAGTTGTGGCTTGTGGGCTCTAGAGTGCAGGCTCAGTAGTTGTGGCGCACGGGCTTAGTTGCTCTGCGGCATGTGGGATCTTCCCGGACCGGGGCACGAACCCGTGTCCCCTGAATCGGCAGGCGGACTCTCAACCCCTGCGCCACCAGGGAAGCCCACAAGTTACAATTTAATGCCAAGCCAGCCCTGTGCTTCAGGGCGGTGATTTGACAGGTACCGAAAAACCATGCTACCTCAAACAGCTCCCTCAAAGACATGTTTCTATGCCTAAGATTCCTATCATCACTTGCCTCTTTTGGATAACAATTGTCTCCAGAAGGCCTGAATTAAAATGTAAATATCTAACCTTGGAGATGTCACTCACTAGCACATTGTCTTTAATAGTTTCCTAGCAGGGAGCTTGGGCCTAGGATTCTGTCCAGGGAAAGAGTCAGAGAACCTAGCATCCAACTTTGGGGTGCAGATTACATGGAGTACCCCCACCACGTCTGTGACAGAGGAGGGGTGGAGCATAGAGCAGGAGTCCACTGGGCTGGGCACCTGTGGCGTGGGGCCGGGAATGCCTAACTGGGCCAGAGTGCATCTCCCGAATGGAGCTATAGCATAGAGCCTTCGCAAACTAACACAGAGCTGCTGGGTATGAACCAAGTATTAGAGTGAATTCCCATCTGACCAAGAGGCACAAATGACTGGTCCAAGGGTACACTCAGAGCGTTGTCTGAGTGGTGACTAGAAGCTGGGTCAGTGCTCTTTGCAGGCTGTTCTACTTTCAGAAATAAGTGCTGATTCCATTGCAATTGCAAAGAGAACCAAAGCAGGAGAGCAGAGGAGAAACAATTTAGGAGGGAACCAGGGGGCTTTATTAACTCAAGCCCTCAAGAGTCATGGGGAGATGGGTCGATGTGGTGTGGCCCTTGACCCACAACCAATATAGCTTCTGAATTCTCAGCCATGTGTACATAAACATACATGCCCATGTGCAACATACCTATGCTCAAGTGCCTCCACATATATAATTCCAATCTTTTTTTTTTTTCTATAAGTTTCCTGCTAGGGTGGGGTAGGAGTCAGAAGTCAGCAGCCTCCCAAAGTGAATGGAAAGATCATGGCTAACAGACAGGGTCCTCTCTCCTCTACCAACCCCCAGCAGGAAGCAGACAGGGAGGGTTCCAATGGTTGTAAGGGCTTGGCTGCTTTATTATGTTCATTCTTATGGGCATTTTTACAAGAAATAAGCAAAGTACAAAATATTGTATAGCTTCTCAGTTAGAAAGAATGACATCCTATTTTAAAGAATGAAGGCCCCCTGTAAAGATGAACACCTAACTACAAGCTCCTTTGGGAATTAATCCAAAGTTATTAAGTGCCTGAGCTTATCTGATACACAAATGTTTATTTCTCTAAGTTTTGACAACCAAGACATAAGCTTTGGGGTTGATAGCACTGAAGCTACATGCCATGGGGAAAGAGTATAGGTTTTGGTGTCACAGACCTAGGGTCAAGCCTTAGCACCACCATTCACTAACGAGATTTTGGGCGTTACTTAAGTTTGTTTAACCAGTTCTCTCACTTGTAAAATAGAAATAAGTGAAACAGTCTCTGTGAAGATTAAATAAGATAATGTGAAGAACGCACCTTGTGAGTGCGTACCGAATGTTCATTTTCTCTTCTTTTCCTTTCTAAATGGTCAGCTGAATTAACAAACCACTAAGGAAGATTTCTGACCAGGAGCCAAACAAGGCTCTGCAAACTTTTGAGGGGAAGAAGAATCCAAAAAAGTAAGCTGAGAAAGAGAAAACAGCCTGTTTCATTAACATTGACAATGATCTAGAACTGGGTAGTAGACCCATCCAGATCCTATTAATTCTACACACTGGAGTTATCGGTGTGGGTATATGTCTGGCCACTGAAGCTGGAAACTCATCGACTGAGAACCCTAAGAATTCTGTCTTACTGACACAGAATCTCCACAGAAGCAGAATGGAGACCCACAGTTTGACTGTTGATTAAAACAGAATCATTTTAATCTCCCCTCCAACTGGTTCTGAATCATTTTAATCTCTCCTCCCCTCCCCTCCAATTGGTTCTGAAATATCATTAGGTAATTTTGGATCCCCTTAAGGCTTACTCATTGGCCAACTTTCGCATTTTTGCCCCCACCTTATGCCCCCAAATGAATTTACCTATGCTTTCAGATGGACCTATTTCTACGGGGTTAACTAGCTTGGATGGCATATAAGCCGAGCTACGGCTGTGTCCTTATCTATACTTGTGAAATTCCCCTGGTTAGCCATCTCCATTCAACACACCTGCAGCTTTCTCCTACAAAGCCTTTTGGACCTAAGGATAGAAGCAGAGCATGATGTCCTCCATGTTCACATGGCTTACTAACCCTTCATCAGTCTGAGATATTCTTTGAACTATTCGCAGCATTTAGACCCGCATGCTATTTTTTCTGGGCTGTCTTTTTGACCAAAGAGGAGATAGAAATTGGTCCCTAACAGTACTCCAACTGTGTAAGTGACTCAACTCACCACGCATTAGCTCCTAGCTGTATTCCAGCAAGTTCTGTCAGCAGCTGACCACAGGGGAAAATGCTAACTGTAGATTTGTTCTCTACAGGACTTTGTATCATCACCATCATCACACCACCCCTATTATAACCTGCTGCTTGTTCACCTAATAAATCTTCTGTGGAAATGATAATGTGGTCATTACTTTATCACAAGACTTCCCTACAAACTCCTGGAAGTACCCTTTTTTTTTTTTTTTTTTTTTTGCGGTACGCGGGCCTCACTGTTGTGGCCTCTCCCGTTGCGAAGCACAGGTTCCAGACACGCAGGCTCAGTGGCCATGGCTCACGGGCCCAGCCGCTCCGTGGCATGTGGGATCTTCCTGGACCGGGGCACGAACCCGTGTCCCCTGCATCGGCAGGTGGACTCTCAACCACTGAGCCACCAGGGAAGCCCTCCCCTTCTTGTTTTTTTACAAACAGGGAACCAACAAAGAGATGACATGCCCTCCCTCCCCCCTCCTCTATCCAAATTATTTATTTCCTCCTCTCACTTCCTTCTACCAGCTCAAGGCAATCATTCTGCCTCTTACTCGGTCCTCAGTGACTGCTGATCCTTAGCCCTAGGACAGGGCACAGCCCAGACTCCCTGGAACATTATCAAACCGAGTACATTCTGAGTCAGTACTATATACAGTGATGTGTGTTGTATGTGGTTTAGCTGGACTGTGACACTTGGTAATGCACTCATCCTGAGTAGGAGTACCAATGAAATGAAGTTTGTGACATTTAGTTCATTCTTATCACACACCTTGATTTTCTAGGGACATCTCAGGGGTCCCTATTGGGACATACAGATGATTCCAGAAAGGAAAGCAATCTAAGTGTGCTTTTTTTTTTTTTTTTTTTTTTGCGGTACGCAGGCCTCTCAATGTTGTGGCCTCTCCCGTTGTGGAGCACAGGCTCCGGACGCGCAGGCTCAGCGGCCATGGCTCACGGGCCCAGCTGCTCCGTGGCATGTGGGATCTTCCCAGACCGGGGCACGAACCCGTGTCCCCTGCATCGGCAGGCAGACTCTCAACCACTGCGCCACCAGGGAAGCCCTAAGTGTGCATTTTTATACTTTGTTGTTTCCTTATCATGCTTTGTAAACTGCCAATGCATTCATTCTCAACGAGCAACATGAGAACCCAGGGCTACCATCCTGTTGGGCCCTGTCTAGTTACCAGGAGAGGGAACTTCCTCACAATTGCGTATGTATACTTGGTTGCTTCAGAGATGTCATTAAACATAAACACTGAAAAAAGCTCTCAGGTTTCATCAAGGCTGTTGCCAACACCATAAATGACCCATCATAAAGATCCCACCCCTCTCTGATACTGATAAGGCAAAGGTTAAGGTCCATCTCTGTTTGTTACACTATTATTTCCTTTGGTCTAGGCCAGAATACAATTTCTGGAACCAACTGATTCCTCTCTCAGCTGTCTTTAAGAACACTGTATTCTTTTTACACTGTTGAATTAACTCATACACAAAGTAAATGCCCAATATTTGTTAATGATCATGACTCAATCATTCAGGTGGTTATGAGCTAAGACTGGTCACTCCATAGCCCCTGTGTTACCATACTCTCCCAAGAGACCACAGCCACCCCTCTCCATAAGATTGTCACCACCACTACACTCTGCGGGGGTGGGCAGTCATTCTGAAGCTCCTGGACCTTCCTGCTAACTATCCAAAATCCACACATCTCGGGCTGATTTCCCATCTCCCTCCAAAAGCCTGTCAGGTTAATCCTGTCATGCTTTATATCTCATTTGCCTCAGTCACTGCCAGGAAAACAAGCCCTCTAGGAGACCCAGCATCAACACCTGGACACTCATCCCAGAATCCCTAAGTTCATCGCCTAATCTGATCCAACCCTTCCCTGCCCCTCCCTGAACTCTTCCACTGTGCCCTTTGCAACTCCAGATCCGTCACCATCAAACATCCTGGTAACCTCCTCTTCTTTGAACATTCCCTCCATCTCCTGGCAGTAAGTGAAACTGGTGGTCCCTGATTATCCCATTTCCCGAGCAGCCCTCTCAGGTGGGAGGTATTCATATCCCAGGCACCTAAGGGCCAGGGGGTATAGTAGGTGTGCTGCTTGCCTTTTCCAAATTATTTCTTTCCTCTCCTCCTTCTAAACATCCAGCTCCTTTGAAGTCCCTCCTATCACCTCCTGTCCTTCCAGATCACTTACTCAAGAACTCCCGTTGTCACAGCTCTTCAACCTTGTCTGGCAGCTGCTTTTCTCTCCTCTCGTCTTCACTTCCAAACCCTGCATAGGTGCCTTGGCCCAGCATTTTCATCCCACTTCTGCAAACATCTTCCCTAACAATTTTGTCCTTCTCTCTTCTGTCATATTGGCCTGAAATATCCCATTCTCTTTGAACCCAACTTCCTAACTTCTCAGAGCCTGCACCCAAGCAGCTGGTCATTGCTGGAGGAAATCACACAAAGTAGTTGAGAGATTTCACTTTGAGTTGGTGATCATGAACCTCAAATGAACACTGCATACTGCCTGGCAAATACTATCAAGTTTTCTGGGAAAGTTCACTTTCCCACTCTAAAATGACTTTCTCCATTTTTCCTCAAAATCTCCCACATTGCAAAGTTTTAAGGAAAAATAGAATGTTTACATAACCTCAAAGTATCTCCCCCAGAATATCTATTAAAATTCTGATGGTTTTAGGGAACTCCCTGGTGGTCCTGTGGTTAGGACTAGGCACTTTCACTGCTGGTTTGGGTCCTGGTTTGAACCCTTGTCAGGGAACTAAGATCCCGAAAGCCATGTGGCATGGTCACCCCCAACCAAAAAAAAAAAAAAAAAAAAAAAGCAAACAAAAAAAACCTAACTCTGATGGTTATTTTAAATTAATTAATTAAATTTAATTTATTAATTTATTTTTTGGCTGCGTTGGGTCTTCGTTGCTGCACGGGCTTTCTCTAGTTGCCTCGAGCGGGGCTACTCTTTGTTGCAGTGCACAGGCTTCTCATTGCAGTGGCTTCTCTTGTTGCAGAGCATGGGCTCTAGGCACGTGGGCTTCAGTAGTTGTGGCACACGGGCCAGTAGCTGTGGCTCACAGGCTCTAGAGCGCAGGCCCAGTAGTCGTGGTGCACAGACTTAGTTGATTCGTGGCATGTGGGATCTTCCCGGACCAGGGCTCGAACCCTTGTCCCCTGCATTGGCAGGCGGATTCTTAACCACTCTGCCACCAGGGAAGCCCTGATGGCTTTAACATCTGTCCACAGTTTCTTTTATACTTCATCATTCAGGAGGTGATACTTAACTTCCCTCCCCTTGAGTGTGGGCTGGATAGAGTGACTCAAATGAATAGAGTATGAAAATGGAAATGTAGCAACTTCACAGTGGGAAAACCTGGCAGACACCACCTTATACAAATGATCCAAGTAATAAATCATGTTGATATCTTGTACCCCCGATATGATTCAATGAGAAGTGTGTAACACCTCTGTGGCATTCTTCCCCCAAACACATAACCTCTGACTACTCATGAGAAAACCTCAGACAAACCCCAACTGAGGGACATTCCACAAAACTGTACTATACAAAATACTCTTCACAAGTGTCAAGGTCATGAGAGAAAAGGAAAGACTGAGAAGTTGTCACTGATTGGTAGACACTAAGGAGATATGATGCCTTAATGCAATATGAGACCTTAGATTGGATCCTGGAACAGTAAAAGATCATTAGTGGAAAAACTGGGAAATTCCCAATAAAGTCAACAGCTTAGTCAATAATATTGTACCAATGTTAACTTCTTATGGTTATGTGAGATGCTAACACTCGGGGATACTGGGGAAAGAACATACGGGAACTCTATACCATATTTTCATCTCTTTCATAAAATCTAAAATTATTTCAAAATAAAATTTAAAATAACACATATCTCCTCATCCTCATACCCTTTTTGCAGCTGGTGACCTCACCTCATACATCCTTGATAAAATAAAATGGTCAGAAGAGTTTCATTCTCCACCACCACATTAGCTAGTATATCTGCATCTGCCTCCATCCTTCTGTTACGGTAGGAAATCTGTCCCTGCTCTTCTCAAGGGCTCACCCCTCCACTCTGGGTCCCATCCTCTCTCCTCTCTCCCTTTCTCAATGTTGTCCCTCCTCTAGTTATTCCTCATCTCCCCTATTTGGTCAATCTCCCCTCTCTCCTGGATCATTTCTATCATCATAGAAACATGTTATATTATCCCTCGGATTAATAAGACCCTTCCCTGAGCCCTCATGTCTCTCAGGTTACTACCTTATTTCTCTCATTGCCTTGGCTACATAATTTCCAGGGCCCAGTACAAATTGAAAATATGGGTTCCTTATTAAAATATTAAGAATTTCAATATTGTTACAGTAGAGCATTATACCAAGTATGGGGCCCTTCTAAGCATGGGGTCCTATATGACTGTGCAGGTTGTACACCCATGAAGCTGGCCTTAAGTGCTAGACTAGGCAAACTAATTTATGGTGGAAAAATCAGAATTGGGATTGCATTTGGAAGGAGCAGGGATGATTTGAAAGAGAAAAATAGAACTTTCTGAAAGTGATGGTTATATTTATCTTGATAAGAGTCCATATCACAGGTGCATGAATTTGTCAAACTCATTTAATGTTACACTTACATTTTTTTTCTCCTTATTCTTTCACCACACCAAAAAACCCTCTAAGCAAACACTGATCTCTACATAATGATATACGTACTGAAGTAGTTAGAGAAAAATGTGTAATGAAGCCTGCAGTTGACTTGGAAATGCATCAAAATAATAAGACAGATGAGTAGATAAATGGATAGTTATGTGATGAAGCAAGTACAGTAAAACATTAATGGTATAATCTAAGGCTGGATCTCTTCTCTCAACAACTGACAGAAGTAGACACAAAATCAAAAGGAATTTTCAAGACCTGAAAAATACCATCAACCAACCTGAACACTCCACCTCATAAAAGTTATTCTTTTCGAGCGCACATGGAACATTCACCAAGACAGACCATATGCTGGGGATGAAAGACACCTTAAGAAAGTGGTTGCCTCTGAAGGAACAAGAATCAGGACAGGAAGGAAGCTCTTATTTTTTATTTTAAACTTTATAGTACTACTTGACTTTTATACTATGTACATGCATTTCTTTGATAAAAGTAAAACTTTACTGTATTATTTTAATTATAATAGATATCACTTAAAAAGCATGTACTTATTGATATTAATGTACTAAATAGTATACTAAGTGCTTATTATGTGGTGCTTTGTATTTTATAAAATAATCTCAGGGGTAGAAAGATATGAAAAGGGTTTTTTCACGGTAGGGGATAGGCATTTTGCTTTGGAGACAAAGTTTACTTTAATGACAAACATAATGACACTTGATAAAAAATTATACACACATATGTATATGTATTGAGGTGGACTCTGAATATACAGACTATTTTTATAAACCTAAACCATGATGAATAATATCTCCCACTCTGCAGGGAGTACATCCTATGAAACCAGGTTCTTTAGGATATGTGAGAAGTAATGAACAAGTAATATGAATACCAAACTGTTAACAAGGATTATCTAGGAGAGAGAGGGGTTTGCTGAATAGTGGTCAAAAAGAGCTTTCATTCTTCATTCTATATAATGTAATTTTGTTTTCTACTAATGTATTATTCATGAAATAACTAAAATTTTAAGAACTAGTGGCCCTTTATAGCAAATGTTTACACATTACACTCTCCTCTAGCCATCTGCAAGAATAACATTCATCCCATTTAAGGTTTCATTAAATTTTACATATTACACACATATACACACACACATACTCTAAAATCTATGTGAAGAAACTATACTATAGAATATTAAATAAGTAATTTTCTTAAATAGTACCCCTAATTGTTTCTTTTTAAGGAACATGATAACTAACTTTTCTCCTATACTATTTATATTTAACATGTTATCTTTTTGATTTAGAAGTATCTCTTAACATTCAAGAGAAAGTCACAACCAAAATCCCTAACCTAGCAATACTTTGCACTACCCATTATATCTTTTCTTAACTAGCTTCTCTCCTTTTCTATCCATTCTTTAGCTTTGATGTTGGTTTTTTAATTGGGTTCTTAACTGACAGACTGCAAGAGTTTGGTCAGAAAAGTTTAAATACAATTTTTAATATTGTCATATTTTTTCTTAGTCAAATATATATCAAACTGACTACTGTGAAAATTAAAAAGCAACACCTGTAAATTTTAAGAACAATTTAAAGAATATACTTAGTAGGAAATCTTACCAAGATTTTACGAAATGTTCTTAAATATGGCACTGGAACTAAAAAAGATTCACAAAGCATAAAATGAGAGCAATTTTGAGCAGTGACAAATTGAGAAGGTGTTAAAGAGCTATAAAAATAAATAATATCTTGGATGTATACTCAGATACTATGAGTCGGATTAGTGTGGTGTTTTGTCATTTATTTAATAATCATGTTTATTCAATTCACATTATTGAAATGAACCATTTAATAAACAGCCGTCAAGTTATAAAAAGATGAGGTTTTTCTTGATTAGGTAGGTAACAGATTTAGACCTGGCAATGGAACATTTTGCAAATAAAGCCACAATAACCGGTTTTATTCTTGGGAAAAGTGTGTGTAGTTTGGGGGCAGGCAGTGTGTAACTTTCTGAAAACATCCAAAATGCAGAAGATAACAAAAGTCGGGTTGATAGTTGTTCCTGACTTGATAGTACTATTCTTTCCATTTAAAGAAATTTTTGAACAGATCACAAAGTTCCAGAACTAGGTCTAGCTCAGATTTACAGATTTAAAATATTGATAGGATTTCCTTAATATGTCAATAATTAAATAGTTAAATAACTTATTTAACGTCCAACTAAAATTCACATTATACTGGTATTTACTGCAACAAAGTTATTATTTACATTAATCAACTAGCAATAGGCGGATACAACACACTTAAATTATTGCTCAGTAAAAACATAATCCATGGGCTTCCCTGGTGGCGCAGTGGTTGAGAGTCCGCCTGCCGATGCAGGGGACATGGGTTCGTGCCCCGGTTCGGGAAGATCCCACATGCCGCGCAGCGGCTGGGCCCATGAGCCATGGCCGCTGAGCCTGCGCGTCCAGAGCCTGTGCTCCGCAACGGGAGAGGCCACAGCAGTGAGAGGCCCGCATACCGCAAAAACAAACAAACAAACAAACAAAACATAATCCATGACTTGATATACATTTGTAAAAATTAATCAAATTCAGTTGAATCTTTAAATTGCCTATTCACTTTCCTCTTTTGAACTTTCTCCGATGATTTAAACTGAAAAAAAAAAAGACTTTTAAAAACAGGTCATAATATTACAGCTAACAAAAATACCATTAAAAACACTTAATACTTTTAATAATTATTAAAAGCTTCAAGTCACTACACCTAAGAGTGTAACAACAGCGTGTTGTAATTCGAATTCATTTGCACCGAAATAAATTATTGTCCTTCGTTTCTACTTCCTTCTATTTTCGAAGTACTCATCAACATTGTTCTCTAATATTAATCGACCCTGGTAATCTCAGTTTCCAGCATTTCGCTCTATGGGAACACCTTCAAGTGCTAAAAAGGCTTATAAGAAAAAGAAAAGAATTATTGAGAATTATAAAGATCACATGAGTTTGTCATCCCGAGAGCTAGGGAGATTCTCCTTTTTTTCTAGTTTCAAAGGAGTACAATTAAACGTACAGGTAAAGCTCGAAGGTCTTTTTTTTTATTGTGCTTGGGACGGTCTTCCGCTTCTCTTTGTATTCCATTTTACCTTCCGCCTTCATCCTCCCGGCCCCCTCACTCTTTCCTCCAGGTCCAATTTCTTCGACGTTTCAGAGTCGTGCTCCCTCCGGTAAAAAGGAAGTCTCAGTATTTTCAAACTTTCTCCGTGGCCACCCAGGGTCCCACCCTTCCCGCCCCCACCAGCCGCAGGAGCAAGCACCTGGCGAACCCGGCGCACACCTGGGGAGGGGGTGGTATCCCAACGGCCGCGTTCCGAGTGGGGGAGGGGAGGGGAGTCTGTTCCCTCCCCCCGCCTCCCGGCTGTGACTCATAGCCGAGAACTGGCCGTCAGAGGTGAGCTGCCGCGGGCAGGGGCCGGGGGCGGGGCCGCCAGGTCTGGAAGGTTTGCTCCGCCCCGCCGAGCGTCCAAAGCGCGCAGTCCGCCGGCCAGCTTGCACCGTGCTCCCGGACCCGGGAACCTCGCTGTCGTCCTCCCTCCGCGGACCCGCGCGTCCCAGGCCTCGCGCCGTCCCGCCGGCCAGCGGGCTCCCGGCGGCCTACTCTGTCCGCGCGCCCTCCCGCGAGCCCCCGGCCCGCCTCGAGCCCTTCGCGCCCTTGTCCTCGGCGCGCGCAGCATGGCGCCCCCCCACGTCCTTGCGTTCGGGCTCCTGCTCGCCGCGGCGACGGCGGCGGTGGCCGCGGCCCAGGAAGGTGAGGAGCGGAGTTGGGGGGGTTAGGAGGACCAAGGGGTGGCGGCCCTCGGCGCCCTAGACGTAACCTGCGGGGACGGGGCGGGCGGCCGCGCTTCTCCGCCCGGAGACTGACGGCGCGGGGCTGCCCAGGCTCTGTGCGGGTGGGAGGCAGCGGGAAGGCGCCCACTCGGGCGGGCCGGAGGGAGCAGCCTCGCTTGGCGCTCTGCGCGCCTCTCTCGGGAAGTGGACCGGGGCAGGGGTGGAGGGGCAGGCGGGGAGCAGAGTGGCTGCGGTCACGGCCGCCTCGACGCGCCCACCTCCTTCGGCCCCTGCGCACTTGGAGTTTTGGCGAAGCGGAAACCTGCCCGGGCCGGGATGGGACTCTGCGACTGCGACCTGCGGCCCCGCCCCTCCCCGGGCACCTGCGGTGGGCCCCGGATGTGGGTCTCGGGCGGGGACTGGCGGCTGCGGTGAGGCCTCCGGGGCCGCTACGCACCTGTGCGCGGGGAGGAGGGCCTTGACAACGAGAGGTGTGGATGTTTTCTCTTTAAGGATCATATAAATAATGCCAAGTTTATTGTAGGGAACCCAGATATATCGATAATCGTAAAGAGTAAAAAGTCATATTGGAACCACTTCAAGAAAATCCTGTAATTAATAATTGGGTATATTTTTCTTTTAGACATTGCTCTAAATATTACCCTGAACCTAAACACATGGTTTTATGTCTTGATTTTTTCCCCCTACATAATATCCAGAGTTTTCCGTTTCCTTTAGTCTTGAAAAGCATGATTTAAATGGTACAAAACAATCTATAGCCTGGAAGGTCGCACCGTTATCCTAATGTTGGACATGTAGTTTGATTCCAGTTTTTCTTACTCTGGAATAAACATCTGGGCTGCCATCTCTTGATTATTTGTAAGGTCGTGGCTAGCAGCGAAGTGTCAGTTAGCCAAAGTTTCGTGGAAAGGCTTTTGTAGTCTCACCAGCAGGGCTCAGCCTAATTCACTACACTTTCAAAATAATGCAGTTTAATCAACTCATGTTTTTTCAACTTCAATCTGAGACCAAATACTTAATTTTAAATTGCTTTGAAGTGATGATAGCTGCTGTAGGAGTATGTTCAGAAAGTCTGATTGGTCACTTTTAAATTTCACATTTAGGCATAAATATGTGCTCTGAGCAGGTATAGCGTAGTGCTGCATAAGATTTTAACTCCTTGAGGACCGGCACTATACTTTCTCTTTTTATGACCCCGATACTGAGTTTAGTGCTGGACAGATTATATAGGTGGTTCGTATTGATTTTAATTTAAACAGGGAAAAACTAAAGCCAACTTGAGATATGAAGGAGCAATATATAAATTCTTTGGTCTGTCGTAATTAGTTTTTGTTTTTAAAGATTGCACTCTCTTAGCTAGACGAAGAAATTAGATGTGCTTGCCATTTGAAGTTAAAATGAACTTTTGAGATAGTCGAAGATATAACTATTAAATTGACATCAATATCCAGAATGGGCTGCTTAATAGCACTTTCAAAATCAGGTTCTAGAATTTAATTTAGTTAGGAAATGCACATCCGGAGGTACCTCCAGATTCAATTGAAAGTATAATTTTTCTAAGATACGAAATTGTCCAAGGGTTGAATATGTTCCCATTAAGTCTCAAGAAACATTTCTTATTAAGAAAACGGGGTGGGAAGAGGGAGGTAATGTGAGTTATTCACTGATCATAGAATTGGTACTTTTTTAAATTTAATTTTTATTATATATTGGGATCTAGTTGATTTTACAGTGTGTTTCCGGTGTACAGCAAAATGGTTCAGATATACATATATCCATTCTTTTTCAGATTCTTTTCCCATATAGGTTACTGTAGAATATTGAGTGGAGTTCCCTGTGCTATACAGCAGGTCCGTGTTATCTATTTTATTTTACTTTTTTTTTTTTTTTTTTGCGGTATGCGGGCCTCTCACTGTTGTGGCCTCTCCTGTTGCGGAGCACAGGCTCCGGACACGCAGGCTCAGCGGCCATGGCTCACGGGCCTAGCTGCTCCGTGGCATGTGGGATCTTCCCGGACCGGGGCACGAACCCGTGTCCTCTGCATCGGCAGGCGGACTCTCAACCACTGTGCCACCAGGGAAGCCCTAACTTGGACATTATTGTCAGAACGTAATTTAGCTGGTCCACCATCAGAGTTGATAGTTGGATCCTCATTTTTAAAGTGGATTTTTTTCCCCTGCAGGATGTGTGTGTGAAAACTACAAACTAACCACAAACTGCTCTGTGAATGCGCATGGTCAGTGCCAGTGTACTTCAATCGGTACACAACATTCCGTCATTTGCACAAAACGTGAGTAGAATATTATCCTCATTACCTTTAAGTTTTTTTTTTGTTTTTGTTTTTTTTTTTTTTTGCTGTACGCGGGCCTCTCACTGTTGTGGCCTCTCCCGTTGCGGAGCACAGGCTCCGGACGCGCAGGCTCCGCGGCCATGGCTCATGGGCCCAGCCGCTCCGCGGCATGTGGGATCTTCCTGGACCGGGGCACGAACCCATGTCCCCTGCATCGGCAGGCGGACTCTCAACCACTGCGCCACCAGGGAAGCCCTACCTTTAAGTTTTATTTTGACTTATACTTCTTTAATTGATTTGTCTTGAGTCGGGAAGCGTTTAATTGGCTTAAATCTGAATCATGTTATTTTGTCAACATTATCTCATCTCTGAAGTTTCTTATGATTTAGAAAGTGAACCTGGGAACTTATAAGTCTACGGTAATCTTTGGCCCTGGAAGTTTGGAGTAAATTAAATTTTTTCCTTAAGCATACAACTGCAGTTATTTTTCACTTTGACATGATGCTTTCTTTTCAGTGGCTTCCAAATGTTTGGTGATGAAGGCAGAAATGACTGGCTCAAAGGATGGGAGAAGAGTGAAACCAGAGGGCGCTATCCAGAATAATGACGGGCTCTATGATCCCGAGTGTGACGACAAGGGGCTCTTTAAAGCCAAGCAGTGCAATGGCACCTCCACGTGCTGGTGTGTGAACACTGCTGGGGTCAGAAGAACTGATAAGGACAGTGAAATATCCTGCTCCGAGCCAGTGAGGACCTTGTGAGTCGGGCTGCCTATAAATTTCTTGTTTTCATGCTTTTCGGATTTGTTTAATTAAATTTAGTTTTGAACATGTAATATGATTTTGTGACTTAGAATTCAAAAGATAGAAGAGAGTGGACAGTGACAAGCCCCCATCCCATCTCAATCCCCCATTTACTCAGTTTACGCCATAACCTTCCAGAGATCTTCTGTGAATTTACTAGCAATGTAGTTTTTCTTATTTTTAAATTTTTTTCTTATGGTAGCATACTAAACATAATTTTCCTTAATATATTTTTACTTAACACTCTTCAGTATTTTAAAATACGATTAGTGTTAAATGTATATGAATGATTTAAGCTATGTATATATTTGCTCATTTATTGTGTCTTAGAGCGAGGTATGATTGTTTCAGGGATTATGTAATAGAAAGGAATGGAAACACACTGCAGCTAGATTAAGCCAAAAAGATTTTATTGGAAAGGACTAGAAAGACCAAGGCAGGCACTCTCTCCACTTCTGTCTTCGGAGAGCCTTGTGGCCACTTTTCTGTTTCTCTCAGTGCCTTTTTGTCTCTTCCCATGAAAGTGACCCAACATGACCAACTAAGTCTTAGCTGCCTATATATTACTTGTTTTCATGCTTTTTGGATTCATTTAATTAAATTTAGTTTTGAATATGTAATATGTGATCTTGAGTGTGGTGACCAGAGGCCAGAGGGTCCATGTTAGAAAGCCTGAGTTCTTTATGAATGATGTGTGTGAGGGCCGAGGAAGAAATGAAGGGCATATCTTTTGTATAGATCCTTTTTCTGTTAATTCTCCTGTAATTCCACTTGGGAATTTGGGTATTAGCGTATTAAGAAAATAATATAAAAGGCTGAGTTGTTATGGTCAATCAATACTGTCTTTTTACTTTATAGCTGGATCATCATTGAACTAAAACACAAGACAAGAGAAAAACCTTATGATGTTCAAAGTTTGCAGGCGTAAGTGCTATTAAATGCATTATGTTTGCACAGTTGGTGCTCAGAACTTCCCTCCTACACCATTAGATAAGCTAAAACAAGTCTCTGCGTTTTCATATTTCTGAAAAATAAAATACTGTAAATAATATTTTAAACTTTTTTTAAAAAATAGAAGTGCAAGAATTGTACAGATTCCTGTAGTACCCTTCGCTCAGATTTACCAGTAAACATTTTGCCACATTTTCTTTTTATATGTTTATGCATATGTGTGTGTACGTTCTATATCTATCTGAGCATGTATAAATATTATTTCCCCAGAACATTTGAGAGCAAGTTCTAGATGTCATGCACCTTGACCCCTAAATACTGTGGTGTATCTTTTCCTAGGAACAAAAGGCATTTTCTTACATAACCACTATACAGTTATCAAATTCAGGAAATTTAATGTTAAACCACATTGTGCCAGTTTTCCCGATGTCCTTTGTGGCAACTTTTTCCCCTCTGACCCAGGACCCAGTCTAAGATCATGCATTTAGTTGTTATGACTATTCAATCTCTTTAAATATGGAACACTGCTTTGGCCTTTCTTTGTCTTTGTTTTTCCAATAAAATTTAAATTTTTAATTAATATTTGAATTATAAACCATGACATTGATATTTTTGAAGAGTATGGGCAAATTGTTTTATAGAATGTCCCTCAATTTTGGATTTGTCTCATGTTTCCTCATAATTAAATACAGGTAATTCATTTTTGATAGGAAAGCTACTTAAAGTGATCTTGTGTCTGTCTCAGTACCTCACACTGGGAGGCGCACGACATCAGCTTGTCCCTTTACTAGTAATGTTAACTGTGGTCAGGATGGTGTCCACCAGGTTTCTCTACTATGGAGTTAACACTTTCCTTTTTGTAATTAATAAGTATAATCTGTGGGTAGATACTTGGATACTGTGTAAATATCCTGTTTCTAGTCAAACTAGAACTCAGCAGTTTTTGCATCAATTATTATGATGATAGTTGTAAAATGGCATAAAATTTTTTATTTACAGTGCACTCAAGGAGGTAATCACAAGTCGTTATCAACTGGATCCAAAATATATCACAAATATTCTGGTGAGATTTTTTTTTTTTTTTTTAGCAAGTGAGCTTTAACAGAAAATTGGTCGGATAGTTTGGTTTGGGTATGATTTTTGATAGTGGTTAAACTGCATTTGAATAACAGTTTAAGCCCTGGGCACTTAATCCTGCAAATCCCCTGTTATTGTTTTCCTTCCGTAGTCTTTGAAAACCTCAGTTTACCCTTAAAGAAAATGTAGTGTCTCTTACTATTCTAACACATGCCAGTCTTCACACCTTGGAAAACCTCTCTCTATGGTTGTTTTTGGCAATACTTAGGATGCTACGTAGTCCTGTTTTCTCTGGTTTCAGGAGCTAGTCTTTAACCAGTTAGCCCTTCCTTAACTCTTTCAGCTTTGGTTGAAAAATGCTTGAATAGTGTGATGGAACTCTTTCAAGGCAGAAAATTGCTGTCATTTTTTAAAAGACTTTTTGGTAGGGACAGACTTTTCCTTCCTAAAAACAGAACATGGTAAATGCCACTGCATTTTGGATTGCATTTCTTTGGCATTTTAGCATTAAAGTAGTTCTAACCAAATAAGGTACTTTAATATCTTGTTTAAAATCTTTTAAAAATTCTCTTTTGAAGAGAAAATTATAATTATCTTTGGTTGCATTGCTATTTTAATTCCTTTGGATAGATTTTTTTTTTTTTTTTTTTTTTTTTTTGCGGTATGCGGGCCTCTCACTGTTGTGGCCTCTCCTGTTGCGGAACACAGGCTCCGGACGCGCAGGCTCAGCGGCCATGGCTCACAGGCCCAGCCGCTCCGCGGCATGTGGGATCTTCCCGGACCGGGGCACGAACCCATGTCCCCTGCATCGGCAGGCGGACTCCCAACCACTGCGCCACCAGGGAAGCCCCCTTTGGATAGATTTTTAAAACCTCCCAAAGATTTTGAAATTATTAGTGATAAACCCAATTATCCACTAATGGCAAGAAACACTGACACCTGCAGATTACAGAAAATCAAACACTGAATATTCTGATTATTGAACAATGATATTTTCATACAGTTTTGGTTATAGTAATATTAATTTGTATTTTTCCATTTTTCCCCCAGTATGAGAATGATGTTATCGTTATTGACCTGGTACAAAATTCTTCTCAGAAAACTCAGAATGATGTGGACATAGCTGATGTGGCTTATTATTTTGAAAAAGATGTGAGTATAATCTTCCTCATTTTATTCTTGTGTTTAGAAATGTAATGTTGTCTATCATGCCTCAGTGGATTCAAGATCTTTCACCTGTTTCTCTACTTTTAGATCAACTGTATGAATAACTGTTCTCCAACTGGTTCTCATGCTGCAATTAATTTTGTCCTCCTTGTCGTTCACAGTCACCTTTCTTAAACCCCTTTCTTACTTGTTTGTATATTTATGCCTTTTTATCACATTGTTCTGCCTAGAATATCTTCTCTTCTATGATTCTTATTACCTCCTTGGCAGTTATTTAGTTTGTGAGTGTAGCCTTCCCCTACTATAATTTCCATTAACAAGAGACTATGTAAAAAATGCTGTGTAACTGGTGTGATTAAAATGTTTGTTTAAACTTTAATATACTGAAGTGAGCTATTTTCTTCTTTTTTTTTTTTTCCTGAGCCCATCTCCTGGAATTTCAGTTACGTGTATGTTAGACCACTTGATAGTAACCACAGGGCCACTGAGGCTTTGTTCTTTTTTTTAAGATTTTTTTGGCTGTGCTGTACAGCATGGGAGATCTTAGTTCCCTGACCAGGGATCGAACCCGTGCCCCCTGAAATGGAATCATGGAGTGTTAACCACTGGACCACCAGGGAAGTCCCTAAAGTGAGCTATTTTCTGATGAAATCTGGGATTCACTTCAAAATAACAAGGCCAAGGAATTCCCTGGCAGTCCAGTGGTTAGGACTCCGTGATTTCACTGCCAAGGGCTAGCATTCGATCCCTGGTCAGGGAACTAAGATCCCACAAGCCAAGCGATGCAGCAAAACAAAACAAAACAAAACCCCACAAAACAAACAAAACAAAAAACCAGGCTGGGAGAGGCTGGGGGTGTGGGGATAGAAGGAAGAGTAGGTAAAGTAAGGTTGGCCACGTGTTTATGTTATTGAGTCTGCATTAACAGGTACATGGGATCTCATTATTCTATTCTTTCTACTTTTGTATATGTTTGAAATTTTCCTGTCATTAAAGTGGTGGGGTTTTTTTGGTTTTTTCTTTCTTACGTTTCAATGGATGAGATTGTTATCACCAAAACCATAAAGATTCTTGGCAGCAGTTCTTTTGGTACGTAATTGGCACGTAATTCTATGTGGCCATGGTAGGTTTTCTTAACTATTTTAAAATGCTTTTCTCCTTCTCAATGTAGGTTAAAGATGAATCCTTGTTCCAGTCCAAAAGGATGGACCTGAGAGTAAATGGGGAACTACTGGATCTGGATCCTGGTCGAACTTCAATTTACTATGTTGATGAAAAACCACCTGAGTTTTCAATGCAGGGTCTACAAGCTGGTATTATTGCTGTCATTGTGGTTGTGGCAGTAGCAATTACTGCTGGAATTGTTGTGCTGGTGAGCATAGGACAAGTAAAATTTCATTTCAGGGTCTCTTCTTTGAAGAAAAGGTGATAATATGAAAAAGCCACAACCGTGTTCCAAAACAAGTTAATGAAACCAAGTCTTCATTTTTTTGTAATCCTTTATGCTGAATGAATCTATTGCATTTCCGGTCCCTTTTTATAAAATAGTCAACCATATGAAGCAAGAAAGGATACTGATCTGAGAAAAGCTTGTAGCTGAGCACCTCACAGGTTGGTTACCTTGCTATCAAATAGCAAACGTCCTTCAGTTGTCCTCACTGCACACAGGAGTGCAGTTCAACACTGTTGCCAGGATTAGTGCAAAATAATCTGAATTCCCAAACCATTCAGTAAGATGAAACTACAGAACACAAACTAATGTTAGCATAAAAAAGAATTAAAAGGGATAAATAGGAAGCAACAGTTCAAAATAAAAGATTTAGGGCCTCCCTGGTGGCGCAAGTGGTTGAGAGTCCGCCTGCCGATGCAGGGGATACGGGTTCGTGCCCCGGTCTGGGAGGATCCCATATGCCGCGGAGCGGCTTGGCCCGTGAGCCATGGCCGCTGAGCCTGCGCGTCCGGAGCCTGGGCGTCCGGAGCCTGTGCTCCGCAACGGGGGAGGCCACAACAGTGAGAGGCCCGCATACCGAAAAAAAAAAATAATAAATATAAATAAATAAATAAATAAATAAAAGATTTAATGTAAACTGAACTTAGCAGTGCTTCAGAAGAAGACTATCAGCTGAACAAGCAGCATTTGTTCTAGATATGTAAGGGTACTTCAGCATCAGGAAATTTTACCAACACAACAAATTCAGAAATAGATTTGATGGTATATGAGAAGTTATATTTTCAGTTCAGCAGCATTATCACACTTGGCTATCCATCTGGAAGAAAACAAAAGTTGGATTCCTGTTTCACCCCACCAGGGCTGGCCGTATTGCTCAACTGTGTGTGAATAGCACGTTTTGGAGCACAGCAGCATGAAAGGAGTTGGGCAGTACACCCATGTTCAAACACAAATTCTAGATGGGTTATAGTTCAAAATGTTAAAGAATAAGATAAGTCTCAAAATTAATTTAGGAGATGTTGTACAACCTTGTGGTAAAAGAAACCAAGTAAGGTGGGAAATCTGGAATCCATGAAGGAAGAAGTATATATTTGACTTCATTGAAATTAAATATTTTATATGGCAGAGATACTGTAAAGTGAAAAAAATGTCAATGATAGGCTGGGGGAAAATATTCACGATGCATAAAACAAGATTATTATGCATACTATATAAAGGGTTCTTAGAAAATGATGAGGAAACTAAAGAAAGAGTGGTAATAGGTGTGAATAGATAATTTACAGAAAAGGAATTCCACATGGCAGATAAACACAAAGGTTCATCATAGAAATCTAATTGTCCTACAGAAATGAAAGCACAAGTGCATAAGGAAGCATGGTCAAAGTCATATATTCCAGCGTTGCTAGTAAGGGTGAATCTGGAAACAACCTGAGTGTACACTCAGAGGAGGATGGATGAGTAAACTGTGGGGTATCCATGCCATGGAGTAAAGTGGCTATTAAAAAGAAGGAGTTCAAAAAAAAAAAAAGGAGTTCAATCTATAGCTTTTGATCTGGAAGGATTCCTGTGATGTGGATACAGGCTGTGCAAAGAGGGAAATGATACTCTGCATGATCCCATTTTTTTTTGAGACCCCCTAAAACTTGTATGCATATGTTCATATATTTGTATTAGGATGGAAAAAGATGTGGAAGAATGCACACTAAGCTGTTAAATTTCACTAAAGATTATTCATTGTTTTCTCAGTGCATTTGAGAAACAATGTCTATGGATAGATTTTAAAATTAAATTTGTTCATTTCAGAATTGTGTTCATTAAAAGCATATGTGTCGGGCCTCCCTGGTGGCGCAAGTGGTTGAGAGTCCGCCTGCCGATGCAGGGGATGCGGGTTCGTGCCCCGGTCTGGGAGGATCCCATGTGCCGCGGAGCGGCTGGGCCCGTGAGCCATGGCCGCTGGGCCTGCGCGTCCGGAGCCTGTGCTCCGCAACGGGAGAGGCCACAACAGTGAGAGGCCCGCATACCGCAAAAAAAAAAAAAAAAAAAAAAAAGCATATGTGTCAATTTAGGGCTTCCCTGGTGGCGCAGTGGTTGAGAGTCCGCCTGCCGATACAGGGGAAACGGGTTCGTGCCCGGGTCTGGGAAGATCCCACATGCCGCAGAGCGGCTGGGCCCGTGAGCCATGGCCGCTGGGCCTGTGCGTCCGGAGCCTGTGCTCCGCAACGGGAGAGGCCACAACAGTGAGAGGTCCACATACTGCAAAAAAAAAAAAAAAAAAAGCATGTGTCAATTTAAACTAACTTTTTGTTTGGGTAGCAGTCCTCAAATAGTAATCATTTTTCTTCCATATAGGTTGTTTCCAGAAAGAAAAGAATGGCAAAATATGAGAAAGCTGAGGTAAGTGGATTATTTAATTAAAAGGCCCTTGTTTTAATCTCTTACTCCTAATAATCCCTATACCTTCCAGACACTGACAGGTCTCAATTACACTTGAGTCCCTTTATAGTATAGTCCTTAGGGTCTTAGGGAGAGTCTCACAATGCTAAATTTTCTTTCACGAGTTCCATAGCAGACCAGATTATATTGAATTCTGACCACTTATTGGCTGGGCAAGTTATTTAACTTCCCTTAAGCCTCCATGTTTCCTTTATCTGTAAGACAGGGATAATAGTACAGACCCATTGTAAGGATTTAATAAAGTAATCTGTGTAGAGTGTCGATCCCATGCTTGCCGCACAGCAAGATGTTTGCCATCCGCAGTAGTTGTCATCATCATGTCTCGGTTCTGCCTATAATTAGTTGTGCGATCTCAGACAAATCATTTAATTCTAAACTTCAGTTTCCTCACCCATAAAGTAAAAGATTCGTAATAGAAAATGAATTGGTTCTTCCTATATTTAAAAATGGTATACATTTAACAAAAATATTACCCATTCTTAAAGATTTAGCTTACCTGCTACTTCCCCCTGTCACTTTGGCCATCTTATCTCTAAAAAGCAATTTGGATCATGTACTTAATGTGTGCTTCCTTGTAATATACCTTTTTTAAAAAAAATTTAAATAAGTCATAAATGTGGAGAATTTTCTTGCTTTCCTTTTTGTTTTTTAAGCTATTTTCAGAATGAACAAAAGACTGGGTCCAAAATTATTTTAATTTTTTCTTTTTCCCTCTTTCAGATAAAGGAGATGGGTGAAATGCATAGGGAACTCAATGCATGACACTAATTTGAAGAGTAACTATAAGGGAAATTAGCAAACAGACTCAGATTACAAACGTATGAACGTGGGGCAAAGAGAAGATCTTTGAAGACCGCTATTGTGTTAGTTAACATCATATATTTGTAACAGTTAAACCTGTATTCAAAATATAAGCAGTTGAAATTGACTTTACTAATCTTAAAATTTGACCGCAAGTGTCATATATATGCAGATCTGATATAAAACCCAGAATTTGAACTGCATAGTTTGAATTATTTATGCCTAACATTGAAGGGTATACATTAAATATGCTTCCACAGTAGAGTCTGAGTGACTACTGTCTTGTCTGTTTGTGGTTAAATAGCTGCCTTTCTGTCTACTTTGAGTCGTGTACATATAAATGTTTTTTATGAACTATGAAATAAAACACTTAAAAAATGAGTTTCCTAACTTCATTTGAATCATATTGAATCAAATTTCATAGTATACAAACAATAGGTTAAGAAATGCTCTGAATGCTAGCTACAAATTAGAATTTGCATGAGTCCTTATAATCATGTATATTCAATATAAAGTTTATGACCTGTAGTGTGTAACTTCTTTTTTTTTTAATAACATGTTTAAAAAATATATATTTATCTATTTTGGCTGCTCCAGGTCTTTGTTGCAGCACGCAGGCTCTTTAGTTGTGGCATGTGGACTTCTTAGTAGCGGCATGCAGGATCTAGTTCCCCCACCAGGGGTTGAACCTGGGCCCCCTGCATTGGGAGCACGGAGTCTTACTCACTGGGGCACCAGGGAAGTCCCTGTAGTGTGTAACATCTACACAGAAAAACCAAACAATTTTATTCTGCATGCATCTAAGATTCTATTTTAGTCAAAGTGGCATTTTGACAGACACTTAATACCTTGAGGCAGAATTGATGGAGAATGTTGTGAACCATGAATTCCATGGTTGAACTAGAAGCACCAGTTTTTCAACTGAATAATTATGGTACAAACACATTTTATATGAAGTTAAAGTATCCTGAAATATTTTGCTTTTCTTAGGAAAAATTTTTAAACACTATGAAAACATTAAAGAAAATATAAAAACTAGATTTAAACATTTACCTATGATTTTTATCCCTTCCGTAGTAGGCAAATTCTAGGATGGCCCCTAAGATTTCTTACCCATGATATATATGCTGTATGTAATTTCTTCCCTTAGAGTGTGGGCAAGATCTGTGAATATGATAGGCTATCACCCCTGAGATTAAGTTATATGGCAAAGGTGAAGGGATTTTGTAGATGCAGTTAAGATCCCTCATCACTTGACTCAAGGGAGATTACAAAAGAGTGCCTAGAAGTAAGAGACAAAAAGCAGAAATAAACGTGCTCTCCTGTTAGCCTTAAAGCAAGCTGCCGTGTTTTGGAGAGAGTCACCTATCAGGAAATGGCAGGCCGACCCTAGTGGCTGAGGGCCTCAGTCCCTCAACCATGGAAGTGAATTCTGTCAACAACCAGTGAGCTCGGAAGAGGACTTCAGCTCCTGATGAGAGCAACCCTGGTGACGTTTTCACTGGAGTCTTGAGACCCTGAGGAAAAGACCCAGTCACGCTTTGCTTGGACTCCAGACCTATAGAAAGTGAGGTGATAAATGTTTATTGTTTTAAGATGCTAAATTTGTGGTAATTTGTCACACAGCAACAAAAATTAGTAGTAGAAAGTAATGAGAACTTTAAAGACAGAATAGCAGATACAAGGAGCAGCCACCACCCCAGGGCTGGGACAGCACCCAGAGAAGAGGCCCTCTACTTCCGCCAAGCCCCACACCCTGGGCTGGAATCCAGACCTTGTGGGAGAGGGCTCTGATAAAGAGCAGAGAAGTTGCTGTGGTGCTGCACTGGCAGAACTTTTTGAAAATCTCTCTTGTGGAACTTACTGGAAAAATTTGCTCTCAAGGGCAGGAGTCATCAAACTGTAGCCTGCAGCCTGGTCTACCACCTGTTTTTAAACAGTCTGGGAGTTACGGATGGTTTTTGCATTTTAAATGGTTGAAAAAATTTAAAGAACATTTCATGATATGTGAAAATTACATGGAATAAAAATCTGTGTCCATAAAGTTTTATTGGAGCACAGCTACACTCATTTGTTTATGTGTTGTGTGTGGCTGATTTGCACTACAAGGGCAGTTGAGTAATTGTAACAGACCGGGCCAGTGGAATGCAAAGCCTAACTATTACTCTGGTCCTTTACAGAAAAAGTTTGCTGACGCCTGCTTTAGGGTGCTGAGGGATAGCTCCTCATAGGGAGGTGTCCTGGCCGACACCTACGGCACTGTATAAAGCTGCCTTTTATAGCTGGGTGTAGCAGTTTTGGTGCTCCAGGAAGCTGCTATCTGCTGTCCAGGGCTGCAGAAGCCCTGGGTGCTGCAGGAGCTGGGCACTGGGGAAGCAGCAGGTGCCACAGGGGAAACAATACCTTTTCTTCTTGCAGTGTCTCTCCAGCGCCCTCTACCGACAAAGCTTCAGAGCATGCACTAAGGGTGAATTTGGAGCTAAGAGGTAATTAAATCAGTAACTCTTCAACCCAGTGCCCTCTAGTTTCTGTTTTACCTCTTCTGAAGCTACTCCTGCCAAAAGTCAACACTGACCAGCTAATTGCCAATTTCCCCAGTATTGAATCGTTTGATCTCTCCACAGCTTATCACCACAATGCCTGCCCCATATCCTACCCCAGTATGTTGCCTACAGATTTTCTTCTTTGGCTTCACTGGCATTACTCTCCTCTGTTTTGTTTTCTCTTCTGCTGACTCTGAAATACTGATGTTCCCAGGATTTATCCTTTCTTCTATTTTTTCCTTTTTCTTCTGGGAGGATTTCATCATTCCCTTCCCTTGCTTTAGTTACCATCCAAGTCCTGATGATAACAGAAATACCATCTCCATTCTTGTAATTCACCCTGAGTTCTACCCTAAACTATGTTTCACTTAACTAGCCTTTAATGATCTCATCATCTTCCTCCAAAAACCTAGTGAACTCTTATATTCTCAGAATCAGTTAATGGCATTGTAACCAGGTACCAAGTCCCAAGTTCTTTTCTCTCTCTTAACTTCTCCATTCTTTTAGTCATCAGGCCCTGAGATTCTCCCTCAGGAATAAATCTGCCTCTAATTTGCCTCTCTTACACATTTTCACTGATCTCTTCACCACCAGTCTATTCCCTTTCTAAACCAAATCCCACATTACTCCCAGAATTATTTGCCTAAAGTTGATTCTAGCACTTTTCTGCCCCTTCCCCCTGCCAGTCTGGCCCTGCACTGGGTGCCGTTTCCCCTTTTGGCTGCCCAGCATCCATCTCCTCTTCCATTTGGGGAGAATCCTCCTGTGTGTGGTATTGGGAGCCAGTTCTCCAACTCCCTCTGCAGAAATTTAAGGGTGGTTATCCTCCCTCTGCTCTGAGCATCAGGGCACAGGCACCTCCACCTAGGACTTGGAATCTTGTGATGAAAACAAAGAACGGTTGAGAAAACTCTCAAGGGCAGCGATGGGGTGAGACCAATGGCAGCCACAGGCGTCTTCCACGGGTGGGATCCCAGCCCTCTAGCTATGGTCACTCTGCCTGGCCTCTCTTGGTTCCTCCTTTGTCTCCACTGCCAATACCCTGCTCCAAAACTTTACCACTTGCCTAGATGTAATTTCTGGCTTCCTTCCTCTTCGCTCTCAATCCTTCCTGTGTATTATTCCCAGAACAACAAAAATGGTCACAATCTACCTTATTTCCCATTATACTTCAATATATCCAACTTTGCTGCATTCAAGATTTTCCTTCCCATTCCTCAAATGTTCCTGTTCCCCAGTCCTTTTATATTTTGCTTGGGCTTGACCATGTCTTTGTTTATGTTCTTTCTTTTCTTTTTTTTAATTGAGGTATAGTTGATGTACAATGTTATATAAGTGTCAGTTGTATAACATAGTGATTTACAATTTTTAAAGTTTATATTCTTTTTTTTAACATCTTTATTGGAGTATAATTGCTTTACAATGGTGTGTTAAAGGTTATATTCTTATGTTCTTTCTTACATCTGGAATATCCTCTACTTAGTCAAGGCCCAGCTTAAGATTCCCTTTCATGAAGCCTTTCTTAACACTTTAGTCTCAGCTCTTTCTACTTCTTTCAACATGAAGGGGATCAGGATATGCTACCCCCAAATATGCCACTTTGGCATAAGGATTTTTTTGAGCTAAAGGCAATTGAGAATCAACAGATGCAGAAAGAGTTCTCTGCCCTCCCCTTATCTGCCTAAAATCAGGGCAGAAATTTCCCTTTGTGAAGGTGTTCCCCCCCCCGCCGCCCCCGCCAACCCATCACCAGAGAGAGAGAGTTGACACTGAGATGAGTTTGCATAACTAGACCTTACTGCAACAGCCCTTATCTTCCATTAGTTCTCCCATATATTTCCTGGTTACTTCCCCACAATTGTCATCTCTGGAAGCCCAAACCCTCTTTCCTTTGTTAAGAGGATATATGAGACCCTGAGTCTAACTGATTCTTTGATATTTACTTTTCTGTGAACTCCTGTGCATGTATATATTAATAAAAATTGTGCCTTTTCCCCCATTAATCTGTCTTTTATTAGTTTAATTCACATATTACCAGTAACTGAACTTAAGAGAGTAGAGAAAAAGTTTTCCCTCCTCAATAAACACAACCCTTTCTGTAGATACAACATAATTTCAGTTATTTCCCATCATCCTAAAACATGGCCCCCCAACCCCTCTAAAAATTCCCACTGACCTTGCTTCCCTAACAAGCTGCCATTTCTATCTCTTCTCCGTTCTTAACAAACTTCTTAAATAGAACTAGCACATTTTGTTTTCAGAATGAAATTTTCAATCCATAGAGCTTCTGTTGCCCACATCAACCAACCAAAGAGCTTTCTCAAAAACCAATGACTTCTTCAGATCATTTGCCCGCTTTTAAATTGGGTTATTTATCTTTCTATTATTGAGATGTAAGATGTCTTTATAGATTCTGAATATGAGTCCTTTGTCAGATATATAATTTGCAAATATTTTCTCAGAAGAACATACAGAGCACATGAAAAGATACTCAATATCATTAGTCATTAGGGAAATGAAAATCAAAACCACAATAAGATACCATTCATACCCACTAAGATGGCTAGAATCAAAAAGACAGACAGCAACAAGTGTGGGTGAGGATGTGGAAAAGCTGGAACACTTATACATTGCTAAAGAGAATGTAAAATGTTGCAGGCATTTTGGAAAAGTTTTACAATTCCTCAAAATGTTAAACATAGCGTGTTAAACATATGGGTTATAGTTTAACGTGAGGACTGTAGCTAAATATATATTAAAAGTATGATATAGTAGTCCCACTTCTAGGTATATATCGAAGAGAAATCAAAACATTTGTCCACATAAGAACTTGTAAATGAATGTTCATAGCAGCATTATTCATGATGGCCAAAAGTGGAAACAATCCAAACGTCCACCAACTGATGAATGAATAGATAAAATGTGGTATAGCCATTCAATAATACATTATTTGGTAATAAAAAGGAGTGAAGTATTGACACATGTTATGATGTGAATGAACTTTAAAAACATTATGTTTAGAGAAAGAATCCAGTCACTAAACACCCTATATTGTATGATTCCATTTATATGAAATGCCCAGAAAAGGCAAATTTATAGAGACAGAAAGTTGATCTGTGGTTGCCAGGAACTAGGGGGAGAAGGAAATAGGGAGTGACTGCTAATTTGTATGGAGTTTCTTTTTGGAGTGACAAAATGTTCTAAAATTAGATTGTTGTGATGGTTATACAACCCTGTTAATATACCAAAAATCATTGAGTTATATACTTTAAATGGATGAATTATGCAGTATGTAAATTATATCTCCATAAAGCTGTTTAAAAAAGAAAAAGATGTCTTAATACTCAGCTCCAGGGGCCATTTTTAGTTGTCCTTTCTCTGAAACTGCAGCTGCTGACATGGTTGACAGCACTTTACTTATTGTCATTCTTTAATAATGGAATAATACAACCAAATTACAAAAATTCTAGAAACTAGAGTGGTGGCAAAATTAGTGTTGAATATGAATTTCTCATGGGCATCTTATCATAGAAAACTGAGCTAACAATAATTTATTTATTTTTAGAAATTTATTTATTTATTTTATTTTGGGCTGCATTGGGTCTTCCTTGCGGCGAGCAGGGGCTGCTCTTTGTTGTGGTGCACGGGCTTCTCATTGCGGTGGCTTCTCCTGTTGCCAAGCATAGAATCTAGGTGCGTGGGCTTCAGTAGTTGTGGCACGTGGGGTCAGTAGTTGTGCCTCACGGGCTCTAGAGCGCAGGTTCAGTAGTTGTAGCACTCGGACTCAGTAGTTGTGGCGCACGGACTTAGTTGCTCCACGGCTTGTGGGATATTCCCAGACCAGTGCTTGAACCCATGTCCCCTGCATTGGCAGGTGGATTCTCAGCCACTGCACCACCAAGGAACTCCCTGAGCTAGCAATAATTTATTTCTAAGATTAAGTTAAGACGCAAGAGGGAGGAGATATGGGGATATATGTATATGTATAGCTGATTCACTTTGTTATAAAGCAGAAACTAGCACACCATTGTAAAGCAATTATACTCCAATAAAGATGTTACAGAAAAAACGATTAATTGGGCCTCCCAGGTGGCGCAGTGGTTGAGAGTCCGCCTGCCGATGCAGTGGACACGGGTTCGTGCCCTGGTCTGGGAAGATCCCACATGCCGCGGAGCAGCTGGGTCCGTGAGCCATGGCTACTGAGCCTGCGTGTCCGGAGCTTGCACATCTGGAGCCTGTGCTCCGCAACGGGAGAGGCCACAACAGTGAGAGGCTCGCGTACCGCAAAAAAAACCCAACAAAAATGATTAAGTTAAACACTTTAAAATTTACTAAACACTTTTCTATTTTTGGTTGTTTAAAAATCTTAATTATTACTTCTTTGAAGAGCCTCTTTGTTAGGTACGTGTGCCTTTTTGCCCAATACTTACTTACTCTGATTATAAATAGGTAACAGTCATTATGAATTTGGAAAATATGAGAAAATTAAAACCCATTTGGTGGTAATGATTGTATTGCACCCTATCAATCATATTGTACCATGTGTTCCATTTTTGCAAAATCCCTCTTTTCTGTTATTTTTAGAAATTCATAGTTTCCTCTGTAGGACTAGAAAATATAAAAAATTTCTATAAGACAACTATTTGACATAACTTTCGGAATTATCATAAACATTTAATATGTGCACATGGCTTTAAAGAAAAGATATATATATATTTTTTAATGAATTTATTTATTTATTTTTGTCTGTGTTTGGTCTTCATTTCTGTGTGAGGGCTTTCTCTAGTTGAGGCTAGCGGGGGCCACTCTTCATTGCGGTGCGCAGGCCTCTCACTGTCGCGGCCTCTCTTGTTGCAGAGCGCAGGCTCCAGACGCGCAGGCTCAGTAGCTGTGGTGCACGGACTTAGTTGCTCCATGGCATGTGGGATTTTCCCAGACCAGGGCTCGAACCCGTGTCCCCTGCATTGGCAGGCAGATTCTCAACCACTGCGCCACCAGGGAAGCCTAAGAAAAGATATTGTTAAAAAAACCTCTTAGGAAGTTCCCTGGCAGCTCAGTGGTTAGGATTCCAGGCTTTCAACGCCATGGCCTGGGTTCAATCCCTGGTCCAGGAACTGAGATCCTGCAAGCCACATGGTGTGGCCAAAAAAACACCAAACAACAAAAACAAACAAACAACAAAACAAAACAAAAACCTCTTGGGCAAATTGATTACAAGCACATTTCAAAGTTTTATTTCAAGCTTTTCTCTAAGCAGGCTAATTAAAAGGTCCCTCTTCTCGAAGACATTTTGGCATTTTGGAGGAAAAAAAGCCTGTTAGGATCATTGTTATTATTAGCCTGGATTCAAAGTAAAGAGTGTCTGAAATCATTAGCTATCTTTTAAGTCTGGTGAAAGGTCATTGTCCTCTGCCAAGGCTGATAGTCCTCTAGATGAATTTCTAGACTTTATGCCCATTAGTCTACCAGAAATGGTAGTAACTCCCCAAAAGGAGCAGTTAATGACATCAGACTATAAGGCTTAGGTCTGAGACACATTTTCTTTCTCAGAACAAAAGGACATACAAAGGGGCTTCCCTGGTGGCGCAGTGGTTGTGAGTCCGCCTGCCGATGCCGGGGACATGGGTTCATGCCCTGGTCCGGGAGGATCCCACATGCCGCGGAGCGGCTGGGCCCATGAGCCATGGCCGCTGGGCCTCCGCGTCCGGAGCCTGTGCCCCATGGCGGGAGAGGCCACAGCAGTGAGGGGCCCGCGTACCGCAGAAAAAAAAAAAAAAGGACATGCAGAAAAAGCTCCCATTCGGGCTGCTGGCCTTAGTCCCCCTGCCCAGAAGCAGCCATGGTTATGTTCCTTGTACTAGGTTCACACTCTGGAGATCCATCTGTATCAGCAGAGCTATGCATCTAAACTGTACAACTATTATAGCTCATAATCTAAAGCGGATTTTTAAAAATCTTGTTCATCTTTAAAGACTAGAGAAAAATCCACTGCCCTCACCTAGATGAAACCAAACCGCCTCACGTCAGGCTCTCTATCTCCACCCTGTAAACTCTGTCTTTCTTAAATTGCCATGAGAAGCTTATGTTTTGATATTCCATTACCTTGAACTGCCCTCTAGTGCACATCCAGAGCCTAACTCTCTAGATAGATCAGGCAAGTCCAGGTATTCTCTTTATTTTTAGAATTAATAGACTCAATTGATAAACAAATAAATAATTCAATGAATAAGTGAAAGACAGTCTGGGTGGGGGGAAATGTGATGATAATAGTATAAAGGCTTTTTACAAAAGATAACAAAATATTTTCAAAGCTACTACCTCATTTGATCCTAACATCAAGCCTGGAGGTAGTTATTATTACTATTTTGCCTTCCTCTGAACTATTTAGAATGTGAATTAGGAAAGGGGAGAAATGGATGACACTCAAGGCCAGGTTATCATATAGAAGTGGTTATTGTGATACACAGTTCATTCATTTAAAAACATTTCCTGGGGGCTTCCCTGGTGGCGCAGTGGTTGAGAGTCCGCCTGCCGATGCAGGGGACACGGGTTCGTGCCCCGGTCCGGGAGGATCCCACATGCTGCGGAGCGGCTGGGCCCGTGAGCCATGACCACTGAGCCTGCGCGTCCGGAGCCTGTGCTCTGCAACGGGAGAGGCCACAACAGTGAGAGGCCCGCGTACCGCAAAAAAAAGAAAAAAAAAATTTTCCTGTGTACCTATTATGTGCCAGGCCCCCTCTGGCGCACAGATGGTTAAACTTACAGAATCTGGAGACTGAACTCTAGCTCTATCACTTACTATTATCTCTGGATCTTGGGCAAGCTACTTCACATTTCCAAGTTTCAGTTTCCTCAATGTAAAATAAGAATAACAATAGTTCCTAATAGAGTTGCAAAAATTAAAACAGTAAGCACATGTAAAAAATTTAAAAGTCAATAAATGCTGATGAACATTAGCCATTATTATTAACTATAAAAAATGTAAATACTCATCTGTGTTCTTTCCAGGTGTTTAGTAAGAGAGACAGGTGAACATATATTTCTTTTTTAAAAAAATAATTAATTATTATTATTATTATTATTTTTTTTTTTGCGGTACACGGGCCTCTCACTGTTGTGGCCTCTCCCGTTGCAGAGCACAGGCTCCAGACGCGCAGGCTCAGCGGCCATGGCTCACGGGCCCAGCCGCTCCGCGGCATGTGGGATCTTCCCGGACCGGGGCACGAACCCGTTGTCCCCTGCATTGGCAGGCGGACTCTCAACCACTGCGCCACCAGGGAAGCCCCCGAATTATTTTATTTATTTATTTTATTTTTGGCTGCGTTGGGTCTTCGTTGCTGCACGCGGGCTTTCTCTGGTTGCAGCGAGCGGGGCCTACTCTTTGTTGCGGTGTGTGGGGCTTCTCACTGCGGTGGCTTCTCTTGCGGAGCACGGGCTCTAGGCTCGCGGGCTTCAGTAGTTGCAGCACGCAGACTCAGTAGTTGTGGCTTGTGGGCTCTAGAGCGCAGGCTCAGTAGCTGTGGCGCACGGGCTTAGTTGCTCCTCGGCATGTGGGATCTTCCCAGACCAGGGCTCGAACCCGTGTCCCCTGCATTGGCAGGCAGATTCTCAACCACTGCACCACCAGGGAAGTCCCTGAACATATATTTCTAAAACAATGCAGCAAATATAATAGAGATATGAACAAAATGATACTCCAGAAGATAATTCAACTAATTACACCTGGGGGGACTGGGCATACTTCAGGCCTGAGGACTGAAGAATGACCAGTAGTTTGCTACACAAAGGGCAGGGCAAGGCCATTCCAGAGCACAGGGACAAGTATGTGTTAGAGCCACAGGTATTGAAAGGTAAGGGGAAGTTTATTGCTCCAGATCACAGAGTTGGTGTGAGAGGAGGGAGCACTACAGGAAGTGGGAGAAGTAGTCAGCAGTCAGATGGTTCAAATTTTCTCTGCTTCTGAAACTATTTGAATTAAGTGGTTTCTAAACTGAGCTCATTGTCAGGAATGTCCAGGGAGCTTTCTTACAGATCCCAAGATCCCACCTGCAGAAATTCCAACCCATTATGTGTGGGTGGGGCCCAGGAACACCTTTGAAAAGCCCCCAGGGTAATTCTGCTGCTGGATCAGGGTTTGGGGCTGCTTTTATGGGGGAAGGGTGAGCAAACAGGAGAGTGCAATACCTTTTGTAAGGCAGGTAACTGTGCAGGATGTATCCTGACCTCCTTCAAGTCTTTGCTCAACATTAAAAAAAAAAAAGAAAAAAGTCAACCCCCCCCATCTTTTTTATCTAAACACTTATCTTCTAACAGTTTACTTATTATAAGTTTACTTAGGATATTATCTGAATCCATTCATTAGAATGTAAGTTCAACAAAGGCAGTGGTTTTTCTCTTCTTTACTAGTGATCCTCAGATCCTAGAAGTCTGGCGCATAGCAGGCCTTCTGTTTTTGAATGAATGCATCATTCAAGGAGTGGACAATACGAGAATCTGGCCAGGACGGAGGCTGTGTAACGAAGAAACGTGTAACCTTGATGCAGGCAGTTTGCTTAAAAACGAAAAGTGAGGCAGTTGGAGAGAGAGGGGCACAGGTTAAACAAATACTGTGATAGGGAGGAAGGCTAGTTTTTCCTTGTTTTCACGTTTCTTTCTGATTTCACACTCTTTCTTCCGGGTACATAACAAACTCAAAGCCTGCCAGAACTTCCCACCTGGTCTCCTAAACTAGCTAACCATACACCTGGGACCCACACCAGTGCAACCGAGAAGACCCAGAGAACTGAATTCTCTCAAGGACGGGTGTCTGCCGGGGCGGCGCGCGACCTAGGCTCAAGCATGCGCAGTGGACAGAATCACCAGCGTGCGCGGGAAGCTGGGCCGCGTCCGATTATGATTGGCTGTCGTGACGCACTCCCACCCACCGAAACGCAGCGCTGGATGCTGATTGGGTGTCTCCACAGAGGCCGGACGCCGCACGGGGGGCGAGGGAGGGGAGGCGGGAAACAGCTTAGTGGGTGCGGGGTCGCGCAGTTCCGTCAGGCAGGCGGCGGAGAGGTTCCGAAATGGCGGTGCAGCCGAAGGAGACGCTGCAGCTGGAGAGCGCGGCCGAGGTCGGCTTCGTGCGCTTCTTCCAGGGTATGCCGGAGAAGCCAACCACCACGGTGCGCCTCTTCGACCGGGGCGACTTCTACACGGCGCACCGGGAGGACGCGCTGCTGGCCGCCCGGGAGGTGTTCAAGACCCAGGGGGTGGTCAAGTACATGGGGCCGGCAGGTGAGGGCGGGGACGGCGCGGGCTCAGGGGAGGACCCCGCGGAGTTGGCTCCTCTCAGGAAGTGGGAGGGTGTCGGGCAGGGAGACAACGGGGGCGGGGACGCTGGTGCCTCGTGGGGGCACTGCGCGTGCTCCGGCCCCTGCCTGGCCTAGTGGGGCGCCACCCGCCCCCTGCCCTGCCTCCGCCCTGAGTCTGTCCCTCCGGAGCTGCCCCGGATCAGACCTAATAGCGATCGCTACGTGCCAGGCTTCGTGCGAGGCGTTTTAACACATTGTTCTATTTAATTTTGCTGCAGTCCGCGTGGGTGTCTGCTTCTCGCTCCAGCTTTGGCGCTGTGGATATCATCACAAACGCCGCCAAACCTCTTTATCACAAACGCCAGTCCAGGATTGAGATTTAGAATAGAAGGGGGTTAGGGAGACGGTTTTACGTCACCAGCGTGATTTTGCCTGTTGGGCGAACGTGATTTATATCGCTGTTCAGCGCAGGGACCTATAGTGTCTACTGTTAATAGGCAGTATTGCCAAGTGGTCAGGACCTCGAACTGGAGCCAGATTGCCTGGCTTCAAGTCGCAGCCCCTCCACTTACCAGCTGTGTGGCCTTGAGCTAGTCATGTATGTCTGTGCCTCAGCTCGGCGTTCAGTGCCCTCGGTAACCCATCCCCATCTCTCTAGCATCATCTCTCCCTGGAAAGCTACAAACTTCTCGCTCTCTTGTAGTTAGATGTTCTGAACATCTAGTTTTATGTTAATCTCTTTTATCCCTGGCTCCTAGGAATGAACATAATAGGAGGAGTAAGGAGTTGTGGGTTTTAGTCCTGCCTCTGCCATATGCAGATGGAAGGTTACTGACAAAAGATGTTTCATTCACTAGATAGACATTTATTGAGTGCTGCCTTGTCGGGCAGGGTTGTGGACACTGGGAGTACTTAGATCAAAAGGCAGTATCCCCACCTTCACAGAGCTCCCCCTAGTGGAGAGCAAGGTAGAAGTAATTCCAATTCCAGGTGAAGACCTATGGAGGATGCTCCGTAACAAGTTGCCAAAGAGGCAGAGGCAGGATTGCCAAAGACTGGAGCCATCAGAAGAGGCATTACAAGAGAGGTTAAATTTCACTTGAGTCTTGAGAAACCCTGTACCCATTAGCAGGAACTTTCCGTTTCCCCTGAGTCCTCCCAAACCCAGGCAACTGCTAATCTGCTTTCTCTCTCTAGATTTGCCTATAACATTGGTCTTTTGTGACTGATTTCTTTCACTTAACATTTTCAAGGTTCATCTGTGTTATCAGTACTTCATTTCTTTTTATTGCCAAATATTCCATTGTATGGATATACAATATATTGTTTAATCCATTCATTAGGTGATGGATATTTGGGCTGTTTCTTGAACCAATACTTTTAATGTCGTCTGTACCCGTTCTCTCCTTCCCTGTTGTGCCAGTTAAGAGATGAGCCTTTTGCTGTGGTCTGGATCCCCTCTCCTCTTCTCACAGATGGCTTTTCTGTTGATCATTTCTTCTCTCTTTGGTTCATTCTTTTGGCATTCAGGCTTATTCATATCCTTTTAGCTACTTTTCTCTTATTTTTCAACAACTATCAAAACATTATTATAATAAAGCCCTGTGAGGTGGGTTAGTACCTAGCTTCAATTTATAGATAAGGAATCTGAGTCCCTAAAAAAGGAAGTTGCTTAGAAGCATCTCCTCTTGGAAGCCTTTTTTTTTTTTTTTTTTTTTTTGCGGTACGCGGGCCTCTCACTGCTGTGGCTTCTCCCGTTGCGGAGCACAGGCTCCGGACGCGCAGGCTCAGCGGCCATAGCTCACGGGCCCAGCCGCTCTGCGGCATGTGGGATCTTCCTGGGCCGGGGCACGAACCCGTGTCCCTTGCATTGTCAGGCGGACTCTCAACCACTGCGCCACTGGGGAAGCCCTTGGAAGTCTTTCTTAACTCCCATCTTAAGGCTTCCTGGTTAGCTGCCCCTCTCACGTGTTCCCTGCCCTAGGACCTTCTCCTTACCCTAGACACAACATTTATTTTACTCTATGCCAATATACTGAAAACTCCTAGAGGGCAGGAACTCTGTCTTAACCAGTCTCTGCCTTTGAATCCCAGCAGCTGGCACAGTGCCCACATGTAAGCAGACACATTATCAGCTGAATGAAGATGGGGGCTCCAAATTATTCTTGAAGAGGAGAATCTTGTATCAACCTGAGGTTTTTCTTCTGCGCCACGTGGAGGCTGGGTAGTTTTCTCTTCCAGTTTCCCTTCAGTCTTACTTCCCAGCTTTCAGACTTAAAGCATACAGCCAAGCTCTTCACCAGGAACATCCAGTGTGTCACAAACACTCCTTTGAGAGAAATAGTATCTTCGGAGGATAACCTTTTTTTTTAAAAAATAAATTTATTTATTTTATTTATTTTTATTTTTGGCTGCGTTGGGTCTTTGTTGCTGTGCGCGGACTTTTCTCTGGTTGCAGCGAGCAGGGGGGCTACTCTTCATTGTGGTGCGCGGGCTTCTCAATGCGGTGGCTTCTCTTGTTGCGGAGCTCGGGCTCTAGGCGCGTGAGCTTCAGTCGTTGTGGCTCGCGGGCTCTAGAGAGCAGGCTCAGTAGCTGTGGTGCACGGGCTTAGTTGCTCCGTGGCATGTGGGATCTTCCCGAACCAGGGCTTGAACCCGTGTCCACTGCATTGGCAGGCGGATTCTTAACCACTGTGCCACCAGGGAAGCCTGGAGGATAATCTTGATGGTTGGGCAACCTATCTGGAGATTAGTAATGGAGGAAGTAGGGGAGGCCATGGTGGGGAGGGGAATCACCTCATTTACCTCTTCACCCACCCACTCTTAAGAAATCAGCACTGGGGACTTCCCTGGCAGTCCAGTGGTTAGGACTCCATGCTTCCACTGCAGGGGGCACAGGATTGATTACTGGTTGGGGAAAGATCCCGCATGCTGCGTGGTGTGACCAAAAAAAAAAAAAGAAAGGAAGAAGGAAATCAGCACTGTTGTGAATGTGTTCCTGTGTTCCTGTTGAGTGTGTCTAGAAAAAGACTGAGGATTGCTCTGGATCCCTCTGCCCTTGGCCTGGCAGATAACATTGATGTGCAAATAGTCAGGTATAAGTAATAGGGAGTGGTGGGGCTTGTGGATCTGAGAGTGCTTGTTCACCGTGTGCTAAGCATTCAAATTCAAATGCTTTAAAAACCCAGTGCTGGCCAGACAGCTATGCTGGTACATCCTGTTGGGCTGATGATTTTTAAGACCTGTTTCTGAATTAGGTGCCAGACCAGTGTTATTTTGTCTTCTAAATTAAAGGATGATATAACACTGTTTTGAAATTCATTGCTGTATTTACTGGAAGTTGCCGACTGATACTTACAGTGGCATTTATAAGTGTCTCTGGGAGAAATTCATCTCTAATTTTGTATTAACTCTGGTTTAGTGCTTTCTGTGAGCAAATTTTTTTTAATGATAATATTTTGTCATATGAGTAATGTTACTTATGTAGAATTCAACTGGATAAGCTGATAGTGTGTTCAATCATTCTGGTTTGCTTGAGACTGACCGGTGGGGGGGGGTCTCCTGGGATGCTGGACTTTCAGTACTAAAACTTGGGGAGTCTTGGGCAAAATGGGATGAGTTGCTCACCCTATGTGCTAGGCAAAAACAGGAAATAATTTAAATGGGGCCTACCATTCCACTGAGGTTCTGGTTCTGAGGGAGTCTTAATTGGGAGATGTGAGTCTGTTGCAGCCTGGATAGGCCTTAGATCCTGCTTATGCCTCTGAGAATGTTAGTACAGGCTTTGCTGAATGAGTAACGTTCACAGTAAACATAATTTTCATGCAGCTTTCCAAATGCAAGGTAAAAAAACAGCAGTATATTCAAGTCTGTAAAATGTGGCTGTGTTGAACTTGCCGGGTTGAAAACTGGTGGCCTAAATAGTGTTTTCTTAAAAGTTTGAATTAATTGCCTATATTTTAAAGATTGGGTAGTTTCATGAAAAAATTCAGATTTTGAGCTTCTTTTGAAAATTCTGCACAGTTGGAAACTCTGGGCAAATTAGCATTGGGTTGGAGTTGAGTGGCTGCTCCCTCTGACCTACTGAGTCTAGATTTTTTCTTTACCCTGATGTGCTTTCCTTGTTTTGCCACAGTTCCCACCATTTGAAGTCATTTTTCATCTGTCAGTTGTGTTGTTCTTCCTTTGGCTTTCTCTGCTTATTAGATCCTGACTGGTCCCTGTAGATATTTTTTGCCAGTCCTAGGTTAGATCTTAAGGAATGCTCTAGGGAATAACTTTAAAGAGGCAAGATTTGAGCCAGTTTTCAGGGTGTCTGTGACAGCAGAGGGATTCTTTTTTTTTTTTTTTTTTGTCTGCATTGGGTCTTCGTTGCTGCGCACCAGCTTTCTCTAGTTGCGGCGAGCGGGGGCTACTCTTTGTTGCGGTGCGTGGGCTTCTCATTGTGGTGGCTTATCTTGTTGTGGAGCATGGGCTCTAGGTGTGCAGGCTTCAGTAGTTGCAGCACATGGGCTCAGTAGTTGCGGTGCACGGGCTCTAGAGTGCAGGCTCAGTAGTTGTGGCACACAGGCAGCGGGGATTCTTGTCTACTACTTATAACTAGTGAACTGATATTGAAAGTATCAGCTGCGTTTTGCTGTACAAAACAATTGTATTATGTCATTTAATTAATCTTTATGCTTATTTGTATTTGATATTTGTACTTGATATGATCTATTGTTAAATTTAGGTTAAATCTTTCATAAGATCCAGAATTGTCAGAATAATCTACAAGTATAATCTGAATTACCTTTAAGTGAATAATTTGTATTAACTATATTATATGAAAATTGAATTTTAATTCCATTTGATGATGTGGGTGATTTTATTTATTTTGTAAAGAAATTGTTATTTACAAATCAAAACTAAGGTGAAACACTATATTCCATCTAAGACAATTTTTTAGCCTTGGCACTATTGATATTTTGGACCGAAGAATTAATTTGTTACTGTGAGGGGCTATCCTGTGCACATTTAACAACATCCCTGCCTCTTCCTACTAGATTCTGTTATTATTCCCTTTCCCCAGTTGTAACAACCTAAATGCCCCCCAGGCATTGACAGTTGTCCGCTAAGGGAGCAAGATCGTCCTCCGTTGAGAACCAGTGATGTAAGATGAAGGCCAGGAAGTTCGAAAACTCGGTTGACTGGATAGGGGAAATAGATGCACTCATACTTTACGGGTGGTAGTGTTAATTGGTACAGCCAACCAAGGGAGATAGTCTGCAATATTTATAAAAATCACACATATCATCCTTTGATAAAATCCAGTTTTAGGACTTTATCTCACAGATACACTCAGATGTTTGGAGAGTGAAGCACATACAAGGTTATTCATGCAACACTGTTGTAATAACAAAGATTGGAAACAACCCATAGGTCCATCAGGAAGAGGCTAAATAGAAATTCCTTAGGTTCATTGGAACGTTTCCAGCTGTAAACAGAAAGAAGCTAATTATGTACTGATGGAACAATCTCCAAAATACTATATCAAAGTTAAAAAAAAGATACAGTACAGTGTGTATAGTGTGCAATTATTTATGTAAAAGAGGAAAAAAGTGGGCTTCCCTGGTGGCGCAGTGGTTGAGAGTCCGCCTGCCAATGCAGGGGACACGGGTTCGTGCCCCGGTCTGGGAAGATCCCACATGCCGCGGAGCGGCTGGGCCCGTGAGCCATGGCCGCTGAGCCTGCGCGTCCGGAGCCTGTGCTCCGCAGCGGGAGAGGCCACAACAGTGAGAGGCCCGCATATCGCAAAAAAAAAAAAAAAAGAGGAAAAAAGCAATGCCTTATATTTGCTTGTGTGTGCCTAGACTATGTTTGGAAGTATATTCTATAAAGTGATAACACTTGGGTGGTGAACTGGATGTGTAGGGGACAGTGGTGAAATGCAAGTCTCCTTTTTGATGTACCTTTTTGAGCCTTCAATTTTTTTTTTCTTTTTTTCTTTTATTTTTTTGATGTGGACGATTTTTAAAGTCTTTATTGAATTTGTTACAATATTGTTTCTGTTCCGTGTTTTGGCTTTTTGGCCGCAAGCCATGTGGGATCCCATCTCCCTGACCAGGGATCGAACCCACACCCCCTGCATTGAAAGGCCAAGTCCCAACCACTGGGCTGCCAGGGAAGTCTCTGAACCTTCAAGTTTTGAACTCTGTTACCTAGAACATTTTATAATGAATAATAACTAATTTATTTTTATGGACTTTTGAAAAAAATCCTATACAAATACTATTGTAGCTATTACATAAGAGTTTTATTCAAACTTGTGAAAAACAAATGATAAAAAAGGACAAGTAGGATTAGCTGTATGTATATTGACTCATTCTTTTGTCTTTGTATCTTCTCAATTTTTTATTTTGATGTGTAGGCTCCACAGGTGCAGGGGGTTATGTCTATCCACCATTGTATACCCTGCATCTACTAAAGTCTCTAGGACATGTAATAGGTGCTTGATAAATAGTTTATTGAGTGAATGAATTACTGGGAAAACAACATAGCTTGGGGGGAGGCATTGTGTTAGTTCTTCAACACTTATGACTTCAAATCCTCAAATCCATAACATGTATTTTTAATATTTTTCTTTAGGAGCAAAGACTCTGGAGAGTGTTGTGCTTAGTAAAATGAATTTTGAGTCTTTTGTAAAAGATCTTCTTCTAGTTCGTCAGTACAGAGTTGAAGTTTATAAGAATAGAGCTGGAAATAAGGCCTCCAAGGAGAATGATTGGTATTTGGCATTTAAGGTAATTATCTTCCTTTTAAATTTAGTTGTGTTTTTAAGAGTAGACAAAATAAAAACATGAGAGAATTCTGTGTTGGTTTAATATTTTAGCCAGGTTGTGATAGTAAAATGCTGTGAGAAACTTTAATATTCTTTAGCATGTGGGTTTTAAAATCACAGTTTAATAGCAATTCAGAAATTCAGTAAATCCTTATTATGAGTATGAATACTCTGAGCTTTGTCACTGTCCCTAAAACCTAAATAATAAATAGCCTTTAAATAAAGTTGAATACCAGCATTAAAGAAGATTTGATTTTACTGTTTTTGAAGTAATATCACGCAAATTTACATATCCCAAATATCTGTTTATACACGTTTTTAATATGTTTGGATATTTGTATGTTCCTTTCTCTTTCATTAGACTAATTTTTTAGAAGTGTGGAACTTTGTTTAATGCTGATCATATTCCTAGGTGTGCCTAGAAGGGCTTATTGACGTGCTTCTAATGCCTTCATGGAGATGGGGGTACTATTTTGTTTTATTTAAGGACTATCTTTATTTTTAGTCTGTAAAATCATGTTTCTGTTTGTTCACACACAATACCTTCCCATACATATTGGATAATGGTTAAAATGTTGGGGAGGTGAGATTTATCCTTGAAAGGGAATAAATGTGTGGTAAGGCGGGACAGTGTTCTGGGCTTGTATTTGGCTGATCTCATTTCTCCTCTGTCCCTCTGCATGACCTTGGCAAGTTTCCCAGCCTTCTCCTGTATCTGTTTCTTTATAAACAGTAAAATTAGAAGGTTTTTAAGATGTTTTCTGATGTGGAAGCCCTGTGAAAGTTTTTTTGTGAGGTTTAATACAACATTGCAACACTTGATGTTGGTGCTGCCCCAAATAGAATATTCTTCAATATTCCTTCCATACTGCCTGCTGTCACCACCCCCCGCCTTTGTAAATGTCGACATGTACTGAAGATTATATCTGAGAGCATTTATCATTCTTTATTATGGAATTTCCTTGGAATTTTCGTTGCTACTTTACTGAGAAAAGTGGGACTTATAGTTTTATCCTACATTTTGAAAGATTTTAATAGAAAATTGAGGGGTACCGCAAAGTGATGTTTTTGTCTCATTCTTCACAGAGCTCAGTTAGTAACAACACCAAAATGTGGGATCGTGAGTTCAGCTGATTAACTGGATTATCAGCCCATCACACCTCACTCCTTTGTGTCATCAGAATCCTTTGAGATGCATTGTTTTTAACCCCTACCTTTTAGATCAGGGGGAAAAAAATCTTCAAATATGTATCTTTGTCAGGTTAAAAGATAGTATCTTCATCCTGATATTTATTTTAAGAAGTTCAGATCTAAAACTGCTAAAACTGATTTATCTTTTAATTTTTAGCTTATTGATTCTATTGTAAAGTATTAGTGATATTTGGGATAGTTGACCTCTATAATTGACTTTTTTTTTTTTAATTTAATTTTTGGCCTTGTTGTGCGGCTTGCGGGATCTTACTTGATAAGCTAGCTTCTAGTTTACTTTTGAGAGTTTTTTTAAGGTGTGCATAACCTGTGCGTGTAAATCCAAAGCATGTATGTGAAAATATGTTCACATTTGTGATTGAATCAGTGCTTTTTAAATTTGAGTATCAGGTAATACTAGCTTTCCATTTCTTTTTTTTTTTTTTGGTTGCAGGGATTGAACCCAAGCCCCCTGCAGTGGAAGTGCGAAGTCTTGACTGCTAGACCGCCAGGGAACTTCCTCCATTTCATTTTTGATCCAGATTTTAATCAATAATCCATATATAGTTACAGGATATTCAGAACCATATTGGGAAAATATAAATGATTATCATGATTATGATGCTAAAGACATTTGAGAACTATTGATGGCTACTTGTTGCTTAAATTTGGCTTGTCACTGTGCTCATTTGGACTATTTCTGACTATCTCATGTTTCATACCGTGGTCCATCAGTTGCCCCAGAAATGCCTCACGTTAACAGCAACCTGTTAGCTTCTGATCATGTTGAAGTACTGTTACCCACCAGCTTGACACAGGTGGAGCCAAAAGCAAAGAAACTTGACCCTTTACTTACCTTGTACAGTCTTAAAGAGATTTCTAATCTTTTTGAAATTTTGAAAATAGGTCAGGGACTTCTCTGGTGGTCCAGTAGTTAAGATGCCGCACTCTCAATGCAGGGGGCCCGGGTTCGATCCCTGGTCAGGTAACTAGATCCCACCTGCCACAACTAAAGATCCCGCATGCCGCAACTAAAAGATCCCACATGCCTCAACTAAAGATCCTGTATGCCGCAACAAAGATCCTGAATGTGGCAACAAAGATCCCGCGTGCTGCAACTAAGACCCGGCACAGCCAAAAACAAACAAACAAACAAAATTGGTCAAAGACCCTTTATTTGGAAATCATTGATCTAGAAGAATCTCTGCATTTTACAAATAAATACATTGATATAGAGAGATGTCTATCCAAGGTTAATATTTAAGCTAATAATACTGTTTTTCTATGTGGTATAACTACTCAGTGAAAATTCTGATATGTGCAACCAATAGGTAGTTTGGCAGAGTGTAGAAATTTAGGCATACCATTGAGAGGGTTATCACTTTGGGTACCTCAATGATTGTGTGAGTGAGTGTAAACTTAGATGCCAAATTTCAAACTGAAAATCGCTTTTGATACTATTACTTTTAGATGTGCCCAAGTGTTCTGAAATTAATTGGAAAAGTAGGGAGGATACTTTATAGAAAATGTGGTAATATTAATTGGACTATATGGTTATAAGTAATTTATTTTGATAAGAAAACGTTTAATTAATAAAATTCATCTAGGTTGGGTAATTTCTGTTGGTTAGTAAAGTTTTAAAGTACATTCAACAGTTTCTTAAAATTTTTCTTTATTTTTGCTTAGGCTTCTCCAGGTAATCTTTCTCAGTTTGAAGACATTCTCTTTGGTAACAACGATATGTCAGCTTCCATTGGTGTTGTGGGTGTTAAAATGTCTACAGTTGATGGCCAAAGACAGGTTGGAGTTGGGTATGTTGACTCCATACAGAGGAAGCTAGGACTGTGTGAGTTTCCCGATAATGATCAATTCTCCAATCTGGAGGCTCTCCTGATTCAGATTGGACCAAAGGAATGTGTTTTACCAGGAGGAGAGACTGCTGGAGACATGGGAAAACTGAGGCAGGTAAGGAAATGGAGTGTAGAGATAGAGGAGAATCCAAAGCTAGGAATGGCTCTAAATTAACATAATACTGTTTTACTTAAGGAAAAAAAATTTTAAAGTCAAAACCTTTTAAATCTAATCACAACAGGGCTTTGAGGAATGTCTTGATGTTTGTCTTTGATAGAAACTTTGTATCTTTATTAGGACTTCAGAAGGAGCTGTTTCTTAAGACTTGTTCTACCTCAGATCATCCCCCCTCCCCCCGCCTTCCAAAAGAGTAACTCAGTGCCATTTTAAAGGGATCACAATTGATAAAAGGAGTGTTTTCACAGTTGGGGGGTGCAGGGTGGGGAAGAGGTGATTTAGGGCCATTAAAGAAAAAAAAACTATGACTGTATTTAGCCTGGATATATCAAATAAGTTGTAATTCTTCAGGATTAATTTTTAATAGTTCAAGTGGAACTTTAGCCTATTATTATTATTATTATTTTAATTAATTTTTGACTGCGTTGGGTCTTCATTGTGGTGCGCTGGCTTCTCATCGCAGTGGCTTCTCTTGCTGTGAAGCACGGGCTCTAGGCACACAGGCTTTGGTAGTTGTGGTATGCAGCCTCAGTAGTTGTGGCTCGCAGGCTCCAGAGCGCAAGCTCAGCAGTTGTGGCGCACGGGCTTAGTTGCTCCATGGCACATGGGATCCTCCCGGACCAGGGCTCGAGCCCGTGTCCCCTGCATTGGCAGGTGGATTCTTAACCATTGTGCCACCAGGGAAGCCCTAGCCTCTTATTATTTTACTGATTCTTTTATTTTAACAAAGTTCGATTTTGCTATTTGTATAGATATATGGTTTATTATTTAGATATTTAAGGGATGTTGTATTCCCCCCAAGGATTCTTTTCTTCTCATGAGCCTCAAATACAATAAGAACTACTTGAGAGTTAGCATATCTGTGATGGGCATTTTTAGTATAAATAGTATTTAGGGAACTTTCCACAAGTATTATTCTGTTAAGAGTTTTTACTATTGAGACTATTTTTTGAAAGCTTTATGTGAGCCTAATTTTAAATTTCCATGAAAATTTGATTTACAGATTTTAAAAATACATGTTAATACATATATTACCAGTGTCTTCTTGCATGTTGTATAAAAATTTAATGTGGGTTAATAATTTGTTAATCTGTTGTCACTTTATATTTGTCAGTGATACAACTTTCCTTATTGCTTTTCTTGTTCCTTTTCTCCTAGTAATTTAAAATATTTCTTGTAAAATAGGTTATTCAGAGAGGAGGAATTCTGATCACAGAAAGAAAAAGAGCTGACTTTTCCACAAAAGATATTTATCAGGACCTCAACCGGTTGTTGAAAGGCAAAAAGGGAGAACAGATGAATAGTGCTGTGTTGCCAGAAATGGAGAATCAGGTATGTGGATTACAAATGTGAATTTATCATTAAATAGTGACTTTTAAGAAGGCTACTTCTGTCATCTATATCTCAAAGCCTAAACTGGATTGCTGATATTTAAGCTTATTTTAATCTATGAAGAAGCTTGTGAAAAACTCAAGGACTGACTAGAAAAATTTAAACATAACCTTAAATATAATTTCATTATATTTACACAATATATATCCTTGGGGTAAGGAAGAGTTTATTGTTTTATTGGTTTCACCTGAAAGAGCCTGATTACTGTCACCTAAGTAGGTGAGGTAGCTTAGTTGTTTAGGGGGAAAAAGACCTATCAAAGTTTTATAATGTATGAGCTATGGGGGTTTTAATAAATTACTTCAGTTTCATTATCTGTCTTAAAGGATCATTGTGGAGATTAGGAAGTAATAAGGGTGAAAGTATATACAGTGCATAATAGTTGCATAATAAATGTTACATTTAAACAATTCAAAAATTGGCACTGGTTATGTATGTTCAGTGTAGAAATGAATATGCAAACAATGTAACTTTTTATGGGATTTTTCAGTGGTTGAAGTTTATCTTCAGTTTTTCAAATCTTTGAGGCAAGTATGGTTTGAGGGATGTATTTTTATGGTAAAATATTAGAAACTCTTGACAGGTTATTTGTGGATCACTGATAAGTAAAATGAAGAATTGTATATTTAAATAAGAGCAAGCTCTAGCTTATAATTTTGAAAATTGATTTCAAACTACAATAAACAGAGACTGTTATTACTATCATGATCTTGCAGTGATTGCTTATCACATAATAGTTTAATCCTTATAAACTAAGTTTACCTGTTTTACTTTTCTTGTGTGACAGAATCAGAAACAGTTGTGTATGAGCAATAATCCCAATATAGACGTTCCCTGACTTATGGTGGTTCAACTTACAATTTTTTTTTACTTTACAGTGGTGCGAAAGTGATATGCATTCAGAAGAAACTATACTTCGCATTTTGACCTTTTCCTGGGCTAACAATACTCAGTGCAATTCTCTTGTGATGTTGGGCAGGGCAGCGTGTAGCAGCTCCCAATCAGCCACGCAATCACAAGGGTTAAATGGCCGATACACTTACAACCATGCTGTACCCATAGAACCATTCTGTTTTTCACTTTCAGCACAGTATTCAATAAATTTTGAGTTATTCAACTTTATTATAAAGTAGGCTTTGTGTTAGATGATTTTGCCCAACTATAGGCTAATGTAATGCTCTGAGCACATTTAAGGTAGGTGAGGCTAAGCTACAATGTTCAGTAGGTTAGGTGTATTAAATGCATTTTACATTTATGATGCGTTTATTGGGATGTAACCCCATCATAAGTCAAGGCAGATCTGTATTAGAGAAACTTACTTCAGCGTTGAAAATGGGAAGAAGCTTTTAGAGCTACTAAAAGGTGTTATCATCTGTGCCTTGTGACGTAGCAGGAGATTCTTGTGACAACCTTATATATTTGTTAGAGTTTGGCAGAGGCAGATGGATGACTGTGTTATCAATTAGGAAATATATGCACATTCACAATGAATCTGGTATCGAGTATAAGTAGAACTTGTCATTGGGCTATCAGTTTGATGTCCTTAGTGTCTTTATTTTATGTTACAGTAGTAATATAGGCAGTTTATTTAAACTTTTTATTTAAATACACATATAGGAAAGTGCATATATCATAAGTGTATAACTAAATTTTCATAAATTATAAGTACCCACATGACCAGCACCCATGAAAAAGAAGAGTAGCAGGATCGTAAAGACCCTTTCTGTTTTCTTCCAGTTGTTAACCTCCACCAAGGGTAACCCTGCTTCTTACCTCTGACAGTATGGATTAGTTTGGTCTGTTTTTGAGGTTTATATAAATGGACTCATACAGTTCATCCTCTTGTGTTTGATTTCTTTTGTTCAGTATTATGTTTGTGAGATTTATCTATATTGTCGCATGTTGTTGTGGATTGTTTGTGCTTATATCTGTTGTTGTGTGTAGTATTCCACAATGTGAACATGCCAGGCTGTATCCATTTTACTCTTGGTGGACATTTGCATAATTTTTACTTTTGGCTATTATAAATAATGTTGCTGTTACAGTAAATTTTCACTTTCTGAAAATCATTTTTTAGGCTTAGGTTTATTTAAACTTTGTCTGATTTTCTTGGTTTGGATTGGGAAAGAACAGGGAAAATGATAGTGTTTGAAATTATTTTCATCTTGCCATTTGTTTTTTTTAAAAATCTCTGGAATTCTAGTGATAGTCATCTCTTATTTTAAATTCTTAATCTTAGGTTGCAGTTTCTTCATTGTGTGCAGTAATCAAGTTTCTAGAACTCTTATCAGATGATTCAAACTTCGGACAGTTTGAACTGACTACTTTTGACTTCAGCCAGTACATGAAATTGGATATTGCAGCAGTCAGAGCCCTTAACCTTTTCCAGGTAAAAAAAAAAAATACATGGGTTAAAAATATTGAGTGGTTAAAAATGTCTCTCTCTCGCTCTCGCTCTCGCTCTCTCTCTCGCTCTCTCTCTCGCTCTCGCTCTCGCTCTCTCTCTCTCTCTGTGTGTATATAAAAGACTCTTACTGAGGAGCTTAAATATTTTGAAATATTATACTTAAAATAGATAGTTTTGAATTACTGTATTTTTCTAATTGCAAGCTATATAAATAGTATTTGTCCTGGTTTTATGAATAATTTTGTGTATTAATAGCAGTTGTTTTTTTTTTTTTTTTTTTTTGCGGTACGCGGGCCTCTCACTGTTGTGACCTCTCCCATTGTGGAGCACAGGCTCCGGATGCACAGGCTCAGTGGCCATGGCCCACGGGCCCAGCCGCTCCACAGTATGTGGGATCTTCCCAGACCGGGACACGAACCCATGTCCCCTGCATCGGCAGGCGGACTCTCAACCACTGCGCCACCAGGGAAGCCCTAATAGCAGTTTTTAAAAAATTACATTCTAAGAAGTTTTATGTCTAGAACTGCAGTAATTTGGTGGTTTTGGTTTGGGGGAAAATATACAGCAGAAAATCAGATTAACAGGTTGAAAGTTTGATTTTCGGGGAACCTTTGTGTACATTTCTGTTTAATATTTGAAGAATGTTAAGTGTTTTTTGTTTGTTTGTTTTTACAAGTTTGAGGAGTGTAGGGGTTGGTTATTTTTAATTTTTTTTTGGCTGCGTGGCTTGTGGGATTTTAGTTCTCCGACCAAGGATCGAACCCAGGCCCTCGGCAGTGTGGGCACAGAGTCCTAACCACTGGACTGCCAGGGAATTCCCAGTGTTAAGTGTTCTTGTTCCCCAAATTACTTAATCATTATTCATGGCATAGTAAAGTTTTCACTAATGAGCGTGCCATTTTTCTATTTTATTTTTTGTTCACTAGGGTTCCGTTGAAGATACTACTGGCTCTCAGTCTCTGGCTGCATTGCTGAATAAATGCAAAACCCCTCAAGGACAAAGACTGGTTAACCAGTGGATTAAGCAGCCTCTCATGGACAAGAACAGAATAGAAGAGAGGTATATTACTAGTATATACTTCTGTAAGCTCTGAGTAACTTCCAGTCACTCCATATGATTATACCCCTTATTGTAACATGCAATTTTGCACCTATATTTTAGCATCTAACTGCACAGAAAGCTAATAAAGTAATATAGTAGTAATGATTTAGATTGATTAAATAACTTATTTTCTTAATTATTATTTTTTTCCTCCACTATGAAAAAGTAAAATTTTATTACGGAGGTGGTATGGATAATGTCTCAGCATGAGCTTGGGAGCCAGATGACCTTGGTTCATGTTAAAGCTCTACCACTTAGGAGCTGTGTTATATTGGGTGTTGTTCAACCTCTGTGTGGCAGTTTCTTCCCTTTTAAAATGACAGTAATAACACACCTACTTCTTAGGGTTGTTATGAGGATTTGATGATTTTCTGAGGATTAGATGATCTAATGTGTATAAAGTACTTTGAACAGGTCTGGCACATAGGAAGCACTTATGCTTTATTATCCTAGAAAGGATTTAAGGCAGCCTAAATGTATTTCAGAAAATCTTTAAAATTGAGGAAATAAAAGTTATATAATGCTGCTGTCCTAATATAATTAGCATTGGAGTAGGTTTTATTTTATTTATTTATTTTTTTTGCGGTATGCGAGCCTCTCACGGTTGTGGCCTCTCCCATTGCGGAGCACAGGCTCTGGACGTGCAGGCCTAGCGGCCATGGCTCACGGGCCCAGCCGCTCTGCGGCATGTGGGATCTTCCTGGACCGGGGCACAAACCCGTGTCCCCTTCATTGGCAGGTGGACTCTCAACCACTGCGCCACTAGGGAAGCCCGGAGTAGGTTTTATTTTTATCTTTTGTTTTAGATACAAGTTTTAAAACTTAAATGAAGTATACTGTGCACAAGAGCACAAATCCTAAATGTGCAGTTTGATGGATTTTCACAAAGTGAACACATTGGTAATAACACACAAGTCAAGAAACAACATAACTAGCATCCCAGAAACTCCCCTCAATTGTCCTGATAGTTACTACCTCTCCTCACTTCAAGAGTAATTACTATCCTTCTAACATCATAGATTAATTAGTTTTGCCTGTTTTTGAACTGCATATAAATAAAATAATTTTCTGTAGTGCACTCTTATGTTTGATTGTCTTTTTAAAAACATAATTGTAATCCTAATATAGTTTTGTGCCCTTGTTTTTTCCCACTTGTGCTTACATTATCATAAGCATTTTTTAGTGTTGTTTTATGTTCATATTCAGCATTTTTAATAAGTATGTAATACTTTATTGACTAGATATACTTTACCTTTTTCAATAATTAGGTTATTTCATGTGACCTTATTGTATACCTAATTTTTTTTTAAACTTTATTTATTTATTTATTTATATTTCTTTTTGGCTACGTTGGGTCTTCGTTGCTGCATGCGGGCTTTCTCTAGTTGTGGCGAGTGGGGGCTACTCTTCCTTGTGGTGCGCGGGTTTCTCATTGCGGTGGCTTCTCTTGTTGCAGAGCACGGGCTCTAGGCGCGCGGGCTTCAGCAGTTGTGGCGCACAGGCTTAGTTGCTCCGTGGCATGTGGGATCTTCCCGGACCAGAGCTCGAACCTGTGTGCCCTGAATTGGCAGGTGGATTCTTAACCCCTGCGCCACCAGGGAAGTCCCTATACCTCATGTTTTCGATTTGGTAAATTAAGATATATTGCCAGGATAGGTAAAAGAGAGTCAGTATTTTTATGGATTTGATGTTGTCAAATTGTTCAAGAATTTGTTGAATAGCTACTGAATTCTGATGGTATAAAACATGGTGATCCCTTGACTGTTTGGGACTCTGTGTATGCCAGGCAAATGTAAAATAGTTGATCAGTATCATAAGACACCCTGCAGATAACTACCAAGCTAAGTGTTGATCCTGTGGATTCTCAAGGGTCTTAAAATAAAAATAACTCATGAGGTCAGTTATTCCTGGGTATGTTGATATATCATTGAAAATGCAAAAATTGAAATGCTAAGGCAACTTTCTGAAGGCAGTTTTTTTGGGGAAGAAAAGTGGAATTTAGTAACTTAAAATAAGAAATAGGAAGGATTGGATATTTGCAAGTAATTAAGGCAGTTTACAATTTTTTATTTTAATAATTTGTGAGTAAGTAACTACATTAACGTGTGTCAAAAGTCCAACAGAACAGAAGGATATACAGTGATGAGTCTCTTACTCTTGTCTTCCAGTTTCTCAGTACTTTTTCTCAGGGCCTCTGCACAGCTCCAGGGACACATTTCTTATTGTACTCTATGTGAATTGCCAGCACCTGCCCTGGGAGCAACTTGTCTTAATCAGTTTCTTGAGTATCCTACCATGGAAAGCCTGTGCCTAAACAAGTAAAAGTTTATGTCCATTCTCCCTCATCTTTTAGTTGTTTCTTAAAAGAAATATTAGGTAATTTAAATAAATCCCAAGATCTAGGTCATTGGTTTTATTTTTAGCTTTGGGCTTGTGGGAACAGGGCACATGTCAGTGGTCCTCTTCCGGCTTAACAACTAGAGCCTGCATGTATTTAAACCCTTCAAAAACCTTACATACTATTACCAGAATAACAAATTATTTAGAAGACAAGATATCAAAATTAATTTTTTTTGACTGTAAGTAAAGGTTATTTTCATAGGACATAGCAATAATTTCCAAAATCTGGTGGCCTTATAAGACTTACTAATTGGAAATAATATTTGTGAGAAAGGCTTTATAAGTCAAAATATGATCTACTAAGATAAGAGGAAATATTTTCCCCTTTTTATCTTGGGGAGAAATTTTTTTTTTAACCAGCAATTACTAAGGCCTGTGGTTTTCAAAGCCAAATGCTGAAATTCCACAGACCAGGAAGAAAAAGTTATACTCCTTAAGGCAGACTTTCACTGGGACAGTCTCCTTTTCTTATCACCATTTCTCAATTCCACCTGCTGTGATACCTCATGCTTTCTAGTTAATGCCTTCCTGGGGTTCTCAGGGCAAGTCTATTAACTCCCTCTCTAAGCATTTAAGATTGATCTTCAGGATTACACACTGAATCAAGTTTTTTCTTTTTTAATATTTATTTATTTTTTGGCTGCGCCGGGTCTTAGTTGCGGTGCGCGGGCTTAGTTGCCCTGCGGCATGTGGGATCTTAGTTCCCCAACCAGGGATCGAAGCGGCGTTCCCTGCATTGCAGGACAGATTCTTAAACCGCTGGACCACCAGGGAAGTCCCCAGTTTTTTTCTTTTTTTTTACTGTCATTGTTTTGGGATGATTTTCTAGCAGAGAAAGTAGTGGAAATTTCGACTCCATCCTCTTAAACAGTAAGTGAGGAGTTAATTTTAAAGTGTGTGGCTGTGCGGTGAATTCTGTTAAGGGAAGCAAAGATTTCTCTTTTTCTTCTGTTTTTATTAGAGCAGACATAGGGACAGTTATGACTAGATCTTTGAGTTTGATGCATACATCTTGTCCAGGACTATAGCCCAGTGATAGGTTCAGGAACAATGATGAAAACAGGATTACTTTTAAGTTACGGTCAGGCTCTTAGGAGGAAGAGAAGACAGGTTGCCTGGCACTGTGCTAAGCATCTCATGTTCATTAGCTGTGTGGTGATGGAGGCTGGCTTTAAAGCCAGGCTGGCCTGACTCCAGAGCCCATGCCCTTAAATGCTGTACTGTATTTCTTTTTTTTAATATAAATTTATTTTATTTATTTACTTTTGGCTGCATTGGGTCTTCGTTGCTGCATGTAGGCTTTCTTTAGTTGTGGCGAGCAGGGGCTGCTCTTCGTTGCGGTGCTCAGGCTTCTCATTGTGGTGGCTTCTTGTCGCAGAGCGCGGGGCTCTAGGTGTGCGGGCTTCAGTAGTCGCAGTGCGTGGGCTCAGTAGTTGTGGCTCGTGGGCTTTAGGGCTCAGGCTCAGTAGTTGTGATGCATGGGCTTAGTTGCTCCATGGCATGTGGGATCTTCCCTGACCATTAGCCGGTGGATTCTTAACCACTGCGCCACCAGGGAAGTCCCTGTACTGTATTTCTTGTTTCTGTCAATTGTATTTAATTTGATCCAAGTTGGATTAACATCAGAAGTGAAATGTACTATTTTGGCTTTTATTTAAGTTAAATCCATGGAATTGCTTTATGTGTTGTAATGCTCATTTTTCCATTCATTAGAACCTGTTTGCACTGAGACTACAAATACTTTTTAGCTAATGGCTTAAATACTTTAATCTCCAATGAGAATTGATATGTTATTACCTTTTAGGAGTGAGTTTCTGGGTATTTCTTCCTTTTGTGCTTTATCTAACAATCAAATTAGGAATTATAAGAACACTGTCCATATTACTATTTTTGCACTTATTTTCTGATAGGTCCAAAGAGTCCTCATGTTTGCACATACACTAGGACTGTTACTATTACTTTTAATCTTCTGGGATTTTTTTTGTTTTTGTTTTTTTGTCTTTCCATAGACTGATCTGAAGCCTTGGTAATTTTCCCATGTTTTTTCAAAGTTAGAATTCTTTTTTTTTTTTTTTTTTGCGGTACACAGGCCTCTCACTATTGTGGCCTCTCCCGTTGCGGAGCACAGGCTCCGGACGCGCAGGCTCAGCGGCCATGGCTCATGGGCCTAGCCGCTCCACGGCATGTGAGATCTTCCCGGACCGGGGCACGATCCTATGTCCCCTGCATCGGCAGGCGGACTCTCAACCACTGCGCCACCAGGGAAGCCCCTCAAAGTTAGAATTCTTTAAAGAACGTTGAATATATGTTAGCATATGAAATAGTTCACTTGTGAAATTGCTGATGGTGTCATTTGCATATGTGGAATTTGGTATTCTTATTGCCTTCTAGTTTAAAACTGAGTATTTCTTTTTCTATGACATTTAATATGATTAATGTAGCAATCTTATTAGAAATATATATCTCCAAATAAAAGTAGTTCTGGGCTTCCCTGGTGGCACAGTGGTTAAGAATCCACCTGCCAATGCAGGGGACACGGGTTTGAGCCCTGGTCCGGGAAGATCCCACATGCCGTGGAGCAGCTAAGCCCGTGCACCACAACTACTGAGCCTGTGCTCTAGAGCACACAAGCCACAACTACTGAGCCCCCGTGCTGCAACTACTGAAGCCCACGTGCCTAGAGCCTGTGCTCCACAACAAGAGAAGCCACCACAATGAGAAGCCCGTGCACCGCAACGAAGAGTAGCTCCCACTCGCTGCAACTAGAGAAAGCCCATGCACAGCAACAAAGACCCAACACAACCAAAAATAATAAATAAAATAAATAAATTTATTTTTAAAAAAGTGGTTCCTATAAATGTAGAAATGGTGGTGGTGCTTATGTGATAATATATCATGCTTCTTGAGGCAGTGTACTTCCAGGGTTATATTAAGACTTAGACCTAGACTTCTTTCCAGATTATATTAAGTATCCTTTTGTGCAAGGATGTCTTTAGTTAATAGTCTGTATTCTGTGGAAACAGAGAGGTCTGGAAGTCATACAGTGAGTGCAGTTTCTTTAAAACAGCAAAGCATTGCTCTGGCCTCAGAGGAAGAACAGGAGGGCTGTCACTCTACTGCTTTTCCACCACTTTTCTCTGCTTCCAATCAAGTTTAGTGGAAACCCCTTTTTTCTGGTCTCTGGGCTGATGTGTTAGTCCCTTTGAATTTTATTTGCCTTCCTGTCCAGTCTGCACCACAAAGGCAGCCCTCTTTCCAGTGCTTTCATGGGGGCCATAGAATTTCTTGCCCCATTGGTCCTTTGTCATACTGGCCCCTCTCTCCTTAGCTTTCTTTCTCAATTAAAAGTGTCTGGAGAAGGTCACAGAATGCTGATTGGACCCACTGTACTTTCAAGCTATCTAGTTTTCACTGCTGCCTGGTATTACTTTTGTTACATGACTCATTTCAGTGACCAATCTAACATTTTTTATTTTCCCTTCAGCTGCCTCCTACGTGTAAGCAGATGATCTCCTCCCTGAGTCTTATAATCTCAAAATGTACCTGTATTTTCAGTCTTTTACTCCCTGGCTGTTTCTCAGAAGAGGAAATAATGCTCTTTCCTTTCCAAAGGCAACCTTTCCATTTTGCCTTGGTTATAGTTTTTTTCGCTATTCCTTCTCTGCTTCAGTTTTCTTCCAGTGCATTCTGTACTGTTCTCCCTTCAAGTCTCTGCTGTTGCTGCTCCACCCTTGCCTCTCAGGTATTTTCCTCAAGATCCTATCTCTTTAAATCCCAACTATTTAGAATATAGGCAAATGAAATACCCAAAAATGAGGTTCCCCAGCTTCCATAGAAATTCTCTTTCTTACTTGTACCACATTTCATTGCACTTTGTATCTTGGTTGTTACTCAGCACTAACTGTAAGATGCAACATGTCCTTCACTAGATTGAAAATTCCTTGAAAGCATGTTCCTTTCTCTTATATTTTGCCATACTTTTTTTTCTTTTTTAATTTTCTCAAGCCTATGTAGCAGATTATCTGCTATTTAATGTATCAAATGAGTGGTTCTGTCTGCGTTAAACCATGTGAAGAACAGATAAAGAAGAGGCTCAAAAACTTGTAATTGTATTTAGGTACCAGATGTGTTCTCAGCCATATAAATAAGCTGTCATGAAATTCTAGTCAACTGTTTTTACAGTGAGAGATCAGAAGTGCTGGTTTTAAAGAACAGAATGGTGATTTTAAAATATCAAAAATTTCATGACTAATTTTATAATTTATTCTTTGGAATTTTAGAGATTAACTTACCCTAAAAATTATCTTGTATTCCAGTCAACTTTTTAATTAATGTATCAAATTGTGACAGCTGAGTAATTTTGAGTAGGATTGACAGGTATACTCTGTTTTGCCAACACTAACTTTGGTACTTCTGAAATTGTGATTTGAAAGTGGGATTGTCATGGAAACAGTAGAGCAGTCTTTTTAAAAAAAACCTCTGTTAGCCAGAACACAAACTAATACTATAATTATTTCTGAAATGGCATGTTGAATAGACTTGTGAAACTAGCAATTTATTAGACTTTTTTAAAAAATAAATTTATTTATTTTTGGCTGCATTGGGTCTTCGTTGCTGCGCACGGGCTTTCTCTAGTTGCGGTGAGCAGGGGCTGCTCTTCACTGCGGTGCATGGGCTTCTTATTGCGGTGGCTTCTCATTGCAGAGGACGGGCTCTACCTGCGCGGGCTTCAGTAGTTGTGGCACGTGGGCTCAGTAGTTGTGGCGCGTGGGGGCTTAGTTGCTCCGTGGCATGTGGAATCTTCCCGGATCAGGGCTCGAACCCGTGTTGCCTGCATTGTCAGGCGGATTCCTAACCACTGTGCCACCAGGGAAGTCCATTATTAGACTTTTAATGATATCCAGGCCAAAGACTGAGGGGGCTGTGTATCTTGCCTTGTGCTATGTGTTTTAGAAACTTTTTCATTCCCTTGCTGTTTTACTTCTTAATACTCTTTCTGGAACTTTATGCTCTTTTTTTTTTTAATTAAAGTAGAGTTGATTTACAATGTGTTAATTTCTGCTGTACAGCAAGGTGATTCAGTTATATATATGTATATACATTCTTTTTTTATATTCTTTTCCATTATAGTTTCTCATAGGATATTGAATATAGTTCCATTTGCTATACAGTAGGACCTTGCTGTTTATCCGTTCTATATATAATAGCTTACATCTCCTAACTCCAACCTCCCACTCAATCCCACTTGCCCTTGGCAACCACAAGTCTGTTCTGTATGTCCATGAGTCTGTTGCTGTTTTGTAGATAGATTCATTTGTGTCATATTTTAGATTCCACATGTAAGTGATATCATACGGTATTTGTCTTTCTCTTTCTGACTGACTTAGTACGGTAATCTCTAGTTGCATCCATGTTGCTGCAAATGGCTTTATTTTGTTCTTTTTCATGCCTGAGTATTATTCCATTTTATATATATATATACATATATATATATATATATATATATATATATATACACACACACACACTACATCTTCTTTATCCATTCATCCATCGATGGACATTAGGTTGCTTCCATGTCTTGGCTCTTGTGAATAGTGCTGCTGTGAACATAGTGGGTGCATGTATCTTTTTGAATTAGTTTTGTCTGGGTATATGCCCAGGAATGGGATTGCTGGATCATATGGTAATTCTATTTTTAGTTTTCTGGGGAACCTCCATGCTGTTTTCCAAGTGGCTGCACCAACTTACATTCCCACCTTTTCTCCACACCCTCTCCAACATTTGTTACTTGTAGACTTTTTAGTGATGGCCATTCTGACTGGTGTGAGGTGATACCTCATTGTAGTTTTGATTTGCATTTCTCTAATGATTAGTGATGTTGAGCATCTTTTCATGTGCTTATTGGGCATCTGTATGTCTTCTTTGGAGAAATGTCTATTTAGGTCTTCTGCCCATTTTTCGATTGGGTTGTTTGTTTTTTTGTTGTTGAGTTGTATGAGCTGTTTGTATGTTTTGGAAATTAAGCCCTGGTCAGTTGCATTGTTTACAAATATTTTCTCCCAATCTGTAGGTTGTCTTTTCGTTTTGTTTGTGGTTTCCTTTGCTGTGCAAAAGCTTCTAAGTTTGATTAGGTCCCATTTGTTTGTTTTTGTTTTTATTTCTATTGCCTTGGGAGACTGAGCTAAGAAAACATTGGTAGGATTTATGTCAGAAAATGTTTTACAAAATTATGATCTCTTCTAGGAGTTTTATGGCATCATGTCTTATGTTTAAGTCTTTAAGCTATTTTGAGTTTATTTTTGTGTGTGGTGTGAGGCTGTTTTCAACTTCATTGATGTACATGTGGCTGTCCCAGCTTTCCCAACACCACTTGCTGAAGAGACCGTCTTTTTCTCATTGTATATTCTTGCCTCCTTGGTTGAAGATTAATTGACCGTAGGTGTGTGGGTTTATTTCTGGGCTCTCTATTCTGTGGAACTTTATGCCCTTGAACAATGTTGGTTACTTATGATTCTGTGGTCAGCTTGAGAGGAAACAGTGATAAGACACTTGGTGGAACAGGAAAGAAGCATAGGGAGATTCTAGATCAGAGATGTCTTCTCTATGGATACTTACCATTTATGGAGAGTGGCCTAAGGAGTTTTAGGAAAAGAAAGATGAGGTAGGTGAAGCCAGCATCAGGTTTCTTTCGTCCTTTTCCTGACCCCCTTAAACTTCTCTTCCTGCTTTATCATGAGAACTCAGAAATTTCTTGTGATTGTTAGAAATCACTTTTTTAAACTGTTCCGGGCCGAAGAATCGCTTGAGAAGCTCATTGCAGTTTCACAGGTGGGCCCCAACCTTGGGGATTCTGTATTCCACCTCCAAGTGATTTTAATATGGGTAATCTTGGATCAAACTTGGAGAAGCCCAGTTAGAGCCAGAGGATAGCTAGGAAGGCCCAAATTTGCTGTGATTTGGCTGCATCCCTTACTCAATTTTGTTTGCTTTGTTTTTAAAATCTAGAGTACAAGCCATAGAAATCTTTTCCTAAGCAGTAAGTGCCTGAATAATTCTGTTTATATAACCTGTGACTGGTTCGTAATACAAGCTTGGTAGCAGATTATTTCCCCACTAATTTGGCATTTGCTACAACAAATATATCTACTACCAACTCCCTAAATATTATCTTGACATTCTATAGAGTTTGTTATTTTTCTCTTTATTTTCATCTTTTAAAGTGATTCAAGGTCATTTAAACCAGTGGCCCAGCCTGGGGCTGTCCTCCCCTCGCCCGCCACCTCTGGGACATTTGGCAGTGTCTGGAGACATTTTGGGTTGTTACTCTGGAAAGAGTATAGTGGGTGGAATTCAGGGATGCTGTTAAACAGCACAGAACAACCCCTCACAGCAAAGAATTATCTAGCCTAAATGTCAATGTTGCCAAGGTTGCAAAATCTTTTTTTTTAACTTTTTACTTTATATTGGAGTATAGCTGATTAACAATGCTGTGATAGTTTCACGTGCACAGCAAAGCGACTCAGCTATACATAAACATGTATCCATTCTCCCTCAGGCTCCCCTCCCATCCAGGCTGCCACATACCAAGGTTGCAAAATCTTGCTTTAATATTTGTAGTCATTATATGATTACTACAGGGGCAGCATATTTTTCCCTTCATATGACATGCTAGATGAACGTTATGATGATGCAGGAATTGTAAATGCTGATGGAGAGATCAGTAAATAGTTAAGAAATTTAGAAAGCTGATTTGGTTCCTTTTCCTGTTCCTGTGCAATTTGAGGATTAATTTACTACTCATATAGTTTACAAATGTAAGGAAAACGGTTGTTCGTCTGATAGCGTTCTAAACCTAGGATTGTCTTCTGTGCCCACACCATTTCCCCTACCTTTGAATGTTAAAGTTTACCTTTCAGCTATTACTTCAATACCATCTACTACAGTTTTTCATACTGCATGTTGTGCCCCAGTGGTGGGTTGTGAAGTTAGTGTAGCAGGTGATAACTAGCATTTTTGAAAAGTTAAATACAATAGAAAGATAAAAGAGTGCACCACATATAGTAAGAGTTAAGTTTTGTCTTGCAAAACCTATTTTAATTATATGTTGTCAGGGAGGAAAGTTTCTTTTTCCTACTACTCTCCTAGTTCTTTGGCTGTGGCCCTATGAATTGGACTGACAAAAGAGATTAACAAGAGAAAAAACAAACAGAAGTTTATGCTTACATGTGGGAGCATTCAGAGATGAGTAACTCTAGGGTTAGTTGGAACTTGGGCTTATATAGCATCTTAGCAAAGGAACAATAAATTTTCAGAGAAGTGACAAGACAAAGGAAAAGGACTTTGAGTTCCTAGGGCTACAAATTGTGGGAAGGGAAATGTATGGACACTAAAGGTAGATAAAGGCTAGCTGGTAGGGTTATGTAGGTTCCTCTGTTGCCATTTCCAGGCTGTTAAGGATCTAAAGTTGAGATTAATTGTTGTCCTTCCTGGTAAAGAAGGAAGGGGGAGCACCTTGGTAAATTTATGTCCTGCTTTCGGGCAAATAGGGAGAAGGCAAAGAGCTTTCCTTCTTTCTGCTCCTTTTCAATTGTCCTCAACTAAAAATAGTCCTTAAGGACCGAAGTAGTCCTTATGGACACTAGAGTGGCATGTTTTGAGGTGGCTTATTTTGCCCGCTACAATATCTGTGCATGTGTGTGCTGGGTCATGATGAAAAACTATATTTCTTGCTGTGGATTACAGGGAAAAAAATGGAAAGCCACTGATTCCAATAAATTACAAGAGCAATATTAGCTGTGTATTTTATAGTTCTTGAAACAAGCTAAGATTTTATTTATTGATTTTGTGAAGCAATAAACCTATTTCAGTTTTTTAATTAGAAAATTTTGGCTTTGTACTATCATGAGGTAATTTTAGAATGCATTTTGAATTTATAAGACTTTCTGATAGAATAAGTACTGAATTTGGCAACATTCTTGAATTGTAATTCTGTTTTATTAAAGATCATTTTGGCTTTGTACTATCATGAGGTAATTTTAGAATACATTTTGAATTTATAAGACTTTCTGATAGAATAAGTATTGAATTTGGCAACATTCTTGAATTGTAATTCTGTTTCATTAAAGATCATTGTTTCCATGTGCAGTAATGTGTCAATATCAACAATCCCAATAATGAGATTCCTCTATTTAAGAAATGTCAATTTGGTGAAAGGCAAACAAAATTGGGTATATTTCAGTATCATATGATACTACTTAACTAAACATTAATTTGGTTATTAACTAATCACAAACTGCTTACATCACAGTGTTATGGAGCTTTCCATCCTCTATAAAAAACTAACATTTCAGAATAGATTCAAGCTTCTTACATGGAGTTTTTGAGTTGAGACATGCACCTAGTTGACAAATTTTAGTTTCATACTAAAATATTTAAGATTAATTCTAGTATAATTTATTTCAGATTAAATTTAGTAGAAGCTTTTGTAGAAGATGCAGAATTGAGGCAGAGTTTACAAGAAGATTTACTTCGTCGATTTCCAGATCTTAACCGACTTGCCAAGAAATTTCAAAGACAAGCAGCAAACTTACAAGATTGTTACCGACTCTATCAGGGTATAAATCAACTCCCTAATGTTATTCAGGCTCTGGAAAAATATGAAGGTAATAAAATGATTTTGTTTTTGTTTTCCTTCACTCTCAATATACTTGGCAAATGTTCTGTCCTTTTAAAGTTGGTTCTAGTGACTCATCTTTAAGTTTTCCTAATAGGTTTGTATTGCCCTCTGGCTGTATCACAGAAGCCAGAAGTCATGAGACAATTTAGAATTTTTGTTTTTTAGAAATGAATATTAGGATTACGAGGTTTATTAATAGGTGTCTTGCACTAACAGTGGCAGTTGAACAGGGTTTGACTCACAGGACCCGAAATGACAGTGCTTACAAACATATGGCTTATTACGGGAAAAGGATACAGTCTAGCAGCTTCACTAAAGTAAGGATAATGCATCACAGCCAAAGGCTGTCACAGCAAGGGGGCCAGGGGGGTCAGGTGCAGGTACCTATAAAAAGGTCCTTGGTGAGGTGCACCTTCTCAGATCAGGGACCATTATTGTATGCAGAACACCCTGGAACCAGGGAGCCTAAAACTGTATTGCTGGGCTTCTTAATACTTTACTGGTCTTGTGGGCGTATTCCTGTTCTGTAACTAGTTTTTACAGCAGAGCCCTCTTGGGGCCTCAGTGAGACCAGGTGCAAATCATCGATCACATGGTGCTAAGCTGAATGAACCACCTTGAATCTCCTGGGACTAGAGATTACAAAACAACACAATTAGTATGTTTCATGCCTTGACCATTGCCATGCAGGAACTTTAAGAAAACACTGGAGGCTAATTCCAGGCCTGCGGGAATTAACCTTTCCAGTACACCTATGAAAGAAAGTTAAGACAGAAGGTCTTGGTGGTAAACAGCTGAAGTCAGAGGGAAGTTACTACAGTAAAGTAAGCAAAGTCATGTATTAGTTAATCAATATAGTATTGGTGGATAAAATCAACTTGCTCTTACAAGCATAGTTTTTAACTTTAAGTGAACATAAGTTTCTACAACAAATATTTTAGTAAGTACAAAGTTATATGTCTAATACATAAAGCATTTTAAGTTTCAGAGTTAAAAATCAACATCTCTTAGAGCTATGGAAAACAAACCTTTCAATATTATGAGAAAGCTTTATGATTTTTTTTGTAGGCAGACTTAAAAAAACTATGATGACTGGTACAAAATAAGTATAGATTTAATTTAAATTTTATGGTAACCTTTCCTCTTATTTATCTAACAGAGTGTAAAAGAATAGCTAACTGCTTATCGTTTCAGAGTACCACTGTATAAAAAGTATTCCTATTCTAGTCAAGGCTCCTCATTAGACTGATGAGGCTTAAATGCCCTAGAATTTAGTTCCACCAAAGTGGAATTAAAGAAAATGGGTCTTTAATCTTTTCTGTTTCACATTTCTTTAGTGTGGCTTAATTTCCCTCCTTTGTGCCTCAATTTCCTCATCCTGTAAATGAATATCTTCTACTGCTACGATTTTCTGACTCTGTCTCCTCTGGCCTCATTCCAGCAGGATCAGTTGGAAGCACAAGGGGATTGACTGGTGTTAGGGATGTAATCAGGGTGTAATCATGGAGATAGGCTCTCTAAACAATTTACTCTTACCACTTAACATCAGCTGTTTTAAACATTTGTCTTACATCTCTTCCCTCATGAGGTAAAAAAGCCATCCTTGTCCCTGTGTCCTCCTCTTGTACCTGTACTCAGTGAAGTTTCTGAAAGCCTACATTTCCATATTCCATTCACTCCACTGGCTTCAGCCCTGACCACTGTACTGAAATGGCATTTGCTAAGTGACTTACTTGTTGCTGAATTCAGTGAACACGGTCCAGTCCTTATCCTACTAGGTTTCACTGGTGAGTGTGACAGGCTTTTTTTCCTCCCAGTTTTATTGAGAAATAATTGACATATAACATTGTATAAATTTAGGTGTACAACACGATTTGATATGTATATATATATATGTATATATATATATATACTACGTAAATGATCACCACAATAAGTTTAGTTAACATCGTCACCTCACGTAGTTTTTTTTTCTTATGAAGAGACCTTTTAAGGTCTAATCTCTTAGCAGCTTTTCGAATATGCAATACAGTTTTAGTTTTTGTTTTTTAATTACAGTCACCATGTTGTACATTACCTTGCCAGGACTTAAATCTTATAACTTGAAATGTGTACCTTTTGACCACCTTCACCCATTTCCTCCACCCCCTGCCTCTCGCAACCACCAGTCTGTTCTGTGTTTATGAGTTTGGTTTTATTAGGTTCCACATATAAGTGAGGTCACAAAGTATTTGACTTTCCCTGTCTCACTCTTTTCACTTGACATAATGCCCTCAAGGTCCATCCATGTTGTTGCAGATGGCAGGATTTCTTTCTTTATGGTTGAAGGATACTCCGTTGTACATATGTATCACAGTTTCTTTATCCATTCCTTCACTGGTGGACACTTAGGGTGTTTCCGTGTCTTGGCTGTTGTAAATGATGCTGCAGTGAACGTGGGGGGTGCAGATATTTCTTCGAGATAATGATTTTGTTTCCTTTAGATATATACCCAGAACTGGAATTGCTGGATCCTTCTATTTTTTGCCATCCTCTTCAGTGTAGTCACTCCACGCCCACCCCACAACCCCCAGTTATATTTTTGGCCCCCCTTTCACTCAATACCTGAAACTTTAAACCTGGGATTTTTGAATGAGTTCTTGAAAGTATCCTGAAATTTAATGCAAAATTTTGTGTATTTGTATTTTTGGAGGGGTAAAGGATCTGCAAGTTTCATCAGATATTCGAAAGTATATGTAAACCACCCCCCCAAAAAATGTAAGAAATATTGCTCTGCATATCCTCTGGGGAATCTTTCTTATTCCCTGAGATAAGCATGGAAGTTAGGAATTGGATTTGAAAGGCTTGGCTCTCTTCATGAACCTCTCTGCATATGCGTGGATTAATGTACTTGAGAGTTTTCAACAAGTCAGTAATTTCCTACTTTTTCAGTGCTACACTTAATATTAGACCTGTGAGATATCATAACATTAGACATCATCACATATAGACCTGTGAGATATCATAACATTATGTAAATCAAATGCTTTACATTGTCAGTTTGATAACTGATGTCCAGTTAAGGTATTTGAAATCACCCAGCCTAGAAAATATTAAAGGAGGAAGACTGTTCCAAGTTTCGTGGTGCTAAGAGCTATGTATTTTCTTTCGATAACATGGAACATTGGAGAATCTAGGTGTATCCTAGTCACTGGGAACCTAACTAATCTCTCTTGAGTTGATTTACAATATTAGTTTCAGGTGTACAACATAGTGATTCAGAATTTTTATAGATTATACTCCATTTAAAGTTATTATAAAATATTGGCTATATTCCCTATGCTGTACAATATATCCTTGTAACTTATTTTACCCATAGTAGTTTGTACCTCTTAATCCCCTACCCCTATGTTGCCCCTCCCCGCTTCTCTCTCCCCACTGGTAACCACTAGCTTGTTCTCTATATCTGCGTCTGTTTGTTTTATTATATTCATTTGTTTGTTTTATTTTTTAGATTCCGCATATAAATGATAACATACAGTATTTGGCTTTCTCTGTCTGACTTCATTAAGCGTCATACCCTCCAGGTCCATCCATGTTGTTGGAAATGGCAAAATTTCATCCTTTTTTACGGCTGAGTAATATTCCATTTATATTTATATGTATACACACACACACACACACCTTCTTTGCCCATTAATTTGTTGATGGACACAGGTTCCTTCCATATCTTGGCAATTGTAAATAATGCTGATAGGAATATTGGGATTTGTGTATCTTTTTGAAATTAGTGTTTTCATTTTCTTCGGATATATACCCAGGAGTGGAATTGCTGGATCATATGGTAGTTCTATGTTTAGTTCTTTTTTTTTGCATACTGTTTTTCACAGTGGCTGCACCAGTTTACACTCCCACCAACAGTTTATGAGGGTTCCCTTTTTTCTATATCCTTGCCAACAATTTCTTATTTGTGGTCTTTTTAATGATAGCCATTCTGACAGGTGTGAGGTGATGTCTCATTGTGGTTTTGATTTGCATTTTTCTGATGATTAGCGATGTTGAGCATCTTTTCATGTGCCTCTCTTGAGTTTAAAATGGCATTTTGCAGAGTTCAGCATAGCTCCTTAGCCTACTGACTGCATGGAGAAAGTCAAAACTGAGGCTAATTTATGAGGAAAAGCCAGATGCACTCTCCTTAAAAGTAAAATCATTAAAAGTTTTAAAAAATATATTTGTATATTACTAGAAATTGAGTGTATTCTGCTATCCTGTGATGTTTTGGTTTTATTTTTTTATTTTTATTTTTTTTCCTTTTTTTGCGGTATGCAGGCCTCTCACTGCTGTGGCCTCTCCCGCTGCGGAGCACAGGCTCCGGACGTGCAGGCCCAGCGGCCATGGCTCACGGGCCCAGCCGCTCCGCGGCATATGGGATCCTCCCAGATCGGGGCACGAACCCGTATCCCCTGCATCGGCAGGCGGACTCTCAACCACTGCGCCACCAGGGAGGCCCTGTTTTGGTTTTGATTAACTCTAGGTTTAATGTTATTTTAATGTTATTACTGGAAAAAAGAATGAAAAAAAAGTAAATTCAGAGACAGCAGAGGGCAGCAACAGTTTAGAAAGTAGATTTGCATTGAGAGATAAAAGCTCTACTCTAAATTATCTTTCTCCTGTTAAAAAAAAAAAGGCTATTTGAAAAATGTACTTGGCCTCCCTTATTCCTCATATCTTTTAAAATTGAAAAGTTGAGACACACATTTGCAGCAACATGGATGGATCCAGAGTTTATCAAACTAAGCGAAGTAAGTCAGAAAGAGAAAGACAAATACCATATAATATCATTTATATATGGAATCTAAACTATGACGTAAATGAACCTATCTACAAAACAGAAACAGACTCATAGACATAGAGAACAGACTTTTGGTTGCCAAGGGGGAAGGGGGTCGGGGAGGGAAGGATTGGGAGTTTGGGGTTAGCAGATGCAAACTATTATATATAGAATGGATAAAAAATGAGGTCCTACTGTATGGCAAAGGGAACTATATTCAATATCCTGTGATAAACCATAATGCAAAAGAATATGAAAAAGAATATATACATGTAACTCAATCATTTTGCTATATAACAGAAATTAACAGAACATTGTAAATTATAGTTCAATAAAATTTTTTTTTTAAATTGAGGCACAATCTAAAACAATGGTATTCTGCATTTGGAGCATATTTCTGATAGTGCTTAAAACAACTCTAAGTATCTAGATTCTGTTGATGAATTTTATTGTGACAGCTATCACACTGAGGTATGTAACCCTTCCTTCTGCCCACATCCAAGTAATCATCCTTTTCTGTTTCAGTATATTTAAAAACCTTACATGTGCTATTTTCCCTCCCCTGGTCATTGCATCCTCCTCAATGAACCCATAGTAATCTTTCTTAGCACGTCTGATCATATCATTTCTTCCCTTTTGGTTATGAACACATTAATTTGCTTCCCATAACCTACCCATTCCTGTGCCTGGCTGGCTGCTACTTCTCAGTCAGCCTCCCTTATACTCCCTCACCTACTCTTCTCCTCACTGTGCTGGTTCTCCAGACTGCTCTCATTTTTTGTGCTTTTCTCCATGTTTTTCCTTTGTCTTAAATGCCCTTCACTACCTTGTCCATGTGATGGAACCCTACTAATATTTAAGATTGAGCTCAAATATCACCCTTTCTGTGAAGCTTTCTCTGCCCTCCTCATGCAGTTTTCTGGTTTCCATAGCACCTTCTGCTTATCTCCATTGCTTTTTAACCCTAAATAACATAGTAAGTTAGTCTAATAATAGTCCCCCCCCCCCTTTTTTTTTTTTGCGGTGCACGGGCCTCTCACTGTTGTGGCCTCTCCCGTTGCGGAGCATAGGCTCCGGACGCGCAGGCTCAGCGGCCATGGCTCACGGGCCCAGCCGCTCCGCGGCATGTGGGATCTTCCCGGACCGGGGCACGAAACTGTGTCCCCTGCATCGGCAGGGGTACTCTCAACCACTGCGCCACCAGGGAAGCCCCAATAATGCCCCCTTTTAACCTGATTGCTCAGTTTCCTTCTAAATAGAAGATAAGAATATGAAAGCAATTTGGCATTTCTGAAAAGGAATCTGCTTTACTAATGTAGCACTTTTTAAACTTTAGCCTATAAAGCTGCAATTTAAGATCTGGTTGGATTTTGTATTTTGGAGATATTTTCTTTAAATTTCGTCTTTATCAGTTTATAAAAGCAAGGTAAACTCTTTGTAGTAATTATTCTACCATCCAGAGGTAATCATTATTAATATTTTGCTTTATGTTGTTTCATTCTTTAAGCAAAATTATAGAAGTTCAGTTAAGCTTAACACTTTCTTTGACAAGCAAGACTTGTTCTAATGTAGTTCATATATTAGGAAACAATTTGAGCATAATGTGAATTTTGTGTTGCTTATGCACATTTTGCCCATGGGAAACACTGGGTGAATGCAGAAAATTGCACCCAGCTGAACTGAGCAGTGTAGGCATACACAAAATGTACACAGACACACACCTCAAACATCCACCGTGTGTTCATGAGCCACACTCATTTGCATGTGGTGTTACAGCTTTGCACTGCACTTCAGAGGACTCACCATTTCACAGTAACTTACAAGCTGCAGCCTTTTGGAAGTCCACTTCCACAAGCAAACTTCATGTCTTTTGTGAGGTAAAATGCATTATTTATTGTAGTATTTTTGTATTCCCTATACATTTAATTTAATTTAACATGTGTAAAACTGCCCTTTAAATTTTTTTGTTTTTTATTTCTTTTCTTAATTTTATTTATTTTTTCATGGAAGTGTAATTGACTTACCCAGTTAGTGTCAAGTCATAGAGGTTAAATTATGGCAACTAACAATTAGTACTATTTTTATTATTGTAAAATAAGTACTATTTATTTATTAAATGTACAATTAGAACATTTTTATCCCACCAATATATTGTTACACTTTTGCATACAGCCAGTTCTGTTATAATGAAACATATGCATCCCTATGCAAAACTGCAATAAAAACTAGTTTACGAGATAAAAGAGGTCAAGGCACAACACTCAGAAACTTCATCAGTTACACTTCCGGTCGCCAAATGTGTGGAGGTTTTGCCCCACAACAAGTGATTTCCTGTGACACTAACTGGGTGTTCTGCAGTTTAACTCAGTTGTGACACTGTCTCCCTGGAGATAGCATCAGATCCCATAGGTTAAGGGTTCAATCCCACAAGCCTGGTGCCCTGCAACCTCTCTACCCAGTCTCAAGCCCAGGTATTACCTGTACTTCTGACCAACCGGTTACAGAGGAGGTCCCAATGACGCCCTTCTTGGGTTTAATCAATTTGCTAAAGCAGCTCACTGAACTCAGGGAAACACTTAACTTACACTTAACAGTTTATTGATAAAGGATGCAGATGAACAGCCAGATGAAGAGATACGACAAGTCTCGGGGGGGTCCTGAGCACAGGAGCTTCTGTCCTATAGAGTTGAGTTGTGTCACCTTTCTGGTGGATGTGTTTGCCCTCCTGAAAGCTCTCTGAACCGAACATACCCCCCGCCACCACTACTGGGGTTTTAGGAAGCTTCCTCACGTAGGCTTGATCAATTTCCCCTCTCTGGATGATGGGGGAGTGGGGGGTAGAGCTAAAAATTCCAAGCTCCTAATCATGGCTGCTCTTTCTGGTGACCAGCCCCGACTCAAGAGCTCATCTCGGGTCACCTTATTAGAACAAGAGATGCTCCTAGTACTCTGGTCACTTAGGAAATTACAAGCGTTTTAGGAACTCTGTGTCAGGAACCAGGAGCAGAGACCAGTACATTTTCTGTTATCTCACAGAGACTAGCATGGTGTAAAATGATACTCATAACTAATCAGTAGAATCAGAAGAGAAAGTCAACATAGGAAAGAAAATTACTGTTTTGTCAAAATTACAATAGTAAGAAAGGAAAATGAGGTATATTGTCAGGGAAAGTATTACCTGCAAATGAAAGAATGGAAACAAGTGGCTGTGCTCAACAAAAAGGGGTGACGTGACCCGAGAATCTGAAAAGGAAGAGAGGGCAGGGGCCATGAGGGAGGATAAGAGGCCAAAACTATAGGGCGGCTATTGGTGGTGGAGGAATAACAGAGATGCCCTTGTGCTAAAGGTTGTTATTCAGAGCGATTGAATTATTTTGATCTTTTACCATGATTGACTGCACTTCAACTGTTGGCTTCTTTGCCAATTTGGTAATGTTTTGGCTCCAGCCTCATATTTGTGTGAATACTGTAAACTTTAATTAGCAGCATCTTGCTAGCCTTTTTTCCACTTACATGAATTTTTAAATCCATTTCATAAATATATTTAAAGGGTCAGATAAAATTTAATTGTACTTCATAAAACTTCTAGGTTGGAGTTAATAATAGAAGGAAATTATGTTAAATTAGTCAAGGGAACATGGGCATAGAATAAATTTTTAAATCTTTGTTAATTGAAACTCATGTCTTTTTATTACCATTTACCAAAATATTTACTAGAGGGCTTCCCTGGTGGTGCAGTGGTTGAGAGTCCGCCTGCCGATGCAGGGGACACGGGTTCGTGCCCCGGTCCGGGAAGATCCCACATGCTGTGGAGCGGCTGGGCCCGTGAGCCATGGCCGCTGAGCCTGCGCGTCCGGAGCCTGTGCTCCGCAACGGGAGAGGCCACAGCAGTGAGAGGCCTGCGTACCGCAAAAAAAAAAAAATTTACTAGAACAAGGATGTTAATACTAACTTGATAATTAATTTAGACTTTAGGTTGGTTTTTCCGGTCATATTCTATTTGGAAAGTCTGATTCAGCAGATTTGTGACTAGTGGTAGGCCTTGGACCTGAGTTAGTGTCGGGAGGGCACGTGTAGGGAGGCACCTCATGTCTGTTACCCAGAACTCTCCTATAGTTCATTTTGATTTTAGTGTTACTTGCTCATTTAACTTGATTAGAAAATCTTAGTGTCTTTTTCTTAATTATTTTGCCAGCTGTTTCCAGTTACTTCTCAGTTACATTAAATAAAATGTAAATGATTTGAGAGAGAAGACGTTTACCAGTGAGTATCAATAATTTAGGTGCAATTACAGCCAATTTACCCAGCAACCTCAACTTTGCCAGACACAGATCTGGGAAAGTCTTCTCGTGGTGGGAAGTTGGGGGCCTGTGGTGTGGTTGGTGTCTGCCTGTGGTGAATAAGACCGGGCATTGCAAGCTCGTGCCTGGAGGGGCCCGTCAGGTTACAGATATTGAGGCAGAATGGTGGGCTGATATTCTGATGAGCTAGGGAAGTCATGGTCTGACTAAAGTGGACCGTTGCCGGTCGGACTACCTGATTATCACTGAATGGGAATTCTGACTGAGGATTTCTCATATGGGCCCATGTTTCAAAGTCTACTCTGAATTCCTCCTTCTAAACTCTGCTTTTCGTGTTCTCTCTCTCAGTAAATGGCCCCATTATCTACCCAGTGGTCTAAGCCTTGGGAATCAGCCTTAACTGTTTCCTCTCCCTCTTTGCATTCACTCAGTCACTAAGTCCTATTGGTATCGCATCATATATATTCTTCACCTCGGACACCTTTCCATCCCACTGCCAGCACCCTAGTCCAGGCTATAGCATTTCTTACCTGAACTACTCTCAGCCTCCTAATGCTTTTACTCTCTTGTCTTGGCTCTTTCTAATCCTTTCTCTTTGCTTCAGCCAACTGTCTTTCTCAATATGTAAATATATTTATAAATAAAAATATAAATGTGTTGTTAACCCTTCAGGGGTTTTTCACTGCCTTTATATATTTACTGCCCTTATATTTCACTGCCTTATATTTTTGTGTGATTACTTGTCTAATGTCTGTTTCCCTCACATGCTGTAAGGGCAGAGACAAGACTGGGGTTTGACAGGCCCCTCATAAATTGTTGCCTTTGCCTATCTCTCTGTCTATCCTTTCCCTCCTAGGACTCATTGCCAGTGTTTCTCAGACTTTTTTGACCATGCCTCACAGTAAGATATATATTTTCATTTGACTTAGTGCATACCCATGGGTGTGTCTATGCAGTGTTAAAAAACAAAATTCAACTGAGTGAATTTTAAAGATCTTATTGGCTTTATTGAACAATTCATGAATTGGGCAGCATCCCATCCAGGAGATAGAAGGGAGCTCTCTAGAGCTGTACAAAATGAAAGACTTTCATAGGCAGAAGGGAGCTGAAACAAGGAAGTTATAAAAAGCGGGTTGGTTATTGTAAGGTTACTTTCCTTTAGGGGATTTTAGGGTCTGTCAGGTGTATTACCTAACTGGTGCTGATCAGGTGATTCCTGATTGGCTGGTTTAAGCTTCCATTTCTGGGAGAGCCGAAACTGTAGTTAAGGTAAGCCTCGATTTGGTGACATGGGGCTTAGCATAAGCGACTCCATTTGGGGCCTGGTGTCTTGTTTTTAACAACATGTATACACGGTATATATAAAAACAAATAATTTTATAATAAATTGTATAAACTGAAATAATATGTAAAACTGAAACAACAATACAGTGTACTTGGACATTTTTCAATTTTTTCACTGAAAAGCGCTAAGATTTATTAAATCTATGATGGAGAAAAGTCTGCAATTTGAAAAAACAAACTGCATTTGTTTTTTGCATCTGTTCAAGTGAACTTGAACATCCTCCGGATCTCACATATACTGCACACTCTTTGGCCTTTGTATGTGCTGTTCCTTTAGAGTCAGACATTTATCTCTTCCTGTCTCACCTGGCTTTGTTGTCTTCATCTTTAGATTTTCACCTTCAAAGTCATTTCTTTGGGTAGACCTACCTTGTTCCTACATTTGAGTACACTCCTGTCCTGGTTATGTGTTTCCAAAGCACCCTGTATTCCCCTGTCATTATACTTGCCATCCTTCTTTGTAATTAGTTTAATGACTGTGTCATCTCTCCCCGACACCTGAGTGTACGGTATGTCCCCAGGGAACAAGTATTCCAGCCGAACTTCTGACATGTAATAGGCCTTCAGAAACTTCTTTTGGGAGAATGAGAAAATACCACGTAGTGTAGGAGAGAGAATGTGTCAGAAAGGAAACTGAAAAGCAGTGAAAGAATAGGAAAGTACTTAGTGATGAATGGTTGTGCTAGGGGTTCAAGATGCTTTGTCTTACCATTGTTATTTAAGAGGTCCTGAAAGCTTACGGTGTTCTTTATTTTACTTTAGTGTCTATACTAATAAAGGTATGTTAGCAAAAATTGATTAATTCATTGCTTACATCATAACAAAGGACTGGTATCCAGAGGTTGTTAGGGAAGATAAGGGAGAAGCAGAAACAGCGAGAAGGTTTAGCAAACACTTGGAGTACTCACTGTGTTCCTGACACTGCTAGCTGCTGAGGCTGTGATAGGACCCCAAAACAGTCTCTGCCCTTATAGCATGCGAGGGAAACAGACATTAGACAAATAATCACACAAAAGTATAATTTTGATAGATGTCATAAAAGGAGAATTCTAAAGTGGTATTTCAAGAAAGTGCAACATTTTATTTGGGGGCAGTGCACATGCCAAAGTGGTTTTCATTGGTGTTTTTGCCACTTGACAAGTAGCCATGTGGCTTGTGGGCTCCTAGTTCCCTGACCAGTGATTGAACCCGGGCCCCAGCAGTGAAAGTGCTGAGCCCTAACCACTGGACCGCCAGGGAGTTCCCCTGAAAATTAACCTTTCTAAATTCACTAAGGATAGCCTCCATAGTATTTCTCTCAATCTATGATTAAGTGGCATGAACATAGGCAAGATGGAGAAAACAAGTCCCAAAAGTGGTATTAATACACCAGTTAAGGCTTAGATTTAAAGCTGGCCTGGGCACCATTCCAGGAGTATATTTAATGAACCACTTAACTTTTTTTTTTTAGTATTTAAATATTTATTTATTTATTTATTTTTGGCTGCATCAGGTATTAGTTGCTGCACGCGGAGTCTTCATTGCGGCATGCGGGATATTTCCTTGCGGTGCATGGGCTTCTCTCTAGTTGTGGCATGCAGCCTCAGTAGCTGTGGCGCATGAGCTCGATAGTTGTGGCTCATGTGCTCAGTTACCCCGCAGCATGCGGGATCCTAGTTCCCTGATAAGGGATCAAACCTGCGTCCCCTGCATTGGAAGGCGGATTCTTTTTTTTTTTTTTTGTGGCAGTACGCGGGCCTCTCACTGTTGTGGCCTCTCACTGTTGTGGCCTCTCCCGTTGCGGAGCACAGCTCCGGACACGCAGCCCCAGCAGCCATGGCTCACGGGCCCAGCCGCTCTGTGGCATGTGGGATCCTCCCGGACTGGGGCACGAACCCGTGTCCCCTGCATCGGCAGGCGGACTCTCAACCACTGCGCCACCAGGGAAGCCCCACATTTTCTTTATCCCTTTATCCATCGATGGATACTTAGGTTGTTTCCATATCTTGGCTATTGTGAATAATGCTGCTGTGAACATGGGAGGTGCAGATACCTTTTCCAGTTAGTGTTTTGGGTTTCTTTGGTTCTATTCCCAGGAGTGGAATTTCTGGATCATATGGCAGTTCTATTTTTAATTTTTTGAGGATCCTCCATATACAGTTTTCCATAGTGGCTGTACCAGTTTACAGTCTCACCAAGAGGCTCAAGTGTTCCCTTTTCTCTACATCCTCACCAGCATTTGTTCTCTTGGCTCTTTGATGATGACCATTCTAACAGGCATGAAGTGTTATCTCATTGTGTTTTTGATTTGCATTTCATCTCTTCATGTACCTGTTGGCCATTCATATATCTTCTTTAGAAAAATGTCTTTTGTCCGTTTTTAAATTGGATTAATTGGAGTTTCTTTGCTATTGAGTTGTGTTGTTAGTTTTTTATCTATTTTGGGTATTAGTGCCTTATCAGATAAATGTTTTGCAACTATTTTCTCCCCTTCCATAGGTTGGCTTTTCACTTTGTTAATTGTTTCTTTTGCTGTGCAGAAGCTTTTTGGTTTGATGTAGTCCCACTCATTTATTTTTAATTTTATTACTTGTGCTTTGGGTATTATATCCAAAAAATTATTGCCAAGACCCATGTCAAGGAGCTTCTCCCCCATGTTTTCTTTTTTCTTAAAAAATATTTATTTATTTATTTGGCTGTGTTGGGTCTTAGTTGTGTCATGCAGCATCTTTGTTGTGGCATGTGGGATCTTTCATTGCGGTGCGTGGGTTCTTTGTTGTGGCACGTGGGCTCTAGAGCACACAGGCTTAGTTGCCCTGCGGCATGTGGGATCTTAGTCCCCCCACCAGGGATCGAACCCATGTCGCCTGCGTTGGAAGGTGGATTCTTAACTACTGGACCACCAGGGAAGTCCCTCCCCCGTGTTTTCTTTTAGGAGTTTCATGTTTTCAGGTCTTAACAAATTTAAGTATTTAATCCATTTCAAGTTAATTTTTTTAAGTGGTGCAAGATAAGGGTCTAGTTTCATTCTTTTACATGTGAATATCCAATCTTCCCAGCACTGTTTATTGAAGAAGATTGTCTTTTCTCCATTGAGTATTCAGCAGCATTCTCAAAAATGAAATCTTAAACGAGTTTAAATGAATCTTTAGGGCTGACAATGAATCTGGAGTTCTTAGAGAAATTATTGAATTTGATTGCTTAGATATTCCACATTTTGATGCATTTAAGGAGGTAACAGGGACTTCCCTGGCAGTCCAGTGGTTAAGACTCTGTGCTTCCACTGCAGGGGATGCAGGTTCAATCCGTGGTCAGGGAGCTAAGATCCTGCGTGCCAAGGCCAAAAAATAAAAATTATTAAAAAAAAAAAGAAGAAGCTTAACAGTTATTTCCCGGTGTGATCTTTTGTATTTTTCCTAGGTGACTGTTGTGTGTATCAGAACTAATGACCAGTGATTGGTTGCTTCATTAGTCCCTTGCTCCCTTCATAAAGTCATTCATTCAGCATAGAGTTATCCATTGCCTACTTTGTGCCAGGCATTGTTCTGGGAACTACAATGGTAGATATAACAGATAAGGTCCCTCTTCTTATGGAGGTTCAGTAACAGTGGAAGGGTAGAGAGAGAGAAATAAATGAGCAAGAATTTCAAAGAGTAGTAAGTACAACAAAGAAAGCATAATAGAGTGACTTGGCTGGGCCAGGAAGATGCTGAATATGGTGGTCAAGGATGGCCTCTCTATGGAATTCCTGTCTCAGGTGAATCTCAAATGATGACAAAGAGCTCACTGTTAAGATCTAGGGGAGGCTAGTGGGGCCAGCTAGTATAAGTACCTATAGCTTGACTTGTTGAAGGAGTGAAGGGAAGCTAGGGTTGTCAAGCATGGAGATAGAGAATAAGGGCGCTTGTTAGGAGGTGAGGCCAGAGAGGTGAGGCCTATCCAAGGTTCTTAACATTTTTCGTGCTGTGGACCCTTTTGGCTTCTAATAAAGTCTATGAACCACTTGTCAGAATAGTGTTTTTAAATGCGTAAAATGAAACACATAGAATTAAATAGGAAGCCAATTATATTGAAATACACTTATCAAAATATAAAAAAAATTCTTGAGAAATAAGTCCTTTTTATTAATGCATTAAATAACATGATCTGAGTGAAGTTCGAACTTCTTTAATTTTGAACTAATGAGTTTAAATGTTAAAGTTATCTCCAAAAAACTATAATATGATATGAAAATATATCTGGAATTTTAATTGATATCAAAGACACAAGTACTGATGATACTACTGTGGTTTATTACTTACATTAACAATGGAAGAAAATGCTTGATTCCAGTTAGAGGTTAGAGAAAATGAAGATGGGATTTACTTCTTTGTTTATGTACTACCTTGAATTCAAGGATCTATGGACCTTTGTTTAATACCCTGGGATAGATCATGTAAGGCTTTTTAGGTTGTGGTAACTAGTGGAAGATGGAGTTTATCAAAACCCAATGGTGATGTTCGCTTTGGCAGCACATACACTAAAATTGGAACGATACAGAGAAGATTAGCATGGCCTCTGCGCAAGGATGACATGCAAATTCGTGAAATGTTCCATATTTTTAGGTAATAGTGTTATTAAGATTTTATTTTAGGGCTTCCCTGGTGGCGCAGTGGTTGAGAGTCCGCCTGCCGATGCAGGGGACACAGGTTCGTGCCCTGGTCCGGGAAGATCCCACATGCTGCAGAGCAGCTGGGCCCGTGAGCCATGGTCACTGAGCCTGCACATCTGGAGCCTGTGGTCCACAATGGGAGAGGCCACAACAGTGAGAGGCCCGCGTACCGCAAAAAAAAAAAAAAAAAAAAGATTTTATTTTAGTTTCTGTACTTCTGTAATTAAAAACAATCGTACTGAAAAGTATGTTATTTTGTTACTAGAAATAAACCAAAAATGATTAAAAAAAAAACCCAATGGTGCCCATCACTTGATGAATGAATAAATAAAATGTGGCATATCCATACAATGGAATATTGTTCCTCAGTCAAAAGTAATGAAGTACTGATGCATGATACAACATGGATGAACCTTGAAAACATTATGCTAAGTGAAAAAAAGCTGTCACAATATAATGTGGTCCATTTATATAAAAAGACCAGAATAGGAAAATTTATAGATTCAGAAGGTAGAGTAGCGATTGCCTAGGCTTGGAGGAATGGCAGGAGGTTGGAAGGAAATTGTAAGTTACCGCTAATGGGTACAGGGTTCCTTGTTTATTTTGAGGGCAGTGACAGAGTTTGAAAATTGATTGTGGCAATGGTTGCACAAATCTGTGAATATACTAAGAACCATTGAATCGTACACTTTAAAATGGAGAATTGTTTGGTATATGATTTATATCTCAATAGAGCTGTTATTTTTAATTAAAACCATAACCAATTGGGGGAAAAAAAACCCAGTTGGAAATTGCCAACTGGGGCTCAGTACAAATTACAAGTAGGGGAAGGAATTCAAGATGCTAGTGAAGGCTTTGCAGGATATGGAACAAGTGAGCAGAGGAAGGGACTTTAACTCTTAGAAGAGCTGCAGCAAGGTGGGCCTTTGTGTGTGAGGGGCTAGAGGACATGTTCTGAAGTTTATACAGGTACTTCTGTAATAATACTACTTGTGTTTTCTTGGAAAACCTTACCTTCTTCAAAGTCATGTGCTAGAAAACAGAACTTACAGAAAAAAATAGAGTTAAGGTAGACCTCAAAATATATGAAAAATTTTAAGTGATTAATAACAAAAGCATTAACAACCTTTAATAGAAACAATAGCCTGCGTAAATCTCCATTGCATTTGTAGCCAGCATCAAGTGACACTTTGCAGCTTTAAAGTCTGGGGCTTATTTCCTCCTTTGAGATGCCCTTTGAGGTCATTTGCTTCAAATGTCAGTTTCAACAAAGTTAAAAATCTGAACCAGAGTATGTAGAATTCAGTTAAATAAAAAATTTCTTTTTAAACAGTGGCAAATGTTTTTGTACTCTTCATCTATACTCAGCCTTTCCACATATCTTAACATAGTGGAAAGTATAATGGTCATTAAGCCAGCCACTCTGAGGTCTTTGTATGTTGCTAAGCTTACTTTTAATTGTGTGAAAGCTTTCCCTTGATCTCTTCAAAACATTAATGGGCTGGGGGAAAATCATTTGTGAACCAGTGCCACCACCATGTTTTGCTGCCATCATTCCCCTCTTTACCAATAGCATATGAGCTAATTCAGAATAAAGAACCAGGCATTGTAGCACAACAAACATTATGTGGGCAAAGTGTTGTTTATAGACTGTCTAAATAATGTTTCACACATATGTACTATTTTCTAAATATGTCTAGATGCTGTTGTGATTAATAATAAAGTATGAATTCTCACAATAGTTTTACTGACTGCCATCATAACGTTTTCATCATTTTCTCAATCAAGAGCTACCAATACTTCTGGAAAATGTTGGGAATTATTGCTTTGGAGTGAAATGCAGTATGCTAGAGATCACTTGCAGTGTTCTCCTAAGGGAATTTATTGGAGATCAGAAGAAAATCCTTGTGTTATAACCAATAATAATGCGTGGTAACTATTGCTGAGCTTCTATTGTGTCAACTACTGTATATATACTAAGCATAGTTGTCTTATTTATTCACCTTCTAGGTAGCTGTTATTATTACTCCCATTGTAATAGACAAGGAAAAGGAGGCTCCAGATCACAGAGCCAGTAGATACCAGAGCAGGGATTGGCTTCCAGGTCTCTCTACTCATGCCTTTCACACTACAGACTCTGTTGCTTCACTTACTTCTCCTTACATAATTCCCCAGCATGTGCTCTTAAACAGCATCAAGTGAAGTTCCATTTACTTGTGGCTTGATTTAACCTCTGTTAATTGGAACACTGTATTATTAATGGAAATTAGGGATTTATAAGGTAAGTTAGATATTTTATTTTAATGACTTCAACTTTGGGTTATTAAATCTAAAAGAAACGCTATTCATTTGGTTGTAATTAATGTCACGTTTCTGCATCTATAGTACCTCTTCTGAAGGAGATTAGCAGACATGCAGGGCAGGCAGTGTTTTATTAGAGTGCCAGATCATCTCCCTTACTATATAAGTACTAAACACATTTGAATTAAGATACCTGAGTGAGTAGTAACTTCAGAGATCTGCTACACAGTTTGTGCTTTTGGGATCAAAGGCTGCTCATTATCGCAAATTTTCATGATTTGTAGTTTTGTATTTTTAATATAGGACCTATTTATTTATTTACTTTTTGCTTTCTTTTAGGAAAACATCAGGCATTGTTGTTGGCAGTTTTTATGACTCCTCTTATTGATCTTCGTTCTGATTTCTCCAAGTTTCAGGAAATGATAGAAACAACTTTAGATATGGATCAGGTATGCAATATACTCTTTAAAACAAGCAGCAGAATAGTTTTGAAAAGCAAAGGCACATCAGAAAACTTTCCAGATTTCTCTTTTTAATATTTAATTTTGGCACTTTTGTAAGGCACCTTTGAGACAGTGGATGTAAGATTAAATGATGGGAAAAGGTTTTTAAACTTTTTTTAAATAACAATCATTTCAGTGGACGAAAATTAAGAAAGATTAACAGAGGAAGTGAATATTGGGCATAAGTGGCTTGGTTAAAGGAAATTTCATAAATAAAAGATTTCACATATGCCAGCTGAGTTTTGTTTTAATTCCAAGAAAGAAGGAAAGTTATAGTCACTGGAAAAGGGAAGGGTATAGAGGTAAACATAGAACGTAAGAGAAGTCAGCTTCTCTTGTTTTATTTTCCACGTAGGGAAGGTCTTTGGGGGAGGAGGTTAGAGTATGGGTGTATCTCCTGAGTAGGAGTATACTAAAAAGTTAACCATGACTCTAAATACTAATACTTTGAAATTTTCTACATACTAACTTTCCTGTTAAACATAATCAAGCAGGAAATATGTGCTTACATTATTCTTATTAAAGAATAGTTAGATTCTTTGCATTCTTCTTAATAACTGGATTAAGTGGAGTTAACATTTGCCATATATGATGTTGATTTATTTTGTTTTTACTGGATCATTAACTGAGATTTAAAGAAATTAAACCTCGTTTACTCTGTGCTCTTTGGATTTTAGAATTACGTGTGTGTGTGTGTGTGTGTGTGTGTGCATGTGCACGCGGGTAGGTATAAATGCTCTTTTCTGGTATTTTGTCAGTGATAGGGCAATCTTTTCCATTTACTTGTAGGTTAAGCAGTCAGAAAACTTGCATCGTTCATCCTTTGTTTAGGAAAACTTGTTTTAGCTCTTGTTTCCTCTGTAATATTGCTGTTAGTGGAATGATTTTAGGTGCCCAACTTTTAGATCATTGGGAGCCCAGCAATCTGTTTTAACAAGCCCACCAGGTGATTCTGATACATGATTAAGTTTGAGACCCACAATATTAAGGCATGGAGATAGCAACTTAGAAGTTACTAATAAAGCTGGCCACAAAGGGCAAAATCAACTGCAGCATTTCATCAGAGCTTTGCCTGGCCTCTGGGTTCCTTCAAGTGTGTAAATAGGTGTAATGACATGGAAAAGTTCAATTCTTGCTTTCCCACCTCTATTTTAGTCAGAGGTTTTTTTAACCATCAAGAGCTACACATTTACTTGCTTTCATTTAAAGGAATGTTTACAAATATCCAACTCTGCCCAGTCACAGGTAAGGCCACATCCTCACCTGTTGGGAAGAAGGGGGCAGCAGTATCCACCTGTTTAAAATCTTTGGATTTTAGAAGCACATGAATGTGTGTGAGTGTGTGTGTGTGTGTGTGTGTGTGTCTATGTGTGTGTAGGTATAAATGCTTTTCTGGTAATATTTTTGTCAGTGATAGGGCAGTTTTTTTCATTTGCTTGTAGGTTAGTGTGCTTGTGGGTAGTTTTCCAGAAAGATATTTAAAATACCATGATATACACTTTTAAAGTGTTTTTCTTTATTTGGTGCATTTCTACTTATAAATGGAGCACATAGTATTAGAAAAAGTGAAACGAAATGATGGAAAGAAATACAGAGTCAAAAATAACTGTCCTTGATATTTCTCTTTCCCTCTTTTCAGATGAACAATGTTAACAGCCTGGTGTGCTTTTCTTCAACTCAATTGTATTATCCTTATTGTGGGTTAAGGATTTTTACTTTGATCTGAAATACTTGACACATATCTGTTAAACTAGAATTTGCTGTGACTGTAAAATAGTAGTCAGTGTTAATTCTTGAATGATGCTATGGGATTAGAGCATTATAAGATTTTATAAATATCTGGGAAGAGTGGATTGCGAAGGTAAGCAGTGCAATAATTGGTTGGATATAGACTGCAAAAGAAGAGGTCATTTGTCCTAATTTCATTGCTGTCACTTTAGATACAGCAAGCCCTAGTGTTTAAATCTGAAAGTACAGTATTAAGTAGTTCACTTTGTAGGGAAAGAAAACTTTTCTTCTCCTTTCTTAGGTTCATTGTTTGGGGGACTGGTAATTAAACTGACCAAAAAAAAAATTTAGCAAGAGAACACAGAAAATGTGACTCAAGGAAGCTGTTATGAGTAACAGAAAAATGTGACTCAAGGAAGCTGTTAGAATTTGGGAATATTAGGGGAAGGGGAGTGGGAGAGAAGGCACTTATTGGAAAACAAATGGCTTTTAGGAAAGATAAATGAGCTCTTTGGAGAACAGATGGAAGATATGATAGTTTTGACTTCCCTGGTTGTGAAACTCCCTGGGAAAGGACTTAACGACAATTGAGTTCTTTGGGGAGGCTCTGCTTTTAGGTAGATAAGAGAGTTCAGAAACAAAGTCTACTCTCATGCTTTCATCTCAATATAATTTTTATGCCACAGTGACATGAGTAGCTTACTTGTGGTTAAACTTTATATCAATTAGGACTCTTTATTTTTGCAGGTAATCTAAACTCTCAGTACACCTTGGCTCATGAAATTTTAAGTCTAGAGATACGGTAGGCTTTATTTAGAGTTGCTTTATTCAGCAGCTCTGTAAGGCCATCCAAAGGACCTAGTTTCTTGATCTCTTCTATTTTTTTGTGATTTAAATTTTGACCTAAGGCTGGTTCCTCTTTTGGCTCTAGGATGGCTACCTACCAGGAGCAGTTCATGCCATATTCCAAGAAAGAGTCCTGAAGTTTGCCTTGATGGGACTATTTAAGCAATGATTGTGGCCAGAGAAATAAAATGTGATGTTTGGCCTAAGGTACAAGGGGTAGGTTATTTGGAGATACACAAAGTATAAGAGCACTACTGGGAAGGGAGAAGTAGGGAAATAACTGTTGTAAGACCACCAGGAGTGTCCCCTAAGATTCTGTCTTTATTCTCAGTTACAAACTTTTAAACTTAGCTCAAGTTATGAGGTGAATTCAACCCTTCACTATCATTGTAGATACTTGTAGTGAATTTAGGCGTTTCAATCACGTGATTCAGAACCACTTTGAGAAAACCTCAAGAGGATATCAATCGTTTCATGTATGATTTAATATTTTCTACCTGTGCACTTAGGAATTCATGTGATGAGAGGAGCAGTCATTTATATGAGTGGTTGGGTTAATTTTTGTTTTTTCCTAGGCTTAGCTTTTTATATAAATGTGTTGGGTGTTTTTTGTGGCTACTTTCTTATAGAAAGGTTTTCCATTTTTGAAGTAAATGTAGAGCAAAACTACCCCAAGACAGGGTTCAAAAAAACCAATGATTTTTCACAAAAATGTAAACAATATTTGTTTATTAGGTGATTCAGTGAGATGTATTAAATTTTTAAACCTTTCTATATGTATTTGGACCATTATATCTTTGAATCTTAGTTTTCACATACACTTATTATTGATATTTCATCTACTATTGGAAAAGTAATGACTTTAGATAAATTTTTATTGAAAATACTGGGACAGAAGAAATTGAAATAGTTTTTAAAAAGCCACAATTGAATAATCCTCATACAATATATATATATTTCATATATCATTACTGTATAAGTATATGTAAGTTATAAAGATACTTTATAACTTTAAATTAACTATAACTTTAAATTAAATATAAATACTTTAAAGTTTTTGTACTTGGAAATGAAAAAGAAGTACAAAAAATGGAAGTATTCATATTCTTCCATCTAGAATTCTGTCAAAGTGTTGACATTTTTTCTTATAGTTGTCCTATAAAAAACAAAACACTGTTTTTGTAAAACTGATACCTATATAAAATAGCATTCACACAATGCAGAAAGGTAGAGAGATGGTAGTTAAAAATATCCTCCACATCTACCACCCAGAAATAACTCTTACTAACATTTAGTCTCTTCTCAAGTATGGGCAGTATTGAAGGTTTAGAGGACAGATGTTGAAATTTTGTGTTTTAGTCCCTTACAATAAACTATTGTCCCACTCAAAATCCTAGTAGTGCCCTTTACGCCACGTAAGAACACAGCGAGAAGGTGCTGACTCTGAACCAGAAAGTGGGCCCTTACCAAAACTGAGCCATGCTGGGACCCTCATCTTGGACTTCCCAGCCTTCAGAACTTGTATAGGAATACAAGAGATTTCTGTGTCTTAATGTTGTATCCTGCAACTTTACTGAATTCATTGATAGACTTTAAAATAAAGACTGTTACAAGAGACAAAGAAGGACACTACACAATGATCAAGGAATCAATCCAACAAGAAGATATAACAATTGTAAATATATATGCACCCAACATAGGAGCACCTCAATATATAAGTCAAATGCTAAGAGCCATAAATGGAGAAAGAAAATTGACAATAATAGTGGGGGACTTTAACACCACACTTACATCAATGGACAGATCGTCCAGACAGAAAATCAATAAGGAAAAACAGTCCTGAAATGAAACATTAGACCAGATGGACTTAACTGATATTTATAGGACATTCCATCCAAAAGCAGCAGAATACACATTCTTCTCAAGTACACAAGGAACATTCTCAAGGATAGATCACATGCTGGGCCACAAAGCAAACCTAGGTAAATTTATGAAAATTGAAGTCATATCAAGCATATTTTCTGACCACAGCAGTAAGAGATTAGAAATCAGCTACAAGAAAAAAAACTGTAAAAAAAACACAAACACGTGGAGACTAAACAGTATGCTACTAAACAACTAATGGATCACTGAAGAAATAAAAAAAATACCTAGAAACAAATTACAATGAAAACACGACAATCCAAAACCTATGGACATGGCAAAAGCAGTTCAAGAGGGAAGTTTACAGCGATACAAGCTTACCTCAGCAAACAAGAAAAAACTCAAATAAACAACCTAACCTTAAACCTAGATCAACTAGAGAAAGAAGAACAAACAAAACCCAAAATTAGTAGAAGGAAAAAAATCATGAAGATCAGAGCAGAAATAAATGAAATAGAGTTGAAGAAAACAATAGATCAATGAAACTAGAAGATGATTCTTTGAAAAGATACACAATATTGACAAACTTTTAGCCAGACTCATCAAGAAAAAAAGGGAAAGGGCTCAAATCAATAAAAGTAGAAATGCAAAAGAATTACAGTGGACACCACAGAAATACAAAGGACAATAAGAGACTACTCCAATTTATACAATTTTAAAGGTTATACTCCACTTATTATTACAAAATATTGGCTATATTCCCTATGTTGTACAATTCATGTTTGTAGCCTTTCTTACACCCAATAGTTTGTACGTCCCATTCTGCCACCCTATATTTCTCCTTCCCACCCTCTCCCTGTTGGTAACCACTAGTTTGTTCTCTGTATTTGTGAGTATGCTGCTTTTTTGTTACAATCACTAGTTTGTTGTATTTTTTAGATTCCACATGTAAGTGATATCATTAAAAAAAAATCCTAGTAGTGCCTCCATTGAGACACAGCTAAAGGTCTTTTTATGGTTATGTACAGACAGATGCATAGATAGAGAAATGAGTTCATACTATAGACATAACTTCTAATTTAAAAAGGATCCAACCTAATGGTTTTCAGTGTAACAGAAAAAAAGAATTATGGGAGGGAATTGTTGAACTTCAAATGAATAATTTTTCACCATAAGAGAGGGAAAATAATCTAAAACATAGGTTAAAGAAACTCACATTAGGAAAAATGTGAGGAGATTGGAGATTTCTTTGAAGGACGTGTTTCAATTTTGGAGTATTAATTACCTGCTCTGAAAGTTGAGCAGTTAACCACTCTTGTATGTGCTTCTGTAGAACTCCCTTCATACCTCTTGGTATTTATTAATAGTTATATTTTTACACTGGCCAGGTCTAAAATATGCACAACATGTCTGTAGCCTTAATTCCAATTTCCAGGCTGTTTAATGTTCATGTTTATATGTAAATGGATTCAGTGCTTACCATGTCCTTTTACCATGGCTTCTTCATTCCTGGCTTTAAAATGCTTGATTCCACTTTTATTTGGCTAGATCTGTTTTTCAGGTGTTTTGGGTTTTTTAAAAAGAAAGGTTGATGGATATTATAGTCCTTGAATTATTTTATGCTTGATAAGCATATCTGTCTTTTAGCTTTATTCTTGAGCAAATCTTCATTATTATAGTTGCAGCTTTCCTAAACTTTGAGGGTGATGCATCACTATCTTCTGACATTCAGTGTTAATGAAATGTCTGTTATCAATTTGATTTACTACCGCCCTGTCCTCCCACCTGCCTCCCCATCCCCGCATTCCAGGTAATCTGCTCTGCCTGGATGCCTGAAGAATTCTTCATTCCTGTTCCCTTTCCTTCACCCCTTATCTTTCCCCACTTTCACCTTCCCCCTTTCCTCTGTCTGGCCCCCTCTGGGCCTTGACCTCTTTTTCTTTCCTTCTCTCTTCCCACCCCTTTTCCTTCCTTTCCCCTTCTTTCTATCCACATTCTTTCTCCTGTTAATTTCTCCATCCACTTTCCTCCGTTTTGAGGTATTTAAAAGTTTAAAATTTTGATTATAAAATACTTGTTATACTAATATAATCAACATTTGTATGTACACTATAAAGTCCTGTTTGCATACATCCCTCCACAGAATTACATGCTATCCTGAAATTGGTGTTTATTATAATTTTCATGCATTTCATTAATATTAATATTTTCATCATATTTCATTAATATGTGCTATTGGTTATTTCTAAACTTTAGAAATAATATTGTCTTAAGTATTTTGATTGAAATTGCATTTAATTTAATGATTAACTTGGGAGAATCAACATCATTACAACATTGAGTCTTTTTAAAAATTAATTAATTAATTAATTTAACATCTTTATTGGAGTATAATTGCTTTACAATGTTGTGTTTCTGCTTTATAACAAAGTGGATCAGCTATACATATACATATATCCCCATATCTCCTCCCTCTCAACATTGAGTTTTTCTATCCATAAATATATTTTTCCTTTGTTTTGTTTCCAATGATTACATTTTTTGGAGGGGAATTTACATAAAATTAACCAATTTAAAGTGTGTTATTCATTGGTATTTAGTACATTTACACTGTTGTGCAACCACTACCAGTTAGTTCTAAAATATTTTCATTACCACCAAAAGAAAACCCATATCCATTAGCAGTTACTTACTTTTCCCAATTTCCCTAGATGCTGGCAACCACTAATCTACTTTTCATCTCTATGGACTTGCCAATTCTTGACATTTTTTATAAATGGAATCATACAATATGTGACCTTTCGTGACTGGCTTCTTTTATGACTCAATAATATTCCATTATATGTATATACTACATTTTGTTTATCTAGTCAGTTGTTGATAGACTTAAAGGTTGTTTCTACTTTTTGGCTATTATGAATAGTACTGCTTTGAACAGTCATGTCAAGTATTTGTTCAGTTCTTTTAGGTATATACCTAGGAGTGAAATTGCTGAGTCATATGGTAATTTTATGTTTAACTTTTTGAGGAATCACTAAACTGTTTTCCATAGTCCCTGCACCATTTATCATTCCCACCAGCAATATATGAGGATTCCAGTTTCTCCACATTCTTGCTAATACTTGTTATATTCTGTGGGTTTTGTTTGTTTTGTTGTTTTAATAGCCATCCTAGTTGGTATGAAGTTGTATTTGATTGTGGTTTTGATTTGCATTTCCCTGGTGTCTAATGATGAGTATCTTTTCATATATTTGTTGATCATTTTATTTTATTTTTAAATTTTATTGATTGCTTTTTGGCTGCGTTGGGTTTTCGTTGCTGTGCACGGGTTTTCTCTAGTTGCGGCGAGCGGGGGCTACTCTTCGTTGTGGTGCATGGGCTTCTTATTGCTGTGGCTTCTCTTGTGGAGCATGGGCTCTAGGTGCATGGGCTTCAGTAGTTGCAGCACGCGGGCTCAGTAGTTGTGGCTCGCAGGCTCTACAGCGCAGGCTCAGTAGTTGTGGCGCACGGGCTTAGTTGCTCTGCGGCATGTGGGATCTTCCCGGACCAGGGCCCGAACCCGTGTCCCCTGCATTGGCAGGAGGATTCTTAACCACTGCGCCACCAGGGAAGTCCCTGTTGATCATTTTATATCTTTGGAGAAATGTCTCTTCAGATCCTTTGCTCATTTTTAAATTGTGTTGTCTTTCTGTTGTTGAGTTGTAAGTGTTCTATTTATATTCTGAATATATTTCTAGTAGATATATATTTCTGAGTTTTCCAATTGCTAAAAGTTGTTCATAGTGATTGCTTATTATTTTTAAAAGGACTGCTGTATTTGCAGATAGATTTCTTATTTATTTTTAATATAATTTGTTTGTGCCTCCCTTGACACTTCTTCCTTTCCATAGTTTGTCTGATTTTTAGAGATCAACTTGTCTAAATCGACCTTTAAAATCCTCTTTTGTATCTTTGGTTTTTTTTTTCCCATTAATTTCCATTCTTACATATATATTTCATCTATTTTTGGTCTCTTTTCAGCCTCTTTAGTTGAGCGTTCACTATTTTTCCAGCCTTTTCTTTTTTAGTAAGCACTTAAGATTATACTTTTCTTTCAATGTGTTGTTTTAGCTGACTGAATCCTATACGTTTTGAGAGGTACAATTTCTTACTTAGTTTTAAGTCCTTTATTCCATTATCATTTATTTGTTCTTTGGTTGTCATTTGTTTAGAAGTAAGTTTTTAAATTTCCAAGCTTGGTATGTGTCAGTTTCATAAAAATTCTCCGTGTGTGTGGATTATGAGTGCTCCCTAATTTTGGTTGCAGAGTTCTCTATATGTCCATTAGATAAAGCTTTAGTTGTTTTGTTCACATTGTCTGGATACTTGCTAATTTTAATCTGCTGAGTTACTGAGAGAAATGTGGATGTCTTCATAAATTCAGTACATTTTTGCTTCATGTTTTCAAGGCACAGAGCTGTCATTTTTTGTGTATGTGTGGGCAATTGAACCTTTATCATTCTTAGGGGTATTTAAATAATAGTAATGCTATTATTATGTAATGCTTTTTGCCTCAGGTTTATTTTGTCTGATAATAAGAAAGCAGTGCCAGAGTCCTTCTTTTTTGTTTTTCACATGGTATATCTTTTCCCATCCTTTGTGAGTTTTTTTGGTTTAGGTCAAACTTATAGCAGGATTTTATTTATTTTAAAATTTAATTTGAGGGCTTCCCTGGTGGCACAGTGGTTGAGAATCCGCCTGCCATTGGTCCGGGAGGATCCCACGTGCCGTGGAGCAACTAAGCCCGTGTGCCACGACTGCTGAGCCTGTACTCTAGAGCCCACGAGCCACAACTACTGAGCCCGCATGCCACAACTACTGAAGCTCTCACGCCGCAACAAGAGGGACCACTGTGGTGAGATGCCTGTGCACCTCAGCAAGGAGTAGCCCCCGCTTGCTGCAACTGGAGGGGGCCCGCGGCAGCAACAAAGACCCAACACAGCCAAAATAAATAAATAAAATAAATAAAATAAATAAATTTTTAAAAAATTAAAAAAAATTTTAATTTGATAGGGACTTCTCTGGTGGTGCATGGGTTAAGAATCTGCCTGGCAGTGGGTTCAATCCCTGGTGTGGGAAGATCCCACATGCCGTGGGGCAACTAGGCCCATGAGCCACAACTGCTGAAGCCTGCATGCCTGGAGCCTGTGCTCTGCAGCAAGAGAAGCCAGTGCAGTGAGAAGCCTGTGCACTGCATCGAAGAGTGGGCCAGCTCACCGCAACTAGAGAAAGCCTGCGCGCAGCAACGAAGACCCAAAGCAGCCAAAAAAAAAAAAAAAGTTTAATTTGATAAGCTCTTTTTTTAAAGTGGTAATTTGGATTTATTTCTACCAAATTATTTTGTGATTCTTATTGTTCCTGGTTCCCCTTACCTGTTCTTTCTTAATTTTATGTTGATTGGGTTTCAAAAATTACCATTTTCCCTCTTCTTATGCTCCTCCTGTATCCTATCACACATGCACTGGTTTGAAGTTCTTCACAAATTTTTTTTTTAAATGTGTATACATAACTCATCAAAGTCAAAAACATTATCAGCATCTTCTTACTTCTCCCCCAGAATACTAGGACCTTAGAATACCTTAGATCAGATTATATTTCTTCATTACTGGCTGATAGTTTAGTTCTATTTTTTATACCCCTTAGATTTCTCTATAGTCAGTGTTAAGATTTGCCCATATGCTTACCATTTTCTTTGCTGTTCATTTCTTCTTCCTGGATATTCTTTAGGAGTTCCTTTATTGGTGGAGGGGAGTCTGTTAGTCAGATTTTGTTTGTTGGAAAATGTCTGTATTTCACCCTTGTTCTTTTTTTTATTGGGGTATAGTTGTTTTTACAATGTTGTGTTAGTTTCTACTGTACAGTGGAGTGAAGTAGAATTCCCTGTGCTATACAGCAGGTTCTTATTAGCTATCTATTTTATACATATTAGTGTATATATGTCAATCCCAATCTCCCAATTCATCCCACCCCCGAACCCCGCTTTCCCCTCTTGGTGTCACCCTTGTTCTTGAAGGATATTTTATCTGAGTGTACAATTCCATGTTGATAGCTGCTTTTCCTTAGTACCTGTAAGATTGTGTTGCATTGTCTGTTGGCTTGCACTATTGTTGTTTACAAGTTTTGATCCCAGATATTGGTTCCTTTTACTACCTTGGGTCCAAAAGTGGATTTCTTTTTTATTTTTCCTATTTGGATTTGCTGTGTTTTCTTTTTTTTTTTCTTTGCGGTATGCGGGCCTCTCACTATTGCCGCCTCTCCCGTTGTGGAGCACAGGCTCCAGACGCACAGGCCCAGCGGCCATGGCTCACGGGCCCAGCCACTCCGCGGCACATGGGATCCTCCCGGACCGGGGCACGAACCCGCGTCCCCTGCATCGGCAGGCAGACTCTCAACCACTGCGCCAACAGGGAAGCCCTGCTGTGTTTTCTTAATAAGAGAACTGAAAATTATTAGTCATTATCTCTTTGACTATTGTGTTTCTTTACTCTTTTTTTCTAAAGCTATGATTAGACATATATTAGACTTTTGCATTCTTTTTCTGCCATGTGTCTGTGCTTCTCTCTTTGTGATTATTTCAGATGGTCTAATTCTTCAGCTCTAATATGTTGTTTAACAATCCCATTGGGTTTTTTAAAAATAAATTTATTTATTTTATTTATATTTATTTTTGGCTGTCTTGGGTCTTTGTTGCTGCGCGCAGACTTTCTCTAGTTGTGACGAGCAGGGACTACTCTTCATTGCGGTGCACAGGCTTCTCATTGTGGTGGCTTCTCGTTGCAGAGCATGGGCTCTAGGCGGGTGGGCTTCACTAGTTGCAGCACGTGGGCTCAGTAGTTGTGGTGTAGGCTCTAGAGCACAGGCTCAGTAGTTGTGGCGCACGGGCTTAGTTGCTCCGCGGCATGTGGGATGTTCCTGGGCCAGGGCTCGAATCCATGTCCCCTGCATTGGCAGGCGGATTCTTAACCACTGCCCGACCAGGGAAGCCCGGGTTTTTGTTTTTTTTTTTAATGATTATATTTTTCATTTATAGAAGTTGTTCAGTTCATTTCTAAGTCTGCCTAGTCTTTTTTTTTTTAAGTAGTATCTTGTTCTTTGCTCATGTATTCCATTCCCATTCTTAATATTCCATCTCTAAAATTTCTTGGATTTAAATCTGCTCCTTGTCTTCTTTCTGCTGAGTCTTACCTTTTTTTTTTTTTTTTTTTGACTCTCTTACTCGTGGTGGCTTGTTTCCTTGTCTGTTATGTATGTTTAGATTATGAAGTCTCATTTATCTGGGTTCCTTCTGTGCAAATCATACAGGCAAATCATATATCCTCTCAGATAAAATTTGCTTTTGCTTTTTGCCTGATACCCTACAAATGTAATTAACCCAGTAACACATTTAAGTTAATTTCTCAGCCTGTAGCTTTCTACATTTGTTAGGGCAGAGATTTAGCTGTTGAAAAAGAAACCTCAAATAAATAAATAACAGTGGCTTAAACAGGAATAGGGGTTTCATTATCTATCACGACAGTGTGGGCATAGCAGCACAGGGCTGGCAGGGCAGCCCCACTGTCTCTGCACCCTGTCTCCTCCTCTACTTCTCTAGCATCCTTAAGGTGTTGCCTTCATCTTCAAGGTCTAGGATGGCTTACTACCTTATCTTTATTCCAGACAATGGGAGAGGACTAAAGGGGAAGAGGAGGACACATTCTGGAAATGGTACACATCATTCCTGCTCACATTCTATTGGTCAGAATATAGTTACATGCCCACACCAGCTTCAAGCGAAGCTGGAAAATGTAGTCTTTATTCTTAGTAGCTACTTGTCTCATGAAAATTTGTCAGTTCTGTCACTGTAGAAGGAGGGGATAATGGAAATGGCCACACCCAGCAGCCTTTTTCACTGCTAAGACATACAGTAGACTTTTGAAATCCCAACCCCAGTGAAGGCAGGCTTTTATTTATTTATTTATTTATTTAAAATGAATTTTTATTGGAATATAGTTGATTTCCAGTGTTGTGTTAGTTTCTGCTGTAGAGCAAAGTGAATCAGTTATACATATACATATATCCACTCTTTGTTAGATTCTTTTCCCATATAGGTCATTACAGAGTACTGAGTAGTGTTTCCTGTGCCAGACAGTAGGTTCTTATTAGTTATCTATTTTATATATAGTAAAGGCTGGCTTTTAGTCACACATTGTCAGAGAGGAGATTCTGCCCCCGCCTTCCCTTTTCCAGGGGCCCAGGCTGATAGAGGCAGGTTTCCCTAATTGTTACCATATCTCATGAAGTAGGTTTTTAACATGGTCCCCCAGCCTTGCTCTATGCTGGGGACTCTCCACTTTGCAGGAGCTCAGACATAGTTTTCCCTAACTCAACTATACATTTATTTGAAAAAGTGCTTATAATATTTTATCTAGTATTTCTAGGATAGTGGAGTTTTTGCTTTTGTTTTTGAAGATTTCTAGTATCTTCCATACTTATTTTCTCCTCTCTAATTACTTTAATCTCTTTCATGTGAATTCTCTCTGATTATATCAAGTCTTTTCTACTATGTCAGTACAGGTAATTTGATTCAACGGTATCTCTCTTCTTTGTTATGTTGTATTTATTTGTATTTTAATGATATTGCTAGGATCTAACTTCCCTTCCTTATTCTTTTTATCTTGTTTCTTGATTACATTATCCCGTTTTGGAGTTCTAAGCCTGGGTTTATTTTGTTCCATTTCCTTTGTGTAGGCTGGTGTAATGGGTGTGTGTGTTTCTGGAGCTAGGTGGGTGATAATCTGAAAGATAACTCGTAGAGGTCATTGTATGGTGTTTGTTAGAATACCTCAGTTCTAGGTTAGATCACTTAGTTGGGTGGTATATTTTCTTATCCATTGTTTGGGAGGAGTAAGGCATTACTGAAGGATACTCCATTTGGTGTGTGGCCTAAGAGTGTTTACTAAGTTAGAGTTCAGTCATCACTTTCCCTTGCTTCACTGGGGTCTCCCAGCAGCATTTTCAGAATAGTATTCCCCCATCTGCAGAAGGAAAATGTAAGGGCACCCCTCAACTTTCTACTCTCCAGGTTGGGATTATTCGTGAGATTTCTCAGGGTTTTGTTGACTCACCAGAGAATTTCTGGAAGGTGGGAGTGAGGATGGGAACTAAGCCTGGCTCAGCCTCACTTCTCTTTAAGTTTCATTGGAAGAAGGCAGTTCTGCTGTAACACTGTCAATCCACCATTGTAACATTATTTTTTCCCTTGGATTATCATAAGTCTTGGTCCTTGTTTCTAGATCATCTTCATTGTTTGTTTAAATAACTGTATAATATTCTAGTGATGTACGATTGTGCAAATATTGTGATGTTCTGTTATTTCCAGGTCTTGTTGTAACAGATAAATCTGTAGAGATTTTATTCATCCCTGTGTTGTTTGCTTCTGTTGCATTATTTCCTTAGATTGAATTCCCAGGAGTAGAATTGCTATGTCAGAGTATAACAGATATCTCTGAGTCTTGTCTCATATTGCTTTTTCTTTTTTAAAGGTTATAACAACTTAGATACTCACCAGAAATGAATGAGTATGCTAATTTCACTATAGCCTCATTAGTATTTCGTGATAGGTTTTTTCCTTTTTCTTTAAAAAAAATAGCTATAGAATAATACCTTAAGGTTGCTTAAATATTCACGTGTTTTGGACTTCCCTGGTGGCACAGTGGTTGAGAGTTCGCCTGCCGATGCAGGGGACACGGGTTCGTGCCCCAGTCCGGGAAGATCCCACATGCCGTGGAGCGGCTGGGCCCGTGAGCCATGGCCGCTGAGCCTGCGCGTCCGGAGCCTGTGCTCTGCAACGGGAGAGGCCACAACAGTGAGAGGCCCGCATAACGCAAAAAAAAAAAAAAAAAAAAAAAAATTCATGTGTTTTATTATTATGGAGCTTTAGCAGTTTTCTGTGGCTTTAGTTTACTACTTATTTTCTCATCTGTGAGTTGTGTGTTTTTATGCCTGCTCATTTAATGACTTGATGTTTTTCTCATACATGCAAACAAGTGCCGTTTTATAAAAGAAAATGTCAACCTTTACATTTTTATATTTTGCAAAGCTATTTTTATAAATCTTTTGCCTTTTAAAAAATTAGGTTTATTTAAAATTTTAGTATATTATATAATTAAATCTTTTGTTGGTTTAAATTGAGAAAGTTATTTGATAAACGTTTTATTCTCTTTTTTGCTAGCTTTCTGTATTGTGATTTTATTTCCTTATTGTGGTGTTCAATTTTGGTATGTGAAGAAGGTGTGCTCTGATTAAGTGGATAGTAATTGGGAGGAATTTATATCAATCTCACTTACTGAATTTTTAAAAATCTTGTTTTAGAAAACTGACTCATATTTTTACATAAAATTAGGTCTTTTCAATAGTTCTTAATGTCTATAAGGATAGGATTAATTCTTTTTAAAAAATATTCTTTCATAATTTTGTCTGTTCAAGTTTTAGTCGTTTTGTTTCAAAAAGGGATTTCAAGGCCTAACTTTTCGAGATTCCTAAGATGGATCCTTGATTTGGGCAAAAACTACACATTCTGTTACAGTCTTTAAACATTGCTTAGGGAAAAATATAAATAAAAATAATGAATACTGTTAGGGACAAAATTATCATCAGCACTGTGTTTCATATGAATAATTTTTCTACATCTAGAGATCTAAGCTCCTAATAAACAGAGCTCTTTATATCTGTTAATGTATACAAACTCCTTATAGTTGTGACTGAATAACTTATGGATAGTGAATCATTTAACTCAAAACATTAGTGAATTTTAAATTAAATAAGAAAAATACTTTCATGACTTCTATCTTTACCCATCATTGATAAAATTTAGCTACTCTTTGTTCTGTCTCTAGGTGGAAAACCATGAATTCCTTGTAAAACCTTCATTTGATCCTAACTTGAGTGAATTAAGAGAAATAATGGATGACTTAGAAAAGAAGATGCAGTCAACATTAATGAGTGCAGCTAGAGATCTAGGTAAGAATGGGTTCTTGGAGGTTTGAATAATTCTTTTGTCTACATAGTGTCCACACTGGAGCCAGAATTGCTTTCCTAGAAGACACAATTGATCATGCCACTTCCTTGTTTAAAGTGCCAGCCCCCTTTTCTACTGAATAAAATTACAGTCACATAAAGTTTACATACAGGGTTCTTTACATCTGGAGCCTGGCCTCCCCTTCAGATTCTTCTCTTACTAATTTCCCTAATCCCAGGATGACCCCACGTTACTGCCAGACAAATCATCCTACATGCCCTTGCATCATGTCTTTTAAATAAGACCCGTTTTAAATGTCACCACCTCTATAAGCCTAATTCTACTAGGAATAGTTCATTGATTTGCCTTTGGGGTTCCCAAGCACTTCATTAATATCAACTTAAAAAAATTACTAGATTTAAATTCTCTAGATTATCAGTTCCGTAATAAGTCTCACACTGTTTTGTTCTCTTTTGCTCTGAAATTTTAAACCTCTTTGTTCTGAGCATCTCTCACATGTATGTTGAGCAAATAAATCTTAGCATATCAGAAGAGCCCTCAGAGCAGTAATACTCTTGTATATGCCCATATCAACATATATAAAATTTTTTACAAATTTCCTTGGAGAGTCCTTATATGAACTAGATCCTAGATTTAAGAATCTTTGCCTTGAAGGATATTGAAATCTACCCTCCTCATTTCATAGATCTCTCCATGTTCTCTCTCTGTCTCTTTGCTCCCTGGTCAAGTGACGTCTGTCTTTAGTTGTTCGCTGCTTCTGACATTCCATAGTCATGCTTTAGCAAATAAGTTTGTAGATGCTATCTCTCCTGGCTTAGGGTCTAAAGATCACAATGATGAATGAGATTATGAGGACAGGACAAACATAAAAACTCAAAACTCTTAGGTGCATAAAGTCTAGCTGATTGATCATTGCTTGTTTTGTGAAGCTTCCTACACTTAACACGAAGTATATGTCCTAACTTTTCTAGGGCTTCATTGTCAGAGTCTCACGTTTTTGTTTGGAAAGTATATTTGTTTTCTTGATTACACTCTATATTAGTTCCAGAGAAATGCTTTGGTTAACTAGAGAACGCTCAGCAGAACTTCTCAAGGACAATGACCATTTCTTATCCACCCTCATGCCCACAGCATCTTAGAACAGTGTGCGCTACCCACTGCTGGTGCTCCGCAGCCTTGGTTGGGTTTACCTAGAAAGGCCTCCACATCAGAAGCTAACATTAATAAGGGGATTTAAATATTTTCTTGTAGTTTTTTGAGTGAAGTAGGATGTGCATCTTTCCCAGTTGGATAATATTAATAATTTCCGGTATGCTGTCATGTAATAAAAGTGTATTTTTCACTATTTAGATTTAAGTATTTTAAACACTTACATTGAAAATGGCTGTAGATATCTATGACATACTTTTTCTTTTTTTCCTGATCATGAAGGCTTGGATCCTGGCAGACAGATTAAACTGGATTCCAGCACACAATTTGGGTATTATTTTCGCGTAACATGCAAGGAAGAAAAAGTCCTTCGTAATAATAAAAATTTCAGTACAGTAGATATCCAGAAGAATGGTGTTAAATTTACCAACAGGTTTGTAAGCCTATGTTAAATTAAGTCTTTTACTAGTCCCATGAAACTATTCTCTGATGAAATGTGAATGTTCTATGATAAGGAAGTTTTACCGTATTTATTGTTAATTGATATAAGGCATAAGATAAGATTGAAGCTTTTTTTTCCCTTACAAGAGGTTGGTCAGGTATCCCAACACCACTTGTTAAATAATTCATTTTTTCCTCATTGACTGAAATGGCACTTTGGGTCTGTTTTTAAGATTATTCTTTCATGTATGTCTCTTACCATCCTTTTATCAGTGTGAAATGCATTATATTACATTTATTTTATGTTTCCATATCTATTAGAGTTAGTTCCCCTTCATATCTCTGTTATTTTCACATTTATATTTTCTAAGAAAACTTTGTTATTCTTGATCAATTAAATTCTGGTATATCAGTTGGATGTATCATTTAGTTTAGGGAGATGTCTACCAGCCTTAATAAGGCCATTCATTAGACTACAGCTTTAAAAAAAAAAAATGTGTTCCATGTTAAAAAACCTTACCAGTTTTTTTCTGCGTTTTCTCTTGCTGATGTTAGGAAGTTCCTGAGGCAGATTATTCATGGGTGAAAAAAAGAATTATTTAAAAATAAATCTTCTGTGACTGGTAGAGTGAGGGCATTTATCCTTTCTCTTCTGTATTGTTCTAGAACTTATGGCCAGCCTTACTCCCACCCTCCTGAATATTCTTAGTATTTACAGCTAACCTTTGTATATATGATCCTCTTTTATCCATTTATTTAGTAAGTGTTTTGAGTATCTGTTATATGTAGACATTATTCTAGGTGTTCAGACAACCTAGTAATGAGAACAGTCGGTCTGTTTAGTTTGTTTCTCATAACAACTCTCTGAGATAAATAGGACAGGTTACAGTTCTCTCACTTTTTAGATGGAGAAACTGAAACTCCAGTTCCCCAGGATTGGACAGCTAGTAACAATAGATACTCAAACCTGGATCTTCTGTTGCCAAATTTATTAGTTGCTGCTTCTCAATCACACTATATCCCTGATTCAAGAAATTTATATATGTTATAACTAACCACTGGGTGACTGGAAGATGATTATAACACCTCAAAATTTCTGTCTTATCTAAGCCAAAATATAAAGTTTGAACTGACCACAGTGGTTCCAAAAGTTGTGAAAAATTCATTCGTTCATTCATTCATTGCTTGTTGTCAACAGATTGCTTGCTGTGGATCTGACTCAGATCATATAATTGTCCTTAAAAACCTCCAGTGTCTGTCATCCAGAAAAATTTTACATCTTTACTATAACCTGTACAATCTGATTCCTGTTCACCTCTTCTTTTCTCTCTGTCAGCTCTTCCCGTCACACAGCAGTCTCACTTTTATAATGTCTTTGCTTCTTTCTTTTCTTCCTTTAATTCTTTCCAGTTGCCTGTTTCATAGTCTTTTTGTGCCAATGTACTGTTCTCGAGCTGTATATGCATGTTATGGCATTGGCTGGTTCCATCATGTTCACAATTATTGCCTTGATTGACTAATACTCTCCTTCTGATAAGTACTTCCCCCTCTTTCTCGTATCCTCTGTGACCCCCTCATCTTGTCTTTTTGTTTTTAATTTCATTCCCTTCCTTTGATACCAGTGAATATCTTTTCTCTATTCTCATCTCCAGCAATTTTTATTTCAACCTTTAATTTTCATTTACTCTTCAAATTGCTCAGTAAGATTGTTTTCAAAACATTTACCTTACTTCGACAACTTTCAGTATCAAAGACCGTTTCCTACAGTGATGAGAGAAACTGTGTGGGGGTGTGTGTGTTATTTATTTTTTAATCGAAGTATAGCTCATTTACAATATTATATTAGTTTCAGGAATACAGCATAGTGATTCAGTATTTTTATAGTTTATACTCCATTAAAAGTTATTATGAGATAATGGCTATAATTCCCTGTGCTGTACAATATATCCTTGTTGCCTTATCTATTTTATACATAGTAGTTTCTATCTCTTAATCCTATATCCCTAATTTCCCCCTCTCCCCACTGGTAACCACTAGCTTGTTTTCTGTATCTGTGTCTGTTTCTGTTTTGCTGTATATATTCATTTGTTTTATTTTTTAGGTTCCATTTAAATATTTTAGAAAAGGTCACAGACCAGAATTTTACTCAAGGGAATAATTGTTATAGCAAGAATACTATTGGTGCCAGTGGGCCATTCCAAACAGCATAAATGTTAATACACTGAATTCCAGCCACATCCGCCCCAATCTAATGAGTTGCCCATTTTCTACTGATATTTCGATTTTAATTGTTTTGATGCTTTATAGGATAATACTCTGGATATATTTTATATAGTGCACATTATCTCCAGTAGATGTTTTAATATTTTTAATAATACCATTATCTTGATTTGCAGTAAATTGTCTTCTCTCAATGAAGAGTATACCAAAAATAAAACCGAATATGAGGAAGCCCAGGATGCCATTGTTAAAGAAATTGTCAATATTTCTTCAGGTAAATTTAATAGAACCAATACATTAAATGTTGAAGGTTTGTGGCAACCCTACCTTGTCAAATGATGGTTAGCATTTTTTAGCAATAAAGTATTTTTTAATTTAAGGTATATACTTTTTTGTTATTGCACACTTATAGACTACAGTATAGTGTAAAGGTAACTTTTATGTGCACTGTGAAACCAGAACATTTGTCTGTTACTTTATTCTGATATTCCCTTTATTGCGGTGGTCTGGAACTGAACCTGCAATATCTCTGTTGAAAAAAAATGTTTAACCTGGGGCTTCCCTGGTGGCGCAGTGGTTGAGAGTCCGCCTGCCGATGCAGGGGACACGGGTTCGTGCCCCGGTCCGGGAAGATCCCACATGCCGCGGAGCAGCTGGGTCCGTGAGCCATGGCCGCTGAGCCTGCGCATCCGGAGCCTGTACTCCGCAACGGGAGAGGCCACAACAGTGAGAGGCCCGCGTACCGCAAAAAGAAAAAAAAAAAGAAAGAAAAAAGATTGTTTAACCTGAATAGTAACAAGAAGAAAAAAATTTGGATAAATTTAGATTATGGGACATACTTTTTAACGCCTGCACTCTTTAAAAATGTCAGTGTCATGGAAGCAAAGAAGGAATGGGCAGGTTCTGTTCCAGATAAAAGGATACTTAAAGTGACAGAACAGTCAAAGGCAGAGGATGATCCTTGATTGGATCCAGTACTAGGGGTTGGAATTGGGGACTAGCTATAAAGGACACTATTGGGACAAATTGGCAAAGTTTAATATGAGATAATATGATATTGGTGTCACATTTCTTGGGTGTGTATAGTGATTAAGTAGGAAAATGTCCTTGTTCTCAGGTTATGTGTGCTGGATTATTTAAGGGTAGTAAGTCATTTAAAAAGTATAAGCATGTATAATTCTGTAAATTGTTTTACTATTATGAATTTTTATAGTAAATCAGAAAGAAACATAAAACTTTTAAAGGGTTTTAGTATACTTTATATATTTGTGTTGAGATGAATGCGATTTGTAAAGATTACATTTTTGCTTGGTGGTATCAGATTGCTGTAGCATGGTAATCTTCTAGTTGAATTAAGTTCCTGGCCTAGATTGCATTTGTAAGGACCCTAAAAAACACTACATATATTCAAACTGGGAGTCTTCCCCCAAAATAATATTAACTACTATTCATTAAATACCTAGTAGGTTAGAGCTGCTAGATTTTAACATTTAAATTGAAGGTTTTGTATTTGGAGTCACCTTGAATTTAAATGAAACCTCTTCTTGGTCTAATATACACATTATAAACTATCTTTATTAAAAATGTAATAGATCATTTTTGTAATTTATCTTGCTCTTAAACCAGAAAAGGTGATGCTTTGAAGAGCCAGGTGTTGTGAGATACCAAATATAGACTCTTGATTAAGAGGCTTTTGGTTTTCTTTTATTATAAACCTATTCTTGTTGGTATGTTAGAAATTTTATGAGTTAAAGTAATTATGTAAGTACTCCACTAATATTTAAGTAATTCTCACAGGTTCCTATTGCTATATGGTAGGCTAGTATGATGAACTCTCCCCCCCTTTTTTTAATATGTTAGGTAAAACAGGAATAAATTTAAAAGTGGTGAAACAGTAAGAATTATTTGTTTTGGGCCATTCATAAGTTAATTTTTATTTTCAAAAAATATTTTATCACTTTTATGGGGAACAAGGGAATCAGAGATTAGTCAGATTTTCTGCCATTTGATTAAACTCATAATGTTGTATTTTTCTAAAATTCAACAGTGTTCTCTTGATTGTCTTTTGAAGCTTTTGACACATTGATGTCCATGTGATAGTTCCGTGTGACCCATGTGTCTATTATACCAGCCCCTCTGACCTATTAAAATTTTAGAATCTGTTCTGAAAATTTTGACCATTTTTGTTGCCTAATCATGCTTTGCCTAGCATGTGTCAGGGACTGTTTAATGTATGTAATAGCTTTTAGTTTTACTGCTCTAGCAGAGTGGAATCTTGTTGAAAGTGTTTTAAGAGACAATTATGGAACTAAATTTATGCTAAAATTTAACTGCATGGGAAAAAAACCTCAAGTAACAATCTTGACAGTCACATTGTATCTTATTACCTTGTATTTGCAGGTTTCTTAGGATAATTGTGAAATGCCATCCTGGTTTCAGACTCTTAAAATTTGGAAATGTGCCTCACATATCACTGCACCCTGCTTTTCTTACCTTATCAATATATCATGAAAGCTTTTCCATAGAAGCTTTTTCTTGTTAGTTTTTTTTTTTTAACCTACCTCATTTCCTTATATAAGTAGCTATGCACTCTTTTTTTTTTAAATTTGAGAACAGCCCATTTATTTTGTAGAACATTCCTCAGTTTGAGTTTGATGTTTCCTCATGATTGTTTTCAGGTGATACAGTTTTGTCTTGAATACACAGACGTTACCGTTGTCTGTGGATTCATATTAAGGGGCACATGATGTCTTTTGCCGTATCATTGGTGATGTTAACTTTTGCTGCGTGCGGGTTTCTCTAGTTGCCGTGAGCTGGGGGCTACTCTTCGTTGCAGTGTGCAGCCTTCTCGTTGTGGTGGCTTCTCTTGTTGCAGAGCATGGGCTCTAGGCACGCCGCCTTCAGTAGTTGTGGAACATGGGCTTAGTTGCTCTGCGGCATGTGGGATCTTCCTGGACCAGGGATTGAACGGTGTCCCGGCATTGGCAGGCGGCTTCTTAACCACTGCACCACCAGGGAAGTCCAGGCAGCTATGCACTTTTATATTTTAATGGATCTTGGTAAGGGAGGGCATCATACTCTATTTTTGAAATCTGTTCATAGTAAGGGAAAATGTGACAACACATTTTAACCTCATGTTAAGTTTTAGGTGTTCCTTTCATGTTCAGTTATGGCAAACCTCTGTTAGTTTTTAAAAATTATATAAACTAGGAAATGGTTTTTGAATTCCCAAATGGAGGAGGGTTGAATTTACTCTTACAGCTGCTTATATGTATTTTTTCTTATCCAATATTCCTGTGTACCTTTTCTGTTTTTATATAGGCTATGTAGAACCGATGCAGACACTAAATGATGTGTTAGCTCAGCTAGATGCTGTTGTCAGCTTTGCTCATGTGTCCAATGGAGCACCTGTTCCATATGTACGGCCAGTCATTTTGGAGAAAGGACAAGGGAGAATTATACTGAAAGCATCCAGACATGCTTGTGTTGAAGTTCAAGATGAAGTTGCATTTATTCCTAATGATGTTCACTTTGAAAAAGATAAACAGATGTTCCATATCATTACTGGTAAAAAACTTAGTTTATGGGCTTTTTGCGGTTAATGTTTCCCATTTATTATGTTGGAGTGGAAATATATTTTAAGTTGATGAAGAAAATCCTAGTCCTTGATGTTAGAAAAAGAACGTTGTTCATTCTAGTTAGTAGTATATTAATAATATGTGAATGAATGAATGAACAAATGAACGAATGAATGAAGATATGTGAACAGAATGAAACCCCTGTTCCAGGGGTTCAGTGCATTTAAAAATGAACATCTCTTCATCCTCCAAGCTTACCTTTGGGCCAAACCTTTCAATAGTGAGGTCATTGAAAGTCAAGCAGAATTAGGTGCTGGAATGACCTCAGCTTAGGGTAGCAATTCTTTAAAAGACATGATACTATATTCATGTGAAACTCAAAAAAAGTAGACTTGTGTATAGACTAAGGTAGCTTGTCTCAGAGTAAAGGGTTTTGAGAGATCTTAACGAGATTCTAGAAAATAAAAGTGTTAGGGTGCAGGGGTGATAGGAGTCTTTGGGCAAATGTATTTGGGAAGCAGTCAGTGATTGTATTTTATTTCCCCAAATGGATTTTCAACTTGTTCATATAATCTAACACCATTAATTGGTAAATTGCACATTTTCCAAAAGTAGGGTCATGTCTTTGGGTTTTAGTGTGGAATTTACTTGATTTGAAGGATTTGATCATACTGATTCATTCTCTGATAAATGCATTTATTAATGAATTACAGTGTTTAGTTAATTAATCAGTTAGGCCTGTACTGCTTTTCTGAATGTCATAAAATTATCCTGCAGGCAGCTTTGTGAGCTGTGGGGAAGTGGTCTGTATGTTCTTTCTAGACCATAGTCAAATTATAGGTAAGATATATTTTTCATGGGTCCTCTTGAAGAAGGGTACAGCATAGGTTTGTCTGAAGAGAAAATAGCATTGTTTCAGGGACTAGTATAAGGCAGGAACTTTGTTCATGCCTTTGGGCAGCCTGTGGTCTGCTTCTTGTATGTCATATTACATGACCTAGGTAATTAGTAACCAATGTGCAATTTAGGAGTAATATTTAATTTATTAGTAGCACAAATAAGTTAATAATCTTGCTTGTTGATACCATGTTTTGTAGGTCCCAACATGGGAGGTAAATCAACATATATTCGCCAGACTGGGGTGGTAGTTCTCATGGCCCAGATTGGGTGTTTTGTGCCATGTGAGTCAGCAGAAGTGTCCATGGTGGACTGCATCTTGGCCCGGGTAGGGGCTGGTGACAGTCAGTTGAAAGGAGTCTCCACATTCATGGCTGAAATGTTAGAAACTGCTTCTATTCTCAGGTGAGTTCATTTCCCAGTCTCCTGAAAATGGAAATGGATATGGATGTCTCTGTCCTTTGAAAAGTAAATTTGCAGGTTCATCTATAAAACATCTGTGATCTTTTATCTAGTTTAATAGTTTTCCTGTGAGCTTTATGCACTTTATATTATCTTAAAAGGGTGATTGGCGATAGTTGTGGAAAGCTTCTTTGATTTTTAATGTTGTCTTCTTAAGGTTTCTGGTAGTTGTTCACCTTATGAATCTCCCCACTGCCATGCTTTTGCTTATGCTGTTCACGCTACCCGGAATGGTCCTTCCCTGCTGTTTACCCAAGCAAGTCCTTTCTAATCTTTACAGGCCCGTAATGACAGAAATTCTACTTCTCTGATGACTTTCCTTGTCACATGTGCCTAAGGTCATGGGTGTTTCTTCGAACTCTTTGACATGCCTGTAATTTATTAGCTTTTAATTGTAGAGTTTATGAAATCTCTTGTCTTTATTTCATTTTTAGGAGCTTCTTTGAAGACAGGGAGGCTATGCCTTCTATTTCTTGGAGTCTTCTAAAGTACTTCGCATATAGTAGTAGATCCTTAATAAATTATGCTTTGATTATCGTTTGTGGGGAATTATAAAAGCAATACAAATGTTCAGTAATTAGTCAATAAGTTAATATGCATAACTTAAAAAATTAAAGAAATAAGCAAAAGGTGTCAGTGGCATTTCATGGAGAAGGAAAGAAATGACCAATAAGCACATGAAGAATTGTCAAATTCTCTAATTAAAAAAAAAGTTCCCCTCCTTTCACTTGGTTAAAGAGAAAATAAAATGCTAATATCTGGTGTTGGTAGGGCTGTGGCAGGCACACAGATTCACGTGACCACCAGCCGTGTATGTGAGTGTTCGTGTCACCACACCCTTGTCCCATCTTGTGGTATTTTTAATCTTGACTGATTTCATTGTTAAGAAATGAATGATAGCTGCTTTATTTGGAAATTCTTAGATTACAGCTAATGAGATTGGTAATTTAAAAAATATTTATTCACCATTTGTTTCCTCTTATGTCAATTGTTTGTTCATGTCCATGCCCATTTTCTTACTGAAATTTAGTGCTTTTCATTGACCTTATTGAATTTTTGTATATATTAAGATAATTAATCTGTTAAATTTGTGGCACATCTTTCCCGTTGTATTGCCTTAATTTTGTTGTTTGCATTACCACATGCTATATCATGGGAAATTTTCATGTAATTATGTGTTTCAGGTCTGCAACCAAAGATTCTTTAATAATCATAGATGAATTGGGAAGAGGAACCTCTACCTATGATGGATTTGGGTTAGCGTGGGCTATATCAGAGTACATTGCAACAAGGATCCGTGCTTTTTGCATGTTTGCAACCCATTTTCATGAACTTACTGCCTTGGCCAATCAGATACCAACTGTTAACAATCTACATGTCACAGCACTAACTACTGAAGAGACCTTAACTATGCTTTATCAGGTGAAGAAAGGTGAGTGCATACCACTGGTGTACTGTAAATTAGGTGTTCCTATCCTTGGAATCATTAGTAATTGCCTTATTCTGCATTAGGATGAATTACTGATGTTTTTACAGAACACATTTACCTCTTAATTTACAGTCTGGGAACAGGGACGTGGTATGTTATCTATATTTCTTTCTTTTTTTTTTTTTGCGGTACACGGGCCTCTCACTGTTGTGGCCTCTCCCGTTGCAGAACACAGGCTCCAGATGCGCAGGCTCAGCGGCCATGGCTCACGGGCCCAGCCGCTCCGCGGCATGTGGGATCTTCCCAGACCGGGGCACGAACCCGGACTCTCAACCCCTGCGCCACCAGGGAAGCCCTATCTATATTTCTGTGTGTCACAGTAGAACCAGTCATTTTAAAAAGGTCACAGAAAGAATGATCTGCACTTTGGAACATCGTCACAGGGGTTTTGTTCTACCTCCCATGGCAGCATGTTTTCTTGTCAAATTAGCTACTTGATAGTAACAATAAGCTTTGAAGTTCTGAGGCTCTAGCTGTTACTGTTTAATAAACTGTCATAATTATCTGATTATATTTTTAAGAATGTGTTATATAACAGGTTCATTTAAAGCTGGGGTTTCCAGAAACCTTGAAATTTTTAGTAGTTACCAAGTAAGGAATGACTTATTTGTTGGCATATCATCCTTTGAGAAAAGTTTGTCATTAGTGGACCTGGCAGCTAATCAGCTGACTGCGTTGATGAGATTAACATACTGTAAAGTTTTTATTGCTTTAACATTTCACCAATCATCAGAATAGCTTTTTCAGATGGCTCTCTGATTTTCCATGAATGCATTTTTCTGCATCAGTTGGTTGCACATAAATGAGATTATTTTTGATTCTTTGTTGCTTATGCTTCTTAAGAATCCTTCTGAGTTACTGTTTGCATTGTTGTTGCTGATAGAGAATATAGATACTCTTGGTTGGACATGGCATTTAGCATGAAGTTGAGGTTTTGCTTTTAAAAGGTGTTTTGTGTGATAAAGAAATGGGTTCAGGGCTTCCCTGGTGGCGCAGTGGTTGAGAGTCCGCCTGCCAATGTGGGGGGCACTGGTTCGTGCCCTGGTCCGGGAGGATCCCACATGCTGTGGAGCGGCTGGGCCCATGGGCCGTGGCCGCTGAGCCTGTGCGTCCAGAGCCTGTGCTCCACAACGGGAGAGGCCACAACAGTGAGAGGCCTGCGTACCGGGGAAAAAAAAAAAAAAAGAAATGGGTTCAAAGTATTAAAAAAGATGAGGTGAAGTTTGGAGAAGATAGGAACAGGTTCCTCCTTCACTGTGGATGTTTATCAAACACTTGCTTCTATTTTATTTTTGTTTCTCTAAGCTGTGCAAAATATCCAGCTCCAGAATGCATGGGATACATAACTAGGCTAAAGGAAAATTTGTGGTTGAGGCGAAAATGGGAGCTCCATGATAACACTGTGAGCATCACTGGTATTTAACATTTGGAAGGAACGTCTTAAGTCAGTTTATTTTCTGCAAATGTGGGTGAAGTTAGCATACCTAGTCTAAAAATTTACTAGACTAGATTTGGGTCAAAAATTTCATTGTCATTTGAAATACATTTTGAATTAAATACTCCTCCTAATTAGTGATACTTTACATTTATCTTATTTTTTTCACAGTACTTTAGTTCCTCCCTTATGAAATGCGAAAACCTCAGAGATACTGTGTTGATTAATTTTTCTTCCGATTCAGATATTTGTCTAGGCTTTTGAGGACTATCTGTCAAGGCTTTTCTCTGCTATTTTTATTTTTCCTACTACATTTGTCGAGGATAAAATACAGCACTGTGCCAAGTCATAATCACTTTTCACTGGAGGCTTAATTAAAATTTCTTTAAGTTACTCTGAAACATTTGGCTAATGTATTTGAAATAATACAAAATTAAGTTTCCTAATGACAAAGTGAGAAAGTAAGTTCCATTTGCATAAATTGCTGTCTCTTCCTACGCTGCCCCTCACACTCCTCAAATTTCTTACAGGTGTCTGTGATCAGAGTTTTGGGATTCACGTTGCCGAGCTTGCTAATTTCCCCAGGCATGTAATAGAGTGTGCTAAACAAAAAGCCCTGGAACTAGAGGAGTTTCAGAATATTGGGAAACCACAGGAATATGATGAAATGGAACCAGCAGCAAAGAGGTGCTATCTGGAAAGAAAGGTTTGTCCAATTATTTTTGTAGTTATGTTTTTCCTATATGATTCTAATGTTTACTTATTGATCATTCATTATTGGTTTCCACTTACATTTCTTTGCACGGTAAAGAATCCATCTGTATCATTTTGGTTTCACCACTGCACACATCTGCACAATTGAAAGATAGCACTTCAAGTACCAGATTTCAAAAGTAGGAGGATAGGAATATTAGTGTAGGTTAAAATACATAATTCAAAGGAGTTATAGAGGTCCATGCACATCTTTGATTACTTGTAAACAAATAGATCGAATTCAGTTAAATTACATATTTACTCAGTGCTTAGCTAAGATGATGAAGAAATGAACACAGTTCCTGCCCTCCAGTTGTTTAGAAACTAGTTAGGGAGGTAGTAATAGTGAGCATGTCATGGAGAATTATGACAAATGTTTACTGAGGAAAGCTCTCTGTGGGCAGGATGTTTCAGTTCTTGTGGGAGCAGTGGATCTTAAGTTAGACCTTCTGAGTGGTGGGTGAAATTTAGATGTTCACACAGAAAGGTATAAGCATATGCCCAGTGAATTTTTAAAAAATTAAAGGATTATTAGTTTTCTGTAATAACGAAAATAAAAGAATCTTAATTTACATCTAGGTCCTGGCAGCATTTACTGTGATTATGCATTGTGACAACTTCTTGTCACATTGTTAGCTTTTACCTGGTGATTTTTTTTTTGTTCTTACTTGAAGGATAGATGATGTTACAATAATAGATGATGTGTATGGTTTGGGGGCTTAAAAGATAAGGTTTTATCTGTTGTACCTATACAAGCAGGAGATATGTATTATAACTTGTTAATAGTTTTAAGTAGGGAAGGTTGCCATCCTGGATATGAAACGGTCTTGGTATCAGCCCCACAGCTATCCATGATCCAGGATTAGGTAGGCTCCTTTATGTAAATGATTCCCAATTAGAATAGAAGTCATATACTTTGGATAATGTTAATTACAATGAATTTTTTAAAAATTTTAAGCTAAGGGAGACATATAACACAGAATTATCGATGTTACTCAATCTAGATTTTATTTTTTGGGAAAAAGAGGCACTTGTTATTTAATAGAGATGTGTTTCTTCTCTATCTTATCATTTGGATTATCTGCTTTCACCTCTAAGGTACATATTACTAACTGGCTCCCTGGTAAAAAGCAGACTTTTCAGTTCAGCTTCACATTTAGTAATAAACATTATATCCTTTGCCAGGCACTGTTCTTAGCACTTTACACTCTTTAACTCTTTAATTCTCACAACAGCCCTGTGTGGTTGGTAATATTATTGTCCCCATTTTACGGATGAGGAATGTGTGTTAAGGAATTAGCCCACGGGTCACATAGCAAGTAATAACCACGTTCTTTAGAATGGCAATAACTAGGCAGTAAAATAAACAAAGAAGAAACATCCCATGTGTGTATGAGTATTAAATTTTCAGTGACTGTTTATACCTTATAGTATTTGTAAACCTTGAGTTCTTTTTCCCCCAGAAGGTTAAGTTTATATATCAGTTATAAAAGCTGAGGGATTTGGGAACTACTAAAATATTCAGTTTCTTTGGCATTAGCAGCTGAAAATATATTTATAAATATCCTTTTAATGACTTGCTATGAAGAAATACAGTCAACTAAGGCCTTTGCTATAAATTCTAGATGGTGCACACTTAAAACTTAAAGAATGTTGTTTAAATATTGGGTGGGTGGAGTGTTTAGATTGAAATTATAATGGGACAATTCATTACTATTTAATGTGACTTTTAGAAAAGTCATTTTAAAGACTAATGAAACGTTCACGTGTTTTTCAGCAAGGTGAAAAAATTATTCAAGAGTTTTTATCCAAGGTGAAGCAAGTGCCCTTTACTGAAATGTCAGAAGAAGACATCATAATGAAGTTAAAACAGCTGAAAGCTGAGGTGATAGCAAAGAATAATCATTTTGTAAATGAAATAATTTCAAGAATAAAGGTAACTACATGAGTAAATTCCACTAATGGAATGAAGATAGTATTGATAAGCTATTGTCTGTAATGCTTTTGTACTGTTTTATATTAACCCTTTTTCCATAGTGTTAGCAATTGATGTCCATGGGATATCAAGTTAATAAAATATTTAGTATACTTTGCTCTACCTGAGTATATTTTCAAAGATCTTTATTTTGAAAAATGAGAGCTGTAACTGAGGAATACTTAAATGGACATGGGCGATAGTAGGCAATATGTTGAATTTTATAAATAAAATCATGTAGTTTTTAGAATTTGATATGTGTTGTATTTCTTTGTGATAAGACTTTTACACATATTCCCGAATGGTATGGAAGAAACAAGTAGCCCAGAGACTTTGTAAAAAAGTAAGGGATCTTAAAGCTAGAAGGAAGCATGGAACCCATTTCCAGTAATTTCCCCACAGTGTCCATCTGTTGGCACGAGCCAGGTTGGCTGCATATGCGTTAGTCAAGGAACTTATTATAAATCCAGGGTTCTAGTGTGATCCTCCAGCCCCTCTGCCATTCTCCCACCCCCAGTTTGTAATGAGATTTAGAAATCTGGGTTTTAACAAAATCTTTCATATTGTGAACGCTGATTTATTCTACTTTTATTTTACAGGGAGATGGAGAGGTTAAGAGTGTAGTGGCTGGTCCTGCTGAACATGGGAGGAAAAGGATAGCCTTTTTAATAAATGGTGATGGGATGATAGGGTATTCATATAGGAACAAAACGAGATTGGATCCCTATTCTATATCGTATAGAAAAATCAACTCCAGTGAATTTTTTACCTAAATGTACAAAGCAACACTACCAAGATTTTAGTGTTTGTAATTCTGTAGAAAATAAAATAGGGAAATATTTTTATGACTATAAAAATATAAGAAATATGAAGTTGGCTTTGGGAAGGATAGTTCTTAAGTCACAAACACCATCCATAAAGCTTGACACACTTAGCAATATTGAAATTAGGAACTTATTTTCATAAAAAGGCATCACAAAGTTCTAAGAGTACAGTTGACCCTTGAACAGTGAGCAGTCTGGGGCACTGACCCCCTGTGCAGTCGAAAATCCACATATAACTTTACAGTCCCTTCATATCCACAGCTCTGCATCTATAGATTCAAACAACTGTGGATCATGTAGTATTGCAGTATGTATTGAAAAAATCCAAGTATAAATGGACCCACAGAGTTCAGACCGGTGTTGGTCAAGGGTCAACTGTAGATCCATAATGGGAGAACATATTGGTATCACATAAAATATCAAAGAATTTATATCTGTGATATAGAAAGAACTATAAAAATCACTAAACAGACACTATTCTTTTTTTTTTTTTTTTTTGCGGTACGCGGGCCTCTCACTGTTGTGGCCTCTCCCGTTGCGGAGCGCAGGCTCCGGACGCGCAGGCTCAGCGGCCATGGCTCACGGGCCCAGCTGCTCCGCGGCATGTGGGATCCTCCCAGACCGGGGCACGAACCCGTGTCCCCTGCATCGGCAGGCGGACTCTCAACCACTGCGCCACCAGGGAAGCCCAACAGACACTATTCTTAATACAACTCATTAACAAAAAGACAACCCAGTTAAAAGGCAAAGGATCTGAATAATTTTCCAAGGAAGATACGCAAATAGCCAATAGGCAAATGAAAAGATGCAAGATGTTATCAGGGAAATGCACATAAAAACCACAGTGAGCTACTACTTCACACCTATTAGGATACTAAAATCAAATCAGATAAACCAGTACTGAGGATGTGGAGAAATTGGAACTCTCCTACACTGCTATGAAAACGTAAAATGGTGCAGTCACTTTTGGAAAACAGTCTGGCATTTCCTCAGTTAAACATAAGAGTTACCAGATGACCCAGTATTTCCATTCCTAGATATATATCCAAGAGGAACATGTTTACCCAAAAACTTATGCACAAATGTTTATAGCAGAATTATTATATTTTTAATTAATTAATTTTTATTTTTGGCTGTGTTGGGTCTTTGTTGCTGTGCGCGGGCTTTCTCTAGTTGCGGCAAGCGGGGGCTACTCTGTTGTGGTGGGCGGGCTTCTCATTGCAGTGGCTTCTCGTTGCGGAGCATGGGCTCTAGCCATGCAGGCTTCAGTGGTTGTGGCACACAGGCTCTAGAGTGCAGGCTCAGTAGTTGTGGCGCACGGGTTTAGTTGCTCCATGTCATGTGGGATCTTCCCGGAGCAGGGCTCGAACCCGCGTCGCCTGCATTGGCAGGCGGATTCCTAACCACTGCGCCACCAGAGAAGTCCCAGCAGAATTATTTATAATAGCTAAGAAGTAGAAATGATCCAAATGTCCATCAGTGGATTAATGAATGGATGTACAAAATATAGAATATCCATACAATGGACTATTTTTTTTAATTTTTATTTATGTATGTATGTATGTATGTATGGCTGCGTTGGGTCTTTGTTGCTACACGTGAGCTTTCTGTAGTTGCGGTGAGCAGGGGCTACTCTTCATTACAGTGTGCGGGCTTCTCATTGTGGTGGCTTCTCTTGTTGGGAGCACGGGCTCTAAGGCACGAGGACTCCTTAGTTGTGGCACCCGGGCTTAGTTGCTCCTCAACATGTCTGATCTTCCCGGACCAGGGCTTGAACCCATGTCCCCTGCATTGGCAGGCGGATTCTTAACCACTGTGCCACCAGGGAAGCCATATACAATGGACTATTAATTGGCCATAAAAGGAATGAAGGACTGATACATGCTAAAGCTAGGATGAGCCTTGGAAATATTAGTGAAGAAGCCAGGCACAAGAGCCTACATAATATGTAATTCCATTCTTGTGAAAGTCCAGAATAGGAAAAGGTATAGAAACAACGTAGATTAGCATAGGGCTGGCAGGCAGGGCATGGATGGCTAGGGAGGTGATAGCTAAAGGAAATGGGGTTCCTTTTTCAGATGAAAATGTTCTAAAATTGGTGATGGTTGCACATATCTGTGAATATACCTAAAAACCATTGAAGCATACACTTTAAATGGGTGCACTGTACAATGTAAATTATATTTCAAACTTTTTTTAATTTTAAAATTTTTATTGAAGTATAGTTGATTTATAATGTGTTAGTTTCTAGTATACAGCAAAGTGATTGAGTTTTATATTCTGTTTCATATTCTTTTCCATTATGGTTTATTATAGGATATTGAGTTTAGTTCCCTGTGCTATACAGTAGGGGGCTTGTTGTTTGTGTATTTTATATACAGTAGTTTGTATCTGCTAATCCCAAACTCCTAATTTATCCCTCCCCCATCCCCTTTCCCCTTTGGTAACCGTGAGTTTGTTTTCTGTCTGTGAGTCTGTTTCTGTTTTGTAAATAATTTCATTGGTATCGTATTTTAGATTTTACATGTAAGTGATATATGATATTTGTCTTTCTCTGTCTGACTTCACTTAGTATGATAATCTCTAGGTCCATCCATATTGCTGCAAATGACATTATTTCATTCTTTTTTATGGTTAGGTAGTATTCCATTGTATATACAACACCTTTATCCATTCATCTGTCATTGGACATTTAGGTTGTTTCCATGTCTTGGCACTTGTAAGTAGTGCTGCTATGAACATTGGAGTGCATGTATCTTTTTGAATTATAGTTTCAAAATTATATAATTTTGAAATTATAGTTTTCTCTGGATATATGCCCAGGAGTGGGATTGCTGGATCATATGGCAACTCTATTTTTAGCTTTTTAAGGAATCTCCATACTGTTTTCCTTAATGGTTGCACCAATTTACATTCCCACCAACAGTGTAGGGAAGAGTTCCCTTTTCTCCAACAAAACTTGTTTTAAAAGAAGTTCAGGCACTTTACCCAAGAGGAAATATAAATGATCCATACACATGAAAAGGTCTTCAATCACCAGTCAGAAAAATGAAAATGAAAACTCTTTTGGGTTACACCCTCCTGACTCTGCCCTCCCCATCAGATTGACAGTCCTTTAAAATGTGACAATACCAACTATTGGTGGTATTTGTTGATGTGGCACAACACTGCTGGTGAGAATAATTACCTCGTAAAGTTGAAAACAGACATATGACCCAGCAATTTTGCTCCTAGGTGCATACTGTGGAGATACGTATACACACTGTACAATGATGGTATACAAGAATATTTGTGGTAGACCCAAACTGGAAACAACCCAGCTATGAATTAGCTACACAGAATAACATAGATGGAATCTTAAAAACAGTAAGCAAAAGAAATGACAGAAAACAAATAATACCATTTTTCTCCCAATCATATGAAGTTGAAGAATAGGTAAAATACTGTTTAATGGTGCATTCATGGGGGTGAGACGATAAAGAAAAGCAAGAACTTGACTATGTAAGTCGGGAGAGTGGTTGGCGGTGCTGACAGGGAGGGGCTTCTAGAGGGCTTCTGGTGTGCTACAGCATTGTGGTTATTGACCTGAGTGGTGGTTATGCAGGTGCTTGCTTTATGATTATTGCTAAACTCTGCAATTATGTGTTAAGCGCTTAGTTTGGTATGAGAACAGATGAAAATTTAATGCCAATAAGCCCTTTAAAATGCTCATCTTGATTTACCACGCTCTTTTTCATCATTGATAATTTGGAATAAGATACATAAGCTTTTCTTTTCTGGCTAGCAAATGCTTGAGTAGAAGGCAGACTTAACAGAGAAAAAATTTAAATGTGGACATTTTTATTGGTTTAACAAAATCATGTAGCTGCTTATAAGCGGAAGACTTTTTTATATAATTCAAAAGGCAATTTTAAAATTCCGGTGAAATATTTTATCCCCTGGTTAGCTATGAGCACGTGTTTTTAGATTGCTGTACAAAAGCATGTATAAAATGGAGATCAGCCCATGGTTTTAGTTGTTAGGGCTACGAGAAATGGAGGGGGGGAGGTGTTGATTCTAAGAAAACATGTAGTCTCTCAAGCTCTGATAAATCAGGCTGCTTTCATTTCTCTAAAAGAGACTTAATGTTTAGTTCTAAGATGTTTTTGAAAGTGAAAAAAACATAATAGACCTGTTGTTTAAGAGGTTTCAGACTTAAGCTGTGCTTATTACATGAATATGCTAACGAAGCAACCAGTCTCCTTCCTTTTGGAATGGTAGATGTAAAGCAAAAGATAAACTAATTTCTGACCTGTCAAAAGACAAAAGTTGCGTTTTAAAACTCTAATTGCAGTGTGGCTTGGTTTTCCTTCTCCACTCAGACACGAACTTGGATAATACCAGAATAAAGCCGAATCTATAAATATTATCCAAGATTTAGAACTCAGCCATGCTGTTACCATGAAATCTGTTGGCCACATAACCATGTTTCTGAGAAAATACATGGCTTTTTTGCATTTTAAAAAAGTTAGCACTAAGAATGCATCCAATATGCAATTGTTTTTGTAGTTAGATATTTTTCCTTAAAATACTCTTGAGGGTAAAAATTAGAACAGAAGGAAGATGTTTTAGGATATATTTAAAGAATAACTTTTTCCCTGTAAAATCTCAGTGTTCCACATACTAAGCACATCCTGTTAGACTTCATGAGTATTAAATGCATCTTCTATCCTTAGTCTTTCTGCATTTAGCTCTTTTGGGAAGTATGTTTTTACCCACAGCATATGGTATGAGCTGCTGATTCAGTGCTGAGCGGTTCTTTAAGCTTGTTAGTTATATTCTGTTGATTAAGATGGTGTGCAGAATAGTCAGAAGGAAAACCAGTGCCTGGTCTGAAATAAATTAAACCATGTTAATCAGCTTATGGGGAAGAACAAATGAGTAAAGAGAACTTTCATATACAAAGGAAATCTCTATTATTGCCTTCCTAGGGTCGGTCAGTGTGTTTGGGATAAGGAGATAGGGTGTGGCCGGGAGAGATGATGAAAGTGCCCAGAATGCTGCACATATTTTCCGACTAAAACTGGAAGTGGAGCCCAACTTAAAATAATAGTTTCCTACCTGATGTTCTCCCCACTCCGCTTCCCTTGATAGACAGAGCCACTGCTTTCTCTTATTATTCTGCTCCAGAATTTACCTATTTGGCCAGCTTTCAGGTATCTGTGAACATTGTGGTACAGAGCCAGGGTATCCAGAGGAAGTAGTCCTTGCAGACACTGTCTCATTGCAGGTAGCAATGCCTCCTGTTCTTTGAGGAGGAAAATGGGGAGCCCTCGCCTTGCCTTTGACACAGCAGCTTTCCCACGGTCCTGGAAGCAACAGTGTTTCCTGTGTCAGACCACATTCAGAACATGATCCAAATTCAATGTATGTTAGCATATTTTTGCCTTGGCGTGTGGTTTGTCCAAACAAGTGCCCACACACATCTTTCATCCAGCTATGTGGGGAACTCAGCAGTGGCATGAATGATACTGGATGCTGGGTGGCCTTCACTGGACCATTCCCATCCTATTTCTAGACTTGGTAAATAGAAGACCAGACTGCTGCTGCCTTTGCTTCACCTCAAAGAGATAAAATTATAAACTCCCCAAAATTGTTAAATTTAGAAGAAAGGATAATTCTGTCAGTGGACAATTTCTTATTTTAGCAAAAGACCAATGGCAGTGAATTCCTCAGTGTTCAGAATCAACCAGTAAATGAAACCATAGGGATTAACCTGTATTATCACAATATTACTATTGCATTTATTTCCTAGAATTTTGTTGACACTTATCTGTTACAATTAGCAATCAGTTTAATTTTATGAATCTTGATATGTTTTAAAACCACATTAAGTATAGTTAAATCTAATTAAGGCAATGCAACTACTTTCAGTTCAGCCACTAATCTGAAATTTTATGGTGCATTGCCCATCTAGCAAGATGTGTTTTATCAATTTTTTCTTCACATAATGATTAGGACTTCATGTTTATTATCAATTCTAATGTGATGTTTTATTTATTGCTAAACATTGTTAGGCTCAGCCAAATCCATCATGAAAATGACTTTACACATTGAATCCTTAATATTACAAAGTAGATGCATGATTTGGCAACATTAAATACTTTGTGAATATCTGAAAATGGCAAGGTGCTGTGCTGGGCTCCTCAAAAGACTCGTCCTCTTCAGCAATACTGAAAGTTGGGTACTTCTATTACCTGCGCTTCACAGATGAGAACGTCGAGGCTCAGAGGTTGAGTAACTTGCCCTGGGCACCCAGCCAGTAAGTGGCAGAGCTGGGGCCTGAACCCCAAGCAGTGTGTCTCCAAAATCCGTACCTTTTTTCTTTCCATTTAAAGGCTTAAAATATTGTTAGGAATCTGAGATGCGCATGTGACAAATTTAATCTTTCTAAATATTATTTAGTGTCAAATGAGTGATGTCGGCAGTGCAACAGGAGTTAAGGAAGACGGGAGGTGTGGTGCAGACATTAAGAAGTACTATTTCTGTTCTCTTGTGGAAGCTGGTTCTCCTGTGGAAAGCTTCTCTCGGGGCTGTGGACACAGCAAGAGGCATCCACCTGGGGCCCTGCCACCCATCTGGCTCATGGCAACTACATGGCTGCTCTCTGGGGCTTGATACCCCAAAGGAAACAGGAGCTAAGCAGCTGCATTCTTTCAGAGGTTCACCAGTCACCAAATGCCAACATCTGGCCAAGGGATTACATTGAAACGTTTGGACAAAGGATTATATTTAAATGAGAAGAGAGACAGTCAGCCAGAAGCTTGCAAAATGAGGAGATGGAATTAAATGTCAACAGTGTTTGGAGCAGGACACCGAATCTGGCACACTCAGATATTTGGATCACTTAACTTGGAGGTGTTATGTATGTTCTCTCTTGAGCCAGGAAAGTTTTATCCAGCCTGTGGGGAATAACCCCGGAGGTTTTCTCCACCGCTGTGCTCTGAATTTGTGCCTAGTGAGTAAAGTGCTGAGTAAGCCTGCACAGGTCAAGATATGGGTGAGTTAAAGTGAGCAGCAATGTGGTGCATCAGGAAGGCTGCTTGAATTGGATTAGCCCTTGCTTGGCCACTTAGCTGTGTGACTGGAAACTGCCCCTCCTTGGATTTCCCCTCTTCTGTAATTTAAGGGGGTTGGGTTGTTAGAGTTCTCAAATGCCACACCTTCAGGGCCAGGCAGGTGCGGAGTACAGGGAATAGTAGGGTTAAGGTGAATGCCCCAACCTAAAAACAAATGATTTTTTTCATAGGTGCTATAAAAGGGCTTAAGCCTTGGTTGCAGTTAGTCTAAGCCAGCATCCAAAGAGCCACCCTGAGGTGATACCCGCTCTCCTCAAAGTGCCATGTCAGTAATCTAGCTCGTAATTCTCTAATCAGCAACAGAGCACTTTGCTGCTTTATTTTTATCATTTTTAGCTGTGATCTTAGCATCCAAGTATGTTGAGGCCTAGAAATATTCATTGATAATGCTTTTTCCTGAAACCCTTTTGGTGGCCCTTTCACTAGAATCAGACATGGAGAAAAAAGGTCCAGTGAATTCCAAGCAAATAGGATGGGGGAGTCTGGTTACCTGAGAAGGGAAAGAAAGGCAAGGCGGTCAGACCAAAGTGGCACTTCCAAGCCTCTTTCAGCTCCATGAGCTTAAGTCTAGGTTTTGGGGGCAGTGGGGATGAGATGAAGCAGGCTGTTGCCTTCAGAATTGGCTATGACTGAAGTAACTTTCAAGATTGAAAAATAGTAGCTTGAAGTAAGTCCGTAAAGCAACCAGGTTGCTTCCCCAGAAGGATGGACTCGAGGAAGAAATGGGACGAGTGGACCTGCCGTGTTTGAGTGCAGTGAGGGGAGCGTGGGGGTGAGTTAATAATAGCTGCAAAGGAAGAGCAATAAAGAAGAAAGGGGGCAGGATTATTAACTCCAGGAATATCAAAACTGTATCATGATAGTACACTGCCTATCCTAACTACGAATTTTACTCATTTAGTGATGAGTTAAACAGCGACAAGTGATTTAAGAAAAATAGTAAAACAAACTATATTTGGGATGAAGGGTGTAAGAGAATAAATCTGCCACTCTTTCTGTAAGGTAATGTCTAAAATTGTAAAATAAAGAAATAGTAGTATAAGCATGTTAAAAATATGGAGATAAATGCTAGAGGATTCTAAGCTGAAAGTGAGCAGGGCAGCATTGAGAGGGGGGACTGGTATTTTTTACTATAAACCTCATGATGCTCCAATTTGATCTTTTAAAACTATATTGCTTTGATAAAATCAATATTAAATTGAAAATGACTGTCTTATCTTAAATCAAGGACTACCTAATATTATAAAATATCTTCAGGGGCCTCCCTGGTGGCGCAGTGGTTGAGAGTCCGCCTGCCGATGCAGGGGATACGGGTTCGTGCCCCGATCTGGGAGGATCCCATATGCCGTGGAGCGGCTGGGCCCGTGAGCCATGGCCGCTGGGCCTGCGCGTCCGGAGCCTGTGCTCCGCAGCGGGAGAGGCCACAACAGTGAGAGGCCCGCATACCGCAAAAAGAAAAAAAAAAAAATATATCTTCAAGCACCCTTACAATTGTGACTAAAGAGAATTTACTATTAAAAACAAAACATACCTAGGACTGGGGAGGCAGAGGGAGAAATGGGGAGTGACTGATAATGGTACAAGCTTTCTTTAGGGGATGATAAAAATGTTCTAAAATTAGATCATGGTAATAATTGAAGAACTCTGTAAGTATACTGAGTTGAATACTTTACACAGGCAAACTGGTATGTAAGTTTATATATCAATAAAGCTCTTAAAAATAGTAGCTTCAATAAGATGTAATAATAGCTATGTGTCTGGCACCCAGTTTATTCTCAACCTATTAGGTAAATTTTAGAAATGAGGAAGCTGGGGTGTAGAGAAGATAAGTGACTCGACAAAGATCATCAGACATGAGTAGATTAGGGTGGAAGTTATTTTTCTTTCATGTAAAAGAAATCTGGAGGGAGGAAAACTAGGTAAGGTGGCTCTATGAGCATCAGGGACCCTGATTCTTGAAGCTTGTGTCTCTACTGTGCTTGGCTTCTCTTCCCAAGGTCCCCTCATGGCCCAAGGTGACTGCTGGGGCTCCATCCAGTGCACCCACATTTTAGGCAGCAGGAAGGAGGAATGTGTAAGGATGCTCTTCCTAGCTTTAAGGAATCATGGACATTGTACACATTGCTTCCACTTACATCTTCTTGGCCAGAATTAAGTCATGTGTCCACACAGAGAAAGCCAGGAAATGGAGTCTTGGCTGTCCTCCCTACCTCATAGGGGGCAGTTGGGCCAAACTCACTTTGAAAAGTGTGTTTTGGGAATGGCAAGGATTTGGTGCTTTGGGATGATGATGTTTCTTTCCTCTTCAGCCTACCATCTTCAAAGCCCCACCCTGTCTAAATGTTAATTTTTTACTGTTATTTAATTTGTTTTTTCTCAAAGCATGTCTTGGCTTCTGTTCTTTCCTTCTCTTTCCCGAATAATAGCTTCTTTGGACTCCACTCTGTTCTGTAATCCTGTTTCCACTGAACTCAACTAAACTAAAAACTCAGGACCTCAGCACAGCAGGCATGGAGTAGTTTCTTAGGAAAGACTTGTGCACAGAGCATGAGCTCCCTGGGGACTTGGGTCACTGATACCATGGAGCAGGGACTCTAATGTGGCCCCATGCAGATACTTCTCCCTCTGTGCTGTCGTGAAGGGTAGCGGAGCACTTGAACATGGGCACAGGTGGAACAAGATGACCCTCCACAGGATGCAGAGGGCGGGTGATGTGCCAATGACCTCATGGCTGGTTGGTGGCAGAGCTGTCCTGGAGGGTGAGCCTCCTGACCCTCCAGCACCTCTGACCACAGAGCTTCTCAATCAGACACTGAGTTCCAGGTGGAGCCACTTCACACAGGGTCATTAAGTAAAAGAGAAATGGATGATAAATTTTTGTGTATTCAGAAATTGTTTCTCTCCTCCCCTCCTCTTGGGATTGATTAACTTAGTTGGAAATAATGAACCTGAACTGATTTTTGAGCACCAGGTCTAAGTGGTAATTGCTATACTTGTACTTTGTTTGCAGACTTTCCAGAGACCGTAATACTTGCTAAGATGATCCTTTTCTCTCCCCTACTCTCCCAGTTTTCCCCTTGGTGTGAGAACTGACAAGCCAGAAAATAAATGAGCTGGAAAAAAGAATAGTTTAATTTTTCTAGGAGTTGTGTCCTTTTTCTAAAGGGCAGCGCTGGAAGTGCTATCTTCCCTTTGGGGAAGCCATCATGCTTCAAGGACACTCAGTGGCGGGCAGGCTCCAGGGCAGAGTGGCCATTTCAGGACCTACAGTCATTGGCCAGACTCCTTCCTTCCCACAGTCTTGCTGACGGAGGCCGTAGGGTCACCTCCAAGGGTGTTTTGAGGCCATTTCTGCTTTCTTTTGACTTTTCTCAGTAGATTTTTGTGGGTCTCTTAATGATATATTGTCTCTCAGACCACTTGGAATCAACCCACATCTATCTCTTGGTTCCTCCTTATGTGAAGTCGACTCCTGTTCTCAACTGGCTTCATAGGTTTTAAAGGCAGCCCTTTCTCCGAGTCTCAGGTGTTGGTGGGCAATTCTGTCTACCTAGCGAGGGACATGGAAGCATCACAATCTCCCCTGGAGCTAGTCCGATGGTGACTCCTGCCCAGATTCTGTGGTCACCAGAGGTCCCAGGTGACAACTCAGAGAGGTCACCATCCCCTGGGAGCCCTGGGGACTCGGCCTCTTGTTAGCTTGAAGATGTTCTCTGTACTTCCCACCTGGGCCCTGGCAGCACAACAGCCAAGTAAGGAGAGGCGCAACCTCCTTGGCCTGAAGCTGAGTTGCTTCCTCTATACATGTAGCTTTTACCCTCTCTGGTTCCTTCCTGGAGCTTCCAGATCCCTGCCATCCCGGCCCCACATTCTCGCCAATAGTCCAGGCAGACTGAGGCCCGAGTTCCTGGAGCACCTTCACAACTTCCAACAGTCTGATGCTAGTTCTTCCTCACCCATAAGCAATTTGATCTTCCAGTGATGCCAAGCCCAGCTGCTTCCTGATCTTTGCTCTGCGAGGGCTGGCCTTTGGTCCTGGCTTTGGCCCTTTCCCCTGCCTTTGGCCAGCCCCCCGCTTTAGCTACTTTAGTACCAGCTCCTGCACAGTTTGGGGCTCAGGCTGTGGCAGGGATCCCTTTCCCAGGAGGGCTTCATGTATTGTTGCTGTGACAGTCCTTGGATGATCAGCGCTGGGAGGGTCTTCAGACAACTCTGCCAAGTTCAAATGCTGGATTTAGATATGAGGAAACCAAGGAACCGAGGCCACACAGGTGGTATGAAGTGGAATTGCCAGGAATGGAGATGGTAAGCAGCTGTGTGCCCCCATCCCAGGGTGTTGTTGCGGGGAGGCTGGACTGGACGTCCTCCACTGAGCCTTCTACAAACTCTAATCCACTTTGACAGTGAGGTGATGTCTGATGTTTTGTCTGTTCACCATCCCTTCCCTCCCCACCTTTCTTGGTGAAGCCCCTCTATGTAGTTCAAAAGGGGCTGCCAGTCACAGGGCCCATTTTCCTGGCCACAGAGGTGGGCCAATGAGCCAAGCTTCCTACTAGAGTTTATACACAGATTTGGGGAATGAGAAACTCTCCTTCCTCCAAGATGGTTTGGGATGTTGCTTACCCATAACTGTCTATGGGCATGCCCCTCCCCTCCCTTCATCTTCCCTCACCCACCCAGCCATCATCACATGGAGCCCAGCAGCAGCAGGAAAAATTGAGTCAACATCCAGAGAGAGGAGAGCTCTTAGATGTTGGTGGGGGAAAGGTGCAAAAGCAGGCTGACCATGTTGTGGTGGTCCCTGGGGTTTCTGAGGGCAGCTCCACCCCTGGGCTCCGAGTCACCAAGCCAACCAATTCCCTTTTGGCTAAGTTACTTTGAGTGCAGTTTCTGTTGCTGGTGACCAAAGGGTCCCTGGATGATTCATGCACAGATTTCGTTCTGAGCCAGAGTGAAAACCCATGACAGCCAACTCCTAATGGGCCTCAAAAGAGACATAAGAGACTCGTGCTTCTGTGAATTATTCAGGCATCCACTGTTTAGGGCAACTCTGCTATGAGTTGTTTTGCAGCATCATGCAGACCGTAAATATGGCTTTGCATACGTGGATTTGAATAAAGGGGGGTTGTATCAGTAACATGTGACTGCACCTCTTCCCTAGGCTGTTCTAAGAGAAGAACAACCCTTTCTCCACTGTTGTATTTGCACAGCGTCCAGCGTATGGCCACATTGGGCACTCATTTAGAATGAAATATATTCATGCAAAAATCTTTGCTCTGCCTCTGGACCTCAGAACCTTAACCTCATCTTCCACAGCTTTAAATTGAGGATAATAATAGAATTTATCTAATATACCTATCTACGAATAATCAGAACTTTTTTGCTTTCAGGTGAGAAAGCCAACCTATACCAATTTATACAAAAAGAGACATCTGGGGTCGGAGCTGCTGGGAACTGGAGCAGTGCCAGCTGGCCTCCCTCCCTCCCTCATCCCTGCCTGTCTGGGTGTTGGCCTCGTCCTCAGGTTCCTTCATGTGACGGGGAGGACATGGCCACCAGCAAACAGCAATAGGGTCCTACCCTTACAGCTCTCAACCCAGAGAAAAGAGGGCCTCTCTCTTTAGGGTCCACATGTAACTTCCCAGGAAGGATTTCAATCACCTTGACGTGAGGCAAAGGCTACCAGGGCAGCCCCCAAGAACCACGCAGCATGGGGGTGGGGCTTCTTGGAGGAAATGGGGGGCAGTACCATGATGCAAGGAACTGAAGAAGGGGTGCTGGGCTGAAGAAAAGGGCACATGTCCACACACTTCTTTTTGGAAGCTTTCGAGGATCAGAAGGGACATGACCCGGGAAACGCGGAGCACAGCGTCTGGCTCCTGGCGAGCCCTCAATAAGTGTCAGCTGCCGCTAACATGGCCGCTGGAGGGAGGGAGGGAGGGAGGGAGGGGAGGGGGAAGGGGAGAAAGCGGAAGGAACAGGAACAGTGATGTGGCAGCTCTGCGCCTTGCATGGGGGTGGCCAGCTCGTGGCTGAGGGGGCGACACTGCAGCCTTCACTCCACCAGTCGCCCTGGTCTGGCCTTTATCTGCTCAGAGGGGCGTCTGGTTCTCATTACCACAAAGGCCTCTGAGGAGAGGGGGATCTCTTTGTGCTGAAGCACAATGAATGAAAGTGATTCTCAAGTCTGGTAAAGGATGCTGAACTGGGGCGTGAATTGGTGGCTGGTGGTGCAGTGAAAGGAGGAAGGGTTTCAGAAAATCATTTCCTAGGAGCCGTCAGCTACTGAGCCTGGCTTGGTTTCCACGTAGAAGTCATCCTAAGGCCTCAGAGGTGTTAGTCAAAGATGGGGGGCACCAGAGAGTGTTTGGTTGGCCTCAGCATTCGGGATCCAGGGGAACCCTGTGCCTCCTGTTCTAGGCTGAGGGCACTCCTCTGAGTGTGGACAGCAAAGACGGGGGGCGGGGGAAGGGAACAAAAACCAATGAGCACCTGGCGTGCTCCGCGTGCGCCATGCGTCTCATTTAATCCGCACGCGAACCTGTAACCTACACAAACACAGAAGCGGAGGCTGAGGAGAGGGATGCTACTTGCCCAAGGTCACTGAGCTCACGAGAGATGGGAAGACCGTCCCCACCATGCCTCTCGCCCCGGTGAGCTGGCGCCCGGAGAGAGCACCGTCGCAAGCAAGCCGGCCGGCCGATATAAGCGAGGTGGGTGCTTTTCCTACTTACCCGCTAGTAAATGGAGATTCAGAGAGGTGAAGGGCCTTGCCCAAACTCACACGGCTGGTAAGTGCCAGAGCTGGGTCTTCTGTCTCTAAATGTGCAACCTTAAATAACCCCACTAGCCGCATCGGCAGCATTTTCTCAGCAATGTCTTTGGAGGAATCTTACGGTCAAATTCCTGGTGGGTAGTGGCCTGCAGAGATGATGGGGTGTTTCATTCATCATGTTGATGGGTCCTTGTTTCTCACTGTGGCAACAAAATTTGTAAAATTTTCCTCTTTTATCAGCTGAGAAATGCTGCCCTACGCTGTTTATCAGGCACTTTTGTAGGGAGATACTTTCCCCCTAATTCTTCCAGGGGTTGACTTAAGTTTGGGCAGAACTCAGGTGGCGAGGAGAAGTTTTTTTGTTGTTGTTGTTGACACCTTTATTGGAGTATAATTGCTTTACAGTGGTGTGTTAGTTTCTGCTTTACAACAAAGTGAATGAGTTATACATATACATATGTTCCCATATCTCTTCCCTCTTGCGTCTCCCTCCCTCCCCATCCCACCCCTCTAGGTGGTCATAAACCACCGAGCTGATCTCCCTGTGCTTTGCGGCTGCTTCCCACTAGCTATCTATTTTACGTTTGGTAGTGTATATATATCCATGCCTCTCTCTCACTTTGTCACAGCTTACCCTTCCCCCTCCCCTTATCCTCAAGTCCATTCTCTAGTAGGTCTGCGTCCTTATTTCTGTCTTACCCCTAGGTTCTTCATGACCTTTTCTTTTTTTTTCTTCTTAGATTCCATATATATGTGTTAGCATATGGTATTTGTTTTTCTCTTTCTGACTTACTTCACTCTGTATGACAGACTCTAGGTCCATCCACCTCATTACAAATAACTCAATTTTGTTTCTTTTTATGGCTGAGTAATATTCCATTGTATATATGTGCCACATCTTCTTTATCCATTCATCTGTTGATGGACCCTTAGGTTGCTTCCATGTCCTGGCTATTGTAAATAGAGCTGCAATGAACATTTTGGTACATGACTCTTTTTGAATTATGGTTTTCTCAGGGTATATGCCCAGTAGTGGGATTGCTGGGTCGTATGGTCTTTCTATTTGTAGTTTTTTAAGGAAGCTCCATACTGTTCTCCATAGTGGCTGTATCAATTTACATTCCCACCAACAGTGCAAGAGTGTTCCCTTTTCTCCACACCCTCTCCAGCATTTATTGTTTCTAGATTTTTTGATGATGGCCATTCTGACTGGTGTGAGATGATATCTCTTTGTAGTTTTGATTTGCATTTCTGTAATGATTAGTGATGTTGAGCATCCTTTCATGTGTTTGTTGGCAATCTGTATATCTTCTTTGGAGAAATGTCTAGCGGGGAGAAGTTTTTAAGGAGGTGGAGGCTGGCTGCTGGTGCTGCAAAGCCCTCACTTAATGGACTCTCTGGCAGGCTGTTGTGTAGGGAATGCCTGACCTGAGGCAGCTGTCTTTAATGTATCCATCATCTCCTCATTTAGCTCGTGGTGGTTTCAAATTTCCTCATGGACGGTCCGATTAAAATCCTGGAAGGAATCTGGACTCTGTACATTGTCTTCAGTGGAGCAACTGAGAGCTGAACACAGTAAACTGAAAGCCGAGACAAAGCCAGGGCCCAGGTTAGGAAAATGAGACTCAGGCTTCTTCCTTGTGCAGGAGGAGAAAAATGTCCTAGTGGTGTCCATTAGAGAAGGAAATGTTTTATGAAATCAGATGTAATCCTGGCAATTGCCTTCTATTGGAGCTCGAAGAGAGGTCTGGGAATGTTTAATTTCCCAACACTTTCTCTGTACCTCCCTTAAGACACTTTTCACTTTCTGCCAAGTCATTTGTATCTTGGTCTTAATATTTAATTTTCGCTTCTAGATTGTATATTACTATATCTACTTCTGTGGACAACTTGCAGTGGCTTGTACATAGAAGGTGCTCAAAAAATGATGTAATATAGGTACATGGATGGATGGGTAGATGGATGAGTAGATGGATGGGTAGATGGATGGGTAGGTGGATGGGTAGATGGATGGGTAGGTGGATGGGTAGATGGGTGGAACAGTGAATGGCTGGATCAATGGATGCATGGTTGGTTGGGTAGCCCCTTATAGTCAGGTTGGCACAGGAAAAGTAGAATTTGTGGATTGATAAAGGGAGATAAGAAGGGAACTGAATGTCTGTGCTAAACACTGTGTCTGGCACTTTATAATATCATTTCACACCAATTCAGTAAGGTAGGTTTGTTTTTCCATTTCAAGATGTTGAAACTGATGCTAAGAGAGGTTAAGGAATTTGCTTAATGGGACCCTCATCCAGGTCAGTCTGAATAGAAAATCACACCACACTCTAGAAGTCAACCCAGCACCAAGTAGACACCAAAAGTTGATTTTTATGATGTGTTTTACTCAGAGCATTGACTCAGAAAGCATGTGGGTGCTGGATTAAAGTGGAGTAGGCTCGGGCTTGACTGAGAGTCTGCAGTAGGGGCTGAGGGAAGAGCTGCCCTCCCCCAGGCCTGGGTGACTCAAGTGTCAGCCTCAGAAGATTATTCTTCTCCTTGGTTTGAGAGGAGTCTGAGGACAGGTGTGGCCTCAACAGACCTGTCCTGGAATGCTGTGTGCTGGAACAGGTGGGGCCCAGGCCAAGGCCAGCTGACCCTGCCTATCTTGGTCCTTCTCCCCTCCCATGTCCCCCAACCCTGCCTTCCCCCAGGCAGGCAGCAGATCACCCCTTTCTCAGTGCTTATTCCAGAGTGTAAAAGCTGAGAGCAGGTGTCACCTGAATGGACAGGCCTCAGAGGAGGAGCGAGATGAGGTCTCATTGCGGGAGCTGGGGGCTGCCCAGGAACAATGTTTGCCAGGCCTGGTGTCACTCTCAGAGGAGATGGGGCCGGCTGGGAGCCAGTGGGCAGAGCGGTTTGGGAGCCCAGCCTGTAGATTGGGTTCTGGAGACTGAATCCTTGGTGTGACAGCCCAGCATGATTGTGGTTTGACCCCAAAGCCTACCGCCACCCTGGCTGTGGGCCCGTCCCTCCCGGAAGCCCTGTCTAGGTGACTTGCGGGGTGAGGCTCCATCCGCAGGCCCACCCTTGACGGAACCGTCTGCCATGACTACTCTGTCTCTTTGAGGCTGGACTTCTGAGCTTCTGACAAACCACAAAGCTGCTGGACCTTTGTGCCCTCCCACCCCCTCCCCACCCCCAGCCCCTCGTGGTACCAGTGAGGCCTGCTATTTCTGCCTTTAGCTTTGCCATAAACAGCCCTATGCAAGGGTTCTCTTGTCAGTCATCTATTTGTGTGGTAGTATAAGTGGAAATCACAGTATCTCCTTTCTCCCTGGTTATTTACACTTCAAGTCATAGTGTGGAGAAAAAGTTTCTGTCAGCAAAAGAATAGTAATCCTCCTCATTTCTATTCATAAGGCCTCCAACGGTAGACATAATTTTTCTCATATGTCATCTTTTGGGCATGGAGTATTATAACCCTGTTTTACTTGCGTCCCTGTGGAGGGCTCATTTGCTTATGTGGCAACTCTGGCAGGCCCAGGCAGCATTGACATATTTTTGTACAGGCATCAGGGGTCCCTGTGGCCTTTGGAGTTGGCAGGGGGGAAAACAGCCCCAAGATGGAGGAAAGAAATCACCCCCTCCATCCACCAGGATGTTGACAAGGTAGAGAAGAAACTCCTCGTGAGGCTGCAAAGACTTAAGGCACTTGCACTGGACCTTGGAATTCTGTGGCGAGAGGTACTTTTGGGTATGACACTGTGTAGTGCCATGTGAGTACCCTTTGATATGGATTGTCCATGGTTCCTTGAGCGAGAGAGCTATAGGACAAAGAGCCAGCCGGGCCTGCTCTTGGGGACATTACTAGGGGCTGTAACGCTGGTAGAGAGAGAACTTCTACCTTCCAGAAGAGCTGAAAACGGGACGTGTGTGAAAGTGATACAGCGGAGTGATGTCACCAGTGGGCGTGCGAGAGGAGCATGTCAGGGTCCTTCCACGTGGAGAGTCAGGAGGTAGAAGGGATAAGGGTCACCTCTGATGGCTGCAGCAGGACAATTTTTAGGGCCACCAAAGAGAACACATCAGCCCCTCAGGTCCCTGTTCGGGGAAGAGAGGGTCTTTGGGGCTGGGATCTGGTGCTGATTCTGCTGGGAGGGGCCATGGAGCCGAGCCCAGCTGTGCTTCCAGTGCTCTTCTTGCCCATTTTGGCCACTGGCCTCTGCTGGCATGACCCAGGGAGGCAGAGTCTACCTTCCAGTGAAGAACTGGGCCCAGGTGCAGGTATGTGCACGAAAGGGTCTACTCAGCAGGTTGGGGGTGCTCACATCTGCACGTTCTCAAGGCCTGGCCCTTAGCTGCTCTGGGGAGATAACCTCTGAGCCCTTGGAAAATCCTGCCTGATAGCAGTGTCTTTGCACACTTGGAAACTCGAGCCACGCTACATAGTTTACACTAACAGTGTGATTCATGGTGATCACCTGGGCCCTGGCCAGTGCTGTGTTGGTTTGCTCTCTGGAGGGGCTGAAGGCTGAGTAGCTAAGGTCAGTCCGTGGGTGCTCCCTGCCTGCGTGACTGACCCTCATGAAAACCCTGGACACCAAGTCTCAGGTGAGCAGCCCTTGCTGGCAAATACTTCGTACATGTTGTCACACATCGTTACTGAGAGAATTAAGTGCTGTTCATGTGGTTCTGCTGGGAGAGGATGCCTGGGTGCTGATGCACCTGGTTTCTCCTGGATTCTTGCTGATTTTAATCTGTAGCCTTTCACTGTAATAACCCACAGCTGTGAGTAGAGTAGCTTGTCTGAGTTCTGTGAGTCCTTCTAGTGAATCATTGGACCTGAGGGTGGTCTTGGGGACCCCTGACAAAAGGAGCCAGGGTCTGAGCCTCATGTTTGTTTCCAAAGTCCTTCAGCAGGTGGTCTTGCCAATTTTCAGCACCAAGATGCTGGTGGGGGAGCATTGTTTTTTCTTCAAATGGTACCATTGGTGAAACTGGGGAAGAGATGCCTGAAATCTCAACCCAGAGGCAGCTGCTGACTTGCCTGGGGGTTGCACCTTTTCTTGAATGTCTCAGGTGGTGTGCCGGTCACTTCATTTTCAGTGACCAGCAAGTAAGCACTGGTGGGGACTGGGCCCTGACATGGGCACCGGGGCAGATGGGGTCGGGGGTTGATGATGGAGAAATGGGGAGTAAAGAGATTTTATATTTAACAGTTGTGCTGTTTCCAAGCTATGTCTCTTTTTATTTTCACAAAATCCCTAAGAGATATGGGCTAACATTTTAAACTCCACTTTATGGTTGAGAAAAGCAATCCCCAACAAGGCTGTGACTTGTCTAAGTAAACAGTAAAAGGGGGGACAATTTGGCCTTGTTCTTGGGGGAGATCATGAGCTCCTGGAGCAGGTGGGGACATACACTCAACCATGATGAGAACAGCTATAGATGAGCAAGTGTGTACCGGTCAGGATAAGCAATGCGAAGCTGCAGTAACAAACAATCCCCACATTTCAGTGGCTTGACATTTCACAGGTGTATTTCTTGTTCATACAAAGTCTACTGTGGATCTGGATGACTCTCCGGGCAACTGTCTGGGGGACTCTCCAGGTGGGCTGGGGTCACCTGGGGTTAGACCTTGAAGGCCTTGAAGTGATAAATGTTAGAAGAGAGGGAACCTGTAAGCAGCGGAGGAGAGCATCCCCTTGGGGGTATGGGTCAAGGCCATGTTCTCCCTAGCTATGGCTTGACATCATGGAAAAAACAGAGGCTTTCTGCCAGAGGTGCCAACAGATGTGCTTCTGGTCCAGGCTTTTCCCACATACAACCAAGAGGCTCTGGCCAAGTCACTTTTCTCCACCTAGGCTCCTCATCTGTCACAGGAGGGTCAGACTAAACCATGGTGGGCTATGCAGGCATCTGTAATTTGGGAGGATTTCTTGGATCTCCCGTCCCGAAGAGAGGTGGCCAACCCAGGCTGGAATCTGGCCTCGTCCGCAAGCTGCTTGCCTATGTGGCTCTAAGCAGTTTCCCCAGTGTACAGTGGGTGAGCTGGAGCAGGCAATAAGATGGCAGTGATGCTCGTCTTGCTCGTTCTGTGGTCAGATCGCTTATTTCACCACTGCCTCTAAGGGGGCACTGAAATTGGTGGCAAATCTCTCTGGAGTTTCTGCAGCAGGAGTGAAGCTCCTCCATTGTATCAATGATGGAGCAGCAGGTGTGAAACCAGCCTGGAGTCCACATGCGGTCCCCACAGTCACGGTGCAGATAGGATGGGGCACTCACTGCGTGAGGCTGTGGGAGGAGGGAGGGGGTCTTGCTGCCTTCAGGAAAAGGGGTTGAGGGGGACTGTAACATCCAGGAGAAGGCTGCACCCTAAGACATCTCCAGGCCAGAAAGCTTGACTCTGCCTTCAGCATTTTGCATCATTTTCATTAACTTGTTTAGGATGAATAAAATTGCAATAGTAATAATTTTTCCCCTTTCTATTATTTTGATTTTTTAACCAATGAAAAAGAAAATTCCTTGTTAGGGAGAGTGGGGTGAGAATTGGAGGGCTGGGGAGGGGCAGACCTTCCAAATTTCTGGAACAGAGATGCTCCTGGCTTTCTAGCCAGGAGGAATCTCCCTCCTGCTGCCCTCTTGCCCCAAGCTCTGAATGCTCAGAAGAGAATCTGGAGAAGTTGGAACATGGAAGAGAGAGACAGATTGAGAGATTCCTGCGAATGTTGGGGTGTTTGGTTAATAGAATTAGAAGCTGGGCTGGCAGAGACGCTGTCACATAAACATTAAGTCAACACAGGAGACTGAGCATTTGTTAGAAATGTAATGGGATGGCTGGAAATTTTTTTTTTTTTTTTTTTTTTTGCGGTACACGGGCCTCTCACTGTTGTGGCCTCTCCCGTTGCGGAGCACAGGCTCCGGATACACAGGCTCAGCGGCCATGGCTCATGGGCCCAGCCACTCCGCGGCATGTGGGATCTTCCCAGACCGGGGCATGAACCCGTGTCCCCTGCATCGGCAGGCGGACTCTCAACCACTGCGCCACCAGGGAAGCCCCCTGGAAATTTGTTTTTTAAGGGAAGGAGTGTTAGGGCTTCTATTCAGTTTCAGTTCTATGAAGCCTGAGTCAGCAAGGTTGATCCACGATGCCCTCAAATGGCCTTTTCTGTGGCCTTTGTCGGATCAGTAGAGCTCCCATCTCCATATGCCAGGAGCCAGGGCTTTTCCCTCCCTCTGCTCCATCAGAACCTGGTCTCAGGAGAGGCCCCATTGTCAGTCATTTACACTTTAGTGTGAAATGTTATTGTACTCACTCTCCCAGAGCGAGTCTGCATTCCAAGACTGAACTTTCCTATGAAAGTGGCTATCGCTGTAAAAGACATTTCAGCCCTCAGAACACAGGGAAGGAGTTAATTTGGGGTAAAGAGACAGTGTTAGCCCAAATTTTTTTGGTTGCAGGGTAACCTAACTCAGCCCACAGGCAAAGGGGGAAGTTACAGGTTTTCACTGGTAAAGAAAGGCTGAGGAGGCTCCCAGATTTGAAGGAAGAACTGCAGGCACTAGGCCTCAGGGAGCACAGCTGGGCTCAGGCAGGCGGCTAGGCCAGCCTCTGCTTCCTCTGCATGGTGGCTTCCCTCTCCTCCTGTAGGCAGACCCTACACCAGAGTGGACATAGCACCACCCTGTGGGTGTGTCTCTCCTGAGAGTTGGTCCTGAGAGCCCAACCTAGAGTCTTTTCAGCTTTCCCAGTGATGGGCCATTTAATAGCCCAGGTTAAATTAAAAAATGAATCCCATCAGAGACCAAAAGTAGAGTGCTGAGTGAAAAAGTTTTCTGCCAAGCAGGAAATCTGATCTGGGACAGGGTCTAGGAAGGCCATTAAGGCCATTTCGAGGAGGATCTTTTTTTTTTTCCCCCCCTGGCCACGCCCTGCGGCTTGTGGGATCTTAGTTCCCCAACCAGGGATCGAACCTGGGCCTACAGCAGTGAAAGCACCGAGTCTTAACCACTGGACCACTGGAGAATTCCCTGGATGAGGTTCTTGAGGAGGAGAATTGGTGTAGGTCTTTTAAAACCAGAAGACTGCTGTAATGCACAGCATGGTGACTACAGTTAATACTATATTTCATAGCGGAAAGTTGCTAAGAGAGTAGATCTTAAAAGTTCTCATCACAAGAAAAAAAATCTTGTAACTTTGTATGCTGACAGCTGGTAATGAGAATTATCGTGGTGATCATTTTGCAGCATATCCAAAATCAAATTATTATGTTATACACCTGAAATTAATATAATGTTATATGTCAGTTATACCTCAGTTGAAAAAAAAAGGCTGCAAATTCCCTCTCTGTCCCATAGTAGGAAAGCAAAATCTCTGAGTGATATTGGCTGGATTTGTTGGCTGTGTAAGCATTTGGGGAATGGTGGTGGCCTGTTGTGTACGAGTAGTGCCTGTCTCAGGATTATGGTGTCCAGATGTCTCTCCTAAGCACATAAGACCCTGCCTGGGGACTATGGCATCAGTGCCCTGTGACATGCCTGAGTCGTAGTGTGTAACTCTGTCAGGTTGTCAGTGTTAGTGGGCTGAATGACCAGGTCAGTGTTTATCACCTACAATAAATTTTTTTCTGCTTAAACCAGCTGAACTGAATTCTGTTGTATTAACTTTACCCTGACTGGTGTACTAGGCCTAACTTGTATTCCAGGAGAAGAAAGGGCCACTCTATCACCTCCAGTCCTTGTAAGGCCAGGGAGCTGCTTGCCTGGCCGGGGCATGTGCCCTTCCTTAGACCAATGATTGTGTCTTTAAGGATGTGGGACCATGATTGATCCAGCCTAGAGGGGAGGGTGGCAGGGGCCGTAGGTGGTCTTACTCCACACCATCCCAGTCCCCTTGCCCTTGCTGTCCTCCTGTATAGAGGATTGAAAGCAAAATGCACCATCTCCTGGCCTCCTGTAGGTAGTGGTGACCATGGGACATTCTTCTGATTAATAAGATGCCAGCAGAAAGTCCCTAGGGAAGCCTGGGTAAAGGCTCACTGGGAATTCTCCCTTCCTACTTCTTGCTGCTGGTAACATGGATGTGAGACTTGGAGGTGTAGCTACTGAAGTCACAAGCATGAGGACCAAAGCCAGCATGCTAAGGACCCCAGGGCAGAAGAGAGGAGGAGCTAGTTGTACGGCGGGCATCACCGAGACACGCACCACCCCACACCACCTGCCTCCAGACTTCTGGTTATCGTCATCAAATAAACCCCTGTTGGGCTTCCTTGGAGGCACAGTGGTTAAGAATCCGCCTGCCAATGCAGGGGACACGGGTTCGAGCCCTGGTCCGGGAAGATCCCACATGCCGTGGAGCAACTAAGCCCATGCACCACAACTACTGAGCCTGCACTCTAGAGCCCTCGTGCCACAACTACTGCAGCCCATGTGCCTAGAGCCTGTGCTCTGCAAGAAGAGAAGCCACTGCAATGAGAAGCCCACGCACCGCAACAAAGAGTAGCCCCCGCTCGCCGCAACTAGAGAAAGCCCGCGCGCAGCAATGAAGACCCAGCAGAGCCACACACAAAAAAGCCCTGTTTCTGCTTCTTTAATCTACTCTCTGTTGGGCTGTCTGTTAATTGCAGCTGAATGCATTGGTAACTAACACAGGAGGCACCCTGTGATCCACAGGCCTGCTAGACCACAGGGAGATGGGCTGGAGTTTTTCGCAAAGGATAGAGCGACAGGGATACTGTTCCCATAAGAAGGAAACAGAAGAGCATCCTGGGCAGACAAAGACAAAGGCTCTAGGATCTACCTTGACAGGCCTTCTCAACACACCTAAAGTCTCACCTGCAGACAGCTATGATCCCAACTACGAACATGCCCCACAATCATGGTTTGTGCCTACTGAGTGCAACTCAGCAGTACTGCGACCTGGGTGTGAGAGGGTCTTTAAGAACTTGATCTGGAGCAATTTTAGGTGGAGGAGCGAAAAGGATGGGGTGTGGGTAGAAGAGGTCTCTAAACCCTGGTGCTAACTGGCTGCTGAAATTTTGATAAATGAAGAATGTATCTTATTCTTTGCCAGGTGGAAAGTAGGTGAGGAATGGGGAGCCACAGGACTAGAGCTGGGGTGAAGTACAGAGCCACCCAGTGCTGGGCATGGGGCTCATCCCCAGGCCCTGGCTGTACCTCCTTCTGTGGTCACCCACCACCATGTCATAGTTCCTCGACCACAGTGGGCGGGATTCATGTCTTATTGACTATAACTGCTATAGGGCTCATCACAAAGCATACACGCAATAGGTGCTCATATGTGTTTATTGAATGAATGAACACATGACCAGGCAGATGGGCTGGACAGAGCTGTGGGCCAAGCAGGAAGGCCATCTGGCTTCTGCTGGAGATTGGCTAGTGAATTGCTGTGTGACCTTCTCCTTGCTGGGCCTCATTTTCCTCCATCTGCGAAATCAAGCAAATGCTCCTTTTTTGTTCCCTCTCTGCCAGAACATTCCTCAATGAATGTTCAGATCAAAGGGAACAGCTCTATGAAGTTTTGCTTCATGTCTTACTTGCAGCAATTCCTGGAACTAGGCTTTTGATAAAAATGTTTGTGTGCCCGTGCATACACATATGTATTTGGACCAAGGGCTCTCATGTGTGAGGACATGCATCCTGAAGAAATCTACCCCTAGCCCCAACATCTATGGGGGCTGTGGTGGGAGAGGCTCCCATTTTACCAATGTGGATGTCACCCACAGTGGTATAAAGTCCTAAAGGAGGCCTCAAGGGGTAACCAAGGGGTGGGGGAGGGGTGGGCGCCCCATGGTGTACAGCAGCAGGAGGGCTTTCCATAGGGACAACGGAGTAGAGGCCACTTGGAGGTGGAGGAGACCACAATGGGGCCTGGTGGTTGGGGAAGAGCTTCCACTTCAACTTCCGCCAGACCCGGCTGCAGAGCCCCCATGGGGTTCAAGCTTTCTGATTGCAGAGCTCCTCTAGAGCAGCACTGCAGCACAGACCTCACTGCGGTGAAAGAAATATTCTGCGTCTGTGCTGGCCAATATGGTAGCCATTAGCCACATGTGGCTCCTGAGCACTTGAAGTGTGGTTAATGCAGCTGCAGAGCTGAATTTTTAATTCCATTTAATTTAAATTCATTTAAAATTAAAGAACTGTGCGTGGCTGGTAGCTACTGCATCGGACAGCACAGCTGTAGAGAATGGTACAAATGAAAACCAGGACCCGGCGCTGGCGGAGGTTCTTACAAGGTTGTGGGTGTGCTGGAGCCGCAGCTTTCAGCAGGAAGCTGGCCAGTCCTCAGGGGGCACAGTTCCTTCCCTCCTGCATCCAGCTGGCTGGTCCTGCTCAGCCCAGACCATGGGCAAAGAAGAACAGGGACAAATTATTGAAGCTGGGTTGGGCATATGGCTGAGGTTAGCTAACGGTGGTTCTTGATGAGAATCCCTGTGGTACTCTCACATTTCTCCTCCCAAACCTCAGAGTTACAGAGCTGAGAGGCCAGCCCCTCATTTTGCTGACATGGAAAAGGAACCCTAGGGAGGGGAGGAGATCTGCTCACAATTGGCCAGATAGGCAGAAGCCAGAGAGGCAGAAGTGAGCTCTCATCACCTGGCGTTCGTTGCCTTATGGTTAAACCTTTCTTTAGCGGTTCCACCAACATCCCTTCTGTGAACATTTCCCTCAGAATGGAGTAGGAAGGGGCCTTGAAAGTAGTTTTCTTTGCCGGGACTCTACTTCTTCCAGTCAAGAAAGCACTGTGCAGGCTCCAGGCCCACAGGACTGCACACAATTCCCCTCTCTGTCTTCTCACGTAGGACCCCTTCTGCCTGGGACACCTGTGCCCCGCTGCAGCTGGCTCACCGTGGTCCCTCTAGGGCTCAGCTTGGACAGCCTGCCTCTGAGAGCCTCCCCTGACTGCCTGGCAGGCTGGCTGCCTCTCTGTGGGTGCCCCTGGCAGCCCAAATTGCCTGCGGACGTGAAGTACTCATCCTTCAGAACTGCGGGGCCCTGTCCGCTGTCAGCTTCCCACAAGCCTGGAGTAAGGGCTGTACTGTCTTTCTCACTTTGTCTCTCCAGCCCCTAACATGGCAGGGGGGTCCTGGCCCCAAACTAAACAAATTACTTATCCCCTCTGACCCAGGACAAAATGAAGGGAAAGTACCAAATTCCCAAGGTTGGTAGGAGATTAAGTGAGAAAAAATATGCAAATCTCTTGTCCAAGTAAATGTAAGTTTTTTTTTTTCTTATCAGGAAAACAGAAAGGTAACTGACCAACTGACCATAAAAGGGAGAGGGTTGGCAGTCCATCCAGGCTGGCTGGCTGGGGGTCTAAAATGTCATAGGAATCATAGGCCTTAGAGCTTGAAAGGACAGTAAGGACCACTTCATGCAGCTAAAACACCCACCTGAATTGATTACACAGCTGGGGCACGAGACCCAAAGAGAGAGGAGGACTGGTGGGTGAGCAGAGCCCAGGCCTGTCCACTGCCACAGCTGGCTTGTGGGTCTCAGCTGGAAGCAGGGTAAGAGAAAGGCCTCTTTCCAGAAACACCACAGGCTAGAGTTTTTCAAACTGCTGGGTATAATTCCTAGGCAGATCAGGAAATCAATTTGATAGCTTTGACCAGCACTGAAACAAAACCAAACCAAAAAACCAGAATGGAAAATAGTACACTGTGTATCACTGCAGCTGTATGAAATCTTTGGGGCTGGGGGGAGCCAGAGAGTGATTTTGCAGGTTGAGGCAGGCAGGGCCTGCACTTGAGTGACCTGTCAATTACTTCTCATCTCTAGGGCAAACTGAAGGAAAAAGATGACCTGGGGAGGGGGCTGTGGAGGAGAGAGGAAGTCTCAGTGGAGTTTGGCGATGGTGATTAAAGAGGTGCCAAAAAGGAGAGGGTTGCAAAGGCATCGTGGGCAGAAGCGATCATCTAGCTGCAGCCTTCTCCCCCAGCTGGCACCACAGAAAGGACCCCCTGCAGAAGCAATAGGGGCTGCCTGGTCTCTTATCATGAAATGCCTCTATAACAGTGATACTGTATTTGTGGAGCATTTACACTTTTTGGAGTTCCCAGCCTCCTGCGAGGTGATGGTGAGGTGCGGGGGGGGCGTGCGGGGTAGGGGGGAGATGAGATCATTCTCCCATTTTAGAGATGGGGAAACTGAGGATCTGATGAAGCTGACTGCCAGGTGCGGAGCTAGAATCCAGACCTCCTAGCTTCTGAATACGTGCCCTTTCCACACCACAGTGTGAGTGCTCAGTGTTTAGAGTGTACGTTTCAGAACCTGGTTGCCCTTTAATTAATTAATCAATTATTATTTTTTTGGCTGCGCCGCGAGGCATGCGGGATCTTAGTTCCCCAACCAGGGACCAAACCCATGTCCCCTGCAGTGGAAATGCAGAGTCTTAACCACGGGACCGCCAGGGAAGTCCCCCTGGTTGTCCTTTAGAATCACCTGGGCAGCTGCCAAAAAATTCCATTGCCTGCCTGCTCCCCTCATTGAAATTGAAATCAGAATCGGGGAGTGGGAGCGGGGCCAGGGCATCAATATCTTTCAAAGCTCCTTTCATAGAATCTAGTTCACAGCCAGGCTTGGAAACCATGGCCACGGTTGGGGTCATTTCCCCCGGCGCTGGGTTCCTCGTGCCCCTACCTTCTTTCCAGCCCCGGCCATCAGAATGTGCCTTGGCCCAGTCTGGCCAGGCTGCCTGCAAGGTCCATTGGTGCCCTTAGCCCAGATGGATTTCACTGTTGTTTTGTAAAGTAACTCCCCTGGGACGCTGCCACCCTGGCCCGATCCTCATCCTCGGAGCTGACATCTCTTGGGGCCCCGCCGAGAGGAGGTGTGATTAGGGAGATGGGGAGGCAGACGGCTTTGACAGACGAAAAGCAAACAGCTCAAAGGGGTGGCAGGCTGCATTTTATTCATCGTTAATTTAATAAACACCCCTCAAGCCCTCTCTTGGAGTGTTGCTCGGAAAAATAAATGTATTGTCTAAGAAACCCTGCAGGCTTGCCCCGCATGCTCTAACCCCCTCCTGAGAGAATGGGTAGCATAGAAAATGATTTATAAAGCAAGGGGGAAAGCTTCCCTAGGGAGGAGGTGGGGGGAAGCTGACAGAGAGGGGAAGGGGGTCTTGGGCCAGGTCGGTGCCGAAACCTCACCGCTTCCGTGATGAGACTGGCTGGGTTCGGTACCTGCAGGTGTCAGAGCTGCTCCAGGGACGAGAGTCCGGGCCCCGAGTCCATGCCAGTGAGCCCGTCCTGGGGTTCAGGAGTGGTGTCAGCAGCCCTCCCCTGCCCCAGAGTGGAGCCTTTGGTGGCACCAACCAGCACATTTTATAACAACTGTTCCAGCAAAAAAACGGGCCCCAGCCAGTGCCTCTTCTGGACTCAGAAGTGCCTCAAGCAGTCTGTCTGAATGTGCTTTCCAGACAGTGTGCGTGTGGAATTGTGCTTTTTGTTTGTGAAGAATGTAAAAAGTTACAGTAAGGTGGAGCCGCCTGGCCCATGGCTCCTGTGGTCTCCGCCTCTGTGGGCTGCCGTGGCCAGGAGGGCTCGGGCGCCCCTCACCCCGGGCGCAGGAAGAGGGATCTGCTAGGAGGCCTGTCTGAGAGGCGGAGGAGCCTGTGTACATTCAGCAGCTGTTTTCCAGGGTTTGGCTTGGGTTTGGCCGCTGGCGTCTGTGTAAAACACAGATATGTGCAAAGTGTCCATGAAACTCCCCCAAGACAGGGAGGAATTTTCCAGGCCCCTGCAGATCTCCAGGGAGTTAAAAATGCAAAATCCTTCTCCTTAAAGTGGCCCAGACCAGGATTTTTTTTTTCCGTGGGGAAAGGGGCTAGTAGCTCTTTATAAGGCTGACGTGTGTGTGTGTGTGTGTGTTGTGTGTGTACACACGTGTGCATGATGCTGTGATGTGTGACACTCCTGGCAAAGCCCAGGACTTCGTGGCATTTTCCACAAGCTGAAGGCCTGAGGCTGCCTGAGCCTTCCGACTCCTTCGCCAGGCCCGGAGGTGCTGGCTTCAGTCAGAGGACACAGGGCCCTGGCCACCTGGCCTTCTTAGAGAGCAAGGGTACCAAGGGCAGCTCCTTCCCTGCCTGCTCAGCTCTGAGAAGGCCCGGCTGCAGTCTAAGATCCTGGCCTCTGTGTGGCCACAGCCGAGTGACAAGAGCCCATGCTGATGGGCTGCCTTTACGGGAGCCCCAGAGCCCCAGCACAAGAGGGGTGAGTGTGGGCCTCAGGTTAGGAAGCAACTCGTGGAGCCTGGGGACGTTGTGATTACAGTGAGCTACCAGCTGTGGGTCAGACTGGAGACCCCTGCCTGGTGGGAGAGGCCACAGCATCTAAGAGGAAGGAGCCCTTTCTTAGCCTGAGGTTCAGAAGAATCTACACTAAAGAAAGGGGTCCCTATCAATGTCTATAATCCTGAAACGATGGGAGGACCCCATCCCAGCTTGTCAAGCAGGTCTGGTTCTCTATGCTCACCCTCAAGCAGGATGTCAAACAAGCCCTTTAGGCACAGGTCTAGGCTCCAACAAACCCCCTGACCTTGAGAGCCCGGCTTTTCCCAACAGCCCCTGGCATCTGGGGGACTGAGCCCTTTGGCCTGAGGTAAAGGACAATGATGATTGAAAAGGGCGGCGGTAGGGGGGAACCAGGGGAACATGGACAAAAACACGTGCATACCACTGAGTCCTGAGCTACCATTGTACACTAGAGGACCGGTGTTTCTCTGGGAGGTTGCTGAGCAGGAAGGGTCCCTTTCCTAGCTCCCTTGAACCATGCTTTCGATTCCTTCAGCAGCGTGCTCAAGCTGCCTGCAATTGCCTCCTTCCGAAGCCAAAGCATAGGAAAAGAAGTGAAAACAGCTAAGGCTGCAGCATGAGCAACTCAGAATAGACTTTAGGAAGCAGAGGTGACAGAGAAGACTGCCAAAGAAGGTTATGAGCTTTCCTTCTCCGGAGGCAGGTCCTGTTCCCGCCTGTGGGGATGGCATTCTTTGCCGTCCTGCGTGCTGGTCAGCAGATTGCCCGGATGCCTTTTTGGCCTGTCCAGCTCAAGGAGCCATGATGACTGTGTCTTAAGCCTCCTGTTCTCTTCCTGGGGCTCACTTTCTCTGAGCTGGCTGCTATTTTGCCTGCTATTAAGTCCTCATGATCTAGATGTCTCTGTCAATGGGGATGTCTACTTTCCCCTCTGGATAGCTCAGATCCCCAGATTATTTCCTGTTGCCTAAGTGACACCTCTAACTGGATGCCTTTTAATCTTTCCTTCTTTTAAAGGGATAAACCTGAAACTTTATTTCTAGGTCCTGTTAGAGGACTCTGCCCTAAACAATGCATGCCTCTCTGAGCACAGTGTGACCGCAGCCATTGCTCAGATGGGGGAAGGGTGGCAGTGTTGGGGAGGCTCATGGAGCTGGCCTGGGGCTGACGTCAAAGTGCATCCTGGAAGCGTGGCTCTCTGGAAGCCTACCCTTCAGGAACTGGCAACACTCACTTCTGGCCAGCTCCTCCTCACTGGCTTCACCCCCAGCTGACAGTCTGTGTTTCAAAACCAATCCAAATTAGAAATTATCCCTCACCCCGCAGAAAAGAAATTACCCAAAGTAGCTGGAGAGTTACTCAGATCTTAACTTGTTTCTTCCTTCCTGCCATGAACTGGAAGGGGCGAGGGGAGGCTGACATTCAAGTATGACTCTTAATGCTGTGTGCGTGTGTGTGTGTGTGTGTGTGTGTGTGTGTGCGTGTGTGTGTGTGTGCGTGTGTGTGTGTTTGAGTGTTCTAGGCACATATGCTTCCTTCACTGCCAGGGAGGGAGATTTTACAGCTTTTGATGCCTCTCAGGCAGACGGTGTGAGGAGTCCTGGTGCTTTCCTAAGACTTCCTGTCAGAAGCTGTATATATATACTGGTGGGTCACACTGTGTCTGACTAGACTCTGGTATTTATCCTTGGGATCGTCATCTTTCTGGATGAGAAAAAATGGGCCAAAAGAGTATTGTTCCTTTACAGTCCAAGACCCCCATCTCTTCAATGAAGGCTGGGTATCTGGCCTTCCTCCAGGTCAGTGACCTCCTATGAGGTAGAGGGTGAGTCCGGGAAAAACTGTCCTTCACCTTGAGGATCATCCAGAGCAAAACTTTAATCCTAAAGTTGCTTCCATCCACCAGCTCTCTCCCTCCTGCCTTCCTCCACCTCCAATACAGACCGTGTGTGTGGAAAAAACACATTCCCTTGAATATTAGTGGGGGCCAAACAGGGTGTAGAATGGGATGTGTCCCAAACACATCATGGGCTCTGGAGTCAAATTCTCTGACACTTGCAGGATGACTGCTTTGGTTCCTGGTGCTGCAGGCCCTGGTGCCCACCAGTGTAGCTGGCAGAGCCCTGATGCAGAGGAGGGGCAGCTGGAGGGGGTACTGCGTTCTGCACCCTCGGGCTCTCTAAAAGGGAAAAAAAGATAAGAAAAAATCCACACCAACAAAGAAAAATCTTGTCTCAGAAGACTCAGACAATCCTGGTTAATAATGAAAAGCATTCCCGTGGATGATGCTGGTGAAAGGAAGGAGCATTGAGGGGATTCAGAGATGTGCCCTGAGCCTCAGAGATCAGCCAGCTGAAGCGGAGCTGGGCTCCTGCAGCCTGAGTGCTCCCGGCCCTGCGGGCCACTCCAGGCTTTCCCTCTTTAGAAGGAGTTGCCCTGTGCGCTGTGCTAAGTGGACTAACTCCAGGCTGAGAAAGGCCTGCTAAGCCCCTTACCACTGCAATTCCCAAATCTCTGGGAAATGCCAGAGTCCGCAAGTTGGTGCTATGTTCCATCGCATTGCATAATACTACGCCATTCTCTGTGTGTAGCGGCTGTACTATATATATACATCAGGAGGCAACATATGGCTCTCCCCATCCCCACCTGTCATAACTGTGACTATATCACTTCTGACGACCAGAAGGAAGCTGCTGGGCTGGGCCAGGATTCTAAATGCTGCGGAGGTAATTCAGAGCCATGAAAGTTGCACCATATGCTTTGGGGTTGCCAGCTGCTTACGTGCATCGAGACGGGGTTTAGTGCCAGTCTGCAAAACCCAGGGGTGGCACTCTTCTCACTGCCGTGTGCACCGGGCGAGGGTCTGGGGTGCCACTTTTTCTCTCCCCAGAGGAGAATCTGCTGGGGACCACAGTTCTCCAAGAGGGAGCCCATAAGGAAAACAGGCTCCCCCAAAACCTGCCCTTGATAACATCGGGCCTGGCCAAATAGTATTTCTTTAAAAAAAATTTTTTTTTTGGTTTCATTTTATTGGATAAAGGTTAAGAAAGCGCCAGCGTCTGAGAGAAGGAAAGCAAACGCCGCCCGGCTGCACCCCAGCCTGGTGAGGGTCCGTGGCGCGGCGAGGCACGCGTCTACCTGGAGGCGCTGGTCTCGGCCAGGCGGTTGTTCATGATGCCCAGCGCGCCCACGCCGCCCGAGAAGCCGTTCTGGCGCGTGTTGACGCACACGCTGCGCGGGTAGCCGTTGGCCGTCTCGGACAGCTGCTTCTGCAGCAGCGCCAGCGACACCTTGTTGGAGGCCGTGAGGTCGCGCATGGAGATGAGCTCGCCCGACAGGCGGCGGCCCTCGGCGTCGCTGTCGCGGGCCGCGGGGTCGGCGCCGAGCGCGGCCAGGCGGCGGCGCAGCCGGGAGCCCGGGGTGATGGCGTTGCGCCGGGCCAGGGGCGCGCCGGGCGCCGGGCAGCAGCGCGCGCAGCAGCGGCAGCTCAGCTTGCGCAGCATCCAGTTGAGCACCTGCTTGATGAGGATGGAGATGACGTTGAAGAGCGAGTAGATGCAGCACACGCCGAGCAGGATGAAGAGGAAGTTGCCCAGGCGGTAGAGCCCCTGGTTCCGGTAGGCGGCGTGCTGGCTGCTCACCAGGTCCCCGAAGCCGATGGTGCTGAAGGTGACGAAGCAGAAGTAGAGCGAGTCCACGTAGTCCCAGCCCTCCACGCTGGTGTACATGGCCGAGGCGCAGCAAGCCAGCAGCACGGCGAACAGACCCAGGATCAGCAGCACGTGGTACACCGAGGGCTTCCAGCCAGCCAGGCAGTCGGCTTCCGAGAGCGCTGAGCCGCGGCGGAAGGTGGCGGGCAGCAGGCCGCTGCGGCGCAGCTGGCGCTCCCGGCAGGCGCGCATGATGAAGGCCAGCAGCGAGATGATGCGCTCCAGGAAGAGGTTGAAGAACAGGATGGTGCCGGCACAGCCGAACAGCCCGTAGGCGATGAGGAAGGCCTTCCCGCCCACCGTTGCGGGGGTGGTCATGCCGAAACCTGTGGAGACCAGAGCAGGGGTCAGCGAGGTCCTGGCTGAGCAGGTGGTCCCCACCCTGCGCGGGGCAGGCATCTGCAGGTGCTGACATGGCTCCTATGCTGAGTGGCATCGCTCAAGTGGTATTTAGACATTTCTCTTTGGTGGCACTAGATATGGTTCCTAATCTGGGCAACCCCTAAACTGATGGAGGAGACATGGCCCCTCGTCTGGGGGGGGGAATCTATAAATCAATATGGGTGAGGCAAGATGGTCACTAGGAGGGACCCATCAGGACACACAAAACAGAAACCACTGCACAGATGCAAACTACTGTGATGCCCACAAACCGAACAAGTGTCACCTGGTCTCCTATCCCTCAAATTGTTTTTTTAATGTACCAGTGGCACACCTGGGCCTTGTTAGGACAGACTTCCATAAAGGCTTCATTTTATGGGATTGCTGGGGACCAGGTAGGGTGTGTTCAGTCCAGGTAGCTATATTTGATGGTCTCTGAAAAGGGGTTTATGAAACTGACAAATGGATTGTTTGAGAATGAGTCCACAACCTTCAGAGAGTAAGCGTGGCTCTGCCATTGGACATCAGCTCCTTCTCACCCAAGGACAACCATCACCCTTGCTCACACGTGTAGCCAAGGGAAAGGTTTTGGCCCCGCTGGGTCCTGTGCTGCCGTGTGTCTGGAGTGGCTTTTATCCTGAGAGGTCTGCTCTGTGCCAGGGCAGCTGCTCAGTGCTTTGACTCTTGTAATTAAGTCTTAATTTACCCATTCGTTCAAAGCACAGTCTTTAAGGGAGCTTCTTTATCAACTGATTTCTGCAGAAGGCTTGGCTTCCCACCAGGATGCTTGGCCCCTGTCCTCCAGGGCAGTGCAGAGTGGCAGCTCTGCTTCTCCAGCCTGAGCTCTCAGCCTGTTGTGGTGTCCTTGTGGGACCCATGCTGCCCGCCTCTGGTTATGGGAGGGGATGGAATCCCTTAGCATGAAGATCCACTGCTGCCTGGAGCCTGAGCAGAAAATGCATCATCTGTCTGAGTGGCACAATAGCACCTGTCAACATCTCTCTGTAGCAGAAGTTCAGGGGCATCCCCGTTTAATGCATGCCCGACGTCAGGAGGTCTACCTGTGCACTGTTAAGTGGGGTGGCGCCAGCTCTGGGAAAGGGGTGGCTTACCATTTCCCTAAAAAGGCCAGAGAAAGTTTTTTTTCAGAATGTTCCCTTAAACTTGTATGCTAATCATTTTCTAGATTCCTTGGAGGAAATGCCCAATTGCCTGACATTGTCTTCATCTTATGCTTAATGACTCAAGTTAGGAGAAAATCTTATCATGATACCTCTGTTGAGGAAGATGGATTATGTCCCTAGATTCAGAATTTGGCCGTAAGAGTGTGAAAAAAGCCAAACTAGCAGTGTAACCGGGAACTCAATAGAGGGATTTTGCTGCACTTTAAAGCCAAACTCAGGTTCTTGAATTCATGAAGAAATCAGCTCTGAATCGATATGACTATACGTGGAGTGGGAGTGTTTGTATTTGTGTGTGTGTGTATTTATAAAAAGTCCTAGGTTGATGACCCAAGTGTCCAACAGCCTAATTCATGCTCTGTTCATACAAGGAAATACTATACAGCAAGGAAAAAGCACAAACCACTGCCACTTGCAACAACATGAATGAATCTCACAAAAAGAATGTTAAACAAAAGAAACTGGACACAAAAAAAAGTATTCCATTTGTATAAAATTCAAAACCAGGCAAAACCAAGCTACAGTATCTTTTTAGGGATGCATACTTGGCTGGCAAAATTATAAGGGAAATCAAGGAAGTAATTTTGATAAAAGTCAGAATTGGGGTTTCCTCTGGGGATGGCAGGGTGTGGTGACTGGAAGGGGACCCAGGGGGACTCTGGGGTGCTGGAAATCTGTTGATCTGGGTGGAGGTTACATGGGTGTTTGTTGTATAATAACTTTCAAATTGTGTGTTTTATGATTCTTTTGTACTGTCATGATAAAAACTTCAGAATGCCTAGACTATTAGAACTGTGAGGCACCTTAATCCTGGTCTGCCCCTCGCTGTATAGGTGAGGGAGAAGGGGCAGAGAGGACATGGCCTACAGCTTGTGGGGGACACATGCCATTCATGTGTCCTGGCTTCTAGCTTGGTGCTTAGACTGTCATACACAGCACTGCTGCTACTCATGAAGGGAAAACAACACCTCTCGTAGGGGGATCACTTGGCTAAATTCCTAGAGAAATGAAAAATCCTGAGCCTGGAATATTAATACTATGCCTAAGAGGATATTGAATGGGATTTTCCTATTTTGAGAATTTTCAGCTAAAGTCTTAAAGCTAAGAGTGACATGTAATATGTTAGCCCTCATTCTAAAGAGAAGTTTTAGATACATCTATGTCATATCAATTAAAATGGCAAAATGGGTCTGGTGACTAGTAACCCCTACTACCCACTTCCAGGCTGTACAGAAAGGTTAGAAATTATCCAGGGATAATGGGAGACGGTCCTGAAGTAGGAGGGGTGCTGTGGCACCCGCAGGTCTAGAGATGGTGGTGGTGGTGATGGTGAAGAGAACGTCAGGCTGCAGCAAGGGCAGCCTGGCAGCTCATTTCCCGGTGGATGCTGGCTGAGCTGCAGACACTTGAAAGCTTACCCAGGAGCACTGGAGTGGGGCGTGGTGAGGTTTTCGGGAGAACCAGAGGTGTCTCCTGGAGTCTGACGCTGTGCTGGATAGTTCTGTGGGCCAGAGGCGGACCGGAGCAGCCCACACAGGCAGGGACAGGAAGAGGGCATCAGTGGGAGCAGTCTGTACTCCCAGGACACCTTGCACCAAGGATGGGGGGGAGTGACATGGGTCAAGCAGACTCTGCAGACAGCAGCCACATCTGAAGAGACTCTGCCCGGGAGGGCTGCCTGCTGGATCAAGGGTGCCTGAGGGGTAGAGGGCAGGGGACAGTATGCGATGTAGTCACGGGAAGCACCACCCGCTCAGGGAAAGGTGCAGGGCAGTGGTCCCTGTATTGGGGGGGAATCTCCAAAGACCCATATGGGCTCCATGCACGGGTATGTCTGTCCTAGCCGTGGGTATTGTGATGCCACCAGCAAAAGCTAAGAAAGGATGGTAGTGGCACCAGTGATGTAAGACCAAGAGGAAACAAACAGATGACTCCTCCCATACTGCAGGTCCCTGAGCCGGGGGCTGGGCCAGAGCTGGAGGGACAGGCTGAGCTTTGATTAGAAGTGAATTTGAAGATGGGATTTAGATTGGGTTGGACATCTGAGAATGGGTCTCAATTTTAAAACCGGTGGTACTTAAAAAAATATTATTTGGAAAACTCTAGCATCTATCCAAGATGTTGTTAAGAAATCCAAAGGAGAATTCTTCAAAACCATAGATGAAGACAAAGCCATTTCCCGTGCCAGCCCATTTAATAAACTGGTTCCAAAGGCCCACCACTCACAGTGCCAGCCCCGCAGGTCTCGTTTCGCTCCATCTCTACAACCTTTGAGGGAGGCACACCCCTGTTTAACAAATGAGGAGACCTCGGGTAAAGGGGCTAAGTAGTTGCCATGGCTGCCCAGCCCAGAAATGGTGGGGCTGAGCCTGAAACCCAGGTTGGCTGGTGTCTAACATCCACCTTCTCTCTGCCACCCTAGACTGTCTTCTGAGGGCACCGCAGGGCCTCCATGCCTCTTAGAAAACCAAGAGGGCTGGCAGCTGGGGGAGCACTTTCATGGCAGGGTGGCTGACCCTCAGTCACAACTCCTGTCCCCAAGACTCCACTCTCCTCTTGTGGCTGTCTCTCCACTGACTGTCGCTGGGGAGAGGGGCCACTGCTCCTCCCTTAATGTCTTCACCAAGGTGGACTCACCCCCTTTCCCGTGGCACAGCTAAGACGGCGGGAAAATTCAAACCAGACTCAACCCAGGGCTTGGGGACAGCAAGAGGACTGAGGCACAGAAGGGACCACTGCTTCTGGCCCACAGTCCAGCCGGTTGCCCCCAGGCAGGGTGCTCATCTGCCTGCTGGGCTCCTGACAGGACTGCCCCTACCTGACCTACCCCCGAGTCAAAAGCCATCTCCAGGGCTTCCCTGGTGGCGCAGTGGTTGAGAGTCCGCCTGCTGATGCAGGGGACACGGGCTCGTGCCCCGGTCCGGGAAGATCCCACATGCCGCAGAGCGGCTGGGCCCATGAGCCATGGCCGCTGAGCCTGCGCGTCCTGAGCCTGTGCTCCGCAACGGGAGAGACCACAACAGTGAGAGGCCCGTGTACCACAAAAAAAAAAAAAAAAAAAAAAGCCATCTCCACCCTCGGGGAGCATCTTCAGGTTCCTCCAAACTCCTCCATGAGTGGATCCTGGCTTCTGCCCCAGCAGCCCCTTTAGAGTCCACGTTTCTTGCTGAGGATCTGCCTCTTCCCTGGGTGACAGAACCCAGAATGAGACTTATTTTTCCACCCACGCTTCTTCTTCCCCACACGGCCGTGGCCTTTGCCAGGGCCTCTACACAACAGCACCACCAGATATGCACCCGGAGCACCGTCATCCACCTGCTCATTCCTTTCTTCAGCAAACACTTACTGAAGACCTGGTTTGGCAGGCCTCGGGCTGCGCTCAGGGCTGTGGTGGAAAACCAGACAGACACCCGCACAGAGGATCCGGGCTGCCTTCTTAGAGGTTTTGCACAGCTCCCCACCCCTCTGCTGCCTGTGGCTCAGCCCTGGGCCAGGGCACAGCTTTACCCTGCTGCCCCCGTGCAGAGGCTGGGCCAGACCTGTCCTGAGGTGTCCTCATGGCTATGACTCCAGGCCCAAAATGATGCCAAGTGCTTGACTGGCTGTGGCACTCTCTGCCCAGAAGGAAGGGGACAGGCAGGTCAGGAGGTTCTCTGTGCCCACTTCACCTCCCTTTGCTTTCCTACAGACCCACGTCGGCTCAGCGCCAGAGGCAGGGCGGAGGGGGCACAGTCTACCCTCCTGCCCCATCAACGCCAAGAGGCTCAGAGCTCTGAGCTCTTGCTGAGGGCAGTAGGGTCCGTGCCCAGTGCTGCTACCTAGCCAGATGCTTCCCAGGGTGGAAGAATAGTCCCCCAAGCTCTGGGGAGCCAGGCCGGCTCTGGAGAGGGGCCTTGAAGCTTCAGCCAGAGAAAAGGCAAACCCAGCCACCCCGAAAATCCCCATTTCCCCCACTCACACCCTGCGGAGGCAGGCGTAATCTGTCCCCGGGTTCGCACCAAGCCTCTATTTTGTTTATGCCACAATTGATCTGCCATCCCAGTTTGCAAAGAGCAGACACTTGGGGGCTTTATTATGCCACTTTGACAAAAGCTGTGAAGCTCATTCCCACAGCCTGTCTGGTGCCGCCTTCGCAAATGGGGCTCTGGTGACAGGGCCTCCGGAGTTCAGCTCCGAGAGCCTGGAAGTGAGATGGAGAGACCAGCACTGGTCTGAATCGGGCCCTGGGTGGCAGCCTCTGTGCTGGACACTGGACGCATGTCCCCTCATCCGGTCCCTCCAACCACCCTGAGAGGGACGCATCATCAACCCCAACAATGCAGGCAAGGACATGGGCCAAGGGAACTGAAGATACTCGGCCGAGTTACCGTTTGTAAGTGGCTGAGCTGACCCTGAAGCCCTTTCCACTGCGTCAGATGGGAAGCCTGAGCTCATCACCTTGGGGACTTTTTCCCCACTGGCTCTGCAGTATCAACTTGGTGGAGGGGAAATATAATTTATAATCCAATCTGGGATACTTTTGAGAGCAAATAATTACCCCAGGATAGCAGGTGTAAACCAGAGCTGATCAAGCAACTGGGATGCATGATTAGAATGCAGATTCCAAGGCAGGTCCCACTCCAGAGGCTTATTTAGAGGGACCCAGGAATCTACATTTTAACAAATGTCTCCTGATGATTCTAATGTGAATGGGCTAAACCCCTTCCTTTAAGAAACAATATTATGCTGTATCCCTGATGACCCTGCTGGTTGGAATCTGCCCAATTTCAAATACTTTGATTTAAATTTCTTTTGTAAAAAAAATTTTCAGCTTTATTGAGTTACAGTTGACATATAAAACTGTAAGATATTTAAAATATACATCATGATGATTTGTTGGTTTAAATTTCAAGTGACCTAAAACCCTTGTTGTGGACATTGCAGCTGTCTCCTTAACAACCATCACCCCACCCCACAACCTAAAGTGTAGCAGCCAGGCCCCTTGGAGCACTGACCCAACTGCCAGGGGTGGGCTCTATTAGTCTAGGCCAATCAGGAAAATCCAGTCCCTTATCACGACTGGCTCAAGGATGGACAGGCCTAAGCCAATCAGTGCAGGCCATTTTCACGGCTGCAGAGACTTGCTCAGGAATGGGCATGTGACCCCATTCAGGCCAATCAGATGAGAGGAGAGTTTCTCTGATAGTTTCTGGGTAAAATGCGTCTCACTTTTAAAAAAATACTTATTTATCTTATTTATTCATTTTATTTTATTTATTTTTGGCTGCATTGGGTCTTAGTTGCGGCACGTGGGATGTTCGTTGAGGCACGAGGGATCTTTCGTTGTGGCGCGCGGGCTTCTCCCTCTCTAGTTGTGGCATGCAGGGTTTTTTTTTTCCCTCTCTAGTTGAGGCCCGCGGGCCTAGTTGCCCTGTGGTGTGTGGGATCTTAGTTCCCCGACCAGGGATCGAACCCATGTCCCCTGCATTGGAAGGCAGATTCTTTACCACTGGACCACCAGGGAAGTCCCTAAATGCTTATCACTTTTAAGAGCTGCCCTGGGTGTGGAGGGAGCAGGAGGTGGCCCCAGGAGTGGTTGGCGGCCACCTGTGGCCATGAGGAGCCAGCCTTAGATGAAGCTGACACTGCAGAAGTCTGTCCGAGTATCCTGAAAACCCTAATGAGCTGTCCAATCAAACTGCAGGCTGCCTGACCTACCCTTGGACTTCCAGTTACATGAGCCCATAAATCTCTTTTCCTGCCTAAGCCTTCTGTGACAGGCAACCAAACACACTCTAGCTGGTGCCGATGGTTAAGGGCCTGGTTAAACATCCCAGGGTCAAGGAAATGGTATCAGACTTGAACTCAAAGCTTTGACTGCTGTTGTAGCCTCGTATCAGCCAAGTGATCGAAGCAAGTCACTCTAACTCCTCTGAGCCTCTATTTCTTCATCTGTAGAACGTCGACCCCCTGATGCGAGCCTGCTCTGTGAACTGTAATACAACCTGCCAATGGGTGTTCCTCAAGATGAGACAGTGGACTTAATGCGAGGCGGAGAGAATGCCCATGATTAAGAAAAAGAAATTTTAAGTAAAGTGAAACACGTTTATTCACTGCGGGACTTTTTGGAGCACTCACCGTGTTAATGTGATTTATGAAACCACCAGGGCTATGCTAACACTATCCAGTGTTGCCCAAACTAACTTGACCATCGAATGTATTTAGTCACCTCAGGTGACTCGAGTATTTCAAAGAATAATATTTGAGAAATGCCATACTCTATCCTCGTGATGAATTAAGGATGAGGCATTTAAAAACATTCTCGAGGATTTCCCACGTTTTAAAAAGTCACTGTGACACTGCAGTGCCTTTTCAGTGCCTGGCGTGTAGAAGGTGTTGGGCCACGTCTGCTGGGTGAACGAACAGACTGTCACTCTGCTTGTTTGGAGCAGTGATTCTCAAACTCGATTATCTAGGACCCAGCTGGGGAACTTGTTAGCTTCTGGGGTGGGGCTCACAATTCACAATTTCTAACCTGGTCCCAGGTGAGGCCACTGCAGCTGGTCAGTGAACCTTATTTTGAGTACCAAGCACAGATGACTTATAGTATTAATTACCTTCAGGGGCCTGTCTCCACAATGAGATTGGGAACCCCTTGGGAGTAGGGACCAAATTATATTGGCTGTTTGGAACTATAGGTTATATGGGCTGCTCAGGTTTGAATCCTAGCTCCACTACTCCCTAGCTGTGTGTCTTTGAGCAAATTAATTGACCTTTCTGTGCCTCGTTGTTCTTATCTGAAAAGTGGAGATGATAATATTTGTACTTTTGTACTCAACTGAGTCAATATGTGCAAAACACTTAGAATAGTGCCTAGCACATTAATAAGCCCTTAATAAAGTCTTCTTCTTTCTATTCTCCACAGTGAGCAAGGGAATCATGTATAAATTAGGCACTGATAGTTATTTGTTGACTGAAAATAAAAGTTTCAAGAACATCTCAAGGGTGAGAGTTAAATATCAGGGAGAGTGGGAAAGCTGAGGTGTGGGGTTGGTGGGCAGAGGAAGGGAAAGGACCCATTAGGACTCATCAGATAAAATACAGGACTCCCAAATAAATATGAATTTCAGATAAACAAATCACTTTTTAACGTAAGTACATCCCAAACATTGCACAGGCCATAGTTACACTAAAAAATGCTTCATTGTTTTTCTGAAATTCATATTTGACTGGGAGTCCTGTATTTTTATCTGCTAAATCTGGCAGCCCTACCCATGGCCCTACTTGTCTGCTGGGCACACTACTTTGGAGAGCGTCTCCTAACATCCCGCTCTCCCGGGATCCTTCCTGACTGGCTGGAGGAGGGATAACAGGCTCACTTTAACAATCAAGTAGCCTAAAGGTCACACAGAACTGGGCCTTGCCCACCCAAGGCCAGGCCAGCAGCCTAGTCTTCCAGCGCCTCTCTCTCTCCAAGCAGGGAACAGTGGGAGATGTGGAGTGGGCTGTGGTCAGAGGGTGGGGCTGCCATCGGGCTGCTCTGTGGTTGGAGCTGAGACAGGGACTCTTGGGGAGAAGGAGGGAAGCTCCTGGCCACATTCCGTGGAGGAGGGCTGGACGCTTGAGAGGAGACACTTCCCTGGGACTGGAGCCCCAGGCCTGGAACCTCAGGGCTGCCCATGTCATCCTTTTCCAAGTCCCTCCCCTGAGGAGGACAACTGACCAGCCTGGCCAAACCTTTTGGGAGGGCTGGGAATGAAAGGAAGACTAGAAGAACTTTAGTGACGAATGGAAACGCGGAGGGGATAATAATAGCTGAAACGTGTTGAGTCCTCACTATTTCTGGGCACTGTGCCAAAACTTCATGTGTATCAATGCATATTCCGTCGTCACAGCTCTGTGAGGCACTGGGTAGCATTCATTCTAAGTCACAGCCTTTTTCCTCAATTTTTTTTTTTTTTTTTGCGGTACATGGGCCTCTCACTGTTGTGGCCTCTCCCGTTGTGGAGCACAGGCTCCGGACGCGCAGGCTCAGCGGCCATGGCTCACGGGCACAGCCGCTCTGCGGCATGTGGGATCTTCCTGGACCGGGGCACGAACCCGTGTCCCCTGCAACAGCAGGTGGACGCTCAACCACTGAGCCACCAGGGAAGCCCTTTGCTCAAATTTTAACAGCCCTGAAATCAGGATGCATCTTACCATCAATGACTTGACATAGTTTATTTGGCAGCATTCTAAATTCTTAATGGTACACGTTATTGGTATATTTATAATTGATGGTGTCTTAGATTTGATGAACTACAATGGGAACTATTATCATTCCCATTTGTGAGATTAGTAAACTGAGTAACACTTAATAAAGACACTTAGGTTAAATAACTTGCCCAGATCACAGAGCAAGCAAGTGGCAGAGCCCAGGTGTGAAACTAGAGGAGGGAGCTTGTGATGTGATAAGGGAGAAAGTTAAATGCACAAGAGTTCGGAAGAAAGAGTCATAGGTTGCTTTTGGTTGGAGCAGCAGTTCTTAACTCTGGCTCCATAATGGAATCGCCTGGGAAATTTAAATTAGTCCCCAGACCAGCTTAGGTCAGAAGCAGGGCTGATGTTCTCCTGGTGCAGTGACTGGGAGAGTCTTACGGAGGAAGAGGTATCTGTGTTCAGTCTTGTAGGGTGGATGGGATTTCGAGAAGGAGGAAGTAGAGGCCTGGGCTTGAGAAAGGTGTGCCCTGCTGGGAGAGCGCTGTGCACAGGGCCAGGGTAAGGGGCTGGGTTCAGCCTGGCTGGTTCCCACGTGCAGCTTGGCGTCTAGCCCACAGACAACGTTTAGTAACTCTTGGATGAAACTGTAGCAGAAGGAGAAGGACAAGGCTGGGAGACCCTCCTATCCACGTTGTACTCAGGCTGAACTTGCAGGAGCACTGTGGCTGTGAGGGTGTCACCTGACACCGCAAGAAGCTTCTCCATCATCTGGGCCTGGCATCCAGCAACATGTCTGGCCTTGTAGAAACTTACAAACCCTGGAAACATCAAGCTGCAGAAGATAAACTCAGGGAGTCTCCCTTCCTGCAGGCTTGGGAAGGGCCAGCATCAGCTTTCTTGGAGAGTTGAGAGCAGAGGCTGTGGCGTCAGGCTCTGGCGCCTCCACTTGCTGATGGGCCAATGGGGACACGTTATTTCTCCCCCTAAAAGTGGCCTGATGACCGCCTACTTCGTAAGGTTGCTGTGAGGAGTAAATGAGGAGGTGGCTCCCCGGCGCGTTCAAGAAGCAGCAAGCCTAGCTGGGAAACCCCCCGGGCGAGGCCCCAGCCCTCACAGTGCAGCTGAAGAGCCGAAGGTGGAGCAAGGAAAGGGCGAACCACGGACTAGGAGTTTCGGCGGAAAGGACAAGCCCCACCCCCGTACACACACCTAAGACGACTCTACCGCTAACTTGCTGTCCCTGCGTTTCACCGGGCCTCTGCGTCCTCGGCAGTCCCCGGTGAGTGGCAGCGTCCCCTCTGGGATGGCTTTAGGCTCTGGTCCCTGCGCCGAGTTGGGGGGTGGGGAGGCACCACCTTTTCCAATCCTGAAATCAAGGGTGGCAATGGGGGAGGGGGACGCCGGAGAGTGGGCCTGTGGTGGGAAAGCTGAGACTGTGGGCTGCGACGTTTGCTGCCGCTGGAGGGTTTGTCTAAATTGTAACCGAGATGGGCAGCTCCCTGAGGGCGGGCGCGGGCCTGGGCTCGTGCTGGATGCTCCCTGACTCAGGACAAAGAGGCAACACAGAAAAACACAAGTCACGTGGAGAAAGCGGACCCTTCCATTCTCCTGTTCAGTTTTGCTTGTTCTCTGTGGGCCTTTGGGATGATCTTTGTTTGCTAAGAGCAGAGGGTGTGTGGGGATGGCTGAGAGGGCAGAGGGGCTAGGAAAAGAAGACTGAACCCCGCGGGCTGCAGGTCGGGGATTTTTAACATTAGGAAAGTTTCGGTAATTTAGGAGTGATGGGCAAGTGAGCCCAAGAATCCGCTTCGAACCTCGGCGCTGTTTTCCTCGCCAGTGGGGCTCATTGAACCTGCCCCACCTGCGCGCTTCATCTGTGGGATTAAGGTTTTCTCTCCTCACCAGAAATCATTCAGCAAAATGAGTTGTTCAAAGCCAGTTAACTACTCCTGCCTCCAGGAAGCTCCCGCTTACCAATCTCTCCCGGGGCCCGAGCTGGAGCGGCTGTCAAGCTCGGGCCCTCGGAGCTGGAGGGAAGATGACTCATTTACATAGAGCCCGTCCTCCGTCCTCCGTCCTGCCGCCCAGGTCTGTCCCTGTCTCTCTGATGACTAATCCTTTCCAGGGATGAGCTCACGGCCCTACTGCACACCACGAAAGGAGGAGAGCCTTAGCCTCAGCCCAGAATCTGGGGGGAAGACTGGCTCCAAGGCCAGGGGCGGCAGGGATGGTCCCTGATGGGACAAAAGTCTGGCCATCGGGGCTTCCCTGGTGGCGCAGTGGTTGAGAGTCCGCCTGCCGATGCAGGGGATGCGGGTTCGTGCCCCGGTCCAGGAGGATCCCACATGCCGTGGAGCGGCTGGGCCCGTGAGCCATGGCCGCTGAGCCTGCGCGTCCGGAGCCTGTGCTCCGCAACGGGAGAGGCCACAACGGTGAGAGGTCCACATACCGCAAAAAAAAAAAAAAAAAAAAAAAAGTCTGGCCATCAAGAGCCCGCACCGGGGCAGTGAGATGAGGAAAGCCCTGAAGCCCACCCAGCCCTGGCCTTGCTCCCTCCACCTTAGAGTTCCCCCCACACACAGGGCTGTGGTGAGGCACAGGCCACCTCTCAGAAGGGCAGACACACCTGCTGTGGGGAGAAAGCAGGTCCACCAACCCGGAAGTGTCAATATGATGTCAACTGAATCACATTTCATCTCAAATCCTAGATCAGGGAGGAGCAGATTTTTAAAAGGGAATCTGCGGTGGTTCCTGTCAAGCAAAGGCCCCTGCTCTCACGTACACAGTTTCAATTACTCTCAGTTAATTCAGTTTTTATCCACCTGGCGAAGCACGGGCTCATTGCTGCCCATGCAGCTGTGAACCACATTTGAAAGAGGGCCTTTGCGCCCAGGCTGGGGGGAGACGCGAAGAAAGGGGCCAGTGCCCTAGAGGCTCGTGCCTCGGGGCCGCTCCTCAGGGCTCCGAGTCCATCTCGCTGACTTGGCCTTGGTGCCCGGCCGCCTCGCCATACCTCTTCTCACAGAGGCGGTCTGGCTGGCTGCTCCAGAGGAGCAAGCAAGCCAAGAAGGCACGATGAAAACAAACCGCACTTTAAGCTGCAGCCAGGGGAGCGCTGTGGAGGGTCCCGGGGAACACTGGGCATGGCCTGCTGACGTGGCCCCTAGCCCGAGAGGCTGGTAAGCCAGCACGAAGGGCTCCGTTAGGGCCTGGCTGTGTCAGGACGGCCTAGACTTGTGCCCCTGGACTGAGGCTAAGGGCTGAGGGTGCCTCCTTCTGCAAAGGGGGCGGCGTCTGTTCCTATCGCACAGTCTGCTCCCAGCCCCCCTGCGGGGAAGGGAGGTTGGTCATTGGCTTACAGGGAGGGAGGGATGGAGGGGCTGGACGGCTACAGCCTTAGGCTGTGCGCCGCACTCTGCTGGTGCATTCACAGAGGGATCCCCAGAGCTGTTCCCAGAGGCTGCGGCAGTGTGTGGCTTCTGGTCACTATTGAGGAATGGAAACTGAGGCTCAGAGAAGTAAAATGACCAGTGAGAGAACATCACCAGCATTCAGGTCCCAAGCCCCACATTCCCGGCTCTTTCCTTTCCATGTCTTAAGGCCTGACTCAGCCTTTGGTTCAGACATCATGGCTGTGATTTTGTGGTTTTTGTTGTTTTTTAAAATTAATTAATTTATGGCGGCGTTGGGTCTTCGTTGCTGCGCGCGGGCTTTCTCTAGTTGTGGCGAGTGGGGGCTACGCTTTTTTGCGGCGCGCGGGCTTCTCATTGCAGTGGCTTCTCGTTGCGGAGCACAGGCTGTAGGCGCGGGGGCTTCAGTAGTTGTAGCACACAGGCTCAGTAGTTGTGGCGCACGGGCTTAGTTGCTCCGTGGCATGTGGGATCTTCCCAGACCAGGGCTTGAAGCCGTGTCCCCTGCATTGGCAGGTGGATTCTCAACCACTGCACCACCAGGGAAGACCCTGTGATTTTGTTTTGAAACATGCAAACAACTGTACCATGCAGGAGGACTTGCTGTGGCCAAAATACCTGCCCTGGGCCTATGGCATGAGTCCATACCAGATCCCAAGCAACAGGAGATGGAGGCTAGGGCTCAGAGGTGTTAAGGACCTTGTCCAAGGTCCCAGCAATTCCAACTCAGGTCTGCCGACTCCAAATCCCACATTCCTTCCATCTCATGGTGATGACCTTGCCTTTAATCCCCTCCCCCCATTTGCACAGAGGCCCTGATGACTTGGGACCCAGATTCCTGGTTTTCTGAAAACATTCTTTCTCCTTCTGGTCCATTCTGCACATTGTCCCAGATCGACTGCATTGAAGCACGGCTCTGCCCAGATCTCTCTCCTGCTCACTCCACAATGAGCTCCCAAGTGACAGGAAGATCCAGAATTTCTTAGACTGGGATTCAAGGCCCCAACTTTTCTAGCATCATCTCCTCAGAGAACCTTCTTCTTCAGGGCCACGAGTCCCCTCACTGATCCATACACACACAGATTCATCCGCCAGGTAGTTACTGAAAGCCTGCTCTGTGTCAGGCCCTGTGGGGATATGAGGTGAGCAGAATGGGCAGAATCCCAGCCTGAAAGAACCTAGTGTCCAGCAAGCATACCATGAATATTCCCTCCTCCGTGCCTTTGCACCCGCCGTTCCCCATCTCTCAAAGTCTGCGACAACTTCTTTCCTTTTCTGTTCACCTACCTGGATTGCATTTGTCACCTGACAGCACTTAGAGTTCATCAGGCATTTAATTATGTGCTGCTCACAATGGCCCCCATACTACTGACTGTGGTCCCACAGGATTATTTAACCTTGTGTGTTTCTGTGTGCCCTTGCCAATGAGGACATGACCCGTGTCTTACGTTTCCTCTCACACTTTATAATGCAGGAGGAGTTCAAGGAACAGCTGCTAACTTCCTGGCAGAACCAGCGGTTTGTCTAGTGACCACCAGCAGGTTCCGTACTAGAAATGTGGTTTCCGTCTTAGTTTTAGTTAATTTACTAACATGTTTTTGAGACCTGCTGTGTGCCAGGCGTGGGAGGGGGGGAATACTCAGATGTACAATATTGTCCATACCCTGCTGCCAAAGGCCACCAGGTACACACCTGCAGTTGAACAAAATTGAGTCTACAGACTCACTTTAACAAGGGAGACTGTCCACCATGGGGGGCATCGCCATCAGCAGGTATCAGAAAGGACTCATTCAGGATTTGGGCTTGAGTTAGGTGACGTGGGGGAGGGCTCAAGAAAGCAGGGCTTTGCTCTGGATTGGATGCTACCAAATCAGGGAGCAGGGGTAATTCTACAATTGGGTATTTTAATAATTCTTACCTAGAAGGGGGAATGATGGGGCAAGGCCAAAGCTGGGATTGGTAAAGAAGCAGCAGTTGCTCATGTTAACCAGATGGGGGTGTTTGGTCATTTTTGTGGTTTGGATGATTTTCTTATTTGGTCTCTGTTCAGACATGATTACCGGTGAGTGGTCTGGTTTTTACTCTCACTCCACCCTGGTCCCAAGGTGGCCTCATGTGATGTAGATGTCCTGGGAAATTGCTTATGTTCAAGGTCAGAACCCCACCCCCACACTCCCTGTTGCCTAGCTGTGAGTGCTGGGCCAGCTCCTGGCTCTCAGAGGTTGCTTTTGTCTTTCTCAAGACAGTCCTGTACTTAGCGTTCCATAAGATGCTATTCACTATTTCTTTTTAAAGAAATTCCTTCCAAGTCTTCCAGTTTATTTGGCTCTATATATGGGAGACATCATGGAATGCCAGGAAACAAGAGAAGAGGTCTGGGTGGGCTTCCTAGAGGAGGTGCTGCTGGCTGAATAGTAAAGATGCCTTACCCAAGCAGGTGGAGGCAGTGGGAGAGAGTCTTGGAGGTCTGGGCTGGAACTTGGGTTCAAGGGTCATGTGGATAAGACATCCCAGGAAGCATGTACAGTATGAGAATGGGGGCCCCTCAGGAATCCCAGCATTTAAAGAGCAGAAGAGGAGCCTGTGAAGGAGGCTTTCATTCCCTCAATAAATAGTTACTGAGGGCCCACTACCTACCAGGCCCTTGGGAGTCATGAGTGATCAAGACAAAGTTCTCTCTCGAGGCTTACATTTCAGCATGGGAGATGGATAATAAACTACAAACATAATGTGCAAGTAAACTACATGGCATATTGGAAAGTGGCAAGTGTTATGGAAGAAGAAGAAGGAAAAGAAGGGGAAGAAGGAGAGGAAGAGGAAGGAGAAGGAGAACAAGAAGAGGAAGAGGAGGAAGAGGAAGAAGGAGAAGGAAGAGGAAGGGGGGAGGGGGAGGAGGAGGAGGCTTCCCTGGTGGCGCAGTGGTTAAGAATCCGCCTGCCAATGCAGGGACACAGGTTTGAGCCCTGGTCCAGGAAGATCCCACATGCCGAGGAGCAGCTAAGCCCTTGTGCTACAACTACTGAGCTTGCACTCTAGAGCCCACGAGCCACAACTACTGAGCCCGTGAGCCACAACTTCTAAAGCGCAGGTGCCTAGAGCCCATGCTCCGCAACAAGAGAAGCCACTGCAACGAGAAGCCCGTGCACAGCAACGAAGAGTAGCCCCTGCTCGCCGCAACTAGAGAAAGCCCGCGCACAGCAACAAAGACCCAGTGCAGTCTAAAATAAATAAATAAATAAATAAATAATTTTAAAAGAAGAAGGAGAAGTAAAAAGAGTTGGCTGAGGGGGTGGGGAGAGCCTGGGGAAGGGAGGGGGCAGGTTGCAGTAGTAAGTGTGTGGGTCAGGGCAGGCCTCGTTGAGGAAGTAACATCTGATGAAGGACTGGAAGGAGGTGATATCTAGGGGAAGGGTGTTCCAGGCCAATCAACAGCCAGAACAAAGGCCCTGAGGCAGGGAGATGGAGGTGGGGTAGAAGAGAAGAGGGAAAAATAAAGGAAACACTGGACAAAGAGTTGGTCAGCAGATCTCTTATGGACACTCTCAGGGCAAAGTTTAAGTTACACAAATGCCCCAGAATATGAAAAAACCGAGGAAACTACCAGGAGCCTCTTAGATAGCCTCATCACGAGAGGGCAGACAGCAGAAGCAAGAAGAACTACAGGCCTGCAGCCTGTAGAACAAAAACCACATTCACAGAAAGATAGACAAGATGAAAAGGCAGAAGGCTATGTACCCGATGAAGGAACAAGGTAAAATCCCAGAAAGACAACTAAATGAAATGGAGATAGGCAATTTTCCAGAAAAAGAATTCAGAATAATGATAGTGAAGATGATCCAGGACCTCGGAAAAAGAATGGAGGCAAAGATCGAGAAGATGCAAGAAATGTTTAACAAAGATCTAGAAGAATTAAAGAATAAATAAACAGATGAACAATACAATAACTGAAATGACAAATACACTAGAAGGAATCAATGGCAGAATAACTGAGGCAGAAGAATGGATAAGTGACCTGGAAGACAGACTGGTGGAATTCACTGCTGTGGAACAGAATAAAGAAAAAAGAATGAAAAGAAATGAAGACAGCCTAAGAGACCTCTGGGACAACATTAAATGCAACAACATTCACATTATAAGGGTCTCAGAAGGAGAAGAGACAGAGAAAGGACCCGAGAAAATATTTGAAGAGATTATAGTCAAAAACTTCCCTAACGTGGGAAAGGAAATAGCCACCCAAGTCCAGGAAGCACAGAGAGTCCCATACAGGATAAACCCAAGGAGAAACACGCCAAGACACATAGTAATCAAGTTGGCAAAAATTAAAGACAAAAAAATTATTGAAAGTAGCAAGAAAAACGACAAATAACATACAAGGGAACTCCCATAAGGTTAACAGCTGATTTCTCAGCAGAAACTCTACAAGCCAGAAGGGAGTGGCATGATATACTTAAAGTGATGAAAGGGAAGAAGCTACAACCAAGATTACTCTACCTGGCAAGAGTCTCATTCAGATTCGATGGAGAAATCAAAAGCTTTACAGACAAACAAAAGCTAAGAGAATTCAGCACCACCAAACCAGCTCTACAACAAATGCTAAAGGAACTTCTCTAAGTGGGAAACACAAGAGAAGAAAAGGACCTACAGAAACAAACCCTTAACAATTAAGAAAATGGTAATAGGAACATACATATTGATAAGTATCTTAAAGGTGAATGGATTAAATGCCCCAACCAAAAGACACAGGCTTGCTGAATGGATACAAAAACAAGACCCATATATATGCTGTCTACAAGAGACTTCAGACCTAGGGACACATACAGACTGAAAGTGAGGGGTTGGAAAAAAATATTCCATGCAAATGGAAATCAAAAGAAAGCTGGAGGGGCCTCCCTGGTGGCGCAGTGGTTGAGAGTCCGCCTGCCGATGCAGGGGATACGGGTTCGTGCCCCGATCTGGGAGGATCCCATATGCCGCGGAGCGGCTGGGCCCGTGAGCCATGGCCGCTGGGCCTGCGCATCCGGAGCCTGTGCTCCGCAACGGGAGAGGCCACAACAGTGAGAGGCCCGCATACCGCAAAAAGAAAAAAAAAAAAAAAAAAAAAAGAAAGCTGGAGTAGCAATTCTCATATCAGATAAAATAGATTTTAAAATAAAGAATGTTACAAGAGACAAGGAAGGACACTACATAATGATCAAGGGATCAATCCAAGAAGAAGATATAACAATTATAAATATATATGCACCCAACATAGGACCACCTCAATACATAAGGCCACTGCTAACAGCTATAAAAGAGGAAATCGACAGTAACACAATAATAGTGGGGGCCTTTAACACCTCACTTACACCAATGGACAGATCATCCAAACAGAAAATTAATAAGGACACACAAGCTTTAAATGACACAATAGACCAGATAGATTTAATTGACATTTGTAGGACATTCCATCCAAAAACAGCAGATTACAGTTTCTTCTCAAGTGCACATGGGACATTCTCCAGGATAGATCACATCTTGGCTCACAGTCAAGCCTCAGTAAATTTAAGAAATTTGAAATCATATCAAGCATCTTTTCTGACCACAATGCTATGAGATTAGAAATCAATTACAGGGAAAAAAACTTAAAAAGCACAAACACATACATTACTAAATAACCAAGACATCACTGAAGAAATCAAAGAGGAAATCAAAAATACCTAGAGACAAATGACAATGAAAACATGATGATCCAAAGCCTATGGGATGCAGCAAAAGCAGATCGCAGAGGGAAGTTTAGAGCCATACAAGCCTACCTCAAGAAACAAGAAAAATCTCAAATAAACAATCTAACGTTATATCTAAAGGAACTAGAGAAAGAAGAACAAACAAAACCCAAAATTAGCAGAAGGAAAGAAATCATGAAGATCAGAGCAGAAATAAATGAACTAGAAACACAGAAAACAATAGCAAAGATCAATAGAACTAAAAGCTGGTTCTTTGAGAAGATAAATAAAATTGATAAACCATTAGCCAGACTCAACAAGAAAAAGAGGGAGAGGACTCAAATCAATAAAATTAGAAATGAAAAAGGAGAAGTTACAGCAGACACCACAGAAATACAAAGCATCCTAAGAGACTATGACAAGCAACTCTATGCCAATAAAATGGACAACCTGGAAGAAATGGACAAATTCTTATAAAGGTATGAACTTCCAAGACTGAAGCAGGAAGAAATAGAAAGTATGAACTGATCAATCACAAGTAATGAATTTGAAACTGTGATTAAACATCTCCAACAAACAAAAGTCCAGGACCAGATGGCTTCACAGGTGAATTCTATCAAACATTTAGAGAAGAGCTAACACCCATCCTTCTCAAACTCTTCCAAAAAATTGCAGAGGAAGGAACACTCCCAAACTCATTCTATGAGGCCACCGTCACCCTGATACCAAAACCAGACAAAGAAACTACAAAAAAAGAAAATTACAGACCAATATCACTGATGAATATAGATGCAAAAATCCTCAACAAAATACTAGCAAACAGAATCCAACAACACATTAAAAGGATCATACCCCATGATCAAGTGGGATTTATCCCAGATGCAAGGATTCTTCAGTATACACAAATCAATCAATGTGATACACCATATTAACAAATTGAAGAATAAAAACCATATGATCATCTCAATAGATGCAGAAAAAGCTTTTGACAAAATTCAACACCCATTTATGATAAACACTCTCCAGAAAGTGGGCATAGAGGGAACCTACTTCAATATAATAAAAGGGCATATATGACAAACCCACAGCAAACATCATTCTCAATGGTGAAAAACTGAAAGCATTTCCTCTAAGATAAGGAACAAGACAAGGGTGTCCACTCTCGCCACTATTATTCAACACAGTTTTGGAAGTTTTAGCCACAGCAATCAGAGAAGAAAAGGAAAGGAAAGTAATCCAAATTGGAAAAGAAGAGGTAAAGCTGTCACTGTTTGCAGATGACATGATACTATACATAGAGAATCCTAAAGATGCCACCAGAAAACTACTAGACCTAATCAATGAATTTGGTAAAGTTGCAGGATACAAAATTAATGCACAGAAATTTCTTGCATTCCTAACACTAGTGATGAAAAATCTGAAAGAGAAATTAAGGAAACACTCCATTTACCACTGCAACAAAAAGAATAAAATACCTAGGAATAAACCTACCTAGGGAGACAAAAGACCTGTACGCAGAAAACTATAAGACACTGATGAAAGAAATTAAAGATGATACAAACAGATGGGGAGATACACCATGTTCTTGGATTGGAAGAATCAATATTGTGAAAATGACTATACTACCCAAAGCAATCTGCAGATTCAGTGCAATCCCTATCGAGCTACCAATGGCATTTTTCATAGAAGTAGAACAAAAAACTTCACAATTTGTATGGAAACACCAAAGACCCCGAATAGCCAAAGCAATCTTGAGAAAGAAAAATGGAGCTGGAGGAATCAGGCTCCCTGACTTCAGACTATACTACAAAGGTACAGTAATCAAGACAATATGGTACTGGCACAAAAACAGAAATATAGATCAATGGAACAGGATAGAAAGCCCAGAGATAAACCCACACACCTATGGTCAACTAATCTATGACAAAGGAGGCAAGGATATACAATGGAGAAAAGACAGTCTCTTCAATAAGTGGTGCTGGGAAAACTGTACATGTAAAAGAATGAAATTAGAACACTCCCTAACAGCATACACAAAAATAAACTCAAAATGGATTAGAGACCTAAATGTAAGACCAGGCGCTATAAAACTCTTAGAGGAAAACATAGGAAGAACACTCTTTGACATAAATCACAGTAAGATCTTTTTTGATCCACCTCCTAGAGTAATGGAAATAAAAGCGAAAATAAACAAATGGGACCTAATGAAACTTAAAAGCTTTTGCACAGCAAAGGAAACCATAAACAAGATGAAAAGACAACCCTCAGAATGGGAGAAAACATTTGCAAATGAATCATTGGACAAAGGATTAATCTCCAAAATATATAAACAGCTCATGCTGCTCAATATTAAAAAAACAAACAACCCAATCCAAAAATGGGCAGAAGACCTAAATAGACATTTCTTCACAGAAGTCATACAGATGACCACGAAGCACATGAAATGCTGCTCAACATCACTAATTATTAGAGACATGCAAATCAAAACTACAATGAGGTATCACCTCACACCAGTTAGAATGAGCATCATCAGAAAATCTACAAACAACAAATGCTGGAGAGGGTGTGGAGAAAAGGGAACCCTCTTGTACTGTTGGCGGGAATGTAAATTGCTACAGCCACTATGGAGAACAGTATGGAGGTCCCTTAAAGAACTAAAAGTACAATTACCATATGTCCCAGCAATCCCACTACTGGGCATATACCCAGAGAAAACCGTAATTCAAAAAGACACATGCACTCCAATGTTCACTGCAGCACTGTTTACAATAGCCAGGTCATGGACACAACCTAAATGCCCATCGACAGACAAATGGGTAAAGAAGATGTCGTACATATATACAATGGAATATTACTCAGCCATAAAGAGGAACGAAATTGGGTCATTTGTAGAGACATGGATGCATCTAGAGACTGTCATACAGAGTGAAGTAAGTCAGAAAGAGAAAAATATTGTATATCAACGCATATATGTGGAACCTAGAAAATGGTACCTATGAGCCGGTTTGCAGGGCAGAAATTGAGACACAGAAGTAGAGAAAAAAAATGTATGGACACCAAGTGGGGAAAGTGGCGGGGGGTGGGTGTTGTGGTGGGATGAATTGGGAGATTGGGATTGATATGTATACACTGATGTGTATAAAGTGGATGACTAATAAGAAAAAAAATTTTTTAATTAAAAGAAAAGAAAACCTAATACTCTCGTTTGATTTTAACATAAGACACAAACAGATAAACAAGTGGTTTTATAAAAAGAGGAAGAAGGGCTTCCCTGGTGGCACAGTGGTTGAGAGTCCGCCTGTCGATGCAGGGGACACGGGTTCATGCCCCAGTCCGGGAAGATCCCACATGCTGCGGAGCGGCTGGGCCCGTGAGCTGTGGCCACTGAGCCTGCACATCCGGAGCCTGTGCTCCGCAACGGGAGAGGCCACAATAGTGAGAGGCCTACATACCACACACACACAAAAAAGAGGAAGAAATATAATAAATATTCAAGTAGATTTCAAAGGACAGCTGAGATGCTGAATATAACTGTTTTTTCCCTCTATGAGCAGAATCTCCTGCCAGTTTATTAGGTATTAAGATGATAAGAATAACCATCAACAGTTTTTAATATCTCTGGACAATGAATAGAGCAAACTTTTACATCTTATCTCATTTGATCATCACCACAACCCAGGAAAAAGAATGTCATCATTGTCCCATTTTATAGATGAAAATATTGAATCCATGGGAGATAATGTGACGTAAGTGGCATCTGACTTCCTCGAGTCTGAGCCCCTCTCCTCTCTCTCAACCTCATCTCTCAAGCCTATAATCTTTCAGTGATAACAAGGGAAATATTTGAGGGCATATCAGTTTGTATTTTGTATACAGTGTTAATATACACTCAATCAATGTGTATCTACTAAAAATTTTACATGACAGTAATAAAAAAAAAAAGGCCAGTCTCTCTGGTTGCTGTGCTGAGGACACCTGAAGGGGTGGGTCAGGGAGTCCAATTCAGAGGCTGCGGCATCAAAGAGGTGGGGTTGCCCAGAGCAGGGTGTTAGCTGGAAGGGGACTAAGGAAGGGACACCAAAGGGAGGGCACAGACACAGGAGAGAATGAAGTCACTGATGCTAGAGGAGGAAGCAGGAAGGAGGTGGGGGGGATCAGAAACTTCTAGAAGGGTCTAGTAAGATGGGACCCTAACTGTTCCCCTGGGATTTGGGGAGGAAGCTGGCTGTAGACGTAAGGGGAGGGAGCACAGCCTTGCGGATGCCTGACTGCAGGGGGCTGCAGAGGTGCTGAAAGGGGAAGAAATGAATGGGTGTGGGGGACTGCCTTTGAAGCAGCTTATGGGGAAAGCTGGGACACCCCCACCTGGGAAGGCCAGAGCCAAGACAGGCACTTCACTTACTTTACCTCAGGGAGTATAATGGACTGAATGTGTCCCCCCAAAATTCAGAGGTCAAAATTCTAACCTCCAATATGATTGAACTAGGAGGTACTAGTGAGAGGTGATTAGATGAGGGTGGAGCCCTCATGCATGGGATTAGTGCCCTCGTAAAAGGGGCCCAGAGAGCTCCCTTCCTCTCCTTCCACTATGTGAGGACACAGCGAGAAGGCGGCCATCTGGAAACAAGGAAGCGGGCCCTCACCAGACACCAGATCTGCTAGCACCTTGATCTTGGACTTTCCAGCTTCCAGAACTGTGAGAAAGAAATAATGTTTAAACCACTTAGTCTGTGGCATATTGGTCATAGCAGCCTGAACAGACTAACACAGGAAGGTTGAGTCAATTGCTGGAGTATCAGAGTACAGTGGTTAAAATCCCTGGCCCTGGAGTCAGAGATTTGGGTTGCATTCAGCCCCCAGCACTCACTCAGAGCTACTGGCCAAGCCTTCATGTCCTCATCTATCAAATGGAGACAGTATTACCTCCCAGGATGGCTGCAAGGGTTACATGGGGCGGCTCCTGTGCTCGGCACAGAGTGGACACTCAGTAAACATGCTCCTCGCTCAGGTTACACACCTTGCAGAGGTCAGAGAAGGGAGAATGCCTAGCTGGGCAGACCTCTGTTTTGGAGAAAATACCTAACGTTTCATAACTGCATGTCAAGTGTCAGATCTTGCTTTGAAGGCATTCACTTCCTGTCTTAGTCCATTTGGGCTGCTATAACACAATTCCACAGACTAGATAGCTTATAAACACAGAAATTTATATCTGACAGTTCTGGAGGCTGGAAGTCCAAGATCCAATCACCAGCAGATTCAGCGTCTGTGAGAGCCCTCTTCCTAGTTCACTGACAGCACATTTCCACTGAGTCCTCACTGAGTCCTGGAGGAAGGGGCAAGGGAGCTCTCTCAGGTTTCTCTTTTTTTAAATATTTTTTATTTGAATTTTTGAATTGTATTTTATTTATTTTTTATACAACAGGTTCTTATTATCTATTTTATACATATTGGTGTATATATGTCAATCCCAATCTCCCAATTCATCCCACCACCACCTCCACCCCCTGCCACTTTCCCCCTTGGTGTCCATACGTTTGTTTTCTACATCTGTGTCTCTATTTCTGCCCTGCAAACCGGTTCATCTGTACCATTTTTCTAGGTTCCATATATATGCGTTAATATACAATATTTGTTTTTCTCTTTTTGACTTACCTCACTCTGTATGACAGTCTCTAGGTCCATCCACATCTCTAAAAATGACCCAATTTCGTTCCTTTTTATGGCTGAGTAATATTCCATTGTATATATGTACCAACTTGGGTTTCTTTTATAAAGGCACTAATCCGAGTCATAAGGGCCCTGCCCTCATGACCTACTCACTAACCAAAGTCCCCACCTCCTAATAACAACACCGTGGGGGTTAGGTTTCAACATATGAATTTTGGGGGGACACAAATATTTAGACCATAGCATTCCCTCACATGTGCACTCACCTGTTCACTCACTTTTGTAGCATCCTGAAGTGCCTACCGTGTGCCAGCCATGAGGTGTGTCTGCTGTACCAAGGGGCTTAGTGTCTGGCCTGGGAAGTGGGAGGGCACAGGCTCACCCCGTTAGGGACTTGAACGAGCCCAGAGACCCTAAGCAGTAAGTCCCCTCTTGTGGGAACTCCAAATGCCATCTCTGCGTTAGGTCAGGTCATCAGAAAATAGCAACCATGGACCATATTACCTGCTCCCCACAGAAATGCCTTCACTGTGATTTAATGTTTTGCCTCATGCCTTTAGGAAGGGGTGGTAGAAACATCCATCTGAAGGCCATGTCTGTATCTTTTGCAAAACCAAAGAAAAAATATCATTGCCCATGCCCCTTATTTAAGACTTGGGAGATTTGTTTCTCCTTGAATTCAGGATCCAAAGTGCTGGTCTCCTAGGGGCACTCGTTCACTAGCTCCCTTTTAGCGAATGCTGAGCGCCCATCTGCCGGCTCAGTAGAAGCTCAGAGCCAGTGCAGTGAGCAGTTGCTGTAGGATGGTGTCTAGCACGTGGCACATCTCTCATCAATTCTTAATTATTTTCAGCTCCCTTCCTCCCTCTCTCGTCCTCCTCCTCCTGTCCACAAGATCTTTTGAGCGCCTGCTAGGGGCAAGCACTGTGCTAGGATACAGTCCTGCCCTCTTAGAATGTACAGTTCAACTTATTTTAGTTTTATCACCTAAATTTGTTCAAATCCTTTGTGGAAGTAAGCTGGCTTTTAGTCATGTATAATAAGCAACAGCAATTTCCAGAAATCTCCAAGTCATAGCAGTCCCACCAAATACATGGACCCTCTTTCTCTAAGGTCGTCTTTAAAATGCAGACTGACTCTCTGTCACCCAGGGGCGTCCTGACATGTTTCAGTTTAAAGGCAGGGGACTGGCCTCAATGACCTCTTGTCTCTCCAAAATTCATATATTGAAGCCTCTAGTATCTCGGGATGTGACTGTATTTGTAGATAGGGTCTTTAGAGAGGTAATTAAGGTAAAATGAGGTCATATATGTAGGCCCTAATCCAATATGACTGACGTCCTTAGAAGAGATTAGGACCCAGACACACACCAAGGGAAGACCATGTTGGGGCACAGTGAAAAGGCAGCCATCTACATGCCAAGGAGAGAGGTCTCAAAAGAAACCAACCCTTCTGATGACCCTGATCTTGGACCTCTGGCCTCCAGAATTGTGAGAAAAGTAATTTCTGCTGGTTAAGACACCCAGCCTGTGATACTTTGTTTCCGCACCCCAAGCCCCTGTTTGCTGGGCTGCAGAAGCCCTGCATTGCTGCACCCTTGCTCGGTCTGTTTCTGCAGCAGCCGAGGCTGCAGGGAGCTCAGATGCAAAGCTCAGTTTCTACGCCCAGATCAGGAAGGAGGCTGTGTTTATATTTATCCTGCTAACTGCAGGGGACTGTTTCTACCCAGAGCAATAACCTCCCCGGGGGAGATGGGGGCATCCAAGGAAACAGCTGCCTCTGTCGGCAGGCTGGGTTCCTCTAGCAGGGCCCACACTCTCAGGCCCCACGCTTCCCAGCTTCCTCCTCCCTTCAAGCTCTCTTTGATGCCTGGCTCTCCTAACCCCTACATGGGGCTCGGGCTCCCAGGCCAGAGTCCAGTCTACTTGGCACACACGGATTGTGAGGAGGATGACTTCTCTCACAGCCTCTCCAGAACGTGCCCAGACCAAGGACTGGCGCTTTTGCAAACAAGTCCTGATGTTCATCTCACTTAACCCATCTGACTACAGATCAGAAGGTTCTATCCACTGCACCATTGGCCCCTCCGAAGATGCTAATCTCACTTAGATTCAGCACAGTACCAGGTACTTAGTAGGTGCTCAAAAACCAGAATAAAAAGTGGGGTTTTGTTTTCTTTAAAAAGTTTAGTCTAGATTCATACCTTCATAAACTGTAAAGCGCTTCTGCCACCTGTCCTCCTGGGAGCTCTGAGGGCATGGTCTCCTGGGAGTGGGTCCCAGCAACCCTGGGCTGTTTTGGGCTCCTGCGGCCAGCCAGGAGCCTACGGGAGGTTTCAGCTGGACCCTGGCCACATTGCATAGGTTCTTGTTTTATCAGAGAAATATCTCTGCTGCACTGGGACCCTTGAGGTCCTCAGGGATAGCGTGAGGTGAGAGTACCAAAGCCAGGGGGAGGCGCCCAGGCTGCTGCTGCTGCGGAGAGCCCGAGCCTTCAGGAAGCCAGGACACCGCAGGGACAGGCAAGAAAAGGCAGGGAGAAGCTTATGGGTTTTCAGTGCTGGCTATGGAAACACTTTCTACTCCTGGTGGATAAATACATGGGTCAGTCTATGCGCCGACATGTGAATGCGTGCTCTTTAAAGGAATCATTTGAGGTGGGAACTTTAATTTACTTGAGCAGGGGTGTCCGTGGAACTATGAAAGGAAGATCTGCCAGGGCCTTACATAGCAGACCCCGTCACCACCACAAATAGCTACAACCCCGCTACAACAGCATGCATGACAACCGCTTTTTTTTTTAGCTCTGATCACTGCACTGCATCACTTTCCTTACGAGGCTTCTGCGGGGCTTATGGTTTTAGAGGTCATTTTCCCACCTTTCCCTCAAGCATCTATGTTGTGGCATATACATCATCTATACATGGCATATACAAGCATCTGTAACACTCTTCTGTTTTCAGATGCACAATCTGAGGCTCAGAAAGGCATGGTCTAAGGCAGGTAAGTGGTGGAGGTGGTGTCAGAAATCGGGTCAGTGACCCCACGGTGGCTGGCCCTCCCCTTGCAGGTCTGTGACAACACTGTCTGGGGCTTTCAGAGCAGAAACCCGTGGGAAGCTCAGCTGTTCCGCTGGGTACTCCTGCCCCCTGGCTGGACAGATACCCCAGAAGGCAATAGGGTGCATTCCCCCAGGCATGTGCCCTGATGGCTCTTTGGCAGAAAGGATGGTCAGGAGGCCCTGGACGCTGCTCCCGGCCTGGTCTTCTGGGAGCTGGGCCAGCAAGCTGGGGTGGGGAATGGCTCGTTCCTCCTCTCCCCCTGCCGCTGTGATTCTGTTGATCTGGAGAAGGATGTTCCACATTTTTTTTTTTTTTTTTTTTTTTTGCTGTACGCGGGCCTCTCACTGCTGTGGCCTCTCCCGTTGCGGAGCACAGGCTCCGGACACACAGGCCCCGCGGCCATGGCTCGCGGGCCCAGCCGCTCCGCGGCATGTGGGATCCTCCGGGATCGGGGCACGAACCCGTGTCCCCTGCATCGGCAGGCGGACTCTCAACCACTGCGCCACCAGGGAGGCCCTGTTCCACATTTTTAAAGTCTCTATTTCCCATCCCTCTGCCAAGGAGTGAGGCATGGTACACCGGCTTCAGTTCTCATAGCTATTCTGCCACTGATGGGAGGAGGGCAGAGATTCTTTCTACCAAGGAGCCAGGAGGATGCCCCATCACTGCTCCTGGGAGCCCCAGATGTGGTGCTGAGTCCCCAGGGCCTGCCCTCCCTCGGCTCTTGGTGGCAGCAAAAGGCCAAGTAACATTCTTGAAACCCCCAATTTCACCTCTTGTTTTCAAACTGACTCCACTGTCTCAGAGGAAACCGACCTTGACCCTGACGCTGGAGGCACAGACATGCCCGAACCCCCCCTTTGCTGCCCCATCCCCTACCTCCCCCTTGACATACACTTGGTGTCTCAGGGATAAAACAGACCAAAGGAGTTCTCATCGTGTCAGTTCTTAGCGCAGTCTCAACCTGTCTCTCAAGGCCTCATAGCTCAGGGGAGCCCCGCGTCTCTCAGTGTGGAGCGCTCGCCACGTCAGCTCCAAAGGACAGGGCTTGCTTACTGACAGCAGCACCTAGGAAAGCCTCTCTCTTTCAAACCCTACCTTCCCAGGCCTTCAGGATGGCTAGCACCGTTGTTCTCCATGTTCTTACTAAAATACATCACCCCTGTGTTCTTTCCTGTCTGAGTAACTCATAGGTTGCAAAAACTGTAATTTCCTGGGATCTGTTTTAAATGCCCTTTGCTGGCAGATGTGGGCTCAGCAGGAGTTCTCTGTAATTTTCCAGCCTCCTAAATGGCCCCCCTGTAGCTAACATGTACCACGCACCGAACATAACTCACCGGCTTTCCACCCCGCCCCAGACGACCCAATTACTCACTCACAGAGTCTTCAGCAGGGCCCTCCTGGGGGTCCCTGGCTAGGTCCTGGGCGGGGGTGGGTGGATGCAGTCATGCTTCTGACAAACTACAGCATATCCTCTCCAAGAAACACTACGTATCCAACAACAGGGATGCTTGAAAAGTTTATTTCTACATCATATATCACTATATAAAAAGCAGGACCCCAAATTTTTGTCTAGAAAAAGGCTTGTAGTGATTCTATTTTAGTGGTGAAAATGTGGGGATTTTTTTTCCCCTTTCACTTCTTTTTCAAGAATTCTAATGAGCATATATTATCTTAATGAATTACAGACAGCTCATTTTGTCATTATTTTTTAAAGTCAGGGTGTGACAGCTTGGTGGGGCGGGAAGTCACACACCTGTGAGAAGATAAGGCAGTGAGGGGTCGGGTGGGTGGTCAGATGATCATAGCAGAAGTGAAGTGAATAAAGAGGGTTGGTGAAGCCTGCATTATCAGGGTGGGCTCTGCAGAGGAAGTGGCCCTCGGATAGTGCGTGGACTTGGGGGAAGTGCAGGGGGATGGATGGGAGAGGGTATTCTGGGCAGAGGTAACGTTGTAAGGAGGACCCGGAGGTATGCGGTACCTGGTCTAGCTTGGCTACAGCTAGTGCAGCAAGGGGAACATTAACTCCCTTGGGCTTGGAGGGGTTGGGCCAGTTTGTAGAACCCTGAACTGTAAAGGAGGTTTCCCTGGAGGAAACCAGGGAGGCTGCTGCCAGAGGATGGACCCTTTGGGAGGTCTGGATACAGGCCAATGTCTTTCCCCAATTCAGTCCTTTTTTTTTTTTTTTTGCCACGCCGCACAGCTTGCAGGATCTTAGTTCCCCCACCAGGGATTGGACCCGGGTTCCGGTAGTGAAAGTGCCAAGTCCTAACCACTGGACCATCAGGGAAGTCCCTCAGTCATTTATTAAGTACCTTTCATGTCTCTTAATTCCTCATCATTCAAGCAGCACCAACTTTGCCGCGCAGGGCAGGGTGGGATGGCAGAGACGGTAGGGCCACCTGGGTTAGGATCTCAGTTTGGTCACTTGCTAGCTCTTTGATCTGAGAAAGCCATTTGACTTCTCTTTGCCTCGGTTTCTTCATCTGTAAAGTGTGGGTATGAATGGTACCTACTTCCACAGGAGGTGATGAGGATTGCAGGAGATAAAGCGTGAAAAGCACTTAGCATGGACCTTAGAAATGTTGAGCATTTGTGCTGTTAGAGAACAAGGAACAGAGTTTCTAAAGATAGGGTGTAAGGAAGAATAGAGAAGAGGAAGGTGGGGATATGAGTACAACCCCAGACTGAATTTCTCTAAGCTCCTTTTGTTCTCTTTGGGGAATTAATTTGTTCAGGAGGCCAGCTGGCATTACCTATGTGCTCTTTGGGGGAAGAATCCACCCCCACGTTAATCTCCCAGAGAAAGAGACAACTACAGACCAGACCAGATGGGGAAAAGCTGTAAAGGAAGTAGCACTTAAGGGCCCCCGGAACAGCCCCTCCCCCATTCAAAAACTTCCAGTGGCTTCCCAGGGCCTAGAGCCATGGGTCCCAGCCATCTGACTTGGATGCCTATGACTCTGCAATTATGGCAAAGGCGTCTGGATTGATTTGTTCAAGTGAGTCTTGTTCTCAGCTGTCGTAACTTTCTCCTACATCCTTGTGCTATTGGTGTCCAAACGTATGTAAATGGTTTTACGATGACGAAAAGATGCATTTAAAAGTGGTATTGAATTAGTTCAGAGGAATTTGTGTGTCAATATATATTTTCCCTATTAATGAATGGATACTGGAAGTATATGTGACTCCTGTCAGACAGGTTCTGTAAAAATATCTCTAGCTTTTAAAGTGATCCTCACACCTAAAATGGCTGGGAGACTTCTGATTTAAAATGATCATCTCATCACCTGATTGTATCTACTCTCCCTCCCAAGAATCTATGAAAATGATGGTAAAGGGATGTAAAGGCTCAAACACTGAGAAGGGGGAGGGAGATTTCCAGTGGATGAGGAATTTAAACAGACTTTGTTCGGGAAGGTGCACGGCAGGTGAGAGTGGTGACTGGTGAAGGTGACTGCAGCTCAGAGAGGACGATAGCCAAGGAGGGGAGGGAGATGAACTGTCCCAAAGAGCCCTGGGGAGACTTGGGTCTGGGCAACACCACACAGATAATGGCTGGCTGCTCACCCACTGACCTATAGAGAGGCTGGAGTCCACAAGCCCCACCTGTGCACACTGAGTTTCCAGTCAGGGTTTCGATTCTAATTCTTAAATGTGGGTGGACAGCCACAGTTCCGACATCTGAGGAAAGCCTGGGACCTCTCCCTCTAGCTCAGTCCTTCCTTCATCTTCAAGACCAGTAAGCCTCCATCTTCTCTTCTGGGTCCCATGAGCATACCCTAGGACTCCGTGGTTCCAACCCTGGCTGTATATTGGAGTTACCTGAGGAGTTTAACAAAATATGAATTCCTAAGCCCCACCCCTGGAGAGTATGATGCGGCTGAATTGGCGGGGTGTGTGTGGGGGGTGATCAAGCCTTTTAAAAGCTCCCTAGGTAATTTTAATCTGCAGCCAGGGTTGAGAACACTGTCCTAGCTGATATTTGGTAGGGCTTTAAATCACTTAGAAGAGTGGTTCTCATCCCTGCCTGTACATTAGAATCACCTGAAGAACTTTAAAAACTATCAATTCCCAGGACTGACCCCAGAGATTCTGATTGAATTGGCCTAAGGTCAGGTCTGAACATTGATTTTTTTTTTTAAGTTTCTTAAGTGACTTTAATATTGCTGCAGCCAGCGTTAAGAACCAGTGGTCCATAGACTCACAAATCCTAAATCTGCATCTCAGTCCCAACTGCCTAAATGAAATCCAATTTGAAGTCTGAGAGACATCTCAAAATAAATATTTTTAGGACTTCCCTTGTGGCGCAGTGGTTGGGAGTCCACCTGCCGATGCAGGGGACACGGGTTCGTGCCCCGGTCCAGGAAGATCCCACATGCCGTGGAGCGGCTGGGCCCGTGAGCCATGGCCGCTGAGCCTGCGCATCTGGAGCCTGTGCTCCGCAACGGGAGAGGCCACAACAGTGAGAGGCCCGCGTACCGCAAAAAAAAAAAAAAAAAAAAAAAAAAAAAAATTTTTAACTGAGCTCTTCTCATCTCCCTCCCAACCACCCCCTCCTTAGTTCTATTAAAGCTTCTCTTATCTCAGTAAATGACAAGTCCATCCTTCCAGTTGTTAAGGTCAAAAATCTTAGAGTCCTTTTTGATTCTTTTCTTTATCTCATACTCTACATCTGATCCATTAGCAAATCCTGCTGCTCTACCTTCAAAATATATCCAGAATCTAACCCCTGGTTTTTGCTTCAGGCCATGAGGGAATAACTGGATCCAGATTTCTTTCCCAACATAAACAACTAGGAAACTGAACAAAATTTATGACATAATTATTTTCAGACACTGGAAAAGAGGTAGTACAAGGTTATGGTTCCTGAGAGAGAGGGAAACAAACAAGGTGAGACCTTTGATTGCCCTGGTTTTCTGCCTGGAGGCAATTTTCAGGCAACTGTAGAGGGAGGGGAGATCCAGAACCCAGCAGTCTCATGCAATTGAGGAAACAGAGATTTGAGTTCAAGGAGGACAAGGCAGCTTCAAAAAAAGGCAGACTTGCAGGGTAGCAAACTGGAGCGGAAGGCACTACCAAGAGAAAGAGCTCCAGAAATCTGTGCAGGGGCTCCCCTGAGTATTTGGCTGAATAACAGTCTGTGCACGTATAGGGTGAAACCAAGGGAGAAAAAAAAAACAACTTCCAGGAAAGAACAATTGCCAAAGAGCTGTAAGCCAAATAATTCCCAGAATTCTCATAGAGCCAGGAATCACCTGAGTTCCCATCAGCCAGGGTGGAGAGGTTTCAGTGAATACACAAAGCATTCCAGAGAGCCCCAGAAAGGTTATGCCTGATACTGTGGCTAAATTAGTCCCAGAGAAAAGGCTCTTTGAGACCTGACTTTAAAAGGCTTAAAAACAAGTCTGGAAAAGATCACACTTATCTCTGAGAAGCTTAACTGTCTGCCATAACAGAGTCCGGCCCTGTTTAAAGGAAGACAACATAATCAAGCATCAAAAATGTAAAACTCACAATGTTCTGGTCTCTAATAAAAATGTATCAGACATGCAAAGAAGAAGGAACATGTAATCCACAAACAAGAGAAAAATCTGTCAACAGAAACAGAACCAGGAATGGCAGAGATTAGGGAATGAGCAAAGACATTTAAACAGCTGTTATAAATATATTACCTATGCTCAAGGATTTGAAGAAAAAGATGAACGTAATGAGGAGAGAAATGGAAAAAAAGTTTAAAAGAACTAAGTGGAACTTCTAGAGATAAAGAATATGTGAAATAAAAATTTCACTGGATAGGATTTACAGTAGATTAGACACTGCAGAAAAAAAAGATTGAACTTGAAGACCTAGCAATAAAAACTATTCAAAATGAAGTACAGTGAGGGGGAAAAAAGACTGAAAAACAAAAAAGAAATCAAAGATAAAGAGCCTCAGTTACCTGTGAAACAATATCGGTGGTCTAACATGTGTAACTGGAGTCCGAACAAGAGATGGTGAGGGGTAAAAAAAAAAAAAAAAAAAAAAAGACTATTTGAAGAAATAATGGTCAAAATTTTTTCAAAGTTAATAAAATTTATAAACACACAGCTCCAAGAAATTCAGTAAGCCCCAAGTAGGATAAACACACGCACGAAAACTGTACTGAGGCACATCAAAATTGCTGAGGGAACTACCTGGAGGTCCAGTGGTTAGGACTCCACTCTTCCACTGCAAGGGGGTGCAGGTTTGATCCCTGGTTGGGGAACTAAGATCCCACAAGCCATGCTGCATGGCTAAATAAATAAATAATTTTTTTAAAAAGCAAAAAACCCAACCAAATTGCTGAAAATCAGGGAATGAAGAGAAAATCTGAAAAGCAGCCAGAGGAAAAAAGGCATGTTACTTACATGTAAACAAAGATAAAAATCACAGACTTCTTGTCAGAAACTGTGCAAGCCAGGAAACAACCTTCTAAATGCTGAAATTAAAACAAAAAAACAAGGGACATCCCTGGCAGTCCAGTGGTTAAGACTCCGCGCTTTCACTGCAGGGGGCATGGTTTGATCCCTGGTCGGGGAACTAAGATCCCGCATGCCATGCAGCCAAAAAAACCCCAAAACAAAACAAAAAAACAGCCGTTCAACCTAGATTTCTATACCCAGTGAATATATGTTTTCTGAAAGATATTCTGAAAGATCTAATCACTTTTCTCTGACACTGCTCATCACACTCTTGTCCAAGTCACCATGATATCTCACCTAAAATATTTCAAAAGCCTCCTAACTTGTTTGCATGCTTCTATACTTGCTCCCCTACACATATAAGGTTATCTCACTCCTCTTCTCACAACCTTCTAATGGCTCCCATTTTACTCAGAGTAAAATCTGAAGGCCTTGGCCATGGGCCACAGACCCTACATGATGTAGTCCTTGGCTATTGTTCTGACTTCACATCCTAACACTCTCCCACTTGACCTTCCTTCAAACACTACTCCAGCCACACTGGCCTCCTTGCTGCTCCTCCAGTAAACCATGCAAGCTCCTACTTAAGGACCTTGCACTTGCTGGAATACTCTTCCTCCAAGTAGCCACATGGTTGGCTCCCTTGCTTCACTCCATGTCTTTGCTCAAGAGTCATGTCATCAGAGACCCTTTTAGATTACCCTATCAGAAAAAGCACCCCTCTTCCATCACTCTTCATTCTGTTACCTTTTTTTTCAGTAGCATTGATCACTGTCTGACACTTACTTATTTGTTGACTGACTGCCTTCCCCAACTAGAATGTTAGCTCCATATAGCAGGGACTTTGCTTATTCACTTTTGTACACAAAATGTGAAATCAGTGACACACACGTACACACACGCACTGCATCCATACCTCAAGTTTGTTCTAGACTCCTTGGTACATAAAAACATTTTGGTGCCAGTTCAGGGGAAGGCAAGCCATTGGTTGAAAGTTCAACTCTAACCACAGGCTGCCCTGCACGTAGCTCAAAGGGGCTGGGAGGAGCTCTAAATGACATGTGTGTCACTTCAGTAGCACCACTCTGTGGCTGGAAACCCTGGAAAAATTACCAGGGAGAACAGCCAGTGCCTTGCAGATGCTGGCTCATTCATTCACACAGAGAATTGGGCCTCTCTCTGCTGGGTCTGCATCAGCTCTTTCCTCTCTGCTCAGCCCTGGGGAGAAGGGAGGGTCAGGAGCTGGGATAGAATTAATCAGAGTACTCAGCACCAAGTTGAAGCTAGAGTGCCCTTCAGCCATAAACAGCTATAAAAGAAGAAAAACTTTTATGGAAAAACATTAAAAAATATGTAAACCAGGGATTTAGAAGAAGGTGAAGGTGATTTCTAGGGACAAAGACGACATGAATTAAGGTCATTGCTACACCCCAACCTCCATTGCATTCAGGCCATCCTCTCCCAGTGTCTTTCTCACCTGCAGGGCACAGGAGGCTGCCCTCAGCAACCTCTGAGCAGGGAGGGGAGGGCTGCCCTGCTGAACCCAGCTTTGGAGGAGGGGCTTTCTCCCCCAGCCTCAGCCTGACTTCACTTCCCACCTCCTGTGCACCTGCAGCATCCTCATCCCCCTTCCTCCCATTATTAGATGTGCACACAAATCTCTGGATGCATCACAGAGATCCCCAGGCCCATGGTCAGCCCCTTTCCCTGGATCTTCATGTGTGATCTTGATGTCAAGAAATGGGGGAGGAACAGAGAGTGAGAGCCAAGATTAGTGGGGGTCACATTGAGCCCTGGTGAGTGCTGGTCACTAGATCCTGCCATTTGGCTCCTGAGAACATCTCTCGCACCTTCTCTTCTCCTTTCCAAAGGCCACAGGATGCCCGGCCCCTATCCCTATCCCTCTCCACCCAAATCACTCTGCACACAAATATTCAGCATAAACACACATAAACAAAACAACAAACATTTACTGACCCTTGGTCTATTATGTGGGGTCCTCCCCACAACCCCATGAGGCAGACATCATGGTGAGAAAGATTTGCACACAGCTGCTAAGTCAAATGTGCCAAATTCTGCTCTTTGCTCAACGTGTGTACACCGCTGGCTATAAAATTAGAACTATCAAATATCATGAGCCACTTAGAGCTCGTGAAGAAACAATACACATTGGCAATCTTTTGAATGAGTTTGGAATCACACAGCAGTTCAGAGATGATATTACAAACTCAAGGATTTGCCACCTATAGAGATACATAAGCTCCCCATAAAATGAAGGGGACAGCTCATAGTGGGCTGATTTAAATGTTCGAAGTGAACAGCCAAAACAAGGGACTTCAAATTATCTGGTTCTTTCCAGGCAGTCTAGAGACCGGCAATTTACACTAACTAGATTGCCTGATTTAATGGCATAACTATATAGTGACTAATCAGCCAGAATCCTCTTCTCAAACACTTATCATCACTTTACACTCTTGCTCAAGAACATGTAATGGCTCCTTATTGCTCCCCATGCCAAGTCTAAGACGTTTCTGCCCAGCTTTCAAGACCCTCTGATATGACCTAAACCTATTAAAGCAGTTTTACCTGTTGCTGGTCCTCAACATGCCTAAGGCAGGCTGGTCCTGACCTCACTCACACTGCTCCCCCAGGCCTACCCTGCAACCTGAGAGGTGGCATCAGACACGCTGGAATGAGCAAAGGATTTGGGGTCCAGCTTTACCACCCACTGTGTGATCTCAGCCAAATTATTAATAAAAACACTAGCTCATATTAGAGTGCTTGTTAAATGCCGTGGCCAGATGAAGCACCTACATTCATGGTCTCATACAATTCTCCTAACAACTGTGTGAGATAGGCACTGTTTTATTCCCATTTTATAGATGTTAAAACAGAAGCTTTGGAAGTTTGTTCATTTGTTCAACAAACACCAAGTGCTGTGCTGTGCGCTGGGAATATAACAGTGGGTGAGGAGACGAGACCCCTGTTCTCATGGAGCAGGGAGTGGCTAGAGGTCAGGCAACAAACAAGTAAATACAGGAACTGGATGATTTAGGAAAGTGGTACACGCTCTAATAAGACTGTAGTGTGATGGACAGCAGCTGGGGGTGAGTGGGGGATACTATTATTATCAGGTAGTTAAAGAAGGCTCCTCAAGGGGTGACATTTCAGTTTTAGATATTGAGGCTTGAATGTGGTTGAGAAGTCAGCCATGCCAAGACCCAGGGAGCTGAACTCCCAGGAGCAGGAACAGCAAAGGCAAATGCCCTGAGGTCTAATAAGTCCAGTCTGGACACCATAATGAGTTGAGCAAAGGGGAGAGCAGTACCAGGGAGGCTGAGAGGAGGCAGGGCCAGGTCACACAGGGCCTTGCGAGTCATGGTGAGGAGTCAGATTTCCTGCAATGGGGAATCACTGGCGGGTTTCAAATAAGGGAAGAGCTTGACTGATGTATACTTTTAAAGACCTCTTTGGCTGCTGTGTGGAGAAGAGGTTGTCAAGAGGCAGAAAGGAAGCTGGAGGATTGGTTAGGAGACTGATTTAGTTGCCCCAGCAACATACAGTGGTTTTGATCAGAGTAGACCAGTAGTGATGGGCACAGAGACAGGGGATGAAATTGGAATGTATTTTACAGATTGAGCTGACAGGATTTGATGATGAATATGGAAAATTAGAGAGAGAGAGGAATCAGGACAGCTCTTCACGATGGTGCCATTTATTGAGATGAGGAAGACTGGAACAAAGCAGAAACCAACAGTTCTATTTTGGTCTTTTTAAGTTTTAATACATATTAGAAATCCACGTGGAAATGTCAAGTTGGCCCTTGGACCTATGGTCTTGAAGCATAGTGTGGAAGATTGGGGTTATTCTTCTGGAAGTCATCAGCAGATAGGTGGGCTTTAAAGCCATGGGGTGTGAAGGGGATCAGAGGATGTGACCCCAAAATATGCAACTTTGGCATAAGGATTATTTTGAGCTGGAGGCAATAGAGAAACAGCAGACTCAGGAAAAGCTCTCTACCCTTCCCCTATCTGCCCAAAGGTAGGGTATAAATTTTCCTTTGTGAAGGTGTCCCCCCACCCTCAACTATACCAGGAAAGAACAACTCTTAATAACCAGAGACACTTCTCACTCCACGACTGCACAAATTGGAGTCTGCACAACAAACCTTACTAAAATAACCCTTACCTTCCTTTCCCCCATATATTTACCTTCTCACAATATACCACTCCTAGAAGCCCAAACCCTTCTGCCTTTGCCTTATCACTTCTCCACAATTTACTGCTTTTTGTTAAAATGGTATATAAGCCTCAGGCTTAACTGCTTCTTTGGATTGTCAGTTCTTTTCTATGAAGCCCTCCATATGCATACATAATAAGACTTTTCTCATGTTAATCTGTTTTTTGTCAGTTTAATTTGCAGTACTCCAGGTATAAAACCTAAGGGCATAGAGGAAAAAAGTTTTCTTCCCCTACAGGTTAAGTGACATTGTCTGGAGAGAGAATCCAGGGAGAAAGGTCTAAGGACTGAATGTGGGGTCCTCTAACAATGAGAGATCACACAAAGGAGGGGATCAGTGGAGACAGGATAGCAGCCAGTGAGGGTCAAGGAGAGCATGATGTCTCAGAAACCAAGAGAAAAGAGGATTTCAAGGAGGAATGGCCAGTGGTATCAAATATTGCTGAGTTGCTAAGTAAGATGAAGACAGGGAAGTCATCACTGGATTAGCAGAAAGGAGGCCATGGGGGATCTTGTAAGAGCAGACTCAGTGGAAATATGGGGTAGATTCTGGATTGATGTGGATCCAGGGGAGGAAGGGAGATGTTGACTACCCTTTGGAGAAGTTTTCCCGTAAAGAGAAGCAGAGAAATGGGGAGGTAGCTGGAAGGTGATGCAGGGGTCAAGGGAGGGGTCTATTAAGAAGGAAGAAAAGACAGCATTTTTGCATGCCAGTGGAGGACAGACTGACAGTGTATGGGGCGGGTCATGGCAGAAACAAGTCTTTGAGAAAGTTGGAGGGGATGAGACCCAGTGAAGCAGGCATTTGAAAGTGGACAATCTGTCTGCTATCATAAGGAAGAAGCAGCTCCACATGATGAATGGATTTGCGGTTGTAAAGATGAGAGTCCCTGTCTGATGACTTTTATTTTCTCAGTGAAATGTGAGCAGAGAGTGAGGGCTATGGGAGGCTGGAGGTGGGAAGAAGAGGGATAAGTGGTGAACTGACACAATAGGCAGGTAGTAGGAGGGTCTGCCAGCATGGAGTGTCCGGCTGGTCCCCAGGGTCACTAATTTAAAGTTGGACCAGTCAGCATGTTTGCATGGTTTTCTTCAACCATGTGTAGCGGCTTGGGTACAGGTAAGGAATAGGTGGAAAGCTGGCATTTTGATGGCACCAAGTTGGGGACAGGGACACAATGCAGGGAGAGAGAGAGAGGCAAGGAAGTTAAGGATGCTTGCAGAGGGAGTGAATCTAAGCTGGATTAGAAAAGAAATGAGGGCCCAGAAAAGATGATGGAAACATAGTAGGGGACTGCCCATTTGGGGTCCAAGGAATACTATATTGGGGCAACAGAGGATGACAGCTGGAAGGATGGGAGGTGGTGATCAGAAGGTGAGCTTTGAAGGCAGTGCAGTTCACTGGTCATAGCAAGGACATGGGTAGAACAGAGTACCTGCCAGAGTGGGACAGAGAAAAACATTGCTGCAGGTGAGACGGTCAAGGAATGTGAGGCCTGGGTCTTGGATGGATCACGCCTGGGAGAGTGGAGAGGGGTGAAGAGGAAGGCAGTGAGCCAGACTTCTTCAGTGAATGAGCAGGAGATGTTCCCTGGCAACCCCACCAGTGAATGACAGAGCTGAAATGCTAACCCAGGCCGGGGCCCTCAGCACCTGTGCCTAACCAGTACACTGCACTGCAAACTGTCTCTTGGTGTTGCAGGTTTCTTCATTCTTAAAATGGAGACACATACAATACCCACCCGCCTGTTTGAACAATGCACATCGAGGAGCTTTTTTTTTTTTTCTTTGCGATACGCGGGCCTCTCACTGTTGTGGCCTCTCCCGTTGCGGAGCACAGGCTCCAGACGCACAGGCTCAGCGGCCATGGCTCACGGGCCTAGCCACTCCACGGCATGTGGGATCTTCCCGGACCGGGGCACGAACCCGCGTCCCCTGCATCGGCAGGCAGACCCTCAACCACTGCGCCACCAGGGAAGCCCATCGAGGAGCTTTATAAGGCACTTTCCGTACATTGGGCATATGCTCCGTCGGCTGGACGGCTCCAGTGAACCTGGGCAGCTCGTCAGGACAAGACACACCACCCACATTAGCTCTTGAAACACCCACTTCTGAATTGCCCACTGGGTCATGTGTATTGCTCACTAATTCGACCAGAAGCCCTTGACTTTAGGCACTGGGCTGCCTCAGGGATTTGGGGTTTGTGTGAAGGTGGCAATGGCAGTAAAGGAGACTTGATGTGGCTGCTGGGTTCCTGACATACTGGCTGCACGTTGCATCTCACTGTAAATGCACTGGTGTGCCTGGCTACATACAGAAGCCCCGGAGTGAATACCTTTGCACATTGGAGCTTTCTTTTACAAAGTGAATCATCATCTGATTTGTAAGTGGAGATTTTCGTATTTTACTTTTTCTTAAACTGGTGCCTAGGTAGAGATGAAAATCTTGGAAACGGCCAATTATTCAAATTTATGTTCTTTCCACAAATATTCGTGGAGCCCCTCCCATGTGCCAAGCCTGATGCCAGGCACTGGGTGATGGAGCAGAGAACAGGAGAGACAGGTTCCTGGGTGCTGGGAGGATCAGGCCCCGCAGTTCACTCAACGTGGGCAGAGTTTTGTGTTTTCCTTTCCCTCTCCGGCCTGGGCTGTCCCTGAAGCTTTTCTGGCAGGTCATGGTGTGAGCAGCTCACCACGAGGTGCTCAGAATTCAGAACACTTGGCAGCAAGGGAATGAGGTCGTGGCCATTTGGAAAGGATTAGGGAAAAGTCACGCGGAGTGCGATTTGGGGCTTGTGTTTATCTCAACTGTAACTTTCCAGAAAGCTGGGACACCCCATTCCAATAAAAGCTTCCCCAAGTATTTTTAGAGGCATTGTGATGGTGCTGGGCTGTGTGGATACGGGTGGTTTTCTGGATTTGTGGAATTGCATTTAGTTACTGATAAAACTTCTGTCCAATTTGTGAGCCAACATCTGGTTTCTAAGGGGTGTGCCATGGGCTGGTGATGGAAAAGGTAGAACTATTGAGCCGAGAGGCAGAATTCAGCAGGGCTTCCTTGTGGCTGGAAGCTGCGGCCAAGGCCAGGGCCAGATGGGGGCATCTGGGTCGGTGGGAGAGCTGGGGCCAGAAGCCTGGCCTCATTGTTCAGAACTGAACTTTTCCCACCACTCCTGGGGCTCTGGGGGCTGAGGCTCAGAATTGTCTGGTTTGGTTTCAATCCAATGATTCTGCCGGGCCCCAGGCAGGGTAGGACAAGGACCCAGCTGACTCAGAGAGCCACGGAGACAGCAGTGTCCGCCAGGGGAGCCCCAGCCAGAATGAGCTAGCTGTCTCCTGCACACCTGCCAGGCGGGGAGGGAGACGGGGGTGCTGGGAGGCTCCTGGAGCCCAGCCTGGGCCCAGGTTTTTCCACTCTCTTTTTATTATTTCCAGCAGTCCAAGGTTTTCAGTTACTCACACTCATTTATTCATTCCATCCATTCAACATTGATTAATCGCCTACTTTGTGCCAAGCATTCTGCTCCATGATTTGCAGAAACTACCTCTTTGCTTTTCAATTATCCCCATCTCCAGACACGGTGCCCACTTTACAGCAGTCATTCAATGCCTGGCTGCTGCCATATGGCTATTATTGTCATTAACTGCAGCAGTGACAAGCACTACTAAGACAGAGCTCCTGACCTGGAGGAAGGAGAAAGGATACCTATGATGTTCTGGGTCCGGTGCCAGCCTTTACCATACCTTACCCCACTGAACAGAGGCTGGTATTATTGCCAGGGAAACTGGCATAGAAACAGGTAATGACCACGTGTCTGGGGGCAGTAAGAGGGGCTCCAAGAAGGTCTCGCTCTAGTGGCCTCGTCTGAGCTGCGCCTTGAAGTCCAAGTTCACGTGGTGGAAAATGGAGAGAAAGGGAAGAACATTCCAGGTGGAGAAAACAGCCTGAGCAATGGCCTGGAGGCTGAATGTGCCTGGGGTTCAGGGGTGGGGTGCAGGAGGGATGGCCAGAAGTTAACAGTGGCTAGAGCTGGGGGTGCACCAGCAGGTGCTTGGTTTCATGCCTTCCCTCAATGTCTGGGTGGGTTTGCCTCCAGGACATGACCTTGGACAGTCCTGAGCTGGCCGTGTGCCCAGACTTTCCTGGCTGATGTGCTCAAGTGCGGACATTCTGGTTATTTGCTTTTCTGGTCCCGCCGCTCCGTGGCCACTGCTGCTATCCCGAGTGCAAGGCTGAGGGCCCTCAGCTCATGAGGTCCTTTCTCTGGGCAAGAGCTTGGTGCAATTGGCCCCAAAGTTCCCATCAACGGCTCCCAGAGTTGTAGTGAGCTCTGTGTGAAGCACCATGCTTTGCCTGCCCGCTGCCTCCCTCAGAAAGGGTGCAGGGTTGTGTAGGATGGAAAGCTCAGTGTAGCCATTGGGGCTACAAGGAGCACAGCACAGCCAAATCCAAATCCCTAAACTGTGCTTGAGCCCTTGCTGACACCACCTCATATTCACCTCTTCTGCCCCCCACCCCCCAGCAGACCCCAGACTGGGCTGTGACTCTTCTCCCTCTGTGGTCGTGCATGGCTCAGGGGCAACAGGAAGGATGCTATACAGTCAGGAGCCCTGAATCCTCTATCCTGCCATTGACTCCCTGCTGTGTGAACCCAGGCAAATCGCTTAACCTCTCTGAGCCTGTTTCTTCATCTGTGAAATGGGATAATAGCATCCTCTTCGCTGTCCTAGGGTTTGGGGGAGGTTCCTGAGTAAACATGGGTAAAAACACAGTAAACGGGCAAGCACGACGTGTGTGTGTGTTGCAGGGGGTGACAATCAGTGAGACCAGCGATGTTTTGGTTACCCTCTTGCTCCCTGGAACAAAGGCCCTGGCTGCTGGCATGGTGGAGTCTGGAGAGGGAACATGCTGGCAGGCCCTGCAGCTTCCCCTGTCCTGCCCTAGGACAGGGAATGCTTTTTCTACCCAGCAGGGGAGCTGAATAGCCCCAGGGTGAAGGGTACAGAGTAAGGTTTGGGCCTGGGGACCTGGAGCAGCACCCTGGCTCCCACCCAAAATGGGGCTGTTCACCTCAGTGCCATCCTGCAGCCCCCTCCACCCGCAGTCCCAACACCAGAGTCGCCTCAGAGAAGCGTAGTGAGGCCTGGCCTCAGCCCCATCTGGCCTCTCTGCTGGTCTCAGCTCCACGACCTCCCCCTAAGCCCAAGCACTGCCAAGAGGCCTCAGCCCACTAAACCAGGATGGTGGGCAGGGGTGTGGCTCCCCAGGGCTCTCCTCTGGGGGTGAGAAGCAGGGACGTACCGGGGGACAGTGGTCTAAACCACCGCTCAGTCACTTGTTCAGTTATTCACCAAACAGCTTCTTTAAAAAGATCAAAGAGCACACACATGAGGAATTATTAAGACCTTCTAGTTGAGGAACCAAAGAAAATGCATTTTAAAAAGCACCCTCCCGGGCCAGTTACGTAACAGCGTAGGACAGCAACATGCCCCAGAGACAGCGGCCGATGAGAGGGTGGCAGATGCCACAGTGCAGGGGCAGCTGAGACCCAGAGGGCTGTACGCAGAGTGGTGGGTCGGCGATGAACTGGGCCTCGGTTTCCCCCCCGTGCAGGGTGGCAGCCCAGGGCTCACCCAGGAGGCTTGCCCAGTTCTGAGGAGCTGATGATGCTTTCCAAGGGTTTGCCAGGCACTGCACACGTGGATTAGCTCATTCAACCCTTGTAGGCGCCCGTGGGGTAGGAAGCATTGCTATCCTCACTTTACAGAGGAGGGAACTGAGGTAAGAGGCACATCCTCTCACTGGGAGCACATGGCTTGTCAGTGGCGGAATTGGGACTGGGACCCAGTCTGCAGAGTTGGTGCATTTAGCCTGCACGAAACTGCATCAAAGGATGTGAGCGAATAGCCTTCCCAGATATGAGAACATCAGAGCTGGAAGGGACCCAAGTGACCCTGGCACTCCCTGCTTTTAGGAATGAAGACACTGAGGCCCTGCGTGGTGACGTGTCCTGCCCACAGCCATGCAGTCAGTGAGGGGCAGAGCGGGTCCAGGCTGCCAGTTCCTGACTCACTGCTGCGTCTCTCTTCCCGTGCTATGCCCAGTGCGGTCTGGGAACCAAGAATATGGGCGTCACTGGGAGCTAATGAGGAATGCAGTCTCAGGTCCCACCCAGACCTACTGAACAGAAAGTCCTCTTGCACTTTGACAAGAGCCTGGTGACTTGCATGCACTTTACTGATTGAGAAGCACTGCTCTGTGCTACCCTGCCTTCCTGGTTGGCAATATCTGTTACTGTGAGAATAATGACGTTGTATCCAGACACTGTAAAACTTCAAATTACAAGTTACTGGAAGCTCCATTCTGGAGTCACTTGGGATCTGGGGGAAGTGACAGAGTGGGTCCCCCAGAGCTTAATCCTTCACAGGGCCCTGCACACCCATCCTGCTAGTGAGCTTGGGAGCTTAGTCCTGAGCTGGGCTTGCCCAAGCCCAGGGAAGAGGTGACACTCACAGATGGTCCAGAACATCCTCACCAGAGCCACTGGCTGCTACGGTCCCCCAAGAATTAGAGCTGGCGGTTGGCTAGGGAGTGGCCTGGTTTAGGACACGACTTCCTGGGGCCAGAGCCTGACAGCCGTGGTGGCAGCTGCCAAGGGCTGGCTTGGGGTGAGCCAAGGGGCTTCGGTTCTCTCTCACTCTCTACCAGCACCTCTCCTGTATTGTCTCAGTCCCATGGAAAGTCCTTTGTCCTCAGAGCCTCAAGACCCTATGCCTCCCCAAACTTCACCTCGTAGAAACCCTGCCACTGACCCCAGGTGAGATCAGAGCCTGAGACTGCCCAGCGCGCCCACCTCAGCCCCACATTCTGGTTGGCTGGCTGGCAGCCCCTGGCCAAGCCCTGGATCCTGGGAAGGTCAGTGGAGCTGGGCAGGAGCAAGGGGAGGGCTAGGAGACTAGGGAAGACCCTGGGCTGGAGCTGTGCACAGGAACACAGTGGCTTTTTGCTCCATCTCACCTCCTCTGAATCTGAGGTCACCACGCAAGGGCACGGAGAGTCCCACTGTAGCTGACGGGGGTGGGAGCCCTGAGCTTCACCTTCGAACGCAGACCTGAGGCTCCCCCACAGCCTTCAGATGCAGCAGGAGCTTCTGCCTGGAGGACCCTCCAAGGCACTCGACTTACTTTGCTGCTCCTCAGATGCCCTACCCGCCTCCCTCCAAGCTCTTCCCCTTTGTCTTTTTTTTTTTTTTTTTTTTTTTGCGGTATGCGGGCCTCTCACTGTCGTGGCCTCCCCCGTTGCGGAGCACAGGCTCCGGACGCGCAGGCTCCGGACGCGCAGGCTCAGCGGCCATGGCTCACGGGCCCAGACGCTCCGCGGCATATGGGATCCTCCCAGACCGGGGCACGAACCCGTATCCCCTGCATCGGCAGGCGGACTCTCAACCACTTGCGCCACCAGGGAGGCCCTCCCCTTTGTCTTTGATGTACTGTTTAACTTTCACCCCTCCTGGGAAGACTGGTATCTGCTCAAAAGAGCCATGGCAGGATCTGGTTCTGTACTTGTCCCATCATTTGCAGGTGTGTGTGTGTGTGTGTGTGTGTGTGTGTGTGTGTGTGTGTGTGTGAGAGAGAGAGAGAGAGAGAGAGAGTGAGTGTGTGTGTGTGTGTGTGTGTGTGTGTGTGTGTGTGTGTGTGTGTGTGTGACACAGACAGATCTTCAGCAGTATTCAGGAAACTTTTCCGAGGCGGCATGAGAGCTCAAGGACCTCAGAGTCCACATAGGCAGGTCCTGGGTCAGCACCAGCTCTCAGCAAATGCCCCTCTGACTTGCTGTGCAACCTTGAACAACCTCTCTCCTTCTCTGAACCTATGTAAAATGAGGAACAAGGCTAACTTAACCCTCTTCAGGTTGGTCTTGGAGGAGCACTAGGGCTCCTCAGAGAAGCTTTCAGGGAGTACATGGCATCTAAGGGGAGGTCTGATGGGTGGGGCTCCAGCTCCCCCGTTTTCTGTAATAGGCTGCTTGTTGGCTTTTGTTGACAAAATGGTATAAATGCCTGGGGAAAGTTCTGGAGGATTTTTGTGGTGCTTTCCAGCTGGAATACTCTAGAGGTAGGTGTCTGCTCCATGTGGCACAATTCTGGGCCAGTCCAGGCTGGGGTCCTTGGGCACAGTCAGGACCAAAGGGAAGAACCCTCTCCCTCAACTGGCTTGGCCCAGGAGTGGTGGCAGACATCCCTGGGAATGCAGGGGACAGGAAGGAAGAAGGTCCAGGTACCCCGTCTCTGTCTTTGACGGCCGGGCAGCTGCTCCCGTTTTCCTTCCTGCCCTTCTCCACCCATCCAAAATTTCCCAGAGGAAGTGGCTCTCATTAAAGCAAGGGAGGCTGAAGGTGCTTTAGTCACTGACTTGTTCAGGGGTCAGCTCAGCTCCTGGGAGTGAGTGCAATCCTGGAGAAAACCAAGTGAATCTGTGGCCTGTTTCCATGGGGCAATTGCTGGGTAACTGTCCAGTCTCTTCTAGGCTTTGTAGAGGTTGTAGGCTCAGCTCAGGAGAGATGAGACAGTCCTTCACTCCAAAGGGACTGGCCCCAAGAGCCTTGAAGATGGTAGTGTACCCTGACTATCCATTTCACTGCTGGGAACTCAACTGAAGGAGATATTGCATAAAGAAAAGGCCATCTTCATAAAGATGATCACTGTGGCATTACTCACAACAGCCCCCAAATTGGGAACCACACCCAGCTACACAGAAATAGGGGTAGTAAATTACAGAACATCAGTTAGATAGAATATTATGCACCCATTAAAATTAGTATGTAGAAACATGGAAACAACACTGATAAAAAAATGTTACCAAAAGCAGCTCAGCACTTGTCAAGTAGTTCCCTTTCTTTTTCCTACAAAAGGTGACAAAGAACTGTAGGGGAACTTGCAAAAATGAAAACAGTTATGTTAGGGCAGAGTATTATGAGTTATTATAATTATTGACTATTTACAATGTGCTGGGTTCAGCGCTGGGTGCTGAGGATGGAGCAGTGAATTAGAATGCATTTCCTTGCTCTCCGTCTACAGCTTCAAATCTAATGATGGATTTTTTCCCCTAAATGTCCTTCAAAGTTGTCATAGCATCATCTTCCAATAAAAAATAGCTGATGAGAGAAATAAGTGAGGAAAGGTACTCCTCTCCTTCTGGGTAATGTATTTCATTCCCGGCATCAGAGCCGCCTCCGGCTGGATTACATACATGTCAGAAGAAAACCGAATGTAAATGTGGTAGTGACATTTCGGACTCATAATGTCTAAGTTTCCTTTGAAGCAAAAACATTTTTAAAACTCCATGTTAAAAAAGAAGTAAAAAGTTAGGACTTGTTACTAATCTTGCAGCTGAATAATTAAGTATGCCTAATTCTGAAAGTAGCAAGCTAAATTATGCAGTGCCAAAAGTGACATCTCTTATACCTACACCATCCCGGCTACAGCGGCATGGTTTTAGCTTTATAGCTAAAATATGCTGCCAGAAAACCTAATAAAATGAAGCAAAAATATTTCTGTTTATATCAAGCTGCCATTTGAGAGAGACTTTTAAATATGTTCTTCCCTATGTGTAAATCTGACAGCAGTTGCATAATTAAAACCCCGGTGGAGAGTTTCCTTTTAATCTTTTCAAAGTAAACCAATAAAACATCCTTTAGGATGTGAAATGATGGATTAATACGCTTTGGATTGTTTGAATATCTTTGAGCTAGGGCCTGACTCCAAGAATACTACTTAGTACTAAAAGAACACCAGCCAGTGTCTTTCTCTTTAGGAGTTCATGTAATCATGGGAGATGCGGATAACAACATGCCAGAGGCGACACATGCCTGGTTATGAGTTCTGCTTGTCTTGGATTTTGTTAAATGGAGGGATGAATAAATGGATGTATTTACATTAAAACAAACTTGATTTCAACCCCCTGGGTATATGTCATATAGCATAAATGGCAGAAATAATAATTGCCCAGGATTTCAGTTCAGTGTAAGCAATCAATATGAATAATTTAGACCACAAAGTGGATTTTCATTTTGCTTAAGCTATTCAGACTGACTTTCTATTCAGCCTCAACTACCACTGAACAACCACTGGCAAATCTTCCCACTGGGTCTATGTCGTGTGGACAGTTGCAAATTACCTAGCTCCGGATATGGGCCTTGTTCAAGCCAAATGTCGGGACAAGTAGTCTACCTCATCATGGTGTTTCATCTAACATGAGTACACACAACCACACCTGAATTTTTCTTCTGTGTCTCCCTCTAGCTGAAGGCCCATTCCTGCCCCTTCTTCCCCTCCCCTACACACACACACACACACACACACACGTGCAAAAAAGGCAGAGAGAAAGTGGCTGCTGTCCTTGGACCAGAATTTACCCGAATGTCTCCTACTTGCTAGCATTTCTGTTGCTAACCTTCTTGGTACGGGCTCTTGCCTTCCCAGCTGTCTAAGACTTACCAGATGCTTCTGGTCTGTCTGACCTCTAAGATGTGTCTGATCTTTCAAGTTTTCTCTGGACTTAATCAACTGTTGGCCTGACCAACAGACCAGTCCTTTTGCTCAGCCCTGCTGCAGTGTCTGTCAGACACATACACAGATACACACACACACACCCGTTATTAAATACTTCAGCCTCAAACAGGAATGTGCCCACCAATTATATCAATGAAACTGGTAGAATAAACACTGCATCACTTGGATTCTGGACCCAGCTGAATACATAATGAACTGTGACCTGAGACACGTCCCTTAACACTCTGAGCCCCATGGGATTGGACCCAGGGACCACCCACCCCCGGTTCCAGTCATCATTAGTGAGGCTAGCCAAGATGTGGCACTCACGAACACTGCAATCCAACTGCCCATGTTGGAATATGCTTCAACCTTTTTCTCGTAGAATAAGCTTTAACCTGTCAACATATTAGCACTTGGGGCCTGATATATACAATATATCATATTTATGGGATGAATGAAGAAAGGGTTTTCTACACTGAAGTCTAGTTGAATCATTTAGTTGGGTCTGTACAATACAAGAAAATGTCCACACTGCTGCATGGACCATACACACTGTGATATGCAAATAAAACTGAGTGCATGCTAATTTTCCTCTTCGCTGGATGAGGTGGCAGATAGAGAATACTGACTGCCCATTTTGGATTCAGCTTTGGCTCCCTGAGCTGCAGAATCCATAAAAGCACCAGTAATAATAATTTTCTCTGAAGACTCAGGGCATTTAAGGGAAAGGAACTACATAAACAGAAGTGAAACTGACGTATGTAGGTCTTTACTTAAATCTCATCCAAGTACATTTTGCAAGAGGAGCCTGAAATAAAAATCATGCTACTTCAGGATTCAGCAGAACTTATCTGACAGAAGTGACCAATTTGAACCACTGCCCCAGACCACATCAGCAGGTGGATAACTGACAGAGACCCTGCTACTTGTGTGGCTCTCTTGGCACCTCTGCAAAGGGGCTAGTTCAATGCTGAGCTGTCCACTGGCTGGTTCTGGTCCTGAGTGCAGCTCTTCTCAGAGATAAATATCTCCCTGCAGCAGATTTTGGAAACAATTGTGCTGGGTCACTTGTAACACAGCCACCAGCTTCAGCATAGCCTCCTACAAGGCTTGCCTACATCCCAACACACAAATCAAGAAAGAGAACATAGTTTCTTTCTGCTTGACTAAAGAACAGCCAGCCAAACACAAATCAAGAAAGAGAACATAGTTTCTTTCTGCTTGACTAAAGAACAGCCAATCCTGCTCGTAGATTAAGGGCTCGGGCTTGGGACAATTTACCAACACCCTGACTTGATTTTGTGCAAAGAACTGACAGAAGCTGTAGAAGCCATGGCTGGGCAGTGAATGAAGGCATTGATGGGAGATCATCAGAAAGGCACAGAGACCACAGGTCACTGGAATGAGGCCCCATTTGGAGAGACTCATGGCCTGTAGGGGAAGGGGACACTGCTACCACCTTTCCCTTAATCTGTGGGTTCCATTAGGAAGCCAAGGTCAGAGCACACAGCTGGGAACGAAAGGCTATGGCTGCCCAGTATGTGCACAGGTTGCCTCTAGGTGAAAGCAAAAGGGTGTGTTTACAAGAGGAAGAGCATAAATCAATAATGAGCTATGAACACATGATGTCATCTCCCAGGACTAAGCATCTTTAGTACTTTTAAAGCACTTTAAAAAAAAAGAAAAAAAAACCCTCTAGTTGCTATAGCAACTTGATGCAGCTCTTAAAAGGGGATTTTTTTTAAGGGGGTCATTTTATATCTTCAATCACCATAACAACATGATATAGCTTTTAAATGGTATTTTTATCCAATTTGTGTGTACTTTGGACTTGGGCCACATTTGCCTTTTCTATTTAAAGTCATCAGATCAAACATGACACATGAAAATTCATTGAAAGGAAGCCCTTTCGTAGACTATACATATACACTCAGAGAGCCATCTCTAGCTGCTCATATTCTGCACATGGATGCAGTCTTTCTCTCTGCCTCCCAGCAGCCACCTACAATGGCTTACACTGGTCAGTTAGTCCATTCCCCCGTCTCTAAGCTGGCGTACCAATCCAGCCCAGAACCCACCCACAGAAGGCGTGCGGTGCAATCCCTCACCTCTCAGCCCAGTGAATCCAGTCCCCTCCTCCAAAACTACCACCGGGGGATAGTGCTTTGGGGTGACTAGAGGCATGACCAGCCAAGTGCCTTCTTCCACCCTGGGACTGGAAGCAGGAGATGAGACACAAAGTCTTGCCAAAGTGAAAATCTTGTATTTATTCTGCACTCTATACAGTAACGGGGAGAGGTCTGTTTCACGTGACACCCAGGGCCCAGGGAAAGGGGGGGATGGGGAAAGTGGGTGAGAGGAGAATAAAGAGAGGGACAGGGTGGAGTGGGGAGCAGTGATGGCTCCACAGTCTCTACAAGAGAGGCTCAGAGGAGGGGCGAAAGAAATAGGGGGGCTTCGAGGAATAGTTACACAGCATTTTTTGCACAGTTGCAAATCATGAACTATTTTACCAAAAAATAAGAGGAAGGGATGATGGAAAGTATAGAGAAACTACCCCCTGCACCCAAGCTACCCCCTTGGTGCCACTATTGGTTGGAAAAGATAGCAAGGTAACAAAGAAGAGAGGTCAAGAAATTGGAGGGGAAGTTGGAAGTGGGGAGGGGGGAAGTAAGAGGAGAAAACCAGAACCAGAGCGGCTGAAGTCCTATTCTCCAAGTCTAATGAGGTGGTGTAGACTGTAAAAAAAAAAAAAAAAAAAGCTAAGGAGATCTAGGGATTCGTCTGGGGAAATGGTCGCCTTCCCCAGGGTAAAAGGGCTGGAGGACTCTGAGGGAGAACGCGTGTAAAAGAAGAAAGGAGAAGAGAAGGGAGATAACAACGCTGTGAGTGGAGAGAGGAAGGGCTTTCCAAATCACCTGGATGAGGAAACCGAGGACTAAGGGGCGTGAGAAATAAGAAGGAAGCAGCAGGCCCCTGATACATGTTCTCCCAAGTCCTTTTTTAGAAGCCAAAACTGAGGCACAAGCTGTTAGGTCACGCAGTTGGCAAGTGCTGGAGTGCGGGCGGCCCCCGGTCTGCCCAGAGCCCGGGTAAGGGTTCTCCCCGTTTGGCCTCTTTGCCAGGCATTCACCGCTGGGTGCGCGCCAGAGATGGGCCTCTCAGGCCACCTCCCGCGCCGAAAGCCAGTAAAGAGGGAGACCGAGCAGGAGGAAGGGGACGGGTGGGGAGGAGAGGGCGAAATGAAAGTAGGCAACGGGGCCTCAGAAGGGAAGAGGGAGCCGAGGGACGCGGCTCGAGCCCCGAGCAGTGGAAAGGGCGGCAGGTGAAAGACGCGGAGAGGAAAGTCGCCCGCTGGGCGCGCCGCTCACCTATGGTCGACACCACGGTGCCCACGAAGTAGAAGGCGCCGGGGAAGTCCCAGCGCGGGCGCAGCGCGTCGGCTCGGACGCCGGCTGCCAGCGCGGCCTCGTAGTGCCGGAGGAAGGCGCGCAGCTCCGGCTCGGCCACTCCGTGCGCCGCGCTGAAGTTGCGCAGCGTGGCGCCCCAGCGCGCCCGCGCCTCCGCCTCGCCCGGGCTCTCGAGCGCCGAGAAGACTGTGGCGCCCGCCACCAGGTAGAGGCCGATGAGCGCCGCCAGCAGCACGAAGCGGCCCGTGTCCTCGTTGAGGTGTGAGCGGCGGCAGCAGCAGCAGCAGCAGGAGGGGCGCGGCAGGCGGCGGCGGCAGCGGCGGGGCGGGGGCCGGGGGCTGCGGGAGGACATGGTCCGGAGCTCAGCCCCGGGGCCGGGGCGGCGCTCGGGGCCCGGGCCGCGACATCCCCCCCGCGGGAGCAGAAACGTGAGGATGGTGACCAGGGGTCGGGGGCCGCCGCGGAGCCCCTCGCCGCCTCCTCCAGGGCCCGGACGGCGGGGCGCCTCCGCCTCCTCCTCGGCGCTCAGGCCGCACACGGGTCCCGCGGCCCTTCGGGCGCCGGAGCTGGGGCGCTCCTGTCTGCGCCCCGACGCCTGGCCGGCTGCCGCGGCTCCTCACCCACCGCCCTCGGGCGCGGGGGTCTCAAGGTAGGCCCCTGCCGCCTTGTGGCCGGCGTCCACGGGGCCCCGGGCCTCATACTCCTCTCCAGACAGGCCGCGGGCTGCGGGCGGGGCGGGCTGTAGAGCCCGGGCGCCTAGGACAGGGACAGAAGAGCAGGGCACGAAGAGAGACCCCGGACGCGTCCCATGAGACGTTCCCGGCTCAGCGGCTCCCCGGCGCAGGCTCCGTGGGCAGTCCAGCTCCCGCCCCCGGGCTTGAGCTGGCGGCGTCGGCTTCGGAGCCTCGGAACCGAGCTGAGTCCGGGGAAGCGCTCCCTTTCCAGCTCCAGCCGGAGAGCCGCCCGGCACGGAGAGGCGGAGCCACCGGCGCCCGGGGCGGGGTGTTGGGGGGTGGGGAGTAAGGAAGGGAGAGAAGGGGTGGGGAGCTGGGCTGCTGCGACGCCTCCCTGTCGTTCTGGCTGCACTAATGCGGGGCACCGAAGCAGGTGTCCGGACTGCGGTGCTGGCTACCACGCCGCCAGGGAACACCGTCCAGTCCCTCCCTGCGCTTCGGCTCCGGAATCCCTCCCTTCTGTCCAAGCTGCCGCCAAACTTTGCTCAACTTGATGTTGTCCTGCGGTCTCAGGTGCTGGAGGCCGAAAGACGCTAATGCCCTGACACCGGGCTCTCCAGCTCCAGTCCGAAGTTTAAGTTCCCTGTCGCTCGCGTCTTCTTCCTGCATCCATCCACAGCGCCAGGTCTCGGAGGGTTCCTTTGGGGGAAAGATCCCGCTTAGGAGAGGGGAAAGGGCCACTCGACTCGGGGCGACCGGAGAATGAGGGCGTCTCCTCCCCCTCCCGACCGAGCGGGCGGCCGGCGTCAGCACCGCGGACAGCGCATCGGTGCCGCAGCCGCCGGGCGGGCGGCGCTGGGGCTGCGGGGACCCGCGGCGCGGGACGAGCCGGTCAGCCTGCTGCGCTGTGCTTCCCCAAACCCCCGGTTTCCCTTTCTACCTCCCTTGTGTCCCCTCAACCCCTAAGGCAGGTGCGGTCGCGGAAGCGGAGTGCTGACAGGGAGGGGACGCTGCGGAATAGAGACGGGGGAGGAGTCAAGAGCGAGTAGAGGACCAAGGTGCCACCGGAGGAGGAAGCGTTCGGGCCCACCGGCTGCTGGATCTCCCTTCGTCACCCCAACCCTCTGACCCTCCGGTCCAGGGCGGGGGACGCTGGATAAGAACCTGGCTGCGGCAGGGTGGGTAGAGGAGGTGCAGGGAGAGTCCACTAGCTGGCTCCCCCGAGGCCGGCGGCCGGAAGGCTGGGTTCTTGAGCGCTGAGGAGGGTGTGTGGGGGGGTGTACATCGTCGCCCCCTCCGCCGCGTGGCCACAGGGAAACACGGTGGAAGGCTCGGCCCCAGCGCGGGAGCTTCTCCGCCTTCCGCGGGCCGCCTTCGCCGGGATCTCTAAGTTCTGTGTCGAGGAACGTCCTTGGTACAGACAGAAAACCGTCCTCTTCTGGCAGCCAGCCCCTTCTCCGTCCGTCCCGCTTCCACAGGAGAGGGGGACCCTGATGATGATGAGACGATACAGATAACAGAAAATGAAGATAATTATGGAGGCTGTGCTTAGCTACGCTAGGTGGGTGAACCGTGACTAAATACAGAACTAGCCCCCCACCCCAAGTCTCGGGCGGTCTGGTCTCCACAGCAGAAAACACTCAAGCTAAGGCCGACCCAAAGTAGTGGCATTGTCAGTCCCCTAAGCGTCAGGGGACTCCAAGTCGTTCCTGAGCAAGCCTCCACCGTTCACTGAGCATTTGAAAGCCTGGAAACCAGGTCCTTCTGACCGCAGGCCCCGACCTGGAGACTGGAGGGCAGGGGGTAGGGGTGGGGTTTGGGCAAGAGAGCTGTCCAGAAGCTGAAAGGCATCTGACTTCAGATGTTGCTTTACCCAAACCAGGGCACATCGGAGGCTTGGATCTTCCTAGACGTTCTCCTCCAGTTTATGGACGGAGCCAACTATACTCCCCTTTGTGTTAGGGGAGGGCCCAATGGGAGAGGATCCACCACGAGCATAGTCAGAACCAGCCTTACTGGTACTGGATGGCATGTGGTTAACTTCGCAGTGGTCTTCTGAGAAAGGGGCAGGGGGAACCTTTGCGTGAGGGGGAGAACATTTCATCCACTGAGAATATAGAGCCCTCGCCTCCTTTTTCTGGAGCACAGTGGGAGCCTTATGTAAACACAATTTTTTGCCATTGCGGACTATTGTTACTATTGGCCAAATGCACTTCAACTACTCTCTCCAAGCCTTTGCCTCCCCTGGGCTCATCACTGGTGTCACCCCAGCCCGTTCCCCCACCCCTACCATACCCCCATCTCTACAAGCTTCTGCAGGCAGGGAGGACAGCCTAGCCGTGGGCCTCCAGGGCTGGATTCCACTTGACTGGTCAGCTCTGACAGAAGTCCTAGAGTGTCATTCCAGGAGTTGGCCCTGGAGTCTCCAGATGCAGCTGAAGGGCATTGCCAGATCTCTCAGTGGTTTTCTTTGCCCAGACTCCCAGGTCAGGGACAGAGTGCTTTGCTGCAGTGTTCTGTGCCTCTGGACCTGCTCCTTGCCCAGCTGGCAAAGGACCTGCCTTGTCCTCCAGCTTGTTATTCTAGCTTGATTAGTAGCAAACCCCTGGCATCAATCTCAACTGTGAATGACCTAATCAATTTATATAATAGGGAAATGATGAGTTCCCTGAACATAGGCTCGGGTCCTTTGGGGAACCAGTGCCATGATGAATGCTGTTTTTTTGCCCACTGAATCCATATAAGTCGCTGGCTTCCAGCTGGCTACCCTCAAAGCTTTTACCTCAGCCCTGAATTGCTGCAACAGCCTCCAAAGAATGGGGGCTTGCTATCACAGATGTGTCCGTGCTTTGGTCTATCCTGCCTGCACCTGCCCATCATTGCCCTGATCATGTCCATTTGATCTGATCCTGTGACTGATGTCCCTAGACGACAGTCTCCAATGGTTCCTTCAAACCTATAAAAATTTAGTCTCAAACGCTTGTGGCTGCTATTCAAAGTCCTTGATGATGCGATTCCCAACAAATCATTCTAACCTCACCTTCTACTACTTGCTACTTATCCCCTAAGTACTCCGTACTCGGCCCAATCACCAGCACTTTGCTTATGCTATGGCCCTGCTGGAGTGTCTTCTTCCTTCTCTTCTTCTCCAGCTCTTCATACATGCAGCTCAACTCAGGTTAGAACTTTTTTCTTCCAGAAAACTTTTTCTTTGTAGGATATTTTGACCCAATCACTTTGACTGCCATCATTTCAGCTGTAGATCATTTGATTCTGAATGTCCTCAAGAACTTCGGACAAGACACCAGAGCAGGTACAGCCTCTCTGTGTCTCTGCCTGTCTCTGTCTCTCTCTCTGTCTTTCTGTATTTTGTAAAAAGAAAACACAATGGCAGGACTGTTAATCAGGAAAATTAGGTAAGGTCAAGTGCAATCAATTGATGATTCCACTCCTAGGTATATGTCCAAGATAAAAGAAAACATACATTCATGCAAAAGCTTGTGTGTGTACGTTCATAGCAGCATTAATCATAAAAGCCAAAAAGTGGAAACAACCCGTATGTCCATCAACTGATGAACAGTTCAGTACAATGTGGTATAACCATACAATGAAATTTTCAGCAATAAAAAGGAATGAAGTACTGATTCATGCTACAACATGAATGAATCTTGAAAGCATTATCCGAAGTGAAAGAGGCCAGTCACAAAAGAGGACATAGTGTATGACTTCATTTGTATGAAATGTCCAGCATAGGAAAATCCATAAAGACATAGTAACTTAGGGGTTGCTTAGGGCTGGGGGATTAAAGAGGAATGGGAGTGACTGCTAATGAGTATGAGATTTCTTTTGAGAGTGATAAAAAATATTCTAAAATTGATTGTGATGATTGCACAGCTCTGTGAATATAGTAAAAAGCTTCAAATTGTACATTTTAAATGTGTGAATTGTAAAAAAAAATACAAATGCAACCAATCAAGCAAATCTTTATTGAAAAAAATGGAAACAGAACTTATCCCAAGAAAAATAATTTCTTTAAAATAAAAAGGAAAAATGGGAAACAGTTTAGCAATATATAATGTCTTTTTTTTTTGTCTCTTGTACCAACTTTTTATTTAAAGTCTATTTTGTCTGATACTAGAATAGCCACTCCATCTTTCGTTTGGTTACTGTTTGCATGGAATATCTTTTCCCATCCCTTCACTTTCAATGTATTTGTGTCTTTGGATATTAAGTGAGTCTTTGGTAGAAAAAACATAGTTGGATCATGAGACTCTCTGTCTTGCAACTGAACTTGTTAAGAATGCCTGTGACTGTACATCTGCCTCCTGATATATTTCCAAATAATCAATGAATAGATATATTTATTGAGGACCTACCAGCTACAAAACAGTGTACTATGAACTGTGTGTGTGTGTGTGTATGTGTGTGTGATGAGCTCTGCTGTTCCTGCAAGAGCTTAAAGGCTGGCTGGGGAGACAAGATATGCATATGGGAAGCAGTAAGGACTATGCTACAGCAGATAGAGTTAGGAGCTGACTGTGTGGTACTGATCATGGGAGGTCAGAGAAAGGGGTCTGTGATGAAGGCTGCGAGAGTCCAACGTTTTGGGTAGCAGGCAGTATGTGGGCTGGTTCTGAGGATGGGTAAGGTTCACATGTACTGGAAGAAAGGGAACATCCCAGCCAGGAGAACTGAGCTGAGTGCAAGAAAGTGGAGCAGGAAAGAGCATATTTTGTTCAAGGAACTGTAGCAAGCAGAGAGTAGATGTGGGTGAGAAGAAAGGGAAGAGTCTCTGTCTTTTATATTCCATGACCTCATTCTCTGACCTCTCAGCCTCTCAATATGACGTTAATGCATGTAATAACTGATGCTGTGAAACTCAAAGATGAATGCTTTCCTTCCAGAGTGAGAATCAGGTATCTAATATAAATGGACTTGGGCTTAATGAAGGCAATTTTATGGCAAAGTTTTAGTTTCCCCACATATACCACCACATGGGGTTAGCTGTGGTTGCAGAGGAAAAGAGGGACAGATGTGGAACCTATTGGGTAAACAGTCAAGGGCTCTAGTGTTAAAACCTCCCTGGGCTCCAGTTTCCACAACTGTCTCTGCAAAGAATGCACTGTGTCATCTTTATATCAACATGATTCTTAAGGATTAATGAAGTCGCTGACACCTGTCTGTTTATAAGGAGCTTGGAAATGAAGCCCAGAATCCTAGGGTGAGGAGTTGTTATGAGCCCACTGGAGACCACTCCTTGCCTCCTAATTTTCTTGTCCAGAAAGCTGTGGCTTTCTTGTCTAAATGTCTCCATGAGTCCTCTCTCACAATGCCAAATCACTTTTTATTAAGAAGTGATTTTTAAATGTCTATTTCAATTCTTTCTTATTTTAAAATCTGATTTTTTGTTCTGTAGGTAAGGCCATACATGTACTGATTTTGTCCCAAATAGATTTTGATATAGCTTTTTAAAGACTATGTAAGTAATGTATCAATAATTTAGAATATTTGGAAGATTCAAAAAAACAAAAAAGGAAAAAACAAAAATTACTCCAAATTCTATTCCATTATCCAGAGAGAATTACTATTATCAGTCATTTTAATGACTCTCCTGCCTGCTTGGCTGGCTCTATCTATCTATCTACACATACATATTTAATTTTATTAAAATTATGGGATATGTTACATACCACTTTAAACTTACTCTTTAACATTATAGGTCATTCAAAAAATATTTCAAATATTTCAATTCAAACATATCTGTGGAGCGCCTACTATTACAGGTACCTGGATTGATTAATGATCATGGAGCTTACATTACTTTCATGTTTTTTGAAAATGTGTGTGTGTATATATATATATATATATATATATATATGGAGAGAGAGAGAGAGAGAGAGAGTCATTTGTTGGCATAGTGCCCTTCCAAATGAAGATGTAGCTAAATTTCACATTGGCAGGTATTCCTGGATTTTTAAGGTTCCCCCCTCATCCCTTTCTCCTATCTTTTTGCATCATTCTTTAGTTTCCTATTAAAATATCAATAGATGTTTGGGTTTGGCTTGTCAGTGAGACTGCTAGTTCCCACTCAAATCCATTCTCCACCTCTTTTTCTGCAACAGAACACCCATTTTATTTGTGGTGTCAATGTGCCCACTTAAAAGACTATATTTTCAAGCCTCCTCTGTAGTTAGGGGAGACTGTGTTTCTAGCAAAATATTCTAGCAAATATTCTAGTTCTAGCAAAATATTATATGGGACTTTCAGGAAGGCTGAATAAATGAAGATAATTCCATAGGAAAGGGTGCCCTTTTATCCTCCCACTATTTCTCCTTCCTCAGTCATGCATCCTACAATGTGGATGTGATAGCTGGGACTCCAGCTGCCATCTTGTATCCTGAGGTGACCTTGAGGAAGGAAGCCACATTGTTGTAGAGCAAGATGATGAAATGAGCTTGCATAACAGAGAAATGCCTACCTCTAGTCTTACATGGGAGAGAATTAGCCTTTATGTATTTAACCCACTTCACTAATCAAATATTCTGAATATTCAAAAGTTCCTGACTGAAATCAGTCTGAGATGAGACTTTAGACCTTCAAATACTGTGAGACAATCAACAGGCCTGACTCATGCTTCAAATTTTCACTCTCATCCCCCAATTTCCCCTCTCTCAGGTATCTTATACCTTATGGTCTCACGATGGTTGACTTACCTCTATGTGTGTGTGTGTGTGTGTGTGTGTGTGTGTGTGTGTGTGTGTGTTTCCACTTTATTCCTACATATTCTTGCAGTTGGGGGAGCTGAAATATCAGCAACTTTTCTAATTCAAAAACACTAGGTTACCAGACCCAAAAGCAAAGACAGGGCAGAGGAAGAGGGCACAAGGAGAAAGATGCTTTGGAGTTACCGTAGCTAATATCTCATTGTTTGAATGAGTCATAGGTCTAAGAATATTGAACTGATCTTTAGAGATTCGAGCATTTGTTTTAGCTGGGCAGCTCTTAAAAAAGAGCGTTGAGCCCAAGAAGAGAGAGGAATGGAAGGCAGCATTGGACAGCAAGCAGTTTTTGGAAGCAGTTGTTCTTATAACGAAACCATTGTTCAGATTGTTAACTGGGCTGTGGTAGTGAAACATGTGCAAAGACGAGATTTGTTCATTAGACATCAGTTAAAACTCTTGTGCTGAAGATGGATCAAGGCACAGAGCATCATGCTCACCTTAAACAATTGAGAGGGAAATATGCTCTTTCCCTTGCTAATAGCCCAGTAATGAGCCTTGGTGGGTAGAGATATTGGAGGATGGCATGGGAGTGGGGGTGGTGTCTGGAGGATTGATGGAGGTAGCTGTGGGGATGGGGTGGGAAGAAGAATCTTGGGGACCCCTTTCCAGTATTACGTAAGTCAATAGGGCTTCTAGGGGCAGCAGTGCTCCTTGTGGATAGAAGATTTTCTCTACAGATAAACATGTGAATGTGATCAGCCTGTCTTCATCCCTCCCTACCCCCTCTTTCCCTCCCTTCTTTCCTTCCTTCCTTCCACCTAGACAACAAATATTTCCGAACCTCTACTCTGTGCCAGGCACTGTGCTACTAAGGATTCTGACTCATTACAGATTATTTTAGGATGGAGTAGGAAGGAGGGTGGAGTGCCACTGGGGGTAGTTGGAATCATAGATAAGAAGGCTAAGGCCCAGAGGGACAGTCAGAGGTACTCACATCCCACAGTGCATTTGCAATCTCTGTCCACCCAAAAGCCCACTGGACTGGCTGGGTGTGAAGTGGAGTGTATTCTATCTCTGTGTGGTCCTGGAGCCTCCAGCATCCAAGTTCCCTGGAGCTCTTACCATATATGCAGTGCCCAGGGTCCAACCCAGACCTGCAGAATCCCAATATCTAGGGATTGGGCCTGGGAACTTGTGTAGGCCACAGACTTCCCAGGTGAGCCTACTAGACCCTCGAGCTTGTGGAAGTTGGGCTTGGGCCATTGGATCAATTGAAATGGGCCTTACAGGGTCAGAGTCTGGAAATATACTTGGCCATAATTCCTGTGTCATGAGGAAAGGTAAAAGAAATGCAAAGCCTGCTCTAGGGCCAGCTTTGCCACTCACTGGCTAGGTGACCTTGGCTAGTTGCCCTCAGCCTACGGGTAATTATTTGAGCCAGACCCAGCAACAAACATCCCATCCCTTGATGCAGAATCATGACTGTGTCCAGGTATCCTGGATGCTCAGCTCAGGCACAAAGAGGTGATGTCATTAAAAACCTTTCTTATGAGTAATTCTTAAGAGATACCTCTTCAGAGTTGGAAGACATTCCATTTCTAACCCAGACTCTCCTGCCTTGTTGTCAGGGAGGTTCCTGGAAGCCTAGGAACGCAGAGTCCATCTTTCCCAGGAGCAGTCATGAAAATGTGTCCGTATCATCTCCAGGGCCCCCGAGGATGTCAGCCTGAAGCCCCAGGTTTGCAGGCCCTTCTGTTCAGCCTATTCAGCAGCTCACGCCCTTGTAGTAGAACAGTTGAGAATTGTCAGGAAGAGAGATGAGGGAGAATGAAAAGGGAGACAGAAGGGACCAGCTCTGGAAAAGTTTGCCAGAAAAGTTCCAGTCTCCCCAGTTTGCTGAGCTGGGAGGAGAGCCCTGAGTAAAAGCACTGTTGTAGATGGATTACAGTCTTGGAGGTGCTTTCTCATTATATGAGCCCTCACTATGTGACATGTAAAAAGCATAATATACTGTAATCTGGGGTAAAAAGCCAGCGAAGCACCGGCTGGATTCACTCTGGGAGCTATGGCTGCCCTCAGCATTCCTCATAAGCAGATTTTATGAGGAGAAGAGACCAGGTCGGGGTGCAGGAAGGCCTACGTGAAAATGCTGGGATTCCAGTGACTCTCTCCTCTCTTCCCACTTCCCCAAAGCAAAACTGCATCTCAAAGGGCCTCAGGTTCATGGGAAAGATCCCAGGCTCATTTGCTCGTTTCTTTTCCATTTTCCAATAAGTATTATGGGGCATCAACTACATGTCAGGTGTGCTGCTAAGTGCCAGCTACAAGAGCCCAAACTGATGTTCTGGCCTTCACACAGCTTCAGGCCACTGGGGAATCACAAATCACAGAAGTAAGTGAGAAATTAACAACGTAACAATACTGTGAGTGAAAGCTGCATGGTTCTGGGAAAATGCGTAGAGGGAGATTTGACCAAACAGGACAGAGATGTGCAGGCCTTGACCAAGAGGAGGGCGTGCGAGTGCCAGGGAGCAGCCACACAGAGGGAACAACATGTGCAGAGGCCTCTGGGCAGCTGGGAGGAGCTGAGGAAGGGCGCTGCGGGGCGGTGGGGGGGGGGGGCGGCCAGCAGGGTCCCCGCCCCTGCAGGGCTCTGGAAGCCCTAGGAGAGTGCCTCAGAGGAAGGGGAAGCCGATGTCACGCTCTAAGCAGAGGGTGCTGGATTCTCAGGTGGCCTCTGATTCTCCCAGGGTCTCATTGTGGGTCAGGGGAGCCTGGTCTGAAGCCCTGACTTCCTCCCTTTCACCTGCCACATCTAGGCAGACACCCAACTCCTGTCCATTCCACCTTAGAAATTGCTCCCAAGTGGACCATCCTTCCTGAGTCCACTGCCACTGCTGTGGTGGGAGTTCTAGCGTTCCTTTGCATGAACTGTTGCCGTCCTCCCAAGTCCTCCACTTGAGAGTCGTCCCTCTGCAATCCACCCTCCCCAGCGGCTTCCTTCCTAAAACACACACTCGGCCTCTCCCTGGCTTGTGCACCTCTGGTGCTTCCCAGAGACTAGAGGAGCAATCCCAGTCTCTTCAGAGCAGCCCTCAAGTCTCTGCTCTTTCTGACCTTACCGACCTGCTACCTTGTCTCCTTACTCTCCGGCGTCCCCCTCCCCTCCCTGTACCCCTGATGCTAGAGCTGCAGTTCAAGGAACTTCTCAGCCTTCCTCAAGCACACACATACCATCTCTACACTATTGCCTCTTCCTGGAATGCCCTTCCTTCTTTTTTACTGGAAACTCCATTTCCTTTGTCAGCACAGCAGTAGACATGTCACCTCCTCTGCCAGGACACCATCAACCACCACCCCCAACCCTAGCAGGAAAATTCGACCGCTGCAGGTCTTCCTCCCTGGCTAGGGAGGGCAAACCTCTCTTGAGGGCAAACACTCATACAGTACTGGCCCACAATGGATGCTCAAGAAATGATGAAAGGGAAGACCATATATTATATGATTCCATTTACATGAAATGTCCAGAACAGACAAACCATAGGAGATAGAGAATAGATTACTGATTGCCAGGGGATGGGGGGAGGAGGGAATTGGGAGATATGAGGTTTCTTTTTGGGGTAATGGAAATGTTCTGGAATTAGATAATGGTGATGGTTGCACAATATTGTGAATATACTAAAAACAACACTGAATTGTGCACTTTAAACTGGTTTAAATGGTGAATTTTATGGTCTCTGAATCTTCTCTCAACAAAAAAGTTTGGAAAAGAAATGATAAATGTATAACAAAACACTTTTTCTTATTTTCTAATTTCCTTTTGTCTCATATCCTTTCCCTATTCACTTCCCTAATGGCCAATATTTTAATTGAAATGAAGAATTTATCCAATCACCAATCATATCTGAATTATAATAAAATACCAATTGGCAGTGTTGGATCAATGGGGTTTGACTCTTTTGCGATGTGTCTTTTTCTTGCTCATGTAGAAACTTTGAAGGGGGAGAAGCTACCTGGTCTGTGTCATCTTCAATACATCCATTGCCCACTTTGCTAAAGACCAAACTTGGACTGGTATCAGTGAAACAAGTTATCATTCGGACTGTTTGTAGTTAGACTGTAACCAAAATAACTTTTCAAAGCCCTTCATGCCCATGAGCTCATTGGTTCATCATGAAAATCTTCTGGGGAGGAGTGTCCTTTTGATGGAGAGAGAAATCATGTGTCCTTCCTAGCTCGGGAGTGGCCAGAGTTGCTGAGCTGAGCTCTTCTGACCTGTTGGTCATTTCTGCTGCTGAGAGAGCAACAATGTGCTGAACATTTTTCTATGTGTGGGTTGTACTTGTTACTCTCGTACTTGTTATTTAAATTGTACTTGTTACTGTTGAGTAATAGCAGCCTCCTTGGGAACATCAGAAAACACTAGAAGGTATAAGATCGAAGATATCACTGCAGTCACTCCAGCAGAGAAAGACAGCAACAAACCCCAATTAATGAAGTTGCTTATGTTGACTCCACTGCAAACAATTGACTCAAATTCCCGTCTCCAGCCCCAAGAGACCTGAGACACACCATTAAGTGGAAATTACAGCAAACCTCCTTCACCCCAAGATGTCCCAAACACTCTTGTGATTACAGAATTCTCAGCTGAGAAACTTAAGACCTGCTTTACAAAAATGGATTGGGGACCAAGTTAATCTATGAAAACTTTGGAAATATTTTCCCATGGATTAATAAGGAAATCCTCACTTATATTACAAAAGAGAATTTCAACCATATTGCAGACAAAATATGTGACTAATTTGTTACAAGCTAACATTTTCTTGGCACATACTATATGCCAAGCACTATTCTAAATGCTTTAGATGTATTAATGCATTTAGTCCTCACAACGACCCTGTAAGATAGGTGTTCCTGTTGTCCCTGTTTTATAGATGGGGAAATTGAGGCACAGAGAAGTCAGGTAATTTGCCCACGGTTACACAACTAGCAGATGGCAGAGCTGGAGTTTGAACCCAGGCAGCCTGGCTCCAAAGTCTATCCAACAAGTGGAGTCCACAGGGCTGTGTGGTTAGTGGGACAGGCAATAAAAAAACATTTTGGCTGAAACATTCTCAGTGGAGGACACAACACACAGGAGTAAATCTACATTTAATAGGATCTCACTGGAGATTAATTTGTGATCGTAAATGCTTTCTGTCGTGCAGTTTGCTTTTTTCCACAGAGAGGGAACAATCTGCCTAGACTATTTTCATGTTTATGAACTGGCAGGTGGGCCAGGTTAAGGGCTTAGGAGCTGATGGGGAACAGAGTGAAGCTAAGTGGGCCGGGCAGTGAACGAGGTGAGGTCAGCCTCCTTTATCCAGCTCCCAGCCCCTCCATCCTACTGGGCACTCTCCTGACTATATTCTTCATGTGCCTCCTGTCCTTGCCTCCAGGACACTGGATTCCCTCCCATTTCAGAAAGACTGAAAATCACCTCCCTTGTCCTCTAGAGAGAAGTGCCCTGTTTCTTAGGCAGAGATGGTTAATTAAATTTTCAAGTAAGTAGACAGTGGCTTCCTTAGTTCCCTGACGTGGGGTCAGCACTAATTCTTTAAAAAGAACACTGTAGAAACTCAGCAAATTCTGAATATAAGTTGGATGCTTGCCTGACTTGGGCCCAGACAAAGGGCCTGGTACCCACCTTCTCCTTGCCCCCTCCTTACTTCCTGGGAAGCTCAGCAACTACAGCGTTCCTTCATCCAAGCACAGGATCTGAGGGCGGATGGGAAGTGGGGTCCCTGAGGTGGGTTATTCCCTGCTCCAGAGGATGGAAGCTTTCTGGAGTGAATGCCTGCAGCTGAGTATATTCCTTGGTCAATCATCACCAAGTCTACAGTGGGAGGTTCTAACAGTGTGTGCTAAACGAGTTCTGGAAAGGAAGATCCTGGCACGGGCCACAGTGGTTGCAGAAGGAGGTCCGTGAAAGGAGGACTTGGATCCTGTGTGAGACAAACGGCAGCCCCCAGGGAGGGAAGGGGCAGGAAGAAGATAGAGAACTCCTATTAGCTTGCTCTGGTGTAGCTAAGATTGTTAGGTGGTTGAAGAGATGATTCTGGAAAGGTCCACAGGGTCAGTGTGGCTGTGAGAGATACCGGCCATGTTTTCTAATCTGGAATCAGGACACATGGTCTGCTCCAAATGTGGCACTGGGACACATGACTGAAAATCAGGGCTGTGCCAGGGGACCTGAGGCCCGTAGTCAGGTCCACTTACACAGGAATTATTCCTCTTGTGCCGTGTCCTCCAAAAATGTCTCAGCAAGAGGAGAGAGGGATCAGGAATGAGAGAGACAGGAGAAGCCAGGCTCTCTGTGGTCCTAGAGTAGACATCGGTGGTTTCTGCCCACCCAGACTCCACCCAGACTGCCTTTGGAGAACACCTCCTCACTCTTCACAGTTCTCTGGTCTGGGGGTGGGGGTGCGTAGGCAGGTCCTGTGAAGCTCACCCCCACCCCTGCCACAGGGACGGGCTGAGACCCAGCCTGGCCAAGCAGCACACTCCATCCACCTGCTACAACAAATGAGCAGACAGATGAGACTTAGACCTGGGACTTTTGGTGGATCCTTTGGGGAAAGCAAAGTTCTCATTCAGTGGGGAACCTTAGCTCTATGGATCACGTCTGAGTGGAGGGTCCAGAAGCTAACACGTGGCCAAGCCTCCCAAGGAGGAAGCAGACTGAGAGATGGAGAGAAAGAGAGACTAAGTCCTGATGAGGTTCTATGAGTGCCTGCCTGGATTTTCTGATTACTCAAGCCCACAAATTGCTTTTTTAAACTTTTTTATGTAACCACTTTAAAATGAAGAAATCGGTGGTGTTGAGGATGCTCACGATGTTGTGCGACCACCACCTCTGTGTAGTTTCACTTCCAACACCCCAAAATAAAACCCCATACTCGGGCTTCCCTGGCGGCGCAGTGGTTGAGAGTCCGCCTGCCAATGCAGGGGACACGGGTTCGTGCCCCGGTACGGGAAGATCCCACATGCCGCGGAGCGGCTGGGCCCATGAGCCATGGCCGCTGAGCCTGTGCGTCCGGAGCCTGTGCTCCGCAACGGGAGAGGCCACAACAGTGAGAGGCCTGCATACCGCAAAAAAACAAAACAAAACAAAACCATACTCATTAAGCAGTTACGCCTTATTCCTCCTCCCCTCAACCCTAGCAAACACCAATCTACTTTCTGTTTCTGTGGATTTACCTACTCATCTAAATGGAATCATACTGGGAGTTCCCTGGCAGTCCAGTGGTTAGGACACTGTGCTTTCACTGCCATGGCCCCAAGTTCAGTCCCTGGTTAGGGAACTAAGATCCCACAAGCCGCAATCTGTGCAGCATGGCAAAAAAAAAAAAAAAAGGAATCACACTATGTGTGGCCTTCTGTGACTGGCTTCTTTCATTTGGAATAGTGTGTTTGAGGTTCATCCACATTATAGCTTGATTCAATACTTCATTCCTTTGTAAGGCTGAATAGTGTTCTGTTGTTTGGATGGACCACATTTTGTTTATCCATTCACCTGTTGAGGGACAGTTGGGTTGTTTCCACCTTTTGGCTGCTATGAGTAGCTCCACTACAAACATTCAGGTACAAGTATTTGTTTGAACACCTGTTTTTAATTCTTCTGGGTATATGCCTAGGAGTGGAATTGCTGGGTCATATGGTCTTCTATGTCTAACTTTTTGAGGAATGGCCAGACTCTGTCTCCACAGCGGCTGAACACAAATTCCTTTTTTATTGTCCTGCATGACTCAAAGAGACCAGCTGGATGCCAAGGCTGTGCCGTCACTGTCCCCAGGGCCTCCAGCAGGATAGTCCTCACTGGTTTGGAATTGTTCCTGGACTGGTGACTGCAATGGTGCAATCCAACACCCAGGAATGATCATAGCTAAGGAACTCCATCCCATTGCCCCTAAGGCCCCTAAGGAGCCGTGTCTCAGAACAGCCTTCCTCTTCCGCTGCTGGGAGAAGCACATCTGGGCAATGTCCCTCAGTCCATCTGTCCATGCTTTCTGCCTGGGCAGCCTCCCCCAGAGCAGTGCTGAGAGGTGGCAAGCTGGTTTGGGCTGAATTTCAGGTTGGGTCAAGGCTATAGGATGGTCTGTCTCTTCACAGACCCAGACCTTTGGGGCTGAGTTGGGCGAGGTAACAGCTGCCCACCCAGCATCATGGTGGGAATGCTGGCCTGGGTGACTGTGGAGAGAGCTGAACCCAGGGTGTCAGAGGAGGTCATTGAGAGGACATGACTGCTAGCTGGACCCGGGCAGTCAGAGTCTCCTCACTCCCTCCTCTGTCCTTGGAATGTACATTCTGCCCACCGTTCCCACAGTGGGAACTTTTCCAAGAATGCAGCCTTGAGAGAACAATGTGCTATTGAGACTAACTGAACCCAGTTAAAGCCTCTATATAAACTTTTAAGATTTTGGTGGGCAAGTGCAGAGATCTACTCATCTTGTGTCTATTGTAAGACAAGCCTCGTGTGTAAGTTCCCTTGCTTATTAAACCTGCCACCCACCAATCTGGAGTGGTCTGCCTTTTTCTTTGGTTTCTCCTTGCCCCCAGTTTCGATTTCACCCAGGAAGCTCCCAAGTTCGTGAACCAACACAGAGCCTGGACACTGAGCTTTATCTGCCACCCGCCCACTATGTGACCTTAAGCAAGTCCTTTTCTCTCTCTGGGTCTCAGCCTCTCAAGTGTCAAATGAGCTGGGTCAATTAAATGATCACACTGACTGTCTTGGGTCTGGGTGACTCCCACCCCGCCTTGCTCCCAAGTTTTCTCTTTCTCTCTGAATCTTCATAAAAGTCTAGGATTATTGCTAGGCAGCTAGCCGAAGTCACAGCAATAATCCAGACCTCCTGTTCTGGTGCCTTGTCCCTGCCCTCCATGTGTGCGTATTGGTTTCCTGGAGGACATTTGTTCTTAGCGCTGATGTTTTCCTGCGACTGTTACTCTGCAAGCAGCAGTCCCCCTGCAGAGGGTTGGTGAGCTGTGCTTCCCATAACTAGCCCCTAGTGAGGTCAGAACTCCCTGGGGCTGCGTGAGAAGGCAGCTCCCTTCTTAAATGCTGAGCCCAGAGTAACCAAGTCCAACCTCATCAACAGTGGCTTCTTAAGTGCCCCTTCCCATTCTCTGAGCAGTGTCTAGGGTGTCTCTCTGTTTGTCTGTTTCTCTTTCACACACAGACAAACAGCTGTCACCAACCCTGCCCTGCACATACCAGGTCTCCACTTGAGAATGCCTCTCTCTAATATTACTCTAGTTAAATGTTCACTCTGTTTTACAACATGGATAAGTGTACTTGGCACACCAAAAAAAAAAAAAAAAAAACCACAAAAGCTATAATAGACTTAACTGTTTGTTTCTATTGCTATCATAATAGTAATATTATTATTATTGCCTAAATCTTATAAATCCAATAGATACGAATGACAGCTTCCTAATTGTAGTTGCAAGACTATTTTCAACGCCTAAATATTTTTGAGTTTCCGTATAGGAAATCTAATGCTCTTAAACTGGTCTTTTAAATACGACAAGATAGAGGCCAATGCTTGGGCACCCTCTGTCTCTATGGGAGGGGGGCCAGAGTGTGGTCTGAGGAATGTTCTGTTCATATCATGAACCCCTGATTTTTCAAGAGCCAATAAATTGTTTTCTTGAAGGGTGGGTTTCGTGTGATTCCCGAGGCTTCATTGCCCTATCCCTTGATGTCCTCTCAAAGAGTAGAGGTTACAGAGGCTGTAGATGGGATAAGGGTCCTTGACCCTTATCAGGATCAGCAGCAAGGGGCCTTGGTAATGAAGGGAGGGGGAAGGTTGGCAAGGCCTTCGTAGAGATGGCCAGCACTGGGGCTTCTGCTCAGTACTGCTGATGTTGGCAATGGGATGCAGGTGATGGGTGAGGGCTGGGGTTGGCCGGGGGGTGGCGGGGTGACTAAGTGACCCTTAGGCTGTTCCCCATCCTGAGATCCCAGGCTATGTGAGAAAAGCTCTCTAGAACTGCAGCCCTTGAGGATTTTGTGCCATGTGGCTTCCTCCTGCTCTGGGAGGTACTCTCAGGCTCCTGTCTCTCAAGCCATCTGCATCTCCCCAGGCAGGGCAGGTGATGTACTGTTCCCCACAGCAGGCAGCCCAGGACAGGCACACACTGTTTAAAAATGGACTCGCTCTTGATTGATTCATTGATTGTGGGTAGCAGTGCCAGGAGTGGACATGTGAGCTGGAGACCCCTTATCCTTATCCCTCTGGTCCATGGCCCTCTGCCACACATCAGAGCAGGATAGAGGCACAGAGAGAGTGAGGCTGTGTGTGTGTGGTGATGGTGGGGGGATGTTTGGGGACATCCATCCATCCATCAATCCAATCAGATCAGTGCAGGCTCCTCCCTGGGCCCCTCCCTGCTCTCTGTCCCTCAGGCCATGGATAATACGGACTGGCAGGGCCAGTTGGATCTGTACTAAGGGGAAAGGGCTGGCAGAGCCCATCAGCCCCTTTCTTCTCATTTCTCCAGCGAGCCAGGGGTCTCTGCCCAGTGGAGAGCCCTCCGATCATGCCAGCCAGGAGTCTGTGTCGCCATTTTGCCTGGGTGAAATAGACAGCTTCCTATGTGGTATGAATTAAGACATGGAAAAGCCTCCAGTGCCACCTGAAATACATTTCTTTTTTGTGCCTGATCTCCTATCATTAGCAGTTCTCACCTTTGAGTTTTAATGGTTTAACTATTTATGGAAAGGGGAGAATGTTACACTTGAAGACCCTTCTCTTCTGCATTGTATTTCTCCTGTGAGAGAAGAGCCCTGGGGTGACACAAATCCCACTCCCCCACCAGGTCTGGGGGTGGAGGACCCTCAAGTCGGGTGGGTGTGTAGAAGACCAATGGTCTTAACTTCCCTATTTTACTGCGAGTGTCACAGCAGTGTCCGAAGGAGCGGACAGGCAGGGGCAAGGGGGAGGCTTGATGTGAGTGGCTGCTGTGAATTTCAGTTCAACTCAGTCTGGCTGGCTTACTGAATCAATGTTGGGAAAACACAGCACTCTCCTGGGAGGAGAGGTGTTTGGTATAAATAGAAGGTATTATCATTGTGAGGCAACTGGGGGATGTCATGTCGCTCAGTGCAGCTCAAGGCAGCTGTGAGAACCCCAGCTGTGGGCTGCAGGGCTGCCAGCCATCTGCTCTCATTTGCTTGTCCATAGAGAAAGGGCCCTTTCTCCATTCGAAGCTCACCCTCAGGGTGACCTCAGCAAATCTAGAGCCCTCTCTGAGCCCTTTTCCCCTTCTCTGCTGGGCACATTGAGCCACCTCCATTCTCAGGGGGCATTTGATGGGGTCCTAACCATGCCCATGAACGGACTATAACAAGGGATTACCACTCTCCACTCAAACTCTGAGCAAGCATTGTGCCTTTCCCCACACACCACCGTGCTCTTTATTTTTCTTATTTTTTTTAATCCTCAGGATTCTCTTTATTTTATTTAATTTTTAAATTTTTATATTTTTGGCTGCACCGCGCAGCACGTGGGATCTTATTTCCCCAACCAGGGATCCAACCAGCGCCCACTGCAGCGGAAGCGCGGAGTCCTAACCATTGGACAGCCAGGGAATTCCCGTGCTCTTTTTTTTTTTTTTTAATTAATTTTATTTTTGGCTGCGTTGGGTCTTCATTGCTGCGCGTGGGCTTTCTCTAGCTGCGGTGAGCGGGGGCTACTCTTCGTTGCGGAGCACAGGTTTTAGGTGCACAGGCTTCAGTAGTTGTGGCTCGCGGGTTCTAGAGCACAGGCTCAGTAGTTGTGGCGCACGGGCTTAGTTGCTCTGCGGCATGTGGGGTGTTCCTGGGCCAAGGCTCTAACCCGTGTCCCCTGCATTGGCAGGCGGATTCTTAACCACTGCTCCACCACGGAAGCCGCCCTGCTCTTTATTTTTAAGCAGTTTTATTGAGATATAATCTACACACCATACAACTCACCCATTTAAGTGTATAATTCAGTGATTTTAGTTTATTCACAGATATATACAGCCATCACCGCAATTTTAGAACATTTTCATCACCCCCAAAAAAAACCCTGTACCCCTTAACTATCGCCCCCCCATCACCCTGTCAACACCCCAAGCAGCAGCTCTCCTTTCTATCGCTGTAGATTTGCCTAATCTGGACATTTCATATAAATGGAGTCATATAATATGTGGTCTTTTGTGACTGGCTTCTTTTACCTAGCATAATGTTTTCAAGGTTCATCCATGTTGTGGTATGTGGTTCCTTTATATGGCCAAATAATATTTCATTGTATGAATATATTATCTTTTGTTTATTAATTCATCAGTTGTTGGACATTTGGGTTGTTTCTACCTTTTGGTTACTAAGTACATTTTTTGTGTGTGGACATATGTTTTCATTTATCTTGAGAATATACCTAGAAGTGGAATTGGTAGATCATGTGGTACCTCTGTGTTTAATCGTTTGAGGAAACCCACCTTGTTCTTAACAATTGTAAAGCAATTAATTGATTAGTTGGGGCCCTAGGCAATCATTCAACAAATACTTATTTAGCTCTTTCCATATTCCAAGCACTCTTCTGAAAGTTGGGGAAACAGTAGTATGAATAGAGGTCAGTCAGCTATGTAGCTTTACTGCTGTAAGGACTTTGGCTTTTATTTTAAATAGAATGCAAAGAACTTAAAGGTTTGTTTCTTCCCCCAAAAGGTTTATTGAAGTATAATTTACAAACACTAAACTGCACACATATGAATTGTACAATTTCATTTCTTACGTGTGTATATGTCCATGAAACTATCAACACAAGATGGAACATTATCCCCCAAAATTTCCTTGTGCCCCTTTATAATTTCTCCCTCCTGCCCCTCTCTCCCCACCTACTCCCAGGCTACCACTGATCAAACTACAAATTAGCTGCATTTGCTAGAATGAAACAGCTTGTGCTTTTTTCGTGTGGCTTCTTTCACTTGGCATAATTATTTTGAGGTTTATCTATATTGTTGCTTATATTAGTAGTTCATTCCTTTTTATTGCTGAATAGTAGTCCATTATATGAATACAAAACAATTTGTTTCTCCATTCCCCAGTTAATGGACATCTGGGGTGTTTCCAGTTTGGAGCTATTACAAGTAAGCTGCTATGAACATTTGTGTACAAATCTTTGAATGGGCATATGCTTTGGTTTCTCCAGAGTAAATATCTACGAGTGGAATATTTACCTTATAAGAAACTAACAAACCGTTTTCTAAGTTGATTATAGTATTTTACATTCCCGCCAGCAGTGTATGAGAGTTCCAGTTGCTCCACATCTTTTCAAACATTTGGTAGGGTCAGTCTTTTTAATTTTAGCCATTCCAATAGGTGTGTACTGGTATCTCATTGTGATTTTGACTTGCATTTCAAAATGACTAGTGTCGTTGGGCATCTTTTCATGTATTTGCCATCTGTATCCTCTTTGGAGAAGTGTCTGTTCAAATTTTTTGCCAAATTTTAAAAAATGGGTTGCTTATACTCTTATTATTGAATTTTGAGAGTTCATTATATATACTGGATACAAGTCCTTTACCAGATATACAATTTGCAAATATTTTCTCCCAACCTGTAGCTTATCTTTTCATTCTCTTAACAGTATCTTTCAAATAGCAGAAATTCTTAATTTATTTTTTAAAATAAATTTATTAATTTATTTATTTTTGGCTGCTTTGGGTCTTCATTGCTGCGTGTAGGCTTTCTCTAGTTGTGGCGAGCGGGGGCTACTCTTTGTTGTGGTGTGTGGGCTTCTCATTATGGTAGCTTCTCTTGTTGCTGAGCACGGGCTCTAGGCCCATGGGCTTCAGTAGTTGGGGCACGTGGGCTCAGTAGTTGTGGCTCACGGGCTCTAGAGCACAGGCTCAGTGTTGTGGCACATGGGCTTAGTTGCTCCGCGGCACGTGGGATCTTCCCGGACCAGGGCTCGAACCCGTGTCCCCTGCATTAGCAGGCAGATTTTTAACCACTGCGCCACCAGGGAAGCCCAGAAATTCTTAATTTTGATGAAGTCCAATGCATCAGTTTCTTTCTTTTTTGGTTCATACTTTTAGTGTTACATCAAGAAAACTTTGCCTAACCCAAGGCCACAAAGATTTTCTCCTGTTTTCTTTTACAAGTTTTATAATTGGAGGCTTTACCTTTAAGTCTGTGATTCACTTTGAATTAGTTTTTGTATATGGTGAGAGGTATGAAGTTCATTCCTTTGCATTTGGCTCTCAAGATGTTCCAACACCATTTGTTGAAAAGACTTTTCTTTCTCCTCTGTATTACCTTTGCACCTTTGCTGAAAAAACACTTGTCCTTTATACCTGGATCTATTTCTGGACTTTCTATTCTGTGCCATGGATCTATTTGTCTATCTTTATGTTCCTCCAGCTTTATTCTTCTTTTTCAAAGTGGTTTTGGTTATTCCATGTAAATTTTAGAATCAGGTTGTTGATTCTACAAAAGAGCCTTTTAGGATTTTGATTGGGATTTCATTGACTTTAGGGAACAATTTGGGGAGAATTGACATCTTAACAATACTAAGTCTTATGAGCTGTGACCACATTTGTTCATATCTTTGATTGCTCTCAACAATGTTTTGTAGTATTCAGTGTCCAGGTTTCTGCAGGGTAACTGTTTAACTGTGTTCCCACATATCTTAACATGGATTGGTCACCTACTAGGTGAGCTCCAGGTCTGTAGCAATAGACCTGGGGTCACTTGCTGGGAATATGGAGGTGGTTATGAACATATGGTATCGGCAACTGCCCACTTTCCCTGCCAGAGAGTGCCATATGGCTGCTACTTGGGTATTGACAAGCCTTTCTGGCTACCATCCTGCAGACCTGCAAGACCAACCCAAGTGCCTTGGAGCTTCATGCCCAACCCAAGCCTGGCACCCAAACCCACAGAAGCAGGATTGAGCCTCTCTTGAAGAAAGCCAGCTCCTTCCTCACCCTCAGCTTTGTGCGTATCCTTCCTGACCTGGGCTCATCATCTCAGATCTGCAGATGTCCCTTGAATCATCTTCTTGGACACTACTACTCTCTAAGTTTTTCAAGGAAAACACCCACAGATGAGAAATAGGTAGATTGGTGCTATTGATGCCAGAAGCCAAGAAGTAGTGGTGTCAGATGAGTCTGGAGCCCAGAAGAACTTCTGTGGATTCTTCCACTGGGAGTTTCTAAGATTGGTCAGTTCCCTCACTCATGCCCCATCCATTTAAGCTCGTACTGAGTTAAAGCCAGGCCTTGCTTTAAGGTCTCCTTGCTCATCTCCAAATTATTTCTGCATGGGGTGGGATAGATGTATCCTCTTATGTCACTGTAGTCATCATACTGCTTGAGCATCATACTGCTCAGATGTTCAAGAACTATCCATGACTCCTCAGTGCCTTCAGAATAAGGTCCAAACTTCCTGGCCTAGTTATTCAAGGAAGCCCAACATCTGGTCTTTCTCCACATGCCCCAAATACTCTGTTCCAGTCACACTAGTCTTCTCACTGGCCTCAGATGCTCCCATCTATGAGCCTTTGCTTATTTATGCCCTGTCCTTCCCCTCCCCACTTACCCGTCCAAATCTCACCTCTCAAATCTCAAGTGGATTGATTCAAGTCCCATTTTTCTATGAAATGCTACTAACAATTCCAGGTTTAATTAGGGGTTTTATTTTACAACTTGCTTTCACTTTGAGTAGTTTTATTTAAAATACTTAATTATTAACTAATAGTAATTAATAAGAGCTTCCATTTAATGAGAGCCCTGGTATCTATGCCAGACACCACACACACGTCACACACACTTTTTTACATTTTTTGCTTTGTTTATAAATGTTTGTTTTCTTATAAAAAATTTTTCTGGCTTCCCTGGTGGCACAGTGGTTAAGAATCTGCCTGCTAATGCAGGGGACCACAAGCCCTGGTCTGGCAAGATCCCACATGCCGCGGAGCAACTAAGCTCGTGTGCCACAACTACTGAGTCTGTGCTCTAGAGCCCGTGTGCCACAACTACTGAAGCCCCCGCGCCTAGAGCCCATGCCCCGCAACAAGAGAAGCCACCACATTGAGAAGCCTGCGCACTGCAACAAAGAGTAGCCCCCGCTCGCCGCAGCTAGAGAAAGCCCGAGCATAGCAGCGAAGACCCAATGCAGCCAAAAATAAATAAATTGATTTAAAAAAAATTTTTTTTTTCAAACTCACATCAGAAGTCTGGACTCCCAACAACCCTAGTTACAGATGGCGACACGGAGATTGAGAGAGCCTATGTAACTTGCCCAAGTTCCACAGCAAGTGAGGGTTGTGGGTGAGATTAGAGCCCTGGCCTGTGTCCTTTCCACTCTTGCGCATAGACTCCTATAGCCCTGGAGGACAGGCAGGCCTGAGAGCCTCATGTTACAGAGGAAGGGGATTGAAGGCCAAGAGTTTTTTCCCTTCAAGCCATGCAGGAAATCAGTGGGGCCTTCCATATTTTAAAACATTGTGATAAAGTACACATAACATAAAATTTACTATTTTAACCATTTGACAGTGGGCAATTCAGTGGCATTGAGTACACTTCCAAAGCTGTGCAGCCCACATCACCCTTTATTTATTTATTTATTTTATTTTACAAATTTAATCAGTTATACATATACATATGTTCCCATATCCCCTCCCTTTTGCGTCTCCCTCCCACCCTCCCTATCCCACCCCTCCAGGCAGTCACAAAGAACCGAGCTGATCTCCCTGTGCTATGCGGCTGCTTCCCACTAGCTATCTACCTTATGTTTGGTAGTGTATATATGTCCATGCCGCTCTTTCACTTTGTCACAACTTACCCTTCCCCCTCCCCATATCCTCAAGTCCATGCTCTAGTAGGTCTGTGTCTTTATTCCTGTCTTACTCCTAGGTTCTTGATGACATTTTTTTTTCTTAAATTCCATATATATGTGTCAGCATACAGTATTTGTCTTTCTCTTTCTGACTTACTTCACTCTGTATGACAGACTCTAGGTCCATCCACCTCATTACAAATAGCTCAATTTCATTTCTTTTTATGGCTGAGTAATATTCCATTGTATATATGTGCCACATCTTCTTTACCCATTCATCCGATGATGGGCACTTAGGTTGTTTCCATCTCCGGGCTATTGTAAATAGGGCTGCTATAAACATTTTGGTACATGTCTCTTTTTGAATTATGGTTTTCTCAGGGTATATGCCCAGTAGTGGGATTACTGGGTCATATGGTAGTTCTATTTGTAGTTTTTTAAGGAACCTCCATACCGTTCTCCATAGTGGCTGTACCAATTCACATTCCCACCAGCAGTGCAAGAGTGTTCCCTTTTTTCCACACCCTCTCCAGCATTTATTGTTTCTAGATTTTTTGATGATGGCCATTCTGACTGGTGTGAGATGATATCTCATTGTAGTTTTTTATTTTATTTTTTTTTTGCGATATGCGGGCCTCTCACTGTTGTGGCCTCCCCCGTTGCGGAGCACAGGCACCGGACGCGCAGGCTCAGCGGCCATGGCTCACGGGCCCAGCCGCTCCGCGGTATATGGGATCCTCCCAGACCGGGGCACGAACCCGTATCCCCTGCATCGGCAGGCGGACTCTCAACCACTTGCGCCACCAGGGAGGCCCTCATTGTAGTTTTGATTTGCATTTATCTAATGAGTAAAGATGTTGAGCATCCTTTCATGTGTTTGTTGGCAGTCTGTATATCTTCTGTGGAGAAATGTCTATTTAGGTCTTCTGCCCATTTTTGGATTGGGTTGTTTGTTTTTTTGCTATTGAGCTGCATGAGCTGCTTATAAATTTTGGAGATTAATCCTTTGTCAGTTGCTTCATTTGCAAATATTTTCTCCCATTCTGAGGGTTGTCTTTTGGTCTTGTTTATGGTTTCCTTTGCTGTGCAAAAGCTTTTAAGTTTCATTAGGTCCCATGTGTTTATTTTTGTCTTTATTTCCATTTCTCTAGGAGGTGGGTCAAAAAGGATCTTGCTGTGATTTATGTCATAGAGTGTTCTGCCTATGTTTTCCTCTAGGAGTTTGATAGTGTCTGGCCTTACATTTAGGTCTCTAATCCATTTTAAGCTTATTTTTGTGTATGGTGTTAGGGAGTGATCTAATCTCATACTTTTACATGTCCCTGTCCAGTTTTCCCAGCACCACTTATTGAAGAGACTGTCCTTTCTCCACTGTACATTCCTGCCTCCTTTATCAAAGATAAGGTGACCATATGTCCGTGGGTTTATCTCTGGGCTTTCTATCCTGTTCCATTGATCTATCTTTCTGTTTTTGTGCCAGTACCATACTGTCTTGATTACTGTAGCTTTGTAGTATAGTCTGAAGTCAGGGAGCCTGATTCCTCCAGCTCCATTTTTCGTTCTCAAGATTGCTTTGGCTATTCGGGGTCTTTTGTGTTTCCATACAAATTGTGAAATTTTTTGTTCTAGCTCTGTGAAAAATGCCATTGGTAGTTTGATAGGGATTGCATTGAATCTGTAGATTGCTTTGGGTAGTAGAGTCATTTTCACAATGTTGATTCTTCCAATCCAAGAACATGGTACATCTCTCCATCTATTTGTATCATCTTTAATTTCTTTCATCAGTGTCTTATAATTTTCTGCATACAGGTCTTTTGTCTCCTTAGGGAGGTTTATTCCTAGATATTTTATTCTTTTTGTTGCAATGGTAAATGGGAGTGTTTCCTTGATTTCACTTTCAGATTTTTCATCATTAGTATATAGGAATGCCAGAGATTTCTGTGCATTAATTTTGTATCCTGCAACTTTACCAAATTCATTGATTAGCTCTAGTAGTTTTCTGGTAGCATCTTTAGGATTCTCTATGTATAGTATCATGTCATCTGCAAACAGTGACAGCTTTACTTCTTCTTTTCCCATTTGGATTCCTTTTATTTCCTTTTCTTCTCTGATTGCCGTGGCTAAAACTTCCAAAACTATGTTGAATAAGAGTGGTGAGAGTAGGCAACCTTGTCTTGTTCCTGATCTTAGTGGAAATGGTTTCAATTTTTCACCATTGAGGACGATGCTGGCTGTGGGTTTGTCATATATGGCCTTTATTATGTTGAGGAAAGTTCCCTCTATGCCTACTTTCTGCAGGGTTTTTATCATAAATGGGTGTTGAATTTTGTCGAAAGCTTTCTCTGCATCTATTGAGATGATCATATGGTTTTTCTCCTTCAGTTTGTTAATATGGTGTATCACGTTGATTGATTTGCGTATATTGAAGAATCCTTGCATTCCTGGAATAAACCCCACTTGATCATGGTGTATGATCCTTTTAATGTGCTGTTGGATTCTGTTTGCTAGTATTTTGTTGAGGATTTTTGCATCTATGTTCATCAGTGATATTGGCCTGTAGTTTTCTTTCTTTGTGACATCCTTGTCTGGTTTTGGTATCAAGGTGATGGTGGCCTCGTAGAATGAGTTTGGGAGTGTTCCTCCCTCTGCTATATTTTGGAAGAGTTTGAGAAGGATAGGTGTTAGCTCTTCTCTAAATGCTTGATAGAATTCGCCTGTGAAGCCATCTGGTCCTGGGCTTTTGTTTGTTGGAAGATTTTTGATCACAGTTTCAATTTCAGTGCTTGTGATTGGTCTGTTCATATTTTCGATTTCTTCCTGATTCAGTCTTGGCAGGTTGTGCATTTCTAAGAATTTGTCCATTTCTTCCAGGTTGTCCATTTTATTGGCATAGAGTTGCTTATAGTAATCTCTCATGATCTTTTGTATTTCTGCAGTGTCAGTTGTTACTTCTCCTTTTTCATTTCTAATTCTATTGATTTGAGTCTTCTCCCTTTTTTTCTTGATGAGTCTGGCTAATGGTTTATCAATTTTGTTTATCTTCTCAAAGAACCAGCTTTTAGTTTTATTGATCTTTGCTATCGTTTCCTTCATTTCTTTTTCATTTATTTCTGATCTGATTTTTATGATTTCTTTCCTTCTGCTAACTTTGGGATGTTTTTGTTCTTCTTTCTCTAATTGCTTTAGGTGCAAGGTTAGGTTGTTTATTCGAGATGTTTCCTGTTTCTTAAGGTGGGATTGTATTGCCATAAACTTCCCTCTTAGAACTGCTTTTGCTGCATCCCATAGGTTTTGGGTCGTCGTGTCTCCATTGTCATTTGTTTCTAGGTATTTTTTAATTTCCTCTTTGATTTCTTCAGTGATCACTTCGTTATTAAGTAGTGTATTGTTTAGCCTCCATGTGTTTGTATGTTTTACAGCTCTTTTCCTGTAATTGATATCTAGTCTCATAGCATTGTGGTCGGAAAAGATACTTGATACAATTTCAATTTTCTTAAATTTACCAAGGCTTGATTTGTGACCCAAGATATGATCTATCCTGGAGAATGTTCCATGAGCACTTGAGAAAAATGTGTATTCTGTTGTTTTTGGATGGAATGTCCTATAAATATCAATTAAGTCCATCTTGTTTAATGTATCATTTAAAGCTTGTGTTTCCTTATTTATTTTCATTTTGGATGACCTGTCCATTGGTGAAAGTGGGGTGTTAAAGTCCCCTACTATGATTGTGTTACTGTCGATTTCTCCTTTTATGGCTGTTAATATTTCCCTTATGTATTGGGGTGCTCCTATGTTTGGTGCATAAATATTTACAATTGTTATATCTTCTTCTTGGATCGATCCCTTGATCATTAGGTAGTGTCCTTCTTTGTCTCTTCTAGTAGTCTTTATTTTAAAGTCTATTTTGTCTGATATGAGAATTGCTACTCCAGCTTTCTTTTGGTTTCCATTTGCATGGAATATCTTTTTCCATCCCCTTACTTTCAGTCTGTATGTGTCTCTAGGTCTGAAGTGGGTCTCTTGTAGACAGCATATATATGGGTCTTGTTTTTGTATCCATTCAGCCAGTCTGTGTCTTTTGGTGGGAGCATTTAGTCCATTTACATTTAAGGTAATTATTGATATGTATGTTCCTATTCCCATTTTCTTAATTGTTTTGGGTTCGTTATTGTAGTTCTTTTCCTTCTGTTGTGTTTCTTGCCTAGAGAAGTTCCTTTAGCATTTGTTGTAAAGCTGGTTTGGTGGTGCTGAACTCTCTCAGCTTTTGCTTGTCTGTAAAGGTTTTAATTTCTCCATCAAATCTGAATGAGATCCTTGCTGGGTAGAGTAATCTTGGTTGCAGGTTTTTCTCCTTCATCACTTTAATTATGTCCTGCCACTCCCTTCTGGCTTGTAGAGTTTCTGCTGAGAGATCAGCTGTTATCCTGATGGGGATTCCCTTGTGTGTTATTTGTTGTTTTTGCCTTGCTGCTTTTAATATGATTTCTTTGTGTTTAATTTTTGACAGTTTGATTAATATGTGTCTTGGTGTATTTCTCCTTGGATTTATTCTGTATGGGACTCTCTGTGCCTCCTGGACTTGATTAACTATTTCCTTTCCCATATTAGGGAAGTTTTCAACTATAATCTCTTCAAATATTTTCTCAGTCCCTTTCTTTTTCTCTTCTTCTTCTGGAACCCCTATAATTCGAATGTTGGTGCGTTTAATGTTGTCCCAGAGGTCTCTGAGACTGTCCTCTGTTCTTTTCATTCTTTTTTATTTTGCTCTGCAGCAGTTATTTCCACTATTTTATCTTCCACCTCACTTATCCGTTCTTCTGCCTCAGTTATTCTGCTATTGATCCCATCTAGAGTATTTTTTATTTCATTTATTGTGTTTTTAATCGATGCTTGATTCATCTTTAGTTCTTCTAGGTCCTTGTTAACTGTTTCTTGCATTTTGTCTATTCTATTTCCAAGATTTTGGATCATCTTTACCATCATTATTCTGAATTCTTTTTCAGGTAGACTGCCTATTACCTCTTCATTTGTTAGGTCTGGTGGGTTTTTATCTTGCTCCTTCTCCTGCTGTGTGTTTTTCTGTCTTCTCATTTTGCTTATGTTACTGTGTTTGGGGTCTCCTTTTTGCAGGCTGCAGGTTCGTAGTTCCCGTTGTTTTTGGTGTGTGTCCCCAGTGGCTAGGGTTGGTTTAGTGGGTTGTGTAGGCTTCTTGGTGGAGGGGACTACTGCCTGTGTTCTGGTGGATGAGGCTGGATCTTGTCTTTCTGGTGGGCAGGTCCACGTTTGGTGGTGTGTTTTGGGGTGTCTGCGGACTTTTTATGATTTTAGGCCACCTCTCTGCTAATGGGTGGCGTTGTGTTCCTGTCTTGCTAGTTGTTTGGCATAGGGTGTCCAGCACTATAGCTTGCTGGTCGTTGAGTGAAGCTGGGTGCTGCTGTTGAGATGGAGATCTCTGGAAGATTTTCGCCGTTTGATATTGTGTGGAGCTGGGAGGTCTCTTGTGGACCAGTGTCCTGAAGTTGGCTCTCCCACCTCAGAGGCACAGCACTGACTCCTGGCTCCTCAATTTGGGATGATTTGTTGTCTATTCATGTATTCCACAGATGCAGGGTACATCAAGTTGATTGTGGAGCTTTAATCCGCTGCTTCTGAGGCTGCTGGGAGAGGTTTCCCTTTCTCTTCTTTGTTCTCACAGCTCCTGGGTCTCAGCTTTGGATTTGGCCCCGCCTCTGCGTGTAGGTCGCCGGAGGGCGTCTGTTCTTCGCTCAGACAGGACAGGGTTAAAGGAGCAGCCTCTTCGGGGACTCTGGCTCACTCAGGCCGGGCGGGAGGGAGGGGGACAGAGTGCGGGGCGAGCCTGCAGCGGCAGAGGTCGGCGTGACGTTGCACCAGCCCGAGGCGCGCCGTGCGTTCTCCCAGGGAAGCCGCCCCTGGATCCCGGGACCCCGGCAGTGGCAGGCTGCACAGGCTCCCGGAAGGGCGGTGTGGACAGTGACCTGCGCTCGCACACAGGCTTCTTGGCGGCGGCAGCAGCAGCCCCAGCGTCCCACGCCCATCTCTGGGCTCCGCGCTTTCAGCCGCGACTCGCGCCCGTCTCTGGAGCTCCTTTACGCGGCGCTCTTAATCCCCTCTCCTCGCGCACCAGGAAACCAAGAGGGAAGAAAAAGTCTCCTGCCTCTTCGGCAGCTCCAGAGTTTTCCCGGATTCCCTCCCGGCTAGCTGTGGCACATTAGCCCCCTTCAGACTGAGTTCTCGCCGCCAGCCCCAGTCCTCTCCCTGCGCTCTGACCGAAGCCCGAGCCTCAGCTCCAGCGCCGCCTGCCCCGGCGGGGGAGCAGACAATCCTCTCGGGCTGCTGAGTGCCGCTCGGCACCGCTCCTCTGTGCGGGAATCTCTCCGCTTTGCCCTACCCAGGTATGTGGGGAGTTTCTTGCCTTTTGGGAGGTCTGGGGTCTTCTGCCAGCGTTCAGTAGGTGTTCTGTAGGAGTTGTTCCACGTGTAGCTGTATTTCTGGTGTATCTGTGGGGAGGAAGCTGATCTCCGCGTCTTACTCTTCCGCCATCTTACCCGGAAGTCCCACATCACCCTTTAGTTCCAACACATTTCGTCACCCCGAAGGAAATCCCGTACCTGTTGAGCAGTCACTCTCTCTTACCTCCTGCACCCAGCCCCTCGTAACTGCTAATCTGCTTTCTGCCTATTTGCCTATTCTGAACATTATATAAAAGTGGAATCATATGATTTGCAGCCTTTCCCATGTAGCTTCCTGTTGCTGGGCCCTGTTCTTTAAATGCTGCCATTTGAGACATATTATCTGTGTTGTAGTTTAAAATCATGTGTCGAACGGTTGTATCAAAATGGTATGAGCCCTGACTGGTGGTACACAGCCTGGAGCCCAGGTTTTCTGATCCCGAGTGGCCAGGAAGATGCGTACCCCTGCCTGCCCTAGTGCTTTGAGTCTGGCCCATAGCCTTTCACATTCTCTAATTCAGGAAGCCCTGCCTTCCTGCTTTTCTCCCAGACCCCACTCCCACCCCAAACACACAGCACCTGCCACAGAACTGGGCTGCCCGAGCACACCCAGTGCTAGCTGAGCTGCCTGCAGCTGGCAGAGCGTCTGACCTCCTCTGGCACAAAGGACCCAGCAGGTGCGGCCAGGGACTGCCTCCACGACCCCAGTCATGGTCTCTGCTCAGTCTCCTGAGGTCAAGCCATCAGCATTAAGCATGAGCACCTTCCCCCATGCCCTGTCCTTGTACCCAATCTGAGGTTGTCAGCCCTGGACTAGGGTGTGCCCTGCCCTGTGTGTGCAGCTGAAAGCAGCACTCGCCAGCAGCTTGGATTTTCCTCCTCCTCGCTTGTGATTCCTCAACATGCACACGACAAGCACCAGCGACAGAGGCAAAGACGGATTAATTCCAAGTCTGGGGCTGGCACTGGTACAGACATGGCTAGATACACAAGTAAATGACCGCTGAGGTCTTCTGCTGACTCAGCCCTTGGAGGAGCAGGTGATAAACCCTGGGGCCTTCTGGAGAGCTCTGCCTGCCCAGGTGTGATCTTCTCTTTCAGCTTTCCTACCTGGAAAGCAACTCCCAGCCACTCTTACCAATCTATCTGCTCACTAAGCCAGATGACATTTTGTTACAAGGGATTTTCTGCTCTCAAGGGACCTCCCTCATCAAGTCCAATTTCCTGTCCCTACCTCTGGCGCCTGAATCCCACAGTAGAGGGTCTTTGGGACCGAGTAAAGTCTCTAACAGAGACTCTTTTTACTGCTCCTGGTCTCTGATAGAGGCGGTGCCTGCCAAGGGCTGGCTGCAAGAGTGGTGAGATGTAATCTCCATTTACAAATAAAAACATCGTACTTGATAGGCTGACACAGCTTCCACCCAAGTCTGCCAGCTTCCTCTTCAACCAGATTGCCCTCCCTAAACCCTTCCTTCATAGACATTCCAGAGCCACCTCCAACCCTCGGTATGAATGAGTTTATTCGGCCTTTCCCTGGGAGGGAGACAGAGATTGCAGGCCTGTTCTAGTTGCTGGGTTTCTGCATCTCAGGCTCTGGGTGTGGGTATGAATGAGGTAAGTTCTTTGCCTATGTCCCACGTGCCTCTGTGTACCTGGAAGCAGGTATGCAGTGAAGAGACACACTGCTTTTCCCCTCTCTTGGGGAGCTGTAAGGCTTGCTTCATGCAGTCGGCACCGGTTTTGGTTTAAGTGGTGTGTGGGTTATGGATTCCACGTGCTGTATGTGGCTGAGGTCTCCCGTGCCCCAGTCTGTTCTAAAGGTTTTCCTAGGCCTGGATGGGCTGCTAGTGTATCTCCCCTCTTGCTGTCTTACCCCGAGTGTGACCTAACTGAGATTCAACAGTTTCTTTACTGGGCATTGCGTTTGTTTCCAATCGTTAGGCTGTTATACATGATGCTCCAAGGATCATCTTTGTGTCTGTCGTTGAAATGGCCTCAAAGGGAGCCCGACAAAGACAGGAGGGATGCTCAGAATCCAACTGGGCTTAAATACATTCAAGAGGCGTGGCCCTGCCAGACTGGAAGAGCATGAAAAGAATTCAGAATAGCATTAAGCAGTCAAGAGACAAGTTGCAATGGAGTGCAGAAGGAATGGGGGTGGGAGGGAGGCGAGGTGAGGTTTGCATACTCAGACCAACCTTGATAATCAGGGAAGGTGTCATCCAGGGCGCAGGCTGTGAGACCAGCCCATTTGGAGGGAGTGGACTGGGAATCGCAAAGTTTAAGCAGAGCTACAACATAATTGGGCTCAAATTATCCCTGTTGTCATGAGAAAAATGTCCTTATGTGTCTATTGCTCCAGATCTCATGCCCCAACCAAAGATGTGGTGTATGGGTAACTCTGGCCTAGCAAGAAAGTCACCCCAATTTGCTTAGAATGGTAACCCTGATTCCCTTGAAATGATAAAATTACTGTTCCCTTAGTAAGTTAGAGTTTTTCACCCAGAGAAGGCTTAGAATTAAGTATGAACATGAAAAAGTAAATAAAAATCCTGGTATTGCTAGTTTTTTTTATTATTAAATTTAGGAATAATCTATGTATATTTGGTTTTTAAAGTGTTTGTCTAGAGTAACTGATAGATTAGCCCCTTGAGTCCATTTTTCCCTGCCCCTCCCACACAGTGGATTAAAACAATGACAGTCATAATTTTGCTCTCTTCACTCAGGCAAAATTGGGGACTGCCCAATTTCAAAGGGAAGAGAGATAAAGCGCCACTTTTTCGTGGGGAGTGGCATGATTCTGGAAGGGCCTGTGGGACCGGAAATATTGCTGTGGACCTCCCCAGCTCCCCAGCTTGTCTGGACAGTCCCTTTGAAGCCCTTTAGGTTTTCAGTGGTCGTTTCCTCAAGGTCCCTTTAGCCTCCACCTGGCACCCAGTCCCAATGGCTCATTTGGGGGCTTTATTATGGTAGCATCCTGCTTCCAGGTCCCTCAATCTGTATCAGGTATCTATTGCTGCACAGGAAACCATCCCCAAATGTGGTGCCTTAAAATAACGACAACACTCATTTTTCTCATGAATCTTCAATTTGGGGCAGGACTTGGTGGGAATAGCTCATCTCTTTTTCATTCCGTTCAGCTGAAGCAGCTGGAAGGCTGGGGCCTGGCATCTTCTGGAGGCTTACTCACCCAAATGTCTGGCGATTCATTCCCAGCTGCAGTTAGGCTGAGACCAACAAATCCAACCATACCTTCCCCACGTGGCCTGGGCTCCTCACAACATGGTGGCTGAGTTCCAAGGCCATGTGTCGAGAGAGGGAGAGGCAGATGGAAGCAATATTGCCTTTCATAGCCTAGCCTCATGAATCATACAGCGTCACTTTCACCACATTCTGTGTTGAGGTAGTCACAGAGGCCCACCCGATTTCAAAGGGAGGGGGAGCAGACCCCCGCTCTTGGTGGGGCAGCAGGAAGGTTCTGGAAGCACATGTAGGACCGGAGTTGTTGCTGTGGCCGCTTTGGGAAACTACAAGCCGCCCTATGTCTGCAGGAGTCTGTCCTTGGCTACGGGCTATCCCAGGGCATACAAGCTCCCAGGTGCTTTCAGCTGGGAATAGCAGTGACCAAAGGGCTGTCTTCTAAGGTAGCCACTGGGGTAGGCCCATGGAAGTTGGGGAGGAGGTGCACAGAAACAATCACGGGGAGGTCTAGGAGCTCTGAGAAGCATATCAACAGTGTCTGTTCCAGGAAAATAAAATACTGATAACTCAGAAGTCAAGGTGAATTATATTCCTATTCCTTGTCTCATGCGGTCACAGGCATCTCAGTTTTTCAGGAAACATTAAGTGACAAAAAAAATATGTGAAGCCAAGATCAGCTAGAGGCTCATTTACAGCCAAGAGTTGGCCTGACCTGGCATGTCCATGTCTCAAATTCTTTTGGTCTCTGACCACTCAAGGGATGGACCAGTGGCCCTTCCTTAAATCACACTGTTATTCATCCATGACTTGTTTCGATCCAACGGAGACTGGAAATTAACCATTTTGCTTTTACACATGGTCCTGTATGTGTGCAAAATGAAGAAGCCCTTATCCACTGAACATGTTCTTAAATAAGGTTTTGATAATAGCTACCAAAATCTATTTATGTTTGTTTGTTTTTTTTTATTTTATTGAAGTATAGTTGTTTTACAATGTTGTGTTAGTGTCTGGTGTACAGCAAAGTGATTCAGTACAGCAAAGTGATTCAGTTAGTGTCTGGTGTACAGCAAAGTGATTCAGTGTACAGCAAAGTGATTCAGTACATATTCTTTTTCATATTTTTTCCATTATGGTTTATTACAGGATATTGAATATAGTTCCCTATGCTATACAACAGGACCTTGTTTTATCTATTTTATACATAGTAATTTGTATTTGCTAATCTCAATCTCCTAATTTATCCCGGCCCCACCCCCTTTTCCATTTGCTAACCATAAGTTTGTTTTCTATGTCTGTCTGTTTCTTTTCATAAATAAGTTCATTTGTGTCATATTTTAGATTCCACATACAAGTGATATCATATGGTATTTGTCTTTCTCTTTCTGACTTACTTCACTTGGTATGATAATCCCTAGGTCCATCCATGTTGCTGCAAATGGCATTATTTCAATCTTTTTTATGGCTGAGTAATATTCCATTGTGTATGTATACCACATCTTCTTTATCCATTCATCTGTGAATGGACGTCTAGGTTGTCTCCATGTCTTGGCTATTGTGAATAGTGCTGCTGTGAACATAGGGGTGCACGCGTCTTTTCAAATTATAGTTTTGTCCGGATATATGCCCAGGAGTGGGATTGCTGGATCATATGGTAACTCTATTTTTAGTTTTTTAGGGAACCTCCATACTGTTCTCCATAGTGACTGCACCAATTTACATTCCCACCAACAGTGTACGAGGGCTCCCTTTTCTCCACACCCTCTTTAGCGTTTGTTATTTGTGGACTTTTTGGTGATGGCCATTCTGACCAGAGTGAGGTGGTACCTCACTGTAGTTTTGATTTGCATTTCTCTAATGGTTAGCGATGTTGAGCATCTTTTCATTACCAAAATATATTTAAAGATCTTTATCGGGCCGCTAAGACTGTAGTGTTTTGGGTATGGTGATGTAGCTTCTCTGAGAAAACAACAAGAAAGACTTTGCTCTAAGGATGAGCAAACATGTTCATGGAAAGTGGGCATGAAATAGCTACAGAACATACTTGTCATCTGCTAATGCCAGGAAAACCGTTTAATGTATTTGTTAGGACAGTGTCATGGAGTAGCCTTTTCCTCTCTAAGATAAGGAGGGTTTTTTTGTGTGTTACATCAAACCTAGAAGTTTTTCTCTTACCGTCAAAACATCACAGGCACTTAGACCCCTCTCACCACCACAGTGTAGCTCTGAGAACGCTCAGAGTAAAAGAGGAAGGTTCACTGAGTGTCCCAGGGGTCCCAGGGAAGCATGGGGCATGTGAGATGCCATTTCCAGACAGAGCAGACATCCTTTGCTCTGTAAAGCAGTCTCTGAAGGAGTCAGCCTGGCTCCAGTTCTGACATTGCGGGGAGAAGAGCCTGCCAAGCTACCTCAGTCCTCTAGGCAACTGACTAGACTGGTCTGAAGAGACGCCAGTTTTGGCAGGAACATTTAGGGATCAGCTGCACCACTTACACTGGGCAGTCCACCAGGCAAGCCATGCCCTCACTCCCTTCCAGAAGGACTGTAGCAGGACAGTGGCACTCACATGACCTCATGTAAACATTCAGTCGTATCTCTAGAGACCATGAGTTCCCCAGCTGTCTAAGGCCCCAGGCCTGTGGCTGTGACCTCCGAGGCTAGATTCCATCTACTTTGCTCTTCTAAATCAAGACTCTCTCATTCTGATCCATCTTGGAGTCTTTAATGGAGAAAAGTTTTAATACACAAAGTGTCTTCACTCATCTTATCCCAGGCCTCTGTCTCCTTGGAAAAGTAAGGTGCTATCCCCAACCACAAGAGAAAGCCATTGTAAGATCTCAAAACACATGTCTGGGCAGCACTGAAGGAGAAGGATAATTATCAGCTCTGGGGAAATAAATACAGCAGGCTCTTCCCATGGATTCCAGGGTGGTGTTCTGCCCAGACCTCCCTCCTTCCTCTTCCTCTTTGGTGGATGGCATGGGAATGAGCAGACCTGCTCTAGGCTTTGCTGCTGGGACTTTTCCTTCAGCAATGGGAAGTGCCCCAGATTTGGAGATGGGAGACTTGGAAACTAGCCCCAACTCACCCTTCACTAGCTGTGTACCTGGGGCAAATCCCTTAGCCTCTCTGAGCCTGCTTCCAGCCTAAGCCTGCCTTCCCGCCTAAGCCTGCCTTCCCTTCCTGACAGGGGTGAGGTGGAGGACAGGTGAGATGTGTGGGAAAGAGCTTGGGGAGTTCCAGAACTCTCTGTCCTAATACCAATGGTCATAACTGGTACTGACTCAGCACAAGGTTCCCTGTTTCGGGACGTGGCCCAAGATCTCTGCAGGACCTGGAAGACACAACAGAGTTGAGTGATCCCTCCTGACCACTGAGTTGCCCTGGAGACAGACATTGCAAGGCCTGACTCCCCCGATGCATCCTTTGAACCTCTCAAACATGCAGCCTCTCAGAGCAGGGCTGTGGAAGGGGACGGATGGTGGATACAGTGACAGGAATGGATTCCTCCTGTAACTGGCCACTGACACAGAACGCAGCAAGTTAGCTTGCAGAATTAATGAAGACCTCAGGGAAAAGCAAGAGTTGGGATGAAATGCCAGCTTCATGCTAAGTTGAGTGTGATCAGTGAACTGGAATCTGTGGCTGCTTTGAACTGACCACACTCCCTCTTCAGCTGCCCAGAGCTTCCACCTACCATGACGAGCTCTCAGGAGAGGCTTGCTCTCAGTCACTTCATCTTTGATGCAAATGGCAGCTGCTTGGCCCTTCTTCAGGTGTCTGCTGTCCTACTGCAGAGTGGGCGGTTTTGGCCCCAGGTTAAGGGCTATCAGCTCCTGACTAGCAGGTTGGAGAGGGTTTTTAGGGGCAGGAGATCTCCCTGGTGTCCCTGAAATTCCTTACTTTCTCCATCTTGGGGTCAGGCTAACCTTGGAGAACCCTGAGATCTGGGCCACAAGATATCTTGGGGATGATTTTCAACTTTCAAATGAAAGAAGCAGGTCTGGAGAGGATCTGCACTCTGATCCAAATGGGACGCTTGGGGCTCCTTTGACAAGTCCAAGCATCACCACTTGAAGCCCAGCTGGTTTGCTCAGCTGTCTGTAAAAACAGGCACTTTTATTAGAATGGAGCCTCCTCAAGGTCAAAGGCCTTTGGGGGAGGGATACCAGGAGTCCAGACATACCAGGGATGAGTCCGGGGATACCAGGAGAGCCCCGAGGCAGCGTGATTTCAGGAGCTGGGAAGGAAGCCTCCCCTCCTCACCACCCATTATTAAAAAAAAAAAAAAAAAAAAAAGTTGTAATTTGATCCTTGGACTGCAGCTAAAATGCAAATTCCCCTGGGAGGGTCACAGTACTTTAGTTACTGGTAATTTATCTTCCCCTGTGAATGAGCTCTAGACCTACTCTTGGAAATCTTTATTGGAAAAAGCAGGTGGGCCCTGGAGGATACTGAAGGCCCGGAGCTAACAGTTATGGAGTGAGTGCCAGAAGCCAGGCACTGTTAGACACTAAGGTTGTTCTCTCTTGTTGGTCTCACAATAATTAGGCAGGATGGGTCTTATCCCCTTTGTATAGATGAGGAAATTGAGGCCCAGCAAGCCATTTGTCTAAGGTCAGTCAGCCAGTAGCCGACACAGCTGGGACTGGAACCCAGATCAGTCTGGCCCCGAAGCTGTGAGGATCTCTCTACCCGCGACTCCTTCCCCAGCTCAGAGGGGAAGGGTGGGGACCCAGACACCTTAATGCACAACCCCAGGACTTCAAGTAATTGAAGTCCTATTCCAGGCCACCGTGTGCTCTACATGGCGGTTAGTGCTCTGAGTCTAAAGGAAGAAATCCTAGAGCAGTCGTTCTCAAATCTGCACTGTGCCTTAGAGAGCTTGTTGAAACACAGTTGGCTGGGCCCCATCCCCAGAGTTCCTGACTCAGTAGGTCTGGAGTGAAACATGAGATCTGCAGCTAAAACAATTTCTGGGTGATGCTGATGATGCTGGTCTGGGAACCACACTTTGCAAACCACTGACCTAGTGTGTGTCTCAGGGAGTTCCTCTCTGGCTGAGGGCAGGATGTGCACTTGTAAACAAGCAGAGAGCTTTATTAGATGGGGGTGAGGATAGACTGCTGTAGTAGAGACCCAACAATAAAGTTGTGGCTTAAAGAACATAGAAGTTTCTCCCTTAGTGACAATCTGCAGTGGATATTGTAGGGCAGCACCCAGATCCCGCCTTCAAGGCTGAGGTACCGCTTCCCCAGTGCTTGGGGGCTGGGGTGGGGAGTTGTTGAGGGCTCATAGCTGAGTCCATCTCTGAGAATCGCCCTTGGCGAAAGGAGCTGCCTCACCCAAGTTACGGCCTTTGCGCAGGCAGCCTGCATCCCCAAAAGACTGGTAGATATGGAGAACGAAGGTCCCACCCCTTTGTCTCCATCTGGGACAACTCTGAAGGGCCATCCTAGATCCAGAGCTCCCCGCTGGATCAGCTGAGGACCCTTGTCCGACTTCACTGCAATTCACCTTCTGCTCTTGTACCTGGCTGGTGCCGTTCCTGAGTGGTGTAGCCTAGTACACCTCCGGGACCGTCTGTTCTAAGTGAGCTGACCTAAGCCACAGTCTAAAGAGAGCTTTCCTGGTTGGTGGGTAGCTTGGCCGTGCTCAGAGGCCCAGGTTCTCTTCATCTCATTTCTTTGCCATCCCTTTGGCTTTGCCCTTAGCTGAAGCCAGACTGCAGGTTCCTCTGTGCTCCAGTTTGTGGAAACTGGAAAGAGAATGTAGAGGAGGCCCAGTTTGCCAATGACACCGGCATGGATGTGGCACACATCATGCACACAAGTTTCTCAAACTCAGTCACATGGCTGTGCACTCCCGCAGGGAGGCTGGCAAGCAGTGTGAGCTGGCCAACCACTCCAGGATATAGCTCCTACTCTGGAAGAAGAGGAAAAGAGATGATGGTGGACGTCCAGGGGTCTCCATGGCAACCTCTGAATATGAATTTGTGTGGCCCCAACTCCATGTGCCACAAAGGTCTGCAGCTGGAATAGCAAACGTGAGCCATTTACTGGGCACAGAGATCCGTAAAGCATTGCCATTCACAAGGAGGAAAGCCCCAGTGGCTACTTGAGAGGCTGCTCACCACGGGTCAGCATAAAAAGCTACACTGTTGATTTTGCCCACTATCTACAGTGCAGGTGTAACTCTAGACATTTCTCTGAAAAAGTTTAGCCGGTGTAAGTGAGATAAAGTGACCTGATAGAGATAACCTTCAGTAGACTCAATAAAAAGAAAATCATTCCCAAGCTTCACTTTGTCATCATTAGCCACAGATAACTTGTAAAACACCTTCCTTTTGATCATGACACACGTGATTGCCTGCTTTCACCTGTCCCCTCCTCATCCCAGGGTGGGGGACACGGAGGACGGGCTTGACTGTGCTCCAATGAGGAACTGGTTTATTGCACCTGGATGGGGCACGCTGTCCTCAGTGGTCCCAAGAAGTCTTGTCAATAGACCTGGAGCCCAGGTGGCATCATGCTGACCCTGCCATTCCCCCCACCCTCCCTTACCCAGCTTAGAGTCCCTGGTCCATCTTATTAAGCCTTTGTTGCAATTACCGTTAACTTCCTTGCCTCCCTCCCCGTCTGTTAAACCCCAGCTCCTCCCCGCTGTGCTGGAGAAGCTGAGAGCTGCTGTAGAAGAGCTTGTATCTGGGCTGCGTGGCCTCTTTCTCTTTATGACCCCAAACCTCACGTGTGCACTGGACACCAGCAGGCCATCGTCACACGGCTTCCTAGGAGAGCCCTGTCCTGCCTGCCCTCACACCCATGTTCCCTCTCCACCTCATCCTTCATGGAGAAAACAAACCATTAGGCACAAACTCCTTCACTGACCTCTCCCCAGTACCCGCCTTGCCCACCTGCCCTTCCCTCCTGTCACAATGGAAGTTCCTATCTGAGGCCAAACCTTAGATAGGAACTTCTTGGTCTGTAAATCCTACCCCCCAAACTCTGGCGTTTCTATCTTCAGCCCTGCCTTCTCCCCGAGCTGCAGGGTCCATATCAAGCGTCTCCACTTGGTATCCAATGGGCAGACCAGGGTCTGAAGCGGGAGACACAAAGCCAGACCAGTCTGACTGCTGCTGGGGTCAGTCACAGAGGACGGTGCCCTCAGAGAAAGAAGACTCACCCTCACCCCAAGCCTGTTAGAGAAGACATTGCTGAGTTGGGAAGATCAGTGAGAGGAAGAAGCCTTGAGAGGTCATTGCCACCAGGAGGGAGATTCCGACCTGACCTGTCCGGTGTCAGTCGCCGCAGGGTAGACTATAGCCTGGAGAGGTTTGGCAAGGGCCTCCTCCAGCTCTGCTCTCAACAAGCTGTGCCAGCGGCTGCCCTGTGGCCTCTGAGATGAGCCACCTCGCTGGGGGGACTTCAAGGCCGGCCTCTTCCTGGGCAGGTGAGGTGGGAGGCCAGGCTTGAGTCTTTGTCCTGCTCCATCTCAGGGGGTGTCGGGGGGGATTTGCCGATAGTCTTTGTCCCGGTGCTGCTTCTGGAGAAGGGGACCAGAGCGGTGATGAGGGAGGTCCCCCGCTGCCTGCCTGGGGCATCTGGGAGCTCTGGGTTCCCAGACTGTCCACAGACGCACCTCATTAGGAAGCTGCCTGGTGCTGGGTGCGGGGACAGGCTGTTTGTTCACCCTGTTCACTGACCCATCCCCTCTCCAACTCCCCACTCTTTCCAAGCAACCTGTTCCTTGGCCAGCATCTGGGAGCCAATTTATTCAGGCCCTGAGGTTTGTTTTGTTAAGGATTTTAAAATGTATTAAGAAATGTGCAAAGAGCTTTGTCATCACTTTCCTCTTTCAAATTTATCTGAGTGACCGGATCAGGAAGTCCCTGCCTGTCTCTTGCCCTGGCAGGCCCCCAGGGGTAGCTGGGTGTCCCAGGGGCAGGAAGTGGGGTCTTAGACCCCTTCAAGCCATTGCTCTGGCCACATATCCTGCCTGGGCTGTAATGAGCTGAGCCAGCAGGAGGGGACGGGGGGACACTTCTCTCTGTTCTGTTTCTTCACTCCCTGTATTACAGGGGCTGTTAAGTGTCCAGAAGGCAGAGCCTGGGACTTTGGGGCCCCCTGGCACCCTGGGTGCACTACAAGACACAAGGAGGACTTGAGTCATGAGACCCCTGAGAAGAGAAGGCGACGCGTCCGTCTACACCCTCTCAGTGGGTCTGTTTTCCGCCCCCCGCCTCCGATGTGCCTCTGGCACAGGTGCAGGGCACGGGCCGGAGTTCACCAGGGCCTGTCCTGAGCACTCTTCTCCTGGCTGTGGACGGGATGTTTGACGTTGCTCTGAGCTGGGCTCAGGCACTGAAGAGAGACGCTCATCTCAAGATGGTTTACAGGTTATGATGGGTTCACCTGTGTCCTCCCATGATATGTCGAAGGCCTAACTCCCAGTACCTCAACACGTGACCTTATTTGGAAACAGGGTTGTTGCTGATGTGATGAGTTCAGATGAAGTCAGACTGGAGTAGGGTGGACCCCTGATCCACTATGACCTGTGTCCTTATAACAAGAGGACAGAGCCACTCGGGCAGAAGACCCTCACGTGACAGTGGAGACAGAGACTGGAGTGATGCATCTGCAAGCCAAGGAATGCCGAGGGCTGCCCGCAAACCCCAGGAGCTAGAAGAGGAAGGAAGGATTCTCCCCGACAGGTTTCCAAGAGAGCAGGACCCGGTCAATACCTTGGTTTCAGACTTCTGGCCTCCACAGCTGTGAGACAGTGCATCTTGGTTGTTTTCTGCCACCCAGTTTGTGGTGCTTTGTTACAGCAGCCCTAGGAAACAAAAGACAGAGGTGAAAGCCACCTCAGTCCAGAGCACCCATTTAAAGAGCAGTGACGTTGTCTGTGCCCTGCCAGTCAGTCGTGCCAGTATGACCCCTCCATCAGTCATCCTCCCCAAGTCTGTCCCACTCATTGCTCCACTCCCAGAGGCCCTAGATGTGGTGCGATCACAATCAGGGTGAGTGGGTCCTGCGTGACAAGCCCCACTGGGATCTCGGGCAGAGGTCAGGCCTGGGGTCAGGGGCTGGGGTCATGTCTGCTGCAAAGCCTCATTAGGGGCCACTCCTGGGAAATCTACAAGACACGTTTGCTCCCTGAGTCCACGTGGTCCAAATGAATGCCTCAGCCAAACAGAAATGATCACAGGTCACAAATCTTCAGAATCAACTGGAGGATACTCGATGTCCTGAATGTTAAATTTGTGAGTGCTGTAGGTGTGCCAAAGAGTGAGGGGTCCCCGTGCCATTCCAGCATGCGTCCAGCCTGCTTGAAGGGTGCCCAGTGGCCCTGGGTGTGCAGCCCTGTCTCCTGGGCCGTGTATCATGTGTGGGGATTCTGCTGTGCTTCTCTCACGCTCACCACCAACTCTGAGAAAACTCAGCTTTCCTAAAATGGCACCTGGCCACTCTGAGAAAAAATTCAAGTCTTCAGTAATAACAATAAGCTGCATTTGTTTGCCTCCTAAACTCTGTTCCAGGTACCATCCCATTCTACCTTCACAACAGGCAGATGTGGCCTTTTATCCCCTTGTTGTGGATGAGGACACAGAGACTCAGAGAGGTTGAGGACTTGACCCAAGGTCACACAGCTGGTGATGGGCAAAACGGGAACTTGAGCCCCACTCTGTTTGACTCCAAAGCCCTGACTTTCTCCACTGGGTCCTGATGGGGACTCACTCCACCCTCCTCACAGAACAGCTGCCTACTTTCCAACAGGAGCCTTTTAGAAAACCATAACTCTTAGGAATTTCAGGCACCATGACACGCAGCAGTTGGAAAATGTTGGTGCAGCAAGTCCTTCTGGGGCAGCCTTTATGCCTATGAATTCAGAAAAGTCTCGACGCTTAGTTCTGGGTCTATTTTTAGCTCCTTTCACCCTTGCCAGGCATGGCCTGAAGTTCTATTGGCCGCCCCGAGCAGAGCTGCCAGGAAGATTGAACTCTACTTATTAAAATGTTCGTGGCATTTGAGACGAGGAGCTTTTCCCAGTTAATTCTAATCTGTCAGTATTCACTTTTTCCTTTGAAGCCCAAATAGCAATGTATCACCTCCCTAAACAAAGGGCCAGCATTGACTTTGACCCCCTCTTTGGGTTAGAGTCATGGGAGGTGTCAGAATCAGGAAGCTGGGGCTCGTGCTCATGTGTGTAGGGGAAAGATCATGGGGTTACATAAATTATATGGCACCTATTCCATGGAAAGCAGTGCAGCTATTAAAATGCCAATGTATTTATCAATAGGAAAAGTCATTTGTAATATATTGCAGAGTTAGAAAAAGAAGTTACAAAACTGTGTGTAGCATAACCCATTTTGTATCTAAAAATATATCTACACCCAAAAATTACCAGGAAGGCATATTCTGACACAGTTATAATTGTTATTCCTGGGTGCTGAGATTATGGATAATTTTCTTTTGTCCACTTATCTGTTTTTTCTTCTAATCTCCCCCCACCCCAGTTAAACATGTATATGTTTAAATGTAAACACAACAAATTTACTGATATATGTGGAACTTTAACAGCAAACCTTGTGCCTGAATTTCAGTGGATACCGGTCCCTCTCAAATCAGGTCACAGTAAACTTAGGTTTGAATGAATTTCTATCCAGGCCCATATTCTATTCATTTTTTTTACCTAGTTTTCTATTTTGAAAACTTAAAGCCCACAGAAAAGTTGCAAGAATGGTACAATCAGCACCTCAGGTCCTTCACCTAGATGGATTGATTGATTGCATTTTCGCCACATTTGCTTTATCTCTGTATGTTGTTATATGCATTTCTAACGCCCCAATATCTGACACTGTTTTCTGTGAATGAATGAATGGCTGCAGTAGCAGGAAGGTCAGTCCTTAGTGAGCAAGGTGGCTTGTGCAGCAGGTGCTACCTGAAGTCCAGCTGGTGGCAGAGGAGAACCAGAGGCAGAATGGCCCCCCAGGCAGAGAGCAGCATGAACAAAGTCTTGGAGGGCGGCAGCATGGAGCTTCTACAGAGCTGACCGACAGGGAGTGGGATGGCAAGTGGAGGTGAAGCTGAACACATGAGCACTGGCGGGGGAGGACCCAAAAGGTCTCAGCTACCACCCAAAAGTATCAAAGTGTAAGGGGAGCCACTGAGGTTTTGTGTATTTTAAAGATCTCTCTGGGAACTTCTCTGGTGGTCCGGTGGTTAAGACTCTGTGCTTCCAGTGCAGGTGCAAGGGTTTGATCCCTGGTCAGGAAACTAGGATCCTGCATGCTGCGCAGTGTGGCCAAAAAAAAAAAAAAAAAAAAGAAAGAAAAAGAAAGAAAAGATCTCTCTGCTGCCATGATGAACATGGACTTGAGAGGTACAGGCAGAGGGAGAACCAACAGCTCTTGAGGTGACTGCCTGGGTTTGGGGAGGCAGGGAGCAATCCAGGACAACTCCAGGGTCTGGTTTGGAACATGTGAGTAGAGACCAGTGCTGTTTCTCTAGGTGGGGAGCGCAGAAGGGGGAAAAGCCAGTGGTAAGGGGTGGGGGAGGAGGGGAACTGCTGACTTCAGTTTGGGTACATTGTGGTTGAGTAGCCTGTGGGTTATCCAGATGGAATTGCCCAGCAGGCAACTGACTATAGGTCTTGAGCTCAGGACCAAGGACAGGTCTGGAGATGGAAATTTTGGAATCCTAAGAATCAAATGGGTAGGATGACCACCATCATGGTTGGCCTGGGATGGTCCCTGCTCATGTCTATGTTGTAGCATATTTATTAATAGCTCCCCCTTTTACTTGTCTGGTCTGGACAGTAATTTATATGGTCTCCCTGAAAAGTTGAGACTGGTTGCTTCCTGTCTTCACCTGATACTCACCACTCCCTGGCTTGGCCTGGCTCTGTGGGTGCCTTCTCCTGTATGTGATTAATTACTAGAGGTCTGTGTCCTCTATCCTTGGTTATTTCCCACCGTGTTTCACGTGCTACATTTCGAGTAGACGGTGCCTAAGAAACATCTTGGCTCCATGCTGCCCACCTCCAAGCCTTTGTTCATGCTGTTCTCTGCCTGGGGGGCCATTCTGCCTCTGGTTCTCCTCTGCTACCAGCTGTGTCTTGTGGTTGAGAGATCCACAGGTCCCCATCTACTGAGGAGAGAGAGGGTGGGAGAGGTTCTGTGGGTTACCTTGCTGGAGGCTGGTGGATTGAGATGCCCCTTTGGTCCAAGCTCCTACTAGGTATGGAATTTAGGAAACATTGGAGAGGTGAGGAAACTCTAAAACATTCCCACCTTGCTCCTTTCCCTCACCCCCTGCTTGGGCTGCAACAGCTGGAGTGCTGATAATACCTGTCCCCCAGAGTGCCTCCTCAGAAGCCCCGAGGGCAGCCAGCCCTGAATGAGTCCTTCTGGAGCCCAGGTGATGGGCTGATGAGAGCCATGCCCTGGACAAGCCCTGTTCCCTCCATGTGGCCTTTGCTTCAGCCAGACAGCCCCCAGATGTATCCTGAATACTTTTGCCTGTGGGACCAGAAATGCCCTTTTCCCAGGCCCTCATGCCCCCCAGTCCATGTCTAACTGTTAAACTGTGTCTACCCGGGACTTCCCTGGTTGTCCAGTGGGTAAGACTCGGTGCTCCCAATGCAGGGGGCCCGGGTTTGATCCCTGGTCAGGGAACTAGATCCTGCATGCATGCCGCAACTAAGAGTCTGCATGCCACAACTAAGACCCGGTGTGACAAAAATAAATAAATATTTAAAAAATCAAATCAAATCTACCTACCCTTTGGGGCTCACTCTCCTGATGCCCCAGGAGACCGTCTTGGATCCATCCCTGCTGGATGCAATGCTCACTTCATCTGGAATGTCCCAGTGACATCCACTGCCTTCCTCATTGTTTCGTCTGGGCTTTTGTCTTACTCCTTGGAAGTCAGGGTGGAGACACTTTTGCATTTTTGTATTTCTCTACAATGCCAAACATGGGAGTAATTACTTCATGATGTGTATGGAAAGTGTGTGAGTTCAATCGCTAGGAATTTAGTCTCCATATAAGAGGGCACCGTTGAAGGTCATGAAGCAGGGAGTAGAAGGATGAAAGCAGAATTTACATTTATTCACTCATTCAACAAGTATTTCTTGACAACCTCTATGTACTAGACACTGTGGTACATAGTGGATTTAAAGAAATAACCCCTAGCGTCAAGGACCTCATTATTTAGATGTGAGAGGGAACAAGACAGATGTAAACAGTTACCAAACAATGCAATAAGTACCATAATAGTGACAAGACAGTGCATAGTGGAGTCGGGAAGTGCTTCACCAAAGAAGGAACATTTAAGCTGGGTCTTGAGGCATGCATAGGAGTTTGCCAGACATCAGGGAAAGGGTACGGCTGATAGAGGGAATAATAAGGGCAAAGTCATTGAGCCCCAGAAATGATTGTATAGGGGACTGAAAGAATTTCAGTGCAAGGGGTGAGGGGGAAACAAGCATGTCAGGGGACGCAGGGAGATGGGGCAGAGGAGAAGGAAAGGGGCCTGCACTGAGGCAGAGGGCAGGGTTTTAAAGAGAGGTAAGTTGTGCTGACTGTAGCAGTGAGGAGAGTGGAGACAGGTAGTTGTGAACACGCAGCTGCTCCCCATCGTTCACCTGGGGCTGCCCTGAACTCCTGGTCATGGCTGCTTTACTTTGGATTCTAGGTCCCTACAGGGAGCTGCCTGTCCCATACCCCTGAGTTGCCAGCAGCTGCTACAGGTCCCGGCCACCTCCTCACCTACTCTCCTGGTGAGAGAGACCTCGGCAGGACTGGTCTCTGGGCTGAACCCTCCACCAGCAAGGAGGTACGTGTGCCCCTAGGGAGTGGGCAGATGGCGAGGACTGCCCTCCCAGCTGGGCAGCCTCGCTGGGCTGGCAGTGCTGTTTCTAGTGTGCAGGAGATGGCAGGGGCTGGCAGGCCAATGTTCGCCCTCCCGGTGTCCACACTTGGTAACCCCACCTGTCTCCAGCCAACCGTGTCCTTGCAGATGAAACTGGCGGAAGGAAGAAGCTGGGCCCGGAATTGGCTCCCTGAGTTTTTTTTAAGTCACACTTTGATGTTTCCTGTTCTGTTGGCTGACACCAGTAGTCCTTTTTTACTACCTCTTATATGCTTCCTACCTACTCTTGGTCATCCCGGGTGCAGGACGGTCCCCTCCCCTGACCCCCAGCACTTACCCAGTCCCTCTTCCTCTCTGGTCTGTTTGGAGAGCAGGCTGGCCTTTCTGTCCTGTTGTGAATGTTTACACAAATGGAAAATGTCAGTTTAATCTGTAAAGGAGCTCAGGTGGGAAAGTTCCCAAAGCAAACGTCCAAAGGTGCAGTGTGTTTCCCCTGAGGGTGGTCCACGGGGAGAAGCTGGTGCAGTGTCAACTCACAGCCTCACATTTATTCAGCACCCTCTGTGGGCAAGAGCCCCTGCCCTCCTGGAGATTCCAAAATAAATAGACACATCCACAGCCTGTTATATCCCGAAGTCAATGTCACAGTGCTGTGTGAGCTCTCGGGCAGGCGCTACTGGCCCTGGGCGCAGGCAGAGAAGGTTTCGTGGAGGAAAGGCTCACTGTAAACTAGGCTGGGAACCGGGGTGGGAAATGGAGATGCTTCCAAGAGGAGGAGACATGAGGAGTGGTGAGGGCATGTCAGGCTGGAGTAATGGTCTGACCACAAAGCTGAAAGGAGAGCTCAGGGACATAGGTGGCAGGTCTGGAGGGTGTTGGACAGACTCAGAGGGCCTTGAATGTCTGTCCAGGGAATTAGGTCCTTCTGTGTGCAGGAGAGGAAGTGAGGCATGTGAGTGGGCACTTACATCTAGTACTAGTCTTCCTGGTGGATATCTCTGCGGCCTGGACCCGTCTGAGTTTTAAAAGATGTTGATGCTTCTTATGTGTATCACTGGATGAACTCGTTTCTAAAATCCCATTAGCTGTAAAATAACCATGTTTCTGAGGTAGGAGAGGATGGTGATGTAGTGAAGGGAAAACTTTTCCTCTACCCTTATAGGTTCAGTTTCCAGAGCCTGTTAATTAAAATGACAACAGACATTAACAGGAGGAAAATGTTTTATTTACATGCATCATGCATACATGTGGAAGTGCTCAGTGCTGAGTAGCTCAAAAGGGTGGTTAGAATTGGGGGTTTATATACCTAATTTAGTAGAAGAATGGAAGGGAGAGAAAAGACTCTTATGGGGAGAACAAATGGGTTTCTTTAGGAAAGACAAATGGGCTTTTTAGGAGAATAAATGGGAGATAAGAGAATCTGTGACAATGTTTGTCTATACAGGTACGAGTGGACTTTACCTCTTCTTCAGGGCCAGAACTCCCCCAGAGAGAGTTAATAGGTTGGCAAATTATGGTATATTTGCTCTTGGTCTCTCTCTTAGAAGCAGACCCATCCCAAAGAGGGAATTTATGGCAGTCCTGATTTCTCAAAATTTCTGCTTTTAGTCGGATAGGGGAAGCTCTGAGAAGGCTTCTTTCTGCATCTGTTGAATCTCAACTGTCTACAGCTGAAAATAATCGTTATACCAATTCTGGGGTTCTGAGTTACTCCCCATGGTGAAATGGGTAACATGCAGGAATTCCTGGCCAGTCAGAGCTAACTTTCACAACTAGAGGAAACCAGTGACTGAAGATTCATTCTCACTGTGTAGACCACTCATCTGAATCACTGGGGTTCAAAACAATCACAGCTTCAAAACAAAACTGATGCTGGGGAGTGGGGAGACTTTTTTGGGATTGAATGATCCAGATAATTGCAGTGGTGGTGATGCCCTCCCAGCATGCCCTGGGGCGGTGGGAGCACATTAGTCACGAGTTGGGGTAAGAAGAGGTGGTTGAGGAACAGGGAATAAATAAAAGCGGTGAGCAGTCTTGTCTCCAACAGGCCTGCAAGGGCGGGCTGTTGGTTGAGGGTGGCTGCCAGCTTCCCAGGCAGGGAGACATGAGTCACACCCTGAGACACTGACCTGCCAGCACCCGGCCTCTCTAGGAGAAAGAGGGGGGAGGCAGGTGCTGGTGATTCCAGATGCCAGGCTTGGCCTCTTGCCTTAGCCTTGGGCTTGAGATCTTTGTCATCCCTCATTAGCAACCTTTGCAAAGCGACGTGACTGACTGGCCTCTGTTCACAGTTCTTCTGCCGCTCTTTATCCTTAAACCATCAGAAGCTCTACTTCTGACCGTAAGAGCTAGAGCCACCCAGTCATTGTTCTGGTCATAACCAGAGCATTCGTACCTTTGGAGCTGCCCCTTGGGACTATTCTCTCTTTGCGACGGTGGGGGCTGGTTTGTGAAGATGGGAGGGAGGAATGACTTGTGTTACTGTCTTCACAGCAGCCTGCTCTTCCCCAAGGCTTCAGTCTGCTCTCATTCCCTTCCCCTGTGTGACCCTTAGCCTGTACAGGAGGTCTTCTGGCCAGAGAGGTGGTCTTTTCTAATGTTCTGAGAAGAACATCCAGACCCTCACCCTGGAAAGGTAGCACCTGAAAAGCTACTCGTTGCTGGGTGGCATTTCCAGATACCATGTCATGCAAGAAGGGCCAGGACCGCTCCAGCTGAGGGCAGACACTTCCCTCTGGGACCCACTTTCAAGGCGCCGGAGGCCAGAATCAGTCTCCTCCTGCCCTCCCCCATCTTCCTGGTACTGAGTACTAGAGTTAGTGCCCCTTTTAATCTCCACTCTGTGTTCTGCGGCCTCCTAGGTCGCAACCTCACCCCCGCCCAGCACAGTCCCCTCTCCCTCACTTAGGTCTGTGCCTACCCCCTGCTCTATGCCTGGCCTCAGGTGGGTCTGGAGCTTAGGGCCAGTGTCACAGGCTTTAGCCTTGCTGGGGGCAGCCTGGGTGGGAGCTGAAGTTGGGAGTCTTTTGGCAACCTCGGCAGAGAAGGGCTGAATCTGAAGTAGCTGAAGGCCAATATTCTGCCCATGTGAGGGATTTTTATTCCCAGGGATCCTGCTGGACCACTAGGGCGGCCTTGTTAGGCGAGCTGAAAGTTCATCTTTTTTTTCACAACTGGATGTTTACAGTGTCTATGTACTTGCCTTTTAAAAATGTCATCATCTAGTTGAGTTTTATTTTATTTTATGTCGGTCTTCCTTTTTATCTTTTAAGTGGGAAATGGAGAGCATGTGAGGGGGCAATTGAGAGGCTTGCTCCAAACAAGGGACACGAGATCCCTTCCCCCAGTTTGCCCCTGCATGTTCCTTCCACGGCTCCAGAGCAGAGCTGGTATTCCAGCCGCAGATGGACCCCTTGACCTTGAACCAGGCAAGGCTGACAGCCCTGGAACAGGTGCGGCTACTGTGAAATAACACAGAGACATATCAGAGCAGAGACCGCCCTCCTTCTCAGAGCAGAGAAGAGCTGGAAGGAGACAGGATGCTTCACATCCACAGCTTCTGGTGTACTAAACACCCAGATCTCCCCTGGGATAGGAAAAAGCCGCCGTTTCACTGAGGGTGGGCCCCTCGGTGAGCTGCCTCCGTCCCAGCCTTGAGATGATAATTGATAATTTGAGATTTTCGCTAGGGTTGGTTGGAGATTCTCGCTATGCAATATGGCAGTCATAGCCCTGCCTTGGAGAGACCTTTCTTTTCTCTAAATCAGGGTTTCATGACCTTAGCCCTGCCCCACTTTGGTGAACATAAAACTCTACCTCTGGGATTCTAATGTGCCATTGTGTCCCCTCTTCTTGTCCCTCCAAAATATCCTGTAGTTTGTGTTATAAAAATAAGGTTTCCCCCTTGCTTCCCAAACATAAAATTATATGCACATAACACCTAACAGAGCATGAAGGTATAGTTCATTGCTGGTAAGAAAGTCACACCGCTAGAGCAGTTTCTCTAGCATGAGCATGCTCCAGAATGCCTGTGGGGCTTGTTAAACCGTCGCCAGGCCCCGCCCCCAGGGGCTCTGATTCAGGAGGTCTGGGGTGGTGCCCAATAATTTGCATTGCTAACAAGTTTCCAGGTGATACTGCTGCTGGGTGGTGGAACCACACTATGAGAAGCGCCGCTCTAGAAAGACTATCCTCATACTCCCTCTCTTGAGCCCAAGGAAAGGCCAAGCCTTTCTTTAAAACACTAAGATCATCATATGGTCTGGTCTTTCTCTGGTCTCCCTCCGTCTTCAGATTGGAGTGTCTAAAAGACAAATCAACCCTGATCTCAATAACGCTGATGGCCTTTCCTGGGGAATCTTTGCAGTGTTATTAGACCAAGTCTCTGTCCCTGCAAAGACTCCATCCGCATGGGGTAGCTGTGAAGAAAGGAAAGGAAGTGAGGAATGAAGAACACTTTCTTGCCAAAGTTATACTGAGCACAGGTTTCCAAACACCACATCCAGGAGTCTGGGGTGTGTGTGGTATGGTGTGTGGTGTGTGTTTGTGTGTGTGTGTGCACGCGTGCATGTGTGTACACACGTGTGCACACACATGTTTATTGTTCCTTATCTATAAGTTGTCGTAACCATAGCAGAAAACTCACATGGTGAATCTGAACGGCATTGGTGGAGAATACAGGCCTCCTGTTCCAGCCAGGGCTTGGAACAATTGCTCTGCTTGTGTATTTATTTGGGCCTTGGCATCTCGCAATGAAAAAGTTTGTGGAGTAAATGAGGAAAAGATGGAGAACTTTTCTGCTCTGTGTTTATAGGTTTTGGCTTTTCCCAAACAATCCATCTTGAGGTCTCGCTATCAAGCAGGCAAGCAGCCCGCTGATGGTCTTGTTAGAAGTTTTCCACTATTTATTTTTTGCCCAGGGAAACAATCTAGTTCTCTGCCACTGAGGCTGTCAGGCAGTAACAGAGTGCCTGAGCTCACTCCGTTGTTTATGGGACTTTCTCTGAATCTCCAGCCCTTTCCCACAGATGGGAAAATCAATGGAAAATCCCTCAGCAACAACCCTGAGTGGCCCATCTGTCCTCAGCTGTCCCCTAGTCACTCTTTGTTTAGTGTCTCTCACATTGATCAGCTAGTCTCTTTCCCCTCTGGGCTGCTCAGTCTCACCTGGACATTTACACTCAGTTGAAGGAACTTTGAGAGGAGGATGGCACAGTTGGTGATGGACTTACATGCATGCCTTCCCAGGAAAGACAGGGAACTTGGAGGATGTCGTCTAGAGGAGGGTCCTCGGGGGACACCACCCTGTCTTCAAATATCCAAGCAGCCACAAGGCAGAAACATCTTGATCTTGCTTCCTGCACTCCAAAGGGAAGTCCCAAGTTGTCAGTCAGGCTCTTTGCTGGGGTTTCCTGTCCCTTGGAGCTTTTCTCTCTCTCCCCCTCCCTCTGTAGGAAATCTCACTTCTTCTTAGAGCTTTAAATGTCATCTGTAGGCTGATGACTCCCAAAAGTATATCCCTGGCCCAGATCACTTTTCGAAAATGTAAACTTATATATTCAACTGCTGACACACATCTCCACTTGATATCTCCCTGACATTTCCAACGTAAAGTGTGCAAAAGCGAACTCTTGATCGGCACCCCTAACCCAAATCTCGTCCTCCCACAGTTTTCCGCATCTCGGTAAATGGCACCAGCCTCCGCCTAGTTGTCAAGTCAGGGATCTGGGAGTCATTTTTGGCACTTCCTTCTCATTCATACGCCACATCCAATCCATCACCGAGTTCTGTTTATTCTCCCTCCAAAATGTGCACTGAGCTCCTCCACTTCTCCCACCTTCATTTCTACCACCCTCAGTCAGGCCTCCACTGCCTCTCATAGGGACTGCTACAGGCATCCCAACTGGTCTTGCCTGCTTTCCCATCGCCTGCCTCTAATCAATTCACCCTCCCACACAACACCCAGGGAGACATCTGAAAACTCCACATCAGATCATGTCGTCCCCCAGCTTAAAACACTTCAGTGGCGTCCGAGGCAGTTAGAATAAAGCCCAGGCTCCTTCTAAGACCTGCAGGGCCCTGTGTGATCAGGCCCCACCTCCCCGTTCACCTCATCTGGTACTACCCTCTCCATCACCAGGCACTTGAGCCACGCTGACCTCTTATAGCTCCTCAAATGCACCAGGCTCTTTCCTGATCCCTCTGCTTTGGCTGGCCGTCCCCCAGGGTCTCCCGCTCCACTCCCCTCAATCTTTTAGTTCTCATCTTACACGCCACCTTTCCAAAGAAGCCATCTATTTTAGTTATCCATCGCTGCGTAACAAATCATCCTCAAACCTAGTAGCTTGAAACAACCATCTTCTTATTTCTCATTGTGTGGTGAGGTGTCTCAGGCTTAGTGGGGTGATCCCTGTGCTGGTCTTGCTTGGGGCTCTCTCTCTCTTTCTCTCTCTTTTTTTTTTTTGCATGATGCAATCTCGTTTTGGGGTTTTTTTTTGGTAAAGTCATAACACATTTATATGCCAGTGTGTATGCATATATACATATATATGCATTTATACATGCTTGTATATGATTACGTGTAAGTGGAGAAAAATACAGATGACACACTCTAGGTTGTTCACATATGTTAATTCAGAATAAGGCTAAGTGGGAAAAGACTGTTTTTTTGTTTTAAAGTGCCCACGGTCACACAGCAGCTGGGGCTGAAACATTCAACATGGTTTCATTCACATGTCTGGCGCCTTGGCAGGAACATCTCAGCTGGCACACTGGGATGGCTGGGCCTCTCTATATCATCCCAGGGGTTTGCCCTCTCCACATGGTCTTTCCAGGGGAATGGCCAGAGTAATTTTGGCCTGGAATGATCCCACTAAAACCTTTGTAGAGTAGAGAGTGGTGGATATGTATATTTGTTAGTGTGACTAAATGGTTCCCAGGAATCACGGTGTCATATAGTAGAAAAGAGCAGGACTTCGGAGTCTAAAATTCAAATCCCACCTCTGATTCTTGCTTATTAATTAAGGCTCTTTTGGTTGCAGCAATAGAAACAGATTGTGGCTAGCTTAAGCCAAAAGGGGAATTTGTTGGAAGGATCGCATGGCAGGGCTGACAGCCACAACTCAACTGTAGAAGTCAGTGGCCTTTCTCCTGAGTGCAGCTACTAACCTGTCTCGACCTCAGTGATTCCTTATCTTTGTGTCTCTCACTCTTTAATTTCAAGTCTCATGTCTCTCAAGATTCTGTTTGATCCAGTTTGGTTTCAGTATCACATTCCTGGTCAATCAATCAGCTAGGGCCAGAAGACAGTCACATGGTACAGACAAGGCTGCTGGGGCCCCCTGAGAATGGGGTGCATGGCCAGGAAAGGAAATCAGTGGGAGGCAGTTGGGGACCCTAAGAGGGGTCAAGGATGCTCGGTCAAGTTTCTGGTAAGCCTCAGTTTTCCTCACAAACAAGGTAGGATAATCTGCTTCTCAAAACAATGTCCAGGAACTTCCTTGGCGGTCCAGTTTATTAAGACTCTGTGCTCCCAATGCAGGGGTTGCGGGTTCAATCTCTGGTCAGGGAACTATGATCCCACATGCTGTATGGTGCAGCCAAAAAAAAAAAAAAAAAAAAAAGAAAAGAAAAAGAAAAAAGTTAAAACAAAACAAAACAGAACAGGGACTTCCCTGGTGGTCCAGTGGTTAAGAATCCGCCTTCCAATTCAGGGGACGCAGGTTTGATCCCTGGTTGGGGAACTAAGATCCCACATACCACGGGACAACTAAGCCTGTGCCACAACTACTGAGCCCGTGTGCTCGAGAGCCAGTGCGCCACAACTCGAGAGAAGTCCGCACGCCATAAGAAGAGTACCACCGTGAAAGATCCCGCATGCTTCAATGAAGATCTCACATGCCACAACTAAGACCCTACGCAGCCAAAAAAAAGAAAGAAAATAAATAATAAAATAAAATAAAGTAAATATTTTTTTAAAAAGAGCCTATGCATTCCTAATTGTAATGAATATCTCCCATATCCAGCTCCACGTTGGCCTTACCGATTATAGACACTCCCACCACAGGGAAGGTGTCCCTAAGTCAGTGTTTTATCAAACTTTGTTTTTTTTTTTAAATAATTCATTTGATGAAAATTGTTCTCTTATGTATTTTTTTAATACATTTATTTATTTATTTTTGGCTACGTTGGGTCCTCATTGCTGTGAACGGGCTTTCTCTAGTTGCAGCCAACAGGGGCTACTCTTCATTGCGGTGCATGGGCTTCTCATTGGGGTGGCTTCTCTTGTTGCGTAGCATGGGCTCTAGGCGCGCAGGCTTCAGTAGTTGTAGCACGTGGGCTCAGTAGTTGTGGCTCGTGAGCTCTAGAGCGCAGACTCAGTAGTTGTGGCGCACAGGCTTAGTTGCTCCACGGCATGTGGGATCTTCCCAGACCAGGGCTCTAACCCGTGTCCCCTGCATCGGCAGGCAGATTCTTAACCATTGCACCACCAGGGAAGTCCCTCTTATGTAATTTTAATTTGCATTTCTCTTATTGTGAGTGAGTCTGAACATCTTTCAGAGAGACTCAGAAGCCAGCTGTATTGTCCTTTCCTTGGGTGGTTGGTGCACAATCTTTACGCATGTTTTTATTGGTTACTGTTCTTTTATTATTGTTATTGTTATTAATTTTTATTTAGGGCCTCTAAAATGATGGAAATTAGCCCTAAATGAGTAGTAAATATTTTTTCCAACTTGTCACTTGACTTTTTAAAGATGGTTTTCGTATAGTTTTTATTATTACGTAGGCACACTTTACGAGTCTTTTTTTTAGAGCTTTTTTTGTTTTGTCTTACACCAACAAAGGATTATTCAAAAATCTTTTCCCTGTGGTTTTTTCTAGTATGTTTTTAACTTTTATTTATTTGTACATTTCGATATTAGACACATTTGAAACTTATCCTGATCCAACTTCATTTTTTCCCCCAACTTCATTTATTGAATAATTCCTTTTCCCCCACTGGTTTGAAATGCTGCCTTTACTATACACTGAATTTCTCCAAGTACTGGTGTCTACGTGTGGGGTTTCTCTTCTGGCCCATGGGTCTGCTGCAAGCACTCTCTGGAGACACAGCTGGAGAGAGCCCTCTCTTGTTTCTCACCTGTGTCTCTGGCCCCTCCTTCTCTGCCTGCTTTTCTGGCTCTTCCTTCTCTCCCCTCCTCTGTTTCATGGCACCCATCCTGTGCTATCCTAGTACATTTTCCCTTCTCTCTGCCAAACAGATTTCATCTGGCTTCACAGCTTTAAGTATCAGCTGTGCATTGATGGTATATGGCGTTATTTCTCTGGCCCAGATCTCTCCTCTAAACTCCAGACCCATGTAGCCAGCTGTCCTCTCAGTCTCCACTTGGAGGCTTCATCTGAATTTCAAACTTAACATTTCTGAATTCAAGCTCCTTATCTTTCCCAGAACCTGCTTCTCCCACAACGTTTCCCACTCAAGAAACAACAGCTCCATTTTTTCTATAACTCAAGTCAAAAATCTTCAAGTCTTGACTTCTCTCTTCTCTACATCCACTCTATCAAGACCTGTCAGCTCCAGAATCCAGTCGGCTGCCACCACCTCCAGCACTGCCCATCTTCCCTCACCTGAGTTATGGCAATGGCTTCCTCACCAATCTTTCTGTGACAGCCCTGATTCCACCCTGCTCTCCAAGACTATTCTCCCTTCAGCAGCCAGAGTGATCCTTTTAAAATGTAGTCATATCCTGTTCTCCTCTGCTCAGAACTTTCCAGTGGCTCCCAAAGTCCCACAGAAGTCTCCAAGATCCACCTAATCTGGCCCCCACCTACCTCTCAGAACTTTATTCTCTTCTATGCACCCACCTGCTTGCTGAACTCCAGCCACACTGGTCCCCCTTCTGTTCCTTGACTAAACCAAGAGGACTCCTGCCTCAGGGCCTTAGCACATGCTGTTTCCTCTACTTACAGTGCTCTTTCTCCAGCTACACCTGATGCTCTCTCCTTCACCTCCTCCATGTCTGTACTCAAATGCCACCTTCTTGGAAGGTCTTCCCTGACATCTTTATATAAAATAGAAATCCTACCCTGTACCCTGACTTTCTATTCTCTTACCCTGTACTTACCAACCTTGAAATATTATATACTTGTTTGTGCGTCCATTTATTGTCTATCTACTCTTGCCAACACGAAAGCCCCCACGAGGGCAGAAACTTATTATTTTCTTTTCTGACACTCTTTTGCATCTAGAAGAGGCATATTCTAAGTACTCCATAAATACTTGTTGACTAAAAGAATGAATGAATGAATCTGTTATGCTCTAGTAGCACATTTTATTTATTGTTGCTTTATAATACCTATTTTTCATTTAATCCAAGATGCCATTGATTGTAAAGTCCACCACTATTTTACGTACTGCTGTCAAACCATAACACAATGCTTTCTTACCACTTAAAACTTTAATTTATACTTATGGAAAGAGCACTTTTAGACTTATGTGGACACAGAAGTTTATCACATATCACACTTGGACACATATAAGAAAGAAAATTTGTATGAGTGAAATAAACTGACTAAAGTGGTTCTAAAAGGTCTTCACATTCATATTTTGATTCTGACCATCCATGTCCTTGTTTTTCCAACCAATATTGTCCTCTGTGCCTTTAAGAGTCCCACTTTGATGATTGTAACATTTCTTAAAAGAATACCCCACTACTGTCTCCAGGATTTTCTTCCAAGTCGCTGACAGTCTTGGCCAGTGTTTTTGTGTATGGACAGGTGATGACAGTTACCTCCTGACTGTACCTCAATGACACACCTCAATTTCAGAGATGTTAAATTGTAAAAACAACAACAAACAGAGATCAGAATCAATGAATTATGGTACTTATCTAGTAGGACTAATTCCCCCACTTCCTCTTCTTGTCCAACTTTTTTTCTAATTATTCTCATTTTTTATTTATGAGTAAAGTTAGGAAATCTTATTTATACAAATAAATGACAATATATGACAAATAAATGATAATAGCACAAGCAGAACCAGATCTAATCACTTGGTTAATTATTTTATGCATTGGTTGTAAGGGCCGTTTGTATTCGAGTGGAATCAACACATACTGGGTAGTCACTCCCACCCCATGTTTTGGCAGACGCTGCCAATTCATCAAGGTTCTATTTTTCATGGATCCCAGAGGAGGCCTTAAAGTCCTTTTCAACAAAGCATTCCAGGCAGCTGTTAACAGTTGATTAGAGTCTGTACATAGATTAAATCCCTGCCCAGCCAACAGTCACCCAGGGCATGTGGAGGTGAAAGGGCAAAAAAGTCTAAATCTGTTATCATTTCTTCAACAAGACAAGATATGCATTCTAAATACCACTACCCCTCCTTTGGGAAAAATTGTGTCCCTGGATCAGCTGAAGGCTATTTAAAGACTTCCCCATTGCACCTCCAGGCTAGCTGAGTTCAGAGCCCCAGATCAAACCACCCATGAATGGAGTTTTATAAGACTGCCTTGGGCAAATCTGAGACAGGCCAGCAGCTACGTTTAGTTTTGAAGTGTTCTCTTTTCCCACCCTAAGGTATTTGGCAGTTTCCACCTAGGATCCCTCATTCATACTCAGGAGTAAATCACTGCTAGCCCGGGGGACCAACACCTTGTTCTAGGCTGTGTTTTTGAATCACCTGGGCATCCTGCTACAATACAGGCTCTGGCTGGGTGGGCCTGGGGTTGGGCTGGGAGGTGCTGGTTAGCTCAGGCTGCCGTAACAGAACACCACAGACTGAGCGGCTCAAACAACAGAAATTTATTTCTCACAGTTCTGGGGGCTGAGGAGTCCAAGTTCAAGGTGCCAGCAAGGTAGGTTTCATTCTGAGGCCCCTTCTCTGTGCTTGAATGCTGCCACCATCTCGCTGTGGTGTGCTCACATGACCCCTTCCTGTGAGCGCAGAGAGGGAGCGCTCTGGTGTCCCTTCTGATCAGGACAATAATCCTACCGAATCAGGCCCCACCCTTGTGTCCTCATTTCACCTTTTTTTTTGGCCTCACTGCACTCGGTTTGCAGGATCTTAGTTCCCCGACCAGGGTTCAAACCCACGCCCCCTGCAGTGGAAGGGCAGAGTCTTAACCACTGGACCGCCAGGGAAGTCCCTGTCCTCATTTAACCTTAATCACTTCCTCAGAGGTCCCACCTTCAAAGAAAGCCCGAGGATTAGGGCTTCAGCATATGAATTTTAGGGGGAACCCCTCACTGGGTCCATAGCACTAAGGGTCAGAACACTCAGGGGGAAAAGTCCTACTTTGTCGGGTCACCACGGAAAGCAAGTATGCCCCTGACACCTACACAGGCCTGATCTCCACACCTGAGATCATCAAGCTGAAGGATTTATCAGTGACTAAATCCAGCAATACTGTGTTGCTGGCAGGAAAAAATCCATTGTCTAATTATGAACCTCCACATCCCAGAATTGTGGGGTGAAGCCTTTTTTCATCTCCTTTTAACAGAGCTTCTCTCTGTGGCAATTCCAGCCAATTAAGCCTACTCTGCAGGTCCCAGGCAGAGAGGGCTCTGTGTATGGGCTATATTTAGTGCCCAGGTGGCAGATGGACATCTGCCACGCTGAGCCCAGCAGCGTCAGGATGGCTCCCAGGGCTTGTGTGGCAACACGGAGGCTCCCCGCGCCTGTGTTAACCCAGGCCTCCCGCCCAGCCCCGAACGGCTTCAGAAAAGCTGACTTAGGTGGCACAGTACCACTTTATGGGCACCATGCCCTGGGCCTGCTGGCTTTTTTTTTTGGCTGCGTTGGGTCTTTGTTGCTGCGCATGGGCTTTCTCTAGTTGCAGAGAGCGGGGGCTACTCTTCGTTGCGGTGCGTGGGCTTCTCACTGCGGTGGCTTCTCTTGTTGCGGAGCACGGGCTTAGTTGCTCCGCGGCATGTGGGATCTTTGCGGACCAGGGCTCGAACCCGTGTCCCCTGCATTGGCAGGTGGATTCTTAGCCACTGAGCCACCAGGGAAGTCCCAGGCCTGCTGGATTTCTAAGGGCCCCTAGAAAATATTTGAAACCTGAGTTTAAAATGCATTGGTTCCAAGAGACAGAAGTTTCTAATTTGAAATCAGTAAATGTTAATTAAATGCCCAGAAAATGTCAGTGGTTACCTACAGTTCAACACTACTGTCATATAAATGGCTAATAAATAAGTAGTTATATTATTATATAATGTATTTATATTTGATAATAAGAACAATAAGCGTAATTTATTTTAAAAAGCTGAAAAGTGTAAAAGTCCTTTCAAATTTTCTAGAACAAAGAGATATTTAGAATGGGGTATGGGTGCCTTTAAATGTTTGCTATGATGTGGGAGGTCCTTTAAGGTCAGCAGGCCCAGGGCCTGGCCCAGGTGTGTCCTCTAATGACCAAGAGGACCCTGACATTTGGGCAAAGCTGGATTCCCAACCCACCTCTTGCCATGTTTCTGAGGTTGCTTAGCTTGGCCCAGTTTGATCTGGGCATCACCCAGGCCCCAACACTCTACAGCGAGTTTCTCAGGGTGTCATCCAGGAACCACCTGCAACATTTGGGGCACTTGTTAAAACTGCAGTATCCTGGGCCTCAGGACCTATTGGATCAGATTATCTGAGCAAGGGCCCCAGGAAGCTGTACTTTGAACCAGCTCCCAGGTGATGCTGATATATGGTAAACTATAAGAACCGGAGCTCGAGAAGGCCTGCTTCCTGTTTGGCAGAGAGCTGAGCAGAGCTGGTGAGAAGCAGGTCTCGGGATATGAATCAGGACTCTCTGAGGTTCATGGCAGACAACTGGGGCCAGAGCCAGGACCCAGGGAAGAGGCCTAGGACTGGAAGGGACTTCAGGTAAGACCAACAGACTGGGACTTGTGCCCCTTCTGGCTCCTGAATTCTTCCACTTGCCCCAAGCCAGCCTGCAAGGCTCAGGGCTCAGAGCTCAGGCCCTGGCAGGAGCTCTTTGGAGCTGGATCAAAGGGAAAGGTGGGAGGAGGACCGACATGCACTCATTTATTCATTCATTCAGTGTACGTTCATTCATCCAATATTAATTGAGCCCCTGTTCTTCACCAGACACTGGACTAGGCCCTGGCCGTACAGCAATGAACAAAAATGGATATTGTTATCCGCCTTGTGGGGCACACAGATCTGGCACAGCTGCTGGGCAGATCTAACAGGGCTACTTGGGCCTGGCAAGAGCTGCTGGGAAGTGAAAATGAGATTATGCGCCAGAGGAAGGTGTCCCATTTTATTCCAGGTAGGAAAGGGCTCCAGCCAGGGCAGCCTCTGTGGAATGTCAGCTGAGGGATTTTGCATCATTAACCACTCAACCTGTAAGTCTTAACACCTGCCTTTCCCCTTCTTCCATCTACCTCCAGTTCCTGTCCATTCTACTTTCAAAATATCTCTTGCAACTGTCCACTTCTCTTCATTCCCTCTGCCACTGTCCCACCCCAAGCCACTGTCCTCTCCCTCCAGGGTTATGGCAGGAGCCACTGACCATTGTCATTACACTATTTTTTTTTTAATTTTATTTTTTGATTGAGTTTTGGCTGCATTGGGTCTTCGTTGCTGTGTGCGGGCTTTCTCTAGTTGCGGCGAGCGGGGGCTACACTTGGCTGCAGTGCATGGGCTTCTTATTGCTGTAGCTTCTCTTGTTGTGGAGCACGGGTGCACGGGCTTCAGTAGCTGCAGCACGTGGGCTCAGTAGCTGTGGCTCGCGGGCTCTAGAGCTCAGGCTCAGTAGTTGTGGCGCACGGGCTTAGTTGCTCTGCAGCATGTGGGATCTTCATTGACCAGGGGTCGAACCTGTGTCCCCTGAATTGGCAGGCGGATTCTTAACCACTGCGCCAGCAGGAAAGTCCTGTCATTACACTATTCTTAACCATCTCCAAAACATTATCCTCATAACTTCCTCCCGGTGATGTGGATCCCCTGCTTGTAGGCCCTCCGGTGACTGCCCAGTGCACTTAGAATAAAATCCAAGCTACCTAACATGATTCATAGCACTCCCGATGGCTGGCCCCAGGCTTCCTCATCAGCCTTGTCGCATGCTGATGTCCCCCTGGCTGGCTCTGCTTCCCACCAAAGTCTTTCGGCTCCGAGGACACTCATACACCTGGAATGCCTTTCCCTGCTTCCTTTCCTATTGCCTGAGTGATTGCTATTCATCCTTTAGGTTTCTACTTAAACATCACTTCCACAGAGAAGCCTTCCTTGACTACTCCCCACCCTCAGTGTAAATGCGGTCCCCCTGTCCATTTTACCTTTACTTTGTATTCATAGCATGTTCATAGTAATTACATATTTTCTTGTGATTATTTAATGACTGAGTCATAAGCTCCTCTAGGTAGAAAGCTGATCTATTTTGCCCCTTTTGGTACACACAGTACCTAGCACATTGGTACTCAATAAATATTTGTTGAATGAGTGAATGAATGAACAAGTACATCCTCATGCTGTGCTTGTTCCAAAGTGTCCATCTTTGTGGTAAGAGTCATGGGAGGGCCTCCCTGGTGGCGCAGTGGTTGAGAGTCCGCCTGCCGATGCAGGGGATACGGGTTCGTGCCCCGGTCTGGGAGGATCCCATATGCCGCGGAGCGGCTGGGCCCGTGAGCCATGGCCGCTGGGCCTGCGCGTCCGGAGCCTGTGCTCCGCAACGGGAGAGGCCACAACAGTGAGAGGCCCGCATACCGCAAAAAGAAAAAAAAAAAAAAAGAGTCATGGGAAATGCAAGGAGGAGGAACAAATCACAGTCCCTGCATTTTAATCGATTTGAGAGGATATTTCATGAGCAAGTTATCAGTTACTGAATAACAAATTACTCCAAACTTAGCAACTTAAAACAATAAACATTTATAATCTCACACTGTTTCAGTAGGTCAGGTATTTGGAAGCAGTTCACTTGGGTGGTTCTGGCTCTGGGTCTCTCATGAGGTTTCAGTCAACATGTCGGCCAAGGCCACAGTCATCTGAAGGCTTGACTGGGACAGGAAGATCCACTTCCAAGGTGGCTCACTCACATACCTGCCATTAGTACTGGTTGTTGCCTAGTAACCTCACCTCATCACCACATGAACCTTTTCACAGGGCTGCTTAAGCGTCCTCCTGACCTTGACATGGCGGTTGAATTCCTCCAGAGTAGGTGATCTAAGAGAGAACAAACCAGAAGTCACACTGTCTTTTAGGACCTAGCCTTGGAATTCACACTGTCATTTCTGCCACATCCTATTGGCTACACAGGTCAGCTCTACTCATGGAAGGAGAAGACTGCACAGGAGTTGAGGATCACTGGGGGCCATTGGAGAGGCCAGCTACCAAGTGCTGAAGTGTGGTCCTCTGCATATAAGTGTGAATTCAGAGAAGGGAACAATCTCTGTGATAATTAGATTTGGTTTGATGAAAGAGGTTGATTCACTCTGTATCCTGAAGAATGACTAGCCACTGGAGAGCCCTCCATGAGTGGAGGGAAGGCAGGCCAGGTGGGAGCACAGCATGAGCAAAGGCACTGAGGCAGGGAATGGGCATCATTGTTAGAGAGTTGTCTGGCTGGAGCAGAGTGTGTGTGTAGTGAAGTAGAGGTAATAAGACAAAGTGGCTGGGTGACATTGAATTAAAGAGCCTTTGGATGGTTGTAAATAGGGAACACTGTGGAGTGCTGTGATGACTGACTATGCTGACCCAGAGCTTTAGGAAGCATCACTGAAGGTCAGCATGTAGGACAGCTTGGTCTGGGGAGAGACTAAAGCAGACACAGCCTTGGCCCGGTGAGAACCTGAATTAAGTGATTGGCATTAGGAGAAAAAAAGGAGGCAGAATTTTAAGTATTATTACAAAGAAAGAATCAACGCTACCCGGAAAGCCCGGGAAATGGAGGATGAGGTAAGGAGATGGGTCTGGACCTCAATTTCTCCTTGTACACAGTGGGGCTGGGGGTGCATGTTAGCACTTGCTCCACCCATCTGCCAGGGCTGAGATGAGCATCATGTGATATGATGGATATGAAACTACTTTGATAGGAGAGAGGTTGTAGACACTGAAGGGATTACAATTGTAGGAACAATTCACACAGTGAGCAGTGTTTATTTTAGGTCAGAGGGAGGTAAGGTTGGGAAAAGGACAGGGACTATTTGGGGCCATGTCTGTCCAGCAAGCCATCCCTCTATCCTTCCCAGCCTGATGGATCTAAAACCCAACACATCTCTCTTCTCCTCTCTTTGTGCCCCACTGTTCTCCCAGTTACCCATCTGTAGTCTGAGCACTTGACTCCATGGGTCCTGGGGAACCTGCAATCTTCCCCTTTTCCTCTGCCGCACTACAAGCACACAGTAGTGAGGAGACTGTGCCAGGGGAGCATAGCCACTGCTAGTGGCTGAGCAACGTGAGAGACTGGGTCTTCTGGAGCCTGAAGCTGTACCCAAAGTGGTCAGATCAGAGGAGACGCTGACCCAGCCAGCAGACTCTGACCTGCAGTGTCTTAACCTCCGTGTCTTATCTCTCCTGGTCCAGTTAGTTCCTTGCCCCCAAAGCAATTTGTGGATAAAACAAAGCTGTTTCCAGTTTGCTGCGCTTATTGCACACACAGCCCTGTAGTTACTGATCCTCATTGTATTAGTAATAATGAGTTTCTGGATTTGTATTGCCATTTCCAAGTACTTTCACAAACATCATCACTAAGGGGCATATAATGAAAGATAGAGCTATTGTGTATTAAGTATCCAGCCTCACAAATTAGCACCTGGTTACTTTCATTCTGTAGGCCTCAGTCTTCTCATCTGTTAAATGGGATAGCAATAGAACCTACCTCCTCCAGTGACTGGGAGGATTGAATGAGGCTAACACGGTGGCTGGCAGGTCGTGGTGATAGGGCAGAAACCTCACAGGGTGCCGGCAGGCTGGTTGGAGAGACATGTGGGGAAAAAAAAAGTCTGCTTTTTTTGGGCTGCCTGGGCTTTTGTTAATAAATTTCCAGCGGGACGTTTCCGCCACTTGCCTTTTTTTAGAGACATGAAGAGAGGAGAATTGAAAACATTTCCTATGTTGAAATGAAAGGCACTATTTAATCTTGTCACCATCTGCCTGCGCTCCAGGCTGGGAGCCCACAGGCCCAGCTCCCTGTTTCCTAGCGACAGGCAGGCACACCTTCCCCATTAGAGAAAAACGCCCACTGCAAGGAATGCTTCTGCCCCAGGGAACTGGGAAAGAGGTGCCCCAGACCAGAAGGGGGCCCAGCCTTCCCTGGATGTTTGTCTTCAAACCGGCCACCCCGTTCTTCTTTCCCAGGGTCACACAGCAGCAGGGCCAGCCCTTAACTTGCAAAGTCCTTGAGGGACCCTTGGTGCCCTGAACCCCCTCGTCGTCCTCAGCAAAGCTCTAAGGCTGTCTTCATTTCCAAGGGCTGCCGGAACAAAATACCACAAATTGGGTGGCTTACAACAACAGAAATTTACTTCCTCACCGTTCTGGAGGTCAGAAGTCCAAAATGAAGATGTGGTTAGGGTTGGTCCCTTCCAGAGGCTTCCATGCCTGCCTCTAAGTTCCAGTGGCTCCTGCAAGCCATGACATTTCTTGGCTTGTAGATGCATCACTCTCCTCACGTAGCTTTCCCTCTCTGTCTCTCTGTGTCCTCTCTCTGTCTCTTATAAGGACACTTATCATTGGGTTTAGGGCCCATCCTAATCCAGGATGATCCCATCTTTCTATTTTTACCTTAATTACATCTGCAGAGACCCTCTTTTGAAATACGATCACCTCAGAAGATCTGAGGTTCCAGGTGGACATACCTTTTGGGGGGAACCACTATTCAACCCACTGCAGAAATTGTTAAGTCACCTGGGCTCCTCCTGTCCAGGTGAAAAAGTTTGATAAACTACTGTTAGAACAGTGTGTCGGATGCCCCTTGATCCCACAGCGAAGGGGTGTATATTTTGAAAATGGAGCTTGGGACAAGGCAACACCTAAACCAAAGAGGATGTAGCCCTCTTGGTGACATAACAGGTGTAGTGATCCCCCCAGGGAAATGCTTTCCGAGAAGGTGTCTTCCTGGTGACCCTGCTCAGCACAGGGCAGCAGCCATTCCTGTTCAGCTGTGCAAATGGGAGAGGCACACCTGCCCTGTCCTCCAGTTCCCCAAATATCCCCCTCTGATATTGAAACTGATGGCTGAAAACTGTCCATCTGAAATCCATCCTTTTAGTTCTTTTCCTTTTTAAAAAACATATGCGGGCCTCCCTGGTGGCGCAGTGGTTAAGAGTCCGCCTGCCGATGCAGGGGATACGGGTTCGTGCCCCGGTCTGGGAGGATCCCATGTGCCGCGGAGCGGCTGGGCCCGTGAGCCATGGCCGCTGGGCCTGCGCATCCGGAGCCTGTGCTCCGCAACGGGAGAGGCCACGGCAGTGAGAGGCCCACATACCGCAAAAAAAAAAAAAAAAAAAAAAAACATATGCAACAACAAAAAACTATCACGTGCACTTTTTTTTAATAGGTAATGCATTCTCATAGTTTTAGCTTCCAAAGGAACAAAAGGATATTCTGTGAAGATTCTCCCTCCCACTCCTGTCTCCCAACCACCCAGTTCACCTCTCCAGAAGCCACTGATATTTCAGTCTCATGTATTCTCCAGAGATGCATAAATAGTCAGAGATTTTCTTTTTCCCTTTACTGCATAAGTGGTAACTACTACACCCACTTTTGTAACTTGCTCTTTTCACCTTGCAATACATTCTGGGGATCTCTCCATAGCAGTCATACAGAGCCTGCTCATATTTTTTTTTAAGTGGCAGAAGTAGCCACTGTGTGGAAATACTGCAGGGCACTACCCAGTGCCCTGCTGATGGGCACAGGGGCTGTTGCCTATGTTTCCTGCTGCTACAAACAGCTGCTGTGAATAACTTTGCATGTGCTTCGTGTCCTACACGGGTGGGAATAAATCTCTAGGGTAAAGTGCTAGGAGTTGCCAGGCTCCCCCTCCCTCTATCACAAACCTTCTGGACTCGCAGGCCCTGGGCTGAATGGCACAGCCTCCCGAGGGCCTGGCTGGTTTATTTTAAGACGGCAAGTGCCCTGCAGGTGGAAATGTGCCATGAGCTGAAGCTTCGCCTCCAGGCACAGTCTGTGTCGAGGTCCATGGACCCAGGGTGGACTGGAGACTACAGGCCTGGTGCCAGCTCCAGTTCTGCTCTGTGTGACTTTGGCAAGTCATTCACCCTCTCTGGGACAGTGGGTACCTTAATCCCTGTCACTCCCTCTTTCCCAGATTTGAGGATGAGACAGGCAAATGTGTTCCAGGGCTCACAGCGAGCTGCTCCAACAGCAATCACATCCTATTTATTACTAATAACAGTGGCTGTGAAACAGAGCGAACCCCATTTGACCCCTCCTCCTCGTATATTTCTTTCCAATCTTATGTCCTTGGCTCTCTGGAAAGAAGGATAAGGTTCAGGGAACATCTTCCATTTTGGAATTACCTGGCCTGCCAGGGCAGTGTGGACCACAGACAGGCAGATCTGGGGGGTCTGGCCCCGCAGGCCCCAAGGGCAGAGGAGTGTCGTGTGGGAGTTGCTATGGCCAGGTGAGGGGTGGGTGTCTGGGAGGACTTTCTGCCTGGAGGCCTTGCATACCGACAGCTAACATTTTCCTGGTACTTTACACTTTACAAAGTGCTTTCTCATATGCTTTCTCAGTTAATGTGTGATTCAGCCAGATTCTTAGTAACAGCGGATTTAAGCAGAAAAAGAATCTAGTGAATATTTTGGGTGGGAGCTCACAGAATTGCCTTCAATTTGAAGCATGCAGCTCAGAAGTCAGGTGGGAACCAGGAAAGAGGAGGTGAGGACTCCATGGCCACAGACACTAGAAGTCACCCAGGCTGGACACAGGCCGCCAGAGGCTGAGGTGACCTGTTAGCACAAATTGTCACCCCTGTTGCCCAGCTCAGACACTGTCGTGGGCCCACGTGGGAGTGACCTCTGTGCTGCCCTTTCAAATCACTCCAGGATGAGTGCCCCCTTCTGCCCTGGGTGCCTGATGAGTGAACCCCGGGGCAGAGCCTGCACCCCGACTACGCTGGAGGTGGAAGTGGGTGGCGTTTTCAACTTCTCCAGTGGAAAGCCAGATGCTCCCAGAAAGAGTTACAGAGGGGAATCCTCAGTCCTAAGGGGGGGGTGGGTCAGATGTAGGGCAGCAGAAGGGCAAGTGTTTATGACTATTTGCACAACAGTCTTGGGGTTTGGGTTACTCTGTGCATATCTTATTTATTGAGGGATGCTGGGGGCGGGGTCTTTACCTGAATCCGGGCTACTGGGATCTTTATATCAACATCTCTGCAGATCTGTCCTGACATCGTAGCTTACTGCTCACAATCAACATCCCGTTACGGATGCAGTCCAGAGAGCCCTTCTAGAGCCTCCCTCCCCTAGAGAATTCAGAGGGATCATGGCCCAACCATCACCTTGAGTTTGGACTTCCAGCTTTCAGGACTGTGAGGCATATATCTGTTGTTTTAAGCTGTGTTTGTAGTGATTTGTTGACAGCCTTAGGAATCTAGATGACGGTTATTTGGTCACCCTAAAAGGTTTCCTGGCCACTGCCTATCTGGGCTCCAGCCTCATAGAGGCCCCCCCGTCCCCCCCCAACTTATGATACCTCTGCCCTCAAGGGCCTGGATCTTGCAGCCCTCTCAGGGGCCCCTTCCTGGTTGGGAGGCCCAGACTTCGCCTCTCCCAGCAGAATCTCCTCACTAAGCTGCCACCTCAGGTAGGGGGGCCAGCAGCTGGTCCAGGCGAGACCACCTGGGTCACTTCCTTTCCCTCTGGGCCCCTGGGTCCCTAGTGCCCATGCTAAGAGCGATGTCTGTGGCTGGCACTGCTGGTGGAGAACATAGATCTTGGAAAAAAAGGGCCCTTTGTGACTCTTGGGGCATTGCTGTGGCTTCTACGAGCTGTGGAAAAAAATCGAAGAACCTGCAAGCCTAGCCTAGAAATGGTCTTCACAGGCTATGGGGCAGGGATTTCCTCCATCCGCTGGCTACTGGAGTTCTGCAGGCTGCGGTGCCCCAGGGGGTCTGCCTGGATGTGGTACCTGGGGGTTGGTTAGGGAAGGAAGCTCTGAATGAATCCTGGGGCTCCAGGAGCCAGGACACCTGTGTGACCACTAGCACATCGTTGAACTTTTCTATGCCTCAGTTGAGCCCTGCAAAATGAGAGCTTTGCCTTTGGTCACCCCTAAGTTCTCTTCTGGCACCAAAGGTCTGTAAGACCAAACCAGGTGCTGGGCTTTGGGGGTGGGGATGGCGTTTGTAGGGGAACAAAATTTGTCACCCCAAAATGTTTCTCTTTGGCATGAGGATTGATTTAGGCTGATTACTTTAAGGCCCAAAAGACCCAGGAAGAACCTTCGACCTTCCCCCTAACTGCCTAAAGAATGCACCTGTTGGGCCTCCCTGGTGGCGCAGTGGTTGAGAGTCCGCCTGCCGATGCAGGGGACACGGGTTCGTGCCCCGATCCCGGAGGATCCCACGTGCCGCGGAGCGGCTGGGCCCGCGAGCCATGGCCGCGGAGCCTGTGTGTCCGGAGCCTGTGCTCCGCAACGGGAGGGGCCACAGCAGTGAGAGGCCCGCGTACAGCAAAAAAAAAAAAAAAAAAAAAAAAAAAAAAAAAAAAAAAAAAAAAAAAGAATGCACCTGTTGCAGGAAGGGAGCTGTCCCCATGGATGACTAGGGTATGAACTAGGTGCGTAGACAGGGAGGAATCCAGCAAATCTGTCTGTTAGAATTCCTCTCTGTGTCCTGTTGTCTCTGCAGTGCCCAGCAAACATTTGTTTACCAAACACTTGCTTTTCCTCTTTATGTCAGTCGCCTTCCTCCCCTTTGAGGTTTCAAATCACTACCCCCAACACCCTCTTTTGTCTTTAGCTGAAGATGGTATTTGAGGTGAGGGTTTCAGCAAGTTACTTAGTTTTCCTGGGTCTCTCCCATGTACACGTTATTAAACTTTTGTTTGATTTTTCTCCTGTTAATCTGTCTCATATCAAGTTAATTCTTAGACTAACCAGAACTTCTAAGGGTAGAGGAAAATGTCTTCCTCCCCAAGAGTTTCAAAGGTAAATGAAAATCAAACCTGCCTGGAAGTACGTGCAGTCTAGTGAGGAAAGACAGACAGACAGACACTCAGCAGCAAAAGACGTCCTCACAAGATGACAGGGAGGATAGGGACCCTCTCCAGCATTGGCTGTGCGTCAGGATCAGCAGCCTAGACCCCAGACAAATCACTAGGGACCCTGGAGTAGAACCTGGGGGGTCCCAGCGTGCAGCCAGGGTGGAGTACCTCTCCTGGGGAGCCGGGTGCTGGAGGGCAGGGGACAGACCTCACAGAGGGTGGGGAAATGGTACCTAAGGGAAGACAGACTTAGCTCCACCTCCTACCTAGGTGTCTGGGCGTTTATGGTATACATTGGAATAAAGAAGAAGTGGACACTTGAAGAGTGGCTGGATGTGGTTTGTATTGGAAAGGGCAGGAAGTAAGCTGGTTGAGAGCGTGAAGGGGCTGGACTGAGCCATGGTGGACAGTGTCATCAAGCCGTCCTCTCTGCTATTATAATCTGCCTTTGGTATCTTATCAGATGACTGTAGTAAAGATTTATACTGTTTTTTCAGTTACTTTGGATGCCAGACTGAGGATTCCTTCAGTGCTGAGACTCATGTCAAGGTGAGCAGAAGCCAGCTGATCCCGGAGGTTGCAGGTGGGTGGAGCCTGCGTACGGAGCCTGCGTACACGGCAATGTGGGGGGCCCCAGGTGGGGAACTGTGGAGTAAAGGCAAAGCGGTGGGCAAGCACTTTGTGTTCAAGGCTGAGAAAGAGCAGTCTGGCCCAAGGTGCCAGTTTGTGGTGGTGAGGAGGGGGAGGGGAGGGTGGAGGTAGCTTGGCGGCTACCTTCTGGAGCTGTTTCAGTGCCAGGCTAAGGGGTGTCTACTTGGCTTTTAAGCATGAGGCGACACTGCACGTGGAGGCACATGATGTCATCAGTGTGGCAGAAGGTTCTTCAGGTCTGCGTGCCTCCTTCCCTCCCTCCTTTCATTGCTTCTTTCCACCGAGAATGAAAGCACCCTTCTCCTCAGGTGAAAGTCAAGCCCAGCCACATCTCAGACTGGGACTTGAACCCAGGGGATGGGACCCAAACCCACTGTCTTTTTAATTAAAACCACTCACCGGGTCGGAAACTGCAGAACTCATCTCAGGACTTAATAAAGCTCAGGTTCTTTTGTCTCAGCACAGAAAGTATTCAGCGAGAGGCAAAGCCACAGGCAAGACGTGGTTTATTAGTACAGGATGCTTGTGAGAGATACAAGTAGGCAGGCAAGGGAGTGCCACCCTGAGAACTTAGTGGACTACAGTTTCATAATCAAAGGAACGTGGGGAGGGGGAGAAGACCACCTTCTTCCTGGTTCTTTGAATCTTCCATCATTAACTCCTCCTACACATTGGGAGGGGGAGTTTTTGACCCTATATGGCCCTGTCACGGTACTATGGAAATGACAAAAAGGTGGTAACATATATTAAAATATGGTAAATCACCTCAGGTTTCAGTATAATGTTATCTTTTCCTTATATTTTTGTTTTTAATGCATGCAGAGAAGCATGTCCTATCATTAACTTACTGACCTCATTGGACAGGATGTGGGTCTCATTCCTCCATTGTTTTGTTTTGGGCCGTGTCTCATGCTTCTATTGGTGGTTTTGTTGCTAAGCAAGCCCGCTTGGTTTAGCTGTTGAGCAAGCCTGCTTTCTTGAGTGATCGTTAACTTCCAGGGGACTCCCATACTTTTTTCTCTACTTACAATCCCTTAGTGGGATTAACTATTTAATCACCTACTTTGTCTCTTTACCTTGTCCCTGTCAAGAACACCTATGGGAAATCAGTCTTGATGGAGGTTGCGGGAATCACATTGAGATCCAGCCCCACCTTCTAGGAGCTCGCCTCTGGCTGGGGAGACCAATAGACAAGAAACATCCTTTAATGTGGTCTAATGGGTGCACAGAACAAGTTGCCGGGGAGCACAGAGGAGGGATCCCCAAACTCAGCCTGGCTTCTCAGAGCTGGGGTCACTTGAACTGAGTCTTTAAAAATGAGTCATTATTCCAGGCAAAGAAAGGAACAGAAAACACATCTGATGTGGGGAATGGTCATTGTTTGGGGTTGGGACTCTGGAGTATGTGTGTGTATGTGGGGAAGAGGAGGGGGGAGGTGAGCCTAGAAAAACAGAGCATGACCAGATGGTAAAGGGTCTTGAATGCCCCACAAAGGACTCTACCCTTACCTTAGAGCCCTGGTAAAGGTCAAACACAGACAGACCTTTTCCCTTTTGCCCCTCACCAACTTCCAAGCTCTTTATCTCAGAATAATCAGCTAAGATTAGAACTGTTTGTCCCCCTGAAACTAGCTAGACACAGGTGAACATTACCTGTTCAGCTAATTGGTACTTCTACTGATTACAAACACAAATCTAACTGTAAATCACCCCACCTTTAACTCATAGTTACAACTTGTAATCACCTCACTTGTATCGCCTCCCTATCAAAGTCTAAGGCAAACCACTGAGACACTCTGATCTTCGCATCTGGGGGGGGGCGCTAACTTATTGCAATATCCTGGATAAGCTAATCTCCTTACAGGTCCAGTTTTTGTCTTTGACACCATGATACACTTGCTTTTTCCAACTTCCTATCCCCTAGAAGTGTCTTCTAGGGGATAGGTGAGAAAAATATTCTTTATTCCTATTTTATGCTTGGGGGAAAAAATGACACTCTCGGATGTTAAAAGCAACTTTCACAAGATCACAAAACAGGAGTGGACCCGAGTCTAGAGCCTGGGTTTCCTGATTCCTGTGACTTCTAAGGCTGATGTCTGCTTCCAGCTCTGAAATCAGAGCCAGCCCAAGCCAGACTGGTAGCTTCTGCTCTTGAGATCAGGGTCTGTCAAACTGTGGCAGGGTCCTCTCCTCATCTGCCATAATCCCAGGACTGGGCCATGTGTGATGATCCTAAAGCCCTGGAGCTAAAAGGGCTCCTGAGAGATGATATGGTCCAGGCTCCATTTTTCAGAAGTGGCAACAGACTCGTGAGGTTTAGTGCCTTGTCCAAGGTCACACAGCAAAACAGGTCCTCCATAGAGCAGGGGTGAGTGGTGAGAGTGGGGAAGACACTTCTGGAGGAGGTGTGACCTCTGACCTTGCAAGTTACCTCCTGGTACCTGGATCAGCAGCTGGGATACACCCTTCTTTGGGCCATGCCTCAACCCATTCCTCCCAACCAGTTCTCAGGGTTTGGAGGGAAGCTTTCCCTCCAGTTTGATAGTTCAGCGCATTCAAATAAGCTGCCTAGCATCTCCCAGCCCCACAGCTGCAAAGTAGAGTCTGTACCTACACTGACCCCTAGACTAGTTGTTGAGATTTTGAAGGGCCAGAAATGGGTTGTTTCTAGGAAGGGGATCTGTGGTCAGCTGATAAATGGCCCCCAAAGATATCCAAAGATGTCCTCATTCCTGAAATCTGTGAATGTATTACTTTAAATGGCAGAGGGACTTTGCAGGTGTGATTTCAAGATTTTGAGATGGGGAGATTATCCTGGATTATCTGAGTGTGCTCTGAATACAATCACAAGTGTCCATGTAAGAGGAAGGCAGAGGGAGATATGATGATGGAAGAGGTGGAAGAGATGTGATGACAGAACCAAGAGGTCAGAGTAATGCAAGGAAGGGGTCATGAGCCAAGGAATACAAGTAGCTTCCAGAAGCTGGAAGATGCCAGGAAACAGATTCTCCCCTTGAGCCTCTAGAAGGAACCAATCCTGCTGACACCTTCATTTTAGCCCTAAAAGGATCATCTTGGACTTTCAGCTTCCAGAACTGTAAGAGAATAAGCTGTGGTATTTTAAGCCACCAAGTTTGTGGTTATTTGTTACAACAGCAATAGGAAACTAGGGGTGCTCCAACCACATAGCACGAGTAGCTACCTGCTTTACCTGTGGGTTGGGCCAGCTCAGAAAAGCTGGGGAGGAGAAGATGCCCCTGGCTTCCTCTACCAAGCCAGCCCTGGGGTCTCAGCAGAGGCTCAAAGAGGAGCAAAGCTGCCTTTCTCCCAATCACTGGGTGTTTCAGGCCTCCTGGCATATTCCTGTATGCCAGTAATCCAGGGCATCCACCCCTGCCCAGGCCCCCTTTATACCACTCTCCTCCTTCCCGGTCCCCTGAAATCCTCTTCCCCAGCCTGTCTATCTTCTCCTTGGCCTCTGTCATGGAGCTCTTCCTTTCTCCTCTAATGTTCAACCCCTCAAAACCCAGATTCCAATCTCATCCTTCTTGAGTTTGTAGCAAGGTGAGAAAACAGCGTGGACCATCTTAACAGCACCAGAACCCTGCTTAGGGAGGAAATTGTCTTTGTGTAGGAAAATATGTCAGGGGCCATTTGGCTGTGAGAAGAGAGACCCCTGGGCAGGAACTGGAAGGATGGAACTGAAGGAAGTGAGGGCCGAATCACTTTTCACAGGACGTGGCATTTGCTCACGAAAAGGAAAGAATAGAGACCCAGTGACATGGCAGGAGCCAGCTGGTAGATGCACCATTGGGACTTTTACTTAACACAGGTTGTCTAAATTTAAGTTGTTTTTGTGTGTATTCACCTCTTCCAGTACTTCAGTGAAGTTTTCTATGACCAAAACAGCCTTGAAGTGCTTGTGCCTTTTGCTTTTATTTTTGCCTTTGTTTTAAAATAAGCCAAGGAGAGGGGTCAGGTTCTGTGGTTGGCACAGGGTAGGACCAGCACATTTGAGCTGGAGAGAGAATCTCTAAACTGAACCTCTGTTTAGGGAAGCTTCGAGCACTTTGCCCATAACTTCATTTAGTCCTGTCAAAGAAAAACCAGAGCTGGACAGTAGTTAAAGCAGTTAAAACAACGTTGCATTCAGAACTATTGCAATAGGGAAAAAGAGACCTCAGTATAAAACTGGCCTCAATTCTGAATACAACATAGGCAAATGGGAATTTATAGCCAAGGAGCTAGGGGGTGAGGGTGGGTGTTGGGGGGGAGTGAGTGGAAATTTACTAAGAGAAACATCGGGGGTAAGGGGGATTCTGGCTAAACTGCGACTTAGGAGTATTCTTGCTGAAGGAGGGCAGGGTGATCACACATCACCTGGGAGAGGGTAGAGGATGAGGATCCTGATCAGCTCTTGAGGGGGTTCAGATATTGAGGTAGGGGTTCTGATTAAACTGACTTAGCGGCATTCTTGCTAAAATTGGATTTTATAGGCAAGTGCACAGATGGACCTATAAGAAGGTTCAGGAGCCTGACTAAAGTTTGGTCACAGAAAGAATCTTTGTGAATTTTCACAATAATTCAGTGAGGTATATGCCATTATCCTCACTTTACAGATGAGGAAACTGAGGCACAGGGAGCTTACATAACCTGCCCACGGTCACATACTGGCAAATTAGCACTCCAACCCAGACAGACTCCAAAGTCCCTGTTCCTAACCACTGGGCCCTACTAACCCACCTCCACCACTGCCTCGCGATTGTAAACTCTGCCCCTCTCCCAAGAATACAGAGAAAGCCTGGGCAGGGTGACCCCAATTCACACTTGGGCTCACACTCCTTTCTGTGTCCTGAGACCTCTCCCCAACCAGACTGGGACTCCTGGAGTGTGGAGTGGCGCAATATATGGCTTTGCTGAATAATACTATATCCCACATTTGTAGAGGACTCTACTTTCTCTGTGTACTTTCCCAGGTACAATCTAATTTTTTTTTTTTTTTTTTTGGTTGCATTGGGTCTTCATTGCCGCGCCTGGGCTTTCTCTAGTTGCGGCGAGCGGGGACTACTCTTTGTTGCGGTGCGCGGGCTTCTCATTGCAGTGGCTTCTTTTGTTGCAGGGCACGGGCTCCAGGCGCGCGGGATTCAGTAGTTGTGGCTCGCAGGCTCTAGAGTGCAGGTTCGGTAGTTGTGGCGCACGGGCCTAGTTGCTCCGTGGCATGTGGGATCTTCCCAGACCAGGGATCGAACCCGTGTCCCCTGCGTTGGCAGGCAGATTAGAAACCACTGCGCCACCAGGGAAGTCTCCAGTCTAATTTGATTGACACCATTGTCCCAGAAGGTAGGCAGAAATCATTGCCACCATTTAGAGACAAGGAAATTGAGATTCACAGAAGCCACGTGGCTTGCATGGGTCACACAGCCCATAAGGGGCAGGATTCTGCACTGGAACCTGAGATTTTTTCTTTCTATCCCTCTGTGCTCCCTCATCGGGTTAACAACTTTTAAAAACAGTACCACTACCCCTTCCAAAAAGAGCCCACTCTCTAATTTTCTTTCCACTTTGAAAGCGCAGGCCCCACTTGCAGACAACCTTGAGCTGGAAATAGCACAGTATCAGAATGATGTATTAGGATGATTTCCTCAGGCTTCAGGGTGGGTTCAGGATTCGCATTAACCACTAATCTTGAGCTCGTCCTTCCTGAAAAGGACTCTGGTAAGGATAATTGTTGCACATTCATCACCAAGGCCACTTTTATATAAATGCAGAGCCTGAAGGCCCAGCTCTCACTCTTCTGATTAACGCTGCTCCTTGCAAAGAAAGAAAAACGGCCTTTGATTAGCTTCTGCACCAACTCGGAGAGAGGCCAGTCCAATCAAAAACCACTTCAGCTAAGGGAGAAATGGATGTAACGGCAGTGGTCTCCCGATCCTAATTGACTTTTCCTTTTCAATTTCTCTGTTATTTAATAACCTCTTCTTCTGAAATGACTCATGCCACTGTCCTGCATCCAGGGGCTTTCTCAGCAAAAGTATCCAAGGCTTAGAGGGAAGAGCAACTGTCCATCTATCACAAGGCGTGCCATACCTTCCCACAAAACCTGAATTGAGCACTTCCTGGGTACCCACGGCATGCTTCAAGCCTATCTTGATGCCCAGGGAAGCCAAGACAAGGTCCCTGCCCTCGAGGCGCTCACAGGCTTGGGGAAGAAGGGGGAACGAACACACAAGAAGGAATACAAGAAAAACAAATGTCTGGGCCTCCAGTGGGCTCCACGTGTCAGGCCCCAGGGAAATAGCAGTAAATGGACAGATAAAAATTCCTGCATCCTGGAAGGAAGAGAGACATAAGTAAACTATAGAGTCAGTTAGAAGGCAGTGAGCGTCATTGTTGGGGGGCTGGGGGGCAGATCAAGCAGTGGGCAGGGTAAGGAAGGGTTGTAATTTTAAATGGGATGCTTGAGTCAAGGTCAAAGGGAGGTGAGGGAGCAAGCCCTGAAGATACCTGGGGAAGGTGTTCTGGCAAAAGGGAACAGAGGAATGGAAGGATCTGAGCCAAGGGCAGGTGTGGAATTTCTGAGAAACAACAAGTTTAGAAAGTGGGCACTTTCTTGGCCAGGGGTTGTGAGACGGGAAGGGCCCTTTTTAAAAGGAGTTACTCTGGGCAGCAGTACAGGGAAGCATCTCTGAACCTCCATTTCAGTTCTCTGTTCGGTTCCAGTGAGGCTGGAAGTTTTCTGGGGGAGGAGCGTGGGCGATGGTAGGTCACAGAGGTGAGGAGGAGGGGCAAATCACCTGGGGGTCTTAGCAGCCATTTTCCTCTTCAAGGGACACCAGTGAAAGGTTAGGCGCAAGGGAGAAATGTGATCACATGTTGGTTCTAAAGGGATTACTCTGTATTAAGAATAGTCTGGACTATTCTAAGGGTAGAAACGGAGAGAAGTTAGTATTGATACAATAGAGTTGATAAGTATATGCGTAATGTTTCTAGTTTCCAAAGTGGCTGTGCATTTTGCATTCCCACCAGCAATGTAGGGAGAGTTCACTTGTCAATACTTGGTGTTATCCGTCTTTAGTTTTAACCATTTGAGTGGGTGTATAGTAGTATCTCGTGATTTTAATTTTTTTTTTCCTGGATGACTAATGACATTGAGCATCTTTTCATGTGTCTGCAGTAGAGAGTTGCTGGTGGTTTGGAGCAGGGTGGTGGCAGCAGAGATGACGAGAAGGGTCTGAGTCTGGATATGAGAGATCTGGAAAGAGGAGTGGGGTGATGTACTTCAGATGGGAGCACCAAGGGGCTCTAGAGCTGGCAGCCTTCCTGAGTCCTGTAGGAGAAGGAACCACATCCAGACAAATTATATCTCTGCTAGAATTTTTGTCCCCAATATCCCTCTTCCCCTTCTGAGGTGACAGAGCCCTGATTTTGGCTGGGCACGTGGCTATCCAGAATGTACTTCCTAGCCTCCCTTGCAGCTAGGAGAGGCCAGGTGACTAAGTTGTGGTCAATAAGATGTGAACAAAGGAGCTGAGGGCAGCTTCCAGAGCCTTCTTTTTTTTGTTGTTTTTTTGTTGTTTTTGCGGTACGCGGGCCTGTCACTGCTGTGGCCTCTCCCGTTGCGGAGCACAGGCTCCAGACGCGCAGGCTCAGTGGCCATGGCTCACGGGCCCAGCCGCTCCACAGCACGTGGGATCCTCCCGGACCGGGGCACGAACGCGTGTCCCCTGCATCGGCAGGCGGACTCTCAACCACTGCGCCACCAGGGAATCCCTCAACCATCTTTATTTTATTGTTGGCGATGCTCTTAGGGAACCGAATCTAAACTGATATGACAGGCAACCAACAGTGCCTGTTGTCAAGAGCTTCTTGGAGGAAGGGGTACATACACTTATCCTCCAGATGGGTAGGATTTAGAGAATCAGTGGCCAAGGTGGTGAGCACTCTAGCCTGAAGCAGGATGAGAAGTGAGCCTGGCTTGGGGGTGAGACTACAGAGGACTTAGCAGGCGCAGAAGGCTTGGATCACCCCACTGAGACTGAGCTGGTGCTTCTAAGCCGGGAGAATGCACTGTGTTAAATGGCCCCTGGAGAAAGGCTACCCCTGTGTTTAACTTAAATGCATCATGTTGCAGTTTAAACCCCCTTCCCTTATTCACAGGGAATAAGCCTGGCTTCACGGTTGGAAAGCTGAGCCTCTGTGTACCCTTAGACGTGATTAAATGCCACTCCACCTCTCCACACAGCCAGCCAGCCAGGCAGAGCTCAGTCCTAACCTTCCTCAGTCCTAACCATCTGGTTCTCTAAATACGTTATTTTCATCCCCAAAGTCCAGCTCCCGGACCAGACAGAGTGAGCTGGCCAGGGCAGGAAGCCCATCTCCTCCCTCAGCATCCTCCTGGGCCTGGCCTGCTGGGCTCTCGCTGGTAGGATAGCTCTGTCCTTCTCCAGGCCACCTCCCAGACTCTCCCTGTTAGTCTGCACCAGAGGAGCCGGGCACCAAGCACGGGACCCTCTGGCAGCTGAGCCAGGCTGAGTATGTGGCAGAGCTGCCCGGCGGGGGCCTCCTGTCCTCTCCTCCTTTCTGCCTCCCAGAAGCCTCCCTGATGTCAATTATCTGAGATGCAGGACCACACACCACCAGAATGCCCAGTCCCAGAGCCCAGAGAACATCTTTGTTTTCTGGCCTCCTGAGGCCAGATGCTGAGGATTTTCTGCACCCAGACATGCAAAACAAAACAGTGTTCTTATTTTCACGTGGACTCCATCAGAGCGCTATGCCAGCATCGCACCGGGAAGAGCAGGACAGAGCTTTTCTCTCGAGGTCGATCGAGGTGCCTTGGACCCTGGTCAAGAGCGCCTGGGTGCTGGTTCTGTTCACTGTGGAGACAGTGGGAGGCAGACAGGGAGGAAGGAAGGAGGAGGAAGGAAGGAGGCACTGCTCTCCGCCCGGGATCTGTGGGTTCCTGTGATGAGTGTGGTTCCTTTTTCCACCAAGGATGCTTCTAGAAGGCAAATTGGATTCTTTTCTAATAATCAAATTTTGATTACTCAGAAGTCAGTCTAGCCTCCTCTCCAAGCTTCTGGTGAGTATGAGATGAGCAATATTGTTACACAGATGATATAAGTCCAGCTGAAAATGAAGAAACTGGGGCTTTAGCTAGCAGTACAGCCTCGTCTCGGAGACTTTGAAGCTTTTACTTGGGCTTTTTGAAATATTGGCAGTAACCCATAACACCCCCTACCCCCATTCCCTCCCTGACTCTTGCTCAGGGCCCAGCTTGAGAACCGTCGCCAAGTCCAAGAAATGCCTCTGGGACGGCAGCTCTTCGAGCAGGTGTTTCAGGGCCTCACTTGGGGTATCCTAGGGTCCCCCAACCATCTGCAGTGCATCAGGGCGAGTCTTGATCTGGGGCTTCCCATTCCTAGAAATTCCAGCAAAGTGCTTCGTATGCCCAGAGATGCTGATTATGGGAAAAGCATGTGTATGTGCAGTGGAGGGTGGGGGGAGGAGTTTGGGTTTCTTGAGGAAGCTAATTTTATGACTAATTAAATCTGAGAAGATATGGAGAATCCTAGCACTGATTTGCAACACTCCTCATGATGCTCTTCACACCTTCAGTTTACCCAAAGGGCTGTTTTTATAGGAGGAGGAGCAAGGCAGGCATCTCAAGATTTTCTCCTTCAGTGAAAGGGACTAAGGATGCTTGGGTTTCAAGTCCCTGCCTCTCCCTTACTTACTGTGTGACCTTGGGCACATTACTCAACCTCTGAGAGCCTCATTTCCTTACCTGAAAAACAGTGTTGTTGTGAAAATCAAATGAAAACTTCACATCACGCATTTAATGTCTCTGACATAGAGTAAATGCTCAAGCCACGGTAGCTGTTGCTGCGTTGTTCATTACACATAATATTCTTTGCCTTTATTGAATCCTCCCACCCGCAACTCCTCCTAAGAGGTTGACTTGTGACTCCTGGGTCTGGCCAGGAACTTCCTCAACGTGGAGACAGCACCTTCCCCACTGGAGCGGGGGCTCCTGGAGGGCCAAGGGGATGTCCTCTCCTTCCTCTGGGCCACCCATCCACCTTCCTCCCACTCCAGGCCCAGTGCCAGTCTCAGCTTGATGATGAAAGGTCCAGAGGATGCCACCATTAGAGAAGAAAGAAAATTTGTCTCTTTACCCTTCTGAGTTCTTGGCTGAGACCCTTGTAATAAAAGACAGATTAACCAGAGAGAAACAAACAGAAGTTTATGAACATGTATGCCTCATGTGTACATGGACGATACCCAGGCCCCCCAAGATGGCTTAGTATTCAGGATTAAATACCACCTTACTAGGGAAGGGGGAGAGGGGACGTAGGCCTCTTAGAGGAGAGTAAATTTTTAGGGAAGATGAATGGGCCCCTAGAAGAGTAAATGGGAGGCATGATAATGTGCGACAAAGTTTGTCTGGGTGTGTCGTTAACTTCTAGTTTCCTCTCCTGTGATGGTTGATGAAATTCCCTGGAAGGGGATTTATGACAATTGAGTTCTTTCTGGAGGATCTGTCTTTAGGTAGATAAGGGGATTTCAGAGAAAACCTCTCCCTGCCTTTGCTGGTTTTCAAGTGCTTACAGCTCAAAATAACCAATAAACCAAAACAGCATATTTTAGGGTAGCATATTCTTCTACCCTTCACCACAGTGTCATAAGGATTATTTTGAGCTGAAGACATTTGAGAATTAACTGCTTCTGGAAGAAGCTTTTTTCTGAATTTCCTTTATCTTCCTAAAAGTATAGTCTCCCCAAAGAATCCCACAGTCCTAAATCCCCTCCCCAGGAGTTTCCCAGTAGGGAAGACTGACTTATTACTCAAGAAGTCAGCACAGATCCGCACCTAGATAAGAAATCACCTAAATAGACATTGTCCTAAAACTATCATATCTCCCATCTATTCTCCTGAGGGCCCATTCACTTTTCATAGAAGTCATTTGTTCTCCCAGAAGTGCCCCCATGCCCCTCCCCATCCCCTATTAAGATGGTATATAAGCTCCAGATTCTACCTACCTCTTGAGTCACACTTTTCTATGAACTCCCTTATACCGGTGAGTAAAAATCTGTTTCCTTTTGCTAATCTATCTTTTGTCCATTTAACTTACAGGACCCCAATACTGAACTTAAGAGGGTAGAGGAAGAGTTTTTCCTCTCTAACCATGAGGACTCACTGGCTGACTTACTGCCCAATATCTTATCTAAACGGCATTGAAGTTGTGAGGTTTTCCTCTAGGAACCTTAAGACAGTTGGCGAGTTGAGGAAGGCCAATGCAGTTCCAACTGAGAGAAGTCCCCCAGGGACAGGGCAAGGGGTGGCAAGACCTTAGTGAGGGCATCACTTTCCCATTTGGTGCTTGATTTCCTAGGCTCAGAAATTCATTGCTTGTTCACCCAGAAGTGATCAGTTTCCACAGAAGGTTTCACAGTAGCCAAGCCCACAAAGATCAATGGATAAGACGAGCACAGGGAAAGCCCAGTGGTCCCCAGAGGTTCCTTGGTGAGTGTTGGACCATGTTTGATGATCCTAATGGCTGGGATCAGCTGACAGCCCAATAAAAGGCCATGACATTACACAGCCCCAGGGGACGCCATTCCTATAGCGTATGGAAAGGGAGCCCTCCTCCTCCCAAGTTGTGCAATGCATCCATTCCTGGACCAGTCTAGGAGATGTGTCTGTTGTGAATTTCTGGGCACCAATTCAGATCTAAGAATTGACCATCTCTGGCATTGGGCCCAGGTTATCTACAGGTTTAATTAAGTCCCCAGGTGATTCTTACAAGGCTCAGGGAAGTCTAAGGACCTCAGCTGCAGGGATACACCTGCAGGAAACATGCAGCCAGTGATTGCTTTTGCAGTTCACTCTTTACACACAGCCCTTCCGACCTGTGGATTCCTTCTTTTGATGCATTAATTCTTTCCATTAGGGCATTTGGGGGAAACAGGGAGCTATTTGATCTCTGTAACACTTTGCATAACTCTGTTCTGATAAATATTTTATAGTTTAGCTTCAGAGGTCAATTTGATTTAGCTATATCAATTTTTTTTATCCTTTTAGCTAGAAAGGCTGCCATTGTAAAGTTGCCCCGTGCTCCTCTGTCAGTCACCCCCTGCAGACCCCCACTGCTCCCTGTGCTCAAGCAGATGTAATGTGGTTGGTGCCCTTTGTTCTGGGTGAAAGGTGTATGCCGGTATGTTTTGGTTTTTGTCTCTTGTTTTGCAAGACAAGAGTTTGCGCTGCCCTGTACTTAGAGCTCTAAATCTGACTGCTGGTGAGGATGGAGAGAGCTTATTTGCACAGGGAGTCTGGGGAGGGTAGCTGTACGTCTGGGTTTGGGTTGGACTATTCCATGTGTGCCCAGTATGCTGATGATACATAACAGCGCCCCCTTCCGACTCACTTGCCAGTTTGGACAACAAATTAAAGGACACCATTGCAGGAGCCTCTTGGGAAGCAAAGGATCAATATTCTGACCCCTTTCTTTTTGAGGATAAGTTTTCCTTAAAAAGTTCTGTGGCCTGGGGTACCCTGACTGAGATCATAAGGTGACAGGGGGGGACTTCCCTGGTGGATCAGTGGTTAAGAATCCGCCTGCCAATGCAGGGGACACAGGTTTGAGCCCTAGTCCGGGAAGATCCCACATGCTGCGGAGCAACTAAGCCCGTGTGCCACAACTACGGAGGCTGTGCCCTAGAGCCTGAGAGCCACAACTACTGAGCCCATGCGCCACAACTATTGAAGCCCATGCACGTAGAGCCCGTGCTCCACAACAAGAGAAGCCACTGAAATGAGACGCCTGCACACCTCGACAAAGAGTAGCTCCCGCTCGCCACAACTAGAGAAACCCCGGGCGCAGCAACAAAGACCCAACGCAGCCATAAATAAATAGATAGATAGATAGATAGATAGATAGATAGATAGATAGATAGGAAGATGACACGGGGGACCCCAGGGAACTCCTTGGAAGGGAATGGGAAGGCTGCATGCAGGCCCAACGCCGGCATGGAGCGGACCGGTTCTGGGTATTACGTGGCCCTGGGGCTGCAAACCTCTCCCAGCACCCCAGCCCCACTGGCTCTGTGTGCCTGTGTGTCCACCCTACGTGCTTCCACTCATTCATTCATTCGTTCAGGAATGTTTACTGCACCTGTCCTGTGCCAGGCTCTGATCCCGCTGAGGGACACAGCAATGAAAAATAAATATCTTACCTTATTGGAGATTGTTTTCTAGTGAGAGTCGTAGGACATTTTTTAAAGGAGCAAGTAAAATACTGTGTCATACAGTATTAAGTGTGATCGAGGAAAATGAGTCAGAGTAAAGGGGGGCGGGCAGTTATTTTACATTAAGTGGTCAGGGGAGGCCTAAGGGAAGGGAAGCTGCTGGGAGAGTTCCAGGCAGAAGGCACAGCAGTGCAGGGGCAGGACAGGCTTCTCCTGTCACAGCGTAGCTGGAGACTGGGGGAATGCGGGGGCGGGGGCGGGGCGGGCCTTGTAAGCAGTGGGAGAGGAAGGCAGGAAGGTAATGAAATGCTCCTTTTTATACTGTCAGGGAGGAAAAATATCTTTTTCCTCTGTCCTTTGAAGTTTTTGGCTGGAGCCCCTGTAATAAAAGACAGATTGAGAAAAGTATACACATTTCTAATGTAAATTCTACATGACTCGGGAGCCTTCTTAAGGAAATGAGAAACTGAAGAAGCAGTTAAACCTGAGTGTTTTAATGCTGGGTTTGGTGAAGAGTACAAAGTCGTGAGAAAACATGATGGGACTGATGGGGTTTAGGACACCCCCCCCCCAATACGGCACCTTGGCATATTACATATCTTAAGCTCAAGGAGTTTGAGAAACAGCAGAAGCAAGAAGGTCACTCTGACACCCACCCCTTCGCCCTTCCTCCCTGAGAGCAGCAAAAGGTACATGTGAAAGGTACTCTCGCTGTACCAGCAGCAAGGGAGGCATCCTTATCACCAGAGTCAGGGAATTTAGGGCTTAGAAGGCTATATAAATAAACCTTGTTTCTTCTTCACCATTAACTGCCCCCAGTCCAAGCCCCTTTGTCTGGTCAATTCTTTACAAATGTATTGTTTCCTGTCTAAAAGGTATAAAGGCTCTCTGCTCTGGTCACTTCTTTGAGTCTCATATCTTTGTGGGGCTCTCCTATGTACACACCTAATTAACTTTGTTTTTCTCCTGTTAATCTGTCTTTTTGTTATAAGAGGGTCTCAGCCGAGAACTTCGAAAGGTAGAGGGAAAATTACTGCTCCTTTCTCACAGAACAAAGCAGGTAGAAGGTCAGGGTAGTAACTGGGGGAAACTCAACAGGGCTTGTTCATTAGGATTCTTCTGGGTGTCCCTCTGTCTTGGAGATTAAGCTGCTCTTTCCTCTGGGTACAGGGAGGGCACCTCGCAGGAGGGTCTTATGACCTGCTTCAGGAGAGAAGGGTGGGGCAAGGTCAGAGTGAACTTCCTGCATCTCCATTTTCTCAAATTCCTTCAGCTTAAAATATTCAATACATATACCAACATGCTGTATTTTGAGGTAGCATGTTCTAAACCCTGTCAGTACTTAGGAGAAGTTTGAATACAGAAATAACATAATCTAACATGTTAAGATTTCAAAGTACTTCAAAAGTAGAGAAAAATAGTAAAATAAATTCCCATATGCTATTACCCGGATTCAGCAGTTAACAAGATTTTGTCAGTTTCTTTGTCTCTTTCTTTTCTTTGCTGAAGTATCTTAAAGGAAATTTCAGACCTCACATTGTTTTACTCCTACTTACTTCAACCTGCATCTCCAAAAAAAAAAAAAAGCTCATTTCCTTATAAAACTACAATGCCATTATTTCACCTGTATCAAAAGTAACGGTGATCCTTTGGTATCATATAATAGCCAGTTTGTAATAAAATCTCGCAGATTGTCTTAAACACACATTTATTTGTTTGTTTCACGTTTGATGTGTTTTCATCGATATCCAAATGAGATTCACCCAGTAGATTTGGTGGTTCTCTGACAAGTTTGAAACACTGAGTTTAACCGCCGAGTTGAGAATAAATTGCAGCAGGACAGGGCAGGGCCAGAAGACTAGTTCAGAGGCCATGCTCTGATCCAATGTAGAGACGGTGGGACTCGGACCAGGGTAATAGAGGAGAAGGTAAAGAGTGGTGGATTCTGTGTATGTTTTGAAAATAATGCCGACAGTATTTGCTGATGGGCTAGATATGGAGTGTGAGAGTGAAGGGATCACTGTCCTGGCATAAGGATTATTTTAAAGTGAAAACATTTGAAATCTTAACTGAACTCCCCTTACCTAACTAAAGCAGAACCTCCTGAAACAGCTGCCATTAACCCCACTCCATGGGAGTTTCCCCCGAATCCCAGGAAGAAGACAGACTGCCCATTCCCATTAGCTAGAACACTGTTTGGCACAGAGTAGGCCATCCAGAAATTTACATGGAGGCGGTGCATATTTTGGAGGTGTAAGTCAACCCGCCCCCCCAGCTTTATTGAGATATAACGTGTGTAAGTTTAAGGTGTACAGTGTGATGACATGATACGTGTCGGGGAGGAACACTTCCGCTCTGCTCTGCAGAGGTTCTTTTGGCTGGTCTAATAGCCAGATCAGTGTGAGACAGATTAACAGGAGAAAGTCACATTTAATTAGTATGTATTTATGGTATTTATGGGAACTCACATAGATGAGAGGGTCGAAGACCCCACGTACATGAGAGGTTCAGAGACAGAAAGGTAAACTGAGGTATAAATGCCATCCTGGCGAAGGAGTGGGATAGGGGCCTGGGCTTCCAAGGACAGGAGGGGGTCATTCACAGGATGTTAATAAGAGCAGAAGTTTGGTAATTAGATATTTGCCCTGCCATACAGACAGATCATTCAGATAAAATTTATCTCTGATAATAACTTTTACTCTGGGAAAGATCCCCAATTAGGTTCTCCTAGGTAGTTAGGGGAGGCATGTAGTTTCCCTTGAACCTGCAGGGTCTTGATTGCCTTTAGTTCAAAATAATCCTCATGCAAAAGTAACATTTTGGGGGGAGGCTCATTCTGAATCCTCTCATACACACTTATATATTGCAAAATGATTACCACAGCAGGGTTGGTTAACACTTCCACATAAATATATTTTGGATGGATGAATTGCATTTATATTTGTAGAGGTTCCTTCCTTGCAAGGATCATATGTTCCATTTTATGGCGTTGTTAAAGACATAAAGTTTACTTTTAAGAAAAACCTATATTCAAGTGAAAAAATGAATTGATTAAAATAAGTATACTTAATAATAATGGAAGATGGAACACAGATGTAGTGAAAATCATGACATACAAGAGTGAAATTTGGGAACCCTGGGATGGATGGAAGTGGGTCCCATCTTGCAAGCATGGTGGCGGTGGGAGCCTTGGGAATGTCTACTTCCAGAAAGGGTTCCCAGCCCTCCTGTCCCAGCACAGTGCTCTGGCATAGGATATTATGGATGAATGGTGTTGGCCAGGTCAGCTGGCAGCCTGAGTCCTGCATTCCGGCAGCTTTGAGAGCCGTGGTCCAGGTGGGCAGACTTGAGAGCCTTCAGGCACAGGCTTTTATGTCTGTATTGCTACCAGCAATCCCTCCATGACAGTCTAGGCATTTTCTTGCATACACCTCAAAACTCTTCTGGCCTCTGCCTCTGACCAAGTTCCAAAGCTGCTTCTACAATTTTAGGTATTTGTTACAACATCACCCCACTTCTTTGTACCAAAGCTTGGGCTGCCATAACAATATACCATAGACCGGGCAGCTCAAACAACAGAAATTTATTTTCTCACAGCTCTGGAGGCTGGAAGTCCCAGGTCAAGGTGTCAGCCAATTCTGTTCCTGGTAAGAGCTCTCTTGCTGGCCTGTAGATAGCTGCCTTCTTGCTTATCCTCACATAGCCTTTCCTCAGTATGTGGCCATGGAGAGATCTCTCTTCCTCTTGTAAGACCACCAGTCGTATCAGATTAGGGCCCCACCCTTATTTAACCTAAATTACCTCTTGAAGACCCTTTCTCCAAGTATAGTCATGTTGTGGGGGGGGGGTCAGGGCTTCAACATATGAATTTTAGAGAGGCCATAATTCAGTCCATAGCATAGGGAGTCCAGAATAAAATTTTCATGGGCCATTGGGGGTGACCTGGGTGCCAGGAACCCAGAAAGGCCCCTTCCTGGTCATCCTCCCACAAGCCCTCATCCCCATTCATTAGCTTAGTATTTATAGGGTATATCCCAGACACTTTCCTTGTTTGCATTCCCCTGCTTGGCTCAGAAAATTGCTTAGAAACAGACACACAGGGACCTGGAAGAAGCAACTTGAGAAGTGAGGTGGCCTCATTCTGTTAAAGCAGGACTGGGGGAGGTGGGGCTCTGGGAGGCCCCATTCCGCCAGGCTTAGCCCTGTGTGCATTTGTGCACTTACTGTATCTTTAGGTCAGCTGGGGACTGGGCGACCCAAAGGTACTAAAAGATACATTCTTAGAAACTCACAGTCACACCATTCGCTACCAGCAGTGCTGCCTGTGTTGGGAGAGGGGAGCAAGTGCCGAAGTAACAGGACTTTTATTTCTTGGGCAAAGAATTAGGTGGCTGAGTCCAGAGAGTGGGAGGGACTTCCAGCTCAATGATGGAACACTAGGATTTGAGAGACAGATTTTTAATTCAAAATGGGACATGGGCTTCAATATCAAAGAAAAACCATAGAACTTGGATCTATGGCCAGGTAAAGAGTTCTTAGACTTATCACTAATAGCATGATCCATAAAGGAAAAATTGATAAGTTGGACCTCATTAAAATTTAAAAGTTTTTCTCCGTGAAAAGACTTAAGAAGAAAAACATGTTAAAAAGACAAGTTACAAAGAGAAAATATGTGCAAAGCATGTGCCCCACAAAGGGCTAGTATCTAAAATATATAAAGAACTCTTGAAACTCGGTTATAAAAAAAAAATACACAATCCAAGTAGAAAATGAACGAAAGACATAAAGAGACATTTCACCAAAGAGAATAGACAGATGGCAAATAAGCATGTGAACAGAAGTTCAGCATTATTAGTCCTTAGGGAAATGCAAACCAAGATCACAACAAGATAACATTGCTCTCCTATCTGAATGGCTAAAATAAAAAATAGTGGGCCTCCCTGGTGGCGCAAGTGGTTAAGAGTCCGCCTGCCGATGCAGGGGATACGGGTTCGTGCCCCGGTCTGGGAGGATCCCATATGCCGCGGAGCGGCTGGGCCCGTGAGCCATGGCCGCTGGGCCTGCGCATCCGGAGCCTGTGCTCCGCAACGGGAGAGGCCACAACAGTGAGAGGCCCACATACCGCAAAAAGAAAAAAAAAAAAAAAATAGTTATCACCAAATGCCGGCAAGAATGAAGAGAAAACAAATTACTGATACATCGCTGGTGGTAATGCAAAATGGTACCAGCACTCTGGGAAAACAGTTTGGCAGTTTCTTATAAAATTAAATATGCAACTACCATACATTGCAGAGTTTGTACTTTATTTCAGAGAAACGAAAACTGACATTCACACTAAAACCTGTACAAACTTTAAAAAATTTATTTCTTTAGTTATTTTATTTTATTTTTGGCTGCGTTGGCTCTTTGTTGCTTCGCTCGGGCTTTCTCTAGTTGCGGCAAGCGGGGACTTCTCTTCGTTGTGGTGTGCAAGCTTCTCATTGCGGTGGCTTCTCTTGTTGTGGAGCACGGGCTCTAGGCGTGTGGTCTCAGTAGTTGTGGCTCACGGGCTCTAGAGCACAGGCTCAGTAGTTGTGGTGCATGGGCTTAGTTGCTCCGTGGCATGTGGGATCTTCCTGGACCAGGGATAGAACCCGTGTTCCCTGCAAGGCTGATTAAAAGAACATTCTAGGGGTCTGGGTGAGCGAGTTAGAGAGAGGAGAGGGAAATAGGTGTAAAAGGGCAAGATGAGGGATTCTTATGGTGATGGGATTGTTCTGCATCTTGACCATGTCAGCTTCAGTATCCTGATTTGTGACAGAGTACTATAGTTTTGCAAGAAGAAGAGGGAAAATGTTTCCTCTATCCCTCTTAGGTTCAATCCTTAGGGGCCTGTGAGTTAAACTAACAAACGACAGATTAGGAAGAAAAAAGACATTTTTATTCATGTATGTATGTGGGAGTTCACAGAAAAATGTGACTCAAAGTGGCAGTTAGAATTTGGGGCTTATGTACCATCTTCATAGGCAAGAGTATGGGGAGAAAGGGTACTGATGGGAAAATAAATGACTTTTAGGAAAGATAAATGGGCCCTCAAGAGAATAGATGGGAGATATGGTAGTTTTGTGACAATGTGTGTTTAGGTGATTTCTTATCCCGGTGATATCTGGTGATAGGAACCAATCTTCCCTGGTCATAAAACTTACAGAGGGAGGGATTTATGACAATTGAATTCTTTTGAGAGACTCTGCTTTTAGGCAAATAAGGGGAGTTCAGAGGGAAAAAAAATACTCTTCACAGTAATATATTCTGGATCCCTTCACAGACATCCTCTTGGACCTATTTACAGTTAAATACAGTCAGCCCTCTGTATCCGAGTGTCCCACATCCACAGATTCAACAAACCACAGATCAAAATATTCGGGAAAAAAATTCCAGAAAGTTCCAAAAGGCAAAACTCGGATTTGCCACTCACTGGCAACTATTTCCATAGCATTTACATTGTACTAGGTATTATAAGTAATCTGGAGATGATTTAAAGAATATGGGAGGATATGCGTAAGTTATATGCAAATACTACACCATTTTATATAAAGAACTTGAGCATCCGAGGATTTTGGTATCCTTGGGGGTCCTGGAACCAGTCTCCCACCAATACAGAGGGACGACTGTATCTACACCCAGTATATACACACACACTTGGATTCCCTGTAATTCCAGCCTCCAGGACTGCCCGCCTCCTCTCTTTGCCTAGTTATTATACGGCTACCCCCAGCCCCCAAGATGTCCAACACTCCCCTCCCACCTCCATTCACCCAACCCCTGGGTTCTCACCCTATTATCTTCACTCACAGGTAACCCTCCTCATTTGAGGTTTATCTGGAGGTGGGGCTGGGGACCAGTAGTCCTTCTCACCAAAGACACCTTGGGTGCTCAAGAAAGAGAAACTGAAACATTTTCCTCTTCACTTTGTCTCTCAAAAAGAAGGTAACACCAAGCCAGCAAGATATCATGCATTGCTCGACTTCCACAGGGAAGATTATCTACACAAAAATCATTCCCTCATTCTGCTCCCTCCCTCCAACCCTCCCTCCCCCCGTTGTTTTCAGGAAAACCCAATGAGCTCTCTGTCTTGCCCCACAGGACCCTGGCATCCTCTTCCCTTCTTCCCAGACTTGCCCATGCACGGCTGACTCTACCAAACATCCGTGTCCATGCCGGCACCTTAGCCTCTGGGGCAGAGCAACAAAGACCTAGTCTTGAAATCGAAGAGGATCTGTTAGGGATATTGATGTGTGCAGTAACCACTGCCTCTGTTTTCATTAAAACACTCTTGCTCGGGAGTGAGGAAGCTGTCCCTGTGGACAGCTTTTCTAGATAAGCATACCGTCTCCATCTTGTTTCTGAGATTAAAACTACCTTTTTACTGGGAAAAGGGTGATTCCAGGAGAGGCTTTCTTCCTCCAGCACCACTGATATCCAAAAGGTCCCAGTTACCCCACACCTGACTCCCTTAGACTTTGGAAGGAGGAGAGGGCTCAAGGGAAGGCAGAGTGGACAGTTGGGGGGGAATATGATAGGTCACATGGTATGAATTAAGAATAGTAACTGGGGGAAACTTAGCAAGGCCTGTGTGTTAGGATTCTTCTCAGCCACGCTTTGTCTTCGGGGCCAAGGAGGCTCCGTTACTGCAGTATAGGGAGTGCACCCTCACCTGAGTGTTCATGATCTGTTTCAGGGCAGAAGGGTGCTTACGCTGTTTTCTTTAACTCCTTCAGCTTAAAATATCCAATGTGCCAGGGTGTCATATTTTAGGATAGCATGTCCTGTTCTGTTTTTGTTTTCGTTCTCTCATTAAACTTTGTTTTGATGGGTCTCAAAATTCTGTGACAGATTTTTGGTCAAGTTATTTCCATTAAAAAGTACTGATATTAAAACTAATAACTTAAAACTGCAACACACACACCCCAGAAAAATGGCCCACAAAAATTCTCCTTTCCTTCTGAAGTTTCTAGAAAACATTGTTATCATAACCAGTCTTTTACTATTAAACTTTTTTTTTTAAACTATTAAACTTTAATGGCAATTGAGACAAACACTTTTGAGACCTTTCTTCCACCACTGATTAAGCCTGGGACAGCAGGTTTGGGGATAATATTCACTTAGCCTTCTGAGCTTTCTGGGCAGGCTTGGTGATAACTTCAGAGGGGGATACATATGAAACTTATCAATTTGAACACTTTAAACAGATGCAGATTATTGTATGTCAATTTTACCTGAGCAAAGCAGTTAATAAAAAAGGGAGTTTTTTTCTGTTGTTGTTTTGTTTTGTTTTTTTTTTAAAGAAGGGTGCGTCTTCCCTGGTGGCGCAGTGGTTGAGAGTCCGCCTACCGATGCAGGGGACAGGGGTTCGTGCCCCGGTCCAGGAACATCCCACATGCCATGGAGCGGCTGGGCCCGTGAGCCATGGCCGCTGGGCCTGCGCGTCTGGAACCTGTGCTCCACAACGGGAGAGGCCACAACAGTGAAAGGCCCGCGTACTGAAAAAAAAAGAAGGGTGTTGGGGGGGAATTCCCTGGCAGTCCAGTCGTTAGGACCCTGTGCTTCCAGAGGAGATAACATCCTGCATGCTGCGTGGGCACAGGCAAAATAAAAAGTGGGGGCAGGTTGTGTTCATTAGCCACCCTCACAGGAGCCAACCACTTTGATTTTACCCTTTTAAATATTGCTCCTCAACCCCCATTATAGCTTTCTTACCTTTTGGTATTAAATATTTTTAATTTTATGAATATAGTAGACAGTATACATTTTCTCTTTCCATTTTTATTTGACATAATAAAATTTACCAACTTTACTGAGAAAGTATAATTTTTTAAAATAAATTTATTTATTTATTTTTGGCTGCATTGGGTCTTTGTTGCTGCACGCGGGCTTGTTGCGCTGTGCAGGCTTCTCATTGCGGTGGCTTCTTTTGTTGCGGAGCACAGGCTCTAGGTGCGCGGGCTTCAGTAGTTGTGGCGCTCAGGCTCAGTAGTTGTGGCTCGCAGGCTCTAGAGCACAGGCTCAGTAGTTGTGGAGCACAGGCTTAGTTGCTCCGTGGCATGTGGGATCTTCCCAGACCCGGGATCGAACCCGTGTCCCATGCATTGGCAGGCAGATTCTTAACCACTGCACCACCAGGGAAGTCCCAAAAGTATAATTTTCAAAAAGTTAAAAACATGAGTCTCATGAAAATAAAAAAATGAGCACATGTCAAAATTTAACTCTTTATGAGGCAACCAGCAAGGTAGTAAAGCTAGTTCCAAGAGAATTGGAGAGAGTGAGGTCTTTACAGTAGCAAAAAAGAAAGAATATTTACAAAAGTTTGCTAACTTAGATACAAAACTGATTTTTATCCTACATTAGCCCAGCATAACCCTAAAAGGAAAGATAGTAATAATCCCTTTTTCCTATTTCCAAGTTTTGGAACATTTTTCTTAACACAGCTTTGGTCACCTAAAGGTTTTACGTATTTTAAATTTCTACTGGCCCACCTCCAAACTTTGGAACTGTTGGCTCTGGGCAATCTTTTTTTTTTTTTTTTTTTTAACATAATTGGTAATTCAAGAAATATTAAATTGTTTACAAGAGGCATTTTCCACTCACTCAACATGAAAATAACTACTGTATCCCACCTTCTCATAACTTTGATAACCTGCTTCTTGGGACAGAGAGATAGTAATGAGGAAATGAGCTCTGCTTTTAACAGCTGAGTGTTTTCAAGAAGCTGCTCTCTAGTCTTCATCTTGAGCTGAAATCTCCAGCCTGACTTTATCCTTCTCAGCTCATACTGGCTTGGACCCCAGTTTAAGGGATTTACTGGCAAAATTCTAGAGAAATGGGATCCCGGAGGCTGGAGATGGGATAAGATTTGGGGAGTTAGTGGGGAAAAGGGTCCAGAAAGGAAGGTGGGATTTGGGGCATTGTAATTCTGCAGAGGTCCAGGCTAAAAGTCCAAGACTGCTTAATCAAGATCCTTAAGAGGGCAGGGGAAAGTTTTTACTGAACCAGAAGCATGGAGCTTTCAAAGCAACCAACTGGGCTTAGGGAATTTAAAAGTAAAGCATTTCATTTAAGGATCTTGTCCTTCCTAGATAACTGAGGCTAGGGAGTAAAAAGTCATAGCAGCCCTTCCTCTGCCTTCAAGATTTTATGGATCCAAGTGGGTGGTACTAATGGTGTAGTCTCCTGGATCAATATTTTATCCCTCTCAGATGGCACAGGTGCAGGTACCTGGGGCCTTCTGAAGATAATGCTTCCATCCATAAGAGTGGCTCACAGTGGAATTTCAGACACTACATCAGGCCAGTGGTACTGATATTACTGGATAGGACAGCGAACAGCCTACCACTATTTTTACGCTGTCCGATATTTCAACCGCTCACCACGTGTCTACTGAGCACTTGAAATGCGGCTAGTCCAAAATGAGTTGCGCCCTACATGTAAAATACACATCCGATTTTAAAGACTTACTGAGGAAAAAAAAGCATGTTAAACATCTCATCAATTTTTTTACTGTTGATCACATGTTGAAATGATATTTTAGATATATTGAGTTTAAAATGTTATTAAGAATAAATTCCCTTGTTTCTTTTTACTTTTTAAAAAGTGTCTACCAGAAAATTTAGAAATATACCTGTGGCTCGTATCACATTTCTACTGCACAGTGCTGACCTGCTCTGTCATTTGCCTTCCCACACAATTCCAGAGAGGCGGCAACTCCCTAGGCTGTCATCATGCCTACCTCTCTTGACAGGAGTTTGCTTTTGAATTGCAACTCCTTTCTCCTGGTGCTCATTCATGGGATAGATGTCTCTTGTCCCCAGGTAGTAGTTACTCTATTCATGCTCCCTGAAATCAATGAAGCAGGGCCACCGTACAGGACTGGGGAATTAGGAGACTTGCAATTTAGTCCCAGTGTTGCCACTGTTGGGTAGCAGACTATCCCACCCCAAAATATGCTACTTTGGCATAAAGATGGTTTGAGCTCAAGGCAACTGAGAAGAAACAGATACAAGAAAAACTCTGCCCTCCCACCATTTGCCTAAAACCAGGACATAAATTTGTCCTGAGATGTCCTCCTCCCTTCTCTACTAGGAAGAATGGAAGTTAATCTCGGGAGATGACTCTAGACCTTTATCATCCCAGAGATGGCACCAGAGGAACTGACATAATAAATTTTACTAAGTAGCCCTTACCTTCTATTAGTTCCCACATATATTTACCTTCCCCAAATTTACCATGCCTTGAAATTCAAAAAGTCTTTTTTTCTCTGTCTTGTCACTCCTCTATAAATTTATTATTCTTTGGTTAAGATGCAACATAAGCCCAGTTCTAACCACCCCTTTGAGTTACTCATCACTGAGGTTTCTCTCGAGTGATGTGTTAATAAACTGCTCATTTCCTCTTGTGACTCTATCTTTTGTCAGTCTAAGTTACAAGGCCACAGCCAATGAACCTACTAAGATGGGTAGAGGAAGAAGAGAATATTTCCTCCCTGACATCACTGACTTCCTGTGGGACCAGGGCAACTCCCTTAACCTCCCTGGACCCTCCCTTCCTCACTTTCTGAATGACACAGCCTGAGGGAGATCAACACGAAAGCCCCTTCCAGCTCTATCTGCTTGAGGATGTAGGAAGATAAAGGGGCTTTTATTATATTGTTATTGTTATTTGGTGACCTTGTAGCTTTTGTTTAGAAAAGCAACCACAGCAGGTGCACCAGGCCTGACCCTCTCACCCTGGTCCAGAATTGTGACTTCTAACCTTGCTGCATTTCATCCAGGAGAAGTATTGATAGTTCCTGCCACCATGTCTTTGTCTACATTATTCCTTCTCTATCAACATTAATTCACCCAGCTTATATTGAGTGCCTAATATGTGCCAGGTCCTGGGATACAAAGATGAGGACACTCGGGTCTGCTTGAGCACTCATCTCTCCATGGGATATGACCCATCCATCCACAGACAACTGTAATCCAAAGTGGATAATTTAGTGAGTGATCTGCGCTTGGGTAATAGGGCAGAGAAACAAAGCATGGGCTCGGGGGTGGGAAAGTTTCCTGGAGGAAGGACCGCCTGTGCTGGGTCTTGTGGGGTAGGTGGGAATCAGCCAGCTGAAGAGATGTGGGAGAAAGAAGGCATTCCAGGCGGTGGCAACAGCTTGAGCAAACACAGAGAAGCAAGGCGCAGCTTGGCGTGGGATGGAATTACAAATCGGCTAGTCGTTGGAGCTTAAAACTCAGTAGTGGGAGAGGAAGCTGGAGAGGTGGGTGGGAGGCTGCACCCCAGGGCAGCACTAAGAATTCCTTAGGACATCTAGGTCCCTTTCCTGTTCATTTTCCTGGCTTCCTCCCTTCTGTTTTCCTGGTTTAGTAAAGGTGCTAATTCCTCTTTGGAGCCTCTTTTGGACCCCAGCTTCTGTCCTCTTGCCAAATCCCACCCATACCCACCTAATGTCATCAGGGGTGATTCACCTGTAGGTTCTGGAATGCTGGCCGCTTCCAAAATGAGCCAGGAAATGAGTTCTGAGTGGCTGGGAACAGTCCCCTGCTTTGAGATTTGGAGCAGGGGGCATCCATGCTGCTCTGGAAGCTCCATTCATTGTTCCTTCCTTTGGACTTGTAAGTTATTCTAGCAAACCCCAGCTGCTCTGCAGTGAAATGTTCCAAATAATTAGTATTTTTGCAGGAATTACCTTTTTAAAATATATGTGCCGGGGCCTCCCTGGTGGCGCAAGTGGTTGAGAGTCCGCCTGCCGATGCAGGGGATACGGGTTCGTGCCCCGGTCTGGGAGGATCCCATATGCCGCGGAGCGGCTGAGCCTGCGCGTCCGGAGCCTGTGCTCCGCAACGGGGGAGGCCACAACAGTGAGAGGCCCGCATACCGAAAAAAAAAATATATATATATATATATATATGTGCCTTTAAAAGATTGGTTACTGTGCAAGTGTTTTTGACTGCCTTTTGTAGCCCATTTTCTCCCCCAGTAGGACCCATGTATAATTTTAGGTAAAAGTAGAAAGGAAATTATGATTCTATAATCATAGTCTAGTTTTAGCAATACACCTCCTTCAGAGAATCTCAACCTCTCTGAAGCACTCCTGGGCGCAAAGAGCTCAGACACTGAATTCTGGCAGGATTTGGGCAGGATCCTCACAGTATCTGGCAGGTGACTGTCTCAGGCCTGAGACATGTTCCACTGCTTGGAAAAGTGGAGCTGTGGACAGATCTGCTGACGTTGAAAGTGAAGACAGGTGGGGTGCAACTAGCATAATCACTCAGACATTATTAGTCCATGATCATTCCATTTTCTGTAGCAATTCACCTCCCTTCTGTTTCCTCTCACCTGAGATACTGCTGTGCCGGCTGCCAAGGCCTCAATATGTCCAGAAACCACAAAACCATCAATATTCACAGAAACAGGTTGGTGGTCACCACCCCCCTCGGTGGTTTCCCATGATGGCAAAGGAAATGACCCGACAATCATTCTCAATGACCATAGATTGACCTTCAGTTTCCTTGTTATATTATCATTATTATTTCCTTTGCTCAAGAGAAGGGAAAAGGACCTATTATGTACAGTGGGTCCTCAGTATTTGTGGGCTCCACGTCCATGGAGTCAACCAACTGGGGACCAAAAATATTCAAGGAAAAAAAATTCCAGAAAGCTCCAAAAAGCAAAACTTGAATTTGCTGTGTGCCAGCAACTATTCACATAACATTTATATTGTATTAGGTATTATAAGTAATCAAGAGATGATTTAAAGTATAAGGGAGAAAAAAAAAGTATAAGGGAGGATCTGGGTTAAGTCCTGTAGGGGAGGAAAATAACTTTTCCTCTACCCTCCTAGGTTCTGTAGCTAAAGCCCTGGAAATCAAACTGACAAAAGACAATTTAACAAGAGAAAAACAGAGTTTAGTAATGCATGCAGCATGAATATACATGGGAGAAACTCAGTGATGAGTAACTCAAAGGGATGGTTAGAACTTGGTTAGAACTTTGAATTCCCTGCCGGTCCAGTGGTTAGGACTCAGCGCTTTCACTGCTAGGGCCTGAGTTCAATCCCTGGTCAGGGAACTAAGATCCTACAAGCTACATGGCAGGACCAAAAAGAAAGGAAAAAACAAAAAAAAACTTGGAGCTTATTTGGCATCTTAACAAAGAACAACAAATCTGTAGAGAAGGGATAAGACAAAAGAAAAGGAGTTTAGGCTTTTCGGGATGGCAAACTGTGGGAAGGTAAATATATCAGAGGAAACTAACAGAAGACGAGTGTATTTTATTTAGTAAGGTTTGGTTTCGTAGATTCCTCTTGATGCCATGTCTGGCCTGAGTCTAGAGTTGTCTCTGGTGATTGAGTCCAATATTTGTTCTCCTCTTCCTGGCATGGAAGAGGGAGACAACTTTACAAATGAAAATTAATATCCTGCTTTTAGCCAGGTTGGGGAGGGCAGATAGCTTTTCTTCTGCATCTGCTGCTTTGTAATTGCCTTCAGCACAAAATGATCCTATGCCAAAGTGGCATGTTTTGGGTGGTGTATTCTGGTCCCCTTCATTGCTGACTCCGCCAGTTAAGTGACCTTCATCAGTTTACCCAGCCTCTCGAAGCCTCAGAGAGGCTTATAAAATGTGTTCAATAAGAGAGTATTTTTTTCACAGAGCTGTGATGAGGATTAAATGGAATATAGCACATAAACTCTTTTTTTAATGTGCAAGTATTTATTTTAAGTACTCCTAATTGAAGTTTCTAATTTTGGGAGAACAGCAAGGCATTTTATTATTCACTTTTTCCATTCTTTTTTTTTTCTTTTTTTATGAAGTATAACAGCAAAGTATTCAGTTATGTGTGTGTGTGTGTATATATATATATATATATATATATATATATATATATATATATATATATTCTTTTTCAGATTCTTTTCCATTATAGCTTATCACAAGAACACTCTTTCCATTCTTTAAAAGCTTCCACTGGTTTTGGCAAATTCACATTTTTTTTTTTTTTTTTTTTTTTTTTGTGGTACGCGGCACTCTCAATGTTGTGGCCTCTCCCGTTGCGGAGCACAGGCTCCAGACACGCAGGCTCAGCGGCCATGGCTCACGGGCCCAGCCGCTCCGCGGCATGTGGGATCTTCCCGGACCGGGGCACGAACCCGTGTCCCCTGCATCGGCAGGCGGACTCTCAACCACTGCGCCACCGGGGAAGCCCACATTTTTTTTTTTTTTTTTGGCTGCACTGCTTGGCTTGGAGGATCTTAGTTCCCTGATGAGGGACTGAACCCTGGGCCCTCAGCTGTGAAAGCGTGGAGTTCTAACCACTGGGCCGCCAGGGAACTCCCAGCAAATTCCCATTATCCTCATGACTAAGTTTCAGAGTAATTCCAGGTGTGTCAGCAGATTCATCACCAATCCACTTTGTATCTTTCTGTATTATTGAAGCAAATAGCACTCTGCAACTTGCATAAACAGATAGGGCAAAGGTTGAGGAGGCTCTGGCCAGCTTCTTCCAAGTGGTTGGAGCCTTGCATTAGGAAGGTCAAAGTCCAAATATGTGTCCAGTCTCATGGGTTAAAGTCTTATAGGACTGAAGCAATAAAATGCCACTTCAGAAGTGTAACAGTTATCAGAAACCGAAAAGCCACTTGGAAGATATTTTCTGCAGCGCTTCTTCACTTTGCCTTCACAGAGTGAGATATAAAATCACTGCCATACCTGGCAAAGCTGAATATCCCCACACCATCTGTCAAAGAGGCCTGTCCAGGGGCTTCCCTGGTGGCACAGTGGTTAAGAATCCGCCTGCCAAGGCAGGAGACACGAGTTCGAGCCCTGGTCTGGGAAGATCCCACATGCTGCGAAGCAGCTAGGCCCGCGAGCCACAACTACTGAGCCCGTGCACCACAACTACTGAAGCCCGTGTGCCTAGAGCCCATGTTTCACAACAAGAGAAGCCACTGCAATGAGAAACCGGCGCACCACAATGAAGAGTAGCCCCCGCTGGCCACAACTAGAGAAAGCCCGTGTGCAGCAACATAGACCCAGCACAGCCAAAAATAAAATAAAATAAATACATTTAAAAGAAAAAAAAGCAGCCTGTCCATAGACAAAATTCCCGGAGTCTCTTGGGTAAAGATCAATCAATTGTTACCTCCACAGCACAGAAGGCATCTTCAGGTCCCTTCTCTTTTAAGAACTTCAGGATGTGTCCTGCATGACTTGTAGGTTTTGTGTGTTCTTATTGACTCTAAAGGAGCACCTCATTGCAGAGATAGGACCTGGTTCTAGGAGCTTTACTGTCAAGCTGTACAAAAATGCTTTACAGTAGCCCTTGAGCCATTTAATATATTCTTCACTGATAATTCTGGTGTTTCCTAGAGATCCAATGCACTGTAAATAAATACTGCATTTCTCAGGAGATGGTATCTTTCTGTAAGGGTCATTGGAAAAACTCTTGAAAGTCTTGGGGAGCCTCAGGATGGGAGGTGATCCAATCTGATTGCAAATGCAAAGTAATGGGTCCAAAGAGATCACTGTCTGGCCAGAAGTCTTCTTGCATCAAATGCTGTTACCCCAGCATCTATCTTCTGCTACTGTGACACAAGTACCGGGTTCTTTGAGATGACAGCTGTTTTTAGTGTCTGTTCAGAGTGCTGTACTGTTTGCATCTTTAGAGAGGAAGGCTCACACTGAAATTTTTACCTTTCAAGGACAGACATGTCTGGGCCTGGTTGGAAAACAATTGTGTGGGGTGTCTTCGCCTCTCACCCTCGGCATCAACCACAGCCTGTCTCCCGTGGCAGTCCCCGAGCCCGTGCACGTAACTCTTAGAACAGAGCCTAACATAGTTTGTTATTCTGAGGGGAAGGATGGTGCAGAAGGTAAGAGCATGGACTTTGGAGACATGTTGCCTGGCCTTGAATCTCAGCTCTGTCACTCTGTGATCTTGGGTATATTACTTAACCTCTCTGGTCCTCAGTTTCTTCACCTATAAAGTAGAAAGTATACTTCATAGGGTGTTAAGTTATTTTTAAAAATGAATGTATGTAAAGCACTTCAAAGAGGACCAGGAGTACAGGACACTTTGTGTAACTTTTAGCCACTCGCTTTATCCTGGGCTCGGGGAAGGGAAGGTGAGCCATCAGCAGTGACAGATGACAGATCTTCTCTGGCTGAAATCAGTGGTTAGGATGAAGCCCCCTGCTGTGAGTCAGGATCCCTAAATGTATTCCCACCCACTGTGCAGGATGACCTTGAGCCGTCCCTCTATCTCCCTGGTCTCGTTTCCCCTTCTGTAAAGTGTGACGGCTGGATGTGGAGGTCTCAGAGGTGCGGCCCTCGCATTCAACGAGTGGTACAGAAGCAGAGGCATGGACTAAAATGACAAAGCAGACATCCAGGGTGGTCTTCTGGAGCACCTGAAGGTGGACCAGTGGGCAGGAATACTGCTGGCCTGGGGGCAGCCACCCATTCACACTGCAGGGAAAGGTTGGGTGCTCAGGTGAGGGACCTAATTTCTGCTTGGATTGGAAGAAATGAGAAACCCCACCCTCTTCCATCACCTGCCCACCCCAAACTCCTTGCCAGCATGCAGCAGTGTGGCAGCGACCTCTCCTTCTTGATCTGACACTCTAGTTTACTGCAGAAGTGTAAAATATTCATGCTGAGAAAGGCCTGGGAAGCTTCAGGAAATGCTTCCCAGGGGTTTATCTGTGCCAGGGGCTGGAATTCAGGGAGAAAATGAACTGCCTCTCCCTCCTGGAAGCAAGGCTGAGAGGAGCAGGACACGGCTCTCGAGAGGACATGATGCCTCGAGAAGACAGTGAGCAGTAGCTCTCCAAAGGAGGGGCTTGGGGAAACCCGACGGAGGGTCCCAGAGAGGGGCTGTGGCCCCTGGGAGAAGGGTCTTCTGAGCCCACATATCCATGCTGACCCGGAGGATCCAGGAGATGAGAGGGAGGTCTCGGCTGCCTCTGAAGGGATTAACCTGCCAGCTGAACGAGGAGGAGGTGAGGATTAAGCGTCAGGTGTCACCAGCTTTCTTTGCTGATGACCCCTTTGGGGAAGGGTCTTGGGCCAGGCCTTCCTAGGAGCAACCCTGTGGAATGGAATCCAGTTCGTGACTTTTACAACATGCCAAGGACAGGGCCAGGTGCTGGATATAAAACTCAAACTAAAATGCAGCCCCTGCCCTTTCCTCCATTGAAAACATGGACACAGACTATTGAAATACAGATTAGCTCAGTGGTGAAAGACAACAAACCACACTGAACTAAAACGTCCAGCTACGGAGGAACATCCATATGGAGGAACACCAAGCAACTGTTGGAAAATGAGGCACTACCTCATTTACTCATCTGCAGAGATGTACAAGGACCATGAAGTGGAAAAAGCATTGGACACAGCAGTTTGTAGAGCAGAGTCCCATCACGTAAAACCAAAAAAATATGCGTGTGGTGTGTGTGTGTGTGTGCGTGCGCACGTGCACATACTTGCCTATGCATATAATATTTCTTGGAAAAATACTCAAGAAAATTAAAATGTCTATCTCTGGGATGGCATTAGGCTGATGAGGGAAGAGAAGTATTCTCACTTGTACCCTTTTTCATTGCTTGGATATTTTAATTATATACATATTATCTTAGTCTGTTTGAGCTGCTATAAGAGGACACCCTAGACTGGATGGCTTATAAACAACAGAAATTTATTTCCCACCATTCTGGAGGCTGGGAAGTCCAAAATGAAGGCACCAGCAGATTTGGCGTCTGGTGAAAGCCTGCTTCCTGGTTCATAAAGGACTGTCTTCTTGGTGTGCCTTCACATGGCAGAAGGGGGGAAGGCAGCCCCCTGTGATCTCTTTTATTAAGGGCACTAATCCCATTCATGAAGGCTCCACCCTCCTGACATAATTACCTCCTAAAGACCCCACCTCCTAATGCCATCACACTGGAGGTTAGGATTTCTACATGGGAATTTTGAGGGGACATATTCAGTTTATAACACATGTATTACTTTAATAATTTAAAAATGGTTTAAAAAGTTAAAGGAATGTAAATACAATCACAGAAATATACAGAGAGCACATTTTGGGGGTGCAGAAGTGGGATGCAGAGGAAGTACAAAGCTTTAGAAGAATTTTTCTATGAAATTGAAGGGGTTGGGTGGGAGCTTAAGGTGAAGAAGTTTTGGGGGGTTTTTCTATGATGTTGAAGAGGTCGGGCAGGCAATGAAGTTTTAAGAAGTCAGGGGAGGGGAGATGGAATAGGTAACCAACCCCGTCAAGTAAAAGAATTCTTGAAGGCCCCTAAAGCCACAACTGAATGAGAGCAGCAGATATTTGTAGAAGCATCAATATGCTGGGTTACAGTTAGAGTCATAGGTAAGGACCTGGAATGCTAGGGCTTTTCCCTTTAATCCTTACAACAGCCCTTAGACATAGGTAGCACTTTTTTTTTTAACAGATGAGGAAACTGAGGCACAGATAAGTAATTTGCTGGTGGGTGGTAAAACTGAGCACCCCACTCAAATATGACTTCAAAACACGTGCTTTTCCCAAAAAGCTCTACAGAGATGCATTGGAACCCTTCCTCTGACCATGTATATGCACAAATCCCCAATAAACAGTGACCTAGCCTCTGCTTCACCACCAGCACTACATGTTCAGGCAGAAGTTCTGATGCACAGAGAATTCTTCCTAATATCTCTTCTGACACCTGTGCTGCTGTCCTTTCCTTTCTTGCCTTAGTTCTACCCTCTGAAGCAGCTGCCCTCAGTATGAAAGATACCCATTGTAACCTGCCTGTATCTTCTCCAGAAAAATATCTCTACTTCTTTAAAATTTTGATATGACCTAATTTTCAAATGCTTCATCATCCTGGTCTCTCGTACACAATGTTCAACATACAACAAAATATTATTAGACATTCAAAGAAGGAAAATGTGAACCATAATTCAGAGTAAAATCAGTCAATAGAAATAAACCTCGAGGTGACAGAGATGATGGAATTATTAAATGTACAAACCAAGGGTCCAATCAGGAGACAGAAAGCACAGAGTAATTTGAACAGAAAATGTTTCATGTAAAGAATTATTAACTATAACAGGAGAGTAACTATAAAGGAAAAAACGTTGGGCAGCACTCTAAAGAATACCCTAAGGCCAAGGGAGAAGGACCAAGGAAGAAACAACTTAGGAGGGAGATCTCTTCCCAAGATAGAGATCCAGACCTAATTTCAACCCACTCAAGGGTAGAAAACTTCTCTGGGTTGCCCAGGTCAGAGCTGGTCTACAGTTGGTGGGAAAGCAGAAAACACTTACTTCCAGGGTAGAGGGGGGCCAGAGTTTGATGGGTGCGGATACAGAGGGAGTCAAGGCCTCAGGAGCCAACTTAGCAGCAGGGCAGTGTGAGGCCTGGGTTGTATGGTGTCCATGTCAAGAGGGCCGTGGGAAGCAACCACCTGGGGTACAGGGCTGAGGCTAGTAGGTGGGTGCACAAGGGAGTTGAGGTGCTGGGAGCCAGTTGCTGGTAGGGCGGCCTCAGGCCTGGGATTCATGTTGTCTACATCAAGAAGACTGTAGTGAGGAGTTACTTGGCTGGAGCCAGTCCTGCAAGCTTGCCGAGGAACTGTGTGCTTTGGACATGAGATTGACAGACATGCAACAAGAGCAAACAAACAAAAACAGAAGCACTGGAACCAGGAGAAAACTCCCTCCTCCTGCAAAGTCCCTCCAGCTTCCTCTACTGGAGGAATTGATTTTTGACAAAGGATCCAAAGAAATTCAATAAGGAAAGGAAACTTTTTCAACATATTGTACTGAAACAACTGGATAAACATATGGGGGAGAATAAATTTACCACCACACACAAAAATTAATTTGAGCTGGTTTGTGGTCCTAAAGAGAAAAGGTTAAAATACAAAGCTTCAAGAAGAAAGCATAGGAGGACTTCCCTGGTGGAGCAGTGGTTAAGAATCCACCTGCCAATGCAGGGAACACAGCTTCGAGCCCTGGTCCGGGAAGATCCCACATGCTGCGGAGCAACTAAGCCCGTGCGCCACAACTACTGAGCCCGCATGCCACAACTACTGAAGCCCGCACCCTAGAGACCATGCTCCGCAACAAGAGAAGCCACTGCAATGAGAAGCCTGCGCACTGCAGCGAAGAGTAACCCCCACTCGCCACAACTAGAGAAAGCCCGCGCGCAGCAACAAAGACCCAATGCAGCCAATAAATAAATAAATAAATAAACAAATAAATTTATAAAAGAAGAAAGCACAGGAGAAGCTCTTCATGATCTTGAGCTAGGCAAAGATTTTTTAGACTGGACTCAGAAAGCAATAACCATAACGATTGATAAATTGGACTTCATCAGAATTTAAAACACCTGTTCATCAGAAGACACCATTAAGAAAATGAAAAGGCGGAACTTCCCTGGCGGTCCAGTGGTTGGTACTCTGAGCTCCCAATGCAGGGAGTGCGGGTTCAATTACTGGTCGAGGAATTAGGACTCCATGTGCCACACAGCACAGCCAGAAAACAAAAAAAGAAAAGAAAAGAAAAAGGCAAGCCACGGGCTAGGATATGTCTAGATCCTACTCTATGTTTGTAACTCATATTCTGCAAAGGATTTGTATCCAGATTATATAAAAATTTACACATCAATTAAAAAACAATAAATAGTGAAAGAACTTGAACTAACACTTCACAAAGAGAGATATACAAATGGCCATGACCTCATGAAAAGCTACGTTGCATCATTAATCATCAGAGAAATGCAAATTAAAACCAAATGATGTCTATCATTTCACCACTAGAATGACTAAAACTTAAAAGACTGACAGTAACACTTCTTAGCAAAGATGTAGAACAACTGGAATTCTCATAACTGCTCATGGGAATGTAAAATGGTATAACCACTTTGGAAAACAGCTTGGAAGTTTCTCATACAGTTAAACATATACCTACTCTATGATCCAACAATTCCACTCCTAGGGATTTACCCAAGATAAATGAAATTTATCCAAATTTATTTACTTGTTTGTTTATTTATTTAGCTGCGCCAGGTCTTAGTTGCGGCACGTGGGATCTTCACTGCCGCATGTGGGATCTTCATTGTGACATGTGGGATCTTTAGTTGTAGCACGTGGGCTCTTAGTTGCAGCATACAGGATCTAGTTCCCTGACCAGGGATTGAACCCAGACCCCCTGCTTTGGGAGCACGGAGTCTTAACTACTGAACCACCAGGGAAGTCCTTATTTATCCAGATTTGTGACCAAATGTTCATAGCTACTTTATTCCTATGAGCTAAAATCTGGAAACAACCAGCTGTCCTCCAACAGATAAACAGATTTAAAAAAAAACTGTGGCATGTCCATAAAATGGAATATTATTCAACATTAAAAAGGAACAAAATGTTAATTCAAGTGACAACATGGATAAATCTCAGAAACATTATGTTGAGTAAAAGAAGTTAGAGACAAAAGAGGACATATTGCATGATTCCATTTCTATGAAAGTCTAAAAGAGGCAAAACTAAGCCAGATGATTGAAATCATATCGGTAATTACCTGGAGGGAGTGGTCATAGATTGACTGCAAAGAGGCAGGGATAACTTTCCAGGGTGATAAAGTTCTCTACCTTGATTGGGGTAGTGATGACATGGGATTATGCATTTATCAAAATTCAATGAGTTATATATTTTAAATGCCCATTTCATTTGTAAATTATACCAGAATAAATTTGATTTTATAAAGAGATTTATTGAGCATCTACTAGATGCCAGGTTTGTGAACTGTGAAGAAAAAGTGAACATAAAATAAGTTTTCTAGAAAAAAAAAAAGAATGAACAAAGGGGAAGTAGTTGAAGATATACAAGAAAAGGAATAACAGAGATGGTCCTTAAGGAGAAAGAGGGAAACTTAGAGCCCAGCTGGCTGTGGTCAGAATGGTGGACACTGAGACACAAGAAGGAGGACAATGGAAGGAAGAACTGGTGAGAACCAAGTGGAAGGACTGTGAGGCCATGCCACTGTCCCAGCTGAGCCTGGCAATCTCAACTCTCTGATCTCCCCAAGGGTAGGATTTCTCCAGCATTGCTGGGTAACCTAGTGGAAGGGGCAGGGAGAGGGTACCAATTTTGGGGTGTTTAAGAGCACGTGGCATGGAAGGGGAAAATGATAAGAGTTGGAGGCATTAAGTAGTTGAAATGATACCCAGGGGCTAAGCTGGGAGGGGAAGGAAGTGAAGCCAAGAGGGGAGCAGTTGGAGAAAATTGAAGACCTGGGGGGGGGGCAGGTGGAACAGGTAAGAGGGCTAGAGGCAGAAGTTCAGGGTCAGCCTGGGACTGGAGCTGACAATTTCTGGTCTGCTCATCTCCTACAGACAAAACACTTAGGATTTCTTTGGCACTCATCATTTCAGTAAATTCCACGTTTTTATTGAAAGCCTATTGTATAGTAGTCCAAACTGTCATGAAAAGGAAGGTTTGTGTATGTTGTCTCCACCTAGTAGAAGACACATTCTCCTGAGGCTGTGTTCCTACAGCGCTCTGTCTGCCCACCTCGGCAGCATACTGCATGCTGTATTTTTAAATGGAGCGTAAATATCTATCCAACATTAAAGTTCTCATACCCTTTAGCCAGCAATTTCACTTCTAAGAATCTATTCTTACTGGTGTGCCTGTACACGCACAGGCTATTTGTTTTAATTCCATTTGTAATGCCATTTGCAACTGTAGGAGGAATAAGGTCACCAGGAGGCTGGTTAAATGAACAAGAGTACTTCCATGTAATGAAATACCATTGCATCCATTACAAGAAAAAGAAAGTTCTTTCAGTATCAGTATGAACTGGTTTCAAATATGTATTGTTTAAAGTGAAAATGAAAATAAGGTACTGAACAGTGCGTATGATGTTTTATCATTTGTGTAAAAATAAAAGCACATGTACATGTAGAAACTGGACACAAGTCACTCCTGGAACAGTTCTGCAGCTTAAGGATGGGAGGAGGACTTACTTTTTACTGTACAGCCTTTGTTCCTTTATGATTTTGTGTTATTTTACCTTTAGAATTTTGAGAATAAGAGAGAAAGAGAGATTGAGAAATGGAGAGAGAGAGAGAGGGAGAGAGAGGAGGGACAGGGAGAGAAATGAGAATATGAATGAATTACTTGTTAGTGTCTGGAGGACAGAGGGAAAGCTCAACATAAGAATGAAGCCCTAATGATGGACTTTTAGGACTTGACCGCCCAGGGTCCCTCAGTAGTCACTGTGCTGCCGACCTTTCAAGCACCTCCCCAGCTCCAAACAACTGCACTTCAGAGGGTCGGCCTCCGGAAATGGGATCCACCGCTTACCTCTGTACAGACACCTCTCCATTACTCAGCTACCTGGCAAACTCACCTGCCCAGAGCACAGCTAAGAAACAGAACAGTTTTTTAAATGACTCTGAAGTGTCACCATAGATGTCACTAAAACTCATACATTTTGTTGATCCTCACTTAGAGCCCATTTCCCTTTGTAGGGACCCACTCAGCCCCCAGAGTTGGCTGAGGGGAAGGCAGAAACATCTGTATATGTATATATATATCCTCAAGGAAGTGCAGGTCATTTGCCACTTCACATGACTTGATGTCATGAGGGCATCTGGAGTTATCCCACAGCTCAGCCACTGGTGTCTGTGATCAAGGCCCTTGTTTTAGCACAAAGAGGTAAATTCTTGTTGGGGTTCTCCGATGGAGAAGACAGACAAGAGCAGTGCATGTCAGGAAGATTTCTATATAAACCTTTTAAAACTCTCTGAGGGTTAAAGGGATAGACTCCATCACCTAGACATCTTGGCTTTTACAGAATGACTCATTCCCCCAAGGTTTCACTTCAGAGCAATGGGAGGGGGCAGGGGGAAGGTATGTTCAATGTTTAGAAGATTATAAAATCACAGAATTCAAATAGACAAAGGAAAATCAGCAGTAGCTTGCCTCCATGGGTCTCCTGAATGAGCTCATTAGGGGAGGAGTCTGTCCTGCCCAAGAGGCAGAGGGGCCCAAAAACAGGATCCAAATTCTTGCTCTGCAAAAACCTCTAGATAAACACAGTCACTTAACTCTCTGAGCCTCTGTTTTATCTTCTGTACAATGGGAATAACAGTCTCTAAGCTCCCAGTATTACCAAATCATTGTGATGATTTAATTCAACTCAACTCATTTCAACAAGCATCTGTTGAGAATCTACTACACGTGCTGGCTGGTGCTAGGTAAGCCCTGTAGGGAACAGAAAAAGGAATAAAACATAGTCTTTAACTTCAAAGAGCTGGTAATCTGGCAGGTCCAAATTAACTAACGTATGGTGTGAGATAATAGAAAATACATGTTGATCTCTGTTCCCCATTTTTGACACAGAGCTCCCGAAACTCTTCTAATTTCCTGGGTGATAGCAGTGAATTGTGTTCTAATGAGGAGACCCTGCTGGGTGGACTCCTACATGGCTCCTGGATGGAAGGACCAAACCATTACTAGAAGCTTGGAATTTTCAGCCCTGCCTCCCATTCTCTTGAGAAGGGAGAAGGGCTGAAAATGGAGTTATTGGTGGATCATTCGGATGTGATGGAACCTCCATAAAAATCCCAACTGTATGGTATTTGGATCACTTCCGGGTTGGTGAACCCATGCAGATTGGGGAAGAGAGATGAACCTGGAGAGGGCATGGAAGCTCCACATCTTTTCCCCGTATCTTGCGTTATTCATCTCTTCCATCTGTCTGTTCCTGAGTTATATTCTTTCATACTAAACCAGTGATCTAGTCAATAAAATGCTTCTCTGAGTTCTGTAAGCCTCTCTAGCAAATTATTAAACCCAAGGAGAGGGTCGTGGAACCTCTGACTTATAGCCAGTCAGTCGGATGTACAGGTAACAACTGATGTCCGAAGTCCAAGGAGGTGGTCATTGGAACCTCCAATCTATAGCCAGTCGGTCAGAAACACTGGTGATAATCTGGGGCTGGGGGTTGGGAGTGGGGGGGGCGGTCTTGTGGGCCTGTGGGATCTGATGCCGTCTCCAGGTAGACAGTGTCAGAACTGAAGTTGAATGTAGGACATGCAGGTGGTGGCTCAAGAACTGCTTATTGTTGTGGAAAGACACCCCTCTCCACACATCGAAAATTGGGTCCCGGAACATAATTTACATAGGAAAGTGCTTCAGAAAGGAAACCCTCGTCCACAAAAGGGAAGTGTCAATACTTTTTCTGGAAGCTTGGAGTTTGTAGTGACACTCTTTTTTTAAAGAATTTATTTATGTATGTATTTATTTTTGGCTGCGTTGGTCTTCGTTGCTGCGTGCAGGCTTCCTCTAGTTGCGGTGAGCGGGAGCCACCCCTCGTTGTGGTGTGCAGGCTTCTCATTGCAGTGGCCTCCCTTGCTGCAGAGCATGGGCTCTAGCCGTGTGGGCATCAGTAGTTGTGGCACGTGAGCTCAGCAGTTGTGGCTCGCGAGCTCTAGAGCACAGGCTCAGCAGTTGTGGCACACGGGCCCAGCTGCTCTGCGGCATGTGGGATCTTCCCAGGCCAGGGATCGAACCCGCGTCCCCTGCACTGTCAGGTGGATTCTTAACCACTGCACCACCTGGTAAGTCCCCTGTAGTGACACTCTTAGTAAAGGAGCGGCATAGCATAAAACCAAGTTTAGCAAACAGAGGCCTGGGAACAGCACCCTGTCCAAGCTCCACCACCCAAGAATCCATCTTTCTTGTAAACCTTTCCAAGGAAGAGATGCAAGTCCACCCTCCAAACCAAGAGACCACTTGGTCCTGCTGATCTATCATCTTAAAGCCTCCGGAATCAGCCCCCTGGCAAAACCGGAGTCCTGCTCACAAGTTGTTCCTATGGATAAGGTCTTAGTGGAACACAGCTATACCCATTCATATTGTCCGTGGCTGCTTCACACTTTTAACAGCAGGACCGAGTAGTTGGTAAGAGACTGTATGGTGCAAAGAGCCCAAAACATTTTCTATCTGGCCCTTTACAGTGTGGAAATAAACAAGAGTTAGCCACTGTCATCTGTGGTTGGCAGAGACATAAAGGCAGGATGGGAAAAGTTTATGGCGGAAAAGGTACAGGCTTCAGGTGTGTCCTGACTGGAGGCTGCTGGCCTGGGGAAGCTGAAGATGAGGGGCTAGAAGCCGGGGGGCCTATGTGACTACTTAGAGGCCCATATTGGCTTCCTCTGCTTGGTCCTAAGTTGGAAGCAGGGGCAAAAATTAGGGAAACTGTCAGTTATTAATCAAATCCTAGCTGTCTGGGGCCAGTTGTTGCCAGGGTTATTTTTTGGCTCCCTGAGCTGGTGGCTATGATAGATGATGGTCTGACGTCCTGCGAGGCTTAAACGTAGCAAGCTGGCTTCCAAGGCTGGTTACTGTAGATAATGGATTGGTTTCCTGGACTGAATGCTGTAGATTATGGGCCTGGGTCCTATTTTTATACAGGGTCTGTCCATTTTCCATTTGTATATTCAGTCTCTCAACAGAAGTTTGCTTATTCCAGTGGTGATCATTTTGTAATGTATAAAGATATCAAATCACTATGTTGTATACCTGAAACTAATATAATTTTGTAAGTCAATTATGCTTCAATAAAAATAAAAATAAATATATATTTATATATCTTAAACTTTGCCTATTCCACTATTTAAGGTGAAGTGTTTTAAATGAGTGGGTCCTAGATACTTGGGTAAGTTACTTTAGGTCTCTGTGCCTCAGTTTCCTCATCTATAAATTGGGGATCATGACAGGTCCTGCCTCATAGGGTTTTGGAAACATTAAGTCCACATAAAATACATCCAGCAGAGTGCCTGATACACAGTGCATCTCAATGAATATTATTCACTGTATTATAATCATCCCACGAAACTCCTTTAAGGCAAGGTCTGTGCCTTTTGTCCCAGTAATCCCAGCTTCTATCGGAGGGTTTGACACATAGTAGTTATTCAATAAATATACGATAAGTAAATGAGTGAATCATAAGAAACCAGGGGTGGAGGGAATCTTGGCCACCCGTCTCAGAGAGAGGATAATCTCTTTGATTACTTTATATTTAAAAAGGCCTAAGCTTGGGGACCCCCATTCCCACCCTGAAGCTAAGGGAAGCCTGCCCTCCACCCACTCTACCCAGGGAGGCCCAGTGCGGGGGCAGTCTCTAACTCTCAATGATACTTTGGCTTTACTAAATAATTCAGGTGTTTTCTGAATTACCAAAGGCTTTAAACTGCCTCTCTGTCTTTTGGGGAGCCTCCCACTGCTGCAGTGGGTACTGTGGCAGTGGTATCAGCATTTACAATCTGACTCCGTAGTTTTCAAGGCTGCTCTGATCCTTCAATTTACTAAGAAACAACAGCCAAGCAAGGTGTCTCTTCCCCCTACATCTTTAACCTTGACAGAGCCTGCCTTGCAAGGAAGTGGGGCCTTGGAATCCAGCAGCTGCTGCAGGATCCTCTCCCAACCTCCAGTCCCTCTGCCTGGGAGGAGCACCCTGTCCAAGCTCCACCACCCAAGAATTCATCTTTCTTGTAAACCTTTCCAAGAAAGAGATGCAACTCCACCCTCCAAAACCAAGAGACCACTCGGTCCTGCTGATCTATCCTCTTAAAGCCTCTGGAATCAGTCCCCTCCACACCAGCCCTTCTGTATTTGCCGTGCTTCAGACTCTCATAACTCCTCCCTTGAGCTACAGCAATGTCCTTCTGACTCCAGTCTTCCTCTGCTCCATCCCGGCCCCTGGTCTAGTGAGATGACCCATGTCACTTTTCAGTTTGCAACCCTCCAAAGACTTCCCATCACCTACAGGTTAAAGTCAATACCCTTCAAATGGCATCCATGGCTCTTCCCTGTGCTCTCCTGGCCTGCCTTGTCTCTTACCACTTCTGCCTTGCACTTAACTGCCTAGAGCCGCCGAGCTGTCCAAGATGGTAGTCACCAGCTTCATGCAGCTCTTTAAACTTTAATTAAAATGAAATCAAATTAAAAATTTAGCTTCTTAGTTGCACTAGCCACATTTCAAGTGTTTAATCACTGGAGGCTATGAAATGGACAACATAGAGACAGAACATTTCCATCAACACAGAAAGTTTTACTGGATTCCTCTAGAAAAAGGATGTGTGGGGCCTCCCTGGTGGCGCAAGTGGTTGAGAGTCCGCCTGCCGATGCAGGGGATACGGGTTCGTGCCCCGGTCTGGGAGGATCCCATATGCCGCGGAGCGGCTGGGCCCGTGAGCCATGGCCGCTGGGCCTGCGCATCCGGAGCCTGTGCTCTGCAACGGGAGAGGCCACAACAGTGAGAGGCCCGCATACCGCAAAAAGAAAAAAAGGATGTGTGTTCCTCTGCACACATCATGAGGTTTCACCCTACCAGGTCTTTGCTCACGCCTCTGCCCAAACACCCACCCTCCCCCCTTTCCACCTGGGTGATTCTTCAAGACTCAGTTCAGGGGTCATTGCCAAGAAGCCTTATTTGAAGCCCTAAGCTAGGGTGAGTGCTAGGCTTCTGAGTTCTTCATGTTAGCTAATGCTTATCTGACCACTTACCATTTACTGACACATCTGTCTCCTCCACGAAACTGTGAGTTCCTCCAGGGCAAAAACCATGTCTTCATGGGCCCAGTGTCCCCAGTGCCTGGCATGAAGCAGGTGTCCGTTACTTTTGGCTGAACTCATATGAACAGAACTCTCAGCAGTGCGTGACCACAGGACAGGATTCAGCTGTGTCAGTGAAGACACTCAGGTGAAGGAAATTAGTCAAGAGGAAAGGAGACTTAATGGTTCAGTAATTGGGAAGTTTAGGGGCAGTTCTTACTCCCCACATGACCGGATCCAGGGGCTCAGAGCATGTTATCAGAGCCCTGGCCCCCTTCCCAGCTCTCAGCTCTATTGATTACCCTCTCTAGGCAAGGTGACCACCAGTAGCCTTGGTTCTAAATATTCCCAATTTTGTAATCTCCAGGAAGAAGGAAATTCTGTCTCCCAAGATCTATCTAGTGGTCTCCAGTAAGATGCTCTTTGGCCTTGCTTGGGTCGTGTGCCTTCCCTGAATGAATCACAGTGGCCTGGAGTAGTTGCCTGGCTATATCACCCTGACTCATGTGTTTGTCCTAGGGTGGGGGTGGGATGGGATACAAGGTCATCATGATTGACAGCTGCCCAGGTCACTTGGAAAAGAAGGAAGTCACCCAAAGGAACCAGAAGAGTGGGGCTGAGAAATGCTGGGAGAGAGAAGGGTCAGATGGCTGGGCCGCTCACTCTGGGAGCTGGACTCCCGCTTGCTTTCTGCTTCCTTTTGCACTTTCCCCGTGTAGACCAGAGCCTCAGGGGAGTCCAGCCACCCTCATGTTTCAAGCCACCTATCAGCAGCCAGCAAAGGGTTTTGAGTTTAGGTTTCTCTGGCCTGGAAATACATAGTTGATGGAGCTTCTAAGGGCACTGGCCATATTCTGGAAAGATCCCTTGTAGAATTCACCAACTCTGGTCAGTGCCCCACAAGCTGCTGAAACCTTCCTTTTTTTTCCCCCATTAAAAATATTAAGGGAGGGCTTCCCTGGTGGCACAGTGGTTGAGAGTCCGCCTGCTGATGCAGGAGACACGGGTTCGTGCCCTGGTCCAGTAAGATCCCCCATGCCGCGGAGCGGCTGGGCCCGTGAGCCATGGCCGCTGAGCCTGCGCGTCCGGAGCCTGTGCTCCGCAACGGGAGAGACCACAACAGTGAGAGGCCCGCATACTGCAAAAAACAAAACAAACAAACAAACAAAAAACCATTAAGGGATAATTTACATACAGTAAAATTCAGCCTTTTTAGTGTATAGTATTGTGGGTTTTGACTACAGTCATCTACCACAATCAAGATATGGAATAGTTCCATCAGCCACAAAAAATTCCCTGGGTCCACTTCGTAGTCAACCTTTCCCCCATCCCAGTCCCTGGCAATCATTGATCTGTTTTTCTGTCCCTATAGTTTTGCCTTTTCCCAAATGTCATATAAATGAAAACATGTAATATGTAGCCTTGAATCTGGCTTCTTTCACTTAGCATAAGGCAATTGATATTCATCAGTGCTGTTCTGTATACCAATAGTTCATTCCTTTTTATTGCTGAATTTCATTGTATGAATGCACCACATTTTATTTACCTGTGCTCTACTTGAGGGCCATTTAGGTTGTTTCCAGTTTTGGGCAATTATGAATAAAGCTGCTATAAACAGATTTTCATTTCTCTTGGGTAAACACCTAGGAGTGGGTTTCCTGGGCTGAATGGTAAATGTTTAATTTTGTACAAAACTGCCAAATTGTTTTCCAAAGAGACTGTATCATTTTGCATTCCTGCTAGCAATATATGAGAACTCCAGTTGCTTTGCATTTTCACCGGAACTTGGGTTTGTTGGGTTTTTAACTTTAGCCATTCTAATAGGTGTATTCTGTATCTCATTGTGGTTTAAGTATGCATTTTCCTGATAACTAATTAATTTGAACATTTTTGTATGTGCTTTTTTGCAATCTGTATATCATCTTGGGGAAAGTGTCTGTTCAAATATTTTACCCATTTAGTTGAGTTGACTATTTTTATTATTATTGAGTTTTGTGAGTTCTTTATATATTCTAGATTCAGATCCTTTATCAGATATATGTTTTGCAAACATTCTCTCCCAGCTCGTGGCTTGTTTTTTCATTTTATCAAGTGTCTTTTGAATAGCAGTTCTTAATTTTGAAGAAACACCAGTTATTACTTTTTTCTTTTATAGGTTATGCTTTTAGTGTCATATCTAAGAAATCGCAGCCTAACCCAAAGCCATAATGTTTTCTCCTAGAAGTTTTACAATTTAGGTTTTACATTTATGTCTATGATCCATTTGGAGTTCATTTTTTCTAGGGTGTGGAGTATGGATTGAGGTTCTTTTTTGCATATGGATATTTAATTATTCCAACACCATTCCTTGAAAAGCCCTTCTCCATTGAATTATCCCTGCATCTTTGCCAAAAATCAACTGACCAAATATGTGAGGACCTATTTCTGGACTCTATTCTTTTCCACTGAAGTCTCTCCTTCCTTCTCCACCACACTGTCTTGACTACTGCAGCTTATGGTAAATCTGGAAATCAGGTAGTGTGAGTTCTCCAGCACTGTTCTTTTTCAGAATTGTTTTGGCTAGTCTAGCGCTTTTGCCTGTCCATAAAATTTTAGAATCAGCTTGCTGGCTCCACGTTTCTCCGAGGAATCCATAGGCTCACAGGGGCTGCCTGGTCAGAATCCATACCACTGTTCATGATTTATCATTAGATGGTTCTAGGGCAGGATGATGGTTAGTGGGACCAGACTGCTCGGACACAAATCCTAGCTCCAATTCTTACTAGAACTTGGGGAAGTTACTCGATATTCCTGTGGCTCAATCTCCTCTTCTGTAAAATGAAGAAAATGGCCATACTCTATTTTATGGGATTTTTGTGAGGATGGCAATAACAGGTGGAAAACAAAACAGTACCTGGCACATAGTAAACCCCTGAGAAGTGTTAGCTATTATTTATCTTATCTGTACTCATCTCAGTCTTTCCCCTTCTCTCCACACTCCCACTAGCTTTCCACAGCTGCTGAACTACTGATTTTTCTTTCAAGGACGTTTCTCAGGCTTTTAAACCACTTAATGGTCAGCTTATCACATTGCCATGGCCCTCCTAGAAGTTCAATATATCAATATTTGCTGTTTCGCCTTAGCTGTTCCTTCTCATTATGACATTTATAGAAAAGCCGCTTTGTGGGCCATATGATTTGGCTGGTAGTGAAAGGCCAGGCTGAGCTCTGCCTACTGTGTCCCTAAGGCTGAAGGCCAAGCACAGTTATGACTCCCACACCTGCCAACAAGCAAGGCCTGTGCCTCTCCTACTGAACTGGTCCATTCTTCCTCCATCAGCCTGGCATATCCCAGGGGCAGGAACTTGATTTGTCTGGTTCCAGCAGACTCTCCTCAACAGTGGAATCTAATTCCCCTGTAGGACCGGGAGCTGTGCAAGAGTAAAGTCCCAGGGTCTCTGATCTACCAGGGATCCCCAGAAGTATGCTTACCTTTCCCAGTGGAAAGGCTGGGGGCTATATCTACTCCAATGCTGAATAACTTTTTTCTAAATATTTTAATAATTTTTACAGTTATAGTTCTAAAATGGATTGCTTTTTCACTGTCTCTTTAAAGGAAGTCATTGAGTATCATTTAACTTTTCCTTGATAATTCAAAGCCATAATCACATACATCAATGGCCACACTGGAACTGTAGCTGAAATTCGGCCTCTGTACACCGGTACGGAATTGAATCTCAGAGAGAGTTTTGGGTGAAGCGGAAACGAATAGCTTTATTGCTTTGCCAGGCAAAGGGGTCACAGCAGGCTAATGCCCTCAAAACTCACCTGGAGGGGGTAGTGAGAAGTTTTATAGTAATGATTCAAAGAGGAGGGTGTGATCAGCTTGTGGACATTCTTTTGATTGGTTGGTGGTGAGGTAATTGGGAGTCAGCATCATCAACCTTCTGGTTCAACCAGTCTGGGGTCTAGTGATTGTGAGAAGCGTGCAGTTAACTTCTTCCTCCTGGTGGAGGTTTCAGTATCTGCAAAACAGCTCAAAGATACAGCTGTGTATATCCTTTGAGGGGGAACCAGCACCCTGCCCCAAGGCTGCACTATTGTTTCTTGACTGCTCCTCCCTTGTCTCTGCATCACCTCCCTTCCCTGATTAGCAAACTGTTCGAACCTGCCCTTTGGAACTCAGGGAAGGTCATGAAGGCTGAATGCAGCGCATTTCCTGCAAACAAGAAGGTGGGGGGACACAGAAAGGTTTTGTGGACTTGCCTCGTGGCGCAGTGGTTAAGAATCCGCCTGCCAATGCAGGGGACATGGGTTCGAGCCCTGGTCCAGGAAGATCCCACATGATGCAGAGCAACTAAGCCCATGCGCCACAACTACTGAAGCCCATGCGCCTAGAGCCCATGCTCTGCAACAAGAGAAGCCACCGCAATGGGAAGCCTGCGCGCTGCAACGAAGAGTAGCCCCCTCTCACCACAACTAGAGAAAGCCCGTGCACAGCAACGAAGACCCAATGCAGCCAAAAGTGAAAGAAGGAAGGAAGGAAAGGCTTTTGTGCCCAAGAGCCCCACAGGGTCCTGCTCAGTTTCACGATGTCATGACTGAGGCTATTTGAGGCACATAGGCTGTTTCCACCCTGTTCTAATGTCTCTCAGACCTTGCCACAGATTAAGTGCATGGGCTTCCACCTCGGATGGTGCTTACCTGTTTCAGAGCCCATCCCTTTGGTTGTCTAAACTGAGAAATGAACCTGAACACTAGCAATGTTCCATTAGTAATGACAAAAACAATGAGAAAGAGAAAAGCAGCCCCTGGGAGCTGGGAGCTAGCGGGGCACCTGGAGCTGGGCTGTAGTGTCCTGCTGTTGAATGTGATGGCCCCCACGTGGCATCAACACCCAACAAGACCACTGCGGGAGCTGAGTCAGAACAAGACAATGTTGGGGCCCAGGGCAGGCTGCCCCAAAATGTGCCTCAATGGTATAGTGATTATTTTGAATTAAAGTTACCTAAGAAACAGCTAATGCAACAGAGACACCCTGACCCTCCTCTCTGTCTCCCTGGAAGCAGGAAATAAACCTTTCATGTGAAAGGTGCACTCCCTGCATCTGGAGGTAGGAGGACACCATTATCGCCAGAGACGGGGATTATGAGAAGCCTTATGTAAACACCTTGTTACTTCTTCAGCTCACTACCCCAAGTCCAAATTCTGTTTAGGTTCTTCACTAATGAAGCACCCAAAGCCCAAGTTTCTTTGTCCTGTCAATTCCTCACAAATTTATTTTTTGTCTAAAAAGTATAAAAGCTGGGCTTCCCTGGTGGCGCAGTGGTTGAAAGTCTGCCTGCCGATGCAGGGGACACGGGTTCGTGCCCCGGTCTGGGAAGATCCCATATGCTGCGGAGCAGCTGGGCCCGTGAGCCATGGCCGCTGAACCTGCGCATCCGGAGCCTGTGCTCCGCAACGGGAGAGGCCACAGCAGTGAGAGGCCCACGTACTGCAAAAGAATAAATAAATAAATAAAAGTATAAAAGCTGCCTGCTTCTGCCACTTCTTAGGTCTCATTTCTTTTTTTAAAAAAATAAATTTATTTATTTATTTATTTAATTTATTTTTGGCTGCATTGGGTCTTTGTTGCTGTGAGCAGACTTTCTCTAGTTGCGGCGAGCGGGCTTCTCATTGCAGTAGCTTCTCTTGTTGCGGAGCACGGGCTCTAGGTGCCCGGGCTTCAGGAGTTGTGGCACACAGGCTCAGTAGTTGTAGCTCGCAGGCTCTAGAGCAAGGCTCTGTAGTTGTGACACACGGGCTTCGTTGCTCTGCAGCATGTGGGCTCTTCCCGGACCAGGGCTCGAACCCGTGTCCTCTGCATTGGCAGGTGGATTCGTAACCACGGTGCCACCAGGGAAGCCCTGAGATCTCATTTCTATGAGACCTTCATTCATGTGAATTAAAATTTGTTTCTTTTCCTTCTGTTAGTCTGTCTTGCATCAATTTTATTATTAGTCCAGAACTCAAGATGGGGAGAAGGGGGAAATATCCCCCTCCCTGACAACATCATGGACTACTCACCCGTCATCATGCCTGAACACAGACCAAACAAGAACATTGTCCAAACCACAAAAGCGACCAAACATCTCTCTTATTTATTTGTCTAATAGGAGTGACGGCTGCTTTCCTACCAATTACAGCTTTAGCCTTACTTCATTCCCCTGTCTTCTAGAGAAGAAATATTGATTCCCAGCGATAGAATCACCTCCACTTTCTGATACTGCTCAATTCAGAGCAATGCCCTCCTTCTTTGAACTCTCCTCAAAATCACCTGCTACAAGCCCAAATCCTTAATAAGTCCTTAATTCAAAGAGCAGGCTCTCAGTGGAATAAAGGAAGGACAGTAGAGCCGTTGGGAAGTTTTGTGTGTCCCTCAGATCCCAAACCTTTGTAGAAACCTGGTTATGCTTAAAATGTGGGTGAAGAGTTATCCATGAATCTGTTATACATTTTGGACCAACAGAAAAATCCAATTAGGAAAGTGATGTCCCCCTCTTGCCCACCCACCCCTGCCCCACTCCTGACTATCCTGAGAGGGACGTGCTCAGTTCTATTGAATTAAAGAGAAGAAAAAAATTTAACTGCTCAAAAAATTATTGGTAGAACACTGTTTGCCAACAGAGATTGCTTCAATAATGGAGCCCAAAATAGAGTGAACAAATAAAGCTGTCGAGACGTCTGTGGGTTTAGTTTCAGCGAGCGTTCCCCACTATTTAGAAGATATAAAAATGATCTTTGTGATGAGCAAGTAGCTTTTTATTTCCGTAGGGGAAGTATTTCTCATCTAACCCATTTCATTTCCTTTATGAAACAGGAAGCAAACGTCTCAGTCTTTTGGAAGGTGGCAGCGTATTAAAATGCATCTGAGTAGTAATGCGAGGCTATTTGGTCCATCGCAGTTATAAGTTTGAAATCTGGGCTAATGTTTTAAATGTGAGAAAAGAGAATACATAGTCCAGACAATGTGCTTCATTTCAGTCTTCTGCTCCCAGGGTTGTTTAAGAAAGAATTCAGGGCCCTAACTTAAGCAGAAGGGAAGCTGGCGTTTCATCTCAGGTTGGAGATGGGAGCAAGTCGGGACCCACGGCAGGGGGCACTGCCCCCCTTCTCCTTCTCTTACGTTCTAAGGAACTCAGTGGATCAGGAAGAAGCCCCAGACCAGAAGCGAAGGGTAATTTTCCATTCTCCTGCAGACTGTATTCCTAGCCGCTGTGCCTCTAGAGTGCCCCGTATCTGCCTACGAGCAGGAGGAAATAATTGTTTTCTCCAACATGACAGTGTTTTCTTTTTCATTCCTTATTGAGCCGTCATTAAGTTGTGGAATTCTCTGGGGAAATCACTTTAATCTCTTTGGGGGTGGCTTACAAGACCCTGAAGGTGATTCAAGTACATCCAGGCAATATTTCATGACTGAATCAGGGAATGAGCTGTTAGAAAAACTCATTTGGTATTTCACGCAGATGGCCCTCTCTCCAGAGGTGGCCCTCCACTGAATGGCCTCCTGCCACAGGCTGTTCCCCTCTGGCTGCCTTCTCAACAGCTGCATTCCCCACTTTTGCTCTCCACTAGCTGACCCCTAGCCCCCCTATTGTCTCAACTGCTGACTGCCTAAGGCTCTGAAAGACCACAGTGGGAGCAGGAGACCCCTTTCAGGAGGTTCTGCAATTAAAGACACAAGAAAAACCTTCAAGAATCAAAGTTACTGGGGCTTCCTTGGTGGCACAGTGGTTAAGAACCTGCCTGCCAATGCAGGGGACATGGGTTCGAGCCCTCATCCGGGAAGATCCCACATGCCGCAGAGCAACTAAGCCCGTGCGCCACAACTACTGAGCCTGCACTCTAGAGCCCATGTGCCACAACTACTGAGCCCACATGCCCCAACTACTGAAGTCCGCACGCCTAGAGCCCGTGCTCCCAACAAGCGAAGCCACCACAATGAGAAGCCTGTGCACCACAACGAAGAGTAGCCCCCGCTTGCCGCAACTAGAGAAAGCCCACGTGCAGCAATGAAGACCCAATGCAGCCAAAAATAAAATAAATAAAATACACAAGTTTATTTTAAAAAAGAAAAAAGAATCAAACTTATTTTGTTGGGATCGTAGGGGAAAGAATATATATCTTTTACTTTCTACCCTCCTTGGTTCTCTGCTGGAGCTCTTGTAACAAAAGACAGATTAACAGGAGAAAGGCATACACATTTATTTAATATGAGTTTTACACGATGCGGGAGCCCTGGAGCCCTCATAAGGAAATGACCCAAAAAAGCAGTCAAACCAGAGCATTTTGATGCTAGGTTTCATTAGAAGTGGGAAATCGTGGAAATATGTGATAGGGTATGAGCTAATGTGTTAAGCTGGGGGAAACTTAGCAAGGCCTGTTCAGATTCCTCCCAGTCATCCCCCCATCTCTGGAGATAAGGATGCTCCTTTCCTCCCAGTATAGGGAGGGCACCTCTCACATGAGGCTTTTATGACCTGCTTCAGGGGAAGGTCAGAGAGTCCTTCCCACAATTGCTCTTTCTCAAATTCCTTCAACTTAAAATAGTCAGTAGGCCAACGTGCCAAATTTTGGAGTAGCTTGACCTGAGCCCCGTCAGGATTCCCGGCAGTGGGGCTGATATTCTGCAGCAGGGGACACTGCTCCAGACATTGGGGCAGTCTTTCTCTCTCTGTCTCTCTCTCTTTGGTTTCTTTTCTCTGCTTCCAATCCTGATGAGCTCACCATTAACTTCCTGGATACACAAGGCTACCAAACACTTCTTTTAAACTTGCAGGTTTCCCACCCATCTCCACCTTCCAGAAATTTCTTCTACACAGGAGACATTTACTGAACAGAATTGTTAAAAACGCTAGGCTCCCTACTACAGATTCTGCCACCAGTCAGACTTGATTGTCTTCAGGACTTTTCCTCTCATCTGTGAAATGGAATAATCATGGACTAGCCTGTAGTCCTTTTAGGACCATTAATTGGAGGGGGTAATGGGAGCCAGGATATTTCCAGAAGGCGGAGAAAAACTCTTTATAATTTTTTTTCTTTGAGGTCTGAGAGTTTAACTGTATACTCCTGGAAATAATTATTATATACTCTGTTTTCTCAAAGCAATATAATGGCGTCTCTACCTCATTAACTTGACCCAGTCAAGGCTCACAGATCATGAGAACTGGAAGGGACCTCAAGGACTGTTTAATTCAGGGGTTCTCAACTGTGGCTGCTCTTATAATCAGTGAACTTTTTAAAAAGTACTGAGCCTGGGCCTCACCCCCAGATCTATTATATCAGACTCTCCGGAGGCAGGGCCAGCGCCGCCTTCTTTTTTTTTTTTTTTTTTTTTTTTTTGTGGTATGCGGGCCTCTCACTGTTGTGGCCTCCCCCGTTGCGGAGCACAGGCTCCGGACGCGCAGGCCCAGCGGCCATGGCTCACGGGCCCAGCCGCTCCGCGGCATATGGGATCCTCCCAGACCGGGGCACGAACCCGCATCCCCTGCATCGGCAGGGGGACTCTCAACCACTGCGCCACCAGGGAGGCCCAGCGCCGCCTTCTCTTAAAACTCCCAAGGTGACTTCAGCGTCCAGCCAGAATCGAGCATCAATGATTTGGTCCAACAGTCTGTACACAAGGAAAAGACAACGTGGGGATGTGATGTGAGTCAAACCAAAGTCTCACAGGAATGGGATCATATGGCTTGTGGGTGCTAAATGGAGGCAAAGGTCACCCAAGGACAAGGAGGATAGAGAATTGCAGGAGAGACTTGTCACCATCAGCCAGTGAGTCACCCAGTTTTGAACCTGCTGTGTGCCAAACTCTGGACCGAGTACTGGGATAAAAGGGTATAAAAATGAATTACTCACACTGCTCTCAAGGAGCCATCTATTTTCTGATGGATTTCCTCCAATAACTGAAGGAAGGGGAGAGTGGGCATTGTGCTCAAAGATATTCATTGCACTGTTATTTACAATAGTAAAAACAGGTGTCCAGTCATAGGAGAATTCTTAAGTAAACACTAGGTTATATCTGCCTGGTGCAATATTTTGATGCCTTTAAGCTCAGTTTTCCAAGGAGACTTTAAGATCACAAGGAAGTGTCCTCATTATAAGTGGAAAAAATAAGATATAACCTCATATATAGGCTATATGCCTATGATTATAGATTATATGCATAAGTAAAAGGCTAAGAGGAAACGCACCAAAAGTTAACAGGTGCTGGTAACAGGGTGCTTCCTCTTTTTCACTTCTTCCTTCCTTTTCTCTATTTTTTCAATTATTATTATTTTAAAATTTATTTATTTTGGGCTGCGTTGGGTCTTCGTTGCTGCATGCGGGCTTTCTCTAGCTGCGGCGAGCGGGGGGCTGCTCTTCGTTGTGGTGCACGGCTTCTCATTGCATTGGCTTCTCTTGTTGTGGAGCACGGGCTCTAGGCGTGCAGACTTTGGTAGTCGCGGCTCGTGGGCTCTAGAGCGCAGGCTCAGTAGTTGTGGCACACGGGCTTTGTTGCTCCGTGGCATGTGGGATCTTCCCAGACCAGGGATCGAACCTGTGTCCCCTACACTGGCAGGCATATTCTTACCCACTGAGCCACCAGGGAAGCCTTATTTTTCAATTATTTTTAAATGAGCTGGACCAGGGAGTTGGAACTCACTGGGTGAATGGTGGGGGCCATTCCTTGCCCCTGTAATCTTCAGAGTGCCCTACAGTTTGTATCTCATCCATGCAGGGATCCTCATCTGTGGGCATGGGCTCAGAGAGACCTGCCAGGGATCTCCCAGTGGGCTAACTGGAAAGTCTGAGATAGAACCCAAGTCTCCTGCTTTGTAGTCTGGATCTTGGTGGAGCTGCACAGTCTGAACACGTGGGCAGGCCTGAGGGGTAGAAGAGAGGCTGTGATGAAGGGAGTGCCCATTCTGAGGGGATGGGCCTGTTCCCGGAGTTTCCTGGGGCTCGCTCCCCATCCCCCTCACTCTCCCACACAGGAACGAAGGCCTGTGGGCAGCAGACCCTACAACCAGATCATGCAGGAAAGGCACCTGTGGGACATTGGCTCCTTGGAATGATCACCAAAACGATCCTTCAGACCAGTTGTTCTCATCATGGTGAGGCAAACCAGTCCTAGGAGCACCTTGGAGGAGGAACGGCAAAGGCTGGTTGAAGGTGGGTATTTTAATGCCGAGACTTGATTAGAATTGAGTGAGGGGACTTCCCTGGTGGCGTAGTGGTTAAGAATCTGCCTGCCAATGCAGGGGACTGTGTTAGCTGTGATTGTCCTTAGGTTTCGGTTTGTAACCGTGAGGCATTTGCAGGCTTAGATTTTGGTTCGCTTGTGTAGAACACCCCCAGCATTAGAGCTGCTTCAGCCTAAGGGTCTCCTTGTCTAATTACTTTAACAGTATTGAAGAGCTGAACAGTTTGATGTTCATTTAAGTCAAAGATTCTCAACCTCGGCACTTTGGACATTTGGGGCTGAATCATTCTTTGTGGTTGTCCTGTGCGTTGCAGGATATTTAACAGTATCCCTGCCTCTACCCACAAGATGCCAGTAGCCTTCCCTACACGGTGTGAAAACCAAAAATGTCTCCATGCATTGCCAAATGTCTCCGGGGGGGCATTTAAATGTAAACACGTCTTTCAGGAAGTTCCTGGAATGAACAACAAAGTTATTTGTAACTTGTATATCTTTGGCAAGTTTCCTGTAGTGGTGTTGTAGGGTTGATAAAGACAGTGGAAGAGCTCATCGAGTTAATGTAGTAGACTGTAAGGGGTGGGAGGGTAGATGGTCTCCATTCTCACCCTTAGCCTCCAGCCTCACCTCTCCTGCCTCTTGCAGTCTCCTGTTGATAGTCAGCTTTTAGCTAGAAAATATGACATCTCTGAAGTCAAAAATCAGTAGCTTCTGAGGAATGAAAAGAAAACCTGCTAAGGTTTATTGAGCTCTTACCTGAACACGATAGACTTCATGTAACCCCGTAAAGTATCATTACCCATTTTATAGATAAGGAAATCGAGGCTCAGAAAAGCAGAGAATTGCTCCTATCACTCAGTGAACGATGAGGTTGGAATCTGAATGCAAGGGTCTGTCTCCATGCTAGGATGCCAAATCTAGCAATACTATTGTGTGGGGCATATTTTTACTCAAAAAGTATTCATTGTTTATCTGAAATTCAAATTTAATTACGCATCCTGTATTTTATCGGTAACTCTACTTCAACAACGCTTCTCTGACCCCACGGGACCAATGCAAGGGGTGTTGGGTGCTGACCACTAAACTGTTGCATGGGGGACAGACCCAGGAGCCCTGGGAGCATTGGCGAGAGAGGAGGTGGGGTGTAAAGCCCGGCCCACCGGTCTCTGCTTTGAGAGCCTAGTGAGGAGTGACCCCTGGTGGCCACGCGGCGCCCTGCAGCCACAGGCAGTCCGGCCCCTGCGCGGAGCATAGGGCTTCAGGGGCAGACATCTGTTCTTAGTTCTGACCTCCCCCGAGAGCTGACATCCACCCAGGGACTGTGGGGAAGGAAGCCAGGCCCAGAGCCACCTAGGAGCTTTTTCAAACCATTCAGCTGGACTGGAAGTTCATTCCCACGCTGGGTCAGCCACTCTGTCGCCCCCAGGTGGCTGATCTGCAAAAAAGCAGGTCCTTAAGCACCTAAAACTTCAAGGACCAAAGGAGGTGGTACCGAACCAAAGTTGGGTCCTCTTCCCGACGCGCAGCAAAGCCAATCTCCTGACAGCGGGCTGCGGGGAAGAAAAGTGCAGCACTTATTGTAAAGCTGTACGATAGTGCGGGACAGCTAGCGCTCAAAAAGCCTGAACTCCCCGAAGGGTTTCAGGGAAGCATTTTTAAAGGCCAGGTGAGGGAGGCGGGGCTCTCAGGGTGTGTGATCACCTCCTGCACGATTCTCTGATTGGTTGATGGTGAGGTGACTGGTCGGTGTCTTAGGGGTTAATACTGTGTTATCAATCCTTAGGCTCCAGTAGGCCTGGGAACTATGTGCTCATGGTCATCAGGTAGTTACCTTCTTCCATTTGACGAGCGTTTTCACATTATAAAACAACTCAGGAGGACGGGCTTCCCTGGTGGCGCAGTGGTTGGGAGTCCGCCTGCCGATGCAGGGGACACGGGTTCGTGCCCCGGTCCGGGAGGATCCCACATGCCGCGGAGCGGCTGTGCCCGTGAGCCATGGCCGCTGAGCCTGTGTGTCCAGAGTCTGTGCTCCACAACGGGAGAGGCCACAACAGTGAGAGGCCCGTGTACCGCAAAAAAAAAACCCAAAAAAAACAAAAAACAAACTCAGGAAATGTGCCTCAGTTACAATTAACTAGGTACTTCCGAGATCTGCTAAGCAGAGAATAGGGGGGAGGGGTCTGTCCCGGGAAGGCCCCCTAGGGTCCTGCTCAACTTCAGGACTGCTGAGATTTGTGTCCCCCTACCCACTGCTGCCCACAGGGCCTCCTGGGCCCTCTGCCCACCCCAGCGTCTGGGGGGGTCACATGCAAACTGAGGGCAGCACTGGAAGGGAGGTCATTATTAAAACTAGCATCAGGAGTCCATTTCTAGCGTGGAGTCCCACCTTTGTGTAAGTCTGCTCGTGAGTAGAAGCCTTTGTTGGTTAAAGGCTCCACGTGGCCCCCGGGGACTCTTTCCTTCCCCAGATGTTTGCTGTGCCCTAACCTGTGCCAGGATATATCAAGTGCTGAAGGTCAAAAACATGATCCACGTGGGGCCCTGCTTTCTCCGGCTGTTGAGGCAAGAGGCCTGGACTCAGTCACACAGCTCAGAGAGTGCCACCTGCCCGAGGCCCTAAGGAAATCCCCCTGCTGCCCTTTCCTCTGAGAATCCTTGGGGAGGTGGAGGGGTTGTCTCCCCAGGGCCCCTCCTCCGTATGGACCCAACTGACCTTTCACACTCTTTTTCTGTGTATTTGGCCCCTAGTGTTACCCAATGAATAGGGTGATTCGGTCCCGCTGCTCGCCACTTACAAAATCAATTACAAACTCACAAATGGTAGAAGAAAAGGTGCCTTTAATCAGAATGCCGGCAATCTGGGGAGACAGTGGACTCAGCATCCCCCAAAAACCACCTCCGAAGATTCTGCTTGGCCATGAAAGTTTTAAAGGGAAACACAAAAGTCATCTCAGTCGATCACTGAGACAGAGGGTCCAAGTCGGCGGCATCCACCACTGTGTGCCGGCTTGTCGACTCCTCCTGAGCACCCTCCGGATGTCATCTTGTTCATAGTTTGGTCACACAGTTTGTTCAGAAGATTACTGAACAAGAAGCTAGGGAAGAGATCTGGTCATCTGTTAGTTACTTATTCTTCATGTCTACTTCTGTGATCTACGGAAAGAACCGACAAATTAGGCAAGGTATTGTGTGATTAAAAGATCTGAAAGACGTGGTTGGGCCAGAGATGAGTAGAGCATGGGGAGGCCTGGGTTAAAAGTTAGTTACAATGTAGCTTTGCTAAAGTGACAGGAAAAGGGGCTTCTTGCTGAGGGCAGTTTCCTGTAAAGAGTTGCTTACACTGAGGCCTCACTGAGTTTGGAAGAGGACTCAGAAGGGCACAGGTGAGATTGCAGCCCTAGTTGACACCTTGACTTCCGGCGGGTGAGATCCTGCCCAGGGGACACAGCTATCCTGTACCCAGACTCCTCACAAAAACCGTGAGATAATACATTGGTATCATTTTGAACTGCTAAGGGTGCGGTAATGTTACGCAGCAACAGGAAATTAATATACGCAGTATCTACAGGCTTCACCCTAGCCCTGGGTGCCTCCATTCTGGAACATTCCCACTAACCCCTGGCTTCCTTCATAACCAGGAAGCACAGCTAACTGAACCCACAGAAAGGCCCCCACATGGGATGCGCTGAAAGGGAGGTTGCTTTGAAACTGTACTTCTCCTCGGATGGGACTTGAACCCAGCCACACCGCAGATAGGGACTTGAACCCACGGGATGGAATGTGAACCCATTGTCTTTTTTTTTTTTTTTAATCAATTTTTTTATTATTTTATTTTTGGCTGTGTTAGGTCTTCGTTGCTGTGCACGGGCTTTCTCTAGTTGCGGCTAGCGGGGGCTACTCTTTGTTGTGGTGTGCAGGCTTCTCATTACAGTGGCTTCTCGTTGCGGAGCACAGGCTCTAGGCGCGTACGCTTCAGTAGTTGTGGCTCGCGGGCTCTAGGGCGCAGGCTCTGTAGTTGTGGAGCCCAGGCTTAGTTGCTCTGTGGCATGTGTGATCTTCCCGGATCAGGGCTCGAACCCGTGTCCCCTGCATTGGCAGGCGGATTCTTAACCACTGCGCCACCAGGGAAGCCCCCATCATCTTGTTAATTAAAACGCTCACCTCATTCTTGAGTAGACATCAAACTTCCATCGTGGGTTTCCCTGGTGGTGCAGTGGTTAAGAATCCGCCTGCCAATGCAGGGGACACGGGTTCGAGCCCTGGTCCAGGAAGATCCCACATGCTGTGGAGCAGCTAAGCCCGTGCGCCACAACTACTGAGCCTGCGCTCTAGAGCCCACGATCCACAACTACGGAAGCCGACATGCCTAGAGCCCGTGCTCTGCAACGAGAGAAGCCACTGCAATGAGAAGCCCACACACCGCAACGAAGAGTAGCCCCTGCTCACCGCAACTGGAGAAAGCCCGCATGCAGCAATGAAGACCCAACGCAGCCAAAAATAAATAAATTTATTTAAAAAATAAAAACTTCCATCATCAGTTCCTCCTTCACATCAGGCGGGAGAGTTTTTTTGTCCCTACATGGTCAAACTGGGACTTTCATAGTGCTATGGAAATGGGCAAAAAGCAGTAACATATACTAACGTATGGTAAATCATCTCAGGTTTCAGTATAACATCACCTTTCCCTATATTTTTATTTTTAGTGTGCACAGAGGAGCATGTCCTAGGAATCATTAACTTACAGACCTCACTGGGCAGGATGCAGGTCTCATTCCACCATCATTTTATTGTTTGGGGGCGTGTCTCATGCTTCTGCTGCACAGTTTTGTTGCTAAGCAAGCCAACTTGGTTTTGTTATTAAGCAAGCCTGCTTTCTTGAGTGATCATTAACTTACAGGGGTCTCCCATACCTTTTTTTACTATTATGATCCCCTAGTAGGATTAACTATTTAATCACCTAGTTGTTCCTTCACTCTGTCCCTATTACCTTAAGTCCAAAGAAATCTGCCATATCTCCTGCCCTGCTGTAGTGTCTAAAATTCACTAATACTCATCTAGCCAACAAATATTTGAGTGCTATATCAGTTACATTGTCACAATAATGCTGTATTACACAAAAACATAGTGAGCTAAAATAATCATTGTTGCTCGTGAGTCTATAGGTTGGCTTTTTGGTTTTTCTGGTCTCAGGTGGCTTGATTAAGAGTCTACAGTCAGCTGTGGGTCAGGTAGGTGGCTCTAATGATCTTAGCTGGCTTTGTGGCACATCTGAGGGTCAGCAGGCTGTGAATGGCCTCAGCTAGGCTGACGCAGATCTTCTCTACTTCTTCTCACATCCCTTCAGCAGAATAGCAGGGAATATTCTCTTGGCAATGGCAGGACCCAAAAAAGAACAAGCCCAATTGTGCAGGAGGGCAAGTGGAACTGCACGTGTGCTTTTCAAGCCTCTGCTTACGGTCACGTTTGCTAACATCTCATTGGCCAAAGCCACACAGTGAGCCCAGAGACAAAGTGGGAGGGGCCTACAAAAATACAGGAAGAAAGAAGGGCATTAATGCAATCAGCTTGCCACAAGGACCAAATATAAACACGCATTGTTCTGGGTGTTCACTGTACAGTGGTGAACAAGCTTTTAGAGCTTGGGGTACAATGGAGAAGAAAAGAAATAAATAAATAGGAAGTGCGATTGGTGCTTTGGATGAGAATAGTCAGTAGGACCTACTTTATATTACTGAAGATCTGAAGGGTAAGAAGGAGCCAGCGATGGAAAGACCAGCCAATGTAGACGCTCCGAGATGGATGGCTGAAGTATAGTGAGCAAGGAAAGTGATTGCACAGAATAAGATCGGAGGGAGTTCGCTGGTGGCGAAGGTTAAGAATCCACCTGCCAATGCAGGGGACATGGGTTCGAACCCTGGTCCGGGAAGTTCCCACATGCCACGGAGCAACTAAGCCTGTGCACCACAACTACTGAGCCTGTGCTCTGGAGCCCGTGAGCCACAACTACTGAAGCCCAGGCGCCTAGAGCCCATGCTCTGCAACAAGAGAAGCCATCACAATAAGAAGCCCACGCACCACAACGAAGAGTAGCCCCTGCTCGCAGCAACTAGAAAAAGCCCGTGTGCGGCAATGAAGACCCAACACAGCCATACATACATACATACATACATACATACATACATACATTAAAAAAAAAAAGATTGGAGAAGTGGCAGGACCAGGGATATGGAGTTTGGATTGTAATCTAAGGGTGATAGGAACTCACTGGAAAGTTCTAATGGGGGAAGGTGACATGATGTGATTTGTGCTTTTTTTTTTCTGGCCACACCGCTCAACATGCAGAATCTTTTTTTTTTTTTTTTTTTTTTTTTACTATTTATTTATTTGTTTGTTTATTTGGCTGTGGCGGATCTCAGGTGTGGCATGCAGGATCTTTAGTTGCAGCATGCAAACTCTTACTTGGGCACGTGGGATGTAGCTCCTTGACCAGGGATTGCACCTGGGCCCCCTGCATTGGGAGTGTGGAGTCTTAGCCACTGGGCTACCAGGGAAGTCCCAGCATGCGGAATCTTAGTTTCCCAACCAGGGATCGAACCCTCACCCCCTGCGGTGGAAGTGCAGAGTCTTAACCACTGGACCGCCAGGGAAGACCTGACTTGTGTTTTTAAAAGGTCACTCTGGCTATTGCATGGAGAATGAACGAATGTTAGGGAGATAAGAGCAAAAGCAGGGAGACAAGTTAGCAGGAGGTGTAGGGGTTCAGATTGAACCCTGCCACCCCCAGCATATGTCAGTTTTGCATGAGGATTATTTTGAGCTAAAGGCAATTGAGACCCTGCGGGTTCAAGAGAAAATACTGCCCCTCCCTTAACTACGTAGAAACATTTAAATTTGGGATTTTTCCCAGACCAGAGATAAATTTTATCTAAGTGGCCCCATCTATATGGCAAGACAAACGTCTAATTACCAAACACTTACTCTGTTTATCGTCCTGTGAATGACCCTTCTGTCCTTGGAAGCCTCAGGCCCGTATCCCATTCCTTAGCTCAGGATGGAATACAGACCTCATTTTATGTTTCTTGTATGTGGGGTTCCCGTACATATAAAATTAAGTCTGATTTTCTCCTTTTAATCCGTCTCATGTCAATGAGCCAGAAGAACCTAGAAGGGTAGGGGAAGTTTTCTTCGTCTTGACGGAGGATACTAGGACTAGTAGAGAGATGGGAGGGGACAGTTTGTGCTGTGTTTGGGGCAGAGCTGGCAGAAGTTGCTGAGGCTTTGGATGTGGAGAGGAGGCGGTATCAGGGTTTCTTGTTTTAAATTAATTTATTAATTTATTTATTTTTTGCTGCGTTGGGTCTTTGTTGCTGCACGCGGGCTTTCTCTAGTTGTGGTGAGCTGGGGCTACTCTTTGTTGAGGTGCGGGCTTCTCATTGCGGTGGCTTCTCTTGTTGCGGAGCATGGGCTCTAGGAGCGCAGGCTTCAGTAGTTGAGGCACACGGGCTCAGTAGTTGTGGCTCGTGGGCCCTAGAGCGCAGGCTCAGTAGTTGTGGTACACGGGCTTAGTTGCTCCGTGGCATGTGGGATCTTCCTGGACCAGGGCTCGAACCCATGTCCCCTGCATTGGCAGGCGGATTCTTAACCACTATGCCACCAGGGAAGCCCCTATCAGGGTTTCCGACTTGAGCAACTGAGTGAACAGAGAGGCGCCACTTGCTAAGATGGAGAAGAGGCAGAGAACAGGTTGGAAGGAGGGATCAAGAGTTCAGCTTTCAGTATGTTAATTATGATATGCCCGTGAGACAACCAGACAGTTGGATATATGGGGCTAGATCTCCAGAAGGAAGTCTTTTGAGGTCGGGTCCTACAAAGGAGGAAACTGGTTGGTTGGGCAGAACTTATGACTTAATGGATTGGTGAGTCCTAGAGGCAGGGGTGCTGAAAGAGTCTTAATGAGCCAACTGTTAGTCTTGATAAGTCATCTACTTTGTTTACAATCTTATCTTTTAGGAGCAGATATTTCCTGGAACAAGCAGCAAAATTATTTTTGCTTGGTCCTAGTATTGTTTAACACAGGGACAGGAAAATATGTTCATTTCAGTTCTAATCAGAAAATTGTCCTCAGGCAAGTACCTTAAAATAATAATAATAAAAAATAATAATAATAACTACTGGGACTTCCCTGGTGGCGCAGTGGTTAAGAATCCTCCTGCCAATGCAGGGGACACAGGTTTGAGCCCTGGTTTGGGAAGATCCCACATGCCACGGAGCAACTAAGCCCGTGTGCCGCAACTACTGAGCCTGCACTCTAGAGCCCATGAGACACAACTACTGAGCCCACGTGCCACAACTACGGAAGCCCCCACGCCTAGAGTCCGTGCTCCACAACAAGAGAAGCCACCTCAACGAGAAGCCTGCGCACCACAATGAAGAGTAGCCCCTCCCTTGCCGCACCTAGAGAAAGCCCACCCATAGCAACGAAGACCCAACGCAGCCAAAAATAAAAATTAATTAATTAATTAAAATAATAATAATAACTACTATACAGTGCTTACTCTGCTGGTGAGTTCTGAGCACTTTATGGGTATTAATTCATTTAATTCTCACAACAACACAGTAAGAGGACTGTTATTTGCCCCATGTTATATAGATGTGCCTCTTTTAAACAAAGACAGGTTTATTAACCTGTCTGATGTCACATGGCTGATAAGTGGTAAATCTGGATCCCAGAGTCCAAACTCTTAATCCCCCCCCCCACCCCGTTTGGCTGATTAACTTCAGTTTCTCCGTATAAACAGTGAGAGGTCAGCCTAGATAAGAGCTCTGGTGGGGAGGGGTGGGGAGATGTTAAAAGAAGAATCATTCATGACACTGGTTAAAGATGATAAGGCAGGGACTTCCCTGGTGGTCCAGTGGGTAAGACTCCGTGCTCCCAATGCAGGCGGCCTGGGTTCGATCCCTGGTTGGGGCACTAGATTCCACATGCATGCTGCAACTAAGAAGTCAGCATGCCACAACTAAAAGATCCCACATGCCACAATGGAAGATCCTGCGTGCCGCAACTAAGACCCAGTGCAGACAAAATAAATAAATTAATTAATTTAAAAAAGAAAAGATGATAAGGCAGACTTCATTCAAGAGGGACCTTTACAATGGGGTTTTGTAGTAGGGAAGAGAGAGCGTGTTCAGCTCAGAGTATAATAAGGAAAGGAAAAGTGGCAATTTATAGCCAAGGAGCAAGACAGCAGTTCAGGTGATAGATAAATGCTAAGAGGTAGGGTAATTCTTTGCTAAACTGACCTAACAGCATTTTTACTGAAGGCAGGCCAGGGTGAAAAGATATCAAAGGTCAGACCAACAGTGAGGGATTTTCAGTAAGCTGACTCAGCAGGAATCTTGCTAAAACTGGACAATGCAGAGATGAACGGGAAGCCCCAAAATCAGGGCCTAGCTGAGAAGAGAGTTCAGAGGAACCTGACTTCAGGGTTTGGTCAAGCAGAGCATCTTTGTCAGGAGGAAAAAACTGGTCCTCTACCATCTTACATTAAGTAAATGGGGCCTGAAAATTAAACTGCCTAAAGACTGAGTAGCAAGAGAAAAAAAAAGAGTTTATTTATGCACACACCATGCATACACATGGGAGTGCTCAGTGAGTAAAAGGGGTGGTTAGGATCTGAGGCTTATATATTGTTGAAAAACAAAATTCAACTGAATAAATGGAAAGATCTTATTGGCTTTACTCAATGATTCATGAATCAGGCAGCACCCCATTGTGGGGACTCAGAGCACGCTGCCCTCAAATATGCCAAAGTGATTATTTTGAATTACAGTTACTTTAAAAATAGCCTGTACAAGAAGGACACTCTGACTTTCCCCTCTGTCTCCCTGAAAACAGGAAATAAATCTCCCATGTAAAAGGTACCCTCCCTGTACCAGGAGGCAGAGACATCCTGATCACCAGAGATAGGGAATTTAGGGCCAAGAAGCCTGTGTATGTCTGTTAGCATAATTGATGCTATTTGGGGCCCATAAAACAAAGACAGTTGCTTTTAATTATCCAAATAACTGGTCTGCCACCTAAAAGATATCAAATTTTGATTTGCCCAACTACATTTTAATTTTCTTTTTTATATCAGTGAGAAGATTTCCAAATAAACTGGAAATCGAGCTGTATGTTCTAGAACTTTAGAGTTCAATTTATCATGCCTTCAAAATTTGTGCAAGGCATTCAACAAAGGTCTTCTTTCTGAGTGCACAAGTTAAACCTAGACCACCCTAGGGGCAGAAAAACCCCTCCATTATTGCTTTTATTAGGCCCTGAGTATTAGCCCGCAGTTTTTATTTCATATTGTGTAGAGGCTCAGGTAAACTTATTGGTTTCCTTTAATATTAATTTAATTAATATTGCCTTAGAGGCAGATTTATATGCCCTGTCTTATAATACCAGGCAGGGGAAGCATTCCCCAGTGAGACATAATGTCTATCTCACAATATAATCAAGCAAAAGAGATGTAACCGTCTCACATAAAGCCCATTCAATTACACTAATTTTTGTAAATAAACTTTTATCTCAATTCTATCAACTATGATACCTTTAAGTTTAGCTTCCATTAGGATCCCATCAACAAATCTTGGTCTTACAAAGAGTCCCAGAAACCTTCCTTTTATCCCCCGGCCATTTTATCTATTTTTGTATTAAAGGCTTTGGGGTCCCCAATGAGGGATAGAACCAAGGGACTCGGGTCCTTTTCTCAATCTTTAACTTGATTAATTAACCTAACTGTAGCCCCAAGCAATTGCTTGTCAGGTATCTCACTGTAATTTTCTTTCAGCCTTTAACTTATTTTTCCAAACTGGGGTAAATAGAGTGGACTCATGTGAGACCGTTTAATGCTGGGGGGACAGTAGAGGGTCCCTTTGGCCCTACCAACCTCAAGTAGTTTTGTATCAAAACTTTTTAAAATCCTATCAACATCCATTTTATTTATCCCATTTTTCTTTTGAATTTTATTTTATTTTTTTATACAGCAGGTTATTATTAGTTATCAATTTTATACATGTTAGTGTACATATGTGAATCCCAATCTCCCAGTTCATCCCACCACCACCTCCACCCCTCCACCACTTTCCCCCCTTGGTGTCCATACGTTTGTTCTCTACATCTGTGTCTCCATTTCTGCCCTGCAAACCGGTTCTTCTGTACCATTTTTTTTTTTTTTTTTTTTTTTTTTCCTTTTTGCGGTATGCGGGCCTCTCACCGTTGTGACCTCTCCCGTTGCGGAGCACAGGCTCCGGACGCGCAGGCCCAGAGGCCATGGCTCACGGGCCCAGCCGCTCCGCGGCATATGGGATCCTCCCAGACCGGGGCACGAACCCGTATCCCCTGCATCGGCAGGCGGACTCTCAACCACTGCGCCACCAGGGAGGCCCATTTTTTTGTTTTTTAATTCTAGTTTTATTGTATTGTGAGATGTTTGTTTGGTTTTTTTTGGCTGTGTTGGGTCTTTGTTGCTGCGCGCAGGCTTTCTCTAGTTGTGGCTAGCGGGGGCTACTCTTCGTTGCGGTGCGCGGGCTTCTCATTGCAGTGGCTTCTCTTGTTGCGGAGCACGGGCTCTGGGCATGCGGGCTTCAGTAGTTGTGGCTCGTGGGTTCTAGAGCGCAGGCTCAGTTGTCTTGGTTATGGTGAATAGTGCTGCTATGAACACAGGGGTACATATATCTTTTTGGATTAGAGTTTTGTCTGGAGTGGGATTGCTGGATCATATGGTAATTCTATTTTTAGTTTTCTGAGGAGCCTCCATACTGTTTTCCATAGTGGCTGTACCAACTTACATTCCCACTAACAGTGTAGGAGGGTTCCCTTTTCTCCATATCCTCTCCAGCCTTTGTTATTTGTAGACTTTTTAATGATGACCATTCTGACCGGTGTGAGGTAGTACCTCATTGTAGTTTTGATTTGCATTTCTCTAATAATTAGTGATGTTGAGCATCTTTTCATGTGCCTAATGGCCATTTGTATTTCTTCTTTGGAGAAATGTCTATTTAGGTCTTCTGCCCATTTTTCGATTGGGTTGTTTGATTTTTGTTGTTGAGTTGTATGAGCTGTTTGTATATTTTAGAAATGAAGCCTTTGTGGGTTGCCGTGTTTGCAAACATTTTCTCCCATTCTGTAGGTTGTCTTTTAGTTTTGTTTATGGTTTTCTTTGCTGTGCAAAAGCTTGTAAGTTTGATTAGGTCCCATTTGTTTATTTTTTGTTTTCATTTCTTTCGCCTTGGGAGACTGACCTAAGAAAACATTGGTACAATTTATGTATAGGTACCTCTTCTTGAACCTAAGTTCAAGAATGACCTACTCCTCATAGTGAGGAGTTTAACAACCTCTGAATAAACTCAGGATCTTCAACCAGGAGTGGGAGATCAGGTATCAGGGGAGATTCACCCAAATTAATCTGGACTCACTGAGGAGGTGAACAGGCACAAGGGGTCCTGCTGGTACCAAGGCTCCAGAGTTGAGGCAAAGGAGAGAAATCTGCTCTGGGTCCCTGAATTGTTCCCAAAACCATCAACTTGAAAAAAGCATACAACATTAAGGGCTCTGAGTTGAGTTTATTCAGCATCTTACTAAGGACTATAGCCCAGGAGAAAGCCTCTCGGATAGCTCTGAGAAACTGTTCTGAATGGGTAAGGGTGGAGCCAGGACATATATAAACCTTTTTTTTCTTTTTTTGGGCTGGGAAAAAGTGTAGTCAAGCATAAAAAGATTACTGCTAATCACAAAGAACAGACATCTCAAGTTAATGATTTTAGTGCTTTCCTATGTATGGGAAGATGCAAGAATCTGGGGTAACTGACATTTTTTCTTAGATATGTATCTTAACTATCTAGGAGCTGGTATATCCAAAGCACAGAATGCTGCTCCTTTTTCTCCATCCTGGATTCCCTCAGGCACATGGTTGGTGGGCAACTGGCAGTGGCTAATGGCTTCATCCTTGTAGAACTGGAATGGCAGGCAACATCTTTTTCTTTACAGTATTAAATCTTGGTTTGCTGACGTCAGGGAGGAAGAATTTTTCCTTCTAGGTTTTCTGGCTCTCTAAGAACTCAACTGACATGAGACAGATTAACAGGAGAAAATCAAACAAGTTTAATAACATGTATGCATGGGACAGACCCAGGAAAACTGAGTAACTTACAACAATGGCTGAAACCACCATCTTCAGCTAATGCCAAAGGAGGATGTTGGGGTAGTGGTTTGGGACTTCAAAGGGGAGGAAGGCAATTCACATGGCGATGCAAAAGCAAATGTTTGGTAAATAAATGTTTGCTGGGCCATGCAGAGACAACAGGACACAGAGTGGACTCTAATCTCTAGGCCCTGAGGATTTTCCCCGACCAAACCTAGCTCATATTCTTTGCAGATATCTCTGGTGAGAGCTCTATTCCAGGGACAGGCCCTCTATCTAAAAAATTTTTAGGCAGTTAGGGGGAAGGTCAAATTTTCTTCCTGAGGCTTTTGGACCTTGATTGTTTTCAGCTTGAAATAATCCACATGCCAAAGAGACATTTGGGCGTGGTAAGTTTTGTTCCCTACACTGATGTGGGGCTTAGCACAAGTGACTCCATTTTTTTTTTTTTTTGGCCACACCTCATGGCTTGTGGGATCCTAGTTCCCCAACCAGGGATTGAACACGGTCCCTTGGCAGTGAAAGCGATGAGTCCCAACCACTGAAGTGCCAGTGAATTCCCATGACTCCATTTTGAGCTGGTTGTTTCTTTTTTAACAATATCTAACTTAGTACATGAAGGGAAGAAAAATATACCACCCTAAAATGTACCTCTCTGGCATATTGATTATTTTAGGCTGATTATTTATAAGAAACAGCAGACAGAGGAAAAGCTCCAAAAACTGAGAAGTTATTCTTTTGTAAGAAACATTTACATTTATAAGAGAAATCTATATTTGTGATGGTGTCTCCCTCCCTCTACCATGAAGAGGAGGATGACCAAACCTCTAGAAACTGTTAACAATGAAGAAGGCATATACTTAAACCTGCATAACAACCTTATCCTTGTTTACTGTGCTTTGCCTGATAACCTTCCATAATTGATCTCCCTGCCCCCCACCATCTTCTTTTGTATTTAGCCGAAGATGTATTTAAGGTGATGGCTTTGTCCATTTCAGAGACTTACTCAGTTTTCCTGGGTTTTTCCCACTTATAAAGGAAGTATACATGTTATTAAACTTTTGTTTTTCTCTTCTTAATCTGTTTTATATCAATTTAGTTACTAGACCAGCCAAAGAACATAGAAGAGTAGAAGGGAAACCCACCCCTACATAGGGAAAAGGGAGGGATAGGAAAAGCTCCTATGAGAAAACCAGATTTCTTTTGGAAAGACAAATGGGTTTTTAGGAGAGCAAAAGAGAGATAAGAAAGTCTGTGATAATGTTTGTTTATGTAGGTACCCCTGGTCTGTCTTTAGGGCCATAAAATTTCCCAGGAGAGGGGATTCATGGTACATTTCCTCTTGGTCTTTCTCCTGGGAGCAGACTCGCCCCAAAGAGGGAATTTATGGTAGTCCTCGTTTCTCAGAAGTTCCTGCTTTTAGTAGATGACAGACACTCTGAGATGGCTTTTGTCTGCATTTATTGAATCTCAAATGTCTTCAGCTTAAAATAATCTTTATACCAAGTTTTGGGTTCTGGGTGGGTCCCAACAGGGCTTAGCCAGTTCAATCATTGTTTGGCTCACCATGAAGTAGCAAATGACAACCTGAGATGTGTCACAGGACCAAATACATGCCACAGCTGTTCAGGCTGAGACCGTGTATCTCAGATTGGGACTTGAACCCAGGTGGCCGGGACTCAAACCCAGCCAAAACCCTTATTGGGACTTGAACCCACGCAGCTGGGACTCGAACCCGGCCAAAACCCACAGTCTTCCAACTGAGATCACACACCTGATTTTAGGACTTAATGAAGCTCAGGTTCTTGATGTCTCATCGCAGAAAGAATTCAGTGAGAGACAAAGTGATGGGTAAGAAGTGGATTTATTTAGAGAGAAACACTCCACAGACTGAGTGTAGGGCCATCTCAGAAGGTGAGAAAGGCACCAGGGTCTGGGGTTGTCAGGTTTTTTTTTTTTTTTTTTTTTTTTTGGTACGCGGGTCTCTCACTGTTGTGGCCTCCCCCTTTGCGGAGCACAGGCTCCGGATGCGCAGGCTCAGCGGCCATGGCTCACGGGCCCAGCCGCTCCCGGACCGGGGCACGAACCCATGTTCCCTGCATCGGCAGGCGGACTCTCAACCACTGCACCACCAGGGAAGCCCTGGGGTTGTCAGTTTTTATAGTGGTGGGTAATTTCATAGGCTAATGAGAGGGAGGAGTGTTCCAGCTATTTCGAGAGAAGGGGCGGGGATCTCCAGGAATTGGGCTACTACCCACTTTTTGATCCTTACTCGCCTTAGAATTGTCATGGAGCCTGTGGGTGTGTCATTTAGCTTGCAGATGTGATACAATGAGTGTATACTGAGGCTCTAAGTTCTAGTGGAAGTCGACTTGTCCACCATTTTGGACCTATTTGGTTCTCATCCGTTGATGTCATGTCCTCGGGCTATGTAATTCTTTCAAAGGTTGTGCCCTGCTCCCTTCCCTCCTGTTTCAGGGCCACAGCTCTCAAATCACAGCTTTATATCTGGGAATTTAAGAGGCCATTCTTTGAAACTAAAGCTACCTGATTAGGGGAGGGTGTATTCAGAGGAGGGACTTGGCTGGGCTGGTACTTCAACTGAGCTGGCAAAGGCTTTTTGTGTTACTGAACTCAGGTCCACCTGCTCACCACCTGAAAATCAACACTCAAGAGGCAAGTATTGGTAGAAACTGAAAGTTTTGCTTTTAATCAGAAAGCTGACATTCTGGAGAAGAGGTGGACTTGCATCCCAAATCCAACTCCAAAGATTCTGCTCAGCCCTGAAAGTTTTTAAAGGGAAAAGGGGAAGTGATCTCAGTTAATCACAGAAATAGGGGCTCAGACTCATTTCCATCTTCCACTGCATGCAGGCTTGTCGACTCCTAGTCATCTTTCTTTAGATGCTATCTCGTTTACACAGTTTGTGAGATTACTGAAGGGGAACTTAAGGAAGAGATCTGGTCATTGGTTAATTACTTATTCTTCATTTCTATTTCTTTGATCTATGGAAAGAACCAACAGTTAAGGCAAGGTATTGTGTGATCAAAAGATTTGAAAGGTGTGCTTGGGCCAGAGATGAGTAGAGCATGGGGATGCCTGGTTTAAGGTTAGTTACAATACAGCTCTGCTAAAGTGACAGGACAAAAGAGGCCTCCTGCAGAGAGCTCTTTCTTGCAAAGAGCTCTCTCCTGCCAAGAGCTGCTTACAAATCCCCACTTGTCAGAACATCATTCCACTTCTATGGGATTAGGGGTGAAGATCCATCTTCTATAACTTCTTCATGCTGACGTAGAGTACTGTATTCTCAGGATGGAAGATGTCAACTTGGGACGGTAGCGTCCCTTTGCTGACAATTTCAGCTACCCGCTTACATAGACGGGCAGAGCAAGCTATAATTATTTTGATGTCCACCACAAAGATAAAGATTATTATTAGCAATAGTGTTAATTCCATTCTCTTAAGGCCCGTTCTTGGAATTGTGCATGCCATAGATTCAGTACTGCTCAAGACGTAGAAGCTTATGTCATGGCTATAGTCTGGTCATCATGCAGTTAACTTTTCCCTCTGGTGGCAATTACAGTATTTGTAAAACAACTCAGGAATGTGCATCAGACACTGAAAGATTCTGTGACTTTAATGTCCTAATCATTAGCTGCTTGAGCCTGCTCCTTGGTGACTCAGGGAGGCCTGGGAGACTTCAGCTTCTTTACAAAGAAGAGACAGGGGACACGGAGGGGCTTTGTATGTGGCGGGGTAGGGGGCGCCGGGTTCTGCTCAGTTCCGTTTGTGTTGGGATTAGCGAAGGAAAAGTGGGCAAGAGCTTTGCAGGGGGCAGAAACAGCATGTGAAAAGGAAGGGACTTATATTTATAGGGCACAGATTAAATTCTTGGTGACTGTCTTCATCTCATTCCATTCTCCCAATAACCCTGTGAGGTAGATATTAGTCCACCCCATTTATCCAATTGGGAGATCAGGGCTCCAGTGCAAATAATTTACCCAGGCTGCCACCATTTGTATGTGAGGTCTCTGGGATTGAAAGCAGGTCTGTATGGCTTCAGGGGAGAAGATGATGCCAGAACAGAGAAGGCAGAGGGTAGGAATGGCAGTCAGCTGGGAAGGGAGACGGGGGCCAGACTTGAGAGATCAGAAGCTGAAACCACATTCAGTGCAAAAGCGTTGCTCTAGTCATTAGAAAAGTATCTGGCAATTCTACCTAGGATGGCTCTGGTAATCAGAGAAATGCCTGGGCTAGTCCTCCCCCTTGGTGGTCTGAGATAACTGGGAAGCTTCCAAGAAAGAGGAATGGTGGGATGGGGGCAGGGGTGGGGGAGTGCTCCAGGCTGTGTACAAGGCCTCTGGCCTGTCTCCCCCTCTCTCCAGGTGGTCTGGGCCCCATCCTCCCCAAGCCAGTCACTCAGCCTCCACTGTACCTCAGGGCGGTAGGCAATGCACAGACACCTTTGATTTCAGTCCCCTTTGCTGCCCCAAAGCCAGGATGCACCTATTGTCTCCTTCTACCTGGCCACCACAAAGTTCCCCTCCTCCTCATTTCCAAGACTGAGAAAGCAAAAATTTGCAATGAGAAGGAATGAGAAGTTAAAAATGTGCCCTGCCATTCATCCGGCTGGTATAACAAAGATAAAGCCAATTGCAAAGTTGAACAGGAAACACTATTTCTCTCAAGGACAAGCTGCAGTGGCAAAAGGACTCCTGCTTTCTTATTCACTGAGAAGTCTTGTCCTCTAAAATCAGAGACCATCAGAAGCTTTGCTGTTTGAAGTATTGTCAGCAGGAATGAAACACCCCATTCTTGCCTGCACGTTCTAATTCACTCTGACACAGAAAAGCAGCTTCTATTTACAACCCAGGTGCACCGCATTAGATAAGGGATTTTTGGACACACCATGCCACATCTGTCTTAACTTTGTAGTTTCCACCTTTTAGTCTAGGTTTGACTTTACACCCTGCTTTGCTTTGAGCCTATCCAAACATGGCTTCAGGTAAATTTCTCCTAAACTCCACCCTCCCCCAAAGCACATAACAGTAGGTTTTCTTTTGTTTCCTTTGTTTGGTCCCTCCTATGCTATGGAGTCTCCTTCTGTGCAACTGGCCAAAAAAACCTGACTTTGTCAGATTATAGGCTTGTCCCTGGTGATCAAGGGCTGATTGGGCTAGGACAGGACCTCACAAAACACTCCCTTCCTTTTCCAGACTTGACTTTATCTCCCGGGGCCTAAGACAAAGGCAAGGGCTGTTTGGTCAGCCTGATCCTGAGATGGGCGGAGCGGGAACAGAGCACTGCATTCTTCTGGAAAATGTTCAGAGCTTTCTTTATGTAACTGTGTCCCATTAATTGGTGTGCAGGCACTGGCTGGACTGAGGGCTTTACAAAGCCATTTCACTCAATCCTCAACACAACCCGATGAAGTAGGTCCTGTTATCATCATTCCCAATTTACAGGTGAAGAAACTGAGGCAAGGAGAGAAGTTAAGTAAATTACCCAACAAAGTCATGCAGTCAGTAAGCAGTTCAGCTGGGATTTGAACACAGGAAGTTTGAATGCAGAACCCTTAACCACTAGGCCGGAGGTTCATAAAACTAAACCCTGGTGCTTTTAATATCTCATTACCTTCTGAACCAAGCCTCCTAGGCCAAAAGAAATACGTAACAGTTGCATGTATTAAGTTTTATGCCCATACAACTTTTAAAATAAATAAATAAATAAACAAACAAACGAATGAATTTATTCATTCATTCGTTTGTTTGTTTATTTATTTATTTATGTATTTATGGCTGCATTGGGTCTTCGTTGCTGTGCGCAGCTTTCTCTAGTTGTGGCGAGCGAGGGCTGCTCTTCATTACGGTGCGCAGGTTCCTCATTGCAGTGTATGCCCATACAAATTAATAAGCATTTATGTCCTAATAATTTAGTAGCTGTTTGGGAAAAAAATACGGATAAATTAAAGGAAAAATAATATTTTTATTTCATTCCTTTTTTTTTTTGCGGTACACGGGCCTCTCACTGTTGTGGCCTCTCCCATTGCGGAGCACAGGGTCTGGATGCGCAGGCTCAGTGGCCATGGCTCAGGGGCCCAGCCATTCCGTGGCATGTGGGATCCTCCCGGACCGGGGCACGAACCTGTGTCCCCTGCATCGGCAGGCGGACTCTCAACCACTGCGCCACCAGGGAAGCCCTATTTCATTCTTAAATAACCTATACATAGTATTGAAATGTGTGTGCTGGTTGGGCACTGCACAACTTCTCAAACTTTAAAATCAGATTTGGACACCACTACACTCATTCTACACGGTACTCGCTTTTTACCACAGAAAACACCAAAAACTCAGTGTCACAAAGATATGTTGTTGTGGGGACCTACTCAGAATACCAGAGTTTGTATAAAGATTATTTTAAGCTGAAGACATTTGAGATTCACCAGATGCAGAAAGAAGATTTCTTGGAGTTTACTTTGACTAAAAGAAGCAACTTCTGAGAAATGAGTCTGCCATTAATCCTCTCTCCAGGGGGAATTCCCTGGTGGTACAGTGGTTAGGACTCTGTATTTCCACTGCAGGGGGCATGGGTTCGATTCCTGGTCGATCCCACATGCTGTGGGGTGGGGTGGGGTGGGGTGGGGTGGGGTGGGGTGGGGTGGGGGCGGGACGGGAGAGAAAATCCTCTCTCCAGGGGAGTTTCATGGCTGTGAAGAAGATAGAAAAAGAACTAGTACCTGTATAATCTATTATCACAAACTTTCTTGTCTTCTATTCAAAAAACTCATTTGTTTTTCCTAAAGATACCGATTTGTCCTCACTATAGAAGTCTTTTCTTTCCCCACTCTTTCCCCCAGGAAGTTAGATATATAAGCTCCCAGTTCTAACCACCCCTTTGAGTTACTCATCATGGAGCATGTCTGCATGTATTCACATTGCATGCAAAAGTAAACTCTTTCTTTTGCTAATCTCTTTTGTCAGCTTAACTTGCAGACACCCAAAACTGAACCTAAGAGGGTAGAGGAAATGGTGTTTTTCTCTTCCCCAACGATATCATTAAAAGCAATGTAGCATGAGTTCGTGTTGAAACTGCGAACTAACTGCAGTTAGTAGTCTTGTACAATGCCTGACAGGTGTTGCTGAATTTCCCTTGAAACTTAAAAATACCCCATGGTGCCCCTGTGAATTTGCTCTCGTTCCCTGGGGTGCCTTGGTGTCCAGTTTGGGAACCATGGTACTAGCCTAAATTCCTATCGAAGTGATCTAACATAATCTATGAGACCACTGGGACTGGCATATTGTAACTGCTTGTTTTTTCAGCAGTGTCAGGGAGGAAGATATTTTTCTCTACCCTTCTAAATTCTGGCTGGTCTAAGAATTAAGTTGATGTAAGATTAACAGGAGATAATCCAATAAAAGTTAAGTAACATGTATACATGGAAGAGACCCAGGAAAACCGAGTAACTCACCAAAATGGCAGAAATTCTCACCTTAAATACCATGTTCAGCTAAAGACAAAAGAGGATGTTGGGGGTAGTGTTTTGGGACCTCAAAGGGGAGGAAAGCAATGCAAGTGGAGATGGAAAAGCAAATGTTTGGTAAATAAATGTTTGCTAGTCCATGCAGAGGGTGGGACAGAGTGGACTCTGATCTCTAGGCCCTGTTGAGTTTCCCCCACTACACCTAGCCTATATTCTTTGCAGACATCTCTGGTAATAGCTCTATTCCAGGAATAGGCCCTTTATCTAAATTCTTTTAGGCAGTTAAGGGGGAGGTAACAAGGGAAACTTTCCAAGTCTTCTGTTTCTTAAAAGTAATCAGGCTAAATTAATTCTCATGTCAAGAGACACATTTTGGGGTGGAAATTTTGCTCCCCTACAGCAATCTCCATACATCTCTGGATGTATCTGTCTGGTTCACAGCTGTATCTATTGTACCAACATCAGTGCCTGGCACAAAGTAAGAGGGCAGTTGAAGGAGGTGTCACATAAGTGGGGAGCACAGGTGCAGAGCACACATGGTTAACTCTTGAGGGGTATTTCACCCTCCCCTATTCATGAGTCATCGCAGGGTGAATGTGTCCAGAATTTTGGATATAAATACCACGGATTCCTGCTCTTCTGGCTCTTTTTCCCCCTAGACTTTATGCTTCCTATTTCCACACTCTTTCTTCTGTAGAGAACAATATAGCTCAATTAGGTTGCTGTTTATTAAATAGTTTATTCTCAATCTAGCAGTCCGTGTCAGATCAGGTCATTCGTGTACTCAAGACCTGCAGTGGCTCGCCAGCTCACCCAGAGTCAAAGCCAAAAGTCCCATAAGGCCTTGGATCATCTGCCCTTGCCTTTCTTCCCTGACCACATGTCCTACCGCTCCCCCACCCCACCCCAGTTCATCCTCCTCCAACCATTCGGGCCACCTTGCTATTCCCAAACTCAAGGTGTTTGCTTTTCACTTAGAGGCTGTTGACCTCTGCCTGGAAGGCTCTGCTCTCAGACATGTGGAAATAGTTAAGACCACCCAAATGAGAACAAGCAAAGGCTGTTTACTCAGAGCTTGCTACAGCAAGGGAATCAGCCATCATTATTTGCATTTGGCAGTGAGTTGACAGGCATTGCTACAGGGGTTGTTGTTTGGCTCCCTGGACTGGTTGCTGCAGCTACGGTTGGCTTCCTGAGCTCGTTGCTGCAGATTGAAGCCAAATCACCACCTCTGCAGCAACCAGTCCAGAAGACAAAGACCTCTGCAGCAACTGCCCCAGAACTGTCAGGACTTGGTTGATAGCTGGTCAGCTTCTCTTTTTTTTTTTTTTTTTTTTTTTAATTTTTTGGCTGTGTTGGGTCTTCATTGCTGTGTGCGGGCTTTCTCTAGTTGTGGCAAGCGGGGGCTACTCTTTGTTGTGGTGCGTGGGCTTCTCATTGCGGTGGCTTCTCTCGTTGTGGAGCCCGGGCTCTAGGCATGCGGGCTTCAGTCGTTGTGGTGCACGGGGGCGGGTGTCTCAGCAGTTGTGGCTTGTGGGCTCTAGAGTGCAGGCTCAGTAGTTGTGGCGCATGGGCTTAGTTGCTCCGTGGCATGTGGGATCTTCCCAGACCAGGGATCCAACCCGTGTCCCCTACGTTGGCAGGCGGATTCTTCTTTTTTTGTTTTTAATTAATTAATTAATTAAAATTTTGGCTGCGTTGGGTTTTTGTTGCTGTGCACGGGCTTTCTCTAGTTGTGGTGGGTGGGGGATGCTCTAAGTTGAGGTGCACGGCTTCTCACTGCGGTGGCTTCTTGCAGAGCATGGGCTCTAGGCATGCAGGCTTCAGTAGCTGTGGCATGTGGACTCAGTAGTTGTGGCGCCCGGGCTTAGTTGATCCGTGGCATGAGGGATCTTCCTGGATTAGGGCTCGAACCCGTGTCCCAGGCAGATTCTTTTTTTTTTTTTTTTTTTCTTTGCGGTACGCGGGCCTCTCACTGTTGTGGCCTCTCCCGTTGAGGAGCACAGGCTCCGGACGCGCAGGCTCAGCGGCCATGGCTCACGGGCCCAGCCGCGGAGCGGCATGTGGGATCTTCCAGGACCGGGGCACGAACCCGTGTTCCCTGCATCGGCAGGCGGACTCTCAACCACTGCGCCACCAGGGAAGCCCTGGCAGACAGATTCTTAACCACTGTGCCATCAGAGAAGTCCCCAGCTTCTCTATTTTTTTAATCCCCACTTCCAACTCAGGACCAATCAGAGGAAGCTAAGTATGCTTCCCCAAACCAATCACAGAGGACGCTCCACTTCTAGTTAGCCCACCTCCAGCTATCCCACGGCCAATCACAGCACACCTGATGCCTCTGCTTTTTCACTATGAAGCTTTCCTACTCCTCTGTCTGCCTTTAAGTCTCTGCCAGACCCAAGTGGTGGTAGCAAACTCTGAACAAGTAGCTTGTTCTGTTTGTTCTGAGTTGGGTGTTCTTCACACACAGTATGTGCCTTCTGCGTGGAGAAGGCTGGGTGACTTTACCTACTGAGGGATTGTGTGTTTGATGATTCTCAGATGTGTGACTTCTTACTCGTTTTACTTGTTTGTGGGAAGCATCTAACGGGCCTCTAAAATTTGGCCCAAAGTTATTATTGTTCTCATTAATGATGAGGAAACAAGTTGAGAGAAGTAAAATTGCTGTTACCTGCCTGGTGAGTTAGGGTCAGAGGCCAGGTCTCAAGTTGCCCCAGACTCTCTGAGGGTGTCATATATTATACTCATGTAGGGAAGAGTATTATTTCAAATACTGCTTCTGAAACAAAGCTGATTTTATTACATGCCTAGCACAGGAGAACGCCTCCTGAACAAAGCAAAGAGCTGATCTTTATATGTTTGCACCAAAGCACAGCTGTTGCTGATTGGGGCTGGTTTCTGGGATTATGGATTCCAGTTACTTATTCACAGTTTAGGATTAGGGCCAAAGAGCTGTCAGTCTTCCAACGTCTTTCTTGAATTTGGAGAATAGGAACTTTTCTAAAATATGAAAAATCCTGCATTCTGAGACACACCTGGCCCAAGAGTTTCAGATAAGGAACAGCGGACCTGAAGTATTGATACTTACCTCGCAGGTTATTGTGAGGATTTAATGAGTTAATCTATGTGAAATGACTGGATTGCTTCCAGGCAGAGGAAAGCTGTGTGGCTGGCAATTTTTTTTTTTTAAATCATAAACTCATACTGGGCCAAAAACTTAGCGTTCAGTTGTAAAGTATTTATCAAGTGCCTACTATGTGCAACGCTTTGAGAATACAAAGCGAACAGAAGACTTGATCTTCTGCTGATTTAAGTCTGGATCCTTTTTTTCCTTTCCGGTTCCTTGGGGTAAGCGTTCTAACAGCAGGATTGTTCATGCAGGCTCTGGAAGGCGTTTCTCCGCCAGGGCTTCTTTCTGTGGCCGTTCGGCTTACCCCTTGCACCGCGGCCACTCATGCTCACGCGGTGCACGCACTGGGCACACACCTGGCGCTGCGTGATCGCACCCCCGCGACCGCCAGATTCCCTTCCAAAGAGGAACGCCTTTCCGAGGGGGTCAGCCCCGCAGCAGCGCCCAGCTTCGCTCGGGCCGAGGTGCTCCAGTCCTAACCATCCCCGGCCCATTCCTGCCGCAGGGGGAGAGGCTGGAGGCGCCACCGGCAGCTACCCCGCGCGGCGTGCTGGCCCCTCCCCTCCCCACGTCTCCTGGCGCCCGAGGGGGCGGGGCCGGACGCGCGCCGCCCGGGACTCCGCCCGCGAACGGCCTGCCGATTGGCCGATGGGGCCAGTGTTCCTCCAGCAGAGCGCACCTCCCCCCCGATTTCCCGCCAGCAGGCCCCTCGCGGTACTTGCCGTGCCTCTAGTGGCTCGGTCCGACAGAGCGGTTGGGCCTCGGCGACCGTGGCCATGTCGCGACAGAGCACGCTGTACAGCTTCTTCCCCAAGTCTCCAGCCCTGAATAATGCCAGCAAAGGCCCGGTCAGGGCCTCAAGTGAAAGCGCCGCCGCCGCTGACACCGGGGCCTCCCCTTCCCCAGGCGGGGATGCGGCCTGGAGCGAGGCCGGGCCTGGGCCGGGGCCCCTGGCGGGCTCCACTTCGCGGGCCGAGGCGAGAAACCTCAACGGAGGGCTGCGAAAGTCGGCAGCCCCTGCGGTCCCCGCCAGGTAGCGGGGTGTCGGGGCGCAGGGAGGTCGCTTCAGGGGCCTGGGGGGTGCGCGGCCAGGCCCTGGGCTTGGAGGAGGTGGTACAGTGGGGGGAGGCGCAGGGAGCCCAGGGAAGGGAGGCTCGCCTCGGGGGGGCGGGCTGGGGTGCTCGGCCAGCGCCTGGGCTCGGAGGAGGTGGGGTTGCATATCTGGCCTGAAAGAACGCAGGGAGCCTTGGGGGTGTAGCCTGTAAACAGGGTAGGAGGAAATCGGCTGTGTGCGAAGGGTTGGAGGGGAAGGGAGGACGCGCTTAGTTCGGGGGTAGAGGAGGACACGCGGTCCGTCAGGTGGGGGAGGAGGAGTGGAAGGTGCTCGGGGCAGGGAGGAGAAATGAGAGACGGGAGCACTGAGGGTGCGGCGGGAAGAGAAAAGAGCTTGTCTGCTCGGCGTGGGGTACGCCCCCAGGGCGAGGGAGGGGGTGGTGCCTGCCCGGGGCGGGGGAGGGGTGGCGGGAAAGAGGAATGCCCGCCGGGGGGATGACCGCCGGCCACCTGCACGTTGTGGGGCGCGGCGTGCTGCGAGTGGGACTCCCGGGGGACGTTTCTCCTTCACAGCTGGGACGGTGAATTACCGGTCCAGTAGTCGTTGGAGGAATACGCTCGATGTTTGGCTGAGAGCCTCGGACTCGAAGCCTCTGGCGGGGTGGGTGGGCGGGCCCTCGGCCTGGGTATGGGGGTTGGGGGTGGACGACGAGTTTAGAGCGCGAGGGGTGTGTCCACTCGTAGACGGAGGGGCCTGATTGGTGATAGTAAGGATTGCAGGGGCGGGGGAGCAGCAAGTGCAGGGATCCAGTTGGCTTATCCTGTAGGTAGACAGCATATGCTCCCAAACAGATGAAAGTTTAGGAACAGTGTTGATTTTTGACACCTGGAAGTATTGTGCCAGTTGAAAATAATGTTAGTTTAAGGAACAGTGCACTTTTTTTTTTGGCCGCCCCCTTCCCCCAGGCTTTTGGGATCTCAGTCCCCGACCAGGGATCGAATCCCGGCCCCAGCAGTGACAGCCAGGAATCCTAACCACTACACCACCAGGGAACTCCCTGATATAGTGCATCTTTTGTTGGCGATTTCAAGGGAGGTTGGGGCAGTGTAATTTTTCCGGAATTGAGAGTGAGCCTCCAAAGGCCTTGATCTGACTCTGGGCGGGGACGTATGGACGCGACTATGGGGAAGCCTGCCCAGGGGTGTCTTCCTCGCCTTCTCGGCAGTTCAGTGCTGTTCCAGGGCTTGGCTGGCCTTTGTTGCAGCAGCGGGCGACATTTTGAAAAGCTCACATTTACTGTATCCCAGGTATTGTATTAGGCATAGTGTGTAATGGTAGCCATTTGAAAGGATGAAGAAATAGTGGTACAGAAAAATAAAGAACGCATTCAGGATCAGAAACTTGAGTAGTTGATTTACAATGTCCTGCGTTTTAGGTGTTATACAGATTTTTCAAAGTCTACGTGGAATTACAGTGTTATTCTCCTTTAAGCGACCCTCTCAAGCAGTTTATGTAGTTGTGTGAAGAGTAGCAGGATATGCCACCCCAGAATGTGCCTCTGGCATAGAGGTTATTTTGAACTGATAATTTTTGAGAAACGGGGGACACAGAAACTGGGGGACACTGGAGAAGCTCTGAGAGCTATAAAAGTTACTCTTCTGTAAGGGAAATTTACATTTAAAAAGGAAATCTCCATTTGTAAGGATGTCTCCCTCTCTGTACTAGGAAGAGAAGAGTGACTAAATCACCAGAAAGTTATTAAATAGAGAAGGCACTGACTGAAATCTGCATAACAACCATACCCGTGTTTTTTGTTCTTTTCCTGGTAACCTCCCTTATCTGTCCCCGCCACCCCATCTTTCTTTTGTCTGTATAAAGCTGCAGATGATGTTTTAAGATGGTGACTCGGGCCATCTCTGGGAGTTACTCAGTTTTCCTTAGCATCTCCCACGTGTATGGGGAGGTATACATGTTAATAAACTTTTGTCTATCTTTTTCTTGTTAATTTTTTATTACAGGGGCTCTTAGTCAAGAACTCAGAAGGGTAAAGGGGAAAATATTTTTCCTTCCCTACATGTGCATCCTCTGTAACAGACTATTTTTCATGGTGAGAGATGCATAATGTGTTAATAATGTTTACTTAAACATGAATTTGATTCTTCCTGCATCCATTCTAAACGGATGGAAGTATTTATTGTATGGTTGTGCTTTACGTGTTGAATAGCATATGCTCTTTGTTTTTTTGAGGTCTGAATTTAGGAGACTTGTAAAAGCATAACATTGTTTACACTTGACCACCTACTATGGGGACTACTTCCAAAGTATTCAGGAAAGATGGGCATTTGATACTAGGCTTCTAAAGAAACTCTCCATTCAGTATATAGATTTGGCTTTCTTTTTTTCTTAATTTTTGAATTTTACTTTATTTATTTATTTATTTATTTATTTTTGCGGTACGCGGGCCTCTCACTGCTGTGGCCTCTCCTATTGCGGAGCACAGGCTCCGGACGCGCAGGCTCAGCGGCCATGGTTCACGGGCCCAGCCGCTCCGCAGCATGTGGGATCCTCCCGGACCGGGGCACGAACCCGTGTCCCCTGCATCGGCAGGCGGACTCTCAACCACTGCGCCACCAGGGACGCCCTACTTTATTTTTTTTATACATAGATTTGGTTTTCATTCAACAAATGTTAACGTATCTACTCTGGCAGGCACAGTATTGGGCATTGTAGATCCTGGATATAACAGTGAACGGGACAAGCAAAAACGCAGTTCTAGAGCAGGAGCAGAGTTGGTGAGCTCCGTGTGCTTTGGGGGGAGGATGGGGTATGTGTGCGTCCGGGTAGGCTTTCAGCTCTCTAGGCTGAGACCAGAGGACAAGAAGTTAGCCAGGCTACTGTGGAGGTGAGGGAGTTTTAGAAGCTGGTGCAGGAAGAGGAAGGTCCTGCAAATTGAGAATGAAGAGGAGGCAGGAGCCTTAGGTATGCAGAGATCCAGTCACCAACAGGCTGATGGGCTACAAAGACATTTGGACTTTTTATGAGGGTCGTTGAACTCTTTAAAAGAAGTTGAGCATCTTTTAATGGTCGTTTGTCATTTAGTTTTCTCTTGTGCTCCAGTGTTAAAGTGTTTTGCCTGTTTTTTTCTTTTTTTCCCCCTTAGTTACTTTGTCAGTTAGGTGTGATGCAAAAGTATTTTTCCACTTGTGTTGATGAGACAAAGGAAGGAGTTGAGGTGACATCAGTTTCAATAAATGGCTACAGGATGTATGTTTATGCACTCTAGGCCTGCTTCTCAATACTTCATTTCTTCTGTAGTTTATTAAGACCATAATTGAAAGAGCTGTGAGCAAGGCTTCTGACAGCTAAATCTGGGTTTTTTAAGCAAGTCTTAGCTAGTTTATTTTTCACAGTCTCATTTCAGGGATAATTATCTGTTGATTATGAGAAATGAGGGCAGTAAAAAATTTTAAGTATATGCCTTGTACTCATTTATAGGAGTGGTGTGTCAGACATTGACAAGTTTTTTTTCCCCTAAGAGCCTTTAGTTAAAGGTAACTATCTGCCTTAGTTGTAGGTGCCTTTCCTGAGAATTTTCATACAATTAAATCTATTTATAGTAATACATTTTCCAAATAATATCACACCTAATATAATATTATTGTAAGAAAAGTATTCAAGCTTTTAAAAAAGTATCATTGTGGACTCAGTTTCACAGACCTAATTTGATTTAATCGATATAATTAAAAGTGGTATTTAAAAAGATGCTGAACTTATAATTTGGTCAGTGGGAGCCTCTTTTAAGCTGGCTTTTATGACTTTTTAACATTGCCCTCAGAACTTTTAAAAATTTTTTTATTTTTGGTTGTGTTGGGTCTTCGTTGCTGCACGTGGGCTTTCTCTAGTTGTGGTGAGCAGGGGCTACTCTTTGTTGCGGTGCGCGGGCTTCTTATTGCGGTGGCTTCTCTTGTTGCGAGCACGGGCTCTAGGTGGGTGGGCTTCAGTAGTTGTGGCGGGCAGGCTCAGTAGTTGTGGCGCATGGGCTTAGTTGCTCCGTGGCATGTGGGATCCTCTTGGACCAGGGCTCAAGCCCGTGTCCCCTGCATCGGCAGGCGGACTCTCAACCACTGCGCCACCAGGGAAGCCCCCCTCAGAACTTTTGAAAACATCTTTTCATTCTGATGACGATGGTCAATGTCCCTGCTTCTTAAGCTGCTCTCCAAAGAACCCTGGTTTCTTTTAGTTTTTTATGTAGACTTCCTTTCTAATAAAATTTAAGAAACAGTTTCAGAGGCCAGTTTGGATGATAATTTATTTAGGAAATAGTTTTAGAGGCCAGTTTGGATGATAATTTATATGGTCACTGTAGACCTAATGCATAAGTGATGGGTGCCATAGTTATGCAAGCTGAAGGAGAGAAAGCCAGGTATGTGGGCAGAGGTACAGGTAGATGGGCAGGTATAATGGGAGCCTTTGTTATTAATTGCTCTGATTACTTCTCTTTTCTCATTAGCTGTTTGAGGGTAGGGGAATTCTGCTCTAATGGTCCACCTTAAGAGGTAGATACAAACACTGATAGTTTGATTTCTAAAGTTGGCTTGAGAGCATGTTTCACATTTGTGAAACTTGTATTTACATACACAAGTTTTTGTTAGACATAACCAGTCTGTCTTTTATTGTTTATAGGAGCAAATTCTAGCAGTACATTGCTATCTACTGATTCTTTTTTAAAAAGTAGATAGCCAAAAATTTTGCTTACAAATTTGGGGCACAACTAGTAATCGACACCAAGGTAAGAGGGAGCAAAAATAATGTGATTTTTAAGCAAAAGCTTAAAGATCTGTTTACTGTATATTTAGCTTAAGTCATTTCTTATTTTTAGTTCTATGAAGGCTTTTACACTTGTTTTTCTGAGTTGTCACCTTTTCCTCTTACCTTTTTAAAACTGTCTTTAAAATTCCAAGAATATCAAACATTTGAGATATATTATCATTTTATTTTTTAAATTTATTTTTAATAACTTTATTTATTTATTTTTGGCTGTGTTGGGTCTTTGTTGCTGCACGCAGGCGTTCTCTAGTTCCAGAGAGCGGTGGCTTCTCTTGTTGCGGAGCACAGGCTCTAGGTGCGCGGCTCAGTAGTTGTGGTGCACGGGCTTAATTTGCTCCGCCACATGTGGGATCTTCCTGGACCAGGGCTTAAACCCGTGTCCCGTGCATTGGCAGGATTCTTAAACCACTGCGCTGCGCCGCCAGGGAAGTCCCAGCTTGTGGTTTTCTGATACCAGTGTGTGATAGACTTTGTGGTTAAGTGGCTACCTGCCTAAGTTAAGGGAAAGCCTGCTTGACAGTTCCACACGGAGATAAGGGTCTTTGTCTCCTGTTAATTAATGGATATGTTAGGAAGGATGAAGCGCTTAAGGTAAGAAGTCTGAATGGTGCAGACACAGCTCCCTGTTTGAAGATGAGCCTTGTGGTGTTTGACAGCAATAATTATAAAGTTGTGCAGGTCGCTATAGATTTCTAAGTTGAAAGAAGAATGTACCTTAAAGGCCCTTGATATAAGCACCAGCTGAAGCCATGTTCCTGTTCTGGTTTCTTTTCTAACTGTCCAGCATAGGGATTTCCATATTCATATTTTTTGAAGAAAGAAATACTTTAATTTTATGATTGGGCCTGATTTTATAAGGTGGCCTCAATTGATGATTCAAAAATGTCTAAAATATTCTTTTTGTAATGTGCTTATTTTACATTTGTAGTTATTCAGCGAAAACCTGTAAGCGGGCTTAGAAAGTCTTGGTATATAGTACTTGAGCAGGGTTCATCAGTTGTTGTGCCCTCTCCATCACTGAGGGACTCTTGTAGTCTGTTACTGGACACTGCTACCCTTCTCCCTCTCCTTTCCCCTCCTCTCCCTTTCTCAGGAAACCTTTAGGGCTAAATCAGCTTTTGTGCAGATTGAATCTCCTGTTGATTCTGTAGGCATTATGTACTCAACTATTTTGGGTACATTAGGCACTTATCTCTTGACTTAAGTTTTTCCATAAAGCTAGATTTTTAGGGTGAGGGTGGGGGTAGTAGTGTGCTATAGGTAGCTTTTGGAGTATTTGGAATACATTGGAGCAAAGTCGATAATACTGAATATAAGTAGCAAATTTACACAGTCGGTATGTTTGGTATTAATACTTTGGGTCAGATCCTGTTCCTAATGTATACCATATTTGTAGTACAGGTGTTACTCATTAGAATTTGGATCACAAGTACAATGAGTTTATGTCTTTTTCCTGCTATCAGTAGTCTATCAGAATTCTGCCAGTTTTTAAACCTTGAATAATTCTGAGATAGTCTCTAACCTTAATACCATTATATTTGTGTTTGTCTTAATAAACATTGTGATATTTGCTTATGTTTTTAAAAATAACTTGAAAATGTTTTTTAAAAATCATTAATTCTAGAATTTCTGTTCCTGAATATTAATGCCAGAAAATTTCAAAGGAGTCTTAAAGATACCTTCCTTAAAATTGCTTATTTGCAGGTAATTGCCTTTAATGTAGCTTAACAAAATATTAACCAAATTATGTATTTCCTTTTGGCAACAGTTCTTGTGACTTCTCACCAGGTGATTTGGTTTGGGCCAAGATGGAGGGTTACCCTTGGTGGCCTTGCCTGGTTTACAACCACCCTTTTGATGGAACATTCATCCGTGAGAAAGGAAAGTCTGCCCGAGTTCATGTACAGTTTTTTGATGACAGCCCAACAAGGGGCTGGGTTAGCAGAAGGCTATTAAAGCCATATACAGGTAAAAGATTCACTCTGCAGATTGTGTATGTTTGTGAGAGAGAGAGCACGCACGCACACATGAGTCTGAGTGTTAGTGTCTCCCATACAGTGGAATTAAGCATATTTTACTCAAATAAATGGCAGGAGTGGTATGGTGAAAGCTTCTAGCATGGGAAAAGGATAAGATGCAGCTGGTCTTAAGCCAGTTTGTTGTGCGGAGTGGAATTTTTATTTCCTTCCTTCTGAGTGACTTATAGCAGTATCATATCATTAAAGGAAAAATGATTTCCTGATTGGATCTCATGATTTGGACCAAAATGCCATACTCAGACATGAAAAGAGTAAATTAAAGTGTTCCCATCTTAAAGGTTCCGAAAGAAAATGCAGCCAAGATGCATAGAATATAGATCAGTGACATTCTTTAGGACAGATGGAGATGCATGCTACCTGGCCTCACCTTACGAGCACATCTGCGTTGAGTTTCACATCAGAAATCAGAGTTCTGGAACCTTAACTTTCTCTTCCCAGGCCCAGCCTTATTTATCACGGACATCAGCAGTCCTGCATTTTTAGCTTCACTTGGGCTGGGTGCACACTATCAGTCTCTTGGGTTGTACAGTGCATGTACAGTATGACTGCAGGATGCAGTGCCTCAATACTCCAGCATGTACAGGTTTTTCTCCACTATCTTCCACTAATTTGCTGTGTAATCTTATTTTCTGATTCTGTTTGCATATATATAAAATGAGAGAGAGAGTTGGACCAGATGGTAAATGAGGTCTTTTTCCAGGACTAATTTTGAGATTCTAAACAAAGCTTTGGCAAAAAAGGACTTTAAAAAGAGATCAAAAAAGTTTACATTTATGTTGTAGTTATTTTATAAAACAAACCGTGTGCATACTGCTCTCTGCCCTTTAAATATCCAAATTGTTGCAATACATGTATGTGAATAAATCAGCAAAGAGGCATGCATGAAAAAAGTAGGCCTTCTTTGCGGGGCATGGTCTTAGAGCTGTAGTTTGCATCAGAGGTTTCGGGGAATGACGATGACACCAGATAGATGGTGGGGTAAGTACAGCTGCAGCAGGTACTTTGGGAAAAGTTCAGAGCTACTCTTAATGATTTTGATTGTTGCAGTTTGTAGTTTTGGTGCAGCTCTTTAGAGAACTGAGAAATTGCAGCTTTGTTTTAGTCAGCTTATGAACGTTGCTAATTCCATGGAAATTTAGGATGTCTCATCGTTTTAGTATATAGAAAGAAGGGTGTAATATAATGTTTGGATCTGTTAGACAAATTCAGGTTAGTTTTCCAACTATAGGTATATTCAGGTAGAAGAGAAAAGACATTCCTAGTTATGCCTCTTGGAAAAGAACTAAAACAATTCTGTATCATTGGTCTTGTGGATAGAAATTTTGCTCAGTGGATGGAAATGACATTTAATACTACAGCTCTTTGAAATGAAATGAATAAAGGAAAAGTTTTACTTTAAAGCAGAGCAAGACATTTTGATGCAACTGTTTTGAAAAAATTTAACATTACAAGTCTGAACTGGGTTACTGTCCCAAAATGTAGGATTTTTTTTTTTTTTTAACATCTAACTGCCTTGGGAACAAACTTATTTTTAATATCCTTGCTTCATTTAAGTGATAGTGTAGTTTTTGCCTTCCTTAAGTAATGTTGTTTTAAAAAGGGTCTCAAACCCCCTTTACATCTCACGCCTCATCTGAAGAGGAGGTGTGCCTAGGTGTTTTGGGTCACAGTCCCAGGTCATTATAGAAGAGACTAAGTGGTCCTGGGTGACCAACAGTTAAGGCAGCTTAAATGAGGTAAAACAGGTAATTTCAGTTTCACTGGTAGTTTTTCCCTGAAAATTCCTTCCTTGTAGGCTCTATTGATCTATCTGTATCAATCAGAAATAACGGGAGATTAAAAATTATACTTGATTGTTGTCACTCTTGTTCCTTAGGGCAAGTGTTATACATTGAGCCAAATATCTAGCCAACAGTTCCTATTTATAAATAAATATATATATGTTTTTTAGGTTCAAAGTCAAAGGAAGCCCAGAAAGGAGGTCATTTCTACAGTTCAAAGCCTGAAATACTCAGAGCGATGCAACGTGCAGATGAAGCCTTGAATAAAGACAAGATTGAGAGGCTTGAATTGGCAGTGTGTGATGAGCCCTCAGAACCAGAGGAGGAAGAAGAGACGGAGGTGGGACAGTGCTAACAGGCGGTTGTTACTTATGTTAGGAGAGTGATGAAAAAAAGGGTCAGGGGCATATTAGAGTGGTATTTTCCATATATCTATTTAGTACTCATACATGCATACTTCTATACATTCCTGGACTGTAGGTCATGTTATATTATTTAGAATCTCAGCAGCCTAGCACCGCTTTTTACTTAAGTTCTCAAGCCTGCTAGAAGGACACATGCTGTAAAAGGCAGTACCATTTTGGTAACCAGTATAGAGAGCTAGGGACAGTAAGGACATGGTGATAAAATTGGTCATGGTGTCTGGTAATAAGCTGCTGTATGAGGGTGTGGAAATTAATTATCCAGTTTTGTGCTCTAATACTTTTGTATTTTGGATTGGTAAGAATAGAGATTAAGTAACCTTGAAATACAACCTTGGTTTCAAATATTAACGGTCACTATTTGAGTGAATTAAATCTTGTTAAGGAAATGAACAAATAATTGGCATATTTAAAACAAACATAGTCATCATTCTCTAATTTAGTAAATTAATGCCGTGTGCTTAAAAAGATTCATCTATAAGTTTGATTTTGTTTTATTCTATTCTAGATGAGATAGGCAATAAGTAAGTTAATATAATGAGTTTTTTAAGAGAAATGAAAGAAGAGTTTCTAATCTTATTTTTGAGGTTGAGACCAGAGATCATAACGTTACTCAGATGTTTAGACCTGGATGGTAACTACAGAAATCATTTAGCTTCATGCTACTTTACGTATGAGGGAGGCCCATGATAATAAATGAATGTGCCTTGCCCAAGAAGATACAGCTGGTTTGTGGAAAGCAAGGACTAGAACTAGGTTGATTTACTGCTTTTTTATACTAAGTAATTTATAAAATGGTGAACTTCATAACATGTCCAAATGTAAGAGGAGAGGTGACCCTGGAAGAAAGATAACAGCAGAAGACTGAATGTTTTTTCCACAGCTATGACTGTTAATGAGGACATCACCTATGAGTATTTGTGATGTGTGGTCATCCTAAGGACTTCATCAGTATTGAATAGGATAGAACTCTCATGACAGAATCACTTAATCCTGTATTGTGATACTTGTTTTAATGTTAGGTGAAACTGAAATTGATATCCCTTGAGAAAGAAAATAGTTGATTTCTGGAGGTGGGTTCTTCTCTTGATAGATGAAGTTGCAACATATTGAGAGATTCCACAGCAATGTCATTTTCCAAATTTTACTTTTGTTTTAAAATACTCTTCTTTGCCTTCCAGGCAGGTGCCACTTACACATCAGATAAGAGTGAAGAAGAAAATGAAATTGAGAGTGAAGAGGAAGTGAGGCCAAAGGTGCAAGGATCTAGGCGAAGTAGCCGCCAGATAAAAAAACGAAGGGTCATATCAGACTCTGAGAGTGACATTGGTGGCTCTGATGTGGAATTTAAGCCAGATGCTAAGGAGGAAGGAAGCAGTGATGAAATAAGCAGTGGAGTAGGGGATAGTGACAGTGAAGGCCTGGACAGCCCTGTCAAAGTTGCTCCAAAGAGGAAGAGAATGGTAACTGGAAATGGCTCCCTCAAAAGGAAAAGTTCAAGGAAGGAAATGCCCTCGGCCACCAAACGAGCAACTGGCATTTCATCAGAAACCAAGAATACTTTGAGTGCTTTCTCTGCCCCTCAAAATTCTGAATCCCAAGCCCACATTAGTGGAGGATGTGATGACAGTAGTCGCCCCACCATCTGGTATCATGAAACTTTAGAGTGGCTTAAGGAGGAGAAGAGAAGAGATATGCACAGGAGGCGACCTGATCACCCTGATTTTGATGCATCCACACTCTATGTGCCTGAGGATTTCCTTAATTCCTGTACTCCTGGGATGAGGAAGTGGTGGCAGATTAAGTCTCAGAACTTTGATCTTGTCATATTTTATAAGGTGGGGAAGTTTTATGAGCTCTACCACATGGATGCTCTTACTGGAGTCAGTGAACTAGGGCTGGTATTCATGAAAGGCAACTGGGCCCATTCTGGTTTCCCTGAAATTGCATTTGGCCGATATTCAGATTCCCTGGTCCAGAAGGGCTATAAAGTAGCACGGGTGGAACAGACCGAGACCCCGGAAATGATGGAGGCACGATGCAGAAAGATGGCGCATATATCTAAGTATGATAGAGTGGTGAGGAGGGAGATCTGTAGGGTCATTACCAAGGGTACACAGACCTACAGTGTGCTGGAAGGTGACCCCTCAGAGAACTACAGTAAGTACCTTCTTAGCCTCAAAGAAAAAGAAGATGATTCTTCTGGCCACGCTCGAGTGTATGGAATATGTTTTGTTGATACCTCGCTAGGGAAGTTCTTCATAGGTCAGTTTTCAGATGATCGCCATTGTTCCAGGTTTAGGACTTTAGTGGCACACTATCCTCCAGTACAAGTCTTGTTTGAGAAAGGAAATCTCTCAGTGGAAACTAAGATGATTCTCAAGGGTTCATTATCCTCTTCTCTTCAGGAAGGTCTGATACCAGGTTCCCAGTTTTGGGATGCAGCCAAAACTTTGAGAACTCTCCTTGAAGAAGGATATTTTACAGACAAGTTAAATGAGGACAGTGGGGTGATGTTACCCCAGGTGCTTAAAGGTATGACCTCAGAGTCTGATTCTGTTGGGTTGACACCGGGAGAGAAGAGTGAATTGGCCCTCTCTGCTCTTGGTGGTTGTATCTTCTACCTCAAAAAATGCCTTATTGATCAGGAGCTTTTATCAATGGCTAATTTTGAAGAATATATTCCCTTGGATTCTGACACGGTCCGTGCTACAAGACCTGGTGCTGTCTTTGCTAAAGCCAATCAACGAATGGTGCTAGATGCTGTGACATTAAACAACTTGGAGATTTTTCTGAACGGAACAAATGGTTCTACTGAAGGGACCCTGTTAGAGAAGATTGATACTTGCCATACTCCCTTCGGTAAGCGGCTCCTAAAGCAATGGCTTTGTGCCCCACTCTGTAACCCTTACGTTATCAGTGATCGTCTAGATGCCATAGAAGACCTAATGGTTGTGCCTGACAAAACCTCTGAGGTTGTAGACCTTCTAAAGAAGCTTCCAGACCTTGAGAGGCTACTGAGTAAAATTCATAATGTTGGCTCTCCCCTGAAGAGCCAGAACCACCCAGATAGCAGGGCTATAATGTATGAAGAAACCACATACAGCAAAAAAAAGATTATTGATTTTCTTTCTGCTCTGGAAGGATTCAAAGTACTATGTAAAATTATAGGGGTTATGGAAGAAGTCATTGATGACTTTAAGTCTAAAATCCTTAAGCAGGTCCTTACTCTGCAGACAAAAAATCCTGAAGGCTGCTTTCCTGATTTGACTTTAGAACTAAACCGATGGGATACAGCCTTTGACCATGAAAAGGCTCGAAAGACTGGACTGATTACTCCCAAAGCAGGATTTGACTCTGATTATGATCAAGCTCTTGCTGACATAAGAGAAAATGAACAGAGCCTCCTGGAATACTTGGAGAAACAGCGTAGTAGAATTGGCTGTAGGACCATAGTCTACTGGGGAATTGGTAGGAATCGTTACCAGTTGGAAATTCCCGAGAATTTCATCACCCGTAATTTGCCAGAAGAATATGAGTTGAAATCTACCAAGAAGGGCTGTAAACGATACTGGACCAAAACAATTGAGAAAAAGTTGGCTAATCTGATAAATGCTGAAGAACGGAGAGATGTATCATTAAAGGACTGCATGCGGCGACTGTTCTATAACTTTGATAAAAATTACAAGGACTGGCAGGCTGCTGTGGAGTGCATCGCAGTGTTGGGTAAGGTTTTCAAGAGGCTTGTTCCTAAAGCTTTGGTTAGTAACGTCCTGTGTTCCAATTGTATATTAAGATTGGAAAGTCCTCATTGTCTCGTATCCCTAAACTCAAGTGACACATATATATTTTGATCAAATTCCAATTGAATTTATTGTATTCAATAAGTGTTTTTTAAGCTATTTTTTGTCACACTAATTTAAAGCTATCCCTTGACCTATCCCTCAGTTTTCATTTTTTTATATATATATACAGATATATATATACACCCTTGCATTCTTTTTTGTATTTCAGTGAATCTCTTTACATGAACGCTTCAAAAGATTTTAATCTTCCCTTTTTCTTTTAGCCCAAGTCGTCACACTTTCTTTTCTACAGTTGATTTCTAAGAGCCCTGATATACGTATTTGTAATTTGGTAACCTTTTCAGCTTCATAAGTAATTTCCTTTTTCTTTAAATTTCATGGCCAAGTCATTTGGAGCCTTTGCTTGTTTTACAGTTTTGGGTTTTTTTCTGTTGTAAAAATGCAGCAACCATAGTTTACCCAAATTTGTAACAAAACTATTTTAGTCTGAACACAACTGTCCAGAATAAAATGGCATCCTATTCTGTTTTTGAGTGTGTATATCTATTATGGTTTTTGAGTGTGCCACATTTATTCCTTAAGCCAATACAGTTTTAAACAATTTGGTAGGTAATGTAAAATCATCCCTCAGCTCAGGTGTTCAAAATTGGTGAATATATTTTCCTCTTAAGATTCTGCCTATTGTCAGAATACTCTGCTTCTAAGAAGTGTTAGCTCCATGATTATATCACGGAGAGACCACTACAGCATCTCTCTGTTGTATCTTAGCTTTCCTTTGGCATACCTCTGGTCTAGATATTAGAGGACTTAAAATCTACTTTGAGGGGATATTTTCTTGGGCTTGAAATTGGAAGTTATTTCTCATTTCAGTACAAGTGCTATAAGACATGTAAAACATTTAGGCTGATGACTTATTTTTGTGCAGTTAAAACAATGTCACTAGTGCTTACTTTTAGAAAAAAAGCTGCCATGTCTAAAAGAGCAAGTAGAGCATGCCACCTCCACTAAAAAAACATTTTTGGAAGACTTCTTATAGAAGTTGGGCCTTTGTGCTTATCAAGAAACCTCAAAAATGATGAAGCTTCACTTTTGACCTCTCTTTAACAGATGTCTTATTGTGCCTGGCTAACTACAGTCGAGGGGGTGATGGTCCTATGTGTCGTCCAGTAATTCTGTTGCCAGAAGAAGATACTCCTCCCTTTCTAGACCTTAAAGGATCACGCCACCCCTGCATTACAAAGACTTTTTTTGGTGATGACTTTATTCCAAATGACATTCTAATAGGCTGTGAGGAAGAGGAAGAAAATGGCAAAGCTTACTGTGTGCTTGTTACTGGACCGAATATGGGGGGCAAGTCTACGCTCATGAGACAGGTAAACTTGAAGTTTTGTTACACCAAATTATTTGTAACACTTAAAGAGTGAATATAGTACATATTTAAGCCACCGTTTCCCAAGGAGCATATGACAGAATTCAGTCATTGACTTATTAGGAGGCAAAGGGAAACTCCCTGAGTCATGAAACTAAGAACTGTATTCTTATTGGTCAAATATTTGCCTGATGTTAAGGGAAGTATATTAAGAAGGTGAAGGTGGTTTCAGGCCACGAGTTTTTTTATGAACTCTTACTTTGAATCCATTTCCTGTGAAGGCAGAGGTATTCATAATGAATGGAAATAATACAAATGTTTTTATGTTTGTTCTTATATTAGGTTCATTTCTAGGAACCCTTATACAAGAACCACTGTACTTGTTCATACAGGAAAGTGATTCATGACCTCTAGTTAACTGTTGGGAACTGCTTTTAGGGAAGAAAATAAATATATTTTTCTGACCTTCTGCCAGGGGTTAGCTAGCTACTGAGCTAAATATGATTTAGATTTTAAAGGGTTGTAGAAAAAAACAATGTGTAACAGACATTGGGCCCTTGACAGAAGATATTTGCTGACCCCCTAACTACTGCACTGTATTATATTTCTGTACAAATTTGCTAACTAGAGAGGAGCAATAGTATAGTAAGGTGGTTTCCAACCTCCTTTTCATTTTTAAATCAAAAATCATCTAGAGAGCACAACAAAAAAGTACCTGGGAGTTGGGGTGTGTTCATCCTCTGAAACTGATTGTTTGGTCTGGAATTGGTTCTAGGCATCAGTAGTTTTAGGTTGAGAATCACTAGTGTAGTTGGTTAGCATATAGGTGCTGAGGTTTCAAATAAAGCCAGTTAGGCCCTAAGCCTCATGCCTTCCTAAGCCTCACTTTTCCTACTTAGGTTTGTGAAGATTTTTTTTAGAGTGCCTGACTACTCACTCGTAGTTAATAAATATTTATTAGGGCTTATTATCTCTGTCTTCTGGATATACATAGATATCTCTATCTGTTCTCTAACACCAGTCAGTCATAAAAGACCTTTTTCTCCCTCATTCACAGGCTGGCCTACTAGTTGTAATGGCCCAGATGGGTTGTTATGTACCAGCTGAAGTGTGTAGGCTCACACCAATCGATAGAGTGTTTACTAGACTTGGCGCCTCAGACAGAATAATGTCAGGTGAGTTTTTTTTCCTACCGAAGGCTCTGTTATTTGACAGTTCATTTCTATATTTTAGGTGTTAAACACATCTACCTTTAAATAGGATGTTTTATTTATTTTTTTCCGGTGTTACGCAAGGCAGAATGCTTTCAGACATTTGAAAGCATTATGCAATTTTTAACATACTAGAAGCAATCTCTTAGTACCATGGTAGTTCATAATAGATTCAAAGGATATGAACCTAAAAGATGAATCTACTGTTACAACAGGATTCTTAAAATGATCACCTATTTGTGATTTTTTTTTAGGTGAAAGTACATTTTTTGTTGAATTGAGCGAAACTGCCAGTATACTTACACATGCAACCGCACATTCTCTGGTGCTTGTGGATGAATTAGGTAAGATATTAAAATTTCCAAAACATTAGAACAAAGAATTATTTTTCTCGAAAATGGTCTGAAGGACACATCTCTTAAAGGCTATGAATACACTCACCTTTGTCCATAGACCCCACAGTTGGCCCTAAGGTGGCAATTTTACCGGGATAATGAGAATATTTATTGGATAATAAGGCTATTTAAAGAGAACTAAAAGGAAGTTTCTGAAGCACAGTGGTACTCGAGTAGTATTCCTGAACTCCAAGCAGACCTACTTAGCTAGAGAGGGCCTGTTTACAGAATGCTTTTGGATATACTGAACTGATCTTTAGTACATTTTTTTCCATTCCTTTGTGAGGCATGTCCTTCTTTGTATATAATATGGCAGATTGTGTAATACATAGTTCATGTATATTTTATTTTCATAGGAAGAGGTACTGCAACCTTTGATGGGACAGCAATAGCAAATGCAGTTGTTAAAGAACTTGCTGAGAATATTAAGTGTCGTACATTGTTTTCTACCCACTACCATTCATTAGTTGAAGACTATTCTCAAAATGTTGCAGTGCGCCTAGGACACATGGTATGTACAAGTTGTTTATTCAAAAGTTATGTTTTTGAATGGGTACTTCCATTGCCAGCATGTAATCTTTCTTTTTTAGGCATGCATGGTAGAAAATGAATGTGAAGATCCCAGCCAGGAGACTATTACCTTCCTGTATAAATTCATTAAAGGAGCCTGTCCTAAAAGCTATGGCTTTAATGCAGCAAGGCTTGCTAATCTTCCAGAGGAGGTTATTCAAAAGGGACATAGAAAAGCAAGAGAATTTGAGAAGATGACTCAGTCACTGCGATTATTTCGGTAATTATAACTGGATATAATTTTACCATGTAGTTGATTACCAAAACAGTAAAGGGATGGATGATGCACTGTGAAAAATGTAAACTAAAACTTTTTTTTCTAAATTTATTTAAAGGGAAGTTTGTCTGGCTAGTGAAAGGTCGACTGTAGATGCTGAAGCTGTCCATAAGTTGCTGACTTTGATTGAGGAATTATAGACTACATTGGAAGCTTTGAGTTCACTTTTGACAAAGGTGGTAAATTCAGACAACATTATGATCTAATAAACTTTATTTTTTAAAAATGACCATTTTTCCATTTTCTTTCTAGGAAATTAAACCCTTTTAATTCTTACCTACCTTCTACATAATGGTTATTGAATACTCCACAATATATTAAGTCTAGATGTTATGGTACATGCATACACTTTCAGGCTGTTTATACCCACTGTCACCAATACACATAAATGGGGTGGGGGGGAGCTATGAAACTGTATAGGGCTGTATATATACTTGTCTCAGCTTAATGCGGGAAATTCTTTTAATTTCCAGCAATTTGTCTAAACTGTTCAAAAAAAAACTATGAACAGAGTTCAAATACAGGACTGTTTTGAAGAGACTTTCTAAAGTGTACTTTTAAAACATAGTAGTTTTTACCTTTCACAAAACTGAGTTACAAGAATACTTTTGTTTTACAGTGCATCCCTTCCTAGGAAGTCTCATTAAAACACTCACTTTGTCTAGGGGTGATTTTGAATGCTGCACAGGGAAGGGAAGGAAATATAGTCTTAACTTTTCTTAAAGGATACCAGAAACATTGCTGGATATAATTTAAGATTAGTGTTTTCTCTTTCATAGAAAGAACGTACATACTGGGACATGAGTACAGTTACAGCAAGTCTAGGTGTGCTAACAAAACAGGGCACATTCAAGTACAATAAGATTTTGCTTGAAATTAAAAACAAACTACATGAGATTAAAGCATTAAAATCATATTTCTCAATCTGAATACATGTTAAAAAAAATCAAAAGAAATGCAGAAGTGCTAGCTCACATTTTTACCATATTACAAAAGCAATTGGTACCCACGTCCATAAAGGCAGCAACAAAGCTGCTTGTCTATTGAAGAGTACTACTGCAAATTGGACTGCATTCAATGCTAGTTGTAAAAACACCAGCTTTTTTCAGAAGTTGGTATCTGTACAAAATTGCAGCTTATTTTCTTCACTTCTGTCCCTTCAAAAGTCTTTACACAGTAATGCTAAAACACCCAGCTTTGAGATCCTGAGTCAATATATTGCCACTTTCTTTTTGGTAGCTTGAGCTTCATAGTGTCAACTGACCTTGTGTATCCATTTTTAATACAGTCTCTTCCTGTAGCATGGGCAAATATTTTAAATCTTCTTCCAAAAAAAATGTTTTAAGTTATGATGTTAGAATGGCAGGACTTTTTCTTTAGGGAAGGAATTCAGTTGTGCTGCAATGTATTAGATTCTATAGGTGGAGCAGAGTCATATAGTGTATCTGTATCATGTGTAGGCTCACCAGCTAATGTACAAGGATTAGACAGTGTTCCAGCACCACAGTCACAGAAAAACCTAAAGCAAAATGAAAACCCAAAGATTAGGAAAAGTGAGGGGAGGAAAATAATTGGGCAATACAGCAAGCAAGTGTGCTACATACATACCTATCATGTCTAATAAATTCTACATCATGTCCCTGATGGCACTTCTTAATGCAGTTCACACATATGGCATTTCGATCTGTGGTGTTACAAGTGTGACATCTAAAAAGCAAAAGCTTACATTATTTTCCTTGATCATGTTATTTATTCAAAATACTGCAATTTGTTTATATATTACCCTATGGCCTTTGGCTTATAAGAAAAGAGGCCCCCAATTTTTGTGGCTTTAATCTAGTCTAATTCTGAAAAGGGACTTTAATGGAATAAGTGAATTTCCTATTTTGTGTCTTCTGAGGAAAACAAGTTCCTATCAAGTCTTCACTGAATCAGTATCGGGGAGGGGGAGTCAAAACCCACTCACGGTGGCTGGGATATAAGGAACACTTAATGACAGCTTTACCTTGAAACTCCTAGGAAAACAGTATGGTTCACATTTTCAGTGGTATCAGTAGTTACTTCAGTATTACATTTTCCCATATTTTACGGTCTCAAACAGGATCCTCAAAGTAGATTGATCACAGAACTCAATGTGGACAATTAATAAAATTTTCAGTTATATTTTTCCATTAGCAAATACCCAATTTACTTTCTTAGCTCATACATTTAAGGGAAAGCTAAATATGTGAATTCTTGTCAGTTTAGAAAAGTAAATCTTACTCTCTCTCCCATTTCAAGACTCACAAATAATTTAGAAATATACCTGTAGAAATCATGCATGGGGTAGCTGGTGTAACTTGATATTTTATATAAACATTGGCCTCTACTAACAGCCTTTTCTATGGCGTCTTGATTGTTCATTATTTTGTTATCTGTAATAAAAAAATAAGAAATCCTAGAGTATAAAGACTTAAGATAGCAAATTACAGGATTATTTTAATAGAGTTTTTAAGAACTTTAAAAGAGGCTAACCAGTGAAGTAAAAAAATCGGCTAAGAATAGAAATGAGTTTTCCTTGTACCAGATACTCCAACTATTTAGGACAAGGTGAAACAAAACTCCTTCAAAATAGTTCTCTTGAATTGCTGGTTACTATACAGTGACAGAAGGTATTAAATTACTGAATAACAATGGCTTCTATCTTTTCATGGCATATTTACTGCATTATAGGCAGAACACAGACTCCAACATACCTTTCATTGTCACATTAACACCAGATGCTAAAAATAAGCCTCCAAACCGGTTGTTAAAAATCTGATTGCCTTCTAGTGTTGCAGTTGCATGATTTGTAATTTCAATACCTGAAGCAAAATTTACAAACAGCAGATGCATCACTTTATATATAGTTTCTTAAAAGAAACCTGAAATATAGCAAATATAGTGAACTACTTCTTTTACATAAAAAGTATATTAACTGTTAACATCGAAAGAAATACATGCAAATGTTTATTTGAATTGTTTATAGTAACATTCAATTCACTTTCCACTGTTGATAATCCTCTGTCCCTGCTAAAGGAATGATACAGATGGTTTGCAATTTACTTTTATTAATAATTACATTTAAAATTTTCTTTGCAAACTAAGAAGAAGATAGGGCCCAGAAATATGTGTAGGTAGGAGCTAGATGGTTATTTGGAATTATTAAGAGAAATCCTCTTCAGTGGCAAAAAGTTGAAATATATGCATGATACTTGGATTTCACTTACCAAGATCTTTAAAAAAACATTCTGTTTGTGAGGCCAGAGGGCTTGAATTTATCTGAATCTATTTCTAATGGTAGTACTAGCCTGTATTTACTCTATGCAATTAATGATTCATAACTACTACTGAACTACAAGAGCAATATTATAAAGTTGGCTTAGAGTGGAAGAATCCAAAACTTGGATTAGGTGCTCTTATAAGCAATTGTTAACAGGCACTCAGCCAACTTCTGCAGCATACTTTTGCACACCTTAGTTATTAAGCAAAAGAGATACCAAGAATCAATTTTATGTACAGAAAACAAGCTACAGGTAACAAAGGAAAATACAAACCTGCAGCAAATCCATCAAATATTCTGTTTTTCCTCAAGACTGGATGACTATTAGTGCTGATGAGAACACCTGCTTGAGCATTCCTGAAAATATCATTTTCTTCAAGGAGACCTATAATAAAATATTTCCCCAGATTAAGGCTAATGCATATAGCAAATTTTACTAGCCTTTTTGGTGGTATTTAGGTTTTCTTATTAACTGGATTGTGAAATTCATAGGACTAATTTTTCAACTGAAAAGAAATTTTATTAGTAATTCATAGATATTTAAAGTAGAATTTAACCAAAAATTGCTAAAATTGGCAGGTAACCATTCTAACCAAGAAACTGAAGTTCCATGGTTGCAAGGACCATTTCTAGCTTATGAATCCCTAGTGCCCTGGCACAAAGCTGATTCTTACTGAACCCTGCTGAATTAAAATTAATTCCTTTGAAATATTTTTAGAACCTTTGCACTCTCCATGTTTTAGTTCAAGCCCTGATTCTTTCCGGCCCCTATCAGCATTCCTTAATCCATTTCTTTCACTCCAACCTCTCTTCTGCTGTTGTGTTTCCCACCACTCTATCATATCCTTTTATCTGTATAAAAAACTATCAGAATAAAGTTTAAAATTAACTTGCTATTTACAAAAAACTCGGGGACTTCCCTGGTGGCACAGTGGTTAAGAATCTGCCTGCCAACGCAGGGGACACAGGTTCCATCCTTGGTCCAGGAAGATCCCACATGCCACAGAGCAACTAAGCCAGTGCGCCACAACTACTGAACCTGCGAGACACAACTACTGAGCCCGTGTGCTGCAACTACTGAAGCCCGCACACCTAGAGCCCGCGCTCCACAACGAGAGAAGCCACTGCGATAAGAAGCCCATGCACTGCAACGAAGAGTAGCCCCCGCTCGCCGCAACCAGAGAAAGCCCGCGCGCAGCAACGGTAGACCCAACACAGCCTGCATGCATGCATGCATGCATAAATAAATTTATAAAAGATAAAAAAAAAATTCCCCCAACCTACTCCTCTGTCTCACTATATTACCTACACTCTGAATATGCTATACATTTTTATCCCTAATGCCTCTGGTTTATATTATTTCCTCCTTCTGCAATGTCCTGTACTCTTTCTTCTTAATGACACTTCCTCTGGGAGGTTTTCAGTTTTCCTCCATCAAGTTAATTATTAATTCTCTTCTGGCAGGATAACAATGATTAAGAGTGGGCTGAGGAATGAGACTTCATGCCTTCAAATACTGACTTCACCACTTCCAAACTCTGAATGGGCAAATTACTTACCTTCTCTTTGTCTCAATTTCCTTATCTGTAAAATGGGCATAATAGCACCTACCACATAGGGATATTATGAGGGTTAAATTAGTTAATACATGTAAAAGTACACAGTACTAAATAAGTATTAATATTACTCCTATAAAATCTACTTATGTATCACAGTGAATCATATTTAGTTGTGTACTAGTGTTTCTCTGCTCCCTTGAAGACATGAAATGTTTTTATTTCTGTACATATTTGATCCATCTGTAGTAGTTCACAGTATTGACTTCTAAATTCCCTTCCCCTAGAAAACACTATTCCAAGACCCTGCCTCTAATCTTGCATATGTCCACTATAGCCTCCTCAAATGCTGTTGCTAAGATCTAGTCCAAACTGTACCGCACATATAAAAAGCCTTTTCATTATACTGTATATATAAACAAAGCCTCTTATGATTTGGGCGCTGCCCCCTTTTCCGGCCTCGACTTTCAGTATCCCTTGCCTTACTAAACACCACTTTGTTTCCTTTAGACTTTTGCTTACAATGTGCCACTCCATTAGACTATCAACTTTCTGGATGTAGTACTGTTTTATTCACCATTTTATTTTTAGCATCTGTATCAGTGTTTGGTACAGTGATGTTCAATTAGTAAGTATGCACAGAACAAACAAAAGAATGAAATAACTATACTTTCTACACTTAGAATGGCCTTCAACCCCCTACCCCCCAACTTACCAGTAAATACTCATTTTTCAAGACACAGCTCAAGATTTTACTCCAGAACCCTTCCCAACACCTTACAAATAAAACCAACCATTCTGTACTGTTTCCTCATTATATCTTACAAAGAAACCTATCAGAGATAATGTCATTTACTGAATTACTAGATTATAAGCTCCTTGAGAGTCTATGTCATTAATGGAATCATCATTGTTTGGTGGTAGTAGTAAATTCTGTTGATTAAATCTTGGTATATTAGAGTAGTGACTAGCTAACCTTCTATACAAGATATGTATAATGCCGGGTTACTGATGTTTCAGGAATGGTGATAATTTGCATTTGACAGTCTCTCCCAGTCTCTCTTTATGAACAATTATGCCTTTGCAAGGGGCAGGGACTGTGAACTTTTGCCTCAATGTAAAGTGATTTGACCTTTATGGATACCAAACTGAGCACATCTTGGCTTAATTAATTCCATTCTCCAACGAAGACAGTTGTGAACAGGTACAAAGCAATCCTTATTTACTACAGACGTTTATATATATTCACAGACCAATTAATTTTCCACACCTAGTTCTATAACTTGACTTTGAAGTTTATTATAATCATATCACTATTCTGAATAATTAAAAGGTCCAGAGAGAGGGTGTAAACAAATTCTGCTACCTTAAAAAAGACTCGCTAACAAGTGGCACACTCAAGGTGGCTTGAAGGAAAAGGAAAATTCTGTAAACATTTGTCTCCTTTAACTCTAGGCACTAACCTCCTAAAACATCTTGAGACTTGATAAGGAAAAAGACTGTGAGTCCCTCATTTATAACATTAAATAGCAATGTCATTGATCATTAAAGATATGGAAGAATAATGGAAAACTGGGTTTTTTACTAATGCAAAATTAACAACAATACCTCGACCCCCATTAAATATACAGATGCCACCATCTCTTCCATCATGGATTTTATTTCTTCTTAGTGTAGGATTACTATCTGTCTTAATCCAGACTCCAGCCATTGCATTGTCAAATATTTCATTGTCTTCTATACAACCTAGACCTATAAATGCAAAGATTGAGGTTTTGTTATTTAGAAAGTATATTTCTAAAGACTAATAGCACCAAGAAAAAAAATTAAAAGATTAAACATACCAGAATTATAAACTAGAATTCCACCATTTTGTCCTCCCCAGATTTTGTTGCGTCTAATTTTGGGGTTGCTTCCAGTCCTATGGATAGAATAGAAAATAATGCCATTTCAATTGCTTCTACTCCCACATCACGTGTTAGATAACAGTAGGAAAACCCACATTAAATTTACATAGTAAGAATTAGCTAAATAATTAAGCATCACCTTCAAGATGCTCTGAGAAGTCTGTCAGTAAAGAAACTGGTTTAATTTTGCTTAATTCTATTTCCCACAGAACACACTTAGCTATAGATTATGTTATTACTACAGTCTCCTAATATGTAAACTAAACTGAGGAGGTTAGATTAAGTAACTTTTATTATTATATGCTCCCCTCATATATAATAAAATAAAGGACTGAATTATATGATCAGGAGTACGACAGTTCCAAAACAAAAACTTAATATACAAGAAAGAGGGGTGTAAGAACTATTAATTTTGCACAAATAGCATAAAAACAGAAGCTCCCATTTAATAAGCCAGGTACAGCATGTCAGGTGCCATTGGCTGCTGTCCTCAGACAGTCTAAGAAAAGTTATATTCTGACAATTTAAGCCATGCTTAATTGCTTAGCTTTAACTCTTACTGTTTTTCCTAGACACCTGACTACTATACTGGGGTATGCCATGCCTACCCCACATACAACTCCCTCCCCAAAGAAAGCCAAATATGAAAACATTTACCTTATCTGAACCCCTGAATACATATGATTATAGATATCATTGTCCTCTAGTACTCCATGTCCATTGTCATAAAAATAAACACCAACCTAAAAAAATTAAAAAAAGAAATTTTCAAAGTAAAAAAAGTGTTTACAAAACAATATATTTCCTGAGAGTCTAACATAATCTTACCTGCTTGCCACTGTGTATCCTGTTTCTTCTCAGTACTGGAGTGCTGCCAGTTGTCACCCAGACCCCAGCCAGAGTATTACTGTAGACTTCATTCTCTTCTATTACGCCTTGTCCTTTCTCATGCTAAATAAAAGTTACATTGATTTACAATATGTATCTTGTATAAGCCAAGTAGTTTATAGTGTATTCCCTCTTTTAAGATGGTTGTGACCAAAAAAATCTCAATTTTTGTTTTTTAATCTGAATAAGGAGATAAATGGATAACATTCTTTCACATAGCCTCTACCTAAGTTTAAGCTCTCAGAGTTTTTATACTGTTCCTTATGTGGTTTTGTACTTTTAAATCTTATAGTAAGAGTAGTAGCATTCAATTTTGTTTAACAAAAACACTTATTTTATTCTAAGATATATAACAAACTGAAGATCCCTCACTAGGAAGTTAATAGTTATTTCAACTTATCATTGGTGAAATCACTTCAAAACAAGGTTCAAGTTACTAAAATTTTTATTTTTAGAAGATTTAAGACATGAGTATTTCTAGAACTGTGAATAAAAATTAGAGTCATACCTGGCATTACACAGGACCTTTCTGAAATTCCCTTACGTTTTCTTACTTGAGTAACAGTTTCAGATACCATGATGACAGGAGACATAGGACTAATACATAGGTTTTGAAACTTTGCAAGATGCTTAAATTATGTTTCAATATAAATTCAAATGTTTGGCTTTTTCAGAAGATAAAAATATTCAAGTCTAGTATCATTAATATTCAGTGATATTATGATTTTACTTATTACTTCTGGAAAATTTCAGAGACTCTTATGGTAGTCACATTGGCAAAATCCCAGTGTAACAAATATAACTCAGACTGCCAACCAGTTGTTGTTATGAGTTCAGCCCATATTGCCAATTATAATTAGAAGCTTTTAAGTCATTCACACACTGGCAGAGAGAAAAAGTTGAATATGGCCTACCTAAATGTAGACATAATTCTGCCCTCACCCCCTTTTCTAACCTGATTTTGATGAATGAGATTCTAGAACTGTATTCATTAACTTACCACATAAATTCCACCATGCTGGCCATCATGAATTTTGTTATGTCGAACAATTGGACAACTGTTTGTCCTAATCTGAATTCCTGCTAATGCATTGCCTATTTAAAAATAAAAGTTACAATATCAACATATGGAGCCTAATGGAACATAGTAAGAGCACAATTCTGTGAAATATGTCATACTCAGAAAGATACTTATGATCCATGAGCATTCCAAGACAAAACTAAGGGAACTAGGAGTGTAAGAAGATGCAGGACTGTAGGCAGTATAGGTATAGTGGTTAAGACCAAAGACTCTAGAGCCAGGCTGTTAAGTTTTGAATCCTGTGTAACTTTGAATAAGCTGCTTAACCTCTTGGTGCCTTTGCTTCCTGATCAGTAAGTGGGGATATTTAATAGTGTCTACTTCACAGGGTTGATATAAACACTACATGACTTAATTCAGGTAAGGCGCTCAAAAAAGTGCCTGGCACTGAGTAAGCTTTATGTAAGTATTATCCAGTAAGTGTTAGCAAAAGAGGAAGCCCAGGAACATATCAGTGTCTAGCACATAGATACCTAATAATTGTTTGCTAAATTAATACCTCAGAAGTTTCAATGAGGAATAAGGGTTTTCCCTTTCTAATTAGTACCGAAGTGTATTAAACTACCACAGAAATAATTTATTAACTGTTAAACAATGGAGTGAATGTAAGGGAATTGTAGATACTCTGTGAGACTAGGGTCTTAAGTTTTGTTTTTATCGCTGGTATGTAGAATACTGCTTAGTACTTAGAAGGTACTCAGTAAATGTTTGTTAAGTGAATAAATGTCACAGAATAATCTTTATTGAGAATTTAAAAAAACTGGATCGGTTCTCCTACTCAGAACGTTTCCAAGTGGTCCTTTTGCTAATGTCAGGAACACAGGTCAAGCTCTAAAATTTTATAGAACCACATGCTTACCATAAATGTCATTTCCTTCAATAAGGCCTCGTCCATCACCAAAGATGTAAACTCCACCTTGATTTCCATTAAATATAGAATTGCCCCTATAATTATGTGGAAAAAAACCCAAAACACAAAAAAGCATCTATTCAGAAAAGCTTGCTTGTTTTATACAATAATCGTAAGGCCACTCATGTTTATGTGACTTAGAAAATTATTTAACTTCTATGGGCCTCAGTTTCCTAATCTATGAAATGAGGGACTAGGTGATTTCCCTTCCAGTTCTTTCTAAGACTTAAAGCTTTGGAAAAGCCACCTAGTATTTGAGACGAAACAGCATTCTTAAAAATTCACCTCGGGCTTCCCTGGTGGCGCAGTGGTTGAGAATCTGCCTGCTAATGCAGGGGACAAAGATTTGAGCCCTGGTCTGGGAAGATCACACATGCCGTGGAGCAACTAGGCCTGTGAGCTACAACTACTGAGCCTGCGCATCTGGAGCCTGTGCTCCGCAACAAGAGAGGCAGCGATAGTGAGAGGCCCGCGCACTGCAATGAAGAGTGGCCCCCGCTTGCCACAACTAGATAAAGCCCTCGCACAGAAACGAAGACCCAACACAACCAAAAATAAAAATAAATATAAAAAAAGATTCCACATCTTCCCCCAACGTTGGCAAAAAAAAAAAAAAAAAAAAAAAAAAAATCACCTCAAACGAGCTAATCCAGGGAATTCCCTGGTGGTCCAGTGGTTAGGACTCCGCACTTCCACTGCAGGGGGTCTGGATCCGATCCCTGGTCAGGGAACTAGGATCCCACAAGCTGCGCGGTCAAAAAAACAAAACAAAAACAACAACAAAAAACCCAAAACCTATTAAGATTAAAAAAAAAAAAAAAGCTAATCCATTTAAAAGAACTTTTCTTAGCTCATCTATAAACATTTGCTGAATAGTAGTTAAGATGGCAATCACATAATCAACTTTTATAAAGCTAGTGGAAAAAAATTTGACAAAAATAATTCATGGTATTTGATTAAATTATAATCGCTCTGTTCTACAGTCTTAGCCAATGCCTTTAAGACTGGATCTGTTTGTTTCCTTACTGTGGCCAGAGGAAGTGGTAGGAACTATTAAAGAAAGGTGACAGCTTGAAGTTTTGACTCTCTGTTATTCTTGGTCTCTCTAAGTATCTTTGAGATAATTAATTTCCTGGGTTATTCTATCTGCTGACTCTCAGGGGGGGAAAAAAAAAGGTCATTCAGATTTCAAGGGAAGATCACAGCCCTATTTACTCATCTATAATGCAGTTTGATGAATTTAAAATAAAAATCACAGCATTTTCTATTTTTCATAAAAAGTATCTTACGTGGCTTACATCACGAAAAAAAACAAACAGAACACCCCAAAATAAATGCAATAGCTATGCTCATTCAGATGCACAGACTTTTACTAGGAAAATCTATTTTATAGTAGTCAGGTGTCTAGGAAAGACAGTAAGAGTTAAAGCTAAGTACCTTAAATTTTCTTATAGCACAAAACATAAAGTGAAAACATAATTTCCATCCATAATTATATATAAATACCTTATTGTTGGGTCACTATTTGAGGTAATCCATACACCTGCAAAGTTGTTTGCATAGATTTTATTTTCAATGAACTGTCCTCTTCCTTTTTCATGAACATATATTCCTCCAGTCTGCCCATGATGAATTTCACATCGAACCACTGTGGGGTTAGCATAAGCTTTTACTTCAAAGCCTGCTATCCTGTTTCTGTGTATGTTGCAACTTTCAAAGTAACCCTGGAAAAAACAAAAATTAAACCTGTAGGTAAAGCTACTTTCCAAAAAGAAATGATATTAAAAAGCCTTTTTAATGTATACCTCAAAATTATCAGAGATGTTCAAGAGTTAAGAATGAAACATAGACAGATATATACTAAATTTCAAATGATACATATTTTAAATGTTTTAGTAAAACAGAGAACTATAAATTCTCTAATTAATGTGAGTATGTTCAAACCCAGGAAAGAAAAATAGGGAAAGATTTATTCGATAAATAGAAATAAATACCATTACCACTAAGAATATATATCCTTCAACAAAAACTTTATTTAAGTACTAAAGAAAATAAACTCTCATAGCCTTAAAAATGCCCCAAGAAATCAACTTCTAAAAAGGTGACCCAAGGACATAATCAGAGACTACAGAAAAAGACACACAAAATAATGTTCATCTTAGCCCAATAATAGGTAACTAGCTCAATAAAATATTGTGAAGGCTTATGTTCATGTTACACATACTATCATGTTAAATGAAAAGAACAGTATATACTTCAAGATAGACTACATTCAGTATGATGTCAATTGTATTTGAAGAAAAACAACTTGAAGGATGAAACAAGAATATGAGCGTGGGGCTTCCCTGGTGGCGCAGTGGTTGAGAGTCTGCCTGCCGAGGCAGGGGACCCGGGTTCGTGCCCCGGTCCGGGAGGATCCCACATGCTGCGGAGCGGCTGGGCCTGTGAGCCATGGCCACTGGGCCTGTGCGTCCAGAGCCTGTGCTCCACAACGGGAGAGGCCACAACAGTGAGAGGCCCGTGTACCGCAAAAAAAAAAAAAAAAAAAAAAAAGAATATGAGCATGATTAAATGAGTAGTGGTATTATGGATGCTTACTGTATCCTTTATACTTCTCTAAATTTCTTCAATTTTCTATAACATAAATTTACTTATTTTCTAGTGTGGATAAACGTTACTGTAATACTGATATCCTAAATTCTAAGACTCAATCAGACTGAATGTTAGAGGAAAAAATGAGATAGTTATAAGATGGCACTTCTAAAAGCCATTTATTTCATCCTCCTTGTCTATCTCTCTTCAAAAAGTGAACGTGTACTCTCTTTAAATTCCCTTTAGCAGTAAGTATTTTCTTATGCTACTTCCAGGTACTGCCTTGTATTGTATTTGCCATATCCATTTTTACCTGATCATAAGCTCCTGAAGAGAAAGGACTACACTAACTTCTGGAGCATCTATATAAAACTTTACACATGGTAAGCACTCAAGTAGGGCTTTTTGCCAAATTCAGCAGAGGTTAAAACAGGATATAATTCCGAGTATTCTAATACACTACATAATTAACTCTTTAAGAAAATGGCTCTCTGAGAATAACATTTAGAAGTAGTTTTCAGGTTTCACTTTCCAAAAATGAAGTACAAATCACTTATAACTTACCTGTTAACATATGGGTTATAATCTTATTCTTTTAAAAAAAACTGGGGGATTGCATCAAAAATGGCTTCTTAAAATATAAAAAAGTTTTTTCTTCTTTGATTTTATACCAAATAAAAATGGATGGACACCAGGTGTATGTATATAGACTACTACGGCAAAACTGAGCATCAAAGAAAGAAAAACAAATGCTAAAAGAGGCTAGACTGAAAGAGCTTAATGTCAGACTGGAACAATTCAACATTTCTGGTATTTTCATCATTGAGAAGGGAGTGCAACTTGTCTCTCTCTGCCAGGAGTTGCATGACACGTCTGAATGGTAAACTTGGGAAATAATAAACTGAGTATGCTCAATTCAGCTTCACCCTTTTCCTCATGGAAGTGAGCTGCCTTTAGGGAGCATGCCTTCTGTTACTACCCCATGAACACTGCCTGTCTAATAAGCCTATTTCATTTGGGATTCAGTTAAACAGACTTATCTGGTTCTCATTCTGTTGTATCTTCCGACTTAACCTCTAAGAGTAATGAAGTTGATATTTCAGCCTCTTCATGCTACTTCATGGCTTTGATTTTTTTTTTTTTTTTTTTAAGAAATCCAGTTGGGTTTTTTTTTTAAATTTATTTATTTATTTTTGGCTGTGTTCGGTCTTCACTGCTACGCGCGGGCTTTCTCTAGTTGTGGTGAGCGGGGATCACTCTTCGTTGCAGTGTGCGGGCTTCTCACTGTTGTGGCTTCTCTTGTTGCGGCTTCTCTTGTTGCAGAGCACGGGCTCTAGGCTCGCGGGCTTCAGTAGTTGCAGCACACAGGCTCAGTAGTTGTGGCTCATGGGCTCTAGAGCACAGGCTCAGTAGTTGCGGCACACAGGCTTAGTTGTTCGACGGCATGTGGGATCTTCCTGGCCCAGGGCTCGAACCTGTGTCCCCTGCATTGGCAGGCCAATTCTTAACCACTGCGTCACCAGGGAAGTCCCTTTGATTTCTTAATTTGTTCAGAATGCGGCAGGAAAAGGTATGCTATTTACTGGGCTTCCATGAAGATTGCAGTAACAGGCAGTGTCATGTCCGGGCTAGTTCAACATATAGTACTGCAAGTATACTTTGCTACAGTATACCTACTAAAAAATTTTCAAATGCATGGATGCTCTTTCTCTGTTTTCTTTTTTGGCCACACTGCACGGCTTGCAGGATCTTAGTTCCCTGACCAGGGACTGAACCCTCGCCCTCAGCAGTGAAAGCGCAGTGTCCTTACCACTGGACCACCAGTGAATGCCCTGCTTTCTTTAGGTTTCAATTTTGCACACCTAGGAGAGTCAAATAGATCCACAAGTTTACTAAGGCAAACAGCAGTCCCCCCTCTCCTCATTTTCCCTTGTCCAGAGGCCCCCATTATAAAACCTGCTCTAATCTGAACTGGTTGCTATGGTCATAGTCACATGGTCATTTTACCATACTGTAATTTAGATTAGAGGTTAAAAATGTCCCCTAGTTCCATCAGAGATGGGAGTTTTAATCTGTAGTTTTGTTTTAAGGTAACTTTCAAGAAAAGAAAGTAGCAAAATTTTTTCGAAAAGAAAAACATTTTTTTCCTTCATGCTCTTAAAACCAGAAGCCTCTTACATTGCTACAACGGTGATTTTATTACATTCAGAAAGGGAACAACTGATTGACTTATAGTTTTATAATATCAGAAGAAAACCTATCTATTATGGATTAAAGGATTCAGTTAATGTAATTTTGCTTTAAAGCACATTTAATGAAATGCACCTGTTTTGTTAAGAAATGCCTTTAGTGCAAAATGGTCTAATAATACAAGACTGTAAGTAGAAAACAGAACTCTACTTTGCCTTTTACGATGCAAACCACAAAAGCTCCAACACAAATACAAAACTGCAAAGGCACAGACATTTTACCGGACTACCCCATATTATAAAATGATTTATTTCCCTACCAGAAGATACCAGATTGCTAAGGCTTCTTCTATATTTTAAAATAAGAGGTTGTTAACTTTTCAGCACAAGCATTTCTAAATCTCTGCCATAGGCCTCCCTGGTGGCGCAGTGGTTGAGAGTCCGTCTGCCGATGCAGGGGATGCGGGTTCGTGCCCCGGTCTGGGAGGATCCCATGTGCCGCGGAGCGGCTGGGCCCGTGAGCCATGGCCGCTGGCCCTGCGCATCCGGAGCCTGTGCTCCGCAGCGGGAGAGGCCACAACAGTGAGAGGCCCACATACCGCAAAAAGAAAAAATAAATAAATAAATAAATAAAAGTAGATAAATCTCTGCCATATACATTACAATAAGTCCTTGAAAATTATCATTCTCTCAAGTTACAAACTTAACACTGATATAAAAATAAAAGGTGAGATTAAGTATTTTTCATTAAAATTTTTTAAAGTGAAATAATCTTTATTAAATACTATAAGGTGAAAGGCATTCAAGAGTTTCTCTTAAAACTCTCCAAATAAAACAAAAAAAATAATGAAAAGTAAAGAGAAAAAAATATGCTACCTTCATTGAAATAAATGTCTACAACAACCCCAAACTATAATCAATCAAACACTTGCCAAATACTGTGATATCTGGATAAGAATAAGGTGCTGAGAGCAAATGTTACCATACACCTTTAGCAAGGTATGTTTCCCCAAGTAACTGTTCTTTTTAAAATAAATTTATTTTATTTATTTATTTTTGGCTGCATTGGATCTTCGTTGCTACGCATGGGCATTTCTCTAGTTGTGGAGAGCGGGGGCTACTCTTCGTTGCGGTGCGCAGGCTCTAGGCGCACGCGCTTCAGTAGTTGTGGATCGTGGGCTCTAGAGCGCAGGCTCAGTAGTTGTGGCACACGAGCTTAGTTGCTCCGCGGCATGTGAGATCTTCCTAGACCAGGGCTCAAACCCGTGTCCCTTGCACTGGCAGGCAGATTTTTTTTTTTTAACATCTTTATTGGAGTATGATTGCTTTACAATGGTGTGTTAGTTTCTGCTTTATAACAAAGTGAATCAGTTATACATATACATATGTCCCCATATCTCTTCCCTCTTACATCTCCCTCCCTCCCCGGCAGGCAGATTCTTAACCACTGCATCACCAGGGAAGCCTGCAAGTAACTGTTCTAATAAGCAAGCCTAGCCAATGATCTTTTACTAAAGTAGTGAGATCTAGTGTCCCAAACAGAACACAGGAGAGGAAGGAAATACTCCCATAGTGATATTTTCATAAAAATAATTTAGGCACAAGAAGTAAATCTGAAGAAGAAACACACTGATGTGCAATTTCTATCATCTAAAACTTGTTATTTCCTATCTAAGGGGGACTATCCGAAGTAAAGTAAAATGAAAGGAGAGGAAAACCATATTTCTACAGAGTCTGTCAACTGTCAATCTATCATGTTTAAGCTCATAAACTTAGAATGTCTCAAAAATTTTATAGCAATTTAGCACTGCTATGATATTTTAATTTTACTTTATGAAAATAACACTGCAATAGATTGAACATTAAACAACAAAAAACAAAGAATTGGGGAACTGTAAACACTGACAGAAAAATTACTTTTAGCAGTGAGACTGGCATTGTTATGTAAAAGAAAAAGAAGGAATCCCATCTTTTAAAGAAAGACATATATGCTGAAATATTTACAGATGAGAATGATGATGTCTGGGATTTGCTTCAAAATAATTCACAGTAAAGAAGAAAATAAGCAATGTATGAGGAGGTACAGATGTAACAAAATTGACCATGAGCTGAAAGTTTTTGAACGTGGAGGATGGATATACATGGGAATTCATTATACTACTGTCTCTAATTTTATATATGCTAGAAGGATTCCATAAAACAAAAATACATTAAAGAAATCAGAGATGAAAACCACATTGGAAACAAAACAGAAGAGACAACTATGTAGACATAGTAAGAGACACAGATTTGAGGAAATCACACAAAATTTAAAGGAAAAGAACAAAGCAATACAGAGCAATGTAAGTAATAGAGAAAATAGCCAAGTTTCTAAAGAAAGGAACATATGGACAGAAAAACAGTAAAAATTAAAACAACACAACATTAACAACATATGGATACTTAAGTAGAAAAGCAAATCCCACCAGAAAGAAAAAAAAACCCAGAATGATCTCAGACTTCTGTCACACTCAATTCTAGAAATATAAAAATGACTACACAATTCTGAGGGAAAGAAAGTATAATAAAAAACTGTATACTCAGCCAAGTTAAAAGGTAAACGGTAGGCATTCTCAAGTGGCAAGAATTCAAGCTACAATACCCATAAGCCTTTCTTTTAAAAATAAAATCAAAATGGCTAGATGACAAAATAGCCATACCAAGAATGAACCAAAATTTAAAAATTCAGGAATGGAAAAACTGTGATAAAAGGACTGAAGGTAAATAAATATAAATACAGACCAGTAACTGTAGGAATGTAAATGTTATAAAGCTTTACAAAAGAAAAATAAGAATACAAATGATGGAGTAGAAATGGGTTGAAATATAAAGTATTTTCATCATTTTTCAAAGGGGGAGTTCATACTGTATTCAAAGTTTAAACATGCAGTTAACAATGACAAACTCTAGTCATACCCTTTAAAATTCTAGGGATGTCTTTTATATTGGGCATGTAATATTTTAACAAAAACATTAATTTCTTTAAAATAAAAAAAGTTAAAATTCTTTCATGATTCATTCTTGCCAATACAGGAGTTTAAATTCTAAGTAGGTCATAGACAAGGAAAAGAAAGACAATTTCAGAGAACAATAAATATGAATATATATAAAGATAGAGAATAGTACAGAAACTAGTTTAAATGTTTATTCTGATGTTCTCTGAAATTCTATAAAAAACAAAGTCAAACTTTAAAAGGTTAACCTTAGTGATGTCATCCTACCAATCATGGGCAGCCGACACAAAGAATACTTGGAATGAAAGAACATTCTACCAAAGGATTTTAAAGGATTGTATCACAATACTAAAACAGATGAGAGAGGCCCAAGATATGCTTTATTTCCATCCTTCCTTTATAAATCTATAATACCTTACAAATCTCTTCATCAATCCTTAATATATATATATATATATATATATATATCTACAGGACTGGCTAAGATTTGCTTTTTTAAAAAGTTATAAAATTTATAAACCTAAATCTATAAAAAGTAAACTGTATTGGGGGGGTGAAGAGTAAATTATTATAGTGAATTTTAGTAACTGACCATCAGCATTAGGTCTTTTAAAAATGCGGAAATTTACTCAGGTTAAAGTTATTTTGGTACCTCAAATCATTTGTGAATGAGACCAGAGGCATGCATAAATATGATACTTGAATTGTAGGTAACTCTGGGGCAAAGTCTAAAGGCAACACAGGCAAAGAAATATTAGCATAGTATAGTCCCATTACAAAAATAAGAGCTCCATTTAGAATTCCACTTAAGAATTATTATTTTTTTAATAAATTTATTTATTTTATTTATTTATTATTTTTGGCTGCGCTGGGTCTTCATTGCTGTGCGCGGGCTTTCTCTAGTTGCGGCAAGCGGGGGGGCTACTCTTTTCTGCGGTGCTCGGGCTTCTCGTTGCAGTGGCTTCTCTTGTTGAAGAGCACGGGCTCTAGGCGCGTGGGCTTCAGTAATTGTGGCGCACAGGCTCTAGAGCGCAGGCTCAGTAGTTCTGGCGCACAGGCTTAGTTGCTCTGCTGCATGTGGGATCTTCCTGGACCAGGGCTCGTCCCCTTCATTGGCAGGCGGATTCTTAACCACTGTGCCACCAGGGAAGCCCCCACTTAAGAATTATTGCCAGAACTTCTCTGGTGGTCCAGTGGTTAAGACTCTGTGCTCCCAACACAGGGGGCACAGGTTCAATCCCTGGTTGGGGAACTAAGATCCTGCATGCCGCACAACATGGCCAAAAAATAAATTAATTAAAAATAAAAATATTTTTTTAAAAAGAATTACTGCCAATGCGGGCAGCCCTCAAAGGGGTGGGGAGGCAGATTCTCAAGACTCTTATGTTTTGATAACCTCCATACCTTTTCCCAGACTCCCCAATTCCCAAACTCCCCTCTTCCCCACTCCTTGGAAAAAAGAGCTACAATTTGCAAAAAAAATGTCAATTTTTAAATTCTAACTGGAGAAGGGCAAGTGGTCATCTCCACTGTGCTTTCTTATCTACAGGCCCAAACTATAGCCTGAGTTTTAAGTGAACTGTTTTTCTCAGGTTACTGTTACCCCAGGAATATAATAAGCTGGACGGTCTGAAACTATTTACATCTAATCAGAACTTGATAAAAGGGTACTCCTCATGGTCTAGTTCAGTTTAAAAAAAAAGAGTTCTGCATCAGGGTTTTAGACGCAAAAAATGAAAATACAAAATTTCCTTCGCTAACTGACAATTTGTATATGTCAATTCAACGTTCCAAAGTTGCGTGATTAATATCATATAATAGCAATAAAACTTCACCATACCCTTGTCTGTCACCACGTCAAACCTCCTCTCCTAGCTCTGACTTCTTAATTAAAAATGTTGCCAATGCTGTACTAGGACTTGAAAATTACTTCAACAAAAATTAGACATTAGGGAATTCCCTGGCGGTCCAGTGGTTAGGACAGTGTGCTCTCACTGCTGAGGGCCCGGGTTCAGTCCTTAGTGGGATAACTGAGATCCCACAAGCCGTGCAGAGTGGCAAAAAAATAAAAATTAGACATTAAATGAAAAGAATACCTGAATAGGCACCCAAGAACATTACTTTTGGCCTAAGAGAGCTCAAAAAGTCATGTCTCTATAAAATTGTGTAAAATGACATAGTAGTAACTAAAACATAATATCATACATATAAAGATGCCTAATTAACTGCTGCATAAGAATTTTAGAACTGATATATTATCATCACTGTATTTCTTATTAAAGTTCTACCAGTTAAAAAAATTTTAAGAGGAATGAAATGGAAGTCAAACTAATGATGAAACTATTGTTTCTCCAAGTGTAGTCTACAAACAACCTGCATTAAACTCACTTATGGTGCTTATTAAAAAATGCATATCCTGGGCCCCGTCCTTAAAAATTCTGATTTATTGTATATGGGTGATTTTTATGCACAGTTACATTTGAGAACTACTGGATTAGACCTTACTCCCCTCAAAGATCACATCAATTCCCTAAGGACTCCATCTTCTGTACATGTATATAATGTTAGATTCAAGAATTTATAGAATTGATACTGCATACTGACTTTAAAATATAATGCTGAAATCTTCTTTTAAACCTACACTTTTCAATTCAGCATTTTGGTGATGATAAAATGCTGACACCTATTTGAAATTTTAACTGATATGTCAGTTTTTCTATTAAGAATAAATGTTCTTACCATGCCATGATCAAATGTGAACACACCAACGTCACGTCCATGATGAATATGATTCCGTCTAATAATTGGGTTTCCATGATTTTTAACCCAAATCCCAGCTAAAGCATTATTGGAAATTTCATTATCTTCGTATATTCCCTAAAACAATTGACCAGAAATAAACATTAGTAGAGCTAAAAAAAGAAAAAAGAAAAAAACCCACAGAATTAAAAAATACCTGTGCATGATCTGTTATATAAAGTCCAACATTTTCACAGTCACTGATGTTACAGTGCTTGATAGTGGGACATGCTCCTTGACCACTAACACATACTGCAGAGCCAACTGTAAGACAAATAATTTATTTAAAAACCTACTGGGCAACACAGTGACTCATTTTATAATAAAATGTAATGGGAACACTAACCTGTACATGTACTTCGGATGATACAGTGATCAATAATAGGGCTACAATTTACTGTAATCTCTAAGCAGTGATGTGCATTGTGGTGTTGAGCAGATTTGTCATCAGGGTTAAACTGAAAAGTAGAAATTTTGTTTGAAATAAACAACCACTGCCTTAATGATTTCCACATACATACTTAAAAATTAAAAAATGCCTTACCCTTATTGTCATATATCCAACATATGCATCCTCAGAACCTTCCATAAAAACGAAGGTTGAATCTCTAGTGTTTTCAATTATAACTTTGTCTGCTACTTTTCCAGGTGCTACGAAGAAAATATTTTAAAGCATATTACCTTTGTCAGACAGATAAAATGGACATTTAAAAATTACTTTTTTTTTTTGCGGTACATGGGCCTCTCACTGTTGCGGCCTCTCCCGTTGCGGAGCACAGGCTCCGGACGCGCAGGCTCAGCGGCCATGGCTCACGGGCCCAGCCGCTCCGCGGCATGTGGGATCCTCCCGGACCGGGGCACGAACCCATGTGCCCTGCATCGGCAGGCGGATTCTTAACCACTGCGCCACCAGGGAAGCCCCTAAAAATTACTTTTTTAATCAGTAAAAATACTCTGCCATAAAACTAATAATTCAGTACTGCCCTTTTTACGGCTTTTAAATTGGGTACTTTTTTTGGAGAGGGAACTTTTAAAGAACATTAGTATTGAGTAGATAGGACTAATATTCATTTTATCAGATATATAACTATGTTTCATTGGCCTTCATACAGGCAGTCATACTTAACATGGACATTATCTGAGTACCATCATACACAAATCCATGTATAGTAATACTTCTAATAAGATTCAACTACAAATAGTATTTAATATCAAATGCAATGGCATATTAAAAAGTGGGTTTCTTGTGGAAACCAAATCACAACCAGCAGCACCAGAAAATGAGGCACAGGGAGAAGAAAGAAAGGGATGATGAGCAGGGAGAGAAAGAGAGCAACTTCTTTATTTAAACTTATTTCCAATACTGGCCTTGATTTGGAAAGTAATGGAAATCAGTAGGCAAAATTTTTCTATACTCTCTCCTACTTTTCTTTGAGGTGGAAATGGGGGAGGGAAGAAGAAAGAGCAGTAAATGCAAATTTCATTAACTACTAACAATTAACTAGCTATCTTAAAATGGTCTTGTACTACAGTATCCTTAAAAAAATCAGATATCCCATAAATCTTCAAATAACTAATCAGTGCTCAACAAATACTACATTTATTCTTAGAAACCTGACCATAAAAACAGCTTTGAAACAGTACAGAAAGTATTTTAAAAGTACATCTGGGGCTTCCCCGGTGGCGCCGTGGTTGAGAGTCCGCCTGCCGATGCAGGGGACACGGGTTCGTGCCCCGGACCGGGAAGATCCCACATGCCGCAGAGCGCCTGGGTCCTTGAGCCATGGCCACTGAGCCTGCGCGTCCGGAGCCTGTGCTCCGCCACGCGAGAGGCCACAACAGTGAGAGGCTCATGACCGCAAAAAAAAAAAAAAAAAGTACATCTGTTTCATTAAAAATACAGCAATAAAAACATTATCCTCTGTATTTTCAAATAAAAGATAAAATTAACCAATATCTTTCTCTCCTTAATGAACAACTAAAGCAGCTGGACAAAGTACTGACATCAAGAAATATACACATCCCCCTAAAAAGAAATAGGGACATTTATAATTTCTGAACTCTAAAGTTTTCATTTCCATCATATAAAATATACATGATATTTCCTATTTTTTCCTACAATTAAGATATTATCAAGGTTCATCTGGATTTTAAGTAACTAGCATTTTAAAAACCCGTCATGTAAATAAAATATTAAAATTCTAATGACAATGCATTTACACGTACCTGCACCAATCATGGTGATTGGAGATTCAATATATATCCATTCATCAGTATATATTCCAGAATGAACAAAGATAAGTCCATCAAAATGAGCTTCTTGTACCCCACCAAGAGCATCTTCAATTGTATCGTAATACTAAAAAAAAAAAAAAAAAAAAAAGTCAGTATACAACTGTAAGATCATCATTTTGAATAACAGAAAAAGACAAATCAAACATACCAACATATTTTCTCTTCCTTTGTATCTTGCAGGGTTACTGTAGAAATGTTCAGCAAATCCTGGCTTTACATGCGCACCTTTATACTAAAACATCAAAAAGAACAAAAACAAAAAAAACAAAAACAAATACTGACCACTAACATAAACACTACAGTCTAAATTAATTTAGTACTATATGAATTTTTCATTAATTATCAAAAACAATTATCAGTCCAACAAATTTTCTGTTGCATACTGCAATGTAAAATCTAGAACAGTTTATGACTCAGTAATATCCAGTAAATAGGACATGGTTTTTCAACCTCAGCACTACTGATATTTTGGAACAGATAATTCTTTGTTGTGAGTGCTATCCTGTGTAGGATGTTTAGTAGCATCCCTGGACTCTAACCACTAGGTATCAGTAGCAGTCTCTTCTCCAGCTGTGACAACCAAAAATGTCTCCAGACATTGCCAAACATCCCCTGTGGAGCAAAATCACCCCTAGCTGGGAACCATTCGTAAAGGACCATATGAAAATTAAGCTAAATGTGAAACTTTAAATAACTACTCAACAGTAATAATTTACATATAAGTTCAAACAGATCCAGAGAAAGTATAACTGCTCTCAGGCTACAGATACTTACTGCAACTGTTTAAATGATTAACAAATATGTCAGTAGTGAAAAAAAGAATTGTTGACTTTTTTGTTGGCTGATAAATGTCCACTGACTTGAAACCTATTTTTTTTTTTTTTTGCAGTGCCATGAGTCTTCTGGGACCTTAGTTCCCTGACCAGGGACTGAACCCGGGCCCTCAGCAGTGAAAGTGTGGAGTCCTAACCACTGGACTGCCAGGGAATTCCCTTGAAACCTATTCTTGAGTTAAAATTTTTAAAAAGGAACTTTTATTTAAAATATGTAATATAAACCAGTGTTTTCCATTTATACTTCATACCAACTGCTGGAAACTCTCTTTCCAAGGATTTGGATGTTCATATTCTTCTGGATTAATCTGGTAGAATTTGCCAGGTTCAGGATGCATCATAGGGCGGGTATATTCAAATACTTCCATGTATAATCGTTTCCTGAAGGAGGAAAGGAATGAAAGATTTCTTCATAAAATGTCCTTTAAACAACTATAAAAATTATTTGAGGCCTCAAAAACTTCTAAGAATATGAAAAAGCAGAATTTTAAATGTAAAAATAAAATTTTTGTCTAAAACAATGTAACTGCATATAAAAAACAGTCCACCCAAAAGAATAAGTGTCAATTCTTTAAAATCTGACTGTTTAGTCAGGGGAAAATAAAAGCTACCCTTACTGTAAAAGCCACATACAGTTTCAATTTAAAAGGATTATTTTAAATAATGATGAAAAATAATGATGACGCTTCATTTATGTCCTATCAAGAACCATCAAATTTTAGAAATGGAGTGATAATAACTATTATAACTTCTTGTACAAAGCAAAGTGTTTCTTCTTCTGCTCTCTGTTCTTTTTCCTTTCTAACACAAATATAATTTTTTCTTAAATTTAAGGTGCACCTTATTTTTAGCATCATGGAATACACATAAGCTGTTGTAAAATACGGAAAAGTATAAAGAGATAAACAGTTTACTGTATTTCCTTACAGTCTTTTTCACTTATAACAGTTGTGACGGTAACACATAAAATTTTGTACTCTGCTTTTTAATTTTTATAACACAGCATATTCCGTTATTAAAAGCTGTAAAAATCACTGTTAATGACTATATCACAACCCTCTAAGTAGACATTACATTGTTTACTTTTAGTCCCATCCCTTATTGCTAGACTTTTCCATTATTTCTAATTTCCCCCCACTGTTAACTATGCTATTATGAAAAATTTGTAAATAGGGTAAACAAATTTTCAGAAGTGGAATTGCTGGGTCAAAGGGCATGCTTTTTTTTTTTTTTTTTTTGGCTGCACTGAGTCTTTCGTTGCTGTGTGCGAGCTTTCTCTAGTTGCAGTGAGTGGGGGCTACTCTTTGTTGCGGTGCACGGGCTTCTCATCGCAGTGGCTTCTCTTGCTGCAGAGCACTGGCTCTAGGCGCGTGGGCTCAGTAGTTGTGGATCGTGGGCTCTAGAGCACAGGCTCACTAGTTGTGGCACACGGGCTTAGCTGCTCCGCGGCATGTGGGATCTTCCTGGACCAGGGATCGAACCCGTGTCCTCTGAATTGGCAGGAGGATTCTTAACCACTGAGCCACTAGGGAAGTCCCAGGGTATGCCTATTTTATGGTTCAAAAATACAAATGTCCAAACTATTTTCCAAAAGTGATATACAAAATCTACAGTCTTACCTAACTATCAGATTTAATTAATTAGCTGTTTTAAATTAGACTTCGTACTGTTTCTAAAAAGCAATGGAATGAAAAACATTTCCCATAATCACTGTTGCTTTTAACTGACAAGTAGCAGAAAAAGTACTTCTTTTATTGTTTTAAAAACACTGCGGCAGGCTTTCCTGGTGGCGCAGTGGTTGAGAGTCTGCCTGCCGATGCAGGGGACATGGGTTCTTGCCCCGGTCCGGGAGGATCCCACATGCCACGGAGCGGCTAGGCCCGTGAGGCATGGCCGCTGAGCCTGCGCGTCCAGAGCCTGTGCTCCGCAACGGGAGAGGCCACAGCAGTGAGAGGCCCACATTCCGCAAAAAAAAAAACCCCAAAACAAAAAACACTGCCGGGCTTCCCTGGTGGTGCAGTGGTTAAGAATCCGCCTGCCAATGCAGGGGACATGGGTTCGAGCCCTGGTCCGGGAAGATCCCACATGCTGCAGAGCAACTAAACCCGTGCGCCACAACTACCAGGCCTGTGCTCTAGAGCCTGCGAGCCACAACTACTGAAGCCTGTGCACCTAGAGCCCATGCTCTGCAACAAGAGAAGCCACCGCAATGAGAAGCCTGCACATCACAACGAAGAGCAGCCCCCGCTCACCACAACTAGAGAAAGCCCGCACGCAGCAACGAAGACCCAACGCAGCCAAAATAAATAAATAAAGTAAATTTATAAAAAATATATTAAAAAAAAACAAAACAAAAAACACTGCCTGGACTGACAACCAACATCTGTGATAAACAGTTAACTTGGAATTTATAAGCATTCTAATTTTCTTCTGACTATTTAATTGTAACCATCAACTCACACTACAACTTTCCTACCATCTTCAGCATTTTGGGAAGCAAGTAATATATCTCAAGATAATAAGAAATAAAATTTCACTTACCACAAAATTGGATCATTAGCAAGCTCACTGAAACGTTTACACACACAAGCTGCTCTACAAAGATCCTGTTCCAGCAAGTAAGAGAAGATTTTTAGAACCACTTCATCTGGCAGTTTCTCCTGAAGATACTGTTCAGCAGGTGCTGCTATAAAGAGATTAACAAACAGAATATAAACAATCTATCATGCTAGCAAAGACTTTCTCATTATTTAAAGAGCACAATTTTCATTTTGTCTAATGAACAGCTTTTATTTTTTGACGACAATCATCTTTTTAAAAGCATTTGCTTTCATAGACGACACACACTTATTTTCTTTTATCTTGACAGTATTCTTTCTTTTAGCTAGCTAGTATGCACCATTTCAAAAACTGGTTACACTAAATATACAAAAAGGATTTTTATACAACAATTACAGTCAGAGATGGAGAAGGTGATGGTTCTCATGTTTATTCTGTAATAATCACTTTCTCAATCTCAAATGTACAAATAAACTACATTTAATTTGATTTTTATTTTTTGGTATCAAAAACTAAAAATTATTTGACCCTATTTCTTAGCTTCCCATAGGAAATACCTGATAGATCTTGTGATTTTCCAGAGACTCTGGCACGTTTTGCACGATGACCAAAAAAGTTTTCTGTAGTTGAAGTTGAAGCACCCTTTAAAAACAAAATGAAAACTAGTTAAGCAAATATTTTTACCATAATCATTACTTCTAAAAAATGATTGACAGTCCCCTTTCTGTTTGTTTCCTAACAATTCCTTCATTACACACACAAAAAAAGCAGTTACATTGAATTTACCTCCATACTGCTCTTTGTAGGACACGCTGTTCTTTTTGGCAAAAGAGTTTTCCTACGAAGTTGGTATGGACTATTTTGTGCACCAGGACCCGATTCTTCTGCAACCATATCTGCAGGTACATCATCATCTGTTATAAACAAAAACAATATGAAAAATAATACCCATTTTTAAGAAAAAGCTCTATGGATTCAGTAACTTTTAAAAAACTTTATGAATTTTTTTGGGGGGGAGATACAGTTTTTATACAAAATTCCAGCCAACTGGATAACCATCTGAGAAGTGCTGGATTTCTACTTCATTTCTTACTTCAAAATAAATTCCACAATAGACCATATGCTTACATACAATATAAATAAATAAAAATCACTAGAAGAAAACAAAATTATTTTTTATAAAGTTAAAGTGGAGAAGCTCTTTCAAGGTATGACACAAAATTGGAAGGCATTTAAAAAAAAACGTGAGGAGGATGTTCACTTGATGAGTGAGTACAAGTGAGTACTGCATGGTTAGAGTCCAAGTGGGGTGAGAAAGGTGTCAAAAGAGAGGGATAGTTCAGTATAGGGTATCAGATACCAAATAGGATAAAAAGGGCATCCATGCAGAGAGTGGTCTGGCATACAGTGTTGGAGCTCAAGAGGGGTTAAGATTAAGAAGCAAGTCCATGTAGGGGAAGGTGGCCTGGAATGGAGAGTCAGAGCCAGAGAAGGGAGAGAAGGGCATTGCACAGGAGAGGGGATGGTGGAACCGGAAGCTTGGTAACAAACAACAGAGGGACTGATCAAATGGAAGCCAGGCTTCTGAAAGGGAAGAGAGTTAAAATGTAAAAAAAGAGAAAGCTAGAGTAAATCTTACAGTGTTAGATTGGAATTACCAATGTGAACTCATTGTTTTTAAAAGATAGATAGATATAGAAATAGGTATAGATACAGATGTTTGGAAATGTGTGGATTATACACACGTATATTCCCTAGCTCTGTTCACTGACAAAGCCTGGAAGCAATGCCACTCCAACAGCAATGAGCATGACTAGCATTTGGATCTTTGCTTCTGAATACGTCTCTATAAAAGGAGTAAGGGCTCCTTGGAGAAATGGCTGATTCTAGGTCGAGGGAAATACAGAATGAGCCTGGAGTATCTTGTGGCAGAAACAAGAAAGTGCTCAGTAATGAGGACATGTCAAAAGAACACTGAAGTCAGCCTGAATGGCCACCAGTAGCAAAATTATGCTGAAGTAACAAAACTCATGATAGTAAAGGGATTATAACCCACTGAATGGACAACAACCCATAAATTCATTCTACTATAAATAAATGAATAAATGGAAAGTTTGATAAGGAGATGTTTAAAATACCTCCCCCACAAAATACTGATTAAGTAGAAAGGGAAAAACCATTACTCTACAGTAGAGATGCCAATCAGATGCTGCCTTAATTAAGGGATCAAAGTGAATATCATCATTCATAGGACAATAAAAATCCTGCTTGGAAAATGAAAACCATAAACATAGTCAAAAGAAGCAACACAATTAGGAAAAAATATTTGCAACACGTCATGAAAGGGTAATTTCCTTATTATATCTGAGTGCTACAAATCAATATGGAAAAGGCTAACAATTCAACAGAAAATTGGACCAAGGACACAAACAGACAATTCATAATTTAGGAAATACAAATGAAATACTAATAAAAACTATAATGAGATTTTTTTAATCAAAGCAGATTATCAAAGATCAAAAAGTCTGATCACAGGACTTCCCTGGTGACGCAGTGGTTAATGCCTGCCAATGCAGGGGACGTGGGTTCGACCCCTGGTCCGGAAAGATCCCACGTGCCTTGGAGCAACTAAGCCCGTGCGCCACAACTACTGAGACTGCATGCCACAACTACTGAAGTCCGCGCACCTAGAGCCCATGCTCCCACAACAAGAGAAGCCACTGTAATGAGAAGCCCGCGCACCGTAACGAAGAGCAGCCCCCACTTGCCGCAACTAGAGAAAGCCCGCATGTAGCAACAAAGACCCAATGCAGCCAAAAATAAAGAAATAAATTTATATACATAAAAAAGTTTGATCACATACTAGTATTACATATCAAAGGATAGTATGAGGCAAAAAATGTTCTTAATTGCTTTAAGGAGAGCAATTTGACAATAGCTATTATTACTTAACAATTCCACTTCTGGGAATTGATTCTGCAGCTATATTCACACACATGGGCAAAGTAGTAAGTACCAGGATATTCACTGCAGTACTGTTTATAATACTGCTGGGTAACAATCAAAATGTTCATCAGTAAGTGTTTGTTAAAAAAACTATGGTATATGGGCTTCCCTGGTGGCGCAGTGGTTGAGAGTCCGCCTGCCGATGCAGGGGACGCGGGTTCGTGCCCCGATCCCGGAAGATCCCACATGCCGCGGAGCGGCTGGGCCCGCGAGCCACGGCCGCGGAGCCTGTGTGTACGGAGCCTGTGCTCCGCAACGGGAGAGGCCACAACAGTGAGAGGCCCGCGTACAGCAAAAAAAAAAAAAAAAACAAACTATGGTATAGCTATACTATCGATGTGGCCATTACAGAATATAAAGCAGTTCTATACAGAACAGATAAGGAACTATTTCCAATATACAGGAAGTATAAAACCCAAAATATACACAACAATGTGTTTAGTATATGTGTGTGTTTCAAGGCAATACATATACATACGCTTATACATGCATATATTTACTAAAATATAAACTCCATGATGGAAGAGAGCCAACCTGAAGAAGCTCCCACTAGCCAAAGATGGGACAATTTGAGCATCAGTAAGAATAACTGAAAAGAACCAAAAGAAATATATTTAAATCTGTGAGTTTATGACACTTAAAAAAAAAGGGGGAAAAAGGTTACTTTGAAAGATGCTAGTGCAAAGCAACTCATAATTTTGAAAACTGCTATACAACAGGAAATAACAAAACACTTACTCTTCCTCTCTTATATAAACTAAACTACCAGGTAACCAAGTATTAGATGAGGGGAAGCTTCTTTACAGAAACATTCCAGCAATAAATGAAGAAGAAATAATAAAATTAGAAAAAATAAAAATCTGCAATCTCTAAAGAGTTAATGGATTTAACCACTGAGTATCAATAGTTCTAATATCACAAAAAGAAAAACCACCAGATATTATGTATCTCCTGATGAAAGAACACACCACCACCTACAAAATTTTGCCAAAACCATCAAATCTCAAATTGATCAAACCTGTTAAAAATTCTAAAAGATTAAACTATACCAGTTTCTTTGACAAATTATGTGGGAAAAAATGGGGGAAAAATAAGCAAAACTAAAGCATACTGTTTAAAAATGTAAATTACAGTATTAAAATTACAAAGAAAAAAGCCAGAAAATGATTATCATAAAAATGCTTTTTGTGGGGAAGGAATGGGGCACATAAAAGCCTTCTGCAGTGGCTGGTAAAGTTCTACTTCTTGATCTATTGGTATTACAATACTAACCTTAACAATAATTCAATAAACTATATATTTGTTTTATGTGAGCTTCTCTCTATCTGGCTATATTTTCTGATAATAAAGGTGTTTTTAAAAGATGGGGGGTTTTAACAGTGTATTTAAAAACAGAGGTTTTATCCCAACCACAGGCCTTGGACAGATAAACTTTTAAAAATCAATCAATCAATAAATCAATTTTTTGGCCACACCCTGCAGCATGCCGGATCTTAGTTCCCCAACCAGGGATAGAACCCACGTCCCCTGCAGTGGAAGCTCGGAGTCTTAACCACTGGACTGCCAGGGAAGTCCTAGGCAGATAAACATTTTTACACCTAAATATTCTCACTAGTAAACATGGTAACACTATCTTATAATTCACTGGGATGCTGAAAGTGTTTAAATAGAATAACATGTGCAAAACACTCAGCAGTATGCCTGGCTCACACTGTGTTCAATAAATGTTTTAGCTATTATTATTCCATTTAAATATTATTCAAATGAAACCTGGAAAACCTAGTAAGTTTTCTATGTACTATGCTGTAGTCAGAAAATATAGCCAGTGTTAAATGCTTGGGTATTTGTGAGTCATCCCACTGTAGTTTAATATGTGGTTAACTTCTACGTTTCATGTGTGATTGAAAGGAACATCTACATTCTATTTTTTGAGAGTAAAGTTTAAACACATCTAAAATATCAAGTTTGTTAACTGTATTGATCAAATATTCTATGCCTTTACTTTTGTTGGAGGGTGGTGGTAGCAGTGGTCTGATTTATCTGTCGGCTTCTGAAGGAAATGTGCTAAAATTTCCCACTACCTGTAGGTAGTCCATTTTTAGTATGTAAAATTTTGCTTTATATACTTTGACATAATATTACTTGGACATAAAGGTTCAAGATTATTTCTTCCTAGTGAATTATTCCTTTCCATCAATATGCAAAGGCTCTTTTTATCCTTAATAATACTTTTGCCTTTAAAATCTGTTTTTGCCTGATAATATTTTTCTAAGAGCTTTTTGCTTTGTTTTGTATCAGCCTAGCATTTTGCCAATCCTGTATTTTCAACTTTTTACTTTTGGGTCATTATATTTTAGATTTAGTTCTTCTTAACCATTTATTGCTATATTTCTTTCCTTTTCAGCCAAGCAAGAATATCTAATATGCTATTTAATCCATGTAAAGCCAAATTCCAAGATTATATTTTTAATTTCTGAATGTGATTTGATTTTTTTCGAGTCTGTTTCTTTTTCATATTGGCCTGTTACTTCATCATGCTTCCTTTCCTTTTTTTATCCTTTTAATCATTTCATACACACTTATTTTATATTCTCATTTAGATTGTTCTATCATTGGTCACTCCAAAAAAATCTATGTACAATTAGGAAAGCTCTTTCAGGTTCTAGGCTGCATGCCTGGGTCTCAGAGCTAGCTCTATTTTGAAAAGGCCCAATCTCCATTCTCCACTAAAATTCCACCCCAGACTTCTTAGAACATATATCCAGGACCAAAAGGGGCCTGTACTATTTTATACAGCAGCACCAGTTCCCACTTAAGGTATTGATTTGATTTCTTTCATACCTGGCACCTGGGAATTTCCTTCTCTTCTTTTCTTCCTCAGAGTTTAGCTATGCATTTACACTTTTGCATTACATTTCTATATGTTTGCAGTATGTATGCATGTGCGGGTGATACTTCTATCATCTTGGTTTATCGTGCAGCTAGTAGTCAGTCAGTTTCTACAACACTCAAAAGGACATGCTCAAACTTTTCATCCTATACAGCCCTCTCTCTAATCCCACTCCTGTTTAAAATCTATAGATCTTACTATTACAGATACCCACCCAGACACCACCATCTTTCCTTTTCACCACCTTTTCCTTTTCACCATCAACACAGCAAATATTAAGGACTGAAAAGTAAGGAATGCACAGGTAATAACAGGAAAGAGAAGGTGCTTGTTAATTCAGGTGCAAGCTGAAGTTCACACCAAATAAATACATGAAGCTACATGATTTGAATCATGTAATGCCACACTAACCTCAACTTCTTATTCAGAACACTGTCCTGTTCTAAAGCACTCAAAGCTCAGTTCTAAAGTAACTGTATTAAACTCTTACTTGTGCTGAGATAAAGAATCTGTGCTAAATTCTATACAGCTCTCATAATAAATTACCACTGACTAAATATACTAAATATACTGACTAAAAATACCACTGTATTTTTACAAAGGGGTCATACTGAAAAGATCAGTTGGCTACCATTTTAAATACGAAGCAAAAGGAGAAAGCTTAGAAGAAACAAAAACCCAAAACACACACCAAAAAAAACCAATCTCGGGCTTCCCTGGTGGCGCAGTGGTTGAGAGTCCGCCTGCCGATGCAGGGGACACGGGTTCGTGCCCCGGTCCGGGAAGATCCCACATGCCGCGGAGCGGCTAGGCCCGTGAGCCATGGCCGCTGAGCCTGCGCGTCCGGAGCCTGTGCTCCACAACGGGAGAGGCCACAACAGTGAGAGGCCCGCGTACCGCAAAAAAAAAAAAAAAAAAAAAAAAAAAACCAATCTCTAGTCACTAGTGTTCTCTTCATCTTTTGAACTCCTAGAGTACTGTATATACACCATATATTCTTTACCTCATCGCACCTGCCTTATCTGTTTTTTACTTTTTTGGCATACATCGTTATTTTCCTAACAAAATTTAAGCTCTGAGGGCAAGGTCCCTATTTTATATTTTTCCTCCATGTTCAGCTTAGTGCCCAATAACAGCTGAATAGATGTTGATTCTTATCCATCAAGAACTCTTTAATTTTACTCAATTCAAGGAGTTTTTCCCAGAAACCACCACTAGTGGTAGACTAAGATGACCTTACATACTACTTTACAGAAAATAAAAAGCCAGACAGGAACTGCTCACTTCTTCCTACCTCCAACTCTGCAAACTCATTTACATGCATATCCATTATTTTTTGTTCCCTCCTGAAATTATGATAGATTTGGCACATATGAAGCAAACAAAAAAATGTTAAATAAATTATACAGTAACTAAAGTAAAGATCTACGATAGCTGCCAAACTGTGTCCAATCGGGAACCAAGAAATCATGAAGGACTGGTTATGGTACTGTTCTAACAACAAAGTCTAAAAACAAGACCTCAAAATAATATTTTGTTAAAAAATTTTTAACTTTATATAGCCTTTACTTTTACATCTAACGTTGGAATACCAGTATTCAAATGTCAAATTGTAATCTAAGACTAATAAAAAATAACTCTCAATACCAAAAATGTTCAATTTCAACCATAACTTACAGAAAATGTAGTTTCCATTAGAAAAACAATTAGAAAAAAAGTTCTTGACCAGAGATGCCCAATAGAAACAGCATGTGATCCAATTTTCTAGTAGTTATATTAAAAAAAAGTGAAATTAATTTTAATATAAATTTAACCCACTTATCTAAAATTTATTATCTCAACATGTAATCAATATAAAATTATGAGATATTTTACATTCTCTTTCTTCATACTAAAGCTCTGTATTTTTAATACTTACAGTATGCCTCAAATTCAGATAAGCCATACTTCAAGTGCTCAATAGCCCCATGTGGCTAGTGGCTACCCTAATTGGATAGTACACACACATACATACACAGTTTTATTAAATTCTTATCAGTTCTCTTAAAGGATAAATAGTATCATGCAGTTTAAAGGGATGCTATACCCACATATACATAAATGTCAAAATTTATTTTATAATTTTTAGATTTTACTGCAAATCCTATATAAATATACTAGAGTCTTCACTATCAATAGGAACCACAGGGATAAATAAAGGCTTCTGGAGGATAAGCATGCTTATTTAACTAAAAAATAATCTTTGAAATCTTTGATATTAAATAGCACTGAAAATTTATATTAAGATGCACTTCAACAAAAGAAGAGACTTAAGTCGTCTATACACCTTAAGCAGAATACCTTAATTTTTACATACCTTTTTAACTATCTCAAAGATGTACAAAAAATTATACTATTGATTGGCTGGGGTTTAAAGTCTAAACACTTTAGGTTTAAAGACTAACCTAAAGATAAAGGGTAGTTTATGGAATTTAATGTCCAGAAGTTTTTTCCCCCACAAATACTATATGAGTTCCACGTTACTTACCCATAGCCACAGATCAGATTGGAAACTTAGGCAAATCTGTGCTAGTAACTGTGTGTTTAGAAACAGCTCCCAGTCTCACAGTGTAAAGAACCACACTTGACAACTGTTTCTAACACAGTTGGGAACTACCACAGCTTTTTTCCAACTACTAAAAAAAAATCCATGAATAAACTGAAATCAAGACAAAAATTTATCTTAAATGCATTTTTATTTAAATATTTTACTTAAAACTTAAATATTTTACTTTAAAAACTTACATATTTTAAGAGAGGGAGCCCAGAAGTAAAGCTATTATAAAAAACTGCTTTTTAAAAGTCTAACTTGCGATAATCAGATATTTATAATTGTATTTTATATACAGTTACAAACTCTAAAAAATTTAACTATTCAGGATACTGTTCTATACTTCCATTAACATATTCAGTTATTATTTATACACATACATACACACACACACACACACACACAAAATTCTGAATTTTCACCACAACATGAACTATAGGGATTATCTAAGACTGGTCAGAGAAAATATATTTGACCACTAAATAATAGTCTTTAGAAGCCACATCTTTGATATTATCAAGAACTACTGAAAACTCAAACAAGGCTTCATTTCAACAGAAGAAATTTAGACCGCTCTTCATTCCAAGCTGACATAAAGTATGTTCAACAAATATTTGCTGAACGAGTGAAGAATAAATGAATGGGACTTCCCTGGTGGCACAGTGGTTAAGAATCTGGCTGCCAATGCAGGGAACACGGGTTCAATCCCTGATCTGGGAAGATCCACATGCCACAGAGCAACTAAGCAACTGAGCCCACACGCCGCAACTACTGAAGCCCATGCTCTGCAACAGAGTAGCCCCCGTTCGCCACAAGTAGAGAAAGCCTGCATGCAACGGAGACCCAACGCAGCCAAAAAAAAAAAAAAAAAAAAGAATAAATGAATGAATGTGCCATGCACTATGTGAGGTACTGGTAAGACAGAGCAACCAAACAGAATATTGTACTTACCCTCCAAGAGCTTAGATGAGACATAAATAACTAAGCAGGCAATAATAATACAGTATGTCATATGCTGTAAAAAGGATAAGCAGAAGGTACTATGGGAACACACAAGAATACCTAATCCAATCTTAGGGTATGTTAGGGTATGATGCTGGGGTATTAGTGAAGGCTTCTTCTTTTTTTTTTTTTTAATTAATTAATTTATGGCTGTGTTGGGTCTTCGTTTCTGCGCGAGGGCTTCCTCTAGTTGTGGCAAGCGGGGGCCACTCTTCATCGCAGTGCGCACGCAGGCCTCTCACTATTGCGGCCTCTCTTGTTGCGCAGCACAGGCTCCAGACGCGCAGGCTCAGTAATTGTGGCTCACGGGCCCAGTTGCTCCGCGGCATGTGGGATCTTCCCAGACCAGGGCTCGAACCCGTGTCCCCTGCATTGGCAGGCAGACTCTCAACCACTGCGCCACCAGGGAAACCCTAGTGAAGGCTTCTTGAAGAAGGTCCAAGGTGAGATGATAACTACTGGGAGTTAGTTAAGTAGAAGGAATAGTGAAGACCTGAAGGTGCTCACCTCCAGAAGTCTCAAAGAACTGCACGTTGGCCCATACAGCTGTATCACATAGCAGGGTCCAGATTACGAAGGGTGTTACAAACACTTTAAATAATTTAGATTTCATCTTGAAGGCCAAGGATAGCCACTAAAGGGCTTTAAATGTAGAACAGTGACATGTTCTGATTTGTGTTTTAGGGAGATTACCTGAACAATGTATAGATAGATAACTGGATGGCACTGGTGGCAAGAGGCCAATTAGGAAACTGTGGAGTAATACAATGGAGAGATGAACATAGCTTGAACTATGGTAATAAAAATGAAAGAACTGAATAGATCTGTGATATATTCACAGGGTAAATTCGTAAAACTTGGTGACTGAATGGATATGGGAGGGGTGGAGGAGAGGATGGTGCCAAGAATAATATTGATTTGGGCAATCCAATGGATGGTGGTGCCAGGTACTAATAAGGAAGGAACCTTTGTAGGTAAGACAAGGATGTGGAGGGAAAAAAAAAAAGGTTTGGATTTTTCTTTTTAATGAGAAAGTTTTTTGTTTTGTTTTGTTTTGCTGCGTTGGGTCTTTGTTGTTGCACGCAGGCTTTCTCTAGTTGTGGCGAGCAGGGGTTATTCTTTGTTCCGGTGTGTGGGTTTCTCTTTGCAGCGGCTTCTCTTGTTGCAGAGCAGGGGCTCTAGGTGTGTGGGCTTCAGTCGTTGCAGCACGTGGGCTCAGCAGTTGTGGCTCACGGGCTCTAGAGTGCAGGCTCAGTAGCTGTGGCACATGGGCTTAGCTGTTCTGCAGCATGTGGGATCTTCCCGGACCAGGGCTCGAATCCGTGTCCCCTTCATTGGCAGGCGGATTCTTAACCACTGTGCCACCCGGGAAGTCCCCAGGTTTGGACTTGGAGTTTTGAGGAAGCTGTGGGACATTCACGTGGAGACTCTCAACAAAACTAAATATATTGATTTCAGGCTCCAGTGAGTGATTTGGGTTGGAGATAAAAAATTAGAGAATTCTGCCACTCTGAAAATATACTCTGGTAGGAGTGAAGATTCAGAAAGTGTAGATTAGCTGTCGTTATTTATATATGGTACAATACTGGTGTTTCATGGCAGATGTGTCATCCAAGTCTTGAGAATTAGCCATATGATGTAATTGGACAGTTAGCAATGTCAAAATTATCATTACTGTATATATAAAAATGTACCTGAATTGACAAGAATTCATACTCTAGCTTGATAAAAAATAAAAGAAAATCAACTGACAACTACTAATTCAAGGATTAATATCCTTTGGGAGTAGCTTAGCTTCATTTTCATTCTTTCCTGTTACATATCACATTTTGTTCTCCTAAGACATTTTCTCTCACTGCTTTCAGGGAAAGGAGTATTGAATAGCCTCCCCCCCAAATGGAACATTTTAAAACTCTTCCTTCTATTCTCGTATCTTACCTCCAGTTTTGCATTTTCAGTATTTCCTAAAGTGACAAAATTCATAAAATACAATCATTCTTTTCTATTTTTTCAAACAAGAAAAACTATTTTAAAGTAACTTTCATAAATTTTAAGTATTTTTAAAGTTCAATTGGAAAACAACATAATTCAAAAGTATTACATCCAAAGTAGAAGCTGATATGACAAGAATATCAAGTGCATCATTAATTCAAGACCAGAATGACCATGGTCCCAAATCAATAATTAAGACAAACCTAATTCTAAGGCTAACATAAGATTCATATAAGTCATTAATTAAAAGCTATTAATTTTCATCTATTTGCTAGTCACTATGAATATAAAAATCTGCCATTGAGGGACTTGATCTAGTAGGGAAGCTAGACATGTAAACAAATAACTGAAGCAATATAATAAGTGCCATACTAAAAGCACACGAGGTGTTAGTATAGTATAAAATAGGACACACAAATCACCATATACACACAGCTTAAAAGGAAACAATTTAGCCTGTCTCTAGTTTTATTTTCACATGAAATTTAGACAATTTTAGAAATGCCTTGTATTAGTTTAGTTTTATAGAAAAGGAGTAGTGAAAGCCAGGAGAGTAAAGTATGAAGGTCAAAATGAGAATAAGGCTATTATATTCTTACAAGCATTAAATGCTTAACCTTTGTTGTAAATTCACACAACTACTTAAATGAAAGAAGGAAAATGGACTGAGAGACTAAGCATCATCAGTTCTCCTTCTTTCACAGTTCCATAGTTAGACCACAATTCTGAGACTGCATGATTTCTAGCAATATTTTACAGATCAAAAGATCAGATGACAGGAAAGATATTATTAGTGGTCATCTGAGGCCCACTAAGTTTCAGTGAAATGCTGAAGGTTAGAAAGCTAGTAAGTGGTAGCAAAATAATTTTTAGCTCAGTGGACTCCAAGTACAATGTTTTTACTTGTTTTCACAAAATGTAACTTGGATGTCTCAAAAAAGCTTATTATATAATCAATACAGATGATGATGATAATGATAGTAAATGGAATAATAATAGTACTATTACAAACTAGTGTACCCAACACTGAAAACTTCCATGTGTAGGCACTATTATTTCAAGTGTTTTCTATATGAATTAACTCACTGAATCCTTATATCAACTTTTTGAGGAACATATTATTATTCCTATTTTACAGATGAGAAAACTAGGCACAGAGAGGTTAAACATCTTGCCCAAGGCCACAGAATATTAAGAAGCAGAGGCAGAATGTGAACTCAGTCTAGCTCCAGAGGCCCATGTTCTTTACCACTGTGCTATCTAAATACACATTAGTCATGCGAAATACTATTGGATATACTTATCACTAGGAGTATATTAGCATATAAAAGAATACCATGAAATGGAACATATACTTTTGGAAATGTTAAAGAATTTAAAAAAATGAAATCATAATTTTTCATGTCTTGTTTTATTCTAAGTGTTAATGAGTTAACACTTTATATAAAAATACAACAGGGGCTTCCCTGGTGGTGCAGTGGTTAAGAGTCCGCCTGCCGATGCAGGGGACACGGGTTCGTGCCCCGGTCTGGGAGGATCCCACATGCCGCGGAGCGGCTGGGCCCGTGAGCCATGGCCGCTGAGCCTGCGCGTCCGGAGCCTGTGCTCCGCAACAGGAAAGGCCACAACAGTGAGAGGCCCGCATACCGCAAAAAAAATAAATAAATAAAAATAAAAATACCACAACATATACATCAGACCCTTTATTTTCATAATGAGTATCTCCTTAGATCTTTTTGTATTGTAAATATCAATAACATTTTGATATTTTATTTTACATATTTGACGGCATAGCACAATGTTTACGAATACAGGCTCTGGAAAGATTGTTTAGCTCTTTGTTAGAATACTGGCTTAGTGGTTGTGCAATCTTGGACAAGTTCCTTAACCTGTTTGATTTTCAGTGCATCTATAAAATGGAGATAATGGTGCATACCTCATAAAATTTTTGTGAGGATTAATACTTAACACAGTCCCTGGCAGAGATAACATTCCAATGGTAGCTATTATGATAATTGAGATGGGATGCTGAAAGTTAGCAAAATGCACTCAAAGTATATTTCAAATTCTAGCTAGAGGCCTTTATTATATTATCCAATTCAATCTTCAAAAAAACCTTTACAATGTAGAAATAATGATTCTTATCACAAAATATTTCTCACGATGAGTGATTAGAATAGTTCTCGACTAGCAGAAAACACAATGTGAAATCCACAAATGCCAAGGCTGACCACTGATAAAAATGAATACTGATCATTTCATTTTAGGAGGCTATAATATTATTCCAACGATCCTGCCACAAATTTAAAGTATGTGTCACAATTTGTTCCCTAATTATAAAAATGTTCACAATTGCCAAGATATGGAAGCAACCTAAGTGTCTGACAGATAAATGGATAAAGAAGATATCGTGTGTACACACACACAATGGACTACTACTCAGCCATAAAAAAGAATGAAATCTTGCCATTTGTAACAACATGGATGGACTTGGAGGGTATTATGCTAAGTGAAATGAGTCAGACAGAGGAAGAAAAATACTGTATGATATCACTTATATGTGGAATCTAAAAGATAAAACAAACTAGTGAATATAATAAAAAAGAAACAGACTTAGATACAGAGAAGTAATGGATACCAGTGGGGAGAGGGAAGGGGGGAGGGGCAAGATAACGGTGAGGGTTTAAGAGGTATAAACTACTATGTATAAAATAAGCTACAGGATATACAGTACAACATAGGGAATATAGCCAATATTTTATAATAATTATAAAAGGAATATAACCTTTAAAAATTGTGAATCACTATGTTGTACACCTGAAACTTATGTAACATTGTACATCAACTATATCCTAATTTTTAAAAAGTTCACTTAGAAAATGTGAATAAAGAAAAACACAAAAGGAAAAAGTTACTAAAATCTCATTACCCAGAGTTTATTACCATTAATATTTTAGAATATTCAAGTTATTTTTCTCTATACAAATTACATAACTGAAACACTGTATGCACTGTTTGTATTTTGCTTTTTTATTTTCATTATATCATGAGCATCTATCATTAACTTATAGTTCATGATACAGGTCACAAAATTTCTTTATGAAATTTCTTTCTTTCCGAAATTTCTTTCTTTCCAACGGCTACAGAATAAAAATGTTCCAGAATTTATGTAATCAGCCCCTTGTTAAATTTATTTAACCAGTCCCCTCTTATTTAAAGTTTCCTTTTTTTTCCTTGGTCATATTTGTGAATTGCTTTAATCATGACAACAATTTACCCTTTCAGGACAGATGATTTTTGACAAAGCTTTATGTCATTCAGAGTGAAACAAGATGACTTACCAAGCTAGGAAGTAATAATAGTTATTAGTTAAATAATAAATAACTAAACTTTTATTAAAGTACCTATTATGAAGCAGGTACGTCAACAAACATTATTTCATCATTACTACTATCTTATAAGGTTGATACTATTATTCCCATTTTAGAAATGTGGAAACTGAGGTTTAGAGAGAGTAACTTTCTAGAAGTCAAAAAGTCAGTAAGTGTTAGGGCTGGGATTTGATTCAGGAACCCAGTCTTAACTTCTGTTCCATACTACCTTCCTAACAACAAGAACAAAATCAATAATACAACCAACAATACCAGCCCAATAACAACAAAGTGCAGCTAACATTTTATCAATATGCCAGGCACTGTGATCACTGTTTTACATACATTATTCTCTATATTCCTATAAAGGAGACCTACTGATTATGAGTCCAACTTGTCTATTTTGTTCTCAGAATATGTTTGCATACCCAGTTGACCCTGGAACACATGGGGTTAGGGGCACTGATCCTCCTTGCAAGGTTGAAAATCCACCTATAACTTACAGTCAGCCCTCCACATTGGCAGTTCCTGATCTGTGGATTCAACCAACCACAAATCGTGTAGTACTGTAGTATTTACTATTTAAGAAAAACCACGTATAAATGGACACATGCAGTTCAAACCTGTTTAAGGGTCAACTGTATGTTTTTATCTTCATGACTTTATTCACATGGTCTTCTTGCTTACAATATCCATCTCTTTTGTTTCTACTTACATAAGGTTATAGCTCAGTGTTCTGTCAAGTCCCTTATTCTCTATAAAGCCTCTCCAACTTTCCCATCTCGGACTGCTTTCTGATTGCAACTCATAAAAAGTCAATCAAGTATAGAGTATTAGAAAGAAAACTCTACCTAGTTGTACGAGTTTGGACAAGGCAATTAACCTCTCTATATATACCTCAATTCTTTGCCTGCAAAATGAAAAGGGATGGACTAGACCAGCAGTCCTCAAACTTCAGCATCAGAATCATGTGGTGGTCTTGTTAAAACACCTTGTTGAGCTGTACCCCCAGTGTTTCTGAATCAGACAGAGGGGAGGGGGATTTAGAATTTACATTGCTAACAATTTCCCAGGGATGCTACTGCTGGGAAAGGAATGACACTTTGAGAACTACTGGGACCAAACAAAGAAAAGTCCTTGAATGCCAAGGTAAAGGGTTCGGTCTTTATTCTGTTAAGAAAACATGGAAAATTTTAAATTAGTATTGTAGCATTTATAAAAACTTTTGTTAAGAGGTGGCTAAAGCAGCAATAGGGCACAATAAAAAGACTCCTTCAATAATGGCAACAAATCAGAAAGCCCCGGATTAGGGTGGGGGTAGTAAGAATAGGAAAAAAAAAAAACCCAAAAAAGCCTCAAAACATATGGCTCAGTCGCTCTTCCCTGCTAACTTTTTTGCCATTATCCACTGGAAAGCTACATGTATACATACTACTATTATCTATAAAACACAACATGAAATCAGGAATCACTTTCTGGTATAGCAAAGTCACTATAATGTAATTGTTAGGGATCTAATGTTCAAGTTACTTTCTAAGTATATTTCAATTCCAAACTTAAAAAAATAAAAACCTAGGGGAAAATGACAGTATAGGTAGACTCATTTTATCTCCAAGACTCCTTAACATTATTAGTAGGGAAATAAAAAGATATAAACCCTTACAACAAAGAGAACAGGATAAAGCCATCAATACATGAGATTTCAATGGATTTCTAGAAGACACAAAAATAAAGGAATGTTGACTAGTGAAGCAAAGTAGAGGAAGTTACTGCCTAGTAAAGCATGTTATAGGCTACAAGGAGGGAACTGTCAGGTTCTCTCAAAACCTCAGAGAAGCTTTGAACTCTGAAAATGCAAGTACAAAACAAAGGACAACAGTGATATGTGGATCTGAAAAACAATGGCATTCACTGCAGATCAGTAAAAGTAAGTCAAAGTCTCATCAAACTACCAAATAAGAGTGAAGGTAGAATAAAGACATTTCCAGACATGCAGAGACTTACAAAGTTTTTCTCCTGTACAGGAACTTACGTGAGGACATATTTCAACTGAAGCAGGGAGTAAACCCAGAAAGGGGAGGACCTGGGATGCAGTAATTAATGAGGTCATCACAGAAAAGCAGCAAAGGGAAGATAGTCTAAGGTAAAGGGTGTGAAGGAGGCCCAAAGAAACTAAGTATAGATTGGACCAGGGCTCCAAAGAGCTATAGGAATGAAATTTCCTGGAAAAGGGGGAAATTAATAGGTTAGATAGTAGGGAGCTTAGAAAAAATTGAGGACGTGATAAGGGCAATAGGTGAAATATAAAAAAGAATCCATCAGAACAGTTAGGCATGATTTCTTTTGAGTGGCCTAAGAATATATCAGGTAGTAGAGAAAGAAACAGAATCTAGCATATGCTTGGCTCGACAGAGAAAATATCCCCGTAAATATAGTAAGATGAACACTTATTATTTTTCAACTTCTAGAATCAACCTACATATAAATCAATAATATTCAATTCACAACATGATAAATGTTATCAACCTTGATAATGAAAATGTAGAGCCATTAATATTCTCATCTTACAAAGGAGAGAGTCTACAGATACTGTCCATAGTTAAGGAAAAATAAAATTAAACTTTAAGTATGTTGTTTAAAGTTATACTGGGGGGCTTCCCTGGTGGTGCAGTTGTTGAGAGTCCGCCTGCCGATGCAGGGGACACGGGTTCGTGCCCCGGTCCGGGAAGATCCCACATGCCGCGAAGCGGCTAGGCCCATAAGCCATGGCCACTGAGCCTGCGCGTCCGGAGCCTATGCTCCACAATGGGAGAGGCCACAACAGTGAGAGGCCTGCGTACCGTAAAGTTATATTGGGATGAGGTGGGTGGAGGGAATGCTGTAAGTAAACCATCATAGCAGAAATCAACAAGCAATGTTTAGATTTGGTAGAGACAAAGCAGGATAAGCTTTGAGCAGCCAAAATAAACCTCATGTTATTTATGCACAGAAATTCATCCAATTACTCAAAGTTCACTGCTCAGGATCCATCTCTTTTTACTCTGCACACAATTCTCTTAATTAAGGCATCAGATTTCCAAGTCTTCATACCTAATTGTGCAGGCAGAACTGTTATTTAAAGACTACAAAATCAGTATATAAATTGTCCCAGTCAACAAAGAACATGCCATTTGTTTGGAGAGACAAGACATACATGGCAATTAATGAGCAAAACAGCGCGCGCGCGCGTCTCGCTGTACCAGAGCACCACCATATCACATGAGACAATCGGAGACTATGAATATAAAATAAGATATTATCTCTGGGGAATTCCCTGGCAGTTCAGTGGTTAGGACTCTGTGCTTCCACTGCAGGGGTCCAGGGTTCAAGCCCTGGTTGGGGAACTAAGATCCTGCAAGCTGCGTGGCGGGGAAAAAAAAATGTTACCTCTGTAGAGCAAATAATTTACATAAAAGAAAAGCAATAAAAATAAAAATAAATGTAGTTCAAAATCATAGGGGAAGATTTCACAGAATGAACAGAGGTTAGGCTTGAGGATAAGATACGGGCAGGCAATGAAACATAAAAAACAAGGTGTTCAGAAAGGAAAAGGGATACTAAAAACACAAGCAAAGATAGGAGTCCAGTGAACCTGTGTTACTCAGGAGCTTTCACGGCAAGACAGGGAGCTGAGAGAAGGAAATCTTGAGAAATGCAGAGGCATTGAATAAAACTGCAAGTGGCAGAGGTTAAGAGCATGGAAATGTTTTTAAGACAAGCCTATTTCTTACCACCAAAATTACGAGCTGGAAATATAGGAATCATAAGGCAGCTCTAGCAGATTAAAAAAAACCCACTCCATTATTTTTGTGCTTTATATGGATAAATATAGAAAAAACATATTTGAATCCCCCTACAAGTTTTACTGAAGTAGATGAAATATCACACTAATGAACAGCAGATGGCGCCAAAATATTATTTTTTCCACAACTGCCTTCCTTGGGTCACATAAATGATTAACTGAAATTAAAAACTCTTCATACCAGAACTGAAGAGTTAATAAAAAAAAAAAGACAAATTATCCAGGTTTTCATGTGGTATACTAACACATTGATTATTAATAACAATGTCCTAGAGTGTGAATACATACAGAAAAACACAAGGTTGCACCAAATGCAAAATAACTTTATCAGTTGTAAACACTTGCTTTTACTAAAAATTTAACTATACTTCTTACAAAGGAGTTAATAGTCCAGAAAAAGTACTGATATCTACAAAACCAAAGGGATTCAGAGCAACATTTTCATAATAAGCCTTTAATTAATAGCGCTAACGGAACTGATCAGCAATATGGGTAATTTAAAGCTACCCTTCACAGAAATGTATTTCCTTTCTGATTCTAAGATGTGTAAGGGGGAACACTACCACAATAAAATATACCCACCGATCTCAAGATCACCCGGAGTTCAAAGAATTAAAATGTAGACAAAAAAATAAATGGGAGGGGGGACTCCTCTGGTGGCACAGTGGTGAAGAATCCACCTGCCAATGCAGGGGACACGGGTTTGATCCCCGGTCCAGGAAGATCCCACATGTCTCGGAGCAACTAAGCCTGTGTGCCACAACTACAGAGCCTGTGCTCTAGAGCCCGCGAGCCACAACTACTGAGTCCACGTGCCACAACTACTGAAGCCCCCGCGCCTAGAGCCCATGCTCTGCAACAAGACAAGCCACGGTAATGAGAAGCCCGCGAACTGCAATGAAGAGTAGCCCCCCCCCCTCACTGCAACTAGAGAAAGCCTGCACACAGCAACGAAGACCCAATGCAACCAAAAAATAAATATAAGTAAATAAATGGGGGATTTGGGGAACAATTGTGTCAACATCAGTGGTTCACTTTTATGATGTATGGGTTAAGATAAAACTAGTTTGCACTGATTGGGGTGAGGGGAGAGGGAGGAAAACTTGGCAAGACTTTAGTAGGTGCTGGATGACTTACACAGAGAAAAACAGTACATTTTCACAAATTCATAAATGGATGAGACTTCAAGAAAGATTCTGGTCCGATCCCTCGCATACAAATAGCTAAAGCTTTACTGTGTCTTTCTTTTCTGTAGCTACTTTTTCAGGATGTCTGAAGGTTTTACAAACATTTCAAGCACCAAAAAAAAAATGTTTTAAAGTATTCATCATTTTGATTGAAAATATTTCTAAAGTAAATTACCTTATTTTGCCTTTAAAACAATATCTTAAAATATAATGTAACACTTTCTTGGTTTTTATAAGATAATCATTACGATCATGAAATAAGTCTACTGCTTTATAACATGATGAGACCCTGAGGACCCACTTATCAGTACAAAGCAATTTTTTTCTTCCAGTTTTATGGAGTTATAATTGATACACAACACTGTATGTTTAAGGTGTACAGCATAATGATTTGACTTATATGCATCATGAAATGACCACCCCAATAAGTTTAGTGAACATCCAACATCTCATAGAGATACAAAGTAAAAGAAAGTATTTTTTCCTTGTGATGAGAACTCAGGATTTACTCTCTTAACAACTTTCATAAATAATGTACAGCAGTGTTAATCAAATTAATCATGTTGTACATTACATCTCTAGTACTTATTTATCCTGTAACTGGAAGTTCGTACCTCTGGACCACCTTCACCTCATCCCCCCATCCCTAGATCCCTGCTTCTGATAACCACAAATCTGATCTTCTAAGAGTTTGTTTTTTGATGTATAATTGACCTACCATGTTAGTTCCTGGTGTACAGCACAGTGATTCAGTGTTTCTGTACATTACAAAATGATCTCCACAAAGCTATTTTTAAAATAAGTTGTCCTAAACTGCTGGGTTTCTTGTGTTATTCCTGCAGTTTATCAATTTTTTCTCCTTTTCTTGCTGTCATGTTGTTAGATGTCACTTCTTTTTGCTGTTCCTGAGACTAACTATAGACTCCTCTTTTCTCTGATAAACCAAAGAAATATCCTGCTAAACATATAGTTTTAAAAGTATTATAGGAGCTTAGAAGACTTTTCCAAGAATAAAGTGATGGGCTTTAGAACTATGTCAGGCTGCTCAGAAGTCATTACTGCTCCTGTTTCTTAGCATTGTTTAAGATAAATGAGATTGCTGGACAGCTTTATTTCAAACAGTTAAAACACTTCTTTTTATCATTGTGTTCTGACTGGTTAACTCCTTTGCCAGATAGCACACAGCCAAAAGATCTCTAACAACAGCCACCTTTTAAAAAATTGGCTCTATTTCACATGACTGATTAATACATTTAAATGACAAATATGAATATAGCTTTCAACCCTTATCCTTAACAATTATTTTACCCTGGAGCCTTAACCAAGGCTAACCAAAACTTTAGCCTCTTCAGCAGAAATCAAGAAGATAAGTTAAACCAAACTGTCCTTTTGTTCCATTGGAAAAAGGAAAAGTATCTTTTTTCCTTTCCCTATTATTTTTTGAACTGGGAAGTACAGCAGTGCTCAAACTTAGTTGTGCACTGAATCATCTGCAAACCTTGTAAAAACATATATGTTTTTACTTCTTATGAAGTGGACATTGTAACTGACTTTATAATATCCACTCCACCACATATGAATATGGCTATTTATGGTAATTCCATACTCCTCAAGGGTAAGCAGGCCTGAGCTAATATGGCCTAGCGAGACAGAAGAAGCAGCTTGCTTTTTTTAAAAATTAATTAATCAATCAATTAATTAATTAATTTTTGGCTGTGCTGGGTCTTGGTTGCTGCACATGGGCTTTCTCTAGTAGCGGCGAGCAGGGGGCTACTCTTTGTTCCGGTGTGTGGGTTTCTCACTGCGGTGGCTGCTCTTGTTGCGGAGCACGGGCTCTAGGTGCAGGGGCTTCAGTAGTTGTGGCACACGGGCTCAGTAGTTGTGGCACACGGGCTCAGTAGTCGTGGCTCGCAGGCTCTACAGTGCAGGCTCAGTAGTTGTGGCGCACGGGCTTAGTTGCTCCGCGGCATGTGGGATCTTCCCGGACCAGGGATCGAACCCATGTCCCCTGCATCGGCAGGCAGATTCGTAACCACTGCGCCACCAGGGAAGTCCCGCAGCTTGCTGTTTTGACTTCTGGGTAAAAGAGGTCCTTCTCTCTTTTCTCCTAGTAGATACTGACAAGGATAAATGTTGTATTATTATTGTAGGCAGCCATCCTGCATCCTTGAGGGGGACTAACTTGAGACAAAACATCTTGTCATGTAGGATAAGTTTTCTTGTAAGTTTTCATGTAAGCCAATTTGAGTCAGATTTAAGTTACTCACATCTAAAAGCATCTTGAATTTTGAATAAGCTCCACTGTTCATGATAAACAACCAGGGTTGAAACCCACTGGACTAGAAAAGTAATAATCTGAAATTCAAAAGGAATTTAACAAACCAGACTGATTTGAAGAACTGGGAAGAAAAGGGAAAAATGAGAATCAAAACCCAATATATGGGGCAACTTCTTCATAGTAAAAATGTATGTGCAAATCTCAAAATATGCACATATGTATAATTTTTTCTTTGGATCGTCCTTTAACAGTGATTATCATAGCACCAAGCATACCAATGCTGTTTAATAACTGTAACAAATATAAAATAATTAGTTCAACATTTACATTAGCTTTACAATGTTATCCCCTTTGCCTTCAAACATGTTTCAATATAGAAAACCAAAACACCATTGTTCAATTAGCTCAATATGAAACCTGAGCAATATGAAACATTTAAAATGTCTCAAGTTTAAAATATTGTAGATCTGTTGACACCATAGGAAAGCCAATGAGCTAATTATTAAATGATAATTTTATTCACACATTTTTGTCATGAACAATCACTACATAGTTGATTTTATAGACAGTGTTCTGCTCTAAGGCTAATAGAGAACAGAATTAAAGAAAATATACTTTAATTTCCACAAATGTTCTTAAATAGCTCATTTGCATGGCTCTGAAATAATTCAGTTAAAGAAAACCTAAGTGAAGCCTATAATCAAATCATATGGGTATTAGTTTAATAAATTGTTCAAAACTATGGGTCTAACAGCTCCTACTTTATGAAGTACCTAAGTAAAAGTTATAACTTTATTTCCAAAGTTTCACACAATTTTCTTTATACCTAGTATTTTGGGATTGTGGTACAAAAATGTTCAAAGGTATTGGTTGACTTTGAAGAAATACAGCATCTTCTATGAGAACGTAAAGATAAAACTAAAGCTGGATTTATGATTTTGCTTGCTGTTTTGAACAAATGGTAACCAATTTATAGCATATTTGTTGGAATTTTTCATTTATTTAAATTTAAAAGTTGGTAATTTGGTCGTGTTTACAAAGGCATGTGACTGTGCTGATCTTCAGTTTATAAGACCACTACCACAACTAAGATGGCTAAACAGAATCCATCTTAAATAAATGTTCCTATTCATTAAATTAAAAAAAATTTCTTACGTACTAGTACTACCTCATGAGAAACGACATAAAGATAGTGAGACGGAGATAGAAACTACCTTTGAACTCCTCATAATTAAAGACAGTGACAGCATAAATATTAAATAAGTACTTGGATTTTAATAAATCATTTATGTAATATATAAGCAATAGGGTCTTCTGTCAAGATGAATAGAAGTTCTTATAAAAGGTTAGGTGAATCACTCATATTCACTAGGGAAATCACATGCATATATCAGTTAGATGTTCTGACCCACAAGTAGTGGAAGTGAAAAGTAAAAGAGGCAAAGCCTCAAAACTTAATTCTACTTTTTAGATCCCCAAATGAATCTACATATATTATTAATCATACTCTATTTGCTACATGAGACAAGAATGCTCTTTTCTCATTTATTTTGTCAAAATTTTAAAGTAAAATATTAAGCTAACACTTTCAGACTTTTCTTCTATATGTACAAACAAAACACTGGGTACTGTTTATTTTAACCTATTCAGAGTACAATTTTTCTAACCTGTCAATGAACACAAGAATTAATACAGTTTTCCATTGTATAAATTAATAAACCACAGTGTGCAGTACATAATAAATGTTCAGTAAATACCTATGAATAAACAATTTGACACAAAACTGATTACAATTGTGACAGAAATTTCTGTTACTCCAAATCTGTTCACCTCTTCTGTGACAGACCCTAGATTTTTAGCTGAGTAGATGACCATCTAGAATACAGCCCACATTTCTCAGCCACCCTTACTGCTGAGCTGACCATCTGACTAGGTTTTGGTCAATGGGATATAAGCATAAGTAGCCTGTATGACTTCTGGGATAGATTCTAAAGGAAAGAAAGAGGGCCCTTCTTTACCCTTTCTGCTTCCTGCTAGGCAGAGTGTTGGAACATGAGCAGATATTTTGAACTATAAAGTAATAAGTTTATGGATAATGGAATAATAAAATAGGAGCCTAATGTCATGGTGGAGCCTTCATACCGACCTTAGATGCTTACCTCTAGACTTTTACCACATCAGAGAAGAAGAAACTTCTATCTTTATAAACAACTATTGCTTTGGGTTTCCTGTCATTCTGACAAATCTAATTTTAATTAATAATCACACAAACTAAAAACATTCTCTACATTTGTACAAGAATTTTAAATACATTTAAGACATAGGTGGAAACAACATGGCCTATTAGAGTCAAAAGAACTTGTTCAAATCCCAGCTCTGCAATTTAGCAATACGATATTGGGCAGATTATTTTGCCCCACTAAGCCTGTCTCCACAACTGTAACAGAAAAATATCTACTTCTTAGAATTATTGTGAGGATTAAATATAATGAAGAGGGGGAAAATGAGGAAGCAAGAGGAAAACAAATGTCAGCAAAAGAGAGCTAAGAAAAATATAAGCTGGGAAAGGGAACGCAAAAGGGTATTTTAAAACCTAAAAACAATGTACAAAGTGGGTTATTCAAACATGTTCTTTATTTCATCTTTTATAACATACATCTATAAAATAAGGGTGTTGTATTACATGATATCTAAGGGTTCTTCCAGCTCTAAAATTATATCACAAAATTATGTGTTATGTCACAAATATATAATTATCGAGCAAGGTTGTTTAAAAACCTTCAACTCCATGCTACGCTTTTTTTTTTTTTTGCGGTACGCAGGCCTCTCACTGTTGTGGCCTCTCCCGTTGCGGAGCACAGGCTCCGAATGCACAGGCCCAGCGGCCATGGCTCATGGGCCTAGCCACTCCGCGGCATGTGGGATCTTCCCGGACCGGGGCACGAACCTGTGGTCCCCTACATCGGCAGGCGGACTCTCAACCACTGCGCCACCAGGGAAGCCCCTCCATGCCACTCTTGAGATAAAACACACACACACACACACACATACACACACACACACACACCCATTGATGGCAAGCAGGATTCTCTATGATAAACCCTGATGATTATCTTCTATTTTTATGTACATAACACTGTGCTGACTCTGCAAAATGTTCCATGATCTCTGACATCTCTTGTGTGTACTCTGAGTTGCAATTTCTAAGAATTCAAGCCTTTGATGACACAACTTACAAATAAAAATCACCCTAGAGACTAAAGACAATCTTCTAATAGTTGCAGCTTACAGATTTTGTTTAACATAGCTGCCTTTAATTAACTGCTTTAACTGATTAATTACATCATTCTTTCTTCACTTTATTGGTACAGTGTTGTATCAGACAGGCTTGCTTAAAAGCTGCAGTAATGAACTCCAAAAATCTCTAGCTTAGAACAACAAAGATTTATTTCTCACTCACTTTACATGTCTATCACTGGTTGGTGAAGAACTCTGCTCTGTATAACTGTTCTCTAGACTTAATGGAGCACCCACTCCCTGAAACATTGCTAGTAGCAGGAGCAGCAGCAGAAGGAAAGAGCTCTGGAAGGTCTCATAGTGGCAATTAAATGATTGGCCTGGAAGTGACACACTCATTTCCATTCACAACTCTTTGGCTAGAACTGTTCACACGGCCCAATGACAGAGGGATCAGAAAGTGCCAGATGGCGCAGAGCCAAAAATATTTAGTAAGGAGTATAAATGACTACTCCAAATGCGCAGGCTAATGACACAGAAAGAGATTAAACAAATGTTTTCCAGTGATACAGATTTGAAAAATTATTAATTTTAATAGTCATATAATCACTTAACAAAACTAAAACCTTAACGAACTTCAGAGAATTCACCAATATTCTTCATATAGAAACTACCAGACTCCAGGGGAATCAACATCAAATGCTTTGAGTAAGTCAGTAAAGAATAGATGTACATATCTATACATCTGTACCTATATAGGCAGTTATAGATATATACAAATACATATTCTCCTGAAGACAGTACAGTTCACAGAAAGAGACGGGAATGCTTGCCCAAATTCAAGGCTTTTAAAAAGGCCATTTAATTTATCCCAATTAGTGTCTCTTTCCATGCCACGTAGAAAAAACAAAAGTTTTAAAGACTGCCCGTATGAGTCAATAAGTTACCAACGGTTATATATATATATATATTTTTTAAACAGCAGGTTCTAATTAGTTATCCATTTTATACATATTAGTGTATATATGTCAATCCCAATCTCCCAATTCATCACACTACCACCTGCCCCCCGCCACTTTCCCCCTTTGGTGTCCATACGTTTGTTCTCTACATCTGTGTCTCTATTTCTGCCCTGCAAACTGGTTCACCTGTACCATTTTTCTAGGTTCCACATATATACGTTAATATACAATATTTGTTTTTCTCTTTCTGACTTACTTCACACTCTATGACAGTCTCTAGATCCATCAACATCTCTACAAATGACCCAATTTCGTTCCTTTTTATGGCTGAGTAATATTCCATTGTATATATGTACATCTTCTTTACCCATTTGTCTGTCGATGGGCATTTAGGTTGCTTCCATAACCTGGCTATTATAAATAGTGCGGCAATGAACACTGGTGTGCATGTGTCTTTTTGAATTATGGTTTTCTCTGGGTATATGCCCAGTAGTGGGATTGCTGGGTCGTATGGTAATTCTATTTTAGTTTTTAAGGAACCTCCATACTGTTCTCCATAGTGGCTGTATCAATTTACATTCCCACCAACAGTGCAAGAGGGTTCCCTTTTCTCCACACCCTCTCCAGCATTCCTTGTTTGTAGATTTTCTGATGATGCCCATTCTAACTGGTGTGAGGTGATACTTCCTTGTACTTTTGATTTGCATTTCTCTAATAATTAGTGATGTTAAGCAGCTTGCCATGTACCTCTTGGCCATCTGTATGTCTTCTTTGGAGAAATGTCTATTTAGGTCTTCTGCCCATTTGTTTTTTTAATATTGAGCTTCATGAGCTGTTTTGGAGATTAATCCTTTGTCCAATGATTCATTTGCAAATATTTTCTCCCAATCTGAGGGATGTCTTTTCGTCTTATTGTTTCCTTTGCTGTGCAAAAGCTTTTAAGTTTCATTAGGTCCTATTTGTTTATTTTTTATTTCCATTACTCTAAGAGGTGGATCAAAAGAGATCTTGCCATAATTTATGTCAAAGAGTGTTCTTCCTATTTTTTCCTCTAAGAGCTTTATAGTGTCCAGTCTTACATTTAGGTCTCTAACCCATTTTGAGTTTATTTTTGTGTATGGTGTTAGGAAGTGTTCTAATTTCATTCTTTTACATGTAGCTGTCCAGTTTTCCCAGCACCACTATTGAAGAGAATGTCTTTTCTCCATTGCTTCCTTTACCTCCTTCTCCTTTCCTCCTTTGTCATAGATTAGCTGGCCATAGATGCATGGGTTTATCTCTGGGCTTTCTAACCTGTTCCATTCATCTATATTTCTGTTTTTGTGCCAGTACCATACTATCTTGATTACTGTAGCTTTGTAGTATAGTCTGAAGTCAGGGAGTCTGATTCCTCCAGCTCCATTTTTTTCCCTCAAGACTGCTTTGGCTTTTTGGGGTCTTTTGTGTCTCCATACAAATTTTAAGATTTTTTGTCCTAGTTCTGTAGAAAATGCCACTGGTAATTTGATAGGGATTGCATTGAATCTGTAGATTGCTTTGAGTAGTATAGTCATTTTCACAATATTGATTCTTCCACTCCAAGAACATGGTATATCTCTCCATCTGTTGGTATCATCTTTAATTTCTTTCATCAGTGTCTTACAGTTTTCTGCATACAGGTCTTTTGTCTCCTTAGGTAGGTTTATTCCTAGGTATTTTATTCTTTTTGTTGCAATCGTAAATGGGAGTGTTTCCGTAATTTCTCTTTCAGATTTTTCATCATTAGTATATAGGAATGCAAGAGATTTCTGTGCATTAATTTTGTATCCTGCAACTTTACCAAATCCATTGATTAGCTCTAGTAGTTTTCTGATGGCATCTTTAGGATTCTCGATGTATAGTATCATGTCATCTGCTAACAGTGACAGTTTTACTTCTTCTTTTCCAATTTGGATTCCTTTTATTTCTTTTTCTTCTCTGATTGCCGTGGCTAGGAATTCCAAAACTATGTTGAATAACAGTGGCAAGAGAGGACATCCTTGTCTTGTTCCTGATCTTAGAGGAAATGCTTCCAGTTTTTCACCACTGAGAATGATGTTTGCTGTGGGTTTGTTGTATATGGCCTTTATTATGTTGAGGTAGGTTCCCTCTATGCCCACTTTCTGGAGAGTTTTTATCATAAATGGTTGTTGAATTTTGTCAAAAGCTTTTTCTGCATTTATTAAGATGATCATATGGTTTTTCTTCTTCAATTTATTATTATGGTGTATCACATTAACTGATTTGCATATATTGAAGAATCCTTGCATCCCTGGGATAAATCCCACTTGATCATGGTATATGATCCTTTTAATGTGTTGTTGGATTCTGATTTGCTAGTATTTTGTTGAGGATTTGTGCATCTATATTCATCAGTGATACTGGTCTGTAATGTTCTTTTTTTGTAGTATCTTTGTCTGGTTTTGGTATCAGGGTGATGGTGGCCTCATAGAATGAGTTTGGGAGTGTTCCTTCCTCTGCAATTTTTTTGCAAGAGTTTGAGAAGGATAGGTGTTAGCTCTTCTCTAAATGTTTGATAGAATTCACCTGTGAAGCCATCTGGTCCTGGACTTCTGTTTGTTGGAAGATTTTTTTTTTTTTTTTTTTTGCGGTACGCGGGCCTCTCACTGTTGTGGCCTCTCCCATTGCGGAGCACAGGCTCCGGACACGCAGGCTCAGCAGCCATGGCTCACGGGCCCAGCCGCTCCGCGGCATGTGGGATCTTCCCGGACGGGGGCACGAACCCGTGTCCCCTGCATCAGCAGGCGGACTCTCAACCACTGCGCCACCAGGGAAGCCCTGTTGGAAGATTTTTAATCACAGTTTCAATTTCATTACTTGTGATTGGTCTGTTCATATTTTCTATTTCTTCCTGGTTCACTCTTGGAAGGTTATACCTTTCTAAGAATTTGTCCGTTTCTTCCAGGTTGTCTATTTTATTGGCATAGAGTTGCTTGTAGTAGTCTCTTAGGATGCTCTGTATTTCTCCAGTGTCTGTTGTAACTTCTCCTTTTTCATTTCTAGTTTTAGTGATTTGAGTCCTCTCCCTCTTTTTCTTGATGAGTCTGGCTAATGGTTTATCAATTTTGTTTATCTTCTCAAAGAACCAGCTTTTAGTTTTATTGATCTTTGCTACTGTTTTCTTTGTTTCAATTTCATTTATTTCTGCTCTGATCTTTATGATTTCTTTCCTTCTACTAATTTTGGGTTTTGTTTGTTCTTCTTTATCTAGTTCCTTTAGGTGTAAGGTTAGATTGTTTGAGATTTTTCTTCTTTCTTGAGGTAGGCTTGTATTGCTATAAACTTCCCTCTTAGAACGGTTTTTGCTGCATTCCATAGGTTTTGGACCATGGTGTTTTCATTGTAATTTGTGTCTAGGTATTTTCTGATGTCCTCTTCGATTTCTTCAGTGATCTCGTGGTTATTCAGTAATGTATTGTTTAGCCTCCATGTGTTTGCGTTTTTTACGTTTTTTTCCCTGTAATTGATTTCTAATCTCATAGCATTGTGGTCAGAAAATATGTCTGATACGAATTCAGTGTTCTTAAATTTACTGAAGCTTGATTTGTGACCCAAGATGTGATCTATCCTGGAGAATGTTCCGTGTGCACTTGAGAAGAAAGTGTAATCTGCTGTTGTGGATGGGATATCCTATAAATATCAAGTAAATCTATCTGGTCTACTGTGTCATTTAAAGCTTGTGTGTCCTTATTAATTTTGTTTGGATGATCTGTCCATTGGTGTAAGTGAGGTGTTAAAGTCCCCCACTATTATTGTGTTACTGTCGATTTCCTCCTTTATAGCTGTTAGCAGTTGCCTTATGCATTGAGGTGCTCCTATGTTGGGTGCATATGTATTTATAATTGTTATATCATCTTCTTGGATTGATCCCTTGATCATTATGTAATGTCCTTCCTTGTCTCTTATAACATTCTTTATTTTAAAGTCTATTATATCTGATATGAATACTGCTACTCCAGCTTTCTTTTGATTTCCATTTGCATGGAATATCGTTGTCCATCCCCTCACTTTCAGCCTGTATGTGTCCCTAGGTCTGAAGTGGATGTCTTGTAGACAGCATATATATATGGGTCTTGTTTTTGTATCCATTCAGCAAGCCTGTGTCTTTTGGTTGGAGCATTTAATCCATTCACATTTAAGGTAATTATCGATATGTATGCTCCTATTACCATTTTCTTAATTGTTATGGGTTTGTTTTTGTAGGTCCCTTTCTTCTCTCATGTTTCCCACTTAGAGAAGTTCCTTTAGCATTTGTTGTAGAGCTGGTATGGTGGTGCTGAATTCTCTTAGCTTTTGCTTGTCTGTAAAGCTTTTGATTTCTCTGTTGAATCTGAATGAGATCCTTGCCGGGTAGAGTAGTCATGGATGTAGGTTCTTCCCTTTCATCACTTTAGATATATTGTGTCACTCCCTTCTGGCTTGTAGAGTCTCTGCTGAGAAATCTGCTGTTAACCTTATGGGAGTTCCCTTGTATGTTATTTGACATCTTCCCCTTGTTGCTTTCACTAATTTTTCTTTGTCTTTAATTTTGGTCAATTTGATTACTATGTGTCTTGGTGTGTGTTTCTCCTTGGGTTTATCCTGCCTGGGACTCTCTGCACTTCCTGGACTTGGGTGGCTATTTTCCTTTTCCATGTTAGGGAAGTTTTCCACTATAATCTCTTCAAATATTTTCTCGGGTCCTTTTTCCCTCTCTTCTCCTTCTGGGACCCCTATAATGCGAATATAGTTGCGTTTAATGTTGTCCCAGAGGTCTCTTAGGCTGTCTTCATTTCTTTTCATTCTTTTTTCCTTACTGTGTTCCGAGGCAGTGAATTCCACCATTCTGTCTTCCAGGTCACTTATCCGTTCTTCTGCCTCAGTTATTCTGCTATTGATTTCTTCTAGTGTATTTTTCATTTCAGTTATTGTATTGTTCATCTCTGTTTGTTTCTCCTTTAATACCTCTAGGTGTTTTTTCTTTAATTCTTCTAGGTGTTTGTTAAACATTTCTTGCATCTTCTCGATCTTTGCCTCCATTCTGTTTCTGAGGTCCTGGATCATCTTCACTATCATCATTCTGAACTCTTTTTCTGGAAATTTGCCTATCTCCACTTCATTTAGTTGTTTTTCTGGGGTTTTATCTTGTTCCTTCATCTGGTACATAGCCCTCTGCCTTTTCATCTTGTCTATCTTTCTGTGTATGTGGTTTTTGTTCCACAGACTGCAGGACTGTAGTTCTTGCTTCTGCTGTCTGCCGTCTGCAAGGGTTATATATTTAAATGCCTATAAAGGTTGGAAGTAAAGAAGGGAGTGAAATGAAACACTAAGAAATGGTGGGGGATACAGAGAACTGTGGAGAGTTTATGGCTCATGCAATCCTTACCACTCGGCTAAAACACTGGCCAACTGTTGCCATATTGGAATTCAAGCCAGTGATATCAGGTGATCTGAAATGTTGAAGGAACCAGAGAATCAAGATTATGTGGAATTTCACATTTAAAATGTTGGAAACCAACTGAATTTATTTTTTAGGAACATTGTTTAGAACACATAAGACATTCCATTCACCAGATAAGTCTGCTGGCTGCAAATCTGAAACCTCTAGGATAGGGTGAAGTGAAAAATTTTTTGTGCACAGATCTTTCTGGAAGCTGCCCAATTCCTGACTGTTGTCTTAGGCATCTTTAAAAAAAAATAAACCCTTATTTTATGGGGGTGAGGAAAGAATCTTCAGGTAAACTAGGAGTCTGACAGAACAGGCCTAAAACACTTTGTACAATTCTGCTTTTTAAGTTATTTAAAATATATAAATATAAAAATTACCTTAGGAAGCGCTTTTAGCAGAAGTTCCTAGTTAAAGCAGTATTTTAATGAAGTCAAGACAGGAGAGTTTAGTTCTTTTTTAGGGATTAAACAAAGGGATCCAAAAGGCATATCCAAGAAGATCTCCCAAAATCCAATTAAATAGTTCAGATTTTTCTGAAATAACTGTTGTCCTTCATATACAGTGTTATCCATAAACAAGATGAAAAGAGAACCCTCAGAATGGGAGAAAATACTTGCAAATGAAGCAACTGACAAAGGATTAATCTCCAAAATATACAAGCAGCTCATGCAGCTCAATATCAAAAAAACCAAGAACCCAATCCAAAAATGGGCAGAAAACCTAAATAGACGCTTCTCTCGAGAAGATATACAGATTGTCAACAAACACATGAAAGAATGCTCAACATCACTAATCAATAGAGAAATGCAAACCAAAACTACCATGAGATATCATCTCACACCAGTCAGAATGGCCATCATCAAAAAATCTACAAACAATAAATGCTGGAGAGGGTGTGGAGAAAGGGAACCCTCTTGCACTGTTGGTGGGAATGTAAATTGATACAGCCACTATGGAGAACAATATGGAGCTTCCTCAAAAAACTAAAAATAGAACTACTATACAACCCAGAAATCCCACTACTGGGCATATACCCTGAGAAAACTATAATTCAAAAAGAGTCATGTACCACAATGTTCACTGCAGCTCTATTTACAATAGCCAGGACATGGAAGCAACCTAAGTGCCCACTGACAGATGAATGGATAAAGAAGATGTGGCACATATATACAATAGTATATTACTCAGCCATAAAAAAAAACAAAACTGAGTTATTTGTAGTGAGGTGGATGGACTTAGAGACTGTCATACAGAGTGAAGTAAGTCAGAAAGAGAAAAACAAATACCATATGCTAACACATATATATGGAATCTAAAAAAAAAACATAAAATGGTTCTGAAGAATCTAGGGGCAGGACAGGAATAAAGACACAGACATAGAGAATGGACTTGGGGACACGGGGAGGGGGAAGGGTAAGCTAGGACAAACTGAGAGAGTGGCATGGACATATATACACTACCAAATGTAAAACAGATAGCTAGTGGGAAGCAGCCGCATAGCACAGGGAGATCAGCTTGGTGCTTTGTGTCCACCTAAAAGGGTTGGATAGGGAGGGTGGGAGGCACACTCAAGAGGGAGGGGATATGGGGATATATGTATATGTATAGCTGATTCACTTTGTTATAAAGCAGAAAGTAACACACCATTGTAAAGCAATTATACTCCAATAAAGATGTTTAAAAACAAAAACCCAAAAAACAAATAAAGTGCTATACTATGGAACCCTAATATGCCTTACGGTTGTTTTAGGAGTATATAAAAATTTTTGATAAAGCTACAGATATTCACCTAATAATGACTTATAGGGATACATTTGTGAGATTGCTTATCTGGGAATAAAAATAGGTCTTTTTGTGAAATTAATTTATATGGCTTTTGCTTCATTTAGCACTGTGTTCAAATTAAACTTAACTCCCAGATGTATGCTTATGACAACTTTAAAACTATGCTAAAAACACTATGCTACAGTATTTAATTAATAAGCTAGGGAAACAGCTTTTTTTCCCTTTAATCCTTCCATGAGAAATAAGTAAAATTGTTCTATGCAAAAAAGAAATTACATATATGAGCAGTCTTTGAATGCCAAGTTTTTAACTAAGAAACACAACTCCCATGTCTTTATATCATTCCCTAGACAGGAATTTCAAACTCTGAAACTTCAACTGATAAAGACAGAGTTATCTGCTTTATCTGCTGGCCAATAAGTCATTTCCAGCAGTTGTCACAATATCTTCTGTACAGGAGTATTTACTTAATTATCTGATTATTTTATTTTATTTTATTTTTACTATTTTTTTGGATTATTTTAGAGTAGAGGTCTTCAAATTGTGCTGAGGGAAATGTAAATACCAAAGAGATTAAAGCAGAACAGAGATGAAAAGAAAGAGACTGAGGGTTTATATTTAATGTGTGAATGAATATTATTAAAAATTATCACTCTCTGCCCCCTTTACCTGATACCTTGTTTCTTCATAGCATTTACCATATCATCTAATGTCATTTGTCTTACACTAGACTTTAAGTTCCACTGAAACAGGACTCTTGGTTTGTACATTGCTACAAACCATTGACAATGTGCCTACTTTCTGGCAGATGTTCAATATCTGCTCAATGAATATATTAAATATTTTTTTCTCCTCTAATTTGTTAGAAGTGACAGGTTACACTAAGAGGTTTTCTGTAAATAAACAAACTTTGCATTTCTGGGATTAACCCCACTTGACTGTGATGTATTCTTTTGTTAATGTAAGTTGAGTTTAACTTGCTAATGTCTTAAGATTTTTGCATCCCTCCTCATAAGATTAAGTTACATCTTTCCTTGTACTGTCATAAGTTGCTTTAGGTATCAAATAGTTTTATATTATTTAACTAATGTACATAGTACAGATAGATGCTCATGAAATGATCACCCTAATAAGTTTAGAGAACACCCATCATCTCATGTAGGTACAAAAATAAACTAAAATGTTTTCCTTGTAATGAAAACTCTCAGGATTTACTCTCTTAACAACTTTCATATATAAGCTACAGCAATATTCATCAAATTAATCATGTTGTACATTGCATCCCTGATACTTATTTGCCTTGTAACTGGAAGTTTGTACCTTTTGACCACATTCATACAATTCCCCATTCCCCCAATCCCTGCCTCTTATAACCATAAATCTGATCTCTTTTTCTTGAAGTTTGCTTGTTTTAAGTATCACTGACCTACAACACTATGTTAGTTTCTGGTACACAGCATAGCAATTTGATATTTCTGTACATAACAAAATGATCACGACGATTACTCTAGTTACCATCTGTCACCATACAAAGACATTATTATTGACTAAGGATCCTTAAAATTCTTATCCTATCTGATCATATTCCTTTCTGTCTTAATATTGCTTATCATTTTTCCCTTAATTCCTCTTGTTAGAAATTTGTTTATTGGTCCATATATTGATCTCATTATTTGTCTTTACATTAATTTCTACTATATATTGTCTTTAAAAATCAGTATTTCTAAGCTAATGAACATCCATTCACCACATTAGCTGCAACCTACAAGTTCTGACATGTGGTGTTTTTGTGTCAAAGAGTTTCAAATATTTTGTAATTTCATATGTGATATTCTCTTATCTCATAAGCTATCTATATTTAGTTTTCAAATGTAGTTTTTAAAACTCACTGTTGCTGTTCAAAAGTTTAAATATAATTTTTAAACTCATTATTCTTGTTAATTTCTCAATTAAACTGAGGTCCAAGAATATGCCCTATAACACTGACTTCATGAAATCTGATGAAATTTCCACTGTGACTTATACAAATTTTACTTTTGTAACTTGAAATTTATGTACTGAAAAATAATTCATATGCTCTACTAGTGTGTCTGTTTATGTATGTATACAGGGGTCTGTAACTTTTAAATCAAGCTTGTCAATTGTATTGTTTAATCTTCTATATCCTAAGTTTGTGAGGTATGGTTATAACTGTAGACTTGTCCATTTTTCTGTACTTTTAGGCTTTATATTTTCTTCATACATTTCAAGGGTATTACTTTATTCTACTCCGTATCTGATTGACAGTGTGCCTAAGTAATGAATTCTAAGGTAGAAATCATTTTTCCTCATAAATGTGAAGACATGATGCTCAGATGTCTTTCAGGTTTGTTTTTGAGAAGTTCAGTGATACTCTGACTGAAGATCATTGGTATGTGAGTCTCTCCTACCCTCTCCAGAAGCTTTTAGGTTTTTCTCTTTATCTTTGGATGTCCTGTAATTTCATCATGATATTCCACAATGTGGGCCTTTTATCACTCACTGCCATGAATGCTTGATGAACCCTTTCAATCTGCAAATTCATGTTCTTTATTTTCGAGAAAATTTCTTGAAATATTTGTTTGCATTACTTCCTCTCAATTTTATGTTTCTGAAACTTCTAGTATTTGAGAGTTGAGCATCCCAGACTGATAATTCTCTTTTCTTACCCATCTTCCATATTATTCATCTTTTGATTCTAGTTTCTGGGAGACTTCGACTTTAACAATTTTATTTGTATATCTTAAGTTCTATTTGTATTTATTTTACCCTCATTTTCCATTCTCATTCCCCTCCTATACTAACGCAACTATTCTAAAATGTTTAATATGACTATTGCCAAACACGGATTAGTCTGTATACATGGTGTGATGAGAGACCATTTTTTCCTCTTTTTAATTTTTTAAATTATTTTTTTTTAAATTTCTTAATTGAAGTATAGTTGACTTACAATGTTGTGTTAATTTCTGGTGTACAGCAAAGTGATTCAGTTATACATACATACATACATGTTCTTTTCCATTATGGTTTATTACAGGATACTGAATATAGTTCCCTGTGCTATACAGTAGGACCTTGTTGTTTATCTACTTTATATACAGTAGTTTGTACCTGTTAATCCCAAACTCCTAATTTATCCTCCCCCATCGCCTTTCCCCTTTGGGAAACCATAAATTTGTTTTTTATATGTTTGTGAGTCTGTTTCAGTTTTGTCAATATTAAGTTTATTATTTGTGTCATAGATTCCACATGTAAGTGATAACATATAGTATTTGTCCTTCTCTGACTTACTTCACTTAGTATGATAATCTCTAGGTGTATCCATGTTGTTGCAAATAACATTATTTCATTCATTTTTTATGGCTGAGTAGTATTCCACTGTGTATATATGCCACATCTTCTTTACCCATTCATCTGTTGATGGACATGCAGGTTGTTTCCAAGTCTTGGTTACTGTAAAGTGCTTCTATGAACACTGGGGCACATATATCTTTTAGAATTGGAGTGTTCTCCAGATACAGGCCCCGGAGTAGGATTGCTGGATCATATGGCAACTCAATTTTTAGTTTTTTAATGAACCTCCATACTGTTTTCCATCGTGGCTGCACCAATTTACATTCCCACCAATAGTGTAGGAGGGTTCCCTTTTCTCCACATGCTCTCCAGCTTTTGTTATTTGTAGACTTTTTAATGATGGCCATTTTGACTGGTGTGAGATAATATCTCACTGTAGTTTTGATTTGCATTTCTCTAATAATTAGCAATGTTGAGCATCTTTTCATGTGCCTGTTGGCCATCTGTATATCTTTTTTTTTTTTTTTTTTGCAGTACGCAGGCCTCTCACTGCTGTGGCCTCTCCCATTGCAGAGCACAGGCTCCGGACGCGCAGGCTCAGCGGCCATGGCTCACGGGCCTAGCCGCTCCGCGGCATGTGGGATCTTCCTGGACCGGGGCACGAACCCATGTCCCCTGCATCGGCAGGCGGACTCTCAACCACTGCACCACCAGGGAAGCCCGATCTGTATATCTTCTTTGGAAAAATGTCTGTTTAGGTCTTCTGCCCATTTTTTGACTGGGTTGTTTGTTTTTTTGTTATTGAGTTGCATGAGCTGTTTGTATATTTTGGAAATTAAGCCCTTGCTGGCTGCAATGTTTGCAAGCATTTTCTCCCAGTCTGTAGGATGTCTTTTCGTTTTGTTTATGGTTTCCTCTGCTGTGCAAAAGCTTCTAAGTTTGATTAGGTCCCGTTTGTTTATTTTTGCTTTTATTTTTATTGCCTTGGGAAACTGACCTAAGAAAACATTGGTACAATTTATGTTGGAGAATGTTTTGCCTATGATCTCTTCTAGGAGTTTTATGGTGTCATGTCTTTTTTGAAAATTAATTAATTAATTTATGGCTGCATTGGGTCTTCACTGCTGCACATGGGCATTTCTCTAGTTGTGGCGAGCGGGTGCTACTCTTCGTCGCGGTGCGCAGGCTTCTCATTGCAGTGGCTTCTCTTGTTGTGGAGCACAGACTCTAGGCACACGGGCTTCAGTAGCTGTGGCACGCGGGCTCAGTAGTTATGGCTTGCGGGCTCTAGAGTGCAGGCTCAGTAGTTGTGGCGCACGGGCTTAGTTGCTCTGCAGCATGTAGGATCCTCCCGGACCAGGGATCAAACCCATGTCCCCTGCACTGGCAGGTGGATTCTTAACCACTGTAACACCTGGGAAGTCCCTATGGTGTCATGTCTTATATTTAAGTCTTTAAGCCATTTTGAGTTTATTTTCATGTATGATGTGAGGGAGTGTTCTAACTTCACTGACTTACATGCAGCTGTCCAGTTTTCCCAACACCACTTGCTGAAGGTGACAAGGGATCCTGACCACTTTTCTCTTTCACAAGGTATCACACTGGCCCATTACATTGGTGATATTACACTGATTGCACCTGGTGAGTAAGAAGTAGCAACTACTCTAGACTTACTGATAAGACATTTACGTACCAAGAAGTGGGAACTAATCCAACAAAAATTCAGGGAACTTTTTCAGTGAAATTTCTATAGGTCCAGTGATGTGGGGCATGTTGAGATATGCCCAAGGTGAAAGATAAGTTGCTGCATCTGGCCCATCCCACAATTTAAAAAAAAGAAAAACAAAAAAGCTCAATGCCTAGTAACACACCACCTTTGGATTCTGGCAGTAACATATTCCTCATTTGGGTGTGTTACTCTGGTCCATTTACTGAGTGACCCCCAAACCTGCTAATTTTGAGTGGGGCCCAGAAAATAGATGGCTCTGCAACAGATCCAAGCTGCCGTGTAAGCTGCTCTGATGCAAACCATATGAACCAGCAGATGCAATGGTGCTTGAAATGCCAGTGGCAGACAGGGATGCTGTTTGGAACTTTTGGCAGGCCCCTATGTAAGAACTGCAGCACAGGCCCTTAGGCATTTGGAGTGAAGCCCCACCATCCTCTGCACCTAAGTATTCTCCTTTAAGAAACAGCTCTTGGCCCACTACTGGGCCTCAGTAGAGACTAAATGCTTAACCATGGGCCATCAGGTTACCATGCGACCTGAGGAGCTGCTCATCATGAACTGGGCATTATCTGACCCACAAAGCCATAAAGTAGGGCATGCACGGCAGCACTCCACCATCAAATGGAAGCTGTACATAGGAGATGGTGCCAAGCAGGTCCTGAAGGCATAAGTAAGCATCCAATATATGGTGCAATTTCTTCTATAACCAGGACTCAACAGATCTAGGAATCACGGGGTGGAAATGGAAGCAGCATCACTATTACCGCCAGTGATCCACTAGGAAAATTTTTGCTTCCTGTCCCCATGACCTTATTATGCTCCTTACTGACCTAGAGGTCTTAGTTCCAAAGGAAGGAGTGCTTCCACAGGGAGGCATAACAATGATTCCACTGAACTGGAAGTTAAAACTGCCACCTAGACATTTTGTACTCTTCACACTTCTGAGCCAAGAAGGGAGTTACTATGCTGCTGAAATGATTAGACCAAGGAGAAACTGGACTGCTACTCCACAATGGAGGTAAAGAAGAGTATGTCTGGAATACTAGAGATCCCCAGGGGCATCACTTATTATTACTATGCCCTGTCATTAAAATCAATAGAAAACGACAATAACTCAATTCAAGCAGGACTACAAATAGCCCAGACCCTTCAGGAATGCAGGTTTTGGGTTACCACACCAGGTAAAGAACGATGACCAGCTGAGTTTCTTGCTGAAGGCAAATGTAATATGAAATGGGTAGTGCACAAAAGTAGTGCACTTTTGACCATATGACCAGTTACAGAAATGAGGACTCTAACTGTCCTGAGTATTTCTTCCTTATTTTGTTATGAATATGTTTGTGTGTGTATAAAGTAAACACCTTTGTTTTTCTTCCCTCTCTTATCCCTTCATCATTCAACATAAAATATACTGACTTTATATTACAGTATATAAAGTATATATACAAATAACATCACAGTATTTAAATTATGAGAAATCAGGGAGAAGAGTAAACATCATCCAAAGAATTTGTATACTCCTCTGGGGAAAGGATTAGTGTGTTTTTGGTTGCACACAGTATAGTTGTATCATGTCAGGTGGTAGTATGACCTCGTAATTGTCTTTATTTGGAGACTCAGTATGGTTTGAGATATCTACAGGTGTCAGTTTGACAAGAGGGGGACCTGCGATGGTTAATTCTAAGTATTAACTTGGAGGGTGTTTTGGACAAGATAACATTAAATCAGCTAACTTTGTGTAAGCAGAATGCCCTCCATAATGTTGGTGGGACTCTTCCAATCAATTGAAGGTTTGATTAGAACAAAAAGAACAGCCTCACCAAGCAAGAGGGAATTCTCCAGCATACTATCTTTGGACTTCATCTACACCATCTGCTCCCGAGTCTGGCTGCTGGCCTTCATACTGAAACTGTACCATCAGCTCTCCTTGATCTCCACCCTGCCAGACGACACTGCAGACTTTGACTTCCCAGACTCCATAATCATGTAGGCCAAGCCCCTAAAATCTATGAATCTCTCTTCCAGTGTGTGTGTGTGTATCTCCACTGGTTTTCTCTGCAGAACCCTGATGAATACACACAGGTTTTTCATTTACATAAATGTTTTTGTTACTACCTCCTCGTTCTGTTTCTTACATTTTCCACTACTTTTTTTTTTTAATTTTAATTTATTTACTTTTGGCTGTGTTGGGTCTTCGCTGCTGCACATGGGCTTTTTCTAATTGTGGCAAGTGGGGGATACTCTTCATTATGGTGCACTGGCTTCAGTAGTTGTGGCTCGTGGGCTCTAGGGCGCAGGCTCAGTAGTTGTGGCACAAGGGCTTAGTTGCTCCATAGCATGCAGGATCTTCCCGGACCAGGGATCGAACCCATGTCCCCTGCATTGGCAGGCGGATTCTTAACCACTGCACCACCAGGGAAGTCCCTGTGCTTTTTTTAAAAGAAAAAACTGTTTTTTTTCTTCTTTAAATCCATCTATCTATCTATCTATCTTGCTGCGCTGGGTCTTAGTTGAGGCACATGAGATCTGTGTTGCGGCATGGGGGATCTTTAGTTGATCTATGCAGGATCTTTAGTTGTGGCATGCAGGATTTTTAGTTGCGGCATACAAACTCTTAGTTGCAGTATGTGGAATCTAGTTCCCTGACCAGGGGTGGAACCAGGGCCCCCTCCACTGGGAGCGCAGTGTTTTAGCCACTGGAGCAGCAGGGAAGTCCCTCCACTATGTGTTATGTGCATGTGTACAACTAATCAATTGCTTCTGACTGCTGTATAAAATACGTGTATGGGTTGACCTGTGTCCCTTAAAGATATGCTAAAGTTCAAACCTCTGGTACCTGTAAATGTGATCTTATTTGGAAATAGAGTCTTTGTAGATGTAATCAAGTCAAGATGAGGTCAACAGGGTGGGCCCAACTCCAATATGACTGATGTCCTTATAAGAAGAGGAAAACACCATGTAAAAACATATAGGGAGATACTCAAAAACTCAAAATGGATCAAAGGCCTAAATGTAAGGCCAGACACTACGAAACTCTTAGAGGAAAACATAGGAAGAACATTCTTTGACATAAATCACATCTTTTTGGATCCATCTCCTATAGTAATGAAAATAAAAACAAAAATAAACAAATGGGACCTATTAAACTTAAAAGCTTCTGCATAGCAAAGGAAACTATAAACAAAAGGAAAAGACAACCCACAGAATGGGAGAAAATATTTGCAAATGAAGCAACTGACAAGGGATTAATTCTCTAAAATATACAAACAGCTCATGCAGCTCTATGTCAAAAAATAAACAACTCCATCAAAAAATGGGCAGAAGATATAAACAGACATGGCCTAAAAGCACATGAAAAGATGCTCAACATCACTAATTATCAGAGAAATGCAAAGCAAAACTACAATTAGGTATCACCTCACACTGATCAGAATGGCTATCATCAAAAAGTCTACAAACAATAAATGCTGGAGATGGTGTGGAGAAAAGGGAATCCTCCTACACTGTTTGTGAGGATGTTAATTGGCATAACCACTATGGAGAACAGTATGGAAGTTCCTTAAAAAACTAAAAATAGAACTACCATATGGTCCCGCAATCCCACTCCTGGGCAAATATCCAGAGAAAACCATAATCCGAAAAGATACATGCACCCCCAATGTTCACTGCAGCACTATATATGATAGCCAAGACATGGAAGCAACCTAAGTGTCCATCGACAGAGAAATGGATAAAGATGTGGTATATACATACAATGGAATATTACTCAGCCATAAAAAATAATGAAATAATGCCATTTGCAGCAACATGGATAGGCTTAGAGATTATCATACTAAGTGAAGTCAGAGAAAGACAAATATCATATGGTATTACTCTCATGTGCAATCTAACTTTAAAAAGATACAAATGAACTTATTTACAAAACAGAAACAGATTTAGAGATATTGAAAACAAACTTAAGGTTACCAAAGGGGAAATACAGGGGTGGAGTGAGGGATAAATCACAAGCTTGGGACGAACACACACACACACACACACACACACACACACACAACTATATGTAAGACAGATAACCAACAAGGACCTACTGTATAGCACAAGGAACTTTACTCAATATTCTGTGATAACCTATATTAGAAAAGAATCTAAAAAGAAACAATATGTGTATAACTGAATCACTTTGCTATACACCTGGAACTAGCACAACATTGTAAATTAACTATACTCCAATACACACACACACACACAAACCGACATACAGGGAGAATGCCATGTGACAATGGAGGCAAAGATTGGAGTGACATACCTGTAAGACAAAGGGTGCCAAGGATAAACAGCCACCACCATAATCTAGCAATGGGTAAGGAGGATTCTACCCAGAGTCATGGAGGGAGCATAATCCTGCTCACATCTTGATTTGGGAATTCTAACCTCCAGAACTGTAAGAAAATAAATTTATTTTAAGCCACCTGGTTTGTAGTACTTGGTACTTGGTTATGGCAGTCCTAGGAAACTAATACAGTGTGCATTCACAAATTTCACCTATCTACATTCAGATGGTAAATGGGATACCTAGATCGCCTCCAACTTCCTGCTGCTACAAATAATACGGCAATGAACATCCGTGTACATATCCCCTATGAAACTCTTACAAAAGTCTACACTCCTATTAACACACTTGGCATTATCCAGTGTAGTAATTTTAGAAAGTCCACAAATGTCTCCCTTCATAAGTGGAGCCTTATTGCTCTCCCCTTAAGTATTGGCTGGACTTAGTGACTTGCCTCTAATGAATAGAAAAGTGATAGTATGCAATTTGGGAGAAGAGATCATAAAAGGCATAGTGGTTTCCTATCTGCTCCCTCTTAGATCACTTGCTCTGGGGGAAGCCGGATGCCATGTATCTTAGCTCAGGCTTATATAACAAAATACTATAAACTGAGTGGCTTATCAACAAAAGAAATTTATTTCTTACAGTTCTGTAGGCTGGAAGTCCAAGATCATAATGTCAGCATAGTTGTGTTCCGGTGAGGACCTTCTTCTGGGTTGCAGATGGCTGACTTCTCTTTGTATTCTTACATGGTGGAAAAAAGAGTGAGCAAACTCTCTGGCCTCTTCTTCTAATCCCAATCATGAGGGCTTCACTCTGTGAGCTAATCATCTCCCAAAGGTCCCACCGCCAAATACTATCACATTGGGGATTAGATTCAACATATAAGCTTTCAACATATAAACTGGGGGACGGGGGGCGGGAACACAACATTCAGTCCATAACACCATGTCATTAGGAGCAAGCAGTCTTATAGATCCACTCAAGCAGCCCTGTGGATAGGCCCATGCGGTAGAGAACTAAGACCTTCTGCCAACAACCAGCAAGAAACTGAGTCTTTCTGCCAACAGCTGTGTGAATGAACCATCCTGGAAGCAAATATTCCAGCCCCAGTCAAACCTTCAAATGACTGCCCTGGGCTGACAGCTTGACTGAAACCTCATGAGAGATGCTGAGCTAGAACCATCCAGCTACAATGCTACCAGATTCCTGATCCTTGGCATCTGTGAGATAATGTTTATTGTTTTAAGATGCTAAATTTGGGGGATAAACTGTTATGAGGAAATAGATAACTAATGCATTCAGTTTTCTAGTTTTGTCCAAATTAATAAGTATAAAGTGACAGTTCATTCGTTTTAATTTATACTTTCTGACAAGTAATTTTGAGCATCTCTTTATAGTCTTATTAGCTTTGGGGTTCCTCCTATAAATTGCCTCTTTAGAAACTGTATGTTTTTTTTTTGTTTTTTGTTTTTTTCTTTTTGCGGTATGCGGGCCTCTCACTGTTGTGGCCTCTCCCGTTGCGGAGCACAGGCTCCGGATGCGCAGGCCCAGCGGCCATGGCTCACGGGCCCAGCCGCTCCGCGGCATATGGGATCCTCCCAGACCGGGGCACGAACCCGTATCCCCTGCATCGGCAGGCGGACTCTCAACCACTGCGCCACCAGGGAGGCCCCTAGAAACTGTATGTATTTTTATATTAGGGTGGTTGTCTTTTTCCTTTTGATTTTTAGGAGTTCCTTGCATTTTCTAGATGTTAGATCCCTTGTTAGTTTTACATTTTACAAATATCTTCTCCCATCCTATCATGATGTCCCTTCAATACACAGAACTGTTTAATCCTGATGTAAACAAATTCATTCCACTTTTTGACTTATGCAATGTGCTTTTAAGTTTTGTATACAAAGTCCTTCCCCATTCCTATGTTACAAACAAAACCTGTCATCATTTCCTTCTATTACTTTAGAGTTCTATCTTTCACATTTCGTATCTGCCCATATTTTAAATTTAGAGCTCATTTTTGCTCTATGATGCTCCTTATTTATAACCTCTAGTTCTGGTTTCACAAACAGAATAGCTTCTTTTAGCTTTCTGAAGCTATAACTGTCTTTCAAGTTTTCTTCCTCCTAGTACCACTGCTGCTTCTTCCAAGTCACTTGTTTCCATCTTTCTGCTTTGGCTTCCATCTTTCATGTTACAGGTTTTCCTCAACTGTCTGGTAAATCTCCAGCTGTCCATTCATATATTAGAGCTAAGGCATTAAATGCTGTTTAGAAATTCTGTGTGGGGTTATGACTGGTGAGTTTAGTGTAGAGCAGTTGTTATCAGAGTGTGGTATAGGAATTCTTGGGAGTCATCAAACAATGACTTTCAAGGAGTCTTACAGTCAAAACTATCTTCATTATTAATACTGAGACATTATATGCCTTTTCCACTCTTATTTTCTCACAAGTACACTGTGTTTTGCAGAGGCTACATACATGACATGGAATATCACAACTGGTCAAATGCAGAAGCCGATATTAAAATCCAGCTGATTTTTTATTAAGCTGGACATCAGACTTGCAAAAAAGTGAAACAATGCTACACTATGATTTTTGTTTTGGAAAATAGTTATTTTTCATACATGTATATGATGTTAACATATAATGGGTTTATCATTTTTTAAAGGAATATCTAAAAATTTTGTTTTAATTTATAATATAGTAAATAGCTATAACCCACATTTTAAAAAGTTCTTAGGGAGCCTCAAACCAAAATATTTGAGAACCACTGCTTCAGAGTAATAAAGTAGGAACATAAGTTTCAGTGTCAGTACTGGTCAAGTCTATAATTTTAGACAGGATAGTTTTCCAAGAGAGTACTCTTCTAACCTCTTCCCTGAAGGGCATAAATCTACAAATCAAGGAATCAAAGAGCGTTACAGCACTGAGATTTTCAACTTTGCATACGCAGACTTACCACTTAATCACCATTTTAGGTTTGATGGCCCCACTTTCACCTGTATCTGGTATATTTTCTCCCATTAACAGCTTTTTGCCTTGATGATAAAGAGGCAAATATCTAATTGTACAGGATGCAAGAAGGGAGGTGAAGTCTAACTGCACTTTTTAAGGCCTTAAAACCAGCACTGAGTACTCTGGGTTTTAGCCTTGTCCTACACTCAGCCTTCACAGATACCATTGCTGCTAATTCCTGAGTCTTTGGGAAGGGGTGGGTGTTGGCATGATTTGACTTGTCTCTTATAGCTTCCATTCCTGCAGACTTACTTTCAACTTCAGTGGGTATGTTAGGTTGGTTACACACCCATTCATTTATTTTTCAGTTTCCAAAATGTTAATTTCTTTTGTCTCTTTTCACCTTTTCTGTTTTTGAAGGTTTATGCCTTTTAAAAATTATTTTGCTGTAACATCACAGTGTTTTGAGAGGAAATAAAGATAATCCATGGGTTCCATTCACCACATTTCCATCCCTTTACCTGTAATCTATGTTCCTTGGCTTTGAATCTATCTCTTGTATGTAGCAGTTAACTTGATTGGTTTTTAAACACATATGACACTTAAACACATAGATTCATCCATTAATTGTAATTATATTTCTACTTTTTCTAGTTATCATATTTATTCTTTTTACTTCCCACCTTCCCCTTTCCTGCCTTTTCTCACACTTTAACCTTCAGTATACCATTTCAACCTGGGTACAATGGACTCCTTAAAAAAATTTTTTTAAGGCCATTTCACAAATAATTTACAGAAGAATTAATGGATAATGAAAAGTAACTTTATTAGAAATTTTAATAAGAATTTAAACATCGCAGGACTCTTTGTTCTAAGTAATTTTTTACACACAAACATAAGAGATGAAAGAACACTACCACAGGGCCTTTTTTTTAGCAAAAGGGAATGGTCCATGTTTGTGCTGCAAAATATTCCTATTGAATGACTAACTGGAAGTGAATACCCTATTTCGTTTTGTCCTTAGACATATACCGTGCATTCATCAGAAATATATTGTGTGTGTCGGGAGTTCCCTGGTGGCCTTGTGCTTAGGATTATGGGCTTTCACTGCCGTGGCCCAGGTTCAATCCCTGGTCAGGGAACTGAGATCCTGCAAGCTGCATGGCGTGGCCAAAAAAAAAGAACTATATTGTGTGTTCATCAATTCTTGAGTTTGAAAAAATTTGAAATATATTTCCACATAGGATATGACCATCTCAAGTCTCATAATCTGAGCTATCATGTACATGATCAATTTCACTAACACATATGATCAATATCACTACCGTAGTAGAGTTCAGAGAAGTGATATCCAATAGAACTTTCTGCAATGATGAAAACGTTCTATATCTCTGCAGTCCAATATGGTAGCCACAGTGAAATGAGGCTAACAGTCACATTCTCTCTACATAACCACTTCATGATTAGTGTGACTGAGAAACTAAATATTAAATTCTATTAATTTTAGTATAAATATGGTAGCCATGTGGCAAGTGGCTACCATATTGGACAACTCAGGTCTAGAGTGCTATTTCTCTTTCTGCACTGATCTTTTTCTTTTTGGTGGGGCGGGGAGAGCATGCCTTGCAGCTTGTGGGATCTTAGTTCCCCGACCAGGGATTGAACCTCGGCCCTTAGCAATGAGAGCATGGAGTCCTAACCACTGGACCGCCAGGGAATTCCCTGCACTTATCTTTTGATCCGTATGTCTCCCATCTTCTTTTATACCTTTCTGAAGGAGGATGCAATTCTTGAGCAATGTAATAAAAAAAAACTGAAAAGTGACTATTTCACTATTGCATCTTCTATTCAGGACATTCCACCATCCTTGCTTTATTATTGTTTTAGTCTATTTTAGTACAGTAGGAAATAATTAATGGTAATGATGAAATCCTAGAATTAAGTAGCAAAATATTTCAAGATACAGGAACAGTTAAGATAACCTGACATCCCATAATGTACCTGAGATTTATACAAAGGGTATGATGGACCCATATGGTAACTGCAAGACAGAATGATATTTTAAAAAACAAGTAAAACTTCTCTGTTCTTTGGAAGATCTTGAAGAAAGAATAAAAGTCATAAAATACCAACCCTGATAAGCAGTTAGAACTGCTCAAAAAAGAAAATAGAAAACTAAAATTAGGCCACCTAATCCTGATGGTATACTGAAGGTTAAGCATTCTTCATTCTCTTATTTTAGTTCTGTTGGCCTGGAAGCCATGGATTTTATTTCTTTTCTTTTCATGGGTACTCCTAAGTTAAAAAAGAAATACAAGCAGCAGCAGCAGCAAACATGTATTAAGTGCTTATATGTACTAAGTAGTGTTCTAATGGCTTTATATGTATTTCACCTTAACCCTCCCTGCAACATTATGAGGAAGTATAACTGTCATTTTCACTTATAGATGAGAAAATTTAGGCACAGGAATGTGAAGTAACCTTAATATCATACAGCCAGTGAAGGATAAGCTAGAATTTCATCCGGGTAGTCTGGCTGCAGAGCCACAAAAAATAGCTATTCATTTTTGTAAGATGCCCTAAAGTTTGTCAGTATCTCTGTACTCACTTCTTGTGAACAAGATAAGAATAGTAGCATCTTGAATCCCCTTTCTTCCAACTTTCTTGTTATTGTCTAGTATTTTGGTCCTACTTTTAAAAATATTATACATATTTACAATCAATACTCAAGTTGATTAACATATTTTACCAATTATTTGTTCACAACGTATTCTTTTATTCAATTCCTCCCTCTAGTTTACTATTCTTCCTGCTCAACTACATCCTTCAGTTCTTGCATCAAGTTTTTATAAGTGATGACCTCTTAGGGGTCTCATTCTCGCTGATACTTTCGATGGGTACTGAAGTCAAGATTAACAGTTATATTCCCTGTACATTTTGAGGAAAAAGTATCCCGAAAGTATCATTTTCTTCTGGAAATTATTGTTGTGATAAATATACCGTTAGTATGACTGATATTTTGGTGCAGGTACTCTGGCTTTTTTCATCATTTTAAAGAACTCCTTATTTTTTATGTTCTGCAATTTCACTATTGAGCATTTAGAAGTAAATTTTTTGGAGTATTTATCCTGCTAAGCCATTGTTAATTAATGTACAATTTCAACATGGAAACTTAGGTTTTACTTCAATTCTAAAAACTGTCTCATTAAATATTGTTTCTCTACTACTTTATCTAATCTCTCCTAAAATTTGTTTTGGATAGATGTTTAAATCTTTCTATCAATCCTCTTAATTAAAAAAAATTTTTCATTTTGCTACCTTCTGGGTGAATTCTTATGTACCAAGATTATGTGATTATGTTCCAAATCACTAATTATTTTATTGAGATTGTATTCAGTATAATGCATCTTATCTACTGAGTTTAGTCAAATGATTTCTATAGCATTCTCTTTTTATATCTATTTGTTAATTGGTATGTATTTAATTTTGGTTTTCTTTTATGGGTATTACTCATTCCTTTATCTCCTTGAGGACCTTAAATATATTTAGTTATTTTAAGACTGTTCTTCACAGACTAAGGATTTACTTGAAAGAGAATATCAATTATTCCCCTACTCCAGCACAAAAGGAAACATACTATAAACACTGTACTATGATTTCCTTTTTTCCCACTAAGCAAACAAATCTTGAAGATAATTCTCTATCAGTATACAAAGAGTGTTTTCTTTTCTTTTTAGTAAAGATGTTGACCTGTTTTGGTTTTTTTAGGGTTAGCTTTTCTTGTGTGTTTTTGAATTTTTGTTTGCAGGTTTATCACAAGTCAAAGTGGCATGAGTGTGTAGTAGTGGTGGGGGGGTGTTGGGTATGTTTATGTGCTTACCTCACCTTAACAGCTTTTCATTTGCCGCCACCTCTCACTCAAGCCTCCCACCCCAGAATGAGGTTTGTAACTGCTACAGATGGCTCTTCCTGGAGATGCAGTCACTACATCATGGGCAGGCTAGCTCGGATCTTATCTAGGAGGTTTCACTGTTTCCTTCCACCACTGTGGATGTGCCATTTACATAAGCCCTATCCCTAAGCAGTGTTCACACAGACCTTTTCAACTCTTTCTTGACCCAGCCCCCTAGTTTCTTGAGTAGTGAACAAACAAGTACTGCACCTCCCTTATCCAATCTGTCCACCAATACAGTTTTGGTCTCTATCCTGAAAAAAATGAACTTTCAGGGCATCAGCCTGCTTCTAAATCAGATTCAGGTAGACCCACATATTTAGTCCCTACTTAACACATTGTTTTTTATTCTTTTAAGTCCAAAGAGGTTTATTTTTATTTTGTTATTAAGTGCAAATATATTTTCATTCTGAGAGGCAGTGCCCAACTGAATTCCACAGGGGTATCTCAATTGTATCATCAATAGCCATGTATGAGAAAGCACCATGAGTATGTTATCCAACTTTTAGGTTTTTGCCTAATAGGTGAACAATATCATTTTGCTTTGATTTGGATTTCTCTTACTTTGAGGTTTACAACTTCTCATATGCTTACAAGCTATTTGCATTTAATTTTCTGTCAATTATCTATTCACATCTTTGCCCACTTTTTATAGGTTGCAGGAGCTTTTAAAATTGAGTTTGTGGGCTTCCCTGGTGGCGCAGTGGTTAAGAATCTACCTGCCAATGCAGGGGATACAGGTTCAAGCCCTTGTCCAGGAAGATCCCACATGCTGCGGAGCAACTAAGCCCGTGCACCACAACTACTGAGCCTGTGCTCTAGAGCCCGCGAACCACAACTACTGAAGCCCGTGTGCCTACAGCCCGTTCTCAGCAACAAGGGAAGCCACCGCAATGAGAAGCCCGCACACCGCAATGAAGAGTAGCCCCCACCCAACACAACTAGAGAAAGCCCACGCGGCAACTAAGACCCAATACAGCCAAAAATCAATAAATTTTAAAAAATTGAGTTTGCAGGGTTTATATATAAGGAAGACCACCCTTTGTGATATGAATTGCAGATAAGTTTTGCTAGTTATTAATCTGTATTCTGATTGTTGTATTCTGATTTTTTTGGCATTCAGAGTGTTTTTAAAATTGTGGTAAAGAAAACACACAACATAAAACTTAACATCTTAATCATTTTTTAAGTGTACAGTATAATTGTGTTAACTATATGGATCTTGTGCAACAGATCTCTAGAACTTTTTCATCTTGCAATACTGAAACTCTATAACCACTGAACAACTCCCCCTTTCCCACTCCCCTTAGCCCCCATTCTGGCAACCACCATTCTGAGTCTGACTAGTTTAAGATACCTCATATAAGTAGAATTATGCAGTATTTGTGACTGGTTTATTTCATCTAGCATAATGTCCTCAAGGTTTATCCATGTTGTAGCATATGACAGGATTTCCTTTCTTTTTTTTTTTAAAGGCTGAACAGTATTTCATTGTATGTATATATCACATTTTTCTTTATCCATTCAGAAACTGCTTTTTTAATGCAGTAAAAATTATCCATTATTTTATGAATTCTGGATTCAATTTAAAGTCTTCCTCACACCAAAATTATAAAAGACTTCTTTAATCTTTTCTTCTATTACTTTCATGGTTTTATTTTTCATTGATCCATTTGGTATATGTGTGAAATACAGATCCAAGTTCTTTCATATGACTATCCAGCTGTCCCCAGTTAACTGAACAGTTTATCTTTTCCCACAGATTTGAGATGCCACCTTTACGATATTCTTACCTGGACTTCCTATTCTGTTCCACTGATCCATGTGTGTTTGTTGGCTGGTACTGTACCTGTTTTGTGTATTTTACCTTTATATCTTAATTTCTGGAAAGGTGAGTTCTCCCTCAGTTCTCTTTATTTTTCAGCTCTCCTGGCTACTCTTGCTTATTTTTCCTTGCTAACTTTGGAATCAGCACGTCTAGTTTAAAAAATTAATTTATAAATTACCTCAGTGGGAATTGTTACTATGTTATTCTTCCTATCCAGAAAACATGATATGTCTTTTTATTTGTTCAAGGTTTGTTTTGTCTTTCAATTAAATATTTCCTACTGACATGTTTCCACTTTTCCTCATATTTTCTATAATTTCTGCTTAACCTAGGTTGCTATTTTAGTTGATATAGATATTCACAACTATTAAACTTTCACTGCACTTTTTAAGAATTCATACGCTTTACCTATTGCTTTTTAGTATGAACTCCAACTTGTATGTTAAGATCATGACACCCCTAAATTCCTTTCACTTTGTCATCTTTTATTTATTTTTTAAATTAATTTTTATCGGAGTATAGTTGCTTTACAATGTTGTGTTAGTTTCTACTGTACAGCAAAATGAATCAGCCATACATATAAGTATATCCCCTCCCGTTTGGACTTCCTTCCCATTCAGGTCACGACAGTGCATTAAGTAGAGTTTCCTGTGCTATACAGTATGTTCTCATTAGTTATCCATTTTACACTCAATAGTGTATATGTGTCAATCCCAATCTCCCAATTCCTCCCACACCCCATCCCCCCTTGGTATCCATACATTTCTTCTCTACGTCTGTGTCTCTATTTCTGCTTTGCAAATAGGATCATCTATACCATTTTTCTAGATTCCACATACATGCGTTAACATACAATATTTGTTTTTCTCTTTCTGACTTACTTCACTCTGTATGACAGTCTCTAGGTCCATCCACACCCCTACAAATGACCCAATTTCGTTCCTTTTTATGGCTGAGTAATACGTCATTGTATATACGTACCACATCTTCTTTACCCATTCCTCTGTTGACGGACATTTATGTTGCTTCCACATCCTGTCTATTGTAAATAGTGCTGCTAAGAACACTGGGGTGCATGTAACTTTTTTTTTTTTAATAAAGGGAATTAAAACAAATTAACTAATGAATTTTATTTTTGGCTGCATTGGGTCTTTGTTACTGCACAGGATTTCTCTAGTTGCAGCGAGCGGGGGCTACTCTTTGTTGCAGTGCTTGGACTTCTCACTGTGGTGGCTTCTCTTGTTGCGGAGCACAGGCTCTAGGTGTGTGGGCTTCAGTAGTTGTGGTACATGGGCTCAGTAGTTGAAGCTCGTGGGCTTTACAGCACAGGCTCAGTAGTTGTGGCACATGGGCTTAGTTGCTCTGCGGCATGTGGGATCTTCCTGGACCAGGGCTCAAACCATGTCCCCTGCATTGGCAGGCGGATTCTTAACCACTGCGCCACCAGGGACGTCCCTGCATGTATCTTTTTTTTTTTAATTTTATTTATTTATTTTTGGCCGTGTAGGGTCTTTGTTTCTGTGCGAGGGCTTTCTCTGGTTGCGGCAAGTGGGGGCCACTCTTCATGGTGCGCAGGCCTCTCACTATCGTGGCCTCTCGTTGTGGAGCACAGGCTCCAGACGCGCAGGCTCAGTAGTTGTGGCTCACGGGGCTAGTTGCTCCGTGGCATGTGGGTTCTTCCCAGACCAGGGCTCGAGCCCGTGTCCCCTGCATTGGCAGGCAGATTCTCAACCACTGCGCCACCAGGGAAGTCCCTGCATGTATCTTTTTGAATTATGGTTTTCTCTGGGTATTTGCCCAGTAGTGGGACTGCTGGGTCATACAGTAGTTCTATTTTTAGTTTTTTAAGGAACCTCCATCTTTTAAAATGTTAACCTTTCACAATCATTTTCTTGTAAGTATATACCTTGTATAAGCTACAGAATTCGTTTTGCCTCAAATCCAATCTGAAAATCTTCATCTTTTTAAGGTGAGTTAAGCTTATTTATATTTTTTTATATAAAAGATATGTTTGGTCTTAGTACTGCCATGTTTTGTTACATGTGTGGCTATATATGAATATCCTTTCAACAGATGTTTTCTTTTTGATAGGTTTGTAGTTCTTTCAATATTTAGTAAGTTTTTATTTTTGTTCTAAGGGTTAACTTTCATATTATGACTTAGAATTCCACTAGATTTTTATATTTTTAACATGTTTCCTCTTCCTCCCCTTACCTAACACAATCAATAGTATTATCTTTAGAATTTCCTTTGAAGTGTTAAACATGTTTATACTTCTACTTGATTTATGATCTTTAAATACTGTTTTGACTACCAGTAATTACAATGAGGTAATCTATAAACTTCCTTCTCTCAAATTTTATTAGTTTTTATCATTTCTACATCAAGGTATGTAACATTAACATTATGTTCTGTCATCATAATCTCTACATTTGTTTTAGTCTTTAGGGTTATTATATATATATATATATATATATATATATATATATATATATATATTTTCAATGGTTACAACCAATCCTTTCCTCAGATGTCTCTCGGCTGGCTGAAGTTTATACTTTAACAGTTTCCTCAAGAAGGGCTCATGTATATACAGTATTCCCTGAGTTCTGTTTATACCTTTCACACTTGATGAATGGCATAACTGGATATGAAATCTTTGGCTCTCACTCTATTTCCTTATCTTGTAAACGTTGCTCTACCATCTTCTGGTATTGAATGTTGTACAGAAATCTGAGGCCAGCCTAACATCAAACCCTTGTAAAGAACTTTGTAAGGGGGATGAGGAGGGTAGTTGGCTGTCCAAAGGAATCTTTTTTTTTTTTTTTTTTTTTTTTTTTTTTTTTTGCGGTATGCGGGCCTCTCACCGCTGTGGCCCCTCCCGCTGCGGAGCACAGGCTCCGGACGCGCAGGCCCAGCGGCCATGGCTCACGGGCCCAGCCGCTCCGCGGCACGTGGGATCCTCCCAGACCGGGGCACGAACCCGTATCCCCTGCATCGGCAGGCGGACTCCCAACCACTGCGCCACCAGGGAAGCCCCAAAGGAATCTTTGGTTATCTTTATGACCATTCTGGTCAGTTTTCCCTGGCACAGGTGCCCTTTCCATAGGTACATTTCAGTTCAGCTAGGTTTTAACTGTACCTATAACAATTTGTTCTATTGCACTGTTTTGGTTTTCTTATATAGGAGTTTTAATTTTAAATGTGTTGGATCTATTGTCTTTTCTGAAAATTTATCTCAAATTTAATCACCTCCTGTTGCCTTCCTTGTTTTTTTTCCCTGAGTTCCTGCATTTCTGATTTGTGTCCTTTTTTTTGTAGAAGAACTTTTAAACGTTTTTCCAACTCTAGAAAAATATGGTTAAATGGTGGGTCACAATTTTCATGTGCTCTGTAGCAATATTTTTCTAATGAGGGTCCTTTGTTCTTTGGAAGTTCTGCTGCCATGTCAGCCTATTTTGTATTTGTCATCAAAAAATAAATTGGATTTTTCCTTAACCAGTTATTTACATAGCTTCCAGGAGTAAGGTTGGGGAGAGGGGGTGTGGAGTGAAGGACAGACGTCACAGTCCAAAGACTCTCTCCTCCTTTGATGCTAGAGAGAATAGGGAGAAAACTTGGTTCCTGTACATACTGCTCTGTGTAAATGTAGCTCTACCTTTTCTTCTTTTCTGAATCAAACCAGGTATTTCTGTCACCAACCCTGTCATCACAAACAAGAAATTTAGCTTTTGAACTTCAAGGTGAACCCTTAACTTCAATAAATACATTTAAGCTCGCACCTTCTGCTCCTTCTCAAGATACTTTTGATAGCCTTTAAACATAATTTGGAGTCTACATTTTATATCTTTCAGTTCACTGAAAATGAAAGTCAAAGCATTTGTCTTATTCTTTTTCTCCTTATTCTTTTTTTTTTTTTTTTTTCTTTTTGCAGTACGCGGGCCTCTCACTGTCGTGGCCTCTCCCGTTGTGGAGCACAGGCTCTGGACGCGCAGGCTCAGCGGCCATGGCTCATGGGCCCAGCCGCTCCGCGGCATGTGGGATCTTCCTGGACCAGGGCATGAACCTGTGTCCCCTGCATCGGCAGGTGGACTCTCAACCACTGCGCCACCAGGGAAGCCCTCTCCTTCTTATTCTTAATTTTTATGACTTCTAGAGGGGAAAGATGTAGAGTTATGCAGCTATAATCATACCAGAAGTCTGACTATTAACTATGTGTGCATGTTTAATCTATCACTGTTGTCTTTGGAAAGGCGGGGAATCTCAATGCTGGAACTCATAGGGCCAATCCTGATGATTTCTCCTTACAGTGTAACTTATAATAGAAAAAAAATTAGAAGTAACCTGCCTAACAGTAGAGGAATGATCAAATAAATTCAAGTATACATAAAATACAGCATGCAGCCATTAAAGAATATATACCTACATGCATACATATTTTTAGCGGGAAAATAATGATACGTTGAATAATAAGGGAAAATACAAAATTATATACCGTATTATTCCAATGAAAATATTATATAATGCTACATATATTTCTATGTATTATATTTATAGCAAATGAAAAGAAATGTGTAAGTTTTTTCTCTAGTCTGTTTCATTGCTGCTAATTTTCAATTTCTCATTATGCTTTTCTGAATTTTCAAAGTTTTCTTGGGAAATGCATAATTGATTAGTCATTACTCCCTGCTTTCTAAAAGCAGGTAACCGCAGTGCAATTAGTGATCATTTTCATGTAACAAATATTTCCTAGAAATATGTGTTTTTAAAAACTGATACATGGGAGGGGCTTCCCTGGTGGCACAGTAGTTAAGAATCCGCCTGCCGATTCAGGGGACACGGGTTCGAGCCCTGTCTGGGAAGATCCCACATGCTGCGGAGCAACTAAGCCCATGCGTTACAACTACTGAGCCTGTGCTCTAGAGCCTGCGTGCCACAACTACTGAAGCCTGCACACCCAGAGCCCATGCTCTGCAACAAGAGAAGCCACCGCAGTGAGAAGCCTGCTCTCTGCAACTGGAGAAAGCCTGCTTGCAGCAAGGAAGACCCAACACAGCCAAAAATAAAATAAATAAGTTTATATATGAAAAAAAAGTGATACATGGGAGATAATGATTACTGATAATAGCATAATATAGTAATTCAAACTTTATTCAGGCTGTTTAATCAGAAAGACATGGATTCTACTTGGAATAAAGTGATCAATAACTGATGGCTATTAATATAACTACTAAATAGTAATTATAATGATTATTATAAAAATTCCTTATGTTGTTTTCCCATGGATATCAAGATAGCTAATTGCTACTTAAGTGCTTTCAAAAACATTTTCTTCTTGTTATGCTTAATATATAAATTCTACATAATTTCTGTTGTGTATTACAAGTCCTTTCACTGATATTAGATATCTATTAATAAGGAAAACACATTCTGGTGAGTTTTCAGAAACTTTGTTGCCAAACAGTATTATAAACAAAACATTCAGGGCATGGAACAAGATAAAATGAGCTTACTACGTAAAATATTATCAAATCTTTACCAATAATCCTTCACACATTAAGCATAAATGGCCCTACCAACAATTGTAAATGACAGCAAGCACCTGACACTGGGATATAAGTAACTACCAAGAAGGCATGAGGGTAAAAAGAAAGTGATCAAATACATAAGTCAAACAACCACTGAGTTCATAATTTTGTAACAGTGTGTGTATACATATAGATTAGCAATGTGTATGGTTCATTCAAGAACAGTATGTAGATGAGTCTGTCAAGAGAAGATCATATAAAAGAAAAATAGGCAGCCAAAGTGTAAGAGACTGAATTCTGGGCTATAGGATTTAGATTAACCCACAGGTGGTAGAGTAAAGCCTTGAAGACAGCAGAGTGACTAACTCCACTTTAATTTCCTTATTGGAAAAGAAACACCAACATAAAGTAAACTGAGAGATGAACAGAGTATGAGGACAGAGTAAAAAATCTCTGTCCCGGTAACTCTCCCAAGCCCTTTGTCCAGCCCATTTCCTCTTAATAAGAATGTTATTTCTTCCCTTTCCTCTGTGACATACTCGTTCTTCATGATCTAGTTAAAGTATCCACTTTCTCTGAGAAGTCTTTCCAAACCATTTTAACCCTCAGACTAGTTTCCTTAATGGTGGGATTACTTTTTTTTAAACAAATTCGGTACCAGGAACTAACAAAGTGTTGCAGGTCTATTATATTTCAACAAACAAACTCATAGAAAAAGAGATCAGATTTGTGGTTATTAGAGGTGGGGGGGTCGGGAAGGGGGAACTGGATGAAGGTGGTCAAAAGATACAAACTTATAGGTACCGGGGATGTAATGTTCAACATGATAAATATAATTAACACTGCTTTATGTTATATATCAAAGTTAACAAAGTAAATCTTAAGGGTTCTCATCACAAGGAAAAACTTTTTTTTTTCTATTTCTTTAATTTTGTATCTGTATGAGATGACAGATGTTCACTAAACTTATTGTGGTAATCATTCCATGGTGTATATAAGTCAAATCATTATGCTATACACCTTAAATGTATATAGTGCTGCATGTCAATTATATCTCAATAAAACTGGAAGAAAAATGCAAATATTCTTTTGACTCAGTAACTCACTTTTATGAAACTACTGAAATTGTGACATAAACATATAAAGACATTTGTACAACACTGAAATCCTGTAATAGCAAAAAAAAGTACCTAAATGTTAATCAATAGAGGTACATTTAATATAAATTGTGGTACATTAACATAATGGACTATTCAACTAAAAAAGAATGAGGTAACTTTTTATATTGTTATTAAAAAGAATAAAAGCTCAGGATATAGTTAAGTAAAAAGAAAAAATTTGCATATTAACACATACAGTGTGGTTTCTTTTTAATGAAAAAAGTATGTGGGGCTCCCCTGGTGGTGCAGTGGTTGAGAATCTGCCTGCCAATGCAGGGGTTCCGGGTTCGAGCCCTGGTCCAGGAAGATCCCACGTTCCGTGGAGCAAGTAAGCCCGTGCACCACAACTACTGAGCCTGTGCTCTAGAGCCCGCAAACCACAACTACCGCGCCCACGTGCCACAACTACTGAAGCCTGCACTTAGAGCCCGTGCTCCGCAACAAGAGAAACCACCGCAATGAGAAGCCTGCGTAACGCAACAAAGAGTAGCCCCCCCTCGCTGCAACTAGAGAAAACCTGCACACAGTAACAAAGACCCAATGCAGCCAAAAATAAATAAATAAATAAATTTTAAAAAAAAGAAGTATGTGTATTTATATACACATGCATTAAACAAACTCAAAAGTAAACACAAACACACACACACAAACACAATTAACAGTTACCTCTGGGGAGTAGGACAGAGGAAGAGAACAGAACTGACTTCTTTAAGTTTCATATACTTCTGTATTCATTAATTCATTTAGCAACGATTTAAAAATTTCTAGAGTGCCAGACACTCATGATTTATACCACTCACTTGGCATACATTAAATGTCTTTTGAGAGAATATTTCATATTTCTGTTTATCCACTGAGCCATAAACATCTTGAAGGCAAGCTCTTACTTTCCCACAGCAACAACCATAACCATGAATGTTTACAGATGCACACATACATGTAAAAATATTTTAAAAAAGGAATGAACAGGTTCTTATCAAATTCATGACAGTGGTTATTTCTGAGAAGGGTGAGAGTGCGGAGGGGAATGGGATGGCAGATAGTTTTTAAAAGAGGGTTCAGCTCAATAAGTTATATTTTATCTCTAAATTGTTTTTTCATAAAGACTCATATATATTAATTGTTTGTATGTTGGATAGGTGTAAATTTTTTTCTTCCAGTCTTTCATTTGCCTTAACTTTGTTTTTTCACCTTTCTTGCAAAGATCTTTCAATTTATTTTGTATAGTCAATTTCCTGATGTTTCTTTAATGAGTTTTGGATTTTTTTTAGCCTTGCTTAGGAAAAAAGTACTTTCTTCTCAGATTTTTAAAAAACACTGAGCTCTTACTAGGAGAACATTATCCTAAGTGAAATAAGCCTGTTACAGAAGGACAAATACTATACGATTCCACTTATATGAAGTACCTAAAGTAGTCAAACTCACAGAAGCAGAGAGTAGAATCGTGGCTGCCAAGGGCTAGGGGGAAGGGGAAATGAAGAGTTGCTATTCAATGCGTATAGAGTTTCAGTTATGAAAGATAAATAAGTTCTCGAGATCTGATGTACAACATCTTGCCTATAGTTAACAATACTGTATTGTACGCCTAAACATTTGTTAGGAGAGTAGATCTCACGCTAGATGTTTTTACTACAAAAAATTTTTTTAATTAAAACTTTTCAGCTCTTTAATCATTTGGAATGTATTTCTTGTTATTGTACAAAGTAGGAAATTAACTGAATGTTTTTCCAAATGAATAATCAATGGTCTCAATACCATTTAGTGAACAGTAAATCACTTCCTTATTGACTGAAATACCATCAGTATCATAAATGGACACTTGAATTCATAGTGAAAAAAAAATGCTTTACCTCTTCAAAAGCATCAACCAGTTTTTACACATCTGAAATCAGTTACACTGGGAATCACCATATTAACCTATCGTCAAACAAGGTTTACCTTACACTGAATAGTATCAATATAATTGCCTTTTTTTCCAACCAGTCACAGCCAAAACAAAACAACAACAAAAATAAGTCAACCAATAAAAAACAAACTATAATCTTACTTGCATATTCTTTTTAAGTTACTAAGAGAAGTATTCTAAAAAAAATTAATTTTGTTTAGTTCAACTAAGGAATTACAGAGAAGTTTATCAGATCAATAAGTTTAACAAATCACTAAACTGAAAAATGAACAGAATGATAATGAAACTCCAAAACAAGAACAGATAACACCGGGACTTCCCTGGTGGTGCAGCAGTTAAGAATCCGCCTGCCAATGCAGGGGACACAGGTTCGAGCCCTGGTGTGGGGAGATTCCCACATGCTGCAGAGCAACTAAGCCCGTGCGCCACAACTACTGAGCCCACGTGCCACAACTGCTGAAGCCCGCACCCTAGAGCCTGTGCTCCACAAGAAGAAAAGCCACAGCAATGAGAAGCCTGCCCACCACAAAAAAGAGTAGCCCCCGCTCACCACAACTAGAGAAAGCCCACGCTCAGCATCAAAGACCCAACGCAGCCAAAAAATAAATAATAAATCTATATTAAAAAAACAGATAACACCATCATCGATTGGGAGTGAAGAAACCTGTGTTCTAATTCTAACCTGAGCAAGTGAATAAACCTCAAGAACTGGCACTATGGTTCTATTTCCAACATTCTATAATTTCTAATTTACTATCTCTAACATAATTAAAATATCTAATAATAATAGCTGCCACCAAAGAAAAGTACATAATCTTCTTTTTTTTTTTTTTTTTTTTTTTTTTTTTTTGCTGTACGCGGGCCTCTCACTGCTGTGGCCTCTCCCGTTGCGGAGCACAGGCTCCGGACACACAGGCTCCGCGGCCATGGCTCGCGGGCCCAGCCGCTCCGCGGCATGTGGGATCTTCCGGGATCGGGGCACGAACCCGTGTCCCCTGCATCGGCAGGCGGACTCTCAACCACTGCGCCACCAGGGAAGCCCCATAATCTTCTTTAGTGAGATGTTACTTCCACCAGTATAGATCATCAATCTAATTTAAATTCATTTTCTCTAGCCATTTTCTGAAAATATAGAAAAATAACTGAGCAGCATTTTTCTTTTAAGACTTATTTTCAACCATGTGAAAGTAATTTTTTTTAATTGAAGTATAGTTGATTTACAATGTTGTGCTAGTTTCTGGTGTACAGCAAAGTGATTCAGTTATACATATATATATTCTTTTTCATATTCTTTTCCATTATGGTTTATAACAGGATATTGAATATAGTTCCCTGTGCTCTACAGTAGGACCTTGTTGTTTGTTCATTTTATATATAGTAGTTTGTATCTGCTAATCCTAAACTCCTTATTTATCCCTCCCCACCGTCTTTCCCCTTTGGTACCCATAAAATTGTTTTCTATGTCTGTGAGTCTGTTTCTGTTTTGTAAATAAGCTCATTTGTGTCATACTTCAGATTCCACATATAAGTGATAACATAGGATATTTATCTTTCTCTCTTACTTCACTTAGTATGATAATCTAGGTCCATCCATGCTGCTGCAAATAACATTATTTCATTCTTTTTTGTCTGAATAGTATTCCATTGTGTATACATGCCACATCTTCTTTATTTGTTCATCTGCTGATGGGCATTTAGGTTGCTTCCAAGTCTTAGCTATTGAGAATAGTGCTGCTATGAACATTGGGGTGCATGTATCTTTTCCAATTAGAGTTTTCTCTGGATATATGCCCATGAGTGGGATTACTGAGTCATATGGCAACTCTATTTTTAGTTTTTTAAGGAACTTCCGTACTGTTTTCCACAGTGGCTGCACCAATTTACATTCCCACCAACAGTGTAGGAAGTTTCCCTTTTCTCCACATCCTCTCCAGCTTCTGTTATTTGTAGACTTTTAAATGATGGCCATTCTGACCGGTGTGAGGCGCTACTTCATTGTAGTTCTGATTTGTATTTCTCTAATAATTAGTGATGTTGAGCATCTTTTCATGTGCCTGTTGGCCATCTGTATGTCTTCTTTGGAGAAATGCCTATTTAGGTCTTCTCCCCATTTTCTGACTGGCTTATTTTTTTTTTGTTATTGAGTTTTATGAGCTGTTTGTGTATTTCGGAAATTAAGCCCTGTGGGTCGTTTGCAAATATTTTCTCCTAGTCTGTAGGTTGTCTTTTTTTCGTTTTATGGTTTCTTTTGCTGTGCAAAAGCTTCTAAGTTTGATTAGGTCCCATTTATTTATTTTTGCTTTTATTTCTATCACCTTGGGAGACTGACCTAAGAAAACACTGGTACAATTTATGTCAGAGAATGTCTGCCTATGTCCTCTTCTAGAAGTTTTATGGCATCATGCCTTATATTTAAGTCTTTAAGCCATTTTGAGTTTATTTTTGTGTATGATATGAGTGTTCTAACTTCACTGATTTACATGCAGCTGTTCAGTTTTCCCAACACCACTTTCTGAACAGACTGTCTTTTCTCCATTGTATATTCTTGCCCCCTTTGTCGAAGACTGACTGTAGGTATGTGGGTTTATTTCTGGGCTCTCTATTCTGTTCCACTGATCCATATGTCTGTTTTTGTGCCAATACCACTCTGTTTTGGTTACTGTACCTTTGTAATATCATCTGATGTCTGGGAGAGTTATGCCTCCACCTTTGTTCTTTTTCCTCAGGATTGCTTTGGCAATTCTGGGTCCCTTTACAGTTCCATATAAATTTTAGGATTATTTGTTCTAGTTCTGTGAAAAAGGTCAGGGGTAATTTGATAGGGATCACATTAAATCTGTAGACTGCTTTGGGAAGTAAGGCCATTTTAACAAATTGATTCTTCCAATTGGAGAGTATGAGATATCTTTCAATTTCTTTGAATCATTTTCAATTCCTTTATCAATGTTACATAGTTCTCAGCATAGAAGTTTTTCACCTCTTTGATCAGGTTTATTCCTTTTTTTTTTTTGATGCAATTTTAAAAGTGACTTTTTTTACTTTCCCTGAAAGTTCTTAATTTGCGCTTTAGCTTATTACTCTTTAGAATAACACTTAAGTTTTTCTAATAGACATATCTTTTTTCAACCATTCCAACATCGCTATGATACAACTTCCTGTGTTTACATGCACACACACACTTTAGGATAAATCATTCAACTACAGACCAAATCACTTTCTGCTATAGTTACTTCTGGCTCAACATTTCTAAGCTACTGCTCATTTTTTGGTTATTTCTACAAAGATTAAAGCACATTTGTTTGTTCATTTTTTCTTAACAGACTATTCAAAGTAATTTGATTTCTATTTTTGGCTTTTTGAGTACTCAACCTCATCACATTTAAAAAAATTATCAATGAAGTTAATATGCTTGGTCATTTAAATAAGTGATTATGTGAACAAATTTGAGTCCAGGAAAGGAAGGTGAAGGGAAAAAGAAACAACCATTTAGTAAATATCTATTTGCAAATGTCTGGCACTATTTTTACAAGTTGTAGCTTCCATATAATACAACTTAAAGTTCCCCCAACTGTCACAACATCAGTATGACTGCTTCATAAAAGAATAAAATGCTTTATTTAAACCTGGCTCTGTTGTTCCTGTTCCCTCTTCAGCTACCAAATCACTACTTCAGAAAAACACTTTAAATATATCTGTAATCAGCTCTTCATAAAACTATGTTGATCAATATCTAGAATCTACATTTAATGACTGATTTGCCCGAAACCATATTAACAGCCCCACTTAAAAAAAAAAAAAAGAAAGCCAAAAGTTCACCTCATTCAATGAAAGTTTTAGTGTATTTTGTAAGAGGAAAATGCTTGTTTTCTCCTGGTTTGGGTTTATAAAGATAATCAGAAGACTAGTCAGGTGAGCGTGAGATAAGTTAATTCCCAATCTAATTACTAAATTTAACTACAAAGGCCCCTGTTTTTTGAAAGACATTGCCAGGTTCTTATTTATTCCCAAACACATTAGATCCCACACTCCAAAGCTTCTTAGAATATAGTATCTTAGAAAGGGAGGAATGTGGCTTCTTAAAAAACTGATAACGATGAAACAATTTCCCTTAGCAATCCCTGTTTGAATTTAATAAACTGATAGCCATTAATTTCTTCAGAGCTAATACCAGTTTTATGAAAAGAAAATAGTCCCCCTGTATAAAATTATCAAATAGACATGAATCCATACCACCAGAGTACAGAGGAAGTAGCCATCTGTTGTGAACAATAATAAATCTTTTTTCCCGTAACTATCCAGTTCATTTGCACACTAAATTTCTATCTTCCATCATTCAGCCAGGCATGTAATTAAAATATTATTTGTATGTATTTACTACCATAATCTACAGCCAGAAACTTATCCTGGGAAGACAGTATCACTGGCTCAAAGTTCCAAATATCAAATTTTGTTTTTAATTCTGAATTCCTGATCATCAGTTATCCTCATTTCCTATATATGATATTAGCCAATTACTATCCTAAAGTTATAATGAATACAAAATCCAAAAATGTCCATAAATTAATAAGTACTTAAAACACACTTACAGCATTGAAAAATGTAGTTTTAAGCTTTTATTCATATTTAAAATGACACACGTGGGGATGACCCTACGTCATCAAACCAAGCAGACTGAGTTCACATCACAATCAGAACTATTAAATTCTTTAAAATAAATACAAACCTCCCTCCTTCCAGATTCCATATACAGTCTTCGAAAAACAAAGAATTATAGAAAGAATTTAAAAAATCATCTCACCTCCACCATCCTAAGACACTACTGTTAACATTTTACCAAAAAATTTTAGACACTTCACAATATCAAGAGTGCCTATACCCAGTTTCACTGTGTGTACGTGTGTGTTATCAAAGTATGTCTATGATTGGTATGTGAACTTTACAGACCCTGGACAAGTTCACTACACCCAGATCTCCCAGCTCAGTTTTTCAGCTTTAAAGACTTCAGCTAAGAGGTTCTCAAACCAAGTAACTCAGAAATAGAGAACAGGTTCCCCATGAGATGTGGCAATAGAGATACTAAGAATCAGAAAAATCTATGAAGGCATCCTGAGAGTTACGACTACTAGGTATGTGGGATTACAGATGCTATGAAGAACCCGAAAGTGTTGTTTTATTTCTGCAGTTGAGCTTAAATTCTAGCAACATAATCTAACTTTAACCTACTCTCAGTTTCTGCATATACGGGCAAAACAATGAATGTAATGAAGAAGGACGAACACTATGAAAACAAGATGAATGACCCCAACTCTGTGGGTAATTTCCTTCACTAGGCACATGTTTCCTTCTCAGTTACGTAGAAACGCTATAACTTGGCTTAATGTTTGAGCTGCAACAACTTTCTAAGTGTGGCACAAAGGTAATTCAACGAATGATTAAAGGGTAAAACATAAACCAAAGAGTAGGGAGTCATAACAAAACTTCATCTTAATAGCATTTAACTGAAAACTCTCTAAGAGAGTATGGTCTCAGCAAACAGTCTAAAGATAAGGTTACAAATGAAACTCCAGATACACACACCTACACACACACACACACACACACACACACACACACATATTCATTCTTAAAAAATATGTACCAGAAGACAATGAAAATAATACCAACACGCTTATTTCAAGTCATCTTGATCTCAGATGTTATTTATATTCAGTCTCTAGCTCAACTTTAAGTTCCATCAAGGCAAGAAATATATCTGTATAGTAATACCCATTCAGACCTCACTTATTTATACTGGTAACTCAAATGATACAGAAAGAGTTTCAGACCATCTCAAAAGTCAGCTTATTTAAAATCTCCTAATTTAGAAATGAGATTAAGAAACAACTGCAGAAAAAAGAATAAGCCACTTTGAAAAAGCTCAGGCTCCTTTCCCCTCCCAAACTTAACAAGCAACATTTACTGACTATGGCTATGGTTAAAAATAATAATAATTAAAAAAATGTAAAGGAAGGTGACAGTCTTCTCCACACTGCTTGTTGTAGACAAGAAAGAACAACTGTTAGTACTAACACTGGACTGTTAAGTGCTGAAAGAGCAGACATGAAATAATGAAATCTTACTCCTTTGGTATCTGAGGCTACTGTATCATCAGTTTCAAGCAAGTAGTTCTTTAAGAACAGAGCCCATCTGTCATTCTCAGGGAATACTTGTATCATAGGGTATACAAGCTTATAAATCACTAGCACTTCAGCACAAGCTTTCACTTGAGGAAGAACTTATCCATGATGCTGTGGCAGAGGCACTTTTACACCTTCTTCCTATATGAAAGGAATGAAGAGATGTAGACAAGGACTAAAAAACAACTCTGAGAGCCCCAATTTTTCTGTGAAAATTTTATAATTTATAAATAAGCTGAATGTAAGATAACAAAGGATAATCAATATATGCAGAAAAACAAGAAATAAAATGAAACTGACCAAACAATAGCAAAATATTTTCACAGGAGTCAAAAGGATAAGTTTAAAAAAGTAGTAAGAAACAGGGTTCCAAACAAAAAAGGACAAAAATATGGCAGTAGCAAAAAGAAACAACAGTTTTTGTACTTAAGACTCAGAATTACATATTAAGGTCCACAGGAGTTTTAAAAATCCCTGAATATAGGGCTTCCCTGGTGGCGCAGTGGTTGAGAGTCCCACGTACGGCCAAAAAAAAAAAAAAAAAAAACAGGTAAAACTAATTCAAGCAGTTAGAAAGATAGGGTTGGGGGTAGTGATTGGAAAGGCACTGGCGGGGGTGGGGGATACTTCTGGGATGCTCGTAGTATTTTATTTCTTGATCTAGGTATTACTGGTTACACAGACATGTTCACTTTGTGAAAAGTCATCAAGCTGTACATCAGTGATTTGTGTGCACTTGTATACTTTCACCAAAACCTTAAGTTGGAAAAACTAATAGGGTCTTCCCTGGTGGTCCAGTGGTAAAGAATCCGCCATACAATGCAGGGGACGTGGGTTCGATCCCTGGTCAGGGAACTAAGAGCCCACGTGCCCTGGGGCAACTAAGCCCGCGCGCCACAACTAGTGAGTTCCCACGCCTCAACTAGAGAGCCTGCATGCCGAAAACTACAGAGCCCGTGCACCCTGAAGCCCGGGTGCAACAACTAGCGAGAGAAAACCCACACGCCACAACTAGAGAGAGAAGCCCACGTGCTGCAACTAAAGATCCCACATGCCTCAAAGAAGATCCCGCATGCTGCAACTAAGACCCAATGCAGCCAAAATAAATAAATAAATAAATCTTTAAAAAAACTAATAAAAATTATTTCTACAATTTAAATAACTATATGTAGTTATATACATAGTACATACACATACATATATATAAAGTTACATGTAGACGGTTTCTAATCAAATGACCATTGTTAATGTAAATGACCCATACATACTGTCACTAGTACCTGCTCAAATTCTCTTCTCTCCAAACCACCAATTCAAAATCACTCTTTTGGGGGGAAGAAAAAGTGAAACTTCAAGACAAATTTTAGGTTCAGAAGTAGTAGATAAGGAAAAATAAATATGTAAGGTAAGTGATTCTTGCAAAAATCTTCCACTCTCCCCCTCCTCTGATGTGCTCCTCTGAGGGAGCACTCCTACCCAAAAACTCTTTCTCCAAATTGCTTATTTCTCCTACTTCTACTGAGCTTAAAATATGAAAATTTGACCAAGTTATCAGTTTCTTAAAATGTAAATACATTTCAAAGGATTACAAAGATAACAGTCATTTGCACACAACTGTGAATTAGTTGTGTCTACGTTTTTAAATTGAGGCATAGTTGATGTACAGTATTACATAAGTTTCAGGTGTACAACACAGTGATTCAAAGTTCTGTGTCTACTTTTAACAAATAACTGTAAATAAGAAATTTCTTCTATATAAAGAAGGAAAATGAGCAATTCCACAATTTCTTTTATAATACAATTGGTTTGCCAAAAATACTAGATTTCAAAATATAGTGTCTTCACCCATCCCCATTTATTTTAAACAAGTCTTCTTTGATCTTCTCTGCCATGATACAAACTTGAGTGACTCCTACTTAACATTGTTGAATTCTACTCACTTCTAATTTTCCTTAAAGCCTGTTATTTTTTTCTTTTTTCAAAAAAGTAGATCAATTACTAATGACATATATATACACACCAACCCTCAAAACTATAATAGGATGGGCTTCCCTGGTGGCACAGTGGTTGGGAGTCCGCCTGCTGATGCAGGGGACGCGGGTTTGTGCCCCGGTCCGGGAGGATCCCGCATGTCGCGGAGCAGCTGGGCCCGTGAGCCATGGCCGCTGAGCCTGCGCGTCCGGAGCCTGTGCTCCGCGGCGGGAGAGGCCACGGCAGTGAGAGGCCCACGTACCGCAAAAAAAAAAAAAAAAAAAAAAAACTATAACAGGTGACTATGTCTTTCCTTTTCCCCACTCTCTTCCTCCTAAGTGTTAAGAGTCTCATTAAAGCCATGTGTTCTTACTTATACATATGTATGTATGTATACACATATATACACACATTATATATTTATATACTATGGATGCAAGATACAAAATCAATACTGGAGTGCAAAAAGAATTCTCATATCTAAACCCAAGTAGAGTAAGCAAACCAGTAAAGGTTAAACTCATGCAAGTCAGTTATCAACACATGGTACTAAAGAAACCAATACTAAAGGTTGAATCCACATAGTAGCCAGTTAATTCCACACAAACTTGCAGCAATCAAAGATTCTGACACAACCCAACAACCATCTGAGTGCTGAATGTACACTACGGGAAAACTGTGAAACTAAGATTATCACTGTTACCAGAAAAATAATTTTAAAGCACAGTTTCTTACTCCATTTCTATCACTAGAATTATTTCTAAGCTTTGAGAAAAGAGAAAAGAAGGCTCTCTTCACAAAAAAAGATGAATGGCATCTCATCTCTAATGATATGTGAAAGTATACATTAATGTTTTTTGGATTTTTTGGTTTCTTTTTGGCCACACCACGCAGTATGCGGAACTTCCTGGACCAGGGATCGAACCTGTGCCCCCTGCCCTGGAAGCGCAGAGTCTTAGCCACTGGACCACCAGGGAAGTCCCATTAATGCTTTTTAAGGTTTAGCCACCAGTTGAGAGAATAATGTTTTCTCCTTTTTTGAACACAGTCATACAGTTTTCCATCTGTCAGAAGGGCAGAACATTTGACAACTAGATTTTTAAAAATTGGGAGAATAAACAACTAACTTAAATGATTTGCATTTGCTTTTAACTATGCTATCTTATTTGGGGTGTTTTAAAATAAAAAATATACAGCACATTCATTTTCAAAGTAAAGTAAATATTTTCAATATTTGCCTTCAATTACAATAAATTACGCAAAGGAAGTCACATCGTTTCATTTTTCTATTTTCTAAGGATTAAGTTTAAGCACATTTTTTGTGTTAACCAAACTTATATAAAAACCCAAAGCTATGCATGTAAAGACACCAAGCTATGGTAAGAAAAGGATATTTAGTCTACAAACCTGTCAAAATTCCTACTGAAGTCTAATTTAACTCACATTTTTTCCCTTCCTGAAACAGTCCAGTCTATAACTATGAGCTAAAAAATGACTTAACACCCTTTATTCATAACTTATGAGTAATTCAAGGGAAATCTACCCTTCTTTGCACAATGAGTGCTTAGTGATCTCATCAACAAACTGGAAAAACATGTGGGCCAATCAGTGCAATCTCATCTGGAGACAAATCTACATGAGGTAAAATTCTGATCAGAAAGCTACTCAGAAAACGTGAAACCAAATGATTTAACAATCACTGGCATCGGACTACTGTATCTGCCTCCGACAGAAAAGATGGGATAAGACAGGGGACTGATGTGCTGCAAGGGCTAGGTTATTCCTTTCTGTAAAGGTGATGGAGATATTCTGCCAAATGCATTTCAGTACCTTCCCTTGTTTATGGAAAGACTAGGTGATGTAAACCAATTTCAAAATTCTTCTCTGCTACTTACCAAGCATATTCACTGCTATGTTAGCAGCCATCGTAGAGAATTGCTAAGAGGGATAGTATATAAGAAAAGTGTATGGCACAGACTCTAGTACGTAAGAAGAAACAGAGTCAATGTTTATTATTATTCCAAATACCCATTTCTTCCATTTTCTTATTCTCTTTTCAAAGAATATTTCAATTCATTAGATATAAGATTAGTGATTTATAACTGCAAATCAGTTTTCTCTGAGATTATACCACATCACCCAGACTGCATTTTGGGAATGACGGAAACTCTTTAGCGACTCATACACATTTTATCTCTTAGGTTTAGTTTTATAAATGGCTGCTTCAATTCCTTACTATTATTTTTAATATTTAAAAGAGCTGCCATTTATTGAGCATCTACCATATGCTAGGTACTTTACTAGGTACTTTACTATCTCTTATCTTTACAATTACTGTTAAGACAAGTGTTACCGTCCCTATTTTAAAGATAATAAAGCAAGGCTCAGAGAGGTTACATTGTTTGCCCCATGTCAAATAGCTCACTAGTGGTATAGCTAGGATTAGAACCCACATCTAGCTAGCTCTAACTCTGAGCTCTAGCCATCATATTACCCCCAACTGTCTCATCCCTTATATTTTGCTTCTTTATAATTTTATTTTCAGAGGGTAACAACTGCAATTTGGGGGTACCTTGCTTACAACCTCACATATTAACCAGAGTTCTCTGGAAGACAAGAATGTAATTTAAATGACTGATAAATTTGAGAAATGGGAGGTCTAAAACAGAGTAACCCTTCAGAGACCAATGGGACAAGACAGATACAAAATAAGGGTAACTTGTTAGGAATAAACGAGGGAACAATAAGAGACCTCAAGTTGAAATAACTCATTACTATAGATTGTTTATTTTCAAAATTAAAACAAATAGAAAAAAAAGACTGAGAAAATACTCACTAGCCTTGAATTCTGCCAAATTTAAGTTCAAGGGTCCTCACTAACTGGGTCTTTGTTGCCTTACCTGGTAGGTCTCCAAGCTGGTTGGCCTTTCCTCAGGTTTGCCAGAATTTCCAGTAAAGAAAGAGACCAACAGTATAGGGACAACCCTTCAGTCTTATCAGCAGAACTCTAACAACAGTATTGTCACTATCCCATTTCTATTCCTCAAATAATTTCTAAGTGTTGAGAAACAGGCCACACACACACATGCATACAGACACAGTTGAGTGGCATCTCTCTTCTCAGGCCATGTAAATATTTTGAAGGTTTAGCCACAAGATGGGAGAGCAGTGACCCACAGTACATAATTCCTAAAAGAGGAAAAATCAGGTTCCTTGTCCAGAACTCTTCTATCTAAAAAGGTTGCAGAAGTTCCTTATTCTGTAAGCAGTAGGAAGAACCCGAAGGTAAAATATAATGGGTTAAAACCCCACAGAAAAGTATAATTAGCACACATGAATAGAACACTAAGGAGTTTCCTGACTGCTGCATATAATATGTAGCTACATCAGAAATATTTTATGTAATACTATGTATATACTGAACTACTTCAAAAGTTCACTTAAAAAAAATGACTATAATTCCAGGATAATAGGTGAGATTTTAATCCCACAAATATGGGATTAAAGAGACTGATTATATTTTTACTCTATATAATTATTTCAGACTAGAAGTTAATAGCAAAATCCATTAATATATTGTATTCATTGAATTTCTTGAACTATAAATGATCACAGTTAAAATTTCAGCACTTCAATCTTATGAATTTCCCAATAACTAGAAAATTACACTTATTTTCCAAAACTTCCATATCAAGATTTTCAGAAGTCAAATTTCATCTTTTATTAAAACATAATAAATGAGAAATTAATAGCAGACATAATAATCAATCAATAGACTGATTCCAGGTAGGAGAATTTGGTAGCTGAAGGCAGGTTTAGGAAAGGGACTTCTGAATTTTAAATCACGTGCATTTAATACCTATTCAAAGTAATCAATTTTAACAACTAGAAACTGAAAATGCTCAGAATACATAGCACTTCTGCAGACTTGTAAGCTTTCCTCATACATACTTCTAAAAAAAGACTACCAAATAGATTTCAAGATAAAATCAGCAGAACAAGTTGCAAAAACTAAATCCTTTTAGCATTTTAAAAGAAAACAAATATATAAAATCCAACCCCACACTACTTTCAGTTTCACTGAATCTGCAATATATTATCAAAGGGTCCCTATGTGGAACACAAATTATTTTCTACCAGCTTAAAGTAGTATGTGAAATCCTAAACTCAGTATTTTAAATTAACAGCCTAAAAATGCTCATGATTTGTATTCCTTCTTTAGACAGTGGACCATTTCGGGTAAAATGAATGAAGAAAGCATTCCATGAAACACGGAGGCTGATTATTTCTCAATGTGGGGTGTAAGAAAATCTCCCCCAAGAAAGGCTTTGAAAAGTCCTCATAAGATTTCACTCCATAAGGCTGTTTCTTTCTTCTTTAAACACTGGCCATTACAAACATTCAAATACAAACGAGGTGTCAAGGAAGTTTTTAGACTAATTAACATGAGGGCAAAGAAGCAACTAAAAACCAGTTCTGACAAAATTTTTGCTTGAAAAAAACACTATCCTATAACTTTTATTACTATAAAAGCCTTAAGTCCACGCTTTACATGAAATAAGTGATTCTTCTATACAGATTGAATTAACTTAAGTTGCCTTGAAACAGTCTCACTTCAATTCCCTACTTGGAAAGCTGTCTGATGCACTATTATGTAACTCTATCCAAGACTCTAATGCAAGAGTTACATATCCATGAAAAGTTAGTAAAAAGTAAAACATGCACACGCACAACGTTAGCTGTAGTTTCTTCATTACCTTGTCAAAATTATGAAACCCAGCATATTTTCAAACAAACAAAAAACCTTTCTTATTTAAACCAGAAATAGTGACACTTTGCATACTCCATAAAACTGTTAAAATGAAAAGCATTCTTCTTGGCTAGCTTCTGATCATTATGCGAACTGTACATTTCAAATATAATCAAAATGCCAATTTTTAAAGAATGACATATCTTTTACATAAAACTAGCAAAATCTTTTTTATTTTAGTCTTTTAATTCATCTTAATGTTTCATTCATTTTGAGGCCGTTTATTTGCCCTCTCAAAGACCCATAGCATTTTCCCTGAAGGCTAATCATCAAGTTCTTTCCCCCTCTGTGCCAACATAGAATCTCCAGAACAGTTTCTACCAGCAGCAGCAAAGTAACAACCCTACAGTGAATATGATTTACCATTTGGTTGGGCACATACTGAAATTCTGATTCATGAACATCTTAGTCAGTTTATGGATATCAATGAAAAGAAAAATGACACTCTGGCATGTGACTGCCAACTACCAAGTCACTTTACTTCCGAAGGAAATAGACTTTAGTAGCTAATAATTTCAAACAAATGAAGAAAAGTGACTAAGATATAAGGACCTCAACTAAGTTTGAAAATACACACAAATCGTGAAAAGGAGATTCAGAATTAACATTTAAAACTACACAATGAGACTAAGTTTAGCTGAAAGGATCTGACCCATTGCTAATGTAATTAACAAATCAGTACATCTTGGAAAAGCTTACTTCTAGCAATAGAATCCTTATTATGACTTCAATCCAGTGTCATTGTTTTTTCAAAAAATAATTAGTCAACTCTATTACATATAGTACCAATTCTGGAAGGAGACTTGAATATTATTTCAATGGAACACAGGAGAACCCTGATATGCAAATGTAAAAGGAAATGTTGAAACTACAAATATTTTTAATTTACAAAAAATTTGTAAATGTATCCAAGAATCATTAAAACACATTACCAATAATGTTGCACAAGACCTCTAACTGGCTTGAAACATCACATTCTTTCAAGCAACATATAGAAAACTGCTTTCACAAGGACTATCTGTAGCAGTGACTAGTGAAAACCCTTTAAACTATTTTTCAGATTATCATCTCCCTCTTTCATTTGTTAAGTATTTTGATCAAGTACAACAATGAAACAATTTTTAAGGAAAGAATGTATAATTTTAAAAAGGCATTTAATCTTAATTCCCTTAATCAAAGGAGGTGTGACAACCAACGCACGTAAAATTAACCTTAATCCGCCAACGAAAACACGCAAAATGTCTCCTAACAATTCCCCTCCTCCTTAAAACAACCGTATACATAAATATGGTACTGACCTCCACCCCCACTGAGAGCAGCTAATAAACAGAATAGTTGCATTTGGAGACCAAGGTGCAACACCCCACCTCCTGAACCTCCCCAAATAACCACATCTTCAAAGTAGAACTGAACATTATTTTTGCTGAAGCAAGAATCCAACCCTCCGGAGCCTCAGCCCTTAGACAATGGTGGTTACCAGACAGAGCTGCACAGTTGAGTCCAAATGACACATTTCACTAGGCCTTGGACACAACACACACACACACACACACACATATGCACACACACTCTCTCTCCCAAGGGGCCAGTTCTAAGGAAGGGGCGTTCAAATCCCACTGGGAGATGGAGGGGTAGCACAGTGGCCTGGGGGTACGCCGGGGGCGAGGGACAGGCGAGAGGGGTGTAGATAGAGCGTAAGGGTAACTGCACTGCACGCGAGGGAGGGGGCTGGAAATGGCCGATGGATTCTACATTTACTTAAAGGTCTTGATTTAACGGGTCCTTCCCGGGGGTTCTGTAACTAAAGCCAAACTGCGCAGCAAACATCGTGGGGCTGGGAGAAGAGAAGCTGCTCCCCCTACCCCGTGACTTAGGGAGGGGGGCGGGGGAAACAAGTTCCCCGGCCAACACCACCGACCACTCCGAGTCCCCCTCTCCCCTCCTCCACAGGAAGGGGGAGGCTAACAGAGAAAAGGGGGAAAAACAAGTTCCCCAGCCAGCCCCAACCACCCGATCACTCCCAGCCGCTCCCCCCACCTCCTATTAGAAACGGGAGACCAAACCGTGGAAGACTGCCGAGAAGGGGGAAATCCCACCCTTCGCTCTTCCCCCACCCACCAACAGACTCCTGCGGGGTCCGTGAGGGAGCCGAGAAGCCAAAAGGATGGGTGGGGGGAGAGGGTGCCGAGCCCCCGAAACCAAACAAAGCGCGGCCTGAGCTAGAGCCCGGGCGAGTCGGGAAGCCGTGGCTTTTCCTGCCGGCCGGGGCCCAAGCCGGGCTGACACTGCGGCACCGGGGGACCCACCTCCGCTCAGCCTCCGTCTCCCACTCCCGAGCGCACAGGCCGCCCCCGCCCCGGCTTCCCTTCCCGCGGGTCCCGGTCAGCCGGGCGCCCGACCCGGCGGGCGGCGGGGAGGGAGCGCGGCCTTACCCCGCTCGCCGGCGTTGTTCCGCTCCTGGGGCAGCGGCGGAGGCGGCGGTGGCGGCGGCGGAGGCTGCTGCTGCTGCTGCTGCTGCGGCGGCGGCGGAGGCTGCTGCTGCGGCGGCTGCTGCTGGGGCGGCTGCGGCGGCGGCTGCTGCGGGGGTTGCTGCTGCTGCTGCTGTTGCTGCACCGGGCGCGGCCGCGACACTCGCCTGGGTCTCCGGTTGGCGGCTCGGACGGAGTTCATTTGCCGGGCTGAGGTGGCGGCGTCGGCGGAGGGACACACACACGCACACGCACCGCGAGCTCCGGGGCAGGAGAAGGGGGTGGGGAGAGGGGGGAGGAAGGAAAAGGGGTGAGAGGAAGGGGAGATGGTAAGGGCGGAGGAGCGAGCAAGACCCCGAGTCAAGAGAAAGGCCCGCGGAGACAGACAGAGACCGAGCGAGGCCCGGCGGGCGGGCCTGACGCACGGGGAAGGCCGAGGCCGCCGGGCGGGGCGGCGGCGAGGGACGGAGACAGAAAGACGGGCAGAGCGAGAGAAAGAAAGAAAGGGCGTCCGCCCGCCTGGGGATCCCGAGGCGAAGCGCGGCGTCGGTGGCTGAGGAGACAGACCCCGGTCCCGCCGACTCCCGAGCGGCGTCTCCGGCGGCGGGGGGAGTGGGCGGGCGGGTGAGGAAGGGAGAAGGAGGAGAAGAGAGGGAGAGAAGGGAGGGAGGGAGCAGGGGGCGCCCGGCTCTTTTTTTTTTTCCTCTTCCTCCCCCCCACACCCCCTGAAAGAGATTTCTGAGAGGAATTTTTTCTCTCTTTCTTCGGCCTCTTCTCTCTCCTCCCCCCCTTCTCTCCTCGGCGAAGGGGAAATGAGTGTGAAGGGAGGAGATAGGGGGAAAAAGAGGCGTCGTCGTAACTCCTCCTTAAAGGAGCCTTTCCTTCTCCTCCTCAGCCCCGTCGCCGCTGCTTCTGCTGCTGCTCCGTGGCAGGAGGAGCCATTGACACCGCCGGAGCCGCCACTCGCCCAGTCGGTTCCTCCCCGCCGCGGGGCTGGTTAGGGGCGCGGGGGAGGGCCGCGGGGCGTCGGGGGAGGGGCGAATGGGCGGGGAAGTAGAGGGGCGGGGATTCCGGCAAAGCAGCCAATGGAAGGCGCTCATACAACCTTCGGGCCAATGGGGCCTCTGCTCTTATCGCCAAGTCCCTTCCTTCAACGCCCTGTTTCCTCTCTCGGGTTTCCTCCCTCCCCAGCCAAGGAGGGGGAAGGAGGAGAGGGGGAGTGTGGTGGGGCGGGTGATAATGGGGAGGTATCAGGGCATATAATAGAGCGGGGGTTGGGTGAAGAGAGCGCTAGTGCGTAGCGACGATTCTGGGAGAGGAGGTGCTCGGAGGAAAGGGCGGGGGCTGCTGATGTAATGGGGAGAAGTGATTAATCCTTCAGTTCGCCGTTTCAACCTCGGCCCCCCCCCGCCCCCCGCTCGATTTTTTAAAGCGGAAAAAAGAAGTAGAGCGAGGTAGCCAATCTTTGTAACTTGGGTTTTTTGTGGTAGGTAGGTCCAAAGTCTGAGCTGTAGGGAGCGCTAGAGATTCTGTGCCCTTTAGTCAGGCTGAGGGTATTTGCAAACCTTGGAGATCCACTTTACCGAGCTTGGAGCTTGGTAACCGAAGTTTGGAGTCGGTTCCTAATCGTAGTCTAAGAGGAGTCACCTAAATCTTGAAAAGGTTTTGGTCAATAGGCAATAGACCTTTGGTCAATTTACTTTGGAGACGTGGTCTGTATAATGTTTGGGGGAATAATATGTGAGAAAAGGAGAGAAGTAAATGTGTTGAGGTTGTGTTTGTTTTGTTTGTTTGTTTGTTTGTTTAGATCTCACAAACTCAGAAAAAGAAGAAACCCCAAGGGGAATTATCTTTTGTATCTATATCTGGTCCCCTCAGCATAATCTGTCCCTAAGGAAAACGTGTTTTTATTCCCTAGCTGCCGTTGTGATGACTGAAAAAGTATCCTTTCTTAATTCTCTCCGCTCTCTTTTGTTTATCACTTTATGGAAATGATAAAACCGGCAGTTTACTGATTCTCTGATTTTCGACCTTTGGGTGATTTCTTTCTCGTTTGAGTTTGATCAATTGCTGTCTTAGGTTTGAGATGGATGGCTAAGGGGTTACAAAGTACGATAAGGGAAGTAAGGGTGAGGGGGGAAACTGTATTTTGGAAGTGGGGAGCGGGGCAGGGAGAGCCAGTATTATTGTGTAGGGTGTTTGAGTTCCGGATTTGATATGTGCCTCTAGGCAAAATACTTTACCCTTCTAGGTATCAGGGTCCCCTCACCTTTTAATAAGAATTTACTTTGGATTACATAATCCTGTTTTCAATTTTTTTCAGTTCTGTAATTTTGAGATGAGCTCTCTTTGGTCCTGAAAATGGAGAAACTTAGATCTAAGTTTCCTTTTCAAGAAAAAGTTTGAGGAGGGAGACTTAGAAAACAACTGAAGAACTGCAGATTTTTATGGTTGTTAGCAAGGTGCAAATGGGTAAAATTTTAGATTTGGTTCAAATAACTGTAGGGGAAGACAGGAAAATTACATGTTATCATCCATATTATAAGTGGATCCATAATTCTGATTCTTTCTAAAAATTTAACTTTTTTTTCAGAAAGCATTTAGTAGTTCCTTATGTGTATCCATTGCTATGTAAGGTGCTATGGGAGATAGCAAAAAGTAAAATAAAATGCAAAATTTGGGGCATAGTTTGTATTTTGGTATGGCAGAGTTGATTTAGTTAATTCAGATGTACAAAGAAAACATAGCTTATTTTCTGTAATTTTTATCCTTCTTGAGTCCCCACATTATCTCTTTTCTTTTATAGGTAGATGCTGAATCTTACAGATTTTATTTCCCCACCTCCCTCCCATTCCAAGATATATATGGGAGTTGAGGGATGCTGTATAAGGTATACATAGATGGAGTGTCTTTCACATCTTCAGCATCCTAGATTTCTAAGTTTATTACGACAGTTCTCAGGCATGTGGCAGTAGGATGCCTTATTTTAACAAAACCAGTATATTATGACAATTTTCTGATAGGTGGAAGTAAAGTGTCAGGATAAAGGGAGTGCCTTTTTCTAATTCACATAGTAACTAGTGGGCTGGTAGAAGCCTGAGCGATGGGAAAGCTGACATGACCTCAGGGAAAGGCCCTGTGCCATGCATGCCAGTCCTTGTGTTGTCCTTTGGTATGGAGTGTCTGGTATACTCTGAAAGCAGAACTGTTAGCCTTAGAGATAAAACTGCTCATTTTGTCCTTTTGAGAAGTTGTGCTGCTTCCTTTGCTGAAGTCCACACTGAACCATTTGCCTTATACACTGCAACCTCTGTACTGACCCCAGGCCTCTGCAGGTCCATTGATCCTCATGATGCTATTCCGTCTTCTCACTGAGACATATGGGAACTTCTGGATTCCCAGAATATCCCGCGTAGGCCTTGATGAGCCAGGAGCTTTGCTTCAGGCTCATCTGTTGAGCCACCTCCCTCCACCAATGTTGCATTATTCTCCCTATGTCATGTTGAACATGACATAGGCTGAAAGCAGAGTTCCTGGAACACTCAGCCTCTCACAGGCATGCCTGGAGAAGCAAACCACTATCCCCATTTTTCTTGGATTACCCTATATCTATAAATACTTCAACTACATACCTCCAATTCTAGTTTTCATGCTGAGAAGGGACAGGAAGTAAGCACACTGGATCTGACTACCTTTTTCTGTCCTTCTTTCCATCATTTTTTAGGGCTCCAAGAGATGGATTTTTCTAACCCAACATTGTAAATCAACTATCTTTCAATAAGAACGTTTTGAAAAAGAGGTGGATTTTTATTCTTCTTGTATGACAAGAGCTTTCCTTATGCACCGTATCCTCTTCATTCTTGTGATGGCATCTGCTCTGCTCCCTCTTTCGGAGCCATGATAGCTGATGGAGTGCAACAGAGAAGTTAGTTTAACAATAGTGGAATATCTATTGGGAGATATTAAATATCCTATCCCCATATCACGGGTTCCTACATATTTTTAGTTTATCTTACAGGATTAAATGTGAGAGACTTCTTTGTGAAAAAGTGTTCAAAGCCATCTTAAAATTGTGGAACTTGGGAGTTGTTAGAACGGGCCTTGGAGATCATTTAATTCTCATTTTTGTATTTGATAGATTAGGAAACAGGTTCAAAGAAATGAGATGACAGGACCAAATCCCATAACTACTTGGTGGCAAAGTTAATATCTGCACTAGACTTAGTGCCCTTTCCACTCACAGATATTATAGACTCTTAATTCTTCCAGTGAAAACCTAAAATATTCCAGATGGTTTTAGCCATCGCCAGGTCCACCTGTGTTAGCAGATAATCCTGTCAATTAGCTGCCACAGAAGTTATGTGTGAGAGAGAAAACAAGAGAAAAAGGGGATTTTTATTTGGGGTAGGAGTCTTCCAGAATGATTTCAATATACACTTAGCATAATTTCAGAGGACTAAACTCCCTCAGGGTTTGCTCTCTCTTCAAGAATATTTGTGTTTGTTTTTTCTCAACTAATTACTGGTGCTTAACAGGTTAGTGTACTTAAAATCATTTGTTTATAAAACCTATCACAATAGGAGTGTGGAAAAAATAAGCCCTTTCATCATTTTAATACCTGACAGGTGATATTTACTGTGATTTTTAAATGATAATTTTTACCATTTCAAAGATTCAGCTTCCCCTTTCTCTGTCATTCCATCATCTAGTCCTAAGCCATCAGCACTCAGTCAGTTGCATAAGACACCTGAAAACTGCTCACTCCTTTTATGTCATTTAGGAAATTAGTCTGATCTGAATACGGTTTTCCTGGAGGAATAACCAGCTGTTTAAAATATCCTTGTTAGAGTATGAATGACTTATCTCACTAAGCTGCAAAAATTCATTCTTTAGTACATGCTCAGATAATATTTTATCAGGAAGTGAAAATTAACTTGGAACTAAGGATTTAAATGTAATGTATATGTGGGAAAACCTGGTAAGCATGCAATCAAATGATCCTCATAATAGAGGTTATCTTTAAAAAAATTATAGAATCTAACTTTAATACCTTTCCCTGTGGAATAATAGAGACGTAGCCCTATTAAAAGAAATTAATTATGTTCAAGATTTAGGATGGGTTGTGATAGACTGTTGTAAATCTTTATTTTTGCTTTTTAAAAGGAGAACCCAATTTCGAAGCATTGAGAGATGACTAGGCCAAACAATAAAAGGGTGTTGTATTATGAAAGGACTGGTACGTGACTGAAGGGTGGGCAGATACGAGTGAAGACCGTGATGGGGCTCTGCCACTTACTGGCTGTCTGATCTTGAGCAAATTACTTAACCTCTCTGTGCTTCAGTTTCTACATCTGTAAAATGGGTGTGATAATAGTCCTCATTTCATGGAATTGTTGTGAGGATTATAAGATGCTTAGAACAGTGCTTGGTGTGTAGTAGGAGCTCAGTAAACTATTAGCTGTTATTGTCATTGCTGTTGGTATTGATGTTATTTCAGGCCCTACTTGATTTTCAAGATTACACAGACATTATATGTAGCGAAGTAGGTATGGCTCTTGTTATAAGAAAGTATGTCTAGAAAATTAATGGTATTAGAAAAATATTTTAAAGGTACAGGGAAGACAACACCAAAAAGAAAGAGTCAGGCAGAGCAACAATAGGTAGAGATCAGGCATGGGTGGAAACTGATGGGAGAAGACCTATGCAGGATTGTCTCCACTCAAGCAATATTTGAACTGAGGATCTTGTGGCAGATGCAGAATATTCTGACATTTTTTTCACTATGGGAGCCTCTCAAGAGAGAGTCTATGGAGTATGTCAGGAAACAAATGCATGGGCCTAGAAAGAGAAAGAAAGGAAGGGAGGGAGGGAGGGAGGGAGGAGGGAAGGAAGCGAAGATAAAAGAATGCAGCTGGAGGTTTATCTGTGTTATTGAAAGAACTGGGCCCATTTAAGTAGTATGTTAAAATTTAAAAACTCAGGCCTCAGGACTTCCCTGGTGGTGCAGTGGTTAAGAATCCACCTTCCAATGCAGGGGACACGGGTTCAATCCCTGAAGCCCACACGCCACAACTAGAGAGAAGCCTGCGCGCGGCAACGAAAGATCCCGCGTGCTGCAATGAAGATCCCGCATGCCGCAACTACGACACAACACAGCCAAATAAACAAATAAATATTAAAAAAAAAAAAAACCAGCAACTCAGGCCTCCATGAATGGAGTAGGAATTATAGAAAGAAATGGAACAGAAGTGGAAAAAGAAATGGCAGAAAGTAATACGTGAAGTGGCACAAGTCACTCAAGGACTAGAGAATTTGAAAGGTAAAGGAAGAGGGCTTTAGAGGAGCACATGTCAGAGGATATATTAGACCCTCTATGATCCTGAGATTATGGCCTATGCAAGCATCAGTAGAAGCTTCGGATTCAGGAATTTGTTGAGTGATAATCCAGCTAAGATACATTTTAGGAAAGAGGATCTTGGAAGCAAGGTTAATACACCTAAGGGGTTCTAGAACAGGATACAGTGGCAGCAACTGTGTCATAAAGTTTAAAAAGACTTGGGGTCCTACTGGAGATGGACAAATACGCTGAGAAGATCAGATATAAGGCTATAAGCATGGACTGCAGGGATGCCTATTATCAAATGTGCCATGCTGCATTCACTATGGAAAAGGAAGCTATGTCACTCAACAGAGACCAGGCTCAATTTAACACTGGGCTTCCAGGCCAGAAACACCAGATTCAAAAGGGAAATGGAAACAGAAGTGTTCAAAACATGGGAAGGATATCAAGAGAAAGAAAGAAGATTTGGGTGTGATCTAGTAGACACTGAAGATGCTACCACTGTAAACCTCCCCATGTCTCTGTACCCAGTTGGGCCCTATGCCCATTCTTGAGTTAATCTCTGGCAAGCATGAGGGGATTACTCTTAGGCCAATCAGAATTGCCCCTGAAGCTTCAGATGTGGTCAGCTGGACAGAGGAGATGTGGGTCCCTTTTTGGGAGAAGGAGGAAGATGTTATGTAGAAAGTCAACCCTGTCCTTATTAAAAGCAGCTATGTCCTATGTCACGGTTAACCTCTCGATGGGAAATTTATCCCATCTGAATTTAAATTCACATATAGTAGCTGGAAAACTGATGTGTTCTAATAGGCACCCTGGCATGGCGAAAACCAAAATGATGTTCTCCATTTTTTGTTCCCTGTGCGTTATTCCCCTTCTCCCAGATAACACTAAGTCTGCTGCAATCTCTAACAGGCAACAGCAACGAGGGTCCATACACTGGGTTCTAGGAATATCATTTTGTTTGCAAAATGCTGTTACTGCAGGAGTCACATTTGTGTTTCCATTTATGGGACACAAGATATTCGGGTGGATTACTTCAATTTTGATGGTACTGAAGGTGCTACACCCATGGTAATGGAAGAAGGCTCAGAGTGCAGTGGCGGCTGAGGGAATCCAAACCCCAAGGCATTTGAGGGAGAATCTTCTGACAGAGACTGAAAAGATCAGGAAACTAGGGAGAAGAGTAATTGCACTTTACGGTTTTTGGAGTTTAATTTACACTAGGAAGAAGAATTCATTTTGGGCTTGACTTTCTGTGGTAATTTAATAATGGGGAGGGTTTCACATTATTCCACTTTCAACCATTCTTTGTTGTTTTATTTGGACTTTTAAAAGTATCTTCTCTGTTGACCAGTTTTGGACAATATTATTAGGCATAATTTCAGATGGGAAATAAACTAGGGAGTGAATTTTTTTTTTGATAGGTAAGAAGTGGATTTATTTAGAGAGAAACACACTCCACAGAGAGTGTGGGCCATCTCAGAAGGTGAGAAAAGCCGGGATTGAATATTTAGCCTAGGGTACAGGACAGCCCTGAAGCTAAATTGATTAATGACCTGTTATGACCCATTACAGAAACTCTTTGGAGAACTAACTTAGCTGTGCATCTCATTGGTCCCAGGAAGTTACAGTGAGGAGCAGTGGTAGTAAATGAAGAAGCTGCTAATCTCTCCTAGTTGGACAATCCTGGCTGAACTGCGGTTCGATTATTAAGGCCCTTTGTTAAGGAGAGAATAAATAATGGGGTATGCGGGGTGTTGTGTAGCATCTCTCCTTGAATTTCTGCCAGAGCTCATGAAGGAGGAAACTTCCATCTAAGCTTCTGCCTCTATCTACCCTCTTATTAGATGTACCATATGGAAGAAGTGACTAGTCTGGTCAGAGACTCTGGGGATACTTCCCTAGAGGGAGGGATCGTGACACTGAAAGACACTTTCCTTTCGTATAGATCCTAATGTCTGCTATTTCATTTCCTACCCCAGGAGCAGCAGGCTGTTTGCATATACTTTCTCCATGTAGTAAGCAAATCAAGAGGAGGGGTGAGGGTAAAGGAGTGAGGGTGGACTACTCTGCTAAGGAAGCTTAATCTTCCTCCTTTTTCCTCTTGATTCCTAAGTTCGTGGGTCTGGCAGTCCAGTCTCATCCTGGCACCTGGTCAGGTAGGTGGACTTAAGCTCAGCTATTAATACCTAAGAACCTGAGTCTTATTCTTATCCTTACTCTTACTCTTCTCTCTTCTGGCGCACTTGAGGAGGTCACAGGACTTAGATTTGGGATTGGAAAAGCAAGAGGCCTCACTTAGATCTCTTGGCCTCCACCCAGCCTTGACTCAAGCTTCACTTTAAGTTGTATACTTCCTGCTTACTAATAAAATGGTTCTGGGGTTCTCATTGGGACATAGTACAGGTGTGCATACTCCCTCAGGTAAGCCAGCCAGAAGAAGAGGTGGGGGTAGGATTTGAGTTTGGTATTCTACTCCAAATTTCTAACACAATTTTTGGGGACAGATGGTTATTTTCTACATTTTAAAGCCATGGACATGTCTTACAAGAGGTTGTCTAGCTCAGAAATTCCCAAAAGAAAAATGAAGAAAGAATAAGAACTTCAGAAAAGTTAGAACTGTTTTTGTGATATATAAACTAGAAAAAAAAAAAGAACTTGTAATATTCAGTATATTTTGAGTAAGACTTTGTGGCTGTAATTTACCTCTATGCTTGATGAGTAATACTGCTATTCAAGTTCCAGGTGATGTAAAAAATGTAAAATGAAAGACAATTCCAAATAAGTGGAAATATTGTTATATTCAATGCATGTAATAAATTCTTTATTTTAACCATAACGAGCTATACATTTTATATTAACAGAAAACAAATTTTTTTCTGCCCTCAGCTATTTAAAGAATATTAGCTTGAGGGGGTGCCAGCTTGCTCCTTTTCCCAGGTCTCCCACATGACTTGAGCCAGTCCTTTCTCAGTCTTTCCCTCTATCATGTGTCTAGTGTTGCTTAGTTTGTGCCACCTACTGCCCAGCTCTCAAATTCCATGGCTCTTTCTGAAAAAGATAAGCTATTTAAGGAATGATGAGGGTGGAGAGGTGGACAAGGGTAAAAACTGCAGAGATAAGTAGACCCACTACATACCTATGAGAATGGCCAAATTGCAGAACACTGTCAGCACCAAATGCTGGGGAGGATGTGGAGCAAAAGGAATTCTTATTCATTGCTGGTGGGAATGCAAAATGGTACAGCTTCTTTAAAAGACAGTTTCGCAGTTTTTTACAAAACTAACTATACTCTTACCATATATATGATCCAGCAATGACACTCCTTGGTATTTACCCAAGGGAACTGAAAACTTATGTTCACACAAAAACCTGCACACAGATGTTTATAGCAGCTTTACCCATAATTGACAAAACTTGGAAGCAATCAAGATATCCTTCAGTAGGTGAATACATAAATACGTGGTATATCCAGGTAATGGAATATTATTCAGCACTAAAAAGAAATGATCTATCAAGCTGTGAAAAGACATAGAGGAACTTTAAATGTGCATTAGTAAGTGAGAGAAGCCAATATGGGGACTTCCCTGGCGGTCCAGTGGTTAAGACTCCGTGCTTCCAATGCAGGGGGCATGGGTTTGATCCCTCGTCAGAGAACTAAGATCCCACATGCTGCGCGGTGCAGCCAAAAAAAAAAAAAAAAAAAGGGAAAGAAAAAAAGAAGCCAATATGAAAAGACTACACACTGTGTGATTCCAACTTTATGACATTCTGAAAAAGTTAAAACTATGGAGATGGTAAGAAGATTAATGGTTGCCAGGAGTTAGGGTGGAGGGAGGGATGAATGGGCAGAGCACATATGATTTTTAAGACAGTGAAACTACTCTGTATGATACTATGATGGTGGATTCATGTCATTATATATTTGTCCAAACACATAGACTGTGCAATACCAAGAGTGAACCCTAATGTAAACTATGGACTTTGGGTGATAATGATGTGTCAATGTAGGTTCATCACTTGTAACAAATGTATCACTCTGATGGGGAATGTTAATAATGGGGGAGGCTATGCACGTGTGGAGACAGGGGGTAATGGGAAATATCTATACTTTTTGTTCAAATTTGCTGTGAATCCAAAACTGCTCTAAAGAAGTAAAGTATTAGAAAAAAATGCAAAAAGCAAACTTTTTTTCTAAAGGAGAGAAAAAAATTCAGTTTTCTGTTATATTTTCCAAAAAAGCTATATTGCTAAACAGATTATCCACACATATGATGGACATTCACTCTCCAAATGCTGCTCTAGAGAGAAAAGGGTGATAAGCCTCATACATGTGTCAACAATGTCAAATGACATTGGCTCTATGGGGCTCCTGCCACTGTCATTTCTATTTAGTGAATCATTAAGGTCAGCACTTAGATTTATTTATAAAATAACTGTTGAGAAAATGTTAGTGTTTTTGTTTACTACACAGCTGGAGAAGGGGCCTTGGTGTGGAGGTCAAGGTTTGGGGATATGAAAACATTGGGGAGTCTTACCCAATCCATTCTCATAACTTCCCCTCCCCCATTTCAAGGCAGCCTCTGACACTAGAAATTTACACTTACGGAAATTGAAAATTAGTGAACTGATCTTTTTGTATAAGTAAAACCCTCCAAGCTACTACTTACCTAGGATCACAAATGAAAGGAGTCAGACTTTTGAAAACAAACAGATCAACAGATTAAACATCCTCTAGAGTTCTAATAGCCCTAGTTAAAAACGCTTAGTTAAAAAGTAAACAATTAAGAGATACTCATCAAAGGTGGATAGCTTTTAGCACAGAGGCTTGTAATTTGGGGGTGTGGGGGGCTGGGGGACACTACTTGCAATCCATCTTGTCCTAACAAGAAGGTAATAGAGCTCTCCAGTCATTTCAGAACTCATTTAAAGGGCCAGGCTTCACCACAGGATATGTATTCTTTGTGACACAGATCATCTTTATTATGTGACTTATTTTAACGAATGCTTAATATAAAATTGAGGGTATTTTTGTTTTAAAATATAGTTCATTATATTCACTAAAGGTTAGAATCCTTTTGGGAAGTAGGCAGGGCAACGATTGCTCACCTACAAACCAGGTTAGGGCGAACAAATACAACCAGATATTCTTGAAGTCTCCACTGATAAGCCCCTTTTCAAACGCTACTTCTTGAACCTAAATGTTTTCCCCTATTCCCTTTGACTCCAACCTCTAGTGTCCTACCTTTGATAACTTGGATTCTGATCTCTTTTTGTTCCTTACCTTGTTTCCTGTTTGCTGGATCTGCTTCTCCCAAGGTCCTTCCTAATCTCTATGTTGTGGACCCTGGGCCGGAAATTTGACCAAGATTTCCTGTTTCCTTGCTTGATAATTTATTTTGGCACTGTAATGAAGTAGAAAAAAACATGAACTTTGCAGTCCAGCAGACATGGGTTTAAATCCTGACTATACCACTAACTGGTAGTCTGCTTTGGGTAATGCACCTCTCTGAGGATCAGTTTCCTTTTCGGTAAAATGAGGATATTAATGCCCACCTTAAACTATGGTTGTGATTGGAAGTAGATAGTTGCACAACATTATGTCACTGAATTGTGCAGTTAAAAATGGTTAAAATGTGATATTTCATGTTATGTATATTTTACCACAATTTTTAAAAAAGAAAAAAACATGGTTGTGAGTATTAGTCTCCGTGGAACCTCCATTACAATGCCTGGCACATAGTGGGCTCTCAACCAGTAACAGCTGTACAGCATAGAATATTTTACGTTGCACGTAACAAAAAAGCACAACTCAAACTGTTTTAAACAATAAAGGGATGTACTGATTCATGAAATTGAAAGTCCAGAGGTAAGGTAGGCTTTGGCTTAGTTTGTCATTCAGAACCGTTTCTCTAGGTCTTCAGTCACTACAGGCTCAGCTGTATCACTAAGGGCTCAGATTCTTTCCATCTTTCCATCTTTCTCTGTCTTCCTCAGTGACAACTTTATCCAAAAGCCAGCAACTCTCATGATCACAAGATGGCTGCAAACAGACCCCCAAAGTACATGTTCCCTCATCTACATCTAGAGAGAATGATTTCCATCAGTCCAGCAAGTATCCTGATATTCACTTGTTTAAATCTGAAAGATGTGCATGGGAAGATGGAATGTGATGGTTGGCTTGAACTTACCAGGGAGTAGGCCAGCTTCTCTGGAAGCACATGGGCTGCATGGGGAGGGGTGGATTCCTCATATGAAGATCAAGGTACTGTGGAGGAAAAAAGGCAGGGGTAAGACACTGAGCAGGCAACCAACAAAAGTCCACTTTCGTAGCTATTATTATTATTATTGGCTTTCTTGGCCCATAGCCCTTGGCTATTTCTTTAAAAATCATTACAAAAACAAAAACTAAGAGAGCTCTTATTTTGAGTAAGTGTATTCTTTCTAGCAAAGGAAAATCAATACACATAAAACTAAGTTTAATTTAACTGGGTGTTAGGCATCTGGAACACTAGCAAACAAGCAGCAAAATGCACTGAATGAAAGGGTTTAACAGGAATGAACGTCAGGGATAGAAAGCAGGAGGGAGCTAAAAAGATGGTGACTTGCCAAAGTGTCAAACCCAGAAGGGTGAGGTTAATTATTGAAGCCAGGTTAGAAGCCATGGCCTGGGTCAGGACAAAGGGGACCAATTAACAAGGGGAGGGGGCATTACCCAAAGCAGAGTTGACAGAAGAAAAATCTGATGGAAACTTGATTTTGACTGCTCTACCTACACCTTTGCGGCTTCTACCTGCCCATCTATGAGATTCTTCTTTCTCTTTTTGATCCAGTCCCCATCTAATGACTTGCCAATTTCTGCCAATTTTATTTCTGTGCCTTCTGCCAAGAAGGTTCTTCCGTATTCCTTTGCTGCACTTCATCTGGCTAATTCCTGCTCTTTGGTCGAGACTTTACATTCTAGTACACCACTGCTATCCTACCTCCCACCCCCAAGACACACACCACAGGCTGATTTAAATAATCCTGTTTGGTATCTAACAATACCCATAATCAATACCAAGTAGCCTACTGATTTGTTTCCTTGTCTGGTCTCAATCCCTGATTGCTGTCCCCCTATCACATGAAAGCTTCTGAAGAGCAGGAACTTTACCTTAGTTACCTTTGGTTCCATGACACCCAGAACAGTGCCTGACACATAGTAGGAGCTCAATGAACGAAGAAGGCAATTCCTTTGTTTACCATCTGACATCCTCTTACCCGGGGCTTAAGAAATAGAACAACACATAAAAACCAAAATGTTCTCTACCTAGAAAGGAGGTGGGAATGAGGAAGACAGATGTTAAAGATGTTTTGTAGCAGTTTGTCCCTCTTAGATTTTGGAAGTGCTGAAGACAGATTCAAAACTGCCAAGAAGGTCCAGAATGCCTCTTTTCTTTTTCTAGTCTCCATTTTCAAACACTGTTCCTATTCCCAAACTGTTAAAGAATATTTATTTTCCCTATTTAGTCACAGAGCATTCATGATTTTTATGTTGGTTTTTCCAGTTAGAGAATCAGGATGCGATTATTACATGAAAGTGACCATTATAATAGTTCAGACTTACAAACACTAGTTATTGGCATTTACAGAGTGAAGCAATCCACCTGGACTAAATACCAGGTGCTCAGTAAATGTACTGTAATACCTCATTCCTCGTTACAAAGAGCTCATATGACCTTTATGTAGGGAATTTGTTTTCTGTTTAATTTATTTTTTCATTCTGAAACAGAGATTCATCTATTATAAGAAAGGAGCCAATTACTGGGTAAACACAGTAACACCTAATGACTATACCCGCTGGTATTTAGTCTCAAAACATTTTGCATTTCTTAGCACATAGAATTAACAATATTTTAATATTCCACTAAAATGAGATTAAATATAATTTTAAATGTTCCAGGAGATAGAATACTCAGCCCTGTTTCTCAAGAAGGCTAACTGAAAGGCCCTGCGGTGACTGGTGGTTAGGTTTTGATAATAAGCTAAGGGAAGGAAGTTACAGAAGTGAGGGCTCACCTTAATCACTTTCTGTAGTTTTCTGGTTTTTTATGATTATTTGGAAGCAGAGCCAGCCGCAGGCAAATTTCCTGATGTAATGTGTCTTTAAGGCCAACCCCTGCCTGACCCTTGATGACTGCTCTCAAGCCCCTTTCTCCCCACTCTTGGTGTCCTTCCTGTTAGGTCCTCATCCTCTCATGCTATGCCTTTATGACCGGAGCTGGGGCCACCATGCTGTTTCTACATAATGACCCACATGTACACCTTTCTCTGGCTCCTGTCACCCCCCACAGCCTCCTATGAGAATTGTAATAACTTTCTTAATTCTAAAGTGCTCTTTCAGAAAATCCTAGTTAAGTGTTTTCTCAATTCCAAGACATACTCCTTACCAGGCCCCCCACACACCCATTTCAATGTTTCTGAAATTTGAATTAATTTTACAGTCTTTTTTTCTTTTTCTCCTAAAAAAGTGCTTACTACATTTTTGGTCAATCCTAAATCAAAAGTGTCTTAGAATTGGAGAGATGTAGTATGAATGTACCTTACTGGAAAGAAGTTTTTCAAGAGTCTGAAAATATTGCTACATGTGGAGATTTGAGCTATCACACTGTTAATTCAAACAGACAAAGGGCTTTGGGGTAGGAATATATGAATAGTTTAGACAAAACAAACTAATTGTTAGTTGATTATATGGACTAACTCTCGACCAGATAGTTATCCCCTCACCTTTTTACATTTTCTAGTTTGGGGATTGGATGTAAAGGAAATAGGAAGCTAAATGTCTCCATCATATAAAAGATAGAGGATCTTAAACTTTCTTTCTACACAAGTTGTCCTAAAGCCTAATATTTGTATTGAACAAAAAACTAGGGTTATAAACAGAACTCTATACAGAATAAACTTGATATGGATGACCAGTTATCTCCAACCACCCCTAAGGTTTCCTCTGAAAAGATTGTAACTTGATCTTGTCTATCCTTGCTAAAGAGATGATGGCTGTTTTGGTCACTGGTCTGTGGAGAGGGGAAGATTGTCAATACAATCATGAATGCATGTGGTTCCTGCTTTGGGTAAAATGTTCTGAGATATTTGAGCTCCATTTGTGATGTCCAGCATAATTATACAATGTTTTTCTAAAATATATGGGGAAAGACAGTTACAAGTTGAATCAAAGCAGTATTCCAGTTATCCCCATCTAAACACTTAGTTGTTAAAATTAAGAATAAAATGGAAATTTTGAGAACATGCTTGCCCCTCTAGTACCCAGGAGTACAAGTAGAGGGCTACATACAATAGGTCTAAATCATTAAAAATTATAAATCAAGCTAAAAATAAATAAATTAAATAATTTAATAAATGTGTTCTATCCACTTTCCTTGACAAAAAAATTTTTAATGTATAAAGCAATGTTTTTTATATGACTGAAAGTTAAACAGCAAAAATGACTGGACTTAATATTGTGTATTTGCATTTTCTATTGATGGACTGGTGACGTTTGGATGAGGTATAAGATAAAGATGTACATAGGGCTTCCCTGGTGGCGCAGTGGTTGAGAGTCCGCCTGCCGATGCAGGGGACATGGGTTCGTACCCCGGTCCGGGAAGATCCCACATGCCGCGGAGCGGCTGGGTCCATGAGCCATGGCCGCTGGGCCTGCGCACCCGGAGCCTGTGCTCCACAATGGGAGAGGCCATAACAGTGAGAGGCCCGTGTACTGCAAAAAAAAAAAAAAAAAAGATGTACATAATTATAATTATAAATTATCATACACTTATTCTATACATTTTATTTTTTTTCAGGAAAATCATTAATTATAATGTTATAATATATTTAATTTGTATTCTGTTGACAGTAATAGCAAAATAGACAACTTCTCTTGAATGAAAGTATTTAGTTTCTTGTTTAAATTTTTATCATGGAAAAACCCAAATGTTTACAAATGCAAATATAAAGAATCCCATGTACCTATCATCCAGCTTCAGCAAGTATTAACTCTTGGTCACTGTTGGTTTATCTATACTCCCCAACTCTATCCAATTATATTGAAGCAAATCCTAGACATATCACTTTATTCATGAATGTATCAATGTGTATCTTTAGAAAAGAGGACATCTTAAAAATTAACTTTAAAACTATTTTCATGTGAAAAATAGTTCCTTAATAGTAGATGTTTTTAAAATTTGGTTCAGTAGAATTGGAGAAATTTTATTCTGCTGAGGCAGTAGCAACTGAAATTGTCAATAAAATTTCTAAATCAATATTTATATTTGGAAATGAACCATGAATTTTACATATTACGTTCAAACATTTCAATGCGGTTGCAATGATAATCATTATTACAGAAGATAATAGAAATTTTTAATTTTACCATATAAATCCTATCACATGATTTTTTTCACCAGCCTTTAAGCAATATCTATATCCATAAAGTGCTAAGTTCCTCTTTCAAATTTTTAAATGTTGGGATATAATTAAAAAAACAAAAAGAAAAATATGTAGTTCAATTTGTTCAAATCTCTCTTCATAGGAGACTATACCTCACATAGAATGTTTAGGAAGTAGTATATATATGCGTGTATATACACACACATATAAATTTATATATATTTATACATGTGATTTTTATACAGATATATATTTGAATTTGAATGTCTTCATAATCATGTAAACATTTTTATTTCCATGTTCCAATTTTCTTTTATTTCACTGGATTATCACTTTTGTTGTATGTGTCACATTTAGTATCTTTCTATTTAGGAAAATCATTTTCCCTAAAAATTTTTTAAGCATTTTAAATTATTTAAAAAGCGAAGTAGGCAAACTTAGATCTGTTTGTATCTTTTGTAAATGTTTGCTAACATCATTAATAGCAAACAACAGTCCATACCAAATAACTGTGGTTAGCACAAAATAAAATATTTTCCGCCATAGACCATAATTCCTTATTTATCTGAGGATCTTCTGTTGTTTCACTTAGCTATCCTAGTACAGCTCACTCTCTTGTCTAAATTAAATCTAACTGCTCTAACAGTATTTAAATGGCATCTCCATTTTTAACTCAGAGTGGCTGTGAGGTCAAATTTGATGTGCTTAATCAGGATGATCCATTTTGGCTCAGATCCAGAAAATATTGTATATAATCTCTGAATCACTCCAAAGAATGTTGTTGCTATTGTCAGAGATGAGGCCATATCTTCTAGGAACATGTTGATAGATATTTAATAAAGTTGTATGCGTTTGTGTTTATGATATGCAGGGCCCTGTGAAGCAAGGGCTCCTCTTGCTTGAGTCTAATATTGGCACTGCAGACTAATAATAAATGTATGTATTAATATGTTATAATATGCATATGCTAGATTTTTTGAAGTGCTTTCACATTTATGATGTCTTTTGATCTGCACAATAACCTATGGACTAGATAAATCAATTAGAGATGAGAAACAGAAGTCTAGAGAGTTTAAGTGATTTATCTAAAATTACACAGCTAATTAGTGGTAGAGCTAAGAGTAGCACCTAGGTCTCCATGCACAGGTCTTTCTGTTGCACTATGTTATACCATGTTGCCTCCTTAATGTTTCTAAAACAAAGAGACATGGCAGTTGGACAAGTTACATTGCAACACTTTTCATTCCTTAAAACCCTTTGGATTTTGGAAGAGAAAACAAATATAGGACGATAAATGAAAAAAAGCCATGTGCTCTTTCATATCTGATAAGTCCATGTGGGATCAATATATATTTATTGACCAATGTTTCAGAAACTAGAGATTTATCTCCTTCCAGGCAAAGGTTCACTTGAGTAATACAGACTAAATCTTTGGAAGGGTGAGGATCATATTCCTTAACCTACACATAAGGTACTAAGGACAGCTCTGAGAACATAAACTTTGGGAACATCTTCTAAGAGCCAGGGATTTTTGGAATGCTACTTCTTAATGCAATATACAGCACCTAGAGGTACAAAACATTAGTAGAAAAATGAATGTAATCCTCTTTTAATCATGCAAGCCAGATTTCCTGCTGATTTTCCTCTACAGTTTGCTTAGGACTGCCTTGGTGCCTCTGCCCTCTGCTCATATAGACCCAAGACTTCAAGTGCTTGATGAAATACTTTTTTTAAAAAAATTTATTTATTTATTTATTTATTTTTGGCTGCTTTGGGTCTTCATTGCTGTGTGTGGGCTTTCTCTAGTTGTGGCAGGCGGAGGCTATTCTTTGTGGCGGTGCATGGGCTTCTCATTGTGGCGGCTTCTCTTGTTGTGGAGCACAGGCTCTAGGCACGTGGGCTTCAGTAGTTGCAGCACGTGGGCTCAGTAGTTGTGGCTCGCAGACACTAGAGCACAGGCTCAGTAGTTGTGGCGCACTGGCTTAGTTGTTCCGTAGCATGTGGGATCTCCCCGGACCAGGGCTCAAACCTGTGTTCCCTGCATTGGCAGGCGAATTCTTAACCACTGTGCCACCAGGGAAGTCCTTGAAATCCTTTTTTTCTCTCCAATTCTTAGCACTTTTGAATTTAGGATGCATCTTACGGTCAATAGCATCTTTGATGAAATAGAACATAGTGAGCTGTTAATGATGGTTACCTCTGGTGAGTTCTGTATTGCTTGCACTCTCTACAATAAAAATGCATAATTTTTATAATGAAAACAAATTTAAAAAAATTTTAGACCCCAAATCCTATGTGGCTTATACACCCTATCTCTAATACTTGAAGAATACCAAGGATGTAATAACAGTAATTACATTTCTAAGGTTTTATATTCATAATGGATTTTGTAAGCCCTTACATGTGAGCAGTAGGCTTGATACTTCTGAGATATTCCTCACAGCAGTCAACTGTGAATTATCCACGATAGAAACACTCCTTAGAGCTCCCTGGTACTCACCATATTGTATTGTAATTGTCTGTTTCTTGGTCATTTTTTCCACCCGGGTGAGAGCTCCTTGAAGGCAAGAACAGTGTCCATTCATTTTTGTGTCTCCAGCACCTAACACAGAGCCGAGACTATCAAGTTAGTAAAATGACTGATTGAATGAAAGACCTGTATGTACTCAATATTTTTTTGAATGTTATTTCCACCTACACAATTTAACAGCTTACCTCTGGAGATGGTAATGATTCTCTGTTAGGATATGGCTTGTTCTTTTTTCCTTTGTGGCTGGTGAATGCAAGGCACAAGCAGGAAGTGTTATTTTTTAAAAGTGCCTCTGTATTCTCTCCTCAGGCATATACAGCTTTAGCTTTCTGTTATCAAATTTGTTAATCTACCTAATTCTTGTGTAAGCAGGTAAAGAAAATTACTTTCCAACTTGCTACTAAATTAAATATCTTACTGAGACAGGTTGTGAGTAGGGGAAGTTTAAAATATTTTTCTTATTACTTAAATCAGAAGAAAAAAATTTACCAATGAAAATTTCTCATCTGGTCTCTAAATTATGGTATCATGTTTATATAGAGGAAGTCTATTTGGGAGAGTGTTCTCAGTTCCTAAAGCTCAGTAATGAAGGACTGAGCTTTTTTTTTTTTTTTTTTAATAAAATTTGGTACATGAATAAAAATAAAAATATTTGGCAACTCATGCAATGGGAGAAAACATGCAAATCATATCTTTGACAAGGGATTTACTTCCAGAATATATAAAGAACACATACAGCTCAATACTATCAAAAACCCAGACAACCCAATTTAAAAATGGGCAAAGGACTTGAATAGACATTTTTCTAAAGAGGATAAAACAGATGGCCAATAGGCACATAAAAAACGTTCAATATCACTAATAGCAGGAAAATACAAATCAAAACCACAATGAGATACCACTTCACAACCATTAGAATGGTTCTTATATACATATAGTATATAAGAAAATAACAAGTGTTGGTGAGGATGTAAGAGAAATTAGAACGTTTTTGCACTGTTGGTAGGAATGTAAAATGGTGCAGCCTCTGTGGAAAAAGTATGGAAATCCCTCAAAAAATTAAACATGGAATTACCATATGATCCAGCATTTCCACTACTTGGTGTATAACCAGAAGAATTGAAAGGGGGGGACTTGAACAGATATTTGTACACCAATGTTCATAGCAGCATTATTTACAATAGCCAAAAGGGGGAAACAACCCAAATGTCCACTAACAGATGAATGGATAAACAAAATATGGTTTATATATACAATGAAATATTATTCAGTCTTAAAAAGGAAGGAGATTCCAATACATGCTACAACATGGATGAACCTTGAAAATGTCATGTTAAGTAAAATAAGCCAGACACAAAAGGACAAATATTGTGTGATTCACTTGTATCACTATTTAGAGTCGACAAATTCATAGAGACAGAAAATAGACTGGTGGTTGCCAGGGGTGGAGACGAGGGAGTTATGGGGAGTTATTGTTTAATGGGTAGAGTTTAAATTTGGGGAAGATGAAAAAATTCTGGAGGATTATGTTGATGGTTGCACAACATTGTGAATGTACTTAATGCCACTGAACTGTATACCTAAATTGGTTGAAATGGTAAATTATTATATATTTTTATACATAATATATATTTATATATATAACAACACACACAAAAACTTGACATTTACTTAGCATTTTTTTCAAAAGCACTTTCACTTGCAGTAACCTCACGACAACCTTGAGAGATAGGCAGGGCAGTTATTATTCTCATTTTACAGATAAGGAAATAAACCTTATTTGGTTTAAGTAAATAGCTAAGAGACACAAAACTAATAGGTGTCAGAGTCAGAATTAGGACCCGGAACCCCAGGCCCTTGCTCTTTCTTCTATACCAAACTGCCTTTCACAGAAGTGTTCTTGAACCCTGATAATTGACACTGACATTGAATTCACTGGCAAAGGCCCAACTTTCACTTGGAATGCACATATAAAGCCTGATTCCAGAGAACAGTCTTGAAAGGGCTTTCTGGAGAATGTGGGCAAAACAACAGGCACAGAAATCATTAACAACATGTACCTTTCCCCCATCACAACAATAATATTGTGAAGGGAAAGACAGAAATATGAGAACGGAAGCAACAGTCAGGAAATGCTCAATTGTTAATTTATTATCACAGCTCTGGTTCCTTTCTAAACAATTCTTTTTTTTTTTTTTTCTTTTTTTTTTGCGGTACGTGGGCCTCTCACTGTTGGGGCCTCTCCCGTTGTGGAGCACAGACTCCGGACGCACAGGCTCAGCGGCCATGGCTCACGGGCCCAGCTGCTCCGCGGAATGTGGGATCTTCCTGGACCAGGGCACAAACCAGTGTCCCCTGCATCGGCAGGCGGACTCTCAACCACTGCGCCACCAGGGAAGCCCTAAACAATTCTTAAGGGGCAATGCCTATTCGACTGGGATTTTTATTTTGTCAAATATTCTTTAAAGTTCATTTGTAGGCTGTAAGATAATTCTTGAGAATGTTTTTAGTGTGGTTAAAAGGAGTTTTATAGTTGCCACGTAATATAATTTGACCTGTATCTGATAGCCTCTTTGAAAAATAGTAATGATTTAAAAAAATACAGATGTGAAGAATAACAGACTTTTATTATACAACTGTGTGTTTGCATTGTTAATTCAGTCCCATTCAATCTTTCCAGTAAATTAATTACGGCTAAGAATCAGAAGGGACCGCAAAGCAAAAACTGCAGAGGAGTCACAGCCAGCTGTTCTTTAAAAATGGAATGCTGACTTTTATTTTTAAGTATTCAACAAACAGTCCTGAAGCACATCCTCAAGAATCTTAATCATAGGGACTTCCCTGGTGGTGCAGTGGTTAAGAATCCACCTGCCAATGCAGGGGACAAGGGTTCAAGCCCTGGTCTGGGTAGACCCATATGCCACGGAGCAACTAAGCCCATGCGCCACAACTACTGAGCCTGCACTTCAGAGCCTGCGAGCCACAACTGCTGAGCCCGTGTGCCACAACTACTGAACCCCAGGCACCTAGAGCCCATGCTCCACAAGAAGAGAAGCCACCGCAATGAGAAGCCAGTGCACCGCAATGAAGAGTAGCCCCTGCTCGCTGCAACTAGAGAAAGCCCGCGCACAGCAATGAAGACCCAACTGCAGCCAAAAAATAAATAAATTAAAATAAATAAATTAAAACAAAACCAAGCAATGTGAATGTTCTTAATGCCACTGAACTGTACACTTAAAAATTATTTAAAGAAAAAAAGAACCTTAATCATATATTGTTGGTGGACTATGAAGTTTTGTTTTGTGTACTGGAGAAGAAAATGTCTCATAATATTAATATATTCTAGTGTTTTCAGGTTGTTTTTATGGCAGGCTGAGAGCTGAAATTTTGTGGTGGCAAAAAAGTTTGGAAATTTAAAATATAATAATAATTATAGAAAGACACCCCCCCAAAATTCAAAACTTTAATAGTGATTTCCAAGGAATATAGGGGTGATTCTCCACTCCCATGTGACCATACTACTCCTTTTCAGTATTTTCCATATTGTCTACTATGAACATGTCTTATATCTACAGTGGAGTAAAATAAAATTTATTTTAAAATAATGGTAATCTTGCAGGCCAGGTCACTGGGCAGTTGTCTTTTTGATTAAAATTAACTGAAAGGAATCAAAAGTTAAACAATGTGTTCCCTGGCTTTCAAAGGGAAAAATATAATATTAGAAGAGAAGAGTGAGGCCCAATAGAGTTAAGGGCTTGGGTTTAAGTTCACCCACCTGGCCAGGAACAGAACAAGTAAACCTGACCTGCCCTCCTAGTAGGGAGGTGGCTTAGTGGAGAGGATTGGTAGTTCTACACAGCCTACATTCTGCCTGGTGATTCTGATATACTGGTACACCATATCTATCTATGGTTTGATAAGCTTGCTTGTAATTAAAGAAACTCCTATATCACAGAAATACAGTTCATTGACTCTGAAGCATCTTTTGCATTAATGATTTAAGGTCTTAATTCATGGACTACAAATGAATCATGGCTGCAACCACAATGAGTTTCCACACGCATTTTGTAAAATTAAAGTATCATTACATCTTATCATCCATGTGTGTGTTTACACAGTACCTATCACCAAGGATGTCTTAATGGTACATTTGGGACCCCTCCACTCATCTCCAATCGCATTTCAGTTATGGCCTCATTTAGCCTCTTCCTTCTCTTGGTTTAGTTATTGCTAAATCCTGTGATTGTAGGTCTTAGTTTTGACTGTAACTCTCACTTCCTTAATGTTGGCTGCTAGTTCCCTTTACATGACACATCAGATCAATAACGATATCTACCATTTACTGAGTTCATACCATGTACCAGTCACTTTATACCTAATATTTCTCATCCATGACGTGAATTCTGACTACTTCTGCAATTTCATTGTCAACTGTTCCCTGATTGCACCCTATATTGTAACTCAGAAGTCGATAAACTATAGTCTGAGGACTAAATCTGGCCTGCTACCTGTTTTTGTATGGCCTATGAGCTAAGAATGTTATTTAAGTATTTAAATGGGTGAAAAGAATCAAAAGATGTGAGCATGAAAATTATGTCAAATTCAACTTCTAGTGTCCATAAATAAGTTTTCATTTGAACCCAGCCACTCTCATTCATTTAGGTGTTGTCTATGGCTGCTTTTGTGCTATGATGGCAGAGTTGAGTAGTTGTGACAGAGACCATATGACCCACAAAATATTTATCTAAATATATGCCTAAATGTTTAAAATATTTATCTGGCTCTTTACAGAAAAGTTTTTCAACTCCTGTCTAACGTAACCAAACTACTTTCTGTCCTTACCTTCTTGTCCTCATGTATGTTTTCCCCTCCGTCTGGAATGTTTTCTTTTATTTATTTATTCCTCTTTAGTCCCTTTTATATCCTCATTCTCTCTGGGTGATTTTATCCAAACTCATTGTGCTAAATTCGATCTATATGTTGACAGTACCCAAATTTATGTCTCCATACCCAACCTCTGTCCTGAACTCCAGACCCAAATATACAACTGTTTGATATCTCTAGTTAGATAGCATAAACGCTCAAACCAAACATGTTCAAAGTTGAAGTCTAGATCTATTCCCCTAAACCAACTCCTTCTAGTATGCCCCATTTCAGTTGATGGCAACTCCACCTCTGGAGTTGGTCAGGCCAAAAACTTTGGTGCTTTTCTGATTTCTTTGTTTGTCTCACATTTCACCTCCAATCTATCAACAAGTCATGTTGGCTCTACCTTCAAAATATATCCAGAATTTGACTATTTCTCGCCTCCCCCCTTGCCACCATGCTGGTCCAAACTACCATCTTTCATCTGGACTACTGCAATGACCTCCAATTGATCTTGTCTGCTCTTGCCCCTGTGATCATTATCATGCAGTGTCACCTTCTCAGTTCCTTGTTCAGAACCTTCCAATCACTTCCTGTTCAAAGTCGGCCCTCTTTTTCACCAGTTGTCTCTCAAATCTCATTTCCCACTACTCTTCCTCTCACTCACTCTACTCTAGAGACACTGGCCTTGCTCTTCCTCAAACGATCCAGAGACTTGGCTACTTCAGGGCCTTTGTACTTACTGTTCCCTCTGCCTTATCATCCCATGGTATCCCTAGGGCTTGTTCTTACACTGTTTTTAGATAGGAAGAGTTGCCTTCTCAGTGAGACCTTCCATGGCGTTCTCATCTACAATTTCAAATTTGCATTTGTAGTTTAATTTTTCTTCCTTAGCACTTTTCACTAGTTAGATAAAGAAGTCATGTATTTATTTGTCTTCGTTATTGTCTACACAAGAATGTAAGTTCATGAGGGTAAGGATTTTCATCTGTTTTGTTCAGTATTGTATTCCTAGTACCTAGAACAATGCCTGACACATAGAGAGTGCAGTAAGTATCTGTGGCATGAGTGCATGAATGAAAACTTCCAGCTCAAGGGCCGCTTCCATGAAATCTTACCTGCAGCACCCATCTTGAGTGCTCTGGGTCCTCCTTCCCATTGGCCAGTGAGGATCTATGATTTACTTACTTATAGTGTAGAAGAATTGGTTGACACATCTGTTTCCCCTACTAAACTGAGCTTGATTCATTTTTGTATCCCAGGACCTAGCACAGCTCCTGGCACATAACAAATACTCATTAATGTTTCCTAACTGAAAGAATAATTGTTCAACATTTAAAAATATTCCTTACTTTTCAAGAAGATACTTTTCAGAGATCTGTTTAAATAGTGAATGGTACTTAAATTGGAATTTGATTTAAAAAAAAAACAACGAAAAATTATTCAGGATCATGCTTGCTTTAGATTCTAAAACCACTGGAGGCAAAGCTGGGGGTTTCTTGAGGATCCAGAACCATATACCACATAACACAGGGCATGACACCAGAGGCCTCCTGGTCAGGAATCAAGGTGCAGTGCCTTGCCTGGTGAAGTCCTGGCTACACAGCCTACTTAGGCTATTAAGACTATTGGTGGGCTTCCCTGGTGGTGCATTGGTTAAGAATCTGCCTGCCAATGCAGGGGACACGGGTTCAAGCCCTGGTCCGGGAAGATCCAACATTCCGTGGAGCAACAAAGCCTGTGCACTACAACTACTGAGCCTGCGCTCTAGAGCCCACAAGTCACAACTACTGAGCCTGCGTGCTGCAACTACTGAAGCCCGCACGCCTAGAGCCTGTGCTCTGCAACAAGAGAAGCCAGCTCAATGAGAAGCCTGTGTACCACAACGAAGAGTAGCCCCCGCTCGCCACAACTAAAGAAAGCCCACTCACAGCAACGAAGACCCAGCACAGCCAAAAATAAATAAAATAAAATAAATTTAGAAAAAGAAAATGCATGGTATTAAAAGAAAAAAAGACTATTGGTGTGTGGAGAAAATCCTTACTCTTATTTGTTTGTTTTCAATCAAGACCTGTAAGACCTGCTAATTGGTGAAGTGGAAAGGATTAACGATCTTTAATCACTGTTAGAATAAAAAATGCCCTATCGCTTTCCTGTCTTTAAATAACCTTTTTCCATCTGTGTCCAGGAAACAGTCACAAGTCAGCTAAGTAAAAATCTTTCAGTTGTTCTTTAAAAACAGGTATTTACCGGGAGATCATTGACTCCAGTCTGGCTCCTGCAGTCAGAGAACATCCATGGGGGTGGGGGTGGGGAGGGGGGAACGCCACCGCAGCAATGGATTTGGAGGCAGGTAGTGGGAGGAGAGAAGCCAGCAAAGAAAGCCTTATCTCAGGCACTTTGGTATTCTAGTCCGTGGTCACTAGTAAAATTAGATTTGGATTAAACATTGTATTTTATCATTTTGCATTCTCTTCCTAGAGGTTAAGTGTACATTTCTTTATTTGAGTCTCATACATGCATGTAAAGTAGTGAAGGCATTATCTCCCATTTAGGGTTTAAAGGTGGAGAAAATGAGGGCAAGAAGTAAAGTGATTTGCCTAGTCAGTGACTGATCAGGACAGGATCTCAGATAGGTGTTCAATGCTCTTCCTCCTGGCCCTTTCTTCTAAACTATCTCTTGCTTCAAGATTTTTTTTTTTAATTGCATGCCTGTAGGAACAGAACTAGAAGTGTTTTAGGTTGGCAGTGACATGGAGTGTCTGCTTTGTGCTCAGCACTGAGGTAGATACAAAGAAATAAAAAACAACATTCTGTCCTCAAGCTATTTATAGCTACCTGGGGGAAAGAAAATGTAATAAACAAACAACAAAAAACCCTAATATTGTAAAGTGAAAAACATCAGGTTACAAAAGCATGTATGCTAAACATACTTATAGACTTTTATTCATTTTCAATCATTCCATTTTGCCTAATATATTTATAAGATCTAGAGTGGGAACACTGCTCTACTCAGAGGCATGTGGCTTCTTTACTTTTCTTAACAAATCTAATCTCACACACTCCCACCCTTCCAATTAAAGCTATCTCAGCCTCCTCCAGATTAAATAGTCTCTTGTGGTTTAGCAGTCTATTTTGATGTAAAATGCTCTCTATCAGGTAAATATTCATTAATTCAAAGTTCAATTCCCTAACAAGGCTGGTTGGTTCTCTCCTACCCTCCGCCTGGCCAAAGATGGCATTTATGCATGTGGATACTCACCCATCCTTATGGCATTGGGTGGGGTTTGGTTTCCACTGCAGGACAGCTGGTCTGGTCGTTGTACACTAGCTGCTCCTCAACTAATGTCCTGCTTATTTTTGGATTCCCCCGGGGGGAGGTCCCTTCCGCATCACAGTGGAGCCAAGATCAGTTTGAGTTTGCCATTCTGCAGCTAGTCACTGTTGTTCTGCTATTGCTTACCCCCTGACCAATACTAGTGTGGGATATCCCTGAGCTGCAATCTCCTCCTAGGCTTTTTTGCTGGGGGCAGGGCAAAGGCTCCCTTGCCTTTCACTTACCACTCAATCTGTCCAACATGCTTTTCCCTCAAGGGATTCAGTCCAGAAAGTAGCAGTCAGAATACACCTGTCTCACTGCCTACTTCCCCTTCCCCTAGTTTCTTCTTTTTTCCTCTGTAATCCTCTGAGCTAAAGTTCCCCTCTCACTCCCCTCCCCCTGCCCCCATAGGTACACTTCCCTCATTCTGAGATTTCTCTATTCCTGGCTTTTAGTAAAACTCTATGATTTAGTTGATTGGCTCTGTCTCTTCTTGTGTTAATGAGAAATAAAATCATTTAAAAAATCTTTTTCTCTGTTGTTAAGGTTCAGCTTTCAAAACTCTTAATGTTGGGGCTTCCCTGGTGGTGCAGTGGTTAAGAATCCGCCTGCCAGTGCAGCGGACACGGGCTCCAGCCCTGGTCCGGGAAGATCCTACATGCCACAGAGCAGCTAAGCCCGTGCGCCTCAACTACTGAGCCTGCGCTCTAGAACCCGCGAGCCACAACTACTGAGCCCGCGAGCCACAGCTACTGAAGCCCACGTGCCACAACTACTGAAGCCCGCGCACCTAAAGCCTGTTCTCGGCAACAAGAGAAGGCACCGCAGTGAGAAGCCTGCGCACCGCAACAAAGAGTAGCCTCCCCTTGCAACTAGAGAAAGCCTGCGCGCAGCAACGAAGACCCAACGCAGCCAAAAATGAAAATAAATAAAATAAATAAATTAAAAAACCCCACAAAACTCTTCATGTCTGATCAGAAATCTCATTTTACAGATAAAAAAACTGAACATTGACTCTTTTTCCACTTTTTGCATTCCTGCTGTAAGAATCCTAATGATTTAGAGAAAAGGATGCTTCACACAGAATGAGGGGTGGTGACATACGAGGAAGTGCAAAAGAGAAAAACACATTGATATACTTCTAAAATCCTGTTACATATGCATGGAAAAATATACACCAAAATGTTAATAGTGACACACTTTGGGTGGTGGTTTTACAAGTTATCTTATTCTTTATGTCCTCTCGTATTTTCACAATTTTAAATAGTGCATATGTATTGTTTTTGTAAACAGAAAAGCCAATAAAAAGATTTCCATTGGGATGGGGGAGAGGTTAAACAGCATAGAACTATACGTATAATAAATATCTCAAGACTATGCCCCCAAATTAATTGTCAAATAAGTGATTTAGTCATAATTGTGATGATTTTTTTTTTTTTTTTTTTTTTTTTGCAGTTCGCGGGCCTCTCACTGCCGTGGCCTCTCCCGTTGCGGAGCACAGGCGCTTCGGACACGCAGGCTCAGCGGCCATGGCTCATGGGCCCAGCCGCTACGCGGCATCTGGGATCCTCCCGGACCGGGGCATGAACCCGTGTCCCCTGCATCGGCAGGCAGACTCTCAACCACTGCGCCACCAGGGAAGCCCGTGATGAATATTTACTGAGTCACATCTTTTCTTTTTTCTTCTTTTTTAAATTGGGATATAATTTATATACCATAAAATCCACTCTTTTAACGTGTGCAACTTAGTGGTTTTAGTATATTCACAAAATTGTGCAACCATCACAACTATCTTATTCCAAAATTATTTTTATCACCCCTGAAAGAACCTCCATACCCATTAGCAGTCACTCCCCATTCCCCCTTCCCTCAGCCCCTGGAAACCACTGATCTATTTTCTGTTTCTGTGGATTTGCCTATTCTCAACATTTCATGTAAATAGAACCATACAAAATGTGGCCTTTTGTGTTTGGTTTCTTTCACTTAGCATAATGTTTTCAATGTTCACCCATGTTGAGTCATATTTTTCTTGGTCTCCTTTTCTGAAAAAAATTTTCCCTCAGTGTTGCAATGATACTAATACTGGTCCCTCAACTCTTGCTGTACAGTCCATACAATGCAAAAAAGTCAGACTACCTTTTGTTCCAAAGTTGCATTACCTACTTTATGGATAGACTCAGTAGTGTAGAAAAATTGATCACAGTTAACCACCAAAAAATTATATTTGACTTTGGAATACATTTTAATATAGGAGTGGAATGGGGGTTGGGGAGGGGGAAGCAGGGATAGGGTTAGGCTCACTTTTCCTTGGAATCTAAGGTAATATTATTTAAAGCTTATAGAAAAAGTAGCCCAGGGCCTTCCCTGGTGGCTCAGTGGTTAAGAATCTGCCTGCCAATGCAGGGGATGGGGGTTCAAGCCCTTGTCCAGGAAGATCCCACATGCTGTGGAGCAACTAAGCCCGCGAGCCACAACTACTGAGCCTGCGAGCCACAACTACTGAAGCCCATGTGCCTAGAGCCCGTGCTCCGCAACAAGAGAAGCCACCGCAATGAGAAGCCTGCGCATGGCGACGAAGAGTAGCCCCCTCTTGCCACAACTAAAGAAAGCCCACGTGCAGCAACGAAGACCCAACACAGCCATAAATAAATAAATAAATAAATAAATTTATTAATTAAAAAAAAAAGAAAAAGTAGCCCAAGTATATGTTAATGATTGCAAACATATTTGACTCTATGTTTTATTGTGAATAATAAACTTTCTCAAGTGGACATTAACAATATTGGATAAAGAAAGTGTGTGTGTATTCCCTTGAGCTTTCTCATTTTATCATATTTGTTAGTACTCCTGAGTACTGGTCATGCCTTCAAGTTGGAATGAAGGCCAAGACTGAGAACCCAATCCTGAAGTTTCCTATAATTGTACAGGATCAAAACAAGGGACACTCTAAGTCAGTAGACTTTAATCTTTTGGGACTCACAGATTTAGTCCTTTGAATCTCTGGTAAAAGGTAGACTCTTTCCTTTTTTTTTTCTTTTTGAATTTTCTTTTATTTATTTTTTATACAGCAGGTTATTAGTTATCTATTTTATACATATTAGTGTATATATGTCAATCCCCATCTCCCAATTCATCCCACCACCACCTCCACCCCCCCACCACTTTCCCCCCTTGGTGTCCATACGTTTGTTTCTCTACAACTGTGTCTCTATTTCTGCCCTGCAAACTGGTTCATCTGTACCATTTTTCTAGGTTCCACATATATTCGTTAATATACGATATTTGTTTTTCTCTTTCTGACTTACTTCACTCTGTATGACAGTCTCTAGATCCATCCATGTCTCAACAAATGACCCAATTTCATTCCTTTTTATGGCTGAGTAATATTCCATTGTATATATGTACCACATCTTCTTTATCCACTCGTCTGTCAATGGGCATTTAGGTTGCTTCCATGTCCCAGCTATTGCAAATAGTGCTGCAGTGAACACTGGAGTGCCTGTGTCTTTTTGAATAATGGTTTTCTCTGGGTATATGCCCAGTAGTGGGATTGCTGGGTTGTATGGTAATTCTATTTTTAGTTTTTGAAGGAACCTCCATGCTGTTCTCCATAGAGGCTGTATCAATTTACATTCCCACCAACAGGTTCCCTTTTCTCCACACCCTCTCCAGCCTTTGTTGTTTGTAGATTTTCTGATGATGCCCATTCTAATTGGTGTGAGATGATACCTCATTGTAGTTTTGATTTGCATTTCTCTAATAATTAGTGATGTTAAGCAGCTTTTCATGTGCTTCTTGGCCATCTGTATGTCTTCTTTGGAGAAATGGGGTAGACCCTTTTCTGAAAACTGTTACTTATAATTTCTAAGGGTGTGTGAGTCCCATGAACCACCCAAGGTATTCAGTGTCTTGGTCAGCTCAGGATACTATCACAAAATACCTCAGACTGGGTGGCTTAAACAACAAATATTTATTTCTCATTGTTCTGGAGGCTGGAAAGTCCAAGGTCAAGGTGGGGCAGATTTGGTGTCTGATAAAGGCCTTCTTCCTATTTTGCAGATGGCTACCATCTTTCTGTGTCTGCATATTGGGAGGAGAAAGCTCTCTTGTGTCTCTTCTTCTAAGGTCACTAATCCAATCATGAGGGCTCCACTACCATGACCTAATCTAATTCTAATTACTGTACCTCCCAGTCTCCATCTCCAAATACCATCCCACTAGGGATTAGAGCTGCAACATATGAGTTTGGAAGGACACAAACATTGAGTCCATACTACAGAGATAGTCCCCAGATTGAGAATATCTGCTCTAGGAAAATTCCCCTCTTTATTACCCACTAGGGTTTCAGCCCCAGGTCCAAATCTTTTTTATTTTTATTTATTTTTGGTTGCATTGGGTCTTTGTTGCTGCTCATGAACTTTCTCTAGCTGCGTCGAGCAGGGGCTACTCTTCGTTGCAGTGTGTGGGCTTCTTATTGCGGTTGCTTCTCTTGTTGTGGAGCATGAGCTCTAGGTGCGCAGGCTTCAGTATTTGTGGCACACGGGCTCAGTAGTTATGGCTCGCAGACTCTAGAGCACAGGCTCAGTAGTTGTGGCGCATGGGCTTAGTTGCTCCGTGGCGTGTGGGATGTTCCTGGGCCAGGGCTCAAACCCATGTCCGCTGCATTGGCAGGCGGATTCTTAACCACTGTGCCACCAGGGAAGTCTCCCAGGTCCCAATCTTATCTCCTGTTCTGATGAACTGGGTGGGACAGAATCGCTGTTGAAGACCTCTTGGCCCTATAGAGAAGTCTATATGTCTCCTCCTGAATCCTATTCCAGAAGCAGGAAGCACCCCTAGGTGCCTGTTTGATATACAGCATGCAGATGAGGTAAAGAGGAAGAAATGAGTGAATAACACAGAGGATAAGAATTTTGACATCACCTCCTTATATGGTCCCCACATTATGTTCTACGTGTATCCTTGATTTCATCCCTGTTCCTCATCAGAGCTTCTGTCCCTTGGGAATGGAAGTAAGGTGGGAAAAAGCATTAGCTCCTTAGCATGGGTTGGAGAAAGGCTCTTGATAATTCGTGGATGCCTCCAACCAGATTCATGAATAAATTGAGGGCAGATTCAGGGTCAGCAAGAAGGAAGTGACTCTGGAGGACAGGAGGAAACATCTGGAAGACATGGACTTGAGCTTGAGCAGCAGATATTTCTCAATGGACAGCTCAAGTCTTTGAATTCTTTTTGTTTCAGAGTCTGGCATAGGCCAAATTAGTTAACTTTTAAAGCATTATGTAAGTTAAGCATTTGTTTGGTGTTGTTGAGGGAAGAGAAGAGGGAATTTTCTCAAATAAAAAGAGAGGAAGTGCTCTGTTTTCTTAGTGACTGTTTTGGTTTGTCCTATTTATACTTGGTCCTCTTTTGCCTTACTTTGGCTTGGCTCCTAGGAATGGCTGGGTGAGTTTATTATCCCATCTCTTTGGTAATCAAGTTGAAGGATTCCTTTTTCATTCTAGCTCAGAGAAGAATATGCTGGTCCATATCATCTGCAGGAGACTCAGACTGGGACCAAATTACCAACTGACCCTGTCCTGACTATTAAGTCATGGGTGAAGCATGAGCAAGACATATCAGGGTTGAAAACTTCTAATGGGCTTTGATGTCAAAAGGTGCTATTTTCAACTACTAGACATTATTTTTAATATAAATAAATATGATATGATGGTGCCTATCAATATAAAATCTCTCTTTAACTCACCCCAAGAGGAGTTGTCAAGGAAAATGGTTATCTACATTTTGCTAAGTTTAAAGATTTTTCTTCAGTCCTCATATTATTTGACCTATTAGTAGTGCTTGGCACAGTTTATCATTACCATCTTCTTCTTTTGAAAAAAAATATCAATTTGTTAATTAATTAATTTTTGGCTGCATTGGGTCTTCGTTGCTGGGCGCAGGCTTTCTCTAATTGTGGTGAGGGGGGCTACTCTTCATTGCGGTGTGTGGGCTTCTCATTGTGGTGGCTTTTCTTGCTGCAGAGCATGAGCTCTATAGGCATGTAGGCTTCAGTAGTTGTGGCACGTGGGCTCAGTAGTTGTGGCTTTTGGGCTCTAGAGCGCAGGCTCAGTAGTTGTGGCGCACGGGCTTAGTTGCTCCGTGGCACGTGGGATCTTCCTAGACTAGGGCTCAAACCTGTGTCCCCTGCATTGGCAGGTGGATTCTTAACCACTGCGCCACCAGGTAAGTTCCTCATTACCATCTTCTTGAAATACTTTTTGTACTTGACTTTGAGGACATATCCACTTGCCTGGTTTCCTCCTATTTCACAGATTGTTCCTCTTCTATTTGCTTTATGGTTTCTTTTTATTTTCCCAAGTCTAAACACTTGATATACTTGTTAAAAATATGGTTCCCAGGGCCTCCCTGGTGGCGCAGTGGTTAAGAGTCCGCCTGCCGATGCAGGGGATACGGGTTCGTGCCCCGGTCTGGGAGGATCCCATATGCCGCGGAGCGGCTGGGCCCGTGAGCCATGGCCGCTGGGCCTGAGCATCCGGAGCCTGTGCTCCGCAACGGGAGAGGCCACAACAGTGAGAGGCCCGCATACCGCAAAAAAGAAAAAAAAAAAAAAAAATGGTTCCCAGTCCCTTCCCCAAGAAATTCTCATTCCATTGATCTGGGTTGGAGTCTAGGTATTTTTTTTAAAAGATGGTTAATATGATGAATTTTATGTTACATGCATTTTACCACAATTAAAACAGTTTTTTAAAAAGGCTCCTTGGGTGATTCTCTTTTTTTTTTTTTAACATCTTTACTGGAGTATAATTGCTTTACAATGTTGTGTTAGTTTCTGCTGTATAACAAAGTGAATCAGCTATACGTATACATATATCCCCATATCCCTTCCCTTTTGCATCTCCCTCCCACCCTCCCTATCCCACCCCTCTAGGTGGTCACAAAGCACCAAGCTGATCTCCCTGTGCTTTGTGCTTATGTGGCTGCTTCCCACTAGCTATCCTTGGGTGATTTTTATTAGCAGCCTGGACAGAAACTTCTGACTTATCTGTTGACAATACTCAAATTTATATCTCTAGCCTGTACCTCTCCCATGAATGCTAGAATTGTTTATCCCACTTACAGCTTGACATCTCTCCTTGGATATCAAATAGGCTTCTCAAATTTAACTGGACCAAAAGCAAATTTGTGATTCCCGCATCCTATACCTGCTCCTCCCACAGTCCTCCCCCCAGTCCTTGGAGTCATCATTGACTCTTCTCCTCCCCTCACATTCCCCACCCAAACATCAGCAAATCTTGTTGGCTATATCTTCAAAACATATTCAGAATCTGACAATCTTTTACCACCTCCGTTACTACTAATCTGGCCTAAGCCACCATCATCTCCCACCTGGATTACTTCAGTAGCCTCCTAACTGGTCTCTGCCTCTGTCTTTGCCCTTAAGCAGTCTTTGTAAAACTTAAAACAGATGTTATTCCTTTATATCATACCCTCTGATTGACTTCTCATTCAGAACAAAACTCAGTCCTTAAAATATCTCACCAAGCCTACACATCTGCCCGTCAACTTTTATCTGTCTCATTTCTTACCATGTTCTGCCTTCTCTCTGTGCTGCACTACTCTGGCCACCCTGCCTTGACTAGCATGCTCCAATCTCAGGACCTTTGCTCTTCCCGCAGCCTCTGAGTCTTCAAGTGGTTAGCTTGTCCAAGGTCACACAGCTAATAAGTGGCTGAGCTGGGATTCCAACCCACCTCTGGTTCTAAATCTAATGTTGTTACTATTGTACCATGTGGCCTTTCTACTGCGAACAGTATTTATTCAGCCATTCAACAAGTGCTGTTCTAGGTGCTGAGGATAGAGTAGCGAACACAACAAAGCACCTAACTTTGTGGCACTTACATTTTAACTAGGGGAGATAAAAAATAAATACATTCAACATACAGTATGTAAGGTGGTGTTAAATGCAGTGGAGAAAAATAAAGCAAGGCAAGAGGCATAGGAAATGCTGGGCAGGTATTGTTATTTTATTAATCTATTGGTGGTCAGGAAGGCTTCACAATAAAGCAACAGTTGCGCAGAGACCTGAAGGGAGAAGGAAGTGTGGGAATAAGCCATAGGGATAGAAAAAAGGAAAGTTTCAAGAAAGCCAAAGGAATTCACATTTCCTTTTGATTTAAGTTATCTTCAATGTAACAATTAACATACTGAAATATTTCGAAAGAACTATGCTCACCTGTGTTTTGAATATTTTTGGAAACGGTATGAATGGATTGCCCTTGCCAGACATGATGTGACTAAGAAATTGAAACAAGATTGCAACTTTCAGTTTCACTGAAAATCCCTCTGGCCTCTAGAAGCATATATCAAGTGTGGCTTCTGGAGTCAGATCACATGTAAGAAAACCCTAGCTCTACTATGTGTACTGTTTGTATAATCTAGGACAATTTACTACCCTATTCTAAGCCCCAGTTCCCAAATCTCTAATGTAAGGGTGATCATAGCAGGTGGGTTTTCAACTAGTATACACCAATGCTCTGTTCTGATTGGTTGGCCATATCAGTTGTTAATTATTTTCAATATCATCCTTATATAAAATTATTTACCTTATGGGAGTCATTGTGATAAGGAAATGAGGTAAGCACTCATCCTTATTATATTTATTATTATTATATTTATCATTATTATTATAGCCTAAATCAAGGGTCAGCAAAATATGACCTGTAGGCCAAACCTAGGCCTTCCATCTTTATAATCTTTGTAAATAAAGTTTTACTGGGACACGGCCATACCCACTTATTTATGTATTGTCTATGGCTGTTTTCACACTACAAAGGCAGAGTTTATTAGTGGAGATGGACTGGTCCTTTCCAGAACAAGTTTGGTGACTCCTGGCCTAAATGGGGATGGAATCCTACTTTAGCTTTATCAAAACTTGGTCTAAACAGCTCTGCTTTGTACCAAGATATTAACATTTACAACCAGTTCTTTATAGTCAAGAAAGGAGTTGTGCTTTGCCAAACATATCAGGACAAGTTGCTAGGGATCTACTTGGAAGTGAAGCAACTTCCCTCCCAATCCCGAGATGAGGGTGTTGAGGATAGGGGTCCCTAATGAGTTCTGAGATCAAATTCCCAGAAATAGAAAGTTACATATGGCCCCATGGTGTTCAGGTATGCAGTGTTATGTACTAGTCTGTCCACTTTCTCTTTTCTTTTTTCCCTCTAGTCTCTTATCTTGGTGTCAGCCTTTTCCTTGCAATACTGGATCAAGGCAGGGGACAGAGCTGTGTTTCCAGGGAAGGCAGAGGGAGAAGACATTTTCTTTGTTAACTTGAGTGGGGCTCAGTGTCAGATTTACTCTTCAAAGCATCTTGATTCTTCAAAAAGTTATTTGAAACTTAATTTTGTCTTTAGAACCAGTAAGTGCTTCAGGAATTTTAGTCTTTTTAGAAAGAGTTAATTTATTTCATTTCATCCCCATTTCTTTAAAAAGTGGACATAGTTCCAAGCCCTTGAATAAATCAGACTTGGTCACAAAGGAAGTCAGGCAGGGGTCAGAATAGAGATCAAAAACCAAAAATGCTAGAGGTTTACATACTCTTTTCTGTTCTTCTTTAGTTTGAGTTGATTCTTGTGGGGACTGTGTTTCTGGGAAAGCTGAGGCTGTAACAGTTCTTGGTAATGGTCGCATTTGACTTCAGAAACACACAGCAGAATAAGAGGGAATGGAGCAATAGATGTGTTTAATTGATTAATGCTGAGTGAATACCTACTACGCACAAAGCATTGTATTCATCTAGGTATTTTATATGGGGTCAAAGAGTTTCTGAACCTACATGCAAAACTGTATGGACTTTTTGTCCATAATTCAGCTTTTAAAAAATCATGACTTTAGTGTTTTGAAAAGAGAATCTTGAAACGTTTCTTAGTTCATTAATATTTATTTGGTTTCAGGAGAAGAACAAATGTATTTTCCTCTTATTTAGGATATAATTAACTAAACACCTTTAACCTAGTTTATAAATATTCTTGTAATCTGGGTTTTCTAGGAAAGATCCGATTAGAAATCAGTTGTTTCTTACAGAAGGTCAATTGTTTCATAGAAGTTGAGAGTGAGTCAGATGTATGAAAACTTCTCTCATATCGGTAGAAGTGATATGACTTTTGCCTTTGCCTAGATCCAAAGACAAACTAGGTCCAAACACTTGAAGAGCTGACTGGCTGAGCAGCTGGGTCAGGGTGAGGTCTTAACACAATCTCTGAAAGCCTTTGGCTCCCTCTGTAGAGCCAGTGCAAGATGACTTCTCAGTCTTGAGGGACCCTGAGTGTGTGACTCCTCCCAGGAGATGCCTCCTTGTCTCCCATTTTCCTAGTCTTTCCCTTTCCAAAATATGGTTTTCAATCCTTACCCCAACTTTATCCTTACCGAGAAAAAGTTCACTTATCTTGTTAGAAAAAGAAAGGAAGCATAAAACAAAGGTGTGTTTTTGAAGGGGTGTGCGCTAGGCTGCATTGTGCCTGTTTCCTGGTTGCGTGAAAGTTCTTTCTGTACCTTCTCCCCGCTCCTTCCATCTCCCTCCTCAGCCCACCTCAGCTGAGACTGGCTCCCAGCAGAGCATGTAACTTCTTCCTGTCAAAGCTAGCTCTGGAGAGAAGGTAAAGTCATTCATGCTGAGGTAATAATTAGTATGAACCTTTAAGAGTAATAGCATTTTATCCCAGGAAAATCTCATTAAAAGGTGAAACTCCAGTATGAACTTTGAGGTTTTAGACAGTAGATGGGGAACTCACCTAAGGGCAGTAGAGCTCCCTCTGTACAGTGAAAACAACAGTCTACAGAGGCTGCAGTTTATTGCAGTTAATCTCAAATATGAGATTGTAGGTGAATACAGGAACATAATTTAATATAATTTTAAGAAGAAGGAGAAAAGCTTTCACCATCTAAACTGGTTTATTCTAGCTTTTTTGAAAGCTAAAGATTTAAAGTCAAACAGGAGAGCCAAAGAAGATAATCATCTTTTAGTGTTTCAGAAGATTTTAATCCCTTTTGGCTTTCCTCCAAGGATATCTGAACAGAACATTAAGTAGCTGGAAAGCAAAAGTTTTCAATGTTTCATAACTGCAATCAGTCCTATGCATTAATTTTGAGGAAGGACAAATTATAAAAAATTAATTATAGTAAGGCAAGCAGCTCTATGGCTCTGTGGGTTTTTCATTTTCTTTTCTCCTCGTTCTTCTTCTTCTTCTTCTTCTTCTTCTTCTTCTTCTTCTTCTTCTCCTTCTTCTTCTCCTTCCTCTTCTCCTTCTCCTTCTCCTTCTCCTTCTCCTTCTCCTTCTCCTTCTCCTTCTCCTTCTTCTTCTTCTCCTTCCCCTCCTCCTCCTCCTTCTCCTTCTCCTTCACCTCCACCTCCTCCTCCTCCTCCTCCTCCTTCTACTTCTTCTACTTCTTCTTCTCCTTCTCCTTCTTCTTTTTCTTTTTGTGGGAGGAGATGAGAGATTTTGTTTTAGTTAATGTTTTTGTTTTTGTTTTTAAAATGATGAAAGAGAAAATGCTTCACTGGACCACAGCAAACTTTCCCATAAAACTCTCTTTGGGGCTTCCCTGGTGGTGCAGTGGTTGAGAATCTGCCTGCTAATGCAGGGGACACGGGTTCGAGCCCTGGTCTGGGAAGATCCCACATGCCGTGGAGCAACTAGGCCTGTGAGCCACAACTACTGAGCCTGCACGTCTGGAGCCTGTGCTCCGCAACAAGAGAGGCTGCGATAGTGAGAGGCCCACGCACCGCGATGAAGAGTGGCCCCCGCTTGCCACAACTAGAGAAAGCTCTTGCACAGAAACAAAGACCCAACACAGCCAAAAATACATAAATAAATAAATTAATTAAAAACAACAACAACAAAAAAAAAAACTCTCTTTGGCCACAGACTAAGTACAACACACATAGTGCCAAGAGGGGTTTTATGGCTTCCCCTTTTTTCCCCTGCAGACAAAAAAATGAGCACAGGATGAAAATAAAGCTAGAACGAAAACCATATTTCTGCCTCATTGGTTGGGCTTCTACTCTCTCTTAATAATCACTACAATGGTTTGGTTTTGTCAAAAAGAAACCAAATAACCAAACTACCTTCTTTCTCCTTGTGCTTCCAGAAGAGACGGTAAACACAGGGAATTCTGTGATCTGCCATTGCTGTTTTGGTCAAGCATATTTACAAACCTCACTGATTTGGCCAGTAGCTCCCAGGCAGCGTCCTGTGAGTCATAGGGTTGAGACCGTCCTTCTGAAGGCAAGGATAGTGCCCTGTCCAGCAGGCTCTTGATTATGAGTGCTGATCACTTCTGGAGCAGGTTGATCCTGGCTAGCTGTCAGCTTCAGCTTCAGCCCTTGGAACCCAGACCCACCAGCTCCTCCTAACACTAACATAGCAATCCACTCTGCTGATTGGGTCAATAACCTGCCCAGAGAAATCAGATGAAATAGGGGCAACAGTATTTTTCTACCAAGGGTAACTGACCCATGCAGATGCGATTCAAGGAAGTAAGCCAATGCTTTCTTGGAATTCTCATTTTCTAATTTTTTTTTTTTTTTTTTTTTTTTGCGGTATGCGGGCCTCTCATTGTTGTGGCCTCTCCCGTTGCGGAGCACAGGCTCCGGACGCACAGGCTCAGCGGCCATGGCTCACGGGCCCAGCCACTCCGCGGCATGTGGGATCCTCCTGGACCAGGGCACGAACCCGTGTCCCCTGCATCGGCAGGCGGACTCTCAACCACTGTGCCACCAGGGAAGCCCCTCATTTTCTAATTTTAAGCAGTACTGCCTCCCCTCTTTCCCTCCTTGAACCTCATCTTCCTACTCTAGAACGTAAAGAGGACAACTGATTATTTTAAGCAGAAGATATTTGTTTTTGCGTAGTCACACATGCTCCATATTTTGAATATAAATGTTACATTTAAATTTCATGGGGACTGGGGAAAAACTTTGTAAGTGTAAAAATAGTTGGGGGTGAAAATCACAAAATATCAATAGACTTTAGTTTGTAAGAATTTAATACTACACTATGGCAAGAGAAACTATAAATAAAATCAAAAGTCAAATGACAAATGGGAAGATATTTATATTACATATAACAGGCAAGGATGAACACACTTTATAAGTAAGAAATTTTTACATAGCAATAAGAAAAAATTCCCTAGTATCCCATTATAAAAGTGGGCAAACAAGGCAATCTTGAAAACAAGCTGAAGAACTTAAACTGCCAGATATTCTAGTAATTAAAACATTATTATATTGATTCAAGAATACACAAACCAATCAACCACTGGAACAGAATGGAGAAAGAGAACCACGTATGCATGGCCACCTGATTTATAACAAAGGCAATAAATAATGTAAGGCAGAGGGTAAAAGATGGTTTTTCAATTCAATGGTGTGGAGTGAATTGACAATTTGTATGGAATAAAATGTATCTGAACCCTTACCTCACACCATACACATTAAACAACTCCAGATGGATTCCAAATCTAAATATGAAGGAGAAAGAAAAAAACTTGCAGAGGAAAATATAGAAGAAAATTTTCATGATCTTGGAATGGGCAAAGATTATTTAAACAGTCACGAAAAGCACTAATCACTAAAGAAAAAATTGATAAATTAACCATATTAAAATTAAAAACTGCTGTTCATGGAAAGATACCATTGAGAAAGTAAAAAGAGAACCCATAGAGTGGGAAAAGATATTTGCATTCATGTATCCAACTTACTGGATACAAAAAAAAGAGCAAAAATTTGAACAGATACTTCACAAAAGAGTATATCTAAATGGCTACTAAACATATGAAAAGGCACTCAATATTAGTCATCAGGAAAACTCAAATTAAAACCACAATGAGATAGTGTTACATACCCACCAGAATGAGGTATCACTTCACACTGGTCAGAATGGCCGTCATCAAAAATTCTACAAACAATAAATGCTGGAGAGGGTGTGGAGAAAAGGGAACCCTCTTGCACTGTTGGTGGGAATGTAAATTGATACAGCCACTATGGAGAACAGCATGGAGGTTCCTTAAAAAACTAAAAATAGAACTACCATACGACCCAGCAATCCCACTACTGGGCATATACCCTGAGAAAACCATAATTCAAAAAGAGTCATGTACCACAATGTTCATTGCAGCTCTATTTACAATAGCCAGGACATGGAAGCAACCTAAGTGTCCATTGACAGATGAATGGATAAAGAAGATATGGCACATATATACAATGGAATATTAGCCATAAAAAGAAATGAAACTGAGTTATTTGTAGTGAGATGGATGGACCTAGAGTCTGTCATACAGAGTGAAGTAAGTCAGAAAGAGAAAAACAAATACTGTATGCTAACACATATATATGGAATCTAAAAAAAAAAAAAGGTTCTGATGAACGTAGGGGCAGGACAGGAATAAAGACACAGATGTAGAGAATGGACTTGAGGATACGGGGGCGGGGGGGGAAGCATAAGCTGGGACGAAGTGAGAGAGTAGCATTGACATATATACATTACCAAGTGTAAAATAGATAGCTAGTGGGAAGCAGCACAGGGAGATCAGCTCGGTGCTTTGTGACCACCTAGAGGTGTGGGATAGGGAGGGTGGGAGTGAGATGCAAGAGGGAGGGGATATATGTATACATATAGCTGATTTTCTTTGTTATACAGAAGAAGCTAACACAACATTGTAAAGCAATTATACTCCAATAAATATGTTAAAAAGAAAAAACCACTAACAATACTAAACATTGGTAAGGATGTGAAGCAACTGTAACTCACGCACCTTGCTGATGGGATGTAAATTGGTTATGACCACTTCAGAAACAATTTTGACATTATCTATTAAAGTTAAATATGTGTATACTCAGCAATTCTACTTCTAGGTAACTAAACACAGAAAAGTGGACATGTATACTCCAAAAGACACGTCAGAGCAGCACTATTTATAATAATGCCGAATGGGAAAATGCCCAAATGCTCATCAATGGATAAATAAATTGTGGTATAGTCACACAATGGAACTCTAACAGCAATAAGAAGAAACAATCAGCAACTGTATGCAACAATATGAATGAATCTCACAAACGTGTATTGTGGAAAAGAAACCAGACTCAAAAGAGAACACACCTTGTGATTTCATTTATACAAACTACAAAAACAGGTGAAAATAATCTTTCTGTTTTTGTGCTAGTGACAGTGTAAATCATGCACTTTGAAAGGTGTTTTGGAAAAATGGCAGAATAGATCAAGAGTCAAAAAGCTTCATGCCCTTTGACTGGCTAAACTCGACCCTAAGAAAAGAATTATAGATGCCCATGTAGATTTACATTAAAAGATATTCATGCTAGAGTTCTTGTAATAATAAAAAGTTGGAAACGGATAAATATCTATAATAGAGATGTAATGAAATAACTTTAGTATATCTGTATTGATGAACTATTACGCAGGCAGTAAATATCATGTTTTTGAAGAATATTTAATAATATTCAATAGTCATGATTTAATGTAAGGTAAAAACTGTAGAACAGAAAACTATTTATACAATACAGTCCCAATTTTATTGCATATGTATACTCACAAACATATATATACATACATATGCAAAAGAAGGTAAGAAACATACCACAAGGTCAATAAAGGTCATTGTTGTGAAGTGGAATTAGAGCGTTTACATTTTCTTCTTTTAAGATTTTTCCGTATTAGTCCCTATGGCTAATATGGTTCTGTCATAGCCTGCAACCTGTTGCTAAATAGGACTCAATATCTCTTTTGTCCCCCAGGAGGATTCCATTAGGACCAAGAGTTGATTTGTACTCAAGATTTTATAAGAAGACAGAGGAGAGTTTTACACTGTACAGTTCACAACCCTTCATATATTTCCTTCAGGTGTGCCTTGTGATGGCTAATTTTATGTGTCAACTTGACTGGGCCATGGGATGTCCAGATATCCAGTTAACATTATTTCTAGGTGTGTCTGTGAAGGTGTTTCCGGAAGAGATTAGCATTTGAATCCCTAGACTGAATAAAGCAGATTCCCTTTCCAATTATGTAATCTGTTGAGGGTCTGAATAGAACAAAAAGGTGAAGGAAGGGAGAATTTGCTCTCTCTGCCTGACTACTTGAGCTGGACATAGGTAGTCTCCTGCCCTGGCACTGGAACTTACTCCATTGGCTCTCTGGTTCAGGCCTTTGAACTGTACTAAAAGGTATACCATCAGTTCTCCTGGTTCTCAGGCCTTTTGACTTGGACTGGAATTACATCACCAGCTTTCCTGGGTCTCCAGCTTACAGATGGCAAATAGGACTTCTCAGCCTCCATAACTGTGTGAGGCAATTCCTCCTAATAAGTCTATTTATATATCTCCCATTGGTTCTGATTTTCTGAAGAACCCTGACTAATATATGCTTCATCCCTCCCTTCTCTCCAGCTACAAGCCAAACAAGGTTTCCTTTTTGTTGTCCTTTCCTGGGTAGCACTTAGACAAGCTGGTACCTAGATAGGCTGATTTCTGGCTTCCTCACTTCCAGATCTTCCACATCTCAGGCCTCAGAATCTCTCTCCTTTTTTATACAGAAAAAATGGCTTCTCCAAATATGCATACATCCACCACCAACTCAGCAAAACAAGCAAAAGTTCTTGTCAATTTTCAAATTTTCTACAGTAAGTTCATATTACTTTCAGAATCAAAAAATTTTGAATTACTCATAGCAACTCAATAGAGGGAAATTTTTTCTCTAGGCAGCAATAGTGTTAATGAAAATATGTAATGTGTAAGACCAAGTCTGACTGCTTAAAATTAAACTTAAGGCCAGAAATTCCTCAACCTAAAAACATATGCACATCAGGTACACATTTATCTGAGCATTTGAATTATGTGTGTAGCAGTTCCCCTTGGTGAGGGCAGATATTGAAGAATTATTTGTATTAGCATTAGCTTTTTGTAACATTGATCAATAACTAGATGAAACAGTTAATTCTGGACTCAGAGAAAATAGTGGCATGAGCAAACAAAACAATTAGGTGATTTGAAACTCATTTCTGCTTAGTTTTTTATTAGCAGCATAATTTCCTTCCTAAATTTAGTCACACTGAACTAATGCAGGATGCAGTTGTACCCCATTCATTCACCCATCCATCCAGAAAACTTGTATGCCCTTCTTATATGCCATGCACTATTGTAGGAGGTCGGGTGCAGAAGTAAAAAAGGTGTACAAGGTCTTTCTTTTATGGAGCGTATGGAGAAGAGAGAGTATAACACAGGGGAAATATATGTGTGTATATATATAGAGAGATAGATAGATAGATAGATAGATAGATATAGATATAGATAGATATATTGATATTGTCGTATATATTTCTATATCCTCTAAATCTTGCTCTCATGGGACTTGCCATCCACTGTAGCAATAGGTTTCAGAGCTTCAGAAGAAGGATGGATACCTGCTTTAAAAAATCATTACTCAGCTGTTTTTCCAGTAAAAAAAAATTGTGGTGAAAACCTGGTGTCGTGAGAAGATGAAAGACTTTCTAAATTACTTTACACATCAATGACTAACCTGAAGGACTCAGACCATACTATTTCTTTCTTTCTTTTCTTTTTTTTTTTTTTTTTGCGGTACGCGAGCCTCTCACTGCTGTGGCCTCTCCCGTCGCGGAGCACAGGCTCCGGACGCGCAGGCTCAGCGGCCATGGCTCACGGGCCCAGCCGCTCCGCGGCATGTGGGATCCTCCCGGACCGGGGCACGAACCCGCGTCCCCTGCATCGGCAGGCGGACTCCCAACCACTGCGCCACCAGGGAAGCCCTCTTTTTTTATTATTATTATTTATTTTATCTATTTATTTTTGGCTGCATTGGGTCTTTGTTGCTGCGCCTGGGCTTTCTCTAGTTGCGGCGAGTGGGGGTTACTCTTCGTTGTGGTGCCTGGGCTTCTCATTGCGGTGGCTTCTCCTGCTGTGGAACATGGGCTCTAGGCTTGCAGCCTTCAGTAGTTGTGGCACAAGGGCTCAGTAGTTGTGGCTCACAGGCTCTAGAACACAGCCTCAGCAGTTCTGGCACACCGGCTTAGTTGCTCCGCGGCATGTGGAATCTTCCCGGGCCAGGGATTGAATCCGTGTCCCCTGTATTGGCAGGCAGATTCTTAACCACTGCGCCACCTGGGAAGTCCAGACTATACAATTCCTTCCATAATGTGAAGTATACTTCTACCCAAACTTGCTGCCCTAGGCAAAGAAGCCCAGGGACCATCAGTGCCACCATGTTGGGAGGTAAAGGAGAGGGCTAGGGCTAGGAGCTTCAGCGGACTGGGGAAGAATTGGAGATAGAATAAAGAGAAATTCAGAGGTGGGGAACATTAGGACCAAGAACACATAGTTGTGGTGATGGGGATCCATTTATGGTCGCCAGCATATCAACCACAATAGCCAGACAGGACTAGCTTTTCTTCAGTTGTCTCCAGTTCAGAAAACTGTCTGATTGAGTCACTTTACAGCCAAGGCCAGTAAGGAGCCAGAAGACATCATATGGGTCCCAGTGCCTCCACTGCCATGTGGTCATGTAAGTGATACTCCTCCTCTGTAAGCCAGTTCACCATCTCAGAAGAGAACAGAGGGAGGGAGGGAAAAAAATGAAATATTGGACATTTTATCCCCTAAAGAGTGAACATTTACCAAAAGAACCCTGGCTAGGAGAGATTTCTCCCTAATGATCTTTCCCCTTCTTGATCTGACCCTGGAAAAGTGGGCCTGGTTGTGTCCATTGTGTTCCTGATGTCCCCTCTATCACCTTTCCCATGATATGCCCTCTACTCCCAAATTTCCTCTCTTTTCCACCCGACCTCCATTCTTAAGCAAAATTCTCATTTTCTTTTTGCCCTGATGTCAATTAACAGTCAAAAGGAAAAATAGCCAACAAGTTAATCCAAAAGTTTATGAATTCTACTAACATAAAAATTATACATATACCTAAAGGCTGGATCATAGTCAAAACTTAATTGGAGTAAAACTAAAAAATCGTAAGTGGAAAGAAGTAACAGAAACTAAAAATTATAAAGAATCCCATGATGGGGCTTCCCTGGTGGTGCAGTGGTTAAGAATCTGCCTGCCAAAGCAGGGGACACGGGTTCGAGCCCTGGTCCAGAAAGATCCCACATGCTGCGGAGCAACTAGCCTGTGTGCCACAACTACTTAGCCTGTGCTCTAGAGCCCACGAGCCACAACTACAGAGCCCGCATGCCACAACTACAGAAGCCCGCAGCCTAGAGCCTGTGCTCTGCAACAAGAGAAGCCACTGTAATAAGAAGCCCGTGCACCACAACGAAGAGTAGCCCCCGCTCGCCATAACTAGAAAAAGCCCGCGTGCAGTAATGAAGACCCAATGCAGCCAAATTAATTAATTAATTAATTATTTAAAAAAAGAAGAATCCCATGATGGAAGTGTTCTAAATCTGGATTGTGGTGATGGTTGCACAACTGAATTAACTAAAACTCACCTAATTTTGTGCTCTCCAATATGGTTGCCACTAGGCACATATGGCTATTTAAGTTTAAATTTATTAAAATTGTATTATTCAGAGGAATAGAATTGAGTGTCCAGAAATAAATCCATAAACCTACGGTCAATTAAATGGTGCCAAGACCTTTCAATAAGGAAATAATAATCTCTTCAACAAATCATTCTGGGGCAACTGAATAGCCACATGCAAAAGAGTGAAGTTGGATCCCTACCTTACACCATATATGAATATTAACTCAAAATAAACCAAAGACCTAAATGTAAGGGCTAAAACAATAAAACTCTTAGAAGAAAATATATGAGTAAATCTTTATAACCTTTGCTTTGGCAATCGAGTTTGAGATATGACATCAAAAGTACAAGTAACAAAAGAAAAAATAGATAAATTTGGCATAAAAATTAAAAATGTGAACAAAAGGACACCATGAAAAGTGAAAAAACAACAAACAGAATGGGAGAAAATATTTGCAAATCATATATTTGATAAGGAATATCCAGAACACATAAAGAATTCTTGCAACTGAATAACAAAAAGACAAACAACCCAATTCCAAAATGGGCAAAGAACCAAAGAGACATTTCTCCAAAGATGACATACAGCTGGCCAATAAGCACATGAAAGGTGCTCAGCATAATTAGTCACCAGAGAAATGCACATCAGAACCACAATGAGATGCTACTTCACACTCACTAGGATAGCTGTAATTTAAAAAAAGAAAAGAAAATAAAAGAACAAGTGTTGATGAGGATGCAGAGAAACTGGAATCATTGTACATTGCTCCTGGGAATGTAAAGTAATAGAGCTGCTGAGGAAAACATGTTGGCAGTTTCTTTAAAAAGTTAAACTTAGAATTATCACATGTCCAAACAATTCCACTCCTACATATATACCCAAAAGAACTGAAAACAGATATTCAAACAAAAGTTGGTATGAATTTTCATACCAGCACTATTTACAATAACCAAAAGGTGGAAACAACCCAAATGTCCATCAACTGACGAATGGATAAAAAAACTGTGGTACATCTATAAAAAAATGGAATACTGGCACACGCTGCAACATGGATGAACCTTGAAAACATTATGCTAAGTGAAAGAAGTCAGATACAAAGAGTCACATATTGTATGACTCCATTTATATGAAATATCCAGAATAGGCAAATCTAAAGAGACAGAAAGCAGATTACAGGTTGCTAAGGGGTGGGGGAAGGGGATAGGAGGAGTTACTGCTTGATGGGTGTGGAGTTTTCTTTTGGGGTGATGAAATATTTTGGAACTAGATAGAGATGGTTATGTAACACTGTGAAAATAATAAATACCAGTGAATTGTACACTTTAAAATGGTTAAAATGGCAAATTTTATATAGCATGAATTTTACCTCAATAAAAAATATTTAAAAATATATTTTCTAGGTTACACTAGCCACATTTTGGGTGGCTAGTGCTGCTGATTAGACTTTGCTTATCACAGAACATTTCTACCATGTACAAATTCTATTGGAAGTACTGATATAACTGTACACTTACAATGGGTAAGTTTATGGTATATAAATTGTCCTTTGGTAAAGAGACAGGACCGTTTAAAAAAGAAACACTCCCAAGGCAAATATATTTTTAAACCATTTTTAAAAATTGAGGTATAGTTAATTTACAATGTTGTATTAGTTTTAGGTGTACAGCAAAGTGATTCAGTTATACATATAATTGAATATATACATATTATTTTTCAGATTCTTTTCCATTATAAGTTATTGCAAGATATTGAATATAGTTCCCTGTGCTTTGCAGTAGGTCCTTGTTGTTTATCTATATTATATGTAGTAGTGTGTATACGTTAATCCCAAACTCCTAATTTATCTCTTCCCTGTCCCCTGCCAACCCCCCACAACCATATGGTTATGGTTTTGTAACCGTAAGTTTGTTTTCTATGTCTGTGAGTCTGTTTCTGTTTTGTAAATTAGTTCATTTATATCATTTTTTTAGATTCCACTTGTAAGTGATATTGTATGATTGTCTTTTTCTGACTTACTTCACTTAATATGATCATCTCTAGGTCCCTCCATGTTGCTGCAAACGGCAAGATTTCATTCTTTTTTATGGCTGAGTAATATTCCAGTGTGTGTGTGTGTGTGTGTGTGTGTGTGTGTGTGTGTGTGTGTTTATCTATCTATCTATCTATCTATGTTTTTAATTAATTAATTTATTTTTGGCTGCGTTGGGTCTTCGTTGCTGCGTGCGGGCTTTTCTCTAGTTGTGGCGAGTGGGGGCTTCTCTTGTTGCCAGTGCATGGGCTTCTCATTGCAGTGGCTTCTCTTGCTGTGGAGCATGTGCTCTAGGCACACAGGTTTCAGTAGTTGTGGGACGAGGGCTCAGTAGTTGTGGCTTGCGGGCTCTGGAGTGCAGGTTAGGTATTGTGGCACACAGACTTAGTTGGTCTGTGGCATGTGGGATCTTCCTGAACCAGGTCTTGAACCCGTGTCCCCTGAATTGGCAGATGGATTCTTAACCACTGTGCCACGAGGGAAGTCCAATATTTTTTAATTTTATTTATTTGGTTACTCCAGGTCTTAGTTGCGGCAGGCGGCTCCTTAGTTGTGACATGCAAACTTTTAGTTGTGGCATGCATGTGGGATCTAGTTCCCTGAGCAGGGATTGAACCTGGGACCCCTGCATTGAGAGCGCGGAGTTTTAACCACTGTGCCACCAGGGAAGTCCATATGTATGTATGTGTGTGTGTGTGTGTGTGTGTGTGTGTGTGTACCACATCTTCTTTATCCATTTATCTGTTGATGAACACTTAGGCTGCTTCCATGTCTTGGCCATTGTAAATAGTGCTGCTATGAATATTGGGGTACGTGTATCTTTTGAGTTAGCATGTTCTCCAGATATAGGCCTAGGAGTGCAGGATAATATGGTAACTCTATTTTCAGTTTTTTAAGGAACCTTCATACTGTTTTCCAGAGTGGTTGCACCAATTTACATTCCCACCTACAGTGTAGAAGGGTTCCCTTTCCTCCACACCCTCTCCAGCATTTATTATTTGTAGACTTTTCAATGATGGCAATTCTGACTGGTGTGAAGTGATACCTCATTGTAGTTTTGATTCACATTTCTCTAATAATTAATGATGTTCAGCATCTTTTCATGTACCTGTTGTCCATCTGTATGTCTTCTTCGGAGATCCAAAGGCAAATAGTGATCTTTTCAAAGAACCAGCTTTTGATTTCACTGATTTTCTCTATTATTTTCCTGTTTTAAATTTCATTGATTTCTGCATATATAATATATAGTCTGCTTGCTTTAGGTTTATATTGTTTTTCTTTCTCTAACTGTCCTAAATTGGAGGCTTAGATTATTATTTTTAAATCTTTCTCTGTTTCTAATATATGAATTCAATGCTATAAATTTCTCTCTTAGCATTGCTTTCACTGCCTCTCACAGATTTTGATAAGTTGTATTTTCATTTAGTTCAAAATATTTAAAACATTTTTTGAGATATTCTTTGACTGATGTGTTATTTAGAAGTGTGTTGTTTAATCTCCAAATATTTGGGGATTTCTATTTATCTTTCTGTTATTGATTTCTAGCTTACTTCCTCTGTGTGAGAGGATACTTTGTATGATTTCTATTCTTTTAAATTTGTTAATGTGTGTTTTATGGCACTGAATGTGGACTATCTTGGTGTATGTCCCACGTAAGCTTGAGAAGAATGTGTATTCTGCTGTTTCTGGATAAAGTATTCTATAAATGTCAGTTAAATCCAGTTGATTAATGATGCTGTTCAGTTCAACTGTATCCTTACTGATTTTCTGCCTATTGGATCTGTCAGTTACTAATAGAGGGGTGTTCATATCTCCAACTATAATAGTGGCTTCCTCTACTTCTCCTTGCAGTCCATCAGTTTTTGCCTCACATATTTTGACGCCCTGTTGTTAGGCACCCACACATTCAGGATTTTTATGTTTCCTTGGAGAATTAACCCCTTTATCATTAATAATTCTCCTTGATATTTTTGATATTTATATCAAGGATATTATTGTTAATATTATTGATAGTGCCATGATAATTTTCCTCTTTCTGAAGTCAGCTTTGTCTGAAACTAATACAGCTACTCCAGTTTTCTTTAGATTAGTGTCACCATGGTATATCTTTCTCTATCCCTTTACTTTCAATCTGTATGTGCCTTTACATTTAAAGTGGGCTTCTTAGAGAAAACATGGCTTTTATATACCCTTTCAGTCTCTGTCTTTTTTTTTTTTTTTTTGCGGTACGCGAGCCCCTCACTGTTGCGGCCCCTCCCATTACGGAGCACAAGCTCTGTATGCGCAGGCTCAGCGGCCATGGCTCACGGGCCCAGCTGCTCCGCAGCACGTGGGATCCTCCCGGACCGGGGCACGAACCCGTGTCCCCTGCATCGGTAGGCGGACTCTCAACCACTGCGCCACCAGGAAAGCCCAATCAGTCTCTGTCTTTTAATTGGTGTATTTAGATCATTCATATTTAAAATGATTATTGATATAATTGGATTAATATCTACCATATTTGCAACTGTTTTCTAGTCATTGCACTTGTCCCTTGTTTCTTGTCTTCCCCTCTTTTTCCTTCTGTTTTTTTTTTTTTTCCTAGTTAAACAATGATTTTATTGCTTGAGTACATGGACAAATTTATGCAACCAGGGCAGAGGCTGTGGATAACTAGTATTTCCAAATTGGTGGGGGGGGCGTGAGGGGAGGACTGGTTTGGTCTTACAGTATTGAGCCAACCTGTGAATGCAGCTCTTAATCAGAATCAGAAGGAATTTAGCATCTTTATCCTTTCTGTTTCTCTGAAGATGCTTCCAAACAGCAACAACTTTCTTAATTAAATGTTAGAGGTACTCAGGACAATCAGGAGGAAGTCCTTTGGACTTAAGAATTCTCAAGATTTTATTGTCTGTCATAAAACAACACCATGTGAGACTCTCAGGATCATCCTGAGGCAGGCCCTTCTTGGCCAGTTTGTAGATCTGCTCCTACCTGTTGTCAGAAGTTAACTTCAGCCAGGTGAGATTGCTGCGGTGGTAGGCCAGAGCCCACTGGGACAGGCCCTTCCCAGGGGCCTGCATGCAACCACGAGGGCAGCCAAAAAGAGAGCAAGGGTGGGAGGCAGGAAGCCACCCTGCACACAGGAAGTGACCTCACACAGTCCTGCTTCCTCCCATCCTGCCTCCTGTTTTTAATTGAGCATTTTATATTATTCCATTTTCTCTTAGCACATTAATTATACTTTTTAAAATTTAAAAAAATGTTTGCCCTAGGGTTTACAATACACATTTACAACCAATTTAAGTCTACTTTATTTTTAAAAAATTTTTTAAAGGATTTTATTTATTTATTTGGCTGCATTGGGTCTTGGTTGCTGTGTGTGGGCTTTCTCCAGTTGCAGCGAGAGGGAGCTACTCTTCGTTGTGGTGCACAGGGCTTCTCATTGCAGTGGCTTCTCTTATTGCGGAGCACAGGTTCTAGGCGTGCGGACTTCAGTAGTTGTGGCTCGATGGCTCTAGAGAGGAGGCTCAGTAGTTCAGGTGCATGGGCTTAGTTGCTCCACAGCATATGGGATCTTCCCAGACCAAGGCTCAAACCCGTGTTCCCTGCGCTGGCAGGTGGATTCTTAACCACTGCGCCACCAGGGAAGTCCTTAAGTCTATTTTTTTTTTTTTGCGGTATGCGGGCCTCTCACTGTTGTGGCCTCTCCCGTTGTGGAGCACAGGCTCCAGATGTGCAGGCTCAGCGGCCATGGCTCACGGGCCCAGCTGCTCCGCGGCATGTGGGATCTTCCCGGGCCGGGGCACGAACCCGTGTCCCCTGCATTGGCAGGCGGACTCTCAACCACTGCGCCACCAGGGAAGCCCCTTAAGTCTATTTTAAAATAACATTGTACTGTTTCATAGGTAGGACAGGTACCTTATAACAGAGTATTCTCAATTTTTCCCTCTTGTCCCTTATAATATTGCTGTCATTCATTTCACTTATTCATAAGCTATAATCAACCAATACATTATTGCTATTATTTTTGAACAAGCAGTTATCTATTAGATCAATTAAGAATAACAAAAATATAAGATTTTATTTTACTTTCATTGGTTTCTTCTCTAATATTCTTCTTTCTTCAAATGTAGATCTGAGTTTCTGATCTATATATTCTATAGTTCTGTATATATGATCTATATATTATTCTCTCTGAAGAGCTTCTTTTAACACTCCCTGCAAGGGCACGATGACTGGTGATAAATTCTCTTGCTTTTCTTTGTCTGAAAAAGTCTTTATTTCTCCTTCACTTTTTTGTGTGTGTGTGTGGTACGTGGGCCTCTCACTGTTGTGGCCTCTCCCGTTATGGAGCACAGGCTCCGGACGCGCAGGCTCAGTGGCCATGGCTCACGGGCCCAGCCACTCTGCAGCATGTGGGATCTTCCCGGACTGGGGCACGAACCTGTGTCCCCTGCATCGGCAGGCGGACTCTCAACCACTGTGCCACCAGGGAAGCCCTCTCCTTCACTTTTGAAGGATAATTTCACTGGATACAGTATTCTAGTTTGGTGGCTTTTGTTTTTGGTTCAACACTTTAAATATTTCACTCTATTCTCTTCTCACTTGCATGGTTTTTAAGGAGAAGTCTGATGTAATTCTTATCTTTGTTTCCTATAATTAAGGTGATTTTTTCCTCTGGCTTCTTTCAGGATTTTTTCTTCTAAAGGCAAGTATCAGATTTGTCTAAACAAAAATAAAAAAATTTTATGATCAAGAAAGACAAAGCAACGTGAATGCCACAATGATAGAAACAAAGGACAGGGGTCTGGCAGAATGGAAGGCCACAGGGTAGGGAAGGTGCCGGGAAGCTTCCAGGACACTGGGCATTGCTGTGTTGGGGCTGGGTGGGGCCACAAAGCACTATGGCCTAGCCTGCTCTGGTAATCATGACACTTGATGATGTGGTCTCATATTTTTTGGAGCAAGAGTGGGAGATCCTGGCGATGTAGCAGAAGGAAATATATCAGCAAGTAATGAAGATCCATTACGAGACTCTTGATTCTCTGGGTTATGTTTTTCTCAAGCCAGATTTGATCACTTGGTTGGAATAAGGGAGAATGTTATTAATCAGAGACCGGGGGGGAAAAGAAAGACAAAGGACAAACTGGAAAAATACTTTCAATGGTGAACAAAGGGTTAATAGTCTTAATATATAAAGAGCTCTTACTAATAAATAAGATAAAGCTAAATGTTGTGAAAGAAAAATAAGCAAAGAACAGGAAAAGGAAACTCATAAAAAGAAGAAATTAAAATGGCAAATAAACATAAGTAAAAAAATCTTTCGTAACTAAAAATGAAATTAATTCAAAAAGGAGATTTTTTTTTTTTTTTTTGGCGGTACATGGGCCTCTCACTGCTGTGGCCTCTCCCATCGTGGAGCACGGGCTCTGGACGCGCAAGCTCAGCTGTCATGGCTCACGGGCCCAGCCGCTCCGCGGCACGTGGGATCCTCCCGGACCGGGGCACGAACCCGTGTCCCCTGCATCGGCAGGCGGATTCCCAACCACTGCGCCACCAGGGAAGCCCAGGAGACATATTTTTAAGCTTTCAGGATTAGCAAAGATTTGAAAATGTTTGTTGCATATGAAGAAAGGGTACTGTCATGATTGATGGCATGTATATTGTTACATTTCTGGATTGTAATTTAGCAAATTTTATTAAATTCCTCCAAAACATCAACTTCTTTTTTTTTTTTTAAATAGGATTTACTCTTTTTTTCCCTTAATTAATTAATTAATTTAGGGCTGTGTTGGGTCTTCGTTTCTGTGCGAGGGCTTTCTCTAGTTGTGGCAAGCAGGGGCCACTCTTCATCGCGGTGCGTGGGCCTCTCACTATTGCAGTCTCTCTTGTTGCAGAGCACAGGCTCCAGACGCGCAGGCTTAGTAGTTGTGGCTCACAGGCCTAGTTGCTCCGCAGCATGTGGGATCTTCCCAGACCAGGGCTCGAACCCGTGTCCCCTGCATTAGCAGGCAGATTCTCAACCACTGTGCCACCAGGGAAGCCCCTCAACTTCTTTTTTGTTTTTGCGGTACACGGGCCTCTCACTGTTGTGGCCTCTCCCATTGTGGAGCACAGGCTCTGGACGCACAGGCTCAGTGGCCATGGCTCACGGGCCCAGCCACTCCACGGCATGTGGGATCTTCCCGGACCGGGGCACGAACCCGTGTCCCCTGCATCGGCAGGCGGACTCTCAACCACTGTGCCATCAGGGAAGCCCCCCTCAACTTCTTTTGATTCAGCGATTTTACTTCCAGGAATTTTTCCTCAGGAAATAATTAAACAAATATACAAAGATGTATGTATAAAGCTGTTTATCATGGTAGTGTTTATAATAGTAAAAAATTGGCAACAGCCTGAGTGTTCAAAAAGTGTTTTTTTAAAGTTGATTTTAGAAATAAAAGAACGAGAAATTAGAGACAAGAGGGAAAAAAATAGTTTGAAATAAGCAAACAATCCTTATAATAAAGACTTGTCTTCCTAAGTAGCAGCTCCCTTCACAGATAAAGAATGGAAGGGGCAGAGTACAGTGTGACATCCTGTACATATGACACCCTTACCTCTCTGAAGACCCAGAAGTTTGCACTCCTGACAAAATGGGGCCTAGCTCCTTGGTTCCACAAACACACATTACCCTCTCCCTTTCTTTACATAACATTACCTATTGTTCCCGTTGATGACTGGAAATGTAGCTCCTCCATTCAAAAACACCTAGTTGAGACAGTGGGAAAATGTCTCCAGGTGCGTCAGTCTGACCCTGGGGAAACTGGTAACAGCAGAATGTTGCTTCTCTGGGGAAGGGAGTTGGGCAAGGGAAATCAGAGAGTAGAGTAGGTACTCAATAAATCCTTGGATGCAGCCAAGGCAGCCAGGATTAGACCTCAGCATGCCGAGTTCTGTCCTGGCCCCCTTTAGTGGAACTGACTACCTACAGAAACAGGGAATAGAAATTCAGGGCAAAGCCTATCTACCTGGAGTTTTCTCACATCACTTCTCATTTTGTACTGACTCCACTACTCATGGCTGTCACATTCCCAAATCCTCTGACCTTCATTTATCTGCAGACTTTGGCTCCTAGGCCTCACATCAGGTGCCTGTGGCTATGAAGAACCTTTTCAGGTAAGCCACTCCAGCCTGGCTGGACCACTTGGCCTCCTGGCATTCCCTCCCCAGCATTAACCAGGGAAACTACAACCTGCCTCCCATGTTTCTCCTCAGTGTTTGTGGGCCCACATACCCCATCTCAACCTCTCCTCCACCTCAGGATAGAGGGATCAGAAACAAAGGGATACATTTACTAGGTCAAAGAATGTTAGACTTAGAAGGGACAGTGCTCATCGTTTAGCAAAATCAACCTCATTTAAAGTGAAATGACTTGCTTACAGTCACACAGCTAATTCCGATGTAATATGGTACCTGGGTGCCAGGGTGGCCCTTTTGATTTTAATTTATTAAAAAATTTTAAAGCAATTCCTAAGATTCCATAGGAAAGATGACATTCTATTTGATCTATAAGTACACCCAGGTATGATTCACCCTAAATGGAAATGGACCACAGGACTAGTTCAGGTCTTTGTTCCTCTTATAAGGAGGATGGAAATGTCCCATTTCTTTTTCAAAGCTGTTACATGCTTTTTTGACCCTCCTTCTGGGGAGAATGAAGCAAGTGTAGTGGGGTCCCAGCCTGGAAGCTTCTGTTCAGGGTGGCCAGGAGCAGAGAGAGGCAGAATGGAAGTACAAAAACATTTCTGAGAGGACGCTCAGGGTCCAGCCAGCAAAAGCTCTGTCTCTTTGTGAAAGGGAAGCAGAACCCAAAGGGCAAGGGCCAAGTAAACATAGGAGCAGACTGTGGTTATTGGGGTTGGGAGTTGTGGAGAAGAGGGCTGTGACAGATGTAAAAGGGGATTTGAGGTGAGAAGAGCTAGGGTGTTGTTGGATGAATGGGTGAATATGGCTGGAGTATGAACTCCTTCATGAATGCTGATGGAAGGTGTTGGGGGAGCTGACCTAATTAAAAGCTACAAAGGGGGAGATGTAGAAAACCACCTAGTTGTGAACCTGCCACCTGCAGTCAGAGAACACAGCAAGACCTGATGACCCAACTGAATATCTCACAGAGCCCAATATTGTAGACAGTTATATAAAGACTTCAAACAGTGAAAACATTCTCCAGACTTCTTCCTGGTACTCTCCTAGCCACAATGCCCTAGAGTGGTGTAGGCACAACTTCCCCCATAATCCCTAAAGCATTGAACATCTCACCATTCTTTCTGACTCAACCATGGAAAATCCGTCCCATTGTTTTTCCTGAAACCAGATTCCCTAAATGTCTGTACGACCAGTGTTAAGTTACCCTACTCAGACCCCTGGGGTCAGCTTTGCCTTTCTCTTTTTCATTCATTCATTCATTCATTCATTCAGTTAATATTATTGAGCCCTTACTACATCAGGTACACTGTGCAAGGTTCTGGGATACACAGTAGTCAGTAAAACAGGCTGATATTTGCCTCAAGGGATGTACAGTAGAGTCAAGCACTCACCAAATCATATTGATTTGGGCCATGGCTCATGGGCCCAGCCGCTCCGCGGCATGTGGGATCTTCCCGGACCGGGGCAAGAACCCGTGTCCCCTGCATTGGCAGGCGGACTCTCAACCACTGCGCCACCAAGGAAGCCCTCCATTTTTTAAGTAGTCATCCCACTGGGTAGGAAGTGGTATCTCACTGTGATTTTGATTTGCATTTCCCTAATGACTAATGATGTTAAACATCTTTTTATGTGCTATTGGCCATTTTTACATATTCTTTGGAGAAATGTCTATTCAGATCCTTTACCCATTTTTAATTAGGTTATTTGTTTTTTTATTATTGAGTTGCAGGATTTCTTTTTGTTTGTTTTGCTTTGTTTTGTTTTTGTTTGTTTTTCTTTAAGAGTATGTATCTAGATACAACTTACTTATCACATACCTGATTTGCAAAATTTTCTTCCATCCTGTCAGTTGTCTTTTTACTTCCTTGGTGATGTCCTTTATTAAGGCACACAGGTTTTAAATTTTGATGATGTCCCATTGATCTCTTTTTTTCTCTTGCTGTTTTTGCTTTTGATGTCATATGAAAGAAATCAGTGACAAATCCAAGGTAATGAAGATTAACGTCTATTTTAGAGGGCCAAGAAATAAACCCATATACCTACGGTCAATTAATCCTTAACAAAAGTGGCAAGAATATACAATGGAGAAAAGACAGTCTCCTCAGCAAGTGGTGTTGAGAAAGCTGGACAGCCTCATGTAAATCAGTGAAGTTAGAACACTCCCTTACACCATATACAAAAGTAAACTCAAAATGGTTTAAAGACCTAAATATAAGATATGACAGCATAAAACTCCTAGAAGAGAACATAGGCAAAACATTCTCTAACATAAATTGTAGCAATGTTTTCTTAGATCAGTCTCCCAAGGCAAAAGAAATAAAAGCAAAAATAAACAAATGGGACCTAATCAAACTTAAAAGTTTTTGCACAGCAAAGGAAACTATCAAGAAAACAAAAAGACAACCTACAGAATGGGAGAAAATATTAATGTGAAAGACAAGGGGTTAATTTCCAAAATATACAAACAGCTCATACAACTCAGTATCAAAAAACCAAACAACCCAATCAGAAAATGGGCAGAAGACCTAAACAGACACTTCTCCAAAGAAGACATACAACTGGACAACAGGAACATGAAAAGATGCTCAACGTCACTAATTATTAGAGAAATGCAAGTCAAAACCACAAGGAGGTATCACCTCACACTGGTCAGAATGGTTATCATCAAAATGTCTACAAATAATAAATGCTGGAGAGGGTGTGGAGAAAAGGGAACCATTCTACACTGTTGGTGGGAACATAAATTGGTACAGACACTATGGAAGTTTATGGAGGTTCATTTAAAAACTAAAAATAGAGCTACCACATGATTCAGCAATGTCATTTCTAGGCATATATCTGAAAAAGAAAAAAACTCTAATTTGAAAAGATACATGTACCCCAATATTCATAGCAGCACTATTTACAATAGCCAAGAAATGGAAGCAACCTAAGGGTCCATCAACAGAGGAATGGATAAAGAAGATGTGGCATATATATATAATAGAATATTACTCAGGCGTAAAAAAAGGGTAAAATGTTGCCATTTGCAGCAACATGGATGGACTTAGAGAATATCATACTAAGTGAAGTAAGTCAGACAGAGAATGACAAATATTATATAATACCACCTATAAAGACAAATATTTTATGTGGAATCTAAAAAATGATACAAATGACGTTATCTATGAAACAGAAATAGACTTGCAGACAAAGAAAACAAACTTATGGTTACCAAAGGGGAAAGGGAGGTGGGGAGGGATAAATTAGGAGTATGGGATTAACAGGTATACACTACTATATATAAAATTGGTAAGCAGCAAAGATTTACTGTAATACAGGGAACAATATTCAATATCTTGTAATAACCTATAATGGAAAATAATCTGAAAAAAATATATAACTGAATCACTTTGCTGTACATGTGAAACTAACATAATATTATAAATCAACTATACTTCAATTAAAAAAAGATTTACATCTATTTTTTCTTCTAAGAGTTTTAGACTCTTAGTTCTTACATTTAGGTCTTTGATCCACTTTGGGTTAATTTTTGTATATGGTGTGAGGTAGGGTTCCAACTTCATCTTTTTGCATGTGGCTTTCAGTTTTTTCAGCATCGTTTGTTGAAGAGATTATTTTTCTCCATTGAATTGTCTTGGTACCCTTACAACAAGTTAAAAAGGCAAAACACCATAAAATTCTATATTTTCAGAATTGGAAAGGATATTAGGAATCTGTACTGGTCAGCCTTCTTAGTTGTAGACCATAGAATGCATTTTAGCTATTTTAATTGGGAAGGCATTTATTAAATCATTGTTGGAAGGAAAAGAGGCAGGAGCTCAAGGTCAGAGGTTCTCAAACTTGGTTGCACATTTAATCACCTGGGAGCTAATGCCCATATTATACCCTGTACCATATATCAGACTGTCTGGAGTAGAATCCAGGTGTCAATTAAAAAAAAATTTCCTCATGTGATTCCAATGCATGGTCAAGATTGAGAATCAGTACTCTAGACTGAGCTCCTAGAAATAACATCTAGAACCACACTGCTGAATTTGCCTGGTGAGGGAGCTGCTGCCATTACAGACCTCAGAACAACACAGCTTCTTCCATAATCTGCAAGCTGCAGCACCACTGACAATCTCAGGAAGTCACCTGTACTAGTACTAGCAAAAATGGCCTCTCAGTGCCCAGGCTGTTTCTCTAGGTAGCTCTTTCTGAATCAAAGTCTCACACAAGTGCGTTTGAATGTTAGAACCTGTCACACGGTCACATCTAGCAGCAAAGAAATCTAGGAAAATTGTTTATTTAGACTTTTCAGTGTGAAGATGGGACTCAAAATGTGTAGAACTATTCAAATATGATGTGAATGTTAAAAAAAGTTTTGGAGTAACCAAGAAAGACAAATGTCTACTACAGGGTCAATTGATTGGTTACAAATCTGACATGAGTCAGAGACACCTGGGGGAACTTCGCAATAATAAAGCTTCTCAGGCCACAACACTGGAGAAGCTGATTCAATAGGCTTGTGTGGGTTCTGGATTCTGCCAAGTTTGGGACTTTTGAGAGTCCAACCTCCCTCTTGGAATGTTTCCTCTCCAATCAGAAGCATTTCACTTCCAATCTGAGATAAGGCTTAATCTGCGCATGTCTCCAGAGAAGCAACAGAGTGATGCAGACTCACAATAAAGTGTCAAAGACCAAATAGAGCCTTTAGCTAGGATCTTAATCATAGGAATGGTGTGAGGAAAGGGTTCTAGACTGGTGAGTATTAGGGATATAGTATTTCTTGATTCTGTAGGATGACCATTATCCACCCTTGGGAGAACTGTATAGTTTGAAAAGTCATTTTCAATATTTGAAGGCAAATAAAAACAATCCCTTATTATTTTCATAATGAAAACAACTGCAAGTAAAGCTAGGTAAAATTTCCCAGGCTAGTGAGGTTATGTAGAAAGTAATAATTTCTAAGTGGGAGTATGTGTATGTGATTTTTATATTTATCTGAATAAGGCATGTGTTCAAAAAAGTTGGGTAACACTACCCTAAACCATCTGGCCCTTCCTTTTTGGGGAAGAGGTGTGAGTGAATTCAAAGCAAAGTGGGAGGGGAGCCCTCTGATGGCCATGTACTCCAACAGCTGCCCCTTGCACCCAGCAAATGAAGTGCTGCTTCTAAAAGATTATAATTTTAAACTACTCTCTAGAGTCTTCAATGTACATCTTTAAAAAAATTACTAGATCCACACAGCTCTAGTAGCCCAGGTGACCATCACATCTTATTTAATGTGCTGTATATTCACCATGTCCTGGGTCAGGGCCACTACAAATCACAACTTCCTGGAAAGCACATTGCTTTTTATCAACATCTTGATTTACAACCAGCAAAAATCCATAGCCCGCTGTGACCCTTCTAAAAAGCGTGGCTTTCACACCTTGTCCTCTTCAGAGGGAATAAAAACACCCTCATTTCTTCTATCAGTGCATTGGCTAGAAACACTACCTGGACCATTTATTTGAGAGAGGCTTGTGTGTAGGGGAAAAGGCCCCGAAGATAGAGAGCTGATCTCACAGTGCAGCCGAGACCAATATGTAGCAGTCTATTCTCTGCAGTGAAAACGGGAATAGGGATTTGTATGCACTCATAAAGGCAGCTTAGGCTGGCAGATAGCATATTCTGAACCTTACTCCTTCTTCTAACCTCTCCCCATATGTTTTCATGACCTCATGGCTGTTATGTCATGAGGGTGGGGGTACAGGGAGGGAAGATTGACCAGAAGAATAAATCATTTACATATTAAATTTTCTGGAAAAAAGAATCCCTAGCAATTTGATAGGTCCTTGACAACACCTATTAAACTGAATCTTTTAAGAAAAACGGAGTTACCTATGGTGTGTTGTTTCCTCTGTTTTTGGCTAACTGTGAATCTGGCAGCTAGCAGAAAATCATAGTTGAAAGGAATCCAAATTAAACCAGATCTCCTCTATCACTCATGGCTGCTTCAGTAAAGCTCACATTATACCAAAAAATCAAGTGTTCATTGCAGAATCAGGGTGCAGGACGGCTTTTCTTTATACAGTCTAAACAGGAGCTGTGATGAATAACTTTTAGTTGCTTGTGATTAAATAGGGAGTCTGGATGAATATTTCCTGGAGCTGGAAGCATGGTGTTGAAGTGGAAAGCAGTTTACTATAGCAGTAGGACAAAGAAAAGGAGAAGCTGTGGCAGCCTGCAAACTCCTGACTGTTGCTCTGAGAGCTAGGAGGTTCAGGTGACTTGTGATAGATTCCTGTTCCCTCAGAAGTGGAGGAAAGAAGCTGCCACCTCTGGATAAACTTACAACAGCATTATAGCACGTCTCAGGTATAGAAACGCAAACACAGCATTATAGGAGACCCTGTAAAATGTCAAGAAGTATTGATTGGCAAAGACTGAAATGAATGCTAACACTCACATTGGGTAGGATGTAGTGACACAGACATATTCATATAATGCTAGTGGGAATATAAATCGCTACAGTCTTTCTGGAGGGCATTTAAGCAGTTTTGTAAAAACTTTAAATGTGCATTTCCTTTGGCCCAGAAATTTCATTCCAGGGTTTTCTTGAACAACTAAACAAAGACGTGTGTACAAGGATGTTCCTCCCAGTGTTTTTATAATAGGAAACTACCTAAGTAGAGAATTGTTAAGTACACCATAATGCATCCACACAAAAGCATACTATGTAACCATTACAAATAATGCCTGAAAAGACATCCAGAAAAATGTTAAGAGGGTCCTCTGCTTGGTAAAATTTCAGAATTTTTTTTAAATGAAGGGAAAGGAAACAAATTCAAGAACTACTTGCCCTTCAATAATTGCAAAATAAAGCTGTTTCCTTCTTCAATATTAGGACCCCACCTATGAGGTACCTATGATTATGGATAAAGAAAGATATTTGCTGCATTTTTCCTATTTAAAAGAGAAGGCTTGTGTAATTAGCTCTCAACCCATGAAGTTTAGAGGACAACAGAGAGGGTTTTTTTTTATACAAATTTATTTATTTTTGGCTGCGTTGGGTCTTCGTTGCTGTGTGCAGGCTTTCTCTAGTTGTGGCGAGCGGGGGCTACTCTTTGTTGCGGTGCGTGGGCTTCTCATTGTGGTGGCTTCTCTTGTCGCGGAGCTCGGGCTCTAGGCACGCGAGCTTCAGTAGTAGGGGCAGGTGGGCTCAGTAGCTGTGGCTCATGGGCTCTAGAGCACAGGCTCAGTAGTTGTGGCACATGGGCTTAGTTGCTCTGTGGCATGTGGGATCTTCCCAGACCAGGGCTCAAACCCGTGTCCCCTGCATTTGCAGGTGGATTCTTAATGACTGCACCACCAGAAAGTCCCAATAGAGAGTTTTGTTAAGGGAAAACTTTCTAGAGATTTTGTGTTTATTCATAGAATAAATGTTCATGTGATGAATGAATGAATGAAGTGAATGCTTTGTAGAGATAAAAGAGACAAGAGAAACCATCCAAATTCTCATCCTGCAAATGGGGTGCTTGAAGTCGTCAACTAGAGACTTACATAGCTAGAGATAGATGTACACACCTGGTAATTGGTAGTGCCAAGGTCCATTGTGACTTCACAAGATCAAGAGAGATCTGTGATTTCTCAGGTCCCTTCCACCTCTGGGTCACCAAGTTCTGTAAGGGCTACTTGGATGTGATGACTAACTATTGGTAAGATGCTGTTTAAGGCTGTGGTTTAACATGGAGCTACTGATAACCATAGTACTTTATGCATGGGTGGTGCCAATAAATTCTTGGCCACTGGTAATCAGGATGAGGATGCTGTTTCTTCTGCCCTGGGAAGGACACACTGAGCCTCCTTTACTCCATGTCCAGGCCCCCTGTGACTGTAGTCACTGAAAGTACAGTCAGGGTGAGGTTGTAGTTTGTAGCTTAGAAAGCACAGTTTTCTCTTTCCTGCTAAAGGACCTAGCCCTGGCGAAGTTGTGGGATATGTGGTTTTAGACTCCGTTAGTGTTTTTTTCAGTGTTCCTCTTCTCCACCTGTTGCTGTTCTTACATCCTTCTCTTCCTATGTTTGCCAAAAACCTCCCAGGCACCTATCCTATGTCCATCTCAAAGGACCATAAATGGCATTAAATAAATCTATGGTTTCTATACCACATTAAAAAGTGTTTCATTATAGAAAATCTCAAATATACACAAAACTAGCAATAATGCCTATGTCCCCATTACTTGGTCTCATCAATTGTCAAAATTTTGCCAGCCTTATTTCAACTATTCCCTCTCTCAACATTTTTTGGGGGGAGTATTTTAAAGCACACCCTAGACATCATATTATTTCCCCTTTAGAATGAATCTCTAACTGAGAAGGAATTTCTAAAAACACAATCACTATGCTATTAGTTCACAAACAAATTAATAATAATTCCTTAATGTCATCTAATACTCAATTCGTGTTCAAGGTTCACCAATTGTCTCAAAAATGTATTTTTATAATCAATTTGACTCAGGATCAAAACAAGGTCTATACATTGCATTTGGTTGGTATATTTCCCAAGTGTTTTAAAAATCTATCTATCTATCTATCTTTGAGGTGAAACTCACCTAACATAAAATTAATCATTTTTTTTTAACAGGGTCTTGGGGTCATGAGACCAAGGACATGTAAGTTTATTTTATTTTTTTAATTTTTGGCTGCCAAGCATGTGATATCTTAGTTCCCCCACCAGGGATCGAACCCGCGCCCTCTACATTGGCAGTGTGGTGTCTTAACCACTGGACCACCAGGGAAGTCCCTAAAAATTAATCATTTTAAAGCAAACAAATCAGTGGTATTTAGTGCAGCCACAATTTTTTGTAACCACCATCTTTATCGAGTTCTAAAACATTTTCATCATCCCAAAAGGAAACCCAGAACCCCCTTAAGCAGTTGCTCTCTTTTTCCGCCTCCTACCAGCACCTGGCAACCATCAGTCTGCATTCTATTGCTATGAATCTCCTTGTCCTGAATATTTCGTAAGATGGAATCATACAACACGTGACCCTTTGTGTCTGACTTTTTTCCCCTGAGCATAATGTTTTCCAGGTTCATCCATGTTGTGGCATGTGTAAGTACTTCATTCCTTTTTACAGTCGAATAATATTTCATTGTGTGAATATACCACAATTTGTTTATCCATTCATTTGTTGATGGGCATTTGGGCTGTTTTCATCTTAGGCTATTTTGAACAATGCTGCTGTGAACATGCTTGTGCATGTATCTGTTTGAGTACCAGTTTCCAATTCTTTTGAATATATACCCAGAAGTGTAATTGCTGGGTCGTAAAACAAATTTATGCTTAACTTTTTGAGGGACGGCCAAACTGGTTTCACAAGGACTGCACCATTTTACATTCCTACCAGCAATGTATGAGAGTACCAATTTCTCCACATCTTGCCAACATTTTCTATTTTTTATTTTTTTTATTATAGCCTTCCTAGTGGGTGTGAAGTGGTATCTCATCGTGGGTTTGATTTGCTTTTCCCTAATGACTAATGACTTTGAGCTTCATTTCATGTGCTTCTAGGTCATTTGTACATCTTACTTGGAAAAATGTCTATTCAAGGCTTTTGTCCATTTTTAAATTGGTTTGTCTCTTTGTTATTGTTGTAAATTTTTTAAAATCTACAATTTTCCCTGCCCCCGACCTCCTTTCCATGCTATGTAGTTGTTGAACAAACCAGGTCATTTGTCCTGTAGAATTTCCCTCATTCTGTATTTGGCTGACTATTTTCACATGGTGTAATTTAACTTGTTTCTCTATCCCCTTATTTCCTGTAAACAGATACTTTGGAACTAGAGGCTTGATTAGATTCATTTTGTTGTGGTTGTTGTTGTTTTGTGGAGATACTTCATACGTGGTCTTATGTCCTTCCTACTGCATTACATGGAGGAGCACATAATGCCTCATTGTCCAGTTTTTAGTTATCCAAACTGTATATTGAGGAACTCTAAGGTTCTGCAGTGTTACTTATGGGGACTTGCACATGTTTAATTCAAATTTCATTAAAAATATACAAGTGACTATTTTTTTTCTGGACTTCTTCAGATTGAAGAGGAAGCCAAGTAGGTAAGTCTCAGTCCTCCACACAGCTTCAGCCAGAGTCACTTTAGTTTTATATATTGGAGTTCTAGGTAAGATTTAATTAGAAAAACATTAATTTTTAAAAATATGGAATAAAATGAACATGGTAATAAAATGAATCCCTTCTAAAATGTTAGCTGATTGTGTGACCCTTTCCAGAGGTACTTATGTCATAACTGGGGACTTTGGAAGCCAGAAAAACCTTAAGACTCAATGAAAAAATAAAAAGTTCTTTAATGCAAGTAATGGGTGCATCTGGAGGGAGACAGAGCAGAGTCTTCCTGGTGACCCTTGAATTATACATCATTATAATTATACATTACTGTTGTAATGTCCCCAAATCTAAGGGTGCCTCCCATTCATCTATGTTTTTTGCCTCATTAAATGAAAATGGATTTGAATAACAGAAACTCACATTTTAAAAATTGTTTTTATTATTTATTTTTATTTGTTTTTGGCAGTGTTGGGTTTTTTTTTTATTAGTTTCTGCTTTATAACAAAGTGAATCAGTCATACATATACATCTATTCCCACATCCCTTCCCTCTTGCATCTCCCTCCCTCCCACCCTCCCCATTCCACCCCTCCAGGCGGTCACAAAGCACCGAGCTGATCTCCCTGTGCTCTGCGGCTGCTTCCCACTAGCTATCTACCTTACGTTTGGTAGTGTATATATGTCCATGCCTCTCTTTCGCTTTGTCACAGCTTACCCTTACCCCTCCCCATATCCTCAGGTCCATTCTCAAGTAGGTCTGTGTCTTTATTCCCGTTTTACCCCTAGGTTCTTCATGACATTTTTTAAAAAATTCCATATATATGTGTTAGCATACGGTATTTGTCTTTCTCTTTCTGTCACTCTGTATGACAGACTCTAGGTCTATCCACCTCATTACAAATAGCTCAGTTTCGTTTCTTTTTATGGCTGAGTAATATTCCATTGTATATATGTGCCACATCTTCTTTATCCATTCATCCGATGATGGGCACTTAGGTTGTTTCCAGCTCCGGGCTATTGTGAATAGAGCTGCAATGAACATTTTGGTACATGTCTCTTTTTGAATTATGGTTTTCTCAGGGTATATGCCTAGTAGTGGGATTGCTGGATCATATGGTAGTTCTATTTTTAGTTTTTTAAGGAACCTCCATACTGTTCTCCATAGTGGCTGTACCCATTCACATTCCCACCAGCAGTGCAAGAGTGTTCCCTTTTCTCCACACCCTCTCCAGCATTTTTTGTTGCCGCGCACGGGCTTTCTCTAGTTGCGGCGAGCGGGGCTACTCTTCATTGTGGTGTGTGGGCTTCTCATTGTGGTGGCTTCTCTTGTTGCGGAGCACGGGCTCTAGGTGTGGGGTTTCACTAGTTGTGGTTCGCGGGCTCTAGAGTGCAGGCTCAGTAGTTGTGGTGCACGGGCTTAGCTGCTCTGCGGCATGTGGGATCTTCCCGGACCAGGGCTCGAACCCGTGTCCCCTGCATTGGCAGGTGGATTCTTTACCACTGTGCCACCAGGGAAGTCCCTAGAAACTCACATTTTAAAGTCGAGCCTAAAGCTTTATGAGAGGACTATGGTTCAAAATGGAAGGTGTGTGAGGTGGGAATGGCTGAGAATCTGGCAATTGCCCCTGGTGTGGTATATAGATGTCTTTTGGGTGTCTTTTGCCGAAAAGATCTCTAATTCTGGTCACAAGAAAAAGTCCTCCATCTTTCTGACACAGAACATACACATTCTCTGTGATACCTTAAATCAATACCTGATCATCCACCAGATGCTTTTCTAGCATTCCATTAAAATTGAGCTCTTCTCTATAACTGGATGTTGAACACATCAAGGTGATGGATAGCCCATCAGTCCCTTATCCCCAGGATTTTGGAGGCAAAGTCTTCAGTCTTTCTGTGGTTAAAAGGAGATTTATGAAACTTTGCCTCAATTCTAGTTTAATCCCCAAGTGTCTTGTTTTTTAATCATCAAAGAATTGTAAAGTCTGCCCTTCACGGAACTAGGAACAGCAGGACGGACACACAGCTGGATCCCATTGCAGGCAGATGGGGAGAGCACTGAGACCACATATTTCCTCTGAGATGAGAAGACTCCAGTTCCGATTATCCTGTTCCTCTGCTCTGTAGTATTGTTTCTGGAATAGAAGATCTTGCCAGTAGAACAAATGCTTTAGCTAGAGTCTACTTATGTTATCATTACTATCATCATCATCATCATCATCATGCCTATATTCCAACATAATGTTGGAAAAGAGGGGCAACTACTTCCCCTCTTTACCTTCTGAAGCTGATTTTAAAAGGGCTACAGAAACAAGGGAAGAAAAGCAGCCAATCCAAGGTTTGGATCAGCTGCTGTCCCCTCAAACTCCAAATTTACTGTAGAAACTCAATGACCTTTCTGATTGCCCTGACAGAATTCTCATGAATTGTCCATGAAGATTTGGATTAAATTTTATCAGCTTTTATCCAAACTGATAAAAAGAATATATATATAATAACAGTGACTTTTTAGACACAAATGTTAAGGTTTATCAACTCCCAAGCCCTTTCCCCAACTAATAGGTTTCAGGGTGATGATTGCAAGCCAAGGACAGAGGTACTGTTGGAAGGAAGGTTGAACCCAATCACATACAGAAAATGAAGCTGCACAAGAGGCCTTCTAGAGGGCCTCCTCCCTGTTCATCAGGCCACATCCCTTTTGGTATAGAAACCATACCTGTATGTATGGGTTTAGGTATAAAATGTTCATTATGGTGAACAACTGGAGAGAACCTAAATGCTCAACAGTGGGAAGACAGGGAAGTATAACTGCATATTGAAACATTAAAAAAGATGTTGCATAAAATTGATTGATGTGGGAAGATGCTCATGATAAATTAGTTGAAAAATAAGATGGGAAATTTTACATATTTATAATTTTTCTTTTTAGTTTTGGATATTTTTAGTCTTGAAAGAATTATGTGTGCTTTATTTGGGAGGAGAAGGGAGGTTCTATTCTAAGCCTTTTTGTATATTTGCATGGATTGGCTTAGCGGATTAGCTCCCTGTGGAAGGCACAGACATCTTGGACCAATGGGAATAGACAGAGAGTGAAAATGTTTCAACTTGGGAAGAAGAGAGGAAGGACAAGCCTAGATGACCTTGGAGTGGCCTGAGTACTGCCTGAGAAAAGGGGTAGGTGGCAGATGGACCAGTGAATAGAATAAATGAAGGCTTGATTTGATGTACCAGACTCCAAGCTTTGAGCTATTCACAGTTTGGTTACGTACCACCAACATGAGTGTGAATGGAATAATGTCAGTGCCCAGCATAAGGTGGGATATCCCACCTTATGGGATATAAGGTGGGACAGGAGTGATGTTGTAATGTTTCTGGTTTTGTTGTTGTTATTTTAGCCTTTTAATCTTCTTTCTTTACCTGCATGGTTCTGAGTGAGGAGACTTGACAGTCCTCTGCATATCCCAGGAGTGAGATTTTAAACATCAGTTTGACAGAAAAAAATGGGTTCATGTAGACAGAGGATGATGATGGGACACCAAACATATGGATCTTCTTTTCAAGTGGCAGTTCACTGCCCTAAATGCACTGCCCCAAGTAGAAACACAGGTTAAGATTCAGAGGCTAACATCAAAGATAGGGTGCTTTTTTTTCTACAGGTTAAAAAGCAACTTGCGGTGTTACTGCAAATATATCTGAAAGGTGTTGGCAACTTCAAAGGAATTCATTAGGAGATTTCCCCACTAAAGCTCCTGGAAGTTTACTAAATGCATACAGGTGTTTTATAAAAGTAGGACCAGGAGGCATTTTAGTACAGACCTCCGATTAGGTAACTGGAGGAGAGTTGTGTTAAAGGTCAGGAATGGAGAGCAGTTTCTTGTGATGCATTTACTGGGGCAAAGTTCCTAACCCTTTTCATCTGTTTCCTCTTCTTTAAAATGGTAATAATAATACCCAAGCTTACAGGGGCATTGAGAGGATTAAATAATATTGTTTGTGTACAATATTATTGTTCAATATTATTGAACAATATTATTGGAATTAAATAATGTTAATTCTTTTATAGGTAAAACAAAATGCTCAAAATCAACATCTGAATCAAAATCTGCAATATTTGCTTTGGAAGGATTCTAGGTTCTTCCCAAGTGAATCATACCTAAAAGACAAGCCATGGGAGAGGAAGGTAAACTCAACCCACTCCTTGAGGTTCAGAAGGAACATAATGGTGGGATGTTGAAGGAAGGAGGTTGTTGGAAGGTCAGAATTTGAATAAGAATTGAAAGAAATAGTCTCTCATCCCGCTAGTGTTCAAATGATCTCACTCGGTCTTAAGAAGTGAAACATATAGGGCCTGGTAAAATTTTGAAGCTTTCTGAAAGGTTGCTCAAAAAATATAAGAAAAAAGGGAACAGCCATTTTTGGACAGATGAAGTGATGTACACACACTCGCTATTGAATCTTGGACAGGAAGATCCACCACGATTACAATCTAGCTTCCAGTCCAGAGGCCAGTTCAGCCAAATATTTTGTTCATGCTTTTTAAAACTCAGTGGCAAGTACATAAAAATGTCTACAACCCAGATGAGGTTGTTAAATTCTTTCTTAAGAACAGACAGAAAGAAGTGATTTACTGGAGCATATTGCTGGGTTTGTTTTTATTTTTATTTTTGCTCTTCTAATCCCCAAGCCCATAGCAGCCCGTCTAGTTGAATCTTGATTTGTTTTGTCTCATATGAATGTGAACATCCATCCTCCCAGCAGAAATGGTAAATAGCTGTACACATCTATGTCATGAAGTGGTCATAAATAACAATCATTTATAGGGCTGGTGGGAGGGCAAACTTTGGGCTTAGAGAACTGCCTGCAGCTTCACTGTTCTATGAAGTTTTCTGTAACTAAAGGAGCAAAAACATTGTTCTTTGTTATTGTTGTTTAAAATTATTATTTTAAAATCATACATACACATAGTAAAAAAAAATTGGTATGTTAAAGAATGGTATTAAATGAAAAAGCTCTGTCTGCCACAGTGGTAACCACTTAAAAGTGATCAGTTTTAGGCTACACAAATCATGCAAAAACATGTTCTTGTAAAAATTTTAAACCACACAGATAAAGCTAGAGTCCTTCTTGACTATCACCCCAATTACATTCCCCTCCTCAGAAGTCACCACCATTGTTAACAGTGATGGGTTTCCTCTCAGATCTTTATAATCTTTATTGGTATGCTTATATTGATTCTTATTTTGCACAAACGGTACACTGCATTTATTACCCAACCAATTGCTTTTTTGACTTAATAATATATCTTGACATTCTTCCATGTCCGTGCATATATGTCTATTTCACTTCTTTAAACTGTAGTGTAATATCACTCTGCCATAGTTTATTTATGCACAGTGGACACTTAGATATTTCACTATTACAACACGGAGCTGCACTGACCTTCATTGTCCCTACTACCTGGTACACATATGGAAGTGTTTCTCTAGAATACATGGGAAGTATCCATTTTTAGCCATTTCCATTTTAAGTTCTGTTTTTCACCATGATCATTAAAAATTATATGCTAATCACTTATTTTTTGATTTACCAAGTTCAGATTTTATCAATTGACTCCTTACTATGAAAGAAAGATGGAGAATTTAGTTCACTTCTATAACCTTTCACCTCCTTTCTACTCCCAAGATTTGTTAGTTATATTTTTATCATTGGCTCTTCTATTGATTACTTTTACAACTTTATATAACACACTTCAATGTCTAGTTCTTTTTTAAACAACTTTAGACAATATCTTTCGATTCCCTATTGTGAACATATTAGCACTTCTTCTTCATCCTCCTCTCCTCTCCTCCCAACTTCTGTCAGCTACAGTATTACTTTTATCTTGTCCAGGTTTATAGTCTTTACATTCTATTCTGCAACTGTACAATACTCCATGGTTTCTCTGTCAACTGATTCTAAAAACTGGAAACCTTTTGACAATGTCTTAATATTGACTCTTTAAATAATATTCTTGATATACCCAAATGTCGTTGAACCCTTGGAGAAGGAGCAGAACTGTTCAAAGAAAACTGCTCGGGGGAGAGGGGGAAGATGGCGGAAGACTAAGACGCGGAGATCACCTTCTTCCCCACAGATACATCAGAAATACATCTACACGTGGAACAACTCCTACAGAACACCTACTGAACGCTGGCAGAAGACCTCAGACCCCCCAAAAGGCAAGAAACTCCCCACGTACCTGGGTAGGGCAAAAGAAAAGAGAATAAACAGAGACAAAAGAATAGGGCCGGGACCTGCACCAGTGGGAGGGAGCTGTGAAGGAGGAAAAGTTTCCACACACTAGGAAGCACCTTCGCGGGTGGAAACTGCGGGTGGCGGAGGTGGGGAGCTTCGGAACCAAGGAGAGCACAGCCACAGGGGTGCGGAGGGCAAAGCGGAGAGATTCCCGCACAGAGGATCGGTGCCGACCAGCACTCACCAGACCGAGATGCTTGTCTGCTCACCCGCCGGGGCGGGCGGGGCTGAGAGCTGAGGCTCAGGCTTCGGTAGGAGCACAGGGAGAGGACTGGCGGTGTGAACACAGCCTGAAGGGGTTAGTGCACCACAGATAGCCAGGAGGGAGTCCGCGAAAAAGTCTGGACCTGCAGAAGAGGGAAGAGACTTTTTCTTCCCTCTGTTTCCTAGTGCGCGAGGAGAGGGGATTAAGAACGCTGCTTAAAGAAGCTCCAGAGACGGGCGCAAGCTGCGGGTAACAGCGCAGACCCCAGAGACGGGCATGAGAGGCTAAGGCTGCTGCTGCCGCGAACAAGAAGCCTGTGTGTGAGCACCGGTCACTTTCCACACCTCCCTTCCGGGGAGTCTGTGCTGCCCGCCACTGCCAGGGTCCTGGGATCCAGGGACGGCTTCCCCAGGAGGGCGAACGGCGCGCCTCAGGCTGGTGCAACGTCATGCCGGCCTCTGCCGCTGCAGGCTCGCCCCGCACTCCGTACCCCTCCCTCCCCCCAGCCTGAGTGAGCCAGAGCCCCCAAATCAGCCACTCCCTTAACCCAGTCCTGTCTGAGCGAAGAACAGACGCCCTCCGGCGACCTACACGCAAAGGCGGGGCCAAATCCAAAGCTGAAACCCGGGAGCTGTGCGAACAAAGAAGAGAAAGGGAAATCTCTCCCAGCAGCCTCAGGGGCAGCGGCTTAAATCTCCACAATCAACTTGATGTACCCTGCATCTGTGGAATACCTGAATAGATAACAAATCATCCCAAATTGAGGAGATGGACTTTGAGAGCAAGATTTATTATTTTTTCCCCTTTTCCTCTTTTTGTGAGTGTGTATGTGTACGCTTCTGTGTGAGATTTTGTCTGTATAGCTTTGCTTTCACTGTTTGTCCTAGGGTTCTATTTGTCCGTTTTTTTTCTTTGTTTGTTTTTTACTTAAAATTTTTTTTCATAATAATTATTTTTTTATTTTAATAACTTTATTTTACCTTACTTTATTTTCTTTTCTGTTATCCTCTTTCTTTCTTTCTTTCTTTCTACTTTTTCTCCCTTTTATTCTGAGCTCTGTGGATGAAAGGCTCTTGGTGCTGCAGCCAGGAGTCAGTGCTGTGCCTCTGAGGTGGGAGAGCCAACTTCAGGACACTGGTCCACAAGAGACCTCCCAGCTCCACGTAATATCAAATGGCGAAAATCTCCCAGAGATCTCCATCTCAACACCAACACCCAGCTTCACTCAACGACCAGCAAGCTACAGTGCTGGACACCCTATGTCAAACAACTAGCAAGACAGGAACACAACGCCACCCATTAGCAGAGAGGTGGCCTAAAATCATAAAAAGTCTGCAGACACCCCAAAACACACCACCAGACGTGGACCTGCCCACCAGAAAGACAAGATCCAGCCTCATCCACCAGAACACAGGCACTAGTCCCCTCCACCAGGAAGCCTACACAACCCACTGAACCAACTTTAGCCACTGGGGACAGACACCATAAACAACGAGAACTACGAACCTGCAGCCTGCAAAAAGGAGACCCAAACACAGTAAGATAAGCAAAATGAGAAGACAGAAAAACACACAGCAGATGAAGGAGCAAGATAAAAACCCACCAGACCTAACAAATGAAGAGGAAATAGGCAGTCTACCTGAAAAAGAATTCAGAATAATGATAGTAAAGATGATCCAAAATCTTGGAAATAGAATAGACAAAATGCAAAAAAACATTTAACAAGGACCTAGAAGAACTAAAGGTGAAACAAGCAATGATGAACAACACAATAAATGAAATTAAAAATACTCTAGAAGGGATCAATAGCAGAATAAATGAGGCAGAAGAACGGATAAGTGACCTGGAAGATAAAATAGTGGAAATAACTACTGCAGAGCAGAATAAAGAAAAAAGAATGAAAAGAACTGAGGACAGTCTCAGAGACCTTTGGGACAATATTAAACGCACCAACATTAGAATTATAGGGGTTCCAGAAGAAGAAGAAGAGGAAAAGAAAGGGACTGAGAAAATATTTGAAGAGATTATAGTTGAAAACTTCCCTAATATGGGAAAGGAAATAGTTAATCAAGTCCAGGAAGCACAGAGAGTCCCATACAGGATAAATCCAAGGAGAAACATGCCAAGACACATATTAATCAAACTGTCAAAAATTAAATACAAAGAAAACATATTAAAAGCAGCAAGGGAAAAACAACAAATAACACAAAAGGGAATCCCCATAAGGTTAACAGCTGATCTTTCAGCAGAAACTCTGCAAGCCAGAAGGGACTGGCAGGACATATTTAAAGTGATGAGGAGAAAAACCTACAACCAAGAATACTCTTACCCAGCAAGAATCTTATTCAGATTTGATGGAGAAATGAAAACCTTTACAGACAAGCAAAATCTGAGAGAGTTCAGCACCACCAAACCAGCTTTACAACAAATGCTAAAGCATCTTCTCTAGGCAAGAAACACAACAGAAGGAAAAGACCTACAATAACAAACCCAAAACAATTAAGAAAATAGGAATAGGAACATGCATATCGATAATTACCTTAAATGTAAATGGATTAAATGCTCCCACCAAAAGACACAGACTGGCTGAATGGATACAAAAACAAGACCTATATATATGCTGTCTACAAGAGACCCACTTCAGACCTAGAGACACATACAGACTGAAAGTGAGGGAATGGAAAAAGATATTCCATGCAAATGGAAATCAAAAGAAAGCTGGAGTAGCAATTCTCATATCAGACAAAATGGACTTTAAAATAAAGACTATTAGAAGAGACCAAGAAGGACACTACATAATGATCAAGGGATCGATCCAAGAAGAAGATATAACAATTGTAAATATTTATGCACCCAACATAGGAGCACCTCAATACATAAGGCAAATACTAACAGCCATAAAAGGGGAAATCGACAGTAACACAATCATAGTAGGGGACTTTAACACCCCACTTTCACCAATGGACAGATCATCCAAAATGAAAATAAATAAGGAAACACAAGCTTTAAATGATACATTAAACAAGATGGACTTAATTGATATTTATAGGACATTCCATCCAAAAACAACAGAATACACATTTTTCTCAAGTGCTCATGGAACATTCTCCAGGATAGATCATATCTTGGGTCACAAATCAAGCCTTGGTAAATTTAAGAAAATTGAAATTGTATCAAGTATCTTTTCCGACCACAATGCTATGAGACTAGATATCAATTACAGGAAAAGAGCTGTAAAACATACAAACACATGGAGGCTAAACAATACACTACTTAATAACGAAGTGATCACTGAAGAAATCAAAGAGGAAATTAAAAAATACCTAGAAACAAATGACAATGGAGACACGACGACCCAAAACCTATGGGATGCAGCAAAAGCAGTTCTAAGAGGGAAGTTTATGGCAATACAATCCCACCTTAAGAAACAGGAAATATCTCGAATAAACAACCTAACCTTGCACCTAAAGCAATTAGAGAAAGAAGAACAAAAACATCCCAAAGTTAGCAGAAGGAAAGAAATTATAAAAATCAGATCAGAAATAAATGAAAAAGAAATGAAGGAAACGATAGCAAAGATCAATAAAACTAAAAGCTGGTTCTTTGAGAAGATAAACAAAATTGATAAACCATTAGCCAGACTCATCAAGAAAAAAAGGGAGAAGACTCAAATCAATAGAATTAGAAATGAAAAAGGAGAAGTAACAACTGACACTGCAGAAATACAAAAGATCATGAGAGATTACTATAAGCAACTCTATGCCAATAAAATGGACAACCTGGAAGAAATGGACAAATTCTTAGAAATGCACAACCTGCCAAGACTGAATCAGGAAGAAATAGAAAATATGTACAGACCAATCACAAGCACTGAAATTGAAACTGTGATTGAAAATCTTCCGACAAACAAAAGCCCAGGACCAGATAGCTTCACAGGCGAATTCTATCAAGCATTTAGAGAAGAGCTAACACCTATCCTTCTCAAACTCTTCCAAAATATAGCAGAGGGAGGAACACTCCCAAACTCATTCTACGAGGCCACCATCACCTTGATACCAAAACCAGACAAGGATGTCACAAAGAAAGAAAACTACAGGCCAATATCACTGATGAACATAGATGCAAAAATCCTCAACAAAATACTAGCAAACAGAATTCAACAACACATTAAAAGGATCATACACCATGATCAAGTGGGGTTTATTCCAGGGATGCAAGGATTCTTCAATATACGCAAATCAATCAACGTGATACACCATATTAACAAACTGAAGGAGAAAAACCATATGATCATCTCAATAGATGCAGAGAAAGCTTTTGACAAAATTCAACACCCATTTATGATAAAAACCCTGCAGAAAGTAGGCATAGAGGGAACTTTCCTCAACATAATAAAGGCCATATATGACAAACCCACAGCCAGCATCGTCCTCAATGGTGAAAAATTGAAACCATTTCCACTAAGATCAGGAACAAGACAAGGTTGCCCACTCTCACCACTCTTATTCAACATAGTTTTGGAAGTTTTAGCCACAGCAATCAGAGAAGAAAAGGAAATAAAAGGAATCCAAATGGGAAAAGAAGAAGTAAAGCTGTCACTGTTTGCAGATGACATGATACTATAGATAGAGAATCCTAAAGATGCTACCAGAAAACTACTAGAGCTAATCAATGAATTTGGTAAAGTTGCAGGATACAAAATTAATGCACAGAAATCTCTGGCATTCCTATATACTAATGATGAAAAATCTGAAAGTGAAATCAAGGAAACACTCCCATTTACCATTGCAACAAAAAGAATAAAATATCTAGGAATAAACCTCCCTAAGGAGACAAAAGACCTGTATGCAGAAAATTATAAGACACTGATGAAAGAAATTAAAGATGATACAAATAGATGGAGAGATGTACCATGTTCTTGGATTGGAAGAATCAACATTGTGAAAATGACTCTACTACCCAAAGCAATCTACAGATTCAATGCAATCCCTATCAAACTACCAATGGCATTTTTCACAGAACTAGAACAAAAAATTTCACAATTTGTATGGAAACACAAAAGACCCCGAATAGCCAAAGCAATCTGGAGAACGAAAAACGGAGCTGGAGGAATCAGGCTCCCTGACTTCAGACTATACTACAAAGCTACAGTAATCAAGACAGTATGGTACTGGCACAAAAACAGAAAGATAGATCAATGGAACAGGATAGAAAGCCCAGAGATACACCCACGGACATATGGTCACCTTATCTTTGATAAAGGAGGCAGGAATGTACAGTGGAGAAAGGACAGTCTCTTCAATAAGTGGTGCTGGGAAAACTGGACAGGGACATGTAAAAGTATGAGATTAGATCACTCCCTAGCACCATACACAAAAATTAGCTCAAAATGGATTAAAGACCTAAATGTAAGGCCAGACACTATCAAACTCCTAGAGGAAAACATAGGCAGAACACTCTATGACATAAATCACAGCAAGATCCTTTTTGACCCACCTCCTAGAGAAATGGAAATAAAGACAAAAATAAACACATGGGACCTAATGAAACTTCAAAGCTTTTGCATAGCAAAGGAAACCATAAACAAGACGAAAAGACAACCCTCAGAATGGGAGAAAATATTTGCAAATGAAGCAACTGACAAAGGATTAATCTCCAAAATTTATAAGCAGCTCATGCAGCTCAATAACAAAAAAACAAACAACCCAATCCAAAAATGGGCAGAAGACTGAAACAGACATTTCTCCAAAGAAGATATGCAGACTGCCAACAAACACATGAAAGAATGCTCAACATCATTAATCATTAGAGAAATGCAAATCAAAACTACAATGAGATATCATCTCACACCAGTCAGAATGGCCATCATCAAAAAATCTAGAAACAATAAATGCTGGAGAGGGTGTGGAAAAAAGGGAACACTCTTGCACTGCTGGTGGGAATGTGAATTGGTACAGCCACTATGGAGAACTGTATGGAGGTTCCTTAAAAAACTACAAATAGAACTACCATATGACCCAGCAATCCCACTACTGGGCATATACCCTGAGAAAACCATAATTCAAAAAGAGACATGTACCAAAATGTTCATAGCAGCCCTATTTACAATAGCCCGGAGATGGAAACAACCTAAGTGTCCATCATCGGATGAATGGATAAAGAAGATGTGGCACATATATACAATGGAATATTACTCAGCCATAAAAAGAAATGAAATTGAGCTATTTGTAATGAGGTGGATGGACCTAGAGTTTGTCATACAGAGTGAAGTAAGTCAGAAAGAGAAAGACAAATACTGTATGCTGACACATATATATGGAATTTAAGAAAAAAATGTCATCAAGAACATAGGGGTAAGACAGGAATAAAGACACAGACCTACTAGAGCATGGACTTGAGGATATGGGGAGGGGGAAGGGTAAGCTGTGACAAAGTGAAAGAGCGGTATGGACATATATACACTACCAAACGTAAGGTAGATAGCTAGTGGGAAGCAGCCGCATAGCACAGGGAGATCAGCTCGGTTCTTTGTGACCGCCTGGAGGGGTGGGATAGGGAGGGTGGGAGGGAGATGCAAAAGGGAGGGGATATGGGAACATATGTATATGTATAACTGATTAAATTTGTAAAATAAAAAAAAAGAAAAAAAAAGAAAAAAAAAAGAAAAAAAAAAAAAAGAAAAAGAGCAAGAGGACTCAAATCAATAGAATTAGAAATGAAAAAGGAGAAGTAACAACTGACAGTGCAGAAATACAAAAGATCATGAGAGATTACTACAAGCAACTCTATGCCAATAAAATGGACAACCTGGAAGAAATGGACAAATTCTTAGAAATGCACAACCTGCCAAGACTGAATCAGGAAGAAATAGAAAATATGAACAGACCAATCACAAGTACTAAAATTGAAACTGTGATTAAAAATCTTCCAATAAGCAAAAGCCCAGGACCAGATAGCTTCACAGGGGAATTCTATCAAACATTTATAGAAGAGCTAACACCTATACTTTTCAAACTCTTCCAAAATATAGCAGAGGGAGGAACACTCCCAAACTCATTCTATGAGGCCACCATCATCCTGATACCAAAACCAGACAAAGATGTCACAAAGAAAGAAAACTACAGGCAAATATCACTGATGAACATAGATGCAAAAATCCTCAACAAAATACTAGCAAACAGAATCCAAAAGCACATTAAGAGGATCATACACCATGATCAAGTGGGGTTTATTCCAGGAATGCAAGGATTCTTCAATATATGCAAATCAATCAATGTGATACATCATATTAACAAATTGAAGGAGAAAAACGATATGGTCATCTCAATAGATGCAGAGAAAGCTTTCGACAAAATTCAACACCCATTTATGATAAAAACCCTCCAGAAAGTAGGCATAGAGGGAACTTTCCTCAACATAATAAAGGTCATATATGACAAACCCACAGCCAACATTATCCTCAATGGTGAAAAACTGAAAGCATTTCCACTAAGATCAGGAACAACACAAGGCTGCCCACTCTCACCACTCTTATTCAACATAGTTTTGGAAATTTTAGCCACAGCAGTCAGAGAAGAAAAGGAAATAAAAGGAATCCAAATTGGAAAAGAAGAGGTAAAGCTGTCACTTTTTGCAGATGACATGATACTATACATAGAGAATCCTAAAGATGCTACCAGAAAACTACTAGAGCTAATCAGTGAATTTGGTAAAGTAGCAGGATACAAAATTAATGCACAGAAATCTCTGGCATTCCTATACACTAATGATGAAAAATCTGAAAGTGAAATCAAGAAAACACTCCCATTTACCATTGCAACAAAAAGAATAAAATATCTAGGAATAAACCTCCCTAAGGAGACAAAAGACCTGTATGCAGAAAATTATAAGACACTGATGAAAGAAATTAAAGATGATACAAATAGATGGAGAGATATACCATGTTCTTGGATTGGAAGAATCAACATTGTGAAAATGACTCTACTACCCAAAGCAATCTACAGATTCAATGCAATCCCTATCAAACTACCACTGGCATTTTTCACAGAACTAGGACAAAAAAGTTGACAATTTGTATGGAAACACAAAAGACCCCGAATAGCCAAAGCAATCTGGAGAACAAAAAACGGAGCTGGAGGAATCAGGCTCCCTGACTTCAGACTATACTACAAAGCTACAGTAATCAAGACGGTATGGTACTGGCACAAAAACAGAAAGATAGATCAATGGAACAGGATAGAAAGCCCAGAGATAAACCCACGGACATATGGTCACCTTATCTTTGATAAAGGAGGCAGGAATGTACAGTGGAGAAAGGACAGCCTCTTCAATAAGTGGTGCTGGGAAAACTGGACAGCTACATGTAAAATATGAGATTATCACTCCCTAATACCATACACAAAAATAAGCTCAAAATGGATTAAAGACCTAAATGTAAGGCCAGAAACTATCAAACTCTTAGAGGAAAACATAGGCAGAACACTCTATGACATAAATCACAGCAAGATCCTTTTTGACCCACCTCCTAGAGAAATGGAAATAAAAGCAAAAATAAACAAATGGGACCTAATGAAACTTAAAAGCTTTTGCACAGCAAAGGAAACCATAAATAAGACTAAACGACAACCCTCAGAATGGGAAAACACATTTGCAAAGGAAGCAACTGACAAAGGATTAATCTCCAAATAAGCAGCTCATGCAGCTCAATAACAAAAAAACAAACAACCCAATCCAAAAATGGGCAGAAGACTGAAACAGACATTTCTCCAAAGAAGATATGCAGACTGCCAACAAACACATGAAAGAATGCTCAACATCATTAATCATTAGAGAAATGCAAATGAATAGTACCATGAGATATCATCTCACACCAGTCAGAATGGCCATCATCAAAAAATCTAGAAACAATAAATGCTGGAGAGGGTGTGGAGAAAAGGGAACCCTCTTGCACTGCTGGTGGGAATGTGAATTGGTACAGCCACTATGGAGAACAGTATGGAGGTTCCTTAAAAAAATACAAATAGAACTACCATATGACCCAGCAATCCCACTACTGGGCATATACCCTGAGAAAACCATAATTCAAAAAGAGTCATGTACCAAAATATTCATTGCAGCTCTGTTTACAATAGCCAGGAGATGTAAACAACCTAAGTGTCCAGCATCAGATGAATGGATAAAGAAGATGTGGCACATATATACAATGGAATATTACTCAGCCATAAAAAGAAACGAAATCGAGCTATTTGTAATGAAGTGGATGCACCTAGAGTCTGTCATACAGAGTGAAGTAAGTCATAAAGAGAAAGACAAATACCTTATGCTAACACATATATATGGAATTTAAGAAAAAAAAATGTCATGAAGAACCTAGGGGTAAGAGAGGAAAAAAGACACAGACCTGTTAGAGAATGGACTTGAGGATATGGGGAGGGGGAAGGGTAAGCTGTGACAAAGTGAAGGAGTGGTATGGACGTATATACACTACAAAACGTAAAACAGATAGCTAGGGGGAAGCAGCTGCATAGCACAGGGAGATCAGCTCGGTGCTTTGTGACCACCTAGAGGGGTGGGATAGGGAGGGTGGGAGGAAGGGAGATGCAAGAGGGAGGGGATATGGGAACATATGTATATGTATAACTGATGCACTTTGTTATAAAGCAGAAACTAACACACCATTGTTAAGCAATTATACTCCAATAAAGATGTAAAAATAAATTAATAAATAAAATAAAATAAAGAAGAAAGAAAACTGCTCATGCATCAAGGTCAAGTTTTTTTTTTTACTTAATTAATTTTATTTTTGGCTGTGTTGGGTCTTCGTTGCTGCACGCAGGCTTCCTCTAGTTGCGGCAAGTGGGGGCTACTCTTCGTTGTGGTGCACGGGCTTCTCATTGCGGTGGCTTCTCTTGTTGTGGAGCACGGGCTGTAGGCGTGCGGGCTTCAGTAGTTGTAGCACGTGGGCTCAGTAGTTGTGGCTCATGGTCTGTAGAGCGCAGGCTCAGTGGTTGTGGCACACGGGCTTAGGTGCTCCGTTGCGTGTGGCATCTTCCCGAACCAGGGCTTGAACACATGTCCCCTGACTTGGCAGGCGGATTCTTAACCACTGCCCCACCAGAGAAGTCCCTCAAGGTCCAGTTTATTACATTTTCTTACCCTCCATCATATGCTGGAAATCATGTTTTGTTTGTTTCGTAGATGGAGCATAACTTTGTAAGAAAGTTCTTTTACTTCTGACATTTCTAATTTTCCTTTCTTCCTTCCTTTTTCTCCTCCATTATTTCTTATCCATCTCTGCCTTCATCCTTTATGTGCATTTGGGGCTCTATTTTACCTGTAAATAAGGTCTTATCCACTTTTCATTTTCCAGAAAGTCATCAAATTCTCTGGTCCCTCTCTCCTATTCTCTTCTGTAGATCTTTACTCTTGTTTTAGTGAGAGTTTGGAGGAAGGGAATTGAAATATATCAGTTGAGACATCTATCTCAAACCAGACAAAGCAGGAATTTTTTAAAAGTTTCCTTCAAACTCCACTGTTTCTTTGAAGGCATTTTCAACATATGGATGCCAGTTTCAACAAACTAGGCAACTCTTAGTTTTCTAATTAGCCAGAGATAGGTGAGAGTAGTTTATTACCCAAATCATAAAACCAAACCTTAACATTTGTCAGAAATGGTGTTCATCACTGACTCTGTTAAAAGGCACCTAGTCTATAAGCTTGACCTCTGCATCGTATCTGTCAGTCCTGGCTAAGAAGGGGAGGGACTGAAGGAAGACTCAGTGTCCTTGGCAGTGCTACAGGGCTAGGCTTTTTAATGGCTCATCCTTTTGCAGTGCTGTCCCAGAGAACTGGCACTGCCAGTAGCCCAGGGAAAAGCAGGATAACAAAGTGGGTAAAAATTTGGGATCCAGGGATTCTGATACTTTACAGCTGTGTGATTTTTTTTAGTATTTCATTTCTTAAGCTTCAACTTCCTTATCTACAAGGCAGGGGTGATAATAGTGCCCCCCCTCATAGGATTGTTATTGGAGTTAAACGAGGTAATACACATATAAAGCACTTGGTGCCAACGCACAGTAAGCATCCAATAAATGTTAGCTATTTTTATAATGAACCTTGCATTCTGTATATATACTGTCCTCTATGGGAAATTTCAGAGGAAAGAGGGAATGTGGTTCCCACCTTTGTGGAGTTCCTGGACTAAGGAATGGCCAATATTTTCACTCTGTAGTACTTCACATATGGCAAGAGTTTAATGGATATCTGTTGGATAAATACTGAATAACCTTTGGTCCTGATGGAAGACAGGAAGACATTCCTCCTCTCAGGGAATACTCAGATAAAGAGAAATAAGATACATATTATATAAACAAGTACCAAGTATCCACTCATACGATAATTCATTCAACCAATATTTGATACTCATTGGCTATATGAAGAAATTATATTAGGACATTTAACAAGATACAGCTCCTTCTTCAAGAGGTTTAAAGTTTAGTAGATAAGATTTGTACACAGAGCTAAATACATTAGAATGAGGGTATTACTGACCAACTGGGACAAGGCAGTTTTCAAGTTGCCTCATTCCCATGTCCAAGTCCTCTCTCCCATCCCTGGTTACCATCCATCTCTCATGTGTCTGTGGCAATGTTTATTTCCAAGGTAATAATAAAAAAAAATCATGTGGACTGTGTCTGAAAAAAAAATGGAGATAGGTACATAGCTCCCTAACTGCTCAAATAAACCCATATATATATATATATATATATATATTTTGTTGTTGTTGTTGTTGTTGGCGGTACGCAGCCCTCTCACTGTTGTGGCCTCTCCCATTGCGGAGCACAGGCTCCGGACGCGCAGGCTCAGCGGGCACGGCTCATGGGCTCTGCCGCTCTGCGGCATGTGGGATCTTCCCGGACCGGGGCATGAACCCGTGTCCCCTGCATTGGCAGGCGGACTCTCAACCACTGCGCCACCAGGGAAGCCCTAAACCCATAGATTTAATCTCCCTGAAGTCAAATGAGCTTTCCAGAGCAACACATTGTTCCCACCGACTTTCTAACCCTAGCCATTCACAGACTTCTCTCTGTGATCGAAACCCTTCACCACGTTAGTCATCTTATAAGTACATACCTACAGGGAAGTTGGAAAAATCTTTTACTTGCAAATTCCATATTACCTCACACTCGGTGTGTTGTATTTCTGGAGGTAGAGAATGGATTGGAGGAAAAAAAATTGAAACTAGAAAAACATGAGTTCAAATCTCATCTTCTTAGATGAGTGACTCTTGGACAAGTTAATTTAAGCTGAGTCTCAATGTCCTCTTATAAAATGAAAATAATAGTGCTGTGTCAAAGACTGTTAGTTTTTTTCCCCAAATGCAGCCTATCCTTTACCATAGTGATAGAATTTTTAGCTGGTCATGAGGTTGCCTAGACAGAACAAGTCTTCCTTGGCTATGTGAATAAATTCTGGTTAAAGGGATGATGGTGGAAGCAATGTGTAGGTAAGTGTTTAACTAGCTCTACACCAACCCCCCCCACACACACATACACACTCACTCACAAAGTGTTACATATAAACTCATATGTTTATTATTAATTTTAATAATATTAAAGACATAATTTGCAAATAATAATAGAGTATTCAGTACTGTATCATAAGCTCTTTATAGCCAATTGAATATTACAGGGTGCTTTGGTTGATTGTTGCTGAACTCTCATATCTGTATGCAACCTATGATTGCAGTTCAACCATGATTTGACAAATGGAGTTCCATTCCAATTTACTCTTTTCCCAATAAATTTATTGTCATTAAATCTGAAATGTGATCTACTATTAAACTATTTTTATCATTATATAAACTATACTCATTAAATTGAAATTTCTTTCAATTTTAGCACTACATATTTCAGAATCTCATCATCCATCAATGAAGTGAGTGACTATTGTGCTGAATTGCATAATAGTTTTCAAATACTGGAAGAATATTTCCTTAATGTTCTGTGCTATTCATAATGTGATGGCCACAGACACACCACACTTTTAGTTTATTCTGCATTTTTTGCATTTTTCTCAATTACTTTCTTAAGTTCAGGCAAGTAACAAAATAATAAATCAAACTCTGACTTGTAGCATTTCCATGATGTAAATATTCTCATCATGGCTGAGTTCAAACTACCAGCATGAGGTCACTGAACACACAGTTGGGAGGAAATATGCAGTGTTTTCACTATGTAAATGTGATAGATAAAATTTCATATGTTATGGTTATTTGGAATTCTTTGAATTGTCTCTTTATATTTTCTTACCACTCTTACCATTGGGTTTTCTCTCTCCCTCTCTCTTACTTGTAAGATCTCTTTGTATGTTATCTGTCATATCTATCATCTGTCACTAGAACGTAAGCTCCGTGAATATAGGAATATCGTATACACAAATAACAAAATAATAAATCAAACCCTGGCTTGTAGCATTTGCTAAATGTTTTATTTAGCACGGCATCCAGTAGTACCTATTGCATAAAAGGTGTTCAAATTAATGTTTATTAAGTGAATGAATGTGTTGCAAATATTTCCCCAGACTACAATTTTTCTTTTTATTTTATTTATGCTTATTATTTTCTGCCTTTTCATTTACTAAGTCTGAGTTTTCTGTCCTATTTAAGAATGCCTCTCTCATCCCAAGGTTGATTATTCTCCTAAGTTTTTCTAAAAGTTTTATTTTTTTGGTTACATTTAAATCTGGAATCCATCTGGAATTTATTTTTGTATATGACATGCATTTCTTCCAGATGGCCAGCCTACTGTGCCTCTTCTGTAAATAAATTATTTTTCTTTACTAAACTGAAATTCTACCTTTGTGGTACATTAAGTTCCTATGTATTCTGGACTCAATTTCTGATATTCTAATTTGTGTAATTATGCATATTTCTGGACATTTATCATACTCTTTGATACAATGACTTTATAGTAATTATAATAACAGAGCATAGTTGTAGTATTCACTATATACTGTTCTAAGCAATTTAGATTTAATCCTCACAAAACCCCTTTCAGGTAGGTACTGTTAACATCCTTATTTCAAACATGCTCTGTGTCTCATCACCAGTAAGTAGCAGAGCCTGGGTTTGAAACCAGGAAGTATAGCTCCAGAGCCCACGTTCTTAAACATTAGGTCAAACTGCCCATCTCTGCAACTCTTCTTTTTAAAAATAAACTTCTTAGCTATTTTCGGTACTTATTCTTCTATAGTCTTCTTTAAAATAACTTTATTCAATTCCCAAACAAAATCAAAACCCCTTTTTGGGATTCTAATTAGAATTGCATTAACTTTATATAATAATTCTGGAACGTATATGTTTTTATGACTTGTCTTCCTATTTAGGAACATGATAAATTTCTCTGTTTGTTCAGGTCTTATTTCATGTATTCATCATTAAGATTTTATAGTTGCCCTTAAATACGTCCTGTACCTTATAAAATTTATCCCAAGTATTTTATAAGTTTTGTCATTGTTGTGAATGAAATGTTTTCTCCCACTGTTGAAAGTAAAGAGAAAAACCTTTTGATTTTTTTTTTGAATTTTATTTTTTTTATTCTTTTATATAGCAGGTTTTTATTAGTTATCTATTTTATATATATTAGTGTATGAATGTCAATCCCAATCTCCCAATTCATCCCACCACCCCACCACCACCCCACCGCTTTACCCCCGTGGTGCCCATACGTTTGTTCTCTACATCTGTGTCTCTATTTCTGCCCTACAAACCAGTTCATCTGTACCATTTTTCTAGGTTCCACATATATGCATTAATATACAATATTTGTTTTTCTCTTTCTGACTTACTTCATTTGTAGAGATCCATCTACGTCTCTACAAATCACCCAATTTCATTCCTTTTTATGGCTGAGTAATAATCCATTGTATATATGTACCACATCTTCTTTATCCATTCATCTGTTGACAGGCATTTAGGTTGCTTCCAGAACCTGGCTATTGTAAATAGTGCTGCAATGAACATTGGGGTGCATGTGTCTTTTTGAATTATGGTTTTCTCTGGGTATATGCCCAATAGTGGGATTGCTGGGTCATATGGCAACTATATTTTTAGTTTTTTAAGGAACCTCCATACTGTTCTACATAGTGGCTGTATCAATTTACATTCCCAGCAACAGTGTAAGAGGGTTCCGTTTTCTCCACACCCTCTCCAGCATTTGCTGTTTGTAGATTTTCTGATGATGCCCATTCTAACTGGTGTGAGGTGATACCTCATTGTAGTATTGATTTCCATTTCTCTAATAATTAGTAATGTTGAGCAGCTTTTCATGTGCTTCTTGGTCATCTGTATGTCTTCTGTGGAGAAATGTCTATTTAGGTCTTCTGCCCATTTTTTGATTGGGTTGTTTATTTTTTTAATATTGAGCTGCATGAGCTGTTTATATATTTTGGAGATTAATCCTTTGTCCATTGATACATTTGCAAAAATTTTCTCCCATTTTGAGGGTTGTCTTTTCATCTTGTTTGTAGTTTCCTTTGCATTGCAAAAGTTTTAAGTTTCATTAGGTCCCATTTGTTTATTTTTGCTTTTATTTCCATTACTCTAGGAGGTGGATCAAAAAAGATCTTGCTGTGATTTATGTCAAAGAGTGCTCTTCCTATGTTTTCCTCTAAGAGTTTCATAGCGTCCGGTCTTACATTTAGGTCTCTAATCCATTTTGAGTTTATTTTTGTGTATGGTGTTAGGGAGTGTTCTAATTTCATTCTTTTACATGTAGCTGTCCAGTTTTCCCAGCACCACTTATTGAAGAGAATGTCTTTTCTCCATTGTATATCCTTGCCTCCTTTGTCATAGATTAGTTGGCCATAGGTGCGTGGGTTTATCTCTGGGCTTTCTATCCTGTTCCATTGATCTATATTTCTCTTTTTGTGACAGTACCATACTGTCTTGATAACATACTGTAGCTTTGTAGTATAGTCTGAAGTCAGGGAGTCTGATTCCTCTAGCTCCGTTTTTTTCCCTCAAGACTCCTTTGGCTATTCAGAGTCTTTTGTGTTTCAATACAAATTTTAAGATTTTTTGTTCTAGTTCTGTAAAAACTGCCATGGGTGATTTGATAGGGATTGCGTTGAATCTGTAGATGGCTTTGGGTATTATAGTCATTTTCACAATATTGATTCTTCCAATCCAAGAACATGGTATATATCTCTCCATCTGTATGTGTCATCTTTGATTTCTTTCATCAGTGTCTTATAGTTTTCTGAGTACAGGTCTTTTACCTCCTTAGGTAGGTTTATTCCTAGGTATTTCATTCTTTTTGTTGCAGTGGTAAATGGGAGTGTTTCCTTAATTTCTCTTTCTGATCTTTCATTGTTAGTGTATAGGAATGCAAGAGATTTCTGTGCACTAATTTTGTATCCTGCAGCTTTACGAAATTCATTGATTAGCTCTAGTAGTTTTCTTGTAGCATCTTTAGGATTCTCGAAATATAGTATCATGTCATCTGCTAACAGTGACAGTTTTACTTCTTCTTTTCCAATTTGTATTCCTTTTTTCTTTTTTTTCTCTGATTGCCGTGGCTAAGACTTCCAAAACTATATTGAATAGTGGTGAGAGTGGACATCCTTGTCTTGTTCCTGATCTTAGAGGAAATGCTTTCACTTTTTTTTTTTTTTTTTTTTTGCGGTACGCGGGCCTCTAACTGTTGTGGCCTCTCCCATTGCGGAGCACAGGCTCTGGACACACAGGCTCAGCAGCCATGGCTCACAGGCCCACCTGCTCCGCGGCATGTGGGATCTTCCCGGACCGGGGCACAAACCCGTGTCCCCTGCTTTGGCAGGCAGACTCTCAACCACTGCGCCACCAAGGAAGCCCTGCTTTCAGTTTTTCACCATTGAGAATGATGTTTTCTGTGGGCTTGTCGTATATGGCCTTTATTAGGTTCAGGTAGTTTCCCCCTATGCCCACTTTCTGGAGAGTTTTTATCATAAATGCATGTTGAATTTTGTCCAAAAGTTTTTCTGCATCTATTGAGATGATCATATGGTTTTTATTCTTCAATTTGTTAATATGGTGTATCACATTAACTGATTTGCATATATTGAAGAATCCTTGCATCCCTGGGATAAATCCCACTTGATCATGGTATATGATCCTTTTAATGTGTTGTTGGATTCTGATTGCTAGTATTTTGTTGAGGATTTGTGCATCTATATTCATCAGTGATACGGGTCTGTAATGTTCTTTTTTTGTAGTATCTTTGTCTGGTTTTGGTATCAGGGTGATGGTGGCCTCATAGAATGAGTTTGGGAGTGTTCCTTCCTCTGCAATTTTTTTGCAAGAGTTTGAGAAGGATAGGTGTTAGCTCTTCTCTAAATGTTTGATAGAATTCACTTGTGAAGCCATCTGGTCCTGGACTTCTGTTTGTTGGAAGATTTTTAATCACAGTTTCAATTTCATTACTTGTGATTGGTTTGTTCATATTTTCTATTTCTTCCTGGTTCACCCTTGGAAGGTTATAACTTTCTAAGAATTTGTCCATTTCTTCCAGGTTGTGCATTTTACTGGCATAGAGTTGCTCATAGTAGTCTCTTAGGATGCTTTGTATTTCTGCAGTGTCTGTTGTAACTTCTCCTTTTTCATTTCTAATTTTATTGATTTGAGTCCTCTTGCTCTTTTTCTTGATGAATCTGGCTAATGGTTTATTGATTTTATTTATCTTCTCAGAGAACCAGCTTTTAGTTTTATTGATCTTTGCTATTGTTTTCTTTGTCTCTGTTTCATTTATTTCTGCTCTGATCTTTATGATTTCTTTCCTTCTACTAACTTTGGGTTTTGTTTGTTCTTCTTTATCTAGTTCTCTTTAGGTGTAAGGTTAGATTGTTTATTTGAGATTTTTCTTCTTTCTTGAGGTAGGCTTGTATTGCTATAAACTTCCCTCTTAGAACTGATTTTCTGCATCCCATAGGTTTTGGATCATTGTGTTTTCGTTGTAATTTGTCTGTAGGTATTTTTTGATTTCCTCTTTGATTTCTTCAGTGATCTCCTGGTTATTTAGTAGTGTATTGTTTAGCCTCCATGTGTTTGTGCTTTTTACTTTTTTTCCCTTGTAATTGATTTCTAATCTCATAGCATTGTGGTCGGAAAAGGTGCTTGATATGATTTCAGCTTTCTTAAATTTACCAAGGCTTGATTTGTGACCCAAGATGTGATCTATCCCGGAGAATGTTCCATGTGCACTTGAGAAGAAAGTGTAATCTGCTGTTTTTGAATGGAATGTCCTATAAATATCAATTAAATCTATCTGGTCTATTGTGTCATTTAAAGCTTGTGTTTCCTTATTATTTTTTGTCTGGATGATTTGTCCATTGGTGTAAGTGAGGTGTTAAAGTCCCCCACTATTATTGTGTTACTGTCGATTTCCTCTTTTATAGCTGTTAGCAGTGGCCTTATGTATTGAGGTGCTCCTATGTTGGGTGCATATATATTTATAATTGTTATGTCTTCTTCTTGGATTGATCCCTTGATCATTATGTAGTGTCCTTCCTTGTCTCTTGTAACATTCTTTATTTTAAAGTCTATTATATCTGATATGAGTATTGCTACTCCAGCTTTCTTTTGATTTCTATTTGCACGGAATATCTTTTTCCGTCCCCTCACTTTCAGTCTGTATGTGTCCCTAGGTCTGAAGTGGATCTCTTATAGACAGCATATATATGGGTCTTGTTTTTGTATCCATTCAGTGAGCCTGTGTCTTTTGGTTAGAGCATTTAATCCATACACATTTAAGGTAATTATCTATATGGATGTTCCTATTACAATTTCCTTAATTGTTATGGGTTTGTTTTTGTAGGTCCTTTTCTTCTCTTGTGTTTCCCACTTAGAGAAGTTCCTTTAGCATTTGTTGTAGAGCTGGTTTGGTGGTGCTGAATTCTCTTAGCTTTTGCTTGTCTGTAAAGCTTTTGATTTCTCTGTCAAATCTGAATGAGATCCTCTCTGGGTAGAGTAATCTTGGCTGTAAGTTCTTCCCTTTCATTACTTTAAATATATCATGCCATTCCCTTCTGGCTTGTAGAGTTTCTGCTGAGAAATCAGCTGTTAACCTTATGGGAGTTCCCTTGTATGTTATTTGTCATTTTTCCCTTGTTGCTTTCAATAATTTTTCTTTGTCTTTAATTTTTGTCAATGATTACTATGTGTCTTGGTGTGTTTCTCCTTGGTTTATCTCGCCTGGGACTCTCTGCACTTCCTGGACTTGGGTGGCTATTTCCTTTCCCATGTTAAGGAAGTTTTTGTCAATTTGATTACTGTGTGTCTCGGTGTGTTTCTCCTTGGTTTATCTCGCCTGGGACTCTCTGCACTTCCTGGACTTGGGTGGCTATTTCCTTTCACATGTTAAGGAAGTTTTTGAGTATAATCTCTTCAAATATTTTCTCGGGTCCTTTCTCTCTCTCTTCTCCTTCTGAGACCCCTGTAATGCGAATATTGTTGCATTTAATGTTGTCCCAGAGGTCTCTTAGGCTGCCTTCATTTCTTTTCATTCTTTTTTCTTTATTCTGTTCCATGACAGTGAATTCCACCATTCTGTCTTCCAGGTCACTTGTCTGCTATTCTGCCTCAGTTATTCTGCTATTGAATCCTTCTAGGGTATTTTTCATTTCAGTTATTGTATTGTTCAACTCTGCTTATTTGTTCTTTAATTCCTCTAGGTGTTTTTTCTTTAATTCTTCTAGGTTTTTGTGAAACATTTTTGCATCTTCTCGATCTTTGCCTCCATTCTGTTTCCGAGGTCCTGAGTCATCTTCACTATCATTATTCTGAATTGTTTTTCTGGAAGGTTGCCTATCTCCACTTCATTTAGTTGTTTTTCTGGGGTTTTATCTTGTTCCTTCATCTAGTACAAAGTCCTCTGCCTTTTCATTTTGTCTATCTTTCTGTGAATGTCGTTTTCCTTTCACAGGCTGCAGAATTGTAGTTCTTCTTGCTTCTGCTGTCTGCCCTCTGATGGATGAGGCTATCTAAGAGGCTTGTGCCAGCTTCCTGATGGGAGGGACTGGTTGTGGGTAGAGCTGGGTGTTGCTCTGGTGTGCAGAGCTCAGTAAAACTTTAATCTGCTTGTCTGCTGATGGGTGGGGCTGGGTTCCCTCCCTGTTGGTTGTTTGGCCTGAGGCGACCTAGCACTGGAGCCTACCTGGCTCTTTGGTGGGGCTAATGGTGGACTCTGGGAGGGCTCACGCCAAGGAGTACTTCTCAGAACTTCTGCTGCCAGTGTCCTTGTTCCCATGGTGAGCCACAGCCAACCCCTGTCTCTGCAGGAGACCCTCCAACACTAGCAGGTAGGTCTGGTTCAGTCTCCTATGGGGTCACTGCTCCTTCCCCCAGGTCCCTATGCACACACTACTTTGTGTGTGTCCTCCAAGAGTGGAGTCTCTGTTTCCCCCAGTCCTGTCGAAGTCCTGCAATCAAATCCCGCTAGCTATCAAAGTCTGATTCTCTAGGAATTCCTCCTCCCATTGCCAGACCCCCAGGTTGGGAAGCCTGATGTGGGGCTGAGAACCTTCACTCCAGTGCGTGGACTTCTGTGGTATAAGTGTTCTCCAGTTTGTGAGTCACCCAGCCAGCAGTTATGGGATTTGATTTTACTGTGATTGCGCCCCTCCTACTGTCTCATTGCGGCTTCTCCTTTGTCTTTGGATGTGGGGTATGTTTTTTGGTGAGTTCCAGTGTCTTTATGTTGATGACTGTTCAGCAGTTAGTTGTGATTTTGGTGCTGTCACAAGAGGGAGTGAGCGCATGTCCTTCAACTCTGCCATCTTGAACCAATCCGCCTATTGATTTTTTGATGAGTGTGTGTGTGTGTGCGTGTGTGTATGTATATATGTATATTTCAGTCACCGGATCAAATTCTTTTATTAAATCTAGGGTTTTTTTTGATCACGAGTTTTCTAGGAACACAATTATATCACTTGAGATCTGAGATAATATTCCTCTTTCATACTATAGTCAGCCCTCTGTATCCACAGGTTCCACATTTGCGGATTCAACCAACCTCAGATCAAAAATGTTCAGGAAAAGATATTCCAGAAAGTTCCAAAAAGCAAAACTTGAATTTGCCACACACTGGGAACTATTTAGATAGCATTTGCATTGTATTTACAACTATTTACATAGCATTTAGAATGTATTAGGTATTATAAGTAATTGAGAGATGAGTTAAAGTATACGGGAAGAGGGAGGATGTGTGTTGGTTATATGCAAATACTACACCATTTTATATAAAGGACTTGAGCATCCTTGGATTTTGTTATCTGAAGGGGGTCCTGGAACCAATCTCCTGAGGATACCCAGGGATGACTGTATTCCTTCCTTAGTATTACAGGATAGTCTAGGCTTTTCTTGTACGTTTCTTGCTGCAGACCTGGAATCATCCATTTCTCTAAGAAACAAAGGTTTCTTTTAGTGAGAAATGGTATTTCAAGACCACATTTTTGAGTCCTAGATTAGTACATTGCTATTGGGTTGGTTATTGTTTCTAGGCCTGTTCAGTGGACAACACTGAGTAGTATATGTGTCTAAATTTATATTTGTATTTTCTAAGGTAAAATACCTCATAAGTTTACAGTGATACTTTCAATTCAAATTCAGGCCTACAGGTTTTTACTTAGCTTCTTCTATATTACAATTGTATCTCCTTTCTTCCATACTATGAATCTTGGTTCTCAAGGGAACAGGGGATGATAGAAGTAGAACATCTCTTGACTCCTCATTTGTTTTATCATATGTATCACACACACCATAGTCTCAGTTAAACAATACTATGTACTGAGAATAACTGTAATTTTTTTTGCATTATGCTCTCCCTATTCTCCCTCATCTTTTTTTTATCATTGTGCTATATCTATATTGTCTAAGAGTGTAAGCATTATACACTAGACTCTCTTCCTTTTTTTTTTTTTTTTTTTTTTGCGGTATGCGGGCCTCTCACTGTTGTGGCCTCCCCCGTTGCGGAGCACAGGCTCCGGACGCGCAGGCTCCGGACGCGCAGGCTCAGCGGCCATGGCTCACGGGCCCAGCCGCTCCGCGGCACATGGGATCCTCCCAGACCGGGGCACGAACCCGTATCCCCTGCATCGGCAGGCGGACTCTCAACCACTTGCGCCACCAGGGAGGCCCGACTCTCTTCCTTTTAACCTTCATTTAGCCTTAGTTCTATTAAAATTATATATTCTATATATATTTTAAATATTTATTTATTTATTTATTTTGGCTGTGCCAGGTCTTAGTTGCAGCACACGGGATCTTTTTTTTTTTTTTTTTTTTTTTTGTGGTATGCGGGCCTCTCACTGCTGTGGCCTCCCCCGCTGCGGAGCACAGGCTCCGGATGCGCAGGCCCAGCGGCCATGGCTCACAGGCCCAGCCGCTCCGCGGCATATGGGATCCTCCCAGACCGGGGCACGAACCCGTATCCCCTGCATCGGCAGGTGGACTCTCAACCACTGCGCCACCAGGGAGGCCCGAGCACACGGGATCTTTGTTGCGGCATTCGTAATCTTTAGTTGTGGCATGTGGACTTCTTAGTTGCAGCAGGCATGAGAGATCTAGTTCCCTGACCAGGGATTTAATCTGGGCCCCCTGTATTAGGAGTGCAGAGTCTTACCCACTGGACCGCCAGGGAAGTTCCTTTAATGTTCACTAATAGTCCTTATGTCAATGTCTTTCTAGTTCTTTTGATTGTTTGAAGTTCATTCTCTAGTAGATTCCTTAGGAAGGGCTCATGGGTACAATATTCCCTGAATTATTGCATATTGATAAACATGTATCTGTGCCTTTTATATTTGAAAGTCAATTTTTCTGAATATAAAATCCTTGGCCTACATTTTGTCTTTTTGAGTATCTTAAATATCTTACTTCCCTTTCTTCTGTTATATGGTGGTGGTTTTGAAAAGTTTGATGCTAATCTAATTTTCTTAACCTTACACATCACTTACTGTTTTGGCTTAGATGACCAGAGCGTGTTTTCTTTCTTCCTGTTTATACAATTCTAGAATAAGTCTTAGTTTTGTTTGTTTTGAGTTGATATTCTCAGAAACAGATATGTTCCATAGTTTCAAATCTTTTTTTTTTTTCACTTTGGGGAAGTTTTCTTCAATTAGTTTTTAAATATTTCTTCTGTTTTCTTGCTATGGTTTTCTTCCCTAGAATCTATATGGTCTATATGTTGGATCTTCATTGTCTGTCTTTAATATATGTCACATTCTCTCAAATCCTTTTTATCTCTCCATTTATCTTTTATTTTTAAAAAATTTAAAAAAATTTTCCTCTTCTTCACCTTCTGTTCCTCTCAAGGCATAACCTACTGTGTTTATTGGTTTGCTGGCTCTAGGTTAGTCTTCAGTTTTTTGTTTGTTTGTTTGTTGTTGTACGTGGGCCTCTCACTGTTGTGGCCTCTCCCGTTGCGGAGCACAGGCTCCGGACGCGCAGGCTCAGCGGCCATGGCTCACGGGCCTAGCTGCTCCGTGGCATGTGGGATCCTCCCGGACCGGGGCATGAACCCGTGTCCCCTGCATCGGCAGGCAGACTCTCAACCACTGCGCCACCAGGGAAGCCCTAGTCTTCAGTTTGGAAGTTATTTTTTCTTTCTTTCTTTTCTTCTTTTTTTTTTTTGCCATGTCACATGGCATTTGGGATATTAGTTCCCAGACCAGGGATTGAACCCATGCCCCCTGCAGTGGAAGTGTGGACTCCTTAACCACTGGACTGCCAGCGAATTTTCTTTTCTTTCTTTTCTGAGCTCTGTCACCTCATTTCTGATTTTTTCTAAGTTTGATTTATATTATTCTTTCAAATATTGTATTATTTTCTTGATGTCCCTTAGCTCATTTTTCAAATAGTTTTGACAGTTTTGATATGTTCTGTGAGCATACCTGAGTGCTTTCATTGTCTATAAAATGGACTTCAATGTGTGGTTCAAGACCCTTTTAGACACACTGAAAGGTAAAAGCTATTTCTATTTTCATGATATTACGAAGATGTTATTTCTCTCTTTCACTATGTTGACATTTGCACTGATAGTTCAAAGCAAGGACAGGTAAAATTGCTAGCATTTTATCATGAATGAAAGCAGTGGCACCAAAATGTACTAGTAGTCATTTAAAATACATTTTAAAAAAGCCAGTTTCACTTAAGAATGTTCTTGATGGGGCTTCCCTGGTGGCGCAGTGGTGGAGAGTCCGCCTGCCGATGCAGGGGACACAGGTTCGTGCCCCGGTCCGGGAGGATCCCACGTGCTGTGGAGCGGCTGGGCCCGTGAGCCATGGCCGCTGAGCCTGCACATCCGGAGCCTGTGCTCCGCAGCGGGAGAGGCCACAGCAGTGAGAGGCCCGTGTACCACAAAAAAAAAAAAAAAAAAAAGAAAGAAAAGAATGTTCTTGATGAAACAGGAAAAATTATTAATTTTATTAAATCTTGTCCCTTGAGTACACATTTTTTTTAATGTTCTGTGTGTGACAAAATGGGAAGTACACACAAAACACTAGCTGCATACTAAAGTGTGATGGTTGTTTCCAGGAAAAGTATTATAATTGTTTGAGTTGCTAACTGAACTAATAAATTTTTTTTAAAAATTGGAACACTATCTTTACTTGAAAGAATGACTCACAGGTAAACTGTGATTATTCAGAATTGGGTGTCTTATAGACATATTTTGAATATGAACTAAATAAGGCTGAAACTTCAAGGGAAATAACTGACAGTATTTTTTGCAATGATAAAATTTGAGTTTTCAAGTGAAAACTTGAATTTTGGAAAACTTATATTTGCCACTGGCTTTACAGTTTCCTAATGCTTAAATACTTTTCAGGTGAGATTGGTGGTGAGATTTACAAGTATGACTTTTTGCTATTGTTAAGTGAGTGTGTCAACCTTTGGAGGATCCACATAATTTAATGAACTGATGGTAATCAAATGATCAATGTATTGTTACAAAGTTACATGTGGGTAAAAGAGTCATTCAAAAATCAATCATGCCAAAGAAATCTTGAGAAAAAAGAACAAAGCTGGAGGTAACACAACAACTTCATCCTATACTACAAAGCTACAGTAATCAAAACAGCATGGTACTGGCACAAAAACAGACACATAAATCAATAGAGCAGAATACAGAGTCCAGAAATAAATCTACCCATTTATGATCAGTTAATCTACAACAAAGGAGGCAAGAATATACAGTAGAGAAAAGACAGCTTCTTCAATAACTGGTGTGGGAAAACTGGATAGCTATACATAAAAGAATAAAAATAGAATTTTTTTCACACCATATACAAAAAACACCCCTCAAAATTTAGGATTAAAGACCTAAATGTAAGATTGGAAAACACAGAACTCCTAGAAGAGAAAATAGGCAGAACACTCTTTGACACAGCAATATTTTTTTGGCTCTGTGTCCTAAGGCAAAAGAAACAAAAGCAAAAATAAACAAATGGGACCTAATTAAACTTAAAAGCTTTTGCACAGCAAAGGAAACCACTGACAAAATGAAAAGACAACCTACTGAATGGGAGAAAATATTTGTAAATAATATGACCAATAATGGGTTAATATCCAAAATATATAAACAGCTCATACAACTCAATATAGAAAAAACAAACAACCTGATTAAAAAAATAGGCAGAAGACCTGAATAGAGATTTCTCCCAAGAAGATATACAGATGCCCAACAGGCACATGAAAAAATGCTCAATGTCACTAATCAGTGAAATGCAAATCAAAACCACAATTAGATATCACCTCACATCTGTCAAAATGACTATCATTAAAAAGTCTGCAAATAACAAATGCTGGCAACGATGTGGAGAAAAGGGAACCTTCCTACACTGTTGGTGGGAATGTAAATTGGTGCAGCCACTATGGAAAACAGTATGAAATTTCCTCAAAAAACTAAAAATACAACTACCATATGATTCATCAATCCACTCCTGGGTATGTATCCAAAGAAAATGAAAACATTTAATTTGAAAAGACTCATAAACTCCAATGTTCATAGCAGCATTATTTATAATAGCAAAGATATGGAAGCGATCTAAGTGTCCATCAACAGATGAATGGATAAAGAAGATGTGGCATACACACACACACACACACACACACACACACACACACACACAATGGAATGCTACTCAACCATAAAAAAGAATGAAATAATGCCATTTGCAACAACATGGATGGACCTAGAGGGTGTTATGCTTACTGAAATAAGTCAGAAAGAGAAAGACAAATTCTCTATGTTATCACTTGTATGTGTGACCTAAGAAATAAAACAAATGAATGTATGTAATAAAGCAGAAACAAAACAGACTCACAGATATAGAGAACAAACTAGTGGTTACCAGTGGGGAGAGTGAAGTGGGGAGGGGCAAGATAGGGGTATGGGATTAAGAGATATAAACTATTATGTATAAAATAAATAAACAACAAGGATATATTGTACAGTGTAGGGAAATATCACCATTATTTTGTAATAACTTTTAATGGAGTATAATCTATAAAAATATTGAATCACTATGTTGTACACCTGAAACCAATATAATATTGTAAATCAACCCTACTTTAATAAAAACTTAAAAAACAAAAACAAAAAACAAAGATAAACCAACAGATTTAATAGAACAGAATTTGAAAAGTTCATTGACAGGGTTTCATATTCCGTGTTGCAACTAACCTTCCAGCAATTATCACTTGTGAAGTTTTGGTGTAATATCAAAGAAGAATATCCCCAATTACCTGAAAAAAGTTATTAATATACTTTTTCTTTTCCAACTACATATCTGTTTAAGACAAGGGTTTTTTTTTTTCATATATTTCAACTAAAATAGCACATCACATCAGATGGAATGTGGAAGCAGATATGAGAATCTGGCTGTCTTCTGTTAAGCCCAACAGTAAAGAGATCTGTACATATGTAAAACAATGCTATTCTTCTCATTAAATTACCTTTTTTTGGTTTGGAAAAATGTAGTGATTTTTCATAAATATGTTATTAATGTTAACATATAATGGGTGCATTATTATTTTTAAATGAATTAATAAATATTTTAAATATTGCTTAATTTTAATTTTGAATAGGATAAATATCAAATGATATAACCCACATAAGCAAAAGCTTTTGGGGAGTCCTCACCATTTTTTAAGAGTATAGAGGGATGCTGAGAACAAATGTTTGAGAAGCAATGGACCATGGAGTTGTTATTCTGCATCTTATTCTTTTTTATTGTATAATAACTTGGTGTGGGATTTGACATCAACCTTTTGTATTGTTCATTTTTTAAAGTGAAACCAGTTTTCCTGAACTTTTGGAAGGAGGCATGGCTCTGGGTAACTTCACAGTGCTCTCTCTTGTGTTTCATGTGGCTTTAAAAAATGTGGTAGCTTGTTCTCTGAGATTTCTTGGCTCTGTAGCCTTACCTGCACTTGTTCTGGACCTTCTTTTTCCTTTCTCCTCTGTTGACCCCATCTTGCTCAATTTTGATTCTAGTTTCAGCAGTTTTTCCTCAGTGTGAGGATTGTCCTGGAAGGGAGCCCTAATATGTTCATAGGGGTCAGACTGTTCCAGCTTCTAAAGTTCCTTCCATGAGCCCATGGCACTCCCCTGCTTTTTGATTAGGCAAAACTCCTCTTAGTTTCACCTGCTCCTCTTTAACTGTCCTTCCATACTTTCTAGTAAATATCTGTTGGCTGTTTTGAGGTCGCCTGTTTTCATATCTATCAGATGCTCTATTGCTTCCCTCTACTTTCTCCCACGCAAGGTCTATAGTATCGTGCAGGTTATATGCTTCTTAATGGTTTGTCCTCACCTGCCTGTATTTTGAGACTTGTGTGGATACCTTGTCAACAAGTTTCATTGTATTGATACTACGTTTTATCCATGCCTGGGTTTCGAATTTTGCTATCTATTGCACTGTTTTTAAGTTGGGGTTAAGAGAGATTAAAGAATTACACTGCAACCACTATCACCACATAGGAGAAATATTTTCTCTCTTTTATTTACCTCCACACAATTATTACTTGCTATTTCCAATCCCTTTGGAGCTGTAGTGTGCCCAAAGTATGGAGAGAAAAGATGAGTTGAAAGTTCAGTTTTGACAGATACTGTTATAAGCTGGCTTCACATTCCCTAGGCCTGTTTTATTTTGTTTTTCCTCTCATGGTCACTTGTGTAATTTTTTAAGTTTTCCAGCTGAGTCCTTCTGACAGCAAATCTAGTGATATGGACAATGAAGTCTATGCAGCCTCTGTATCCTTGGTCTCTAGTTTTCCGTTACACTCTCTCTCTGTTTGTTTCTGGTAACCCTCTCAAACTGTGCTCTTGGCAATAATCAAAAAAGCTGATTCTCTCTCCCTCAAGGCTTATGTCTGGTCCAAGGGAAGAGATTCTCACCCTCTGTCCCATCAAACACTGGAGGGCAGCTCAATCTCAATACAGCTGCCTATGTTATGCCACTGGAGCAGCTAATCACTTGCCTATGAGATTTCTTAGATGGGGCTAAGAACCCAGACAGTTGTGCCCTTCTCCCTCATTCCCAACCCCTCCCAACAATAGCAGGGAACACAAGTCAAGCTCTTTGGGTCACCTGAGTGAAATCTCTAGGACTAGATTTGGGATTAGGAGGTAACATTCCTCTCTTCTTTGGTGGAGAAGGAGGGTAGGAATCACAGTTCAGCTATTCCCAAAAAGCCTCCTGACAAATTTCTCTCTCTAGTTTTCTGAATTTTGTGCCCTCAAAGTGGGTGAAAGCTTAAAAAGTTATTAATAATTTATTGCTTTTTGCCTTGTAAATTCTGCACATACTTTAGTCCTTCTTTTGAAATACAGAATGTAGAGTCTGATCATCTTGCAGCTTGAGGTGAAACTTCAATTTTAATGTAGTGTTACATTTTAATAGGAAAACATTCATTTCCTCTATATTCTCAAGTTATAGCTATAGAGTTCAATTTAATATTCGCTTACAATATTTTCCCATAATATCTCCTTTTTTATTCTCAATCTTGTGGTTCTCTTTTCTATATTTTTCCCTTCATTAGGTTTGACAGAGATTTACCCATTTTACTGGTTCTTTTCAAATATTAAATTTTGAGGGTTTATTTATATTTCTCTAACTTTTTTTACATTTCAATAATCTCAACCTTTTCTTTATTAATTACCTTTTATTATTTTCTTTTGGTTTCCTTGTTGTTCTTTTACTACTTTCTTAAAAGTAAATTCATTTATTTTTGGTACTCAGGCTATATATTTTCCTCAGGGTACAGTTTTAGCTGTGACTCACTGGTTTTCTTATAAAGTAATCTCTTTTTAAATTTTTCTATATAATTTGTAATTTCAGATTTAATTTTCTCTTTGGTCAGTAAAATTTCATATAAAAATTAATGAAATATGAAATAAAAGCAATGGAGATAAGCAAAGACAACAAGAAGTGAATCTGAGCCCCCAAATTTCAGATCATACACAAAGCAATAATTCACTAAATGGAAGAGGTAAATTTTGAAGACAAGTAATGAATAAACTTTTGGATTGTTTGACAATCCAATTAATGAAAATGATAAAATCATATAAACATACTGGAAAAGGATTTATATTACTTTGTGATTTGGCAGAAAATACTGGACAAAAAATAAATGTAAATTCATGTAAGCTTTACAATGAGAGCATTGATGACAAACTGGTTAATGATTATAGTCAATTCAAAGAGGATTTAAGGTTAATCACTGAACAAGAAAAATTGAAATGATCTGAAATCTCTATAGAGATTCGACAACAATCCTACAAAGTTATTTGATACCACCACTATCACATTTAATGCTGAAGGAAATTTTCTAAACCATCATTAATAAAAACAAATTTTGATCAATGATGCTAGGGGAATAACTGAATTATCTTTCTATTTTCTTTATGGAAAATAATATTATAAAATTATTGTCGGGCCTCCCTGGTGGCGCAGTGGTTGAGAGTCCGCCTGCCGATGCAGGGGATACGGGTTCGTGCCCCGGTCTGGGAGGATCCCATATGCCGCGGAGCGGCTGGGCCCATGAGCCATGGCCGCTGGGCCTGCGCATCCGGAGCCTGTGCTCCGCAACGGGAGAGGCCACAACAGTGAGAGGCCCACATACCGCAAAAAGAAAAAAAAAAAAAAAAAAAAAATTATTGTCATATGAAGAGGAAATCAAAGAATATACAGCCAAAATATTATAGAGGAGTGTCAGGCAGTTAATAAACATACTATTATGTTATTTTTCTATATTTTCTAACATTTGCAGAATGTATTCACTTTTAAACATTTCTCCTTTTATTCCAAATAAATATTGATGTTATATTTATTATTTTATATATATATATATATATGTATATAGTTAATGCCCTTTCCCCTCCCCTCCCCAAATTTATATGCTTTAGGCCTCACAAAACTTGTTTGCCCAGAATTGGACTAATGTCAGTTGTCTTGCTTCTCATTCAGATACATTCTACTTACGCCAGATTACTTCTTAAGGGCAGTAGTGATTGTGCTGTCCACGTACTATGTGGGACGGGTTTTCCAAGGGATCTAAGACTGAAGGTAACACCAATTTCCAGGTTTCTTAGTGTGCTCCCAAGCATTATCTAGAAAAGATGAAATGCAAAATGGTTTCAGGGACACTTGACAGCCATTTGGAATGCTGAAATCAAACTGAATCACTACCTTGCTCCTTGCATGCAGTATATTCCAGATGGATCAAAGATTGAAACATGAAAAATGAAGTCATAAAATACATAGGAGAATTTCTATACAATATCAATGTGGGAAAAGGCTTTTTAAGTTTGATACAAATCCCAGAGGCTATAGAAGAAAGAATTGCTACGTTTTAATGAATAAAAATGAAAAAAAATCTGCTTGCCAAGAAATAATAAAGTCAAAAGACAAGCGACAAATTGAGAAAAAAAGCTGTTCATAACACATATCCCACAGAGTTTATTTCCTTAATATAAAAAGAGTTCCTGGGCCTCCCTGGTGGCGCAAGTGGTTGAGAGTCCGCCTGCCGATGCAGGGGATACGGGTTCGTGCCCCGGTCTGGGAGGATCCCATATGCCGTGGAGCGGCTGGGCCCGTGAGCCATGGCCGCTGAGCCTGCGCGTCCGGAGCCTGCGCGTCCGGAGCCTGTGCTCCGCGACGGGGGAGGCCACAACAGTGAGAGGCCCGCATACCGCAAAAAAAAAAAAAAAAAAGAGTTCCTACACATTAATAAGAAAAAGGATCAATAGCCTAATAGTAAAATAGACAAAGGGTATTAACAGATAATTTATAGAAAAAGAAATACAGACTACTTGTGAACATATGAAAAGTTGTTCAATCACCTTTAAAATAAGACAAACACAAATTAAAACTGACAATCAGATTGGCAAAGATCCAAAAGTTTTTTAACACGTTGTGTAGGTGAAGGTATTAGGAAGCAGGAAATTGATGGTGCAAGTGTAAATTGGTACAACTTCTAGAAAGGGCAGATTAAATTAGGCAGCAACTTCATTTCTAGAAATTAATCATATAGATATGTCAAATTTGTAAATTGTTACAAGTAGAAAGACATTCACTGTAGTATTTTTTCTAATAGCAAAATGTTGGAAGCAACCTGTCTATCAAAAGGGACTGGTTAAGTACTGTGCAGCTGTAAAAACAAGAAAGCAGCTCTATGCATATATGAAACCATCTTAAAGACACATCATTAAAAATTTAATGTTCAGGGCTTCTCTGGTGGCACAGTGGTTAAGAATCCGCCTGCCAATGCAGGGGACACAGGTTCAGGCCCTGGTCCAGGAAGATGCCACATGCCGCGGAGCAACTAAGCCCATGCGCCACAACTACTGAGCCTGTGCTCTAGAGCCCGCGTGCCACAACTACTGAAGCCCGTGCACCTAGAGCTTGTGCTCCTCAACAAGAGAAGCCACTGCAGTGAGAAACCTGTGCACCGCAACGAAGAGTAGCCCCCGCTCGCCACAACTAGAGAAAGCCTGCTCACAGCAACAAAGACTCAATGCAGACAAAAATAAATAAAATAAATAAATTTATTTTTAAAAATGTAATTTTCAGGGTGGGACACTGATATTTAAATGGATATATTCAATGCTTATGTTTTCATGGAATATCTCTTAAAGATAGTGGTTGGTTGGGTTGCCTCTAAAAGAAGTAGGATGTGCGTGGGTAGGTGGGTGGAAGACTTACTTTCATTACAAATCCTTTTGCCCTTTTTGAATGTTCTTCCATGTACATATCTTATCTATTAAAATGCTGCAATTATTTATTAAAAATAAGAGATGTCCTATAACTAGGCTAGTGAATATCTGAGCATTGGTAGTTCTTTCCTGAAAAGGACATTATTGGGTACATGGAGAAAAAGCAAGGTAGTCCAAGGCTTAAATATAAGGTTATCCTCTGGGAATAAGATTATCACTCTAACAGTGATCTATGAATGGTTGCCGAAAAGTTTCTGAACTATCCAAATCCAAGTCAGGGTCTAACCTCAGGAGAACTCAAAAATCTAAAGTCGAAGCTTATTTAGCTGTATTGCAGTTATCTGTTCAAAGGAAGACTGAGCTGATATATGGGACCTGGTTAGCATGAGGTCTAGAAAAGGGAGGCCAAAGAGTAGAATTTGACAATATTCATCTAGTACTTACTAAGGGAGAAGATGTTCTCTGGAGTGTATGGTTATATCTTTTAGTTTTCCTATAAAACTAGTAACTGTCATTTAAATGATCTTTGAGTAGTGGCTAAGAACATGGCCTTTGAAGATAAACAGACCTGGGTTCAAATATGGTTCTTTTTTATCATCTGGGTGATTTTAGGAAAATGCCAATTCTCTGAGCCTCAGTTTATGTACAGGTAAAATGGACATAATAATTTTTACCTGAATGCTGCTGTGGATTAAAGAAAATAACAGAAAAAGTCCAGTACAGTGGTCAGTATGTAGTTGGTGCTCACTGAATAGTAACTATTATTTTCATTTACCTGCCTTTATAATCTCTAAAACTTAAGGTCCTGAAGATCGATTAAAATTGAGTCAAATGTATAGGATATTGTCATTAACAAGATAAACATAGCCTTCTAGGCAGGGTCTCTCAGAAGCTTAGAGAGGCTCCAGGCCATTTCTCTCTCCCTTTTGTTCGTTTATTTATTTATTTTTTTTGAGGCTCTTGGTATATATAAAATAAATGAAAAATTCCAACACTGGGTTTCAAAAATTGTTTTAAATGCTGTTTATGTTAAATGTAGTGAAATGTATTTGTGTTATTCACATAATAATAATATTTGAAACATTAATGTACAGTGCACCACAGGCAGGACATGTGGTAGATGAAAGTTTTACGATGAATGTCTTCCTCTTCTGGTCACTGTGCATCTCTGGGACTGGACGGATGACCTCCTTTGATGAGAACATCAAACATCTGTAGTTGAAGCTCTTCATGAATGTGAGAACTAGCCAAATGCCTGTCCTGAATCCCCAGCCCCAGTGAAAAGCCCTGTTCTAAGGAGTAGGCAGAATAGGCAGGCAAACCCCTCTAATGGGCTGCAAAAGACAGACACATTTCTCTCTTCCAGTTGCTCAGCGTTTCTAACTTGCCAATGACAAAAGCCAGCGTTTGTGTCTTGTGTCTTCATCTCAGCTGGCGTGACAGTCTTTAACACTAATCTGGGCAGGCTGCCATATTTGGAGACCTGGATAACACCCTTGTAACGCAGGGAAAACTCAGTTCACTCACATTTCCCTGTATCATGAGAAGCCGCTTCAGGCCAGTTTAAATCAAGAAATAATACAGTTAAAAGACTTTTTAAGAATCAGAAAATAGCTCCTAAGTGGGGTCTTCAGTTGGATACCAAAGAGAAATGGCCCATTTTCTCCCTGGTTGAGTGAGCTTTTGCTGCTGACCTATAAATTCTACACTATTTCAAAGTTACTGGCTGGGAAATTAATGGAAACTGAGCTGGGAATTTTTTCTTTCTTACTCTTATGTGTGATGCCTTATTTAAAATAATTCAGACTCAAAGTGAATTTCTAGCAAATGGTGCTCTGGCTGCTATTGAATTTACTGATGGTGAATCCATGATGCCTACTTTTTATGTATGATATCGCTGATGTGGTGATTTTTTTTTTTTTAAAGCTCCATGGTGAGACTTTCTTAAAATTCACCTCTTCCATTTGCTCCATAGTGCTATCAGGGATTTCAGGCTAAGATACTATTTAGCAAATTAATTTACTATGTTGAGATTTTACAACAAAGTTTTGCAAAACCATTAAGTAAACCACACGTATTTCTTATATATTGGGATTTTTTGATGTGCTAAGATTTTATATAAATTTTTATTTATCTTGATGAAAGTCAGATAAATAAATGCTCCTATTGTGCTTAATAACTCAACTATTTGCTTTCACAAGGCCAGAGCAAGGCTGAAAGGAAATTCATCTCAAAGCTATTAAGAAAAGCCACATAGAAAGGGAGCATGAAAATAAAATGAACTATGGTGAAAGGGCTAGACCCTCTTCCAGACTGCTCTACATCATCTCAGCTACCCAGATGGAACAAAGATTTAGAGTTCTAAACAGAACTTAAGAATAGAAAGAAATGATGTGGGATGGTCTGAGAAAGGGATCAATCTATTCTGTGTTCACAAGAGACACAGGGAGAAAAAGAAATTATTTGGCAAAAAAGTCTCAACAGATTAAACCAGAAATAACATGTCCCACCCCCAAACTGCCACCATGGTCCCCATTTGAATACACCTCAAAAGCAGCCCTTGTTTCCACTGCTCAGTTTCCTGCCCAGGCTTGCAAGGGGACAAAACAAAGGAAGTGAAGAAACCACCTGGGTGCCTCCTCCCTGATACTCAGGGGATTGGTTGGTTCTAACTTTTAAGTTGTCACTGAAGCCCCTGGTGGCCAGACTATGAAAAAATTCTGACCAGTGATTTGGACCTTGAGGGTTTGCTCTAATAACCCACCTTCAGTGACTTTTAAAGTTCCTACAACCGCACAGCCCAGAGCTTGATGTCAGTCTGCCTCCTGTATCATTTTATAGATGCCTGCATGTCTTACCTTTCCATCCAGTTGGAAGACCTTGTGAACTCCTGAAAAACCTAGGTTTTTATTCCTACCTACCTAATGCAATTTCCTTCATTGCAATGTTTTTCTCATTTTTGTGGGTCCAAATCCTGTCCATCCCTCAAAGACCAGCTAAAGCTATTTCCAATTTGAGAAACTTTCTGTAGAAGCCTTAGTCATTCTTTGTGGCCACCGTCTTCCTATGTTTGGAGAATCACCCTTATAAGGCACTGTCCACTGTCCACTACAACCCTGACAATGCCGGGTGCACACTTTCCCAGCCTCCTTTGTAGATGAGGTGTGGCCATGTGACCTAGGCTCTCCCAGTGAAATGCTCCCACCCCAAACTAGCCATGAGAAGAAGGAGGGACCATTCAGAATACATTCTGGTGGCCACTGGGGGCTGCAGCAGTGGCAGATACTGGCTTCCAGAGGCAGTAATGTCTGTGCTCCTTGTAGCTGAATTCTGTGTTGGTCGTGTCCTCTGGGCAAGCAACATAGTCTGTCCCCAGTAGCAATGGTCATGATGTATTTGCCATTACAGTTACCTGAATAATTTGGAGCATTTTTTTCCTGCCTCCACAACCTCTAAACCTAGTTCTGCAGTCTCCCAGAGATTCTGTTAGCTACCCACTAATTTCTTTTTTTTTTTTAGCCACTTTACGTGGCTTGCAGGATCTCAGTTCCCCAAGAGGGATTGAACCTGGGCCACGGCAGTGAAAGCCCAGAATCCTAACCACTAGGCCACTAGGAAACTCCCCCAACTAGTTTTTGTTTTTGTTTTACAGATTTATTGAGATATAATTCACATACCATACAATTCACCCATTTATTTATTTATTTATTTTATTTATTTTTTTTTCTTTTTGCGGTATGCGGGCCTCTCACTGCTGTGGCCTCTCCCGTTGCGGAGCACAGGCTCCGGATGCGCAGGCCCAGCGGCCATGGCTCACGGGCCCAGCCGCTCCGCGGCATATGGGATCCTCCCAGATCGGGGCACGAACCCGTATCCCCTGCATCGGCAGGCGGACTCTCAACCACTGCGCCACCAGGGAGGCCCCAATTCACCCATTTAAAATGTACAATTAAATGTTTAAAGTAAATTCGCAGGACTGTGCAATGATCACGACAATCTAATTTTAGAACATTTTTCTCCTCCAAAAAAAACCTCATATCCATTATCAGTCACTTTCCATTCCTCCCCCTACTTTGAGATGTAGGCAACTACTAATCTATTTTATATGTTTATAGATTTCCCTATTCTGGGCATTTCATATAAATGGAATCATACAACATGTGATCTTGAGGACTGGCTTTTTTCCTTGGTATTACGTTTTCAAGATTCATCCATGTTGTAATGGATGAATCCACATATAGGTAGTTCATTCCTTTTTATTGTTGAATAATACTCCATTGTATGGATATCCCACATTTTATTTATTCACTCGTCTGTTGATGGATATTTGAATTGTTTCTACTTTTTGGCTATTATGAATAATGCTTTTATGAACATTCATGTGCGAGTATTTGTGTAGATCTTATATCTTCATTTCTCTTGGGTATATTCCTAGGAGTGGAATTGCTGGTATGGTAACTATGGTAACTACGATTAACCTTTTGAGGAACTGCTAAACTGTTTTCTAGAGTGGCTGCACCATTTTGCAATGTGTGAAAGTTCCAATTTCTCCACATCTTTGCCAAATAATCTTTGTTATTATCTGTCTTTTTGATCATAGCCATTCCGGTGAGTATAAAATGATACGTCACTGCGGTTTTTGCCCACTAGCTGTTAACTAAATTCTTTTGCTTAAATCTAGTTTCTTGCAAGTAGAACCCTGACTGATCCATTCCTTATTCAGCCTACGCTGGCCTGTCCTATCTCTGAGCTGTACTACACAATTGAGCATTTGTCCATTTTCTGGATGCAAGATCCTTTTCTCCTCTCCTAGGTTGTAATCTACTGGAGGTCAGAGAGCCCATCACCTACTTCTGTGTCTCTCCTGTAGTGACTAGCCTGGAGCTCAGCACTTATGAAGCTTTAAGCAAATACTTGTTATTTGGAAGACTGTTGATTGGTTCATTACAAGTTTCTTGCTTACCATACAATTCCAGAAACGTGCCTTTCATTCTCTCATTAAGGAGACCCAGTTAAGGAGACGTGTAGCAGGTGCTGGGGACACGGATTTTGGAGATTGGTCAGATCTGGGTTCTAATTCTATTTTTGCTGAGTACTAGCTGTGGGACCCAAGGGCCAGTTAATTAACCTCTCTGAGCTTTGGCTTTCCTATTTACAAAGAGAGATAATAACAGATATCAGATAAGTGTAATGAGGGTTAAACTACATCCTGTATGTAAAACAATAGAACAGTGGTGCATGGAAATTGTTCAATAAATATTAGTTTCATCTGTACCCACGCATTACCTTTCCAAATCCCTCCCCCAGTAATCTGGCTTAGAGATGCATTTTGTTATGTTTGCTGTTTTATAATTTTACCAGGAAGATGGAGCAAGCCTGCTGCTTACATGTCTTAAGTCATGTTCTTACAAATGAGTATTATGTTGCTAGTCTAAGGCAATGGAAATCAGGAAAGAAGCGAAAGATGTTGCCCAAACTCCATTTTGAGAGTAGAGGGCTGTTGATTTTAGAGAGGTCAATTATGAAGTTGCCACTGAGAAGGCAGGAACAGGATGCAAGAGATGCCTGGGCTCTGCTGTTTACATGTCCTGTTTCCCCAAAGGACTCTTTTTTTGGGTTATGACCACATAGGCATAGAATCTTTTTGAAGCGAAGTTGATGTTTATTTCAGATGACCTATTTCTAGGGGCATTCTCAGCTCTGACTGGAAGAAGCCATGTGTACACCACAGGCTGAAGGATTAATCATGGGGGAGGCTGGCATGAATATTGGTGTGTTATGGGAAGATCGTTGTCTGTGGCAGCTGTCTTTATCCTTAGTACATTCAAAGAAAGCTTCCATCCTGGAGGGCTTAAAATAAAGCACCTAACTGAGTGAAACACTTTGTAACATGGTTGTGAGGGGTTGCACTGACATCTGTATGATAAACTAATGGGAGGTGAATCTGTTTTTCCCATGAACCTTATCTGGAGAATATAACTTGCCATTTATTCAGCTAGTTATTCAGAATATAACTTGCCATTTATTAATTTTTAAAAGCTTTTACTAGGTGATTTAAATTACTTTAGCAGAGGTCAAAGTCCTGCTACAGATTCCTTAGTGAGAGCTCAGATGCCATATAAATCTGGAAGGGTTAAAAGACTGAAATTTTCTATAAATGTGTAAATTTCTGAGTGCATGGCCTTTGTGAGAGTGAGTTTTAGTAGTGATCAGAGGGAGGTGATCACAAGGCAACCAGATTCCTAAACAAGACACATTATAGAGGAGAAAATGACATGTATAAAGGGGAGGCTGCAGACACAGAAATTAACTTCTTGGTTTTCCCAAAGTGAACCTTATCTGGCTTCATTCAGTCATTCAACAAACACCTAGTGAGCATTTACTATAGATTAGGCTCTGTGCTGGGAACTTGGATGATGAGGCAGGGCCTTTATTGGAAGATCCTTTATGCTGTGTATAGTTCTGAGCCTAATATACCTCCTTCAGCTTGGATCTTGGAGCTTAGGAGCCTGAATTCTAACCTAGTTCAGCTTAGTTGCAGCCATATGATAGACTCGTGAGCATGAGAATAGGGAATGTTATTGTCAGCATCTGATTTGGGGGATAGTTTGTTACATGGTGTCATTGTGACAATAGCTAACTAATACATCATGATAAGTTTGGGCTGTCTTCTGAGAGCATTAGGGAGCCACTGAAGAATTTTAATCAAGGGAGAGGTTGATAACCTTTGGATTTTAGAATGGTCTCTCTGGCTCAGCAGATTCAAAGGTGGCCATTGCTCCTTTAGCTTGGGCAGCAGAATGAGACACTTGGAGCAGTAGTCAAGGCTTAAGCAGTTGCTGGTCTAAAGATAATGAGAGCCAACTAGAGCATATCTGAACCAACCTATAGCTTCAAGCCTAAAGAATGGATTAAAGGTAGCAAGACTAGACTCAGGGAGACCAACAAGAAGACTGTTGCAATCATGTAGGCTTGAACTTGGGAAGTGACAGTAAAGGAGAGAGAGCGAGATAAGTGGTAGAATTGATTGGTCTTGGTGACTGTTTGATTGCACATGAGAATTTCAGGAGACTAATGTTAAGGGTGATTTGGTTGGTCAACAGGGTAGATGAGACTATCCTTCACTCAGAAGAAAATACATTTTTTCAGGGGGAGATGGCAGCAGAGGCAGACGGGCAGGTTCATTTAAAATATACTGAATTTGTGTGTTCAAGTTATGTCCAGGAAGATACAAATAGAACTCCAAGAACGGGTGGTGTAAGAAGCCTTCAATTAATGAAAACAAACAAACAAACAAAACCCTTAAATCAGCCTTTCCACTGAAAATGGAAGTAAAGAAAAGTTTCAAAAAAGATGAATACAATGAGATGTTGAAAATTTTATTTTCCAGAATCCCAAAGAGCTGGAGACTGGCAGACTGGCCAGAGTCACCTCAAGAAAGAAGCATTAGGAAGTGAGTTACATTTCACTGGCCCATGGTGTTGAAGGTCATAGGTCAAGAGCAGGGCCTTTGGATGGCTCTGAGATAGGAAATTGGGTATAAGATCACTGTACTGGTAAAAAGCAGTATGTAATACCTCCCCATAACTCCTCAGGCCTTCAGTGAAGTTATGAAATTCGCAAAACCACAACTATAATAGAATTTCCTGTGGAAAACAGTGAAGGGGTCAAGGTGAGCATCCTGGCTGTCAAAGACTCCTTAGAGAGAAAACACAGAGTGCAAAAGGAATAGATAAGGCAAAAGCAATTAAGTGTTGCATTTGCATAATCCTTAAGGATGGTCTCTAGGCTCATACAGGTAGAGAAATTGAGGGTTTAGCATTTAGGTCAAGTTACTTAAGTCTCTGATGGCCAAAGGGACACCCAAAGTCACATCTTAATTACATAAGTTTCTTGGGGAGGGGATTTGGGTGGGGTTGAACAGAGCAATTTTGTTGAAGTTGTTATCATCTTATGACACACACACGCACATATTTGTATATATACATGTATGTGTGTGTATGTATATATATATATGTACATATATGTGTATATATATATATTTTTTTCCAGCTAAGTGGGAGGTAAAGTCATTTACTGTGAGTTCTGGGGGTGGTGGAAGAGCTGGGGGTTTGAGGAGATTGGTGACGGTGAAATCTACAGGGCTGTGTGATTAATTATCCTCAGAGGAGCTCCATATTTAAGGTGCAGGGGCCCTGGAGGCAGAAGGTTGGCTTACTGAATTTGGAGTTTCACCAGGTGGGTTTAGCAGAGAATAAACAAGAATGGGGATTGTGCAAATCAGAAAAAGAGGGATTTGATCAATGGATCACTGATGGACCTTCTCCATGTTGGGGGAGAGTTCAAGGGAAATTCTAGATTTACAAATATATAAATTAGGACAGGGTCTTTATTTCAAGTCAAGTTTATCTGACCAAGAGTTCTTTTTTATTTTTTAAGTCCCTACTGGATATTTAGTTTCACAACCTACAAACTCATATCAAACTTTAAATGATGAAGTCAAACAGTAAGTCAGTGAAATCTCATTTTTCTCTAATTTTTGTAACTATGTGATTTGTGCAAAGTGAGGCACACCTGTGTCCAGACTTTACAGAAAGATTACAAAGACATTATGTCAGGGACTTTCCTGGTGGCGCAGTGGTTAAGAATCCGCCTGCCAATGCAGGGGACACGGGTTCAATCCCTGGTCTGGGAAGATCCCACATGCCGTGGAGCACCTAAGCCCGTGCACCACAACTACAGAGCCTGAGCTTTAGAGCCTGTGAGCCACAACTACTGAGCCCACGTGCCACAACTACTGAAGCCCATGCGCCTAGAGCCTGTCCTCCACAAGAGAAGCCACCACAATGAGAAGCCCACGCACTGCAAGGAAGATTAGCCCCTGCTCACCACAACTAAAGAAAGCCCATGCGCGACAACGAAGACCCAATGCAGCCAAAAAAAAAAAAAAAATTTTTTTAAAGACATTATGTCACATAATTAAAAAAAAAAATAACAACAACCTTCTCATCTACCAGCAAAGCAGAGAGCAGCAAGTATTGTCATCTCCATACTGAAGGTGGGAAACTGAAGCATGGTGAGACTGCACAACTTCTTCAAGGGTTCTTTGTATTCCAGAGCATCCTGGTTTCTGAATATGTGATATATCATATAAACTTCCAAACAGGAGCAGTGAATAAATAAGCTATCATTTATTAATATTTATGGAGCCCTTGTGTCATGCTCAGCCTATGGTGAATGCTGTAAATTATTAAAATGAAGATGTGCAATCTACACTCCTGGACTTAAAACTCCTGTAATCTGGTTAGAGAGATCAAAACTCAACATACTAAAAGTTTTCAAAGAATATTAGAGATAAATAACAACTTGAGACAATGACAGGAAAAATACTGAGGCATGTGTGAGGTGACCAGTGAATGAAATAGACAGTAAATTGGAGGGAAGAGAAAAGGAGAAGTTAGAATGGGCTGGAGTTGACGGAGAATGCTTCGTGTAGGGGTGGGAATTTAACTGGACCTTGAGGAATGGGTAGTGGTTGGAGAGTCATCATTATCATCCTGCTTATATAAGAGCAGTTGTATAAATATGAACCCTCACGAATCTCCTTTTGAAAGGGCACTTTCAGACAGAAACCTGAAAAGAATTCCTTTTTTTAAAAATATAAATTTATTTATTTATTTTTGTCTCGGTTGGGTCTTCGTTGCTGGGTGCAGGCTTTCTCTAGTTGCGGCGAGTGGGGACTACTCTTCTTTGGCGTGTGCGGGCTGCTCATTGCAGTGGCTTCTCTTGTTGTGGAGCACAGGCTCTAGGCGTGGGCTTCAGTAATTGTGGCGCTCCGCGGCATGTGGGATCTTCCCAGACCAGGGCTCGAACCAGTGTTCTCTACAATGGCAGGTAGATTCTTTTTTTTTTTTTTTTTTTGCGGTACGCAGGCCTCTTACTGTTGTGGCCTCTCCCGTTGCGGAGCACAGGCTCCGGACGCCCATGGCTCACGGGCCCAGCCGCTCCATGGCATGTGGGATCTTCCCGGACCGGGGCACGAACCCATGTCCCCTACATCGGCAGGTGGACTCTCAACCACTGAGCCACCAGGGAAGCCCCGGCAGGTAGATTCTTAATCACTGCACCACTAGGTAAGTCCTGAAAAGGATTCTTTTTGAGTAAGTGGCAAGAGGAGGAGGAGAGGGGAGAAAATAAACTTAAGACTAACTTTATTAAAATCCCATTTCCCCCGCCTCCCTGCGAACTGGCTCTGCTAGATTAGATTGAGTTTCCTGAGGATTCTTACTACCTCATATCTCACCTGTGCCTAAAATCTCTGCACTTGTGACATTCATGGGTGAACCCTCCATCTGCCTTCATTTTTTTTTTTTTTTTTTTTTGCGGTACGCGGGCCTCTCACCGCCGTGGCCCCTCCCGCTACGGAGCACAGGCTCCGGATGCACAGGCCCAGCGGCCATGGCTCACAGGCCCAGCCGCTCCGTGGCATGCGGGATCTGCCCGGACCGGGGCACGAACAAGTGTCCTCTGCATCGGCAGGCAGACTATCAACCACTGCGCCACCAGGGAAGCCCCTGCCTTCATTTTTGATGCTCTATTATGCTTTGTTCCTCCATGAAGAAAAAGTAAGAGAACTTATTTCCAAAGCTTAGTGGTTTTCCAGAATGTTCACTTCAGTTTTCTGAAGCATTCTCCTTGGGTTGGCAAACACTGTGGCCTGGATAGAATCACAGCAGGGCAAGGTGCTGCTACTCCTCACTTCTCAGTTAGAAAGCTGGTGGTCAAGGGTTCTGAGAAAACAGAACCCTCCATCTGAAGACTGGATGGTCAATTGATGGGGATAAAAAGGTCATTGAATAGTGACTATCATTAGAATCCGGTGAACTCTTACTGGGTACTTTCCAGGCAGCAGACTCACACTGGAACAACTCTTCAAGAATGTGTCCTTATAGCACAGGGAACTATATTCAGTATCATGTAATAACCTATAATGGAAAAGAACCTGAAAAAGAATCTATATCTATCTATCTATCTATCTATCTATCTATCTATATCTGAATCACTTTATAGCATACCTGAAACTAATAACAGTATTGTAAATCCACTATACTTCAATAAAATTTAAAAATAGATAGATAAATAAATAAATAGAATGGGCCCTTGACATCTGTGACGTGAATCTAGTAAGCTCTGAACTTGTCCATTCCCTTATAGGTTTCCCCCAAATACACACCCACGCCTTTATTCCTTTGCACAAAAACCCCATTCTCTTATTTTCTCCTACAATGAAGTTAGCGGAACCATAAAAAAGAGCTTATTTGTTCATTAAATGCAAGCATTCAGCAATCTAAAGCTCTGTACTTAGAAACACAGTTGACTTTTCGTCAAGAAGAGGACCAAGAAAACATGGGAAATCCTCTTTCCACTCTTAACACATAAAATTTCTAGATACGAAAAACATTTTTTTTTGAGTCCATAGTTGAACTTGTAAGAAATAGAAATTTCCAGGTGTCAGAAATTAAGGGAGAATCCACAGAGGTCAGTGCTACTTGTGTTTTATGAGCAATCCCAGCACCTTAGAGTATGGATTTTAACAGGTGGAAAGGGTGGCGGTCCAGTCTTTAGGTCTCCTGTGCATTGCATAAGTTGTAGCTGGGCTCCTCACAGAGAATGGGCCAGGCTCCCTTTTTTACTTTTTTATAAATTTATTTATTTTTATTTTTGGCTGCGTTGCGTCTTTGTTGCTGTGCGTGGGCTTTCTGTAGTTGCAGCGAGTGAGGGCTACTCTTCAATATGGTGCGCGGGCTTCTCATTGTGGTGGCTTCTCTTGTTGCAGAGCATGGGCTCTGGGCACGTGGCTTCAGTAGTTGTGGCACGTGGGCTCAGTAGTTGTGGCTCGTGGGCTCTAGAGCACAGGCTCAGTAGTTGTGGCGCATGGGCTTAGTTGCTCCACGGCATGTGGGATCTTTCGGGACCAGGGATGGAACCTGTGTCCTCTGCATTGGCAGGCAGATTCTTAACCACTGAGCCACCAGGGAAGTCCCGAGGCTCCCATTTTTGACCATGAATGTCAAAAGAGTCTAAAGATCCTTATCCTGTGCTGTCTATGCAGACTCAAATTCTTACAATAACCTCATCATAGAGAAGCCCTGTGCCAAGAATGTAAACTAAATATTTATGTGAAATCAGTGAATCCCATAGAACCCCCAGCAAATGCAGCCATGGAAAAGCTTGATGGGGTCTTATCCACAATCCAGGACACAATGCAAAAGAGACTTTAAGTATGCTTTCAAATGTTCAGAAAAAGAGAGGAAGGAATAGAACTTGTAAGGTAAGAACAGGACATATTTTTTTAAAAAAGAAGGGATTTGAAAAAAAATCATGTAGTATAGTAGCTTGTATTTTCCAAAATCATTGCCCATAGATGCCTCAGCAATATTTCCATCCCACATGCTTTTCTCTTGCAATGTGTCTTTTGTACTCCTTCCACCGAGAGATGGGGTCTTTGTCCCTTTCCTTGAGGGACATGATTGTGACTCACTTGTAACTAATAGAATGTGGTATAGGTGGTGCTCTGTGACTTCTTGAGGCTACATCAGAAATGTGAGGCAGTTTTTGCTTTGTTGACTGGATCATTTGTGCTTAGTCCTGAGCTGCCATGTAAGGAGTTCGACTGCCCAGGAATTGTCAGGCCTATACAAAATGACTATATGCAGAGGTCCTGAGACAACATAAAGAAAGAGAGCTATCTGGCTATCCACAACTTCTCCAGCCCTCTGCTCTTCTAGCTCTAACCACTGTCTGAATGCAATTGCCTAAGAGACCCTAAGCCAGAACCTCTAACTGAGCCCTATCTGAATTACTAATCCACAAAATCATGAACAAAATAAAAGGTTGTTTTAAGATGCTAAGTTTTGAGATAATTTGTTATGTAGCAATAAATAATTGGAACATACAGATATTCTAGGAGTCGAAATATCGAGAAAACATTGAGAAAACCAGATTAAATAGCAGTTTAGATTAGCTGAGGAGAAAATTACAGAATTAGAAGATAAATGTAAAGAAATCATACAGAATGCACAACACAGAGAAGAAAAACAGAAAAATCAAAAGGGAAATTAGAAGACATGGAGGTTGAAATAGGAGGTTGTACCATATATCTAGTAGGGATTGCAGAGACAGAAAATAGAAAAAGGAGAGGAGCAGGGCTTCCCTGGTGGCGCAGTGGTTGAGAGTCCGCCTGCTGATGCAGGGGACGCGGGTTCATGCCCCGGTCCAGGAAGATCCCACATGCCGCGGAGCGGCTGGGCCTGTGAGCCGTGGCCGCTGAGCCTGCGCGTCCGGAGCCTGTGCTCCGCAACGGGAGAGACCACAACAGTGAGAGGCCCGCGTACCTCAAAAAAAAAAAAAAAAAAAAAGAAAAAAAAGAAAATGGAGAGGAGCAAATATGTGAAGTGATAACAGTTGAAAAATTTCCAGAATTGAAGATAGACATGAGTCCTCAGGTAGAGAGGTAGAGAGAGAGAGAGAGAGAGAGAGAGAGAAGGATTGATTTATCTTTAAAAAACTGGCTTACGTGGTAAATCTAAAATCTGCAGAGTAGGCTGGCAGGCTAGAGACCCAGGGGAGTTGCAGTTTGATCCATCTACTGGCGGAATTCCTTCTTGCTCAGGGGAGGTCAGTCTTTGTTCCATTAAGACCTTCAACTTATTTGGGTAAGGCTCACCTACATTATGGAAATTAATCTGCTTAACTCAAAGTCCTTCAATTTAAATGTCAATCTCATCCAAAAACACCTTCACAGGAATATCCAGAATAATGTTCAACCAAAAATCTGGACACTATGGTCCAACCAAGTTGACACATAAAATTAACAATCACACTATCCTTTTATGTGCAATTCATTTGTATCTTGGAATCTAAACTGTTTCTTTTAGACTACATATTGTTACTTTTTCTCCGAGTCTGACACTCTCTGCTTTTGGACTGGAGCATTTAGTCTATTCACATTTAACATACTATTTGACATGGTTGGATTTACATATCTGTCTTCAATATATCTCATGGCTTTTTTGTTTCTCTGTTCCTTTATTGTATTTTTTTGTGTCAAACAAACATTTTGGTATACCACTTTCATTTCTCTTTTGATTTTTTAACACTATTTTTAAACCTTTTTGTTGTTGCTGTTGTTGTTGCTCTAGGGATTATAGTGTACATCTTAATCATCACAATCTACTTCAGGTTAATACTGACTTAATTCCAGGAAATTATATCAACTTTGCTCCAATATAACTCCATTTCCATCTCCTTCCTATATCATTGTCATATATATTTTTTCTGCATCCTTTGCACTATTTATAGAACAAAATAAAGGACACGTACTAATTATTTGTGTATTCCTCATTGTCATATATTTTAACGTATGTGTTATAAACCCAATAATATAGAGTTATAATTACTATTTTATACAATCATGTTTTAAAACAAATTAGAAGAGAAAATATATTCATGAACTATATTTTACATATTTATAAATATAAATTTCTTAAATATTATACTTATTTATCTGTTCTATTTACCCACATATTTATAATTTCTGTGCTCATTTCTCCCTATAGACTTGATTTACTATCTGGTATTATTTCCTTTCAGCCTGAAGGACTTCCTTTAGTATTTCTTGTATGACAGTTTGACTAGTAACACATTCTCTGAATTGTTGATCATTGGAAATGTCCTTATTTTTAGTTTTGATTGATATAGACGTAGAGAATGGACTTGAGGACATGGGGAGGGGGAAGGGTAAGCTGAGAGGAAGTGAGAGAGTGGCATTGACATATATACACTACCAAATGTAAAATAGATAGCTAGTGGGAAGCAGCCGCATAGCACAGGGAGATCAGCTCGGTGCTTTGTGACCACCTAGAGGGGTAGGATAGGGAGGGTGGGAGGGAGACGCAAGGGGCTATATGTATACTTATACAGCAGCAACTAACACAACACTGTAAAGAAACTATACCTCAATAAAGATGTTTAAAAAATAGAATTCTTGATTAAAAGGTTTTTCTTGCAGCATTTTGAATATGTCACTCTGCTGCTTTCTGGCCTCTATTATTTCTCATGTAAAATCATCTATTATTCACATTTTTGTTCCCTTGTATGAGTCATTTTTCTCTTACTGATTTCAAGAATTTCCTTTTTTTTGGCTTTCAACTTTTTGACTATGATGTGTCTAGGAGTAGATTTCTTTAAGTTTATCACACTTGGGGTTTGTTGAATTTCTTGGATTTGAAGATTAATGTTTGTCATCAAATTTGGAGAATTTTTAGCTATTATTTCTTCAAGTGTTTTTTCTAACTCTTTGTCTTCTCACCTTCTGGTGATCCTATATTATGGCTAGTGGGTATGCTTGATGCTGTCCCACAGGTCTTTGAAGCTCTCTATATTTTTCTTTTTCTTCATTCTTTTTTTTCTCTATTATTCAGATTGGAAAATTTCTAATAATCTATCATCCAGTTCACTGATTTGCTCTTTTGCCGACTCATATCTGATGCTGAGCCCATTAAGGTCGCACATTTCATTTTAGTTTTTGTACTTTTCAACTCTAGAATTTCCATTTGGGTCTTTTCTATGGTTTCCATTTCTTTATTGAAATTCCTTGTTTATTAGCTACGTTAAAATTTTCTTTTAATTCTTTGACCATAGTTTCTTTAATTATTTGAATATATTTATAATAGCTGCTTTGAAGTCTTGTCTGCTCAATCCAACATCTGGGCTCATTGAGTTAGTTTCTGTTACTGACTTTTTCCTGAATGTAAATCACACTTTACTATTTCTTGGCATTTCTCATAACTTTGGGTTGACAGTCAAGCATTTTCAGTAATACATGGTAGCAAGTCTGTAGTCCAGTTTTTTTCCCCTGATTTTTAAAAACTTTGTCTGAACTTAAATGGTGGAATCTTTCACCCCCAGGGGTTGCAGGCCACTGCTAATGTCTCTGCCCAGATTCTTATTCTTGTTTTTATTTTTTATCCTAGCTTAACTAGAGGTCATCCTTGTATCAGCATAGCCTAGTCATCAGCCAATAATTTGAGCAGAGATTTTGCTTTAACACCTTGGGCTTTAACCCGCCCCTCTGCAGGACTATCTATGTGTAGATTGAGGAGTGAGTTCATTCAAAGTTTAGCTAGTTCTTCTACACTGTTGGTGGGAATGTAAATTGGTACAGCCACTGTGGAGAATAGTATGGAGGTTCCTTAAAAAACTAAAAATAGAGCTACCATATAACCCAGCAATCCCACTCCTTGGCATATATCCATGGAAAACCATAATTCGAAAGGATGCATGCACCCCGATGTTCATTGCAGCACTATTTACAATAGCCAGGACATGGAAACAACCAAAATATCCATCGACAGAGGAATGGATAAAGAAGATGTGGTACATACATACAATGGAATACTATTCAGCCATAAAAAGGAATGAAATAGTGCCATTTGCGGAGATGTGGATGGACCTAGGGACTGTCATACAGAGTGAAGTAAGTCAGAAAGAGAAAAACAAATATTGTATAGTATCACTTATGTGTGGAATCTAGAAAAATGGTAGAGATAAACTTATTTGTAAAGCAGAAATAGAGTCACAGATGTAAAGAACAACCTTATGGTTACCAAGGGGGGAAAGGTGGGTGGGATGAACTGGGAGATTGGGATTGACATAAATACACTACTGTGTATAAAATAGGTAACTAATGAGAACCCACTGTATAGCACAGGGAGCTCTACTCAATGCTCTGTGGTGACCTAAATGGGAAGGAAATCTCAAAAAGAGTGGATATATGTATATGTATGACTGATTCAGTTTGCTGTACAGCAAGAAAATAATACAACATTGTAAATCAACTATACTCCAATAAAAATTAATTTAAAAAATACACACCAAAATAAAACAAAACCAAGTTTAGCTAGTTCTCAAGTATGCCTAGGATTTTACTTTCCACTGAGCTCTCTTGAGTTTCCCCTGGCACACATGTAGTTTTCCAGTCAGCTGGGGACAGATGAAGAGCTAATCTAGCTCTTCTATGGCTCTGTTATTTTCAAGATATCCTTGTTAAATTTCTACCTGGTCTGGCTGCTTGCCCCAGCTGTGATCACAAACTCAGACTAGCAAAGTTGTGAGTTTTACCTGTTTATTTTCTACCAATTTTTCTTTTTTAACTGACAAGGTTGTCATGGCTTTTTGCTTCCTGCCCCAAGTCTAGTCTTCCCCCTTGGCAGCAAAGCTGCTTGTTTTTACAACTAGCTTAACCTTTTAAAAACTATCGATCTCAGTAACTAACCTGTGGGCAGGACAAGGTGAATGGACCCACACAATAAGGCCACAGACTCTTGCTGTTCTTACCTGAAGTTTCAATTAAAAAAAATTAATAATTGCTTCTCAATGTGGTGTGCGCTTTTGGTCATTTTCCAGGGCCCTGAAATGGTTATTTTTGACAATTTTATCCAGTTTATAATTTTTTTTTTTTTTTTTTGCGGTATGCGGGCCTCTCACTGCTGTGGCCTCCCCCGTTGCGGAGCACAGGCTCCGGACGCGCAGGCTCAGCGGCCATGGCTCACGGGCCCAGCCGCTCCGCGGCATATGGGATCCTCCCAGACCGGGGCACGAACCCGTATCCCCTGCATCGGCAGGCGGACTCTCAACCACTTGCGCCACCAGGGAGGCCCCAGTTTATAATTTTTTGAAGAGAGGATTCACGTACCTTTTCATTCTGTCATAACCAGAGGTCCTATCTGCACACTTGGTAATTTTTTATTGGATGCCAGACATTGTAAATTTTATATTGTTTTGCTGGCTTTTGTTCTATTTCTTTAACTAATGTTGGATTTTGTTCTGAGGTACAGTTAAGTTATCTGGGATCATTTGGCTTATTTTGGGGCTTGCTTTTAAGTTTTATTAGAGCAGGTCCAGAGTAGCCTTTAATCTAGAGCTAACTCAGTGCTACTATTAAGACTTAAAAAAGGGAATCTACCTAATGCCCCATGAGTTATGATATGAGGTCTTTCTACTCTGGCTAGTAGGAACACAAACTATCCGCAGATCTGTGAATCGTTTTGCCTACTCCATTCAGGTGGTTCCTTCCCTGGCCTAGGGTAGATTCCTCTTACACATGTACAAATCAGTACTCAGCCAGAGACTTGATGGGATCCCTCTAGACTTTCGAATCTCTCCTTCCCTCTCTCTGTTTTTCTCTCCCCCCCATCTCCATCTCCCTTGCCATGTCCATCTCTATCTCTATCTTTGTAATTTTCACTCTTCTCCAGTACTCTGCTCCACAGATTCCAGCCACCCTAACCTCCCCATCTAGATCTCTGTCTCTGCAACTCATGAGATCGGTTTGGTTAACCCTTCCCAGTGATTTGGACTAGAAACTACCTTTAGGCAGTAAGTTCATGCAAGTAGCAAAGCTGCTGGTTTTTACAGCTAGCCCTACCTTTTTAAAGCTACCATTCTCAATAACTAAGCTGGGGGTGATAGGATGGGAATGGACCCAAGCAAGAAAGCCACAGACTCTAGCTGTTCTTACCTGTCTGAAAAATAGTTTTATGTATATATATAGATAAATTTGTCAATTTTTCTAATTGCTTAGGGAAGGAGGACAGATCTAGTCTCTGTTATTCCATCTTGGCTGAAAATGAAAGCTGAAGGATTTTAATCAGAAGACATGATTTTATTCATAATTTAAAATTATTGTACTTGCTTTGTATTAAATGAGAATAAGATTGGAAAAAGAGATCAGTTAAGAGGTTTTAGCAGTTGTGTAGGACAGAGATGATGGTTTTCTGGTCTGAAGAAGCAGTGGTTATTGAAATTTGAAAGAATAGATCTGAGATATATTTTGGACATAAAATGGATAAAATCTGCTGATTACTTGGATGTGGGAGATAGGGGAAAGTGAAGAGACAAGCAAGCCCAACCAGTTTTCATTTCCTTTGTCCTTTTCTAAGTCCATAATTTGGGTTTTCATTCTGCCCTTACCACACTGTCCTTTGAGACCAATCTCCTTCCCCATTTCTTACTTCCTTCCCTGAAAACAGAAAAATGTGTAATGGTCAATCCTGCGACTATGAAAAGAGAATTTATTTGTTATATAACAAATCCAATAGAGACACCTAATTTAGTGGCCCACGTCAAAGAGGTCCTAAGAGTAGAGGAAGACTTGGCAGAATCAAATCAGGCAGGCTGTGTAGGATCCACTGTTATTATCCAATCAGCAAGATTTCAGGCAAAGAAATGAAGATTCAAAACAGGTCTCATAAGAGAGAATTCTCCTGTTAGTTGAGGCTCTGGTTGGGGGAAGCTCAGAGCCACATTGTTGGTCCCATCCTGGAGCTGACAGTCATAGCAAGCATAACCTTCCTAGATGTGAGAACTTGTCCTGTTTATCTTTGGAGCCTATGGCATTTGTGTTCAAAAGGAGAGTCTTGGGCCTCCCTGGTGGCGCAGTGGTTGAGAGTCCGCCTGCCAATGCAGGGGACACGGGTTCGTGCCCCAGTCTGGGAAGATCCCACATGCTGCGGAGCGGCTGGGCCCGTGAGTCATGGCTGCTGAGCCTGCGCGTCCGGAGCCTGTGCTCCGCAACGGGAGAGGCCACAGCAGTGAGAGGCCCGCGTACCGCAAAAAAAAAAAAAAAAAAAAAAAAGAGACTCTTCCTCCAGGAAGACTGACCTTTAGCTGGAGGCTTTCTCTCGTGATATCTTGAAGCATGGGACGGAAAAGGCCAAGGAGAGGTAAACCTCTTTGTGTTAACGCTGTGAATGAATTAACCCGGTGGCCCCTGAGACTCCTTTTGCAAATCTCCTTAGTGCCACACAGTTTAACACTGCATTATTCTATAACTGTTTTGTGATATCTGAGTTTTTGAATCTTTAATTGACTACTGTATTCATTTCCCAGGACTGCTGTTACAAAGTACGACAAACTGGGTGATTTAACAATGGACATTTATTTTCTCATAGTTCTGGAGGCCAGGTTCAAAATCAAGGTGCTTGACAGGGCTATGCTCCATGTTGTTTCATCAAATGAGGAAAGGCTATTCAGGGACTGGCATATTTACCTTATAGAAGCGATTATGAGACATCCTCAAATATAAGGTCATATTTTCTTATGAAATCTGTAGAGGAGATCCCTTCTTGCCTCTTTTAGCTTCTGGTGTTTGCTGGCAATCCTGGGTGTTTCTTGCCTTGTAGATGCATCACTCCAATATCTGCCTTTGTTGTCATGTGCTGATTTTCTTCCGTGTGTCTCGCTCTCTGTATCTCTTCTCTTCTTATAAGGACACCAGTATGACCTATTCTTTTTTTATTTTTTATTTTTTTTATTTTTGTCTGCGTTGGGTCTTTGTTGCTGCACGTGGGCTTTCTTTAGCTGCGGCGAGCAGGGGCTACTCTTTGTTGCAGTGCGTGGACTTATTGCAGTGGCTTCTCTTGCTGCGGAGCACAGGTTCTAGGTGTGCAGGCTTCAGTAGTTGTGGCACGCAGGCTCAGTAGTTGTGGTGCACGGGCTTAGTTGCCCTGTGGCATGTGGGATCTTCTGGGACCAGCGCTGGAATCCATGTCCCCTGCATTGGCAGGCGGATTCTTAACCACTGCGCCACCAGGGAAGTCCCAGTACAAGCTATTCTTAACTACTTGCTTTTGCAACAATCCTATTTCCAAATAAAGTCACATTCTGAAGTGCTGGGTGTTAGGATTTCAACATATCTTCTTGGGGGACACAATTCAACCCATAACAACCACTTCTTTTTTTTTTTTTTTTTTTGCAGTACGTGGGCCTGTCACTGTTGTGGCCTCTCCCGTTGCAGAGCACAGGCTCCGGACGCGCAGGCTCAGTGGCCATGGCTCACGGGCCTAGCCGCTCCACGGCATGTGGGATCTTCCCGGACCAGGGCACGAACCCGTGTCCCCTGCATCGGCAGGCAGACTCTCAAGCACTGCGCCACCAGGGAAGCCCCCATAACAACCACTCTTAAGGAAAGGGACTGTGTCTCATACTTTTTTTAAGTGTCCAAGGACACTTAGGACATTCAGCAGAGTTTCCTGCTTTGGGTGGATGTGACAGAAAATAAAGGACTATGATTTTAAAAGAAATGACACAGATTTTTTTGTAAGGCAGGAAAATGTGCTTATTTGTAATAATATTGAAATAATATTTTGGTATGAATTGATATGTATTCTCCCATAATTCTTATTTATCCTATGGCTCTTCCTCCATTCTTGAGTTACAGATTGTCTTCAGAAAAACCAGAGAACAAGAGTAAAATAGTTCTTTTTCAGTTTTAAAATCTTAGGTCCAGGACTTCCCACATGATGCGGAGCAACTAAGCCCGTGCACCACAACTACTGAGCCTGTGCTCTAGAGCCCACGAGCCACAACTACTGAAGCCCCACACCTAGAGCCCGTGCTCCGCAATGAGAGAAGCCACTGCAATGAGAAGCTCGTGCGTCGCAAGGAAAAGTAGCCCCTGTTCGCTGCAACTAGAGAAAAGCCCGTACGCAGCAACAAAGACCCAAATGCAGCCAAAAAAACCCCCCAAAAAAACCCAACTTAGGTCGAGGAAGAAGACAAAAGGACTTAGAATAATATTTGGTTAATCAAAGCCAGTTTGTCCCCCTCACCTCCTTTCTACCTGGGATCAGTCTACAGAACGGGAGGAGGAAGAAGAGTGTCTGAGAGGAAGCGAGACATTATTTGTCCCTGAGCAGGGGTTCTGTGGCTTGCCCCCCAACCCCAGGGCCAATTTTGGGGGGCAGTGAAGGAAGTGAAACCTTCATCAGACAGGTATAGGGGTTTAGAAGAAGAGGAAGGCTGTATCTTTCTTCCAAGGAGGTCACAAGACTTGTAGGATTCTCCTAACCAGATGGGATAGAAGTACAGCTGAATGTTTCTGTACCTCGGAGAGGAGCACAGAGGTACCTGAGATAGAGCCAGCCTGGAGGAGTCTGCAGTCAGGCACAAGGGACTGGGAATGGTTTTAAGATTAGAGACCAACTGAATGATAGACATCTCAATAGATACAGGTATAGACAGATGACAGCTAAAGGCCAGAGTCCCCCTCCCCTGTCTTCCCCACTCATCCTTCCCCCACCCACCCTGCACTTTAAGTCAACTCTAAAGATAGATTCCTGAATTGATGTACTAGGTTTCTACTTCTAGGTGGAATGAGGCTCATAAAATAAATTGTTTGGTTATTAAACAATAAAGTTTATTTCTTTCAACCTTTAATTTGTGGTCTGAGATTTATTTCAGCTACATATAGAAAATGCTAATTCTAAACATGCAAGTTGTTTCTTATTTGTAGGTAATCAGTGGGAACTGAAACTGTCCTCTGGGCAGCCCGGTACTCCCTAGTGTGACCTTGGCATTTTCCTGAACTACAGAAATTATTGCTGAAATCTCACTGGCTGGGCCTCCAGGAAGGAGGGAAAGGGAAGTGGAAGGAGTGGGTGGGGATGGGAGTGTATGCGTACACCACTCAAGTTATATTTTAAACTCTGGATTCATTGTTCTGAGAGTGACTCTGGCCCTTTTAGAGGGGAAGTTCTGAGCAGCTCTGAAACTTGAGGTACCTGCAAAGACAACTCAGCTGTTGTTGCTAAGGAACAAGTGTGCTGAAATTGTGGTATCAATATCACCAGCTCCTGCTCAGAAGTCAAAATGTACAGGAAAGATGTAAAATCATCAGAGGGGAAGAGACAGTTCAGTGTGATAGGCCATGGATTATTGTTTAAAGTGGTCAATTCTCTGTAAAAAATATGACCTCACATTTGAGGTTGTCTTAGTAGCTCCAATAAGGTAAATATGCCATTCCCTGAATAATCTTTTTCTTTGATGGAAGAGAAGTGGAGAAAAAAGTAGGAAGAAAGAGACGAGAAGGAACAGAAGAACAGAGCTATCTGGAATAAATGACCTCATTAAAGGACTTTAGGGAGGAGACGTTAGAGTCAGAATGAGCCTTTGGAATTAGACTGAGATTTGAGTGTCAGTTTTGTCACTAACTAAATTATCTTGGGCACATATTTTAACCATTCTATGCCTTGAATTTCCAATCTGTAAAATGGGATGTGTTGTGTGAAGACCTGAGGAATTTTGCTGTTTGATCTTTTAATGTTTATTTCTAAATCAATTGTTTGTCATTTTCATTTTTTTGTCTTTTTTAAATTATTTTTATTTATTTATTTAAAAAAATTTTATTTATTATTTTGGCTGCATTGGGTCTTCGTTGCTGTGCATGGGCTTTCTCTAGTGAGCAGGGGCTACTCTTTGTTATGGTGCTAGGGCTTCTCATTGCGATGGTTTCTCTTGCTGTGGAGCATGGACTCTAGGTGCGTGGGCTTCAGTAGTTACAGTGCGTGGGCTCAGTAGTTGTGGCTCACGGGCTTAGTTGCTCTGTGGCATTTATTTTCATTTTTATTTCAATAATCTAATGTGGTTGGCAGCCTCTAATGTGGTCCCCAATGATCCCCGCTTCCTGGTATTCACACCCTTGTGTAATCCCTTCTACTTGACTATGGGTTGGACCTAGTGACTTGCTTCTAATGAATAGAATATGGAAGAAATAATGGGATAACACTTCCTATATTAGGGTATAAAATGACTATGGCTTTTGTCTTTGGTTCATTCTCTTTCTGTCTTTCCCTCTCTTTCTCTCAGATCACTTGCACTGTGGGAAGCATACTGCCATATTGTAAGCAACTCTATGGACATGCCTATGTAGCATGGTGAGGAACTGAGGCCCTCAGTGCAACAACACAGAGAAACTGAAGCCTGCTAACAACCAGGTGAGTGATCTTGGGAATGGGTCCTTCATGCCCAATCAAGTCTTGAGATGACTGCAGCCCCAGGCAACAGCTTGGCTGCAATCTCATGAGAGACCTTGCACTAGAGGCATCCAGCTAAGCTGTGCCCAGATTTCTGACCAATAGGAACTGTGAGGTAATAAGTGTTTGTTGTTTTCAGCTTCTAAGTTTTGAAATGATTTGTTAGGCAGCAATGTATATCTAATACATGGCTCAGGTCCATCTTACAGTGGGCCCAGTGTGTACCCAAACCCACTTTGTGGTTATTTTTCCAGTTCTAGAATGTATAATTAGAATAGACACATCCAGAAACTGGCAGAGTCAGAGCAAAAAGTAGCAACTATTCTAGACATATTGAAAAGGCATTTGTGTGCCAGAGGGTGGGAGATAAATCCCACAGAAATTCAAGCACCTGCCACTTTAGTGAAAAATTCTAGGCATTCAATTATCTGAGATATGAAGACATTTCTCTTCCAAGGTGAAGGGCAAGTTGCTCCATCTGTCTCCTCCTACCATTAAGAAAGAGGCACAATGCCTACTGGGCCTCTTTGGATTTCAGAGGCAACATATATCTCATTTGGGCATGCTACTCTGACCCATTTACTGAGTGACCTGAAAAGCTGCCTGTTTTGAGTGAATCCAAGAATAAGAGTAGGCTCTGCAACAGGTTAAGCTGCTATGCAAGCTGTTCTGCTAATTGGGCCATATGACTCAGAAGATATGATAGTACTTGAAGTATCAGTGGTACATAGGGAAGCTGTTTGGAGCCTTTGGTAGGCCCCATCCTATAGGTGAATCACAGTACAAACACTTACAATTTTTTAGCAAAGCCATACTTTCCCCTTTTGAGAAACAACTTTCGGCTTGTTACTGGGCCTTAGTAGAGACTAAATGCTTGACCATGAGCTACCAAATTACCATACGACCTGAGTTGCTCATCATGAACTGGGCATGTTTGACCCACAAAACCATAAAGTTGGGCACGCATAGCATCACTCCCTCATCAAAAGGAAGAGATATCTATGATACTGGACTTAAGCAGGCCCCGAAGGCACAAATAAATTGCTCAATGAAGTAGCCCAGATGTCCATGACCCCTCTTCTAGCTACAGTTCCTTCTTTCTTTCAACAACATCTATGGCTTCCCTATGATTAGTTGACTGAGGATAAAAATACTTGAAGTTTGTTTACAGGTTAATTCTTCATGATGTGCAGAACCACCTAACAGTGGATAGGTAGAGCACTGCAACCCTACCTTGGGACTGCTCTGAAAGACAGTGGTGAAGGGAAACTCCTCCTGTGGGCAGGACTGTAAACAGAGCATATAGTTATCCATTTTGCCTAGAATGATAGACGGCCATACAAATGATTCTACAGCAATTCATGGGCTGGGGCTAATGATTTGGCTGGATGGTCAGGGATTTGGAAGGAACACAATTGGAAAATCAGTGAGAAGGAAGCCTGGGGAAGAGGTATGTGGATAAGCCTCTCCAGATGGGCACAAAATATAAAGATATTTGTGTCCCATGTGAATGCTCACTAAGGAGGACTTTAATAATCAGGCAAACAGAATGACCTTTTCTGTGGATGTCAGTCAGCTTTCCCCTCTAGTCACTCCTGTTGTTGCCCAGAGGGTTCATGAACCAGTGGCCATGGAATCAGGATGGAGGTTATGCTGGGATCAGCAACAGGAACTTTCACTATTTAGGGCCTATTTGGATATAGCCGTTGTTGAATGCCCAATCTGCCAATAGTAGAGACTAACACTGAACCCACAACATGGCACTATTACCTGGTGGAATCAGCCAGTTAACTGATGGTGGGTTGATTACATTGGTCAGCTTCCATCATGGAAGGGATAGCACTTTGTCTTTATTGGATATGGATGTGTCTTTTTTGCTTGTCTGCTTGCAATGTTTCTATCAAAACTTCTATTTGTGAACCGACCAAATACTTTATCCAAAAACATGGTATTCTATATAGCATCACTTTTGACCAAGGAACTCACTTCATAACAAATGAAGTGAGGCAATGGGCTCATCCTCATGGAATTCACTGGTCTTACCTACAATTCTGATGCGACAGATATGATAGAATGATGTAATCACCTTGTGAAGGCTCAGTTATGGGACCAGGTAGGTGGCAACACCTTGGGGGTCTGAAGCAAGGTCCTCCAGATTGTGGTAAATGCTCTAAATCGATATTCACTATATTTCTATTTTTCCCATAGCAGGATTTACAAGTCTAGAAATCAAGGGGGTTAAAATGGAAATAGTTGCTTTCATTATTATTCCTGATGATCCACTAGTACAATTTTTGTTTCCCAGCCCTACAATTTCAGGTGCTGTTGCTCTAGAAGTCTTAGTTCCATGCTGTTGAATTGGATATAGAGTCTGCTACCTGGCCACTTTGGGCTCCTAAGGCTACTGAATCAACAGGCAAAGAAAGGATTTAATATACTGGCTGTGGTGATTGTGCTTGAATATTAAGCGGAAATTGAGTTGCTATTACACAATGAATATTTCTGGAACTCAGGAGGTCCTTTAGAATAACTTTTAGTACACCTGGGTTTTGTGATTAATATGTCAGTGGAAAACTACAACTACCTCCAATTCAGGTAGGACTGCTAATGGCCTGAACCCTTTAGGAAGAAGATTTGTAACCAGACAAGAAACCTCAATCAGTTGCAGAAAAGAGTTCTGTAATAGTTATATTATTTTTCCTTATTTTGATATGGATATGTTTCATATATAGTAACCAAACATTTTTGTTTTCTTCCTTCTCTCTTATCTCCTTAACTAAGATGTGCTAAGTGTAATCAACATTATATCTCAATGTTTAAGCTATAGGGTATCAAAAGGTGATGTGTGAATTAAATAGGAGGAAAATAAAGATCACTGAAATCCAAAAAAGGATTTTTTATTCTCCCTTGGTGAAAGGATTAACACAGGGGTTGGAAAACTATAACCCAAGGGCTGGCCATCTGTTTTTGTAAATAATGTTTTATTGGAACACAGCCATATTCGTTTGGTTACATATTTGTGGCTGCTTTCATGCTATAATGCTAACATTGAATAGTTACAACAAAAACCATGTGGCCTGCAAAACCTAAAATATTTACTATCTGGCTTTTTAAAAAAAGTTTTCTGACCCCTGGGTTAGCATGTTTCTCATTGTCTGGGGATAGTTGTATTATGTCAGGCAGAAGCATGACTTTGTTATTATCTTTATTTGGAGATTAAGTATGGAGATATGCATGGGTGCCAAGTTGGCAAGGGATAGATTGTGGTGGCTTTGTAAAGTGTCAGCTTCGCTAGGCTGAACTACATTTCCCAGAATTCCTTCTTGTGTATTTCCAGTTAGATTGGACCACAAGAGAGATTCTCACGGGCAATTTGCAGAGTATAAGTGAGGTAATAGTCATTGTATAGTTCACATACATTGTCTGCTGGCTCTTCCTGTTGGTGTGGGACAGTAGTCAAGACTGGAACTGCTCCATCTTCTCCTGGATCCTCCTTCAGCTTCTCTGACTCCTCATTCGGAGGTGTCATTAGATGTCCTCATTCCTGTTGTGATGTTCACTATTGATTACTAACATGTACTCAGTGTGTGTGTGTGTGTGTGTTTGTGCATGTGCCTGTATGTGTGTGTGTGTTTAGCTCCATGACAAAGGGCCCAGACTTCTGCGTGACTAAGGTCAGAGCCAGGAACTGTCCTCATGTGCTCCAGCTTGTGCTTGTGGGTTCCAGCCTGTTCTTGCTCCTTCCACTTTACACTCTGCCTGCCTGCCCTAAGGACTTTAAGCTCCAGTATTAGATGCAACGACAGCAGCGTTACAGAGACTGTTTAACCAGCCCCCACAACGGCATAAAGTCAAACCAAGATATTTCTCAGGGGACCAGTCTTTCTGATTAAACCTTGACTGACACAGTCAATAATCTATTATAAAGGTGTTTAAATTTTTCAGGTAGGTAGATTTTTATTTTTGCTATCTTTTTGCTCTTAATTTCTAAGTCTTACTGCATTTTGATTGGTGAATATGCTTGGGTGAATACTGCTTCTTAGAGTTTGTGAAGTTTTTTTTAGGATCTAATACATGTTCAATTATTGTAACTGTTTCCACATATGTTTCAGAACAATGTGCAATCTCTGTTGAGTGCAAAGTTCTATATAATTTGTTACTATGCTTTATATTATGCCATATAAATTCTTCATGTACTGAATTTTGTCTATTTGATCTATTTCAGAGGGAAGTGTAAATTAACATCTTATATATAATGGTTCTGTCAATTCTTGTATTCTAGCATTTTTGCTTTATACATTTTTGGAACTATATTGTTAGGTGTGCAAAAGTTCATGGCTGGTATACCTTCTTGGTGGACTGTTTTTATTTCATTTTTATCAATATGAAATACTCATTTTATCCCTTTTAATGTTTTTATACCATAGTAATATTTTCCATCCCTACCTAATTAGTTATTGAGATAATATATAAAGTTCTTAGTCTCATACCTGAGCAATAGTAAGCTGGCAAAAACTGTAGTTCCTGCTATTATTATTATCATTATAATTATTATTATTCTGTGTTCTTCTATGTGCAGGTTGTCTGGACTCTTTGGGGGACAAAGAAGGAAAGAAAGGACTGAAAGAAAAGAAAGAGAGCAACTGCCTCTTCGGCACTGCATGGTGATGCTTAGAGCTTCTTCTCCCCTGAACAAGTTGATGGAAACTCCACGGAAGAGAGGTCCCAGGCTTGGACAAAGCACCAGAGAGCCTGCCAAGAGAGGTCTCCTAAGCAGCCAAAAGAATATAACAGAAACAGATTTTCTAGTTGGATTTTGGCCTTTCTGCTTTTGAGGCCTGGCTGAAACTGGGAAGGGAAAAAAGCAAAACAAGGTCAGAACTAGTAGTAGATGTGTTACTATGTTTGGAAGGTCAGAATGATCCCTTCAGAGATCCCCTTGAATTTTGGCTCATCTAGGCCTAAAAAGCAATGTCCACAGCAGTGATGATTTTCCACCCTCAGTGGAATTCTTAGCTCTGCCAAATTGTATGTGTTTAAGGATGTGGTCTCATTGCCTCAACTCCCTACACCTGCATCCTTCAGGTCTGCTTTGTAGTTGAGTCCATCTCTGTTTTATTAGATGTCCTCATTCCTGTTGTAACGTTCACTATTGATTGCTAACAGGTACTCTGTGTGTGTGTGTGTGTGTGCGTGCTTGTGCATGTCCGTGTGTGCACACGTGTGTTTGTGTCTGTCTGTTCTGTCTTTGGAACTTCCAAATCAAAGTAGCCTTGCTAACTGGCTACTTGTTGCTTAAAATCTCTTGACCCCAAATCCCTTCCTCCACCTGCCTGAAATTCTTCACTTCTCTTTGCCTCACTGCCTGAAATTCATAGAATCATAAAAGTTAAATCTTGAAGGTGCCTTAGAGATTAATTAGTCCAAGCATCTCACTTCACTGAAGAAGGAAGTGGAGTCCAGAGAGGTGAAGTGTTTTTCTTGAAATCACAAAATTAGTGAAAGGCAAAGTGAGACTAGAGCCCAGTTCAAAGCAACTAGGAAATGAGATTTGATGGTGGAATGGTTGCAAGGCGGGAAGTTATATGGGAATCCAAGATGCTAGATGTCAGGATGAGCCTGGGTAGAATACTCAGGAAGAGGTTACCTTGGGCAGCATGGGGGTGGGAGAGAGTGAGTTCTAGGATATGGGAATGAATGAAATGGATGTTGGCAGGCACCAAAGACACATGGTCTCTGTTCTTCTGACCCTGCTACTAACAGTAAAACATAGTTTGAAGAGTAAATCTTAAACTACAACAGCAGCACAGCAACAATATCTACAACTTTTATTTGTATACTGTTAAAAATTCTTCCATATCCATCACCATGTAAGCTCACTCCATGAGAAGCAGCTATTAGTATTATCCCTAGTGTAGGGAAGATAAAATCAGGGCCCAGAAAAATACTTGGAAATAGGTAATGTACCCTTGGGTGTGTACTGGATATGTTGGTTGTCCATCACTATTCCCCTCCTTTCTTCTTCCTAGCAGGACCTCGATTTTGTTCAGGTTTCCCTATTCCCCTCACATCCATGTGCCTTGGGGAAGATGACCACATCCCCAAGTTCTAGGGATGGGCTTGACTGGCTTAAGGGTAATTCCATCTCCATTTCCAGTGACTGGTTTGGGAATGGGCATGGCATGCTACGTGGGCCACTGAGATGTAAGGAGAATCTATGTGGGGGGTGTAGTGTTCAGGAAAGGCTTTCTTCACGTTTATGGGTGAGCACTGGAAACTCTTTCCCTGCCCACTAGATAGGAATGAGGAATCATGCAGTTCCAATTGCTACAGGACCACAAGGCAAGCAGGCTTCAGGATGGAGCTGACAGAAGACAACACGCCAGAAAAGCAGGAATAATCTGAGTCTTTTAGGATCTCATTGAGTTGCTGGAGCAACCAACCTGAGAGCTTGCCTTACTTTTGGTCTGGTGGTTAAGTTAGCTATTATGCTCCTTTAGAGACCAGCTTGGGGGAATTTCCTATTACCTGTAGCTGAAAACTTCCTCCAGCAGGGACAAGGAGGGGTTGAACCTCATGGCTGAGAATAAACTGAGCTTACTTCTATAGAGAGTGACTCTTCTGGTTTTTTGGTTCATTTAAATACATCATTCTTCAATAAATATAAAGTACAATATGAAGAATCTATGGATCCTTAAATATACTGTTAGAGCCAGCATTCCTATATGGCCTCTAAGGGGTGCCAGTTTTGAGCCAGACTGTATTCAAACCCTGGATCCATCACTTTCCAGTACGTGACCTTAGGTAAGTTAAAAGCCTCTTTGTGCCTCAGTGTCCTCAACTGTAATATTGGGTTAGTAATAGTACCTACCTTGTGGAGTTGTTGAGAGGATTAAATAAATTAGAGAGTTTAGAAATGTGTCTATATAGTAAAGATTCAAAACATTTTAATATTTTTATTATGAAGAGTAGAAAAGTAATTCAAAGAGACTTAATTATTATTAATAATATATACTAATGTGGTTCTGGTATATTTATTAATATATTACATGTCATGTGCCAAACATATGAGTAAGTTCTTTGCATATATTTTCTTTAATTCTGATAATGACCCTCTGAAGTAGGATTGATTCACTTCATTTCCAGATGAGGAAACTGGTGTTCACAGAGGCTAAGTGATGTGGCCAAAGTTATATAGCCAGTAACTGCAGAGCTGGGATTTAAACCCAGGTGTAACCCCAGAACCCACCATCTTTCCATTCTACCATGCAGTTTCCAAGAGCATCTCTTAGTGAATCGTCTTGGTGGGGGGCAGTGAATTTAGGGTCAGAAGCAACCTTAAATAAGAGCAGGGAGAAAGGGGTTTAAAACAGAAAGTGTGTCACAAAAGCAATAGAAGTGTTTGGAAATGTTGGAGAAAGGCTCAGACCCATATCGAAGCTATCCCCTGAACTCCATGCTCTTTTCTGAATGGATAGAATTATAATAGGAGACTGAGCAGTGTTTCCTCTGAGTATTGTTTCACAGGTCTGAGAAGATGAATTGCACAAGGGATTCTTTCAGCCCTGCCATCTGAGAATGGAGAAGCAGGGAAGAAGAGAAGAGGTGGAATTAGAAATTCAAATGGCATCTGATGAAATCACTTTTGACTCCATAGTTATTAACCCCAACTTGTCTCATTCCTTTAAATCTTGAGCTCCCTCTCGAGTGTACTATACATTAAGTGCCAGAAATTATTGATTTCTTTTTTCATACAGCAAGTACCTCTCCCACCACTGAAATGGGAAGAAGCAGTAAATGCTGAGTAAGATGTTTCTCAGGAAAGACCAATACTGAACACACTGTAAAGATGAGGCAGAGTGAAGAATATCTTTCCAAAAAATGGACACCTGCTGTAGGAAGGTCTGCTCTGGAGGATCTGCTAGGGAATTTTTTTACTAGGGGAGTTTGCCCCGGCACATTGACTCAAATAATAAAATGAGAATGGTGTTTGCAGAAACTTAAAAAGGTCTCGAAACTCCTTTCTAGTCAAAATAGAGTGTTGCAAAATGTTCCAGACAGCTCTTTAGAGCTTCATTTGAAGATGTTGACATAAGTCCAAAGCAAATCTCTGCCTTAAAAGTTGTACTGGTAGAATGATTAAGAGTTATGTGGTGTTCTTTGCAGAGAGGTGTTCATTTGATGAGGAACTGGGGAAAAGGGTTTTCATAACAGTATTATGGCAGCTTTTTGCAAGGACTTTAGTAAATTTTGCCTTCTGTCCTGGGTCAGGTTAACCACCTCTAGTTAAGATAATTAGTATTATATAAGATAAAGTTTGAGGCTTAAATCAACAAATTAAGTAGTGCTAGCAAGAAAAATTAAGTTAAACAACATATAAGTCATTTGGGATTTCCACAAGGGAGGTTACATGTCCCAGTCATTCTATGATGGTGGTTCAGAGCCAAATATACATTGGCTCCCTTTGAAATGATTATCCCTGCCCTAGATTGCCTTAGTCCAGCAGACAAAGATTCCTCACTCCAACTCTACTGCCACCATCTTAGTATACCTACTATTCTCTCTTGCCTAAACAACTACAATATCCTACCAATCGGTCCCCTACTTCCACTCTTAACCTCCCTACGACTCATTTTCGCATTGCAACCATTCCCGTGTAATGAAATTGAAAGTCTAACTGTCATTCTCCTAAATGAAAATCCTCCATTGTCTCTCCATTACCAATGCCTGCCAATGTCTCAATGTTTTTTCAATGATCCCTTTCATTCTGTAAATTTCTCTTCAGATGACTGTGCTAAGAGGGTAGCATACTCTAAGTACTGAACATAGCTTTAGAGAGTGTATTGTTCCTAGTGAGAAACAACATTGACACAATTGATCTGACACCCATTTAATGAAAATATATATTAGTTACTGTGCAGTATGGCAATTAAATATAATCAGTGTATGAGTGGATCAGGGTATAAGGGCTCAATCAGGAAAGCAGACCATCTCGAGTATTATGGAATAAAGAATGTATTCTAAGAATAAGACTTTTCACAATTATGGGGAAATTTGGGGAGGTAAAATTCAAGATGGGGAACTGGAGGATGAGAGAAAATCACTAATCAACTCTCCTGACACACTGGCATGACTGGACAAATTACAGCATGCTAGGGAACTTGGGAAGCCAGGCATATCCAGCTGCTGGAGTGGGACTGGAGAGAGCTGATGGAGAAATCTATGGTAAGTTATGGACTTGGCATCTAATTGTGAGCCTGGGATTGTTAGTCAGCGGGGCCAGCAGCTAGCAGGAAGAGCTAGAGGTCGGAAGAGCCAGACTAATCTAGAACACATCAGCACTTGTATATCTCTCATTGCATCCAACCACAACAACTTTCAGAGAGTACCGCTGCTTCATTTCTGCCTTGTAAATCTTGTTTAAAATTTTCTTTTGGGAAACTTTACTGTGGAACCATCAGGGAAAGAAACTATGGAAAAAGTTGTTCTAGCTTTGCTTGGTCAATACAGTACAAACTCATCACACTTAATAAACATTTAGATAAATTACTAAATTATATTTCTTTTAAACCATTTAACCAAATGACTAGGTTTTGTCTTCTCACTCTGTTGATTCATGGACACTTTAAGCAGGAACATTTTTATAGTTTTCCCTTATTTTATATATTCTTTCATCATCACCACAATCACACTCACACACACTTAGCTCAAGTTGCTGTAACAAAATACCATAGACTAGGTGGCTTAAATGACAAACATTTACTTCACACAGTCTGGAGGCTGGGAAGTTCAAGATCAAGGTGCTGGCAGATTTGGTGTCTGATGAGAGTTCTCTTCCTGGTTTGCAGATGTCCACCTTTTTGCTCTATCCTACATGGTGGAGAGAGGGGGGACCCTGGTCTTTCTCTTTTTATAAGGATACTACTCCTATCATGGGGGGCCCTACCCTCATGACCTCATTGAACCTAATTACCTGTCAAAGGTTCCAATTACAAATACTTTCACATTGGGGATCAGGGTTTCAATATGAATTTTAGGGGTACACACACACACACACGCACACATCAGAAACTACTAAATGCCTTTAAGGTGTGTTGTAGATTGGGTTCCCTAGAAGCAAATCCTGCTTCTTATTCAAGTGATTTATTGTAGGAGTATTCTCAGGAAAGAGGAGTGAGGGAAGCAGGATAGGGTAGGGGAATAATGTGGTCTCAACTGGGTGCTAGGTTATGCCTGATCTCATGGAGAAGTCTGGAGCATAAATTGCACCAGAGTTAGTCTCATTTCAAAGCAAGGGCACTGGCTTTTTGAACCCTATGACAGTTAGTCATTGGTTGAGGGCTGGGGTGGGGGGGATGGGTGGGTACAAAGCATTTGGCTGAGGGCAATTTTCCAGAGACCAGGCAGCTGTGAGTGTTATCAGCCAACATTTAGTTGGCAAAGCGCGTGGGGTGGGGCCCAACAGCATCCACTTCAAGGTACTTTAGGAGCAGAAATGTCTATATATGGAGTGTGCGGGGATTCAGAAGCTGGAGCAGAAGGTAGATGGCAGATTTCTCTGTTTCCACACCCTGTCTGTCTCTGTTGTGACCTCAGGTGTGTCACTAATTCTGAGCAGTTTGGTGTCCTGGCTCCCACTTCTAGATATCCCTCTGTGGTTCAGTGCTTGGTTATTGATGCTACATTTGCCACCATTTTGCCTCATAGTTCCTATCTCCTTTCTTGTGTTACTGGCCTCAGGTTGTCTGGAGCTCATGTTTGGTTGCCCACTTCTATTTTGCTGCCCAGTACGGTTCTCAGACTCCCTTCTGCTCTAGTACCTCACCTCCCACCTCAGCATTGTAAGGTGCAACACAACATAATTATATCCACCCAAGACAAAGGGTTTCTACACAGTAGCTGTTCTTTTCTTTCATTCCCAAGAACTGCCTCTATGGTTTGCTTATTTGCTCTTATCCCACCATCTTTCTCTTTTAAAATCTGTGTTATTTATTGCTGCATAACAAGTGATCCCCAAGTGAGACAGCTGAAAATAACAAACACTATCTCACAGTTTCTGTGGGTTGGGAATTTGGGAGCAGCTTAGCTTGGTGGTTGTGGTTCAGAGGGTCTCATAAGGTTGTAGTCAAGATATTAGCCATGACTGAAGTCAGCTAAAGGCTTGACTCAGCTAGAAGATCTAATTCCAAGATGACTCAGTCACACAGTTCAGTTGGCAGAAGGATTCAGTTCCTTGCTGGCTGGTGGTGGGAGGACTTAATTTCTCACCATACGGACTTCTCCATAGGGCTACTTGAGTGTCCTCATGATGTGGCAGCTGACTTCCCCAGGTGAGTGATCCAAAAGAATGCAAAGTGGAAGGTGCAGTGTCTTTTATGATCTAGTCTCAGAGGTTATAGATGATCACTTTTGCCAAAATCATTTGTTTGAAGTGAGTCATTAAATCTAGTCCATAGTCAAGGGGGAGGGAATTATGCTTCATTTCTTGAAAGGGAGAGTATTAAAGAATTTGTGGACATATTTTAAAACCAACACATGTCTCACCACACTATTGGGTTCCCTGAGCAGCTGCTCCCTGGTCCTCACCTACTTGGGATACTTGCAGGACTGGGATAGCAAATTCTGAACCAAGGGACTGAAATTTACCTCCACTAAGGGATGGTCACATGACCACCATTCCTGGGCCTCTAATAACTGGTGGGAGGAGAGGGATACACAGTGAAGGAAGAAGGTAAGAGAAAATGGGCTCTGGGATCAGATAGATTGGGGTTCATGCTTTCACTCTGACATTCTAACCTAGCTTAGGCAAGTCACTTAATTCAAGCCAATAAACGTTTTTTGAGTATTAATTGTGTGTTAAACACTGTGCTAGATATTGGGGACAGGGTGCTGAAAAAAATTCACTCTTGTGGTACTTAGAGTTTAGCTAAGCAAACAGACATTAAATAAGTCATTTCAATTGTGATGAGGGTTATGTGCTATCAGAGCATATCCCAAGGGGATTTAAACTTTTCTAAACGGGAAGACCTCCTTGGGGAAGTAACATTTTAAGTTGAGATTTGAAATATGATTAAAAGTTAACCAAGTGAGAGAACAGATGTTCAAAGGTCCTGCGGTTCCAAGACTCCTGAACTTCCAAGGAGACAAAAGGAAGCTAGAGGGGCAGGAATGTTGATGGTGAGGGGACAGTGGGATGAGACAAGTCTGCAAACCTGGGTAGAGAACATACTGCCCTGAGTTTCAGAGGCCACGTTAAGGTTGGGGACCCATATCTTTAAGTTCCCAACAAAAGTCAAGCCAACTACTACTGTTTTCAGCGGAGGTATACCTTGGTGAAATTTGTATTTTACAAAAACTTCTCAGCTTACACTACGGAGAATGAGTTAAAGAGGGACAAAGTGGATGTGGGGGCCTATTTGCAGGAGTACTGTAGGAGTCTAAGTGGAGAGGTGATGATGGTAGTGGAGGTGAGAGACCATTAGGAGAGTAATAGGACTTGGCTAAGGGCTGTGGGCTGGAGGCAGAGGAATCAGTGAACAGTGTCCAAGGGGTGGATTTTTCAGTGGTGATGGTGGGTGCTGGGTGGGTGTTGGGTAGATTAGGCATTCTGTTTTAGACACATGGAGTTTTAGGGACTTGTGAGATATTTGAGCAGAAGTGTTGAAAGGCCTGGAGCTCGGAGAGCGGGCTGCGCTCTGACAGTAGCTGTGAGAATCTAGACATACATGCTGTAATTTAAGTTCCTGAATGACTGCGATGGCCAGGATTAGAGGGGAGCAAAAGTCCAGGGAACCCCAACATTTAAGTGCCAGGGAGAAATGGAGCCAGCAAAGGTCCCTGAGGAGAAATAGTGGGGGAGGGAGAAGGAAGAAAATCTGGAGAGTGTAGCATCACTGAGCCAAGGAAACAGTGTTTCTAGAAGAAACCTTAAGTGGAATTACTGTTTTAATTAGGATAATTATAATCCATATCTCATAGGACTCTTGTGAGGATTGAATGAGATAACATATGCAAAAAGTATTTTAGGAATTCATAGAGGCTTGTAAATGTTGGGTATTCTCTTTAGCAGAGGAATGGGAGTGTACGGGGGGAAGGGCTGGGAGAAAAGGGCCAGGATGTTCCTTCTGAAGTAACTTCCAAGCACCTAACGCATCTAAAGCAAACTTAACAGTCAATTATTGACATTCGGGGCCAGCCAGCCTTTGATATAGTGAGTGTAATTTTGGAAACCAAGAAAAACTCCCTTGTTCTTTAAAAAAAATCTCTCTACCTGCTTAATATTGCTTAAAATTCCCTTCCAGGGAAGACCTAGAAACCATTTCATTCTATAATAAAAGGTTTTAAAATGCAAATACCTGAGGCAGTTACCAGAATAATGTGAAAGAGACAGTTAAGTATAATTATGTTCAAATTCTTTTTTTTTTTGGAGCTTCAGGAAGGCACCCAGAACCAGGAAGGAGCAGTGTGGGAGGGAGGGCTTGGACACTGATGGGAAACAAAAGAGGTGGGAGACACCCAAGGCAAATTTCACTGACTTCTCAGTCTCAACGATTTTGCTTCAGGAAGGATCTGTTTATCTTCATATCTGTCCAGAAATAATACAACTTTTGTGCAAATGTCTATTTTGTTCATCTGGGTGGCTGCCCTTAACTTAGGCAGAAACTATGCATCTCTCCTGTATTCTTCTCTGGCAGGTGTAGGTAACCTAATATAGAATCTAAAATAGAACACATGCCCAACCCCACCTAATTTAGGGTGCTGGTGGTGTGGACTGGACCCAGGGGTTACTGTGTTGAACCATTGCAGGAATCACTAGAGCTGGTCCTCTAGGAATTGTGGACCTGGGAACTGATTCTGGGAAACTGACCTCCTCTTCACATTCCCAGTGAGCACTCAGGAATGTGCTGGGTTCTTAGATTACTTGTACCTGGTGGGCAGGCAGGTCCTAAGCTAGAGTCTCCATAACAGAACAGAGAACTAAGAAAGTAATGAGCCCTGTTCCCCTCCTATGAGAATGGAAAGGGAGATACTGAAGACCCTGATGGGCTCTCAGACAATCTGGTGGTATCACTGCTTGGGCAACAGGCCACTGAGGGTCAGGGAAGCCCCTCTGAAGGCTGGAAAGGTGCTGAGTTTGCATCTGTGTAATCAGCAGTGTCCTGTGTCGGGGCCGATGAGGACATATCTGTCAATCACCATCATCTGCACAATCAGGCTTTTATTATATGCAACTGTTCCTATTCTGGGGACCATCTATGCCCTTGCAGTACATTAAATCCATGAAGCTATTTGTTACAGTGGGGAGCTGAACAATTAACTGAAGCTGGCCCTTTAATTCAACTCAACTGTATTTGCAGCTATTAAGCACCCAGGATGTGCACTCCGATTGGAGGCCAGAGAAGCAGAATGGTCCTTGCCCTCAAGGGGGCTTGTCACAGTCCAGTTGGGAGATGTCAGGCTCAACTGATGACCCCTCCCCAGTGGCACAGTTCTCCCTCCCCTGTCATGCCTCTCTTTCCCACTGCCCACCCTATCCTAGCTCCTGGACTTGAGGCAGATCTGCTGAAGAAGCTCCAGGGGGCCTCAGGCTCACACTGGCTGCTGGTCTGCTTCCTGCCTGAGCCCAGCTCTGGTAACCAGATGCTGCTGCCATCTCCTCCATGCCTCAGTACTGCCTTGGACTCTGTACAGTATCTGCAAGGCAAGCCTCTGGTTTCTCCTTGTCAGGAGCAATGCCATCATCTCTCCATACTACTCTGGTATGAACTGCCCCCAACACACGTTACATTCTATGGTGCCAATGTCAACCTGGCCCACCCTATTCGTCACACCCTTGCTTTGCCTGCAGACTGAAATTCCCACATCTGTAGCTGGGTCTAGACCCCCCACTGTATGTACCTGCCCTCCTGTCCCCAATTCCAGTGAATAGACATAATTCCAGAATTTTCTCCCTTAATAATCAGTCCTACATCATTTCAGTTAATCACAGATGTGCAGCTGTATCTTGAGCTATGTCAGGAGGAAAGGAGTAAGAAAAAAGAAAACAAATGTAAGACAATGTGCATGTGAATGTGCAATGGAGGAACACATGAAACTGAATGATTCCAAATGAGAATACAGTGGGTATTCAGCTGGACCAGACCTGCATATTCCTATAGAAGAGTTCATCATTCAATCACAAAGCCATATTATTTCTCAAGATGCAGCAGTAAGGTAAGGAAAAAGGGAGGAAGAACAGCAAAAAGCTGAGGGATTCGGGCTTCCCTGGTGGCGCAGTGGTTGAGAGTCCGCCTGCCGATGCAGGGGACACGGGTTCGTGCCCCGGTCCGGGAAGATCCCACATGCCATGGAGCGGCTGGGCCCGTGAGCCATGGCCGCTGAGCCTGCGTGTCCGGAGCCTGTGCTCCACAACGGGAGAGGCCACAACAGTGAGAGGCCCGCGTACAGCAAAAAAAAAAAAAAAAAATCCCAAAACAATGTGTTTAGCGAACTGTGCACCAAATTCCATACAAGTGAAGGAGAAAGCTTCACCCACTGGTTGGAAGAATTCTGGTCTCATAAACACTTGAAATGCAAGGTCAAAATCAGAATTCATGAGACTTTCTCCAAGTTTCTTCATGTGATTGGCTGTACCATCCAGTCATCCAGACTAGAAATCTGGTGTTAAAACAATAATGAACAAAAAATTGAGCGTGCAGTGGAAGGCATTATTGCCATTTCCTTCATGTCATTCATATATCTGAATAAATAGAGTGTGTCTTTAACTGAGATCTCCCCCAAATCAGTGATCTCCTGTGTTTGACTCAGCCCGTCATTGATCCTGGACGGTGATGGTGGAAAGATTCTGTCATAGAGTGAATAAAGATTTTTTTTTCCTCTTTAGCCCTATTTCAGTTTGTCCTCTTTATCAAATACTTGGGCATTCAATTCTTGTAACTCATGAGTTTATCTTCTGGAAAAATTCACAGATCATATTTACAAATGGAAACTAATTTGCCGGTATTTTTTCCCCTTTTTGGCATGCAAATAAACTGAATGTTCTGACACACTCAGTATCTCTTGCTTTGCTGACTGCCTTGCCCAATATTTGTCTTCAGCAATTTCACCGCAGTTATTTTTTTCTCACAAAGAAATACGTCTCTTCACATTTAAGAGGCACAAATTGTTGCTCCCACTTTTCAAAGGAGCTGTGGTGTTTCCAGATTTAGAAAGACACTTCCAGCTGCCAAGCTCTGTCAGGCCCTGCCTCGGCTCCATGAGGAATGTTTCTGTTTTCCTTAGGCAAAGAAAAAAAAAGTAAAGCCCCCAAGTTATTCAAGCATTTTTTTAGTTTCATTTAGAGGCCGAGAAAGGCAGTTATGTGAAAATCTGGAGGAATGAGCTTGGGTTGAGGATTTGGACTCAACTATCAAGTGTTGTACCTGGCTTTGCACAGTCTGGTTAAGCCTCTGAGCCTCTGTTTCCTTGGCATAATGGGGAGATTGAACTATGACCATTTTTGGAGTCTGTTCTAATCCTATAGTTCTATGTTTTGATGTATTATTCTCCTTTATTGTTACCTGTGTATACCCTCTCTTTTTTGTATGTGTATACCCTCTCCAAAGGAGGGAGACAATGTTTTATTGTAATGAAGTGGCTAGGGACAATAGGAATGTACTATTAGACAATGCTTGTCTCTCTGTTGAGGCCATGGGGAATGACAAGTGGTTAATACTGGGACAGGAAAAGAAGCAGGCTTGGACTGGAGAGGGAAGGATTTCCTCTCCTCTTTGGAAACCTGATCTGATTCTTCATGGAAGAGGTCTGATTCTGGATATATCTTGTGGTTACTTTGGAACCTCTACTGACACGGTCACTCAGGTTCCACAGCATTCCTTAGCAGGGGAGGATTTTTGGTATGTGGATGTTTCCCTACAGATCTGTAACACTGGTGCCTCAGGCACCCAAAGTGGACGAGGTACTGGGAGAGAGGAATGTTCTCATCCACGCTGTACTCTGAGAAACTGCTGCTAAGTTGGTAGTAAACCTCGGATTCAATGGTGAGTCCTCAAGGCACAGGGCTAGAATTGAACCACTGGCTTTGGTGGCAAAGTGGCCATACTAACTTCAACTTTTTCTGCCATGGACCTCAGCCTCTGTAGCACTTTTTTGGTGAAAGAATTTGATGGACTCCCTGTTTTCAGCAGCTCTACAGTGAAGCCATGGCTGGAGCAACAGTGGTGGAGAACGGTTTCTTCTGGCAGTCGAATGGATTTTCTTTGATGTGATCTGGGCAAGCACCTGTGGGTTTCTTGAATGTATCACAGACAGGAAATCCTAGGAGAGGAGAATGGATTTCCTGCCATTCTGGGAGTACAGAATTGTATTGATTTGAAAAGAGATACCATCTTATTTTGAGCTGCAAATGGGTGAAGTAGGACATTTCAATTACACCATATTTTTTAGTTTCTCCTACAGATAACAATTACTCAATAAATGTGGACTGACTGAATGAATAAATGAAACTGATGTCAAATAGAAACTGAAGATAAAGAAATTCTCCTTGGAGCTTCCCTGGTGGTCCAGTGGTTAAGACTCTGTTCTTCCACTGCATGGAGCGCAGGTTTGATACCTGGTCAGGGAACTAAGATCCCACATGCCGCACGGCACGACCAAAAAAATAAAAATAAATAAATAAAGTAAAATGAATTTTTTTAAAAAAGTGAATTAAAAAAAAAAGTTCTGCTTGGCCATTAGCTGTTTGTCTTGATTGATCCTCTAGGTATGGTTGGTGTTGAACAACGAATGGGTGGAGTGAGAACTGGCCCATTTCTTTCCTCAGAGGTTTTGAATTTACTCCTTCATTTCTGAGCAGATGTCAGTCAATCTAAGAATTCCTCTTCCTTTTCTTTCCATTTTCTCCCCTTTCTATCTCCATTCTTTCACTTTCTCCTCTCTACCATCTTAGTCTTCCACTTTTAAAAACAATGGTCAAGAGGACAGAAGGTTAGGGTTGAAAGAAATGAATCAATTTCTAGACTGAGCCTGGGAGAATTCCTTTGCGTATCCCCCCTACATACACCTTCAGCCCCGAGGTGGTGAGCAGACAACAAATTCGAAGATGCTTGAAATCTCAGTCTGGTATGTTCAGGGCGCCGAGTCATTTCAACCCCTTAGGGCTGCGCCATACTAAGGGAGTTCCAAATGCAGACTGTTTCTTCAGGGTTATCTTTTTTTTTTTTTTTTTTTTTTTTTGCGGTACGCGGGCCTCTCACTGCTGTGGCCTCTCCTGTTGCAGAGCACAGGCTCCGGATGCGCAGGCCCAGTGGCCATGGCTCACGGGCCCAGCCACTCCACGGCATGTGGGATCTTCCCGGACCGGGGCACGAACCCATGTCCCCTGCATCGGCAGGCGGACTCTCAACCACTGTGCCACCAGGGAAGCCCAGGGTTATCTATTTTTGTATAACAAACTACTGAAAAATTTCGTGGCTTGAAACAACAACCATTTTATTAGATTTCACTATTTTGTCGGTTGGAAATTTGGCAGTTCTCAGTCAGGTGATTCTTCTGCTCCACCTGGGGTTGCCTGGGATTGCTCAGGGTATTTAGCTGCAGCTGGTCTGATCTGGAGGGTCCAATGTGGCTTTCCTCACATTCCTGGCCCCTTAGCGGGGAATGGCTCTGGCTGGAAAGCTTGCTTGGCTGTCCCCTCCCTGCATAACCTCAGGGCCTTTCCACATGGTCTCTAGCAGGGCAGCCAGACTTCTTACGTGGCTACTCAGGGCTCCAAAAGAGCAAGAAGGAAGCTGCTTTTTTTCTTAAAATCCATCCCCAGAACTAGCATAGCTTCCCTTTTGCTGTTCTCAGATGGTTAATTTCATGTATCTACTCGACTGGGTCATGGTATGGCCAAATATTTGGTTAAACAGTATTTTGGGTGTGTCTGTGAAGGTGTCTCTGGATGAGATTAGCATTTGTATTAGTAGACTGTGTATAAAGCAGTTCACCCTTCCCAGTGTGGGCACCATCCAATCCGTTGAAGGCCTGAATAGATCAAAAGGGCAGAAGAAGGGAGAACTCACTCTCTCTGCCTAACTGCTTGAGCTGGGACATTGGTCTTCCCCTGCTCTTGGATTGGGACTTATACCATTAGTGCTCCTGGTCCTCAGGTCTTTGGATTCAGACTGGAACTTACACCACTGGCTTTCCTGGGTCACCAGCTTACAGATGTTGACACTTCTCAGGCTCCATAATCATGTGAGCCAGTTCCTTATAATAAATCTCTCTCTCTCTCTCTCCCCATATATATATATCTCCTATTGGTTCTGTTTCTCTGAGAACCCTGACTGATACAACTGTGCCAACCGAGCATCAAGGAGAAAGGAAATGGAGCCCACCTCTCTATGGAAGGAATGCCAAAGAATTTGCAGCCATCTTTAACCCACCACGCACAGCTGGAATTGCCCTCTGCTGGGAATCAGAAGAATGAATCTACGATTCTATGTGCCAAGAGATACCTGTCATGGAAACATCTAGGTCCACTGAATCAACACTGTGGCTACCCTAATGGAATGAAGCAGTGACTTGTGTGCCATTAGATACTACACACGTATCCACAAAAGGTTCTGGCTCTAAAAGCCAAAATTAAGAATTTTAAAAGGGCAATCCCTAGTATTAGGCTGTTGGATGATTTTCATTTTGACCTCTGAGTTGTGTTTCCTCTTGTTGGCAGTGATAGAGAGAAACATCGATCTTTAGCCTGAAACATTCTCCAGTGTGACCTCGACCCTTCATTCCATTCTATACTGCTAAACTCAACCCCACTTTTTGATAAAAGCAGCAGACATAAGAACTCCTAATTATAGAGTGCCTGGCATGCTAGACTTTTTCTCCAGTCCTCCAAGTAACTGTGCATGTTCCATGTGCTAGCCCCATTTTGCAGATGAGGGAACAGCAGCTCAGAAAGGTTATGGAACCAGTTTGAGGTTATGTAGAAAGTGGTACATTTGCTGTTTAACCCAAGGCCTGCTTGGCTCCAAAGCCTCTTTTCCTCTGTGTGATTTTTGGAAAATCAGAGCACTTTATAAAACATCTATCATGTACTGCCCGAGAAAGCACAGAGCCAACGAGGCCTGACTGAGCAGCCAGCAAAAATTCCGCAGCTCAGTATTGTGCTCAGGTGCCATCCCACTGAGCCTATTGCTGGGCTACCAACATGTTTTCATTCCAGCTGCACCCCTCTTGAAGAAATATGGATATACACAAAAGCATCAAGGTGCAGAGTGATATGTCCTTTTTCAGAAATGTTTTCTTTTTATAAAATATCTCTCTGCTAAATGCCTTTGAACAGAGAGACCTCCTAGGGTTATTTAAGGACTAATTCATTATGCAAAGAACAGTGAAAAAGACTTCACCTGGATATTATTCCCCCTCACAATACCTATCTGGGTTAGTCTGATCTTGGAAAAGCTGGTATGAAAGGAAATGGGAAGGTTGTTGGTAAGGCTGGGAGAGTCGCCAGGCTCCAATGTTACCAGACCCTAAGTGAAGGCACCTGAAGGGAGGGTGGGTGGAAGGGTCCTAGATGATTCTGTTGTCTTAGGAAGGTTTGCCATATGGCTGCTGGGGAGTCCTCAAGCCAAAACTGGCCATCAGATGAGTATGTATCTTCTAGAAATGGGCTTCTCTCAGAATCCCTGAGATTCAGTCCCTGGCTGGGAGCGGCCTGGGGAATGTGTGGCCTCCATGCCGAGGCAGTGATGGATTTCAGCGTGTGGCAGTTGGGCCCTTGGTCAGTTGAGCTCCCCATAACTGGACGCCTATCAGGTTCATTCTCATGGCTGCCACACTTAACACTGTACTGAGCATACATAAGATAATTCATAAATGCATGTGGGAACACGGTCTCCAAAGCAGTCTAGAATACTCTGTGCATTTCCTACTTCTGGGCTTTTGCTCAAATTTTCCTCTGCTTTGCTTGCTTTTCTCTTCCTATCTACATTCAGGAGCCAGCTCAGATCTCACCTCCAAAAAGCCTTCTCCAATCCCCACTTCCAGAATCAATCTTATGAATTCTTCTTCTAGGCACACATGGCACTATCTCTATATGTTTATCATTGGATCTAACATAGACTAATGTACACTAGCATTACTCATTTGCATATATGAGGTTCTAGGGACCTAGGGTAATGTCTTACTTTTTGTGCTGCCCCACAGCATAAGGTTTTGCACATAGTAGGTACTTAATAATTAATTGTTGAATTTGTTGAGATTCTTGCAACAGGATGTACCTGAATATATCTTTAGGAAGAAGTGGTGGTACAGTTTTCCCCAGAATCTCTTACGAGAACCTCATATAGTATGTCACAAACTGAACCCCTTATCTGCTCCCCAAATCTACCTCGTATCTGCTATGGCGGTGCCCAGCACTCATGCTCTAGTCCCTAAACCAGACAACCTCAGCATGCTCCTGGGCTGCTGCCCTGGGTCATGCCCAGACTTATGGGGGCTACTTTGGAAGGGTTTCTCTGATCTTCTCTCCATCCCTGAGGCCTCCATCCTCTCTCACCTAGACTGCTGTCCTGGCTTCCTACTGGTCTGTTCTGATATCTGTCCTCCCTCCCAGAAGCCTCTCCATTGTCCCTTGAGTCAGGGCTGGGATTAGGGTGCAGTGGGTGAGGTGCCAAAGGCAGGAAATTTAAGGAGACACTACTCTCAGGATTCTGCAAGTGCTGAGAGTGAAGTCTTCCTTAAATTTTGCTTCATAGGTGACTCATTCCCCTCACTCTAGTCTCAGGCCTGCCCAGAGTCCAACTATAGTAATGACTTGCCTTTACTGAAAGTCCTTCTAGCAATCCTCACTGCAGTGTGTCCCAGACATGGCTGTGCATTACTTGCAGACCTGGTGAAGATACAGACTCTTTGACCCTACCCCAGATTGAATCAGATTGGTAGTAGATAGGACTCAGGAATCTGCACAGCCAGATTTGGGAATCACTGGCTTATAGTACCAAGTCCAGACTCTTGGACTAACATTTACAGTTCTTCCCAATCTGGCACCTGCCTGCTTCTGGCTTCATTTTCAGTCCGTTTCCTCTAGGCAGGCACCCCATGAGCAGATCACACCAAACCACTCACTGGACCCAAGTGTGCCCTGCATCTTTTGTCTTTGCGCCTTTCCTGGGGTTGCTCCCTCTGCCTAGCATGCTCCTCTCACCCTTGCCTGTTCCCCTAGGCAAAATTCTACTCATTCTTCAGGATCCATTTCAAATGCCATCTTATCTCTGAAAACTTTTTGGATCTTCACTTCTTTAATAGAATTCAGCCCTTTAATAGAATTATTTCTCCATCTCTGCTGTTGTGTAGATGTACATCAGCAGCGCATCTCATGCTGTGTCACATTGGTTCCGTGAGGGCCCCTGTCCCTGCCTTGGTTCTGGGCTCAGGATCTGCTTATTTATGTTGGATCTGCAGCACCTCATACCTTGCCTGGAGCACAGTGAGCATCTATTAGTTGTTTGCTGAATTGAATGGAGATATGTACTAACTAGTTAAATTTAACTTTCCACAGCAACTAACATAATGCCTTGAACATAAGTATTTAAAAATATTTTTTGAGTGAATAAATGGACAAAGGAATGAATATGGGCCAGAGTTTACTATCACCATTTAGCCACTTCCAGGGAACTTGTGTGTGTTTCAGTAACACACAGTAGAGCTCAAATGTCTGTGTGCATAAATAAGAGTTATCTGGGATATTATTAAAAATACAAACTCCTGGCCACACTCCTAGAGATGCTCATTCAGCAGGTCTGGGTGGGGTCTAGGAATTTACATTTGTAACAAGCATCTTGGGTAATTCTGAGACAGGTGTTTGGTCCACAGGCCACATTTTGAGAAACACTGCAGGAGGCATTTGGTGTTCAGCAGGTGGTGTTCACTCTCTGGAGGGATTCTCAGATAATCTATCTTGAGGTTCAACCCTTAACATTAGAGATTGTGAAGTCCTGTCAGGAGGACATGGTAAAAGCAGCAAGTCTGATCTGGCATCTGATGGGCATACAGACTCTGAGAAGGCCATTCTTGGGGCACTCTTTGGATCCTGCAATAGCAAGAAGAATAGCAGGTCCTGTGAGCTTGGTTGCAGAGACCCTGGTTTTGGTCTCGTGGCTGCTCTCCCCTGCTCTGATGCACATCTCCGTTCGGAAGCTCTCATTCTCAACACTGGCTGGGTCTGGCTGATTCCCTGGCTTGCTCCTATTCTCTAGGCACAGCTTCTGTGGTGGTTCCCACAGGGCTATTGCCTTTTTCACCATCATTACTTCCTCCAGTCTCACCTCCAAAGGTTGAATCAGGTAGGTCTGGTGGAAGGAGGTCAGGAAGCCGAGCCTATAGCTCTAAGTCCTGGTCTGAACTCTGCCACTAACGACCTACCAGACTTACCACAGGTCACTTAACCAAAGTCAGCAGGTACTTAATGAGCACCTGCTATTCACAAAGCAGCATCTGCAGAACCTCTAGGGCTCCAAATTTCAGGTGTGACATCCCTTGCAATTCTAGCTGCTCCAAATTGAGTGTAAAGCCAAGCAACCCAATGAAGTCTTTTTCAGTTTAAACTTCCCTCGAGGACCAGGGACAGAAATGTCCTCGTGGAACAAAATATTAAACAGAATGTCGCTGTTGGGAATGGGAAGTCCATGTCCCCTCTGCAAGATCCCTTGAGAGAGTTAATGATTAGCCCTCATCCTATCTTCTTAATCTTTTTTTGTGTGTGTGTGTGTGTGGTACGCGGGCCTCTCACTGTTGTGGCCTCTCCCGTTGCGGAGCACAGGCTCCGGACGCGCAGGCTCAGCGGCCATGGCTCATGGGCCTAGCCGCTCTGCGGCACGTGGGATCTTCCCAGACCGGGGCATGAACCCGTGTACCCTGCATCGGCAGGCGGACTCTCAACCACTGCACCACCAGGGAAGCCCCTCTCTTCTTAATTTTAATCATATTATTAACAAATAGAATCCAATAGTCCATTAAAAAAAATACACTGTGGGCTTCCCTGGTGGCGCAGTGGTTGAGAGTCCGCCTGCCAATGAAGGTGACACGGGTTCGTGCCCCGGTCCGGGAGGATCCCACGTGCCGCGGAGCAGCTGGGCCCATGAGCCATGGCTGCTGGGCCTGTGCATCCGGAGCCTGTGCTCCGCAACGGGAGAGGCCACAGCAGTGAGAGGCCCGCGTACCACAAAAAAAAAAAAAAAAAAAAAAAAACACTGTGACAAAGTGGAGCTCATTTCAGGGTGATTCAATTTTAGAAAATCTATTAGTGTAACTCACCCTATTAATAGTCAAAGGAGAAAAGTCACAATTACCTTCGAAAATACAGAAAAAGAATGTAATAAAATTGAACATACATTTAGAGTAAAACAATAACAATAATAAAAGCTAACATTTATTTTGCCCTTGTTACATCCTGGGCACTGTCTGACATGCTCTGTATGTGTTTTGTCATTGAGTCCTCACCATCACTCAGTGATGAAGGTACTATCTATCAGGCTCCTTTTGTAGATCGGGGAAGTTAAATCTTAGCAAGTTTAAGGATCTTGTCTCAGGTCACATAGCTACGGACTGGGCTGTATAGAGCTAGGAAGTGGCGTTCTTAACCACTGTGTCAAAATAGGAAAATAGGTATACTTCCATAATACAATAGATATATGGTTCCAAATCCTAATTCAACATCATGATTAACAGGAAAACAATGGAAACATTTCCACTAAAATCAGGAAAAAGACAAGTGTGTCCACTGCCATTGCTATTACCTAACATTTGTCTAGAAGAGCTAGCTAATGCAATTATATAAGAGAACCAATTAAAGGTATAAATACTGTAAGAAAGGAGGCAAAATTCTACTTACTGCAGATGATATGACAATATACCTGAAATCCTAAGAGAAACAACAAAAAGCACCAGATGTGAGACAATGTGAGAAACAATGTGAGAATTCAGGAAGGTAGCCACTCACATATTTAATATTAAAAAAAAATTAGGGGCCTCCCTGGTGGCGCAGTGGTTGAGAGTCTGCCTGCCGATGCAGGGGATACGGGTTCGTGCCCCGGTCTGGGAGGATCCCATATGCCGCGGAGCGGCTGGGCCCGTGAGCCATGGCCGCTGGGCCTGCACGTCCGGAGCCTGTGCTCCGCAACGGGAGAGGCCACAACAGTGAGAGGCCCGCATACCGCAAAAAGAAAAAAAAAAAAAAATTAGTAACATTCCTGCATGCAAAAGGCAACCAGGTAGAAAATTTAATGGAAGAAAAAAATCTTATTCACAAAAGCAATGAAAAACTGAAATACTTAAGAATAAGTTGACAGGGACTTCCCTGGTGGCGCAGTGGTTAGGAATCCGCCTGCCAGTGCAGGGGACACAGGTTCGATCCCTGGTCCAGGAAGATCCCACATGCCACAGAGCAACTAAGCCTGTGTGCCACAACTACTGAGCCTGCGCTCTAGAGCCCGTGAGCCGCAACTACTGAAGCCTGTGCGCCTAGAGCCCAGGCTCCACAGCAAGAAAAGCCACCGCAATGAGAAGCCTGCACACCACAACAAAGAGTAGCCCCCACTTGCCACAACTAGAGAAAGCCCATGCGCAGCAGTGAAGACCCAACAGAGCCATAAATAAATAAATAAATACATAAATAAGAATAAGTTGACAAAATTGTATCTACTATATTATATGAAGAAAAAGCATAATACTGAGTGGCTTGAAAGAAACCTTGAATTCATCAGAAACAGTTCCATTTTTGAGTGGCAAAACAAAAGAATACACAGTGCCAATTCCATCTTCATTATGAACTCAATGCCATTCCATCAAAGTACTAACCGAATTTGTAAAAGAACCTGATGAAATTTAAACTTTATCTAGAGGAATAAACTTGTAAGAATAATCAGGAAAATTATGAAAAGTAAAGGAGGGAAATAAGCCCTTTGAGATATTAGGATATATTATAAAGTAGAGTAACTATAATAGAGTGGGTCCGATTTAACAAGAGACTGGCAAGACAATGAGACCAAATAGGATGGCCCAGAAATAGATCCCCAAACATGCAGCAATTTACACATAATGCAGTAAGTGATATAGGTATCATTTCCCATCTATGGGGAAAATAGAGCAACAGATAGTCTTGATAGCCATTTGGAAAAATAATAATATTAGATGCTCACCTCACTCCTTGTACTAAAGTGTATGTCAAAGGGATCAAAAATATAAATGTACAAATGAAGCCATAACTGTATTAGAAGAAAATATGGGTATGTATTTTTATAATCTTGGGATGGATAAGGCCTTTCCAAGCATGAAATTTCCTAGATTATAGAAAGGGAAAGGTAATTATATGAAATAATAAGCTTCTGTGGTTAAAAGCTACCAACTTCCAGTTATAAGATAAGTAAGTCCTGGGGATGTAATGTATAGCATGGTGACTATAGTTAGCCACTTTATTGTATATTGAAAGTTGGTAGGAGAGTAGATCTTAAAAGTTTTCATCACAAGAAAAAAAGTTGTAACTATGTGTGGTGATGGATGTTAACTAAACATATTGTGGTAATGGTTTCACAATATATACATATAACAGATCATTAGGTTACACCTAAAGCAAATACAATGTATATATCAATTATATCTCAATAAAAAAGCTACCGTGCAAAGACAGAAGTAAAGGACAAGTTGGAAGGAAAATACAACATGTATAACAAGCAAAGAATTTATTGATTTCTCTAGTAAGCAAAAAACACTTAACAAGAAAAAGGTGAGCAATGAAATAGAAAAATGGACAAAAGATAATAGAGGCAAATCACAGAAAAAATGCAAATAATCAGTAAAGCAAGGGGAAATTTGCTCATTTCACTAGTAATTAGAGAAATGCAAAATAAAATAATGAGTTACAGATTTTTATTTATCACATTAGGAAATAATTAAAAATTGATAATATCCACTGTGGGTGAGAAGATGAGAAACTGACACTCTCATAAATTATTGATGAGAATCTAAATTGACATAATATTTCTGGAAGAAAATTTGGCAGCATCTACTAAAATTTTGAAAGACTTTAGGATGTTATCGGTTAAATTGTGTCATTCTCCACCCAACTCCCCAAAAAAGAGATATTTTGAAGTCCTAAACCCAGCACCTCAGAATGTGATCTTATTTGCAAATAAAGTGGTTGCCAATGTAATTAGCTAAGATTAGGTTATACTGGGGTGGGGTTGGCCCCTAATCCGATATGACTGGAGTCTTGTAAGATGGTAGCCATGTGAAGACAGAGACACAGAGGGAGAACGCTATGTGATGCTGAAGACACAGATTGGAGTTATGTAGCTGCAAGGCAAGGAACACCAAAGATTGCCAGCAAACTACCAGAGGCTAGTATGAGGCAAGCAAGGGCTCCCCTACAGGTTTTAGAGGGAGCGTGGCCCTGACATCTTGATTTTGGATTTCTATCCTTCAGAGCTATGACACAATACATTTCTGTTGTTTTAAGTCACCCAATTTGTGGTACTTTGTTACAGCAGCCTTAACAAACTAATACAAAAGTCACACTCCACACCTAAGAATTTATTCTACCCCAATACTCAATTATACCTATGCAAGATGTCCATTTCATTGTTGACTGTAATGTTGAAAAACTGGATACTATCTAAATATCCATCAGTAGAGAACTGTTTAAATAAATTATGATGCTTCTTTAATGGAATACTAAACTGTGGTTTAAAGTAACTAAAAATGTATGAATTCACAAGACATTTAAAATTAATTGGTAAGTTGAAAGATCAAGTTGTAAGGCACTTAAGTAGTGTATGATACTAAATTTATCTTTTAAAAAGTCTTAATAACAGGGTAGTATGTGGATAGAAAAAACATTTATGTACTTTTCATAAATAGTTATTTCACGGCGAAGGTGGAGATAAAAGGAGGGGCTCTCATTTTCCACACTGCATGTATCTATAAGATTTAAATATTTAAAAATTGGCATGTATTGCTTTTGTCTTCAGAAAAATCGTGTTATTATAAATACGGCGTGGGAAATTCATATCTCACCTTAGCATTCTTCTGAATTTTCAAATCAACTTCCTTGGAGCAGTTACAATAATTTCTCACCTTTCCAAAATTCAGCTGACAATCTCCCAACATAGAAAGTAATACAGAAAGTTGGCCTGAATGAAGAAATTTGGTAGGACTCAATAAAGTCCTATTTGCTGTCCCTTATGTCCTCCATCAGAGCCTTTTTACCTTTACTTTACATCCTAGTTATTCTAATTTCCAGAATGTAGCAGTTTAAAAGAGAGAGAAGGGACTGCTAGTGTTAAGTACACCGACAACAGAGAGGGAGGTTTTCAGGAAAACTATAAAAAGCCATTACAAGGACTTACATGTATATAAATCTGGGTCATTTAATATAGGAATCAACCATCTTACTTGTCTCAGCAACCTCTGAGGTCATCTTTCTATTGAATTTCTATTACAAGTCAATGCAATAGATTATAATATTGTGACTCAGTCAAGAAAATGTTAACTTGTGTCCATTGTTTAAGAACCCAAGGAAGAGTACAAAATATTTGGTGTAGATTTCCATTTGAATTGGTTAAAATAAAAAGTTTGGGGCTTAAAGAAGTAAATTCTCAGTTATCTGGGAAGTGTCCACCACCAAGAAAGACTCATTATCCAAGCTTTCTGGATAATCAAAATTTTACTCTCTTTTCTTCCTAGAGCATTTAATCAAGGCCACAGCTTAGCGGCTTTAGAAGTCTCCAGCTGGGCCATTTTCTCACCAGCAGAGTAAACAGGGAAGAGAACGACTGGGAGGATGGGGTGCTAGGTGCAGCTTCACTTGGGGCCCTCCCCTGAGATAATGGGCAGTGAGGGGGCTGCAGGGGTTGGGGCTTGTACTGGGAATTCTCCACCCCACTCTTAGACTCCCCTCCCCTAGCTAAGCCCAGAAATGATTGGTTAGGCTCTAAAATAAATAATGCTTATTAAGCCTAACTTGCATGTAGTACAAAAACAATTATGCAAATCATTAAGACAGATCAACTTTGCTATAAGTGTTTCTTAATTTCAGAAATGACTCTTCATTCCTCTCAACTTTCAGAATTCCTTGTTTTCTAGTCATCTAGGCTGCTTTAAGCACCTCCCTCCACAGCAGCATGGTTGCAGTTGCTGTAATTAGGCCAAAATGTATGTGCTACATTCCCCATAACCTCCTTGTTCTAGAATTAGAGCTAAGATTTGTCGGGCTGAAATTCAGTGTATAATTCACTTTTTGTTTCTTCTCTTTCTCTCATCTCTTTTTAAAAAGCTGGTAACCAGCATTAAAGACAATGTGGTCGGTATTCTTACAACTAAAATATAGCTTCATTTCTGCTCATGGAAATATGTAGTCAATTAGCCATAATGTGGTCCAGACTCCCTTTGATATTCTAAAATAAAAACATTCCAAGTTATTTACTTGAGAAGAGCTGTTTCTAAGCACGCCCAGTAGCTGCTGTTTTTAATAATGCTGCTTGTAATGGGTGTGGGCACTCTGGGTGGAGGGAGGATGTGTGGCTCAAAGTTCTGAACTATTATCACTGGAATTTTTGGAGCAATACACATGAGCGCTTACACCTAGATAGAACTATTACCGAATAGTATTCATTCACACATATTTAACAATTTTTTTACTCCTTTCTCTTTTCAGGCCAGGGTAGAGAAGCAGGTGGAAGTGATCCATTGTTAAGATGCCTTGACCTGGAAATTCTCCCCACAGAGCAGCACAGGAGCAGAGAAGAGAGCTGCCTTTTGCGTAGCATTGTCTGAGGAGTAGTTCCCAAAATGCTTATTCTTGGACATGGAAGGGCCAGATGCTGAATAATCTCCTGGAGAATATCAATTATAAAAACCAAGCAAAACAAAACCCCTGGTTCTACTCTAATTTGGAAGGAGTAAGGCTGGGATGTAAGAGAGATACAGGTGGTAACCACTGATTTGGAAAGCAAGGTCTCTCATTTGTACTTAGATGTTTGGGCTCTTTAGCATTTCCCCAATATGTGATTTCTAGAAAATCAATCAACTTTTCTGCGCCTCACATTGACCATTTATAAGGTGACAATGATATCAATAAGTCCTACGTCAAAGGATTGTCTTGAGAATCAAGTGAGACTAGGGAAGGAAAAGCACCTGCCAAGTATTAATCTGTCAAGTACTTTGCAATTTTGGCCAAACTTAGATATTTAAATCTTAGTAGAATTTGTGCTAAGTGATTTGGGAGATAAAAAAGAACCACCATATGGTTTGGGAGGAATTTTAAGTCTAACTGGAGAGACAAGGTACAAATAAAATGGCATAAAAACTACATCTAATAGCATATTAAGTCACTAAAAAGCATTTTTAGTATGTACTGTGGGCTCTGTGCTAGGCTAGATGGTACAGGTGACTGAGAAGTATAATATACAACACGGATATTTTTCTGAAAGGGCTCCAAGTTTTGAGGGAGAGAAGAATTTCCTCTATAACAGCAGATAGTAGGAAGACAATAGAATCAAAGTAACTTCTAAATTTTAGAATTTAACTATTTTCTTCCTGTAAATAGTTACCATAAAAAGTTCTGAAGAAAGAGCAGTAGGAACTACTGGAGTCCAGGAAGAGATGGAATGTAGCTGGGCTGGGAGTTAGAACAGAAAAGGAAAAAGAGAGAGGGTCATTGGCTAGAGGAACAGCAAATTTCAAGCATAGAGGCAGGAATGAACATGGAGTAACGAGCACCAACAAGGAGATCAGCCTGATTGCAATGGTGGGGCACGTTACAGAGGGCCTTAAAAGCTCAGCTGAGAAGTTTGTACTTGATACATCTGTGCATATTTTGACAGGGGCCTGTTTACAAACCTATGCTTGAAACTCTAGGACTGTGCTGTCCAATATGACAGCGACTAGTCACCTATGGCTATGGAGCACTTGAAATGTGGCTTGTCTGAATTGAGATGTGCTGTAAGTGTAAAGTGCATACTAGATTTCAAAGATTTAGTACCCAAACTCATCTCATTTAAGTGTTTTACATTGATCATTTGTTGAAATAATAGTATTTTTAATATAGAGTTAAGTATTATTAGAATTAATTTCTTTTAGTTTCTTTTTTTAAAAAAATGTGGCTGCTAGTTTCTATTAGATGGCACTGTTCTAGAATGTCAGAATTCTTTAAAGAAGCTTATTTGCATGAAGAGCCAACAGACACAGGAATCCTGGGAAAAACAGAGAGGTTTTGAGGTGGATGGCTGGGGAGATGCCCAGGAAGCCAGAATTAACAGTATTGCATTCCCCATCACCCCGCACACATCAGAAAGAGGCATGGATGCACACTGAAGTAGGAGAGAGGCAAGGCTGCAGGACTTGGCCCTGAAATAGTGCATAAAGGTTGGTATTAAGGGATTTTTTTGTGTGCAACGCTAAGGGGTATCCTTCAAAGAGAAGAACCACTTAGAAACTGAGATCAAGTACCATAGAAGGGTTGTAACATGAGGACTTATGTTTAAGGATCAGAGCAGTAAAAGTCATAAGGCTGAATGAGTGATGGAGACCTCCCCCACCTTAGGAAAATATCACTGGTGGCTACATGGGACACATGCTCTACCACTGGGAAGGGCCTGGGGAGTAGGATAGCCCCTGGTGAGAAGAAACAGGGGTAGCAGTGGCTCCAGTTACCAGGAGGCAGAGTGATGAGCAACAGCTCTGCCCCCAAATATCAATTTTCTCCAAAGAGAATGAGCAAGATCCCAAGAGGAAAGAGAGAGGTTTCTAACAGTTTGTTTAGGCCCAGAGTCAAAAGTGATTTCTATTGTTACATAGATAGGTAGATAGATAGATAGATAGATAGATAGACTGATAGATATAAATGTATGTGTATCTATCTATCTATCTACCTACCTATAAATGTCTGGGTAACAATAGAAATCTATATCTATATCACATCTATACATCTGTTATCAGGGAAAAGGTGTTTACGGTACACCGGCCTCTCACTGTTGCGGCCTCTCGCGTTGTGGAGCACAGGCTCTGTACGCACAGGCTCAGCGGCCATGGCTCACAGGCCCAGCCGCAACGCGGCATGTGGGATTTTCCCGGACCGGGGCACGAACCCGTGTCCCCTGCATCAGCAGGCGGACTCTCAACCACTGCGCCACCAGGGAAGCCCCAGGGAAAAGGTTTTGCTATCTGTAATATGACTGTGCCCCAAAGAAAGTGAATTATGTTAATGAAGAGGCTTTTGTTTTCCTGAACATTTTGATGAATATGCTAATGCAGTTAGGGTAGAATCTAAGCCCTACTTCCTACTTCCCCAACCACCCTACCCTCATGTAGGGTCTGGATATCAGCATTACAGTTTCAGAGAGAGGGAAACTACGATGCCCAATCAAGTGAGAAATTTAGAGAGGTGGGGGTGCTGGGCAGAGAGGAGGGAGAGCAGCGGGGAGGAGGGCTGGAGAGAGGGGAAAAGGTTCTTCATTTTGTGGTAAGATCTTCTTCTTGTAATTCCACCAAAGCTTAAGTAAATTTGACTAAAGTCACCAAAATTTGGCATGAGTGGATTTCCCAGAAAAACTAGCAAAGAGACTGAGTTTTGCCTCTACGGAAATGTGGGGAGAAACATACAGTATATTCAAAGGTCCAGCCAGATCTCAAAATATAAGTCCTTCTGTTCCATTTCATATTAGGGAGCAAGACAGAAAATATTTTTTTAAAAAGAACAAATTAAAAATTTGGAGTTTAGAGACATAAAAATTGTGTCCAGGGTTAACATGTGGCCCTATTGGCCTACGCTCTTTTACTGACCACCTAAGCCAAACCAGAAGGGCTCAAAGGGAGGCCCTGGCTTTGTAGGTTGTGCCGTTTTAAGGCACTGCTGTCCTCCTGGAAGGAGTACTGAACTTTTCCAACGATCTTTTATCTCATTCTTAAAAAAAAAAAAAGAAACGCTTTCAGTTTTAGTATAGCCTTAGTTGGCTCAAGGACTGTAATACTGAATATAACGAGAAGTGAAAGATGTTGGGTCTTCAGACAAGTATTAGAGTTGTTTTGGATGCAGCAATTGGGGGAAGAGTGGGAGGCTAGAATGGTCAGAAGAGGGAGCCAGGGAAAATGGGAGGGGTGGGATCATGACACTTGCTTTCCTATTCTCTTACTCATCTGTTAGTATTGGAATGAGTAGGCTTCTGGAATTCAGCTGAGCTTTGAGATTTTTTTTCCTGTTTCTTTTTGGGCTCCATGTGTTAACTGAGGATTCCCACATAGAGCTCTTCAGACCTTGAGCCAGCTATGCAGCTGGCAGTGTGCATTTCTGCCTGGTGTTGGTGAAGGAATGGGCAGGAAGAAAGACCTCAGGAAAGGGGAGGGTTCCTCAATGGAGGACTTAAAATGTCCTAAATGAAGCTCTCTCTGTCTGAGTCAACCAGCAAAATTGTGTTTACTCCTGTAAGAGTGACCTTGGCAACCAGCAGAGCCAAAGGAGTCTTAAGTTTTTAGGAGTGTGTTATGAAAGGGCAACTTAGAGATAGGAGTATAAATATGAATTCTCTATGTGCATGTGTGTATACAGAGATAATGCTGTGTGTACATTTTGTTTATGTGCTTGGCTCTACTTATTTTCACACTAAAGAAGAAGCCATGAGTCTGACATAAAGAGATTTTCTCAGATTATTTCATGATTGCCTGTATTGTAACCATGCTGCCTATCCTTTGATGATATATTGTATAACACTGAAAATATGGTGAATGCTGTTTCAGAATTTGGTACTATAGTCAACGTGGTAGAGGGAGAGGGAGAGAGTTGTCTGCTGGATAGATGAATTTTCCTAAAGCAGCAGAACTTCATAGGATCATCATGGACCTAGGATCTGGGCTTCAGTTCATCAGGTCAACCAGATACAGCTCTCTTGAGAGTAATTAGGTTCTAAGGTTCCCAATCACACAGACTTACTGGTTATTTTTCAATGACAGTTGCCAACAATACAACCCAGGCTCTTCCCAGAAAGAAGGAAAGCGAGAACTAACAGTCATTCCAGGAAATTCTTTGATAAGCACAGGATAAAAGGATATGAGTTACCCAAGAAATACTGATATTTTGCTATAACAACCATCTCACTATTAAAAGACACCAGCCAAATGGCCAGGAGCATTCCTATAGGGACATTTTTGCTCTTGGTCAGTACTGAGACACAAAGGCAAGTGCTCACTTTGAGATTTCCCTCCCTTTGATTACAGTCTCTTTTTTTGAGTGATCAAGGAGGAGGGCCAGATATAAAGTAGTATTTGTGGGTATGTATGCAGGAGATATTTAGAATATAACAATCAATTAGACTAGATGAGCAATTGGATGAGAATTTAGAGGAATTTAGAGTGACATACTGATTTCTGGCAGGTGAAAAGATGGGAAATAATTGAGATGGAAATTACATAAGGACTCAAAGACAAAGAGGAGAGGAGACATCCGCACACAACAGATTCCAACAATTTTTTGCAGGTTAGAAAGCTAGTGGGGGAGACAATTGACTACAGAGTGGAGAAAGTTATGAACCACAGAGTGCAACCGTGAGAGGTGGACAAAAACTTGGAAATCCACAAGGACCATGAAGGGCAGGAATGAGGTGTGACAATGAAAAAAAAGGACAGGTTGAAAGAGTATCTGAATCCTCAGTTCCATTCCTTCTTTCCACTTTCAAAACTCTGATAGTTGGCGTAATGCCACCTCAGTGGGAGACTGGAGAATTCTTTTCTGGAGAAGCTGACTATACAGACAATGCTCCACGTACAGATCTTCCTTGATTTACAATGGGGTTATGTCTTGCTAAACCATCACAGGTTGAAAATGTTGTTGGTCGAAAATGCATTTAATTCACCTAACATACCCAACATCATAGCTTAGCCTAACCTACCTTAAACATGCTCAAGACACTTACATTAGCCTACAGTTGGGCAAAATCATCTAACAAAGCCTATTTTAAAGTGTTGAATATCTCTGGTAATTTATTTAATACTGTACTGAAAGTGAAAAACAGAATGACTGTATGGGTACAGAATGGTCGTAAGTGTATTGGTTGTTACCCTTGTGATTGCATGGCTGACTGGGAGCTTCCACTCGCTGCCCTGTCCAGCGGGATGTGAGAGTATGGTACTGCATATCACTAGCCCTGGAAAAGATCAAAATTCAAAATTCGAGGTATGGTTTCTACTGAGTGTGTATTGTTTTCACACCATCATAATGTTGAAAAATTGTAGGTTGATCCATCATAAGTTGGGGATTTTCTGTATTGATATGCGGGAGATTCTCCATGAAACAGCTGGCTCCCCACATGATCCATGTAAAGTGAAGCCTATGAATTCATTAAGTGTTATATGTGCAAAATACCCTTTACGTTTTAGAATAGTTTTAGACTCACAGCAAAACTGAACAGAAGGTACATAGATTTCCCATTTACTCCTTTCCCCCAAATATGCATAGCCTCCCCCGTTACCAACATCCCACAACAGAATGGCACATTTGTTGCAGTTGATTAACCTACATGGACACATCATAATCACCCAAAGCCCACAGTTTACATTACAGTTCACTCTTGGTGTCGTACATACTATAGGCTTGGACAAATGTATAATGACACATATCTACCATTATAGTATCACACAGAGTAGTACCACTGCCCTAAGATTTTTCTATGCTCCACCTATTCATCCCTCCTTCTCCCCAAACTCCTGGAAATCACTGATCTTTTAGTATCTCCATAGTTTTGCCTTTCCCAGGATGTATTATAGTTGGAATCATACAGCATGTAGCCTTTTCAGGTTGGCTTCTTTCACTTAGTAATATACATTTAAGCTTCCTCCTTGTCTTTTCATGGCTTGGTAGTTCATTTCTTTCTAGCCTGAATAATATTGCATTGTCTGGATGTACCACAGTTACTTATCCATTCACCTACTAAGGGACATTTTGGTTGCTTCTAAGTTTTGGCAATAATGAATAAATCTGCTATGAACATCCATGTGCAGGTTTTTGTGTGGACATAAGTATTTAACTCCTCTGGGTTACTACCAATAAGCATGATTGCTGGATTATATGGTAAGAGGATGTTTAATTTTGTAAGAAACCACAAAACTAAACTGTCTTCCAAAGTGGCTGTACAATTTTCCATTTCCATCAGTAATGAATGAGAATTCCTACTATTCCGAATCCTTGCCAGCATTTAGTTTCAGTGTTCTACTGGCCATTCTTTTTTTTCCCACTCATTTCACCCATCATCCCACTCTTTGCCTCTGGTAACCACCAAACTGTTCTCTGTATCTCTGAGTTCAGTTATTTTTTTATAAGAGACCATATTTAAGTGAGATCGTATGGTATTCATCTTTCTCTATCTGACTTATTTCACTTGGCATAATGCCCTCAAGGTCCATCCATGTTGTTGCAAATGACAAGATTTCATTCTTTCTTATGGCTGAGTAGTAATATTCCATTATATATATTTATATATCTATCACATTTTCTTTATTCATTTACCATAGGTGGACACTTAGTTTGCGCCACCAGGAAAGCCCTTTCTGGTTGTTTTTATCATTCTTTTTTGTTCCTTTCTTCTTTTGCTTTCTTCCTTTGTGATTTGATGATGACCTTTAGTGTTATGTTTAGAATTCTTTCTCTTTTTTGTGTGTCTTGATTTTTGGTTTGTGGTTACCATGAAATTCATATATATATATGGAATTATTTTAAGTTGATGTCCTCTTAAGTTTGAACACATTCTAACAACCCCTTCATTTTTACACCCACCCACACACACACACGTTTTATGTTTTTGACATCACATTTTATTCTATTTGTTTTGTGTGTCCCTTAACTACTTGTTGTGGATATAGGTGATTTTACTACTTTTGTCTTTTAACCTTCCTACCAGCTTTATAAGTCGTGGATCTACTACCTTTATGGTATGTTTGTCTTTACCAATGAGATTTTTTCCTCCTGTAATTTTCATATTTCTAATTGTGGTCTTCTCTCTTTTGCTTAGAGAAATCCCTTTAACATTTTTTGTAAAGTCGATTTAGTAGTGCTATATACTTTCAGCTTTTGATTATCTGTAAAATTCTCTACCCCTCCTTCAAATCTGAAGGATAGTTTTGCTGGGTAGAGGATTCTTGGTTGTAGGTTTTCCCCTCTCATAACTTTGAATATATCATGCCACTCCCTTCGGGTCTGTAGAGTTTCTTTTGAAAAGTCAGCTAATGGTTTTATGGGATTTCCCTTGTATGTAGCTAATTGCTTTTTCTTGCTGCTTTAAAGATTCTCTCTTTATTTTTAATTTTTGCCATTTTAATTATAATGTTTCTTCATGTGGACCTCTGAGTTCATCTTCTTTGTGATTCTCTGTGCTTCTTGGACCTGGATGTCTGTTTCCTTTCCCAAGTTAGGAAAATTTTCAGCTATTATTTCTTCAAATAAGTTCTCTGCCTCTTTCTCTTTCTTTTCTCTTTCTGGGACCCCTATAATGCAAATGTTAGTATGCTTATGTTGTTCCAGAAGACTCTTAAACTAGCCTCATTTTTTAAAAATTCTTTTTTTCTGTTTAGGTTGGATGATTTTCACTATTCTGTCTTCCAGTTTGCTGATCTGTTCCTCTGTATTTTCTAATATACTGTTTATTTCTTCTAGTGTATTTGTTTTTCCTCAGTTTTGTAGTCTTCAGCTCTGTTTGATTCTTCTTTATATTTTCTAACTCTTTTTTAAACTTCTCACTGTGTTCACCCATTCTTCTCCTGAGTTCATTGAGCATCTTTATGATCATTACCTCAAACTCTGTCAGGTAGATTACTTATCTCCACTTGGCTTAGTTCTTTTGGGGTTTTATTTTGATCCTTTGTTTGGAATTTATTCCTCTGTCTCATTTTACCTAATTCTATGTGTTTATTTCTATGCATTAAGTAGGTCAGTTACACTTCCAAATCTTGTAGAAGTGGCCTTATGTAGCAGATGTCCTATGGGGTCCAGCAGCACATTCCCCTCTGGTCACCAGAGTTCTATGCTCTATGGTTGTGCCCATATGAGCATATGCTCTATGTGGGCTGCATGGGCCCTTCTATTATGGCAGGATCAACTACTGTGGATATGCTGGTAAGTGGGGCTGGCCCCCAGCCCAGTTAGCTGCCAGGCCCTGCCTTGTGTGGTGGCTGCCAGCTGACTGGTGAGTTGGGGCTGGGTCCCAGGGCAGCTGACTGTGGGTCTGGTAGGCCCTGGGGCTGATGCCAGCCTCTTGGTGGGTAGTAAGCCTCCAGCACTAATAGGCTAGAGGGAGGGCTCCAAAATGGCTCTTTCCGGTACAAGTAGAGCAAGCTCCCCAAAATGTTGCTGCCAGCATCTATGTCCCCAGGGAAGTCTCAGCTGTCTCCTGCCTCTCTGGGATGCTTTCCAAGATCAGCAAGTGGGTCTAACCCAGGGTCCTTTCAAATTACTGCCTCTGCACTAGGACTTGGAGTGTATGAGATTTTGCACATGCCATTTAAGAGCAGAGTTTCTGTCTTCTGCAACCTTATAGCTCTCCATGGATGCAAGCCCCCACTGGCCTTCAAAGCCAGCCATTCTGGGGGCTCATCTTCCCAGTGCAGGATCCCCTGGGCTGGAGTTTTGACCCCTTGCTTCTTGGGAAGAACCTCTGAAGTTTTGATTATTCTCTCATTTGTGAATCGCCTACCCAGAGGTGTGGGTCTTGACTACACCCTATCTCTACCCTTCCTACCCATCTAGGTGTGGTTCCTTCATTATATCTTTAGTTGTGGAAGATCGTTTCTGCTAGTTTTCAGGCTGTTCTCATAGATAGTTGCTCTGTAAGTAGTTGTAATTTTGATGTGCTTGTGGGAGGAGGTGCGCTCAGGGTCTTCCTACTCCATCATGGCCACCAATTGATAAAATCTATCAATTCTTTCTTTCATAGAGTACACTTTTGGAGTTGTATTCAAAAAGTCATTGAAAAACCCTAGGTCATTTAAGTTTGTTCCTATGCTATTTTCCAGGAGTTTTATAGTTTTGTGTTTTATATTTAGGTCTGTGATTCATATTGAGTTAATTTTTATGAATGGTGTAAAGTCTGCATCTAGATTCATTTTTTGTGTGTGTGCAGATTTCCAGTTTTTCCTACACCATTTATTGAGGAGACTATCTTTGCTCCATTGTACTGTCTTTGCTCTTTGTCAAAGATCAATTGACTATGTTTGTGTGGGTCTATTTCTGGGCTCTCTATTCTGTTCCATTGAGAAACTTGTCTATTCTTTTACCAGTACCATACTGTCTTGATTACTGTAGCTTTATATTTAGTCTTGAAATTGGGCCATGGAAGTCTTCCAACTTTGTTTTTCTACTTCAATGTTGTGTTGGCCACTCTGGGTCTTCTGTCTTTCCATATAAACTTTAGAATGTGTTTGTCAATATCCACAAAATAACTTGGGTTTTTTTTTTATTTTACAAATTTAATCAGTTATACATATACATATGTTCCCATATCCCCTCCCTTTTGCGTCTCCCTCCCACCCTCCCTATCCCACCCCTCCAGGCAGTCACAAAGAACCGAGCTGATCTCCCTGTGCTATGCGGCTGCTTCCCACTAGCTATCTACCTTACGTTTGGTAGTGTATATATGTCCATGCCGCTCTTTCACTTTGTCACAGCTTACCCTTCCCCCTCCCCATATCCTCAAGTCCATGCTCTAGTAGGTCTGTGTCTTTATTCCTGTCTTACTCCTAGGTTCTTGATGACATTTTTTTCTTAAATTCCATATATATGTGTCAGCATACAGTATTTGTCTTTCTCTTTCTGACTTACTTCACTCTGTATGACAGACTCTAGGTCTATCCACCTCATTACAAATAGCTCAATTTCATTTCTTTTTATGGCTGAGTAATATTCCATTGTATATATGTGCCACATCTTCTTTACCCATTCATCCGATGATGGACACTTAGGTTGTTTCCATCTCCGGGCTATTGTAAATAGGGCTGCTATGAACATTTTGGTACATGTCTCTTTTTAAATTATGGTTTTCTCAGGGTATATGCCCAGTAGTGGGATTGCTGGGTCATATGGTAGTTCTATTTGTAGTTTTTTAAGGAACCTCCATACTGTTCTCCATAGTGGCTGTACCAATTCACATTCCCACCAGCAGTGCAAGAGTGTTCCCTTTTTTCCACACCCTCTCCAGCATTTATTGTTTCTAGATTTTTTGATGATGGCCATTCTGACTGGTGTGAGATGATATCTCATTGTAGTTTTGATTTGCATTTCTCTAATGAGTAAAGATGTTGAGCATCCTTTCATGTGTTTGTTGGCTGTCTGTATATCTTCTGTGGAGAAATGTCTATTTAGGTCTTCTGCCCATTTTTGGATTGGGTTGTTTGTTTTTTTGCTATTGAGCTGCATGAGCTGCTTATAAATTTTGGAGATTAATCCTTTGTCAGTTGTTTCATTAGCAAATATTTTCTCCCATTCTGAGGGTTGTCTTTTGGTCTTGTTTATGGTTTCCTTTGCTGTGCAAAAGCTTTTAAGTTTCATTAGGTCCCATGTGTTTATTTTTGTCTTATTTCCATTTCTCTAGGAGGTGGGTCAAAAAGGATCTTGCTGTGATTTATGTCATAGAGTGTTCTGCCTATGTTTTCCTCTAGGAGTTTGATAGTGTCTGGCCTTACATTTAGGTCTTTAATCCATTTTGAGCTTATTTTTGTGTATGGTGTTAGGGAGTGATCTAATCTCATACTTTTACATGTCCCTGTCCAGTTTTCCCAGCACCACTTATTGAAGAGACTGTCCTTTCTCCACTGTACATTCCTGCCTCCTTTATCAAAGATAAGGTGACCATATGTCCGTGGGTTTATCTCTGGGCTTTCTATCCTGTTCCATTGATCTATCTTTCTGTTTTTGTGCCAGTACCATACTGTCTTGATTACTGTAGCTTTGTAGTATAGTCTGAAGTCAGGGCGCCTGATTCCTCCAGCTCCATTTTTCGTTCTCAAGATTGCTTTGGCTATTCGGGGTCTTTTGTGTTTCCATACAAATTGTGAAATTTTTTGTTCTAGTTCTGTGAAAAATGCCATTGGTAGTTTGATAGGGATTGCATTGAATCTGTAGATTGCTTTGGGTAGTAGAGTCATTTTCACAATGTTGATTCTTCCAATCCAAGAACATGGTACATCTCTCCATCTATTTGTATCATCTTTAATTTCTTTCATCAGTGTCTTATAATTTTCTGCATACAGGTCTTTTGTCTCCTTAGGTAGGTTTATTCCTAGATATTTTATTCTTTTTGTTGCAATGGTAAATGGGAGTGTTTCCTTGATTTCACTTTCAGATTTTTCATCATTAGTATATAGGAATGCCAGAGATTTCTGTGCATTAATTTTGTATCCTGCAACTTTACCAAATTCATTGATTAGCTCTAGTAGTTTTCTGGTAGCATCTTTAGGATTCTCTATCTATAGTATCATGTCATCTGCAAACAGTGACAGCTTTACTTCTTCTTTTCCAATTTGGATTCCTTTTATTTCCTTTTCTTCTCTGATTGCTGTGGCTAAAACTTCCAAAACTATGTTGAATAAGAGTGGTGAGAGTGGGCAACCTTGTCTTGTTCCTGATCTTAGTGGAAATGGTTTCAATTTTTCACCATTGAGGACGATGCTGGCTGTGGGTTTGTCATATATGGCCTTTATTATGTTGAGGAAAGTTCCCTCTATGCCTACTTTCTGCAGGGTTTTTATCATAAATGGGTGTTGAATTTTGTCAAAAGCTTTCTCTGCATCTATTGAGATGATCATATGGTTTTTCTCCTTCAGTTTGTTAATATGGTGTATCACGTTGATTGATTTGCGTATATTGAAGAATCCTTGCATTCCTGGAATAAACCCCACTTGATCATGGTGTATGATCCTTTTAATGTGCTGTTGGATTCTGTTTGCTAGTATTTTGTTGAGGATTTTTGCATCTATGTTCATCAGTGATATTGGCCTGTAGTTTTCTTTCTTTGTGACATCCTTGTCTGGTTTTGGTATCAAGGTGATGGTGGCCTCGTAGAATGAGTTTGGGAGTGTTCCTCCCTCTGCTATATTTTGGAAGAGTTTGAGAAGGATAGGTGTTAGCTCTTCTCTAAATGCTTGATAGAATTCGCCTGTGAAGCTATCTGGTCCTGGGCTTTTGTTTGTCGGAAGATTTTCAATCACAGTTTCAATTTCAGTGCTTGTGATTGGTCTGTACATATTTTCTATTTCTTCCTGATTCAGTCTTGGCAGGTTGTGCATTTCTAAGAATTTGTCCATTTCTTCCAGGTTGTCCATTTTATTGGCATAGAGTTGCTTATAGTAATCTCTCATGATCTTTTGTATTTCTGCAGTGTCAGTTGTTACTTCTCCTTTTTCATTTCTAATTCTATTGATTTGAGTCTTCTCCCTTTTTTTCTTGATGAGTCTGGCTAATGGTTTATCAATTTTGTTTATCTTCTCAAAGAACCAGCTTTTAGTTTTATTGATCTTTGCTATCGTTTCCTTCATTTCTTTTTCATTTATTTCTGATCTGATTTTTATGATTTCTTTCCTTCTGCTAACTTTGGGATGTTTTTGTTCTTCTTTCTCTAATTGCTTTAGGTGCAAGGTTAGGTTGTTTATTCGAGATGTTTCCTGTTTCTTAAGGTGGGATTGTATTGCCATAAACTTCCCTCTTAGAACTGCTTTTGCTGCATCCCATAGGTTTTGGGTCGTCGTGTCTCCATTGTCATTTGTTTCTAGGTATTTTTAAATTTCCTCTTTGATTTCTTCAGTGATCACTTCGTTATTAAGTAGTGTGTTGTTTAGCCTCCATGTGTTTGTATGTTTTACAGCTCTTTTCCTGTAATTGATATCTAGTCTCATAGCATTGTGGTCGGAAAAGATACTTGATACAATTTCAATTTTCTTAAATTTACCAAGGCTTGATTTGTGACCCAAGATATGATCTATCCTGGAGAATGTTCCATGAGCACTTGAGAAAAATGTGTATTCTGTTGTTTTTGGATGGAATGTCCTATAAATATCAATTAAGTCCATCTTGTTTAATGTATCATTTAAAGCTTGTGTTTCCTTATTTATTTTCATTTTCGATGACCTGTCCATTGGTGAAAGTGGGGTGTTAAAGTCCCCTACTATGATTGTGTTACTGTCGATTTCTCCTTTTATGGCTGTTAATATTTCCCTTATGTATTGAGGTGCTCCTATGTTGGGTGCATAAATATTTACAATTGTTATATCTTCTTCTTGTATTGATCCCTTGATCATTATGTAGTGTCCTTCTTTGTCTCTTCTAGTAGTCTTTATTTTAAAGTCTATTTTGTCTGATATGAGAATTGCTACTCCAGCTTTCTTTTGGTTTCCATTTGCATGGAATATCTTTTTCCATCCCCTCACTTTCAGTCTGTATGTGTCTCTAGGTCTGAAGTGGGTCTCTTGTAGACAGCATATATATGGGTCTTGTTTTTGTATCCATTCAGCCAGTCTGTGTCTTTTGGTGGGAGCATTTAGTCCATTTACATTTAAGGTAATTATTGATATGTATGTTCCTATTCCCATTTTCTTAATTGTTTTGGGTTCGTTATTGTAGGTCTTTTCCTTCTGTTGTGTTTCTTGCCTAGAGAAGTTCCTTTAGCATTTGTTGTAAAGCTGGTTTGGTGGTGCTGAACTCTCTCAGCTTTTGCTTGTCTGTAAATGTTTTAATTTCTCCATCAAATCTGAATGAGATCCTTGCTGGGTAGAGTAATCTTGGTTGCAGGTTTTTCTCCTTCATCACTTTAATTATGTCCTGCCACTCCCTTCTGGCTTGTAGAGTTTCTGCTGAGAGATCAGCTGTTATCCTGATGGGGATTCCCTTGTGTGTTATTTGTTGTTTTTGCCTTGCTGCTTTTAATATGATTTCTTTGTGTTTAATTTTTGACAGTTTGATTAATATGTGTCTTGGTGTATTTCTCCTTGGATTTATTCTGTATGGGACTCTCTGTGCCTCCTGGACTTGATTAACTATTTCCTTTCCCATATTAGGGAAGTTTTCAACTATAATCTCTTCAAATATTTTCTCAGTCCCTTTCTTTTTCTCTTCTTCTTCTGGAACCCCTATAATTCGAATGTTGGTGCGTTTAATGTTGTCCCAGAGGTCTCTGAGACTGTCCTCTGTTCTTTTCATTCTTTTTTATTTTGCTCTGCAGCAGTTATTTCCACTATTTTATCTTCCACCTCACTTATCCGTTCTTCTGCCTCAGTTATTCTGCTATTGATCCCATCTAGAGTATTTTTTATTTCATTTATTGTGTTTTTAATCGATGCTTGATTCATCTTTAGTTCTTCTAGGTCCTTGTTAACTGTTTCTTGCATTTTGTCTATTCTATTTCCAAGATTTTGGATCATCTTTACCATCATTATTCTGAATTCTTTTTCAGGTAGACTGCCTATTACCTCTTCATTTGTTAGTTCTGGTGGGTTTTTATCTTGCTCCTTCTCCTGCTGTGTGTTTTTCTGTCTTCTCATTTTGCTTATGTTACTGTGTTTGGGGTCTCCTTTTTGCAGGCTGCAGGTTCGTAGTTCCCGTTGTTTTTGGTGTCTGTCCCCAGTGGCTAAGGTTGGTTTAGTGGGTTGTGTAGGCTTCTTGGTGGAGGGGACTACTGCCTGTGTTCTGGTGGATGAGGCTGGATCTTGTCTTTCTGGTGGGCAGGTCCACGTCTGGTGGTGTGTTTTGGGGTGTCTGCAGACTTTTTATGATTTTAGGCCACCTCTCTGCTAATGGGTGGCGTTGTGTTACTGTCTTGCTAGTTGTTTGGCATAGGGTGTCCAGCACTATAGCTTGCTGGTCGTTGAGTGAAGCTGGGTGCTGCTGTTGAGATGGAGATCTCTGGAAGATTTTCGCCGTTTGATATTGTGTGGAGCTGGGAGGTCTCTTGTGGACCAGTGTCCTGAAGTTGGCTCTCCCACCTCAGAGGCACAGCACTGACTCCTGGCTCCTCAATTTAGGATGATTTGTTGTCTATTCATGTATTCCACAGATGCAGGGTACATCAAGTTGATTGTGGAGCTTTAATCCGCTGCTTCTGAGGCTGCTGGGAGAGGCTTCCCTTTCTCTTCTTTGTTCTCACAGCTCCTGGGTCTCAGCTTTGGATTTGGCCCCGCCTCTGCGTGTAGGTCGCCGGAGGGCGTCTGTTCTTCGCTCAGACAGGACAGGGTTAAAGGAGCAGCCTCTTCGGGGACTCTGGCTCACTCAGGCCGGGCGGGAGGGAGGGGGACGGAGTGCGGGGCGAGCCTGCAGCGGCAGAGGTCGGCGTGACGTTGCACCAGCCCGAGGCGTGCCGTGCGTTCTCCCAGGGAAGCCGCCCCTGGATCCCGGGACCCCGGCAGTGGCAGGCTGCACAGGCTCCCGGAAGGGCGGTGTGGACAGTGACCTGCGCTCGCACACAGGCTTCTTGGCGGCGGCAGCAGCAGCCCCAGCGTCCCACGCCCGTCTCTGGGCTCCGCGCTTTCAGCCGCGACTCACGCCCGTCTCTGGAGCTCCTTTACGCGGCGCTCTTAATCCCCTCTCCTCGCGCACCAGGAAACCAAGAGGGAAGAAAAAGTCTCCTGCCTCTTCGGCAGCTCCAGAGTTTTCCCGGATTCCCTCCCGGCTAGCTGTGGCACATTAGCCCCCTTCAGGCTGAGTTCTCGCCGCCAGCCCCAGTCCTCTCCCTGCGCTCTGACCGAAGCCCGAGCCTCAGCTCCAGCGCCGCCCGCCCCGGCGGGGGAGCAGACAATCCTTTCGGGCTGGTGAGTGCCGCTCGGCACTGCTCCTCTGTGCGGGAATCTCTCCGCTTTGCCCTACCCAGGTATGTGGGGAGTTTCTTGCCTTTTGGGAGGTCTGGGGTCTTCTGCCAGCGTTCAGTAGGTGTTCTGTAGGAGTTGTTCCACGTGTAGCTGTATTTCTGGTGTATCCGTGGGGAGGAAGGTGATCTCCGCGTCTTACTCTTCCGCCATCTTACCCGGAAGTCAACTTGGGGGGTTTTGATTGGGCTTGCATTGAATCTATAGATCAAGTCGGGAAGAAATGATGACTTGACAATATTGGGTCTTCTAACCCACAGATATGTAATATCTCTCCATTTATTGAGTTCTTCTTTGATTTCTTTCACAAGAGTTCTATAGTTTTCCTCATATAGATCTTATACATATTTTGTTAGATTTTGCATAACGAAATATATTTCATTTTCACGTGTGTTAATATAAATGGCATCGCATTTTTAATTTCAAATTTCACTTGTTCCTTGCTGGTATATAGGAAAGCTATTGACTTTTGTAAGTTAATCTTATATCCTAAAATCTTGCTATAATTGCTTATTAGTTCCAGATGTTTTTGCCGATTCTTTCAGATTTTCTACATAGGTGATCATGTCATCTACAAACAAAGACAGTTTTATTTCTTCCTTCCCAATCTATAGACCTTTTCTTTTCTTGCCTTGCTGCGTTAGCCAGGACTTGTAGTGTGATGCTGGAAATGAGTGGGTGAGAGGGGATTCCCTTGCTTTGTTCCTGATCTTTGTGAGAAAGTTTCTTTTCAGTTTCTTGCCAGTAAGTATGATGTTAGCTATAGACTTTTTGTCTATGTTTTTCAAGTTGAGGGAGTAGGTTGAGTCATTCTACTGTTATAGTTTTTTGTATCTGGCATTTCTTTTTGGTTCTTTCTTAGGATTCCCATCTCTCTGCTAACACTGCCCATTTGTTCTTGCATGCTGTCTATTTTATCCATTAGTCTCTTAGCATATTAATCATAGTTGTTTTAAATTTCCAGTTCAAAAATCCCAACATCCTGCCATATCTGAGTCTTGTTCTGATGCTTGCTTTGTCTCTTCACACTATGTTTTTTGCTTTTTAGTATGTCTTGTAATTTTTTTTTTATAGCTGGAAATAATGTGCTGAGTAAAAGAAACTGTTGTAAATAAGCCTTTAATAATGAGGTGGTAAGGTATGGGGGGAGGGAAAGTGTTCTTTAGTCTCTTACTTAGGTCTCAGTAATTTGTTGAGCCTGTATCTGGGTTGTGGAACTTCACCTGTGCTTTTCAGTGCCTCCCACCCCTTAGGTGGGATGAGGTTGCATATTTCCCTCTCCCCAGGTCAGTTAGGCTCTAATAAAACCCAATATGTTAGTCTCTGGTTAATTAGTTTCTCCTTAGAGCAGAACTTGTTAAGAAAAACAGAATGCTCTGGCATATTTCAAAATGGTTTATTTTTCCCCCTTCCTGCTGGAAGCATGAGGGAATTTTTCCTCCAATATTCACTTTGAGGACCTGGAGGTAAAACAGGTACGGGGGCTCCACTATGACTGGCTCCCCCTAGAGTTTTTATTTCTCAGACTTGTCCACACTGAGGCTCCAACAATTTGTCAATTACAGCTCAGGTTTCCCTACCTCAGCACTGGTTCCTGTGGAGATTGCTGCTCATGGGTTTCTGCTCCAGTAAGTTGTAATTCTCAATATTTATCTGTTGATCTCTCCAATTTGGGGGGCAGCAGTTTGCCCTGTGACCTCACTTCTTTTATGGATCTAAGAAGAGTTGTTAATTTTTCAGTTTGTTCAGGTTTTTACTTGTTATTAGGATGGAATGGTGTCTTCCAAGCTTCTTACATGTTGGACTGGAAAACCACAGTCATTAAGTTTTCTACATACAGTTGCTGTCATAATTTCATTACTTTTTAATCCTAAGTATGAACAAGTAATCAATGATAATCTGACATTTGAAGAAAACTTTTGTTATTCTTTTTTAAATTAAAGTATAGTTAATTTACAATATCATGTTGGTTTCAGGTGTATAGCACAGTGATTCAGTTCTATATATATTATATATATTTGTATATATAATATATATATATATTCCATTTCAGATTCTTTCCCCTTATAGGTTATTACAAAATATTGAGTATAGTTCCCTGTGCTATACAGTTGGTCCTTGTTGGTTATCTATTTTATATGTAGTAGTGTGTATATGTTAATCCCAACCTCTTAATTTATCACTCTCCCCACCCCCTTTCTCCTTTGGTAATCATAAGTTTGTTTTCTATGCCTGTGAGTCTCTTTCTGTTTTATAAATAAGTTCACTTGTATCATATTTTTAGATTCCACATATAAGTGATATCATATGATATTTGTCTTTATCTGGCTTACTATACTTAGTATGATAATCTCTAGGTCCATCCCTGTTGCTGCACAAAAGGTCTTGAAATTAACTGAAAAAATTTAGGAAACAGAAACTTTTAAAAAGATAAACTTGAATTAATGTGCTTAGAGAGATAAGAAAATCTCATACTTTTAAAAAGTTGTGAAGGTGGGTCTTCCCTGGTGGCACAGTGGTTAAGAATCCACCTGCCAATGCAGGGGACACGAGTTCGATCCCTGGTCCAGGAAGATCCCACATGCCGCAGAGCAACTAAGCCAGTGTGCCATAACTACTGAGCCTGAGCTCTAGAGTCCGTGAGCTACAACTACTGAAGTCCGTGCGCCTAGAGCCCATGCTCCACAACAAGAGAAGCCACCACAATGAGAAGCCCGCACACTGCGACGAAGAATAGCTCCCGCTTGCCACAGCTAGAGAAAGCCCACGCAGAGCAACAAAGACCAGAAGCAGCCAAAAATAAATTAATTGATTAATTTTTTTTTTAAGTAATGCTTTTAAAAAAATAAAAATAAAAAAGGTTGTGATGGCATGTTACAAAATAGAAATAAGCAGAGAACAGGTAAAGTTTTAGGAAGCTGAGATCATTGATATCTCCCCCCAAAATAGAGTAGGCTATTAAAAAAAAAAGTAGTAAATAATACGAAAGAAACTTGGAGGATCAATCTGGAATGTCCAAGTTGTGAATAAGAGTTCAAAAACAAGTACCCTTTAAATGGAAGAAGATACATCATTTTGAAATTTCAGCATCATAGATAAAGAGAAGACAGAAAAGCTCTGAGAGAAAATTAGGTGACATAAAAGAAACAAGATATAGAATAACAATAGATTTCTTAATAGCTTCATTGGATAGCATCACAAAAATCAATGGCGACTCAAACTCATTATTAATGGTAGAAATTTACATTAAAACAAGATACCTCTTGTTGGTCAGAATGGCAAAAAATAGAGAGGTAGATAACAGCAAATGTTGAAGACAGTGTGGGGAGACAAGAACTCTCTTGCACTGATGGTATGATTGAAATGAATAGAGTTATTCTGATAAGCAATCTGTCAGCACTTACTGAAATTAGGAAACCACATATTCAACCCTTAACACAGACCATACAGAAAAATGAACTTTAGTTGAATCATAGACCTACCACAAGGTGAAACAAAAGCATCAACCATGTAAGAAAAGATTGAAACATTTGAGTACATTAAAATTAGAAACTTTCTGTTTACTGAAAGATACTATAAAGAAAGAGAAACCATAAGTCATAGAATAGGAGAAGATATTCCCAACATGTTCTACTGACAAGGGACCTGGATCCAGAATATATAAGGAACTCATTCAAAAGATCAATAAGAAATGGACTATAGGGAGTTCCCTGGTGGTCCAGTGGTTAGGACTTGGCGCTTTCACTGCCAGGCCCCAGGTTCAATCCCTGGTCGAGGAACTAAGATCCCACAAGCTGTGTGGTGAAGCAAAAAAAAAAAAAAAGGATAATAAAAAGAGGAAAGGACTTTGGCATCTCTCAAAAGTGGAAGTACAAATAGTTAATAAATATATTAAAAAGCAGTCATTCCATTAATAAACAAGGAGATACAAATTAAAACCACAATGGAAATCTACCACAGAAGCATCAGTTTGGCAAAAATTAAGAGGTCTGACAATACAAAGTATTTGCAAGGATGTGAAGTAATGGGAACTTTTGTATATTGCTTATGGGAATGTAAACTGGTAGGACTTTAAAAACACTTTGGTAGGGCTTCCCTGGTGGCGCAGTGGTTGCGAGTCCGCCTGCCGATGCAGGGGACACGGGTTCGTGCCCCGGTCCGGGAGGATCCCACATGCCGCGGAGCGGCTGGGCCCGTGAGCCATGGCCGCTGAGCCTGAGCATCCGGAGCCTGTGCTCCGCAACGGGAGAGGCCGCAACAGTGAGAGGCCCACGTACCGCAAAAAAAAAAAACAAAAAAAAAAACACTTTGGTAGAGTATAGTAAAGTTGAAGATACGCATATATTATGAACCAGCCATTTCACTTCTAAATGTATATGCTAGAGAAATGTTTAAACATATATATCAGGAAATGTGTATAGGAATGACTGTACTGGCAACATTATTCAAAATCAGCCTAAACTGGAATCAACCTAAAATATCCAACAGCAATTGAATAAATAAATAAATTGTGACATATTTGCATATTGAAATACTATATGGCAATGAAAATGAATGAACTATAGCTACATGAAATAGCATGGTTTGATCACAAAACAAAACTGAGTGAAAAAAACAAGACAGAAAAGAATACTGGTATTTATATAAAATTCAAAACAGTCAAAACTAAACTATATTTTTAAAAGATGCGTATTTGACAGAACTATAAAGACAAGGAAAAAATTACTATAAAAGTCAGGATAATAATTATCTCTGGAGGGAAAGAGGGAGGGAGGTGTGATCAGGAAGAGACACATGGCATAAGGGCTTTGGGGATGCCAGCGATGTTTTCTCTCTGGATCTGCATAGTGATTACATAATTGTTCACTAATTATTCACTATATTGCATCTATGTGTTTTATGTGTTTTCTTTATTTCATGATCCCAAAAGTTAATGAAAAGCATATATACATATTGTTTTAAAAATCCGGCATATATTATTGCAAGTCCCTGACTGGATTAATTTTTTTCAGGGACTGCATGTGACCAAATCAGAGCCAATGAAACACAAGTGAGTCTTTTGCCAAGACTTACAGAAAAGAGACTTTTGCCCTTTTTCAGGGCCCTTTCCCACTCCAGAATAATTCAGAGCTCCTATCTTGGCAATTCTTCCTCCACTGGCTGCTCTAGTCTAATCTATTCTAGTGTGGGCCAACCTAATGGGTTTAATATGAAAATAATCAGTTGAATATCCATCCATTTTGTCCCAACCTCTGGTCAGCTCTGTGGGAGGTATAAGACAAGGGAAAGATATGGTCCTTTTTGTCCAATGATCTGAAAATCTAATTTTGGAAACAGGATTAAAACACATGAAATGGGTTATGATGGTTTGTGAAGGACTGAAATGCAGCTACACACCTGTTACAGGAAGTACACTTAGGAGCTAGCAAAATTCTCTCAGCCCCAGTCTTCTCAAATTCCTTCATAGCCAGACTACCAGGAAAGGATGTGCTTGTCAAAATCCAGATGCTTTAACCTGTGCAAATTCAAATTTACTTGAAAGTGGCACAAAAAGGGAAATATTAGAAATTAGAGGGAATTCCCTGGTGGTCTAGTGGTTAGGGCTCCGTGCTTCCACTGCAGGGGGCATGGGTTCGATCCCTGGTCGGGGAGCTAAGATCCCACATGCGACAAGGCACAGCCAAAAAGAAAGAAAGAAAAAAAAAGAAATTAGAGTCTTGTGTCAAACAGAAATGAGTATAAATGTTCAACAAAAGATATATAGTAGACCACTTATATGAGGTACTTAGAGTAATCAAAATCACAGAGACAGAAAATAGAATGGTGGTTGCCAGGGGCTGGGAGGAGGGGGAATGGGGAATTTGTGTCTACTGAGTACAGAATTTCAGTTTTATAAGATGGAAAAAGTTATAGAGATGGATGGTGGTGATGGTTGCACAAAATTATGTGTTTAATACTACTGAAATACATGTTAAAAAATGGTCAAGATGATGGATGTTAACTAGACTTATTGTGGTGGTCATTTTGCAATAAATACAAATATTGAATCATGTTGTAATCTGAAACTAGTATAATGTTTATATGTCAATTATATCTTAATTTTGAAAAATGGTTAAGGTAGTAATATTTTTGTTATACGTATTTTATCACAATAAAAAATATTAGGAAAAAGATACTAGGAAGTTCAGAGAAACACTATTCATAATGCCTCACCACTTTGCTCCCCCCCCACAACAATGACCCAAATGGCCAACAAATATAGAATGGATAAACTGTTGTATAGTCACACAGTGGAATTCGTTACAGCATATAGAATAAACAAACCATTATTGCTGCATGTAAAAACATGTTTAGTGAGAGAAGCCAGAGATGAAATAGTACATATTGTATGATTCCATTTATATTAAGTATAAAATTAGGCAAAAACGAATTTGTGCTCTTACAAGTTGGGCTGGTATGCACCCTGATGGGAGTAGGGGAGGTTATTGACTCGTGGAGGGCACGAGAGTCTCTGTGATACTGGCAGTATTTGGTTCTCAGTCTCAGTATTTGGATGTTTGGCCTGAAAATTTAATGGACTGTGCACTGATGTGCACTTTGCAGGATGTCAATTACACCTCAGTAAAAGTTACTATAATAAGAAATTTTAAAATAAAAAATTGGTTTCTATATAGCTTCTACTTCATTTTACAGATGTGAAAATTGAGGCTCAGAAAGGTTAAATGATATCACACTGTCACATGGCTGTCAAGAAAGGGAACTGAAAATGACCAAGGTGTGAGGGTTGCAAGTTCTGTGCACTTTCGCCTAGCTTCAGAGTAATTGCTGAGAGTTCCCAAGGTTTCAGTTTGTTTGTGTTGTTTTTCAAGGGCAGAGTGGGAGTGGGGAGTGGGAACCAGGGCAGAGGAAGTGGACTCTGGAGCAATACATGCAAAGCACCTAGCCCAGAGTTTGGCACATAGGAGAGCCTTCATACATGCTACGGTTGCCTTCCACACACCCCCTTTTGCAGGGAAATGAAACGGAGAGAATGTTGAAGACTGCTGGTAGCTCTGGAGTGGACACTGCTCACCTCAGGACAAAGTGACCAGATTGGAGCCTCTCCCTCTCCATGGGAGAATGAAGCTCTCCTGGAGGTGGGCATGTGGAGGGAGGGCTTCTGACTCAGGCTCAAATTCCCTGCTATTTGTAGGACAAGTGAGAATCAGGACAAGAAAGTGGGGGTAGAGACCTAGTGTGGGAAGGGGGGTTCCCTACACCTCGATGGCCAAAAAGGGGGGTGTGTGTCTAAGAAGGTGGGGCTCTTTCGTGTGCTCTCTGCTGACATTCTTGCTGGTCGCTTCTTTCATGTCAGCTGAGCAGGGCGGAATGTATGCACTGAACTGATTCCTGCTTAGACACAAGATGACCCTGTGCTCTGAGTTCCTCAGCATCTTAGAAACCCGTGTTTCTAAGGTCTGGAAGCCAGTATTGTCCCTTTAGCCAGAGGGGCAGCAAAGGTTTTCCCTTGAAGCGTCGCTGCCAGCCGTGGATTTCACATCAGGACAGCGCCACCTAGTGGCCATTCATGGAAGTCCAGCCCGGGCTCCCTCCCCTCAGCCCACTATTGGCTCTGGGAGCGAGTTTAGTTAGGGAGGAGGAGTTTAGCGAGGTTCCAGACACTGCCCTTTCCACACAGCTTCCAGGAGTCCTTGATCCCTACGTTGCCAGTTCCGCACAAGTCGGCCCTCAATCACATCCTGTCCTGGGTTGCCCTCTGTTTCATGTGTAATCATTTAAAATCATTTTGTCTATTCAATTAGACCAAGGTTTTGAGGCTAGGGCTACTAGAATCACATCTCTTTAGATTTGGATGGGAATTTAGTATTCTCTTATCTGACCCACACGTTTTTCACACAGGAAAGGAAGATGTTGAGGGGTGAGGGGAATTGCCCAGCTAGTTAAAAATATGTTTTGGACCAGAGCCCAGATCTCCTGATGACTCCCGTATCAGTGCTTTCCAACATACCATGCTATCTCTTTGTGTCATCCACAGTGCTTGCACACAGTAGGCACCTGATACATATAGGTGCTCCATAGATACGGCCTGACTGATTGTTGCCCTTACAACCCTGCCTGCTACCAAAGTGAGTTTTCAATTGTCATCTGGGCCACCTCCCAGTTCTGTGCATCTTGCGAGTTATGATCAGTTAAAGTGGCCACTCTCACCACAGTAAGCCACTGTCTTCTCCATTTATAAGGCACACAGTGTGGGTTCAAGCGAAGAGGAAACAAAGAGGAGACACACACTTTAAAGCAGAGGCCCCAATCCCAGCATCCATACAGACCAAGTGGCTACTGTGGGCTTCGTGGGCTCTACCTCAGTGCTTCCCAAACTGTGATGTGCATCTAAATCTCCTGAGAATCTTGTTAAAACAATATTCTGATTCAGTAGGTCTTGAGTGGGACCTGAGATTCTGCATTTCTAACAGGACCCTGGATGCTCCTGATGCCGCCCTTTGAGGAGCAAGGAGCAAGGGTGCTCTGGACCCATACCTGGTCCAGGGTGTCGTAGAGTGCCAGAAGCCCACCCTGAGCCTCTCCCTCCACCTCAGCCCTGCTGCAGTCCCTCAGACCTCGACTTCAAGGAAAAAGGAAAAAGGAAAGGGGCTGAAGCAATGGTGAGCATGGTGACCCCTGGGTGAGTCATTCCAAGTCCCTTTCCTCACCCTATCCCCTACTCCTCCCAAAGATCCTGCCTCCAGGCAGTCTGAAGAGGAAGGCAAGGGTGAACCCCACCAAAACACTGCATAGAAAGAGGGGGATAGGCTTGCTGTTGACATGCCCCACAGTTTTCCCGAGGAGCAGGCCTGCTTGGCTGCCATTTTATGTCTGGGTGCTATGACATCCCTACAGCCACAGAGTTCTCTTTATTTTTTATTTTTTTAAGCTTTAATTATTTATTGGCTGCTTTGGGTCTTAGTTGGGGCACGTGGGATCCTTCATTGCAGCGCGAGGGCTTCTCTCTAGCTGTGGTGCTCGGGCTTCCCATGGGCTCCAGAGCGCGTGGGCTCAGTAGTTATGGCCCACGGGCTTAGTTGCCCCGTGGCACGTGGGATCTTAGTTCCCCAACCAGGGATGGAACCAGCATCCCCTGCATTGCAAGATGGATTCTCAACCACTGGACCACCAGGGAAGTCCCCAGAGTTCTCTTTTTAACATAAAAGATATCTTAATTTATATAGTTTAATTATGAGATACATTTATAGTTTACATATATTTTCATTTTTACTATTCTTTTGCTACCACTAAACACACCCCAAAAAGTTCATTAATATTAAATTAAAGAAAGGAAGGAAAGGGGAATTTATTGAGCTACTACTATGTGACCAATACTGTGGTATTTTCATATATGTTATCTCACTCCTTACAATGCCCCTGCCTACATAGGTGTTATTACCCTATTTTCTAGATGAGAACACTGAAGCTCAATGAGGTTGGGTAACTTATCCAGGACTACCTAGCAGGGATAGGAGCCCAGATAAGTTTGACTGAAAAGTTTCTCTCCACCATAATGATAATAAATATGAATATTTGCATTGTGTTTACCATGGACCAGACACTGCTCTAAGCACATATATTAACTCATATAATCTTCACATCAACCTTATGAGGCAGGTACTATAATCACTCCTATTTTACAGATGAAGAAACTGAGGCACAGATAGGCCAAATTACTGGCCCAAGGTCATACAGGTAATAAGTGATGGAGCTGGGATTTCAATCCAGTCAGTCTGTTTCCAGAGAAGTGCTCTCAAACACTGTTCCACATTGCCTGTCAATTTCCTATCAATTTCTTAAATCTCACAATTGAGTGGAAATCACCGCCCCCATTGTTATGTTACCCTTTCCTTATTCAGTGTATACTGTACTGCATGGAAAAATTCCCATTTGCCACACTAGTAAACACCTACATATTTGTTTTCTAACTAGGACTGCCTAGTCCTAGTTAGGACCTTTTTCATACCCGGTGAAGGCTGGGATTTCCTTGGAGAACCCTCTTCCCCACTGGCTGGAAGTTGAAGGAGTCTGAAAAAGTTTGGAGAGTCATGTGCTTCTCCATCAACCCATCACCCTATTCCACCGTGTGCAGCTGGCCTAAGAGAGAGACAAAAGGATGAGGCTGGCCGGGAATGTTTTGTCACTCTATTATTTTTCAATTCATTTCCTATTTACCTATCACACTCCTGAGTCTTGTTTTCCTACCTGAAGGAATCCAGAGGGTGAAGGGAGCTTCATATTTCTGAGTGCACAGAAGTTGCAACCTTATGTTCCTATCCCAGCTCTCCCTCTAGCTGTGTGACTATAAGCAGGTTTTTTGAGATTTTTTTTTCTTAAACTTTAGTTTTCTCACCTGTAAAGTGGGGATAATGAGAATCTGCTTCAAAGGACTGCTGCATAGGAATAATGAATTTGAGTGCCTTGCTTATCATAGGCCTATCAAGAGTAGCTATTTATTAATGCAATTTATAAATACATCCCTTCTGAGTGAATGAATGAGTTGAATGAATATAAGGGAAGGTTGAGAAGTCTAGTCTGACTTCAACCCAAACCAGCAAACAACTCCTTTAACTTCTTTAAACATGTACATTTAGAAATTTATTATTTTGGGTGAGAACTGTGTAAAAACAGAACACTAAAGTTTGTATGGGAAACCTCCAAGGACAAACTTCCTCAACTTTATAGCTTTGCTGGGGGCTAAGCTAACTCAGCAACTGGGGATGGGACAAGCCTCTCAAACCTTCCTTTGCCTCATCCCTGACCCAGCTCCAAATTCAAGCCCAAGGCTTTCCACTGGAGACTTCCAGAATGACAGGATATATTTCTTTTGGGGGGAGGGGGGATGAAGAGGGAGAAGGGGAGTGCATTATATGACCACTTTCTATGAGCAGAGAAAAGCAATTAATTTTGTTGTTGCTTTTGGAAAGAAAAAAGTTATTGAAGAAACTTAAGGCCCTCTGGTAATATGAGTGCATCTACTCATAAGACTGAAAACTTTTTTGAAAAGAAGAAAGTCTGAAAGCAGAAAATAGTTTTTCTTGTCTCTAAGAAGATAACAGACTTTAAAATAAGATCATCAGGGATTCCCTGGTGGCGCAGTGGTTGGGAGTCCGCCTGCCAATGCAAGGGACATGGGTTCGTGCCACGGTTCGGGAAGATCCCACATGCCGCGGAGCGGTTGGGCCAGTGAGCCATGGCCGCTGAGCCTGTGCTCCGCAACAGGAGAGGCCACAACAGTGAGAGGTCCACGTACCGCAAAAAAAATAAAAAAATAAGATGGTCGGTTTTTTATTGGTCTTTTTTATGCTTGTTATGTCTAATGAATGGGGTATTTTCATAATGAATGAATGGCTTGAAAGTCAATTTATCCTCCAAATAAAGGTACATCTGGTCTACGGACTGTAACATCCTTGCTTTTTTACTTTATTTTTATTTTATTTTTTTTCTTTTTGCGGTATGCGGGCCTCTCACTGTTGTGGCCTCCCCCGTTGCGGAGCACAGGCTCCGGACGCGCAGGCCCAGCGGCCACGGCTCACGGGCCCAGCCGCTCCGCGGCACATGGGATCCTCCCAGACCGGGGCACGAACCCGCATCCCCTGCATCGGCAGGCGGACTCTCAACCACTGCGCCACCAGGGAGGCCCTTTGCTTTTTTACTTTAATGGGTTATGCTTGACTTGTAAAAATAAAATAAAATGCAATTAACAGCACCTATATGTTCAATGCAATGAACACATGACTCATAAGTTTTAAAACTTCTGGGACTGGGTTTCTAATGTATTTACAATGGGTCATAAAAGTGGGTGAGAGAAACTAGTTTCCCAAGTTGGGGTGTCTATTTACCATCTACTGGCATCTATGACACTTCGGAGTAAGACAGTAATCATCCAGGAAGAAACGATTACTGTTGACTCATCAATCCATGAACTTGGCACTAATTACAGTGTCTCAGTTTCCCTATTATATAAAATGAAGTTGTCACCTGCCTGCCTCTCTGAAGTGTTTGGAAAGCCCAAGGAGATAACAGCCGGAGTGTTTTGAAACTACAGAATACATTTTATGTGCCAAATAATAATAACAGGGGTCCTTTAATAATACTCATCAAGCAGAATAACATTACTAAGCAGTAGGAACAGGACTGCCTTCTTAATCATTGGTCTGTATCGTGGGAAATTGCTGGGGGATGGGCACCTCGTTCAGGTGGGTTCTTGTGCCTGAGGAGGCAGAGCCCCTCAGTAAGGCTGGTCTCTCCAGCTAACACTTGGCTGCCTTTAGGAAGACACCGTTCGTGCAGTTGAGCGAGGAGGGGACAGACGCCTCATAGTTCAACTCCTGTGCCCAGGGAACATGATTTAAATTCTTCTATTCCTAGCTGGTTGGGGGAAAGAAGGAAGGTACTTCTGGGACCTACAAAAGTAGACAGGATGGTGACGGCCGATGCGCCAGTGTGGCCACTCAATCCTGCCACAAGATGGCGACAATCCAGCTGGAAACACCTGCCCGGGCTGGCCCTGTGGGTTTCCAGGCGGGGAAGGCTTTCCTCTCTCAGACACAAAGAAGGGATCTTTCGAGCCGGGGAGGGTGTCCGAGCGTTTGGGTGCTCGTAGAGCGGGGATTGGGAGCCTTTGCCGCGACAAAGTCGGCCCCGAGAAGCAGGCGACTTTCTTCTCACACTCGTGGGCTTCAACTTCACGGGGCTGAAAAGCCTGAGGGGAACTTGTGCAAAAGCACCCGAGAAATTCCAGGCTTGACCCCTCCCTCTGCCTAGAGGCCGTCCAGATGCTTCCCGTACCGGCGACATTCCCGGGATTCCGGCAGGGGGAGCGGGTGCTTCTCGGGGCAGGGCGTGTTCAGCCCAGCGGTGCTCCCGCCCTCCGCGGCCCGGGACCCGGCTGGGAGAGCGGCTCGGACCGGCGTTGGGTGGGACGAGCCTCACCCACCCCGCCTCTGGGGCCGCGGTGCCTTTGAGGCGCGGGACCCCGGAGTTGAGCCCCCGAGAGGGCGGCGCTCCTAGGCTCTAAATCCGGGCAGCAGCCACAAAGGCGCTCCCTCCTCTTTCGCTGCACATTTTGCCTGGGAAAAGGTCTGCAGGCCTTCCGGGGCTTGGGGGCGGGGGTTCTCTTTGTTTTCTTTTCTTCTGTTTCGTTTTGAATGCAAGGAACCGCCACACCCGCGTTTGTCTCTGTCGGGAGTAAACTTGCTTTGAAACATAGAGCTGTTAGGAAACACACAGATTCTCATCTCCAAGTCGCAGTGAGGTTCCCAGTGCCGTGTATGGGAGCCTCCGGGGCTGCCGAGCCTGGGCCTGGCCAGCCTGGCCTCCATCTTGCAACCCTTGGCCTGACTGTAGCAGCCCTGGGCAGATCCCTGCTCCTCCAGCCCGGGTCTTGGCCAGCGCTGGGGAGCAGGGAGGGGAAGCCCAGAACAACGACGGGATCACTGGCCCCAGCCTGGCCTCAGTTGGCCATTTATCTGACCACACTTCCGGGGTGTGGGGTGGGAGTAACAGTGAGCGCTGATTCAACATGTGCCACAAACAATTGTTACCTTGTTTAAGCCTTACACACTATTATTCTCTCCATTTTACAGAGGAGGAAACCAAGGCTTAGAGATGTTGAGTAATTTGCCCAAGGCCACACAACTCTTAAATAGTTGGTCTGGGATTTGAATCCATATCATTTATCCAAAGCACCAGGCTGTAGTACCTCCTTAGGCAGCTCCCACAGCAGCCCTGGGAGACAACCGGGTCAAGTATAAAGACATACTCCATGCTGTGATTGTGCTTACACTGGGGGTGGGGGAGTGGAGACCAAGGATATTTTGGACTCTTCTTGCCTTTGAATGTGTGCTGGACCATTCTGGCCTGCCTTCTTTCCTTCCTTCCACAATTGTTTACTGAGTGCATATTATATACCAGGGACTTGCCTAGGCCCTGAAATATCAAGGGAACAAGGCAGATGACACTTACTCTGTGACCTTTGGCAAGTCCCTTAATGTGCTAGTTTTTAAGCTATTGTCTCTCACCCCCACTCATCTTCTGTATGTGGCTTTAAATGCTGCGGCTGGGGACTGCAAACCACATTTCTCCTTTGCCGCTGCTCTCTGTTAAGCTCTGCCAATAGGGGCACTTGAGGGAGACTCGAGGCAGGAGGAGGAGGAAGGACACACTCCTTTCTGCTAGCTTGCTATCCCTATCAGATTCACCCCAGCATCAGTGGTAGGTTGTGGCCTCCATGCTCCTTCAGCACCCCTATGCAGTATCATTGTGCCCCTCAGGTGTATCAGCACCAGGGGGGCAGCCACTCTGCAGTCTGAGCCCAGGCTCTGGGGGGCCCTCCTCTGACCTCCTAGGTTTTCATAACCCAACCTCTTTCCTTCGTTTTCTGGTCCTGGGATGGTAACTGCTTTCTCCAGTTACTATCTCTGTTACATCAATGTTCCCTTTTTTCCCAGTCCTCCAATACCTATAACCAGTGATGTGCTGGTAAATATTTAATAACCAGCTCTCCAGGAAAACAAAAACAAAAAGAAACCTGATTTGTAATATATACGATTTATGTAATATAGATCATTCACCATGTATAATTTTCAACTATCAAGATGGCATCGCTGAATTTCACAAGCTGGTGTGAACAGTTTGAGTACACAAATGCCTGCAACCAATCCCCTATAATGAATTCTCTCTCTTGAAGGACCTAATATGCTTTCTGTTTTCATGACTGGGCCCTGACTGATAACACTTAAGCTTCTGGGAATTGATTTTTTTACTGTAAAATGGAACTACTACCATTTCTTCCATCTGACTCACAGAGTTGTTGGGACAATATGACATAACACAAATAAAACACTCTGAAAACTACTTTTTAAAATTAGGGACTATAACACAATTCTTGGGCATTTCTTCTAGAAGGATATAAAGCTGGGATGATGAAAGTAGGCAAAATATTTTAATGACAGCTCACAGAGGTGTTCCAGGTGCCTTTAGAACCCAGGGTGACCTCAGACCAGGTGTGGAGTCTGGTGACTCAGAATCAGGGCTGTGGTCATGGCAGTAACTGGGCTATGATGTTACTACGTGTGTGTAGATTGTTTTTCAAGGATTCTAGGACTAAATATTGTGCAAATCAAGAAAGCACGCAAAACCAAGGGGTAAACAATTGATATCATCTAATTAACAGCACATATGTGGAGCAGCGTTGGACTTTTACACATTGCACTACTCAGTTGTACAAAGGAAATAAAACTTCTTTATCTTTCCATAACTGATCTAATCTCCCCCTCAAATTCCCAACCCATGAGTAGTGAGAGACGGAAAAGTTTCAAATCGTCCGTATCTCCATTTGTTCCATTTAAATAATCTCTTTTGAATGATCCAGAGTTTGCAAAAATGCTCAGTTCTCTCCATTTCCTCTCCCACTCCTTTTTAAAAGACATCTGGGGTAAGTGGGAGCTTATATGACCTCACAGCACCAGGAGAGAGGAGGACTCAGATCCACATGTTTCCTGCTTCCTAGCCTGGCCTCTGGACTGGACTCATCTAATCTTTTGTTTCTCACTGGCACATATACCTGGAGCCTGAGTTCTCAGACACATTCTTTCTGATTTAAAAAAGCATCTACATACTGGCGTTTTTTTCATCCTGACTCCAGATTGGCTACTCCATCAGGCCTAAGCCCCTTTGTGTTACCTTACTAAGGCAGTTGGGAATTCCTAGATACTCTGTATGCCACACACAGGCTATAGAGAACTGCCTCTGCTCTCCTGCCTTCTCTGAGACCACACCATCATTCTTTCCAGGTTGGTTACAGAGAAGCTAAAGTCTGGGCTCCTAGAGGCCTGCAGCCTCTCCAGATCATGCCCTGGGAATGGAGTCACCAAATCCAATTAACTTGGGCTCCCCGATGCCCAACCAGATGTCTCTGCAGTCTCCTTACCTTGAGGTTCAGCCAGGAAGGAGGGCCTAGAACCCCGGCATTGGCGTTTGGCCATCTCTATCTCCCTCTGGATCTACTGTCTCTCCTTTCCCACACATCTCCATCTTCAGAATGAACAATCCTCACTATAGCCTCCTACCCTGTCAGACACCAGGCCTCATGGATAACAGCTAAAGGAGTATCTTCTCTATTCTGGTCTGGGTTGATATGGGAGCCTCAGTAACTCTAGGATCTATGAGTTACAGAGGATGAAAATAACATTGGTTTAGTACTCTCAAAATATTGTCCCTATTATATATGTATACTTCAAAACAACAATCAACAAAAACAGAATACAGTAACAATTCTGACCAATGTTCTACCAATAATAAAGTATTTTTATAGTTAAATAAAAATCCTTGGTTCTTCTGCTTACTAAAGTCATGCATACTTATTATAAAACCAACAAAACAACCTAAAATACAGTTCTAAATGTTCAATGAAGGGAGGAGAGTTCCTCAGTTCTGGTTTGGCCAAGGCCCACTGCTCATGGAACAGCACAGCTTACAAGAGATTTCTCCTTTAGAAGGTGCCGGGGTCTGTTCAGGGGCTAGCATCATTTTCCTTTCTAAGCCACTGGCAATTTTCTCTCTTCCTTTTGAGAGTCAGAGCCCAGCAAGGATATTTTCCCTTGAGTTTGGGGATTATGAGCTAGAGAAAAAGAATATGGCCCAGGGACTGAGCTGAAAGGTGGGATGTGTAAGAGGAGTAGGGGAATCAAGGATGCAAAATTCGGTATAAAATGTGTGTTTCTGGAACCAACCTGGACTGGATTTCCAACTGAGCTTCTGTCATATCTTTCTTTATGAGCACAAATGCATTCTGGTTTATTTGGGTATGTTCTACCGTGTTTGATGATGTTTATAGAATGGGGTGAAGATACAAGTACTGTGGTGCCCCTTCTCAGTTATAATATTCTGGAAGGACAGCGGGCTCCTGGGCCCCAATATAAAATATATACTTTGATAAGCACCATGTGCTTTCACTTCCAACCTCCCATTTGATCCTCCAAACACGCCCATGCCGTAGCTAACTCTAGTTAACAAATGAGGGAACGAGAAGGCCCATAAAGGTGAAATGACTGCCCCAAATCTCATAGAAGGTGGAAAGTAGAACTGGGACCACATCATCAAGCCATCAGCCACTGCAGCCGCCCCTGACGGTGCACCCTGAGGGGAATTCAGGGTGGAGAAAAACAGGATACTAGCCCTAGATAGTTAAGATGCCTTTCAAAGGAATAATTTCAATGAGCCCAGACTCTTGCATCTTTCCATACATAGAAAAGCACTGAAGTCATTAACTTGAGAAGTCTGTATTTTTGTGACTAGCAGCAATCTTTTGATGTTTGACTACATGTTTTCAGCAAAACTCCTACATAAGCTGGCTCCTTTCTTACCTTTTTGGAACAGTCCTCAGAGCTATCTGAGAAGCTTTCTCCCAGGCTATAGTCCTCTGTAAGGTCCCAGAATAAAACACTCAACTTTTAGGTTGTGCGTTTTTTTTGTTTGTTGGTTTGTTTTCAGGTGATACCTAGGACGCCTAATTCTCAGTCCAGGTCTCTTTTCTCTACACCGGGTTGACCCCATAAGGCAAATAAGGAAGAGCCAACTCACTTCCCTTCAGTCCCTTTCCAAGGCTGGGTGTTCCAGAGTGAAGCTGAGGTTTGCCAGCATTTGTGCTACTCTGCCTCAAAGCTAGGAATTAGTGTAGAAATCACAGTGACCAAATGTCCAAGTTGGCCTCTTTGTGTTGTTCCCTCATCCTCCTTTCCCCACTTGACAGATGATGCCGCTGAAACCCAGAGAGGCAAAAAGCATTGATCAAAGAGGAACTTGAACAGGAGAACAAAAGAGGTTGCAGTACTTAGTCAGTCTGGGAGGTTAGGGTGTGATTCATGCTGGGGTGGGGACAAGTGGAGATAAGGAACAGAACAGCCAGTGACTGAAGACAGGATTCCTGGGCTGTCAGGAATCAAAGCCCTGAAGGTCAAAACCCAGGCAGTTCTCAGTGGATATTAAGTCGGTCATTTTGCATGTCCCCATCCTAGTCTGCCTTCACTATCTTCTTTCTCCCCGCTGAGCCCAGGGTTCTACTTCCTCCAAGGAGGAAATCTGCATTATATGTAATATTTGTGATAAAGGCCTTGATAAACTTTTAATAGCCAAAAAAGTGAATTAGTAATTAATTACCAGAGAACTTTTTCGATTTCTCTTCAAATCATACTACCACTGCAAATTCTTTGGGGGGAAGTATAAGGGTATATATTAAAATGTTTAAAATATCTGGTAAGCGTACACTACTCATAAGTCCATCCCTGGGGCCAATTATGAAGTTAATAAGAGAAAGGAAGAGTGGGTTGTTCACAGCTGAATGAGATCTCTCTTTCTATTCTCTTCTGGGCCAGCAACATCAGCATCACCTGGGAGCTGGTTAAAAATGCAAATTCTTGGGCCCCAAACCTACTGAATGAGACACTCCGGGGGTGAAGCCCAGCAATCTGTTTTAACAAGCCCTCCAAGTGATTCTGATGCACCCTCGAGTGGCTCTTAGTCTGGACTGTATACTGGAAAGCAGGTTTCCCCTGCTTTCGGGAAGTAGAACGTTCCTATGAAACTTTTTGAAGCCAAGATGGTGTAAATCAAAAAAGCAATTACCTTAGGATGCATCTTGCTTGCGGATGTACTAAATAAATCAAGATAAAGCACAGATACTCACAGACACAGTTCAGAGTTATGGCAGCTTGATGCTGAGATGCTGAGTATGGTTCCCGGAGAGGAGGCTTGTTGGTGCCACTCTCACTGCTTGGGGTGAAACTCTGCCTCTTGAACTGCTCCCTGCAAAACAAATGCTTAACGCTATTTTAGCTTTTCACCATTTTCTGTAAAAGCGAAAATCCTCCCTGGATTTTTGTTGTTGTTTTTAGCAAAAACAGGTACTAACGTAGTCTTTTGTAAAAGTGATGTGGTGGAAAGGGAACTTTCAAAAATTGGGGGATACCTGTATTACCGTCACCTGGCAATATTTTAAAAATCCTCATGTCCAGGACTTACCCAAGAACATCCAAATTAGAAATTCTGAAAGTGAGACCCAGGCTTCTGCATTTTCCTGCGGTTTCCCTAGTGGCTCCAATGTGTAGACAAGGTTAAGAATCACTGCCACAGAGATTTCTCCAGGAAGTGGTAATATCACTTGTGACTGTTTTACTTATTTATTCCACAAATAGTGAGCATCTACTCTCTGCCAGACCCTATACTTCTTACTATACAAAGATGAATAAGTAGATTGGCCTCAAGAGAGACATAGAAACACATATTTCAGTGCAGCAGTGGGAGCTCCAGAGGAAGGGGTGGGTATAATCTTGTCTACTATCTACTCCCTCTTCTATTCTTTGACATCAAACACTGACAAGAATGTGGAGCCACAAGAACTCTCATTCATTGCTGGTAGGAATGCAAAATGGTACAGGCACTTTGGAAGATAGGGTAAAACTAAACATACTCTCACCATATGATTCAGCAATCATGTTCCTTGAAATTTGCCAAAATGAGTTGAAAACTTATGTCCGTGCAAAAACTTGCACACAACTGTTATGGAGGCATTATTCATAATTGCCAAAACTTGAAAGCAACCAAGATGTCCTTTAATATATGAATGGATAAATAAACTGTATGTACTACATCAATACAATGGAATATTATCCAGTGATAAAAAGAATTGAGCTATTGACATTTCTCTAAGGAAGATATACAAATGGACAGCAAGCGTGAAAAGATATTCGACATCATTAATTAATAAGGAAATGCAAATCAAAACCGTAATGAGGGATTCTGGAAGGGAAGATGGCGGAAGAGTAAGACACGGAGATCACCTTCCTCCCCACAGCTACACCAGATATACATCTACATGTGGAACAACTCCTACAGAACACCTACTGAACGCTGGCATAAGACCTCAGACCTCCCAAAAGGCGAGAAACTCCCCACGTACCTGAGTAGGGCAAAAGAAAAAAGAATAAACAGAGACAAAAGGATAGGGACGGGACCTGCACCAGTGGGAGGGAGCTGTGAAGGAGGAAAGGTTTCCACACACTAGAAGCCACTCTGCAGGCGGAGACTGCGGGTGGCAGAGTGGGGGAGCTTCGGTGCCGCGGAGGTGAGCACAGCAACAGGGGTGCGGAGGGCAAAGCGGAGAGATTCCCGCACAGAGGATCGGTGACGACGGGCACTCACCAGGCCGAGAGGCTTGTCTGCTTACCCGCCGGGGCGGGCGGGGATGGGAGCTGAAGCTCCGGCTTCGGTCGGAGCGCAGGGAGAGGACTGGGGTTGGCGGTGTGAACACAGCCTGCAGGGGGTTAGTGCACCACGACTAGCCGGGAGGGAGTCCGGGGAAAAGTCTGGACCTGCAGAAGAGGCAAGAGACTTTTTCTTCCCTCTTTGTTTCCTGGTGCTTGAGGGGAGGGGATTAAGAGAGCTGCTTAAAGGAGTTCCAGAGACGGGCGCGAGCCGCGGCTAAAAGCGCAGACCCCAGAGACGGGCATGAGACGCTAAGGCTGCTGCTGCCGTCACCAAGAAGCCTGTGTGCAAGCACAGGTCACCATCCACACCGCCCCTCCCGGGAGCCCGTGCAGCCCGCCACTGCCAGGGTCCCGGGATCAACAGACAACTTCCCCGGGAGAACGCACGGCGTGCCTCAGGCTGGTGCAACGTCACGCCGGCCTCTTCCGCCGCAGGCTCGCCCCGCACTCCGTACCCCTCCCTCCCCCCGGCCTGAGTGAGCCAGAGTCCCCCAAGCAGCTGCTCCTTTAACCCCGTCCTGGCTGAGCGAAGAACAGACGCCCTCCGGCGACCTACACGCAGAGGCGGGGCCAAATCCGAAGCTGAGCCTCGGGAGCTGTGTGAACAAAGAAGAAAAAGGGAAATCTCTCCCAGCAGCCTCAGAAGCAGCGGATTAAAGCTCCACAATCAACTTGATGTACCCTGCATCTGTGGAATACATGAACAAACAACGAATCATCCCAAATTCAGGAGGTGGACTTTGAGAGCAAGATTTATGATTTTTTCCCCTTTTCCTCTTTTTCTGAGTGTGTATGTGTATGCTTCTGTGTGAAATTTTGTCTGTATAGCTTTGCTTTCACCGTTTGTCCTAGGGTTCTATCCGTCCAGTTGTTTTTGTTGTTGTATTTTTTTCTTTTTTATTTTTTTTTAATAATTATTTTTTATTTTAATAACTTTATTTATTTTATCTCACTTTATTTATTTATTTATTTATTATTTTTTTTGGCGGTACGCGGGCCTCTCACTGTTGTGGCCTCTCCCATTGCGGAGCACAGGCTCCGGACGCGCAGGCTCAGCGGCCATGGCTCACGGGCCCAGCCGCTCTGTGGCATGTGGGATCTTCCCGGACCGGGGCACGAACCCGCATCCCCTGCATCGGCAGGCGGACTCTCAACCACTGCGCCACCAGGGAAGCCCTATCTTACTTTATTTTATTTTACTTTATCTTCTTTCTTTCTTTTTTTCCTTCCTTCCCTCCTTCCTTCCTTCCTCCCTCCCTCCCTCCCTTCTTTCTTTCTTTCTTCTTCTACTAATTCTTTCTTTCTACTTTTTCTCCCTTTTATTTTGAGCCATGTGGATGAAAGGCTTTTGGTGCTGCAGCCAGGAGTCAGTGCTGTGCCTCTGAAGTGGGAGAGCCAACTTCAGGACACTGGTCCACAAGAGACCTCCCAGCTCCATGTAATATCAAACGGCGAAAATCTCCCAGAGATCTCCATCTCAAAACCAGCACCAGCTTCACTCAACGACCAGCAAGCTACAGTGCTGGACACCCTATGCCAAACAACTAGCAAGACAGGAACACAACCCCACCCATTAGCAGAGAGGCTGCCTAAAATCATAATAAGTCCACAGACACCCCAAAACACACCACCAGATGTGGACCTGCCCACATGAAACACAACATCCAGCCTCATCCACCAGAACACAGGCACTAGTCCCCTCCACCAGGAAACCTACACAACCCACTGAACCAACCTTAGCCACTGGGGACAGAAACCAAAAACAAAGGGAACTACGAACCTGCAGCCTGCAAAAAGGAGACACCAAACACAGTAAGATAAGCAAAATGAGAAGACAGAAAAACACACAGCAGATGAAGGAGCAAAATAAAAGCCCACCAGACCTAACAAATGAAGAGGAAATAGGCAGTCTACCTGAAAAAGAATTCAGAATAATGATAGTAAAGATGATCCAAAATCTTGGAAATAGAATAGGCAAAATGCAAAAAACATTTAACAAGGACCTAGAAGAACTAAAGATGAAAGAAGCAATGATGAACAACAGAATAAATGAAATTAAAAATACTCTAGAAGGGTAAGCTGTGACAAAGCGAAAGAGAGGCATGGACATATATACAGTACCAAACGTAAGGTAGATAGATAGTGGGAAGCAGCCGCATAGCACAGGGAGATCGGCTCGGTGCTTTGTGACCGCCTGGAGGGGTGGGATGGGGAGGGTGGGAGGGAGGGAGACGCAGGAGGGAAGGGATGTGGGAACAAATGTATATGTATGACTGATTCACTTTGTTATAAAGCAGAAACTAATAAAAAAAATACTCTAGAAGGGATCAATAGCAGAATAACTGAGGCAAAAGAACAGATAAGTGACCTGGAAGATAAAATAGTGGAAATAACTACTGCAGAGCAGAATAAAGAAAAAAGAATGAAAAGAACTGAGGACAGTTTCAGAGACCTCTGGGACAATATTAAATGCACCAACATTCGAATTATAGGGGTTCCAGAAGAAGAAGAGAAAAAGAAAGGGACTGAGAAAATATTTGAAGAGATCATAGTTGAAAACTTCCCTAATATGGGAAAGGAAATAGTTAATCAAGTCCAGGAAGCACAGAGAGTCCCATACAGGATAAATCCAAGGAGAAACATGCCAAGACATACATTAATCAAACTTTCAAAAATTAAATACAAAGAAAACATATTAAAAGCAGCAAGGGAAAAACAACAAATAACACACAAGGGAATCCCCATAAGGTTAACAGCTGATCTTTCAGCAGAAACTCTACAAGCCAGAAGGGACTGGCAGGACATACTTAAAGTGATGAAGGAGAAAAACCTGCAACCAACATTACTCTAACCAGCAAGGATCTCATTCAGATTTGATGGAGAAATTAAAACCTTTACAGACAAGCAAAAGCTGAGACAGTTCAGCACCACAAACCCAGCTTTACAACAAATGCTAAAGGAACTTCTCTAGGCAAGAAACACAAGAGAAGGAAAAGACCTACAATAACAAACCCAAAACAATTGAGAAAATGGGAATAGGAACATACATATTGATAATTACCTTAAATGTAAATGGATTAAATGCTCCCACCAAAAGACACAGACTGGCTGAATGGATACAAAAACAAGACCCATATATATGCTGTCTACAAGAGACCCACTTCAGACCTAGAGACACATACAGACTGAAAGGGGATGGAAAAAGATATTCCATGCAAATGGAAACCAAAAGAAAGCTGGAGTAGCAATTCTCATATCAGAAAAAATGGACTTTAAAATAAAGACTATTAGAGACAAAGAAGGCACTACATAATGATCAAGGGATTGATCCAAGAAGAAGATATAACAATTGTAAATATTTATGCACCCAACATAGGAGCACCTCAATACATAAGGCAAATACTAACAGCCATAAAAGGGGAAATCGACAGTAACACAATCATAGTAGGGGAGTTTAACACCCCACTTTCACCAACGGACAGATCATCCAAAATGAAAATAAATAAGGAAACACAAGCTTTAAATGATACATTAAACAAGATGGACTTAATTGATATTTATAGGACATTCCATCCAAAAACAACAGAATACACATCTTTCTCAAGTGCTCATGGAACATTCTCCAGGATAGATCATATCTTGGGTAACAAATCAAGCTTTGGTAAATTTAAGAAAATTGAAATTGTATCAAATATCTTTTCCGACCACAACACTATGAGACTAGATATCAATTACAGGAAAAGATCTGTAAAAAATACAAACACATGGAGGCTAAACAATACACTACTTAATAACGAAGTGATCACTGAAGAAATCAAAGAGGAAATAAAAAATACCTAGAAACAAATGACAATGGAGACACGACGACACAAAACCTATGGGATGCAGCAAAAGCAGTCTTAAGAGGGAAGTTTATAGCAATACAATCCTACCTTAAGAAACAGGAAACATCTCGAATAAACAATGTAATCTTGCACCTAAAGCAATTAGACAAAGAAGAACAGAAACACCCCAAAGTTAGCAGAAGGAAAGAAATCATAAAGATCAGATCAGAAATAAATGAAAAAGAAATGAAGGAAACAATAGCAAAGATCAATAAAACTAAAAGCTAGTTCTTTGAGAAGATAAATAAAATTGATAAACCATTAGCCAGACTCATCAAGGAAAACAGGGAGAAGACTCAAATCAATAGAATTAGAAATGAAACAGGAGAAGTAACAACTGACACTGCAGAAATACAAAGGATCATGAGAGATTACTACAAGCAACTCTATGCCAATAAAATGGACAACCTGGAAGAAATGGACAACTTCTTAGAAATGCACAACCTGCCAAGACTGAATCAGGAAGAAATAGAAAATATGAATAGACCAATCACAAGCACTGAAATTGAAACTGTGATTGAAAATCTTCCAACAAACAAAAGCCCAGGACCAGATGGCTTCACAGGCGAATTCTATCACACATTTAGAGAAGAGCTAACACCTATCCTTCTCAAACTCTTCCAAAATATATCAAAGGGAGGAACACTCCCAAACTCATTCTACGAGGCCACCATCACCTTGATACCAAAACCAGACAAGGATGTCACAAAGAAAGAAAACTACAGGCCAATATCACTGATGAACATAGATGCAAAAATCCTCAACAAAATACTAGCAAACAGAATCCAACAGCACATTAAAAGGATCATACACCATGATCAAGTGGGGTTTATTCCAGGAATGCAAGGATTCTTCAATATATGCAAATCAATCAACATGATACACCATATTAACAAACTGAAGGAGAAAAACCATATGATCATCTCAATAGATGCAGAGAAAGCTTTTGACAAAATTCAATACCCAGTTATGGTAAAAACCCTGCAGAAAGTAGACATAGAGGGAACTTTCCTCAACATAATAAAGGCCATATATGACAAACCCACAGCCAACATCGTCCTCAATGGTGAAAAACTGAAACCATTTCCACTATGATCAGGAACAAGACAAGGCTGCCCACTCTCACCACTCTTATTCAACATAGTTTTGGAAGTTTTAGCCACAGCAATCAGAGAAGAAAAGGAAATAAAAAGAATCCAAATCGGAAAAGAAGAAGTAAAGCTGTCACTGTTTGCAGATGACATGATACTATAGATAGAGAATCCTAAAGATGCTACCAGAAAACTACTAGAGCTAATCAATGAATTTGGTAAAGTAGCAGGATACAAAATTAATGCACAGAAATCTCTGGCATTCCTATACACTAATGATGAAAAATCTGAAAGTGAAATCAAGAAAACACTCCCATTTACCACTGCAACAAAAAGAATAAAATATCTAGGAATAAACCTACCTAAGGAGACAAAAGACCTGTATGCAGAAAATTATAAGACACTGATGAAAGAAATTAAAGATGATACAAATAGATGGAGAGATATACCATGTTCTTGGATTGGAAGAATCAACATTGTGAAAATGACTCTACTACCCAAATCAATCTACAGATTCAATGCAATCCCTATCAAACTACCACTGGCATTTTTCACAGAACTAGGACAAAAAAGTTGACAATTTGTATGGAAACACAAAAGACCCTGAATAGCCAAAGCAATCTGGAGAACGAAAAACAGAGCTGGAGGAATCAGGCTCCCTGACTTCAGAGTATACTACAAAGCTACAGTAATCAAGACGGTATGGTACTGGCACAAAAACAGAAAGATAGATCAATGGAACAGGATAGAAAGCCCAGATATAAACGCATGCACATATGGTCACCTTATCTTTGATAAAGGAGGCAGGAATGTACAGTGGAGAAAGGACAGCCTCTTCAATAAGTGGTGCTGGGAAAACTGGACAGGGACATGTAAAATATGAGATTAGATCACTCCCTAACACCATACACAAAAATAAGCCTAAAATGGATTAAAGACCTAAATGTAAGGCCAGAAACTATCAAACTCTTAGAGGGAAACATAGGCAGAACACTCTGTGACATAAATCACAGCAAGATCCTTTTTGACCCACCTCCTAGAGAAATGGAAGTAAAAACAAAAATAAACAAATGGGACCTAATGAAACTTCAAAGCTTTTGCACAGCAAAGGAGACCATAAATAAGATCAAAAGACAACCCTCAGAATGGGAGAAAATATTTGCAAATGAAGCAACTGACAAAGGATTAATCTCCAAAATTTATAAGCAGCTCATGCAGCTCAATAACAAAAAAACAAACAACCCAATCCAAAAATGGGCAGAAGACCGAAACAGACATTTCTCCAAAGAAGATATACAGACTGCCAACAAACACATGAAAGAATGCTCAACATCATTAATCATTAGAGAAATGCAAATCAAAACTACAATGAGATATCATCTCACACCAGTCAGAATGGCCATCATCAAAAAATCTAGAAACAATAAATGCTGGAGAGGGTGTGGAGAAAAGGGAACACTTTTGCTCTGCTGGTGGGAATGTGAATTGGTACAGTCACTATGGAGAACAGTATGGAAGTTCCTTAAAAAAATACAAATAGAACTACCATATGACCCAGCAGTCCCACTACTGGGCATATACCCTGAGAAAACCATAATTCAAAAAGAGTCATGTACCAAAATGTTCATTGCAGTTCTATTTACAATAGCCCGGAGATGGAAACAACCTAAGGGTCCATCATCGGATGAATGGATAAAGAAGATGTGGCACATATATACAGTGGAATATTACTCAGCCATAAAAAGAAACCAAAATGAGCTATTTGTAATGAGGTGGATAGACCTAGAGTCTGTCATACAGAGTGAAGTAAGTTAGAAAGAGAAAGACAAATACTGTATGCTAACACATGTATATGGAATTTAAGAAAAAAAATGTCATGGGGAACCTAGAGGTAAGACAGGAATAAAGACAGAGACCTACTAGAGAATGGACTTGAGGATATGGGGAGGGGGAAGGGTAAGCTATGACAAAGCGAGAGAGAGGCATGGACATATATACACTACCAAACGTAAAATAGATAGCTAGTGGGAAGCAGCCGTATAGCACAAGGAGATCAGCTCGGTGCTCTGTGACCTCCTAGAGGGGTGGGATAGGGAGGGTGGGAGGGAGGGAGACGCAAGAGGTAAGAGATATGGGAACATATGTATATGTATAACTGATTCACTTTGTTATAAAGCAGAAACTAACACACCATTGTAAAGCAATTATACTCCAATAAAGATGTAAAATAAATAAATAAATATATATATAAATTAATTAATTAAAAAAAAAGAAAAATACGTAATGAGATATCACCTCACACCCATTAGGATGGTTACTATTTTAAAAAACACACTCACACAGAAAATAACAAGTTTTGGTGAGGTTGTGAAGAAATTGGAACCCTTGTGCACTGTTGGTGAGAATGTAAAATAGTGCAACTGCTATGGAAAGCAGTATGGAAGTTCCTCAAGAAATTAGAAATAAAATTACCGTATGATCCAACAGTTACACCTCTAGGTATATACCCCCCAAAATTGAAAGCAAGGTCTCAAAGAAATATTTGTACACCCATGTTCATAGCAGCATTATTCACAATAGCAAAAAGGTGGAAGCAACTCAATTTTCCACTGATGGATGAATGGATAAACAAAATGTTGTATATATATGCAATGGAGTATTATTCAGTATTCAGTATTATTATTAAAATGGAAGGAAATTCTAACACATGCTACAACATGCATAAACTTTAAGGACATTATACTAAGTGAAATAAATCAATCACAGGAAGACAAATACTATAGGATTCCACTTATATGAGGTACTTAGAGTTGTCAAATTCAAAGAGACAGAAAGTAGAATGATCATTGCTAGAGGCTAGAAAGAGGGGCAAGTGAGTTGTTTAATGGGTACAGAGTTTCAGTTTTGCAAGATGAAAAGAGTTCTGGATATTGATTGCACACCATTGTAAATGTACTTAACACTACTGAACTGTACACCCAAAAATAGGATAGTAAATTTTGTGTTTGTGTATTTAACACGGTTTTTAAAACTTAGAAGGAATGTCAAGGCGGTGGATACACTAGGGATCATAAGCCTCTAGGCTTTGTTTAAGAAATAAAAAAGGAAACTGAGATCAGGCTGACAGAAATGTAATTTATTAACCATGCTATTTGTTATTTAGGTTTTTTATACCCGTAGACCATTTTTGCTGGCTTCTGGGTTTGCCTAGGGTGACAAGAATAAGATCATCCATATCACATTGTCAACGTTAAAGGAGAAAGCCTTTAGAAAGAGCTAAAACACAGAAGCTGATATGGGCCATATAACAAGAAAGGACTTGCATAGATGTCATGGAAGTGGTGAAAGGCCAGAGGACCAAAATTTGAGAGAAAAAAGGGACTCTAAACTCTACAGTTAGGGAGTATATCATGATAACAGAAAGCAGCAAGAACACCCACCTTGGGAAGGGAGAAGTTACTAGCCAGCTCTGGTATACTTTCCCAGGATTTACTCATTCCTTTGTATTACTTTTGAACAACTTATGAATCAGCCATAATACTTAGTTGAACTAAAATATAACCAACAACAGCAAAAACAAAAAGATGTGTAAACTTGAGAACCAGAGGGCGAAATGATGAAAATAGAAGGAGTGGTTATAAAATAATATGACTTGTCTTCCCCCAACTCCCTGCAACCCCCATAAAGACATTAAAATGTTACACACCCAAATGAACATGTGTCCTTTTTTAAAGAAGTCAATCTGAACTTCTTGGAAGCATCTGCCACTCATTCCAAAGATTCTGCCCTTGTGTCTAGCACTTTGGGGAACTCATGTACTGGCATTTGCTTTTGACTGCTTTCAATGGTGGCAAACCATCCCTTGGGGCGTCAAGCTTGAGTTTTATAACTGTGCTGGTATTGTGCGTCAGCAATGTAGTCAGATGAACTACACTTCCCAGAACACACTTCCATGTACACAGCTGGCTTAGGGTTGGTCGTGAGAGAATTTGCAGGTTGGTGTAGGGTATAAGGTGTCACTGCAGCTTGCACACACTGTTGTTGTTCCAGGGGCCTCCCCTTGTGGGCCTGGTGCTGCAGCAAGGCTCAGAGGACCTGCCACTGCATTGCCTGCTCCAGCTTCTCTGACTCCAGGGTCAGATACCAGACACAGGTGCAGCTCTGGGGCAAAGCTTCTACTGTGGGTCATGCTCATAATCAGTGATGGTGGTAGTGACAGACCCATGTGGAGTCCTGTTTGTCTTCCTTCTCCCACTCTTCATATTATACTTCATTCCCAGCTGATTATCTAAAGAGACCTCAGACCCATTCCAGATGCAGTGTCAACATGCATCTTCACCAGCTCCCACAACTTTGTAAAGTCTAATCCATAAAATAAATCCCTTGTTCTGTATCACTCATAGTGCCTCTGCTTTTCTGATTGAACATTTACAGTTACATATAAAAGTCATTTGGAGTCAAGTCTGAAAAATAAGGTAGATGAACAAGCTAAGTAAATATTACTTGGGGCCAAAAATTCAGGGTCACAATAAAGAACAATTCTATTTCTTTTATAGTGCATAAAATGGATTTGATGCCCATTCCCAAAGATGAGTTCCAAAATGAGGATTATTTGGAGGGATAGTATTCATTTGGACACACTTTGCAGTGTTTATTTTAATCTCCTCTTTTATTTGCTTATAGACACTCTCCCCTATATCCTGTTTTTCAGAGGACAACGTGACACACAGTAAATGATGGCAGGCGGAACGCAATCAAGTAACAGATTGTGTAGTGTTGGCTTGGAATGTTGTAGAATCTTAGGGAGAAAAGAAGAGTCTGGAGAGTCAGGGAAAGTTTCAGAGACCAGGTGAGATGTGATTGAAACAAGGAATGGACTTTTAGACAGGAGATCAGCAGAAGCCAAAGTACAGAGGTGTTGTGGAGCAGGGAGATAGAGTGACAGGCCATCTTGAGGGATGTGAATTCAGGGAGTAAAGTTTGTCAGTCTCCTTCTCACTGACAGAACCAAAATCAAACTTTTTCCTGAAATACGATCTCCTCCATATCTGGGCTCTGCTCATTCTTCAGTCTCATTTCCCCTCCCCCATCCCTAACTTGCCTTCTATATTAAGGAACTTGAAGTGCTCCAACATTCATTTGTTCATTCAGCAAACAACAAAATCCCTACTATGTGCCAGGCACTGTGCTAGAAGGTAAGGGTACAGGCCTTCATAAAGCTTATTATCTAATGGGAGAGGTAAGTAGGTAAATAGGCAATTATAACGCAGCATGACAGCGTTATGGAGCAAATAGGGGGTGAAGGTCTAGGAAGACTTCCACAGAAGAGACTTTAAACCTGAGACCTGAAGGATGAGTTAGAGTTAACCATACTAAGAAGTGGGTAGGGAGGTCTTATGAAGAAGAATGATGGGACAATGGGAGCAGCCCGTGCAAAGGCACCAAAGACGGACAGAGTGTGTACTTTGGAGGAACTGAAAGTATTTTCCTACGATTGGAGGCTGAGAATGGAGAGAGCCGAGGCTGCAGAGCAAGCAGGGGGCAAGTCACACAGGGCCTTGTAAACGGTGTTAAAGAGTCTAAGATTTAACCCCAGGAAAATGGGGACATGGGAAGCAAGGAATAGTGCATCCCATTTTTATTTGAGAGAGATCATTCTGGCTGTAAAGCAGAGAGTGGTTTGGGGTTGGTGGGGAGAATGAAGGCAACGCTGGAAGTAGATGACCAAGATGCAGAGAGAGAATGACCTCAACTAACCTAGAGGCAGTGGAAACAGGATTCCAGCCCCTACCCTGAAGATGTGGATTCAGCAGGCTGAGGGTGGGGTCCAGGCTCATAATTTGCGGGGCCCAGTGCAAAATGAAAATACAGGCCCCTTTGTTTAAAAAGCAGGAAACGTGTTTTTTCTTGCTTCTATGGTCTCTCTTTCCATCTGTCATTGTGTTTTTTTAGTTGTTATTTAATGTTTCAGTCCCTTAGGCATGGGGATACTTTCTGGGCAGGTACAGATCTCCTAAGGCCCCAAGTGCCAGGCCCAACACCTGAAAAGTGCTTAATATCGTTAGTCACCAGGATTATGCAAATAGGCTAAAATTTAAAAGAAGACACACAGATGGCCAACAAGCATGTGAAAAGATGCTCAACATTGCTAATTATTAGAGAAATGCAGCTCAGAACTACCTCACACCCGTCAGAATGGCCATCATCAAAAAGTCTACAATTAATAAATGCTGGAGAGGGTGTGGAGAAAAAGGAACCCTCCTACACTGTTGGTGGGAATGTAAGTTGGTGCAGCCACTATGGAGAATAGTATGGAGGTTTCTTACAAAACTAAAAATAGAGGAAGAAGATGTGAGGATGCAAGTGGAGGCTGGAGCGATGCAAGGTCAGGAACCAAGGAATGTGGGAAACCTCTAGAAGCTGGAAAAGGCTCTGAAATGGACTCTCCCCTAGAACCTCCAAAAGAACAAGCCTTCGACTTTCGTTGTGCAAGACCCATTTTGGACTCTGACCTCCAGAACTCTGCTATAGACTCCTTACCCTGCATGTGTGATGAAATGCTGTGAGGTAGGCCATAAACCTTCAAGAACTAAGGCTCCCACCCAGGTGGAGGATGGAATGATTATGTTGACTCTCCTGACTTCAATCAACTAAGGCTTGGACTCTGTCGACCTTTGCCCCAATTCTATGCTGAATTCTCCTCTGCTCAAGCACCCTCATGAATATGCATGTACTATTAGCTTAAAACTTCCCCAATTTTGCTTCTCAGGGAGACACTGCTTTGGGAAAATCCCTAGTGTTCTCCTTACTTGTTGCAAGTAATTATAAATCCTTCCTTCTCCTCTCCTCCCTGCAAAAAAAAAAAAAGAAACTAAACTAAACTAAAAATAGAGTTATCATATGATCCAACAATGCCACTCTTGGGTATATATCCAGAACAGATAAAACTCTAATTTGAAAAGATACATGCATCTCAATGTTCACTGCAGCACTATTTACAATAGCCAAGATATGGAAGCAACCTAAGTGTCCAAAAACAGATGAATGGATAAAGAAGATATGGTGTATATATATACACAATGGAATATTACTCAGCCAACAAAAAGAATGAAATAATGCCATTTGCAGCAACATGGATGGACCTAGAGATTATCATACTAAGTGAAGTAAGTCAGACAGAGAAAGATAAATATCATATGATATCACTTATATGTGGAATCTTAAAAATGATACAAATGAAATTTTCTACAAAACAGAAATAGAATCACAGATATAGAAAACAAACTTATGGTTACCAAAGGGAAAAGTGAGGGTAAATTAAGAGTTTGGGGGCCTTCCCTGGTGTTGCAGTGGTTAAAAATACGCCTGCCAATGCAGGGGACACGAGTTCTAGCCCTTGTCCAGGAAGATCCCACATGCTGCGGAGCAACTAAGCCCATGAGCCACAACTACTGAGCCTGCGCTCTGGAGCCCGTGAGCCACAACTACTGGGCCCGTGCATCACAACTACTGAAGCTCACGCACCTGGAGCCCATGCTCCACAACAAGAGAAGCCACCGCAATGAGAAGCCCGCACACCACAACGAAGAATAGCCCCCACTAGCTGCAACTAGAGAAAACCCATGCACAGCAACGAAGACCTAACGCAGACAAAAATAAATAAATACACAAACAAACAAACAAATAAATAAATAAAGTTATTACTGTTTAAAAAGAAAAAAGAGTTTGGGATTAACAGATACACACTACTATACACAAAATAGATGAACAACAAGGACCTACTATATAGCACAGGGAACTATGTTCAATATCTTATAATAGCCTGTAATTAAAAATAATCTGAAAAAGAATATATATCTATATCTATATAAATCATTTTTCTGTATACCTTAAGCTAACACAACATTGTAAATTAACTATACGTCAATTAAAAAAAAAAGACTAACCATACCAAGTGTTGCCAAGGATGTATTTAGAGTGTAAATGGGCTCAGTCATTTTGGGAACAATTGACAGTAACTACTAAATTTAAAACTACCTTATGACTCAGCAATTCAACTCTATTCAACTGTGCATGCTCATGAACAGAGATGTATACGAATATTCATAGATCTTTATTCACAATAACTGAAGCCCAGATGTTTTCTATGGCCTGGAGATGACCACCAGTCCATCTTTGATCTAAAAACTCTAAATTCTATACCTTCAAGAAAAAGTGGAGAATGGGTAAAATTATGGGGAACCTTCATAAAATGTCTATTCCATACAGGGTACTTCAGGCAAGGATGGAGCTGCTTACTGGCTGGTAAGATTTTTTAAGTTTCCACGTTGTCCTCCACAGGCCGACAGGCTCACAGACTTGGCCTTGGCTTCCTCCCTGGACTGGACTTTTCTTCTGAATTTTTCAGATCGAGTGAAATAACAAATTGTCACCAGACCTAGAATGCTCACTCCTTTTAGGAGTGGGGAGTTGGTTCCAGCCAGTTATGAAGTCTGGGTAGAGAATGTGAATGTTTCCTTTGAGAAGCAATATTAGCCTTAGGTTTGCTTCCAGCATGTGTTTTGGGTTTTTTCCCAGAGGTTTCAGTGAGGAATCACATGTCTCAGAGGTGAAAGTAAAAAAAATATTTGAGTCTTAAAAATCACACTGGGTTGGAAACTATGTAGTTAGCTTTTTGTGCTAAAAACAATTTTTAAAAAAAATTTCAAGTGTTTTTGTTTTTTCTCTCATTAAAAAAGTATGTGGCTTTATATACACATACACACTGAGGGGCGGTGCGGGGAGGTGTTCAGAACAAGATGTTTCTCATTCCATTTGTTTCAAGCAATAACTCAAAAGGCTCTGGAGAAAATAAACCATACATAAATAGTAGAAAACAGACTGCATCTTGTTGCTATGGCAACGCCCTACTTATATCACATTAAGCTGATTCATGTCTTTTCTCACCTCACTGTTAATAAATTATAGTGGCTGATGAGAATTAAGCTGGCTGGAAGAGTTGGCATGGGCAAGTTGCATATTAATTTGTCATCCAATCCTGGATATCCCTTAACCATTTTTTTGAGGAGAAAGCTACCTTTTATCTAAATATGTATATATATATTTTATTTTATTTTATTTTATTTTATTTTATTTTATTTTTTTGCGGTATGCGGGCCTCTCACTGCCGCGGTCTCTCCCACTGCGGAGCACAGGCTCCGGACGCGCAGGCTCAGTGGTCATGGCTCATGGGCCCAGCCATTCCACGACACGTGGGATCCTCCCGGACCGGGGCACGAACCCGAGTCCCCTGCATCGGCAGGCGGACTCTCAACCACCGTGCCACCAGGGAAGCCCAACAATATATTTTTTAAAATTATTTTTATTGTCTTTTTTTTCTCTAAAAACTATGTAAACAGGAGTTTCAGGTTTAGATAATGGTTGCTTCCTGGCTGTTCCAGTAAGGCTTATGACTCTTGTGGAAGGAGAACATGCACATGAGCAACAGAGCTGGGAAAGTTCCCTTGTTTCTTTTCCTGCTCCTTAACCCTCTTCACTTCTCTGTGCTTTTAGGGGCTTTAAACACGTCTCTTCTCTTTTCAGCTGCCTTAATTCATACACATACCCACATCCACACACACCCCAAAAGTAACAAAGTTAAAAGGCAAAAAAACTAGGTTGATAGATAGATAACAAAACAGGGAAAATATTGGCAACACACATAACAGGTAATGGACTAATTTCATTAATATGCCAAAAAATAAAACAACAAATAAACCATAAATTAAATTAAACAGAAAACCAAACCATAACAACAAATGAATGGACAACCCACTAGAAAATGAGCAAAGGATATGAAAATCAGTTCATTGCAAAAGAGAGGCCAACAAATATCTAAAAATCTGCTCAATTTCAATCATTATTAGAGAAATTAAAATAGCAAAGATGTGCAAATTTTCCTCCATGTTAGATAAGGGAATATTGAAAAGCTCCATGATTTGGCAATGGATATGATGGGGGGAAACAGACCCTTTTAGACACTGTTTATAGTAGTATAATTTGGCATAACTTTCATGGAAATAAATGTAGCTGTACTTATCACAATTTTAAATGCATGTACTCTTTAACCCAGAAGTCCCACTTCAATGAATTTATTTATAAATATACTTGCATAAGTGATTAAAATGTTTTTACAACATTCATTGCAACACTGATTGTACTAGCAAACAAAAACAACAAAAAATCCCAACCTAGACAGGACTTAAATGCCCATCAATAGATGACTGGTTAAAAAAATTGATTCATTCATCCTACAGAGCTGTTTAAAAAGGGAAGAATTAGCAGCTACAAATTGCCAAGTTTTTGAACTGTATTTATAACATGATCCCATTTATGTTAAAATATATAGATGTAGGGCTTCCCTGGTGGCGCAGTGGTTGAGAGTCCGCCTGCCGATGCAGGGGACATGGGTTCGTGCCCCGGTCCGGGAAGGTCCCACATGCCGCGGAGCGGCTGGGCCCATGAGCCATGGCCACTGAGCCTGCGCGTCTGGAGCCTGTGCTCCGAAACGGGAGAGGCCACAGCAGTGAGAGGCCCGTGTACCACACACACACACACACACACACACACACACACACACACAAAATATATATATGCTACTATATACACAGAAGATTTCTGGAAAGAGTCACATAAGTAACCATTGTTGTTTCTGTGGAGTGGAAATAGACAGTGAGAAGGCAGGAGATGAAAGGAGTAGGTTGGGAGACCCTCAAGAATTGAGAAAATTTAACTTTCATTTTCCACTCTTTTGCACTGTTTTAATTTTTTTAAAACATGAAGACATATTACCTTTATGATAAAAAGCCTTTAAGCAGCATGTACACACATACACACACACACACACTTGTGTGTGCATGTACATTTTCATATATATGTCATCTCTTTGTCACCATGAAGAGTCAGAAGATATATATATAAGGTAGTTTTGCCCACAGTATAGCTGGGAAGTCATAAAATTAACAAAAAATACAAAGAGTACCACACAATGGAATTGATCATGTGCCAGTGGTATTCTAGGAAGTAAGAGAAGGAAAGTTACTATGACTGCAGTTAAGCATAGAAGATAAAGGCATGAGCATTTGCCAGCATCTGGGTACAAGACACTCCAAGATGTCACAACGAGGAGTGTTCGCTACAGAGAAGAGTGGTGCTGGGTCAGCCTTACAGATGAATCACCCTCTGCAAGTCTCCTCTTTGGCTATAAGTGGTATAAGACTGTGATGAAAATTATACCTGTCCTGCCTTTGGAAACTCCCTGGCTGCTGGCTGTAAAAAAGCACTGCTGGCTGGTTTCTGTTAGGAAATGTCCAAGGTCCTGTAGACAGAGAGAAACTGTTTCATAATTAGTGTTGACCTGTGCATTGGTCAGGAACCCAAACTTTGTGTGGTGTTAATCCCTACTATTTGGACCTACTTCTTGAAACTCTGCATTAGTGGGAAATCCCTTTGGTTACTTTTACCTTTCTGGAGAAGCTAAGAATAATGATTAGGAGCATGGACTGCAGAACTGAACTGGATATAAATCCTGGGTGCATCAACTACTAGCTGTGTGTCCTTGGGAAAATCACCTAAACTCTCTCTGTCATGGGTTTCTATTTTGTCAAATGGTACTAATTATAGTTATCAACAACCTCATAGAGTTGTTTGAGGATCAAATGGCTGAATCACATACAAAGCAGGAAGAATAGTCTCTGGACACACAGTAGTGATTCACAATATTACTCACTCTCACTAGAGACAACAAGAATATCCTAACAACAAGTTTCCAGAGAGAAAAAAAAAATCTCACACAACACATAGGCAATAAGAAAATAATGACAGTGATAAGAAAATAAAGTATAAGTAGTAACATTGGAAGCCAGAAGAAAAGAAATGATGCCCACAAAATTAATTTCCACTTAGAATGTCATGCCCTGGCAAATCGAGCCTGAGGACATGATAAAGATAGTTTCATACATGCAAAGTCCCAAACTTTTTACTCTCAAGTGGTCTTTCTCAGGAAGTTGCTGGTATATATGTTTCATCAAAAAGAGGGACTAAATCAAAAAGGAAGTTGTGGAAACCTGAAGCAGAAGACCCAGGGCAGGAAAGCAGTAAAGGAATTCCCAGGTTGAGAGCTGTGCTGCAGGCCAGGTGGACACCAGAGCAGACCGCAGGAGAGACATGGAAAGGAGGTTATCTAATGGGTTTGACTGTGTGGGAAATTGTACTGAAAGGCCCTCTTCAGAGCTATTGGGGGATATTGGAAGACCTAGCAGTAGGTTCAGGGAAAAGGAAGCAAATGAAAAGATAGGCAATGAATAAAGACAAGAAAATCAAAGTACCTTGCAAGAAAGGAAATGTAATAAGGGTGTGCCACTCAGCTCAGCAGTGTGCAAGATTTTTTAACACAAAAATTAGTATGGATTTTTTAAAAAAAGATATATTAGAGAATGGGGAAAAGAGTAGAAAGAGTTTGAAAGTTAAAATATTCAGCTACCATAATAGGAAAACAGTGGGTTATACATAAATCGACAAAAGAAGACAGAGTAGTATATGTTCATTATTTGGAAACGTGACAAATGACAGAAGAAATATCAAGTGGATGCCTTTAGGATTGGTACAGCAGGGGCAGTGAGGACAGTGACTGGTGTTTTCTTTATTATATCACTGTGAGTACCATTTGAGTTTATAAGTTTACATAAATTTTTAAGTATTCTGCAAATCTAAGGTTTTGACACTTCCAAAATGACAATGTTTCAACTTTAGTTGTGTCTATGAGGCTGTAAGAAACTGATGTCTTAAAATCAGTGGATATATTTAAAGATTCTGTTCTAACAAAAAGAGACAAGTAGAGGAAATGTAAGTCTTTTATTATCATTACTTTTCATCTAACTTTCTAGATATAGCCTTCAAGAGGTTTATTGATGCCTCAAAACTTTATCATCTTATATTCTTATTTTATTTAAAATCTGTTTAAGGGCACAGTAAAAGATGGGAAGTTTACATAACTGTGACACTAAAACCAGGATACTGGGGGAAAAAAAAAGCCATAGCTCAAACTCACATAAGATATAGATATAAAAATCCTAACTCATTACAACAAATTAAATGTAATAAGAGTACATTAAATATGTTTTGAGCAATTAGCATTATTCCCAGAATGTAAAGTTGGCTTAAAATTAGGAAATTATTAACGCAACATCAAAAAAACACACAACCCAATTAAAAAATGGAAGGAAGACCTTAAGAAACATTTTTCCAAAGAAGATGTACAGATGGTCAATGAAATGGTGTTCATGAATAAGAGGCACATGAAAATATGCTCAACATTGTTAAGCATCAGAGAAATGCAAATTAAAACTGCAATGAGATATCATCACCTCACACCTGTCAGAATGGCTATTATCAAAAAAACACAAATAACAAGTGTTGGCAGGAATGTGGAGAAAAGGGAACCCTCATACACTTTTGGTGGGAATGTAAATTGGTGCAGCTACTGAGGAGAACAGTATGGAGGTTTCTCAAAAAACTAAAAATAGAACTACCATATGACCCAGCAATTCTACTCCTGGGTATACATCTGTAAAAAACAAAAACACTAATTCAAAAAGATACATGCACTCCGATGTTCATAGCAGCATTATTTACAGTTGCCAAGATATGGAAGCAACCTAAATGTCCATCAACGGATGAATGGATAAAGAAGATGTGGCATATATACACAATGGATTACTACTCAGCCATAAAAAGAAGAATTAATTTTGCCATTTGCAACAACATGGATGGATTTGAGGGTATTATGCTTAGTGAAATAAGTCAGACAGAGAAAGACAAATACTGTATGATATCACTTATATGTGGAACCTAAAAAATAAAACAAACTAGTGAATATAACAAAAAAGAAACAGACTCATAGATACAGAAAACAAACTTGTGGTTACCAGTGGGGAGAGGGAAGTAGGGAGGGGCAAGAAAGGGGTAGGGGATTAAGAGGTACAAACTACTATACTATGTATAAAATAAATAAACTACAAGGACATATAGTACAACACAGGGAATATAGCCAATATTTTATAGTAACTATAAATGGAGCATAACCTTTAAAAATTGTTAATCCCTATGTTGTAAACCTGAAACTTATATAATACTGTACACCAAGTATACCTCAATTTAAAAAATTAAGAAATTCACTATATTAATAGATTACATGAGAAAAACTATGTGATCCTTATAAGTACAGAAAAGAAGTTTGATAAAATTTAACATCTATTATTAATTAAAACTCAAACTAGAACTGCATGGAACTTAACTTGAGAAGGGACATTTTTCAAAAACTAATAGCAAATATCTTGCTTTTTGGTGAACTACAAGTGACATTCCCCAATTTCTTGGGAAAGCCCATTAAGATCAGGAACAAGACCAGGAAGATAACAGATGTTATTTAACATTATTCTGAAGGCCCATGTCAAAATAATAACATAAGAAGAGGAAGCAGGAGGTTCAATTATAGAAAAGACAGATATAAAATTGACATTACTTGCTGCTGATATGATCATCTATTGAGAAAATATGAAAGAATTAACTGAAAAACCTAGGATTAATAGGAAAGTTTAATAAAAAGTCAGATTACTAGATAGCTATCCCCCATCAACTTTCACATATGCCAAACATGACCAATTAGAAAATGTAATGAAAAAATTGCATTCATAATAGCATCAAATACTATAAACTACCTATGAATAAATGGAAATTCAAAATATGATTCCCCATTAAAAAATTTCACAGAAAATGGGGCAAAATGTAAACAATTGGTAAAGGTATATCTTATACTATTCTTGCAAATTTTCTGTACTTTAAAAACCATATCAAAATTAAAAGTTACCCCCAAATTCAAGAGAGGTGAAAAAGAAAATGGACAATGTTGAAAGGGAAATGAGTAATCTGAACATATAAATAGAGACACTATCTCACAGCCTTAAGGAAAAGTATCAAAAAAAAAAAAAAAAAGAGGAGGGGGAAGTTAGGAGTAAAAAGGTGATCCATGGAAGGCATATCTGAAAGTCCCAAAATGGGAATCATAGACGTTTCAGATTTAAGAAAAAGAATAGATGGAAAAGATGTAATTATGAAAGAAGAAATAGAAAAAAAAATTTCCTGGACTACAGCAAGTTTTCAGATTGAAAAGGCTCACAAAGTAGCAGGCAGAATTCAGGAAAAAAGAAACAAACCTGACCACATCCTAGTGAAATGTCTAAACCCCAGGGATTAAAAGGAAATCTCAACAAACTTTCAGGCAGAGATGTGGTGCCTAAATGAAAAGATAATCAGGCCAGGTTCAGATTCTCATCTGCATTACTTGACTCTATATATAGTGAAACAACATATACAGACATTTGAAAGAAAGGACCACAAGTCAAGATTCCTATTCTGAGCCTATTCCTAATCCTATTATCATTATATGAAAGTAACAACAGATTTTTTTCAGACAAACAATGGCACAGAAAATATATAGACATATGCTCTTTCTAAAGAAATTGCTTGGGAAGTACTCCAACCAAATAAAAGTTAAATTCAGAACAAAGATCTCAAAATGGGGAAGGGGGAGGGAGAGAATAAAAGAAGTGAAAAATTAAAAGTGTTCAAATAATCTCACCTTAGTGGTGGGAAGCATAGTTACCAGCTGATCAATCCAGCAAAATTAGGAAAAGGGAAAAAGAGATATCATAATAAAGTATCTTAGTAGGTGTAAAATAAGATGAAAGTATTAAAACTCGTATAAATGAGTTAAATTCCCTATAAAGACTCAAGTATTTTCTGTCTAAAATAAATGTGCCAGGAACAAAATGATCAAGGTTGAAAATAAAGAGCCAAATAGATCATGCAAACACAAATGAAGTGTTATGGCTTGTATCATGACTCCTCAAAAAGGTACTTGAAGTCCTAACCCTCAGCACGTACCTCATTAGGTACTTCAGAATGTGACCTTATTTGGAAATAAGGCATTTATTTATTGATAGATTGATTGATTTCAGAGGCAATCAAATTAAAATGAGGTCATTAGGGTGGGCCCTAATCCGATGTGACTAGTGTCCTTATAAAAAGGTAAAATTTGGACACAAATGCAGACCTGCACAGAGGGAAGACAGTGTGAAGATGCACAGGGAGAATATGGCCATGTGATTAGAGTGATGCACCTACAAGCCAAGGAATGCCAAGGACTGCCAACAAACACTAGAAGCTGGAAGAGGTAAGGAAGGATTCCTCCCTAGAGACATCAGAAGGAACATGGCCTGCTGACACCTTGATTTCAGGCTTTTAGCTTCTAGAACTGTGAGATAATAAATTTCTGTAGTCTTTAAGTCATCAAGTTTTTGGGTTTTTTTGGCTGCCTTAGTAAACTAATACACAAAGTAGCAGAAATGCCTAAGTTATCATCAGGTAATGTAGATTCCAACGTCAAAAACATTAACTGGGACAGAATAAACAATTTATGAGGATAAACAATAGAACTCATCAAAGAAGATGTAACAATTTTTAACCAAACATCAACACAACAAAATATTTATGGCAAAATTGCTCAGAAAGTAAAGAACTTGATAAAGTACTATGAAATGGGAAGGGTATAATATTCCTCTTTAAGAATTTGGCAGCCCGGGCCTCCCTGGTGGCGCAAGTGGTTGAGAGTCCGCCTGCCGATGCAGGGGATACGGGTTCGTGCCCCGGTCTGGGAGGATCCCATATGCCGCGGAGCGGCTGGGCCCGTGAGCCATGGCCGCTGAGCCTGCGCGTCCGGAGCCTGTGCTCCGCAACGGGGGAGGCCACAACAGTGAGAGGCCCGCATACCGCAAAAAAAAAAAAAAAAAAAAAAAAAAAGAATTTGGCAGCCCAAGTTGACAAGAAGTGAATAAGGGATTAACAGGACTTGAATAAGACAAGCAACAAATTTGATGTGACACAGACAGACAGGTTGCTAAGGAAGTCACACATTTATACCCACAGCTATTTGGATATGTAAAAAACCCTGTAGCTTCTCAATTTCTTATAATGATCTAATCATCTTCACGAGCTCTTCCTGACTGGGTACTAAAAGTAGTACTTACCTTGGCTAATTAATGGTATCTCAGTCTCTCTGGGATCTTTTGTCTCTTTTGGGTATATACCCAAGTTTCAGACTTCTTTTTCCACTCCCTATCACTCTTAAGAAGGTATCTATTATGTAGCAGAGGAGAGCTTGGATCTGTGTGGGCAGGATCTGGTGCTGTCTTCAGAGCCATCAGGTTTCTGTAACGATGTCCCTGGCTAGGTGGAACCATTGCTTATGTCTGTAGCTGGTGGCTTCATTATCCTTCCCTGGGCCCAGGCAGGCCCTACTGGCCCTGCTTGGGATTTAGCAGTCACTGTGTGTTCACTCCTCCGATCAAGCTGGTATCAGACCCCTAGCTTTGGCTTTGGCTGTCCACTGGCAGCCTCTGTGGAGGGGTCAGCTCAACCCTCACTCTAGAAGCCAGCCACCCACACTGAGGGGGGCATAGGGAAATTTCTGACTCCCTCCCAGACCATACAGATGGTGAGGGAGCCCAAGGATCCAACTTGTACCCTTTCTCTGCCTAGCTTCACCATGCAATCATGTTTATATTGTCACAGTCAGGCTTTTCCACATGATGGTGAGGAGGCCAGTCTGTGTGGCAGACACTCCCAAGGGTTCTAAATGGAGGGACTGGCACAAGTCCACTCTGATTCCAGATTTTCTGACTTCCTATTACTTGGAGCCACTCTACTCCAACACCAATACCAGCATCACCCTCTAAACCACTCCATCTGAGATTTCAGCCTGGAGAAAGGTGGTCGAGACATGGATCTTTCCCCCTTTCCAATATAGAGAACAAGACCAAGAAAGGAAAAAAAGTGATCTCCTAGCAAGGATTTCACAAACTAAGCTCTATCTACCCATGGTTTAAACTCAGCATGCAAATCCTTGAAGCCTGGGTTTGGATGTGCTAATGAAGCATAAGAAATTTAGAAAATTCTTTTCTCTCCAGGAAAAGCGTGATTTCTAAAGAATATTGTTTAATTTTAGATTTTTTAAAACCCTATTTTGGTGATCAGAAAGATGAACATGGACTACCACTTTCTCGTTTTATCCCTGCTGTAACTGTCCAAATTCCTACCTAAGATAAAAGATTACTCTGGGGAATGGGAGAAAAACACACAAATGGAAATATAAAAGAGAAAAGCACATTCATTTAAAGCATAAATGTTATCCTTAGTTACATATGGGTTTCTATAAACAGAGAAAACACATTCTTTTAAATTGCTTATGGAATATCCATAAAAATTGATCATGTACTTGGCCCAATGAAAACCTTAATAGGTTCCAGAACACAAAGATTTTACAGGCCAAAGTCTCTGCCCACAATTCAATTAAGCTAGAAATCAACAGAAGAATATAGAAACATAATAAAATAGAAACACTTAACTACTTCAGAATTAAAGAATGTTTTCCAAAATAGCCCCTGAATCATAGAGGAAATAAAACCTGAGATTACAATTTATTTAGACATTAAAAAAAGGATAAAAATTTATAATAAAGCCTACGGGAAATGGCTAAGGTTGTATTCCAAAGAAATTTTATAACCTTAAATGTTTTTATTATTTTATAAAAGGAAGAATGAAAACAAAGATGATAATTGATAAAGTTAAATATCCATTTATGATTAAAAGAAAAAAACACCTCTCAGCAAAATAAGACAAGAAAGTAATTTTCTTAATCTGCCTGTTCTGTTAATCTATATGCTGCATAACAAATCTTGTGCACCATCTGTGGTAAAGTATTCAGGTATGGTTCAGGGCCTCATAATGGCTCAGGGTCTCATAATGGCTCAGGGTCTCATGATGGTACAGTCAGTTGGTAGCTGAGGCTGTGTTCATCTCAAAGCCTTCTTCTCTCACGTATTTGGTGGGTGCCTGGGCTGGGAAGATTCAGACATCGGGTGTTGGAACAGCTGGGGTACTTCAATCATTTCTATTTATATGGGGTCTCTCCATATGGTTTGTACGTTTTGATTATCGATTATTGTGTAACATCACCCCAAAATTTACTGGCTTAAAACAACAAAACTTACCTATTATTTCTCATGGACTCTGTAGGTCAAGGAACTCATGAACATCTCAGCTGAGTGATTCTGGGGTCTCATAACGTTGCAAACAGATGGTTAGGGCCGGGGTCATCTTTAAGTGTTCTTCACTCACATGTTTGGTGCCTGTCTGGGAAAGTCTGAACATCTGGAGTCTGAAACAGCTTCCTGGGCATCTCTATCTCTGTTTGTTCTCTCTACATGATCTTTCCAGTATGGTGGTATCTGGACTTCTTACATGGCAGGTCAGGTCACCAATGGCACATGTCCCAGGAAAGAGAATTAGGCAGAAGTTGTACCATCTTTTATGATCTAGGCTTAGAAGTCTATAGAGCTATAGAGCTGCACATTCATTGTACTCTATCAGTTAATTCAGTCACAAAGCCCTCTCCGTCCCCATTCAAGGAGAGGGTATATAGACTTCACCTCCTCATGGGGGAGTGGCAAAGTTCTAGAAGAACATGTGGAACTGGAAATACTACTGCAGTCATGTTTGGAAAATGCTATCTGCCATAGTGACAAAGATACCCCCCCAAAAAATCCCTCCAACAACCAGGATGCTTAATTTTGAGACACTGAAACTATTTGCTTTATGATTGGGAATTATATAAAGATACACCTTATCATTACTTTTATTCAGCATTGTACTAGAGGTCCTAGCCTATAGAGTAAGAAGACAAAGAAATAAAAAATATGAGTTGAAAAAAAAAACACTGGAATTATTTGGAGACAATATTGTTGTATAGCAGAGAATCCAAAAGAACATCCTAATAAATTATTAGAATAAAAGAATTTAGCAAGATTGCTAAATACACCAATATATGAAAACCAATTACATGTCTATGCATCAGCAGTAAGAGTCAAAATATAGAGAAGCTGGGAAAAAATAAAGAAGGGTAAGAAAGAAAAAAACCTATATACCAGCAAAGAAATAGACAGAGCCTAGAAAATAACATATAACTAAAAATCATTGATGGATGAGCCAAATACATGAAACTAAATAGGGAAAAAAAACTCTGGCATTTATGGAAAATTTAGTGTATGATAAAGGTAGCATTCAAAGAGGAGATGTACTCAATAAGTAGTCTTGACACAAACGGCTTAATATTTCAAAAAATGTAAAGTTAAAATGACTTTTTTTTTTTTTTTTTTTTTGCGGTACGTGGGCCTCTCACTGTTGTGGCCTCTCCCCTCGCGGAGCACAGGCTCCGGACGCACAGGCTCAGCGGCCATGGCTCACGGGCCCAGCTGCTCCATGGCATGTGGGATCTTCCCAGACCGGGGCACGAACCCGTGTCCCCTGCATCGGTAGGCGGACTCTCAACCACTGCACCACCAGAGAAGCCCGACTATTCATTTTCTTACACCAAAATAAAATCCAGAAGATCTAAAACATAAATTAAAAACTAATAAATAAAGCCATAAAAGCAGTAATGAAAGCAAAATTAAAGGAAATATATCATTTACAAAAGCATCAAAAGTTTAAAACATTTAGGAATAAATCTAAGAAAACATGATGACCTCTACCCAGAAACATATAAAACATTACTATTAAAGAGGATTGAAATGGCCATGTTAATGAACTGGTAGATTTGATATTGTAAAGACGTAAATTCTTTCTAACTTGTTCTATAGATGTACTGTAAACCAATTCAAGATCCCAACAGGTTTTTACAGAAATCAACAAATGTTTATGGAAGGGCAAAGGACCAAAAATAGCCAAGACATCCCTGAACAAAGATGGTAGACTTGATTTACCAGCTATGAAGACTTACTATAGTAATAAGATAATCTGGTTTGGAAACAGGGAGAAAGAGATTGAAGAAAATGAGAGTACACAGAAACAGACCCACAGATATGCAGAATCCTTGTTTTTAAACAAAGCTGGCATTGCAATCCTTGAGGAAAGAAGGACTTTTCTGCACATCACAGTAAGACACTTGGACATAATATGGGGAGAAAATTGAATGAAGAACTTTGTAAATTATATTTGAATGCTTTCCTGTTAGAGAATTATATACTCCTACCCTTTGCCATATGATTTATAGTGCCTTCCTTTGGGAGGAGTATAATTCCCCATCTCATTGAGTCTGGCTTATACACTTGCATATGCCACATCTACACAGATTAAGTGTAGTAGGGTCTTGCTCTTTCCTTCTGCTACAAGAATGGTATGTCCCATAAAGGGGCTATTCTTTCAGCCTGGTCTCAGAATGAGAAGACACATGGGACTTGGAATGAGAAGACACCTGAGGTAGAGGTGAAGCAGCAGACCTGCAGTTGCTGACATTAATATGAGCAAAAAATAATGTACGTTGCCACTAAAATTTTGAGGGGTGGGTTTTTTTGTTACTGAAGTAAAGCTGACTAATAGAGACATCTATGTCACACCTTACACAAAAATAAATTCCAGGGGGATTAAACCTGTAAATATGAAGGGAAAAACAATAAGCATTTAAGAAGATGATACAGGAAGCATGTCTTTATGAACCTAGGAGAGGGAAGATATCTTTTTTTTGTTCATGTGTAGTCTTCTTGTCTTGAATCCTATAAAGTTATTATTACTGTTTTATGCAGTCAATGCTTGTTTATATTTACCTACATATTTATCACTTCCATTGATTTCATTGGTGATTAAGCTACAGCTTTTTTGACTTTTGGGCAAATATTTATTAGATTTCCAGTTACTTCTTCCTTTTGACTTGGGAAACAGTCTGTCTTTTAACCCAACTTCTTCAGAACTTCAATGATGTGTATTTTCTTTACAAGATTAACTCTCAAACAGTGACTTAATTTCTAAGTCCCTCATGTTCTGTTAGGCTTAGGGGCACACAGCAACAGAGCTGAGTTACACTTGATTTATATTGATTTTTTCTCCCCTTGCATCTTTGTAAATCTTTTTGTTACTTGAAAATTACACATTGTATAAACTGAGAATGGTTTTTAAAATACACAGAGTGAAGCAAAGTACCTATGTATAAATGGTTAATTGTATAAACAGAAAACACAGGCCCTTGATATCTGTCGGGACACCTAAAATCATGACTGCTGTAAGTAACCACATTTCCAAATACCACCACAAGATACAATTTCCTCCATGAGTTGTAGTAAATTATTACTGTAGTTTTAAGTTCTTTCAAACTTTTGAAGAGTTTCTAAATATAGCATGAGTCTTTTATAAACCTATTAAAATAAATAAAGTAAACCTATCCTACCTTATATAATGACTGAAGTAACAGTAACTATAAACATGGTCTGAAACTGCAAAATTCAGTCTTTGCTGATGTAATTGTGGTTCCCCAAAAGTGTTGTGAACAAAGAATAAGTCACAGATCAGAAGGGTCCTCCTGTCCTTCTGAGTGATTAGGCAGCATCGGGGTTGGGAGAAGTGTGGGAAGGGGATGATAGAGGAAGATACAATACGAAAGCAGAAACCCAAGGACCCACCTAAGAAGGCATTCTTTTTTAAAAAATTTATTTATTATTTATTTCATTTATTTTTGGCTGCATTGTGGCACGCAGGATCTTCGTTGAGGCATGCGGGATCTTTTGTTGCGGCATGCGGGCTTCTCTCTAGTTGTGGCATGCAGGTTTTCTCCCTCTACCTGTGGCGCTCGGGCTTAGCTGCCTCGCAGCATGTGGGAATCTTAGTTCCCTGACCAGGGATCGAACCCACGTCCCCTGCATTGGGGACTAGACCGCCAGGGAAGTCCCTCAGAAGGCATTCTTTTTTTTTTTTTTCTTTTTTTTTTTTCTATTTTTTTATTAGTTTCTGCTTTATAACAAAGTGAATCAGTCATACATATACATCTGTTCCCACATCCCCTCCCTCATGCATTGAGAGAAGGCATTCTTAATGGTGTAAGTGCTTCCTTTAAGAACAATACGACCGACAAATACCTTTTATCTCCTTTGCAACTCTATCCATTTCTTGGCATAAAGATAACACTAAATGTATTGCTGAAACAAAGTAATTGTCTTTGAAGATAGGCAGACTCCCTGTGAGTTGAACACTTCTGTGCTAGGACATGTTTCCTGTATGAATTTTTTTTGGGGGGGGGTGCCACGTGGCATGCGGATCTTAGTTCCCCAACCAGGGATCGAACCTGTGCCCCCTGCATTGGGAGCATGGAGTCTTAACCACTGGACTGCCGGCGAAGTCCCCTGTATGAATATCTTTAGCTTGAGAGGAGGGTCAGCTGAAGCCACCTTCCCTATTATCATCACATTATGCAGATTGTTAAACCAACTTTTACTTTTAGTGCTTCGATTGCAGCAGTAGAAACTATACTACTATTGCTTCATAGAGATGCCTCTACAGACCTCCAAATCTTCTCCTGAGTCCCATTTTTGTGAAAGGAAATTATTTTCCATGCATTTCCTCAGCTACTAGTTAAAGGCTTTTCATATGTCACTGAAGTTTTATTGTTTTGTTTCTCACTTGAAAAGTTGCTAAACAGTTTCATAAACCAAATTTATTCCCTCTCTCTCTCTGTCTCTCTCTGGAGAGTATATGGGAGACTCGTCACATCATTTATCACCTTCAAACAATAGAGATATTGACAAGGGGTTATAATTACCCCAAAATTATTTTCTGCCTAAGAACAGTCACTTCCCTAGATTTGTCACCTTTTCTTCAACAACATTAGGACTAAAGACTATTTTTCTTTGCAGGGCTCTTTTCACAGGCACAAAAAGAGAATTTTTATACCTCTTGGGATTTACTGCATATGCAGCTGGTAAAGAACAGCAAGATTGCATTGAGGTGAGGCTGCTGGGTAGCAGGCTGGGCACACCTCCTGGATTAGTACAGTGACTTTGGATACTCCAAACTTGTGGCAATCTATTCACATTTGTGCTCTCACAAAATTGCGAGTTTCTGCCTGTAATGAAACTTCAGGATCACCCAAAGATAGTCAAACCAGAAAACATTAAGTCTAAAAATGCTAATGACCAGGTATTTCCAAAAATATTGAGTTTACTTGGAATTCTCTGAGCCTTCAAATAACTGAATCTCAGAGTTAGCATTTTACATAGTGCAGTATATTTCTTTTCCCCCTGTTAAAGTCAAGAGAGAGCAGATTTCATATCTGCTCTAAGAAAGAAATTGGAGACTTAGTTCATTGAAATTTATCTGACATCAAATACCAAGACCGACATGAGAATTATTAATTTGCTGCTCAGACTTTTGAACTCATTGGCTTTTCCTCTCCTCAGAGCATTAATTCTGAATACAAAAGAATCCATTAGATATCTCTGATGCCAGTTTTTATAGTTGCTTTAAAACAAGTGTTCCATGTTCTATCCTTCTTATAAATAGCTCTCTCCAGTGATGGAGTATGTTAACTTCCAGAGATCAGAGAAAGAAGAGGAGTTTAATATGAATTGTAAAATCACCATATATGCTATATCTTTGGGAAATTTTCAGGTATACAGAGTTACTTGGGTCCTGGTTGTCCAGGTTTTTGTTTTTCTTTGCATCCTTTTTGAGGAAAATACCTCTCCTGATCATGCCACTACTGGAGGTAAGGCAAGGGAAAAGATTCAGTAGAGTTATTATCTTTTCTATTCAGCAAAGTTCGCTAAAAAGAAAAGGCTTTGCCCAGTGGCATGAATTTTGGACTTTGAGATATTACAGTGACTCTGGGCTATCAGTGGAGATCCCAGGATACAAAGGAAAATTATGTTCTACCTTTAGAACTTTACCTTTGTGTTTTGCCTTTTAAACAATGCACATATAAAAATTAATGATGATTAAATACTCAACAAATACCTACAAAATGTACCAAGGGTAATTTCTAGTATTTCAAGAAAAAAAACTGAGTTACCTTTTTATTTTATTTTACTTAAATAAATTTTTTTTTGGCCATGCCGCACCTATGCGGGGATCTTAGTTCTCCGACCATGGATCAAACCTGTGCCCCCGGCAGTGGAAGTGAGGAGTCTTAACCACTGGACCGCCAGGGAAGTCCCCTGACTTACCTTGTAAAAAAGCTATAGATTTTGTTTTTTTAATATGCATTTTATGGTTATTCCAAAGATAATTTTAAGTTATGGTATAGCAATGAATGCTGTATTCTAGAAGTGGAAGAAAAAGAACGAGTAATGACACTATCAGTCTGGGCAGTAGCAAGCAGCCCCTCGATCTTTATGATAAATGTTTATCTCTTGCTCTTGCTATATGTCCACTCTGGGTTGGTGGGAGGGACGTGGGTGGGTAGGGGTTCTGCTTCACATTGTTCTCACTCAGGGCCCAGGCTGGTGGAGATTCCACCATCTGGATAGTATTGGCCACTGTAGTGGAGGAAAGTGAGATAAATAATTAATTACACACCAGCTCTTACATGCTTATGCCCAGAAGAGGCATATGCCACTTTACACACACCTTATTAACCAGAGTTTCATTGACATCCTTCAAGATGGATTGAGCCTAGGAGAAGAGAACTGGATATTGGTGAACAGTAGTAATGCTTACTGTAACTGTTTCCACTAACACATCCAAAGAAGAGAGTACTTGCCTATCAAAATGTTCACACTCCACTCCCACCCACAGGATCAGGTTCTGGGTGTGCAACTTGTGAATTTGTACAGAGTCCCTGCTCAGAAGGGCCCCACACTTGGGCTTTAATGCTTTACTGTTGCTCTTTTGAAATTCTTAATAATTTTATCCTTGAATTTTTATTCTTAGTTGAAGTCCAATAGGATAATGGATCATGTGTTTGAACAGAGGAGATACATACAGTATGCATGTCCACTGCTGTTCCTCACCACCTCCTCCGCATATAGCATTCAAATGCCTCATGAGCACACAATTTCAGTGGATCCACAATGCATGGGAGTTCAGTGAGACTCAAAGCAAGTACAAGGTGTTATGTCTACGACTGAGTAAGCAGGGGTACTGACAGCCCCAAGAGGTATCAGAACTTGATCTGAACACAGAAAGAAAGTAATGGTGTTCTACGAAACACCAGCCACTGAGGAATCCAATCATATTCTTTCTTACTCCTGTTACGTCCCTGTTTTAGCTAATCAATACTGATAAAAATTATGACATAGAAGGAAAGGAAAAGATAGGGCAACCCACAGCTTCTTTTTTTTTTTTCCAGTCCTTTCTTATTTATCAGTAGAAGGTAGAGAGTGTTGGTAGAATGTGTGCATATCAAGATGTGAAATAAAAACAGTTGATTTAGTTCTGGGCAGTGTTTCCATGTTCTGGTCAGAACAAAATACATATGTATGTGTATATGAGTTAGATGCTCTTATATTTGCATCTGAAACTGGCATTGCCCAATGTAAAGATGAATGGTAAATTTTATGCTAATAATCTAAAATTTTACTTTCTCTTTACTTAGAATGACATAAAATAGCAAATAAAAACACAGTAACTAGTCAAGAGAAAGACCACAGAAGACAGGAAGAAGTTTTACTGCCTTTAATGGCATTTGGCAGGGCAGGGGTGGGGGGTTGCTGCTTTATGAACAAGAGGCACTGCATTTTCATTTTGCTCTGGGCCCTGCAAATTACATGGCTGACCCTGCCCACTCACAAGTCACAGAGGTGCGACGTACAGGAAGTTAGAATGAATAAATGAGTGTTAGGTATAAAGAGTGAGCTCAGAGGGATCTTAGAGATAATCTAATCCAGTAATTTTCAGATTTCTTTTAGCAGCAGAACCCATTCTTCAGAGTGAAAATCCAAAATGGAAAACAGAAAAATGCAAACTGCTTTGGTTCGGAGGGGACGGATGGCAGGCTTTAGCCCTGTCCACTTGACCTCTCTATTCCTACCCTTAGGTGGCTTTTTGAGTGGGAATGAGGGGGTCTCTATGAAACCCGTAGAGTTCCTCAAGGCACAGTGGGGGAATCTCTGATCCAGAGGGGCTCATCAAGTGACATGCCCAAGCTCCTAATTGCTAATTTAACCCTCTTTCTTTTGCTCCCTATTGCCATCCCAATCAGATAGCAACCCTAAAGTATGGGGAGACCATTTGATGGCCCTGGCACAATTGTGAATACGCTTATCTTAAAATGGGGATGGTAATGCCTACCTCAGGGAGTTAAGGACTGAATGAGATACTGTAACTAAGTAAATGCTCAATAATTAATAGCTGCAACTTAATCATTATTATAGTTATTATTCAAACCTAGAGTCTTAACTTCCACAGAAATTAATGGAGGCTAGTAAAACATTTGTCTGTTTTTCAGCCTTTAAAGAATTTTTATTTTTAATTGTGGTAAATTACACATAACAAAAAATTTACCATCTTAACCATTTCTAAGTGTACAGTCCAGTAGTGTTAAGTGTATTCACATTGTTGTGCAACCAATTCCCAGAATTTTTTTCCTCTTGCAACACTGAAACTGAATATTCATTAAACAACAACTCCCCTTTCCCCTCACTCCCCAGCCCCTGGAAAACACCACTCCACTCTCTGTTTCTAGGAATTTTTTAGGACCTCATAGAAGTAGAATTACCTATTCTAAGCAACAGATAAAAGGAATAAGAAACTGTGAAATGCATATATATATGAAGAAGGCATGTATTCCTTCTTTCCACAAAAAAGAAAGGCAATTCAAAGACTTCAGAAAAAAAAGCAGAAATTCAAATTAAAAAAAAGAACAAAACTGTACCAACAAAACAAAACAAAAAACTATGGTCTTAAAGTGAAGCAAATGCAATAGGTGTGAGTGAAAGACTTTTCACCATATGACTGTTATATCATTTTCATTTTTGAATCATATGATTTATTAGCTATACAAAAATAATCTGAAACAAACTAAGAGGTAGCATGGGTTTGAGAAAGAAGAATGCAAGTGGATTTCTCACTAGGAAACTTCTCCAAAGGATTATGACATTGAAACCATAGTGTGGTGTAGTAAAAAATATATTTGCTTTTCTATCTTCATGTGAATTGCCTTCCTCCCCTTTCTAGTCCCAAGCCCCTAACCCCAACATTCTCTTTTGCCTTTAGCTGAAGATGGTATTTAAGTTGAAGGCTTTGGCCATTTAGGTGAATTACTCAGTTTTCCTGGGTCTCTCCCATTTATACATGTTATTAAACTTTTGTTTCATTTTCTCCTGTTAATCTGTCTCATGTCAATTTAATTCTAGAACAGCCAGAAGAACCGAGAAAGGTAGAGGAAAACTTCTTTCTCCCTGACAAATGTATTTAATTCATGGCAGAGAAACTTACAGAGAACCTCACCATACCTAGCAGTGACAGGTGGTGCTTACAGGGAGAGGAAAACTTCCTGGAAGGCAAGCTGGTTCTAAGCTTAACAGACAATTACTTATTTCTTTAAATTTTAGGTCTTTTCATCAAAGGCTCCTTTGACCAAAAACTTTCTCTCGTGGGTTTACAGGATATTCATAATTACTATTTTTCAAGGTACAATCATAACTCATCCTGTTCCTCTTAATGTAGAGATTGTGGTCTTAACAAAAGACTCATGTGTTAAAGAAATGTCTATTTCTTTATTTTCTTCCAATACAATTATATCAGATTGTGGGCATGGCTCACAGTGGGTTTGCAAGGCAATTGCAGTCAGCGTCGGAGACCTCTGTTCTGGCTGGAAAATGTGGTCCTATGAGGTTCAGTGGCTTTCTGCTTCTATGCCAGGAGTACAGGACTCTGCCCAGTGTGAGGACCCTGGTACTCAGGACCCAGTCGACCTAGGGGCACCACGCAGTAACTCTCTGCATTTCTGGCCTTGCTTCTTCCTCAAGGCCAGAGGGATTCTTTGTTCCCCATCCCTGCAGCATCTAACCTTTGATCTCTTGACCTCATCTTATTCTGGAAGAAACCACTTCCCACTCCCCTTGTTTTATTGCCATTAAAGGCACTTTGCAAAGTCTCTTCAATTCATTTAAGCCTTTACAAAAGACAGGAAAAGCCCTTGTCTTGGAGCAGCTCCTGCTTTCCACTCTCCTTTCTCCACAAGTTTCCTTCTCCTCTTTCAGAAATCTCTTGAAAACTCTCATCTGTGGGTGACTCGCCCCTCCCATTCTCTTTGCTCTTATGTTTTTTTTTCTTTTTGTAAGAGCTCATTTGACTTGGGTTTCGAGAGGAACAAGAAGCAAACTTGGTACTTATTCCACCAACAAGAATTTTCATTTGTTAAAATGATTCCTTTGCTCTACAAAAGATTTACAGGCAGGGTTCTTTGTAGGCAGTCCTCTCCACGTACAGAGAGCATGCCTAAAATCTGTATACACAAGTTGAATATTCGGAAGTTGAATCATCTTTTATAAGGGAAGATTTGTTTGCAGAAAGCCAGAAAAATGAAAAAATATTTAATTGTATATTTTTCTTCAAATATAGTCTTCAAATGATTTCCAGCTTTCATGAATGTTGTTTAACTCTTTTTTTAATAAATTTATTTATTTATTTATTTTTGGCTGCGTTGGGTCTTCGTTGCTGTGCGCCGGTTTTCTCTAGTTGCGTTGAGCCGGGGGCTACTCTTTATTGCGGTGTGTGGGCTTCTCATTGTGGTGGCTTCTCTTGTTGCGAAGCACAGGCTCTAGGCACGTGGGCTTCAGTAGTTGTGGCACGTGGGCTCAGCAGTTGTGGCTCACAGGCTGTAGAGCACAGGCTCAGTAGTTGTGGCACAAGGGCTTAGTTGCTCTGCAGCACGTGGGATCTTCCCGGACCAGGGCTCAAACCCATCTCCCCTGCATTGGCAGGCGGATTCTTAACCACTGCACCACCAGATAAGTCCGCATGTTGTTTAATCTTGTTCTTCTCATTGAAACACAAAAAATATTGGCTTAAGATCAATGGACATAAGATTGAAGCTAAAAATGTTTTGCTTTTAGCATTCCTAATAATTTCCATCTTTCTCCATTTTGTTGTTTTTGAGCTCTACTTTTCTTTTCACTCTTTTTTTTCCCACTTAGCACTTAATTTATAAAATAAGAGCAAAATGCAAAAGAAGTATTCAAGTAATTGCAAAACAGCATTGGACAAGCAAAGACAGAGACTGTGCCAGAATTAAGCCGTGGATAGGCTAGCAGTGCATGCAGAAATTTAAATGCTCGTGTTACTGAGTCCAAGCTCGCTCTGCTCGCTGCACAACAGGCCAATAAATCGGGAGACAGGTGTTGAGGCAAGGAATAGAGACTTTATTTGGAAAGCAGGCAGACCGAGAAGATGGCAGACTAGTGTCTCAAAAGAACCATCTTATCAGGGTCTGGATGCCAGTTTCTTTTATAGAACAGAGAGGGGGAGGAGGTGAGGAAGTAAAGTAAAAAGGCCATAAATCTTGCAAATATCTCCTGGAATGGCCAGCCTCAGGGAGGGGGTGTTAATTTCTTTTTTCTTGCAGCAATTCACAGGTGAACAGTGTCAGAATGTTTCTCTAAACAAAGACACTTTGCCAGAGGGGCAGGGTTCCCTGAGGCAGAAGATTATGTATAGACAGTATACTTTTAGTGAACAAAAGCAATGGGAAGCAAAGGTTAAAGTAAAAGAAACAGATCCAACATGTAGTCAGATTTTGTTCTTCCTTGTAACACTCATTCATCAGGTAATGAAGGAAGGTTTGAATTTAATGTGTAATACAGGTGGTTTAGGGGTATCAATGTAAACAAAATCAAAGGGTGGGTTATATAAAAGTTGAATGTCCTGAAATCAAGAACAGCCCAAATATACTGAGTTGTAGAAGTGTTTAAGAATAATCACTTGACGCATACAGCAAGGAGCTATACAGAAAGCAGATTAATTTAAAGTATTAAGACATACCTTCCATTAAACGTGTGTGAAAAATGAGGAAAATACATCTCTGAAACTACAATATAATTTGTTTAGTCTAGGACTTTGCACCCAGTAGGTGCTCAGTAAATATTTGCTTTAACTGATTTGCACCAAAGAAAGATTAGTCTACCCAGAACTTGAGAGGAGTTTACTGTCATGTCTACTGATAAAGTGCCTCTATACTGTAGTAGATCTGCTGAGACAGTGAGCCTTCTCTCTCACCAGGCTTTTGTTCCCTTCCTTCTGACCCATGAGAAAACATAAGTCAAGCCCTCCTGTTGACCATGATTGTTATTGTTGTATGTTGGCTTTTTCAAAACACTGACATGAAGGATTTTTGTCTTAGCAAACAAATGCTCCTCTAGCAACCCCAGCCTCTGCAGGATTAATCCCTTTGCAGAGAAGCTTTATACTGGCAAGAATTTACACCGTCAGCTACAGGCACTGGGCCTGCAGGAACCTGGCTTTGTAAGCGCCGATATTTTTGGTGCAGCAGTTCGTGCTGCTCTAGTGTGTAAGCACTTACCCCCCTTTGGTTCAGAGTGGCACTGAACTGCATCTTCTCAAATAATGTAATATGCTGATGTAATAGAAATTGGTTCAGGAAAAAAAGAGTGATGGAGGCATTTAAAGTTTTTTAAGTGACACAATCTGTTGTTGTTAGGTGTTTGGCTGGGGGAGTGGGGGCATTGAAAGGGGATTGTCTTTTAACAAAAAGAAAGAAAGAAAAAAGGATTCACCCTCAGCTATCTGCAAAGCCAAAAATTTAACCTATGACTCCAGGAAAAATGTGGAAAAGGCAAACTCTGATAACTGAATTAATCTCATTCTTCTAAGGAATATGGATAAAAAGCACACATGTCATCTGGAGTTAACTGTTTATTGGACAGGAAAGAATTTTCTCTTTAGGAAAATAAGATAATGAACACCAGGGATGGAGTTCTTCACTTTACAAAAGGATTTATCACGGTATCTTTATGTAATGGAGAGGTTTCTGTACAATAAGGAAGTTAAACCTAATGATCTCAGAAGTGGAAGCAGATATCAAACATCAGGCATTCGGTATTGAGTTGAATTTTTTTAAGTTTTTAACTTTTCAGGAGCCCATCCATTATATAAAGTAAGATGCCTTTTAACCTTCACTTTGTGAGTTTGTTGTGAAAAATGGAAAGACAGTACAAAGTGTGCATCAGACACTCTGTCCTTTAGTTTTTCTGGAATCACAATGAGGGCATAGCTCTCAAAATTCCCCTGGGCAGTTATTTGGGACTAGGCTTGTGGCTATAGTGTAGTGGGGTAATTTGACTTGCAGGTGTCTTGGATTTTCTGGATGAAGTTTTAACATGGTATCATCAGTCTTTCCTGGCCCACTAGGCTGGCATAGAGAAAATAATCACGATGCTGATAATGATAATGATAACGATAGTTAAGGCTTATTGAAGATTTACTCTGTGCCATGCACTATTCTAAGTACTTTACAAGCAATTTCTCCTTGGTCTTCATAACAACCCTGTGAAGCAAGTATGATTTTTTTAATCCCATTTTACTGATGAGGAAATTGAGGCTTAGACATGTTGGTGACTTACTTGTGGTTACACAGCTAATAACAGAATTCAAACCCAGAGCTTGCACTTGGGGAAAATTTTGTCTTCCTGTCCATTTTCCTTGAGCTCATAGTCCCTTTCTCCATTAAAAGGAAAAGATAAGATGAAATAAAATGAATCATTTCCAGTGTGGCAGGATCATATCTCTATATATTTCTGAATATTTCCCTTTTTGTTTTGCACTCTCACTGGTACCCAAAGGGCAGTTTTCCCTCCTTGAGTCACACAGAGGCAGAAACGAAGACTCAAAGATGCTATTGATCAAAGTGGAGAAATAAAGAGTTGGACGCCTGTTTAAATCAGAGGGACGTTCCAATCCCATAGACTGGGAAGTTGGGGGATGCTGGAGGATGGAAGACAGGAGGTGGATGGAAGACTCAGGAGATGGGAAGAAGCACCCCAAGAACCAGCATGTGGAGGAGTCTCAGAATCAGGCTCTTCTCTCATTACCAACCTCACCCACCCATCCCCTGGGGCTATATCACCTGCATCCAATAGCCTAGACCCGGAGTTAGGGACTTGGACACCTTGTGTGGGATGGTTGTACCAAGAGAAGGCCAAAGTGAGAGTGAACAGAATCAGGTGAGAACTGCCCTGAGGTAGGGCAGTAGTAAATATACATCATTTTATGGAGGCAAAGCTGAAACGGTAAAAGTAGGTGGCTCCTTTTAATAAACGTGCCTGAAAGAAAAATACTACAGAAGACCAGGCAAGGCCTGAGTTAGCTTTATCTCAATCAGAAATAACTAAAATTATAAAACATACTCCACTTGGCAAGCCAGAAGGCACTCAGGAAGGATGAAAGTAAAAATATTTCCAAAGGCTGGATTCCCCTAATAATAAAGGCCCTAGTTGACCATGATCCTGATGGAGAAACCTATGGGCTCTTCACAGTTTGGCTCTTCTGTAGGTGAGGAGAGAGCAGTTTCTGCCTCTGCTGAGCCAAAATGGGCATGCAGGCAGGGGCTGCCAGCCACACCTGAAGCCTCCCACTGGCAGTAGCACCAACTGGTTATTAGCAAGGAGACCACTTCTGTAAATGTGGGGTTTCAGGGTCTCTAAGAACGGCTTTGGAGCACCAAAAAGATTACACAAAAGTTACTTTATTTTTAAAAATTAATATTCATGTTATTAAGTTTGCAAAGTTTAAAACCTAGTTATTAAATTTTAAGTTCAAATTACAGATTGTAATATTCTGTGTATTACTCTAACAAACTTCAATAATCACTCTGAAGTGGCCTTTAATTGTAATGTTTTATATTATTTACAAGCATAGTAAATTAAATCCCTTTAAACATTTCAAATGCATTGATACATTTAATTTATTCCACTTCCTTTAAAAAGCTACAATTCCCTGACTAACAAATAAAACTTAAGTCTTATAAATAAGACCTTAAGGGCTTCCCTGGTGGCGCAGTGGTTGAGAGTCTGCCTGCCAATGCAGGGGACACGGGTTCAAGCCCTGGTCTGGGAAGATCCCACATGCTGCGGAGCAACTGGGCCCGTGAGCCACAACTACTGAGCCTGCGCGTCTGGAGCTTGTGCTCCGCAACAAGAGAGGCTGCGATAATGAGAGGCCCGTGCACCGCGATGAAGAGTGGCCCCCGCTCGCCGCAACTGGAGAAAGCCCTTGCGCAAAAACAAAGACCCAACACAGCAAAAATAAATTAATTAATTAATAAACTCCTACCCCCAACATCTTCTTAAAAAAAAAAAAAAAGTTCTTTGAAAAATAAGACCTTAAGCCTTATAAATCTAATAATAAATTAAACGTAAATATGATGAATCTTATGTTCTTTTGACTATTCTAATATTGTTTACAAACTTAGTAAAATTTCAACCTAAAATCACATCTAAATTCATTTTGCATTAGACCTATAGAATTAATCTGGGAGATAGCTTAAAGCCCCCAATCTTCTTAAACATGACTAATACTTAAAATACCAAAATTTACAGATTATTTCTAATATTTTATTTGATATATTTCATATCTATACATATAAATCTCTATTTTCGAGCCAGTAAGGAAATATGTCATCCTAAACAATTTTGGCCTCCCTTCCCTGCAAATTTTGACAAGTTGTTCACAGACTGGAGATATTGGTGAGGTCTGAGGGCTGGAGCTGCAGGCTCCAGGGGAATTTTTGTCATGGCCTTAATTGCCAGTCTGAGCCTGTTTATTTAGTTCTGCCTACAGAATTTAAAGAAGGGTGCGGTCAAGTTACTATTACCTAATGCTCCAATCTACCTGGGAAAGTCTATTACATTTTGTATTCCTTTGGCTCTTTAGATATGTAAATATCTTTCTAGCCAGTCTAAGGACCTTTGGACTTCATGGAATTCTTCTCCTGCGTTTCCTATCTCATGGAGCCACACCTTATACAGATATTAAAATCTGTTTGAATTCTGGCTCTACCTCAAGCCTTGATCTGACTGCCTGGTTACAATTTCTAAGGTCATTCTTGACCACCTTCATGAAAAGAAAACAAACAGCCCAAGTACAGTATTATAAAGACATAAGCAGGAAAGAGAGGAGCCTAGAGACTGTAGGGAACAGTATGGGATCTAAAATTTTTATTTCATTTTTGGCAAACATGATAACTAAATATAACGTGTGACCCTGGATTGGATTCTGGTTAGGGGTGGGATGTGGGGGAGAAAGGATAGGAGGGAGGAGAGATTGGCACCAAGAATATTATCAGGATACTTGGCAAATTTTTTTTTTTTTTTTTTTTTTTTTTTTTTTTTTTTTTTTTTTTTGCGGTACGAGGGCCTCTCACTGTTGTGGCCTCTCCCGTTGCGGAGCACAGGCTCTGGACGCGCAGGCTCAGTCCATGGCTCACGGGCCCAGCCGCTCCGCGGCATGTGGGATCTTCCCGGACCGGGGCACGAACCTGCGTCCCCTGCATCGGCAGGCGGACTCTCAACCACTGCGCCACCAGGGAAGCCCCTTGGCAAAATTTTAATACACACTGTTTATTAAATAATAGTGAAACAGGAGGGAAGCGGGCAGGGCACAACCTTTAAAAGAATGATATAGCCATTGAGGACACAACAAAAAGTGGTTAGAAACGATTAGGACCAAGATGGCGGAAGACTCGACTTCCAGTAGACCTTGAGTCTCATTATACACTCATTGTAATATATTAGCATATGCTAAATGACACACCCACAGGCGTCATGATAGCTCTGAAGCTAACCTTAAAAGGCTAAAAAGTGGGCAGTGCCCCAATTCCTGGAAATCTCTGCCCCTTCCCTGAAATAGTTGGAATAATCCTCCCACTCATTAGCCTATGAAATTATCCAACCAATAAAAACTAACCAGCCCATATTTTGGCGCCTGTCACCTTCTGAGATGGCCCACACTCTGTGGAGTGTGTTCCTCCCAAAGCCATTCTTGCCTGAGACAGATTGCATTCTGTCTCTGGAGTGTGTATCTCTCTAAATAAAGACCAGGTGTGTGATCTCAAATAAAAGACAGTGGTGTCAAGTCCCAGTCTGAGTTGTGCGGTTCCAATAGTATTGTATCAATGTTACTGTGCTTATTTAAGGGAATGTCCTTGTTCTTAGGAAATACACCCTGAAGCATTTGGAGGTAAGAGAGCATTATGTCTGTAATTGTCAAATAATTCAGGAAAATAAATGCGTACAATAGAGAATAATGAAGCCAATGTGGCAAAATGTTTATAGTTGCTTAATTTTTGCAATTTGTAGAACTGACCTGGGGATGAGTTAATTTTTATTTGATTCTCCATTATTATCTTAAAGATAACTATCTTTAGAGTAAGAAGGCAGAAATATTTGGATGAAGCATTAATAATTCTGTTACTTGGACAATAATATCAGCTAGATTATCTAGAGATTTTCAACTTTTTAAAAAACCATAACCCATGATATCAGGACTCAGCACTTATATATGCAGTGCTTTGTAGTGGAGATATAAAATAGGGTTTATTGGGGGAAAACTTACACAGAGAGAAGGAGAAGAATGCTTATGACCCCCAGGCCCTCATCTATCCACTGAAAGGTGGAATTGCTGGACTAGGCTGAAGTCACTGGATTTTGAGCAGAAGTAATATTTACCTCATGATATCGCTTGCCCTCGCTTTGCTTTTTACCCCTCCTAACAGACTGGAATGAAGATGTAGTGGCTATGATCCGGCTTCAACCAGGTGGATAAGGACAATATCAAGGAGAGAGAGGAACAACCAGATAGAAGGGACCTGGGTGCCTGCATGGCTGTGTGGAACAGAGCTGCCTACTTACTGCTCTGGACAGCCTACAAGCTCAGACTTAACATGAAAGTGAAACAAACCTTTTTTCTCTAAGCCTTCACTATTTGGTCTTTGTTTAAGCATCCAAATCAATATTCTAAATGATATGATACATGTACACATTACTGAAAGAAAAGGTTCACAAAACAATATCTATTCTTACAACGAGAAGCCCTCTGATATTTTCTAGTCTATATCATTTTTTAAAAAATGTTGATCCCAGTCTATTAAATTGATTTCATTATCCATTAATGGGTGGCAACTTGCAGTATAAAAACCATGAAGATGACCCACATGAAATTGCTGGTTTTAAAGTTCAGAAATGCTCAAATATTGGCAATTTCATACAATTGAATCAAATAGCTATCTATGAATCAAATAGTTAATGCTTGCCTTGTTCATGTTTGTAGTCTCAAATGGACAATAACAACAAACTAGTAAATGTGTATACATAAGTGATTCTGCAGTTCGCAGGCACAGACTTGTATGTGTTGTGCATGTGTACATACATACACACACACACATACACACACACACACACACACAGGGAAGGAGGGCCCTTGGTATGAGTGTTCATTATCCTGGTCCCTAAATTTACACGAATGCTTTGTGAAGCAAAAGTGATCAAAACATGAAAATATTCACTAATAAAGTGAGCATTTATAAAATTAGACTCTACTCCAAACATTATTCCTTTTTTACTGGTAATGTCTAACTACATACACTTTTTTGGTCAGTTTCTCATGCATTATTAGATATACACTTGACAATACAATCCAAATACAATGGAAATTAATTGCAAAGTAAAGCTGCAAGTTTTACAGAAATACAGAACTTCATTAAATGAAAGTGAAAAAGAACTACTTGAACCACATGCAAAGCCATTGTCAGAGTTAGAGCAAGTATCAGTTGAGAAAATCCACAAAGGCGACAACAGAATGAGCTTTTTGAAATATAAGAGAAGTCTTTGGAATACTACTAAGGAATAAAAAGAAATGAGCTGCAGATACATGCAACAACATAAATGGACATGAAAGGAGCCTGACATGAAAAAACTATATACTGTATGAACCCATTTATTTGCAGTTCTATAATAGGGAAAGGTAACCTATGGTGATAGAAATCAGATCAGTGATTGCCTGGGGAGGGAGTGGAAAGGTGTATGAAGGAGCTTTCTGAGGTGAAGGAAATGTTCTGTCTTGATATGAATTCCTACAACTAATTGAATGGTACACTTAAGATTTGGGCATATTGGGCTTCCCTGTTGCAGTGGTTAAGAATCCGCCTGCCAATGCAGGGGACACAGGTTCGAGCCCTGGTCCGGGAAGATCCCACATGCCACAGAACAACTAAGCACATGCACCACAACTACTGAGCCTGAGCTCTAGAGCCTGCGAGCCACAACTACTGAGCCCACGTGCCACAACTACTGAAGTCTGCATGCCTAGAGCCCGTGCTCCACAACAAGAGAAGCCACCGCAGTGAGAAGCCCGCACACCGCAACGAAGAGTAGCCCCCACTAGCTGCAAATAGAGAAAGCCCGCGCACAGCAACGAAGACCCAATGCAGCCAAAAATAAATAAATTAAAAAGAAAAGATTTGAGCATTTCACTATACATAAATTATATCTCCATTAAAAATTTATTTATTTATTTATTATAAACTGAGAGAAGTATTTGGGAAAAATTGATAAAGCCTCAAATATCTTTGCAAAAGATAACCCTTTTTTAGGTCATACCACAAAAGTCAAATAAGAATTGGTCTAAGTTATATTATATAATCAAATAATTTTGTCAGAAAAAGTATACGCCCTCCCAAATATGAAACATTTGGTTCATTATTTGCTCTAAGAATTAAAATAGCTGTAATTATAAACCACATTTTGTGAAATATACACTAAAATACTCATATTTTTGTTTCTGTTTTTAAAGATAAATTCGCCATCAAATTTTGGTTCTCATTTTTAGTGGACTCACTTTAAGATTTGTTTATTTAACAAATATTTATTGAAAGCTTATCATGTGCCTGGCATGGTTCTAAGTGCTTAAAATATATCAGTGAACAAGGATCCCTGCCCCTATGGAGTGTATGTTCTCACAGGGAAACAAGCAACACACAAGAAGTACATAAAATAAGAAAACAGAGAAGAATGAGGTGGAACAGCGAAGGAGCTGAGGCCCTGAGATGGGAGGGTGCTTGGCATATTCAAGAGACAGCAAGGAGGGCAGTGTGGCTGGAGCAGAGAGAGCTGCAAGGGTGGAACAGGAGAGAAGTGTGAGGGGGACCAGGGGCTGTAACATAGGAGGGTTTGTCGTGTTTCCCTGGTATGGGTTCCTAGTACTTCTTATCCAGTTATTCTTAGTAGGGGTTCTGTGTATTTGTGGGGGGGGGAGGGGGAGTATAAATTCCTTTTACTCCACTCTAGACTAGAAGTATTTACCTGGCTGTCCTGCAGTCACCTCAAAGCACTATGTCCAAAACAGGACTCTCCAACCACTCAGAGCCACCTCTCCTCCTGAATTTTCTCTCTCTTTCAGGAGCATAAACTTCTACCTAACTAATCAAGCTAGAAACCCGAGTCATCTGTTTCTTCTTTCTCTTTTACGCTCCTAAGTCCTACCAATTCTACTCCCACAGGCTCCTGAATTCACTTTGCCTTCTTCTTTCCATCTCCACTGCCCCAGCCACCATCATCTCCTGCCTGGCTACCTGCAACAACCTTCTTCCAGCCCTCCTCTTCCAGACTGTCCCCTCTTGGCTGTCAGACTGACCTCTCTCAAACCTAAGTTTGATTTCATAACTCCCCTGCTTAAAACCTTTGGTGGCTCCCCACTGGCCACAGGATAAAGGCCTCCTCATTTATGAGGGCTGCTCATCGGCCTGTCTCCATCAGACTCCCACCCTCATTCCTGGTGTCATCTCCATCACCCTAAGCTCTGGCCATCCCAGACACCTCACCATCACCAGGACACACCTTTCATTTGCATGCCTTTGTAGATGCCATTTCTAAATCTTGAAGTGCTTTCCCTCACGCCTGTGATCACTCGTGCATCCTTCAAGATCACATGAAGGGAACTCCACCATGACTCCCTCTCCCTGACCTTCCCAGTCAGTTAGGCTCCTCTCCCTCTGTGCCCCCAACAAACTCACACACACTCTGGCCTTGACCTTGTAACTGTGAGTGTAACCTTATTTCCCCCCATAGGCCCTCATCTGCTAGCTCAGGCCTCCAACCTTCTGCTACCTCCCTTCATGTTCCTACCACACCACACCCATAATTCTGGTTCTCCCCAGGAAAGTCAAGTCCAGCCAATGTCAATAAGGTCTGAGGATTGTTTTATTCCACTTTTCCTACTATTATGTGTACAACCTTCCCATGAGTACGACCATGGATGTGTGGGGTGGCAGAACTGAGTCTTAACTAATTCCCAAGTCCTGAGTTCTAGATGCTATCCCTCACCCCAGGCAGGTGTAGCTCCATATTTTTTTAAACATCTTTATTGGGGTATAATTGCTTTACAATGGTGTGTTAGTTTCTGCTTTATAACAAAGTGAATCAGCTATACATACACATATATCCCCATATCTCTTCCCTCATGTGTCTCCCTCCCACCCTCCTTATCCCACCCCTCTAGGTGGTCACAAAGCACCAAGCTGATCTCCCTGTGCTATGTGGCTGCTTCCCACTCGTAGCTCCATATTTATGTATACATTTTTGCATATTTAAAGTTCAAAAAAACCTCAAACTATACATACTGCATAGGTATGTATAAATACATACTTACGTATCCTAGAGCTATTTTACAGCTTATTCATGGACATACCCACATATATAAAATAAAAGTTTTATCCTTTGAAGGCTGTTTATACATGACAAGATTTCTGCCAACAGGTATTTATAGACTTTGATATCACTGCTTACATAGGTAACTGTGTATTTATTGCTATATGTGTATACCATAAATAATTTTAGGATCTCAGTTGCTACTACTAATCAGGGACCAATATACCTAGACTCATAAGTACAATTTTAGAGTTTCAGTAACAACTGATAATCTAAAAATCGCCAATCACATTACCTCTAGTCACCTAGTCTCCAAAGGAAAGTCACTTCTCAAGCACATGGTGTGTCTGTCTCCCTATGGACACAGAGAGTGTCATTGTTTCCACAGACTCCTGTCCCCTGTCCAGCTCCTCTCTGAATGGGTGACAGCCGTGCATCAGTGGGGAGACCTCTAGCTCATTTTTCCTGGGGTTCTGGGAGATAAGGGGCTGTGCTGAGTGCTGGGCCAGTTCCCTTCAGGCATCAGTGTCCAGGAGAGGAGTGGGGAGGGGCCCAGCAGCCTGAGGCACCTCCTCCCACCTCCATTTCTGCTGTTTTCAGAGAGTTTCCTGGACTCCTTTTGTGATCTGGGGGTCCTGCAAAGGCTGCAGCAGATGGCTAATTACCATAATGCGCAGAGCTTTTGAGGGTCCTGGGTGCAAACCCAGGCGTGACCAAGCCAAGAGCAGCTGCATCTACTGTAGCATGTGGAGCCAACATTAAGCTCTACCCACACACCCATTCTGACCTTTCCAGTGGGAAGCCGATGGCACAGCTCGGAACAGATGGCCAAGAGAAACACGAGGGAAAAGCCCTCCCGGCAGCTGTAGTGTCACTTTTCCAGTCTCCTAGCCTAACAGCTCTGAACTGACATGAAGCTTATTATCCCCATTGTGTCTTTCTCTCATGGTGTTTATTCTCAGGGCAAGCACAAACCCTGATGGTTCCATCCTTAGCAGTCCTAGCTATTGGGAAATGTGGTTTCTAAACCAAATGATGCTTGCAACGGTTTAGGTCCCTGCCTGGTTTCTACCCTTGGCAAGCATCTTTCCCCACAGGTAAGACTCAGGACCTTCTACCAGCTGATTTAGCCCTCCCTGGTCACTAGAACCAATCCTAAACTTGGAGGGATGTAAGAAACTCTTGCCCAAACTCAGGATTTATCATCAAATCATACTAGCTACTCATCTGGTGTTGACCTTGAATGTTTAGAGCTGTAAAAGAAATATAATATTGTAGCAGAGTAAAACAAACTTTTTAAAATCAGGATTCTTCTTCAAGACAGAACAAAATTTTTGCTTAGGAAAACCACTTGACATGAGTATGGGGGGGGTGTTTGGGTAAAGCGACAAAGGAGGCCCATATGCTATATGTCTAAAGATTTAAGGTTATAAATCAAGTTAACAAACTGTTAAATAAAATGTGTTCTGCTCTCCTAACTTGACAAATAGTCCTTCTTAACGAGCTGGAAGGCCAGGTTTGAATTTTGACTTTATGGACTCTTCAGAGTTCTGAAACCGAATGTGGTAGCCTAGGGAGAGGCTGGGCTCCAGCCCCCGCTGCTGGTTCCTGAGCCACGCCCACTCCTGGCTTTTCTTCCTAACCCTATTCCATCCCACACGGAGGGAGCCTCTGGCACACAAGTGAGAACACCCCAGCCTTCACAGCCAAGCTCTGAACACACTCCTGCCTACAGCTGACATAGAGACCATACGGCCATAAAGCCTAAAATATTTACTATCTCATCTAGAAGGTAGGAAGGAGGGCAAAGTCTGGGTATATATGAAACCCTTGGCCAACTGTGTGCCTCAGACTATAGGTCAGGGCACAGGCTCGTCAAACACAGTGCCCAGAGCTGGGGCCCCTCTTATCTGGACTTAAGAGCAGTACTGCTTCTGGAAGTCCTCTTGTGGTGAAAAGTATCTCATCCTCTGAGAGCATGAAAAATTAATGGCACTTTGGGCGTCAGAGAGCAGAGAAGGGAAGGCATAGAGCACTGGTGCCTTCTCCAAAGCACTGGAGAACTTTTAAAAACAGGGATGATCCTTTTTTACCGTAAGTTTCGTGCACTGCTGCAGTATAACCCCCTTGCCACCCCAAATCTTCACTAAAGGTCTGCTATCCACACAGTGGCCTTGTTTGATTCAGTGGTGAGTGGTAGTAGGGGTGCAGGGGTGACGGGAATCAAGGAGAGGGGATGAATCCAAGTCTGGATCTATATAGTCATAGAGGCAGCATGCACAGGGAGGCAAAATGATCCCCAAACAATTAATTCTGCAGAAGCAGGAGATGAGAACTAAAACTGACTAGGAACTTGCCCTTGGGACCTTTGCAGAAAATTTGAGGAAGACACTGAACTTTAAACAAATTGAGGAATAAGTCAATCTTCTGTAGCTCTAAAAAGCAGGGTGACCCTAGTATACATTTTTATAGCTTGATATTAAAAAGTTTGTCTTTCTAAAATATATAATATATACTTGACATATTAAAAAATACAAATCTTTTAAATAATATGTTGTCTTTGGTGACCCATCTAATATTCTGATCCTCTCTATCCAGGAAGTTCCCTTGCTCTTTCCAGACTAGGTCCTGCTACCAGATGGTGTTTATATCTGTATGAGAGTCCTGATTTTACTTTTTTCTAAAACTTATCTCTAACACTTGGGAAACTCACTTCTGAATGGGAGTGAAGGTTGTTCTAACAGGGAAACTATATTATTGCACACAGAGTCTGTAGTTCAAATCCAAACAGCCTGTGTTCAACTCTTACCCACATCCTCAGCCTCATCATCCTTGAGTATCCTTCTCATTACTGTAGGCTCCTCCTTTACTTCTGGTCTTATAGACTTCCCTTTCTTGTTTTCAGAGTTGGCTACACAGTTGACTAGTATTTCTCATGTTTGGATTGGAGAAGAGGGACATCTGGCATTAGCTCAGCCCACCATTTTTCATTAGACCTCTATTCAATTATATTTTTTAAATACTTAAAGAAAAAAATGTATGGAAAAAGCAACATGCATAAAGCAATAGCACTATTTATAGCAGTGCAACTTGGAAAGCACTCAAATGTCTAATAATGGGGTAATAGATAACTTGTGAAATTTACTCACGGGTATACTTTGCAGTCATTCCAAGTGGTAATTATAAAAGCCATTTAGTAACATGGGGAAGTGGTTTAGTGGGAAAAAAAAGACCCAAATTATTTATATGTGATAATTACAATTATATAAAAGAAAGGTACACAAAAAAGACTAGAAGGAAATACCCCAAAACAATAATTTTAGGGTTATGGGATTTTGAGTGACTTTTTTCTCAATTTTCCATTTAAAAAATTTATTATACTAATTTAATTAAGTTAACAATTAAAATTCAATTGATTTAGTTTTAAAAATTGTTAAAAGTAAAGGTCTATAAGGAGAATCAAATTTAAACTGGAGATATTAAGCAAACTTAGAAAAACAGGCTTCACTAATTAAAATTGCACCCCTATACATGTTTCTGTATAATTTTTAATCGTTAATGAGTTTTAGTGAAAACATTGATGAATTTGCTTCCATTAAAGTAGAGAAAGTAAAATGATAATAAATTCTGGTTTTGGTATAAGTAAAATACTTAAAATTAAAATAATGGAGTTTTAATACATCTACTTTTTTTTTTTTTTTTTTTGCGGTACACGGGCCTCTCACTGTTGTGGCCTCTCCTGTTGCGGAGCACAGGCTCCGGACGCGCAGGCTCAGCGGCCATGGCTCACGGGCCCAGCCTCTCCGTGGCATGTGGGATCCTCCCGGACCGGGGCACGAACCCGTGTGCCCTGCATCGGCAGGCGGACTATCAACCACTGCGCCACCAGGGAAGCCGTAATACACCTACTTTTTAATTTTCCAATATTTTTCCAGCTCTTTTAGTGCTCTGGGGAAAAAAGTTAGCCCCTAAAATAAATACATAAGAACTACTATAGAGATTCACAATTTTCCTTCTGCCTCAGGTAATGTGAGTTGGCTCAGCACTGTTGGATTCTGTCTTTTCAAACACTTTTATGTTTTGCTCATCAGAGATTTTTTGCATTAATTTTGATTTTTAAAAATATTACATTCAAATATTATTTATTTTGATTACTGAATTTTAGGAGCACCCTTAAATGTGCACTAGAAGCGAGTACCTTATTTTTCTCACTCTAGTTCTAGCCCTGAATCACAAAAGTCCAGGATCTGCTCTGGTAAAAATGAACCCTTCAGAGTTGAGTTGAGGACTTAAGTAGGAAAAAGTATGTTCAATCAGACTGGCAGTGAGGAGGGAAGAGAGTCTGGATACACATCAATAAAATTTTCTCTGTCACATGTTTACTAGCATTCCTTGTAAGAGTTCATTAGCAAAAAGAGTCCAAAAGTTAAAAAAAAATGTTTAAAAACTACTGATTCCATCCATCTCAACTCCCTCATTTATAGGTAAGAAAGTCAGACACACGGGTCACGTAGGAAATTAAAGGGACAGCTGGAACTAGAACCCAGGTATCCTAATTGAGATGAGCAAAACCTATGAAAAATAATATTCCTTCACAGTAGTAACTAAAACTAACAGTATCTCAGTTATCCTTCCCTCATCCCCTGCCCCACCCTCACCACTGAAGTAAAAGACAATTCTGCAAACACTTTTAGTATCAGAGCTGTAACTCAGAAGCCAATGCCCAATTCAGAGAACACATAACACCTGGAAATCTTTTGAATCTAAGTAAAGGTATTAAAAAATGCTACTTTCTCGGGCCTCCCTGGTGGCGCAGTGGTTGGGAGTCCGCCTGCCGATGCAGGGGATACGGGTTCGTGCCCCGGTCTGGGAGGATCCCATGTGCCGCGGAGCGGCTGGGCCCGTGAGCCATGGCCGCTGGGCCTGCGCGTCCGGAGCCTGTGCTCCGCAGCGGGAGAGGCCACAACAGTGAGAGGCCCGCATACCGCAAAAAGAAAAAAAAAAAAAAAATGCTACTTTCTCTTTAACCCTAGCAAGGGGAAGCACAGTAAAATGAAGTACAGCAGCCCCTTTATCCACGGTTTTGCTTTCCTTGGTTTCAGTTACCCATGATCAACTTCGGTCTGAAAATATTAAATGGAAAATTCCAGAAGTAAATAATTTTTAAGTTTTAAATTGCATGCCGTGATGAAGTCTCCCACTGTCCTGCTTGTCCTGACTGGGATCCCCACCCATCAACACCACGTGCTCTGGACATCGAATCATCAGCATCATCATGGCTCCATGATCCAGGATCACCCAAGGCAGATGATCCCCCTTCTGACATATCATCAGATCAGTAGTAGCCTAATGGTACGACACAATGCCTACCTCATTCACCTTACTTCATCTCATCACATAGGCATTTTATCATCTCACATCATCACAAGAAAAAGGGTGAGTAGCATACAATAAGACGTTTTGAGAGAGAGAGAGATACCACATTCACATAACTTTCATTACAGTATTTTATTATAATTGTCCTATTTTATTATTAGTTATTGTTGTTAATCTCTTACTGGGCCTCATTTGTAAATTAAACTTTACTATATATATATATAGTAAATACTATATATATATATAGTAAAGTCTCTCTCAAAACGTCTTTTCATATATATATGAAAAAACATAGAACATATAGGGTTCGGTCCTATCTGTGGTTCCAGACATCCACTGGGGGTCTTAAAACATATCCCTTGTGGCTAAGGGGCAGTACCTTAGTGATTTCAGCAGACACTGCTTCTGGAATCAATTTACCCCAATCCCAATTATAGCTCTTTGAGTATCAAAGTTTCCCCATCTTGATTCATGGACTTCAGGACCTCTCCTTAGCCCCGCCCAATGACTGGAATGGAACCAATAAGTGTATCATATACTCTACCTTGGATTATAGATTCAAGTGTGGTCACATGACCCAATCAGAGCCAATGAGAAAAAAATAAGGCTTTTGCTGGGACTTTTGAGAAACAAAATCTGGCTCTCTCAGATGGGATTTGAATCTGAGAGAATGTGTGATCTGGAGTTTCTTCAGCCCTCAAATGACTATAAAAAGAGTATGCTGTGGAAACTGAAGCCAACCTGGAGGAGAGCCAACTCAAGGAATAGAGTAAGGGAGAAACCAAGTCTTGGTGACACACTGAGCCCCTGCACTGAGCCACCCCCAGTGCCAGCATTACAGTAGAATTCTTCAGTCACATTAACCAAAGCTTCCCCTTTTTGCTTAAGTTACTTTGGGTTGGATCTTCTGTCATTTGTAATCCAAAGAGCTCTAACTCATATGATTGGCAAGATTTAAAGTTTCTTACATAAAATATGATTGATCCAGTTGTATATCTCTTTGAACTTTGTTCTATGTTTACTTTCTCTTGTTTTGTAAATGTTCAAAATTAAAGAATAGTTGATATTCATGCTGTTATTTTCATTACAAGTTCACAGTTTTAATAGAAAAATACATGATTAAATCATGTGCTAGATTATCAACTATTTGCATATTTAGCTATTTGCATCCAAGGGAAAGTCTAATCCATTGACCTATTATAAGCCAGAAAATACCTTCATTCCAAAAACAAATGGAATCGCATCCTGAAGAGAATGTGTTTAATTGAAAAGTAGCTAGAGAAACAAAAATGGATTTAAAAAATCAAGTAATCTTAAAGAAGGCAGTAAAAAGGAAGGAAATTTAAAAGGTGAGGCAAATAGCACAAAATAAAACGGTAGACATAATTCCAAGAAATAAGTTATTATAAGTGAAGTAAACAGTCTAATTTAGTTCAAGTTAGTCTAGTAAAGTCAGAGGACAGAGATTATCAGACAATAAAAGTAAACCGACTCTATGCTTATTACAAGACACAAACCTAAATCATAGAGACACTAAAAGATTGAAAATGAAAGCTCAGAAAAACTGAAACAAGACAAATATTTAGCTATATGCAGCTACACTGGTATCAGCCTAAAAAGTTTGTTACCTATAAAAAGGATGTTACAACTAGGAGGTGTCAAGCAGGGCTTCACATGGTGAATAGTGGACATTCCATGATTCAGGGTGTGGTTCTTACTTTTCTAATCACTCATTCAGTTCATTCAACTTATTAAAAAATAATAATTCAAAAAGCTGACTATGTGGTAAGCTGTCAAAGTCAAACGTGGTCCTTGCTTTCAAATATGCAATCTGGTAGGTGGCACAGATAAATAACTACACCAACAATTAAAGTACAATGTGGTCAGTGCTGTGATAGAGGGATGTAAACAGAGCCTTGAGAACACACTGACAGGGAGGGAGGCGTGTATGACTGGAGTTTTGAAGGGTATTCCATTCATTCACCTATTGGATAAATTTCCCTGATAATCCAGGCTGGCCTCCTGCTATTGATTCCTGACACTTAGCTCCAGTACTCCTGTGACACTGATGGGGGAGGAAAAATTTTATTACAGACATAACTCATTTTATTGTGCTTTGCTTTACTGTGTTTCACAGATATCACGTTTTCTTACAAATTGAAGGTTTGTGGTGACCCCGCTTTGTCAGATGATGATTAGCATTTCTTAGCAATAAAGTATTTTTTAATTAAAGTATGTACATTGCTTTTTTTAGACATAATGCTATTGCATACTTAATAAACTATGGTATAGTGTAAACATAACTTTTATTTATTTATTTATTTTTTGCAGTGCGTGGGCCTCTCACTGTTGTGGCCTCTCCCGTTGTGGAGCACAGGCTCCGGACGCGCAGGCCCAGCGGCCATGGCTCACGGGCCCAGCCACTCCACAGCATGTGGGATCTTCCCGCACCGGGGCACGAACCCGTGTCCCCTGCATCGGCAGGTGGACTCTCAACCACTGCGCCACCAGGGAAGCCCAACATAACTTTTATATGTACTGGGTAACCAAAAAATTCATGTGAGTCACTTTTTGTGATATTTGCTTTATAGCAGTTGTCTGGAATCAAACCTGCAAAATATCTCCAAGGTACGCCTGCAGAGGGAAGTGAGGTGAGCCTAGGACCTAGAACCATCACTTTCATTGAATTGGGGCAGCACGAGGAAATCCAGTTGGATGGGTGGCAAGTCATAGACCAGGTTCAGGCCAGCCTCAGGGAAGTCCAGCAAGAGATAAAGGATAGGAGGAGAAGGAGCAGGGGAGTAAGGAATACTTGGAAATCCAGGAAAATGGCTAGAAAGCTCATAGTTCATGTAAGTGGTGGGAAGGGGAGGGTTAGAGAGAGTTTAGAGGCAGAACTGGCAACATCAAGGCTTGGATTCATTTTTAGAAGGCCTGAGATCCTGGGTAGGCCAGGTATCAATGGCAAGGAAACTGGTTGCTCCTACATATTCAATATCCAGTCACTAAGGTAGGGCACTGAACAAAGCAGGACAGGTGATAGGGAAGGGTTGAGGGTCACCTGAGGGTCCAACTAGAGTTTCTTTAATTTCTCCAAACTGAGGCCAGGTTGGTCCTGCAGGGCCTGCAAAGAGGAACCACCTGGCCCAATTATGGGGAGAAGGGAGAATCTGAGCTGAGTAACCAGGCAGGCTCTGACACCACCATGAGCACTTCATCCCTCCAAGTTCCATGGTTCCCAATCCAAGTTCCTCTTCTGAACTGCAACTACTCTTGGAAGGGGTAACCCATTAAACCACTCTGTGTGAATGAGTTTATCAGATGTCTTTCTGCCTGCTGGAAAGAACCTAATAATTTGAGAGCACTGGGTGCCTGGGAAAAAGTGAACATAAAGGATGGGTGGGGAAGGAAAGACAATGAAAGGGAAAAATCACAGGCCCCAGAGACAAATTTATTGACTTCCGTTTTGCTGATGACCAGCTCTGCCTGTGGTGTCTTGGCACCATTCAGGAGTTCAAAGACAAGGTCCACCCAGCTGAGAGCTGGTTATAGCTGTCCTGTATATATAATGCCATGTAATGACTGGTTGGGGTTAATCAAATATAATGCCCAACCCAGACCTATTAAATTTCACCACAAAAGAGGCTTTAATCAGTCTTTTATCAGCTTGGTGCTCTGGCCTAAGAAGACTGCTTTTGTTTGCCATATAAGAGACAATGGGAGAGCCAGGATCAGCCTGCTCTCTGGAGTACAACAGCGAATTGTCCACAAACAACAGATCATTCAAGGCCATGGGAGAGGAAAGGCAGGAGAGGCTGCATGAATCTACAAAAGTGTTCACTGTTAATGGTCACGGCCTCGAGTGTTTAAATTCAGGCCACATTCCCACTGGAGCTTCCAAAATATAGGGAGGATGGGAACAAAAAGACTCCAGTGTGCTTCATGTAAGTCTATCTGGCCTTGGCCCTCTACAGGACATTCTTGCTTGCTGCTTGCTGAAAAGGGAAAGGAAAACTGACATTTGGTTTTCTCACTAAGCAAAGCCCAGATGTCCTGGTGGTTAGATGTGCTTCACAGGCTAGGGATTAAAGTGCTGAGTGTAGTTCTATGCCAAACTGCACCTGTCTCACTGCCCAAGCACCTCTTGGACTATGGAAGGGATGGGAGGAGAAGGGAGATAAAAGGCAGTGAAGAGGGGAGAGAAAAGAGGGGACCTTCCCTGACCCAAAAGAGAGGATGACATTTAAGCCACCCAATCAAATCTGTTTCACAAATATTTGAATACTTCTAGGAGGCAGGCTGAGACACACCCGGGTACAGAAACAAGGACACAAATTAAAAATCTACCTTTTCTGCTTGGAATTGGAGGATGTTAGAGTTGGAAGGGTCCCAGTTCATCTTTCTTTATATCGTTTTGGTCTTCAAAAGATGCCTTGGGTTAAAAAAAAAAATCCATGCTGAGAAACACAGCCCCACGCATTGGAGTAACCTCAAACTCTGGGGCTGCTGTAGGAATGTGTCATGTGTCACTGGGGGGAGAAAGGTTGAGAATTATTGATCTAGTCTGCTGCAGAAATGGAAGTTCCAAGAAATAAACTGGATTTTCCAAGGCCACTTAGCTATTTAGTAACAGAGAGGGGATTAAAATCCATATCTTCCAATGCCCAAAGCAGAACCCAATCCGTTGTACCACAGAGTCTCTCCACTCAGGCTTCCTGGAAGATGCAAATCCTGAAGACCTTAAGCAAATTATTGAGTATCTTGGGTCTAGTATCCTCACTTATATGTGGCCCATTAGCTACCAAAACTTTGTGCCATAACTTCTGGTCATCAGAGTTTAGACTTTGTCTGTGAACCAAGATTTTCCCTTCTGCTCTAGATGGAACTTTGTTTGGAACTGCAAATCTATAAAGAAATAGGAAGAAGAACAGAAGGAATTAGACTAACAGCAAAGAAAAAAGAGTAAACCGTTGCTCATAGCACCAAACCTGTGGCCCCTCAGCTCCAGATTAGTTTGAAGGCAGGGGAGGCAGCTGCCTAACTTGGTCTTGATTTGAACTACATTCAGATATGTTTGGGGGTTGATAAATGATAGGAGGAATTCCCGTGACCAGGTGGGCGAGAGATCTGGCAGTGATTCTATTTATGGAAGGTTTACTGGATATATGCGTCTGAAGATGAAATGAACAGCACCCAGTCTAGACAGCCTTTAGGGAGTGGGATGAAAGAGAGATGAGAAAGGGACCAGGGGAAAATGAAAGTTGTTCTGTGAATTGTGAGGGGTGCCAGGGGTCAGAAGTCTTTGGCCATTTTCATTTGTCATCCAGTGTGGCTGACCTGTGCTTTGTGCTTTGAAATCATTCAGCTTCCCTAAAGACATTTTGAGCTGTAATTGCAGATTTCCGTTTTAGGTTCTTGCCCTCTCCCATTCTGCTCTAGACCAATTCAAAATCCTTCCTCAGGCACTGTGCAAAATGCCTTTGCAGAGTCGATGAAGGATCATGGTGAGGCCCGTGTGAATTTATCAATTTTTTTCTGCCTGTAATGGGAGTGGTTGTGGCAAAGTTGTTATTAGCTAAATTAGAACAACAATTTGGGCTGGTGGGGCTTGGTGACATACCCCCTTTGATAATAACTTCTTTATTAATTATATTAATTATGACTTTGCCTTGCACTGCAGTAATGGGACTGGAAGCTTTCTACTTTCTTTCAGATTTCAAAAGTAATACTGCTTCAGTTTCTTTACTTATGTTCCTGGCAATTAAGTGCTATCCCAAAACATAAACACAATTTCCTCTTTTGAAATCATTATGCAAGGAGTGTCATGTGAAAGCTGCTGTTACTTAAAATACGATCTTGTAAAATAAAGGGGAGCTCTCCTATTTATCAGTCTAGCAAGGAGCTGTTATTAAAAATCTTAATAGAAAAAACTATGCTGTCCATTCTGTTTTCCTTTTTTTTTTTTTCCCTCTTTACAAAAAGAAAATGGCCTTTGGGATACTTTTAACTAAAAAGGAAGAAAAACCAAACAAATAAACAAATATTTTTATTGTTTTGACTATGGTTGTTGAAATATGGCCTATAGGAAAAGTAGAAATAAAAAGAATTATCACACGCACTTCTCCTCACATGATGAGCTGTGAGCTGTCAGGGTTAACCCTGCAGCCACAGCTCTAAGCTGTCTCCTCTTTACCTCAACCAGCCATGATGGTTCTTCTCTACAGGAAAGATTGACCTTGGAGTCAGACTGACCTGGTTTAAATCTATTAGGTTGAACCACAGGAAATTGCTGTTTATATACACCAAAGATGGCCAAATAATGGCAATTTCATGGGGGTTGACTTAATATCATCTTCTCATTGGTCAAGCTTCGGATTACTGTGAGGACTACAGATGACGTATTTTAAATGTTTTACTTATTCCATGGCACTCGGTATGCTCATGATACATGTGACTAATACGAATTGCAAGAAGCAGCAGGGACATTTCATTTCAAGTCAGTTCAACAAGCCCTATTTGAGACCCTCTTTTTCATCCCAGGCACTGCTTTTGTGCTGGGAATACACAGATTCATAGCTGCCAGGTGGCATGATGCATGCAGGAATTTAGCAGTATACCCATGATAGAGGGTAGCATGGTGGTTGGGGTATGAACTTTTGTGGGGATGGGGAGATGAGGGCAGCCTTTCCTCAGGTGTGATGCCTCATCAAGGTGCTGCAGAACAGACAGCTTGGTGGGGAATGTTCCAGGCTGGGTGCTCAGAGAAACTCAGGCTGGAGAGAGAGAGAGAGAGAGAGAGAGAGAGAGAGAGAGAGAGAGAGATATGCTATAAAATGAGGTTGGAGAGATGGGCACGGCCCACAGGGTAGAGTTAGGTTTTGTGAGGCCTGTAAATTTTACAACCTGGGGGGACCCTCTTTACAAAACAGCCATGTAAACACACCTCTGGGGACTCCTAGGTCCTGAAGCTGGGAAGCCTTGACATTTCAGCTTTATTATCTTCCTCAAACATCTGCCCCTGGCAGGGCCGCAATGTGAGGAGCCTTGTTAAAGAGCAGGGGGCAGACAATGCTACTGAAGGATCTTAAGCAGGAAAGTGATATTATCAGATTTGACTTTGAGAAAAAGCACCCCAAGGGCTGTCTGGAAGATGGATCAGAGGAGCTTGTGTTAGACAGCTGAAAAACCAATTAAAAAGCTATTTTAATAATCCAGAGGGCCAAGAGTCTGAACATGGCAGAATTCATGAAGAAGGAATTAACTCAGCATCACCCAGCAAAAGTCATTGGGGGATAGTCACCCCAGGAGGCCTGGTCCTCCTGTCCCTGAACCCATCCTGAACAGGTAACAGATGCTTTTAAAATCAGATTCTCCACCTGGGAAGGTCTTGAATTGGTCACATGACCAGAGGCCTGTCATTCTACACACAAGTGGTCAGCCATGGCACTGTCATGCCCACTGAGGCCTGGTTATTCCTCGCTCCTGCCCTGCCCTGTCACGTGGCTAGGTTCTGCTTCAGTTTTCACTTCAATATTTCAGTTCTCTGTTGGGTTCAGAGTCTGACTCTGAATGCTAGACTGCTTGGCCAGGGCTCCGTCACCTGCTAAATCTCTGCCATGCTCTTTCTGTCCCTCCAAACCTGAAACAGGCCCATGTACTCCACCCACTGCATTCTCCTAGGAAAACCCCTGTTCCTCTTGTTCATCCTTTGAAATGCTGTGAATGGGTCTGCTCCGCAGTGATCCTTCTCTGGCTACCTCCCACTGTTCCCCCTAGATTCAATGACTCACTCACCTCATCTATATCTTGCATGTTCCTTTATTATTATATGTATTATGCTCTATAATATTTATTTGTATATCTCTGAGGTTGGGAAACATGTCTGATACTGTCATTTCCCCAGTAGCTCACACAGTCCTTAGTAGATAGTAGACACTTAATAAGTGTTGGGTCAACCGATTTGAACTGAACTCACTGAATTCACTGAATCCCCTTTTTAAATAATACTACACAATAATAACCCGGCCAGGGTCTAGCTGTGCCTCCTTCTAAGGACCACAGTACCCCAGCCTACTTGGATTTGCATATCTCATACGATCTGTGCCTCTTGCTTCAAGGCCTCCATTTAATGGGTTGAACTGCTCTTCACCCAGAATCAAGCCTGAATTCATCACACACCCTTCCCAATTTCACATCTTTCCTGGGTGACCTCCTACAGCTGGGCCTGATTTCTTCTGGCCAGTCCTTGCTCAGTCCTCACTTCTTCCCAGCCCATCTCTGAGGTGAACATGCTTTGTGATCTCTCTGGTTGTGCTGTCTGGACAAGGCGGGGGGTACTTAGTCCAAAAGCAGCCAATTCATGGGCTAGACCATACCTGTAAGGTAGCCCAGTGGGAAAAGCTTTAACCAAAGGGACTGTCTTGGTCAGTTTGGGCTGCTATAATAAAGTACCATAGACTAACTGGCTTATAAACAATAGAAGTTTATTTCTCACAGTGCTGGAGGCTGGAAGTCTGAGATCAGGGTGTGAGCATGGTGGAGCTCTGGTTAACAGTGGTCGTTTTCTTACTGTGTCCTCACATGGTGGGAAGGGCAAGGGAGCACTCTGAGGTCTCTTTTATAAGGGCACTAATCCCATTCATGAGAGCTCTACCCTCATGACCTAATTACTTCCCAAAGGCCCTACTTCTTAATACCATCACATTGCGGTTTAGGATTTCAACATATGAATTTGAGGGGAACACAAACATTCAGTCTATAGCAGCGATTTTATGAGCCAATCAGACTGACAGATCATGTAGTGGAAAAAATCACTTTGAGGAGCCTCCCTCAGCAGGAGAGCTGTGGATGGGGTGGTTTCTCCTAGAAGGGGACTGACTGTTGGTTGGGCAGTCATCATGAATGAGCTCTTGAGTACACTGCTCCAATCTCTATCTGCCTAAGTTTTTCTACTCTCAGTATTGTCCACTCTTGACTAGAGTCACCTGAAACCCAGACCCTTTGTAGTGTTCCTTCTATAAGAGCTCCTCATCTAACTTTCAAGAACTGTGAAGGGGTCTAAGATTTTACCAAACTTACAGGCTAACAAATTATCTTGACACAATTTCACTGATGCTAGCAGAAGGCAAGAGACTTTTGGGTCAGAGACAAAGGACTTTATCACTCACAGCACAGCAAGTAGAATGACCATTAGCATATTTACGTCAGTTCCTCTTGCTCCCTAGTCCCATGGCAACAATGTGGATGGGGACCAGATGGATGCTTGTGTAAGCTGTGGGTTGTGTTACAGTAGAGGAACTCTGAGCTTAGGGAACCTAAATCTTTTATAATGGGCAGTAAACACGCCTGCTCTTTGTTCTGGAGAAAGACATTATGACACTGGACAGTAAGCATATCTGGCCTTTTCTCTAGATGGAGGCATTCTCTCTATCTTCCATGGCTATTTGTTATACAAACACATTCTTGAAAAGATATTTTGAATGAAGGGTAGTAAGTACCTCACTTACAAGATGTTCAGAAATGTGAGATACTTGCGGGGAGTTGTCTTGAAACACTAACTAGCAGCTCCCATCCATCCACATTCTGGTGCTGGCATGTTTATTCCTCAGGTGACGGGAACTTTACTTTTCCAACCCTAATCCCTCGCCTAAGCTCTAATCACAAATTTCCTGCTCCAAGCGAACATCCCATTCAGATAACTTCAATAATTAAATTTAAAATGTTTATATACATCTTCCTTTCCTAACCTTCCAGTTTTATTACCACCATTCTCCTTGTCTCACTAGTTCCAACCTTAGGAGTCATTTTTAAATTCCATCTTCCTCTTTGTCACTGATCACCAATCAATCACAAAGTTCTATCAGCTCTCCTTTGAAATATCTCATTCTCACCCTCTTCTCTTCCTGGCCATTTATACTGTCATTAACGTAATTCAGAATTTTATTTCATCCCTAGAATGCTCAAGAAATGTCCTCACTAGTTTTCTAGATTCTTATTCTCCTCGTCGACACCTCTTAATCCCCTTAAGGCACAGTTTTGATCATATTGTACTCTTACTTTTAAAGTTTCAGCAGTTTCCCATGGCCTGTTCAATAGAACAGTCTAAGCTTCATCTCCCACTCAAGGCCCACCCACCCTGACCTGGGCCTTATCTCCTGCCACTCTGTTCCAGCTGTGCAGGCATTGCCTCGTTTCTCTACCTGCCAAACCCGTCCATGCCTGGTCTACTTCCCTACCCTTCCCCGTTCCTCAGAGTTCTGAATCCTGTACCTTTGCAAAACCACTTCATCCTTCAGCACCTAGAAGTTCTTCTTTTACTGGTCCAGTCTACACTAATTTCCTTTGTCCAATTATACTTACTTTAATATTTAGCCTCACTCTGTCCCATGTGGCTACTTAATTGTCTTATGTACCCACCTAAGTTTTAAGTTCCTGGAGGATGAGTACTATCATTTGTATACCTTTTATACCACTCAGTGTCTACTTAGCACTGACTTGGCCAAACTGTAGAAACCCAACTCTCCCACTTGCTAGCCATGTGACTGGAAAGGTAACATCTATGCCTCAGTTTCCTCATTTAAAAAATGAGATATAGGGAATTCCCTGGTGGTCCAGTGGTTAGGACTCCATGCTCTCACTGCTGAGGGCCCAGGTTAGATCCTTGGTCAGGGGAATAAAATCCCACAAGCCACATGGCGTGGCCAAAAAATAAATAAATAAAATAATAATAATAAAATTAAAAAAATAAAATGAAATAAAAACTGAGATATAAATAGTATCTATATCACAGGGTTGTTGGGGTAATTAGATTAGATAATATGAGAAAACCTTAGCAGATTATCTGGTATATAGGAAGAGCTCAATCAATATTGACTATTATTATTAATCTTATAGTGATGAATGAATAAATACAAAAATGAATGAATAAATACATGAATACATGAAATACACAGTCCTCTTTTTTTGGGGGGCTCCAGTCTTATGAAGATAACCTTGAAAAATATTTATAATCCCAAACCAGTGAGGCATGGGAGAAGTTGGATGGAAGATGAGAAGTAGCATCTTCCAAAGGCCTGACAATCCTTGAAAAGATGGATTGTTCAGAGATAAGAGAGAACCCGATAATAGAGAAGAACCAATAAAGGAACAGTCCAGATAGTGTTTGCTTGTCTCCTTTCTGTTTCCATGTTTCTCTCTGCCTCTCGGGTAAGTCTAAGGCTCTTGAAACATAGGTGGGGGCACTGGAGAAGCAACAGTATGGCAACTGGTCAAAGAGATGGAGCCTGTTCCCTGGCTGGGGGTTAGCAAAATTTTCCAGAGAGGACACATCATGTCTTTCTGCCAGGGCATCTCTGCCTCCTTAGATCTGCCTACAGGCAAGCTTGATATGAGCTAGTTCTATGGAAAGTTGTCACTGGCTGTCAGAACCATAATGCTGCTTGAGAAGAAGCATTAACTATCTGGAGCAGAAGGCAAAGGAATTCTCTCTTAAAAAGTAGAGCAGCCTCAATCCTCTTCCATTAACAAATTACTATGATTGTCTTTTCAATGCCTTTCTATATGTCACGTACTGTGCTACCCAACAAATAGTCCTCAAAATAATCTGGTAAAGTAAGTATTACAATATCTACTTTAAAGAAAAGAAACTTAGGAGCACCAAGATTAAGTAAGCATCTTTGGTCATACAGCTAATAAGTGACGGAGCAAGGATTTAAACCCAGGCATTCCTGCCTCCAAAAGTCTGGGAGCATTTTCCCTCAATACCAGCATATAAAAGAATCCAAACAAGCCAGGCCTTGGATTCCTACTCACATGTGCTTTCAGCCACACTTCACTAATTTCCTTTTACCATTTAACAGCTATTAACACAACTATGCAAGTGAGACTATCAAATACTTTTTTGAGGGTGGGTTTTCACAGCCAAGAAGGGGAAGGGGAGATACTGAGCCCTTCAGTAGGGGTGAGGGAAGAAAACTAGCCATGGGCAGCTGAAGGCAAATGAAAACAAATTTGTTAGCTGAGGACTAGCTCTCTGCGTAGCAACTAAAGTGTTTTTTACATCTCCTGCCAGATAGAACTTCTGTTACAGTGCTTCTTGTCACCAGTAGGAAAATATGGGCTCCTCCTAGAGCTCTTAATTCTGAATCTATTACTACACTTAAAAAATAATGTTAATAGAGATAATAAAATGGAATCCTAACCACAGTTACTTTGCCGTCTGCATGAAAATATTGGCTCTGGAAAAGGGACAGCCTGGTAGGAAACCAAAGACATAGAAATATGTTTTGAGAATCATATTCTTGGCCTGAAACAGATCTCACAGTAAGGAAGTTTGGCTGAGGCCAAGGTTCCTGAGGTCAGGAAGGGGGAGAAGCTGAGTAGCTTGTTTTTCTGCAGTCTCAGTGGAACAGGGCAGTCAAGGAGGGTGTATTTTGGTTTCTACTATCTCTTCCAAGGGAAAAAGCAGCCCAGGTTTGTGTCTCCTCCACAGAAGCTGGGGTCATTTGCCTTAACAAGGGCAGACCACAGACCCTCCATGAAATTGTGGAGACTTTTCTTGTTGGCCCCATTCCAGTTCCCCTTCCAAAGGGCCTCTCTCTCCTGGGTATCCCAAATCCCACTATTCCTGACAACCCAAGCCACCAGCTTGGTTAATGCAGCTTCTGTATACAGTAAGATGATCTGGGTTAATGGGAGGTCTAATAAATTTGATGATTTCACTACTTCTTATTCCCATTGTCTTCATTCCTATTTGACTGAATGAAATAGTTAATCATGCAATTATTTTAAAATTATGTTTTAAAACTAACTTGATCAATTAAGTGGGTCTGATTAATATAGATATTATTTCTGCTTTATATTTTGATAAATGCTATTGTGTCCCCCAAAAGATGTTAAAGTCTTAACTCCTGATAATTATGAATATGACCGTATTTGGAAATAGGGTTGTTGCAGATATAATTAAGTCAATATGAGATCATACTAGATTAGAGTGGGCCCTAGAACCAACGACTAGTGTCCTTAAAAGTAGGTTGTAAAGAGACATAGACACATACAGAGGGAAGGCAGTCATGTGAAGATGGAGGCAGAGACTGGAGTGATGCAGCTGTAAGCTAAGGAGTGTCAAGGATTGCAGACAACCAAGGATTGCAGAAGCTCGGGAGAGGCAAGGAAGCATTTTTCCCTTGGAGCCTTCAGAGGGAGCATGGCCTTGCTGATACCTTGATTTTGGACTTCTAGCCTCCGTAATTGCAAGAGAATAAATTTCTGTTTTTTAAAGCCACCCAGTTCATTGCTATAGCGGTCTTAGGAAACTAATACAAGTTTTTTTGTTCACATTAATTTTTTTCTTACCTATTGTACCCCAGCACTTATCAAACTACTTCGCAGTATAATGGGAGCTCAATTAACACATGTTGAAGGAACAAGTGAATTGAGTGTGTATGTGTACAATCTGTGTATGTAGAAGCATATTGATACACTTTCTGACCTACTTCACTCGTTTTCTATTGCAATGAGTCCAAAAGTCTATAAATCCACACATGTGGACTGAATAAATAATGCCTATCATGTAAATGTACTTCTTATTTTAACTTAAGAGCCACACAAATAAACAAAACTAACAACTGGCAAGAATTCCTACCAAAAAAGTCAAAGTGAAGTTACATTTGTTAATAAGAAAGTAGGAAAACATGAAAACAGATGGATTCGGCTTGAATTAAGAAATCTTCATTTTTTTCCCCCAAATGCCATTCTTGGTAGCCTTCCTCTCCTTGTTGCTGAAATCAACTCATAATCCTACTCTGCACAGGGCTTGTACTGCACCAGCCCCTAGGCCAGTGTTTTTTAAAGTGTAGTCCATGGATCACCTGCATTAGAACTACCTTATAAAGCTAGAATAATTAAACAGTGTGGTATCAGTGCATGAAGAGACCGATATACAGTTGACCCTTGAACAACATGTCTATTAGGGGTGCTGACCCTCCATGCAGTTGAAAATCTCCATATAGCTTATAGCTGGCCCTCCATATACACAGTTCCTTCATATCCACAGTTCCTCCCTGTTCATGCTTCCACATCCGAGGATTCAAATTAAACCGGTGCATAAGTAGACCTGCACAGCTCAAACCCATGTTATTCAAGGGTCAACTGTAGTAGTGTCACAGAAGAGAAAGTTCAGAGTTAAACACAAATTCATATAGAAATCTAGAATATGATAAAATGGGCAATTCAAGTCATTGGCAGTGATGAATTAAGGAATAGATTATTCAATAAATGTTATTGGGGAAACTGCATAGCCACCTGGGAAAAATAAATAAGTTGCAACCAAATTCTACATATTATTCTAGAATAAAGTCTGTATGACTTAAAGATTTAAATTTTTTAAAAAAATCTATAAAGGTACTAGATGAATTTGTGGAATAATTTTTCACAGTCTTGGAGTGGGAAAAGCCTTTCAAAGTATAACTTAAAACCCAGAAGTCAGTAAATAAAATATTAATTAATTCAGTAACAGTTACACTTTCATAAAAACTGTCCCGCAGAAGTCACCAAAAGGAATTCAAAAGATAAATGACAAACTGAGAAAAATATTTGCAATTCATATCACAGCCTAAGGATTTATTTCCCTAATGTATAAAGAGTTTCTAAAAACCAATAAAATAAAGATCAAAAGATACAGTAGAAAAATAGTGAAAGGAAATGAACAGACTTTACAAAAAGAAAATACAAACGACTCAAACATATTAAAATACTCTCATCCTCTTCTCTTATGGTAAAGGAACTGTAAACTTAAACACCAGTGAGGGACTTCCCTGGTGGTGCAGTGGTTAAGAATCTGCCTGCCAATGCAAGGCACACGGGTTTGATCCCTGGTCTGGGAAGATCCCAAATGCCGCAGAGCAACTAACCCTGTGTGCCACAACTACTGAGCCTGTGCTCTAGAGCCCGCGAGCCACAACTACTGAGCTCGTGTGCCACAACTACAGAAGCCCACGTGCCTAGAGCCCGTGCTCCACAACAAGAGAAACACTGCAATGAGAAGCCAGAGCACCGCAACAAAGACTAGTCCCCCGCTCGCCACAACTAAAGAAAGCCCACATGCAGCAACGAAGACCCAATGCAGCCAAAAATAAATTTTAAAAAAACAACAACACAAATGAGATACTATTTTGATGTACCATATTGGCAAAGTCAAAAAATTTGATAATATACTTTGTTGGCTAGAGGTCATGAAGAAATGGTGCTCATGCTGGTAAGAGTGTAAACTGATATAACTTCGGTGAAGGGCGATTTGGCAGTATCTATCAAAAGCACAAAATCACTTATCATTTGGCCCAGTAATTCCACTTCTAAGAATTTATCCAGATATAATCACTTATGTGTGAAATGACATATGTACATGGTACTTGTTGCTACATTGTTTACAGTTGGGAGAGGTTAGAAATGACCTGCATGTCCACTGGCAGCAGACTATAAAACAAACTATGGTTACTTCCACACTGAAATACTATGTAGTCATCAAAAAGGATGAGGAAACTTTATATACAGGAATGGCAAGATCTCAAAGAAACATTGGTAAGTGAAAAACAAAACAAAACAAAAATAAACAAGGTTCAGAACAGTTTGTATGGCATGCTACCGTGTGAATGAGAAGGAGAAACTTCATACATAGTTTTTGTTTAATATGCATAAAATATTTCTGGAAAATATACAAGGAAAATTACAGATTCCTAGAATGTAATCCCTACCCCAGACTTTTGGAGGCAAAATCTGCACAGGCATTAGTTCTAAAACTTACTGAAGATGGATAAACACTGACCTTAGGGGGTAAAAATTTGAGAATCACTTTGAGATTTGCTGGCTCAGTTCCAACACGTAGCATTTTGCCCTTTTTCTCAAATCCAGTCTATTTACTCCCGGGACCTTAGTTCTACTAACTAGCTTCCTATCCCTATGACCTCATCACTGTCCCAGAAAACTACTTAGATCCATTATGTCAAACTTCTTCTTCCAGGTATGTAGGAGTCCTGAGCCACTGACCAGGGTCAACATATCCAGAACCAGGATCAACCTAAACATGCACAAAGCTGACAATAGCTCCTTCTTGGTAAGTACATTCTGGGAAGAGAGAAAAACTCAATGGAGTAAGCAGAGAGCCAAACCAGGGCCTTAGATTTGGGTTGATAGTAGAGGGCAGAGATGATAGAGGAACAGGCTGAGAGGAGGAAGGATTATACATGTCCCCAAAGGTGACAGGACTGAAGATGCCTTTTAAAGAGAGCCAATAACTATGCCTCTGGTTGGGAAAAATTTCAGACCCCTTGTTCTTCCTGAACCAAAGCTCTGCCTTCTCTTTCTAAGCATTACTGCCATCATCAACACTCACCCCTGAACTGAATCATGTGGCTGGGTCTCTGTTACCTAATTCCAGACTTCCCTGAGCTGCCTGCCCACCTGCCTAAATTTCTAAATACCTCCTGTTCCCACCAATCATGAAGTATGTGCTTGTATATCCAATCTCTCCAGATACATTCTTAGGACTGAGCTTGCTCTTAGAACCTGCAGCTATGTTTGTTCTCCAGTGACCCGTCCCCCATTGGCCTGATCTGATTCCTAGATCCCAGTTCTCCAGGTCGGCACTGTTATCCTAAAGGGAACCAAGCCACATGGGGTCTATATCCTAGTTGCTGGTTGAAATTCATATCACAAGTTAGATAGGAGCTCTGCCTTGAATGATGTGGTCTGTGAACACAACTACCTGCAACCACATGAAAAGTGAATTAACATATTGATACAGATTCAATTCTAGGTATGGACACCAAAGGAGCAAAGATTTGGCTAGTCTCATACTGGTACAAGTACAGGCCCTTAGTCATCAGATGTCAGAAAAATAGAAGGGCAGGTAGGTTAATGGATAATGGCTAGCAGAGGTTAGGACCCATTAAAGATATGTCAGGTCAGGCAATCAGAGTCCTGTGATATATAAATCTGATTCTGAGGCAACGTCTGCCTCGGACCACTCTTTGCCAAAGCAGGTTTGGTATAGGAATGTGCTCAAAACTCCTCACTTAGGTAAGCACTCATAGGTGGTCAAGGAGGGAGCAAGAGAGTGACAGAAGGTTCTAAACTGTATATAGGTAAATATGCAGCTTGATGTGGTGGAGAGAGCACTGGACTAGGTACCAGTAGACCTGAGTACTGCTCCTGCGTCCTCTACGTGCTCCTTGCTCCAGTGATCTCCACCCCGACCCCAAATCTTGCCCAGTTGGGCCTCCTTGCTTTCAATTCAGCATCCCTGGTTCCAGGAAACTGTTCTACATCCATCTTCCCCACCTGACTCTGATGGCCTAGAGCAGATACTTGGCTCTTTATGTCTGTTTGGTAATGGAGCATTCCCAGCAAGAGCTATCACCATCAGCAATCTTGGCAACACTTTGATCCCTGAGTGTGACAAACTTGTATCCTTATCAGCTGAGGACCCTGTCTATGAAGTGCTTAATTTCCAAAGGAAATGTTGGACCTACAGAAACTTCTAGCTAAGAACAGGGAACCAGTTCTCTTTACATGAAATGTCCTAATCCTATTAGTATAAAGAGAGATTTTTAACAACAACAACAACTATATATATATATATATATATATATATATATATATATATATATATATTTTTTTTTTTTTTTTTAATGAAGCAGAAACATTTTAAAAGAGGAAGAAACATCACACTGGCCTTTGAGGGATTTATTTGTCTTCAATTTTGAAGGTCCTTCATCTTCCCACATGCAATCTGTGGACTGAGAACTGGTCAGGAAGTGGCCTCTGCCACAGTTGTCCCCAAAATGTCAGCAATGCAGGTAAATGTTAGCAAAGTAACTGTCTTCTGCTCTAGACAAAATTCTGCCTGCTCAGATATGGGAACATATGTATATGTATAACTGATTCACTTTGTTATAAAGCAGAAACTAACACACCATTGTAAAGCAATTACACTCCAATAAAGATGTTAAAAAAAAAATTCTGCCTGCTATTTTCCCTCCTTTCTCCTGGACACAAGTCAGCAGTTAGCATAAGGAAAAAAAGAATTTCACATTTCCTAAACATTTGACACATTAAAAAATCTCCTGAAAACTCATTTACTGTTGAAACGTTGAGGTTTTTCTACCACAATGTCTTAACCTATCTCCCTACTGACCAGCCATCCTAAAAAGTAACCTTCATTGTCCCACTGCCTGTCTCAAACATCTTTGAGAGTATCTCATATTCCACAGGGTGAAGTAAAGCTCCTCACCTTGGCATTCAAAGCCCTCCGTCAGGCCTTACCTCCTATTAGTCCCTTAAAGAAACTCTGAATTCAAGCCAGAAATGCCACTATTAAATATCTTACATATTCCTGGTACCTCATTTCCACTCCTGACATTTCCCCTTCTTTTCCACTTATCCAACATTTATAATTTTTTAAATATCTAGCTGAAGTCCTTCCTCCTTCACAGTGGAAGATCACCTAGCCCAGTGAGTTCTCTCTCCTTGTCACACCTACAGAACCTGTTTACTAACTGTTCCTTTCATTTGGGATGTTGCTTTGTGACAGGCCTTGTATTTTCAACTTGTTTTTCAAATCCACTTATGCACATATTTACCTTTTCATCTTTGATGTTTGACTTTGAGGGCAAAGATCATTTCTAGATTAGATTAGTACACAGCAGACTCACAATAAATATTTACCAATTTTAACTGATTGACAGTTAAAAGATGACAACCCTTTGCTTTGATCTTTTCCCATAACCCTCCCTACTTGCTTTTTATCATGAACCATTCCAGTTCCAAAAGGCCAACATTTTCTTTCTGTCTAAAACCTGTCTAAAATTCTAGGTTTTAACACTGGAAGGGAATTCTCCAGAAGAGACAGGGCAGCTCTTCAGATAGTAGGAGGGCTATCTCCACGACTTTCACCTTTTTTTTTTTTTTTGGTCAAGGAGGTCTCTTCCTCCATGAGCATGCTGCTGCCCCTTAAGCACTCTGATTCAAGGTGAACAAACTAAAAAGATCTTCTCTAGGGTCACCTAGCACAAAATGGACCTGCTTTATTAAGCAAAGGGAAAGGGAGGCCAAAAGGAAAACAAACACAAAGAAGAAAATGCAAAAGACTTACACATTATAAGTTTTGAATCTTTCTAACATGAGTTTAATCCCAAGGTACTCAAGACCCATCCCATTCCACAAGGCATCTACAGTGTCTACACTTTATCCCCAGATAAAGACAGCCAAATTTTAAGCATAAACAGTTGAATTCTTGTTTCTTAGTCCTCAAATTCTCTAAAGCTGAAGAGTGACATTTTATAACCTACTACTCACTTGTTGGCTATATGTCCTAAATTCTTTCTTTGCTCAATGTGCTCTTCTGTAAAATGAGGATGATAATAGTAAAGTAAAATAATCATAAAGTTGATGTGGGAATTGAATGAGGTAATCTAGGTAAGGCAGTTAGCAAATGGAAAGCACTCAGTAAATACTATTATTATTTCACAAGCAAGACTGACAGATTAGGTGAGATAAAGCGGGGGTGCGCTGGAGAGAGGGAAAGAGAGAGGGAGAGAGATTTCAATTTCAACTCTACTACCTAAACCACCCATCTAGGGCCCCTCCATCTCCTCTTTCTGGTTTCTTCTGAGGAAGACATGCCTCTCAGGCACAATGACCATCTTCAAGAACACAGGTTCAGTCTCAAACAACAATTATATCTTAATACAGTGCAATAATTGTTACACTCAGCATGGTAACAGAAGAGTCCACTCTTTATGTTCTTTTCTACCTGCCCAATAGTTTCGATGTTTTTCTTGGTATGATGTAAGCATGCTCATTCTCCCTACCTACAACTATTCCACTCCACTGTCCTTACCTCAAGATGAAAGATCACAGGCATCTCTTTGCCTTCCTCCTGAAGCACCTGTAATAACCACAAAATTGTTCAAACAGATCACATATGTGACCTTGATAAAACCCTTTTTCCTCTCTGGGCCTCCGTTTCCTTATTTGTAGGTAAGTGGGTCTGACCAGATGATCTCTAAGGTCCCTTCTCACTCTACCATTCTCCACTACCAAAATAGGGAGACATTAAACCAGAAAAGCTAGTCTGGAGCCTCACTGTGGAGAGCTCTGAATGCTGGATTATGGGTCCACTTAATCTCACAGACAGGGAAATTATGTGATTGGAATTTATTAACAATGATGTTTAGGAATAGGGAGTCCAGGGGAGAATTAATGAAGCTTGAACAGGAGAAATGGGTGTATCGTGGGAAGGCAGAAACCTTCCAGCTTGGTAAACAATTGGATATAGGGAGCAAGGGAGGACGTGTCAAAGGAGCTGGTGATTGGGATGTTACTAACAGAATTAGGAGGCTGATTTTGCAGGTTACATAAAGGAGAGGAGACTGGTTTTGCAGGTTACACAAAGAATTCTGTTTAGACATACTCTACAACTCAGCAATTCCACTCCTAGGCATAAACTCCAAAGAAACTCTTGAGACCTGTATAAAAAGATACATGTGGAAGAATATTCATTGAAACATTGTTTGTGTAACAATAATCTGGAAATAATTCAAATGCCCACGAACAGGAAAGTAGATAAATGAATTTTGGTACAGTCATGCCCTGGAATATTATACAATAGCCAAAACAGATGGACTGCAATGACACACTGTAACATGGATGGATAACAGCAATATAAGTTAAAAAGTAAGTCCCTTACATACAACATGGTATCCTATTTATACAGTTATAAACAATGAACATAAAGAATATTGTATTATATTATATGTATAATATATATGATTATAATACATATATAATCCTTTGAAGGAATACATATTGACACAATATCACAATATACAAATAAATCAAAAAAAAAGATGAACGTAGGATTCAGGACAATGCTTACTTTGGATGTGGAGAGGCATTTTGATGCAATAAGGGAGCCACATAGATATAGATTATTTTCAAGGAACTAATATTCATGTTAGATTTTCAGGTGTTTATTACATTATTTAAAATAAACTAATCAAATAAACAAATACATAAGTAATCAGAAGGAAAAATGTATTAAACATAAATTATTGTTGTAAAAATAGGTCTCAAAGAATATTACAGGGGTTTAAAAAATATAACAGAAGATAAAAGCACATTGGTAGAGAAAGAAATAAAAGAGAAAATAAAAACATTTCAGAAATGAATGCTACATTAGAAACAACCAAAAATAGGGGGAAAATGTGATAAAAGTATGTTAAGACATGAGGGACAGGCTAGAGTGAAAGACATTAAATGAGCAAAATTATAAAAATTTTATAGATAAGGTGTAAAAAGGAGAATCAACTTCTTGAAAAATAGAGATGTGATAGAAATACTATTTAAAGAAATAATGAAAGAAATGTTTCCTGAAATAAAGACTTTAGTCTGCAGATCAAAAAGTTACACCATGTATTTGGAAAAAATGATAGAGAAAGGTGAACCCAAGATACATTCTGCAGAAGCCATTCATCTTCAAAGATAAAGAACTAATCATATGAAAATCCAAGCAGAAAAGGCAGGTTACTTCCAAGGAGGAAAGACTTAGGTTGACTTCAGACATCTCCTCAGTGATATTCAAATGCTTGAAGATAATGGTCCATGTCTACACAGTTTTGAGAGCATGAAAGCATAACCCCAAACTCTATATTCAAGTGTGGCAGGCAAAGGTTGCTGGTTATTTCTCCATATTCATTTTCTTCCTTCTTAACAGTGAGAACACAGATTTTGAGCTAGACAATTGCCATCAGCTAAAAGACTATATATCCCATAGTCATGTAATTAAGTTTTATCTAGTGAAATATACGCAGAAATGTTGTGTGCCACTTCAGAGAAATCTCCTTAAAGGTGGGGGCCTATCCTTCTTGACTCCTTCCTTCATTCTGCTGCCTGAAATCTGAATATGATGGCTGGCACTCAAGCAGCATTCTTAGACCATGAGGACAAGGACTATTCTCTAAGAAATGGTAGAACAGTAAGCTGGAAAGACTATGGGTTCCTGACGAGTTTATGGTGCTCTGGACTTCTATTATGTGAGAAAGCAATAAACTTCCAACTTGTTAAAATCTCTTATGTGTATGTTTGTTGGAGGACAAAGATATTTTTAGTCAGCCATACTTAACTCAGAATGATTACAACAGGCAGATGCTCCTCAGATATAAAGAAAAAGGACAGGATGTATCAAGCTTGGAAATAAAATTAGGTGATGAAACTCAGCCAACAAAAATCAAATCAAAATAATATAGAAATAGGGAATATGGAAGCCATTGTAAAAGGATTAATAAAGAAGTTTTAATTCATTTAAATATAAAACTGAGATTAAATAACTGGGAATTATGGTCACAGAACAGAATGTAAGTAATAACACAAAAATCAAGAGTATGGTGGAAGAGTAAATGTGCTAATTTTCTCATCTTGCATCACATGAGATCCATAGATATAGTCTAGAAGAGAATTTTTAAAAAACCTTTATGTCATGGTTCCAACCTCTTATTGTTTTTCATAACTTCAAAAAAATTTTAGGAACTAATAACTTTCATAGTGAAGAAACATTTGTCTAAAATTCAGCAATTCTTACAGTTTCACTTCAATTTCCTTTAACTTCGTTAAATAAAAGTAAAAAGTTATTTTTTGTTTTAAAATAATGTGTAGTGTATGATTCCCATTTTTGTTCACCAAGTAGTCTCATTTTCACCCTACCTATATTTACCTATCTGCCTACTTACTGTCTGTCTGTATCTTAGATGTATATTGAATATCTTAAAATGTCATTTGTTGTAAGTCTAGATGGGGGAATTTCTTTTTTTATTTCTGTATTTTAATAAGGATTTTGCATTAATTTAATAAACTATCAACTCTAAAAACCAAGTTTGTTTTTTTTTTTTTAAATAAAGGAATTCTCCCACTTTCTTCTGGAAAAATCTTGTAACTACGCACAAATGAAAATGAATACTTACCCCTATGCCAGGCACTAATAGAACTTATATTTCAAGCTTTTAATTTTATTATAATTATAATATAAACAGAGGTAGTAACGTACAGCCGTGACTTTGGCATAAAAAATCTATATCCACACCTCTAGTCATATAACTTCCTGAAGGCAATACCTTACAATTGTACTCTAATTTTTGTCAAAGGGAAATTTTAACTTCACAAGAAAATGTATTTTAAAATAAAGTAGGTAGAGAATGTTTTATCCTCATTTTATAGATGAGGGCAACAGCATCCAAGGTAACAAACCTAAATAGTGGCAAAGCTGGGATCGGAACTAAAGTGTTCTAATTTCCAGACCAGATGTTCCCAGAAAAAGACAGTTACTGTTATTTTCCCCTTGTTGAATACAACTGGTTTTCATGGCAATAAGATAACCAACACATACTCAACAGAGCCATTAGTTCAAAGGATTTTCGACTTGCAAGGGACCTTAGAGGTCTTACGTGGGCATTCAGCAGAGGGCCTTGGCAATCCTCCTTTCGAATAGACGCAAGCTAGAGCACAGCTGATGTGCCTCTGGGCTCCCATTTCAGAGATCACCATTTTGGTTTTTTTTAATCTTATCTGATTTACATACTAATGTTTCACATAAGATTCCATATGAAAAAGAGGCTGGTTTCTACAAATAGGTTTTAAACCACTGATAGCCTAATCTTACAGAAATAGAGAAGTGATTTAATATAATCATTGCAAAGTGAGGAAGTTTCAAGAAGTACCAACCAATTCACAGGAGAATAAGCAATCTTGGACCAAGCTTATTTTGAGACTGCCTGACATCATTCCATTTAGAAGCAGCTGCTTTTCTGAATTCACACTTCTCCTTTTTTCTAAGCCGCTAGTTAACTAACTCAAGTGTACAGACTGTACAAATCTTATGTGGTCAAGAAATTATAGATCTGATGCATGAACAAGAACTGGAGAAAAATTTCAAATGTCTTGCCTTGTAATGTTCCATGGTCTAACTTTGAAAATTGTCTAACCAGAAGCAGCTGTCTGCTGTTAAAAATGTGGATCCAGGGCCTCCCTGGTGGCGCAAGTGGTTGAGAGTCCGCCTGCCGATGCAGGGGATACGGGTTCGTGCCCCGGTCTGGGAGGATCCCATATGCCGCGGAGCGGCTGGGCCCGTGAGCCATGGCCGCTGAGCCTGCGCGTCCGGAGCCTGTGCTCCGCAACGGGGGAGGCCACAACAGTGAGAGGCCCGCATACCGCAAAAAAAAAAAAAAAAAAAAAAAAAAAAAAAAAAAAAAATGTGGATCCATTTTAAAGGTAGCGGGAATGTTCTTTATTAGATATAAATATCACTATGCTTCTGAGGTTGATGAAGTCAATTAAATGGAGGATGTAGGTAATTTAATAATTTACATTTATCAAGTGCTTTACAGATTATAATCAGTAAAATAGCATTTGGTACACTAGGAAGAGCACAGGCTTTAGAATGAGACATACCCAGCCTCACTGCTTAGTAGATGGGAAACCCCAGTCTAGACTATTTACCCAACTGATGTTTGGTTTTATCATCTGTGAAATGGAACTAATATGAGGATTAAGTGTAATGACACATAATGAGTGCCTAGTTCTTCCTCAAGTAACTTTAATTTCCTTTCCTCCTTTTTCCTGGAATGTTGAATATAAGTGACATTTTTATTAATTGGACCCCATTTTAAATATACAGGAGTATAAGCTATAATATACAGTAAATTATTTTTTAATGCAGAATAATTTTGCAATCTGAGTCATAACCAGTAGTCAGTATATTGCAATGAAAAGAGTACCGGGTCAATAATCAGAAGACTTTCATTCTTATCTCCATTCTGCCACTTTTAGGTTGAACCCATATGAAATGACCATTTTTACCAGTCACAAATGGTTGAATAAATTTGTGGTGCTGGATAAACAATAATCCCTCTAAGATTGTTTCTTCACTAGATGAAGTTTAGATAACTACATTCATTCATTGATTAAATATTTATCATTTGCCTATTATCTGGCAGACATTGTTTTAGCTTTAGCTTATGACAATATAGTGAGGAATATAACAATGTCCCTTTCCTTTTGGGACTCTATTCAATAAGGGAGACATAATAAACAAGAAAATAAGCTTACAAATCATAAATTTTTCAGGTAGTGATAAAATATTCAGTAACTTGTGGATTGCTAAGGTTTGATTCAGCTTGAAAATTGTAAAATACCAGGTCATTTTTGTAATAAATTATACTCTTTTCTTACTGAATTAGTTTAATAGAAGATGTATCTGTAGATAAATTTGTGCTTCTTAAAAATAGAAAGAAGTACCAAAATTGTAGGAAATCTGAAAGGGAATCTTTAGAAAACCTCAAATAAAAGGATTTAGGAGATTATATTAGGAAATAGGTTTGGCTGCATGTAACAGTAAGAAATGCCAAATAATAGTGGCTTAAAGAATAAGGGCTTTTTTTCATGAATCAGGAAGTCCAAATCTAGTTGCTCCAAAGCTAGCATGGTACCACAGTGCTTATCTGGTGGCTGCTCTTAGCCAGCTTTCCCATAGGCTTTCTTCCTCACCCTTGTTGCTTCATGGTTGCAAGATGGCAGATGGAAATCCCTCTGCAACACTATACTAATGTGACAGGCAGAAAGAACGTAAGGGTCAAAGGGTAAAGCTTAACTGCCAGCTTAGTTTGCCTCCTTATAAAGAGTTTTCCCAGAAGCCTCACCTAGCAATTCCCACTTACAACTCATTAGCAGAAACTGGACTACACTTAAATTTTCAGCTGAGCACTTGGCTACCCTAAACAAAATCAAAATTGTGTTAATGAGGAGTGTTCAGATGAATACTGGCTAGAGAACTGGCAGCACCTACCAGAGGGATGTACCAAACTTCACTAAGAAATATGGTTCTGAACATCTGTGAAACAAACATATATCAAGAAAAATCATTACTAAAAGGAAACTTTGACATGTGTCTTCTTATATATCAAATACTGTTTGACATACAAATAATTTCCAGTTGCCTTCTCCAAGTTCTACCTCCCATGGGTCTGTAAGTAAAAGTATGTTTTACTTTTTATTATTTACTAAAGTAATGCCTATCTGTAATATTTACCCAAGGGCTTGGTTTGAATAAAGAACTCCATTTATCTTAAATGATTTTCTGTTTTCTTCCTTCCACATAAAATTTAAGAAGACATAAACAAATCCAAGTGATGAACTGCTAAATAGCTAAGGGGTTTGAAAAAAAGATCAAGAAAACAAAATCCAAGAGGGTGACAGGCATACAAGGATGCAGAGGTCCCTAGGATTATGGGAGGGTTCCACAAGTTGGGTGTCCCTTACCATCTGAATTCTAGCAATCTAAATATGTGTATAAAATCTGGTAAAAATGTTTACCAAAGTTCACTATCCAAATAAAAAATCAGCTAAAGTGAACCCATGGGTGTATATCAACTAAAACGTTGTAGGTGAATGCTGAGTGGTTCCTTCAGGCATCCCTCACCCTGCTGTTCAGAGAAGCTCTGGATCAGAAAGTGAGAAGTACAGGTACAGCAAAGATAATGGGATGTCACATTTGAGATTAGGGTACAGAGAGACTGTGACTTCTGTCCTGCTTGCTCACTCTAGCTCTCTCTTGTTTGCTTGCTCCGAGGGAAGCCTACTGCCATGTTGTGAGCTGCCTGTAGAGAGGTTCATGGGGCAAGGAACTGAGGGAGCCCTCTGACGAACATGAAGTGAGGAACTGAAATCCTCAGGCCAACAACCCACAAGGAACTGAATTCTGCCAACAACCCATAAGTGAGCATGTTATCAGATGCATCAACAGCCCCACTGGCACCTTGACTGGGGCCTTGTAAGAGACCTTGAGACTGAGGTGCTCTGCTAACTTGCACCCAGATTCCTGATCTACAGAGACTGTAAGATAATAAGTGTTTGCTGTTTTAAGCCTCAAATTTTGGGGTAATTTGTTACCTAGCTAAGGATAATTAGTACAGGAATGCAAAAATCTTTACCAGTTTTTAATATTTTGGCATATAAAAGAACATGTCTTGGTCATATGGTATTCTCTTTTATATATATGGAACATCATACTCCTTGGTATTATCAATAAATAAAAAACTTACTGGGGGGACTTACCTGGTAGTGTAGTGGTTAAGAATCTGCCTGCCAATGCAGCAGACACGGGTTCAATCCCTGGTGCGGGAACATCCCACATGCCGTGGAGCAACTAAGCCTGTGAGCCACAACTACTGAAGCCCACACACCCTAGAGCCCGAGCACTGCAACTACTGAGCCCACGTGCTGCAAGTACTGAAGCCTGCGCCCCTAGAGCCCGTGCTTGGCAACAAGAGAAGCCACGGCAATGAGAAACCTGCGCACCGCAACAAAGAGTAGCCCCCGCTCGCCGCGACTAGAGAAAGCCCGCGCACAGCAACGAAGACCCAACGCATGGGCTTCCCTGGCGGCGCAGTGGTTAAGAATCCGCCTGCCAATGCAAGGGACACGGGTTTAAGCCCTGGTCCGGGAAGATCCCACATGCCATGGAGCAACTAAGCCCGTGTGCCACAACTACTGATCCTGTGCTCTAGAGCCTGCAAGCCACAACTACTGAGCCCACACGCCACAACTACTGAAGCCCACATGCCTAGAGCCCATGCTCCGCAACAAGAGAAGCCACCGCAGTGAGAAGCCCGTGCACCGCAACGAAGACCTAACACAGCCAGAAAATAAATAAATAAAATAAATTTAAAAAAAAAAACACCAAAGACCCAATGCAGCCATAAATAAATAAATAATCAATTTATTTAAAAAAAAACTTACTGGGCGGGCTTCTCTGGCGGCGCAGTGGTTGAGAGTCCGCCTGCCGATGCAGGGGATACGGGTTCGTGCCCCAGTCCGGAAAGATCCCACATGCTGCGGAGCGGCTGGGCCCGTGAGCCATGGCCGCTGGGCCTGCGCATCCGGAGCCTGTGCTCCGCAACGGGAGAGGCCACAGCAGTGAGAGGCCGGCGTACCGCAAAAAAAAAAAAAACAAACTTACTGGGCAATACAAAGTATGACAAATTAGGGTTCAAGCTAGCCAGAGAGCAAATGTAAATCCCCAACCCAGAATCTGTGTTTACTAAATACCAACAGAACTGAATCGATAGACCAGAGTAGATGACTGAACCTTGAAGATAGAAAGAGTTCCCACTTGATCCAATAGGCCAGTGGTTCTCAACCCTTAGCAGGAGTCAGAATCACCTGCAGTGCTTGTTAAGCCACAGATTGTGGGGCCCACCTTCAGAGTTTCTGATTCAGTATGCCTGAGGTTGGAACAAAGAATTTGTATTTCTAAGAAGTTCCCAGGTGATGTTGTTGCTGCTGTTTCAGGGGCCACACTCTGAAAACCACTGCAATAGGCAAAAGTTTCTATTGTTTCCTGTTGGGAGGCAGTGACATGTGAATAGCCCTCCCAGACAACTCATAATTCATGAGAGAAAGAGCTAGGCTGAAGGGCACCAACTTGGAGCAACTGTGAGGCTCTTGCTGAGATAATATGGTGCTGGTATTGGGGAGCAAGGAGCTTCACGGCCAAGGGAAATTAAAAAGGAAATATTGAAAGTGCTTGCTGACTTCAGTTCTCCTCCAAATACTGCAGTTTAAACAGTCACTGTAGCTACAGAGGGAGAAAATCATACTGCTATCATTACTAATGAAAGTCACACAACCAGGTTCACCTGGCTTCCTATGAGAGACATGAAGTACCATTCAGCATGGCTCCTACGAATCAGGTGCTCTGAACTCTATTTACTGCTATAATTAACTCTACCCATTCTATTTACCTGATAGAACTGTCTTTGGGCTTCCATATGGCCCTAGCTTCCTCTAGGATCATCAGCTGGAGACCCTGAAAGCCATTCAAACCCTTCAGATTTGTGCCCGATCTGATTTACTCAGTTTCAGAACACAGGGTGCAATTTTCCCTATTGGCATCTGTTGTCTCTATTTCCAAGTTGAATACGATTCAAACAGCCAAAAGAACACATGGTTGTATTTATTCATGGGCTGTTTTTGAAATGCATTTATTTCATTGATATTCTAGAGACAGTGGCGTTACTAGAGTGTTTTCCAAAACACACAGCCCATGGGGGTGCCAGTTTCTAGGTCTGTGGCATCTGTTAGCGGATGTCATAAGCAGTGGTGGTGGGGTGGCAAAGAGGGCCTTCTTTGCATCTGTACCTTGGCATGTGCCCCTAAACACTTAGTTACCTTGCATTTTTCTTATAATTCCTTGCAAAGCGTTCAAGAGTTATAGAGTGATGAGAATAATGTCTAAGTGACGATTTCAGATGCTGTCTTATTTTTGCTCTTTGGGAAATTGTCTACCTTCCAGCAATTTCTAATACCAATGTCTCCAAAACTGGCAGCATCAAACACTGTCCAAAGATATCCATATCCATGGGTGATTTACAAGGAAAGGAAAAAGCAAAGCATCCTGAGGGTTGAGAGGGTGGAAATTTATCCCCAAGGAGCTTCCAGTCTAGCAAGTACAGAGACCTTTGTGAACAAGCGAACAAGCCAGCTGGTATAAATAAAATATCAGGGCCAAAATAAAGCATCTCAAATGGAAAAATCACACATTTTAAATATTTTTAAAATGCAATGAACATAATTAATTTCCAGTATTATCAATAGGCGTTTCCAAACAGAAGTGAGTAGAGGCCCCTGGACCTGAAAAGTGAGCAAAAACTGAAGGAATTCTTTTCTGCCTCCCCTTTCCATGATTTGTTTATTAAACTTATTTCTTGAGTAAACTTTTTAACAAGCAAGTGCCCTGGTTTCCCTCAGTCTCTTCTCTGCCCCACCTCCTTGGCACAGGGCTTGGCGCTAAACTTACATGCACAGGTACTATGAGCAAAGCATCCACATAGATACATACAGCAATTACAACTGTCTTTGTTTGGTTTTGTTTTGATTTCACCTCTTTTAATAAAACCTCTATTTAAAGGTGCTAACTTTTAAGTTGAACTAAAGAAAATACTTTTTTTAAAAAATTGCAGTGATATCTTTTAGACAAAGATAACAGGGAATACTTACTGGCGGAATCACAATACAGTAAAACAGGGTTTCCATCTCACTATGCAGATAGGCTAATATTAATATGTCTCCATTCTAATGGCAAGTTTCAGAGTGAACCTTCTCTGCATTCAGTTTCTCTGAGGCCAACCTTCCCTGTAAGGTTTAAAGGTTACAAAACAGGGCTTCCCTGGTGGTGCAGTGGTTGAGAGTCTGCCTGCCATTGCAGGGGACACGGGTTCAAGCCCTGGTCTGGGAAGATCCCACATGCCGCGGAGCAACTAGGCCCGTGAGCCACAACTACTGAGCCTGCGCGTCTGGAGCCTGTGCTCCACAACAAGAGAGGCCGCGATAGTGAGAGGCCCGCGCACCGCGATGAAGAGTGGTCCCCGCTTGCCACAACTAGGGAAAGCCCTCGCACAGAAACGAAGACCCAGCACAGCAAAAATAAATAAATTAATTAATAAACTCCTACCCCCAACATCTTAAAAAAAAAAAAAAAAAAAGAGATTACAAAACGACCAGCCCCTTTCAAAAGCATGGATTTCTCTGGTCTTTTAAATTCTTAAACTGTCCAATTTCTCACAATCATCAGACATCCACCTCATGGCAACCCAAACCCACAAGTACACTTACTCCTATCAGGTTGTTGACATCGCTTGGAAGTCTTTTCAGTTAACCCTTTTCCTGACCACCCCACAATTTCCTCTGGTTTGTTATTTGACAGACCATCCCAATACTTTTTTTTAAAAAATTAATTAATTTATTTATTTTTAGCTGTGTTGGGTCTTCGTTTCTGTGCTAGGGCTTTCTCTAGTTGCGGTGAGCGGGGGCCACTCTTCATCGCGGTGTGCAGGCCTCTCACTATTGCGGCCTCTCTTTTTGTGGAGCACAGGCTCCAGACGTGCAGGCTCAGTAGCTGTGGCTCACGGGCCCAGTTGCTCCGCGGCATGTGCGATCTTCCCAGACCAGGGCTCGAACCCGTGTCCCCTGCATTGGCAGGCAGATTCTCAACCACTGCGACACTAGGGAAGCCCCAAATACTTTTACTTAAGTCATTTGCTTCCTTCCTACTGAAAGCTTTTTACTGCTGCCACCAGCCCCTTTCTTCCTGAGCAAAGATCATGTTTTCTTCAGTCTAGGCTCTGTGGCACACAGTCTCATTTCATAACTTTGAGTAAAATTCCACTTTTTGAACTGCTTGTTGGGGGACAGTGGCAGGTATTAATTATAAACTCAGTCATAGAGGTGTAACATAATTAATTGTGAGCGCCTAGAGTAACTACATTTAAAACTCATAAAACATTTCAAGGGAAAGGCCTTCTAGGTCCTTCCTATAATTAATTAACAGGTAAACAGCATTCATTTTAATTAGCATATCAATTTTTTCTGCATGAAAAGAGTTCATTTTCTAACATGTTTTCATTATTTCCCTCTGAAAACTTTTCTTTCTAGTTAGTTGTTTAATAAATCTTATTCTCATAGATAGCACAAAGGCCGAGTCAAAAGAACAAGAACTCTAAATTAGTGGTATTAAATCTCAGGGCTGGAGGCATCCTTTGACTTATCGGAGGCAGAGGTTGGTGTGTACATATTTTAGCTCTCTTGAGAAGTACCAAAGGCTTCCCCCATCTCCTTCTCCTAAAGCAAACCTTAAGTAATCCTTTTACACTTTACCACTCCCTTCTCTGGGCCCTGGAGTCTAAGACATTACTTAATATTTGCCTGTTTCTCCCCTGGAAAATCCCCAATTTAATGCAGGCTACGTCATGCCTAAAATACACTGGTTTCTCCACTCGACCTTGCTGAAGAGTTTCCCAGTGTAAAAACAGCACCAAGAAGTGTTTTTAGATTGCCAGATAAGTGGGACCTGGAAACATTACAATTGGTTCCCAAGCTAATGCTCATAATGACCAGGTATGAATTTGGAAGATGGCTGGATAGTCTGAGCTATAACCTGTGTTGACAAACTAGAGCTCTATGGTCTAAACATCCAAGCTAATCACTACACACATACTCTGAACTTGCAAATAATAAAACTATAAATTAATAAAGCCACTTTTGAGCTCAGTGACAATAGGATTGGAATGTGGGCTAGATATCAGGAGACATGGATATAACCCTGTCCTCAGCACTAATTATAAGCTATATTACAGATCAATTCAGTGAAATGGTTTTATAGGCTAGTGGAACCTTCTGCTCAAAATCAGGTGGGAGTAGCACAGATTAATCCCATCATCTGTTATTCTATCAGTAAGGTTCTACTCTTTAATTTCTAAACTTTTTTATTTTGATGAATACTCTATTGAAATGCAAATATCTTTTGAAGGGGTCATACCAATATTTTATCAGAGGACTTATTATAAACAGTTAATATTTTAGCAGAGCTTGGGACAAATGCAACACAGGCCAGGGAGAGAAGAAAAAGCTGAGGCTAATGAAGGAGGAAGGAGGGCACCAAAACAAATTTTATTACCCTCCAAAACCGCTCTTTGGGGACTACCTTAATTCTCCCCTGCTGACCATCTCTTCATTGAGGCTGGTGGTCCCCCTGAACACAAGGTCAGGCTTCACAATTGGATGATGAACAATGGCAACCTTAATACTTGCTAGCTTTCAATCTAAGTCATGTCCATCTTCCTTCTGTTGGTAAATGAATCCATTTTTCCTTAACTTTCTAAAACTAATCAGCTGTCAAACTGAGACTCTTATCTACACAAAAAGTGCAACACATGACCCTTGTTTGCTTTTCTCTTTTCATAGGAATTAATAATATCAACCTATCCCTGCAATGCCAGAAGGCTGAAGATTTGCATTTTGAAAATAACAAACAATAAGGGAGGACCCATCTAAAATTTTCTTGTTGGCAGTCCAAAATATCTAGCCCTGCCACCAATGGAGTTAACAGACAAAATGAACCCAAATAACTGAACTGCTGGTAGAAGGGAAGGAGATTATAAATACCAAATGTGCTTCGTGACCAGTTTCAGAAACAAGGACTGTAGCAACCTCCCCTATTTTCTTCCTAACAAATTATGTTAATAGATAATAACTGGTACCCTTATTCCTTACTATTTCATATGTAAGGTATGTTGGTGGTGGTTAATAACTTAGTTCTTAGGTGACAGATTGTTCCTAAACTAGAAGAATAAACATTACCCAGAGAGAGGTCCAAGGAAGGGGATTTAAAAATTTCCCCTTCAGAGAGATACTAAGCATGTTTTCATTTGCACAAAGGATCATAGCATTTTGTTAGGTGAAAACATGTCCAGATTGTTACTGTTGTTTAGAAATTAAAGCACAGGAAGAAGGGTATGTATAGATGTTGAATGGTCAAAGGGTGAACCCTCACAGCTTTGGTGAGTCACTTTCAGCATCTATTCCAAACACCTTATAGGAGCCTTCCTCTACTGAAGAAGCTGGAGAATTAAAAAGCACATTTCTGATTTCCTGACTCCTGAGTTAAGATAGTTGATTGAATATACACATTTAACTTTGCTTCCTCTTGAAACGCTACAACATGTACAATAAAGAGATTTTTTTTTTTTTTTTTAAAAAGACATAAACCCTCTGGAGCTGGGAAAACAAGAGGCGAGAACAGTAATATTTTGGAAGCTGGATCGTGGCAGTGAGGAAGCAGAGAAACAAACCAATTTATACTGTAGGATTCTCAAAAGGTTCAGGAACTCATGGTACTGGGTAATACAGGAGCTGGGGTGAACAGGCATCATGCTGAAATAAGGAGGATTGGGTAAAAATGTCTGAGTAGCGTTTAGATCCCTTCCCTGTACCACAGTGCTGGGTAAGCACCCTCCTTTATCCTAGCAGATCCCGGGGGGTTATTACCTTTGGAGGTAAAAGAGAGTGTTAGGACTGGGGAATGCTAGGCTCCTTTGAGGGCTGGATCCTGTACCCACAAATGGTCCACCCAGATGTCCCAAAGGTAAACCTCTAGCTTGGTAAGTCCTACCCATTTGCTCAGAGCTTCCAGTGTTTTCATTCCTCACTTGGTTTTAGTTTTTTTTTTTAAATAGGAATTTTTTGGGGTAGGTATAATTTATACATAGTATTGAAATGCACAGATCTTAAATGTACTTGAGCAGTTTTGGCAAATGCACACATCTGTGTAACTCACACCCCTAACACAATATGGAACATTTCCAACTCCCCAGAAAATGAGTCCCTCACTTTAAATCATGAACAGACAACTAAGGATTACCAGACATCTGAGGAAAACCCCCAAAATGGAAGATAAAGACCAAAGCAAACAAATAGAGAAAAAGGAACTTAGAGGAAAAAGCCCTTTTAGGAAAAATAAAACATTAAAAAAAAAAACAACTATATTAATATCCTTCGGGAGATGACAAGAGTCTGTACACTGAATGCTATGAAAAAATTCAAAGAACAAAAATAGAGCTCTTAGAAATTGAAAGCATGATAACAGTAATAAAAAAAAAAACTCAGAAAAACTCAGTAGAAATTTTGGAAGATAAAGTTGGGAAAATTTCCCAGAAAATAGAGCAAAAAGACCAAAAGAAGGAAAATCAGAGAGAAATGATAAGAAAAGTGGAACCCAGTCAGGATATCCAACATCTAAATAACCGAGGAAGAAAGTAGCAATGAATAATTCAAGAGAATACCTAGGGCTTTCAGACTGAACGGGCCTACTGGATGCCCAAGAGAATGGATGGAAATTAGACTCACACAGAGGCATGTCATTATGAAATTTCACTGGAAACAAAGAAAAAATACTATTTAAAAAATTGGCCACATAGCAGGAATCAGAAGAGCTTCAGATTTTTCAACAGCAGCATGTAAAACTAGAAGTCAATGGAGCAAAGCCTTCAAAACTGAAGAAAAAGATTCCTAATCTAGAATTCTATATCTAGTCACTTTATCAATCAAGTAGAAAGATAGAATAAAAACATTTTCAGACATCCAAGATCTCAAAAAAATTTACCCTCCACATACCCTTTTTCAGAAAACTGCTGGAAAATATGCTCCATTAAATGAAGGGAATAAAGTAAGAAAGAATATATGGACCACATGAAAAAGGAGATTCACAGGAGGGAGGCAAAGGGACTCTGTCAGATGATGGAGATGATGGACCCCACATGCCTGAACTACACAAAGCACAGAAGATCTTGTTAGAAAATCTGAGGCCAAGGACTGTGGAGAGCCCAGATGCATAGCTGTCCTTGCCTCCAGAGTAACTACACAGGCATAGTGAAGCCCATGTGCAGACAGTAAAGATGAAGAGACAGTAATGAAGGATGTTTCTAACACAATGGTACACTGAAGCCTGGGGTCTATCTATGTCTTGGTAAAACTCTCCTGACCCCCAACAGACTATAATGCAGAAAATAATAAAAATCTGCCCAGAGAAATTCTGCATATTAATTTAAACTTTCAGGGACTTTCCTGGTGGCGCAGTATTTAAGAATCCGCCTGCCAATGCCGGGGACACGGGTTCGATCCCTGGTGCGGGAAGATCCCACATGCCGTGGAGCAGCTAAGGCCATGTGCCACAACTACTGAAGCCCGTGCACCTAGAGCCTGTGCTCTGCAACAGAGAAGCCACTGCGATGAGAAGCCCGTGCACCACAACAAAGAGTAGTCCCCTCTCACCACAACTAGAGAAAGCCCGTGCACAGCAACGAAGACCCAACACAGCCATAAATAAATAAATAAATAAATGTTCATAAGTTGGATGTGGGTGTATATGTATATCTATGTGCTTGTATATACATAGACTATCTCTGGATGGATTGTGAAGGAAATTTACTTTCCACTCTCTACATTTTTGCTCCTTTTAAATTTATCTTTTTACCCTGTGCATGTATTAACTATTCATAAAATGAACTAATGAATAAAACAAAATTTTCTTTTAAAAATTACAAACAACATGTCCATTGACTGAGTAATTCTACACTTAGGAATTTATTCTGTGAATACACCTGTCCACTTGTGAAGTTACATAAATACAAGGCCGTCTACTGCAGCATTATTTATGATAGTAAAGGACTGGATATTGCCTACATGTCCATTAAGAGGGGAATGGTAAGATAAATTACATACACCTATGTTGTAGAATGTTTTGCATTCATGAAAAAAGAATGTAAAGGCTCATTATGTGTTGACATAGAATAATATCCAGGATATTCTATTAAATGAAAAGGCAAGGTATAGAAGAAAGTGTATAATTTGTTATAAAAATACAGCAGAAAAATGTCTCTGACCCCCACAACTTAAGTCAGATCACCCTGTTATATGTTATCATTATATTCTGTGCTTTGCCTTTGCGATACTTTTTTTTTGAGCATTTATTTTTTTTAATGTAAATTTAGTTATTTATTTATCTATGTTTGACTGCGTTGGGTCTTCGTTGCTGCATGCGGGCTTTCTCTAGCTGCGGTGCGTGGGCTTCTCATTGCAGTGGCTTCTCTTGTTGCGGATCACGGGCTCTAGGGCGCAGGCTCAGTAGTTGTGGTGCACGGGCTTAGTTGCTCCACGGCATGTGGGATCTTCCTGGACCAGGGATCAAACCAGTGTCCCCTGCACTGGCAGGCGGATTCTTAACCACTGCACCACCAAGGATGTCCACCTTTGTGATACTTACGACAATAGTAATTAATGATTATTTGTGCTAACAAAAAAATCTCACACTCCTACTCCTTGCAGCTGGTTCTGGGTGTGAAATTGATTGCATCAATTCAGTGCATTAAACAATATTTGGAAAACAGAAAGGGAAGGCACCACCTTCTCATGTTCTTAGCTGTTGCTGCTGTCAGTCATGGTCAATCCTAGTGTCCAGAGATTAGCTTCACAGATGTGAAGAGGCAATTGCAGTGGCTGGGATCACAGTCTCGGTGGTGTGTTCTGTTCTTAAACTCAACACTTCCAGGGGGAGCTCCTGAATCCCCACCTTCCGACTGTGGTATTCCTCTGGCAGGACAGTTCAGTGGTGACGTTCCGGGGGTCACTGGAAAGGACCTAGCTTATTCCACTCTTATCAGCCTCCCCAACAATTCTGTAGGCACCCGATTCCCTGTATTAAATGCTCTTGTGGCAGTGGTTTGTTTCCTGCAGCTAAACTTTACTGATATAATTGATAATATGGACTTTCAACATAGAGAAACTGCAAATCTTATTTTAGAATCATAAAAGTAATTTTATTTACTTTATTTGATCTATCCTATATACTGTGTGCTACCAAAGTAAGTGTTAAAGGGTTTAAAAATTGAGGATCATCTATGAGCTTCTCTTCCACATGTGCTAACAACTACTGGCACGTCAAAACATACACAGCAAACCAGGGGCAGCATGTTTAACTTTGTTTTTAAAGTTTATCCAGAACATAGAATGAGTGAATGAATAGGTATTGGGGATTATTTTCAATAACTAATATTGTTTTTTAACTAATGAAAGTGAAATTGCCTGGCAGGTGGGTAGTGGCTTATTCTACTCTCTAAGAAATGCCTGGTGACATCAATTACAAGGTCTGACAGAAACAACTAGGAGATTCCATGTTTCACTCTCCTCAACTCAGCAATCTGAAATGATACTCAACAGGCTGGGAAACCCGTTAAAACATCTCCTGGCACATAACAATAACAGGATCATTACCTTTCAATCATGGTGATACTGTGGGAGATGACAATTCTGGCTTTTGTCTCTTTTTACGTTGTTTGCAATGTGAATTTGACAGTGAGTGAGTAAAAGGGAACGCCACACGAGCAATTATAAATTATAGCCTTTGACTACCACCGAGCACACACTTGATATGTTTGTTTCTGAGGCAGCATTTTATATTTATTTAATCCAGTGACATTTTTGTGTGTGCTTTTAGAAAAGAAACATTTGGAGGTGGTGGTGGATAAGAGGGCAAATGACTGAGAAGTCACAGCTCTCTGCAAACACAGACACACAAATTTACAATTATGTGGCAGACAACAAACAGCAACAAACATCTAATTCTGAGTTTTCAGAGATTTACTCAATATTAATGGGGTTGCCATTGAAGCAGAATAAGGCAGAATTGCTTTGACTCTCAGGTCTATTAAAAACTGGTTGGAGCCTTCCAGTTCTTGACCATATGTGAATTATCCACTTGGTAGATTATTGTTTCCTTGAAATTCAGCCAGCATAGCCCCAAGTGACCTATTCTGCCTAAGTTATATTTAGGAAACACTGACTTATTTAAACATAGACTATGCAAAACCTTTATAGGGTGAATATACCCAAGATAAAAAATATATATATATATACGTATATGTATATCTGTGTGTGTATAACATTTTTAAAACTAAAGGAAATGTTTTTTGGATCATCAAAAGTTTGGGAATTAAAATTTTTTTGAGCTGCCAGGGCCCTTAAAGTCTTCTTGTCCAAAAATTTCATTCATAGCTGAGAAAACAGGCGTAGTGAGGTTTACTGACTTGCCCAGAGTAACAGTTAATTGTGGAATTAAAATGTTTACATCATATCTTCCCTTCCATTAGCCTGCACATAAGTTTTTGGAAATATTTTTAGAATTCTCTGCAATATGGGGGAAATGATCCACACAGGAGCTCCCTAAGAACGGAGCTGGACTCCAGGGGTGATGGGTTAATGGAGTGTGTGGCTGGGGAAAGGGCCTGCCAGGTGTTCCTTCACTCAGCTTTGTTGCCAGTACGACAAGTTTTCAGAATCTGTCCTCACTCTCTTATTCTACAGATCGCTCAGATTGCTTATTACTTTTGTGCTATCTCTTTCCTGCAAGTAAACCTTGTATAGCTCCCCTCAGTTGCCTTTTGTGAACTATGGAATCTTAGGGAGAAGCTAGACCTACAAGGAGTCTAGAGAGACAATGGCAGGCTAGCAGAGAGAACGCACTGCAGCTCCAGAAGGGGAGAGTAGAGTAAGGTTTGCAGTGTATATTTAATGCTGCTGAGCAGCTGGGTGCCAGGGACTGTGAGAATTTACACCACTAAAGCTGCTCAACAGTGATTGGTGGGGCTCTCCTAGGAGTGAGCAGATGGAGAGAGAGGAATAACTGTCTATGCAGCTGGTGAATGAATTCCAGAAGCTCACCTCAGTACCCCTGGCTGCCTTTCAGACTAAAGACCCACAACTGGGGGCTTCAATGTATTTGCAGATGTACTTAGATTTTAAAAGGAAGTCTGCAGCACCTCACATCCAGTAGGATGGCTACTATCCAAAAAAAGAAACACAGAAAAAGAGAAAGGAAGGAAGAAAGAGAGAGAGAAAGAAAATAACAAGTGTGTTGGCGAGGATGTGGAGAACCTATAACTCTTGTGCACAGCTGTGGGAGTGTAAAATGACACATCCACACTGAAAACAGTGTGGTAGTTCCCCAAAATTTTTAAAATAAAATTACCACATGACCCAGCAATTCCATTTCTGGGTATATACCCAAAAGAAGTGAAAGCAAGAACTTGAACCTATGTTCATAGCAACATTACTCACAATAGCTAAAATGTGGAAACAATCCAAGTGTCCATCGACAGATGAATTGACAAACAGATGTGGTATATACATACAATGGAATATTATCCAGCCTTAAAAAGGAATTAAATTCTGACACATGCTATAACATGGATGAACCTTGAGGACATTAGGATAAGTAAAATACACCAGTCATAAAAGAACAAATACTGTGTGATTCCACTTATATGAGGTACCTAGAATACTCAAATCTTTAGAGACAGAAAGTAGAATGGTGATGGCCCAAAGGGCTAGGGTAAAGGGGAAATGGGGAGTTAGTGTTTAATAGGTACAGAGATTCAGTTTTACAATATGAAAACAGTTCTGAAGATGGTTGCACAAAAATGTGAATGTACTTAATGCCACTGAACTGTTAATATGGTAAGTTTTTGGTTCTATGTATTTTACAACAATTTTTTTAAAAAGGAAGTCTGCAGTATTCCTGCATTGTGTAAATTGAATTTGTAAATAATTTTTTTTAATTAGAAATGAAAATTGCAGCTTATCTGTCATTCATTCTCTTCTTTATTCCTCCCTTCTTTCCCTTCTTTTTCATGTCTCCTTCTTTCCTTCCTGCAAACATCTGTAAGCTACTTAACATGTGCTAAACATTGTTTGAGGCCCTGGGGGGCTCAGACAAAAGATACCATGCCCTGATCACAATGCAGCAGTGGGGAAGTGCCCCAGGTAAACAGACATTATCATGTGACCAAGGCTCGGATAGAGACATGCTCAGATTGCCATGGGAGCTCAGAGAAGGGACACCTAACACATCCTTGGAGATGAAGAGGAAGCTTGCTGGAATTTGGAATTCCTAAGTAGCATCTTGAAGGGTAAATAGAAGTAGCCAGCTAAAGAAGGAAAAATCTGATCTGTCATGACAATATTAGTGATAGCATATGCTACAGTGAAAAAGCTACAATTCATGTATTAATTATCCAATTGGTGTTCATTATACACTAGGTGCCAGGCACAGTTCTATGTGCTGGAAATATGGAGATGAACAAGATTAAAGTCCCTCTGTCACGAAGATTAGGGGAGATAGCCAATGAATATATAGACAAGTAAATACATAGTATATCAGAGTACATAGTATATACATAGTATATAGTACATAGTACAGAGTACATAGTATATACATAGTATATACATATGTATATACATAGTATATACATATATACATAGTATATCAGAGTATGGTAAATGTTCTGGAGAACAATAGGGCAGGGGAAAAAGAAAGGGAGGTTTGGGATGACGGAAAGAATGTCACTAATTTTTAGATGGTGGCTGGAGAAGCAGCCACCATCTAGATTGGCATTTGAGCAGAGGACTAAAAGCAAGGGGGGGAAGGAGCCCTGTGGGAAGATGTGGAGGCCAAGGGAATAGCAAGTGCTAAGTTCTTGAGGTGAGAACACGCCACATGTGTTAGGAGGACAGGGTGGCTGAAGTAGGAGGAGGGAAGGGAAGAGTACTGGGAGAGGAAAGGATGGGGGTTGGGAGGAGGACAGTGTTTCCATTATATAGGGCATTTGAGGCCATGATAAGGATGTTGGCATGTACAGTATGTAAGATGGAATCCATTAGCGGGCTCTGAATAGAGGAATGACATGACCTTACTCAGGTCTTAAAGGGATCATTTTGTCTGCTCTGTTGAGAAGACTGGAAGAGGCAAGGGTGGAAATGGTGTCACCAATTAGAAGACTATGTCAAGAATCCAGAAGAAATTGATTGGCTTGGACTGGATAGCAGCAGGTGAAACTGTCATATTCTAGATATATTTTCTAGATATATATATCTTGAAATGGCCATATTCTAGATATATTCTATTCTAGATAGATTGGATATCAGGTGTGAAAGAAAGCAAAATTGTCATGAGTGAGTCCCAAGTTGTTGGCCTGAACAACTAGAAGCATAGAGCTGCTATTTACTAAGGTTGGAAAACTGCTGGAGGAGCAGGTTTGGGGTGGGAGTAGGTGAGGAATCAGACATTTGGTTTTGGACACATCAAGTTCAAGTTTCTTGTTAGACATACGTGGAAATATCAATTAGCTGTTACATATAAAGATCCAGAGTTCAGGGGAGAAATACAGCTAAAGATGTAAACTAGAAGTTCTTGGCTTGTATCGGTTCAAAGCCATGATGCTGGATGACATTCCCCAGGGAGTTAGTGTAGATGTAGAAGATGTCTAATAACTGAGCCATGGGACACTTAGGGGTATTCCAATAGTCAAAGATCAGGGAAGTGAGGCAGAACCAGCAGAGAAGACTGAAAAGTAACAGGCACAGAGATAAAAGGAGAACTGAGATAGTCTTCGAAGTCTAGTGAAAAGATTTGTTTTGAGGAGGAGGGAGTGAATAACTGTGTCATGCTGATGACAGGTCAAGATTGATGAGGGCTGAGATTGGACCATTGGACTTAGCAGCATGGAGGTCAGTAGTGACCTTTTCAAGAGCTGCTTTGGTGTAGTGGTGGGAGTGAGTGCTCGGTTGGAGTGCAGCTGAGAGAAAACAGCTTTTAACTACTTGAATTTTCTATGCCTTGATTTCTTTATCTATAAAAAGGGTATGTTAGTACTTTCCATATGGAGTTGTAAAAATTAAAGGAAATAACATATCTTAAGTACCTAGTAAAGGTGTAGCATATATAAGTACTTAATAAGTACAGTTGCCCCTTGGTTCCAGGACCCTCTGCAGCTTCCAAACTCCATGAATGTTGAAGTCCCTTATGTAAAATGGTGTAGTATTCACATATAATCTAGGCATATCCTCCCATATACTTTAAGTAACCTCTAGATTACTTATAATACCTAATACAATGTAAATGCTATGTAAATGGTTGCCAGCATGCAGCAAATTCAAGTTTTGCTTTTTGGAACTTTCTGGAATTAAAAAAAATTTTTTTTGACCTATGGTTGGTTGAATCTGCAGATGCAGAACACGCAGATATGGGGGGTGACTATATTCGCTATTTTTATTATTTGTATTTATTTTATTTAATTTTTAAAAGATTTTTTGATGTGGACTATTTTTTTTAAAGAATTTATTGAATTTGTTACAATATTGCTGCTGTTTTCTGTTTTGGTTTTTTGGCCACGAGGCATGTGGGATCTTAGTTCCCTAATCAGGGATCGAACCCGCACCCCCTGCATTGGAAGACGAACTCTTAACCACTGGACCACCAGGGAAGTCCCTATATTGTTATTTTTAGATTTCAGCTATTCCGGGGAAAAAACAGACATTTACTTATCATCATGTTAAGTTAATCAACTTTAAAAAAAAACTTAGATAAGAATTGACATAGTTAACTGACCATTTTTCTCTTTTTTATATTTCTTTTCTTTAAATACAGAGATAAAATGAGGGTATATAGGCAAATTCAAGAAAAGGGTGGGGGAGAAGGAGAGGAATTGCAGAAAGATACAAATAAAGGAGAGAGAAACACCTGAATGTTATTGGAGGGTATTTTTGTTTTAGTTTGTTTTTTAAGATGAGAGAAATAACTATGGATGGCAGAGTAAATTATCCAGTCGAGAGGGAAAAATTAATGATACAAGAAGGGGAGGGGATGTCTTTCAGAGGAAAAGAGGAATGGGATCTGGCACCCAAGTACAGAATTTGGCCTTAGGAATGTAGCCAATTGATCCATAACCAAAGGAAAGGCAGGGTCTACAGGTATAGATGAAGGTGACTGAATAGATGTAGACACTATATGGAATTTTTCTTCTTATGGTTTCTTTCTGCTTTTCTAGTAAGACATGAAGCAAGATCCTCATCTGAGAGGGAGGAGGGGCAAAGGTATTGGAGGTTTGAGAAGAAATGTGAAACGTAAGATAGTCATCTAAGAGATGAAGAAAATGAATATAATAAGGAAGGGTTAAGAGGGGCTAACAGGAAGTACTGAGGGCCTAATTAAGGTTGATGGTGAAAAATTTAAAGTGAAACCAGTCAGCATATTTCCCTGTTGTGTTTATGTGTGGATGGTGGTTCAGAGAAGGTGGGAAGTTGACATTATCAGGGTTAGGGTTTTGTCAGGTGAATCCAATGGAAGGAGAGAGGAGAAGAGATTAGATGGATATGCAAAGGGTGATTATAGGGCGGAACTATGTAACAAGGGTGGGAGAGCAGGGAGGTGAGGCCATGAGGAGGTGAGGGATCAGGAAATGGTGGTAGAATCCTGACAGAGTACTAGAGGGAGGGCATGGGAAAGTTGGCAGGTGGGCTCAGAGAGTAGGTTTCTTGAAATAGAGATGATAGAGAGGTTGTGGTTATTGGTAGCAACAAGACATGCTCGTGGAGGGGATGACTCAGGAAGTGTGGAGGACTAGACCACTGGAGGAAAAGAGAAGCAGAGATAAAAGCTTTGGAGAGGATCACCTGCATGTCTTCGAAATTACCCAGAATTAAGACAGGATTATCTTTGGAGAAAGTGTCAGTGAGACAGGAGCTAAACTTTTTTTTTTTAACATCTTTATTGCAGTATAATTGCTTTACAATGGTGTGTTCGTTACTGCTGTATAACAAAATGAATCAGCTGTACATATACATATATTCCCATATCTCCTCCCTCTTGTGTCTCCCTCACACCCTCCCTATCCCACCCCTCTAGGTGGTCACAAAGCACCGAGCTGATCTCCCTGTGCTATGTGGCTGCTCCCCACTAGCTAGCTATTTTACATTTGGTAGTGTATATATGTCCGTGCCACTCTCTCACTTCATCCCAGCTTACCCTTCCCACTCCCGTGTCCTCAAGTCCATTCTCTACGTCTGCATCTTTATTCCTGTACTGCCCCTAGGTTCTTCAGAACCAATTTTTTTTTTTTTAGATTCCATATATATGTGTTAGCATACGGTATTTGTTTTTCTCTTTCTGACTTACTTCACTCTGTATGACAGACTCGAGGTCCATCCACCTCACTACAAACAACTCAATTTTGTTTCTCTTTATGGCTGAGTAATATTCCATTGTTTATATGTGCCACATCTTCTTTATCCATTCATCTGTCAATGGACACTTAGGTTGCTTCCATGTCCTGGTTATTGTAAATAGTGCTTCAATGAACATTATGGTACATGACTCTTTTTGAATTATGGGTTTCTCAGGGTATATGCCCAGTAATGGGATTGCTGGGTCGTATGGTAGTTCTGTTTTTAGTTTTTTAAGGAACCTCCATACTGTTCTGACAGGAGCTAAACTTTTTGAAGAATTAGGGTGAGCGACCTGTAAAGAGGTTCAAACTTTGGGAGGGGGAGAGTTTAGGAAGAGGGAGGAACAGTGGTCTTAAATCAGCAATAAAGAGCTTGCAGATTGCCGATCCTACCTCTAGGCCCAACAGAACACTGGGATGTGGCAAAAAAAAAAGCAGCTGTCACTAGAGAGAACTATAAAGAAAGCGGTGCTTCTGGGAACAAACCAGTTTTCATTCAGGTCAAGAAGGTGAAGGGAATATAAAGAATTTTGCTGATGATGGACCAGGAGTTCCAGGGGACACAATGGAAGTTTTCTTGTGTCGTAGAGGGGGAGAAGACAGGATCATATTTTAAAATATACAGAGTAGTATGGGCATGCAAGCTGGAAGATACAGTTCTGTCCTGTGGCAATCTGGATAAAGATGAGATTAGTGCTGATGGCCTTCCAGGTAGACTGTGGTAGTGAGGCTCTGACTCTGGTGTGGGAAGAGGAGATTATGGTCTTGACAAGAGCACAAAGGCTCTGAGCTCTGTTGTGGATGGTGAGGAAGAGGATGGGGGAGGTGTAGCGCTACCAGAAGCATGGGGCTATTACAGGAACCCAGACAAGGGATGATCATGGCTTGGGTTGTGGTAGTGGTTGTGGTAGTAAGAAGTAGCTAAAAAGAAATGTATTTTTGAGACAGAGTTCAGAGGAGTAGCTGATGGATTGGATTGATGGGGTAGGGGTAGGGGAGGAAACGGAGAGAAAGAGAAACAAGGATGATTCCTATGTTTTGATCTGAAAGAGGTGGTATCATCTACTAAAATGTGGAAGACTTGGAAGGAGGAATGACATTAGGTGAATAAAGAAATCACTTTTCGATATGTTAAGTTTGAGTTGCCTATTTGACATTTAGATAGAAGTGGTGAGGAAGCTATTGGATATATGTCTGATGATGTGGGCAGTGGAGCTTGGTGACCTTGAACAAGGTATTTAATTTCTCTAAGCCTGTTTCTCAACTGGAAAATAGAAGTATCTATGTGATGTGAGGGTTAAATATGGTAATACCATAAAGTGCTTAGGCTAGAGTTCAGCATTTGAAGCAATGCTCAGGAAATGTTTAATTATCCCCATTGAGAGAAAATGGAGGTCCTTTGAACTTAAAGTAAGTTTTCCAAAGCTGCTGAGTAGTGAGCCTTAGAGCTGGGACTTGAATACCAGTCCACACTCTTCCTATTCCACCAGTGACTCAATTAGATGTAATACTCATTGTCAAGCCTCTGCAGCCAGGGGTTAGAAGATTTTAGCTTAGTATTGAGGCAGGAGATAGATGGGCCCCAGGCTGAACAGTTTCTCCCCTGTGGACAGAAACCCCAAAATAGCAGAAACGCCATAAAAGCAGGATGATGGAGGAGGCTGGGCCCTGCCCAGATAAGAGATAAAAGACCACGTATTCCTCATTCTCAAAGTCAAGGAGACCTTCCCAACTACACATGTGCAGAAAGGCTCCTTGGAGGTCAAAAAGGGAAGGGGCGCCACCTCATAGTAAGTGATGTCAACTACCCATAGGCCTCTTCACTAGAATCCATCTTGGCTAAGAGATGCGCATGCACGCAGGGGAGGACCCCGAGATAAACCAAATACAGACTCAGAACCAGACAAAGCAACATGATTGGTCAAAGGAAACCTGGAAGAAATGCCCCATAAAAGTGATTCAAACTACCACAAGGGCGTGAATCTCTCTCTGAGCCCGCCGTGTGTCTATCCACAGGTACTCCTTTCCTCCTAATAAGCACTTTACTTCACTACTTTCCATCTCTATGTGGAAATTCATTTCTACACAGCTGACAGGCCAGGGCCTTGTCACTGGCCTCTGGTCCCTGGTGGTCTGGTGGCTAGGATTCAGTGCTCTCACTGCCACGGCCTGACCACAATCTCTGGCGGGGAACCGAAATCTTGCTTCAAGCCGCTGCAGGCGGAGGCCACCAAAGATCAGTATCAAATCCGATAAAGGGATATACCCCATTCTTACACTGCTTTCATATAAGGTGTCCAGCTTTTTTCTCCATAGAGTTATGATATAGGGAGGGGAAAGCATAGACTGTGGAATCAGACAGACCTGGTTCAATCTCACATTATAAAATCAACGATACTCCAATAATTTTTTTAAAATCTCACATAATTTTGCTCTTAGATTATTCAACACAATGGCAGATTCGGGGGGGGGTCATTTTTTTAAAAAAGAGGAAAATTATTAAGTGTTTATTCCTTAGCTTTCAGTAGCACCAAATTCCATCTGCATCAATACATACAGATGTATAAGTATAAACTACTCTTTTTTTAAATGTTCTTAAGTAACTAAAGCATCTACTTTTCCAGTTAGATAATTACCTCCCTGGTAATTACCATTTTCTAATACTAGTTCTAGACTATTCGCCTTTATATGTCAACTTTAGACATCCTAGAGTCTTGGTAATTTTCTCTACCAAAGAGGAGAAGGAAAACAATCCTCTCAATGAGACTCACCACCACTACTCAACCAACCGTCAGAGAGAATCTGCCTCATTTTCCTGTGAAATAAGGCTTAGATCTCAGAAGATGACAGAGTTTACTCAGAACAGGAAATGAGCTCTTAGAGACCTTTGGGAATACTAATTGCAATGGATGAATAATTTATCTCTAACAGTCTTCAACAAATATTCATTGAGGGAAATCTTATCAAAATACTATAAATTCTTGCTTCTGGTTAATCCTGCCTACAGCTTGTTTAATAAATGGATTCAGCTTTAATAACTTCAGGAAAAGGAAGCTTATTTATTTAACCACGATCTCTTGTCTCTAGGATGCAAAGATGCAGGGATCTTGCTCTCAAGGCATACTCTGTCTAGTGGGGGATACAGCCAAGAAAACAAAAAGATACAGTAGAGACTGACACAGGGCATAACAGACGCTTAAGATGTAATAGGGGCAAGGCACAGAAGTGGGATCAGCCTCTGTGGGGATGAGGTTGCTGCCAGGGACCAATGAAGGCTTTCAGAGAATGGCATACCTATGTTGTAAAGGAAAGGCCTTAAAAACCTAACCTGACAAAACTTCCATTTTAAAACTCTTTTATTTAATAGAAATGTCTTTTTATAACTTTATTCACTACTCAACATTTACTGGGGACCTACTCTGTGCCAGGCAGTGGCCTAGGTCCTGAGAATACAGCAGTGAACTGGGCAGAACTTTGCTCAGTCTGGCAGAGACTGACACTAAGGAAATAACTGTAAGTGTGAAGAATGTTGTGAGAGAGAAAGAGCAAGATCTGTGGCAGAGGGGAACTGCCCCAACCCAGGTGAGAGACATGAGTACACAGCTGAGCACCTGGGTGTTTGCCTAGCTGGTGTGAGCCCTGTCTTCTCTTCAAAAGTAGAGTCATTCTCATGGTTTTTCTGAATCCCCTGCAGGACCTAGCCCAGGGCCAGGGGGTTGTAGTTAACAGCTCAAAACCCACTGCCTGACTAATTGGGTCTTTTTTATTCTTGGGAAGGCACTTCTGGATCTTCACCATTCTGAAAATAATCTATAGTTTTGTATTTAAGTGCCAGAGAGAGTTCTGATTAAATTCTACCAAATAGTTTTTACTAAGTGTTTATTAAAATCTTGTCTGGTTAAGAAGAACATAAGACTATATAGGTCCTGAGATGACTTAATTTCACATTGAGAAAAGTTCTGTGTTTGAAACTCTAACTCTAGCCAGCAATCTTACAAATGCCCATCACTGGTCAGGACACGATAATTATTCAGTGGAATTTTTAAGGAAGGTGGGTAAGAGGTGCCATCACCAGATGTCAAGGATGGTATTGATATATTACAGAAGCTCTTCAACTTACCAACTTCCACTTTACAAATCAGACAGATAATAATCAAAGCCTGAGCCAGAGTATAAGCTGGTTAACTCTGCCCCTAGAAGAGATGGCATTAATAGTAGCTAATATATGGTGGGCCTTTCAGGGCCTGCTACAGTTGTACACTTAGTAAATGCTTGTGAAATTCATTGAAAACAAAGTTAGCTTTCCAAACCCCAGATCTCAGAGGTCATTTCGTGTAGGCTTTGCCAACCAGTAGATCATAAAGCTTTGTCTGGTATCTTTAACCAAGATATTACCAAGATGAACTTTCACACTTTGTCAATAGCTCTGTTTTCCTGGAACCTCCATCAAGGAGGGTAGCTGTGTTGACGGCCCCACACCCACATCCCACTCTTACTCATCCCTACACTCATGATATGGCTTCACTGTCAGCCCCCCAGTCCCATCGGGACTTTAGGGTTACAAAGACACTAAAAAGTGGCAGAATAATGAGGGAACATTCTGGGGTGATGATAATGTTCTATACACTGAAAAGAGTGTGGGTTTTACATTTGCATATGTAAAGGTGTATGGTTTTGTCAAAACTCTGGAATGGTACACTATAGATTTGTGAATTCCATTGTATGCAGATTTTATCCAAAAGAACTGTAAAAAAAAAAAAAAAAAAAGGGCTTCCCTGGTGGCGCAGTGGTTGAGAGTCCGCCTGCCGATGCAGGGGACATGGGTTCGTGCCCCGGTCTGGGAAGATCCCACGTGCCGCAGAGCGGCTAGGCCCGTGAGCCACGGCCACTGAGCCTGCGCGTCCGGAGCCTGTGCTCTGCAACGGGAGAGGCCACAACAGTGAGAGGCCCGCGTACCGCAAAAAAACAAAACAAAACAAAACAAAAAACTCTAGTAAATGATATACATGCTGCTGAAGTGTTTCAAGATGAAGTATATGGATGTCTGTCAGTTTATCAAAAATATCAGATAGACTAATGGATGGACAGAGGGATAGGTAGACGGATAATTATGCAAGGAGGCAAATACGGTAAAAATGTTAATTGTAGAATCTAGGTAATTACATGGATGGTCAATATATAATTTGATTTTTCTGAAAATTTTTCATAGTAATTTCATAATTTATAATTATTTAATGATATGTAATAAATACTGGTAAAATAAATAAAAATTTGAAATTACTAACTAATAAAACATTTGAAATTTTTCATACTAAAATGTTGGGGGAGGAAAAAGTGGCAGAATAGTCCATCCTAGGTCAACCCAGTCTAGGAAACTAATGCTCAGAGAGTATGTCTGATCTATTATTCCATTATTTAAGATCCCCGAGGGCTCTCCATTCCCTGTACAATAAAATTGGAGCTCTTTGGCTTCGCACACAAGGCATTTCATAACCTGTCCGCTGACCAGCTCTCTGACCACATTTTCAATCCTCCAAGCATAAGAGCAGAGCTGTAATGACACATGTAGGCAACTGAGCCAGCTAATAATTTGGTGCTCCTTCAGTATGATATTTTTAAGCTAATTTTTACTTATCAAAGCAATATAAGTGCATAATTTAAAAGGTCAAGTAGCACCAAAACGTTTATAAAAAAAACCAACACAGCAGTATTTTCACATAGCTCTGTCCGCCCCCCCACCATCCTATTATCCAGAGACAATTTTTTTTACAGCTTTTACATTGTTTCTATTTGCCTCCAAGTTTCTGGGTATGTGATTCTCTCTATTAATCAAGTTAGAGATTATCTATCAATTTCCTTTTTTCTTTCCACATAATTTTTTTCTTTTTTCTTTTTCTTTTTTTAATATTTATTTATTTGTCTGTGCCAGGTCTTAGTTGTGGCATGCAGGATCTAGTTCCCTGACCAGGGATCGAACCCAGGTCCCCTGCATCGGGAGTGTGGAGTCTTAACCACTGGACCACCAGGGAAGTCCCTTGATTTCCTTTCACTGTGCGATTAGCACTCTTACTCTTCCCCTGCCCCTTCCTCCATCCTCCCAACACAGTTGTATCATACTTTTTTGTTAAACTCATATTCGGTGTTAATTAATATGACTGTAAGTATTGTTTTCTAGTGAGTCGAGAAGTGTATGATGATTGAATTTTCTTTCTTGTATATCTTTCAGTTTCTCTTGAAGTTGATAACTGCCTCTGTTTTTTCATTTGCCTAGATTTCATTGAACCAATCGTAAGTCTTCCCATAGCAACTGACAGTTCTATAATATGCTTCTCACTAAACATTTTCACATGATCAAACCTGTTAGATAATCTGGTAGTTCTGTATTGTTTCCCCAACAGCATCCTTCCTGGAGCCCTCTACTCCACTTAATTTATTCAGGTTACTTCTAGACCTACCACATCACCTAGTCTATCTGAGGTCTTCTGGGATGTCCTTTTGCTATCATCCTGGAGATACCCTTTGCCTCACTCCTGTGTTGGATCCTCTGTTCCTTGGATCCAGTATGTTCTTTCCTGGTTTATTTCCGCATTTGGTGGAACATATCATTCAGTAATTTCTTGAGAAAGGATATGTGAAAGGAACATCTTTTTGAGATTTCGCATGTATGAAAGTGCATATATATTATCCTCGCACATAATCAATGGTTTGCTTGGGTGGCTGGATCTAGAATTCTAGGTTTGAAAATAACTTTTATTCAGACTTTTAATGGTATTACTCCATTAGCTTCTAGCTGTCAATGTTGTTGAGAAGTCCAGTGTTATTCTTTTACCCAGTCCTTTGGAATGATTTTTTTTTTCTCTCTGAAAAGATTTTCCCCCTTCTATTATTGTTCTGGTTTGTAACTTCCATATTGGAGGTTTTCCTCGGATCTCCAGTGATCTTTGTCTATCTATTTGTAACTTAAAATGAGATACTTTAAAGCTGTTTGGAACTGTTCATACGAGGGTAGGCTTATCCTCTGGTGAACTGTAAAATGAGAAGGTGGCTAGCCAAATTTTTCATTTGGTATCCCTAAATTTTAGCATAGGTAGGTCTCTTTTTGGATGGTGCTCAGTTTCTCCCATGGGAGGAGAGGAGAGTGGGAATGCTGCTAGAACCTGGTAGTAGGTCCTTGCCTCTTTTCAGATTCTAGCATCTCACTGCCAGCTCTCTTCTGTACCTGGTTTCCTGAGACTAGCTCAGCTTCTTGAGAGACCCTACTCTCATTTTTGAGGGTGGGGGAAACATAGCCCCTGTAGAGTGGGTGGGAACTTAGAGGTCTAGCCATTCCTTATACACTCTTTTTTTTAAAGATTTTTTTTTGTATGGACCATTTTAAAAGTCTTTATTGAATTTGTTACAGTATTGCTTCTGTTTTATGTTTTTTGGTTTTCGGCTGCGAGGCATGTGGTATCTTAGTTCCCCAACCAGGAATTGAAACCACACCCCTGCGCTGGAAGGCGAAGTCTTAACCACCGGACCGCCAGGGCAGTCCCTCCTCACATACTCTTAAACAGTCCCTGCTCCGCTCCTTTGCCTCACCTCTGCCTCACCTCTGCCTCACAGGCACCTGGTGCCAGCACCCCTGAGCCTTCCTGAAGTTGTGGGGAGTGAATCAGCTCCTTCTGGTTAACATGGCCCTGCACAGGAACTTCAGTTTGACCTGCTTTCTCTTTGGTTCAGAGTCACAGTTGTGTCCTAGTTTTACCAAAGATACACTCTATGTTCCTTATTCTTGTTTTTCTTATTGTTTAGGGGAATTTTTGAGAGAAAGGTGCAGGGGGCAGAACCATCTTTATTCTGTCATCTTAAAACTAGAAGTCTTCCAACTGGATATTTAGTGGGAAAAAAGCAAGTTTTTCCTTTACTCTCACACTGCTACCACACTCACACTTCTGATGCCAGGTGTGTGGGGTTCCCCTCACTCCACACACCAAGCAATTCTGTGATACTAGCTGGGTGTCCTACAATTTAACTCAATTCCAACACTGTCTACCTGGGATAGTATCAAATCCCACAGGTTAAGGGCTCAGTCCCACGGGACTGCCCCCCCCCATTTCAGATGCTAATCACAAATAGTAAGTACCCATGATACCCACAATTTCTGTCCAATTTGGCTACAAATTGGAGATTCCCATGACCTCCTCTCCCTTGGATTCCATTATTTGCTAGAGTGGCTTACAGAACTCAGAGAAACACTAACTTATGTTTAACATTTTATTAGAGGATATGATAAAAAGATACAGATGAAGAGACATTCAATACATAGGGTCTGGGAGGGTCCCGAGAGCAGGAGTTTCTGTCTCCGTGGACTTGGGGTGCACCACCTTCCTGGTACATGGATGTGTTCACTGACCTGGAAGTTCTAAGAACCCCATACTTTGGGGGGTTTTATGGAGACTTCATCACATAGGTATGATCAGTCATTAACTCCATTTCTAGCCCCTCTCCTCTCTGGAGAATGGGAGGTAGGGCTGAAAATTCCAATCTTCTAATCATGGCTTGGCCTTTCTGGTGACCAGTCCCTATCCAGGAGCCCATCAAGAGTTACCGTTATTACCCAGAAAATTCCAAGGGATATAGGAACTCTCTGTCAGGAACCAGGGTCAGAGACCGAATATTAGAACAAAAGATGCTCCTAGTACAATTATCACCTAGGAAATTACTAGGGTTTTACGAGCTCTGTGCCAGAAACTGGAGGCAGAGACTAATATACATATTTTCTATTACCTTACAGATATTCTTTATTATTTATTCAAGAAATTATTAGAGGAGAGGCTGCGGGGGCTGCATGGGAAAAGAGGACCAACAGTGAAAGAGATGCTAAGCTCTGCCTCTGTTAGTAAGTCTTACAAGTGGAACTAATTTAGGCCAAAGGGGAATGTACTGACTTATATAACCAAACCACTGAAAGGACAATGATGGCTGGATCTTACTAGAACTAGGCACTTGATCCTTTCAGGACTTTCTCTAGAGATGGCTACATTCAACAAGTGGTGGTGAATGACGTGCTCCTACCTTGATATTAGCACCCACAGAGAGGAAAGAACTACTATCTATCACTAAGCTATTGGAAGAAAATATCTAGAGAAATTCTTTGACTGTCCCTGCTTGCATCATGAACTTGCCCCACAGTGGCCTGGGAAGCTCCATTTGGGAGAAATGAGGAGGAAAGTGGCAAGGGTCTAAAAGAAGGGGAAGCAACACCAATGTTCCCTGGGGGCATCACTGGTGTCCTGTATATTCACTGAACTGTTGACCTACAGCTCACCACTGCCCCTAAATGGGCTTCTCCTTTGACAAGGTACCCAGAAAACACAAGATCCATTTATTATCTCACTTCCTTCCCAAACTTCTATGAGCACCTACTATACGCCACTGGATACTGGGAATAAAAAGATGAATAAGACCCAGTTGCTGACCTCAAGGAGCTCACAGTCTAATTGTCAAGAGACTTATGTAAACAAACAATTGCAGGACAGTGCTGTGAGTGCAGCAATCCAGATGCTTAGAAGACGCAGAGAGAGAGAAGGCTGTAACTTCCTCTGCAGGAGCAGTATTTTGGAGTGGTGATACAAATTGGGTTCTGAAAAAACATAAATATGAGATCACCAGCAAAATAGGAAGAGGGAAGACATTCTAAGCAGAGGAAAAAGAATCATTTATTCATTTGTTCCAAAATATTTTTTGATTACCACTAGGTATCTTGTACTAGGTAGGCAATGGGGATACATTTCTGAACAAAATGGTTCTTGAAGTTTGTCCCTGCTCTTGAAGTTTGCAGTATGATTAAGTCAGACAATAAAATTATCAAACGAATAAATATCTAATTAAAAACTGTGTTAATCACCATGGAAGAAAAGTATAAGGTGCCATAAGAACCTAACAGGGTTCAGAGTGGGACAGGAATGTGGGGGGAGGGGTCACAGGATGCAGTATCAAGGACCCATGGCCATTTCCATGTGGCTGGATAGAAACGGAAGGTCTAGCTGTCTTGGACAAGGCAACAAGTCCATTGCTCCCATTTTGCCCTTAGGCTGTGCCATATTCATAAATAGTTCTTCAAAACTCTTGGAAAGAGAATTAGGAATTCTAGAGTTTTTCTCTTCTTTCACCAAATTTATCTTATCTGAGAATTTCAAACTTCCATTTGAAAATTATGGATATTCTAGTCAGACCTAAGCTGTCATATTGCTGCCTGCTGCCTCCATCAACATGTCTGAGTCCATCTGGGGTTTCTCAAAATCCTTCAGTGGGTTTTCTTTTGTAGTTTTGTTTTTTGTTTTTTGTTCTTTACTTTCTCCAAACAACTGTGTCATCAGCTGCCTTCTCCAATGTATGGTTTTTTTAAATTTAAGATTAATTTTTTATTTAAATATACATATCATACAAAAGTTTTATCTCATAAAAATATGCCCCATATTAAATAACTTTAAAGATACATAATTATTTATACATAATGCTTTCAATTTAGTTTATCCATTATTGTGAATCCTTTTGGTCCCTGAACTTAACTTGGGTTTCTTTTTCATTTTTTTGTTTTGTTTTGTTTTGTTTTTGGCTGCACAGCTTGTGGGATCTTAGTTCCCCAACCAAGGATTGAATCCAGGTTCTCAGCAGTGAAAGCACAGTGTTCTAACCACTGGACCACCAGGGAATTCCCCTGGAATTTACCTTTGTTTCCTCTCCTAAGGCTGGATGCAGCATACAACTGCCCCCATGGGGAGGAGCAAGAAATCAAGGGTACTAAGGAGACCAGTCTGAGTTATCATTGATGATGTCAAGAGGCACTCAGCAGAACTCATTTATGTTATTCAAACGTAAATGAGAAAATTAGCAATATGAGCAACCTTCAATAGCTTGTTCACATAAAGTATATTTCATATCACAAAAGATTTAAATACACCTAAGTTACTTAACTACTTCTGAGTCCTTTGAAGTAACGTCAATATTCCAATTTCCACATTTTGTTAAACTTTCTGTTGAATGTGTTAAGCACTCAACAATTGGGGATATTTTTAAAGAGTTAATTTTGGATGCACTCTCTCTTCTACTATAAAAAATAATTAGTATTTTTTTTCCATTTGGCAAATCAAAGCTGCCCATTTTTGTCCCTGTATGTGATATTATCAAGTTGTGGTGAGTCACTGGTCTATTCTGCAGAGCACTGGCTTCCTGGTTACACCAGGTTGAATTCCTCTGATTCATACTCTTTAACATCTGCAGTGTCCAGACTCACATTTAAAAGAGAACACTCAGAACAGCTTATCAAATGCTTCCCCTACAGATGATGTCCTAGGAGCACCCAGACCAGCTACCAAGGGTCCTCAGCAAAGTTGCTATGGTATGTCCTTAGTGCCTTCCCAAAGCCTACAGCTTTGCCTCTCTCCATGTCCTTTCTCCTCATTTGCAGTTTTCATGCTCTTAGTTCTAGTGAAGAACTCCTGAGGTGGCATGAAGGAGTCATTGAGAGAGATGAAGAGAAGCATCTTGGAGTGACACTGACAGTAAATGATTCTTTGGCTCTGGGAGTACTTGAAAGTCTACATGTCCACATCCAACTGTACTTACACATCTTGAAAGACAGGCCCTCAGGGAAGGAGGGGTGGGTCTGTGGAAAAAGATAAGGGAGGGAAGAGGTCCAGAAAGGAGGAGCTCAGATGAGAGCTCCACCCTCAGGAGCAGAAGGGGAGCCATCAACACTTCGAGTAGCAGATAAGGGTAAAGTTGGACAACGTGTAAGGTTTTTGGAGACTTCATAACTTCCTCATGTTGTTAATTTTTTTCTCCTTCTGTTTCCCCATGGTGACCCCAAGAAAACCCTTAAAACTGAAAGGGTCTGTATACTTATTTTGGTGCACAGCAACACAGGGATACATCCCACTCCACATCCACTCTTGGAGAAAAATGAGAACCAAGAAATAGAGTAGTTGCTAACAGCTCAGAAAAGAAAAGCAAGAAAGCTGAATTTCTCAAATCTATGGCAAGGAGAAAAGAGGTTCAAGGGGTTGGGTCATAGAGTCTAACTGGGAAGAGGGCTGTAGAGTCCCCAGTAACCCTCCTCTTCCCAGTGCCTGTCCCCCTCTAGTACTCTATGTTTTCAAATGTCCTTTCCTTCCTCATCCTTAATCCAAACTCCCATTTGGGCAAAAGAGGAAAAAGGAGTGCCTGGACCACCATGGCAAAATCGAGGAAGGCTTTGGAGAAGAGGAAGCCACATATGAGCTTCTTAATTTGGCATCATCTCTAACAGAATTCTTGTATGATTGCACTCTTCTGGGTCAGCATCCATGGGATATCCAGGGAAAATAGCATTTTTCAAAAGGAATAGCTACTTTCTATTTAGAGCTTAAAAGGAGAATGTAGGGTAGAGCCAGTCCCAAGAGAAATATCCAGTGGAAGAATTCTTAGCGTCTCCTAGCTGCACTTCAGAAACCATGATTTCATTGAATGTATTCCTGAATGTGATTATATTAGCTAGACACAGATGGCAAACATTTCATGTTAATGACTGTAATTTGTGTTCCTTTTACCTTGCCACTTATATCTGTTATTAGAAAATGAAGACCTCAATCAGCCCATTATAAGCAGGAGACCCTTTTCTTCAACCCTCTAAATCCATCTCCAGACCTGGGTGTTCTTCTGATCTAACCGCACATGTTCCTTCCAATCTTCTAGGATGCCCTGTCATATGCATACTCAAGGGAGTCTTGAGTAGCACTCGGGCTGCATGCCATTTCCTAGCTCCTCTTCTCCTTGAGTTTGGGCTGATAGCTAAAAGGACCTACCCTTTGAGGGTAGGTCCTTATGGAGTTCTGGCTGTGAAGGTGGCCTCTGCAGTCTGACAGCCTGCAATAGAACACTTGCCCCCTTGACTAATAGTATTACCTTGAGCAAGTGTCTCAATTCCCAAAGCCTATAAAATGGGGATCACACACTTGACATGGCCAGCTGACAGTGCTACAGACTTGACTTCTGCTAAAATAACAACTGATACAATAATCCCTAGTTGGTATCTCATTTACACAGCAAAGACAACTGACAGTCCTCATCCTGAGTGGTCACTTCACCTAAGTGGGCAGAGAGCACTTCCATCCAGCCCAGCACTTATACAACACCTAATTGTTAAAGCCAGATAGTGCTCGCCAACCATAGACACTTCAAGGCTTTGTTTTCTTAATATGGAAGAAAGCTGGTTTGTGGTGTTCAGTTTTAAAAGATGTGGTAGTCAACCCCAAAATGGCCCCCCAATGATCCACACCTCCAGGTATTCATGCCCTTGTATAATTCTTTCCTACTTTGCATCAGAGTTGGTCTATGTGATGAATTGACAGCAGAAGTGATGGGATGTCACTCTTGAGGCTAGATTATAAAAAACATGTGGCTTGCTCTCTCTTGGGTCAGTGGATGCCAGCCACCATGGCTTGAGGCAGCCATGTGAAGAGACTGATGAGGCAAGGAACTGAGGCTTCTTGCCAAGAGCCATGTATGTCAGCCATCTTGGAAGTGGATCCCCCAGTCCTGGTCAAGCCTTCAGATGACTGCAGCCCCAGCCAACATCTAGACTGCAACCTCATGAGAGACCCTAATCAGAACTATCCCTCGAAGCTGCCCAGATTCCTGACCCTCAGAAAGTATGAGATAATAAATGTTTATTGTTTTCAGCTGCTAAGTTTGAGGTAACTTGGGGAGGGGTGGTATATAGCAATACATAACTAATACCATACACTTTCTCTCTCTTGAACCTGAGCCCCCATAGTCAAATCTCTGTGCTATATTCCTGCCTAGCAGTAAAAAGAAACGTCCACTTAGAGCTTACTCTGTGGTATTAACAGTACCTATATGATCAGGTTGGGAGGACTGAGCAGGGTAATACATGTAAAGTGCTTAGTGTGAGCCTAGCATGTGGTAAGCACACAACCAATCTAGTTATCACTATTCTGCAGAAACATAGGGTAGTTGCTGTAGATCTTGGTGTCTGGGACACTTAGGGCTTAGCATAATGAATGAAGACTTAAAGTTAAGGGTGCAGGGAAGGAACCCCTGAGGCACATTTTCCCACTTCTAGTAGCTCTTAGGGGTCAGCCCTTAAACTGCTGCAGCCAGGGCTCCTTCTGTGAGAGCAGGAGGGACAGATCAGAGCAGAGACATTCTTTTTGGCTGGCTCCTGAAGTGACTAAAGCAGTATGTTAAAAGATAGAAAAAGTTTACTAAGTGGAAAAAGAGAAAGAAAACAGGAGTGTAAGGGAGTGGATTCATCTTTTTCTGCTTCTTAATTTTGCCCAGGTACTACCTTGTTTATTTTCAGTTTCCACTGGGTTAAGTAGAAGTTCTGCTCAGAAATATTCCTTATTGTGCACAACTATGCACTCTGTAACTTAGAACAAAACACAGGTCCACTGTCTAGCATCTGCTCATGGCCCAGGCCATCTCTGGTATGAGCTGTACACAAATGTGATGGGCTCTGGGTGTTGCACAACAGGAGGCTTATCACTGGGTCATTTGTTCCTAGGGGAGATACATCAGAAGGGAAAGACAGTTTTTGAAAGACTAAGAATAAAGTGAAGAATATGAAGGACAAAGTGGAAGTTTGCCAATCAATGTGCCAAACTAAAGTGATTAGGCAGAAAAGAAACTGAAGGACAATTGAGAGCCAAGAGTGGTCAGAGACAGATTAAAATAAAACGGGTCAGTTGGAGCAATCTTGGAACTAATTCTGTAAATGTGGCTCATACACTGAATCATTATCCTGAAATACCCTAGAGTATAAGCTTCACGGTTTTTATCTGTTTCAATTACTATGATGTTCCTAGTGCCTACATCAGAGCTCAGCACATAGAAGGAGCTTGATAAATATTTGTTAAATAAGTGAATGACTATGACTAAACATAGCTCAACAAGAGGGGTAAATATAGAGAAACCTATTATTTAAGTATACACACAGATTTATTTCTCAAGTTAAACACTTTCGGTTTACACAGTTTTTCACTGATCTGCCTGATATTTCAGTCGTCAATGTGCATTATGCAGCTCACCAGGCTGCAAATTCTTGTCCCCAAACTTTGAGCTCCACTCACTTGTTAGACAAATTAGAAAGAATATTTTAGCTTTGTGGGTTACGGAAATAGGCAAGCTGGCTGTTTCAAATATGTTTTATGAGAAAAATATAGCTTGAGTTCATAGGTCAGTAACAACATATTAACATAGAATTAATTGTCCTATACTTACTTCAAGGATTGTAAGCTATATCTTTCAGGGGTAGAAATACACTCCCCTGCTCCCTGTGACCTACTGTTAGAGAAACTGCTTTGATAAGACAAACTGCTTCACTCAGCCTAAGGCTCTACAGGGTCACTGCATTACTGTCATTCCATTTGTACAAATAAAGAGGAAACCTAGGGCTTCCCTGGTGGCGCATTGGTTGAGAGTCCGCCTGCCGATGCAGGGGACACGGGTTCGTGCCCCGATCCCGGAAGATCCCACGTGCCGCGGAGCGGCTGGGCCCGCGAGCCATGGCCGCGGAGCCTGTGTGTCCGGAGCCTGTGCTCCGCAACGGGAGAGGCCACAGCAGTGAGAGGCCCGCGTACAGCAAAAAAAAAAAAAAAAAGAGGAAACCTAAAGAATTTTGATATCTTTTCTGTCACTTCTGGTATGAAAAAGGGAAACAAACTGCACTTATTTAACTAGGATCCTTTAGTCCTTCAGGATTTTGAATCATTTCAAAAGTCTCTTGAGAGGTAAACAAATCTCTCTACACAGAGATACTGGCAGCATAAAGTTCAGGTCAGAGTACATGTAGGAAAGACTCTCCACAGTTACTCACAAGTTTCATTGATTGTCTGTCCACAGCCAAATTGGTCTGAGCTTCCTCATAGCTCAACTTGGGAACAGTACAGTCATCCGGAGCCATTCTGTGCCAATGACAACCATCTGCTTCCCACGTGCCCTTTCTACTTGGACAAATAAAAACAATCACCCCACATGAAAACCCATTAATTCATATTTCTTCAAAGACACTTAGCCCCACCTCAGAACAGTAACACATCTGACAACCTTGGAAGTATTTAGAACGTCTGTGCATTTTCACAAGAAAAATACTCCTGGTTCCTTTTTTGGAGACTTTTATCTTCCCATCTGTCTGTAATTGGATTACTCAAATGATGTACAAAGAGTGGGTAAACAATTATTTACTTGAGCCCTGGCTTGCAGCACTAAGTTTTGACCATAGAGATACTGGTTTAAAAGGACACAGGATTTGTTATAATCCTATTATTATTTATGTTCACAACAGGTTTCCTTATCCTCATGGATAATCCACTCTTTAAGTATTAGGGATCTGAGAGTGGTAGATAAAAGAAGTGAACTGAATTCACTCATTCAACAAGTATTATTGTGCTTACTATATGTTGGCTTGGTAGCAGCACTGGGATACAGGGGTGATTATATATTTATTGAAGTTAGACACTGACTTTTCCACTTTTTCCCTCCTTCAGAAAGTACTTGTATCTATGTATCTATATATCAATTAATTAATTTTTACCATTATCTGCAGCATGGCACCAATTTGCACTATAATTATTTTTTAAGGGCAGAGTTTTATCATTTTTATGCTTTATGCATTATAAAGCTTGGACAGTTGGCCTGAGGCAAATGTATTTAGTTCTCTTTTCAGTCCAAGATTATTTTATCAAAACAAATAAAGCCAGGAAAACACCTTCTTTGAGAATCAATGTTACTGTTGTCACAGTACTATAAAATTTGCCACTTTAACACTATTGATGAAATAAATAACAATGGTTAAGTAGTAGCCAAGTTCCCAGAATTATAGAAGCCTGGGAATTGCTTAGACAAAAAGAGCAGGTGGTGAGAAAGCTCCAACATCAAAAAGAGAACCACAAAGGCAAGGCAAAGGTTTACAGCTTTGGCACTGCCCTGCCTTTGAGAAATCACTCTAGAGGGCAAAGGGCACTAGGGTGATTACTACTTTAAAATTAAAAGCATCTCTAGAGAAGGGGGGATGAGAGACAAACCTTATTATGCACATACACACACGTGTACATACATACACATACACATATGTGTATATGCCTACATATGTACATAAATATATAAAATAGTGTATATCTGAGGGAAAGTAATGGGGAAAAGTACAGGAGTCAAAGAGAAACTATGTGAAACCCCTTCCACCCCAGGATTTTGAAAGGTTCTACTTGGCTTTTGAAGAATGCACCTCAGTGAAGGGGAGAGCAATCAGAAAGAACTCACACGTGCTGAACCTGCTTTGTTTTTTCCTTTCTTTTAGTTTGCCTACCACTAAGAAGCAGAATGGGCTGGGAATTCTTTTTAGACAAATGGCAGTTTAGCCGCTGCTACTGCTGGAAAGTTAGTCATTTTAGAGTCCAAAGTCTCGGAGGGAAAGAAGTACCTCGGGTTTTCCTTAGGCCAGCTATTAAAATGGAAGTTTCATAAGAGCACAAACTTGCTCATAGCTATAAACCTGGCAGAAAGGACAGCACATAGTTGGCCCTCAAAAAATATTGTTAACTGAATGGATGAATTAAAGGATCAGTGAATGAGATCAATGAGTACTGAGTGTTTTCCATATGCAGTGGAGAATACAGGAAATTATAAGACATAATTGCTGCCTTTAGGAAGCCTTGTAACCAGATAGGGACACAAACTTAACAATCATAAAGTAGTTGGAGGACAATACGCAATAGTAACAATTAAACCACTATTGTTGTTTTTTTTTTTTTTTTTTTTTTTGCGGTATGCGGGCCTCTCACTGTTGTGGCCTCCCCCGCTGCGGAGCACAGGCTCCGGACGCGCAGGCTCCGGACGCGCAGGCTCAGCGGCCATGGCCCACGGGCCCAGCCGCTCCGCGGCACATGGGATCCTCCCAGACCGGGGCACGAACCCGCATCCCCTGCATCGGCAGGCGGACTCTCAACCACTTGCGCCACCAGGGAGGCCCACCACTATTGTTTTGACAAAATAATCTTGAAAGTTAGGTTATGAGTGGTTCAGTCTATAATGCTCCTAAATGGCTTGGAAAACAGAGAGATGATGCTGAGCTGGGCCTCAAATAATTGATAGGATTTAAATAACTGCCTGCTTACTAACCCCCCCAACTCCATTGGCATCTTGGGGGGTTTTGAGGCACATCCTCAGAACCTCTTGGGCTGGTTCATTTATTCATTCATTCATTCATTCATTCATTTATTTATTTGCCACGCTGCGCAGCTTGTGGGATCCTGGTTCCCCAACCAGGGATCGAACCCATGCCCCCTGCAGTGGAAGCATGGAGTCTTAACCATTGGACAGCCAGGGAACTCCCTTGGGCTGGTTAAAATAACTTAAATTTGTAAGAATGTGTTAAATTCATCTGTCAGGTCTACTTGCAAGTACAGCCCTGTTTTCATTAAGATTAGAGGAAAGAAGACAAAGGACGATTTTGTAAAATAAGTATGGTGACCGTATATTTGGAGATCCAACGCCGTGTGAAACTGAGACTCCATAGAAAAACCTGTGCTCAATACATACTTGCACACTGATATGGATATCATGGCCCTCTTCTCACTCGTCACAGGGAATGTGTTATTGGTTACACAGTGGACTCTCGTTCTTTGCTTTAATTAGTACTTCAGGAAAGTTAGCTTTCAGAGATCTTTGCTGACAACTTAAAGACTGATTTGTCTTTAAGGCCTGTAAACTTGTCTCCTTTGTAGCTTAAAGTCAAAAGATCAATGGATCAAATGGATAAAAGTCATTTTGTTTGTCTAATCGAATGGAGTGAAGCTGTAAACTTGAACAATATAGGATTCTACAGCTTCTCGGGGAGATTTTATGATACCACCCTACTAATGCTGCCATACTTATACCTACCTATGCTTTCCCAATTTTGCTTAATATTACTTTTTGCAGAAATGTGGTTGGATGGTAAAACATGTTTCTTTTTTACTTTGCTGGCCTCTCACTGCTTTCTTTCTATGCTGTTCTTAAATCAGGTTGCAGACAGAAATGTACGTTTGTCTATTAAGCCAAGAACAGGCTTTGCTGAATTTAATGGGAAAATGTGGTCACACTAGGTTTTTTGGAAGACACTGAGAAGTGTCCTGAAATGAAATCAGCATACAGCACAAGTCTCTACTAAAGCTCTTTATGTTTTGCACTGCTCTTAAAACAAAACAAAACAAAAACAAAAAGAAGACAAACTTTTTATTGAAAAAACAAAACAGGTACAGAAAAACACACAAAACAAATATATAGTTTAATGAGTTATTACAAAGCAAACACTTTTGTAATCACCATCCAAGCCAAGAAATAGAGCTCTGCCAACCCTCACCCCCACCCAAAAGCCCCTCCATATACTCATTCCAATGATAACCTCCTCTCTCCACAAAAGTAGCCACCATTCTAAGCATTATAGCAATCATGGCTTTCTTTACAGTATTATCACCCCAGTGTAATAAGACATCCAAGTGTACCTTCCTGGACTATTATTTAGTCTTATCTGCTAAGCAATGTTTTCTTTTAAGTCTCTTTTAATCTATAGGTTCCTCCTCCAATCCTTTTCTTTACACCCTGTTAAAGAACACAGATCACTTAACCTGTACACTCTCCTACACTCTAAATGCTGCTGACTGTACACCCATGGTTCAACAAGTTCTTCATTTCCTTTATATTGGTTGCTGGATCCAGAGGCATGATTAGATTCAAGTCTTCCTCTGGGAAGACTAGGTGCTGTGGTCTGAATGTTTGTGTCCCCCCTAAATTCATATGTTGAAATCCTAACCCTCCAAAATGATGGTATTAATAGGTGGGGCCTTAGGGAGGTGATTAGGTCATGAGGGAGGAGGCTTCATGAATGGGATTAGAACTCTTATCAAAGAGATCCCACAGAGCTCCCTAGGGCCTTCCACCATGTGAGGATACAATGATAAGTCTGCAACCCAGAAGAGGGTTCTCACCCAACCATGCTGGCAGCCTCCAGAATTGTAAGCACTAAATTTATGCTGTTTATAAGCCATCCAGTCTGTGGTATTTTGTTATATTAGCCCCAGTGGACTAAGACAATAGCTGATGACGTTTTCTTTCACCGGGAGGCACACATCTTGTTGTCTCTCCTTTTGTGACGTCAGCAGCATGTTGATGCTCAGTGACTATACCCATTAATTTGTTGAGGGTTGAAAAATGGTGATACTCTAAATCTGTTATTTCTTTTAAAATTATTAGCCAGAATGCTTTTATAAAAAGATGCTTCCCCTCATTTACTATTAAGAGACACAATGGCACTGTTCATATAGGAAAAGTAGGATAAATAGTTGATTCTTTTGCACTGTCAGTTTTCAAGACAGTGAATTAGCTCTCTATTGACCTCTACTTTAAGGAGGTTGACTACTTTAATAGATATTAAAAATTGTAATCTTTTCTTTAGGTTGGCTCCTAGGCCTTTGGCTATGACCCCAGTAAATCTTAATAACTTCTTCACTATCTAGTATAACAAGGCACTTGAAGTTTATCCTGTATATTTACTGTCTACTATAGGTTGAATTGTACCGCACCCCCTCCCCCATTTTTTATGTTGAAGTCCTAACCTCAGTACCTCAGAATGTGACTTTATTTGGAGATATGGTCTTTACAGAGGTGATTAAGCTAAAGTGAGGTCATTAGAGTGGGCCTTAATCTAATCTAACTAGTGTCCTTATGAAAAAAGGGGGAAATTTGGACAGAGGGACACATGTAGAGGTAAGACAATGTGAAGAAACATAGGGAAAAGATGGCCATCCACAAGCCAAGAGGGGAGGCCTGGAATAGATCCTTCCCTCATGACCCTCAGAAGGAACCAACCCTGCCAATACCTTGATTTCGGATTTCTAGCCTCCAGAACTGTGAGACAATGTATTTCTCTTGCTTAAGTCATTCAATTGTGGTATTTTGTTACAGCAGCCCTAGCAAACTAATACACTACCCAAGAGCTGAAAGCAGCCATTTCCCCAAGAAGCACAGGTTTCTTTTAGGGAGAAATGATATTTTCAAGATCACCATCTGGCTGCTATGTATGCTCATGACTACAGGATTTGTCACTGTTTCTAGGCCTCTTCAGTGGATGGAGACATGAAAAACCTTTCTATTATAAAACAACACACAGCTACAGAAAAACATATATTTTAAACATAAAATAACTCTAAGTTAATATTGATATTTTCAATTCAAATTCAGGACAGTAGATTTTTCTATGTAACCCCTCCTATATTTAGTCTTCCACACTGGAAATGTTGGTACTCAAGGGCAGAGGGTAAAATAGAATTCAAATATTCCATAACTGCTATTTATATTACCCTGCTTTATATACATCACAGGCTCAGAAAAATACAAATAGAATTACTGAGAAGAGACAAAAATTTTTCCCATATTCCTCTCCCCATTCTCCTCCCAGTTTTAATAGTTGTACTGTATCTACATTGTCAGAGAGCCATTACATACCATACTCTCCCTTTTAATCCTTATTTAATCCTAGTCATACACATAATTATTTGTTTAATGCTCATTAGCAGGCCTAATAGCAATGTCTCTTTAGTCAGTTTGATTGTCCAAAGCTTGTTGTCTAATAGACTCCTCAGTGAGAAAATGAGAATGATATACTCAGAGTTCTTGCATGCTGATAAACACTTGTCTGTGCTTTTTATACTTGATGGTCAGCTTTGCAGTTTATCCTTGATTCTCATTTGTTTTCTTTGAGTGCCTTAAATATGTTACTCCATTTCTGTCTGGCATAAAGTGTTGACAAGTCTGATGATAATCTCATTGTGTTTGTCATATAAATCCCATGTTCCTTTTGCCTATATACCTAAAGGATTTTTTCCTTTTTTCTTTAAAGTCCAATAATTTTACTAAATTATGTCTTGGGGTTGTCCTGGTGAATACGCTCAGATACATGGTGTATTCTTTCAACATGTAATTTAAGTTCTTTTTTCTTTATTATTTCAGCCAAGTTTTCTTGAATTATGTTTTTTAGCATTTGACTTGTTCCTTCACTTTGATTTCTTTTTTGAGGACTTCCTTTTATCTATATGTTGGATCTTTGTTGCCTTTAATTTGTCACTTTCTCTTGAATTGTTTCCAAATCTTTTAACTTCTTTTTCATTTGAAAAATTCTTACTCTTTTCATCTTTTATTTCCCTTAAGATATTATTTATATGTTCTCTTGTGTTCTTTTTAGTTAAGACTTCATTTCTAAAGTGATTTTTCTTTTATTTTTAATTTTACGTTTAAAATAAAATGTGATTTTTTTTCATGTCAATATCATTTAGATTATTTTTCTTAATACCTTTTAGATTATTGTCAAATTAAAGCTTATGGTCTCGATGTATTCTGTGGACACATGTTTCTGATGTCCTTTCACTGTTTGAAGTGATGTCATTCTGCTCCTTATTTTTCCTCCCCCTTTTTTGGTATAGTAACTAATTTATTGTCTATTTTTATGTGAAAAGAGATTTCTGAATTTTTAGAAGGAGGCATGGTTCAGGGTAGCTTTGCTAACCTCACAGAGCTCCCTCTTTTGTTTCCATGAAGGGTTAAAAAGTGTTAACTGCTTGCTTCCTGAGATTTCCTGCCTGTGGTTCTTCTCTTTCCTTTGTCTATATTGTCTTTATCTTGATTAATTTTGATTCTACTCTCAGAAGGCTGGGTCAGGCTCTATTCTGGAAGGGAGCCCTAGCTGGTAATTCCATAAGCTTATTGAGACCAATCTGTTCTACTCCTTCCATCCTCCCTGTAGGCCTCTCACATTCATCTGCCATTGGAGTAGGGGAAACACCTCCCAATTTCAACTGCTATTCACAAATTGGTCTTTTGCTTTTCCAGTAAATATCTTTTGGCTATTTTTTCTACTCTGTTTTCAGGTGCATCAGAGGCCCTATTGCTTTCCCATGCTTTCTCCCACACAAACGGAAGGTCTTGTGGATTTTGGTGGCTTGTTCTCATTTGCTTGTAGTGTGGGTTTTCTGGGGATACCTTATCACCTAATTTTATGGCAAATGTTTTTGGTTTTGCTATCTAGTGGCTCTGGGTATTGTAATGTGGGGATTTGGAAAGATTAAAAAACTATGTCACTGCTGCCATCATCCCAGAATCTTCTCACTCTTAAAACATTTTTAAATGTATATTTAAAGCACAACAATATTGTCCAGCACACAGCCCATAATAAGATGGTGTCCTGACCCAGCAGGTTGCATCAGGGATCTTAGAGCTAGACAGAGCTTCAAGGAATCATCTGGTCCAGCACCCTGTGGTCAGGCAAGAAAAGCATCATCCTAAATTCAGAATAGGTAGCAGTAGCACTCCAAAATTAAGCACAAAGTGGAACCTACTATTTAGTAGTTTTAAATTTTGATGTTTTCTTATAGTGTTCATATAAAAATCTAAATATATAAATATCTACCACAGAATATTATTCATTCAAACTAAAATAAACTTCAATATACAAACAATTCAACAGTGCAAACAGCAGGTTTATGTTACATTGGGTATGGATGAGTGTTAAAATGTCTGTATTGGTTATAGTCGTGAATTGGAAATATTAATTTAAAATAGCTATTTAAACCAAATCTGAAAATCAGCTAAGAGTAACATCCAATTCAATCAGTTCGTGAATAGCTTTTTGAGTGATCCAGAATATTTTAATGCAAATTCTTGTGAATTAACTGGGGAATAAAATCTCTGGTGATGGTAAAATATTGAATTAATGATAGAAGGATCTTTTTTTAAAAAGAAAGACAGCTCTCCATAATAACAAAAAGAAGTAACTATAATACAAGATGAAAATAACCTAAAAGCAAACAGAACATGTCATTAATAGAGTCCTTCATTATCTAGCATAGCCTGTAATAGAGAAAATGGCAAGTATAATTCTGTTATCTTACCATAGGCAGTACACACACACTGTAAAATCCATCTCTTCATTTTCTGGTTGAAAAGATCATTGTAGAAAAGGAGTGCCAGGGAGTGGAGGTCATGCTGATTTATTGGCAATTAAACCTGCAGGATTTCTGCACTCCCTTCAAAACAAAGTATCTGAGCCTATTCAGCCAGGATGATTATATAGTGGGCTATCTACTAAAACCCAGGAGTCTTTCTGTTAGCGCACAACAAACACAATTGACTTGTCTGTACTTAGAAGATTACTGCTATTTTCTGTGCAGATTCATGTTGTATTTTCCTCAAATAGCCTAAGCCCAAAGACTTACCTTGTTCATCAGTTTAATAAGCAGACTCTTACCAAGTGGTATATAATTCTGCTTGGGTGTATAAGAACTTTGGTACAAATAAAAATATGGACTCATTTAAAGCAAGGGAATGTATTACTGAATCCATATAATCTCTCTATGGTGCCTCAGCCCCAGCTTAATGAAATATTTGAGATAATATTTTGAGGGTTTGATGCTTATTATGGACTGAATGTTTGTGTCCCCCCAAAATTCTTGTTGAAATTCTAACTCCTAAAGTGACAACATTAGCCAGTGGGACCTTTGGGAGATAATTAGGTCATGAGGGTGGAGCTTTCATGAATGGGATCAGTGCCCTTATAAAAGGGACCCCAAAGAGCTCCCTTGCCCCTTCTGCTGTATGAAGATACAATAAGAAGTCAGCAGTCTGCAACCCAGAAGAGGGCTCTCACCAGAACCTTTCCATGCTGGCACCCTGATCTTGGAAATCCATCCTCCAAAAGTGTGAGAAATAAATTTCTGTTGTTTATAAGCCACCCAATCCTTGATACTTTGTCATAGCAGCCCAAACTAAGACAATACTAGTGCATATTAACTGGCTTTTATCCATTCCATGTCTAGATACAACCCAGGTTACCTAGGCTAGCTGTTTAGACCATGGATGCCATTTATATACAAACATTCCCACTTGTCCTACAGATGGTGATAGGTAGGCTTAGGTGCTAGGAATGAATCTCAGCAACACAGGTAGGTGAGAAAGAGAAGGAAGGTAGGAATAGTAAGTTGAGAGTGGGGAAAAGTGATCAGGTTAACATTTCTGCCTCTGCCCAACCTCATTATACCTGAATTGCTTCTACTCCTTAGGAATAGGAATATGGCCACTGTACGTTGTACCATATAGGATCTGCCTCAGGCACTTGCCTGCCTCCACCATTCCTACTTTCTCTTCCTCCCTACTGGCCTGTATTGCTAAGGTCTCAATTATTCATCCATTCATTTCATTCATTCATTCATTCAGTAAATATTTATTGAGACTTTAATATACACCAGTTACTATTCTAGGCCCTTGCAAAATAGCGTGGCTCTGTAATGCATCTGTTTTTAAAAGTTGTTTTCATTTATAAAACATTAAATAAAAATGATATATTTATTTTAAAAAATATAGAAAATGAAGAAGAAAATTTAATCTGCATTATAATCTCAACAAATACTATTAAGCATTTCACTGTGTATCTTTTTGGTCTTCTTTTTACCTCTTCTAATGTTTTTAAGTTGAAACATTACAGGCATACAAAATGTTAGAGATCAACAAAATAAGCACCCATGGACCTATTACACCATTTAAAAAATAAATTATTACACAAATTGTTGAAGGCCCTTTCCCAGTTGTATTAAACTTTGTCACTGTCAGGGGTTACCACTATCATGAAGGTTATTTTTATTTTTTACCACACTGACAGGTAGTATTGTAGTATATTTTTACTACATATATGTGACATATAGGACTGTTTTGCATGTTTTTAAAACTTTATATGAATATCATTCTGAATATACTCTGCAATTTGTTTTTATCCCATATCATTGTTTTTGAGTTTTATTCATGTTTGTGTATATAGCTCCATTTCATTGATTTTAACTGTTGTATCATAGATATTCCAGGATGAATATGCTGCATCCTTTTTACTCATTTTCCTATAAACTGATGTGTAAGTTGGCTCTAATATCTTGTTGTTAAAAACATGCAATGACCATTCTATTCATATCCCCTTGAGCACATAAGGGGGAATTTCTCTGGGATATATACCTAGGAATAAAATTGTTGGAACAAAGGCTGCAAATTATCTGGATATTACCAAATGGCTCTTCAGAGTGGTTGTATTAACTTATACCTACCACTAATATAAGTGTAATGTACTCTTAAAGTGTAAAGAAATATAGCTATACTCACACTCATGCACATATTGTATATATATGGGTGTGGATGTTATATGTATGTATCAGGACTCAGAAGATCCAAGCCTGGATATTCCCACCTGGTTCTCTTTCCTTCTCCTCTTTGCCCTGATCCAATTTCTCTCACCTCCCTGGCCTTCAAGGCCCTGCTCCAGTCCCTCAGGAGGCCTTCCTTATCAACACCCCTCTCCAAACCCTGACTTCCTGAGGCAGCGCCTCACATATACTCAGCATCTGTGATGGGTATTTAGTGTTTCAGAGGTCTATGCTCTAGCTCCACATCATATAATCAGCTCCTCAAAGGCAGGAGCCATTCTGAAGATTTATCAGCACCTTCCAGAATCCAGTGCCACATTTATAATGGGTTCTTGAAGAGATTGGTGAATTGTTGTTAGACTGAAGTCAGTTTCCTTTTGAAACCAAGCAGGACCCTGTGGGGCCCTCCCTGGTACAAAAGACTTTCTGTGTCCAACATTTCTTGTTTGTGGGAAAAAGGCTTCCAACCTCCTAGACCTTCCCTGAGTTCCAAAGGGCAGATTCAAATGGTTACTAATTAGGAAAGTGAGGGAATGCAGAAACAAAAGAAAGGCAGTCAAGAAACAATAGTGCAGCTATGGGGCAGGGTTCTGGTTCCTCCTGGGGGGGGGATATGTATAGCAATCTGATATTTATCTCTGAGTTCCTATAGGAACTAAGGCCCCCCAGGTGGAGGATGGTAACTTCAGGCTGAGCATAAGCACAGGGAATCCAGACTGGTTGGAATCAGAAGGGGGATGATTGAGATTCCTGGAACACCACCCTGTTAACTTACCACCAACCAATCAGAGGAAGGTCATACACCCTGTAGCCCTCCCCGCAAATTTTGCCTATAAAAACTCTCCCCCAAAGACCGTCACGGAGTTTGGGCTTTTTGAGCACAAGCAGCCTGTTCCCCTTGCAATAAACCTTTCTCTGCTCCAAACTTCGATGTTTTGGTTGGTTTGGCCTCACCATATGTTAGGCACATGAACTTGGGTTGAATAACACTTTTCCTCCCCTAGAGAGGTCAGATTATATTCCTGGAGTGACTTTCTAGGAACAGCTATCCTCCCCAACTTTGGTAATAACCAGTTAAGATGCAGATCCACACACCTATGGCTCCAATAATTTCATTCCCCTGTGTATATCTTAGAGAAATGCCCTCATTTTTCTTACATTCCTCCTCTTACTAAATTCTCAATGAAAGCAACAAATACAGGCTAATCTTCTTGAATCCACTACAAGTGATAAACTATTCTTTGAAAACCATAGCTACATAGAGGTAAGCATATACAGGTTCACAGTTCATCTTTGTTCAACTTAGAAGAAATCTATACTGAGAGTTTTTAGCCTGGTCAGTTACCCAAGCACATTCGATTCTTAGTCCTGGGTTTTTGAAAAGTCTTCACTCTCCTTCTGTTCTCTATTTCTAGCTATCTTCTAGTCTTCTCCCCCTGTGTCCTGAGCAATATGCCTTTTTTGCCATGTCTACTCCCAAAACTTGTTGTGTTTCCCTCCACAGGGTATCAAATTTTTAGATTTGTTTTTTTATCAGAATTTACTGAACCTTCTTTTGTTTGTTTTTGTTTTTGTTTTGTTTTTACTTTTTTTGGCCACATCATGCAGCATGTGGGATCTTAGTTCCCCTACCAGGGGTCGAACCTGTGCCCCCTGCAGTGGAAGTGAAGAGTCTTAACTGCTGGACTGCCAGGAGAGTCCCTGAACCTTCTTTCATTCTGACAGCAGCATGATGTAGTGAAAAGAAAGCAGACTTTGAAATGGATAGAACTCTTCAAATTCTTTGTACAAGTGAATCTCCACTCTATCACTTTATCGTGTTCAGCAAGTTATTAAACCTCCACCATTTTTCAGGTGGGGAAGTTGGTACCTCTGTCTCATAGCTGCTGAGAGGATGAAATAGGACAACATAGGTTAAGTGTGTTTACCATAGTGTCCTGCATATAGTAGGTGCTTGGTAACTCTTAGTGTCATTCTTCTTATTCTCCTTCCTCCCTCTTGTCTTCATTCCAGAAATCCTATCACTACTAATTAATTATTTTAGACTCCTAACTGACAGATATTTTAAGTCCTTTGTCCACTGTAAAGGAGTGTATTAGGCACTTTGTCCCAGGAGAGAGAAATCTGATGCAAACCTGTTACCCAGGTATATAGTGGGGCACTGAAATGGACACTCTTTCATCTAACCAAAACAATCTTACCAGCTGGGCTAAGGGACCTAATGAATATTTGCTTGTCTCCTAAAAGGAAAGAAATGTTTCTCTCCATGTATATTTTATACATATGTATTATATATATAATTTCCAATAAATATATACAATTGTCCAATAAATACACCTATATATATCTATACCTACATCTATATATCTATATCTATATCTATATCTATATCTATCTCCTTACACTGGTTTTCTTATACACATACTGTCTTAGTCCATTCAAGCAGCTATAACAGAATACCATAGACTGGGTAGCTTGAACAACAGAAATTTATTTCTCATGGTTCTGAAGGCTAGGAATTCCAAAATCTAGGTGCTAGTAGATTCAGTGTCTGGTAAGAGCCCACTTCCTGTCTCATAGACCACCATATTATTATTGCTGTGTCCTCACATGGCCAAAGAGGGTAGGCAGCCCTCTGGAGGTCTCTTTTATAAGGGCACTAATCCCATTAATGAGGGCTTCACCCTCATGACCTAATTACCTCCCTGAGTCCCCACCTCCAAAATACCATCATACTGGAGATTAGGTTTCAGTGTATGAATTTTCAGGGGACACATTCAGTCTTTAGCACATACAAAAAGCAATGGCATCATTACGCCAGAGATATCCTGCCTCTCTCCACAGTTAATGTGCTTTTTACTACAGGCCTTCTAAAATATTTTGAGACTATTTTAGAATAACATGTTATTACTTAGAATATTTAATTACTTTTTTTAATAATAAAAATCTCGAGGGACTTCCCTGGTGGCACAGTGGTTAAGAATCCACCTGCCAATACGGGGGACATGGGTTCGAGCCCTGGTCTGGAAAGATCCCACAGGCCATGGAACAACTAAGCCTATGCACCACAACTGAGCCTGTGCTCTAGAGCCCATGAGCCACAACTACCGAGCCCACATGCTGCAACTACTGAAGCCCATGCTCCTAGAGCTCATGTTCCGCAACAAGAGAAGACACTGCAAGGAGAAGCCCACGCACCACAGTGAAGAGTAGCCCCCGCTCACCTCAACTAGAGAAAGCCCACGCGCAGCATCGAAGACCCAATGCAGCCAAAAGTAAATAAATAAATTTATTTTTAAAAAAAATCTTGATACCAGTAAGATTGCCTCAACACAGTGCAGTTAATTTCCTTCCTATGTGCATCCATAAAGTAAATTCTTTGAAGGGTAAGCAGCTAGAAAAGAGCTAGTTCATTCTGAATTAGTTACCTGAAAAAGCTATTGGAAAGTCTCAGCCACACTTTTACTTATCAAAGTAAAAGAGCTATCCTAGATCACCGCAGGACTAGATAACTTGAGACTAAGAAAAAAAGAATCATTCATTAGGAAGTGTGAGAAATGTCTTAGGGTTGATTTTGTTTAAATGCCAACGTGAATTGATCATTAGCATTAGCGAGAGCCATGCAAATAACACCACCTAAGAGGCTAAACCAACATGGAATTGTTTCAGAGCAATTAATTCACTTCCAAGCTTCTTGTACTAACATCACCTTATTTCCCTAGTGTAGATAGACAACTTGTTTTAAAAGTCAACGAAAAATTGTGATATTCTGCCAACAAGATTACAAGAGTGAAAAAACAAGCCCCTAGTCACATGCAAATTGTAGTCATATTAGTATGCTAATGAGCTAAGTGATAAACTGTGGGTCAAATTTCCTCCTCTTCAGCTTAAATAGCACTTGAAAAGGTTTATTTTCTAAATGTTTGGGAAACCTAGGAGAAGCAACAATTAAGGTTTATTACATGAATATTATCTGTTCAGCGATATGAAAAATAGATGGGACTAAATTAAAATGAGACATAATTCTTCCTAGTGATTTACAGGTTATTGAGAAGCATGGCTTAAAGGAAGCATACGTAACTATTCTAAATTTGGAGTGAAGTCTTTTCGAAATTTCTTATTTAACAATTAAAATAAAAAGGTCTGTTTTGTCTGTTTTGAAAGGAGATATGTTATCATGAGAAGGAATGTCTAGAGATGTAAATTTCTCTTTCTTGACCACTTATCAAAGAAGACTTTCTGGATTGAACCTACTCCCATCACCAGATTTCACCCTCTCACAAAGCAGTTATGTGCTTTTATACAATTTTTCTATAAATATTCACTACCTTTTATATATTTGTGTTCATTTTATAAGTTCCTTAAAATCCACAGCAAGTCTGATTGTATTTTGCAGCATCCAACTCAGCTCCTTGTCTGAAGACCACGCTCGGGAAAGCCAGGTGAAGACCCAAGAGGGCCAGAAGGTGAGGTGGTAAGAGCCTGAAAATGGGGTCACATGGATGCCGCTTCTTTTCTGTGTACCCATGTCCATCTACCCTCTCTTCCACTTTTGCAAGCTGGGCAAGTTACAAAATCTCCCTGGGCCTCAACTTTTACGATTCTAAGAGGGAGATGATAAAGCTTTATGTCCAAGGCAGTGGTCTGAACCTTGGCTGCACAATGGAATCACCTGGAGAACTTTAAAAATACTGATGACGGGGTCCGATCCCCAGAGCTTTTAACTTCATCGGTATGGTTTTTGCCAGGGTATAGGGAGTTTTAAAACTCTCTAGGTGATTGTAATGTACAGATGAGGTAAAGAACCACTGCTCCAAGTGCGTTAAAAGAATTAAATAAAACAAAGAAAAATAGTACCTGATAAGTAATAGATCAAAAATCATTTGTTTTCTTTTTTCTTCTGTTGGTTTTTCTGTTTGTACTGGTAATTGTATTTGTTCCTGGCTGGAAGCTAAGGGACAGAGGGAGAATTTCATTCAAAGATTTGTTTTATTTTTTTTAACTTTTTATTTTGAAATAATTTTAAATTTACAGAAGAGTTGCAAGAACAGTACAAAGAATTCTCATGTACCCTTCACCCAGATTCACCAATTGTTAACAATTAATTACATTTGCTCTCATTTTTTAAAAAAAAATTATTTCTTTATTTTTGGCTGCATTGGGTGTTCATTGTTGCCACGGGCTTTCTCTAGTTGTGGCAAGTGGGGGCTACTCTTTGTTGTGGTGACCGGGCTTCTCATTGCGGTGGCTTCCCTTGTTGCGGAGCAGGGGATCTTGGCGTGCAGGCTTCAGTCGCTGTGGCTCGTGGGCTCTAGAGTGCAGGTTCAGTCGTTGTGGTGCACGGGTTTAGTTGCTCCGCGGCATGTGGGATCTTCCCGGACCAGGGATCGAACCTGTGTCCCCTGCATTGGCAGGCAGATTCTTAACCACTGTGCCACCAGGGAAGCCCCTGCTCTCACTCTTCCACATTCTCTTTATACATACAATTTTTTTTCCTGAACCAGTTGAGAGGTAGTTGCAGAAAACATGCAACTTCACCCTAAAGAGCATATATTTATTAAGAACAAAGGCATTCTCCTACATAACCACAGGACAATTATTTGGAACGTTTAATATTAATACAATACTCTTATCTAATCTACAGGCCATATGTAATTTCTCCAATTTTCCTTATGTCCTTATGGCATCTCTCCCATGCCCTCCACTGCCACATTCAGGATCCAATCCAGGATCATGCATTACAGTTGGTTGTCATGCCTTTTTAGTTTCTTTTAATCTGACATAATACCTTCTGCCTTTCATGATATTGACATTTTTGGAAACGTACAGGCTAGTTGTTTTGTATCCCATGCCATCTTTTTTGTAAGTATTTATTTAATGATTTTTAGTAAATATATAGAGTTGTGTAGCCATCACCACAATCCATTGTTATAACATGTCCATCACCCACCCAAAATTCCCTTTTCCCCACCCCCACAGCCTTAAGTAACCATTAACCTACTTTCTGTTTCTATAATTTTGTGTTTTCAGAATGTCAAATAATAGAAACATACAGAATGTGGTCTTTTATGCCTGACTTCTTATACTTAGCCTAAAGTGTTTGAGGTTCATCCATTTGTAGCATATCCCTGTAGTTTGTTCCTTTTTATTGCTGAATAGTACCATTGTATGGATGTACCACATTGGTTGCAGCTTCTAAGATGGCCCTCAATGATCCCTGCCTCCTGGTTTTCATGCCCCTGTGTAATTCTTTCCCATTGAGTATGGGCTGGACCTAGCAACTCACTCCTAATGAACAGAATGTAGTGGGCTGTCACTCCTGAGATTAGGTTAAAATCTCATTAGGTTAGAATTTAAAATAAAAAGACTATGGTTTCCATCTTGGGGGCTCTCATTCTCTCTCTCTTTCTTGAATCCCTCATTCTGAGCTGCCATGTTGTGAGCAGCCCACACAGCGAGGTCCACATAGCAAGGAACTGATGTTTCTGGCCAATAGCCAATGAGAACCTGTGGCCTGCTAACACCACATGAGTGAGCATGGAAGCAGATACCCCTCCTCTGCAGTTGAGTCTTCAGATGAGACTGCAGCCCTGGCCAGCACCTTGACTGCAACCTTAGGAGAGACTAAGCTAGAGTTACCAACAAAGCAAGATCCAGATTCCTGACCCTTTGATTTCTCATAAGAATGGTGAGAAAATAAACATTTGTTGTTTTTAGCCACTACGTTTTGGGGTGATTTGGTCATAGCAATAGATAACCAATATATCACATTTTGTTTATCCATTCACCAGTTGATGGACGTTTGGATTGTTTCTAGGTTTTGGCTCTTATGAATAATATTGCCATGAACATTCACATGCATGTCTCAAAGGACTTTTCTTAGGGACTTCCCTGGCGGTCCAGTGGTGAAGACTTTGTACTTCCACTGCAGGGGGCACGGGTTCGATCCCTGGTCAGGGAACTAAGATCCTGCATGCCATACGGAACAGTCAAAAATTTTTTTAAATAAAAATAATAAATAAAAAGGACTCTTCTTATGGCACCAAGTTCACCTGGCTTGTACTATTCCTACAGTTCCAAATACAATTTTGGTTTTTAAAAAATTTCCTTGCTTAAAGCAGTCTCTTATCTTATCAAATAAAATTGTGCAATTTATCACCTATGCCCTTCAGTAATATTTTAAGTCAGAATACAGTATGTTGGAGAAATGAATTGACTTAATTTTAAAAACCATTAGGGTCCAATCTATACTAACTACCTCTTGATAATCAGAGAATTAATGTTTCAGGAATTAAAATATAATTTAGGGATAGCAGTGACTATTTGTTTTCTTTTATTTTATGCTAGATATGTGTATAGGGTAAAGAATAGTTTTGTGTCCTGGAAGAATTAGGGTCATTCTTTTGCCACTTACTTGCTCTCCAAAGCACACGCCTCTTAAAAAAATTTTTTTTAATCTACTACTCCTGCACAGTGGTACCTGAACTCCTTTAATTCTTAACTAAAGATACAGTTACCATGACAATGTGTTCAGTATTTTCTTTGCATAGCCAAGATGTGGACCATTTTCTAATAGTTAGTACCTAATGAATCCTTACCATGTGCTGGCACTGTTCTAAACCCTTCATATGCATTCCGCTTCTTTTAATCCTCACAATGACCTTAATCATCACAACTCCATGAGGTAAGTACTCCTAACAGGATGAACCCTTTGCACAATTCTAGGTGATGCTATTCATGTTGTAGTCTATATGAATGGGATTCCTGGAATTGTATAGTGCTAGGCTGTCTACTGGTATTATCTATTAGACTATCTACTTTACAGATGAAGAGGCAGAGAAAGGTTAAGTATCTTGCCCAAGTTTACCCACTTTGTAAGTGGCAGAGCAAGGATTTGCATCTAGGTTATCTGGCTTCATCCAGGGTATGAACTCATAACTATTGCACTCTTCTGAAGAATCTTAATTTTTGGTTTAAAAAAAAAAGTCATGTTAGCTATGGTCATCTTAGATGATTATTTCTAGGGCATTGTTTCTCAAGGAGTGGTCCTTGGACCAGGAATATCAGCATCATCTGGGAGCTTGTTAGAAATGTGAATTATAAAGCCCCACCCCCATCCCAGATATATTGAATCAGAAATTCTGGGATGGGACCCAGCAATCTGTGCTTTAACAAGCCTCCAGCTGATTCTGATGCATGCTCAAATTTGAGAACTACTGTTTTAGGAAATAACTTAGTTTTTTTAAAAGGAAAAAGTATTTTAAATTTTTTTCTATTTGTTTTAGAACAAGTTTTATTTCAAGTAACCTACTCAAATTAGTTCAAGTGTTTATTATACTCTTGATGTGTGATTTAAGAAATACTGATCTTACAGACTTCAATGAGAAAGCAAGGGTGGGAACAGGGCAGTCACCTTTTCCAGCTCCCCTATGAAAATGATGCAGCTAACCACTCCCTAGGTTTCTGTGTCTCCTCTCTCAAATGTTCAAAAAGGAGGATTTGATTGGTTTAGCTACAAAACAGGGTGCATCTCCTTGGGCCAGCCAAGTGTCTGCCCTTTGCTTACTTGCCTAAGTCCAGGGGAGGGGTGGGATCACATTGCACAAACAGGCCAGCAAGGGCTCTACTGTGATGGAGGCAAGAGTCAGAATCGTTTAGAAATAGAGGATGGGTAGAATCAATTATCTGCATCCCTAATACACAACTTATGTTTAAAATTATATGGTAAAAAGAAAAGAATGCATTTAATTCCATCACATTTCTTATTGAACAAGTGGCATTTGATATTCTTAATTGGTTTGGGAAAAGAAGAAGATATGGGCCTGGCTAGAGAGCACAAGCCCAATGCAGAGCAGCAGTGGGTGAGATTCAATGAATTTCTCCATTAAGGGGCAACACAGACAGCCAAGAAACATCTAGTAATAATTAAATAAAATAATAAAAAGGAAAATTATTTCCTATGCCCAATTAATGGAATTAAGGTTAGCATATTTTTCTCTTAGAGATCTGAAGATATTTTATAACAGAATGTGAAATTCAGTATTTATTGATGAGAAAATAAAGCCAATGGTAGTTCAGACTTGTTTAAAGTGACATCGGGACTTCCCTGGTGGTACAGTGGTCAAGAATCTGCCTGCCAATGCAGGGAACACAAGTTCAATCCCCGGTCCAGGAAGACCCCATGTGCCGTGGAGCAATTAAGCCCATGTGCCACAGCTACTGAGCCTGTGCTCTAGAACTCGCGAGCCACAACTACTGAAGCCCACACACCCTAGAGCCCACGCACTGCAACTGCTGAGCCTGTATGCTGTGACTACTGACGCCTGCGCGCCTAGAGCCTGTGCTCTGCAACAAGAGGAGCCACTGCAATGAGAAGCCCACGCACTGCAACAAAGAGTAGCCTCCACTTCCTGCAACTAGAGAAGCCCGCGCACAGCAATGAAGACCCAACACAGGCAAAAAATAATAAATAAATAAATAAATAAAGTGACATCATCATTGACTGAATTATTCATTGTATCTAGCTATTTCCTGAACAGTGTATATAACCTTTGAATAAATGACTGGGACTATTGTGGCTGCCCTTTTTCTACTATGTTGCCATCTCCCCAGCCACAGTTGATTGGATCAGAGGTAGACATCTGACTAAGGAGAAAAAAGCCATTTCGGCCAATAAGATTTTCTATCTCAATACTTTAATAGCTGAGGCACATTAATTGGTAGAGCACTAGAACAAAGGTCTCTAAATCTTGATACTGAGAGTGCCAAAATGTATTGATTCCTGCCCTTTCTATGGCTTAGTTGTTCCTGGTTTCTTTGGGAACTGCAAAATATTATTTTTATAATACAACTCTTTTAAAAATAACATATGATTTAACAACACCTATATAGATGGTAAAATCTGTAAAGAATAACAAGAGAATGGTTTTCTCAAAAAAGCAGTATAACAGTTACCTCTGCAGGGGAGGGAGAGAGATGTGTTCAGAGAGGTGCAAACAAGGGGCTTCTAAGGTATGGAAGTTTTCTATTTCTTAGTCTGGGTGGTGGTTACTTTATAGTTATTTTTAATATGTATTCACACATGTATATTTTTTACATTTTTGTTCAACATGACACAACTTCTCAAAAAGAAAAAAGAATTTTTACTTGAGTAAATTCAGTACGTTTCTATTCATTTCATGCAAATATGCTCCAAGACCCATAGTTATTAAAAATAGTTTAGGGCTTCCCTGGTGGCGCAGTGGTTGAGAGTCCGCCTGCCGATGCAGGGGACAGGGGTTCGTGCCGCGGTCTGGGAGGATCCCACATGCCGCGGAGCGGCTGGGCCCGTGAGCCATGGCCGCTGGGCCTGCGCGTCCGGAGCCTGTGCTCCGCAGCGGGAGGGGCCACAACAGTGAGAGGCCCGCGTACCGCCAAAAAAAAAAAAAAAAGTTTAATAGTAGTAGTATTCATTCAAATAAATAAAGTGTGTGTGTGTGTGTGTTTGTATGTGTGTGTTTAAAGCATGCTATTCAAACTTCATTGGATTCCAGGGTTGGAAGAAACCTGAGAAATTTTCTAGTTACTTGAAGGTCTTTATTTAACAAAGATAAAACTAAGAACCAGAAAAGTTAAATAACTTGTCCATTTTCTTCTTCTATCTCAGAATCCCGGGTTCTTTCTACTAAGCTATACCACTTCCATAACAAAAGAAGAGACAGCAAATGCACATTTCAAAGATTCAATTTTTTTAATTTTTCCGCTGCGTTGGGTCTGTTGCTGCACGTGGACTTTCTTTAGTTGCAGCGAGCAGGGGCTACTCTTTGTTTTGGTGTGTGGGCTTCTTATTGCAGTGGCTTCTCTTGTTGCAGAGCATGGGCTCTAGCACGTGGGCTTCAGTAGTTGTGGTGCACAGACTCAGTAGTTGTGGCTTGTGGGCTTAGTTGCTCCGCATCATGTGGGATCCTCCCAGACCAGGGATCGAACCTGTGTCCCCTGCACTGGCAAGCAGACTCCTAACCACTGCTCCACCAGGGAAGTCCCCTCAATCATTTTTAATGCTTATTTTATTCTTAGAAGACTTGTATGCCTCAGAACTGAAAATAAATTCTCCTATGTCATATAATATCTATACAGAAGCAACATTTTATCATGGTTGCTGGATATCAAGAACATCCAGAAAAGAAATTACTGCAATTTAAAATGAAATATTACTGACAACTACTAAATTTTCTTCCCTGCTTATTAATTTTAAATCATATAATAAAGTGAGTTTAACGATATGGTGATTCTTATGGGTATGGGAAAAACTGATTCCCCTTTGCTAAACCCATCAAAGGTAACTGAAGATTAATAATATGTGTTGTAAAAACTGGCTTATTTTCACGAATGAAAGACTCATCACCATGTCTGATGTTATAACCTGTTACTTAGAAAGGAAAAGAAGTGGAATGCATACAGACAGGACTGGCCACATTATCTGCAGGGCCCAGTAAAAAATGAAAATATAGTGCCTTGTTCAAAAAGCAGAAACATTGCCAAAGTACTGTAATATTAAAGATACCAAAATATAAAACATTCTTCTTTCTTCTCTCTCAACTCATCATGGTGTTTTGTATTTGCTACTTAATGTCCTGTTTCCTTGCACGGGGATACTTTCAAGGTGCCTCTCAAAGGCACCCCGGGGCACCATTCCACAAATGTGTGTACTCACCATCCACCAGCTGCCAAGTTCACCTCTTTTTTTTTTTTTTTAACATCTTTATTGGAGTATAATTGCTTTACAATGGTGTGTTAGTTTCTGCTTTATAACAAAGTGAATCAGTTATATATATACATATATCCCCATATCTCTTCCCTCTTGCATCTCCCTCCCTCCCATCCTCTATCCCACCCCTCTAGGTGGTCACAAAGCACTGAGATGATCTCCCTGTGCTATGCAGCTGCTTCCTACTAGCTATCTATTTTACATTTGGTAGTGTATATATGTCCATGCCACTCTCTCACTTTGTCCCAGCTTACCCTTCCCACTCCCTGAGTCTTCAAGTCCATTCTCAAGTAGGTCTGCGTCTTTATTCCCATCTTGCCCCTAGGTTCTTCATGACCATTTTTTTTTTTAGATTGCATACATATATGTTAGCATACAGTATTTGTTTTTCTCTTTCTGACTTACTTCTCTCTGTGTGACAGACTCAAGGTCCATCCACCTCACTACAAATAACTCAATTTCGTTTCTCTTCATGGCTGAGTAATATCCCATTGTATCTATGTGCCACATCTTCTTTATCCATTCATCTGCTGATGGACACTTAGATTGCTTCCATGTCCTGGCTATTGTAAATAGTACTGCAATGAACATTGTGGTACATGACTCTTTTTGAATTATGGTTTTCTCAGGGTATATGTCCAGTAGTGGGATTGCTGGGTCGTATGGTAGTTCTGTTTTTAGGTTTTTAAGGAACCTCCATACTGTTCTCCATAGTGGCTGTATCAATTTACATTCCCACCAACAGTGCAAGAGGGTTCCCTTTTCTCCACACCCTCTCCAGCATTTATTGTTTGTAGATTTTTTTTATTACAGCCATGCTGACAGGTGTGAGGTGATATCTCATTGTAGTTTTCACTTGCATTTCTCTAATGATTAATGATGTTGAGCGTTCTTTCATGTGCTGCTGGAAATCTGTATATCTTTGGAGAAATGTCTATTTAGGTTTTCTGCCCATTTTTGGATTGGGTTGTTTGTTTTTTTGATATTGAGCTGCATGAGCTGCTTGTAAATTTTGGAGATTAATCCTTTGTCAGTTGCTTCATTTGCAAATATTTTCTCCCATTCTGAGGGTTGTCTTTTTGTCTTATTTATGTTTTCCTTTGCTGTGCAAAAGATTTTAAGTTTCATCACATCCCATTTGTTTATTTTTGTTTTTATTTCCATTTCTCTAGGAGGTGGGTCAAAAGGATCTTGCTGTGATTTATGTCATAGAGTGTTCTACCTATGTTTTTCTCTAAGAGCAAGTTCACCTCTTGCCAGCTGCAGGACCTATGCACTGTGCCCTGGACAGGGGCAAGAAGTCAACCTCCCTTCCCATGGCCCACCACCTTAACCCGTGGCAGACGGGCAATCCCCAAAGGATTGCAACCTCCACTCCAAGAGGCACTTGGTACCTTGATGTGGGTACCGAGAGCTTGCCCCTGCCAAAACACCCACCAAATGCAATGTGGTGCTGCCAGCCTGGAGCAGGGGTGGCCACTGTCATGCCTGCCCCAAGATGTTGCAGGTGCATGCTGGTAGAATGAAACCTCCATCATTTCCCCATGACCCAGTTGCCACTCTAGGTAAGGGCAAAGAGGAGGGCAGGTCATCATAACTATGAATATTTTCCTTTTGCCTTTTCTTTCAAGGCTCTGTTCACTTTTTATCAAAGAAGCTAATTAACCTCAACAAGTGTGTTAATGAAAAGTAGGATGGACCCTACCAAAATCTCCCTGCCTAGGCAACATTTAAACATTTAAAACAGATATTTTGGGGAGACAGACTCCTAAACCAAAAGGAGGGCTCTAATTGTATGAATTTTTGCCATTTTTATGGTTCTTTTCCTAACACTTCTCTTAATTACTTGAATAGGTCTTTATTAGTTCTGCTAATCCTACACCTAAAAGTTTCCTTATGTAGCCCTGCCATGGAAGCCTCCATTTTGGCCCCATGTCAACCTTGAAGTAGGAATCAGAACATATTCAAGTCCCTTCCAAGGAAAACCCACACTTCAAATACTTATAAGCAACATAGATTCTACTGAAAATTTTGTAAAGGTGCCAAGGGAGGGCTGTATATACCACAGCATATAGCACACAATTTTATTAATGTCCCCCTTCCAATTTATCTTCTTTTCCTTGTCCCACGGGGAAAGGGGTAACAGAGAGTCAACATTTTCACATGAAGGGCCAACCCCCAGATCTTCCTCTATGCACCATTGCTCCTATTCTCTCCGTTCTTTACAGCAATAATCCCAATCCAGACTACTGGCCTCAGGGTGAGTGTCTCTCAGCCAATACATAAGACTAGGCAGCCCTAAAAATAATGAATTTTTGGACATATACGTTCTGTTCTGTGCATAGATAGGGTATGGAAGAGTACTAGAAAGGAAATGGAAATGGCATAGATATATATTAAAATGACATGAGGAACATGGGTTCTTAGGTGAGGAAATATGAATGTCAGCTTAAAATAGAGTCGTATTGAGATATTTGGGGATTTTATCATAGCATGAAGAAGAAACTAAAAACAAAGAGAAGTAAAAAGAAAACGGGAAACCCGCAACTCATGCAATTAGATTTATTAAATTATTGTCAATTTAGTTTAGTCTTTGTCCCAATAAGACAGTGCAACAAACACACACAAAGCTAGTAACCACAAAACAAATTAATTCAACAAATATTTGTTGAGTGTGTACTATATGCCAAGCAGTGTTCTAGATGCTTAGAATACATCAGTGAACAAAACAGAGACTGCTGCCCCTCTGAAGCTTACATTCTGGTATGTGTGGGGGTGGGGCGGGTGCAGACTTAAGCAAAATAAAATAAATAAGCTATCTAGTGTGTTGTAAAATAAAGTACAAGGGAAAGAGGATTGGGATTCCTGGGATATGGTTGGGAGAATTTTCAGTATAAAATTAGGAGGTCAAGGCAAGCCTCACTGAGAAAGTAAAATTTAAGCAAAAACTTAACGGAGGTGGGAGAGTTAGCTAAGTAGATATCTGGGAGAAGAACATTTCAGGCAAAGAGCAATGGTCATAGGGCAGGGGTGTACCTGGCATTGTAAAGAAAGAGCAGGGAGGCCAATGGTGGTGGTAGTGGTAGGGTTAGATTATGAAAGACTTTGTGGGCTATAAGGACTTCAGCATTATTCTGAGTGAAATGGGGAAGCCAGTGATTAGTTGTGAGCTGAGGAGTAACATGAACTGACAGATTTTAAGAGGATCACTCTGACTGCTGTGGTAAGAAAATACTGCATGGGGGCAAGAGTAGATGCAGGGAGTTGGGAGGCTATTAAAGTCATTCAGTGAGAGATGACTGAAGTCTTGATCAATGTGGTGGCAGTAGAGATAGGGAGAAGGGGTCAGATTCTAGACATATTTTGAAGTTTTGAGAGAAACAGAGGTGCCAGGATGACTCCAAGGTTTGGGAGTTGCACAATCAGAAAGATAGAGTGAGGCAATGGACCATAGTTACTAAAAATGCCTGACTCCAAATGCAACACTGCTGTGGATCAAAAAGTTGCATTTGCTATAATATAATTTGGAATCTCTTTAATACTCTCTGCCTTCCCTAAACATTTGCCTCATTTATCAAGAACCATTTTCACAACTGCAGTATTTAATTTTGAAGAAACTATTTATTAGATAGCCTGGTGCTGCAGATAAATTTGTTTTACTCTTCCATCAGTGGAAAAGAAAACAGTTTTCTCTAGCTTCACACGTGCAATCCTTTTAGGCAATTTCTAAAATTGAAGTAGGTTGACTTTTCAGTTGTTTATTTAAAAATAATGTTAGACATGAAGAGGTTTAGAAAATGTTCAACTATTTTGTGTGGGTTGGGAAGTAGCAGAGCCAGGATTCAAACCTGAGCCTGTCTAAATCTAGGGCTTTTAAAAACTGCACACACTGTCTCTTCACTTCACTGCTAAATAAAAAGGAAAATGGCATTTTAGCACTTTCTTGTTCCTGAGAATTACTGAAGCTTCAGATTTGCCTCTGTCTTAGTTCATTTCAGCTGCAACAACAAAATATGATAGACTGGGTGGCTTACAAAACAACATTTACTTCTCACGGTTCTGGAGTCTGGGAAGTCACACAGTTCGGTGTCGGTGAGAATCCTGGTTCACAGACTACCATCTTCTCACTGTAATCTGACATGGCAGAAGGGGCAAGGGAGCTCTGAGGGGTCTTTTATAAGGGTACTTAATCCCATTCCTTAGGGCTCTACTCTCATGACCTAATCATGTGTCAAATTTCTCACCTCCTAAAACCACCTCCTAAAACCATCACATTGGGCATTAGGGGTCAAATAGATGAATTGGGGGGACACAGACATCAGCCCATAGCAGCCTCTTTTGTTAGCAATCAGTGTAGTTTTAAATGTGGCCATATTTTAATGGAGTTTCATTGGTCACATTCTGAGCCTGAGTTTCCCCATCTTTAAGCTGAGAGAAGGGATCTAGATCAGTGATTTTCAAGTCTTTAAAAATTCCAGCTCTCTCTTAGCTAGTGGGAAGCAGTCGCATAGCACAGGGAGATCAGCTCTGTGCTTTGTGACCACCTAGAGGGGTGGGATAGGGAGGGTGGGAGGGAGGGAGACGCAAGAGGGAAGAGATATGGGAACATATGTATATGTATAACTGATTCACTTTGTTATAAAGCAGAAACTAACACACCATTGTAAAGCAATTATAGTCCAATAAAGATGTAAAAAAAAAAGAATTATTAGAGACATGCAAATTTAACCTACAAAAAGGTATCACCTCACACTAGTTTGAATGGCCATCAGAAAAAAATGTCTGCAGACAATAAATGCTGAATGCGTTTCCGAGAGTGGGTACCCTCCTGTGCTGCTGCTGGGATGTAAACTGGTAACAGCCACTAATCAGAACAGAATGAAGGTGCCTTTAAAAGTTAACAATTGAGCTACCATATGATTCTGCCAAACCACTAATGGGCCTATAACCCGAGAAGACCAGAATTCAGCAAGACACAGGCACCCAAATGTGCACTGCAGCGATATTTACTATAGTCAGACATGGATGCAACCAAAATGTCCATGTACAGATGAATGGACAAAGAAGAAGTGGTACACGTACACAATAGAATATTACCCATGGAAAGGAGGAAACAATGTCTTTTGCAGCACCACAGATGAGCCTAGAGATAATCATACTATGTAAAGTAAGTCAGAAAGAGAAAGAAAATATCCGATGATATCATTTACTGGTGTTATCTAAAAACTGACACCCATGAACATATTTCCACAGAGAAAGACCCATACAGACTTAGAAAAAGGTGAAAGTAATGGAAAAATTAGGATGTTGGGGTTAATATATATTTAATAATACATATAAAATATATAATGAAGAAGGACCTACTGCATGCCAAGGGAGGTCTACTCAACACTCTGTAATGACCAACATGGGAAAGAATGTAAACCTAATTAGATATATGTATATGTATCAATGAATCAGATTCTGTACACCTAGAACAAACAGAACATTGCAATCAAATTTACTCTGATAAGAAGTAAAAATTAAATTAAACAAGAAAAAAAAATTCCAGCTCTCTCAAGACAGGACATATCCTATCACTAACAGGGATTCATTGTAGTAGACGTTCTCAATGAGGTGGAAGTGGAAGAGGGCCTGGGAGTTGGACAGAGTCTGGCCCTGAAGATTCTAATTTTACTTCCACTCATTCTGTTAAATCAGTGGTTTTCAAACTGTGTTCTGGAGGAACATTGGATGGAAATGCCTGGGCTTTTCCAGTGCTTCTCTGCCTGTCAGTATCCACCCATCTTCAACCAGAGAAGGTCCACTTTGATTGATAGAGTTGAGCTCCATATTAAGATTTCACTAAAATAAAAGAAAACCACAACTGTTCTACTTAGAATGGTCTGAAAACTACTGTTCTAATTCAGTGCTTCTCATACGTTAATGTGTGGATGAATCATCTGTGCAATCTTTAAAAATGCAGATTCTTAATCAGTGGGTCTGGGGTGGGGCCTGAGAGTCTGAATTTCTAATAAACTCCCTGGTGATGCCAGTGCTGCTGAGTGAGCTCAGCTCACACTTTGAGTAGCAAGGCCTAGAATGAGCTCTAAGATTGTTTAAACTTTAATAGTTTTTCTACTCAACCCAAAAGACTGCTTATGAAAGGTCTTCCCCACAGTGATCTATCTGTCTCATTCTCTCAGTGCCTCTTCTCTCTCTCCCTCTTTTGAAAGGTAAATGTTTAACCTTCTGGACACGCATTTAAAAATCTTTGCTTGTACAGTGAACATTGTGCCTCAGCCAGTTCATCTCAGCAAGAGCTAACTATGGAGGGTCAGGGAAATTTGCCACAAGTGAGTTATTTATAGATAGTTTCTATGACATGCCCTCCTAAATTTAGCATCTTAATGAACTTCTCCAGATTAAGGAGTAACTGTCTTGCACTCTCCCACACTTTGTGTAAAAAATTTAGCGCATACTTAGACTGATTATCTTCTTTCCTGTGTTAGAACATTCAAACAGTTCTTTTCTCAAAATACTTCCTAGGCTGCCTTTGCTTCACATTATCCTTTTTCTGCAGGGGGGCGGGGCATGGTTATCCCCTTTCAGAACTTTGTTACCAGAGCTGACCCTGCCCTTCTCAAGCTTCTACACAGCCCTATGACTCCACATCCAACTGTCTGATACAGGGGTCAGCAAACTTTTTCTTAAAAGATCTAGATAGTACATATTTGGGGATTTGTGGTCCATAGGTTCTCAGCTGCAACTACTCAACTCTGTCCTCGTAAATGCCAAAGCAGCCATAGACAATATGTAAATGAACGTGTTTGGCTGTGTTCTGTTACAACTTTATTTATAGAAGTGGAAGTCAGGCCAGATTCCCCCCACACCACCCTGCCCCCAGGCTGTAGTTTGCTGACCCCTGATCTACATGCTTGTTGAAATAATACCAGTCAGACTACAACCCCTGGGAATTTGGAATTGCGACCCTGAGGCTGAGTTAAGTAAAAACTGTGGGTTGCCAAGCAGGAAAGTTGGGCAAACTGGGTGGGGGCCAGTGGTGGATAGCTGGGATCACTATTTGGGACAGTCATAGGCCACATGCAAGCAAAAAACAAGCAGAAAAGCCAATCTGCAGAGCGAATGAAGCAGGCATATGAAGAAACACCAAGACTAGAGACCATAAGATGAGAGAGAGAAGAGGGGGAAGGGGAGTTCTTGTAAAGTTGGCTGTGCTTCCCACAGTTGTGTCTCACGTAATCCCTGCCTATTTTTACATTCGTTCCTCTTTCCCTTTAGCCAGCAGGCATGAATTCTGTTTCTTGCAACTAGATAACCCCGAACTCGATCAACCTTTTATACTCTAGCCATTCCAAATAACTGGCAATTCTTGGACTTGAACAGTCACTTCTCACACAACCAGGCTTTGCTAGGTGCAGGGCCACTGCCCACTCCCACACTGCCACTTCTATTCTATAGTCTTTTCTTTTGTCATATTTTGCTCAGGTATCATCTGTGGCTGAGTTAGGACTCAGTTCCCACTGCTCCTTATGTAAAACTCTATTGCTGCACTTACAATACCACATTATATTTTCTGATTTGCTGGTCTGTAACTTTTTTTTTTTTTTTGGCCATCCTCACAAAATGTATTTATTCATATTCTTTCTTATTAGTCACCCATTTAATACATATCAGTATATACATGTCAATCCCAATCGCCCAATTCATCACACCACCACCTCCACCCCTCCACCACTTTCCCCGCTTGGTGTCCATATGTTTGTTCTCTACTTCCGTGTCTCAATTTCTGCTCTGCAAACCGGTTCATCTGTACCATTTTCTAGGTTCCACATATATGCATTAATATACGATACTTGTTTTTCTCTTTCTGACTTACTTCACTCCATATGACAGTCTCTAGATCCATCCACATCTCTATATATGACCCAATTTCATTCCTTTTATGGCTGAGTAATATTCCACTGTATATATGTACCACAACTTCTTTATCCATTCATCTGTCGATGGGCATTTAGGTTGCTTCCATGACCTGGCTACTGTAAATAGTGCTGCAGTGAACACTGGGGTGCATGTGTCTTTTTGAATTATGGTTTTCTCTGGGTATATGACCAGTAGTGGGATTGCTGGGTCATATGGTAATTCTATTTTTAGATTTTTAGGGAACCTCCATACTGTTCTCCATAGTGGCTGTATCAATTTACATAACCACCAACAGTGCAAGAGGGTTCCCTTTTCTCCACACCCTCTCCAGCCTTTGTTGTTGTAGATTTTCTGATGAGGCCCATTCTAAGTGGTGTGAGGTGATACCTCATTGTAGTTTTGATTTGCATTTCTCTAATAATTAGTGATGTTGAGTAGCTTTTCATGTGCTTCTTGGCCATTTGTGTGTCTTCTTAGGAGAAATGTCTATTTAGGTATTCTGCCCATTTTTGATTGGGTTGTTTTTTGTTTCATTTTTGGTTTCTTTTCTTTGTTTTTCTAATTTATTTATTTATTTATGTTTGGCTGCATTGGGTCTTCGTTGCTATGTGTGGGCTTTTCTCTGGTTGCGTCGAGCGGGGCTACTCTTTGTTGCAGTGCATGGGCTTCTCATTGTGGTGGCTTCTCTTGTTGCGGAGCACGGGCTCTAGGCACGTGGGCTTCAGTAGTTGTGGCACACGGGTTCAGTAGTTGTGGCTTGCGGGCTCTAGAGCTCAGGCTCAGTAGTTGTGGTGCACAGGCTTAGTTGCTCCATGGCATGTGGGATATTCCCGGAGCAGGGCTCGAACCTGTGTCCCCTGCATTGGCAGGCAGATTCTTAACCACTGTGCCACCAGGGAAGTCCTTGGGTTGTTTGTTTTTTAAATATTGAGCTGCATGAGCTGTTTATATATTTTGGAGATTAATCCTTTGTCCGTCGATTCATTTGCAAATATTTTTCCCATTCTGATGCTTGTCTTTTCGTCTTGTTTGTAGTTTACTTTGCTTTGCAAAAGCTTTGAAGTTTCATTAGGTCCCATTTGTTTATTTTTGCTTTTATTTCCATTACTCTAGGAGGTGGATAAAAAAGATCTTGCTGTGATTTATGTCAAAGGGTGTTCTTCCTATGTTTTCCTCTAAGACTTTTATGGTGTCTGGTCTTATATTTAGGTCTCTAATCAATTTTGAGCTTATTTTTGTGTATAGTGTCAGGGAGTATTCTAATTTCATTCTTTTACATTTGCTGTCCAGTTTTCCCAGCACCACTTATTGAAGAGACTGTCTTTTTTCCATTGTATATCCTTGCCTCCTTTGCCATAGGTTAGTTAACCATATGTGTGTGGGTTTAGTTCTGGGCTTTCTAGCCTGTTCCATTGATCTATATTTCTGTTTTTGTTCCAGTACCATATTGTCTTGATTACTGTAGCTTTGTAATATAGTCTGAAGTCAGGGAGCCTGATTCCTCCAGCTCCGTTTTTTTCCGTCAAGACTGCTTTGGCTATTTGGGGTCTTTTGTGTTTCCATACAAATTTAAAAATTTTTTTGGTCTAGTTCTGTGAAAAATGCCACTGGTAATTTGATGGGGATTGCATTGAATCTGTAAATTGCTTTGGGTAGTATAGTCATTTTCACAATATTCATTCTTCCACTCCAAGAACATGGTATATCTCTCCATCTGTTGATATCATCTTTAATTTCTTTCATCAGTGTCTTATAGTTTTCTGCATACAGGTCTTTTGTCTCCCTAGGTAGGTTTATTCCTAGGTATTTTATTCTTTTTGTTGCAAGGGTAAATGGGAGTGTTTCCTTAATTTCTCCTTCAGATTTTTCATCATTAGTATATAGGAATTCAAGAAATTTCTGTGCGTTAATTTTGTATCCTGCAACTTTACCAAAATCATTGATTAGCTCTAGTAGTTTTCTGGTGGCATCTTTAGCATTCTCTATGTATAGTATCATGTCATCTGCAAACAGTGACAGTTTTACTTCTTCTTTTCCAATTTGTACTCCTTTTATTTCTTTTTCTTCTCTGGTTGCCATGGCTTGGACTTCCAAAACTATGCTGAATAATAGTGGCGAGAGTGGACATCCTTGTATTGTTCCTGATCCTAGAAGAAATGCTTTCAGTTCTTCACCATTTAGAATGATGTTTGCTGTGGGTTTGTTGTATATGGCCTTTATTATATTGAAGTAGTTTCCCTCTATGCCCACTTTCTGGAGAGTTTTTTTATCATAACTGGGTATTGAATTTTGTTAAAAGATTTTTCTGCATCTATGGAGATGATCATATGGTTTTTATTCTTCAGTTTGTTAATATGGTGTATCACATTGATTGATTTGCGTATATTGAAGAATCTTTGCATCCCTGGGATAAATCCCACTTGATCATGGTGTATTATCCTTTTAATGTGTTGTTGGATTTTGTTTGCTAGTATTTTGTTGAGGATTTTTGCATCTATATTCATCAGTGATATTGGTCTGTAATTTTCTTTTTTTGTAGTATCTTTGTCTGGTTTGGGTATCAGGGTGGTGGTGGCCTCATAGCATGAGTTTGGGAGTGTCCTTCCTCTGTAATTTTTTGGAAGAGTTTGAGAAGGATGGGTGTTAGCTCTTCTCTAAATGTTTGATAGAACTCACCTGTGAAGCCATCTGGTCCTGGACTTTTGTTTGTTGGAAGATTTTAAATCACAGTTTCAATTTCATTACCTGTGATTTGTCTTTTCATATTTTCTATTTCTTCCTGGTTCAGTCTTGGAAGGTTACACTTTTCTAAGAATTTGTCCATTTCTTCCAGGTTGTCCATTTTATTGGCATAGAGTTGCTTTTAGTAGTCTCTTAGTATGCTTTGTATTTCTGCCATGTCTGTTGTAACTTCTCCTTTTTCATTTCTAATTTAATGATTTCAGTTCTCTCCCTCTTTTTCTTGAAGAGTCTGGCTAATGGTTTATCAATTTTGTTTATCTTCTCAATGAACCAGCTTTTAGTTTTATTGATCTTTGCTATTGTTTTCTTTATTTGTACTTCATTTATTTCTGCTCTGATCCTTATGATTTCTTTCCTTCTGCTAACTTTAGGTTTTGTTTGCTCTTCTTTCTCTAGTTCTTTTAGGTGTAAGGTTAGATTGTTTATTTGAGATTTTTCTTGTTTCTGGAGGTAGGCTTGTAGAGCTATAAACTTCTCTCTTAGAACTGCTTTTCTGAATCCCATAGGTTTTGGTTGGTTTTTTTGTTTGTTTTTTTGCGGTACGCGGGCCTCTCACTGTTGTGGCCTCTCCCGTTGTGGAGCACAGGATCCGGATGCGCAGGCTCAGCGGCCATGGCTCACGGGCCCAGACGCTCCGCGGCACGTGGGATCTTCCCAGACCGGGGCACGAACCCGTGTCCCCTGCATCGGCAGGCGGACTCTCAACCACTGTGCCACCAGGGAAGCCCTGAATCCCATAGGTTTTGGATTGTCGTGTTTTCATTGTCATTTGTCTCTAGGTATTTTTTTATTTCCTCTTTGATTTCTTCAGTGATCTCTTGGTTATGTAGTAATGTATTGTTTAGCCTCCATGTGTTTGTGTTTTTTACATTTTTTCCCTGTAATTAATTTCTAATCTCATAGTGTTGTGGTCAGAAAAGATGCTTGATATGATTTCTGTTTTCTTAAATTTACCGAGGCTTGATTTGTGACCCAAGATGTGATCTTTCCTGGAGAATGTTCCATGCGCACTTGAGAAGAAAGTGTAATCTGCTGTTTTTGGATGGAATGTCCTATAAATATCAATGAAGTCCATCTTGTTTAATGTATCATTTAAAGCTTGTTTCCTTATTAATTTTGTTTGGATGATCTGTCCATTGGTGTAAGTGAGGTGTTAAAGTCCCCCATTATGATTGTGTTACTGTCAATTTCCTCTTTCAGAGCTGTTAGCAGTTGCCTTATGTATTGAGGTGCTCCTATGTTGGGTGCATATATATTTATAATTGTATATCTTCTTCTTGGATTGATCCCTTGATTATTATGTAGTGTCCTCCCTTGTCTCTTGTAACATTCTTTATATTAAAGTCTATTTTATCTGATATGAGTATTGCTACTCCAGTTTTCTTTTGATTTTCATTTGCATGGAATATCTTTTTCCATCCCTTCACTTTCAGTCCATATGTGTCCCTAGGTCTGAAGTGGGTCTCTTGTAGACAGCATATATATGGGTCTTGTTTTTGTATCCATTCAGCATGCCTGTGTCTTTTGGTTGGAGCATTCAATCCATTCATGTTTAAGTTAATTATGGATATGTATGCTCTTAGTACCATTTTCATTAATTGTTTTGGGTTTGTTTTTGTAGGTTCTTTTCTTCTTTTGTGTTTCCCACTTAGAGAAGTTCCTTTAGCATTTGTTGTAGAGCTGGTTTGGTGGTGCTGAAGTCTCTTAGCTTTTGCTTGTCTGTAAAGCTTTTGATTTCTCCATGGAATCTGAATGAGATCCTTGCTGGGTAGGGTAATCTTGGTTGTAGGTTATTCCCTTTCATCACTTTAAGCATATCATGCCACTCCCTTCTGGCTTGTAGAGTTTCTGCTGAGAAATCACCTGTAAACCTTATGGGAATTCCCTTGTATGTTATTTGTCATTTTTCCCTTGCTGCTTTCAATAATTTTTCTTTGTCTTTAATTTTTGCCAATTTGATTACTATGTGTCTCGGCGTGTTTCTCCTTGGGTTTATCCTGTATGGGACTCTCTGCACTTCCTGGACTTGGGTGGGTATTTCTTTTCCCATGTTAGAGAAGTTTTCGACTATAATCCCTTCAAATATTTTCTCAGTCCCTTTCTCTCTCTCTTCTTCTGGGACCCCTATAATGCGAATGTTGTTGCATTTAATGTTGTCCCAGAGATTTCTTAGGCTGTCTTCATTTCTTTTCATTCTTTTTTCTTTATTCTGTTCTGCAGCAGTGAATTCCACCATTCTGTCTTCCAGGTTACTTATCCAGTCTTCTGCCTCAGTTATTCTGCTATTGATTCCTTCTAGTGTAGTTTTCATTTCAGTTATTGTATTGTTCATCTCTGTTTGTTTGTTCTTTAATTCTTCTAGATCTTTGTTAAACATTTATTGCATCTCCTCGATCTTTGTCTCCATTCTTTTTCCGAGGTCCTGGATCATCTTCATTATCGTTATTGTGAATCCTTTTTCTGGAATATTGCCTATCTCCATTTTATTTAGTTGGTTTTCTGGGGTTTTATCTTGTTCCTTCATCTGGTACATAGCCCTTTGCCTTTTTCATCTTGTCTGTCTTTCTGTGAATGTGGTTTTTGTTCAACAGCCTGCTGGATTGTAGTTTTTCTTGCTTCTGCTGTCTGCCCTCTCTGGTCCATAATTTTAACTATACCTTTCATCTCTGTGCTAACTACAGTGCCTGGCACATAGTAGGAACTGAATATGCTTACTTAATGAATGAGGTAAAGGTACACATTGGTAAACAGATCTGTAAAATACAAATGCGTTCCAAACAGGTGATATGTTCCAAAAGGGATCCTTGGATGTCTCTTCCAGCTTCATAAGCCCAAACAGAAATAAAATAAGTGTTGAATTTGTTCATATGTAAAGGATTATAGAAATGGACTCAATATGCTGTTACATTCAACTTCTCTAGAAGTGTTGTTCAAACCTATATTCTTACTGAACTTTTTCTCTGCCTATTTTATCAGTAACAGAATACGTTAACATCTCCCACTAAAATTGTCAATTTTTATTCTTCCTTGTCATTTTGTAATTTTTGCTTTATGTACCATGAGGTTATGTTATTAGAACAATACAAATTTAGAATTTTAAAAATCTTCCTGGCCAATTAAAACTTTACCATTATGAAGAGTCTCCCTTTATCTCTAGCACTACTTTTTGTTTTAGAGCCTACTTAATCTATTCCAGCTTTCTTTTGGTAGTATTGCATGGTTTAGTTTCTTCCATCTCTTTTCTTTTGAACTTTTTGTATTTTTATAGTTTAGATATGTCCCTTGTAAACAGCATGTAGTTGGATTTTGAATTTTTGTCCAATCTGATAGTCTGTGCTAGCTGGTTACATGGACCAGTGGCCCCAGGTTCATCACACCTCCTAATATTTATGTCCTTAAATACTTCCCTCCCCTTGACTCTGGGATGGACCTGTACTTTGCTATACAGTAGAATGTGGAAGAAGTGACAATGTGCTAGTTCCAAGCCTAACCCTTTTGGAAGCCCTGAGTGTGCATATAAGAAGTCTGCCTATCTCCCTGGAGAGACTACATGGAGAGGCACATGGAAAGGAAGAAGTCATGAAACTATTTGTACAAAAATCAAAGAATCCAATCAACGGTGAGAACCAATGCCCTATACATATGATCTCAGTCAAGCTGGTCCAGCTAACACTCACCATTGGAGCCATGCTAACTGATGTGCCAGACATGAGAGTAAATCTATCTGGGATGCTTTAGCCCCAGCAGAAAATCACCCAGAGATGAGATAAGCCATTCCCTTTGCATCCTATGCAAGTTCCTGACCCATAGCATCATGAAATATTGGTAAAATGGTGGTAAAGTTATTAAATTTGGGGGTAGTTTCTTGCACAGCAATAGGAAACCAAGGGAGACTGTCAAGATGGTGAAGGAGTAATATGTGGAGATCACCTTCCTCCCCACAAATACATCAGAAAAACATCTACATGTGGAACAACTCCTACAAAACACCTACTAAATGCTGGTAGAAGACCTGAGACTTCCCAAAAGGCAAGAAACTCCCCACGTACCTGGGTAGGGCAAAAGAAAAAACAGAGACAAAAGAATAGGGACAGGACGTGAACCTCTGGGAGGGAGCTGTAAAGGAGGAAAAGTTTCCACACACTAGGAAGCCCCTTCACTTGCGGAGATGAGGGGTGGCGGCGGGGAAGATTTGGAGCCATGGAGGAGAGCGCAGCAATAGAGGTGCAGAGGACAAAGCAGAGAGATTCCTGCACAGAGGATCGGTGCCAACCAGCACTCACCAGACTGAGAGGCTTGTCTGCTCACCCGCCAGGACGGGTGGTGGCTGGGAGCTGAGGCTCTGGCTTCGGAGGTCAGATCCCAGGGATAGGACTGGGGTTGGCCACATCAACACAGCCTGAAGGGGGCTGGTGCACCACAGCTAGCCGGGAGGGAGTCCGGGAAAAAGTCTGGACCTGCCTAAGAGGCAAGAGACCATTGTTTTGGGGTGCACGAGGAGAGGCGATTCAGAGCACCACCTAAACGAGCTCCAGAGACGGGCATGAGCCACAGCTATCAGCACAGTCTCCAGAGGCGAGCATGAAACGCTAAGGCTGCTGGTGCAGCCACCAAGAAGCATGTGTGCAAGCACAGGCCACTCTCCACACCTCCCCTCCCAGGAGCCTGTGTAACTAACCACTGCCAGGGTCTTGTTATGCAGGGACAACTGACCCGGGAGAACACAAGGCGCACCTCAGGCTGTTGCAATGTCATGTCTGCCTCTGCCGCTGCAGGCTCACTCCACATTCTGTATCCCTCCCTCCCTCCAGATTGAGTGAGCCAGAGACCCCTAATCAGCTGTTCCTTTAACCGTGTTCTGTCTGAGCGAAGAACAGACGCCCTCAGGAGACCTACACGCAGAGGTGTGGCCAAGTCCAAAGCTGAACCCCAGGAGCTGTGCGAACAAAGAAGAGAAAGGGAAATATCTCCCAGCAGCCTCAGGAGCAGCAGATTAAAGCCCCACAATCAACTTGATGTACCCTGCATCTCTGGAATACCTGCATAGACAATGAGTTATCCCAAAATTGAGGTGGTGGACTTTGGGAGCAGCTGTAGACGTGGGGTTTGCTTTCTGCAATTAATTTGTGTTTGGTTTTATGTTTATCTTACTTTAGTATTTAGAGTTTACTATAATTAGTAGATTTGTTTATTTAGTTGCTCTCTTTTTTCTTTATGTATAGATATATGTATATTTTCCTTTTTCTGTTTTTGTGAGTGTGTATGTGTATGCTTCTTTGTATGATTTTGTCTGTATAGCTTTACTTTTACCATTTCTCCTAGGGTCCTGTCTGTCCATATTTCTTGTTTTTTTTTTGTTTGTTTGTTTGCTTTAGTATAGTTTTACTGCTGTTTATCATTGGTGGATTTCTTTTTTGGTTTGGTTGCTCTCTTCTTTTTTCTTTCTTTGTTTTCTTTTTATTACTTTTAAATTTTTTTATTAAAAATTTTTTTATAAATAACTTCAATTTATTTTATTTTTTTCTTCCTCTCTTTATTTTTTCTCCCTTTTCTTCTGAGCGATTTGGCTGACAGGGTCTTGGTGCTCCAGATGGGTGTCAGGCCTGTGCCTCTGAGGTGGGAGAACTGAGTTGAGGACACTGATCCACCAAAGAGCACCGAGCCCCACCAGTACAGGACACTGGTGCACCAAAGACCTCACACGGCAAAAGCTATCCCAGGTATCTCCATCTCAATGCTAAGACCCAGCTCCACTCAACGACCAGCAAGCTACAGTGCTGGACACCCTATGCCAAACAACTAGCAAGACAGGAACACAACCTAACCCATTAGCAGAGAGGCTACCTAAAATCATAATAAGTCCACAGACACCCCAAAACACACCACCAGATGTGGACCTGCCCACAAGAAACACAACATCCAGCCTCATCCACCAGAACACAGGCACTAGTCCCCTCCACCAAGAAACCTACACAACCCACTGAACCAACTTTAGCCACTGGGGACAGAAACCAAAAACAACGGGAACTACGGACCTGCAGCCTGCAAAAAGGAGACCCAAACACAGTAAGATAAGCAAAATGAGAAGACAGAAAAACACACAGCAGATGAAGGAGCAAGATAAAAACCCACCAGACCTAACAAATGAAGAGGAAATAGGCAGTATACCTGAAAAAGAATTCAGAATAATGATAGTAAAGATGATCCAAAACCTTGCAAATGGAAGAGCAAAAATGCAAGAAACATTTAACAAGGACCTAGAAGAACTAAAGATGAAACAAGCAACGATGAACAACACAATAAATGAAATTAAAAATACTCTAGAAGGGATCAATAGCAGAATAACTGAGGCAGAAAGACGGATAAGTGACATGGAAGATAAAATAGTGGAAATAACTACCGCAGAACAGAATAAAGAAAAAAAACTGAAAAAGAACTGAGGACTGTCTCAGAGACCTCTGGGACAACATTAAACTCACCAACATTCGAATTATAGGGGTTCCAGAAGAAGAAGAGAAAAAGAAAGGGACTGAGAAAATATTTGAAGAGATTATAGTTGAAAACTTCCCTAATATGGGAAAGGAAATAGTTAATCAAGTCCAGGAAGCACAGAGAGTCCCATACAGGATAAGTCCAAGGAGAAACATGCCAAGACACATATTAATCAAACTGTCAAAAATTAAATACAAAGAAAACATATTGAAAGCAGCAAGGGAAAAACAACAAATAACACAAAAGGGAATCCCCATAAGGTTAACAGCTGATATTTCAGCAGAAACTCTGCAAGCCAGAAGGGACTGGCAGGACATATTTAAACTGATGAATGAGAGAAACCTACAACCAAGATTACTCTCTCCAGCAAGGATCTCATTCAGAATTGATGGAAAATTAAAATCTTTACCGACAAGCAAAAGCTGAGACAGTTCAGCACCACCAAACCAGCTTTACAACAAATGCTAAACGAACTTCTCTAGGCAAGAAACACAAGAGGAGGAAAAGACCTGCAATAACAAACCCAAAACAATTAAGAAAATAGGAATAAGAACACACATATTGATAATTACCTTAAATGTAAATGGATTAAATGCTCCCACCAAAAGACACAGACTGGCTGAATGGATACAAAAACAAGACCCATATATATGCTGTCTACAAGAGACCCACTTCAGACCTAGAGACACATACAGACTGAAAGTAAGGGGATGGAAAAAGATATTCCATGCAAATGGAAACCAAAAGAAAGCTGGAGTAGCAATTCTCATATCAGACAAAATAGACTTTAAAATAAAGACTACTAGAAGAGACAAAGAAGGACACTACATAATGATCAAGGGATCGATCCAAGAAGAAGGTATAACAATTGTAAATATTTAAGCACACAACATAGGAGCACCTCAATACATAAGGCAAATACTAACAGCCATAAAAGGGGAAATTGACAGTAACACATTCATAGTAGGGGACTTTAACACCCCACTTTCACAAATGGACAGATCATCCAAAATGAAAATAAATAAGGAAACAAAAGCTTTAAATGATACATTAAACAACATGGGCTTAATAGACATTTATAGGACATTCCATCCAAAAACAACAGAATACACATTTTTCTCAAGTGCTCATGGAACATTCTCCAGGATAGATCACATCTTGGGTCACAAATCAAGCCTTCGTAAATTTGAGATAATTGAAATCGTATCAAGTATCTTTTCCGACCACAGCGCTACGAGACTAGATATCAATTACAGGAAAAGATCTGTAAAAAACTACAAACACATGGAGGCTAAACAATACACTACTTAATAACGAAGTGGTCACTGAAGAAATCAAAGAGGAAATCAAAAAATACCTAGAAACAAATGACAATGGAGACACGATGACCCAAAACCTATGGGATGCAGCAAAAGCAGTTCTAAGAGGGAAGTTTATAGCAATAGAATCCTACCTTAAGAAACAGGAAACATGTCGAATAAACAACCTAAGCTTTCTCTAAAGCAGTTAGAGAAAGAAGAATAAAGAAACCTCAAAGTTAGCAGAAGGAAAGAAATCATAAAGATCAGAGCAGAAATAAATGAAAAAGAAATGAAGGAAACGATAGCAAAAGATCAATAAAACTAAAAGTTGGTTCTTTGAGAAGATAAACAAAATTGATAAACCATTAGCCAGACTCATCAAGAAAAAAAAGGAGAAGACTCAAATCAATAGAATTAGAAATGAAAAAGGAGAAGTAACAACTGACACTACAGAAATACAAAAGATCATGAGAGATTACTACAAGCAACTCTATGCCAATAAAATGGACAACCTGGAAGAAATGGACAAATTCTTAGAAATGCACAACCTGCCAAGACTGAATCAGGAAGAAATAGAAAATATGAACAGACCAATCACAAGCACTGAAATTGAAACTGTGATTAAAAATCTTCCAACAAACAAAAGCCCAGGACCAGATGGCTTCACAGGCAAATTCTATCAAACATTTAGAGAAAAGCTAACACCTATCCTTCTCAAACTCTTCCAAAATATAGCACAGGGAGGAACACTCCCAAACTCATTCTACGAGGCCACCATCACCCTGATACCAAAACCAGTCAAGGATGTCACAAAGAAAGAAAACTACAGGCCAATATCACTGATGAACATAGATGCAAAAATCCTCAACAAAATACTAGCAAACAGAATCCAACAGCACATTAAAAGGATCATACACCATGATCAAGTGGGATTTATTCCAGGAATGCAAGCATTCTTCAATATACACAAGTCAATCAACATGATACACCATATTAACAAACTGAAGGAGAAAAACCATATGATCATCTCAATAGATGCAGAGAAAGCTTTCGACAAAATTCAACACCCATTTATGATAAAAACCCTCCAGAAAGTAGGCATAGAGGGAACTTTCCTCAACATAATAAAGGTCATATATGACAAACCCACAGCCAACATCATCCTCAATGGTGAAAAACTGAAAGCATTTCCACTAAGATCAGGAACAACACAAGGCTGCCCACTCTCACCACTCTTATTCAACCTAGTTTTGGAAGTTTTAGCCATAGCAATCAGAGAAGAAAAGGAAATAAAAGGAATCCAAATCGAAAAAGAAGAAGTAAAGCTGTCACTGTTTGCAGATGGCATGATACTATAGATAGAGAATCTTAAAGATGCTACCAGGAAACTACTGGAGCTAATCAATGAATTTGGTAAAGTAGCAGGGTACAAAATTAATGCACAGAAATCTCTGGCATTCCTATACACTAATGATGAAAAATCTGAAAGTGAAATCAAGAAAACACTCCCATTTACCACTGCAACAAAAAGAATAAAATATCTAGGAATAAACCTACCTAAGGTGACAAAAGACCTGTATGCAGAAAATTATAAGACACTAATGAAAGAAATTAAAGATGACACAATTAGATGGAAAGATATACCATGTTCTTGGATTGGAAGAATCAACATTGTGAAAATGACTCTACTACCCAAAGCAATCTACAGATTCAATGCAATCCCTATCAAACTACCACTGGCATTTTTCACAGAACTAGAACAAAAAATTTCAAAATTTGTATGGAAACACAAAAGACCCCGAATAGCCAAAGCAATCTTGAGAACGAAAAACGGAGCTGGAAGAATCAGGCTCCCTGACTTCAGAGTATACTACAAAGCTACTGTAATCAAGACAGTATGGTACTGGCACAAAAACAGAAAGATAGATCAATGGAACAGGATAGAAAGCCCAGAGATAAACCCATGCACATATGGTCACCTTATGTTTGATAAAGGATGCAGGAATGTACAGTGGAGAAAGGACAGCCTCTTCAATAAGTGGTGCTGGGAAAACTGGACAGCTACATGTAAAAGTATGAGATTAGATCACTCCCTAACACCATACACAAAAATAAGCTCAAAATGGATTAAAGACCTAAATGTAAGGCCAGAAACTATCAAACTCTTAGAGGAAAACATAGGCAGAACACTCTGTGACATAAATCACAGCAAGATCCTTTTTGACCCACCTCCTAGAGAAATGGAAATAAATACAAAAATAAACAAATGGGACCCTAATGAAACTTCAAAGCTTTTGCACAGCAAAGGAAACCATAAACAAGACCAAAAGACAACCCTCAGAATGGGAGAAAATATTTGCAAATGAAGCAACTGACAAAGGAGTAATCTCCAAAATTTACAAGGAGCTCATGCAGGTCAATAACAAAAAAAGAAGCAACCCAATCCAAAAATGGGCAGAAGACCTCAATAGACATTTCTCCAAAGAAGATATACAGACTGCCAAGAAACACATGAAAGAATGCTCAACATCATTCATCATTAGAGAAATGCAAATCAAAACTACTATAAGATATCATTTCACACCAGTCAGAATGGCCATCATCAAAAAATCTAGAAACAGTAAATGTGGAGAGGGTTTGGAGAAAAGGGAACACTTTTGCACTGCTGGTGGGAATGTGAATTGGTAAAGCCTCTATGGAGAACAGTATGGAGGTTCCTTAAAAAACTACAAATAGAACTACCATATGACCCAGCAGTCCCACTACTGGGCATATACCCTGAGAAAACCATAATTCAAAAAGAGTCATGTACCAAAATGTTCACTGCAGCTCTATTTACAATAGTCAGGAGATGGAAACAACCTTAGTGTCCATCATTGGATGAATGGATAAAGAAGATGTGGCACATATATACAGTAGAATATTACTCAGCCATAAATAGAAATGAAATTGAGGTATTTGTAATGAGGTGGATGGACCTAGAGTCTATCATACAGAGTGAAGTAAGTCAGAAAGAGAAAAACAAATACCGTATGCTAACACATATATATGGAATTTAAGAAAAATAAAATGTCATGAAGAACCTAGGGGTAAGACAGGAGTAAAGACACAGACCTACTAGAGAATGGACTTGAGGATATGGGGAGGGGGAAGGGTAAGTGGTGACTAAGCGAGAGAGTGGCATGGACATATATACACTACCAAACGTAAAATAGATAGCTAGTGGGAAGCAGCCACATAGCACAGGGAGATCAGCTTGGTGCTTTGTGAGCACCTAGAGGGGTGGGATAGGGTGGTTGGGAGGGAGAGAGACGCAAGAGGGAAGAGATATGGGAACATATGTATATGTACAACTGATTCACTTTGTTATAAAGCAGAAACTAACACACCATTGTAAAGCAAGTATACTCCAATAAAGATGTAAAAAAATAAACAAATAAATAAGAATAATAATAAAGTACATAACCAACAAGGATAGTATAGTAAAAATAAATAAATGAATAAAAATAAAGTCTTAAAGTCTTAAAAAATATATTATTTCTGCCCAATACTGTCTTTTCTTTCCTTCTGGAATTCCATTCACGTGCATATTAAACTTTATCACTGTATCGTCTACATGCTTTCCCTGTGTTCTGTATTTTCCATCCTTTTTATTCTTTGTGCTTCATTCTGAGCATTTTTTTCTGACTTATCTTTTAGTTCCCTAATTTTATATGCGTCTAATATGTTATTATACCCATCACTGAGTTATTTTCAGTTAGTGAAGTTTTGGGTTCTAAAGTTTTCATCTGATTCTTTTTTCAAGTTTCTATTTATCTGCCTAAATTATTAATCTTGTGTTTTATTTATTTATATATAGTAAGCATTGTTATTTTTAAATCTATGTTTGATAATTTCACTCTCTGAACTCCTTTTGGGTCTGTTTTTGTTCTCTGTTGTTTCTGTTGATTTTCTTTCCTTTTATGACTTACTTTTAATTGTACACTAGACTTTGTATTTGCAAAATTGTTAGTAGAAATCACTTCAGGCCTAGCATGATATTACTTTACTCCAGGAAGGATTTTAGTTTGCCTCCACCAAGGGCTTGTGGGTATTAGCTCAAGGGAATTATCCTAATCCACTCTCAGGGTTGAGATGTTTTGAAAATGAGATGTCACCTATTTACTTCTAGGATATAGCCATTTGGATTCCTAGTACAAAGCAAGGGAGTTTCAACAGAGCTCTCCTGCTGCCTCCTTAGCACACCCCGAATTCCAATCACTGTCCCTCATCCCTGCTCATCCTCTCAGCAACCTTCTATGGATTTGATAAATGGACATCCCTGGGCCTCCATCATTCCTCAGATCCATGGCCTGGTAATTCCTATCTTGTTAGCTCTCTGATGCCTTTGAATTGATTTTTAAATATTTTGTTGAGTTTTTCTAGTCTCCTCAGTAGGAGGATTGGTCCAAATTAATCCCAATACCAGGGCTTATACAAATGTAGCTATGATTGAACATAGGTAGTTGTGTTTTTTGTTGTTGTTGTTTTTGCAGTACGCGGGTCTCTCACCGTTGTGGCCTCTTCCATTGCGGAGCACAGGCTCCGGACGTGCAGGCCCAGCGGCCACGGCTCACGGGCCCAGCCACTCCACGGCACGCGGGATCCTCCCGGACCGGAGCACGAACCCGCAACCCCCGCATCGGCAGGCGGACTCCCAACCATTGCGCCACCAGGGAAGCCCTAGGTAGTTGTTTTTAAGAAGGAATTTGAAAACGATGCTTAAAGGAAAAAAGAATTAAGACTTTCATTCACAATCTTTTGAGTCTAAGTGGCAGCTCAGTATTTAGGAATGTTGTATCCTAGTTCTGATATCATGTGAGGAAAGTTACTTCTTTTATTGACAAATACTATTGAACATCATCTTGGTTCCGAAAGCTATTCTAAGAAATTACATTATAAGGATGAAAAAGACATGATCACTGACCTCAAGGGGCTTGAAGTCTAGATTCCGTGTTGGTAAACTGGTTACTTTTGGACGCATCAATTCATGATCAAAAAGTCTTTTGTTAAATACACATGATACAATGATAAATACATTTAAAATTTAAACATGTATATTTGAGTTCCTATCATTTTTCAACCTAAACATGAGGGCATTTTAAACAATATATTTTCTAATGCATTTGTCTTGTAGTAAAGTTTACTAATGAGTACGTTCTTTTAAAGTATTTTGGAGAAAGAAGAATACAAGCTTCGGAACTTCCTTGGTGGTGCAGTGGTTAAGAATCCACCTGCCAATGCAGGGCACACAGGTTCCAGCCCTGGTCCGGGAAGATCCCACATGCTGTGGAGCGACTAAGCCCGTGTGCCACAACTACTGAGCCTGTGCTCTAGAGCCCGCGAGCCACAACTACTGAAGCTCACGTGCCTAGAGCCTGTGCTTGGCAAAAAGAGAAGCCACCACAATGAGAAGCCCACACACCACAACAAAGAGTAGCCCCCGCTCGCCACAACTAGAGAAAGCCTGTGCGCATCAACAAAGACCCAACGCAGCCAAAAACAAATAATAAATAAATAAATAAATAATTTAAAAAAAAAAAAAAAAAGAATACAAGCTTTGCAGGAGATCTTAAACGCCAGGATCCTTTTTTTCCTAAAGAGTTAGGCTCTGGTTTCCTAGACTTTTTACTCTTGTAAACTCCTGGGGAAAAGCTACTCACTGTGAAACATCATTATTTTTAATCAGAGCTTTTCCTTGGTAGGTATTCAAAGCCCTCTAAAATAGCCTCTAAGTATAAAAGTGTCCCTGGACTCTGAACTATGTGACAGATTTCCTAAGAGACCTGAGCCTTACTGCAGAGATTATTTAAATGTACCAGGCTCTCTGGGGTGAATCAGTCAGTAGAGAGGACCAGCAGAGAAAGCTTAGTGGATGCGGATGCAGTAGATTCATTATTTGACCATGGACAAGTTACATCACTTTTCTGGATTTGTTTTCCCATCCATGATAGATTGGGCTCCTAGATGATATGTGTCTAAAGTATATATAACTTCCAGTTCTCAAATTCTGCAATTCTTCTGGAATTGAGGAGGATTGTTTTGTCACCTGAGTTTAAAATAGATTAGAAGGAAAAACAGAAACTAAAGTTCCATATATCAAGTAAGACACTAATGCAATAATCTATAAGGAGATGAAGACCTATGTTAGTGGCCACCATGACAATGACCAGCAGAGATAAAACAAGAATGAGGTCTGAGGAGACTTTCGCTCTCCAGAAGCCACCTTCTCTCAAACTTTCTTCCTCCTTACCTCTTTCTGCTACACTGTTCCTCTAGAAACTTCCTTGACTTTGTCCACATGAGGGGGGTAACAGTGATTGAGCTTAAGGGAGAAAGTGAAGCAACTCTTGCTTCAAATGAAGCAACTCTTGCTTCAGTTGAAGCACATTGTACATTTTACCTTGTGGTCTCTCTGAATGCAGCTACGAGGCCCTCCAGGACAGGGTAATGAAAAACAAATGGAACTAGTAGATGACTGGACAAATCGTATAAACAGTGTTTTCATCTGTGGAATGAGGGGATGAAACTTCCATTTTTGTTATTATATATTGTGATTCCTATAATTCTTCTGTATCTCTGTCACCCCCATAGCTTGACTTGTTTAATTGTCAGTAGGCAGCTTGTTTCATATTCTGCCCACTTTATACTTAGAGCCTGGCACATATACAGTTAACATTCATTCTTCAGGAAGGAAATGAACTTCTGTTAGCACCTACTATGCCTCAGTCACTGTCCAGGTCTCTTTCATATACCCTTTAAAAAAAAAAATCTATTCAACACATTTGTGAGATAGGTATCACTACTCTAGTTTTTGAAGATATAGACATAGGAATTCAGAGATTTAATTATCAGGATCAAAATGATAGCAGTAAAATGGAGCCTTAGTTTTGTCACTTACCCTCTATTTGACAGGTTATTTTTCTATGCCTCAGTTTCCTCATCTGTAAAGTTGGAATTAGTAAGAGTTAGGATAGGGTTGGCAGATTTAGCAAAAAAAACAAAAAACAAAAACCCAAAATAAACTAGGAAGTATTTCCCAAATGGAACATTCTTATGCTGAAATTCAGATTTAGCTGGGCACACCTGTATTTTATCTGGCAATGCTATTTTAGCACTATGGTTACGACAATGCATGTAAAGAACTTAGCCCAGCCCATATCACTTAGTGAGCGCCCAGTATATGCTTATTAAATTTTGGATCTGATTCCTAAGTCTTTTTTTTTTTCTTTTTTTACCTCAGACACGTTGAGCTTAGTTTCCACATAAAATTTCAGTCAAGCGAGGGTGATACTACTTTAAGTTTCTATTAGTTCTTTATCGTTCCTAAAGCTCTTCCAAAGCCTGGCCAATGGCGGAAAGCTCCTGAGGAAACCCACAACAGCTCGGGCTTTTGAGGAACGTCGCTGCAGTCGCAGCACAGGCTCCGCAAACGGACCGGCCGGGCGGCCACCCGTCGCTCCGCCCAGCCTCGTCCCGCCTCCGCCCCATCTCGGCCACTCAGCGGCCTCGCCGCGCCCCGCCGCATTCCTATAGGTCCTTCGCGGGGCAAGCGAGGCCTTTCCATTTTCCCGCCTTCCTCAGCCCCTCCTCAGCCCGAAACCCGACTGGCCCACAACGTCTCCGCCCTGCTTTCCGTGCGAGCCCCGCCCTTCCGGACACCGCATCCCCCTTCCACCCACACCCGCCGCCTGGGCAGCCTACCGGGTCCCAGGCCTGGCCCGCCGGTAGGAGGTGGGAGGGGACAGGGAGGGACGGGCGGAGCCCCCCTTCCAAGGGGTCGCTGGAGGCGGGGACCGGAGGGAGGGGCGGGGCTCATTTCCTTGGCGCCGCGTTGCCATGGCAGCGGGGGAGGGCGGAGGGAGGGGAGGAAGAGAGCCGGAGGGGGATGTGGTACTGCCGCGGCCGCCACCGCAGCTGCCGGTGCTTACTCGTTGCCGCGTCTTCCCGGAGGCGGCTACTGGAAGCCGCCGGGAGCAGCTGCGGTGCTCTGCCATATTGTGTCTTCCCCTGCTCGTTCCTCACCCCTCCGCTGCGGCGGCCGAGCTGACGGTGAGTCCCGGGAGGAGCGGCGCCCTCCCCAGCCGGCGCCGCCCGGCGACCGCGCTCCGGGCAGCGCGTGCGGCGGGCGCCGGGCGTGGGGCGCTGAGGCGGCTGTCCCGTGACGGGCCCGGACATTTTTGTCCCGTGAGGGATTGACGCTGGCGCGGGGGTCTCCCCTGCGCGCGCCTTGGGTGGCGTGTGGGCTCCCGGCGGGGTGGCGAACTGAGGGTAGTGCGGCCCCGTGAGGAGTTAGGAGTTTTTCCTGAGGGGTGTAATGACCGCCCGGGACCGGGTGTCGCGCGGCGGAAACCTCGGCAAGGGGTGCCGGCTCTTCAGAAAGGCTGGGAGGTGGCCCCGAGGATGCTTAGGGCTCGACTCGGGACGAATCTGCCGTTGGGGGAAGCGCCCCAAGCCCGTCGGGAGTCTTTGCAGCACACACACACCCCTCCCCCCGCCCCCGGCATAAAGTGCAGCGAGACGTGCGGGGCATGGAGCCCTCGCCCGGCCTCGGGCGGACTGGCTGGGCCCGGCCAAATAGTGCCCGGGGAGGCTCCGGGCGCGGCCGGCAGTGAACTTCGAGCAGCGGGGCGGCTGGGCGTTGGGGGTGGGCAGGGGCGGGTCCCGGATGTGGGGGTGGCCGACCCAGGCACCCTCTGGCCCCTCCTCCAGCGGGCGCCCGGGGGGCCTCCGAGGGTGACTGTCTTGGTGGGATGGGAGTTAGTGTTTCAGCGCTGCAATATGGACACTTCCTGTTCGCTGCTTCTCTTGGGCCCTTGGTTATCTCTGCCCTTACCGGGAAGGTGAAAGGTCGTGTGGGCGTGTGCGAGGCCCTTCAGCCTTCTGAGTTCGCCCCATCGCAACAGCAGCGAGGCTGGAACCCGGGAGGACGTGGGAGTCAGGGGAAAGCGGCCCATGTGCGTAGTGCTCCATCTTACCGAACTCCACCCCATTGCCCCTTTGCAGAATGCCTCTGTTCCCATCGCAGCTTACGGGAGTTGGCGTGTCTTAATTCACTGGGGGCGTACTCTCGGGATCTTCCTGGACCTGATTTCTGCTTTAAAGCCTCTTTAAAGCAGCCTCTGTACTTGGTTTTCTCCTTACAGAAAAAAGTCTTAGCGTGCAAAGAAATGACACATACTTTATTTCTTCTACCCCAACTCCGAGGTTGTGGGAGGAGGTTATTATTTCCAGGTTGGTTTACGCTGTTAATCTTGTCTTCTGATTGTGACAGCCACGTGGCCCGTTGAGTGTAACTGAGCGCCCTAGCGCAGCTAAGGCTGAGGCTTCACTGGTAGCCAGGGGGCTTTGTAACCATGAGTAGCTTTGCATCCACATGTATTTTGGTGTTTTCTGAGATGGGGAAGTGGAAAAAGCTGAACCGTTCATGTCTATCTCTGTTCCAACCGAATGGAAGACTTTGTTTTCAGGCAGTCCTTGTAAGGTATATATTGACATTTTTGCTTTCTGCTGTTTTGATGATTTATCTTTAAAATCTAAGCAGCAGTGTTAGGTACCATTAAGGAGTGATGGGGAATAGAAGAGTACATTATGGAGTTTCTCAACTTTGGGAAAAGATCGTTTGAATTTCAGAGTCGTTAATGAAAGTTTCTGATGTAATCAGAAATAATCACATTCTGCAGGATTTCTTTTTGATAGTTTCATAAAAATCTCAGTTTTTCTCTTTTTACATAAAAATTGTGATCTGAAAAGATATAAATATATCACCAGTGAAAATACTTGTTTAGGGATAAATAAATACTTGTTTGATCTGTGCATGGGCACTTAAGCTTTTTTAAGGAAAAGTATTAACAGTTCATATAAATGTTAACATCAACAGATATTAAGGGAATGAAATTAAAGTTTTAGAATATATAAAAGTAAAAGGTCATGGGCTGAAGATCAAAAAATTAATAAAAAGTAAAATAAATAAAATGAAATAATTTTAAATAAATTATTCTAAAGTAAGATAAAAAAGGTTGAAGATAAACTTTTGGAGAGTTTGGAATTTTTAGAATTTAAGAACTACATACAATCATTGGTTATTAGTGCATCATGTTTCATTTTGTAAGTGTTTTGGTGAATTTGAATTATTTCTGTAACATGTTTTTATTTGAATCAGTTTTACTTGAAGAGTGCTAAACCACAGAAAACACTTAGAATGTTTAAAAGAACTGTATGGAGAAGTTACAGTAGTACCATTAGAATTTTAATTCTAATTCTAATTCAGTGAAGCTAATAGTTAAAAAGATTGGAGAGGCTTAGGTGCTGAAAAGATAATGCAATTGAGAAATGAATATGTGTGCTGACCACTGAAAGCAGTGCATAGTTGAGAAAGAAAACTAAATGAGGTGAAGAAATACTTATATAAAGCAGGAAGCACTGAAAACATATGCTGGGAGATAGCTACATTATTTGTTATGGGATCCGACTATCAAATAAAACTTTAAAAAGTGCCATCCAAACAAGGATTAATCTTGTTCTTATGGCAGCTTGTATGTGTGTGCCTTGCTTTTAGATTGTTGTCATTTTAGTAAGTGGGTCTTGCATAAATGCAGAAAAGTCCTCCAAAAACAAAGGTTTGAGGGCCCAATTCTTTGCTGATTTTTTTTTTTTTAATTTTTAATTTTTGGCTGTGTGAGGTCTTCGTTGCGGCCCGCAGGCTTCTCCCTAGTGTGGTGTTCGGGTTTTCTCTCTCTAGTTGTGGCACACTGGCTTAGTTACCCGACGGCATGTGGGATCTTAGTTCCCTGACCAGGGATCAAACCTGGGTCCCCTGCATTGGAAGGCGGATTCTTTACCACTGGACCACCAGGGAAGTCCCTTTGCTGATTTCTTAGGGAAGAAAAAGTGTTCTAATATTTGATCCCTATTCTTGGGTTGAAGAGACATGATTAATATATGTGAAAAAAAGTTTACCATGTGAGATGATACAGACAGGGGAGGCTTCTTGAAGAAAGTAAGGCTTTTGTTTTCAAAAGTCTAACCTTCATGTCACTCCCATTAGATTAATTTTCCTAAAGGTTATATCACTCTAACAACCAAAACACCTTATATCAAGCATAATACCAAATTTCTTCTCAAGATTTTTCAAACTTTGGTCCCAGTCTTCTCCCTTCTTATCTTCCACTGACGTACAGGAACTGTTCATTATTCACTACTTCAACATGGTATAACAATTTACTACTTTTAACATTTGCTGATACAACATTTTCCTGTTGGAAATGCACCTGCACACATCCTCTTAACTGCTGAAGATCTTCTCAAACTTGAGGCTTGGTTAAAATCTTGATTGCCCTGCTAGCCTTAGAATCATAGAATTTTAGACCTGTCTTCCACCTCTCCAGCTGAAATTCTTTTCTCTAATAGCATATTATTCTGTTGGGTTGTAGCATTTTATACTGCCTTGTTTTTATTTAATAAATATTTTTTGAACACCTACTATGTGCCAGGCATTGTTACAGTAACTGAGGCTACAGCCTTGAATAAGACAAATTCCCATATTCTTTTTTATCTTTTTAGGTTTTATCACCCCAAGAAAACCCAGAGGAGTCTTTTTCCCCCCCACCTCAGGTATATGTTATATGCTTAGTGAGTATTTGATTATTTTCTGAGTAAAGGAAAGGCAGCACTTATGAGGTGGAGAGATGGATGGAAAGGTCTTTCTTTATAAGTGAAGGGTACAAAGGAATAACCAATTATGGATGGGCTTGAAAACATCACTTTTGAATTTAAGCATGGTTTAATGCCAAAAAAAAAAAGTGGTATTTAAGCTTCGGCATGATAGGATAAAATCCTTATTTGAGGAAGGTTCATTTGACAGCAGTGTGCAGGACTAATTATTGACTATGGGAAGGAAAGAGATCTATTAAAGGACAAATTAGTAACTTTGAGAAGGAGGTTTGGCAGGGGAGCATAATCAAGAAGATGGTGAGTTTAGTTGGAGTGTTAGGTGAGTGGGAGATATCAAGGTGAATATAACCTTTAATGACTAGAGATTAGAGCTGTGAGATAATCCATTCAATATAGAGGTGACAGCTAATGTTACAATTTTTTTTATAGAGTTAGTAATTGAAGTGTTGAGGCCTAAGAATGATGCTTTAGGAAACAAGAATAAGGGGCATCTGCTTTGGTCATATGTGACTTCATAATTAATACTGTAGACTTGTTCAGTAACTTAATTTCCACTCTATGAATGAGTGCTACCAAATATATGGGAACCAAAAGAATGTTTATCATCACACTTCCAAAGGATTTTGATTCATATATTTCTTATTCCCCTTACCCTAACTTTTTAAATTTAAATAAACATTTAATTTTAGAATAGTTTTACAGTTACAGAAAAGTAGCAAGATAGTAGAGTATACCTCACCCAGTTTACCCTATTGTTAACATCTTACAGTGGTACAGTTGTCACAACTAAGGAAACAAAATTGCTACTTTACTATTAACTAAATTGCATACTTTATTCAGATTTCATTAGTTTTTCCCTAGTGTCCTTTTTCTGTTCCAGAATTCTAGTTTCTCAAATTTTTCTTATTTCTGATGATTGTGACAGTTTTTAGGAGTACTAGTCAGAAATCTTACAGAATGTCCCTCAGTTGAGATTTATCTAACATTTTCCTCATGATTAGACTGGGGTTAGAGTTTTAGGGAGGAAGACAACAGAGGTGAAGTGCCATTTTCTTCACAGCGTATTAAGGGTATATACTAAGAACATAAAATTGATATAATGTTAACAAACGTTGATCACCTGTTTGAGGTCTTTGTTGGGTTTCACTCCCCACCCAATCATACTCTTTGGAATCAAGTTTCCAAGCACAGCTCATGCTCAAGGCCTTGACCTAATTTTAATTGATGTATTTTTTTATTTCCCTCAACCTAATTTTCTTGTCCATAAATAAACATTAAACTTGGACAAATATTCATTGAGCATCTTCTGTATTTAAGTGCTAAGGATATAGTGGTGAGCAAGAGACATCATTTCTACTCTTTTGGAGTCTGCCTGATGTGAACATAAAATAAATAGAATTTATCCCCTCACCTACATAGGTATTATTTCACTGACAGTTGTAAGCATAGTATTACTGTAAGCCTAAAAGGCTAAATAAAGTTCTTAAGTAGCCATTTAGAAAATATGCTGTTATCAAAAAGATTAAATATATATACCATTAAAATAACCATCTTGGATGGTTAAGGGAACATGGATAAGGGAAAATTACTTTGATTCTCTCCAAGTAGGTGTGTTACTGTTTAATTAGCAGAATAGTTTAATTATTGTTAATTATCTTCGTATCTTATAAAGTTTGCAGGTTGTATAAGAACATTCTTGGCTTCTTGATTGTATTTCAGAGGCATTTGGTGCTTTTGCTACTTAGAGGTTTTTTTCTAAGAAGTGGTTTGAAAGACGTGTTGAATAAGAATTTCAGTTAATTTTTTCTACTTAACTGGGTTAACTAAAAGCACTGTTACTTTGGACTCTTATTGAAATTCTCCCTAAAATGTATTATTAATACATTTACACTTTTCACATTTTATAGTGCTCAGCCCACTGAGCATAATTTAATATTTAAATTAGAATTTTGACACAGAGAACAGTTATTTTGAGTTTTTATATAACCTTGGAGGTAGAGAGTTGAGGAAATTGATAAACTTACATCCTTGTGGTTTGTTTATCTTAAAAGAGGAAATACAGGAAAACAGGAAGAGATTTCTTGTAAATTGAGATTTTACTGTTCCTTCTGCCTGCCCTATGCCTCTGTCCAACTCCTCCATCCTTAAAAGTTCAATTTAAATTCTACCTCTATGCTGATTGAGCAACATTTATTAATAATCATGGCAACAATTACTACCTTTTATCAGGTGCCTACTATGTTCTGGCATGGCATTATACTAGACACATGAGTATATAATTTAATTCTCCAAAACAACTGTGCAGGACATATTTTATTATAAAGAAACAGAAGTTATGTAAATGCAGACCTTGGTGTTTGAGCCCAGGTCTGTCAGATTTTTAAATTTCATATTCTTTGTGCTGTGACCTGAAGTCTTTGAAAAATGGTTATTTGCCAGGATGAGATACTTCTTTCCCAGGAAAAAGTAAGGAAGAATACAGGGTAAAGAGAGCAAACTAATATTTATAGAATGCCTATTCTGTGACATGAATGCCACTACTTTATTGTCATAGTGAATTAAGTAAGTGGTGTTATTCCTTGGGATGTAAGGGGGTTAAGTCATTTGTCAGAGATTGCATAAGAAAGTTGGTAGGTGATGGGTCTGCTTGACTTCAAAACCTTATTAGTCTTTTACTTTTCTAGTACAGGATGCTGCTATTTTCATTCATTTAAACATTTGCTTACTAAATGTTATGGTCTGCAGTAGAGCATAAAAATGAATGTATTTTTGTTCTGCCTACAAGGATTTATATTCTAGTACAATATTTCTTAAATGGATGATAGAGAATCAACATAGTAAATTGTGACCAACATCTCTTAAATACAATCAAATAGAAAATTTCAGTGTGTTATATGTGGTAAGGGTAAAAGTGCTATTTCATTCTGTTTCCGTTACATATGTTAAGTGTATCATGGATCTCTTATAAAAATATACTTCTTATTGTGGGATAGCATCAAAAGTTTGAAAACTGCTTGTCTAGTGGCTGAGTTGGAAAGATAAGCAAATAATTATGAATAGCAAGTAAGTTCTATAATAGGGCTCTAAATAGGATGCTAAGGAAGCACGATTGGAAAAAATTGTATAATTCAAGGAAGGCTCCTAAAGAGATGACTTTGAGTCTCTCTGAAACATGGGGTGGAGAGCCTAAAATACATCTAAAAGCATGAAGAAGTTAAAGAGCATTGTATATTCAGGAAGCTTGGGGTGGTGTGAAATAGGTGCAAACAGGAGCCAGATTTTTTGTGGAATTTGTAGGCCACCGTACTAAAGATTGTAGATTTTATTAGGCCCATGGTTTTTCTGGAGTCTCATGGCATTCTTTTGCTAAAGAACAGATACATTTGTGTATTTGATTCTATCATACAATCTAGAAACAATTTTAGGAATAGAAAATTTGACCATATAGCACGTTATGTAGTATAAAATGGTGGGTATGAGCACAACTTTTGGTAAAAACAATCACAACCAAAAAAAGATTAAGCCATTTTGAGGCTATGATCAAATGTTCTTTTCTACTTTTTCTTGCATTTTTGCTATTGCTAGCAGACTAATGGTAGCAGGTGCTAAAGTTTGAAGAAAACTTTATAAGAGAAAATTGTTCATTTTTTTCCTTTGAATTGGAAGACAGCCATTATTCAATTTTGAGGACAGTAGGGACCCTCTGTTATAATATTAATAACAGACCATTTCTGTAAGCCACAGTTTGCAACCTTTACCTACAGCTGTGTTTTGTTTGGCCTGGAATATTAAAAAAAATTTTTTTGCGTATTTGCCAACATTTAAATATTGGTACATTTCACACAAAAATCTAGAGTTCTTTTGTCCCTTGAAAAATTGAACATCGTGGCAGCATTGGTTTCATGGGTTGATTGGGTGAAGCTTATAAGCAGCTGCCCTCTTTTGGCAGTCTCCATCATTCTCTGTTGTCTTACAGCAGACCAGCTTCACTTGTTTGTTGCCTGCCTGGTTCTTGTTAGGCTTTTGAATTGTCTGCTGTGTACTGTTATTTTGTGAAGTATTTTAAAAGGGGGATTTGGGGTCTTTGAAAGATCATTCTGCCAGTATTGTAGAAGATGGATTGGAGGAATATGAGATGCGTCTGGTTAGAATTTTAATGCAGGTGGGATGCCCTTTTCTTCTTCTGAACCCATATTACTTTGTACCTTTCTCAAAACACTTACTATATATAGCTTCCTCTTATATGTGTTACATATCTCTTCAACTAAATTGTAAACACCTCGTAATAACATGTGCTGAGTGAATGCTTGTTGAATTTAATTATATTTATTTTTAAGAAGACCATGTTTGTTTGTCTCAAAGGTGAGTTTTCTTGGCAGTTTTAGAGTACCTCTTAACTGAAAAAAATCTTTTACAAATTTTAAGTATTAGTTGCAATTTATTCTAAGAATGAGTAAATGTCAAACACTTTTAAACCATGTGTTACACGTGAAAAACAGAACAGGTATGTTCTGTATAATAAGATGGTGGACTTTTAATTCATTGTCCTGTTTGCCAAACATCGGGATGAAACACTGTAGGAAACTTGTCTCTTGGTTTGCCGTGTAATTTTTTTAAGTCATTTTGAAGATTATTCCAAGAGTTTTTTGTTACTATGTTTTCTACTGATAGCTAGAAGTAGTTTTAAATTAATACCATTTATGGTTTTTTATTTTCTAAATTTTTAAAATGCTTTTTACTGTAAAGTAAAATGTAGATGCAGAAAACCACACAAGAAATGTGCAGCTTAGTGAATTAATTCTAAGGCCAACCCTCATGTAACCATCTTCAAGGTTAAGGAATAGAATTTTGCCAGCTACCTTAGAAGCCCTTTCGAGTGCCTCTTCCACAATATAACTCCCTTCCTTCAAAAACTAACCACTAGGGCTTCCCTGGTGGCGCAGTGGTTGAGAGTCCGCCTGCCGATGCAGGGGACACGGGTTCGTGCCCCGGTCCGGGAAGATCCCACATGCCGCGGAGCGGCTGGGCCCATGAGCCATGGCCGCTGAGCCTGCGCTGTGCTCCGCAATGGGAGAGGCCACAATAGTGAGAGGCCCGCGTACAGGAAAACAAACAAACAAACAAAAAAACTAATCACTATTCTAACTTTTTTGAAAATTCCTTAAGTTTCTTTTTGGTTTTATTACCCAAGTATGTGTCCTTAGACAGTGTGGTTAGCCTGCTTGCACCCTTCCTCTCTCCCTTCCTCTTTATTTCTTTCTGATTAAGTTTTCTTCCTTTTTACCCTTTGTTTCTCTTAAGGCTTTATCTTATATGTTTATTTTTTCTTGTAGTCCTTTAAGTCTTCATTTCTGAAATGTTTTTTTTCCTTTTATTTCAAATTCTTTCTTGAGCTCTGTCACTTTATTTCTGAGCTTTTCTTTTTTTAATTTTTTAATTTTATTTATTTTTTTATACAGCAGGTTCTTATTAGTTATCTGTTTTTTACGTATTAGTGTATACATGTCAATCCCAATCTCCCATTCATCACACCACCACCACCACACACACACACACACCCGCCACTTTCCTGAGCTTTTCTAATTCTGATTTTTTTTCCATGTCTTACGTAATTTTTTTAAGCTCTTTTTGAAATAGAAGCTCATTTTTGTCTCTCGTGTGAGCATATCTTTCTGGCATGCTTTCATTGTAGGATATTTTATTCCCTGTTTTTTCTTTTATATCTTTATTTTATTTACTTATTTATTTTACTGTGGTAAGAACATTTAACACGAGATCTACCCTCTTAAAATTTTAAGTGTATAATACAGTATTGTTAACTATAGGAAATGTGTTGTACAGCAGATCTCTAAAACATATTCACCTCGTGAAATGGAAACTTTTACCCATGGAGCACTCCCATATCCCCCTCTGCCTTGCTTCTCTGAGTTTAACTATTTTTCTTTTTTTTAAATATTTATTTTATTTATGTATTTAGGCTGTGCTGGGTCTTAGCTGTAGCACGCGGGATCCTTGTTGCAACATGCAGGCTTCTTCAGTTGCGGCATGCGGACTTCTTAGTTGCGGCATGCGGGCTTCTTAGTTGTAGCATGAGAACTCTTAGTTGTGGCATGCATGTGGGATCTAGTTCCCTGGCCAGGGATCGAACCCAGGCCCCCTGCATTGGGAGCATGGGGTCTTATCCACTGGACCACTGGGGAAGTCCTGAGCTTAACTATTTTTCTGTTTCTCTTTCCTTATTGTAACTTTGTATGATCTTCAACCCTCAACACTTTTCATCATTTCTTTTTATGAAACTAGTTTTCTTGAACTTGTAGGAGGAGGCTTGGTTCTGATAGCTCTTTTAACTTCACAGTCCTCTGTTTTTTGTTTTTATCCATCGTTTAAAAAATGGTGGATGGCTTTCAGAGATTTTCTGGCTCTTTATACTCTTTCTGGCACTTATATCTGGACCCTCTTTCCTTAATCTTGTTTTTCCCTATCCTGCTCAATTTTGTTTCTATTCCCAGTACTTCCTCTTAAGTCTAGGGTCTGTCTTGGAAGAGAGCCCCAAAGGCCAGGTTTTGAGAGCACAAAGGGACTAGATTGTTCCATGCCTGTAGGTCTTACTGTAGACCCCTTGCACTTACCCACTTTTGGAATAGCTTCAGCTTCTGTTCACAAACTGTCTCTCAGTACTTTCCAGGGAATACCTTTTGGCTGTTTTGTGCTTCTGTTCTCAAGTCCCTCAGACACCTCATTGCTTCCCTCTATCTTCTCTCACTTAGACACTGATAGAAAATAAGTCTGTGGGCTGTTGGTGGTTTGTTTACATCCTTATATTTTGAGGTTTGCAGGGAGACTTTGTTAAATAGTTTTATTGTAGTTATTACCCATGGGTTTGGGGTTTACTCCATAGCTGCTCTGCCTGTTTTTATGTGAAGATTTGCAAGGAATCAAAAATTTGCTGCCACGACAGCTGCCATCTTCCCAAAATCATTTTCCTGATAATTTTAATTCAGGGAGTGGTCACGTCTTTTTTTCCTAAAATCTTGACAAAAAACTTTCATTTCTTCTGAAATTATTGCCACTTAATGCCGTCCACTGATTGTATATAGATGTCACAAAATTCTGAACCTGTTGTTTTGCCCTGATTATTTCTTCATAGTTAAGAGAGCCTTTAAGAATCTATTAAAGATCCTTTGGGAAGTTGTGAAAGGGTCATGGGATTGTCTTTCTGTTGCGCATATACAAGTGTTAGTGCTTTGACTTTTAATGCTTTAGCTTTTTCCAATATTCAGAAGCTAACCTACATTGTGTACACCTAGGACCATTCTTAAATTACGGAGAAAAAATTGGGTTTAATAACAAGAATCAGATGCATGAAAGTAAATAATTGCAGTGTGAGACATACCCTTCTAGACATGGATTCTAGTACTGTGGGAACACAGAGTAGGAACTTTCCCCAATGAGTAGGATTGAGTGAGGTGGATTTTATAGTCATAATGGAGTCTTATTAATGGTGTGTCAGTACCTTTAACAACTCATTATCTCTGTTTTTTTCAAACTTTTCCTTTAGTAGTTCTTCATACACATGGATTAGCATTAGGCATTCTTTAATTACAACTTCAAAAGAGCATGTTGTTCAGATGGAAATAAAATAATTGATGTTTAAAAGTTTCCTTTTGTGATAAAACTATTTTCCAAATATTTCTGAAGTAGAGAACTGAAATTTAGGAAGTGAAAAGCTCACAGAGCAGAATGGAACATAGTATCTAACATAATATTCTTTACTTGAAAGTTAATTGCTCAGTAAATATTTTTTTAATGAATATCATATTTCACCCTTCAACTTTTTGTTCCATATAGTTTGATTAAAATGTCTCCTTTGTTTAATTGAAAAAAACTTATCATGCAGTATAATTTGAGTATAATTTTACCTTTGTGTTTCTCGTCTAGTTCGCAGCAAGTTAGAGCCAGGTTGTACTTGCTTGAAGTATTCTGCTTAGGTGTGTTGAACCCATTGTTTCCTAGTCTCCTCTGGTTTTTTATTTAGTCTGGATTAAATACTTTATAATATAGAACTTTAGTGTTTATAAAGTGATTTCATGTCAATTGTTTCTTTTGAGCTGTTGACACAAATAACTACTGTAAAAAGAGGACATATAAATGCAATTGGAACATTGTGAGAGAGATTGAAAATCCCTAAGAGAAGTTCAGGTGGGAATGACATGCGGGAGTTGTCATTAAATGAGGCCTTAAATATTAGGGTTTTGACTGATTGGTGGTAGGGAGGGTAGACAATCCTGATGTTTAGAATAGCGGGAGCAAGCATATAGAGAAATGTGCAGGAAGTATTTGAACAGGTTTGTCTAGTTTGGACTAACTTCATATGGAAGAGCATTAGGTTGAGGATGTATTGATAGATACTGAGTCAGATATATTGATGATAGTATGTAGCTTTTTTTGTTGTTGTTCTTATGAAGCAATCTAGGTAGGATGACAGCTAGTATACTAGTGAAGAGCATGAGCTCTGGAGTCACATTATTCCCTGAGCTTATATCCCCGTTGTGCCACTTCAAGATTTGTGATGTGGGTACACTATTTAATCTCTCTGCATCTGTTTCCACATAAAATGGACACTGATAATAGCAGTTGCCTGGTAGAGTTGTTACAAAGATTAAAAGAGTTAATACTAGTAAAACACCTGGTATCAATAAGCATTCAATGAATTTTTTTATGTAAGAAAGTACTAGCTCTCATTTACATAAATTATGTGTACATAATTTATACACACACTCACACATGTTGGAAATGTACATACAAGTAGGAAAGGTAGGTCTTACCATGTATATATCTACAGGAAAGCTAGTAATATTTGAATTTCAGGGTTTTTTTGTTTGTTTGTTTGTTTGTTTTGCAGTACGCGGGCCTCTCACTGTTGTGGCCTCTCCCGTTGCGGAGCACAGGCTCCGGACGCGCAGGCTCAGCGGCCGTGGCTCACGGGCCTAGCCGCTCTGCGGCACGTGGGATCTTCCTGGACCGGGGCACGAACCAATGTCCTCTGCATCGGCAGGCGGACTCTCAACCACTGCGCCACCAGGGAAGCCCTGAATTTCAGTTTTTAATAGCACTTAGATTATTGTAGAACAAAAGTTCAACCATCTCAGTTTATAGATGTCACAGTTATGTAGTAGCAGAGCTGGAACCAAGATCTGTTAGACAGTAAATATTTGAGCAGTAAACAAAACAGACAACTGTTTTTTCTGCCATTATGGAGCTTTCAGTCAGTTAGGAAAGATGCGTATTGAGCCATCTCAGGTGTGCCAAATGTTATTAAAAAGTATAGGCAATTATGGAAGAAAAGAACTTGGGGCCCTCTGTCGTCTGGGATGTTAGAGAAAGTCTCAAGATTTTTAAGCTGAAATACGAATGATAGCCATTAGCCAGGGCTAGGTGAAATGTACATACAAGTAAGAATGAAATGAAGAGTATTTTAGGCAAAGATAGTAGCATTTGTAAAGACCCTGAGGGAGGAGGAGAAAGCATGGCCTATTCAGACATCTCAAGTGGGGAGAACAAGGGAGAGTGGCAAAAGATAAGGCCAGAGATGTTAGACAGGGGCTAAGTTAGGCAGAGTCTCGTACACCATGTTAAGGCCTTTGGACTTTGACCTAAGGGTCCCTTTGATGGATTAAGCAAGAAAGGGACATTTTCAGTTTTGCATTTTTTAAGATTATGCTATATTATAGAGAACAAATTAGGAGCATCAGGCATAGATGCAGGGGGACTAATTTAGGAAGATAGTATCAGAGCCACTGTGTATGTTTGTGCAGAACACAAACCGTAGGGGGTACCATTCATGTAGACTACCATTGCAGTGGTCTAGATGAGAGATGATGTTGACCTGGACTATAGTTGTGACTGTGAAGGTGGAGAAAGATGGGCAGATTTCAGGTTTAACAACTCCAAAATCTATCTCCAGACCAAACCTCTCTCCTGAACTTTAGATCACATATATCCCAAACGCCCACTCTACTTAAGTATCTCACAAGTACCTCCAACTCAACAGGTCAAAGCAAAAAATACACACACACACACACACACACACACATCACCACAAACATTGATCTACCTCCAAGAAGAAAAACAGCCATATTCTCTTTCAGTATTCTCTATATAGTATTATCAAATGGAACTAACATCCACTCAGTTGCTGATTCTATCTACTAGTAGTGACAACTAGCTGTAAATAGCTGCAGTTGATGTGGCTACTTAGAATTCGGGTTTTATATTCCATGTAAGTTTATTTAGAAACTTGAATGATTATTACAGATAAGTATTACTACTTTCTAAAATGCTCTGGAGGGGCCTCCCTGGTGGCGCAAGTGGTTGAGAGTCCGCCTGCCGATGCAGGGGATACGGGTTCGTGCCCCGGTCTGGGAGGATCCCATATGCCGCGGAGCGGCTGGGCCCGTGAGCCATGGCCGCTGAGCCTGCGCGTCCGGAGCCTGTGCTCCGCAACGGGGGAGGCCACAACAGTGAGAGGCCCGCATACCGCAAAAAAATAAATAAATAAATAAATAAATAAAATGCTCTGGAGATAGTCTATTTAATAACATATACTTTCTAAAAAATAAATTTATTTATTTATTTTTGTCTGTGTTGGGTCTTCTTTGCTGCGGGGTGGGCTTTCTCTAGTTACGGCGAGCGGAGACTTCTCTTGTTGTGGTGGCTTCTCTTGTTGCGGATCACGGGCTGCAGGCACACGGGCTTCAGTACTTGTGGCATGCGAGCTCAGTAGTTGTGGCTTGCAGGCTCTAGAGCGCAGACTCAGTAGTTGTGGCACACGGGCTTAGTTGCTCTCCGCCATGTGGGATCTTCCTAGACCAGGGCTCCCATGTTCCCTGCATTGGCAGGCAGATTCTTAACCACTGTGCCACCAGGGAAATACCAATAATATATACCCTTAATAATTTTTAGCATAAATATATTTTACTTAAGTAAGTGTTCATATAGGGTTAGTTTAGTCCTATTTTAAAGAAGACTTAATTCTGTGTTAAGTTAATCATGCTTTTGTATTGTTTTTAGAAGTACATATAAAATCAGTATATTAAGTCAACCAGTATACAGTCTTAAGTTTTAATCTTGGTTTCCAAATTTGATATGGGGGTTATTAGTAAGGTAAGATATCACTGTCTGCCTTTATTAAATTTATTTTGATCATGAATGTGCTTTTAAAAGATTCTTATTTTCAGTGGAACAATTCACTGTAGATTTACTGCATGGCTGACTAATTATAGCTTATGTTCAAGGCACTGAAAACCATATTACACATAAATAAATTTTGGTGATAAAGAATACCACCTGTTTGTATTCACATGCCAACAAAATTTATCTTTGTACTTTAGGACATTAGATCTGTTGATTTTCAGGTTTCTGTAACTTTGTTCCTTTCAAAATAACTTTTCAAGTACAGTTACAAGGCTATCAAAAAACCAAAGTGCTGTTTGGCTAACTGGTCACTATATGGTTTGTAGCACAGGTGACGTTACTTCTAATTCTAGATGGTAAGGATATTTCTCTCCATTTGTGGTTTGTTTGTTTGTTTTTCTATACTGTCAGTTTTTTTCAGCCTTTAACACATTTTGGTTCAGATATGGCATTGATTGCAGTCCCAAAGATTAAGAAGATGGGTTTTCTCAGCTAGATTTACTCTGAAAGCTAGTAGTGCTTTTTTTTTATCACTATGTTTAATAACATGTAAGGTAAACTACTGCTATGTTTTAGATACTAATAGAAGTTTACAAATTATTTTGTTATCAACTTTTAAAAAACATTTATTAGAAATAGCTATTTTTCTCGACAGAGAAAACAATTTTCACTCAATTTAGATCTCTTGTGGTACTATTTTTTTTTTTTTTTTTTTTTTGCGGTATGCGGGCCTCTCACTGTTGTGGCCTCTCCCGTTGCGGAGCACAGGCTCCGGACGCGCAGGCTCAGCGGCCATGGCTCACGGGCCCAGCCGCTCCGCGGCATATGGGATCCTCCCAGACCGGGGCACGAACCCGTATCCCCTGCATCGGCAGGCGGACTCTCAACCACTTGCGCCACCAGGGAAGCCCTGGTACTATTTTTTGAAACCAGTATTTCTCTGTATGAAAGGCAGGGTTATGTGCTAGGGAATTCATTGTTAAAAAAAAAAAAGTATTTGGTCTTTATACGGAAAATATCATGTTTGTTTACTGGTTAGAAGCAATTTTTTTTTAACTTGTAAAGCTATTGCTTCATTTTAACTTCTGCAAGAAACAAATGAACAACTGAGACTTTTTTGGAGGGTGGGGGGAGACAAGTGCTGTAACAGTGTGTAGGGAACCTCTATATACTGTATGCAAGTAGCACAAAATTGTTTAGGTAGACATGGCATTTGAACCATGGTTTACACAATGTATTTGGGCAAGTTAACTTAGGAGAAAAGTGGATTCAGTGGAAGATTACCACAACAGATCCCACTCCCCTCCCAAATTTTAGTGTTTTCTGCTTTTAGCACGAGTTGGGGCAAGTTTTTTTCCCCCACTCAATTTTTTTTTTTTTTTTTTTTTTTTCGGTACGCGGGCCTCTCACTATTGTGGCCTCTCCCATTGCGGAGCACAGGCTCCGGACACGCAGGCTCAGCGGCCATGGCTCACAGGCCTAGCCGCTCCGCAGCATGTGGATCTTCCCGGACCGGGGCACGAACCCGTGTCCCCTGCATCGGCAGGCGGACTCTCAACCACTGCGCCACCAGGGAAGCGCCCCCCACGCACACACACTCAATTTTATTTTATTTTTTTACCGCTATTTGAAAAACTGTTTCTCTATGAGACAAATCTTTGACCCTTTTGTATTCTGCGTCCTTCCCTCCCTTTCCCTTTCTTGACTGGAAAATGCAGCTGCACACATTTCTTGTTTAGAGACAATGGATCACATGCTGTGTCACCTAAATCTATGACCAAGAGGCAGTTTTATCCTTAAGAGCTCATAATGCTTCAGTTGTCCTGGATACATGACATCATGTAGCATTATAATCAAACATACATCTTTTTGCAGTAGTACTTTTGGGATTTGAATCTACCCTCTAATCTCAATATTGGATTTTATGCGATGGACAGTATTTATAATAGAGAACCTTAAAACAAAGAATGTATTGTAGGAAAGGTTGTGAGTTCCTTTTATATGGCTTAATTTTCTTACCTCAGGGTTACCAAAGTTATCAGATAATTTGAGTTAATAGAATATCTTTAAAGTTCTAGCGTTAAATTTGTTACACAAAGCCTTGCAAATAGTATGTGCTCAATAAGTGTTACACTATTATCACTACCAATGTGATAAATTAACAAGAAAATTGTTTTCCTTATTTAAAAATGAGGAACTCTTAAGATTTTGAAAATAATTAGTATCTTTAAACTGCTAAAATATTTTGTTGAGCTTATTATAAGCTTATTATACTGCTGAATAAATCTAAGAAGTATAGTACTGACGGGCTTCCCTGGTGTCGCAGTGGTTGAGAATCTGCCTGCCAATGCAGGGGACACGGGTTCGAGCCCTGGTCTAGGAAGATCCCACATGCCACGGAGCAACTGGGCCTGTGAGCCACAATTACTGAGCCTGCGCATCTGGAGCCTGTGCTCCGCAATAAGAGAGGTCGTGATAGTGAGAGGCCCGCGCACCGCGATGAAGAGTGGCCTCCACTTGCCACAACTAGAGAAAGCCTCGCACAGAAACGAAGACCCAACACAGCCATAAATAAATAAATAAATAATTTAAAAGAAAAAGAAAAAAAAATATAGTACTGTGGCTTCCAGTCTTGAGTTATGGTACGTTTTATAATTAATTAATAAAAATGGTTTATTCCTAAGGAGGTGAAGGTGAGGAAAGGAGGGGGAAATTGAACGGAAATTCCTTTTATTATATAGTAAATCTTAATCAGAGACAAAGCTTAAATTACAGTAAAGAATTGAAGTAATTGCCAGGCAGTTCTGATAAAACTCACAAACATTTTGGATTTCTATGTATGCCTTAACTCTGTAATAGATTTTTTTTTCCTATGGAAAACATTGTTTAGTCATATGAGCTAAGTGAATGACAGCCTGTTTCCCCTTGCTAGGGTTGTCTTAGCCTGTCAAATGGTTTTTGGTTTGTTTTTTTTTTTTTTTTAGTTTCTGCTTTATAACAAAGTGAATCAGTCATACATATACATCTGTTCCCACATCCCTTCCCTCTTGCGTCTCGCTCCTTCCCACCCGCCCTATCCCACCCCTCCAGGCGGTCACCAAGCACCGAGCTCATCTCCCTGTGCTATGCGGCTTTTTATATTGGTTACTTTAAAGTGATTGGATAGGAAAGCAACAAATCTGAGAAGGGGGTTACTCTTTTCACACTTCTAAGATTGTTTAATTTACTGATGACATTAAGTTCTTGGTGAGAGGTAAAATAGCAAGTCAATAGAAATAAAGTTTCCAGATGTCTTAAGACCATGTAAAAAAGCATAATTAGAAATTGTAAATATATATAATTAAATATAACCAAATATCATACTCATTTGTCACGTGCTTCAGGAATTTAGATGTTTAAAGTATTTATAATGAGACTGACTTTAAATAGGAAGCTAGACTAGTCGGGTGAAGATGGTGAGAAACAACTGTATCTGTAGGTCAGATGCTGCCATATAGTTCCAGATTAATCATCCCGTGCTTTAAGTCTTCTTTGGGGCTTCTCAGTACGATTGCTCAAGAGCTGGTTTCAACTTCTTTCCAATTCTAGTAGAACATAACAGATGGCATGCTTCCTTTTTAGTCCAGTGTAGTAAAATTTTTTTAGAAACAGCAAAATTGATTTTCCTCATTTATCCTTTCTGTGTAATGAGGACAGAAATATTCAATGATTGGCTCAAAGGTGCAGGGAAGAAATAAATTGGAATAAATTTCCTTTGAGATATCAAAAATTAACTATTATTTTATTTTGATGTCTTTTTTCAGTGCTATTTTTCATTTCCTAAAAGGAATTCTTAAATAATATTATGGATTAAATCTAAATTTGTAACAATTAAAAAAGTATCTTGCAAACAATAACTGATGGATTAGGGTTCTAAGAACTATGATACAGGTAAGGTAAAAACAGTTAAAGTTGAAAAGTGTAACATGAAGAAATTCAATAATATAAGTTGAAAAGCATTTTTTTAAAGTATTAAACACATTAGTAGAACTGAATTAATTGCAATTATTTCTTATTTGCTATGGATTTATATTACTAAGGTACACATTAAAAAACTTTTATGTTCATGAGAACTGCTGGACTGAGAGCCTGATTTTTGGGGGTTGTTAAATTTTATATACATGAGTCTATTTTTTTTTTTTTTTTTTTTTTTTTGCTGTACGCGGGCCTCTCACTGCTGTGGCCTCTCCCGTTGCGGAGCACAGGCTCCGGACACACAGGCTCCGCGGCCATGGCTCGCGGGCCCAGCCGCTCCGCGGCATGTGGGATCTTCCGGGATCGGGGCACGAACCCGTGTCCCCTGCATCGGCAGGCGGACTCCCAACCACTGCGCCACCAGGGAAGCCCACATGAGTCTATTTTTAAGGTACTGTAGATGTTATCCTGAAATTTACAGTATAAGTAATATAAGTAATATCTTAAAGAAATTATTTTGAATATTTTAACTTGGTAAGAATTCTGTAGATTCATGATAGATTCTGAACTAGTCAGATACAAATAAATATAACTATATATGTAGATATTTATATTCCTGTCCTGTTTTGATTATAGCATTATATTTGCCACTGTATCTTTTTGTTATTGAGAATATCATTACTAGTGAAAACTCAACATATTTTATTTCAGAGGTAATGTAGTTATTTTTTTTTATATAAATTCTTTTGTTAAAATGTTAGCATTAGGCAGCTGTTAATAAAGGAACTTAAAATCTTTTGGGGCCATTAATAACAAAAAACTAAAAAAAGTTCTGAAAGTTTGTATGGTTTAAATGCTTTTAGATTATTAAACTAGAAAGATTTGAAGAAAGGTTCTGTCATGTGGTATGATTGGTAAAAGACTGACATACATAAAGTTCATGGAAACAGAATAAGGAAGTGAAATTCACATCATAAAGAAAATGATGAAACTGTTATTGCAGCACTCTTCTGAGAAGTCCTAATTTCTGCCTCACCAGAGGGTGTCATTGGTCATAAAGGAGGCCCATCCTTAATACTAGAATTTTTTTTTAATTTCTTCAAAACACAAAGTATAATTACTGATTTTATACCCTAATATTTTTGTATTCGAGAGATATAACATTTATAAATCTACTACTATAGGAAGAAAGCTAATAATAATTGAAAAATTAATAACAGTAATAATAATTACCATCTCATTGGCTAGTATTTGTTGTGTACTTATTCTCTACCTTTGTTCTAAGTGCTTTATATTTATTCTCATTTAATTTGTACTAACAATCTTATGAAAGTAGGTACTGTTAGAATTCTTCATTGATAGGTCTTATAGCCTGTTGAATGGCAGACCTGGGATTTGAACCCAGGCAATATCTCTTCACAGCTCATGCTCTTTAACCCTCTGCTTCACTGCCACCAGATGTGATTCTAATGTTAATAATAATGATTTAGATTTCACTTTTATGACTTTATAATATGAAATTGCCTTATCTTTCACAATTTTAACTTCAAATGTACTGCCTCCCCAACTTTCTGTATAGTACCTTCTAGTATTACATATATATATTCCTTTCTCAAGGAAGAAGCCTTTCATTTTATAGTTGTACACTTTTACCATAGAATCTAACACCTGTGACAACGGAGCCATGAGTGTAGTAGGAGTAAAAGGTTTCTTCTTGAAGCGTCTTAGAAAAGGACAAGGAGAGATTATTCTGAATAGTGTATCTCTTATACTTCGCTTTCTGTATCTTTTATCCACATTACCAGATGTAGAGATAGTATAATCATCCAATATAGCTTATATGTTAGCTTTGGAATATATTTTAAATTCCTATATACATTTAGATATTTCTGACATTTTAGAATTTATAATATAATACATTTCCTGGTTATCAGGAGATTGCTTATTCTGTATCCTCAACTATTAAACTACAAGTAGACAAAAAAAGGGTTCCTAAGTATTTGGGGAAAAAATTACAAAGTTGATGCATTAAATTCATGCACCTTAAGGTGAACTCTTTACCATTATCATATCTTATATGAAATTCTAATGAAATTTATCTGGCTTTCCAGTCTATAGCAGATAATGCTTCTATAATTGTATTTCCATGTTTTAGAAATCCAAAATGCTCCGAAAGCCAAAAGTTTTCTCTTTAACCCATGTAGTGTTAAAACATGATCTGAACTGATATAAGACTATTGATGGTCTTTATTTACTCCCTTCTTACTGTGAATATCCATTTTTCTGCAGAAACATTAACATTTTTATTATGGGGTCCTGCCTCAGACTTCACTGACACACTGTATAACATATCACATGTGCATTGTAGTCCCTTTCTAACATCCAAAATATTCTGAATTCTGAAATATATCTGCCCTCAAGGATTTTAAGTAAGGGATCATATACCTGTATAATCAGGTACAGTGACTACAGTACAACTGAGGCCTAGGATATAGAACTAGGAAGATTAATCCAGTAACTCAAGCATAGCAAATGTGAGACCTTTGAGTGTGAAGCAGTATTTGTAACTGAAATAATATATGGATCCCTTTTAAAGAAAATAATTATATATCCCATTTTTAGAATCACTGACTTTAGTTTCTGAAGTAAGTTTATTTTTAAGTCTTTCGGTTTTTTCTTTATATTGTTATTGAAATGAAAACAAAAATGAAAATTTGCAAAACTTGTGGCCCCCAGAGTTTATCCATGGCACACACTTATTGAGAAAGACTGAGAAAGTGGCAAATAGTCCTATATACTTGAGCAATCCCTGTAAGTATTATTCTTTACCAAATCTTTGTTTATAATAGCCTGAATCATAGTTAAGGGGTTAAAATACCTTTCCTATATTTAAAGTATGATTTTTTAAAGGGATGAGAAGAAGTACCCTCTTGAAAAAAAAATGTACACAGAATTTTTGATTACCACCTTTCACCTCCAAGGAAATGTCTTCTACCTACTGCCAGTTGGGAATCACTGTCAAAACAAGCAACTCTTAGTGATAGGAGTAAGTGAAATTCCTCAAGTGTGTGGAGGCAGAAGAAACTTAAGAACCAGTGCTCTAAAGTACGGAGTAATGTAAGTTAGAGAAGAACCAGTGCTCTAAAATATGGGATAATGTATGTTAGAGATATTGCCATCAGAAACTAATGTAAACATCCGTTTGCAGCGGCATGGGGAACTAAGTACCTGGACTAGCCTTTCTGTTGAAAACAACTTAAAATGCTGGACAAAATACATCAGTGCTCTGGCACAAAAGTAAAGAATATTTAGACTGAACACTAATTGGAAACCCAGTGAGGTAAGCTGAGTACTGAAGCTGGCTGTTGCCTTGAGGGTATTTACCAAATCAAGTGAGCTTCCGTTTTCCTGGCCTTTTGGGGGCTCAGGGATCAGGAAGCAAAACCCAGAGCTATCAAAGTAAAACATTTAGCAGTCTTCTCCAGTAATAGCCCTTTTCCATAGGGGTATATACCTTCTAGGTGTAAGAGTGATCTAGAAATTCTTTCCCAACAAAGAACATTATCTTTCTATAATATTGCTGCTAACAGGAAAAATAAAAAATCTCTACTGAAAACTTGTTACCACAAACCAGCCCTCACACTGGTTTGAAGCCTGAATTCACACTAGACCTCAAGCTAAGAATTTTATTTTATTTTTTGTTTGTTTTGTTTTAATGTTTATTTATTTATTTTTGGCTGCCTTGGGTCTTAGTTGCAGCATGGGGGATCCTTCGTTGTGGCGAGCAGGCTTCTCTCTAATTGTGGCACGTGGGCTCCAGAGCACATGGACTCTAGTTGCAGCACACAGGCTCTCCAGTTGTGGCACACAGGCTTAGTTGCCCTGTGGTATGTGGGATCTTAGTTCCCTGACCAGGGATTGAACCCGTATCCCCTGCATTGGAAGGTGGATTCTTAACTACTGGACCACCAGGGAAGTCCCCTCTGCCCTATTCTTTTCTCTCTTTGCTTTTCTTACCTTTTTCCACTTCCTCACCTTCTATACTTTGCATTTGAATTCTATTCTAAGAATTTAAAATGATCCTGGATTGTTACTACTCCCAGGGGCCTGACAGAAGCAGCACAAATCATCATTGTCAAAGAATTCCTGTTGGTAAAGTTATAATGAAAATGAGTTGCTTAAAATAAAAATTTACAAGCCATCTGAGGAAACAGGGCACAATGTAAGAGAATCAGTAGAATCAGACCTACAAATGGTTCACATCTTGGAATTATCAGATGTAAAATATAAAATAATTATATTTAATATGTTCAATGAAAGCTTAAAAATGAGGAAAAGAGCAAACAGACATTTTGTATTAGAATCAGAAGTTATAGAACTGAAAATATACAGTAACTGAAATTAGAATTCAAGGAATAGACAAAAGCAAATAGACCCCATTGAAGAAAAAAATGATACAATAAAAGATAAACGTGGGACTTCCCTGGTGACACAGTGGCTAAGAATCCAGTGGTTAAGATTAGTGGAGCAACTAAGCTTATGCACCACAACTGCTGAGCCTGCACTCTAGAGCCCACGAGCCACAACTACTGAGCCCGCGAGCCACAACTATTGAAGCCCGTGTGCCTAGAGCCCATGTTCCACAACAAGAGAAGCCACTGCAATGAGAAGCCTGTGCACCGCAACGAAGAGTAGCCCCTGCTCGCCGCAACAAGAGAAAGCCTGCGCAGCAACGAGGACCCAACGCAGCCAAAAATAAATAAATAAATTTAAATAAACAAATAAATAAATATTCCGATTACATCATTTAAAAAAAAGATAAACCTGAAGAAATCCAGAATGCAGTACAGAGAGACAATAAAGTGGAAAATATAAAAGAGGTTAATAAAGGGGAAATTTTTGATAGAAAACACAAAACACTTTCAAAGGATTATCAGGTTTCAATAACAATAATGGAAATAGATATCATGAAATGATATACTCAGTGAAAATAAATCTAGAAGCTGTGACCTACTCTAGATCAACCCAGAATTCTATAGCTAGCAAAAAATAACTTTCAAGAACAAGGGTGAAATAAAGACATGCTCAGAGAAATCTGAAAGTGCACTAGCAGACCACTTCTTTTTTTTAACTGAAGTATAGTTGATTTACAGTGTTGTGTTAATTTCTGCTTTTTAGCAAAGTGATTCAGTTACATGTATTCTTTTTCATATTCTTTTCCATTATGGTTTATCACAGGATATTGAATATAGTTCCCTGTGCTGTATAGTAGGACCTTGTTTATCCATTCTATATGTAATACTTTGCATCTGCTAACCCCAAACTCCCACTCCATCGCTCCCCCATCCCCCAGCAGACTTTTTTTTTTTTTTTTTTTTTTTTTGACTTACGCGGGCCTCTCACCGTTGTGGCCTCTCCCGCTGCGGAGCACAGGCTCCAGACGCGCAGGCCCAGCGGCCATGGCTCACGGGCCCAGCCGCTCCGTGGCATGTGGGATCCTCCCGGACTGGGACACGAACCCGTGTTCCCTGCATCGGCAGTCGGACTCCCAACCACTGCGCCACCAGGGAAGCCCCAGACCATTTTAAGTAGAAGGAAAATAATCATTGAAAGTCTGAGATTCAAAAAGGAATGATGATCAAAGCCAGTGATAAGTGTATGTTAATAAAGTGTAAGTTAATTTTTTAAAAACTGTATAAACAATAATAATAGTGTCTTATGGGATTAAAAAAAACTGAAATAGCAGTCGTTTTAGTTATTTACTAATTGTCAGTTTATTCTGTAAACTGGGGGGAGGTGATTGGAGCTAGTATCCAAAAGATCTTTTTATTACTCAGGAGAAGATTAAAAGTAACTTTGGATTTTGATGAGTATGTGTGATAAAAATGTTATGGTAACAGGCTTAATTGGTAAAGAGAGCAGGCCAAAAAAAAAAAAATCAGGAATATAGAAAACTTAATGTAATTAACAAGCATGATCCAACAGACATATATTGCACCCAGTCACTGTGGAAACATCAGCTGAATTATGAAAATCAACCACATACTGGACCATCTAGTAAGTTTCAACAGATTTCAAAGGATTAGTATCCTATAGATCAGTTCATTTGTTAGAAATCAGTAAGAAGAAAAATCACATGGAAATTAAGATATATTCTTCTAAATAACTCACGTATGAAAGAAGAAATGTTAATTGAGCTTGGACTGCCCTTTGTCTGGGAGATGTTAGGTCATCCCTCAATTTTGTTTGTGGCAAACACAACCCTGAGAAATGGCCCACATAAAGGCCTTTCAGTCTTGGCATACCTGGTGAGATTGTTAGAGATGCTAAGGGCCAATGATGAATTGGTTCTCCCAGCAGGAAAGAGAAAACTTTTAACAAATAATGCTGGAACAGATGTGTATCCATATGTAAAAAAATGAAATTGAGTAAAAAATACATACATAACTTTTTTTTATGAATTGAAGATCTAATGTGAAAGGTAAAAACTAATACATTTAGAAGACAGTATGGGATAAAAGCTCTATGAATATGGTGTACAGAAGGAATTCTTTTTTTTTTTAATAAATTTTATTTATTTTTGGCTGTGTTGGGTCTTCATTGCTGCGCGTGGGCTTTCTCTAGTTGCGGTGAGCGGGGGCTACTATTTGTTGCAGTGCGCGGGCTTCTCATTGCAGCGGCATCTCTTGTTGCGGAGCATGGGCTCTAGGCATGCAGGCTTCAGTAGTTGTGGCACGCGGGCTCAGTAGTTATGGCTCGTGGGCTCTAGAGCACAGGCTCAGTAGTTGTGGTGCATGGGCTTAGTTGCTCTGCGGCATGTGGGATCTTCCTGGACCAGTGCTCGAACCCGTGTCCCCTGCACTGGCAGGCGGATTCTTAACCACTGAGCCACCAGGGAAGTCCCCAGAAGGAATTCTTAAATGAGAAACAAACTATGGTAACCATAAAGAAAAGGGTTAATCCACCCTATTAAAGTTAAGAACTTTTTCATTAATAGGCAACTAATAAAAAGACAAGCCATCTAAATAGGCAAAGATATTTGCATCACATATAAGGATTGGTATCCAAACAATACAAAGACTTCAATAGACACTTAATAGAAGAGGGAATCTAAATGGCATATATATATATATATAGATAGATATATATAGATATATATAGATATATATATGTTTGCCATATATATACACTTTTAGGTTTCTTTTGTATATGAAGAGATATTCAACCCCATTACTTATATGGGAGATGCAAATTAAACCACAAGGAGTTACAACTTCATAGTCATCAGGTTGGCAAAAAAAATTTTTTTGATGAGTACATGGAGCAAACAAAATACACATACATTCCTGGTAGCAATTTGTCATTATCAGTTAAAATTGAAGAAAAGAATACCCTGTGACCCAATAAGTCCACTCCTTCACATATATTCTGCTTTTAGAATTTCAGAAAACTTATTTACAGTTGTGTTCCAAGGAATATGAACAAGGATGTCCATAACAATACTACTTGTAATAGCCCCAAACATAAACATAAATAAATGTTCTTAAGAGTATAATAAATTGTGTTATGTTCATAAAGTAGAATATAAGTCATCTGTAAAAAGAATGAATTACTGCTGCGATAATGTTAATGAATTTGGTGGGGGGAAAAACAACTTTCAGTACAACTGAATTTTACATGATGTGTGAAAAACTTAGAGGGCTAAATAATATAATATTTAAGGATTCTAACTATAAAGGAAAAATTTGTTTCCTTAATCTTTGATACAATCAATTAAAAATGTGGATAAAATCTATGTGGTTTTAACCAACATTTTGTGTTTAGGAGGTTCCTTAGTTATTTCGGGTTAAAAAAAGCTATCACTGTGACACCTCTAATACCTTGTAATTTGACACCTTGTACCTTAGATGACACTGAAAATTCTCTGCCTTAGTTTCCCTTCTCTTACTTACTCTCTGTCAAGCATTTCCTCTCAGACCAGTGTTAATACAAACCTAAGCAAAAGTGCTCTCTAACCTTTTGAGAAGTGATCTGAGAATTCCAATATGGAATCTTATTATATTTTTCTTGCCCTGGAGTTGAGTGTCAATGTAGCATTGAACATAATATTCAGACATGCAGTTCTCTGTTGGACAGCTTTGGAGATGCATGAGCTGCATAGCTGTGGGAAAAAATGGTGCATTTTAATCCTGAGCTGTCTTCACAAGATGCTGCCACGGCCGTCGTACAGTGAAGCTCTAGACAGGGGCTCCAGAGTGATTGTACTGGGTTTATTTGAACTCTCCGCTTTGAAAATTCTCCTTGTGAGAGGAAATTCTGTCCTTTCCTGAAATGTAGATTTGGAGTCTTGACACAAATGTGTACTTTGCTAAATCGCCTTGTACATTTACATGCCTTTTTTTTGTAGCAATGTCTTGGTTTTGGAAATCTATTTGTAGTGGATGTATTCATTATTTGGGTTATGTTATTTATACACCTAAGAAATTAGGATACATTTTCATATCCCACATTTTATTTTCTAGGCCTTAAGCGCCTATTTTGAGTGACATTTATTATGTGTAACAGTTATATTTGGTTTGTTGAAGTGTTGTTTTTAAAAGATTACTAAAAGGAAATGTTATCAATACATGGGTAGCCCAGATTTCCTTTTATTTCTTTACTTATTTTGCTTTATGAAGCAAACTTCCATGCACATTATTAATTATCTGCTATTGAATGCTTTCAGTTCATTTTAAGAAGTAGTTTCATAAAAATTTAAAACTAAAAGTTTTCTTGATTTTGGTGTAAAATATACAGACCTTTCTGTTGTAACGTTACATATTATGTGTTTCTGAAAACACTGAAATTGTGCACAGCTGATGGGTCGCACCCAAAACATGCAAAGCTTTGTAATCAGAACACTAATAAAAATAAATCTTAATAAGAATACTAGAATATTTTAAAAGATATATTAACTCTGTTACATATAAAGAAATACTACAGTCGACTTAAGGTTAAAAAAAAGAGATGAAGGTAGCCTGGTGGAAGGGTGTGCAAGGAAGGGTTGAAGCTACAGGGTTATGGAGGCCAGAGTAAAATGCATAAAGATTTGCAGAGAAGAGTTCATTAAGTATTTTCAAGACAATGCGTGTGACCAGGCTGTGCCAAGAGGAAGAACATGGGTTGAATGAGAATTGTGTACAGTACTGTATTTTCAGCAGCTTGCTGCTTTCCACTGTGTTAGCTTGTTTGGGGTTCAGCTCTTATTATTTAGTAGTGCAAAGACATAGGCTGGGAAAAATCATGTACAAACCAGTGTGACTTTCACATTGTACTAAAGTCTTTCCCCTACTTACCAGTGAACTAATTTGTGTTACAGAAAAGCTTAATAACAAAATAAACTGTGCTAAGAATGAGAGGTGGCTTCTGGTTTTGACTAGAGGTCTTTGATCAGCCTGTGACCTTTTTGTAATTTTGTTTCTTGTGAAATGGAAATACAACTAAAAAATAGTCTAACACAGTCTTTTCCCCCTTGAGTGTATTGTTTTAACTTTAAACTGTAAAAATAATAAACACCTTAAAGAAAAACCAGAAAATATAACAAAGAAAAAAATTACCAAGTTACTAATATAAGGCACTGTTAGCTTTTTGTATATTTTCTACTTTTTCATCAGTTTTTAATAAGCTTTTTTGTTTACTTCACAATCTTCAAGACAGTCATTTTTAACGACTACTAAATATTAAATAGATGTGCTTTTACTTAGCTATTTCTCTATAACAAAATATGTAAGCTGGGGCTTCCCTGGTGGCGCAGTGGTTGAGAGTCTGCTTGCAGATGCAAGGGACACGGGTTCGTGCCCCGGTCCGGGAAGATCCCACATTCCGACCACAACAGTGAGAGGCCTGCGTATTGCAAATATATATATATATATATATATGTAAGCTGTTTATAGTTTTACTGTTATCGTTCATAATTCTTGGATGAACAGGTGTGTGTGTGTAAAAGAGAGAAAAAGGAGAGAGGGAGAGAATCTTTTCCCCTACGTAGGATTATTTCACGTAATTATTGGGTCAAAGAATATGACATTTTTAATGATTCTTGGTACATACTGCCAGCTTGCTTTCCAAAATGGCCCTAGGTCCTTGCCCAAAATTGTGTATTATATATTTTTTAAACTTGATAATGGGCAACAATAGATATTATTATTTGTATTACTAGTATCTGTGCTTATCAGACACTATGCTAAGTACATTACCATATTTAATGTCACATTTTTGTTTTGGTTTGCATTTCTTTAATCATCAATGAAGTTGAATGTTTTCTAATATATTTGTTTGCTATTTATATACTTATTTGTAAGAAAAGATCATTTGCCTATTTATTATGGTGGATTTAGTGTTCTAAGTGGATGGTGTTCTAAAGTATTCTACAAGGATAGTTTAGAAACAGCTTTTTTCTTTCGTTGAAAATACAGTAACCATTAAAACCTTACTAAGAGAATGTCAACCTTTCATCGTCAGTATTTGATTTTTTAACTTTGCTTGGCTATACGCTTTGTGTAATCTTTGGCACATTTGCTGCCATAGTATTGTCTTACATCTGAAAGTAATGGGATTTTATTCTAAACTTGTAATTCAGAGGAATAGTACATTTGCAACCATTTGAATTAGTTTCTGATGAGACTATTTGTCAACAGTATCTGTTTTAAGTAATATTGCTAAAAATACATGTTCCTTAAGAAATAGAGTGTATTCTAATGGACAAAAGAACTTGAATCTTGAATTCAGCCTGGCTTGTAATTTTGGCTCCACTTTTTATTAGCTTTAGAATGGTAGGCAAATTACTTACTGCACTTCCATTTCCTCTTTCATAACAGTGATTTCAGTTTTCCGATTGTTACTAGTGAGGATGTTTCCTAGCATTAATGATTCGTTTCTAAAATAAAATAGCTCTTAAAAGTAGGTAGGGGGCTTCCCTGGTGGCGCAGTGGTTGAGAGTCCGCCTACCGATGCAGGGAACACGGGTTCTTGTCCCAGTCCGGGAGGATCCCACATGCCGCGGAGCGGCTGGGCCCGTGAGCCATGGCCGCTGAGCCTGTGCGTCCAGAGCCTATGCTCCGCAACGGGAGAGGCTAATTATAAGTTCATTTCAGTTTGAAATAATTATAATTTGAGTCCCTGCTCATGCCCAACATCTTGTTATGATGTATTAGGAATACAAAAGTAAAAGACTCTTACCTCTTAAGGGATTCACAGTCAAGAAAGGACCATACATAGAACTAAGTAATAGTGTAAGTAGAGATAATGCATTTTAAAGCCCATAACATAGTGCCTGTAATATAATAAAATCTCAGTAAATGTTAGCCACTGCTATTTAGTTACTCTCTAATTTCTATATGTAATTGAAGATAAATGAATATAGGTGAAAAGGCAGAAGTGGACCATTAGAAATTAGTTATTCCTCTTTGAACACTGGGTGCTGAGAGTGTTTTCTGTTTGTTTTTTGTTGTTTAAAGGAAGCAAGACTTTCTTTAACCAATGAATTCTCAACCACTACATTTAAAAAATTCTCTATGGGCAGAGACTATGATGGAAAAAATGAATAAGTTGGTCAGTTACATAGGGCAGAATATCATCTCTGAAATATGTTGTGTACACATATATGCACATGTGCATATGTTTATGTGTGCTTTTCTTAATTGATTAAAATAGAAACCAAATTTATTGTAATTTGAACTTTTCCTTTTTACAGTGTCTTAGCATGTCAAATTATAGGTATAGATGAGAGAGATAGGAACTGGATAGAGAGAGAACAGTGAAAAGATTTTAAATGGATAGGATTGGGTCATTGGTATTCATAGGTGATATGTATACATATACTGTTACCGGGATAATATAGTGGCTAGAGTTTTGTTTCTGAGGTTAGTCTGCCTGGGCTTAAGTTCTGGTGCTTCCAGTTACCAGCCAGGCAGTCTCGAACAGGATGGTTAACCCCTCTGCATCATTTTCCCAAGCAATACTATTGGGTTAATAGTAGTGCCTACTTTATAGAGTTTAATTGATAGTTAATTGAGATACAATATGTGGTATTTAGTACAATGGCTTACTCCCAAAATATTAATTGATGGATGCTATTGATAATTGTGTGTTCTGAGACTATATCTAATAGCTAACAGAATCCAGATAGACTGTTCTGCATCCAAAATTGACCAGTTTTCATAATTCTTAGAGTAACCTGCCAGCTATGTTTTAAATAAAATAAAATCCTGGGGGTACTTCTGTTATTTCACTTATGTAAGCATAAGAAGTTTGAATAGAATAATAGAAGATATAGAGGGTTTTTCACAGAATTCAGAAATGGAGGAAATGAGGTACCTTGAGGAACCATGGAAAATGAATTAAATGGCACATTAGTTCTGTCACTTTCCTTTTTGGTCAGTTATTCTCCCATAATAAGATTTTGAATTGAAGTACGTTTCAAAAGCAAAACAAAAGTCATTGAGAAAATAGAAATAAAAAAGGATCGTTTAGAAACAGCTTTTTTTTCTCCCCTTGAAAATACAGTGACAGTTCAGAATTTACTAAGAGAATGTCAACCTCTCACTGTCAGTACTTGATGAGATAATATAGAAGGAAGAGTTAAAAATACTGGAATTTAGGGCTTCCCTGGTGGCGCAGTGGTTGAGAGTCCGCCTTCCGATGCAGGGTACGCGGATTCATGCCCCAGTCCGGGAAGATCCCACGTGCCGCAGAGTGGCTGGGCCTGTGAGCCATGGCCGCTGAGCCTGCGCATCCGGAGCCTGTGCTCCGCAAAGGGAGAGGCCACAACAGTCGGGCCCGCGTACCGCAAAAAAAAAAAAAAAAAAAAAAAACTGGAATTTACAAATAAATAATAAATTTATAGTAAATATAATTTTGCTAGTAACGAATTTAGTGATTAAGGAATGTTATCTTTTTAGTATGTTATACTATAAAAATATTAGAAATTATGGTATTTCAGATTTGAGGAAAGTTTATTTGGAATTATTATTTGAGCTTTATTTTAAATTTGGTTATTGTTTGTATTGAGCCATATGTATGACTGTTAATTACAGTGAAGTCATAGATCCATAAGATGAATAGATTATAGAGTTTTATAATTCAAAGAAATAATCTGTTCATTTTTAATAACAGCAAACATTACTTATTAGGTAGTTACTATGGCCTAGGGACTTTAATAAGTATTCAAAATACATTATTTAATTCTGTTAATATCACCTGTACATATTGTGCTATAGTGCTGCATTTTATTTGCAGTCATTTCAAATAACATGAAATAAATTCTGTACCCTGTATAGTAACCTTTAGCATCTTTGTTATACAAATATTGTGCTTAAATATTATGTGGGATATTGATTGCAAAATTTCTCTGATTTGGGGGTGTTTAAATATGTATTTCCTTCTTCCATGAGTTTACGAATCTTAAGTATTACATTGACTGATAATTGTTTCTTTTGTTGCAGAACTGTAAGAGTAAATGGGTCCAATAATTGGAATGACTCCAGAAAAGAGAGCTGAAACTCCAGGAGCTGAAAAGGTTGCAGGATTAAGCCAGATTTACAAAATGGGAAGCTTGCCTGAAGCTGTTGATGCTGCCAGGCCAAAGGCCACTCTAGTGAACAGTGAGTCAGCAGATGATGAACTCACAAACTTGAACTGGCTTCACGAAAGTACTAATCTCCTAACAAACTTCAGCTTTGGAAGTGAGGGTCTTCCAATTGTTAGTCCATTGTATGACATAGAGGGAGATGATGTGCCATCCTTAGGACCGTCGTGCTATCAGAACCCAGAAAAAAAATCAGCAACTTCAAAACCCCCATACTCCTTTAGTCTTCTCATTTATATGGCTATTGAACACTCTCCAAATAAATGTTTGCCTGTCAAGGAAATTTATAGCTGGATACTGAACCGCTTCCCATATTTTGCAACTGCACCAACAGGCTGGAAGAATTCTGTTCGACATAATCTGTCCCTGAATAAATGTTTTCAGAAAGTGGAAAGAAGCCATGGCAAGGTCAGTGTTTATGAACATTGCTATATTTAGGGAGGTGGGGGAGAATTAACATGGAGATCTTAACATATGAGGAAATCAAAGGAAGACAAAAAATAGTCAATCAGATTACTTCAACTTGAGGTTAATTATATTCACCGTTTGCTTTCATTTGAGAAGTTTTTAAATTTCTTCAGTATTGATATAAACTAGCAGAATTATTTTCAGTCTACTATAGGTACATAAATTAGGGTTTATTTATTTTCTCTTTTTTTAAAACTTTTAATAATTAAAGTATAGTTAATATACAATGTTGTGTTAGTTTCAGGTGTACAGCAAAGTGATTCAGTTATAATTAGTTTTTTTTAATGTTCTAACTTTCTATTCTTAGTTTCTATAATGTTCTTGTCACTATATTTATGTATTATTCTTATTTATTCAACGTGACCATCTCTGCCTTATAATTGGAGTGTGGATCATTTACATTAATGTAATTGATATGGTTGGATTTAAATCTGTCATTACGTTATTTTTTTTCTATTTGCTGTATCTGTTCTTTTTTCCTTTTCTCCACTTTTCTTGTCTTTTTGTCAATTGAGTATTTTTTATGATTCAATTTTATCTCTTCTATTGCCTTACTAGCTACTCTTTTTTTTTTAAACTCGTTGCTATACAGTTTTCAGTATATATTTTTAATTTATCACAGTCTACCTTCAAATAATTTTAATTCACTTATTATCTGGCCTTTTACAGAAAAAGTTGACTAATCCTGATGCCCTATCTGGATCAATTCCTTTTTCCCAAGAAGTTGATTTAATATTTCTTATAGTTTGGGTCTACTAGCAATGAAATATTTTTTTAACCTTTTGGTGGGGGATGGGTATGGAATTCTAGGTTGACAGGGTTTTTTTAAAGTACTTTAAAGACATTACTCTCTTCTGGCTTGCATAGTTTCTGAAGAGAGGTCTGTTACGATTCTTATCTTTGTTGTTCTGTTTGTAATTTTTTTTTCTTACTATCTGTCTTCAAGATTTTTCTCTTTATCACTACTTTTTAGCAGTTTGATTATGATGTGCCTAGGTGTGTTCTTCTTTATTTTTATCCTGCATTGGTTTTTCAGAGGTTCTTGGATCTGTGGTTTGTTGTCATTCATTAAACTTAGACATTTTTTTCCTCATTATCTCTTCACATATTTCTTGTGGTTCACCATCTACTTCTGGGCTCCAAGTAAAAATATATTAGACCATTTGCTATTGTCTCACCTGTTGGTTGCTCTGTCCCTCTTCCTACTCTTTTCTTTCTTTGTTTCAGTTTGGATAATTTCTATTGATCCTTCTATAGTTTGTGGGGGTTTTCTTTTGAATATTTGAATTTTATTTTATTTATTTTTTATACAGCAGGTTCTTATTAGTTATCTGTTTTATACATATTCGTGTATATATGTCAATCCCAATCTCCTGATCTTTCTATAGTTTTATTCTTTCATTTCATTTTGTTCATTCTGCTGATTAGCCTGATAAAGTTGTCTTCATATTTTTAAGTATTTTCATTTGCCTTTTAAAAAATAGTCACCATCTTTTTGTTAAAATTTCCCACTAGATCTTTAAGCATATTAATCATAGTTATAGTGTCTGTCTGATAACTTTAATATCTGGTCCATCTCTGAGTCTTGTTTTGTTGATTGTTTATCTCCTGCTTTTGTGTGTTGCATAATTTGGGATTAAGTGGCAGCCACTGCTTGTTAAAGAATGGTAGAGACTGAGGTAAATAATATTTCTATCCAGAAATAGATATTCCTCTACTTCTGTCACATTGTTAGTATGAACAGGTATTGGTCAATCTAGTAAATAATTGAACTGGGTTTGGGTTTTGTGGTTGTCATAGTTACCTTCAGTGTACCATAGTCTTCACATTCCTACAGAGATGGACTGTTGATACTTTGTACTTAGTGTGAGGCCTGGAATGTCAGGTGATTTTTCTCAGCATTTCTGCTCCAACTCCATCTTTTAGTTTGTGACACATTTAGAGGTGAGAGGAGTTGAATATTTCTCTCTGTACTCTTGCCCCTTCCTTAGCAATAGATTGCTCTTGCTTGTTACTTGGTGCAAAGTTCTTAGTGTGAACAGGGTGGGTTTCTTGGTTCTTCTGCTCCAGTTTTAGTCTTAAGCAGACTCTGTACACCTGTGCCTCAAGAGTGGGACTTTCCTTGTCTCCTCCATGAGCAGACAGTCTCTCCCATTTACTCAGAGTGGAGTCTAGAGCTGCACTCATCAATAGCCAATTACCTACATATGGCTAGTGGTTGGCATATTGGATAGCACAAGATAGGATGTTTCTGTCATTGTATAAATTCCTACTGGACAGCACTGTTCCAGCACTCAGGCCAATTTCTTGCTCATTCCCATCATGGTGAGTAGATGTTGCCTAATATCAGTGGGAAGTTCTAGGTACAAGTGAGTGACCATTTCCCAGCAGCAGCAGATCTCTGCTTTGTATCTTTAAAGGATTTGGGCATGAACAGACTTCCTGCCCTTCTAATGGCATGTAGTATTGAATACATTGCCTAGTGTCAGTAAAATGTGAGGATAGCTGGGTTTTGTACTTTTCTCCCAACAGCAGCCATCCTTTCCCGGGGACTGAGGTGAGGAGTGTACTTTGCCTCTTTCTCAGTGGCAGACTGCTTTTGCTTCGTATGGAGCTTTGTCCAGGGTTTAGGCAGGTTTTGTGCCTCTGCCACAGTGACACCTGATCTCACCTTATGCTCATTCAGGGCCTGGAGCATGAATGGGCTTTGCCTGATATCTTTGCTCCAGCCTCAGACCGTGGTAGGTTCTGCACATCTGTCTCCATCTCCAAGGGTGTCTTCCTTCGGTCTCCTGCCTGCCTACAGTTTTGAGTATTTTTTTTTCTTGCCTTTTATTGTGACTGCCACTTCTTCCATGCTCTACCAAATGTGAAACTGTTCATATGTTTCGTCTCTCCTCACAGGACCTGTCATACTTCAAAATTCAATTATTTCTGTTGTCTTGCAGCCTTAGATCTCAGATAGGCTCATAAAAAATTATGGTTATATAGGCTATTTTGTTTTTTAATTTTTTTTAAAAAAATTAATTAAAAAAAATTTTTTTTTGGCTGTGTTGTGTCTTCGTTGCTACACATGGTCTTTCTCTAGTTGCGGCAAGCAGGGGCTACTCTTCGTTGCAGTGCGCAGGCTTCTCATTGTGGTGCCTTCTCTTGTTGCGGAGCATGGGCTCTAGTCGTGTGGACTTCAGTAGTTGTGGCACACCGGCTCAGTAGCTGTGGCTCGCGGACTCTAGAGCTCAGGCTCAGTAGTTGTGGCGCATGGGCTTAGTTGCTCCGCGGCATGGGGATCTTCCTGGTCCAGGCTCGAACCCGTGTCCCCTGCATTGGCAGGCGGATTCTTAACCACTGCACCACCAGGGAAGTCCTGTTTTTTTCTGGTTAGGCTGGAAGTGATGTTCTTTTATGGCTTTCTATACCCCAAGTGGTAGCAGAAATCTCCTATTCTTATTTAGAATAAAAGTTAAAAGGACAAGTACTTATATTTTTTGGTAACTGAAGGATTTTATAGGACAGTGCTTTTCAAACTTGAATGTACCTACTGATCATCTGGGAATCTTGTTAAAATACTGATTCTGCTTCAGCAAATCTAGGATGGGGACTGAGGCTCTTTCATTTCTAACAGGCTCCCAGGTGATCCTGATGCCTCTAATCCATGGACACACCCTGGGTAGCAAGACATTTGGACACATCATCATCTTAGAACTAACTTAAAGGAGCTTATTAGTTATCTATTGCTATGTAATAAATTGCTGTGTAACACATTCTCTACTACACATGGAATATTTATGAAGGCCAACTATGTGGTTAGGCCATTAAACAAAGCCTTAGCAATTTCAAAGGATCAGTCTCTGTTATAGCCAGCCTCCAAGATGGCCCCCAAATGAGCCCCACCTTCCGGTATTTGTGCCCTTGTGTAGTCCCCTCCAATACTGCGTAGGGCTGACTCGTGTAACCAAGAGGATATTGTGGAAATGATGGAGTGTGCCTTTTGAATCCAGGTTATAAAAGACATTATGGTTTCCATCTTGGATTCTTGGCTGATTAGCTCTGTGGGAAGTCAGCTGCTATATCATACAGACACTTAAAAAGCCCTGTGGAGAGGCCCCTGTGGCATGGAAATGAGGCCTCCTTCCAATAGCCATATGAGTGAGCCATTTTGGAAGCAGATCCCCCTGCCCCAGTCAAACTTTCCTTTCAGATGACTGAAAGCATTGGAAATTTTGGATGTATCCTTTCCACCATGCATTATAAGATTTTATTTTTTGAACTGTATCCTTAATTCTTTTCTAGTTTTAGACCTATTGTGTTTATGCTTATGATGGGATGTAAAAGGGGAACTGTCTACTAGATATTTAGAAATATGATACAGGAATGGTAGTGACATTATGGTATTAAAGCTCTAAGTTTAAAAGCCCTCAGCACTGATTTTCAGTAGAAGAGTATAGGAAAAGTATGGTATAATGGAAGCCAGGGAGAGTCAGTTTACGTGTGAATGAGCAACAGTGTCAAATGCTGCAAAAAAACTTGAAAATGATTAGCTAAGAAGTGCTTGAGACAAATAGCAGCCAAAAGATTAGAATTAAAAATATATGAACAGTGGTTATTTCTATTGTGGCCACTTTTGAGCTACCAACATTATGTCATTAAATGTGAAGTGGATAGGGGATGTTTACAGTCAGCAGCACACCGCTGTATGTAAGGAACACATACAATCCAATAAGAAAAAGAAAACCTGATAGGAAAATTGACAAGAATATGAACAGTGGGTTCACAGAGGAGGAAATACACATGGCGATAAACATATGCAGAGATGTTCATCCTCTCTAGCAATCAAGGACATACAAATTAAAAGAACAAAAAAACAGTTTTTACCCATTAGATTGCAAAATTTTTTAATGTTTTATTAGTTGAGGATATGGGGAAATAAATCAATATCAATAGTTTCTCACCATTAATAGGAGTGTAAATTAGTATGACCATTCATGAGGGCAACTTGGCAGTAGTTATTAGAATTAGAAACGTGCGTATCCTTTGATCTAATGGATCAGATGTGGATTTCTCCCCTTAAGTAAAACTCATACTTGCACACAAAGAGATGCATTCAATATATAAGAATATTCATTGTGGTAAAGTTCTAGAACAATATGTCTAATGTGGTATAATTTGTATTAGTGATCAAAAGTGGTTTGTTCTTGTCCCTAATTTTTAATTGTATGCATTATTTATATAATTAACCTGAGCGTTTTTGAATCTTTAGAGAAAGAAAGGAGTTAAGGAAGTGAAAGCTAGTGAATGGGAAAACATACAGTCCAGATTTCAGGGAGAGTGTGATAAAGAAGAAAGAAATTATCTTATGAGCTAATAAAGAATATGAGACTAAATACAGAAATTGTAATACATTGGCACAAAAATTAGCCAGCTATTGCCACAGGTCGGGGTGAGAGGGAAGGAACTGGTAGGTGATGGTCTTCACGAAAATCAATGGATCACTTTACTTAAATGTCTGAAATTTGGACAGAAAGTGATACATTCAAGTGGGATTGGGAAGGCTTGTGAATTTCTGTTTTTTAATTTATAAAATACTTCTTGAATCAATGCCTCAAAATGACAGTATTTCTCTTCCAATCGGCAAAAGGCAAGCAAGTTATACTTACTTCCATTAGATAGATGCTGGAACTGAATTTGGCAACCTTGAAAGCACTTTTCTGATGAAAGCTGTTATCTAGAGATGGTAATCTCACAAAAGAAGACAAGATTGACAAAGGTCCAGGTCAAACTACAAATTGATATTGATACCCAGCCAGCTGTGTAGCTGTTGATTAGTTTCCTACCCTCATCCATACCATAGTTACCACTCTCAAAAGATGGGTCTAAAAATCTTGGCTTGGCATTTATCTGTCTCAGAATTTTAAAATTACAAAAGCTAGACATGGTGGTTTTTTGTTTTTATTTGTTTTTATGTCTTAAATGTTAACACTGAAGTCTTAAATCTGCTTTTCTAACTTTTTGTAAAAGCCAAACTAAAACAGTTAATGGAGACTTTAACTGGGAAACATGAAATTAGAAGTTTTCCCTGGTTTAGTACAATTTTAGTCTGTACGTTTTTGTAGCCGTGATTTGCTTCAATAGCTAAATCCCAAGAAAGGAAGTCATGCAAGCCACCATAAAAGCTCACACTATAAGCAAGAGTTATGAATGCCCTTTTAAATTTAGTGGTTTTAAAAACCACTGGAAAAGGTAGTCAAGGGGAGAAACTATTAAAATGTACAGGGCAGGTACATAAAAACATTTCAGGAATAGGGAACATTGTTTCTTCTCCCAGTTTTCTTTACAACTTCCATTAAGATAAATCTTTTAAAATTTCAATTCTTAATATATTCCTCATTTCTTCAAAAGCTTCTGTGGTTCTTTACCAAATAAGTCCAGAAGCCTTAGAGTTCCAAAATGCAAAATAGTACATGAGAGAATGCACATTTCCTGTTTCCATTGCACAAAAAATGTGTCTTGTAATAGGCAAATTTATTTTTAAACAATACTTCTAAAACTCTTTATTACTTGTGTTCCATCATCTAAGCACAACTTAATAAAGAAGCAAAGTTTTTAAGTGAGACTTAGATTACAAATAAGTTTTTTGCTCTAGACTCTAACACATAGATTAGCAAATACATAATTTTATCTTGTTACTGATAGTTTGTGAACAGACCCAGTGAACGGAAGTGCTGCCATGGTAACATAAACCAGACTGTTATTTGGAGAACTTACTCAAGACACTTAACTGCCCTGAACTACAAGTTTTCAGTACTAGTTCTTCCAATTTGCTGTTTCAAAGAAATAGCAGTTCTGAAAAGATCAAAATAATTTGCAGTTCTCTCACAAGAGAATTTTAAAAGTAGATTTGAACTAAACAGCTTCTAGGAGTATAATCTCAGGAATACCAAGATAGAACATGGTTAGAATTATTAAAATAATTGTCTTAGTCAATATATGAAAAATAATTCATGCATATCTTTTCTGTATGAAACTGAAGTGGTTTTGGGGCAAAGGATGTTGTGGGTGCTAACATTTTAAAGTTTTATTTCCCAATCTTCAAAACACATTTACCACTTAGGCCAAGTGACTGAAAATATATCTAATTTAAGATGTTCCATCACTTAATTCAAAACTACATTTGGAAAATTTGACTTCCTTTGGAAAAAAATTAAAATTTCAAATACTTCTTTAGTGTACTTCATGTGATATCTTGCTGCTGTAGGCCAGAAAAAGTTTCACCTGATAGTATGGTATGTTTCTTACTATATTACAGTGTGATTTGACACCCATGGTTTTTCTTTTCCAATACATTTAAGTTGCTAGGATGTTAAAAACTGCCTTATACTCAATTACCATACTTTTCCTCAGACAAGAATGTTTTTCCTTTATCAATTTAATTCATCCCTTTTTTTTTCTAACTTTTGTCTCTTCAGAATTAATTGATTTTTGTTCTTATTGTTGATGTTTTTAAAAACTCCCTCATCTCTTAGAAGAGGAGTAGGAATATATTGTTATTAAGCCATATGCACTTACTATTGATATATGCCAATTTCAGTATAATCTCTTAGTATTCACTTAGTTTGCAGCTCTGTGTCGCTTACATATAAATTACCTTATTTGACTCTCATCACAACTCAATGAAGTGGCCTGTTTTTTTAATTCTACAGATAAAATATGAGAGGACACTCTTAGAGATTAAGTGATTTGTCCACTATCAAGTAGCCAATCAATAAGCAATGATTAGCACCTCAGTTTGAAAACATGTGAAACAGTATTCTTGCCATTATGCCATTCTGCTATAATAGTTACGACATGATATTTAGAGATAAAAAAGCCTCAGTAATAGGCTAATGTTACCTTGAAAAAGAGTTCAGGAAATGGAAGCACCCTGGAATTTATCACATTAAATCTTCAGCAATGATAATAGCTTATATCATATAGGATTTTATACAAGCAAAAAGGAGTAGGGGAATAGGACACAGGTCAGTTTTATTGTTGTCTATATAACTGTTAATGTTGTGAAGTGTAATTCAAATTTTAAGAAAGGTTTTTTTAGATGTTGGGGGTAGGAGTTTATTAATTAATTTATTTATTTTTGCTGTGTTGAGTCTTCGTTTCTGTGCGAGGGCTTTCTCTAGTTGTGGCAAGCGGGGGCCACTCTTCATCGCGGTGCGCGGGCCTCTCTTGTTGCGGAGCACAGGCGCCAAATGCGCAGGCTCAGTAGTTGTGGCTCACGGGCCTAGTTGCTCCACAGCATGTGGGATCCTCCCAGACCAGGGCTCGAACCCATGTTCCCTGCATTAGCAGGCAGACTCTCAACCACTGCGCCACCAGGGAAGCCCCAAGAAAGGGTTTTTGAAATAGCAAAGGTGTAATATAATAACAAAAATTAGTAACAGTTTGAATCTCACTAATCTTGTGAGTTAGTTCTGAGGAAGTTTTGTACATCATGGTGGGAGGGGGTCAGGTTATACCTTATATTTAATTTTTGACATTTGTATCTTCAAGAGATTAAATATCTTCAAAAATATTTATTGAAATTTAGTATAAGTAACTAGCGGAATAGAAACAGAAAAACAAATTTGCATGCTATTAGACTGGAAGAAACAGGAACAATTTTTAAAACTACAAAGAAAATGAACATAAAATATAACAATAGTAGTAGCCAATGTTTGAGTGCTTTTGTGTCTGGTAGGTACTGTTTTATATATATATTTTGAGCATACTAATATACAGAGAACATAGACATTTTTCTAAAGGTTACACAGCTGTTAAGTGACAGAGCCAGGATTCCAAAATAGGTTTTCTTCCTCCAAGGCTTGTACTCTTAACTTCTGTACAAGTAGTGTTTAGCTCTGGGGCAGTGTGGGATGAATTTGCAATTGGACCTCCTCTTTGCATGGCTATAGGGTTTTGTATGTAAGCTGTAGGTAGATGTGGTACATTTGTAGGGATGTGCATCTAGTCAGACTGTTCAGGATGTATAGGTAGGGATGGATGTTCAGCTAAAGAAGTAGGAAAGATACATCCTGAAGGAAGAGTTTGCAGGTGATCTTACAGCTCCTGAAGTCCTTCAGTTATTTAGTTTGACTAGCTCGCCTAGTGTGTGTGGCATTTGACCATACCCACTTAGTTTTTATATAACTGTGTTTCTTATACCTTTTATTTACTAGATAATCTGTAATTGTAGTTTGGATATCTTTTTAATACAAGAGTGTTTATAAATTTCCAAGTGGTCAGAGAATTTTGTTGTTGGGATATTTTTTTTTCTTTTTATGCTACAGTGATCTTTAAAGGGTAATTTATTTTTCTTTATGGTCCAATCAATGTTTGTAGTTTTTTCTGTTAATATTTGGAAAGTATACTCTCCAAGAATTCATTAATTACATCAGTGTTTTTCATAGGTGTTCCACAGAGCACTAGCTTCCTCAGATGTTTCCTGGGAGAAAGAGGTTCTGTGTCAAATAACTTTGGGAAACTTCTTAAAACAGGTTTAATTAAAGCAGGACTGTTTAGGACCCTTAATCTGCTAATATGTAATGTAACCTTCTAAGAAGGAAAGAGGTAAAATACTCAGCATTTTTCAAACCTATTTGAAGGAATTATCTCATAGCCTGGCCTTTCCCCTTGCACATTAGATCATTTTTGTGAGATTCTTCAGGTATGTTGTCTACTTACCTTCCTGGTAAGCTGTTCCTTCATATTCGGGGAATTGTGGAGCAGGTAAGCCAGTCTTTCAGGCACCTGCCATTTGCAATTTAGTGGGCACTTCTGTTATATTTTCTCTAGTTTCCAGAAATCATACAAATTGTATTATTTTTAGATTCTAATGACTATTTCCATGAAATCTGGGCTCGTGTGCCCATTACCATATTATCCAGAAGTTCCTCGAATGTTGTAACTTAACCATCTTGAGGGAAGCGTTGATACTTCTTCCTCTTTTTTATCTTTTACAGGAGTCTTTTCCATGCCTCAGTTTTTGACTTAACTACTCTCTGAGACTTTTGCCATCTTTTCATTAAATTGTTTGCCTTGAATTTAAACAGTTTAAATGGGAAACTAAACACTAGTGTTAATGCCATAAAAAATAAAGTTATTTTTATATGCATCACCTAATATATTGTTTAGCACTTTTGGGAGAATGACACTACCTAATCTTTTCTTTCTTTAACAGTAATGATAAGGGGTAACATTTGTTGACATCTTAGCATGTGGAGGGCCACCTAGTACAGCCCTTCATGCTGTTCTCTGCACAGCTTGGTGTTGTATCATTCTCACAGAATGTGATGTGAATGCCATGTCCTAGAGTTGTGCAGTCCTGTGGCCCTATGTGCCATGCAATGTGCAGAGTACTTTATGCATAATGTAATCCATAGAACAAACCTATGAGGTAGGTACTGTTATTATCCATACCTTACAAATAAGGGAATAATGGCCCAGAGAAATAGAGGTTAGTTAACCTTCCTAAAATTACACAGCGGGTCAATGGCAGGGCAGGGGATAGGAACCCAGGCAGTCTGCCTCTGGGGCTTTTAGTCACACAGTCCATTCCTAGCAAATTTACTTCAACTTTTGCATTGTATTCAAAAGGTAATATTGGGGTTTTTTCCCCACACACATTTATTAAAAACATTCAGACACTGATTTTGTGTGTCTTAAAGTTCTAGGTTACTAATTCTTATATATTTTATTCTAGGTTAATGGAAAAGGCTCCTTATGGTGTGTTGATCCAGAATATAAACCCAACCTTATGCAAGCACTGAAGAAGCAACCTTTTCCCTCAAAATCAACATTTTACAGCCCTCCTGCATCACCACAAAGGTACATGATCTAACATGTAAATGTCAGCTGTGATATATAAGATTTCATTATATGAGATGGAGAAACTTAGAGTTGTAGTGTTTTTTTGTTTTTTAATTATATAGAGATTTATGAATAAGACATTAGCGTAAGGCATTTTTACTTATAGTCTAACTTACTAGGAAACAGGATGTTGGATAAGTGAGAACATAAATTCTGGAAAATGTAGTTAATAATATTCTAACTAATCTCTAAAGACAGTGATAATATGATTTCAGGTATAACCTGAAACCTTTTTGTAAAGGTTAAACCATTTAAATTGTCTGCAGTGCTAATGCTGACCTGAAGACATGGGCAAGTAAAAGTATATTTAAAAATTTTTAAATAAGGTGATTAAATTTGTCATTGCAGCATTTTTATATACATATTTATATTTCTTTTTCTATTTTAAGTTTTTTTCCTTCACAACATGTTTAATATTAGAAAATTATGTTCAAGTCTCAAATTTTTAAATGTTGTCAAGTAAAATAATGCTTTGGAGTTTTTTATTTGTTTTGTTTCTGCTGGTAAATATAATTATGATTTTCCTTGGCTTCTGTTTTCTCAGTGATCAAATTGATCTTATAGCTCAATTTGATCTTATAGCTTTCCAATTTTAAGTTAAATCTGAAAATGATATGATGTCCTTAAATCTGATTGTTTCCTTTTCTTAAAGAAACCTTCAGAATCTTTTTTTAAAATTCTATTACATATATTCATTTTAGTTAAAAATGACAGATTTTGTCAAGATACTTTTAAGGGTAGTCTATAAAAAGTTTTTTAAGCTTTTTAATAAAATAATACATGGCAATTTTGAAACATACACAAAAGTAGGGAGAAAGAGTGAACTCCCATTTGCAACAGTTATCAACATTTCATGTGTTTACTTTCTTTAAGTATTATTAGATGACTTTTAGAGGAGTGTTTATAGCTGAGATACAGTTAAAAAAATTAGTAAGACTAAAGTTGAAATGTCAGCAATATGTAGACATGTGTACTCATTGAGATTTAAGCTTATCTACCGTATTAGTAGATTAGAAGGATCATTGCAAGAAGAACTGGTTTATCCTTATGAAATGAAACCTAGAAAAGACGTTATCAGAGTTTATATTCTCATTGTTTGGGAGATGATACCTTCTTTAATGTTGGTGCTTATGAGATGTCCTAGTTAAAAAAAATAATAGTTTAGAAACTAATGGTAAGTTCTGCTGATGGTCCTTTCATGTTTTATTTAGCAATGTTATTTTTTATTAAAATTAAATGGGGGCTTCCCTGGTGGCGCAGTGGTTGAGAGTCCGCCTGCCGATGCAGGGGACACGGGTTCGTGCCCCGATCCCGGAAGATCCCACATGCCGCGGAGCGGCTGGGCCCGCGAGCCATGGCCGCGGAGCCTGTGTGTCCGGAGCCTGTGCTCCGCAACGGGAGAGGCCACAGCAGTGAGAGGCCCGCGTACAGCAAAAAAAAAAAAAAAAAAAAAAAAAAAAATTAAATGGGAGAATTGGCACTCTTTTTCATATACCATCAAAAATACACTTTCCTGTGCCTTTGATATGATGCATTTTCATGTTTATATTTTTTAGCTTTATCATATGTTTATATGTTAAATAAAGCTGATTTTGTGGTTTAAAAACAGGTAGATAAAACAACAGCATAAAGATTATAATCTTTGACTTTAAAACATTACCTTAATATTTTTAGAAACATTTTCTCTTTATCATTGTTTGGCAAAATGACAGTTCCATCTGACACGACATTTTGTAGCCCTTTCATGTCATAATTGGTAAGTCTGAGGAAGAGAATGATCTATAGAGTATGTAAAACTGTGACTAAGAAATAGACTTTTAATTTGGTTAGCAAAACAGATTTTTTTTTAAATACTATCAAAAATTCCAAAGAAGAGAAATAGTTTGTCCCAAAAATGTCTTAATTTTTGGAACTAAAAAAACAAAAACAAGAAAAAAACCACTCGTCTTTTTTCATGAATATAGAAAGTTTAATTTGATACCGATATTTATTGATTAAATCAGGAACTTATCTGTTTTTTGTCATCACCATACAGTCTTCCTTAAACATTGTTTTGATAAACACTTTATTTCTATAGTAACACCTGTATTAATATCATATCAAACTTAGGCATCCAATACAAAATCAAACAGTAACTATTACATATTGTCTATTGTTCCGGGCATTTTAAATTCATTATTCTTATTTAATTATCATAGCAACCCTATGTGGGAGGTTTAATTATTCCTGTTTTACAGATGAAGAAACTAAAAGATTAATTATTTTGCCTAAGAACCCCCAAGTAGTTGTGATTTAAACTTGGATCTTATGCTCTTTCTGCTTTGGCAGACTCTTCCTAAACTGAATAGTATTAGCAAAGAAAACAAGGTAAAAATAGTTTGTGTTTCTTATTGTACAAATTAGTTGTATTTGTAACTAAGTTCTATAAAATGTGAAATAAAGATCTTTTATAAGTATGCTTGTCTTATCTCTTTTTCAGTGGTTCCTTATCACCTCACTACTTAAGCTCTGTACTCAAGCAGAACCAGGTGCGAACTCTCAAAGGTATGTGAAAGATCAGTATTTTAAATCATAAAAACTCAGATCAAAAATCAGAATTTTTGTTTAATTATTTTTTAATTATAAAAGTATTAAATGTTCATTGTAGAAGTTTTGGAAAATAAAAACATTTATAAAAAAGAAACTAAAACTTACCCTTTATTCTGCTGTTACCTTTTTAATTGGGGTATACTTGATGGTATACTTGATATTATATGTTTCAGGTGTACAACATAGTGATCCACAATTTTTTAAGGTATACTCCATTGATAGTTATTATAAAATATTGACTCTATTCCCTGTGTTGTACAATATATCCTTAAAGCTTATTTCTTTTATGCATAGTGGTTTGTACCTCTTAATCCCCTACCCCTATCTATCTTGCACCTCTGCTGTTCACATTTTAATATAATTGCTTTGGTCCTTTTTATGCCTTTCACATGAGTAGATATGTTTGCGTGCAGGCACATACATGCACATACACCCCCCACCTCCCACACACACTTTTTCTCCACTGGGATTATACTGTGTATACTGTTTATATCCCTGTTTTCATTTCCTTTCATGTATACTTTTCCTTGAAAATAGGGAAATATTTCTTAGAAATGCCCACAATAGAGAATTATCTTTTTAAGTCTGTCAGACTAGAATAGAGGTTGACAAACTATGTCCCATGGGCCAAATCTGGCCTGCCACCTGTTTTTGTACGGCCTTTGAGTTAGGGATGGTTTTACATATTTCTTTTATAGGTTAAGTGTAAAGAACTATAATTTAGGAAGAAAGCAATAAGTTAACTTTTAGAATTTTGTAGACTTGTAAAAAGTAGGTCAAAATTCTGAAATTGCAGTTTCCCCCCCCCCACTCATAGTTAGTATTACAGGTTAGTGATATATTAACATAAGTTTTCCATTTTCCTGTTACCTGCATGAGTAAATGTGCTCTCTTTACATTTAGGTATTGCTGAAACTTCCTTTATCTTTTTATTGCCTCAGTGAGTTCTGACCCTTAGTCTTTTAAGCTTAGTTCATATACGCATTTTGAGAACATTTTCTCCTTTGAATTCTGGGGTTTATTTGGAATTTCTTCTTGCTCTTGTTCTATTCCATCCAAATTCTTCTTCTTCCTTTGGGGAGCAGCTTCCACAACTAGAGCATAGGTACTTCTTCATCTAATGAGTTTACATCTCTCGTGACTGCTAACACCTTACTTCCCTCCATCTCTATCATTGTGAGTCTTAGGCCTATTCCCTTTCTAGTAATTCACTTGGTGGGGAGGGTGATTGGCATTCTGTCAACCAGTGCAAGTCTATCCTGGAATAGAATACACAGTTCTCATGAGTTTTAACAGGAAAACTTAATACCACACAAAAACTTAAGAAAATTTATAATTAAATCAGGTTGCTCTAGCACATATTCATAGACTTCTGAGGAAATTTGCTTTTTCATAACTCTTGATATTATTTCTAGGGTAAAGTTTGAAAAATACAACGATAAATCGATTAAACATTCAACTGTTTATTCTACAAGTACTTTTTGAATTCCTCCATTGTGCCAAGCATTGAACTGGGTGCTTTGGGATATGCAGAGATGAAAGAGACCCAGGCCCTACTCTCAGAAAACATACAGTTTAATTGAAGAAGGTTGACTAGAATTATGCAGAGTACATTGGGAGAAAAGGAAGTGGGTGGCAAATTAAGCTTAGAGGTGGGTCAGGAAAGGCCTCTTAGAGAAGAAACTGTGATGCTTGAGCTCTGGGCCTCAGAAGTTGGGAGGATATTTCTGGGTAGAGGTGTGGTGGAGGACAGTTGCTGGGAACTGCAGGTCGGTAAGTATGGCTGAAACCTAAGAGCATAGAAGAGGACCAGGTAGCCTCGGTCCAGTGGCTGTAGATGTGATCGTTTAGTGTGGGCAAGGCAAATGAAGAAGTTTAAGCAGGCATTAGCCAAATCAAGGAGAGCTTATTTAGCATAATGAGTTTGAACTTCTTCCTATAACTATAACATTAGTTCGCATTGAGTTCCTGACTGTGGTGTTTCGCATGCATTACAGCAACTCTTTGAGGTATTGTTACCCTCTCTTACAAATAAGGAAACTGAACTTTGGAGAGATTAAGTAACTTTCTCAAAGTCACACAACTAGTAAATGGTATAGAAGGAACTCTGATTTCAGAGCCTGCACTCCTACCAGATATTAGGCATTGGAGGAACTGCTGAAGGTCTTTAAAGAATGAGATGATATTGTCAGTTTTGTGTTTTGTAAAGATCACTGAAGTTTCATTGTTGGCTCCAGTATTAGAATCCAATATAAGATACATCTGTCACTTCACAGAATCATCTTTTTTAAAGTCTAATCTTTTTTGCTCATCTTGCCAATAGCTATTTTACAGTATTGTATAGCGGGCAGCAGGAGGCACAGGAATCTCATACTGAGATAGCAAAACAAAACCTGTTTTTGTCAATATTTGGTGTGGGTTTGGAGTAAATTCATCTGTTTAAAAATATTTATCGAGCGCACTTGTGTGCTGGGCACTGTTCTAGGCCCCAAGGATATATCAGTGAACAAAGAAGACAAAAACAGAACTATATTCTAGTTAGTAAATTTTAGTATTTATACTTGAGCACTAGCATACTACAAGGAAATATGAAACTTAGAGAGTTAATGATGAAGTTAGGGGCTAAGTGCATATCTAAGTTCAAATTTAAGGTTACAAATTAGCATAATTTTTATCTTAATTGAAATGAAAGTAAACTGGTGGTCCAAGCAGCTTAAAGTCTTAGTAATTTTTTGAAATCGCTCTCCTACTTTAAAGAATCACGAGAAACAGCTTCTCTGTTTGGAGGCTCTGTAAATGTGTGTATTGGTTTTGATAAAGGCAGTAAATCCTAGTATATTTATTACTTAGCTTATAACCATTTAAATTCTGCCTCTGGTTCTCATATCATTCCTTAAGCAAATGGACTGAGAATCAGATGATAGAAACTTATTTGTCTTATTATAACTCTTACATAGTTAAGACTGATGTCTTTTAAATTTTTTTCTCAATTATTATTAATAATTTCTTAGCATCAAGGCTAAGAAAATATAAACCAGGAGGCATAAATTAACACTTTTTAGGGAGATTTATTTGAACCAGTTATTAAATCAGTAGCATATTTTGAACTCCAGTCAGAACTATGAAGGATAAAAAGGGAAGTAATATGACTTTTAACTAAGTTGTTGTTGTTATTGTTTAACTCACTGTTTTGATGGCTCTAATGACAAATGACTGTAAACTAGAAGTGAATTATAGGATTAAACTAAATAGTGTCAGAGAAAATATATACAAAAGACTATAAACGAACCAAATTTTCATTCTTCATGAACTGAATATATTAAATAATATAGCTAATAGTATGTTTATTAAAACCACAGTGCCATCTTTAAAACAGCACGAAGTACTTACTAATGAAAAAAAGCATTATGAAGTGTGTTCAGTTGTGACAATAAACAAATAAGTCTTAAGTTTAATTTTAATACCAAAACTGATTTGGTACTATAAATAAAAATTGTAAAATCTACACAGACAGTTTTTGTTCCAAGAAGTTCAAGATTGTATTGATAACCAGGTGTTCTTGATTACCGAGTGTCTGCGATCATTTCTCTGGTGCTTATTTTAACACTGAAGTTAAACTTTTTTTTAGTTAATTGGCAAGGCATTGTGGGAAGCATACTTAGCAAATGGTCTGAACCAAACAAATCAGATGTAGATAAAATCCTTTTGCAAAGAAGTTTTTGCAAAGAAGTAATTTCATGTGGGAAAATTCAAATTAATTTGCCTGTAACAAATTCCTACAAGAAATAAGGGTATTTAAGGAACACTTTTCCTATCATTCTACTGTTATAGAAACAGTACCTACTTTTTTTATTATTTTAAGAAAGGAAATGGTATTCGTGCAACTTTCTTATTTTGTCAGGATAAGTCTCTTAATCAATTTTCTTTAGTTTTAGGTATTGTATTTCAGAAATTAAGAATGTTTTATAGGTGCTTCATTTATAAGATTAATAAATTTCCTGAAATTGTTTCCTCATTATAATGCATTTCAGTATTCGATTCTCTCCCTCACTACCACTCCCTTTTTTTTTAAAAATAAAGTTGGAAACAAGGTAGATATTTAATTATTTCATGGAGCAGGAGTCTCTCTGTTAGTGTAATGCCATGCAAGTTGTGCCCTGCACAAGGACACCTGGCTGAGGCAGTGAATGGGCTTTGAAATCAGCCCGCACTCCAGTCCCCAAGCTGTGTGCCTTGGTATAGGGAAACATTCACCTGGAGGCAAGTTGTTTTGTTTTTTTTTTTCCAGTTCACACAGATATACAATATGGGCTATAGCTGTACTTTTTTTTCTTCAAAGACATGTTAGAATACTGAACTCTATCATATTGTAGTCAGGTCTCATTCTGAAAGATAGGAATTGCAGAGGTCTTTGTTTTGCTAGCCTCTGTGGCTGTGGCATGTGGGAATCACTGATTCAAATTCTTTTTAATTTGCTGTTTTTTTCTGCCTGAAATGCTTTTCCTTTGGATGTCTTCATGGTTTCATTCTCTCACCTCCCTGAGGTTTTTGCTCAACTGTTACCTCTCCTTGAGGCCTTCCCTAACCTCTACTTAAAATTGCAACCACCTTTCCCCTCATTCTCTGTCTCCCTTCCCCCTTAATTCTTCTCCCTAGTGTTTTTCACTCTGATATACTGTATTTCTTTGTGTTATGAGAGGTTAGGGATTTTCCTGTTTTGTTTTCTGCTATGTTCTCACAGCCTAGAATGATGTCAGCCTCATAACAGGACACTCTATTGAATGAATAACAGAATAGAGAATTTCCAGTATACTCGGTAATTTTCTACAAAATTTCCTACTCTAATTATAGATGCTTAGTAAGTATTAAGGGATGATGATAGAGTACAAATTGAAGGTCTGGGTTCTGGAGGTAGACTGCACAGGTTTAAATCCCACCTCTATTGTTCTTCGAGGCCCATCTTTGTCCATTTTCTAAGTTAATAATACTTAGAACATGCCAAGGACTCTGTAATTTGGTGGTAATCAGCTTAATCTAAGGAAAGGAGGGAGGGCAAAGATGTAATATATTCTTTACACATTTATCAAGGAACCACTATTTGTTCCAGGCATTATGGAACATAAAGAGGATAGGACATGATTCCTATCTTAAGGAAGCTGACAGTCTATTTGGAAAGACATTGATCTAGAGACTCTGATTCATGAGATAACATTTTATTCAAGGGAAAAGAGTATAGTATTATGTGCTCCTTCATAGCAACAATCTTCTGATTTACTTAAGCCTGTTTATTAAGGTCAGAAACATTTCCTGCCTTCACAGAGTTTATGGTCAAGATGAGGAGAAAGCAAGTCACTATCCTCATGAATTTATTATCAAAAATAACTTTATAATTAGATATTACAAGTAAAAGGCAAAACTTTGGGGTAATAAAAATTTTCCAGCTTTGAGATATAGAAATGGGGGGTTTCATATCAGTCTTGTTTAAACTTATTCTTTATAACCTAAAATTTATAAACATTTTCTAACTTTTCCTTCACATTTTAGAGTATACCATTTTACTTTTATTCAGTCACGACTGTTCAGACTAACAGAGATGGCCAAGATGGAGAGGGGTGAACTTTTAGTACAGAAGTAGGTATGAGAGCATAATGACCTCTGGAATAGAACCTGCTGATTTTACCAGCCTTTTAAAACCCATTTTTCTTATAGAATATCCATAATTATGTTAGCTCTTGAGTATTATATAAATCTGTAGTACTTGTAGGCTTGTATATAATTAAGACTAAAGTATTAATATTTTTGTGTTTTCTTGGCTAATTTAATCTGTTTAAGGGCAATCCTTATTGAAATGCAGGTCAGGTTCTTACTTTCATTGTGAATAATTAAAGAAGAGAACTTTCATTATCTCTAGTACCTCTTAATTCTCCTTTATAATAGACTCTGTTTTATAAAGAACATGAATATTATCACTCTTTTCCTTTTTCAGAATCTGATATTGACGCTGCCACTGCAATGATGCTTTTAAATACTTCTATAGAACAAGGAATTTTGGAATGTAAGCAATCATGCTTTTCTTTTTAAAATATATTTTTTGTGAGTGCCTTTCAAATGTCATTTTTTAAAAAAATATTTATTTATTTGGCTGCTCCAGGTCTTAGTTGCAGCACGTGGGATCTTCGCTGTGGCATGCAGGCTCTTTTAGTTGCAGCATGTGGTCTCTTTAGTTGTGGCATGCGGCGTCTTTTAGTTGCGGCATGTGGGATCTAGTTCCCTGACCAGAGATAGAACCCGGGCCCCCTGCATTGGGAGCACAAAGTCTTAACCACTGGACCACCAGGGAAGTCCCTCAAATGTCATTTAGAATGCAAAATATTTCACTGTTACAGGCAGAATTACTTCTTTCTAACTAGATTGTGTTTTCATCTGAATAACTTAGTTTCTGTTTTATTATATTTCTTTTAATTTATGTGAGCAATTGAGAGATCGAGGTTAATGCTGTGATAGATCTTGTTACATTGACCAAGAAATGAAGAAATAAATAGCATACTTAGAAATTAAGCTTGAAGATTTAAAAGTAAAAATGAAAGCTATGAATAAGAAAACACAGAAAAGTATGTTTATAACCTTGAAATGGAAAAAGCCTTTTTTGAGATGAGATGCAAAATGCAAAATCCATAAAAGCTGTGTAAATTTAATTAAACATCAAAATTTTAGAATTCTGACAACAGCAGATATCTTTAAGCATAACACTGGGACAACATATTTCTTCACTTTATATAACAGACAAAGGAATAATATTGAGTATACATATGTATATAAAAAAGATTTTATAAGTAAGAAATAAGGAAACAGTTCAACAGAAAAGTCAGCAAAATATATGAATAGGTGGGCCTCAGAGGAAGAAATATATAGATGGACAACACACATTTGAAAAGATGCAGCTTCTCTAGAAATCAGGGAGATGCAAAATGAAACGATATTGAGATACTATCTTTTTTGTCCATGAGATTATGAAAAATTAAAATGATTGATAATATTAGGGGTTAAGTATAGGAAGTGGGTATTGTCATACACTGTAGAATATAAATTGGTACAACCATTTTGGAAGGCAGTTTGGAAGTACCAATTAAAACTTAAAATGTGTATATTCTTTTACTTGTTAACTGTATTTCTTGTTATCTCTCCTAGAAAAATATTGCGTATGTGTAAGAAAAGGCGTGTGGATAGATTTTCATTGCAGTATTATTTGTAATAGTGGAAAACTGGCAACAACCTAAATATCAATAAGTAAATGGTTAGCTAACCAGTGGCACATTGATATTGAGGCATTCTGTGCAAGCAGCTCAAAGTAATTATATTGTCCATGGAAAGGTCAAGACATACCATTAAGTGGTTTAAAAATGTTTCACATTAATATCTACAGGATGATATGGTCTGCATAAAATTTAAAAATCCACAAAACATTACCAATCTAAAGCACTTATTCAGGAGTGATATAGTAGTTTTAAATGGCCTGTTTCTGCAATCAAATGCATTTGAGTTATTGATGGAAGCTTTATTTTCCACAGGTGAGAAGCCTCTTCCTCTTAAAACAGCAGTGCAAAAAAAAAGGAGTTATAGCAATGCATTTAATCATTCCAGTGCTATGCGATTACACGAGAGTGATTCTTTAGCCACCAGCATTGATCCAAAAGAAGACCACAATTACAGTGCAAGTAGCATGACAGCACAGCGTTGTGCATCCAGGTCTAGTGTGTCTTCCCTGTCTTCTGTGGATGAGGTATATGAATTTATCCCAAAGAGTAGCCATGTAGGAAGTGATGGCAGTGAAGGATTTCACAGTGAAGAAGATACAGACGTTGATTATGAAGATGATCCTCTTGGAGACAGTGGCTATGCATCACAGGCTTGTGCAGATACCTCTGGAAAAGGGCAGCCAGACAAAAAGATGCGAAAACAGTCGTGTCAAGAAATTGATGAGGAGCTCAAAGAGGCAGCTGGATCTCTACTCCACCTTGCTGGAATTCGTACATGTCTAGGTTCCCTAATAAGTACTGCAAAGACACAAAATCAAAAGCAACGGAAAAAATAAAAATACTTATTAGTGTGAAATTATTTTTAAATGTGGCAATACTCTTCTACTTAATTCTTTACAAGGGATATCAAAGCCATAATGGACTTCTTTTGTTTCAGGGTGGGGGAGGAGTGCTAATTACCTGTTTATTTCTAAACATTTTTGTTTTTTAAATTTTTATTAAATAATTGCTGTTAGGATCATGCCCAATCATAAATATGATGTGAAGTCCTAAAAGCATAATTTCTGTGATAAGTGTGAAACCCCAGCCTTTGTCTTAAACTTGTAGGGAAAATCTTTTATTCTATTAATGTGTCCAAATATAAGAATTGGCAACTCTGTAACATATTTTTTTCATTTTCTCTTCCAATCTGTAATTAATTATAGTTGCTGATCCAGCTAAAAATTTTGCTGCTTTCTTTCTCACATACTCCTCTCTTGACACAATGCAATCCAATAGGATGAGATTTCAATTTTTTATTTTGTCTTAATTTTTGTTTTTTGTTTTTTGGGTTTTTTTTTTTTGCGGTACACGGGCCTCTCACCATTGTGGCCTCTCCCGTTGCAGAGCACAGGCTCCAGACACGCAGGCTCAGCGGCCATGGCTCACGGGCCCAGCCGCTCCGCGGCATGTGGAATCTTCCCGGACCGGGGCACGAACCCGTGTCCCCTGCATCGGCAGGCGGACTCCCAACCACTGTGCCACCAGGGAAGCCCAATTTTTGTTTTTAATTACTTTTTGTTGACACATGAACAAAGTTGAATATAAATTGGAAAAGATCCTAGATGTCTAGAAAGTTCCTTTTGGATACATAGACAGTATAGCAAAAATTCTAAGATTTAGAAAAGGCAATTTTGTGATGTAATTTCATTTAAGAACACTCTAATTCCTATTACAATATTATCTGAAATTTTTTAACTTCCCAGATATTGCATAGCATTTATTGGAGCCATTTCTTCTTTCCCAAAGTGCTTTGCAACCATTGTTTAAATTTTAGCCACTGTCTTTGTTGAGGAGAAACTATCCAATGAGAGGATATAGCCATAGAGTGTATTAGGAAGTTAACACCCATTTTGTCACACTTCTGTAATAAGAGGATCTTTCATTTGCTTGTTAAATGTGCTGCATTCTGAGATTCTTGTAGTACAAATGGACTGTAATCTAATATAAACATTTTGAATACATATTACTTATGTTATCGTAAATAAAGGTAGATCATTTAGGAAAAAACTTCTGCCCAAACTTTGTATGAATTAAATTTGTATGTGCACCCAGTTAAGTTAAAGGATTTAACAAAACTATAGAGACAAAATGCCTTCGTGGATTTCAAAATTCGTATAAAATTAAATCTTATATAATACATCCTTTTGAGGAGGCAGTGTAATACCTATTATGTGCCATTAAATCCATGCTAAAAGACTTTGTTACTGTTCAAAATGTGTATTGACCAAGGCCTTTTTCAGTATTTGAACAAATCTGCTTGTATGATACATTTTTTCATATCATTTATATAATGTGACTATGTCATTCAAAAGGAACAAGGGATACTAATAAAACTAATTCACTATATATTTTTTTACAACGGCAGAAGCAACTTTCCAAAAGTTCAGTCTTATCTCATGCTACATCCTGTTTCATAGACAGTGACCTTGTTTTCATTTTCTGATAATTTCATATATACATATACATACAGACATATACATACATACACACATAAGCTCACGATTTTGGTTCGTTACTTTCAACTACTTCTATGACGATAAAGCATTTTCTTGGATTTTTTTTAAACAAACATTTTTAACTTGTAGAGTTTATTTGGGCAAAACTAAAACAAGAAGCATAATGAAAACGTCTTTTTCAGTTGGCAAGACTTTAAGCCAGGGATAACAACATTAATATTACCTGTCCTGTTCCCATGTTAATTGTAATTGAACCTGGATAGCCACATTAATAGAATCGGTGCTGTTGAAAAATAGTAATCTTTCAATTCGTTGATAATGAATAAGTGTGCAGGATGAGGTATTGGATTTTTTTGTTCTTCATATATGTCACATCTTCTACAGAAAATGGCTAACCCAAGTTAACATCTTTTACTGTAGACAGTGACTATAACACCAAAAATTGTTTTTACCATGGTATAAGTAGTACCCAGATTATAAAAATCATTTTAATAACAAAATGTTTTTAAGCTATTTACTGTGGCCCTCTGGATAGACCTTATTAACAATGTTTTAATGATCTGGTTCCAATTTATCTTGTTCAACTGAAATTCTGTACCACAAGTGTTCTGTCTGGTTCCTGTCCATTAGATAATTAGTATTTGTGAAGTAAAGAAGAATAAGATAAGGAGAGGGAGAGTCCTTCCCAGTTCAAGTAGAGATCTTCAGAGTTATTTTTGTCTTAATATAAATAGCAATAACTCTTTAAACTTGATTTTCTCTCCCTCTTCATTGTACTCTTCCCACAAATTTAAAAGTTAAAAGTTCTATTCATCACTAGCAAGGTCAATAAACTTTCACACTAAAACCTAACAGGAAGAAGTTATAGGATATTTTTTATTGAATTCTTATATAGAATTCAATGCATCACTTTCCATGTGCTGATTTACCAAGGCAGTTATTTTTAAGGTGAAGAACCTTTTTAATTATGGTACCCCTTTAGTACTTCCATAGATATCCCATTCCTCAGGTTTGTTGAGATAAAAACATGGCTAGTAACCACCCAGTTAAGGAAAGTCATTTCAAGTCCTATGGACTGGAACTTGTATTTCTAAGAATATATTACTAGCAAATTTTACTATAATAAAAACAACTTGGCAATCCTGGAGAGGTTTTATATTTTAAAACTGTGACTTAAACTAACATATAATTTGCCTTGCATCAATATAAATTGTTACAACCAATTCCAGTTTATAATAGATCCCTAGTAAAGTTTTAATAGTTAATCTTTATCTTTCACATCCCAAATAGAACCAGTGTTTCATGAATATGTATTTTTGAAGTTTATTTGTGCAATATATTACTAAGTTAGTTCATGTTTTATTTTACTTTTCAAATTCAGAGAAAGAAAGTATTACATGGAGAAGCTAATTATTGGTGGATCACCTCCTTTTTTTCCACCTTTGAGCCTTTCATGTCCTCCTTGTAACCAATGTGACTTCTCTTAACTCAGATTCCTTTGTATATAGTAAAGTTTAGAATATATATATTTTTTCTTTTGCTACTTTCTGAGGCATTATGTAAAGTGTCATACTGGGTCGTCAGTTAAATATATGTTAGCACGAATTCAAAACTAGAGAAAGTTTTAAGGGGGGGAATGTGTGTGTCTTGGTAGACCAGGAGGCCTTTCCCAGCAATTTAAGCAACAGGTGTGAATACTTCACAAATCTGTGAAGACTATTGTCTTAAATACTACAGTAACTTAACAACCTTTTGTGAAGACCATAGCATTTAATTAAGAAACTTTGAGGCTTTCTAGTTTACATATATTTTATAGTTTTTTGTTAGTTTGAAAAGTTATATAAGCTTTGATTTAAACAAAGTTTGCTTTAGTATGTTAATGATGTAGTCAAAATATTTATTGAAAGACAAAGTAGAGTATTTTAATGTTATACCTGCCATTTTTTTAAAAGCACATTTTTTGCATCTAACTGCCAGTGCCATTGTCAAAACTTGTTTTTAAAATTGTTGTACATTTCTTATTAAACTAAGTGCTTAACTTTAAAGTATTACGTTGCCGTTATATAGTGTATAAAAATGTATAATTGCCAATTCATTGTAACTATTATTTATTTTTAAGTGAAAGTGTAAGAATGCTTTCTGATTCAAGAAATTTGAGTTATTAAACTGTCCTTATCCTCTTTTCTAATGTAGCATAAAAATTACCCTGAGTTTGAGTTATAATTGCCAGTAAGTAGATGACCAGTCCAAGTGAACCACTTCTCAGTTGCAAGTCTTTGCTCATATTAAAAACAACTTAACAAATGTTTAGTTTTTGTATCTAATCTCTGATTATTAAATTGTTTATAAAGTTTATTTTTACCAAAGAGATGCAATTCATTATGATAAAGTATTACAGAATAAACCTTGTTTTATAACATACTTGTACTTACTCTGTCCTTTGGGGGTTGGTAGTATAGATGTAGGTGATTCATACTCCTACACACACACACACTGACACACTCTTTCTATTCCAGTGTTACAAAGTTGGAGTCATGCAGATGAAGAATAAAAGTTTTAATTTCAGAAATTTTTAAAGGCTGTTTTTTGAAAGTATTCTTTTTCCTGATTTTTATATGTCATCTTAATCATTGAAAGCTAAAATAGTGTGAATTACATTATTCTCTTCCTGAAGTTGAACTTTTCCTGTTCGTATATATAATTAGATATTTTGAAATATAACTAAGAAAAATTGAGTAGAATATGTAATTATTAAGGCTATTTCTGAGAATTCCCTGGCGGTCCAGTGGTTAGGACTGTGCACTCTCACTGCTGAGGGCCTGGGTTCAGTGCCTGGTCAGGGAACTAAGATCCCACAAGCCACACGGCACGGCCAAAAAAAAAAGACTATTTCTAAATACAGTTGACCCTTGAACAACGTGGAGATTAATTCACATATAACGTATAGTCAGCCCTCTGTATCTTCAGTTCCTCCGCAAAGGCAGATTCAACCAACCATGGACTGTGTAGTATTGTGGTACTTACTATTGAAAAATATCCAAGTATGAGTAGACTCTCGAAGTTCAAACCAACTTTACTCAAGGGTCAACTGTACAGTAGTTTTACTTCAAAAATACCCATAATAACCACCTGTTAAAAATTTGGCATCCATTGTAAAATGGAATAATCTACAACCAATATTTTGATTTTAATTCCCCCTGTCACTTTGAAGTTCTGTGCTAGTCATTTAAATGGTAGTATCTACCTAGAGTTGTGTATTCAAAATGAGTTGGTGAGACAGCCATATTGATTTTAAACTCCCTTTGAAATCCAGATTCATTTAAAAATAGCCATTTGGCATTCATGTATTTGTCCCTTTAAAGTGAATCTTATTCTCACTATTAGATTCACCACTTTCTCACTCATACAAGTTCTGAGCTAGTATAATTTTTATACACCATTTCTAGAAAAATATTAAAATATAGGTTAAAACATGTTTAGTGTTTTCCTCAAGAATTTCAGGACATGGATCTTTTTTGTTTGTTTTGGAGATGAAGCTAGCAAAAAGTACAAAAATTTAGATATAAAAGTGTTGAGAATCTTTAAGAATGAAAATAATTACTAATCTTAGAAATAGCCATATTAATATGCTCCACGAAATTTTAAGTAGAGGAATGTTTAGACGCTGTCATCCTCTAAATTAAAATAGCCATGTGCTACACAGAGAATATAACATATTTAAGGATAGTTTGTGTTCCAAATGATTGTTGGAAAACAAGAAGCTCTTCAGTGAACTTCAGGGCAAGTTATGTACCTCATAATATAGTGGATAAACAACAATCCCTCCTTAACTGAAAGTGATTCTTACACAGAAATTTTGTTTAGGTGGATTTTCTTCCATTATAGATTTTCCTTAACCGTGAGGTTTTGGTTCAAGTTAATACTTAACAAATCCACCTTGTTGGGAAATTTTAATAATAGAGGAAACTAGGAGTTGTGCAGGAAAGAAAGATTGTAAAAATTATTAATTTAGGGGAGATTTAAGAACCTGAAGCAAAATTGCTATCTGCTGGTTGAGAGTTTGAAATAGAGACTGCAGCCAGATTAAAGTACTCTGCAGTCGGGAATTCCCTGGCGGTCCAGTGGTTAGGACTTGGTGTTTTAAGCGAGGCTAAGTAAATAAAGTCCTCTGCCATGGGACTAAATTCATGTGATAATCCTGTATATTGAGACGAATGGACAAAAAGTTGCACACCCTTTGTGAACTGAACATCTTTTCACTGAAGTATTTCAATGCTTAATCCCAAGCACTGGATTTTAAGTGTTGGACATACAATACACACTAAGAAGAAAAATAGACAATCCCTCTCTTAAAAATGTAAACACAATTGTGAATTGTGATTGCCATAAAAGAAGAAAATAAGGAGCTCTCAAAATATATAACATTTAATCTGGGGTTTCAGGGGAGGTTACCCTGAGGAATGTAATTTAAGCTGAAATCTGAAAGAAGCAGATAATTTGGGAATGAAAGCATGGCAAATTCTTCTGGGCAAGGATAACAGCATTCACTAAGAACCCTGTGATTGGAGGAAACATGAGATTTTCAGTGAACTAACAGGCTAGTCTTACAAAGCAAAAGAGCTGGGGCCAAACTTTGCAAAGCCATGTGAGTCAAAGATTAGGGCTTTTATTTTAAGTACCTAGGGAAGCCGATGAAGGTGTATGTGGTTTAAGAAATCACCCTAACACTTTATGGGTTTTTTCCCCCAATTTTATTCCATGACATGGTTTTCTCCCCCCCCCCCTTTTTTTGTATTGGAGTATAGTTGATTTACAATGTTTCAGGTGTATAGCAAAGAGATTCAATTATATGTATATAACTGAATATATATATATATATACACACTTTTCAGATTCTTTTCCATTATAGGTTATTACAATATTTTGAATACAGTTCCCTGTGCTATACAATAGGTCCTCATTGTTTCACCCCGACACTTTGACTTGCAGCCATAATGAAGTAACAGGGTCAGATTTAAGCTCCTCTGTAAACAACCAGAAAACTGGGCAAAATATATGAAATATTTTTGACGCGATCAATAAGAGTGATATAATTCTAGCCAGATTAATGGGAAAAAAAAGAGGACACAAATTAGCAAAATCAGAAATGAAATGAGACATAAGGACAGATCCTACAGGTATTAAAAGGATAATAAAAGAGTACTATTAAGACCGTTAAGCCAATACATTCAACTTAGATGAAATGAACAGATTTTTCTGAAGTATAATTGACTTACAATATTATATTAGTTTCAAGTGTACAGCATAGCATGGTGATTCAATGTTTTTATACATTACAAAATGATTACCATGATAAGTCTAGTTACCATCTGTCACCATACAAAGTTATTACGATATTACTATATTCCCTATGCTGTACATTACATCCCTGTGACTTACTTATTTTACAACTAAAGTTTGTATCTCTTAATCTCCCTCACCTATTTCACTCATTTCTCCCATCCCACCTCCCCTCTGGCAACAACCAGTTTGTTCTATATACGTATCTATGAATCTATTTCTGTTTTGTTATATTTGTTTTGATTTTTAGATTCCACATATAAGTGAAATCATATTTCACTGTATTTGTCTTTGTTTTATTTCATTTAGCATAATACACTTTAGGTCCACCCATATTGTTACAGGCTGCAAGATTTCATTTTTCATGGCATATATATAGATAGATAGATAGGTAGATATATGTGTGTGTGTGTGTGTGTGTGTGTGTGTGTGTGTGTGTGTATACCACATCTTTATTCATCTATCAGTGGACACTTAGGTTGCTTCCATACCTTGGCTATTTTAAATAATGCTGCAATGAAAATAGAGATTAATATATATTTTTGAATTCGTGTTTTTGTTTTCTTCAAATAAATACCCAGAAGTGGAAATGCTGGATTATGGTAGTTCTAGTTTTAATATTTTGAGGAATCTCCATACTGTTTTCCATATTGGCTGTACCAATTTATATGCCCACAAATAGCACAAGGGTTCCCTTTCATCTACATCCTTCCCAACACCTGTCATTTATTGTCTTTTTGATAGTAGCTTTTCTGACAGGTGTAAGGTGGTATCTCTCTGTGGTTTTGATTTGCATTTCCATTATGATATTGATGTTGAGCACCTTTTCACGTGTCTGTTGCCATCTGTATGTCTTCTTTGGGAAAATGTCTATTCAGGTCGTCTACCCATTTTTCAGTCAGGTTGTTTGTTTTTTTGATGTTGACTTGTATGAGTCCTCTACATTTTGAATAGTAACCCCTTATCAGTTATATCATTTGCAAATATTTTCTTCTATTCAGAAGGCTGTTTTTTTTTTTTGCGGTATGCAGGACTTTCACTGTTGTGGCCTCTCCCGTTGCGGAGCACAGGCTCTGGACGCGCAGGCCCAGCAGCCACGGCTCACGGGCCCAGCTGCTCCGCGGCATGTGGGATCCTCCCAGACTGGGGCACGAACCCGTGTCCCCTGCATCGGCAGGCGGACCCCCAACCACTGCGCCACCAAGGAAGCCCTCAGAAGGCTGTTTTATCATTTGTTAATAGTTTCTTCACTGTGCAAAAGCTTTTTAGTTTGATGGAGTCCCTTTTGTTTATTTTTGTGCTTATTTCCCTTGCCTGAGGGGAAAAATATTGCTAAGACAAATGTCAAAGAGCATATTACTAAGCTTCTAAGAATTTTATGGCCTCAGGTGTTACATTTAAGTCTTTAATCCATTTTGAGTTTATCTTTGTATATCGTGTGAGAAAGTAGTCCAGTTTGATTCTTTTGCATGTAGCTGCCCAGTTTTCCCAACACCATTTATTGAAGATGCTGTCTTTTTCCCCTTGTGTGTTCTTGATTCTTTGTCATAGATTAATTGATATTATAAGCATGGGTTTATTTCTGGGCTCTCTGTTCTCTTCCACTGATGTATATGTCTGTTTTTGCGCCAGTACTATACTGTTTTGTTTACTGTAACTTTGTAGTATACCTTGAAATCAAATAGCATAATACTTCCAGCTTTGTTCTTCTTTCTCAAGATTATTTTGGTAAGACAGGGTCTTTTGTGTTTCAGTTCAAAGCACTTGTTTTAGTTCTGAGAAAAATGCATTGATATTGTGATAGGATTGCATAGAATCTGAAAGATTGCCTGGGGAATTCAGTCATTTTAGCAATATTAATTCTTCCAGTCCATGAGCATGGAATATTTGTTTGTGTTCTGTTCAATTTCTTTCATCAATGTCTCATAGTTCTCCCAGTACAGGTCTTTTACCTCCTTAGTTAGATTTATTCCTAGGTACTTTATTCTTTTTGATGTAGTTGTAAGTGTTGGCTGTAGGTTTGTCATATATGACTTAATAAAAGTCATATGTTCAGTTATGTTCCTTCTATACCCACTTCACTGAGAGTTTTTATCATAAATGATATTGAATTTTGTCAAAAGTTTTTCTGCATCTATTGAGATGATCATATAATTTTTATTCTTCAATTTGTTAATATGGTGTATCACATTGATTGATTTGAGATATTGAACCATCCTTTCATTCCTGCGATAAATCCCACTTGATCATGGTGTAGGATCCTTTTAATGTATTGTTGAGTTCAGTTTGTTAATACTTTGTTGAGGATTTTTGAATTTATGTTCTTGTGTTGGCTTGTAATTTTCTTTTTTTGTAGTACCTTTGTCTGGTATCAGAGTGATGTTGGCCTCAAAGAATGAGTTTAGAAGCATTCCTTTCTCTGCAATTTTTTGGAATAGTTTGACAAGGATAGGTATTAACTCCTTTAAATATTTGGTAGAATTCACCTGTGAAGCCATCTGAAACGTCCTGGATGTTTGCTTGTTGGGAGTGTTTAAATTACTGATTAAATTTCATTAGTGATAATCAGTCTGTTCATATTTTCTATTTCTTCCAGATTCAGTCTTGGGAGGTTATACATTTCTAGGAATCTGTTCATTTCTTCTAGGTTGTCCATTTTATTGGTGTATAATTGTTCATAGTAATCTCTTATGATCCTTTTTATTTCTGTGGTGTCAGTTGTAAGTTCCCTTTCATTTCTGATTTTATTTATTTGAGACTGTTCTCTTTTTTTCTTGATAAGTCTGGCTAAAAGTTTATCTATTTTGTTTATCTTTTCAAAGAACCAGATCTTAGTTTTCTTCATCTTTTCTATTGTTTTTTAGTCTCTATTTCACTTATTTGTGCTATGATCTTTATTACTTCTTTTCTTCTAACTTTGGGTTTTGTTTGTTCTTTTTCTAGTTCCTTTATGTGTAAGTTTAGGTTATATGAGATTTTTTGTTTGTTTATTGGGGTAGGCTTGTATCACTATAAACCGACCATAAATAATATATAATATAATATACATACAATGTATATACATACCATAATGCATACCATATTTTGTTTACCTATTCATCTGTTAATGAATATTTGAATTGTTTCTACCTGTTGGGTCTTATGCATAATGCTGCTGTGAACATTGGTGCACAAGTATCTATTTAAATACCTACTTTCAATTTTGGGAGGTATATACCTAGAAGTAGAATTACCAGATGATATGATAATTCTGTGTTCAATTTTTTTGTGGAACCATGATACTGTTTTCTACAGCAGCTGTACCCTTTTACATTCCCACAGCAATGCTCAAATGTCCAATTTTTCCATATCCCCTCCAACACTTGTTCTTTTCTTCCTTTCTCTCTCTCTCTCTCTCTCTCTCTCTCTCTCTCTCTCTCTCTCTCTCTCATAATAGTAATCCTAAATCATCCTAACGGAGGTGAAGTAGGGTGTCTCACACTTTCCCATGTCCAGCAAACAGAGGCACTGACAATCTTTTCTTCCAGACTATATTTTCAAGGATATTTTTATAGTGGATGACTGTGGAAGATGGATATAGTGTCTCCCTTCAGAGTAGAGGACAGGTTTGTTAGCGGTCCAGCATAATAAAGAGAATGGCTCCCTTTGGGGCAAAGGTCAGACACATTTGCTTGCAGCCTTTATAAAATATTAGGGTTTCCTAAGCAGCATCCACCTGGGCTGCTCTGCACAGCCCCATGGGAAAACAGACCCAAAGTGACTGTGACGCTCATGTTGCTTGCTGTACTGTAAGTAATAAATTTCTTTGTCTCTGACCCAGGAGTCTCATGTTTTCTGCCAGCATCCATGAAACTGTAGCAGGAAAGCTTGTTAGCTTGAAAGTACTGTAAAAGCTCACATCCTTCACAGTTCTTGATATTCTTCTGCCTGATAAAAGGCATCTCTGAAAAATCTACAGCAAACATCATATCAAATGGTGAGAGGCTGACCACTTCCCCTTTAATTATGAATAAGCCAAGGGTGTCCCCTCTCATTACTTCTATATTTTACTGGACCTTCTTGCCACTTTGGTAAGGCCAAAAAATAAAATAGAAGGAGGAGGGGCGGGGTGGGATAACTAAAGGGCATAGAACTTGGAATGGTAGAAATAAAGTCACCTTTATTTCCAGACAACATGATTGTGTATATAAAAAATCCTAAGAAATCTACAAAAGGCTACTAGAACTAATAAATTTAACAAGGCCACAGGATACTAGGTTGAATGATTTATAAAAATCTATTGTACTCCAATATAGTAGCAGCAAACTTCTGGAAGATGAAATATTTTAAAATACTATTTATATTAGTATGCAAGAAATGAAATACAAAGGAGAAAATTTAACAAAACATGTGCAAGACCTGTGCAATGAAAACTATAAACTCTAGCTGAGAGAACTTAAGAACATCTAAATAAATGGACAGATACACTGTGTTCATGGATCCAAAGACTTAAATATTGTTAAGATGTCAATTCTCTCCAAATTTATCTACACATTCAATTCAGTCCCAATCAAAATCTAGCAGGCTCTTTTGAGGAAATTCGCATGCTGATTCTAAAATGTATATGGAAATGCAAATGACTTAGAATAACCAAAAGCATTTTTTAAAAAGAGTTGAATGGCTTATACTACCTGATTTCAAATTTCACTATAAAGTTATAATAAACACAGTATGGTTTAATATATATATTTCAATGAAACAGAATAGTCCAGGAAGAAAATCCACATTATATGAGCAGTTGGCTTTTTTTTTTTTTTTGCGGTATGCGGGCCTCTCACTGTTGTGGCCTCTCCTGTCGTGGAGCACAGGCTCTGGACGCGCAGGCTCAGCGGCCATGGCTCACGGGCCCAGCTGCTCCGCGGCATGTGGGATCCTCCCGGACCGGGGCACGAACCCGCGTCCCGTGCATCGGCAGGCGGACTCTCAACCACTGCGCCACCAGGGAAGCCCAAGCAGTTGATTTTTGACAAAGGTGCCAAGTTAATTCAAAGGACTAAGGATAATTTTTTTTTAAATGGTGCTGGACAATTGTATATACATGTGGAAAATGATGAATCTTGACTTATCTCTCACCATACATGAAAATTTATTTAAAATCAATATCACTGACCTAAATGTTAAAGCTAACTGTAAAACTTTTAGAAGAAAACACAGAGGAAAACCTTTTTGACTTCAGATCAAGCAAAGATTTCTTAGATAAAACACACGAAACACAAACCATAAGAGAAAAAAATCTATAAACTGATCCTCATCAAAATTAAAAACTCTTGCTCTCCAAAAGACACCATTAAGAAAATGAAAGAGCAAACAACATTCTGGGAGAAAATATTCACAACATGTATATCTGACAAAGGATTGTATTCAGAATATTAAAAAAACTCCTACAAGTCAATATTAAAGAGACATAAACCGAGCAAAAAACAGGTAAAGATTTGAACAGACTGTTAACCCAAAATATATATGAATAGCAGATAAGACCACAGAAAGATGCTCAACATCATTAGTCATCAGAGAAATGCATACTAAAACCCCAATGAGATACTACTACACATCCAATAGACTGTCTAAAATTAGAAGGATTGACAATACAAGTGAATTTTAAAATGTGAAGCAATTATAAATCTCATGGTTGCTGGTGGGAATATAAAGTAACACAGACACTTTGAAAAACAGTTTGGCAGTTTCTTATAAAGTTAAACATACACTTATTATATAGCCTGGTGTACTAGTCTATTAGGTCTGTTTGCTACAGTAAACTGCCACTGACTGGATGGCTTAAGAAACAAACATTTATTTTCTCACAGTTCTGGAGGCAAGAAGTCCAAGATAGAGGTGTGGGCAGGGTGGGTGGAGCGAGAGCTAAAACACATACACAGACATTGGGGAGAAAAGCTCCTTGACCTTCTAACTTGTTTTAGCAAACCCAAAATAAGTTGTCCTATTTGAAATGCAGAGTAAAGGAGTTAATAAAAATGTGTTAGTAAGGAACAGGTGATAAACTGAAATACATTCAACAGATTCTATTACTTTCAGAGCTGAGAGTTGAATAAAGACACTTCAAGTCAGACGGATGGCTCCCATACAAAATATGAGATGGATCGGAGAGAAAGAAATATTCTCTGAGGAGGGTTGGATAGGTGTGGAAAATCAGTTGCTGGGAGTTCAATGATTTTTTAATTTTAATTAAATTAAGAACTACCTGAATCTGATTTAGTCATCTATGAAGGGTATTATCTGGAATGCTATAACTACTACTTAATGAGTGTTTTCTACTTGACAGGCATGGCAAGTACTAAGCCAAGCATTTAGATATTGTTTGTTATTCCATTTAATCCTCACATCAACTCTTTGAGGTCAATGAGGTAAATTATTTATAGACGAAGAAATCCACACTCAAGGAGCTTAAATTGCCAATAGTTACACCATCTGGTAAATGGTTAAAAAAAACCAAGCCTGGTTCCTAAATTTGTGCTTTAACTACCCGGCTTTTCTGCCTCTGGTTTATAGGACCAACCAAGCCCAAGAAGAATGATTGGCGTTTTATTCATGTATTCAACAAATCTTTGCCGAGGCCCTCGTGGTTCTGCAGTGAGCAAAACAGATGAAAGTCTCTGCCCTCATGGAGCTTACATTCTAGTGGGAGGAGACTGGCAAAATAAAAATTTGAAACAAAATACGGGGAGTGATAGTGCTGTGAAGAGAAACAGGGGAGGAAGAGGAGAGGTGACAGCTGCTGTGTGGTCAAGCCACCCAAGATGGCTGTTCCCTTGCTCTCCACACATCCCCTGCTCAAGCAGTGTGTTCTTCACCTATATCCTAGTCACATGACTGGCCTTCCTACGTACTTGCCCCCGGCCCAGCTAGTGATCGTTCTAACTTTAGATCAGACCGTCTCCACTGGGATAACTTATCAAAGGGGTGATGAGGGGCATCCCCCTCTGCTAGTTTCCCTAGTAACTAATGAGCCAACATGACGTCATTTCCCCTATAACTGGTAACCTCCCCCTCCCACCAAGAGCGGAGACTGCCGCCATGTCCTGCCAACTGTCTGCTGCACACGGTGGGGCATTGCTTCAGGACCTTGGTTCAGAAGTGTAAGCTCCCAAATCCATTAAACCATAGATGTCTCTGTTGCTGACTCCAGGCTCTTTCTCCGATCTTGAAACTAGGCAAGTACAGGGCTTGCAGGCCTGCAGGGTGCAGCCCAACAGTTGCTGTTTTAGATGGGGAGGACCTCTTACCTAGGTGGCTCTGAGCAGGGATTAGAATGATGTGCGGGAACAACATACACAAATACCCAGAGGAAGGGATCAGTGAAGGCTAAAGTAGAGGCTGCAGCTATTTGATGTTTCTACAGCATTAGCAAGAGGAATAGCTATTTGCCTGGAGCATCCAGTGCAAAGGAAAGACTGGTAGGAGCTGAGGCCTGTGAAGTATTCAGGTACCAGGGACCATGTCTTGCAGAGTTCTGTGGCCACCACAGTAAGAACTTAGAATCCAAGATCTGCGAGTAATGTAATCAAATTATTGATATTTTTCTAAGGATCGCTACCACACCTTGAGATTTAGAGATTGTGCATAGCAAAGCTTAAATCCAAAATCTTAATTACCTTCTGACAAAACAGGACATCCTCTACATTATCACCTGTTACAGTTACCCTTCAAGCCAAAATAACTCCAAAACCAAGAAATGTATGTAAATCCAGGAAGTTAAGATAGTAGTGTTTCTCTAAACTGGCACATATATTACTGTATCTTATTAACAAGTTGTTTCATAGGGTAAAAATCTTACCTCTTCTCATTATTATAAGGCTACATTACTGCAAAGTCTATTAAAATACATCATTATTACTTTTAAATATAATTGGATCTAAGCCACCCAAGTTTTTTTATGGCATTAAGGGAATAGAGAGGAATAATTTTCTAATTAGCCTATCTGAGAGGTTTCATTAAGTAATTCAAGCATTCCCTTAAGATCTTGTTTACAGTATTAAATCTCTTAATAGGTAGAGTAAAAGTAAATATAAAACTGAATCTTGATCAAATTATAGCACTGTCAGTTCTACAACAGCCTAATCCACCGTTACCAAGTAAACACTTTAAGAACCGAGATGTTTGGTATCTTTCTAGTCAAATGAGCAAGAACCATGTTGCAGCAGAATTTGCCCCTCACATCTATTAAGATTTCATTTAAAAGAACTCCCACCCACTTTCTGCTTTCACTTACACACCAGTCTGATTTCTTAAAGGAAATTGTATTACAAATGAAATTGGTTTTTCCTGAAAATAAGTGTTTGATGATAATTCTGAGACTAAATATTTCCTTGTAACTTGATTCTGTGTAAATACTATCTCTCCCTTCTTTTAGATGAATTCTCCCCAGGAAATGTATGGTCAGCTTGAATTCACTTTAAGAAAAATGTTGATCATTCAAATGAGAAATTGCAATATTCAAACACTTGCAGCCAGCTCTTTGGAGAGGCAGTGGTGTATTTACACATTTCAGCTGACACACTACAGGTTCTTTACCAGTGCAGGTAAAAGCAGGACCATATATAATTTATTAGTACTCTCTCTCTCTAATTGCTTTCCAGCAGAATTGCAGAAAGGAATTCTCACTCTCTTCTGTTTCCCCTTGGGGGTTTCCTTTGTTACAGCTTAACTCTAAGCTTTATATGAGGTTGCAGCTTTCGAAATTGAGCATTAATTGGAAGCAATTATCCAATTATACCAGCTGTGACTATGCTGTATACCCAATTTTTACCAAGAAAAGAGCACATTCAACAGATGATTTAATATAGCAGCCTGGCATAATGAACTGCAACGGACACTCCAATCACATAGCTAATGTCTTCAATGGCTGAAATATTCAAGAGTACATGTGTAGCTGAAGCCAGGGCAAAAAATAAACAAACAAAACAAAAAATAAAGACTATCAGGCTTGATTTTCAAAGCAGGGCAAACACGTGTGATGTAAATTTTAAAAGTAATCAAAGAGCTTACGTTTGTTTATTATCTAAAATGCGTGAGATATTTCCAACTGCTTGATTTTAAAAGTAGGTGTGCTTTCAACTTTAATCAACTTTTAAAAAACTTTTTTGATGCCTTATGTATGTGTGCTGAAGGCTTATTACAGTGCTGTCCTCGAAACTGATGCTTTGGAACCACTTTAGGTACTTCTCAGATAAGCACCCAGAAGAACCTGCCTTGTATGAAATTCCACTCTGCAACCAGTAGTGTGATAATGAGCTCTGGGGGTAGTCATTTTCTGCCTGTAATCTATTCAGCTTCTCAAGTGCTGACCAAGTGCTTGGGGGGGAAAAGGCTTTGGCAAAGATAGTGTTGATTAAATGGGTGGGAAGATAATCCATATGCTGTCAAGGAATATTTTTATGGGCAAAAATTCACTACTAACACCTGCAAAATTGGCTCGGCAAGAAAAGAAGAAAATGTTTCAGCAAATGTGTTATATAACACTATAGAGAACAATGTTCTCTATATTAAAGAAACAAAACAAAGGAACCAAAATACTTGGCCACCAACTCTTGAGTCATCTTATTGGTGCTGTCTTGACAAAGAGATGCCATTCCTCTCTGTGCTATGATGTCACCTTTGTCCAATCATAACCTTCCTTATGAGAGTGTGGGATAACTCTCTGGAGAAAAGGTGAGTGACAGCAGGAAGCAACGCAGCAGTCACTAGGCAACAAGATCAGCCTTCAGTGGAGGAGAATTTTCGAACATTTAACCCTCACACTGTCAGGGTTTCTTGTTGCTGATATGGCAATAATCTCTAGACAAAAGACTTAATATGAATAATGCAGCTTTTTTTTTTTTAAGCTATCTTTCTAAAGGCCATGAGAGGAAACTTTCTATTTAGACTAAGGACCTTACTTGGTTTGAAAAGACCGGTAAATTTGGAAATTTTTAAAACCTCTTTTTCACAAGGGTCATGATTTAACTCACATGATTATCTCCTTGGTGTCTTTAGACCCGTTATTCTCTTGCTCCCCATAAGCTGGGCTGTCACACAGGTGCATGGTCTGTGCCCAACACAGAGTTAGGGGGTGAGTGGAGCTGAAATCAGCCTATGCTCCATATGTCCGCACACACCCTCGTTCAGGTATTCTCAAGAAATGTGTCTTTATCTGATTTGTCGCCCTGATGCCATTTTTTAATTTGTCTGCCTGGAGTAGTGCTTTTTCCTAATTTGCACAAAGTTGTTGTATGAATTCTTAGGTAGGGGGCCTTGCAAGTATATCTTATTTTTCCAACCAGTCAGAAAGTTCTGCAAGATTGTCCCTCCTCTTTTGCACTTGACTCTGCTAGAGACTTTAGCACAGGGCTGGACAGACCCAGGTGTGGACTGGCGGTATTGTTTCCAAACTGGATTTCCAGAATCATCTTGCTCAGACTGTTTGGTTTGTTTCCCAAAAAGCACATTCTTTTAGAATTTCCCTCATGAAACTGATGTTTTGTTAATTTGAGAGCCCTAATTGTTTACCATTTTTTTCTGCCTCCAGTTATACAGTATAACGATTTCCTTAAGAAGAGAAATCTTTTTTTTAAATTGAAGTATAGTTGATTTACAATGTTGTGTGATTTACAATGTTATAGTTTCTGCTATATAGCAAAGTGATTCGTTTATACATATATATCAATATATTATTTTCCATTATGGTTTATCACAGGATATTGAATATAGTTCCCTGTGCTATGCAATAGGACCTTTTTGTTTATCCATCCTATATGTAATAGTTTGCATCTGCTAACCCCAAACTCCCACTCCAACTCTTCCCCACAACACACCCTTGGCAACCACAAGTCTATTCTTTATGTCTGTGAGTCAGTTTTTGTTTCATAGATAAGTTCATTTGTGTTGTATTTTAGATCCCACATATAAGTGATATCATATGGTATCTGTCTTTCTCTTTTTGACTTACTTCTCTTTTTGACTTACTTCACTTAGTATGATAATCTCTAGGTCCATCCATGTAGCTGCGAATGGCATTATTCCATTCTTTTTTATGGCTGAGTAATATTCCATTGTATATATATACCTAATCTTCTTTTTTTTTTTTTTTTTCTTTTTGCGGTATGCGGGCCTCTCACTGTTGTGGCCTCTCCCGTTGTGGAGCACAGGCTCCGGACGCGCAGGCTCAGCGGCCATGGCTCACGGGCCCAGCCGCTCCGCGGCATATGGGATCCTCCCAGACCGGGGCACAAACCCGTATCCCCTGCATCGGCAGGCGGACTCTCAACCACTGCGCCACCAGGGAGGCCCCCTAATCTTCTTGATCTGTCGATGGACATTTAGGTTGTTTCCATGTCTTGGTTATTGTAAATAGTGCTGCTATGAACATAGGGGTGCATACATCTTTTTGAATTATAGTTTTGTCCAGATATATGCCCAGGAGTGGGATTGCTAGATCATCTGGCAACTCTCTTTCTATTTTTTTGAGAAACCTCCATACTGTTGTCCATAGTGGCTGCACCAATTTTCATTCCCACCAACAGTGTAGGAGGGTTCCCTTTTCTCCATATCCTCTCCAGCATTTGTTTTTTGTAGACTTTTTAATGGTGGCCATTCTGACTGATATGAGGTGGTACCTCATTGTAGTTTGTTTTTTTTTTTTTTTTTTTTTTTTTTGCTGTACGCGGGCCTCTCACTGCTGTGGCCTCTCCCGTTGCGGAGCACAGGCTCCGGACACACAGGCTCCGCGGCCATGGTTCGCGGGCCCAGCCGCTCCGCGGCATGTGGGATCTTCCGGGATCGGGGCACGAACCCGTGTCCCCTGCATCGGCAGGCGGACTCTCAACCACTGCGCCACCAGGGAAGCCCTCATTGTAGTTTTGATTTGCATTTCTCTAATAATTAGTGATGTTGAGCATCTTTTCATGTGCCTATTGGCCATCTGTATGTCTTCTTTGGAGAAATGTCTATTTAGGTCTTCTGCCCATTTTTGGATTGGGTTGTTTGTGTTTTTTGTTTTTGAGTTGTATGAGCTGTTTGTATATTTTGGAAATTAAGCCCTTGTCGGTGGCATCATTTGCAAGTATTTTCTCCCAGGCCGCATGTTGTCTTTTCATTTTGTTTATGATTTCCTTTGCTGTGCAAGAGCTTGTAAGTTTGATTAGGTCCCACTTGTTTATTTTTGCTTTTATGTCTATTGCCTTGGGAGACTGATCTAAGAAAACATTGGTATAATTTATGTCAGAGAATGTTTTGCCTATATTCTCTTCTAGGAATTTTATGGTGTCATGTCTTATATTTAAGTTTTTAAGCCATTTGGAATTTATTTTTGTGTATGCTGTGAGTGTGTGTTCTAATTTCTTTGATTTACATGCAGCTGTCTAACTTTCCCAACACCACTTGCTGAAGAGACTGTCTCTTCCCCATTGTATATTCTTGCCTCCTTTGTTGAAAATTAATTGACCACAGGTGAGTGGGTTTAAAGACTGAAATCTTTATTATTATTATTATTTTAGTCAGATAATAAATCAATTAGCAGACACTTATCAAGTGAGTTTCATGAGGACAGTCAGTACCATGTTTTCTCTCTCAGTGCCTGGCACATAGTAAATGCACATATATCTTTGCATAATTAATTAATGGTATTCACTTGGGGGACTCCAATAGGAGAATTATATATAATCCATTAGAATTGTAAGAAGCTTACAAGTTAACTAGTATAAGACTCATTTTGTAGTTGAGGAAACTGAGACTCAAATAACTAATCAATTCATAATCCAGTTAAAAGTGTGACCAGATTTCCCTATAATTAAGTCAATGTGAAGTTAATTTAGATCGCAAACACGTAGGGGGCAAAGATCATTTCCACTGACTTGTTATATGCCTTATCTAGTATTGTTAAATCTGTCCTCAAAAAGAAAAAAAATCTGTCTTCAACATGTTGGTGCTCATATATTTGAGGACTATACTGAGGTTTAAAAAATAAAGTCAGATCCCGTTCGGAAGTAAACAGGTTCATCAGGGCCACAAACCCAAAACCATCCTTTTTTTATATATATAAATTTATTTATTTATGTATTTATTTTTGGCTTGTTGGGTTACTGTGTGCAGGCTTTCTCTATTTGCGGTGAGCGGGGACTACTCTTTGTTGCGGTGCACAGCCTTCTCATTGTCCTGGCTTCTCTTGTTGTGGAGCACGGGCTCTAGGCGCACAGGCTTCAGTAGTTATGGCATGTGGGCTCATAGTTGTGGCTTGCGGGCTCTAGAGCTCAGGCTCAGTAATTGTGGCACACGGGCTTAGTTGCTCTGTGGCATGTGGGATCTTCCCAGGCCAGGGCTTGAACCCATGTCCTTTGTATTGGCAGGCAGATTCTTAACCACTGCACCACCAGGGAAGCCCCCAAAACTGTCTTAAGACTTTTGTGTCTCTAGGGATTGGTGCAATATTTGGCTTATGACAGGTGCTCTATACATTTTTGTTGAAAGAATAAAAGGGTAAAATAAAAGAATAAGTTTTTAAAGCTCTTGTTATAGGGGAGATTTGCCTGTATTTTAAGTTCTGAAGAAGTAGCTGGCTATAGCCATGTGAACCAGTGAACAGAAGGACCTTTGAAGCCCTGAGAGCAGTTTAAAGCAGCAAATGGATATGTAAAACAGCACTCACTGTTTAAACCAATCCCAAGGGGATCCTGAACAGCCAAAATATCATGGCGGGGTAGAACACTGTCTAAAGGGCATTACAGGGTGGATTGAATATAGAATATCCTCCAGTTTCATTAGTTTGAGTCTGAACAACTAAACACTGTTAAAAGTGAAATTTGTAAGAAAAGTAGGAAAATAAATACATAAAACAAAAATTCAATGTACCAAAACTTATGGGATGCAGCTACAGCAGTACTAAGAGAAAAATTTATAGCTAAATGCCTATTTTAGAAATGAATCAAGATCTCAAATCAATAACCTAATCTTCTCCCTTAAGAGACTAGAAAAAGAAGAGAAAACTAAATCCAAATGAAGCAGAAGAAAAGAAATAATAAAGATTAAAATGGAAATAAATAAAATAGAAAACCAATAAAGAAAAGTAATGAAATAAAAAGTTGGTTCTTTGAAAAGATCAAGAAAACAGACAAATTTTAGCTCTACTGACCAAGAAAAAAATAAATAGAGAGAGAGAGAGAAGACACAAATTACAGGAATAAAATATCAGGAATATCAGGAATAAATCAGGAAAAAATAGGGACATTGCTACCAATCTTACAGAAATTAAAAGAATTATAAAGAAACACTTGAGTAACAGCATGCCCATAAATTAGATAACTTAGATGAAATGGATGCATTCCTAGGAAGACCCAAAACCAAAACTGATTCAAGAAGAAAATAGAAAATAAATGTGTGTACATATTTTTTTCAGGAAGAATATTTTCCCTTTTTTACAAACTATGTTTTTAGAGCAGTTTTAGGTTCACTGCAAAATTGAGAGGAAGTGACATTGATTTCCCATATACCTCCTGCCCTGGCATATGCATAGCCTCCCCCATTATCAACATCCTCCAGAGTGGTACATTTGTTACAGTTGATGAACTTACATTGTCACATCATAATCACCCAAAGTCCATGGTTTACCTTGGGGTTTACTCCTGGTGTTGTACGTTCTATGGGTTTGGACAAATTTATAATGACATATCTCCATAATTATAGAATCATAGAGAGTTTCTTCACTGCCTTTAAAATCCTCTGCACTCTGCCTATCAATGCCTTTCTCCAACACCAAACCCTGCCAACCACCAATCTTTTCACTGTCTCCATAGTTTTGCCTTTTCCAGAATGTATTATAGTTGGAATCATAGGATACGTAGCCTTTTCAGATTGGCTTCTTTCACTTAGCAGTATGCATTTAAACTTCCTCCATGTCTTTTCATAGGTTGAGAGCTCATTTCTTTTTAGCACTGATTAATATTCCACTGTCTAGATGTACCGCAGTTTACTTACCCATTTACCTATTGAAGGACATCTTGGTTGCTTCTAAATTTTGGCAATTATCAATAAAGCTGCTATAAACATCTGTGTGCAGTTTTTTGTGGACATAAGTTTTCAGCTCCTTTGGGTAAATATCAAGAAGCTCAACTGCTGGATTGTATGGCAAGAGTACATTTAGTTTTGTAAGAAACTGCCAACTGTCTTCTGAAGTTGCTGTACCATTTTACATTTCCAATAGCAATGACTGAGTGTTTCTGTAGCTCAATATCCTCACTAGCATTTGGTATTGTCAGTGTTCTGGATTTTGTCCATGCTAATAGGAGTGTAGTAGTACGTCTTTGTTTTAATTTACATTTTCCTGATGATATATGATGTGGAGCATCTTTTCATATGCTTATTTACCATCTGTATATCTTCTTTGGTGCAGTGTCAGTTAAAGTCTTTGGCCCATTTTTAAATTGCGTTGTTTGTTTTCTTATTGTTGAGTTTTAAGAGTTCTTTGCATATTTTTGATAACTGTCTTTTATCAGATGTGTCTTTTGCAAATATTTTCTCCCAGTCTATGGCTTGTCTTCTCATTCTCTCACCATTGTCTTTTGCAGGGCAGAAAGTTTTAATTTTAACAAAGTCCAATTTATCAATTATTTCATGGATCATGCCTTTGGTATTGTATCTAAAAAGTCATCACCACACTCAAGGTCATCTAGATTTTCTCCTGTTATTTTCTAGGAGTTAACAGTTTTGTGCTTTACATTTAGATCTTTTTGTGAAGGGTGTAAGGTCTGTGTCCAGATTCTGTTCTTTTTACATGTGGAAGAATATTTTCCTTTTAAGAATCATTTTTCTTCTAGATGTGGTATATATATACAATGGAATATTACTCAGCATCAAAAAGAATGAAATAATACCATTTGCAGCAACATGGATGGACCTAGAGATTATCATAGTAAGTGAAGTCAGAGAAAGACAAATACCATATATATCACTTATATGTGGAATCTAAAATACAATACAAATCAACTTATCTACGAAATATAAACAGACTCACATAGAGATCAGACTTGTGGTCACCAAGGGAGAGAGGGGGTAGAGGAGGGAAGGAGTGGGAGTTTGGGGTTAGCAGAGGCAAACTGTTACATATGGGATGGATAAACAACAAGGTCCTACTGTACAACACAGGGAACTATATTAAATATCCTGTGACAAGCCACAATGGAAAAAAATATGAAGGGCTTCCCTGGTGGCACAGTGGTTAAGAATCTGCCTGCCAATGCAGGGGACACAGGTTCGAGACCTTGTCCGGGAAGATCCCACATGCTGCAGAGCAACTAAGCCCGTGCGCCACAACTACTGAGCCTGCACTCTAGAGCCTGCGAGCCACAACTACTGAGCCTGTGCGCACACCTCAACGAAGAGTAGCCCCTGCTCGCCACAACTAGAGAAAGCCTGAGCACAGCAACAAAGACCCAACGCAGCCAAAAATAAATTAAATAAATAAATAAATAATTTTTTAAATGAAAAAGAATATATATATGTAAAACTGAGTCACTTTGCCATACAGAAGAGATTAATACAATGTTGTAAATCAACTATACTCCAATAAAACTTTTGAAAAAATAATTTTTCTTCTACTGTTCAAAGTAGGTATAGATAAATTATAGATAAACAAAAAAGAGGAAAATAACTCCATGATCCAAAGAGAATTGATAGCATTTTGAAGTAAACATTCAAATATGTGCACTTATATATGTACATAACAGGATGTTAAAAAGGGACTCTTTCTGCTTACTTTTGGCTGAAGCCCTACAGGTTGATAACAATACAATAGGTACCCAAGAATCCCCCATCCTAAATATTCAAGTTAAGGTGCTGCGATGCCTAGGCATGGGTAGACTGAGGGATTATGAAACAGGTTCTACCAGAATTGAGCAATCACCCCACCAGCCTAAAAAGTAGGGGTTGAAGAGTAGTGAGAGAAAATGTCTTGGAGAGCCTTGTTGGTGGGCTGGGTCCCACCCCACCTCCCAGTGGGGAGAGAAGTACATCCGCTCATCCGAAGCCAAGTGAGAGGGACTTCCAAGACTCACTCAGAGAGCTAGACACGTCCTTCTGGAGCTTGGGAACTGGTGTCTGCCTTTTGTCAAGAAAAGCCCGCAGATGAGAGACTGTGGCTGGACCTAAGCCTACCTGACAGCAAGGAGAGAGAAGGGCTGCACTGCCATGGTGGCAGGCCAAGATGCATGAGCTTCGCCAGGGCCATGTGGATCCGAGGAGGGATCTAGCCTGAGTTATTTAAAAAGGGGACCACAGGGACTTCCCTGGCGGTCCAGTGGTTAAGACTCCAAGCTTCCACTGCAGGGGATGTGGGTTTGATCCCTGATGGGGGAAATAAGATCCCGCATGCTGTGGGTCGCGGCCAAAATTGAAAAAAAAAAATTAAAAAGGGACCACTTAAGAGGATACCTGAGTGGGAGGGCAAAGGGCCCAAAGGATAGGGTTGGTGTAAGGGAGATGGCTGGAAACCCCATGGGTGGAGGGGAGAACTGGAAGCTTCCAACTGGAAGAGAGACAGCGTCCTTAACAGTGAATTTTGGGAGCAACCTCAAAGGCATGTGCTAGAGAAAGAGGCTGCAAGGTGCATCTACCACACATGCAGGAGCCAATGATGGATCTGGATGAGCCTGCCAGGGAAGACTGCCCTTCCCCCACTGCCATCCCCAGGGCGCTGCCTTGGATGGGGTTGGAGCTGAAGGGAAGATGAGGCGCTATGAGAGGGAAAACAGCACTACTAAGCTTTCCAGGAGTCCAAGTTCGCAGCAGGTTGGCCTGGAGGAGAAGATTCCCTTTAAGTGGAAAAGTTCAGATTGGACTGAATTATCGAATTAAGACTGCCCAACTGACTGAAAGGGACCATAAAAGCTTTGAGACCTGCCTGAGACTTCATCCAGGCACAGGAAAAGGACAAATCCAGAAAGTAGGTTTGAAGTAAATGTGGGAGAAGGAAAACAGTTGCTTTGTTATCACACTTGTGCCAATCTTAATCAACAAAATAGTAACAAATATAAGAAATATTTTAAAACAAGTATTGGATCATACTGGGTTCTTATGTAAATTAAATGTTTGATGTTTGGCATATAATAGCATAATGCTTGGCACATAATAAATACCATATAAGTGTTAGCTATTATTTTTCTTAATAAGAATACTAACATTCTAACCTGCCTTTTTAATTTAACAATATATCCTAAATATATTTTCACATTAATAAGTACAATTATGGCACATAATCAGAATGAGATCCACAATGTCTGTTTTATTCACTAATGTATCCTATTTACAACAGTGCCTAGCACATAGCAGGTAATCAATTGCTAAATGAATCATTTCAAGTGCCTATAATGTGTTGTTGTATGGGATTACTATATTTATTCATTGATCTCCTGTTATTGGTTAGAAAACATTGGAAACAACCGCATCTAGGTGGTTTCCAACCTTTCATGATGATAAACCAAACTCTAACAAATATCCATATTTTTGGATCTTCGTGTACCTCCTTCATTATTTTCTTGGTATAAGTTCTTAGAAGAGGAATTGCTGTTAAAGGGTATGAATGTTTTATTAAAACTTTGAAAATTGCCAAATTGCCCTCTGGAGGGATTTTGAGACTATGGAAGAATTAGGAATTTCCAAGTACAGAGATTATTTTTATTATCTTTGTATAGCTCTGATATTTCCCAGTTCCAAGAGTTTTGGTATGGCTTCAACCAAGAAGGCTTTCTGCAAGGTTGAAAATTAAAACACATTTCGGGAACTTTTTCTAGGACATAGTTGACTGAATGAAATGGAAGGGAAAACAAAGCAATTCAGCCGTGGTGAGTAACTCCTCAGCCCAGGAAGCCTCAGCTTGGAAGAGAACAGATTCCTCTCCAAGCATCACAGAGAAGAATTATAAGTCAAGAATACAACTAACTGTTTACTGAGCACCCATGAGGAATGGCACTGTTCTGGCTGTTGCGGACACACGATGCCCAGTACATGCTATTCCACAGCATTGACCACTTCAGCATGCGGTGGCCTCTCTCTGCTACCCCCTCCCTTCCCTTCTTTCCCTGCCTTCCAGCCCCCACGCCCAGAATGTAAGCTTTCCAGGGAACGGCCTTTGTTTATTTCATCTGGCATCCCTGGCACACAGCAGGAAAAATGCAGTAGATGCAATGAATATTTGTAAAACTGAACAGAACTCCCCCTAGGAAAATTCTAGAGGGGCTGGCACAAAGTCTGGAAAACATACACATGTACACACATTTGAATGGCTAATGCCAAATGTGAGAAGCTCAACCGCTGTCATCTTGAGTTCTCACACTAGAAGCTCAGGCAGAAGTTGAGTTTTGAGCCCCTTCTCAGATCGGTCTTCTGACCCAGATTTGTTCAGTAACAGGATCTAGTTAGACTAGATCACTGTGATGAAGCTTCACTCTGCTCCCTTATGTGGAATAGCAGACAAATATTGAAGCCCACATAAGCTTGAGACCCTGAGCCAAGCAACCCAAAAGATTGCATACCTCCCTTAGCACTTGTGAGTTGAATCTGCATTCGGGGCTTTGGCACGTTCTCTGGACATTGTCAGTGGGTGAAGCTATATGGTGGAGATGACTGGCTGCCTACCCAGTGTCCATTCACTCCTGCTTCTTCACTATGGAACCCATTATTATTAGAGATAGCAAAGTACCTAATTAAAATATTACATTCCTAGGCCTGCTTTGAGGACAGGGGTAGCCAATGAGATATAAAGGGAGTTCTTGGGTGAGACTTCCAGGAACACTCCTAAAGGAGCCCTATTCATCTATGTGGTTTTATTCTTCCTGACTTCCTCCCTTCTCTCTTCTTGTTACCTAGGTCACAGATACAGTAGCTGGAGCTCCAGCAGCCATCTTGTGACCATGAACTTAAAGATGGAAATCAGTACTAGGCATGTTAGAGCAGAGAGGATAGGAGATTTGAAAAAACCAGCCCAAGCGTGCCTGCTTCCAGATTTATTTTATCTGAGAGAAAAACAAACCCCTATCTTGTTTAACTACTGTCACATGACTCTGTTAGCAGATGCTAACTGTAATTGCTATGGGGATGACTTTCTATGGGACGAATGGCACAGTAAGCATTTGGAAATTTTTTGGGGAGGTGGTTGTACCTTTTTGCTGTCACAATAAATGACACTACTTGTATTTAGTAGATAAGAGCCTGGGATGTTCATGCAGAATTAAAATGACAACAACAATGTTTATAATTACCTGTGCCTCAAACATAACTATATTTTACATATAAATAAAATGTATAATTTGCATGGTTTCAGACACACTTAATTTTCCAGGAATGCAACTGCCATGTGAAACAAAGAAATCTTGTAATTTGTTTTTTGGACCTTTACTAGGATTTGTTCACAGCACTAATTATATGCAACATGACACAACTGTGTTGATCTACGTTTATAGCTGTCCTGTTCATGGTGAATGTATGAATAATTACATTTGTCTCCTTCATCTTATCTTCTAAGGTAGTTGGACCCAAGCTTTTCCATATTGAAATACATATTACTTTATTACAAATGACCTCCCTTTTATTTCTCCTCTGAATCTTTCCAGTCAAGGCAGTATGCTGATCTTATTTTTGAGAAGGTATGTATGGGTAGGTTATATTATCTATACATTGCATCTCAGGGTCATAACATTTGTTTCATAAAAGAAGGAGAAATGCATTGGTCTTGACATTGTGCCCATTGTCCTAATTGATCAGACTATTACACATTCAGCCTTTGTCTGCCTTCTTCGCTTTCATGCTAAGAGGCAGAAAGGACTGGCAATAGAGAGCTGAGTGGGGTTTGTATGTCAAAGCAAAACAGGCATGATTTTTACATTCATCAGTAGCAAGCCTGGCTTTGGGCATAAATACAGAAGATGCCTCCTGTGCAATGTCATTTGAGAGTTAACTGTTTCTGAGAGTTAAGTATCAATATTAATCTGTGATCTACCATGACAACTCTATACACATTAGTTTATCAGAGGACACAGAATTAGGACAGAACTATCTATTGATAGAGGGGGAGCCAGGGCAAGGCACAGTTCTGGAACTCCAGGGACTCGCAAAGGAAGGGGTGGGGAGTTGAAGAAACCACAGAGGTCATCTGGGGGTAGCGAGAGTGCCAGGGGAAGCAGCACGGCCAGGGGCATCGAGGGGACTTGCAGCCTGCACGGCCAGCCCACGGTTCTCCCTGGTCACCCCGCTGGAGTGACTGAATTAACCACATCTCACACGCCTTAATTGGAGCAGATAATTGGTGAGCTGGCTTTGTGCACAGGAAATGTGTTCGGATAAACTTGGCCGAGTGGAACAGGAAGAATGGGGACCACCTGATTTCATCTTGTGCCAAGGAGGGAGATACAAAGCGGCAGTGTCTCCTGTGGAGCCTGGCCCAGGCAAAGCAAGGGGACAGAGAACCTGTGCAAACTGCAGGCCAGTGAGATCTCCCTGGACCAGATGATGGTCAGGAACTCTGGGACTGGGCTCAGTAATTAAGCTGCTTTGTGACTTTGGGCAAGTAATTTAACCTTTCTGTGTCTGTTTCCTTGTCTGTAAAACAATTGAGGGGAAAAAAATGTTATGATCTCCTTAAAAATCATGTCACTTCATTCCATCCAATCACAGATGTGGCTTGATTGCCTCCTCTGTGGGTGGAACTATGCCAGGGGCTGTGCCTGCTTCCTTGAACGCCCATAGGAGTGAGAGGGGTGTAAAACAAACACATATAAACAATATTTGCAGGGCAGTGAAAATCTTTACCCTTACCACAGATAAATCTCAACCAACTTGCACTTCAGGTTGGGCTATATCTTGATCGAATCTCCTGCTCCAGCCCTTTGGCCATCTTCTTTCAGAGGTGCCTGGGAGAAGGACTGTTCAGAGATGGCATGTTGCCAGGACAACAGAAACCAAACACTGGCAAAGGTGTCATCATTTCTGAGGACGTGGTGAGTGACGTGTTTGCCTGATGACCACCCCATGACTGTCCGGGGCTCTTTTCCCACTACGTTTTAGAATCTTCATTCTTAGAAAACCCTTTGTTTTGAAATGTGTTCAGGTCGAGAAAGGAAGTGAGGATCAGTCAATAATGTCCCTAGTGTGAGCTCCGGAATAGCACCTTCTTTTGAAAGATTCACCCTCTTTTGCTCTTGGCTTAGGGTTGGTTTACAATGACTGTTTCCTGGGGATTTCCAACCTGAACTGCAAGGATCCCAGGCCCCAGCTTGTGCCCACACGGAGAGCAGGGACGCCTATATTTCTTGCATGACTTTCTCTGTCCAGCAACAGGTAGATGAAGGGCATTCAGAGACAGAGCTTGTGTGACCCTGAGCAAGTCTCTTTACTCCTCTGAGTATCAGTATAGCAACTGAGGCACTAAGTAACTTGTGTTCTTAAGGAAACAATTAGAACAAGTTACCAAAGCACACCGAATACCCGTTTGTAACAGACATTATTATTATTTTGCTTTTTGCTCAAGATTTATTTTTCATGATCTAACAGTTACTTAAGTGAGTATTTTCTCTCAGTAAAATCATTTGACTTAGAACTGTTCACGAGTAATACTACCATTTGTTAAAAATGTTCAAATGCAGAAATGCATTTTTATTTTCCTTATTAAACTGGGTTATCATGCATAACAGTCTGAATTATAGACAGTGTAATCCCATAAAAGTGGTAAAGTGGAAAAAAATTGACCTAGCTATAAAAATCATCAAACATCTCCAAAGAGAAAATAAATCAGAAAGTCTCATGTCATTCCCACGACTAGCTTGTAATGGATTTATTAATCACAGATTCCATAATAACATTTTCCTCACTGGGCCGTTGAGAGGATTCAATGAGAATATTTAGTTCTTGGTGCCCAGTGGGCATCTAATAAAAGATAGTTATTAATATGTTTATACTCTCAAAAATGGACACACGTACAATCAGGCACATGTGCTCATGCACGCACACCACACACACACACACACACACACACAAACAAACTCTTCTGGTCCTTTTAGAGAGAATCCAAATCTGGTGGAGATGAATGGATACACCCCTCACAGTCTGAGCACGGAAGGTGGCCATCTATCGTTTCCTTTTTGCATTGTGGGTCATTATCTGAGAACAGTAAATATCCTTGAGAGCCTGTGGGAGTCCAGCCCTGGCTAGGTCAGCCCCTGAACTCACACTTGCAGGCTAACTGAGAAAACAAACCCTAATGAATGAAATTAAGAATGAAAAACAATCCACGACTGCACCTGAGGAAGTAATAACTGGTTCCGTGGAGTAGGTGGGGTTTGGGCTTCATAATCTGTCTGGAACAGTCTACGGGTCTGTGGCTGTACGTGCTGTGCAGAAAGGCCTTGTGGGAGAGATACGTGTGCGTCCTGGGCATGGAGGAGAAGAGAAGCTCTTTGTGGGGTGGGAAGAGATTTGAAGGACGGAAAAAGTCAGCTTCCTCTCAGATAGGTGGACCAGGGGCCTGATGAGGGAGCTTTTACAGTGCTATAAAAAATGATGTCTTGGGATGGTCCCACACAGCCTTACTAAGGGGCAAATTTGGGCCCTGTGTGTCTTGTGTTGTTGTGTCAGCCACCAAGTACTGACCTCTCCTTTCTCCTCCCATCACACCACCTTAACTAAAGTGTGACATCAGGTGAAAGAGGTGGATTTACAGATAAACCTGGCCACGTGAATTTTCAACAGCAAACAAACGGGCAAAGGTTATAGTCTCTTATGCTCTGCCTACACCTTCTTTCCCCTCTCTCTACCTTCTGCCCTCGCCCAATACTCCTGGCTTCCTTTCCTTCCTGGAAACGAGGGCTCAGTCTAAGGAAGGGCTCTTTGTTCTGTCATTTACGTGGTAGAGTGAATCATGGCCAGCCAGTATGCATGTACACACATCCAGTGAGTGTGCATGCCTGTTTTGTACAGCCTGAGGAACACCCATGCAGCCACCCCCTGGATTGACAGTGAGAACTTTCCAGCTCCCTCACAGGGGCATGTGCATTTAAACTATATTTCTAATATAATAAATTTATTTGTCCACTGGAAAAGACATTTTCATTTGGGAGATAAGTGCAGGGATGGGAGGAAGTTTATAAAGACAAGACTCACATCAATCAGCTGATTAGTTAATGTATTGAACAAACAGGTACAGAGTGCCCACTGTGCTCCATGGTCCATGTGCAAGGTTGGCCTTGGAACCGGTGCCAGGCCATCAGACTCTTCCTTCTCCTCCTCTTCTCTCCAGCCTCACCACCACTGTCTGGGTGAGATTCCCGCTCCCTCTCCTGGAACGATCGATGCTGCAGTCTCCTAACTGGTCTCACTGCCTCCAGGTTCTCCAGTTATTTCTTCTTCTTATGAACTTAAGCACATATTTCTCTGCTAAAACCCTGTTAGTGGCTGTCCCCTGGCTACAGCCGGAGTCCTGGCTCTCTCTGTGGTGCACTCTCTTCTCTAGCCCTGTCTGCAGCCTCTGCCCATGTAACGGGCTCACTAGCCACACCCCCTCCTTGTTTCTTTTTCCCAAATACAGTGTGTGCTTACAACATGGCTCTCACATGCTGTTCCCTGTGCCTGGAATGCCTTTCTGCTCATTCCCCTCCAAGCCTTCCATTAAACCGCAGGGCCATCCTGTACCACTGTCTTTCTCTCACACCCCACACCCAGTCTGCCAAGAAACCAGGTGGATTTCAATATATCTCCTTCAGAATACACCCAGAAGAATCTGTCTAGGACTCACTGTCTCCACTGCTGCTGACCTCCGAGACAATCCTCTCTCACCTTGATCTCGGCACTAGCTTCCAAAGTGGCCCCCTGCTTTGGCCCTTGCCCTCCCCACCCCCCACCCATGGGTGCTCTCAACACAGCAGCCAGAGTGGCCTTCTTAAGACACCAGTCAGGTCACTAGCTTAGGATAAGCTGTGGTGGGAGTATTTACACCACAGAAAGAGGCAGATGCTAAAAAGCCAGGGCTTCTTTGTTTTGAGACTCAATTCACCAGCACACCACTGCTCTGAAGGTGACCCACTTCTCTCAGAGTAAAAGCCAGAGTTGTTACAACTGCCTGCAAGACCCCCTGTAAATGACTGCTTCTCCAGTTCCCTCCCCTTTGCTCCAGCCACATGGGCCTCCCCGCCGTTCCTCGAATGCGCCAGCACATTCTCACTTCGGGGACCAGCCCTGCCTGCTCCCTGGGCCTGGAACACTCCCTCCAGATACCTGCACCCAGGGGGTCTGCTTATTCCTGCTCTTCCTGGAAGTCCTTGCTCAAGTCTCACCTTCTCAGTGAGGCTCACCTGACCACCTCACCATAAACTCTACCCCTCCCCAGCTGTCCTGAGAGCGTTCTAGCCTGTAGGTATTGGCTGTATTTATTATTCATGCTCTGTGTCCCCCACCACAGCCCCACCTCCACAGAGGGTAGGGATTTGGGACTATTTCTTTCCTAATGCATCCCGGTGCCTGGAACTGTTCCCAACACACAGGGCACGCAGTAGGCGTTTATTGGCTGACGGGCCGACTGAATCTCCAAATGCCCACCTCCTCTGTAAACCTTCCCTAACCTCGGTACTTTCCTCCTTTCCGTTCACAAAAGGTCCAGATTCTTTTCCTCTGTGTTAGGGCAGAGCCTCTTTGTACCTGTAGCTGCTGAAGTGCTTTTGCTGTATCAGTATGGTTTTATGATCTGCCTACCCCGCCAGATGGCTGTCTGTGGGCTCTTGAAGGTGCTTCCACCACCTGTCCCAGGGCCTGGCACCCCCCAACCCCACACACACTGGTACCTGTTCAATGAATGCATGAAGGTGTAAATGAATGGTGGCCAGAATGTAGTTCTCTGGTGGAGTCCTATTCTCACCCGGGGCCCCCTCTGGTGATGGCTCTGCTGGGAAGGCCTTCAGCTGAGAGACAGCGAGTCCTCCTTTTCTCATCCTCTGCCTCAAGCCCTGTGTCTTCTGAGGCCTTGCTCACGGAGCAGGAATTTGGCCCGGAAGAGGGCCCAGGATGTGCTGGGGAATCCCCTCCCACGGTTGGCAGAGCAGATGGCACGACCTCTTCGGGGTCTTCTCCAGCCCAGAGGCTTCCGAAGGCCGCCTCTCATGGATCAGGAGGCTGCGAGCCAGAGGGACCCCCATCTGTCCCAGGGAAGCCCTGTCCGCCAAGGCCCGCTTCCTTCCTGCTCCGCCCGCCCAGCCTACCCAGGGCAAAGGAAGGGCTGCGCCCTGCGGAGAGGCGTGACTTGTCTAATTTCCCAGCCGCCAGGTGAAGAAGAAGGATCCACACCCTAACTCTAAGCCGCAAGGGAATACAGGATGTCCCATCGCATCCTGTAGAATGACTAATTTTCCAGTTACTAATTTGCCTTGCCAGTTCTGTTCAAACAGGCTAATTGTTTCCCCAAAAAGACTGAGGTGTAGTGGGATGAGGTCACTAGGGACGTGCCTAAACAATTACAAACACTGGTAACAGGCGCACCGAAAAACTCATAATCAGCCAGTCGGACTGTCGTCTGATTTTTATCTTTCCTAAACAAATTCGGTGAGTGCGCGCCCCCTGCTGGCAACAAGAGATTGTACCAGGCAGAAAGAACCACTGCGGAGCCAGTGAGGCCTTCGCTGGGGAGAGTAATCGGGCGTTAGGGGATGCTTTTGGAACGTTCTCAGCGGGGCGTATTAATGGTTATTTCTCAATAACTGTTGATGGAAATATGAAATAAAAGTGATTATTATAATCCATTCGTAACTATGATCTTGGAATGTGTGAATTTTAATCAACAGTGAAAAATCCCGCCAAGGCAGAAAAAAGGGGAAAATTGATCCTTGGTCTGATAATGAAAGAAAACATAACTTTGAGAGTTTCCATATATTTTCTGTTTTTACACTGTGGGTATTATATTCTGTCTTTGTTCACTTAGGACAGTTCAATTTTTTTATTACGAAAGTTTTCAAATATACACAAAAATAGGGAGAAGAGAACAATATTTCCATATACTCACCACACAGGCTCTGGAATTATCAAGATTTTGTCACTCTTGCTTTATGTATCCCATTCATTTTTCAGTTGCGTTTTTCTCCCCTTAAATATTATAATCCAGACATCATGTCACTTTATCCTGAATACTGAAGTATGCGTTTCTAAAAACTGGGCATTTTCTTACCTAACCATACACAATTATTACACCTAAAAATCCCTTGGAGGGCCTCCCTGGTGGCGCAGTGGTTGAGAGTCCGCCTGCCGATGCAGGGGATACGGGTTCGTGCCCCGGTCTGGGAGGATCCCATATGCCGCGGAGCGGCTGGGCCCGTGAACCATGGCCGCTGAGCCTGCGCGTCCGGAGCCTGCGCGTCCGGAGCCTGCGCGTCCGGAGCCTGTGCTCCGCAACGGGGGAGGCCACAACAGTGAGAGGCCCGCATACCGCAAAAAAAAAAAAAAAAAATCCCTTGGAGTCATCTAAATGCCCATAGAAGCAGTCTACATTCAAGTTTCCTTGAATATAAAACTTGTTTTGCAGTTGTTTGCTTTCTCTCTCTCTCTCTCCTCCTGCCTCCTTCCCTCTTAATTGACTTATCCTTATATATAGTGAAATGTACAGGTATTAAGCATACAGTTCGGTGAGTTTTGATAAATGTGTACACCTGGTAACCCATATCCTTATCAAGATAATTTTTAAAATTGAAGTATAGTTGATTCACAATGTTGTTTCAAGTGTACAGCAAAGTGATTCAGTTATACATATGTACACATATCTATTCTTTTTTGGATTCTTTTCCATTATAGGTTATTATAAGACATTGAACATAGTTCCCTGTGCTATACAGTAGGACCTTGTAAGAAAGAGAACAGTTCTATCACCTCAGAAAGTTTCCTCCTGTGCCTTCACAGTAAACTCTCCCCTCACCCCCAACCACTGCTCTGATTTCTTTCATTGTGAATAAGCTCTGCCTGTTCCAGAATTTCATATAAGATGGAAATGTACAGTATGTACTTTTTGTGTATAGCTTCTTGCACTCAGCATAATGTTTCTGAAGTTCATCCATGTTGTTGCATGTTCCCTTTATCGTAAGTTGCAGTCCATAACATGCGCGTACCACAATTTGCTTAGGCACACTCCTGTTGCTAGACATCTAAATTGTTTCCAATTTGGGCTACTAAGAAAAAAGCTGCTGTGAATACTTTTGTATAACTCTTTTTGTGGACGTATGTTTTCATTTCTCTTGGGTAAGTACCCTGGAGTGAAATAACTAGTCACAGCGAATGTGTATGTTTAACTTTGTAAGAAAACCCCAAGTCTCTTCTCAGAAGCACCCCTGCTCTTCCTTTTCTTATGGTCCAATAGTTCTACACTCTGCACATGTCCATTAGCTCCTCTGTAGTGTTGCTTAACTTTTCCCTGTAACTCCTGGGTTTCTTATAAACTAGAAGTTTGGTCTAAAATCCGGATGAGATTCAGTTTAAATACTTTGGCAAGTATGCTTCAGAAGTGGTGCTGTGTAGTTCATCCTATACTGCATTGGAAAGTCCATAAGTGGCATGGTTTTGTTGGTTTTTTTTTGCGGTATGCGGGCCTCTCACTGTTGTGGCCTCTCCCGTTGCGGAGCACAGGCTCTGGAAGCGCAGGCTCAGCGGCCATGGCTCACGGGCCCAGCCGCTCCGCGGCATGTGGGATCTTCCCAGACCGGGGCACGAACCCGTGTCCCCTGCATCGGCAGGCGGACTCTCAACCACTGCGCCACCAGGGAAGCCACCCGCATCAACTCTTCATCCAGTGGTTTCAAATGATCTTTGCCTTGAGTCGTTAGGAATTGCAAAATGGTGATTTTTAAAAATTCTAGGGATTTCCCTGGCGACACAGTGGTTGGGAATCCACATGCCAACGCAGAGGACACTGGTTCGATCCCTGGTCCGGGAAGATCCCACATGCCTCGGAGCAACTAAGCCAGTGCACCACAACTACTGAGCCTGTGCTCTAGAGCCCGTGAGCCACAACTGCTGGAGCCCGCGAGCCACAACTACTGAAGCCCGTGTGCCTAGAGCCCATGCTCCGCAACAACAGAAACCACCGCAATGAGAAGCCCGCGCACTGCAACGAAGAGTAGCCCCTGCTCGCCGCAACTAGAGAAAGCCCGTGTGCAGCAATGAAGACCCAATGCAGCCAAAAATAAATAAAAATAAAGAAATAAATTTTATTTTAAAAATTCTATTATCCCTCCATATTTATTATATGAAACTGTTCTGTAAAGAAGAAACTTCTTTTACCAACTTTCTCTCATTGTCATATAGGAGAGGCAAGAAAAATAATTATTTGTCTTTAATTTGCTAGTGAAAATTTTTAATTGGGCTTATTGATTGTTAGAAACATTTTTCATCGACATATAGTTGATTTACAATATTGTGTTAGTTTCAGGTGTACAGCATAGTAATTCAGTTTTTTGCCGATTGTATTTTATTATAGGTTATTATAGAATATTGGGTATAATTCCCTGTGCTATATAGTAAATCCATGTTGCTTATCTATTTTATGTATAGTAGTTTGTATCTGTTAATCCTATACCCCTAATTTGTCCCTCTCTCTTTCCCTCTCCCTTTTGGTAACCATAAATTTGTTTTCTATGTCTGTGATTCTGTTTCTACTTTGTATATGCACTTATTTGTATTATTTTTTAGATTTCACATATGAGTGATATCATATAGTATTTGTCTTTCTCTGTCTGACTTAGCCCTAGGCATAATATTCTCTAGGTCCATCCATATTGCTGCAAATGACAGTATTTCATTCTGTTTTTATGGCTGAGTAACAGTCTATCAGGTATATATACACATATATATACTGAACTAAGAAAAATATGATTTATGTCAGAGTGTTTTGCTTATGTTTACTTCTGGGAGTTTTATGGTGTCATGGCTTACATTTAGGTCTTTAAACCATTTTGAGTTTACTTTTGTATTTAGTAAATGAGAGAATGTTCTAATTTTATTTTACACGTAGCTGTCCAGTTTTCCCAGCTCTGATTGTTAGAAACTTTTTAAAAGGCTAAGACAAGAAAAGCTCTCATAATCAAGTATTATTCAAAAGGTAAATATAAGAATTTGCTCACCTGGCTTTAAGAAAAAAGATACCTAATATAGAAGAACATTGATATGTTAATGGACTTGGATAAACTGTGGGCTAAAAGTAATAACTGTAATGATAGCAGCTACTAACATTTATGAAACATTTCCTATTGATTTAAATTAATTACCTAATAATGATAACTCATTAATTATAGAGAAAATAAGAGTGCTAGTCATTCTGTGATTGAAAGGGCCTTGTTCAAGTTACGTGTCACTTTTCACCTTGAAGAAACTATGGATTCTTCTCTCTATTCAGTTGTCATTTCTTGAGCACTCACTGCATTAGAAAAATAAAGATGAATTAGACCCAGACTCTGTGAGATCTCAGGGGCCTAGCAGTTGAATTTTGCCTCAGTAGTTCCTGGGTTTTGCCTCTCACAGATGTTCATGGCCTTCGTTGTGGAAAATACAAAGAGCACCCTGAAGTTGCAGGTAACACTCCAAAGTCAGGTATCAAATGTCCTATACACAGGTGGCAAATGTGTAACTGGCTCTGGGGTGGAGGGAGCCCAGATTTGTAGCATTTGCCTATTTCTATGGTGTAAATCCTCCCATGATGGCCAGTTTCAAGCTACCAACATGATGTCACTGAATGCAGAGTTGCAAAGATATGCATAGCACACCACTGTATAGTATTGTATAGATACAATAAAAGTAATTTCAAGAGCTTAGATCAGAGTTAAATATAGTAAATATAGTAAAATAAGGAAGTGATGAGTTTTGAATATTTATCTTTGTAATATAACTTATCTAACTTTCATATAATTTAATCCTTAATGATGGCTGCATGTAATAACTAACTTGCACAACTCCTGAAAATTTAACAATTGGCTCTCTCAAGCCAGTATGAACCTGCTCCCATGAACCACTGTTTTACCTGTCACAATATTGCAGTGTAGCCATGGTAATATACACTATGTGGCTGGGGACTGGGAATAATATGGCTGGGATGACTCTGAGCCATGGATGATCAATGACCTCAGGTCACAGTAAAAGAAAGGAGCTGGGTGTAGCACTATGAGTCACCTCAACTATAGGGGTTATTTACTTTCCTGTTACTGGTGTAGCAAATTACTCCAAACTTAGGGGTTTAAACTAACGCACATTTGTCATCTTACAGTTTTGGAGGTTAGAGGTCAGAAAGGGGTCTCATTGAGCTAAGATAAGTCTCTTGGCAGGGCTGTGTTCCTTTTGGAGGTTCTAGGGGAGAATTCTTTTTCTTTCTCTCGCCAGCTTCTAGAGGCCACCTGCCTTCCTTGGCTTGTGGCCTCCTTTCTCTATCCTCAAAGCCAGCAACGTTGGGCTGATTCCTTTTCATGCTGCCATCTCTTTGGTTCTCTCTTTGGAAAGCTGATTAGCAACCTTAATTCCATGTGCAACCTTAATTGTATGTACCTGAACATAGGTGCCAGAGACTAGAACGTGGATATCTTTGAGAGGCTATTTTTCTGTCTAACCTTGAATGTTAGGTCTGCAGGTAGCTCTGCACAGACAGGGCCCCCAGTGCCCTTCTGGAGAAGTTGCTTAGAGTCCTAGAAGATGAGATACATGGAGGGTTTCACAAAAGCTGCTGATTTGCCTCAGGTGATTTCAAGTGGCAATAAGTTTTATGGTGAAAATAAAACAATAGAGCACAGAGAGATGGGAAGGGGAAGTATTTAAGCAGATGCTTGGGGAATGTCTCTCAAGTGGCGATGGGTAGGCTAAGACCTGAATGATGAGGATGCAATCGTACCCAGATCCAGGAAAGGCCAGGCCAAGTATAATGAGCAGCAGCACCAAGGAAAGGCTGGTGGTGTCTGGGGTTTAGCTCCCTCGAACCATCTTAAATAAGTTCAGTGAGTTCACTATCCAAACTCAGCTCTAAATGTCTCCTACTCAGTTCTCTCTTCCAACTAGATCTATCCTCCTAAATTCCTCCTGCAGAGAAATTCTGGAGCGCCACTGGAGAAAAACAGGTACAAAGTTTCTGAAGACAGGAACAGAAAGAAGGGTAGTGTAGGAGGTGAAGGGTGGTAGATTGTTCTAGTAATGTACCCCAGTGAATCAGAGTTCTCTGTGTTCATACCCTTTACAATTGATCTTCGTGCCCCTTCTATCAAGAGACTGTATTTCTCCACTCCCATCAATCTGGTCTGGCTGCGTGATTTGCTTTGATTAGTACAATATGGCAGCAGTGATGTACAAATTCTAGAGCCTAGACCTTAAGAAGACTTGAGGCTTTGCTATCGCCCTTTTGGAACATGAAGCAGGGAGGTCACAGGGACCAGACTATGTAAGGCTTATTAACATGGTAAGGAATATGGACTTTGTTCTAAGTGCTCTGTGAGTTCTAGAAGATTTTAATTAATAAGTGTTACGCTTCAGAGGATCACACTGGGTGCTCTGTGGAGGAAAGATTGCAGTTGGGCAAGAATGGAAGCTGCAAGGCCAGTGGGAGTCTTTTTGAGGCATCCAGACAAGAGATGGTAGCAATGGAGGTGGAAAAAAGTGGACAGATTTGAGTCCTGCTAATGGATTGGCTTGGGAAGAAAATAGTGAATAACAGTCTTCTTTCTCAAAATGCAAGGCTACATAAATACATGTAGAATACAGTTATAAACAAAAAAGTCTAATAGATTAATGTATATAAATCTGTATGTTGGATGTGACCATTTCCTCCTGTAAGACTGGTCAGCAGAGAAAACCAGAAGGGAAAAAAAAACTATGAAGTGAAAACACAGAGGAGAGCAGGGGTCAGAAATGAGGTGTGAGCAGTAAAATGTTTCTGCTTCTCACCTGCACCCCACCCACCTCCTGGACCTTTCCCTTGGGTTATGAGAGACACCCCTGGATACTTAGACCAGCCCCACCCCCTTCCCTTTAAACAGCTCTAAAGGTATCTATTTCATGAAGGTACAACTCCAAATAAATACCAAGGAACATAACATACCCTTTGGCATCCTTACCCCTAATCTAGGACTCATTCACCTTATTGTTTAAACTAAATAGTAAAGGGTTTACCACATGTGGGCACTAAACCTAACAGAGAAAATACAGCCTGCAGTGGAGGCGAAGGACCTGGGTTCTAGTTTTGCTTTTGCCAGTGTCTTTCATGTGATTTTGGACAAGGTATGTCAGGGCTCTGGGCTTATTCTGTCATTCTTCTGTCTTGCTATGACTGAGATAGGCAAAGCATTAGGGCATGGCCAAAGGAAAAAGTTACAAAATTTCAAGCCCAGAATTCCCATTTTTTGTAGAGCTCCTTAAAGTTGCAAGTCTTCAGATTTTGTCTCACTGAGTACTCGTTACAAAAATGTAAACTTTGGAGCTAACTGCTCAGGAAAAACTCATGCAGAGGGAAGTTCTTTTCTTTCTTTTATTCCTTCCCTACCTTCTTTTAATTTCATTGTAGAGTGACATATATTTTCCCACTGGATTAAAAAAATAAATAACAAAGACAATATGTCATAATAAAAGGCCTATAAGTTGCCTTCTTTAATCCTTTCCTTATATCCACCCATATAAGCACTCTTCGTTGTCCATTATCTCGATAATCAAGTGTGGTGACTGGCCATGGGGATGTGAAACCAGGCCAGAGAAAATCTTTATTTAGTTACCTTAATGACTGTATGGGGAGGTATTGGTGGGGCTAGCTGGTCTCCCAATGTCACTGTAATAGCTGCTGCACATAGCAGGTTATTATGAAGTGGAATGTATGATTTCAAAGGACAGAGCTTCGAAGCTTGAAAGAAGTTCTTGACTTTCAGTTGTATGCAAAATAGAGAACATACGACTCTACCGCACCAGGAAATGATGTTGACTCAGAGACTGACAATAACATCTAAGTAACGCAATGTCATACCTGGTCATTATCTGTACAACCATAGGAAGTTCCACAAGGTTCTCAGTCTATAGATTCCTAACTTTAATGTATTCAGATTTATTAGTTGAGATCTGGAAACAATGCATCTGACAGAACCACCAGATTAAGCAGTGGAAACATAAATTTCTCAGTTCAGTAAAATAAACTTACACAGGCTCTATAGCCAAAGTTGCACATTCTTTCTTTGGAATGTTAGTTCTGAAATGGCATTTTATTTTTAAATAATTGAAAATTCCATTACCTTACAAACCACAGAAATACACTTACAATATTTAATTCTGCCGCTTGGTGGTGCCATGGATAACTAATAATAATAATTTAAAAAAAAATCTGCAAGTTTGCTGGACAGCAGGACTTGGCTATTAGCAAATTGAAAAATATAATTAACATTTTTAAAAGTCTGTAATCCTTTTACACATTATAATGGCTGAAAAGTGCATATGGGATCAGGCTTTCACTATAAAATCCCAGGCTTACTCATAGTTGAACAAGAAACCAGGATAGCAGTTTTTTTAATCATGGAAAATTTCAAGCATTCTAAAATGCCAAAATAACTAACATCCCTGTACATATTACCTGGATAATAAATGTTAACATCCTGTCGCATTTGAAAAAAATTACATGAAAATGAAGTTTATGCTCCTTTGTTCTTTTTCATTCCCCTTTCTTTTTTCTCACTAGAGGCAATCACAACCCAGAATTTGATGTGTATCCTTCCAGTTCTTGTTTCTCTATTTTTAGTACCTGTTCATGTGTCCATGAGCAGTACAAATGTTGCTTCATATTTTTTAAATGTATCTTTTCATGCTGTAGTATACTGCAATTTGCTTTTTACATTTAACAGTGTTTTGTCATGTTGATATATACAGATATATGCAGATATATACAGATCTAGGTTATGAGTTTTAAACTGCTGTGTTGTAATTTATGGCAAACATATATTCTGAATTTATTTATTCATTCCTCTATGAACATTTCAATGTTGCAATAAATGCAATGCTTAGAATAGCTAACATATAATACGTCCTCAAAACATATTTAATGAATGAAGCGGCATAAAATGTTTCAGGCAGACTATTTTTTGCTTCAATCGTCCAGTTATTTGTCCTTAACGTCCACTCTCTCTGCGTGCGCGGCAGGGGTCATTCCCTGAAATTTCCTAAAGGTTTGTTTCCCAGTCCACTGAGGAGAGGCTCTGATGTAGTCCTCGTATGGTGGCAGGGGTGGGCGAATGGAGTGGGTAGAGAATGGACACAAAGACATCTCAGTGTCAAAATATAAGACAATGGAGGTTTGTCTGGTCTGGAGCAGGGGAGGGTGGCAGCAGCGAGCGTTATAAATTTGGGGTAGGTCTTAGAGTTTACAATGCAGGGCATGTCCGGGGCTACCATATCCGGAAAACGAGGTAGCGGAATATAGAGGTCTTTCTCTAAGTGCACCTTCTGAAAGACGTAACCATCAAACGCCAGACGGTTGCCATGGGAACCAGCGGGGGAGGGCGGTGTGTCCGGCCAGAATTCTTGATGCGCTTAGAACGTTTCTTCTTCCGGTCCCCGGTTCTTCACAACCACCGCCCCTCTCCACCGTCCCCCGCCCATTCTGTGGGCTCTCATCATTCTCTTCCCCTTTTCATTCTCTCCTTCCCTGTTCTAGGTCGCCATCTTGGACCATGCGTCAAGATGGCGCCCCCCAGTCCCAGAGGCAGAGCCCAGGAGCGCCGGGGAGCCTGCGCGCGCACGTGCTCGGGCGCGGAAGGGTGGGGGCCGTGATGTCAAGACGTTGCCCCGCCCCCGGTGGTCGCTCCGCCCCCGGCCCCACTCCGCCTTCCTCTCACCGGGCGAACCCGGAAGTGGAGGAGGAGGTGCGGCGGTGGTGGCAGAGCGGGCAGGCTCTGGCGGAACCGTACCAGGCAGCGTGTCTGGGGTTGGGGGCGAGGGGGCGGGGCTGAGCGGCCTGGGCATCCTGGCCTGGACGGGGCGGGGGAGGCCATGGCCTCGGCAGAGTTGCAGGGGAAGTACCAGAAGCTGGCTCAGGAGTATTCGAAGGTACCCGTCGTATGCGGGGAGTAGGGGGTCCCCGGCCCTGCGGCCTCGGGTTGCCTTGGCAGCGACTTGTCGGGACACAGGGGGCCGGCGGAGGGGGGAACGTGAGCGCGCCCCTTCTCTCTCCTCCGCCTCTTCTGTCCACCATTACCGTGCCTCCACCTGCAGCTCTCAGGAGATGGGGCCGGGCGGTGTCTGGGTCCGTGTGCGTTTCTGCGGGAAGGAGCAGGAGTTTGAGTCTTCCTTCTCACTGAACTAGCGGGCTTGGACTGGGATGTCAGAAATCCTGGCTTGCGCCTCTGGTGCTGGTCGGGAGGGGACGGGGAAAGGTGAGGACCATCCCTCCACGGCTGCTTCCTCAATTTTCCCAGCCCAGCGATGGGAAGGATCAAGCTTTCTCCTTTCCCACAGGGATGATATGAGGATAAAGAGATTTAAATGCCCCCAGTCAAGTCAGGAGTGTAAATAGAGTCATGCGTGTAAACTGCTTCACCGGAGATGGGATGGATGGGTTCAGTGCTTTGGCAAGATGTTGTCTGAAAATGATTTTGAAAGCTTGAGTGCTAGGGCTGTGTCCTTTTATCTCTCTTTTTCTTGGATCACCTGGACTGGGGAAGAGCACCCAGCAGGTGCTCAATACATGTTGAATTAAGCAAAGTAGGGACCTGTCCCTTCGTTGTATTTATGGCATCAGTATTTTAAACGATGGAACCCTTTTCTCGGAGAAGGGTGGTGCTGCTTTAATGGGTAGGGTGGTTCTGCCTCAAGAATATTCTAATGAAGTACTGAAAGCAGAATCTTACATTTTTGGAAATTGATTCATTAGTCATTAAACTTCGTTTTCAATGATCTTGGCATTCATGGGAGCAACTGGAAGACTTGGTCCCCTTTTTACAATTTGGAGAAACTGAGACACATTTTTTAATTTCATGTAACAAATATGCAGCCGGGCAAAATGAAATATTCTTTGAAAAATAAAACCTGTGCCTAAACATACACACTTAAGTCTTTTGACCATCAAATGGGAGCCTTTTGGGATGCTACACTTATTCCATGGGTGCTACCATTGGCAAAACTTCTTGTGTTTCCATTTGAATTTGCCTTAAAGGCCTGTGGCATGATGTTAGTGATGGCAAGTTTTTATCCTTTGAAGGAATATTTTTTTGTTTGAAAGGGCCAGAACTTATCTGGAACAAATCCATGTGATGAAGTGTGGTGGGTGGAGGATGACAGTACTCAAACTTGGCTCTACTATTTTTGGGTGAAAATTTTTCATGAGTATAAAGTAAGAAGGGGGCTCTGATTTTCTCTTCTGGAGAGTAAACAAGCTCACAAGGCAATTCCAGAAGAGTTCCAGAAATATTTTGCACAGTGACTGCATTGCTGAAATAATTGTATAGCCTCCCAAAAGTAATAAAAACTTTGAAAGATTTTATCATTTTGGATTTGTAAGCTCTTTTGTTCAGCAGACAGTTAGTGCCACCTGTGAACAATCTGCCGGGCCCTGTTGAGTGAGGCAGACTTCCACCTTAAGGAGAACCCTTTGATAGAATGTTCAACTGTTGTACATAATTATGATACAGGATGACAAGTGTTAGCTCAGTGGGAGAACAGAAGGAATGGCGGGTAAGGGTAGAAGTTACTTAGATTGGGGAGTAGGGAATAGGGAGGAAGGGATGGATGGTAGTGCTCCAGGCAAAGGAGACAGTCTCTGTTTGCTGACATCAAGGCACATTCGTTCAGATACATGACAGAGAGTGGTGAAATATGGTTGGAGGGATAATTTGGACCCGATCATGAAGGGTTGTGGATGTCAAATAAAAAGTTTGAACTTTGAGTAATGGAGAGACGTTAAAGGTTTTCGAACAGGAGAGTGACATTGCTTTTAGAAAGAAAACTGGTAGCTGTGTGGAGGATGGACTGAAATGGGGAAAGATTGGTGAAAAGAAGACCAGACTATAGGCTCTTTGAATAATTTTGGGGAGTGTAACGTAGGATTAAATAAAGTTTTGTGACTGTTGAGATGGAGAGGGGGGCTTAGATTTAGGAATTATGGTTAAAAAATATGGTTTAGTTTACCTCTTTTTTGTGTGCCTGCTTTGCACATAGCAGCAAACTTATGAAGGATATAAAGGTGTCAAGGCAGTCATCCTTGTGTCTCATTCATTCTGTGGGACGTGATGAGTGAGGGAAGACTGAGAGTTGACCCTGAAGGTTTCCCAGGGACTGCTCTGAGGGAACACCACTGCCACTGGCAGAGGAAGGTGGGCAGGAAGGTGAGCCAGTTTGGAGCGAAGTTTAGGTGCAATCATAGTATTTATGGTTGGGAGGTACATTGAAGCTATCTTATTCACATAGTAGCTTGAGATGATGTTGGGGTAATTACTGAAAATTTCTAGTGGAGAGGGACTGGCTGAAAGTCAGGACAAAGGCCAAAGCTTTTGTAATAATTCCCATAAAGACAATAGTTCCCATAAAGACAATAGTTGAACTTTGAGAGTTAATCACTTTAGGTAAATTCTTTGGGGAACACCTGTGGGAAGGATGTAACAGTAGGAGGAAATGCTAAGGAGACTATAGGAGGTCTGCCAGACTTCAGGTTATCTCCCATATTGGGCCAGACCATTTTTCATCCTTTTAATTGCAATGTGATGGAAATGTCAGAATGTGAGAACACTGATTGGTCAAAAGATTTCATGTGCTTTTCATTCCCTGTCAGTTCTAGTGCCAAGCAATTTCTAGATAAGATCTACGCTATCGATACCTTCAGCCCTGTGCCTATGGAAGGGGGTATTCTACCTTTTTGATAGCTTCCCTGGTGCAGAAATTGTGGGCTGATGTTGAAATCCAGTTACATCTTTTTCCTTATTTAGGATACAAAGAAAAAAGATTTCCTTTTAATATGGAGAAGGAGGCCTACAAATCAAGAGAGCAGCAAGCGTGATCCCTAAACCAAGGACATTTGCAGAATCTTCTCATGCTTATTTAATGCAGATCTTGGCCTGTGTTCCGGGAAGGGGCCCATTTCTTCCTTTGTAACTTCTGTCATCATCTTTTTTCCCCCCCGAGAAGGAAAAAAGCAGTATGAGGAGCTCCCATTAAAGAGACTGAGAGTTTTGTTAGATAAAAGATGAACCATGGAGGCCGAAGCAGGTGATAATTTCTGAGGTGGACAGGTTGCTAAAACAGTGTTATGGAAAGGTCAGTAAAAGTGGAGATTAAGACCCTCTGGTTTGGGCAATTAGGCGATCACTGGAGGCTTTAAACATTTCTGGTTTAACAGAGTTTGGGGGAGGGGAATGGTATGTAGAAGCTGGTTTTCAGAGATTTATGAAGTTAATAGGTAATAGACGGAGGCTGCCCCTTTGAGACGTGAGGGAAAGTTAATCAAGCCCTCAGTTTTCAAAGACCATTTCTTACTTGGTGTCTCTCCCACGGCCTGCTCTGCTTCTGATGCTCTGGTATATCTCATTCTGGAGATGAGGCTGAGCATGCAGTCCTGGCTCATTTGATTTCAGCCTGCTTTCTCTGAATGGGCTTCTGCACTCTTGCCTGGCACCATATTAATGTGTAGGCAAGTTTGAAGTTCTGATCTTTCCAGTGTTTGTGTTACTCTGGGTTCTCAAAGTGTAGACCCTGGATCAGCATCATCAGTGGCTGGGAATGGGTTAGAAATACAAATTCTTGGGTCTACCCAAGACTTACTGAATCTGAAACTGGTGGTCAGACCCAGCAGTCTGTGTTGTAACAAACCTCTCCAGTCATTTGGGTGCATACCAGAACCAGTGCTCAGGAAATGGTGTCAGTGTAGTAGCTATTGCTCAGATAATCTTTTTAAAGCTCTTTTCAAGGCAATAAAAGCCAATGGGGGGACTTCCCTGGTGGTCCAGTGAGTAAGACTTCACACTCCCAATGCAGGCGGCCCGGGTTCAATCCCTGGTCAGGGAACTAGATCCCACATCCTGCAACTAAAGATCCCGAGTGCCACAAGGAAGATCCCACACGCAGCAATGAAGATCCCATGTGCCACAACTAAGACCTGGCACAGCCAAGTAAATAAATAAATAGTAAAAAAAAAAAAAAAAAAAAAAAAAAACCTACAGTAATCAAAACAAAACAACGTGATGCTGGCAAAAAAAAAAAAAAAAAAGCCAATCGGAAAGGTAAACATCCATTATTTCTCTAACAGTTGACTTTGCAATTGATGCTTCTTTTAGTTACAAAGGAGATTGCCTTTTGAAACTTTTTAGACTTAGAGATGCTCATTTTGGCAAAGGATCAGTCTTGATTTGGTGTGTTTGCTTTCCAGATAGCAGGGCTTGGCTGACCCTGATTGATCGCCCTCTCTTGTAAGAGAAATAGACTCTGGGGCTGGGTTGGATTAAAATGGAGTATCAGCTTTTTTCTCCCCTAATGTGTAGGGTTCACTACTAAAGATGGATTGGAAAACGGTCTGTGTTCAGTGCTATCCAGTGGAACTTTCAGGAGAATGAGAATGTTCTGCATATTTGCTGTCCAGTAGGGTGACCACTAGCACGTGGGGCTATGGAGCAATTGAGATGTGGCTAGCTGAGCTGAGGAAATGAATTTTGGATTTTATTTACATAATTTAAGTTTAAATAGGCACATGTGGATATGGCTACCCTGTTGAGCTGTGCTGGCTTAGCCCCTAGATCATCACAAACGTAAGTGTCTATGTGACTCACCTGAAGACCTTGTTAAACTGCAGATCCTTTCTCAGTAGGTCTGTGGTGGGTCCTGAGATTCTGCTCCTAGGTGATGCTGCTGCAGCTGTCCGCAGACCGTACTTTGAATAGCAACGCTTTAGGAAGACAAGGGGTGTCCTACTCTCCGTCTTCAATTCAGCTGAATTTCCAACCAGTCCCTGGTGAGGCAGCTAGATTACAGAATTGGGAGTGGGGGTTTTGTCCTAATGAATTTCCTTGCATGGGAGCAGGAGCTAGAGAAAGGGTCTCGTTTGAGGACAGCTCTGAAAAAAGGTTTTCTTCCCAACTCAGTGACAAAATGACCCCAGCCATTAGTACATAGTATGTAGCCTTCACAGTTACTTTATCCTTTTCCATGGCGAGGAGCAAGTTAGTAGGCAGAGAGAAAGACTAAGTGGTACTCCCAGCACTGTAGAATACCTAAAATGTTAGAACTGGGAGTGTTTTTAAGGATCATCCAGGCCAGAGATACTGAAGCTGTGGTTTGCAGATGACTCAAGTGTGCTGAAATCAGGGTTTTGGTGAGGCTTAGAGATGGGCATCAGGTTATCTGTTGCATACATTACTTTGTAATGGAGAAAAGCTATACATGTAAAGATTTGTTTTATAGGGTCATAAAACCTGTATAAATGTCAGAATGTCCATTGTATGGAAACAGTTATGTAAGAGTGATTCTAACACAGAAGATTCTAGCTATCTCTTATAGTTGTTTAATGTGTTGCATTTAAACACCTTTTATTTACAGCACTTAATTGGATTAATTAACTAAAATTTTATTGAGTGCCTTCTCTATCCATAGCATTGATCTTTCATTGTACGCAGGAGATACAAGGAAGTATACTGTAGTCTCTGTTGTGAAGGACAGTTTAATTGGCAGATGGGACTTGAGTATAGAAATCATACATAAATTAATAAACATAAAATGTACTGCTTTAAAAAGTAAAAACTGAACAGTTTAAATAAGAGATGTCTTGTTACTAGCAAGTGCCCAGGGAACTGAGGGCAAGGTCACTGTGGACCATAGGGGCACTATAGAGAATGGTTAGGGAAAACTTATGGAAGAAGTAGGACCAGAGTAGGAAGTAGGCTCTAGAAGAACAGTTGGGGTTTGGTTGGTCAAAATGAGAAAAGGCTGTGTTTTCAGAGTAAAGGTGAAGCTAATCAAAAGATTATGACACACTATCACTATAGCTTTGATTAGCTTTACCTTTACTCTGAAAACACACTGACATATATACACTACCAAATGTAAAATAGCTCGTGGTAAGCTGCGGCATAGCACAGCTTGGTGCTTTATGTCCCCCAGAGGGGTGGGATAGGGAGGGTGGGAGGGAGGCTCAAGGGAGGGGGGATATGGGGAATATATGTATACATATAGCTGATTCACTTTGTTGTAAAGCAGAAACTAATAAATGTTATAAAGCAATTATACTCCAATAAACATGTATTTTAAAAAAAAGATTACAACACAATGAAAAATGAGGTTTGAAAAGGACTAAGAGGGTTTCTGAGCTGGGATTCAGAGGACCATTTCACTACTGGATGGAACACAAGTGCGTGGCACAGCTGCTGGAAATAGGCTATGTCACCTTCTGGAGAATTTTTCTGTCCTAGTGGAGACTTCAGGGCAGTTGTTTCTCAGTTACATCCACATCCACTGGAGTCTCCACACTAGTCTCCTAGAGGCATTGGTGACCATCGGTAACTGTTTCTGAAACAAACACTGCCTTTGCCTCCCACTGTGGTGAATGCTGGTGAGGAGAAAGATAAGATCCTAAAAGACCAGACTGGTCACAGTAGTATCCGCATTTGACAAGATGTTGGTCAGTAATGCAGAGATGTGGCAGTAGTGATGCTGAAACGCAGGAAGATGCCAAATGCCAAGTGCGGGTAACAAGGCAGCGGAGGGGGCCAAGCTTCTCCTTTTCTACCTACCAAATAACAGAAAGGGATTTTCGATAAGTATTTCTAAAAGCTGCATTTTCTCTTGGATGTTTCCATTGAAACTGTGTTTGAATTGTTACCAATTTAGCAAACAATATTTTCCAAAGGAAAATCGAAATCATTTTTCATTATAATCAGATTAAGTTCCAAACAGCAGTAATTTGAAAATTTTACTTTTGCTTTTATGACAGAGTAGGCTGTTCAGTTTGCTTTATGTAGCTTACACGTGTGCCTTAAAAATTAAAGGTGAGGGTTTTTTTGTTTGTTTGAAAACTGATGTAGTTCTGGTCCTACAGAAAATTGTCAGTTCAGCACATTTCAAGCTCCATCCCTAGTCCTTGAGGCAGTCATTAGGACCTTCTAAATACCACACGAAGAAGATCAGAGAGCAAAGTTAGAACAGGGGTATGAAATGAAACCTAAAGACTGAAGTAGTATCGCTGTCCTTTGGCTATATGGATTTGAAAGTATTTATTGAATTTTCTTACCTAGGTAGCACATTATCCAAGAATATGTTGATATTGCTTAAAAGATAAACTACTACACAATGGAAGTCAACATTAAAGTGGTATTTATTTCTCTCTTCTGAACTTCTAGAGCAGAGTGTGAAGAGCCTGATAGCAAATATTTTAGGCTTGGGGCCATATGGTTTCTGTTGCATCTACTCATCTGTCATTGTCACACAAAAACAATCATAGATAATTCATAAATATTCAAATATTCCTACTCTTCTGGCATAGAAAAAGGTCATTTCTGTTCTCAGGAGACAGATGTGAGCTATGCAGAACTAGAAGTAGATTTTTTTTTTCAGCTCATAGATAAAATTGTCCCATTCATTTAGTTTCTCAGAGAAGAACCTGGTCTTTCATGGTCTCTGTACTGAGTCCTCAGAAAATTAGTCTGTAACTGTAACCCTTTTGCTTCAGCTACACTGGGCTGGTATATTTATACTCACATGCTCTGTGTTGTGCTTGCTGATAACTACTGAAGGTTTATCTTTCAAAACCCTGCTGGTGGTGGTGATATAGATGTATACCTAAGTAGAAATTCATCAAGCTGTATAATTTCTGTTTTGTATATTTTATTTAAATAAAGTTAGACCTCAGTTTAAAAAAATAAAACTGTGAAAGAAGCCCAAGTCCTACCTCTTCAAAGGCTTCTGTCACCTCTCCAGCCCACTACTTTTCTCATTTATATGTAGCTTTATAAAATAGTAGCCAATATTGTCTAATGACATTATGCCTGGAGTCAAAACTGCTGGTGTCTGAATCTCAGCATAGCCACTGAACTTCTCTGTACCTTGGTTTCATCTGTAAAATGGCGATAATTATAGCACCTATTTCATAGGGTTGTGAGGATTAATGAGGTAGTGTATGTAAAGTATTTAGGACAGTGCCTGGTATGTAACGAGCATTCAAATGCTAGCTGCTATTATTATCAATTTCTAAATTGAGCTTGCTTCTTAGTTACTTTTGTACACTGCTTCCACTGATGCCTGATTAAAAGTCCTCCATTCCTGAGGCTATTGCGGGTGATGATATTTGCATGACTAATGTTAGGCACGGTGTACTGCTGGGTATGTTGATGCCCTATACTTTGATTTTCTGTTGAATTCTTATTCCATAATCAGTCCAGTTGTATGTATTTTACAGACGAATGGTGTGTCAGTTTCAAGGAAAATGACATACTCAGTGCCCTATTTTCTATTGTATTAGTTTTTATTTAGGGAGGTGATTGGTTTCATAGAAAGAACCATGTACGGGAAGTCGAGAGACCTGGACTTTAGTCTCAATTGTGCATTGATTAGTTTTATGTCATTGGGCAGCTCAGCCTCTGTGTCCTTATTTGTAAAATGGCAGACTGATGATCTCTACTATTCTCTTCCGGGCCAATATTCTTGTTCTCATATATATGTGAGCAGATAGTTACTCAGTGTACTGATTCCTGTAAAGTTATGGTAAGTGGTTTCCTTGCTATAAGTGATTGCTTTATGTTAAAAATTAATTATTACCTCCTCTGTTTTCAGCTTCGGGCTCAGAATCAGGTCTTGAAAAAAGGTGTCGTGGATGAACAAGCAAATTCTGCTGCTTTAAAGGTAGGCTACAGGGTATTTTGTGTTGTGAGGGTTAGGTTAGTGTTTGGTGAAGCTCACAGCAGGGACTTCAGCTCAGTTTTCCGGGGTAAATTCCCAACTCTTGACAGTGACTCACTAGGAATAGGGGAGGATAATAGAGTTTTTTTTTTTTGTTTAACTTTCCTACTTGCTTAGGTATGAATGTGATGTGCTTTGACTTCCTTAGCCAGAAATTACAAAAATGTATTGTTGGGGCTTCCCTGGTGGCGCAGTGGTTGAGAGTCCGCCTGCCGATGCAGGGGATACGGGTTCATGCCCCGGTCTGGGAAGATCCCACATGCCGCGGAGCGGCTGGGCCCGTGAGCCATGGCCGCTGAGCCTGCGCGTCCGGAGCCTGTGCTCCGCAACGGGAGAGGCCACAACAGTGAGAGGCCCACATACCGCAAAAAAAAAAAAAAAAAAAAAAAAAAAAAATGTATTGTTGGACTGTATGTAAGGCATTTCTCTCATACCTTGCTTCTCTCATAGCTGAATTCATCAGGATTAATGGGGCTTCTTATCTGGCTTCATCTGATAGCACTCTGTGGGGCTGTGTCATATTCATGTTTATATACCCAGCATTCAGCCGATGGTTGTCCCCTACTAAATGGATTTGAAAGTGTGAATCATTTAGTCCATTAATCTTGCTTTGAGGTCGAGCTGTTTAATAGTAATAACCTGTGTTAATGAGGACTGTTTGAGTGATACATCTTACCATCAGCACCTTTAACTGAGAGGAGAAATATGGTGGGAGTTGCAGGAATATGTTTCTACCTCATTTTAGTCGGCATATAATAAGTCCTGCTTAGTGATATTTTTAATTGGAAAAATTAATTCGAGGATATGGATTCCTTCTTGGTCAAGTTTCAGTTAAATATACTGCCTACCTCATTCTTTCACTCTCTCCCTTGCTTCCTCTTTAGAGAAAAGGGCTTAAGATTCCCTTTACTCTTCTCTCTTTCTGGAGTAGGCCCCAACCAGTGACATATCCTTAGACTTTCCACTCGGGTCTCCAAGACCCAGAGATATGTCCTTTCACTTGGCTGGTGTTGGATCCTCCACTAGAGAAATCTGTCTCTTGAGGATGCTCCCTCCTCAGGTGCTGTTCCACAGACTCAGGGCTGAGATAGTTCAGAGCATCTTACCCATACTCCCAAAGCTCTCTGCGCCCAAGCTGAGATGATTAAAAATAAGCTTTAAAGTCAGGATATGTTAGCCAAGTTATTATTTCGCCTAAATCACTGAAGAAATGATTATTATCTCTCCTCATGATGTTTAAAACCTATTACTGGGGAAGGTATTTCCTAGCTCATCTTAGTAGCCCACTCTGGTGTTTGACACCCTCCTGTTGCTGGCTGTGTTCAATTAACTCTGTGATAGTGGCCGTGGTGGCAACAACAGGCTCTATTTATTGAGCACCCACTGTGTGTCAGGCATTACGCTAGCACATTACATCCATTATCTCCATTTTCACAACAGCTCTGTGAGGGCAGACGCCACTATTATCGTCCTCATTGCAGAAACTAGGGTTTACAGAGAGGTTGGGATGGATGTCTTCTGAAATTAATGATTGGCTAATGAAGTTGGAACATTAGTCACCTAGTGATTAACTAATTATAAGGATGTAAAGAAATTACTTTATGTTTTACTATTCATCACAGTGGTCATTAAAATTATAGTGAGAATGACAGTTTGCCAGTTTGCTCAATGGGAATGTTAGGATGTCTCTGTTAGAGTAGGCGTTTGATTATATTGGGTTTGTCTCTTCAATGAGTTGTTAGATACAGTAAGCATTCATTGATTTGAATTTCTATAATTTGAAATATATAGTAATTTGGACATGGGCTGGGCCTAAGTTTACCATTGAACTTCAAGTAAAAATTAAGGACTTACTAAACAAACAACAGAAAAGGAAAATGTTTTTCTCTTTAATGAAAACATATTCTATCCCTCTAGCTGTGCCCTCAACATGCAGATAATGTCAGTAGATTGCAGACACCAGCCTCTGGTCTTTAGGTTGCTGTTTCAATATCCTTAAATACCCTATTCATTAAAACTTGACCGCTTAGCTTTATAGTGGTTTTTCAATGAAAGTAATAAAAGCACAGATCTTTCAATATATGGTAGTATATGGCCATCTGTGTTTGATTACCAGTGAACACAAAGTTGTCAGAACGTCGTAAGGAATATATAGTTAGAATAATTTTTTTTTTTTTTTTTTTTTTTTTTGGTCACACTGCGTGGCATGTGGGATCTTAAATTGGGGATCTTAAGTTGGGGAACCAGGGATCGAACCCATGCCCCCTGCATTGGAAGCACAGAGTCTTAACCACTGGACCTCCAGGGAAGCCCCAGAATAATATTTAAAAAAAAAAATAGAGCGAAACTAAATATTTCTCTTGTTTCCCATTTTCTTACCCTTACCATGGTATAAACAGTACAGAATGGTCAGTAGGAGATGTGTTGTTTAGATTTTGTTTCTATTTTCATTTTAAAGCATCCGAAACTATTCTTGTGATAGGATAATATTGATTTTTATCTTTGACAAATCAGAATAATTTAAAGTGTATTAAAAAGACTTCATTTCGACTGACTTAAATTCAAGGAGGATTTATAGGAAATAGTGAATACAAATATATTTCTTCCATTCTTGCTTACTGAAGGGCATCATCAGTGAGTCTAAGGTTCTCTTTAAACTTTCAAGTTTATAAAATTGTAGCCTCAGACTTTGTGTCTGCTCACTGCCAGACACAAGTATAACAACATTATATAGCAACACGTAATTGTGGATATTTTACTCTAAGTCGATGACTGTTCCTTCAGTACATATACTCTTTTACTTTATTTTTAAATACGCTTGGTTTGGCCAAAAAATGATTTTGTCACAAAACAGAGCTAAAAACATAGGAACTGTAATAATAAACATACAACTTGAATTCCTTAAAGCAAGAGGTTTTGATTATATTTTGGTGAAAGAAAAAATATTTTGTTTTCATTATTTTTAAATGTTAAGGCTAAATTACAAGGAATGGTCTCTTTTCACTTTGTTGTAGGAACAACTGAAAATGAAGGATCAATCACTGAGAAAACTGCAGCAGGAAATGGACAGTTTGACATTCCGAAATCTGCAGCTTGCCAAGAGGGTAGAGCTACTTCAAGATGAACTGGCTCTAAGTGAACCCCGAGGCAAGAAAAACAAGGTAGGTCAAGTAAAAGCAAGTTAGTGTGACCTTGTCATTAGGTACAGACATCTCCAGGCCATCCTGGTTTTAACAGAAGACCTCACCTCCAAATACTCTAAAGTTCCATTATTACACCTGGATATTGGGTTAAGAAAGCAGACATTTATTATTAATATATACCAAGTATTAGAGGCATTTTCATATGGAAGTGAGTTTTCAAGAATTTATTAGGAGCCAACATGCACATAGTTGGTTTAGTGACTGAGAAAAGTGAAGGGAGTATCTCATATTGGTCAAAATTATTGATATTTTTTAGTTATACTGAGTTGCCATTAACCCAAGGTAGGGCAGATAGAATGAGAAACATTGTCAAAGTGTAACTGCTGTCTGTGAAAGTAGCAGTTGAAGTACTCATACATTAGGCTTGTAAGTTTGTTGCAGATGTATTTTCTTCGGGTGTTTATTCTTAGGAGTTCAATTTGGTATTCTTGTCCTGAGATGTAAATATAATTTTTTCCCTTCTGGTTTTATGTAGTGAGGTGAGATTCTGATTACTCTAAGATGGATGATCCAGTACTTTTGATCATTCTGTGATTTAGAAGTTGCTTCTTTTTTAAGGGCAGGAGCTAGTGATTGAGTCTTTAAAAGTCTTGTATGTTTGTAGAACAGCACCCCACAAATGTGTGGATTGAGGCAATAACAATAGAATGGTTGGAGGGAAGAAGGCCCGCAGTAACTCTGAAGCAGCATGGTGTGGAGGGAAGAGCGCTGGCTTTGGCGTTGAGCCCAGGCTTGAATTCTTTGTCTGCCATTTATAGTTCTATGACTTTAGGCAAATTTTTTAGCCTTGCAACCTCAGTTGTGGGGAAGATACTCTCAGATTTGTTGTCAGGATTAAATGGGATCATGTAAAAGTACCCAGGACTGTATTTGCCATATTATGGGCAGTTGACATAATTATGTGTTAGTACATTTCCATATGCATTTCCCCTACGTGGAAGAATTCTCTAGAGTGGTAATTTTCAAATAAATGGGGAAGAGAGAGGGCAAAACAGATATGTATTAGAATCACTTGGGAAACTGTCAAAATACACATGCTCTGGAAATTCTGAAAGACCCTTGGGGAGGGAATAGTCATCTGTATTTCACACGTGCTCCCCAGGTTAGTGAGATCCTCTCCCAGGGCTGTTTTAGCAGAGATTTGGGTATAATTACTTCTGAATTAATTTTAATAAGAGCTTTCCACATTTGGAAGCACTAAGGACCCAGAATATGTCATTCAACAGTGTTCCTTGTGTGCACATACCTCTTGTGTTCGCATTTAATGTTTATTTGTTTGTCTGTTTGTTACATAGCTGCTCCATTTTCAAAGGGCTTTCTAATCACTGGTTCACATTGGATCAGTAAATGACTTCATTTTAAGTGAGGAGTGAAGCACAAGAAAGGCAGAGGAGGGTGGTGACTGATGTCTGAACAGTTCATTGTTAGGCTGTCCCTTGAATAGTCTCACTTCTGTGTGTATTCCATGAAAACAGATGTTCATTATTGGCTCTTAAATAGTGCTGTTCTATGTAGAAAAAGTTAATATTGGTAAAAAGGCAAAAGGCAAGTATTTTTCATAATCTTTGAGCTTTTTCCTTCTGTTTATTTATAATAGCTTTATCTTATGTTTTTTAAATTAGAGATTTATGTGAACTTCTGTATAAATGTGTTTTTGTGAATGCTGTTAATTTCTTAAAGGAGTTTTAACAACTCAGACTCATGGAATTGGTAAAACTGTCATTTCCCAAACCAAAAGATAATTGAAATGATATTTATTAGCATATTTATATTGCTAGCTCTCTGGGTCTGCTCTGTCTTCCAACAGAACTACTCCTGAATTCATCTGCAAAGAATAGTGAGCTTTATCTGTTATTTTCTCTCTCTTTGTTATGCTTTCCTGCTCATTGCAATATTTTCAGTTCCAACTTGTGTCACATAGGAAAAGTTAAATGATGGACTGTATACCTTTTGCAGGATTGTTTGAGAATGGTGAACACGTAGAAGAGACAAGCTACTAAGGTGATAGAGAATCTGTGTACCTTAGGATGTTTCTCTAAAGGATGAAAGTTATGTGGACATAACTTATTCTTTCCATCAGAAAAGTGGAGAATCTTCTTCTCAGTTGAGTCAAGAGCAGAAGAGTGTCTTTGATGAAGACCTGCAAAAGAAGATAGAAGAGAATGAACGGTTGCACATACAAGTGAGAAAATCTTCCTGTTTTTCCATATGAATTTAAAAATGGGTTGTATGATATGCAATGTGGAAAAACCAGTGCAAGATAGAGTGTTTTGTGTATGGGTGGGTGTTTTAATGTTTCCTGTGGTCCTTAGGTGTATATGTCACTGTCATTCATTCATTTCTTAGATCTCATTCATGTTTTAATACGGATGTGTGCTTTGAGTATGCACTTGTTCAGAGGACAGCAGAATAACTTCATAAGTTAACAATAAAGAAGTATACTGGGCACTCTTCATTTTATATAGGAGATGGTTGGATGGATCATTTAGATGGGGGCTTATCAATAAGTAGTGTTTGCTTTTTAATTATGACAGCTTAGTTGGTTTTTATCTGTTTCCCTGTTAGTCTGTAAGGTCTCATTAGTGTATAGACCATGTCGGTTTTGTCTGCCCAGCCTCAGGACAGGGCCTCACTCATGGCAGGCCCTCAACTATTCGTGGAATGTTGAGTAATCAGTGTCTGCTCCAAACCATTCAGCATATTTTAAGAGTCATAGGGTAGTGTATTCCACTATGCCTCCTGATTTTTTGTGTGAAATGGTGAGCATAGTCAAACAGTGGAAAATAAATATGCATTCTCAGTCTTTGAAAATGTTTACAAAATGAACTTTTGACTTCATGAATTTTGTGTTAAGTATTCATAATTCTTAATTATTACTGGCTTCTCATTAAGGAAAGGAGCCTTACCTGCTTCAGGAGTAACACCTGTTTGATTTTTGATTATTTAATTGCAGAAGTCAGCCTAACAGAAAAGTTATACCCTGGTCAGTTGAGTCCTCTGTGTGCCAGAAATGGTTTGAAATAGAAATCCATGAGCCTGGGAGGAAGGAGGTACAGGCTTTGGAGTCAGTCTGTGGCTGTGAGACATTTGACAAGTTAGGTCATCCCTTGAAGCTTCTGTTTCCCCATCTGTAAAGGAGGGATTACAAGTACACCACCTCTGACCTGCCATGAGGCTCCACTGAGCTCATGCCTGTGTGGTTTTGCACAGTGAGCATATGGAACCTTATGGAAGTTGCTCAATGATTAGTCGCTGCAGTTGTTTTCTCTTCATTTGTATATATTGGGATGTTGTGAGAACACACCATGATCTTTCCTTTTCAGTTTTTTGAAGCCGATGAGCAGCACAAGCACGTGGAAGCAGAGCTGAGGAGTCGGCTGGCCACTCTGGAGATGGAAGCGGCCCAGCACCAAGCTGTGGTCGATGGCCTGACCCGGAAGTACATGGAAACCATCGAGAAGCTGCAGAATGACAAGGCTAAACTAGAGGTAAGACCCGCCGTTGGTGAGAGCATGTGAAAAAATAGTCCAGGCTTTTGGAAATCATCCACCTGCTTTATAGAACAAAAGTTAGCCGTTCAAGGCAGGACTGCTGCCTGCAGCGTCTCCTCAGCGAGCTCACATCTGTGGCCTGAGACGTCTGCTCTTCTTTTTTTTTTGACAGACCAATATGCATATAATTTTGGTTAGTTATATTTGTCACACCACATTTCTAGCAAATTGAACACAATTTCAAGTAAATAGCTCTATAAAATTTATAGGGGAAAACCAGAAAATAAAAAGAGTAGAAAAATTTTTTCTCTACCTGCAGGATTTCAAAATGGAAAGCCAAACAATATAGTTTGGCATAGTTTATTTTTTTTTAATTTTTAATTTTTTTCAATTTTATTGGAGTGTAGTTGATTTACAATGTTGTGTTAGTTTCAGGTATACAGCAAAATGATTGAGTTACACATACACATATATTCATTCTTTTTCAGATTTTTTTCCCATATAGGTTTATTACAGAATATTGAGTAGAGTTCCCTGTGCTTTTTTTTCCTTCTAAAATTCAGGTAAAATCTCAGACTCTAGAAAAGGAGGCCAAGGAATGTCGACTTCGGACAGAAGAATGGTATGTGGAAACGTGAATTCCAAGGGACCCTGAAGTGAGAATCAGAAGACCCGAGTTTTGGTGTAGTAGCTCCTCTGTCTTAATTTTCTCACATTTGCAATGAGACAGGAGTAGATCATCTCCAGGGTCCTTTTCAGTTTTGTTATCTCTGGGACCTTATGAATTCTTGGTAGAGTGGCCTGTGCATTAGTCCTCAGCCTGCAGATGTTTTGGACTGTGGCAGATGGCATTCTGGGGCTCCAGTACTGAGGACTGGATCCTTTCTGTTTTAGACTACTCTAAAGAGAAGGCCTTCTGAGAGTCCCAGGCAGGAAAACTGACTAATGATCATGGTGTCAACCTTTTAATTTTAAATAATTTTAAATAAAATGAGGTTATGCAATCTATTGATAATTTGGAGATATTTACATCTTAAAATATTACTTATCTCTAGGTAGTAAGAGCATGCACCAACATTTATTTGATAAATGACATATTTTAGGTTTTAATAGGATCAATCCAGTGCATTTTTTCAGTTTAGTTGCATTGAACTTGCATGGTGTATCTATGCTCTTAATTGAATCAAAACCAAAAATGATCAGATTTTCAGCTCAAGGGAAAAAAAAACGCTTTAATACTTTAAAAACGTTTACCATAATACTTGGACAAATATTTATGTGTTGTAAAGAGAAAATTTATGAGTTTGAAATGGCTCTAAGATTCTTTTGAGCTTGGGGAGATAAACTTAAAATTGTATAAGATATTGGGACTGTGATAAATTCTTTGAAACTTCCAGTCATTCAACAGGAGTCTCAGGAGCTTTAGAATCAAGGCTTAGTATTTTTCTTATCTTCATTTTTTTTTTTAACAACTCTGTACTACCAAGGGTATCCCAGATGTCAGGTACCATCCTCTGAAAGCCTGATACAGCTGTTGAGGTAACAAGCAAATGATGGTCTACTGTCTATTGATAATGTGGTTTTGTATTTTTTCTTTCAGTCAGTTACAGTTAAAGAATCTTCACGAAGATTTGTCAAGTAGATTAGAGGAATCCTTATCAGTCATCAATGAAAAAGTACCTTTTAATGATACAAGTAGGTATTATGTACAGTTTTCCATTATTTGCAACTCTGAACCTCTTTATGATAGCCAGCTAATTAAAATAATTTGTAATCTGGCAGAAAATCTCATTGGCCTAACAGAGGGTTGCTTTCTTTTTGTCCTTTTGATCAGCTTTGGCCTTCATGTTTCATAGGGAGATTTTAATTTGTCACATAAGTATTCTGAAGCTAGGCTTCTTGGAAAAAGCCCACATTTTTTAATTGCATGTATTTAACATATCCCAAGGTGAAAACCAACCTGCACATAAAGTACCTGAATATTTGTACAAGAAATTTGATCATGGTGGGTGGCAAGGTGGGAGAGGAGTAGGGGGATGGGTGGGAGGTGAATCTTCTTAGCCTGGTATCTCCTGCCCTTTGGACAATCCTCAGAGATAGTTAGGGAGTTGACTTGGGTAAGCCCTGCTTCCTGCTCATCCTGGGAATGGTCTGGTAATTTACACAGCCAAGAGCAACAAAAAGGAGTTAAAAAAAGAAAAATCAACTTACATATATAACAGATGCCAAATTTGTAACCTTTAGACAGGTATTAAGTCTAAACCTTGAAGACAAAGAAAACAACTGTTTTGCTGCAGAAACTTAAATTTAAATTAGTACACATTTCCTTTTTTACAATTATATCATTGAAATTAATTTTTGACTTCTTCTCAATTTTTCTTAGGGAAGGCCTAAAAAAAGAGGGAAGAAAAGACACCAAAGAAAAATAGCAGTTTGCTCTAACACTGAAATCAGAATATGTCATTATTATATCAAAAACCTAAATTCATCTGAAAACAACACCTGTTACTGCTTTCTACATTAATGTAAATAGCACCAGCATACTTTGATCCACTAGGCTTAAAACCTTGGCATTTCATTTTCTCCTTATTCCTTAGTCATCAGGTTCTAATCATTTCCTTCTGAGTCTCTTTGGGTTTATCCTTTCTTTTCCGGTACTAGTTGTCACCCTATTTTAGGTTCTTACCATGTCACAAGTAGGGTACTACTTTTAGTTCCGAAATATTTAGAGATTATTTACTGAAAGTCTAAATGTGTGGGGAGCACAGGATATGCAAAAATGTATAAGACAAAAATCTCTACCTACCCTCAAGGAATTTATAGTCCAGTAGGGGAGAAATAAGGTACAGAAATATCTGAAATATAATCTAAGCTATTCCATGAAGCACCTCTTGGGGTTTCAGGGTAAGGATGATTACTACTGGTGGGGTTGTTTGGGGAAGCCTTTTGGAAGAAGTGTGCTTTGAGCTGGGCCAGGATGCAAAAGTAGGTTTTATTGGTCAGAGAGGTGAGGGAGAATGAGCCAGGGAATTGCATGGAGTGTGGTTATGTAGGATAAAGGTGCTGTCGGGGCCTGACAGCAGTAATTAGTTAAGTATGACTGGAGGCTAGAGTGGGTGGGATGTGGAGGCCAATGATGGGTAAGTTCTGAAAGGGAGGGTGGGGCTGGACCCTCGGGGACTTAATTTGCAAGTCAGTAGGTTGTTGCAGAAGCTTTTGGAAATGTCTTGGTGAAATTTGTGCGCTCACAAAGTTCATCTGGCAACAGAGTGCAGACTACCCTGGAATGGGAGAAGGGGGCTGATGCTGTTGTGATGATAGTCCTGGTGTGCTGTGATGGGGGCTGGAGCCTGAGTTGTCAGGGAGATGCAAGGAGGCAAGGGAGCAACAGGAGGCAGTGTGGTGGAAAGATGTGGTGCAGCTGACAGAAATCAAAGAGGCAGACGGGGAGCAGGTTTATGGGAAAGATGTTGACGGTAACTTTGTTGTGGCTTAATATTCTAACAGATTGGTGTGCATCTCTTTACCTACTGGTGTGTACATTTGTGAATAAAAGCCTAGATCTGGGGAGAGAAACTGATGTTGACCCAACTGGGATGGATGAGCCCCCCTGTTGGGAGTGGTGGGAATGAGGGGTGCAGAGTACAAAGAGGCCTGTGCAGAGTGCACTGCAGGGATCAGGAAGGGAAGGGGCTGAGGGGGAGAGAAGCTGGGAAATGGGGTGAGCATTTCTCATTTCTCAGTTAAGCTCTTTTTTCATAAATGTAAAATGACTTAATGAACAGCCATTTTTGTTTTGTAGAATATAGTCAGTATAACGCCCTGAACGTTCCAGTCCACAATAGGAGGCATCAGGTAAAGATGAAGTTTTTATTTTCAGTGATGTGTGTGTCAAACTTTTCAGAAACACCAGTTAGTTGTTTGGGCCTCTGTTTAGTGCACCAAATCATGGCGTTTAACTTTTACTTTCTTTTCTCATACATTCTTAAAAATTGTGTAACTTGCTGTTTTTTGAATTTGTACATAATGTAGATTTTTGCTGTCTCTTGTCTGATAACATTAGAACTGAATTGTGGGATGTACTGATTTTTGAGTCATACCTTTCTTTTAGGTTTTGCACTTAAACAGTCTAGGTTAAGTTGAGAGGTATATTTACCAAAACTGGCGGCTTTCTATTGTAATTTACTTAGACAGTAGTATTAAAATCTAAGTGGGAGCAAATGAATTTAAATTAAGGAATAATTATACTAGAGTTCAAATGTTTCTCAAAAGCAGACTTAATAAAGTTGTTTGGGAGTAATAACTTGATAGTTGACTTTAACTGTATCCTTTTCATTTTAAAGCTGAAGATGCGGGATATCGCTGGGCAGGCCCTGGCTTTTGTTCAAGATCTTGTCAAGGGTCTTCTGAACTTTCACACCTATACAGAACAGAGGATTCAGATTTTTCCTGTTGATTCTGCCATTGACACTATATCTCCATTGAATCAGAAGGTACATTTAACTCAGGATACCTTTTGTTTGCCCTGAACAAACGTGGAGACTTGTTACTAATTATCAGACCACTTCTGTGCCTCCGCCAAGTACTGTGGAGGACGTAGGAAAAGCTACAAGTCGTAGTCTTTACCCTCAAGGTAAAATACGGCAAACGTGGGGATTCTTAAGAAATGAAATAGTAAGGGAGTTGTTAAAGACCTTAGTGTGAATGAGTGGTATGGGCAGTAAGTGATATGAGGTCATCAAGGAGGGGAGATTGCTGTCGGTGGTAGTGTCTGGAAAGGTTCTTTGGTGATTTAACTGGACTTTGAAAAATGAGTATGATTTGCATAGGAGGAGCGAAGCGGGGTGGGTATTTTTTCACTGCGGAAGAGGGAAAGACATGAGCAAAACCATGGAGTAGGAAACCATAGGGAGTATGCACGTAGTCACATACCACCACTTTTGCCATATTGTACTGGTATCACAGACTGGCCCTGACACAGTGTGTGAGGGTGGGTGTTACTCAGAGCCAAGAATAGCAGGAGGTGGGGATTATTGGGGCCATCTTGAAGGGAGGAAATTAGGGGGCTTGCAATAGATGAACTCTAAGTGCCCCATACTGTGGTGTCTGAAGTGAGTCATGCCACTCTCTACTTACCTGATTCTTCTCATCAGCTTTTTTTTGGTGTCTGCGTGTGCATCATGCAGTATTTCCAGGATGTGAATAGTGTGTATGTCCACAGATCCTGTTAGTATAGCAAAGGCTTAGATTCTGGAGTCATACTTCTGGGGTGGCAGCCCAGTTCTGCCACTTTCTATGTCCCCTTGGTCAGTTTATTTAACCTCTCTGTGCATCTTGAAAATGGAGGATAAAGTACCTACCCCACAGGTATGTATGTTTGAGGATTTAATGAGATAATACATGTACAGTGCTAAGAACAGTGCTTGGCACATAGTAAGTACTCAGTAAAGGCTAGCTCTTACCATCGTCATCATGCTGCCGTACTCATAGGAAGCCCTCAGCAAATGCTTGCTTTTCATCAGTCTTCATCTGACTCCACAAATCTTTTGAGGTTCATAAAAATTAAACTTTGGGCCTTTGAAATGCTCTTTAATATCACCGTGGGAAGAAGCTTTCAGATGACCTGGGTAAGGAAAATGGAACTGCAGCATTTTAATGTAGTTATATTTTCTTTTATACTTCCTATAATATAAAAACATTTTTTTCCACTGATTCTTTGTCCATTATTTTATTTTATTTACTTTTAACTTTAATTATTTATTTATTTGGTTGGTTGGTTTTGGGGGTTTTTTGGCCACACCGCCTGGCTTGCGGGATCTTAGTTCCTCAACTGGGGATTGAACCCGGACCCCAGCAGTGAAAGCGCTGAGTCTTAACTACTGGACCACCAGGGAATTCCTGCCATTACTTTATTTTAGCTTGTTGCCATATTATGCCCACACAGCGAGAATCAAATATGTTAATCTTAACAGAAACATTTCATTCCTTTGAAGAATTCTTATTTTTCTCAATATTTTACCCTTGGTGCTTTGGCCTCTGAAAGGCCCTATGTGATTTTCTATTAAGTCTGTATTACTGAAGATTCAGAAACCATTTGTTAAAAGATGACCAAAGCGTTTAGACTTGTTCATAGAATCATAAAGTAGACGTTTATACCTGAGCTTAGAGTTCAACTTATTTACAGCTCTAAAGATCGAAGCCCAGAGAGACTGAATTTCCCAGGGCCATATATCTGTATAGTTTGCAGTAGGGCCAATTGAATCACCTATCTGCAAAATGAGACCTTACATTTCTATACTGAGAAAATGAAATTTGAGCCATTATACAGTATTTAGAAAACTGAGATATTTCACAAGTGAAAAATTAACTTCTTGCTTCTCAATTGTCTAAATGCCTTGGGATCTTTTTCTGAATCTATTCTTCATACTGAATTAGTCCTTTGTAAATATGACAGTATCCGTGACAGTTATAAAAGTTTTTATATTCTCATTTTGATGATAATTACATCCCTGGAATTTGTTAACCTTGAACATTGTATACAGTGAAAATAAGAAACTGTACTTAAAAGTCTTTTGCTTCTAAAAAATGAGTTAAATTAAATGAGTTATATAACACAAAAACTGTCATACAGTTTTGATTACCAAACTTTTTTTTTTTTTTAACTGGGACCCCTATGAAGAAGCAGTTGTTTAGACAAGAAGGCCTGTTGGTGCTGTGTTGTAAATAGTATCCCCTCCCCATTTGCTTCATTAATTATGTCATCCCTCTTCTAGTTCCTCATTTTGCAATGGAATGGGGACTTGGGGATAATATCTAGGATTTTCGAGGGGAACTCTGTGTAAAAGCCTGATTTCCCAAAAAAAGTTTTCAAAAGAATTTAGGTTTAAAACTCAGCGAGTCCATTTACAAATGTTTTGCTATTCTTTATTTTCCAGTGATTTAACTCACAATTCTTTCCCTTCTATTTAGTTCTCACAGTATCTTCATGAAAATGCATCCTATGTCCGCCCTCTTGAGGAAGGAATGCTTCATTTATTTGAAAGTATTACTGAGGATACTGTGACTGTCCTGGTAATTTTCTTCTATGTTTTACTTCTGGAAATGGGAGCTCTTCTTTTTCAAATGACACTATTAACCTTGAAATTTTTTCTTTTCCAGGAGACAACTGTGAAATTGAAAACTTTTTCAGAGCATTTAACCTCTTACATATGTTTTCTTAGGAAGATTCTTCCTTATCAGTTAAAAAGGTACTTACCCTCTGGGCCAGGGAGCTTGGGGAATTGCGAGGTGTCATCTGAGCTGTGCTGGAGTTAGTAAAGTAATAACATGTGCTGCTTGTGATCTGCCTGACCTTTCTGCACCACAACCAATTTGGACTTTTGTGAAAATGGAAAGTCATGGTTTGAGCAGCACAAACTTATATTTAAGAAAATTGAATTGTAGTTTGTCAGCTAGGGTTTTTTCAGTATTCTGTACTGAGATTACTACTATAACCACATAATGCAATATAAACCAGTATTTTTAATGATTGTGAATGACACATTTATTGAAGGAAATATTTCATTTTGGGGTATTTTTTATCCTTTTACTATAAACCTCTAGATGGCGGTTATAATAGTTAACCTCTACATTGCAATTTATAATCCTTAGGTTTCTTTGAAATAGTATATTGTTTTTATTATTGGTGATTTATTTAAGTTATAAAGTAAAAGCTTTGTTTACATACTTCAGCCCTCATAGGATATGTCATTAAGTAACCTTAAATGCTCCATCTTAAACATTTCTGGAAAGGCAAGAGAAAATAATTTATGTAATTGGTAATTTGAGAATACTGCCTGTACATTTTGATACTTTTGGTCTAAAACTACCAAGAGTCCTAATTCATCTAAATCTTTTCATCCTAAGATTTAGTCTTTAAAAAAAGTAATCAAAGAATAATACAACTCGAACATAGGAGAAATAAGAGCATATATGTAGTATAGTATATTGCAAAATAAGGTTTAGGAAATACATAGATGAATAACTTACAGATGTTGAAAATATACAAGTAATTATAGTTTTTAAGTCCTTGTAAAACTAAAGTAGTAGGTTTTAGCTTTTCAATAATATGAAATTTTATTCTTAAAAATTAATGTGTTAAGAGCCATCTTATTTCCTAATTCTAACCTAACAAAGGTATTTCAATAACTGAATTCTATGATTTGTGCACGTGACAGAATTTTAGGAATCAGGGTATTATGATAAACTAATAATTGTGAATTACAGTTTCATTCAGATCCTTAAATGTTTTAGTTCAGTATAATTAAAGTTTTTTTGAAAATTGACTCTGGAAGTTTAACACTAAGTTGAATACACTTTATTGATTTGGCTTACATTGAAAAGACTCTAAGAACCATTGCAAAACTTCTAATTGCCAAA